>NC_045603.1:31372500-36372500 GCF_009762305.2 Zalophus californianus | reverse complement strand
GTATGTCTTAAGGTGCAGTTAATTTGAACAACTAGAAATGATTGTTTTAAAGATGAGATGGGCAGAGAGATCTTTATTTGCTCCGGTCTAAAAAATTAATATGGAAATGAGATTAGAACTGAACATTCTAACTTCACCTTTAGATTCCATTTTATTGTGGGATTAAATGAAATTACTAAAGGTATACACATGCCACATTGCTTGAGGGCAGTGCTACAGTGTCTGTTTTAAGAGTACCTTGGTATTCGGTAGAGGAGATGCTGTTTGTCTTATGATAATTTGATCTAAGCTTTGGTTTCTTGATTTCTTTGCCAGGGCGTTGTGTGATATCAGAGTGAGGCAGGGTGTGAAGCATGGCACAGCATGTAGTCATAATGAAGGAGATTGACTAAATTACATGATTTGTCAAATGAAACATACATCAGTATCCTTGCAATAGCATCTGTGTGCTATGTGTGGTGGCCAGGTGAAATGTTTCTGTCAGATCCCTTTGTCTTTGATGATTACCCTTCATTTCTGTGGCATTTATTATAATAAATGTGTCATTATTCCACAGAAACATCATTGTAAAAAAAAAAAAACAAGTTCACTACAGGTTTATAATTGTGATTTCATTAGGAAACAATGTATAAAAAAATAGTGCTGTGGGGTAAAGGAATTTACTGACATTTGAAACTGAAAAATTCACAAGTTTTGATAATGAAAGTTTTTTTTTTTCCTGTGATTCCAGATTATTGATTTCTCTAGAAGTAGAGAGTTTTGACTGTACTCTCCTAGAAATTCTCACTTGGCATCATTTAGGAGTATTTTAACTTCAAAGGATGTGTTATTTGCTGAAGAGTGGCCACTGGGGTGCAATATGGCTCTTGACATTTTGAACAGTGTTAAATGATGGTACTGAAGTATTTCAAACAGCCATGTTTCAGCATTGTTTAAAAATCCAGTGGGAAAAATGGCAATCCATATAAGCTGCATTCTTGGAATGCTTTGGGTATTAATTTTAAATGCAGTTCACAAGTTTGCTTTTTATAAAATAAGGTTTTTTTTCTTAAATGAAAGATGAGTAATTTTAGTAAAATTTTTTACAGCTGTGTCTTAGAAATTTTGTTTTCTTTTTTGAATTGCTTATAAGCATTCTATTAAGAGACTGCAAGGATTCAGACCATAGCCTGCTTTTGCTTTCATCTCTTAGTTGGGTTAGATGCCTATGTTGAGGACATTGTTATAAAGCATATTATTATTGAATTTCTCTTATAAACCCTAGATTATAAAACTAGTCTTTGAGAGAGGCAGGTAAGTGAAAACACCGCGGGAAGAGTAAACATCTTGTTTTTGTTAATTTCCAATGTTCGACCACGAAGGCAGGTCTACCCTGCTTTCTTTTCTGTTAGTAGCATCTCTTGGATTAATAATGAAAGTCAGTAGTTTAATTCTTTATAATGTCAGTGCATGTTGAAGTGATATCCCTGCAAATTGTGTCTTCAGTGGGAGGTGACTTAGGTGGTGGCTATAAAGATTACATTTGTAGGCTTGACCACTTTTCTTAGTTTGGAGAAGACGCTTTGTCATTGCAAAGCCATTTGGGAGAAGTGGTTGTTGAGGTAGGGCTGGCAGCTAAAATGTTCATCTGGGGACCTTTCTCATTGTATCATAAACTGTCTTTTGGCTACTTCTGCCTTCCTATCTTCAGGTTTATAATGGTATTGTAAAAACTGAGCCTGTTACCTTGGATTGTAAAAGATGTCTTAAGTCTGAAGGTAGAAGACTTGGGTCCAAATATTTTGTCAAGTGTACTTCTTTTAGAATAGGACGTTCCCTTCCTCCTCCAAATAATTAACTATAGGACTGCTCTCTCAAAGCCGTTGAAAAGAGCTCATTTTGACAAAGCAAGCTTCTAATGACAAATTTTCCAACTACAAATTTGGAGAAGGAAAGTTCTCAGATGATGAAGAAGTTTAATCAGGCAAAAAGACGTTTTTATTTGCAGAAATGGGCCGTTTAGTGGGAGGCAGTTATTTACAGCTGATGTGAAAAACTGGTATACCTGAATTCATTTGGTAAACCTCATTTAAAATAGGAAGGTTAGTCTTTTGAAAAAAAAAAGGCACTGAATTGTGTCACCAAATTTATATTAAAGAAAGGTTTTATACTTAAACCCACTCCTACAGGGTTATGTACTGATTGAAGCAAAGAAAATGTGAATTTGAGATTTAGAGGGAATTTATGAAAGACACCAGTGTGTAGCCTGAAATTACTAACTATACTTTGCCACAAATGTCTAGTCTTTTATTTAAAATATCCCATTAGAAATGATCTCTAGGTTTGCTTCCTCCACCTCTATATTTAAGAGTCTTTGTATTTTTTCTTTTGAAAATAGTGCTGTTTTGGCATTTGTTCCATGTTGAACAGAAAATGAAATTTCACTGTTTTAAACCTCTTGTATGTCATCAACAGAAAAAGTGTAAACCATTTTTGAAAGGGTATTGAGTAGCTACTTTTGAATTCGTGCCTGACAAGATTGAGGATGCCCGTGACAGGCAAGGGGGTTTTAGACCTGCTACTCTCATAACTTGCTCCCTGCCTTCATCCTTTGATATGGGTGATTGCCTTTTAGAAACTCTTTTAAAACGCAGTTTAAATCTCTAGTTTCATGGAGTCAGATGGATCACTCTGATTGTCCTAAAGCAACATTTCTGAGCTGGGCCTCTTGTTGGATCTCTTTCCATCCAGATATATATGTATATATCTCTAGATCGGTGCTTCCCAAACTTCCTTCTGGGGTGTGAAAATGTAGGTTCTGAGACAAATAGAGAACAAAATGATGGTCACCAGAGGGGAGGGGGTGGGAGGGATGGGTGAAATAGGTGATGGGGGTTAAGGAGGGCACTTGTGATGATGAGCTCCGGGTGTTGCATGGAAGTGTTGAATCACTATACTGGACACCTGAAACTAATATAACACTGTGTGTTAATAACTGGAATTAAAATAAAAACTTTAAGAAAAGAAAGGAAAAATAGATAAGTAAAAAAAATACAGGTTCTGCCTGGAGTGGGTCTCAGAGTACATTTCTGTCATTTGCAGGTGCTCCAGCTGATGCTGGTGCATGGACCACACCTTGAGTAATAAGGCTCTGTTCCATTTAAATGTATTACATCAGCTCTATCTGTTTCACAGACATTTGGAAAGATTGCCTAAATTCTTGGATGGAATAAGATTGAGGATAAAGTGCCTGTTCTCTGTGTGTGAGTTTGGACATTTTATTTAAGCTTTATGTATTGTTTTCACATTTGTTGAGTCACGACATCTTCTTTAAATCGATCAGATGGATTTGAGGTATTGTGTAGATTTTGACAAGGTACAGAGCCTATTGAAATTCTAGGAGATGATCTCTATTGAAATATCTGTCACCATTTTGTATTACAATATCATCTTCTTTGTAACATTACTGGGGAGACAGATGTTGGATTCTGATTTTGACAAATAAACTGATATGCATTTGCCTTAGGCTTTGGACTTGACAAATACTGATGCTTACACCAAGTCTCTGTAGTCAGTGCCTTTATCGGTTTGTACTTCTGTCGAACAAACCCCTTGTAAGGAAACTTGGCTTACGTTGCATGAAGACTATAGACTTTAGGCAGGCAGCAAGAAATAGATGTTGAGGCAGCTGAGAGTAGGCAAGATAATGATTTCTTAGTGATATTCAGGTTGATGATGCTGTTATGGGAAAGTATCTGCATAGGATTAGAAATGCTTGGACCCATGTCATTTTTTTTTAACCTTGTACCTTAGGCCTTAGCCTTTGGGCACCTTGGGGGGCTTTCTGGATAGGTGACTGCCCTATCTATCTGAAGTTTTAACTTCCTGTTAATAGACATCTTTTTAAAGAATCATTCTAAAATAGGTAATGATTATCCCTTTCTTTTTAAAATACTATGCTGTGCACTAGAGGCAGTGTCGTGAAGGAAGATCGGGCCAAGATAAAAGATTGGAATTTCAGTCTTGCTGTTACCACCGTATCGAGCTCTAAAACTTTGTCTTATAACAGATCAGGAAGTGGAAATAACAACTGGTGACCACAGAGTGAGCATGAAATGAAACAGTGTGACAGACGTTCTGTATGTGTTTTAAAAAGCTGCATGGTTATACCCTTGGACACAGAGGGTGTTGGACCAGAAGGCGAATGACCCCGATATCACTGTACATTAGCATCTGAGAGCAGAGCTGTGCCCCAGTCCATGTTGTTGCTAACATTTCCACTTGGAGTCAGTGGTTGAGCTCCTGCAGTCCCAGCTTCTGTTGCCACCTGTATGCCCCATCTCTGCTTCTCATCTCTGTCCACGCTTTTGGTGAGCAGTCCCTAGTCTCACCACAGAAGCAGTTTTTGCTTTCCTGTATTTCTTTCCTGTTGCTTTTCCCATGTTTCTGGTCTCTGTGCATGGAGGCTTATTTTGAATAGACCTTCTGGCCAATCTGAACGCTTCTTCCCTTCTGCAGAGTAAAAGGACCAATTACGGTGCATCGGGTGTAAATAATCTTTGGTACTTTGGTTCTGCTTGGCAGGATGTATTATTACTGGGTACTCATGGTCTCCCTCCTCAATGACAGCCCTTTTTCTTTTGGGAATATGTTCAGATTCAGAGCCATTCTGGCGGCCCAGTGATTAGGAAAGCTGTATGTCAGATAAGCCAAAGTTTTCCTGCATTTAAGTGTTTGTGTTAATCAGCGACGTAGTGAGACTTTGCAGTAAGGACGTTCAGTACATGTGCTGGGTAGCAGCATCTAATATCTAAACTTGGTGACACATTTTTGTAACTAATTAGAAACTATTTCTTTCTTTTAGATCTTTCCAAGCAACAGGGTGGCAAAAGGAAAAAACCTTGAGAACTTTGGAATGAGATCATCTAATCCCAGAACTATTACTTGTTGATTGTATAATTTTGATTGTTACCTAAGCTCTTTTAGCCTCTGCTCCCTGTTTTACAGAATGAGGGTAGCAATACTTACTTGACAGAGTTGTTGGAAGAATTTAATGAAGTTATATAAAGTGCCTGGCACAGTGTCTGGTGTTGTCTAGGATACTTAATAAATAATTCTCTTAATCGAGAACTTATTCATTAACTGTATTGCTGATAGTTGAAAATCACTATATAATAACATCTGGAAATAGTATAGAGCATTAGGGGATTTCTCTTAAAAGCAAATATTGAACATTTAAACTTATTTTAGTAATCTTTCACTTAGCATTTCAGGTAGATGTAGGATAACAAAGGGTTCAGTCAACTATATTAAATTAACTATGAATTTTAGAATTTAATTTTCATCTTGAGTTACAAGTTTGGAAAAGTGATGTTGAAACAACCATTATACGTGTGCACATGCGTACATGCATGCACACGTAAATTTTGCCAATAAAATGTCTGTAGTGCATACACAATTAAAAGCACATATGAAAAACAGAACTATGATGTCTTCCATCTTTTTCGTCATAATTGATACTCTTCTTTAAATTTGGTGATACTGTGCATAGGAGCATAGGCAAAATTATGATTTCTTAGCATCTTATAAGAACTGACCCACTCTGTGATGTGTATCTTAGTCAATGAAAAATCTTAAACAATGAAAATACAGGATTGTTTTCAGTTATATTGTGCAAGATTATGTCGAATTGAGAGTTAGCTCGAATCCCAGAAATACTCATATATCTTTTGTTTTATAGTGAGCAAAATTGTACATAAAAGCTCATTGTTTTTTGAAACCTTTTCTGAGAAGCTTGTTATTCTTTATGAACTTACTCTCTTACCAGGATGTACTACTTGCATTAATTTACTTATAGGTGGTTCTGCATTTAAGAATATTGATCTCCTGATTAAAACAGATCTTTCACATATTTGCTTAACATTTTTTTAGGGATTCCCTATATAAAGAGAATGTATAACCTTATAATACTAATAATATATCTTGCTTTCCCTTTTTTTTTTCCTTAGAAAAAGATCTGCCCCCATCCTTCCCCCCTCCCAAACCACAGGTAAGCTAAGCGTATTGAAGGTTTACCATATTGATAACACAGCTTTCTCTTTAATATCAGGGTAGGGCTCTGATGATTCCCCAGGGTTTCTTCCAGCTTAAAACTGGCCACAATTCTAGGATTATGGATTTTGTTCATTTGCCTAAGAAATATATTTGAAATTGGCCATTGTGGGTAATAATATGCTAAGTGAAATGTTGGCCCTACTGTCATATATACAGTGGAAAATGAGGGACATGAATATAACAGACCGTATCAACCAGAGATGTTTTGACCTCAGCCATAATCATCATTTTATGTCTTATGTGTTACCTTACTCTCAGTTGGAATGTTTACCCTGTTCCTATTGATAACTAAATTCTAACAGCAAGTGGCAAGCTCCTAAAAAGGAGAACACTTTTGGTTCTTGTTGGATGGCAGCCTAGTTTTCTCTAGTGCATATCTGTTTCTTAGAACATTTTTAGAATATTCAGGTGAAAATTTACTCAGTATTTTAATAAACCAGATTCTGTTACTGATGGGTTAAAAAGAATCAGTTATGCTGTTTTAATTTATTAAAGGAAAATAACAAATCGTTCTTGCAGGATAGCCCTCAACTCTCTGGAAGTAATTTAAAATCAGTACAAGAAACCAATAATTCAAGACCTTATTAAACGTGCCTCAGCTGCTGAATTTTCGGACTAAAACAAAAGACTAGCATTTGGATTTCTCCAGGGTGAGGGTTGGGTGGGAAGGTGTGGGCGTCTCTTATGAAGGGAGGATAATATATTATCATATTATGAAGTAGGATATTCCTATAAATGAATTTTGGTGGATTTGACAGAAGTTGACTTGAAGAGGGTTTTGCCTCTTTCTTGCTTATGATATAGTGCTTTCTGTTATGGTAGAGAGGGGGACCATTATGGGAAAGTTTGGGTGAATTTTATGGGGGAAAAACAGAAGGCACTGCATGGAAGATGGGTAGTTTTGATTGGTGTCTTTGTGAATTGGAACCAAAGCAGCACACGATTGTCAGCTTTTCGAGGGGGAGTCAAGACAAGTTGTTAGGAATGGAAATCCTCCTCATTTTAACTATTTGTGGAAATAACTCAGTGGTGTTTAAAAAAAATTCTATGATAAATTTTGATCACATGCTGAATTTTGGGTGTGTATTATAAAATAGCAGCTTGTTTATATTTTAAAAAAAGCTATCATCACAGTAAATGGCTCATCTTTGTGCACTTGGAATTTGAATTTGGAGAATTTATTATTTGGGGGAAAGAGTTGGGTTTATTTTTCAAACTGAAGCCTGAAAGAATTGGTAAATTTAATGTTTCAATTGGACAGTTTATTTATATACCACAAACCTTGTGGATTTAGGGTGGACCATAGGTGATATTTAAAAGTTAAAATTGTTTTTAATACTAAGCATAATCTTAAGTTTAAATTTTCGTTCCTATTTCTTTTTGTGTCATCATTGTTTATGAAAACTGGTTGAAAATGAAGTTCAAAGATTTCTTGTAAATCATAAGATTTGACAAGAAACATTATTATTCTAAACTTGAATATGAACTTAAACACAAACCAGAACTTAGTCTGAATGTTTTTTCTTTAGCATCTTTGGAAGTCTATATAAAAATAGAGTAAATGCTTTGCATGCAGCTTACCTACTGCATTTGAAGAAAATCTTTTGTGTATGTCTGCAAGCTATTTGTGTGTTCAGAAAGAGTTTACCCGAACAGACTGAAATTGGTAGAAATAGGCCAAAGTAACACTGCAGCTATAATTTTATTGAAAACTGGAATAGGTTTCTCTCTCAAAATCGTGAGTAAATGAAGTTAATGAATGATTTCTTTTGTAAAATATTACTAGTTTTGGTTCATTTAAAGAAAATTAATTATATATATTTTTGAAAATTACTTATATTGTGAGGAATTTTTCCCCCCAGAAAATCACATCGGTTGCTAACTTGTTGGCATTCTTCACAAACTAACTTTTGTTCTGTAGCAGCCTTGATAACAGAAAAGGAAGATGAGTGGAAATTAAGAAAGCAACAAAAATGATAAGGTGATAATTGTCTTTCTACCATATCAACCAAAAGACTTAATGATACTTAATCCCTTGTAAATTGTTTTGTTGTATATTCTGAGCACTTATCTCAGAGGCCAGAACTGGTTCTTGCTACTAGAAGTGATAGAAAGAGAGGAACCGTAAGGGTATGTTTACCATTTAAGTAGTCTGATTTCTGCAAATTATAGTGTAAAATTATGGTAATTCTATTCAGAGTTTGGGAGAGAGATTTGAATGCTGTTTATTTTTTATTCAGGAAATCAGCTCAAATAGACATTGGCCTTTGATTTAAAAGTGTTAAGTCATTCTTATGGAGAAATGTGCTGTCTCCCAAGAAGGCATCGGTGTGGGATGCTTTCAGCTCATGTCACCACTGTATTCCTTTAGCGAGTATTTGTAAATGCTTAGCTGTGTCAGGAACCTGTTAAATCATGGGGGCACTGACCCAGGAGAAGATGTTGTTTATCATCTCGAGTTGCTTAGAGTCTGGTGGAAAGAACAAGTAATTAGACAGTGTCTCTAAAATAGAGACATGCTTACACTTCTAAGTGAGTACACAAGAGGGGTACCTGATCCAGGCTAAGGGGGGAGGCACTTGTGAGAACTGACTGCTGAAGAAAAAGTCAACTTAGCTTGATAAAGATGAGAGGGAGGACAATTTGGGAAAAAAATGTACAGGTAGGGAAAGACATAGTGTCCAAAGAGTAGGGCATAAAGCCAGAGGAGAGGGTAGGGAGAGGGAGAAAGGAAAGATGAATGGGTGAAGTAGCCAGGAGCTGAATCGCCATGGGCCTTGTGTTCTGGGATAACATTTCGAGCATTGTCTGAAGTAGGTGAAATCCAAAGCCGAGAGACCCAGAAGAGTGTCCATTTATAGGATCACATAGGCTCTATAGGTTTATATAGGCGATACAGGATTATATTGGAGGATTTGTATTCTCAGTGATGATGAGTGTTACAGTAAGTTAAGGACAGAGGTGAAAGAGAAACTTGAGTGTATTAGAAATGGAAAGGTGAAGGGCGCCTGGGTGGCTCAGTCTTTAAGTGTCTGCCTTCGGCTCAGGTCATGATCCCAGGGTCCTGGGCTCGAGCCCCACATAAGGCTCCCTGCTCTGCGGGAAGCCTGCTTCTCCCTCTCCCACTCCCCCTGCTTGTGTTCCCTCTCTCGCTGTCTCTCTCTGTCAAATAAATAAATAAAATCTTAAAAAAAAAAAAGAAATGGAAAGGTGAAGAGAAGTTGGTCTCACTTGGTGTGGGTAGATGAATGTGGAGGGAAGATGAGAGGATTTCTTTCTTGTGCAAGTCAGAAGAAAAGGAAAACCCCTGTAGATCCGCTTGGGGTGAAGTGAGGTGGCAGGATGTGCCTACTTTCTTCCATGAGTAAGAGGAGACCTGAGATAATCAGAACATCTCTGCTCAGGACATGTTCCGAGTGTGGAGGCTTCAGAGTTTAGCATGCCTGTATTGAAGCTTTGGGAATTGTTGTTAACATGTTGTCACTGGGCCATTATTTTTGATGGCATATTATGTATTTCGATAATAAGGACTCTTGGTTGTAAGTGTCAGATGCCCAATTCAGGGAAAGTAGATCCTTTTGCTTGTCTGAGCCCAAGAGGCCTGTTGAGGTTATGAAGACTTCATTTTTTTCATCTCTTGGTCTGACCATCATGGTTACCGTGGCCATTGGCAACCTAAACTCTCTTTCTTAGTTCTCCCAGGAATATTCCGGGAAGGACCTTAATTAGCCTGACTCAGGTTACAAGCTCATGCATGAAACACAGATGCTAGCCATTGGGGTGCTTTGGCTAGGCCGAGGTACGTGCCTGAACCTATAGTCTGGCATATGAGTAGAGAGAAGGCAGGTGTTCCTGTGTCACACCACATGTAATAGGGTCACCATAGGAAGAGGGGCTCCATTAGAAGGAAAAGGGCAAAGTATTCTGAGACCACAGACCATGGAACCAGAGATGTCCACTTCCATTCTGTCCTTACCACCCTTGAATATTTGAGTAGCACTCTTGAGTGCCAACTGGATGATAAATGCAATCTCAGAAGTCATGTGGCCTTGCACAGTTACGGGGTGGTCACTCATACGGGGTGGAATGTTCATGTAGCTCTCTGTGTATGGATTTTGGATTATCATCTAAACCAGGTGGGCACTAAGGCTATGGGCCAAATCCACCCTGTAGCCTGTTTTTTAAACAGCCATACCCACTTGTATATGTATTATCTGTGGCTGTTTTCTCTTTACAAGTGCCAGAGTTGAGTAGTTGTGAGAGGGACCTTGGGGCTTGCAAAGCCTAAAATATTTCCTCTCTGGCCCTTACCTGAAAGAGTTTACCACCCCCAATCTAAATAGAAACACATTTAAAATTCATGCAGCAATCTTACTGATCCCTGAGCGCACATCTGGGCACTCTCCGGGGTGCCCTGACAGTTGGGAGACACAGGTCGAAGATAGAACTGTTAGAGTTACGGCTCAAGGTCAGACTAACTGATGTAAAATCGTACTGACTTTCCCTCAGATGACACTAGAGTAAGCCCTGTCAGGGGATTTTTGTCCAACCGTGGCATGGACCCCACATTGCCACGATGGTGCCCGGATCACAAGCGTGTTGGGTTGCAATGGCTGTCTTGTAACCATGGGTCTTTGTGTGTGTGCTGGTGCTGTCTGCCCCTGCCCCACGGCCCCGGCAGTCCTGTTTGGCCTGTAGGAAGTACCTGCTGCTTCCTCCCAGAGTGGACGCCTCTGGGATGCTTGTATAGCTTTTTGGAGCCCTGGCCCCGCCTGCCTCCACTGCCCCGAGCCTGGGTTTCCAAGTAGTTGTTGGCCCGCTGTCTGCTGCTTTGTTACATTGTTTCAGGCTTTGCTTCTGTGTGCTCTCCAAGTGTTTTGCTCACCTCCTATTGGGGATCTGCCTTGCTCTAGCTCAGCGCTGAGCAGCTGTTTGGTATTCTTCTGGCATTTATTTTCTCATGTGCTCTGCCCACTGGTCCTGATTTCTGTGATAGAGGTTTTGACACCTGCAAAGTGACTCTGCGTCATTGCTTGGTTGTCAACAGTCTCATCTTGATGCCCTTTTTGTTCTTTGGGCTCCCCAGGAGGCACCCTTGATAAAGTGTGTTCAATAACTCACTGCCGTGGTATGAGTTTTTTTTTTTTTTTTTTTTTTTTATTAGCAAAGAAAAAGGCCGTATGTTCTGTTGCTTTGAACTGGATGGCCATCTTCCACACTCTTTGAGAGTCCCCATTTGTTGGATGGTTGCAGTTTGGATATAGTTGTCCTCAGGTTGAAAAATGGGTGTCCAGACCAGGATTACCTACTTGCAGGATTGGAACCGATTCTTATGCTTTTCAGCAATGTTGTTAATTTATGGCGTTAACTTGTGGGGTTAAATGTGAGTTCTACAAAATTGTAGTGCCTGGCTTTTCCAAAATTTGTAGCTCAAAGGTTGGCTTGCGGATTTAAAATAATATGTAGATTCATCCTTATTGAGTGGAAAAATGCTGCCTTTGGTATTATTTGCAATAGTGAATTTGAAAAATAATTATATATGCATATGACGTGAGACTCTAAGACCCGATAAATAACTGAAATACATTTTAGCCAATAGCTACCTGTTCTACTTAAAAACAATGCCAAAAAACCATCTTATTTTGATTTTTCAATAAGAGCCTATTAAAAGTTCTTAATTCATAAGCCAGGTACTAAACATTTTCTATAAAAGCAGACGTTTAGGTAGAAAGATTTTGACCTGGAGGTAGCATAATCAATTAAAAAAAATAAGCTAGAGGAGACACATTAAGTCAAGCATATACTACTTGCTTAAAGGGTATCATAATATTCTGAGTTTGGGGAAAGTTCAATCCTAATGTTGAATTTTATGAGTAGGTATGCAATCTGTATGCATTTATATGCGGTTCTCTACTTGCCATAAGCCAAAGAAGAAACAATCAATTTACAAATAACACAGAGGCAGTAAATTTGTTGGCGGCACTTCTGGGCCTGTTGTAATTCTGTAGTTCTCTCAATATGCAAGTGGTGAATTGCTGATGTTGCTGTGAGCCAAAGATATGGTGATATGTGAACGTGTCCAGGCAGCACTTACATTATGTAAGGCTTGGAGGTATTTTGATATCATTGAAATACTTTATGGGTATAATAGGGAAATGTGTACTGTTGAAGTCATATCCATAAAATCAGTGTTCATATCGAAGTTTCCCTTCCAACTCACATTTCAGGTTGAAAGGTTTTGCTTGGTGCTATGTGATCAATTGAGACACAGTTCCCCTCTGGCAGGGGCTCAGGTCTGAATCTAGGCATCTTATTGGCTCTGCTCTAATCACATTGATCACGTTAAGCTATTGTCTAGGAAGACGTGGCTTCCAACATGGATGCCCTGTTTTCTCCCACAAAGTTTCAAAGTACATCACAATCTCCTGTTTAGTTGCTCCTATTAGATCCGGCTGTCCTAGTTTATCTCTTTTGCTTAGTCCAGGGTGATTGCTGTAAATAAGCTTAAGCTTGGGTTCTTGCTTCTGCGAGGATGCTTCTTTCACTTCTAGGCAGCTCAGTATTTCCATTCCAGGTCACCTCCAGCTCACCTGTTATGTACCTCACCAGACCTGAATAAATTATGATCATTATGAATGTGATAAATTGAATAATGAATTTAAAAAGAGAAACATTTAGATGGTATATATTTTAATTCTCCAGGGGAATAAGAAATTGAGGAAATAGGCAACATATTTCTTGTTGAAGAGAATCTAGTAGGATGGATCATTGACTCGTGGGTGCTCTTGGGTATATTCTTCAGTTTTTCACTCTGTAAGTATACAACAGGCTAGTCAGTGACTCATCTGAACCTGGCTTTGCTCATCTCTGAAGAGGACAGTAATTCCCGGTCTCATAGGGTTGTTTTGAGCCTGAAATCCAATTCAGCTTTATATGCATTGTTTGTATCCAATCTGTCAGACGCTATGTGAGTGGAATGGCATGCAAATGGTGAATCATATGTTCTCCGGTCTCAAGGTTCTCAAAAACCTGCTGGTCAGTCATCACATATTTTGGTTTCCTACACCAGTGAACACTTTGCTAAGGTATGAGAATATACAGCGGGGGCCTGTGAGAGGAATCCGATTACCTTTGAGAGAATGGAAAAGGATTCATGGAGGAAATGTCGGGTCATTAGGATGGTGGAGCCTCAGAACTGGGGCTGCAGAGTTTTACGTGTGTCCTCAGTGTAGATAATGGTGGATTGAAGAAAAACAAGTAAGCTGCTCAGGATTCCGGGCTTAGCAGATAATGAGGGCAGGGGGATGTAGTGTGACTGAATATGGTGGACTTGTTAGGTCTCTGATATGAAAGTCTGAAGATGGAAACAAGAGCAGGGAGAGTATGCTCTGGCTCCTAGCCTCAGATCTTCCTGGGCCACGGGTTCATCTGAGAGTAAAGTAGGCTGTGATTTTGAGAGTTCTGTGGAGAATGACATCCTACTGGCAGCAAGGAAGTTTTAGTAAAGGGTACAGCTGTATGAAAATACAAATAGTATCATGAAAAACTCCACAAAAATAATTAGGCATGACATAGATTGTTGTGTCTTTTTAATAATTATGTGCAAAATACAGTAAGTTCTTTACCTTTTTATTTTAGTTAATTCTCTCAACCCAATAAAGCACTTCTTATGAATTAGGAAATGGGCTCCGTGAGGTTAAGTACCTTGCCTTAAGGCCATTGAGCCATTCAGTGATGAATCAGATTTGAACCCACACATGTCTGTCTCTGAAGCTCAGGCTTCTGACCCCAGTCTATTACAATAGATGAGCATTCAGGAGATCTGAGTCGAATCCTGTTTTTTTCCCCATGAACTGTGTGAGCTTGCACATTTACTTCAGCAAGGGTTTACTTTGTATCACCCCATCTCGTTATTGCGGCAGAGAGATAAATTGTGCTTTTAATGCACCTTTCTTTGGGCCATGGATCCCTTTGGCCATCTGGTGAAACCTGAGGATATCTTCCCCCAGGATTGTCTTGAATGCATAAAACAAAACATACAGAAGCCCAAAAATTGAGATACAATTATCAAAATACTAAAATCCTAGTTCATTATAGTAATATATATTCTCCTATATTAATCCATTTAATTACAAAATCAGGTGGCATATCCATTAGCTGCCATAATATCAAAGTAGTGAGGAGTATAAATGATTTTTTTGAGAAATTTGCAGTAATTGTACTGTGATAGAGAAGTGTCTGTGATTCCTACTGGTGGTAAAGTCACTGCCAGGGTGTGCTATTATTCATAAGGCATTGCTAAATTTCTTTAGGATGAGAGAAAGCTAAGATATATTTTTTCCCATCCAAGTTCATGGGCTCCTTAAATTCTCTCTGTGCATCTCAGGATGAGAACCCCTGGTAGGACAAGAAGGCATTTATTAAAATGCTATGAAGAAACAAGGCAGAAAATAAGGATAATCAGGAGTATAGAGGTATAATATTTATTGGACTTTCACCTCTCTACACTGGAGGAGTTTGTTTGGGGTAAGTAGCTTGAAGTCTAGGAAGGGACATGGAAGTTCATGAGAGTCCATCATTGACTTCTGTTAAAACCCAGAACATAGAATTATCCAAAGAATCATATAAGCTAGCAAAATGTTGAGATTTTGTTTGTTTTGTCTTGGATTTTGACTCAATAGTTTTATAAATTCAAGGGTAGCACTGGGTAGTTGATAGTCATAAAACCTGATTATTGGCTTTGACTTTTGATTAATAAAATGGGAAAATACATTGTGAAAAGACCAAGGTAGGCATAAAAACTACTGGAAAGCCAGGTCTTGGGTTGAGTGTAGTAGGTATACTTAAAGGGGTCTATGGAGAAAGTGTTGGAAACCGCTGATTTTGATAATCTCTAATACCTCTTTTAACTCTGATTCTTTCACCCAAATATCTGTAATATTTATGGCATATTGAAATACATTTAGTTTTCCATGGATTCTGATGAAAGAAAAGAAAAAAATGAAAACAGATGGAAAACCTGAAAAGTTACTCTTGGTTGATTGACAGTAAATGTGGAGAATGCTTTAGAAAGGAAATGAAATGTTGTCTCCAGCACATGGAAGTGTGTAAATTTTTCCTCCACATTAGAACTAGAATCACTGTGAGTGGTAGTGGTTCAGAAACAGAAGAATAGAGAGAATATTGTATGATTATCATCACAGGTAGGAGTAAAAGAAAGGGTTCACATTTTTATTAAAGGCTCATGCCCAAAAGAAAAGCCTTTCTTCCAAGAAGTAGGTCCTCTCCTTTCTTCCTCTATATTTTTCATGCTTTGTCTTCAGAGAGTGCCCTTTATCTTTATCTTCATCTTTTTCCCTTTTCCCTTCCTGTCTTTTCATATCCTGTCACTCCTTCCTCTGTCCATTTCCTCTTTCCCTTCTCCTCTCTCCCCTGCTCACTTCCTTCCCTCCTCCATCCTTCCCTTACCCTGCCCTTCACCAGGTTCAAGTGATGCTGAACATGGGCTCATGATGCCCATGGGCTCAACATGGGCATCTCATTGAGCCTCACAGAGCTGATGGCACTTTAAGAGCTTCTTTTTGTATGTTATCTCTTTTAGCTCTGCACAAAGGAGGCACCTCCTAGTTCTGCTAGGTGGTCCAGGGACTCTGATATTGAGCTGCCATTTGAGAAAGGCAAATGGCAGTCTTGGAGATGCTGTGGATTGACTAGTTTGCTTGAAGCCCAAAGACTAGCTCACACATTCAGAAAACCCCAGGTTGTTCAGAATGACCAGTCCCAAGGGAGGATTCTGGAGCCGGAGATGGAAATACAGAAGATAGAAAGCAGTTTGCTTTGGGTCCTGGGTGACAAGCTAAGGAGCTACCCTGAAAGCCAGGGGGAGCCCTTGAAGGAGAGAAATGACCAGGCTAGGATTTTAAGAGAGAAGGCTCTGACAGAAATAGGATGGATAGACTAGAGGAAGAGCCAGGGGGAGGCAGGGAGAGCAAGTAGGAAGCTTTCGCACGAAATAGGCGGAAAAATTGAGAGTTGTAAGTAAAGCTGAGGGAATGAAGAGAAGGAAGCAAATTCAAGCAAGTAAAGAGGACTCTAGAAGCTGCTGATTGGATGGGACAATGAGTGTGAAAGAGTTTAAGAATTTAAGTTGCTAATGACTGGATGCTCAAGAGAATTTCCTGTGTGAAGGGACATAGGAGAAAAACAGTCTTGAAGGGAGGGATAGAGAATTTCGTTTTGGACATGTTGAATTTGAGACTCCATTGGCACAGAAACTGTAGTTCTAGAGTTACAAGCAGGAGTAAGGTCTCAACTACTTTACAATTAGTGTATTGTGCCCTTGATGTGTGCCAGCCAGGGTTCTAAGCACTTCACATGGATGATCTCATTTATTCCTTATAATAGCTCTGTGAAGTCTAGGTATGATTATCGTGAGAAAAATGAATCATAGCAGAGTTAAGTAGTGACTTCACTAAAGTTATATATTTAGAAAGTGGTGGAGTATCCTGTGATGCCATTTATATGAACTGCCCAGAAAAGGCAAATCTCTGTAGAAAAGAGAGAGTAGATGAGTAGTTTCCTGGCAGTAGGAATGGGGTTGATGTAAATAAACCTTAGGGTTATAAAAATATTCTAACGCTGATTATGGTGATAGTTGCCCCACACTCAGTAAATTTACTAAAGTTCATTGAATGGTACACTTGAAATAGGTGAATTTTATGATATAAAACTCAACAAAGTTGTAAAAAAGGTGGAGTTGGGATCGTTATAAATGTTTTATTTTAGCTGTTGTTTTCACTGGGCTGTAATAGCAAAAGGCTCTTAAAGATATCAAGGCGCTTTAAGAGTGCTTCATGGCATCTTGAAAATTGTTCCTGTCCTTAAACAAAAAGTATTTGGTCTTTTGTGCCAGTCTTTTGGTTGTTCTTTGATTACTGTCTGCAAAGCATTTTCCTGTTGACTCTTGTAACTTGCTGTTTCTAATCTCCTTTGGGATAAGGGGCAAGATGGCTAAGCATGACTTCTGCCCGCTTTCGGCTCTCCTTTGCTCCCTCCCTTCCTTCTAGATTCAGGGATTGTGTTAGGGACAAGGAATTAAACAAACAAACAAAAAAGAGGATAATTAAAATGTTCTCATTAACGGGCATTCTAAAATTAGATATTATCAATGACTCAGTGGGTCTCCGAGTCTTCCTTCCTGGAGACAAGGGAGGTTCCTTACAGGATTGCTCCTCCATGTATTGCCTTGGTTTTATTTTTTGGTTCATGGGACCTGAACACAGGCAGGGCACAACCTTGTTTAGAAAGTTATTTTATTATAGTCCGTGAAAAGGATTCCTTGTATCTTTGCTGTGCTACCTTTAGAAGCAGATAATGACAAAACCAATTAGTTCCTCCTCTCTGTCCCCCCCCCCCCCCCCCGTCCTGTCACCTTATCATCATTTACTTTGATTTTTTCATTATGAAGTGGTACCTTAAATTATCCAATGTTATGTAAAATTCAAAAGAAGAGAGTTAATAGGTGTTTTGATTCTTCTGCTTTGTTTTACAAACCCTGTTGTCTAAATCATGTTTTTCTTCTTCTTTTGGTCAAGTAAATCCAATTTTGATTGCAGCAGAGACTTTCCTGGTAAATGTTTAGCAAACCTGCTACAGTGTTTGGGCAAAATGTCAACTTGATGTGTGAGTTTTAATACTGTGTTCTAAGGAGCAAACTTTTATTTCTGATCATCTGTTCTTATTTATGCCATCAGAGAATAGCACAAATTGCTGGTGGTAGGATTAAAAATGATAATGATACTATTATCAGAATTAGTGGACACTTGTCAAGTGTTAGTGGTGCATTCATAGTTGGATGCTTTGGGATATTTGGTAAATTGTTTCTCTGGGTACCAGTTAAATGTGGGGGCAGACATGTGTCAGGTGCCTGGATTTATCACCAGATCTAAGTAGAATGTCTTTAAGGCTGTGCACAAAGTACCATATGTTGCATCTTTTATTAAATAGAAGGCGATGAGGTCGACACATAAAACTAAGACTTAGTTACTGAAATGCGCCGGTTCCTTTGGTGCCTTTTCTGCTTCTCACATACAAACATTGTTCTTGATGCAGTTTGCTGAGCCAGGGAGGCCAGGGGAAGGAAATATATGTATAGAGGAGATAATATTTACCTGGTCTTGCAAAACAGAAATAAACATCTTCACATTTAAAGCCTCACAAATCTAAGGGGGGAGAAAAGAGAGGGTGATTTAGACTGCTGGGATGTTTGTGTTCATGAGGAAGGAGTGTATCACCCCCACCCTGGTGTGCTTAGAAGTTGAGGTCCTTCAAGCAGGTCAGTGATAAAGTTCTTCCCCATGCTGTGAACCTGCCCCCACGACAAATTTGTTTGCGGATTTTACTTGTAAGAGTAACAGAATCATTTTTATGTTGTGTACTTTAAGAGGCTTATTTAGGCGACTACATTGAACAAATAAAAACCAGCTCTTTAAAAAATTGGAAACAATTGGAAAATACAAAGCAAGAAAGGAATTACACAAAATACTTTGAAATATTCAAGGGACCTCTATTAATGATTCAGAGGCCATTCACTCAGTACATTGTTCAGGACTGTCAGTGTGTCAGGCATTTTGCTAGGTTGGAAACTGTAAATTGGCAGCCCAGTTTTTTTTTTTTTTTTAATTTATCCTGAATTGTGTTACAAAAAAATATAAAAAGCCAAGGAAAACAGAACAAAACCAAAAAAGGTCAGTCAGTAGCCACAACCTAAAAATTAGGACACTTTATTCCCAGATACATATTTACAGCTTTCTTCATTTAAAACAAATTAAAAAGAATTTGACAACAGCAGCCTCCTATTCCTGCATGGAACCAAATAGCATGAGCAAAAGTGTGTCTGCCCCCTCATTACCAGTTTTAAAGATGAGACAAGGAACACAGTTAGGCAGCATCCCTAAGGACACAGACTGGATATTGTGGAGTTAGATTGCAAACTTCATCTAATCCAATTAAAACAGGGAAAAAGTTCTTTGTCCTCTTTCATATTGTGGAGTATTGGGGAGGTTGCAAAGCATGATAGAAACGAATATTTCCTACATTTGAAAATGCTTTAAATCTATGAGACCTGAGTTACACCAGTACACTCCAACAACAAACTTGTAAATCTGAAATTTCCTTTCAGAAAGGGGAGCTGTGGAGGCTCAGAGCACAATTTATACATGATCACAAATCTACTAAGTGACAGTGTCCATATTAGAACACTGATCCCCTGGCCTCGGGTGCTGGAGCTTTTGGGATGCTGTGAAGATCAGGGTTGGCTAATAATCTGAATGTTAAGCCCAAACTCAGAAAAGGTGTTATCTTCAAGGGTAGGATGAACCTTATGGCAGTGCTGTTTGTGTCTGAGAAGAATGGTCAAGGATCAGCAATTTCATGCGGGTTAGTGAGTACTTCTAGAGAGGTTCACCCAACCCCCGTTATGCTTGCTGGTCACATTTCATGTTTATAGAGACTTAAGCTTTCATAGGAAAATTGAAATAGGGAATTTGGCAGTTTTTGGCAGTTTTTTAAGTTTATTAACATCCACATAGAGGTTGTGGGTTGGGGGCGCCTGGGTGGCTCAGTCGTTAGGCATCTGCCTTTGGCCCAGGTCATGATCCCGGGGTCCTGGGATCGAGTCCTGCATCGGGCTCCCTGCTTGGTAGGGAGTCTGCTTCTCCCTCCCCCTCTCCCAGTGCCTGCTCTCTCTCTCTCAAATAAAAAAAAAGAAGTTGTGGGTTGGAATGAGCATATTAAGCATGTAGATCTAGGGTTTAGGCTTGCAAAGACTGCATTTGTTGCTCATAGTAGAGAGTTTAATCCTGTTGATTACAAACAGGAAGCAGCACGTTTCCATATTAGCATTTGTATTCAGAATATTGAGTGCTAGTAGGTAGAACTTACTATGTTTCTGTGGCTTTTTGTTGATTATATTTCAAGTAAGTCTGAGTCTCAAAATACATTAACAAGGTAAATAGGCAAAGACTGAAAATGAGCAAAATGTTCACCGAAAAAGTTTCAGCAGCCATCCCTCTGTTTTGCAGATAGGAGACTGTCAGGAACTATTTATTTAAGGAGTGAGTGAAAATATCATGCAGTACAGGTACTATAACACTGGGTGAATGCTTTTTTCCTTTGGGCATGTGCCTGACAGAGACAATGTGATTCTGCCTCTTTATCATGATGTCCTGATGTAGGGTAAGGAGCGCAGTTTAGGCATCAGATGACCTTGGGTGCATGTGCTGGTTCCATTGGTTTTCTGTGTGACCACTGGCAAGTTGAATTCTCTTTGACTCTTATGTATGCATGTATGTATGTATGTATGTATTTATTAAAATATTTTATTTATTTGAGAGAGAGAGTGTGAGCCGGAAAGAGCATAAATGGTGGGGAGGGGCAGAGAGGGAGGGAGAAGCAGATTCCCTGCTGAGCGGGGAGCCCGATGCGGGGCTCCATCTCAGGACCCCCAGATCATGAGCCGAAGGCCGATGCTTAACCGACTGAGCCACCCAGGTGCTCCTCTTCGACTCTTATTTAACTTCATCATGGAAATGACAATGTCTACATTCTAGGGGAGTTTAAGATTCAGTGTGTAAAGGTGTAAATGGTGCAGGCTAGCTAAATGGTAGTTTTATTACTACTTTTGTTGTGTGTTGAAATGATTTTTTACATACAATATTTTAAAGTGATTCCAATTTTGAAATACAATGATTAGTTTACCTAATCTCTAAAATTTCATCCTTTCTGCCCTTCTTGCAAACTTTTTTTTTGATAATAGTTTTACTGAGATATCCTACAATTCACCCATTTAAGTTGTACAGTTTACTGCTTTTCCCCCACTTGTTTATATATTTTTAATAAAAACTGTATATATTTAAGGTGTACAACATGATTTGACATACAGTTGACCTTGAACACAGAGGGGTTAGGGGGATCAATCCCCTGCACTGTCAAAAATCCAAGTATAACTTTTGACTCCTCCAAAACTTAACTACTAATAGCCTACTATTAGTAGGACACTTTATCGATAAATAATTTGTTAACATGCATGTTGTATGTATTGCGTACTCTTCTTACAAAATACTCATATTCTTAGAATCAAGTACTAGAGAAAAGAAAATATTCTTAAGAAAATCATGAGGGAAAATCCATTTACAATACTGTCCTGTATTTATTTAAAAAAATGTTCATCTAAGTGGACCTGTACAGTTCAAACCCATGTGGTTCAGCTGTACATATAAAGTGAAATGATGGGACGCCTGGGTGGTTCAGTGGGTTAAGCGTCTGCCTTCAGCCCAGGTCATGATCCCAGGGTCCTGGGATCGAGCCCCACATCGGGCTCCCTGCTTGGTGGGAAGCCTGCTTCTCCCTCTCCCACTCCCCCTGCTTGTGTTCCCTCTCTCGCTGTGTCTCTCTCGGTCAAATAAATAAATAAAATCTTAAAAAAAAAAAAAAGTAATATCCTCAAGGTCCATCCGTGTTGTCTCAAAAGGCAGGATTTCCTGCTTTCTCCTGGCAGAATAATATTCCATTGTTTGTATCTTCTTTATCCATTTATCTGCTGAAGGCACTTGGTTATTGTGAGTAATGCTGCCATATGCATGGGAGTGCAGGGATCTCTTTGAGATCCCGATTTCACTTGCGTTGGGTATGTATACCCAGCAGCGGGTTTTTAATGTATTCACAGATCTCTGCATCTGTCACCACAGTGATTAGAACACTTTAATCACTGCAGGGAGAAACCCCACATTCTTTAACTGTCATCCCATGTCTCCTCACTCCTCTCTGCCTTGTGCAGCCAGTGCTCTTCCTCTATGGGGAGGTTTGCCAGTTCTGGGCATAATCACACGCGTATAAATGGAATTCTGTGTAATCTTTGCGACTGGCTTCTTTCACTTAGCCAGATGTTTGCAGGGTTTATCATGTTGTAGCGTGCATCGGTACTTCATTCCCTTTTTACTGCCAAAGATGCCCTTGTGTGAATGTACCACATTTTATCTAGGCATTCATCTGTTGATGGGTATTTGGGTTGTTTCTACTTTTTGGTTATTGTGCATAGTGCTGTTGTGAACACTCCTATTCAGGTTTCTGTTTGAGTACCTGCTTTCAGTTTTTTGGGGTATATTCCTAAAAGTGGACTTGCTGGTTATATGAAAACACTGTGTTTTACCAGCTGAGAAACTGCCAGACTGTTTCCCAAAGTGGCCATACCCACTGCCATTCTCACAGCAACGTCTGAGTATCCCATTTTCTCTACATCCTCAACCCTTGCTACTATCTTTTTCCTTCTTGGCATCCTAGTGGGTGTGAAATAGTATCTCATTGTGGTTTTGATTTACATTTTCTTGATGACTAGTGCTGTTGAACATCTTTTCATATGTCTCCTTGGTATTTTATTATGACTCTTGACTAAACCAGAAAGCTCTAACTTTTGTCTTATTTGTCTTGTCCAGCTCCCGATGGCCAGGATTGAGAGAGTGGGGAGGTGAATGATTAATGTGCATCTAGGAAGCTCAGCAAAAGATTTAGGAAATGTTTCTCACTTCTGCCTTTTAGCTATCAGATCAGGAAAGGAAAACAAGACTAAAACTAATTGCTCATCAAGAGAGGAGTAACAAATATAAGTGGTTCCAATATGAATTTAAATTAGATTACATTTAATGAGAGGTTTTCTAAATGGAGTTAATTTGAAAGGACACATAAGTCATTGGGTTTAATCTATGTACCTTTCAGTAAATAGCGGTAATCCCTCCTCCCTCCTTCAATTTCTGGTAAAAAAAAGTTACTCTTCAGAAGAGCATTTTACTTCCTTGTTCTCCCTGCTCTCTGGCAGCTTCTGGGTAGGTTCACTAGTGTAATCCTCCTGGTTAGGGAAGAAACTCACACTTTTGAATTTTCATATGGACCAGAAAACATATGCATTTCGATAAAGGAGCAGGGAAAGTGTAAAAAAAAAAAAAAAAAAAAAAAAAAAAAGGTTTTCTATTTGCTTTTGCTTCTCCTAGCTTCAATTATGTTTTTATTTTGTTTTTTTCTTTTCTGAAATAAACAAATTCTATTTTGGTCACTTTCAATATTAAAATAAAAAAACAAGAAATAAGTCTACTTTAGTTAGTTTCCTACTGAATAGGGACTATGTCTACAATTATGCAATGAACCTGTCGTCTATTAAAAAAGACCCTTTGTGTCCAACAGTTGACTATGAGATAATTTCTAAAAATAGTGGAGTAAGAGGGTAATGGACTGATTTAGCAAATGAAAAAAGTTCCAAGTTAATTTTGGTAAGAGAAGACAAATAGAGATTGAAATATTCAGGCTATTTAAACATTTATGGAAAAGTCAATGCCTTGCCTGGACAAAATTTCTAAGATTTCTATAATGATATGTGTGGCCATTTATATAGGATGTAATATTTTTTTCAGAGTGCTTTCCCATCCAGTATCGTGTTGGCTCCTCACAAGAGCTAAGTGGTATAAATAGGGCAACAGTATTCTCGTCACTTTAGAGATGAAGAAATTGAGATCTTAAGATAGCAGTCACCTACCCAAATCTGTCTTCTGGTTATTGAAAGGGCATGGATTTGAATCTGGGTCCATTGACATCATCAGCACTTTTTCTCCTACACTCTGTGGCTGTTTCACTTTCGCTGGATTGCTTCTGGAAGAACTATAAGGTTTTTTCTTTGTGTATTTTGCAAAATGTTCACCAGCTCTCCCACTCTTGCCATTATAAAGACTCTCCTAATGAATTATGCATCAGCATTTGACTTAAAAAAGAAAAATCAAAGGACTTGGACTTAAGTAGTAGTCTCACATGGAAACATACTACTTCTTACATGCTTTTCTTTTCCCCTAAAATTGTTTGTGAAAGAATGATTTAAATACTGATGTGAAACCTCATAGAATGTTGCCACCTCAAGAATATGTAATTTACTAAGCTGTAGACTACAGTTTTAAAGAAAAATTAGCTTCCATGGCATTAAAAAGATTTCTTGTTCTTTTTCCCCCAATTTCGTTGAGTGTCAATAAAATCCATCTTAAGAAACAAAGTGGGTTTTGACAAGCAGTCCTCACTTTCTGCCTCATGTTATAATTGTCTGAATTTCACAGGCTCCATCTGATTTATCTGTAAGACTGTAGGTTTTTCATGGCAGGTGTTTATTCATTGCATCTTTGTAGTACCTGTTGCAGAGCCTGACACATTGTGGGCACTCATCAAATATATGCTGAATGAATGAAATAGGATTCAGTTGGTCATCATCTGATGTGAAGGAGGAACATAGCCACAGAATGAAAGAGAAATTTATAACAATTATTAGACCTCAGGTCTTATAATTTGGTAGAGGAGAAGGTTTGAGGCTGAGTGTCACTGGTGCAGTTAGGGTGCTCAGAAGCAGGGATTCTGCTTTTGAGGGGAAGGCTGGAGGAGTGGAGGTTTCCATCTGTTTCAATTCAGAAATTCCCACTGCAGTTTTCTGTTCCCTATTTAGCTGTGGTTGTGCGAGGCATCCTGAGAGGTGGGATCTAATACAACCTTTTCTGCATTACCAAACCAACATACAGGTTAGACTTCTGGAAACATGTCTAGTCTGCTGTGTGCACTGAACAGTGTAGGCTTTCTGTCTAAGTAGCCACTTGAGTACTAGCCTTACTTTGCCACTTACAGCTGAGAGGCCCTGGATAAGTCACTTAATTTCTCTGAGTTCCAATTTCCTCATCAGTCAAGCAAGGAGACAAAGACCTTCTGAATTTGTTGTAAGAGTTTTTTATTCTAATAATTTATTGTAATTTATGCTAATAATCTAATAATAGAATAATTTATTCTAATAATTTATTGTAATTAATATCTAATAAGATATTGTAAAAAAGAAAAAGAAAATGTTGTCTAGTTTCCTCCTGACATAGCTCAAGTTTGAGTGTAGGGCATTGAGACTGCAAGCTAGAATGGAAATTCAGAAATAATCATTTATTAATTTTGGAGTCTTAGAAAGTGCCTTCGTGTGCTTTAAGAATCTGTCATTACCTTAGGAGGACTGAAGGGAGATCGGCTGTTTAGTCAGAGCCTCTCATCTGTCAGGTTGAAATAGGAGGAAGGTAACAGTATGCTACTTATTAGACTTGAAGGAAATAGAAATGTTGTATGGAAACTTGGAAGGAGACTGATAATCAGTTATCAAGCTTATATTCCATCATAAATCTTTTGCCTATAGATTTGGTATGACTCTCTAAGAACATATGGCCATTGTTGACTGATGTTATTATCTCATATCATATTTCTTGTAGATAGCAGTATCCATTTGTACTTCCCTGGGAAAAATATTTAGTAACTTCATGACCTTTGACAATATTCATGCTTAGGCAATAAACCCCTCTCTGCTCCTGGTGTGCAGGAGATGATGCATGTAAACTGTAGAGCATCAGGAAATCGGGGAAGGTAAAGGTCATTGTGTGATGATCACCTCCCATTGTTGACACTTCTTGCTATTAATTATCCAAAATTTCAGTGTTCTTTTCTAGTAGTAGGAGAGTGGGAAGGGAAGTTACAGACTAGACGTAGAGTGAGAGGCCTTTCCTTGTTAAAAAAATGTTAACAAAAAGTTGCGTGTTATTTTTTTATTTTTTAAGCCATCAGTAGAGTATATTTTTGGAAGGCATCCAGATTTGGAAGTGGGGTTACGGGAGAGATTTTTTTCAAAAGATCTTGCTAATCTGGGTAATCAAAGTAAGTTTTCTTTTCACTACTTTTCTACTTTTTTATTTTCTGTCAGCTTCCTAATACCTGGAGGTGTTTTCATTAAGTGTGAATTTATTTGTACTGAATATTAATTTTCAAGTAGTTTTAGAAAATTGAAATGATGATTTATGGATCACTGTTTTAGGATGAGTAGTTCACAAGATTTTTATTCTTACTTGAATAATATGTCATGAAAAATTGTTCTGGGTCTCTCTGCTGCTATTAACTGGAAGTGGTTCCCAGTTGTTAAAAGTGCACACAGGTTGCGATAAAAAGCGCAGGGGAAACCATAGATGTTGAATGAGGCATGCCGACCACATGATGATAATGGGATGGCAATGACTCTTGTGATTCTTTTTCCTAGCAAAAAAAAAAACACCCCCAAAACCAAAAGAAGCCAACATTACTTGAGTTTCTCATAGGTGCCAGGTATGGACCTAGGCAGTTTATTTACACTGTTCTTCCGTAGATTTCCCAGTGACCCTGACAGGAAAGTTCTGTTGTTACCTGTATCTTACAGATAAAGAAAGTAAAGCCCCCGGACATTATGCAGTTTGCCCAGGTCACATAACTAAAAAGTGCAACGGCCGGATTTGAGCTCAGATTGTATCCTTTTAATCAGTTATACCATACTGCCTTTGAATTGCTGTGTATCCTTAGGAAAGCCCCTTTTCTTTCCTGATATGCAATTGAGTGACCTGTTAAATAAGGAAAGTCTGTTTCTTTGTCTCCCTTCTAGTTCTGATCTTTTGTGTTGGCTTTCTAAACAACACTTGTCACATTTATTTTATTTTTCATTGTCAAAAGTAGAAAAAAAATAGAGGAATTAAATTGCAGTTCTGGCACCTTAAGCATAGAGTCAGTCTTAACCCTTTGTTATATTTTCTTCTAATCCTTTTCAATGTATGTATTGATTTATTTCTGCTGAGACTAAGCCGCACTACTTATTCATAGCCTTTTGCATTCTGCTCATTGGGCCTTTGGACTTTCTATTTTATTCTCTTGTAGTGGTGTGACAGAAGCTTCTCCAGAGCGGCCTGGCATCCCATTCCCAAGACAGGGGATCCACAATGTAAAACCACAACCATAACACGTATCTTTAATTCAGGCTTTCACCCAGAGCCCTGAGGAGGAGGGCAAGAGATCACTCCCTAAGGCAGCTCCCAATGAGTACGTACCAGTGGCAGGAGAGTCCAATAAATCAAAAAAAGAAAAAAAAAATAAAAAGAAATGGCAGAATGCTAAGTTGCTGAACAAGTTGTAGCCATTAAGCACTTTCATGTCTGTGTTGTGGTGTCTTTTTTTTTTTTTTTTTTGTGGTGTCTTCTTTTAACACTCTTGAGATGGAGCTTTGAGGGCCATGGTTAAGCATCTGATCTGGTCTTTGTCTCCTCGTTAGCTGTTCTTCCTCTGGTAGCTGGTGGTCTCTAGCGTTGACAACAACACACTGGAGTGGCTGGGAGGGCCAGGCGCTCCTGGACTCCCGTGGCCCCTGCTATCACTTACCCCGTGGGAGTGCCTGGTTCTCTGCTGGCCCTCTGGTTGTGCGGACATTGCCGATAGACAGGAAGTCCTCTTCTCTTTTTTTTGTGTACTCCCAGCGCTTGTTCTACAGTAGGAACTTTATTACCTAGAATTGGTTTGAGAGTCTTTAACTTTCTCAATTTTTAGAAAAAGTTTGTTTTTATTAAAGTAATCCTTCTAATTTGAAATGTCAAAAGTACTACAAGGCCTTTAAGGAAAAACAGACCCCGCTTCACTCCCTGTTTTAGAGCTGTGTTTCCCCCAAAATGGCCATTCTCATCTCTTCGAGCTTTACTTCTGCTATGAGTATCTGGGTCTTGGAATAATAAGAGGGCGGCCCTAAGCACTTCTCAGTTATGTGCCCTTCGAAAAGAGGTGGTGATGGGTCCGCAGCCTACAATGCTCTGTCCACTTTGAACAACATGGACTTTTGTGGAGACAGATTTTCAGGTCTCCAGTAAATGCCTGTGACTACTGACCATTCTCTTTAACCCATGTCCACGACAGAGATGAATACCCTTAGCACATTGTTTTGTACAGTTGTGTAGCATATAAATTTTCTTTAGTGAGGGCGCTAGTTTAAGAGTGAGGGGGTTAAGTTATCTCAGAATCGGAGGCAGAGGAATGAGAAAATAAATGTACAGAAGCCATCCTGAAAAGAAAGCTGTGCCTTGACATCAGTACCCTTTACGTTATTGTGGGCAGCTTCTCCTAAAATCCTAATGGGCGCAAAGTGAGACCTACTTGGAAACGGTGGGTTACACATTTCTAGGGAGGTAAAATGAAGAAGTGAGGCATAGAGATAACTCTTTTGTCTTTTCAAGTAATAAGTTATTCTGATTAATGTGTTTGCACATGGAAAACTATTGCATTGAGAGTAGCTAGCAGCTTTTTCTAGTAGCTTGTGGAGAAGCAGACATCTTCAGGAAGGTAATTATTTTAAGTGCATCTGTAGCTATGTAATGTGCACATGTGTTTGTAATTACAGTTGGCAAATTTAGATTCAAGTGCCAGATTTATCGGAGTTTGTACGTTCAACAAATGAAAAAAATCTATTTAATATTGGCTGCTACCTTTACAAATGTGCATTGTTTCAGAGTTTGCAAAGCACATCACTTGATAGCTGTCACCACTTACATTTGCTGTGGAATATGCAGCACAGAAGACTGTGTTGGGTCACCTAACAGGTTTATCGCTGAACCGAGCAAATGTTACTTCGTAGGTTGCCAACATGGGGCTCCAGAGTGTCTGGCCGTGTGGTGGTAAGACTTGGCTTGTGAGTTCAGCGTTTTTTCTCATCTTTTAAAGAAAGAAAATTATACGTTAGTGAATACAGTAATATTTTCAGTAAGTACAAATAACATGCTGTCAGGACATAATTTATGAGAAGTATTTAGTAGGCCATATACAAATTTTAGAACAGTGGGAACTTTTGGCTAGAAATTTATAGCTGTTCGCTCTTAACGAAACTCTAGGCATTGGGGCCTGCATTTAAACGCTTGATATGTATATTAATTTGTTTACTTATCAATTTGTTGAAGTTTTAGGCTTTGGTATAAATAACAGGCCTTTTTTTTGGGCCGAGTCAAGAAAAATAACAAATGTAGGATTTCATACAAGTAATGTCTTACATCAACAGTTTAGTTCTATGTGTGTACTGCAATTAGATTGCTGTGTAATCAGGAACTAGTAAACCAAGTAAGTGTGTGGCTGGCAAGGTTCTATTTCGTAAGGGATAGTTTATGTAATAAATGACTGAACGGCCCAGCTTTATTTCTTCGATTGTGCTAATATATGCAGAAACAACATAGAGCCAATTCTTGATTAGTGGAAAGTTTACCTAATTTATAAGTCATGAGGGCTTCCCCATCGTTTTCCTTGCTCCTTGCCCTCTCCCCTTCCCATCCTTATTTTCGTAACTGCTCAGAAAAGGTTTGGGTGGGAGAATGATGGAGAGTTATTTGGTTGGGATTTTGGCCCATATTTTGTGGAACCTAGGAATTATTCAAATGTTTTTCTGGTGTGAAACTTTAAAACTAGTTATATATGTATTTTAAAAAAATTATTCAGCCTTCTTTACCAAAAGCAATTTCTAGTTGGCTCTGCCTGTATCCTACTTGTTCAGGAAATTTGAAATTCTCTATCATGCTTTACTATCGATTTTTATACAGATTCTTGTCAGAGTAAATGTCTCGATGGGGCTTTTTTTCCCCTGGCTACCGTTTTCTGAAAGAACAGCTGTAACTTCCCTGAATTTCGGTGCTCATGATCTTTAAGACTCAGCGAACGGTTGAACATGGTAGTTATACACAGACAGATGAGGACTAATTTAGATTTCCAGCTGTATGGAAGCATGGTTAGCTGTATTTCTGTAGATTACACGATTAAGTAATTTTATAACTCTAATTTGGAATATTCCAGCACCTACCTAAAACACTGTTACCTGGAGCTTAGAAACTGATAAAACCTAGATTCCTCTTGGGTGCCATCCGAATAGGGTTAATTGCCCTTAGAGGACCTTTTTGGAAAGAGTTCCAAAGCATGGATACTAATATCAGCATCACTGCGAGATGTTAATGGGCTGCATTCACATAATTATAGCAGTTAAAGTCATTAACTGATACGTAAGAAAACTTTAAGGATTTTATAATTTTCCTTGTTCTTAGAATCTCTTTATTTTCCTCAAAATACTTTCCATTTGTGAAGCACTTTCCCTTTTCATTATGCATATATAAATGTAGTTAAAGCAAGCTGAATAATAGAAATGATGCCATTAAGAAAGGATGAATAATTTGGAGAAGATCATTTATTTTAAGTCTGCTGAATTATAAGTAATGAATGCCTGGCTGTGAGGTGAGGGTAGCATATGTGTGTAAGGATACCAAAACTCATCACAGATTTTAGTGCTACTTCAGTTTAGTAAACATGTATTGAGTACCTATTGTGTTACCAGATATCAAAATTCTCTTAAATGTTTGGGATTCACAGATGAATAAATACACAGTGTGCATTTCCCCTCTCTCCTTGTGCAGAGTGTGGAGTTACAGATGGAGGTCAACGTTAAGCAGCTAATTCAGTGATTGCAGTTTTCTTCTTGTATGTGTATGAGGGGGGGTTAATGTACCTTTCTAGGAACTCCTTGTAGGCAATCAGTCCACATGATTAGTTTACTTCATATTCTTTCTTCTGGTAAATGACATGCCTTTGAATATAACACTCTTAGAAGGTAGAAGTAGTTTTGAAGGAAGTTTCCTCAGAGATTATGATTTTGATTGTTATACCAATACCAAAGAAGAAGCTGGAAGACAGGGCAATTGGAGTCCAGAGAAGTAAGGAACATGGCGACATGAAGGATATTTGGTCTGTCTTCTTTGTGGGGGATACAATGCCAAAGCCATTCTATATGTAAGCTTGTGTAGTTCTTTTTTTTTTTTAATATTTATTTATTTGACAGAGGGAACACAAGCAGGGGGAGTAGGAGAGGGAGAAGCAGGCTTCCCGCCAAGCAGGGAGCCTGATGCGGGGCTTGATCCCAGGACCCTGGGATCATGACCTGAGCCAAAGCCAGACGCTAAACGACTGAGCCACCTAGGCACCCCAAGCTTGTGTAGTTCTTTATAGATTATACAGTGAGGCTGAGCATATATCCAGGTCAATATCTCAAGTTTACATAGTTGTGGGACTGGTCTTTAAAAATGTGTATTCCTTCAATTGCATACCAGTATATAAAATGGCAAATTTTAGCCCCCAAATACTCACTCAGGCCCATGTCAGGCGCACGTTGCTCTCCTCTCCTCAACTGCTGTCAGTACCTTAAACTTTTATTAAAGAACTATTGTGTGAATTCATCCAATTCTTCAACGTCAGTTGGGAGCCTATCATGTGTCTGGCCTTGGGCAAGTCACACCAAGATGTGTGGGTAAATCCTCAGTCTGATAATGAGGTCAGACGAACAGATAATTGTCCTGCTTTGTAATATTATGATGAAGTCATGCAGGGGTTGATATATAAGTTTTCTATTGCCTATAAACAGTTACCCTAAGTCTGAGCAGGCTTGGTTGTGTTCTCTGCTGAGGATCTAACAAGGATAAAGTCTAGGCATCGACCTGGGCTTTTCTCTCGAGGCTTTGGGAAAGATCTGTTTCCAAGCTCATTCAGGTTGTTGGCTGAATCCAGTTCCTTGTGGTTGTGGGTCTGAGGCTCCTGTTTTCTTGCTGTCAGCTGGCGGGTACTCTCTGTTTCCAGAGGTCACCCACATTCCTTCTCAGGAGGCTCTCTCCATCTTCAAAGCCAGCAGTGGTGTGTCACGTCCTTTGAATCTCTCCAACATCCCTTTCTATCATCAGCCAGAGAAAACTGCTTGCTGTTGAAGGGCTCATGTGATTAGATTAGGTTTACCATATAATCACTCCTTTGCCATAATCACAGGAGTGACACCAGGGGGTGGAGATCACAAGGGACATCTTAGAATCCTGCCCACTGTAGTTGTTACTGGAAACAGAAGAAAGATTTAAAAATGGCTTCTTGGAGTTGGCGATCACTGAGCTGGAGGAACATACCACTTGGGTTAAAGTCCAAGACTCCACTTACTGGCTTTGTCATTACTATCCAACCAATATTTACTGAGGGCCTGTGTTAGGAGCAAGTCAGTGCACTGTCAGACTGACATCTCAGTCCTAAAATGGGGGGAGACTTAAATTTACTTTGAAGGGTTCTTGTGTGAATTAGAGGTCATATAAATCACCTGACAAAGAGGGGTGCTCATCCATGGCACTATCAAGAGGAGTGTATTGGAAAGAGTCTGAGATGTGTTGCAGGTAGTAAGGAAGTATTGACAGAGGTTTATTTACATATTCTGTCTCTCATTCAAAAGGTATTTATTGACTTCTAAATTGGAGGCTGAGACTAGGGTAAGTGAGGGAGATGCCTTGAACACAAAATTTTAGGGGGTGGGGATGGGTAGTGCTCAAAACTCAGTAGTAAGATAAATGATATGCTAGGTAATACTTTAAAAATAAAATTAATGCAAAAAATCCATAATGAACCAAGTATCAGTAAAGACTGCACTCCTTGTGCTGAGCCATATTGTGCTTAGAGCCATATCTAAGGCAAAAGAAGAGTCAGTAATACTGATTCTGTCTTTATTTAAACATTATTTTGTATTAACTTTGAATTTTTTTTTAAAGATTTTATTTATTTGACAGAGAGAGACACAGCAAGAGAGGGAATGTAAGCAGGGGGAGTGGGAGAGGGAGAAGCAGGCTTCCTGCAGAGCAGGGAGCCCGATGCGGGGCTCGATCCCAGGACCCTGGGATCATGACCTGAGCCGGTCAGATGCTTAATGACTGAGCCACCCAGGCGCCCCTTAACTTTGATTTTTAAAAGTATTGTGTTAATTTCATCATCTGGATACCTGAGTTCTCAATTTCGTGCTCCAGATGAAAGCCTTTCTCACCATACCCTAGCCCTGGCCCTGTTCACCTGGTATAAGGCTTTTCCTTTTCCTTTTGGGACCTTGAAAGTCAGCAGTAGAGCAAAGAAGTTAAATAAATGGTACACAGAATGTAATCAGAGTTCAACTTCACTTTGAAGATGATTTTGATTACATTTAAATATTATTTTGGGTTAGCATACTGGCATTCTTCTCAGTACTTCCATTTCCTCATTTATTAAAATAATGATCAATAATTGTCAAGACGATTAACTTATTTAAAAAAATATGTCCTATGTATAAAGTATAGAATTATTTTTTTTTTTAAATTTTGGAGTTGCTTTAAACATCTCTGAGTCTCAATAAAGTCCCATTAGAGTGTTCGTGTAATAACAGATCTGTCAGTTTTGACCTTTTTGTTTAATTCCTCTCTGATTTCAGTGGGTTTGTAATCGCTGTTCTTTTTAGCTATTGCATGCTGTTATGGCGCTTTCCAGTAATGCAAGTGTTTAGGGCAACTGCCACATAATAATCAGAATGACTATTTTTTTGCAAATCTATCCTCCATTGTGTTTTCGAAACTTCCACAGCCTTGTCAGAAAAGGCTAACATTTTCTATGGTCTGGGCATTATTCCCATGATGGATATTTAGTCCTATGATTACTATGTTATTTGCTAGTGTTTTAACATTTCTGAGAAATACAAACCAAGATGCCACTTGTTATTTTCAATGTATGCCAAACAACAGACTTGACCTAGGAATAGATAGTTGGAAAAGGAAAACATTGCTTCTAGCTAATAGAAGATAAAATGAAGTTTTTGACTTTAGTGAAGGTTGCAGTTATAGAGCTTTTATGATATGGTAGAAAAATTTAATAATCTCCCTTTTCCCTTACTAGTGAACAAATGCCCCACGCTTATACACTAATATACCCATGATTTCAGACATTCTTAAATCATATAAAATGTAAGCAAATAATAATCAGTTGGAATTTATGACCATAAAGTAAAATGTCCATCAGGGGAGATAGTATTAATTAATCTGAGGGAAATCTGATACTTCCATTTAAAAATTGTTCTGAATAGTTAGAAGCATTAAATAAAAATGCCATGAGTGTTTTCCTTAATAGAATTTTGACTAGAATTATAAAATTATGGTATTGTTTAATCTCCATTCTTTTGAGAAACTTAAGTCACATTGATGTAATGGTAAATTTAAATAGCAGTCAGTATAATACTAATTTAGCCAAATTTCTTCCTATGTATTTTCAACTGAACAGTCTTTTTTTTTTTTAATAGGGAGCGAGAGAGAGTGGGGAGAGGGGCAAAGGGAGAGGGAGAGAGAGAATCTTAAACAGACTCCATGGCTCAGCATGGAGCCTGATGCGGAGCTTGATCTCACAATCCTGAGACCAGGACCTGAGCCAAAACCAAGAGTGGATGCTTAACTGACTGAGCCACCCAGGTGCCCATCAACTGAACAGTCTTAGCACATGTTTTTTTGGTTGTTGTTGTTTTGTTTTTTTATGTCAGGTGTGAAATTGACATGGGTAGGAGAGTATTGTTAGTAATTAAAATTGTCATGTGCAGCACTGTTTAGAAATGAATTTGAACCTATACACATCCACATTGTGAAACTAGACCGTTCTGTTTACTGCTTTAAAGCAACCACTCTGTAGGGAACTTTTTAAAAATAGCCACATTATTAACCTATTTATTTAAAATGGCAAGCAGCTCTGTCTACCCCGGGAAAAGAGCAGGAAGTAGATGCCACTGTAAGCAACATAATAGGGTTCTTTCTTAGTTTTGTTGGTATCCATATGGCAGATAGTTCAGGAATATAAATGGATAAATGGAAGTGAAAGATTAAAAAAGCACAGAATTTTCCAACTACAGATTTCATTGTTTTTTATTTATTTTTATTTATTTTTAAAGATTTTATTTATTTATTTGACAGAGAGAGAGAGACAGCGAGAGAGGGAACACAAGCAGGGGGAGTGGGAGAGGGAGAAGCTGGCTCCCCACTGAGCAAGGGGCCCGATGCAGGGCTCGATCCCAGGACCCTGGGATCATGACCTGAGCCGAAGGCAGACACTTAAAGACTGAGCCACCCAGGCGCCCCAGATTTCATTATTTGTAAAGAAATCTGGGGTTGATTAAATCCACGATGCTCACGCTTCCCCAGGAACAATCTATTGTAGTAAGCCAGAAACAACCTATTGAGCTTTTTTGTATGCTTTTTATTTATTTTTTTTTTTTTAAATTTTTTTTAAGATTTTATTTATTTATTTGAGAGAGAGAGAGAACGAGAGATAGAAAGCACGAGAGGGAAGAGGGTCAGAGGGGGAAGCAGACTCCCTGCTGAGCAGGAAGCCCGATGTGGGACTCGATCCCGGGACTCCAGGATCATGACCTGAGCCGAAGGCAGTCGCTTAACCAACTGAGCCACCCAGGCGCCCTTTTGTATGCTTTTTAAAGGAATTTTTTACCTTCTAATGCCTAAATACCAGTGCCCAACGGGAGATATTTCCTTGATGTTTTTGAAAGGCTCACATTCGACAGAAAGCATCTTAGGCAGTGAGGTAGAATAATAAATATATGTTGGGAGAAGGGAAGAAAGTCCATTGGTGTGTAAAGCAAGCTTTAAATTCTTAACTTTGCCAGTAGTAATTTGCTAGGAGTCATTGGGTTACTGTGGTATTTTTATTTTTGTCTTTCTTAGAAATTTCTAATAGTTCCAGGTTAAACAAACTAGTATAAGTCATTCGATCTAGTATGATTAGGTATTTTTTCCTTTCTCTTCATTTTACAAGTTTGAAAAGGACAAATTGCAGAAATTACTGTGTTCCCTTAAAATAGCATCCAAGGGACAAACCTATATTATATTTAGTAAACAAATGAAAAGGGCTTCATTATTCATCAGACTATACCTTTGCCAATGGGGTGTTGTTAGAGTAGATGCCATGGGGGAATTTATTTTTATCTTACTGTTTTAGCTACTTTATCAGAATTCTCTTCCTACCTTTCTGTTAGGTTAGGAAAATATTTCTTTTGATTTTGAATAAGAAGGGTGATCTCTTGCCTTTTAAATTTTGTGATCATTTACTGAGTGACAGACATTTGCATTCCAAATGAATGCACAGAATTGTTAATAGGTACTTGTTTTTCTTCTTAAATAGACAGAAACAACAGGGTGGCTCTTGTGTTCATTTTAGTTTTATAGTGTTTTTCAAGTTTTAATGCTGTCAGAGGAGTTTTATTTAGGAACAGGGAACATTTTCCTCTGAGTCACTTGGGATAAATTGTCTGTTGGCCTAGTAGGAAAACATAATGGTTGAAATTGCGCTCATTCGTGTGAAGTGAGAATTCCAGATAATTTACCCCCAAATATTTAAACATTTTGAGGCTATTGGGAGTAAGAAGAACCAGTTATTATTGTTAGTTATTTTAATGTCAGCGGTAGCTGTTTTGATCAGTGTTGAAAAAAATTAGTAAAAGGATCCTTAGTCAGTCTTCTCTTTAGTTAAAAATGATACATAGAATGGTATTTGGTAAATGCTTGTCCTGTGGATGATTATGGCACTGATGATAAGAATCATAGTGGCCAGTGTCTTAAACAGTGCCAGATATATATTGAACACTATAGAAGTTGAATAAGACATATTTCTGCCGTATAAGAGCTCAGATTCCCTCGCCTCTTTGTGTGTAGATGTGACTATATGATTTGGTTTTGGCCAGTGGGATGTAAGTAGAAGAGGTGTGTGTAACGTGATAGGCATCATTTTCTTTCCTCTTTCCTGCTGGCTGGACGGTAGATGTGATGGTGGGACCAAGATGGCCCAAAAGCAGATGCCACGAATATAGCAGAGCGATGAGATAGGAGTCTGTCTGGGTCCTGTACTGTCAGGGACTGGTCATTTCTGGCACTGGATTGTATATGATGCAGATGGAATGAAATCCCATCTTGTTTATGCCACTGTTATTTTGGAATTTCCATTTATTTTTGCTGAACTTAATCCTATGCTAAGATCTAATGAGACAAATGTAGTCATTGGTCAGGAAGCCGGGTAGGCTAAGTGAATTGAATAATGGATGAAACGACCATCTGTTAGGAATAGCTGGGGTATAGTTAAGGCAGGAGTCCAGGGTTATCTATCTTTATGTGGACACGAGATGCTAGATAGGAATCCAGGAAGACTGACTCAGAAAACCTTAAAGAAAACAGTATTGGAAAGAGTACTACAGTTGGCTTTACAAAGCCTGTTATCATGCAGCCAGTATTGCTGCTTACTCTTAGGTGAGCCCTCTCAAACTATGAGAGGTACTTTTGATTGTTACAAAGATAAAATGGAACATGTGTGGTGAATTGCTTTGTAAACCATGTTCTGGGTAATTAGCACATTGAACAGGTACAACTTATAGGATGAAATCATGATGCAAATTTAAATTGTGCTTCCTGCTATCCATTTAAACTGTATTCAGAAGGTAAAGTTTATTCCCTGTTTTTAATGAAAATTCTAGCAAAATTCTAGCAAAATACAAATCAAAAGAAATATTTTCCTAACTCAGAGAACTTGCTAGAAGTTTTCTAGGTTCGCTGGTACTAGAAAGCCTTATAATTCCTTTAAATTGCAATTATAGTCTCATTTGGGAAAGAAATCTTTTTTTTTAAATAAAGTTTTATTTTCCAAAATGTACAGTTGGTAGGAACTGTTTATGCATCTTCCCCAGCAGCTGGGGGCATCTCCACCCATGGCATTTCTGGTGTAAATGACTTGAGCTCTGTGCTTTGAAGCCAGTTTAATAAGTCCTTTCCTAAGGAGCTCCTGAAGGGCTGCCCTGGCCGGGGAACCTCGAATCTTCAGTCTCTGAGACAGCAGCTGGAGTTACAAGCTTAGAGTTGGGGAACTTCCTTATAGAGTTTGTCCTATGTCGCTTTGTCAAACAAGACAAACCAGGTTATTGAGCTTGTCCTGAACTTTGCCTTTGGACCACTTCGTTTTGGCCTCGCCACCACATTTGTTCACTGGGTCTTTGTCTTTTTTGGCTGACTTTTAGGCGTCTTTCTTCTCTTTGTCATCCTTGGGTAGCACGGGGAAGCTGGGAGAGCAGCGGCCACCCTTGTAGCCTCGCCAAGATGTTGGACCAAAAAAAGGGTTGGGAAGTTAATCTTTGTCTCTGGTAGACATTGTACAAGGGAGTCTGTGTTCTGGAAGGGTAGATGTGATGGGCTTTCATTCATTGAACAAATATTTATTGAACACCTACTAGCAGGCATGGTTCTAGGCTGGAGAGTATAGCAAATAACAAGACAGAAGCTCCTGCTTCTTGGAGCATCCTTCTACTGGCTACTACTTTCTTCCTTGCTAATTTTTTCTCCATTTACTAGCTGCTATCATAGACTCTTCTGAGGTACGAGGACAGTATAAAGTGTCCGCAGGAAAGTTCTTTTTTTGGGTTGTGGATTTCACACTGGCTTTGCACACTTCGGATCCAGCAGATTCTCAGAGATGACTCATTTTCATTGGTCTTCGGTGTGTCTCTGAATCCATCAGAGCCTTCCCTGCTGGGGTCCTCTGACCACAGCTCCCCTGGACTGTTTTGTTTTTCCCTTGGGCTGACACTTTCCCATCAGCCCTTGCTTTCTGGGGATCTATATCATAGTCTCTCTCTATTGGTGACCCTGCCTGGTGGTCTTCTTATTAAGGGTTCAGAATGGCTCCAAGTTGGCTCTTTTGCCATATCCATTGCTAATCCACATCTTTGCCCATCTTTGATATCCTTTTAGAAAGGCAAACTGTCCAGTGCTTCCCAGCATTTTCCTGTGTGGCAGCAGGCCCCCTGATATTTCTTAGACTGGGGACACTAGGAAATTGTGGCTTCCAACTCCGGGGCAATATAATAAGCTTTCAAAGCGCCCTTGAGGTTCCTTTCCATTGAAGGGAAAGAGGTGGCACTCACTCCTGTTTTCCTCAGTCTGTCTGTTACCTGACACTTTTGTACCTACTGAATCAGCAAGGGGTCAAATACTTCTGTGATGCCTCCTTGGAAATTTGCATTTTGGTTTATACCTCCCTGTGTATCTGATATTTGTCATCTGAGGCCTGAACTGAAACTCTTATTTTAATATCCAGTTACACATACTCTTCAAATATAAAAGTTGTTTATTTGTATTCTCTCTCAGGAGGGCTTTTGTAGGGGTAGCATTGCTGCTTTTGAATTTCAGTGCTTGACTAAATTACTTCATCTTGGCCCAGATGTGTGAAAAAATGGGAACTTTTTATTACTCTATTAACTGATCTGGCCTCCTATGCTTCCTGGATAGTAGGGAAGGGACTGCTACAAAGTCAAGTAGAAGAAGCAGTGCAAAAGAATTAAATTGTATCTTTAGGTAAAATGGGGAGGCTCTCCGGGTTTTCTTCCTGTGTGCTCTCCTTCAAGAGGTCATGTGAGTGTATGTGGGGAGAAAGTGGGACATGGGGGAGAAGGGGAGGTGGGGTCTTTAGGTCTGCATGAAGCCCTTGGAATTCTCATCTGTTCCTGTGGCTGCTATTAATGGGATCAGGGCAAGTGATTACTGAGATGCCGGTAGTTTTGTCTTTCTCAGGACAAATCTTTTTATTTGGATCCCAGTACTCTCCTTTCAGTCTGCATGTATTTCTTAACATTTATATTTCCCCTCCGAGGATGCAGAAAATTCTGGGTTCACTGCCTCCCTTGTGGAGGCCTTCATGAATCTAGTATGGCCAAAGGTGGTTGTTAATGTCCCACCTTTTGGCTTGGATCTTCGGGCATGTCTCCTCATTCTTGCAGAGTGGTTGCTACCCTTGGGACTGTCAGGTCCATGTTCTGAGCAAAGAGCGTGGGGGAGGCGAAGCATAGAAAGGGGCACATCTGCCAGGTCTTTAAAACTGTTTTTATTTATAGAGGTAACGTGAACTTTTACAGAACTCCCACCGGCAAACCTACTTACTTCTTGTGTCAAAAAGCACCACGTAGTGACCCTTCTCTGCAATGTGGCTGGGAGCAGGGGGGCAGATGAAGGTTGGGGCTGACACCAAGTCTCAGCTCAGATGGTTATTTTCCCATCTGAAACTCAATTCTGAAAGTGTCCTCTACTGTATATCTGAAAAAAATCATGTTTTAGGCTAATGAAACTAATAATTTAACTTTCTAAAGAAGGAAGTTCATACGTATTTGAGGGGGTTCCTGATGCTCATTGGCTTTCCTTTTGTTGTGAAAGACTGTATACAAAAGATATTATAATCTCAGGTTCGGATTGAAGAAATACTCAGAGTATGAATCCTGTTTTATTGTTGGAAGAAAAAAAAAAAAGAATAAGGCACCAGTGAGCATCTTGAAAAACACAATGGGGATTTATTTTGCCTTCTGTTCATGTGTGTGCCCTTTAATTTTTTCATTCTTCAGGCAGAGTTCAGGCAACCCCAAATTAAAGCAGTTCCTGCCATGCGGCCCGGGATGGTTAAATCTTATCTGGTTGTTCTGGAGATGGACAGATAACAGTTGTTGCAGAAACCCTTTTGTAGTATCTGAAAAGACAGCTGTCACGGAGAATGCTGTAACTCCCCCGTGTTACAAGATAAAGTTAAATTATATCAGCTGAGGTCCTTTGCAGGTAGTGATCCCTTTAATAGTATTTGAAATGTGTTGACTGAACAGAAATAGGGTGTCCTAAGTGAAGTTTCATTATCCATGGGAGCTGGTTGTAAATAGCACAGTGTTGTGATGTATGTTTAGTTAATTTCATGTTCTTTTGAAGCTGCTCTTCAGTAGCTTAAAATGCTTATTACCACTAAACATTGTACATTAGCACACAAGAGCCTAGAGAAAACACCACTTACCCTTTGGTAACGGACAAATACATAACAGCGGAAGATAGGAATTAATTATCTTTATGCAGATGTCACATCAGCCTGCAAAAGAATGGGATTATTTATGCTTTGGGAAAAAAATACCATTTTGTTTTTATGAAGATGCAGAACAGACAAATAGCTGCTAAGGAATAAATTATTTGAATTGGTCTTAACTCAGTGGCTTATTCAGAGCATCTAGGAATATAGTACACATTTTTTAACCTCCCTTCCCCCTTTTAAATTCAAGAAGTACTGCAAAATGCTTCAGCCTTCTGAACTAGAAACTGTGGCAGAATGATTGGTTTCTTTTGTTCTGTTCTTTACATGGGCATTCTGTTTGCTTGTCAGCACTTATTCAAGGTGCTGATCCTAAATTGTAATACTTATTGGCCCTGGCTGTAGAGAAAGCATTATTTGCCCATCTTACTGTGCTACTGAAAGCCTTATGGGATATGTTTAAGGATTCTTAGATAGAGGTTTTTTGTTTGTATTAGAAGTTTCTTCTAGTGATAAAAAGAGCTTTTGTAGCTGTTAGTAAAAGGTACGGGACACTAGAGTTTTGGAATAACTAAGAACTGTATGTGCATTTGTAAAATTCTTTCTCCTCACTTGCTCAATTATTTAGCTGTTGATTTGTATCTAGCATTTGTGTTGAAACAACCAACATCATCAACATTTTATCCATCTGTCTAATAAAGTATTTAAACTATATGATTTGAGGTAAGTACATTGCATTTCTATTTCATCTTGAGTTTCTAGGGCTCAGTTAATAGCATTTGGCACCATGTGTGTTTTTGTCTAATGGGTGGTAGTTTGTTGAACAGATATTATGGGACACATCATCTTTCAGCACTTATGTGTGTAATGGGGATATAAAAATGGCCATGGCTTCCAGCTTTGTGAAGGGGAGAGACACGCATGTGCACATGAACAGACACCACATGTCATAGGCAGACTTCTAAAGATGGCTCCCCTGCTTTCCCCTCTCCTGGCTATTCAATCCAACACGAATGTAGGTACTATAGTGAAGGGATTTTGCAGATGTAATTAAAGTCCCAAATCAGTTGACCTTAAGATACGGAGATTATGCAAATGGGCCTGACCCCAAAAGTTGAGCCCTTTAAAAGCAGAGAGTTTCCTTTAACAGTGGCAGAAGATGAAGTCAGAGAATTTCCAAGCCTAACAGACACTCTCCTCACAAGGCCATTGCTGGGTTGAAGATGGAAGGGGCCATGTGAGAAGGAACGCAGAAGGCATCTAGTGGCTCCTTGCTGAGAGCCAGTGAGACCATGGTGATGTCAGTCTCAGAGTGGCAAGAAAACAGGATAATCCAGCAACCTGAATGAGCATGGATGTGAATTCTTGCCTCGAACCTCCAGAGAAGAAGGCAATATAGCCATCACCTTGTTTTCGGTTTTGTATGAGATTCTAAGCAGAGAACCTAGCTGAGTCATGCTGAACTTCTGAAACTACAGAACTGTGAGCTAATAAAGTTGTCTTGTTGTAGGCCTCTACATTTGGGGTAATTTATTTTATAAAAATAGAAAACGAGGGGCGCCTGGGTGGCTCAGTCATTAAGCGTCTGCCTTTGGCTCAGGTCATGACCCCAGGGTCCTGGGATCGAGCCCCGCATCGGGCTCCCTGCTTGGCGGGAAGCCTGCTTCTCCCTCTCCCACTCCCCCTGCTGTGTTCCCTCTCTCACTGTGTCTCTCTCTGTCAAAAAAATAAATAAAATCTTAAAAAAAAAAAATAGAAAACGAACACACACATGCAGATAGACTGGGTGGTCATTTCTCTATGCCAGGAGATGTTAGAGACCCTTCATCAATTCCAGTTTAAGGACCTACTTTCTCCCCCTCCCTCCAAAAAAGAGTTGGATAACCTTAACGGAATTTTAGGTTTACCATTAATACCCTAATTGTACACATGAGAAAATAGAAGTCCAGAAGAGTTAAGACTTTGTCCAGCGTTTTGGCGTGAGGTAATGGCAGGGCTGGGATAGGAGCCTGTATCCTGATTCAGGTTTCAGCGTTTTTTCCATGTATCTCTCGGTGGTGCATAAGGAGTTTTAGCTTTACATTGGAACCAAAGTGTAAAGCTAAATAATGGCAATTTCTCTGTGATAATGCCAAATGTCAGGAAGGAAAGGAGTAGGAAAGAAAGGTAATTTCAAGAGAGCATTATTATTTTTTATCTAAAGGTTCTAAAGCATGGAATACAGTGTGGTGTGCATTACTGGTTTGTTAGCCAGTATAAAATCTTGACACTTTCTAAGTTGACCGATGGCTGAATTCTTGCAATGATTCTGCTGTTGTTTGCAGTATTATTATAATAGGTTATTTCTTTTTAACTTTAGACACATCTAGCACTTTCTTTTGGGCATCCTTAGTGATAGCAACTATTTGACCCCCCCCTTTTTTAAACATATAAACCTGGCACATAGTTTGTGCTTAAACATACTTCATTTTTTAAAATGTTATTTTTAGAGGTAGGTAAGTGATATGATGAAAAGTATAGCTTCTTATTTTATTTGAACCTAAGAAATAGGATGCCCCAGTGAATTCCACTCTGCGGATTTCATAGTAATTCCGTGTAGAGCCTCTGTGGTGTTGGCCTGGAGTGAGTTGGATGCGGAGGAGGTGGAGTGTAGCTTCTCTATTTTCATATCTTCCTTTCCTGCCCAGAGGTCCCGTGTTACCATGGAATCACTCTCATTTCTCTTGAGTGTGCCGAACTTTTTTTTTTAAATTGAGACCTATAGGACATACAACACTGGAAGTTTAAGGTGTACAACATACTGATTTGATGTATTTACACTGCAATATGATTTCTGTTGTAGCATTAGCTGACACCTCCATCATGCTACATAATTATCATTTCTTCTAATGCTGGGAACAATTAAGATCGGCCAAACTCTTTCATCTTGGACTTGGTTCAACTTTAGAAACTATTATTCATTCATTTGTATTCACATAACAAGAAAACAAAATCCTTGTCCTTCTTGACTTACATTCCAGTGAGAGAGACCTCAGACAACAAACCTTTTTTTTTTTTGTTTTTTGGCTTATGACAATCTACCTGCTTGGCTTCTCACATGTGAGTCTAAAAATGTGGATACAGCTCCACCTTGTAGCCCTGATGCTTTCTTTGTGCAGTAGTTGAACTCCTGAATTTGAGGCCCAGCCTCAGCACAAAGATTCCAGTGTCTCCATGCCTTTTGGTCCCGGGTGGGCTCCATTTCTCTTGATCTCCCGCAGCCTTACTTGTTGTGCCTCTTGGAGCAGATATAAGCAGAATCAAGTCTAGTGCCTCGGGGGAAAGAGGATTAAGATTGTGATAACAGTTTATTTTAAAGCAGTTTTTAAAAGATGGACAAAGGGAATGGTTCTCACAGAAAAACATAACAGTAGCCAATTCAGATGTTTGTGTGATGGCACAAAGGACACTTCGTTTTTTTCATCCCTTTAATTGTATTTAGTTCAAATTATGAAGTTCCTCCTAAGTTTTCTATCATTGAGCTCTAAAAGTTAAACAAAGAATGACTGATGTTATGTACTTCCTATAATGCTGACCAATCAGGCAGGCTAATGTTGGAAACTAGCATGTGTGATTTGACATGAAGGGGTGAGATGGACCTTGACATCTTTTCCTTATGTTTTTGAGTGGTGACCTGAAACAACATTGGGTTTACCATTTCTTTCTTTTTTGTTTAGATTTATTTATTTATTTGAGAGAGAGAGCGCCTGCGCATGTCCGTGTGGGGGGGGAGGGGCAGTGGGAAAGAATCTCAAGCAGAGCCCCCATTGAATGGGGGAGGGGGGCTCAGTCTCACAACCCTGAGATCATGACCTGACCGGAAATGAAGAGTCGAGGCTTAACTGACTGAGCCACCCAGGCACTGTAGGGTTTATCATTTCTTAAAGGAGTTAAAAAATCTTGGCATTCTTCATTCTCCTCACCTACCACTGCCAGAGAATAGAGATTGTATCAGAGATAATCATAAAGTTAATTATTTAGTAATAATAGCTGATATATAGAGATTTTTTTAACCTAAGGCTAAGTGCTTGGTATGAATTAGCTCATTTCTTTCACACAACAATCCTGTGAGATAATTATAGCTAGCGTCAGTCCTGTGAGATAATAATAACTATCATCAATCCTGTCTTCGAGTGCATCCTTGTTTCCAACACCTCACAAAGGGCTTCGTAAGTATTTTTTTCTAGTTCCTCAGCACAGCCTTCTGAGATGTTATCCTACCAGCATGTAATCTCTACGAGGGCAGTGACTTTGTTTTCTTCTTCTAAGTTAAATCCTAGGATAGTAGCTATTATAGCACCTGGTATGAGCTTAGTAAACAGTAGATAATGAATGAACAAATTCCAAGTTCTTCCATGAGGAGACTGTTAAAAAGAAGTTAAATAATTTGCTCAAGGTCAAGTGGTGAAGGTGGAATTTACACCAATGCATGTGTGACTTAAGACCCTGTAATTTCTTCTTCTTCTTCTTTTTAATTTTAAGTTTTTATTTAAATTTCAGTTAACATACTTTATACTATTAGTTTCAGGTTTATTATTATTAGAATTTAGTGATTCATTACTTACATAACACCCCGTGCTCATCACAACTATTACCCTCCTTAATACCCATCACCTGTTTAACTCATCCCCCCCTACAACCCTCAGTTTGTTCTCTGTAGTTAAGAATCAGTTTCATGGTTTGCCTCCCTTTTCCCCCCCATGTTCATTTGTTTTGTTTTTCAAATTCCACATATGAGTGAAATCATACGGTATTTGTCTTCCTCTGACTGACTGACTTTGCTTAGCGTAATACTCTCTAGCTCTATCCACGTTATTGCAAATGGCAAGATTTCATTTTTTTTGGGGGGTGAGTAATATTTCATTATATATATGTATATATATGTATATGTATATATATATATATACATACACACACACACACACACATGCCTGTATACCACATCTTCTTTATCCTTTCATCACTTGATAGACATTTGGGCTCTTTCCATAATTTGGCTATTATTGATAATGCTGCTATAAACATCAGGTGCATATATCCCTTCAAATCAATATTTTTGTATCCTTTGGGTAAATACCTAGTAGTACAATTGCTGGGTCTTAGGGTAGTGCTATTTTTTTTAAATAATTTTTTAAAGGATTTTGTTTATTTGAGACAGAGAGATACAGAGAAAGAGAGAGCATGAGCAGGGGGAGAGGCAGAGGGAGAGGGAGAAGCAGACTCCCCACTGAGCCAGGAGCCTGATGTGGGACTCGATTCCAGGATGCTGGGATCATGACCTGAGCTGAAGGCAGACGCTTAACCATCTGAGCCACCCAGGCGCCCCAGGGTAGTGCTATTTTTAACTTTTTGAGGAACCTCCATACTGTTTTCCAGAGTGGCTGCACCAGTTTGTATTCCCACCAACAGTGTAAGAGGGTTCCCTTTTCTCTGCATCCTTGTCAACATCTGTTGTTTCGTGTGTTGTTAATTTTAGCCATTCTGACTGGTGTGAGGTAATAGCTCATTATAGTTTTGATTTGTATTTCCCTGATGATGACTGATGTTGAGCATCTTTTCATGTGTATGTTAGCCAGAGCCTGTAATTTCTACCTATGAGCTATAAGAATTATGGTTTTTGTTAACAAATTTCTGCAGTAATGTTAAATTTAGAGGCTGAATGATGTATAATTCTAGGTTTCTGAAATAATAAGTATAAAGTTATTTTGGAAACTGTTCAAAAGTTATTTTGAAACTGTTGTAAATCATTTCTTAGTGGAAAAGCTATAGGTTAGAGTGGCTAATCTTGAAATCATGCCTAATATGAGTATTACTTATATGAAAATATGAATGTACACAAATATACATATGAATATATAAATATATTCATATACATGAATATATATGGATACATATGAATATATTAAATTCTATGACACATTGAATACCATTTTTAGTCCTTTTAAAGAAGGAAAAATTGAAAGTATGGTTTTAGCAAGTTTGCCAGTGTTTACTATTTTATAAAATATAATACATAATTAAAATATGAATTTCCATAATTTATTGACACTGGCTCCTACTATTACTATTTTGTAGTGCTTTTCTCTTTTCCCTTTTACACAGAGTATCTGGAATTATGAACAAGTATGTTGTATGGAGTTGGATATGTGTTTTTGATCCTTACATATTTAGGGTGTTTCTAGGGATAGGTTTGTGTTAAAAGGGGTGAACAGAATTCCAAGCTATTTCAAAAAGGATTGCACCAATTTTCATTGTCTCCAGAGTGTTTTGAATATGTGCTTTATTCCAACCAATATTATTGGCTATTAGTTTTCCAAAATTACTGTAGTTTTTACAGGAGTAAAAGGGCATTCCATTTTAATTTGCAGTCTGGTTTTGTTTTGTTTTGTTTTGTTTTTGGTAAAGTTAAACATTTTTACAGAAGAATTATTAACTAGATACACTCCCCCATAGACTCAAATTTCTTCATTTGTTGGCAGGTTTCGTTTTGTGTTCTCGCTAGTTGATTACAAGAATCTCATGGCTGAGATTATCCTGAGTTAATAATATGCTGTTTATATTCTGGTGAGCATAAAATTGGGAGCAGCTAGCCACTCTTTTGGTATACTGGTTTAAAGAATTCATAAAAACCAACCACTACATCCCGCAAATTTATTTTGAATTAGGACTGTGTGACTCCGTAATATCAACATATACCTTAGTAGAAATTAGACAACATCTAGGATTTAGAACTTTAAAAAAAATAAATACTACAATACGGTTCTGCTTTAAATAGGAGCAATGAACCTTATGAATAATAATCTAAGACTTTGGGGGGTTGTATTAGCAATACATTGAGACACATCTCCTCTGTCTTCTCTTTATTCTTACTCTAGCTGTGCTGGGAGGTGACGTAACTGGCTTTGAAATCTCCCACATCAGGTGTTACTGTCTTGCTGTCATTAGGCGCCAGGCTCCAGTCACCTACATCAATTGTGCTTGCCGTCCTTGAGGGCTGCTACGCTGAGAGTTTCTCTCTTTGGGTCTTTTCATCATCTTTTTGAACGAGCACTGCTCTCTTAAGCCAGCAGAATAGAGGCATACACCTTGGTGACCTCCTGGTTTTTCATTTCTAGTAAAGAAGCATTCGGGCAATACCAGATATGGAGTTGGTCCTGTCAGCTGCTTATCTTGTCTACTCCTCGCTGTTTCCCTCCTACACCCAGGAGCCAAGTAACTCTATAGATTAACTGTGTAAAGTTTATTTATTTATTTTTAAATGTACAGGGAGGAAATCATTTGTTGTTGCAGTCTTTTGTTTTGTTTTGTTTTGTTTTTTAAAGATTTATTTATTTGAGGGGGGAAGGAAAGAAAGCACATGTGTAGGCTGGAATGGCAGGGAGGGTCAGAGGAAGTCCTAGGTGGGACTCCAGGCTGAGTGCAGAGCCCCATGAGGGGCTTGATCTCAGGACCCTGAGATCCTGACCTGAGCGGAAACCCAGTCGGTTGGTTAGCTGACTGTGCCATCCAGGATACATATGAATCCTTGTATGTATACATATGAATCTTTGTATGTATACATATGAATCCTTGCTGCAGTCTTGATACTATTATGCCAGTTTGCTTGCTGAAAACAAAACACCTTTTTTTTTTTGAACGAAGGAAGAAGTTTTGTAAAAACAAGAATGACCACATGTAAACATCCTTTTGATGATTTCTCATATGTGGCTTTACTGTGTGGAGGGCTGAAGTTGAAAAGTAAATACAGTGTTATAATAAGGGTTTATAACTACTTTTTCATATTAGGCAGTGTTTTATATATTGTGTGGCTTAATAATTTTGACTGGAGAGATCTGACTAGCAAAATAGTTATTCATTTCTGTTTGCTGAATCAAGAAGGATCTATAAAAAAAGAAAATTTCAAAAGCACGTTTCTTTCAAAGAAGGTAGGAAAACTTTACACATAACTTCTGAAAATTTAGGTCTCTTTTGTGAAATAGCCATAGGCATACTAAAATCTCCGGGAGACCCAGTTGATTAATGTGTAAAGCTGTTTAAATTTTCAAAGATCTTCTAAAATGCATTTCTAGTTTTTTGATGCAAAAGTTAATTGATTTCAAATGTCAGCCGATGTCTTATGGTGATGAAAGTTGTTGGCCCTCCTAGGGAAATACAGGTAAAAATAAATTGTACTATGTTAATTAGAAAAGCTCTATGGAGTTAGAGCCGTCACTGAGCAGATTCTCTAGAGTCTGAGTAGGTCATATTTTGCCATGTATTGGGACGTTCTGGGATCCTAGTTACACCTATGAAGGAACAAATGGGGATGTCACCAGAATCAGGAGATTGAGATTTATGCCTGGGGATCAACCTATCTAGAAGGTACCCCAAAGGAATGACATTTGCTCATACTTCCATTATTCTGCTTTTTGTTTATCAGAAATAAGTTGAGAGAAGATGGAGAAATTAAGGCATTTCTTAGAGAATAATAATCAAGAGTAATTGCATTGTTTTAAATGCACTCTGTTTTCGAGAAACAAATATTCCATTATTGATTTTTCTCACGAGTACTTTAATTCACTGTGTTAAGAAAACAACAAAAGAACTCAGGGGGTGTCAGGCTTAACAATTTTTATTATAAGAAGTAGATAGTTCTTGGGCGCCTGGGTGGCTCAGTTGGTTAAGCGACTGCCTTCGGCTCAGGTCATGATCCCGGAGTCCCGGGATCGAGTCCCGCATCGGGCTCCCTGCTCAGCAGGGAGTCTGCTTCTCCCTCTGACCCTCTTCCTTCTCGTGCTTTCTATCTCTCATTCTCTCTCTCAAATAAATAAATAAAATCTTAAAAAAAAAAAAAAAGAAGTAGATAGTTCTTACTTAACATAATAGGCTCTGCTAATTTATTGATAGAATAAAACTTTCCAAATTAAATGTTTAGATTATACTTATTTATTTATTTATTGGGGGAGGAGGGGCAGAGAGAGAATCTTAAGCAGACTCCACACCCAGTGGGGAGCCTGACGCGGGGCTTGATCTGACCACTCTGAGATCATGACCTGAGCCGAAATCAAGAGTCAGACACTTAACTGACTGAGCCACCCAGGCGCCCCTAGATTATACTTTTAAAGAAGTACTGCAGTTGAGTCAGTTCATGCAATAGTGTATCATTTTGGAATGTGAAAAAGCACTCCTGAATATACATGGCCTGGAAATTGGGTTTTCTGATACTTAATATCAAAGTCCAGGACAACTGCACTCATGTCCTTTTCAACAGGTGTGTTTGAGGATATGTTAAATGAGCTACAGAAAGCATCTCCAACAAAGGTGTCATATGAGGCATAATTCTCTTCCAAGTACGATCCATGAGCAGCTTTCACAAGTGAAAGCTTCCTCGAAATGGAGTTCACAGTCGAAGTCGAAGTTCATCGGTCTGCTCTTTTTTTTTTTTTTAAGATTTTATTTATTTATTCATGAGAGACAGAGGGAGAGGGAGAGAGAGAGAGAGAAGCAGAGGGAGAAGCAGGCTCCCGCTGAGCAGGGAGCCCGATGTGGGACTCGATCCCAGGACCCCGGGATCATGACCTGAGCCGAAGGCAGACGCTTAACCATCTGAGCCACCCAGGCGCCCCATCGGTCTGCTCTTGTACTTGGAATGCCTGCCAACATTCCAACTTGCAGTCACTTTGAGTGAAAAATTCTTCAGATTCCTTGGTGGTATAGACAAATATCTTTAAATTCTGATTGCTGGGCACCTTATTACAGAGGAAGCACTGGGCAGGTGAGCTGAACTACTCAGTGTGTTTTTCCTTTGTCCTTTTAAGGTACTGAGCAGGAGTTGACTGTGGTTGTCTTGTTGCTTGTGCTTCTCCGGCATCAGTCCCCCTTCTCTTCTCCTTACAGTATATGGAATTTCATTTGGGAAACCTTTTCTCCTATATTCTCAGTCTGTAACTAATACTGGTCAAATGAGACCAATTATTGGATTTTTTGTTATTATTGTTGTTGGAATTATTGGAAAGGAGACCAACATTTTACCCCCCGCCCCAGAATTTCTTAGCTAGGAGTAATAAGCAAGATGGCCTGCTGTTGGTGGGAACTCTCATCATTCCTGAGACAAAGGCCAAGTTTGGGCTGGAAATACAGAATCCTGACAGCCTAGTCTGAATACATCATGAGTTATATGAGGCAATACATTCTTCTTTTTTGTGTAAACCAGTTTGAGTTGGCTTCTGTCATTTGTAACTTTAATGGACCTGATTGACATACTTTTAATGCTTTAAGATTGCATCTACCTTCATCCTCAAAGCTAACTTTTGTGTATGTATCATTGCTTTCTTTGGTCAGTTTAATTTTTTAATTTTTCTTAAAAAATAGGTTTTTTTTTTTTTTTTTACTCAATTGAAAAGTAAATACTAAATGTAAAGTGGTAAAATAGAGCAGACAGACCTCTATTACAAAACTTTTATATCTGTGCTCACAAGTGAGGTTAGGCAGCCCTTGTCTAGTTTGGGAGTCAAGGTTACAGTAGCTCATGAAATGAGTAGTGGGATCATGCAGTATATACTTTATGTTTCTTACAATTTTATGTGTCAGTTATACCCCAGTAGAACTGAAATCTTAAAAAAAATGAGTTGAGAGAGCATTTCCTCTTTTTCTATTCTGTGAAAGAATTTGTGTATAATTAGAGTTATGTGTCCTTTGAATGTATGGTGACATTATCTATAAAACTATCTAGTCATAGGCCATTATTTCCTTGTATTTTCTTTGGGTTTGTTTTGTTTTTCTCACTTCTTAGGTTAGATGCTTAGTATATTCTCTTTATTAATAAAAGCATGTAAAGTTTGAAAAAAAATGAATAACCCTAACCCCCCAATACCGCTCCCATACATATAATGGTTTATAATTTTCCCAAGTAGGAACGTCAGGACTTTGAGGGATATGAAATACTTCCAAGGACAGAAAAGTCCTTGATTAGCAGAGTAGCCAGGTTACTAGAGTCCGTTTCAGAGAATTGAGGGGGGGAAAGCATGCATTTATTTTCTTTACAAAAGAGGAGGTTGGGTGTGCTTGGGAGTAATTTTCCTGCCAGTAAAGCTGCATGAGGATTTCACCTTACTGATGTGGCTTCGTGGCTTTGGCAGGTATTACTGCTTCCAGGTTTGGTCACAGCATGGGACAAAGGAATATACAGACCTCCTTCCTGCCTTTGAATAATTAGCGTCAGCGTAGTATCCTGAACAGTGATAGGATATAAACAAAGTAAGCAGATAGAGAACCTGGGGAGATTTGGCTTTGGGGAGCTTTTTAGCAATAATCATCAGCTCTGTTGAATGTGGGGGCATTTGTGGATTTTGACAGCATTTTCCTTGGGCTCCGCAGCATTTACCCTTTTTGTTTTTTGTTTTGTTTTGTTTTTGAAAGGAATCTACCACATAGTGGAAGTGACGGTCCTGCTGGTTGTATACACAGATGGGTACCTACCAATCCAGATATCACACTGCTACCGGAGCATTCACCCAAATGGCTCTAACTGAGCCCTTTGCCTCCAGGGCCTTTTTCTCTCTGTGAAGAAAATTCGAATCAGTGCACTAGTGGTGATTATAAAAATACTGCAATTTTTAAAAGTACTTTAAACCTCTCGTCTTTTTTAGTCCAGTTTCTTTTCCTAAAATAAAACCCTGATTTCCAGGGGTACAAAGAAAATACAGTACAAACCCCAAATATTCTCAGTTTGGGCATGGCTTACATAGGTACCTACCTAGCTTAACTTTATTTAATGTAGTTATGTTTCTGTAAAGTTGAAAATGAGTGAATCCTATTTTCAACATAGTTTGAAGAGCTTGCAGTTTAATCCACTGGGACTCTGTTAATGAGGAAGCAAACGAGAACCTCTTCCAGTGATCTTTGGGACATGCTTAGTGAAGTATTCCTTTATCATTTGTCATGATGTGCTTTGTTCATTTGGTTCTAAGTGGAAATAAATATTGTTTCATTTGTGTAATTGCTTTCTCTTGCAATCTGCTCAGGAATAAAGTTTCTTTAAAATATAACATATGATTAAGTGAACTTGAATGTTTACAGAGTTTTCCATATAAATGGCTTTACCTTCTTTATAGCAACTTCGAGGGGCCAGCAGTTCATTAGTTTCTCATTGGTCAGTTTATTGAAAAGCGGTCTGAGGCTATGTACAGGTTAGGAATTGTACTTAATGTTTAAGAATCCAACTTGTTTAGTGCTTATTATCACAATTCCTGCAGCTATGAGGTTGCTCTCAAAAACATGAGAATATTTATTAGTGATTTGTCGATCCACTCTTTGGCATCAGGTAGATAAGTCTTTTGCTGTCTTTTGGGAACATCTCAAAATCACATGCAAATGCAATGCAAAATGCACAGTCTTGCAAAGGGTGCAGGAATCCATGAAGTGAGTGCAAGTGGCTCAGTAAGATCTGAGTTAGCACATAAACCTGTAGACAAATGGGGTATGACAGGACTGGATCAGGCAATTATCACCATGATAATGACAAGAGAGACCCTTCAAAAGAGTATGATTGAAATATCAAAGGATTAGGTGAGACTCTTAGGAAGATCAAAATTCTTGACTATTTTGGCAGAAATAGTGTTTGAAGATTTTACTGCAATGTGAAGGCTTGTATGATGTCGTTATCACATCACTTTAATAATACAAATTTTACATTATTTTATACTTACAAAAGAATATAGGTAAAATATAATTATGTAAGTACTTCTGCCAAATTCCATACTTCTGCTTTCACCAAGAAAAAACCATCTAGAATTTTGTGTTTATTATTCCACTGTTTTTTTAAAAGTAGTTTTACCATGTATTTATTTACATTTGTCTGGTTTTGAACTTTGTTGACCTCTATAAAGGCTTTTGTCATTTCCTTTTAAAAACCTCAATGTAATGTTTAAAAATTCATTCTTGTTGTGATATGTAGCTCTATCGTATTTATACTGCTGTATACTATTCCACAATATTCCTGACCTCACCAAGATCTGATATGGATCCATGGGCAATTTATACTGCTGTATACTATTCTACAACATTATTGACCTTACCAAGATCTGATATGGATCCATGGGCATTCTTATATATTGGGAGTGTGAGTGTAACTTGGTATAAAACTTCGAAAAAGAGTTTGGCATTAACTTATGTAGCTGTTTATACAGTTTCCTTCCTAGGCATAGATCCTAAATCTAGAATGATAGATTTGAATTATTAATTTTATGAAATTATCTATGACAGAGTTTATTTTATAGAAGTATAGACATATAGAAGGTTGGATGTGTGAAAGTAAAGCTATGGAGTAATTATTTTCCATTCAAACAGCAATGTAAACTCAAAGCATGTTATCCTTCATAGTAAGAATAGGTTGGAACAATAATAAAAACCCTGAAGATACCATAAAGTAATTTTGGTTACTTTAGTATTATTTGGTGTAAGTATATGTCCAGGAGAGCTTCCCATTTCTTAAACATTTAAGATGAATTTGAAAATCACTATATATGACATCACTCTAGGAGGCAGTGTGGCCATAAGGGAAGAATCCTGGGTTGGGTGTCAAGAATTGGGATCTATAGAATAATGCTTCACCTTTCAAGTCTTATCTGGTCTTAACTTCTGAACATCAGTTTCATCATTGGTAAAATAAGGTTGATGATGTTAGCTTGCTTCAATGGTGGTACATCAATTAAATGAAATAGAAAATGGGAACATTCTTTCCAATTATAAAATGCTGTATAAGCTGAGTGTTTACTATTATTATTATCATCATTGTTGTTTGAAAGAACCCTCTTTAGTAGGCAAATCCAGATTATATCTTTTAAACATTTTTTCAAGAGAATGTGTCTCAGTGCCCTGGTGTATATTAAAACACCCTTTTGAAAAGAATGCCTTGAGCCCTGCTGAATATCTAAAACTTGTTTTTATTTTGTTACATAAAATGACCAAGAGCTGTTCTAAGAATTTAAAGTAACTTTTCCCCCTTCAAATGGCTTGCCTAAAATTTATCTTAAAGGAGAGATAAGATTCTAATTGTAAATTTTGAATACTTCCTTTGCTCTTTATGGAAAAATTCCCAAGAATGATACAAAAGCACTTTTATGTGAAGAGGATAAAATGTAACATTGAGGTCTTGATCCCATGTGTGGGTAGCTATCTGATGTGATTACTATGTAAGCACTGAGTTCTAGCTTGAGTACTGACAAAATTCCAGTACTTGATTGATATATTATAAACTTTGTTAATAATCATTTGAAAATCTTGCTTTGTGAAAGGCTGGAAATGTAAAAAGTTAGAAAAAAAAAGTAATGGACAATTATTCCAATGTCTGGTAACATATAGAAGCCGTGCCCTTTTTTAGATGACAGCTCAAAAGCTAGTTTGTAAATTGTCAATAATTTATAAATATCAACTCAAGTTTATGCTTAGATGAATTAATGCCTATAGATTAGAAACCTGGGAGTTAATATATAAAGTGATTTGGATAAATGTGATGTGTTTAAACCTTTGAAATTCTTCTAAGCTAAAACGCAAACAGAATTATCTGAAAGATTTTGGGTTACCTCAATAACCTAAGTTTTAGAGAAGTGTATTTAAAATAACTATCTGATGAATAGTGATGCCACTGGATTATTTCCTGTATTTTTTCCTTTCCTCATTCTAATTTCTTCATTATTCAAGTCACACTATTACTTTGTCCAAAGTCAGGTCTCAGAATTAGGAAAGACAAACTAACCAAGTAAACTTGGGAAGTGACTATATGAAGAAAATATCTGGGTTTGCTTTCTAATTCTTACTTTAAAATGTGTAGTCAGCATTCCTGAGGAGCTCTCATTTAGTTGAATCTCTCCCAAGATATTTGTGGCATCTTCCTAGCAAGATTTCTGATCATTATTTGGCCATACCTGTCTATTTACAACCAGTGTAAAACAGCAACAACAACAAACCCCAAAAAACCAAAAACACCAAACCGAAAACCAAATGTGTACATATGCTCAGATTTTCATTCAATGACTCCATTTTCTTAGCTTTGGGAGAATATTAAATCATCTACTAAAACTGTTCCTTCCTGGGTATTAGCTCGTACTGTGGCTAAGCCTTCTTAGAGAGCCTTCAGTGGCAAATCAGGAGTTAGAAGCTAAGCATTCACCTATAGAAAGGGACCTCCTGGCTTGAGGATGCAGTAAGTGAACGGTAAGGAGCAAGGGTTTTGTCTCGAGCAGATGAGTTCAGTTTTTATCCTTCCCACTCAGCAGCACTGTGATCTTAATCAGGTTTGTTAACTTCTCTGAGTTTCCATTTTCTTACCTCTTACAGAGCGGAGTGTATTTTTCGTTGTACTGAATGTGAAAGGAGATACTGATATAATGTGCATAATTACCTCTCTGCCTGGCATGGCATGTTGCTTGGTAACAGTTAATGGTTTGTTGTTAAAATGAGGCGCAAGCCTGATCAGGTAGGAACAGTTGCAGGGCAGTGAGGATTGGGATGAGTACAGTGTTGCTTGAAATGGAGATGGCTCAACAGCGAGACACATGCCATCCAAGCTGTGGCCTCAGAGATTCCAAGAACTGTTAGCTTGAATTCCTCTCCTACATATGGCGGAATTCCCTGTGACCTTCCTGTCTTTAGGGATTCATAGAAAACTCACATTTCCCTAGGCACTGCCAACTCTAATTTCTGCTTTTGCCGAGTTCTGGATGGATCTCTTTTACACAGTGTGTCGGCTTGTGACGTCTCTTTTCCACACCCTGGGAACCTGCTTGGCTAAAGTGACCTCATTATTTATCAGAGCCCCACTGATGTTAGTGTTGGGTACACAGACGTTGATGCGGGTTTGATGTAAGCCAGGGGCTTGCGATACAATACAGCAACAACTTAAAGTGGACCCTTGGAAATCTCAGCCTTAAAAATCCCCTCCGTTCTTATTGCTCTGGGGAATGTTCATCGATGGCTTCTTTCTGTCTCTACTCTGGTTCCAGCCTTCTGCCACATTGCTGGGCATCTTTTCTCTCCTGTTTACCTCACTTGTCCCCATTCTCTCAAATGCTTATGCAGTACTGTAGAGCTGTGGGAGCGTTTTGTCCCAGAGCATCTTGGTCTTTACCACATACATAACACCAGCCTCACCCCCTGTGTCTCTTCCTGAGAGGAATGCTCTGGTCACTTAACCTCTTTTCCCCTTGCCTGTCAATCAAGGCATTATTTCCTTTGATAAGTCTTGAGAGATTGAATGTAAGGATGAAGAAAAGGGAATCCCAATGAGCCCACCAGGATTTCTAGACCAGGGAGCTAGAAGAGTATTGCCTGCAATGCGCATGGGGTAATTGGTGAAGGAAATGGACATGGTGATATAGGGAACATTACCTGAATATTGAGGAACCCTTTGCCATGTTTGGTACTTTTGTCAGGATCGTTTTAGAAGAATTATCTTTATAAGAAGTAAGCTAACAAATGCAACTGTGGAAGGGCAGAGAGCCGGAAAACCCATTCCCTGTTATTTTCGTTTCCTCTGAGGAGGAGGAAATGAAGTACAGGAACTAAGTTGAAACAAATATAGCTAGTGGTCAGTCACTGGGCAGATGTTTGTCCATTCTTCCGGGCTTAGGGAAGGATCATCACAGGGGGAGGCACTGAATCAACATCATCTTCTTTCTTAAGGACATTTAGTTGATGAAAAACAGGAAATTGGGAGAGACACAGTAACTTAGTTCGTTGGGATTCTTCCCAGGAATGGGAGAGTGCAGACGTAGATAAGGGTACTCAGTTGTTAGATGCCAGAAAGCCTACAGTGGGAAGTGTGCAGCCCAGGAGGGGGCCAGCTAAAATTTGAAGCATACTCAGCCTTGTGATGTGGGAAATAGGTAGAAGGCTGGAACATTTTCAGCATCAGCACTGAAAGCCCAGACACAGAGAAACTTCTAAGGCTTTATGATCCAAAGTGGCAAGAGGCTTTGAACTCTAAGCTGTCGGAGAGTTCTAGGCTGGCAGAGCCAGGGCCAGGACCTGAAGCTGGCTTGCCTTGGCTTACACTGCTAGTATGCGTCCTATGGAAGTCTCACCCCAAAAATCCTTTTGTAGTGACAGCTGAGCGATATGGATGCACACTGAGTTCTTGAATATATTTGTGTTTTCAATTAAAAATCTTGTTGGTGATCTATTCCCTCTTTTGTAAATGCTCCTTTTTAACAAATAGATTCTTCCTTTTCTCTAATTCTTTTCATTTTTTGACGAATACTTTTTGCACCCCAGTGATCTGACCAGGATGACAAGATGGTGGTCCGTACGATGACAGGGCACCTAATTTAGGGAGCTAATGATCTTTCTGGGGGAAGGAGAAAAGTTAAAAATATCTAACATACTGACACAGACTAAATTTTAATACACATTTATTGAATGCATGATTAAATACTGTGATACAGAAAGGTGTTATGAGTATATGGGCAAAGTGTGGCCTTTCAACAAAGAGGTGTCCTTGAGTGTTTACACCCCTTGAAAAAAATCTTTTCACTGATGTTTCACTGGGGTTTTGTGAGAGAACAGAGGTAAATATGTGTTTTCACTCTGCTGTCTTTAACAGACAGCTTCCATTAAAAAAATGTAGTTAACTCATTTGTTTTGCTGCCTTCACATATTGATGTAAAGAATTGCGCTAATAATTTCCCTGTAACTAAATGAATATTGCACCTGAGAATAAAACCAACATAGGTACAGGGTGATATATTAATACACTGCTAGAGTCTATTTGCAAGTAGTTTATTTTTGTACTTGTTTCATCATTGGACTGTGGTTTTCTTTTTTTAAGCTGTATTTGTCAGGATTATGCTAGCATCATAAAATCATTTGGGGAGCTTTTATGTTCTCGGAAACATTTTATATGACACAAGCATCTGTCCCTTGGGTTTGTATGACTGTATCTTCGTAACGATATTGGCCTGGCTCTCTTTACGAGGTATTTCATTGACAGCTTTTTATTGCTTTGTGGCTATTGATCTGTTCAGTTTTATTTTTCTTCTTTAATGAATAATTTTTTTTCCTGGAAAGTAAATTATATCTCTGTGTCTTTTAAATTTATTAGGATAAAGTGGTGCATGGTGTTTTCTTATAACTTGAAAAATCTTGGCATGTTTTTGTGTCTCCTCCTTACTGAGTTCTTTTATCTGTCTGTCTGTCTTTAATAGACTTGAGCTGAGTATAAGACATTTTTTCAAATTCTCAAAGTGTTGTCCTGAAACCACAGGTGTCTAAACCACTGGGGTACTAGTTTAAAGTGACAGTCCTGGACATCATCCTCTGCAGCTGAGTCAGTATGTTTTTAATAATTTCCCCAAGTAATCTGTAGGTGCAGTAAATTTTGAGAATTACTGATTTAGAGGGTTCTATCTTTAATATACTTTTATTTCATAACGCATGCTCTTGGATGTGTTAATCAGTTCTTTCATTTTTTTTCTGTCTTATAATCAATTTCTGACTTGATCTTTATATCTTTGTTTTTTTTTCTTGTTATATTTCTAACTTACGTAATTGAATGCTTACTTAACTTTTGCTACCTTATAGTGCTTAGAAATGAAAGCATTTTGTTAGAAATTTGCCTCTCATTACTACTTGCAACAAAGCATACGTGTTAATTTTATCATTTTCTCATGTTCTCTATTTCTACTTTCAACTTATTTTTATCATTTGATAAAGTAATATTTAACTTGCAAGTTCTTTTTTTCACATTGAAAATTTACCGTTGGGGCGCCTGGGTGGCTTAGTCGTTGGGCATCTGCCTTCGGCTTAGGTCGTGGTCCCAGGATCCTGGGATCGAGCCCCGCATCGGGCTCCCTGCTCGGCGGGAAGCCTGCTTCTCCCTCTCCCACTCCCCCTTTTTGTGTTCCCTCTCTCGTTGTGTCTCTCTCTGTCAAATAAATAAATAAAAGATTTATTAAAAAAAAAAAGAAAACTTATCGTTTCGGTTTGTTGTGATAAAAGAAAGGCTTCCTTTTAAAAATGTGCTGGAGGATTTGTTTTCAGAATACTCCTTAACAATGAAAGGTGTACCTTTCATGGAGGGTAGAACTTAACATACATTCCTTAAAGTAACCCTATCAATCGTAATATTCAAATTCTCTGAATATCCATTTCTTTTGCCTGTTTAAATGGACAAAAAGTGAGAGCTTTATTTCCTACCCTGCTAGATTTCTACATTCTCTGTTATTGTATGTATTTAGTTCTTTATTTTTTGTTACATGAAACCTCCCTAGTTTGCAGATTTTCTGCTTACAGTTTAAGGGTAACACCAACACCACAGATTTTAGTATGCTCAGATGTCATATGTGGGTATTCTTTTGACAGTCCTTACCTTTGTTCATAGAATAGATGTTATATATGTGTGTCTGCCTTACTCCTCCCTTTATCGTGTACACTAAGGGCCCCTCTGTATTCTGTGTGCCTGTGTGTATCTTTACTTGCCTCTTATCTTTTCATTCTAAGACACTGTCTTGGAATACTCGTTTTTAAGTGATTTCAGAGGAATGCGTTTCTTTGGTTCCTTTTTGGTTCTCCCTTAAGTTCTTACAGAACCATAAACATATTTTCCTATTCATTATTGATATAAGAAAAGATATATTGATATCCTCTTTTAAAACTGACAGCATTTACTCAGTTTTACTTCCTTTTACCATTCTTCTCCCTCCATTTCTTTTGGCATATTATTATTGTTTTTATGTTTTCATACATTTATATTCTTTAGAATTACTTGTGCCTTTTGCATTCCCTTTTATGGCAACATTTATAGTAGCTATTTTTTTTAAAAATTTTCTATTGGCTTTGTATGTGTCTGAATGCTGCCCTTGCATACAAGTATGGAAGGACCCTAGCCTATTGCTGTTCTCTGTTTTCAGTCACAAATGAACAACTTGTGAGAGTCTGTTATTCTTGAGTTGAAATATTGTGTCCTTGACTTCTGGGAAAATTTGAAGCCAGTCTGATATCTTCCTCCTGTGTAGTTTTTACATTTTTCTGTCTTGATGCTTTTAGGATTTTTAAAAAAAAATTCTTACACTTCAAAGATGATCTAGGATGTAGCTAGACTTTGGTCAATTTTCAATACTTTGCCTGTTACTGAGTGTTACCTTATTCCTTCAGCTTTTCATCAGCCTGGGGAAGTTTCTTCCCCACAAATGTTTGATATTTTCTCCCTTGTCATCTTTTTTGTCCGTTTTAAGGTCACGTGTAGATGGGTTTCTATTCTTTCTACTCCATATCTTGCTTTTCCTTCTTCATTTGATTCTTTTTTTTTTCTTTTCCTTGGAATGGAAGAAGTTTGTTTTCTGCTGATTGATTCTGCTGTTTATTTTGTCTTCCTGAGGATTTAAATTCTGCTAAACTGTTTCCTGAAAGAAACCCAGCTACCTTTAAATCCTGCCCCTTCCTCAGCTTGTCTTGCAAAATCTCATGCTGCTCTCTCAGATCTCCTGTGTTATAGAGGCCATGTTTTCTCAAGTTGTAGTAAGGATACAAAGGTGAGGTTAAGAATTGGTTTCCTGAAATCTTTAAGTAAGTTTTCTTCATGTTTTCTATGTTTCAAAGTGTGTGTGTGTGTGTGTGTGTGTGTGTGTGTGTGTGTGTGTGTTTATTTATTTATTCTGCTAAGTCCTCTTCCCAAAAGGAGAGGTCTGTTCAGAACTGGAGTTTATCCTGCAGTCTTACAGGATTACCCGGAGGCTCCTTCTCTTAGAACTCGTGCTGGAGAGCTAGTTGGTAAAAATCAACACTGTCCGTGGAAGGTTCTAGAAGTTAGGCAGAGAGGATGATGGAGCTGTACAAAGTCCAGCAGAGGAGTTTTGTGTCTGCTGTCTTCCCTCTGCCATTTAGTGTATCTGTAGGGAGAGAATTCACACTTGGGTCTGTGTTTTTGCTTTGATCTCAGAGCCAGGTTTGTACTATGGCTGTGTCCAACCCCCTTTTTGGTACTTCAGCTTGCAGTAGAAGGAAAGGACCCTAGCACACTTGTTTTTTTTTTTTTCCCCCCATGTTGCAAGGGTTTTGTGACTATGGGGCCTTCTAACACAGCTGCTCTGAGTTATGCTAAATAGTGTGTGCCCAATATCCCATGGCCTGTCCACACTTCCAGCTCCTAACTCTGCAGATTAAGATCTGTTAGTGGAATTCTGCCAAACATGGTTTGTTTACTTCCCACAACACTGGGTAGGTTTCTGGAGGTGTGGCTGGTTTTTTGAGGCCCTGAATGTCTTTTTAATTAGGTTCCATATGCAACATATCCAGGATAAATTCCTCAACATTTCTGGCATCTTGAGAGGGATGCTTCCTTAGTTTATAGTGTTGATGCAGGATTTTCTGCAGTTGTATATTTATTGGTCATTGGAGTTGAGGTTCTGAGAGTCTATATATAGTTTTTTGTCTAGGATCCGAACCAGTTGAGAGAGAGTAAGGCATCAATGGAGATCATATTGCTGAATTACCAATAACGCTGTTTTGAATGTGGCATAGAGTGTGACAATTGGGAGGGCTGATACTTTTTTCCAGACAAGTCTTCCATACCCAGCCACGGGCAGTGTGGGCCCTCAGAGACCTCTTCTCCAAGGGCGGAGTCTGCCTAGCTGCCGTGTGGCCTAGAGAGCATATAAAAATATACAGTCTCACAGGTAGGTAGATCCCAAAGAGTGCCAAGGCGGGACTGAGACACCATGTCCAGCTCAATTCGCAGCTCACCATTCATCAGGTGTCTCCTTTTCTCCAGGGCCAGTTGAGGGGCACTGGAGTCTGGCAGGGTTGCTATAATAGCCAGCGGTGTGAGATGTAGAGGTTTAAGTGCAGCTACCAAACAATTATGACGGTGACCTAGAATCTGCATGTGTTCAAGCCATCACTTTCCTTCCATGTTTTCTGGAGCATAAGTGTGAGAAGTGATGTAAGAACATTTATTTTCGTGGCTGAGTTTTGTTTTCTTTTAATATAGTTGTATCAAAATCTGAAGAACCAGGATGACTATAGGCTGACTTTTTATTGAAAATTATGTGTTACCCTAAGTCTAAAATTCTGCTAGAGTTTAATTTTGTGTGTGGATGTGAATCCCATTAGAATTTAAGTGTTTTTGAGTAATTTATTATTGTACTCTTAATAAAATGCATAACTGCAAGTCAAATTGTGACTTTTACTTGAGTTTGCCTAGGAAATAATAAACCTTCCAGTCTGTGAAATTTATTCCTTTTAATATGATATGACTGTAGTAAATGGTTAGGCAATTAAATTCCTTAAACATATGCATTTGATGAATTGATTTGCTTCTAGTAGCTCTTGGCTCATTGTTTATAAGGGTATCTGAAAGATTTAGGGTTTCAGATTTTCAGATACATTTTACTCTATTACAGAATGTTAGAACGGAACGCTTTATTTTAGTTCAGCAGGATTTTCCCATCTGTTTGAGGGTTCAATAATGTTCTTCCATAGAGTCTAGCCTACAAAAGAGGATGTGTTAATCCTCAGAGCAACGTAAATAAACACAACCACTGACCTCTAAAATAGCCTAGTTGAGCTTTCCCTTGAGGTGATTTTATCTTTATATATATATTTATATTTATATAAATATTTATATATATATAATATATATTATATATAATTATAAATAATTATATATAATATATATAAATAATATATATTATATATATTATATAAATAAGATTTATATATGTTTATATTTATATAAGAAAAGCCGGGGGGAGGCTGATTTGCCCTAAGCACTTAATCTGAATGAGTCCATCTCTCTTTAATCACTGTGCTTTAGATATAACCTTTTTGATTATTTAAAATTACCCTTATTAATTTGTTGTCTTGTGTAGTATCTGCCTGCCTATCAAAACATAATTGTCCCAGAGCCAGTAACTTAAATGTTTTGTTCACCAAAGTATTCCTAAATGGGTGCACAGTAAAGAGTTGTTGCAAGAAAGTGAATTTGCCTAGAGCACTTTACCCGTAGGGCAGAGGATCAGAAATTCATGGCCTGCCAGAACCATTTGTTTGATATAGTCAGTATCATTTTTTTTTAATTGAGTAAGTTAAACATTTACAAATTGAATTGCAAATAAACACCTGAATTTCTGGCTTCCCTTGAAACCTTGGAAGAGCCGGTAAAAGGGGCCCCACCCCACCAGCAGGAGCTGCATGATGGTTGTCACAGTGAGACAGGACACCTTCCTTTTTTTTTTTTTGGCCACTGAAGGCTTTTGAGTTTGGTACATTTGCTTTCAAACCAGTCCTTAATTTTATTATAAATAAGGACAAATAATGGTGTAGCTTAAATTCAGTGCTTTTGCATTTGACAACAATACAAATTATATTGACATATGAATAAGACAAAAATAAATAATTTAGCAGGACAGAGAGGTTATGTATAAATAACTAATGAACAGTAGGAAGTGGTAAGTGCTATTTTAATGGAATTCCATCATACCTACCTTTCATTTACATGAATTGAAATATCTAGGATGGCTGCAGTAGAGATAGGGAGGTTGGACATGAAATGGGTAGTTAAGGAAGGCAAGTAGGTAGGCGAGAACAGGGGAGCAGTGGATGGGGAATGGGAAGGAGGTGCTGTTGCATTGCTTCTGCTTGTGCCACGTTCACATTTGCACCCGAGTAAGTGTTACACGGGGCAAGCGAATCTTCTCTTCCCAGGGTTGGCCTCACTGACATTGTGTCTCTCTCTCTGCTGCTGTCAACTGGGTATTTAGATGTGAATTTTTCTCATATTATGGCCCTTAAATACAAACCTGCTACTACATTTGGTGTTTAACTGAACAAACAGGAATTTGCTTCCATCTTGGGAGAAAAACTGTCTAGATTTAATTTAGGAATTAGGGTCTTTGTAAGGGATTCTTAAGAGTAATTTTGATTCAACTATTTTTGTCTTATGTATTGACTTAATCCCAATGCAAACTTCTCTGTGTGTATTTAAATTGCTGTGGTATACTAGAGGAAAGACATTCTTCTAGGTTGTAGGATGTGGAAATGTTTCATAGAGGAGATAGCATTTGAGTGGAGACTCAAAAGATGGGAGAAGAGGAGCATCATCTAGACCCCCCGTTATCCAATATGGTAGTCGCTAGCCACATGTGACAATTAAAATTAATTAAAATAAAATAAAGAATTCAGTCGTCACTTAAACTTGTCACATTTTTAGAGCTCAGGAAACTCTCTTGACTAGTGGCTATCAAGTGCAGAACATTTCCATCATTGCAGAAAGTTCCACTGACGGTCTACCGTCTACTGATGGTAGACTCAGGAAGTAGTTTGCATCATTGGGGGAAGTAGAAAAATTTTGACTTTCATTAAGGTGAACAGTAAATAGTTAACAGCATTTTCTGTCTCCCCCACACCCAAATAAATTTAATTCTTTTTTTCCCCTAGAATCAAAGGCTAAGCCAAATAATGCCAATTCCCCAAGAAATTCTGGAATTTTACAACTATTCAAATTCTATCCTGGGTCCTTGTTTCTGTTAGGATCTGTGGAATTATTCAGCTTTTGATACAAACTGGAAAGCAGTGTTGGGGCAGGCAGAGGTACTTCTTTTGTATGTATAAAAGAAAGGATAATTATTAAATTCTTAGAAAAATGTCCTCATATTTCTTTATTCACAGAGGTTTGAAAAGTTTTGTTTTGTTTTTTGGTTTGTTTTCAAATGTGGTTTGGTATTTTGATGTATATGTAGTTTATAGTTTTTCTTCATATAATTTACATGCCATGTTGGTTTTTTGATAGGAACATTGAGCCCAAGTGAAAATGTTATATGTTGCTTTGCTGCTTCTAAATATTCTCCCACTTCACTTCTCTTCACGGTTACTCCTGAGTTAGTTATATTGGTTGTCACTAGGGACTCCCAGCTTCTATGTCTTTTTGGCAGTTTTAAGTTTTGTTTCGAATTATGTGCAGTCAAAAGCTTGGGAGTGATTTGTTACTGCTCAACCTAATGTTCTTCTGATTGTATTGCAGCTTGTGATAAAATATCTGTTGATTTGTGATAAATAATTAATATTGTTCGGACTGTTAGAGTTTCCCAGGTAGTGGTTTATGTACTGAGGACTAAAGAAAATTTGTCTAGCATGTAATTTATCCATAGCAAAATGAGGAGGGCTATTTCTTTAGCCAGGATATTAATGCTTTTTTTAGTATATGTGCTGCCGAAGCGAGCACCAGGATATTAATGCTTGAGCCCTAAAGTGGCCTCTTGAGACCTTTTTTTTTTTTTCCCGTTTTCTTAAAGCAGATTTTTTTTTTCTTGGCAGTTTCAGAGATGAGAATTTTAGGCAAGATTTTTCTGTCAGAATGGAGAGAGGAATCCCTTGTTGTTTGGACATTTTTGAGAATTGATATTGCCCTGCCAGTGGTTAGGAGGAACATCCCTTTCATCCAGGATATCTTTACCTTTTTCCTCACTTATTTTATCTAAGAAATGAAGAACAATGAAGGAAAAAGAAGAAGAAGAAAAAAAAAAGCCAAAATAACAGTGGCCTCAGTGTGAGAGAAGTGCATTTTTCCCTCACGTAAAAATTCCTATCTAGAACTGATAGAGCTCCTTCAATCCAACTTGAGATGGGGCTTTCATCTCAGGTCTTAGATGGGTGCCATGTCTTCCAGCATTGTGTCTTCATTCAGGCAGTACTGGGGAGCAGAAAGTGGATGGCTCCCACTTTTCCTTCAGGGGCAGGACCCTGGAAGTTGTTCTTATCACTTCCACTGTGTCTCATTTACTGGAATTTGATCATATGGCCACAGCTAGCTCTCTGGGAGGCTGAGAAATAGTGTTTGAACGTTCCCCTCCTCAGCCCAGACCAAACCAGTGTTTTGTTCTAAAGGAATAAGAGGGAAGTATATCCAGAAGCAAGATGTTGCTTCTGCCACAAACCAATTACATGATATCCATTCAGGGTTCAGAAATTGCGAATTTTGCCATTGGTAAGACAGACACCAAAATGCCATGGGTAAGCAGGGTTTTATTTTAGGGTTTATTTTGCTACTAATTAAAAATCTTAATGGCAAGGAAAAAATTAATGCAGGGGCTGCCTTTTTTCTAGGGCCTGCGGGAAATGATAGAAACAAGATTGCCATCCTCAGGAGCCATGAGGGCCTATGAGAATATACCATGTGGGAGATACATATAAAAGGAATGTTAAAAGAGGATGTGTAAAGTAATTATACCTGATTTTAGGCCTCCTGAAGTACATGGCATTCTGGATAAGTAATAATAGTCACTGAAATTTTTTGCAATCTCAAAAAAAATATTTTTACTGGAGAATAAAAATGTTCTGCTTGAGGCCAGCCTTAGTCTCTAGTAGCAATAAAAGCCTGTGATACATAATAATGCTCATATTTCTTCCTTTTTCAAAAGCACTGTGGTAGGGAATGTAAATGTACCAAGTCGTATCTAGTGGAAAGAGACAAAATTCAGCCCATTTTCCTTTTATGTTTGGTTTGATTTTTCTCTGACACATTTATAATCTTTTAGTTTCTTTAGTCTCTAGTTGAGGGCTTGGCAAATTTTCATTCTTTGAGAGGATTGTGTTCTTTCTTTTTAAGAGGAAATACAATTTAGAGAAAAACTGGCAATGGGTTGTCTGAGTGTCTGAGTGTGTGAAAAAAACCCAATTTCTGGTTTTACCAAGAAATTTAAGGTGTATGTGGGAATATCCCATTGAATTGAACTAACTTTTACTGAGTTTCCAGTGATACATACACAAATATCAATATTAGCCAATATATGTTAAGAATGTCTTGGCTTCAAAAAAAAAAAAGGAAAGAAAGACTGCCTTGGCTTATTCATGTTAGCACTTCCAAGGGTGCCTCCTTTATGTTTAGATTTTTGTTTTTTAAAACATGGAGCCAAGAGAGGAAAGGGCCAATGTGGGTCGTTCCTAGCTCTCAGCAGGTGGCGCAGTACCGTAACTGGCCCCCAGGGAGCACTAGCACCGCATCCTGTCTCCACTCTGGGCGTGTGTTGGCTTTGGTGGGGTCACCTGCATATTTTGTTTCTTTTCATTTCCTGATGGGGATTTAGTTTGGACACTAAATTCTACCGGACAAATGTGTGCCATGTTAAACAAACTTGAAAGTGTGCCCTGAAAGTAGGCGTCAGTGGGCTCAATTGATCTCCATGGTCCCCTGTTTCTGTGTTACATGATTCCAGGGGGTGCCATATTCATAGATTTCAGTGTAAATGGTGCCCCTTAGGTTGTATAACACAGAGTCTGTGGTCACAGCCTTGATATCATTAGTTGTCATATGCTATAGCTTGGAGTGACTTTCTCCTTTCTCATTATCCAAGCTGGAACCTTTTTGAGAATAAAAGAGGGCATAATTAATAACTATACCAGAGCAGTACATGATGTCATGTTCTTCTGGGAAAAGGACATTTTTGGTTCTCCTACTTAAAGCAATCAGTACAGAACCTGGTTGGTAATTGAGGTAGGTTAAATAAGCATTTCTCTTAAAAATAGTTGTATTGATATAGCAAGGCAGTGAAACAAAGGAATCAATCAAAAGGAAATCTACTAAGAACGATTTCCTCTTTCTATACTGTGGATTTTCTAAGGAAATCTTTAAAGGATGCATTCGTGTTTTATTTTGTAATCATCTTTACAGAGGATTCAGAATGTTCTCTGTGTTTAAGTTTTGCCAGCTGCTGTAAACTGTTAACTTACATTGAACTGGAGTGAGGTTTTCCCCAATAAAATGTTCTGGAGAGCATTATTTAAAAATGTCTTTTTAAAATTCTTTAAATCTGTTGTTGCCTTACTCACAAACTGCCCGTCGCAAACTTTTATGTACCATCTCATTCCGGATACCTTTGCTCGGCTTTGCCTCTCCTTACCTACTGGGTCTGTTTCCCACTCTCCAGCTGATTCTTTTTTTTTTTTTTTTTTGCTCTTGCGGATCCATCTCTTTAAAGGCTCTCAAATTGTTGATGTTCATACTGTTTCCATGGTTTTTCATCATGACTTGGCTGTTTTCTCCCTTTCTGCCTGTCCAGATCCTTCCCATTCTTCAAAGCTTCAAAGGCCCCTTTCCTCTACCTGCTTCTCTAGGGGGGTTGCACCTTGTAGGAGGAAAGTGAAGTGATGATGAGTTACAGTAGTATTCTAGAATCATGTCCTAGATCCTTCATTAGGAACAGTAGTGTAACTTTCTGACTCTGTTTTCAGTAAGTTGGTTATAATACAAATCACTTTTTCACCCAGATGTAAGGATTGCATTTGGTAATATGGGGAAATTACTTTGTAAGTTTTAAAATATTATGTAAATCTTCTTAATTATTATTCTGATCTCTTGTTTTTGGTCAAATTTTGTTAATGTCTACTACTTATTTTACGTACAATAGCCTTACCTCCTCAACAACATTCTCTGTAGCTTAAGAGCAGAGATAATATCTTATAATATATCATTATTACCCAGCCTTGCCTACAGAATTGTGATGGGCACATTATTAAATAATGAGCATTCTAGGTCCATCCAGAATCTTCTCTCTCCTTCAGCTTCACCTTCCTAAAGAAGTTTGAATTAGGCTTGCAAAGTACTAAAGTGGAAAGTGCCTTTCATTGTGGTTGTCAGTCCATTAAGAATTCTTGCTCAGCCTGACACTTCCAAGGCTGAGTAGCTCTCTGGGCAAAACAATGTGGTGGAGAAGGACATTCCAGACAGAGAGCATAATATGAACAAAGGCAAAGAATCTTAACATCATGGCAGAGTGGAAAGCACTGGTCATAGCACTGGAGATGGTGTTGGTAGTGATTGGATTTCAGGAGGGAAAGATTGGTAAAGGCCAAATTCTGATGGGCTTTATAGTAACCAGGCTGATGGGGAGATGCAGAAGGATTTAGGCTGGGGGTGTAAGTAGCAAATAGGATCTATTAAATAGATTATTCTACTCTGGTCACTCATAAAGGATAGTAAAGAAGAATGTTTCATGTGATAAGACTTTCAAATTTAACTCACATTTATAATTTAGAAACTTGATATTCAAGGCACAATTGTACCTTATAAAACCTACCAGGATAAGCATATGATTAATATCTCATTATTCAGAAGGTACATACTGGCAGGTATAGATTGAACTGGAATCAAGAGTAGTAAAGTCGTGATAATGGATGGCTCTTTTAGCAATTTCATTTAGCATAGCAGTTAAATAAAATAGCCACATTCTTATGATGTTACATGTCATAGTTCTGGGGTTAATGGAACCTCAGTGGTTAGATTTCTACTTTTGGAGTACAGGTTGTTCCTTTAAAAATGGATGTTTTGTAAGTTCCTTTGTGTACAATTTATTTGTTAAGTGTTTGATTATGGGAAGGATCATTTTTATTAATTATCTGTTCTTCATCTTTTGTTTGCCTTTTAGCACATCCACACCCTCTGTAAGATTGTTAATGAATTGAGCAAAGCACAATATAAGCTTTTTGCCAATATCTGCTTTTTAAACCTTTACCTTAAGTATTTAGTGCCCAAACTGCTGCTTTCTTGTTTGCTTTGCATAATCTTAGAGTGAAAGAGAGTATTTTGCTCATTTTCACTAATCAGATGAATGGTCAGATAACTGACCATTTTAACATCTAAGAAAAAATTTTCTCCAGCTTCAAAGAGTAATAAAATACTTTATTCCTTTTTTCCCTTTTGTGAGAAATACAGAGTAGATGGATTTTAGATAATTTCCATAAAATATCGGACTCAGTGCTGATTTTTGATAGCAATCACGACCTTCTTTTTGAATGTTTATATTATAAAGATATTCTTGAATACATGATATAAATCCTGTGTATTGTATTGCTCCCTTGTGATATGAATATATAAAAAGCCCCAGTAGCATCATTTATGACAAGTTATGAAACTTAGTATGCACACTCTTTAACCATCAAATGGAATGGCCGAGAACAATAAGGAAATTCATTTTTAAAAAGTCTCTTAGAAATAGAGACAGAAAGGGGCACCTGGGTGGCTCAGTCTTTAAGCATCTGCTTTCTGCTCAGGTCATGATCCCAGGGTCCTGGGATCGAGCCCCGCATCGGGCTCCCTGCTCCGCGGGAAGCTTGCTTCTCCCTCTCCCACTCCCCCTGCTTGTGTTCCCTTTTTCGCTATGTCTCTCTCTGTCAAATAAATAGATAAAATCTTTAAAAAAAAAAAAAAGAAATAGAAAGAGAAAAAAGAATATTGTTGGCCCCATGAGAAGTTGGATAACTGCAGTTCAGTTCTGCAGTAAAAATGTATTTGTATTCTCAGAGGTCAATATTAAAAAATGCATGGGACACTAATTATATTTATGTATCTAAATAAAAATGTTCTCGCTTCCTTTTTTATTACGAATTTCTCAACATATCAGGTGGTTTTTTTTTCCTTTTTTAAGTAGACTTAATGGGTTTTCTGGCTGCAAACAATCATTTTTAAGTCACAGTCTAGTTGAAAGAAGTTTCTTAATAGGGTTATGTTTCTGATCTGTTTTTGTTACAGACAGTTTTCTATTTTAGAAAGCGGAACTACAATAATGAATATTAGGTTTTATTTTGAGTTTTCTGAACTTCTTTTACCTTTTGAGTTACCCTGGACAAGTTTGGCTTTTGCGATTGTAAATATTTTATGACTTTAAATAACTTGATTGCTGATTTAAAGTCTATTCTCATTCAGAGTAGCTGAAACTTTTTCCGAGTTGGATATGAACAAAAGTGGGTTTTTAAAACAAAAACGAAAACAAATCAAAACAGGGTAGGGGGGATTATGGTTGATGATCAGATCAAGTTAATAGGGTTCAAAATGCTGAAAACAGGGCACCTGGGTGGCTCAGTTGGTTAAGGGACTGCCTTCGGCTCAGGTCATGATCCGGGAGTCCCGGGATCGAGTCCCACATCGGGCTCCCTGCTCAGCGGGGAGCCTGCTTCTCCCTCTGACCTTCTTCCCTCTCGTGCTTTCTGTCTCTCCTTCTCTCTCTCTCAAATAAATAAATAAAATCTTTTAAAAAAATGCTGAAAACATATCTCCCAGACTTTTCCAAATCAAATCTCTGCAGTTATCTTGCAGTAATTTGAAGAAGGAAGGGTTTCATTGCTAGGAGAATGGAAAAATCAACAGTCCTATAGTACATTTTAAGAAAGGGTCCTTTGTCACATTTGAATAGAGTATGTGTGTAGAGTTTGCTCTTTATTATTTTTTTCAGTGGAAAAAAAAATCAACAAGCTGGCAGTTGGTTGTACAGCTTTTCCTCTTTGTGGTAGAAATACTGGGATGTTGTGGGAGAAAACTGCTGCCCATCTTAACACAGATGCTAATTGTATTCTGTAATTCTTCCTGGTTGCCATTTCGATGTTCTTAGCTGCCTTTTATTTGTTGCTTCTCCAGGACAGAAGTGATTACTAATTATGTATCATACTGCACTGCAGAAGTGGGTCACTTTGGTTTTCTTTTCTTTCGTTTTTTTTCTTTCTTGTTCTCTGTTTTCTCTCTTTCTTTCCTTTAAGGAGGGGAAAGTGAAAGGAGTCTTGGAGGTTTTCCTCCTGTTGCTCATCCCCTACAAGCCTGGCCACTTCCCTAATTTGCATGGGTCCCTTGGGCATTGTCCTGTAGGCCTTGCATAGCTTGACCTCTTCTTTAGTTTGGTGACCCTGTCATCTTGGTGTTCATTCCTGGGGCCTGTTTCATGCTAATTAGGACTTCAACCAGTTGCTGTTTACAGCTGTGTGCTTTAGAAAGCAGGGCCCTCTCCAAAGACCACACTGGTGGTCTTAAACTGAGCTAGTAGGATTGAAGACTCCTCCCCAGCCCCAGAGAAAAGCCTCTTTACATTTCTGTTTCTTTAGACATATGTAGGAACCACATTATTAACATAAATAAACAAATAGTGAAGAACTAAATTTTTGGCCTTAATGCTTCTTAATGATAACCAAATGCTCCTTGAGAGTCTGCTATAATCCCTAACTCCAGGGCCCTAAGAGATTAGATCATCTCAGCCTCCCCTGCCACTGTGAACATCGGATAAAGGTATGATGGAGGGCTGAAAAACAGAGGGCAAGTTAAATGACCCCAAGTTTAGGAATTATTTACAATATAATAATCTATTTGATGAAACTGCTGGAAAAAAAGAAACAGTTCTGTGAACCTCATGCATGATGTGTGTTTGACCTTGGTAAATCTAGGTTCCAGAATTTATTACAGTCTTCCTCTGATAGACACTGTGTCTGCCTTTTTTGGCCGAGAGGTCTGCTGGCCTTCCTGGTGTTTGGCTAACGGATGCAGACTCTTTGACCAATACTGCTTTCTGACATTCTCATGTATGGAAGTGTTAACTGTGTTAACTGAAGCCAGTGTTAAGTCAAAGCCCTCACCCCTGATCACTTTGGAGAGCTGGTTACAAAGCCCCATTTTGAAACAGAACCTCTGAGATCAGTGTTTGTCATATAGTCACTGAACCACACTGTCCCCGAGAAGAGAACAATGGAAAGAAAAATGTGTCCTAAGGACACTGATTTTCTCTGCCTTTCGTAAACGAAGTACAATGTGATGGCTGCTTAAAGCATTTGGATTCAAGGCTTGTGTGATATACAATACCTTTGCGTTTCTTCTGAGTAGCCTCTTTATTCCTAATTTTGATAATGTGATGTATTTATTGCAAAGAAATTAACAAAAATCATTGAATGTTCCCTTTTGCACAGAAAGAGTATGTGGAGTTTATTGGGGGGAAATGCTTTCATTTGGTCTTTCATGGGCATCATAAATCTCATGTTGACAGGCCACTTGGCTTCATAAACATGTTTATGTGGTTTCTTTTACAATGAAAATAGGGTACCTTAGGATTTTTGATTAGAAATTTTTCAATTAAAGGCAAATGAATTTGGATCCTAAATGGATTTGAGTAACTTCCTGGATTTGGAGAAAATTAATAGGTACTAAAAAGCTGGTAAGGCAGGTCATTTAAATCAAAGTGCTTACTTAGAATAATTCATGGCATTAGAAGATAAGCCTATTTTCTTCTTGTTGGGCATGTAATTTTTAAGTAATTTTTTTTGTAGCTCTTTCTACAGAAAGTTGGGGTTATGAGCGAATGTGTGTGTGTGAGAGAGAAAGAGAGAGAGAGAGAGAGAGAGAGAGAAACAGACTCACAGAGACTCTGAGTGGGCCTAAGGCCAACTTAGAGATCCTCCCTGTCTCTTGTCTCTCACCTTAGTCTCCTCAGATACAAACAAGAAGGGGATGGACGGAGGCAGACCTTCTCTTTCCTTGGCATTGATTTGAAACTAGGATATTTGTAGCCCAGTGAGTAGAAGTGTGTTTCACTCTTAGGATTCCGATCATGTATTTTTCCTTTAGTAGGTCATTGATTCTTCTTCTCTACCTAAATTTCATTCTTGTAAGTGGAGAGCTCACACTTAGGATTTCATGAAGGTACTTAATCTGGCCAAAAGAATGGTTAGGTGGTGGTTAAAATCTGAGGGACAGGGGCTCACTACCAAGTTGTCATTTCATGAAGAGTATATTGTACTGGTTTTCTCCACCATCTGAAGGATCCTAAAGGGGGTGATTTTTGTCTCAAGGATACAAGCCTCTGCAACAAGTGAAGCAAGCAGGTGGGGGAGCAGGCTGGTGAGGAGGACTTCAAGCAGGGATCCATCTCAGACTGTTCCTTCCAGTTCTTGGTCTCCTCAACTGATAAAAATTAAGATTGCACCACATCCTGCTCCGTCGTAGGTTGGTGGTAGATCAAAGTGAGGTGTTTGTAACAGCACTCTGCAAATTGTAAAATGGGATACACAAAGATAGGAGAATTCCGAGCACAGCCTTATCTGCCATTAATTACCCTTAGCAAATGCAAATACGTAGAGTAGGCCTGTCGGTATGCAAATATGTAGAGTAGGTAAGTTATTCTACCTTTCTTTCTTTTTTTTTTTTTGGATTGATTCACCCTATCATTCCAAAACAAAATTTGAGAACACATGTACACTATCTAAATATTTTAAAAACACACACATATAATACTATAGTGATGTTATGTATATTATAAGCCTATAAAAATGGAAACCAAAATAGAAACTTCAGTATATTTCTCTCATACCCTGGTTGATGATCTTGTATCAACTCTCCTCCCTTAAAATATGAAAACCCTCTCTAAAAAAGGCACTGGCTGGGAGATTGTATCCTGGAGAAGATGGGCTGTGTTGTCCGAGGACCTGCATATTTAGAGAGTGGAAATGGTACATGAAGCTGACACGGTATGTTATTGTTCGATATATGTCCTAGGTGGACTTGTGTGTTAGATCTGATGTAATAACTATATTCTCATGGTGATAAAATTGGTGTTTTCTCCTACTCTATCAGAAATTAATAGAGGGCGGCAATTTGATCCTGGGCCAAGTTTTCCTGCGTTACAGGCTGAATTTGTAGACATTAAAATTCTCTAGCCTTTGTCTTTCTCACCCATCTTAAGTCCACCTCACTTCTTTTCTCCCTCCAGCTGTAGATGAAGGCTGACTTCCTGTTAACTTCCATCTGGAAGCCCAAAACTGATTAGGCAGCGTGGGGTTAGCATTTTGTCAGGATGATGCCATGCTTCATTTTTTGGTTTTTGGTTTTTAATTTTCCTGGCGTACATTCAGCTGGAGTTAACAGCATATTAATTTCCTTAGTGGAGAACATCGGCTTTATTACAGGAATCTGCCCTGGAGCTTTCTGAGCAGCACTGATTTCTCTTCCGTGTGTGCACGTGTGGTCGCGCGCGCGCGTGTGTGTGTGTGTGTGTGTGTAGCCTAGATTATAATTTTTATGTCTTGTTTTTTGTTTTTCCAGTTTCCATTTGGGAATGATAAGAGTGAGTAATCGAAGGCTATTACCTGGCATAGACGGGAAGAGATTTGCTGTACCTTCTTGTGGTTTTGCTTCTCTTAAAAGATACAGTGATATAGGTAGGATTCATGAAGATCCAGGTCACTGGGAAAGGACTCAGTTTTACTTTGTAGGCTCTTCTTAGGGCCTGAAGCTGCTGGGGAATTGCAGGAGTACTCAAACATTAGCTGGGAAAGACATAGAAGGAAAAGTCCATTTTGCTTTGATTTTTATCAGAACTGGGAAATGCTACTAGAAAAGAAATTTCCTTATCCTATGCTTAACCCTGAACCCTCTTATTCCTTCTCTTGGTATTAGCTATTTTAATTTTAATCTAAAATACCCCCACCAAAAAAAGAAAACCAGAGCATGTTCCTCCTATACCGGGATGGGAGGATTTAACTTTTTCTTTTCTTTGTGAATATTATTTGGTTTACCAAGTCACTGGCAGTGAAGCTGTTTGTTTTCCAACAGAAAAATACATTTTGCAAAAAAAGACTGTTTATCTGAGAGTCTCCTCCTCCCCCAGAATTGAAGTTCCCTACACCATTGAAAAAATTGTGAATTGAAGGAATCATTTCAATATTTTGAAATGTTACTACGTGTATTTTATTAGTCCCATTTTTAAGAAAATCTGTTGAATTTGTTCTTACCAGTATCATTTCCTACATGGCGTGTCCATTGATGGAATTTTATTTTTATTTATTTTTAAGATTGTTTTTTTTTTTTAAGTCCTCTTCACACCCAGCATGGGCTCGGACTCACAACCGTGAGATCCAGAGTTGCGTGCTCCACTGACTGAGCCAGCCAGGTGCCCCTGTTGATGGAATTTTAAAAGCCAGTTATTAGTTTCTTCAGTAAACTTAAAACTGCAGAAAACTTCTTATTGATTTTCTTGACAGAATTGCCAGCAAGACTGTTCCCTCCCACCTTTCCTCTCTCTTTCCACCACCTTCCTCACTCTCTTCAGTTAGAGGGAAGTTCTCAGATTCAGAATTTAAGTTTTTATAACAAATACACTTGTAGTTGATATATATATGTATTTATAAGTATTTGTGTGTGTGTGTACATATCTACCTATATTCCTGTCTGTCCATTTATTGCTGGACTGAATAATTTAAGCAGATTTCACAAGACAGGGCAGCAACTCAAGGAATGTTTTCTTACCGAATTCATTCTAATATCCCAAATGCCCTCAAGAGAATAGTGATATTGAAGAGAAAAATGACAGTCTCTCACCACTGAACCTGATTTGGCAGGCCTGAAGCTCGGCTCCCTTTGGTATTTTAGGATGATCTGGTCTTCATGATTCTAGACACCGGGACTCAGAGCTGACCCCTGACCCTTGGAGGATCTGGTTCATTTCTGCGGAGATCAGTTAAATATCTGATAAGTGGAAGGCAGTGTGTAGGAGTTTATGCCAATTTATGTATATATTAAAATTCTGAGTGAGGCAAGACTATTTTGTGTTATATCCTCTCTGATTTTTAGATTTCTTCCCAAGTTTTGGTCACTGCAGAGATTAGTATTTTTTAGTGATTTTTAAAAAACCAATTTTTGCCTATAGAACAATACAGAAAGTTAAGCTGCCCAACAACCTGATGGTTGTTTTGCTGGTATTTTTTTCTTTTCCTGATTTCCCTGTGTTCTGTTTGGTGAAGTTTTCTTTCCACTAAGAAGTGGTGATCAGGTCATCCAGTAGGTGTCTGTCTACATGTGTATAAGGTGTTAGAGAAGACCCAAAGAAACATCTAACTTTCTGTCTTCCCTCTTCAAAGGAATTACAATCTAGTCAAGAAATTATGACATACACCCTGGCAAAGGCCATTTATCTCCTGTCCACTTCCATTTAAATAACAGTGTAAGGCAATAATGAAAAGATGTCACAGGGTTTACTGCATTAGATATTGCCCAGTAAATTGTAGTGGCTCTCACAGTTCAGAAGGGGCATTGTTTGTTTCTTTCTGTTACTCTGTACTCCCCGTGGTACGTGTAGTCGCCATCTGTCACGGTACGACGTTACTATACTATTATTGACTGTATTCCCTATGCTGTACTTCTCATCTCTGTGGTGTATTTATTTTCTAATTGGAAGTTTGTGTGTCTTAATTCCCTTTATTCCACACATTCCCCGGCTACCTCACCTTTGGCAACCACCAGTTTCTTCTTTGTATTGAAGAGTCTAGTCTGTTTTTTGTTTGTTTGTTTATTTGTTTTTTTTTAATTCCACATATAAATGAAATCATATGGTATTTATCTTTCTCTGTTTGACTTATCTCACTCAGCACAATACTCTCTAGTTCCATCCATGTTGTTGCAAATGGCAAGAGTTCATTCTTTTTCATGGCTGAGTAATATTCCATCATATATTTATTTTACACACACACACACACATACACACACACACACACACACACCCCACAGCTTTTTTTATCCATGTATCTATTGATGGACACTTGGGTTGCTTCCATATCTTGGCTTCTGTAAATAATGCTGCAGTATACATAGGGGTGCACATATCTTTTCAGTGGGGATGATTTTATTCCTTTTTTGAAAATGGTTTAATTCATGTTGATGCAGAGATCGATGCTACTGAATTCTTCCATTTTGTACTTTGAGAATTAATTTTGCCAGCTGGTATTTCTGATAGGGAACTAGATCTTTGGTTGCATTTGAGGGGATAAATGAGCATCTGACATTATTTTGAAGTCATGCTGATGAGTTAGCCTTTAAATGTTGCCTTTGCAAGCACTCCTTTATTGGGGATTTTTTGATTTGGAAGATCACTTCCTACACTTACCCCCTTTGTCTCCAGCAGTGACTTGAGCCCAGTGTCTCCGGCTAAAGTGTCTGAAGTCCTTAAGAGCTCTGAGTGGTTTTCTTCAGTCTTTGTGAGTACCTTGGAGTGAAACTAACCTCAACTCCAAGGGGTCTTGTAGATTTTTTTTCTTTCTATAAACATTTTTACTCTTCAGTTAAGCTGTCGTTGATTTGTGTATATACAGCATTTAAACATGAATTCTTCATGCTTACCTATTTTCTTGTTACAAGCTGGAGAAACTGAAAAGTGCTTGATTTATTTTGTCTTTCTCAGGCTGGAGAAGCCTGTATAACAGGGCAGTTTGCGTTGAGCCCCAATACTCTTTCCTTTGCTCACTGAGCTTCATCAGGCTGTTTCTTTCTAACAAATATTGTATTTTGGTTAGGCAGCAGGCTTGTACATTTTAATTACCATACCCAGTGAAAACTGGTAAAAATCTTTTTCCATGGGGCGCCTGGGTGGCCCAGTTGGTTAAGCGACTGCCTTCGGCTCAGGTCATGATCCCGGAGTCCCGGGATCGAGTCCCACATCGGGCTCCCTGCTCGGCAGGGAGTCTGCTCCTCCCTCTGACCCTCTTCCCTCTCGTGCTCTCTATCTCTCATTCTCTCTCTCTCAAATAAATAAATAAAATCTTTAAAAAAAAAATCTTTTTCCATGTTTATATTTTTACTACAACTTAGATAAGTGGTTTTTATCATTTTATTTCTGTGTTTTTTACATGGTGTGAGTAGAATGGCATGGCTAAGGGATATTATTTATGAAATGTCACTGGGACTTGTTTTCTGAAGTAAATTGCCATCTTACATGTCATAACTTGTTTGTATTTTAACTGTTTCTGAATTGGGAAGGAGCTACTATTAAGGAATTGTTTATAACATGTTTTAGATGTTTACTCTTAAAGAGTTCAAATAATACAGAACCCATCTATATGTAAATGAATTTAGGCTTTTCCCTGTAGTGTTTGTTTAGTATTTGCTAAATCTTCCTAGACTGTTTGCTTGCTAGATTTGCTTCATAAAGTCTTTATTTCCCTTACAATTATGTTTGACCTAATTCACTTTATCGTATCAACACAGATTTGTGTTTATATAATTCTCTTAGGTGATTAAAAACAATACGGGAAATTAAATGTCCTTAGACCAACAGTGGGCTAAACTTTTCTTTCCTCTCACTCCATTTTGATAATGTGTGTCCTATTTTAAGGAAGTAATATGTGCTTTCCAAAATGGCATTTTGGTGTGAGATAAGAATAGATTTTCCGGTGTCCCAATAGCATTTCGATGATTTCTTTACAAAAAGTCTGTCATGGGTTTCCATAAAGTAAGTTTAAAAAAGTCAGATCTGTTTCTATATTTTAAATATAAACTTGATTTAAAAAAAAAAGCCTATTCTTATGTAACATTTTGGAAACATGCATTTTGGGTAAAGTGCTTTTTATTTTGGGGAGAGTTTATTATAGCACTATTATTCAAGTAAAGAAATGATATGACAGTACTTCTTCTGACCCTTTATATAGATATTTGGAATAATGAAAGTAAATATTTTCCTGCAAATTCAATGGAAATATTCAAAATTCTTACATCATTGCAGCTACATATAACTCCTGGCAAGATTGAGGTTAGATGACACATATTTGTCAAGGACTCAATTATTATGGTTACCTGATTTTTTTTTTTAGCAATATTTGGTAGGCTAGGAGCAACAGTATTGTGCATAGCAGGATTGCTTGGGTTGGGGGGGGTTGTCAGTGCGTTGGGCCCTTTGTGGCCCTGCCTCCCACCATGAGGCCCCCTACTTGCATGCTCCTTTGTGTTTTTACATGTGTCTTTTCACCCTTTTAATAATTTGTTTAGCTGCTTTCTTCCTCATGTGTTGAGTAAAAAAGTTACTGGGTTACGTTGCTTTCTATTCTTGTTCTTCCCAACCCTTCCCATGTTCAAGAACTAATGTTCCCACCTTTTCCAGCAGGTGCTTTAGTGTCTCTGGGAAATAATTTATAATTAGGTCCCTCATGTCCTTGTTGCACTCGCCATAAACACAAACTGCGCTTGGGTTCTTGGCCTATTCCTGTGTCTCCTTTTCCTAGTGCTCTGAAGTTCTGAACCCCGGCAGCTCTTCTCTTCCATTTTCTGAACCAGGAGTTCTGAATGGACTTTACAGGAGAGCCTGGCTTTCTGTCTGTCACCAGAGTTTCCTTTTGTTAGATGGCTTCCTAGGGTTCTCCAGATTCATTCCTTTTGTCTTTTTGAAACCAGCCACTGAAACTGGGATAGACAAAGTGAAACGGGTTTTCTGATCTTATGAATGGCAGGTGTAGGGAGGTGGGACTGTGCAGAGCAATCAGGATCATCCAAAACTGTCAGGGAAAAGGATGAATTGCCACCTGTAAGCTCTATTATTGCGTGTATGCTGAATTCCAGAAGTTGTTAATAACAGGGGTGAGGGCGAGGTTTTAAGTACACTGTAAGGGTCAAGATACACTTAAAAATAAAGAAATAAACAGGCACCTGGACTCTATAAATAAATATGGCTCTCATGAATTAATGGCATTAGCATGCATGAGTTAACACACAGATTCATTAAACAAATTTGTCTTTCCATCTAGTATGAACAATATTGACTTGAAGTATAGTGCCTCGCCTGATTAAAAATTTATGTAGAAATATCGACTGAGGCCAGGCTCTTTATTGGGATATGCAAACAACTCATGTTCTTGATCACCTCTGGAGAAACAACAGTGACGGATGAAGCCAGGAGATCTAAGGAAATTTATGCTGTTAATACTACAAAAAGAATCTTGACTGATGGGCATTTGATTCATCTTCCCTTCTTTGAATGTAACCTTGAGTCTATTCTAAGATCATGATAGGAATACAAAGAATAAGAGTTTGTGTTACCTTCTACTTTTAATTTGCTTTCTACATTCTATTGTATTTGCTTTCCACATTTAACCTGTGCAGCAAGCAGGGCAGGTATTGTTAATATTATCTTACATTTGACAGAGGAAGAACCTGCTCAGAAGAAATGAGTTAACTCCCCAAGGCCATACTGTCAGGTCTAGAGTCCCATGCTTTCTGATGCTGAGCCCAGGGCTTTGTCACAATTGTGGGGGGATGAGTTGGGCCAGTAGGGTTGGTTTTTCTCTCTGGCTGTGGTTTACTGCTCCTGTTTTGTGAGACTCAGATTGTGAAATTTCTCTCATATCGGTAGTTTGGTTTGGAAATGCCATTTGATAGCATTTTTTGTTTGTTTGTTTGTTTTGCTTTCTCTTGTGAATTCCCTTGAGAAGGGGATGCTGACTTTGCTGGTGAGAGGTAAATCTCTGGACTTCATTCAGTGTGTTAAAAAAAATCTCCTCTTTTCCTTCCCCCTCTGCCTTTTGCCCTTCTTTAGGAATATATTTTGAGCAAAATGTACCGATTGCTGGGATACTATAGTGCCACTTAACCCCTGTTTAGGAGGGCTGGTCAAATGAGCCCATCCTTACCACTCAAATGACGTGGGTGAGGTTGGGTATCATCTCTAGGTTTCTGTCTTATGGGACCAGATGCTCCTCTCTAAAGACTGTAAATCTAACCTGATAAACAAGTCGTCTTGAGTATGTTTTGCTTCTGTCCTGGGGAGGAAAGCCTACTTAAGAATTTATGTTTTAAATTTTAATAATATGGTATTCTTCCTTCCCAGATTTAGCATCATTCAGTGAGAGAAACTAGCGCATTATTAGATTTTTCTAATGAGAAAGCACGTTTGAGAGGAGACCTATCCTCTGGTATAGAGAGAAGCCATAGTCCTGGAAGTTATCAGGCATGAAGTTACTAAACCCTTCCTTTCTGAAGTTGGTATTTATCAGGAAGAAAAGGTTTTTTGCCACTTTTCTTATGGTAAGGAGCGTAGCTCCCACTTGTGTTAGTGTGTCCGATTCTTACATCTGGGAGTAGGTGCCTGCCTTAATTTAATCATTTGCTTTGTAACTTATGCTTGAAATTGTGTCTCATCTTTGACTATTCTTTCTACATGAATTAGTCATTTCAATAAAAGTCTGTTCCCATATTGTGTAGTTCCAGTTCTTGAGCTTTTTAACTTACCATGTTGCTAGGGGTTTTTATTCTTTGCTAACATAGCCATACGTCATGAGCATCTTGACCTCCCGAACCCTTTTGGCGGTCATCCCATTTGGTTTTTCATTGTTTTTTACTTTGGACATTGCAATAACCTCTTGTCCTGTTCTCTGCCAGTAATCTTAAATAAAATGTTGTGCATATATTAGAAGATTGAATTGCTCTCCTGATTAAAAACCTGTGATTTTTCGATAGGCCAGAGGTTCTTAAATTTCAGTCACTGGACCGGCAACATGGACATCCCTAGGATCTTGTTAGAAATGCAGATTCTCAGACCCCACCCTAGATCGAGTGAATCAGAAATCTCTGTTTTCTGAAGCCTTCTGGCGAGTCTGATACACCCTACAGTCTGAGAACGACTGCGTGGGCAGTGGGACAAAGCCCATCTTCCTTACCAGGCATGTAGGGCCTTTGACCAGCTCATGCCTCAGTAGCTCCTGCTTCAAGCTTTGTCTTCATCACCCACTTGCCCCAACTGTCACTGTTCTAGACTTCTTGTCATTTTCAGCACATGACATATACTTCCATGCCCTGTACTTTGCTGAGCTATTCTGACTTATCAAGAATGTTCTTGCCCTCCCCCGACCCCCATGCTTGGTGAATTCCTACCGATGCAAGTGGTGCAGATGCAAAGTGTAGTGGAACGCGTATGAGCTGCTTGATTTAAAATCTGTCTACTGTCATTTACTAGATGTGTGTCCACTTTTAGCCTGGTTTTTCTTATCTAAAAAATAGTGATAATGATACCTTAGCATCGTTGTGAGACTCAACAAGATATTCTGTGTAAAGCACCTATCATATATTCTCTCAGGGAGGGTTCAATATAATTTTTTGAGGCGAAATTTACAGTACATAAAATTAGCCATTTGAAAGTATTGAAGTTTAGTGGCTTTCCATACATTCATAGTCCTGAGCAATTAACCACCTCTATCTAGTTCCCAAACATTTCAGCACCCCCCCAGAGAAGACCCTGTACCCATTAAGCAGTCTCTACCTCTCTCCCTTCTTCCCTCAGTGTTACTTTTTTTACTTTTACATGGTCTTTTCACATGATATGTCAGGAGATGCTTATTAGCATATTGATATTTGATTTTCTAGACAGAGTGCTTATCCCATGTAGTATGTGTACAGTTTGCGTTTTAATTATAAATTGAAATGTGATGACTATCTAAATCAGACTACAAAACATGGTTAATTTTTGCCAAATGAAATTAGTATATGTTGTACAGTCATTATAATTATTTTGTGATTTCCTGCAGTGTCTCTGTTGTTAACTTTACTTTAGCAGGACTCCTGTTGAGAGAATGGATACACACAACCATTTCAAGTGTTCGGTTACATAATAGCAATATGGCTATTATTCTGGATAGTTTCCTTACTCCCTAGTTATTTATATAAACCTAACTGTTGTGATGCAGCAATGGAACGTAACTTTCTTTATTGGACCCCCTCTCTTTCACCTTCTGGATCTTAGGTTTTTAAGCCCTCAAAATATTGTTTAACTCTTGTAAAGGACGTTGTATTTTGTGTCACTTTTATTTTATTTTATTTGAGAGAGAGAAGGCGCATGTGAGCCGGGGGACAGGGAGGGGTGGAGGAAGAGGGAGAGAGAGAATCTTCAGCAGGCTCCATGCCCAGCTCGAAGCCTGATGTGGGGCTTGATCTCACAACCCTAAGATCATGACCTGCGCTGAAATCAAAGAGTTGGATGCTTAACCAACTGAGCCACCCAGATGCCCCATATGTCGCATTTAATCTTTATCCCCAGATGATAATACAACAGTAAAACTTAGTCTTTTTTCTTTTTGTAACATTAAAACACATCTCCAGTTCTAAATTTAGAACTTTGAAAATAACAACTTTTTTTTTTCTTTAAAGATTTTATTTATTGACAGAGAGAGACACAGCGAGAGAGGAGGAACACAAGCAGGAGAGTGGGAGAGGGAGAAGCAGGCTTCCCGCGGAGCAGTGAGCACGAAGCGGGGGCTTGATCCTAGGACCCTGGGGTCATGGCCTGAGCCGAAGGCGGACGCTTAATGACTGAGCCACCCAGGTGCCCCAAAACTAACAACTTCTAAAAAGCATTATCTAATTAAGGTTGATTTCATTTTCTAATGACACGGTACAAGTCCAATTTAACCCTAATATTTATATGCAGAACGTACTTTCATTTCAAATGACTAATTAGTGTTACCACCCCAAAGGACACTTGAATTCAGTTTAGAAGTATTAATTGTAATAAGGAATTAACAGCCTGAGGATTTGAGGAGTTTCTACACCGCTTCTTCCTGTACCAGTTTAGAAATGACTTAGGAGTTAGTAATATGGTGTGGGGGTGGGAATGGGAGTTTTTCAAGTCGGAACACTGGTGCTCATTAGCATCTTTCAAACTACAACGCTGTTTTGTTTCAGATAGATTTATTACACTGTCTTTCTCCCCAATTCACTGCAGTGTGTGAAGGCTCAGTTGGAACAAACAAAAGAGATATATAACCCTTGAACCAATTAGCATAGCTTACAATGTTCTTAATAGGCTTATCTACTGTATATGGGACTTGGGAAAATGACTTAACTTTTATGCTTCCTTGATCTCTAGGGAAGGGTTTCAGCCTCAGCTGCTTTATACCCACAATGTAAACTTCACATATTTGATTTTCTGCTCTCTGATAGAAAACCTTCTTTACAATTTGATGGCTCCAGGGTGCCGGAGTCACTCACTTGCGGCTATTAAGTTATTTGCACAGATTCTGTTGATGTGTGAGAAGAGAGCACATGTGACTTGGTCCTGGGGTGACTCGCTGCCCTCGGCCGGCGTGTGGGACAGGGCACAGGGCTGCAATTTGTTCAGCTAGTGCCGACTCCTGGGGCGCGCCCCTTCTTTCTGACTCCTCCCTTTAGTCTTTGTCCTCACTCTTTTTTCCTGCTTGTCATTGAGCTTGGGTCCCTCTTTTGTCCTTGAAAGGTATAAATGATGCCCATTTCCCTCTTCCACTACTTCTACCCACCCGTACACAAAAAGGGTTTCTGTCGGAGGAAATAAATTGGATATATTGTTAGTGACTTTTATTTCCGAGAACAGGCCAAGGGGCGCTGTACTCACGGAGAGCATGTTGATACCACAGACAGGCGGCAGGCTGTACCTCTTGTGAATTTTGCTTTTTGCGTTTTAAGTTAAAAGCATCTTATAGTTTTATTTTGTCTTATATCAAAAGAGGTATTTGTACTCCTGCTTTCCTTTTGTAAAGGCTTCTATTATAAAGACAGGAAAATGATAATCCAATTACTGCAATATGTGCTATTCCAATTCGGTAAGGTACACTGAACCACCTCTTGAACGTATCTTTGTTAAGAGATTAGAGTGGGAAGCCATAGAGACTTGCCTTGGTTGTTGACAGTTTGACATTAGGCGTGTTACTTAACTACTCTGTGTCAGTTTCTCCATCTGCCAAAGAAAGAGACAGTAAGCAATCACAGGATACTTGTGAATAGTCATACAAAGCTACTGGTAACAGTCTCTGCTTTGTGGTAAGTGTTCAAGAGTAGGTAGGTAGCAGTGATGCTGATAGAAACCTTTTTGGAAGATAGAGTCAAGGAGCCTGGATCCTAAGAAATGTAAGGCTATGTGGAATAGCTCATTAAGGACGCTTTTGATCGAGCAGAAGTTGAGAAAATTGTATATGGTAAGGCAGCCTGTTCCTTCCATAAATTCTATATACTATAGAAAACTCTTCACTCACATCTTGATATCCTGATGCCGTTTTAGCCTTGTATTTGTATCTGAGGGGTAGAGATTGGGTGCCTTAAATAAATGTTGGTTTTCACAGGTTTATAGTTGGAAGTGCGATCAGGTAATTTATACTGTTTTCCCCCTCTTATGTCATAGATTTAGGTTTATATATTATCAGCAATTTTGGCCTTTCAGAGATAACAAGATGTGTTAGAATTCTGATGTGTTCTGAACCACCAGAATCTTAAACCACATATGCCAACCCGCATAGAGGACACACAGTAGTGTATCTGTGATGAGGATGAGAGCCTCCTGTGGGCCTTTGGAGTTGCTGGATTTTAGTGAGTGTGGAGGGGAAGTGTTCTTGGTAGGAAACTATGTTTGTAGCCAAGGTGACTGGCCAGATTCTCTGCAATCCTGTTTTTCAGTGAAGGCATTGAACTCTATGCGAGTGGGGCTGGGGGGTGAGGAATAGAACTTGTTACTAAGGTATCTTGAAACAAGGCTGAAGAATGATATTGTTTGCTGTAAAAAATAAGTTTTACAATAGACCGACAGCAGCTGAAGGCTCTGGTGGTAAATTGAACCCTTTGGCTTCTGGATTTACTAGAGAAACAATTTCTGGGAAAGCTAATAGGCTTTGTCCTAACACATATAAATACACATATAATAACTAATTATTTCTGGTCCTTTACATATATTTTAACTTACTCAACAGCTCCTTTATCTTTTGGTGAAAAGAATTGATAAAAATAACCTCAGCCTACTCCAGCAGTTTAAGTAGTCGGTCTAAGAATAACTTTGGTAGGGTGGCGAGTTTGGGGGGGGGGGAATATATATATACATATATATTTATATATATATGTATATATATTTATATAATATATGTATATATATATTATATATATGTATATATATATTCTGCATAGCATAATTAATAAAGTACTAAGTGAGAGATATGTTAAATTTAATGTATTTTTCTGAAGTTAGGCATAATCCTATATATCCTAAAAAATAATATTTTAAGACATTATATTTGTAATCTGTGCAACCATTGGAGAGTAGACTTTAAAAAAGTAGTGGCAAAGAATTTTAAGAGTCGTATACATTTAGTTGAGAAGGCAAACTTGATTTTGTGAGGAAAGGTGATAAATCTTCTATTTGTGTTTAATTTTGAGTCTACATTAACCACATGATTTAGCTTTCCTTTTTGTCCTTTCTTTAATAGGACCATGTTAATGCAGTATATTGAATAATGCAGCATTATTTGAAAATATATGGCCATTTCATGAGTTAGAGCCAAGGGGATGGGAAAGTGCATGGGGTATTTGAAATCTCACAGCCTTCCAGGACCCCTTCAAGTCCTGAGTAGTCGTTGTGTTCCTTTAGTATAGCACAGTGGGGCGATGAAATCAAACAGGCCTTGGTTTAGAGCCTTTGCTTCTTAGTAGCCAGCCATGCGATCTTGACAGATATGATTAACCTCCGAGAACCTCGGGTTTTTTATTTGTTAACTGGCCATCATGGTACATGACACAAAGAAATCACTGGAGAGAGAAGTTTTCTCCGCTTCTCTATTAGATAGTATATTTGAAAGCACTTTGCACAGTATTTAGCATTTTAGTGGGTGCTTAATACATGTAGCTGTATAGATGTATGTTGAATTTATTTAGTCTCTTACCTTTTCCTGCCTGTCCCTCTCCCCATACATTCCATTAATGTAGCCAAATACTTATAATAACTAAGGATATGCATTCTATTTGATTGTCAAATATTTTGTTACTCAAATAGAAAACAGCTCGAAGGCATGGAAGGAGTCCTGCCTGTGGTCTCCTGCCCTGTGGTAGGGGTTCTCTGGCTGACCTCAGGATGATTCCTCCATCCTGAGGTTCCAGTGATCATTGGAAAATGTTCTGCAAATTGATGTTGGGGCTTACGTCAGGGGTGCCTCGCTGCTCAAAGCCATGCTAAACCTAGATGGGCCACCGAGCAGCAGTTTCAACATTTCCGTCAGAGGCCTTTTTGGAGGTTGTGAGTAGCCTCCTCAGCAGCCTCTTTGGCTGAACCTTGGTTGAAACTTCTGCTCAAGCACCTTTCCTCCCAGGCCAGTTCTGTTAAGAAGCAGAGTGGTCTAACGACCAAGAGCAGGTCACCTTGGGGGTCTGGGACGCAAGTGCTGGTTCTGCAACTTAGCAGCCATGAGCTATGTATGGCCTTGAGCAAGTTCCTTAACTCCTTGAAGCCTCAGTTTCCTCTCCTGTAAAGTGGGAATATGAAAGTGTCTGTCTTATGCTTTTGTGAAATTCTATTTAAATTATCATATGAGTAGATATAAGCAGCTCAAAATAAAAGTTAACGATAATATTAAATAGTTTTAAGGTAATGTCTATGTCACACAAGGCTAAATGTTGGTTGGTTGGTGCTACTATGATTTATATCACCAGAGTACCCGAAATAATAGTTTTTAGTTGTCTTTCAAACTGAAACTGTTTATACCATACCGTTTATACTTTATAGAGTTTACTTTCCCTGCCTTGTTTTCTGCAACACTGATTGCCATTTTTATAACACTATAGATGTTCTGCAAATGATCTGGCATTTTTATATCATTGGAAAATAATTTGTTGAAATATTATATTTTGTATGGCCTAGGTGCTACTGTAAGGGTATGTATTGCTAATTATAATTTCAAGAAAAGGGTTAGGGGGCTATCATTCATTTCTTTTTTCATTTTTTTTACTCACAAAGGCAATCCTTATACTTCTATAATATAATAAATCTGAGAGTCACTCTTATGTACTTCAGAAGAATAAGCCTTCTTGTTGTTAAAATGAATAGATTGGCTGAATTTCTCATAGAAATGACCCCGTGGTATCCTGATTTGTGGTCTTTTTAGGAAGCGCTAGCTATTTTCTTCAAGTGTCATAATATATATTGGTTGCTGTGTGAAATAAGGTCTAGGCAGATAAAAAGTCATGTCAAAACCATATGTAAAAACATAGCTCAGTGCCTCTCTTTCCACATTCTGTGCATTATATAGTAAATCAGTTTCTAAGATAATAGGCTTTAGTTCATCAGCCTTTGAATTATCTGACAAGGGCTTGCTGGCTTATTCATATATTCATGGCATATTTTTGAGGGATTTTAGGTAGATAGGACCAGGAAATATTAAGTCATTTTAGGCTCATTTGGGAATTTTGGATCATGTGATTTGTATAAAATGCTGTGAAGCTTATAATTCCTAGGTATCACAGATGTCTCTAAATTTTTGTTTGCAGAGCACTTTTTTTTAAAAATAGTTCTTTTTAACATAACTGATCCCATTTTTTAAAATCAAAGTTGTAAAGGCTTGCTACTTAGAGAAATTGTGACTAAGGAATAGCCGGAGGTAAAGAAAATATTTATTTGAGACAAATCCAAGCAACGATGGTATTTGCAGAGAAAAAAAAATTTGCTTTCAAGCAGTTATCTTACTCGATGCATTGGGAAAAGCCCATGTTACATTTGTGACTCCAACAAAAAATATCATACCTCCGCTTTACAACATAAAGTCATTCCCTTCTGCCAGCCTGTGTATCATTCTAGCGGAATGTTAGAGTTAGAAAATATTTTCCTGGGAGAATTACTACCAGAGAATTCTATAATTTTAAAACTTACCTAGAATCATTACATTTTTGATGACACTGTTGGAAAATATACTCAGTGATGAAAAATGTACTCAGTCCTGGGCGCCTGGGTGGCTCAGTTGGTTAAGCGACTGCCTTCGGCTCAGGTCATGATCCTGGAGTCTTGGGAGCCAGTCCCACATCGGGCTCCCTGCTCAGCGGGGAGTCTGCTTCTCCCTCTGACCCTCCTCCCCCTCGTGCTCTCTGTCTCTTACTCTCTCTCTTGCAAATAAATAAAATCTTAAAAAAAAAAAAAATGTACTCAGTCCTGCAAACCAGAGGTCAGATTATTACAGACTGGTGGTATAAAGGCCTTCCTTGATGGGGACTCACTTAGCTTGTTTGCTTCCAGACTCCCTACTGCAGGAGGAAAGGCTGTGCCCTCCTCTTGCCCAGAGATGAGAAATGAGCTTTATATACTAAAGCGTTTTCGAGCGAGTAAGTGCAGAGGCTCGCTAGGAATATGGGAGAATAAAAATACTTGCTGCTGTGGCCTCATGTCTTTTAAGACTTTGGAAAGAGGTGGAATAGTTTGGTGGGGCTGCCATCATGAAACACCACAAGCTTAAGAAGGTGTAGAAAGCAGAAATGTATTGTCTCCCTGTTCAGGTAGAGGTAGAGGTCTGAAATCAGAGTATCAGCAGGGTTGGGTTCTTCTGAATGCTGAGAGGAAAGGATCTGTTCATCACTCTCCCCTAGTTTCTGGTGTTTTGCCAGCAGTCTGCGGCATTCCTTGGCTTTAGAAACATCCCCCTGATCTCTGCTTTCGTTTCCCATGGCAGTCTTTCTCTCTGTGTGACTGTGTCCAAATTTCCCTTCTTTATAAGGACACCAGTCACATTGGATTACAGCCTACCCTGTGACCTCATTTGAACTTGATTATCTCTGTAAAGATCCTGTCTTCAAACAAGGTCACCTTTGGAGGGACTGGGTATTAGGACTCTACCTACCTTTTATGGGAGAACACAGCATTACCTTAACACAAGAGTCTTGCTGGTAAACCCCTGAGAGTTGCTTGCTGGAGCATTGTGGCAATGAGGGACATGAAGAAGTGAGTGAGTTTTAACTGACACACATGCCGGCAGTTAAGCTTGCTTTATTGTTAAGAGTCTTAGGCCCACAGTCATACACCTAACTATTCAACCTCATTGATGAATCTACCAATTGTGTTCAACTCCATTGCTGTGATTAATACTCTTAGAACAGTCTTGCTCTCTTGCTTTTATGAGTAAATAAATAGAACATCTTTTGCACCCACACACGTGCGCACGCATGTGCACGGAGTCCCAGGCCAAGTCAAGTTTCCTGGCCTTTTGAGAGACATAGATAGAAATAAGTAATAAAATAATAATGATAAATCATAAAGCAAGTAAACAAAAACCCTGGCTCTACTATCTATGTGTGACCTTGGGCAAACTCCTTAATCTCTTTAGCCTCAGTTTCTAAATCTGTAAACTGAAGGTAATAATAGTATCTTCCTCATAGAGGATTGCTTCCAGATGAAATGAGATAATACTCTGAAAGCTCCAAGTACAGTGCCTCGCCCGTGGTCCCAGCACACTAAATGAAGGTGAAGGAGAAGGCAAAAAGGCCGCTGCTCCTGCGGATATCAGACCTCGGGAAGCAGGCATTTCCTAGAGCTCGGGGAAACATCTGGCTCCCCACCTTGCAGGGCCTTTCACCTGTGTCTGTGGCAGTCCCTGACTGCCAGGCTTTCTGCTCCCTTCAACTCTGGGTACTTGATCTCCACACTTGGCACCCAGCTGGACATCAGGGTTCTTTCCTCTCTTTCAAGTTTCATTCATTGTGTTTTCAGAGCAGGGCTCATATTTTTGTCATTAAAGCAGATTATTGGAGGAAAAGGAGGGGAAAAAGTATAGAGAGAGTTTACTTAAGCTTCTAAGTAATAATTACTAGTCAGTAACCACCCCAGCACCTAAATTCTAATAGTTTTAGTGTTCCCACACTATGAACTTGGAAATGTATGATTTATTCACACTGAGGAAATAATCAAGATGTCATGTCCACACTTTTTGCAGGGGTAGGGAGAAAACAGGGTTTGTCCTTGTTGATTTTTAACTGGTAGAGTCCAATCTTATACAAGCACATTTTTCCTGTTAGCATTTACTTGGAAATATGGAATGTGTTTGTGTGTGGCTTAGAGCTGTCCCTGTTGGTTGTAGATCATTTTTAAACAACAAAGAGGGGGTTAAATCAGAAACACACATTGGCATGCTCAGAAGGCGTGTTAATGGAAGTTCAGGGTACCAGGCTATATTTTTGTAATTTTTATGTATTTTTTATCGACCATATTTATTTTTAAACTTTTTTAAAGGGGAGGCAAGGGTTTTGACAACTTCCAAAATATTTGGCCATCATTTTTTCAGAATCTCCAATTTGTGAGGCTGTATGCCTGGGGTGAGGATGAGGAAAGCTTCCAATGTTATAAGGGACATAAGGCAGTAGACTGAAATCATTTGAAGGAAAAGAACGGTTTCCCAATTGGGGAATTCAAGGAAATTTTTTTTAGTTTTCTTCCTTGAAGGATGAAACTGATTCTGGCAAAGAAAAATAGGATGAAGAGGAAAATTCTGAGCAAAAGGCATGACACATACAAAAGGAAGTGCCTGGTTTGATGAATAAAATTGAGAGATAATGCTGGAAAAGCTGAATGAGAATGGATTGTGGAAGATCAGAATTGGCAGGCTCAAGGGTGTAGATCCCAAGGTAAGGGAATAGGAGCAACCACTCTGAGCAGGTTCTGCCATGGGGAGGCTAGTCTGATAGTGTAGGATAGTTAGAGAAGATGGTCTGAGAGTCTTTAAGGAGCTTCTCTAGTATTCCTAGTTTGTAGATACGAGGGCCTGAATGTCGTTAATGGAGGCTGGAATGTGGAGAGAGTGACAACATGTGTGAAATATTGTAAAAGTACTGTTAATGAGACTCGATGCAGGTTAGAATATGAGAAGGAATCAAAGATGGCCCCAGGGTTGTGATCCAGAGTTTCTGGGAAAACTGGGTGCCATTAGTACATGTAAGGAATATAGGAAGAAGATGTTAAAGTTTGGGTATGTTGGGTTTGAGTGGTGAGGATAACATCATGACATCCAGTTGGCTATACCCAAGAAGGCAAGTGGAACTATGAAAGAGACTTGGTTGTTATAACAAGTGTTGGACTCATTAAGAAAATTAATTCACCAACCCTTTACTGAGGGTCTATTTTGTGCTACTTTGGGGACTGTAGAGATGAATGATATGGTTCCTATCTTTGAAGCATATGGAGTCTAGTGGGGGAGACAGAGGAGTAACAGAGAAATTATAATTCAGCCATTATAGTATATGAACAAAGTCTGGGTGGAGGGTGGGGGCATGTAGAGGGAGTGGGAAAAGCTAGAGGAATTGGAAGGGAGTCTTAATGTTGTGCAGCTGAGTTAAAGATTGTTGGATAACAGCAACCTAACTGGTTCACAAATGATAAAGGATTCAGAAGATTCAGTGTCCTTTACTATTTCTGTCAACAGTATTTTTTTTTTGAAAGGAAAGAAGAAATGATTCAATTAGTCACACAAGTACAGTAACACTTAAAATTATTTAAGTCAAGTAGTTAGGAGTTATGATGATGATTTTCCATGGCAGCTATAGTTGTTTCTCCTCAACTTGCCCACAAGGGCCAAATAAATATTCAAATAATAGTATTTGACATTTCTATTTATTTCATTTCCCAGGGGAAGAAGAATATAGAATGTGGATAGATATACACACCATTCTTAAATACATGGATTGTGTACATGTTTTATCCACTCTTAGAAAATGTACTCCTAACTTTATGACACGTAACACAGAACCCTGTTCGGTTGAAAACAGGAATATAGTTGGTATGATTGATTGCTTGAAGCAAACAGGAAAGGGAATGTATATCCTCCAAATTCTCAATAATTAACAGGAATATTCAGAAATATTCTAGGATACAAATGTGCTACCTCACTCCACATATGATTTGTAAACCTATGAACTAGACATATAAGGAAGTGGTTGTATTCATTGCCAAATGATTTTTCTCTTTATAAAAGGATTCACCTAGGGTTCCTTTAATTAGGTAGTCTAGCCAGTGCATTTAAACGTTAGTTTCCAGACCATTAACTCTTTGACAGAAGACTGGAGGGGCAGAGAAACTTCAACCAGAGTGTTCGGAACAAGCCTCTAGACTGTATTGTTCATAATGGAGCAAAAAGAAGGATAACTGGTTTCCTTTAGGGTTGATTGCTGGGAAGATATCATTTCCTTTTCATATCATGTGCTACCTCTGTTTGATAAAGGAGAGAGGGAAGTGTGGGTTTCATCTGTGACATAATGCTCCAAATGTCAACATAGGTGTGCCAGGCAAGGCATATTTCTGTAGCTGATGTAAATTATATTCCATAAATCTGTTTTTGGATCTTAGATAAATTATACGTGGCCTCTGAATGTGTGGCCAAGTTGAAAGCAGATACATGGATCAGCACCATAAGAGGCAAAATCCACCTTCAATTGAAATTAACTACAGAATACAAAACTTCCAAATTAATTTATTCTGGGACAGCATAAATAGATCAGACAGAATATTGGTGACAGAATATTGGTACAGTAGGTGATAGAGTCATCCTAACAGTCATCCTAACATCCTAACATCCTAACATAACAACTTCTTATAAGTTGAGATATGGGCTAGAAAGCAATTACCAGCATTTAAGTGGATATATGAGAGAGTAAAATAAAGTAAAACTATTTAATATATACATGGATGATTGAAAACAGGATTATCCGATTTATATTTGTAGCTATCTGAAAGTTATTAGCCCTTTCTTATAATGGGCTCTAAGAAATTTCAGGTCTCATTTGAGACTTGGATAAATTTTAATTGCATGTAGAAATTGGCATGTCGAGATTCAATCTTTAAAAAACGGTTTGTGGCCCTTTCTCTGGGGATTAAAAAGTAATAGAAACTATGAACAAAAATTGAACTGAAATTTCCTTAAAATTCGGGTACCTCAGAAATGAACTAAATTACCTAAAAACAACATGAACTTTCTTTTGAAATGTTTCAGGAGAATGAAGTGGCTGGTGATATAATTAGTGCATATGTATCCTTTCAAAAAAGAATTTCCCTGGTTTTGCATTATAGTGCTTGCTCGAAAAACAGTTATCGATATAATTTTATTTTTATATGTAATAAGATAATGTTAATTACAGTAAAGTGACATATTTATAAGTTGCTTTATAGTTTTAAAATCTTTTTTATATTTATAATCTTTATTTAATTTTTAAAATCGCCAGGTAAGGAAGAAATTATTTCTTTTGACTTGTAGGTAGGCAAACCGTACTGAAAGGTCAAATAAATTAATAATCAAGCATTATACAGTCTCTCTTCTTCCACTTGTTCATTTATTTAGTAAGGTGAGACCCTCTGTAAGTACTGGAGGCAAAACTTCTACTAGCTCTTTTCTGATCCATTGTTCTTCCTCACTGCTATTTGCTACATCTGAAATTCAGTTCAAAGTTATAATTTAAGTAATCTTTTCTTGTCTATTTTGTTAGATATTATAATAAGCCTTTTTACTAAGCATAGTTTGGAGTTAGTTTTCAATTTATTTTCTAAGAGATTTTTTATTTTTCTTTCCTGTTAACATTTTAGTGTATTGGTTTTCCATGATCAGCTTTTTTTTTCAAATATAAATTTGTATAAGCCAAAAGTTTTGTCCATTATTATATCAAATTACACTTAAACTCTTACATAATCTCTCTTTCTCCTTGATATGAGCCACTCCTTTAAATATTTTTTACACTCTTTAATCTGTTATGCACTGATTTTTTGTAATGGAAAAGAGATATCTCAATTGACTTTCTACCCTGAGAGAAAATGATAAAACTCAGAAATTATTCATTTATAAATATACTAGTATTTAGAAATAATGAAAGCATTCATTATAGGAAATAAAGTATATTATAGCCAGCCACCAGTAATATACATTGGCATAAGGAAGAATATTGCAAATCCAGTTCAATAAATTTTTCTTGAGAGTCTACTGAGTATCACACTAGGCACCTTATAAGATAAACAGAAAACCTCAGATCTTGCTTTTAATGTACTTGTAACCTTGTTGGGAAGACATTCATAGTACGTTATTATATGTCAAACATTACAAAGAGGTGGAAAATAAGTGCAACAGAATTCCTTGACTGCCCAGAAGGAGGGAGTTCTTAAATCCTCCTGAGGCAGTTTTGGCAGGTTTAAGGAAAAGGTTGCATTGCAACTCATTTTAGGGGTTGAGATTTCTGTAGAGGAAATGGACATTTTGAGGTGGTTCCACATGATAAAGAGAAGTACAAACATAGTGTAAAAAGATAAGATATAGATGTGGCTAGAAATAGATTATTTTTAAAAGTTTTATTGCTTTTATTTTATTTTTTGCAGTTTTATGGATTTAGTAACAAATATGACGTGTACATAATCTGTCTGTCTGTCTATTCATTTTCTTCACTGTGCAGCCTGGCATTGGGATTAGTGATTCTGATGACCAGCTGGGCTGTTCTTTCCACAGTGGCTTTGTGGTTCTTGGAGGAGACATTGGGAGCAATCTCTGCACAGTAAGATTTGTTTTGCATCGGGAGTACTTCAAGTTCCTTGAAGTTGTGGACTAGGAACTTCTGGAAGCCACTGGGCAGCATGTGCCTTGTTTCTTGTTGCTCCTGTAACCAATGTTAGGCGCCAAGTTCTGGCCCTTGAATCTTCTGTGTACCCCATCGTCAGTGCCTCTCGGATTCTGCCATTTGTGCTTAATTTTGACATGTCAGTCTGACTGGTGCCAGATGAACTTCTTGGTCCTCTTTTTAATTATGTTGGGCTTCAGCAGAGGTTTGAGGCCAGCCATGATGCTGAGTAAGAGATGGCTGCCGCCTCCACAGGCAGCGCCAAGGAAGAGAGGGTGAGTTTTACTGCTCTTAAATATTTTCACAAATATTTATTTGCATTTTTTCCTAGTTTTGAACCTTAAGTCTCTAGGTATAGATAAAGGTTGAAGGCAAGAGTGGGTTCTATGTGAGTAGTCAGTCCTTGCCAGTTGCCTGGAGCTGAGTGGTTTTGGAAGTGGAGTGGAAAGCTAAGTTGGGGATTCATGTCAGGAGTGACTAACATATAAGAAATAATCCTTTCTGTCACATTTTCCCTACGTAGGTGATGAGAAGAGACATAAGAGTACCATGGTAGGAATATTCGGTGTTTCCTTGAGCCATCTTTTGTATTGGATAGGAATATTTGGGGTAGGTCTTTGTATAATTTGGATATTCTCTAAATACCCTCATCATGTATTTCACCTGAATCTCTGTCCATTTTGGAAGAGCTGAAACTCTGAGAATTTATATACAGAGCCTTTTTCTGAAGAAACTGGAAATGCTTTGTTCCTATGTAATGATAATTTAGTTTTGTTTTGGATATGAAGAGCAAATGCCATTCACCATCAAAATCTGTACAAGCTAAATGAGAGAGAAGACTCAAGTATAATCAATTGTTCTTACATATCATTTTCTTTAAAAGCATAGTAAAAGTGGGTATTTTTCCCTTTGCTGTGGTCAAAGGAAGCTTATGCTCATTACTGTCAAATATTAGATTTTTGATTTTCTTCAAAGCACAGTGCATGAGATTTTAATTTGTCTTTCATACGAAAGGCAAGGGTGCCATGTTTATATGAGTTCCACATTACATGCTGTTCAGTTTTAAACAACATAGAAATTAATTGTAACTTACACTAATATAAAAGAACTATTTAGAAAACAAAACAAATCCTGTATACACAAAGTAATGATTCCCAAATTGGGTCTATAAGACCCTCTTTCAAGCATGGAAAGTTTTATATTTTCCAACAGGGATTTTATGAAACAGAAATAAACTGTTATTTATTTATTTTTATGCAGGAAATATTTACTGAGCCTAACCATGGGTTAGGTTCTTCTAGACATTGTGGCACAGAAAAATCTACCCTTATAGAGATTATATTCTAGTAAATTAATGAGGTTTTGCACAGTATCTCTTATATTTCACAAGAATGGAATTAATTTGGTTGCTTACCATTCATGTTGCTTAAACTAATATTATGCATAAATCATAGGCAGTGTACTGCAAAAGAATACAATAGAAAAAAAATCCGTGTAAATGTGTGTTAGAAGGAATATTTTTGGAAAAATTGTTTAAATTGTTATTTTTAAACAAGAGACAGATCTGAAGTTTCATATATTTGCAAATTACTTTAGAAACCCAAAATATAATTCTTTAAGTTACAATGGTAAGAGCTTATATACATTCTTCTGAATGGACCCACTTATAATAAGAAAAATATTATTAGTTTCTTGCTATAGGTAAAATGAGTACATTTTTGAGGCTTATTTGACATTTTCTATAACATGTTCTAAGATATTTTAACATATCTGAAATTTTAGGAGAATGTTAATACCTATTTTTCCTTCCTCAGTGGCTTCTACATGTCCCTGACTGAAAGATACTAAAAGTAAAATCAGTTCTTTTAGTTGTCTTAGACCAGCTGCCATTGAATGTTAGTTGAACCACAATTCTCTAATAGTGATTGTATGGAGAAAATTGATTCATGTATCCTTAAGTTTCTTGGGGATTAAAAACAAATCCCATAGGAGGTAAGGAATTACTTTAAAGTAATAGACAAACTGGAAATCTGCATGTTGTACAACTTGTCCATTTAATGGAAAATGTCAACAGACTTAACTAACTCTTTTGAATGAAAGGGGTATTTATAGTGACATGAAATCGATTTGAAATGTGGATAGAACTAAAATCAAGTGGAGTTTTATTGACTTAATCTATTGGATATTTTCTGTATCATATGGGATAGCTATGTCAAAAGCAGTTAAGATGGAATTTTGGAGGCTGCTTTTATATGTGATAAAAGGTTGTCTCTAGGCTTATTGAAATCAATGGCCACATTAAACTATAAATGCTTGGCTGGTTTGGTCTGTCTTCCTTCCTCCCTCCCTCCCTCCCTCCCTCCCTCCCTCCCTCCCTCCCTTCCCTCTTTCTTTCTTTTATTCTTCCTTATTTCTTTTATAAATATCTTGTAAGCCCTTAGGAAAATATTGAGAATTAGGGTTTTTTTAATATATGAAATTTGACTGTTATAAAACATGATTTTTATGATTAACGACTATTTTAAGAAACAATGAAATCACTTATAACCTCTGTCCCTAGAATAACAGTTTTCATTTTTGATTATTAGATTTAAGTAATATATATAACTTACTTGGTTACAATGATACTGTAGACATAGTTTTAATCATTCTGTGGAAAATCAGTTTTTAACGAACATATCAGGCCAGTACATTCATAAGATTCCCTAGCCTCACTGTAATAATGATTACCACTACCTTTTCCTTTTAATGTATGGGGACTCAGCTGCTTAGTACTTAGGGCAATATATATATTTAAAAATTTCCTAGCATCTCTGGCAGATGAAACTAGATGCTATCTAGTTTCTGCTTGAGTGTTTATGTTTATGGAGGACTCACTACTCTGTAACAGCAGTCTGATATATTCCTGGGTATCTTTAATAGTTCTGTTATATTGAGTCAAAACACTCTTTTTTTTATATTTTCCCTTGTTAAGCCTTGTGAAGCTAAGAGAAGCTAAGCTAAGCTAAGAGAAGCTAAGTGCTAGCAAAGAGCTAAGCACTTTTTGCCCAGTGACAGCCTTTCAGATTATTTTAAGCCAATGGTTCTATCTTCACTTTAGCTTTTTTCTTTTAGTTTAAACATTCCATTTCCTCTTTTTGAAGTTTATGTGACTTTATTTCTAAATCCCTAACTATTATGGTCACCTTTCTCTTGACATACTCCTTTTAGTCAGTGCCACATTTAATATGTGGCCCTAGACTGAACACTACCATGAAACCACTACCTCCCTTGACCTATCAACTGTATTTCTGCAGTTTCAGAAGCTTTTCTGGCCACCAGTTTACACTACTGGGCTTGGTTGGTTTTTTCCCTCATCCTCCCTACTCTTTTAAGCTGTACTTCTTTCTGTTATCCTTTCTATATGCAATCTTTTTTTTACCATAATTTTAAGACTTTAAGTTTTAAGACTGCCTTATTGATTTCATTTGTATAGATTCATTCATGTATGTATAATTTCAACAAATGCATATTGAACGCCTACATGCCAGATATTCTTTTTTTTTTTTTCTTTTAAAGAGAGAGAGCGTGTGTGAGTGGGGGTGGGGGAAAGGGCCAGAGGGAGAGAAAGAGAATCTTAAGCAGGCTCCACGTCCAGCGCAGAGCCCAGCATGGAGCTTGATCTCAAGATGCTTAGATCATGACCCGAGCTAAAATCAAGAGTCAGACACTTAACTGACTGAGCCACCCAGGCGCCCCTGTGCCAGATATTCTAATACAGGCTGATAGATCATAATAATCAAGATGTACTACCAAACTGTATTTTCTCTGGTGTCGTGTTACCATGGCTATGCCATCAGAGGGAGTGGAGAATGATAATGAGGATGATGATGATGATGATGATGATGATGATAATGACTGCAGCCATCAATTATTGAGTGCTTATCGGGTGCTGGTACATTTAGCTCTCACAATGATCCTTAAGGTAAAGGTACTATTATTATTCCCATTTTAGAGATGAAGAAATTATAGCTCATGGAGATAAAGTAACTTGTTGATGGTCAGCTAGTGGTCACAGAGCTAGCCTTATTTAGAGTCCAGATGATGGTGTGCAAAGTCTATGGTTTTAACCATTCTCTTAAGACAGGAACAAGGTAGAAGTTGCAGGGAAAGGCTTTGCTTTTCAGCATGAATGACAAAGGCTGCTTTGAGGGAATGAGCTTTTGAGGCAGATGTTTCCAGCAGAGAGCCTGTCACTAGGTAGGGGTACAAGGGTGGGTGAGTACAAAGCATTGAGGGGGAATCCTGTTTGTGCACTTTGGCTACAATGTGACATACACATAGGCGTGTTGAAATGTAAGAGGAAAAGTGACTAGAGACAGATTGTTGAGTATCCTATGTGTCATGCCAAAAAAAGTGTGTTTTTTCAGTAATAGGAAATCATGAATGGTTTTTGAGCAGGGATATTCCATAGTCCTATCATGCCTTAAAAATATAATCTTGTAGCATATAGGGAGGATTACAATGGAAGCATATAGATACCAATCGGATGGGGAGCAAATTAGGGGCTATTTCAGTAATCAGACTAAAAGGTAATAAGATTCAGATTCACCAGTTATTAGTGGTGGGAACGTAAGAACAGGTATGAAAGACAGGACATTGTTTGAATTGTTTGAGTCTGAAACCAAATGACTATTGGAAGAAGCAAGAAGTAGTAACTGAACATGAAGATGCTGCTAACAGAAACAGATCTGGTTGAGGATTTTTTTTTTTTCAAGAAGATGAGGAGTAGTTAACCTTTAAAAATGTTGAGTTTGAAGTATTGCTGTGAAATCCAGCTGGAAATATCTAGTAAGCAACTTGAGAATGAGTGATATGGAAGAACAGATAAGTGTGATAAATGTAAAGCACCTTTAGATGTAAAGAGATAGGTGTAAAACATGGTGCATGGGGGCAGGAGGGGATATTGCAGGTGCTGCTTCTAAGCTTAGAGATGACCAAAGGGATTTTCTGAAAGTAGTATGTGACAGATATCAGCTTGGCTGTTTTCTTAAGGACTTTGCATGTAATTTCAACTTAAGCTCTTTGTTCATGCATTTCCTGATTTTTTATGCTACATTCCATGAGTGGGTCAACCTCAAACACTTCATTACTAAGACCAGATGCTAATTCCACTATCATTGCCAAAGTTTCAGATTTTACTTTACATTTAACAACCAAATCCTTGACTTTTTTTCATTTCTTTCATCACTTGGCTTAAATTCTTCATGGTTATTTCTTTGAACTCTTTCCTTTTGTAGTCTATAAATTCTGTCTATTTTGATTGCACGTTCTTAAGTGTTTCTTATCCAGTTAGCATCTTGTGGCCGGCCGACAGTCCGACGCATCCTTCACCATCAGGTAGGCTGTGTCTTTTGATTTTCACTGAGGTTTCAGTAAAGCATTGCAGTTTATCTGTGTTGCAAAATGTAGCTTGATTTATATTATCTGATCATCGTTTCTTTGGGATTTCCTCTGTAGTCTAATTAGAGTCTTAAGAAACATAAGGCCTTACATGCCTCTGGCAATATCAAATGTGTACTGATTAGTGGTAAGATTATTACATTTGCAAATATTTAAAATCATCCTCTTTTGAATAATACCCTTTAATTTTGCAGATTTTAAAGAAACAAATAAGAATTCCCTTGCGGCACAGTCTGACCTTATATTTAACACTGGAAAGGAAAGTGTAGCTCCCCTGACATTGAGGGTCAGGGACTGAATTCTCTTTTACCCTTGCATTTTAAAGGGATCGTAACAGTCAATCCATTCTGGGAAATCTCTCCTTCAAGTTTTATTGATGTTGGCAACTGTTCTGCTGAAGATAAATATATTTTTGCTTACTCTATCCCAGGAAGAAGCAGGAGTGAAAGGTTGTAGGCTAAGACATTGAATTGACCGCACAGTGAAGGTGTGACCCAGCAAATTCAAAGAGCCCAGAATGCTTCAGATGACATGTTGAATCCGTCTGAAAGATAATACTGCCTGTTCCCTGGAGAGAATAATGGGCTCATTAACTTGCATTACACAGGATGGTTCTTTATAGGTGCATGGGTTGAGGTGCGTAGGGGGAGTGATTTAATTTGAGAAAATCTTTTCCTCCCTCTACTTCCTCAGGATTCTAATAGACCTATCTCAGCTTCACACCTCTCCCCTCCATAAGCAGATATGCTCATCTTTGCATTTCCATAACTGAGCGTAGTACTTTATATAGTCAGGATATCGTAAGTCATTTTAAAAAGTACAGGAATGGACAAAATTTGTCTAAAAGGAAGTTTGTCCATTTAAAAATCTTTTGTAAGTTGAATGTGTGAGCTGCGTGGCAGCTATTCTTTTTCTAACTCTTCGCTTTAGAAATGAATGCTGAAATTTTGATTTAGAGAACATTTTACTTACTATAAATGGATGAACCTCAGGACATTAGGAAAACCTAAATCATTTCAAAATGACCAAACATAGCAGTAGCTAAAGTCCTTTTAGTAAAATTAAGTAAGCTTCCCTTATAAAGACTTCATTTAAAGTTGAAAGGCATTCATTTGAGGTACATAGACAATGCCTCATTCTCTATTCCCATCATCCTAGAATCAGGGGCTACTTTGATATTCATTAATTCCTTGAGGGTTAGAGAGTTTTTAAGGGATTGCCAGGAAATCTCCGAAAAAACTCATGAATAGATTGTACCTTGGTGACGGTTTTAAAAGGTTGTGGCCTCTTGAGACCTGTGTGAGTTTGTAATGACATAGAGTATAGGGCCAGTATAATATGCTCCATTATCTTCCTGTGTGTACATCGAGAATGGCTCCATTACCTTAAAGACCACCAAAAATCTGGTTTTTACTTCAAATAACATTAGGCTGAGGTTAAGATTTGTTAAAAATGATTAAAGACAATGTGGGTGATACAGACAAACTTCATGAACTGGATAGTTAAAACTGTGAAGTAAGGCAGAAGGCAGGTAGCTTTTATAAGAAAAACAATAAAGAACCAAAGAAGACAAAAACAGGAAATAAATGATCGGCCATCTAGTCAATCTTGTTTGGGGTGTGAAGGTCCAGAGTTGGTTTGGCTTTGGGGCTCAGCTGCCTGGATATACTGAGTTTCTGGTCATGCTGGGACATGTACAGGAGCACATGGGTTATGTAAGTTTTGATTTACTGATGTGGCATCTCAAGGCAGGAGCAGCTCCCTGTTGGGCCTGGACATTTATTTCAACAGACGAGAGGGCTTTTTGACTTATAGTTGTCTCTCAAAAAGGGCAGGTTTGAAAATTAGTAAAACTTGTCTTCTGCTTATTCTAGTCTACACTCTAGAAATAGTTTAGGTTGAATTGTTGAAGCAGAGATACCAGAGTGTACATGAACATGGGAATGAAAGTCAGAAGAACCAGGAATTTTTCTTTCTTCTATAAAAGTCTATTTTGTACATTTACCTGGTAGCTAAAATGTTCTTTTCCTAAAACCATTTTGTGTTTATTTTACTGTTATATAATATTCTTCTAGGAATTGAGCCTACAGTTCAGTACTTATGTATAATGCCATTTGGCCTATATCATGGAATAATTCTTAAGTGTGAGTCTTTGTAAGTGGAATGACAAAAGGCCGTTTGTGCTGTGAAAATCTATTGCCCTTGGCAAAGGAAAGAAGAATCACTTTGTATGTGCATGTCAGTGTTTACTACCAGTGACTTGTTTGCATCAAATTCTTTACTGTTGTTCATCAGGTCATTTGTGTCTTTAGTCATTAAACTCTGTCTCATTCCTCAATGAGAGGAAGCATAGCGAGGCCATAAAAGAAGCAATTGGTACATCAGTTACTCCATAATATGGACTTCCTCCTTCCATATGAACCCAGGTTGATTAGATGACCCTGTTAACTGTTATCTTTTTAACCTCTGGATCTGTTCCCTTTTGTTCTCTGCAATAGGCAAGATCGAAATTAGAGTCTAAAATTTTCCATTATCACAAAGGTCAGCCTGCACATCCAAGAACCACTGAAGTGTGCCACCAAATTTGAGCCTGCCAGTGAGAACATGCAGAGAGGCAAAAGGCAACTGATCTGGAGTTTTCAAAGATAACAGTTATCAGGGTCATCTAATCAATTTGGTTCATTTGGGAGTAGGGAAGTCCATATTATGGAGTAATTCAAGTGTCAGTTTCTTCTTTTGTTCCCTTGTAAGCTCAAGCTTGGAGGCACATTCTAGTCATTCTTGGTGGATGTGTAGGTTGACCTTTGTGATAATGGAACATTTCAAGAGTTTCATTTCTATCTTCGCTGTCTTTGGTAGCATTTTCTGTATTGTATCAGGCAGCGTATTTTGTTTACATTTATACCTTAAAGGAAGAAATGAGCTGCAGCTGTGATTTTAAGATGTGAGTAAAATCGCTGATTTTTCCCTGTGTCTCATCGTTCAATGCTTGTATCTTACCTTTTCTTCATGAAAATAGTTTAGCATTTCTTAGACATGGAGTCATAACTTCTAGACCTCTCAGTCCTGTGCTTTATTTTTGACTTTATGCTAGTAATTGCCATAGAACTGCTGACTGGCTGTGTTTTATATTTTAAATTAATCAATGAGAAAAGTATAATTTCAAATATTTCCAGATGATGTATATTAGAAAAAAGTAATTTCTTTTGTCTTTGCTCATGTTGTGGTTTTTTTGTTTTTCTCTCAATGTAAGTTTTCCATGTAAGTCTTTGCAGAATTAAAATTGTTTCTTATAGGAGGTCTAAAAGAATGATAGATGGCTTAACTTTAATGCTTCCATCTTCTCCAACAAACATAACAAAATTTTGCGTAAATCTTCCCCTGTGCTTGGCCGCATGCTGTAGACCCTGATCCAATAGAAAAAATTAATTGCAAGGTTCTCCAGGTCATTGATAACAATGAACATGGCTGTAGGGGAAGTATTCGTGTTTGTTTCTTGTGTAAATATATCAAGAGAAAGACATCCCCTGGTTTGATTGTCAACAGTTTTAGGGCTCTGTGAATCTCTGTAATACTCCGTGCAGCAGGGCTCACTAATAGTTGTTAACAAATACTCTGGGGGCGCCTGGGTGGCTCAGTTGGTTAAGCGACTGCCTTCAGCTCAGGTCATGATCTTGGAGTTCCGGGATCAAGTCCCACATCGGGCTCCCTGCTCAGCGGGGGGTCTGCTTCTCCTTCTGACCCTCTTCCCTCTCGTGCTCTCTGTCTCTCATTCTCTCTCTCTCAAATAAATAAATAAAATCTTTAAAAAAAAATAAAATAAAAAAACAAAAAAAATCACCAAATACTCTGTGATGTTAAATAGTGTTCTAGCCTATTCATCCGTCATTTATTTGCTCTCTCATGTTCAGCCTATTAGAATTTTATGATAGAATGGGACTTGTTCTAAAAAGAGATCTGTTTTAAACCTCATGAACTATAAGATAATTAATAATGAAAATAAAAAAGTACATTATTGGTAGCTAAATATGCAACTATAATCTGCATCTCCAGTCTGAAGTAGTTGTAGTGGATAAGCTTTCTTACCACTGTCATGTGTTTTTATTATTTCTAATTGTGCTGTGTAAAGATAAATTTGCAGTAGGCATAAAGTTAAGATCTAACCTTTTCTAAAAAATTTCTAAGAATTAGTCTAATGGGCACTCTGCAGTGTTTAAGTAGTGTTTCACTTAGTTTTTAGGATTATTTATATTTCATCCTAGATGTGAGGAAAATGCTAAAATTACAGCATTTACAATATTGCTTAGAAATGACCATCTAGCCCCTGTTAGAATGCTTTCTTTTCAGGGAAGATTGCTGTTTTAGTGGGGCGCCTGACTGGCTCAGTTGGTGGAGTGTGTGACTCTTGATCTTGGGGTTGTGAGTTCCAGCCCCATGTTGGGTGTAGAGATTAATTAAAAAATAAAATCTTAAAAAAAAGTTTCAAAAACCAAAGACTACTGATTTAGGACACAATTTTTTCCATTCTTGAACCACTCTAATAATTAGACAAATTTTAATCAAAAGCTAATTTTCTTATCACCTTCAACATCAATGGCTCTTTTGTCAGACTTGACATCTCTCATTTTCTAACCATTTAGATAACATGGTTCCTAGATCCCTCATTCTTCTGGTATTCTTCTAGATACTCTCCAGTTTATCGTGGTTCCTATTGAAGTGGGGTATTCTAAACTACACAGTGCTGATGACCTCATACTACTTTCTAAGAAAATTATAGATGTTTATTAACTTATATGTTTTTTTTTAATTTTATTTATTTTATTGGCACTAGAGAGAGAGAGCACAAGCAGGGGGAGCAGTGGGCAGAGGGAGAAGCAGACTCTCCGTTGAGCAAGGAGCCCAATGTTGGACTGGATCCCAGGACCCTGGGCTCATGACCTGAGCCGAAGGCAGACGCTTAACTGACTGAGTCACCCAGGCATCCCTAACTTACCTTATGTTTGTATTAATTATTTTTGCAAATTATAATATTGATTGTTAATAACCTTATGAATAATTAAAACACTCTTTTTTTTCTGCTCTTAAACCAGAGCTCTCATCCTTTGCTGGTGCAATTGAATTGTAGACTTGGATTCTAGATTTTTATATTCAAATACATTAAGTATTATTTTTCTAGTCTGTTGAAAATGTTTTGAATATTGACGCACCAAATAGGAGAATGAATGCCTCCTTAAATCTTGTGCCTTAGGTGCCTTTACCCTAGTTCTGGTCCTGCTTCCTTCCTTTCTTTACCATTTTTATTTTCCTGGAACTAAAAGATTCATGGTCTCAACTTGAAAATATAGTTTTAATTAAATAAATTCATAGTAATAGTGATTATTGATAATAGCTCTCTTTTAAATATATTATTCTAATTCTCATACAGTGTTAGGAGGAAGGAGTAAGTTTTACAGGTGAGGGAAATTAAGTTTTAAAGATTAGCTTTAGATGCATGTTGATTTATTCAATTATATATTCTTTCAACAAGTCACTTACTGGATACCTCCTAAGTGATAGGAACATAGGAGTTTTTTAAAAGATAGATGTCGCTTCTACCTTGTAACTCTTACAAACTGCTATAAAATTTTCATCAAAAGTACTTTAATACAATGGAATATTAATTCAGTTCTAAAAGGAAATGAGCTATTGGGGTGCCTGGCTAGCTTAGCTGGTAGAGCTTGTGACTCTTGATCTCAGAGTTGTGAGTTCAAGCCCCACATTGAGGGTGGATATTATTAAAAACAAAACAAAACAGGGGTGCCTGAGTGGCTCAGTCGTTAAGCGTCTGCCTTCGGCTCAGGTCATGATCCCAGGGTCCTGGGATGGAGCCCCACATCGGGCTCCCTGCTTGGCGGGAGGCCTGCTTCTCCCTCTCCCACTTGCCCTGCTTGTGTTCCTGCTGTCAAATAAATAAAATCTTTAAAAACAAACAAACAAACAAACAAAAACTGTCAAGCCATGAAAAGACATGAGGGGAATCTTCAATGCAATTTACTCAGTGAACGAAACCAATCTGAAAAGGCTACATACTATAGGATTCTAATAATATGACATTCTGGAGGAGGCAAACTATAGAGACAGTAAAAAGATTAGTGGTTGCGAGGGGTTAGAGAGGAGAGAGGGGTAGGTAGGCAGAACACGAGGAATTTTTAGGGCAGTGAAACTCTTCTGTTTAGTATAATGGTAGATACATGTCATTTTACATTTGTCAAAACCCATAGAATGATACCACACAGAGTGAAGTCTCGTGTAAACTGTGGATTTGGGTGATAATGATATGTCAGTGTAGGTTCATTGATTTTAACCAGTGTACCTCTCCGGTGTGGGATGTTGATGGTGGGGGAGATTGCGTGTGTGCTGGGGGGACAATGGGTGTGTGGGAATTCTGTATTTTCTGCTCAACCTGAAACTGCTTTGAAAACAAGTTGTATTTTAAAACGTATGCTTATATAGCCTATTTTTCTCCCTTTTTGGGAGGAGGGCTTCTAATATCATAGAGCTTCAGGAAATACCAAACTGAAACTCGGATGTATTCCCTGGCTACAGCCTGGGTACACAGGCTATTCTCAGGGTACACGTCTAACCTGATTAGCCTCTGATTCCAAGTAAAATGTTTCTGGGTGATTTTGTGGTAAACTTGCTTTCTAGTGAGCATCTCTTTCAAATTCTCAGCAGCAAATGGAGAATTTGACAATGTTACCAAACACAGGGGCTATTTTTCCGAAATAGCTTTATAAACATGCTGATGACTGTCCTAGTGTGGTGTAGTTATTTTGTCCTTGGTACAGCTGAGCACATTGCAGCATGTGGCATTCTCCATCTTCCATGCGGTGGTCTAGCCGTGACTAACCAAATTATCCTCATAATCCTTATACAGCCTGGGATAGGTCCACAGTCTGAAAACAGGTGTGCGAGAAAATGCTAGAAAAAGATGAGACAGAGGATGGCGGGAGCATCTACAAAACCTTCTTTAAAATGATGTTAGAAGAAAGCCAGTGTATTCTGAGGATTTTTAACTTCTATTGCAGTGTTCTTTTGTGGAACTGAAATTAACCTGTGGTAATATGTCTTCTAGTGTTGTTTCTGAGAAGTGCCTTATTCCATAAATTAATTCTCTTATGTTAGCCTTTTATATTCTGAAACATTTCACTTAAAAGTTGTTGGGAAATCTTTCTAAAATGTATTTCATACTTGTTTTCATGCTTTTGAAGTCTATTGGATATATTCTTTTACATGACTCAGTACTATCATGATGATCAGTGAATGGTTTTTTTTTTGTTGTAACATATAGAAACATTCAGGAACTCATTATATGAATGGGACACTTTTTTCCTACACAAAATGGCCACAGACTTACAGTTGTATTTTTGTATTTTAAGAAAATAGCTTTAATATTTTTTCTTTCATAATTATGCTGCCAGGTGTTAGTTCTTGCTCTTCATGAGTACTGTAACAGCTTTCCACATTTCCTGATTTGTTAAATCCAATTTGCTGTGGAATAAAAAACAGAAGTATTTAGCTTGTTTGTATTTCTAAGTGTGAGTGGACAATTATTAGCATAGATATTTTCCTTGGCTTCAAGAGGGATAGGTAAAAATCTACAGTTGGAGAACATGCAATTATTTTAGGATTTGAACCTTTTGGTAGTTTCTGGTTGGCTCTCATTCTTTATTTCCACAGGGAAGCCCCAAATAGTCCTGTTTCTGAAAGAGGATGTGTAGGTATTTCCTTTTTTTTTTCTTTTTTTGCTCTTATGTTCTCTAGTCCTATCTCTGGTGCTGAGGGAGAGGGTAGGTCTTTCTTTCTTTTGTTCTTTTTTTTTTTTTTTTGATTTATTTATTTTAGAGAGCACGTGCATGAGCAGGGGGAGGGGCAGAAGGAGAGGAGGGAGGGAGACAAGCAGACTCCTTGCTGAGCGGGGAGCCCAGCTTGGGGCTCAGTCTCAGGACCCTGAGATCATGACCTGAGTCGAAATCAAGAGTCCAACGCTTAACTAACTGAACCACCTACGTGCCCCTGATGGTAGATATTTCTTATCGTGACCTGTGTTCTAGTCTTGAATCTTTTCTTGTACTTCCTTTTACCCTTCTCAGTATTTCTCTCTTCCCCCTACCTTCCCTTACAAAAAAAGAGGGAGGAAGAATAATGTGTAAATATGAAATCCCGATTTAGGTGCTAGTTGTTATTCAGTCTCTCAGACAACAGGTATTGTATCTAGATCTTATAATTTATATTGCTGAGACTTATAATTTGTATTGAAGAAACGCTGAATAATAATTTATGCAACAGGCTGAGTCCATTAACAGAACCCAGAGCCCTCTTTGTCTGATAAGATTTGGTGACCAGATTGGGTCAGAGTGTGACCTTGATATATTAATAAAAATGAACACTATTAATTACAATAACTTGGGTCAGTATTGTTCTATAACTCACCTATCAAAGTGTATAGCACGTAGCAGGCACTCAATACAAATGTGTTGAATGAAGAGAAGTGAAATACTAGTTAGGTATTTGGATGAAAATTAATTTATATCGCATGTATCAGTGTGTGCAGAAAAGGAGTGATGCCAGTATTTTATATAAGGAAAAGATACAGAATGGAATAAAATAAATTAATGGGAATTTCGTGTCTGTAAAAGTTTAGTATAATTAAATGGCCCAGGAAACTCACCGTTCACTAGGATGTTAGAAATGAATGCAATAGATTCTGTGATTTGTGATCACTGAAGTTTGCATTTGAATTTTAAGCTTTATAGTTAAGGGAGAAGCTAGTTATTGATGAGATTATTTTCAGAAAATAATCTATTAAATAGATATATAAGTAGATACCACTGTATATGTTTTATTATGATTTAGCTTCTCCTTTGGCAGAAGAGGTAGGGAACTAAGAAGACGTTCTTAAATTGATTCAAAGTTGACATCTGAAATAAGTTTATTTGAAAGTTTTTTGAGCTATTAATAGTACTGGAAACAGAAGGTTTGGGTCAAATAATGGGTCAAAAAACAGTTGGTGGGGCGCCTGGGTGGCTCAGTTGGTTGGGCGTCTGCCTTCGGCTCGGGTTGTGATCTCAGGGTCCTGGAATCAAGCCCCGCATTGGGCTCCCTGCTGAGCGGGAGCCTGCTTCTCCCTCTCCCACTCCCCCTGCTTGTGTTCCCTCTCTTGCTCTCTCTGTCTCTCTCTGCCAAATAAATAAATAAAATCTTAAGGAAAAAAAAAACAGTTGGAAATGTGAAGTGGAGTGTCCTTATATCTTATTTTCCTGTTGTCCCTGAATGGAATGGGCACTCAGGACTCCCAGATTCAGTAAGCCAGAGGAGTGGAGAGCAGGTCGGGGTTGAACCAAGAGACATGGGGCGAACAATGCTGCTACTTGTGAAGTAACTTCAGTTTCTCAAAGGAACAGTGTTTTCAGTTTTTCACCGTAGTGTGTCGTGTCACTGGTGCTTTCATTTCTGCTTTTCATGCATTTTATAGGAACTGCTTCCTTTTCCAATCATTTCTCTGCCAGTTATGTTATGTTCACATAATTATTTTTTTTTAAAGATTTTATTTATTTATTCATGAGAGACAGAGAGAGAAAGAAGCAGAGGGAGGAGCAGGCTCCCCGCTGAGCAGGGAGCCCGATGTGGGACTCGATCCCAGGACTCTGGGATCATGACCTGAGCCGAAGGCAGACGCTTAACCATCTGAGCCACCCAGGCGCCCTGTTCACATAATTATTAAAATGATCAAATGGGATACTCTGTGGAAGACTTAACTATAAGGAATGGAAATTTTCCTATGAGGAGAAGTTTTGTTTATGCTGTTGATGTAAGGTTCTCTATTTTTGTGAATTTTCCTTAATGTTTTCACAGTTTGTTCACTCTGCAATAGGAAAAAAACGAAACAAAACAAAAACACCAGGTTGGTGGAGAGTAATTGAGTTTCTTCAGTATCAATAAACCAGAGAGTATACATAAATAATTAATAACTAATTGAAAAGCTTACCACAGCTTTAATAAAACTTACTTCAGAGTGATGGCCGTAGCAAATTGGGAATGGCCAGTGATCCTGGACTTGGATACATTTACATGTCAAATTGATCTACAAACTTCATTTTTAATAAAGAGTATGTCAGTAAATTCTTGAATCCGTTTTATATTCTATTTCAGTGTCTTTTCATGTAATGAAGGAAATTGGCAAATAAGCACATAATTCATTGTGGTTTGAGCTTTTGTGACAGTACTGTATATCCCATATTCATCCTGTGTATCTTCCCTTCTGGAGATTTTAGATTGAAATGCTAATTATGATAGAAGCATATGTTTGAGCGTACTGACGTGCATTCTGTTTTCATAGGTTAGAACCTTAGAATACCATGCTAATGTTACCCCAAAAATGGCTGCACTAAATATGTAATCTTCTGGGTTTTAACTTTGTGTTACCTTTTCATCATTTTACGCTATGCCTCTGAAGATTTTTCTTGTTCCCTGCTAAGTTTTAGAGTTTAAAGTATAATTTTAATGGTCTGCTTCAAAAAGATATTTTTAATTTTGCATTCCATTTCAAATCATTTACTCACATAAAAGGGCTTACAGAAATGGAGAGCCTCAATTATGTTCATATGTAATTATGCAGCAACATTTGCTTCAAATCATTGCACATCTTTGGTGGTGGTAGAGAGTATTTTTTAATTACTGGATGTACTGATTTTTTTCCTCTGGTTGAATGTACATGGCCTTCCTGATGAGCTATTTGAAATTCTGATGTGGCCATGTAATATGCACTCTCACTTACTGGGGATTGGAATATCTTTCTGGTGACCAAACCTGTACGATGACTTCGAACCTAATGCTTGGAGCCCTGTCCATATCTGTGAAGTATTAGTGTCTGCAATTTGGCTTCCCTTTCTTTGAAAATTTGCTTATATGATCAACAGAGTTCATCTTAAATTTTATGTATCTATTTTAGAGCTGAAGATTTTAGGGAGCTAATTCCCTTATTTTACTGAGGCCAAAGATTGGAGTGCAGTGATGTTAAGTAATTTGCATAGAGTAATTCTTAAAATTGCTGACATTATGACTTGAATCCAGCACTCTATACTTTTATTATGCAGTGAAATTATAATGTAGTTAGGTCTACTAATATAAACACATGATGAAAAAGAATATTAGGAGTAAGATGTAAAACATCAAAAACATTGAAATTTATCTAACCCAAGGTATCTTAATTCAGTAATCATAGTAAGGTGGTTTTGTTTGGCATAGAGTTAAAAACTTTAAAAGTGCAATACCTACTTCTTTTCTCTCTCATGGAAGGAGGAGAGCAAGAGAAAAGTAAGTCACATGAATTAAGTACCTACCCTTTGTCAAGCAGTTGAGGAAAATGGGGCTCAAAGAAATTGAACATACGGCCCAAGTTCACTCAATTAGTAAGGGACCAAGCTGGGACAAGTCTCATTCTCCCTTTATTGTTCTTTGCATCAAATGATACTACCTTTAAATACAATAGGGAAATATCTCTGCAACTTTTGTGACGTTTGAAGATACAATGTAGTTTGTGTACCCCAGGTTAAATTTTATCCTTTTGTATTATGGGAGACTAGATCAGAGATCAAGCGTTTTATGAGAAGGTAAAGAAGCTTCTTATGGGGTGGGGCCAACTAATAACCATGTCTGTGTTCAGTATAGTGCAGGGTTGAACATCTCAGATTCTTTCTATTGTAGGGCCTTGATAAACTCTTGGGACAAATATTCTTTGTAAAATAGCAAATATTTAAACATTTACTGTGAATGATAGACTGTGCTAGATTGCTTAGAGGAAAAAAGAAACATCATCAAGGATTTCTGCACTCCTAATGTTTGCAATTTATTAGGAGTTTACTATTAGCACCCATAAAAATCCTTGGACCCTATCATATTGTCTAAATAACTGCTAAATTGGCTAACACAGTGCAATGATAGGTGTTTTGACTTAAGGGGGAAAAACTAGACATTAAGATAAAATAGCCAAGTGGTGCCTGGGTGGCTCAGTCGATTAAGCGGCTGCCTTCAGCTGGGGTCATGATCCCAGAGTCCTGGGATCGAGTCCTGCATCGGGCCCCCTGCTCAGGTGGGAGTCTGCCCCTTCCTCTCCCTCTGTCCCTCCCCCTGCTTGTGCTCTCTCTCTTGCTCTCTCTCTCTCTCAAATAAATAAATAAAATATTTAAAAAAAAAGATAAAACAGTCAAGAGACTGAAATTCAGAAAGTTCTTATTTGTAGGGGCAAAAATTTGGAAAGTTATGTACTATATCTAAAATAGTGATTCATATATATACAGAAGTCTCATTTATTGAAAAGTGGTAGTGTTCTTAGTAATCTTCAGGAAAACGAAAATGGGAAAAGTAATTAGACACTGTTATAAAACCAAATTAAAACAATGTGAACACTTTGACAAAATGTGGAGCAAGGGTTGTATTATTTTGGTAATGATGTTTTTCTAGGTGGAGTCATGTTGTTCATGTTAGGCATTAAGTCTTAAATACTTTTAATTTCCGGACTGTGCTAGGGTTTTATCAACCTTCTTTAGTTTTTGTTGTTGTGATTTAAGGAACCAGGGACATAATTGATTCAGAAAGCTTTCAGTGTCCTCACATAAATCTACAATGAGAACCAAATCTATTTCCTCCTGATTGAGTTCCTTTCATGGTAATATTGTGGAAACATGGAGTGCTGGAATTTGAAGGAGAATCCAAATCTGTTGTCCTGATCCCTCCTTTATAGAGGAGAAAAGCTACTCAGCTTTTGAGTAGCAAATCAGGGATTATCTGCTAAGGTTTTGTTTATATGATTTCGTTTTTAGAGTGGCTTTTTGTTTTCATTTAAAAGAGAATTTACACCATCCAAGTTTCTGTTTTTTTTGTGAATATTTTAAAAAATATTTTACAAGTAAAGAGATCATTGACTTTAAGAGGCATGAAAGCAATCCTAGCTTGATGACAGAAATTAGTACTAATAAACATGCTATCCGCTAATCTTGACAAATGTCACCCCTAATTGATTCATATACTTAAAAAGTTGTAGATAGACAACTTAATACAGCTTACATATAATTATTATTATTATTTTTTGGTTTAACCTCTTCAACTTTAAGAAGGTTGCAAGAGTTCATATTTGTAGAGTTCTTAGAACAGTACCTGGCACATGCCAAGGGCTATAAAAGTCTTCGTTAAATAAATAATAAATACTAAATATATAATAGATGGTGATGCATGATATGTGCTTTCTAGTACTTTAAGGACAGGAAGTATGAGAAAAGATTTTAAATCTCAATGTTCTGATTTGCCAACTTGAAAAATGTAATTTATAAACATTAAATAGTTGCTTTTTTATAATGTAGTCACCATTAACCTTTATTCTTCCCTAATGTTATTTATTTATTTAATTTAATTTAATTTAAATTTTGTTAGTTAACATACAGTGCAATATTGGTTTCTGGAGTAGAACTTAGTGATTCATCACTTACATACAACATCCAGTGCTCATCACAACGAGTGCCCGCTTTATTACCTGTCACCCATGTAGCCCATCCCCCACCCACATCCCTCCATCAACCCTGTTTGTTTTCTGTCATTAAGAGTCATTTATGGGGGCGCCTGGGTGGCTCAGTTGGTTAAGCGACTGCCTTCGGCTCAGGTCATGATCCTGGAGTCCCAGGATCGAGTCCCACATCGGGCTCCCTGCTCAGCAGGGAGTCTGCTTCTCCCTCTGACCCTCTTCCCTCTCGTGCTCTCTATCTCTCATTCTCTCTCTCTCAAATAAATAAAATCTTAAAAAAAAAAAAAAAAAAAAAAAAGAGTCATTTATGGTTTATTTCCCTCTCTCCTTTTTTTCTTTCCCCCTTCCCATATGTTCATCTGTTTTGTTTCTTAAATTCCCCATATGAGTGAGATCCTATGGTATTTGTCTTTTTCTGACGGACTTATGTAGCATCATACATTCTAGCTCCATCCATGTTATTACAGATGGCAAGATTTCATTCTTTCTGATGGCTCAGTAATATTCCTGTGTGTGTGTGTGTGTGTGTGTGTGTGTATTCCTTTGTGTGTGTGTGTGTGTGTGTGTGTATTTATCACATCTTCTTTATCCATTCATCAGTCAGTGGACATTTCCTAATTTATTTTAATTCAACTGATGATGTTTGAAAATAGAGTAAAAGTAAATGTCAGTGGGAATACGGACTAAGCACATATCAGGATAGAATAAATACGAAGCATTCAGGCTGTGAATGGTAGTATTTGTAAGAGTCATTTTATTTAACAATGATGATTATCATAATGTTACGTTCATGTTTCTGAGGAAGGAAAGACCAAAATGTGTTCTGCAGTGTATGTACTCTATAGGGGTGCCAAGCCTACATTTGGATTTAAACTGTCTCTTACTTGGTATTTGGTGCTATTTGAGATTTGTTTGTTCAGCCAGCATTTGTGGAGTGTACTGTGCATCAAAAGACAGCTTGCTTTGCAGCATTTTTGTTTGTTTTTGAGAAGTTATTTGAACACCTAATATAGTTTAGGCACTCTGCCAGGATCTAGGAACATAATGGTAGAAAACCAAAACATGATCCCTGCCCCTTCAGTCCTCGTATTTCAGTGGAGGAGACCAGCATTAGTCAACTAATTGTCATGGGGTTATGTTTTATAAAGTTAAAACAAGGAGGCCTCATTTCCCCAGAAATGTTAGGTTTCTGAAGTCAACTTTGAAGCTGAACTTTGAAGGATGAGACGGAGTTAGCAAGGTAAAGGTGGGTGAGGTCGAGGTGGGAGGGAAAGCTTTAGTAGGTCTTTACAAAGATACTGAGGACATTCAGAGCTCCCTAAAAGAAAGGGTAAAAATCAGATGTGGCCGACGGGTTGATTTTAAGGAAGAATTGGCTTCAGATGTAGCTGAGAAGGTGAGCAGTGCCATCTAATCCTGTATTCTAGAGACAATGTTAAAAGTTTTCTTTTTTGTCCCAAGAGCAATGGGATGCACTTAGGACCATTTTAAAGAATGGAATTGCAAATGAGGTCTGCAGATGTGCTGCTGGGAAAGCAACCTGGCAGCTTTTTTTTTTTTTTTTCTTTTTTTTCTCCTTTCTCCCAGGGAAATCAATTTGGTTTCTACATGTTGAATACAAAATTGAAAGGTTTGAAGCAGCATTTTTACAACCTAAATTGCATGGTCTCAGATAGAATTCTATTATGTTTTTATAATTGTCCCTTTGTGTCTCTGCTCAGCACAGTGGCCTTAAAGTGTTTATCAATCTACTCTTCTCTGGGCCCGTATAAGTGTCTCTGCAGTGTAGGTGAACTAGCTGGGTGGTGCCCCATTGATGCCATTATATCTTGGCCCTTTAGTGTTGAGAATAGTTGATTGGTGATGCACTAATTTACAAATAGCTGGAGATGATATTAGTAGAACATTGGATAACAGTTCTTTCCTAAGGGACAGGATATCCTGGAAGCCTTTTTTTTTCTTTCTGGGCCATCTTAGCATGCCCTGGTGGTCTCCCAGGAGATGTATTATGTGTTCTCAGTTGTAATTTTTCCACTATTTAGTGCATAATTGAAAGACGAATCAGTAGCTTTTAGTTTTATGTGTTAAAAAATACATGTCAGAAAAAAATTGGAAACAAGTTAAATGTCTGTTAGTATCCCTGTGTGGTGGAATCTTCTTCACTGTAATTAATACTCTGTGGTAGTTGCAAGACAAAAGGTGTATAAATATGGAGCAGTCTCAGTAACCTGTTAGATAAAAATGTAAGTTGCAGAATGAGGCTCAGCTTATATAATATTTCAGTAAGTTTTAAATATGCACAAGACAATACCATATATTTTACATGGGAAAGTATTTAAGTAGTAGAAATACAAACGCACAGGATGAAGAATCCTATTAACTTCGAGATGGTAGTAACTTCAGAAAGGGAAGGTGGGGGGTAGAATAGGAATAGGTTTAACTTAAGTTATAACTTTTGTTTCTAAAAGAAAAGCATAGTTGAAGTAAATAATGCAAAAATTGAGTATTTGTTAGTTCTGAATGGTGAGTGATGTGTGTGAAATAGCAAACAGATAAATAAGGATGTGGTCATTTGCTTTGACTTTGGTGGCAAGTAATAACTGAATAAAAGTAACTGAAACTGTAATATGGTTATTTCTTGTGTATTTAATAAGAAATCCGGAGGAAGGTGGTCTCAGGATTGGTTTGGGGACTTACCCATGATACTGGGGACTTGGGTATATCCATCCTTGTTTGTCAGCAGTTTCTCTCCCGTGGCGGGGGGTGGGGTGGGGTGTAGCTCAGGTAAGCTGCACTTAGCTCCATACATCTCACACGTGCTCAGAGGACTCCCCAAAGTGGGACTGGGAAGGAATGAGGAATTCTCTCTCATGATGAGAAAATATTTCTCAGCAGTCTCATTAACTAGAGCCTGAGCTAAGACCTCTCCTAGTAAGGGCCTGGCAGATCATAGGTGCCTAATAAATACGTGTTGAGTAGATGTATTTTTAGTAAAGGGGCAGGGATTGTCACAATTGTTGGGTGAGGTTTGAATTTGTGAGTCATCTTTCCCTTGTGGCCAAACTCTATTGATGATGCACTTTCCCTGAAATGTTATGTGTAGAAATGTTCATAGTTTTATTTATTTTTATGTATTACCATTATTTTTAATCAACCAGAAGGGAGCTGGAGATGATCGGTCTCAATCTCTTCATTTTTCCCTGATGAGGAAGTAGATGTTCACACAGGTGTGGAACTCCCAGCCCTTGATTTCTGCTCCAGTGCTCATGTTGTGTACACTCAAATAACGTCATCAGCGCTGTGACACTCCTGAAGGATTGTACTAAGAATTTTTGGTGAGGTTGAAAGAGGTGTTAAGAAAAGTTTTTGGGGGGTGCCTGGGTGGCTCAGATGGTGAAGCGTCTGCCTTCGGCTCAGGTCATTCCCTCCACTTGTGCTCTCTGGCTCTGTCTCTCTGTCAAATAAATAAATAAAATCTTTGAAAAAAAAGTTTTGGGGACCTATAGAAGTTCTCCTGCATCCCTTAATAGCACTTGGCTAAAATAGATAAAGTTGAATGTTGCCTTGGTAATTGATAGGAAATGGATTATATAGACTAGTGTATCTAGGAAGGACCCAACTGTTATCATTTTGAAGTGACCTGAAGGTTTGGGGGAGTTTCTGAGGCTGGATAAGCGGGCTAATAACCACTCCTTTTCATAGAACTAAACATGCCTGGCATCTTTATTTTCTTACACTGACCATCTAGCTGAGTTCATTTGGCGGTGGAGTTAAAAAGAAAAAAAAAAAATACAACTTTGCAAGCAAGTGGTTATGTAGCAAAATTTCTCGCTAAACTTGCTTCATTATTCCCCTTCCTTACCAGGACCAAACTTGGTATATGTTTTATTTGAGAAACAGTTGCTGTTTTTAATTATGTGTGCAATTCTATTATAAGTGGAACTTACACTACAAATTTTCAGGCTAATAAATAATATACCACTGTGGACTGTCTCATCAGTCAATATTGCAATTGTTAATCTTAGTAAGGGGACTTAGAGTACCTCTCTCTGTTTTGTCCTGAGTGATGATAATTTGTCCTACGTTACTGCCTGGGGTATGTCTTCTGTAATCCCAACAAAATGTCTTTTGCAAAGCACTGGTAAAGTTTTATGAAACTCTTGTGAGTTATAAGGTTTAGTGCCTTCCCCCCCCCCCAAAAAAAAAACTACTGAAAGGCAAAAGTCTTCACTACAAATAAATTGCATGCCAACGGCAGCTCCTAATTCAAAGCAGCTTTTGAATCCTAGCAGAAAGTTTTAAAATTCTCAGAATTATAGCTTTAACTTAATTTGTCAGCCAAAGAAATGAAACCATTTCTTTAAAAGAAGGAAGGAGGGACAGAGGACAGAAGATGTAATAGATCAGTCTTTTCCCAAGAAAAGCAAATGTTTCAGTTCCAGATTAGCAGTCCCAGTTCCACCCACCATGGAAATTGAAGGTAAAGTTTGGGCTGTGGTCAAGGCACCCTCCAAGAGATTGAATCCTATCCAAGGACTATCCAAGATGGCTTCAGTGGAGCACACATTTTGTCTAATTATAGCTAGACCTGGCTGCTTTCTCTCATTGGAGGGTTTGCTCCTCCCTATGCATTTTTGTTTTCATTTCAACATGTCAATAAACTTTATGGAGTAGAACATATAGTGTGGTCATATTTTCTAGAGTGTTTAATGACAAAGTTGTTTATTTTTTTAAGGTAGCAAGATGGAAAATGTTTTGTCTCACCATGGCATAATAAACCAATAAAACCAGCTGGACAAACATTTATCAACTAAAGTAGGTGCTAAAGCGAGGTGCAGATCCCTGTCTGAAGCTTGATCATGTGTTGAGATTGCTTTGTTTCAGTTTATGGCAGATATATTCAAAATTACTAGTCAGGCTACAAAGCAGTGTCAACTAAAAGTCAACGACAAGCTTCTGTGTTTTAGAGTTTCAGTAGTTTGGGCTCTGAGAAGTCTCTGCTCTTTGTTGAGGTTCCTTCTTGAGGAAGTTGTGGAAGAAAGGCAATTAGACACATCTATTTCTTTTCCTCAAAATGGTTCTTTACTCATTCAATTGTTTTACTCTCAAATGTATGGTCTATTGCCAAATAAGTCTGTAAGGAAAGTGGAGATCCCAAACAAATATGCCAAATATACAGCTGCTAATCTGTTAGCTAATTGGAATATTGACAAATTCAGTAATGTATTCAAGATTTTTGAGCTCAACTTTAAGAAACGTTAATTTTAACCAGCGCTCTATCTTGACACTTAAGGCTGTTACCCATTATATGAATAATTGGTTTCCAAAACGTAAGGCAAATTCAGCCAAGTAAGTAGGAGGCCTGCAGAATGTTACTCTACCGTCCTCTCATAAACAAAACAAACAAACACAGCATCAATACCAGAACTGTGCCAAAATGTGGTAATTACCTACCAGGCCTCTTAAAGGTGATTTTCAAAGCTTAGAGATTTGAGGAAAAATACCTAATTAAAAAATGTTGTATACATTTGTAACTGAAAAGTTAAAACAGTGTGTTTCAAGTGTGGTATGTGGGCTACTTATTTTAAAGGGCGTACACATAGGAGTGTCTAGGGGGTTCAGTCGGTTAAGCACCCTACTCTTGATTTCAGCTCAGGTCACGATCTCAGGGTCATGAGATTGAGCCCCATGTCGGGCTCTGTGCTCAGCACGGAGTCAGCTTGGGAGTCTTTTCTCCCCCTCCCTCTCCTTCTGCCTCTCCCCCTGCTCGCATGCTCTCTTTCTCTCTAAATAAATAAATTAAAAAAAAATCTTTAAAGGGTGAACACATAAAGATTTTAATATTTATTTTAAGGGTATTATTGAAAACGTAATTAGAATGTCATAGTCCATAGATGATATTACTAAAAACAAGGCAAAACATAATAAGGAAAACAAAATTGAGGCAATTGAAGGGTAGATATTAAGTACAAGGAGTACAAGGAGTATGTGTGGCAAAAATTATGGAGGTTCTGTATGAATGACTAATGTGTGGGAAACACTGGATTATGAGTATCTGTTTTAGATGTGGTAGGCTACAAAGATAAAGAATGATCGAATCCCAAGATTTGGAGTGCCTTTGAAATCTACCTAGTGTAGCCTTCATCTGCTATTTTATCATGACCATCTGTCCTCTGTTTTTGGACTTCCGCTGATGGAGAATCACTACCCCCCGAGGTGGCATGTTCCATCACTAGATAAATGTAACAGTTAAAGTTCTTCTGTATAGCTCATCATCCAGCTGTTAGTAATTCCACGATCTCAGTCTGTCTTCATGATAAATATAGAACAAGTCTAATCCTTCTTTCTTATGATGCAATTTCAATAATTTGAGGAAATTTATTATCATTTCTCTTCTAAATCACTTTTTACTTGGTAAATAAGCCTTTTTTTTTTTTTTTGACAGTCTTCAAAGTGACATGGCTCCGAGATCCCCATGTCATGTTGGTCGCTTCTTTGAATGTTTACTTGTTTTTAAAGTCTTCCCAAATGGTTCCCTAAACTTGGGTAACTTTGGATAATTCAGTTAATTATTCTGAAAATGAAGATATTAATTTAAATAAAGTGGATGGTGCATTAGAATTCTTCTGTTAGAGAGTTTATCACATAAACTAATATGTATCATCATTTTTATTACTAGTATGTTTAGTAATAGTGATAATATGTAACTATAATAAATAATAAACTGAGAAAATGTTTCAAGTTTATTCTATCCTTATTGCAAACACTGCAGGTTTTTGATTATGTATTTGCTTTTATTATAGTCAGATGCAGTATATGTTTGCTTTTTTTTTTTTTTTTGGGCTACATCATACTGACTCATTGAATCTCACTTTCATCTAAATCTACCAAGTATTTTTCCATGCATATGTTGCTGACTCACATCTTCCCATCCTGCAGCTTTTGGCTTTGGAACTAAGTTTAGGTCTTAGGATCTAATCCTTATCCCTATTAAACTTTGTTTACTTTACTTGGTCATTCCATTCTGTCAAGATCTATTTGGATATTGCACTCTGCTAATGAAAATGTTCTTCCCTGCTTAGAATGGTACCAATACGTCCCCCCACCCCAAATTAGGCATGTTTTGCAATCTTACTTTATTTCCCTGATTAGAATGTGATGCATACTCAATGCAGCAGTCATTGGCCACCTGTACGAATTTTGTGGGGGGCTAATATTTAACCAGTTTTTTACTGGTTTGACCATTGCAGCTAGTAAAGAGCTATTGACTCCTCCTCTCCTGAGGCTCTCTTCCCCCTTGACCATCCTGTGCCCTCACCTGAGATCACCTGGAGCTCCCCAAGGTCCAGCTCCTTAAATTTTAATGCTGAATGTAGCAGAGGTCCTATAAAACCTTGTTCCAGTACCGTGGCCAGTACCCATTCTGGATTAGTTGTTAATATTTTGAATATCACCTCTGGGCATAACATAACACGTATGAAATCCATAGCCACGAAACTGAGCACTTACCTGAATTATAAATTCTAGTTCTCAAGATTGTATTTGAGGCCCGGGAGAGATTATTTATTATTAATTATTATTAGTTATTCTTCATTTTACTTTCTCTTATCTATGTGCTGCTCCAGTCCTTTGCGTCATGTTTTCCTTTGGTAATTTAGTAGAAAATAAGAAATGATGGTAATTTTTATTCATTTGTATGCTCCTATAAACTGTTGACTCTTGCTTCTACATGCCTATGGAGATGGAGTACCTTGTATATTTTGCGAGGAAATGATTCTGATATATCACCTTCTTCATATAGTTGGTGAAGCCTAGCGAAGTGTGACACTACGGTAGGCAGAGGAAGACACCCAAAGGTACTCACGTCCTAATCCTCAGCACCTGGTGAATATGCTGTCTCTCACAGCGGGAGGGACTTGGAAGATATGGTTCAAGATTTTTTAATAGGGGAGAGTATCCTGGATTATCTGAGTGGGCCCTGTATAATCACAGGGGTTCTTATGATGAAAAGAGGGAGGAGGAGAGTCAGAATCAAAGAGCTGGTGGAAGCAGAGACTGAGTGATGTAATTAATCGCTGGCTTTGAAGATGGAGAAAAGGGGTCCAGTCAAAGAATGGCCTCCATCAGCTGGAAAAGGCAAGGAACTGGATTCTTCTCCGGTGCCTCCAGAGGGAGCACCATCCTGCTAATACCTTGATGAAACAAACCCATTTTGGACTTAAGACTGACCTCCAGAACTGTAAGATAATAGGTTTGTGAATTTTTGCCCCTAAGTATATGGTAATTCATTATAGGAACAACAGAAACTAATAGAGACACCAAACTAGTAATTCACCCCTTTTGCCAATAATGAAGATTATTCAGCTTTAGTTCTTTTAATGGGAAGTACCCACATAGCACAGAAGAAACAAAACCATTTGACTGGCCTGCCTCCATCCCTCCATTATTGTCAAGACAGGAAGGCTAAGAAGTTTGTGTGGTGTTCTCTCTCACAAATCTCAAAGTTTTCTACTGCTCCTTTGCCATCATTTTTCCCCCCTCTTTATCCCCTAATTCACTTAGCTTTTAATCTGTATACTATATACATTAATCAAAAAGGACAAAATAAGATCCTGTTAGATTAAAAATATAGAAGCCCAGTTTCCAGAAGGATCTTCTTTTTTAAAAATATTTTATTTATTAGAGAGAGAGAGAGAGAGAGCAAAGCAGGGGGAAGGGGCAGAGGGAGAGGGAGAAGCAGGCTCCCCGCTGAGCAGGGAGCCCTGACACGAGCTGATCCCAGGACCCCGAGATCATGACCTGAGCCGAAGGCAAGCTGCTTAACTGACTGAGCCACCCAGGTGCCCCCCCAGAAGGATCTTCTGACAAAAACTCTAGTACCTATTCTTGAAGTCTTCACTTTGAGATGTGATTTGGACATACGTTGTCTGCTTGTCATAACGGCAGCTTTATTTTTCATATGAGTTACACTGGAACTTGGCTTGCCTCGAGGTTAACCGTCTACTGAGGTCTGCTTGAGGCAAAATATGTACTAAGGCCGAAGCTCAGGAAATAAGGGTGGATTTAAAAATTAAATGACTCAAGAAATATACAATGATGACTTCCCAATAGAGTTAAAAAAAAAAAAAACTGAGTTTTCATTGGGGTTGAATTTTGGAAGTGGAAAAACTGTAGAAAAAAATTGTTGGCATTATTTTAATTGTCTGTTTTTGAAGTTGTTATTTAAAGACCGTAAAGCTTTTTGGTCAATAGAAAACTCAATAAATGCAGAACACTCCTTGGTGAAATCCCTTCCGCTCCAGACAGCTTTCCAGTATGCTGCAGTAATTTAGCATCATTTAGACCATTAAGTCAATGCTGTTAGTTGCAAACGAAATGGTGTGGGCCAGAGGGAATTGACTAAAACACAGTTATGGTCCTTTCTTCTTCTGGAATAACCCAAGGTTCCCCTCCTCCCCCCATTATACATGGAATGGGGGCAAAGGGCCTCTTCAGTGCAGAGGTAACACGGCTGGGAACAGTACAGAGTAGAGCTAGCATTTCTTCACTAAAGAGATGGGAAAAGCATTTGTGACATCACATGGTACCTATAAAAATATTTAAAAAAAAACTAGGAAGTTCTGTATACACATTAAGTCACCGTGGTTATTATTTAAACTTCTCCATCGTTCTTCTCACCTCCTTTCGCCACTTTGGGAATCCAGATGGAATCACAAGATAAAATAGGCTGGTGCGACCAGTGCTCACTTTATAGTGGTGACTGCATGGATGTCAGGGTGTTGTCACTCTGTGACAACTGTAGCTTTGTTGTTCTCTGTTGCATTAACTCTCCCACCACCACTTCCCTCCCTCAAATTACGAATGCACCATAAGCAGTGTAAAAAAACAATGTGAGTTCCAGAGTAGTTGCTGGTGAGCATGATGCAGATGATGAAACTCTTGTTTTGTTTGAAAGTTAAGCTTTTGGTTGAGTGCACGTCCTACCATGATGATCATTTTCAGCATATGGAGCCCATAAGCAGTGTTGGAGCTGGATTCACAGTTTAATGTGCTAACACTGCATCTGTTTCTACCCTGATGATAACACCTGGATCAGTTTAGAACTTATGTAGAAGTTTAAGATGTGGTGTAGTTAATTTCTAAAACAACTGTTGATCTTTATATGTGTGAACCCCATGGTCTTTCACATTCCAGACGAATTCACTGCCATTTGAACATGCTCGTACCTGTGTGTGCTTTCAGAATGGGGAATAAAAAACACGTGCCTTCCCCTCTAGGAGGTTTATTTTCACTTAAATTCTGAGGGGTGACAATGATGAGATGATTGTTTTTCTTGTTTTCCATTTTGGGATGGATAGGAAGATGCTTTTTGGTTGTATTTCTTGTAACCTTTATCAAATGTTCATCTAAAATGAACAGTTGATGGATGATTTTCCTACCTGCTCTGTCAAAACACATGCATCCACAGTCCAAGCCATATATGATGCCATGATTCCTCCTGGGGACTCTGAAATGGACAAGCATTAAAAATTAAAGAAAAGCAGTGCTGTTGCTGAGGCCGTACGCTTCATCTCTGTGGCCGCTGAAAAGCAGAGTGCCAGTTCACTGGAGCTTTGAGAAATGACTTTTCCCAGTGACCCACTGCCTTTTAAAGACAGCAGAGTTTGGAGTTCCTTTTGAAAGTGCTAAATGCCCTTGGAAAGTTGCAGTACAGTTATATTGCCATTAGAAAGATTGAACTTCTCTCCAGGATGCCCTCAGAAAAGAAACCATTAGAAGACAGGACTGATAGAGCATTTGGGGGATGCCTATTCTGTTATCCTCACCAAGGCAACTTTTGATGTTAGTTTTTCAATCTGAAAATCCATCTACTATGAGTGGAGTGACCATGATAGAGTGAGTGACATTACCCTTTTCCACGAAGTGATCACATTTCTGACCTTAAACTCTTCTCGATTATATTCCAGGCCATCAGAAATTATAGCCTCTTTACTGCCCATGTGCATAGGGTTGCCTGACATGAAGACTGTAAAGAGGACATTTTTCAAATATTGTGTTGACTTTTATTTTTAGTAGCAAAGATACAAGAAGTTTAATATGTATTACCCTGCTTTTTAGAAGTTGCTGACTTTGAAAACAATATGTGTGTGTGATTGGAAATGCCTGGAGTAATTCTTTTCCTAGTTTGTGTGAGGAAAAATAGGGGTAGCTTAAAAAAAAAAAAAGTTTGCAGATCACATTACAGTTGTTTTGTTAGAACTGATGTTCTTTAGTCCAAAAGAAATACCAAGCTGAGCTTCTTCGGAGGTATGCAACTGTTGTTCTTCCAACGAAGCTCTTTCCCAGAATATCCCAATTAGGCTGTGCACTATGACGTAAGTCCTATGACTATTTCTTCTTTCTGTTATGCTTGTTGATCCCGTCACTTAACTTTGCTGTTATGCATCCTCCCGGATGAGTTAGACGGCTGTGAACATCATTCTTGTGTTCTTCGATTGGCTAATGGGCTTAATTTATCATTAATCCAGGCACAATTTCACACGGGAGTTGGAGGGGAGAGAGGAAGACAGATCCTGGAGAATACGCTAAGAGAAAAAGATAGCACTAGTAACTGAATGCTAGATGTAGTGATATTGAGCAACATTTCAGGGGGAAAAAATGTCCTCTCTTGGGGTACCTGGCTGGCTCAGTCAGAAGAGCATGCGCCTCTTGATCTCAGGGTCCTGAGTTCAAGCCCCACATTGGGTGTAGAGATTACTTAAATAAATACACAAGCTTTAAAAAAGTGCTCTTTTATGGAGTCCAGAAAGGCAAGCGTGGTGATTCATTATGGTAAACAGTCATTTGTTAAGCACCTACCATGTGTCAAGAGAACTCCCTGATCTTATTTAATTATTATCTTATTTTATCTTCACCAGAAATGGTAGTTTACAGATCAGAAGGCTGAACCACTCAGCCAGGCAGTTTATGAGGAAGAATTTGAATCAAGGTGTGGCTAGCTCTAGAGTATGTGAGTGTGTGTTTAACATATAACATGGATTTTAGGAGTTTCTTCTGATAAAAGATAAATGCAGATTTTATTTTTATTTTTATTTTTACAGTTTGGAGTGAAAAATTAGATCTGTTGTGCTTTGATCCCTCTGATTGAATACCATCCTCCATTCTTATACTTTGGTTCTGCGTGTTCATTTCATGCCTTTTTGTGAACTTAATAGCCTGGTTACTTGTATGTTGAAAAAAAATTTTTTCTTTTGTTGGCAATCGCCAGTGTGTCAGAAATTACATTTCGTGAAGGCCGTGATGGTCAAGATTGGATGAAAATGATCTTGTGGTCTGGTTTTGGAGTTTCCAACTTAATGGAGGTTAGCTGATTTAGCAGTCATAGCTATGGGGTGCTAAAAAAGATACCCCGAATATCCAACTGCTCCAAGTTTGACAATTTGGGAGTCAGCAAAAGGGTAAAATATACCATGCTTAAGATTCTCACAGAGATATGTTGGTGCTTCCTAATTTGTCTGTTCATAGCACGAGATCTGAAAGAGCTGATAGTTTTCATTTAACATTTAGCATGTGTATTTTAAATGCCTACCATGTAATTTAAAGAGCTCCAGAGCAAAAAGTGTCCGAGCTTCCTGAAAGCTTCCTTAATTTATTTCTTGATTATTAAGGTTTGGTCGCTGAATGACATCTCTGTTAGAAAGTACTCTATACTGAATGTCAATAAATTTTAATGGTGGAGTTAATATCTCCTTGTCTCCTCATTCTTCGATGAAATATCTCTTGCCTTCCACGACAAATTAGAGAGTTGCTGGTGGTTTGTGGACCAAATGTTTGGGTACTCTGTGTAGGCTTATCTGTGTTAGTTTTAAATTAGAGTGTTTTCCTCCTTGCCTATCTGTTTTTCATCAGGGATCATATATTCTTGTGTCCAAAAAGACTCTCTGATTTAGCTGTGAGGCTGATTTTATTGTAGGGATGCCTGTGTATCCTGTCATCACAGGCAACCCTGGTGAAACTTCCCATGTTGTGTGTGTATGTTGCTGCAATATGTTCAAAGTCTGATCTTTCTCAGATGTATGTGCGTGTGTAACTTTTATAGCCAAAAAGGGATGCAGGCAGCAAAATTTCTGCCAGAATATGTTTTCTATTATATTTTGTAATATGAAATTATAGGTTAGTTTTTGGCTTTCATAAAGCTGCCTTTTTCACCCGTCACTGGAAGACAACTAACACCTTCCTTTGACTCACGTTTTCCAAGACTCCTTAGTGTTAAAAGAAGAGTTTCTTTTTGAAATGCAGAAATTAAAAGAATATGGTACAAAAAGCATTTTTTATAGCTTTATTGAGTCTTGAGGGCAGATATATGGATTCCAGACAAAATGCAATAATAGGCTAGGATTTTACTTTCAAATCATCTTAGAAACACTTCTCGTTGGAGATTTATTGTACATGTGGAGGAACAGAGCTGCTTTGAAGGTTAAATGAGAATAGTTTGGAGAACAGTGTTCAAGGTCTTTCTCTGCCTCTTATTAAGTGTGTGCTCTTTAACTTAACTGTCCAGCTTCAGTTTCCTATTTTATAGCAGTATTGTGAGGATAAAATGAGACAGCTTGTGTGTGCTTTGTGAGCTTTATCAATCTCAGTGTAAATATGAAGTAGCCCTAGTATTTTATTATGTGTGTTTAGCTAGCGTTAATGCCCCATTGGCATGATCAGGAAATTTCTTTCCTCTGGTAGACAGCACAGACCAACCCTGGCAGGGCTAAGAATGAGATACCTCTTAAAGTCCTATTTATACTCACAAAGCAATTCAACCCCTGTCATCGAAAAACAGCATCAGACGTAGAATTGGCAAAACCAGGCTTTTGTGTGAAATCTAGTTTCCCTGAAACTCTGAAGGGTAAACAGGATAATGTATGTAATTATATAGGACGGTGTTTATGGTCTAGTCAGATGTGTTCTTTTGTAAGCGCTGCCGTAACAAAATACCACAGACGAGATGGCTTCAAGGACAGAAATTTGTTTTCTCATGGTTCTAGGAGGGACAAGTCTGAGACCAAGGTGTAGGCAGGTTTGGTTTCCCGTGAGGCCCCTTCTTGGTTTACAAATGGCCACCTTTGCGCTGTGGTCTCTTAAGGTCTTTTTTTCTCTGCATGCAGGTCCCTAATGTCTGTCTAAAGGTCCTTTTGGGATAAGGGCCCTGGTTAGATTGCATTAGGGCCCACCCTAATAGCCTCATTTTTAACTTAATTACCTTTTTCAAGGCCTTATCTCCAAATATAGTCATATTCTGAAGTACTGAGGCTAGGGATTCAACATACAAATTTTTTTTTTTTTTGGTGGGGGGAGATCACAATTTAGCCCATAACATAAGGAGAGCAGTGGATGAGGAACTGACATTTGCACTTCAGTGTGGGTGGCTCTGAAATGCACCGATGCCATTGTGTCAGGCAGGACTCTCAATTTCTCACATCCCTATCTGCCCACATCCGCTTACTCACAGGGTGGTGACAAGGATTCAAGATAATCATGAACACCAGCTCATTCTGTAAACTGTAAAAGCTTGATACAAATGCAAGGTGGTATTATGCTATGCATACCTGTGAAGGATACATTGGCAATATATGGAAATTTTTAAGTGGAAAAAACAAAGGATCATTGCAAACATTTTGCTGAAAGAAGTTTCTTGGCTATCCTCTTTGGCTGCAGGAGAAGCGTGGAATAAAGAAAGGTGATTTGGTTAAGACTTAATTCAGAGAAGACAAGAGTTAGGCTAACAAACAGATAAGCCAAACATGGGAAGGTGCAGCACGGATCTCTTTCCTCCCCCGCCCCCTGTTTCTGTAGAGTGTATCGGTTTCTTGGTTTAAATTTTTGTCCCCTAACTTCCATGGCTGTCAGTACTCACGCTGAGAACTCTTAGTGGGTTCACAAACAATGGTCATAGTCAGAAAGTACTTCTCTTGTTTACCTAAAAGTGAAGTTTATGACTGCTCCTTAAGGACATGATTTTTCTTTTTAGGATAATATATGAGTAGTTGGGAGAAACTACCAGGCACTTAGTATATCTGTTCTGAAATTTATAAAATACTTTTTACGTACAAAGGCAAGTGTTTTAACTGAAGAGATGTATTCTAAGCTTACCATTCCTACCTATTTAGAGTGCATTTGGATAATCTAATCCTTAAGCACAAAGATTACATCTTCTTTTATTCTGTAAAAGCACACAGAACAAGACCATGCACGAAATAGGTGTTCTTGAACTCTTCACAGTTATACTTGTATTCTTTCTCTTGGAATCTGGGGTCCAATAGAGCCCATTCATTTTTGAAAGCTTTGAACGTCATGAAAAAACTATCGTCTGATAATTTGTTTCTTCTCTTAAGAAATAGTCAAACTTTTTTTATTTTTTGTGAATAAAAAAATTACAAGGAACCAGTCGTCCTTTAAAGCCAATCACTAATGCTCAAGACCCCAGTGTAAGGGAAACAGTATGATATATTAAATAGAAAAAAATTTAATCATCTTTTTATAGACCTATGAATTTATGAAAACCTATGAAACTGACTGAAATTCATAAATGATATAATGGAGTGTCCTGAAGTGGTTCATATACTTGAATTAACTTTTTGGAGCAAAAAAGCTTCATAGTACCCCTTCTGGTACTAATTTCAAGACTTGAAAAAGCAGAATCAGGATATTTTCATTAAGCTTTTAAGTTGAGACTGATTGAATTTAGTACAGTGTGAAGGAGGTGAGTTGTGACTGTAGTATTTTATTATGTCAGGATGGCATGCTATGGATACAGTAAACAAATAATTGTGTAGAAAATATTAATATTTTCGTCATGCAAATTGCAAGGCATTGAAAATATTTTAAGGTGTTCAGAAGCTAATGTTAAGGTAGAGGATTCTTTTAATCAGTGAAATGAAATGCTTGGAGTATGGTTTTCCTGATAATCTCAGGCTGTTAGTTTTTGCTTTAATCTTGTAAAATGCTTTTCATATACTTGAAAAAAAAACATCTTTAGGCAACTGACCATTTAGTTTTGAAATAAGCATCTTTCTTTCAAACGGATTGCTTTTAGGGTCATTTAAGGTTTTTTCTTGAATATTTCCTGTAGAAATTCTGAAAATGACAGTGTTGATTGCTCGGAGGAACTGTAGATACTTGAAAAATCCTGAATCAAGTGTCCTTCTCCATGTTTTCTCCCAGTTATAGAAACAGGTGTCTGGGCAAACTCCAGACTTGGATGAGGAAGAAGCTGCCTCATCCGAGGAAGCTCTAGGAGAGTGAATATCTAGCAGCTCTGGGCTTAGGTCACCTGCAATTGGGACTGCTTTGAATTAGAAGCCTTTCTTTCTTTTTCTTTTTCTTTCTTTCTTTCTTTCTTTCTTTCTTTCTTTCTTTCTTTCTTTCTTTCTTTCTTTCTTTCTTTCTTTCTTTCTTTTTCTTTCTTTCTTTTCTTTCTCTTCTTTCTTTCGGGGTGCATTGAGTGTGGTGCAGGGGAGCATTGCTGTGTTAGATGAAGTTCATAAAACTCCTTTATTGCTCATAGGAAAAACTCCTAAAGGCATGGAAGAGGGGTCCACGAAAAATGTTCCTTTAGTAACAGGGCTGAGCATTCTCTGATTTACTTTGCACAAAAAGCAAGCAATTATTCGGGGGCCCTGTCCGTTGGATGTCTGACAACAGGCCTTTTATTACTCCAGCAGCCTCTTTTCATTCAGCATCCACAGGGTGGCAATGAAAAAAAAAATTTTTTTTTAAGTGCTAGTTGTTTAGGAAGTCATCATCTCTGCCATTGAAGGGTTTACAATCTTGCGGGGGGGGGGGGGCGGAGATCAAGATAGAAACAAGCAAGCTTAGTAATGTTTAATGCCTTCTATTTCTGCTGGGACCTTGAAACTAAATACTGCTCCCACCAGTCCAGCACCCAACACTGAAATTTACTTGCCTTAACTTAGATTCCTCAAGGAATCTGAAACACATCCCTTATCCCCAAACTGAGACAGGCTCTAGATGTTGTAGTATTTCTCATTCCCCTCTCCTGTTAGGCAAGTATTTACATATTAACTGGAACTCTCTAAATATAATGGCTTATCCCTAAAGAGGGACTCTAATGAAGGGATTATGGGTTAAGTGGCAAATGAATGCCAAAGACATTTGGATAAGCCAATTAACCTGATGGTTTTTCACAGTTAATTATCATTGAATGAGCAGAGGTTATTGCCCAGAGTGAGTGAACTACTTTTAGATGAAAATGATAATTTCCTATATACTTAAGAATTTTTAAAAGAATTTTTCTAAAAAGTGAGTGCAGCTTATCAGTACCAATCATTTCTAGTTAGAATTCAGTTCATCAGAAATATATTGAATACCTACTATGTGCTAGACTCCAAAAGATAAATTAGATGATTTTCTACTTCTTAAAGCAGGTCCTAATAAGACAATGGCTGAATCAAACCCAAAGACCATTAGGGAGATTGGTATCTAGCCAAATTCCCCTCCATCCCGTGAAGGACTGTAGTACAAGATAGAGTAATGCCAGTGATTTCCTTTTACTCCATCCCTCAAACTTCACTCACTCTGGCAAACTAACCTATTGTGTTTTTTCAGATCCCAAGCTTACCACCTTCTGTTCTAACTCATGGTCTTTGAAAATATTGACCATCAGCCTGGCAACATCTGCACAACTCCCTTACTCCTTCATGTAACTCCTTCCATGTATGTAGACACGCTTTTCTTCAGGAAGCTTTGGATCTTCTAGTTCTTTTTTTAAGATTTTATTTATTCACTTGAGAAAGAGTGAGAGAGGGCACAAGCCGGGGCAGAGGCAGAGGGAGAAGCAGACTTCCCACTGAGCAGGGAGCCCTATTCTGGGCTCATTCCCAGGACTCTGGGATCATGACCTGAAGACGAAGGCAGTCGCTTAACCAACTGAGCCACTCAGGCATCCCAGCTTTGGATCTTCTAAGACTACTGGGAGTCTGTTTTGTTCTCCTATAGCAGTCAGGATTTCATGTTAGAGTAGTATTTTCATACTACAGTGAAATTGTCTGTACGCTTACTTGCCTCCTCTACTAAGCTGTTTCACAAAGTTGATGAGTCTATTTTGCTCACTATTCTATCTGCAGTGCCCTTTATAATGTCTAGTCCATCACTGAATAAATGAATATATAAGCAAGTAAATGATTTTCTTTTTTTTGTTTTTTTTTTTGAGTAAATAATTTTCTTATGACAAAATTCCTTTTTTTGGGCAGTGATTTTCAGCAGGGAATGGAAGAGGGAATATTAGAACTACCTGTGCCCCATTTTCAATGAGTTTATTTCCTCCTACTCCTTCCAAAATATCTTCCACATGTCATCCCATTTAGGATCTCTATTAATTGTAGTAAGAAGTCAATGTGATTAATGGGAATGTGTCCGTATTCAAAGTCAAAATCAAGCATATTTGCAACAATAGCTAGGGAAGACTTTGGGGGAGATTATGACATTAATCATAGGGGATTGAAGCATATTTGGACAGATGTAACTGGGTGAAGAACAGCAGTCCCGGCAGAGGAAGGAAAGAAATGATTTGAGCAAAGGCCTAGAGGCTGGGAGGTTTGGATGACATTAAGATGCCTATGGCGAAGTAATGGGAGATTGGCCCAGAAGGTATAATGGGGATGGTTATGAATGCTGGGCTGTGAAGGGTGTTTATTATGGTAAGAAATAGGGCATGATGAGGGATTTTTGTGGAGCAGAGTAGTGGTGTTAGAGTTATATTTCAGGAGGTTTCTCTCTCCGCAGCATGCGTATAGTAGATCAAAGAGGGAAAGAAGGCAGTCAGGGATAAGTATTTACTTCAGTTTAACAAATATTTACTATGAGCCTAATATGCGTTGGGCCCTGGAGAAAAAACATAGGGCATAATTCCTTCCATGAAGGGACTTAAGCCTAACGAAGGAAAGAAAAAATGAACAGGCAGTTTTGGTAAGCATGCGAAGCAGTACAGGCAGGAAATAATAAAAGCCTGAATGAGACTACAACAGAGAAGTTAGAGGCGGATTCAAGGGAAACTTGCAAGTTGGATATTCTCTGAGGTTCTGAATAGTGTAAAAATATCCTTAACCAATTTAAAAATGGATGTAGGAGCAAAGAGAGAAGGAGACCTCATGCACAACCTTGATGACAGTGTTGGAGGAATGACAGTATTTAATAAGGGACTTCTACGAAAAAGGGGATGGATTGTGAGGAAAATTATTTGGGTTCAGTCTTACTAAGCTTAACATACTGAAAGGACAATGAACAATATTGATAATTCCAATGTGCTGTTTTGTTTAGCACTCTTTTGGTTGTAGATGTCAGAATGACAATTCAAATTAACTTATGAGTAAGGGGCATTTCATGTGGTTTAGTTAACAGTGTTAGCTTCAGGCATGATGGGATCCAGCTGCAGTAGAAATGGCCTCTTTGTCTCCTAGATCTGGGTTCTTTGGTTTTGGCTTTATTCTTAGGCAGCCTCTGTCTTTAGGCAATTCTTTAGCAGCCCTTGGGTTTCATCTCATTCTCAAAAGATGTTCTTTCTCAGTAGACTTTTGGGGCTGTATTTGACTGTGATTGACCTGGCTTGCTGCTAAATCAGTTGTCACAGCCAGGAATGCGGATGGGTGATTATAGTACACTAATTGGCCAAATCATATGATGGCCTTTCATCAGGAGGTAAAGACAGCCTCACCCTATCCATATGGACTGAGAGTAAATGTGGGCTATCCTTGAAAGAAAAAAAACCAAAAACCAAAAACAGGACACTGTTAACTAGGGGTAGAAGTGGCCCCAAACAACAGCGAGTATCCATTACACAGACTGTATTTTTTTTTTTTTTTTTTTTTTTACAGATTTTATTTATTTGAGAAAGAGAACGTGAGCATGGGTGGCGGGGGGAGGGGAGGGGAGAGGGAGAAGCAGACTCCGCACTGAGCACAGAGCCTGACGCAGGGCTGGATGCAGGGCTCAGTCCAAGGGTCCTGAGATCACCACCTGAGCCAAAGTCAGATGGTTAACCAACTGACCCACCCAGGTGCCCCAAGGTCCTGTAATTTTCAAACATTTTAAGTTAATGTTGCTTCATTTGATGTTCAACACAGTTTGTGAGATGTATTGTTATTATCTACCAACCATAGGTAAGGACGCTAAGCTTGGAGAGGCTAACTGGTCAAAGGTGGTACTCCTGGGGGTCCTAAAGGAACCAGGATTTCATTACTCTTCCTTCCATTTGGGTGTGGATATCACCTGGGCAGTTAGAAGTGGAGGCTCATGAGCGACACCCAGGCTGGAGGTATAAGTGGGCAAGGCAGCTCTTGAGTTGGGGGTGTCAGAGATGATTGACCATAGAGGTGGGAAGTTAGAGAGAAAGAAGGTCAGGGAACAGAACCAGGGGAGAAACATCCACCTTTGGGAGAAAAACATGAAGGAGATGCTAGCCAAGGAGAGTTAGAAAGAGGTAGCCCAAATGGTAGGAGGAAACTCAGAAGACTAATGTGTTAAAGACCAAAGGTAAGTTCATAAATGTTTATTATCTTGAGAATGTCATTAAAGCTTAAAGGAATTTTAAGTGAGATTCTCATGACATGATCCACAGATTTTGAAGGCTATAAACATAATGAAGAGCACTATGTTTTCATTGATGACTAGCATCACTCGTTTGATGTTGAAGGTAATACTAATAATGATAGCAGTTGACATATTACACATATTATGTCCAATATATGTATTCTATTACATATAACAATTTACTTTTTGCTTACTAACTCATTTACTTCCCACAATGATCCCGTAAGGCAGGTACAGTTATTATCCTTATTTTACAGATGAGAAAACAGGTACCTTGCACTCTAGTGTCATCGGCTCTAGGGTCAATTTTCTTACCTTCTGCAGTTCACTGTCCTTCCGGGACATAGCCAGGCATCCTTGGGTAGCACTGAAGCAGGGCAGGTCAGCAAAAGCCATTCTTTTTTGTTGCTCTTTTGTAGAACAAACTTCAACCCATCATTTGAATTTTTTTTCTTTTTTTAATTAAAAGTTTGGCCTTTACTTACCTTTTAGTAGAACCATTGAAAGCACTTTGGAAGAACGTGCCTTTTGCTGTTTGAAGAATGGAAGCATTGTTTCTGCTCTGACGGACTAATGGTCATCATTTATGGTGTTTGTGACTGAAAAGGTCAATGGATAGAAAGAACAGCAGTGAGAGAAACACACACAAGGACAGTTAGGATGGCAGTGTCACCCCATTCATCAGCTTTACAATAGTGTTGGCCTTTGTCAACATTTCCTAAAGGAAAACTCATAAGGCAGCAAAAACAAAGAGCCACAAATTAACAAAACTGGAACAGGTTAAGACCTCCTTAAGACTTGAGGGACTGGATCTTTTTGCTTCAAAAGATGGTCTCTCAGTCATGTATTCTCTGGAGAATTCTGCTGGCAATTGTTTCTTTTTCACATCTGCTGCTCCGATGTTCTTCACCTTTCCCAGAGTGGAAAATTTCCTAATTCCTTAGTGTCTTTCTGAATTTTCAACACCAATTCACAGTGGTAACCTAAGAAATTATATCAGCCTGAAATTTTGTTTTGAGTTAAGGTTTTTCATTAGCTGAGAAGTCACAGAAGAGGTTTTACTATTTCCATTTCGGACTCTTGTAAGAAAATGCAAATGGGCGAAAATCTATTATGCTTAGTGTTGAGCAACTACCTTTTCTCATTTTGCTGGCAGATTATTTAGATTCTATTAAGGCCCTTCGGGTTCGTATTTTTCTGAATATGATGTGAGGGATGCGTCATGCATCCCTTATCATTGACTTGCATGTGTGACATGACTTATATACTAAAGCCCATGCAATGTAGTCTTATTTCATGTTCTTCTGCTATAATATTCATTGGTTAAATAAAAACCTGCCTAAGCAGATAACACCTGTCAGAGAATTTTATCATACTAAAGTCTGCCTTAGTAGAATATATTTTGCACAGGGCTAAGGTGTTATTTTGATCTCCCACTTTTTTGTTCCAATAAAACTGGCCTCTCTACATTTTTTTCCACAGTGTAAATTTAGGCCTATGTCTCATCAAAGTTTTCTGTCATGGTGTAATTATGAGATTTGTTGATTCTTTGTTTTGATGTCCTTGTTTTGTGAAAGTTAGATGTATAGTATATCTTGTTGGCTGCTGCAGATTACTAGATTTATTGCTCTAAGTCTAAGAAATTCTGGCAACTTTGTGCAGCTTTTTTTAAAAGCAGGCATGTTTGCGGAGAAAAGTCTTTGCGGAGTTGGTTACGGAGCTGAACTAAGAGCACGTAGAAATCCTGGTTTGGGGAATGTGGTTCTTTATCCTGTCTAGGTCTGCCAGTGAAAGGGTGAAGTATGGTCCTGAACGAAATGTGCTTTCCAGCCTTCCTCAGTGTGTTAGCAAAGCCGCCTCCCAGAATGCTTTGCTACCGAGCTTTCTACTGCCCTGACTTTGATAGTCTGTGTGTTTCTGCGTTGATATTAGAGAAATTCACGTCAATATCTGAGTTAATGTTTAGTAGAGGCCATTTGGCTTTTCATTCTGAATTACTTGAAATCTGCTCTCTCTGACAACACTGTTTGGCAGTTTGGCAGTTTTTCATATTTCTTCAAATTTTAATTATAACCCATCAAGTCTTAAGCAGTTACTTCTGGATTAGACTTGATGAATGTCAAAGCAGGGTGTTTTAATTTAATGGATCCAGAGTAACATCTGTTTCTAATATTTTAAAAGCCAATTTATATGGAAATTCATTTAATACACAGTCGATACACGGAGACTTGTAAAAATAAAAATAAATATGGAAAATCAAACCACTGTGATATAGTAGGTCTTTGGTTAACAAAGGATTTCACCGATGACTAGATTCAGCTGCTTCTACCTAACACCCAAAATATCACAGTTTAAACAAGATAGCGATTTATGTCTCATACTCACAAAATGGGGAGGTAGTTAGCTTAGGGCTGGTATGGTTACCATAATAAGGACGCAATTTTCTTCAATCTTATTGCTGTGCTCTGTGGGCATGACTTCTATTCCTCAGGATTCCTTATGGGCCAAGATGGCTGCTGGAACTCTAGCTATTCCATCTATGCTTCGGCAAGAACGAGGAAGAGTGGTGGAGGGAGGGAAGAATGCTGAGCTTTTTTTTTTTTTAAGGACACTTTCTAGAAGTAGTACGTAGCACTGGCCAAAAATTAGTCACAGGACTGTATTTAGCAGCAAGGGAAAATAGGAAATGAAATTTTTTTCCCAGAGGACCATGTTCCCAGCTAAAAGGTGAAGAGCTATGAGTATGGGAAAGGGGAGATCAGACAAGGAAGAACAACTACTATCTCTGCCACGTTGAGTATTTTTTAAGACATGATTTTAATAGACCCTCAGCCTTTTTATTGAGCATCTAGAAAAGTCAGCTTGTTCTCATGAATAGATAATTTATGTAGAAGGACTAGCATGGTGTTTGGCTCAAAAAAGATAATCATCAACTACTGTTGATACGTTTTAATTCTAACCCCTAATGCATCTAATTTCAGAGACTGTGCATCACGCTGATTTTAATAAGGGAGTTTTGAACACAGAGTCTTTATAGAATAATAACATCAGCAGCTCACAGAGGCCAGATGTCATTTGCACTAGGTCTCCAGAACACTCACATATTGGCAAGACCGTTCTTTGCTTTTGTACATAGAAGATAAATGAACAATTACAAGTGTTTGTTAACTGCTTTCCTGGTAAAGCTGTTATCGTCACAGGGGAGCCTGGGTGGCTCAGTCGGTTAAGTGTCTGCCTTTGAGCCCCAAGTAGGGCTCCCTGCTTAGCGGGGAGTCTGCTGCTCCCTCTGCCCCTCCTCCCACTTGTGTTCTCTCTCTCTCTCTAAGTAAATAAAATCTTTGGAAAAAAACAACAACTATTATCTTCACAGAAACTGAAGCTCAGAGAGGTTAACTGGGAAGCAATTTAGAGAAGCAGGTGAAAACCAGCATTACCCCACCATTTTATTCCAGCTAGAATGCTGTTATTTCCACTGACTGTGTCACCTTGGATGGGTTTCTTAATCTATTTGAATCTGTTGCATTTTCTTGTTTTTGAGGACACTCAGGTAAATTACAGAGCTGTGATTCAGGCATGTTTCCCCTCAATCTAGGGCTTTTTGCCAACCTGGTTTTTGGTCATATTCATGTGGAAATTCTTTTGATCGCCCTGTCTCACAGTGAAAGGCAGAACGGGTGGAGGGGCTAGACATAAAAGACATCAGGTGGCTTTCTGTCATATATTCTTCAGCACACACATGCCTACACCCCTTAAAAAGCCCTGACATCAGACTAGGCAAGAGGTCTCTATATATGGAGTAAGTGTCTTGACCATCTCATTTCTCTGTTCTTCTAACTCATGATCCTCCACTGTGTTCTGTAAATACAGAGAGGGACTAAGGATACAAAACAGTCCAGATGCCCCCCTATTCTCTGGAGGGTGTAATGACCGACAGCAAGGATCCTCATTGCTGAATCATTTACATGCCAACATTTGTACCTTGTCCACATATACCAGTACTGTTGATTCCTTAATATTTGTTTCTACATTGACTTTTTATTTATTTTTTTTTTTAAGATTTTTATTTATTTATTGAGAGAGAGAGAGAGAGAGAATGGTAGAGAGAGAGCATGAGAGGGAGGAAGGTCAGAGGGAGAAGCAGACTCCCCGCCGAGCAGGGAGCCCGATGCGGGACTCAATCCCGGGACTCCAGGATCATGACCTGAGCCGAAGGCAGCCGCTCAACCAACTGAGCCACCCAGGCACCCTGACTTTTTAATTTTTAACAGCCTCATTCTGAGCAAACAGCTATGAAATCCAGCTTTGATTTGATAATTAAATTTCCTTTCAAATGCACATTAAAATAAATATGGCCATTAAAATTTTTACAAGGTTCACCCATGTATATCTTCTCACATACTTGCACTGGTTTGGAGATCACATTTTGGGAATCCCAACAGAGTGGAAAGAGCACGGGCCAGGGAACTCTCTACCCTGCTATTTCCAACTGTGTGTTTTTGGAACCGTTATGGGTTCTCAACCAGAATTTGCTCACTTGAAAGATGTAGATAATACCTACTTTGTCAATTACTCTACGGATTAAAGAAGATAGAACCAAGGAGACGATTATGGTGCTTGGCAGAAAGCAAGCTCTCGGCAAATACTAGGTTATTCTTTCTTGAAGTCTGTTTGGTGATCCCAGGCCTGCAAACCTGGAAGTACGAATTCTCAAAAGCAGGACACGAGGCACTTGGTAGAGATGATTTTAAGTCCTGTGAGAACTCAGAGTGGGGAAGGCTGAAGTTTTCTAGAATGAAGGAGAGAGGGAAACATTTGGATGGGGGCGAGAGCTTCTTCCTGGCCTCCCCAGCTCTCCCTTGCTACTCAAAGTGTGACTCAAGGACGAGTAGCATCAGCATCACCTGGGAGCTTGTTAGCACTGTGGCATCTCTGGCTCCTCCCCAGACCTACTGCCTGTTAACAAGATCCCCACCCCCCATGATTTATATGTATGAGAAGCATTGCTCTGGGCACAGATATTCTATCTAAAGTTTATTTCTACTAGGGAGCTAGCCCTTGCTTTAAGCAGATCTCTGCACCAGGATCACTAGTATCCCATGGGCTGTGCCTTTTAGAAAATGCAGATTCCCAGACCTCACATCCACCAGCTGCCTGTCATCTGCATTTTAAGCCAGGATACCACATGATTTTTAGGGCAGTTGTTTGACAACTGCTACAGTAAGTCTTAAACCACTGATAGAAACTGCATTTATTCTTCAAAGGTATTTGCATTCAAACAAAGCTTTTGAGGAAAAGAAGTACAGCCCTAATTGTAGTGTTCTGGCATTAAGGGGAGGATCTGAATTGAATCTATATGTAAAGCCTTCCATAAGGCTCATTTGCATTAATACTGCATACCCGGGATCTCATCATACACATGACAACAGCTCCCGGGAAGGTGGTATCTTAGCAAAGTCACATGGAGTTGACCCTGGAACACCACAGGTTTGAATTGCATGGGTCCACTTCTACACAGATTTTTTTTTTCAACAAATACAGTACTGTAAATGCCTTTTCTCTTCCTTATGATTCTCTTCCCTTTTTTTTAGATTTTGAGAGAGCGAGCGAGTGCACATGTGCATGTGCACATGAGCAGGGGGGAGGAGCAGTGGGAGAGGGAGAAGCAGACTCCCCCGCTGAGCGGGGAGCCAGATGCAGGACTTGGTCCCAGGACCCTGGGATTATGACCTGAGCCGAAGGCAGCTGCTTAACTGACTGAGCCACCCAGTTGTCCTCTTCCTTATGATTTTCTTAATAACGTTTTCTCTAGCTTACCTTATTTTAAAACTACAGTATATAATACATGCAACATACAAAATATGTGTTCATCAGCTGCCCGTGGTATTGGTAAAGCCTCTGGTTGGCCTCCGGTTAAGTTTTTGGGGAGTCAAAAGTTATACTTGGATTTTCAACTGCAAGAGAGTCAGCATCCCTAACCCCCATGTAGGTCAAGGGTCAACTGTATTTTCTTTTTTTTTTTCTTTCCATATTTTGTATTTGATTTTTTAAAAAAACATTTTGTTTTTTAGCCGTGCTATCAAGACTAATCAAGACCTTCTCCCAGAAACTCCATGGACGCACATTTTCTACAATGATTTTTGGGGCACTCTTCTAACCCACAGCGGCAGCCATAAATCCTACCGGCCACTCTGCACTCTCTCTTTTCGCCTGAACCATGCCATCGGAGGGTTGAATCCCTGGAGCTATCACCTCGTCAATGTCCTGCTGCATGCGGCGGTCACTGGTGTCTTCACAAGCTTCTCCAAGATCCTCCTCGGGGACGGATACTGGACCTTCATGGCAGGCTTGATGTTTGCCTCTCACCCCATCCACACCGAGGCAGTGGCGGGAATTGTGGGCCGGGCCGACGTCGGGGCCAGTCTCTTCTTTCTCCTGTCCTTGCTCTGCTACATGAAACACTGTTCTACAAGAGGCTACTCAGCCAGGACTTGGGGCTGGTTCCTGGGGACGGGGCTGTGCGCAGGCTGCAGCATGCTGTGGAAGGAACAAGGGGTGACTGTGCTCGCCGTGTCTGCAGTTTATGACGTCTTTGTCTTTCACAGGCTGAAAATGAAACAGATCTTACCCACCATCTACAAAGTAAGTGATTGTTGGCACTCGAGCATTGGGTTACCGAGCAGTGTCCGAAAAGCAAATTTGTTCCTTTTCAAAGAGAATCTAAAATAAGTTACATTTTGATCTTCAGTAAGTGGAAGTGTCTTTTTCGACCTTTCCCTACTAACATGAGTTTCATTCACGGATTGTTTTATTTCTTGGGTTTCTTAACTTATTTTCATGATTTCAAAGCGGGGAGAAGGGCAGTTTTGCCTGGTAAGGTTTAGGCACTTTTATTATTTATTTTTATTCATTCTTTATTTCGGCCCCAATTCTCTGTAATCCAGTAAATTGCCTGTAATGTGTATTTGTAAAAATATCAGAGCTGGTAATAGAGCCAGATGCTAAACTCTACGGAGGGGAAATCCTCTGCCATTTGTTAATAGTACTTTTCCTGATCTGACTTTGGAAAACAGCCCTTCTCTGCGGTGCGCTGGGAACTCAAATTCTTCAACAGTGAATCATCTTCACCGTTTCCTTGTTGTAGTGAATAAGAATACAAGAGTCAAAACACAAAGAGGTTTTATTATAGGTTTTGCCCTGAGGCCAATTGAGGCCTTTGCCTCAGGGCTTAATATTTGCTCTTCTGTATTCCCTTAGTGGTTTCAAATACAATGTTGTTTGAAGGTCACAGAAGCGCTTTCAGATCCCATCCACCTACAGAGAACCAGTTTTTGGCTAGTGTGTTAGGGGAAGGCATTGGGCAGACAGAGGTATGTTGAGAAACCGCCTCCTTCCGGTTTCCCCATTCTCTCTCATTCATAATAAACTTAGCCTTGCTTTGCCTTTTAGTGTAAGGGGTGAACTTGACCAGTGTTTGCAAATTTTGCTCATGTTTTAGGCCAGCTCCTCCTTCCTTTTGGACCCTTAGGTGAGGAGTTATGGTTTTGGATGCTTACCCTGATCAGGAATGCTGTCAAGTTTTCTAATTTTGGCTACTTTTCCCTGCCCCTAATTCTCAATTTTATTTAAAATCAAATTGTGAAGAAATTGAAGTGAAGAAAAAATTGAGGGAAATAGGAACATTTATTATTATTATTTTTAAATGACTTTTTTTTTCACTTAGTAGGCAGGGTAATATACTGCTGTGCTTCTGTTCTGTGAGGAAGCATAACCTTTTCAGTTAGAACTCAAGTATCTAGTGCTTAATGAAGTTCTTTTGTGATTTCAGTTATACGTTGAAACTTTATTTATTTTTTTAAAAGATTTTATTTATTTATTTGAGAGATAGAGAGCACAAGCAGGGGGAGCAGCAGACAGAGGGAGAAGCAGATTCCCCGCTGAGCAGGGAGCCAGGACATGGGGCTCGATCCCAGGACCCTGGGACCATGACCGGAGCTGAAGGCAGCCACTTAACTGACTGAGCAACTCAGGCACCCCTATGCTGAAACTTTAAAAGAAAACTCTGGTTGGGTCGAGTTTGATGCCTAAAAACAACAGTGTTTTGAAAGCCAAACTCTTAATTTCAAATCAATTTTAATTATTTGTTCAGGAAGATTTAGGGAGAGAAATCTTTTTTCTTTTGTTTTAAAGCCATATCAACAACAATAGCAAGCTTTCTTGTTTTACTGGAAATAGTAGAGAGAATACATATAAATAATGGTCCTTGTCCTATGGAGGGAGAGAGACCTATCTGATGATGGGAGAGAGACCTATCTGAGGATGTAGACACTCGCATTGATAACCTGTGAAACATTGTGGTTCGGCATTCTACAGAATTTCCATTTTACCATCTCATGAATTAGGAAATTATCTTGGTATATCAATTCAGGAGTTGCTTTTAGGACCTTCTGAAGGCCCTTTCTAAGAAATTTTCAGTTCTCTAAGCATATTTTCAAGGACAGAGTTGCTGATAGAGATCCTTAGTATAACTGTGTCCCATACAATATTTGGGACATACTTATAATAAGAAATTATTCTTTGTTTATCCGAAATTAAAATGTAACTGAGCATCCTGCTTAAGAAAATGAGAAATGTCACCAGCAAAGGAACTCCTAGCAGTAGAGAGTGTGAGGTTCCTCCCGGGCCATGGGAAAGGACGTAACACTTTGAAGATTCAATGTCCTGAGAAGTTTCCAAATGGAAACTTGCCTAGACTGTCTGGCAGCCACTGCTTGTGGGCAAGGGAAGTAGTTGGGGCAGCAAAACACTTCATCTGAGAGTTGCTATCTCAAGCACACACTTTCTTTTCATTCTCAGGTTTTGGGCCAATGAGCTTAATGAGAACATTTCAGTAACAGATTGTATAGATTTTCAAGAGACTATAGAGACCATCCATGCCATTCCCCTTATTTCCAGTTTAAGGTGTAGAGAACCAGAGATGTGACGGTCACCCAGAAAATGGTAGAATCGCTAGAACTAGAATACATATTTGTGTGCGTCTAGTGATGATTTTACTATATTGTGAAGGTGTGAAGATGAATGAACAGATGTAACGTCAGATGACTTCCCTAGAAGAGAAGAAAAGAGTATGGAATCAAATATTAAACTCACACTGGCTGAGTAACCTTGGGCTATTCAATGATCTGTTTCTTTATCTGGAAATGGAGACCTTGAATGTTGGCTCTTAGAGATGTTGTGAAGATTTTATGAAATTGTGGGGCGTCCAGTGTGAGCTTGGTGCCCAGTGTTTGGAAGGCACCTGATACATACTAGTTGAAGAGAAGAAATATCAATGGAAACTGTAATTCTTTATTTTAAGGGAGAGAAGGCCAAAAGATAAACTTCTGTTAGTTTTTAAACATACAGTGGTTTTGAAAGCATATGAATTAGGAATCGACCAAAGCTGAAGCATGGATATTTAAGCAAAAACTTTTCATTTAGAATTTTATGACTATGGGGCTTATAAACACTGGCATAGATTACATATGGAAGTTATAGAAAATTCCATATTCTGTCTTTATAATATATAGATTTCTATGCCTGGGGTGAGTTAGAAGAGACTCTGAAGGAAGTGAATTCAAAAGACTTTAGAAGGTCCTTTTCAACCTTAAAAGGATAAATCATCTTAAATATCTTACCAATTAACTCCGCATCATGGTTTGCCAGATGAAATAAACTTCCCTGCCCTATTAAAACATAACTTTTATATAAACAGAAAACTCCAGTGCACAAATGTTTAACTCTATTATGCAAACCAGTGAACTAGCCAAGTACTCAAATCCCAAAATGGTGGTCCTCTTAACGCTGGAAATTATTAGGACCAGAGGGGCAAGGCTCTCTGTTTTGATAGTTTCGTCAGTAATGTTTTTCTCATAGCAGTCACACTCAGCTTCTTTCTTCACAGTGTTGGTTTCAGTTCTATACCTCTTAAAAGATCCTGGCCCCCAAACTCAAATGTGCACCAGGGCCAGGCAGAAGGGACTGGTGGAAGCAAGATTCCACCAGTGCCCACTTCTGGGACTCCTTTTCATCCTATTACTGCAATAAGAAAATACAAGCTTGGGCTTGGGAGAGTTGGGGATTTCTGTAGGAAGACAGACCTCTGGATTTTTCAATGACATTTATTGTCACTTAATATTGGTTACTGATTTAAAAACAAACCCTGTTTGGGCCAGACAGAATCCTTGGGATGGCTGAATTTGGCCAGATTTCTTTGCTGCCATTTTTTTACTTCTAAGATTCACGCAGATGATGCATATGTCCATATTATATAAAAGGCTTTCTCATTAATATGAAAGTTTTCTCTTTCTTTGAAGTATGTGAAAAATAGTAAGGACCTGGCGTATCATAGATATTTTATTTAGTATTTAATAAACACATAGAGTCTTTATGTGCTAGGCACTATTCTAAATATACTAAAAACATAAACACATTTAACTTATATAATAAGTACTTATTGAGGTAGCATGACTTACAAAATAGTATGGTTGAATATGACATGAAATAATATAATAATACAGTTGTCAATAGTTAGCGGGAATTTGTAAGAAAACACCAAATATAAAATCTTCAGAAACGTGTATGAACAAAATGAGTGTTCCTAACCATCTTAAAATGTTTGAATGTTCCTAGTTCTTAACTTCAGCATTCTATTTAAGGTGTTTCCTGCATTATCTTTGGCATCTAGTGCACCATCTGGCACGTAGTAGGTACTCAGGAAATTATTGAATTCACACTTGTTTTAGATTTGTCCTGGAATAATATGTGCCTGAAATGTTAAAGTAAAATCCTATCCTCTTCTCTTTGTACAATGAGGATTTCATTCCTGGTTAGTGGGGTCTGGAGGGTAGAACTGGAAGAAATGCATGTCAGAAAAATGTCAAAAAATAAGTTTTCTTGCCTTCTCGTCAGATGATTGTTTTAGCCTTTCTTAGATGACTTTCACTTACTTAGTTTTATGTGGTCAGAAGTAAGGAGGAGGTGAAGAACCCTTGAAACACACTTAAACTAGCCTTGCAAATAAATGCTTGACTTTTATCTGCCCACAAAATGTTTTACAAGTCTCCCATGACCCCGGGAGGTACATGGGTAATAAAATCAGCAAAAGCAACATTTTTCTTACTTACCAAACATCAGTCATTGCTTGCCTAGTGGCCATTTTCTGTGCTTATTTAACATCTGTTAACTGTTTTAATGTGGAAACATCTTTTTCCCCTTTATTAGCCTCATAATCACTTATTCAGTTACAGGTGGAAAAAAAAAAAGAAATCTGAAAACCAGTGTAACAATTCTAATAATAGCCCAAATTGGCTTGGAGAAATGAAGCCCTTTTTGTTTGATCTTTTAAAGAATTTCTATAAAGATGATTACCTCTGTTTTGCTATAGTTGCTTCTAAGGTACACATTATCTAGACAACTTCCTTTTCTTAAAATTAAATTTTATAGTGCTATTTCACGTAAACAAAATGAAGAGACTATATTATGAGAGAGGAAATGGGGAGGCATTGCCACTTTTGGAAAATGAGTCTAGAAATAACTTTTTAATTTTAATGCTAAGCAGGATGTGAATGGTGGAGGTTGCCTATGGTGAAAAAGTTTATCTTGGATGTTACGCATAAGCTTGGTTCTACATCAGAATGTAGTGATCAGACGCAAACAAATAATCCTATATTTCCAAACCATTTACAGGGTTACCTTGAGAATGGGTTATGGGGGGGGGGGGGAGGCTTATGTTCTGTTGAAGGTTTTTGGTTTGTCACCATTGGAACACTGAAGATATTAAATGTGGTGCCTCTGTACATCTAGTTTACGTGACTCCCCCTGTATAGAAGGGCATGGAAAGGGAGGTACAGAGCCTCCAGGTATTTGCACATTGAAGCCACATGTGCTTTTTTATTTGATTAGCTGCTGGGGATGGCATTGGCGGAATATGTTATCATTTATAGCTTTGTCCCTTTGCTTTCTAGACTAGGTTGTGGTTTTACTCAAGATGTGACTCTTATATTGATTGTGCTCAATGAAATATGATATATTTGCTGTTTCTGATTTTCTTCAATCAACATCTGTGCCACTCTACTTCAAGTAGTGTTCCCACTTTGTTACGATTTTCTTTCCCTTCGCTTGCCTTACACTTGACTTTGTGAGGATCCAGATACAACAAGATACTCTGATTCTGATCACAGTATTTCCTCGCATTATTGAAACTGGAGGGCTATTTGTCATGTACTTACAAATGAATTTGGAATTCATCCCAGTGAACTTGTTGTAGCATTTAATATTCATGACCTATAGTCACTTTAAAACTTTGAATAGCTGCCAACACTGTTAACCAGATAATACAACAAATAAAAGTCGAGGTTCAAAAATATTTTACAATTCAAAAAGTCAGAGATTAATAAGGTATTTTATTTCTGCAGGTTGGCCTCTCTGCTCAGCTGATTTAAGACGATTCTGTATTTTGGTTACAGTTTAGGTGCAAGCTGAGTAATTGAAATTTGGAAGCTGACTACTCTTGTAAGTTAATGTAATGCTTGCATTAAGAGTGTTAATACTTGCAACAGCAATCTATTCACAAATTACCTTTTTTTTTTTTAAAGAGTCATCTTTGTACAAGACATTGTATTAGGTGATGTGTGGACTCAAAGATGAATTGACAAAATTCTGCCCTTAAGGACATTTTAGAGTAAGCTAGGAAGTTGAGAGTAGTGCGTGGAAATGCAGAACTGAAATTCAAGCTGGAAAGTAATGAGGTTATATAAAGGAGGCACTGGGAGTGCTAGGGCAGTTTCGAGGAAGGGGGTATACTTTCTGCTGAGGGGATCAGGAGCAGAGACATTGGAGCAAGGCCCCGAAGGGTGGTTCACATATAGACATTTATAATTGGAGGGGCCGGGGAAAGTGGAGGGTAGAGTGTGAGCATTGCACAGAGGGAAACTCCCGGGAAGTTACGGGGACCACTGAGCAGTGGTTTCGGCAGATACATAGAGTGCATGAATTTACAGAGAAAAATGAATGGGAAAGGCGGGTTGAGAGAGCTAGTATGTATAATGATGTAGGAACCTTTTAAGATATGTTATGGCCCCAACAATGTTGGGAGACATTGCATGGTTTTTAAATGTGCTTGTGTTTTGACTGGTACATGGGAGAAGTTTGAGAACGTCCAGGCTAGCTCCATTTTGCCCCTTGGGAGATTTTTTTCTCTGTCCTTCCCTGGGAACAGACCTGAGAGTGGGTCCCTTTGGTGATGAGACCAAATCAGATTCAGGAGGTTTATCTCATTCAGTGAGCATGTTTCCTACCAGCATTTATCTCGTTCTTTAACATTAAAAAAAAAAAAAAGGCAGTTATTTTTCGAAGACTAGATTATTTTACTTTTTACTCTGTAGCATCTAGCGTATTATTATATACTGCTGTTGAGAAAAACAGGGAGTCCTTTAGGGCTTTCTCCTGTGTCTATTCTTCCAGCATTGCTGAACGATGTTCAAATGTTACAGTGAGTGGCCACAATTGCAAAATCCCTCTTTGTTTTGCATTCCTTCTTACAGGAAGACAGAAACGTTTTTCAAAATGGTCCTTTTTACAATCCAGAATAAAATACTCTATCAGCACTGAATTTCAGCCAGTTAACTCACTATACCATCAGTGAAAATGACACGCAAATTGGACCTTGTGATGAATAAATAATGAGTCTCATTGAAATCATCTCTGCTCTTCTCATAACACTGTCTGGGATCTGTATTACATCACTCGGCTCCATTTTCGATAACCTGCTGCCTCAGAGGAATCAGATTGACTGACGGGGATTTCATGATTATATGGTTACTCATATTCAACTCAGTGCTGTCAATTTCACAGAAAAATGATGTGGTCTGCACAAATTTCAAATCATTGTCATTGCCTAGAAGTCAGATTCCTGTCTTAAATACTTGGAACAATGGGAATGCTAATTGAGTGTTGACTTTTCAAATGAAATTTAAGCTATAGAAAGACAGATTCCAAGAATGCATTAGAGATTCCTTAAAAGGCGTGATTGGGGTAGGAGGTGGGGCGGATAAAACTGAGTATGAAATCAAATTCATTGATAGTTTATAAAATAGTTATAAAATGTTTTAGTACAGTAAGCTTTCGAGGCAGTATATGTTTTATTGTTTACATCCTGTTTCATATCTCCTGATCACAGTGTTCCTTTTTCCAAAAAAGAGTGGTAAGAAATCAAAAGGGGAAAACAGGCATGGCAAAATATGCAATGACGTGGTGCTGAGAAGGTCAATGTGCCCTTGCTCTCTGGGTTTGTCTTTACAACTCTGCAGCACCCAGATGGCTCCTGCATGCTCTGTTGGTCTGATTATAACTCTTGCATCAAGTGAAATAGCATGAATTCAGAATTTAATACATGTTTCCTCAATAATTATGGCCTTGATTAGTGAAGCCAGTGTTTCAGTTCCAAAGGACACTTTCTTTCCTTCTCCACATGTTTATTCATTTAATTTCAGGAGATCAACTAAAATGCAGAAATGATAATCCTTCTCTTTGATATGATAGGGGAATCTACAGTGCCTGCCCTTGGTATGTGGTTGTCATTTTGCTCATAATTAATGTAAGATTCAAAACAAACAGGGACAACGTGAGAAAACTGAAGGACATTTAAAAACAAATGACTTAGTTTTTTAGTAAGAGAAGAAATGGAAAATATATTTAGAATTTCCATTAAAATATTGCTAAACATAACTAGGTACCAAGTACATTTACTAGAGTTCTTGATTAAATGCAATATTGGTTGTATTTAAAAATATAGTTTGCGTATTTAAAAACAAAAAAAAGAAAAACTTAATGTTTTAATTCTGTGAATTTTGCGTTGTTATACCTGTTAGTAGTATCAACCTAGCCCTTTTGAGGGCATTATTTTAGTTTTTAATGTGTAAACTCTGTCCCCTCCCCTTCAAAAGGGTTTGTGTGTTTGTGTGTCTGTTGCGTGTCCCATTAGAGTAGACTGCATAAATACATGCTTATATACTGTAGTCAGATTACACTAAGATTATACATGAATGATTTGAGTGTATTTCCATAACTTTTATGAAATGGCAAACTCCAAATTACATAGAATTTTTATTCTTATTTGAAGTGAGGCAAAAATTTGCCAGTTTCCGTGTTCCATTGATTGTAGTTTCTTTCTTCTTAAGATCTCACGACATTGTATCTAATAGTAGAAAACAACTGCTGCTTACTCATATTGGTTGTCTAATAGTATAAAAACAAGTGCTGCTTACTCTGAATAACCACTGGGTGTTTGGCTAATCCTCTCGTGCAGGGGTGCTAAGGCTGCTGTGGAAACGTCATAGGACTGGAGCCTTTAGATTTAGATTTAAGTTGCTGTGACCTTGGATAAATTACTGAACGTCTTGAACATCAGTTACGTGGTCTGTAAAATAGGAATATAATATTTGCCTCGCAGGGTTGTTAGGTATGAAGATAGTAAATGTACACTTTTCCGCCCAGTTCTGTTCCTGTAGAAAGACCATCATGGTCATCAGCGTTTTACTGCGTTTCCACAACATTTCAATGGTAGTGAACTTTGTATGTGTCATTTTGCAGAGCAACTCAGTGTAGTTGTGGCTTTTCTCATGGGATGCAGGATTAAATGTCAATCAAGAAATGGAGTGTTTTTGATCCCATTCACCACTGCTGACGATGTAAAGAATATGGAGAAACAAAATTCTTTTGCAAGGATAGTTCTTCTGAACAACACAATTTGATAATTTATCTTTTGTTTAATTGATTGAAAACAAGTGTGTTGAAGTCATTCCTTAATGTTTCTTCGCTGTTAATATCTTCCCATCCACTCCTACTTTTATAGCCTGGTTTTTCCCCTTCAGGCTCAGGATGGTGCTGTTGCTTATGTATCTGGAAATGGAGGGCAGCCGGGCTTTCCTGTTCTCCTCACACCCAACACCCTGTTGCCTATATATTTCCTTTAGCCAGGTTTATAGTAAGGAAGATTGGTTCAGTAGCTGCAATAGCTTGCAGCATTCAAGTCTCATTCTCTGAAGAAAGGGGAAGCACGGTTATCACCTTAAGGTGAATGTTAATCTCGTTCTTCCCCAAACCTGGCAGGCAATATTGTTGCTGTTGATTCCAGAATCTGTTACAACAAACCTTTTCAGGGAAACATTGAGGCTGTTTCTTTTTTCTTGCTGTTGTTGTTCATTTGTTTATTTCCCCACCTCTTAGGGAGGTAATAGAGAGCAAAAGTTTTGTTTTTTTAGAGCAATACTGTTTCTGGCTACCAAAAATTTTTATAAAGTATTTTGGATGCCAGGGCGTCTGGGTGGCTGTGTGTTAGGCTTCTGCCTTTGGCTCAGGTCATGATCCTGGGGTCCTGGGGATCGCATCAGGCTCCCTGCTCAGCCGGGGAGGGGGGCGTGGGGGGTCGGTTTCTCCCTCTGCCTCTCCCCCTCTGCCCATCCCTGGCTTGTGCTCTCTCTTTCTCAGTCACTCTTTCTCTGTACTAAATAAATAAAATCTTAAAAAAATATATTTTGGATGCCTTAATAAATCAGACCAAATTATTTTTACAGAAACCTAAATCCCCATAACTTTGGCTTGCCGAGACAAGTCTATAATAAGTAGAATTGGCTTTGATTTTAGGAAATCCAGTATTTACAAATCTGCTCTTAATTGACAGATGATAACGGGGTTTGGGTGGGGGATGGCGACTGTTTAAAGATTTTAGGATTCATTTCATCCTGGGTTTCCTTTGAATAGTCCAACCTGGGATGATGATCATCCTCTGGTGGGGAGACTGTTTTAAACCAGAGATTGTAGCACAAAACTGGAAGCGACTGAATCAGAATCTTTTGGTCTGCTTTGCCTTTTGTTTTTGAGGCATTGACAGGGACCTGGTGGAGAGGTAGCAGGAGAAAAACTACTTTTTAAATGCCCTCCCTCTGATTTTGATGAAAAGCCACGTTTGGGATCCACTGATGTGTCCATTGAGAATCTCATACCCCCATACAATATTATTGAACAACATAAACTTCTTATAAAAACTTAAGGCTTTGTGGCTAGAGAGAGGTATTGGAAACTATCTACATGCCACCCCCTCTCTTTTCACAAATGTGTGGCACAGGCTTGTTTGAGAACAGAGCCTCCTCCCCCGGGTCTGATGCTGTCTCACTGTATACTTGGCCTCCTTGCCTTCAGTTCTTAGAAACTTACTATGGAAGTCATTTTCTATTTGTCAGTTAAGACTACAGACTTTGAAGAGACCTGTGTGCCCAATCCCTTCAGTTCATCACTAATTAGATTCTGCCCTTCTTATTTTAGCCTAGGTTCTCTGTGCTCTGTTAATAATTCTAGAGTACCTTTTGAAATGGAGTTTTTTGTTTTGTTGTTTCCCTCCTCCCAGGCCCCTTTTCCAGTCCGCCCCACCCCCGCCCCATCCCCAACTACCTTCAGTTAAGTGCTTAAGTATTTGCATGCTATCAACCTAGGTCTCTAGCTTGATTTAAGCCTGCATTCAAATGGAATATTTACTTTTGTAGCTACCAGAAACTTAACACAAAGAGACTAAAAACACAGTGCGTTTTTCTTCCTAATTTGGTTAATTGCCTTTACTAACAGCGTGTTACTGTTTGAAGTAGGTTACCCCTCAGTGGAGGGATCTTGTCTTTGATGATGTGGAGCCTGAGTTTGGTCTAGAAGTAGAGAATTAAAACAGTACATTGGGGCGGCTCTTTGTTGCTACTCTCTTCCTCTTCTCCAAGTCACCCTGCACGAACTCAGGAGCAGGCGAAATTTCAGGCATCAGCAGTAGACAGATCAGCTGGGTATGTTGTTATTTACCCTGGTACTTATTCCAAGACTGTGGTGGGATTTTAAAAATGCCACCGGTAATGTCTTAAAAGATGTTCAGAGTTCCTTTTGACTATACAGTGTGAGTTTAGTGTCTCACTGTTGGGTGAATATTGGAATCAGTGACAACCGTAATGTCAGAAGTGAGGATAACTCCAAAATGAATGTATTTCAGAAATAAAATGGCAAGAAAAGAGAAAATGTGGAGGTGCCAATTGAAAAATGGGCTGGCTGAGCGACAGAAGGGCTGAATTTAAGTTGTCAAAGCAGCAGCCTGAAGTTTCTGGTGTGGGGACAGGATGATTTGTAGTCTCTGATTCTCCTGCATTCTGCAGTATCATCTTCTCCAGGGCTGGGCTGACTTCCGTATTGTTCAAAGAGGAAAAGAAATAACCCATTTGAAATCATTAGCTTTCATTTGCATATACACAGAGCTGGTGGTAATAATGGTAACGACCACCATTTATCAGGGCTTACTGTGTGCTAGCAAAGTGCCTTCTGTGCATTATTTTGTTCATTCTATGAGAGTAGGTATTATTAATCTCATTTACAGTTAAGGAAGTTGAAGCTTATAGAAGGGAAGTAATTTTGCCCAAGGAGTCACAGATAGTATGTAAGTGGAGAAGGAATTTCATTCCAAATGTCTGACACCAAGGTGGATGGTCTTCCCATAATACTGTTTTTATACAAGTGTAGCTGAAGTGGAAGACCCAAAGAGTATTATGAAAGAAACAACCATTCTCCTATTACTTGGCCCTGGGACCAATGCTGCTTACTTACAATAGCTTTAAATACAAAATATCTTATCTTCCATATGCAACAGTTGGTGTATGGGTGCTAAAAATACATAGATGGGTAATATATTATCCCAGCCCCTAGGAAGTACATGTATACAATGATCATATCACTCTGCTTCGAGTGCTAATAGAATTCCATGGGAAGTGCCAGAGAAGCACGTGTGTCTGGCAAATTAATTCAGCCTGGTTAAGGAAGAGCCTTGAGAGAGTGACAGAGAAGTCATGACATTAAGTAGCTCAGCTCATCCAGGATTTTAGTTTGTTTTGGTTTTAAAAATTTTTATACGTTAAAATCATTTGATGCTTGTGCATTTCATTTAGGTTCAGAGTCAACTTACAAAATTTGCTAGATGCTTTTTAATTTTTTTAATTTTTTGATAAATAGGTACATGTCTTCTAATAGGAGGTGCCATTCTAGATGTTGAGAACAAAGTAGTGAAAACAGGCAAAACTCCTCCGGCTCTCTTGTAATTTACATTTGTTTTCCAACTTAGCTGTCCCAGTTACCCTGTGGGGTCACTCTTTGTACTCCATTTTACGAGAAGTTGAATGAACTCCCCCGAATTGATCAGCATGCCATGAGACTGGATTTCAAAGGCAATGCTAATTCTAAATCCAGATCATTTCCAGTGCAGGCCATTGTCTCACAGTTGAGTTCCCTCAAGTAAAAAGTGGTCTAATTATTTAAGGTATTAGATGAACAGTACTGATTGTGTGTGTGCGTGCGCGTGCGTGTGTGTATAGTTGGTTTGGAAACCTCCTTGAGACCAAGGACTGGATCCTTTTATGCCTTTGCATTCCCTTGTCCCAGAGATCTTGACATTGAGACCTTGGTATTTGGAGCTTGATCCTCAACATCACATTGGGCTGCAAGGGCATATCACATCTGCCATGGTTTTGCCCTACATCGAACAGATTTAAGAGAGACACACACACATCGTACATATTTATGCCCTTCGACGTTGAACTGGTTTGGATTTGCTTCTGAAACTCCTATCAACTTCTGCTACCTGCTCTGAAATGCGTGGTGTTTCTCAAAAGCATGCAAAAAAGAATTATTTGGAATCAGTTTACATTAAAGTATTTGGTTTGGCTCTGAATTTCATGTTGTCGCATCATTGCTAATCAACCATATTAACTTATTTATGTCCCCAGGACAGGCAGTGCATTTCTAATGGCTCTATAAGGGAAAAGATGAGTCTGTGCCATAGAGGTTGTTTTTTAATTCAGATAAAAACTCTTTTTCCTGCAAATTTCATTAAAAATAGAAAACATTTTAGATTAACTAACAGTGTGATGCCAAGGATTCCTGTGTGTCTTAGTGGGTCCTAAGGCTGTGCAGGATGTCAGGTCTTGTTTGATGTAGATAGACTTAAGACTATTTTTAGAATTTGAGCTTTCTTCTATTTATATAAAAAAAGGACTACAAGTTCCGTGATTCAGTACCTAAAATGCCTGAGGCCAGATGTGATTCTGACATTTTTTTTTAATTATTCAAAAGTAATAGGGTGTGTAAATTCTGTATTATGTAACATGGCAGCATTTTGAATTAAGAAACGTTTAGCATTTCTGAAGGGAAATACATGAATATTTACAATAAATGGAATAGATAAAGACTATCAATAACCTCATGTCAACTTAAATCAGGACTTTTTTTTTTTCAATTTTAATTTTGTATTGTTGTGTTAATCACCATACATTACATCATTAGTTTTGGATGTAGTGTTCCATGATTCATTGTTTGTGGGGAGTTTTGTTTCTTTTTAACAGTTTTACTGAGATATAATTCACGTATCATAAAATTGAACCACTTAAAGTGTTCAGTTTATTGTTTTTTGAGTATGTTCACCGAGTTTCTGCAACTATTACTGTATTTTTAATTACATATTTTGAAATTAAGGATAAGGGACTTTAGACCTGTAGTTACTGTTTTGTTTTTTAAAGATGTAGGTTTTATGTTTTGCTTTTCAAGTTTAAGACGATCTGTAGAAAAAAGCTGTGACCTTAAACCATGTCGGTCAGTAAGCCTGGTTAAAGTCTTACTGAGACTCCTGAATGTTTTCACTGTGTCTTTAATATTGTTTGAACGTCTTATTTACTGTTTAACAAATTGGCAATGAAGTTTGGGTAATCGAGGTATCTTCTTCGGGGTTATGTTTGGGTCACACTGCTTATTTTGTTTTTTTAAAACAATGATAAATCATTGGCCCCTACATAAATGCAGTTTTCTGGAGTAAGAATCTGATGTCAGAATGCTTGGATCCTTCTTTTTTTTTAGAAGTATGGTGAATCATGGGCCCCTACATAAATGTAATTTTCTGGAGTAAGAATCTGATATATCTGATTGCTTTGTTGGCTGTGTGTTTGGTACATGCAACCCTTGATTCTTGAATGAAGAACAGTGGTTTGCAGTGGAAATAGGAATCTGGATACTTCTTATTCTTTTCCATACCTTTGCCTCTCAGTGTGTTACACATGTCCTGACACACGCAGAAGTAGTTAGGTTGTGTTTAAGTACATATAATTGACTTGTTTTTAGCTTTGACCAGGAGTTTTATCAAAGTGTAAAGGTGCTTGTCAAATCTAGAATAAAACCAATTTCCATTCCCTTACCTTTTTGGAAAAAAAAAAGAAAATGTATTTTTAGACAAACTAAACACATTTAAAAGATGGAACTGAATTTGGAGTATATATTTTTTTACGCCTTTAACGTAATGACTATCCTAAAATATGTCCCAGCTTGCTTCCTAGAGGCGAATTCACTTCTGAGCAATTTTAAAAGAGCAATAACATAAACTTAATTATGGGAGAATGATTTTATAAAAATTTAATATGCCATTAAGACATTTGCTGATTTACATCAGATTTATATAAAGGTTGTTTGAACCTACACCTTTGCATCCAGCTGGTAGCCTTTTTCTAAGTTAATTACACGAAAGCCTCTGAAAAATGTTAGACATTTGAGAGAAGTTGTGATTTCAGAGATAAAGGGAACATGCTGTGAAAAGTATGGCCGTATGGCATAATGACATAAATCCTGCGGTTCTAATCAGGAGGCCTGGGTTCTCACACAGTTTCTGCCAGTAGCTAGTTGTGTAATTGTGGACAAGTCATTTAGCCTCTCCAGTGGTTTTTTCCCTAATATGGGAGTTTTGGGGGATGCTTCAAGAAGCAAATTATATCATACTATGTTTAATCATAATTTAAAAAAATAATCTTATTGCTAAATTAAAAAAATTTTTTTGATAGCTTTCTTTGTCTTTGAAGTAATCTGACTGGAAAGATGGATTAATTGTGCTTATACATTCCCATGAACAAAAGATTAGATCCCAAAGTGCTTATAATAATGGTTTTCGAAGGCCAAGTACTCACTGCAAACTGAAGTGGGCTGTGTGTTTTATTTCAATTTACAGAAGAATCTGCCTATTATTAATATACATCCATATCTCCCTTTTATCATGAGGGTATATATTTATCTTTTTCATGATCTTATAAACTTAAAAACAGTTAACACTTGATTTTCTGAAATGGATTCTCTCAGAAGTAAAGCATTCTTTTCAGATTTTTTGTTCTAGTCTGCATCATTATTTCCTTATGTCATTTTACATTAACTGTGCTATCAGTTTATCCATATTAGAAATGGACTCTGATCCTGTTTTCTATGGAAGAAAAATAGCATTTTCCTTAAATACCAAAATGAATTTGCCATTCTCCCAAGGGAAATTTTAAAAAAAGGAGAACAAAAAGAAATAATATTATAAAGCGTCAAACTATGATCTGGACTGAGAACTCATCAGACTTTATCTGGGTGGCAAACATTCAGTATAAAGGGCAAGGTAGTTCATTTTTTCTGCTTTGCAGGCCATGTAGACTCTGACAGCTATTCAACTCTGTGGGCCTACTGCAAACAAATGGGTGTGGCTGTGTTCTAATAAAACTATCTAAAATCAGGCAGGCACCAGATTTGGCTCACAGGCTATAGTTTGCTGACTCTTATCTAGTAACTTAGTTGATAAACCCATGTATATTACATCATACAGGCTCTCCAAAGAGATTAAGTCAAGGACAATGTATTTATAGTAGGGTGAATCATTCAATGTCATAGAGGTTGCATGTATTTTACAAAGGGCTTTTACATTCATTTTTATTTTTGAAGAGAAGTTGTGATTTCAGAGATAAGGGGAACATGCTATGAACTTCTGTCAAGACGATATTAACCTTCTTCTTTTACAGTCGAGGAAGCCTAGAGTTGTACTGTTTGCCCAAGGTTACCCTGAGAGCACAAGATTTTACTCTTATTTCCCTGCTTTATATTTTATCAGAGTACTAGTGAACTCATTGAGAAGTTATCTCCAGTCTTGCTTTGTGTTCAACTCGGCTATCCTGTAACCTAGAATTTTGAAAGTAATTCGATTTCAGATTTAACACTATGACTATTCTCTGGATACCGAATTCATTCAAAATAATCATACAAAGTAAATTTTGGTAACAATTCCCCCCTAAAGGAAGCCCAAGTAAGCAGAAGGTGGTTTCCAAGAATAACCAGCTCTAGAAGTTCATTGCAGCTGTAAAAATATATCTTCAGTTGAAATTTAGCTTGTAATATAAGGGTACTTGAATTTTGCTTTTTCCTCATCTTCTTTGATTTTTTTTTTTGCAAGTGATTTAGATAGATATATTGAGGATATTTATTGATTGCTCTTAATTCAAAGGCCAAGCCCTTTTATCATGAAGAAGAGCTGCCACTGGAAAAAAGTTGAAAAGTAAATACCAGTTTAATAATTTTTTTCTTGGCCTAGAGTTGTTGTTGGTGGAGTGGTGATGTGTTTCTTACTGTGTTTACCGCCTGAGTAGGTATGAAGTGATTGGCTTTGGCAGTGTTTTTTCTTCTTCTTTTTTTTTTTTTTTAATATCTTGGTGATCAGTGCATTGGTGGTTGTGGCATAGTTCAGTTGGGGGGTAGCAGAAAGTTTGACAGTGTTATACTATTTACTATGTTACAGCTCCTTGAAAACCGGCCATTTTGCTCTGTCTGAATGAGGAGCATTTAGGGCAGTCACACATCATTAGAATTATTGGTTCAGAATTTTAAAAATCCAGGATGAAGTAAAATCTGCAAGTCACTGTAAATTTCACATATATTTTCCTTTTTATTCCCCCAGACTCACCAAGCCAAAATCTCAAATCATGAATGTTTTGTAAATACATTCTATAATAAGTATTGTTTAATTGTTCCTTTTTAGTGCAACTTTAATTTGGCTCTTTTCCAGTTATTTCATTCTTTTTTACAATGATTTGTAATATTTTCTTCCCCTTCTTTTTTTTTTTTTAAGATTTTATTTATTTATTTGTCAGAGAGCGAACACAAGCAAGGGGAGCAGCAGAGGGAGAAGCAGGCTCCCCACTGAGGAAGGAACCCGATGTGGGACTCGATCCCAGTACCCTGGGATCATGACCTGAGCCAAAGGCAGACGCTTATCCACTGAGCCACCCAGGCGTCCCTTTTCTCCCCCTTCTTAATTAGGCAGCCGGTTGCATGAAGAAATATGCTTGCTGCTTTAATACCAACATGGCAGGGGATTCTGATTTTACCTCTTTGTACCTCCATACATCTCAAATATAGGATTTTTGAAGATGATATGAGTGTGAATACATAGAAATCTCTTGAGTACCCAGCACATAGTAAGTGCTCATTAATGTGAGCCATTTTTATTTTTTACCTATTTTAAAATGGTCCTTTTCTCTGCAAATGGACTAATTTAAAAATATGTGCCATACAGATCATCTGGTTGTTCCCGTTACTATTTCCTTTAGAAGTCAGAGTTCATTAGAGGAATTAGAGTAAATGTGAATGCTCTGATTCTGTTATGTAATATTGCAAGGATATTAGTTCATTTTTATATGCATCAATCATTAAATTTTATTCTTCACTACAACACTAAACTATGAAGTGGTTGTCTTTTTAACAGGGATATTTAGAAATGAGATAAAAATTGTTTCCTCCCTGGGACTACAGGGTCTATGCAGTGGAAGTATGCAATTATGTAGAAGTTACTCAAATCCCACAGTAGCATCCTTTTGAAGGAACTGACGTTTCAAGAATATCCTAGCTCTCATATCCTCATCTCTTATATTTGTCTGGTGGTACATTGTTTACAAATCTGCATTAACCTCAGATCACCTCCTAAAGACCTTAGCAAGTATTTTAAAGACTCTTCATTAAGGGCTAAGGATGACCAGAGGTTATTACGTAATTGGATTACTTGCATCTTGTTAAAGAGAGCTTGCAAGTCTAATCATTCAAAGTCTTGTCTTCCTGATTCCTTTTCTCCCTTCCTCTTTCTCTTTGTGTCTCCATCCCCTCTTTCCCGTCTCTTCTTTATAAGATACTGTATTCTTCTCCTCTTCTTCATCAGTTAAAAATAGCCCTAAGGATGAGGAACTTGACTGGGCTTCATAGGGCAGGTATATTTAAAACACACTTGAAATGTTTTCTACAGTCTGGGACAGGCTTTATTTGCCACAGGGGCTTTAAATGCTTTCCCATTGTTTTAACTCCCAAATCAGTGTAATACCTACCGGGGGTGGGCGGGGTGGGGGGGGAATCAAATTGTTGGAGAAACTACGGACACCAGCACAAATATGTATGTCAGAGAAATGGGTGCTGTAGCATCACCTAACCATGTAGACTTCAAAAAGTCCCAGGGTGAAGGGATTTTTCTATATATTGTCTTATGTAGGTACATAGACTAGAGAGAACAGATTGGACTATTTGATCACCTTACAAGATTCTGGTGTAACTAAAACTGCCCTTACAGACTGCTCTCCTGCTCCCTTCTGGACTACTGTCTTTTGTTCATTCATTCCATCATTTGCTCAGTCATTCATGAATTCATTCATCCATTTGGTAGTAAGTGTTCTGTGGCGGGTGCTGACGGAGTTGCTGCGGATAATATACTTCATGACTAAAACAAATTCCTGCCGTCTGGGGGCTTGTGTTTGTGTAGGAAAGCCATGAGAGTCATTTCTGAAGAGTGTGAGAATTATTAAGATTATTTATGCGTAGTGTCACTTTGGGCCTTAACAACTTCAGACTTGACCTTTACAATATATGATTTCTTTCATATGGTGTAAGACTGGACTGCTCTGAGGAGGCAGAGATTGATGTAGCCAAGAGAAGTCAGGGAAATCTTGTGGAAGAACTGGAGTTTAAGCTGGAGGTGAGGGAGAACATTTCAGATAATGACAACATTAGATCGATGAATATGATTTTGGTTCATATCTAGAATAATCATGAGACCGATATCACTGAAGGAATTTTGAAGTATCAAACAATAAAGGTATCAATAATACTTAGGGGATTTTGAAGTTTAGATAGTAAAGATGGGCCAGATTTTGGACAGCTTTGAATACTAGTCCAAGGACATTGGAGTCTAATTCTTGTTTTATTATTGCCCGTTATTGAGAATTATTGTAGATATTTGATGAAGAGTAGTGCCTAAAAGGATAAACAAAGGGATAAGGTACTAAACCATGAGCGCAAAGGAAGATGAAACTTCTGGTCCTGAATGGCACCAAATAGCTCTGTGTCCTCGGGGTACATGTTTAAGCTTTAAGGACGTCAGTTTCCTCATTGTAGAATACACATTGAGGAGATGATTTCTAAAGTCAGGGATTTTACAAGTAGAAATTGCTGACCTCTAGATCTCTATAGCATTTACCCATCTGTGGCTTTACGAACTTTTCTTGTAGAAGTTAATGGTCTTTATTGTCAGATGCCACCTTAAGGTTGAGGGACCTGGCTGGCGAAGAACTCGAGATGGTGGTTACAAAGTGGATACTGTGTGGTTTGGGGTGGGTTAGGGGCACAAAACCCCGGTCTTAGAATAAAAAAAAAATTAGCTTTGAGTTCTAGTTCTTCTCCTTAGCAATGGGATTCTGAGCAACATGCTTCACATCTCCGAGTCTCATTGTCCCTTTGTAAAGTACTGATTCACATAGTTTGCAAACATCATAGGGTTTTAGAAAGAACGACTTGAGATAATATAAACATTGTAAAATGTTTAATAAACATTCATAACTAGTGTTACTACTACTATTACATGACTTCCCCCACATTCCATAGTTGAATAAAATGACAAAAGAGAATGGTGTTTTCTAGGCAACTACTCTCTTCACTAGAAGCCAAGACCCCATCTGGGAGGTATAAAATGACATAACAGGTGTTGGAATTCATTAGGCAATTATACACGATTCTCTCTTTCCTCATAATACCTGGTCTCTCATGGAAAAATACAATGGAGCTTAATTTGTACTCAGGTTAGCATATCATTCAGATGACCTGCATTTGTTTAGATTGTTGAAGCAACAAGGCATGTGGGTTGATTGGAGATATGGTGCAGAATAGAACAAAAGTGGATTTATTATGAAATATGAGCCGCCCTATAAAATTTCTGGAGTGTTTAGTTTAGGAGTTATTATGGAACCTATTCAAGAATGGAATTTCCTGGTATTACTTAAAAGGGAATGCTTGAGCTATAGAGGCTAAATAAAGAATAGCACATCCTGTCATTTTTATTTTCTTGTTATCAAAACTTATAGCACAATGTTAAGATATTTCATCTTCAGGTTTTATTAGTGTTTGACTTGCCTACGGCATGAGCTGCATGAGTTTTCTGCACTTCTGAGTATTGCTGGTGGTGACTGCTATATTGAGGTGGGGAATGGGGTACAGCATGAGAGGCCAGGGATAACCAGTGCATTTGAACAAGAGTGGAGTGAGTAGGGAGCAAGAAGGCAGAACCTTCCAGTCAGGTGTTTTAACCAGTCCCTTTCACTTCCCTTTGCTTAGTCCAGACTGACTGAGTGCCAGTCATGTACCCATTAAAAACTTACTGCTTGTCTCCCAGAAGGGTTCTCAGGGCAGGAGCCAGTCCAAAAAAAAAAAAGATTGACAGTTAAGTCCGAGAGCGTCCACTAAACCACAACTGTTAAAGCAGACAGAATTCCCATTAGACGAATGCTTTTTGGACCTAATCCAATGATAATAATCTATTAAAACAAGTTGTCTAATCTTATGAGTTAACTTGAAAAGAGAAGTGGATGCAGGGTGATTTGCAAAATGTTTGCACGTGTAAGTTCAACTTATTTAATTTTAAATAATTAGGGCATGGCAGTGATTAGTGCTAATTGGAGCTATGTCGGGCTGAAAGAATTACCCAAATATGTTTTGAAGACTCATGAGAGATTTTTGCAGTAAATGTGTTTAACTATAGGGTTTTGTTTTTTGTTTTTTGTTTTTTAGAGTGATAATGTTAAAAATCAAAGATACACATCTTAATGAAAAAAATACCAGATTTTTGCCCTGTCTGAAATGATCTGAAAACTAATATTTTAATGATAGCTACAAAGGCTGGACATGCTCAAGAAGGAAGATTAATGGGGAGAGTTTTAATGGCCCTCAATATAGTATTTAATAAATGCAGAATTCTTTTTTTTAACTAACTTGAAGCAGGATCAAACTTTTGCGTTGTATTGAAGCCTTATTTGAGTGGAGAACAAATGCTGCTATGATTATACGGGTTTCACAGTTTTCACATTCCTCTCTGTTTCAGAATCTCCTTGTGAAGTTGCCTCTGACCTTACTGAACACCTCCATTCCCAGGTAGCTTTTTAAAAGTTAGTAAATGATTAAAATTTAATTCCAAATCTCGTAATAAAAGAAGGAAAGAAAAAAAATGTGGTAGGTTACATTTACACAAAGATTTCATCTGTCTAGGTTGGTAGCCACCACCACGAGTTTCCCAAAAGCGCTTTTGCCAAGTTGCTTCTGGCAAGAAGAGACTCTTGGAGAGGGTACCAGAACAGTTCTGAACTGAAAAACTTTAGTATTTTTGTTTGTTCCCAAACATCTGGCTCATGGCCACTTGGCAGCCATATCAATCGTTTCTCTGTCTGCATAACATGAAACATGCAACTAGCTTATTATTCCTAAAGTAGGTATAATTTGAGGGTCACTCTTTTGATGATTAATTCCAGCAAATAAAGGTATGCATTTTAAAAATGCTTATTTGGGGGTACAAATGTTAATTGATGCTCATAGAAAAGTTATCCCATTTATAATAAATATTGCCATCTAGGTTTACTATTTTGCTTTTCAAAAAGAAATTCACTTTCCAGAGTAATAAGATGCAGAGGTATGAAAGATGGCTCTTCTTTTCAGGAAAACTAAAACTATATTTTTCGACTTTTCCCACAGCACCCTTGCCTAGACTCAATTTTTGTTTTTAAAGTATTTTCAGATACCTAGCTCTTGGTTACTGCTGATAGCACTAGTCTGCTGCTCCTTACATCTCTTCCTATGTTAAAGGGAATGAACCAAACAGCACCCAACAAAGATTTGGAAGTGGAGTTGTTTTTTTCTGTAACGAATTCTAGTAACCATAACTCCCTTTACTGCTCTGATGTACTTGAAAATTTGGCACGGCTGTTCGTTTATTCTTTTTTTCTTTTAGGAGAAGTAGGGGGAGAATAGGTAATGACCCCTTTGCTTGCTCAGTAAACCCAGAATATTCTACCCAACTGATCTTGTGAGGATTCCTGTTCTGTTTGAGTCTAATAATTACAGTGCCTAAATAGGTGCCACAGTGTTGTCTGGGAATTTCTGAATTGTAATTACCCGATAGTGAATTACAAAATTCAGTTACAGAATCACAAAATTGATGGATGTTTTCTCAAGTGAAAATTTTCTTTCAAAACATTCATTACTTGGCCTCAGTATCCCAATCAAAAAAAAAAAAAAAAAAACAAGTGTTATTTTACAAATCAGTGCGGCATTTTGAGAGTAAGGAAAAAAATCTACCTGCAAAATATATAAAGGGCTATATTTTTATCTGTGAGAAAAAGAAAATAATCATTTGTCCATTTGACATTGAATTTACCATGTATTTAGCAGAAGACACGTTTGTAATTATAGGGGGGGACCATATTCTCACTGAAAAACATGAAGCATTGAAATTATGTGTATTAATGAACACCTGCCTATGAGATGTATGTATTAAGTTGTTTGTCTAGGTGAAGTCTTCCTTTTCTTATCAGTGTCTGTTGTATGTTCGTAGGAAAGTCCTGCACTCATTAAATAGCTGCCTATTTATGAGATCTTTGAGAGAAGAGGGCTATGTCTTGGCCTCCCCACTGAGTGAAGTCTCATTATAATTTGTCTCTTTAGGTTTCCAAAATGCTGGGCTCACAGGCTTACCTCATTAATGAGACTGGAACACATCTCATAATGGCTGGTTTGTCGCACTAAAGCCACACAGAGTTAAAAGAATGTTGCAGTTTAATCCATTGGCGCAGGAAATGCATTTGCAATGCAGTTGCCCACTTGAGGAGAGATGGATAGAAAAGAGTTCCTTTTCCAAATTCAATTAATTTTGAGCTCTTTTATTTTGATTCTCCCCCATTAGGTGTATTCTTAAGAGTGCAGGGAAAGGAATCTAATAAAAACCTAAAGTGGTTTGATAGTCAAAAAGAGGTGTCTTCTTTTGTGTAAAGTATTTTTTGTGTCTGAGGTCACAAAAGGATATTTTCTTCACATATTTTCTTCATAAAGCCTTGATTGTTTCATGGCTAACCCGATTTGACCGTAGTGCACTGCCTGGTGGGAAGTATTAAACCTCTTATTTTAAGCTAAACAAGATTACTCTGAAGGCTGGCGTTCAGGGGCTTGCTTTTAGTGTAATGGGTTAGGGGCTGTGGCGCACCCCTTACAGTTCCAGTAATTGAACTCTTTGGGTACTTCAGTCCCTAATAGTTAGCTCTAGAAGGAGCCTGCCATGAGTATGCAAGAAATTGCTAACTGCTTGATTTCCCCATGTTAGCTTAATGAGGAAGAATGGGTCACCATGCCAACAAAACAACCATAGCAATGGGTTTAGAAACATCCTTCCCTTGCTGTTTGATTCTCATTTGGGGGTTTCTAGTACACTATCGTTGCTATAGAGTGTGAGACAAAACCCAAACGGGATTTGAAATCAATATGTTATCTCTCATATAAAATACGTGTAAGTTACTGTGGTCCTTTAACCTGAATTCTGGTTCATTCTATTGTTCCATCTTTTTAGATTCAATTTGAAGGCGGTTAAAATGTTAGTATGCACTTAACGTTGATGTTAATTTTCATTTGGTATTTCCTGGCCCACAGCTTTTATTAAAGCCCATCTAATTTCATTTGGTTTCTAAAAGCTCTTATTCTAGTTACAACCATTCTTTGAATAGCCTGTTTTTTAGAACAGTTTCAGGATTACAGAAAATTTGAGTAGAACCATGTTCCCAAATAGGTCACCCTCAGTTCTGCCTGTTTACTTACCTTGCACATCAGTACAGTATGTATGTTACAGTCAATTAACCAATGCTGATACATTATTATTAACTAACGTTCATACTTTACTCAGATTTCCTTCATTTTTACCTAATGTCCCTTTTCTGTTCCAGGGTGACATCTAGGATAGCACATTACATTATTTGTCATATCTCCTTAGGCTCCTCTTGGCTGTGACAGTTGCTCAGACTTTGTTTTTGATAACCTTGACAGTTTTGAAGATTCCTAGTAAGATATTTTGTAAAACATTCTCCACTGGAATTTGCCTGATGTTTTTCTCGTGATTAAACTGGGTTTATGGGTTTTGAGAGGAAGAACACAGGTCAAGTGATATTTTTATCACATATTATTAAGGGATTAAGGGTACATGCTGTCAACATGACTTACCACTGTTAAGGTTGACCCTAATCACCTCGTGGAGATGGTGTGTTTCAGGTTTATCTATTGTAAAGTTACTCCCTCCCACATCCCTCCTGTCTCTGGAAGAAGGCACTATGCACAGCCTGTATTTATGGAATGAGAAGTTATGCTCCCTCTCCTTGAAGGTGGAGTATATATATAAATTATTTGACATTCTCTGCAAGGGAGATTTGTCTCTTCTCCTTTGTCTGTCTGTCTGTCTATCATCATTTATTTCTCAGTATGGATTCATGGATGTTTATTTTATACCTTAGTTTATAATTCAGGACTATCTATTTTGTTGCTCAAATTGTACCAGCTTTGGCCATTGGGAGCTTTTTAAGCAGGCTCCTGCGTGCCGTAGAAACTTTGACATATCTTCGCGTGCGCGCACACACACCACACACACACACACACACACACACACACACACACACACACACACACACACACACACACACACACACACACACACACACACACACACACACACACACACAGCTTCTGGCACAATCAGATGTACCAGCTCATCTTGTATGTTTCCTGCCTCCGTTTTAAAATCAGTCCATTTCTCCAAGGAACCTTGGTTCCTTTTATTGGAAAATTGTATTAGAAATCAAGGTAACACCATTTAAGGAATAAATAAAACAAATTTCTAAATAAAATTAAGAAGAATCTCTTTCAAGTATGATTAAATGAAAGAATAGATGGTCATCTTAGGTTTCTTTATGTTACATTTTTATTTTATTTTATTTTATTTTATTTTTAAGATTTTGTTTATTTATTTGACAGAGAGAGACACAGCGAGAGAAGGAACACAAGCAGGGGGAATGGGAGAGGGAGAAGCAGGCTCCCCGCGGAGCAGGGAGCCAGACGTGGGGCTCGATCTCAGGACCCTGGGATCACGACCTGAGCCGAAGGCAGACGCCCAACGACTGAGCCACCCAGGCGCCCCTATGTTACATTTTTAAAATATTCTAAAAAAATGTCCATTTTTTACCAGAGTTAGCTAGTATCATATGTATGAAAAAAGACTAGGAGGAATTTCAAATAGGCTAACAGTTTTGATTATAACTGAAATAAGAAAAACTGTTGTCTCTGGTGACCTTTTACTACCAAATCAAACCAGTTATGTTTGGTTTTAAATTTTGGATAAATGCCATGTCATTCATTATATCAGATTACATGAAATATGCTTTGACACTTTTTGGATTTTTTTATAATCATACTGTCCCTAATGACAACCTTGTTTGGTAAATTATAATCTGGCCTAAAAAAAAGTCTAAGTGTTTATCAGTGGGTTTCAATCTATAACTGATTTATTGAGCTGTTATATGTTTATCTGGATATGTACAAAATCTTTTTGATGGATGTTTGAAATCAGTGGAAAGCATTATGCTGTGGTATAGAGTTAGCTTGAATAAGTGAAAGAACTCCTTCTAATCTAAAGTGCTGAATAACTCACTAAGATACTTTTTTTTATGCCCTTAATCTTTAAATTCTTTCCTCACAAAGACTGGATATACCCACCTATTGAACCTCTTTATATCTTTTGAAACACTAAACATTAAAATTCTTTTGTTTATTTTGTTGCTACAGGAAAAAAAGTTTCTAATCTTGTATAGAGGGTAATTATTAATAAGGAAACCCATTTTTTTCTTTGAAGGGAAAGAGATACCCTGACAACTTGATGATGGCAAAACTTCAATAAATCCTATGAATATGTTCTAGAAACAATTTCCTTTTTTTTAATTTACCAATTTCTGTTTATTTGATAAAGTTATGGAAGATTAGTTTTTAGCAGTCTTTTTTTTTACATTTTTTAAAAATTTTATTATGTTAATCACCATACATTACATCATTAGTTTTTGATGTAGTGTTCCATGATTCATTGTTTGCGTATAACACCCAGTGCTCCATTCAGTATGTGCCCTCTTTAATACCCATCACCAGGCTAACCCATCCCCCCACCCCCCTCCCCTCTAAAACCCTCAGTTTCTCAGAGTCCATAGTCTCTCATGGTTCATCTCCCCCTCCGATTTGCCCCCTTCATTTTTCCTTTCCTACTATCTTTTTTTTTTTTTAACATGTAATGTATTATTTGTTTCAGAGGTACAGGTCTGTGATTCAACAGTCTTGCACAATTCACAGCACATACCTTCCCCAATGTCTATCACCCAGTCTATCACCCCATCTCTCCCACCCCCCCACCACTCCAGCAACCCTCAATTTGTTTCCTGAGATTAAGTATTCCTCATATCAGTGAAATCATATGATACATGTCTTTCTCTGATTGACTTATATCGCTCAGCATAATACCCTCCAGTTCCATCCATGTCATTGCAAATGGCAAGATTTCATTCCTTTTGATGGTTACATAATATTCCATTGTGTGTGTGTGTGTGTGTGTGTATGTGTTTGGGTGTGTGTGTGTGTGTGTGTATACACCACATCTTCTTTATCCATCTATCGATGGACATCTTGGCTCTTTCCATAGTTTGGCTATTGTGGACATTGCTGCTATAAACATCGGGGTGCACATACCCCTTTGGATCACTACATTTGTATCTTTGGGGTAAATACCCAGTAGTGCAATTGCTGGGTCGTCGGGTAGCTCTATTTTCAACTTTTTGAGGAAACTCCATACTGTTTTCTAGAGTGGCTGCACCAGCTTGCATTCCCACCAACAGTGTAGGAGGGTTCCCCTTTCTCCGCATCCCCGCCAACATCTAGAAACAATTTCTAATTAAACTTTTAACCATACATTCCTTCTTGTCACATATTCAGAAATGTTGGAAATATATGCTTTTATATTCCTGTTTTGAGGTGTGTCTCCAATGAGAACTATTTTAGGAAGGGGGGCAGCTAGGAGAAATCCTATATTATTGATAGAAGGAAAGCTTATGACTTCAGTGATGAATAATGGATACAAAATAAAGGACGATAGATTTTTGTTATGTCTGGAGAGCCTTTTCTCTCAGTTATTCTTAAAACTTTCAGATGCTGAATTTTATCTCCTTTATTATTACAACTCTACTATCATTGCCAAGGGCTTAATTTGGAATTAAATGAGCCTTATGCTTAAGTAATTTATTTTCATTAGTTTGCCAAAAAGCAAGTCTCATGATGGTTTTAATACTCTAAGGCAGAATGTTTACATTTTTCTTTCATTGAGTATAAAATATTCCTTTTCAGTTTCCTTTCTGTCCCAGAGAATCTTGAGATCAGAAGGCAGTATTGAAGCTGCCACCATGAAGGGCAGTTTTCCTTGAATAGTAGAGAGGGAAGCTGTTATAATTGATTTTTGCTCTTCTCTTGTGCTATTTCTTTAGGCAAAGACTCTCAGAGAAGAAAATAATGCTCTACAGGGCTTCTATGAAGGCATCACCACTAGTTAATATGACAGGTTCTTCTCATCAGATTTGCCTTCATATTTCAGGTGATGCGTGGAAAAGATTTTGATGTTTTATAGTAAATTTCATATTATTTGCTCATTATAGCTATGTTCTTTTATTCTATTAGTGTGTCCAAAGACTCGAGATAAAATTGTCAACCATGAACTTGATATCCTTAGTTGATTTTCCTTCTATGATTTCTATATCTGACGGTTCCAGAAAAATCCCTCTAAAATTTTGTAGTTAGGAATATGTATATTTATGGATATTCAGTAACATGGAAACTGAAGCAAATTTCCCTTTTAATGTTAAAGAACAACTTTTTGAAAAGATGAAGACCACATTTGAACTTTTAGAAAAATTAGACTTTCATAAAGCTGATTTATATGATTTTATAAATAACTAGTGAATTAAAACATGAAGGAACCCTGTCCATTTAGTAATTGACACGAAATGTATCTGATAAGAATTCTTCGGGATGCAATCATTTTCCCATTTTTAATTCTACTTTTGGAATGAAGTTGTAGTCAGGAAAATGTTCCTCCAGAACATGTTACTGCCTTCATGTATACTTCTCATGGAGAGGTTTGGAGTTAGGCAGAAAATGTTGTCATATAAAGGTGACAAGGCCAAGTTTCTGTATATGACGACAATCAAGCTGGCTTTGGAGTTGTGCAATATTATTTCATTTGCTCCTTTGTGTGGAGGATGGGGAGTGAGGATTTACCATAATAGGATTTAAAATGGGTGGGGGGTGCCTGGGTGTCTCAGTTGGTTAAGCGCCCAACTCTTGATTTCAGCTCCGGTCATGATCTCAGGGTCATGAGATTGAGCCCCGCCTTGGGCTCCTGGCTCAGCAGGGAATCTGCTGGAGATTCTCTCTCTCTGCCCCTCCTCCTGTTCATGCACATGTACTCTCACTCTCTCAGATAAATAAATAAATCTTTAATAAAAAATGTGGGAGATAATGACAGGTAAAAAAATTGACTTTTGGTTTGAGGGTCAGAGTTTAAGAATCATTTTCAAATGCCTACGAACGTTAGGCTCCGTAGTAATCTCTGAGAATTCAAAGATGTACCATTTGTTATATCCCAGATCTAAAAGACCATTTTTAGGTAATATTATCATAATTTTGTATCCCAGCCGAGGTGCATTGTGTTTTTACCTAATTTTCTTGTATATTTAACAGATTTTCTAGCAAAATTAAGGTCAGGATTACAAAAAATAATTGTAGATAGATTGAATTGGGACATGGAAAAGTATTTTTTAATATCGAGAAACTTAATTATAAAAGAATAGCTACAGTAAATATTAAATATGGAAAAGTATATGAACTAATGGATACTTATCTATCCATAACCAGAATTTGGATTTGTTACCATTATTTGTATATATATTTGTTTCAAAAAAATTATTTCAACCTAAGACATGTAAGTTTAGACATAAAAGGTTATCAAACCTTTTTTGGGGTTTTTTTGATACATCTTTTATATCAATGGCAACCACTCATAAATTTGAAGCCATCTTTGTCTCTTCAACTCCATCCAGCTCCCTTCTGTGCCCTGCCCCAGCAATTTCCCGTCATCTGATGTTTGGTGTAATTGTTTCTAGACTTGGCGGGGGGGGCGGGGGGGGGCGGAGGATGATTTTACAAATATATGTATGCATTTGTGAAAAATATATGGGATTTTTTTTTCCTGAATGGCCTGTATGATTTTATAATACGCATATCTTGCAACCTGAGTTTTTTTGAGTCATGTTACTATCTAATGATTTGGTTCATTTGCATTAATTGCTATATAGTATTTTTCATGTTTGGTGTGTATGTATGCCTCTATATATAAATATATGTATCTCTCCATATACTGTATATGTAGTTTATATGGATGGTTTATTCCTGTTAGTTGCCTTATAGATTCAGAACATATGGGTATACCATGATTTATTTCCATATTGCTCTAGTGAAATTTTCAGCGATTTACTTATTTTTGCTTTTATAAATAATCCAGCATTAGAAATTCTTGTATTTAGATCTAAGAGGTTTTGTTAGAGAGTCACTAAATCCAGATTACCAAATAATAGATTTTGCAAATTATTAATTTTCCTAAGTACTTCCAAATTTCTCACCAAACTAATTTATATTTTCTCAGTATGTAATAGTTCTTGTTACAACACAATTTTAGTGACTTCTGTAGCCAATTCTTTTTTCCCCAGTTTTTTTTTACTTAGATTCATTTGAAGTTTGTTCTTTTTACTTTAATTTTCATTTTTATTAACATGAATTATAATTGTTTATTGTTGTCTTTTCTCTGAATTTCCCATGTTTTTAAGTCTATTCTATTGGATTGTTTGCCTTTTGTGATTCATGTTTAGGAGACTTTTTTTTTTCTGGGAAAAAGTCCTTTGTCTTCTGTATATTGGAACAAGACTTGAATATTTCAACCCTGAATTATACTTATTACAGAGATCTCAATTCCTTTGTAGCCTGACCTCATGACACTCATTTATTATACTAAGAAGCCAGTTTGTCCTAGAGCCTCAGAGAAAGCATTATTTATGTTTCATTATGGTTTATTCATTTAGAATGAGGAAAATATGCCTTAAAACTTTGTGAAATGAAAGCCAGAATCCCACAGTATTTTCAGTGTCATTGTTAAAAATTAGACTTGTACAAATATGTGATGATTCTCAGGCTCAGCTGCATTAGAATCTCCTATGGAGATATTAGTCAGACCAGGGCTTTGGTATTTTTAGCAGTTCACAATTAATATTGATGGTCCTTTAGGTTTGAAAGCTATCTTTTAAGACACCATGATTCTTTGCCTCCCAAAGTGTTTTTCTGGGCAGATTAGAACATGCAAACTCCACAAGCACGGGGTCTGCCCTCTCTCTGCACGTATACATCCAGTGCCTAGTAGGAGAGTGCCTGTCACATACAGCCGTCTTAATGATATGCTCAATGAATTCATTATGTTTTCACTATTAAAATGCAGTCATTTTCTAACGCTACCCATCAGAGATTATCCTTCGATCATGTTAAGTTTCCTGTCTTCTATGTGTGGATTTTTACTAGCTTTAACTTTCCAGTCTGGTGGTAACTCTTCACAACTCTCATGCCTTATCTTACAAATACCTGCGTTGAATCATCTGATACACGAAGCCAAGAAGAACAACAAAAATAAAATGCTGAGGCTAATTATATGACTTGACTCCTACCTGTAACTCAATAAAAATTTGCTCATCTGATTTAATCCATAAGTAAGAGCATAGGGACTATGATTTTTTTTAATATTTTGTTTATTTGAGAGAGAGAGAGAGAGTGAGAGAACGAGTGGGAGGAGGGGCAGGAGGAGAAGCAGACCCCTGCTGAGCAGGGAGCCCAATGTGGGACTCGATCCCAAGTCCCTGGGATCATGACCTGAGTCGAAGGCAGATATGTAACCGACTGAGTCACCCAGGTGACATAGGGACTGCGATTAATTAAAAATCCTTTCCATGCTTTCTTTTCTTTCACCTTATTTTTAAGGCTGTTACCACAGAAACAATGAATGAGGTTAGAAGAGAGATTTGGTTTTATCAGAATCCCATTTTATAGGTGACCATTTTTAACAGTATTCTGTGAGAAGGCATTAAAGAGACTTGAAAGTTGTGATTTCAAAGAAATCATAAAATACATAAAAAGTGGTAGTCAGTCATGAGGCCTTAGAAGCTCTTCCACTTTAAACGTTTTGACATTAATTTTCTTTTACCTGTTCATTAAATTTTCCTTTAACGGTGTCATTTATTTAGCCCTTATAGACCTTAACTTTAAGTTACAATGAGTGTATGAGAGCATCTCACTTCAGAACTTCAGTGTCTCTTGATCTTCGTTGTTACATAATTTGTTTAAATGGGAGCTGTATATGAAAATGTTTTAAAATATAAAGGACTTTATAAATTAATGTTAGCATTTATTCTGCTTTTTCACTTTTGTCATTTGCTCAACACTAGGCTTCTTATATTTTATCACTGAATAGCTTTCATTAATCTTTTGTAGTTTATTTAAATATTCTTTAAGTATGATAACAAGAATCATTTTGATCACATCTTCAGTCTTAATGCTTTGATAATTTATTAAACATTGCTAAAGATGCTTTTATTAAAAGTTAATAAGGTAGTTTTGCCTTATGATATTTCTGTTTTAAGAATAAAGTGAAATTATGCAATGATTAAGGCTAACTTCTTCTGGAGTTTCATGACTAGCAAAGAATCCTGATTACACTTTCCTTCCCCATGTGGTTCTCTTACTCCTTTGCTTTTCTTCTTGACTGAAGAGGAGGGTAATGCCTCCCCTTTCTCTCTCCTCACTGTCACCAGAAGACACTGGAATAGAATGGCCTCAGTTACACTTGGTGTACTTAGTACACTTAGTTGCAAAATGGACTTTTGGTACAGATTTTCACCTTGAATTGTTTTTTCAAGATCAGTCTTCCTCATCCATGGCACCTTATTTCATTTATCTTTGCCAAATGACATGTTTCTCTCTTGTGTAATCAAAGCATCTTCAATTGTGTGATTTGTCTTTCGAGGTATTACAGCCTCTAATGTGCAGTTTTGTGTTTTGTGGAGTTTTTTTCTAAAATCAGTAAATTTTAGGATTTTTGCTGGGTAGAATTTCGGAAGAGCATAAGAATGGTTTGCAAAAGGTAATTTTAGATGATACTGATTCTGAACCATTTCATTTTTCCAGAGAAGACCTGGAAGTGAGAAATTAGTGATGACTGAACGTATTACTCCCCCACCGCTAAAAATTCCATGCAGCATTATGTGAAATACTTTAGAAGTTGGCCACAGATATTTTGAAACACTGAGGCAGTTAGTTCTGTGAATTTAGTGTTACTGTAATCTGATATTAATAATCCTACCTCATAAAATTGTCATAGTTTCCATCTGTTTGCTGTTTCTCATTTTCCTTATTTTGAATTTTAAACTTCTAGTCTCCTTGTCTTCATTTCTTTTATACCCAGAAGTACCTTGTCTTTAAATATTTAAAATACCTTTCAAAATAATTTTGAGGGATGCCTGGGTGGCTCAGTCGGTTAAGCGTCTGCCTTGGGCTCAGGTCATGATCCCAGGGTCCTGGGATCGAGCCCTGCATCGGGCTCCCTGCTCAGCAGGAATTGCTTCTCCCTCTCCCTCTGTCTGCTGCTCCCCCTGCTTGTGCTCACTTGCTCTCTCTCTCTCTCTCACAAATAAATAAAATCTTTGGGAAAAAAAGATAAAAAAATAAGAAACACTTCAAAATTCTCCTTTTAAAAAGAGTAATTTTGAAATTTAAAACACATATCACAGAAAGAGAGAGAGAGAGAACCCTCTGTGAATTAGAATGTTCTTTGTAGAGGTGAGAACTTCCAAGGTCTTAGAGTAAGATCCCATTAATGACTTTGAAAGTTGGGAATAATGTAATCTGTGTTTAAAAGGGCTGGGTCACCAGTTAGGAGGAGACTATTGTGATCATCCAAGTGTGGGCATTTTGGACTCAAGTGGTGACAGAAGAGATGGTGAGAAATGGACAAATCTGGCTTATATTCTGAAGAGAAAGTGAGAGCTGGTAATGGATAGAATGGGGCAGGGGGAGGGAGGGAGGCTGGGAAGAAGAAACTGGTTACATAGGTTTACCGTCTTTGGTGGTGGTGATGACTGAAGGAGGAAGTGTTTAGTGTCAGGAGTGTATGAAGTCAAGCTTTATGTTGGGCATTTTGAATTTGAAATACCTAAGTGAATATCTCCAATAGACAATTGAATAAATGACTGTGGAGATAAAGGAAGGTTAAGGTGGAATCATTAGCATATATTAATATTTTTTAAAATTAGACCTTGCCAAGATCATTAGGTTAATAGTAGAGATGGAGCAGATGGTCCATGACCAGTTCTGTGGCTTCCAGCAATGAAAGGTGGGGTGAATGAGGAGTCTGAGGAAGAGAATCCAGTGGCAATTGTATATAATGCATAGAGACTGTTTTAATAGAAGTTGTACATGCTCAAGATATATTGTTCTTTGGACTTTTTAAAATGGAGATATAACTGACATTTAGCATTTTATTAGTTTTAGGTGCACAACATAATGATTTGGTATATGTATATATGGCATATGATCACCATAGTAAGTGTAGTTGATTCCATCAACACACAAAGTAATTTGTTTTTTTTTCTTGTGCTAACAACTTTTAAGATCTGATCTCTTAGCAACTTTCAAATATGCAATAGAGTATTGTTAACTACAGTCACCATGATGTATATGACATCCACAGAACTTATAACTAGAAGTTTGTACCTTTGACCACCTTCACCACTTCATCCATTTTGACAACTCTCCCATCCCTGTCTCTGACAACCACCCATCTGTTTCCTTTATTTAAGAGTTCAGGGTTTTTATTTTTTAAAATTCCATCTATAAGTGAGATCATACAGTGTTTGTCTTTCTCCAGCTGACTTATTTCACTTAGCATAATGTCCTCAAAGTCTATCTACGTTGTTGCAAAAGGCAAGATTTTCTTTTTTGTTGGCGCCTGGGTGGCTCAGTTGGTTAAGCGACTGCCTTCGGCTCTGGTCATGATCCTGGAGTTCCGGGATCGAGTCCCGTATCGGGCTCCCTGCTCAGCAGGGAGTCTGCTTCTCCCTCTAACCCTCCCCCACCTCGTGTGCTCTCTTTCTCTCATTCTCTCTCTCAAATAAATAAATAAAATCTTAAAAAAAAAAAGATTTTCTTTTTTGTGTGTGGGCAAATAGTCCATCAAATATATATCGCACATTTTCTTTATCCTTCATCCGTCGGTGGGCACCTAGGTTATTACCATGTCTTGGCTATTATAAATAAATAATGCTGCAATAAATGTAGGGTTACAGATCTTTTTTTTGAGATAGCGATTTTTTTTTCAGATAAATACCAGAAGTGGAATTGCTGGATCATATGGTAGTTCTATTTTTATTTTTTGAGGCAACTCCACACTGTTTTCCATAGTTGCTGCACCAAATTACACTCTTACCAACAGTGCACGAGGGTTCCCTCTTCTCCGCATCCCCACCAACACTTGTTATTTCTAGCCATTCCAACACGTGTGAGCTGATATCTCATTGTGGTGTGAGTTTACAGTTCCCTGATGACCAGTGATGTTAAGCACCTTTTCATGTACCGGTTTCTGTGACTTCCCGGGAAAAATGTCTATTCAGATCCTATGTCCATTTTTAATCAGATTTTTTTTTCTTTTGAGTTGTATGAGATTTTTTTTAATGTATTTTGGGTATCAAATGTGTGGTTTGCAAATCTCGTTCAGCAGGTTGCCTTTTCATTGTGTTGATGATTTCCTTTGCTGTATAGAAGTTTTTTATTAGTTTGATGTAGTCCCATTTATCTATTTGTGCTTTTGCCTTTTGTGTTTTTTTTTTAAACTAAATATTTGGCATACCCTTAAGATTCCAAGCACCATTTTGAGTGTTACTAATGTGTAATTCTATACAATGTCAATGTGTGCAGTAAGAGATCACATTACCAAGGAGTCATTAAAGTTGGGATATAGTATCCACCCCTCCCCCTCCCGCTTGCCTCTTCAGGACTTAGATTGTTTGAGGTCACTAAATTCTTATTCAGGTTGAAAGAGTTTGCCAGAAAATTCTCATTAACAGGAATGCCCTTTGGCCTTCCTCTCATAATTTTCTGTCTCTCTCTTAAAATAAGTAAGCACATTATCAAAGTCATTTTATTTTTAAAAAGTTGTCATCGGGGTGGAAAATTTGGGATTCATGAGGAGTGTTATTAAATGTTTGATGTCATTGATGTCAGTGACAGCATGGGGTAGCAGATGAAAGCCTGTTGATAAATTCTGCAAGAAAATTCGAGACAATGAAATGAGGACTGGCATAGACATAGCTAAATGCTGTTACTCCTTTGAGCCAGGCAGAAGCCTGTCATACTCCATATTTTGGGGCATACCTGCTCTTTGTTTTTCTAAGAACCTAAACCATAAAGGGAAAGAAGATAGTTATTTGATGTCTATTCTATCCTGTGCAGAGTGCTAAGTACTTTTATACTGTGGTCTCAGGTCTCAATTTAACCTGATACCGATTCTGAGGGGGAAATACATTTAATCCATTTTACAGAGGTCAGGAAATTGAGGCTTTGGTTCTTGGTATTTTTTAGAACAAGAAGAAAAAACGTTCATCAAAAGTTATATACAAAGTAGGCTTCCACAGTCAATGGGGCTTTTTTTAGGTTAAATTTTCCTAAGCCCTTTTTTTTTAAAGACTTTATTTATTTATTTGACAGAGAGAGAGCGAGAGAGGGAGCACTAAGCAGGGGGAGTGGGAGAGAGATGAGGCAGGCTTCCCGCTGGAGCGGGGAGCCTGACGCGGGGCTCGATCCCAGGATCCTTGGATCATGACCTAAGCCGAAGGCAGACGCTTAACCAACTGAGCCACCCAGGCGCCCCTTGCTTGAGCACACTTAAATGGAGATAGAAATAAAGGCATGTATTTAAGACCTATGTGGTTTTAACTGTCCACTTCAAAATGTCTTTTCGTCTCTAAATGTTAAGTGAAGTGTTCCCATGCTGTATTGATGATGATCTTAATTTTTTCCCTTCTCTTTTGGTTTCAGAGGAAGAACTTGTCTCTTTTCCTCAGCATTAGTCTGTTAACTTTCTGGGGAACTTCCCTTTTGGGTGCCCGTTTATACTGGATGGGAAACAAACCACCAAGCTTTTCCAACTCTGACAACCCAGCTGCTGATTCGGATAGCCTGTTGGCTCGGACACTCACTTTCTTCTACTTGCCAACCAAGAACCTCTGGCTGTTGCTATGCCCAGATACACTCAGTTTTGATTGGTCAATGGATGCTGTGCCTCTGCTCAAAACAGTTTGTGATTGGAGAAACCTACACACTGTGGCCTTCTATGTTGGACTCCTCCTCCTTGCCTACTATGGCTTGAAGAGCCCAAGCGTGGAAGGAGAATGCAATGGGAAATTTGTAACAAATGGCAAGCAGAATGCAAATGGACATAGCTGCCATTCAGATATGGAGTACCGGAACTCAGAGATTAAGCCCAGCTTTGCATCCAAAGTAGAAAATGGCATTAAAAATAATGCATCACAGAGAACGCAACTTCCTTCTACGGAGAACATTGTTGTTCTTTCTTTATCTTTGTTAATAATACCCTTTGTTCCTGCCACGAACCTGTTTTTCTATGTCGGCTTTGTAATTGCAGAGCGAGTTTTGTATATTCCTAGTATGGGCTTCTGCCTCCTCATTACAGTGGGAGCTAGGGCCCTTTATGTCAAGGTCCAAAAGCGGTTTCTCAAGAGCTTGATTTTTTATGCCACAGCTACATTAATTGTTTTCTATGGACTGAAGACTGCGATCAGGAATGGAGACTGGCAGAATGAGGAAATGCTGTATAGGTCAGGGATAAAAGTAAACCCAGCTAAAGGTAATATTTTATTTTATACTTTTGCCTAAACAGTTTACTCATTGTGCCTTTTTATATCCTTGCTTCTTGCCTTACAACGCAGTATTCAGGAAGAAGAGGTCTTTTTCTGCCATACCCGTATCTTTGTTTCATTTCATTTTTTTTTAAGAGCTGAGCAGTACAACCAATTTAGAGATGTATCCAAAATTCCATATTTGGAATAGGGAAGTATTTTCTGATGTTCCGGACTATATTTGTCCAGAGGAATTCGAACGGTTCTGCAAAAGTATTGATTGTCATAAAAAATTTAGACAAATGCTTGGTTTCTGTCTTTTAAATACTGATACAGACATCATCTTTCATCATGTAATAAAAGTTAGGCTATCCCACTTGAGGGTATTTTAGCTTTGCTGTTTTCCAAGCATCGCCTGAGGAAATACTGTTAAGACTTACATTCACATCTTTAGAAGATTTGGAGGTGATGCTACCTCTGAATCTTGGAATCATGTCTCTAGGTGTCAGTGTGTGCGCATACAAGTGTGAGTCGCCCTTAGCTTTGCAGAGGCTCTGTAATCTGGATGTTGCCAAGCCGTTAGCACATTCTTATTTAAGAGTTCTTAAGTCACGTAGGGAAATAAACTTCACTGTACAGTAAGATTGATCATGTATTTCATTATTGTTTTTGATTTAGAACACTTCTTTAGCAAATCATAGAATCTATAGCCAGAATAGGAAGTCTCCCTTAAAGCATAAATGAATAGGCAAAAGCTGTTACAGTGATTTCTCTGGTTTAGGCAGTAAAATGATGATAGAAGCCAGAGAGCAATTAAATGAAAACAAGTACACCTTTTAGGTGCAGAAATATATCATAGTAAACTGTTCTTCATAAGCCTTTTCTTTTTCTTTTTTTAGTTATTTATCTTTTACATTAGGGTTGCTTGTGTAGCATTTGAACTGGGCTTTTTCTACTTTTTCCAACACAACTGTGTACTGGTTTTCAAATACTGGAAGTGTAAACCTGTTCCAAATGTAGGGAATGGCCTATTGAGAGATATCGGGATATATGTCCAAAGATCTGGATACCCTAGAAGCAACTCCTTATCCGATTACCAATGAAGTCAGGAGTTCAGCGAGCAGCTACTCATTTCTTTAAGCTAAGGAAGTGATTGTTGGTACTTGTAACGCTTAATAGATTGCCGGGACTTTAATGTGAGTAGAAACATTAAAACTGAGCTAGTGCATAGCATAAAATCCCTCAGTTCTTGTGGAAAAAATCTTTACCATGTGGCTTTTGTAGGTAGTGAGTGCTGCACAGTTTAGTGAATGCATGAACCCAAATCGTGCTGTAAAAAATGTTGCAATCAGTTCTCACAGAATGCTTTTCAGCTGGTTTTTCTTCACTGGTAGATGAAAGTATGTAAAGCAAGGCTATGTTGCCAATTTATTTTCCTGCTATTTAAAACAGATACATTGTAAGGAATTAAAAAAAAACCCGCATGTTAATTTCATCACAAGGTGGTTCTGAGGATTTATTAAATTTATTGGTGAAGTTTCAGGTTAAGCTACTATAACAAAGAGCCAAGATAACGGTGGCTTAAATAAGATAGAAGCTTTATTCTTTCATGTAACAATCTATGTGTGTAGCCCAGAGCTGATAAGATGGCGCCATGGGTTTTCAGGATCCGGGCTCCTTCTCTTTTGTTCTCTTGCCATCTTGGTAGTGTCACCCTGTCCATACGGTCTGAGATGGCTTATTATCACATCAGCACTTCAGCGCACAGGAAAAGAGAGAAAGAGCAAACGGTGGGCGTACCCATTCTTTTTAAGAGCATATCACCGAAATTGCACACACCATGCTTGCTCACAGACTGTTGGCCACGCCTAGCTGCAAGGAAGGCTGGGAAATGTTATCTTAATTCTGAGAAGCCAAGTACCCAGCCAAATTTTATTACTCTTGAAGAAGGGGAGGGCAGATACTCAGATGCTAGAGCATAAGTAGCAGTCTCGGTCCCCACAGAGATAGAAAGCATTTTGTAAACTCCTAAATATTGTCCAGATATGTTTCTAGATATATTTGGCTACGATACTTTTGACAGTTATTCTGATTTTGATTCAGTTATTTTGCTGACAAAGCTAAAATGCTTGATTCTTTCTTCATCCATTCACTCAGTAAAAGACTTATTAAGCATCTCCTTGGTTTCCAATATATTTTCATGTCTCCTTCCTAATACTTAAGAAGTGCTATAGTATTTAGGTGCTCCAAGTATTGTTAGTTAAATGAACATATGACTAACTAGTACTCTAAGTCCTTTGAAACATCAAAAATTCAGTTCCTGAACCCTGCCCTGCTCCCACAACCCCACCACCACTACCTGCACCCCTGCTATACTTACAGCCTTTACTATCTCAGTTGATGGCAACTCTATTTTCCCAGCAGCTCTGACCACTGCTTTGGAGTCATCCAACCTCCTCTTTTTCTTTTCTTTTTTTTTAAAGATTTTATTTATTTATTTGAGCGAGAGAGAATGAGAGGGAGGAGGGTCAGAGGGAGAAGCAGACTCCCTGCCGAGCAGGGAGCCCGATGTGGGACTCGATCCTGGGACTCCAGGATCATGACCTGAGCCGAAGGCAGTCGCTTAACCAACTGAGCCACCGAGGCGCCCCCAACCTCCTCTTTTTCTTTAACACTCAGCATCCATTTCATCAGCAAAGCCTCTTGACTCTTTCTTCAAAAATACATCCAGAACTTGAACACTTTTTACCACCTCCAGTACTACCACTCTGGCCCATGCCACCATCATCTTTCTTGGAATTATTAATAAAAGCCTCTTAGTTGGCCTCCCTGCTGTTTTCTTGCCTGTTAGAGAAGAGAAGGCATGCATTGAACACACTGAATAATAAATGTTAAAGTCATAGTCTTCGTAAAGAGTTTATAATCAGTTTAGGGATAAGTTGTATATGCATTGAAGAAGGTGAAAGTGTAAAATATTATGCTATTGATATACCAGGAACTGAGAGACACTTCATAATAAGAGGGATAGAATTGGAAATGGGGGTAGTTTTGGATCCCATGACTGCCTTCTGTGCACATTCCATTTTGATACGAGACAAAACTCAACATCTAGGTTCCTTATTTTTTTCTATTTATAACATGTTAATAATAATTGTGGCTATGGTTACTTCCCTAGCAATTATGAGACTGGTAGTAATCTTCCTTAAGGTAATTTTTTCTTAGTCTGCTATGTTATTTGAGTCTAGCAAAAGATTAGAAATCCTTTAAAGCCAGTTCTTTGTAAGGTTGTCTGAGATTACAGTTATTTCATTGAGTTAGGTTTTTTTCTTCCCTCCTTTGAAAGCCTTTGCAAATTTTGGAGTACTTCATTCTACCATGTGTTTACCAGAATATGATTTTAAGCCTCATGAAGCATTATACATTAAAGCTGCTGCCTTGGGTAATGGGTCCTGTAGACAGCTGCCAGTCATTAACTGATTGGATGCAAATGATGATGGGTAAAGCCTGTCATAGTGACTGTGTTGCTAATTTATGGTTTAAATCTGGATAGTGGAGAAATGATAGCTGATTTGGACTATGTAAACTACAAGTCCTGTCTCATTATGTGGTTGATAATGTCAGGAAAATACTAGACATAGTTGATTACTGTAGTTTGCTGATTTCACAATGACTCTTTGCATTTTTGTGCTTAGGAAAGAGGAAATTTTCCCTGATGACTGCTTTAATGAGGAAGCCACATAATATTTGAAAGTGTTTGTGTGTGTGTGTTTAAAACAACATATTTTGTAAACCATATTGATTAGTATCTGCTTGGAAAAAAAGCATTTTTTAATTCATTAAAAGTGGTTAAATGTATGATCACCCTTCTTGGCCCCTGGCTTTCTCTAAATCCCCACATCTTTGGCTTTCTATAGAATTGAGCACCATTGATCTCTGCTACTCTGGCCTTCAAAGCACATCACAGTTTTCATTATCTTTCTCTCATTTTCCACAGCTCCCTCTTCTACAGGTTTGCCTCCCTTCCTAAATTGATTCATTCTTCAAGGTTCTGTCCAAAGATTGCCTTTATTTTCCTTTCTTTATAGATTCTAGAACCCTTCCTGGTATATGGGGGGGGGGTCAATAAACATGTCATTGAATTTCTAAGTTATTTTCCCAGTGACCTCATATCTATGTGGAACTTTTCCACCTGGATGATTTGCCAGTATCTCAAACTCATCACCATCTTCCCTAAAACCAACTACTTTCCAACTTCCTTATTAAGGTCATAAGCAGAGACTAGCAAAGTTATTATAGAGAAACAGATCAGTGAGCATATAAACATAAAAAAGAATGATAGCATATAGGTGGCATATCTGGTATGCTAAAAGGTATTTAAAGTTTTTAAAGTTATAGATTAAAAATCAAATCATTTCTTTAGAGTAGTTTGGTTTATTAACTATCATTTTGCTTTGAAGAATGTATGACTGTGATTTTTAATTAAACAGGGTTAATCCAAGGAAAACTTATTAAATAACTAAAGTTTATTTTAATGCCTGTTTTTAATGTAAATATGTGAAATGATATAAAAGATATATTTTTAATGATGCATATATTTGAAACTCTAAAGATGATTACCCAAGCGTTCTATGTTCATTCCCTCCTTCTGCAAATGACAAATATGGCCCATTTTGATATAAAAAAGCAGAGAAAGTAGTTGCTGCAGCCATGCATGGTTTGACCGTTTTTCCTTCCTGGATTTGTGTAAAACTGATTGTTGTATTTCAACCTCATGTAGTTTCCGATTTCAAGAAACAAGTATGTTGAAGGAGTAGCATTTTCTGTAGGAAACAGCTCATAACTTAAGTGAAATCCAAACCTTCAAGTCATGTGAAACTTGACTAATTTGTTGTAGATTCTATGGTCTGAGTTTTTGTTTACCTCTACTTGAGTGTCTTCAGCAGTGGTGAAGTGCTAGCAGCCAGCATTGGAATTGTATAGTAAGGTTTATTGTATTTCTTAGGTAATTTATTATGTTACTTTTAAAGTGAGATGACAAATTTTCAAAAGAGGTTCAAATTTTTATAAAAAATAGGATTTAGCCGTAAAGTGAGGAAGGGCAACCAGTGTGGCATTTTACTAAGACTGCTAATCTGAGTTACTAAAAAGCTGTAAAACACAGATTTTCTTTTTTAATAGAGAGGTGTGGTAGGAGAGAGCTAGCTAAAAGCACCGGTAGAGGCTGATTGGGAGAAAAATCCTACAGAGTTGAATCAGCCTTCCAGAGGGTAGAGAGAAATTCTGTATTGCTTCATCTCAGTGCATTTCTTCTCTTCTGTTTAGAAAAATATAAAATAATGGGGCTGACGAGAATAAAATGAAAATGTCTCATTAGCTCAACTAGACTCAAATATTTTAAAAAATAAATATGTTAAACCGTTCAGTTAAGGCCTCTTTTAAACATTTGAGTTTTGAAGAAATCAGCTATGGTTGCTTTTCAGTTGGGATGGAATACTCTCAGAAGTTCAAAAGCATCAGGTTTCCTTGACTCTGAGAATGGAGTGGCATATAAATCTCTTCCTTTGTTCCAGCTCTAATGACTGCAAGTACAGTTGTTTGGAAAAAAAATACTGGACCACAACATGAAGCAGGTGACTTACTGCTTACCCTGTCTTTAAAATTATCCGTAACAAAACTTTTAGAATCTTTATGGGCTTTTGAAAACCCTCAAACCTAAAATTAGCATTGCCTTAGATTGAATATATTTACCAGTGGTTCTATTTCAAAGGAATTCCAACTAGCATATGGTTAAAACAAGTATGAAGTTAAATTATTCTGATTTCCATATTAGTTTTTGTGTTTGATTCTTAAAGTGCTTAACATTGTTTTGCTTTTTTTATTATATATATAAAGTATATCATGAGAAATGTATATATACACATCATATTTGTACCATTTAAAGAATACTACTGAAACAAATAGACATTTTGCACTTAGGAAAAAATTACACCAGTATCTTTGAAGACCTTCTCCCATACCTCTCCTTATTTCAGTTTTGTTTAAGTACTTTATTTTATTTTACGCTAGAACCTCCACTACAATGTTAAAGAGAAGTGATGACAGGAGATTTTTTGTCTCATTCTTGTTTAAAAAAGAATGTTTTTAACATTTCACCATTAATTGTATGCATTTTACAGGTTTTTCTGTAGATGCTTTTCTCTTGTTTCTAGTTTAAGATTTGTCTTTAGGAATTAATATTGATAATGATACAGATTTTCCCCCACTCAATCTGTTAATTTGATGGTTTATATTAATAGATTTCCTAATAAACCTACTTTGCATTCCTGGAGTAAACCCAGGAATTACTTATAATGTATTACCATTTTTATATTTTTCTAAATTTGTTTTTCACCCATGTTCCTGAGTGAGATTGGCAGTTCTGATCTTGTGGTATCTATCATATTCTGGTTTCAAAATCAATTAACCTTTCAGACGCAGTTTGGGAATATACCTCTTTTGTGTTTCCTGAAGGATTTTATATAAAATTAAAGAGTTACCTTTTTATCTATAATTGGTAGAATTAACCTGCGAACCTGGCTGAGCTTAATTTTTTCTATTGATTTAATTTCTTTCATGATTTTGGAAACATTGAGATTTACTTTTGGATCAACTTCAGTAAATTTTTTTGTTCAATTTAACCAGTTTCAAATTAGTTTGCACAAAGCTATACGTAATGTTCTCACGGTATCTTTTTTGAAATCTCTATTGCAACTGCAGCTTAAAACATATTTGAGACACTTTGAGCAACAGATGTAGTTTTGCGCCAAACTTTGTGAAGGTGGATTTATGTATAGGAAATCACAGGGAATTTTTTATTCTTTTTTCTGTTTGTCCAGATATTTTTGACAGACAATACATCTACCGTATCCTTCTCTGAATTGTTTGGGGGGTTTTTTGTTTGTTTGATTGTTTCTCCTTCATCTTTTCAGGCTGTTTACTTTCAGGGGGCTTGGGTTTCTGTGGTTTCTGCAATCCAAACTCCCGCTTAAAGCTGATTAAAGCCCAAGGCCTCTTTCATCATCGTGTCACATATGCTGGGTGAATGCCATCTTCCCTTGTCTACTCTTCTGGATTCCTGCTTTCAAGCCTTTTCTAGACCCAGGGATTCCCCTTAACTATCCTACCAACTAATACATTCCATTAACAAATATTTTTATTTTTTGACCTAGCACTTTTATGTATTCTGTACTTGGAGAGAAGGTCTGGACATTCCATTCCATAATAGTACCAGAAAGGGAAGGTTTAGAAATACCTTCAAATCTGGCATCTATTAAGAAATGGCTGAGGCACCCGGGTGGCTCAGTTGGTTAAGTGTCTGCCTTAGGCTCAGGTCATGATTCCAGGGTCCTGAGATTGAGTCCCACGTTGGGCTCCCTGCTCAGCCGGGAATCAGCTTCTCCCTTTCCTTCTGACCCTCCCTCCTGCTTGTGCTCTCGCTCACTCTCTTTCTCTCAGATGAATAAATAAAAGAATAAAAAAAAAAAGAAATAGTTAACTATATTAGAAGCTGCTTTTGAGAATAGAGTTATTGAAGACATAGCTAATATTTTTGAAATTTTAAATTCTCTTTTAACAAAAGAGAACCAAGCTGCTAATGTAAGCTAAAGAGTATATTACAGCACTATCTTACACAAAATGAAATTATAGGTATTTGACCCTTATAAAACACAGACGGGTAAAAATATCTTTGTTTCCTGCTACAAGATGAAGTTACAGATAATGTCACAGATAGAGGAGATTTTCAAGAAGACAAACAGAACATGTTTTTTAATTTTACCCTTATTATGTATATACCTATACACCTATTACTGGTGATCATGGATTTAAAAGAAAATTTCAGTTAAGTCTCAAGGGATTATGGAAAAATCTGAGGTGTTCCAAGTCATAATAATTTTTGAAAAAGGGTTAGCTGTAGAAGACTGTATATCACTCGACTGGGAAGATGGTTAAAACAAAGTGCGAGTTCTATTTTTACATAGAGGTACTGAATTAGAAATCTCATCTTTTTGTGGTATATATACACAGTGGAATGTTATGCAGCCATCAAAAGGAATGAGATCTTACCATTTGCAACGACGTGGATGGAACTGGAGGGTGTTAGGCTGAGTGAAATAAGTCAATCAGAGAAAGCCATGTATCATATGACCTCACTGATAGGAGGAATTCTTAATCTCAGGAAACAAACTGAGGGTTGCTGGAGTGGTGGGGGGTGGGAGGGATGGGGTGGCTGGGTGATAGACACTGAGGAGGGTGTGTGCTATGGTGAGCGCTGTGAATTGTGCAAGACTGTTGAATCACAGATCTGTACTTCTGAAACAAATAATGCAATATATGTTAAGAAAAAAAAGAAGAAGATAGCAGGAAAGGAAGAATGAAGGGCAGTAAGTCGGAGGGGGACGAACCATGAAAGACGATGGACTCTGAAAAACAAACTGAGGGTTCTAGAGGGGAGGGGGGTGGGGGGATGGGTTAGCCTGGTGATGGGTATTAATGAGGGCACATTCTATGTAGAGCACTGGGTGTTATGCACAAACAATGAATCATGGAACACTACATCAAAAACTAATGATGTAATGTATGGTGATTAACATAACAATAAAAAAATTAAAAGAAAAAGAAATCTCATCTTTTTAGCTTTGCATAGTAGTATTCAATTTGTCTGTAATTTTAAAATATATGTATTACCAGCCAGGGGGATCTAGCAGAAATGTACATATTATGTGCTTACTAAAAATTAAAAAAGGATAAAACATATAAAAATGATAATATTGTTTTCCAAATAAGAAACCATAATCCAATTTGATTAAATAGTGGAGAGAAATTAAAAAAAAAAAACAAAAAACACCTTCTGGAGGGCAGAGCTATATTAGAGACTTTATTGTGTCTTGCATTTAGGATTCTAATTCCCAATAATACTAGCTGTCACTCTGACTGTTCATTCAGTCATAAACAGCATAATTCAATTCTTTTATGTAAAACATTACATTAAAATATCAACATTAATATTTTTTGCAGAAGGAGTGTAGACATACATTTTAATTAGGAGAACTTTCTAGGGATTTTAGGTTTAGAAAGAAGGAACTGGTTGAGATACTCAGTACAACAGCTGAGAGTCAGATTTTGACAAAAACATTACTGAGGTGTCAGGGTACTTTTTTCTGTGTGTACAGTTCTCCTGGATGGGAGAGGAAACACAGTTTTACAGTGTTTGGGGCTCTGCATATTGCAACTGGGAGTTTCTATAATAAATGTGATAAATGATTTTTTTTCTTCTCTTGGGAAAGGGAGTAAATTTCTCAAATTATTTATCATGAGACTACCAGCAAAGAGCAGAAGGTCTCCGATATTTTGATATATTATCTGTTTTTACTTTATCACTTGGCTTACTCTGTGTTTTACAGATAAGCATTGGTGGTGTGCAAAACTGGTAGATACAATACCTCGTTTTTCTACTTAACTCCAATTTTGAATAATCTGAGTATTTTCCAAGGATGGCTTCGAGTCATGTTCACCCTAGTGGTGAAGACTGAAGAGTATTGTCCGTATTTGTGTGAGTGTTGAAAACAATTTGAAGTAGAAATGAGTTTCTGAGCTCATGTAATGAAAACATGAGCATATTAATTAATGATATTGTACAAATCTTTGTATTCTGCATTTTTCTTATCTTTAGTCACAATGTGATATTTGAGACTACTTTTGCCCTTGAGATTCTATTACTTGGGAGCAATGGTATGGAATTTTAAAATCTCTTTTGCTGTTACACATGAGGACAATGATTTTGAGATACTTTTTGGGGACAGGTGATACAATCACTAAAGTCCATCTTGTTCCATGCCTCGTTGCTCTGTGGTGTGATTCTAGAAGCAGGAGGTTTTGTGGTGCTTTGCTCAGAGACCTACCATGCTTTGGTTGTGGCTACTGGTTCTCATTCCCAAACTGAAACCAGAGTAGATATTTACTTCTGAGGTTTTAAGTTAAAAGGTTGGGCTTAAGGAAGCGTATCCTAACCTCAATCCTGATTATTTGATAGGAAAATAACAGCTTCTCTGTGAGTTTTAAACAACCTGACATGGAACTAGTCTGAAGGTCAACATTTTTTAGGACTCACAGATGAAATATATGGATTCATGTCTCTAAAACCACATAATCTAATCAACTTCTAGTTGGTTATGTTAATTAATTACTAATATGTGTCCAGTGGATGTGTTTGTTGCAAAGGATCCTGAAATGGCCTCTGAGAATCCCTGTTGTGACCCAATCTAGTTAAGATTAGAGCTTCAGGACAATAAGCCAGCCCTTTCCTTTCTTATACTCGATTGATGTGATAAGGTCATTTTAGTGCATTGACCCTTCTGATTCTTCCTATTTATTTTACCCACCTGTGTAGTAGCTTCCTTTCACTGAAAGTCGAACTTTCTGTATTGTACACTTAATTCTGTTAAATGAGAAACCACATTCTTTGTTTCAATATGTTTTTCAAGTGATGTAAAAATGCCTCAAGTATTTGCTGCAGAGCCTTTTTCAAGAACCCTTATCTTGTGACCTGTAACAAAAAAAGGCAGAGGCAATTAACCTCCCTCTTTTTCTGTTGTTAATAGTCAGCTGAAAGTACGGAAGAAAATAATTTCAAATGATAGTCGCCCAAGATTTGTGCATTATCAAAGATAATTGGTATTTATTTTTAGAAATTTCATATACTTATTCGATAGATAATTGTTCTTTTTTTCTCATTAACATGCATAAATATTTTTCCTCACATACTTTATTCTTAAAATTTGTATTTTTACTGATTATTTCTTTTTAAATTCCCCTTCTCTCTAGTATTAACTCTGCTTTTGCTGTGTTTGGCTCTAGCTGCTGAGTTGATAAAAGTGACTATCAAAAGTTAATATATAGAGGTTAATGTAAGGTATAAAATAGTGTCCCAATATATTTGAGATGTACTATATTTTTATTTTAGAAGCAGATTTTTTTTTTATAAAATGTGAACTTTAGGATTTTCATTATTTTTCTCACCTTAAAACTGGCTTCAGGAGTATTTAATTCTGCTTTGAGTTTTGCTTTGGTTGGCCTGGATTTACTTGGCAATGAAATTCTCAATGGCATTCCCAGAGATTCTGAATACAGGGAGATGTACTATAACAGTATCTATCTAATTGGTTATGCTTCTAATGGTTGATAATGAAATATCATTCCTTATCCATAATAATGTACTTTTAAGGGTATATATCTATTATTTTATTTAATCGTCTCAGTCATGCTGAAGTTTAACTTGGGCAAGCATCATTCCACCTGTTTCACAGATGAGAAATTAAGAGAGGCAGAACGCTTAAGGAGAAACAGCATGGTAAAGAGTGCAGACTTTGCAGTAAGAAGTAGGCGAAATAAAAGAGTCAGGTACTTTACCTCAGTGTATCCAGATCTCATTGGTAACAGGACTAGTACTAAAACTTAGGTTTGGGATATTTTGCTTTACATTTCCGCATCGAAATTCCTTTTAGTGGGGTGCTTGGGTGGCTCAGTTGGTTAAGCATCGGACTCTTGATTTTAGGTCAGGTTTTGATCTCTGGGTCGTGAGTTCAAACCCTGGGTTGGGCTTCCTGGTGGGCTCCAGGCTTGGTGTGGGGCCTACTTACAAAAAAAAAAAAATTCCGTTCAGTGACACACAGTAGGAAACTAACCTGGGGCCATTTGAGGGCAAGACCCTTCCCAATGATGACAGGATTTGTTCAGAGAACAAAGGAGGGGATTAAAAAAAGGATTCTCATTTTCCACCCTGGAGCTGTTTAGAACTCCTGATACAGTTGTAATAAAACCCTTGGCCTGTCTAAGCATTTTTCATCTTTCAGAGCTGAGCCAGACTCAGATGATACCAGTTATGACAGAAGCAAGGGATTCTTTTGGGACATTTATATTTCTGATATAAAGTCAGAAGCAACTCAACCACTCTTTAGAATTTATAATCAGTCTAAAGGTGCCCATTGAACAACTTCATGGTCTCAGTCTGACTTCATGAGAGATCAGTCAGATAATGAGGAATTTCTTTTTTTTTTTTTAAAGATTTTATTTTTTATTATTTATTTGAGAGAGAGAGGATGAGAGATAGAGAGCACGAGAGGGAAGAGGGTCAGAGGGAGAAGCAGACTCCCCGCAGAGCAGGGAGCCCGATGTGGGACTCGATCCCGGGACTCCAGGATCATGACCTGAGCCGAAGACAGTCGCTTAACCAACTGAGCCACCCAGGCGCCCGATAATGAGGAATTTCTAAAAAGCCTCCACTGAATTGGTATGTCTGTAAATAGGGTCACTATCTGTGGCATGCTGATTATATATTCACCAAGTGTTTTACTGTCTACTTTTAACAGTGTGAAAGGGGTCTATTTGTAAGATTTGAGGAGAAGCTCAAGCAAGGCTCAGGTGCTTCCAAATTGTTTCCCCTTTCCAGTCATTACTCTTGTGAATGCAGTTGTATTTACTGTCATTTTACATAGTACTATAGGTTAGTTAATCCGAAATTTTGCAGAGAGCACACTGCTGTTAGAAAGGGATGCAGAGCAGGTTTTTTGTTTTGTTTTAATGGAGAGTCCATGGGAAAAATTCCAATCACAGATAGGAAGTTAAGGAATGAAGGCAGGTTCAGGGGAGACCCAGCATCACAGATCATGAGTGCTATGCAGACACTAGACTATGGATGTGGGGGTGGCTCATTGTCAAAGTCAGGAATATGGTAGAGATTACAGATGCTAAAATGCTAAGGAACAACCGTAAAGATATTAGAACAAAAAAACCCTGCACTGAATTGTATATGTGGATACTGCAGTATGCACATAGATATTATAGTGAGTAACAATGTTTTCAAGACAGCATTAACATTATTATTGGAATACTAAATGTTACCTTGCCGTTTTCAATATTTAATTTTCTTTTTTTTTTTTTTAAAGATTCTTATCTATTTATTTGACAGACACAGTGAGAGAGAGAACACAGGCAGGGGCAATGGGAGAGGGAGAAGCAGGCCTCCCTGTGGAGCAGGGAGCCCGATGCGGGACTTGATCCCAGGATCCAGGCTTAACGACTGAGCCACCCAGGTGCCCTCAATACTTAATTTTATTAATAAGAATAAATTTAGTTTCAGGTCCATCTGAAGTACCCTAAGATGAAGAACCAAGAGAATTGTATATTATAAAATTGCCCTAATTAGAATTACATATAAATATATATGTATTCTGGTATCATATGAATCATAATCTTTGTAGTATGTCCACTTATTTCACTTAACATTTTAACTAGACAGTTTCTTTTACCCACTTAATAATATGTTCCTTTTTGTGATAATCCAAGGTTTAGTTACTTTGGGAAAAATAAATTCTTATAGCTTTGTAAGGGCTTTTATTTCCCTGGAGTCATATGAAGTGACTATCAAATAATTAGTAAAAAGCCCAGGCCACAAATGTACAATCTTTACTAATGGAAGGAGTGTATTTAAAAAAACAACATATTCACATTTAACTTAAGTTCCATGCAGTTAGTGGCTCTTTTTTATTCTCCTTCTGCTTTTTTCTTTTTTCTCTCTCCGTTAAAATGAGAAAGTTTAACATAATTAACCTTTATAATTTATAATGATACTTAAATTATATCTTTGTTTATACCATTTTTGGGGACTTTATGTTCCATAGTGATTATAAGCAAGGGCCTGCTCTGTTAGTTTCCACGTGTCACTTGACTTCTCCGGCAAGGTTTCCTCAACTAGCATCAGCTGGATGGTAATCTCCTGTGTTATGTGGATTAGAAGAGTTAATATATACACAAAGATCAGCATAAAAATTGGCCTAGAACCTAAGTTGGCAGAATTCTTATCTGACACAGGAAGCACTCCTGTATTTATTTTCTTTCGCACCCGGTTGGCTTTGATAACTGGTGAGATTTCCATATTTAACCCTTTTTGGTGGTAGCATTCTGATTTCAAACAAGTAACTCATATCTGAAAGAAACAAAATTCAGGATTTATCACCTTGTTTTATGTAATTAAGTGTTTCAATTTTGCCAGATTCTTACGTAGAACTCAGGATTTTGATATAGGATCTAAAGATCTATATGAAAGTTCTATGGTAAAAATAAATGCTTGCTGAGGGCAGAAGTCAAAAGTGAGAGTCCTGACTGATTTTGGTGGCTGTGTTCAGTGCACCAGTGAATGAAAATGCTGATATAGACCTGAATGGTAAGTAGTTTCAAATTTAAATAGTAACATCGAAAGTCATTCATCTTAGCTAATTTTTTGAAGAGTGTTATATGCCAAAATCATAAGAAAATTATTTTAACTTTTATAATAGGCAAATATACATGTCTTCAGACTTTTAGTATAAGTAAAAATATCCTTGAAAAAATTGCTCAAATCTCCCTGCATTGATTTTGTGAAATATATCAAGAGATAGGAAATTGCAGTAGGTTAAGTTTGAAGTTAGTCTGTGAATTTAGAAATACTATGTTTTTGAATGAGGGCTTTGAAAAAAGAATTGGAGATATTTGTTGCTGTAGATCACTTAGCATTTCTAGAGGGAACTCACATTTGATTTTCTCTTTAGAACAACTTTAGCGAGATGGGAATATTTAATTGTTCTTCTGCCTTTCAAGGAACATAAAATTAACTGGCAGATTGTGGACTAAGTACAAAAGGAGCTTTCGTTGGGAATTAAGGTCAAGTTTCTTCGTAAGTGGATACCTTGTAGATGCAGTTGAATATCAATGTGAAGGGCCCTTGAGATATAAGAGTTATTCCTACTACTTCACTTCTGATATTTTAGCAGAAAAAAATTTTGTTTTCTTTTTGAAAATGAACTTAATAGATCAGATTTTCTAAAGCTTAGTCAGTGATACCTAGAAGCGGCTGTTTGCTTTCCTTTCATGTAATCATCATATATGCTTAGTTCTTAGGAAATTAATCATGTACTTGTTAAACAATGCTTTTTAAAATCTCTGTTACGTGCAAGGCATCTTCAGGGCACTTAGAAGATCTTGATTAATGAATCGAAGTCCCCAGCATCTTTGAGCAACAACCTTTCGTTTACACGGACAGAGTATGTTCTATTTCCAATAAGTTAACTGGAAAATGTGACATTTAAAATTACATTCCCAAAGAAATATAAAACATTTAATATATTGTTTGGCATTAATTTTTCTGTGGTATGGAAAATACATTATGAAATATGGGTATGGGATAGCTTTTTTGTTGTTGTTTCTGGAGGTTTTTTTGCCCCTAGCAGTTCTGAGGGGATGACTCATTTGAATAACTTATTTTGTTTTCATATTATACTCCAGTCCCTCAATTAAATATGTAAAAATATTGAGTATTCTGATATTCTACTTTATATTCAAACTCAATATTGAGAGGGAGAGACAGCATTACCTCTAAATAGATTCTGATGCCTGGAAACCAACATACCTTGGTTCTTCCTTGTCAGTAACTTTTTGCTACTTAGGGAGTTAACCTCAGCTTTCTCATCAGTGAAATGGGTATAGTGATACACCTCAAAGGTTTTTTATTAGGTTAAGTTTGGACACTGACAAGCATATACTAAGCTTTAAATAAATGAAAGCACTCATTATTTTTATGATCACAATGTATTTTTTTAATTCCTCCTCTACCTCCTCTTCTGTCTCCACTTTTTCCTCTTCCTTGGCTCATAGTGCTGGAAGATAAGGCCATGGGAGGGGACAGCAGTCCCTCAAATGAGAATACCTTCTTATAATAATCACTTTGTGAAACAACAAGAATAAAATGAGTACTCTGTATCTTTTCGACGCTATTGGGAAGAACTTTCAAAAACTATATTAAGATTGTAGAATAAACTAATTACATTTTCTGAACTTCAAATAAGAGCTTTATTATATTATCTCCAGGGTTTAAAGTGTGAATTGAATTCATATGCACACACGGTCTATCAAAATACAGACTTTAAAAACATTGATTTTTTTTTTTTAGGCTTCCTCATAATTTCTTGGATGAATTTCAGAGATTTTATTGTAGTAAAACTGTAGTTTAAAAAAGGTACATTTATGAAATGAATGCATCACTAAAATGTGTGGGCCTAAAAATGTGAAAAAATAATTTAAGTGACATTAAATATTAAAGAAAATATAAGATCTTTAAGTTCTGTTGGTCCAAAGTGTAATTACCAAGTGAAAATTTGAAGATAATCCCAGACATCTGTTTCTGATTGTCTTAGTACAAGAAAAAGTTTAGTGACTGTTAAAACCCTTTATTCCTTACGTAGGATATAGGATAACCCCATCTCTATTTAATTTTTCTTCTCTCTCTCTTTCTCCCTTCCCCTCCATTTTCCTTGTGTCTCCCCGCCCCCAAATCCCAGTTGCAGACAGTTAGATTAATTATATTCCTAGGTTCATGACCAGTTTGATCATGGCTGGGATGATCCCTGCAGCTTTCCTCTCTTCTATTCATGTGTTTATTCCCTTTTATCTCTATTTCTTTCTTTTTTTTTATTCTGTGGCCTTATGTTTGAAACCACTGACATTTTTCTTTAAGATTTGTTGATTACACAGTATATATATATATATATATATAAACTTGTAGAAATTAGTGATAATGAAGACAAATTAGCTACCAAACCCACTGCCACAATCATCTGTGTGAAATTTTCCCCTAAGCCTCTTATCTCTATTTCTAACTTTATTTTCCCTTTGCACCATAGACAACTGCTCTAATGTACTTGATTTGCATCCTTAGATTTATAATATACCTTTGTAAATTGTGTAGTGATATTTTGAGTGGGAATGAATTTTTAATATATATAGCTGGAGTTGTGACACAGAGTGCCTCTGATATTTTGATTCTTTGTCGGCTTTGGAAGGTCCTTTCATGTTACAGTGTTTACAGGGAGTGTGACGGTCCTCACTTCTGCATGGTAATCCATAACATGACATGTTGATTGCTTCCCACTGTCAGCCAACACTAAGAGGTTCTCATTAAACACCCTTTTACATACTCTCTTAGGTGAAAATTTCTCTGAGAGTGGGATTGCTGGTTAGGGCTTATCCTGGGCTTAGTGACTCTCATTGATTGGAGAGTTCTGTCAGATGGCCCAACAGGAAGTCTCTCCCGGGCTTAACACTACCACTAACAGTACCCAGGGCCTTCTCCCACAACCCCACCAGGACTGGCTTTCTCCAGTTTTCTAAATATTGCCAATCTCAGATCTCATTGTCATAATTTGTGTTTCTCTGGGTTACTGAGGAATTTGAGTATTAGTTAAAATGCTTTAACTTTTCAATTTTGTTTCCATTTTTGTTCAAATCCTTTGTGTATTTTTTTTCTCTGTTGGATTTCTTTTCTTTTTCTGGTCGCTTTGTTAGTTTTTTTCTTCGAGATACAATCCCTTATTCACATGGTTTGAAATATCTTCTCCTAGCATATTAATGCATGTTTAACTTTGTCAATATTATCCCTCAGTAATGACAAGTCCTTAATTTTGAAATACTCAAATTCATCATTTTCTTAAAACCTTTTGAGTTATATTTGGAGGTCTTTTTAAGAAGTCTCTTTTCCTTCCACAGAGATATTCTCGTAGATATTCTTGTTAGCTTTACCTTTTCACATTTAACTTTTAAAACTATCTGGAACTTACCTTTGTATATGGTAAATATGGTATGAAAAGCAAGCTTTATATTTCTCTTATGCTTAGAAAGAATTTTTGAGTTTATTAATAAACAATGTGAAAATATTGGTTGAAATTACATAGAATTTATAGATTAATTTTGGAGACTTGACTTCTTTCTAATGTTAAATTGTCCCACCCATGAGCCTTGGGATATTTCTCCATATTTTTCAAGTTTTGGATTGGATACTTTCAGTTAGTCAGACTAGCTAGATTTAAAAATTGATCTGGTATAAAAAAAGTTGACTTGGTTCATGTGATCAAAAAAAACCCCAAAGCAACACTGATTAATTCTATCAGATAATTATATAGATGTGAAATCATAACATTAGCCCTTTTAAAATGTACTTTTTATAGTTCATTTTAATGTGTTTTCCTCTAAACCACATCTGTGGTAGCTAAATTTTAAATGGTTTTTTAATTCAGTGATTTTTTTTGCACTTTTTATCATTGAAATATGATAAATGAATAGCTTTTATGAAAAGAATTATTATTTAGTTGACTACCAGAGGCATTTTTAAATTTTAGGTCATAATTCTGTAGGGCACCTTTATATTTTTAGAAGTGATCTTTATGTTAGCATTGAGTTTTTGTAGCATGGATGCAAGAATCAATCACATTTAAATTAGAAAGTGTGGAAATAGTGACAGCAGTTTTCATACCAAAAAGCAAAACAAAGCAAAACAAAAGAAGTATGCAAACAGTTTAGTCTAAGTTTTGGCAGCTCTTACTTTAAAAGAAAAAAACAAAACCCAGAATATATTTTGGATAAACACAGTATTGTGTTTTAGAAACAGTTACAAGAAAAAAAAGGATTTTGATGCCTTAAACTTAGGAATAAGGAAAACCATGATTCGGAGTGACACCTGAATGCTCATTGCTAATGTGAGATGAATTTTTGAGTTGGTAAAAGTGGCCCCTAAGTTGACCTGCCTACTTTCCTGGATGCCTGGGAATCGCAATCTGTCTGTGTTCCCCTTTAAACACTGGTATGAAGGTAATAAATGAGCGTGAGGAAAAAGAACAAGGTGGGGGGGGATATTGAAAAGGGATTGTTTTCATATTTGAGTATGATAAAATCGTCTCCGTCAATGCCTTTCAGCCAAAGACATTCAGGAAAACACTGATTGTAAAGAATTGGGCTTAATTACTACTTTCATTGAGGGAACATTACATGGGGATCCTGAGGTTGTATCATAGGGTTTGAACTTTCGTTGGGTGATTTGGGAGAGGGTCTAAAGACGCAGGGCTATTCTCTAGATTGGATGCTGGAACAATTCTATGACTGGATAAAGAAGTCATTCATTTAGCAAGAGAGAGGGATGTTTGGTATTTTGTGGGTTGTGCTGTGGCCTTTTTCTTTTTTGTGTTTGGTAAAATTATGAAGTAGTCTCACTTTCTCTCACTTATCATGGATTCAAAGTAACCTTGTCTCATATTGGTGTTCTGTAAGAATGTGTATGTACAATAGAAAAAAAATAGCCTGATGTGAGTGTCTGATGAGTTCAGGACATCAAAGTCTATCCTTCTTCCCATTCCCCCCACTTTCTCCCTTCCTTCCTCTTTCATCCATAAGTAGGTAAAATTGTTTTAAACATATATTCTTAATTTGGGAATTTTCTTTTTCACTTCCCAGTCACCCAGGGCAATGACTGAATCATAAAGATGTGAGAGCCTTCTAGCTGGACAAAAAACAAGAAACTTGGCATCACATTGTGGCTTTGCCTCAGATAACCTTGCCAGGAATTTTTAATTCTGAGTTGTATTCTCACTTTGAAATAACCATTTCCCTTGCTGCCTTGTCCCAGTGGAGACCACCTTCGATCCTTTGCTTTTACTCTTCCTCTTACCTGGCTTCATCAATCTTTGCAAGGCTGGCTCCTTATCCTTCAGTCCTTAGACATCCGTCCATTTCCCGACTTCTAAGATAATCCCTATGTAAATTCGCCTCATCCACTCCACCTTACATGGCTATTTTGTTAGCACTTACCATTGGCTCTTGTCATTATCTGAAGTTAACTCATTTATTCTGTTATGTGGTTCTTCCTTCCTCACTCTGCTTTACTTCACATGTCAAACATAAGCTCTGCATGCGTGAGAACTTGTATGTACGTACAGGTCCAGGTGCCCGGCCCCTAATCAAGTTCCCAGAGCCAAATAGGTGCTTAGCAAATACTGGTATAATAATTGGATATGTATATGAACAAACAAATGAACAACCAACTCAGTAAACATATATTCTAAACTCAACTCTATATCTGTTGACTATTAAAAAGAGAAACACTTGTTTATTTCATTGAGATAGAAGTACCTGAGAAAAATGGCAATTTGTTTCCCTGGAAATATGCCTTAGAATTTTCAAAGAAATTCTTTGCTGTTATGTTTCTTTCAGCATCTGTGTTCCAAGACTATGGGTTGGGGCGCCTGGGTGGCTCAGTGGTTAAGTGTCTGCCTTCGGCTCAGGTCATGATCCCAGATTCCTGGGATCAAGCAGAAGCCCCTGCTTCTTCCTCTCCCACTCTCTCTGCTTGTGTTCCCTCTCTCTCTGTCTAAATAAAATCTTAAACAAAAAAAAAGACTATGGGTTAGATGAGATGGTATAATAATGGTGTTTTCCTGGGGCTTAAATTAATATTTGGAGGCATTTCTCTGGAGTGATTCCAATGTAAATAATAGGCTTTTCCTACTACTTTGTATTACTGCTATTAAATTTAATATTTGAATTTGAGAATATTTTAAACTAATTTGACAATATTTTAAAAATAAGTTTTATCTTTCACTTCAGGGATTCAGTTTTTCATGGATTTAGAATGCCAAGGTCTGAGTTGTAGTTTGTGAATGTTGGTTTGCAGTGAAAGATGAAACGTGGTCTGAAAATGTTAGGTGGACGGTGGAAAAAGTTTGGAAGCCACCAGCCTTGGATTGGAATTCCTGCTCTGATACTTTTTTATTAACTTTGCAAGTTCTTTAGTGTCTCTGAGTCTGTTTCCTCACTCACAGAGTGGACAGGGTATTTATGTACCGGACTGTGTTCAGAGCTCAGTGAGACGATCCATTTCAGGAGTGTGGTGTGGTATGTGACGTTATTAGGTGATGAATAAATGTAAGAACAGTGCTTTCCCTCTGTTTTCCATCAGAGGAAAAAGGAGGCATATGACTTTCCAAATACAGAAAATTATTACTCTCTGTAGATAATGTAAGGTAATTAAATACATTATATTTGATATTATTCCTATAAGCAGGGCCTTGACATTGTAAATTGCAAAAAGTATCAATCACAAGAATATTAATGATAATAGCAAATATTTGTTGAGTGTTTGCCACATGACAGGCACTGTCTTAACACTTTACCTATATTAACTCATTTAATCCTCATCACAAAACCCATAAAATACCAATTATTTTTCCTCTTTTACAGATGAGTAAATTAAGGCACAGTGTTAAATTAGCAGGGCACACAGGCAACTTTGGCATTGAAAGATTATACACCTTTTTATGCATTAAAAATGGATACCCCCAAACCTTTTTCATTCCTCAGATACAGTCAGTAATTACCCAAGTAAATATATATCTTGACGCACATAAGCCTTATTCTCATCCCCGTCTTCTATCTGGGAAGGACTCCAGTTTCAGCACTTGACACTCCGTCTCCTTGTGGTAAGGAAGGAAGACAATAGAAGTATCCAAGTTTGAGGGTTAGGTCTGCTTGAGAGCCATGCTGTACAGACAGTTCTTGATGCTGTATCTTTTGTCTTTGGAATGTTGAGAAATCATGATTACTTGGGGTGAAAAATAAAGGGCATGCAGAAATTACAGATTTTATTTAAATGTTATATATGGTGGTGCTTAGGTGGCTCAGTCAGTCAAGTGTCTGACTTCGGCTCAGGTCATGATCTTGGGGTTCTGGGATCGAGCCCTGCATTGGATTCCCTGCTCAGTGGGGAGTCTCCTTCTCCTCCTGCCCCTCCCCCCTGCTTGTGCACACATATTCTCTTCTCTTGCTCTCAAATAAATAAATAAAATCTTTAAGAAAAACAAATATTATGTATGAAAATACTGAGGCAGTGATTTTCCTACAAATAAATTTATTAGCAGGGGAGGTATAAAAGAACATTATATCTAAATAAACCATGTATATTTAACCATTTTAAGAAATACAAGGTTTTACCAATATGTTCTGATGATTATTAAGCCTCTTTATTGCTTTGATCTTAGTTATCTTGCTTTTTATCGTGTTCTTCCATGTCATTTATCAGTTTTATCATGTTTGAATGAAATCTTTGCTTATTTTAAGATGATTTCTTACAGTTTCTGGTTCAGTAAGTATACAATAATTTCAGGCTACGAAGACCCCTACTGAAATTTGAAAGAGCATGAAGTCTTTGTAGATGATCTTAAGATAACATTGTTCTTGGCCTTATGATGAACTGCATATGTATATCAGCTTTGAGACATAATAATTACTTTAATTTTTTTAAGACTTTGTATTTAATCTCCTGGCTTGATGAAATGTTGGAGTATAAAGGAAATAAATTTTCCTTCTTAAAAATGTTTTATGAAGGTTTTCTCTCCCTGTGGTACTTCCTGATGGCCTGATATTATGTCATATATAATTGGATTGACGCTCAGCCTGAATACTTCTTTCTCTTCTTGGCAGCATGGGGTAACCTTGGAAATGTTCTGAAGAGTCAGAGCAAAATTTCTGAAGCTGAAAGCGCCTATAGGAATGCTTTGTACTACCGTAGCAACATGGCTGACATGCTTTATAATTTGTGAGTATGCATTACTTTCTCTCGTTTGGTTCATCTTTGAAACCTGTGGTGAGAGAAGGTTGATTTAACTGCTGGAAATGGAAATGATGATAGCTGTTTTTCTGAAATAGTCTTTCCATTAATCATACCCATGAGACTAGTAGGTGGATAGTATTTGTGATTTCTTTGTTTGGGGCTTCTGCATCAATATCCATGTGTATTGATGTAGTATGGTTGAATTTTTTTGTGTACTATGCCATATAACAAAAATTGGTTAAATGCTTGTAGTTGTTTGTTTGTTTTTGTTTTTAGGTTCCATTAATAGTTGGGATCAGGCATGCCTGGGTGGCTCAGCCAGTTAAGCGTCTGCCTTTGGCTCAGGTCATGATTCTGGGTCCTGGGATCCAGCCAAGCATCAGGTTCCCTGCTCAGTGGGGAGCCTGCTTTTTCCCTCTGCCTGCTGCTCCCCCTGCTTGTGCACTCTCTCTCTCCTCTCGCCTCCTCCAAAGGTATTGGTAATTAAGTTAGGATATTGGGATAATTTAGAGTATTTGTGTATGTCAGGTTAGAAAAATCCCTAGGGGAAAAATTTGCTGTTCTTCGGCTGGAAAGCCCTAGGGGGTACAGTAAGTTATTAATGGAAACAGGGAAAACACAAATCTCTTCTTTGTCTCTTATATTTATGACACTTTTTTGTTTGCAAGTAATAGAAACTTGGTCTAACTTTGCTTAAACACAAAAGAGAATTTATTAACTCCTGTAATTAAAAATTCCTGGGGTTGACAGAAATGTAGGCACAATTAGAGCCAGGTGTTTTATATTTCAGAAATTTGTTTATATTTTGTGTCTGATTTCCTTTGGGTTCACTCCATTCTCTGTGGGGCTCTGTCTATATCAATTGGAAAGATGACTTGTACACATTACCCTTTTCAGTCTCAGAAGGAGTTGCATTGGTGTCTCTATTAATCCTGGGAAAGGCCGCTGAATGACCCTTTTGGGGTCATGTGTCCTCTCTTGAGTGAACCATGGGGCAGACAGGCAGGGGCGGCAGTAAGATACCTCCTTTGGCAGGGCCTCCAGAGTTTTGACTGGTTTGGAGGAGGATCAAGTTCCTGTAGGAAGGGACCAGGCGTAATACGTCTACTGCTTATGTTTAATGAATATGATGTTATATTGATTATATCAAACTGGTTTGGCAACTTAATTTTTAATATGTTGTATTTATGTTCTGGTTGCATCTAAATCTTTTGCAGGCTAACTCTAAAAGAACAGGTAGGAAAAAAATTGAAAAATGAATGAAAATAAACAAAATCTAGATTTTTTAAGAGAAGGCAGACAGGATGAGCTCACTTTAACTTCCTGTGCATTTACCTTGTATTGAAACGCTGAGACTTTAACACCAGGATCTCAGTCTCCTGGGCTATGGTCTAAATTAGATCAGCATGAGTTTTGTGTTGATTTGCATAGTGTTTAATTTTCTCTTTTTCACCAGGAATGCTTTTCAGCGGGGGGAACATCTCCAGTTTGTACAATCCCTGGTTCTTGCGTTCTGCTGTTTCATGCTTCACCATGTATATTACCATTTTCCCGGAAATAACTTTTTTCCATCTTTTTTTTTTTTTTTTGCTTGAATAAGTATATCTGGATACTCCCACAAAGGCTTTCCCCATGTCTGCTTCATCTAAATAATGTGTTGCTACTTTATTACTGATTAATGGTATTTTTATTTCATGAAAAAAGAACCTTATTAGTTTGATAAATTTGCACAAAAATTTTTTCCCCCCTTTGGATCTGAAAGTAACATTGTCAAAGGGACCCCTTGTCTTGTCTTGCAATATGGGATGGAGTTTTCTTCTGGTGCCCATTCTCCACAGTTTTTGAGAGGAGAAAGTAAACTGAACAACCCACACTTTTTCACTAAGCTTATTTTTCTCTTTCTTACCTACAGCCAGTGGTTTAAGGTTACCTACCTCCTGGTGCTGTCTGGCATGTGTTGAAAGAAAAAGGAAATGTATCTATCTAGGCTTACTTTTTGCTGAGAAGAGAAATTTATTCAATTAGACAAATATACTTTACATGTAATTTAAAACCTGTATCTTATAACTTCCTCTGTGGTCATATATTTGAACTATTATGGCATGGACAGACCTCTCCAAACCCAAATGAAAAATCCTTGCTGGAGAAGTTATTAACAAGATATTGATTAACAAGCGTTATTAAGCTTGTTATTAACAAGATAAAACATTTTTTTCTTATTTATAAGTGATGGGCATAAATGCGATATATAGTTCCAAAATGTTTTTACTAACATGGTAGGTTTTTTAAACTACACTTAGCTCAAATGGAGAGGTTTAAATCCCATAAGAAATGTTGCCATTGTTTTGAAAGTATTGGATTATAAAACCCATGTGTTGATAGAACTCTGATATTAAATGATTATATTTCAAAATAGGTGAATTCTTCATTGATTATGATCAATTATTAATAAAATGCACCAAGATAGATACTTTACTACCCATAATATTATAAATGTGTCTGTTATCCTATGTCACTAGGAGCAAATTTTTGTTTTTGGTTTTGTTTCTTCTGTTTATTTACATAGGAAAGAAGCCAAGTTTTCTCATGGACCATTTAGAGACTATCTGACAAAAAGTTTTTCTTTTACGATATAAATGCTATTTTCATTACATAATTTTCTCTGATTTACAGAAATTGCTCCGTGTCCTGTTTCAATTCTGAAAGAAAAAGGAATGTGCTTTGTTCAGTTTTACCAGTAAGCTTAACCTGATATCACTCCTTTGTGGTAGTAGCAGATATTAATCACATTTCATATCATCAGTTACTCTTAAAGATGTTTATGACCAAAGCCTGAAACTAATGAACCCATTACATTAGTTGGCATGAAATACCCATATTTATTAGTGAATTTTAGAAGCTTTTGGGAATCATAAGCTCCTGTTAGGTCCTGTACTTAACTTTTAATCAATAACCTAGACTTTTTTTTTTTAACACATTCAGTGTTTCTAAATCTGCTTGCTTTGTAAACTACTGAAAAAATTTCATGTTGTTAGGAATTTATATTAGGAAAATAATCTGTAGATAGACATACATTATTATGTAACTTCAAAACCATGATTAGTAAAGTGAGATCCATCACTACTGGCCAGACACAGGATGATTCTAAGAGGTCAGAGATAATCTTTAAGTTAATTCCTATGATTTTACTTTTCTGCTTATATTTTAAAATAGAACTGGGATATCTAAATGTTGTTCTAGGTCAGGAAGGAAGGAAAAAAGGATGATTTGGAAAAATAATAGGTAAGCAATAATACAAATGATATGTGGTTATATCTGAAGTTCAGGGAACATTGCATTAAGAGGTTTTAAAACTTTCAGGACATTTTTCTGCAGGATTAATATCAAGTTCTATCTGAGAGGTGCATGCATACAGTTATACTGCCTATTTATAAAATGATGGAATAATTTTAATTTTTTTTTCTCTGGTAGCAGTTACTTGAATTACTTCTATGTGCCAAGCACTCTTAGTTCTTTACATATGTTATGACAGTTTGTCTTCAAATGAGGCCGACAAAATGAGGAAAATGAAACTCAGGTAATTTGTGTTGGATCACACAAATAAAAGAGGAGCCAATATTTGAACGTAAGATGTTCTGACTCTATATCTATGCAATGATAGTATTCTCAAGCTGGCAGAAATAAACCAAGGGTATGAGGTAAAAAACCTCAGTATAAATCTTTTAAATCCAGAAAAAAAATTAATTCAAACTACCTTTACATATAGAAATAAAATACATGGAATTACATCTAATAGAGAGTATCAGTTATTTTTTTATGACACTTAACTAAGTTTCCTAAACTTTTGCTATAGAGTTTTGTTAGGAGGATCATGTGTTTGCACAACTGAACTAAGTTCAAGAAGAAAGTGCTACAGAAATTGTTTTAAATGGTCTAAATCCATTAATTATAAGGTTTTGATAACACTTCGGTCCATGCTTACAGATAACAATTACATAATGTGAAATTTGGAAGTACTTTTTAAAAAAAATTGAGATATAATTGAAATATAAGATTATGTTGGTTTCAGGCATGCAGTATAATTCAATATGTGTATGTATTGTGAAATGATCATCACAAGTCTAGTTATATGTCACTATACATACAATTTTTTTTCTTGTGATGAGAGCTTTTACTTGGCAAATTTCTCTTTGCAACTTTCAAATATACAACACATTGTTATTAGCTCTAGTGGCCATGCTGTACACTAGATACCCATGACATATATATTTTATAACCGGAACTTTGGATCTTTTGACCCTCTTCACCCATTTCACTATCCCCCCCTTCTACTCTTAAAAGCAACTGATGTAGTACATTTATTGCATAGCCTTATATTCAGCCTTTTATTCATATTGCTCTATTTATTAAAATCCAGTACTTCACACAAATAATTTTAAGACCAGTTTAACAGATCTGTGTTATGATGTTGGTTTCTCTTTCCATGTATAATAAATTTCAGGGACAAAGCAGATAGACCATTGCTCAATGATTTATATTGTCAAATTTTATAAATACATAGTCGACTTTCAACCTTTTAACTGTAGTACTCACTGCATCTGAAGGATAATTGATTTCTAGCCTGAAAAATACTCAGTCATTGTTCTTTCATTGTTCTTATAGATTTGTCCTAGCAGTCTGTTCCAAATGATATTTAAACAAGTAATTCAATAGAGCATTGACTGTTTCATTAGGTATTAGATTTCAGAGTGCCAATAATAAATTTGATGTGGTTTAATCAATTCTTAATTACCTTCCATAAACATAGGGGATCATTTTTGTGGATAATAGAGATTTTGCCACCATAAGTTAGTTGTCAATTTTGTTCTATGTTGTAAGAACCTAAGTAATCTTCTAATATGAGAAGCTAGGAAAGGAGCAATAAAATAATTTAAAGAAGTAAAAAGAAAATATTAATGAGGTAGAATGTGGAGAAACAATGGGAAGTAATAGATAAGTATAAGAGAGTGTTCTTTAAAAGATCAACAATTTCTGGGATGCCTGGGTGGCTCAGTTGTTTAAGGGTCTGCCTTTGGCTCAGGTCATGATCTCAGGGTCTTGAGATTGAGACCTGGGTTGGGTTCCCTGCTCAGCGAGGAGTCTGCTTCTCCCTCTCCCCTGCCCCTTCCCCCTGCTTGTGCCCTCTCCGTCTCTCAAATAAATAAATAAAATCTTAAAAAAAAATAAAAGATCAACAATTTCTGGCAAGGGTAATATAAGACAAAATAGAAAATCTTGAGTATATAACATAGAAAATGAGAAAGAGGCTACAGCCAGATAATGGAAGCTTAAACTAACAAAACATTGGTTATACATATGAAAATCCTTGTGATATGAATGCTTTTCTGGGAAAATATAAATGATCAACATTAACCCAAGAAGAAGTAGGCAATTTGGAAAAACTTGAAAACCATGTTAAAGAATTTTCTCTACCAGGAAACAAGTTCAGGCCTTTGATGTGTAAGTCCTATCAAATCTTCAATCAAGTGATATTTCTTGTACCAGTTACACTTCTCATTTATTTTTGTGAAGCTAGATAAACTGATGGCAAAAGGTCTGACTATATTTAACACCAAAAAAACAAAGGAGAATAATGACAACAGTAACAACAACAAACATCAAAAACAGAAAAATCCAGAAGACAAAAAACAAACCCACGCACCAAAGGCAAATAAACAGCAAAATAACAGAACTGCCAGTTATATTTGTGAATATAAATGTACACATATCCTAAAATTAATATAGTGGATGTAGCAGCATATTAAAGATTAAAACATCACTATCAGATGGGACTTATTCTAAGATTTATAGGTGGTATTCAATATTACAATTCAATTATTACACTCTTTCAGTTTAAAAAGTCAGAAGAGGAAAGAATTATGATCATCTCTAGAAATGCCAAGAAGGCTTTTGATCAACATCTGCTTCATAAATAACAAATAAACTTATAAATAAATAAGAATTGTAATAAACTAGGAATAAATACATACTTCAATAATGTAAAAAAATCTGTCTAAAGTTAATAACAATACCGTATTTAATATTGAAGTACAGTGGTCATTTCCATTCACATTAATTTTCTTGAGTTAATGGCTATTTCTTATTGGTCATTGTATCTCTTCATATGTAAACAGTTCTAATTATATTGATTTTATAATGAATTATGAAATCTGTGTCAGAGCAGAGAAGATCCTGTTTATCAATATAAGTGATAAGATTAGTAATGGGTATTAAATAACCTCAGTCTTGGAATTGTATAAGGGCATTTTAACCATTATCATGAAATGATTCCAGATCACTAGGAGCCTTCTTGAATTACACATCTAGAGTTGCATTTTCTTGCAATTTCAGAAGCAAACACATTTACATTAAGATTGGTTCATGTATTAGTATCCTACATCTGCCATAACAAAGCACCACAAAGTAAGTGGCTAAGAACAATAGAAATTGATTTTGTCACAAGTCTGGAGGCTAATAGTCTGAAATCAAGGTATCCACAGCACCTTGCTCCCTCTGAAACCTGTAAGGGAATCCTTCCTTGCTTCTCTCCTGTGATTTGCTGCCATTTTTTGGAGTTTCTTGGCTTGCCTCTGCAGAACCCGAGTCTCTGCCTTTGTCATCATGTGGTGGTCTCCCTGCATGTTCTTGTCTTCACATTCACATAAGGGGACCAGTTGTTGGATTGGGGCCCCTCCCTTGTTAAATTAACAACTTACATCTGCAATGATCCTGTCTCCAAATAAGGTCATATTCTGAGGTGTTGGGGGTGGGCGCTTCAACATATCTTTTTCTGGAGGACAGACATCATTCACTCAATAACAGCTGCCTGTCGAAAGCTTCAGTTTGAGAGAGATCAGACAATTGTTTCTCATGGAGGAGTGGATCAGGTGAAAGACGCCCAGGTGGAGCCAAAATTTTCCATAGAATGTCAATGAGTTTATGTTATCTCATGCTGCCAAGAACTCGAAGGAGGAAGTAATTTAAGAGGATATAGCGTGAAGGAAATGTGGGGTGCAGAGTTGCCACTATAGATCAGATTCCAGTGAGAGTTTGATAGGTTCGTTCAGGGCCAGGTTTTGAGAACCCTTGAGAGGTGAGAAGAATCAGAGTTTACAGAATAGAAGTGGTGTGACTACCTGACAGAGCTGAGCCATTCTTGAACTCTGTCACGAACAAGGCGTGAGAAGCCCATGGAATGAGGAAGACAGGTGGAAATGAGGGGGAAAGGAACCCCTTGGCCACATGGCTAGAGTTCAGGACAGGGTTTCCTGCCAAGTTCCATGGATGTATGCAGGTATGTGTGTGTTAAGGATGGAGAGAGGTGTCCGGGGGATACTAGGTAAGCAGACTGGTCTCTCAAAATAGAGAATTCGGGAGAGGCTATTGAACAGGAGTGCCTGGAAGTGCTTGCCATTGTGTGAAGTAAATGAGATGGAGAGGTTTGGGTAAAATTTCATTGGCTTTAGGTCACTAGGACTTGTATACATAATTCACTTGGCTCTTTACTGATTGCTGGAATGAGGTAGGGCAGCCTACTGTACCTGCTTGTTCTGCTGGCAAGAGCAAGGCCTACACTTACTACATACTTTGTTTTGATTGATAATTTTCACCAATCAATACACAAATACAATCTAGTTGTAAAACACTGAAACAGTACTGAAGAATATGGAGTAAAGCATAAAAATTTCTAATTTCATTTCTTACCCACCTTTTCCCTGCTCTGTGATAAATCTTTTTTTTTTTGAATTCTGATCTTTTTTTTTAAGATTTTTTTTTCTTTTTTATTGTTATGTTAATCACCATACATTACATCATTAGTTTTTAATGTAGTGTTCCATGATTCATTGTTTGTGCATAATACCCAGTGCTCCACGCAGAATGTGCCCTCTTTAATACCCATCACCAGGCTAACCCATCCCCCCACCCCACCCCCTCTAGAACCCTCAGTTTGTTTTTCAGAGTCCATCATCTCTCATGGTTCCTCTCCCCCTATGATTCCCCCCCTTCATTCTTCCCCTCCTGCTTATCATCTTCTTCTTCTTTTTTTTCTTAACATATATTGCATTCTTTGTTTCAGAGGTACAAATCTGTGATTCAACAGTCTTGCCCAAATCACAGCGCTCACCATAGCACATACCCTCCCCAATGGCTATCACCCAGCCACCCCATCCCTCCCACCCCCCACCACTCCAGCAACGCCCAGTTTGTTTCCTGAGATTAAGAATTCCTCATATCAGTGAGGTCATGTGATAACATGTCTTTCTCTGATTGACTTATTTCACTCAGCATAACACCCTCCAGTTCCATCCACGTCGTTGCAAACGGCAAGATCTCATTCCTTTTGATGGCTGCATAATAATTCCATTGTGTATCTACACCACCTCTTCTTTATCCATTCATCTGTCGATGGACATCTTGGCTCTTTCCACAGTTTGGCTATTGTGGACATTGCTGCTATAAACATTGGGGTGCATATACCCTTTGGGTCCCTACGTTTGTGTCTTTGGGGTAAATACCCAGTAGTGCAATTGCTAGGTTGTAGGGTAGCTCTATTTTCAACTAATAGAGGAACCTCCATTCTGATTTCCAGAGTGGCTGCACAAGCTTGCATTCCCACCAACAGTGTAGGAGGGTTCCCCTTTCTCCGCATCCCTGCCAACATCTGTTGTTTCCTGACTTGTTAATTTTAGCCATTCTGACTAGTATGAGGTGGTATCTCATTGAGGTTTTGATTTGGATTTCCCTGATGCCGAGCAATGTTGAGCACTTTTTCATGTGTCTGTTGGCCATTTGGATGTCTTCTTTGGAAAAATCTCTGTTCATGTCTCCTGCCCATTTCTTGATTGGATTATTTGTTCTTTGGGTGTTGAGTTTGATAAATTCTTTATAGATTATGGATACTAGCCCTTTATCTGATATGTCATTTGCAAATATCTTCTCCTTTACTGTCGGTTGTCTTTTAGTTTTGTTGACTGTTTCTTTCGCCCTGCAAAAGCTTTTTATCTTGATGAAGTTCCAATAGTTCATTTTTGCCCTTGCTTCTGTTGCCTTTGGCGATATTTCTAGGAAGAAGTTGCTGCGGCTGAGGTCAAAGAGGTTGCTGCTTGTGTTCTCCTTTAGGATTTTGATGGACTCCTGTCTCACATTGAGGTCTTTCAACCATTTTGAGTCTATTTTTGTGTGTGGTGTAAGGAAATGGTCCAGTTTCATTCTGCATGTGGCTGTCCAATTTTCCCAACACCATTTGTTGAAGAGACTGTCTTTTTTCCATTGGACATTCTTTCCTGCTTTGTCAAAGATTAGTTGACCACAGAGTTGAGGGTCCATTTCTGGGCTCTCTATTCTGTTCCATTGATACATGTGTCTGTTTTTGTGCCAGTACCATACTGTCTTGATGAGGACAGCTTTGTAATAGAGCTGGAAGTCCGGAATTGTGGTGCCACCAGCTTTGCTTTTCTTTTTCAACATTCCTCTGGCTATTCGGGTTTTTTTCTGGTTCCATACAAATTTTAGGATTATTTGTTCCATTTCTTTGAAAAAAGTGGATGGTATTTTGATGGGGATTGCATTGAATGTGTAGATTGCTCTAGGTAGCATTGACATCTTCACAATATTTGTTCTTCCAATCCATGAGCATGGAATGTTTTTCCATTTCTTTGTGTCTTCCTCAATTTCTTTCATGAGTATTTTATAGTTTTCTGAGTACAGATCCTTTCCCTCTTTGGTTAGATTTATTCCTAGTTATCTTATGGTTTTGGGTGCAATTGTAAATGGGGTCAACTCCTTAATTTCTCTCTCTTCTGTCTTGTTGTTGGTGTATAGGAATGCCACTGATTTCTGTGCGTTGATTTTATATCCTGCCACTTCACTGAATTCCTATATGAGTTCTAGCAGTTTTGGGGTGGAGTCTTTTGGGTTTTCCACATACAGTATCATATCATCTGCAAAGAGTGAGAGTTTGACTTCCTCCTTGCCGATTTGGATGCCTTTGATTTTTTTTGTTGTCTGATTGCTGTGGCTAGGACTTCTAATACTATGTTGAATAGCAGTGGTGATAGTGGACATCCCTGCCGCATTCCAGACCTTAGGGGGAAAGCTCTCACTTTTTCCCCATTGAGAATGATATTTGCTGTAGGTTTTTCATAGATGACTTTTATGATATTGAGGTTGTGATCTCTCCTGTTTCATTCATAGTTTTGTTGATTTGGGTCATTTCTCTTTTCTTTTTGATAAGTCTGGCCAGGGGTTTATCAATCTTGTTAATTCTTTCAAAGAACCAGCTCCTAGTTTCGTTGATCTGTTCTACTGTTCTTTTGGTTTCGATTTTGTTGATTTCTGCTCTGATCTTTATTATTTCTCTTCTCCTGCTGGGTTTAGGCTTTATTTGCTGTTTTTTCTCTAGCTCCTTTAGGTGTAGGGTTAGGTTGTGTATTTGAGACTTTTCTTGTTTCTTGAGAAAGGCTTGTATTGCTATATACTTTCCTCTCAGGACTGCCTTTGCTGCATCCCAAAGATTTTAAACAGTTGTGTTTTCATTTTCATTGGTTTCCATGAATTTTTTTAATTTTTCTTTAATTTCCTGGTTGACCCATTCATTCTTTAGTAGGATGCTCTTTAGCCTCCATATATTTGAGTTCTTTCCGACTTTCCTCTTGTGATTGAGTTCTAGTTTCAAAGCATTGTGGTCTGAAAATATGCAGGGAATAATCCCAATCTTTTGGTACCGGTTGAGATCTGATTTGTGACCTAGGATGTAATGTATTCTGGAGAATGTTCCTTGGGCACTAGAGAAGAATGTGTATTCCGTTGCTTTGGGATGGAATGTTCTGAATATGTCTGTGAAGTCCATTTGGTCCAGTGTGTCATTTAAAGTCTTTATTTCCTTGTTGATCTTTTGCTTAGATGATCTGTCCATTTCAGTGAGGGGGTGTTAAAGTCTCCCAGTATTATTGTATTGTTGTCAATGTGTTTCTTTGCCTTTGTTATTAGTTGCCTTATATAATTGGCTGCTCCCATGTTAGGGGCATAGATATTTACAATTGTTAGAACTTCTTGTTGGATAGACCCTTTAAGTAGGATATAGTGTCCTTCCTCATCTCTTATTACAGTCTTTGTTTTAAGATCTAATTTGTCTGATATAAGGATTGCCACCCCAGCTTTCTTTTGGTGTCCATTAGCATGGTAAATGGTTTTCCACCCCTTCACTTTCAATGTGGGGCTGTTTTGGGGTCTAAAATGAGTCTCTTGCAGACAGCATATCGATGGGTCTTGTTTTTTAATCCAATCTGATAGCCTGTGTCTTTTGATTGGGGCATTGAGCCCATTTACATTCAGGGTAACTTTTGAAAGGTATGAATTTAGTGCCATTGTATTGCATGTAAAGTGATTGTTACTGTATATTGTCTGTATTCCTTTCTGGTCCATGCTGTTTTTAGGCTCTCTCTTTGCTTGGAGGACCCCTTTCAATATTTCTTGTAGGGCTGGTTTCGTGTTTGCAAATTCCTTTAGTTTTTGTTTGTCCTGGAAGCTTTTTATCTCTCCTTCAATTTTCAATGAGAGCCTAGCTGGATACAGTATTCTTGGGTGCATATTTTTCTCGTTTAGTGCTCTGAAGATATCATGCCAGTCCTTTCTGGCCTGCCAGGTCTCTGTGGATAGGTCTGTTGCCAATCTAATATTTCTGCCATTATAGGTTACATATCTCTTCTCCCGAGCTGCTTTCAGGATTTTCTCTTCATCTCTGAGACTCGTAAGTTTTACTAATAGATGTTGGGGTGTTGACCTATTTTTATTGATTTTGAGAGGGGTTCTCTGTGCCTCCTGGATTTTGATGCCTGTTTCCTTCCCCGCATTAGGGAGTTCTCTGCTATTATTTGCTCCAATATACCTTCTGCCCCTCTGTCTTTCTTCTTCTTCTGGGATCCCAATTATTCTAATGTTGTTTCATCTTATCGTATCGCTTATCTCTCGAATTCTGCCCTCATGATCCAATAGTTGTTTATCTCCCTTTTTCTCAGCCTCTTTATTTTTCCATCATTTGGTCTTCTATATCGCTGATTCTCTCTTCTGCCTCATTTATCCTAGCAGTTAGTGCCCCCATTTTTTATTTCACCTCATGAATAGCCTTTTTGATTTCGACTTGGTTAGATTTTAGTTCTTTTATTTCTCCAGAAAGCGTTTCTCTAATAAATTCCATGCTTTTTTCCAGTCCAGCTAGTATCTTTAAAGTCATGATTCTGAACTCTAGGTCCGACATCGCACTAATGTCCGTATTGAGTAGGTCCCTGGCAGATGGCACTACCTCTTGTTCTTTTTGTTGAGGTGATTTTTTTCATCTTGTCATTTTGTTCAGAGGAGAATAGATGAATGAGAGAAGAAAATGCTAACAACGTCCCCAGAAAATATACTCTAATCAAATCAGAAAACACCTGAAACCAGGGGAAAAGAAAGTGAAAGAAAAAAGAAAGAGAAAAAAAAGAAAAGAAAAAGATAAAACAAACAAAAACAGAACAAAACAAAACAAAACAAAAACAGAATATGATCAGATATGATCAGGCTGGTGCATAGATCAGTGCCACCCATTAGATTTTGAGTATATTTTAGTCTGTTAGAAGAAAGTGCCTCCTAAAATTTTAAAGAAAGGAAGACTTATATGTACAAAATAAGCGTTGTATGATGAAGGGATGGAATATGACTGTAAAGGTGAAAATCATAAAAAATTTTAAAAAAGGAATTGATAAGATGTTTGAAAAAAGAAAGAAGAGGATTAAAAAAAAGGAAAGAAAGAAAAAAATAAAAGGGGGGAGAGAATGTGATCAGGCAGGAGACTAGAGAAAGCCATACACTAAAGATTTAGGGTATATTTTGATATGTTAGAAGGAACTTTATCTCAAAATTTTAGAGAACAACTTATATATATATCTGCCAAAAATAAGGGTAACTACTATGAAGGGATAGAATATGACTCTAAAAATGAAAAATAAAAATTTTTTTTTAAAAAAAGGGATTGATGTTGGTTGAGAAAGGGAGAAAGAAAAATTAAAAAAACAGTTAAAAAAATTAACTTTGAAAGACTAATGAATCATGGTAAAAAAGCCATGAATTCTATGTGCAGTATTCCCCTAGCGCTGGTGTTCTCCCGTTCTCCTTGATCGGTAAACTTGGTCTTGGCTGGCTGTTCCTGCTGATCTTCTGGGGGAGGGGCCTGTTGCCGTGGTTCCCAAATGTCTTTGCCGGAGGAGGAATTGCCCCACCCTTGCCAGTCCAGGCTAAGCAATCTGCTCGGGTTTGCTCTCTCCCTGCAAACTTTCCGTACAGCTTTGGAGGACTAGAGTGAAAATGGCGGCTTTCCAATCTCCGCCCCGGAGGAGCCGAGAACTCGGGGCCCCGCTCCTCAGTGCACCCCCAGAGAAAAGCAGTTAGTCACTCCCGTGTCCCCGGTCTCCGGCCGCACTCCGTGCTCACTTGGTCTGTGACCGAGCGTTTCTATCTCTGGCACCCGACTCCGTGTGGAGTCTCCAAACCCAGCAGATCCCTGCGGTGCGCTTCCGCGCCGCTCCTCCCAGGGGAGGAAGGAGAGTCTCCCCAGATCTGGTGCTTGTCGGGTCCCTGCTGGAGGAGCCGTGACCCGGCTGGGCCGCGGATCACAGTTTATGGCAACCCCGAGTTGAGAGCCCGCGCCTCGGCTCCGTCTCTGCAGCTGGCTTCCCCTCTTCAATACCTGAGAGCTCTGCTGCACTCAGGCACCCCCGGTCTTTCTGTGACCCCGAGGGTCCTGAGACCACACCGTCCCACGAGGGTTCCACCCCCAGCTTAGCCAATGGAGCGACGTCCCTCAGCAGAGCCAACTTCTAAAAGTTCCGATTTTGTGCTCCGCGGCTCTATCACTTGCCAGAAGCGGCCCACGGAGGCCCCCCTCCCCCGCCGTCTATCCTCCCGAATATCGCCTTGGATTCACTTCTCCGCACATCCTACCTTCCAGAAAGTGGTTGCTTTTCTGTTCAGAGAGTTGTTGCTATTCTTTTCTTCGATCCCCTGTTGAGTTTGTGGGTGTTCAGAATGGTTTGATCCCTATCCAGCTGAATTCCTGAGACCAGATGAAATTCAGGTCTACTACTCCTCCACCATCTTGCTCCGTCCTGTGATAAATCTTTTGAGATTTTTCACAACTATTTATATATATGCAGTTAAACAACATATTTTTAACTTTTTTCCCCTGCATATTTGTGGCATCATTGATTTTTAAGTTTGTGTGTGTGCAGGTGTGTCAAAATCTGCATGACCCTCCCCATTTGGATTCACATTAAATGGTTTCTACTGAGACTATTATATAGACAGCATTAATAAATGCCCACTAGAATGGTTTCAAAACTGCTGCTTCATTCTCCATTTCCCTAATTACAGGTGGAGTTGAACAATTTTTCTTATTTTATTGGTTCTTTGTAATTTTACTGGGAACTAATTGTTCATATTCCTTGCCTGGTTTTCTGGGTGACGTTTTTCTTGTTGATTTGTGGAGTTTAAAATTAAATGCCCTATGCACTTATATGCACATACACAAAAATCAGTTTTGCAAATATTTTCTTCTACTTTTTGTCTAACTTTTCTTATAATGTTTATTGTACATAACTCGAATTTTATATTTTTATTTCTACTTACCTATATAAAACGACAAGTACTTTCATTTAAAGCCTCTGTATTTTCTGTCTCTATGAAGACCATTTGCAGGGTAATTTAAAAAATTGTAGATTTCTAAAATATTTTTAGAATTAATTTTGAGGTCTTTTTTGGGGGGAGTCCTTAATCTACTCAGGATATATTATTTTTCTATTAAGGCATAATTTTTTTCTAGTGGTTACTAATGTCAAGGAAATAATTTATTGAATAGTTTTCATGTAGACTAAATTTGTCAACATGGAATCATTGTTGTGGCCTTTATTCTGGTCTTTTGGCAACCCACAGCAAGAACAAACTTTTATTTGCTATAACTTCTGCAAAATTTCAGATTTTGTAAGGCAAGTTTCCCATTCTTGTTTGTTTTCTAACACTTCTTGATTATTCCTCTGTGTTTTCTGTTTAACATGGATCTGTTCATAGCCTTGCTAAATTGCATTAGAAGTTGAGTTGGGCTTTGATTGGTTATGCAGTGACTCTGTATTAGAGTGAGGGGAACTGATATTGTCACACTTTGAAGCTTCCCTTTCTGATACATGTATTGCTACATTTATTCCAATTTTTAAATTTCCCTTTATTAACAACATTTTTTTTTTCCACAATGGTCTCACATATTTGAAGTTGATCTTTTTTCTTAATTTTTTTTCTGGTTAAGACTGCAAATATGTTTACTTTTTTTTGGTTATTCAAGTGTAGTTAATGTACAGTGTTATATTAGTTTCAGATGTACAACAATATAATGATTCAATAATTCTTTTTTAAAATTTTTAATTTTTTTTAAGATTTTATTTATTTGAGAGAAAGACACAGAGAGAGAGAGCAAGCGCACAGACAGGGGGAGGGGCAGATCCCAATGGGGGGCTTGATCCCAGGACCCTGGGATCATGACCTGAACCGAAAGCAAATGCTTAACCGACTGAGCAACCCAGATGCCTCAATGATTCAATAATTCTATATACTCAGTAGTCATCAAGATGAGTGTTCTCTTAATCCACTTTATTTCATCCATTCCCCTACCTGCCTCCCTTCTGGCAACAACCCATTTATTCTTTGTTTTTAAGAGTCTGGTTTTTTTGTTTGTTTGTCTTTTTAAAAAAATTTTTTCTTTGTTCCTTTGTTTTGTTTCTTAAGTTACACACATGAGTGAAATCATATGGTATTTGTCTTTCTCTGACTGACTTATTTTACTTAGCATTGTACCCTTGAGGTCCATCCATGTTGTTAACAAATGACAAGATTTCTTTCTTTTTTATGGCTGAGTAATACTCCATTGTGTATATTTACTACATCTTCTTTATCCATTCATCTATGGATGGACACTTGGGTTGATTCCATATCTTGGCTATTGTAAATAATGCTAAACAAGGGTGCATGTATCTTTTTGAATTAGTGTTTTCATTTTCTTTGGGTAAATATTCAGTAGTGGAATTACTGCATCATATGGTAATTCTGTTTTTAACTTTTTGACGAACCTCTATACTGTTTCCCACAGTGGCTGCACCAATTTGCATTCCCACTAACACAGCACATGAAAATTCTTTTTTCTCCATATCCTCTCCAACACTTGTTATTTCTTGTGTTTTTGATTTTATCCATCTGACGGGTGTAAAGTAATATCTCATTGTGGTTTTGATTTACATTTCCCCAATGATTAGTGATGTTGAGCATCTTTTCATGTGTCTGTTAGCCATCTGTATGTCTTCTTTGGAAAAATGTCTATTCAGATCCTCTGCCTATTTTTTAATTGGAATATTTGTGGTCTTTTGGTGTTGAGTTGTATAAGTTCTTTATCTATTTTGGACATTAACCCCTTATCAGATATATCATTTGTAAATATCTTCTCTCATTCAATAGATTGGCTTACTGTTTTGTTCATGGTTTCCTTTGCTATGCAAAAGCTTTTTATTTTGGTGTAGTCCCAATAATTTAAAATGCTTTTGTTTCCTTTGCCATAGGACACGTAGCTAGAAAAATGTTCCTAAAGCTGATGTCAAAGAAATTACTGCCTGTGTTTTCTTTTAGGAATTTTATCGTTTCAAGTCTCACATTTAGGTCTTTAATCCATTTTGAGTTTATTTTTGTGTATATTATTAGAAAGTGGTCCAATTTTATTCTTTTGGATGTAGCTGTCCAGTTTTCCCAACACCCACATTTGTTGAAGAGACTTTTTCCCATTATATAGTCTTGACTTTTTTGTCATAGTTTAATTGGCCTTCATAAAAGTGTGGGTTTACTTCTGGACCCTATTCTGTTCCATTGAGCTCTGTGTCAATTTTTTGTGTCAGTACCATACTGTTTCTGATTACTACAGCTTTTTAGGATATCTTGAAATCTGGGATTATGATACCTCCAGCTCTTTTTCAGTATTGATTCAGGATCTTCTGTGGTTCTATACAAATTTTAGGATTATTTGTTCTAGTTCTGTGAAAAATGTTATTGGCATTTTGATAATGATTGCATTGAATCTCTAGGTTGCTTTGGGTTGTATGGAGATTTTTAACAATATTGGTTTTTCCAATCCATGAATATGGAGTATCTTTCCACTTGTTTGTATCATCTTTGGTTTCTTTCATTAATGTTTTCTAGTTTTTGGAGTACAGATCTTCCACCTCCTTGGTTAAGTTTATTCGTAGATGTTTTTTTCTTTTGGGTGCAATTGTAAATGGATTGTTTTCTTAATTTCTCTTACTGCTACTCAGTATTGTATAGAAGCGCAACAGATATATGTATATTAATTTTGTATCTTGGAACTTTATTGAATTCATTTATCAGTTCTAATAGTTTTTTGGTGGAGTCTTTATGATTTTTTATATATAGTATCATTTCATCTGCAAATGGTGAAACTTTTCCTTCTTCCTTACCAATTTATATTTATGTATTTATATTATATATTTCTTAATATTCTTAAAATCTATTTTTGCTAATGTGAATTAGATTTTCCCCCTGCATTACATTTTAAATTGGTTGTTCCTGATTGTTAGATTTATTTTTTCTAAATATGCCTGATTCCAAGTTTTTATTGTTGTTGTGGCTTTATCACATACCTGAATTTTAGTTGAAGTTTCTTTTTTGGAGTTTTCCCAAACTTTTTTGCTGAGAGGCTTCTGCACATACTATTTGTTTTTTTCATGTAACGTTTTCCACCATTTTCCCCCCTTCTGACCTCTTTACCTCCCACTTCCCATTCTTTTTACCTGGCTGATAATTTTATATTTTTTCTATCTCAGCTTATGTGATACTCCCTGGGAAAATTTCTTGATACTTTTTATATTTTCAGAGTTGGAAGGTAGGTACCCTTCCCAAATCTCATCATAGCAACTAATACTTGGCTCTTTATAGTCTGGATCATATTGTCATTTGTGATACCATGTTCCCCTTAATTACAGTGTAATTTCTTTAAGGTCCGAGGGTGCTTGGATACCATTCTATCCCTGATACTAAGTATAATGACAGGCACATGGGCTTTAAGTTATGTACATGTTGATTAACAAGCTAATGAATGAGTTAAACTATGGATATATTAATTAATAAATCAATGAATGAATTAAACAAATAAGCGAGTTGATTAATGAGTACACTACCAAATGGAAATAAATCAACTAAGTTCAAGTTTGTCGGACAGTACTCCTGTGTCCTGCTCATTATACCTAGCTGATCCACTTCTTTCCCAACTAGTGTTACTGCCCATGTCCACTTATCTGACTCTTCATATTGATTTATTGCACAATTTTTAAATTTATATCTATCTATGTCTATGTAAAGAGTCATTGTCCAAAAAACATAAAAGTTGTAAAATTCCCTTAGACCGTTGTTATTGTATACAATATATGTACATACTGATGTTGGATAAAGATTCTGGAGTATATCATCTAATGTCAAGGCCTGAGTTTTCTTTCCCTTTCTCCCACCAAACCCTGGCAATATTTCCATTATTACAAATATGTTGAAAATAAACTCTTTTTCAAAATCAGTAAGAGAAGATATGTTATTGTTACTTAACTGGATAACCAGCCAAGGGACATTTCAACAAAACAAATCCTGGTATTTTAATTTGTTAATTAGAAAAAAAATTAAATGGTAAATAATGAAGTACATAATTATATTCTGATTTGTTGAAATGATAAGATGTTTCATGATTCTGAAAATATTAAGAGTCATTTTAAAATCCTACTTGAGATATATAAGTGCCTTTACAGCTATTTTTTGTTAATAGAAACACATTACTGGAATTTGTCTTTTAGTAATTTCAGTCCTAATTTCTAGACTTAGTGTAATATTAACCATCTTTTCAGGACAAATAGATCAGCTAAGAATGTAAGTGTAGCCCTTATTGGAATATTTTTGAAAATAAAAATTAGTGTTTATTTGATACTAGGGCAAATTAACCATGCTCAGTGATTTCATCAACCATATATGCATTTGTGTATGCAAATTCTCGAGTATGTTTTAGCATTAAACTATCCATTCTTGAGTTTGGGTCATGATGTACTGTAATGAAGAACTTTGGCTACATCTGTCTTGTCAGATGCCAGGATAGATTAAGACAAGAGAATTACTATATAATGACCTGAACATCTGCAGGATAGTAAAGAGGAAGTCAGAAATGATTTTATGGTGAAGCTGCAATTATAATACATCGGGTCAATTAAAAAAAGGAAAAACCACAAGATGAAACACGTTTTATTGTAGGTGTTATGGTGAAGCATCATATGTGATTATCAGTTAAAATTACAATTTGTATGTAACATGAAAACTCATAGCACTCAGTAGTATTCAGTAAGTTTCTGTAAGTGGTCTAAGGGAAGAAGCTGGATCTGTTCAGGTGCCTGGTGCACTCCCAGAGAGCCCTACTTATCTAACCAAAGCTCACAGAAGGATAGGAAAGTTCCAGTGTGCTAGCATTTTCATGGGATTTCTTCCACTATGTTGTTACAAGTACTAGAAGACTCAGAGTCCAGTCAAGTTTGTATGGGATTCATAAGTTCGTTTGGTGAGCATATCTATTCATGTGTTGAAAACATTCAATTTATAAAAGTGTCAGGCTGAGGACTATTGGATGAATTAATTTATAATGACATTAGTCTAAGGCAGCCTAAATTGACATTTTCCTCTGTAAATCCTGGTTTATGGGCCTTTCTTCTAAGTCACACCACCTGCTCTTCCATGCATAGCTTTACATTGAGTGTATTCAGTTGTTTTGTAATTATAGTTAGACAAGTTAACACTTAGTACTTGCTCACCATCTTCTCTGATGGCTCATTTTGCACACCTGTTCTCTGATTCATTGTGAGTTGATTTTACACTTTACATCAGGAGGTGAAATCTGTTTTTTTGTCACTCTGAAGTCCCCAGTTCTTGTAACACCTATGTTGAACATCATTAGTTTTCACAAATTTCTGAGAAAGAATGAGCAATTATAAAGTTTGATTAACATTGATTATATCTTCTCAATACATTTATAGATATGAGCACATTTGCAAATTTATGTATTGGAAATAAGGATTCATTAATTTATTTGACAAATATGGAGTGCCTTCAGAGCAACAGACATTGTATTAAATGTTGGGGATAAGCTGACAGTGTGTAGTTTCTGCTGTCAAGTAGCTTATAATCTGGATTTAAAAATATGTTAAGTAACAAAGTAGCATCTTTTCTAAGAGATAAGCTTATATTATTATGAGAAGGCAGACGGAGACCTAACTCAGCCTGGACTAAAATAATAATAATAATAATAATAATAATATAATAATAATAAAGAAAAGAGTCATACTAGGAAGACAAATGAACAAGATATTTGGGGCAAAAATCATTCATTTTTGGCCATGTAAGTTTCAAATGCCTATTGGGCATCCACTAGGCATCTGGAATGTGTTTTTACAGCTCATGAGAGCATCCTGAGATAGAGCACTGTAATTATCTCAGTGTGGAAGTTGAAACTTTTGTGTGTGTGTGTGTGTGTGTGTGTGAGATATGTATAAGGACAAATATACAAAAGACCATGGATAGAATTCTGGGGAATGCCAGTATTTAAAGAATTTGGTAGAGAAAGAGGAACCATATGGTATGTTGAAGGAGAAGGAAAGAAGACTGGGGTGTTTGATGTTATTGATGCTAATGAATATGACAACAAGAAGGGGAGAAATGGCCAAAAATCATCTAGTATAAAGAAGTTAAGTATTTCTTTGGAGATTTATGTCCACATGGGGGGGGGGAATAGTGACATCATGGGTCTAGAAAGTTGGACATATTATTCAGTTCTCTTGAATGTAATAGAAAAGTGCATTTTGTCATCATGAAGCTACAGGATATCCCAGAGAATAATTTCATCCTATGAAATGCATGGATACAATGACCAAAGAACTGTTCTTCACACTAGGAGCTCCTTGGTGGCTGGGGATGTAAATCATTTATGTCTTTGTTTCTAGCACATCGTGAAGTCCTGACACCTCCTTGGTACTCAATAAATGCTTTTGAATAGAATTGAATCAAACCTCTTATTATTTCACACTCATTTCTTTTATAGCAATAGAAACTACACATTATAGTAGTGGTGTCTAGGATTGCCTGCTGCAAGTAACTGTTAAGATTTGCCCTCCCCCCATAATCCGACGTAAAATTGGGGGAAATAAGAATCCTTTAAGAAATTGGAGTCCGGCAAGAGAAAGATGGAGATCGAATCATTCCTATGCTCATCTGTATTACAGGTTTTCTATTACAAATGTAATTTTAAAATGGCACTGTGTGGGTCATGCTTTTCCATGTAGAAATATTCATTCAAGAGTAATTGTATAGAGAGAGTTAAACTATTTTCCGTGTTGGAAAAATGATGAAAGGCATTTTTCTGATATCTCATTAAAATGGCCTTTAATTTTATAATCATTTTCATCCAGAGTTCTGTAGATAAATTTGAGGACATGTATTAGACAGCCCATAAAATAGGTTTATAAAGAAATTCATAATCACATCCTGTTTTAATGCCTTTTTTTTGGTTTAACTTTAAAACTGATTGAAAGTTGCTTAAATGGCCAGATTTTTTTTTGCATGTGTTTGTCCTAAAATTATGCTCATGTGAAAAGTGGAGGCTGATAGGCTGCAGAATTTGAAGTAAATTAATTTCAGTTTTCTCAGAGAGAGGTTTTGCATTAAAAAAAAAAAAAGTATCTCTTTTCCTTTGCTCCTGAAGAAAAATGAACAGATGTAAATTTGTTATTTGTGTAGCGCCATCAGTCCTCTGCAGATTTCCAATTACTATGACTTAAGAATTATTTCCTAGACACACCAGGAAATATAGTAATATTATCTTCTGTTTAATTTATTTTTTCTCTTATACAAAACCTAACTGTGGTTTTGCCTATATGATGGAGAAGTTGCTTAAAGTATAATTGAAGTTTGAGGCCATCTGGATATTGAAATGTTAATAATTTTTAAAATTAGTATCTTGTCATCATCTGTTTATTTTTTCTCTTATATGTTATTCATATAAGGAATATATTGTTTCTGTGGCCAAATTTTATCTCCTATCACTCACTTCTTTCAGTTCTTTCCTTCAAAGAATTCCATGAGGCATGCCAGCTGACTCTATTTATTTATTTTTTTAAATTTTATTTTATAATGTTATCACCATACAGTACATCATTAGTTTTTGATGTAGTGTTCCATGATTCATTGTTTTCATAGAACACCCAGTGCTCCATGCAATACGTGCCCTCTTTAATACCCATCACCAGGCTAACCCATCCTCCCACCCCCTTTCCCCTCTAAAACCCTCAGTTTGTTTCTTGGAGTCCATCGTCTCTCATGGTCCGTCTCCCCCTCTGATTTCCCCCCTTCATTGGAAAAATGAAGTCCTTCTCCTAATGTCCTCCAGGCTATTCCTTAGGTTTCACAAATAAGTGAAACCATATGATAATTGACTTTCTCTGCTTGACTTATTTCACTTAGTATAATCTCCTCCAGTTCCATCCATGTTGATGCAAAAGTTGGGTATTCATTCTTTCTGATGGCTGAGTAATATTCCATTGTATATATGGACCACATCTTCTTTATCCGTTCATCTGTTGAAGGGCATCTCAGTTCTTTCCACAGTTTGGCTATTGCGGACATTGCTGCTATGAACACTGGGGTGCATATGGCTCTTCTTTTCACTACATCTGTGTCTTTGGGGTAAATATCCAGGAGTGCAATTGCTGGGTCATAGGGTTGCTCTATTTTTAATTTTTTGAGGCACCTCCACACCGTTTTCCCAAAGTGGCTGTACCAACTTGCATTCCCACCAACATTGTAAGAAGGTTCCCCTTTCTCCACAACCTCTCCAACATTTGTTGTTTCTTGCCCTGTCTCAATTTTTGCCATTCTAACTGGTGTAAGGTGGTATCTCAATGTGGTTTTGATTTGAATTTCCCTGATGGCTAATGATGATGAACATTTTTTCATGTGTCTGTTAGCCATTTGTATGTCTTCTTTGGAGAAGTGTCTGTTCATGTCTTCTGCCCATTTTTTGACTTGATTGTTTTTTGGGTGTTGAGTTTGAGAAGTTCTTTACAGATCTTGGATACCAGCCCTTTGTCTGTAGTGTCATTTGCAAGTATCTTCTCCCATTCTGTGGGTTGCCTCTTTGTTTTGTTGACTGTTTCCTTTGCTGTGCAGAAGCTTTTTATCTTGATGAAATCCCAAAAGTTCATTTTGCTTTTGTTTCACTTGCCTTTGGAGATTATCTTGAAAGAAGTTGCGGTGGCCATTGTTGAAGAGGTTACTGCCTATGTTCTTCTCTAGGATTTTGATGGATTCCTGTCTTACATTGAGGTCTTTCATCCATTTTGAGTTTATCTTTGTGTATGGTGTTAGAGAATGGTCGAGTGTCATTCTTCTGTATGTAGCTGCCCAATTTTCCCAGCACCATATATTGAAGAGACTGTCTTTTTTTCCACTGCATATTTTTTTCTGCTTTGTCGAAGACTATTTGACCATAGAGTTGAGGGTCCATATGTGGGTTCTCTGTTCTGTTCCATTGGTCTATATGTCTGTTTTTGTGCCAGTACCATGCTGTCTTGGTGATCACTGCTTTGTAATTAGCTTGAAATCGGGCAATGTGATGCCCCCAGCTTTGTTTTTCTTTTTCAACATTTCCTTGGCGATTCAGGGTCTTTTCTGATTCCATACAAATTTTAAGATTGCTTGTTCCAGCACTTTGAAAAATGTCATTGAAATTTTGATCGGAATGGTGTTGAAGATATAGATTGCTCTGAGCAGCATAGACGTTTTAACAATGTTTATTCTTCTGATCCGTGAGCATGGAATGTTTTTCCATCTTTTTGTGTCTTCTTCAGTTTCTTTCATGAGTGTTCCGTAGTTCCTAGAGTATAGATCCTTTACCTCTTTGGTTAGGTTTATTCTGAGGTATTTTATGGTTTTTGGTGCTATTGTAAATGGAATCGATTCTCTAATTTCTCTTTCTTACAGTTGCATTGTTAGTGTGTAAGAAAACAACTGATTTCTGTGCATTTTGTATCCTGCCACATTACTGAATTGCTGTATGAGTTCTAGGAATTTGGGGGTAGAGTCTTTTGGATTTTCCACATAAAATATCATGTCATCTGTGAAGAGAGAGAGTTTGACTTCTTCTTTGCCAATTTGAATACCTTTTATTTCTTTTTGTTGCTTGATTGCTGTTGCTAGGACTTCTAGTACTATATTGAACAATAGTAGTGAGCATGGGCATACTTGTCATGTTCCTGATCTTAAGGGAAAGCCTCTTAGCTTTTCCCCATTGAGGATGATAGTTGCTGTGGGTTTTTCATAGATGGATTTTATGAACTTGAGGAATGTTCCCTCTCTCCCTATACTCTGAGAGTTTTAATCAGGAAAGGATGCTGTATTTTGTCAAATGCTCTTTCTGCATCAGTTGAGAGGACCATATGGTTCTTCTCTCTCCTGTTATTAATGTGTTCTATCACACTGATTGATTTGCGAATGTTGAACCACCTTTGCATCCTGGGGATAAATCCCACTTGGTCGTGGTGGATGATCCTTTTAATGTATTGTTGGATCCTATTAGCTAGGATTTTGTTGAGAATTTTGGAATCCATATTCATCAGGGATATCTGTCTGAAATTCTCCTTTTTGAGGGGATCTTTGCCTGGTTTGGGGATTAAGGTAATGCTGGCCTCATAAAATGAGTCTGGAAGCTTTCCTTCTGTTTCTATTTTTAAAACAGCTTCAGGAGAATAGGTATTATTTCTTCTTTGAATATTTGGTAGAATTCCCCAGGAAATCCATCAGGCCCTGGACTCTTGTTTTTTGGGAGGTTTTTGATCACTGCTTCAATCTCATTACTGGTTATTGGCCTTTTTTTTTTTTTTAAGATTTATTTATTTATTTTGAGAGACTGAGAATGAGAGAGAGAGAGCACGCACATGAGAGGGGGGAGGGTCAGAGGGAGAAGCAGACTCCCCGCCAAGCAGGGAGCCTGATGCGGGACTCGATCCTGGGAGTCCAGGATCATGACCTGAGCCGAAGGCAGTCGCTTAACCGACTGAGCCACCCAGGCGCCCTGGTTATTGGCCTTTTCTGGTTGTTAGTTTCTTCCTGTTTCAGTCTTGGTAGTTTATAGGTTTCCCGGAAGGCATCCATTTCTTCCAGGTTGCTTAATTTATTGGCGTATAGTTGTTGATAATAATTTCCAATAATTGTTTCTATTTCCTTGGTGTTAGTCGTGATCTCTCCCCTTTCTTTCATAATTTAAGCTGTGGTCTCTCTACCACTCACACTTCTGTTCTTTCCTTGATTCCTTTTTTTGAAACATTATATTTGTCACTTTCTAGTGAACTCTATAATCTGTTTAGTTATATAGAGTGATATTAAAATCAATAAAAATGTGTAGTTAATTTTGTATATTGCTAACATATACAGGCCATGGGAGGCAGGGCTTTTGTATACATCCTAAGTGCCTAGCATAGGGCTTAACTCACAGTCGAAGCTCAATGTGTATTTGCTGAATGTATATTTACACAACGTGCCTGTGATTTACGTATGTACATTTTCCTTAAACTCCTCATATGTGAAGGCTGTGTTAAATAACAAATATTCAACCAAGTACATTTAAGCAATCTTACTGGCTTTATTAAAAGATTCATGAATTGGGCAGCATCCCATCTAGCAAATAGATAAGGAGTCTAAGGAGAATCACAAAATGGAAGGCTTCATTGAAGGAGGGTGGGGCAAGAGAGTTATTAGCAAAAGAAAAGGATTGTTTTAGGCAAGGAGGCTTTCCCTTGGGGAAAAAGAAGGGGCTTTTATCCTTCAGATTACCTCATTTTGTGGGGGATGGAGAAAGCCTCTGTGGCTGACTCATTTGGCGCTGATTGAAAAACTCCTGAGTGACTAGTTAAGACTGCATTTCTGGGGGAGGCTGAAACTGCAATTAGATGAGGTATCAAGCCCCAGTTTGGGAATTTGGTCTAAGTGACACCATTTTGGGCCTATGGTTTTTTTCTTAACAGGAGCATCATGGATTATTTTAGAAACTTTCCTTCCCACTTTTTCTTTCTTCCTCTGTCCCTATTTACCTCTGTAGAATCAAAGAGCACCTATGGATGCCATCTCTGCTTTACCCCTCCATTGCTTTTAATTATAGTGCCCCCAAATTGACTTTACTCCTAAGGACTCTTAGTGTTGAAGATGACTGGATGGGGGTTGGCTGAAAGGCAAGGGGGACGAGTGGTCCCATCTTACTATTCTTATAATAAGGAGAACAGGGTGAGAAAATGCTCACTAGTCATCTGGAGAAGAAAAACCAGATCCAACCTGGTCGGTATAATTACACCTTACTGAGAAAATGACAAGCAGGTACTTGTTTAGAGAATAGAAATTCCAGGTTAGGGGAATAATCTGTGCTTTTCTTGAACTCTGAATATAGACAATTTTTTAACACGATTTATATTTTATGAATAGCCTTTTAATATTGTTACTATTGTGTGTGTGTGTGTGTGTATTTTCTGTAAATTTGCCTGTTTGAAGTAAAAATCTTAGGAAAAAAATCTCTAAATCATCAAAGACCACATTCAGGGGTAGGTGCAAACCTGGGATGCAAAATGTATACTCAGTCTCTAGGAATTTTGGTTTGGAAAGGAGAGTGCAACTTTAATCAAAAGCAACAACTGAGGGGCGCCTGGGTGGCTCAGTCAGTTAAGCGTTGAACTCTTGATCTCAGCTCAGGTCTTGATCTCAAGGTTGTGAGTTCAGGCCCTGCATTGGGCTCCATGCTGGGTGGGGAGCCGACTTAAAAAAAGTAAAATAAAAAATAAGCACCTATTCTCCTTAAAAAAAAAAAAAAAAGCAACAAGTGATAGGAAAAACAGGCAAGTTTTCTAGGCCCCATTCTGAAAGTAATGGGAAGCACTCAGAGCTTGAGGGGCTGAGATATTATTCTGTGTGGCAAGGCCAGTACCTTTCTAAAGCAAGAGCGTGGAATAGATGAAGGGATAAGGAAATAAAAGCGAGTGCTGCTGAGAGTACTCACAGTTTTCTCTACATTTATCACATGACTCCCCACCTGCCTATCACTCCATGGTCAGCCCTTTCCTTGCCCAGCCTTAGACACCAGCTTGTCTCCTGTTCCTACACTGGGACCCGAAATGATGACTACCACCAGGAATAGATCCTGCCTCTCTCTGACCTCTGATTTGAGTGAAGGGACATCCCTTCTTGGCATCAAAATTAAATCTGCAAAGTCAGTTTTAGGAGCATTGTTATAAGAGGTGCTTTCTTTCACAGTTTTCGAGTACTTCAGGATAAGCCTGTGAGTGAATTGTTTTTACGTGGCAAAATCTGTTCCAAGCAAAAAAAAAAAAAAAAAAGGTAAACTCAGACTTTCATTTTTGGAACTCATCTTGCTTGTTCTTAAGTTAGAAATTGCTTGTATGACCTAACACCTATTCCTGCTGGTCTGTGAGATACATGATACCTTTTCCCCTTTCATAATTTATTGCTTCAAGAGCAGACTTTTGTTAGAACACTGCTGTTAAGGGACAAAGAAAACACCCACTTTGTTAAACATTTATGTTTAAAGTGAGTACATTGCACTAAATCAGTGTGTGCCCACGGGAACATCTCTAACCCAAACTATAACCATATCTATAGAAAGAATCCGGCACTGAAGCTTGCTTGCTTTTTTATTTTATTTTATTTTTTTGGTAATATTTGTTTGAGTGTGTTGATGCCTGCAGAATTCACAAATGTTCATTTTTCTTTCCCCAGCTGCTGGAACAAACTAGTTTCAGTTAGGTTTTCTTGCAATGGACTTCCATAGCACATCACACTATATCATAGTACCCACAATACAGGTTTATTACTGCTTTTTAAATGATCTCTTTTCTATTAGTCGTCAAATCTCTGTATAATGGCACTATGAAATATATTTTCAACGAATGAATGAATGAATGAACAAATCAACAGTCTACTTACCTTGACTTTTACTGAGTAGCTCAGGCTTTGGCCTATGTGTACCATCCAACTGATAAATGTTTCTTTTTCAAGAAATTACATAATAATTAGTCATCCATATTGGATAGCCCCTGTAAATAGTAAAGAATAAATAGCAAATCTGTACATGGGTTTAAAGTTAAATCATTGGTAGTTAGTGTCTTTAATTTGTGTCAGGTGCTTTTTAGTTCTGAATTTTGTTGGTTTTAAATCACAAAATTCTCTTAGAGGATGAGGTAGTATTTGAAAGGTATTTGACTACGATCCCAGAATATATATATATATATATAGGCCTACCAGAATAGTATTTCTTTTCTCGGGGAGGAATGGAATGGGTAAAAGGGAAATGTTTCCTTTTTAAAAAATTTAACTCTGTGCTACCTCTGCACCATGGAGTCAGCCTCATGAAATAGTTAACAGCATGAACTTTGGCATTAAGCAGACTTAGATTCAAATCTCCCATTTACTGGTCCCATGGCTGCCTCAGTCAAATTGGGTAATCCTTATTCTTAATCAGCAAAATGGGGTTGTGATATCTCCTAGTGCTGTAGCAAGGATTAAATAAAATGCCTGGAAACTTGATGTAATTATATAATTATATAAGTATATATATAATTATATATTTATTATATATATTTATAATATATAATTATAATTATATTATTATATAATAATAAAAGCTAAAGAGTTAGCTGCTAATTTATTTTGTTTCTAACTGTTCTTGACTATGCCTTTGTGGAGGTATACCTACATTCTAGGAAGAGGAGTGGATTCTCAATGTAAGAATAACTCAAGGAAACCCCTTTATAAGTTGGGTTAGGGATCTCCAGAGAAACAGGACCAATAGGATGTGTGTGTGTGTGTGTGTGTGTGTGTGTGTGTGTGTGTGTGTAAAAAATACAAAGATTTATTATAAGGTATTGACTCATGCCATCATGAAGGTTAAGAAGTCCGAGGATTGGCTCTCTGCAAGACAGAGACTCAGGAAAGGCTGTGGTGTATGTAGTTCAGAGGCTCAGCCTTTGTAAATACCAGTCTGAGTTTGAAGTCCTGAAAACTAGGAGGTCTGAGGGCAGAAGATCAATGCCCCAGGGGTTCAAAGCAAAGTTTCCTGTTCTCTTTTTCATTGTATTCAGGCCCTCAACAGTTCAGATGATGCCCATCCCCACTGGGGAAGGTAATCTGCTCTACACAATCTATGAATAAAATGTTGATCTCTTCCTGAGCCATTCTCACAGACCTACTCAGAAATAGTGTTTAACCAGATATCTGGGCATGCTATGTTCCAATGAAGCTGACACATAAAATTACCTGTCACATAAGCGTATTTGTTCTTGGTAAATTTGATTGACATTGGAAGCTATAGTTTATCCCCATTTGAAGCAAATCCAGGATACTTATATATATTGGCATGGGCATATATAAATAGGGAAAGAGAGGAGAAAAATGTGTTAATACGGACAATGAAGAAGCCCTGGATATAGGAACCAGACAGGGCAAGTATTAATGCTTATTCTGAGAGTAGGTTCTTCTTCCCAGTGGACCAATGTGCAGTAATGGGAAGACAGTGGGATTTGAAGCCTAGCAGCTCTGAATTTGAGTCTCATCTTGAGACTTCCAGTTGTATTATCATGGGTAAGAGGTTTAACTTCTCTCCCTGATGCTTTCACATCTCTCAGATGAAAATAATTATATTGCTAATTTTAAGGATGAAAAGAAATAACATGGAAAATATTATCATAAAGACATCTAGTATTTTCTTTCTGATTTCCTATTAAGCACTATTTTTTGTACTAGGAATGTATATTCATACCTATTATTATTTTATGACATGTAGAGGAAAATATAGCCTTAATTATATATTCAGAAGACAGGTATAAAGCAAACTAGGCATATATTAATAGGCAGTGTAGTTCTTTGAGTACCAGTTCCAACAATAAATGAGCTGCATGGATTTTTTTAAGTTGAGTAACCATTCTGATTTGGGGGCTCCTATTTGTAAAATGGGGACTATATATTTATTGATTTATTGCCAGAATTATGAAAGATAATAATCACGAAGCATCTTTTTCAGGACATCACAGATACAAATGGACTTTTTGGATATAAAAGCTTATCTAGATGTCACAGTCCCAACTCTTACTCAGGAGAAGTACCTTTGTAGTGAGTGCTCCATTTAATTGAGACCTCATGTATTTTCCAGACACAGTACTATATGAGAATACGTTTCTTTTTCTTTAGACCATAAGCAAAAACTAATTTTAAAATTAAAAAAAAAGCTACAACTTCTTCATTTTTCCCCTAATATTTATTGATAAAGTTTTTAGTAATGCAATTGAAATATAACAACAACAAAAAAATCATTTTGAGTGGATGCCTACTACTCCATATTTGGCAGGTTAGAATAAAAAAATTTTTATGGAATAAGATGTCATCATTATACTTTATTTGTCAAAGTCTAAACAAAATTCAATTTAGCACAAGTAAACAGGTCTGTGTCAAAAGAAAGATAAGAAAAAGGAGGCTTAATTGTATTTTCTGAAATCTACTTGACAGCTATGTGACATCCAATGAAACAGGGTTAGCTTCGGGGAACTATGGAACAGAACTAAGTGTGCCCATCTGTCTAGTTCATGTCACGTGGCTATTGTCTTTTCCTGCATCTCTGTTTTGATTCTTCTTCATGCAGTTAAAGTCCAGAGCCAGGAAATGACTTGCTCATTACCCTTTAATGAGGAAGGAATTTAACCTTTTCAAGAAGAGACATCTTTTTATTTTGCTCACAGTACATATGGTATATACTAATCATGTATAATAACTTAGCAGTAGTTTAAAATAACTATCCAGTTAAGTTATGCTTTTTGTAGCATATATATGAAATATTATTCTCATATGTTGAGGTTATGTGCAACAATCAATGTCCACTTCCTTGTTAGTGCTTTTTACACCCAGAGTCATCTTTGTAAAAGATATCATTTTTACCTCTTAAATTGAAATAATTTAATTAAAAAGGGGGGGGAGGAGAGAAAGCTGAGTTTATGATTTGAGAAAAAAGATATGAGTAGAGAGAATTCTTTTGTTTGATCCTCAAAAATCAAAGTTTATTATCCTAGGGTGACCTGAAAGCCATAGAAGTGCCACATGAGACCAGAAAATACAACTTTCATCCATGGTATCTCTTTTGGAGCTCCAGTTCAATCAGTTATATCTCACTGAATCTTTTTTTTTTTCCTTCTGAGATGAAAATCCTACCTATTTCATTTCACTTGACAATTCCTGTGAGTTTCCTTCTTTCCAGTTATTTGGGGATTGAGAGGATTAATTAAAATGCTTTTATCAAAAAATGCTACTAATGTCATTACTCTTTTGGGTGAAGAGTGATAACTCTGACCACTTGGATGTCTAGGAGCTTAATTTAAGGGTTCCAATTTCATGCACCCATTATGCTCTTAAGTTTTATAATTTTAAATAAATATATGAACTGCTATTTTTATACGTGGCAATCGCCTAGTCTGGTTATCACTCAAAACCAGACAGCTCATTTTTTTTTTTATTCATTCAAATATAATTAGAAGTTTTCCTTAAAATACTCTAGCAGAGCAATACTTGATATTATGTATTTTATGGCCTTAATGGTTTAAAAAAAGAAAATAAAGAAATACAAAACAAAGTATTGTATTTAATACATATATACATAAAATGTATATACATATATACATATGTATATAAAATGCCTATGGCATTTTATCAGTTGGGAAAGTGTTTGGTGTGCAAGTGATAAGAAACCCAAAAGAACATTAGCTTAAACTAGTTAAAATTGTATTCTCCATCTTACAAAAAAGAAGTCCAGAGGTGTGTAGCCCCCAGGGGTCATAGGAGAGTTTCATGAAGGGCTATTTACTTGCCACAATCCTCAGAACAGGACTTGTACCTTACAGTCAGCAGAAGGGAGAAAGGCTAAGGGAGAACATGGTCTCTCTTCTTTTAGGACCTTTCCTAAGAGGTACACAGACCACTGTGCTTTCATCTCATTGGACAGAGCTTACTCACATTACCAAGCCTGGCTTTCTGATTGGCCATGGTTCTTTTTATGTGTTCAGTGGTTAGTATGAATTAGATACTTAATTCCCGAGCCCTGTGTCAGTCTAAAACCTTGGAATTACTGCAGTTTATTCAAGTAGTAGTAACTTACTCATTTTATTAACCAGGTTTATTTTTTCAAGCTATCATTTCTCTTGACTGTTTTCATAAAGGCAAAAGTGAAATGGAATTTTCTAAAAATTAAAAAGAACAAGCATGCCCATCTCACTTTTGTCAGTGCATCTGAGCATATTGTCAGTGGCTCTTTATAATAATATTACCCTCTATATAGATTCCATTTATTGCTGGTATAGTCACTTGAGATTTCTGCCTGATACCTATTTTATCAAGCAAGATGCGAAAGCATTTGTGTGTATTTGCACGACACGCTCTTGTCACTTCTGTTTGATAATAGAGATGTAAGATTTATTTTTCCAAGTGTCCTATTATAAACATAGCCTAAAACTAAGCATAAGTCTTGAGAAAAAAAACAGAATAAATGCAACTGTAATGCCATTTCACAGTTAAATTATATAAAATGTCATTATTAGAGTCATTAGCTAAATTAGCAAATTTGATTAGGAAATTTGGGTTAATGGAAAGTTCAAATATGTCTCCAAACCAATGCTAATTAATTTCATTTGGGAAATTTCAAATGCATAAATACCTTAGGATAAAATTGAACATCTAAGATTTATAATATTTTATCTCTCAGGAAAAGCATCTTAGTTTTGAAGTACCTACATGTGTTAAAGGACAATCAAAATAAAATTCAGAAAAACATCTCAATTTAGGATGAACATATTTTTGTTACTATAGTAGTCCCAGTGGAGTACTTATCTATGAGGGATATGTTCCAAAACCCCCCAGTGGATGCCTGAAATTGTGGGTAGTACCAGACCCTATATAGACTATATATTTTTTCTTGTACAGTCATCCCTATGATAAAGTTTAATTTATAAATTAGGCACAGTAAGAGATTAGCAACAACAGTAATAAAATAGAGCAGTTATAACAGTATACCATAATAAAAGTTATGTGAATGTGATCTCTCTTTTTCTCTCACAATATCTTATTGTACTGTACTCATTCTTCTTCTTGTGATGGTGTGAGATGATAAAATGGCTACCTGATGAGATGAGGGGAATGATACAGGCCTTGTGAGGTAGTGTTGGGCTACTATGGACCTTCTGAAGATTCATCAGAAGGAAGATTGTCTTTCAACCACGGTTGACCACGGATGACTGAAACTGTGGAAAGCAAAACCATGGATAAGGGGGGACTACTGTACTCAGGCCGTAGGGCTTACAAATTATTTTGTGAACCATTATTTTGTAAACATTAAGTTATCTGATTTATTTGGATTACTAAGTATGTTTGCCCAGGGAATTGCCAAACTTTTTTTAATTTAATACAATTAATTAACATATAGTGTATTATTAATTTCAGAGGTAGAGGTCAGTGTTTCATCAGTCTTATATAACATGCAGTGCTCTTTACATCACATGCCCTCCGAAAGTCTATCACCCAGTTACCCCATCCCTCCCACTCCCCTCCACTCCAGCAACCCTCAGTTTGTTTCCTGAGATTGAGTCTCTTATGGTTTGTCTCCCTCTCTGATTTCATCTTGTTTTATTTTTACCTCCCTTCCCCTATGATCCTGTTTTGTTTCTTAAATTCCACACGAGTGAGATCATATGATAATTGTCTTTCTCTGATTGACTTATTTCGTTTAACATAATACTCTATAGTTCCATCCACGTTGTTGCAAATGGCAAGATCTCATTTTTTGATGCTGTGTAATATTCCATTTTATATATACCACAACTTCTTTATCCATTCATCTGTTAATGGACATCTGGGCTCTTTCCATAGTTTGGCTATTGTGGACATTGCTGGGAGTAGCCAAATTATTTATTACTGAAATAGTCTCTTAATAACAAAATCTTAACTTTGTTTCAGCTTTCCATTTTCTTTTTTTTTTTTTCCTATGTAGATTGTCATTTAATTTCTACAAAGCCTGTCATTATTTCTATTGGCTGATTGAAATGATGTCTTTGATTTTTTATATGCATGAATTGATCTGTCTGGAACGTCATTCCCTGCATCCTTGACTTCTCTAGGAACCTCACCTGACTTTGTCAGCTTGGGAAGGTGTACCTTTCATGTGTTCCCAAAAACACTTCATACTTTATATACACTGTGTTGTGACTGTTTGCTTGTCTAGCTCCACTCTAAGACAGTTCATTCAAAAACTATTTATTCGTTTGTTTATAATCTTATTGTCAATGTTTAATATGTTGTAGGAGTGCCACAAGTTATGCTTTAATGAAATAAAAAAAACGGGAGAAAGTTACTATCTTTTAGTATTTCCCTAGTTTTAAAGGTGTATGACTCTATGTAAACTGCATCCTGTTTCACCCACGTTCTGTGTAAACATCAGCTTATATAGCATCCTGTAAATTTTTGAAAAGTATACTTTTCATCTACTGATGTGCTTTATTAATACCAACTTTTGGGGACGCCTGGGTGGCTCAGTTGGTTAAGCAATCTGCCTTCAGTTCAGGTCATGATCCCAGGGTCCTGGGATCGAGTCCCGCCATCAGGCTCCCTGCTCAGTGGGGAGCCTGCTTCTCCCTCTCCCTACCGCTCTGCCTACTTGTGCTCTCTCTCTCTCCCTCTCTCTCTCTCTCTTTCTGACAAATAAAATCTTTAAAAAAAATACCAGCCCTTGAATATCTCAGATTTCAACCATTTTGAAAGACCTTGTTAGAACCTGAGGCAAAAGATAGCTTTGCTTGAAAATCTGTATGCTTCTACAGTTCTATATAGAGGGTAATCTTATTACAAAGAGCCACTGACAATTTGCTCAGATGTACTGCTAAAAGTGGGACTGGCATGCTTTTTCTTTGTAATTTTTAAGAAAATTCCATTTCCCTTTTGCCTTTTTTTAATGAAAAAAGTAGAAATGATGATAAATTAGATTTTTATTGAAAAATAATCCCTAAAATAATTTAGCTTGATTTCTTATTTTCTCTATTCTTCGCATAGTTCATGTATGTGATTGTCAGGGACATAGAGATAAGGTCTGAAGAAATGTGTTGCAGTTAGTACATACGAGATGCAAAATGTGGTATCATTATTAACTTCAACACTATTGGTATTTGGGGCCAGAAAATTCTTTATTTTGGGGGCTATCTTATGTCTTCTAACATGTTTACATATTTAGCGGCATCCCTGGCCTCTACCCACTAGATGCCAGTAGAATCCACCCCGATATGACAACATAAATGTCTCCAGACATTGTCGAATGTTCTCTGGGGGACCGGGTGGGGAGGACAGAAGTCATCCCTGAATGAGAAACACGGTGCTAAATAAATGTTCTCCATCTGTCTCTGTCAGCTAGGGGTTTGTATGCCTATTTACATTTAATGTTTGCATTTAACTCTGTCCAATCCACTGTTATCATGGGTTTGACTGGTTTTCATTTATCAAGTGTCTCGATTATTGTGATTCTTTAAAAATGGCATTTTGGACAAAGACAGCGTTGTTAGGGGAGACTGGCATAAAGATGGGCAGAACTTTCACAGGGAAAAAGAAATTCTACATACTCAATGGTAATTCCTAGAATATGTGATCAAAATCAGATTGAAAATAGTCAAAAGGATTTAAGGGAGGGTATTTTGTTGTTTTATGTATGTGTGTATGTGTGTGGTGTTTTTGTTTTGTTTTTTTGAAATACAGTGTTCTAAAATTTAACTGTTTGAATGAATAGTACTTTATAGATCCAGATGTGTTTTCTTCCTTTGACTAAAATAATATTTATTATGTTTCCCCAATTTGTGTTCTTCTTCACTGGGTGCTTAATTTCATTGTTTCTCAAAGATAAATCATTGGGGGATAAAGATGAGAAGTGAAATATTTTCTTCTATTAGAAAATACTATATAATATATCCACCCCCAAACACAGGTATGTAAAAGTGACCCCACCACTTAGTATTCAGAGATCAATAACTTGTTATTTCCATTTCTTTCTCAGAAGTCATTTCAACTTCACATTCATGTATAGCATGAGCCAGTTTCCTTAATTATAAAGCAACTTCATGTAATATGAATAAAATGTTTTCTCATTAGATTCTGGCTTGATGGTATATTAAAATGTGTTTTTATTTTTAATATACATAGAATCCAGAAGATTTTATTGACATGATCAGCATGTAAACGAACACTGTCCTCAGTTTTAAACAGTTCTGGAAAAGCCTTTGGTATGAATGATTTGTTACAGTGTAGCCTCTTTTATAATCGGATAGCTGGGCTTCACCTATAGCACACTTCTCACCAGTTGTGTGACCTTTGGTGTGTTGTTGAACTTTCCTTGTCTGAAGCTCATCTTCTGTAAAATGGGGCTAATAATAATAGCCTGCCTCATAAGGTGACTGTCGAGTAATAAACAAGTGAATTTTCTGTGATGTGCTTGACACATTTTAAGTGTGAAATAAGTTTAACTTTGTTATTGTTACCATAACTATTTCAATGTGAAGGGGTTCTATTCCTCTGTCCTCTCTTCAGTAAATAAAGAATGGGTTCTGTAAACGTGGTAAAGAGCCGTCACAGAAGCTTGGGTGTTACAGTACTAGGGTAGTAGATAAGTTTCTGAAATGAGATAATGCATATGAGCTTTGTTAACTGGAAATCCAGTGTTTTGTCAATAAAATTATTATCGTAAAGAAAAATACTACTCCTTTTTTGGAAACACGTGAGTGTTCTTTCTCTTTAACAGTTTCACCTTTTTTGTTTGTTTGTTTTAAAGATTTTATTTATTTATCTGACAGAGAGAGACACAGCGAGAGAGGGAACACAAGCAGGGGGAGTGGGAAAGGGAGAAGCAGGCTTCCCGCCGCGCAGGGAGCCCGATGCGGGGCTCAATCCCGGGACCCTGAGATCATGACCTGAGCCGAAGGCAGGCGCTTAACGACTGAGCCACCCAGGGCGCCCCAACAGTTTTCACCTTTATTTTTTTAAGAAGAGACTCAGGTCTTTACAAAGAATATAGCATCCCTTTGTTACATTAAATTTTTTTTTATTATTATTGAAGTGTAGTTGACATAAAGTGTTATATTAGTTTCAGGTATATACATGCCTTTTTTTTTTTTTGAACATTGTTCCTTCTACTTTATTATTTTTTTTATTATGTTATGTTAATCACCATACAGTACATCATTAGTTTTTGATGTAGTGTTCCATGATTCATTGTTTGCGTATAACACCCAGTGCTCCATGCAGAACGTGCCCTCCTTAATACCCATCACCAGGCTAACCCATCCCCCCACCCCCCTCACCTCTAGAACCCTCAGTTTGTTTCTCAGAGTCCACAGTCTCTCATGGTTCATCTCCCCCTCTGATTCCCCTCCCCTTCATGTTTCCCTTCCTTCTCCTAATGTCCTCCGTGCTATTCCTTAGGCTCCACAAATAAGTGAAACCATACCTGCTTTTAAAGGCAACTGAACATATTCACATACTCGAGTACTGTAGGAGACTTTGTCTCTAGCAGCTAAAAAGTATACTCAACAGCAAAGTGTATCAATTTCATGATCAAATTGTTGCTCAAAACTTTCTATAGAAATGTACATTTTAGGTATCTACATAAGTGATGTTAATGTGTTTTGGAATGGTTTGATCTATTCAGATGACCTTTAAACAAATACTAGAATTAGTGAGGTTAGGGTGCCTGGGTGGCTCAGTCAGTTAAGTGTCCGCCTCTGGATTTTGGCTCAGGTCACGATCTCAGGGTTGTGGGATGGAGCCCCGTATCAGGCTCACAAGCTGGGCATGGGGCCTGCTCAAGAGTCTCTCTGCCCACCACCTCCACCCCCCAAAAGAGAAAGAAAAAAAAAAAAAAAAAGAAAAGTGAGGTTAATCGTTGCTAATGATACGAGTGAGCAAACTTTAATTTTGAAATGATTTTCTTCAGATGTTTTCAGTGCTGCCCATTAAATAGTAAGCTGAATGTTTTTAAAAATATTCTACAAAAAGATACGTTTTTATCGGTAACCTGCTCATTTTGCAAAGGCTTCAGCGGCTGGCAAGTAGACTCTGCAGTTTGAGGTTGATAAGAGCAGTACTCAGGCCTGATAGAGGTGCCAAATGTCTGTAAGATACTCGCTGATTACAAGAGACTAGGAATAGGCCAAAAAGCATCTGAGAGAGCTTTTTGAACTTAGTCCAGCCCTCTGACACTGTATTTTCACAGATATGACTATAATTGATTCTGATTGAGGTCATGAGGGTGGGGTCTGGAATGATGGGTAATCCACGTGGCCAGTGGCTTCCTCAGGAGGCCCGTGGGGCCTGAGGGTCAGTAGTCAAAAACATGTCTCACAACAGTGACGTGAGATTTGCTCAGTGTCCTGCAATTCAGACTTATTTGACCAAATCCAGAAAATAAGGAAATAACAATGTGGATAACCTTCAGTCTTTGTCTCTGTTCCTTTATGCCATCTGATTAAATTCTGGCTCTTTATCTTGTTCACCCAGGTTACCTCTTGCCTTTCAGGCAGTCACGGACAAATATTTCCCCAGTAATATAGTTAGTGAGAGAGGCACCTCTTGTTCTCATGTTTAAATGTGTGTGTGTGTGTGTGTGTGTGTGTGTGTGTAATCACTGCCTTAGACAAGTTTCCTTTCTGAACTGATGAAAAACTGCATGCTCTAAGATGAAATCCGGGTGGTTTGTCGTTTCAGTGGGAGAGAAAAACTGCTGGAAAGGAAAAAGTTCACTGGGGGTAAAGGGCTCTTTGAAAATACTTCTTAATACTTTCTAATGCAATGTAAATGTAGCTGATACCTCTCCAGTATTTTCTGTCCTGAGGAATCATTTCCTTCTATTAAGAATTTATTTTTATAGTACCAGGTCAGCATTTTTAGAGCCCCTTTAACCATTTTTATTTTTGAAATATAAAATACAAATTTGTGGTTTTATGGATAGTAATACAGTCCTTCTTCAAATTTCCATTTTCCTCATGCAGAGGGTTACTTCTACAGGAGAACAGCAGGTTCGCAGAAGCATTACATTATTACAAACTGGCGATCGGAAGCAGGCCTACCCTGGCTTGTAAGTAATATTCAAGTTCTTTGAAAACACCCCTTTTTTTTCCTTCTTTATCCTCGAAAATTATCTTGGTGACTTACAGCCTCAGAGAGAAAAAAACATGCTATTCCTATTTCTGAAGATTTACCAATCAGATTATGAGCCTCTAACAATTACATCTCTCTCTATTTAATCATGTTTCGATAACCATTTATCATTTTTTAACATATTAAGGTAAATGCAGCTTTTATGCATCCAGAGTTTAAGCTCAAAATATTTTGAGCTCTTCGAGGGCAAAGACTATCCATGTATTTTTTATTGACACCTGAACTCCTTACTGCATTGTTGTTCCCATATATATTTGTTCCCTAAGTATTTATTTCTTGGTTTTCTTATAAAATCAGAACTAATCCATAGAAACTAAATTGGAGTAAAGGTAACGTTATTGTTGTCACAGTGTATATCATCTTCTCACATTTATATTTCCCATTTTTTCCCCCTCAGCTGCGTATTTAAACACCGGTATTATTCTCATGAACCAAGGGAAGACAGAAGAAGCCCGACGCACGTTCCTCAAGTGTTCTGAGATCCCTGATGAAAACCTAAAGGACCCTCATGCACATAAGAGCTCAGTTACCAGCTGTCTCTACAACCTGGGCAAACTCTATCATGAACAGGGACACTATGAGGTCAGGCCCAGACCCCGGCCTTTTTCCTTCCCTCGTGTTCTTGATCCGAATCTCCATGTTTTCCACCCTGAGATCTCATTGCAGGGACACTATGATCACTTCAGAAATTAATATGAGTTTTTAGTCAGAGAGTTTTATGGTGAAATTCATTTGGAAAAGAACCTCTGCTAAACAAAACTTAAGATTTCTTTGCTGTGAATTTCTCAGAGCACTTGTAGCTCTTCTAAAAAGGGAAATAACATGCATTGTGTCTCAAGCTTATTTGCTTATTAGTCTCTTTGATTTTATGATCCAAGACAGATTATTATTGTTATCTTATATCCAGCGTTTGATGTTTAAAAAATACATTGTTTATATTCTGGGTATTAAGGGAGTGATTTGGTGCTAATCTTACCCATTTATTTTAATTCTTTTTACAATAGTAATAAAATGAAAATTTATTTTTTTAATTGGGGCGAGAGGAAGAGTAAAGGAGATGGGATCTTGTACAGGAAGCTGGGAGGGGTGTGTACCCTTTCTCTCGCAAGAGGCATGCCTGCGTGGGTTTTTTCTCTCACGTTTAATATTGCTCCTCCTTCCCTCTCCCTGTCTCTCAAACGCATGCTCTTACACCATGTATTAAGACTGCAATATAAAGATAAAGATATAATTTTTTTAAATAAATTGCATTTCATAATCTCAGTGGATCTCAGTAGCCAGAAGATTTGTTAGCTGCTATTTTGTTTAGATCCTACTTGGTTGCCTGGCTTGAAGTAACTATAGATTTTAGATATTATGGGTAACTTCCATGTGTGAATTTTACTAGTTTTTTTTTTTTTTTAACTGAATCATCTATGTGAACTGGAAAATTGATCTTAAAAATAAATGAGCTTTGGTAACATTTGACTGCTTGTTGAACTAAATTTTTATATGGCCTTCTTCACTTACTGGGTTGAATATTTTCATATATGAAATTGAGGTAGAATGATATCAAAAGCCAGCTCATTTATTTTTCTCTAATGAACCATTTAGAAATAGCAAGGGAAGGTTTTGAATTTGGAAGGATGTTACTATTTTATTTGTAGTGAATATCCCTGTACTTTGTCTCTTTTTTGTTTCCTGAAATAGGATGCACTTAGTGTATACAAGGAAGCAATTCAGAAAATGCCAAGGCAGTTTGCTCCACAGAGCTTGTACAACATGATGGGTAAGTAAAATGTAATATTTTAACTCATATTTCAGAAATTAAAAGAAATTAAAATTTGTGCTTCTGTTAAATAGAATTCTAATAAATCATATCATTAATCCTCATACACACACACACACACACACACACACAACTTATTCACAGTTGGGTGATATACATTCAAATTTTCACAAAACACATTTTTTTTTTTAAGTAAACTCTACCCCCAGTGTGGGGCTCAAACTCATGACCCAGAGATCAAGAGTAGCATGTTCTACTGACTGAGCCACCCAGACACCCAGACAAAGCACACTTATTCTAACAAGAGCAAATAAATGCATCAACATAAAATAAATTTTAAACAAATTGGCCAGATCCCAGAGTTTTTGCAAGCTACTCTTAAACCCATTTGGGTTTTGAATATTAGCTAGACTCTAGAGATTAAAAATAGTGAATAAAGATTTGTAGCTTAATGGTTTATCAAATTCATGATAATATTTGATCATGCTATTTTCTTAATCAGAAGATTCCCCCAAATATACATGGCATGATATAGAGTCATGATTTTTGTGCTTATAATTGTAAGACTGTTGAATCACAGACCTGTAGCACTGAAACAAATAATACATTATATGTTAAAAAAAAAAAAAAGAAGAAGAAGAAGATAGGAAGGGAAAAATGAAGGGGGGGGATTAGAGGGGGAGACGAACCATGAGAGACTATGGACTCTGAGAAACAAACTGAGGGTTCTAGAGGGGAGGGGGTCAGGGGATGGGTTAGCCTGGTGATGGGTATTAAAGAGGGCACGTACTGCATGGAGCACTGGGTGTTACACGCAAACAATGAATCATGGAACACTACATCATAAACTAATGATGTAATGTATGGTGATTAACATAATATAATAAAAAAATTTCAAAAAAAAAGATGAGAATCACTGAACCAACTTGTGTGGTTTTCATTGATAAGGTTTTGGATCACAGTAGGTTTTTCTGAGTATTAGTTTAGAGTAAGAACAGTACTGTGAAGAATGTAAATGTGCTACTACCATCATTCCTTTTCTACATTGAATAATTAGTTCAGTTGTCTTGTTAGAGAGTATGTAAGTTAGGACATGGATTGTTCTAGGTGCAAGAGGTCAGGAACTAGAATTTCTAATAGAATAACCTACCTATTGTCTGTGATTGATCTGTGACTGCCTTATAGTAAAATTGTTACCATATCTATTTGATAGTAGACACCACTAAAAACTCCCTATTCAGTACCTATTTAGTATATGATATGACTCTTGGAAAAGAATCCCTACAGTTTAAGATGTCCTGCTGATTGACTAGCTTTGCTATTGCCAGATAAAGGAGAGGGGAAAAAAGTTGCCTTTGTCTTCAAATCAAATATTGTTCTCCAAAGCACAAATCGCAAATTCAGATTTTCCTTTCTCGTGAAAGTTGGTTAAGTTGTTTACTACTATTTTTCTGCATATGAAATAAATGAGAGTATATAATCTTTAGGATTATTTGATGCTTCTATATGCTACGATTTGAGAAATTTGATAGTAGCTGTTTGGCTTGAGCACACACAAAAAAATCCCAAACCTTCCCACACTAGAAAATATATGGCTAGCAAACACACTCACTTCCTCTTTTTCCTAAATGAGAAAAAAAAAAATTAGAAATAGTTTAGAGATAGAATGAGGCACAGGTCAGTAAATAGAAAAAAAAAAAAACCAAAACATAATTTGGCAGAGGTCAGTATTTTCATTTCATGTGTCAGGGAATCCCACCCCGGGTTAGCCTATGCAGCAGTGGAGTGATTTAATACTCATGTAAAAGAGGGCCCCTAGGGTATTTTTAGTCATGGTTTCTTTTCTCTTTGGTATAATTACTAAAAGGTAAAAATCTAGTTTCATTAAGTGTACTTTTTGCCATCACGCTCTTAAGAATTAAAGCGGTAGCTTTCACTCTCCAGCATTTTACCATCAATCTATCCACCCATATACGTGTCCATAGAGCTTTGTGTCTAGCACCTAGATTTGTCAGTTGAATTAACTTTTCTGTATTAATGCAGTATAGTTTTTCATGTCAAAATGAATATTAGAAGGATTGTTTTCTCCAGCTTTCTCTAAGGCACAATGGTTTTCATTTATGATTTTATTTTTAAGGCTAATGCATGGGAAGGCCTTCTCAATTTTCCTGAATTATCAAATAAGATGTCCTTTAAATGAGGAGAGGACTCAGCTCCTTGGCAACAGACTGCATATGGCAGTTCCTATTGTTAATAGGAAGTGTTGTACTCACTATAGTTAGTGATTTCAGAAAATTCATTCAATTATTTTATGCAAATAAATTTGATTGAAAATTCAACCGGTACCTTGGGATCTGTCTCTCATATGGTTACACAGATGCTGAGCGCACACCAGCAGCAAAAGACAAGTGTGTCCCTGGGGTTATTGCTTAGTCCTTTGTCCTATTTTTCGTTATCGAAAGAGTTCATTTTGCCCAGACTCTGAAAAGCACTCTAACAATTTGTGAGGGGAGAATCCCCATATAATTTAAAATTCCAGATTTTTTCCATAATTATGGTAGTTGCCTTCTGTTTAATTTTAGGTGAGGGTCTATCAGCTGAGCAGATTTCGTAGTTTCAGTTGTTCACGAAACTATAATTTTCTCAGAGTGAGTTCACCTCTTAATCAAATGGGTGAAATCCTCCGAGTATTTGCTTTAACTCCTAATACATTTTGATTAGCCTCCATTTGACAAGAGGAAAAATGGCCCAGGAGATAAGCTGTCCTATCAGTTCATCAGTTTCATTAGTCTGTCAGCGTGTGCTGATTATCCTATCAAGTTTATCAGCAGCCTTGAATATGTCTTCTAATTCACACATTTACATATTATTAGTGCCCTTTAGGGATCCGTGATGGATTATAATGTCTGGCTAGATTCAGCCTGTAAGTATTCATTTTTCTCAGGGCTCATTCAGTGACACATTCAAGACCTGCCCCCCCAGCACTTGTGTTTATACATAAAAACATTATCCTTTTTCCATCCTGTTTTCTTTTCTTTCCTTTTTTTTTTTTTCAAAGATTTTATTTATTTATTTGACAGAGAGACACACAGCGAGAGAGGGAACACAAGCAGGGGGAGTGGGAGAGGAGCCCTATGCGGGGATTGATCCCAGGACCCTGAGATCATGACCTGAGCCAAAGGCAGACGCTTAACGACTGAGCCACCCAGGCGCCCCTGAATCCTATTTTCTAGTGTATTTGGAGGTTAGGAGAAATAAAGGAGTATGTGTGAAAAAATACAACTATATTTGAATGTTCTTTTTCGTGTAATAACTCAGTTCATTGCAGTTGCTTTTTTAAAAAAACAAAATGAAACTCTCTGGTCCTTTGCATTTTCCTGTCCTTTGAACATTTTACGAGAAACTTCTGTTCTGTATGCTACATGCCAGTGGTCGACTTATCCTGAGCACCAAATGAGCATATTTTCCCATTTCTGTGTTAACAGAAAATAGCAAGTTTGATTAATTTGCTTCCCAACTCAATTTTTTCTATATTTTATCCTAAGACTTATTTTTTTGTTCCAATTCCTAAGTAAACTTAAAAAACAAAAACTAAAATATATTTTCATTATTCTTTTTGATTTCATAGTACCATAAAGCAGATACTAAGTATTATTTTATAAATAAATAAACTTTCACCAAGTGGCTTTTGTAATTAGTGAAGTATTTGAATACATGAAATATTAAGAGACAACATCACAAATAATGGTTAAAATTGCTCCTAGCCAGTTAAGACTTTATTTCTGAGGGTCTCAGTTTCTTCTTGAGACAATAGCTTGGGTTAAATGGGGATTCACTATAGTGTGAAGTCAGAGAGGTTCACACTATGGCTTTGACCCTTAAACTAAGTGACTTGAGCACAATACTTAACTGAAGCCTCAGTTTCCCCATCTATAAGATGGCCATAATAGTAGCTTCAGTTTAAGGATTGATTTAGATAGTGAAAGTACAGCATATTGGACCAAATGCCCAACCTGGTGGGTGTTTCATAATATTACTTTCCATTGTAGTCACTGTCCTTTCTGAGGCCTGTAAACCCCAAAAGTTTGTTGGGGGTTTGGATTTTTGTATCTTTGGTTGTATTCTGTCAGTTCTTTCTGTATTTACCAAAGTAAGTATGATTTCTTTATAGAAAGGATTTTGTCATTATGATGGCCTTGCGGTCACGGACATTCAACAGGGATTGTATTTAGTTCTGTCCTGTCTACAATTTCTGTCTTTTCTCTTGAAGTCCATTTTCCTTTATCTCTCAGCAACCACAATCAAAAGCCCTCTTTTAACGTTAACTATGCTAACGAAAAGTGAAACAGCATACTCAGTTAATGCCCAATTAACTTAATTCCAGTAATAGAGTACACCCTCTAAATTAAAATTGTCATATTTAGGTTAGAGTTTCTTCTCCTTTTCCTGTCAAGACATATTTTTTCCTCTAGACTTAGTCAAAATTTTTCTTTATTCTGACATCTATTGTAGGCCTTGATTGAATCTCGGTTAGTCCTCTTCTCAAATTATAGTTGTATTTTAGGATCGGTTAGTCCTCTTCTCAAATTATAGTTGTATTTTAGGATCGTAGAATGTTAGAGATGGAAGATTCTTATCTTAAACATTCTTCCTAATATAATCTCTTTTACTTTACAAAGTAGAAATTAAAGTAGTAATTAAAGAGTTGAGCCGATCTTTTTAGGATTAGAGTTTGTGTTGAAACCCAAAGAGTAGTTTCTTTTTTTTTAAGATTTAAAATTTTTTTCTTTTTAAAGATTTTATTTATTTATTTGAGAGGGAGAGAGACAGAGATAGCAAGAGAGAGCACGAGTGGGGAGGAGAGGGAGAAGCAGGCTCCCCGCTGAGCAGGGAGCCTGACGTGGGGCTCGAACTCAGGACCCTGGGTTCCTGACCTGAGCCAAAGGCAGACACTTAACCAACTGCACCACCCAGGCGCTGCTAAGATTTTTTTAAAATTTTTAAGTGATCTCTATATCCTCCATGGAGCTCACACTCACAACCCCGAGATCAAGAGTTGCCTGCTTTACCGACTGAGCCAGCCCAGCACCCTAAAAGGGTAGTTTCCTGATTTAGATTCAAATGCTTTTTTTATTTAGCCCTTGTGTGTTACTGAAGTTGGTATGTTTTTTACTATGTCAATATAGCTTTTATCTATTTAAAAATCAGCAAAATATCTGTAGATGTAGATATAGATGTACATGTCATTGCTTGTCCAAACATATATTAAAAAACCTTCATTTTTACTAAAAATCAGAAAAACTCCTACAAAAATGAAATAGGCAGGATATTAAAATTTTTTTAATGTAGGATAATTTTTAACCACCTTCAATTTTCCCTTTTATTTCTCTATAATTGTTTATTTCCTTTATTATATATACGAAACATTGCCTTTGAATATTCCTGAGATTATGGAAAACTAAATTAGGCTGTAACTTTCAGTTAGTTTTCTCAGTTTGAGCCCTTCCAATCCCAAAGGTCATTTTAAGCCTATTTACTATTTAAAATAAAATTACTTGGCTTTCTCAGTGCAAAGTAATTGTTGAGGTAATTATATAAGCAATTTAAGCCATTTCATCTTGGTGATATATCTTGAGAACAAAAGGGCATAATGTGTTGCCTGGAGTAAGAGAGAATCTAGAGTTACTGCCTTGTCATTGCACTGTGTAATCACTATGTTTAGAATAACCTCTGTGTACAAAAAAAAAAAAATGTGTTTTAAGTCACAAGTGCTAGGTGGAGGTTACAGAGGTGGTCGTGGTATGAAATGGAAATAGCCCATATGGTTCCTGTTCTCATGGAACTTTCTAGGTGATTTCATAGTTGGTCTGGAGCTCTTCAGTACCTTTCCTTAATAGTTAAATGCCTATAAATAAGATGGAAAATTATATCACTCTAACCTCGAGAATATTTTGTCTATAACTGTAGGCTGTCCTATCTTGTCTGGACCAAACCAACCAAATAGGAAAAACCTCTTTTTTATTTCTAATGTGACACTAGTTTTCACAATTTGCATACATATTTTATAATTTCCCGTTCTTTAAAAAAACATGTTTACAGTGGGTAACATGCTTTTTATGTTAGAGAGAGATTGTATTTTTCTTCCAGGGGAATGGCATGATAATGATCCATTGCTGTTTTTGGCCTTACTTGCCTTTATGTTGATCTTACCATTTTCATTCTGTTATTCCTGAAAACTTCTAGTTTTTTTTTTTTTTTAAAGATTTTATTTACTTATTTGTCAGAGAGAGAGAGAGCACAAGCAGTGGGAGTGGCAGGCAGAGGGAGAAGCAAGCTCCCCGCTGAGCAAAGAGCCCGATGACGGACTCGATCCCAGGACCCTGGGATCATGACTTGAGCTGAAGGCAGACGCCCAACTGACTGAGCCACCCAGGCATCCTGAAAACTTCTAGTTTTTTTAAATACACATCCCTATACTTAAAAAACCCCTGCCCAGTGATAAAAAATATATTTTTCTCCCTCAGCCTGCAACTAACAAATCTTTTACTTGTATAGGTTTGAAATTGAAAAGATGTTTTCTCCTCATATTCTCTAATAAGGGAGGAATTTTTTATTTAATTTTCAGTTTTGTTTTAAAAACCCCAGCTCTTTAATTATGAGAGATTTCCTTAAATTTATTGAGCCAGTCAGAGAGAATGGGGAAAAAAGACAGTGAATGGAAACACAATGAATTTGTTAGAGCAATTTTTGGATTAAAAAGCTGGTCCAAATTTTAGAATTGTATTTTTAAGAAAGAGACTTGTGGAATAAAAGAGTCAAGTGTCATAATTGGCTACTGGTGATCTTTAGATTCCTTACTCTTAGGTAAGAACTAACACACAAAATGTCAGATATACCTCCTGAAAACAAAATGCAAAAATTCTTTCTTGAAAACTTACCCTAACTCTGCTTGAAATAATATACAATATATGCTGAATTCAGTTGGTAGAATGGCTGTAAATGATTCTGTTTTTCTCTCAGCCTTCTGTATGGCTAGGTTTGTTTTTTTTTAATGAATCATTTATTTTTGCTGGATTATCTAAGACGCGCGCGTGTGTGTGTGTGTGCGCGCACGTGTGTACTTCACCTTGTTTTAGAATTCATTTAGAATCAAGATAATTCAGAATTAATTTTTGACGTGATGGTTCATATCCTTAATGTTTTCTTCTGTGACTGGCTATTCTTTAGTGGATTGCTCAAGGCATTTAGCATGCTGACTATGAAGGAGATGGTTTTCAGCTGTGTCAGATTTGAACTTCACATCCTTCAAGTGTGGAAGCATTAACACTCTGGTAGTGTTAAGCTTTTTATACCATCTGCTTCCCCTCTTTTGAGTTCTGGTGATTTTCCTATGATTGCTTCCATTGGCACTCTTGAAAATTAGTGAATCGGCCCTACAAATATGAGTATGACCGTATAATTGGATTAGCCATTGATCTATATACCTCCAAAAAGGTTACAGACTTCTAGTTTTTAAGATAAATCTATTTATTGCACTTTGATTTTTTTAATTGTCAGAAAGGACAAGACCAGGAGATCAGTGTTAGGTGTGTAGTCCACCAGTCCAAGAAAGTGAAATGTAAATTTGAGAGATTTTAGAAGTTCACTTTGTAAGATGTAGAGCCAACAAGATAAGGAAATCATGAACTTTTTGGCTGTGTATCAAAAAGAATAAATATATAAAATTTATGTTCAAAATCTATAAAATTTTCTCCTCAGAGTTCGTTTTACATTATAAAACTGCAGTGGTTTAATTTTCTTCTTTTTACCATTCACTCTTGGTTCAGATTCTACATTATGTGCTATGGTTACAGACATTAATTTGCAAGGCATTAGTCTATACTACAGAGGCCAGCATCTAGTTCAGCTGCATTAAATAGGTAATATATTTTGTTTAAAGTTTCAATTAAATGCAGGACCAGAAGATATATGGTCCCTATGGGGAGTTTGAACACTTTCATGCCAATAGTAGGGTTGCTAAGAATCATGCTTGGTCTAGATGTCACTTGCTTTCCTGGAAATATGATATGAGACAGTTGATTATATTTCATTGCTATTAAAACCACATGAGCCCACCTGTTACATTAATTCATACTTTTGCCAGTTTAGTGGTAAAGGAAAAGATTGAAGTTTCAAAACTTTATTTTTAAATTGAGTTATAAGGAAATGAATACACTCAAATTAATACCTAATTATGTCCTTATTCTCTGATTTCCAGAGTTTCACTATTTCTGCTTGAAAAAAAAATGTTTTCTGATGCTCAGTAGAGATAAGAAAAAAAGTATATATTTTACTCTTTTATTGGGCAGTGTCCATGAAGTGAATCTTCTACTCAGCAGTAAATATGGATTGGATTATTCCTTAAAAAATCGAGGTGATGTTGGGGCACCTGGGTGGGTCAGTCATTTAAGCGGCTGCCTTCGGCTCAGGCCATTATCCCAGGATCCTGGGATGGAGCCCTGCATCAGGCTCCTTGCTCAGAGGGGGGCCTGCTTCTCCCTCTCCTTCCGCCTGCCGCTCTGCCTATCTTTGCTCTCTCTCTCTGTCTCTTGTCAAATAAATAAATAAAATCTTAAAAAAAAATTGAGGTGATGTTATATTGTACCTGGGAAATTAACTAGATTTCAAAATCTGGCATTCTTAAAAGATGCCAATTTTGATAACATTTAGTTGAAATGGATATAATCCTGAGTAAGAAGAAAATCTTGTTATAAAGGACACAGTTTGGAAAATCGATGTCAAGGAAACTATAAGTTGCATGTATTTAGAATAATCAAGTAATACAAATAAAGTTTAAAATTAAACCTATTACTTGGGGTGCCTGGCTACCTTAGTCGGAAGAGCATATGACTATTAGTCTCAGGGTCGTGAGTTTGAGCCCCACGTTGGGTGTACAGATTAAAATTTGAAAATAAATACACTTAAAAAATAAATAAAATTAAGTACATTACTAATTGTATGTACTTTGCTGTGTATGTATTTGTATCTGTTGTTCCTAATAGGTAAGGAAAGACTTTTCTACATAAAAATCAATCACTTAACTTCCCACATGAGCTGTTATTTAGTTTTAATTTTATCTACACTGGTAGAAGCTATTGTTATACTCAGATTGAATAAAGAATTAAAAAAGAGCATGCAAAGTTTTCTTCCAGAATACAAGTCTTTTTTACCAACATGTGACTTATGGGTATGGATTTTTTGAACTGTTACTTTCAAGTAATCATTACAAATAGGGTGAATTTTTAAATACCTGATATATCTTAGCAAGTAATATTCATATAAAAAGGATAGTATAGATTAAATTATTCATTATGTATTATAGAGACATATTGCTTGATCCAGAAATACATTTGAAATATATTCCCAGGAAGATATATATAAAACTGAAAATGCTTTTATTATACTCTTCTGACATCTTCCTGCAAATATTCAAGTCTTATTTCTTTGAATACCATTATTTTCATTAATTCTTTACAGGCTAGTATATTTATTCATTCTTTTTTTCTTTTTTCCAATGTAAACTTTGGTTTTTAAACCCAGTTTTGCACTTCCTATATTTCTAGTGATCCCTAATTGTTTCAGTTGTATTAAGCCATTTTACTTACTCCATTGTAGTTCTCTTGAGGACAGTGTTGTATTTTTGAGGAGAGGATCATCACCTCCACCAACCAGCACATGAAAACACACACAGTCTCATTTTCTGCATTTTGGAAAATTCTGAGCATTTAAAAGGATTGGCTCCAATATTTGTTGATTAATTATTTTTAGTGATTTATTTCCTTGAAAACATAAAGGGAATTGATTAGCCTGAACAACTCCAGGATCCCCAGTTGTATGTAGAGAAATATTGACAGAGGCTTCTGGCTGTTTTGCAAGTTAAATTTTGGTGGCATACCAGATGTTTCCTGTGTATAAACTTACGCTAGAAATTAGGAACCTTTTTAACTTTCACGGAAGTTTAAACTCTTTCTTGATGATTAGTTTTTTTACTTAATGAGATGCGTATTCAGTTTTTTCCCTTCCATTTCTTCTTTTTGCTTATAACTACCCTTTCTGGCTTCCAGGTTTCTTAAGTTTGATGCAGTAGGACTTGGTGAAGCGTTAACATGTTGGACCTTTTCATAACCCTCCTTAATTTAAGACTCATATTTCATTTTACTTCTAATCCTTCCAGCCCAGTGGAAGAAGTGATAATTGTTGAAATCTGATGTCAGATACAAAACAGCCTCTAATTTCTGTAACCACTTTAATTTCTTTCTTTATCTTTTCCTGCTCTGTACAGTAGCTACTGAGCATTTCCCATCAGAACTAATGTATCTAAGGCAACTGGACTGTGTTATTTTACAAAGATAAGATCAGGTGGAGAAAAAGATTAGGATGGAAATATAAGAGATTCACAAAATTTGACAGCCTGTAGTTATAGCAAGTTTATAACATATATAAATAGAAAAAGGCCAGACTCCCTAAGGTTTCTATGTTAATGCCAACACAGTGAAGTAAGAAGTGAGAATTAAAATCACAGCAAGTTAAACTCTTGATGTAATAGGCTCCTGATGTTATATGGTTCTGTCAGACCACAGATTCTAGAAAAAGGAATTACTTGGAAATTTCTCTTTGATGACATACTTGGTAAAAATACATCTAAATCTTAAGTTGGTGCATAATATGATCAATTATTTATCAGATATTTATCAAGACTCTTTAGAGCTAGAGGCTTCTGAACTTAGGTTGGAGGACAGATAAAGAGATAAAGGGTTTTGTGTCTGGCTCTACACAGCTCCCAGTCTAGTTTGAGGTCAGGAATATTATAATTGGTAAGATGGGTATATAAAAAAAGGGAAGTGGGCTTGAATACATGAAGAACTGAGTACTAATCTGGGATAGGGACACTCAATTTTCTAAAAAAATTTCCCTTTTAAATTGATTCATAGGGATGCCTGGTGGGTGGCTCAGTTGGTTAAGCGTCTGCCTTCGGCTCAGGTCATGATCCCGGGGTCCTGGGATCGAGTCCCCCATCGGGCTCCCTGCTCGGCGGGAAGCTTGCTTCTCCCTCTCCCACTCCCCCTGCTTGTGCTCCTGCTCTTGCTGTGTCTCTCTCTGTCAAATAAATAAATAAAATCTTAAAAAAAAATAAATTGATTCATAAATTATAATTCAATAGCAATAAACATTTCAGAAAGAATTTTATTAAAAATTTGACAAAATGATTCTAGAGTTTATTTGGTAGACTTAACAGGAAAATAGAGCCAAGAAGGGTTATTGAAAAACAATGGGAGAGACATGCTCTACTCAGTATTAAAATATTAGAAAAACCTACAGTACTTAGAGCAATGTTGTATACACTGCACACAGATCAGAGTTTACAATTTTTTTGTAGGTAATAAATGTGAAATTGAATATTGGTGAGGAAAAGGAGTTCTTATAAAAGTTGATCGGGGACAATTGATTAAATGATGTTTGGAAAAAATAAAATTTAGACCCGTGTCTCACATTATATGGCAAATGTATTTCATATGGAATAAGTAGCTAACTTTAATAATAAAACTATGTAATTAGAATATATGTCCCTATGATAAAGAATTTTTTATGCATAAATGGCAGTGACAAAACTACAAAGGAAAAGTCAAGTTAATTTGCATAAATAAAAGTTAAAGTAGTCTGACATGAAAAACCATTTAAACCATCTTTTGCACATCAAAAAGGAACGGTATATATCTTAGTTGAAAAATGGCTTAAAACTGTAAAAAAAAACCCATCAAACAATGACCTGCAAATAAAAAATTCATGGCTAAGAATTTGTGAAAAAATTTGTAAAAATATATGAATTTTCATTAAGAATTAAAGTAGGAAAATTGAAATGATGGTGTTTTTTTTCTTTTTCAAATGGACATTTAAGAATATTACAGTGTCATTTTGCTGTGCACTTAGAAAATTTGTTCTCCTTATATAATACTTGTGGAAGTGAAATTGGTACAGTATTTTGGTCGGCTGAGCAGGGAGTCCCACATGGGGGTCCACCCCAGGACTCCTGGATCATGACCTGAGCTAAAGGCGGATGCTTAACTGACAGAGCCACCCAGGCGCCCCTGAAATTACCTTTTTATTTTTTTTTAAGACTTTATTTATTTATTAGACAGAGAGAGAGAAACACCATGAGAGGGGAGGGGGTCAGAGGGAGAAGCAGGCTCCCTGCTGAGCCGGGAGCCAGATGTGGGACTCAATCCCAGGATTCCGGGATCATGACCCGAGTGGAAGGCAGTTGCTTAATGAACTGAGCCTCCCAGGCGCCCCAAGAAATTACCTTTTTAAACACAGATTAAATGAAGTATAAGTACTAGAAAGTTTTTGTGTTGTTTGATGTGCACCGAAACATCAAACTTTGGAAACCTAATAAATAAATGTTTCATTGTCACTTGACTATAAGTACCATGAGGGTAGAAATGAATAATATCTCGTTAATCTTTATGCTTACCATCATATGCATTATCCATGTTGGTTACCCTAAATTGGTATGAAAGAGAGCATTGAAGACTATAAAAAAGAGAGACATTTAACAATTACTCAATTATTATGAATGTTGAGTAAGGGGTGATCGCTTTTGGTAAAGGTGGTCACAAAAGTTGGGGGTTTTTGTTCGTTTGTTTTAGTTTTTTTAAATAGGGAATTGGGAGATGTGAGATTGGATATAGGTAGTTGAAAGGTACAGACTTCTAGTAAAAGATACATAAGTACAGGGACGTGATGTATGACCTGATGACTACCATTAATGCAGCCGTATGGCACATTTGAAAGTTGCTAAGCAAGCATGTCCTAAAAGTTCTTATCACAGGAAAAGAAAATGTTTTTCTTTTTTAAAAAAATACGTCAGATGATGAATGTTAACTGAACTCATTGTAGTAATCATTTCACGGCATATGTAACCAAGCCATTGTGCTCTACACCTTAAACTTACACAGGGTTGTATGTTAATTATATCTCAATAAAATGGCCAGAAAAAAAAAAAGGAATCTAAACTGAATCTTAACACAGAAATATACTATCGAGCAGGGACAGGAGAAACAAAAGATAACTCTAGGAAGGATGGGTAGTATGTCCCATTACGTACTCTATTCGTTATCTGCAAGCCAGAGCTGAAACGTGAGAATCAGTGAGATCTGGACTATTACATCATCAATAATCCAGCATTCTTTCCTTTAAGGAATTAGCCTTTGCCTGCGTTATTTAGACCCAGGGCTTTTTAGGGAGGAAGAGTGACATTATTTGTTCTACATCTGAAACTGGTTTATATCTGCTTGAAGCCAGCCTGGAGACATCCAAATCCCTTTTGTCTGTGAGTGAATCGGAAATAAATCTGGGCGATGAACCTGATCACTACATCATCACAGCAAATCTTCTCATTCTTATGAAAGTGCCTCTATTATGTCATTTTTTTTTTTTTCAGGATGAGAAGGAAAAATAGTCATCATTGCCTCTTTCCTCCTGGGTGCTATAAACATTTTTTTTTTTTATTGTAAGTTAAGAATTACAGTACCAGAGAAGATGACATAACGCTCCTCCCTCCACTCTCTTCCTGATCAAGTATTTTCATTTCCTTCCTTATTGAATGTAACATTTTCTTTTCCTGGGGCCATTTCCTTCATGGACTTTTTCTGATTTTTAATATTTTAATCAAGCTTGCAGGATTACATATATATCCTTCTCTCCTAAAACCGAATCCACTGATGGCACTTTTTGCAGTTATTTTGTCTCCTAATTATTTTTTTATAGTATTTGGACAGAATGGTATGGTAGAAGGAGCCGGAGAGAGAGCTCTGATCTGAATCCTGAATATGGCATTTGCTTAGCGTTGAACCTTGAATAAGTTGCCTCATCTCAGTGAGCCACAGTCTCTTCATCTGTGAAATGAGACTGATGTCAATTACAGTGTAGGGATAATATGAAAGTATAAATATGTTTAAGACATTAGTAGGTATTCAATAAATAATAAGCTTTGTATGGTAGGCAGCTTGATGCCATGGAGAAAAGTGTGGGCTTTAGAGCCATTCAAAACTTTTAGAATAGGATAATTAACTGTCCTTGTGCAAGTCACTTATCATTCCCGAGCCTTCCTCGGATCCATAAAATGGGTCCTTTAATCCCTAGTACAAATTAGAAGTGAGAAGTATGAAGCTTCTACCATGTCAGTGGCAGGGGTGTATCCAGTTCTTGCCCGTATATTGTTTGTTCCCCACATCTTTACTGAGTCACTTTTAAAACATTTAAATTCATCCATTATCTTTTTCTTGCATTTTAGGATTTGCATCTTGATTTTATTACTACTTTTATAGGCTGTTTCTGTGTTAAGATTAACCATAGCACTCTGGTGCATCTCCTAGGATACATATTCTCCTCTTAAGAGTTGAGTAACATATGCAGCAGAAGCATTTTTAAAGGTCAACTATAGATTATTATTGTTCTTCCTTATTCCTTTAATTCCGTAGATAAGCCCAAGCAAAGTGAAATGTTCTCGATGGCCAGTGTATCACAAGCTAGAAAACAATTTTCCAGGAGTGAGAAAGAGTATGCTTTTCCCCTGAGCTGGAGAGTTGAAAACTTTGTGATCGTTCCCTACTAGCAGGTTAAAGCTTTGTGCTTTGAGGTCAGGGTTGTCCTGGGTTTGAATTCCAGCTTTAACACTTTCCACCTTTATGACTCTGTGTGTTTTATTCGGCCACCCTGCTTCTCAATGTTCTCATCTATAAAATCCAGGGAAAGACATTCCTTAATAAAAAATGAGATTCACGTATAAAGCAACTAATATAGAGATTGAAAATTATTTCATCTTGCAAACCAAATCTGAACAGGTAATTGGTAGTGGTTGAATGAGAGTAATGTGTGAAGGCTCCTCGTGGGGCTGAGTGAGAGAACATTCTACATGCCCAAAGATAGAGAATGAGAGGGGTAGGTGCTTATAAGTTGGGAATGTGCCCTCTATGGCTTGCTACCCTAATTCATAATAAATATTCAGTGAATAATTGTCATTGTTATTACTGAGATACAATGAATGGTTACCTGAAGTTTTCCTGAGTGGTAATGGTCATTTACATTTTTCATACACTTGCCACGATGCATTAATTACATTATATTTCTTATAGCCCTTTCATATTTCCCCATCTCACGAGTTTTTCAAATTAATAAGTTACTTGTGAATTATTACTGAAGAAAATGGGCTAGACACTAATTATTTAGCAAGTTAATATTTTATCTCAAAATAGCTTTTAATAACAGATTTTTGACTTGGAAAAAATAGAACACTTTCTGAAATGATTTCAGACAACAACTTAAATATACAGATTTCAATCTCAAAAACACTGTGAAATTAGGGTTCTCTCACATTCTTTTTTTTGTGCAGAAAACCTGTTTACTAGTCTACAAATTAGTTGAATATTTTATAAATGACAAGTAGAAGTTATGTTAAAGGTAATGATGGTACAGCTTCTAGAAGCTGACCTATGAGCACTGGAAGACCCAAAGAGGAATTTCAGGCTGATTCCAGACAGAATCTCTAATCCCTCCCATCTTTTAACTCTAACTGTGATGTTAATCTGTGTTTTCTACTGGCTTTAGAATCCACTGTAGAGATCAATATTTGGGTAGAATTTGTCATTAATTGCTTTAAATTTATCAATACTTTAGGGATTGTTGCATTCTTTCTGTTACATAAATCATATCTAGTATTGTTGTAGTATGAAGAAGTGGTTTGCTTTCCCTAAAAAAAAAAAAAAAATTTACTGTTTGCTTTTTTTGGGAAACATTTGTTAGCTCAACATGGCAAAAAAGAAAAAAATTTGTGTCTGACAATGTTTTCATTTTTATAGAGATATTATAATAATGATACAAGATTATAGAAGTAGGAAAATTAAAAAAAAATTTCATGCCTAATCCTACCACCAACAACTGTGAGCATTTTGTGTATTCCATTCCAGTCTTTGGTCTTTGCTTCAGTATTTCTTTCAGTGCACCCAAGCGTTCTATTTAATGTAACCAAATTCTTCTTAAATGCAAACACATTTTAAGTTTTAGATTAAAAGAAAAAATTTCCAGCTATCATTCTTATGACAGTATAGATTAAGAACTGTTCTGAGAACTAGAAACACATTGATGTGTGTGAGTGGTATGTATATTTTTGTGCATATTATAGATTTGTCACCAGTATTTTTTACTAACAAGCCGAGCAAAGGGCACTCAAAAGGTCAGGAGACTCAACTCAATTCAATTCATCAAACATATTTGTATTGACAGCACTGTGCTAATACAAAGAGAATATGATTAAAATAAAAGGAAACTAATTCTTCCTTTGAAGCAAAGAGGTATAGCCAATATGGGTAATATATGTAGGAAAAAGCCTCTGATTATGCCTCTAAATGGAAAAAGCTATCATAATTGTGATTATTTAAGCTATAAAGGTCTACTTGACAAATAATTCAGGTTACCAGTCTATTACCTGTTCTTAGAAATTGAGTACTTTCTATATTTGCAGTGCTTATTAAAACTATAATGCTTAACTTTTAAATATACAAATCACCTTAAAATATAATATTCTCATCAGGTAAATATTCTTCCATACTATAAGCAAATAAGGGAAGGGAGATGATAATAAGTAGAGAGCTGATAGACTTTTGGCTTTATTTCCAGTTTTTTATTTTTTGTTTTTCTCTTGCTTGGCTGTTAGTGAAATACTCTTTGACAGGTAAAATTTGCATAACTTACAAATAATAACTGATGGCTGAAAGTCTTCAAACTAGCTTTGTACATGATCCTGGGCATGCTAAGTAATTGTCATATATTCACTGGATTTTCCAAATGATACTCATAAATTTTATCTATTAAAATATAAAATGCAAATAATTTCTGAAAGAAATCCAACACCAGTGCTTAATCCAAAATATTTCTAACTCCTTCAACTAATGTTTTCTCAACAATGTTGTAAATCTTGGCAGGACCTTAATCTTCTTTGTCTAGGTCTTCATAATTCTCTCTTACTTAGTGTGTATTCTATAAATACTTGAATTTCTGAAGGAATAAATGAATGTGAATAAAAAAGAACAACTGACTGTACATAAGAAAGAACAAGCTTATCTTTTTTTTTTTTAAAGATTTATTTATTTGAGAGAGCGAGGGAACAAGCAGAGGGCAAGGCAAAGAGAGAGGAAGAGCATCTCAAGCAGACTGCCCCCCAAGTTGAGCACAGAGCCCAGTGCGGGGCTTTATCTCCCCCTACCACCCTGAGATCATGACCCGAGCCGAAATCAAAAGTTGGACGCTCAACAAACTGATCCACCCAAGCACCCCCAAACCTGTCTGTAGGAAAAAGAAAAGACAAAGGGCCTATGCTTGTGGGTCTCCTGTTACTAGATTAAAAATCAAAGCTTTATTAGCTACTAAATTTTTTAATTTAGCCATTTCACTTAATTTCTCCAAACACAAGTTTTCCTATTTGTAAAATGGAAATTATGATGACTTTTTGGGAATCAGATGAGATAATGGGTGTCAGTCCTTGCCACAGCATCTGAAATTTCAAGGGATGTAAACACGATGATGTGACGCCATTGTAGCTGTTGGAAAGCTGTGGCCTTAGGTTGATCGTCATGTATTTCTTTCCAGGTGAAGCATACATGCGATTAAGCAAACTCCCTGAAGCAGAGCATTGGTATATGGAATCACTGAGATCCAAGACTGACCACATTCCTGCTCATCTTACCTATGGGAAACTGCTAGCCCTAACAGTGAGTAACCACCTTCCTTCCTCACCCTTTAGAAGCTGGTTTTCTTCATGCAGACTGAGATGGATAGAGTTTAAGGTACTGGTTCTCAGCCAGTTAACACAGACTGTTAGGGAGTAGTGATGGTAACACTGTCGGAACTCTGTATAGAACCTATAGAAAAATGTATTTTTGTAGGGTTTACCATAGATAAAATGTGGTATGTCTTGATCCTTGATGTAACTTAATGGAAAAATGGAAATGGTGAATCCCAAATATGGATTGCATAATGAATTTGTCACAATAACAATATTTGTGTAAAGATTATGTTCTACAAACCACCGTTAGCCCCAAATGGGCTACACTGTAGAATGAAGTTGGATTCTTTCCAAATAACCAGCATTATGTAAGGCTTTGCATATGTGTCAGTTAGTGTCACCTGGAATTCCTACTAATTAGAAATCATTCCATGAGAGAAGTGGCGCCATCATTTGACCACCCACTATGTGACAAGCAGCCTTGGAGGCCACATTCTCATGGAAGTGATGTTACTTTGAAGCATAAGAAATTGCTGGTATTCTACCATTGTGATTTAGAAAAATTGTAATTTCGTGTGTTTCAAAGTAAACTTAATGTCTTATTTTACACTATCGGGGATTGTTCAAAATATTTAAGTAAATTTTCTGAGTTTATCCAGCTAATAATAAGTAGCAGAACTAGCCTTCAATCCTAATCTTAATCTATTATCTGTGCTGTTTTAGTTATATCACCTAATCTCTCTTCAATATTAATAAGAATAAATGACTTCTAGAAAAGCATAGAGCAGATGGTCAGGAAAGTGATTCCAAAGTGAATTTATAGAAAAGTATTTTATAATTATGTAAAAGTAATATTTTATTTTCTACAGAAGATGGACTAAATACCCAAAATTATTATGTATCCATATGAAGATACTACTAAAATGCTATTAATGAAACTATGTAGGCAGACTCAGTAGCCAGAAAATATACTACTAAAATATATCTAGATGTGCTTAATAAAATAGATACACTCTTAATGCATAACTGAGCTCAAAAAGTAGTGAGACAATTTCCTAGGGACTAACAATGAGGGGTAACTGAATGCCAGAACAGTAAACAGTTGGCTGATCTGCAGCTGATTTGGGATAGTTTACCAGCTGTGGTAACAGGAGCGAATGGGTTTTTTTGTTTGTTTTCATTCTTGTGGGAAATGGAAAGCTTCAGACCAATGGAAAGCCAGGGATTAGGTACTTAAGTAAAGGAGGAAAATTCATACCTTCAGTGAAAGAATAATCTAGAATAAGTTTGCTTACTGATATAAGAAGGCATTATGAAGGTTTGCCTATCTCAGCATGGGATTTGAATGGAGAAGGAATGAGTTTGTACTACTGCCCTCCCTTTATCAGGCTTTGAATTTTGAATTTGCTTTACTGGCATGATAATGAAATTCCTAGATCAAGAAATTAAATAAAAATCAGGCCACTAAAAACTCTTGCTGAAGAAATTACTGAAGATATCCTTCAAAAGAACACAGATCTGGAAGGAGTTGCTGAGTATGTTGCAAAAAGAATGGTGAACAAAGACATGGCGATCATGTGGGTAAATAAAGAATAATAATAAATATTATGCTAAATATATATAATACTGAATAAAATATTGAGAAGGAATAGTCTCAGGAACAGTCAGAATGGTGGGGGAAATGATATTTAAACTGATTTTTGGAAGTCAGAAAGTGGAAATTGATCTGTCAGAACAGAGTCCACTATCTGAAGAGGCTTTGGAATGGGATAACAATGAAAAGAGATCTTATGTACTCAAAAAGAAACTCAGAGAGACTCCAGACTTGAAGGCAGTTGGCATGGAAGAGAGTGAGTTAAGGAGCCTTTATTGAATCGGATAATCAGCGGTCAACTGCGTCTGGAACAGTCAGGTCTCTCCTCCCATGTGTGCAATGCCAGCAACCGGGCACTCACTTCCAAGGCAGGGAAAAGGCTTGTAGTGGTACAGCAGTTGAGTAAAAGAGGTTCATGATTCAGAAACAGCTTGCACAATCAAAGGTGAAATGCAAAGAGGACTGAAAAGATTGAATCAGTGTCTTCCAGTGGAGCACACAGATTATCAGTACCCCTCCTCCACCACAAGCAGAATATCGGCACCACCGAGTTTACACTCACCCAGCACTGTGCGCGCGCGCGCACACACACACACACACACACACACATCCCACCTCCCAAGAAATTTTTGAATTCTTATCTGGAGAAATTGAATCACCATAGGGAAAAGAAATCTTTATACCTACATTTGGAGATCACCTATTAATGGCTAGCTCCCAAACCAGATGCACAAAAGTGAATCTTTCCCATCTGGGAAGCACATCTATAACTAAGGAACTCCATTCAGCTTTTATTAAGTAGCTTTTAAATAACAGCGGACAACCAAGGATCATCACTCATATTTAGAAAGCCTCAACTATAAAAGATTGGAACTGAAGCAAATTATTAGAAGGAAACTGGAGGAAACAGAAGAAAAAATTTTTTAAGTCCTTAGAAATTTTAGAGCACCTGGGTGGCTCAGTCGTTAAGCCTCTGCCTTCAGCTCAGGTCATGAGCCCAGGGTCCTGGGATCGAGTCCCACATCAGGCTCCCTGTTTTAGTGAGGAGCCTGCCTCTCCCTTTTTCTCTGCCCCCTCCCATGCTTGTGCTGTCTCTTGCATGCTTTCTCTCTCTCAAATAAATAAATAAAATCTTAAAAAAAAAAAAAAAAATCCTTAGGGGCACTTCGGTGGCTCAGACAGTTAAGCATCTGCCTTTAGTTCAGGTCATGATCCCGGGGTCCTGGGATTGAGCCCCGCATCGGGCGCCCTGCTCCTCGGGGAGCCTGCTTCTCCCTTTGCCTGCTGCTTCCCCTGCTTATGCTCTCTCTCTGCCAAATAAATAAACAAAGTCTTTAAAAATAAATAAATAAAAATCCTTAGAGATGGTAACATAGCATTTTATAAAGCAGGATGCCATAAAAACATAAATAATGAAAAAAATAACCAAGAAAGAGCTTTTAGAAATTAAAAAGATGATGGCAAACAATTTTCATTTAAAGGTTGGAGAATAGGGGCACCTAGCTGGCTCAGTTGGTAGAGCGTGGGACTTGATCTTAGGGTTGTGAATTCAAGCCCACATTGGGTGTAGAGATTACTAAATAAATGAATAAATAAATAAATAAAGGTTAGGAGAATAAAGTTGAGGAAATCTTTCCATATGCAAACAAAAAAATGAAGAAATAAGAAATATGAAGGCAGAAATTATAAAAGAAACTAATATGAAGGCCTAATAGAGAAAGAACAGAGAAAGGGAAAGGAGAACATTACTCAGAATTGGAGGGTATAAGTTGCTATTACTACCATTTACAGGATCACTATTGGAATAAATTTGTTTTACCGTATAAACATCTTTTCATTTCCTATTCTAACAGGATGATAATTCACGCATTTGCACTTAAGAACAGAATTCGTATCTACCTCTTGCCGCAACTGCTATCTTTGAGATGTTCTTACGGAATTCAAATGGAAACATTTTTAATTAGATTGATAAATGGCCCCCTTCAAAAAAATCTATAAAAGTTTAAGATGCCTGATTTTTTTTTTTAAAAAGTCATTTAGCAAAGAAAAAAAGATGAAAGCTCAAATGTACTTAATTCTGAATCTACCTAGACCGTGACACTGCTTTGGATATAGAAACCATGTGTTCTTTTTTTCTTCCTCATTTCAAGCCTGAATATTTTAAGTTTCCTGTACAAAAATATGATTTTACAGGCTGCTTTATTTTTTAGAAGGCATTTTTTTTTAAAAGAGACAAGATTTAGAAGTTTTAATTTACTGAAACATATGGAAAGGAAGGAAAGACTCGTGTATTACAATCCAAACTTTAATTCCCCCCCCAACCAAACTTTTATAGTTTCCGACTAACTGATTAGATGAAATACAAGCCTTATTATGGAAAGGCTTAAACTCACCTTGCCAATACCCCCACAACCGTCTTTAGCAGTCTCTTTTTGAATTATGAGATTTGGCAAATTTCTTATCCCAATGGATTGCCTGTGTCTAATTTTGGGTTTGTTGGCCTGGTAATATGCCATTGACTTAACATGGAATTGGCAAGGTGGAAAATGCCACACATTTTGACTTCTGAAGGCTTTAAATATATTATAAAATGGAATTGTCTATTAATCTCAAGAGAAGAGGAATAGAAATGGGGTGTGGTGTTTTCACTGTTTGGTCAAAACTGACCACAGTTGAAATATGTAAAAATGACCTGCAGCTAAATCAGACTTAAGACTGTAGTATAAGATTTTATGTAAGAATTATATTTTATAAGAGAAATTAGAAAAAAAAATGATTGCTGGTGGTTTCATTACAGCCAGTATGTTTTTTGTGCAAATTTTTCTTTAAGGGTTTGTAGTATTTATGGTATTTAGAAAACTTCAAATCGATTTTGAGTTTCCCAGAATGCTTTGACAAATTCCATAAATCAGATCCTTTTTTATTCCCCTGAAAAATGTCCTTTGTCTCTCTTTCCCCGCTCAAATTTTATTACTTCTGTGAAGTCTTGCCTGAGTCTTTCAAGCAGTCATTTTTTTCTTCTCTGTACATCCATAGCCCTGGTTTCAGTATCTCTATAATAGCACTTCCCAGATCGATGGCAGATGTAAATCTACATCTTTTGACCATAGACATGGAGGAGGAGCTAACTTTTCACTTATCTTTTTTATCCCTTCACTATGTGGCATTTCCCTATCTTGGTATAACTATCCCTGTATTCTCTTGTACCTTTCAGTTTTTAAGTTATTTAAGGGCTGGGTACATGACTTCTTAATATTTTTGTTTCCCTGCTCTGATCCGTGTTTCCCCATTAATCCCTTCATTTAGGCAGCATGTGTATTGAAACTTACTACTCCATTCTAGGCATCACTCGACTCCCAATGATATGTACTGAATAAATGAACAAGAATGGCATGATTATACAGTGGACATGGTCTAATCCTCCAAGACCCTAGTGGGCATAAAAGGGGTATATATTTCTTGAGTGCTTGTGGTTGACATGTTATTTTGGGAAGCTTTACAATAAGTATTATCCTCTTTTTATAAATGAGGAAACTCAGCTTCAAAGATTCAAGCAACATCTCCAAGAATAACTTAGCTACTAAATAGCAGAATTGGATATAACCTCAGGGTTTTCTGAATTGAACATCAGTAATTTTAACTTTATATTAAATAGTTTTAAAAGTGGAGTCTTTGTTTTTTTAACCCCTTGTCACACCTGATTGGAGATTCCAAAAGTAAGCCGGTACTTCATACCACCCCATTTTTATAACTTATTTTAAACATCACCTCTAAGTCTAGTTTAGTTTGAGTGCTTTAAACACATTTTTATTATTAGACATCATAGGTCGTGAACTTGAGACTTCTGTTTTTGGCTGTTGACACTTTTAGGTCCTACACTGTAACTAGAATACAAATTTTCCAGGATACCGTAGAGAATAGCTCTGCCTTAGGGTCACTGGTACCCTCCATGTTTAAATATAGTTGGGCCCGGGTGACATCTCTCTAAAATATATGGAACTTTCATACCAATGTCATGTCCAATTAAAATACTGAACACGAGCTCGCTTTAAAATTGGGATTTATTCCTTGTTTGAACTTTGTTACCTAGGGCTAATGGCATGAATTTCAAATTGGGCATGCATTAAGAGAGAAAGGAAGGAATAACATTTCCATTATTTTGGTATTTTAGATGATTTTTATAGTTGTTTCTAAAGCTGTGTGTTCTCTACTTGTGTGCACATCCTTACTTTAATTTTTCTTGGTCTTCCTCTCTTTTTGTCCTCTTCAATTTATTTAAGCCAAATATTTTGTGGTTTTTGTGAGCCAGTAAAATTAATATTGACTTAAATTGTAGTAAAAGCTCCTTGGCTGTTAGCTTATTTTCCAGGTTTGGGTTAGTAAGAGAGAAGGAAGGATATGGGAGACTCTGACAGTAATTCTTGATACAGAAAACCTTTATTTTGGCTACTGCATGGAAGCACTGAGCCAGATTTCTGTGTCTAGCCAAAGTTAATTGGGCTACATAAAACTCCAGTTGTGAAAGTACTTGTGGTTCCATAGTAAAGTTCCATTCCCCAAGGCCACGATGGTGTCGAGGTTGTCCATCTGGAAGGGCAGTGCTGTGTGTTTCCTTGGGTTTTTTGTAATAATTACTGCTGTTTAGACCTGAGATTATTTTTCCATTTGGTTCTCTTTAAAGCAAAGCTCTTCTCATTTTGTATGTTGGCTAGCGTTTGGGTTGCTTTGTTTTATTACAGTCGCTGCACAGCCGTGTTTAGATTGGAGGAAGAGGGGGACAAAATTACCCTGTGACTCTGACTGGATGATTATTATGGAGATGTGCAATTCAAGCTACAAAATGTATTCCATGAAAAGAGAAGGCATAATATCACATATATCATTCTACTGAAATACTGAAGGAAATATAGAAGAAAGTTTAATTTATAGTATTCAGCTAAGTATTTTATATGAAGTTACCTCATTTAAGCATAACTTAGCATTCTGGAGATAGTAAAGTTATCATTGTATTATTTTTGCTCTGAAGCATAATGAATCTGGTTGTTTGCTTTTTTTTTTAGAAACCATTCACTCACTTTAAGATATGCATTTTGTTATTTAGAATCAATCTTACAATTACTGTCCTTATTGCTACTAAGTGACAGGACTCCAGATATCTCAAAATATTCCAGACTTTTATTTTGTTTTTGTATGTCAATTCGTAGAAATCATTGTTAGAGATTCTGTTTTGCCAGATAGTCTCAGGAATCATAAAAATTAAAATGATCCAGTCCTTAGGCAGTAAGGGACACATGAAATAATTCTAGCTGCTTTATCACTACACACACTGCTATGTTTGAAAAAAAAAGTTAGCTTTTTCTGTAGGGGTAAGTAAGGTTATATTGCTTTTAAACCAACTTACGTTGCATTGTTATTTTGTTGATTTGGTTTCTCTGTTTTGTCTGTAGTTATCATCTAGTGCAATTTAAGTAGCCCAGCAGGCTCAGGCCTCATAAGCCCCCTGTACTCTGGCATCCCACATTATTGAAATGATGAAGATGGAGAAGTGGTGTTTCCCTTAAATATACCTTGGCTTTCTTGCAGGAGTCCAAAAAAAACAATCCTTTATTAAAAAACAAAAAAACAAAAAACAAAAAAACCCTCCATTTTTATACACATTTTCTGAGCCTGAACTTCATTTCAGGCTCCATAGTAAACAGTGGGGATACAAAGACCAGCAGGGCATTTCCTTCACCTCAAGAAAGCCTCAATGTCTTCTATTTAGGAGAAATTCATAACAAGGCGATCCATAGCCACTGTAGCTGTGGGCTGCCATTCTTTTGACTTTTGTCATGGCTTTTGTTTCAGAAGGGACAGTTACGTAGGTACCTTAATCTTACTTCCTTACTCTTTAATTTTTATTATAGGCATGGGATTCCACACCACTTGGTAGGCATTTTTCTTCCACTTTACAGTTCTTTAATTACTTAAATGAGCCCCAGTGATGTATTCTTATACTACATATATTATACTTCATGACTTCCAGCTTGTTATTCTTTGACTCTCCTGTCATGTAATACAGCATGGAAACATTTTAATGTGAGTTAAACACTTTCTATTTTATGTTTTTATATTTTCCTCACTTGACAATTTTTTTTTTCCTAATAGAAGATTTGAGTAGCTTTCCTTGTTAGAACAGCATCCTGTTCTAAGCCTATGTTTATCTTTAGGAAGGGTGGTACACAAAACATACATTTTCAAAAACAGGTATCTTTTCTCCCAAGTAGTTGTTAGATCAGTATTTTTGCAAAAGGCTATTGCCTTTTTTTTTCCCCGTGGCATCTGGATATGGACATATATATTCCATATATGTTCTCACACACACACACACACACACACACACACACACACACACACACACACACAGGAGGCCACATCTGTTCTAAGATGTGAAAGTTTTCATTTTCGCAGTCTCATAAATAGGTTCAAATCAGCCCAACCATGAATATGTTCACAAACCCATAAAGTTTTTGTGTTTCCTCTTATATTTACCCACGTTACATTTGAGGGGTACCTCCTGCAATTAGCTAATACTTGTTATCCTGCAATGAACTAGACATTTTATATATACTAATCCAATATGTCCTCATGCAATGCCACAATCTAGATACCATTATATAGAAGGAAGCTGAGGTTCACAGAGGTTCAATCAAGATCAGTGTCCAAAGCCTGTTGGATTATACCACCCCTAAGATTTTTCCAAAAGCTGTATGATTTAAATTGCTCTCCAGCCTTTTGTTTATTATGATAAAACACACATAGATGGTGCCTCATGTTGCGTGAATGTCTAACTTCCAAATGCACAAAAATTTATTTTTAAAACAGATCTTCATTCAGTTTTTAGATTTTCTCATAATGCAGTTCTGAAGTGAAAAGATACTTTCTGTGTATATTGTTCAATAAAAAAAGAGTTTTAACGGGTTATTGTAAAATGGCTTCAGCTATCTTTGGATGTTAAGTAGCAAGGAAAGAGTGAAGTTTAAATTTTTAATTTAAATATGGTATTTATGGTATATGGCACGCCATATATGGCATAGAGGTTCTCTCGTATTTTAGGTTTTGAAGGAGGCTCTGTGATATTCCCTACCGAAGGGGAGGACAGTGTAGGATGCCTCGGAGTCAGGACTGCTGACCTTTACCTGGAAGAACATTGAGTTGGAGCCGAAACCACCTGAGATTTACCTGCCTAGATATTTATTTCTTCTCTTATTGGGAAGCATAGTTCTTTTCAAAGGCTTAACATTGCCGGACTCTCATTTCTGAGGTATAATTGAGGCTCTTTGTCAAAAGTGACAAGATAAGGTACACTCTTGACTGTTCACTCTAACTCATGTTCATCATAATAATACTCTAGGTGGCAACATACAGGATTCTCCCACAAACAGGATCCTTGGGTCAGTTTGATATTAGCCATGTGGCCTTGGGTTTAAGGTGGGCACAGACCATGTATTATATGTATTATGATGTCATATAGTGACAGAATTAGGTACTGTAGTTGTTAGATGTAATAGTCTGGGAAATTTTTGTCCCTGAGAAATAATATATAGTATATTTTATTTCTTATTTCTTGAGACGAAACAGTAATAGAAGAACAAGATTTCTGTCTGCTTGAATCAGAAATTTACTCACCTTAGGCAGAAAATTACTGACCAGGAGCCCACGCTCTTACATTTTTAAGATACCTTTGCATACCTCACAAAGATCACCTCAGCAGAGGTATGAGATTTAGCTGAAATCTGTCGTTGGGGTTCAAGATAGTTTCCTGAGGGTATCTGTTTTCTTTTTATTTCTTTTTTTTTTTTCCCCCACCTAGGGTGCACATTCTTCACAACTGGTAATTATCTTCTGCACTTCATTTTCACTTATGTGAAAGACGGGTCTTCCATCCTGCCCCCGCCCCTACTCCAACAGTACACGAATACCTTGCTCTGTATAAACAGACACACACACACACACACACACGTATATGTATGACACCTATTGAAGTTGGGAAGTTTGCTATGACTATAAATATTAACTAAGTTGATCCAGTCAGTAGTTACATGGCAAGGATGGATTTTACTTGATAATAAAAAGAGAGGTTTCAAATACAGTGAAACTTAAAGGTGCCACAATTTTCCCACTGCCATTATTGTTTGGAAAGTTTCTATTAAAACATCATGCCCAGAATGTATTCCATAGACATTAGTATATCTAGGTATTACTTAAAAATTTTTTTAGTGTGGGAAAAACTGCATACCATAGTTCCTTCTTTTTTTTTTTAAGATTTTATTTATTTATTTGACAGAGAGAGAGACAGCGAGAGAGGGAACAAAAGCAGGGGGAGTGGGAGAGGGAGAAGCAGGCTTCCCGCCGAGTGGGGAGCCCGATGGGGGGCTCGATCCCAGGACCCTGGGATCATGACCTGAGCCGAAGGCAGACGCTTAAACAATTGAGCCACCCAGGCGCCCCCCCCTTCTTAATATGTTATTATTCATACTATTAAAGGCTCTGAAAGTCTTTTTGTATTTAAAGCCCTACTTAGTGTATTTGTCACAGATCCCTTCTTTTTAATATGAATCTCTTATCATCCAGAGAAAAGAATGTTCTGCCAAATGAACTCTGAGGAATATATAATATACCAAATTGAAAGGGGGTGGGACAGAGAGAGTGCAGAAGTTCTAGAAATATACCTAAGTGAAAAAGGCACTGAGTTTTACCTGGTAGACCAGTGAGTTGGAGCTAGAACACCTGCTAAACTAGTAATTTCTTTCTTAAGTAGTCATTCAATTTTAAACATCTAAGAACTTTAGTGAGTGTAGTTCGTTGCTTTCCTCTATAATGGATAGACAGAGTTAGTAGGAAATTTCCAGAAATCAGGACAGAGATACCACCAAGGTCAACATTTTGGAAGAAAATGTTTATTCACATTGGGGCTAGGACTACTCTAAAAATAGCTATTTGTCTAAATTAGTTCAAAACCAGAATGAATTGAACTACAGTTGTTAATGTTATAAGGTGGATGTGTTTGGCATCTCCAGAATACAGGTAGAGAAAAACAACGTTGTTTTTATGCTCACTAAATTTGAGCTGTAATTTTGAAAGAAGAAATTCACTTTATTAATTTGTGACTAGATGTAAATTATCTTTTAATTGTTTTTTTTTTATTTCTGAAGTAGAAATAGCATTTGATCATGGCCATATTTAAGATCTTTTCCTGACATGCCTGTACTAAATGCTTATACTTAAATCCTACAAAGAGTAGTACATAGAGGAATTAGTTTTGATTTTGCTTGAGTTTTTTCCTTTGCCTGGAATAATCTCATCTTCCCATTTAGCAGTTTGAACCATAATCGGTGTTTAAAAAGATTTGTACTTTATGAATTTGCTGTTGTTACAAACTATTTCGAGCATATGGGAAAAGAGAATGTTGTAACAAATACCCATGTATTTTCAAATCAAATAAGCCAAAGGCTAAAATTTTGTGACATTTACATTAGATTTTTAAGAAACTAATTTTTTAAGAAAACACTTTTAGAACAGTTTTAGATTAAAGAATTATTGTGAAGTTAGTACAGAGAGTTCTAACCAATCTTCTCTGTTAACTTCATGTTCTAGTATGGTACATTTATCATGATTAATGAGCCAATATTCATATGTTATTATTAAATTAAGTTTATATTTTACTCAGGTATGTTCACTTTTTCCCTGCTGTCCTTTTGTTGTGCCAAGATCCTACACTTCATCTAGTTGCCTTGCCTCCTTAGCTCTACCTGGCTATGATAGTTTTTCGGGCTTTGCTTGTTTCAGAGGAGTACTGTGATATATTTTGTAGAATGTTCCTCAATTGGTCTTTGGCTGATATTTTGTTATTAGACTGGAGTTACTAGTTTTGAGGAGGAAGATCATAGAGATAAAGTATCCTTCTCATCATATCAAATCAAGGATATTTGTATATTATCAATATGACTGACCACTGTTTATATTAACTCTGATGACCTGGCTTGAGGTCATTTTTATCAGATTGCTCCAGTGTAAAAACTCTTTTTTTATACCCTCTCTTTCCATATTGTAGTCTTTGGAAGGAGGTTGCTATGTGTGGTTCATATTTAAGGAGTGCAGATATTCTCTCTGCATAAATTATTTGGAATTCTTCTGCATGAGGGCTTTGTCTCTTCTCCCCAGTTATCTATTCAAAATTTTATGTTCGTTTATACATTGGATTATAACATGATACTACTACTTTATTTAGTTTGTTGCTCAGATTAGTTCTTTGCCCAACTTTGACCAACAGAAACTCTTTCAGAGGCCTATACGTCCCCTTGACATACCTTCATCATTGTGTGTGTGTGTGTGTGTGTGTGTTTTCCTTTGGGAACTTTCTTACTTTCTGTCACTAAAACATGCTCCAGGCTCATCTTACATATTTACAGCCCAAGTTCTAGAATCAGGCATTTTTCCAAGGAGCTCTGGTTCCTTTTATTGGAGAATGATTTAGAATCCAAGAACTTGGTTCTTAGGTGTACTTATTGCTACTGGGGTGTTGCTTCTGGGCTCTTCTCAGGTGATGGAAATGTATGGCTATATACTAACCAATGTATATACACATACCTATAATATACTATATGTAACTGTATCTGTTTTAAACTAAACACAAGTTCATACTGATGCCTTTCGTTCTAATCCATTACCGTATAAATCTTTCTAGTTTCCTTTTCTTCTTCATCTGTCACTTCCATTAGAGAGAAATCTGGCTTCCACCATCCACCATACATTTTCTTATCTGTTCAGATTCTACTATTCATGTATAGTTGTTTTAGAATTGCTCACCTGTACTGCCATGGGAAAGAGCTTTACCATCTAAAAGACTGTTCTTGTGTGTAATTTCTTTTGCCTTCTGTTTTACACACTTCACTCCTTTTCCAACTTAACATAGATTAGCTCCTTGGCCCCTCACTACATTCAGTGAGTTTGTTTCATGTGTTTGTCTTATATCATGATTCTTTTGTCACATTCTGTATTCCATCCTGGTACCCCCTGACCCTCTCATTAGCCTCCCCTTTATGTGTAATAATTTTCCTTTCTCTGAGGTCTTTGTCTGAAAGTAATACTCCAACTTTATTTGATTAGTGTTAGCATCGTTTATCTTTATCCCTTTGCTTTACTTATCAGTCTTTATATTGAAAGTGGGTGTTTTGTAAACATATAGTTGGTCTCTTTTTATTATTATTATTATTATTATTATTATTATTCACTCTGACAGTCTCTGCTTTTAATTGGAATATTTATAGACTATTCACATTTGGAGTGATTATTGACATATTTGAATTAATATTAGCCATGTTTGTAACTATTTTTCTTATTGTCAGAGGCTTCTTTTTCTTCTACCTTGCTTTTTTATGTGTGTGTGGTTAAAAAAATATAAGAAAATTACCATCATAACCATTTCTAAGCATATAGTACAGTAGTGTTAACCATATGCACATGCAGATCCTAAAAATTTTCCATCTTACAAAAGTGAAATTCTGTACCCACTGAACAATATAGCTCCCCTCCTCCCTGCAGCCTCTGGCAAACATCATTCTATCCTCTGTTTCCGAGTTTGACCACTTTAGATATCTCATACATGGAGAACCATGCAACATTTGTCTTCTGTGACTGGATGATTTCACTTAGCATAATTGTCTCCAAAGTTCATCCATTTTGTAGACTATGACAGGATTTCCTTCTTTTTAAGGCTGGATAATATTTCATTGTATGTATAGACCATGTTTTCCTTATCTGTTCATCTGTCAGTAGTCACTTAGGTTGATTCCACTTCTTGGCTGTTGTGAGTAATGCTACAATGAACATGGGTATGCTGCACATGGCACTTCAAGATCCTGTTTTCGGTTGTTTTGGATATATACTCAAGAGAGAGATTGCTGGATCATGTGGTAATTCTATTTCTCATTTTTTGAGGAACCTCTATAACTGTTTTCTGTAGCAGCTGTACCATTTTACATTCCCACCAACAGTGTACAAGGCTTCCAGTTTCTCCATATCCTCATTAACACTTGTTGTTTTCTGTTTTGTGTGTGTGTGTTTGTGGTGTTTTTGTTTTTGTTTTGTTTTGTTTTGATAGTGGCCAACTTAACAGGTGTGAAGTGACCTCTTACTGTGGTTATGATTTGCATCTCTGTAATGATTAGTGATGTTGAACATCTTTTCATATGCTTGTTGGATATTTGTTCCTTGGAGCAATGTCTATTAAAGTCCTTTGCCTGTTTTTAATCAGATTATTTGCTTTTTGTTTGTGGTGTTGATGACTTATAGGAGTTATTTCTATATTCTTGATATTATCCCCTTATCAAATGTATGGTTTGCAGGTATTTTTTCCATTTTCATAGGGTGCCTTCTCATTTTGTTATATTTTTTCTTTTGCTGCACAGAACTTTTTTTTTAAGCTTGATGTGGTCCCATTTGTCTATTTTTACTTTTGCTCCCTGTTCTTTTGGTGTCATATCCAAGAAATTATTGCCAAATCCACTGTCATAAATCTTTTCTCTTGTTTTATTCTAGAAATTTTATGTTTTCAGATCTTATGTTTAGGTTTTAACCCATATTGAGTTAATTTTTGTATATCGTGTAAGGTAAGGATCTAACTTTGTTTTGCACGTGGATATCCAGTTGCTGCAGCACCATTTGTTGAAGAGACTATCCTTTCTTCAATTGCATGGCTTTGGCCATATACATAAGGGTTTATTTCTGGGCTCTTTACTTTTGTTCCACTGTCTAAAGGTCTGTCTTGTCTATCTTTATGCCCATGCCACACTGTTTTTATTATGGTTTTTAATGTTTTAAAATCAGAAAGTCTGAGACCTCTAGCTTTTGTTCTTTCTCAAGATTGTTTTGGCTATTTGGGGTTCTTTGAGATTCCATATAAATTTTAGGAAGTTTTTTTGTTTGTTTGTTTTTTGTTTGTTTGTTTGTTTTGGAAAAAATGCCATTTGGGTTTTGATCAGGATTGCATTGAGTCCGTAGATTGTGTTGGGTAGTATGGACATTTTAACAATATTAACAATACTAAGTCTACTAAGCCATGGACACAACATGGCTTTCCTTTTATTTCTGTCTTTTTAAATTTATTTCAGCCATATTTTGTAGTTTTTAGTGTCCAAGTCTTTTCCCTCCTAGGTGAGGTTTATTCCTAAGTACTCTTTTTGATGCTATTGTAAATGGTATGTTTTCCTTAATTTTATTTTCAGGTTACTTATAATTAGCATATAAAAAGACAACTGATCTCTGCATGTTAATCTTGTATCCTACAACTTACTGGAATTTATTAGTTCTCACAGTTTTTTGTTGGAATCTTTAGTGTTTTCTGCATATAAGATCATGTAGTCTGCTAACAGAGATATTTTATTTTTTTCTTTCCATTTTGGATTCCTTTTATTTATTTTTCTTGCCTAATTGTTCTGGCAAGAACTTCCAGTACTATGTTGAATAAAAATGGTGAGAGTGGGCATCCTTGTCTTGTTCCTAATTTTAAAGGAAAAGCTTTCGGTTTTTTACTGTTGAGTATGATGTTAGCTATGAGTTTTTCATATATGACCTTTATTATGTTGATGTAAATTTTTCTGTTACTAGGTTTTTGAGTGTTTTTATCATGAAAGGGTATTGAATTTTGTGAAATGCTTTTCCTATATCAATTTAGATGAGCATGTGAATTCCCTAGTTTTTATTTGTCTAGAAAGTATTTCTACTTTACTTTCTTTTTTTTTAAGATTTTATTTATTTATTTGACAGAGAGAGACACACAGCAAGAGAGGGACCAAAAGCAGGGGGAGTGGGAGAGGGAGAAGCAGTCTCCCCGCCGAGCGGGGAGCCCAATGTGGGGCTCGATCCCAGGACCCTGGGATCATGACCTGAACTGAAGGCAGACGCTTAATCACTGAACCACCCAGGCACCCCATCTACTTTACTTTCTAAGGATGGTTTTATGAGATATAAAATTCCAGGTTTGTGTTGTGGATCTTTTTTTTTTTTTCCTCTCTCAACATTTTGAATGTTTCACTTTCTTCTTAATGGTTTCTGATGAGAAGGCCAATGTAATTCTGAACTTTGTTCCTCCATGTGTAAGGTGTTTGTTTGCATGTGTGTGTATTTTTACCTCTGACTTCCTTCAAGTTTTTCTCTTGCCTTTGGTTTTTTACAGTTTGGATATAATATACCTGGGCTTATTATTTTTGGAATTAATCTTGCTTGGTGTTCTCTGAGTTTTCTGAATCTGTAGTTTGGTGTCTGTTACTAATTTTGGAAAGTTTCCATCATTATTACTTTAAATATTTCTCCAGTTCTGTTCTCTGTCTTCCCCTTCTGATATTCCAGTTACTCATGTGTTAACATATTTTGAGATTTTCCCACAGTTCTTGTGTGTTTTGTACTTTTCATTCATTTTTGTATAATGATGCATTTCAGTTTGGGAGGTTTATACCGACCTATCTTCAAGCTCATTGATTCTTTCCTTGGCCATACTGAGTCTTCTGATGATCCCATCAAATGCATTCTTCATTTCGGTTATGATTTCTAGCATCTCCTTTTAATTCTTTCTTAGAATTCCTTTCTCTCTGTTTACATTATGTATCTGTTCTTGCACGTTGTCTACTTTTTCCATTAGAGTCGTTAACATATTAATCATAGTTATTTTAAGTTCCCTTTCTGACAATTCCATCTGTTTCATATTCTAACATCTGAGTCTGGTTCTGACGCTTTCTTTGTCTTTTTGGACTATGTTTTTCTTTCTTTTTGGCATGTCTTGTCATTTTTTTTGTTGAATACCAGACATGTTGAATTGGTAATAGGAATTCAAATTAATAGGCTTCTAATGTGAGGACTTATGTTACTCTGACTAGTAGTTCAGCATAGTTCAGTGTTTGTTTTAGCTATTGGAGCTGGAGGCTTTAAATTTTTCTAGTGTCTTTGCTTTTATCTTCTCTCTTGGTGTTAGGCTATCTTTAGTACTATTTCTCAGAGAGACTCTGTGCCTTGAAGCCTTTAAGCATACTCAAGGATTATCGTACTAGAGTCCTGTTGCTATGGTGGTACAGTGTGATGGAGGGAGAAATGTTCTATAATCATTCAGTGAAATTTCAGTCTTTCATTGGGCCAGTGTCTCTGTCCTGTGACCCTCACAAGTTTTTCTGCTTATATAGCTACTCCCCTCTCACCACCTTCCATGAGACAAAAAGAAGAGAGGAAGATGAAGTAAGAATGCCGTTCCTCTACAACTCTGTGAAAAGGCTCTGGTAAAATCTCTCACTCTGGAGAGGAAGGCTTTTGTTACTGAGAAGGCTCTGGGGGTAATTCATAAGGATCACTCTCCTTCCCCTGACCTCACAGGAGACGATCTTTTCTTGGTTCTTTACTATGAGAAGTTGTTCAGGTTCCTGGAAGTAAAGGCCATGAACGGTTGGGAGCCCATCAAGGGCTGTGGCCTTTGGGAATCTCTTACTCATGAGTTAGTTCACACTCAGCCTCCAGCAAGTCATCAAAGTGACTTAAAATTACACTTTGCCTGCCAATTTTTAGCTCCCAGGGGTTTCTGTCTGATAAGCCCATCTCAGCTATGATTCTATTTCTGTTTCTGTTTCTTTATCTCAGTCTGTGTCTGTATTTATATCTATGTGTGGATATATTGGGAATCACAGGCAGTTATGGAATGTGGTATATATTTTTGTTTTCCTGTAGTATATTGTATATAGCAAATGCTCAGTAGATATGTTCTTAATATTTCAACATTATAGAAACAGATATTTAGAAAAATATATTTGAAGATGCAGCTTGTTTCCCTTCTCCATTAGCACTCTGTCACATTAAAGGGGACGATGCACTTAAATGAACACTAGCTCTAGATCACCTAGATTGTTCAACCAGTTATTAGCTCTGCGATCTTGGTCAAGTTATTTAACTGCTCATTATGTCATTCAACTTGTATGTATAATGAAGGCAAAAAGATTTCCTTGTTGAGAGGTTGGTCAGGAGTTAAATGCGTCTATACGTGTTTATAAAAGCATTTATAGGGCGCCTGGGTGGCTCAGTTGGTTAAGCGACTGCCTTCGGCTCAGGTCATGATCCTGGAGTCCCGGGATCGAGTCCCGCTTCGGGCTCCCTGCTCAGCGGGGAGTCTTCTTCTCCCTCCGACCCTCTTCCCTCTCGTGCTCTCTATCTCTCATTCTCTCTCTCAAATAAATAAAATCTTTAAAAAATAAAAAAAAGCATTTATAACACTGCCTGGTATGCATATTATAAGGACTCAACAAATGTTAACCGTTAGCAGAAAGAACAATAGCATGATTCTTATTCAGTAAAATCTGTATGTTTTTGTGTGACATAGAACTTTGTTTATTATTTGGCTGCAGTCTTTTTTTCTTCAGCCTCATCAGCAATTACCCCTACAACATTAAACTTCTGATAGTTCCCTAAGTATGTTACATCTGTTCATTCTTTGTCTTTTCCAAATATGCTGCGGCCATGGCCTGGGATATCTTTTTCCTCTCTCCAGTTGGCAGAGTCCTAACCACCCATCCAGTCTTATCTTTAATACTACCTTTCATAAAATAGTTACTGATTCTTCCAGATGGCCTTAGCAGTTTTCTTCCAGAGTTACTGCACGAGTACGTGAGTATCTACTGAATACTGATGCATTACTATCATTTGTTTTTTTAGGCAGTGAGAGTAGGGACCCAGTCTCATTACTGTTATTGACTTGGTGCTTAGCACATACTTATTCAATAAATATTTATTGAATGAATGTAAATGAAATGACTCCGAAACAGATATTGGCCAGTTCACATAAAAGTTTTCTGTCAGGGCATAGCACTGAGACATTACTACCCTTCCCTACTGACTCAATTCTTCTATTATCTGTGCTCCCATGAAAGCAGGTCCATCACCTTCTATTATTGTTAGCTGTTTTCTTGTCTGTCTTCCCCACTAGAATGAGAGCTAGTTTAGGATATCAGTTCAGTCATTCTCATTTTTTAAGATGCCAAGGGAGGATTCTGTACAGCAATAACTATTTGTTGAACAAATAAGTTATTTTAGTGTTGCACGGTGGGAGAAAAGAATGAAAGAAGGAAGAAGGAAAATTTAAAAGGATAAGTGGCAACAGTATGTTTTATATAAGTAATTAGACAGAAAGGAAAAAATGATGTTTGAAGTAGGTTAAAGTAGTAAAAAATAGAATTTACATTTTTGTTTCATTCTGCTGGTTAAAAATTGCAAAGAATGTTGGTGAAGATGCCGAGAAAGGGGAACCCTCTTACTCTGTTGGTGGGAATGCAAACTGGTGCAGCCATTCTGGAAAACAGTTTGGAGCTCCTCAAAAAGTTAAATATAGAACTACCCTACATTTCAGCAATTGCACTATTAGGTATTTATCCAGAGGATACAAACATACTGATTTGAAGGGACACATGCACCCTGATGTTTATAGCAGCATTATCAACGATAGCCAAACTATGGAAAAGAGCCCAAATGTCCATCAGCTGATGAATGGATAAAGAAGATGTGGGGGGTGTGTGTGTGTGTGTGTGTGTGTGTGTGTGTGTGTGTGTGTGTGTGTATAAAATGGAATATTTCTCATCAAAAGAATGAAGTCTTGCCATTTACAACAATGTGGCTGGAGATAGAGGATATATGATAAATGAAATAAGTCAGAGAAAGACAAATACCATATGATTTCACTCATATGTGGAATTTAAGAGACAAAACAGATGAACATGGGGGAAAGAAGAGAGGCAAGCTGTAAAACAGACTTTTAACTATAGAGAACAAACTGAGCATTGCTGGAGGGGAAGTGGGCAGGGGGATGGGTTAAGGGGGTAATGGGTATTAAGGAGTGCACTTGTTGTGATGAGCACAGGGTATTGTACGTAAATGATGAATCACTAAATTCTATTCCTGAAACTACTATTACACTGTATGTTAACTAACTGAAATTTAAATAAAAACTTGAAACTGAAAAAAAATGTCAAAGATCCTCAGTGTTAAAAAGAGATTGAAGAGTGAATTTAAAGGGTCATATAGTTGGATAACAACATTTTGGGGTGTAAAATAATTTTTCTTCTTTTGGTCTCAGTAAAAATGATATGTTATTCTATGAATATAGAAATCCTTATCATTATTGAAAGATAGGAATGAAAAAATGCACAATTGACTGTATTCCTTTTTTTTTCCGTTAACATAGTGAGATGTGATCTTTTGGCTATAAATTTTTTCCAATAGCCTTGGAATGTAATCTCAGAAGAGTGCATAATATAAATCACTCATTTCAGAGGGAATTTGTAGAATTTCATGAACAGTGGTAGTGATGATAATGAATGTGTGTTCTTCTGACAGGTGTAATAGAATACAGATAATCCTCTGTTCTCTCTCTTTTTTTAAGTATGATGTACGGCAGCCAGGAATAATAATATCTTTTATAGAAATTATCATAATATTTATACATTTTTCTTAAAGAATTATCTTGACATGTAAGTTCAATAGGATCGCAAACAATATGAAAAATTCTCTGCTGGAAGTGATTAAATTGAACTTACACTGATTGTGATTATGGAAGAAGCAAGCTTTTCTTTTCCATGGTTTTGCTACAGTTTTGCTTGAGTTCGTTTATGATCTTTAGAAAGTATTAACTTTCAATTAACACAGTACCACTCAATTTGAAACAACTATTAAAATAACTACTTACTAAAAGACAGTTAAGAAATCTTCATTTAAAACTCTGAGGACTTTTTTTAAATGATAATGAACATCTCCATATATCTGCCAAATGAATGGATTTAGTAGTATTCTTGTAAGCCATCAACATCTAAAACAGTCACTATCCCTAAAAGAAAAAAGATACATCCTGTTGTATAAAATCTTTCTTAAAGATAATATAATTTATTGCAAGTGAGCCTTGTGTAGGCACATAGCTTAGACTCTTCATGCTTTTCTAATTTCATTTGATCATTAATCTAATTAATCTCATAACATGCAAAACTCCCTTTTCTACCCTGTTTCTTGCTTCTCCTTCAGTACGAAAGCTCTCTGCTGAAGGTAATGTCTTCTCTGGGTGTTTTCTGTACTTCCTTCTACTTCCCTATCCATTGCCTCTCTAGTGTTTCTTATTTCATTGCTTGTTTTTAGAAACAAAGAAATATTAACATGGGTATCTATAGCCATTTACTTTGAAAACTAAATGAAACATGACAGGTTTGGAAAGGATTATATTTTGATTAACTAAAATTTCCTTCCGTGAAATACCAGGCATCTGAATATTGAAATATTAAGAGTCAACTATAGTTCTCCTACTTTCTTATTATTATAAGATTGGTAGCAGCTTGAACCATGCTAACTACTTCAAGCTGGCCTTGCCAAATCATGTCAGAATTTCAGAGAGAAAATGGACCTTTTGGAAAATACATATTTCTGGATGGGGGGAAATGTATTCTTAAACTGTCACTAGTATTTATATGGGTTTCCCAGTTTTATCAAAAATGGTCCTAAGTTATTTTTACTGTAACTTCAGTTTTGAGTTTTGGTGTTCTGTCTGTTTTGTCTTTTCTTCAAATTCTCCAAACTCAAAGTTAGATTTTGCCTACAATATTCTAAGACATTTCAGAACAAGAGATAATTTGGTTGATAACTGAGTATTTTGAGTCACAGAGTTCTTCATGTGGGTGTGTTATAAGAATGCTATGTAAAATACTTGAAAAAGAAATTCTCTACTTCCATGACTTACCTTTGAACAAATGGATTTAGGTATAAAAATTCTAGTTAAGAACAGAACTGAGTTTTTCTTTGAGTGCTTACGATGTGTTGCTGTGCTGTGCTGTGCTTTTAAAAATATTTTTTAGTTCACTTAATCCTTTTAAGATATTGAACAGTAGCTACTGCTGTTCCTATTATACAGACATCATAATAGCTAACATGTGTTGATCACATGATCTGTCTCAGTTACAAACTTTATCAGAAAGTATCATTCTTACCCCTGCAAAGTACCAAATTTCTGGACACATGAAACAATTTGCTCAAGTAGCCCAGCTATTTAGGGATTACTCTTGAGGTGATCACACTCAGATCTATGTGATTTCCTAGCCTGTATCCCTCTTTCTATGCCAGTGCTTCTCTCCCTCTCTCTCTCTCTTTTCTTCTGTTTTAAGTAGGCTCCATGCCCAATGTGGGGCTTGAACTCTATGACCTTAAGATCAAGAGTCACATGCTCTACTGACTGAGCCAGCCAGGTGTCCACTATAACACATCTATGCTTATCTTAAAATAAAAACTCCTTTAAATGATTTAGTAATTTAATAGCTTATATCTTTCCCCAAGTCTTCAAAGTATGATGTTTGTGTTTTCTTGGCATGGCACCACGTACCCCCAAAGTGTACACACATTCCATTTCGAGCATGTAAGTAGGTTGGTATGTTTCTTGCAAAGCCTCCTCTGTATGTATAGCAGTTTTACAAGGAATGGTGTCAAGTTGACTACACTGCCCTTCTATATACCTTTGCATTGCTTTGCTAAAAGCGCTCTTAGGATTGGGTGTGTCCGATCAGTCCCTCCTGGATCTCACAGATACACCTGCCAACTCAGATGTCAAACTTCCCAATGGGATGAAGACAGTTCGGGAGGCTGATGCTTAATGAGTTCTGTGCAGCCTTCACCACACATTTTTCTTACCAAAGTCAAGAGCCTCTGAGATGTTGACAGTGCTAATTTAGCCTTGAGCTGAACTACTGTTAAATTGTCTGTCTAGAGGCAAAGAAGTTCAGACATTCTATTCTCCATCTTCATGTCACCTCTGTACTCACGTTTTCCTATTAGTGGCCCGTATTTTCCTTTGATTTTACACATTATTCTCTTGCTTTAAGAAAGAGAATTTTATTTTACAATCATGCCAGAACCAATGTGTGTATGTGTCAGCTAGCACACTGTGCTGCTAGGACTTGGGAATGAGCCAGTCCGGGGACACGCTTGTCATGCGCATTTATACATACAAACCATTCTGCTGGTCATGTGCCGTTTGCTATGTGCGGGGGTGTGCTCCCCCTTCCACCTACTCTAAAGATCCCTGTAATCTTGTATGTACCACCTCTGGCTCCTTCATGCTCTGGAGGTTAAAGTGAATGAGTGTTGTTTATTAAACAATGCTGCTTGCATCAGACCTTTTTTGTGAGTCACAGAAAATTATTATTCACAGAAGGTGGCTCAAGAATCACTAGCCTGACAGAAAGTAGGGATTTGCTAAGTTTTGTTGTTAAATAACCTTATTTTATCAAAGAGATGTGTTTTGAGTTGGTATCAGATGAGCCTTTGTAAGCTGCAGGTCCTTTGAATGGTGGGAAAGCAAGGGAAAATATTCTCCGTTAGACTGACTTTCGAAACAGTTTTCTTAACTTGTATCTTATAAGGAGAACTTTTAAGCCACCAGCACTTGGACTGAGCAGATAGTCAGTTGTCTTGATTTATGGCCAACTTCTCCTCCATCTGTGAGCCAGCTGAAGTATGCCACCTCCTTTTTGAGACCTCCCCTGACTCATGCAGGCAGAATAGATGTCTTGGTTTCTGTTTTCTCCTTATGTACTAAGCATATGTCTAACAAGAGCCTTTTTAAGTATTATCTTGCAATTGGTGAGGGCCTACTTCCAGAGTCACCATGATATTATTCAATTTCTAAGAGCAGGAGTGATCTCATTTTATCTTCCCCTATTCTGTGCCTGACCTGGTGCTGGGCCTATGGTAGGTACTCTGGAAATACACGATGAAGAAGGGATGGATGGGTGGACCCCGTAGCATCATGATTCCTGGTAGTAAACTTCCAGACCACGATTATAATGTAATGACTCAAAATTTGCAGCCCGACTGTCTCTGTTTGAACCCCAGCACCCCAGCTCTGCCAGATGTAGCTTTTGTACCTGGGGCAATGTACTTAACCTCTCTGTGCCTCAGTTTCTTATTTTATAAAACAGATAATGACACTATCTCAGAGGGAGTATGACAATACACGTGAAGCGCTTGGCACGGTGCCTGGCACATCGCAAGCCACGCTGTCATGTTTCTGTTCTTTTTTCTATAACTTATAAAAGTAGAATTGTGGTGTGCTGAGACAACAGACTACTTGAAAAATGTGTTTTGGGAAGCAGAGATGAATGGAAACTTAATTATGCCTGACAAATATCCCATGGTCTTGTGCTGTGAAAGGGTATCTTTGTTAATGCCTCGTTTGTTAGGAGTATGTTGAGGAATGGAAGGCCGAGGCCACAGTGAGAGCTCACTGCTGCTGCTAATGGAGCCTAGAGGTTCCATCTGGTGGGACATTGCAGTGTTAGGAAGGCCACGGTTTGACTCTTCTAATTTAGGTGAACACTTGTGAGAGGTTAAGAAAGAATCAGGTTTACTATAGAGTCTGTGTCCAAACCAGGAAGGGGGGTGCTGTTATTTTTACTCTGGAACAGTGGGTATACATTTCAGGCAAACCAGAATTACTGACAGGCATAGTATACACTTCCAATATACATGTGGCCTGGTTGGTGGAAGAACCTTTCTAGAATATTCTACCTTTGACAGGCATCTTTACCTTGAAAATACTTTCAGAAGAAGATAAATGGATCGTTTATCCCAACTCCATTTATTTTCATTCATTAGTACATGGAATAAGCTACAGTTGATTTTTAGTCTCAGCTGCTATACCCGATCCCAGTGTTAGCTGACTGGTCTGGGGGAAAAGGGCCAATACCTCTTCCCTCTCGTACACGGAAAAGCAGTGGAAGCAAAAGATGATGACATGAATTAAGAATTTGACTTTTCTTTGATCTGAACTTTTAACCAACGATTACGTCCCTGAATTGAATTCTACTTTTTAAACAGGGAATTGTAACCAGTAGAGTTTTGCTAACCTAGGTCCTTTGTCCGGCAACTGAGGAAAATGAAACCTATTCAAATTAGGCTTTCCTTGGTGTCACCTTTTTGGTATCATCAGAACCAGACTAGAATTCAGGTTTCTGTTACTGAATCCAGTGTTTTGTTCAGTACCCTGGTTAAATCATCAAAGAACTTTGCACCTAAATAAATCAAATAACTCTCTATATCTTCTACTGCTGAAGTTTTCTACAAAAAAAGTATGAAATTAGGAAATTATTTACATCTGGCTTTATCCTCTTGTGAGAGCATTTGGATTTGAGAGCCAGTGGCACCCTGCCAGTGACAAATGGAGGCACTGGGATTGCCTTCCCATCATCTGCTACCTTTTATGGCGTCGAGGGATTTCTTGCTCTCCTTTGTGACCCAGCTGCGGAACAGCTGTGGTTAAGGCTCCTGCTCTTCCACTCTCACAAGGCAGCTTTCCTAACCATCCCCATGGGATTGAGGCTTCTGCAGCAAGTGTGTCAACTCAGCTGTGTGAGCCAAGGCTGCCTGAGGGGGGTTGGGGGGGCAAGCAGCAGAGCAGATTGCTTCCCGTGCTATTTGCTAAAGAGTTTGGGATGGAGTGATCCGGCCAAGGCTCATGAAGTTGGTCCTGACACAAACAAGAAGCACTCACTGCACAAACAGCTAGCTGAATGGTTGGACTTTTTGGGATGAGCTGAGATTCAGGGGCTTTCCAGTTGCCCTAATTCCCTAAATGGAGATCAACTCACATCGACCACTTTATCCATCCTAGTCAGGTTTCCTGTTGGAAACCAATTTTTATGAACTTTTGGTGCCATCTTATGGACCACAGAATGCTGATAAAAATTGTGATTTCTTTTTTTCCCCAGTATAATGGAGGTGTTGACAATAATGACAGTAGGGGTGACGTTTTGGGTATCACTCCGACCTCACGATTTAATCAGATTCACCCACTGGAGGCTGCGCCCTTTTATCACTGAAGCAACGATCCCAATGAGAATATGCATTTAAGAAATGTATTTTTAGCGTTTGCTTTTCCAAGACATTTAACATTTTTTTATGCATTTATGACCACCTACTATGCATCTGGCCCTTGGCTAAGTGTTGATGGCACAATTCTCCCGAAGTGGTTCGCAATTAGAAAAGAGGATAACAAATGATAATTAGAGTATTTATGTTAAGTGTCACAACAAAAGTAGGAATCAAGTCATTGTTAGAGCACCCAGGAGGAAAAGACTCAGGTTAAAGAATTCTGGGCAGGTTTAATTTGGCCATGGCCACGATCCGAAAGTTTTCCAAGGCATCCAAAAATTGATTGGGGGTTATTTTCCCTGCTGATTTTCAATTAAACTAAGGAGGGAAAAAGAGGCGTTAATTTTTATGCCTAATTATGACTTAATGTTTTGATTTCTGTGTTCTTATTTATTTATTTATTTATTTAAAAGCTTTTATTTATTCATTTGACAGACAGAGAGAGTTAGCGAGAGCAGGAACACAAGCAGGGGAGTGGGAGAGGGAGAAGCAGGGCTCCCATGCAGCAGGGAGCCCGATGAGGGGCTCGATCCCAGGACCCTGGGATCACGACCTGAGCCGAAGGCAGACACTTAACGACTGAGCCACCCAGGCGCCCCTCTGTTTTCTTTTTTAGAACGCCCAGTGTGTCTCATTCCCTTCCGCTGACCTTTGTCCCTTCCCCTCCCCTTCACAGCGAGACACATCGAGAGAGCTGTCTGCAATTGTAGGATCCATGTCCTCACCCCCCACCCCTCAAACTTTCCCCCACCTCCTTCTGGCTTCAAGACTTAATATTCCATAAAAACATACCTTACTGAGGTTACTGATAATCTCTGTGTCATCAAATCCGGTGGATGATTTTTAGCATTTGACATAATTGACTATTTCTGTTTTCCTGAAAGACTGTTTTACTCTACCTCCAGCCTTTTGGTTCGGCCTTGTTAAAAAACTGCATTCTTGACATCTCATATGTTCCAAAGGTACCTCAATCTTGACAGTTTTCAAAAACTGATCTTACTTCCTTATCCTAGTCTCCCTCCTCCATTATTTACATGCTTTTTCTTTTTTTTCTTTGATTTCACAGTCAGGATCCTAGAGGTCATCTTTGTTGCCTCCATCTCCCTCATCATTCCCTCCCCCTTTCCTATCCATCAGGTAATTTTATCTGTAGTTTCTAAATATCCCTCCTGTCAGTCCAGTATTCTTTATCTCCATTAGCAACGCCATCACTGTTTTTTAAAAGCCTGGACTAATCTGGCCCCATGCCTTCTGATCCCATTCCAACCCATTAGCCATGCTGCCCGCAGAGTGAACAGATAATGGCAACTTGCTTCCTGGAACCCATAAGCCAGGTGTGCTCCACTTTTCTGTGCTTTTCGTATGGCCTGCCCTTTCTCTGTCTCTCTCATTCTAGGCTCTGTAGAGTGGGTTTGTGTTCCTGCCCCAGAGATTTTACCTTTGCTGTGTCTCAACTAAGAATACTTTTTCTCCCCTTTAACTAGTCAATCATACACACCTTTCAGATTTTTAGAGCAAGCAGCGATTCCCTTGAAAAACTTTTCCAAGTACTCAGCTAGGTTAGATCAGCTGTTCTAAGTGAAATTCCATAGCCCTTATTTTTGTCATGCCCATGATGACTCTTGTTTTGGAAGCTTCACAAGGGCAGAGGTTACTTTTTTTTTTATTCACCATTTTCATCCTAGTGCATAACACAGTGATAGGCACATCATTGGTACCCGATAAATATTTGTTGAATTAAGAAAACCAATGAATAAATTTAAGGAATTGCTAAAAGTTCATTATTTTAATTAAAAACAGATATTTTTCTGTTTCGTTTGTGATTTAAAGATAAATTACGTGCATTATTCTTAGTGTCTAAAAGTAGCCAATTTTAATATTTTAAAATGATTGGCATAATTTTATTTTTTTAAGATTTATTTATTTGAGATGGGGGGAGGGGCAAAGAGAGAGAGTGAATTCCAAGCAGACTCCCCACTGAGCGTGGACCCCCCCACCCCAATGCAGGGCTCCATCTCACGACCTTGAGATCATGACCTGAGCAGAAACCAAGAGTCGGATGCTTAACTGACTGCACCACCCAGGTGCCCCCCAAAATGACTGGCATAATTTTTAAAGTAAAACGTTCAGATATATTTATCTGTAATGTAGTTATGTATTTGATTCCAACAAAATTTTTACTTCACCACAACTTCATCAGACATTTTAATAAAATATCTGAATTTTGTTCTTATGAACTATCAATATTACAGATGGAGAATAATTATGATAATATGTTGATTTTAACTTGACATTGAGCTTAGTATAACAATGCAGTGTAACAACCGAAGCAGTTTGCCCAGGTGGAGCTTACAATGTGGTTGTATCCTATCAAATTAATTATCTCCCACTGAAATGTTATTACAGTATGTGTGGATGACCTCTTTAAGCTTGAAGGGAAAATATACAAATGAACAGATGCAGAAAGGATATGAACACTTGTAATATAACAGGAAACCTGAGTAAGCTGAACACCTTCAGTTATGTAATATTTTAGAAATTAGCTGTTTGTATTTATACCCTAAAATCTAACTTTTTTACTCATAACATCAAAGCAGTGTAGAAAGCAATGTATAATTTAGAATTTTAAAATTCTTATTTTAAATATTTGTGAAAAGCAAGGTATTGTAAGATATATATTTTCTCTTATTATATTTTCTCTTTTGTTATAATAAGATATATAAGAATATATCTTATTGTAAGATACATATTTTCTCTTTTATTGAAAAAATTAAAATCTAAAAGTTCTTTTTGTTTTTGTTTTTTTCCTTTTTTTCTTTTTCTGTTTTTTTTTTTTTTTCCCTCCCTTCTTGGCATTCTTGTAAATTTTCTCCTTTTACTTTCTTCTCATGCAGTGTACCAGGTATCTGGTGTTCTCTCTCCTTGCCAGTGCTTGGTCTGTGTCCTCCTATCTGGCCGGTCTTACCTAAATTAGTTCTCCAGACTCTCTTGCCCTAACATCTCAATCAAGTAGAACTTGATTACCCCACTGTGTATTTACCTTCCTACCAACACTTACTCATTCCCATTTGAGTAAGTGACCCTGCCTTCACCTAGGTGCCACAAGTCACAGATGCCGAGTTATCTTAGATTCCTATTTTCCTGTTCTACCCGTATACCTAATCCATCAGCCATCTATTTTCCAGCGATTCCAAATCTAACCACGTCTTATCACTTCCACTGCTTTCACCTTAGTCTTTGTCACGGGGTAACCTTCTAAGTGGTCTCCCTGTTTGCTCTTCTGTGCCTGCAACACTTTTCCACCCAAAATGTGAAGTGTTTTAGTAAAAATCTAAGTTTGATTATATTATACCTTTATGTAGAATCATCCATGGTGTTCTTCTTAGTCAAAAGAAATTCCAGTGCTTGTTTCAGCATCACGTGTACTGAAATTGAACTGATACAGAAAGGATTAAATGGCCTCGATGCAAGGATTACACACTCATGAGCTGTTCCATATTTTTTGAAGTCCTCACAGTTGGTACGACCCTTTGCTAGTTAACACCAAGGCAATGATAGAAATCAAGGCAGCATGTGGTATTCAGTATCAAAGCTGTGATTTTCACTACCGAAAAAGAAAAATGAGTTCCAAATTCCGTACAGTGTGTCCTACGTCCTACGCAGTCTGGTCCTTCCTGTCTCTCATGCTCATTTCCTGTGATTCTCTCTGGGAATTACATAATTTTTTACAAAATTATTTTAATAGCTACATAGCATTTCATTGAAATGATATCTGCTTAACCAAGTCCATGATGATGGACATTGAGTTTGTATAAACAGTACTACAATGAAAATGAATAGCCACTTCTTGGTATTTCCAGATATTTCCTTAGAACCCATGCCTAGAATGAGAATTGTTTGGCCAAAGTAGATCTATGATTTAAAGGCTTTTGATACATATTGTATTGCTCCTCAGGAAGATATTACCACATTTTTACTATACTTTTGCTATTTGTTGTATGAGTGCCTGTTTTTATGAACCCTCGGCAATATTGAGTTCTTTTATTTTGGTGGAATTTCATGGATAGATGAATAATAACATTTCAGTGTGTTAATTTGCATTTTAGGTAAATTGAATATTGAGTAAGTTTAACATGTTTTTATAGGGATTTTAGCCATTATTTTTTGGTGTTTGCAAACTGCTTATTTGTGCCTCTCACTTTCAGGCCAGAAACTCAGCTTTTTGTGGGCAATCTACTTCTTTATCTTTCTGGAAGGAAATTCACTCTGTTGCAGTCTTTTATCCCCCATGGTCAGCCCTTTAATTTCAGCCAGTTCTGTGGTCTGCTCTTCTTCCAAAGGTTCTCCTAAATCTGAGAGGCACAGCGGTGTTCAAAAACGCTGGGAAACAGGCTGCCCTGGTCAAGTTGGCCTGAACCGATGCCTTTACCTTGAAGTCTGATGACTCTGCAGGAGGACCTGGCATTGGGTTTCAGGGAAGCTTTGCTCAGGTTGGGAGTTCTGGGATCCAGCCTTGCTTAGGCAAACCACAGAGCATCTCTGCCTGTGGTGTTCTTAACACCCACTCCAAATGCTGCCCCTGAACATTGTGAGGCACTCCCTGTCACGGCTAGCTTACCTCAGTGTTATTTGACATAATTTTCCAATGAGTTTAAGCCTTATACAAAATATTCCAAGTAGTATTCAGGCAGTTTCTGCTTTAGGATGCTTAGAAAAAGAGGTCACAAAAGGCCTGGAATTTATAGAAAGGGGGACTGGGAGGACAATTTAGGGAGGGAGAACATAAACTAGTATCAGTAAGCTATTCAGCCACATTCATTTTTGTATCTTATTCGATCATATTTTAAAGCTTTCTAGAAGAAATATTATTCCATCCCTAAAAAAAAAAAAATGTCGTGGTCAGATTTTAGGTATCTGATATTTTCATGGGCAAGTATTTTAGTGGTATGAAGATGAAATATTTCGCCACGAAAGTTACTACTGGCCCTGTCCTTCTACTTTGCCTCTAATTAAAGTTAGCTCTGGATGATAATATATAATGACTTGAGGGGTATGAAAATTAAATGGTTTGATATAAATCATCTTGGTTTGTAAAAATTACTTGAATTGTTAGGCTTTTCTAAAATGATTTGTTTTTTTGTCTTTTGAGAAGGAAATACCTTTATTTCCTAAAGGCACTTCATACATAAACAAGATGATGTTAAAATAGACTTATCAAATAATGCCCTTTCCATTTGTAAGTGGTGGTCTTCACAAATTAATTTTTCAAGAGTGTCTTTTCAGTTGCTTTTCCTTCCTTTGCACTCATTAAACCACAATCCATGTTTAAACAACACATTTACCAAACTATACTTAAGGTTTTGGACCTGTTGTGTGGCTGCTTCCCTTTCTTATATGTTGTCCATATAGATAGACACTTGCATGTGAAATGAAGATGTGAATTTCATTGGTTGTGGAAAATGACCACCATCCATAATTGTCAAACATCCTCCAAGAGTAAACACTAAAATGTACGGAAGTGGCCTCTAGATACACAACTGCAGGAGGCTTCTGTACTAAACTTAACAGCAGCCTCTAAATAAGGAGCAGGGACACCGAAGGGAAATTGTCTCGTTTGTTCTTTGTGTTATTCTCATTGGCAGGCCAACCAACACTGAAGACCCAGGTAGTCCCTGGTTACAATGTAAATACTTGGTTACAACTTAGACTTGTTCTGAGGAACTGTTTTTATGGTTTTATAGACAATAGTTCACGTTAAGTTTCCAGATGTGAAGTGGAGAAATTAACTACTTTGTTCACAGCTCTGTACTTTACTGAAAGCGTGTGAACATGTGAACTAAATAACGAAGAAGTAACTATAAGCTATTAAGTTATATAAAGACAATAGTGATAGCCTATTTATTTTTTGACTGGTTATATTTACACAATACTTGAATGACTGTTGAAGGACAGGTAAAGTCTTATGGGAGCAATTTAGTTCATAGGACAAGACTAATAAACTAATTACATTCATATATAAATATAAATTTAAAAAATATATATATAATGCAATGCAATCATGCCAAATCTTGATGTTTTCTGGTGTCATTCAGTAAAACAGCAGTTCTGAGCTATGGGATCAAGACACACTTTATGGGGGGTGGTTGATATAATGACTAATTTATTACTAAAAAGTATGTACAAAATCTGTGGTATGGTTTACTTTTTCAACTATAACAATTCAAGCTAAAGCCTAATAGTGTCATTCTCTCTCCCTTTTTAAAAGATTGTATTTATTCATTTGAGAAAGCGAGAGTGAAGGAGAGAGAGAGCAGAGTGGCGTGAGGGGCAGAGGGAGAAGCAGACTCCCCGCTGAGCAGGGAGCCTGATGCAGGGGTCACAACATGAGCCCAAGGCAGACACTTAAGCAAATGAGCCACCCAGGCACCCCCAGTGTAATTCTCTCGTATACTTAGTATTCCTGAGTGCTTTAAGTGGGAGTTAGGAATGTTTGGGGGGAGTGTATGTATTTTTGTATAAAAATATGTATGTATAGGGGCTCCTGGGTGGCTCAAGCGACCAAGTGTCTTAATTCTTGATTTTGGCTCAGTTCGTGATCTCAGGGTTGTGGGATCAAGCCTCACGTTGGGCTCTGCGCTGGGCATGGAGCCTGCTTAAGATTCTCTCTTTCCCTCTCCGTCTGTATATTTTGTAGTTGGGAAAAGTGTTAATCAGCCATCAGAAGAGGTGCTGCTTGCCTTGTTACACCCACCTGGGTGGGCACCGGTTTCTGAACAGTGGTGGTAGCATCCAGTTTAATTAGAAAACAAAATAAGCCAAAAGTGACTCCCACACTATGGAACAGGCTATATAAACTTTACTATTTACCTAACATGTGTAGGTTTTGTTGCTTCTAGTCAGAAGAGGGAGGACTTGACAAGGCCTAGTCCTAAGAATGATTTTTCCATGAGTTTAAATAATACTATCTGGTATCTATGTTTTTAATACTCAGTGTAGTGTTACAAGTAATATACTAATGCAAATATAATGTAAGGATATTGATAATCTCAAATCCCTAATCCCTGGATACAGGTGCAGCCCTTGTCCAGGGAAATGTCCATTCTCTCTTCTCATCCTGCTCACTCTCCCCGATCCCACAGCCACTGCTCCCAGATCCCACTGTGCTGTTCACGGTCCAACTGGTTAATTCTCAATATGAGAATGAACATGTGAACTAAATAACTAAGAAGTAACTATAAGCTGTTGAGTTATGTAAAGACAATAGTGATAGCCTATTTATTTTCTGGCTGGTTATATTTACACAATACTTGGATGGTTGTTGAAGGACAGGTAAAGTCTTATGGGAGCAATTTAGCAAATTAAATATCCGCTCCCCAAGCACTTTATATATGAAGGGACTTGGTCTAATATCTTAGAGTTCAGGTTGTATAATTAGCACGGTAGTAAGGACTCTTTTAAAAGTAATCGTATCATCACAATTAAGAGAAAAAGGAAATTACTAGCAGTTGGAGCCATCACAGAAAGCTTTATAGAAAATTGAGGCTCCGGTTAAGGCTTGAAGCAAAAAATGCATATGAACAAGTGAAAAAATGAGCAACATTACAGACTGGAAGAAATAATTAAGGGAAGACATAGGAGCTACAGGTAAGGCAGATGAGGAAATTGGCCTGATACAGTTGGGGAATTTATCCAGGAAGATTTGAGCTAGATTGTGGAAGATTTTGAAAATTAAATTGATTATTGAATAGAACGAGTGGAAGCTAGGAGCTATTAGAATATTTCTGAGCAAGGGTATAACCTAAAAACAGTTTCATTTAAGGAATATTAATCTGATGAAATGAGGTTTATTGAGTCAGGACATTTGAAATCAGCTGTCACCCTTTAGATGTGAAATGAGAGGGGCTTTTAGTTAAGGCAGGGGAAAGTGTTAAGAATGAGAAGCATTTTATAGAAAAATTGTGAAACTTAGTTTCTAGGGACACCTGCGTGGCTCAGTCCATCAAGCACCTGCCTTCGGCTCAGGTCATGATCCCAGGGTCCTGGGATCAAGTCCCGCATCGGGCTCCTTGCTCAGTAGGGAGCCTGCTTCTCCCTCTGCCTGCCGCTCCCCCTGCTTGTGTTCTCTCGCTCTCTCTCTCAGACAGACAAATACAATTTTTTAAAAAAAATGTTTAGTTGCTATCATGACAGGAAATTTGGAAAATGATTTTTAGATTTTGGTAATTAGAAACCAAATAGTGGCATTGAAGATGGAGGGAAGGATTCTTTTGAAAAGATAGAAGGATAAAATATTAAAGAATGTCAAGAGTTTTATATGACAGATCTGAAGCTAGTTATTTCCATATGATTTGTGATTTTTTTTAGCAGCCCTCCAAAATTGGTATTAATTATATTTACTTTCCCAAACGAGGAAAAAGAGATTCAGATGTGTTCCTAAAGATACTCAAAGTCACTCACACAGTTAAATAAGTAGAGTCAGCAAGATTCAAACACAGGCTTGTTGTCTCTGGGCCAGTTCTTTCAATGAGAATTGGAGAAATTGTTTGCCCACAGTGCTCTGTAACTAATTCCCCCGTTTTTTGGGTTATGTGTTCGTTATGTGCCTCTTGCAACTAGGACTCGAGGCCAAGCATGCTGTGTCGTTCACAGTTCCATCCCCGTTCCTTAGAGCTGTGCAAGGCGAACAGTAGGCCTTCAGTAAATAATTTTTAACCAACAAAATCCAAGGAACAAGCACATAAACAAGTCACAGAGATGGTGGTAGAAACTGAGCCTCCCAACTCACATTTCCCATATTTGTCACAGCTGACCACAGTCCCTTTTACTTGGTTTTCCGAACCACCACACATGTTCAGACATCAGCCAATATACAGAATGAGTAATGGTGCTTGATGCGAGGAGTTTGTACAACCAGTGGCTACTCCATAATGCTTCCTTGTAGAAAATGCTGACAAAATCTAAAAGCACCAAGAAAAACCTGCTGAGAAATGACTTTTTCTTCTCTACTTTAACTGCCATCTTTCCAAAACAATAATAGTTGAAAGGGTAAATTGGATTTAGCATAGTATTAACCTCCCAGTCACCATATTTCTTCCTAAGACCCAGTAATATATGTGTGTGGTTGGTTTATGCATTTGGTTGACTCTTGATTTTATATACTCTTGTGAGGATTTTATTTTCCTCCTCATCATTTGGCACTTGACTAAATAAATGGTGATCAAAGCAGAAAGATAGGTTTTTGCATGATGGTTTGGTACTCCCTTCCTAGAAAGAATGTTCTGGACTTTGATGTGTTTATTTTGCATCTAGGAGATGTTGGGACTCATTGCCTTTAATAACTTGGTCCACTGAGCAACCAGAGACCACTGCCCTTTGAAATCTGGTGCATGTTTTTAACGCTACATGCTATTGTTTTGCCAATGGACTACACACAAGCATTTTATAACCCCATTTACTGTGACATTGATAAATGAGCTAGTTTCTTCTCTACCCTGAAAAACTTAAGTGGAAGAAGGTTCACAGACCCTTTGTATCTTTATATATAACATTTGTACAGACTCTTTACAACGATAGTTTTCATTTTGCATCTTATCCTCTGCAAGTTCTTTGTACATCATTTTCTAATGATTTAAAGGCTGACCACATGTTTCTGAGACCGTGTATATAACAAAACGTATTCTTTGACATTCAAAATTCTGCATTCTATTGCCTACTGTGTGTGTGTGTGTGTGTGATAGTTAGCATTCATTAAAACTTACAATATATCTAGGTACTACAACTACTTTTTATGTTTCTGCCTCAGATAATCTAATTTTATGAAACAGATTTGATATCTTCTTTTTAAAATTAATATACTTTATCTTTAGAGCAGTTTTAGGTTTATAAAAAAGAATTGAGGGGTGCCTGGGTGGTTCAATCAGTTGGGCATCTGACTCTTGATTTTGGCTCGGATTATGATCTCAGGGTCATGGGGTCAGGCTCTTCGAGCGGCGCAGAGTCCGCTTGGGATTCTCTCTCTCTCTCTCTCTCTCTCCCTCTGCCCTTTCCCCCACTGTGCTTCCCCCCCCCCCCGCCAAATAAATAAATAAAATATTTTTAAAAAATTGAGCTAAAATGTCCCATATACTCCCTTACCCTCCTACCACCCTGCACAGTTTCCCTATTATTATCAACCTGCATTAGTGTTGTCTGTGAGTTTTGACAAATATATAATGACACGTATCCACTATTACTGTATCCTAGAGAATAGTTTCACTGCCCTAGAAATTCCCCGTGCTCCACCAATCTTCATTTTTATCATAGAGAACGTTACAGCTACGAGATGATACAATTTTCTAAGGGTCACGTGGCTGTGCCAGTGGGGAAGCTGTTCTGTCTGCCTAGAATCCATGATATGAACTTACACATTATACTGCCTGATTCACTACAGTTATTTAATTACTTTAATTCTAACTTTGTAAGATTCTTGCTAAGTCTTACTAACTTCATGAAAGTATGGTACGTGTGGGGAGCATTGTGCCTGTGCTTTCCTTTTTTTTCCTCTGAAGTTAAAATGTTATGAGAAGCATGGCAGGCAATTAAAATTTTAATTATTGGGTATTTAGTGAGACTTGTGATTTCAAGAGAAGTTACTGACTGGTGAAGTATTAGTAAAATGAAAGAAGAAATGAAGATGTCTGTTGTCTGCCGTCTCTTACAGACGGTGGAAGCTGTATGTAGGCTGGGTCCTACTGGGGAGAGTAATGGCGAATAAAGGATGTAGCGACAGTGAATTTTTTAAATGAGTGAATGAACAATAGGGAAGGGGTAGATGGAGAAATGAGTCGAAGTTGAATGGTGGGATGTAGAATATTAGGTTAATCACCTACCTCTACCTTTGCAAGATTTATCTCTGTAACAGTGTTTAAAAAATACATCTGAAGAAAGAGAAAAACATTGCTTGAAGTTCCCATGATAGATAGTGTATAAATTAGAAGGAACAAGGAGATAAGATGAGTTCTCTTTACTCTAGCCCATGACTTCTGGACTCGTCCACCACCCAGTGCCTCGCTGCCACTCAGACAACATAGCTCTTCTTTCCAGCCTTGTAGGGCAAGACAGACTTGCCCCAGGAAGGTTCTTCTTGGGGCTCTTCTCCTACCTCAAGCCACCCCTTTGTGTTACTCTGTAGGCAATTTTAGTTCAGAAGCTATAACACAGTAAAGAACATAGTTTTAGGATCTGGCAGGACTCATGTTGTTTCATGAAAAGTCAGTTGCCTACAAGCCTTTTCCCCTACTTTTTGCTTATTTTCTTCTGGGGATGATGGTAATGTTTACTTAAAATTAAAACTGTAGCTAGGAAGAAGCGGTAACTTTAGATTAAATCCTGGTTTAGGCGTATTTTAGTCCCTAACGGCATCAGCAAAGATAAGCAGTCGTTGCGTTTGGTATTCAACAGACTGTGACTTAGTGTCTTCATATGTAAAGTGGGAGCCATTAGGACAAAATCATCTTAAAAGCCAAAATGCTCCAAATTCTTGACAAGGAAGAAGAAATGAAGAGGAAACAAATGGAAGGGAGAAAACAAAATAGAAAATGAAAATGGTGTTTTCCACCATTCCTTAAAACTATCTCATCCTTTTGGTTTTCGTGAAACCCTTTTTTCCCTTTTTTTTCTCTTGCCTTCCTGGCCTCTTCTCCGATCTCTCTGATGAACTCACTCTCACTGTCTTTTCTTCTAATCTTGGTGTTTCCCAGGATTCTGACTTCAGTCTTGTCTCTCAGCATACTCTCCTTGGTCATCCTTGTTTAGACAAAAACAAAACACTTTTTTGTGTGTGTGATGATTGCTAAGTAGACATCAGTCTACTTACTTCATTTGGGCCCAGGAGGTAAAGAATCCTTCATGATCTACTGCTGAATCATCCATTTTCTCTGTTTTTCAAGGGTCGTAAGAGTGAGGCTGAAAAGTTCTTCTTGAAGGCTATTGAGCTGGATCCCACCAAAGGAAACTGTTACATGCATTATGGTGAGTGGTTGATAGTTTTTTCCACGTCCCCCACATTTATTGTTAATGTTGCTATGAGATTTAGGATTTGCTGGCAAAGAGCATTTTGAGAGGGCATGGACTTCATTGTTGCAGTTTTCGCCCCATTCAAAGCAGCCATGTTATCGAGGGCTATGCATTATAGTTTCCATTAGTAATTTTCATAGGACTTCAGTGGGGAGAGCCATTTTCACGGTTGTTTCTTTCAAGTCCAATGTGAGATGTAAATAAGGTCTCATCAGGAAAGCATCCTGCTCCTTGCCTGATGCCTGGTATGGAACCAGAATATTTGCTCTCTTGTATTTGTAAATGATAATATATTGTTCATTGACCATATAATTTTGAAGGTTTGGAGGTTTACATTTTGACTACAGAATCTTGCTTTCTGGAAAACAGAAATGTCCCCAGGCCCCTAGATACCTGAGATTGGGGTCAAGGATAAACCATAAATTGTGTAAAAGATGTATTTCTCATTCAGGTTAGCCTTGGCCTTAATCAGTCCAGAATGAACTTACATAACAACTCTGTGTCACACTCTACTCTATCATTAGTAATGAGTCATATGTTAAGTGAGGTGAAGTATATAGCTGGTTTGGTGTTGGGTAAGATGTACTTATTTCTATCAGATTTGTAGTTGGCATGGCTTTCAAGGAACCAAAAAGCATTTAATTTTCCTGATCCTCTGGCGGGGGTGGGGAATGATGTTTTGACCACTCTTGGCTTTGATGTGTTATTATCACATAGTAAACTGAAAGATGGATGGTGGTTAAATCTTGAAGAAATAAAACTAATATCCTTTTTTATTTTATTTATTTTAATTGTTTTTATTAATATGTTATGTTAATCACCATACATTACATCATTAGTTTTTGATGTAGTGTTCCATGATTCACTGTTTGTGCATAACACCCAGTGCTCCATGCAGAACGTGCCCTCTTTAATACCCATCACCAGGCTAACCCATCCCCCCACCCCCCTCCCCTCTAGAACCCTCAGTTTGTTTTTCAGAGTCCACTAATATCCTTCTTAAAGTTAAGTCTTTCTTCCATTTTACAACTGGTAAAACAAAATTCAGTGACAGGCTGTGAGTGTGAAAAAAATGGAAAAAGTAAAATGGAGGATACACTTTACCAACCACAAGTCCATTTGTTTATTTACATTTTGCATATATGTTTATAAATCTCGGGTCGTAATGCTTTATCTTTCCAGCATAACGCAGCCTATAATTTCACACTGGCTATTGCATAACTAGTCCGGATTTTGTTTCACAATGCAGTGTTATTGCCTGTTAAGTTGGCAGTCAACTAATTTAAGTTTGCTGCAGAATTTATTTTATTTTTACAGGATTTCTCATATGAAATATTTTAAATTAGATTTTCTCATGCATACTATTTTGGGCACCCCTACTGTGCATTAAAGTAGGTCCATGATTATTTTCCCTGAGTGCTAAAGAACCTCTTCTTCTTATTGCATCTTTTGAAGTAGAATTTTTTTTCCCTGTTTGCCTTCTACATTTCCTTTACCTCAAACTAATTTTACTTAATACATCTTCTAATATTGTTCCCATAATTTTATGATATGCTTTAGGTTTTTCACAGTTGATTCCTTTACATTTCATTGTTGCTTCATTTGAATTGCGATGGGAGAAAAAGCACCGTTGTGTTCATTTTAAGAGTTTGTCTCATTATTCTGACTTGTCTGTCTTTACCCATTTCTATTGTTTTATTTATTATTTTTTTATATGACATTATCCTCCCGATTTTTTTTTTCCAGTGTTGGTGGTAGAGAGAAATTTTTGGGTTTAGTTTTATCAGAAAGTACAACAAATCCTTTACTGTATAGGTTATTTGATAATAGTGATAATACACATTCTGTAACTGTATGTGTAAAAACAGTTTCTTCTTAGCACTCCTGGATTATTTTAAAGTTTTTAGCACACAGACACTATGAAAAGTACATGTATTTTCAGTGGGAGGAATGACTACATAATTCCCTATAATTTTATGAAATAGTTTCAATACTTTTTCTCGTTCTGGAATGGGAAATAAAAAAGACTCAAGATGAAGCATCAAGAAGTAGTAGGTAAGACAAAATAATCTACAAATGGACAGGAAGCCCATGACTGAGTGCTTGATATTCCTGTCTGACTGTGCTCATGTTATAAAAAATGTACCTTTAATTTGGGGGAAATCTACTTCCAATAACTGAATTTTAGAACTGGAAAGTTCTTTTAAATGGTCTGATATAATCCTGTTTGTACTTATAAACAAATAAGTACAAGTACAAGTACAAATAAGTTGACTGAAGCCTAGAGAAATGAAATTGGCTTCTCCAAGTTAGCTCTGTCAAATAAATAAATAAAATCTTAAAAAAAAAAACAAAAGTAACTAACCTTTGGGTCCCTTGAGAACTGCCATTGACTTTTCTTCTCTAATGTATGTTCCATCTCCCCATCCACAACATGGGGAGATACCCAAGCAGATATGCAGGTAGGTAAGTAGGTAGATACTTTTGATTAGTACGTGCTTCTATGCAGTTTTAGAATGTCAAATGCGTATAATCATAATTCAGCTTCAAAAAGTTTAGGGAAGGATTTTTATTTCATTTTAATGTGTATACAGTGTGTCTGATGGTGCAAGGTACTGTTCTGTTTTCAGAAAGTGAGTAGTGCTATGTACGGAATAAATAGGGCGATGCCATTTTAAAAAGGTGATGTGGTGGGAAGTGGGGTGCTTCTTGACAGCAAGTAGCAAGGAGAACATTTATAAAGAGGTGATATTTGAAATCTGTAAGTGTGAACCAGCTATTTGAAGAGCCAGGTAAGAGTATTTCAGATAGAAAAGACGAAGTTCAGAGGCCGAAGGCAAGAGCAAGCTTGTGATCACAGCAGAGAAAGAAGGCAAATGTGACTGGATTATATTGAACGAGATGGGAAAGTGGGAGGAGATGAGACTGGAGAGAAAGCAGAGCAGAGCCCGTGGGGTTTTATCCACCAAGCTAAGGAGTTTGCATTTTCTTCCTAGGGCAAAGGAAGGGACCGTGTGGAGAAGACAGGATTAGGGAAAGGTCTAGGGGAACTCATGCTATGTTTTAGTCAAGAGAAGATAATTTAGACTTAGTTGTGGGAATGTAAATTTTTATATTGAAAGTATATACTTACCTTCTTTAGAAAATTCTAAGATAAGTGAGAATGGAGAGACCTGATTTCCATTTTTGTACCATCAATATCTAGCATATCGTCCTACTCATGGTAATGTGCAGTAAATGTTGGTTGAGCTCAGTTAGAGATGTTCTCCATTTTAGAATTGAATGTAAGTTCCAAAATAGACTAAAAGGTTGTTCCATTAGCATTTTTACTACTTCTTGTCCAAGAAGATACATAATATGATTCCTATCAGTTCTCTGTCATCTTACTAGTTATGGATATTCTTAGGATATTTATACCCACGATTGAACGAATAATAATACTTCCTCAGCTTAAAAACAAATGTTTAAGTAAAATATTCATGTTGTTTTGTGTCTTTTTTTTCCCAATACTTTTGCAAGTGCCCATGAAAATGCCAGCGTGGGTGAGTTTTGTTCTATTGGAAATTCACTCTCCTGGGTGTTGATGTGCTTTTGATTTGCTTGTTAATAATACACAAGACTTCGAAAATACCATCCATTTGGGACTAGACAGAGGGAAGTATAAAATCTATATTGACTACAATGACTATTAGAAGGAAGTGTTTAAAAGCACTCTCAGTTGGGACGTCTGGGTGGCTCAGTCGGTTAAGCATCTGCCTTCAGCCCCGGTCATGATCCCAGGGTCCTGGGATCGAGTCCCGCATAGGACTCCCAGCTCAGCAGGAAGCCTGCTTCTCCCTCTGCTGTTCTCCCTGCTCGTACGCTCCCGCACGCAAGCTTTCTCTCTCTCTGACAAATAAATAAAATCTTTTTTTAAAAAAAGTACTCTCAGTTACTTGTATTTTTAATCCACTAGTTTTTTTTGTTTTTGTTTTTGTTTTTTGAGGAAGGGACGTGTGGAAGATTGTCTTTTTTTCTTCAGGTTGGCTTGCAACAAAGAAAGCTAAATAGAACTGGTTCAGTTAGTTTGTTAAAATGTAGGGCTTTCTGGTACCTATATTCTCTGGGATTAAGATTCCTTATCTATAAAGTGTGAAAGAGTTGATGTGGACTTTCAAAATGTTTTTGTATATTAAGATTTCATGTTGTTGCTAATATATACTGTTTCTCACTGATCTTGCATCAAAAATTTTAAAGAATTTGTAGTAAACAGGTTTCAGACTATGGTATCAGTAATATTATAATGTTACATTCATATGTCCTCAAGCTTCCAGTGTATCTCATGTCCGTATGAAACAAATCATGTGAAGTCTTTATGGAATTTACTCTATAAATGTTGATGATGAGAATTTGGTGCCTTGATGTGTCATGTGGGCCTGTAATTCAAGGGATTCTCCATGGTTTTCCCAGTGGCTCCAGTGGAAAGCTTCTGCCAAAAGAATAAAAGTCAAGACAGGAAGTCTCTCTCTCTCTCTTTTTTTAAGAATTAGTGGGAAAACCAATCTTTTTTTTAAAGATTTTGTTTATTTATTTGACAGAGAGAGAGCAAGAATAGGAGCACAGGCAGGGGGAGTGGGAAAGGGAGAAGCAGGCTTCTCGTGGAGCAGGGAGCCCAATGTGGGGCTCGATCCCAGGACCCTGGGATCGTGACCCGAGCCGAAGGCAGACGCTTAATGACTGAGCCACCCAGGCTCCCCAGTAGGAAAACCATTTTGTCAGAGTATATTATAATTTTTTCCTTATGTGCATAGTAGTAAATTTTATGTAAATTGAAACAACTTAAGTCAATATGCATTTGTTAGGAGACACGTACTATGTATAAATCTGGGCAGATGGGAATTCATTAGTTATTAAGGACAAAAGCATAAAAAGTGAAAAGGAAGCAGATTGTGATAAATGCTTTTGAGAAGTACACTTTTATGTAGACCTTGGATGGTTTCTTCTTTTCCTATCAACCTCTAACTGTATGTTTTTAAGAGTTACGCCTTTAGCCTCATTTTCTTTATTACAGTTACACTCTCTGGGTGAAGTTGTTCATTCCAGAGGTTCAGCTGTATAGTGATGAGTCCTGAACTTCTTTGTCCCACTCAGTATTTATCAAGCTAGTTGTAGGGAGACAACAGGGAACAAGACAGGCTGTAGTTCAGCTTCCAAACTGGTGAGGGAGGCACATGTTGTAAAAATGATCATTTAATTTTAGTTACAGTTGATTTTATAAAGGAGTATAATGAAGGGGCCTTGATTTGGGGGGCTGGGGTGCAGGAGAACTATGCCTGATGAACTTACACATAAATTATATTTGAGTAAATAGTAGTTCACCAGAAAAAATTATAGATATGAGGGGATACATTGGAGAACAATAAAGCAGAGAAAGTGCTTGATGCAGAAGGCACAGCATATGTCTGGAGGAGAGTTCAAGGGCAGAACTAGGACCATAGCTAGAAACGCTGAAAAGATATATTCTGGTTCCATAGGAGGAACATAATAATTTATGAGAACTGCCAGCTTATGAAATGAATGCCCATTGAAGATTTTTCAGCTGTGGGTTTATAAGGATGCTAGAAAGAATTCAAGCACCGGGAGTGGAAGAGGACTGATCCAGACAACCATGAAATCATTTCTAATGTAAAGGAGCAGTCATTTTGTCCTTCTTCCTCTTGAGCCCATGGAGAAGTGTAGACTTTTTAAAATTGTAATTATCTGGATTATTATTTGGCTCTACTTACCAATTTTACAAATCTGAAAATGTGTTACTACATTTATCCTGATCTTTCTCGATCACTATGTAACTCCTCTGAGGTAGGAATAGAGCTCAACTCCATTTGACTGAAATAATGGAAGTTCAGAATTTCTAAGTGATTCTCTGGATCAGAAATTTTCAACATACATAGTGGGAAAAGAACTTGAAAAGTCCAGGTCTTTCGACTTCTAAGTCCAGGACTTCCTATTATTAATATTATAGTCTGTATGCAGGATGCTCTTAAATTTCATTTTAAAAAGTAGGTCTTGGGGTGCCTGGGTGGCACAGGCAGTTAAGCATCCAACTCTTGATTTCAGCTCAGGTCCTGATCTCAAGGGCCGTGAGATCAAGCCCTGCATCAGGCCCCACACTCAGCAGAGTCTGCTTGAGATTCTTTCTCCCTCTCCCTCTGCCCCTCCCGCTCATGCTCTCTCTCAAATAAATAGTAAAATAACTCTTAAAAAAAAAAAAATAAAGTAGGTCCGGGTAGAAATTGTTAAAATGTTATATTCGATATTTCGTCAGTGAACACTGAAAGGGGAAGTTAAAAACATGTGATAGGTCAAATTGGTAAGAGGTCTGTAGTTATTTTTTTATTATCATAGTGAAAGCTAGTCAGAAGATGGCAATGAACTGGGGTTGATTGTGTTGTAACATTTTATTTTAATCACTTCATAAACTCCAAGAGTAATTAAAAAATTAAATAATGAACTAAATAATGGTATTTCCTTGATTTAAAATGAAAATACATTTTTGGGTTTTGCAAAATTTCATTGAGATACAATTATGTTTAATGCTTAAGACCAAAATATTTTATTAAAATATCAGTATTTGTGTCCCTTTATTGCTTCAAAGACAGCACAGTTGACAGATGTATAATTAGAACATGATATTTCTTTTCTTTTTTTTCTTAAGATTTTATTTATTAATTTGACAGAGAGAGACACAACGAGAGAGGAAACACAAGCAGGGGGAGTGGGAGAGGGAGAAGCTTCCTGCCAACCAGGGAGCCCGATGCGGGGCTCGATCCCAGGACCCTGGAATCCTGACCTGAGCCGAAGGCAGACACTTAACTGACTGAGCCACCCGGGCACCCCGAGAACATGCTGTTTCTAAATGTCATTCCAAACTGTTTCATTTCTTACCTATGATTTTTTATTTTATTTTATTTTATTTTAAGATTTTATTTATTTATTTGACGGAGAGAGACACAGCGAGAGGGAACACAGACAGGGGGAGTGGGAGAGGGAGAAGCAGGCTTCCCGCAGAGCAGGGAGCCCGATGTGGGGCTCGATCCCAGGACCCTGGGATCATGACCTGAGCCAAAGGCAGACGCTTAACGACTGAGCCACCCAGGTGCCCCATGATTTTTTATTTTTAAATTTGCCGTTATTACAATGTGTCTAATAGGTTAATATTGAATCTTTTTAATCTTAACACCTGTGTATATTTTATGTAAGATATTTTTGCAAGCCTTTTAGAATTAAAACTTTATCGTGACTAGAAAGGGAAAACCAGGAAAGAGATTCTTTAAGCTTGTAAGCAAAGAATAAAGGAAAAATTAAAGGATTAATGTATTTCCAAAAGAAATACAGTTAAAAGACAAACAGTTAAGTGATAGGAAATAATTTCCATTAAATCACAAGATAAAACATGTCTACTTAAGACATGAGAAGTTGTAAAACTACAAGGAAAACAGAATATAAAGACCAAGGGATATGAACAAATAATTCCGCAAAGAGGAAGTATAACAGATTTTAAAAGATAGGTAAATATAGAATTTCATTAGAAATAAAGAAATTCACTTTCAAATAAAAACATATGCCCTTAAGTTACTCTAGCATTTATTCTCAGTAATTCTCATGAAAATATATGTTAAGAAAATATTTTTTCTATGTTTAAGATTATCAACAAAAGGTAGTAATTGGAGCACAGGTCAAAAATGGAAAAGCATCTAAATGCTTGAAAAAGGGAAATGATTAAATAATTTAGTGTTATTTCCATTTGATGAAATATTTAACATCCTAATAAGAGAGACAACTGCCTATGTTATTGTACAGGAAGAGTGATTAAATTTTACAAAATAACTACATCATTAGAAATGCAAAGCAAGGGCGCCTTGGTGGCTCAGTCAGTTAAGCATCCAACTCTTGATTTTGGTTCAGGTTATGATCTCAGGGTTGTGAGATCAAGCCCCATGTCAGGCTCTGTTCTGGGCGTGGACCTGCTTGGGATTCTCTCTCTCCCTCTGCCCCTCCCCACTCCACACACACACACTGTCTCGAGAGGGGGGGAAAAAAAAAAGAAAAAAGAAAACCGAACAAGCTATGTTAATAATAGATGTTTTAGCTTTTTGGACTCTTGCAGCCTTTTTTGGGGGGGGGGGCAACAGGTTTAATTTCTATTTTATATTTTCCTTAATAAGTACATTATGAAGGAATATATACTTGATAAAATGTGAAAGAATAAATGTCTTAAAATATTTTCAGATAGTTTGTAGAAAAGATATCAGGAAAATTATAGTAAACAGGTAATTATCCAACAATTATTTAACTGAACTCAACATGTAAAATTTAAGATGTAAAAATTAGAAAGGAATAAAAAGAGAAAGGCATCTTGCCTGAATTCTCTATTAAATACCATATTTCCATGATGAATTCATCAAATATAACAATAACACAAGCATTTACTTAGGACTTTTGTGTCCTGAGAAATTCTCATGGAATTTTCATTTAAAGCCCCACAAAAGCCAAGTGGGGAGGTTACCTGACTGGCTCTATTTTACAGATGAGGAAAGCAAAGTCAAGCTGTAAGGTAAATTCCCCAAGATTTCAGTGCCAGGTAATACTAGAGGCAGCATTTGAACCAAGGCACCCCTACTGTCTCTTAATCAGTATAAGAGATTAACAGAGATATTTTCCATCCACATGTGCTCTATTGGTAGGTTTATTGATATATAAAATATGTATCAAATACACTGAAAGTTGGGACTCACTCCCCCTCCCCTTTTTTTATTACCATCACCTTAGGTGTTAGGATTTCATCATATGGATTTGGGGAGGGCACGAACATTCAAACCATAGCACCTACCGTATTTTATCATAACTCTTAAAAAAAAAGAATACTATTAATACTATTACTATAAAATACACAATGATTATAAGATGTTTCACAATATTAGATGATTAAATCAATTGAAGTAATATGGTAATGACCTGACTCCAGTGTTTTGAGAATTTACATGAAGGAAAGTGTCTGGTGTCATGCTGGGCACGTCTGTGCTCATTAATGCTAGTGCTATTATTAAAGCTCAGTGTTCAACAATTATGTCTCTGCACCAATGCTGGGTATTTTTGTGTATCTTTTGTTGTTTCAGTAACGCAACACTGTGCAGAAATAATGTTGTCCCTATTTTACAGACGTGGGGTTTAAGGTGTCAAGAGTGTACGTGACAATACTGAAGGCCCAGCAAGTTGGCAGAGGAAGGATTTGAACCTCCTTGGACTCTTAGGCCTGTGATATGTTTATGGTTTGCCTTGTGCTTTTAAAGGTATACTCTTACCAAATGTAAGCCTGGTGGGTCCCCAATGGTGGCAAAGCCCCAGAATGCTGAGGTTTTGGAGGACTGCTGGTGGAGAAACCCATGGAGCTCTCAAAATCATGTACTTAGAAGCATCGGGAAGGAAGGGCAGCTTGAGGTCATCAAAGACGCGGAGAGAGCCTGAAAGGTACAGAGGCAGAGAAGGAGCTCATGTAAAGAGGAGTGAAAAGAAAAATAAGACAGGGCACCAGACCTCACCCCGCCCAGCGTACTGACATTTTCTCATTTACTCTTTCCGATAACACAGCCAGGTTATCCCCGTTAGCAAAGTGAAGAAACTGTGGCTCCAGTGGCCCGTGCTCTTGAGATTCCTGCACTGCGTGCAGTGCCCCCCATGAAGAAAACGGCCCATCAGTATTTTTTTGCAATAAAAGAATGACTAGAGAAGCATTTACTGACCTTTAGTTAGTTTTACCCTTTCCTTTTCTCATCTCTGTTTCCAGTTTTCGCATGGGAATAGAGTCCACTTTGTTTTAAACTTACAACTACATGATGCAGTTAAGTACTGTCTTAGTTCATTTGGGCTGCTGCAACCACATAGCGTATATGGGTGGTTTAGGAACAAGAGAAATTTGCTTCTTACAGTTCTGGAGGTTGCAAGCCCAAGATCATGGTGCGGGCAGATTGAGCGTCTGGTGAGGCCTGCTTCCCCACTGATGGTCTCCTTACTGCTCCCTCCCATGATGAAGGGGCAAGGTAGCTCTCAGGGCTCCTTTTATCGGGACATTAATCCCATTCATGAAGGCCCCTGATTTCAAAACATGAACTGGGGGTGGGGGAGGGGGAGAGGCACAAACATTCCGACTATAGCAACAATTTACATATACGTGTTCTTTTGACTCTGTGTAGGACACCAGAAGCCACAAAGGCAAGATGCTAAGGACTGAGTTAAACTTCAGATTAGGGAGTAGAGAGTGCAGTGGGTTTGGAATGCGGCTCTCCCAGCCCCTCTGTCCATTACTCCTTGAGCAGGGTCTACCTTTTGCTAGCCGCTTGTTCCTCAGTTTCTTAATCTGGAGATGATTGCACCTGCTTCAGGTTGTGAGGATTCGTTTACAATTTTATAAAATAACTAGCATGTCATACATGCTCAATAACTTGTAACAATGGCCATTTATTGTTTTTAAAGTATAATAGAACCCATAATCATATCTTAGAGAATGAACGAATCATATAGAAAAGTTTTTCAATAAGGTATATGAAAAAGTGACAGAAATTAGGGGAAGAGGAGACAATAAAAATCTAGATATTAAGGAAAAGGAATCGGTATCCATCAACATGCAGACAGAAAGAGAACGGAAAAGGAGTAATTGCTTGCAAGAAGAATAAATATTGTAAGTAACAAATGACTGGGAACAGAGAGAGAGGGGAGAGAGGGAAAAAAGCAAGGCAGGCAGAGGGAAAAAAAGAGATACTGTTTTTCCAGTCTTAGCTATTTAGATTTAGCAATTGAATGCACTTTGAGATTCTTGTTTATGTTCTGCCTTCCACTTAATTGAAAACAATTGTTGCTGAAGTTTTCTACCCTGTCGTTAACTCTTGTGTGCCTCAGTGACACATCTGTAAATGAACAGCTCCGAAGAGCCCGTTGAGGGCGCCTGGGTGGCTCAGTTGGTTAAGCGACTGCCTTCGGATCAGGTCATGATCCTGCGGTCACGGGATCGAGTCCCGCATCGGGCTCCCTGCTCAGCAGGGAGTCTGCTTCTGCCTCTGATCCTCTTCCCTCTCATGCTCTCTATCTCTCTCTCTCTCATTCTCTCAAATAAATAAATAAAATCTTAAAAAAAAAAGAAGAAGAGCCCGTTGAGATGGTGTTGGAGGGCAAGGAGATGACTCAGAGCTCTTTTGAGGAAGAGGAAGAGGGTGTGAGCATTTAGCCCCACCCTCTCGCATTCTCATTATCCCCCGAGTTAGTCCCAGAGGCACACTCCCTTCCTTACTGGCTTCTCCTGTGTTTGAGCCTCAGGTCTACCTCATCCCTTTCCGTACAATGCCCTTGTCTAGGAATGACACTACTCGTCTCTGTATCTTTGATTAGGTCCTGTCCTCATCCAGTTATGTCTTCCCCTTCATCTTTAGGTGGTAAAACTCCTCAGGTTGAAACCTAGCGTGGACTTGTTTTCTTTATACAGTGCGCTTGATCTCTGTTAAATCTCTCTATTACTCACCCCTATAGTGGGTTGTGCTGTTCCTCCCTCTCTGCCCCTCCCCCCACTCTTTCTTTCCCTAATGTCTTCTCTTCGCTTCCTCTCCAGTCCCCCTCTTGTCCTCCTTGCCTCCCTCTACTTCCCACTCTCCATGTGACGGTCTTCATAACTCTCTCAATGCTTTTCTGGCATCTCCTAACCCTTTTGGAAAGAGTCAGGGGGGAAATAATTGCAATAAAGCATCCCTAGCCTTCCTGACCTCCTTTCTGCTTGGGCACAGAGCCCTGGCCTGCTGCTGTTCCTCTAATCTCCTTTGTGGTAGGCACCTTCCTTGCCACATGTCCAATTCAGGGCAAGTTTTTGGTCTCATGTTCATATAGGGACAGACCTGGGTCCTCCTAACCTCAAAATGAGCCGTCTGGATTGCTCTCCTGGGCATCCTTTTCTTGTTCATTTGGCCCGCCTGTTTTCTTGGCCAGTCACTACCGCACATTTATCACATTGGGTTTGTCTCAATAAACCAGAGCTGTTATTCAATCAAGCTGCCAAGAGCACAGAAACACAAAGCAACAAAACTAATAGAAGGGAAGGGAAGAGAGATTGGTTTTACGTATTTTTTTAAAGATTTACTTATTTATTAGAGAGAGAGAGAGAGAGAGAAAGCACGCATGAGAGCAGGGGGAGGGACAGGGGGAGAAGGAGAGAGACAATCTCACGCAGAGCCTGACCAGGGCTCAATCTCATGACCCTGAGATCATGACCTGAGCTGTAATCAAGAGTCAAATGCTTAACTGTTTAACGGACCAAGCCACTCAGGTGCCCTGAGAGAGATTGGTTTTAATGAGTAAGAGCAGGGGCACCTGGCTGGCTCAGTTGGTAGAGCATGTGACTCTTGACCTCAAGGTCATGAGTTTGCGTCTCATGTTGGGTGTAGAGATTCCTTTAAAAAGGAAAAAAAACGGAGGTGCACCTGGGTGGCTCAGTTGGGTAAGCATCTGCCTTCAGTTCAGGTTATAATCCCAGGGTCCTGGGATCAAGCCCCCTCATCGGGCTCCCTGCTCAACATGGAGCCTCCCTTGTGCTCTCTCTTGCTCCCTCTTTCTCTCTCTCTCTCTATCTCAAATAAAGAAATAAAATCTTAAAAAAGAGTAAGAACATACCTAAAGATGCAAGGGATTCTCAGAAAGACATTCAGCAAGCCTCCCTTCAGAGAAGCAAAAGAGATGATTCCCCTCCCTATTTTTAATCCTCCCAGGCCTAATTGGCATACATTAACAACCCCTCTTTAGCAGCACCTCCTTTAGACAGGTGGTCTAAATCCTGAGCATTGCATCATCCCCTACCCTGTCTCATCAGGAGTATATTACTCACCTTCCTTAGTAGGAACACTCTGCAAAGGGCTTGCTTCAGTTCTACCTTACCCACCTGTCTTGTTAACATGAGATGTCACCAAAATCAGCCCAAGTATTTCCACCATCTTCCAGGCTTTTTTCCCACTTCAATCATCTGAATCTTTGAAAAAGTTTAGACAAATGCTTCTGGCTATTCTTTTGCATGACCTGGCTGCTGATTTTATGAGCAGAGCCACTGTGTGAAAATTCAAGTGGTACCCTTACTCGTGCCCTTTACTCTGTGTATATTCAATTTTAATTATAAGTTGAACAAAACCAAATATTTACCTCCATCCAGATATGATGCACTTAGCCTGTGAGACCTTGTGTCTCCTCAAGTCTCCTGAAACTGATTATATCCATTTTGTGGTTAAACTCTCTCCATAATCTCCTCTTTCCTCTACTAAGTTCGAACTGTTTCAAGGAGAAGTGCTGCGCTTATCTTCCCCGTCCTCCACTGCAAGTATCACTACATCTTATGTGTATTTGGCACAATATACATTTCTTGGGTTGGATATGTTAATCTATAGTTTCTTCTTTTTCCCAGACTATTGAATTTATTCCAAAGTACAATGGGATATAATAGATTTTAGCCAAATTGCACAGTTTGGACTGTTCTGGAATTAAGGTATCTTTGAAGGCATGATTGATGTCTGGATTATTTGTCATATTCCAAGGGAAATTCAGAGATCTAACACCAGGGCTGCTATGTTGCCTGTATTCCAGAGGCACTGTTCATAGAGACCTCACGGTGAGTGGCAACCTTGGCAATTTTGCAATACTCAGCATGTTGTGGCCATTTACTGCAGCCCTGCCTGAAATCACTCTGAGGTGAGAGGATATGAATAGGCAAGTGCCTCCTGACAACCAGTGCTGGCTAGATTCTAGCTTGCTCTTGCAGATGAAGAAAGTAGCCACATGGGGATATAGGCGATTCAGTCCCATTACTGAATGTGTAGTTATTAAATCCCCACAGTGTGCCAAGAAGTAAGAGAGTGAGCCACTGTGGTATCTGGAGGAAGAGCACTCCAGGTGGAGGGAATGGCAAATAAACACTGAAGCAGGAGTCTTTGTTTCTCCAGTGTGTTAGACAACAGCGAGAGGCATTGAATAAGTGACCAAGAGGGAGAGTAGTAGGAGACAAAGGAGATGAGGTCAGAGAATAGGGTAAGAGGTTGGGGGAGGAACTCCCTGCTGACTCTGTCAGGCTGTGTAGTCCAGTATAAGGACATTCACTTTCCCTAAGTCAGCTGTAGAATGATGGGCACTGACTCCCACTTTAATAGGATCATTCTGACTGCTATGTTGAGAATTCTCTGTAGGGTCAAGGGCAGAAGTATGGAGACTGGTTAAGAGGTTATTGCTGCAACCCAGAGTGACGTGATGGCGTGAGACAAGGCAGTGGTAGGAGTCAGACAATTCTGGATCTGTTTAGATGGTCTGATATCTTCTGCCAAGGGGAACTATTTTAGTGCAAATGTGAAGTTCTAGCCCTTATTTTATAAATAAGATTTTCATTTGTCTTTGAACATTTTTTAAAGCTATCTATGAATGATTTTTCCCAAAGAGAATTGTATCATCATGACACCTATTACAGATTGTTTTAGCTCCTTGATTTAATCTCATTGATCAAAATAGTGAATTTTTCATATATTTTAGTAAGAAATGCCAATCCCAATTAATCTGGGGAGTTTATGTGCAAAACCTTTACAAAGCAGTATTTGAGCCTAGGCTTAAGGCCAGCTTACATTGTTATGGATTTCTACCTTTCAGGCAGTTCTTTAAAGCCAGGAATTAATGAAGGATTGATCTTCACCAGCTTGTCATATTGAAATGTTGGTAAAAATCCACCAAATATTTTAAACAGTTCATTAGAGAATTGTCCAGAGAAGAAATGGTATAACTAATATAGAAGCTCCTGAGTCTAGAACTGTCAACTGGTTTTTTCCCTCTTCCTTTTTTAGCCTATGGGAGACTTAACATTCTTTGAATCTGGACGTCTAGAGAGTGCTTTCCCTTTAAATATCCTTTTCTGTGTTTCTCCACTCACATTCCTTTTTTTTCTTTGTAATTTCTCATCTTGTTTTTGCCTTTGTTCTCCCTTTGATGGAAGACAATTAAATAAGATGATGATAATTAACTTGCATAAGACAAATTATAAACCAAACAAATAATGATAAAGTGTGGTAGCACAATATACATATGAAAACAAAATATATTTTACTTAAGATTTTCGTGGTTTCTTTATTTGAAATTCTCAATTATCAAACACAAAGAATGTGTTTGTTTCCTATATGTGAGAGAGAAGTGATTTCTCATAACTGTTCTACATATGAAAGATAAAATTCTTAAATATTCTTATTTTAAGAGTTTCAGAGAGTAAACTTGTCTTTATTGCATGTATCTTATTCATACAGATGTATCTTTCTATCTGCAAACATATGTGTAACCTGGTCATTATTCTTTGTAATATAGGGAAGGGCATGCCACATGCTGTTTATTGACCAGAAGAGCTTAATCTAACTGGTGGCTAATCCCAGACAGGGCATCCAGAGTATAGTACAAAACAATTATTTTGTTCCCATCAGACACTGGTTCTCAAACTATGGACAATGGAGTAGCAGCATCAGTAGGAACTTGTTAAAAATGCAAATCATGTTCATTCCTCCTTTGTCAAATGAATTTGTCAGAGGAATGAATATACAGTGGGAAAAAAAAAACAGTCTCTTCAACAAATGGTGTTGGGAAAACTGGACAGCAACATGCAAAAGCATGAAACTAGACAGCTTTCTTTCACCATACACAAAAATAAACTCAAAATGATAGAGATCTAAATGTGAGACCTGAAACCATAAAAATTCTAGAAAAGAGCACAAGGCAGTAATTTCTGACATCGGCCGTAGCGACATTTTTCTAGGTACGTCTCTTGAGGCAAGAGAAATAAGAGCAAAAATAAACTATTGGGACTACATCGAAATAAAAAGCTTCTGCACAGCAAAGGAAATAATCCAAAACACTAAAAGGCAACCTACTGAATGGGAGAAGATATTAGCAAATGAATATCTGATGAAGGGTTAGTATCCAAATTATATAAAGAGCTGATACAGCTCAACAGCCAAAAAACAAGAAATCTAATTTAAAAATGGGCAGAAGACATAAGCAGACATTTCTCCAAAGACATCCAGATGGCCAGCAGACAAATGAAAAGATGTTCAACATCACTTATCATCAGGGAAATGCAAATCAGAACTACAATGAGCTATCACCTCACACCTGTCAGAATGGCTAAAATCAATAACCCAAGAAACAACAGGTGTTGGCAAGAATGTGGAGAAATTGGAACCCTCCTCCACTGCTGGTGGGAATGTAAACTGGTGCAGCCACTGTTGTAAACAGTATGGAGTTTCCTCAAAAAGTTCAAAATGGAACTACCATATGATACAGTAATCACATTAGTTGGTATTTCCCCAAAGAATATGAGAACACTGATTCAAAAGGATTGATATGCTCCTGTGTTCGTTGCAGCATTATTTACAATAGCCCCACTATGAAAGCAGCCCAAGTATCCATTGATAGATGAATGGATAAAGAAGAATATAAATATAAATAGAATATTTTTCAGCCATAAAAAAGAATGAAATCTTGCCATTTGCCACAACATGGTTAGAGCTAGAGAGAATAATTCGAAGTAAGTCAGAGAAGGACAAATACCATATATGATTTCATTCACATGTGGAATTTAAGAAACAAAACAAACAAGCAAAGGAAAAAGACAAACCAAGAAACAGACTCTTGACTACAGAGAACAAACTGTTGGTTCCCAGAAAGGGGTGGTTTCATGGGGGGAGGGGTGAAATAGGTGATGGGGATTGAGGAGTACACTTATCTTGAAGAAAAAAAAAAGGCAAATCATGGGCTCTACGCCATACCCACTGAATCTGAAACTCTGGGGATGGGGCCTAGCTCTCTGTTCTGTCGGACCTTCCAGGTGATTCTGATGTGCACTAAGGCTATGAGCCACTGAAAAATGTAACCTTTCACACCTTGCAGAATCCACCACTGTAGATGGGCTCCTTGAAGTGCCTCCTTTCCTTTCTACTCCCCATACTGCCCTGGCTCCTCCTTGTAGTTTCCTCTCACCATCAAAGCCCAAGTAGCTGCTCCAACCACTGAGCCTCAGCATCTGGCTCAGTCTTGGTGGGCTTTCCATAGACGTGTACATTCTTCAGTAAATAGCACCTGTGTTTCTCTTGTTAATATTGATCACTTTCAGCCAACAGTGATTCAAAGACATTGTATAAAATGATTCACTACCCAGTAGTGATAAAGATGAGAGGATTGATACCCACTTCCTGTCACATATGCTGTTAAGTGGGATAGCCATATTGAGGCAATTCTGCCTTATACCCCCTTCATTCCTGCCTCATGAATAATACCATTACCTTTTATTCTTTTAAATGCTCTGGTTTATATGGTAAATTATATTGCAGTGACCTAGTCATAAGCAACTCTAATACTGTTGGGGAGAGGTCAAAGAAAGATTCACCGAGAAGGAAATGTTGTAGGGCTTAAAAATAAAAGATGTCCAGTTATAATAGGTAGGCAAGATGGACTGGTAATAGGGATGGGACAAGAGAAACCTTAGAGCCTGAGAGTTCAGGATAAAAAAGGATGTGAAACAGCAGGTTACATTAAGGGAAGCAGAAGTGGTTCAAAGGGTCGGGTGCCAGTGTCAGGTGGGAACAATAATAGTTGAAGCTGATGGAAGAGTGACTTAAGGCAAGGTCTTCCAGAGGAAGTAAGGGCAAATTTTGTTCCTCATTATTCCCCCAATAATATATCAGTATTGGGTCTTTGGATCGTTATTAAGAAGAAACCTAGTGTGTTTTTGTTTCCCTATTTATGTTGGTTCTCTGTATTTGAAATGCTTATTGCTCCATTTTCCATCAATTCTGGGCTATATTTCAAACAAATAATCATTATATAACATAGCAGAATAATAATTCACTTTCAACTTTGGTTCACATTTTCAAGTCCAGTGGAAAAAAAAAGACACCAAATGGTCCACACTGCATAATATTTTATGCCTTTATCATAGCAGAATACTAATGCTAGAATATTGAGATATATGGCCTGTTGAGAACAGAATGGGGGGAATTATGCAAATACCTAACTAATATGTTGTGATATTGTTTTTCTGAATGTTAATATGATGAATGAATTCTGTTAAAAATGATCATATGGGGATTTTTTTCTGTTACTGTTTAGTAAAAATCATGTGTTTTGTGTGGTTTGGGGACCTTGCAAACTGTCTGTAAATTGCATTTTGCATGACAAAGCTGACTTAAAGCATAAGAAGTGTTTTAAAATTATGATAAAAATTGTATATTTGATTTTATACTACTAGTTAATGTTGTTATCCTTTGTTGTTGTTGAACATTAAAGATGTGTTTGGCATCGATGAAGCTTGAAAGGCTTTGCCCTTGGGGCATTGCACATGAACTGACCTCTTAGGCCACTGAGCATTATTATCTTCGTCACAGAAGCTTCTTGTCATGGTCCTGTTTCTGTGTGGACTGTAAAGATATCATGTCCCTCTTTTCTCTTTCTTTCTTTTTTTTTTTTTTTTTTTTTTTTTACCAGAGCTAGTGTGTCTTCTTTACCCTCTACAGTCTGGAGTAATGAATTTTACTAAATAATCTTCATTATTCAGTTAATTGTTGCATTTTCCTAACTATTAATACAGAACACAGTTCAGAGTTAATAGCTGTCTGGAAAGGAAAAGGAACCATCAATAAACTCCTACATTATCCTTTGTTTAAATATCACATAATTAATTAACATATTTATTAATGCATTTACTTAGGTAAACATTCTTTGAAGGCAGGTAGCAATTAATATTACGTTTTAATTTTGAAAACCTATAATAAGAGTAATTAACTGAAGAATAGGTTTAGTCTGGTATCCTTTACTAAGATCTATATGGTGAGATATTATTTTCTCAGTATGCCATAGTGTCTAATTTTTGTTTTACTGTCTTTAAACCACATATACTTTCAGCTGAATCTCATATCAACATATTTAAAATTAGTATACACATGAGTTTCATAAGTAATGTGTGTTTCTGTTTGTAAGTGTAACTACAGTTGGCCTTTGAGCAGCATGGGGGCTAGGGGCCCGATCCCCACACAGTTGAAAATCTGTGTGTAATTTTTGACACCCCCAAAACTTAACTATTAATAGCCTAGTGTTGACTAGAAGCCTTACTGATCACATAGACTATTAACACATATTTTGTATGTTACATATGTTAACATACTGTATTCTTAGGATAAAGTAAGCTACAGAAAAAATGTTAAAATCATAAGGAAGGAAAACACATTTACAATACTGTACTTATTAAGAAAAAAAACTACATATAAGTGGACCCATACAGTTCAAACCTGTGTTGTTTGAGGGTCAACTATATCACAAATCAGTGTTCTTAACAATTTTCTGACCTAACAATTATGTTTGAGACCCAAGAAAGGCACAGAATGTTAGGTGACAGACTAAGAAAGTAATGTACAACTTTTGGTAGAAATAGCTAAGAGGTCTCTAAGTCCTGGTCTTAAAACTCACTTCATTTTAACAAGTCAGCTTATCGTTACTCACCATTTCTTACCAATTGACATTTAAATACAAGCAGAGTCTGTGGCTTATTATAAATTCTTAAAATAGAAAATGTCCTCTTGTGTTTTAAGGACTGGTCCTTTTGGGTTAGAAGACAATTTGTAGTATTTATCAGATACGCAGTAAATAATGGGCTCTTTCAAACCACTACCATCAGGGAGGATTTACCATTTACCATTTTTAAATTTGTTTTTCCCTGTGCAGCTCAGGACTTGCAAATCATTTTTATAACTTTTTTTCACATTGTTAAAATCTTGAACTTTAAGCAAACAGGAAACCTGAAGCAAAAAATAATCATTAGACCACAACTCAGCAAGCCCAAAAGTTACATGAATGATTTCAGCATCTCTCCGTTATGCATTGGTTTTCATTTGAATATCCATGTCAGATAGGGCTTAACATCATTACTTTTGCTGTTAATAAATCCCCAGCTCTAAAACAAACAAAAAAACAGCCTGTTCTTTCTGTTTGCCTAGCCTTAAAATTGGACCCAAATCTGTGTGTGTGTGTGTGTGTGTGTGTGTGTGTGTGTGTGTGTGTGTGTGTGTCTTTATGTATGTTTCTGGGATAGCACTACATACCAGTTCTTGAGGTATAGTTTCATAGTATGGCTCTATCTGTAATAATGCTAGCCTTTCAAAGCTGACCTGCAAGTAATCTCAAAAATGTGAACATGTTAATATTTGTTTCATGTTTATTAGTCAGTCTAATTAAGAGTAAGTACATGCTCAGTGGACCTTTGTATGTTTTTTCAATAATTTTAGTGCTGCTTAAATATAAGAAGTTAATACATTTCAATATAGATAGCCTTGTTTGTACATATGCATCAGAGACAGAAGCAGTTTTAAACCAACAATAATGAAAATCAATTCAACTCTTAATTGTAATACACCTTCAACTGTATCCATTTTATTTCTTGGTGCAATAGTCTATACAGGATTTTTTTTTTAAGGAATAAAAGAAAACCCAACTATGTGAATATACCAGACGGGTGCATTGGGATGTCCTGCAATGAAGGGAAAGGCATAGAAAATAGGACCAAATAATGAGATATAGATGGGCAGCCCACGTACATCTTAGCTTCAAATCATTTTTACCACTCTATTTTTCTCTGTAGTGACTTTATTTGTTTCACAGGATTAGAATAGTAGTTTCTAAGTTGAAGCTCACTTGGTTCTGTACTTTGCAGGTCAATTTCTTCTGGAAGAAGCTCGCCTCATAGAAGCAGCTGAGATGGCAAAGAAAGCAGCTGAATTGGACAGCACGGAGTTTGATGTGGTCTTCAGTGCTGCCCACATGCTCAGGTGAGTTTTGCTACTGTACCTTAGAAGACCAACACGGTGGCTTTGGGAAAGCTAATAGGTAAACTGAGTACCCTGTCATACTGCCTTATTCCACATTCTTGAGGTGAATTATGTTGTTTTACCATGCAGAAATCAGTCAGGAGTATTTTATTCGCTATAGCTTATGTGCACAGTATGTACGGCATGTAAGCATTCAGGACTCTGAAAATTATTGAGAACCATTATTTCCTTTCCCTTCAAAAATGACTATAAAATACAAAAAGAAAATTGCAAAATTCAAATGAATAACTGTTTAAAGGTCTAAAACAAAACATTATGTTGATTAGCCAACTGCATCTCAGTATTTGTGTTTTATATTAATTATATTGAATGTGGCATGTGAATGCATTTTATTATGTTTGGTGGTGGAGAGGATTGTCAAGTACAAATATACCTAAGGGCTATCAAAGTCTCAAAACGGTGCTGTATTTAGCTTTGTTGCTATGTAGGGAAATGCTATATCTTTGTAGACCTTTTAGTACTTCTATTTTCAGAAAGATATTATGAAAGCTGATTATAATAATAGCAAAACAATTAAAAGGTAGATCAACAGTTTTTATTGTGAACATAAAAGGAAAGTTAATGCATCCATAAGTGGTGTTTTAGGTTAAAGGAGAATGTTTTTAAGAAACTCAAATGATTTATACAGTTTTTTTAAAAGCATTATTTGTTCTGTTAGCAATATGTATACCCCTTCTCCCATACTCTTACCTGAATTTCAGTCGATTAAATCTTCACCTAAATGCTTCATTAGCTGACATCCACACTGTGGGCTCTGTGTTTGGCTCTAGGAACAGGTTTGTAATTATGTAGAATACTCTTACTAGGGAAGAAAAATACCAGAGGAATGGCTTCACAGTTGGATGGCTCTAACACATGGGCTTTCAAGAAAAGTAGTTTTGTTTACTTTTTGAGATCCTTGGAGATTTATATGCAGTTGTAAGAAATAATACAGAGAGATGCCCTGTACCATTTATCCAGTTTCCCCAATGGTAATACATTGTAGAATGAGAGTATAATATCAAAAGTAGGATATTGATAGTGATACAATCCACTGGTCTTATTGCGTTTCCCCAGTTTTACTCAAATTTTCTGTGTGTGTGTGTGTGTGTGTGTGTGTGTTTAGTTCTGTGCTTTTTTATCACACCTATGTGGGTTTGTGTATCCATCACCATAGTCAGGGTACAGACTTTCCAATACCACAAGCATCCTTTGTGTTGTCCTTTTATAACCACACGGCTTCCTACTTAGCTTTTCATAAGTTTTATTTTTCTTAAGATTTTATTTATTTATTTGACACAGAGAGAGAGAGAGAGAGAGAGAGAGAGTACAAGCAGGGGGGAGCGGTAGGGAGAGGGAGAAGCAGACTCCCTGCAGAGCAGGGAACCCGATGTGGGGCTCGCTCTTAGGACCCTGAGGTCATAACCTGAGCTGAAGGCAGATGCTTAACCAACTGAGCCACCCAGGTGCCTCAGCTTTTTATAAGTTTTGAGTAAGAAATTCAAAGTTTGTTTGAGAGGAAAGTGTACTGTGAGGTTTCAGTTGAATGCGCTCACTCCACATTTAACATTTCGCATTCCTAAAGCTGGTATCTACAAAGAGAAGCCAGCATTCAATCAACTATTGGTATATTTATAAAATAAACTATAGCCAGGGGCCCCTGGGTGGCTCAGTCCATTCAGTGTCTGCCTTCAGCTCAGGTCTTGATCTCAGAGTCCTGAGATCAAGCCCTGCATGGGGCTCCCTACTCAGCAGGGAGCCTGCTTCTCCCTCTCCCTCTGCCCTTACTTCCTGCTCCTGTTTGCTCTCTCTCACTCTCTCTCGTGCTCTCTGTCTCAAATAAATAAAATCTTAAAAAAAGTAAACCATAGCCAATCTCAAGAACCTTCAATGCAAGGATAATTTTCAAAGAGACACCTTCATTTGCATGATAGGCTTAGGTGCCGTTAGAGAGAGAGGACTTTCTCTTCTTCATGAATAAAACACTGTGCTTTTAGTCACAGTAAACCATTTGCAAGGATGGATAAGCACAACTTTCTACAGGCTAATTCATCTTAATCATAATAGATACTTTCCTCAACAAGGTATTTTGCTACATATTACATCAGTATCTGAAATTCAAGGTCTACCAATGGAAACCCATTATGAGAAAGTTACAAAAAAGGTCCTTGTTAAATATATCACTTCCAACTTTTCCTTAGTTACCATAGTGCTAGAAACCAGTGGAAAATTTTTATTATACATTGACGATGTGGAAATCTTTAGGGTTTGTTTTTCAGAACCTTCTTTCTAGCTTTCTGCAGTCTGCATTCCTCATTAAGGTACAGTCAGCGCTTTCCTAATATCGATTGCCATTATGACCACAGCAGCTTGGCTATGTCCTACTCTGCTTGGTGGCAGCCCCCATGAATGTTTTTACTTAGTTTTTCTGTTTTTTTACTTTATTAAATTCAAGTATTTCTTGAGCACTTACCGTGCAAGTTGTATACCAACCTCTTTCCTTATTCACCAAGAGCATTTGGGACTTTGCTGAAAGGAGTAGAAAGGTTACTCGTTTTGCCTTGAATGCAACCTTATCAAAATTCTTAGCTATCAAGATCTTGCTTATTTATTGTTACATGTAATTTCCTCTGGGGATGCCAAATTATTGTAAATTGACTTTGATATTAATTCTTCCCTTGGGAGCTCTCTTCTTTTGCAAGATACTTAGAAGACAAAATTGGCAGGGTTTGGTGAGGTAAAGAGTATGAGGCAGGGTATGAGGGAAAGAGTAGATGCCTCCCTGGTTGTGTCTCGGTTAGCTGGATTAATGGCTACCCTTATACCCCAAATCAGCAATTTAGGAAATGTTATAGTTCAAGAAGTTGAACTATAACAGTTCCTGAAATGGTTTAAAAATATATATCTAACTTCCCTTTCCTTGGCTAATTCCCAATGAAATGACCCAAAGAATCTATCAGTGAGGAAAAACTGCTCATCACAAATGAAAAAAAAAAGTCATTCCACTTAGATGAGACCAGATTGGAAGAGGAAAATTCCCGGGGCTAGCCATCAAAGGACAAATCTTTATCTTATTGGGATCTTCAAGAGGCTTGAAATTTGTCAGATTTCTAACAGACCCATTTCAACTCTCAATAGTGGATCATGATCTTTCTCTGCAGAATCAGCACATAGAAAGTTTTGAAATACTGGATTTCAAATTGGCAGTTCAGGTAAGGATGACAAATCAGATGTGTCCAAGTAAAGAGCCCTTATCTATGCAGTGAGATTTACATTAAAACCTAAGAGCTACTTAGAACATCTATAATTCCTGTTATCAAGGTGATTCACAAGAATGCTATGTGGTGTGGAAATATCAATGCTGTTTACCAAATATGTAGGCCTTCCACCTTCATTAAACATAATAGTATTGTACTTTTCTGCCTTCTTCCAAGTTGAAGAACTTCATGGTTCTTAGTTGGATTGTTGAAGGTGTATGAACATGATGGTTGTCATTTTTGAGCCAAAGCTGTAAGAGTCAGTGCTTTTCCTTTTTCTGACTTAGAAATTGTGAAAACAGATCCTGAAATGACCAAAGGGGGACAAACCTCCCTACTCACCTGCACTGAGTAAATGAGTGAGAAATAAACCTTGTTGTCTTGATTCACTGAGATTTAGGATGTATTTATATTACAACAGTGTAACCTAACCTAACTGACACAGAATACATCTGGGAAAACGAAATAAGTAGTTTGGAAGAGGAACAATCTGACATTAGAAAAGATTACTAAGAGATTAACAAGATCTCTGAGTTTATAATTGCAATGGAGGCAGGGCAAAATTGAGACACTGATAATTTAAATATAAGTTATAGATCTCTTCTCAGAGTTTAAAGTACTAAAGACATCAAAATGATGACTGAAAGGATAAAAGATTGGAGGATAGAATGAGAACATTATATATACACTAATAATTACATATGTGTTAGTATAATTATATATAGTATACAGGTATGTATATATACATGTAACTATATATGTGGTATGTATATAGTATGTGATATGTAGTTTTATTTGTATATCTATAAATAAGTGTATATCGGGCTTGAGAGCACCATACGTAGTCAGAAATAATATCTGACCATCTCTCTGGCTTTCTCTGGGAGTCCGGAGCTCCACCACCATCAACCCACAAGTGCCTAAGGTTTTACACTTCTGACAAGTCCCAGGTGATACTTATACAATGTTGGTTGGATGATTCTCTTGGGCACAGCTGCCTCCCTGTTAGGCTTACTTCTGACTTCGAGTCCCTTGAGGTTGCATCTGATTGGTGGAACGTTGAGTCATGTGCTGGAATCTTGGCTACTAGAAAGTTGGAAGGAGAGGGAATTTCTGGCTTCTGCCTTACTTGGGAAGGTGGGATCCACATTGCAGCTAATTACTAAATATATTTATAGAGAGGGTGATCACAGATGTTGAGTGGCCCTCACATAATGAACATTAAACTATATGTGTTGACATTTTTAGTACTTCAAATAAAATGGGAAAAGTACTGGATGCTTCCAGATGAGAGTATTATAAAAAAGATTGGTTATCATCAAAGGAAAATATCAAAGAAATTCAAAATGCTAGAACTCAGTCAAGTTATATCTATATAGTTGTGAGAAGAAAGTATTGAATCAGTTATTCTGTTAGGAGCATTTTGTGTGGATGAATTTATTCAGTGTTCTCCTAGAACTAGAAGCTAGAAAGAGCATGAAGGTACTTTGGATACAGGGAGGAATTCCAGAGGCACTAAAAACAAACCTTACCTGATTCATAGCATTCATGTTCGTTGGCAGAAAATCTTTTTTAATCCACTTACAGACTAAGGGAAGAACAAAGGTAGCATTTACTTAAATATCTCGTGTCTATCTGGTACTATATTTTGCATTTTATATCTGTCCCTCTCTTTGTTATATTCGCACATATGTGACATGGACAACAGTATTCCCATTTTACATATGAAGATACTGAGGCTTAAAGAGATTCCGTATTTCTCACAGGTGGTAAAGCTGGGATTTGAATTTAGTGTTTTCTGGCCAAGTATAATACTGTTTTCACTGTGTCACATTGGCTCTCTTGTGTCTTTATAGCTGGGTGACTACCCAAAGGCTGTGATTCTTGATAGAGTATCAGGTTATCAAATGTGTAAATCCTTAATAGTAAGATCCTTCCAATATTATTAAATTACCTCTTTATGGTAAATTTTAGAAAATAGATTTACATTCATAGGAGGGAGAATGCCACATTTGTACTCTCAAAGGGATATTAAGTTTTTTAGAATGGTACAGTGCCTGACAAAGGACACACTTACAGCTGAGCTAAGCATGAACTTACGGTTTTTCTAGGACTAAGGGCCCAGGTTGTCATTGCTCCCTGAGGTGATAAAGAAAGCAAAACTGTACTGCACCAACTGGTTCCCATTGCTTCCCTGACTTCTAGAGAGCAGAATGGAACATATGAAAAAAAAAAAACTGTTACCCTTAAGTTTCTGTGCCGACACGATCTTACGTAATTAAATATATTAAAAATCGAGAACTTAAATGTACTAATTTCTTTATAAACTCCACTGAAAGTGACTTAAAATTTAAATTCTTAAGAGAAAAAGGAACCGAATCAGATTATTTCTCAAGGTAGATTGGGAACGTACACACATGTACACACAGACACATATGTTGGATATGTATTTTTTTTTTCGAAGCTCTCTAGGCCTTTCTTCTTTAATACTTCCAAAATTACCAAAAATCACTCGAAAAGTCATTGGATTTTTCAGTTATAAATTGTACGCTAATGCCAACCTTTGGCCCAAATGGGGCTTATTTCAACTAAGTTATAATGGTTTGGAAGGTCTTTAAAGCAAAGGGCAGCGGCAGATGAGGTTGAAGGTGAGCATCTTCCAACCCAGTGCTTCTCCAACAGTAACGTGCTTGTGGATCACCTGGGGATCTTGTTAAAGTGCATGTTCTGATTTAGTGTGTTTGGGTGGTGCCTAATGTTTTACACTTCTGACAAGTCACAGGTGATACTTAAAATGTTGGTTCTCGACCACCCCTGCAAGCAAGTTCTATCTTGCCACCCCTCCCAACTCCTTCTCCCTACCCGAACATTACGAACTGAACATAAGGAGTTATTTACTACATAGGAACATTATAATAGTTGACATTGACAATAAATATTTCTTCCCTTTTAATTTTCCCAGTGCATTTCATTATGTAATCTTTTTAGACATAGGCTTAACCTGTCCTTAGCAGCCCTGAAGGATTTGAGGCTATGAAAGAATGAGCTCAAACTCTCATGGGGCATCAAGAAGTTTCGAACTCCGAGGAATCTTTTGTGAAATTACACCATCAGCCTTGTCTTTTCCTCTGTTATTGCTACATTTCTGCTTTACCTCACCATCTTTTATGTTTAGAACTGGGACGGGTACCGACAGATCATAAAGCTATTTTTGACGTCTGGACAGAGAGGTTTTGGTTTAAAATGGCTTGGTGGTCATAAACAATATCTTCCAGGAGTTTCATTATAAGGATCTTTTCTGCTGCATTGTTTTTATATACGTGTGACTCTAGTTTTGCTATTTTAAGATTTTCCACACATTTTTATGTCCTTGTTTATCTCGATTCTGCTTCTATTCCTACTATGCATTTATCAATTAGAATTAAAATTTAGCTGCTTCGAGTAACTTAAGCTACACTTCAGTTTAGTTGTTGGCAAGAACCCAGGAAAACTCAGCTACTATTCATTTTACTTTCGTGATACAAGGACAGACAGTTTTCTGGTTAGAAAAAGGAGGAGGAGAAGGAGAAAGAAGAAGAAGGGGGGGAGGAGAGGGAAGAGGGAGAAAAAGAAAGCTTATAGGTTATCTTAGAAGAATCACCAAGACTTTAATATAAAGTATTATCTTTTGTATGAGTCAAACATTGGTTATTATCCATATTAAGTAATTTTTAATTTAAAATTGACAATTCAGAGCTGCTAATAATTATAGTCTTCTAAATGCTACTAGTTTTTATTTTTTATATTTTCAAGGAGGGAATATTGAATTTAGCAACCTTTAATTTTATAATTCTCACAGAATACATACAAATGTATATAATTATAAATGATTCTCTGAGATTCCCCTCAAACATTTCACAAAGTATATTAAGTTATTTCACAATATCATTGATTCCCAAATTTCCTTTATATATCTTTTCTTTTAAGAATATTGGGCCATAAACCTGTGTTCCAAAAGATACTTTTCTATTATAAAATAACACCAGGGAGGGGAATTAGATATATGAAATATATTTTTATATTTTTAACAGATACAAGTTTCATAGTCCCATGTGCAAAATGGAATTCTATAGTAATCAGAGAATGACGTTTGTGACTTCCATTACTGTTTGTTTTACTCTGAGCACACCTTTTCACTGATGGCATAAAAACTGAATTTAAAGACTTTTAGGGACGCCTGGGTGCTCAGTCGGTTAAGCATCTGCCTTCGGCTCAGGTTATGATCCCAGGGTCCTAGGATCAAGTCCCGCATCGGGCTACTTGCTCGGCGGGGAGTCTGCTTCTCTCTCTGCCTCTGCAGTTCCCCCTGCTTGTGCGCGCTCTCTCTCTCTCTCTCTCTCTCTCTCTCTCTCTCTCTCTCTCTGTCTGACAAATAAATAAATAAAATCTTTTTAGAAAATAAAATGAATAAAAAATAAAGACTTGTAAAAGATAGCACAACTCAATGATTTCTTGGGAATCCAAGGTTTACATCATGGTCCTGTTTACAAATACCGTGTAGGCTCTTTCTACTTCCTTACCTTTCCTGGTCTTAAGAGGCCACAGATAGTGGGAAAGGGGGAGGGCCCTACATATATGATTGGCAGGAGTTGGCAATGAGCTAGAAGCCTCCATCTGTGTCTCCAGTTGATAAGCCTGTTGTTGGCACAGATGATATGGAACATAACCTTATGTTGACTATTGAGGGGGGGCAGGGGGTAGTCACCAATCTGGACCTAGTGTAGCTCCCTGGTATGAAGGATTTTTATCACTCATTATCTCATTCCTGGCTTTGTAAAGTGTGTTGTGGTCAAAACACATGGTTGTCTACATCTGGCCTGGGAGATTTCTTGGCAGAGCCAACTGCTTTTCCCCTTTACCTACTTTTCTGAGTCTCCTACTTGGACACATGGGAAACTTATGGTTGCCCTCCATATCTAATTGTGACCCTCCCCGAAAACGGGAGATGGTGGGGGTAAGGAAGTGAGTATCCAGCACTCTTCTCACTTTTCCTCATTCCCTATTTCTTTGCCTTTCCCCTCAGTTTCTCCCCTTCCCCCTTTTAGGAGGTACACAAGGCAAAACACAACAGTGCATTTCATTCTGTTCTTAAAACTATCATCTGCTCAATTTGGTCTAGTGAAGTGCGCTTCTATCACTATGGGAGATGGAGGTGGGCAGGAAGTAAAACCTGTAATTACAAATGTCCTCCATATTCTCCCCTTTTCAAATCTTATCTCTTATACTTAAATCGTGGCTTTTAAACATTATAATGAAAAGGCAAGTTTTCTTCCTTTCTTAGTATTTGATGTAGAAATTGTTGGGGTCAACTGCCACAGAACAATGTATCACATATCATTCGGCTACATCTGCATGATCCTGTGGTTCAGATACTTAGCTGTAGAGTCTGTGATCCAGATCAGTCACTTTCCAGCTATCTAACTTTGGGGGAGTTACCAACTTCTCTAAACCTCATTTTAACCATCTATAAAATGGGGACAGTAATAGCAATTACTTCATGGTGTTGCTGGAACATGGAATAATCAGTTCCTGGTATTTTGTAAGTGACACATAGTTAGAGGATTTAGAAACTCTGTCCCAGAGAAGAAACAGTGAAGAAAGAAAGGATATGGGTATTCAGGAAGAGTTATTCATCAGCTTCTTTAAATAATTCTATCCTAATAGTCTTGGCAACCTGAGTCCTGTGGTCAGTCCTAACAATTCAGTGGTTGAGGTTCTTGACAATTCAAGAATCTCCTAACCAACTAGCAGAATATTGTTAATTTCCTTAGTTTTCAAATATTGATTAATGATTCAGTCATCTTTGCAATTAAGATTTATTAAGCACTCCCACGATACTTCTTGCAGGCGAGTGTGAAATACAGCACACACTGTGAAGTGGACATTGGACAGTTCCTCATGAGTTTTCTCTCTTGTCTAGAGAATAAAACAAGAAAATAAATGAACATTCGGTGGGTAGAATTGACACACTCTTTCCCCTAATGTCCTAGAGTGAAAATTAATTTTCACAGTTACATGACAAATCTAATAAACTCTACTTTTTTTTTTTATTTCTTTAGACTATCATCAATTCTACTTCTAGCTTAAGAAACTAAGCCTTCTAAACTAGATGTTTCCTTTGGGAATTAATCCACTAAAGACAATGAAGACTTTAAAAATGAACAACCATTTTGGGGGAGAAAACCTTTTTTTTTTTTCATTTGTGTTGATTATTATTTTAAAGGCATGTCATCCAATGAATTCCTCAGTTTCTCTTTGATCTTTATCTACCTGATGAATTTGGATGTCCATAAAGATGAATATTAATGTTTGCTATGCTTTCCATGTTAGACATGTATTGGTTGATTTTGCTTCAAAGTAACTTAACTTCTTTGTAGTATTAAGTTACTCTAATTTCCTACCTCCCTGCCTTTTATTTTCCTCTGGAGAAAACCCTTCCAGGGCATGACCTAATGAATCCTGGTTCAGATTTCCAAATGAATTTGAACCAAAGTGATTCTATAATTTGGTTGAGGAAACCTTCATTAAATACCCTAGCAAGGGAATTTTTACTGTTTCATACCAGACTAAAGTACTTTTCTTGACATATTGAAATTGAACTTCCAACATTTATGGGAATATAAATTGCAACAGCACGTTGTAACTGCCATGAGTCCAGTAGAGCCTTAGGTCAAGGGTTTTTACTTTCTCTATAACCCCATTAAAAATAGCAGTGTTTCTAATTATTTTTCCTTTAAAAATTAGAAAAATATGTCCTGGTCTCCAGAGAGATGTTATCTTCAGTTATTCCTATAATTTATGTGGTTGCGTGGGATATGTCTTTATAGTTTTTATTTGCACTTGACCAAAGTGCAAATTCAATTTTATAGGCTAGTGAACCTTCTCTCTTAAAGACTGAATGTGATTTTTCTAATTGAGAGAGTTAATTTTTGTTTCTCCTCTTTATTCCTGACCTCTTTGTCATCTTCTCACCTCAAAAGCTTCTTCCCTCCCCAACTCCTGCCTGCCCTGTTTTGGTATTTATTTATTTTGTATTCAGGTGTAATTGACATACAGTGTTATAGTAGTTTCTGGTGTACAGTATAGTGATTAAATATAATGATACCGTTTCTGTACATTAGTGCTCTTCAAGATAAGTGTACTCTTAATCCCCTTTATCTGTTTCACCCATCTCCCTACCCAGCTCCCCTCTGGCAACCACCAGTTTGTTCTCTGTATTTACGAGTCTGTTGGGGGGGAGGCTTGTCTCTTTTTCTTTGTTCATTTGTTCCTTAAATTCCACACACGAGTGACATCATATGGTATTTATCTTTCTCTCCCTGACTTAGCATTATACCCTCCATCCCTCTCGATCCATCCATCTTGCAGATGGCAAGATCTCACTCTCTTTTATGGCTGAGTAGTATTCCATTGAATTCCATCAGAAGCTTCTTTTTTTTTTTTTTTAAAGATTTTATTTATTTATTTGAGAGAGAGAACGAGAGATAGAAAGCATGAGAGGGAAGAGGGTCGGAGGGAGAAGCAGACTCCTCGCTGAGCACGGAGCCCAATGCGGGACTCGATCCCGGGACTCCAGGATCATGACCTGAGCCGAAGGCAGTCGCTCAACCAAATGAGCCACCCAGGCGCCCCCATCAGAAGCTTCTTTAACATCACAGTTTCAACAGAAACTACTCCATTTTAATTGCAGACCCCAAGCCATTTACTATTATTGTTCACATTATAGGTGTGCTCTATGCATCATCTGAAGTTGAATTTGACATTTTTTGTAGCATTTCTGTACTCTGCAAATAGAGTCACCAGTTAGAGTACAACTGCAAGAGCTTCTAGCCCTCGTTACCTACCACCTTTGAAGATTTCCTGAAGCAGCATGGCATGATTGAAAAACATACCGTGGTTTTGATGGCTAATTGGCCAGGCTTTTTCAGGACCCTCACATTTGATTTCTCCTGCTAACCAGTTGGCCGAACCTAGGAGTTTGCTTTGAATTGCAAGAATAGCTAAAGCATAAACTTACTAAAATTCAGTATGTATCTTATTTGTATAAGTCAACAGCTCCACTCATGGTATTTGGTGGTAGTCAAGAGAAACTGGCTATTTCAAGGATGGCAGAATTCACTAAAGGCCAGATAACATAGCTTGAATCAGCAGGAAACAGGGTAGCCCTGGAGGGGTCAAGAGGAAGGACATGCAGTAGCAATTCTTTACAGGAAGAGTCTGATCAGGATATAGCCTAGTGCTTCCACCATTGTCAGTGAATTCTAGCTATCCTTTCATCTTTCTGTCTCTCATTCAGAAATGAAAGTCCCAAGCAAGAACATCCAATTAGCTGAGGCTATGTCATGGGTGCACTCTGGTGCAGAGAGCAAGGAGAGGAAGAATCTGGACTTTTTTTTTTTTTCCCCCCTGTGGGCTGCACACAATGGAAGTTTCCCCACCTGAATTGGAAAGAAAATGGACTTCTAGATAGATACAGAATTTTTTGGCATTTTGTTTTTAAAAATCAAGATTTTTCTGGGGTATCCAGTTGAAGCTGGAGAATTCCAACCCTGTAACATTATCTGGGTTAGCTTGGAAAATAAAAATAACATTTCTAATTGCTAATATGTAAATTTAAACTAATAACTATTGAATAGGATTATGTTGAGATACTATTTATAATGCCTTAAAGACAGTAAGTCCATTGCATGCATTCAATTTCATGTATTTTTTCTGCTTTAGGCAACTTATGGTTTGATTGGTATAATTGTAATATTTTTAAGTTAATATTATCTTGCTGCATAATGATTCTGGTTCACCTCTCTGCAATTTTAAAATAAATGCTATAGTTCAATTTTTTTTTTTTTAATCTTTAACAGACAGGCCAGCCTCAACGAAGCAGCCGAGAAGTATTATGATCTGGCGGCTAGACTGAGACCTAATGTAAGTACCTTCCTAATGAGAAACATTACTCAAAGGGATAGATTCACAGCATGTGATAGCTTTAGATATAGAAGCCTCATGATACTGGGCTTTTTCTCTCTGATCTCTTATTCTGAATACTCACTAAATGGCTAATTCAGCAGTCAGATCTGCCAGTCTCAAGCTTCTTTTCTTTTTGCAGAGGTACAAATTGCTGTTTTCTATCCTGTGTAAAGCACCATACGGTTTTATCATTTGAATACAGGTTTTAGCATTATCAAATACTTGGCATTTGGTTGGCTTTTAAAATTAGTTCCTTGAAAGTGTTTTTTGCTGTGGTGTTAAATACCTAAGGACCTCTAACATCATGAGCTTTTTTTGATCCTTACATACGCTCAGACCTCGAGCTGTGCCTCTGCCTCTTCCACAGTCCTCATTTCTAATAACTGTGCTTTTCAACTTTTATCAAGTATGTTTTTATTAGAATTTTTCCCTGGGTAATCACACTTCCATAAAGTGGGATGGATATAAATTAGATCATTACTATTGAAATGGAGGAACCATTTATGAGAAAATAAGAACTGGGTTTATATCTGTCTTCTAAGCACTTTTTTATTCACTGCACATCACCGACCTCCAGCGCGTTGCCTTTATTCTCATACACACAGCTCTGCATCACCTTCCAACACTAAAACCTTCTCCCCTTACTCTCTAGGTCTAGACTGTCTATTGAGAAATGTAATTTTGAAACAGTAATGAAAGTGCATGTGTGATGTGACTACAAATAGTGGGATAAGTCTCATTTCTATACGGTAACTCATCCATTGGGCAAACATCTATAGAGTGCCTGCTTTGTGATAGGATACAGAGATTTCATTCCCTAAAAGACCACATAATGTAGCAGAGAACACTGAAGATAATCAGCTGGTTGAAATACAGTGTGGTGATTGCTACACAGAGGTATATACAGTCCCGTGGGAGCACGAGAGGAGAATTAATACTCCCTAAATGCAACCCACCCACAGCGGGGGGGGGGGGGGGGGGTAGCTTTTTTTTTTTTTTCAGCAGATACAACCACATGTAACCTTAGCCCTGAATGTCAGTGTCCCCAGTTTCATTAATTACGAATTACTTCAAAAAAAAAAAAAGAATTGGTGAGCTGTTTGCAACAGATGAAAATAATTGAATAGTTATATTGATAAGAACAATAACAGCCAAAATTTATTGAACACTAATTGTGTGCCAGGCACCGTGCTAAGTACTTCATGTGAATTCCCTCATTCATTTCTCACAACAACCCACAGATACTTCTGTGGTCCCCATTCTGCCCAAGCCCAGAGAAATTGATAACTCACTCAGTATCACAGTTGATAAGTGGGATCACATCATAACCCAGGGTACTTGGTGCATAAGAGAAAGCTTGATGGGAAAAATGCAATTGTATCATAGGAAATCTAAGCCAGAAGACTAGGAAATGAAAATAATAATGGTCCTCTCATTTATGTATTCAGTAAATATTTACTGAGTACCTGTTAAGTACCAAGCACCATTCCAGGCACTGGATACACAGAAGTGCACAAAATTGACCAGAGTCCCTGCCCGTTAGGATCTTACAGTCTAGTCTGAGAAGATGAAGTAGAAAAATAAGTAAAGCCTATATGGTATCAGACAGTGATAAGTGCTTTGGGGAAAAATGGATCAGGAAAAAAGAGTCAGGAGGTGCAGGAGGAGATAGGCAGGAGGCATAGCTCTATAAATGCCTGAGGTGGGCATCTTTGTATAGTATTTCTAACGTTTCAATATGAGATCTTTAGTTTTTTTTAAAGATTATTTATTTTAGAGAGCGCACACGTGCACACATGTGCAAGGGGAAGGGCAAAGGGCGAGGGACAGGAAGAGAGAGAGAAGCCAACTCCATGCTGAGCACAGAGCCCAATTTGGGGCTCGATCTCAGGACCCTGAGATCATGACCTGAGCTTAACCAACTGAGCCGCCCAGGTGCCCTGAGATCTTGAATTATTATAATTTCACTGAAGGCAAGGATCAGGGATTTTTTTTCCTTTCCCTTTTTTTTTTTGTCCTCCTCACATGGATTAATGTAATGCCTGTAACACACATAGTAAATACAATGTTAAGTTCAACCTTTACTCATGGAATATCAGTCACTTAAGTGTCACTTTTATTTTTGTTAAGTAGTTGATCAAATGGTCTTCTTCAGCACATTATAATGGATTAGTGAGAAAAGAGCTGTCTGAGCAATCTGACTTGACCTAAAAAAATGAAAAAGACACTGAGGCATCCCAGATTTAAGCCAGACTCATGAGATTGTTTATTTTAAATGGCCAGCAAAATCATAAAATCAATATTTAATCTCCCAATTTAATGCCATTTTTTCTGAAACCCCCAAAAGTTTCTTCATAAACATGCTGCAGATTGTTTTTGAAAAATGTGTTTATTCAAATGCTACTTCCTTTATCTGTAACAATAAATTAAGTATTTTATGGATTTGGATAGAATAGGAAGCTCAAATTTAACAATAAGTAAATGATGTTACAGTTGTGGATCAACCGATGGAGTCTTTCCCTAATCTGTTTTGTGACTTGTGTTTTGGTTTTCTCTATGTAGTCTAGGTAAGTAAGATGCTACCATGGCAAGTCTCATAAAGACAGTGGCAATAATAAAAGTTTGTGTTCTGAACCAAGGAGACAAACAATAGCCCACGTAATGATTTATTAGCGGTTAGCATCCAATCCAAATTAAAGCATCCATCTAACATTTATCTTGATCATACCTGTTCTTCCCTTTGTCCTAAGAACATTCTATGTTATTTCTGTGCTTTCACGGAATAAATTTCAGTTCCCTGCTTACAAAAGGACCTAGTAACAGACCTCCTTTCCCCTTCTCTTTTTCAGTAGTTTCACTGTCTTTTCAATTTTTGTCTACACAGTAATCTAATCTTATTTTTCAAAAGACATTTTCTTCTGTTGTTTAAATGTCCAACTATGACGATCAGGAGCTGTATGTGGGGGGACCCTGTGGGTGTTGTAGCAATGTTCATGTCAGATCATGACTCTCCGAAGTGAAATATGTGGCTATAACCCTGTCTACTACTACTTATTATCATTGTATTAAAAACATTATTATTTGTGGGATATATTTCTCTCTTAATAAAATACCTATTCTGTTTCTTCAGTAAGTCCCATAATGAATTTCTTTATTTTTTTTTTTTTCTATTCTACAAAAGCCATATTTTTTCATACAGTTTGCTTTAAAATTGCTAATGGACTTCTTGGAATATTTTAAATACAAAGAATTCCAGTGATCAAAAGCTAAAGTAATCAAAGTCTAAATTAGCAGGCACATGTAATTTTCACTGTTAGATTATGATATTGTCTCTTCATCAGAGATATTCAATACATTGTCATTTACTAAAGCATACAGTTAGAGAAATATATTTATTGCTAAAATGGTACCATTAAATTTTTATTCCTATTTATTTGATTTTTTGGTGGGCAGGAGGGAATGCTCTAACATTAAACCTCATACTACACTAAAACATTTTTATAATGGGAAAACTCTACCAAAATTGCCATTTTTAAGTTTTTCCCCTTTTAGTTTTTCATTTGTGTAAATAAAACTGATCTCTCTGTGGAGGTTACTTAAAAAAGATAACACTGTCTTCTCTCTCACTTACGCACATCAAAAAATGCTGACTCTTGAGGACTAGAGGGAACATTTAAATGAAGTAGTTTTGTTCCTCCCGTGGGAATTAAGCCAAATTCTGCATTAACTCACAGATTTTTAATTTTTTTCCTAATGTGAAGAATGGGAAATTTGCATAAAACAAAGTCACCCACTTGTACTTGGCTTTTAGCGAACTCTGGAAGTTAGAAAGGGGTAATTACTAATGATCAGGTGTATATATCTTGTACTTTTCTGGATGTAATTGTTTTTAGTCTGATTTCATTTAAGTTATTTTTTATCAAGTTCCAGCTTTGTGTAAGACTCTCTGCCAAGTGCAGTAAGATTTCAAAGTTATGAAAAATGAACCCTGACCTTGAGAAATGTACAATCTAATATGGGGAGGCAATGGAGGAGAGAATGCATGGATCCAAATCCTCACACTTCAGGGCAGTAAATAATATATAAGAAGTACTTTGTGAATGATATAAGGTAGTGCTAGAAAAGTGTGCAGGAGAGAGAAATTACTTTCAGCTGGTTGGTCCTAGAAGGCATTGAGTCAGAGTAGGAAAGTTAATCATGAAATGATAGGATGTTTATAGGCGAAGATTTTAGCAGGAGGAGGAGAAAAGAGAGAATTCTGGCAGGTCAAGGCCTATGCATGAAAAAGGACATGGAGCTGAGAAAACAGGAGCTAGGCTCAAGGAACAGTTAGCAGATACAGTTTATATTGCCCAGGGTTAGGGGCAGAGAGGACAGCTAGGGGAAGGTAGAACTGGAAGTGAAGATAAAACCAGATGAAAGGCATTGCATACCATACCAGGTATTAGGAGTTTGTATTCCAGAATTAGGTCGAACAGGATGACATAATGAAAGTGATAATTTAGGATGGCCATTCATACGATGTAATGAAGAATGTGGGTTGCATTTGGGAAAGTAGAGATGAAAGATGCCACCTTGGGAAAACCAAATAAAAAGTCATTTTAATAGTTTTAAGCAGAAGGTGTAATCTGAAAGTACAGAAACACAGTGGAATGGAAAAGAATATGCAGGGGAAGTAAGATTATTTGATGGGATGAAAATAGGAAAATTAGTTGGCCCGATGAATGTTCCAAAATTTTGAATATAGGTAACTTGGAAAAAGAAAGGCCCTAAACAAAAACAGGGCAGTCAGAAGAGTATGTTTATTTCAAGAAAAAAAAAAAAAAAGTTAAGTTTGGATCAAGCAGATTCTGAGTGAGAGGTGGGATATTATAATTATTCATGGGACATTCCTACCAAGTAGGCAGTTGGGGGAAAGGCCACAGCTGGGAATAGGGGTGTGGAGTTATTTGCAAAAAGGAGATAGTGCCAAAGGAGTGGTTAAGATCACCGGGGAGAGATGTACAGAAGTAGAGAAGAGAGACGATGTCAAACCTCTGGGAATCTCTACATTTGGAATGTAGGATATGAGACAATGATAGGACATAGAAATCAGTGTTAGTGAGCAATTCTCACTGCTGCTAAAGGTAAAGGAAAACAAACACTGAGAATGTCCACTGACTTCAGAGAATAATTTGCCCCCGGCTACCTAGTACAGCTTTGTGCAGGTGATGTAGGCACAAGTTTGTTATGTGCGAAGGAAATGGAGAACTGGCAACAGAGAGTGTCAAATGATTCTGTAAGTAAGTTTGGAGGTGAGTAAAAGAGACAGGGAAATAGCAAAGAAGTATTAAGTGTAGATTTATCAAATATTAAAGGTAGGTGTTAAGAGATTGTACGTGTGTCTAAATAGAAGATTAAGAATGTGTCCAAGGAGAGAGGAGAGAGCAAAGAAATACCAATGATCTTCAAAGATCATTTTCTCCCTAGAGACTGAAGAACAGAAAGTAGACTGAAGATATAAAGGGGGAAAAAATTAGAAATAGCGGGGGCATAAGCTGAGGTAGTAAATTACTTCTATCACAGTTACTTGCTTATCTGCTAATGCTGTGGGAAGGAGGAGAGAATTTGAGGTCAAAGACCCCTCAAAGACCTGTGAACAGCTCTTACGCTGAGGTACACAGTAGGTCATAATTGATGTAGGTCTGGCATATCTATCTGTGATAAATGCCAATAGAGGTACAGTCTTGTGAGATATGTCATTAATCCATTTGTCATTTTGTGATAATTTTACTTTTATTTCTTTATTTTTATTTTTTTACGTAGGCTCCACTCCCAGTGTGGAGCCCAACACAGGGCTTGAACTCATGACCCTGAGATAAAGACTCTACATCTGAAAACTAATGATACACTATATGTTAATTAATTGAATTTATTTATTTTTTTAAAGATTGTATTTATTTATTAGAGAGAGAACGAGCAGTGGGGAGGGGCAGAGGGAAAGAGAGAGAGAGAAAAGCAGACTCTCTACTGGGCAGGAAGCCTGATGTGGGACTCGATCCCAGGACCTGGAGATCATGACCTGAGCCGAAGGCAGACACTCAACTGACTGAGCCGCCCAGGTACCCCAGTTAATTGAATTTAAATAAAATAAGAAAAAAAAATCACCTGAGCTGAGATCAAGAGTTGGATGCCAAACCAAGTGAGCCACCCGGGTGCCCCCTTTTGTGATAATTTTAAATGAAGTTTTGAAATCACCAGTAGATTACTTCTCATTTTGATTCAACCTCTCTGACTTTTATGTTAGATGTTATATTCAGAGATTTAGATCTCTAAGATGTATTTTATAAATGTTCTATCATGTGCAGTTATTATATATGAATTAAAGGGGAATCTGTTCCAAGGATCAGATTATCGAATAGAAAATTGCATATGTACATTATACCTTTCTTAGGCACTTAGAGCATAAATTATTTCAAAGCGTTATTCCAAAATCAAAGCCAGTGTTATCCATTTGGCCTCTTTAACAATGATTATATGTCGAAGATAAAATGAGAAATACGGGATTCAAAGAAATGAGCTTCCTATATAAGAGTTGCAGCTGTGTTAGGAGATAGTCAACATATTTTACAGTGTATTACTTTCAATGTGGACTACCCTTTTTATGGTAAATGTGGTGACTGGGAGGGAGGGTGAGAGGAGATGGCCATTTGGTAGAAATAACCACTAAGGCCGGGATTGGGTTGGGGGAGGCAGTTAAGAATTAAGTATTTGGGCAGCACTGATGGAAGGGATAGAGAATATTTTGAAAAGAGCTGTTTACTGATGGGAAAGATATTCTCCCACACTAAATAGAACAAGAGACCATGAAATTAAGTTAAACAGGACAGATTCAGATTTGACCATAAAAGAGATTTTGGGGGGAATGTCATTTTGTCGGGGTGGGGGGAACGGAGGGTTAGTAATAATTTGTCTGGGAAGCAGTTAAACCACATTGCTGCTTGTAAATGGAGGAAGAAACATATGGCCTCTTCCAAAAGTTTCCACAGCTTCTGTGATGTGGGAAAATTATATACCATGTGTCTGTTGACTTTCAAACGTTAATAGTATGTGGAGCCCAGAACCACCAGATTGACTTCATGAGTAAAATGTGCTTTAATATTGCACATGTATTTCCCACTCTCACTAGTTATTTCAGTTTCAAGTACGTCTCTATATTTTACAGTTAGAAAATGGAATGAGGGAAGTTGACAAATCCAGAATAAACTGATTTCAATCAAGTGAGAAATTGCCATTAGTTTCCCCCCACATTTTACCTGGTTTTATTAAATGGACCCAGAGATATCATTGAAATGAGACTTGTTGATTCACGGGTATGCAATTAAGTCAACGAACACTTATTCTACTTCAGTTCATAAATAGGCTGCATCACATTGATATGTATATATATGCACACATCAGGAGAAATAAGATATCTAATTCTTGTCTAATTTCAGCAAGATAGATGCTCACTTCCCTGATAGCTTCAGTTACACCAAGATCAGTTTTAGTCTTATTCCACCTGTGTCTGTCTTCAAACTCCTTTCCACTGTGGATCTTCTTCCCAAACCATTTAGATGGTGCAGCTCTTTTCGTCTAACAGGTTAAAAAGTCTAGTTTTGGGTACATTTACATCTCTCTGCTTACATTGTAGTGTGTTTTGGGTTGTACTTCTAATGTGAGAATGTTAGATAAATCAGAAAAAAATGTATTTCTGAAGTGGTTGCTATTTTTTTTCTTTTTATCATCTTGTATAAGTTTCCATGCTTAGAAGACAAAGATGATTAGTAGAATCTACTTGTTTACTAACTGTTGGTGTGGGATGGTTTTCACCTAGCCTGGGATCATCTAGTTGGGCTAAGCTAAGCCGTATTTACAGTTTTTCCATACTTGGGGCGTTGTTATTCATCATAGTCCACAATCATCCTTAAACATTAGTTTTTGAATGTGTGTGTATGCACAGTGTGTGTGTTTCAGAATCACAACCAGAAAAGGATGGGGTGGAGGGGGAGGAGGTGTGAGGCACGGGCAGGAAAATAAGTAGCTCTTGGCCATAAAGAAGATCAGCTTGAGTACTTTAGGTTGGGGAACATCAAAACCTTGGGAAATTCCACTTACGTATGTTCTCTGATTCCAAGCATGTTTATTTTTACTCACATTTCTTTGTGGGGGTATCCTTTGCATGGATTTATAACGATAATTGTTTGAATTGTGGGACCACACACTAAAATTGCATTTAGTTCCTTCTCCTCCAGAGTAACTGGATTCCTGGGGCTTTTCCGGAAAACTCAGCTAATCTAACCACACTGGCCCACGTTCCTACCTGGGAGTATCAGCTAGGTAGACTGGGAGATGCCACCATCAGAAGGATGTGCCCTTGCCCCACCCAGGTCATCACATTCTTCATAATCCCCTTCGGTTATTTCGACAGCTGGTTTCCTCCATTTCTATTATCCTTTTAGGCATCTATGTTTCTGATCGTTGGCTGATCTCATGGGGCTATGTTTTTCTAAATATATACTGAAACATTAACCAAAAGCTATGTTTGCGTATGAATCTTTATTCCCTCCCTCTTCTAATTTTCCCGTAACATCTCACCACCTTTTTTTGTTTCCTTATTTTTTTCCGCTACTCCTAACTCCTTGATATCTATCAGAACTCTCACATATTTATATCTGCAGATAAAATTGTATTATACTTGATCCTAAAGACAAGTAAAAGTTGGGCAGATCCTGAAAAATTAGTAAATTGGTAGATTAATTTCTTATGAAAGTCCTGTGTCCTTGTTAAAGAAAAACGATTATTGACACCTTTTTTTTTTTTTTTAAAGGTAAGCAAGACTTTATTCAGGATTATTTTGATTAGTCACAGTGAGGGGAGAGATGGGGTTCCACTGCAAATACAGTAAAGATACTGGGGATTTATAGCCAGCAAGTGTGGGGGATGAAGAACTTGATCATTTAGCAAGGGTGGGGAGATTCTCACTAAGTGAACTTAGCAGGATTTTTGCTATAGCTGGGCTAGGCAGGCCTCAGAGAAGGCCCAAGGATCAGACCTAGTCAAAAAGAGGGCTCAGAGGACCCTGTCTCTTTTTGGCCAAGGAGCGATGTTTTCATCCTGGATGACATTATTCTCCCCGACGGAGCTGTTATAAATGCTAAATTTCCTATCACTGGATAATATCAGAATCAAGCGTTTCTCTTTATCACTTGAGAAGAATTTATTTAAATGTATTGCTGTAACATCATCTTTGCCAACAAGCAGTAGAATAGGCCTGAAAAGTGACATCTTTAAGAGGGGGAGAAATGTGTATGCTACACAATTTTTCAGTCTTTGCCTTATAATCATGTTATTTCCTTGAATAGCAAGTGCCAATAAATGGCTACTGTGATACTCAAGAGTTTTAGAAACGACCTGAACCCACGTTATGGTTACATCAAAAATTAAAACTGTAGAGAATCCAATTTATTTATTTTTATTTTTTATTGTTATGTTAATCACCATACATTACATCAATTAGCTTTGGATGTAGTGTTCAATGATTCATTGTGCATAACACCCAGTGCTCCACGCAGACCGTGCCCTCTTTAATACCCATCACCAGGCTAACCCATCCCTCCACGCCCCTCCCCTCTAGAACCCTGTTTGTTTTTCAGAGTCCATCGTCTCTCATGGTTGGTCTCCCCCTCCAATTTTCCCCCCTTCAGAGAATCCAATTTCTTAAGAATAGAAGATTTATATTTGACCAACTCTCTCATCGTTCCTCCCTGGTTTTCATCTCTATTTTTTTGTTTTCACTTTCTTAAATGGTCTCCACTGAAATAACACCCAGAAATGCAGCTTTACAATGTATACACATTTTCTTTTTGAAGAATAAATGGCAAGTTATAGAGGGCAAATATGGTGTCATGAGAGATCTGTGATAAGAGAGTTTGAAATGGTCACACAATGATTAAATTGGTTTCACCTGAAAAGTAACTTGCTCAGTTTAGGAATGCTGAATTTTAAAAATAAGCAGTTTTGAAAAAATTTTTTAAATGATTTACCAAATAATTTATATAAGCTACTTCTAACAATTCATGACTAAAAAAAAATAAATAAGTGCTAAATTACATGCAGAAATAATAAACTGTGTTTTTGAAAGTGTGATATGGCAGATTTCAACAAATTCAAGAATGGATGTTAAACATTATTACTACCTCTTTCCATCAGTTTTTTTTTTTCTTATTGCTCAATCTAAGGTACTCTGTCCTTCCTTATCTACTTAAGTATTTGATCAAAGAAGAGACAGCTGAATCTTCCTCATGGAATCTCTTCTTATACCAACTTATTTCTTGATTCCACTTGTGATTTTCATTGGTTGTTTATGTAAGAATCCTAATAAAACCCACAAAAACAAACACCTAAAAATCCTCAACATATATTATGATTTAGTTTCCTATGTGACAAATTCTCTTAAATATATAGTACATTTTCCACTGTAATTCCAGAAACCAGTGATTGTTTTTCTTTTTCTTAACAAGTTTTAACTATCTTTTCCCAAAGGGTTATACTGTATGTTAAATTTTTGTAACCATAGGTTTTTTTTTTAAAGTTGTTTTTTTTTTTTTTTTAGTTTATTCATTTAGAGAAAGCACAAGCAGGGGAAAGGGCAGAGAGAGTATCTCAAGCAGACTCTGTGCTGAGCACAGAGCCCAACACAGGGCTTGATCTTAGGACCCTGAGATTATGACCTGAGCCGAAACCAAGAGTCAGCTGCTTAAACAACTGTGCCACCCAGGCTTCCCTGACCATAAGTTTCTTCTTATTTCATTGGCTGTGCTTTCACCTGTAACCACAACTGTGCTATCAAACTATCAGCAAATCAGACCTGCAATAATAAATAAATCCATAATATAGGTTGATACATCTTCCCTCATGATTAGTTGCATTATTAAAATGATACCATTCATTACAAAAAACTTTTCGGAAAAATATCAGTATGGAACTGATAAAAGACCAAAGGATTTTTAAGATGCATTTCTGTAGGTCACTCTTCTTAAGTTCAAAATACATGGACATCTATCTATTCTAATTTAAATTTTTTATGGAGAAAGAGATTCCTATTAAGAATTTATAACTTCTCACTTAAATCCAGTTACTTGTCACCACTTTAATATCTCGTTTTTTTTTTTAAATATGGCATTATTAGGCTTGTATTGAGAACTATAGATTCCTCAGGTCTTGAGGATGGAATTATTTTGCTACGCAAGAATTAGGCACTTTAATTAGTCTTGGAAATCTTTACTGGAGCGCATGCATATGCTGAGTTTTCTCTTCATTAAATAATAAGACATAATCATTTTATTTTACAATATGCTGATTGACGCAATAACTCCCAAACATTTGCTACTTGTAGGGAACTTTTATGGAGAGCAGACGATGGATTATACCCTAAGCATTCTACTATCATATCATTGCCTTAAGCCCGTTATTTAGGGGCCTCTGAGTGGCTTGGTTGGTTCAGTGTCTGCCTTTGTCTCAGGTCATGATCCCAGGGTCCCGGAATCGAGCCCCGCGTCAGGCTTCCTGCTCAGCGGAGAGCCTACTTCTCCCTTTCCCTCTGCTGCTTCCCCTGCTTGTGCTCTCTGTCTCTGTCTCACTCTCTCTCATTCCCTCTCTTTCTCTCTCTGTCAAGTAAATAAATAAATAAAATCTTTAAACCCATTATTTACATTTGAATGTGTATAAACTGGCTCTCCATGTTTGGAAGTTAGGTACCTTTTTCACATACACCTAATGATGCGAAAAGAAAAAAAAGAGCATTCATCTAAATGGGAATAATAATATTGAGAGGTTTAAACGTTGATAACTATTCTAGATCCATATTTCTAGGTATATGTCTATTAATTACTTGAAAATCCTGTCTAACTTGGGCACCAGAAAATGGTCTCTTTTTTTTTTTTCCAATTAGAAAATGTCAGCCTGACAACATCTATACTAGTTGAACATTCAAAGTTAAGTTCTACCACATTTTTACAAATGGGGCTATTGAGGCACGATAACTTGTCCAGGACGCTACAGCTGGTCGTACAGCCGGAATACAAAGCCAAGCAGTCTGGTTTCAGAACCTGTGTTCTTAACTTTCTGCTGCTTTTATGATTGCCTGCCAAAAATTCAATCATGACCACAAATAAAACCTCAGACACTGAAATCAAAGGACAATGCTTATTTAAAATGTGATTCAAATTGTCTAGAATGTTTGTGTACTAATCATTTTGAGGAGAAGTGCTGTTTAGCAAAATTGGCAAGTTCTTAAGGTTAATTCATAGACCCTTGAACATACGCTTATATCCACCCCACTTCGCATGGTCTGTAGATACCAGTTGACGAAACCCTGGAGAAGTAAAATGGTACAGATATTAAATGTAGAGAGGCAGAGTGCCTATTATATGTCAGTTTCTAAAATAGGCTCCAGGGATACAATGAGAAACAAAGATGTTGTGATCCCTGCCCTCTCAGAGATGTAGCAGATATAGGCTTAGCATTTAATTGTTCCTTAATTTTTTTCATGAGTGGTTAATCTAGGTTATGAGGCTTGAAAGTTTGCATCTTCTACAGCTTATACAGCAATGTCTAACAATGCATGAACTCAATCACCTTGTCATGTTGTGTTGAAAGCCTATTTAGGACTTCAAGAAACATAGCAGACAAATTACTATTTTGTATTGCTTGAAATGTATTGATTACTTTGCCCTTGACTGGTTCATACAGTCACAATAAATGTGCTGGTCATTTTCTTGTAAAGAAAATTTATTTCCTTTTCTTTAGTAAGTCCTTAGAAAATTTGAAGCAAGCAAATGATTTAGTGAAATGTTGTTTTAGGACTTGGAAGGCCACTTTGGACAATAGGTTCTTTACTTGGCAGTTTCTCTGGGAAGTTTTGCTCTTACTGAATTTGTTTTTATTTTTATTCTTTTTTAAAAGATTTTATTTATTTATTTGTGAGAGAGAGAGAGACAGAGAGAGCAGAGGTAGGGGGAGAGGCAGAGAGAGAGGGAGAGGCAGACTCCGAGCTGAGCTGGGAGCCCGACATGGGGCTCGATCCCAGGACCTGGAGATCATGACCTGAGCCAAAGGCTCAGATGCCCAACCATCTGAGCCATCCAGGCACCCCCCTGAATTTGTTTTTAAAATAAGGATTGTGGTAGAATGACATGGGTGTATCATATCATATTTTATTTTATTTCTACTTTATATGTTTATTATGATCTGGAGATATATTTAAGAAAAAGTTCATATATTAAGGTGATTGTGATTTCATGCCCAGTAAAAAAATGTTTAAATACATAGGAATCTAAAATTTCCCTACATATAAATAAAGCAGTATACATTCTTTTAAAAAAAGTATTCCTTGAAAGGAAAAAAATAACCTCCTTAGAAATATGCTAAATTGATTGTAGGTTTTTAAACTGTTTGATGAAGTTGTATTAATAGAGTATTACAGCAAAAAGCTTTTATTTCTTCAGAACTGATCTTTTAGTCCTTACTATTTAACTTATTATAGTACTTCTCTCATATATCTAAACTGAAGTAGCTGGATATGGTGAAGATGTTTATATAGTAGGAACTACTGCATGAAGATATTATACCACTCAATTCCTTTTAAAACTTGGGTTTGAATTTGCAGTTCTGTTTTAACGGAAATTTATTCCCTCTTCAAACATGTGCATGCTTTAGCATACATGTGCATACTAGAACATGCTAAGCTCTGGAAATAACCAGAGCTCTGGCAGATGGGTGTTGGTAGGAGCCTCAGAACAAGTCAGGGTCCCTTGGTGAAGGCAGGCGTACGGACAAAGCACTATGATACATACCATCACTGAAATTTGACCATCAAAGGACAATTCATTATTGCACGTTTTGAAGGCCTGTGTTGAACAAAAAGTTTTGATAAAATAACAGTGCATAATGCCAAATGATCCTTGGTGTAGTATAGACAATGCTTTTCAAACATATATCAATGTTTAAAATTTTAATATGTTGTTAGGAATAGCTATAGTTTAGCCGTTATATGTTATATTTCAAAACTATAAATCTTAATAATGGATATATATATTTCAGGTATATTAGTAGCATCAAAATTTAGTAAATGCTTAGACATCAACTGTATGCTGCTTATGATATGACAGTAGTTAAAAACAAAAAGTTGTATACCTCACTATTTTCAGAAGAGCTAGCAGTCTCTTCAGGGAACTCCTAGTGAAATCATGTCTTACTCACATGCCCCAGGAGGCAAAATAGCTTTGGCCATTTGGGCTCCGGGATCGAATGGTGTGCGTACTAAACCAGGCTTCACCATCTCTGGCTCTAGGATCTTGGATAGGTTGCTTACATCTTTAACCTTCACATGCTCACTCTACAAATGGAGGTAATAAGAAACACCTCAGAGGGTTGGTTATGGAACTTCACAACACGTATAAAACACTTAGAATGCTGCGTGATCTGTAGGAAGTGCTGCATTATTTACATTACAGGAATATGTCTATGTACTCTTAACGTAGAATAAATTTAAATAAAGAAGTCAGTTCCCCTTGTCAGGCCCCATAGACAATGAGCAGATTGTTGTTGCCCATCTCAGGCTCAAGCACGCTCCTTCCTCAGGGCATTTATCCTCACTCTTCCCTGCAGCTCTCATGCTTTTCCTCCAGACGGTAGCATCGCTTGTTCAGGTGTTATCTTAAATATCTGCTCAGATAGTACCTTATATCAGGAAGACTTCCCTTCCTGCCCAGTATGAAACACTCCTGCACCCCTAACATGACCTATGTCTTTATCCTGCTGTATTGTTTTCTCCCCCCTTGGCGCTCATCATCATCTACAGTCTATGTTTTTCCTTCTGTACTTGCAGTATCTGCCTCCGCTGTCTCGAACGTGAGCTCTGTGATGGCAGGGACTTCATTCCCTGTAGCGTACTTGTCCTAGTGTGCAAAGTGCTGCCTGGAACAGTCGGTGCTCAGTCAATATTGTGAAAGAATTCACATGAGGCTTCTGTCCTCTCAGTCTGTGCTGGCCTCCTGTCCTTTCATTTTGTGGCCAACTTGTGGCATGGAGTGAGGTTCTAGTGCTTTAAACAGGTTGTGTACCTCCTCTTCTCTCCCAGTAAAACTTGGCCTCCAAATGCAAGCCAACCACAGCATGGACTGCTCAGCACAAAACACGTCGATCTTCTACAATGATGGAAATCAAACCAAAACACAACCAGACTGACTGCCAAGAACACATTGAGAGGCTGTACGGTAGCTGAAGAGCCGTTTGAGTGATTTTTAAGAGATTTTCAAGCATGATGTTGAGTTTTAACTCTCAGTGAGAGTGGAAACTTGAAATCTTCTCTCCCAATCCCTGACATGTGTCCCCCTGGGTCTCTTGGTTCACTCAGTCTCTCTACCGGAGTATAGATATTCTATATTCTAAATAAAATACATTTGTGATTTATTATCTAGAAAGCAGTTTAACTCTTAAACTTCTTTCCTTGGCCTGATGGTATGCATACTTCACAGGCCTCATCTGACTCTGAAAAACACAAATTAAATAATAAGGTAGAAGTTGATTTTATGAACCCATTCAGACTTGCCTGAAACCTTGCCCCGGGTTTTTGAAAAATTGACCCCTAAAAGGCCATACCTCCTTCCCAACAGGCAATTTACCCTGTAAAAGATTTCTTTTTTAAAAAATGACAGAAATATTGCAATGCTGAAAATAAGAGTACGTGAGAAAATTTAGGATATGAGTAAGGAGCCAAGAAGTTTTCCTCCCCATTAGTCAAGTTTATGAGGGAAAAAACCCCTACATTTAGTTCCCTGTGCTCTTGTCTCTGGATGACTGTTTTCGTATTTGTAACCACAACGGGAGGAAAACACCAGTGGGGGAAGGAAGTGACAAAAACAGTAGGGGAGGCACCTATCCCGAGAGTGAAAGTGCTCCAAGGAGCTGACATGACAAGCCATGGCTCTGGGGATCAATGAATTTGCATCAGCCATGAGAGAAAAGCCATAGTCTCTAAAAGAGAAATAGCCTGCAGTTTAGGAAACCTGACTGTGGTCAAGAAGTAATTTTAAAGATGAAAATAACAAACTGGCTTAACTGGTATGCATGCTTTCCAGGGAGAGTATCTTTTTCCAGACTTTTTCTGCGTTTAGTGCGTCCAGTCTGGTGGTGAGTCTGTTGGGTCAGAAGCAAGGGCCCGAGTGCTAATGCACCTCCTCTGTGGGGTTTGGTTGTGATGTTTTTATTTTCCTGGGGTCATTGAAACAACACCCCATCCCCGGAAAAGAGCACTCGATTTTAGCCGCCTCCACAATTTACATTTGTTATTTGTTCTCCCTTGAGTTACAACTGATTGAAGAAAACTAAAATAAGGGGGTGGGGATCAGGGAATGTGGTTCCTTTTTTTTTTTTAATTATGCCTTTGAGAAAATGTCTTAATGAAGTTAGTATTTGACCACATTTCCCCTAACAGGTAAGGTTTGCCAAGCATTATCCTTTATCTACCTTACCTTTTTCTCATAGCTTTTTAATTTGCCACAGACAGAATGTAGGTTTTTTTTTTTTTAAAATTATGGTCACAACTACTTTCTATCATGCTACAAATAATTTGACATCCTAGATTTCTCTTTGGGACTTCATTTGTTGTTTGAAACCCTATTCATAAAACAGTAGGAAAATAGCGGTATGCATTTATTTGAATTGAGAGGAATGTTTCGTATGCCTTGAAAATATTGCCCTCTGTGGCTATCAAAAATAAAGTGGCATGGTATAGAATTGTTGAATCACTGTGTTGTACACCTGAAACTTATATGGCACTGTGTGTTAACTATAGTGGAATTAAAATAAAAAACTTAACAAAGAAAAAAATAAAGTGGCATGAAAAATAGAACCCAATAGAAAGAAATTAACATTTTGGAAATTAACCATCTGTTTGAGCTCAGTTAACAAAAGATCCTGCACGACCTCCCTTAACATGATATTCCTGAACTTTCTTGGAAACAACAGGGTGAATTTACTATCCAATTAAAACTGATAAGAAAGTTGGCTTTGACATTCATTAAATAAACCCAAGATTCTACATCCACTCTGGGACTCTTTGTTTTAAGTTATCTATAATTTTCTTGCTTACAATCAATGCTAATAAATTTTCTACCACAGCAAAGGCAATAGTGGTACAGTTCTATTAGTTACTGTTATTATTATTTTTTTTAATCTCCCTGCTGTCATTGACCTTGAGCCCAAATGTTATTTGTTGAGAATAAAAATACTCGTCTTGCCTGTCTTGTAATACAGTGGGTCTCAGCCCCAGCTGCATTAGAATCACTGAGGGAGCTTTTGTAATGTACTGAACCCTGGGTCTTACCAAATACTCTGATTTTAATTGGTCAAAGATGGAGCTCATCATCCTAGTTTTTAAAGTTCCCCAGGTGATTCTAATGTGTAGTAAGATTGTGGACTACTAGTTTGAAGGCCGTTCTGTTCTTGATTGGCTTTGCTTCCATCATTCAGTTGCAGTGAAGCCATTTACTATGTGATCTTGGGTTTGTATTTTCACCTCTCTTTCAATTTCCTTTTCTGTCGGATAGGGCATTAAGAGTACTGAAATCATAAAATCATTTTGAGAATCCAGTGAGTTATTGAATTTTAAGAATTGAGAATAGTGCCTGAAACATAAGTGTGCAATACAGGTTAGCTGTCATCAGCATTATCATCTCAGTTTTTAAAATCCAATGATAATAATCAGGCTTTGGATTGCTTCCTTACATATACTTCGTAACTTGTGCTCGTCTGAAACATCTGCGCATTTGTGCTTTCACTGTACAAGCGTACATCATTTTATTGCCCTTCACTTTATTGCACTCCACTATATTTTACAAATGGAAAGTCTGTGACAACCTTGCATCAAGCAAGTCTATCAGTGCCATTATTCCAACAGCATTTGCTCAATTCATGCCTCTGGTAGTTCTCACAGTATTTCAGACATTTTCTTTATTTTTTTATGGTGATCTGTGTCTGTGACCTTTGATTTTACCATTGTAATTGTTTGGGGGCCCCACAAACCATGCCCGTGTGAGATGGCGAACTTAAGTGTCTGTGTTCTGACTGCTCCACTGATTGACCATTCTTCCATGTCTCTCCCTCTCTTTAGCCTGTTTCCCGAGACACAACAATATTGAAATGAGGCTAATGAATGATTCCACAGTGGTCTTTAAGTATTCAGGTGAAAGGAAGAATCACACATCTCTCACTTTAAATCAAAAGCTAAAAATGATTAAGTAAAGTATAGGACAGATAGATTTCTATTATATATATTGGAAGGCTTGTTGAAAGCCTCTGAAATCAGCTGGAAGCTAGGTTTCTTGATGAGTTAGCCAAGCTGTGAAGGCAAAGGAAAAGTTGCTGAAGGATATTAAAAGTACTACTCCAGTGAACACAAATGATAAGGAAGTGAAACAGCCTTATTGCTGATGTGGAGATAGTTCTAGTGGTCTGGAGAGAAAATCAAACCAGCCACAGCATTCCCTTAGGCCAAAATCTAATCCAGAGTAAAGCCCTCAGTCTCTTCAAATCTCTGAAGGCTGAGAGAGGTGAGGAAGCTGCAGAAGAAAAGCTTGAAGGTGGCAGAGGTTTACTTATGAGGCTTAAGGAAAGAATCTGTCTCCTGGTCATAAAAGTGCAAGGTGAAGCAGCAAGTGCTGATGTAGAAGTTGGAACAAGTGTTCCAGATTTAACTAAGGTACTTAATGAAGGTGGCTACCCTAAACAACAAACTTGTTGTGTAGATGAAACAGCCCTATTGGAAGAAGGTGCCATCTAGGGCTTTCATAGCTAGAGAAGAGATGTCAATGCCTGACTTTCAAGCTTCAAGGACAGGCTGACTCTCTTGTTAGGGGCTAATGCAGCTGGTGATGTTCGGTGGTAGCCAGTGTTCATTGACCATTAGGAAAATCCTAGGGCCATTAAGAATTATGCTAAAATATTTTGCCTGTGCTCTATGAATGGAACAACAAGCCTGGATGACAGCACATTTGTTTACAATATGGTTTACTGAGTATTTTAGGCCCACTGTTGAGATCTACTTGGGAAAAATTTTTTTCTTTCACTGTATTACTGCTCATTGATAATGCACCTGGCCACCCAAGAGCTCTGGTGGAAATGTGCAATGAGATTAATGTTGTTTTCATTACTGCTAACACAACATCCGTTCTGCAGCCTATGGATCAAGGAGTAATTTCAACTTTCAAGTCTTATTATGTAGGAAACACATTTCGTAAGGCTATAGTTGCCATAGATAGTGATTCCGCGGATGGGTCTCAGCAATGTATATTAAAAACTTTCTGGAGAGGATTCACCATTCTAAATACCATTCAGAACACTTGTGAATCGTGGGAAGAGGTCAAAATGTCAACATTAATAGGAGTTTGGAAAGAGTTGATTCCAACCCACAGAAATGACTTTGAGGAGTTCAAGACTTCAGGGGAGGGAGTAACTGCAGATGAGGTGGCCAGAGCAAGAAAACGAAAATTAGAAGTGGAACCTGAAGACGTAACTGAGTGGTGGTGATCTCATGACGTTAACTTGAGTTGCTTCTTACAGATGAGCAAAAAAAGTAGTTACTTGAGATCGCATCTACTCCCCATGACGATTGCTGTGGAGATTGTTGAAATGGTAACAAAGCATTTAGAATATTGCATAAACTTGGTGGATAGAACAGTGACACTGTTTGAGAGCATTGACTCAAATATTCGAAGTTCCACTTGGGGTAAAATGCTGTCAAACGGCATCGCATGCTCCAGAGAAATCATTTGTAAAAGGGAAAGTTAATTGATACTGCAGACTTCACTGTTGCCTTATTGAATGGAGCACTGGGTGTTATACACAAACAATGAATCATGGAACACTACATCAACAACTAATGATGTAATGTATGGTGCTTAACATAACATTAATAATAATAATAAAAAAAAAGAAATTGCCCCAGTCACCTCAGCAGCCGCCACCCTCATCAGTCAGCAAAAAGATTATGACTCACTGAAAGCTCAGGTGATGGTTAGCATTTTTTAGCAATAAAGTACTTTTTAATTAAGGTATATACATTCTTTTTTTTTCTTTAGGCATAATGCTATTGCACACTTAATAGACTGCAGTATAGTGTAAACATAACTTTATATGCACTGGGAGACCAAAAAATTCATTTGACTCATTTTACTGCGATATTCACTTTATTGCAGTGATCTGGAACCGAACCCACAATATCTTTGAGGTATGCCTGTATTATAAAACTCAGTGAAACTTTTGCTTTTATTCTGAGTCAGCCATTTAAATGTTGTGTGACCTGGCACAAATTAACTCGATTTTCTCCTTATATCTATTGCATAGAGTTTGTGTGAAAATTAATTTTAAAAATTGAATGACAAGCATTCAATGAATGTCACTATAATTATTGCTTTTATTAGCTTTATGGTTCTATTGCTATTATTAGCTGTGGTGTTTCAGAAGACAACTAAATCACAATACAGCAGATATATTTTTATATTTTGTATGTGCTTTTAGCCAAACTAAGCAATCACAGAGGCATAATAAGCACTCTGAAACTGAATCAAACAAGTTGTAATTGCCTGCTCTTTAGCCAGCATGATGCCTAGGTAGGAAGTATAACAAAAACATAAGCCATAAAATCCTTAAATTTTAAATCCTTACAATCTCTACAGTCTCATCCTGAGAATCAGTTTGAAGTATTGCATAGTGGTAAGCCAGAGAGGTTCCTTCAAATTCCACATGCTGACCTCTCTATAAGTCATGACCTTTCCGTAGGTACTGCTAACTCTTGGGGTTTTCAATCATGTATCTTGACTTGATAAAGGCAAAACAAGGAGTTGGCTTGATAGTGTAAAAAAAGGGGGGGGCAGATTTTTATATTTTGTGCTTCTGTATATGTTTTTTCTACTCGTTACATTTTGTAGAACCCTAGGATTATGATCAGCACGGGATCCAGGGCTTGAACTTCAGCTGTGATAGAAGACATGGAGAGAGAAAGCATTTGCGTGTCTCCATATTTAGCATATTCGTGCTTTTATTTTCATACCAAATTCTTAATAATTTGTTTGGAAAGGCTATGCACAGTCATAATATACTGTAAGATTGTTACCATGGTTTAGGTGTTTTAAGTGTGACATTAAGGTATCTAATTTTCAGAAGCCTTAGAAGGAGAAGGTCAGATGTAGATATGCTTTCCTAGATTTAGTCTGTGTCTTGAAGAAATTACTTCAATCCATGTGCTGAGTGAAGGAGAAAAGAAGAAACCAATTACAGTTGGAGAAATCAAATGAAATATAATCACTAACATTATTCTAACATCATATCCTGCTAAAGAGTGTCACATTCATGGCCTTTAGAGAGAAAACTCATTTGCTGTAATTTAATATTGAAGGTTCCATTTCCATTGTTATGAATTAAGAGTCATGCAGCTGACACATCACATGTGTCTGAAAAAGTTAACCTGTTTCAGTAAGATGGTTCTTTAAGATCAGCTCTTTCTCCTGAATTCCCAGAGTTTGTGAATGGCACCATCATCTACCTAGGCACTGAAGCAAGAGCCCTAAAAAGCAGCCCCAAGTCTGCCATTTTGCTAGGCATTTCATCTTTCATTTCTCGAATCTGTCTTCCCCTTTTCTGTCTCTGCCAACACTGCCCTCGTACAGATTCCTCAGTATGATTCTACCATTGTACAAGCTGTCTGTTTCCTTCTTAGACCCATTTCCTACATTGCTGTAGAGTGACGTTTCTAACATGTAAATCTGGTCATATTACTCTCCTGAACGAAGTCCACAGTTGTCAGATTCCTCTTACACCCAACACTCCAAGACTTTGCTTTGTACTCTGAGACTGCATTGAAATGTTCATAGATCAACAAAGAGATTCAGTCCTATCAGATATAACCCAAGACCTCAACATCCTGTGATTGCCAAATAAAGTTACATTTCCTTTAATATATGACTGAACTTAACCTTTCACATAATTTCAGCATTTCCCCCCAAAGAATGATTATGTGTTTTACAGAAGTGTCTGGGTGGTTTCTTAGTCACCAAAATAAGCCTTTCTCTGTCCAAACCCTCCTTGATCTGAAGTCCAGCACCTCCCTTCACTGCTCGTCTCCCAGTATGCCATGCCCCAAATTCCCTTCCTTAACTACCCTTTGCTCAGGTGACACTAGTTTTGGCTTATAAGAAAACTTATTAAAAGGTGCTGGAATATGACCAAAGGTCATTTTAAAGAAGAGAAAAATTTAACCCAGGGTATTATACCATCATTTCATCAGCTTTTACCCTATTGATGAACATTACATATTTCTTTTTTTTCTCCTACAGTTCGTACTTCTTTTTTTTCTTCCTACTTTCTTCTGCTCTTCCTGCTGTTATAAACAGTGTTGCAGTGCTACTTTTATTTTATATCTCCTTAGATGTTATTATGATCCACATTCCCACCAGCACCATTGCCAGATATGCATAGTATCCATCTTTTATATTATCATCAACATGAAAAACAAAAATTACTATCTGTTGTCTCAAGTTGCATCTTTCTGACTACTACTGTGATAACATATCTTAAACATTCATAAGCTAATCCTTTATCATTCTCTGTGAGACTTGCCTGTCATACATCTTTTGCCCATTTTTTTCTGCTGGGTTTTCTTCTTATGGATGTCTGTCTTTTCCACCAGACATGTCAGTTTCCCGTCTTGCTGAAGAAGGCCACTCTCACAGTAAGATTTTGTTTTGTTTTTTAATTTTCAATTTAGATTTTCAATTCACATGGAATTTATTATTTTTTTTATGGTTTCAGGGTGGAGTTCATGTAGACATGCTGCACAGCTATTAAGAACACACTCTGTTTGGGGTGCCTGGGTCTGCCTTCGGCTCAGTTCAGGATCCCAGGGTCCTGAGATCAGGCTGCATCGGGCTTCCTGCTCAGTGGGGAGCTTGTGCCTCCCTCTCCCTCGGCCTGCTGCTCACCCTGCTCATGCTGTCTCTCTCGCTCTCTGTCAAATGAATAAATAAAATCTTAAAAAAAAAAGAACACACTCTGTTTACAAGATATCATCTGGAAATAGATATGTGATTAGTGAAAATGCAAGATGTAGATTTGTCACTATATTTTAACAGCCCCCGATTTATACACACAGAGGAAGGCGGATGAAAGGGTAACTAACTGAGAGAATAAGAAAATAAATAAGAAAGGATAAGTAAGAGAGAAAAAGTACTAATGTGTCCATACTAGTTTGGATGGGAAGGAAAAAAAATGGAAATTATAAGCCTTCTTTGGAAAAGTACATTTGTGTTCCTTAAACAGCCATGCTTCTTCTCACAGGGCGGCCCTAATGAGCCTCCTGTCTTCATGGTTGCCACTCTGTTATAGAGATAACCCTGCCTCCTCCCAAAAGGTGTATTTTGGCAGAATTCCTCCCACACAGAAGCCAGGACTAAGAGCTCTCAGCCTCACACAAAGCCTGAGGGCCTCCATCTTCCCTTCTGTTGTTCTGCCATCCCTTAGAGCATTAGCCTCTTTTGCATGGTCACAGCTAATTGCACACACGCCTCTGCCCTGATGTACGGAGAGCAAAAGAAAGGAAGTTCAGGGTATGGGTTTCCTTTGATGCAAGTTATACACATTCTTTCCACTCACATTTCATTGATGAGAAGTTAAGTACATGACCAAACCTAGCCACAAGCAAAAGTGGGAAATACTGCATGTGGCTGGCAACTATGTACCCAGAAGGAAGGGAAAACCAGATTGTACTAGGGGAACAGTCAGCAGTCTGCGCCATATCATTTATATTATTTTCATTGTCTACTCTTGCTTTGCTGTTCTGTCTTACAAGTTTTGATTTATAATAGGTTGTTTTGCTTAGTTCAATTAAATAAAAAATATTAGTCATGTCCTTGCAATTCCTGTGATTAAAAATGAACCTTTTTATCATGGGTCCCTTATCAGGCATCTCTCTGAACTACTATCAGGTTGTATTTACTACAACTGTAAAGAGATAAGAAAAACTTGGGATTTCCTTGTCTCAAGAAATAGGCAAAGTTAAGTGAAAGTGTAAAGCATTCTCCCCTCTATGATTATGCAAATGGCTATTTGCAAACTGACTTGAAATTTAATGGTGGTAATGTGGCAAGATTTTTAAGCTATGATGTGTTAAGTATTGAAGCTTCGGGGATCCCCACATTGTCTCTTGGGAGGCATGAGTAATTGTGCCAGTTCAGGGTGTGTGTGTGTGTGTGTGTGTGTGTGTGTGTGTGTGTGTGTGTGTGTGTGTGTGTGTGTGTGTGTGTGTGTGTAATGAATAATGAAACATTACAGAAGGTAATCCTTGCAAACATAAGATGCTTATGTTATGCAAGCAAAATAAGCAAAAGGCTTATTTTGGTGACTAAATTTATTGTCATCAAATCTGTAAAATTGTATTTTAAACATTATATTTTTATATTTTCAACTGTGGCAGACCTTTACTGAAAAAGAAGAAACGGAAAAGAGAAAGTAAAACACAACCCTTCAGACATCTCCAGACATTTCCATTTCCTTTGTGCCTGAGAGTTGAAACTGCCAAGTTCAGTGAATGAAACACTACCTCCAATGAATTCCCAAATGTATCATATAAAACAGGGAAGAAAAGGCACTAAAATATTTTTATAACTCTTGCTTCAAATTTTTTCTGTGTATTGAATAAGTTGTCAGCTTCTTCTTGGGTTTGTTTCTGTGAGAGTCTAGAAAACTAGCAAGGGATTGTGATCGATGGGTTTATGCTAAGCTTTTACCCACTAAATCTCTGCAGAGGAAACTCCCCTCCCGCTCCCCTTGCCTGAACAAAGGAAGAGGTAAATTAAGGTCCAGGAAATGAAGAGAATTTTAATAAGCTCCCTAAAACGAGAGCACTTGTAAGCGGGAGGGAGAAGAGGCATATTTAAGAAATATGTAGGAGATTAAATGGGCGGGATTTGACGATTCTTTAATAAGGGGCATGGGAGTAAGGAAGGGAGAGGAACTTGTAGGTTGGGTGACCCAGGTGGATTCTAGCACTTGTGTAAATAGGGGATCTTGAAGGATGAGCATATCTACTGTGCAAGATAATGCAGTTAATTTGACTACTGGATGTCCTGGATTCCTATAGACAACTGAATATGAGCCTGAAGATTAAGGGAGAGTCAGGACTGGAGATCCAGGTTTGGAAGTCATTGCAAAACCCAGAGAGAACAAATAGAATTTCTGTGTGTGTGTGTGTGTGTGTGTGTGTGTGTGTGTGTGTGTGTGTTTGAGAAGGACAATTTTCCCATAATAATTACTTGTAAATGACTTCAGTATACGTTTTCCAGGACACAGGAGCAAACTGAAACTCATCTCTCCCTAATTTCTCTGTAGGTGACTCCTTACATTCACTTCTTCATTCACTAAAGTCCTTACAATCAGGTTTTGAGCGATCTTTGCAGTCACATCTTCCATTTCTTTTTCCTTTGCTCTCTGAGCACTCATCAGCCTGGTTTTCTTTCAAGGTCTTGAACATGCCATGCTCAGTCCCAGCTCACAACTTTGAACTTCTGCTTCTGAATGAGGGTACCTCTGCTGAAGATCTCTTAATTTCTCTCCTTCATCTGATCTCAACTTGACGGTCATTATCAGGAAACCTCTGAACCCCCTTTGTTCCCTACACTTTGCTTCCTATTTATAGTTCCTATCATTGTTGATGTTTATTTACTTCTGTGATTATTTGATTGTTCATTTCCCTCACAAGAGTATAGGCTCCACGAGGACAGAGTCTCTGGTTGTTTAGTGCAACATTGCATCTGTTACACCAATACAGTGTCTGTCCCTGGTTCTCTGGGTACTGTCCCTGGGTTCTAAACCCAGAGTCCTTAGATAATCAGTTTTTGTGATTCCCAAATTTGACATATTAGTGTCAGAAGATAAGTTTACAAGGGTGACTAAGAAGAAATTCTTCAAGAGGTGGGATGATTGTATGTATGTGTACATATGTGTCTGTGTCCATGTGTACATGCTTGTTTATGCTAGAGCCTACGATACTGGCTGATGGATATGATGTAGGGTGTGAGAGAGAAAAGTCAAGACACCGTGTTTTTTGGCCCAAGCAACTTTCAGATGCATAGAGTTACTACATCCTGAACTGGGGAAGACTCCCCAAGGAACAGATTTATTGAGTAAGTGAATGAGTAAAAGAAATAAAGAATGAATGATTTTTAATAGAAATGAAGCTTTTAAATCTTTATCACAGTGACCTAACTGATGATAATGTGTTTGAAAGCCTTACTAGACCATTGTAATGAACAAACTAATTTACATTTAGTAGCTTCCCATTTGTATGTAAGCCATGCATTATAAAGTAGTTGGCCTTGCAAGTAGGTTAAATATGCCTCCAGGAGACCCTCCTCACAATATTAATTTGCTTAACAAGCTCTCTCTTCTTAGATATTGGAAATGGAAATTTAAGCCCAGACGAGGAAGACTGCCTCTAGATCTGAAGTCAAAACTAATGACTTCTTACTATTATAAAAATTTGATGACATGAGCACGTACGTGATTGAGATGAAAACCCTGCAAATGTCACAGATGTACCCCTTTGAGCCAACACTAACACCAGTTGCTTTTATTCAGTTCACTTTACAGGTATTTCACAGATTATCCAAATATGTCTTTTACATACCTGAAAGAGTTTACAGTTCCTAGTTTTCAGAGTCACAGTTTGAAATAATATGTTCTGTGCCAATTTAGGAAGCTCACCATTAGCATCCACCAAAGTACAAGCGGGTTTATCATTGTGAAAGACCTTCATTCACTAAAGTCCTTACATTCACTTCTTCATTCACTAACGTCCTTACAATCAGGTTTTGAGCGATCTTTGCAGTCACATCTTCCATTTCTTTTTCCTTTGCTCTCTGAGCACTCATCAGCCTGGTTTTCTTTCAAGGTCTTGAACATGCCATGCTCAGTCCCAGCTCACAACTTTGAACTTCTGCTTCTGAATGAGGGTACCTCTGCTGAAGATCTCTTAATTTCTCTCCTTCATCTGATCTCAACTTGACGGTCATTATCAGGAAACCTCTGAACCCCCTTTGTTCCCTACACTTTGCTTCCTATTTATAGTTCCTATCATTGTTGATGTTTATTTACTTCTGTGATTATTTGATTGTTCATTTCCCTCACAAGAGTATAGGCTCCACGAGGACAGAGTCTCTGGTTGTTTAGTTCAACATTGCATCCGTTACACCAACACAGTGTCTGTCCCTGGTGATCACTTACTAAATAGTTATTGAATCAATCTATAAAGATAGGGTATCTGCCTGTAGTCACACACCTAATTAGTGGCAGAGCCAAGGTTTTAATTCAGGCTACTAGTCATCTACAGAGAAATTAGGGAGAGATGAGTTTCAGTTTGCTTCTGTGTTCTGGAAAGGGTATATTGAAGTCATTTACAAGTAATTATTATGGGAAAACTGTCCTTCTCAAACACACACAGACACACACACACACACACACACACACACTCACTCACAACATGCAAACACAATGTAGCTGAGCCGACAAGATATAAATCAATCGTAGTACTGCTGTACCTCATCCCTGTGTTTCTCTAGACTTTATCTTTCCCCACGGCTCAAAACTACTTTCCAGCTATCTACATGGTAGTACCATGGGGCACTTAAGCACAGCATGTATTCTTTCATTTAACAAATATTTATTGAATACCTGTTCATCATTAGCACTGCTCTAGGTATTAGGAACTAGCAGTAAACAAGGTAAATAAAGGCTCCTCTGTTTACAAAAAGGATTTTTTCTTCCTGGTGGAGAAAGGACTTAAAAATATGAAATATTATTGAAAGATGCATGATATGAGTAAAATAAAGCATAAGCCGTAAGAAAACAAGACCCATGCTTTAGGTTGGATAACCACTTTTAGCTTTGAAAAAATGAGATACACTCTGGGACTGATAGAGCAAGGAGCCAGCCATGCAAAAATGGGGGGAGAAGCAGCTGTGTAAAGGCCTGAAAGCAAGACGGAAGGAAGGTTAGAGCAGAAGGAAGGCCAAAGTGGAGGGAGCATATGAGTGAGAGAGGGAAGGGCCAAAGCTGAGGTTGGAGAAATGAGTAGGGGTAGACAGGGATGACTTTGAATTTTAAGTATAAAAAGAAACCTTGTGGGTGATTTAAATATAAGAGTAAAATAATTTTATTTAAATTTTAAAAAGCTGTCTGGGGCTACTGTGTGAAGAATGAATTCTAGGAACAAGCTGGAAGCAGAGAGTTTGGCCACTGAAGCAGTCCATGCTATAGACAATGATGGTTTGGTCCTAGGTAGTGATGGAAAGAAATAGAATATACAGAATAAGTGACTCCATCCTTCTGTCTCTGACATCTCTCTTCCTCATGGTTCTTCACATTGGTTGTCACATTTACCCTCCACTCAAGTTGGCCAAACTAATAGTTTCAGGTACCTTCACCTTTCCTTCCTTTTCTTCACCCTCGACCAGCAGATCACTAAATCCTACCAGACAATGACCAAAAATGGCTTGTTGTAATAGTTCTTCATCTCTCTTTTCACTGCCTGATCTTTGGCTCCATAATTCCTTACATGAAATTTTTAAGAGGTTTCTAACTACTCTCTCTGCCTCGGATCTCAGGTCCCTCAAATCTGTTCTTCAATCTTGCCATAAGAACTGCATCTTTCTAAACACAGTGCTTTCAGATTACTGTTATAAATACTCTTTGACTTCTCATTGCTGATAATCTTTTCCCTCACTTTGCTAGAAACAAAGCCATTTTTCTGACAAAAGTTTTAGCAGAAACCAAGTATGTGAAAGATGAGCTCTTCTTAGCAAGGAGGCTCTATCCCCTGTCTCCATGCTTACAATCATAGTACTACAAGGCACTGGCTGTTCCTGCCTCCCAATCCTCAGTGCTACTCGCCATCCATGAACTCAACATCTCTGAAATTCCATCTACTTTACCCTTTATTCCTTTGAAATTCATCTTCTGCCCATACGTCCTGCCCTGTTCTCCCTGGCCGCATGAATTAATCTTTGAAAATCTATCTCAAATATTTCTCTGTATTGTAGTAGTGTTTCTAATAGCAAGGAAAATAGAAACAACCTAAATACCCATTGAGATGACTTGTTAGATAAGGGTATGTCATATCTTTTTAATGAATTTAGAGTAAATTAGAGTATGTCCTATCTTTTTAATGATGTTTTTAATGAATATGCTATACTAAGAGAGACCCATTTCTGTTGATGAGAGGTAGTGATTTTTCTTCATAATCATCAGCTTCTCTTAAAGCCAATATCCTTTTATAAAGGTTCAATATTTTTTTCAGACTTTCCTACTTTGCAGAAGCATGAAATATGACATACTTTCCTCTCCCCACTATTTCCCAGGGAGCTCCTAATTTCTTGATTAAAAGTTTAATTTCATTCTCTTTTCTTACACAGTAGGTGTTATCCTTTGGCATTTAAGGTAAAGATTTATAACAGTAATGAAATTTCCAAACTAAATAGAAACAACCCCATAGGCAAGCAAATGAGTACAATTTAATTTTTTTCTATAATAAAATTCTTACTGTGTACAATATCAACACAGTCTACTCATTTTGGATTTTAAGTGTACATTTGTGATTAAGAGCCAACATTTAAACATATGCTGTTTTGAATTTCCTTGTGCTACTATTAATAAATTTACTTTTTCCTAGAGTCCGAATTCCTCCAGCATTAGGAAGGATAAATATATTTGTATATATGCTCTATGCACAGATATTTATGTTTCCTCAGATGCCTCTTGAGAGTAAGCTGGATTAAGAGATTCTCCAAGGCCTATTATTGTTCTTCTTCAGCTGAAGAATTCACAAAACAGAATTTATATTCCACAAATTAAAAGAATATTGTTGATTTTCTTCCAATTTTAAATTACCATACCCTTATAAATAATGTATTTTCATCCTCAATTTATTTTTTTCCTGCTAAGGAAGTACCACCTCAAAGTTTGCAAATTACCACTGAAATATTATAGCTTTTCTTTTGGTAACATGCTGCAAAATAACTAACATTTCTGTAGAGTTTTACAAATTTGCAAAGTGTTTTTATCCCTACTCTATTTCTTGTTCCTTGTAATATTCAGTAAGGAAAATGACAGCTATTTCTGCTGGGATTTTTTGTTTGGTTGGTTTGGTTTTTGTTTTCATGTAAGAAACTGACTTAGCTATGTTGGGTAATTTTTGTAAAGTCATACAGGTAGGAAATGTGAAAGTAAGGATTAAAAGACCAGATCTGGGGTGGCTGGGTGGCTCAGTCAGTTAAGCATCTGCCTTCGGCTCAGGTCATGATTCTAGGATCCTGAGATCAAGCCCTGCTTTGGGCTCCGTGCTCAGTGGGGAGCCTGCTTCTCCCTCTCCCTCTGCCTACTGCTCTGCCTACTTGTGTGCTCTGTCCAAAAAAAAAAAAAAAAAATCTTTTAAATAAATAAAATAAAAGACCAGATCTTCCCACTTCTAATCCAGAACTGTTCCCACTTGCCATCTTAAAGATATAGATATATATGGTTTTTGGTACATTTGTCTTAAAACATTTCCTCCTCTTTTGGAAATAAATTTATTGACACCTTTAAAATCTAAGGTCTTTCTCTTATTTTCAGCAAGAATGATCTGTCTGAACAAAATGTAATTATGTAGATAAAACAGCTTGGAGAAAAACCCTACTGTTAATGCTTCCTAAACTAGATAACCTATGTGGAGCTATTCTGTATTTTACTTATCTATAAAATGGTTCTTTTTAACTAAGAGATGCTAGCAAGAATGGGCTGCAATTAATATAATCTTTTCATCTCTAACACCTAATAAACACTGAAGTAGCTCTTATGAAATCTCTGGAACCTTCTCCCAGAAAGTAAGCATGGTACTACCAGCACATTATAGATGCTTCTAATTGATTAACCAATTATTTTGTTATTGAATTGCTTTAGCAACATTGTTGTTCGTGTTTATCAATCTTAGTTTTCCTCATACTTTAGTGGCTATTTAAACATAATATTGATCACATTTTAATCAATCTTCATTCAGTAGGACATCATAGAAAGCAAATTTGTAATTAAGTACATTAAAATAACAGGCATTTAGCATGATTACTAGGAACATTATTTTGCATTCAAAGATAAAACTTCAGTGGAATATTTGGTGTGATTAAATAATCATGAGCAGCGTGTTTTGCTTTTCAGTACCTAAGCAGTATAGTTTTAACCCTACTGTTTGTGAGCCATGGGCCTATTGTAAAGATATAAATTTTATTTTTCTTCAAGTAGATACTTATTTTTATTCTCAGAGTACATGAAGCAAGAAATAAAAGCTAAATTAAGAATAATTTTATGACCCAAATACATTTTCATATGTTTTACAAAAATCATACAAAATTCATGTTGGTGCAGATAGATTTTCTCTATCTGTCAATACCTCTGTCTGTCATTCTCTCCATCTTTCAGTTAGCCTTCTGCCCTTAAATTAGAGTTACAGGATATTGTCAACCCAGTGTACCCAAATGCTTATGGCAAACATTATGAACCACTACCAGTGTTTGCCAAAATGAAAACAAGCACCATCATAATAAATTGGAATAGCAGAGTGGAAAGGGAAGTGGAAATGGAGTGGAAAATTGGGGTTTGGGCCCAGCAGTGCTGATTACTGGTTGTGTTACCTTGAACAACTTACTTTATCTTTTAAGATCCAAATTTCTCTAGCCAATTGCAGGAATGAAATGAAACCATGTAAGTATATGTGCTTTGAACAATTTAAAAGTAGCAAACAAATATAGGTACCTGTAGGATAAATATGATGATGATGATGATGATGATGATGATAGACAGACTTTCTGACCTATTAAGACACTAAGACTAAAGAAGATGTAGAGGCTTTGTATACAATACATATTCAACAAATAATTGCATTGAGAATGAAAATGATTTGCCATGTTTAACAGCCAGCTAATGCTGTTTTCACTCAGGAAATTATGTGTAGAAAGCAGGTGACAAGTTAATGTTGTAAGGATAATCCAAAATATTTCAGTTGACAGTAATCCATAAGTGACTAGTTTGTGTACTGACATTTTCTCCTTGCAGCTGGGTAGAACTTTGCCGCTTGCAGGTTATATGCCTATAAGTGCATTTGTGCCCACATGAGAAAGTTTGATTTGAGGTTGACAGCAAGGAAAGTAGGACATGAATCCCTTATCCATCCTGTGAACCTCAGTGCTGGCAGCATGGAAAGTAGGCTACTTTTTTTTTTTTTTTTAACTCTTTCTGTAGGTGAAGAAAGGAACAAATATATGTGTTCTATGAAGTAGCAGTGCTTGCTACTCTAATTTGCTGCTTAATGATAAAGAGAGAGAATAGATGAAGGAAAGCAAATTCCTTCGTTCTTGTGTCATGGGAGTGAAATTCAATTTTATCTTGGCAAGAGGTAGAATTGCTCTGCTGAAAGCATATCATACTAAAATTTCCATGAAATATAAGAAAGAGATTGTGTCAAAACATAAAGCAGTCAAGCATGTGATAAGCGCTATCTATCTATTTATTTATGAGGGGGGTAGGGGCAGAGGGAGAGGGAGAGGGAGAATCTTAAACAGGCTCCATGCCTGGCACAGAGCCTGATGCAGGGCTCGATCCCACAACCCTGGGATCATGACCTGAGCCGAAATCAAGAGTCAGATGCTTAACCCACTGAGGCACCCAGGCGCCCCCATGCTCTTTTAAAAAAATTTTTTTTATTTGTCTATAGTTGACACACAATGTTGCATTAGTTTTAGGTGTACAACACAGAGATTCAACTTCGGATGGTTAAGCTTCTGCCTTCGTTCAGCTCAGGCCATGATCCCAGCAGATCCCATTCTGCTGTGCTCACTACAAGCGTAGCTACCATCCGTCACCATATAACCCTATTACAATACCATTGACCTCATTCCCTACACTGTGCCTTTTATTCCCATGATGATAAGTTTTCTTTATAAGAAAAGCACTATGTACGGGCACCTGGGTGGCTCAGTCGTTAAGCGTCTGCCTTCGGCTCAGGTCACGGTCCCAGGGTCCTGGGATCAAGCCCCACCTTGGGCTCCCTGCTCCATGGGAAGCCTGCTTCTCCCTCTCCCCCTCCCTCTGCTTGTGTTCCCTCTCTCGCTGTGTCTGTCTTTGTCAAATAAATAAATAAAATCTTTAAAAAAAAAACACTACGTACTTTTTTTAAAGAACTACATACTTTTGATAAATAAACTGTGGATTGTGTAGTGGTTCTCAATTATGAGCTAAACAAAGTAGAGTCCTGCTAAAAGTGGATAACATTCCAGGAGGACGTCAAAGTGTTTCTCTGTATGGTTTTATTTGTTTACGTTGCTTATCTGTATTTGCCACTTCCTCCCTTCCCTTGAATTTGAAAACATGCTGAAAGCAAGATCCACTTTCCTTCACATTATTTAGAATGATGTTATATACAGGATGTAGGCTACATAATTGTTATTGACCAGCTCTTCATTCATACGCTCTTGAATTTGGAAGCCAATTCTTAAAACTGTCAAAATTTCAATGACTTTTATAATAACAAAGACTTCTACTTCTTGTCAGCATAGCAGACCATAGAAATTCTCTCCCCAGGTAGAGGATAGAATTTTCCTTCTGAAATGCTGTTGGGGTTTCAAGAGGAAGATAAGAACCACTCTTCCAAAGAAGGATTGGGGGTGAGGAACAAAACAAAAAACAGAAAAAAGAAAGAAAACTTTGAACTGGATTTTGGGATTCTGAGTGGCAAGTCACCGGTAGGAGCAGGGTTATACTGAGCATGGAGTTCAATAGCAACCTTGCCTCTGGTTAATGAATCTTGCCCCTGCACCAGTGCGGTGAAACAGGACTTATAATTGAGTCAAGACCCTCAAGGCAGAATGTGGTGGTTTTAGGTTGGTAGAATTCTTCATTTGTAGATGCAGATCCTCTCTGGAGAAAAGCATCCCCAATTCAGGCCTTCTGGAATCCTCAGATTAAGATCAAACAATTAATTAGTTAAAGAAAACTCAAAGATCACTAAGACCCCAAGGAAGTAACCACCATGAGGGAGAGCAGAATCAAAATATTTAGACCTTCAAAGACTATAGATACTGAAATGTCCGAAACAGAATACAGAATAGCTCTGTATGAAATATTTAAGAAATAGATAATAGAGTGGTCTTGAAAAGAATTCTTGAAATCCAAGCTCAAAGGTTAGATTATAGCAAGTTGGTCACAGATGAGAATATTAATGAAATTGAAGATATATGCGAGCAAATTACCTAGAATGCCATGTGGAAAAGGAAAATGAGGAATATGACAGAGAAGTTAAGAAAACTGGAGAATACAATGAGAATATGTAATATCTATTCAGACCCCAAACACTTGAGAACAGAATAGTGAATATCGCAGAATTTTCTAGGATGATGCACAGTATAATATATCCCAAATTGAATAAATAAATAGAAATCTATATGCATGTTCAGTATTGTATATTATAGGAAACTGGAGGCAAGATGATAACCTAAAAGCAGCCAGAAAGAAAACTTACCTCTGAAGAATGCTAATTTGAACAAGAGCCCATAAAATTAACACAACCCTGAAAGACACAAGATAATGAAATAATCTCTTTAAGATGTTAAAAGAAGGGGCACCTGGGTGGTTCGGATGGTTAAGCTTCTGCCTTCGTTCAGCTCAGGTCATGATCCCAGGGTCCTAGGATCGAGCAGCACGTCGGGCACCCTGTTCAATGGGGAGGGTGCTTTTCCCTCTCGCCTCTACACCCCGCTCATGCTTTCTGTCAAATGAATAAATCTTTAAAAAAAAAAAAAAAAGATGTTAAAAGAAAATTTCTGTAATACTCTCTTAGCATCTGGGAATATTTTCCAACAATGTTGGTAAAATAAAGACATTATATAATCAAAAGTTGAAAAATATTACCATCAACAATCTTTTACTAAAGAAACCTTTTCTAAAAGCATCTGCTTTAGGAAGAATGGAAATTCCACAAGGAGAAACTAAGATGCAAGAAGGAGTGGCAAGCAAATAAAACAGCAAACATCGATATAAGTCTAAATGAACATTATGTAATCTAATGACAGTGATGATTTTTGTGTGTTTCATGTTGGGGCCTAGGATGATGCAGCATGTTATTCACCTGTCCCCACTTGACTTCAGCCAAAGATATATGGCAGAAGGGAACTTTTTTCCCTGGGTGTGTGGGACTGTTTTTTTTTTTTTTTTTCTTTTGGCTTATGCCAATGGGGGAGCCCGACAGAAGCATGGTGTTACAATATATTTCAAATATAATATCTAACCACATAAAATATAGTAACATATTATGTAAGTAAAGATATATAATAATAAGCAATGAAATTTATGCTTGTGAACATCATGGAACACTTCTTAGAACTCTGAAACTAACCATTGCCAATAACTTCCATCTACCTCTGTGCTTCTTCTCTATCCCATCCCCTTGTCTCTCCCCACAAGAGATAATCACTCTTTGAATCACCACACTGAATATTGAAATTTAGTTTGTAACTATAAAATAATACTACTGGTTATCATGTTAAATCCATGTTTCTTTTAATTTACTTAACATATACATTTATTTTTCATTTATTAAATTCTGTTGAGTTGGACACTAAATAAAAATGTGATCAATATTGTTTTTAGCTAGCCATTGAAGTACAAGGAAAATTAAGATTACAAAACATGAACCACAAAGCCCCTAGAGCAGTCTGATAACAAAATTAAGAAATGTGTCAATTATTAGAAACATCTTAGGACATGCTTTTGGTGCCTTGCTTGCTTTCTTGGTCAAAGTTCCAGAGCCTTAAATAATAGCAAATTTAGTGCTTAAAGTTAGTTGTTAACAAGTGGAGAATATCTTTTTTTTCCTTGTTTTATTTTTTCCTCTCTTCCCCTATGTTCCTCTGTTTTGTTTCTTAAATTCCACATATCAGTGAGATCATATGATAATTGTGTTTCTCTGATTGACTTATTCCGCTTAGCATGATACCCTGTAGTTCCATCCATGTTGTTGGAAATGGCAAGATTTTATTTTTTTATGGCTGCATAATATTCCATTGTATGTATATCCCACATCTTCTTTATCTATATCTTTAAAAAAACTAACTTTACTAAAACAGTTATCCCAACTAAAGCCCATTTTTACTAGTATTTGTTAATAAAATTGTTGTATTGTTTTCTCCTTGGTACTGTGAGGACTGTCTTAGTCACCCCAAAAGGCCTAGTTCTCACAAGTCGTTCATCATGCCTAGAATCTAATCCCCATAAAACTATGTGTCTCCTTCTTTTGCCTGCATCACCGATCACTTTACAACTCTTGAAATATTTTACTAACTTTAGTCTCCTAAGGGAGCCCTCTTGCCTGGTTGCTGTTTTCTGTAACCCAGAGATTTCGTTCAAACATCCCACGACCTGATTACCATCTCCAGCTGTGGCACCAACATCCCAGATGCTTCAGCCACACCCAGGACCTACAATCCATAGAAATCACCAGTGTTTCAATTTCCTTGACCACATTATGCCTCACATATCTCCTTATTTAAATAAATTCCAAGATCAGTCATGATAATCATTCCTTTGCTTCTTTTTGTCTCATCATACTTGTTGGCCAAATCAACACCTGGCTACATCCATCTCTGCCTGCTCTTTGTCTGCATCTTGAAGCTAAACATAGCTAGAGAAAAACACAACTCACTTTAAAGTTCAATAACACTGGCCTCAAGTGAGCCCTCAGTGCTGGGTGGCAGTCATGTTATATTTCTAGTCCATTCTCTCTGATATTTTTCTAGATAACTTCATGCTTTGCTCTCGCATCTAAAATTTCTAACATCGTTTTCCCCATCATCTCACTCAACTGATACCCTTGCGTCCTTTTTCATTGAGAATGCAGAAGTAATCAGAACTTTCACAAGAGTCCATCCCCCCATGTAACCATCTATTGGCATTTGTGCCTTTAAATGATACCATTATTCCTACTGTTATAAACTGTCTGTACTTCTAACTCAAAGGGTCTCTTCCTTTCTTCACTAGATGCCCCTTTCTTAACTATTGAAGTAAATTAGTCCTGCAGTTACTTGCCTCCTGTCTCTCTCTCTCTCTCTCTCTCTCCCTCTCTTTCACTGTCTCTCCTGTATTAACAAACTTTTCCTTTCTACTGAAATATCCCATCAACATTGAAACATGATGTTATCTCTCCCCAAATTGAAAAACAAAAAGCCTCTCAAGCATACTTATGCCTCTAGCTATCACTCCATTTTCCTCCTTCCCTTTATAGCGTAGCTTTCCATTTTCATTTGGACCTACTCCAGGCAGGCTTTTTCTCCAATGATGTCACCAAAGCTGCTCTTGTCAAAGTTACTGGAACAACACTCAACAACATTAAATCCATTTGTTCTCAGTTCTAATTTTACTTGTCCTATCAGTAGCATTTGACACAGATGATTACTCATTCCTCCTGAAAACACTTTCTTGACTTGGTTTCCATATTCTTAGCTCTGGTTCCTCTTAACCTTCATCCCCCTGACTTGTTCTTTCCCATCCATCCAATCTCTTGACCTTGGATTTTTTTCTTTTTTCTTGACCTGCTATTCTCTGTATCATCACTTTCTCAGAGATCTTATCCTCTCTTATGGCTTTAAATAGCATTGATACACTGATGGCTCGCCAATTTAAATCTCCAGCTGAGATCTCTTCATTGGACTCCAGACTAATCTCCCCAGTGTTTACAGAGTATCTATACTTGTACAGACCCTCAAACTACTAGTTCAGAATTGAACTCATGATCTTCTTCCCATGCCTTCTTGTCCCATGGTCTTTCCCATTGCAGCAAATCGCGTCATTCTTCTAATTGCATAGGCCAACTTCCACTGCTGCTATCCTTGTCAAGGACATCAGCTCACTGCTGATCTATAATAGTGCAGTTGACTCCTTCATTAGTCTGCTTTCAAAACAGCATTCAGAGCGTGGCAGACCATGTCACTCCTTGTGCTATTTACTCCCTCGCCTCCTTCCGTTGTACACTCAAATGCTGTCTTCTCTTAAGACCTTTAGAGGTCTTCTTATTTCATATTGTATATGAGGGTTCAGCAAACTTTTGTTGTAGTGGACCAGGCAGTAAATATTTTAGGTTTTGCGGCTATAGGTCTCTGTTGCAGCTACTCAGGCAGCTCTAGACAATGCATACGTGATTAAATGTGGCTATTTTCCAAAAAAACTTTATTTATGAGCATTGAAATTAGAATCTTATGTAATTTTCATGTGCTTTGATGTATTATTTTTCCTTTTGAGTAAAACGGCTGGATATGACTCCCGGGCTGTGGTTTGTGGACCAGCCTCCTCACATACCTTCCTTCAACCTTATGTTTGGTATATTTTTTGTCCTTTCATGTATCACAATATAATATGCTATATATTTTGATTATGTTTTTGTGTTTATTATCTATATCTTACAAATAAGATATAAGTTCCATGAGGCCCAGGATTTTTAACTGTTTTGTGTACTGCTGAATTCCCAGTGTAGGTGCTCAAATATTAGATTTTGAATGAATAAAAAAATTATATTTTAAAAAGAACTAAAATTGGCTATAAGGGATGAGATAGTTGAAGAACTCACATTTATTTTAGAAATTATAGTTTCAAGGATTACAGGAGAGATACCATTTTAACCCATTTGCAGCCTACAAAAGGCTCCGTCTGTGACTTTCTCATTAAATTCTTCATTATTCTTTCTTTGTTATAAATAATTTTTTCATCTCCCCTAAATCCCATCTATTTGGTAAGAGATAGCTTCGTACATCCATTCCCCTTTGCATGGGATGGCCGTGCTGTCTGGCTTCTCATTGTTCCCAGGTTCTGGAGTTAAATAGACGTACAGATTAGTCACATGTACTCTGCTTCTCTGCTGGAGGCTGCTTTTTCACGTGGCCACTATAAGTGATCATATTCCATAGCATCCTGGACTTAATTTCATAAGAATATTGACTTTATAGTTACCATTTCATTCCTACTTCTCTTGGATGAACCAAAGGAGTTAACAAAGTTCTTCAACTTCTGTCTTTGACTGAAGTAAATAGAAGTGTTAAATTATAGGCATTAGAGCATAGCTTAATTTCTATGAGCCATTTCAAGATACTGAAATTGGGTTTAATTATTATTTGTAATGGACATTAAACATTTATGAGATGAATGGCCTGTAGTTTAGTTAGCGAAGTATTAATAAGATAATTTGTTTTAAAGAATAACTAATATGTAATAACAGAAAAAGATATTGCTTCTTGTTTCTTATATGAAAGAATTAAAAAGCTGTGCCTTTCTTGTACTTCTAGAAAAGACCTTTGTGTTTTACTTGTTCAACATAAATCATAGGTAGAGGTGATATGTGGCCAAGTTTTTCTGTAGTTAAATATCAGATCACTATTCAAGATTGTTTTATTGTCAATACAAAATTATGCTTTTGAGGAGGTAAAAATGTATTACTGTGTGATTTTGTAAACATAGTTGACATGTATCACATAATCATTATGGTTCCCTAATTCAGTATGGAAGATGAGTCTAAAAGAAATCAGAGTTAGCATATGAGTATTAATCATTGGGTTCGAAATAATTTATCTTGTCCTTACTTCCTCTTCAAGTCTCGTTTGGGTTGTTATTTGTGGTATATGAGTGAATAAGTATCCAGTAAATATATCTGAGGCCAGCAATTGCTTGGACTCTGGGTCTGTGTGATTGCTTTATTGATTGCTTGTTATTTGCTTGCTTCCTTGTTTTATATTAAGTGGATAGACCAAGGAAGGGAGGCAAGAAAGTAAGGGTGTAACATTTTTAAAAATAGAGTTGCTCAGACAAAAGACATTGGTAGAGTAGGTAACGGCAATACCAACTCAGTATTATATACAATTTAGGAAGCTATTATGCAGAAAAATGTCATCAAGCCCATCTTTAAAACCGTCTTAAAGATATAAAAGTGTACTAACTGTATGGGCTCTAAATTAGATGATTGATGTAGTCTGAATGTGGCAATTTAGGGTATGAACATTTCAAAAATAAAGGCAAAATGTATAATTGAATGTAGAGATCTTGAGGGTAATATGTGAGGTTATACTGTGTGAGTGGCAGAAGTTCTGCCATTCAACCTCCCTTGATTTGCCGTGAGTTTAGATACACACAAGCTATGTTTATTTTTACATTTTCAGCAGGTGTGACACTTTGGCAAGTGTGTTGGCTTGGAGTATAGCATGGCTTCACCTTGACTGGTGTGTCCTGATGGAATATTTTCTGAAATGATGTGTGAAGACCTTGCATCATTATTTTTCCAAGCATATATCAACAAAGTCTTGGTCCTATAAAAGTGCAAATAGAATGCCAGGCATCAGACAGTGTGTTTACATTTTATTTGTAGTCTCTGGAAAGATTTACAGTTTCTGTAGGAATTGTTTTGCCCCTGCATGTTATGTTTGATCTGATCATCCTAGTTCAAGAGTGTTAACAGAACTTTCCATTTGCTGTGTGCGTGAAGCCTATGGTGATTTCTTTTTGTGAAACATGTTTCTTCATATTCGTTCTGTGGGTGGACAGTTGCTGCCTTCTAATATCATGTTGAAATGTGATTGATCTGAATGACACTGTCACCCTTGAGTGAATCCTTCTTCTTCACTCTATCTGCTTTGTCAAAGGAAAAAAATGTCTCACCCATCTTAGAGCGTGCATACGTACTCCAAATTTCATTTAATCCACTGTTTTGAGGTCTCTGCCATGCTCATTTCCATGTTTATCTTTTTAAAAAAATGATTATTGTCAGTAAGGCCTATTCGGGAATAAGGCTGTCATTTCCACCGTATGCAAACTGGACTCTCTCAGTTGACCTCCATCTAATCACATCCATTTATTGGCAAACATAGAAGTCAATTGGAGATGTGATACATACATAGGTTAAAAACATTTTCCTGATTTTGATTGTCATGGCATCTGTTGAATCTTTACTCCAGTTTGTAACTTGGGTTTTGTCAATGTAGTATGTCTTTTCTTTTTATTTAAATTCATTTAGCCAACATATAGTGAATCCTTAGTTTCAGATGTAGAGTTCAATAATTCATCAGTTGCATAGAACACCCAGTGCTCATCAACTTATCAAACTCAACACTCAATGTAGTATGTCTATAGCTCTCGCTGCGTTGTGTTTTTAAAAAAATCAGATGATCAATTTGCATAGCAAAAAAGCCAGCCCTCCGAAAAAAGAAAAAGGGAAAAAAAGAAAAAATGGTTTTCTCTGCCTCTGTCTCCCAGGACAATTAAGTTCTTAAATATTATAAACTCAAATCTCAACTTCCAGCATATCTCTGAGGTACATTTTAATAACAACATGATTATCCCAGGGACATGTTTCAACTCCTTGGAATGAGCATCATTTTATTAGATATATTCAAACTCACGCTTTGCACATACACACGTGGATGGCCCGTACAGCTGGAAATCCTTCTGCGTAATATGATTATGATTGAGAAAGCATGCACATGTTCTTCCCTCCCCTTCATACCAAAAAAGAAATGAATAAAGTGTAGAGTGAATTATGTTGCTTAAATCATATTTGGAAACAGACAAGGAATTTGGTTCAAAGAAAAGGAAAAGAAGATGCTGTAGGTTTTTGTAGCAGCTATCCACATTAGTAAGGGTAGACAGCTCTTGGTGTTTTTCAGATTTTGCCTATTGTGCAGATTCTTTCCTAAATTTCATTCCTTTAAGGTTTTTAACCTTCAATAAATTCTACTCATTTTCATTCTTCTAATCTGCATGCACTTTAAGTCATATGTTTTCTCACTTATGTAGAACTTTTATTTGTAGTTGTACTTCAAATGATGAGCTACGTGCTTATTGCCAATCAAGATAAATAGCATACTGATTGCCTTTTATAAAAGCTATGAGTGACAGTTAGGTGGCGTGAGATCTAGGTTTCCCGTTTGGATCATGTGAGAGATGTTCTGAGGAATTTAAGGACATCAGGAAAACCTGTCTTTGAAATAGGATCATGGCCAGTGAAGAATAGTTTCTAAGTTATAGTCTTAATTTAGTATGTGCACTTTAAAATCTGTTAGAAATAACTACCACCTTTGAAGTGACTCTGTTACAGTCACTGTTCGCTATCCCCCACCCACAGCTTTTGGCATTTTGATTGCCATAGAAATGAATAGCACTCTACATTGTGGCAATCACACCCATCATAAAAGTTAAATGAGCATTCTTGCAACACCCGCTGGGATGGGGCAGATGTAGGAGAGAAGGACTGAGCACACAGGATAAAATGTGTCACTGAGAAATTGAAACTACTCCCTTAATACAGCGTTGTGTCTTGCTTGTCACCTGTACCTCTTTTGTTTTATTCAAAGCTATTTCAAAAACGCAAATACTGTGTTGAAACTGAGAATCACGATGAATCATCTCTATTATCTGTCAGAATTTGCCTTGCCATTACTAGATCCCCCATGTTGTTTTCCCTTGCCATGTATACAATTTGGTAAATCTTTTTGCAGAGATACTTTATTCAAAATATGACTCTAGTCAAAATATGACTACAGAGAACTATCATTTCTGAATTGAGACCATTGCATTGCGTGCGGATTTTTGTTTTATCACAGCATTTTGTAACAGATCTTTTATTATATCAATATTTCATTTTTTAATTTTTTTTTGTCCATTTTGATTTGGTCTCAGAAGGGTTACAGCATGGCTCTCACTGTTGACATCTTAATCTCCAAACTAATTGAAATTCAGACTCTTCTCTATTAGGTCTTCTGTCCATTGTTGGCTCTGTTCTCAGCAGTTTGCTGAAAACACTTTTAAAAAGCAACAAGTTGATTTTGACGTGACAACCAATTTCAAAAGTTTGTATGCCATTCGAAGGAATTAAAGACTCGAAGCAACCTGACAATTCATCTTGTCAAATAGCCTCGTAGCCATAAGGAAGTAATCTCCCCTCTCCTCCACAGCTCACCCTTCTAGGCGTGTCTGATTCTTTTCTGTAGTAGAAAAATTTGTATTCATGCACTGAACTGTAAACACCTTGAAGGCAGTGAATCCATCTGTGAAGTCTCCTGTAGTGCTTAGAACAATGAACGGATAACAGTTACACTGACCTCGTAAATTTGAGGGGCATTAACGAGAGGTATGTACACCTCCTAATGGTTTGTGATAAATGCCAAGTGTGCAGTTAAAGTTAGCTAAAACTGTATACAGACTAAAAAAAATATTGTTCTTGTTCAGCACTTATCTAGAGTGTCTGACAGCAACCTTGACATATAGTAGGTGCTTAGTAAATGTTTATTAAGTTACTTTGAGATCGGGCTAGAATTTACCTCTTCTAGGTCAGCTCTTTCTGCTAAATCATAAATTTTTTTTCTTCTTTCAGCAAGCATTCATTGAGAATTTCTTTCATATGCCAGAGCCTGGCACTAGCACTATACAGACAGTTAAAATAAATTCACTGTCTGTTTCACTCTCCAGCAGAAGACAGATGCTTATAACAAGCAGATATAATTCATTGTGGTAAGTGTTGCAATTAATGTATGTAGACAGTACTATGGGAACATAGAGAAGTGAGCTATGAATAAGAGATTGTTAAACTCCTTTTTTAAATGAGAAGTTGGCTGGAAAGAACATGGAAGAAAGGCTTTGTCAGAGAAACAATCTGATAAAAAAATGAATGCTCAAAATTGCACATGGCAGAAATAGAAGCTTCATATGGTTCATACAGAGGGTATATTGAGGGCTTATTTTGGGTGCCACATAGTAATGGGTTTCTTAGCACTGGGCTGAAGAGTCTGGAATCTTTTCTGTAGGCACAGGTTGACCCTCTGAAACTCCTTTTGTGTTTAAAAAAAAAAAAATGGTCTAGTGGGAGATAGATTGGGGTAAAGCAGGAATTGAAGATGGAAGGACAAAAGGAGACTGACAGAATTTAGGAATGGATGAGGTGACACACAGTAGACAGTGCCAATAAACATGGAGGGTGATAAAGAGAGGGAGAATATGAAACATACTGCTCACTTTTAAATTTTCTTGTTGTCCCTAAGAAAAATAACTAAGAAGAAAGCCAGAAAGCAGATAAAGACAGTGAAGCAGGCCATAAAGAAAGGTCAGTTCTGTGTGGGGCTAACTAGGAGCTGCGAGCCTTCTCCCACCTGTGGTCATCCAGGATTCCCCAGCGTTGTCGCAAGACCTTGTTGTGGCTCCTGCTGCCCTTCTCTCCTGCCCAGATTTCTGTCATCCTCCCACCCACACGGAAAGTGCACCTCTATCGAGGATTTTCCGTTTGGTGTGTAACAGATTTTTCGTCTTAGAAACAGTGCTTATCCGATTGTCCGCCTTGGGAACGTGACTCTGACCAGGAAAACACTTGGCCAGAGAGTTCTATCCAGGGGCTGTTTTGAGGTAGTGGGAGCTCTGTGTAATTACTCTTCAAATCCCACCATGTACGTGCCAACCCTTACAAAACTTACTCCGTCTAAATGTTAAAGAACAGGTGGATCACTGAAAAGAAAAAGGAAAAAGCTAATAAACATGAAAATGTTACTGGCCTTTGTAGTAATCAGGGAAAAAGAAATCAAACACAGAATCAAATGCTATTTTACCACTTTTCAATTTGCAGAAATTAAAGGGACAATGTCAAGTGTCATTAAGGATATGAAATAAAGGGACCCTTGTTACATGTTGATGCTGATGCATTTGATACAACCACACTGAAGAACAGTTTGATAATGTCTGGCAAGGTTGCAGATCCTCTGTGATGCAGGAGTTCCAATCCTTAAAACTCTCCCAATAAATATGGGTAGAGATAGTCACAAGAATATGGATGGCAGCCTTCTTTTAAAGGAAAGGTCATCCTTAAAAGAATGGGTAGTCATTCGATGGAATTCATGTAGAAGAACTAAACCTTACGTATATCAACATGGATAAATCTGAAAAACAAAATGATGAGCAAAAAATCCAAGTTTCTTGTTGCATGCTTGGCAGGATGACATCTCTTGATGGGTGATGACAAATTTATGAAATCAAAACTTTTACAAATATGTAAGATTATACATTTATTATGGGTACACAAAAAATAAAAGTGTAAAATGTACACTGGGATGATAAACACCAACTTCAGGATAGTGCTTTTCTTGGGAGACTGGGGGGGTGCGTTCAGGAATAGGATAGTGAGAGATATTTGGGGGTCTCAGTTGTCTTTATAAAGTTTAATTTGTTAGTTAAGTACACAGTTTTTGTGTATTCTCTGAAACTTTTGTTTGTATACCTACAATATTTATAGTAAAAACCCTGCATATGGCTTTACTCATGTGTTCATTTATTTAATCTGTCCCCTGTTAATCTGTTCAGCTACCCATTCACTTATTCTTCTTTCTCAAAATAATTTTATTTAAATAATCCAAGAAATGGTGATTAGGGCTTAAACCAAGTAGGGAGGAAAGACCAAGTATAATCAGAAGACACATTGAAGGGAGATAACTGGGTAAAGTTGCCAAGACTTAACAGTTAGATGTACGTATATATGTGTGTATGAAGGAAGGCAAGGAATCAAGGATAATTTATTCAGGTTTCTAGCTTGGCATTGACCATTAAGCATGCCAGTGAGACAGAGGAGGAGGAATGATGTTGGAGCAGAGGGGGAATAAGATATCGAACTTTGAGTTCATGGTACCCTTTTTTTCCCATAAGCCTGACAGATAATCTTTAATTCAGTAATTATTTACCAAATACCTGCCATGTACAAGGCACAATAAATAGAAAGAGATCCTTTAAAATGATGCATAAATACTCCTTTTCATGAATATGTTTTTTTTTTTAAAGTTTATACCATTATTTTTTAAGCATCATGGTACAGTTACTGCTCCAGTGAATTCAATTGGGTAAGCAACTTCAACTGAGTGAATACAGTTGAATAGTAGTATGTAGCCTTCGTTAAGTTACTCAGTAACTATTTGAAAAAGAGTGAGAATCCGTTAAAAACTTTAGCCTGGGTAAAGTCATTTAAGTTTGCAAATTATATTCAGAAGTTAAAGGTGGTTATCTTGAAAACATCCCCCAAATTTAGTGTATTAATTAATAGCTGGATAAGGCTAACCTCAGAAATTCTTCCTCAAAAGTTATTTAGTTCATACAACAGTGAATATGTGACTAAATGGATGAATTCAGCAACACTTTGAATGGAAATAAACAGATTTATAAAATTAGAAATATTGGTCAAATACTTCTATCTTCATTTTTTTAAATTATGTTATGTTAGTCACCATATAGTACATCATTAGTTTTTGATGTAGTGTTCCATGATTCATTGTTTGTGTATTTTTTCAAAGCTTCTGTTGCCTATTGATTTACCTTCAGCAAAGGGAAGTGGTTCGTTCACAGGGCCTAATGGGATAAGAAGACCAAATTGTGTGGATTTCCAAATCCTGCCTAATCAGACCATCTCAACCAATCCCTTTTCCTTTTTCTAGGCTCTACTCAAGTTCTCTCTTCAAAGTTCTATGTTTTAGTCCTGTTCTCAGTGGAAACATGAGCGCCCAATCCTAAATCCCCATATGGTGTTACTATTCCTCCTCCATAGACATCTCTCCCAGACTACATGATAGGCAAAGGTCAGGAAAATAACTTTGTCTTCTAATCCTGTGTGCTCGGGATAGCCTGTGAGCTCACCTGAGTTCCTTGGGAGCCTCAAAGTTGTTGGACTAGAATCAGACCTGCATAATTTTGCCTTTTCCCTGCCCCACCCCAATATACACCTATTATTTGAATTTTGCTTATTTCCTCCAGTGTTGGAGAAATAAGCCAAAGACCACAGTCAAGTAACTATAAAATCATAATTCCCCAGAGACTTGAAAAAGACGTCATCTGTTGCCTCAGTATGGCTACCAGTCAGCCCCTTTGATGTCAAGCATCTGTCCTCCTCAAGGAAACAAGAAAGGTCTGGTTCTCCTTTCTAGTCTGTGAAGTGGGAGGTGGTACATTTGTTGTATGGAGCCACAAGCTCCATTTTTCTGGGTTGCGAGCTGCTGACTGTCTTTGTTAACATGCTGAACATTTCATCGGCTGTCTTTAATAAAAGAAGATGTGTGTGAGGGAAGACATCAGCAGTTGTGGTTGGGTTTCTGTTCCTCAGCCCATGAGTCACAGTAGGCAGAGAGCAATGAGCCCCGTGTGTCATCACACAGCCAGTCACCTGGACTTCTTGCATTTCAGTTATGTCGCTAGGTAGTCTTTAATTCTGTTTACCAACGTTTACATGCTCCTATTTGGTTATGAAAAGGCTTTTTATGCCCCCTCCTGTCTAATGATATATAGTCATTTTATAGCTTCTGTTAATAAAGTTTCATTTGAACATTTACTACTTTAAATAATTGCATGGCCAAAAGAATTCACTTTATGGGAGGAGAGAGACATTTGATCTGATAATCTTTGTTCTATAAGGGACTTCATCCTGCCATAGGAAACTCAAAAGTTAGAGAATAATCTGATCTAAGATCAGGAAATAACCTCTAGAACACTGCTTCTCAGAGTGTAACAAGCATACAAAACACCTGGGGATCTTGTTAAAATTCAGATTCTGATTCGCTAGTTGGCACCTGAAATTCTGCATTTCTACCGAGCTCCCAGGGGCTGTGTAGGCCACTCCTGAACTAGAGGCGAGGCTGCAGGCATTCAGTCCCTTGGGCATCCAGTAAGGTACCTCTGGTCACTGCTGGGAAGGCTTGTCTTTGAAGAGAGAAAACAACCATATAACAAAAAGTAGTCTATGTCTAGTTTTATTCGTAAATTTCTAACAAACACGTGAAACTGTTTATGTCAAAATAACTGTTGACACTTGCAAGCCGTTACCAAAGGCAGTGGTACCTGTTACTTAGGTCACATTTGAGCATACATGCAAATTCCCTCAGTTTCCACCCACTCAAACGAGAAACTATAGTGATTTAAATTTTTATTTATTTATTTATTTGTCAGATTGAGAGAAAGAGAGCACAAGCAGGGGGAGTGGCAGGCAGAGGGAGAAGCAGGCTCCCTGCCGAGCAGGGAGTCCCATGTGGGCTCAATCCCAGGACCTTGAGATCACGACCTGAGCTGAAGGCAGACACTTAACTGACTGAGCCACTCAGGCGCCCCTATAGTGTTGTTTTTAAAAAGCATTGCATAATGATGTATGTTTGTAGGTTATGAAAATAAAAAAACTTTTTTTTTTTACTGTAGTAAGATAGACATGTTCAAACCAAAATGTTACATCTAAACATAGAAATCTCTAGCTGCTTAAAAATATTATGTTCTTAAATGTATATACACTTTTAGTTTACTTGGCTTTTTACTCTTTTAAGGAACACAATGAGTATATGTAAACTTTTATGGGATCTGTTATCCCATTTTAACTTTATAATGTCAATTTTTGATTATTTTTGTTTAATGAGTAACATGCTAGGGTGGATAATGCAAAATTAAAGTTATTCCAAAAATGCTATTATAATTAACATTCAGAACTCATTTTGATGACAAATTTAACTTCCTAATTGTGTTTTTCTTTTAGAATAATATTCAGTTTTCCCTTTTCATCATTTGATGGCAGGGGGGTGTCTCCAAAGTATTCCAGGGACAAAAGAACCCAGGCTGCGAGTCAGTAACAATAGTAAAGCCTATTTCTGTGGCTGGGCCTACTTCACCACATGTTTTCACATCTCTTCCTTCCAGCGTTAGCCTGAGAAAGGCCACACGCTAGGAAGGGTGGTAGAACCAGGTCACAGGTCCACAGCGCTGGCTCTCCGTGGTCACTCAGCCACAGTGACAGGAGATTCTGCTTTGTGTTTCTGAGATGATAAGGAGACAGAAAAGAAGAGGGAAAAGGCAATAATGATGTATTCTCATATAATCCCAGCAGCCATTCTACGAAGCAAGGACTGTTATCATCCCGTTTCTGGAAGAAACTGAGGTCTCGAGCGTTCACTCAACTTGCCCAAGTGCACACAGCTCTCGGGCAGAACTGGTACCGGCACCTAGGCATTGTGACTCTGTGACTTTAGAGTGTTTTTAATAAGCCCCTTGAATTGTAATTATAGTGAGGCACAGATACTTTGATAATAAAGTGATTCAAGAAATAATGACTATCCCACAGAGCCATCTGGTTTCTCTCAGCCCCATCCCTGGGCCTCTTCTATTTCTGGTTAGCCAGAAATGGTCTCCAACCATGGTTCTCCCTCCCCATATCCTCTCTTCCCACTCAGGAGAGCGGAAGTCTGAACATTTTATCTACTTAGCATCTCTAGTAATTTGGGCTGTGAACACACTTTGCCATCAGTTTAGTAGCTGTTTATTGATAGTAGTGCTAAGCTCTGTGAGGGAATATAATTCAGAAATGTGTCTAGGCATCAAGAAACTCAAGATAATAATGGGCGGAATGGTAACAAAGTTCTTTTGGGAAGATAGAGGAGGTGGTGTCATTTTAGGTTCCCAGGGTGGAGCTTCATGGTACATGTAATTTAGAGCTATGTTTATTTGGATTGGGGCTTAAAATTAGAAATTGACCATCTGTATTTTCCTTGATAAGTATGGAGTCATCCTGACCAAAAGGTTTTTGAAGGTCATGAATAGCTTATATTTGCAACATTATTTCTGGAAAAGAAAAAAAGGATGTAGAAAAGTTTGAAAATAATGACCTGTAGTTGAGGACTTAAGAGAATTTTGCTATATATCCAGAGACATATTATGTAGCCATTGAAATAAAAATTATAAAGTATGTATAACAGCATAAAAATCATAAACACGCATGTGCTATACCTCAAGCAGAATAAAAGGAGGAAAAATATGATAGGGCACCTCACCAAGGTCACAGTCGGTGGTTGAGCAAGAATTCAAATCCAGACCTCTTAAAATCGAAATCTGATCATCTCTTTCCAGTTGGTTTATTCTGAGCTATTCAACCCTGCCCCCAGCATTGTCTTTGGTTCAGAAATAATTGTTTTTACAGTAAAGAGTGGAGTCACATGAATTCAGCTGAAAAATGCATGCATTTTGTGAAAATACTAAATTGTAAAAATAATTGTGAATTACTTTACACTGCATCACTGAGTTGCCAGGACAATTAATAGTTGACACCATCTGTAAAATGAAAACACAATCTTAGCATAAACATTTTTAGTTTTATCTGATATTTGAAATATGCATTTGTGTAACTGCCAAAACATTAGCTGCTCTATGTTAGCCAGAAAGTTCCAGCGACAAGACCAGAGCAGAACAGCCTTTATTTGTAGATAACAAGCAAAGTATTTTTTCCTTTGGGAAAGACTTTTGTTGTTGTTAACTAATGTCTGAGAATTTGGGGATGGAGACCCTTGTATTAAATTAATGGTACATAACTCATTTTTTTTTAACTTGGCCTTTCATATGATAACTTTGTATTGCAAATATCACCCATTACAAAAAATTTTGTGTTCAGGAATCACAACTGCTTTTGAACAAATAATATAAAACTTTTCTTACAGAGGTTACATTTTTCTGCACTACATTGTTATCTGTTTTGGTATGTTTTTACTTTGCAGTATTTATAATAAACATTCACCATTAGAAGTTTTAAAAATTGACTTGAAAATGAGAGCTTTGTCTCATTAAACTACTTGGATTAGATTTGGAAATGGTGTTAGTGGTTACATTTGAATTTTTTTTCAGGGTTTTTACCCTGAAAACATCAGTAAAATTTTACAGTTTTTTAACTTATTGACTTATGTTTGCCTAAATAGCCTGGAATACTGCTAAGGAGAAGAAACAAAGAGTGTGTGGATGTAGATTTGTCAACTTTTCCAACTTAATATTTCTTGGCATTGAGTTGAAAAAAGAAAGTTCAGTTCTATCTGAAAATGTAGGACTTTTAACTTTTTTCTTAGAAAAGTACAGTCTGACTAGGTTACTAGGTTTTCGTATGTAACCTATGCTTTCTCATTAAAGAAGAATTATTTTTCTAGCTGCCTGCCCTATTTAACGCACAAAGTACACCAGCTGTTTGAAAACTTTTTTTTTTCTTCCTAGTTATCTTGGTCTATTTGTATAAATTGCTAAATTGCTTCCATAAAATGCCTCCAGACATAAGGGAATCATTTGCATAAGTGGATGAAGATTTTTGTCTTCCATGAAGGAAAGCTTGAAACAAGCCTCTTAATCGTTCTCCTCCCTCTCTGGTTCCAGTATCCCGCAGCTCTGATGAACCTGGGGGCTATTCTCCATCTCAACGGCCGGCTCCAAAAGGCTGAGGCCAACTACCTGCGGGCGCTGCAGCTCAAGCCGGATGACGTCATCACGCAGTCCAATCTCCGCAAACTGTGGAACATCATGGAAAAGCAAGGCTTAAAGACTTCCAAGACCTGACACTGGAGGGCAGTACCTCGCCCTCCTCCATATTTGAAAGCTGTCTTCATTAAGCAACAGAACTTCCCAGCAGGGCTATGACAAGAGCTAGTATGGACTTCAAGACTGGGGCGGGGGGGGGGGGGGGGGGCCGAGGTCACTGAGGTCACTGCCACTTCTGGGAGTATTCACTTTGCTGTTGGCACAGCCGTTAACACCAAAAAGGGGAACATTGGAAACCTCCTGAAGGATGTAATTGTTACCCATAGAACTATAAACCGGAGCACTTAAAACAGGATCTTATGGCATTGGGGGGTGGGGGTGGGGGGACAGGGAGGGAATCTAAGTTACAAATTTTGCTCATTTTTGAAATCTAATTTAGAAATTATATTGTTCCTTAAACACTGTGAGAGGAAGTCAGAGTGTCTATTCAGCCCTGGTAGACTATTAAGATCAAGTGTTAATAGGGAATGATTCAAGCGTGGTGTGAATCCCAGTGAGCTGGCTGGTTGTCCTGACGCTACTGTCTTCCTTCTTTGGGACACCCTGCTTATCAGTTTCTGAAACTTAGGGGGGAAAAAATTTTTTTTTTAAGTACGTAAGGATCTGTCAGAATCTCTAGTTGTTTCCTGACTAGTGCACATAACATTTTATGATTTGGATATCACAGTCTTCATTTCTTTTGGACAGCATTTGCTTTTCATGTTCTGAGCTGAGCTAACCACGTTTCACACTGGTGTCGCGGGGCGGGGAGACCGTATACGTGTCGGCAGGCATTTTTTATTTTAATGTCACCAACATATTCCCCCACATTGCCTAGGCTTTTGAAATGGCTCTTTCTGGTTAATGCGCATGCTTATATAAGGATTACATCTAAAGAGCTTAAAAGTGTTCTAGTTCTGATAACTAACCAGCAGCTATTAGACAAAATGGAAGATGCTATGTGCTTCCCAGATGTTACTGATTGAAAAACCAAGTTTGCGCAAAGGAGTGTACAAATAATGGTTGCCAATGATTTTATATTTTGGAAAGAGTTTGTATAAAATACTAATCACTTTCTGATAGGTTCCTAAACAGCAATGCTGATGTTTTAAGGAATTATTTTTGCTGTGTTTTGCTCTTCCTAAAAGACATCAGAAATGACTTATTTTAAGCGATAGTAGAGTATAGCATCATCAGTCTGTGTTCCTAGGTCTTCTACCAAGTGCTTTTCACAGTTGAAAACTAATACTCACTAGCATAACGGTATTTTGTTTCTTTACCTGTTAGTAACCACTTCAGTGATCATTACGTAAGTAAAAATGAAGTAGAGGAAAACATGTACTGAACATTTTTTTGACTTGCAAACTTTGCTACTAAAAATTAACTTTGCAAAAAAAAAGTTCACTATCAACTTCTTCATAGAGAAAGTAGCTGTAGAGTACCCTACATATTTATTTATTTATTATTCTACCATAGCAAAATAACAAAACAAAACTTGATTCATTAAGTCAGTCCTTTGCAACTGAAAACTAGTTTTCCCTACTCTCCTTTAACACTTCATGTAAATATCGGTCAGCATCCCCACTAAAAGGAAGCTGGACATACAAATGCATCATATTATGTTTTCTCCATATCTTACATGTTTTGCTACATTTCTGAATAAAGTGGGATAAAGAATTTAAAGTAGTCTTCCTATGGCATTAGTGTTTTTGTAAGAAGGGCAGATGTAGTGAGAGAGGTTTGTTGATGGCATTAATAAGAAGGCCCTCCTAATGTGTATATTATTTTGTAAACATTTCATTGAAGGGGCCAAAAATTAAATTATAACTAAATCACTGTGTTTTCAGAATGATATTTAACATTTAACAACAGCAAACCCTGTGGTCAAACCAAAAATGTGGGTTGAAGTGTATTTTTCATCTTCTAGTGCATTGGCAATTGCTAAAAAAAAAAAAAAAAAAAAAAAAAAAATAAGGAATTTAATATAAGAATATAGAGATAAATTCAATGTCTAACATTTTTATTTATTTAAATAGTTATTGACCTATGATGACTTCCTAGTCTTAACATTTTATGTCTTTTTGTTGTTAATGTTCTTCCTTTCAGACACTTGGTTCTTAATAGGTTCGCTGATTGCACACAGTAGAGGCACTTCATGTTGACCCAGTTCCCAAGTAGCATTAATAATTGGGCCTGTGTCATAAAATGCATGGATCTTTAATAGCTAAATGTCCCTGACACCTTTCACTACAGGGCTGGGCTTAGTAACTGACCAACTTGGGGGGAGGTGGGCGGGGGGGTGCTAAAGAACATGGTCAAAAAATGTCTCCGCTCAGGGATTTATGGTGGATTATTGCAGACAGTGCTAAAAATATAGAGCACAAGACAAGTTTACTAAATTAAAGTTTTATTTTTTGAGAAACTGTTATTTGTATAAATTATCAAGATTTGTAGGCTTTCCTTTTGTAGAAATAATTGTTTTATGTGCCAGAGAATTTCAATTTTGTTTTCAACAATAAAGCATTGATAACAAATATGTCGTGTAAGTCTTCTTAAAAATCTTCTACAGCAACAACACAACGCTCTTGTGGATTTTAACAGAAATTGGAAAAAAGTATTTAAAAGATAGAGATTGAGAAGCAAACAGACACATCAAGGCTAATGTATAACCAATAATAATTAATTTGTAATAGTTATAGTAATATTAAGGGCTGCCTATAACATCAGATTTGCCACTTTCCAAAAATGATGACATAATTTTTGCTTTGTTTTATTGATGAACTGTAGAAAAGTGTTAGGAAATAGACCAAACCCATTTGGGCATTTGGTTAAAATGGTCATATTTAGGGGCGCCCAGGTGGCTCAGTCGGTTAAGCAGCTGCCTTCAGCTCAGGTCATGATCTCAGGGTCCTGGGATCCAGCCCCGCGTCGGGCTCCCTGCTCAGTGAGGAGCCTGCTTCTCCCTCTCCCCCTCCTCACCCCCACCTGTGCTCTCTCTCACTCTCTCAGTAAATAAAATCTTTAAAAAAAAATGTTCATATTTAGAACACCCTGATTCTCTAGTCCTGATCCTAGAAAAAAGCACAACCCTATTCTGTTGAGAGACATGGGTATGGCACATTCAGGTATTGGTTATAAGAAAACCTTGCATCCTAGACAAGGTGCAAACCGGCAGAAAATTTGATCAGCTTGTTAAAATTGTCATTACATGATAACATAATTACATATGGTCTAATTCCTTTATTAAGGATAAAATTTGGGGTGCCTGGGTGTCTCAGTTGGTTAAGTGCCTGGCCTCAGCTCAGGTCATGATCCCTGGGCTCCACCCCCATGTCAGGCTTCCTGCTTAGCGGGCAGTCTACTTGTCCCTTTCCCTCTGTCTCTCCCACTGTTGGTGCATGTGCGCGCTCTCTCTCTCTCTCAAATAGAATCTTTTTAAAAACAGGATAAACTTTAGCTATAAGGATTTTACTTTTAAATATCATATGGATGTGCGAGGTTATATTCCAGCTTGATAGTTAAGAAAACCAGGGCTCAGAGGTATGAAATAACTTGCCCAGGTCATAAAGCTAGCAAGCAGCAAGCCTGTCCCCATGGTGTCCCATGCTCCTATGTCCTGTGTCCTGTGAGCACTCAGGCTCTGAACCCAAGTGCAGAGATGAGGTTTGTCATCCGCCTTAGCATTTGCCTAGCTCTTCCATCTTCCACAAATCATATTCTCTACCTCTCACACTGCAGATGACCAAGAAGATTGAAGGAAGTTGCTGTGCTCTGAGTGTTTATGTCCCCCCAAAATTCCTATGTCCCACAGTGCCCACCATAGCACATACCCTCCCCAATGTCCATCACCCAGCCACCCCATCTCTCCACCCCCCTCTACTCCAGCAACCGTCAAGGTATAGTTTTAACCTGGATTGAATGCACTCTACTTTGAAACCTTAGTAAGGGCAAGGGCTGTGTCTTTCCTTTTCAGCACGGTTTCTTCAGCCTGGCACACTGTTGCTGAGTAGGACATAAAATACACTATAAATGAAAGAATTCCATCTATTATTTGCTCACGATCAACCTGATACTCTTTTTTAAAAAATCAATTTCTCTAAGAAGTTGAGATTGGGGCTTCAAAAACTCTTTTCATTTGATATTTTCACCTTAGGGCTGCATTTTCTCATGTGTATGTACATTTCTAGTACAAAGAAAGAAATGCATCTAAGCCTCGGTTATTTTTGCTATTGCAAGGGAGGAAACTAGGTTTCAAGGGATAATTTAAGAATGAATACTTCCAATTCATTTGTAAGTACCTTTGGAATATGAATTTCTACCTCATTTAAATATTGTCAATATTACAGAATTTGCTTCCTACTATTTAAAACTAGTGGGTATTGTAAGAAAACTTGGGTTAAGCATTGGACCTGCCACATACTGGAAGGAAAGAACAAGCTGAAATGGCCATGCAATTGTACTCACTGTTATGCTGAGTTTTGTTGTAGAGAAAGATGCATGTGTATGAGGACTTGAACATTTCTTGCTGTGTCATTTTGGGTGGTCTTCCTGCAGGATGTAATCAGAGAAGCCTTTGAGTTGGCTTTCATTCCATCTGCCACTTCACCACATACTGGCCTTCTGCTGTTATTTGTAGAACTTTGAGATGGATTTTTCCCCCTGAAGCACTGCTGGGATTTGAAGTTCCGTTAACTTGAAATTTCTGTAACATTTTTCTTCTAAGTTTTTCAAAACGTTTCCTCAACTTTTTACAACCGCTTTCTGATGTTATTCTGTTATTCGTCTACTTCCAAAGAGTGGACAGAGGAGCTTTTGTTTGGCAAGAAAATTGTTGGATGGAATAAAAAGTTGCAAATATGTGAGACAACTTGATGGGGTCATTAATAAATACTTAGAGTGATCTAAGAAGTTAATATAGTATCTGAAATGGTGTTCAGGAAAAGTTGCTAGAGATCCTAAAAGGAGAAAGTCAAGGTAGAAAAAGAAAGGATAGACACATGGGGAATTGACTATTAATTGCCACCGGAAATAATTAAATTTTTGCCATAGAGGTGGAAGATCTGATTAGAACAGTTTGAGACTGTCCTTTTTGGTTGCCCAATAATCTCTCACTGTATTGCAGGGGGGGAAATAGTGCTACAAATAAGAGAGTGGTTTACAATACAACCACAGGAGAGGCTGAAAAAATGTTCAGCCAGTCAAAGTCTAGGCTGGAACTGGTTTCTGATCTGAAGTATATTGAATTTTTCTCCTGCCTCCTTTGGATTTGACAGGAACTGCACTCATTCAAAACAAAGCTGTCAGCCATTCTCCAGTCGGATGGAGAGAATAGAGTTCTATGTTTCAAGTAATAGCTCAAGACTTCTAGAAATTCTTTTTCTGATAATTTTTATCGTGTCTCTTCCTTTTCCATCTTAGAAGACTCAAAGTGAAATAACTCCTCTGAGAACTTTCTTTTGTTCTATATCATGGAGCAGCTAGAGACTATAATGAAGTTGTCCAAACTGTGTACTGAGAAATCAAGAAATTTAATTTGTTTTCAAAAATACCAAAAAATCTGATAAAAGTATTAAAACGCCTTTTGTGTCTGGATACTTCCCTTGTATATTGTAAAAGATCATTTATTACCAGAAAATCAGGATTGGCGAGGCAGGAGAGAGATGAGTAAGCGTGCGAGCAGAAATGAGTGATTACCTTTGATTTTCCTGTAGGCCCTTTTGTTCTCATCTCCGTTAGCGAGTAATGGCCATATTGACTCTACCAATAATAATTTTTACTTTTTAACTCTGCAGACATCAACTTATTAAATTACATAGAGGCAATTAATAATCTCAATACATTTTTGGTTTTTAATTCTCTGCACAATTTTAAATATGTTGTTATGCTTAATGTTTGTCTACTCTATGTTTCCTTTGCAATAGGCTACTTTTCTGTAAATGTGCCTTGCCTATAGTTTATGATAATGACAGTTTGGGAAATTTCCCTGGAATTACGGTGTTTCAAAGTATATTTTTAGAAATCTGTCCTATGCCACCAAATATTTAGATGTTACTACATTCTAGTAACATTTAATTGAATATTTTTATATTAAATGATATGGAAGAGTACATCAATATCATATTTTATTATATCCCATCAGGTATAACTCTACCAATTGCCCTGTCAATGCTATTTATAAAATGTGAATATACCAGCAAAGGCTATCTCATTCTACAAAGTAACTCAAGGAAATTTGGGTAATTTATTGTCACTTCTGTTTATAGAACTAATTATTATTTGGACTTGTATTTGTTCCAAAATTTGGCTCTGTGAATGATACTGAAGATGAGTTGGCCTGCTGCTATTTCTCAGGTGGCCACAAAGTGATATTCATAGAAATGCCAGTAGTGACATCAGAGAGCAAGAGAGAACTCTGGATTTGACCTCTGCACTTGACAAGTGAAAAGAACTAGAGTTTGGGGCAGTCAGAGGACATAGCACATAGCACATAAACTTACACATCCACAGTGGATCCAGTGTAACAGGTAACATGTTCAAGTACAAGCTGCAGGTTACATCTTTCATGGCCCAATACCAACCATCCGGAGTTTGTGAAAACACCTCTTTTTTGGAGGAGAAGGTGGACACAAATCTTGCCAGGAAAGATTTGATCATGAATTCTTTATGGATTGCATACATGGAAGATATTACTGCCTGAAACTCCTATGTCACTAAATTCAGTTTGGGTCCCTTTTTTAAGACATGAATTCTTCATAAACACAGCTGGTCTAAGTAAAAGTGGTACACAGAAGTATTAGGGTAGATTAAACCATTTTCAAAGATCCATTCCTGTCATCTGATGACAGTGCTTGGTTATTTCTTCTGACCTGGCTATGGTGCATCAGTGACCCAAAGTTCATTTGCCGATTACAGCAGGTGCAATGTGTAAGATTACAGACATAAATATATTGGATGGTGATCATGAGGAAGCTGGCAAGTTTTTTTTTTTCTTTATTTTACCCTAGTCTATTCTATGTGAAATTAAAGGTTTTTGGAACATACTAGCTACATGAAAGCCCTTTATAGGCCAGAGAGTAACTGTAAAGTATGGATAGCGTGTCATTTTTCCTATTGCGATATAATAACAGTAAATATATTTGCTACAAATCTTTATGATCATTGGCTAATCTATTCGATTCCCTTTCAACCTTGTCCACCCTCTTTCCGCACACTCATTGTGTGGCTGGGAAGTCTGCAACTAAACATAAGTCCAAACATTTGATCCTCTAGAGAGGAAGTCGTTATGAGGAATGAGACATAATTTGAGGTGTTTTGATTAACAGAGGAAATAAAGAGAGATCAAAGCTTTTGTCCTTGGGGGAGTGAGTTAAATCCAGACAAGCAGGAGTCAAAAGGAGATGAGGACTGGAGAGACATTTCTTAAGATCCTGTTGTAAACACCTTAGCAAGTCTCTTTTCACACTCCCCTATGCCTGTCACAATCGAGCAGCTGCCGTGACTCATCGAATCACTCTTTTATATAAGGCACTTTCCTGTCCCTATTCTGGAAAAGAAATGCCACTCAGATAAAAAGAAGATATGACAAATGTAGATTTGTTGCTCTCCGTTTTCAGGATAAGATGAATTACCAAACTTGATCTTTAAGTATCTTATTTTTAAATGTATTTCTTCTTGGTGACATTAGTCAAATGATCAAACAATATAGATTTTCTACTATAGAAAACAACACGTCAATTCTGAGCACTGATGAAAATGCAGGGACCACTGGACCACTCCAATTGTATCACCTTTCTTTGGCTTTTGCTCCCCAGGTGATATTGTATCTCATACATGGCAACTCCATTCAACTTGCTCCTTGAAATGTCAGGGCAGTCGGACCTTTTCCATAGATATAAATCTGAATGAACAGAGTTTCATTTCACTCTTTCAGTCTGAATATTTTGTTCCTATTGTAATTATATTTTCTGTATGCAGAGCATTTCAGAGTTTTCAAAAGGCCTCATATTTTTCTATATTTAGCTTTGAAAACAGTTTGGCAAAAAGTAGGCAGTAGAAACATAATCATCCTTAAATCCAAACTCCAGATGAGGAAGAAAAGCTCAGAATAGCCATAACTTCCCCAAGATCACATTCAGAAGGAAGACAGATCTTTCTCCTAATCTTATGACTTTAGTCTAAACCCTGGGTAGGCATTAATGGATATGGACACAATCAATACACTAGGGGTGTTTTGCTCCCCTTTCTTATTCTCTTAGTCTCTAAGAATCGGATAGGATTGAGGAATGTTTCCATCCGAAAGACTTTCAATCAAAACTGGAGACCGATTCCAACGACATCCTATGAGAGGACTGGGGAATCATTCAATTATAAGAATACATGGGGTCACAAAAATAATTTAGCTTTTTTTTCTTTCCAGCCACCTTGTTACCTTTATTTGTCAGTGGTGGGGGTTTGGTATCCATTGCTTTTTAAAGCAATAAACCTCTTGAAGCTTATTCTTGCAATCCAGGTGTCAGCCGAGCTCAGCCTGATGTTTGGCCATCCCATTTTCCCTGGGGTGTCTGGTGCTGCTCCCTGGCTTTTGTGAGGACCTGCCTCTCATATCCTGAGGCTTTGAGTCCCCTGCTTCTGCTCTTCTCTCATGGCTTTTTAGATACCCACCAGCAATGTATACAAATTCCAGTTTCTCTACATCTTCACCAACACTTGATTTTCTGCTTTTTTGATTATAGCCATCCTAGTAGATGTGAGGGGGCATCTCATTGTGGTATTTATTTGCATTTTCCTGATGACTAACATCATATAATTTTAAAATTTAAAATTTTAATAACAATAAAGTTTGCAAATGGATTGGGGAAATAAGAGGCAATATTATAAAATATTGGATAAAGAGAATATTTCTCTCTTTTCTCTACATAGCCTTAATGTTATTAACCAATTCAGATAATGCCTGGCTTATAAAACGAACTCTCTCTTGGTGTTTGACTAATGGATTTTTGCAATTCATCATGCTAGAACAAAGAAAAAAGACCCCCCCCCCTTATTATGCACCATATTGCTTCAGAACAGAGTTATTTTTCATATCCCTTATCTTACAACCTTATCCCATTCAGCTACATTTATACAAGTAATTTTAAATGCCTCCTACTGCAGAATTTAATTTTGATTGATGGAGACCCAGTCTCAAATCTACAGAGTATGCTGCTGAGGGAACCAAAAAATGAGACAGTTATTTAAGAACATGCATATTCTATTTCACCTTTTAACTTTAACTGTAGATAATAAATGAACACCAACAAAATAGTCCATATGCCAGAGTTTTGTTTTTGAATTTGGAACATTCAGTAAGATTCTTTTTCAATTAATAATAAACAGTAAACTCTGAATCCACAAATACCTGATATATATAATTTGTAAGGTGATTACAGTTAAATCACTTTCTGTGCAGACATCTATGCCAGACCCTATTAAAAGTTTCATCAGTTTAGGAATTTCTCATCTGAAGGGTCTATTTACCCTCTCTATCCCCATAATTGTCTTCAATAGAGTGAACTTGATTAATGGGCTGTTTCATTTTTCAGGATAAAGCTAACATTTTCCTTTTCCCAGCAACGCTAGCAAATTACTTGATTAATATCAAAAAGCTCTCATTCACACATAACCTTTGAATAAACAAGTTGTGATACTGTTGGCAACATGCTAAGAGGGATTCCTGTAAGTAGGCTATAAAGGAAATTGCCTTTGTAATTCAATGTATAAAGAGGGAGCCTGTTTTTTGCTTGCTACAAATCCCCCCTCCCCCCACCAAATAGAGAATGTATAATGATATTGAGCCAAAGCAGAATGCAGAATATCCTTTTTCAATGCTGGTGTTCCATTTGCATTTCCCTCACTGCTGGAAGCCCAGGAAGAAAACTGTGAAACATTTATAGGACTTGAATGGAGTTTCTAATTCATAATTTTAGGGTTCTCCAGCTTTCCCTTACAGTGTGGCAACAGAGAGTCATCAATCCCATATTGATTGAAAGATACCCCTCCAAAGACTTTTCTAATATCAATTACTTAAAAACCGGGGTCTGGATACCAACTGCTCTAATGGAGCAGAGAAAAGCTCTTTATGAAAAGAAAAAAATTCTAGATTAAAGTGGAAGGAAGAGAAAGGAATTAAAATATTACAGCCCGATCATATACCAAATACTTTTTATGAAGTCCTATGCATGTAGAAAATAAAATCTGTTAATTGCAGCATTGTTAGTTGCCTCTCCAGTATTTACTTCTTTGTTAGAGACAACTATTAGAACACCAACTTTGTCATAGCTTTTTGCCCAGATCCAGCTGATGGGTTATCATTTGTCCCAGCCAGGGATTAGCAAACTATGGGCTCATGGGCCAAATCAGGCCCGCCATCTGTTTTTATATGGCCTGGGAGCTAAGATTAGTTTGTACGTTTCTGAGTGGTTGAAAAAAATCAAAAGAAGAATAATGTTTCATAAAATGTGAGAGTTATATCAAATTTCAGTGTCCATAAATAAAGTGTGATTGGAATAGAGCAACACTCAATCATTTATGGATTATCTATGGCGGCTTTCATGCTAGAATGACAGAACTGAGTGATTACAACAGAGTCTATATGGCCTGCAAAGTCTAAAATATTTACTATCTGGCCTGTTACAGGAAAAGTTTGCCGACCCCTGGTGTAAGCCAGTTGTGATAGTCCTGTCTCTTGCTTTTCCAGGCTCCAATCCAGCTGGCAGTGCCCACGTGACAATGAAATGCAAGCAGAGGTCTGCTGGGGGAAATTCTGGAAGGGCTTTGGTTTCTTCATAAAAGGCTGGCATCTTAACGCCTCTCAGGTCTTGAAAATAAAAGTGAAATCTGGATATGAGAGCAACCACCTTGCAGCCTTGGGCTGATGAATATAAGAGTAAAAGCCAGCACCCTAGAGAAAAGGAAAGAATCCTGAGTTCCTGATAAAATTTTTAAGCAGCTGAACTAAGGGCAATACCTGCTTTACTGCCAAATTTCCCATTATGTGAGAAAAATTGCCCTTGTCTGTAAGGTGGTCTTCACTGGGCGTACTGTCACCTGCAGGCAAATGCCCTCCTCTTTCTTGCCTTTAGGCTCAGAACCTATTCGCTCTCGATTGCATAAGAAGACTTGTGGAGGCCAGAGGCCACTTCCTGATATTTTTGCAAAATGCAGGAAGCAGATAGCCATCTAATCTCTCCACAGGTAAAGTCACACTTGAGTTTGCTCATCCTAACAAACTAGTTTCCTCAGTGGAATTATCTTGATGACCTGGGGAGATGGTTACAAGAACAGTCTCTTTTCCTTTGTCACTACAAACAGTGCATAGCGGAAGGTCATCTACATGGATGTTGGCAGTGGCGCTGTCCTCCCTGTCCTTACCTCCTCTCCACCTGAGTTACACCTTCTACCTTCTGTTTTCCTGTAATGTTTAGGTTCAAATGCTTTTCCACTCATTACCTAATGTGTATTATTTCAGCTTATGCACTCAGCTCTGGATGCCTTCAGGACAACGCCATGTCTCATTGATCTCTTCATTCTAGCATCTAGCACAGTGTCTCAGACATTATAGGTGATGAAAGAATGAAAGGGAGGAGGGTAGGCAGTAGGCAGTTGTTTGATGAGCAGATACGATGGAACACAACAAATATATTCTTTAAGTTATCAGACGTTTACCGAGGGCCTGTTCTTTGACCTTTTCTGGGTGATGGGGATAAACTGATGAGTAAAACCAGTATCATCATAAAAGCTAGCATTTACTGAGTACTTACTAAATGCCAGATACTATTCTAAACACTTTACAAGTATTGACTTATTTAATCCTAACAATAATCCTGTTGTCATTCCCATTTCACAAGTGAAATACCTGAGACACAGATGTTAAGCACCTTGCCCCAAATCACAGAGTTATGTCATTGACTTAGGACTGGAATTCATATCCAGTAAGTCTAGTTCCAGGATACTAGTTATTTTCCTACACCATGTTTTCAAGCTGCTTCTCTAATACACTAGGTGTAGGGAATACGGTACGAAGAAAACCACTGCCCTCCTTTATGGGATGCCAAACCACAATAACATAAGATGTGGTTTGTACAGTGGGAGATCTAGATCTAGCATGCTAGGTTTTAGGTCCTGGCTATAGCATGTACTATATAACTTTGAGTATATTAATTAACTTCTCTGTGCCTCAGTTTCCTTTTTAGTAAATTGGGATCATAATATTTTCTAACTCAAAGTGTTGTTATATGGATTGCATGAATTAGTCCTTGTAAAAGGACTTAAAACAGTGCCTGGAATATTTTAAGTGTAAAACAAGGGTTGGATATGATTATTGCTGTTGTCGTGGATGCTTTTGTAATTGTTACATTGTAATAATAGTAACATAGCTATGATTACTATCCCTACACTCAGTAGACATGTAATCAGACCATAAATGATCTCACAAATAATTGTATAATGACAAATAGTGACTCTGCATTAAGTAGGTAGTCAGCATTCTCCAGAGGAATAGAACCAAAATCAACAAAACCAGTAGGATAGATGATAGAGAGAGAGAGAGAGAGAGAGAGCACGCTATCATAAGGAAATGGCTCACAAAATTATGAAGTCTGAGAAGTCCCAATAGTCACAAGATTTGCTGGAGAGCCAGGAGAGGCAATAACATAAGTTGTGGTCTAAGTGAGTCTGAAGGTAGGAGAAGACTGTTGCCCCAGCTTGAAGATAGGCAGAGAGTAAATTCTCCTTTACTTAGTCTTTTGTTTTATTCAGTCCTTCAGTGTATTGGATGAAGACTCCTTGCATTGGGAGCATACTCTGTTTTACTCAGTCTAACAATTTAAATGTTAATTTCATCCAGAACATCCTCATAGACACGCTCAGAACGATATTTCACCAAATGTCTGGGCACCTGTGGCCCAGTCAAATTGACACAAAATTAACTATCACAAGTCCACCTCTTGTTATCTCGGCATCAATATGCATCTCCTTAAACCGTACCTAATCTCCAAATACAGACAATAACAAGATCATAATTCCGCTGAACATGACACAACTATTCCACAAACAACTAGAAATGCAGTAACTTCTTCCCTAGAAGAGAAGGTAAAACCCTTGAATGATGTTTATTCCTCGCCTTGATAGCCCATAACCTAAATAATGTGATGCAAATTGGCAATACTGAAATACCATGACATAAAGTCAATGCATCTTATGCTATATAAGCATATAAGAAAGCTATATTTGCTTAGTGTGTATGTATATATATGACATACACACACAAACATATGTCATAACAAAAATAAGGAGTAAATAGTCATGACAATTACAGTCTTTGTTTCTCTAACTAGTCACAGGGTCATAACTGGTATTTATAGCCTACCTTTTCCCACTACCCATTCTGTATTCCCTTTGCCTTTATCAAGTAACTCAGCTGGCCTTGGTTCTTTACCTGGTGGGGTGACATAAACCTCCATTCCTGAAGTAGTCCTGCTTGGATTGGGTTGTTACCATTTTCCATTGACCTTTATCACAGGGCATGGTCATACTACGGGACACCCTAAGGGATATCCCCTGTTCCAGACATACTTTCTCACCTCCATTGTGGAGTAGTAGTCCAATTTCCCCTTGGTGGTCAGAGTCAATCACCTGAGCCAGTCTTGTTGATTCTGAGGCATGAGGAGTTTAAAGTGGACAGGCAGCATTCTTAACTTCCAGTTCAATGGAGTTATTGTTGTATCCCCTAGTAAAAGCTTTCCTCCCCTGGAACTAAAACTCCTAGGCCAGTAGAGCATAAGGTGACAAGAATGGGAAGCAAAAATTTTGCTCATGGGTCACAGGCATAGCTCGGAGATATTATGGGTTTTGTTCCAGACCACTACAATAAAGCGAATGTCCCAATAAAGCGAAAGTCACAATAAAGCGAGTCAAATGAATTTTTTGGTTTCTTAGTTCATATGAAAGTTATTTTTACACTACACTGTAGTCTATTAAGTGTGTAATAGCATTTATGTCTGAGAAGGTTCTATGTAATGAAAGGAAATGATACAATGGAAACTGAAGTGGAGAACTGTGAAAAAGAAAACATGAATACAAATGAAAAATTGAGACAAAGTAAAAAGATTGGGAACCAAGTTTTTGTTTAATTCCTCAATATTAAGTGAAAACCCTCAGGAGAAAATATAACAGAAGCCCTTCTCTTACAATTTTCATGGGCAATAAGGTCAAAATAAAGACAGAACTGGATTCTCAGGAGCCCCAACTTCTCATTCCAGCTCTGTCAGCCTCTTCAAACCAATTAGGAGCCCTTGGTCTCAGTGTCCTCTCATATAAAAGGACACATCATTGTTAAGTGAAAAGAGCCAAAGGTGAGAATCAGCAATCTTTAAATCTTTCCATGCCACTTAATCTTGGAAAATTAAACCTTTCAGGTACTCAGTTTTTTTAATTCGTTAAATGGAGATAATGTGGAACTTAAACAATATATGTGATCTGTTCAGCAGAACGCTCCATGACATTTGAAAATTTTCTATAATGGGAGTTCTTTAAAAATAAGGTATTGAAGTAAGTGATCTTTAAGGTCCCATACAGTTCTAAATTCTGATTCTTTGAATTGACTCATTTATCATATGAAATGTTAATAGCTGCTACTCTTTTATAAGTTTTGCTAGAAGTTATTTCCGAATCACACAACTGATTGTATTCTTGGCTTAACCACTGGGGAACAAAAGTAAAATAAATACAAACTTGCAGCAAAACTGACTGTCAAAGTTTGTAAATCCTTATGAAAGAATGGGCTACAGACAAAAAGCTTTGCCTTGTTTTCAAATGAAACTAAATTTGAGACAGAAAGTTAAACCGAAATCCTACAGGGTAAAAGAAAAGCACGGAAGAGCTCTCTAGTTCTTTCTCCCATTTTCTGTTTTGCAAAACACAATAAGAATTCTAATAAAGAATGAGAAAGCTACTCTGCATAACGAGAAATCATGACAAAAGGATAACTTTTCCAATGAATGCCACTGAAGCTTATAGGAAGAAAAAAAGAATACTTTTTCTAGGGGAGATGGTGGTTTGCGGGATGGGGTGGGGAGTACTGGTTCAGAGAGATGGGGTCTGCAATGAATAGATGCTGCCAAAAGAATAGAAGAATTGGGGATGGGCTAGAGACAGGACACACCACTTATCGAAGACCTACTAAGTGATTGAAACTGTGTCAGAAGCTTCCCTATGTTTTCTCACTTAACTCATGATTCAGAAAAGTTGTTCAGTTCTTTCTAATTTAGCAGGAGGGAGCCAAGATTACAAGAAGTACAAAGATTGAGTCATTGTCCAGGATTCAATGGCTGATAGATAAACAGATATACCATGATTAGAAAAGGAGTTTGTCTGACTATAAAGCTTACAGTGTTTCCCCTTGGCCAGGCTGAAAGGATGTTTCTCTCGAGAAGCCAGCTGCAGATGTATTTCAGCCAGCCTTGCTGCCATTCTTCACCACCACAGGAGTCACCATCCTCATGGTTGGGATACAAGGTGTTTAGCTGACCAGGCACGGGGAGGAGTATACATCTGTTCATTTATCTCCTCAGGGGGGTGCCCAGGTGGGAAGCAGCAGTAGTGAAAACAGTCTAAGCAGGTCCCGAGGATGCCTGAAGATGGCATCTTATCACTCCTTTTTCTCAAGTTCTCTCTAGAGAGGGGAGAGGCTACTGACAATAATAATGTTAAAAACAACTTGCACACAAACAATATTTGTATCATTCATAGAGAACTTCCATGTATCTACATTTTACACACATATGTATTTTGTACACACACAAGCCCATTAATCTTCATGGCCATAATTTGTGGTGGTGAAGAGTGTACTGAAACAGAGGGATCTAAAGTGCTAGCAAGTGCAGACACAGACACAAACCCAGGTTTCCTAACTACTTTCTCTTACAATCCCAAACTCCCTAGAAGACATCTGTCTGTTTTAATATAATTTGCCAGTTTCACAGGGGAATTGCAAAGCTTACTTCCTATTTGAAATTAAGATCCTTTACTTCCTCAGAAGAAAGCTTCTATATATAAAACATAATGGCATAGTAATGAGCTCCCTTGACTAAATCAACCATCTATGCACACCCTCAAATATTACCCTCCCTTGGCTTTCAACTGCATCCACAGTAAAGATCAACAGGAACAGTAGGAGGTTGGGAGAGCATAGAAATTGGAAGTTCAAAAAGGTTGAATTACATTTAAGAATAAGACCTTATGAATAGTGAAATCTTGGTGTAGAAAAACCACCCTATTTGGAAGAGTCCCAGGGTGGAAAGAAGTGACCCTGTTACTTAGATACAGATCTGAAACTACGAGCAATCTCCCCCTTTTTAGTTTCTTGTCTTTCAAAATGTGTGATCCTACTAAAACAGTCCTTAGCCAATTGAACATCCACTGAACAAAAACATAGATGGCATTTTGAGTAGGTAGGAGATACTGGGAAGTTTTGTAGATGAGGCGTCTCTGTTTCATGCTAATTGTATTTGATCACTGATATCTTGAGATAACATGTATCAACAGTTTGATGTAAGAAATAATTTCTATCCACCTAGTATTTGCTGACAACAGATGAGAAACAGTGCCGTGCAAATATAATAGGAAAATGCCTTTTGGGGCTCCTGATGAATCATGTAGCCAAACGTGAGATTTAGGTACAATGACTGATTCATTTTTATTTCTTTATTGAAAAACATCAAGAGCTAAAAAAATGGAAGACCAACCTAGTTCATCACAGATATTCAAAATTTTAGATGTGGGGAAAAGAAAACATCTATGGCAACCATTCTGAACTAATACGGAAAATGTAACATTACTTGATCTCAGATTAGTTCTTTTAAATCAGCTTGGGAAATGACATAGCCATATTTAATTCCTCTGAGAAGAATTGTTCGGTTTCAACCATCTGCTAAATTAAGCAGCACTGATTATAATGAACATTTACAACAGACCTGATTCAAAAGGGGATAATAACTTTATGTATAAAACAAAGTCCTGGGAGGCGATTGCAATTTCAAAGATGAAGATCAAAATTAGGAGAACAGATTTTTCAGTATATTGGAATTCTAAGGTGGTAAAGGTCAAAGCACACCTCACATTGCCTTAAATTCTTTATTTCATTTTAGGAAAAACAGCCACCAAGTTCCAGCAAACTACCAGTTTTCCAGATTCTTTCCTTTACCGTGTTTCATTAGACCCCTAGCTTTCTTTTTCTTTTTCCAGGTGGTAATATAGATTTTGTTTCTTCATTCTTTATTTTCCCCTTCTCTGTACAGGGAAAAGAATCTCTGCCATAACTTCTGACAAATGTAAGAAGACCCAACAAATTAAAATAGCCAATCTGCCAAGTGCCAGTAACCCTGAGAGATGTATGATTAATTAGCCTAACAGTTCTCTTTTTTGGTCCTCAAATGGATGTTCTATGTTTCTGCTGTTTTCTGGCAGTGTTTATATATATGTGCAAGTCCACACACATTTTCCATGGAACCAGTTGTCTCGGATCAGTATTACTGAGGTAAAATAATAATAGAAGAAGAAAGAGAAGAAGAGGAGAAGGGGCCGGCGAGGAGGGGGAGAGGCAGGCGGAGGAAGAGCAGGAGGAGGGGAGGGCGAGGAGGGGGAGAGGCAGGCGGAGGAAGAGCAGGAAGAAGAAGAGGTGGTTATTTTTTGCCTTTGCCTGCCCTGGAATGTTGCCTATGTCTATTCTTCAACCAGGGAACCTATTTTTATGGCACAGGGTCACATTATTAAATATTGACAGGGACTCCTCATCAAAAAAGAAAAATAATGTGTTCATGTGTAGCCCCAAATTCACAGAAAATAAAATCCTTTAGAAGTTCTTTTCCCTCCAGATGCCAACAAAGCTAATACGGTAGTGGCACTAAGGCAGCTGAGAGAGAACTAATGTATGTTTTCGATTTTCAGAGACATAGTTCTAATTATGTGGCTGCCCCACCGACAGAATATGAAAGCCCGATAGAAGACCGACCTCCCTCTTCTTCCTTATGCACACACCCACCACTGCGAAAGATACTGAGTCTTTGCAATAGTGACTGACTTATGAAACTCCTTGACTGCCCTTTATGGTCTATGGAGCAAAGAGGTCTAGAAATTGATTAAAAGCACTAACTACTGTAATTGTATTTAGAGATGTGATTGGCAGGGCAGATCCCACTGAAAATGCAAATAGTTTCTCCTACTCTATCAACATGCTTACATATTAATTTGCTATAATTAAAAATTTTAAGATTACATAATGCAAATAATATTCAGATTAGGAGTCCTAGTGAGTTTAATAAACAAAGAGCTCCTAAATGTTCTTCCTTCCTTTTATATCATTAACTGTACCCACTGGAGTCAAAGTGACGGTTTAACAAGGCTTTCTTCCTCTCTCTGGGATTGGCATCCTTAATACCACATTGGAATGATTCATTTCAGATAATAGTGAACTTTATGAGACCCAAAGATCTATGAGAAAGTAACTGCCTATTACCCATCAATCCATCCACCCATCCATCCATTCGTTCATCCATCCATCCATCCATCCATCCAAAACACTTACTCATTCAGCAAATACTTTTTAAATCACTACCATGTTCCAGGCACATAGTGAGCAAGAAAGATATAGTTTCTTCCCTCATGTGCTTATATTCAAGATAGAAAAGACAGAATACGGAAAAGAATGATTGATTAGATACTTTTGACCGACACCAGGTAATGTCAACAACGAGGCCAAAAGTTCACTGGCATGCTCCTCCTCGTGACATTGTAACCAGGACAGATGGAATCCTCGTCTTTCTAACGGCTCCCACGCTCCAGCAGGGACTCTGCGGCAGAGGTCTCCAGACACCAGAGACCACATTGCTGGTGTGGCCTGTATCCCCGTTGTCGCCAGGGAGGATAAACGCCATTGCTTAGATGACGGACGGGAGCGTCCAGAAGAGGCGAGTGCTCAGTGAAGAAGCTGGGGCTGAAGGGCAGCCACACGAATGACAGGTATTTTTGCTGAAAGATGTAGTCTTCCTCACAGGGCAAATGTTAAATGGAGTCTAATTTTGCTTGTTTAAATAACAGGTAGTAGGGACTGTTACCTTGACTTTCACTAAGGTTGTACAGAAAGAAAGTGAACGCATTATCAGTGGGAGAGAAGGGAATAGGAGAAATATGGATCCCGGATCTCCCTTTCCTCTCTCGAAGCAACCGCCCGTCTGGGGTTTCGCTTCTTCCCCGGGGCATTGCCAGTTACCGTTGTAGGGCCCGCGAGCTTGTCTCCGCCCCCCCTCCCCCGCCGCGGTGTGAGGGTGCTCTCCTACTCCCTCCCGCTCTGGTGCTGCAGATGCTGCTCTGGCAGGCAGCAATACATCTGCAAGTAAACAGGAACTTACAATCTACTTCAATGTTTATATACGAAAGATTGTCTTTCTGCTTTAGTGTTCCCAATGGTTGGTCTATGCTGAACTGGCTCTTCAATTTTGAGGCAATATTTGCTCTGTCTTGAAGGACCAGGTTCACAGCTGAGTGGATCTTCTGGAAATGAATGCATTCAATGAATTATTTATCAAAACTCTTGGGGATATAACCACTGCCTCGACAGTAACATAGCTATTGAGTGAATTATGGGTCTAGGATACTGGCCCCAGGGAATTTCTAAGGAGGGCAGGAAAGTAATATGTTTTATAACAGCACTAGGGTAAGAGCAAGAAAAGTGAGAGATGGTAGTTTTAAAGAGCTGCCTCTTTAGGCTGCTTATGTTTTCATGATCTGTGCCAGGTTTATATGCAGAAAGGGCATTCTGGCAGTGAAATAATTAACAGAATAACTAAAACAACTAGCCAAAGTGTGGGAATTCAGTCAATTCAGTGACTTAGGATCAGCTAGACAAAATAACTCATTTTATCAAAATCGAATTTTTTGGGGGGGTGAGAGGTATTTCCAGATGTTCTTATTCAGCTCTGCACATATACATAGCATATGAAGTAGAACATTTAGGGGTGCCTTGGTTAAGTGTCTGCCTTCGGCTAAGGTCATGATCAAGGGGTCCTGGGATCGAGCCCCGCATCAGGCTCCCCGCTCTGCAGGAAGCCTGTTTCTCCCTCTCCCTCTGCCCCCACTTGTGTTCCCTCTCTCGCTGTGTCTCTGTCAAATAAATAAATAAAATCTTTAAAAAAAAAAAGAAGTAGAACATTTGCAGCTGCTGCTAAGGTATAGACAAAGTTGAAAATAGGTATTTTTATGGAAAGCCATAGATGATTGTTTGCAAAGCTTGACTTCTCTTTGCTTTAGATATGCCCTTATTTGAAGATTTAACACACCTTGCATGTCTGCGTTTTAGTTGCAACTAACAGCATATACCAAAAGCATATACGTATGATTTCCAGCTCTGCCACCTCACATGGAATTGTGACAATATTTTACTCATCAAGTCTTCATTTTGTGATCTATTGACAAAATACTCGAGTGTTTACATGATAGGACAGCAATATGAGCAACAGTTCTTTCTACGACTCTGCCCCTACCTACTCTAATAAATTGATACCTTTTTACAAGGGCTGTAAATGTAGAGTTCCTGACCAAGACATGACATTCTACCATTCTGATCACTTCCCTGATTGTCCCAGTGATGTCTCCTGCTCTTCCAAAGTCTAGTGTTTGATTTCAGATCTGGTTGGTTCTGCTTGCTGCTTAGACCATTGTGTGTCCAGTCCCTGTTCATCCTTCAGCAACTATGACACCAGACGTGGAAAGTTGACTTAATATCATCTCAAATCATATGTACTTCCAAGGGTCACAAGGCCTTGCTGCTCTATGCTCTCAGTGTTTTACAGATCTATGATAATGTGACTCTCATTTATTATTATTATTTTTAAAACTTTCCTGCCTTTTGCCCTAGATCTCCATTGGTCTTTTGGGGGTTGGGAGCTGGACTGTAGGATCCAGAATCCCCTACTTAGCATTACTCACAAATGTTTCATTCTCCAGTGACTATTCAATGCACACCTATGTACTAGGCATTGTGCTGGGTGCTGGAAATAGAGTTTTTGCCCTCAGAGGGCTTAGAATACATCATTTTTGCCATCAGGGGTTTAAGGGAGTGATAGATACAAATAAGTAAACCAAGCAATGAATAATTGTTTAAAGATAGATGTTGAAAAAATAATCACAAATGGAAGCATTGTTTCCAAACCGGAAGTGGAGAGTGCCATGAGAAGGGATAATGAGGTAAAAATAATCTCAGAAGGTCAAGGAAGGATTCCTGAGGAAGTACTATCTAGGCTAAGATCTGAGAAATGAGAAGGAATTAAATAAGTGGCTGTGGGAGAAATTGGGAAAAAAGCAGTGATGCCTCAAGTAGAGGGAAAGTGTATGAAGACCCTACACTCCCAGAGAGTGAACCCCATCTCAGGAGGTCAGACCAGAGCAGTCTGCTTTCCTCGGTGAGACTGGAAAGGTCAATGAAAACCAGATCTGGGTGGAGCGGGGACAGACCTTGTAAGTCACAGTAAAAGGGTTGGACATTGTTCCAAGATAATGAGAAACCATGGAAAGCCTTATTAAAAATACTTTAAATTATGAAATATTCTAAAAGTACAAAATAATGTAAAAAACAATGCATTAGATGACTCTGTAATCATCACGGAGCTTATTATTTTGCATTTACTTCCCTTTTTTTTTTTAGAAATAAAAGTTTTCATTTCAGCTAAAATTTCAAATCCATATCCTTTCTCCTCCCTCCCTCCCTTTCTTTCCAGATAACCACAATCCCAAAGTTAGAGTATATCATTCCTGCGCAATGATGAGGTATCTAGTGAAGTTCAAAATGTATAATCCCTATGACCCTGAAATTTGTCTTCTTGCTATCTGTTTTAGAGAAACCCTCACACATATACATGAGAGACATTTCCAAGAAACTTAATCACAGCATTTTTCACTGCAATAAAAAAAGGGGTACTAACATAACAGCCCTCAGTAGAGGGATGAATAAAGAAACCCTGGTTTAGTTGCACAATGGAACCCAATTCATCAGTTGAAAAAAATGCCTTTGAGCTTATGAATTGATGAGGATAATGTTAAAAAAATGAGATTCTTAGTTAAAAAGGCAAGTTCCAGAAGAATATATAGTATATATTTCATGTATGAAAAACTTAAAAACATAAAATAGTACCATTTATGGAAGCAGACATATATAGTAAAAATATAAAAACATTGAACACTTCTAAGCAGGGAGATACACAGTAGAAACTGCATTTAAAAGCTCAGTCTGGCTATAGTTTTGAGAATGCAATCACAAGGGTAGACCAGTTAGGAAACAGGAAACTATTACAGTAGGGTAATTGAACAATGACTGTAACTCTGATTAGGGAGAAAATTAGACCTATTCTAGAGCTATTCAAAAGGTAGAATTTTTAGGATGTAGTGTTGGGCTATGAGGGTGTGAGGGATGGGGAGGAATCAAGTGACTTTCAAGTTCGTGGCTTGAGTAATTTGGTCACTTGTGCTTCTATTTACTGATATGGAAGACAAAGATTGGGGTGACCACTTTAGGAATGGACAGAGGTAATAACCAGTTTTTGAAAATTTAATTCGGATTGCTTTCCTCAAGGAGAGATGTCAGGGATGTATGGGAAATGGGTCTAACGGTCAGTAGAGAATTCAGAAATGAAGATGGTTTGTGAGTCATCAGCATATAATGTGGAAGGTAATTAATTTTGATTAGATAGAGTACACTTGATGCAAAGAAAATATGGCCTAGGGACTGAGCTCTGTGGGACACTATGATGTCATGCTTGCAGTGGAAACTGAGAAGGAAACCCATAGAAATAGGAGCAAAAGGGAGGGGGAATATAGAGTCAGGAAGGCCAAGGCAACAAATTATCTCCAGAAAAAGGTTGTGGCTGTCAGTTTTGGATGCTGATGATACTTCAAGCAAGAGAAGGAATGAAAAGTATATGTTGTGTTTTGCTATGTACAAGTCATTGGTAATCTAAAATTGAGCATTTTCAAAATTATACTTCAAATACATACATACATATATACATACATATGTGAACATTTTCAGAAGAATGTTTGGGCTTAAAGCCATGTAGGGTAGGTTGACAATTAAATTGAGGAATGGAAATGGATGTACAGACATCTTGAGTAGTTTGGGAAGGAAATGACAAAAATAGGTAGGTGCTAGAGGCCTAGGAGGAGGGAGGATGAAAGGAATAAGTGCTTTGTTTTTCATATATTTGTTTCTTTAAGGTGAGGCAAATTCGAACATGCTGCTGGGAAGGATTCAGTAAAGAGGGAGAGGCTGAAGATGCGGGACAAAGAAGATAACTGGTGGGTGAGTTTCCCCCCAAAACTTGGAAGGTGAAATCCGAATCATTCAACAATGGTTGTTGTTGAACTAATTGACAAATGAATTGGAAGAAGGATGTCATTTCTCCTGAAACAGCAGTAAAGGGAAGAGGGATGTCTGTGGAGGTCAATAGGTTTACCGATTTGGGTAGTGGGAAGTCACGGGTTTTCATATCTGATTGCTTCTAATAACTCTCTGAGATGGGAGGTAAAAAACATCTGAGGAGAGAAAGGGAGAGGGCAGGGTTTAGAGATTTTAGGAGAGCAGAGTTTGCAATAATTTGTTGGGGAGGATGTGAAAGAATACTGGATAGGGAAACAACATAGAATCTCTGTCACTGTTTAGTTCCAAGTTGAGGTTGGAGATTCTGGATTTATGGTGGTGCTAATCTCCCTTGGACCGTACTGTGTATCTACACTCTATTCCCCTCTGGATTAATTCTTTCACAAGAGTCCTCCTCATTTCCTCCTACAGACAGACTACCCTTCCAGATGTGCCACACATGGCTGAATTTACAGGCAATATAAAGCATTGGTCAGCTTCTGGGAACCCGCATTTTCTTAACTATGTCTAGCATAGCTGAAAAAAACCCTGTATGATGGTGATATTCTAAAGCTTAGCTATTACTAAGTGTTTTGTAGGCATTCATGAACTTCCAAATTTGTTTGTGTTTTTAAGCACTGAAGGAACACTTGGGTATTTCAAAGTTCTCTATAAATGACAATGAGTCTTTAAGTCTATAAAAGACTAAAGAGTTCCATTTTTTATGAACAATTACATAGTCTGTAACACAGGTTTCATCAACTCTGTGCTAGAAATAAAGAGATCTGCGATGTGCCTCTAGAGTGCGGCCATGTTTATGTTGTACACATTTTTATTGCTGTTGTCACTGAGGCATATTTTTAATATGGGAAAATGGAATAGGTATTCAGAAGTCTGAGAACACTGAGGAATATTCTAGTATGGTTACTGTGGTCTGATTGACTCAGCAGCATATTGACACACATTTGGTTTTCCATATATTCAAAAGAACCAATGTTTTCTTTTTAAAAGTGACTTCATCTTCCATCATAAATGTCTCTACTTGAAGGTCTGCTGAGAGAATTCCTTGGAAACCAAAGAACATTTAGTCATGTAGTGTGTATGTGGCTTTTTTTCTCTTTAATTTATGAAGTCCTTTGAGTGAGTAAATTAAAAAGTAGTGTGTTAGTATTCCACATTTGAGAATTTGTTTTCTAAGCAAGTTTGTAATTTATGGTGTTTGTGATTTTCTGTGAAACTTCTAGTTATATCTATGCCATGCAAACTAGTTAAACCATTTTTGCTGGGTTTTGATCAGAAGGATATAGAATGATCTCCAGTTGTGGAGTAAGAAAACTTGGGTCTAGTTTCAACTCTGATACTAACAACTGTAATCTTGATTAACTCTTTGTCTGAGCCCCAGTTTCCTAACCTGTGAAAAGAGGAGTTTTATTAGGTGACTTTTAAAATATTTTCCAGATCTGAATGTCAATTTTAGGAGTTGATACAGCTGTTTGGGAACATAAAAAAGGGCTAAATATTGTTAAGGTTATTAATTCTTACATGGCACAATGAAAAATGTGCATGCTCAAGCCTGGGGTTTAAGGACATAAAATTCATTCACTTATACTTTTATTAAAAGTGAGTATCAGAAATTTGGGGAGCAATGATGAACAAGAAATGTATCAGTCCTCTCATTGTAGCTGGGAAGAAAGACATGTCAGCTGATTATTGGAATAAATACAAGTGGTCCTGCAACAGTATCTATATCTCAACTTTCTCCTCTTAGCATATCCAACTTCCTATGTGGAATCATTTAGTTATCTTATAGCACTTCAAACTCACACAATTGACTGCCCTCTGCTCTCAAAACCTATTCTTCAAAAACTAATGATGTAATGTATGGTGATTAACGTAACATAATAATAAAAAACAAACCTATTCTTCCTATTTTTTTTTTTTAATAACACCGCAATTCACCGACTTGCTCAAGTAGAAATCTAGGAGTATTGCCTGGTTTCTTCCTCTTCTTCATTATTTGCATCTAATCCATCAGCAATTACATTTGGAGCTTTTAATTCCCAAGGCTACCACCCTCGTCCACCACCATACCTTTCCTGGAGCCCTGTAAGAACCTCCTTAGTGCTCTCCCTACTTCTGTGTTTGTCCCATTCCAACCTAGTCCCAAAATGGAACCAAGAGCGATGTGTGAAAAATATAAATTCAATCATGGTACCTTCATTCTTAGAGCCTCTGTTGACTTCCTCTTGTATCTCACATGAAAGCCAAGTACTGGCATGATCTGCCCCTTCCTACATCTCCAGTATCATCATGGCGCTCTCTCTCTTGACCATAAAGCTTCAGCGTAGTTTCAATTCTGATCTCTTTTTCTCAGAGATGACTTACTTTACTCTATGGATTGTACTTTCTCACCTCTTTTTGCATTTTACTACCATCTGCTCTTTTTCCTTCACAGCACTTACTGGAACTTCTAACTTGATCATAGTTTTATTCCCTTATTTATTGTTTGACTTACCCGCTAGAATGACTTCTCTATTAAGGGCAAGAAATTTGTTAGTTTCATTTACTTAGCATCTTCATGGTCCTTACTGTGTAACTCACTAAATACTACTTGAAAAAAATCAGCCCATTTATTATGACTTTTTACTATTTTGCAACCTGAAAGTATTGAGGAAATGAAAGCAACAGGCATTTCTTGACATTTCTTATCAATAATGTGTCTAAGGCTGTTACCAATTATGCAAAGATTGGCATGATTAAAATAACAATTGGCAATTTGCTTATTATCACATTCTTTATTCTTTAAAACCATGCATCTATGAAGAACCATAAAAAGAGAAATTCTTAATTAGACCCAGTCCAATTCTACGTTAGTAGTTGTTCATATAGCAACTTGTGGAAGAGTTTTAATTAGTAATGTATTTAATGACTATCAGTTTTTCACACCACTCATCTTTTACTCTCATACCCTTAAAAAAATAAACAATTGTATTCCTTCTGATTAATTTTTCACTCGTAAAAGCCTAAGTACTAATATGCTGGTAAATTGCCATCAGTTTTAGTGTGAAGTAATTTACTTATTTTTGGTCTTTCCTATTACACTGTGATCTTATTTATTTTTACATAAGATCTAGCATCACATCATGATTAATCTTGATGATTAATCTTATATTAAAAATAATTATTAAAGAGAAGTAAGGATATATAAAAATAATATTTGTTCATTTATATAGTCATTTGGAATTAATGAAAATGTGTGGGTAATACAAATTAAATGCCTTAAGAAATATGGCTCTGGACAGTTCACATTTTGTAATAATTAAGGATAGCATATTTTCAATATTAGATAGACAGTGGGCTACTTAGACTCTGTTAATATAGTGCTGTCTCTCTTTTGTGTTTTTCTCATTTCCTGGAACATTCATAGCTCTCCGATGAAGACACAACACATCTCTAGCACTCCTAGTATGTAAGAGTCTATCACATAATGGGTGCCTAATACAATTTTGTTGACCTGAAGTGAAGTAGTTCTTCAAGTTATTATTCAGTGTTGCGATGCTTATACTCTGTGCCATAGGAGTTATTAAAACATCTGAATCCTTTCTTTTTCGAATTATAAAAATAGGATAATCACTAACATCTTTAGTAATTTATAGTTCGAGTTACTTGGTATGGGGTACACATGTTAACACAAGTCAAAAGCATAGGAGTATATACAGAGAAAAACAAATTTCTGTCTCACTTCTCTTCCTCAGCTGCTCTGTACCTCTCTCCGGGGATTTCTGTTATCATCTGTTTCTTCGTATCTTCAGAGGTATTCTACAGAATCCGGGTGAATGTGCATGTTCTTTTTATTTCTACAAGTTAGAGGTTTTGTTTTCATCATTTTTCAATATATCTTACATCTATAATAATAAGTGGAGAGTTCCTCATTCTTTTTATGACTGCATAGTGTCTCATTGAAGGGGGCTGCAATATTGTATTAATTAATCCTATATTAATAGATATTTCAGTGGCTTTCAATATTTCATTATAAAATTGCTTGTTTTCATGCATTTGGATGGCTATAACAAAATATCGCAGACTGGGTGGCTTATAAACAACAGAAATTTGTTTCTCACAGTTTTGGAGGCTGGAATTCCAAGATTAGGGTGCCAGCCTGCCTGCTTCTGGGTTGTAGAATTCTCCTTGTGTCCTCGCATAGTAGAAGGGACAAAGGAGCTCTTTGGTGTCTCTTTTATAAAGGGTTTCTTTTTTTTTTTTAAGATTTTATTTATTTACTTGACAGAGAGAGACACAGCGAGAGAGGGACCACAAGCAGAGGGAGTAGGAGAGGGAGAAGCAGTCTTCCCCGCGGAGCAGGGAGCCCGATGTGGGGCTCGATCCCAGGACCCTGGGATCATGACCTGAGCCGAAGGCAGATGCCTAACGACTGAGCCACCCAGGCGCCCCAGGGGTTTCTTTTATTTTTTTCTTATTTATTTTTTTTTTTTCACTTTTTCAAGTTTCTTTTATTACTAATTTTGTAAAAGCCAGCGAGCAGCTATAGACACAACTGAAAAGTAGAATGTAGAAAAAAAAAAAAAGGAAAAAGAGCAAAGACACATCCTTCACCGTACCATAAATACAGAGCTCTATTAGTGTTCCCCCACCAATATCTCATAGGAACCCTAGATTTCCATATACTCAAGAGTACTCCCCATTATTGTGCAGGGGACCAGACTGCATTCAGGTGTGATGATGTCAAACCAAATATGTACTGGTACTGCTGAGTTCAAGGTCTACAGTTTGGGCCCTTAAGTGGGGTTAAGGTCCCAGGCTGTGCCAGATCCCATACCCGAAGTAGACAGCAAACCCAATCAGCATGGAGACACCAACTCGGGCCCTCGTGGCCGCTGTCATCTGCATCATAAGGCAAACATTCACAAAGATGCTCAGGAGTGGGAGGAGAGGCACAGCAGGGACCTTAAAGGGAAGGGGAGTGGAGCTCTGTGGCTGTCTCCAGATGACCCCAGTGATCCCAGCGATGAGCACCAGGAGCAGCACAACCACTGTGATTGGCGCTGGGTCTCCAGAGAGCAGACCTGGCCACTGGGTCAGCACCAGGCAGAGAAGAGTCAGCAGCAGAGCAAGCAGTGAGGAGCAAACAACGACAACCTGGCCAGAGAGTGGAGTGGGGGTGGGGCTGCCTGGAAAGAATAGTCCCTGTAGAGTCAGCTTCTCTGCTGCAGGTCCACTCTCCTCCTGCAGCTGCGCTTCATTTCCCTCAATCTCCTCCTGCACCTGTGCCTCATTTCCCTCATTCTTCCTCTCAGGCTGATACCTGATGATGAGAACACAAAAAGCTACCAGGGAATAAGATATCAGGTCACAGTAGACCTGAGGTCCAAGAGATCAGCGAATCCAAAAAAGAGTAGCATGATTGAAACAATACAACGGATCCCAGAGAACAAAATGTGGGTGTATGTGCGGGTACATTTCTTGGCAAGCACAGGGAACAGGAGGCCATCCTGTGCCATCATGTATATCACCCACCGTATGGGGAGCATAAAGCCCTGATAGATGCTGACAAAAATACTACAGAAAGTTGCAAAAGCTACAACACAGTAGGCAGGGGCCCAGCCAATATGGAGAAATGCCTCAGACAAGGTGCTCCCAGGTCGAAGCAGGTAGTAAGGCACCATGAGTGTAAGTGCCGCAGAGACACCAAAATACACCAAAAAGCAGATGAGCAGTGAAATCACAATTCCCATGGGGATGGAACGCTCTGGATTGTGTGAATTTTTGACTTTGGTAACAATATTCTCGAAACCTATAAATGCATAGAAACAGATAGCTACTCCACGGAGAATCCCCTCAAAGCCAAAAGGCACGAATCCCCCAGAGCCCAGAGGGCCCACGCTAGAGGTGTCATTGAGTCCAGCCTATATGTAGTCCTCTTCTCCGAGCTTCCAGTTGTGCAGGTCCCCCTTCATGAAGCCAGAGATGATGACAAAACTGAGAACCAAAAGGGTACACAATAAGACTATAGCACTTCTGCACTGAATATTCGTGTATGTTCGTGTGTGTGTATAATTTCACAAATGCACATATATCTGTACACAGAATATTTAGAAATAGATTGCTATGGCAAAAGCTATGTGCATTTTAATTGGAACAGAAAATGCCACAGAGATTTAATGCCACCAGTTTACACTTAGATTAGCAATATATAAGGATTCTCTTTTTCTCTACCTCATTAAGAAATTATGGATCAAAATTTTGATATTTGTTAATTTAATGATACTATTATTATTTTTTAGAGATTGATCTAGGACTTCTTGCTGATGCAGTAAGATATGAATCAGAAACAAGAAGAAATAACTTTTATATTTCTTTTGAATTTCCCATATAATCTATCATACTGCTCAAGACATTGTTTGCTTAAAAATCTACGTTGTTTCCCAGTGGTAAGAAAGATGCTATGCAAACCTATCATAAATTTTTACCTAGTCTTCTTGTGCCTAATGGCATATGTTTGTTAGTGTAATAACTAAGTCTGTGGCCATGGAGCAAAGAAGTCTAACTGATCAATAGAGGATTTTAATGCATTTTCTCCTGACCTCTTTAGAATGACATTCATATCAACTAAAAGAATGCAGAACATGTTGGTCATTATTACCAGTTCAATATGAAAATTCGTATCTTGAATGGTACCAATCTCTTAAAAGTTGCAGTTCATTTCAAATGTTATTTTTCTCTTCTTATTTATTTTGCTATCACTGCATAATGTGTCACTGATAGAAAAGTTCAGTGATAGGTTTCCATCTTAAAGAGCCATTTAAAAAGCTCAACATTTGAAGAGTTCATTATCTACACACATATATTCTGCATTGAACTAATTTATAAATGTCATAAAAATATTAGAAAATATTTTAATTTCTATTAACACAGTATGTTTAAATCTCAAAAGACTAAGAATGCATGTATCATATATCCCTTTTCTTTTTTTAATAATAAGTGAGTTGTACACTTTATTTTTATTTTTTGAGGTGGGGGTAGAGGCAGAGGGAGAGAGAGAGAGAGAGAGAATCTTAAACGGACTCCCTGCCCAGCATGGAGCCTGATGCATGAGATCATGACCTGAGCCAAAATCAGTCTTTTAGCTTAACTGACTGAGCCACCCAGGTGCCCCAATCTATTCTTTTCCTAAACATACCCTTTTGGATTAACATGACCCGTATCAGGCAAGCTCTAAGAATCCTTTACAATAGTACTTTATCAGATCTATACCACAAGTACTTGCTTATTTGTATAGTCATACTCATATTCATATATTCAATCACTTATTAACAACTACTCAGGATATTTCACTGAGGTGAGTCCTGCATGATTTTTTAAAGATTTTTATTTATTTATTTGAGAGAGAGAGAACGAGATAGAGCATGAGTGGGGGGAGGGGTAGAGGGGGAGGAGAAGCAGACTCCCCACTAAGTAGGGAGCCAATGTGGAGCTTGATCCCCTGACCCCGGGATCATGACCTGAGCTGAAGGCAGACCTGAGCTCAGTCCGTTAAGGACTGAGCTACCCAAGTGCTACTGAGTCCTGTGTGACTTAAAAGAGATTATTAAGGGGGGCCTGGGTGGCTCAGTCCACTGGGTCAGCCTTCAGCTTGGGTCATGATCCCAGGTCCTGGGATCGAGCCCCACATCAGGTTCCCTGCTCGGCGTGAGCCTGCTTCTTCCTTCCCTCCCCGCTTGTGCTCTCTCTTGCTATCTCTGTCACTATCTGTCTCTATCTCTCAAATAAATAAATAGAATCTTAAAAAAAAAAAAACAGAGAGAGATTATTAAGGGGCACCTGGATGGTGCAATCTGTTAAGCACCTGACTCTTGGTTTTGGCTCAGATCATGATCTCAGTGTTGTGAGACCGAGCCCTGTGTCGAGCTCTGCACTCATTATCAAGTCTCCTTGGGATTCTCTCTCCCTCTCGCTCTGCCCCTCCTGCTCATGCTCTCTCTCTCTCTCTCAAATAAATAAATCTTTAATAAAAAATAAATAAAAGAGATTATTAAATATATATTGCTTGTCTTTGGAGAGCTCACATTTTCAAATGTTGGAAGGGCATAGAGACCATGTCAATGCTTCTACTGGGAATTTTGTTTGTACCTCTGAGTTTTCTTTTAAAACTGAGATTAGATGTATAGACAAATATATTGTATCTGTATGCATATCTGTCTATACATGTATAAAAGGAGAAATAGTAAAGTAATAAAAATAGATACTGAAGAGTAGAGAAGACAAAAAAATCCCATCCATTATACTTTTAGGGAAAGGCAACCCTATTAATAACTTGGCATGCTCTATATCCTTTTAATCTTTTTTCTAGGTATATTTTATTTTGTTAAGATCATCTATATTAATTTTTGTTGTTTTCATTTAATGTGTAATAAATATTATTACAGTGTTTTTAAAAAACTATAAAATATTCTATCTATAGTTATATCACAATTTACTTACTATTACTCTAACTTTAAATACTTGGATTATTTGAACTCTATGTTAATATAAAACACACTGTGAACAGTATTTGGTGGTGTGTATCTGTGTCTGCATTTTTTTTTCTGTTGGGTAAAATTATTGGACCTCATGATATATTTTTATGCATCTAAGATGTGTTCAAGTAGCATTCAAAAAATGTAAAAATTATTTTTATTTTTTTAAAGATTTTGTTTATTTATTTGACAGAGAGAGCGACACAGTGAGAGAGGGAACACAAGCAGGGGGAGTGGGAGAGAGAGAAGCAGGCTTCCCGTGGAGCAGGGAGCCCAATGCGGGGCTCGATCCCAGGACCCTGAAATCATGACCTGAGCCGAAGGCAGACGCTTAACAACTGAGCCACCCAGGCGCCCCCAATGATGTAACAATTTTTAATAGTAACTAAATTTACTATGAGTCCATCAGGTATATTTTCTCATGACTCCTTTTTAGTAGGTATTATTATTATTATTGATCCTTTGAAACTCAAGGTATTTGAAAGCTCAAGTAACATGGCCAATTTTACAAAACTTTTTTGTGCTGAAACCAAGTTTCAAGCCTAGATTTTTTTGACCATAAGAATATACTTAAAGAACAGAAATTTATTTTCTCACAGTTCTGGATACTGGAAGTCCAAGATCAAGGTGTTGGCTTCTTCTGAGACCTCTCTCCTTGGCTTGCTGTGATTGTCTTTTCACTGTGTCCTCACATGGTCTTTCCTCTCTGTCTGTGGGTCTGTGTTCTAATCTCTTCTTATAAGGACACCAGTGATATTGAATTAGACCTAGTTTTACCTTAGTTACATCTTTAAATACTTAACTATTATTATCTGTAGATGATATAACTGTACAGCTAGAACTATACCCCACCCTGAATTAGCTGAAAACCTCTTCAAATTTTGAGGTATTTACAATATCTCATTTACATTAATTTTTCCTGCTTCTTTCTCTTTGTATATATGTAATCTTTTATCACATAGAAATAGTTAGGATCAATTAACCTTGAAATAAGATGTTCTATATAACGTAGTTTCCGAAATGTAGGTATTCACCCATTAATGGATCCTAAGATCCAGGTAATGGGTAAGACCAGTGTTTTGCATGCAACAGAATAGATCAGAAAATAAATAAATTTTGTTTTGTAAAAGTTTTGCTTCAATTGTGTGTATGTGTGGTAAGTTGCAATAAAATGTATTTTTAATTTTAGGTATGTAACATAAATATTTTTTCCATCATAGCTTCTTTAGTGAAAAAACTTCTTAAACTTCCTTCAGGGGGGTGTAATATGTATTCTGACAAACAGTCCAACCACTCCCCACTTTATCACTGAAACCTCCAGGAATGTTATTATATAGCATAGACTGACCCTGGGACGCAGGCAAATCCATTGGTATCAGAATTGCAATGGGACTGAGTGTAATAACTGCCCACATTAGCTCTTAGCTTCACCTATATCTTCAATAGGGATTGGATGGTATTTCTGAGTTACTTTCTGTGAAATCTGGGAGAATTTCCATCTCCCAAATGTTGAGCAATATCAAGTTATTTATTATTATTATTTTTTAAAGACCCTATCCATTCATTTGACAGAGAGAGACACAGCGAGAGAGGGAACACAAGCAGGGGGAGCAGGAGAGGGAGAAGCAGCACCCCCGCCGAGCAGGGAGCCTGACGCGGGGCTCCATCCCAGGACCCCAGGACCACGACCCGAGCCGAAGGCAGACGCCCAACGACAGAGCCACCCAGGCATCCCAATATCAGGTTACTTCTTAAACTTTTTCCTGACAGCCTTGCGGTCTGGTTCTAGGTGAACAGTGCCTGGGCGATCATGGTGATCTTGTTGCATCATACTTCATCACATTTAATGCAGTTTTGAGGGCCCAGGCTGGCTCGGAGGAGCCCTTGGCTTGGGTTGGAAACTGTTTCCCCAACCTGGGGACCTCAGTGGTCAAGAAGCCAACCTTGGGTCGCCAAAGCAGGCCTACATCAGCCTACTATTCTGGTGCTTTGTGTGATTTTCTTATTACTTCAGCCCAAACATTTTCTCTTTTTCTCCCTCTTCTTTCTGATTTGACTTCACTAATCTGTTAGAGCTATGTAGGCTCTGGAGAATCCTAAGCTTTTGCAGTCACTCATGCCAATGTGCTTATACTTCATTTATTCTGACTTGTTCCAGTCATTTCCAATCCTTCAAACTGTACCCCACATAACCTTCCTAATCTTGCTACAAAATCTTTTGAGTCTGTATAAATGTTCAGAGCAAATCTCTCTCTAGTGTTTATATATGCTTATAAATATAAGAACCCACACATGCCTCCATCTTTAAGCTCTTTTAAATGAAGTGCAATTTTCTTCTATAGACATAGAGCTTTGGGGCATTGAGTTCCCAAATAATTATAGTACTCAAATCCTATAAATTCTAAGTCATCCCTTTTACTTGTCTACTTGTAAGACTTGATATACCAATACAGTCTTCAGATTTATGTTCTAATCATGATTCAGAAAGTACTATTCCATGTATGTGTCTATTTTCAGGTTTTAGTGTTTTAGGTGTATAACATACTAAATATAAATGTTGCATACCAAAATAAATATTTTCCAGAGCCCCAAGGTTTGTAGTCAGTCTGAGCCAGATCATAAAACCATGAGTCTCTCATGGTTTATCTCGCTCTCTGATTTCCGCCCCCTTCAATTTTCCCTCCCTTCCCTTATGGTCTTCCATGCTGTTCCTTAGGTTCCACAAACAAGTGAAACCATATAATTGACTTTCTCTGCTTGACTTATTTCACTTAGCATCATCTCCTCCAGTCCCATCCACGTTGATGCAAAAGTTGGGTATTCATCCTTTCTGATGGCTGAGTAATATTCCATTGTATATATGGACCACATCTTCTTTATCCATTCATCTGTTGAAGGGCATCTCGTCTCCTTCCACAGTTTGGCTATTGTGGACATTGCTGCTATGAACACTGGGGTGCATGTGCCCCTTCTTTTCACTACATCTGTGTCTTTGGGGGTAAATACTTAGTAGTGAAACTGCCGGGTCATAGGGTAACACTGTTTTTGAAATGACAAGGAGGCTTGTAGATCAGTTTTTTCAAAACTTCCTTGATAAGATACGTCATGGCCTCCAGATAGTTCTCTCTCCAAGGGATCACTTTTTGAGCAGGTAAACAGAGCAAGGCTCTGGACCAGTTCACACATTTATGCTTCATACCTAGTGGTTTGTGGGAGCTTGCACCTGTTGACTCAAGAGAGCCAATTGTGAGCAACTATTCCCAGCCTGGCCTTTAGTGACATCATGCTAGTGAAAACATCAATGTTGAAACTGGCCATAGTGGGAGTATTTACACCAAAGAAATTGGCAAATATATGTTACAAATCAGTGTTTTCTGTTATGAAAGCCGTTATAAAATGTTTACTAGCACACATCTGCTTACTGCTTATCTGCTGATCTTTTTTTTTTAATCTTCCTTTTCCAGGAGATAACATAATTTTTTTTAAGATTTATTTATTTAATAAATAAATATTTATTTATTTATTGAGACAGAGAGAAAGAGAGAGCATTCTTGCCCTCCAGTAAGGGGAGGGGCAGAGGAAGAGACTCTTCAAGCAGATTCCCTGCTGAGTGTGAAGCCTGAAACAGGGCTCAGTCTCCTGACGCTGAGATCATGACCTGAGCAGAAACCAAGAATCAGATGCTCAACTGACTGAGCCACCCAGGCATCCTTAGGAAATACCATAATTTATTAAGACACATCATGTCTGGAGAGACTGGGTAAAAATGCAACTTCTTGTCTAGAATTTCACATGTATTCTCTTGGATTATTTCATTAGAGTAATATTTTATAGCATTGTATGCTTCTGTGTTTTTAATGGAAATGCCCAGTGTTGAACACTATATTAAACCTGTCACCTCTGAAAACTGAAAAAGTGATTGAGGGGGGTTTTCTGCAATCTTATTCTAAATTTGACGTGATCTGTCATTACAGCTGTTGTCAGTTCAATGTCCACTGACTCGCCCTTCACAGTCATTATAAGGATAGAATTTTGACTCAATTCTTAAGTTGAAAATTCAACTTGCAAATCCAGTTGCAGCTGGACCTTCATTTAGAGCACATATATCTAGACAGAAACCCTCAAGTGTTAGTCTGTATTGACCTGGGACGCACTTGGAAACCTCTGCCTTTGCTTTGGGTTGCACTGAGACCAATCTGCACATTCAAGGAAACAAACAAATGAGAACACTAAGGTAAATTAATGCATTACACATATACCTACTGAACTTGAAAGCACAGACACTAATGTAGAGTTTTGTCAAAAGATTGAGATTAGGGGGTGCCTGGGTGGTTCAGTAGCTTAAATGTCCAGCTCTTGATTTCAGCTCAGGTCACAATCTCAGGGTCTGAGATCGAGTCCTACATTGGGCTCTGCACTTAATTCAGAGTCTGCTTGAGATTCTCTCCCTCCCCTCCCTCCACCCCCTCCCCGCTTTCTCTCTCTCTTAAATAAAAAAAAGTTTTAGATTAGATCAGTGATTCTCAAGTGAGTGTGATTTTGCCCTCCAGGAGACATTTGGCAATGTCTGGAGACAGTTTGGTTGTCAAAATTATTGGGGGAATGCTATTGTCTCTAGTGGCTAACAGTTGCTGCTAAACTCATAAAATGCGTTGGAATGTCCCACAGTGAAGAGCTATCTAGTCCCCAGTGTCAATATGCTCAGCTTGAGAAACCCTAGACTGGAAGGAAATGGGGCTTACAAGACCTCTCACCTTGTCAAACTTTCTTAAAATTCATCTTAATTACCTCTACTCTCTGTCCTTGGCAGCTGTCACATCTGTTTCCACAACTCCAATCTTCAGGCTTCTCCACCCTTCCTCTCAGAGGCCACACTTCCTTTTCTCATTTGGAACAATTTAGCAATGGCTTATTTCTCTTCTTGACTCTCAACACCCCTGCACTCTCCAAAATTATCTTGCCACTCTGCTCAGCAGGGCAAATGAGTTTCCTTGAGATGTTTTCCTTAGGGAGTTATGGAAAGGGGGTAAGGAGCATTGTAAATAATAAACATGGTTTTCTTCTCATGTACACAGGAGAGTTAAGTTAATCTTACAACGTATGAGTAATATCTTTCTTCATTTTATATTCTTTTTTTTCTATTCAAGTTTGTCATGCTTTCTACTTTGTTCTTTATTTGGGTAATTAAAAGGTAATAACTCAGCAGGTGGATTTTCCCCAGCTGTCAGAATTCCTGCTAAAAGATGATTTAGAACACCTTGACTCAAAAGGGATCTGACAATTAAAGTGTTTTTTTAAAGAATTGCACAATGAATGTGCTTCTTTGGAAAGTTTATTTTCTATCCATTACTATACTTTGAAGTAGAATTACTAATTGTTATTCAACTATATTTCATTACAGTTAATTGGCTTCCAACATTTGAAAATGATTTACTCCCACCACTTCAGAAGTTGCTAATAGCAGCCCCTAAATCACAATCTTGACAGAATAACTTCATGTTCTTTCTTGATTACATTGTCTTTGCAACTCCAAATTTAACAAGGTGATTACATTCTTGAATTTTCGTGCTTTGTGAATTTTTTTTTTTTACGAGGAGTGATGTGGTGATGTTCAAAGAATCCTGGTTTTTAAATTAGAATCTTAAATCTTCCTCCTTCCTAAATGATATTCCCAAATTTTACCATTCAAAGAGCAACAGGCACAACTGGTCTCTGGGAAAATGCAGGCAGACTTTTACAAGAGCGTTTGTACATGAGTGGGTATAGAAGCACTTCAATGATAAATTTGATTCCTCCTTGACAACGTCATCTGCAACTCATGGAATTCAAATGCAGAGCTACTTACATCAAAATCACTGGAACCTCTGGTATCTTCAAGAGAAAAATAAGTAAGCAGATAATGGGAATGGAGCAGTTACTTTCCTTCATTAATAAAAACTAAACAATCAGATTAAACCATGCTTCTGCTACTGGGTAACCCACAGGCAAATCACTTTACTTTTTGAAACTTCTGTAGAATGGGAACAATAGTGCCTACCAGGAATGCCTCATAGTGCTGTGTGCATGATTCACTGAGTTCATTATTATCTTAATAAATATTTATTGAAAACCATGTATGTAACAGACACTACAGTAGATAAAACAGGTGTAGGGGTGAACAAGGTAGTCTAGGTCTTTGCTCTTTGTAGCTTTTACTATCTAGCACTCTGCCATTCAAAGAGCAATGCATACTGGTAACATCGGCACTCCCTGGGAGCTTGTTAAAAATCCAGCATCTCAGACCTTCCTCAGATGTCCTGAATCAGAATCCGTATTTTAACAAGATTCCCAGGTGAGTCATATGTACATTAAAGTTTGATGAGCACTGGCTAGCAGGTATTATGAAAACTAATTCTGGATTTAGGAAAGTGCTATGCAAAATTTTTAAAAGGCCAGTTATTCATATAATAAGAAAGGGAAGATACAAATCGTATTTAAAATTTCCAAGAAATATATGCATATGTGCTTACTTAAATCAGATAATTTCTGTTAAAATTATGGGGACAAGATAAGTTGTAATTATTTATATTACTATTTATATTACTATTAGACATTCATTTTATTTTTTTATTTTATTTTTTTACATTTTTAAAATTTTATTATGTTATGTTAATCACCATACATTACATCATTAGCTTTTGATGTAGTGTTCCATGATTCATTGTTTGCATATAACACCCAGTGCTCGGGCGCCTGGGTGCTCAGATGGTTAAGCGTCTGCCTTCGGCTCAGGTCATGATCCCAGGGTCCTGGGATCGAGTCCCACATCGGGCTCCCTGCTCCTTGGGAGCCTGCTTCTCCCTCTGCTTCTCTCTCTCTCTCCCTCTGTCTCTCATGAATAAATACATAAAATCTTTAAAAAAAAAAAAAAACACCCAGTGCTCCATTCAGACATTCATTTTAACACTAAAGGAGTGAAGAATAATAATGTCAGGAAAATATATGAGATTTCTGGAGGAAACTGTCCACTGAAGCTCACATAAGAGAAGACAAGAGAGATGAAGTTACTTGGTTCAAATCAGGTTAGGTCATTCTTGGAAAATACTATCTCATAGCACTTAGTCTTTGTGGAAAGACAAACAAAAAACATGAAGGGAAAAACCTTTTTCCTTGTGAGGAAGAAAATACAGTTAAGGCTGAGAATAAGAAACAAAGAGATGAGAAAGGAAATAAGAGAGATCACTTGAGACAAGAAAAGGGTCCGAAAAGGAAAGAATAATTTAGAAAGTATATACTATGTCTCCTGTGGGTGCTCCAGACGTCAAAAAGAAGAGTATAATGTATTTTAGGGTTTGATATTCCTGAACAGTCATAACAGCCACAAACGACTGCCAGTAATTTAGCAGAGACACTATGTCAAGGACAAAATCCACACACACAACCTCATACTCAACCAAATTGCATGCAATTGCCTATGACAAGTCCTTGTTGGAATCCTCTTATCATGGCAAACATCCTTGGTATTCTAAATAGTGCCATGAATAGGGAAAGAAGAAAAATATCCCGAGCCCGGGGCACAAATTTTCTGTGGAAACAAACAGGAAAAAAATTGAACAGCTCTACAAGTAACTGTGGTTCATATGCAAAGACAGTTGTAAATTGTATAGACACTATCCATATAAAATACACACTCTCAAGCACTGTTTCCTAAAAGGTAAGTAAAGAAGTGGACAAAGGTGACATTTGTCATTATAGAGCAGTCAGCTTCAGTTTCAGTACTGAGATGATTCCAGAATTAAACCTCCTATTATTGATTTTAAGCTTGCTAGAAGAAAACAAGTACTGGAACACAGCCAAAGTATTGTGCCAACAATGTCGGATTAAGCGCTCCAAATTCTGCTACTTGGGCAGTACACTATTAACCAAAAGACTGCTTACTAACAGCAGAGAACTGAATGCAGTTCACCTGTCCTTGGGTGGTATTTACAGTGTGATAGCAATAGAGCATCAGTACATCTATTTACCAAATATTCATGAGGCCATTAATATGTACCTGTTGTAGTGTGTGAGCAAGTTTTCAATCAAATTGAAGATATGAAAACCGTGGTAGCAACTGAATGAATGTCAATCTTTCATGTGGAAACCAACCCCATACTTATCATAGGTCTTATAAGTGGCCTCTGTAACATCCCCATCATAATGTTAATGCTTAGATGTCACCAATAGTGAGGCCCGTTAATTGTAAGTCTATTGTGTGTCTCGAGTGTTGTATATACAACACTGACATAGAGTGTGGAGGTGAGAGCAATCTCAAATAGGAAAGGCAACAAATGATTTGATAATATTGACCATCAAATATTTGGAGGTCAACTGCAATGACAGTCATTGCTGTTAATTTATAGAGCAATGCAAACTGCAAACTAGTTGCCTCACTGACCCCAGAAAAAATTAATTGACAAAGTAAAAAAAGAATTTAAAAAAGGCATTGCTTGCCATATTTACTATAGGTAAAACTTCCTGTTTTATTATTCATCTTCTCAGCGGTAAGTTCCCTGAAAGCAGGGATTGTGTTTACTATATATTGGTCACTCTTCTATTTGTAGCAAGTAGCACAGTGCCTGACATGTATCCATTCTAAACTTTTATTGAGGGTGTATTATATGACATCATTGTCATAGACATTAGAAAACAGAGTAGTCAACTAGAAAATGACTGTCCCTGACTTCTTGTCCCAGATTCAAGAAGCACCACCCCGCCCCAATATCTAGTAGGATAAATAGAAGAAATCCACACCTAGAACCAACAGAGTGAAAATATCAAATACCAGAGACAAAGAACAGACCTTAAAAATAGGAGGAAGAGAGATTACTTATAAGGGAACTACAATTAGACCGACAGGCAATTTCTCAATAACAACAAAGAATTTCTCAACATAATCAAGAAATCCAGGTAAATTATCAAAATGTGAAGAGAAAGTTGTCATTCTGGAATTATATTCCCAGTGAATTTTTTTTCAAAAAGAAAAGATGAAATATAGATGTTTTCAAAGAGTAACATCCTTTATTGATCAGAGACCTTTACTAGAGGAATATCTATGGCATGTATCAAGAATAAGGAACTCACCGGGAGGAACACTGATATGCAGAGAGGAATGGTGAGCAATGGAAATGATAAAAACATATGAGAAAGCCGAAACAAACATTGTACAAACCAGTAATTATCATACTTTATATTAGAGATTCTTAACCAGAGAAATTTGTGAACATGTGCACCAATAGACTTTTCCAAAGATGCTCAGAATAGCCTTTTGAATAATAAAGGTTACATACTAATAATTGCTTTGAAAAAGCCGAGTAGGAGCAGAAGGGTAGAGTCACTTGAGGGGTATTGCTATTGATGGGAGAGCTCCTTTGTATTAGGAGAAAAAGGAAGCTCCCTCTGAGAGGTGACACCTGAATGATCTAAAAATCCTGACTTTTTAAATCTGAAAACCAAGGGCAGGACCTTGAGCTTGTGGTTATTTTATATAAGTTTGAGAAACCGGCCAGTATTTCTCTTTCTCTAACAACTTAAGTACAATAGTGGATAGCAGAGGATTAAAAAAAAAAAAAAAAGACAGATTAGTCTAAATTACAGATGTGGAGAATTGGCCTGATATTTGGGAATCCAGCATTCTAGGCTGGACGAGACATGCAATTTTCTCGGCCTTCAATTTTATTGATTATAAAAGATGGAGTTGAATTAGATGATGTCTAGTGTTCTTTCTAGCTTTAAAAGTATAGGATGAAATGAAGACCAATTGGGGACAATTTTTCTTAAAGAAGTTATCAGAGTAAGTGAAATATGTATATGTATGTGTAAAATTTTAAAAACTAGCTTGCTGCCACTTAATTGTTAAAACTAGTAGTAAATAGCAATATGCCTGTTCAGAGATACAGCAAGTTTTTCTTTAAAACAATGGAGTTTTCATTGAAATATTTTGTATATTCATATCCCTGGCTCAGCTATATGGGTTTTCATATGCATAAAGGTCAAGGTCCATTAATTAAATAGATTTTCATATTCACAAAGAAGTGGTCATTTGAAGCAGCCACATATTAATTTTCTATTAAATGAGGATCTTCTCAAAGATAAAGCAAAGGTGATTCAGATCCCTCTGAATTGGGCAGTGCTTTCTCAGATTCTCACAAACCCATGGTTTTAGTAGCTGAATTCCAATAAGAGAGAAAAATGGAAGACAATCTGTTTTTATTTGTACTTTGATTGCAGTGCCTGATTTTTAGATATAAACTAAAGAGCCAGATGATTACTCCATCATTTCATCAGCTACCTTATCTCTTATAATCAATAAAAGGCAGCCTGAGTCAAATTTCGGTTTACTAATTATAAGAATTATGCAGCATTCTTTGCTTCCTATCCTCTTTGAACATTTTTACGGGATTAAAGCTAACTTGTCAAATGCACTCCCTCCATTGATTATCAACACATCACAGTTCAGTTAGAAAATGTACCAAAGCATCTGCAACACCAGTTTCCCTGTTTTCTTTCTCACCTCGAATGGGATGATGAAATCATTTTTTTGTATTATCATTTCACTGTATTGAAAAAAAACATTTGAAGTTGGATTTTTCAAAGGAAGTTACTTAAAACAAACATGTTCTCTTAAATCTGATCCAAGTGTGGCTTTAAAGAAAGAGTTTCTCTGTGGCTAGGAACAGCTTCAAGGCTATAAATCAACATACTACATTTTATAATTTTAAATTTCAAAATTCTTTTTTCCTTTCATTTTAATATGTACTTACTGTTTATCTCTGTCTGAATTCAGTGTATACTTTGTTTAAATACAGGGGTTGAACTATGTCTGAATATGACTTCAATTACGGGAATTAAAAAGAAAAGACTACATCTTGGCTAGAAGTAATTAATACTCTTTGTATTTTTGGGAAATGAAAAATGATGAGCAGGTTGAAGGGTAATTTATGTATAAGAGGAAAGGTGAGGAACTAACCTATTAGCATGTTAATTAAGTAGAGTAAGATTAATATTTCATACAATCATTTGTTTTAATAAATGTATTTAAGCCCATTCTACCTGTCAGGGAGAGATAATGCCCTTCAGGTTCTGAAATGTTGTGGGACCCTATGGTATTTTCAAAGAAGTCAAATCAATTTTCAAATGATACCATTTGTGCACTGCTTTTTATTTAAAATAACAAAAAAAAAATCTTTCATATGGAACTACGCTTAAGATCTGAAATAATTATTTGAATTTTTGAGCCTTTCTTGTTTATTGATGCTTATCTAAGGCTGTTTTGTATTCATTTTACATGTTTGGACAAATACACACAGATTAAATTTGTTTACAGTTTTATTTTGGAAGAGAGAGTTCTGCACAAAACACTTAAGTTTTCCTCCTTTTCTGTGATCAATTAAGCTGATTCTTTTCTGTGATTAATTAAGCTGATATTGAAATCTAGTCTGACTTTAGAGACTCAAGATGAACAGATTAAGGGTAACTACAAAAGACTATATTGTGGCAAATATAACATTTACTCTTCAAATTATCCCAGAAGCAAATAAATGAAAATTGTAGCTCTCTTTTATTAAGCATCTATTAAGGACCAGGCATTATACTGGATTTATAAGTCACAATAGTTCTTTGAGATAGTAACAATATTTATAAGAATAAATGTTAATAAGAAACTTAGGTTCAGGGAAATTTAGTAAATTGCTCAAAGTCATAGAATTATTAAGTGACCAAGCCAGGATTCAAATCCAGAATTTTTGGATTCCCAATCCTAGACTCTTCCCAATTTACCACTTCCTGTGTCAAATCAAATGTTTCAAGATCATTAAACATTACTTTAATCAAAAATATAGGGGCTTAAATCTTAAATATCTGTTTTTTTATATGTATGAATCACTTTTTTAAAGATTTTATTTATTTATTTGAGAAAGAGCGAGAGAGTGAGAGAGAGCACGAGAGCCGGGTGAGGGGCAGAGGGAGAAATGGGTTCCCCATCCAGCAGGGAGCCTGATGCGCTGCTCCATCCAGGGACTCGGGACTCGGGGATCATGACCTGAGCCAAAGGCAGATGCTTAACTGACTGAGCCACCCAGGTGCCCCTTGAACCTCTTTCTGTTTCATACAGCCAGAATATTTTATGTTATGTAAGGATTTAGTTTTTGAAGCAAGTGATAATTGTCAATTTTTAATATTTTCTATAAAATGCAACATAGAGTTCTATGAAAGGAGGTTGCTTGCCTGGTATTGTTCACCCTGGGCACCAAAAATTTGATTGCAGCAGCAAGTAAAATCTACCTCATAAAATATCTAGAGTGAAATTTATAACAAAAATGTTTGTGGAGCCCAACAGGGGGCTAAATCCCAGGACCCTGAGATTATGACCTGAACTGAAGGCAGATGCTTAACCGACTGAGCCATCCAGGTGCCCCTAAAATGTGATATTTTTACATACATATTATGCTGTACTGAGGAAATGAGGAGACCTTTAAGGTCACTGCGACTAAAAACACGAAGGTCCACACCATTTTCTCTCATGACTTCACTCACTATCTCTAATCAGTGACTTCCAGGTTTATAATTCCCATCAATTTTTCCCTTTACAAGTCTTCTTTATAAGTGTATTCAATTTGATACTAGTTACTTGGCACTTCCCCCTTGAATCTTTCATAGGACCGTTAAATTCAACATACTCAGAAAGTGGCAACATATCCTATTTCAAATCTTGAGGATTCCCTAACCTAGCACAGAGTAGTCTCTCATATGCTCCAGTCAGAAACCTGGGCATCATGCCTGATTCCTCATTCTCCCCAACCTTCTACACCCAGTCCATTACCAGGGCTTTTCTTTCCACCCTGTAGTAGCCTTCAAGTCAGCCTCTTCCTCTCTAGTCCCAGTCCAACCTCCTGAGTCTAAGCTAACAAATCTCTTTCATGGGTGACTTCCATGGCTCCCTAACTAGGCTCACTACATCTACTCCTGCCACCCGTGCAATCCTTTCTTTCTTTCTTTCTTTTTTTTTAAGATTTTATTTATTTGACAGAGAGAGACATAGTGAGAGAGGGAACACAAGCAGGGGGAGCGGGAGAGGGAGAAGCAGGCTTCCTGCGGAGCAGGGAGCCGGATGCGGGGCTCGATCCCAGGACCCTGGGATCATGACCCGAGCCGAAGGCAGGCGCCTAATGACTGAGCCACCCCGGCGTCCCCGTGCAATCCTTTGTTAATACAGTAGCTAGAGAAATCATTTTCAAACAAGAATTTTTATCCTTTTCCTCCTGTGCTTAAAACTCTTGCATGTCTTCACATTGCTTCTAGGATCATGTCTAGATTTTTAAACATGGCATACAGGGCTTTGTATAAATGATACCTACTTCATCTTGAAACATTTCCAGTCTCCTGCCAATTCTACACCAGTCATCTATACCAGTTCCTGCAATATGCCATATTCTTCTCCTCCCCAAATCATTCCTTATGAAGTTAGTTGGAATTAAGGTCTTTTGTGTGATGGAAAGATCAATAACACTGGCTTAAATGAGAGCGCTTATTTCTCTTTTACATAAAAGTTCTAGGGTTCTAGGGATATGTTGGCTGAGACCCATGATTCTTCTATCTCGATGCTCCACTGTGTGTGTCCTCAACCTCATGGTCCGAAGTGGCATCTCTGAGCATATGGGAAAAAAAAAAAAAAAAAGACACAGCAGAAGAGGCAAAGGTTCCATGTACTCTCTCTCTTAATATTCCTAGAAGCACCAAATAGCATTTCCTGTATCCACACCATGTGTTAAGTTTAATTGGATGGCCACAGCTGGATGCAAAGAAGGCTGGGAAATGTAATCTTTATTTCGGGTGCACATGTCCAGCTAAAAATTTGGGTTAGACAATTTTCTTTAAAGGTCATCACTTCTTCCCCCTTTTCTAAAAGGTCATCACTTCTTCTGAATCTGTGCCCCAGAATATAGACAATCATCCTACTACCCAAGAAGAAAGAAAAGATGGGTATGGATAGACAACATAAGCATAAGCCAGGGCTACACTGGCCCTCCGTCTCCCTCTGTCACCCCATGTTACCTATACTCTTTGCCTGGCAATTCTTAACCACCTTCTGTGTCTTAGTCTGAAGCCGTTTCCCTAAGGAATCCTTCTCTGACTGTGCCCCCCACCCGCACCTTCTATATTCCTATCCCAGCATCTAATTCATGTTCCCAATTAGGATTTTTTAATAGACTATTTTTTAGGCAGGTCCTGTATACTCCCTGCCCCAATATATGCATAGCCTCCCCACTTTCAACATCTCCACCACAGTGGGACATTTATAACAGTTTATGAACCTATATTGACACATCATAATCACCCAAAGTTCATAGTTTACATTAGGGCTTACTCTTGGCGTTGTACATTGCATGTGTTTTGAGAAATGTATAATAACATGTGTCCACCATAGTATTATACAAAAACAATAGTTTTGTTGCCCTAAAAATCTTATGTGCTCTGATTGTTCATCCCTCCCTTCCCCCTAACCCCTGAAATCACTAATCTTTTTTTATTATACCCATTGTTTTGCCTTTCCCAGAATGTTGTATCATTGAAATCATATAGTATATAGTCTTTTAAGGTTGGCTCCTTTCACTTAGAAATGTGCATGTAAAGTTCTCCATGTCTTTTCATGAAAAGACATATTAGCTCATTTCTTTTTAGTGTGAATAATATTCCACTACCCCGTTTATTTATCTATTCACCTACTGAAAGACATCTTGGTTGTTTCCAAGTATTGGCAATTATGAATAAAGCTGCTATAAACATCTGCGTGCTAGTTTTGGTGTGGACATAGTTTTCAACTCCTTTGGCTGAATACCAAGGAACATGATAGCTGGATCATATGGTAGGATGTTTAATTTTGTAAGAAATTGCCAAACTGTCTTCTAAAATGGCATTTTGCACTTCATTTCCTATTTTTCCACATCCTCACCAGTTTTTAGTGTTGTCAATGTTCTGGATTTTGGCCATTTTAATAGGAGTGCAATGGCATCTCATTATTTTAATTTGAATTTCCCTGATGACGTATGATGTGAAGCATTCTTTCAAATGCTTATTTGCCACCTGTATATCTTCTTTGGTGAGGTATCTACTAAAGTCTTTGGTCCATTCTTTAGACAGGATGTTTGTTTTCTTATTGTTGAATTTTAAGAATTCTCTCTGCATTTTGGATAACAGTCCTTTATCAGATACGTCTTTTGCTAATATTTGTTACCAGTCTGTGGCTTGTCTTTTCTTTTTTTTTTTTTTTTTTTTAAATTTTTTATTGTTATGTTAATCACCATATATTACATCATTAGTTTTTGGTGCAGTGTTCCATGATTCATTGTTTGTTCATAACACCCAGTGCTCCATGCAGAACGTGCCCTCCTCAATGCCCATCACCAGGCTAACCCATCCCCCTACCCCCCTCCCCTCTAGAACCCTCAGTTTGTTTTTCAGAGTCCATCATCTCTCATGGTTCGTCTCCCCCTCTGACATACTCCCCTTTTCTTCCTCTCCTGTTATCTTCTTCTTTTTCTTTTTTCTTAAAATATGTTGCATTATTTGTTTCAGAAGTACAGATCTGTGATTCAACAGTCTTGCACAATTCACAGCGCTCACCGTAGCACATACCCTCCCCAGTGTCTATCACCCAGCCACCCCATCCCTCCCACCCCCAACCACTCCAGTAACACTCAGTTTGTTTCCTGAGATTAAGAATTCCTCATATCAGTGAGGTCATGTGATACATGTCTTTCTCTGATTGACTTATTTCACTCAGCATAACACCCTCCAGTTCCATCCACGTCGTTGCAAATGGCAAGATCTCATTCCTTTTGATGGCTGCATAATATTCCATTGTGTATATATACCACCTCTTCTTTATCCATTCATCTGTCGATGGGCATCTTGGCTCTTTCCACAGTTTGGCTATGGTGGACATTGCTGCTATAAACATTGGGGTACACGTACCCCTTCGGGTCCCTACATTTGTATCTTTGTGGTAAATACCCAGTAGTGCAATTGCTGGATCGAACGGTAGCTCTAATTTCAACTGTTTGAGGAACCTCCATACTGTTTTCCAGAGGGGTTGCACCAGCTTGCATTCCCACCAACAGTGTAGGAGGGTTCCCCTTTCTCCACATCCCCGCCAACATCTGTCGTTCCCTGACTTGTTAATTTTAGCCATTCTGACGGGTGTGAGGTGGTATCTCATTGAGGTTTTGATTTGGATTTCCCTGATGCCAAGCGATGTTGAGCACTTTTTCATGTGCCTGTTGGCCATTTGGATGTCTTCTTTGGAGAAATGTCTGTTCATGTCTTCTGCCCATTTCTTGATTGGATTATTTGTTCTTTGGGTGTTGAGTTTGATAAGTTCTTTATAGATTTTGGATACTAGCCCTTTATCTGATATGTCATTTGCAAATATTTTCTCCCATTCTGTCGGTTGTCTTTTGGTTTTGTGGACTGTTTCTTTTGCTGTGCAGAAGCTTTTTATCTTGATGAAATCCCAATAGTTCATTTTTGCCCTGGCTTCCCGTGCCTTTGGCGATGTTTCTAGGAAGAAGTTGCTGCGGCTAAGGTCGAAAAGGTTGCTACCTGTGTTCTCCTTTAGGATTTGGATGGACTCCTGTCTCACGTTTAGGTCTTTCAACCATTTGGAGTCTATTTTTGTGTGTGGTGTAAGGAAATGGTCCAGTTTCATTCTTCTGCATGTGGCTGTCCAATTTTCCCAACACCATTTGTTGAAGAGACTGTATTTTTGCCATTGGACATTCTTTCCTGCTTTGTCAAAAATAAGTTGACCATAGAGTTGAGGGTCCATTTCTGGGCTCTCAATTCTGTTCCATTGATCTATGTGTCTGTTTTTGTGCCAGTACCATACTGTCTTGATGATGACAGCTTTGTAATAGAGCTGGAAGTCCGGAATTGTGATGCCGCCAGCTTTGCTTTTCTTTTTCAGTATTCCTCTGGCTATTCGGGGTCTCTTCTGGTTCCATACAAATTTTAGGATTATTTGTTCCATTTCTTTGAAAAAAAGTGGATGGTATTTTGATGGGGATTGCATTGAATGTGTAGATTGCTCTAGGTAGCATTGACATCTTCACAATGTTGATTCTCCCAATCCATGAGCATGGAACGTTTTTCCATTTCTTTGTGTCTTCTTCAATTTCTTTCCTGAGTATTTTATAGTTTTCTGAGTACAGATCCTTTGCCTCTTTGGTTAGATTTATTCCTAGGTATCTAATGGTTTTGGGTGCAATTGTAAATGGGATAGACTCCTTGATTTGTCTCTCTTCTGTCTTGTTGTTGGTGTATAGGAATGCCACTGATTTCTGTGCATTGATTTTATATCCTGCTACTTTACTGAATTCCTGTATGAGTTCTAGCAGTTTTGGGGTGGAGTCTTTTGGGTTTTCCACATACAGTATCATATCATCTGCAAAGAGTGAGAGTTTGACTTCCTCTTTGCCGATTTGGATGCCTTTGATTTCTTTTTGTTGTCTGATTGCTGTGGCTAGGACTTCTAATACTATGTTGAATAGCAGTGGTGAGAGTGGACATCCCTGCCGCGTTCCTGACCTTAGGGGAAAAGCTCTCAGCCTTTCCCCATTGAGAATGATATTCGCTGTAGGTTTTTCGTAGATGGCTTTTATGATATTGAGGTATGTACCCTCTATCCCTATACTCTGAAGAGTTTTGATCAAGAAAGGATGTTGTACTTTGTCAAATGCTTTTTCTGCATCTATTGAGAGGATCATATGATTCTTGTTCTTTCTTTTGTTAATGTATTGTATCACGTTGATTGATTTGCGGATGTTGAACGAGCCTTGCAGCCAGGGATAAATCCCACTTGGTCGTGGTGAATAATCCTTTTAATGTACTGTTGGATCCTATTGGCTAGTATTTTGGTGAGAATTTTTGCATCCATGTTCATCAAGGATATTGGTCTGTAATTCTCTTTTTTGATGGGGTCTTTGTCTGGTTTTGGGATCAAGGTAATGCTGGCCTCATAAAATGAGTTTGGAAGTTTCCCTTCCATTTCTATTTTTTGGAACAGTTTCAGGAGAATAGGTATTAATTCTTCTTGAAATGTCTGATAGAATTCCCCTGGGAAGCCATCTGGCCCTGGGCTTTTGTTTCTTGGGAGATTTTTGATGACTGTTTCAATTTCCTTAGTGGTTATAGGTCTGTTCAGGTTTTCTATTTCTTCCTGGTTCAATTTTGGTAGTTGATACATCTCTAGGAATGCACCCATTTCTTCCAGGTTATCTAATTTGCTGGCATAGAGTTGCTCATAATATGTTCTTATAATTGTTTGTATTTCTTTGGTGTTGGTTGTGATCTCTCCTCTTTCATTCATGATTTTGTTGATTTGGGTGGCTTGTCTTTTCATTCTCTTAACAGTGTCTTTTGGAGTGCAGAAGTTTTTAATTTTAATAGTCTTGCTTGTCATTTATTTTTTCATGGCTCATGCCTTTGGTGTTGTATCTAAAAGTCATTGCCATAGCCAAGGTCATCTAGGTTTTCTCCTACATTATCTTTTAGGAGTTTTATAGTTTTATGATTAGGTCTATGATCCATTTTGAGTTAATTTTTGTGAAGGATTTAAGGTCTGTGCCTAGATTCTTTTTTTTTTTGCGTATGAATGTCCAGTTTTTCTATCACCATTGTTGAAGACACTATTGATCCATTGTATTGCCTTTGCTCATTTGTCAAAGATCAATTGACTATATGTGGATATATTTCTGGGATTTCTATTACGTTCCATTGCTCTATTTGTTTATTCTCTCAACAATACTATACCGTATTGATTACCATAGATTTATAGTAAGTCTTAAAGTCAGGCAGTGTCAGTCCTCACAGTTTATTTTTCTCCTTTCATATTGTGTTGGCTATTCTAAGTCTTTTACTTCTCCTTATAAACTTTAGAATCAGTGTGTCGATATCTACAAAATAACTTGCTGGGATTTTGACTGGGATTGCATTGAATGTATAGATCAAGTTGGGAAGAACTGACATCTTGACAAATATTGACTCTTTTACACATAAACATGGAGTATCTTTTCATTTTTTAGTTATTTAAAAATTTCTTTTATCAGAGTTTTGTAGTTTCCCTCATATGGTACATATTTTGTTAGATATAATAATATTTTTAAAAATTTAATTATTCAATTATTTCCAAAATTTTAAAAACTATCTACTTTTTCAGTAGACTGTTAGTTACATGAGATCAAAGCCAAAGACTACATTGTTTATTACTATAGCTCTTGTGACACATAATGGACACCTAAGGAATATTTATTAAATAAATGGAATGAAGAATGCTACATGTGCTGAGCAATATCATATAGTGAAAACTGGTGTTATCTCCCCAACATCTATCTATCCCAAATGGATGGTCCAGCCACATGGTAATAAATTACCTCTTAGCAGAGATTTTTTCCAAGAAGAGTATGGCTGTTCTGTCTTATGAAATGTTAGGAGAAGTGCTGGGGGATTCTGGGGAAAATATTCGTACTCTTAAAAGAGCCACTGTAAGAGGTGTGTTCCCTTCTTCATAGGCATGTTGCTGGATCTGGATCCAAAACCTAGAAGTTATGCAGCCATCCTACCACCAGTGCCAGCATGAAGACAACGTCAAGGATGGGTGTACAGAAAGATTTATGAAAAATAAATCCCAAATTAATCCTTGAATAATGTAATTGAACTCATGAATCAACCACTCTGGAGTCTGCTTTTCCTCCAGATGTCATATTCTGTGAAATGATCTGTGTCCTAGTTGTTTGAGCTAATTTAGCTTCGGTATTGTGGGAGCAGTTGGGTATTTTAAAATTCTTTAAGTTTGAAAAGTTCCTGTTTGAGGTCTACCTTAGCTATATTCAAATATCCCCAGTTGGATAAAAGCATGAAGATCCTAACACTTCCTTGTTGACCCTATTTGATATAGCCACCTTCTTCTCACATCCACTTCCAAAAGTACATACACTATGTGCTCTAGTTCTGCCCTAGGTCATCTTTGTACATATATCTTGACTGGATTCTACTAGGTATTAAATAGGTATTTTTATTTTTCTAAGTGTCATGTATATTTTCTTTTCAAAAAATCCACGATATAATACTTATCACCACCTTAATTTATTGAGGTATAAAAATAATAACCTCAAATTTGACCTTCATAAAAATATATTCTTATAGAAGAGTGTATTAAAATCTCCTCATATAATCTTTGCCTTTTTTTACTTTTTATTATCTTATTCCTCTGTATACACACATATGCACTCATGCATGCACACACGCCCCACCACACTTTCTCTCACATTCTTTTAAATTTCAACAATTATCTTTGGGCTGCCTGCATAACTTGGAAATGAAGGGAATTAGAATGTTAAGTGGATTAAAAGGTTAACTGCCTAATTTTAGTTTCTTTCCTGAAAAAACTATTTTGACCTATACAAGTTTCCTTTCCAGAAGCTAGGAATCCTTTGAAATATACTTGAATGAATTAGTCTTTATCTCCCAAGTTAACTACTTTTATATAATAGTTCTAATGTTAGTTTCTTGGTAACTGATACTTTTCTGTCTTTTTCTGCTACCATGTCTGGGGAATTATGATCTCTAAACTTTGTTTCTTTTAACAATTATACTAAGAAAATATTTTGGGAAATGTCATAAACATCTGAATAAGCCTACAATATTTCTTATTTTTCAAGATACCATCTGGAAAATTAGTGAAAGTATCTGAAAAATTAGAGATATTTCAGAAAATATTCTACTTTTAACTAAATACTTATGGTGACAAAGTGGCCCTTCAAAGGTATTAGAAAAATACTTCATTTGCAAGATCTTACATAACAAAAACCTTTGCTATATCCCAGTATAATTCTCTAAGGTACTGATGAAATACTGCAATTATTCTCAGCATACCATTAACATTTAAGCATCTCACATTCAGTAATGGGAATTTGAAATGTTTCATGTCTTAAATGTCCCTAAAGTGTTATTTGCTTGAATTTTCTAACTTTGCTTACATGATAAAAATAAAGCTAGTATTGATTTGATTGGGCTCAGCTCCTTGAGTTTCATCCTGGATGATCGAACTTTCCTATGTACACATCTGATATCTTTGATTTGAATTCAGGGATATATTTAAAACATACTGTTTCTATGGACTATTAAAGCAATACCCTGAAGTAGTGACATTTAAAAAGTTGACTATTGCTTCCACTCCTGTATAATTTTTAGGAACTTATAAAAGTAGAGAAAAACCTGTGGTAGGGCTTTCAGAATTAATATCCTCATTTCATGAAATTATTATTTTTCTTTCACCAATTGAGAAGACAAGGTTCTCAGTTGATGGGTTTTAATTCTTTTCTTTCTAAAATTGTCACCTTCATTGGGAATGTGTCGACATTTCCATGAAGGAAAGGTAGTGGAAAGAAAAGTACCCAATGTGATTGTCAGGAAGGAGAGAAAGCCAAAGCGATAGAGCCTGAAGGCATAAGGCAGGGAAAAATGCAACAAGAAAGGAGAAAAGAAAAATATAAAAAATCAGAGATTAAACAGCATAAGAAAAATGCCCGTATTTCTGACACAGGAAGCTTGCTAGGCCCGGGTAGAATTCATCTGTGGATGAGCAGGTGACTAAAGAGAAAAAGCAAATAGAGTTGACTGAGTTGGGCCGGGAGCAGTCATTACCTCATGAGAACATTTATATGGCTTCTCTCTAAAGGCCAGTAAACTAACACATGACCTGGCTGACATGAAGCACTGAGCAAAATGGGTCAATACCTCAGAGCAAGTCTGGTAGAGACCTGGTTCGTTTCCTGTGTCTTTGGTTGTTTACAAAATTATGAAATATAAAATACGCCCCAAAGGGTATATATTAAGGGTGCAAAGTGATGTTCCGTAATCTAGTTATCATTAGAAGCTCTTACAAATATCGATACCCAAACACCTCAGGATAATTAAATTGGTGTTGGGGCATCAATTTTTATGGGGTTTTCTTTTGTTGTTTTTTTTTTTTTCCCCCAGCTCTTTAGATAAGTGTATTGTGCAGCCTGGATTGAGAGCCACTAGAAAAAAAAAGTCTTCTATATTATAATATTTCATTAAATTAACTTTTGGAGGTGCCTCTATTTGACACATATAGTCCCCCCCCCCAGTTTTATTGAGACATAACTGCCATACATCACAGTGTAATTTCAGTCATACAACATGATATTTCCCTGGCCAAACAGGTCCGGTGGTTTTGCTCTGCAAACTATTGGCCCTTCCTGCCCTTCTCTCAGCTCCAACACCTCTGGGCCACATAGTTCCCAGATGTTCTTGTCAGCCCCCTGGCCAGATGGGGCTGGGAGCCACGATGGGTGGGTGGAGCTGCCTCAGCCCCCTCGCCTGGGTGGGAAGGGGAGCGGCCATCCCAGGCAACTCTTACACAGACTCCAGCTGGAAGGAGCCAGGAGCTCCTCATAGCCTTGATTGTGAATTAATCCCCCAGTCTGTGCTGTGTGTGGCACAGAAACCCTCCATGCCTGGTCCTGGCTTTGCTCTGGGGGTGATCGGCTCTGTCTACCTGCCTCTTGGTTTGAGCATTGCTCTGCTACATAGCTTCCAGGGATTCCTGCTGGCTCTTCTGGTCAGATGTGTCTGAGAGGCACTCCCTGCAGTAGGTGGGGCTGGGATTCAGCTTCTTGCCCTTGGGATGGCAAAACTCCTCATTAGAGGATCTGAATCAAGCAGATCTTCACTCTACAGAGTTCCCTGGTCAGAGGGCACCACCAATTTGCTGTTGCAGATGAGCAAAACCGCTGGTTGGGTTCTACTTGGACAGCAGGTATAAACTCTGCCAAACTTGGTGTGCTAGTTGTTGCTAAACTCTCCCCTTTGCTCCATCATAGTCAGATTCCCATTAACTGAGCCTGGCAGATTCCCCTGCAATCGCACGAGGCAAGTTTAGCATCGTGACACCCACAGAGCCAGAGCGACACACAGTGCTGAGGATGGCAGTGCTGGTTGTCCCTCCAGGTTCTCTTGTCCCACTGGTGGAGCTGAAGGCTCAGGGGAGTGCTCTCCATCATGTGGTGTTGTGCTGGCCTGGGAGAGGGGCAATGTAGTCAACATCTCTTTCACTTCAAACGCAGTCTGTCTTGGTATCTGTGGTACAGGGGTGCCTGTTGTAGGATTTGCTTGTTCTTGAATAGTTGTTAGTTGTTCTTCTTATGAGAGGAAGTGAAATCAGGAATGACCCATGTCACCGTCTTGGTGATGTCACTTGTATATAGTTATTGTTCATTCGTTTTTTATTGTTGAATAGTATTCTGTTGTATGAACATAAACCATTTTACTGTGAGATCTTGTAGCACCTTCTGCAAACTAAGCCTCTGTTTGTTTGTTTTTTTCATGGCCAATTGATTGGAAGGAAATCTTATTAGGCTGTAAGTATGGGTTAAGGGAGAAGGGGCAACGCTGCAGGATTATCTGAACCATCTGTTAATTCAACTTCCTTGTGCCTGAAGACTTGCCTTGGACTGATATCTTTTATACCATTTCCAGGTAGTTGTGAATTGCTGCCCTGCCCCTTTAAAGCAAATGGACTGTAGCAGTAAGCCTATGCCTTGGGATCCGCTGGTCCTCTCACCTACCACACCACACAGAAACTGCAGGTCTGAAAGAGCCATGGAATGGATTTTTAAAGGTGCAACCAAAGTGCCTACTCGGAGGTGATATCCTGCAAAGATAGGGCACCATCCTCTCGAACACAGCATATGGCCTGATTAGAAACATGAAAATGTGTTCTGTCTCAAGTAGAATACAAAGAACCAGAAGCAAGGACTGGAAATAGGAGTAGCTTCATTTACCATCCCTCTTGGTTATCTACTTGGGGATTTTAGATTTCCAGAACCTGGAACTGTAAGCTTATGGAGATAGGCTTACAGTAATCTGAAGGAATGCCTCCTTCAGATTCAGAGTCAGAGTCAGATTCTTGTGAAATTTTATTCCATGGATGCTACCTGATCACTGGTGGTGGTTCCTCATTCTAGGAGACTAGCTGGCAAGAAAAAGCTGCCATATTGGCAACGGTAATGGACTCTTTCCCTTAGGAGAAGATGGAGCTTCTGTTGCACAGTAAAGGTAGAGAAGATTGTGGTTAGAACCCAAATGAGCCAGTGCTGTGTACTTTGACACTTCTTTGCCCCATTTTGATGGTAAATTGATAAAGGGAGCAGCCAAAGAAAGACTTGGTGAACAGAGGCTCTGAATAAGTGCCTGTGTCACCCTACCACACACAGCGCATAACCCAGCAGGGGATTCAGCGAAGGGTGAATCTGGAATGATAAGCAGAGGAGAGAGACAATGACCATCAGAACTTTGTCCCTATAAGTTTACATAGGAGAAGAGATATTCCAGAATCCTGGAGTTTTTCCCAGATGAGTGAACTTATGTAAAACAGATGGGTTCAAGCACAGAAGTGTAGGCTTTAGTGGAGGCTGTGGTGAACCAGCCTGCAGTGAACCCAGATGCCCCACTTATTTCCCCAGCTGCTAGGAATGTTGACGGCTGACAGCCCACAGCTGAGTTCCTGCTCCGCATGGTTGTCGGCCAAAGACACCTGCTCTGCCCAAGTTCATGTTTCTTCCCCAAAGGCAACTGCATTTAATGATAGGTCAGCATGGAGGTAAAAATGACCAGCTCCCTTGCCTCGATTTGGGACATCTCTGAAGGCCAATCCGAGTTCCAGAAATCCCACAGGTTTGGAAGGGCACGTCCGTTCTACTTCTCCCTCTGCTCAGTCACGCTTCCCTTACCAACAGTGACTTTCTGAGCGCTCTCACTAATATATCTGAATGCAGATCTTTTCATCAAAGTCTGCTGTCTGGGATACCTGGACAAAGATAATGTCCTACTATCATTTACATTTCTATATGGTGTGTGATTTCTCGCCCTTTTTTTCCTTTTTGCTTCAGTTTTTAAAAACCCATTTCTTATTCAGAGAAAAACGGGAACCTCATTCTTGTTCACTCTTCTCAGCTGCACTCTGTCGGCTGTTCAACTCATCTTTTAATTTGTTCAGATATTTTCTTTTTTATTTATAGAAAGTTCATATGATCCTCTTTTATAGATTTGAACTCTCAAATTCTCCACCCTTTGAGCTATTTTGTCTCTCTTTTTCTCTATTGTTTTTAACATTTTAACCATAGGTGTTTGGAAGTCCTTGTTTGCTAACTCCACTATCTGGGTCATCTTCTCTCTGCTTTTTTTTGGTGAGAGTTGGTCATTTTCCCTCATCTCTACATTTCTAGGAATTTCTTAATGCATGTTGGATATTGTATATAATATAACTCTAGAGACTGTAGATGATATACCATTTTCCTTTGTTGGTAAATAGAATGGGGGTTGGGGCACATGAGTCCAGTCAGACATTAATCAAGGTTGGGGCTGGGTTTCAGTATTAGTAAACTCAGGCCACTTCTGCTTGGCCCCGCTCAGGTTTGCTGTACTTTCCTTCTCCCTGCATGGGGTTTTGGTTCCATGTCAGTGGATCTGTGTCTCAGGTTTGGAAGAAGACTGCAGAAAATTCAGCTCTGCCTTTCAGAGATAATCGGCCCAGCTCTTCGGTCTCCTACTTACATTGCTTCAAAATATGGCCACTTCTCTGAAGGTGAGACAGTATGTTTCAATTAGGCCACTCCTATAAGACTCCTGGAGATTGCACCTTACCTTCTGGAAGCTTTTGGCTTAGTCCCCCAGGTTTCTGGATAGCACCAAAAGTTAGCAAATGTTTGTGAAGAAGAGCAGTTGTGCATTTGGAACCCCTCTGGCTTGCAGTTAGTCACATTGGTCCTGCAGACCCACTCACTGTTTTGCTAGCTTCTTTTTTCCAGAGCTGGGGCTCTGACTGACCAAGCCAGTTCTTGAGCAAGCACCCCAAATCAGAAGGTACCCACAGGGGAAAGAAAGATAAACATCTTTGCTCACATAAAAGGGTTTTGCTTTTTTTCTGGAATTTTAGTGTGTCGCTTCTGAAGTTCTCTGATGCTTTAAAACTATATAATTTATCTGGCTGTGTCCAGTTTGCAGCAACAATGCTTTCCTGTGCTGACCTATTCTGTTCTAAAACAAAGTCTCCTTGTCATTAGTTTTTAATTCCATCAATTATGGATTGTTAATATTACTGTTTGGTAAAGTCAAACTTTCAATGATATGCTATATTTGTCATTTTCTATCCGTACAAGTCATTTTTCCTCTTAGCTTTTCTTCTTAAATCAATTTCTTAAAGTACATTCTTTAGAAGTTCCTTTAATGAGCCTTTGTCGGTGTTAATACTCTTGCTAAATGTCTGCATAAAAGTGTCTTTAATTCACCCCGGTTCCTGAAATACGGTTTAATTGGATATACACTGGAAGTTACTTTGTCTGTCTGCCTTGAAGATTTAATCCAGTTCTAGGTAGCCTTCCATTGCTGAGAAATACATTGTTGGTGTAAATGTAAGTCCTTTCTAAGTGTTCTGTCCTTTCTGTTGGACTTTGAAGATTTTCTTTTGTATTTGGTATTATTCTTTGGTTTCTCTGGATGGGTCTGATAGGTTATTTGTTTGTTTGTTTATTTGACTTTTTTTCTTTTGCTTGGGCTGTATTCAGCTTCCTGAACCTCAAATAAGAGTCTTTTATCAATTCTGGAAATTTCTGTCATTATGTTTGATTTTATGTATGTCTTTCTCTCTAGCTCTCTTTCTAGTAGTCCAGTCAAATGCTTATTATATTATCTCAGTATACTGTCTGAATCTTTTACTCTCTTGTCTGTATTTTGCTACTGCTTTTCCCCCCAAGTTTTTTTCAGGATAGTTTCTTCTGACCTACCTACCACTTACTGGTTCTCCATTTAGTGTTTAGTTACATTTATCCTGCTGTTAAGTCCATTCAAAGAGTTTTAAATTTCAAGTATTTCTGTTTGGTTCTATTCTAATCACTGACATCAACTTTTATAAGCCTACTTTGGAACATCTGAATCTAGCTTACAAATTTCTCAACGTTTCTCTAATATTTTCCATGTCTTTTCTGCCTTTGCTACATTCTAAATATTATTTTTATTCCCTTCCATTCATCTGTTCTTTCTTCAGAATTTAATTAGTGTCTAATCTGGAGTTTCTAAATTCAGTTATTACATTTTAATTTCTAGAAGTTATATTTGGTTCTTTCCAAACCTGCATTGGAAATTTAGAGATTCTGATATTGCTTAATTATAATTTTACTCTAGTGTTTAATTAATATAAACATTTATAATCTCTCTGTGATAATTCTAATATTTGTAGCTTTTTATTTTTGCTTTGTGCTTTATTGCTTCTGCTTTCTCATGCATGTGACTTTTTCCTTTTGTGGTTTGATATTTTTATCTGTAATATAATCCTAGAATTGTATCTTTGAGAATATTTGATCTTAGATTTAAAATTTGTTTCCAGAGGGAAATTTTGCATTTCATCTGCAATGTACCTGGGAGCTCTAACAATTTGGGGACACTCTAATGTAATTCTTTGCTTGAGTTTCTTTTCCCCTCACCATGCCTATTAGTATTAATTCCAGCATTATATCCTATTGAAGGCAGGTGTTCCTATTACTTTTCTCTGTGGAGCAAGGTTTTTTAGGGTTTTTTCCCCCCTCCTGGTTCAATGATTGTAATAATCAAAATTATTAGAATAATGTAGTTAAAAATAAGCCGCAAAATTTCAGTGGCTTAAGAAAATGATGGCTTATTTTCCTCATGCCAAGTCTGATGTGGAGTGGGCTGTCTTCCCACATTTTTTAACTTTAATATGTGGAACACATTACCTCCAGAGAGCCAGGTCTGGAAATGGAGTACATTATTTCCACCCACATCCTACTGGCCAGAATGCTGTCACATAGCCCCAAACAAACTGCAGGGGAGCCTGGGAAAGAGCATCTTCCCCTGACCCCAGGAAGAGGAAGGGTTTTGGTGAACGTATAATATTGTCTCAGTCACATCCGCCAAGGTTGAAAGGCGTTCAGGTGTCCAGCACTATGTGGAGGTCTCCATTCTGATTTTGCAACTTGCAGGAGACTTAGGCTTTTTTTTTTTTTAATGCTTTCCTAAATCAGGCTTGTGGTCAGTTAAATCAGAGCCTTGGAGATGCCAGTTTTAGTGTGTCTGGGCTGGCTGGATTTGTACTTTGTTGACAATTCTGAGAATTTCTCTTATTTTTCTGCCAGCTCATCAATGCGTTTTTTAAAAGTTTCCTTAAAACGCACATTTTGCGCACTATTCTTAGGTATTCTGCACCAGGAGAATTTCTTAGGACAGCCAGTCTGACATATTGCAGACAATGGAAGTCAACTTCAGCATTTGAAGGATTATTCTGATCCCAGCTGATAGCCCGTACTGCAGTGTGGTTCCTCATATTGAGGAAGAAACTGGGCGGTTTCTTTATTTTGAGAGTCTGAAATGTTACATCTACCAGATAGCTGCTGCTGTTCCTTAGCATCCGTATCTTTCTCAGTTTTATTTCATATAAGAAAGCCAAGTTATTCCCAGACCAAGTTGTTTGAATTAAGTTTCCAAGGGGCTGCTTTTATCCAGCTTTCAATTAGACCACTACTATATCACTTTTCTCGTTTCTTCCCTTTTAAGATATCCTTCAGGAAGTTATAGGAACATTCAGTCTGAGGGGAAGAAGAACTGATTTGATAACACCCCATAAATTCATAACCACCTACATTCCAATTAAAATGAGGTATTATAGGGGATATCAAATGTTGAATTATAGTTAAAGTATTAGCATTTCCTTATTTATAAAAACATTAGGTAAAGCTCGCTTGTCAGTCGGAAACAGTGAAGACTTAAGAATTAAGGTAGGTGGTCCAATCCAAGATTACTTATTGAGAGTTGTCATAGTTGTAGATCATAAACTAATCTAAATGCAATGTTTAATTATTGTAAAAACTGAAGTGATTCACATGGCATAGTCGATGTTGTTTAAGCTCAGTGGGTATTACCAGAGCTATATATTCTCATATAGTGTTGAACTAATTTCTGTTGTAAAAAATGGGTTAAAATTACTTTTGCCAATTTTTGTAAACCTTAAGAGGCAACATCAGATTGAGTTCCATTTAGAATTTTAAGTATAAATAGTGTAATTAATTGAGCGATTGATAAAGTCTCTTGTGTTTTTGTTATAACATTTCTGAAAGAATCTTAATTTGGAAAAATTACTTTAGCCAAAGTTTTCTACTTTTTGGACTGATTTCACGAACTTCACCATAAGCATTTGCTGCAGAGTGGAATCAGTACCATATAGGGCCGACCCAAAATTTTGTCAAACTTGCTTATTCAAAGCATATCTTTTAGCTCTTCAAATGAAGAGATTGATATTTCCTAATTGTTAAAAACTACTTTCTATATTGCTTCCTTTAGTTTACTTTTCTTCCAATTTTCCAAGAAGAGTCGATATTATAAACTTCTTTAAGCTTACCTTATCATAGTCTCAAATTGTCAAATTCCTGACAGGTGCATCAATACTATTGCCAGTTTGGTTACAGAAGGTAATTATTGCTTTTTAAATTTTACCATTCTTGAAATGTTTTCCTGTTTTTTAGATTTGTTATGCTATATTCCCTCATTTCACTCATTTCTTCCCATGACAGTATGGGTGGTTGCTTAAATAAGACACAGCAGTTTATGAATGGTACCTGTAAGTCCAATGAAAAGAGAACGTGTATTAGTGGTTGCATTAAAAAAGAAATCCTGTTCTATGGTCATTGTGCTGGTTTTCTCTCAAAAATTGTTTTTGTGTTATTCACAATTCCAGCACGGTTTCCAATCTCCATCATATGTCATAGTTATCGGAAAGGGGAAAGAATGTCTGCTAAAGAAAGATAAACTGGTGATAGCTAGATATAGAGTATAAGCACCATTGGCAGCACAGGCAGGAAGGTAGAGGATTTGAGAAAAAGATGACAATGCTTGAATTGGAGGGGTCAGGGAAGATCCAAGGGGGTGATGGGACTTGAAATAGTCTGTTGTATGTTGAATCACAGACCTGTACCTCTGAAACAAATAATACATTATATACTAAAAAAAAAAAAAAAAAAAAAAAAAAAAAAGAAGAAGATAGGAGGAGGGGAAGAATGAAGTGGGGAAATCGGAGGGGGAGACGAACCATGAGAGACAATGGACTCTGAAAAACAAACTGAGGGATCTAGAGGGGAGGGGGTGGGAGGAGGGTTTAGCGTGGTAACGGGTATTAAAGAGGGCACGTACTGCATGGAGCACTGGGTGTTATGCACAAACAATGAATCATGGAACACTACATCAAAAACTAATGATGTAATGTATGGTGACTAACATAACATAAAAAAAAAGAAATAGTCTATTATAGTCACTGTACTTTTTTTTCTTTCCCATGGTAAGACCCAAGCTTCTAAACATTTTAAAGGTGACTTTATTTCTTTTTTAGTAGGGTTATTTTACTAGGTTAATTTGGCAAACAAAACTTTTCTTTATACCGTAAGCACCTGGAAAAACACATCCTATAATTCAGCTAGGTAGATTTTTGTATCTTAAGGCAAGTCTTATCAGTGGATCCCATTGAGATTCTTTCGCCAGAGAAATTTTTCTGTAACCAAAATTTTGCAAACGATATTTGGATATTGTTGGCATTTATGCAGTGATGCAGGTTAAGAACCTCTCCTTAATATATTATAATAATCCAATACCAACTGAATCAAGTTGGAAAGTCTAAAGAAAGAAAAGTAGACTATAATGAGAGTAAATGATTCGCTTAAGTAGTTTCTACCACCTTCTCTGTGTCTTTCTGTAACTTTGTGTTATTATTCTGGTTTAGAGTATTAAAAACTGGACCCCATGTATTATACACCCAAGATGAAATAAAGTATTCAGGCAACCAGGTAGGTTAATGAGTGCACTAAAGAATACTAGGGCTGGTCAAAGGGGGTGAGTTGTCCAAGAGAGGGGGATGAAGAGAAGGAGGCCAGATATGGTTTCCAGAGATTCGGAATAACTAACCTCTGATGAGAGTTGTGTATATTAATCTGTTTGGGCTGCCATAACAAAGTACCACAAACTGAGTGGCTTAAAAAACAGAAATTTATTTTCTCACAGTTCTGTATACAAGAAGTCCAACGTCAAAGTTCCAGCTGATTTGGTTTTTGGTGAGGACATTCTTCCTGGCTTGTAGATAGCTGCCTTCTTGATATCCCATCATGGCCTTTCCTCAGTGCGTACATGGAGAGAGAGCTCCTTCTCTGGTGTCTCTTCTTATAAAAACATTAATCCTATCAGAGCAGAACCCTACCCTTTTGATTTAACCTTAATTACTTCCTTAGAGGCCCCATTTTCAAACACAGCTGCACTAAGCGTTAGGACTTCAACATAAGATTTTTTGGGGCAGGAGGAAGGACACAGTTGACTTCATAATACTGTGTGTCTCACAGTAAGCTTATAAGCCAATAAGAAGTAGCCAAGAGTGTTTATCAAATCCATCTTCTGAGTCACCTCTGTTCAACTCATCTGGCTAAACGCAGGTTCGAGTTCCACTCACATATTTACTGAAACAAAGTTTCTAGGATTTGGCTAAAAATCTCAATTTTAATAAGACCAGGTGATTGATTTGCACACCAAATATTGAGAATCAGTAACCTAAAATACTTAGTAAGAGTTGCTGCTAGGGAAAATCAGTAGTTTCCATCAGAGAGACTATTTTATTGAGCACTTACTAAACCCCTCTATATAAATGCAAGCTTATAAGTACTCTTTCTAGTACTTTTGTTGCACTCAAACAGTGAAAATGGTGTTCATAACCTCTCAGTGTGCTATGAAGTTTAGCAATGTAGATTAATTTGATCAAGGTCTTGTCGTTTGGACTCATTTAAGAAAAAAAAAAAAAGAGCCTTGTTCTTTGCTGTTGCAGTCGGCATAAACTCCAAGGAGTGATTAGAATTTAGTGAAAAATGTTGAGAAAGGTGACAGATTTCTTACTGTGTGAAAGAACCCCAATACATGATTAAGAAAAACCAAACTTTCCTTTGAATCTTAAATATTCATCTCAAATTGCCAAATTTACATGTGGGGAAGATGAAGGGGGAAACCTGTTTTTTGTTTGGTGGATTGAGTATTGCTCTGCCGGATGTCCAGGGGCAAAAAATCAAGCAGGAGAAATAAGCTGCTATTTGCAAAGTGTTAAAACAACAGCCAGATTGTTTCTTCTTCGCTTACTGTGCACAGTATGGGCTGGCACCGCTGTGGTAGCTTAGAGATTGCAAATGCTGTCAGGAAAAACAAACCCAACCCTCTAGATAGAATAAAAGGGTGAATAAATAAGCAAGGAGGAAGACCAAGAATTTATCTGCAGTTAACAAAAGCGGGATGTATTTGCTAACGGAATGGTAGAAACTGCTGTGTGAGGAGGAGGGAGTGATCTCGGGAGATGTCTTTCTTCCATCTTGCTGTATTTGTTTCTGAGTGTAGCATAAATGTTGATTTTAATTAGCAGTGAATTCTTTTAAGATGTAAAATTTCCTTTAAGACCCCAAAGCCTATTTAGCCTACATGATGGTGTTGACAGGAAGAGTTCATATATTTCTTAGATGTTTGTTGAGAGAAGTGTCTTATAGAGTTTTTTCAGTGAAAACTGAGTGAATGGAAAGAGAAAGAAAAAAGAAATTATCTTTTGTTACATGAAACTAGTTTTAAGCTATTTACCTGGAGTATACCACAGGGCAAATACTTCTTGTGGTAAATTATCTCTCTGCCTCCCTTTCTGTCTTTCTCTTCCCCACAAATATATATATATATATATCCCTGGAAATTTCCTTGTGGAGTAGTTGTAATATCAATCACCATTACTGTATGGACAATTTCAGCATAAACACAGGTTTAAGTTGCTAAAGATATTCTGATCACAGTGACTAGAAAGATAAACTTCACCAAAAAAAAAAAGAGAGAGAGAGAGAGAGAGAGAGACAATTAGCTAGTTTTACTGAAAATGTAAGTCATTTGAAATGATCAATCAATTTTATTTTTTCTGTTGTTTGATTGGTATTCTGTATTTCTTTGTTTTCCTTTCTTACTTAGTGCAGGACAGAGTTTATCCTGATCATTTATAGCATTTTCAGGAGGTAAGCTGGTGCTAAGGATCACTCTTTTCCTCTCAATTAAGAGTGTTTCAAACTGGTTTTCACCTGTAGAGTTTCGGTATGTCATGTGGTCTAACTTAAAAATTAGAGATGAAAAAAAGGGTTGGTATTAGTCAGCCATATTAACTGTAAATACTTCTATAGAAATTTCTTAATAATAGACTTAGTTAATAAATTATTCATATTAAACAAAAATAAAAAACATATTAAACTGAGTAAATTTCAAAGATCTTATTGGCTTTTTTTCAATGATTTATGGTCTGGGCAGCATCCCATCTAGCAGATAGAGAGGAGCCTCAAGGAGCTGTACAAATGAAAAACTTTCATAGGCAGAGGGGAGTCAGAACTAAGGCAAAAAGTAGATTGCTTCTGTCAAAGTCACTTTCCTTTAGGAGATGACAGGGTCTATCAGGCAGATTACCTAACTAGTGCTCATCATTATAATTAAGTTTTGATTTGGTGATATGGGGCTTAGCATTAGTGACTCCATTTTGAGACTGTTGTCTTGTTTTTAATACTCAGGAAATAGAAGGTATGTTAAAGAGTTTTAGCCCCTGGATGTCAAATCTAGACTGTGGGACAATCATTTATATTTTTGTACAATGGAGACATTTAGAAAGGGTTCTTGTAACTTCTAGAAGATGACAAAGAAAAAATGGGAAATGGATTTGAAGTTAATATACTGGTTAACAATACAAGTTCACATACCAATCCTGCTTGTGTTACCATAAGCGTAAGATTCTAAGCTTAAGGACTTAGTAAAAGTTGTATAGTTAACTTATGTGAATAGGTGCATACACTTCAACGCTTTTCAGCCACTAAATCAGCTAGCAGTAAAGGGACCTGGGTTAGAAAAGGGAAATAACTCAAATGATTTCATTATTTTAGTGTGAATGTGTACTTCATTGTTTTAGTACAGTTGTTTTGAAACTTAAGGTTATCAAATATTTTTGTGTGTTCATGTTCGACTGATTCCTGGTTATGCTTTTGACTAGGAAGCAGATGCTCCAAAAATAGTTCTTGAAATAGTGAACGAATAAATGAAGCCTTTTTAAACATCCTAAGGAGAAAAAAATATATAGTTGATCCTTGAACAATGTGGGGATTAGGAGACTGACCCCCCACCCAGTTGAAAATCTCAGTACTAACTTTTCACTCTTTGAAAACTTAGCAACTAACAGCCTACTGTTGACTAGAAGACTTACTGATAACATAAACAGTCAATTAACAAATATTTTGTATATTTTATATATTATATATTGTATCTTACAATGAAGTAGCAAGAGAAAAAATGTTATCAAGAAAATCATAAGGAAGAGAAAATACGTTTCCACTACTGGACCATAAAAAACAATTCTATGGATAAGAGGACCTATATAGTTCAAACCTGTGTTGTTCAAGGGTAGACATAAGACTATATAAGCCTAATATGTATTACATTATATATATTATATATATTGCATTGTATATTATAGAATTGTGTTTGCTAGTATCTAGTAATTTGATTTGACTTTATATTTTTGTATCTCTTTACTCTTTCTATTCCTGTCCCTTATGAACACAAAATATAAGCCCCTTTGATCATCCTATTCTCTTTTTGTTTTAAAGTTTATTTTTTAGTAATCTCTACACGCAATGTGGGGCTCAAACTCATGACCCCCAAGATCAAGAGTTTCATGCTCTACCAACTGAGCCAGCCAGGTACTCCTACACTATTCTCTTAAAAACTTTAATCCTCATTTTATTCTGTGTTTTCCTTTATCCCAAGATTCATTCTTCCATTGCTAACCTTTGACCCAACTCTTGTGATTGCTCCCGTATAGGTTTTACCTCATCACAAAATGTTTATGACATAATTTCTCCTCCTTGACTTAGTTTCCTTTGTCTACTGGGGACACTTGGCCCATGAAGTCCTTTAAACTAAATACTGCCCATTCTCCTATAAGCCCATGTTCTTTAGATTTACTATATTTTTAGATCAATAAGGCATTCTTTAAATATTTTTAAGTGATTGTAATGAGATTATTATTCTTCCATCTCTCAGTAAAACCCATTCATTATTCCAAGCTAATAGAGACCAGCTTTGCTTTCCTACTTTTTAAAGTGGCTGTCTTCTAACATCAGTTACTGTCTTCTAACATCAGTTGCTGTCTTCTAACATCAGTTACTCTCTCATATTTATCAAGAATTTTGCTTCTTGCCTTAATCTCTCTCTTCATCCCTCCCCCCAAATTAATTACCCTGTCGCTGGACCACCTGATTGATGTTTTCGCATTAGAATTTGTTACTCTATTCCAGACCGTGTAAGCTATGTTCTACTCATTACATGGTCAGACCATGGGTTTGTGTATCATCTGGAACTCTGAAAACACCTGAAATTCTAAACTTCTTCAATCCTTTTCATGACTAAAACTTCCAAACACCTCCTCAGATCCCTAACTTTATCATCTTATTGAAAAATGCCTTACTATACATTATAGCCATTCTAACTACTAAAATCTTGCTATATTTTTCCTTAGAATTTTCATCACTATTAAGAATATTAGTTTTTGATTTGTTTGATTCATAACTTTATTTCTCTCTCCAGAATGGAAACTCTTTGAAGTGTTTTGTCTTCTTCAGTAATAAATCCCCGAAGTTTACAACAGTGCACAGTGTAGAATGGGTATTTGTTGAATTGATGAGTGAATAAAGTAATTCCTGTGAATCAGGGGGCCTTTTTTCTTAATAATTGTATATCAGGTTAACTATATCTTTCAATTATGTGTACATCTGCTTTTGCTGGTTAGAACTGCCTTCAGGCTCAGTCTCCATGGTGGGAATGATTTTACTATGTGACTAAAAGATTGTTTCCCCAAAGACTATCTCAGAAGCATGCACATTTTAGGGTGAATGTTCCTTTTAGAGTATGTTTACAAACTATAGTGAATTTGGCACGTCTTTTATTAGTGAGTGACACTTTTATAGTCCTGTCTACTTATTGATCATCCTCAGTAGGAAGACGGCAAACATTAAAGAGCCAAAAGAACCACACATTTAGTTCTTTGTAACCAAAGGTATGATTCAGAAGGTGATTTTGGAACAGAGCCTAGATAAATGATACATGAAGCTTCTTTTGCATGTCATCCAGAAACAAGAATATCCTCTAATGCATTTGAGTTTGGGTCATCCAAATAGGTTGCTTTATGGCCTTCCCTTTGCGTATGAGGAAGTAACTATACTAAATAACAACAACCAAAAGAATGAATGTAAATAAATAAATGTAAAATGCGAAGTAAGCAGTGATATGAGCTTTCAACCACTGTTGGCATTATTTGTTTATCCAGTATTATGTGGAGTATAATTGAGAACTCTGGGGTATCAGGAAGAGCATTCTATTCATCCTCCTGTCCCTCCAAAAACAAAACACTGCCTAGCATTTGGCAGGCACTAGTCCTTGTAAAATGACCAATCAGATTTTCATTCTTGAGATCTGATCTCTAATATACACTTGTATTCATTTTCTCAAAATTAGTTTTTGCTTTTCTGGTTGTTTTTTGTTCTTTGTTAAAGTCACTTGTTCTAGATGAGTTATTATTTCATTATAGTTAAAAAATATGTAGCTATAAATTCATAGTCTCATAGGAAGAACATCTTAGAACCAGAATTTTAAGACTGGATGGGTCATTAGAGATCAGTCCAGTCCAAACATTTTATTTTACAGATGGGCAAAAATGTCCCAGAGAGGTAAGTTGACTTGCCTGGGGTTTTAAAGTTTTTAAATTGGACTAGAATCTGGGTCACTCAGTGCTGGGCTATTTTTATTATATTATATGATTGTGCCCCATGAAGCACATTCAGAGAGTAATAAACTTATGGTATGCAGTATTCTCTAAGGCAGTGGCTCCCAAACGTTTTGATGACACACTCTAATGAGTAAACAACTTTGAGAATACTCTCAACATATCTAAAATTGTCTATTAATCTATTAAATATTGTGTATAATTTTCATAATAGAAATTTATAAGAATAATAGAGTAATAACACCTTAAAGTAATTTTATTTACTTTTATTAATAGTACAGACATCCTTTTTGCTTTCACCAAAGAAATAGTTATTAATAAAATTTCTGAGAATGCAGTACATTTGAATATGCTTTATTATTTTTGAAAATTTTGGTTTAAATATCACTTGATAAAGTGACTTAAAAGGCAGGTCCAGAGTTTATTTTGATTCTTTGTTTTAATTTTCAGAGTGGAAGAAATATAGGGTATAAACTTCTGGTTATGAGTAAGTTTTGGGGATATAATGCTCAGCATGGTTAGTTGACAATACTGTATTATATACTTGAAGTCACTAAGAGGGTAGATTTTAAATGTTCTCATCGCACACACATAACAGGCAGTAGTAATTATGTAAGATGATAGAGGTGTTAACTAACCTTATTGTAGTCAACATTTCACAGTGCATCTGTGTATCAAATCCTCACAGGGTACGCCTTAAACTTATACAATGCTATATGCCAATTATATCTCAACAAAGCTGCAAAAAAATGCAGGTAACAGTGGGAAAAAATTTCACTGGCTGCGGTGAGTACAATATGATATTAACTTTTAAATTGCATTCACCAATTATGCAAAAACTTGTAGATGGAATTCGTTTTCTTCCCAGCTTCTCTGGGAGTCAATAATTTATTCTTGTAAAGAAAACCTAGATGTCAAAAAATATAACTATCAAAAACCTTTCCTTTGGATAAAAGCGTACAGACATACGCTTTTCTTTTTAAATGTTGATATGCATAAATTTTAGCAGTAACTGCAGATATTTCTAACTTTTTTCCCTCCAGTATGCTCTCTGTAGCATGAAGTTTTTTTGGAAACCAGTTATTCTTTCACTGATTATTGAAATTACTCTCTATACAGATGTTCATTGTACCTAATATAAAAATTCACATTTCAAAAGCTTTCTAGATAATTTCAATATTTGGGGCAATTTATTGTCAAATCTGATTAGATTATCATTGTTTATCTTTCAATATGGCTGATGAGTAGCTTGTATTAGAGAATAGAAAAATAATTAGTTTTGCAATTTTCATATTATTCAATTTTACCCCCTTCTCATATCATCAACCTATGATTTTATTTTTTTACAGAAATAGTCTGTAGTTATTTATCAATTTTGAGAATTAGTCTACTTAAAACTGGACAATATTGTACATCGATCTCCTCCTTGGTTACCTGTCCACTGAAATACACTCTGTGTTGAAAGCAAATGAATGGGTGAGACCACTACAGCAGGCTCTCCAATGTGAAACTTTCCTTCTTCCTTTGGGATAGCAATCCTGCATGACATAAAATTATCTGAATTGGATATTTGGGCATAGACTGAATGAGACATCAGTGTGAAATCATATTGATAGTTAAATACCAGCAAATTTGATTTTTCTCATTCCTTTAATTAAAAATAGAAGTAGAGATTTTAATATTTTTTTCTGTTATCTTAATTATTTTGTGCGCACAAATCAGTGTCTTTGCTCCTCTTTATAGATGACTATCTTTGTGGTACAGCTTCGCTTACCTGGTTTGTCTAACCTTAAAACTGGAATCAAGACTATACTAGTCTAGGAGCATCTGGGTGGCTCAGTTCTTTCAGCAACCCACTCTTGATTTCAGCTCAGGTCATGATCTCAGGGTCCTGGAATCAAGATCCGCGTCGGGCTCCCCTCTCGTACTTTCTTTCTCTCTCTCTCTCTCTCTCTCTCAAAAAAAAAAAAAAAAAAAAAATCCCTGGTCTATAAGAAGCTGGATGACTGATTTGATCATAAATACTTATTTGGCACCTATCTTTAGAGTAGTTACAACATTTGAGTGTTAATAACAGCCAAAACAATGACAACAATAGCAACAACAAAATGACATTATTGATACTTTGGTCTAAGCTGAGCACCATACTTTACAGGTATTTTCTCATTTAATTTTATGTATTTTACAGATATCTCAAAGCTCCAAACTTTCCTGTGTCTTTTTGTTCTATCTGCAAAAGGATGATAATAAAAACCAGTGGGCCTACCCCGTAAGTTAATAGTGAAGTATGTAATGTGGACAAGACACTGGAGTAGAAGTGAGGAGTTCTTGGTATCAGTTCAAGCTAGTTCTGCTATTAACTAGCTTATATGATTTTGAGTAGTTATTTCAAGTTTCTGGACATTCCAGTTTCTAGACATTAGTTGTTTTATCTATAAAATGAGAGTGTGGCTAGGGTAAATGATTCTCTTAATTTCCTTAAAAACCATTATGCTATTTTAATTTAACTTAAATTTGTGTATGTGCATAGTGTACACACATGTGATAATTAAAGTGAGGGATTATTATGGTTAAAATACATGTAACAAATATGTTTCCAAATCGAAAAACTGCTTTTCAGAGGATATTTTGGGGAGGGATACTGAAAATATCCAGTGTGTTTGGGCTCCAGGGTCAGGACCTTGTGGGGATTAGAGATGGTAGGAGTCCAAGATAAGAAAGGAAGTGGCTACTTTGGTGATCTAGTTAATTATTCCACCGCAAATGTTTTCCCCAAGGTGGAAAAAAAAAATTAGTGCTAACCATTTGCTTAAGCACCAGAGGGACTCTGCATAAGGATTAGCTAGCAAGTTTCAAAGGAAGATCAAGCGACTGTGGAGGGTATTTATAGAAAAAAGGCAAAGTTTAAGCCGGGCTGTTCCCATGAAGTCTTATTTTCTTACTGAAAATTTGCCTTAGAGATGTCTTTGGTGTCTTCCTTCTATCTGAAGGTTTCCTAAGGCACGTGTTGAGGCAGAGATATAATATCCAGCTGGAAAACTGGATCCTCTCTATGAACCTTCTAGAGGAGTAAATGGCAAGTAGAATTAATGCCTAAAGAATAAAGTCTTTCCAAACTAAATTTATTTCCTCTGACAACTGGGCAAAAGTGCTCGGGAGATCAAGTTGTACCTGATCAGGCATTTTGCTACTGAGGTATCAGTTACGTGGTTAGAAATGGAGAAAGATGTCTCTGGGTAATTGAAGAGTAGTAATCAAGAAAGGGTCTAGAGAAAATAAGCAACTGAGGAAATGGGAAAGAATCGGAAGAGCAGAAGGAAAAAGCGGAAGAAAGATCAGAGACACTGATAGTTTTTACTTAGGGAGTAAATTGTATCTTTCACAAAGAATGAGGGAATAGTATAGTATTACAGAAAATTTTAAGTAGAAGATGTTATGAGCCTAGCCTTTTTCTCTTTTGTCTGCATATTCTTGTTTGAAATAAGAAAGCTTAAATGGAATGCCTCTTCATTTTGTTTGATAAACTACATCAAGGACTTCAAGACCCAATTCACTTTCTCTTCCTTTCAACCTTCTTCTCTTCTGTGGGATTGGTCACTGTCCCTTTAGGCTTCTGCTATACTGAATATATTTTTATATCTGTATATATGTATGGGATACAACACGTCACATTGAATTAGCAATCATTTGCTTACCTAAAAGTTTCCTGTACTTTTGAGTCTCTTGAGAGAGAATACTATTTATTTTACTAGCACCAAGCTAGGTCCTGGCACACTGAATTCAGCCAATTTATCAAATGATTTAATGAAAAAGTATAACCCAAGTCTTTAAATTTCAGAAAGTACCAAATTGATAGTGATCATGATGTGATTTTTGTCATCTATTCAAAAGAATACTTTTATGTTGATTCTGAGGCTAAGGAAATTGCAGACGTTCTAGACATTAAGGCTCTAGAATTTCATCCTCTTTGGAGGCTGATGTAGCCACTCTGCTCTTCTAAGACACTTACATAGTCCAGAGAATAGGATGGCAAAAGAAAAATGTATTTTAGGATTTTTCAAAATATGATCCACACAAAGTAAAGAGACTTAGTAAAGTCTCAGTGGGAGTAAGATGAACATAGGCTGTGGGGAAGAAAGGGTAACACAGAAATGCTAACTTGAAAATAGCATAAATGCCGCTTGACATGTGTGAGTATTAAATAGGTCACCAACTGTCCTTACCATTCCCACTGCTCTTCCCCTGCCTTATGTATCAAGGCAAATGGAGATGGAAGGACACCTCATGAACAGTCAGAGAAAGATTGTTGTTGACCTAGGTCATAGTGGTTCTTTTGGATCCAAAATAACAAAATCAAACCACAGAAGGATGGAGGAAAGAGCTAATCAAAAGAAGTGAAAAGGCTTTGCACTTGAAAACTTAAGCAAAAGGGAGAGAAATGTAAGAGAACAGAATGGTTGGGTCAAGAAATGATTTTCCTACTCAGAACTGAGAAAATGCTTTCAAGTTTGAAAGTCTCTTAAAAAGGCCCATACATTCAGTAAAAAGTGAGCAGGAAGATGACTAATCAAAACTAAAACTACAGGTTATAAGCTACTTTGTGAAACTATCATGAAATTCAAGATCAAAAAAAGGAAGAAATTTGGAAATTTTTTCAGAAAAAATATTTATCTTTCATGTAAAATTATTCTTTTATGGTAACTAAAACCTGTGTCACTGGTTATCGGCTTTATCTGCCGTGAGTATTGCTTTCATTTCTCTATCCCTCCGTTGACCTTATATTTCTGAAAAAAAATTGCTATCTCAACTACATTTATTAATAATAACACATATCTCACTTGATATATAAAAGACAATTGCCCATCAGACTCTCTCATGAGCATGAAATAAGAAGTGACATCACACCAATTTATTAAGAATTCAACTAGAAAACAGATGATTTAAGTTCTGGTTAGTTTGTGCATTGTGATCTTAGATAAGCACGTATTTTTTAGTAAGCTTTTAAATGTCATTGAAAATAGTCTGAGACCCCTTGCTTCCTTTTTGCATGGTTTCTCAGTAGTGACACTATTGACATTTGTCGTTAGATGATTCTTTGTTGCAGGGGCTGTCCCTGTGAATTGTAGGATGTTGAGTGGCATCCCTGGGTTCTACCCACTACATGCCAGAGCACCCTCTACTGGTGGGTGGGCCAAAATGAGTTAAGGGTAGTGGGAGAAATAGGCTTACAGTTATGAAATGAATAAATCATGGAAATAAAAGGTACAACATAAGGAATATAGTCAGTGGTAGTGTAATAGTGATGTAAGGGATAGATAGCTACATTAGTGAGGAACATGGCGTAATGTATAAACTTGTTGAATCACTAAGTTGTATACTGAAGCTAACATTGTGTGTCACCTATACGCAATAAAAAAAAAATTACAAAGAAAAAACCCAAAACTCCAGACTTTTCAGTATCCTCTTGGGAGCAAAAACTAACCCCAGTTTTGATACAAAGAGATCTGGGGTCCTGGTTTGAGAACCACTCATCTCAAGGGCTCAAGCATCTAGAGAAATAAATAATGCCTAGAACCAGATAATGCATCCAAAAGGAGGAACAGAGGAGATCGTAGAACGGACCCATTCACCTTTCCCAGAAAGCCAACACTGCTCTAAGAAGAATCACAAAGCTGGGGTGTCATTTTTGTAGTTTTTGACCAGAGTGTATTCTGCAATAAGCATCAAATGACATAAATTCAAAGTAAGACCACACACATTGAAAACTAGGGTGGAAGCCTCTTTGAGATCCTTCCAACTGATTGTTTAATTCAGAAAGGAAGAAGCGATTATAAAGAAAAAAGGAGGCCATGGATCCTTCAGTTCAGACTGTTTGTGATTCAGTGGGAAGTGCTGTTGCCTATGACAGTTTTACAAAAAGGCAGAGGACTGGTAAGAGTTTACAAGCTTTTCGGTCTTGTTAGGAACAAACCTTAAATTGCCTGATGTGCTGTCCAACTGTTTAAAAAGGCCCTCTGCAATAATGTGTATTGGCCATTTTCTTTCTTTTATTGCTTTCTGAATTTGAGGGTGGAATTCTAATCAAAATCTTTCCTTGCACATGGTTCCATTATACAGTCTAGATATTATTTCCCAATTTTTAAGACCAGCTGTTATTAACGTGACTGGGTAGATTTAATAGTGTTCATCAATGTTTAATTTTATTTTTTGCCACAATTTTCTGCAGATTTAAAGATTAAGGCATGGTCTAAGAAAAGCTATGGATTAAAACTGAATTTGAAATTTCGCTCATAGTCACTATCATTTCATCAACTGAAGAGTGAATCACTGGGGAGTGGGGCCCTATGTGGGTCTGAATATGTAGCAGCCCATTTTTCATCAGCAGAACTGGTCTGAGCAACATATTACCTGGGATAGGGTAACTAGAGGTGATCTCCGACTATGTGAGTAAGTCACTAGTTTTAAGCTAGACTGAGGGAAACCAGTTATTGTCTAAAAAGGATGAACTCAAGGCTCTGACATAATTTTCACATACAGGAATGAGGAAGAATCAGAACATGGTTAGGTTAGCTCCACTGAAGACTCTTTTTACACAATAAAGGGAGTGTATTCGAATGTTACTTGCTAAGTAGTTTACTGCTCATGCTACTATTAACTACAGTTATGGCCACCACCATTATTACTGCTAATAACAAAAATAGCAGTAGCTTCCATCAATTTAGGAGTGTTTATTGTATGATGCTTAATTCTTGATATTTAAATTCATTATTTCAGATCCCCTCAACAGCCTGTAACTGGTACTAGCTCCAATCTAGAGATGAGGAAATTGAATTTGAGAGAAATTATTTTCTTCGGGTCAAATTGTATATAAGTGGTAAAGCCTGAATTGAGCAGCATTGACTACCTCCAAAACTCCATGCTTTTTGTTGTTGTTGTTGTTGTTTTGTTTTTTAATATATTGCACATGTAAAGCTCCTGTGATGAAGGCAAGGAAGGAGGCAAGAAGAATGCCCCAGAACTAACCTGTGTGCCTGTTATTTCACAGAGGATCAAGAATATTCTGATTCTCCACCCTTCTGCTCAACTGAATATTTGGGTAGAGAAGTCATTTTCTTTCCTTTACTTAATTCTACTTGTTGTTTACCTTTTCTTGGCCCATTTGCTCTTAGCGATGAGATCATACATGTAACCCAACTTTTGTGGTATATTTTAAAATGTAGTATCTGCCCCATTATAGCACAGTGAGGGAATGTTCAGTTTTGAAGAGAATGAGAATCATAAGCACGCTTTTTCTAATAAATGTGTTCCTCTCTAAAGCAGAAAGATCATCTAAATGATAAATCCAACTGTGCATGATTTTGGTGATAGTAACCAAGAATAAAATCTTCTGGGATAATTAGCAATAAGTCTTTGTTCTTTTTGCTGTTTTGCATATTTATACAAGATCCTTCACTGACAATTTCAAAGCTGAGGCCAGTTAATATTCATTTAAAAATATTCAGGCTCATATTTTCTTATATCTACTTTTGTAATGTTCAACATGTCTTATTGTGATAAATGTATGACCCTGCATACACACGTAAACCTTTCTATTCATTTTACTTGTTGATTTTTGTCAAAATCAAAATTGATAAATATAAGTCACCATGTAAAGGTGGAAAGAAGAATGTGCCTATAAACTATCATTTATTTAACAATGTCTAGGAAGTGGCTACCATGTCCCCAGCTAGGTGCTGTGAACAGCAAAAGCAACTAGGTTCCTGCCCTCATTGGACATAGGTTGGGGGGGAGCAGTATATCCGAGAATTTCTTTAGATTTTCTTCCCCCACCCTGCCTCTCCTGGTCTATTTATGCTTATGGAATATTGGGAGCAGGGGACTCAGAGTCAGACAGAATTCAATGAAACTTAGTTTTGAGAACACTCTGAACCTTAGTTTTTCCATTTGTAAAATGGGGTGATCATACCTTCTCCACAGGCTAGTTGTCAGATTACGTGAAATACTGTATGTAAAGAGACAGCCATGGTGCCTGAGGCAGAGGCACTTAACATTAGCTTTTATTACAGCCATCTCTGTTTTTACAACATTTGCACCTCTGCCATCATATAGTATCCTCTGTGGAACTCTTGCCTATGGAGTTTTGAGGTAAGTACCTATGGATTCCTAGCACGGAGATACAAGGATTTGGGATCAGGAAAATGAGGCGCTTGAAGGCCAGAAACAGGGGCATCAGGAGATCACATTTCTGAGGACTTAAGGTCCTCAGCACTATGAGGCATTATGTTTCACCACTTTACGGAAGTACAGTTTTCCATATGTATTTTAAAGATACTGGTAAATTGAAGTCCTCATTAAGCTAAATGGTAAAAGAAGAAAACCATTAATCACAAGAAAAGAAAAAAAAAAAATCCTGTGACTAAATACCTAGCTCTATACAAACAAAAGTGTTTTTTTCTCCCCAAGTAGTTTTCTGGATGTTGTAGCAGATATCAGAAAACTGTATATGTTTGGCACATAGTTTATGTTCAATATATGTTTGCTGAACAGGCAAACAAAAATTAATAAACTCTTCCCTTTATTAAATAAAATTGTGAAAGTCCCCCTAGAAATAGTAATTTCCAAGAGGTAGCCAAATCAGTCAATAGTTTTGCATTTGACTGATACTGGTGAGTATTAGGAGTCTGTACTAATTCTGCTTGAGTTAAAACGTTGGAAGATACATGCTGGTTTTCAGAGCTGTCAATCCAAGAGTATATAGGCAGTGACTTTTCTACAGAGAAAAAACATCATTAGTTTTACTCAAACTTTTCAGAGATATTCTGTCCCAGATTTAGTATTCTAATCTACAATGACAGTGTAATACCTGAATGGACTAACAGGATTTCATTCTATTATCAGGCAGTCCTTGTTGTCTGGCAACAATAATTAAAGAATGCGTTACCTTGCAAAGTGAAGCATTACCCATTGGCTTAGGAAGTTCTCCAAACATGATTAAATCATTCATAGCTTTTAAAATGTTATGTTGAGTCGTCCTTTAGTTTGTGATTTAAAATTCTTATCAAATTTTATCCTGGTTAAAAGTCATTTTCTCATGAAAGATAAATGTGAAATATTCAATGACTTCATGTCTACTTATTCCATGATCTCGTATGACCATGGAGTTCAGATAAGGTTTAATTTGGTTGGGTAATTATTTAGAAAATGCAAAGTGTTTAAGCAAACACAATTAAAATACGGACCTCTAGGAAACCTACAGAACATCTAGTCCAAACCTGCATTTCAGGAACTAGAAAACTGAAGTACAGGAAGAATGAGTGTTTAGTTCAAGGTTGTTTACCTTGACTGGCAAACCACCGTTCTACTGAATCATGATGTTTTTATCCTTAGGGTTACTTCTCTTTCAGATAAACAAGTTTATGTAAGTTTACACATATTCTTAACCTTCGCTGTGTCATATTTGTTTCTTCCTTAGTATAATTACTTTCTCTTAGTTAATTGATTGTTCTCCCTGTCTTTCCATGACCTATGTACATTCTAACATGAAATGTTTTAAAGAAGAAACTGAAATAACGATAGTTATTCAGGAGAAAGGTTAACATCTGATATCCATCAGTCTGTTGTTAACAAGACCAGAATAGGCTTCATTCCACCCCCTAGTAACCATTCCTTAGATCTTCCTCTATTCTTCCTAAAATACCATACAACACTAATGCAATGACAAAATAGCATTGCTTTGGGGTGCATTTATCCTTAAAATTCTCCAATATTTGATCCATAACTGAGGTTTTCCTCTTTCCTTAACAGTCATTAAATAGAAACATGAACACTTTTTATTGCTATAGATTTAGGTATCTGTATCTGTATAATCTTTCTATTTAATATGCAGCCCCCCCTTCAGAGAAACAGCAGAACAAACATATAGTAGATAAAATGATTTATGTGTTTGTTTGGTAACCAAAAATGTCAGTCATGGAATGGGAAAATGGGTAATAAACGTTAGTGGATCCTATCTTACTCAGATATAATTGAGCCTCTTTGCCTGACAATTTTGCTCATAATGATAATTGACCAAAACTCAGTTTATTTTTGTTAAATAAAAGTCATTTCCCCTAAGTAATATAGTTTATGGCAAATGTGGTAGAGCCATAAAAAAAAATAACAGAGGGACACTAAATTGTTGTTTGTCTTTATCACAAACAAAATACCATGACAATAATGTTCCTTATCACTGAATCTAGGGAAGTCTTATTTGGCATTTAAAAAATTATTTATTTAGGATTTTTTGATATAGTTCTTCTTTAAAAAAAAAAAAGTGTAACATAGTACCTGCCATTTAAACGCTCTTGGCTTCAGTTTCCTCAACTGTAAAATTAATGGTTGATATTTAGATATTCCTAAGCTTACTTCCAGTTGTAAAAGTCAGATTCTATTATTTAGTTATATCAAATGAAACTGTTCCTCCTTGTTGAAATGCATGTATGTATGTGTTCAAAAGTTCTATCCATATTGTACTGATTTATTCAAATTTTAGCAAGTGTGTACTGTTTGCCTGACAATTTCATGCACGGGTGTAAATCAAGGATAGGCACACTACGGTCTCCAGGCTAAATGTGGCTTGCTGCCTATTTTGTGAATAAAGATGTTTAGAACCTTGCCGTACAATTTTGGGTACCTGTGTATGGCCGCCTTCACATTACAGTGCAGACTAGTAAACTAGTTAACTTAGTTTGAGAGAGCCCACAAAACCTCAAATATTTACTATCTGGTCTTTTACAGAAAAAGGTTGCAAAACAAAAATATACCTTTATGTATATACTCATTTTATTGAATCTGTTGCAGATTCTTACTGCACTATAATAAGCATTTTTGTTGTAGGTGTTGTTCTTGGGTGTGTGTGTTTGTTATGTGTTTTTGGTCTTTTTGGCAGTAAGTTGCACCTTTGTTTTGTTCATTTTTCAATCTGTTTTTCTGTTCATGCTAATATTTCAGTTGATTTTACATTATGTAAACAATTGGCAACTGGTCATTGAACTTAAAAGCCGGTAATGTATGGATAACAGTCCTGATGCTATTTAAAGATGACTGTGAATAAGCTTAAATAAAACTTGTGTTTTTGTCCAAGAAAACACTGTCAATGGATTGAAAAGCTGTTTCCAGTTCTATATATCTCTAGGCATTTTCACTAGACTATTTCCTTTTTGTTAAAGGCAGAAAATATACAAGTTATAATTTGTCATAGATTATTTTTAGATTGATATTTATAGTGCTTCTGGTAGACAGAAAAGTAAATCCTGTTTGATAAAATAGAGGATATTTAGACTGCTCTTTTCTCTCTAAAATGGCCTTTTCATTTTAGGACCATTGTCCATTTTCTCCTTGCTTTTGTTCCTCCATTTGGTGTGGTGGAGGGAGGAGAGAATGGAGAAGAAAGAAAATGGCAGGAGCCATCCCAGTCTGAGGTGCATGAGGAAAGGCTCTGCTTCAGTTTACATTTAGATCTGATGGTTGCTTAAACTCCACGGTTCCCCCTCATCTCCTCAGGAAATTAGACTTAATACAATTTTTACGGTTGACTCTATTATATGAGAGGATGATTAATGAAGATGACATTTCCCCTGATTGTTGTGCTCTTTAAAAAGATATTCTCCATGAAGAGCTCGCATTTCTAGGCTCCAGATGGAGATGACATTCTTTGGGGAAGAAATCGAGTTGAACTCTGTTTCACTAACCACATTTCCAGGTACAGATTACTATCTTGGTGCTTCTTGTCAGACTCATCAGAAGAGATATGTTTTCTTTGAAGTGAAGCACTCATCAGTTCTGAGCACTGAATTACATGACCCCCTTCTCTCTCTCTTTCTTTAAAGTTCACCGAAGACACTAACATTCTGAATTGTTTGAAAAATTCCAGGAAACTTTTGTTGGAGAATCTTCAAAGATTTCAACTGGGTCTTAAATTGGTGATTCAGGACATGAATATCTAAAAGCAGACAGGGTTCACATCCCACAAAGGTACCTTTCAGATCACACAGGCAGAAGGACTAACCAACTGCTCTGGTCTTTCAGGGATTTTGATATTCTTATGTCTTGGAAATGGCATCCAGCTATTTTTGCTAATCACCCTCAGATATCAAAAACCTTAAATCTGTTCTGGAGTTATTGGAAGCTAAGTGGGCCAGAAATCATGCTAATCTAATTTCAGTGTGATCTTATAAATACAGAAGTCAACGTTGATTTTGTACCAGGGGGCAAAGTAGTCTAGGAAAGGGGGAACTTGTCTGAATTTCCTCCCTGGACAAGCAGATACCCTGGTTGCTGGGCCCAGATGTATGTATTTGTTAATTAGTTAGTTACTAATTGAGTTTCTCATACATTTCAACCACTGTATATATTCTCATGGAGCTCACAGTCTAAGTGAGCCCTAGAGGCCTGGTCTGAACCCTTTGAAGGCAGGACAGATCCACCTTGAGGACTGACTTGAAGACTGACTTGAGGACCCCAGACTATGATATCCAGTGAGAGCTAAATAAGTTTTGGGGGACAAATCTGAAAAAGAAATTTGAGGAAGATAGTACAATGAGGTAAGACTGAGAGGCAGAATTTGGTTATGAGGTCACAAGACTATACCAGAATTATCAGGCATTATGGCAGACTTTGGGTTGGATAATAAGATAGAGAGATGGGCCAGCGGCCAGGGCTGGTGGAGAGGTGTGTGTGTGTGTGTGTGTGTGTGTGTGTGTGTGTGTGTGTGTGTGTGTGTAGAGATCTTTCAGAGCACTGAGCTGTTTAGGAAGAACTCACCTTCTTATTATTACAGAATAACCCAAGGGAAGAGCCTCTGAAATAAAATGCAGACTCAATCACAGTAAACTGTAAGGAAATGGTTTTATTACTTTTAAGTCTTTGTTGTGGTATCTCAATTTGGGATTTCAAAGTTTTTGCCCCATAGTGACCTCTTATGAATAATCTTAAGAATACATGCTATGGATTTTTAATTAGAACATAACGTGTTTTCATATTCATTATTGCATCTAAGGTACTTTAAAATAGTTTGTGCCCACTCAGGTAAAATGTTTTTCTTGCAATTGCATTTAGACTATTGCTTAGTCAAGTCTTTCCTTGTGTGTTGTGAAAAAAATCAACTTTCTTTTTTTTAAATTTTATTTTATTATGTTAATCACCATACATTACATCATTAGTTTTTGATGTAGTGTTCCATGATTCATTGTTTGTGCATAACACCCAGTGCTCCATGCGGAACGTGCCCTCTTTAATACCCATCACCAGGCTAACCCATCCCCCCACCCCCCTCCCCTCTAGAACCCTCAGTTTGTTTTTCAGAGTCCATCATCTCTCATGGTTTGTCTTCCCCTCCGATTTCCCCCCTTCATTTTTCCCTTCCTACTATCTTCTTTTTCTTCTTTTTTTTAGCACATAATGTATTATTTGTTTCAGAGGTACAGGTCTGTGATTCATCAGTCTTACACAATTCACAGTGCTCATCATAGCACATACCCTCCCCAATGTCTATCACCCAGCCACCCCATCCCTACATGTCTTTCTCTAAATCACAAATCTCAAGTTACTAGAGTTCAAAATGAACCTTCTTTAGAAACATTTGTTTGGCATTCTAAAATAGGAGAAATGACATTTCTATTCTATTCATTGTTAGTTACCATCGGGACCTCATCTTATTGGAATGAAAAATTATGGATCAGGAAGAACTTATGTATCAAAATAAATTTAGGAAGATACTACTCAATATTAAGATCTGCTGAGAATATAAAGGGATTCAAAGAGAAGACCTGTCTCTTTAAGGAGATGAATGCATTTCCTCAAATAAAGTTTTGTATTTCTATAACCTGGATGAATCTGATTACAAAAGAATTTCACCAGACACAATTAAAATTTCTTTTATCACTTAAAGCTGTCATTTAATTGATGTGGTGCTTTGTAATTGAGGGTGTTTGGGACCTAGGAAAACATGACTCTTAAGATTCTTTGACATTTTCCTATTTCAGAATAATCTGTCCCTTTTGGATCTATTTAATTTCAAACTGTAAGTCTGCAAAACTTTCCTTTCTAACCCTGGTAAAGCAATCTGGTAAATTTTTTTAAAAAACACTTTTTCTTGGCTACTTTATCCCATTCAGTTCCTTTTCTTGTTTCTGACAAGAATGATGACCACTTTCCTTAAATTCTTCATCCTTAAAACTTCATTGTCAAAAGATGAACGTTTGGTCTTGTTGGAATAAAATGGGCTTGCTCCAATTTTCTCCGAGTATCCACCACACCAAACTGTGCCTTTACCAATTTTTACTTTGATTAGTCCCATGTAAGAAAATGACCTTTCATCTACTCCCATCTCTTCTGTGACTTTGCCCCATTACTGACTCTCTCTTTCTAGAACATCTTCCATTTCTCTGGACTGATTCCTTCTCTTCTGATTTTGACTATACCTCACTCTCTCTCATCACACAAAATTACAAAAACTAAATTTAAAAGAAGAAAAAAAAAACCTCATTGCCCTACATTTATTTGTTCACAAGTTCCCTTTCCTTCTAATCATGAACCTCTTTAAAACGATTAATTTCACTCACTGCTGCCCACCTCAGTCCTTAGACGTTCCTGAATGTACAGAAGTCTGAATTTACCTTTTTGTTGAAATTGCTCTCAGTGGTCAAGAATACTGCCCCAGTTACAGCATCTAATGATCTTTTCCCCAAATTTATACTTTTGACACATACAGAAGTTATAGTGGTGACCTCCTTCAGGCAACTGCTACTCCTGTTTCTCATTCTAGTTTATTCTCAGCATCCTTGACACACTATTTTGAATCTATTTTTAGTTGTTGGTATGGCTCAAGTTTCCATATCGTTCTTCGTCTCTTTTCACTTTAAGATTTCACTCACTTTATATCTTTGCTTAATCTCTGACATGCCAATACTGCTAAAAAATATATATCTATTTTATATATATTTATGTATTTTCCTTAAATATCTTCATATATATATATATATATATATATATATATATATATATATACACACACACATGTGTATCTGTCTATCTATCTTCCTGGATATTGTCACTTAGATGGGTATGTCAAACTGAAAGTATCCCACCTTTTAAAGCTGTCTTTGTTCTATATATCCAGGAACCATACTGGAGACTGCTAGTCACTATCAATTCTTCCCACCCCCATTACTAACTCAATATATCAACTGCAAACCCTCCTGATTCTACTTGAGAAATGTCTTTTCCTGATCTCTCCTCTTTTTTTCCATTCTTATTATCTTATCATTAGCCCAGTTTCTCATTGTCATTAAAAAACATATTTAATCTCCTTAGCCTGTCTCAAAGCTGTTCAAGTCCTATTTCTAAACTGAACTTTTCAGTGTATTCTCCTAATGCTTCTCCCCGCTTCTTGCCACTGTGGGTCATATGTCATCTCCTGAATAATAACTTAAGGAATAAAATGTTGAAAAGCTTACTACTTTTATGGTTTTGATCATTTTCTTTTCTCAGTTTGCTGTGCTTGTGTTTTCATGGCCTGGTAAATTTCTACCCATTTATAAATTCCAATACAAGGGTCCTCTTTGTAAAAAACTCTTTTTTGTGCTTAGGCAGAAATAACTCTTCCCTTCTCTGTGTCTCAGCTGTAGCCCTTTTGTTTTTAAGTAACTGAAACGTAGTCACCTTAGATTAAATGGAGAGAGATTCACAGGGAAAGAAAATGTGCTTTACATACATATACCATTTGTATTAGCTGTCTTTTGCTGTTTAACAACATAGCCTGAAACTTAGTGGCTTAAAACAATTCAAATTTATTATATCATAATTTATATGGGACAGAACCTGGTCATGGCTTAGTTGGGTCTTCTCCTTTGTGGTCTCTCAAAAGATTGCAACCAAAACGTCAGTCCAGGCTTTATATTTTTATCTGAAGCCTTGAATAGGAAAAAATTGACTTCTGAACTGAGCAACAATACTATTATCCGTGACAACATCTACAAATCAACAAAAGGCATGATCTTTTAAGGTCTTTCATCAAATAAAGTTTGGTGCTGTTGTCTTTGATATATACTTATATTATTGAGACTCAACACAAAGAGTTTGGTCTCATTCTGTGACATCGGCAAGTGTTCAAAATGAGAGATAATGGAACTATAGTAGTAATATGGCTTCTCGCACTGTTTCTTCAATTTGGAATACTGTTACTTAAGTACCTTTATGTTTGGAATATTTATATAGGCTACAAATCTACCTCCTTCTTGAAGCCTGCAGTGATCATTCAACATCTATTTATAAAATGTTTGTTATATGTGAGCCAAGGGATAGATATTAATTCTACTATGAATATGATGGTTTCTGCTCTCCAGGGACTCTGTCCACTGGGGAAGACATCTTGGTAAATAGATATAAAACCATTGGTAAATGCAGTGGATATTTATAAGAGAGAATCAGAAGTAATCTCTTTCCTTGAGGGTCTTCAGTGTTTGTACTATAGAAATACTTGCCTTAAATTACTTGTTTTAGTTATTTTTTATTTGCCTCATGTCTTATGTTAGTAGTAAATTCCTGAAAAACATGCAGCTGAATATTGTTTCCTTCAAATCTTTTTCTAGTAAATCTTCTTTCACTTCCCCCTTCATATGCTTCATGTTCCCAAAGCATATGACTATATCTCCATTTGCTTCTCTAGACAATAAAATTCTTTTTTTTTAATTGAAGCATAATTGACATATAACATTGTTACTTTCAGGTATATAACATAATGATTTGATTTGTATATACTGCAAAATGGTCACCACAGTAAGTCTAGTGAACATCTGTCACCCTACATAGTTTCAATTTTTTTCGCTTGTGATGAGAACTTTTAAGATTTCCCCATCCAGCAAGTTTCAAATGTGCAATACAGTATTATGAACTATAGTCACCATGTTTTATATTACATCCTGATGACTTATTTATTTTATAACTGCAAGTTTGCAAATTTTGACCTCCTTTCTTTAGCCATTTTGCCCAGCCCTGCCCCTTCCTTGGCACCCACCAAACTGTTTTTTTTTTTTTGTATTCATGAACTTAGTTTTTTAAAAAATTCATTTCACTTAAAAGTGAGATCATACAGTTTTTGTCTTTCTTTGTCTGACCTATTTCACTTAATATAATTTCCTCAAGGTCCATCCATGTTGTATAAATGGCAAGATTTCATTATTTTTTATGGCTGAATAATATTCCACATATATATATGTGGAATATATACATATATATATTTATATATATACACCATATCGTCTTTATCCATTCATCCATCGGTGGACGCTTAAATTGTTTCCATATTTTGGCTATTGTAAATAATGCTGTCTAGAACATCAGGGTGCATATATGTTTTTGAGTTAAGATTTTCATTTTCTTCAGATAAATACCCAGAAGTAGAATTGCTAGATTAAAGGTATCTTTTTTAAATTTTCCGAGGATCCAGCATAATGTTTTCACAGTGGCTATACCAATATACATTTCCACCAACAGTGCATAAGGATTCTGTCTTCTCATGTCCTTGACAACACTTGTTATTACTTGTCTTTTTGATAACAGCTATTTGACAGATGTACGGTGATATCTCATTGTGGTTTTGATTTGCATTTCCCTGATGATGAATGATGTTGAGGATCTTTTCATGTGTCTGTTGGCCATCTGTATGTCTTTGGAAAAATGTATATTCAGGTCCTCTGTCCATTTTTAAATGAGATTGTTTTCTTCACTATTGAGTTGTATGAGTTTATATATTTTAAATATTAACCCCTTTTCAGATATATGACTTGCAAATATTCTCTCCCATACATTAAGTTGCCTTTTCATTTTTTTGGAGACTATGAATTTTTTATGGAAAATAATTATATTTCTTATCATTTTATTTATTTTTTTATTTTTTAAGATTTTATTTATTTATTTGACAGAGAGAGACAGCGAAAGCAGGAACACAAGCAGGGGGAGTGGGAGAGGGAGAAGCAGGCTTCCCGCTGAGCAGGGAGCCCAATGTGGGACTCGATCCCAGGACCCTGGGATCATCACCTGAGCCGAAGGCAGACGCTTAACGACTGAGCCACCCAGGCACCCCTTTCTTATCATTTTAATCCTAGATTTTCCAATACTGTATTAGATTCTGGCCACTGAAAATGTGATTCTTGAACTGGCCACACTGGCATCGCCTCTAAGTTTGTTAGAAATGTAGGCTCTTAGGGCCCACATTAGAGCTACTGAATTAGAATATGCCTGTATCAATATCTCCAGATGAGTGTGTGCACATGAGATTTAATTAACACAGTGCTGGAGAATATACAGTATCATAACACAGGATTTTTCAAATGTGTTTGAAGAGTCATCAATATCAGAATCCAAATCACTGAATTTGGGTTAACATGATGGTTTGGTGATGGCAATGTTGTGGTAGTGATGGTGGTTTGAGTTTGTAAAAATTCACGGCCATTGGCCTCACCTCAGAATCTACCAAAAATGTAATATTCATGTTTCTGTTTAACATGTTGTTCAAGTGATTTTTAGTCTTATAGAAGTTAGGTGAAGTGTTCAACCTCTGGAGCCAGATTCCCTCAATTTCCTCCTTAATAAAATGGGATAATGAGAGTGTTCATCTCTTTGACTTACAGAGTGGTTAGAAGATTACTGTGAGTTACTTTACACATTGCTTGCTGCCTAGTAATCATATGGTAATGCTAGCTGCTAATAGCTGTGACATATATCTGGTGTTCAACAAATGCATGTCTGCCTTATAAAGTTACTGGCCGTGGTAGCCACACAGTAAATATTATTTTTACTTCATTTATTTTCTTCTTGTTTACTCCTTTGCCCAAATCATATTTTAATTGTGATTCTTTCCTTTCTTTGTTTCTTCCCTGAGACTTTCTTTTTCTTTGTGTTGTTTGCAATATCCTTCATAGTGTTTAGCATAAATTCCTTGATAAATTTCGTTACATGGAACATTTGCTGATTTCAGTATTAAGAGATAAGAAGGAGCAGCAGGGCAAAGAGAAACAATACCATGACCCTGAAAGAAGACGTGTGAGGAAGACAGTATGTAGATGATAAATGGCTTTGTAGCCAGTTTGGGGAGATAGCCACAATTCAACAGGCCCTTAAAGTCAGCTATATAAAATGAATTTTCACAGCTACCTAGTCATGGCAACTAACAGTCTGGATTGTTCTTAGAACCTTCTGACTTCAGCGTGTCTACAAATAAATTTCTCCGCAATTATTTTTAAAGCCCAAGTATTTCAATCCTCAAATTTTCATTTTACTAAATGGTTAATTGTTTTGAAAATCAAGATTTCCAAATGCAAATAATTTGTAAGCACAGAAAAAGGAAAATTCAAGGTATGTTTTGGTAGAGCTTGTAAAGCTGCTTCATTAAATTAGCAGGAGGTTCAACTTTAAAAGAGTAGATTGATTTAAAATATGTCCGTTAGTACCACTTCTTTATTTAAACATTTAAATAGGTTAGTCTTACATTGTAAGAAAATATGAACTCTGCTCTACACCAGCAAGGCCTCGTGGAGGGGCTCTTGCCTACATTTTCCTATCTTAGCACCAGCTACCTAGTTCACAACTCCAGTCAGGTCTTGCCATTACTTGAACACACTGTATGGAACTTACCTGTTAAATTGGATGGATGGATAAATGAATGATAAATGGTTGAATAAATAGTGTGAAAATGAAATAATGTTTTGGTTTATTTTTTCTTTAAGGCTATGCCTATGGAATAAAATTTGAATAAAATTAAAAACAAAAGTGTTTGCTAGTAAAAATAGTAGGCTTGATAGAGTTGGGTAGCTTTGTCTATGGAACTCTGTCATTTTTCCTGTAGATTCAGGTTTCTCTTCTAAATCTATAAGTTCATTTCAATTGGATCTTTTTTTATTGGGAAAAAAGACACCTGTTTTTATTAACTAAATTTATGGAAGGTTTGAATTGAAAACTGGAAAGTTATTTTTGTGTCCTTTGGTTAACTTTTTAATTAATGGCCTCTACATTGCCAACTTTAAAAATGTTTAAACATAGAGACTTAAGTTGTAAAAAAAAGGTCTTGGTTTAGCTTTGAATGAATCCAGAAATACCACTGAAGTATTTGCTTCTACCACAAGGAGCTACTTTTTAATAGCCAATTTTATTTGACTACCTTTTCTTTTTAACTTACAATTAATCCTCCTAGGAGAATACCTGGTTTGGAAACAAGGTAAATAAAAATAATCTTTTTGCTTGTTGGACCAGCTGTTTATAAACAGATGATTATATAAACACAACGGGACCACCTTTGCTGAAGTTCAAGCTAAGTATGGTGAGTCTCTAGAACTTCCCTTGCACAGCAGGCAGCTGATCATGGCAAGGGTGTGTTTATCCACAGACTACTATCCCTACAGAAAATGTTCACATGTCACTGAAAACTTTTTTATGTTGCTGTCCTGTAGTTGGACACCACAGATACAAATTAGTGAGACTCTGTAAACAAGATGTTCTTACTCTGTGGTAATATTTAAGTGGTCTGTGGTGAATGTTTGAGGGTCCTTGAAACCTCTGAAATTGTATACTAAATTTTAGAATAATTAGAATATGCATTTTCTTGGAAGGGAGTCTATAATTATTATCAGATTCCCCAATATCTCCAATATCTCTATAATTGCTTCTGCATCAAATGTGGTTTACTTAACTATATTCCTCACTAGACTTTAATCATGACCAAATATGAAACTTACTATTGAAACCTCGATACCAAAATCGGTACTTAGTACAGAAAAGGCACTCAGTGTTGATGAGTAAGTGAATAAATGAATGTATGGTTGAGAGAATAAACAAATGGACTGTATCATCTGTTGCTAGGATCTAGTGTCTTATGATGATATGGCCCTTCCATTCAACTTTTTTCTTGGCTTGGGGGAGGGATTATACCTAGATTGCTTGCTCTAAGTGTTTCATGTCAGAGTCCACTCAATAGAGTGTTTATGCTCCTAAAATTTCTATAACAGAGCTAAGAATAACTTTTAGCATATTGTATAGTAAAACCATTTAAATTCTTATTCTCATGAGAATTAACAAAGCTAATGAAGTATTCCAAAGAGCTCCTCTCCAAAATTATTCTTTTATATTTTTACATTCTTTCTTTGTAAAAAAAAACCATGCTCTTTTTCATTTTTACCATTCTGACCCATCATTAAATTGACAGTTGATTTGATGTAATAAACAATACATGATGAAAACAGGTGTAATATAATTATTGCAAAATATTCCCAACACTCATTATTTGATTGATAACCCACACATTTAATGAGGACTTGATAATGGGACTAATTGGGAACCAAAGTGCATTCTTAGGTTTTTCTCTATATTGGAATTCAAAAAATATTTGTAAAACAACATTTGATACTGAACTGTCTTGCCAGTTCGGCAGAAACTTTGTGAGTCTGAAGAGAGAAGTGTATGTGTATGCAGGGGAAAGGAAAGTTTAGAGCAAATACTTCTGATTAGACCCAGGCTCATATACAGACGTAGAAGCATTTCGATGACACATTAATTTCTTCATGATGAAATAACACCAATTTTTGGTTTGCCCCATTCTACTCAGCCAAGGAAATGAACCAGTTCTAACAGAGTCCCTTCTATTGTAGTGTACAGACACTAATGGGGAATTGGGTATACAAAATTTCTTAGCCTAACTATATACTAAGATTCATAAATAAATTCAAGTCTTAGGGCTAAACCATCTGCCATGTATTTTCCAACTGATGTACTTAAAGCAGAAAAAAACAGAAGTACAGATAAGCGCCATTCATGTAGAAAGGAATGAATGGTGTGCTGAAGGACTGGGTATTTTCACTCTCCCCCTCTCTCTTTTTTTAAGATTTTATTTATTCATTAGAGAATGTGCACAAGCAGGGGGAGAGGCAGAGAGAGAGAGGGAGAAGCAGACTCCCCATTGACTTGGGAGCCGGATATGGGGCTTGATTCCAAGACATGGAGATCATGACCTGAGCTGATGCTTAACAATCTGAGCCACCCAGGCATCCCAACTCTCTCTCTCTCTTTTTAAAAAAAGATGGTATTTATTTGAGAGAGAGAGTGAGCTCGAGCAGGAGGGGCAGAAGGAGAGGGAGAAGCAGACTCCCCACTGAGCAAAGAGCCTGTTGGGGGGCTCGATCCCAGGACCCTGAGATCATGACCTGAGCTGAAGTCAGATGCTTCACTGACAGCCACACGGGGCCCCAGGTATTTTCTCTTAAGCTATTTTTGAATCAAACTAAATTATTACCTTTAGCCACAGAAGATACCTTTTTCTTCTTTCAAAACCATTGGTATAAGGCATTTTAGTATAATAATACAGTTGTGGTTTCATTTATCTAAAATAACACAAAAAAGATATATCAACCAAGATTGTTAAAATATGTTAAAGCATCTGTTGTGAGTAGATTATGCCATTTCCCCCACTTTGTTTCTATTATCTGTTTTATTAAGAAGCAATACAACTGAAGATCTAAATTTTTGTTTTTAGACAAAATGAATGCTTTGAATATAGAAACCACCTTTCTAAGACTTAGTGTACATTAGTGGATTTTTAAATAGTTTTGAGAGCAATTGTGGCAAGGCATGCTTGTTCTTTGTCATAATTTGTTGGTTTGAAATCTCAATATGAATATAAAAAGTAATCAAAAAGAATAAGATGAGGAGACACAAAAAATCTGCTCTGCTGGAGAATATAGAGTGAGAAAGGTGGCCCAGCACCCATGACAAAAGAATCCAAGTCAAAATAAAATTATACTGACCTGAAATACACTATCAGGTTTGTGAGTATGAATTAGCATGATTTTTACATTTTCATATGAGCAGAGACTTTTAGCTCAGGGAAGAATGTTAGGCCTTAACTAATTCTTTCCTTTAGTTTATGAAAGAGCAAATTCAGATGAGGAAATGTATGGACAATATTATTTGTCCATCCAAGGTCATATCCCTATTTAGGGTCTGAGCTAGAACTGGAATCCTGAATTCTTTACTCCACACTTTACTATAATGCACTACTTTTTGTGAAAACTTGTTTCTGTTGAAATCTATATATTAATGCCTATGGTAAAATACATGAAGGAAATCCTCAGAAAAGTCTTGTCTAACATTGTTAACTGTATTAGTTATCTAATGTGTATAACATATTATCCCCGAACTTGGTTAAAACAAAAATTATTTATTATCTCAAAGTTTGTGTGGATTAGAAATCCAGGTGCAACCCAGCTGGATCCTCCCATTCAGAGGATACCACAAGGCTGCAGTCTAGGTGTGGGTCAAGGCTGTAGTCATCTTGAGGCTCAAATGGGGCAGGATCTGCTTCTAAGCGCACTCCCATGGTTTCTGCAGGATTCAGTCCCTCACACTGAGCAACTGTTGCTGTCCAACAAAATACCACAGACTGGGTGGCTCCAACAAAAATGTATCTTCTCACCATTCTGGAGGCCAGAAGTCCAAGATCAAGGTGTTGGTAGGGTTTCTCCTGAGGCCTTTATCTTTGGCTTGCAAATGGCTACATTCTCACTGTGTCCTTATATGGCCTCTTCTCTGTGTTCATGCATCCTTGATGTCTTTTCATCTTCTCCTAAGGACACTTGTCAGATTAGATTAGGGCTGCACCTTTATGACTTCATTTAGCCCTCATTGTCTCTCTCTAATGCCCTTATCTCCAAATACAGTCATATGGGGGGTTAGGATTTCAACATGTGAATTTGGGGGAGACATAATTCAGTCCCGAAATGATAGAGACCTTTCACTAGGTAACTGCACAAGGAAGAATTCTAAGGTTATTCTGTACAGTAGCCTAAAAAAGTACAAAGTCAAGGCCCAAAATATGTCAGTGTAATAAATATTTATTGAGCACTTGTTAGGGACCAAGAACTAGGTACTTTAACATTCAAAGGCAGCAAAGTCACTCTTATACCCCTTGCTTCCTCAATCTATGTTTAAAAACATATTTTAAACAGAAGAGTAAATACATAATTACAAGGTGTGATGATTAATTTCATATGTCAATTTGGCTGAGGCACGGTGTCCAAATATTTGGTCAAAAATGATTCTGGATGTTTCTGTTAAGGTGTTTTATGTGGATGAGATTAACATTAAAATCAGTGGACTTCAAGTAAAGCATATTGCTCTCCATAATGCAGGTGAGCCTCATCTGTTTCGTTGATGGTCTTGAAGGAAGAAAAGATTGACCTGTCACGAATGAGAAGGAATTCTGCCACTGACAGCCTTAGGACTTGACCTATAGCACTGGCTCCCACCTGGATCTCTAGCCTGCTGGCTCACCATGCACTATTTTGGACTTGCAGCCTTTACCAATCAAGTAAGACAATTCCTTAAAATAAATCTGTCTCTATACGTCTACACTCATCCTCATGGTTCTCTTTCTCTGGAAATCTCTAACTAATACACCTGGTAAACTTTAATAACAGAGTGTACTCTGTTCCTTCAGTCAGTTGACCTCCCCTCTGTTGGCTTCCCCTGTTCAGAGTATTTCTCCTTTGGGATGTCAGGGCAGGTGCAAGGAGCTAGAATGTCAGTTTAATTGAACCCTGTTCAAACCACTAACCAGAATCAGCTTAGGTGGTGGGTTTTCATACCATATAGTTTGATGTTTGAGTCAGCAATTTACAACTTTATAAAAACTAGATTGGTGATCGAACTCTTCTTTTTTTCTGATCTAATTGGGCTGCCTGTACTGCAGGGACTCTTCTGTATGAGAGTCTGATGGGAATTGTGCATGGACATTGTACGGTACCACTAGGAGGGGCATGTATGAGATCCAGTGTAGGGCTGGGCCAGGAATATGCACTAGGTTCTGTGTAATTTTATTTCTAAGAGTAGCATGAAGCTCTGTATCTCCAGAGCATATTTTTGCTAGCTCACTAGCTTACAGTCTTTCCTAGTTAGCCTTCTAACCTTCACTGAAGGGAATCAGTGATAAGCATTATTAACTCCTTATTGGCATCCAGGGACTCTAAAATGCCAGGAAGAAGGTGACCCTCCATATATCATGTTGCAGGCCTTGGAGAGGGTGCCACTGAACAGCTGTCTTCTCATGTGTTTGTCCTTTGAAGCCATTGCTGGGGTCAGAAAGTTCTGTCTTTTGTTCTGTGGGAAATCTTACTGTTGTAATTTGTGGTATATAAATAGAGAAAATAAAAACTTTCTAAGGAATATATAAATGGATGTTGTATTTTTCATCCCTGAAATGATAAAGTCAACCAGTGGAGGACTATGTTGACCTGAAACAAAATAAAAAAGAGCTTTGGAGTTCACAGTATTGTGATATTGGCTTTTCCCTCCATTTGCACACAGTGCCATAGACTCCAAGGGAGCTGAAGGGAATGATAAGATCTACCTAGAGAGTGTCTATAGAAAATGAGATATGAGACTCATATTTTTACTCCTTTTTTTTAAGATTTTATTTTTATGTAATCTCTACACCCAGTGTGGGGCTCAAACTTAAAACCCCAAGATCAAGAGTCACATGCTCTACTGACTGAGCCAGCCAGGTCCCCCTATTTTTACTCCTTTAAATGATATATATAATTATTACCCATTGAAGTGTTTTCTTTCACCTCACCAAAAGCATGACAAACGTATTGCCTTTTAGTATTTCAGCTTTTCACACCTTCTCTAGCAGAGTTGCCTTCAAAGACACCGGACAAAAAGTTTTGTTTTGTTTTGTTTTGTTTCTCTTGTATTCCAGAATCCTAGATTTAGAGACCATTCTGCCAAATCCTCATTTTGCTTATGAGAAAACAGAGATTCAGGGAAGTTAAGTGACTTGCCATTTATCACACAACTGTTTTTATTTCATTTTTATGTTGTATTTGTGCCTTAGCTTTTGTGGCTAAGATAAGGCTGTTTTCAGCACAGTGACAAAATTCCAGGTACAAAAACAGCATGGTGCTTGCTACCCTTTGTACTACTTTCACTCAAACTTTGCTACAAATCTGGTAAATTGAATAAAAAGTAATTGGTAGAGCCTAATGTTGGAGTCGAGTGCTGTTCTAACCGAACTGATGGTGCAGTTGAATCAAAGCCAATGGTTGAAAGGGGCGTTAGGGAGTATAAAGACTGGAGTGTACTTTTCTTTAATGGAGTTCTTTCATTATTGAGGAAGTAAGAATGGCTCCCGATCCTCTTTCCTGTCTTCTTACGGTATTGTACATGAGATCAGAACAAGGATTTTGTTGTCAAACCTAAGTTTTAGAACTCTCTTTTCCTTTCTTTCTAAGTAACTTTGAGGAAGTGTATTCACTTTTGATGGAATGGTTACTATCTTACAGGGTATTGCAAGGACTAAATGGTGGTATGATGCCTATAACATTCTTCTAAGCGTAGCTTCTCTGGTCCTGTGGTGATTACTGCTAATATTCATTATTACTGGTCTTTCTCCTTTGATTTTCTTCATATAATTTTTCATCCTCTCTCTGTCTTTTTGGTAAAACCTAAAATGTATACTAGAACAAGGAACTGTTATGGTCAATTCAAAAGACAGGGAATGAGGTGTGTGCCAGGATATATGGAAGGCTCAAAATCTATGTTCATGAAAACAAAAACAAAAAAACGATCCCACTTTTCTCCAGATGAATAAAAGCAATAGCACCAAAATTAATGGCAGCTTCCAATTATTAAGTACTTATTCTCTGCAATATTTACTCTTAAGTGTTTTATATGTGTAAGCTCATTTAGTCTTCATTATAAATACTATAAAATTGTTATTACTCCCCTTTTTGGATAAGGGCATTGAGGCTCAGAGAATTAGGTAATATCCTTAACATGAATTAACTAATTTCAGAATTTATATTCAAACCCAGATATATCTGATATTAGGCACAAATATCCTTAATAATGATCCTTAAGCATTATCATGTAGAATTCTAGAATAGAAAAATGAGATTGGAAGTTTATAAAGTTTACATCAAGACATGCTAAGCTATATGAAAACCACAACTTTCTTTGAGACTTGGCCATACAGCCTCTACCATTGCTCTACTGTTGAGCTCAGGAAAAAATGTAATAATTTGTTAGCAAAAAAATAAGGACATTTCAAAAAGTGATGTGGGAACAATTATTTATATGAGAAAATGATTTCTCACTCTAAAACAAAGATAAAGTTAGATAGTTTAAAAGTCTCAGGGAAAAAACGTATCTATGACTTTTTTTTAGGAAAAAAAATACGTATGATACTAGAAGAGAGAAGAATTTCTTAATAAGAAAAAACCATAAAGGAAAGGACTAATGAATTTAACTGATTAAAATAATTGTTCTATGAAAAGATACTGTAAGTAAAATAAAAATAAAAGGTAGAGAAGGTTTTTATAATACATATATAGACAGCAAAGTTTTGCTTGCAGAACATGTAAAACACTGTTACAAACAAGAAAATACAACAACCTGAAATAACCTGAAAGATAGGCAACAATTATTATATCAGTTAGAATTACTTTTGGCTACAAGTGCCAGAACATCTCAAAATAGTAGACAAAAATTCTATTTTTTTCCCTCACATAAAGGAGTGACACAATAATCAATCAATATCATCAGTAAGTAGGTCAAAGGTTGGTTGGTAATTTCACTATCATTAGGAGTCCATGGTCCTTTTACTGAGTTGCTCTGTCATTTTCCACATGTGACTTCCTAGTGTTCGAGACGGTGAATTCTGCTCTGGGAATCATATTCCCTATTTAAACCCATAAGAAGGGAAAGGGGAAGAGGTGGGCAGTTTCCCTTACTGTGTGGGCATTTGCCATAAGTCATAGACCACATTTCTGCTTAAATCTCGTTGGCCAGAAACTTGACACATGACTGCTACAAACTTCTCTTAAGACTTGGAAATAAAATCTTTGTTTTGGGTAGCCATGTGCCTAACTACAAATAGAGAGCTCTATTGCTAGAGAAGTCAGCTATGGGCTGTTCCCTAGGAGGCTCTGCTAAAGATATAAACAAAAATTTCACCAAAGAGGAAACACAGAAGGGGCATACATATTTTAAAAGATTCTCAACTTCCTGAAAAATCAGGAATTGGAAACGAAACTAAGCTGACATATCATTTCACACATATTAGGTCAGAAAAAACTTAGAAGCCTGAAGTAGTTATGTAGTTATAGAGCAATATAAATTCTTATTATACTACTTATGGAAGTGTCTAAATTGGTAAAAACCAATTGGCAAGCAATTTGGCAATATTTATCATAGTTAAAGATGTATATAGTTTTCAAACAAGCATTTCCACTTTTAGGTATATAACCTAAGGATAACCTGGTGTGTGCTCAAGAAAACATGCTTAAGAATGTCATTGCAACATGCAACATGTATGTGGGGAGTGAGAAGGAAGAGGAGACAGAGAGACTGACTAGTATAGTCTTTTTATGTAGAGACTAAGTATAAATAAGTAGAGTTAAGCAACTGCCTTTGGCTTAGGTCACGATCCCAGGGTCCTGGGGTCGAGCTCTGCATCAAGCTCCCTGATCAGTGGGGAGCCTACTTCTCCCTCTCCCACTGCCATTCCCCCCTGCTTGTGTGTGCTCTCTCTCTCTCTGACAAATAAATGAAATCTTTAAAAAAACAAAATAAGTAGAAATAATTTAATTTCATTATCAGGAGAACGAACACATCTATTGTGGCATATCTATAAAATAAAATACAATATAATTGAAAATAAATTAACTAGACTTAAATATATCAATAAACATAATCTCCCGAACAATGCTGAGTGGAAAAGGGAGCTGTGAAAGGACGCATATGTTGTGATACAACTTATATGAGGCTATTGATTATAGATCCACACAGATGTAATAAAAGCATTTAAAAGTATGAGAATGAAAAAAAAAGTACACGAGGATGACAAATACCAATGTAAGCTAATGGTTACAACCTTCCAAAGCAGGAGGGAAGGGATTGAGGAAGAAGGCATAGTGTCTCCCATTTATTTGTAATGTTTTGTTTTCTAAGCTGAGTAGTGAGTTTGTGAGAATTCATTATATTTTCCTTATACTTCCGTGTGACTGAACTATCTCATAATAATAAAAAAAATTAAGAAAGGGGTAGCTTCAGGCAATCATTAGGGAGGTAATAGATACAGGAAGAAGAGGAAAGGAATGATCCAACTATCTAACTTCCAGGTCATCTTCTCAAGTTAGAAGAAATCAGGGGATTAGTGAAGAGGTGAACTCAAGGAAAACAAATCTCTCTCTTTTCCTGTTTGAGTGCCACAGACTCCTGTTTCTGCTTGTCCTGAAACACTCAGTAAAGTGGCAATCATTGCAATAGCTAACACCATTTAAGAAGTTCCTAATATACTGTGTTCCTCAAGGCAGTATCTAATAGTGAACAAATTGGTTGCTATATATGATATTTACTCTACCTTCTTGCGGATGGAGGTTGTTTGTAAATGTGTAGGATTGTTGTTTGCTTATCATTACCGAGAGGGGAATACTGTCTTTTAGTGTGTAGGGACCAAAGAAGCTTAATGTAGTACAGTTCAGAAATGCACAAAATGCTGGAGATTTCCTCTGCTGGTGGTGGGGTGGAGTAAGATACTGGTAGAGCTATCCTTCAATAATACAAGAAAACTGTGTGTGTGTTTGTGTGTTTGTGAATCATAATAAATTTATCACCTTAGAACTTTACTATCAGAATAACAGGTACATACAGGAATAAAGAAAAAAATCCTTCCTAAACTCAAGGAAATGATTACATTCCCTTTTGCACTAGAGATGTGCATTACTAAATTTTATAGACTGGTTTCATGTCATTTGTTCACCCTGACTTCTTTTTCTAACCCTGTAAGCTTATAGTTTCCAGAGAGCTAGTTTTCACTCTTTCTTATTCAAAAGAAAAGATAAAAACAATCAAGAAGGAATATCCAAATAAACCACAGATTTATTGAAAGCGTGCCGAACTGATTTTAAGTTTGTTAACCCCCCAGTGACCCCTTACATTTGCTGCCCCTCTCACTTTTTATATAACAAATGATCTTGTGATATTAACATTTAGACCAAGTGTTTAAAGACCATTCTTTGAAAGAAGCAAGAGATGTTTGATTTGGAAAGTTGATTTCCTAAGTGTTGCCTGGAAGTGATCTGTATGGTCGAAAGTCTATTATTGACGCTATTAAATCTGCAGATGGAGCAATTTACATTCACTGTGGCTGCTACCACAGTGGCTGATTCTTAAATTATTTATGCAAAGAAGTGGACTGTTCTGTTCTTTATCTGAAATTATGCCAATTGCATGCCTAACAAGGCTAAACTTTTCACGGAAAATTTGGCGTCTTTTTCAAGCTCGTATTTTTTATCTTGTCACTAACTGTTCACAATGAGGAAGATGAATCATAATCACATAGTACAATGCTTTGCCAGACTCTTGAGAGAGTAATAACTAGAAGCTGTGATAACAGATTCCATAAGTAAAACCTAACAGGTTTATACTTTAGTCGGTAGGCTATTAAAGCTTCTTGAAGTTATAGTGCTGAATAAATAAGTTTGGGGCATTATTATTTTTGTTCAGCAGAATATATTCTCAGTCAAAAATTTGGAGGTTTAAGACTGTCATCCAAAATCTGTTTGCTATAAAACTAATGAACTTCACGTGCCAAAGAAAACTCAGACATATCAGAGTTGAGATTTGGTTTACTAAGGGAATGGAAAGGAATATAGTCGAATTCATTTATGAGAAACATCAAATTTTAAAAAATCAGAGTTATTTTGGACATTCGTCACTGTGCCCAAAGCAAACCAACACACGGAACATTCATGTTTGCGAGGTATTGTGTTCATTGTTTTTTACATAAATTGTCGCACTTATCATTAGGAACTCTCTGTGTAGGAGGCATGATTGTCCAGACTCAGACTTTTGAAATGGCTCAGTCATAGCTAATAATTGAATGATCACAGAACAGAACTGGATCTCTAAGTTTTATTTTGGTACAATGGGCTTCCAGCACACAGCTTGAGAATTGTTCATTTCTGAGGTTTTCGGAAAGGAAGTTTGATATCCTCTTTTGCATTTCTTCTTATTAACAAGATATTAATTAGAACAGGTTTTTTTCTTTGCTTACTCAAACTGGAAGTGTGGCTAGCTCTTTGCTATAAACTGTACGATCTTTCAACAAGATAACTCTGTCTAAGTTCACATCAGGAACCAAAATTCTCTGGAGAGAAAATAAATCAGAATTATGGGTATGACTGAGGAGGACTATCTTCATTTGTTTTTTTCTTTTGTTCTCTTCCTATGCCAGTACCAACCTATTTTATACGAAGTGTTATACTCTAAAGCTACTTACTTTCAGCCTTCCCTCTATTTTCATTTTTATTCCCCCTGAATATCCTGGCCATTTTTTGTCCAATTTATTCTCCTATGTTAAACTGAGTATTTTTCTGGGACTAAAAACAAGCAAGCAAACAAATATACCACAGGTTTGATATTCTGTAACAAAAGGAAAAAGATGTGCCTGGTTGAAATGAGAAAACACATTTAGAATTTTGGGGCAGTTTGGAATCTTGTCCACAAAATGTAGGCATAGCACATGAGTGTCACATGAGTTCATATTTTTCTCCCATCCAAGTACTAACCAGGACCGACCCTGCTTAGCTTCCAAGATCAGACAAGATCGGGCGCGTTCAGGATGGTATGGCCGTAGACGAGTTCATATTTTTCTTATAGAAAGCCTTTTGATTTGTAACGATCAACTTCATAGAAGGTACAGCATATTTTGGCCAGGGGAAAACTTATGTTTACATATCGAAAACTCAGCACAACATTGTAATACAACAAGGTATGGGCATTACGTAGGATGTGCCTGTATATCAACTTTTCTTCTCTTAGGGATTCCCCTCTGTGAGTCCCCATCCTGTGGGAGGATACCCAGCCCTACTGAACATGGAAGTGGTCACATGACTTTCTCCAGCCAAAGAAATATGGGTGGAAATGACCTGCGTACCTTCCAGGCAGAAGCTTTAAGGGCCTATGTGTGGTTTTCTGTATTGTTGTTTTTTTCTCTCTGCCAAAGATCATCAATATGCCAGACAGAAAACTGTATCCTAGAAAAAGACAACATGGAGCTGAGCCTTTCACAGTCCTTGGCAAATATAAAGTTTGAGTGAAAATTAACCATTGTTGTCATAACTCACAGAGATTTTGGGTCACTTGTTACCTAACTTATTCTAGCTGATTCTAATAGTTATAATGTTTGGATGTTACTGTTTTGCATTAAAATTACTTTTCATGTCATTGTTGAGACTATTTTCGAGATAATTCTAGCTTAGGTGACCCAGTTTCTGAGTGTATTTGAGTTTTTGCTCAGACCATTAAACAGGTTTTAAACCCACAACCAATATTGTCAAGATGATGAAATCTTCTGAAGGGACATGTTTATATTATTTCTCATTTCTAGTGTCTTATACTCTTACTTTGACAAAGAAACTTCAGATTGATCTACTTCATTTCCACATTTGTTTCTGGTATGAGATGAAATTCATTGTTGATAAAGTTTTCTATAAGTGCAGAGGGGAAAGGAAAGATGGTGGAGGAGTAGGGGACCCTATTTCAACTGGTCCCCAGAATTGAGCTGGATATCTACCAGACCACTCTGAGCACCCACAAAACCAGCCTGAGATGTAAGAAGATCTGGATCTCTACAAACAGAATATCGCAGGTGGTTGGTTTCGAGGTACGAAGCGGGGAGCCGTGATTCCACGGGCGGATATCGGAGGCTAAACAGAAGCGGGAAGGTGCCTGGCCGTGGGGATCCTACACCACCCTGTGCGACACCCCCCACCCCCGCTGGGGACGGGGCACAGACTCACAGACTGGTAGCAGCCGGGGAAAGGACTTTAGGGCAGACCCCCGGGGTGGAAACCCGGAGTGGCGGGGTCGCGCGTGCGATCTGGGGGCGGTTGGCGGTTTTAGAAGCACAAAAGGCAGAGATATGCCCTGACCTGGAGGCAGGACTGGGGGCGCTGTGGAGGGCCACACAACCCAGGCCACTGCAGTTTATAGCAGCACGGACAGAAACAGAAATGGTGTGGCCAGGAGAGCTCACCGAAGAACAGACGGCAATCTCTCTGCTCTGAGGCAGAGGGTTGGAAACGGTCTCTTCTGCTCTGACTTGTGGAAGAGATGCAGAAAGCCGCCAGAGAACAAAAGCCCCCAAAACTGATTCCTGCTGAGCCCATCCCCCATCACAGGGGGGCAAGGCAACTCTGCCCAAACAGGGTTGCCCGAGTAACAGCATGGCAAGCCCCTCCCCCAGAAGACAGGCTGGGAAAACAAGAGGCCAGCAACCCTAAGGTCCCTAGAAAACAGGTGCATCTTGCTTGGGTTCTATAGAGTCCAATAATTTGGACTCTATACATTCCCTCAACCACCCATCAACAGAATGACTAGGAGGAGCCCCCAAAATAGAAAAGACTCAGAGATTATGACTTATGCTGCAGATTTACAAATGGATGCAGATATAACCAAGATGTCAGAGATGGAATTCAGGCTAGCAATTGTGAAGACAATGGCTAGAATGGAGAAATCAATTAATGACAACATAGAGTCTCTAAGGGCAGAAATGAAAGCTGGATTGGCAGAATTTAAAAATGCTATCAATGAGATCCAATCCAATCTAGATAATCTAACAGTTAGGGTAACTGAGGCAGAAGAACGAATAAGCGACCTGGAAGACAATATAACAGATAGAAAGGGAAAAGAGGAGGCAGGGAAAAACAACTCAGAATCCATGAAAATAGAATCAGAGAAATAAGTGACACCATGAAGCGTTCCAATGTCAGAATAATTGGAATCCCGGAGGGAGTGGAGAGAGAGAGAGAGAGAGAGAGGACTAGAAGATGTATTTGAGCAAATCGTAGCTGAGAACTTCCCTAATCTGGGGAATGAAACAAACATTCATGTCCTAGAGGCAGAGAGGGCCCCTCCCAAGATCAAGGAAAACAGGCCAACACCCCGGCATGTTATAGTAAAACTTGCAAATCTTAGAACCAAGGAAACCATCTTAAGGGCAGTTAGGGGGAAGAGATTCCTTACATACAGAGGGAGGAACATCGGAATAACGTCAGACCTTTCCACAGAGACCTGGCAAGCCAGAAAGGCCTGGCAAGACATATTCAGGGTACTAAATGAGAAGAACATGCAGCCAAGAAAACTTTATCCGGCAAGGCTGTCATTTAGAATGGATGGAGAGATGCAGAGCTTCCAAGACCGGCAGAAACTGAAAGAATATGTGACCACTAAGCCGGCCCTGCAAGAAATATTAAGGGGGGTTCTATAAAAGGAGAAAGACCCCAAGAGTGATATACAACAGAAATTTACAGGGACAATCTATAAAAACAACGTCTTCACAGGCAACATGATGACAATTAATTCATATCTTTCAATAATCACTCTCAACGTGAATGACCTAAATGCTCCCATAAAACGGCACAGGGTTGCAGATTGGATAAAAAGGCAAGACCCATCCATATGCTGCCTACAAGAGACTCATTTTGAACCTAAAGATACATCCAGACTGAAAGTAAAGGGATGGAGATCCATCTTTCATGCCAGCGGACCTCAAAAGAAAGCTGGGTTAGCAATTCTTATATCAGACAAATTAGATCTTAAACTAAAGTCTGTAATTAGAGACACAGAAGGACACTATATCATTCTTAAAGGGTCTATCCAACAAGAAGATCTAACAATTGTAAATATCTATGCCCCCAACATGGGAGCAGCCATCTACATAAGCCAACTGTTAACCAAAATAAAGAGTCATATTGATAACAATACGTTAATTGTAGGAGACCTCAATACTCCACTCTGAGCAATGGACAGATCATCTAAGCAGAAAATCAACAAGGAAACAAGAGCTTTGAATGATACACTGGACCAGATGGACCTCATAGATATTTACAGAACATTCCACCCTAAAACAACAGAATACTCATTCTTCTCGAGCGCACATGGAACTTTCTCCAGAATAGACCACATATTGGGTCACAAATCAAGTCTTAACCAATACCAAACGATTGAGATTATTCCCTGCATATTCTCAGACCACAATGCTTTAAAACTGGAACTCAATCACAAGAAAAAATTTGGCAGAAATTTAAACACTTGGAAGCTAAAGACCACTCTGCTCAAGAATGTTTGGGTCAACCAGGAAATCAAAGAAGAACTTAAACAATTCATGGAAACCAATGAGAATGAAAACACATCGGTCCAAAACCTATGGGATACTGCAAAGGCGGTCCTAAGGGGGAAATACATAGCCATTGAAGCCTCACTCAAAAAAATAGAAAAATCCCGAATTCACCAACTAACTCTACACCTTAAAGAACTAGAGAAAAAGCAACAAATGAAGCCTAAGCCACGCATTAAAAGAGAAATAATTAAAATTACAGCAGAAATCAATGAATTATAAACCAGAAACACAGTAGATCAGATCAATGAAACAAGAAGTTGGTTCTTTGAAAGAATTAATAAGATCGATAAACCACTGGCCAGACTTATCCTGAAGAAAAGAGAAAGGACCCAAATTAATAAAATTATGAATGAAAGGGGAGAGATCACGACTAACACCAAGGAAATAGAAACAATTATTAGAAATTATTATCAACAGCAGCAGTCCCAAGATGGCGGCCACCATGAAGAAGGCGGCTGCAGAAGATGTCAACGTAACTTTTGAAGATCAACAAAAGATAAACAAATTTGCATGGAATACAAGTAGAATCACAGAGCTGAAGGAGGAAATAGAAGTAAAAAAGAAACAACTCCAGAATTTAGGAGATGCTTGTGAGGACATCATGCTTGCAGATGATGATTGCTTAATGATACCTTATCAAATTGGTGATGTTTTCGTTAGCCATTCTCAAGAAGAAACACAGGAAATGTTAGAAGAAGCAAAGAAAAATTTGCAAGAAGAAATCGATGCTTTAGAAGCCAGAATGGAATCAATTCAGCAAGTGTTAGCGGATCTGAAAGTTCAGTTATATGCAAAATTCGGGAGCAACATAAACCTCGAAGCTGATGACAGTTAAACATTTTATAATACTTTTTTAAAATTTGTTTAATAAACTTGAATATTGTTTAAAATGATAATTTCCCTTCTTCAAATGATATGGAAAGCAAAAGTTTCTTTTTTTAAAATTTTCATTTATTTAATGAAACTTGCCTATTTTCACATGTCTTGCTTATTTATTTTATATTTTTTAAAAGAAGACAGTATTCATCTATGTATTTTGCATAACAATTCCATCAAGTGTAGGGGCTTTATGTCATGTTATTAAAATCGGTTAAGCAACCAAAAAAAAAGAAGAAATTATAATCAACAACTATATGCCAATAAACTGAGCAATCTGGATGAAATGGAGGACTTCCTGGAAACCTATAAGCTGCCAAGACTGAAACAGGAAGAAACTGACAACTTGAATAGGCCAATAACCAGTAACGAGATTGAAGCAGTGATCAAAAACCTCCCAAAAAACAAGAGTCCAGAGCCTGATGAATTCCCTGGGCAATTCTACCAAACATTCAAAGAAGGAATAATACCTATTCTACTGAAGCTGTTTCAAAAAATAGAAACAGAAGGAAAACTTCCAAACTCATTTTAGGAGGCCAGCATTACTTTAATCCCCAAATCAGGCAAAGATCCCATCATAAAGGAGAATTTCAGACCGATATCCCTGATGAATATGGATTCCAAAATCCTCAACAAAATCCTAGCTAATAGGATCCAAAAATACATTAAAAGGATCATCCACCACGCCCAAGTGGGATTTTTCCCCAGGATGCAAGGGTGGTTCAACATTCTCAAATCATTCAATGTGATAGAACACATTACAAGAGGAGGGAGAAGAACCACATGGTCCTCTCAATTGATGCAGAAAAAGGCATTTGACAAAATACAACATCCTTTCCTGATTAAAACTCTTAAGAGTTTAGGGATAGAGGGAACATTCCTCAAGTTCATAAAATCCATCTATGAAAAACCCACAGCGAATATCATCTTCAGTGGGGGAAAAGCTGAGAGCCTTTCCCTTGAGGTCAGGAACACGTCAAGGATGCCCACTCTCACCACTATTGTTCAACATAGTACTAGAATCTTAGCAACAGCAATCAGACAACAAAAGAAATAAAAGCTATTTGAATTGGCAAAGAAGAAGTCAAACTCTCTCTTTTTGCAGACGACATGATACTTTATGTGGAAAACCCAAAAGACTCCACCCCCAAATTCCTAGAACCCATACAGCAATTCAGTAATGTGGCAGGATACAAAATCAATACACAGAAATCAGTTGCTTTCTTATACACTAACAATGCAACTGTAGAAAGAGAAATTAGAGAAACGATTCCATTTACAATAGCACCAAAAACCATAAGATACCTTGGAATAAACCTAACCAAAGAGGTAAAGGATCTATACTCTAGGAACTACAAAATACTCATGAAAGAAATTGAAGAAGACATAAAAAGATGGAAAAATATTCCATGCTCATGGATCAGAAGAATAAACATTGTTAAAATGTCTATGCTACCCAGAGCAATCTATACCTTCAATGCCATCCCGATCAAAATTCCAATGACATTTTTCAAAGTGCTGGAACAAACAATCCTAAAATTTGTATGGAATCAGAAAAGACCCCGAATCGCCAAGGAAATGTTGAAAAAGAAAAACAAAGCTGGGGGCATCACGTTGCCCGATTTCAAGCTATATTACAAAGCAGTGATTACCAAGACAGCATGGTACTGGCACAAAAACAGACATATAAACCAATGGAACAGAATAGAGAATGCAGATATGGACCCTCAACTCTATGGTCAAATAATCTTTGACAAGCAGGAAAAAACATGCAATGGAAAAAAGACAGTCTCTTCAATAAATGATGCTGGGAAAATTGGAAAGCCACATGCAGAAGAATGAAACTTGACCATTCTCTAACACCATTCACAAAGATAAACTCAAAGTGGATGAAAGACCTCAATGTGAGACAGGAATCCATCAAAATCCTAGAGGAGAACATAAGCAGTAACCTCTTTGACATCGCCCACAGCAACTTCTTTCAAAACACGTCTCCAAAAGCTAGTGAAACAAAAGCAAAATTGAACTTTTGGGACTTCATCAAGATAAAAAGCTTCTGCACAGCAAAGGAAACAGTCAACAAAACAAAGAGGCAACCCACAGAATGGGAGAAGGTATTTGCAAATGACACTACAGATAAAGGGCTGGTATCCAAGATCTATAAAGAACTTCTCAAACTCAACACCCACAAAAACAAGTAAGTCAAAAAGTGGGCAGAAGATATGAAAAGACACTTCTCTGAAGAAGACATACAAATGGCTAACAGACACATGAAAAGATGTTCATCATCATTAGCCATCAGGGAAATTCAGATCAAAACCACATTGAGATACCACCTTACACCAGTTAGAATGGCAAAAATGGACAGGGAAAGAAACAACAAATGTTGGAGAGGCTGTGGAGAAGGGGGAACCCTCTTACACTGTTGGTGGGAATGCAAGTTGGTACAGCCACTTTGGAAAACAGTGTGGAGGTGCCTCAAAAAGTTGAAAATAGAGCTACCCTATGACCCAGCAATTGCACTCCTGGGTATTTACCCCAAAGACACAGATGTAGTGAAAAGAAGGGCCATATGCACCCCAATGTTCATAGCAGCAATGTCCACAATAGCCAAACTGTGGAAAGAGCCGAGAGGCCCTTCAACACATGAATGGATAAAGAAGATGTGGTCCATATATACAATGGAATATTACTCAGCCATCAGCAAGGATGAATACCCAACTTTTACATCAACATGGATGGGACTGGAGGAGATCATGCTAAGTGAAATAAGTCAAGCAGAGAAAGTCAATTATCATATGGTTTCACTTATTTGTGGAACCTAAGGAATAGCATGGAGGACATGAGGAGAAGGAAGGGAAAAATGAGGGGTGGGGGAATCGGAGGGGGAGACGAACCATGAGAGACTATGGACTCTGAGAAACAAACCGGGTTTTAGAGGGGAGGGAGGAGGGGCGATGGGTTAGCCCAGTGGTGGGTATTAAGGAGGGCACGTACTGCATGGAGCACTGGGTGTTATACGAAAAGAATGGATCGTGGATCACCACATCAAAAACTAATGATGTATTGTATGGTGACTAACATAACATAAATAAAAGAAAAAAAAGAATATAAGTGCATTTACACATCTTGGTTTATTCACTATATCAATAACAAAACTTGTCTCACTTTATTCCCAGAAGCAAAAATTTTTGGTGAAGAATAAACTAGAACTAGTACATTTATACATGAAATTATATAATTTCTGGGCAATTAATAAATATTTGATCACCAGCTGTCTCCTCATTGTTTACAGGAAACATCATTAACTGTTTGAGTGTATAAAATTTCATTGCTATTAACTTTCGAGTGGCAACCAAGAGTTCCCATATGGGAAAGGTTTTGATAGCAAGTTATTCCCAATTTCGAGTGTCTGCCCTTATAATTTTGACTTGATTCTCAAAATTGAAACTATCTTATTTTCTCTGACTCCAAAGTTTATTTTAATTGGTAGTTCATATGTACTGCCTTTGATATACCTAAGTGCCTGAAGAATGGTCTACCTTTTCGGGGTGACTAACATGGACATCCCAAGAGAATTTTGTATATGCCAAAGAGATTATATTTCAGACCTCAAAATTCCAATTTGGGTAAAAAAAAATCTGTGTAGGTTTTTCTGCTATGAAGTAAAAGAATAATCAAGATGTTCTCATTTTTTAATGATGTGGATATAGAGATAGATGATAGATAGATATCCATTTCAAATGGATTTATATTGCCTTGTTAAAAATTTTCAGTTAGGACCATCAGTTTAGAACTACTTAGGATATTTGTCTTGATTTATACTCTACGTTAGAGAAGATGGTGATGAAGACTTGTAATTGATAAATGGAGTGGCAGAGACAGACTTTCAATCTGAGGATCATATTTTTTATTAATGACACCCTACTTTTTACTAATGTAGACTCTATATTGTCTCTTCTTATTTTTACATATTAGAGGTAAATAACACTTGCATTCTATAAGCAATTGCTTTTCATTTTGAACAATCATAGAATGTTAGAGCTAGAAGAGTTAGTGTTTATCTGGCCGAATCCCCTCTGTAACTGAGGTACTGAGTGACTTGCCAAGTGTCGCAAGCCCAGTTAGGGGGAGAACTAGGAGGCCTGGCTCTCAGTTCAGTGCTCATTCTCCTCTGTTATTAACCTGTGCCCCGGTACAGGTTGAGAAATTTAAAAATAATTATTGTTTGCATTTGGGTAGGTGCAGGAGGAGTGTTTCTGGAGGAAAGTAGAATATATAGGGAAATAGGAAATTTGTTGTTGCACTTGACTTTTTTTTTTTAATTTTTTTATTGTTATGTTAATCACCATATATTACATCATTAGTTTTTGGTGCAGTGTTCCATGATTCATTGTTTGTTCATAACACCCAGTGCTCCATGCAGAACGTGCCCTCCTCAGTACCCATCACCAGGCTAACCCATCCCCCTACCCCCCTCCCCTCTAGAACCCTCAGTTTGTTTTTCAGAGTCCATCATCTCTCATGGTTCGTCTCCCCCTCTGACATACTCCCCTTTTCTCTCTTAATCTCAGGAAAGAAACTGAGTGTTACTGGAGTGGTTGGGGGTGGGAGGGATGGGGTGGCTGGATGATAGATATTGGGGAGGGTATGTGCTACGGTGAGCGCTGTGAATTGTGCAAGACTGTTGAATCACAGATCTGTACTTCTGAAACAAATAATGCAACATATTTTAAGAAAGAAGAAAAGGGGAGCACTTGACTTTCAATGAGAAAAGCAACTTGGCCGTGGGTTGTAAGAAATCGTATTCTACGTATGCAAATATGACTTGTAAGTGATAGAAGGGACGGGGTCAGGAGGGACAGGGGAGTTTCTTGGCCACAAAACTGCAGTGACTCTTTGAGAGAAAACATAAAGTGGCATGCATAGACCTGTGTCTAGGGCTGCCTATCCGAAAATATTGTGATGTACACAGATTAGAAAGAAGCAATCCGGGCTAGCTGTCAATCTGACCAGAAATAGAAAAAGACTAGAATTTTTTTAAAGTAACTCTAGACCCCAAGGTAAATCATATTTTAAAAATCCAAAATCCAAAATCATAGGAATCCTTGCATTTAGAATGAATCTAGAGATACAGTGAAGTGTTATTTTTTTCGTACCCAAACACTTGACTAAATGGCCCCGTCTAGAGAGTTATAAGTTGGTTTGTTCCCCGACCTTTAACATTGGAATAAAAATATACACTTTATGTACTTTCCAGGGCCCTCGGGAGCTCAGGATGAGCTAATATCTGAGATGGTTAGGAAAAAGGTAAAAATACAGGTAAATTTTAAGTTCCCGTTTTGTAAATAACTGAGTATGGAGTAGTTTATTGCTTCTACAAGAACTCACAGTAGCAAAAAACAGAACAAAACAAGAAACTCGCACTAGCTCTACCAGGAATAGAAAGTGTCACTGGCAGGTTATTTATAGTTATCTCAGGAAAGGACATTTTTGTATACTGCATAGCCCTTGACAAGAAGGCAAAAGTTACCTCTGACAAATGCTATGAGGTTTTTTAATTAATATTTTACATAAATTTATAAATATTGTTAGAAAATATCTCAATATGGTGAGACAAAAACCTAAAGTCCCATTAGTTAAATAGTAAGGAAACATTTCTTATTAATCTGTAGCCTCATTATTACCCCTGCAGACAGAAGAGAAGATGGTCTAAAATAACAATTGGTACCCATTTAAGGGAGGGGGTTTGGGGTCACAATTGTAGCTAGTTTTTATAAATTTATGGTGATTGTATTGCTGTTGGATGTGATCTTCCTGGGCTTAATTGCTGCTTTATTAATTTATCATTAGTTGTTTTTTCTTTGATTATTAATAACCTCACTTACTTGGGAGTGTATTTATAACTCAGTGTCTCTATACCATCTATAATGTTAAATTTGGGAAATATTTGGATAAAATCCTATAAACTTTTATGCTGCTCTTTAGAGATATGTTCGTGAGATAAAAACAATGACAGCAAGCCTCCTGATGATATGAAAAAATGTAAATTCTTTCTGGTTGTTTTGTGGCTATAAAACAATCACTAACACATTATTTTTTCTATTTCTATGAGATACTGATTCATGTTATTAGAAACCTCTACATATTCTAGTCATAGTATTTGAACAAGCATTTAAAAAATTAAAATTGATATCTTGTGTGTAGGACAGTCACAAATATGAGGCATTTTTGACTGTGAAAAAAGTTATTAATGTGATAGTTTTTGTAAAGTAGATGAATATTTAACACAGATGATGGGCATGTTTATTATATTGTATATACCATTGTATTAGGACATTTCGAGTAATTTTTGTAATCAGAGCCACCAACAAAATAGGCATTATGTATATCCTCTCTTTCATCACACATATACACACACATACATATAATATTGTAAGAAAAAAATTCTTTAACTTTTAATCTGTTTGATGCCATTTATTCATCCATCTATTTGTTCACTGATTTATTTACTCATTAAATATATATTGATTAAACATGGATGTTTGCTCTACAATTTCTAAATTTCATTTGTTTTTATTTTTCTGGTTTTGAATTAAAAAAATTAGTTTTTTCTCCATCTATTCACATTTATATCATATCTATTCATGTCTGTATCACTTTCCAAATAGTTTATACATGTGAATTCTAATACATGTGAATTATTATTATGATAACATATTGAATTTTGGTATATTTATTCTTTGCTGGGTCTGGCAAATCAGAGATTTTTATGGGTGGTGGGTTGGGGAAAATCTAACTCAGTAAAAATGAAGAATGTGGATGTTTTACTGGAGAGGATAAAAAAAACCCTCAAGATATATAGTATTCGCCCACTGTGTTATAGGGTGGGTTCCTAATGAAGCCTACTACTGATTAGTCATTTTACAACTTAATCTAGGATTAACATCTCTCATGAAAAATATACATTTTAAAATTACTTGCATATATGTAGTCATCCCCAAAGACAATATATATGTATTTCATTTTCTACTCAACTACTTTTTACAGATTTTGGTTTGAAATTTGATGCTTTGTAATGTCCTAAGAGCTTTTGCTAACAAATCAGTTGGCTGCCAGGGTCATTTACTGTAGTCTATTTACCCCCACTCTTTTTCTGTAGGCCTGTTATATATCACTTATTTTATAATTAATGCTTATTGAATGGATTCTTTCTTTTTTCTTTTTTTTAAAAAAGATTTTATTTATTTATTCATGAGAGACAGAGAGAGAGAGAGAGAGAGGCAGAGGGAGAAGCAGGCTCCCAAGGAGCAGGGAGCCTGATGCAGGACTTGATCCCAGGACCCTGGGATCATGACCTGAGCCGAAGGCAGACGCTTAACCATCTGAGCCACCCAGGCGCCCTGAATGGATTCTTTCCATAGACAGTAATTCCAGACACACTTCTACTCTGAAAATAGAAGGCAGGTTTATTGAGATGACTATGGAAAAACCCATGAAAAATTCAGCTTTTAAGCATTATTGAGGTGTTTCAAATTTTCTAGAAGACAGGGCAAGAAAAGACTGAGAGAATCATGGAATTTAAAAGTTATGATTAATTGAAATTCTAGTAAGAGTCAGCAGGGCTGAGTGTCATTCATCACACTGATTTGATATGAGGGATGTGAGACTTCAAGGTTAGGCAAGGTGAGCTGGGAATTTCATGGGAGGGACGGCTTTTCTTTATTCTCTTCTGAATGGAGATTATCAACCTAATAGTCAAGAAAAGAAAGCAAGTATTTAAAGAGGTTACCCTTTATGATACCAAATCCTGTCTTTGGTTCATCTTCTAAATTCATTCTTATTACTTTATTTAAATGCTTTTGAACTTTTCCTCAAGAAAAACTGGATTAGAAAAAGAAAATTACTTAAATATTCTAAAGTCAGGGTACTTTGATAGAGGTAACATGCAAATATTTTTTAATCATACTGCCATACATTTATCAAGTTGAAAGGAAAATTGATGGGGTTATTAGTATCTTCGTAGGTCAAGGCAGAACACAACTTTCTCTGTGCTTGTATTGGAAGCCCCCAAGAAACAGACATTAAGAATTGTGTCTGGAAATCATATTTGGAAAAATATGGCTTTGCCTGTAGTAAAGAATGTCTGTGATTACTTCATGTGTGAATTTAACCTACCTACAAAGGCAAAGGCATTACTTAAAAAGCCACTGACCTCCCATCTGTGCACCTGACTGTGTAAAATTTAGGGCAAGGAGGGGCGCAGATTATGTGCTTTCTGAAGATAGCTGCCTCTCACAAACAGAAGGGAAAGACAAAGGAGCACATTGGACTCCTTTTTCCAAACTCACCAAGCAGATGAGTGATTTTTCCCCCTTGCAGAAAAGTGAGGAAAGGTAAGGATAAAGGCCATGAATTTTACTCCAGCAAAGTCTTTCCACATGGAAATATGGGGGATGAAGAATATGTGTATGCCTTTAATATTTTAAAGTCTTGGAGATCTGAAATCAATTCAAACTCATTTAGCAATTAAGTAGCATGTTATCTTGTGTTAGGTAATTACAGTCACAAGGAATATTATTAATTTAATTTCTGTCACAAGAGATCTAGAATTAACTTCCTTTGGTTAATATAAAAGGTATAGCAAAGTTTCAAGAAGGTGGAATTTGTGAGATTCCTTTTTGCTTTATTTTCTGGGGGAGAATAAAATAATTGCTTTAATAATTCTTTTTTTTCTTTCCTGCATTTTTTTATTGGGTTATGTTAATCACCATACATTACATCATTAGTTTTTGATGTAGTGTTCCATGATTCATTGTTTGCGTATAACACCCAGTGCTCCATTCAATATGTGCCCTCTTTAATACCCATCACCAGGCTAACCCATCCCCCACCCCCCTCCCCTCTAGAGCCCTCAGTTTGTTTCTCAGAGTCCGTGGTCTCTCGGGGTTCGTCTCCCCCTCCAATTTCCCCCCTTCATTCTTTCCCTCCTGCTATCTTCTTCTTCTTTTTAAACATATAATGTATTCTTTGTTTCAGAGGTACCAGTCTGTGATTCTTAATGTGGAGGGAAAATTTATCAAAAGAAAAAAGTCCAAACATTTCAGATGCTATAATTCCACCCAATACTAATCTCTTTAATTCTTACCCTTAGGCTTTTTTCCCCAAAAATTTGGACTGGTTTTTCAAGTATATATTTGTTATGAGCACATGTATACATGTTCGGTGTATTCCTTGCTTTAAAAAAAAATCATTAGATATCAGAAAAAGTCTCTTGTCTTCAAGGAACTTACATTTTAGTAGGGAGGGCACAAATAAACATAAATGCATGTATCAAGTATGACAATTATGAACAAATTTAAGTCATAACAAGTGTTGTGAGGACCAGAAGATGGCAGTGGGTGCTATTATAGGTAGTTGGACTGACAAGTCCTTCCCAAGGTAGAGCTTTAGAGCAAAGACCTGAACAAAGCCATGTGAATATCTTTGTGGAGGAGCACTCTAACTAAGGAAAGAGGAAGGGCAAAGGCACTGAAATGGTGTCAACTATGCTGGGTGTGCTCAAAAAGCAGCAAAAAGCTCATGTGGTAGACATGGAACAAGAAAAAGGAATAGCAGAAGGTAATTGTATTAGTGGCCAAGGGCTAGATCCTGTAGAGCATCATAAGGACTTTTTATTTCAACTGCAAGCAGTTATTAGAAGGTTTTGAGCTCTAATGACCTGATTTAAATTTAGAGATATCATTCTGATCGCTGTATTGAGACTAGACTTTTTGGAAAGTATGGGAGGAAGCAGGGAGAACATTCATTCAAAACATTTCCTTAATGTCTATTATATGCCTACTGCAGGAATGGAAGTAAATTCACCTTAGTGAATTAAAAAACAGTCCTGTTCTCCTGAAGCTCATGTAAAAATAAATATATGACCTATTAAGGATCAGAATGTAGAAAAATAACACAGGGTATAGGGACAGAAAGTGGTGGTGGAGGTGTACGGGCATGTACATATTGGTTGTATAAAGAAGGGTCAAGGAGAGTGTTCCAAATAAGGTAACATTTAAACAAAGACCAGAAGGAAATGCAGATATTTTGGGAGAGATGCTTGAGAAGGAGGAAGCAGCAAATGCAAAGGCCCTGATGGAGCTGGATTGGAGTGAATGAAAGGGAAGTGGTTAAATGAGGTTAGGGAGAGAATGAAGGGAGAGGTGGTGAAGGGTTTTCTAGGTCACGGATTTTATGTTGAATGACATGAGAGACTAATGGAAGCTTCTGAACAGGGGAATGTGATGCTCTGACTCACATTTTAAAAGTAACACTGGCATGAGGGTTGCTGGAGTGGTCGGGGGTGGGAGGGATGGGGTGGCTGGGTGATGGACGTTGGGGAAGATATGTGCTACGGTGAGCGCTGTGAATTGTGTAAGACTGTTGAATCACAGATCTGTACTTCTGAAACAAATAACACAACATATTTTAAGAAAAAAGATAAAGAAGAAGATAGCAGGAGAGGAAGAATGAAGGGGAGTAAGTCAGAGGGGGAGACGAACCAGGAGAGATGATGGACTCTGAAAAACAAACTGAGGTTTCTGGAGGGGAGGAGGGTGGGGGGATGGGTTAGCCTGGTGATGGGTATTGAGGAGGGCACATTCTGCATGGAGCACTGGGTGTTATGAACAAACAATGAATCATGGAACACTACACCAAAACAAATTATGTAATATACGGTGATTAACATAACAATAAAAAATTTTAAAAAAAAAGAAAAAAAAGTAACACTGGCTGCTGTATGTAGAATACACAGTGGAGGAGCAAGACTAGATGGCAAGGAGCAAGGATGTTCTGGAAGATGGAGATTTATGCCAATCCAGCCCCCTTCAAGAAGGGACTTGCCGCCCAGCGATGAAGGGTGTGGTTAGCTGACAGCATCTGGTTGTAAGCTTCAGCACAGATTTGCCTCAGTTGCTAGAGTGGCCCCAACCAATCACTGAACAAGGTGATGGCACAAGGGTGCAGCCATTTCTACCCAATGCAGGACTCCTCTAATGGGAAAACTTTGTTTCAGAACCCCTTGTTGGGCTGTCAGAGACCTTGGCAGGTTGGCATCATTGTCCATCCCACTTCCTTGCTTTTCCTTTCACAGGTGAACCTCAACCAATACACTTTTTGCACTCCTAACTCCATCTCAGTGTCTGCTTCCTGAAGAACTCAAACTTCAACAGATGGAAAAAGTTAGATGAATTAAGAAGCTAGGATGATAATTCAGGCAAAAGATGATGGGGACTTTAGGTAGGTTAGTGACAGTGGAAATCTTGAGAAAAATATTGTGGATATACATTGCAGGTGGAATGAACAGTAATTGTTAGAGGGTTGAATGGGGGTGTGATAGAAAGATTCAGTCAAGGTTGACTTCAGGTTTTTGCCTTGAAAAATTGGAAACATGGGGCTGCTTCTCTTTGCTAAAATAGAGAAAATGGTAAATAAAAGGGGGGGGACAGGGTACAGAGCTTAGAAAAAATTAAGAGTTCAATTGTAGCATGTTAATTTTGCCATTTTAAGTTGGCTTTACAAGTCTGGGATGATCATTGAGGAGGATATGCATTTGGAAGTTATCAGCCTATTGCAGTATCTTAGCTACAAGAGTGGATGGGCTCACCTAGGAAATGAGGTTAGACAGAGAAGCATTACAAAGTTTACAGGTCAAAAAAATAGGCAAAGCCTGTTAAGAAGTCTGAGAATGTATAACCACTGAGTTAGTAAGAAGCAAGAGTGCAAATACTGGGGGCTCACTGAAGAAAGTCTTTCAAAAAAGAAGGAAAGATCATTTGATTCAAATATTGCTAAAAGTTACAGTATAGTGAAGACAGAAATCACTACTGGATTTAGAAACATGGAGGAGTTGATGGCCTTGATAAGGATGGTATTGGTGAGGTGGTGAACACTGAAGCCTGAGGGATGGGAGCCTGAGGGATGGGAGTTCGAGAGCAATATGAGAGTGAGGACAGTGCAAGCACAGTACAGTGCTTTAGATAAATTGACCAATAGCTGGAGCCAGTGTACTACTAGCGGGATTTATTACATGATTATTATTATTTTAATAAACACATTTATCAGGTACAATATGCCAGACACTTTCCTATGTGCTCTTATAAACATCTAATTTAATACCCATAGAAACTCTAGGTTGGAGACACTATTGTTATTTCTGTTTTCCTGGAAATTTGAGGACAGAGATATTAAGTACATTGCCTAAGATCACACATCTAGTAAGGTGTGCAGGTGGTAATTCAACCCAGGTCATCAGAATCAACAGCATTCTCCAGAATCAGTCCTTCCAACCCTGTTGCTATCTATGGTGCTGGATAGCTGTGTCTTGGAGTTTATATACTGATGGGAATGTTAGTATAAAGAAAATCTGATGATATAACAGGGGGAAGGATAATTATAGGAGCAAATTCCTTGAGTATGCAGGAAGGGATCTCAATTCAGTGCATAGCTAGAGAGTTTGGCTTTAGATAGGAGCAGGGATTGTTCATACATTGTGATAGGACAGAAGGCTAAATATTTGCATGCAAATTAGGTAGGATTTTAGTTTTGGTGCAAAGAGAGTGAGAAAGTTCTCTTCTGATTGCTTATATTTTCTATGAAACATGAACCCAGGCCTTCATTTGAGAGTGAGAAAAGGAATAAAAATGATGGAGGATTGAAGAGAATAAAAGAAGGTACAAAATAGTTGGGGGGGTGCTGCTTTTTTGTGTGTGTGGATCAAATTTAAACATTTAAAAAATAATAGCTAATGATTATATGTACTATTAAGCACTTATTATATGTAAGTCTTAAATATATTAATATATTAATTCATTTATTCCTCTCAGCAATAATATTAGTACTATTATACCAATTTTGCAGATATGAAAGTGAAGACATAGAAAGCCATAGAACAGTTTATTGGTTAGGACTCCGTTAGCAAGGGACAAAGACCAAACTCACTCAGAAGCTTATTGGCTCATAGTGTGGGAGAGTACAGGGAATGTCTAGCACAGCTGAGTTCAGGCTCTTCAGTGAGGTCATATAACCATTAATTTCGTCTTTTTGGTTCCCTCTGTGTTGGATTTATTCTCAGCGTAGCTCTTCCCCAACACTGCGATGTCCCAAACATTTCTCATGGTGGTGGCTTCTAATAGCTTTCAATTCACACCCTTAGAACTTATTAACCTCAGTGGAAAGAGACATTTTCTTTCCCAGTAGTTGCCACACAAATCACAAATTTTAGGATGATCTGGGATAGATGCTGTCCTTGAACTGCTGGAACCAGAGGGATGGAATTCATTGATTGGCCAAACCTACATCATGGAGAGGGTAGTACTGGTCCCATCTGAAATTCATGGGCTGAAAGCTGAGAAGGAATTGCTTCTTAAAGTAGATTTAAGATGTTATTACTAGAAGGGGAACTGGACGCAAGGCAAGGGAAAAAATGAAAATCTATTATTATTGATTACCTTCAATAATCTCATGAGGCCATTTAATAGTTTACCTTCAAATAATCTCATGAGGTTCTAAGGTTGTCAAAACCAGCTTAATGAAATTTCATTGAAGGTTTGTCAAAACTAAGAGTCAGCAATATTTACATTCTTTTTAAAAAAGATTTTATCTATTTACTTGAGAGAGAGAGAGAGAGAGCATGAGTGGGGAGGAGAGGGAGAAGCAGGCTCCCCGCTGAGCAGGGAGCCCGATGTGGGGCTCGATCCCAGGACCCTGGGATCATGACCCGAGCCAAAGGCAGTTGATTAACCAACTGAGCCACCCAGGTGCCCCAGCAATATTTATATTCTTGTAGGTAGATAATAGGTGCTAGCTGAACAAAATTATCAGAATTTTTACTTGTTCTTCCTAGTACTTTTTAGTCATCTCCTGAACATGTGCCAATTTACAAGATTTTGCTCAGTTTGCTTTAGCAAATTGTGTTCCACTTTTGTTTTATTAAACTGCAACTTGCACTTATATAATGATGCCACTGGAGGAAGAATTTTCAGTGGTGTTTGGAATAAATAATAACTATAATTTGATGCATGGGGAGACAGTTCTCAAAGGTTAAATAATTCATTTCAAGATTCACATGGGCTGAGATGAAATAGAAACTCTGTTTTGACTTATTTTGCTTCTTCTTCCCTATTCCTATTTTCCCTTCAGTGATAAATTTTCTCCAGGGAAAAGTTGAAATTTGATTTACTAATAATAGGAATGACCAGGATGCCATTAGAAATCCAAATGGGAACACAAAATACCTGCTTCTGTTTTACTCTTTGCAAAGGTTTTAACATTAATATATATCTGAGAAACATTGTCTATAATATGATATTGTTAGTATTTCACACCATAGTTGTAAGGTTGTTTTGGAATTACTTTTTTGGAAAATTTCAATACACAAGTCCTGATTATTTTATAATGAACTCTGATTTACTTATCACTCAGCTTCAAAAATTGTCTGCTCGTGGCCATTTCTTTCTTCTATGTTATGATTGAGTTTGCACTTTATAAAAGTAACCCTTTTTTTAGTGGTAGTAACACTCGTAAAAACAGTTTGAATTACAGTGAGGTTGGTGTCAGCAAAACATTTAAGTAGCTATTGTGTTAATCTAGGTGAGAACCTGAATTTAAGGAAGTGAGAGATTGGATTTTAACATATGTATGTATGCAAAAGATACAAGATCTATATAATCTAGCCATTGGTTGAATGAGCAATGCTCTAAAATAGTCTGACAAGGGAAATATTGGTGTCATTTTATTTTTTCTTCTTCACTTTAAACGTCACCAATATGCTACTAAACTAATTTGAGTGCTTGTTAGAGCTATAACTCTCTTTTGTAGTTAGTACCTAAAACTGTGATAATAGATTTATGTAACTTTCTTTTTTTATTAAATATATTTTTAAATATTTATTTATTTTAGAGAGAGAGCACATGCGGGGAGGGGCAGCAGAAGAGGGAGAGAGAGTCTGAAGCAGTCTCTGCGCTCAGGGCAGAGCCCCACACGGAGCTTGATCTCATGACCCTGAGATCATGACCTGATCCCAAACCAAGAGCTGGAAGCTCAACTGATTGCACCATCCAAACACCCCTATTTATGTAACGTTCTGATTAAAATTTATACTCAGATTAAAATTTGTTACAAAGTTTTGTGGAATGAGAAAATAATTTTTGATTTCCTGGCTTTTGAGAGAGGAAGAGAACATGTAGGAAGGTACCTGAGGCAAAATAGAAGCCTAATAAATGTGATCGTGGAAATAAGTAAATATATTCTTCAAAAAATAGTTTAGAAACAATTCTTTAATTTTGGTTTTAAAAATCTCACCTATGTCTAGAAATTGTGTGGGTATGTCTGTAGTAGGAATATGATAGAATAGTTTGTCAATTATACTTCAATAAAGCAAGAAGAGAATACAATAGAATAAGATTGTAGAAGTACAAATTAAAGAGGGAAAAACTCAACAGTGAAAAGAGGAGGAAGCAAGTAAATAACCATCTGCCATTGGTTTAGTTATGTACCTGTGAAAGTCAGGGGGCTGGTCTGGTTCTGTGATCCTGTGAGTAAAAGAAACTGTTTTTATTAAATGTATTTATATATAAATGTATATAGTATGTACACACACACACACACACACACAGACACACACACACACACATCAGTATTTAGTGACTCAGGAGGTTAACTTATAGCAGTACTTGGTTTAACATGTAGATATCACAACAGAAAAGATAAACATGACTTTGATTTCTAAAATTTTTATTGGAGTTTATATTGGCATTTCAAGTACAACAAACCATGAAAAGTGACTCCCTTCCTACTCTAACTTCACCACTTGTAACAACATCAGGGAGGAAGACAGAAATCCTGTGCTTTGATCATCAAAATATAGTGTCTACATAAATTGAGCACTTACAGGATGGCATTATGGGGGTTGATACTTACAAAAACACAGTGGAATAGATAAAGTGCAACTTTATCTTTTCACCTTGGACATTTATAATTCCCACTGTAAGAAAAGCTTCCCCTACCCATCCTCCCTTGCCTCTACCCCCAACACTTCCAGGAAACTTATAGTACTTCCAGTAACATGTTTGGTCACCAAACTGCTAGAAATTGGAGTGGAACACTGTTTATATACAAATCTGATTAGTATTCTTTGGAGAGTATCCACTTCATTGGTTCTACTCCATCTGAGAGCAGACGGAGCCCTAAAGTGAGACCATTCTTATTTTTCAAAACCATAACCTCTTCTGGAAGCTGTTCTTTTTAATGAAGTGAGTTTTCAGGATGGACAAAATCCTCTTCCTTGTCTATGTCTAATATACATGGATAACTGATTTCCTGATGTGAAACACATACTTTTGAAATAATGTTTTTCTTTAAACTGTGTGCAATAATTTACTTTAGACTTTAAAAATATCATCAGTTATTGTCTCCTTTTAATTTAAATTGTGTTAATATTTTATGATTCCTTTCACTTTGGACACTTTGCTTTCTCTGGGTTCATTGTTTTGTGTGATTTTTGGCACCAAAAGAAAGGAATTAAAATAAAAACTTAATAAATAAAAAAATTAAAAAGGCAACTTGGGTAAATCATGGAAAGAATCTTTTAAAATTAATGGCCCCATCCAGTGAAAAATCTAATTCCAAGAAACTAGTAAAACTTTGAGATTTTTCTGTATCCTTAAAAAACTTTTCAAAGTCATGAGAACAGTAGCCACATAGCAATGTGATTCCTCACTTATATTTGCAAATGTTAACCAAAATAGCCATATGATGACAGCTTTTCAGTTTGGTTAAATATACTATTCTAATTAAGAAATTAGAGCTCTGAGAGAGACACAGCATTTATTGTTTCATTCCTTCATTATTTAATTCAAGAAGTATTATCGATAATCTCTTATGCTCTGTGTAAGATGCTAGAACTTAAAGTATGAATAAGATGCATCCTTACTTTATGCCATACATATACTATTACTAAGTCTAAAATATGATTGTCATGAGAACCAAGGATTTATTTTTGTGCTTAAAATAGAACTCCCCCCCAAAATGGAGGCCAATTGATTTAATGAAGCATGGCATTAATAAAGTTTCTGCGATAGTTTGATAAAAGTGGTGAGTGCCATAAGCACACTGGACTCAAAAAGATCCTGTGACAGTACCATATTCAACTTTTCAGCAGTTGTCTTATCACATTCTATTTCTGTATGTCCTTTTTTTTTTTGCAATAGTTCCATTACCTACGACAGTGACTGACACTCAATAAATATTTGTTAGACGGATGAATGAAGCAGTAAATTGCCATTGTCAATCATACTCATCAGAAAAATTTTCATTAAGCAGCATTTGTATTTTGGATAAATGGCCTCTCTTGCCCCAAATTAAAGAATCAAGTTGGCAGGCAACCAATTAAACTCAAATACACCTTTCTATTTTAAAATTCAAAATTGGCAATGTCGTGTCAGGAATATAACATGATCTATGACATCAAGTGATGTTATTAAGTGAATTTTAATGGTTATGCAGTCTTTTCCAAACTTAATTTGTGAGTTTGTTTTGGTTTTGTAGTTATAAAAGGGTTAGCCTAAAGCACCTTAAGTTGCTGTGGTTGTTAGATCTTGTTCTCCGTGAAGGAACGAGGAAGCTAACCTGTCTAGACTCACTCTTGGAGGCCACTACAGATTGTAAAGGGCAAAAAGTGACATTTATTGAGTGTGTGAATGCACTGGCACAGCCTTTAGAGGTGGGAATGAGAATGGAGAACACTTAATAAGCCATTTCGCTGTTTATATGATCTACTTCTGCTTTCTGAAAAACACTGGAAAATTCTTTTTTTACTGTTTAGTTTTCAGAGGTTGCATAGACTGAAAGCAGCAGAGCATTTTTCCTTATTGTTTGAATATGACCAGAAATATCAATTTTGAAATGAAAATTGAAGCATTAAAAGCATAGCTTAAAGACAAAATACTCCAAAATACAGTCCTTTAGTACTGTACGGTGCAATTCAGTAATCCAAAGCGTATTTTCAAGCATCAAATATGAGCCTGCCACAATTGTAGGCACTTGGATCCAGCAGGGTAGAAAACAAAGCCTCTGAACTTAAGGGCTGATATATTTTTTCTACTTGAGGACAGAGAGAGAAGAGTGGAAAAAAATACTGGAATGGTGATTTGGAATTGCAGTGCCCACTCAGATGCTATTTAGCTTTTTGACATCGGCAGGATTTTGCCTTTGCTTCCTTGTCCACAAAATGTGAAGTTGGGCTTTTTTTTTTTAAATAATTTTAAACCAATAGAAAAGTTCTAAGAATAGTCCAGAATGCTCCCACGAAATGTTGATTTATAAAATGGTTTCAGTACCTATTACACTAATGTCTCTTACAACAGAAAGATCCAATCTAGTATCATATGTTGCATGTAGTCGTCATGTCTCTTCAGTTCCCTTATATCTGGAATTGTTCCTCAGTCTCTCTTTGACCTTTATGACCTTAAGTTATTTAAAAATTACAGACTAACTGCTTTGTAGGATTTAGCATTGTCTGGTGATTCCTTTGATTAGATTCAGGCTATTAATATCAGAGTAGTGGTTGTGTGCTTTTTTCACTGTGTTCCATCACATGGCACTTTGGGTTGTTTCGTCCCATCCTTGGTAATGTTAACTTTAATCACTCGAGTAAGGTGATAGCTTCCAGATTTTTTCACTGTAAAGCTATTCCTTTCTCTTTTATAATTATTGTGTACTTTGTGAGGAGATACTTTACACAACATAAATATCCCATTCTTCATTCAACTTTCACTCACTAGTTTTGTTGATTTTTTTTGCCTAAATTAATTATTATGACTATGGTTGTCAAATGGTAATTTTCAAATTCTATCATTGCTTCTACATTTATAAGTTGTCATTTTACTGCATGGAACACTTTATTATTTATTTCAGTGCAGATGTATGGATCCCCATTTTATTTGGTAGGATAGAAGCTATCACTAGGTTTTTGGATACTAACTTGTCTCAGTTTTGGACAGTGGGACCCCTCCTTCAAGCTAAACTCTCTGTCTGACATGATTCCATCATTTTTTGGGTGCATTTCCTTAATTGCTGGGTTAACATATTCCAGGCTTATTCTGTAATGTTTTTGCCCCAGTCCTAGAATTAGATTTCAATCCAAGAGGCCCTGGTAAGTCTTAGTGATGCAGATGCTGATTGCTATTGGGGTTTCACTGTTCCCAGGACCTTCTCAGTACCCAGAGCCAGGGCGTATGTATCTGTAGATCATCTAGGTTTTCCCCTTTCTCATGTTTGTAACTTCTTTCTCTTTCTGTGAGAAATCTCAATTTATTTGTTTCTTTGTTTAATTTCCCAATCCCAAAGGACTGCTATCCCACTTAGAAGCTTCCCTGACCTCAACCCCCCGCCAGGCCTCTCTCCTTCCTTGATTAGGATCCTCTAATGGCTCTTCAAATCATTAAGGAAGGAAAGAAAGAAGGAGGGAAGAAAGGAGACTATTAATTTTGAACAAGGAAAATAGTGCTGTGCAGATTATTTTAAAACCAGAGTAAATGCATAGTAATGTATCAGGGTAATATAGCGGTTGGGTTGGATTAATTGTGTGACATTTTATTAACAAAGTAAAATACAGGTTATATTTTTAGGTTCCATATCTGCTGCCTTGCACCTTCAAATCTAACATTCTTCTCTCATGTCAAGAGTAGTGTCTTTGGACTATACATTTGCTGTTTACACTGTTTTTCAGTCTTCACTAAGGAAAGGAATGAATACATGGATTTCTTGGTTTCATCTGGCTAACGACTGAGAGATATCCTGTCCAATTTTTTGAAAAATGTATGAGCATTTTTAATTGAAACAATATGAGTAAATTAAAAATAAACTCACTGAAGGAGAAAAGAATCCAGAGACTTCCAATAGTTTGTGAGCCTTGAAAGAAGTTAAAAATGGGAATGTCTTGACATTCTTATTTTGAAAGGTTGAGCTTAAAAATAAAAGTGACCTGGAAAACACAAACCTTGATTAGACATTGAACCGTAACATTACAAAAAAAAAAAAAAAAAAAAAAAAGGCCGAGAACAAATAAGTCTGAAAAAGAGAGAGCATTGCTAAGGGGCAGGCGATATTCTTCCATGGGAAAAGATAATGAATGATGGCTAAATGGATTTCGGAAGGAGTTTATTATTAGATAATACTCTGGGGAGGTAGATGGCATATTTAGCAAGTATTCTAACTAACGAAAGAACCACACCTTGAAAACCTTGCCTCTTTGATTGTCTCGGTTATTATTCATTCCTGTAATCTTTCTAACACCTGGAAGCACACCACTTTTTACTTACAGGGGCATTTCATTTTCAGTTTTTTCCATGGCCATTTCTAAATCTTCAAATTCTGGTTCTTATTTTAAAAGAAGCTAGTTTTTAAATACATAATGAGTTTCTCCGGCTGTTTTCCAGCATCTCCGCTCCTGATTTCCCCCCTACCATGATGAAGATGTATCACAGACTTGTTAATTGCACTGGTGGGTATCAAGTTTCCTGAAGGACAAAATTTTTTTTTAATCACTAAAAAGCTGCTTTTAGAGTACCTACTATGTGCAATGATCCCATTTGACATCACTGCCTCATAAAACATGCTTGTAGTCACATGGAAGATTAAAAAATGCATAGTAATTATAGTATTCCAGAATTCTCCTTGTTGATTTGGCTATTTTAATAAGATTCCTAGTTGGAAGTAACAGAAATTAATTCAGCTTAACTTAGAAAAGAAAGAACTATGGGAAGAATTTTTAGAAGTTCTGAAAACCCGCTGAAGAAATCAGAAAACAAGGCTCACTTGCAGGATACACTACCAGGATCTGGATGGAGCTGATCTGGATCATGGGTAGTTTATACAGAGAAAACTGGATTAAAGTAAGGAGGCAATAATGTGATTATAAGCATCTAGAGTACCAACAGTCCTAGTTTGCCTTGGATAATCATGGTTTTAGCACGGAAAATCCCCCTGTTTTAGCAGACTCTTTAGTCCCAGGGAAACTGGGATGGCTGGACACCCTTCTAGTAACATTTGGCTGAAATTTAATCCTTGTACAAGAATGTGATTTAAATATTTCAGTTAAAATCATGGAAAGGTATGCTTCATAGTCAATATATAAAACCCTGAAATTGAGAGGTAAATTCTGTTAAAATAGCAATTTAGCAGGTGCTTTAACTTAACTGGTCACTATCATTAGCCTTATTGATCCATAAATCTAGGTGTAGACACAGCTACGGTTAAATTTATAGAAAACTCCTCCATGTACATTGTGATCCATATTAAGTGCCCCATTTACCTAACAGTCTTCACCGGAATCTTCCTTCTACTATAAAGATTTGTTAACTCACAGTATAAACATTACACTGTCTCTACTTTGCTGGCTAATGCCGACTGGTAGCTGGCTTTGCTGAGTTCTACCTACATGATCTCATTTAATTCTCGCAACAGCTCTATACAATTGACTCTGAGAAATTTAGTTACTTGCTCTTGGTCACATATCTAGTAAGCAGCAGAGCCAAAAATTGAATGCATATTTCTTTGACTCTAGAGTGCATGCCTTAATAAATTCATCCAAATTGTCTCTCACTGGTCACTGACATTTTTTAAAACTATATGATCTTTTCAGAGAGGTAACTCCCTTATGGGCATGTCATATATGCTGCAAGAGACGTGTATTAGATAGAGTTGCAGTTCTCAAATCCAGAGAGCTTTTAAAAATATTGGTATCTAGATTTCCCCCCCAGAACTCTGATTTAGCTGATTTGGCATGGGTTCTGACCACTTAACATATTTTTTTAAAAAACCTCAACAGGTGACTCTTAGGCTCAGCGAGACTTGAGAAACCACTGATATAGTGTACAAACTAGTATCTCTCTAACCATGGAGGTATGAACCATTAAGAACAAGAAGCTGATCTGAGAGAAGTTGAGGCAGGTTTGAAGGATCAGGTAGGGATATTATGGAAGATTGAAACATCATTGAATGAACAGCAATTGATTATATCACAGTTATCTGAAGAACGATAATCTTTCTTTTCATATCTACACTACAACTCATTTACTTCAGCTGTCCTCACACTTTATTGCATCCATCCCCTTTGTCACCCACTATTAAAATAAAAATGCACAGAAACAAATAACAAACAACTGAAACAAAACAAGTTATTAGCAAGCCACCTTGGTGCTCCCTTAAGTTAGATATCTGCCCTAAGTGAAATTGTGTTGTATCTGATAATAAGTGAGCACAGTGCATATCATATCCCTAACTTTAATTTCCAAAAATCCAATTCCAGTTTTGAACTCTTCCTGGGTAAGAGAAAAGTAACTATTAAGAAACAGAATAGGGAGAAGATTCTAAGTCTAGACAGCTGGGAACTGGAAGAGAAATCAAAATTCCAGGCAGATATACAGGTGACATGTAGGTGCTGAGATATAAAGCAAGATAAATAGCCAGAAAGGCAGCCACAATAACCTGAAGATTTTTCATAACTAGTACCCTCTGTCCTGGGGCAGTACCCTCTCTGGAACCCTGTTAAGGCAGGACCTGATTCTTAGTTTAGCTAGTTTGATTGTCAGATTGGGTACTTGAGTGTTGTGGTCTAAGAGACAGTAGGAGAGAAGTGACTTTTGACAGCCTAATGGATGAGCTTAAATCTTTTTTATTGAATTATGTCATACTTACAGATAGGACCATTATATTCTCTTGAAACAATTAACCAACTTATACTAAATTATCTGCATGAATGCTGATGCAAAGCAGTTTTAGTAGTAAAAGAAGGCACACTGAATTCTTTGAATGTTTTCCTTCCAGATTTGAAATGACCACAGAAGTCTGAGTTGAAAATACTTTCAAGTATAAGACTATATATATATCACTTATAGGAAAAACACAAACTCAGTATGAAAGCAGATGTGGTACTTCGGAATAACACCAACAGGATAATACAGTTGTTAAATTGGCCCCAAATACCAGCACATATACTTTTTTTAAAAAAAGGTTGACAGGGAAAACATATCTCTTGGGAGTGTAGGCTAGACTATCTGTCAAAGGGAGAATTGAAACCATATTTCCATTAGAGGTGGTCATTGATCATTCGGTGAAGATTTCTGTAGACAAATTGCATAGACTATGTCATCTTCCACTATCTTCTCTTACATATACAGACCTCAGACATTCTTCAAGGAAAGGCAATTTGGCACTCAGAATTTGGGCAGGATTGTTAAAAATGTGATTCCAGGAAAGGATCTCTATAGACATCAGCTGGAGAAAAAGTAGTTGGAGAAAACAGAGGCTGTGTGTTGGATCTGAGCACCAGTAAATCAGCAATACTATATTCTAAGGCTGAAGCCCAGAGGTGGCTCCAATTTTTTTTTAAATTAAGAATTTGATTTATCTATTTGGTAGATATGGGGGCAAAGAAAAAAAACTGTAAATGAATTAACTGGAAAATTGAAAAAAGATCTCTCTTTCTGTCTCTCTCTCTTTTTGGTGGAGAGCCCTAGAGTAAACATTACTACATTAACAGAAATATCTTGAGTCATCCAATGGCATTCTCAGATATGAATATGCATATAGGTAATATATGAGTAACTTGAAAGCTGTTTCTTAGTAGAGACAAAAAATGTATATATCTTTTTAAAAAAAAATTTATTGTTATGTTAATCACCATACATTACGTCATTAGTTTTTGATGTAGTGTTCCATGATTCATTGTTTGTGCATAAAACCCAGTGCTCCACGCAGAATGTGCCCTCTTTAATACTCATCAACAGGCTAACCCATCCCCCCAACCCCTCCCCTCTAGAACCTCAGTTTGTTTTTCAGAGTCCATTGTCTCTAATGGTTCGTCTCCCCTCCGACTTACTCCCCTTCATTCTTCCCCTCCTGCTATCTTCTTTTTATTTTTCTTAACATATATTGCATTATTTGTTTCAGAAGTACAGATCTGTGATTCAACAGTCTTGTACAATTCACAGTGCTCACCATAGCACATACCTTCCCCAATGTCTATCACCCAGCCACCCCATCCCTCCCACCCCCCACCACTCCAGCAACCCTCAGTTTGTTTCCTGAGATTAAGAATTCCTCATATCAGTGAGGTCATATGATACATGTCTTTCTCTGATTGACTTATTTCACTCAGCATAACACCCTCCAGTTCCATCCATGTCGTTGCAAATGGCAAGATCTCATTCCTTTTTATGGCTGCATAATATTCCATTGTGTATATATACCACAGCTTCTTTATCCATTCATCTGTCGATGGACATCTTGGCTCTTTCCACAGTTTGGCTATTGTGGACATTGCTGCTGTAAACATTGGGGTGCATGTACCCCTTCCGATCCCTACATTTGTATTTTTGTATCTTTGTGGTAAGATACATTTGTACATTTGTATCTTTGTGGTAAATACCCAGTAGTGCAATTGCTGGATCGTATGGTAGCTCTATTTTCAACTGTTTGAGGAACCTCCATACTGTTTTCTAGAGTGGTTGCACCAGCTTGCATTCCCACCAACAGTGCAGGACGGTTCCCCTTTCTCCACATCCCTGCCAACATCTGTCGTTTCCTGACTGGTGTGAGGTGGTATCTCATTGAGGTTTTGATTTGGATTTCCCTGATGCCGAGCGATGTTGAACACTTTTTCATGTGTCTGTAGAAGACAAATTAATTGCTTCTATAAATGTAGAAGACATTTGGATGTCTTCTTCGGAAAAATGTCTGTTCATGTCTTCTGCCCATTTCTTGATTGGATTATTTGTTCTTTGGGTGTTGAGTTTGGTAAGTTCTTTATAGATTTTGGATACTAGCCCTTTATCTGATATGTCATTTGCAAATATTTTCTCCCATTCTGTCGGTTATCTTTTGGTTTTGTGGATTGTTTCTTTTGCTGTGCAAAAGCTTTTTATCTTGATGAGGTCCCAATAGTTCATTTTTGCCCTTGCTTCCCTTGCCTTTGGCAATGTTTCTAGGAAGAAGTTGCTGCGGCTGAGGTCAAAGAGGTTGCTGCCTGTGTTCTCCTTTAGGATTTTGAAGGACTCCTGTCTCACGTTTAGGTCTTTCAACCATTTGGAGTCTATTTTTGTGTGTGGTGTAAGGAAATGGTCCAGTTTCATTCTTCTGCATGTGGCTGTCCAATTTTCCCAACATCATTTGTTGAAGAGACTGTCTTTTATCCATTGGACATTCTTTCCTGCTTTGGCAAAGATTAGTTGACCATAGAGTTGAGGGTCCATTTCTGGGCTCTCTATTCCGTTCCATTGATCTATGTGTCTGTTTTTGTGCCAGTACCATACTGTCTTGATGATGACAGCTTTGTAATAGAGCTGGAAGTCCGGAATTGTGATGCCGCCAGCTTTGCTTTTGTTTTTCAAGATTCCTCTGGCTATTTGGGGTCTCTTCTGGTTCCATACAAATTTTAGGATTATTTGTTCCATTTCTTTGAAAAAAGTGGATGGTATTTTGATGGGGATTGCATTGAATGTGTAGATCGCTCTAGGTAGCATTGACATCTTCACAATCTTTGTTCTTCCAATCCATGAGCATGGAACGTTTTTCCATTTCTTTGTGTCTTCTTCAATTTCTTTCATGAGTATTTTATAGTTTTCTGAGTACAGATCCTTTGCCTCTTTGGTTAAATTTATTCCTAGGTATCTTAGGTTTTGGGTGCAATTGTAAATGGGATCGACTCCTTGATTTGTCTCTCTTCTGTCTTGTTGTTGGTGTATAGGAATGCCACTGATTTCTGTGCATTGATTTTATATCCTGCTACTTTACTGAATTCCTATATGAGTGCTAGCAGTTTTGGGGTGGAGTCTTTTGGGTTTTCCACATACAGTATCATATCATCTGCAAAGAGTGAGAGTTTGACTTCCTCTTTGCTGATTTGGATGCCTTTGATTTCTTTTTGTTGTCTGATTGCTGTGGCTAGGACTTCTAATACTATATTGAATAGCAGTGGTGATAGTGGACATCCCTGCCGCGTTCCTGACCTTAGGGGAAAAGCTCTCAGCTTTTCCCCATTGAGAATGATATTCGCTGTAGGTTTTTCATAGATGGCTTTTATGATATTGAGGTATGTACCCTCTATCCCTATACTCTGAAGAGTTTTGATCAAGAAAGGATGCTGTACTTTGTCAAATGCTTTTTCTGCATCTATTGAGAGGATCATATGATTCTTGTTCTTTCTTTTGTTAATGTATTGTATCATGTTGATTGATTTGAGGATGTTGAACCAACCTTGCAGCCCATGGATAAATCCCACTTGGTCATGGTGAATAATCCTTTTCATGTACTGTTGGATCCTATTGGCTAGTATTTTGGTGAGAATTTTTGCATCCATGTTCACCAAGGATATTGGTCTGTAATTCTCCTTTTTGACGGGGTCTTTGTCTGGTTTTGGGATCAAGGTAATGCTGGCCTCATAAAATGAGTTTGGAAGTTTTCCTTCCATTTCTATTTTTTGGAACAGTTTCAGGAGAATAGGTATTAATTCTTCTTTAAATGTCTGATAGAATTCCCCTGGAAACCATCTGGCCCTGGGCTTTTGTTTGTTGGGAGATTTTTTTTTTTTAATATTTTATTTATTTATTTGAGAGAGAGAGAATGAGAGAGAGCACATGAGAGGAGGGAGGGTCAGAGGGAGAAGCAGACTCCCTGCTGAGCAGGAAGCCCAATGTGGGACTCGATCCCGGGACTCCAGGATCATGACCTGAGCCGAAGGCAGTCGCTTAACCAACTGAGCCACCCAGGCGCCCTTGTTGGGAGATTTTTGATGACTGCTTCAATTTCCTTAGTGGTTATAGGTCTGTTCAGGTTTTCTATTTCTTCCTGGTTCAATTTTGGTAGTTGATACATCTCTAGGAATGCACCCATTTCTTCCAGGTTATCGCATTTGCTGGCATAGAGTTGCTCATAATATGTTCTTATAATTGTTTGGATTTCTTTGGTGTTGTTTGTGATCTCTCCTCTTTCATTCATTATTTTGTTGATTTGGGTCATTTGTCTTTTCTTTTTGATAAGTCTGGCCAGGGGTTTATCAATCTTGTTCATTCTTTCAAAGAACCAGCTCCTAGTTTCATTGATCTGTTCTACTGTTCTTTTGGTTTCTATTTCATTGATTTCTGCTCTGATCTTTATTATTTCTCTTCTCCTGCTGGGTTTAGGCTTTATTTGCTGTTTTTTCTCTAGCTCCTTTAGGTGTAGGGTTAGGTTGTGTATTTGAGACCTTTCTTGTTTCTTGAGAAAGGCTTGTATTGCTATATACTTTCCTCTCAGGACTGCTTTTGCTGTAGCCCAAAGATTTTGAACAGTTGTGTTTTCATTTTCATTGGTTTCCATGAATTTTTTTAATTCTTCTTTAATTTCCTGGTTGACCCATTCATTCTTTAGTAGGATGCTCTTTAGCCTCCATGTTTTTGAGTTCTTTCCAACTGTCCTCTTGTGATTGAGTTCTAGTTTCAAAGCATTGTGGTCTGAGAATATGCAGGGAATGATCCCAATCTTTTGGTACCAGTTGAGACCTGATTTGTGACCTAGGATGTGATCAATTCTAGAGAATGTTCCATGGGCACTAGAGAAGAATGTGTATTCCGTTGCTTTGGGATGGAATGCTCTGAATCTGTCTGTAAAGTCCATTTGGTCCAGTGTTTCATTTAAAGTCTTTATTTCCTTGTTGATCTTTTGCTTAGATGATCTGTCCATTTCAGTCAGGGCGGTTTTAAAGTCCCCCACTATTATTGTATTGTTGTCAATGTGTTTCCTTGCTTTTGTTATTAATTGCCTTATATAATTGGCTGCTCCCATGTTAGGGGCATAGATATTTACAATTGTTAGATCTTCTTGTCGGATAGACCCTTAAGTAAGATATAGTGTCCTTCTTCATATCTGATTACAGTCTTTGTTTTAAAATCTAATTTTTCTGATATAAGGATTGCCACCCCAGCTTTCTTTTGGTGTCCATTAGCATGGTAAATCATTTTCCACCCCCTCCCTTTCAATCTGGGGGTGTCTTTGGGTCTAAAATGAGTCTCTTGCAGACAGCATATTTTGGGTCTTGTTTTTGAATCCAATCTGATAGCCTGTGTCTTTTGATTGGGGCATTTAGCCCATTTACATTCAGGGTAACTATTGAAAGGTATGAATTTAGTGCCATTGTCTTGCCTGTAAGGTGACTGTTACTGTATATTGTCTGTGTTCCTTTCTGATCTATGCTGCTTTTAGGCTCTCTCTTTGCTTAGAGGACCCCTTTCAATATTTCTTGTAGGGCTGGTTTCGTGTTTGCAAATTCCTTTAGTTTTTGTTTATCCTGGAAGCTTTTTATCTCTCCTTCAATTTTCAATGAGAGCCTAGCTGGATATAGTATTCTTGGCTGCATATTTTTCTCGTTTAGTGCTCTGAAGATATCATGCCAGTCCTTTCTGGCCTGCCAGGTCTCTGTGGATAGGTCTGTTGCCAATCTAATGTTTCTACCATTGTAGGTTACATATCTCTTCTCCCGAGCTGCTTTCAGGATTTTCTCTTTGTCTCTGAGACTCGTAAGTTTTACTATTAGATGTTGGGGTGTTGACCTATTTTTATTGATTTTGAGAGGGGTCTCTGTGCCTCCTGGATTTTGATGCCTGTTTCCTTCCCCACATTAGGGAAGTTCTCTGCTATTATTTGCTCCAATATACCTTCTGCCCCTCTCTCTCTCTTTCCTCTTCTTCTGGGATCGCAATTATTCTAATGTTGTTTCATCTTATCGTATCGCTTATCTCTTGAATTCTGCCCTTGTGATCCTGTAGTTGTTTATCTTTTTCTCAGCCTCTTTATTTTCCATCATTTGGTCTTCTATATTGCTGATTCTCTCTTCTGCCTCATTTATCCTAGCAGTTAGTGCCCCCATTTTTTATTGCACCTCATTAATAGTCTTTTTGATTTCGACTTGGTTAGATTTTAGGTCTTTTATTTCTTCAGAAAGGGTTTCTCTAATAATTTCCACGCTTTTTTCAAGCCCAGCTAATATCTTTAAAGTCATGATTCTGAACTCTAGGTCCGACGTCGTACTAATGTCAGTATTGAATAGGTCCCTGGCAGACAGTACTACCTCTTGTTCTTTTTGCTGAGGTGATTTCTTTCGTCTTGTCATTTTGTCCAGAAGAGAATAGATGAATGAGAGAACAGAATGCTAACAGGTTAACAATGTCCCCAGCAAATATACTCTATATAAATCAGAAAAGACCTGAAACCAGGGGACAAGAAAGGGAAAGAAAGAAAAAAGAAAGAGAAAAAAAAAAAGGAAAAAGAAAAAGATAAAAACAAACAAAAACAGAACAAAACAAAAAAAAAACAGAATATGATCAAATATGATCAGGCTAGTGCATAGATCAGTGCCACACACTAGATTTGGGGCATATTCTGTTCTGTTCTGTTAGAAGAAAGTGCCTGCTAAAATTTTAAAGGAAGAAAGACTTATATATGTACAAAATAAGGGTTGATACAATGAAGGGATGGAAGATGACTGTAAAGATGAAAATTATAGAAGATTTTATAAAAGGAATTGATAAGTTGTTTGAAATAAGAAAGAAAATTAAAAAAAAAAGAAAAAAGGAAAAAAAAGGGAGAGAATGTGATCAGGCAGGAGACTAGAACAAAGCCATACACTAGTGATTTAGGGTATATTTTGATCTGTTAGAAGAAACTGTATCTCAAAATTTTAAAGAGAGAACAACTTATATATATATGCCAAAAATAAGGGTAACTACTATGAAGGGACAAAATATGACTCTAAAAATAAAAAATAAAAAATGTTTTTTTAAAAAAGGATTGATAAGATTTTGGTTGAAAAAGGGAAAAAGAAAAATTAAAAAAAAAACAGTTAAAAAAATTAACTTTGAAAAACTAATGAATCATGGTAAAAAAGCCATGAATTCTATGTGCAGTATTCCCCTAGCGCTGGAGTTGTCCCGTTCTCCTTGATCGGTAAACTTGGTCTTGGCTTGCTGGCTGTTCATGCTGATCTTCTGGGGGAGGGGCCTGTTGCCGTGGTTTCCAAATGTCTTTGCCAGGAGGCGGAATTGCCCCACCCTTGTGAGTCCGGGCTAAGCAAGCTGCTCGGGTTTGCTCTCAGGAGCTTTTGTTTCCTGCAAGCTCTCGGTGCAGCTTTGGAGGACCAGGGTGAAAATGGTGGCCTCCCAATCTCTGCCCCAGAGGAGCTGAGAACTCGGGGTCCCGCTCCTCAGTACGCCCCCAGAGAAAAGCAGTCACTCCCATCTCCCCGGTCTCTGGCCGCATTCCGTGCTCACCTGGCCTGTGACCCAGCATTTCTATCTCTGGCACCCGACCCCGTGTGGAGTCTCCAAACCCAGCAGATACCTGCAGTGCGCTCCCACGCTGCTCCTCCTGGGGGAGGAAGGGGAGTCTCCCCAGCTCTGCCGCTTGTTGGGTCCCTGCTGGAGGAGCAGTGGCCCGACTGGGCCACAGATCACAGTTTATGGCAACCCCGAGCTGAGAGCCCACGCCTCGGCTCCGTCTCTGCAGCCGGCTTCCTTGCTCTGATACCTGGGAGCTCTGCTGCACTCAGGCATTCCCGGTCTTTCTGTGACCCCGAGGGTCCTGAGACCACACTGTCCTGCGAGGGTTCCACCCCTCGCTTAGCCACTGGAGCGACGTCCCTCCGTGGAGCTGACTTCTAAAAGTTCCGATTTTGTGCTCCGTGGCTCTATCACTTGCCAGAAGCGGCCGACGGAGGCCCCCTCCCCCGCCGTCTATCCTCCCGAATATCGCCTCAGATTCATTTCTCCGCAAGTCCTACGTTCCAGTAAGTGGTCGCTTCTCTGTTCAGAGAGTCGTTGCTACTCTCTTCTTCGATCTCCTGCTGAGTTCGTAGGTGTTCAGAATGGTTTGATTCAGCTGAATTCCTGAGACCAGACGAAATCCAGGTCTCCTACTCCTCCGCCATCTTGCTCCGCCCCCCCAAATATATATATCTCTTCAGAAAATGGAGTTACCTGCTAATTTTTATAAGTTTGGGGCAATTGTTTGGAACAAATGACCTAAGTCCTGACATTTTTTTTTACATTTTTTAAATCTCCTATGTGTATAATATTAATATCTATTATAGTGTCTAAATGGTATTAACATTTCAGGTTTGTCTACAGATCAAATAAGAAATACTGTTTATATTCATCATTATTGACTTTCACTTTCCCCATGGATATGTTTTCTTGTTTCCCTAAGAAGATGAAATCTCCTTGCAGGTGTGGATTGTATGATCTACTTCCATGTATTCTCTATTGCATTTAATACATTGCTATCCCTCTAGTTGATACACATGGCTAGGTGCTAATAACTCATTATATGCACGTGAAAAATATGTAGGAAATAGGCTAAAGAAATTTTAAGTATTTAAGTAATATAAAATATCACCTTTTAAAATATTTCCTTTGCTCACTGAAAATATGTCATAATGATGCTGCATTAAAAATAAATTTTTAAAAACCTAAAAAAATTCACCTCTTCTGCTATAGCCAATGCCCCTGAGTTATTAGTAAACTAAAGAAAATATGCCATTGTTTGGGAGTGGTACACATTGTTTTCCCTCTCACTACCAATGTTTAAAGATAACATAAAGTACTTAATAAGTGTTAGTTTTTATTTGTCCTGACTATTTGTCTCAAAAAAAAAAAAAAAGATTTGCAAAGCGTGTAATGCCTATATCCCATTACCAGTGAACTTGCAGCACAATACGTATGAAGAAAAGTGACTTTTTACCTGAAAACAAGACCTTGCTAACTCACGGAGAGTGGACACAAGTATGTTGTTTTTTGGGTCTTCAGTCTGAACAATTTGCATTAACCCACATCTGCATGTACAAGAGCAAATGGGGCTCTATGTATTGAATAAGGCAGGAGCTGGGGGGGGCAGGTGAAAAGAGGAAAAGAACAGGATGAAAAGGGAACGTTATAGCATCTTCCTGTGATTGCTGGCTAGGTGCCCTCTTCCTTTTGCTACCTCTCCAGTTTGTGACTGACAGGGTTTTAACTGTGTTACAAATGTTTTTAATCTTTGCCATGTTAAAGAATCTTGAAGATAAATGTGTCTTGGTTGGCTCTCAGTGATCAGTCTCGCTTGTGTATATTCATCATGTCTCCATGCCTTGGTGAGTCACAGTGTGTTAGCTTAGGAAAGAAGATAAGGAAAATACATTTGGGGTCAAATACAATGGTAATTTAGAAACACTTGCCTGATCAGAGCTTTGACCTGGAGTGTCAGTGGAGGATGTTTCAAATTTTTCAAAGTCAAATATTTTAAGTCATGTGATTATTTTCACAAATCCTATAATATGGACTGTTTCCTCATTCCAGTCTACATAACTGTTTAGCCATCTGCATACATATGAAAACCATGAGTTTTCAAAAATGTTCATATCTTTCAGAGTAAGAAAATCTGGGCAATCGCAGTGTCGAGTACTCTTATCATGGTCATTTTCTATTTAATTATCAAATCTTCTTTCTTCATATTTGAGCATTTATGAAATGGGCAAGCTAATCTTAAAAATCATAAAAAAAGATTCCAGTACATATCTACATTCAGCACAAACTTTAATGCTAAAAAGACTTCTGACAATGTGATAATTTCCATTGTTCCAAAATTTTTATAATTGATGATAGACTTTAGTGATCGATTGTAGTATTTTTAAAGCTTGTTCTGATTATAAGAGTACTCCTTTCTGTGAAATAAACTCAGATATCATTAATATTCCTCCTCAAAATGCTTAATTTTTTTTTAAAGATTTTATTTATTTATTTGAGAGAGAGAATGAGAGAGAGAGAGCAGGAGAGGGAAGAGGGTCAGAGGGAGAAGCAGACTCCCCGCTGAGCAGGGAGCCCGATGCGGGACTCGATCCTGGGACTCCAGGATCATGACCTGAGCTGAAGGCAGTCGCTTAACCAACTGAGCCACCCAGGCACCCTCAAAATGCTTAATTTTTTCCATCTTATTATGAAGAACACATTTTAAGTTATCTTAAAAAATTCCTTTAAGCTCATTAACTCCTCTATTTCTTACTTTTAATATTGGCTTTTAGATAAAATCTTATTTCTTACCACATCTTTCCAATATATAATAATGGCAGAATATCATGTTTAATGTCTGTTTTAAGCTCAAGGATATATTTTACATGGAAATGGTTTTAAGTTTTTGTTGAGAATTACTTCCCTACAGTTTTAATCAAATTTGACTCAAAGAATAGAATCTCCCTGATGATTAGTTAATACAGTTAAGATGAGTAAAGGCCATCTACAGGAAATGTAATATGAATTTCATTTACATTTTCTTTTTTTTAATTTTTTTATTATGTTAATCACCATACATTACATCATTAGTTCTCGATGCAGTGTTCCATGATTCATTGCCTGTGCACAACACCCAGTGCTCCACGCAGAACGTGCCCTCCTTAATACCCATCACCAGGCTAACCCATCCCCCCACCCCCCTCCCCTCTAGAACCCTCAGTTTGTTTTTCAGAGTCCATCATCTCTCATGGCTCATCTCCCCCTCCGACTTACTCCCCTTCATTCTTCCCTCATTTTTACATTTTCATCCAGCCACTCAAACTGTACAGAGTGATGGCAAGATAATTTATTTTTATTTATTTATTTTTTAAAGATTTTATTTATTTGACAGAGAGAGACACAGTGAGAGAGGGAACACAAGCAGGGGGAGTGGGAGAGGGAGAAGCAGGCTTCCCGCTGAGCAGGGAGCCCGATGCGGGGCTTGATCCCAGGACCCTGGGACCATGACCTGAGCCGAAGGCAGACACTTAATGACTGAGTCACCCAGGCACCCCAATGATGACAAGATAATTTAAAGAGCCAAGGATTTTAAAGTTTTCAAAAATAAGTTAATGGAAGACAGTCATTCGCTAAGATATTTAAAAACAAAATCATTACACTTATATTTTAGAGCTCTTCTGAACAGTTAGTTGTAAAGAAACAGGCTTTAGGAAAACAAAGCATTGTTATTATTATTTCCACTGTAAAACTGCCAAACCTAAAGGTATATTCACACCGTCAATCCAGGCAGCATTTTCCTGAATGAACAAAGACAAGACTGTCACGGCATTTCTTTTTGGAAGAAGTCCTTTCCACCGTGCAGGCAAATGTATCACATTTTGAAAGGCTAGATCCTGAGGATAGAAGAAAGCAATATAACATTACAAGGAAGAGACTTTTTCTCATGCTGTTTTTAACATCTATCAAAACCCAGAGTCTTTTTGAATACTACTTTTAAACTGACTCCTTCCCATCAAACAAAATTACTTATGGCTTCATTCATGAAAATAGGCTTTTCGTTTCCCGTCAATAAGTGGCAACATGTTTTTGCCAACCTAACCAACAAGTCGGGCTATTTTACATCTGATATAAAATGCAGCTTCAGTCAGTGAAATCATTTATAGGTATAGAGCAAGAGAAGAAAGCTTTGAGTAGACAGAGGCTAACTATATTTAATCCACCATGTATATTGGGCCATCCCACTGGAATCAGACACAAGTATTTCCCTAAGTAAGCCTTCCTTCACCATTTTGAATGGAGCTATGAAGTATGTTTATTATGAACTTTTGAACTGTCTGAACTTATTCTATCCACTGAAATAGTGCCTTGAAAATGCTCTTTTCAGCTAGTAATGTGACAGCTAAAGCTGTTGTGCTCTGTATCATTCAGCTGGAAGATATTACTCTGATAACATCTACTAGCATAGCCTGGGTTCCTTGAAAATGGGTAAGCTGCATGGTGAATAATTAATATTGGCAGAGTCATTATAAGCCTCTGTAGATAGACTCTAACGTATGCTCCTGCAGTACATCCCAAGTACAAAGCAGCTTTGATTTAATTCATTGTCCATTCCAGATTTGTTTTTCTTTTACTAGCCGGCCCTCTATGCAAGACATCATATAAATAAAATTACTGTTTCTGGCTTGAATCAGCACTAGACTTGAGTTAGTGGTTGCATGAGAGGCTAATTTAAACAACAGCAGGGCCACTGCCTTATATAGAAGACGACCATCCTTGGCAGTAAAGCTCTGTCCAATTAGAATGAATCATATTCACATTATATGTAAAATATATCATACTAAGGTAAACTAAGAATTTGCTCTCATAGAGTCAAGAATGAAAGAGAGCTTCAAAGGTTGTTAGCCTGTCTTCTGGCTTTCTGAGGGCTACAATTAAAAAGTCCTCAAGAATTATCTGCCAAGTCCTTAAAATTATTCAGACAAGTAGGCACCACAGTCTCCTTCTGTAAGTCATTACCAGGTCTGCCAGCCTTTATTGTCAGTAAGGTCTGCTTGCTATTTAACCCAGCCCTGAAAATAGTCTCTGGCCCACGTACAATGGTCCCAGAAAAAGATAGGCAGTGGATCTAATTTTTAAAGTGGGATGGGAATGAGACAATTTAAAATTTTTTCTCTCTCCACTTTCCAGAACTGTTCCTTCTGGTTTTCTTGGTAATCAGCCTTTTTGAAAAACCTTGGCCTATTAAACTGGTGGGACAGACTCTAATATTACTATGTGGAACTTTGGCTGGACCTAACTACGCCCGAAATCAAAATATATTCCCTGAAGAAGAGTTCACAGGGAAAAGCAGTCACATCTTGTAATATAAACCCCTGTCCTATCCCCCAGATACCACAAAATAATAATAATTTACATTTACCTAGAGCTCACTAATACATATTAAGCATAGATTTAAGACCTTCCAATGTATTAAATCCTCACAATGTCCTATGAGATTATTCTTCCCATTTGACAAATGAAAGCATGAGGTTCTGAGGAGGTCAGTCACTTGTGTAAGTCACCCACTAGTTAGTGGCAGAACTTGGGTCTGAACTCAGGCATTTTGGTGTCAAAGTCTGTGTTTAACTCTAATGAAGTAAAACCATTTGATGATTAAGAGTTTATATAGCTTTTGGGTGAAAAACTGAGCTAAAAAGCACAGAGCAAAATGGAGAGGGTCATAGTAAATATTAGAATTTTTAAAAAGATTATTTGAGAGAGAGTGAGCACAGATGAGGAAGGAGAAGAGGGAGAGGGAAAGAGATAGAGAGAGAGAGAGAGAGAGAGAGAGAGAAAATCCTCAGGCAGACTCCCTGCTGAGCATACGCCGGATGTGGGTCTCGATCTCATGACCCTGGGATCATAACCTGAGCTGAAATCAAGAGGTGGATGCTTAACCAACTGAGCCACCCAGCTCCAAATACTAGGCATTTGTGAAGGAAAATAATTAATTGTCTCCATGTTTGTAACAGAATTATGAGAGATCTTTTGAGGTGGTGGGAAGCCTCTTGTCCTATAGAGGTAGGAGAATTCTAAGGAGTGGTTCTGATAAACTGTAATTTGCCATTTACTTTATCACAAATCTTGAGCTGTATAATTGATTGGAATGGGCTGTTCCAATTTAAGATTTTTTAAAATATGATAATGAAACTCTTCATGGTGCCAAGAAGGAATATTCCACCAGGGAATGACTCATTCTTGAGTTTAATAATCCCTCTACTCCCTAATCCCATCAGTGGGTTACTTTACCATGTTTCCAAACATTTTTGTTTACCTATTTGTTTCTCAAGTCAGCACTCTTCTCCCTAATTTTTGCAAAATATGATTTCCAACCTTCATTCTCCTGACACCTCTGACCCTTCAACCCCCCCCCTTCAATTTTGGTGATAGTTAGATATCCTATTTTAATGAGAACAAGATAATATAAAATTGCAACTTTCTCTTCTCCACCATTGAAATGACAAACACACTCAACTTCTCTGATTTTCTCTCTTCCTTTCCAAATCTTCCACTTGTCCTAGGAACAAGTTCTATAGATTCCTCTCTCTCTCTTTTTCCTTTGCATTAATCTGTATATAGGACTTCCTCTCTTAGGCTAAAACTAAATAAACTAAGCAAAATAAAATACACATTATCCTTTGACCTACTGTCTACCTCCACTCATCCCTGTATTTCTCTCTTTGCATGTAAATTTCTTGAAAGACTTCTCTACTTAATTTCTTAGCTTGCACTCCCCAAAGCATTTCTCCTTTAATGCTATCTGATTTCTGTCCCACAGTTTCATGAGTATTTCTATTATAAAGGTTACCATCTCTGTTTTAGAAAATGCAGTGGATATTTCTCAGTCTCTTCTGGCATCATTTACTACTATTGAGTATGCCCTTCATGAAACACTCTCTTCTCTGGGCTTCCATGACACCACGAGCCCAATGCGGGACTCGATCCCAGGACCCTGGGATCAAGACCTGAGCCGAAGGCAGATGTTTAACTGACTGAGGCACCCAGGTGCCCCAAAACTGACTGGTTTGGTTTGTTTGGTTTGGTTTGGTTTGGTTTGTTTGGTTTTGGTTAAACTAGCTTGGTTTGTTTCCTTTTTGCTCTTAACCCTGTGTCCTTACATGTTCTTCTTCCACTTGAAATACAATTTTTATGCTCCATTCTCTTCTCTCTTGGGGAAGGGGAGTCCCCTGAGAAATTGCATCAAACTTCATGACTCTAATTCCCAACTATATGCTAATGATTTCCCGATAAATAATTCCAACCAGGTACTTGACATTAGCATCAGATATACTCATTTATTTTTCCAACTTCCTATAGGGCACTACATGTAGTTATTCTGTCCAAATCTTAAAATTTAACACACAGCAAAACAGATTCATAGTTTTTCTCTGCAATTCTCTCTGTGTTTTCTACTTCAGTCAAAAGCAAACCCTTTACTCAATTTCCAACCATAAACTCTGGTGTTATTCTTGATTTCCTTCTTTTTCATCCCTCATGTCCTGGTTGTTTAGTCTCTTACAAATCTTCAAACCAGTCAGTTTTTTGGGCACCTGGGTGGCTCAGTCAGTTAAACATCTGCCTTCGGCTCAGGTCTTGATCCCAGGGTCCTGGGATCGAGTCCCGCGGGGAGCCTGCTTCTTCCTCTTATGCTCTCCCTGCTTGTGCTCTCTCTCTCTGTCAAATAAATAAATAAAATCTTAAAAACAAAAAAAAAGTCTGTTTTCACCATAGCTGTGATTGACTCAAGCTACTACCATTTCTCACCTCGATTCCTGCAATAGTATCCTCAGTTGTTTCTCAACGTTTAATGTTACCCCATCCCATTTTCTGGGTCATATCTTCCCCAAAGCCATATCTCATCATATTGTGCTTCTGCATAGCAATTTTCAGTGGCAACCATTGTTTTTACACTAAACTTGAATTAACAGAATTTACAAAAACACCCCTGATCAAGCCTTTGCTCAGTTCTCCAGCCTTGCCTTGTACCAGACTAAAGTGCTTTCAATTTCTTGAACACATCATACTTCTAGGAACTCTAGGCTTTTCATCCATTGTTTTCTTGATCTTCAACACTCATTTCGCCAACCTTCTTTGGTTTTCTTTTACAAATTCCTCAAATCAGTTTTTCCTTGTGAGATTTCTCCTCAACTATCAAATATGGGTTAGGCATTGTTGCTATGGGTTTTCAGTAGCATTCAGCCTTCCCTTGTCAGAATTCCCCTCCCACCATGCACAATGTTTATTTACAGTTATGCCATTTTAAATTATAAGCTTAATGAAGGCAAAACACTTACCTGGATTCTTTGTGTTAAGTTAGAGGCTTATGCACTTTCAGGAAATCTGTACTTAAAACTACTTGTTGAATATAAAACTAGATAATAAAAGCAACTTTGTCTTTGGACAATAAAGTTTATTATAGGAAATATGTGTATGCTTTGCTATATTTGTTTTCTAAAATTAATTTAGTGATAATTTACAATATTATATGTGGATTTGGACTATAGGCATTTGAAACTCCACATTTGTGCCATCATAATTTATATGATCTTGTGATTTTAAAGTTTAAATCTCACCAAGTTTGAGATGGGAATTTTTCTTTTAGTTTTTTAAAGATTTATTTATTTATTTATTTATTTATTTATTTATTTATTTATGCGAGAGCGAGAGAGAGAGAGAGAGAGAGAGATTGCGCGCACAAGCAAGGAGAGCAGGCAAAGCAGGAAGCAGGCTCCCCACTGAGCAAGGAGCCTGACTTTTTTTTTTTTAAGATTTTTTAAGAGATGGAAATTTTTCATGAGTCATTTAATTTTGGATATTTGGGGTCTTTGCAATATGTGGCTGGGTCCCTGGCAGAAGGACAGTAAGGTAGTTGGGCTGTTATTCATTCACTTCCTTTCCCCAGGGAACAAAAAGGAGTCCTGCCATGTGGTCTAAGTGTCAGGTCCCCTGGTTTTCTGGGTAAACAGACTAATGATATTTGCTAAGAAGAAGAGATTTTATATCTGAAATGCCTTTTGCAGGATTTCCCTGGGCAAAGAATTACCTATAGGAAATAGAGTCCAAGATTTAGAAGGCATGGGTCCCTGGGGAATGCATGTAAGCTATGTAAATTCTTTGAGGGTAGAAAATGAAGATGTTTTATAACTGAAACCTAAGTGAAATACTCCTAGTTTTGTGAAGTACCCAAGAAACTCATTTAGAGACCACATCTGTTCTGGGTCAAAAGAAAACATCTGATGCAGAAAAGAAGGACCTGAGAAACTGCTTTCAAGGTCTTAAACCTCCCGCTGCTCCTTCTGAGCATCTTTAAATTATTTTGTATGGATAAGATCTCTGATTCTTGTAAGTCTGATAGGACAATCTGATCCTATGTGGCAGTTTGGATGAAATACTGGTTTGGAATAATTTAACAATTTTCTGTTGATATTTATAATAAAAAAGTCTGTTGACTTTTATCAAGGTAACTGGATTCATGATTCCCCCCCCCCTACATTTTCTTAAACAGCAACCTTTAGTTTTCCCATTTGATTATAAAATATTTGGAGGAAAATTCAAGCTCAGTTCTACAATCCATTTGTAACCCTAACAATTATTTTGTGCATTTTAAGCAGATTTAAATTGCATTAACTTTATTTCAAAAAGCATATATATTCTTTCAGAGAACAATGCTAAGGCCAGAAATGGGTAATTGCTAAACTGAGTTTTACAGATGGATCATTTCATTAGATACTTTAATTGAATATCTGTGAATAAACTCCATCACACATTGTACTTGGCCTTATAGTTTCAAAAAACAAAGTATCCATTTATTACAAATGGACTGTGGTGACATGAGCTGTTCTGGGAGTTCCTGAAAATATGGGTTATTCTATCTACCTCTTAAAGGGAATAATGGATATTTATTGTCTCAGAGGCTCTGATGAGTGGATGGAGGAAGGATGGAAGAGGGAGAGCAGGAGCGAGTTATGAGAACAAGATGTATTGCCATGTTTGCAGCAAAGGCAGATTGAACACAACGAGTCTCAGAAGATAGCATATAAATCAGGATATTCTGACATAACAATATAGGAAAGGTCTTTTAGTGGAACTGATTTCATAGTCTTGGTGAGTAATCAAACGTCTATTTGAAAAACTGCAATAATAATTAGACATCTGCTAAGTTTTCTGTATCAGTGTTTGCTGGAGGACTGAAAACTTGCCTGAGATTTTTTTTTAAAGACATTTTCTGAACTAATCACAAAAGGTGTTTTTTTGTTTGTTTGTTTTGTTTTGTTTTAATCAGAGTATCCTGTGTAAACCCCCAAACAAAAAATATCAACGCTCTAAGAAGGAAGGGGAAATGCAGCATGGCTCCCTCTTGGAATTTCTGCTCAGTTAAAGAAGCCAGGAGCGATTTCAACTCTGTTGAAATGCTGTTGTAATTTTAAAATAGCCAAATTGCTACAAGTACTTTAAAGTTCTTGTGCCATCTCTAAAATTGTGCTTTGTAACAATCAAATTGGAATTTGAGTCTTACAGAAATACCTTGTAAGAAATTAGCAAGCAAGGGTGAAAAGAAACACATTTGCTCAATTCAACACAACACAAAAATTTATGTTAAAAACATTAGGTTTGGAGAAGTGTGAAAATTCCATTTTTGTCATCCCATCAGCAGAATTTTTTTATTCATTCTTTAAAAAATGAATAAATTGGACTTTTCTGAATTATACTCAAGGGATGATCTCATGAATTAGAGTCCTGTGAAGGAAATTTTTTTCCCTGCCCACTCACAAACAATTACCATTTTATTTTAGCAGCATGTTTTGATTTGTTTTTGTGTGTGTGTACAACACATTCAGAGATGGTAAAAGACATGCCTTATAATAGTTTATGAAAATTCCATGAATTTAAGAACATTTCTTTACCTCCAACCAAAATGCTTGAGAAGTAAGTGTGTAAAACTGACGTGTTTGGGGCTATAAGTGAGTGCTGAAATTCTTCTTGAGTATAGTATAGCTGTTGAGTTCCTACTCTTTCTTTTGTAATGGTAGTCTGAAAGAGAAAGTCTGAAATGTGAGCCATTTAATCCTTTCAGAATGAGGTCCACGTAGGTAATTAAAATGAGTGAAGGGGCCAAATGACAGACAAAAGGGACAGCTCCAAGTAATATCTAAATGGTACCGTCTCTACTCATCTCCTGCTGATGGTGGTCATGCAGGTGTACCGTACTGGCCCAATGGGGTAGAATCTTCTGTTTTCAAGAGCATTTGTGAATCACTACTGATATGTGAAGTTTCTCAATTTTAAATTGTTGGCCAGACAAATCATGACTGTATTTATTTGTAGCTTCAGAGCTGTCAATTTCTCCATATCTAGTATTAGGGAGTATATATTCTACATCCCTGGCAAACTGAAAAAAACTCCTGAGGGGCCCCTGGGTGGCACAGTCAGTTAAGCGACTGACTCTTGGCTTCTGCTCAGGTTGTGATCTCTGGTTGTGAGATCCAGTCTGCATTGGGCTCGCAGCTCAGGGATGAGTCTGCTAAAGTTTCTCCCTCTCCCTCTGACCCCTCTCTGTGCTCACTCTCTTTCTCTCTCAAATAAATAAATCTTTAAAAAAAATAAAATAAAAATCCCTGAAATGTATAAATCAAAAGTTATTTAGCTTATCTTCTTTAAGTAACATCTTCACTAAATTGTATTTAATGTTGAATATTTGGTTCGAATTGAAAATTGATACATAAAATAACACTATGAAAAAAATACCTGAATATGCTATAAAAGGTATATAAAAATATACCTTTATATGCTGTAAAATAGACATGGCCTATTAGGTGTTAAATGTTACTTGTATAAGGATTCATAAAACATGTTCATTTTAGAATTCAATACCACTAAATTTTTTTAAGATAATAAGCATTACATAATAACATAATCTCCTTTAAGAATGAGGAAATAAATAAGGAAGTGCACTCAGAATTTAGTCTTAATCATGGTAATTATATGACTTCAAGAGAGTGATCTTTTGCATTCATCTTGCATATAGAATTTCAGATTTCTTGTTTTCTCTTTAAAGCTTGGTGTGGGTGTTTAGTTACGCGTGTATGTGTGTGTACGTTAAAATATAGATGTAAGTGTGTGTTATGTGTTTCTAAGTTTTAAGTGCTTTAAATCATTCTTTGGAAGACAAGATACAATTTTATTTTATTTTATTTTTATTTATTTATTTTTAAGATTTTTTTCATTTACCTTAGAGAGAGAGAGAGAGAGAGAGAGAGAGAGAGAGAGAGAGAAAGTGGGGGAGGGGTAGAAGGAGAGGAAGACAAGCTGACTTCCTGCTGAGTGGGAAGCCAGACATGGGACTTGATCCCAGGACTCCAAGATCATGACCTAAGCTGCAGTCAAGAGCTGGTCGCTCAACAAGGTGCCCCAAGATACAATTTTAACTGGAAATTTTAAAAAGCAGTTTGGAATCTTTCTGTTACAGTGTCTGTGAAATGTTGATACTTCATCAAAATCTTAAGACATTTAGATAAGAACCTAAATAGTGATAAAATTGGAAAGTGGCCAAATTGTTTTTTAAGTGCCCTTCCTTTTCTTAACTAATCTATACTAGTTAATTAAGAGATGATAATGGTTTTGGGATGCCTGGTTGGCTCAGTCGTTAAGCATCTGCCTTTGGCTCAGGTCATGCTCCCAGGGTCCTGGGATCGAGTCCCACATCGGGCTCCCTGCTCAGTAGGGAGTCTGCTTCTCCCTCTGCCGCTCCCCCTGCTTGTGCTCTCTCTGACAAATAAATAAATAAATAATAATCTTTAAAAAAAAAAGAGATGACAATGGTTTGATATTCTTCCTTTGGAAAAGACATATTTTATTAAGTATATTTACTTCAAATCCTGAAGGAATATGAAACAGAAGTAACAGTATACACCATTAGAGAAGAGATATGAAATGCTTACAGATATATAAACACTGGTTTGACTCTGTGTTCTTACCTATATACTTTCTTTCTTTTAGATGGATCAGCGTGTGTTTAGGAAAATTATATTTATTATTGAAGATAATTATGCTGGGCAACTTTAGCCAGAAAAGGAATATCTCAAGGAAACTTTAGAGTTTCTAGATTGCATTTGTTTTAAAATGAGATTGTTTTATCCTTTACTTAAATTCACCAGGTGAAACTTTCACCAGGATTACATTTTGGGGGTGGGGGGCAATTTTGTGTGTAATTATAGGTATGCTTAAACTTTGTGTTTGAGAACAACTTTAACATCTTTTTAATCTTCATATCCTTTATACCCTAAGGACAGCAACAGGCATATTGTATGTTTTCTATAAAGGCTTATTGAACTCTATTAAGAGTATACCATATTTAAATAATTTTGAAAACATAGTGATATCAAAAATATTTTATGTATTACTGAATACTTTTGAGCTAAGTTCAACATTTTACTGATATAGTTTATTTCACATTAGAAACAAAGTTTCTAAATGGTTACTGAGTAATTACCTCCTTCCTATATTTCCTATATTTTGAGAATAATCAATGGTATTAGATAAATAAATATTGTATTAAATTTTCATATTTAATATGACCAATATTGCTTAAGTACTGAGATGTTCATAAAATATAATTAGAATGCTATAAACTGGTCTTGAAGAATATTAAAAGAATGCACATTTCCAAATTTGGATCCAGATGTATACATTTAAGTGCTTTTTATTTATGTTACGTATTTTTGCAGCTGCTTCTGCTGTTATCACACTAATTGTCTGACTTTTCATTGACTCCAGAAGGAATATTTTCTTTCAGTGATTCAGAGAAAATCTTTTTCCTAGTAACACTAAGCTAGCACAATAAGGTAGGGCTTTTTTTTTTTTTCTAAAAGAAGCTTTATATTCTCTAAGGTTTTATCCCTGTCCTCAGTGAATAGTGGATTAAAAGATGTAGTTGCCAGTCTCCCTTCCTCTTTCCCTTCCCCAATTGCTAATCTTCACAGTAGGAAGACATGTACTCAGGGAAAAAGCTCAGTAGTCATAAGTTTGCATTACTTTTCAGAAAGTTAATGTGAATTATATTTTTAGATTTCCAAATGGCTTCAAATTGAGTATTCCTAGGGAATGGGTAGGGTGCATATTAATTAATTTGTCCCAAATGCTACTTGTAATTAAAAGCAGTTGAGAGGAAACCCTCTCTTCATATAATAATATGCATTGTTCTTTCATCAGTTTGCCTTGCTGCTGAGCCCTTTACTTATCTTCACATATGATTTATAAAGAACATTGCTCTTTCAGTTCTTGATTCAATTTCGTGTTTCTCTGCCAAGCCTCATCTAGGCATCTGACATGTAACAAGTAGCTACATAATTATGCAGACTAATAGCTATTGAATTATTACTTTTTCTCTTCATTCAGTTTAAAGAACTTTTCTGTAGTAAAAATATGTTGCTGTTGTCAGAATATAATAACATTGCATGGGGAAGGGAACCAAAGGTGTGAATTCATCATTAATATCTAGGGATTGTTTTCCAGTCAAACTGAATTAAGAGCTGGATGATGAATTTCTAATTTAGTGCTTATTTAGGATTCTGCCCTGTACAGGACTACCATTGACAAACATATATACAAAATGTTCACATTTCCATGTGGCATAGTAAAAAAGTCAAATGGTTCACTGTACTTTCATTTTGGCTCTGCTATTATTTGCATATTATTTTTGAGACTTTGAAGAAGTCACCTGACCTCCATAAGCTTTTGTTTCCTCAGTCATGCCAGCCTTCTTTCATAGAATAACAGAAGATGCAAATGCGATGGTATATATAACATTATTTTGTAGCCTAAGAAAGTATATAAATGGCAGAGCTTTTGCCATTGTTGCTATTTATTTGATTCTCTAAACATTCTGTGAGATAATCAAGACAGATTCATTAATTAAACAAATAATTATTATGAATATCAATGATAAATCAACAGTGATTAAATTAAACAGGGGCTTCTGCCTCCTTAGAGCTTCTATCCTACTGTCAGAAATAGAGAATCTAGTTAAAGCTAACCCATCCTAAGTGATGATCATTTCAGTCCCCTGTACATGTAATGATGAGAATAAGATAGGGTGATGGATTCATGACTGCCTAAGGTGTGGATTTAGAATGTTCATTCTGAAGAATAGACATTAGCTGAAATTGGAGTGTTGAGAAGGAGCCAGTTACTAGAAGAACTGGAATATTTTAACAAGGGAAAGCCTGAGTGATAAAGGACTAGGAAGAAGACCTGTGGAGCTGAACATAGTGAGCAAGGGGAAGGATGGCAGAAAATCTTCCTCTGTGAAATTTTCCTTGCAGTCCATCTCCTGGACCTTCCTGAGCATCCACACTATGCATTCCCACCATGGCCCCTATTTCTTTTATAATATCACATTTGACTATAATTACTTTTTTTTCATTCATGGAAGTTTTATTTTACCTTTATAAGACATAATATAATTGTTTAATTGTCTGTTACTTTCATTTGACTCTCAGCTGTGAGAAAAGCCAGGAATATATTTTCTTGCTTATCATTGTATCCCTAGCACCCAGAATAACTTAGTCCCTAGTGGACGCAGAAAATTATTTAATAAAATGGAAAAAATATGCAATCAGCTAATGAAGTATTATCCATTGTCTTCAGAATATTTAGTCCAGTATTCCTTCCACTATTCCTTACTACCTTCATTAGGTGGAAGCGATCTCTATTTTAACGGTCTGACAAAGGTCTTCTATTTTCTAATTTAAAATAGACTAGTGAGGATATACAATTATTAGTGAAATCCTGAAATAAAGCGAAGGCTTGTTCCAGTTAGGGTGTCATTTGTGGAGAACTTCTGTGGGATGAAATGAGAGAGATTTATAGAGTTTGTGTGAATTAACATTAATTATATGGAGTGGATATTCCTACGTGTTATAGAAATTAAACTACACAACATCCCTTCCTGGCAGGTATGCCTATTTTAAAACAAGGGCCAGAGTGTGTAAGTCATTCAGTCAAAATCATAAAGCTTTAAGTTGCCCATTTAAGTTTTCACACCTGGGTTATTTTTACCCCACTAGCTCTGTTGCACTTTGTATTTGCGTAACACTCTGTGTTGCTACTGAACCATTATCAAAGACACATGTTTTGTGTCTTTTTCTCTCTCTTTTTTTTTTTTTAGGATTACAGATGTGTATGATGTTGATTTATCCACTTCCACTCTCTTGCAGGGTTCCCTGTTTAACTTTAAAGATGCATGTGGCAAGATGACTGGGTCCAGAGAACTAGGGAGGCTTCTAGCCGTAAATGCAAACAAACTTCAGTGGAAATTGACCCTATGATCTTAGACTTCCTAACATTAAGCTCCCATTAAAGAAAATGTGAAAAACAAAGAAATTTAAAGTGCATGTGGGTGGAGATAAAAAGTTGACTTCTCTAATTCTTCAAATAAATAAATGATGCTGAGATTTTGAAAGAAATGCAGAAAGAGATATGCTACTAATTTGTTTTCTGGTTGCTACCAAGACATCAGTTTAGTGCTAATCCTTTAATAATTACCTAAATAATGATAATTCATTATTTTTGCAATCACCTTTTAATCTCTTTTTTTGGTACATGTTCATTATAATTAATTTGAATAAGTCAGAAAAAAAATTTTGTTTTGTTAACTCCAACTGTTTAATTACAAATAGTTTCCACTTCTACATCATCTTTATTTGTGGAGAATTTATTCTCTGTATAATAGTCCACTAGAAGAAGGATACTTAATTTTAGAGCATAAGTCTTAAAATTTGAAAAAACACAGATGTGAAACTTAGAACTATGAAATATGATTAATATTATAGCATACTCACATTAGGCTTTAGAAACCAAAAAGAAAAAATACATATACAATACCTAACAATAAAACTATGAAACCCTTTTATTAAAACGTTTAATGTAACTGTTACCTTTCTTGTATTGCAATTTACCAAAGTATTACAGAATAATAACTTGGTCTTTATAGTTTTTAGATAAGTAATTTTATTTAGAAAAAATTAGTGTAACATTATATATGAAGTATAACAATTCAGAATTCTTGAAATTCTTTTGGATAATAAAATTACCATCAAATGACTAGAATTATGATTCAATATAAAAAGTTTTTCTAAAAAGTTCTGTTAAAAATACTTTCAATCCAAAACTATGAATCACAAATAATGAGAAAGGAGGAAAGATGAAAGTCCTAACCATCTTGAATTTGAGACAGAGAAATTATACAGTAAACATCAAAGAAATGGAAGCAGACTTACTGAATGGGAATTTTCCAATTCATATCACTGATTTTACTTCAAGAAAACCACAAAGCATTTCTTCTAATTTAAATTATAGTCACAACTTATAAACTATCTTCTTGATTTTGTTTAAAGTTAGCTATAAGAGAGGGGAAAAAAATACCTGGAGAATTTTCATAACATCAAGAAAAATTTGGGCAGTCTGAGTTAGCAAAGGTCTTTAACTTGCTTTACAACGAAGTGCACAGACTTTCTGGTTTTTCTATCATAAGGCCTGGATGTTCTGAGTGGTATATCCTCTATCCAATAAACACATCTTCATTTTTTTTCTCATCTTCTCTATGACAGTTTAGATGAGATAGAGTCATTACTTGAACTGAGAAAGCTCATCTTCCAAATAACTGAGCTTAGCTGTCTCAGGTGTTCTTGATTGGATCCTGTTCTCAGACTTAACAACCTTATCACCTCTCCTATTCCATCTGGCCCCTTGTCTCTGTGTCGGCGTCTTATCTGAAACCACAGTTAAGGCCAGAGAGTCTCTCTGTCAGTATTGGACCTTCAGATCTTCACTGACTGGCCAACTGCACCTGTGAGGATTAATTTTATGTGTCACCTTGCCTCAGGTAAGGGATGCCCAGATAGGTGGCAAAATATTATTTCTAGATGTGTCTGTGAGGGTATCTCCAAAAGAGCTTAGCATTTGAATCAGTAGACTGAGTAAGGAAGATTGTCCTTCCTAAGGCAGATCGACCTTATCTAATCCATTGAGGGCTTGAATAGAGCAAAATGTAGAGGAGGAGACTTCACTTTCTCTGTTTAGGCTGGGACATCCATCTTCTCCTGCCCTTGGACATCAGTGCTCTTTGGATTTAGATTGGGATTTTTACCATTGAATTGCCTGGTTCTCAGACCTTCAGACTTGGAATGAGTTGCATCACTGGTTTTCTTGGTTCTTCTCTTGCAAATGTCATTTCCTGGGACTTCCTGGGCTCCATTACCATGTGAACCAATTCTTTTTTATTTATTTATTATTTATTTATTTATTTGAGAGGAGGGGGGCACAGAGGAAGAGGGGAAAGAGAATCTCAAGCAGACTCTGCACTGAGTGTGGAGCCCAGTGTGGGGCTTGATTCCACAACCCTCAGCTCACAAGCTGTCAAAACCAAGAGTTGGCACTTAACCAACTGGGCCACCCAGGTGCCCTATCATGTGTGCCAATTCTTATAAACGATCTCCGTATGTATATTTATACCTATCCTATTGGTTTTGTTTCTATAGAGAGTGCTGACTGATTCAGCACCCATATCCAATCGTGGGTTCTTCCCCAAGAAAGAGATGAGGCAGAGGAGACTGATGTGTTACTGTGCAGTGACAATCACATGCTAGTAAATGTTCAATAACTGGCTCTCTAAAAACCAAAGTCCTGATTTCCAGTATTTTTCAGTTTCTGTGGTATAAATAGTCCCACCATGGCTGATTTCAGACATTATTTAATGCAGAATTGGAAGAGATATGCCATAGTCTTTCATTATATTGTATTTCCACTCTACAGATATGTAGATGTAAATAAACTCAAGACCATAAGAAATACTAAAAGGTAGCAGAGTAGGAGGAGGTCATAAGATATGGATATTTATTACCTTTACTTAAAAGTAATTTATTTAAGTTCATGTAAGTTTATATATTTTGATTTTTAATAATTGCTTTGTTTAAAAACAGCTAGCACAACTCCTGAAAAGTTAATAAACTGCTCTCATAAACTGTTACAAATTGGCTCCAGCACACAACTAGGGAGAGCGAACGGTAAGGACATCATCTGGGAGGTTGTTGTCTTAATCTAGACACAGAGCATTGAGAGCATGGATCCTAACGGTGACTAATGCATAGAAATGGAGGAAAGCTCAGGAGATGATACAAGCGTGGAGCAAGAAGCCACTCAAGGGAAGGGAGGTCTCTTTGAGAGAAAGCACATTTTAAGAGATGGTAAAGTATAGGGGGCACCTGGGTGGCTCAGTCGTTAAGCGTCTGCCTTCGGCTCAGGTCATGGTCCCAGGGTCTCGGGATCGAGCCCCGCACCAGGCTCCCTGCTTTGCAGGAAGCCTGCTTCTCCCTCTCCCGCTCCCCCTGCTTGTGTTCCCTCTCTCACTGTGTTTCTCTCTGTCAAATAAATAAATAAAATCTTAAAAAAAAAAAGAGATGGTAAAGTATAATCAAATGTAAAGAAAAGATCTGGGATTGGGAGCAAAGTTGGAAATTCCACTTGGTTTAGATAAAAGTGCCGTTAAATTTCTAAGAGTTTTGGCAGAATGATAACATAAAATTGAAAATGGAGGTTTAAAGAGTGAGTCAAGACTGATCCTTTAACCACATTGGGAGTCAAGACTATGAGACGGGAGTTAAGGAATGTAGACCAGTCTTTCAGAATAATGCATATTTTAAATAGAGGAGAGATTTGAATTTATTTTAAGAAAAAAGGGGAAAAAAACAGTACAGGAAGTGATGTTGAGGTACCATTCTTGTAGAGTGGTGTGATTTACTGTGTCCTGAATCTAATTTTTCTCTTAAGAACTCAGGAGATAAAATCAATGCTAAAATGAGCTCTTGTATGATGTATCATTTGAAAATGCAATAATTAATAGGAATTTCTTATTAAAAAAGACAAGAATAATGCCTAGAGAGATTGGAAAAGCTGGCCTAGTGAGCACAATTTTTTCCTCTTTTTTTTTTCTTTGTACTTTAAAAGTATCTCATTAGGCTCACCAGGTTAATGCGGGCTCAATTAAATTTACTGGCTGTTAATTTATAATCTGTTTAGTATTAAACTATTTCTTCCTTAAAAGAGTCCTGATATTTTAGTTGGTTTTGAGATTTAAGAGAATTAAAAAAGAAGTCAGAGCTGCAGAGTCATTTATTGGCCATCACTTCAAAACCAAAATGCAATTTCTTTTGATACCCTATTGTTGAGGAGCCCTGGAGGCCTGGTGTGTTGTGAGGTCATCTGTCTTCCTTCAAAGACTGATGCTCCACATCTTCAGGACTGAGGAAGAAAGTGACAGCAGGCATGTTATAAATTTACAGGTCAAAAGAAGCTCAGTGGCGTAAATTACATTACTTTGAAGTCTACATCTACTGCTGATCCCTTTGGAAATCTAATTTTACTCAATAAATCTCTTCCATCATACAAATATTATTTTCAAGGAAAGATGACATGGCTTTAGAAAACAAGTGTCCACAGTAGGATACAACAAAGGAAAAAAAAATTAACTTTATTCTAACTCTGTGTTTAAGGGCATAAATCTCTGTTGGGACCACTAAATAATCCATACCCTAATGAGTTAATCATTTTGTCCAACATGAATGCTGGGGTTCATTATAGAGCAAGGGACTGCATACAGTTAGAGATTCCATTAGAATGTGGAATAGAATTGGTCACTTAGCCATTAACATTTACAAGAAATTACTGATTGAGATATTTGTATTTTTTTCCCTTTCTTTATGCAATGACTGTCATTTAAAAGTGGTATGGTACAATGCTAACTGATGTATATCTTAGTGGGAGTGTGCTAAAAAAGAAGGGCAGTTAGCTTTGTGTTAGTTTCCGATGTGGAAAGGAAGAGGTAGAAGAGTGTATAGGCTATACTCTCAAAAGTCCCTCCTGGTAGTTCTTGCAAGCTGCAGGGAGGGACATAGCAGGAACATTGAGAAGGTTAGGGAATATGGTAGGCAGCATCTGAGATGTGTCCCAGTGAGTCCTGCCTTCTGATCTTCATGTTGGTGTGTAATTCCCTTGCTTTGACTGTGGGCTGGATCCAGGACTTGCTTTTAATGAATACAATATGGCAAAATGATAAGATGACACTTAGAGACTGGAATCAAAAATATTCTTCCTTCTGTCTTATTTGTCCCCCTTTTTCCCCCTCACTGCTTTCTATGACTGTTGCCAGTTCCTCTGTTATAAGCTGTATTAAAAGGCCAATATGACAAGAAACTGAGGGTGGCCTCTGACTAACATATGTGTGAGTTTGGAAGCAGATCCTCTGCTAGGCAAGCCTTAAGATGACCTGCAGCCTTGCTTGACACTTGGACTGTAGCTTGTCAGAGACCCTGCACCAAAAAACCCATGTAAGTTGCACCCAGATACCTTCCCTACAGAAATACTAAATAAATACTCTAAGAAATACTAAATTTTTTTAAGGAACTAAAATTTGGTGTAATTTGTTACATACAATAGATAACTGAGACAATTCCTTTTTATTTCTGTTATGAATCCCATACTTGCACAAATAGATACCCTGTAATTATATGTTGAACCAATTAAAGTCCATAGAATGATTGTATCATTCAGAGGCAAGGTGGGAAATAGATGACACCTCAGAGAGTTTAAGAACACTTTCATGAAGGAACTATTTATAGAAGGGCAGGAATGATTATGAGAGCCAACAAAAGATAGTGAAATAATAAGAAACTAACCTTTGTGGGAAGCTATTAACAACTATAGGTTTGAAGGGGCCAGGAAATAGAATGGTGTCCTTAGAGTCCAGAGAGGGACTGAAGCTTTGGAAAACTGGCCATCCTCCAGGAACTTTTGCCTGAGAATGAAGCTGCTAGAGCTGCAGCAAGGCTGGGAGAGTGTGGGGGGGAGGGAATCAATACATTGACCTCTTTCTTCCTACTTTTAGACCTTCTCTGTCTGTCTCCCATCAGCCAGACCCAACTAGAAGCCAGAGGGCAAGCAAGCCTGGAGGATACAGCCCTGAGGTCAGTCTGTCAGGCACAGACCTGGACAGAGAAGGGTGTGTTATAGATATAGGAGTATGAAGAGAGACTGAACAACACATGTGATATTCACAGTCGGAGATTCAATGTGAAGATGGTGGCTGGGAAAGAGTTGGTAGGGTGTAGGGCGCTGGGTGGCTCAGTGGGTTAAGCATCCCACATTGGCCTCCCTGCTCGGGGGGGGGGGGGTCTGCTTCCCCCTCTGCCCCTCCCTCCACTTGTGTGTGCTCGCTTGCACTCACTCTTTCTTTCTCGCAAAAATAAGTAAATCTTAAAAAAAAAAAAGAGTCTGTAGAGTGTATTGGAAGGAAATTTTTGTACTTTTCAGGAAAACATGGCTTCTCCATTCTGGGCACAAACTATGCTACTGTTCCTACTTTCTTTTACAGTTAGGTATACCATATTACAGAATTCTGGCAATGGAAAAAGAGTAAACTGAGACCACTCTGATTTGGCCCATATAAACCTTGTATGCACTTTTGTCCTATGCTGTTTTCTGCTTTTTGCTGTGTTGGATGGTGCTCCTACAAGAATACTTTGGAATTTGACTGTTGAAGATGGTAGACTGCTCTTAGAGGCATGGGCCCCTGAATGACTCTATGGAGCAGAGCTAGCAATGGAAACCACCCAATCACTCGGAATTGTTAAGAAAACATGAAATAGATGATTATGTTTTAGACATTACATTTTTGAGTTTTTTTTTCTCCTTTATCCTAGCTTATCTTTACTAATACAAGAGGATGGGGTAAAAGTTTTTTGTTTAGTTTTGAGTAGAGCTTCTTATTATACACAGGAAGTCACTGGCCACTTTGCCTCTAAGTAAGGCTGCCTCAATACCTACATTTGCTTAGTATTAGCCAAGCTGGATTAAGATTCTGAAGATCCAGCAAAACCGTTGAGTTTAAAATGGCCAAACAAATCCCCCAAATGCCCAGTATGGCTGATCATATTTTCTCCAAATGCCTAAAACATTATGTGCAATCCCACAAGCTCTTTTTAAAATTTGTCTTTAACACTTTTTCTATTGAGATGTAGATGTATGATGTCCCTTCTCACATCTGGAGAACTTCTGCCCACAAACGAATAATGCCATGTGATTTCCAAGGATGGGTTATAAAAGGCAATACAGTTTCTACCTTTTTTTCTTGAAACACTCTTAGAACCTAGTTACTATGCTATGAAGAAGGAGGCTAAGAGGACTGATTAGTTATAGTCAGTCCTCTTAGCTATTAGTTATAGAGACTTACAGAAAAGGAAGAAGGAAGGTAGTAAGACTTGGAAGGCAAAGCGAAGAGCCCAGAAAGTGAAACCAGGAGCTTAGTGGGAAAAGCTAAGGGCCACAGAGAGAAACTCTCAGGGAGCAGGACTTAGTTTAACTAAGAAACATGCTAGACTTCAAAATTGGCATGGAGCAATACTTGCTATGTGTCTCCTGTTTTTCACTTTTTTTTTTTTTTTTAAGAGAGTGTGAGAGAGAGGGGGGGAGGGGGAGAGAGAATCTTAAGCAGGCTCCACACCCAGCATGGAGTCAGATGCAGGGCTCAATCTCACAACCCTGAGATCATGATCTGAGCTGAAATCAAGAATCTGACACTTAACCTACTGAACCACCCAGGCACCTCTCCAGTTCTCACCATTTATTTATTTTTTAAAAGATTTTTATTTATTTGACAGAGAGAGAGACAGCCAGCGAGGGAACACAAGCAAGGGGAGTGGGAGAGGGAGAAGCACCTTCCCGCAGAGCAGGGAGCCTGATGAGGGGCTCCATCCCAGGACCCAGGGATCATGACTTGAGCTGAAGGGAGACGCTTAATGACTGAGCCACCCAGGTGCCCCTGTTCTCACCTTTTAAATAGGAGTGTCTATAGGAGTTATTCAATAACTATCCCACCTTTGTTTGTTGGGTGTGCATAGGGCAGATAACTTTATTCTCAGGTTTTTAGATTGACAGAAATTGTACTGAAGGTGCTATATCCAAGTAATCACATTTAAAATTTTTAGCCCCACCTGCCCTTGGACCTGATTTAGATAATAAGATTCTTAACATGAGGCTGATCCTACAACTGGATTAGATTTAGGGATTTTGGAGGGGCTGCATACCTTTTTCCATATGAATATATGAATTTTGGGGGCCAGAGGGCAGACAGTGGGAAATTGTATTTCTCAAAAATAGTTCCAAACTTATTTCTTTCTTAACATGCTCTTCTTATGACATGTCCCTAATACTCCTCCCCTTGAGAAATAGGGGAATTTGAGTGTCCTTGTGATTACAGCAGAAGTCACGTGCATGTCACTTCTGAGTCTAAGTTATAAAAAGCAAGAAAGCTTGGTCTTTTGGGGACTGATGCTTTTAAGACTTACGCAAAATTGTCCTAGCCAAGATTGGATCCTGCTGATTGCATTTCCTATCAGATATATGAATTAACAAGCCTTTAAGCCTTCAGATGATTTCAGTTCCCAGGCATTTTGTTACTTCTAGCCTTTGTATTTTCCTACCTAAAGCACCAGACATTGTGGGAGGTGGGGGGGGGGGGGGAGGAAAGTTGTCCTGGCTTTGCCCTCTCTGAATGCCTGAACAACAGAATCTGGGAGCATAATTAAATGGTAGTTTACACAACTAAGTTTGCATTGTGCTGCTATAGTAACTGGAATACCTTGTTTCCATTCACAGCCCAATAGCTCAATTCTTTAATAGACTGATTTGTGAAGTATCAAAAAGTAAAGACCTTAGAAATTTCAGCAACTTCATGATCCTTTGGTCATTCTTTAGCCATCTGTCTACTAATTCTGGATTACTGGGTGACTGATTACCAAGACCATTACCTTAATTACTTTACTCTTACCACTTCATCAATCACCTCATTTGTTTAACTGCCACAAGCATGTTCACCTTGAGTGTACAAGGTATGTAACATAGACTTGATGAACTCCACATGCCTAGGACTTTCAAAATACCACCCATATGCCCATAGCATTGTTAATTTTATGTAAGCATGTACCTACCTATTTATGTATCTATGTATGTTTTTATGTGTGTATGTATTTATGTGTGTGTATTTGTAACCTCCATTAAAGAATGAAGAATATGCAAATGGACACTTGTAGTAAAAAAATGAGGAACTTGAAGACCTGTATTTACTTTGTAGCTCTGCCTGGAAAATGTTCTAGGGTATGCAGAAATAGAGGTAGTGAAAACATTAGATGGGAGTAGGAAATTAAATGCCCCCCCCAATTTTTTAATGAGATTCCCTATGCTGCATCTTTCCTCCCCACAACTTATTCATTCCACAACTGGAAGCCTGTATCTTCCACTCCCCTTCACCCATTTTGTCCATCCCCCCACCCCCTTCCCCTCTGGCAACTATCAGTTTGTTCTCCTTATTTATGGGTCTGTTTCTGATTTTTGTTTGTTTTATTTTCTAGATTCCATATATAAGTAAAATCATAAGGTATTTGTCTTCCACTTCTGACTTATTTCACTTAGTATAATACCCTCAAGGTCCATCCATGTTGTGGCAAATGGCAAGATCTCATTCTTTTTATGGTTGAATAATGTTCCTATGTGTGTATGTGTATGTGTGCGTGTGTGTGTGTGTATGAATGTGTGTGTGTGTGTGTGTACATATGTATACATACATATATACATATATACATACCACCTCTTCTTTTATCCATTCATCTCTTGATGAACACTTGGGTTGCTTCCATATCTTGACTATTGTAAATAATGCTGCAATAAACATTGAGGTGCATATATCTTTTCAAATTGTTTTTTTAAAATTTTCTTTGGATAAATTCCCAGTAGTAGAATTATTAGATCATATAGTATTTCTATCTTTAACTTTTGGAGGAACCATCATACTGTTTTCCACAGGGGCTACACCAGTTTGCATTCCCACCAACAGTGCACAAGTGTTCCTTTTTCTGCATATCCTCACCAACGCTTTCTATGTTTTATATTTTTGACTCTAGCTATCCTGACAGGTGTAAGGTGATATCTCATTGTGGTTTTGATATACATTTTCCTGACGATTAGTGATGTTGAGCATTTCTTCATGTGTCTGTTGGCCATCTGTATGTCTTCTTTGGAAGAGTGTTTATTCAGGTCCTCTGCTTATTTTTTTAACCAGAATATTTGTGGTTTTTTGGTGTTGAGTTGTATAAGTTCTTTATGTTTAAATGTCCTTTTAATGACTTTCTCTACCTTGAGGTTTGTTGTGTAGCATTCTGCTTCAAAGAACTAGGATTCACCCCAAACAAGAAAGTAGTTTATAAAAATAATGCTGTGTGTTCTCTAAGAGCTTCCAAATAGGCTTCTCCCTGCATAAAATTCATTAAAGTGATATAGCCTCCATCAGCAATAATGATGAGGGAGGGCAAGAAGAGCCATGGACCCCACATTATTGGGTTATTTCCTGTTGTCTCAGAGTGAAAGAGAAATTTTTGTAACTATCAGAAATGTGTTGGAACTGTACATTAAATCAGCTATAAAAATTATAAGTCTTGTCTCATTTTTTCTATTTGTTCTGTGACAGTGTAAAAATCATAATTTTTTTCTAAGTGGTCAATAAAAATAAAGAATTATGAATGCCTTTTAATGAAGAGACATTCACTATTAATGTTTTCCTATGTCCTAGATAATATTTTATTATTTATATTTGCTTCTCTTTGTAGAATAAGAAACTTCTCTTCCTACCTTAATTGTATGCCTGTTGCTTAGATCAACTCTGCATTTTATTGCTTTGCTATGAACTCTGCATTTCAAGAGGATGGTGTTATAAGGGGCAAAGACTAATCAGAAAATATTGTCTCAAGGACAAATATGAAGTTGCTAATTCAAAACCTGCACCTGAGTATGGATTTACCTATTAAGATTCTGTGGACCAAGGCATAGGCTGTAGTTTGTTCAGAGTATAGGTAAGTTAACTGATGTGAGAAGCTCAGTTATGTCTGTTGCACTGAGATACAGGCTTTTTTCCCCCTCCAAATTCTAGTCAGTGTGCAATGTCTGAACGTAATAAGCCATTCCTCATTTCATCTTTTCTAGTGGGAAATCCTGCTTGAGTTGAAGCCGATTTATAATATATATAAGCCCTGTTGAAATTGTACATGAGAGATCTATTTTCAGGGATGCTGAAGGAACCTCCCAGGAAAGTATCTCATGCTCAAGACAGACAAAATCAAGGTAAATGAGCTTGCTCAGGGGCACAGGGAAAAATCAATGTTGAGTATAATATCAGCTATGACTCTTTCAGTCTCAAATATCAGAAACGCATTTCCAACTGCTGGTGGAATGACTAGTTATTGGATAGTTTTAAGCAGTGGAATGACATAACTGGATTTTTAAAAATCATCACCGCGACTATTGTAGTGGTAATAAATTAATTTGGAGAGGTATTTCAAAGATGGATGCAGGAAGGCAAGTTAAGAATCAAGTTTAGCCAATGGTATTCTGGAAAAGGTTTAAGAACCTGCTAGGGGATATTATTTTATGTTCACCAAGTTCTGTGGTATAAAACCACACACCATGGCCAATGTCAAGATAGCAATAAGCAACCAGGTCACCAAATTCCTAGAAATTTAATAATTAGCTCTCACATCCTGGCACTAGTTAGCTCCAGCACACAACAGAATCTAGCTGAGAGTTGAAGAATGCTAGTTGGAAATGAATTTATGGTATTTGAGACTTAAAAAGTCACAGATGATAGTATACTCAACATTGGTGAGGATGTGGAGAAAGGGGAACCCTCTTGCACTGTTGGGAATGCAAACTGGTGCAGCTACTCTGGAAAACAGCATGGAGGTTCTTCAAAAAGTTAAAAATAGAGCTACCCTATGATCCAGCAATTGCAGTGTTAGGTATTAACCCAAAGAATATAAAAATATGGGATGCCTGGGTGGTTCAGTTGGTTAAGTGTCTGCTTCTGGCTCAGGTCTTGATCCCAGGGTCCTGGGATTGAGTCCTGCATCGGGGTCCTTGTTCAGCAGGAAGCCTGCTTCTCCCTCTGCCTGATGCTCCCCTTGCTTGTGCTCTCTCTCTCTCTCTGACAAATAAATAAATAAAATCCTTTTTAAAAAAGAGTACAAAAATACTAATTCAAAGGGATACATGCACCCCAATGTTTATAGCAGCATTATCTACAATAGCCAAATCATGGAAACAGCTCAAGTGTCCATTGACTGATGAATGGATAAAGAAGATATGGTGTGTGTGTGTGTGTGTTTGTGTGTGTATATACACACACACAAACACACACACACAATGGGATATTTTTCAGCCATAAAAAAGAATGAAATCTTGCCATTTGCAATGATATGATGTAGCTGGAGAGTATTATGCTAAGCAAAATGAGTAAGTCAGAGAAAGACAAATACCGTATGATTTCATTGATATGTGGAATTTAAGAAACAAAACAAGTGAGCAAAATGGAGGAAAAAGAAAAGACGGAGACAAACCAAGAAACTGACTCTTAACTATGGAGAATAAATGGATAGTTATCAGAAGGTAGGTAGGTGGGGGCTGGGTGAAATGGGTGATGCGGATTAAGGAGGGCACTTGTGATGAGCACAGGTGGTGTATGGAAGTGTTGAATCACTATGTTGTACACCTGAAACTAATATTATACCGTATTTTAACTAACGGGAATTTAAATTAAAACTTTAAAAAAAACATTCAATGGCTTCCCATTGTAATTTTATAGTAGCATTGTAGTGTGTCAACTAATTTAGAACTGTATCTCCTAGAATTCCTTTCCCTGTGTGGTTCTGGGCTTGCACTGGCCACCAAAGAAATTTGTGTGATACTTGGCAGGTGATAGTGAAGTAGCAGCCATACTTATTCTCTGAAAGTCAATGTACGGATGCTCTTGCCACAGACGACTCAAGTGCCTTGTGGTTGCCAGCTCATCCTTGCTCAGCCTTATCAGTTCCAGTTGTTCCTCTTTCTCTTCTGTTTTTTGATTATCTTCTCAAATGTCTTCTTTGATGACTTCAAGCTCAGAGACAAAGAAGCAACAGCTAGACAAATTGTTTAACCAACTCCCACAATTGCATTAAAATTCCTTTTAGTGTATCACTCCTAGTGGTTCTATTTCTCTGATTGACCCTAACTGATTCACCTGCAAATGAAAATCCAACTTCTCTAGCTATGAACTGTACTTACAGTTAAGCTAGTTACAAACTATCTTATAAACTGGATTTTAACATACTTCTGCGTCCATCTCTGACCTTGTCATGTAGCAGTTTTCTCTTTGTCCCCTACTATTGCCACACTGACCTTCTTTATGTTCTTAAAACACATAATGACGTTACTACCTTAGGGCTTTGTGTTAGCTTCTCCCTCTGCCTGATTTGCCTGACTCCTTTCCTTAAGCTTTCATTTCAGATGTCGTCTTCTAAGAGAGGTTTTTATAGTCTGAGCACCCAATTTACAGTCTGAGTTGAAACCTGCTGTAATTTTCTGCAAAGCCCTGGTCACCCTATGATTTCTTTCTATTTATTTGTAACTATCTTTCTTCTTCCAGCAAAATCTAAATGCCTTAGCGATACAAATCTTTCTGACTTGGCCAATAGTAGATGCTCAATAAATATTTGTTCAATGCATGTTAATAACTTCTGCATTGTTGTTTTATATTGTAAGGAAAACAAAGTGCAGGTTATTTTTCATGATCATAATTCGTGCGAAAGCACAATATTTCTTAGTAAAAATGGCTTGATGACTACTTGGCATACAGGAGTAGAGAGAGAATTGAGTGAAGGGAGTTGAGGGAAAAAAAGAAAAAAAAGGAAAATGGCATCAACACTGCATTCTCTGACTTCTACCCATGTTTTCATTAAAGATTAACTCATTTAAATTGATTGGAGACTTTATTTTCATTTTTTGATTACTTGAGAGTGAGCTCAGTTTTGCATCCATGTTAGCTAAGAAGCAAAACAAAATTTAGGGGTATTAGAGGCCAGAATTAGAGGGAATCACAGGAACCTAGGCCTTTGGGTATTAAAATTATCTGCAACAGTTTCTAGTCTTACAGGGGCACAACACTGGAATTTTGAAGGTATCTTATGTTAACTTAACTCTCATATGTCAGAGACACCCCAGCTAACATCTACATCTCAGAAGTAAGGAAGGTACTTTAGCTTAATAGTTAAGAGAGTTTTCTTTAGATCCAAATTTGGATGCACATTTTCTCTGCCACTTATTGATTCTGTGACTATCAAGTTACTTATACCTTCTATGCCATGGTTTTCCCAAGTGGACTTTAGGGCTAATAAATAGTACCTCCCTGCCGGGAATGACCAGCAATCCCAGTACCGATGGATGAAAGATGACTCCAAACTTTGCCGTGAAAGAGAGGAGAAGACAAGGGGGTCAACACTCAGAGAGGGAGACCCTTTGCTCTTCTTTGCTCCTGCTTTTATTGGTCCTTCAAGGATAATCACAAATCCTTATCACTGTTTCTCAAGCATGTGATGTGTGCAAGGGGTCTTACTGGAACTGGGAGGATCTGTTTCCAGGAAAGATACGATATGCTAATCTGTGTGTTCTACGAGTTCTGCTAAACATAGCCTAAGGGACAATGCATACATCTCTTAGATCCCAGGGCCGCTGTTTGGGCTAGGAAAACTTCTGGGAAGGCAACTCCCCACAGCATTCCAACTCAGAGTGGTCACGCAGGCCTTGGGATTCCAAGGACCTACGCCCTTCTCTGAAATCTTCCCTGCCCTCAGCAGCCTCAGTGTTACATTTTAGCAAGCCAGGTATTATGGATGATTTCATACTCTGCATTAACCCCAACATCTACCTCATAGGTTTATCATGATAATGAAATAAAAACACTTAAAGCACTTAGAAGAGTGCCTAGTACATAAATGTCAATCACTGTATGTGATTTTAATCTTAATCTGTATTAACATACATTCCTTTTCTCTGATCAGAATACATGTTCTTGAAGTTGGATGTTATGTATTATATGTCTATGTTCTCCATGCTTAACTCACTTCTGTTGCTATAATAATGAGGCATATGTTTATTAAACTATACGCCTTAAAATTAACTTTCCTGACTTTAATATATAATCACTACATGATAGTTTGTAATTAGTTATATCAACAAACTTTTCACATATATCATGAAGAAATATTCTGTGCATTTGGTAAAATTATATGCTGAAGATTTTGTGGCATAAAAATTCATTTTCTGGCATGATTAGACAATAACCTTTTGTTTTTTCCCCAAATTTTAAACACTTTAACAATTATTATTTAAAAAAATAGATAATACCTATATGTGTTATAAAATTCAGAAGATATAAAAGGTCTTCCAGTGAAACATCAGATTTCCTCCCATACTGGTTCCCCATGTCTTAATTTCTTTCTTCTGACCATGCAACCACAGTTACCTTCTGGAAATAATCTGCCTCATAGGACTATACAATGACTACAAGACACAGGCTAGATGCTTCCCTAACTCAGACAATGACCAATTGACTTTAGAGGTACAACCATATGTTCATGCATTCCCCTGATGACTCTTAAAAGGAGGAATAGCCACATGAAGACATTTGGAGTCTTGCTGTGCTCTAAGCACATGAAAACTTAAAAACCAAAAACATCAACAAAAAACTACTCAACATTAAATCCAGCTGCTTTCTATGTGAGTTCTCCATTTAAATGACAGAGAAGAATTTCAGTAAGCTCTCAAAGAAGGAACTATAAAAACCTAAGGCTTATTTATTATCAATAATTATGCATTGCCATTCAATTGTTTCCATGTATCACAAATTATTGTATGTGAACTGGAAATATTGTAGAGTAAAATTAAAAATACAAGCAAATTATGATGTGCTTGATCAAATTTTTCTGTGGAAACTTCTATCTTATGTTTGGGAAACTTCATCACACCATCTGATCTGTTTTCTATATAAACTTTCACATTTCATGAATGTACTTTTTATTGGAAAATTATTCATCTGAATAGGAATTTTTATTTTCCCTATTTTTTCAATAGATGTGTAAATATGGAAATAATAGGACTATACATGATTGATAACTATACATGCACATACTCCTATCACAAATTTTTAAAAACATAATTTTAATGATGACATCTGACATGTTGTTTTACTTTTATAGCTTGATTTTTGGAGTCCAGTGCATCTGGATTCATATTGTAGCTCCACAATTTACTAGCTGTATGATTTTGGACAAGTTATCAAATTCTTGGAGATAATAATGGTTCACCTTTGTTGAATGTTTGTCATTTGCCTCCCTGTTCCAAGTGCTTCACATATATTAAATCAATGTTCTTCTTTTGACAAATGAAAAATCTGAGGCATAGAGAAGTTAGTAATTGCTTGAAGATAGAGTTAGAGAATGGTGACACTAGAATCACACTCCAGACAGGGGCTTCCACAGCCTGCAGTCTTTTACCCACTGTATTATACTGCCTAAAAAGGCTGAAATTGCATACCTCTGAGTGAGTATAAGGATTTTAAATGGGATAATGCACAGAGGAAACACACATTAGATAATATTTACTCAATAGTTTGCTTCTTTTTGAAAAATTTAACTGTGGCAAAATACACATAACATGAAATTTACCATCTTCACCATTTTTAAGTGTACAGTTTAGGGGTATCGGGTACATTCACATTTTTGTGCAATCATCACCACCATCCAACGCCAGAACACTTTTCATCTTGCAAAGTTAAACTCTATACCCATTTAACAAGGACTCCCCATTCCCCTCTCCCTCCCACTCCTGGAAACTGCTATTATACTTTCTGTCTCTATGAATTTGACTATTCTAGGTATCTCATATAAGTGGAATCATATGGTATCTTTTTTATGACAGGCTTATTTCATTTAACATAATGTCCTCAAGGATCATTCACATTATAGCATATACCAGAATTCCTTCCTTTTTAAGGCTGAATAATATTCTATTTTATGTAGATACTATTTGAATCCATTCATCCATCAATGGACACTTTGGTTGTTTCTTCCTTTTGGCTATTGTGAATAATGCTGCTATGGGTATGGGCATAGAAACATCTTTTCAAGACCTTGGCATTGCTAAATCATGTGGTAATTTTATTTTTAATTTTTTGAGAACCACCATACAATTTCCATAATGGCTGCGCAATTTTACAGTCTCACCAGTAATGCACAAGCATTTCAATTCTCTATATCCTTGCCAACATTATAATTTTTTTAGTAGTAGCCATTCTAATGGGTATGAAATGCTATCACATTGTCATTTTGATTTGCATTTCTTAGTCATTAGTGATGTTGAGCATCTTTTCCCATGCATAATGGCCATGTGTATATCTTCTTTGGAGAAATAGATATTCAAGTCTTCCCTACTTTTTAATTGGTTTATTTGATTTCTGATTGTGGAGTTGTAGGAATTCTTTATATGTTATCGAGATGAACTCTTCTCATATAGATGACTTGCAAATATTTTCTCCCATTCTATGCTTTATCTTTCATTCTGTAAATTCTGTCATCTTCTTTCATTAACAGAAGTTTTAAACTTTAATGTAGTTTATTTTATGTATTTCTTCTTTTGTTTCATGTTCTTTTGATGTCATATCTAAGAAATTATTGCAAAATTCATTGTCATTTCTCCTAAGAGTTTTATAGTCTTAGTTCTTATATTTAGGTCTTTAATCCACTTTGAGATAACTTTTATATATGATTTAAGATAAGCATACAACTTTATGTTTTGTATGTTGACATCCAGTTTTTTCAATAACATTTCTTGAAAAGACTTTCCTTTCCTTATTGAATGGTCTTGGCATTCTTGTCAAAAATCATTTGACTGCATATGTGAATTTATTTCGGGGCTCCCTATTTTGTTCCATTGGTCTGTATGTCTGTCTTTAGGCCAGTATCACAGTGTATGGATGATTGCAGGTTTGCAATAAGTTTTGAAATCAGGAAGTGTGAGACCTGTAACTTTGTTCTTTTTCAAGATTGTTTTGGCTTTTCAAGGTCACTTTAGCATTCCTATTAATTTTAAGATGGAGTTTTCTATGTCTGTGAAGCATATTGCCGAGATTTTGATAGGAATTGTATTAAATCTGTAGATTACTTTGGGTAGTACTGATATCTGGAATATTAAGTCTTCCAATCTATGAACATACACATATTTTCCATTTATTTTTGTCTTCTTTGAATTCTTTCAGCAACATTTTGTAGTTTTTAGTGTAAAAGTCTCATCTCCTTGGTTAATTTTATTTTTATTCTATTATTGTTGATGCTATTGTAAATGCATTTTCTTAATTTACTTTTCAGTTGGTATATGGTTAATGTATAGAAATGTACTTTTTGTATGTTGATTATAATCCTTCAAATTTGCTGAATTTATTTAATAGAATACAGCTTTTATTATTGTTATGTGCAACCAAATTTTATTTAATAATTTTTTTAATTTTTAAATAAATATTTCTAAATTTTTGTGATTGTGAATAATGTTGAAATAAGTATCATTGTAAATGTGTCTCTCACTGCGTCTTTAGGACAAAGTCCTAGCAGTGAAGTTATTTGAGCACATAGTCTGGATATTTTTATGAGTTTGTTAACCACTGCCAAATAACCCTTCAGAAAGATTTGTTAAAAGATAATTTTCAGGAAAATGTAAAATCATGACTTTCACGCAGATATAAAATGGACACATGTTAAAAGACTTATTTTATTTATAAGAAATGAGGGAACCAGTCAAATGTTATAAACATTTCAAAGGGAAAGTCAAAATAGCACAGATTTATATGGAATAGAGGAATGTCTAGATGAATAGACAACTAGTTTTTCCACAGAGTGGGGTAAGCCAATTCATTTTTTTAACCTTTTTAAAATTATTATGTTCAATTAGCTAGCATATAGTACATCACATCACAGTAATTTTTGACGTAGTGTTCAACTATTCATTAGTTATGTATAACACCCAGGCGCCTGGGTGGCTCAGTTGGTTAAGCGACTGCCTTCGGCTCAGGTCATGATCCTGGAGTCCCGGGATTGAGTCCCACATCGGGCTCCCCGCTCAGCGGGGGGTCTGCTTCTCCCTCTGACCCTCTCCCCTCTCATGCTCTCTGTCTCTCAATCTCTCTCTCTCAAATAAATAAATAAAATCTTAAAAAAAAAAGTTATGTATAACACCCAGTGCTCATCACCACACAAGCCAATTCAAATCATTAGGAGACAGGATAGCATTTATTTATCTATATTAGTTACCTACAGCTTACAAAGCATTGCAAAATAACATTAGCAAGAGCAAGACTGGACTATGATAATCCAAAAGAATGTGCTACAGAGGATATAGTTTTCCACTGAAACACATAAACATCTTTTTGTAAGTTTATGCCAATTTACACTTCTAATAGAATTCTATATTAGGTCCTGACTCACCTTCCTCTCCTGGCATTAGATATTATCACTTTGAAAATATAGTAACTTAATAGAAAAAAAGGTGTTATATAATTATTAATTTAATTTACATTTATTTGATGATTGCTTTGACAGTGAATAAAGATTTTCATGGAGAAGGACCTTAAAATAGAAATTAAATTCTAAAACTGTTGTTACATAGTTCTTGTATCTCACCTTCTAAAAGAAAGGCAGTAAGAGAAATAAATTTAGAAGAGAATTACCTTGAACAGTAATAAACACTTGTTCATAGTTAAGTGTCTAACAAATTTTTAAAGGTAAAGTTAAATATTAGAAATTACAAATATCAAATAACCATTTGCAACCAGAGTGTTTTTAAAAAGCAGTACAATGCCAATTTGATTATTCTTGGGATTCTCTCCTGATAATTAGGATCTATTTCCCTTTCAGATCCTACTTTATTCTACAAAGTGTGCTCAATGCAGAATAAGACAAAGAATATTAAATGTTTAGTGAAAGAAAAACTTTGTAAACCCATTCTTAAGAAATGGCTGTGGACATGACCAAGATGGCAATGTAGGTGGTTCCTGACTTCACTCCCACTCACAAGAAGAACAACTAACAACTAGGCAAGTTACCAAGGGCAAGATACCACTGAGAGAATCCTAGAACATGGAGACACCTAGAACCCCCTGCACCACAGAGACTAAGAAAGGCCACATTAGAAGAGTAAGCAAAACACGTACATGTTGACTACATGCTCCTCACTCAGGCCAGTGCAGCACCATGTGGAGATGTCTGCCCTGAGCTTCCAGTTCCTCCAGTTGCAGTGGGAAAAGATAACCCCGGGGTACAACCAACCTCCCCACCCCTCCTGCCAAGCATTGTGTGTTGCCCCTCCCTACCCTAAGACTATTGGCAAATTTCTCAACAGAAATTTTTCAACCAGGAGAGAATATAATGACATATTCAAAATGTTGAAGGAAAATAACTGTCAACCAAGAATTCTATCCTTGGTAAAGCTGTCCTTCAGAAACAAAAGAAAAAGACTTTCCCAAACAAACAAAAGCTGAGTTTGTTGCCACTAGACCTGCCTTACAAGAAATGCTAAAGAAAGTTGAGTGACAATAACAGAACACTAATAAACATCATAAAAACATTAAAAGGTAATATAAATCTCACCTGTAATGATATATTTATATATATGGATATATATAGATAGAGATATCTGTATAGAGATATAGATATATATGGTCATAGATTCTGTAATATGGTAATAGTGGTGTATAATTCACTTACAACACTAATTTAAATGTTAAAAAAAATGAACAAATGAATGTAGTAAAAGTAACCATAACCACAATAATCTTACTAGTTACACAATGTGAGAGCACGTAAATTGTAACAATAATTACCTAAAATGTGAGGGAAAGAGAAATAAAAATACAGCTTATGAATTGTATTGAATTTAAGTTGTTATCAGTTTAAAATAAGGTGTTAGATGTTAAAGATATTTTATGTAAGCCTCATGGTAACCACAAAGGGAAAACCTGTAGTAACTACACAAAAACAAATGGTAACCAAAGAAAACAAAACAAAAAAATAAAAATAACCCCACACAAAACTCAGGAGTAGCTATGCTTACATTAAACAAAATAAACATTAAACTAAGAATGGTAAAAAGACACAAAGAAGGACATTATAAAAAGACAAAGGCATCAATGTATCAAGAAGATATAACAATTATAAATATTTATAGGCCCAACATTGGAATACCTAAATATAGGAAGCAAAAGCGAACAGAACTAACCTGAGAGACTATGAACTCTGAGAAACAAACTGAGGGTTCTAGAGGGGAGGGGGGTGGGGGGATGGGTTAGCCTGGTGATGGATATTAAAGAGGGCACATACTGAATGGAGCACTGGGTGTTATACACAAACAAAGAATCATGGAACACTACATCCAAAACTAGTGATGTAATGTATGGTGATTAACATAACATAATAAAAAAACAAAAGGAGAAATAAACAGTAATACAATAACAGTTGGGGATTTTAATATCCCACTGTCAAGAATGGATAGATCATCTAGACAGAGAATCAGTAAGGAAATAGCAGATATGAATAACACTATAGATCAAATGGACCTAACAGAATACACAGAACATTCTATCTAACAACAGCAGAATACACATTCAGATCAGATTTGTGGTTATCAGAGATGAAGGCTAGAGGGGAAATTAGAAGAAGGGGGTCAAAAGGCACAAACTTCCAGTTATAAGAGAAATAAGGACTGGGGATGTAATGTACAACACAATGACTATAGCTAACATGCTATATGATATATTGGAAAGTTGTTAAGAGAATAAATCCTATGAGTTCTCATCACAAGGAGAACTTTTCCTTGTTTTCTTTCTTTTTCTTACATCTCTGTGAGAAGGTGGCTGTTAGCTGACCCTATTGTGGAAGTCTTTCATGTTATATGTAAACCAAACCATCATGCTGTAAACGTTAAACTTATATAGTGATGTATGTCAATTATTTCTCAGTAAAACTGGAAAAAAAAAGAGAAAGATGCATGTAACACAAACCACTTTTATTACTGTATATTCCTGTTGTATATTCTAAGTTTGTTAAAGGAGTTTCTTTTCCTAGAATTTTAACCTTTCCACTGCTATTTTTTTTTTAAGATTTTATTTATTTATTTGAGAGAGAGAGAGCGAGCACAAGCAGGAAGGAGGGGCAGAAGGAGAAGGAGAAGCAGACTCCCCGCCGAGCAGGGAGCCCGATGTGGGACTTGATCTGAGGACCCTGGGACCATGACCCAAGCAGAAGTCAGCCGCCCAACAACTGAGCCACCCAGGCTGCTGCTATTTTTAAGTTGTGTGATGTTTGGTTAAGTCCGTGGACCTTTATCTTTATTAGTACAAATGGTTTCTATATGTCCATGAAGGATTGTTTCAGAGTCAAATTAATCAATGTATTGGAGAGCACATACAAAAATGGTACTTTAAAGAGATATGAGAAAGATTTTAATATAATTTTTTAAAAAAACTTCTTACTAACCTCTTCTTCCTACTCAGAATCGATTGGCTTGCTCTCCTCTCCCTCACTCCATTCAAGCAGTTATGAAGGCGTGATGGCTTTCTCTTCATGGCCTGCAGATAGGGACAGTAAAAAGTCAACAAAGAATTAATTTTTTGGCTTTTGATCCTTTAAGAAGATTATTGGAAAGCTCTAGAAAAGGCCTTGCCCTGAGAGCCATGATGTTCCTTTGTTTGGGAATGCCCCATCTGCTGGGAAAAGATATGCTTGTTAGCATGCTTGTAATTCTAAAATCTTTGCTTTACTCTTTCAGCACCAAATCTTGAAGAACCCAGAACTTAGAATATGCTCCATAAACTATAGGATGGAGTCCCCTTTCCCATTAAAAAAATGATAAAAATATCAGAGGAAAATTAACTGGGAAACCTTGTTGAGATGAGCTGAATCTAGCATGTCTGAGAGCAGCATCCCAGAGACCCATTCCATAGCCATTGCTACCCCTAGAAGGGGTCTAGAAATGAGTAGGAGGGCTGGATGCCTGGAAGGGACCTCACAATTGTGCTTGTTTCTGACAACTGGAGCCTATGGGCTACAGCAAACATAAATATTTTTAGTTGGGGCAAATGATTTAGTCCAATACATAGAGGAACAAAGAGCAACTCAGCAGAAATGGCAAAATACCATCCTGGGCCAAATACAGAAATATTGAGTATACAAATGGACAATGGCCAGACCATACATAAAAACAGAGCTCTGACCCATAATCTCTGCAGCAACTAGTTGAGGAAGCCAAACCACAACCTTTGTAGCAATCAGCCCCCAAAAGTTAAGATTTGGTTTAATAACTGCCAGCTTCTTTAGTTTTTGTACCCCTCTGCTTCTAACTTAAGAAAAAAGCTAATATGCTCCCCTGAGCAATCGCATAGGATGCCCCACTTCTCGTCTGCCCACCTGTGTCTTCGCTATGCCAACACCATCCTATCACAGCCTACCTGAAGCCTCCCTTTTTTCTGCTTATAAAACTTTCCAATCCCCTGCCTGCCTTTGAGTCTTTGCCAAATTTAAGTGATGATAGCAGACTCCTTTGCTATAGAAAGCCCTGAATAAATAGCCTTTGCTTGTTCTTGAGTGATCTTTCTTGATTTTCATAATGTACATTCCCCTCCTCATGCATAAAATTATATATAGGCTTATTTCAAACCTAGATGCCACACAGGGAAGAGGCAAGAAGAAGAAGCAGTGAGAGAACCCAAATTGGCTAAGAATTAACTTAGAAACACTGAGTTTTAACCAAACAAGACTGAGTTTTTTGCATTTGTAAGATTAAATTTTCTAAAACCAGGCAGGAATAGGAGATTATGGACTAAGTTTAGATAAAAAGAAATAGATTTTATATATATTTTTGTAATGTATCAATGGTATAAAATGTAATATACTGGAGAAAATCTTATTTATATTGGGCAGTATTGCTTATTTTATTTATAGTAAACAACGAATATGTAGCATTTATTCTTTGTTAATTCATTACTCACTAATCAAATTTTTTTTTAGATTTTACTATCTTCTGTATACTGCAGACAAAAGGAGAATAACATAGGTACCAGGTGGTCTAGCAGCCCTAGTAGAAACACTAACACCCATGTGGCACTGGAGTGAACACAATGGATACGTGCTTATATTATTTATGTCAGGGTTTGCTTACTCCAGACATCATCGCTATTAGAAGATAAGGGGAGGCCCCTCTGTTCATGGAGACCACTACAGCTCTGCTCTTAAATTTCTAAGCAGCTCCAATATTTAAAACTTTTAGGAAATTAATACTTTTCTCATGAAGCTGTCATAATAGTGCGAATGCAATAGGATATCTGCATTTTTTTGAGTACAAATATCTTATCAAAATAACTCAGCACTTAAGTTGTCCATCGATTCGGCTCAGTCTTTTTGACAGTGAAATTAACATAAAAAGCAATTTAAGGAGTTATATTATTTCTTGAACCCACTGTATTTAATCAAAGGTAGCAGTCTAAAATAATTAGGAAACATATGTAATTTACACAAAATCTGCTAAAGCAGATGTTTTTAACATGCAATTTATTTCCTATAGAGCAATGAGAAATTTAAGTGTAAAATTTGGAGATTATACTCCTTTTCACCCCTAACTCAAGCTTGTTTCACCAGGTGCTGTGGATTGCCTTTGCAGATCTTAAAAGATTTTTATTTTCTCCTTGACTAGCTCAGTGTTTTTCCCCATGATGTCATTCTTTAGAATGGAAAAACTATGAAGAGATGAGAAATGTCAGATTTCAATATAAGTATCACATCCTGTAGGGATTGAAAAATAATGGTTAAAATAATAGAAAATTTTGCATGTTTAAATGTGTTTCACCAGGGAGACTGGGTGGCTCAGTCGTTGAGCGTCTGCCTTTGGCTCAGGTCAGGGTCCCAGGGTCCTGGGATCGAGCCCCACATCGGGCACCCTATTCAGCGGGAAGCCTGTTTCTCCCTCTCCCACTTGCCCTGCTTGTGTTCCCTCTCTTGCTCTGTCTCTCTCTGTCAAATAAATAAATAAAATCTTTAAAAAAAAATAAACGTGTTTCACCTTTTTTTGAGCACCTAATATATGCCGGGCACCTTGCCAAATCCTGAAGGAATACAAACATGAATGACCTAGCCCCTATTCTTAAGGAACTTTTGGAGGTATAGGAGATTTAAAAAAAAAAAAAGTTCCATTTATATCTTCTTTAATTTCTTTTAATGTTTTGAACATATTTCATTAGATATTTTTAGGTATTTGGTGACTTTTGATGCTATGGTAAAAGCTATCATTTAAAATTTCATTTTCTATTTGTTTATTGCTGGTATATAGAAATAAAATTGGTTGCATATGGACCTTCTATACAAAGACCTTGTTAAATTTACTTATTAATTCGGTAGACTCTTAAAATACAGATTTCTGTAGATTCTTTTGAGGCATGTTATCTGTGAATAATGACATTTCACTTATTCCTTTTTGATCCTATGCCTTTTCATTGCCCTATCACGCTGGTTAGGAATTTTAGTATAATGTCAAATGGAACTGATAGCGGTTGGCATCTTTACTAGTTCCCAATTTCAAGGGAAAGTTGGCAATATTTTACCATTAAGTGTATGTTTCTTGTGGTTATTTTTCATTTTGTAGGCATTATTTATCAGATTAAGAACAACTTATTCTTTTCCTAAGCTCAGAACAATCTAAATATTTTAAGCAGAAAGGACTATAATAATGTGTGTATAAAATACTGTGCTTAAGTAGTACTTGTGTTTACAAAACTGCTGTAAGTACCGGAGGAGTTGGTTTCAGTGGGCTAACATTGGAGGTTTTGATTTCAAGAACACACGGCAATGTCTTCAGTACGGGGGTCAGGAAGTTGATGCTGCACCATTATGAACCACTTCTTAATACTCGTGTCTCAACCTTACCTTCCAGGAGGACCCATTACAAGATGTTGGTTTATGCCTCACTTCCACCTTCTAAATGTGCCCTGAGTACTTCTAATTGGCAGAAGCAAATTTACATGTAGATCCTGGTTTGTAAGTAGAGGTGAAAAGGCCAGATCCTACAGTATAGTAGACATGTGGAAGAAGGAGGAAAGTGTGCCAGTAAACACTATTGACCAACGGACGCTCTAGCAAAGTCTATTCCTTTGACTTCTCAACATTCCTCTATATACATCCTTTATCTATTCTAAATCTTCCAAACAGCAAAGCAATAAACAAGTGCTCTTTTTTTTTAATTTTTTTATTGTTATGTTAATCACCATATATTACATCATTAGTTTTTGATGCAGTGTTCCATGATTCATTGTTTGTTCATAACACCCAGTGCTCCATGCAGAACGTGCCCTCTTTAATACCCATCACCAGGCTAACCCATCCCCCTGCCCCCCTCCCCTCTAGAACCCTCAGTTTGTTTTTCAGAGTCCATCATCTCTCATGGTTCGTCTCCCCCTCTGACATACTCCCCTTTTCTTCCTCTCCTGTTATCTTCTTCTTTTTCTTTTTTCTTAAAATATGTTGCGTTATTTGTTTCAGAAGTACAGATCTGTGATTCAACAGTCTTGCACAATTCACAGCGCTCACCATAGCACATACCCTCCCCAATGTCTGTCACCCAGCCACCCCATCCCTCCCACCCCCAACCACTCCAGTAACACTCAGTTTGTTTCCTGAGATTAAGAATTCCTCATATCAGTGAGGTCATGTGATACATGTCTTTCTCTGATTGACTTATTTCACTCAGCATAACACCCTCCAGTTCCATCCACGTCGTTGCAAATGGCAAGATCTCATTCCTTTTGATGGCTGCATAATATTCCATTGTGTATATATACCACTTCTTCTTTATCCATTCATCTGTCGATGGGCATCTTGGCTCTTTCCACAGTTTGGCTATTGTGGATATTGCTGCTATAAACACTGGGGTACACGTACCCCTTCGGGTCCCTACATTTGTACCTTTTTGGTAAATACCCAGTAGTGCAATTGCTGGATCGAACGGTAGCTCTAATTTCAACTGTTTGAGGAACCTCCATACTGTTTTCCAGAGCGGTTGCACCAGCTTGCATTCCCACCAACAGTGTAGGAGGGTTCCCCTTTCTCCACATCCCCGCCAACATCTGTCGTTCCCTGACTTGTTAATTTTAGCCATTCTGACGGGTGTGAGGTGTTATCTCATTGAGGTTTTGATTTGGATTTCCCTGATGCCGAGCGATGTTGAGCACTTTTTCATGTGCCTGTTGGCCATTTGGATGTCTTCTTTGGAGAAATGTCTGTTTATGTCTTCTGCCCATTTCTTGATTGGATTATTTGTTCTTTGGGTGTTGAGTTTGATAAGTTTTTTATAGATTTTGGATACTAGCCCTTTATCTGATATGTCATTTGCAAATATTTTCTCCCATTGTGTCGGTTGTCTTTTGGTTTTGTGGATTGTTTCTTTTGCTGTGCAAAAGCTTTTTATCTTGATGAAATCCCAAGAGTTCATTTTTGCCCTGGCTTCCCGTGCCTTTGGCGATGTTTCTAGGAAGAAGTTGCTGCGGCTAAAGTCGAAAAGGTTGCTACCTGTGTTCTCCTTTAGGATTTGGATGGACTCCTGTCTCACGTTTAGGTCTTTCAACCATTTGGAGTCTATTTTTGTGTGTGGTGTAAGGAAATGGTCCAGTTTCATTCTTCTGCATGTGGCTGTCCAATTTTCCCAACACCATTTGTTGAAGAGACTGTCTTTTTGCCATTGGACATTCTTTCCTGCTTTGTCAAAAATAAGTTGACCATAGAGTTGAGGGTCCATTTCTGGGCTCTCGATTCTGTTCCATTGATCTATGTGTCTGTTTTTGTGCCAGTACCATACTGTCTTGATGATGACAGCTTTGTAATAGAGCTGGAAGTCCGGAATTGAGATGCCGCCAGCTTTGCTTTTCTTTTTCAGTATTCCTCTGGCTATTCTGGGTCTCTTCTGGTTCCATACAAATTTTAGGATTATTTGTTCCATTTCTTTGAAAAAAGTGGATGGTATTTTGATGGGGATTGCATTGAATGTGTAGATTGCTCTAGGTAGCATTGACATCTTCACAATGTTGATTCTCCCAATCCATGAGCATGGAACGTTTTTCCATTTCTTTGTGTCTTCTTCAATTTCTTTCCTGAGTATTTTATAGTTTTCTGAGTACAGATCCTTTCCCTCTTTGGTTAGATTTATTCCTAGGTATCTTATGGTTTTGGGTGCAATTGTAAATGGGATAGACTCCTTGATTTGTCTCTCTTCGGTCTTGTTGTTGGTGTATAGGAATGCCACTGATTTCTGTGCATTGATTTTATATCCTGCTACTTTACTGAATTCCTGTATGAGTGCTGGCAGTTTTGGGGTGGAGTCTTTTGGGTTTTCCACATACAGTATCATATCATCTGCAAAGAGTGAGAGTTTGACTTCCTCTTTGCCGATTTGGATGCCTTTGATTTCTTTTTGTTGTCTGATTGCTGTGGCTAGGACTTCTAATACTATGTTGAATAGCAGTGGTGAGAGTGGACATCCCTGCCGCATTCCTGACCTTAGGGGAAAAGCTCTCAACCTTTCCCCATTGAGAATGATAGTCGCTGTAGGTTTTTCATAGATGGCTTTTATGATATTGAGGTATGTACCCTCTATCCCTATACTCTAAAGAGTTTTGATCAAGAAAGGATGTTGTACTTTGTCAAATGCTTTTTCTGCATCTATTGAGAGGATCATATGATTCTTGTTCTTTCTTTTGTTAATGTATTGTATCACGTTGATTGATTTGCGGATGTTGAACCAGCCTTGCAGCCCAGGAATAAATCCCACTTGGTCATGGTGAATAATCCTTTTAATGTACTGTTGGATCCTATTGGCTAGTATTTTGGTGAGAATTTTTGCATCCATGTTCATCAAGGATATTGGTCTGTAATTCTCTTTTTTGATGGGATCTTTGTCTGGTTTTGGGATCAAGGTAATGCTGGCCTCATAAAATGAGTTTGGAAGTTTCCCTTCCATTTCTATTTTTTGGAACAGTTTCAGGAGAATAGGTATTAATTCTTCTTGAAATGTCTGATAGAATTCCCCTGGGAAGCCATCTGGCCCTGGGCTTTTGTTTCTTGGGAGATTTTTGATGACTGTTTCAATTTCCTTAGTGGTTATAGGTCTGTTCAGGTTTTCTATTTCTTCCTGGTTCAATTTTGGTAGTTGATACATCTCTAGGAATGCACTCATTTCTTCCAGGTTATCTAATTTGCTGGCATAGAGTTGCTCATAATATGTTCTTATAATTGTTTGTATTTCTTTGGTGTTGGTTGTGATCTCTCCTCTTTCATTCATGATTTTGTGGATTTGGGTCATTTCTCTTTTCTTTTTGATCAGTCTGGCCAGGGGTTTATCAATCTTGTTAATTCTTTCAAAGAACCAGCTCCTAGTTTGGTTGATCTGTTCTACTGTTCTTTTGGTTTCTAGTTCATTGATTTCTGCTCTGATCTTTATGATTTCTCTTCTCCTGCTGGGTTTAGGCTTTATTTGCTGTTCTTTCTCCAGCTCCTTTAGGTGTAGGGTTAGGTTGTGTATTTGAGACCTTTCTTGTTTCTTGAGAAAGGCTTGTATTGCTATATACTTTCCTCTCAGGACTGCCTTTGCTGTATCCCAAAGATTTTGAACAGTTGTGTTTTCATTTTCATTGGTTTCCATGAATTTTTTTAATTCTTCTTTAATTTCTTGGTTGACCCATTCATTCTTTAGTAGGATGCTCTTTAGCCTCCATGTATTTGAGTTCTTTCCGACTTTCATCTTGTGGTTGAGTTCTAGTTTGAAAGCATTGTGGTCTGAAAATATGCAGGGAATGATCCCAATCTTTTGGTACCGATTGAGACCTGATTTGTGACCTAGGATGTGATCAATTCTGGAGACTGTTCCATGGGCACTAGAGAAGAATGTGTATTCCGTTGCTTTGGGATGGAATGTTCTGAATATGTTTGTGAAGTCCATTTGGTCCAGTGTGTCATTCAAAGTCTTTATTTCCTTGTTGATCTTTTGCTTAGATGATCTGTCCATTTCAGTCAGGGGGGTGTTAAAGTCCCCCACTATTATTGTATTGTTGTCAATGTGTTTCTTTGCTTTTGTTATTAATTGCCTTATATAATTGGCTGCTCCCATGTTCGGGGCATAGATATTTACAATTGTTAGATCTTCTTGTTGGATAGACCCTTTAAGTAGGATATAGTGTCCTTCCTCATCTCTTATTACAGTCTTTGTTTTAAAATCTAGTTTGTCTGAAATAAGGATTGCCACCCCAGCTTTCTTTTGGTGTCCATTAGCATGGTAAATGGTTTTCCACCCCCTCACTTTCAATCTGGGGGTGTCTTTGGGTCTAAAATGAGTCTCTTGCAGACAGCATATGGATGGGTCTTGTTTTTTAATCCAATCTGATAGCTTGTGTCTTTTGATTGGGGCATTGAGCCCATTTACATTCAGGGTAACTATTGAAAGGTATGAATTTAGTGCCATTGTATTACCTGTAAGGTGACTGTTAACTGTCTGTTGTCTGTGTTCGTTTCTACTCTTTGCTGCTTTTAGGTTCTCTCTTTGCTTAGAGGACCCCTCTCAATATTTCTTGGAGGGCTGGTTTCGTGTTTGCAAATTCCTTTAGTTTTTGTTTGTTCTGGAAGCTTTTTATCTCTCCTTCTATTTTCAATGATAGCCTAGCTGGATATAGTATTCTTGGCTGCATATTTTTCTCGTTTAGTTCTCTGAAGATATCTTGCCAGTCCTTTCTGGCCTGCCAGGTCTCTGTGGATAGGTCTGTTGCCAATCTAATGTTTCTACCATTGTAGGTTACATATCTCTTCTCCCGAGCTGCTTTCAGGATTTTCTCTTTGTCTCTGAGACTCGTAAGTTTTACTATTAGATGTCGGGGTGTTGACCTATTATTATTGATTTTGAGAGGGGTTCTCTGTGCCTCCTGGATTTTGATGCCTGTTTCCTTCCTCACATTAGGGAAGTTCTCTGCTATAATTTGCTCCAATATACCTTCTGCCCCTCTCTCTCTCTCTTCTTCTTCTGGGATCCCAATTATTCTAATGTTGTTTCGTCTTATCGAATCACTTATCTCTCGAATTCTGCCCTCGTGATCCTGTAGTTGTTTCTCTCTCTTTTTCTCAGCCTCTTTATTTTCCATCATTTGGTCTTCTATATCGCTGATTCTCTCTTCTGCCTCATTTATCCTAGCATTTAGTGCCCCCATTTTTGATTGTACCTCATCAATAGCCTTTTTGATTTCGATTTGGTTAGATTTTAGTTCTTTTATTTCTCCAGAAAGGGTTTCTCTAATAACTTCCACGCTTTTTTCAAGCCCAGCTAGTATCTTTAAAGTCATGATTCTGAACTCTAGGTCCGACATCGTACTAATGTCCGTATTGAGTAGGTCCCTGGCTGACGGTACTACCTCTTGTTCTTTTTGCTGAGGTGATTTCTTTCGTCTTGTCATTTTGTCCAGAGGAGAATAGATGAATGAGAGAACAAAATGCTAACAGGTTTACAACGTCCCCAGCAAATATACTGTATACAAATCAGAAAAGACCTGAAACCAGGGGAAAAGAAAGGGAAAGAAAGAAAAAAGAAAGAGAAAAAAAAAAGATAAAAAAAGATAAAAACAAAAACAAAACAATACAAAAACAGAATATGATCAAATATGATCAGGCTAGTGCATAGATCAGTGCCACACACTAGATTTTGGGCGTATTTTGGTCTGTTAGAAAAAAGTGCCTCCTAAAATTTTAAGGGAAGAAAGACATATATGTACAAAATAAGGGTTGATACAATGAAGGGATAGAAGATGACTGTAAAGATGAAAATTATAAAAGATTTTATAAAAGGACTTGATAAGATAAGTTGTTTGAAAAAAGAAAGAAGATTTAAGAAAAAAAAAAGGAAAAAGGGAGAGAATGTGATCAGGCAGGAGACTAGAACAAAGCCATACACTAGTGATTTAGGGTGTATTTTGATCTGTTAGAAGAAACTGTATCTCAAAATTTTAAAGAGAGAACAACTTATATGTATATGCCAAAAATAAGGGTAACTACTATGAAGGGATAAAATATGACTCTAAAAATGAAAAATAAAAATTGTTTTGTTTTTTTTTTTAAAAAGGGATTGATAAGATGTTGGTTGAAAAAGGGAAAAAGAAAAATAAAAAAAAAAACAGTCATCAAAAATTAACTTTGATGAAATAATGAATCATGGTAAAAAAAAAAAAAAAAAGCCATGAATCTATGTGCAGTATTCCCCTAGCGCTGGAGTTCTCCCATTCTCCTTGATCGATCAACTTGGTCTTGGCTTGCTGGCTGTTTGTGCTGATCTTCTGGGGGAGGGGCCTGTTGCTGTGGTTTCCAAATGTCTTTGCCGGAGGCAGAATTGCCCCGCCCTGGTCGGTCCGGGCTAAGGAAGCTGCTCCGGTTTGCTCTCAGTAGCTTTTGTTCCCTACAGGCTCTCGGTACAGCTTTGGAGGACCAGGGCAGAAATGATGGCCTCCCAATCTCCACCCGGAGGAGCTGAGAACTCGGGGCCCCGCTCCTCAGTGTGCCCCCAGAGAAAAGCAGTCACTTCCGTGTCCCCGGTCTCCGGCCGCACTCCATGCTCACCCGGCCTGTGATCGAGCGTTGCTATCTCTGGCACCTGACCCCGTGTGGAGTCTCCAAACCCAGCAGATCCCTGCAGTGCGTTCCCGCACCGCTTCTCCCCGGGAAGGAAGGGGAGTCTCCCCGGATCTGCTGCTTGTTGGGTCCCTGCTGGAGGAGCCGTGCCCCAACTGGGCCGCGGATCACAGTTTATGGCCACCCGGAGCTGAGAGCCCGCACCTCAGCTCCGTCTCTGCAGCCGGCTTCCCCGCTCTGATACCTGGGAGCTCTGGCGCACTCAGGCACCCCTGGTCTCTCTGTGACCCCAAGGGTCCTGAGACCACACTGTCCCGGGAGGATTCCACCCCCCCGCTTAGCCACTGCAGCGACGTTCCTCCGCCGAGCCAACTTCTAAAAGGTCCGATTTTGTGCTCCGCGGCTCTATCACTTGCCAGAAGCGGCCGGCGGAGGCCCCTCCCCCGCCGTCTATCCTCCCGAATATTGCCTCGGATTCACTTCTCCGCACGTCCTACCTTCCAGTAAGTGGTCGCTTCTCTGTTCAGAGAGTTGTTGCTACTCTCCTGTTGAGTTCGTAGGTGTTCAGAATGGTTTGATCCCTATTCAGCTGAATTCCTGAGACCAGACGAAATCTAGGTCTCCTACTCCTCCGCCATCTTGCTCTGCCCCCAACAAGTGCTCTTGATTAACATAATTTTCCCTGGTGCAAAGGGAAATACATTTATTCTTTTTTATATAGAGTACATCAGTCATTGAATCTATCTCTAGCTGAGTAATGTTCATTATCTTTGAAGTTTATTTATTGTCTGATATCTTTAATAAAAAATTATAAAGTAAACTATCATCAACATAACTAATACAACATATATGAATATTGAAGGATACTTTCATATGAATTAAAATGTAGATAGTTATTTCCAACCTCATTTTTATAACTGGTCATGAGGCCATAGTTGGGTTCTATAACTTCGTTCTCCATGACTCATTCTATGTACGATTTACCAATAGCTAATAACTTAGATAGTTTGTTTATTTTCCTGGTGTGGGGGTACATGTCTAGATTCCTTGGGGACTTGAACAATTTTAGATCTGTACTAGATTGTTGTAGTTTCCCATTAACATTTAATATTGGCCTTGGGAAATTTAGGAGACATCAGATATAAACTATCCTCCTTTCCTCATTTTATGGCAGTAATATCCTTTATTTATGATGCTCAGAATCAAACCCACAAGGCACTACAATCATCTCCTTTTTTTTGGTTGTTGGTTTGTTGCCATGTGGATCCACAAATGACCAGATGGCAGTCTCAAATTCTAGTTCAGTGGAATAACTGCTGTGTCCCCAGGATAGAGTGGGATTTTTAAAACCTAAAAATTAACCAGCACAGAGTCCTAGGGAGAACAAAATTGATTGTTAGCCTTATTGGGTAAATAGTGAGAGGTAGTATTGCCATTTCTACCTCTTAATTCCAAGTTCTATGCATCCTTGCTATGTCAATAACTTCATTCAGAGCAAATTGCAGCATTTAGGAAAGTACCCAACCACACAAGGTGTTATTTTCTGGTTGCTACAACTGATTCATTGACAAGTCCTTGAAGTCCAGCTGCTTTGGGATGTTAAGGTACATGCTAACACCATGAGTCTTCAGAGCATGAAAGTATTGGTATACTTGTGTTGTTTAGTAAATCCAATAGTCAGATGCAATATTCTATAGGATACCATAAAGATAAATAAGAAATTCACAAAGTCCTCAGTTGTTGATGGTGGCAAAAGCATGGCTGGCTGACTAGGAAAATCCGTAATTAGAATATTTGTATTCCAATGAAGACAAATAGCTACATTCTCTGTGAGTTTTGTTTTTTCCCCCAAGTCTAGAATATGTCAGCTTTACCATGATTTCTAGGGTAATCTTTGATCATTAGATTCAATGAGCATGATGTTATCAATGTCAGTAAGATGATAATGGTCTCTGAGAACTGAAATATGATGAAGTTCAAGATGTTGTCCTGAGAGAAGAGAGTGGAACTGACCTGTGGTCCTTGCCAGGTAAAAGTAAACTAATTCTTATAGTCTACATTTATTGAGATAGGGGGTTAAAAGTTTCTTAAGTTTCTTTTGGTTTTTTTTGCTTGTTTGTTTTGCCTTTTTTTTTTTTTTGGGTATATGGCTACATACCAGGTTTCAGAGACTGTTTTGAGTAAAGAGACTATATCTAGAATAGCAGCTGCTGATAGTCAAGTCACTGAATGTTTAAGCTTGTGACAATTGATTCTGATTCTTAAAGATCTATCTTCTGAGAGGACAAACAAGTGAGTTAAATAGGGATATGCTAGAAGCCATCTGCATCTTTGAAATCATTAATGGGGATACTATATTTGATTCCACTGAGGATTCCATACTTTAAAAATGGATATATTTTGGTAGAAAGGAACACTTCTGTAGACTTACATATGACTCTTCTGATTTTCTGATCACAATAGTTTTCACTCTGTGAATCAGAGTCAATATGCTAAACTTTCCAATTGCTGAGCAAGTTCACTTTAACTACATACTCAGATACTGGGGAAAATGTATGGGATGGTTTTTCAGAATCTGTTATAACCCTATTATGAAGATGAATTAATTTCAAAACTGCATTAATCACCTGACCCACATAAGTTACTAGTCTAACTGGTGAATGCTGTATTATTTGTGGTAGAGTTGCCAAATTCTTCCTCTGGTGTAGCTAGAATCACTTTCATTCAAGGGCAATATGCAATAGCACAGAGACAAGATTTGATAAAGGGCTTTTGATTATGTGAAATCAAGTGAGGACTTATTTTCCTAAACTTAGACTTTTTGTCTCTTTGTTTGCTTGTTTCTTCAGCTCATACAGGCCCCTTCCCCTCTTTTCAAAAATGTTACCCATCTATTTCAGTCTTAGGAATTCTGTTCTAGTTTTCCATTATTGCATAACAGATTGCCACAAGTTTAGCCATTTAAAACAACACACATCTATTATCTTACAGTTTTCTGTATTAGGAATCTAGGGATGATTTAATTGGATGTACTGCTCCAAGACTCATAAGGCTGAGATGAAATGATCAGCCAGGGTGTGCTCTTATCTAGTGGGTCAACTGGGGCAGAATTCACTTTCAAACTCATTCAAATTGTTGGAAGAATTTATTCCCTTATAGCTATGTGATTGAGGGCCCTAGATTTTTTTTTATCAGCTTGAGGCTAACCTTGTTCCTAGAGAACCTCTACAATTTCTTGACTCATGGACTTCTCCAACCTGACCACTTACTTCATCAAAGACAATATAGAGTCTCTAGCCTCTCTTCTAACAAGATGGAGTTTATATATATGTATGTATTTGTGTGTATATATATATGTAGGTATAATGTATATATATGTATATACACATATATATGTATATGTGTGTGTGTATGTATGTGTGTGTGTATAATGGGAGTGACTTCCCATAATTTTGGCCTTAAAATATGTAATCACTGAAGAGACATCCATTACCTTTTCTATATTCTGTTGGTTGGAAGCAAGTCACAGGCCCCATCTACACTCAAAGGGAGGGATTACACAAAGACATGAACACCAGGACATGGGAATTGTTGGGGTCAGCTCAGGGACTGTTTGACACTGATGACATGTTGAATTAGCCATCACCAAAAATCAGTGCAGATCATAAATATAATTGCTCCATAAGACAAAGATGGACCCCTCTCTCAAATAATAAGTAGAATGTTGATTCTGATGACACTACACACCACATGAATTTGAGAGAAATTTTATTATTCAGACAAGGGACTCCTAGTGAGGCAGGGTAGGTACAGTCAGGTCCAGGTTGGTCAGGGTTTATGTGATTTGAACTTCCCCTGCCACCAAAGGAAGGGGCCACACAGATTTTCTTATCAGCTTACCCAGATGTGGGGTAGAACAGAGTATATGTTTAAAAAAAAAAAAGAAGATAATAGGAAGGGAAAAATGAAGCAGGGGAAATGGGGGGGGGGAGACGAACCACGAGAGACTATGGACTCTGAGAAACAAACTGAGGATTCTAGAGGGGAGGGGGTGGGGGAGAATGGGTTAACCTGGTGATGGGTATTAAAGAGGGCATGTACTGCATGGAACACTGGGTGTTATATGCAAATAATGAATCATGGAACACTGCATCAAGAACTAATGATGTAATGTATGGTGATTAACATAACATAATAAAATAAAATTTAAAAAAAGAAAAAAAAAGGTAGGCTTAAAAACTGTCAGTGAAACTAGTGGTAAAAACCCTTCTCTGATCAATCTAGAATGAGAGAGTCTTTAAGCATTAAGGAATTTAGAGATTGCTGATGGTAATAGACTCCCATTAAAGATAAGGAATGTAAGGTCTAAAGAAAGTAAATGAAATTTCAGGTCATGCAGCTAGTTGGTGAAAAAGTTAAAACTAGAATCTAAGTCTCTTTACCATGCCTATTTAGGAGGCATGGTAAGTAATCCCCTGGCTATAAAAATATCCTGTTTCTCCCTATAATCCCTTCTTTTGTGTTTAATTTAAAACTAGAGATTTTAACACAGAAGTATTCTTATTCTTAAATTTATTTGTGTTTTAAAATGAGTGCCATTTTAACATTTAATAGGCACTCTTACATTTTTTACGTTAAAGTCAAGTATTCACGAATTTTAAAGGACAAATCCAGTTCTGGTAGTACCCTTCTTCCAAACACTTAATCTGCATTGTCTACATGATGACAGGAATGGAGATATATTTACTATGCCTGATGAAATCCTTGATTCTTAATATCAGCTTTGGTTTTTATCTAGTATAATCTGAGGGAAAAGAAAAATCATTATGGGTCTCCTGGGTTTTGGCAAAGCTTGACCTCTTCTGAGAGGTGCAGCTGTGAAAAGGAAAGGCATGCTAAGAGGGGGTGATTATTTCTAACTCCCTTGATGTTTGTAAAACACCTAACTTAAGTGCAAGGATTTACTCAGGGAAACAAATGGCTCTAACTGGTTTTGTAAGTTTAGATAGAAGAGTCCTAGGTGGCTCAGTTAAGTGTCTGCCTTTATTTGGCTCATGTAATGATCCCAGGATCCCGGGATTGAGCCCCACATTGGTCTCCTTGCTCAGCGGGGAGTCTGCTTCTCCCTCTCCCTCTGCCTGTCCCTCTGCCTGCTTGTGCTCTCTCTCTCTTTCTTTCTTTCTTTTTTTTTAGAGATTTTATTTATTTATTTATTTGAGAGAGAGAGAGAGAGAGAGAGAGAGAGAGCGCATGAGATGGGGGGGCACGTCAGAGGGAGAAGCAGACTCCCTGCCAAACAGGGAGTCTGATGCAGGACTCAGTCCTGGGACTCCTGAGCTGAAGGCAGTCACTTAACCAACTGAGCCACCCAGGTGCCCATGTGCTCTCTCTATCTCTTTCCGTATCAAATAAATAAAATCTTAAAAAAAAAAAGAGTCGATAGAAGAAATGAGCTTGACCTCCAATGGAGCAGGTTGGAGGGACCATTCTCATAAGACTTTTCTTACAGTAACTCCATATTCGGTTACTACTCATAATGGATTCTTTCTGATAACATCTTTGTAAATGAGCAAATTAATCTTGGGAGGCACACAGTGGTTTTCACTTGGTCCAGTATTTTTAACAAGCATGACATCTGATAGAGAAATGAACAGTTTAAGAGATTTGATTTCTGATTTTATTGGGAGTCAGAATTGGATGATCCAAAGAAAACATTACTTTGAAGATTTTCCTTCAAAACTGTCTTTTCTGATCTAGTGAGAGAAGATGTCTAGGCCAAATGTTGTTTTGTTAGGAGCAAGAGCAGAACATGGGTAGGCATATTTTCCATTTATTTTTGGGACTGAATTCAGGCAGAAAAGAGTGTGGCACTGAGGTTTCTAGTTGGGAATATGCACCTACCCAAGTACACAGCTATATTCTTAAATCTGTGTAATTTTTTTCCATGTGTTTTTTTTTTAAGATTTTTTATTTATTTGTTAGAGAGAGAGAGAGAATATGAACAGGAGGAAGAGGGAGAAGCAGACTCCCCACTGAGCAGGGAGCCCTATGCAGGACTTGATCCCAGGATGCTGGGATCATGACCTGAGCCAAAGGCAGACACTTAACCGACTGAGCTACCCAGGTGCCCCAGTCCTGTGTAATTTTCTAAAGTGAGACTGAGTTTAAGAACCTAATTTATAGTTGCCTTAGTGTGATCCAAATATCACCTAAGGTGATATTCCTGCACAGATTCCTGAGCTACAATGACAGACCTAATAAGAATCTGCAGAGTTCAGACTCTGGAATCTGCATGTTTATTTAAAAAGGACTACTGTTTTTTGTTTGTTTTTTTAGAGAGAGAGAGAGAGAGAGAGTATGAGTGGAGGCGGGAGGGGCAGAGGGAGAGGGAGAGAGAGAGAGAGAATCCTAAACAAGCTCCACACCCAGTGCGGAACCCAATGCGGGGCTCGATTTCATGGCCCTGGGATCATGAATTGAGCTGAAATCAAGAGTCAGACACTTAACTGACAGCCTCCCAGGCACCCTAAAGGACTACTGGTTTTACAGTACTTCCTAAGATTTGTGAACCTTTGCCTAAATGCCTATCCTGCCATGCTTTTAAGAACTTCCACAACTCCCCTCTTCTTTAAGAAATTACTACTTTTCTTAGTTCTTTTTTTTTCTGAATACATTATGTTCTATACTGTGATTATCTTGACATCAGGGAAGATTCAGTCTAACTTCTCACCTGATGTGTTGAATAGTGAAGATGCTATTGAAGATGATTATGAATACTCAATGTACAATTTTACCTGAAACTTATTCTTTTTTTTTTCTGGAGTTTTTGTCAGTAGGAGCTAGAGATAAAATTAAAGATCAAGTATGGACAATTTGACAAATTAATAGTGCTTTTGAAAATATTGTTTCAAATAAAGACAAACATATTGAAATAATCATTATAAGAAATGGTTTATAAGACAACACTTAAAAAAAAAAGTATGTTTAGAAGCAGGGTGCCTGGGTGGCTCAGTCATGTCTGACTCTTGACTTCGGCTCAGGTCATGATCTCAGGGTTGTGAGATCGAGCCCCTGTGGAGCTCTGAGCTGGACGTGGAGCCTGCTTGGGATTCTCTCTCCCCAGATGCCCATTGACAGATGAATGGATAAAGAAGATGTGTGACATAAATATATATATATATATATATATATATGTGTGTGCAATGGACATTACTCAGCCATCACAAAGGATGAAATCTTACCATTTACATCTATGTGGATCAAACAGAGAAAGAATTATCTTATGGTTTCACTCATATGTGGAATCTAAGAAACGTGCAGAAGATCATAAGGGATTAGAGCGAAAATGGGAAGAAATCAGAGAGGGAGACAGACCATGAGAGACTCTTAACTTTGGGAAACAAACTGAGGGTTGCTGGAGGGGAGGAGGGTGGGGGATGGAGCAACTGGGTGATGGGCATTAAGGAGGACATGTGATGTGATGAGCACTGGGTGTTATATGCAACTGATGAATTACTGAGCTCTACATCTGAAACTAATGATATTCTATCTGTTGGCTAATTGAATTTAAATAAATAAAAAAAAGATTCTCCCTCCCTCTCTAAAAAACAAAAACAAAAACAAAAACAAAAACAAAAAACTGTTTAGAAGCAATTCATTTTAATAGCTCTTTATCTTTTGTCTTTTAAATGAGGTAGACAAACTTCACAAACTTAAAAGTTGAATCTAAAGTTAGCATAGCTCTGTGAACAAATATTGAAGATAAATACCTACGTTTGAAAAAGTAAACATTATATTTGAATTTTGGCAAATTAAGGCAAATTCCTGGTACTCTCAAGCTTAACTACAGATAGTTCAGATTTTTTTGAGATTAAACTTTGCTTCTATTTATAGATTCTGAGGAATTTTTTGAACGAAGAAACTCAGAAGAAGGGAAAGGCAGGTGGGGACAAACAAATATGTATCCTCTGTGGCTTGGGTATAAAACAAGCGCTAATGAGAAGTGCTAATGTCTCAGGACTGGCAAGTGACAATTCATGCTGTAGTAAATCTTGCAATTTTTGGTTCTTCACTTTTCATAATAGATTTGATAGCAAAACCAATCTTTTAAATATCATCACTGATTGGTTGTGTGGAAATGGAATGACCTGGCCATTATCCATTGTTTCCCAACTTGGTTTATCCTACAGCGAGGGTATATGTTAAAAATATAGATTTTTAGTAGCTTCTCTCCAAGTTCTGATTTGCTTGATCTGCAATGGGACTCTTGGGAATCTGTCTTTATTTTAGTTATTTTTAAAGTTATGCCATTCTTATGATCAGGTAACTTTGGAAACACTATTCTATCTATTTTTTCTTAGTCAAAATTGTCCTTTTTTAAAAAAAACTGTAGGATTATACTTCAGACATGATTAATTCTTATAATTATCTTTTCAACTTTCCATGTCTTCAACTTACTGAGCTAGTTTGTTGTGAATGAAAATCAGGATGTTTGGTTCTATTCCTACTTCTGCCACTTAATATGAATTAAGGCAAATCATATAATTGGCTTCAATTTCTTTCATTTCATTCCTCAAATGTTTCTTTATTGTCTCTTGTGTGCTGGATATTTATCAAAGGAAGGAATCAGGGCAGATGATCTCTTAGGTCATTTTAAGTTTGAAGATTATATTTACAGAACATACTTTTTTCTATCCTTAGAGTCAATTCTCAAGTTATAATGGACTTCACCTTTTCTTTTAAATTGGAAGTGTATACCATAACATACTCTGGGTTTTGACCTGCAATTTATTTCAACGATTCTTATGTTTGAATAGCCCAGTAACCTTGAATGGAAATACTCCTGAATGTAGGTTGTCTTTTGGACTGTAAATTCTTTATATATTACAAATTCCCTGGCTGAATACAGATGTTTTAAGATATCAATATTTTGGTAAACTGTTTTATAGCATCTAGAAGGATCCTCAGGTATAATCCAGTTTCTGTCAGTGACAGAATAAAGGGTAAAACCTGGGCTTAGAGAATTTCACAGTCCAGCCTTAGTTGTACAAGTTTCATCATTTAAAATAAAAGTAACTTGGTCTCAAGGTTTGGCCATCTTGGAAGTGACAATAAAGAAATGATCAATAGATTGCATCTTCAAAACAGGTTTGCTTTATAAGAAGCAATGCTGTATTGTCCTTATCAGCAAGAAAATAAAATGCTTTTTGATTCTTAAATTTGATTTTTTATTTTATAATTTTCTTAAGTCAACATACCATAGGATATATATCCTATAGTCTTTTCTTTGTGCCAAATGTGCTGGGGATATAAGAGAGTAAAACATAGATTTCCCCCTACCCCCAAATCTCCATTCTTAAAGGGTTTACATTCTGGTGGGGAAATGAGACAATAAATTAAAACCTAAGGAAACTATCCAGATCATTAGAAAGTACACAGTCTATTAGAAATAAACAGAAGATGAGGGTAGGGTGTACTCAGGTACTGAGGTGAGATGCTCGTGGCAGTGATGGTCTCATGGAGAAATTTCTTCAGCAAAGACTCGAAGGAAGTGAGGGCTCAAGTTACAGTTTGTCTGTGGCAAGAATGTTCCAGGCAGAGGAAAGAACAAGTGCAGCAAATTTGGAGCATTCTTGGCAAGTTCTTAGAACTTCCAGGACGGCAGTGAGACTGGAGTAGGGAAAGTAAGGTCAAAGTATAGGTATAAGGTCGGAGAACTAATGGGTTCAGATCATGTAGGATATTGTAGGTCATTGTAAGGTTTTCAGCATTTACTCTGAGGGACATGAAAATCTGCTGGACGGTTTTGTGCAGCTTTGACTAAAGCTAATAAGACTGCTAGAGCAACTGTATTACTAGGTCTTCCAGGGCTTCTTTGCCCCTGTTTCTGTCCTACATGACCCTGTTGTACTTTTGGGTAAGATGTGAAGCTAGTAAATGACAAAATTTTATCGGATAGTTTCAGCCATGTCATCATGGTGAAGTCATTTGACAGTGGTGAAACTGATGACATAAATCAGAGATTTTCCCTTAATATGAATAATCACCAATGCATTGCACACACATATATATTTGAATTAATTTTAATTTTAATGAATAATGAATATTACTAGTTGCCACTAGTAAATATTATATTTTTGTACTTATATTTTACTTGGATTTGGTTGCATTTGTGATTAAGAAATTTGAACATAAAATAAATGAAAATACCTATGGTGTTTATTTTATATTTTAAGTAACATTCACTTGCATTATATAATATTTTAAAGGTTAAATATTTGAGTATTTTAGTGATTATGAGGTTCAGTTATAAGTGTTTTAAGTGTTTTAACACAAGGTGTTAATGATAGGTAAGTTAATTTAGGGAATTTTAAATCTTAAATGTAAGCAGAAATTTAAAAGAAGATATTTCATTGCATTTATGATATTCAAACAAAGGCAAAAATTTAAGATTAATTTAGAAATAAAGTTTTCTTTTTAGAAATATTATAACTACAACTTTGTTAACTTCTTAGTAAGCATTTGCAATGGCATATTAAATTTAAGCTAACATAAGCTACTGAATATATTCTAAAATCTGTAGAGCAATAAAACTTTAATACATTTTCCAACATGAAAAGCAAATGTTATTTCTATATAAAGTTTAATAAAAAGGATTTTTAGATTGAACAGAATGGAACCATTTCATTACAAGTCTTTTTTTTTTCATTTTTACTAGGAAAATCTTTTATAGGTTTTAATAATGACTCATTTAATTAGGAAAAAATTTTCTTTGTGAAACTGTGTATTTATGAACCATTGTATGTACTAAAACATATAATAAGGTATATGATACTATTTTTAAATTAAAGCAAACATCCAGGGAAACTTAAAATGTTTATAGGCTTCATTTCTATTGCTTAGTTTGACAGAACGATAGCGTTTCTTTATCTTTTTTTTCCTACTAACATTTCCTCCTCTTGTTTTCAGCTTAAACTTTTTCATTCATTTGGATACCAAAATTAGATATAGGGGATATAAATTAGTAGAGCTTATCAGTAAGGTAAACTGATTAAACTATACATACATAGATCGAGTCATTTTCTAGGAATACATCTTGTTGCACAAATATCGTCTGATTCTACCATATGTTGTTTTAAATGCAAAGCACATTTTCCTGTCTGATACTTCCTAATCTCACTACAACAAAGTCAAATGCTTCCAATTTTTATAGACTTCAGAGAATGTTGTTCAGAAACACCCAGTAATTTATTTTTACATTATTTTGCAGTACAGCAAGATTACCTCACCATTGTTAACAGATGTTTTTGTCTCCACCAGAGTTTGCTGTTATTTCATCAAACACAAAGATACAAAGCAATGCAATAAGAGGTGTATATTCTTTTCTCTCATAACATTTATCACAATCAATACAGTATTGGAGCAATGCTAATACTGCTGTGGTCCTTGGAGGCTGGAAGTGTTTGTAGCTTAGCATGGTGCTGTGAGCTGGTGCCAGGATACATTCATGGAAACACTTAACGATAATACTGCTTCGGTAGAGGCAGTAATGGTATAAACAGGGCAAAGGAAATACCAGGATTGCAACAGATGCAATTGATTATATGCCTTGGGGAATATTCCGCTCATTTATTTTAAGTCCAGTCCATGTAAATCAAAAGACTGTAATGTTGTCAGTAAGACATATCACAGACATCGTAATGTTCTATGACAGTGCCCCTGCTTTACTGACACAGTGGATCATGCCTTTGGACACGAGAAGCCATCTGAAGCATAGTTCTTGCACTGTCAACTGTAGAAAATAATCTGACTTAATTAAGCATCTGGATCACTATGAACTGCAATACGGCTTGTTCCCCAAATAAAAGGTGATAGGACTACTTTAGGTAAAGTTAACTTATGTATTCAAACTTGGTCTTAAATCTGCCACCAAGGAGACAATAATTTTCAGTAACACTCATAGTTGTCAATCTACACTTGAGTAACTTTCAGGCACCAAGATAGGCAACTTTGGAAAATAACTCTAAAATCAGGATTTCAAATGACATGTTCTCTTGTAGAGATGCTTTCTGTAGAGAGTAAGGCCATGAAGACCAAGTGTCTTTTTTTTTTTTAATTTCTTTCCAGTTATTAAGTGGGCATTTTCTGACTTAAAAACTTCTCTTCCTCTGTCAGTTATAGATTGTGCCAGACCAGAAAAGCTAGGCAATATTTCTCAAATAAGATGCCGGGATAGCGCAAAAATTCTCTTCCTCTGTCAGTTATAGATTGTGCCAGACCAGGAAAGCTAGGCAATATTTCTCAAATAAGATGCCGGGATAGCGCAAAAATTAGGAAAAACAATTTACATTTCCTTTTATCTCTTACTGAATGAAAGATCCAGTGTACCCCAGATTCACCTTGAAAGCATGAAATTGGCCAAGTGGTTCTTTGAAAGCTAAGGCTTAACGGAAATTGCTAAGTATTTTAATAGATGAAGGAGTTGGAAGTCTTATAATGAATGCTGATGTATGGCCTTACTCCTATGAAATTACACATTACATGCACATTAATTATGATTAGCATCCCTTGAATGAATAGCAAAGGAAATAATAATGATTTGATACTTATTATACAATGCTATCACACAGTCTTTTCTAAAGAATGGGCTTAACTTGCTCAATAGATAATAAAGAGATGCTAAATTCCAGTTTATGACTCCTTTCACTAGATAGTTCATAAAATAAGCAAGCAGTGAATGATTTAGCTTCGACACTGCTCCTTTAAAAAAATCACAGTGTGGCAATTTAACTTGTGACTTCGAAAAGAAACCTATCATTTTCTTTAAAGTGGAAAATAGAATGCAATCATATTTTTATTATTATTCTTATACCACATTTGATCTGGAAACACAGCATAAGCTCTCATTCAGTCTTGCAACAACTTGGGAATCATGGAGGTACAAGTTTGGATTTTTTTTTCTTTTTCATTTTTAAAAGATTTATTTATTTGAGAGAGAGAGAGAGAGCACAAGTTGGGTCAGAGGGAGATAGAGAATTACAAGCAGACTCTCTGCTGAGTATGGACTCCAACACAGGGCTCCATCTCACCACCCTGAGATCATGACCTGAGCCAAAATCAAGAGTCGGATGCTCAACTGACTGAACCACCCAGGCGCCCCTAGTTTGGAACTTTTTGTATGTGTTAATAATATACTTACTTCTGTTTATATGCAACCATATTGATATTTAATTTACATTTTATCAATTATGAATCATCCATAAATTCAAAAGGACAAGAAATGTCATAAACACACACATATACATATGATTAGATCAGACTTGGAACTTAGAAGGAATAAAATTTCAATCATTTGATTATTGCAGGCAACCCCCCTTCTTGGTGTTGTGCCGAAACTGACAAACTGAAGGCAGCCCCCTGGACTTGAATCTAGCAGTATAGCTGTCAATACATTCCTTGCTGAAGCTTGCAGGTTAATCATCCCTGGTGTCTTTATCCCAAATGTTGGCATGGGAATTTTTTCTGAGTCCATAATTTTACTTGGAGAGCCAGCCTCCCCAAAGGCAGCCCACAGGTGAAATTCTGCCACATGATGGGATGCAGCCAGGGACAGGAAATAGGTTCCCACTTTTCTCAGGATCCAATCACTTCCATCATCCCCGATTGTAAGGACTCTCAGCATTTTCCCTCTTATTTTGCGTGTCCTTATCTCTGTCAAAAATACGCTTTTTCCTCTTTACCCTATGATTATTCTCTCATCCTTGAAATCTAGTTTTCAAAACACAAAAGCGAAGGAGATCTGTAGTCAGTTAATGCTTTGAGCCCTGCAACCACAAGCCTCTTCTGAGATAAAGGGGCAAAAAGTTCTGGATACCTTATGGGAATGTGGGGATGGAAAAACACAGTGAGAACAGAACACAAATTAATAGCTCAATAAATTACTTTGCCTCATTGCTTGAAAATTCCACCTAGAATTTTTAATGTCTCAGTACCCATAGTTCAGTTTGGAATTATACATTCAGAAGGAGAAATGGGACACACACAAAGGGGAAAATGTACATGGGCTCAATCATTTCCAATCCAGAGATTTTGTGTCTGATTCAGAGAAACCTCAGCAGGCAAGTCAACCACACAGGAGGTGGAGATTATACTGTTCCTGTGTGTGAATATTTCTAAATGAGCTGTACCTTTCTACAATCCTGATTTTATCAGTGAGTTTGTGGTTATCAAACCACATATGAAATCTCATAAATGGTAGTCCACCATCCAACTTGCACTGTATGCAGTCATCTGTTAAAAGAATTCTTCCTTTGAGACGTATTTCTTTTCACAGAGCATTTAAAACTTAGTTGCCAGTTTGATCTGAATTTACTTATACTTATATTGCCATTTACTACTGTGGCATAATGTTCATAACACATCTTCACCCCTTGATGTAAAAATATTCAAAGCACAAGATCGAGACTAGACATAGGGGATTGGAATAAACGGCTGCCTGGGGGTTCTGTCAGTTCAGTAGAGTTGTGCTAGCAGTGAAGAGAGTGGTTAACACTTACATGTGTCCCCTGATGGTTTTAAGGGCTTTATAGGTATCAACTATTTCAGTCCTTCCAACTCAATGAGGCTGCTATTATTATCCCCATGTTATAGGTTAGGAGAACCGAGGTGGAGACTTTCAGTGATCGTCCAAGTTCACATAGCTTATAGGAAGCTGTTTGGGATGTGAGCCTAGTAGTTTGACAACTGAATTGCTCCTCTTAAACATTCTACTTGACATCATACTTTCCTAGGATGGAAGGGGGATACCGTCACCTTTATTCCCATCCTTCCCTGACCCAACCCAAATAAAATGTATGCATAAGCTTCCATTTCAGAAACAAAACAAATTAGGAAGTTTGTGCTTATTGCAGAGAAAAGTATGTCAAAGCATTTAAAAATAAGTTTTTATTTGAACCATACATAATACATATCTGATATTATTTATTTGTATTATGTAAAATTAAGATCAGAAGGAAGTACAACGTGAAGGTCTACTTTTTCATTTAACTTGATATCATAAGAATTTTTCACTTGAGTAGTTTTTAAAATATAAACTTATATTGTAAAATATATGAAGTTTTAGATTGTTCCCATCTTTTCACAGTTCTAGATAAAGGTAGTGAAAAATATTCTTGTATTCTCATGATCATTTTCTTAAAACATTTTCTGAAGTGAATCTATGGGATAAATCATATAAGCATATACAAGGTTTTGAAACACTTTCCCAGATTGTCTCCTCAAAGTAGTCTTGCTTTATATTCCCACAAATAATGCACAGGTGCCCTTTGCAATATGAGCTCAGCAACACTGGGTATTTCATTCACGTTTCTGTGTTACTAGCAAGGTCAAAAGGTTTGTTATATGTTATTGGGCTGTCTTAATTTCTTCTGCAAATGTCTATTTTCTTTGGTGTAGAGATAAAGGTGTTTTTCTTATTGTATTCCAAGTATGATTTCCCTAGAAAGAATAAGCAACCCTTGGCTTTTCCATAGGTTATAAATATTTTTTCCTAGTTTTCTGTTTGTTTTTACTTTGCTTAACATGATTTTTAAATGAAAGTTTTAAAATGTAGTTTAAATGTATCAAAAATTGCCTCGATAGTTTTCTCCTTTATTTTCAGGTTGAGAATAGCTACCTTCATTTTAATATTGGAAAAAAAATCAACTTAATATCTTCTCTAGTTATTTTTGGTTTAATTTAAAAAATTTTCACAGTGTAACTGACCTGAAACATACTTTGGCAAAAATTGATACTAAAATAGTTTGCATGTACTAGTATCTTAATAATATTGAATTGTCTTAGTTTATCAATGTTTTCTTTTGCTTTTCACTAAGTTTTCATAGTTTTCTTCATATGAAGCCTACAATTTCTCTTCAATTTTATCTCAAAATACTATGTATCTTGGATGCTGTTATGAAAAATATATATTGGCTTTCTAACTTTTTATTTTATTCCAGACTATAAGCAAGATATGAATTACATATATACATATGGTACATATTTATCTATCTATATAATTAATCAGCTTCTTGAAATCCCTAATTAATTTTAATGCTTTTAAATTCATTCTGATAGGTTTTACAAAAGCTGCAGGTTATACACAAAGATGGTCAGAACCATCTACAAAACAGATTCTATCTTCTTTTCTAATTGTTTTATGTCATTGTTTTATTGCATATGTAGAACTTCTAGAATAATATTAAATGGTGATAAAAACAAGTATCATTTTCTTGTTCCTTGTTTTAGTTGTTCCTTCCTAAGCAGAATATTGGCTGCTGTTGAGATAATTTACTCAAAAATATTTAAGCTTCTAATTTGTGCCAGGTACTCCAAAGATTCTAGAGAAAAAGGTAAAGAATAAACAAGATAAATAAGTAGATATATTAGTTTAGTCAATGCTAAATGTTAAGGGTAAAAAAATAAAAATATCCAGACAACAGAGTAAGGTATTTGGGTAGGTTGGCTCTAGATAGATAGGATAGCCAGAGAAGAACTCATTGAGAAGTTAATTGTTGAGTAAAGACCTTAAGGAGGGGCGCCTGGGCGGCTCAGTCTGTTAAGCCTCTGACTTCCGCTCAGGTCATGATCTTAGGGTCCTGGGCTTGAGCCCAGCATCAGGCTCCCTACTCAGCAGGGACTCTGCTTCTCCCCCCCCCCCCAACTTGTGCACTCTCTCTGTCTCAAATAAATAAATAAAATCTTTAACAAACAAAAAGACCATAAGGATGTGAAAGAGCTAGTCGTGTTGATACTGGGCAAAAATTACCCCCAGAAGAAGAAGCAGCAAATGTAAAAGCCCAAAGATAGGAGTTCGGCGTATTTGAATAATAACCTGATCGTCAAAGATCTGGAAGTTAAAGAGGCACCAGCCCATGTAGAATTACAGATTATAATAAGCACTTTGGTTTTTATTCTGAGTAAGGTGGGAAGTTAAGAAAGGGTCTTGAAAGAAACTTGATTAGATTTTTTCTTTTTTTAGGAAGAAATAGTGAACCTTGAACATGAAACGTTTTATCAAGAGAATTATACAAGAGGCTCAAGGATTTTCTGTATCCATAAAACAAAAGTAAAAACAAAAATGGAAGTGAACTTTAAGTGGGTTATTAGAAAGTAAAATATCATTCCCCACAGCAAAGGGCATTACACATTGGGGAAAACAACAGTACACTTGCCTTAAAAATTATTACAAAATTTAAATGAAATAATGTGTAAAATATTCAGTTGATTTTTAGCAAATAAACAGTAAATACCCAATCTTGTTAACATATCATTATTAAAATTATTTCAACATGTCATTACATAGCAAGAACATTGCCATAGAAATATATACACTATTTGTAAGAAATGTAAATTTCACTTTTTAAAATGGAATTAAACTTTATTAATCTAGTCATACACCTTATCCCTTTAAATTTTCAGTCATGTAATTTTAGGATATTTTCTCAATGGTGACTTTAGCCTCATAGCAAACCTGGCTCTCTTGAAGGTAAATCCTAGGTATTTTTTTCTTAAATATACTTTACTTTTTAGAGCAATTTTAGATTCACAGTAAAATTGAGTGGAAGATACAGATCTTTCTCCTATACCACTTGCCCCCACACATGCACAGCCTTTTCCATTCTCAGTATCCCTCACCAGAGTGGTACATTTGTTACAACTGATAAACCTAAGTTGACACATTATTACCACTCAAAGCCCACTGTTTAGACTAGGATTTACACTTGGTGTTGTATATTTTGTGGGTTTGGACAAATGTAATGATACATGTCCTTCATCATAGTATCACAAAAAGTGATATATGACTTTATCACTTTATCACACCTAAAAATCCTCTGTGCTCCACATATTCAGCCCTCACTCCCTGACAACCATTGATCTTTTTACTCCCTCCAAACTTTTTCTTTTCCAGAATGTCATGTAGTTAAAATTATACAGTATGTAACTTTTTCTTGGTTTCTTTCCTTTTCCCCCCAAATTTATTTATTTATTTATTTATTTATTTATTTATTTAGCATGAATTAGGGGAGGGCAGGGGAAGAGGGACAGAGAGAATCTCAAGCAGACTCCACGCTAAGTAGGGAGCCCCATAGGGGGCTCGATCTTACAACCCCGACATCATGATCTGAGCAGAAATCAAGAGTCCGACACTTAACTGACTAAGCCACCCAGTTGCCCCGATTTCTTTCATTTAATAATATGCATTTAAGTTTGATCCATGTCTTTCTGTGGTTTGATAGCTTGTTTCTTTTTAGCACTGAATAATATTCCATTGTCTGAATGTACCTTAGTTTATTTAGCTATTCACCTATTGAAGGACATCTTGGTTGCTTCCAAGTTTTGGCAATTATGAGTAAGCTGCTATAAATACGCAGGTTTTTGTGTAGACATAAGTTTTCAATGCCTTTGGGTAAATATCAAGGAGCACTAGAGCTGGACGGTATGGTAAGAGTATTTATTTTTATAAGACACTTTTAAACTGTCTTCCAAAATGTCTGTCCCATTTTGTGTTCCCACCAGCAATGAATAACCATTTCTGTTGCTCCATATTCCCTTAAGCATTTGATATTATCGGTGTTTGGATTTTGGTTATTCTTTTTTTTTTATGTTATGTTAGTCACCATACAATACATCACCAGTTTTTGGTGCAGTGATCCGTGATTCATTGTTTTTGTACAACACCCAGTGCTCCATGCAGTACGTTCCCTCCTTAATACCCACCACTGGGCTAACCCATCCCCCCACCCCCCTCCCCTTTAGAACCCTCAGTTTGTTTCTCAGAGTCCATAGTCCCTCATGGTTCGTCTCCCCCTCCAATTCCCCCCCTTCATTTTTCCCTTCCTTCTCCTAATGTCCTCCATGCTGTTCCTTATGTTCCACAAATAAGTGAAACCATATGATAATTGACTTTCTCTGCTTGACTTATTTCACTTAGCATAATCTCCTCCAGTCCCATCCATGTTGATGTAAAAGTTGGGTATTCATCCTTTCTGATGGCTGAGTAATATTCCATTGTATATATGGACCCCATCTATTGAAAGGCATCTCGGCTCTTTCCACAGTTTGGCTATTGCGGACATTGCTGCTATGAACATTGGAGTGCATGTGGCCCTTCTTTTCACTACATCTGTGTCTTTGGAGTATATACCCAGTAGTGCAATTACTGGGTCATAAGGTAGTTCTATTTTTAATTTTTTGAGGAATCTCCACACTGTTTTCCAAAGTGGCGGTACCAACTTGCATTCCCACCAACAGTGTAAGAGGGTTCCCCTTTCTCCACAACCTCTCCAACATTTGTTGTTTCTTGCCTTGTCAATTTTTGCCATTCTAACTGGTGTAAGGTGGTATCTCAATGGATTTTGGTTATTCTAATAGATATGTAGTGATAGCTTATTGCTCTCTTTATTTGTATTTCTCTCATAACATATAATGTGGAGCATCTTTTCATATACTTATTTATCATCTGTGTATCTTCTTTGGTGAAGTGTCTATAAAGGTCTTTGATCCACTTTTTAAGTAGGTTGTTTTTTGTGCTATTGAGTTTTAAGTCTTCTTTACATATTTTTGATAACAGTCTTTTATCAGATATGTCATTTGAAAATATTTTCTCCCAGTCTGTGACTTGCCTTTTTATTTTCTTAACAGGATCTTTTGCAAAGCAGAAATTTTAAATTTTAATGAAGTCCAGCTTATTAATTCTTTCTTTAATTGTCATACCTTTGATGTTGTATCTAAAAAGTCATTGCCAAATGCAGGGTTATCTAGGTTTCCTCTTATGTTTTTGTCTAAGAGTTTGATAATTTGTGTCTTACATTTAGGTCTGTGATCCATTTTGAGTTCATTTTTGTGAAGGGTATAATGTCTGTCTCTACATCTTTTTTTTTTTTTTTGCATGGGGATGTCCAGTTGTCACACATTATTTATTGAAATAATTGAAAATTATTATTATTTATTGAAAACCATCTTTTCTTTATTGTATTGCTTTCGCTCTTTTGTCAAAGATCAGTTGACTATATTTATAAGAAGTCTATTTCTAGGCTTTCTATTTTATTGCCTTGATTTGTCTATTCTTTTGTCAATACTACTCTGTCTGGATTACTGTAGCTTTATAATAAGTCTTGAAGACAGAGAGTGCCAGACCTCCAACTTTGTTGTTCTTCAATATCGTGTTGGCTATTCTGGGTAATCTTAGGTACTTTTAAATATTAAAATGTGGGCAGGAAATCTAGTTTCTAGCACTAAAAATGTATATGATAAATCAGGAATACACTATCTTATTGTCTTTGAAATTTGCCATCACATTGTAATATGTGGGTCCAAGACAGAATATAATAACTTTTCTTTTTGAATACATGAAATTATGCTAAATTTTCTGTGTTTCTTGGAGATGGTAAGAGGGGAATGATAACATTAATAAAGGTGTGTGTCAGTGTGTAAAGTTATTTGGGTATTAAACAATCTTTGCATTTATTGAATGGCCATGTAATGCATGGACTACACTGCAACCTATTTTACAAAGAAACATTTCAGGTTTAGTTGGAATAAATGAGAGTCAGTGGACTCACTTCTAGGATATCACATTAACAGTTTTTTTGTACAGAATTCTAACTAGTGGTACCCAAGTCATCCTGGATCAATGGCTTGAAAAGGTGGTGGCTCACCTTCTGAAGGTGTGCTCTTGACCTGGACTTTATTTTACAGTGTTCTGCTTTTCAAACATTCTGATGGAGTCACTTACTTCTAGAAACAAATGAAGTAAGAGAAATCTGTTTTTATTAGCCTTTATGTGACATAAAATATGATAAGGGCTACTTGTGGTATCTGTTCTCTAATGTGGAAGGACTTTTGCTGACAGCTAGTTTAAGTCAAAAGTGACAAGAGGGCTTTATCTCTTGGTCTCTTATCTCATACCAGATAAGAAATATCTTTAGTTACGCAGGTGTCCAGCCCTTTCTTGCAGTTTACCCACAATGAGATCTGAGATAAACAACATTGCCTTGCTATAAGCCTAAAAAGATTTTTAAGAAGTTATTTTTCCAGTTGCAAAAATACTAAAAAGAAAGCAAATGAGATTATCAGATACAAGAGAACATTCCAGAAAATTACATTTATCAATAGAGTCAAGCATTTCAAATATTGTGTTTATTCTCATTAATTCAAAATGACCAGCCCTATATATATATATTTTGACCAGCCCTATATAGGGAAGCCCCGTTCTTGTATCCACAGAATCCACTGTTCACTTGAGCAGTGCTGTAATGTTAACAAAAGTTGGCATCTTGTGAAATTCTGTTGCTCTACTTGCTTTTTGAAGAATTTGAGGTTTTATTCCACATGACCATTTCAGATTGTGAACTTTATTATGTAAGGCATTTTCTTTACATCCTATCAACAACAACAACAATAACAACAACAACAAAACTTTCTGAGATATATGCAGTTATGTAACTGAACATGTTTTTCTCCTTTCACTTTGATTATCAAGCTTAAATAAAAAATGAAGCCTAGTTTTGTTTTGTTTTTATACCGGTTATGGCTTATATATTAGAATTTATTTTTTTTGTCTCGGCTTTTTCTTCTAATAGTTTTTTTCTTTTAATTCTTTAATTTTATATCTATTTTCTTGTGTGTTAGCTGTCCCACATTTTTGTGAGTAAAGGTTGTGTATGCATGGATGAATAAATGTTGCTTACCAAAACTTTCTAACTTCTTTAGAAACTTTTAAAGGTTTACCACTCTTAGCCAGTATGTCCAACACAGAAAATTACCCTCACTGGAGAACACTAATAATCAGTCAGAATTCAGAACAAAAAGTTAAGTTAGGGGAGGGGACTACGCCAAGTCAAATAAAGTGTATCAGCACTTCAAAAGCAGCTCACAAAAGTTATAACTTGATATTACCAGTCGTTTATAAGGGTTTTTTTTTTTTTAGAATTATATTTTTCTAGTAAACTAGTGCTTGATAAGGCACGTAATAATGATTTATCATAGGCTGACTCACAGAATTACACAACCTCTCATATATCCTTTGAATTTTTTACAGTAAAGGGATACCTTTATAAATGCCTTTCCATCTTAGATTTTTAAAATGAATATTATTTTAATACCCAAATTTGTATATAGTTTTAATAATTTCAAAAAATAGTAATTCTGCTTTCCCTTATAAAAACCATTTTCCACAAATCTTTGAAAGAGAACTCTATTTGAATATTATATCCAGCTTAAAATCATACATTTCACAAGATTCCTGGGTGTCTCAGTTCATTAAGCATCTGATTCTTGATTTCGGCTCAAGTCATGATCTCAGGGTCATGAGATGAAGCCCAGCATGGGGCTCTGCGCTCAGCAGGGAGTCTGCTTGGACATTCTCTCTTCCTCTGCCTCTGCTCTGCCCCCCACTTGTTCTCTCATGCTCTCTCTCTCTAAAATAAATAAGTATATCTTTAAAATAAAATAAAATAATCCATTTCAGGAAATGAGAAAAGGCTAGAGACCATTTAACGTGACTGGACAGGTGGGAAATTGTTTTTAAGCTAATAATCCAAAAAACTTGGCATCATTTATTCTGAAAAGACAAGTCAAGAGGGTAAATTGATAAGTCTCTTTAAATACAAAAAAGCTACTTTGTAAGGTAACAGTCCCTTTTCACCTGTTCTTCATCTTCCCAGGTTTGGACTGAAGGAAGAAATAGACTGTGTTTTTTGTTAGGGAAGGGCAAACATAGGGAAAATGTCTTTTCCAGTATGATAGATCAAATACTGACATAGGTTGCCAAGGGTTGTTAGTTTGTTGTGAATTCTTGATCCCTAGGGAATCACTAAGTGTTGATAGACAACTATGTGATTTGAATGATTTAGACAATGGTGCTTGATACTAAATCCCTAGAAGAGATGAAAGTTGTGATATTTTTCTAATTTATGGTTCAGTGATTTTATTGAAGCAGACATAGCATATTCAAAGAGGTATAGTTACTTCTTTGAAAATTAAGCATACAGACAGATGATGTTTCTAAAATTGTATTTATTACAGTTATCTAGTATCTTTTTTTAAAATATTATATTTGGAAAAAGTTATATTTGGCTCCAGCGGCTTCCTATACCATGCTGCACATGCATCTCTTGAGGTATTCAGTATGTTGCATTGGAGTATATATTTCTTTATTTCACTAGATAGTAACTTTTTTGACAGCTAAGATCATGGTGAAAATTACTTGCATTCCTGGAACCTAGCACAATGTTTCATATGATGCCTGCAAACTGAGATGTAGATGAATGGAGAAAGGGAGAAAGCAAAAGGAAAGAAAATGAAATTCACTTTTTGGCTCATGTCTTAAAAAGCTGATCCTGTCATTTTGGCTTATAGCTATAAGGTGGCAGAGAGTATGCCACCACCAAGAAATTCACTCATTTACTCTTTCATTTAATCAATCATCTTAGAGTTAGGAGCTTTACTTTTCTTTCCTCTAGAGCCATGATCTTTCTGGAGTCTTGATGACTTGGAAAGACAGTAAATAATCTGAAAACCCTTCCACACAATACATATTTATTAATTGAACAACTGAAATCTTAGCAAGGTGAAAGTTTTTTTTAATTTTTTTTTTTATTTAAGGCAAAAGTATATTGATGCCAAAATGGAGCATCCTCTGACAAACTGTCTTTCACATTCTTGCTTTTTAGTTTCCATACACACTTTTCTTTCTTCGAGAGACCTAATTTCAAGTTAACCAATTTAGCTGAAAATATTCCTGCACTTTCAGTGTTCCTCTGCTCTAATATTTATGTGAATATTCTCTTAGTGAGGAGGCAAAAAAAATCTATTGTTGTAAAGATAGTGATCATTCATTGTGACCCCACAAGATATATCACTTCATGTATATGATTTCTTTTTCTCTTGCTTTTAAATTTGACTTAACATGTACATTCACTCTTTGAAGATCAGGAAACTAAAGAATTTGTTCAATGTTACACACAAAGTTATGGGAAGAAGCAGGGATTGGAACATAGTTTAGAGTTCTCATATGTTTGGGCTCACTCATCAGAATGTATGTACTCATGTGGATTTTACTGTAAATTTATGTTTGCCTATGTCATAGATTTTATTTCCATTTTAATTCACAGTCAATGTTGAGATGACCCAGCTGAGGGGCTATCAGAATTCTGATCACAATGAATTGTAATTGTGCATTTACTTGTCTGTTTAATTAAAAAACAGATGAGGGGCACCTGGATGGTTCAGTTGGTTAAGTATTGGACCCTTGGTTTTGGCTCATGTCATGATCTCAGGGTCATGAGATCGAGCCTGTGTCAGGTTCCACCCTGAGCGTGGAGCCTGCTTAAGATTCTCTCTCTCCCTCCCCTCCCCAGCACACACACACACACACACACACACACACACACACATACACACTCTCTCTCTCTCTCTCTCTCTAAAATAAATAAATAAAATCTTAAAAAAAATTGAGTTCTCTGAGGGCAAAGATGGGTGTTCTCTCTTTGTAGTTGTTCTTGCAGGAGTACTGTTGGTTACAAACCTCATTTTCGGGGCACCTGGGTGGCTCAGTTGTTAAGCGTCTGCCTTCGGCTCAGGTCATGATCCCAGGGTCCTGGGATCAAGCCCTGCATCGGGCTCCCTGCTCTGCGGGAAGCCTGCTTCTCCCTCTCCCACGCCCCCTGCTTGTGTTCCCTCTCTCACTGTGTCTCTCTCCGTCAAATAAATAAATAGTAAAAAAACCACAAAAACCTCATTTTCTTCTTTGAATTTCAGTTTTTTTTATGTGTCAGAATGCTTTGTGTATTAGGGGACTATGAGACAGGGAATCAGTCAGGATAGTTCAATTCTCTTGTCTGTAGTTGAGTTAGGAGTGTGTGTGTGATACAATGCAAAATGAAAGAAAGTCTGTTGAGAGCTTGCTGCAAGTTTTTCTTGCCTAAAGTAAGGAAAGAGTTTGTATTCTTCTGCAATTGCATGTTTTACCATGAGAATATGATCGCTGGAGCTGTTTCAACCATTTTAAACATAAAAATCAAAATTCTGAAAATGGCAGAGCAGAAAGATGGAAGAATTTGACTACATTGTAGTTTTCTGAATTAATAACCTTTGAAATTTCTTAATCCCTTTTGTTGGGATCGATGATTTAATTAGAGCAATTACCTTATCTGCCATTTGTTCACCTCAGTTTATAACAAATTTTTCTACGCAATCAAATGTGGGCACAGTTGTGACAGAGAAGTTTCCTTCTCCTAACTGGCAAACATGCGGGGACTTCTATAGCATTTAGGGAAGAGCCAGATGCTACTCACTTTGAGCAGATTCAGCTGCTTCATACAGGTTCAGAACACTTAAAAAACAAAACAAAACAAAACAAAACAAAACCTCCTCATTCACCTATGTTAGGCCAAGACAGTGACACAAAAATCACTGGTGTGCTGGTAAAAGTTAACAACTGGTTTCCCTAAAACAAAACAAAACAGTGCATACATATAAATGTATTGTTTTACTGATATAAAGGATGTGTAGCGCACAGTTTACAAATAATAGTAAAGTATGCAATAATGTTTACTGTAGGTTCCATGAAGCCAATTGAGTCTCACATAATGCTTTGTTTGGTTTTTGCCAAATTTATATATCTACAGACAAGCTGTAGTTGCCACTGATGGATGCTTGTATTTCAACATTACTGTTGGTTGATATTTTTATTTGTGTTAAGAAAGACAAAATGAAACTGTAAACACATGTTGGAATTTCACTCAATTGCCAATTACATGACCAACTTCTCTGCTGAATCAGATCATAGTTTTCAAGTACTGGAAGAATATTTCCTAATATTTTGTCTATTCACAGTGTAACAGATACAGCCATAATATACTTGGTTTACACTGCTCTATCAAGACTGGATGTTTAATGTTAGCCAATTACTGTGGTATAAATATTCTCGCAACTGCTGACTTTAGCTACTGACATTGTGTCAAAGAACATAGAACTGGGAAGAGGTGTGCAGTGGCCTACTACAATATTTCTTCCATATAGAAATGAGAGAGATAAATAATACCAATAACAAAGATAATTATAAGATATACTAAAATAATTGGGAAGTGATGAGGTTTGAGTATTTAATACATGCAAAATTTACTGAATTGTAAATTTATGTAATTTAATTTTTAATAATAGTTGTGTTTAACAACCAACTTGGAAAATTCCTGAAAATTAAATAATCAGAATTCATAATCTGGTATGAGCCAGCTGAAGCTCACTACTATAGTCTATGGTTCATCACAGAAATAAGTAATTCGTTTGCCTCGTTCGGTGTATCTAGTTTTGAGTAACAGATGATTTAGAACCTCCCGTTTCAATCAGATGTACTTTTTTTTTTTAGGCAAATAATTCTACTGGCAGATTGTTTTTTCTTTCTGCTCTCAAGAGTTAATGCCAGTATTGACATGATATAGTAGTTGAGGACCCAAATCTAATTATCTTAAGCTGCTCATGAATTCCATATCCCCAAATTTACATAATAGACTTAAATATTATAACTTCTGTTATAAGTAACAATTGGACTTTCCTTCAAAGAATAGATGTCAATCAAAGCCTGGGAATTGGGCATTTATTTTTTTGTGGGTCAAAATTTGGCAAGTTGTTTGTGTGTGATATTCAAATAAACTAGTTTTATTTAAATTATGTTATTGTTAGCCTGAAACTTCATATAATTTTTCCAGTTTTCATTTACAAATCAACTCAGCCCCTTTTGTTAAAGCTGGTGAGTATGTGAAAGTGATTTTCTTTCTACTCAGTGGACATAAATTTAGTGATTCAAGACTAATATAGCCTTGACTTTTCAGGTTTATTTAAATCAGAAAGGGAACAAAATTAAGGAGTTGAAAAGTGATATCAACAGTTTTACAATACTATCTTATAATTTGTCTTTTCCAATTTATGTTCAAAGAACAGCTCATTATGTTTCTATTCCTGTAGAGAATTTCTTTTTCTTTTTAAAGATTTTATTTATTTATTTGAGAGAGAGAGAATGAGAGGGAAGAGGGTCAGAGGGAGAAGCAGACTCCCTGCTGAGCAGGGAGCCCGATGTGGGACTCGATCCTGCGACTCCAGGATCATGACCTGAGCCGAAGGCAGTCGCTTAACCAACTGAGCCACCCAGGCGCCCCCTGTAGAGAATTTCTGATATTTACAAAACATTCCTTTTCGGGGATGTTTTCTCAGTCATGATTGTATGCACCATTGCTTTCTTTTGTTTTATGTTAAGTCAATGGAAAGAAAAGAAAACTACAGAAATAATCTTTCCTTCTTTAAATTTCATATTAAATGATGGTTTGTTTTTGAACTTGAGCAATCAGCTGATTTAGAAGAAAGGATACATAAATTTGGTATTAGATCAAACAATACCTAATTCTGCTCCAAATGCTTGAAAAACATATGTGAATTAAGTAAAATGTTGTTGAAATTGAGATCTCTCTTATCTCAGTAGGGCCAGGAAACAGAGAAATAATTATTTTTCCATAGCTCCATACTGGGATCTGGCTGAATTTTGCCCATTCTGCCTAACTGACTTGTGTTTACAGGTACATTACAGTTGAATGCATGAGTAACTTGCTATATGAAATGTTAAATAGGATAAAAAAATTTATCCCTATTGCTATAGACATGATACTATTAATCTTGCGTAATTTGACACAATGTCTAGGCAATTCAAGAGCAATATTTTCTATTATCTAATAAGGCACATAATTGAGAAAAAAAATGGGGCTATAATGCTGACTTCTGTTTTTAAACCCAACCTTTTGTTTTTTGGTATTTTCAAAGACTTTACTTAAAAATTATCTTAATATTAATGTTGTATATGTTTTCTCTACTTACTGTCTTTATAAACATATAAAATTGATCTTTTTTCCAAGTATCTCTGTGCTAAAATATTATGAAATGGTTACATTTCATAAGTATAATTTATCAATATCTCATTTGAGAAATTTTAAATATAAACTAAGATTCCAAAGTTCTACTTTCAAGTACTTCTAATAATTATTAATGATAAGATAGAAGGGCAATGATTAATATGCTGATTTTTAAAAGAACTATATTAATTTTAAATTCTTTTCCACCAAAATAATTTTTCCAGAATATGTCTTGATTGAAAGAATATATATCCTGGATGTATTTTCCCTTGTCAGACTTATGCATGAAGTTTTTGATGATTTCTAAGGCATTTAAAAAGAAAATTTTATTTACCAAAGCTGATTATTTGCCACATAATGAAACAGTGAAATTTGCTACCCTGGAGAATCATTCACATATCCAGCGTAAAGAAGGAAGACATTTTTAGGAATAAATTCTGTAAGGTTTTCTTACTGATAGCTTGATACAAAATAAGGCAAAAGCAGACTTGTTGGCTTAGGGAAACGCTCCAAGATTTTAGGTTGTAGATACTGCCAAATTGCCTTTCTCCTTTTCATCTCATTAAAAAAAGCAGAAGACTAGAGTTCGATCCGTAGCGGGAGCGGAGAGCGGACCCCAGAGAGCCCTGAGCAGCCCCACCGCCGCCGCCGGCCTAGTTACCATCACACCCCGGGAGGAGCCGCAGCTGCCGCCGCCGGCCCCACTCACCATCACCGCAACCACGAGCAGCGAGGCCGAGACCCAGCAGCCGCCCGCCGCCCCCGCCCTCAGCGCTGCCGACACCAAGCCCGGCACCACGGGCAGCGGCGGCCCGGGCGGCCTCACATCGGCGGCGCCTGCCGGCGGGGACAAGAACATCATCGCAACGAAGGTTTTGGGAACAGTAAAATGGTTCAATGTAAGAAACGGATATGGTTTCATCAACAGGAATGACACCAAGGAAGATGTATTTGGACACCAGACTGCCATAAAGAAGAATAACCCCAGGAAGTACCTTCGCAGTGTAGGAGATGGAGAGACTGTGGAGTTTGATGTTGTTGAAGGAGAAAAGGGTGCGGAGGCAGCAAATGTGACAGGCCCTGGCGGAGTTCCAGTGCATGGCAGTAAATATGCAGCAGATCGTAACCATTATAGACGCTATCCACGTCGCAGGGGTCCTCCACGCAATTACCAGCAGCATTACCAGAATAGCGAGAGTGGGGAAAAGAACGAGGGATCGGAAAGTGCTCCCGAAGGCCAGGCCCAACAGCGCCGGCCCTACCGCGGGCGACGGCTCCCACCTTACTACATGCGGAGACCCTCTGGGCGTCGACCGCAGTATTCCAACCCTCCTGTGCAGGGAGAAGTGATGGAAGGTGCTGACAACCAGGGTGCAGGAGAACAAGGTAGACCAGTGAGACAGAATATGTATCGGGGTTATAGACCACGATTCCGCAGGGGTCCTCCTCGCCAAAGACAGCCTAGAGAGGATGGCAATGAGGAAGATAAGGAAAATCAAGGAGCTGAGACCCAAGGTCAGCAGCCACCTCAACGTCGGTACCGCCGCAACTTCAATTACAGACGCAGACGCCCAGAAAACCCTAAACCACAAGATGGCGAAGAGACAAAAGCAGCCGATCCACCAGCTGAGAATTCGTCCGCTCCCGAGGCTGAACAGGGCGGCGCTGAGTAAATGCCGGTTTACCATCTCTACCATCATCCGGTTTAGTCATCCAACACGAAGAAATGAAGATGAAATTCCAGCAATAAGAAATGAACAAAAGATTGGAGCTGAAGACCTTAAGTGCTTGCTTTTTGCCCACTGACCAGATAAATAGAACTATCTGCATTATCTATGCAGCATGGGGTTTTTATTATTTTTACCTAAAGACGTCTCTTTTTGGTAATGACAAATGTGTTTTTTTTTTAAAAAACAAACCTGGTTTTTCTCAATACACCTTTACAGGTTTTTAAATTGTTTCATATCTGGTCCAGTTGAGATTTTTAAGAACCTCATTTTTAATTTGTAATGAAAAGTTTACAACTTGATTTTTTCAAAAAAATCAACAAACGGCAAGCACCCGTTAATAAAGGTCTTAAATAATTTAAAAAAACCCAGAAGACTATAAAGTGGTTACATTTTATTTAAACCTTGGTTGACAGATATTAATTAAATCTACTTAAGTGTACATCAGATTTCTAGAGCATATCTGTTCATTCAAATATATGCACAAATCACATTACACAAAATTGAAATTGGTGTTAATAAATCCAAACCAAAGGAATGAGGACAATTTCCTTTTAAACTTTTATTTCAATGTGCATGTGTTAATATGACCCTTTGGAATTGCAAGGAAGAGGCCCATTCTCATTTTATCTAAATATTTTTTAAGTCCTATAGTAACAGTGATTTGTAGTAAGGATCCACTGACAAGCAAAGTGGACTGAACTCTTCACTGTAAACCAGTTCCAGGGGAATACTATTACACAGTCTGCCTGGGACATAGAACAGGGACTTCATTCCGGATCTGGATTGGCATGTTGAAGAAATGCAGGGGCCACCATTTACACTGTTCTGCCTTGTAGGGAGCTCATCATTTATGTTGTAGCCTATGTGGACAGCTCCCCCAATGCCTGGAGTTGTGCAAAGCATCACCCTGTCCAATACACATAGATCTAAAACACGTGTTTATTTTGTCTCCTCAAAATTGCAGCTATCAATTTCTGCTCTTACTCTACAACACAGCTATAAGAGCATAGAATTGGGGGTGCCTAGGTGGCTCAGTTGGTTAAGCATCTGCCTTTGGCTCAGGTCTCCATCCCAGGGTCCTGGGATGGAGCCCTGAGTTGGGCCCCCTGCTCAGTGGGGAGCCTGCTTCTCCCTCTCCCTCTGCCTGCCACTGCCCCTGGCACGCACACTCTCTCTCTCTCTCTCTGTCAAATAAATACATAAAATGTTTTTTTATAAAGAGCATACATATGGAGTTTGTGATGGTTAATTTTATATGTCAACTTGACTGGGCTAAAAGATGCCTAGATAGCTGTAAAACATCATTTCTGGATGTGTCTGAGAAGGTTTCTGGAAGATACCAGCATTTGAATCTATAGATTGAATAAAGATCCACTCTCACTAATGTGATAGGCATTATTCAATTCATTGAGGGCCTGAATGGAACAAAAAGTTACAGGAAAGAGGAATTCTCTCTCTCTTCTTGAGCTGGAATGTTCATCTTCTCCTGCTCTCTAATGTAGAGCTGCTGGTTCTTGGGCCTTCAGACTCCGGGACCTTCACCACTAGTCTTTACAGTTCTCTTGTCTTCAGTCATGTAACTGGTAGCAACTCCAGAAGCTCCTTTAGTTTTCAGTCCTTTTGACCCAGGATGAATTATACTAGCAGCTTTCTTGGTTCTCCAGGTTGCAGACAGCAGATTGTAGAACTTCATAGCCTCCATAACCACACGAGCCAGTTCCTAAATAAATTTTCCCTTATATATATCTCTACATATCCTATTGGCTCTGTTTCTCTGGTAAATACTGACTAATAACTGACTGGCATGATATTTTTGCATGTTTAGTTATATTTTTGTAATTGCTACACATTTATATAGTGATTACTAGGTGCAGGCAGTATTTTAATCACACATACAAATATTAACTCACTTGGTTTTCACAACAGCAGAGCCAGTATTCAAAGTGAGGCAATCTGTCTCAGAGCCCATACCCTCAACCCCTTTTCAGTACTAAGATATCAGGTAGGTACCACAATTGCTGTAAAATGCAGATAAAAACAGTATCTTTCCCACTGTTTTTCAGGTGAAGAATGGATGAGTTACTCAGGTCATGATCTCAGGGTCCTGGGATCAAGCCCCACATCGGGCTTCCTGCTTAGCGGGGAGTCTACTTCTCCCTCTCCCTCTGCCCCTCCTCTCGACTCATGCTCGCTCTCTCAATAAACAAATAAAATCTTTAAAAAAATGGATGAGTTACTGCTTGTTAAGTGTAGAACAGTGCCTGACACTGACTGATCGTGTCAACTTTCCTACCACCTACACTCTCCCACTCTTCCTCCAGCCCTTGGCATCAGGATGGGACTTGATGACTTTCTTGTCATTGTCATCACTCTTCTCTATTTTTTTCTTTTTATTTATTTCTTTTTATTTATTTCTTTATTTATTTTCAAAGATTTTTATTTCTTTATTTGTCAGAGAAAGAGAGAGCACAAGCAGAGGGGAGGAGCAGAGGGAGAAGCAGGCTCCCTGCTGAGTAAGGAGCCTAATGTGGGACTCCATCCTAGGACCCTGGGATCATGACCTGAGCCAAAGGCAGATGCTTAACTGACTGAGCCACGCAGGTGCCCCTCTACTTTTTTTCTTTACATGTTTTTGTCTTTCTGTTTTTTCTAAAACCCGCTAGCTCTCTCCATAAGTCATACATTCAAACTCCCTGAGAAGGAGAATCTCATTGGTTCAATATCTGTAAAAGATTGCTAGCTTTTGAGTCAGTGTTGGAGTAATCTATACAGATGTCTGGCTTTTTAGTCTGATGCCCAACCCTGAGCCAACGATCCGTGGCAAGGATGGCAGAGATTTTAACTATGCTAAATATATGCTCCTTTCATTATAAATATGCTTTATTCCTCAGTTTAACTACTTGTGTAGCTTGCTTGAGATCTGCCCAAACCATGCCCATCCAGTAACACTGATCTACCTCAACATGTCATTTCCTCATTTTTGTAGATTGCTTTTGACTATTTGCAAAAAGCCAGCCTGATGTTATTTTAGATTAGATTCATAGCTTTTAAAAATTGAGTAATTTTATTATTTGTATTAACTTAGGATATATAGAAAGTAACTTCTTTATACTGTCAAATATTATTTACTATTTATATGCATCAGTTTTGCTACCTAAGTTTACAAATAGAGCAGAGCCATCTCTAAGACAAAACTGTAATTGAAAGTGGGTAATAAAATAGCAGGGCAAATGGTTCCCGGACTTGTATTTGGATGCATTGGTGTGAATTAGACAAAGGAAACTGGCAAAGATAAGATCCTGAAGACAGAGACTGAGGGAAGGTGAGTATTTTCTGTTACAACTAAGAGGGCTGGGTAGGAGCCTCATTGAAACTAAGATTGCCGGTAGAAGCTGAAAGTCTCATTTTTGTAAGGGATTCTCCTAGGTAGAGACACAAACTCAGTGGTCAGATAATGAAAGATGACACAGCTTTAAAAAACTGAGTATTCTCTTCAGATCATAGAGGATAGGATAGCCTCAGCCCAGTAGGATGGAAGTACATTCAGTTCCACTTTTGTCACCTCTTTCTTTGGAACATCTGAGGAGCAGGGGTAGACCCAAGTAGATAATCAGGCTTGTTCCAGAACAGATCAGTGGAAGGAGCTTATGGGAGTCATCATCCTCAAAGGTAGATGTTAAGGAAGGGATTTATCTAGTACATGCCAGGTGTTCAAAACTAGTGTGGAATGAATGATAAACTGAGGCAAAATCAGGTGCCAGTTAACACCTCTGAGGTACCCTAAGGATGATAACCTAGGGATAAGACTAGAGATCTAAGACTAGACAGGAGGTAGCAATGTACAAACAAAGTTTGAGTTATTACCATTTGTGTTATTTATTTTGAATCCAAAGGGTGGTTGAACGTGAGAAAATATTAGTTACATATTGATCTCACATAGATTATTTCTTGATTGAACTGAGAAAATGTGTAATTCTACAAAAGGTAGAGATTATGCATATAAACAGTGAAGGAAATTCTGACGCTGAAGAATATGGAAGGCAACTATTTATTTTTTACTACATTTATATGCCCCTGTTTGACTTTTCCTTCCTCAATATTGGATGGATTTAAAAAGTATATAATAAACTTCTAAGCTTTTTTGGATATTATTTGTTTATAACACATATAGAGTAAAAATAATTTAAATATTTAACAATAAATATCGAAATATCTGGTAAAAAATAGTTAAACTTAGCTCATATCATAAGGATTATGATCACAACTCTTACACATATGGTCCTAGATTCCCTGTGGTATAGGGAAAAAAAAACAACATTTGATGAGTACCTCTATTTGTGGTATACTTCAAGATTCATTCTCTTTGTTTCACTTACTCAGTTAAGATGTACAGGACTTATCCTTATTCACCATACAGTTGTGGCTCCTAGTATTTTTAATTAATGTAAATTAAAGCAGAGACCAGTTGGGTGAAGGAAATTTTGATGATGATGATGATAATGATGGTAATGATAAATATGCTGCTGATGATAATAATGATAATTTGGCTACATTTTCATGACACCCTATAGAAGTTAAGCAAAGTTTCATTTAATAAATTACCAAAATTTTTCCAGCCTTCTCTCAATTCTTCCTTCTTCCATAGTAACCAGTAGATTCATAAGAAAGGGTGAGGGTAAAGTAGAAAAAAAGTCTTAGGAATTTATTGTTTCAAACTTCATCTTGTATCTCAATAGGTTTTAGATACTTTCTTTTCCAATGGCCTTGTTCATTCTTTTATTTTCCAAACACAACATAATATGGTATTCTATGTCATACCTCTATAATACAAAACTCATAGGGAAAATCATTCTTGACCTCTTCCAATAACTTGGTGGGCTTGTTTTTATAATATGTTGGTCACAGCTCGAAGATAAGGTAGCAGTTCTGGAAAGTTTAAAAAAGTTACAGTGTCCTAGGCACAACCCAGATCAATTCAAATCAGGATTTCTCAAGGTAGGACCTAAACATCAATAGTTTAAAATCTCCCTGGTGATTCCAAAGTGCAGCAAGTTAGAGACCCACTCAGCTATGGAAACATGCTGGTCTGAGTAGTCCTTGAAGGTATGCTTCTTGGTTTATCTATGATTCCAGAGCAGACCAACTCTGCTTCTGACTCAAGGGGACTGTGTTTAGATATGTTAATAAGATTTCCTGTCTTGGAAGGCATTCAGAATTCTTAAGGTGACATTGTATATCTCATCCTGATTTATCATGACATGATTTATAGACTTATCCTAAGAAGGAAACCTTGTTTTCTTTGGGGATAGTTTTTAGGTGGGAAGAAAAGGTGCATTTATGTCACCAGTTGTAGAAAAATGTAGAAAGATTCAACAGATCTGTACCTCTGAAACAAATAATACATTATATGTTAAGAAAAAAGAAGAAGAAAATAGCAGGAGGGGAAGAATGAAGGGGGGAAATCAGAGTGGGAGACGAACCATGAGAGACTATGGACTCTGAGAAACAAACTGAGGGTTCTAGAGGGGAGGGGGTGGGGGAATGGGTTAGCCTGGTGATGGGTATTAAAGAGGGCACGCTCTGCATGGAGCACTGGGTGTTATACGCAAACAATGAATCATGGAACACTACATCAAAAACTAATGAGGTAATGTATGGTGATTAACATAACAATAAAAAATTTAAAGAAAAATGTAGAAAGATAATAATAACAAAAAGTATACCACCACAGGCATTATTTTCAAGTAGCTGATATTAAAACGATACCTAGAAAATAGTCAGCTCTCTTTAAATTTTAATTGCTATACCTCCCAGCAGTAGAATTGGCTAAATAGATTTTAGAGAAGAAAGAAATTGCCCAGTATTTGTCTCAATAGAACTCTTTATGTTGCTATGAAAATACTTGACACTTGCAATTTTACAGAGAAATATTTGGGTTTCCTAGAACTTTCAAAATTGTGCTGCTTTGTGCCAACAGGGCAGAAAATTGGGTCAGATTATTTGTCATCTGTCCATTTTAAAAGACAAAGACCTTGGAAACTGCTCTGCTACTTGGGTGGGTTGCTGTGCAGACATTATTTCCCATCACAGAAGAGAAACTGTGAGACATTTTCTCACTAATGAGGACCTGCATGCCCTTTCTTTGTTCTTGTAACTTTCAGGATTTGATTTTCTCTGATTCTTTTAGAGAATGCAGTCTAATAGAAATTTTTATTAATAAATTGGGGAATTAGGTGGGAAAGAGTGAAATATCGAATTGTTTGAAAATTCTTTGAAGTTTATGGAAAAATCCACCCTTCCCCCCCCGACAGTTTATACAGTTCAATAGCTATTTAAACTTCCATTCAATTTCCAAACCTTTTTACACAGGGGGCCTTTTAATTTTTCTTTTTACTAGACTCTACAGTTTATCTTCAAACAAAGTTGGCTTTGAGGGAATTTGTGCTCTTGCTTCAGAAGTATCCTTTTATACATGTTGACTTTGATGTTTAATTATTACAAAGCAATCATAATACAATTAAATTGTGTTGATGTTTTCTTGAATTGTTTATCTGCTACTTTCATTGCAGTTTATTTTAGCTCAATTATTATATATCAATATTGAGTTATAATACGGGCTTTCTGTGACTGTCCCTGTTCTGGGAGGTCTATTTTGTCATTTAATTGGAAAAGGTTCAGGGTACCCTTTTAATGACTTAAAATTCTCAACCTGAATTATTCAGATATGGGAAGAATGTGGGAGTTGTGCGATTTAGAATAATTTTAATGCTGCAAATTATCAGACTAATTTTCAGTGGGGACACTGAGCTATGTGAAGTACTCAGATGAAAAACAAAACTTCTCGGTATCATGGTAGAGTTCAGAACCACTCCGTCCGAAGCTTAGAAATGGCTTCTTAAGAGATACAGCTGAGTGAATGAAGCTGTTGACCTGAAAGCTGTCAGCTCTAATGCTAGCTCTAGCTCTGATTTCCGCTGTTACTTGGGTAAACCATACAGCCTCTCTGCACATACATTTTCTTATCTATAAAAGGAAGATGCTAAAGTATCAACACTTCTCACCATGGCTTACGGAAATCTTGGGAATGAAATATGAGTATTCCAAATGAATTATTTGCTCATTCACTTCAGTGCAGCACTGAGATTTACAAGTAGTTTTTCTTTCCCCCCAGTTTAAGTTCTACCTGGATTTGATACATTCAGATTAAATTTTTATAGAGATGAAAAGTTTCAACATCTCCATTGCTTGCTACTTTCAGTAATGTTTAGGAAACATTGATTATGTGTGTTTTTCAAATTCCATATAATGGCTTACAGTCTAATGATGAAGGATGGAAAGACTAAGAGAGACAGACAATTCAAGCAGTGTCTTGGGTTTATGACAGGGAAATTTTGTATGGCTAGGGCAATGAAGGTAGGTTTCTAAATGGAAGCCACACTTGATGCATGACTTGAAGGATAGGTAGGATTTTAAATTATGGAGGTGGTGGGTCAGAACTTTTTCTTGAGAGGGAAAAACAGGAGCAAAATATAGTTGGCAGAAATGTACAAGCACTGTGCACAAGTAAACAGCTCATTTTGACTTGCCTAGAAGGTACACATAAAAAAGTCCTAAAGTTTGATGTTACTATGTAGGTTTGGGGTCAGATTCTGGAGAGCCTTGAAGGCCAGATGAAAGAGTTTCCATGTTACTCTGTTGGATGAGGAAAGTCATTAGGGGTTCTGAGTGACATAGTTGAAAGGGGAGAGGCAGAGTTAGCTGGCTGGTGTAATAGTCCCGAAGTGGGCTGTTACACTGAGTGTGGTTTTCCTTACCAGCTGCTGCTCAGTAAAATAATGGAATGAGTAGCCCTGAAAATAACTGCCAGCCTTAAGTAGCTGACATCACTTGGAATTATTTTCTCATTGAATTTGTGTCTAATAGGTCAATTCCAGCTTTCAAACCACATTTTTTTCCTTTTGGGAAAACTAAATTTTTGAAAGAAAAGATAACTTTTTGTTGTTTTCAATGTCTTCCTTGCTCCCACCACTGGGTTTGTTGTTATTGTTCAAATAAGAGCTCTTGTTCTTTTAGCCAAGAAGATTTTATTTTCTAATTTTTTTCCCTAATCAGGCAGTGAATTTATAATCCTGTGTTTATGATATCATGTCTGTTTCCATGAGAATAGATGTAATACAGCATATTTAGCACCATGGACGGGATCCAGCTAAAAATATTTGTAAAAGCCTGAAATGTGAGGCTGTATACAGCCATTGGTTGGCTCTGCTTTGGTCTTGATGTCTTCATTGAAAATGTCAGCTTTCTGTGAAACTCAGAAAGCAATTAAAATGGCACAGAAGGGAACAACTCTGAAGAGGTAGCTTCTTGGCCACCTGAATTAGGTTGTTTGGTTTGTTCCTAAAGATGTTTGGGAGGGTTTGTGTGTTACTAGTTACAATCAGGTAAAAAACTTTAAGATCCTCGCTTCAGAAGTATGATTTTAATTGCAGTAGATAAAGAAGTGGGAATACTAGCAGGGAGAAGCAGCACTCTTCTGTTAAGAAACTACTGCCTTTAAATTCTTGGTTAGGGCGCCTGGGTGGCTCAGTCAGTTAAGAGTCTGCCTTTAGCTCAGGTTGTGATCTCAGGGTCCTGCCTGGGATCAAGTCCCACATTGGGTTCCTCGCTCAAGAGTCTGTTTCTCCCTCTCCTGCCCCTTCCCCCATGCTCATGCTCTCTATCACTCGTGCTCTCTCTCTCTCTCAAATAAATATATAAAATCTTAAAATAAATAAATAAATAAATTCTTGGTTAAGCACATGTAAAGTTTACAAAGAGACAGGGGTGCCCTGTAGACTATGAATAACATTCACTAACATGAAAGTGCTAGTTTAGGGGCCAAACAAGCCCTCCAAAAAACTAGTATTTTTGGTGATAAGGGATGTTTACATGATATACCAAATCTTGGATAAGAATAGAGTTTCAATACTTTATATATTTAGTTCAAATGATTACCCTTAAAAATATGATTGGGATTTTTAAAAAAAATTTTTCAGTTTTATTGAGATATAATTGACATAGAGTATAAGTTTAAGGTGTACAATGTGATAACTTGATACTCATATATTGAGAAACAATTACCACAGTAGGGTTGGTTCACACCTCTCTCACCTCATGTAATAATAATCTCTTTTTTCTGGTGAGAACATTAAAATCTACTCTTGTAGAAACTCTCAATTATATAATATAGTATTATTAACTATAATCACTATGCTGTACATCAGATCCCTAGAACATATTCATCTTAAAACTGAAAGTTTGTACCCTTTGACCACCATCTCATTTCCCCTAACCCCCAGTCCCTGGCAACCACTCTTCTACTTTCTGAGTTTGGCTTTTTAAGATTTCACATTTAAGTGATATTGTACAGCATTTGTCATTCTCCATCTGACTTATTTCAGTTAGCATAATGCCTTCAAGTTACATCCATGTTGTTGCAAATGACAGGATTTCTTTCTTTCTCATTTCATTGTGTATATGTGTGTATAATATACATACATACATACATACATACATATATATATATATATATATATGTACACACATCTTTATCCATTCACCTGTAGAGGGACACTTAGGTTGTTTCTGTGTCTTAGCTATTGTTAATAATGCTGCATTGAACATGGGAGTCCAGAAATCTTTTCAAGAACTGATTTCAAATATTTTGGATAAATACCCAGAAGTGGGATTGCTGGGTCATAGGATAGTTCTAGTCCTAAATTTTTGAGGAATCTCCATACTGTTTTCCATAGTGGCTACACCAATTTATACTCCTACCAACAGTGCACAAGAGTTCCCAATACTTGTTATCTTTTGTCTCTTTGATGATAGCCATTGTAATAGATGTGAGGTGATATCTCATTGCGGTTTGGGTTTGCATCTCCCTCATGAATAGTAATGTTGAGCATCTTCCATGTACCTGTTTAGCAATTTTTACATCTGCTTTGGGAAAATGTCTATTCAGTTCTTCTCATTTTTTAATCAGATTGTTTTTGTTTTGTTTTTTTGCTATCAAGTTGTATGTATGAGTTCTGTATATATTTTGGATATTAACTTTTTTATGTTTGTTTGTTTAAAAGTTCTGTATTGTGTCATATAAACTGTCTTCATATACACATGCGTTAAGTGAAAGACTGCTCTTCCTTCTCCCTTGGATATTAACTTTTTTTTTAAGATTTTATTTATTTATTTGAGTGAGGGAGAATGAGAGAGAGAGAGAGAGCGCACATGAGAGGGGGGAGGGTCAGAGAGAGAAGCAGACTCCCCGCTGAGCAGCCCAATGCGGAACTCGATCCCGGGACTCCAGGATCATGACCTGAGCTGAAGGCAGTCGCTTAACGAACTGAGCCACCCAGGCGCCCCTTGGATAGTAACTTCTTATCAGGTATATGGTTTATAAATATTTTCCCCATTCCACAGGTCATGTTTTTATTTTGCTGATTGTTCCTTTTGCTATGCAGAAATTTTTTAATTTGATATAGTCCCATTTATTTCCTTTTGTTTTTGTTGCTTATGATCTTGGTGTCATATCCAAAAAATTGTTGCCAAGACCAATATCAAAACATTGTTACCTATATTTTCCTCTAGGAGTATTACAGTTTCAGGTTTTATGTTTAAGTCTTTCATCCATTTTGAGTTAATTTCCACATATTTGTAAATTTTCCACTTTTCCTTTTATTATTGATTTCCACTTCCATACCATTGTGATCAGAAAGGATACTTGGTATGATTTTAGTCTTCTTAAATTTCCTAAAATTTGTTTTGTGACCTATCATATGAACTATCTTGTAGAATGTTCCATATGTGCTTGGAAGAATGCGTATTTTGCTCCTCTTGGATTGAATGTTCTGTATATGTCTGCTAGATCCATTTTGTAGAAGTATAGTTCAACTCCAATGTTTCTTTATTGATTTTCTGTCTGAATAATCCAGCCATTGTTGAACGTAGGGTATTGGAGTACCCTACTATTATTGTACTGTCCTGTACTTCTTTCAGATCTGTTAGTATTTGTTTAATATATTTAGGTGCCCTGTTGTTTGTTGCATATATATTTATAATTGTTATATACTCTTGGTGAATGACCCCTTTATAGTTATATAATAACCTTCTTTGTCTCCTGATACAATGTTAGCTAAAAGTCTATTTTGTCTGATATAAGTATAGTTACTTCTGCTCTCTTTTGGCTTCCACTTAAATGAAATAACTTTTTTCATCCCTTCACTTTGAACCTATGTATATTTAAAGCTGAAATGAGTCTCATGTAGGCAGCATATTGTGGGGATTCACAGTGCCTGGATAGATAAAACCTGACCTGTACATGCCTCCCTGGATGAGACTAATTGAAAAAAAGTGAAGACAGAGTTTGGCTTGAGGCCTTTCACCACTAGGGTGTCTGGCCCCCAGGCCTCTCCTTTCTCCTACTAAAGTGTCTGGAGTAATCTTTTCATTCACCATCTTAGAGTTTGCTGGCCAACCTGACAGCATATAGTGGGTCTTTTTTTTTTTTTTTCCCGCTTCCAGCCATTGTATGCCTTTTGATTAGAGAATTTAGTCCACTTACATTTTGAGTAATTTTTGTTAGTAAGGATTTACTAATGTCATCTAATTAATTTTGTAGTTCTCTTATTTCTTTCATTTGTTCTTTTCATCTCTTGCTTCCTTCCTTTGTGAACTGATGATTCTGGGTGGTGGTATGCTTTGATTCCCTTCTTCTATCTTTTGTGTATCTGTTGTAGGTGTTTGCTTGTGATTACCATGAGGCTTACATAAAACATGTCATAGGTATGGCAGTCTATTTTACATTGATAGCAATTTAACTTTTTTTTAACTTTTATTTATTTATTATTTATTTATTTATTTATTTATTTATTTATTTTTGAGAGAGAGAGAGAGAGAGAGAGAGAGAGCATGAGTGAGGGTGAGGGGCAGAGGGAAAAGCAGACTCCTCTCTGAGCAGGAAGCCTGATGCAGTACTTGATTTCAGGACCCTGGGATCATGACTTGAGCCAAAGGCAGATACTTAACTAACTGAGCCACCCAGGAAACCGATAGTAATTTAACTTTGATCACACACAGAAAGGTTACCCTTTTACTCCCCTGCCCCCATTTTTATAATTTGATGTCAGAATTTCCTTATTTTTATATTATGTATTCATTAACAAATTATTTTAGCTATAGTTATTTTTAATAAAGGAGTCTTGTTCTTATAAAGGATTTTGCTCCTTTAGCTTTTATACTAGAGTTATGTGTTTAATATACCATCATATTACAGTATTAGACTATTCAGAATTTGACTATGCACTTACTTTTAGCAGTTATATATTTTCATTTTTAATGTTACTTATTAGCATCTTTTAGTTTTAGCTTGAAGAACTCCTTTCAATATTTCTTATAAAGAAAGTCTAGTAGTGATTACCTTCATCAGCTTTTATTCAACTGGAAGTCTTTATCTGTCCTTCATTTCTGAAGGATAACCATACTGGATAGAATATTCTTGATTGATCATTTTTTTCTTCTAGCTCTTGAAATGTATCATTCCATTCTCTTCTGGCCTGTAAGGCTTCTGCTAAGAAATTTGCTGATAACCTTGTTAGTTATAAGCTGCTTTTCTCTTGCTGCTTTAAGATACTTTAAAAAAAAAACCTTTGCTATCTAAAAATTTTATTATAATGTGTCTTGGAGAAAATCTCTTTGAGTTTGTTTGGTGAACTATGAACTTAATGAATGTGGATATCCAAATAGCTCTACAATTTTGGAAGTTCTCAGCCATTATTTCTTTAAATAAACTTGCTGCCCCCTTCTCCTCTTCTATAGGACTGCGATAATTAGAAGATTGTGGCTTTTAATGGAATCCCATAGATCACATAGATTTTCTTCTCTCTTTTTCATTCTTTTGTTGTTGTTCTCCTCAAACTAGGTAACTTGAAGGCCCTGTCCTCTAAATCATAGATTCTTTCTTTTGCTTGATCCTTACTGTTTTTGATACTTTATTTCATTTTTAAATTTCATTCATTGTATTCTTTAGCTCCAGAATTTGTTTGGTTCATTTTTGTGATTTTTATATCTTTTTTTTATATGGTTAGTTGTGTAGACTTTATTCTTTTTTAATATTTTATTTATTTATTTGACAGAGAGAGAGAGAGAGAGACAGCAAGAGAGGGTACACAAGCAGGGGGAGTAGGAGAGGGAGAAGCAGGCTACCTGCTGAGCAGGGAGCCTGTTGTGGGGCTTGATCCCAGGACCCTGGGATCATGACCTGAGCCAAAGGCAGATGCTTAATGACTGAGCCACCCAGCTGCCCCTGATTTTTATATTCTTGTTAAACTTCTCATTTGTTCTCATGTATTATTTTTCTGATTGTATTGAATTGCTTTCCATGTTTTCTCATAGCCCATTGAGCTTTAGATTTTTAAAGTTCCAGTATTTTGAATTCTTTATCAGGTCAACTGCAGATCTTCATGGTTTTGGTGTTGGTTCCTGGAAGATTATTGTGAATGTTTGGTGGTGTCATGTTTCCTTGATTTCTTATAGTCCTTGAAGTCTTGAATTTTTGTCTTCACATTTGAAGTAGCAGTCATCTCTTCTACTCTTTACTAACTGACTTTATATTTTTTTTAAGATTTTATTTATTTATTTGGCAGAGAGAGAGACAGCAAGAGAGGGAACACAAATAGGGGGAGTGTGAGAGGAAGAAGCAGGCTTCCTGCTGAGCAGGGAACCCGATGCGGGGCTGGATCCCAGGGCCCTGGGACCCTGAGCTGAAGGCAGATGCTTAACTGACTGAGTCACCCAGATGCCCTACTAACTGACTTCAGGTAAGAAATATTTCCATTAGCTCTGCTAGGGTTTTGGCGGCTTTCTCAGACCTTTTATTTATATACCTGCCCCATGCTTCTTGCTCCCTCTTGTGGCAAAATTCTTAAGTTTATATGCCTTTATTAATCCTGTAGTGTACCAGGCTGGGTGCTGACAGCCTTTCTTTTGATTTCCCAAGAGCAGAGGTAAAAACTCAAGCTTGTGATCTCTCTCTGGCCCACGGATTCTGGCTGATCTCTCCGTGTGCTCATTAGCTGTCTGTCAATGTTTGCTATTACTGCTGTTGAAAGCATGAACCAGGGAGCTGACCACATGGTGTGGGGGAGTGAAGTATGCAGATTACTAGGGCTGCCCATTGGCAAGTTGGGGAAATATGCATGTGATGTATCCCCAGCTGTTGTAACTGTGCTTCTTGACAGAGTCCTTGATCTGAGTTAGCAGGATCCATGCCCCTTTAATGGACTCTAAGAATCCTATTGACTGCTTTGCCAGCCTCTTTCTGTCCCCCAGTGATGCAGTTCATGACTCAGTGCTCTGCATGAGGCAAGAGAGAAATGGGCCTTCTTGGCACTGTCTTGCACAGCTGGGGAATCCAGGTCCTTACTCACACACTTTTGTTTTTCCCCACAGGGAAATCATGAGCTAAAGTATTGGCACTCAGCTGTGCTACCTTGGATGAGGGGTGATGCAGGTAAAGTCAAACTGTTACTCTTACCATCTTTAATGTATCCAAACTTTCCACACAAGCTCTTTCATCTATGGGTGATTGTCTGAGAATGTTGTCCAAGGACTCCTGGACTTCAGCTGAGAGGGTCTAGAACCAGTTCGTAGGTCACTGCATGGTCCACAGGACCAACGTGTTTATGCCTATTACCTAATGCAGAGGTGGGCAAGATTCTCTCCAGGTCGCTTGATACATGGTACTGGGTCCCACAGCTCCTACAAAGATACTTTTTTTTTAATTTAATTTTATTATGTTATGTTAATCACCATACATTACATCATTAGTTTTTGATGTAGTGTTCCATGATTCATTATTTGCATATAACACCCAGTGCTCCATTCAATATGTGCCCTCTTTAATACCCATCACCAGGCTAACCTATCTCCCCACCCCCCTCCCCTCTAGAACCCTCAGTTTGTTTCTCAGGGTCCATAGTCTTTCATGGTTCATCTCCCCCTCCAATTTCGCCCCCCTTCATTTTTTCCTTCCTATCTTCTTCTTTTTTTTTTTTTTAACATATAATGTATTATTTGTTTCAGAAGTACAGGTCTGTGATTCATCAGTCTTACACAATTCACAGCGCTCACCATAGCAGATACCCTCCCCAATGTCTATCACCCAGCCACCCCATCCCTCCACCCCCCACCACTCCAGCAACCCTGTTTGTTTCCTGAGATTAAGAATTCCTCATATCACTGAGATCATATGATACATGTCTTTCTCTGACTGACTTATTTCGCTTAGCATAGGTACTTTTAATTGTGGATGGATGCCAAATTATTGCTGTTGTGGGGAGGGATATAATGAGGGATGTTTTATTCAGCTATGATACTGATGTTACTTGAGGGAAATCTTTAATTCTGGTTTAAAAAAAAGATCTGAAAAGATTATTTTAGGATAGTTGAAACTTCACTACAAAATGAACAATTATTGCATTTGCTAGCAATTAATCATGGTGGACACACGTGAATCACTTCTCCACACAGATTATCCTTGTTTCCTTGTACCAATCCCTGAATTGACTTTGGAAAATATCCTCTTCCTCCAGTCAATCATGTGATTTCTGTGGAATTGTGTCTATCCCCAAAACTTGCTGAGGGCTCTCAATGCTTAATGCAAACATACAACCTAGCGATTGCCTGAGGGAATGGTAGGGGTGGTAGATTATATTATTTTGGCAAATATTCAGACACTCATACCCACATGCAAGGATTCTTCCAGTCCCAATGATGTTTATATTGGCCATGTTTTAGCCAATGTCAATAGAACATGAGGAGTGGTGATCCATGCTGCATCCAAGCAATCACTTTAAATGTGATCTTTTTGTCTGTCAGACTACAGGTGTATTAGTTAGGATTCAAAGGCAATGGGAGGCAGTTTTATAGAATAAGGGATTTATTTTAAGAATTTGAAATTATACAAATGTAGAAAGATAAAAAATTGAAAGACTAAACAAAGATTTTTGAGAATCAGAGGAGTCATTAATGAATATGAGAAGTCAAGCACATCTAACCATGGAAGGGGAAGATTGTGGGGAGGTCTTTTGTCAATGTACATCCACAGCCAAACATTTATTGGTCACCAACATTGGTCAACAGGATAGCACTTAGGAAGGATATTAAATTTAGAGCAAAAAAGAGCAAGAATGAACTAGAGTGCACTCAACACTTCCCCATTTGCCATAATGGTGTGTTATTCTGATATTCTTCAGAGAGTAATGGCGACTGTTTTACTTCTGTCTCACAGATATCAAGCAAAATCTTCTTCTGGCCAACTCTAACATGGAGCTCTGAAAGTCAGGAGATTTTGGAAACTGTTCTTAGCAAAGATGAAGAGTACAAGATACTGAAATGAGTATGTGCCATATTGGGACTACTTCTACAACTTTGATCAAATGAAGAATACATGAAATGGAACCACAGCTGAGATAGAGCTTCAGCTAATTACCAACTCTTATACAACATGAACAAGAAATAAGTATTTAATATAGTAAGTCACTCAGATGTTGGGGTTGTTTGTTATTTTAGTTCACTTGACAAATAATGAAACTGGTACTAGAAGTGCGGGGTTGCCTAAATCAAAAACCAAAAATATGTATCACTTCTTTTATTGTTGGCTAGGGAGGAAACAGAGATCTAGAGAAAGAGTAACCTGTGTTTTCAATGGTATTTCATAAAATGCACAATGGATAACTTGGAAGACATAAAATGACACAATAAAATTGAAGTTTTACATGAACACTTTTTGAAAAAGAATGTTCCTAGTGTTGGTTGTTATTTATCAGCTGCATTTAATAAGGTTCTATGAGAAAGACATGAGTTCATTAGAGGATTGATTTTTTTTTTTAAGAAAGGATGAGAAACAGAATAGACAACTTTGAGACAGAGATTGGAAAACAAAACTTTTTTTCCCTAATACGTAAAAGAAAATATTGATAATTTATAAAAACCACAATATCTATTTAGTATTAAGACATTCACAAGCAAAAAAAAAAAAATCATGGGAAGGCCATCCTACTTTTTATTAAATCTTTTGAATAAATTAATGTGGCCCCCAGAAACATTCTCTGAATTAGGCAAAACAGCTCAGTAAAAGAGAATAAGAATTGTCTCATGGAAGCCTAAATAAAGTAACTAAGCTGAGAGAGAGAAAGGCATATTTCAAAAAGAATTATAAGTGTATCTATTGGTATAGGGATCTTAAGAATCAGACAGATAGTAAGCCAGTGATGTTTTTGAGAGAGCTATATGGCCAAAAGCAATATTAGCCTGAATTAAAACCTAAGGAGCACTGGGTGTTATATGCAAACAATGAATCATGGAACACTACATCAAGAACTAATGATGTAATGTATGGTGATTAACATAACACAAAACAACAACAACAACAACAACAAAAAAAACCTAAGGTGTTAAACAGCATTTAAAGTTTATGATAAAAGTGGCAATCCTATCAGGAAAACAAAACAATCCTAAATGTGTATGAACCTAATAACAGAGCTACAAAATACATGAAGCAAACCCTGAAAGAACTAAGGGTATAGAAAGAAAGTTTGGCAAACATATTTGGAGAATCAATTAGCCCTCTTTTAGCTAACTGGTTGAACAGTAAATACAAAATTAGTATTGGTATAGAAGATCTGAACAATAACATCCACCAACTTGAACCAAATCACTTAACAAACACTACTAACAATGGCATAATATGCATTCCTTTAGAGTATACAGGAGACATTCACCAAGATAAAACATATGCCAGAGAATAAGATCACTCCGAATAAGTTTAAATGCATTGAAATCTTACATAATATATCTTTTAACCACAATGGGATTAGAGATTAAAATTTTAAAGGAAAATGCACTTCTGAGTAATCCATGTATCAAAGCAGAAATCATCAGAAATATTAGCATATAAAATCACTTCACACTTAATAGTAAAAAAAAAGTTGAAATTCATGGAATGCAACTAATTCAGTACTTAGAGGAAATTTGTAACTTTTAACACCTTTCTTGAAAAATAAAAGAAACTAAAAATGAAAGATCTTTGTCTTCACTTTAGAAGCTAGAAAAAAAAAAGTAAGTCCAATGTAAAATAACTAAATAAATGATAATAGAATCAGGAATCAATAGTATAGAAATCATATAAGCAATAGGGAACATTTATAAAGTAAAATTTGATTGTTGGAAAATATTATTAAAATTGATTAAACCATAATACATATCAAGAGAGAAAAGATATAATACAAATGAACAATATCAAGGAAGAAAGAGGAAACATGACTATAGCTTCTACAGATAAAAGATAATCAGGGAATATAATGAACAACTTTATGGCAATAAATTTGATGTTAGATAAAATGAACACATTTTTGAAGAACATATCTTACTAAAATTAAACAGAGTACTGAAATATCCTCAAACTTATTACAGAAATTAAAAGTTATTAAATAACTTTTTTCCAACATAGAAAACTTCAGTTTGGTTATCTGTGCCAGTTAATTTTATGAAACATTTGAGAAAGACATACACCAATATTACTAAACTATTTCAGAAAATAGAGAATTCTTCCCAACTCATCTAATTAGGCCAATATATTTCTGAGACCAATACTAATAAAGACAGTACAAAAAAAAATTATAGACAGTATTCCTCATGAACATGGAAACAAAAGCTCTTAAGAAAATATTGGAAAATTAAATTAGTAATACATAAAAATGATATATTATGACTAATTTGAGTCAACTCCATGAATGCAAAGTTGGTTCAATAGTCAAAAGTCAAACAATGTAGTTAATTATTAACAGCATAAAGGAGAAGACTCATATGATCATCTCATATGTGACAAAATTCAATGTCTATGATAAAAGTTTCATAAATTACAACCATAAAAAAATTTAGTTTGACAAAGGACACCTACAAACATCTTTCAGCTAACATATTATTAAATGGTAAAATATTAAACATTTTCTATCAAAGATTGATTGACGACTGCTATCACCACTTCCATTCCTTATTGTATCTAATGTCTTAGCCACTGCACTAAAGCAAGAGAAAAAAGAGACATAGGGTTTGGAATGGAGGAATTAAAACTCTCTCTATAAAGACAATATTATCTATGTAGAACATCAGAGGCATCTACCAAATACTACTAGAATTAAGTCAATTTAGCAAACCCACAGGTTAGAAGACCAATATATTTTAAAAATATATTGTTATTACTACAACTAAGAAATGGTAAATCAAAAATATAGAGGCACTTCCAGTATAATAGAAAGACATGAAATATGTAGATTAAACAAAACGAGTAGAACTGTAAACTAAATATTACTAAGCAGTGCTCAAAGAAATGAAAGACAATGTAAATAAATGAAGAGATATACCAAAACTGTGGGTTGGAAAATTCAACATATCAAGATGTCCATTCTCTCTATATTTAGCTGAAGAGTCAAGGTAAAAACAATCAAAATTCCAGCAGAACATTTTTGTCCATTGGGTGGAAACTTAAATGATAATTTAAGATTTACATGGAAATGCCAAGGACTTAGAATACCTAAAACAAGTTTTAGAAAGAAGGCAAAAAGTGGAGTTCTTTTCCTGCCTGACTTCCAGGAGTACTCTATGGAAAAACACATAAGTTGATGGAAGAGAAGAGAGATTCCAGAAATAGACCCACACATATATTATTAATTGATTTTCAAAAAAGTTACCAAGGTAGTTCATTGGAAGAAATGATAATTTTCAACAATGGTGCGGAGACAACTAGATATTTGCACGAAAAAAATAAACCTTGACCAAATGCTTTACACAGAATACATTTGCTATTGGTTATAGACATGAATGCAAAATAAAAAAAATAATATTTTTACAGAAAACATAGTAGAGTTTCTTTATGGCCTTGGAGTAGGTAGATTTCTTAGGTCACAGAAAATACTAAGCATTTAAACAATGATAAATTGGGCTTTGTTAAACATTTGTTTTCTTCAAAAAACACCATTCTATTTTATAGCATTCTACTAAGATTTTTTTATAACATATGCATTATTTTATATATATTATTTTTAATACCCCAAAACTAAAACAACACAAATTTTAATTAACAGGAGTTATGAACAAATTGGGTGATATTCATAGTTTGGAATACTACTTAGCAATAATAAAGGTTGGAAAACTGATACAATATAGAGGAATGCAGCAACAACAATCAATCTTTAAAATATCCTTAGGGACAGAAGCCAGACACAAAGAATATGAACAGTATGATGAGGGTCAGCAAAATTTTTCTGTAAAGATTGTAAGCATTTTAGGTTTTCTAAGCCATATGGTCTCTATGACAAATACTCAGCTCTGCCATTGTCACATGGAATCCATGATAGACAAGATGCAAACACATGAGTGTGGCTGTATTCTAATGAAACTTTCTTTTCAAAAATAGGTGTCAAGCTGAATTTGATCTATAGTTGGCCAAAAGCTGCTGTATGATTTTATTTACATGAAGTTCTAGAATGGGCAAAGTAACCAACCTATAGTGATAGAATTCAAAATAGTGGTAGCCTAAGGTAGAGGTAGGGTGGCAAATTGATTGCCAAGGGGCAGAAGGGAATTTTCTGGGGTGAAGTAAATGTCTATATATTGATTGGAGTGATGGTTATACAAAATATACATTTATCAAAGCTCATTAACTTATTTTATTTAGAAAGAAGAGCACATGCAGAGGTGTGGAGAGAAACTACAGCATGGAGCATACAGGAGTACAGGCAATCTCAAGAAAATTTGCATTACTAGAGGACTAGGTAGAGCATAGAAAGTAAGGGCTTAAATTTAGAAAGATTGGAGAACTGGTCATGTGACCTAGAGACTTTGCAGTAGTGAATGGTATATACTATATGCCCTGTTAGTGTTTATATACCATGTTACACATCGTATTCATGTTAATTTTATTTTTTTTAGGTTTAATTTCAGACTGCTGGTTTAGTTAAGTCTGTAACTGGCCATTAAATTAGAATTCAATGTTAAATGTTAATTTCTAGAAGACTTGAGACACCTTTTGCCAAATACCTTCATATTTCCGAGCAAAGGTAGAATACTCAACAGAGCTTGTAAAGGAGGGATGATCTAAAATATGTGTTGCAAACTTCACCTCCCCTTCAAGTATATTAAAGAGTTTTCATACAACTGACCAAATTTGGGGGGGTGGGATTTCTTTGAAAAGAGTTGCTAGGATGCTATTGACTTCTTCCCCTACCTGGAAGAGACTATTTTCCTAAGCCTAGAGGGCTTTAGGAAGAATAGTTGAAGAGCTTCACCTTACGTCTTCAGTAATTTGTGGGCTGTGAAGAAGATAGTTTTCTAACCACACCTGAGAAAACCCAGAAGCAAGAGTCTGAGGTTGGGTAGTAGCTTTGATAGGAGAGAAATGAGATGTAGTAGCTTTGGGAATAGCTTGTATGCCAAGAGCTATTCCAGGTCAAGTATGATCCTGTGTTTGCCCTAGGAGAGTAAAAACAAACAAGCAAATAAACAACAATGTAAGCTTTTGTTCAAGAGGAACGAGGTGACTCCAAGTTAAAGTGTCTTTATAGAGTTGTTTAAACAAATGGCATTCACCCACAGAATACAGAGCCTGGGCTAAAGGACCTGCTGGTAGAGAGTCCCCAGCCATGGAAGGGCTCTGAGGAACCCATAAATAAGCTTGAATAAAAAAGAATAATATTTTTGCATTGGCAAGCCTAGAGGAAACTCGTACCAAATTACATCTGCACCAGTCAAGGGGGATTTTCCTGTCCTTTGCCTCTTTCTCTTCCCGTTTCAATCCTGAAAGATCTAGACACAGCTCATAGAGTGAAGAAGCACAATTAGGATCCTCAGATGGAAAAAAAAGAAGAAATGGACCATATCAACTTTTCCATTGTGGCATCCAGCCTGAAAGCAGGCCCAATTAAAAAAATTCAAGATATTTAGATTGTAGACTTTTTTTAAAAAAAATTGCATATATAGATTTGTGAATCTCTTGTAAAAACTTTGCCCAGTTCCAAGAATCTATGGTTTGGGAATCACCACCTCTTTGGAGAATCTGTGTTTTAGTTTATTCCAAAGGATGGAATTTATAGTCATTTCTTAAGTCAAAATGCTTTAAGCCTTCTTATCTCTCCAGCCTTACCTCTTACTACATCTTGTCATTTCTTGGGTATATCAGAATCATTTAAGCCCTCCTCCAGCTCTATTCTTATCTCCCTTGCTATTTTGTTAAACGTCTTTAAACAGTTCTTTGCTGTTCCCCGGTCTCTCTTGTACTGACTTTTTTGCCCTCTGTCATTACTTCTAGGCTCTGTTCAAGTACTTTCCTCCTATCGCTACATTTTTCAAGGCCCATCTTTCAAGGCCTGTCTTAAATGCTACCTCCTTTATAAATGATGTTCTTATTCAGTCAGAATTTCTCTCTCCCTTCTTTGAAACCTTATGATCACATTATGGCTTATATTATTTAACAAGTTCTGTGCTATACTATAATTATTTTGGTATCATTTTAGTTCCTTAGTTTTATTTTTTATTTTTATTTATTTTATTTTTTAAAGATTTTATTTATTTATTTGATAGACAATGAGAGAGGGAACACAAGCAGGGGGAGTGGCAGAGGGAGAGGCAGGCTTCCCACTGAGCAGGGAGCCCAACGTGGGGCTCCATCCCAGGACCCTGCGACCATGACCTGAGCCGAAGGCAAACGCTTAACCAACTGAACCACCCACGTGCCCCTTAGTTTCTTATTTTTAATTAGTAATGTGTGCATGTTCTTTCTTAAAAATTCCTATAATACAATAGTAAAAGCTGTAAATTTACCTTAACTTGGGCAGTCGTTCTCAGACCCATTCTTACTCCACAATGTAATATTTTTAAAACTTTGCTTTGATATTTATCTTCAGTTTCCATATTTGTTAAATGGTTCCTCATAGTTACAAAGTTGGTCTGAGAATTATTGTACTAATCAATGAAAAACACAACACAGTACCTGGCATATTATTTATTTTTTTTAAAGGGTTAGTAGACTTATTTTACTTTTTTTTTTAAAAGATGTATTTATTTATTTGAGAGAGAGAGAATGAGAGAGAGAGAGTACATGAGAGGGGGGAGGGTCAGAGGGAGAAGCAGGCTCCCTTACTGAGCAGGGAGCCCGATGTGGGACTCGATCCCGGGACTCCGGGATCATGACCTGAGCCGAAGGCAGTCGCTTAACCAACTGAGCCACCCAGGCGCCCCTGGCATATTATTTTTTTAATATTTTATTTATTTATTCATGAGAGACAGAGGGAGAGAGGGAGAGAGAGAGAGAGAGAGAAGCAGAGGGAGAAGCAGTTTCCCAAGTAGCAGGGAGCCCAATGCGGGACTCGATCCCAGGACCCTGAGCCGAAGGCAGACGCTTAACCATCTGAGCCACCCTGGCGCCCTACCTGGCATATTATTGAGTGATTCCTCAACAATATTATTACTACTACTATTATTATTGTTATTATTATTATTGTTAACATCATTTCAGATTGTTCTCTAAGCATTTATAAGTCTTTATCTATGCATATATAAAGATATATATGCACATACTATTTCTTTTAAAAAGTATAAAAATATGAATAGTCTATATATTATAGAGAAATTCCTATGTCAGATTTGGAGGTTTACAGTTCTGCTTCTTTGCTGTAAAAAATGCTTCATTGAAACTACTTTTTTAAAAAACTACTTTTATATTTTTCTTTGTGTTTAAATATTTTTGAAGCATAGTTTCCCAGTTGTAAATCATGATGTCAAAAGTTGTAAATATTTTCAGTTTTGATAGGTAGTCTGAAACATTCCCCTATTGGAGCCTATTTCACCACAACTTCATTGGCATTGGATATTGTCTGTCTTTTTTTCTTTCTTTCTTTCTTTCTTTCTTTCTTTCTTTCTTTCTTTCTTTCTGTCATTGGATGGAAAAATAAAATGTCATTATTGCTTTGATTTACAATTCTCTGACCACTTATAAGTCCATGAATATCTTCAAATATATTTGCTATCTATATGTTTCTTTTTCTGTTAATTGCCTATTTCATTTTCCCAATTTTAAAGATTATTTATTTATTTATTTATTTGAGAGACAGAGAATGAGAGATAGAGAGCATGAGAGGGAAGAGGGTCAGAGGGAGAAGTAGACTCCCTGCTGAGCAGGGAGCCCGATGCGGGACTCCAGGATCATGACCTGAGCCGAAGGCAGTCGCTTAACCAACTGAGCCACTCAGGTGCCCCATTTTCCCAATTTTAAAAAGGGATGTTGTCTTTTCCTATATCTGTATCGGCACCATCTTAAATTTAAAAAAAATCTGGGGATTTTGATTATAATTAGGTGGTATTTATAGGATATAATGGAGGGAATTAATTTTGATAATATTAACTGTTGCTACCTGTGATTTAGAGATTCCTTATTACTCATTTTTTTTTTTTTAATTTAACACAGTGCCCTGAATATTGTCTGGCATTCTTGTTTACTTGAATTGTATGAAGTGATGTATGTCCTGGCTCCTCTGTGTGTGTGTGTGTATGTGCGTGTATGTGTATTTCTAATTTGAAAAATTCAGTTATATGAACCCTCCACTTCTTTTCTTGGAAGGGAAAGAGGATGAGAAGATTTTAAACTTCACATGTTGGAATTAATGATTTTTATGGCTCATAACTTTTCCTCCAAAATAAGAATGAGTTAAAAAATAAATCTGTTAAGTATAAATGTGATAAAATTTATTAGTGTAACAATTTTAACTTTGGCATAATTATAAATTAAAATATGGCTATTCCTTTCCTGTCTACATTATTTGTATAATAGCAAGACCCATTGTCTCAGTGTGGCTTGTTCTACAGAAATGTAATGTTCTGAAATCCCATTTCTCCTATCCATTATATTTGAGTGTCACAAACCTATGATTAAATTGAATAAATTTGATAAAGCTCTGTGTTTAAAAATTATTTCAATGAATCCTGTCCCATTGGGATACCAAGAGTATCATTTTAGCTACATTTGCACATTTTGAAGCCTCTTTTCTTGGAGTTTTGATGACTACCTGGGGAAATTATTGCAATGGTAATAGCTGTTTCCCAGTTTTTGATTTTGGGTTTTTTTGTTTGTTTTTTTTGGAAGGTGAAAGATCTAATCTCAAGATAATGACATAAATAACTTTGAAATGACAACAGGAATAATTTCCTTAACAATGAAAGGGTAATTCTCCCAAAGGGATTTCAAGGCATCTCTGCTCCTGACAAAAAAGCTTGTAAGTATACTCTTTGGAAGCACAAGTTTTCCTTAGCTAATTTTATTGGGATCCCCTAAAACAAACAATTAGATTAGAACAGAAGGAAAAATCTTTTCATATAAACCCTGACAATTTGGGTATATTTGGTAACTCGCCCTTCTCTTTCAAATCACCAACTTTAATAAAGTGGGGATAGTTACAGGATGGGAAACTTTAAAAATAAATAAAAGCTGAATCATACTAACCTAGAGTCTGGAATGATTTAAAATATTTCCTTTGATATAAGTCCCAAATTCTCTATAAAAGTAAAGTAATAATGCAGAAATAAAACATGGTGTGGCATGTCTAGAACTTTTATAACTAGCCTGACTTTGAAACTGAATGAAATGAGTAAGAGATCAAAGCTTTAATGATTTCTGTTTTCCTCTCTTTTGAAAAGGCTGGTGTTCTATGGAGATACTGGAATAGTCCACACTTCAAAACAAAATTATATATTTAGTCAATATATAATATTGGTCATCTTATAATGAAGATTCATAGGTACTGTAAAATAGAATTTCATTTATTTTTTTTTATTGCATTTGTCAAACTTGTTTAGAAACAGTTGACTAGGCCTGTGCTGAAAAAAAACCACCCAGGAGTCAAGCAATTCTGAGTATAATAATAATAAAGCATATTGTTAAATGAAATGGTATAAAAGCATATACTTCAGCTGAATATGCTGAATCTGCAGGAAAGTATTACTACATGTTAGGATAGAATGAAACATTATCAAATACCATTCTATCTGGGTATAAAAGTTTTTTTAAATTTTATTATTATTATTATTATTATTTTATTTTACATAACAGCTTGTGTGTTTAAGAGCAGGATCTGACAATGGGTAATCCCAAAGAAGGCACAATAAAAAAATCAAATTGATTTTGCTTTGTAAAAATTCTTGAGTTTGATTTCTGTAATAAATTTATCTTCCTATATGTCTTTTCAGAGGGATCATTTCTAACAAGATTGCATTGTTTGGGCATGTGCAAACTGAAATACTTAATTACCCATGGAGTGACCAAATTATTATTCTTGAGTAGGCCTCTTTTCTCATCAAGACGCTTTCTCAGTTCTTCAGCTCAAATCAGTAACTTCTGCTACATCTGTAACACTGGTTATACCCTTGGCTCTCAAACTTAAACATGCATCAGAACCAGGTGGAGAGCTTGTTAAAACTCAGAAGGTGGGGGCCCTACTGCAGGAATAAAGCCCGGTGATTTGAATATCTCACAATTCTCAGGTGATGCTGATAAAGTAGCTTTGAGGACCATTGATTTATATAGCTTGCTTGGCTTCTTGAATCTGCTTTTTTCTCTCTTCAGACCTGAAGGTGCCTGTTTCTGAATCTACTGGTTTGAAGTTTCTTCGTATTTCCATCTTCAGGACGAATGGAAATCTAAGCAGGAGGTATATTACCAATCCAGTCTTCGGGAAGTCAACGGCAAAGTTCACCACACTTCTAAATGTTGCTGAATGGTTCCTATTTCAAAGGTAATTTTAAAATTCTTAATTCCTCTTGAGGGTACTAGCCTTTTTCCTTTACAGTTTTCTTAGTGTCTTTTACTTTGTTCCAAGTAATAGTCTTCTTTAGTCTTCTAATACACCGCCTGCCTAATTTCTCTTATTTTTCGATAGATTTTATAAGTTCTACCCAAATTTTCCAATGCACTGCTTTGCCTATACCACTCCTTCCTGAGGGATTAAGTGAAATAACATATATAAATGTTCCAAAATTTTTAATGTGTCAATAAAGTTGTTATTATGCTTATGATCTCGCAACTGTTCCCAATGCCTAGAATATTTCCTAGCTATTGACCTTATAAGCTAGGAAGGTAGCCTACCCCTCGCCCCAGTCCAAGAGCACGCCTGCTCCTTTACTATATCTCTCAGATCTGTCCTAGCTCAGATTCTCCATCACCCTCACATCCATGCCAGGGAATTTAGATTATTTACTTGTTGACAGTAGAACTAAGGTTTGTAAATGTGGGTGAAGAACAAACCTTCATATCCTAAATATGAAATTTAAATCTCCCTCCATTTTGACTTTTGCCTCTCAAATTCTCTCCTATTTTCTAAAGAGGCTGGGTCTGTGTTCTCCACCAGACACACTTCTAACTCATTGTATACCACATTTCTACTGCAGTAAGTTTACATTTGAATCTTGTTCTTAATTTGCCTAAGTTCCACCCTTCCCTTAAAGTCAGAATTTTGCAGTCTTCTACCTTATAGACGATGTAGAGTTTTTCTTGAGGGTCCCCAAACTCCTAAAATGTCTCCCTCCACAGCTATGCTGTGATCTTCTTGCCCAATCCTTAAAAATTTAGCATTTTAAATGCTAAATTTAAATGCTCTAATTCTTTCTATTCTTTGTACCCAGTAGAGTGAAACTTTGCATCCTATACAAGTTAAAGCTTCTGCAAGTGCTATTGTAGTTGATGTGTGTTAACAAATAATGTTTATTGGTAATTTTTAAAAAAGTAACCTAAGAAAATAAAGCAGCAATGATTGAGCATGTTGTTGAAACACAGAAACAAAATTTGGGGTTCTTGTATTTAAAATTAGCTTTCAGTTGGTGCTGTGGTAATTTTGAAATGGAAGAAGTCTAAAAGAATGGCGTGGGCCAATATCCTTTCATCATCTCAAGAGAATGAGTTAATATTGATGTGGTTTACCATCCTGATATCAAGCTAGTAATATATGACACAGGCATGATGTCTTACCACAACTTCCTTGTGACTTTCTCAGGCTAATATTAAAAGAATTACAACTTAGGAATAAATCCTTTGAAATTTCTTGTAATATAATGAAGAGTTTTATTTGAGGTGTGCCTATGGATTCCTATTCTATCTCCTCACTTCTGACTGGGGAACTGCTAATTCTACTTAAATGGTTATGTTTCATTTTTAGTGTTTACGTTCTTAAATATTTATATATCATTAGAACACTAAAAACTCAATACGTATTTACTTAATTTTAAAACCACGAGTAAATTTTAAGATCTTAATGAATTCTGCTTTCCTTTTTCAATTTTGCACCTATCCTTTTTCTTTTTTTCCAACTTAGGGTTGACCCCTTCTGCTTTATATTAGTATTTTCACTATAAAATTTCTCTATTTTTTTTAAGGTGCTCCTAATTTTCTTTTTTTTTAATTTTTTTATTGTTATGTTAGTCACCATACATTACCTCATTAGTTCGTGACGTAGTGTTCCGTGATCCATTGTTTGCGCATAACACCCAGTGCTTCACGCAGAGCGTGCCCTCCTTGATACCCATCCCCCCACCCCCCTGAGTTAATGGCCTGATTTTTATTCTTCCTGAATCTTGAGCATTCTGAAGGTGTATGTGCCATTCTTAATCAAAGCTCTTAGTCCTGTAAGGGGATTTAGAAAATGGTAGAAGTAGTACTGCCAAATTTGGCTCACAACTCAGCATTTTAGAACCTCCTCTTCTCTTAAAGTCTGCCATAAGCAGGGAATATATAAGATATTCCACAATTCTGCATTTCCTTAGATATAAACAGAAATAAAGTTTTCATGGCTTCAAATTTGAATATCTAAGTAGACTATAATCAGTGTTACTTCTTTAACCAGCTGTGTTCATTGAACATTGCCTGTCCCATTCACCGACTATCACTTCTTGGCAAGAATTGCTAGGCACTGTATAAAAGGAATGTCCAACACATGTCTAGTGTTCTTGGACTTTGTAGCATCTTTTATATATAGTTCTGACCTATTCAAACCTGACTTGTTAGATTTGCTGACACCTGCAAGGTGATATTTGTTCAAGTTGAAACAAGGTACCAATGAGCCTGTTTCCTATACATCCTTTCTAAGTAATTTCCTGCTCCCTACCGCAGTGTCCTGTTGATTTGTTTTTCTGCATGGCAGCCATGCTTTCTAGTGAATAAATGAAAATATAGGGAAGAAGAAAACCAGAGGAAAATTCTGGAAAAAGTACAGGAAAGAGGAAAAACAGGGTTATAGGGCTACAAGACTTTTTTTTTTTTTTTTTTTGGTCCTTTTTATGAACAAAGAGAAGGAATGGAAAATACAGTATCTTTTTGTTTTCATAGTTTGAAGTTCTGTGATTCTGAGACCTCATATATTGTGAAGGGTGTTCTGAATATTAAAAACTCGGTTTTGAAAACAAATTTATTCAAGCAAAAATACTGACTCATGAATATATAGAGTGACCTGTGAATATGAATAGAATTATTTTTATTTTCCAGGAAATCTTCAACTCTTGGTTTGAAAATTAAAGTAATTTTTGATCTCCTTGAATGAATCCATTCCAGTTAACTGCAAAGTGAATGCATCTAAATATATTGAAAGGATTTACTCACTTTCTTATATACTTTAGTAAACTATGAGGATAAACAGACAATAAATATTCACAATACACTTGCTTATTTTTCCAAATGAGTTTCATTACAAGGACAGAGAAGTTATTAATCTATTCATACAGAATAGATGTATGGGATCTACACATCCATTTAGATGGATCTTCCAAGGGATCCATCTAAAAATTTATTTACAAAAAAAAAGAATGAATTATTCCTTGACCTGGCATAAGGTTTGGCTGAATAGCTAAATCATGGGAATATATTTTCTAAACTTCCAGATCTATAAGGTACCCATGTGAATCTGATTTCTTGCTTGGGCCCATAATTCTTTACCTCCTACCTTTGTTCCCTCTCCCTCTGTATTAGTGCTCAGGCTATCATGACAAAAATACCATAGACTGGGTGGCTTAAACAACATACTTATTTTCTCACAGTTCTAGAGGTTAGAAGTCCAAGACAAAGCTTCTGGCTCATTTGGTTTCTGGGGAAGGCTCTCTCCTGGCTTGCAGAGGGCCAACTTCTCTCTGTGTCCTCACATGGCTCTTCCTTGGGGTACGTGTGGAGGTATGGAGAAAGAGAAAGAGATTTCTGGTGTGTCGTCTTATAAGGTCACTAATCTTATTAAAGGACCTCATTTAGCCTTAATTACTTCCTGAGAGGCACTGTCACTAAAAATAACCACACTGGTGGTTAGGACTTCAATATATGAATTTTGGGGGGGACATAAATCTTCAAGCTGTAACAACTTCTTTATTTCCCCTTTCCCAGATAATAGGTCTTCCTTTTATGCTCTGTGACCACTTAATTTCACTTTGCAGTGATATGTGATATGTTTCTTCCTTCCTTTTAGTGTTTCCACAGTTGAATTGCACCGGGCTGCAACTCACACTCTAAATGTGCAGGTGTTGCTTTAAATGGCACCTTCATAGAACTGTACCTCTGAAACAAATAATACATTATATGTTAAAAAAAAAAGAAGAAGATAGTAGGAAGGGGAAAATGAAGGGGAGGAAATTGGAGGAGGAGATGAACCATGAGAGACTATGGACTCTGAGAAACAAACTGAGGGTTCTAGAGGGGAGGGTGGGAGGATGGGTTAGCCTGGTGATGGGTATTAAAGAGGGCACGTATTGAATGGAGCACAGGGTGTTACACGCAAACAATGAATCATGGAACACTACATCAAAAACTAATGATGTAATGTATGGTGATTAAAATAGCATAATAAAATTTAAAAAAATGCAGATAAATAAATAAATGGCACCTTCATTATCCCTAATATTATTAGGAGCCTATTCTCACTTTTTTTTTTTTTAAATAGAATCTCTTTTCTTTTTTCTACTCCTCATTTTTCTGTGGTTGGAGAGAGTGGGTGTGGGTGTGGTAGGAAGAATGATGGATGCCTCCTCCCCTCTAAGTTATCCAGGTCCCAAGAACATGTGACTATGTTCTGTTACATGGCAATGGAGAATTAAACTTTAGATGAAATTTAGGTTGTTCATTATCTGACTTTTAAATTAAGTAGATCACCTGAATTATCTGGCTGGGACCAGGGTAATCACAAGATCCCTTTTAAAGTAGAAGAGGGGACAGACGAAAAGGTCAGAGTCAGAGATGTGAAGATGCTCTGCTGCTGGCTTTGTAGATAGAAGGCACCACAGAAGTGTAGGTGACCTCCAGAAGTTGGAAAAGGCAAGGGAATTGATTATCCTTTAATGCCTCCAGAAGGAACACAGCCCTGTTAAGACTTTCGTGTTAGCTCAGTGAGACTCATTTCAGACTTCAGACTTCTGGATCTGTAGAATAAGTTATTTGGTATTTTAAGCCAATAAATTTGTGGCTATTTTTTTTCCTACAGAAGTAATAGGAAATAACACAGTGGGAAAACTAGCAAGCCAATAGAAATAGTTGCTAAAGGATTGTGGTCTAGATTACTATGATTCTGGATAGGAGCAACTTCATAATCTCTAATTCCTAAACACAGAATTTTCCAGAAATGTCTCTCTTGAGAGTCCCATCCCATCCTTCAAGGTAACCAGTGTTATTTTTAAGTCTTATTCCTGGTTGTTGACTATCACTCGTGGCCAGTAGATTCCACTTTCTGCTCCCCAGATGCTCCCTGCCATTGGTTCAATACAGAACATATATGTAATTATTGCTTTAGTTGAGAATTTCTCATGTGTAGTTGGGGACTATCCTCATGAGAATAAGTTGTGGTGCTCTACCCAAGACTTACCGAATCAGTATTTCTGGGTTTGGGACTCTGGCACCAGCATATTTAATGAACATTTCTAGTGCTTTTAATATACAGTAACATTTGAGATAAGTTGCTCTAATTTACCATCCTGTCTGTGAAAAGAGATTTTATAGATTTCTTAGATGCTAAAATATTATGTTTAACAATAAAGCAATTCTACACAGATATGTACCGAGAAACAAAAAGTATTTACTTCTAACTTCCAAATGATTGTAAACTAGTAACTACGTTTCTCTAAAACTCTTCCCATCCAGCTTATATCTTTACACAATATCTTCCATATAACCTGACCAATAGCAGTTTCCCTTTTTCTCATTTTCGAGAAAGCCAACAATTTTCACATTTGCTTTGGGGTTCACGTGTACACTTTTTTTTAAATAACATATCATTCCTATACTTCTTTCTTTCTCCTTTGGAGTATAGGCCTCACAATATAATGTGAGTCCCAATAGTTTTCAATATTTTTTGTGGTTAGGAATATACAGTTCCTTAATCCAGGGGACCACAAACTATGGCCTACTGCTTGTTTTTGTAAATAAAGTTTTATTCAAACACAACCACATTCATTCATTTATGTATTGCCTTTGGCAGTTTTATTGCCATAACCACAGAACTGATTAGTTGTGACAAGAACTTTATAACCTACAAAGCCTAAAATATTTACTATCTAGATCTTTACGGAAAAAGTTTATCATATCCTGTATTAGCCCATTATCAATTTCTCCCTTTAAAATTTATTTCCTGTTCTAATTTTTTTACACCCAAATCTGTGATAGGTCTTGTCTTTTTGAATACTAGGGATGACTGTATTTTATATTTTGAAAATTCTAGTATTGCAAGGTGGTTCCATAAAATACAGTTTGATAGAAAAGAATTTTTGGCTCTGCTATTCAGAGGCTGAGGTTCAAACTCTCTGAATATTAGTTCTTTTCTCTATTGCTCATTAAATGAGTTAATGCATGGAAACTGTTTAGCACCTTCCCTTTGCATATGGTTTACCTTTGTGACTTTGTGTAAAATTATCATTTGCTAAGTAGAAACCTGGGGTGTTGGATAGTGGTTTAAGAAGAGATCACAGGGAATTCAAATAGAGTTTATGACTCACAGGTCTTGGAGGAGGTACATGGTATGCCTTGAGGGGCCACATGAGGAGGTCAAGAGAGGGTGCAGTCAGAGTATAGCAGGACCTGGGACATACGCCTTCATTACAGAGTGCTTTGGGGTTCCTGGGCTAAGGCTAGATTGGTCAATTCAAACCAAATAGAGTTGGGTTTTGGTAAGCTTCATGGGAATTCTCTTTAAAGGGCATACAAAGGGAACACTGGCAGGTGGAGGAAACTGTATCACATGGGTTACTGGAGAATCCATACCAGGAACCTACATTTACTTTTGGCTCTGTAGGCTGCTATCTAGGGCACCTGCTCTAGGGAGGGGCTAGTGTCCATTCAAGACCCCTGCAGGTCACCTGGCCACACAAAATAGGGTTGAGGCAGCAATATTATAGTTTGGCTAAACCTTTAATGTTTACTTTCACTATTTTGAATGATTTATTGTGTTAAAGTGAAAAGTGCTTAATGTGACAAGCCTATTTTTTAAACAATAAGGTTTTTGGGTTTTTTTTTTTTTGGTATTTACCTTGGCATCCATGTATATACTATGTATTTTCTGTATTACAAATATATTAATATATCTTAGGCCCTGATGTCAGTTCTACTAGAGGCTGTGAACTTACACAAATTAAAAAAAAAATTAAAACTTACACAAATTAGTAACTTCTGAGTCCTATTTTCCTAGTTTATAGGACAGAGATCTTTTAGAAAGAACATAACAGGGTTTTATGCTGTTTATTTCCTATAAAGAATAGATAGTACTTAATAATAGTACTTAATAATTATAAGTTATAAGTGATCAATAATTGGTCATTATAACCATTGTATGAATTTATTATTAAACAAATATTTATTGATGGTCTATTATTGGCAAGACTGAACTACTGGCCAGAAACTGTGTATCAAAAGAAACCAGTAAGTCTTTAGCCTCAATGAGATCACAGTCTAGTAAGGCATGTGTATGTGTAAATAGTTGCCATGTTGTGACAAGTGCTATACATAGTAAAGACAATTGAGAGTCCTAGTTGAGGCCCGATGGATGAAAAAGTTAATTATACTTGTTTTGGAGATGGGCAGGGGAGGTTTACAGAGGAGAAGAACTCCCTCTGAGTCTTGAAGTATAAGTAAAGGCTTACACTAATTGGTCATTTAGGAAAAGAACAATTTAAGTTGGGGCAATCATATGTACAAAGCATGAAAAGAGAACAACATACTAAAGTCGAGGAAAGGTAAGACCTTCAGGCTGGCTGCAGTATAGCAGTTGGGGAGATTTGGGAAGTGAGGCTAGAGATATGAGCTGAGGACAGCTTATGGAAAATTAAGAGACACAAGAGTTTAGATTTTTGTCCTGTGGGTGATGAGGTATATTTGAAAGGTATTTATTTTTTTAACTGAATTTAACATTGTAGTGTTTTTAAAAGGAATTTTGGAATCCTGTTGGACTTTCTCATGATAATTATAACAGCTGCAGTTATGTTCTTGGCATTCTACATACTTAATGTGAAATTTTACAACACTTCTTATAAATAAGCATTATTTTCCTCTTTGAGACTGAGGCTCAGCTAAATTAAAGGTCCAAAGTAACACGATTAAGTAAGTGAAAAAGTAAGGACACATACTAAGATTATTTTCAATTTGCTATTTTCATTGCTGTATGTTGGGCTTTTTCTAAGAATAGGCTGTCTTCAGTTTATAGGGTAGAAAAGCAATGAGATGTAGGAAAATCAAGACCGAGAGAGCTGTTGAGAAGGTATTACAATGTCCTGAAAAAGAAAGTCGTCTTCTCCCTTCCCATTTCCCCTTCTTTTACTGTCTGCGGCTACTTCCTTCCTGGCAGTTAGTACAGCAGCCAAAAGAATGGGGCAAGGAGGGAGAGTGGTAGAGATATATGAGGAATCAGTCCAAAGTTGAGGATCTCCTTGGAGGCATGAGATGGCAGACCTGGAAAAAGAGGACATGGGCCAGGTGGGACAGCAGAGGTAGCCACAGGAAGAGATGGTTTATGTGCTGGGAGATGGGCAGCAACAGACATAAATAAGTAAATTGAGTGAATGAATAAATATATTGAGTCAAGTTTCTCAGCTGGAGGATATATAATAACATTACAGATATGGGGAAGACTTCAAAGAATCCTCAGATGTTAGACAATAATATGAAGCGGCAGTGTGAACTCATAGATTTAATTATGTAGATGTAATACATATGTTTCCTTGTTCTGAGAGGGCCTAGAAACGATGACATCTAGAAGCAATGAGGGCTCCAAGTGCCCAGAGCTTGCTTTCTAAATATCCTTCTTCATTAAAAGAGAAATGGCTGATTCCAGGAAGGCAACAGGGAAGGTACAGGATGTACCTTAAACATCCTGTGCAAAAAAAAAAGTCCTCAAATAATGAAGCTGTTCCAAAAGGACAAAATATAAGTAGTCTGAAGGGACTCCCAAAGGACAAATAGAGAGTGACTTGGATATCAAAATAATGATAGCAGTAAGTTACCACCCACTTAATAAAATAAAACCTAATATATGCTAATCTATATTAATAAGTAAGCAATTAAGTAAATAACAGAAATAGGAAAGCTATTCGTCACAGAGTTTCGGTAAATGTTGGAAGTAGAGCATTACCATTTGACAGCCATCAGATGAGGTTGATTCAGTAGGGAATTGCCCTACTGAAATGCTAAGGTTAGTAGGTAGAGTTTGAGGAATTACTATAATCTTGGAATCTCTCCCCACCGAATACTAATTAATTACCAGAGCAAAATTGTGAACTTAAGATGTAGAAAGCTGCCTGACACCACCAAAATTAGGGACCAGGTCATCAAAATTGATATCCATAGTGTTTTGGGACAGGTTGACATTGTGTGAGTCCTGATATGATGCAACACAAAAAGCATCACATCATTCCTGTGGTTTTTCTGCTAAAAATGCATGATCTGAGTCTGATCATGAGAACTCTTTAAATGAATCCAGGCTAAAAACCATCCTACATAGTGTAAGGCCTGTTTTCTTCAAAATGGTATAAACATCTAAGACAGGGGAAAACAAAAACTCTGGAATTGTTCCAGATTGAAGGAGTCTATAATACATGATAACTCAATGTAAGCATATTTCTAAGATACTGAACTAGAAAGATAAATGAGACCTTGTGAGGTATTTTGACACTTTCTGGGCAAAATGATACCCCATAACATAGTGACACAAAGTAATAGACATTGTAGTATATCTCATGTTTTTTTAGGTCAAGCGTTTGGGCCAAACTTACTTGAACATTTGTTCTGTGCAGTGTGGTATTAAACATTGGCAGGTGGACAGGTATGGAGAGCCCAGTATGGCCTAAATCACATTTCTGAAGACTCGGCAGGGATGGTTGGGAGTCTGGGCTCAGCTGGGACTATCAGAAGGATTGTTTACCTGTGGCCACTCCAGCTTAGTGATCTTAGGGAATCAGACTTCTTGTATTGCAACTCAGTTTCATGTATGATATTGGTAAGCAATCATTAATGTCAGCCCAGTTTTAAGAGGAGAGGCATTTGATACCTCTCAATAGAGAAATAGCAAAGTTATTGCAGCCATCTTTGACCTAGGGTTATATGGTCATTATGCAGATGTATGTTCTAGTTTTAGAGAAATACACACTGGAGCATTTGGAGTATTTGGGGATAATGGGGTATCACATCTGCACCTTGTTCTCAAAAGGTTCTGAAAAAAATTAAATGATATATGTGTGTATGTTTATATACATGCATACACATTGTGCATGTGTATACACATATATGCATATATATGAAGAAACAGGGATGCAATGCAGCAAAAGTCATAAAATGTTAATAATTAGGTATTCTGGTTGAAGGGGTTATGGGAGTTTGGGCTACTTTTCTATGTATTTGGAATTTAAAATATGAAACATTTAAAAGAAAGGGAAAATGATGGGAATCTGAAGTAAAGCAGCTCCAGTGGACATGAAGAGAAGAGAATGAATTGATGATAAGACTCTATCAATCTAATGTCCATTTAACCACTAGAGATGGGTTGTTTGGAACACTGCTATAAGCACAGAATTTCCTTTGGCTGCCCATTTACAGAGAGAAGCAAACAAGCAAAACTTACCAACAATGCTGTAGCCCTAACATTCTGCTTTGTCCTTTAATGATCACCCTGGAAAACAAACAATCAGCCAAGTTCAACTTTACAAAGCATTGAGACCATTTAAGCAGTCAGATTTACTTAGATGTATAATGGATTTCTTAGTTCAGAACAAAATCTGTGGCTCTTTTTTATTTGATGGAAAATTATTCTACATAAGCATATTCCAAATGGATAAATAGACTAAGTGTGAGTAATGTGGTTTATTTTGTGCATAGTACACACTTTCACAAGAGAAGAAACTCTTCCATAATAAAATTGTATCTTACTTAAATGGAAGTAAAGAATGTTTTAGGATTAAAAAAATCTTATTATATCAAATACAGTGTAAAATGAAGGTGGTGGACTCTGTATGAACTACTCAAATGTCAAAAGGAAAAAGGTACAAAGCAATGAGTTTTAGAGCAAGGAAATAGAGAAGAGTGTTATAAAGAAGTACAAGTATATGAATAAATCAAACCATTCTTAAGTGAAAAATATATATGGTATGAATGTTACCTCACAATATTTTGAAACTTTAAAAAAAGAAATAGCCCAATAATTTCCAGTATCTCTGCTCAGGTTATAATGCTGACATCTATCTCCATGGGGGGGGGTGTTGACATTTTGATGAAACCTTATGAGAAGGGAGCTCCTGCTGCGGATAGGAAATGCTATTTCATCAAAAATGAGAAATCAGAAGTCAAATATACTGTAAGCAAAGTTCTTAGCAGCTTTATTAACCTGGAGTCATTTTAGCTGACGAAATTCTTAAGATGACAGATACGTAATTTTATTTCATAGGTTAAAAATCAGATGGAATTGTGGCAGGAATTACTAGATTCCTTTTCATAAGCCAGGGTTGTTACAGGAAGCAATAACAAAAGAAGGTATTTTTTTCTGAATTTGAATTGTAATGGGAATCATCTTAAGTGCTTCATAAAACACCTATCCTACATCCAACAATAGTAAATCTGGCTAGTGGTATATCCTGTTTCTGCAGTGTGTATGCCCATATGCGCAGGGTATCTGCAGTGGGGGAAACAAAAGTGAATGTGCAGACCAGAGGAAAGCCTTATCAGAGTTCGCCTGTTTTGAATTAATTCTGTTTTGTGTATATACATACATTCATTTCGTCTATGTCTATATATTAAAATCATAAAATTTCTGGTACTGAATCTTAAGAACTCTGCACTAGTCTTTTGCATCTTACTTGACAATAGTTACACTGTAAGCATTTAAACAACTTAAAAATAAAATATTAGACAACATGTTTGCAGTAATCCATTATGGCATACCAAATTACCCCGAAATTTAGCAGCTTAAATTTTTTTTAAGGATTTTATTTATTCATTTGAGACAGAGATAGAGAGAGAGAGAGAGAGAGAGCATGAACAGGGAGAGAGGCAGAGGCAGAGGGAGAAGCAGGCTCCCCGCTGAGCCAGGAGCCTGATGTGGGGCTCGATCCCAGGACCCTGGGATCATGACCTGAGCCAAAGGCAGACGCTTAACAATCTGAGCCACCCAGGTGCCCCTTAGCAGCTTAAATTAACCAACTTTTATTATCTCACAGTTTCTGAGGTCAGAAATCTAGGCACTTAGCTGTGTACCTCTGATTCAGAGTCTCTCACATGGCTACAGTCAAGATTTGGGCTAAGGCTACAAATATCCCAGTAAAGGAGTCTCCAAGCTGACACACTTGGCTGTTGGCAGGTCTCAGGTCTGGCTGTTTGTTGATGGGAGACCTCAGTTGTTTGCCAGGAAGGCCTCTGCAAAGGGGTACTCAAACACTGAAGCTCGTTTCCTCCAAAGTGAGGTAGGTGTGTAAGAGAGACACAGAGAGACAGAAACCAAAGTCACTCTTTTTGTAATCTAATCTTGGAAATGACATCTAACCAATTTTGTAGCATTGTTTATTAGAAGTAAGTCACTAGGCCTAGTACACACTCAAAGGGATGTCACTACATAAGAACATAAATACCAGAAGGTGAGGATCATTGGGAGTCATCTCACAAGCCTACCCAATGATGTTAGAAGTTTGTTGATCACCCCTCTATCATGAACTTCTCCCTGTGCAGCTTTATAATAGGTTCTAGCCAACCATCAAGTTATGTCTTTGCCTCTTCAAGCTTCTCTTCTCTCCCCTCTTTTTTTAGATTTCTCCCATTGCCAATGTTTATGGTTTAAATTGATGATCATCAAACTGAGAATTCAAAGAGCTACACAGGCATTTTTAGACCTTCAACTTCCCATGTTCTCTTTCCTAAAATCACTGTGACTTAGATCTTCCTGGTGTCACATTTGCATTTTCCCTTCACAAAAGAAAGGTGATCCTCAGTCCTCCAACTCTATTTTGTTGATTCCCCAATCTTGTTATGGAACATTTCTCCTATGTAAACCACTGGGACACCAACAAATGGGAGGTATTTTTTTAGTGGTTAGTTAAGGTATCCTAAAACCCAAGTGCTTCCTGATTTTTCCCTTGTGCATATTTTTTTCTTAAAAGCGATGCATGATTTTTGAAAATTGGAATCAGTTATGCAAAGCCTCTCAACAAAAGCTCAGGACTAGATGGCTTCACTAGTAAATTCTGGCAATCCTTCTCAAACTCTTCAAAAAACTGAAGAGGAAGGAATCATTCCAAACTTATTTTTTGAGGCCAGCATTAATTACCCTAATGCCAAAACCAGACAAAGATACCACAAGAAAACTATCCCTGAAATGCATAGATGCAAAAATTGGTAACGCACCATGACCAAGTGGGATTTATTTCTGGAATACAAAATTGGTTTGACATATGAAAATCAACTGTGATACACCACCCTAATAGAATAAGGAATAAAATTACATTATCATTTCAGCAGATACAGAAAAGGCATTTGATAAAACTCAACACCTTTTCATGATAAAAACTTTTAAACTAGGAATTAGAAGGAAATTACCTCAACATAATAAAGGCAATATATAAAAATCCCAATGTTTAATCATACTCAAGGTGAAAAGCTGACAGCCTTTCCTCTAAGATCAAGAACAAGACAAGGATATCCACTCTTACCACTTCTGTTCAACACAGAACTGGAATTCCTAGCCACAGCAACTAGACAAGAAAAAGAAGCAAATAGCATCCAAATTGAAAAGAAGAGCAATTGTGCTACTAGGTATTTACCCAAAGAATATAAAAATACTAATTGAAAGGGATACATGCACCCCAATGTTTACAGCAGCATTATCTACAATAGCCAAATTATGGAAACAGCCCAAGTGCCCATCAACTGATGGATAAAGAAGATAGTGTGTGTGTGTGTGTGTGTGTGTGTGTAATGGAATATTACTCAGATATACAGAGTGAAGTCTTGCCATTTACAATGACCTGGATGGAGCTAGAGAGTATTATGCTAAGTAAAATAAGTCAGAGAAAGATGAATACAAGGTTTCACTCATATGTGGAATTTAAGAAAAAAACAAAGGAGCAAAGGGGTGGGGAAAGAGAGGGATGAAAGACAGGAAACAAACTCTTAATTATAGAGAACACACTGATTTACCTGATTAGGTGATGGAGATTAGGAAGACACTCATTGTGATGAGCACCAGGTGTTGATTGGAAGTATTGAATCACTATACTGTACACCTGAAACTAATATTACACCATTAACTGGAATTTAAAAACTTAAAAAAAAAGGTAAAATTATCCCGGTTTGTAGATGACATATTCTTATATAGAGAAAACCTTAAAGACTCCATAAAAAAGCCATCAGAACTATTAAGAAATCAAGTAAAGTTGCAGGATACAAAATCAACACACAGAAATTAGTTTCATTTCTATGTAGTAGCAACAAACTCTGAAAAGGAAAGTAGGAAAACAACTTAAAATAGCACAAAAAGACTAAAATACTTAGGGGTAAACTTAAGGAGGTGAAAGACCATTATGCTGAAAACCACACAACACTGACAGAAATTAAGACCCAAATAAAGACATCCTATGCTCATGTATTTAAAGCCTTAATATTGTTAAAATAATACAACACCCAAAGTGATCTCTGGATTCTATGTAATTTCTATCAAAATCCCAATGGCACTTTTTACAGAAAAATAATATATAATTATATAATTAACACAGAACCATAGAAGACCATGAATAACCAAATCAATCTTAAAAAAGAACAAAGGTGGAAGCACCACACTTCCTAATTTTCAACTATATTATAAAGTTGTCGTAATCAAAACAGTATTATACTGGCATGAAGATAGCTATATAGACCAATGGAACAGAAAAGAGAGCCCAGAAATGAACCCAAGCATGTAAGGTCAAATGATATTGTGCAAAGGTGCCAAGAATACACAATGGGGAAAGGATGATCTCTTAGTGGTGGGAAAATCACATGCAAAAGATTGAAATTGGATTCCTACTATACACAGATCAACTCATAATGGATTAAAGCCTTAAACATAAGACATGAAACTGTCAGACTCCTAGAAGGAAACCATAGGGGGAAAGCTTCCAGACTTTGGTCTTGGCAATAATTTCATGATTATGACCCCAAAAATACAGGCACCAAAAAATACACAAGTGGGGCCATATCAAACTAAAGAGCTTCTGCATGACAAAGGAAACAACAGAGTGGAAAGGCAACCTATGGAATGAGGGAAAATAATTGCAGCCATATATAAGGGGTTAATGCCCCAAATACACAAGGAAAGTTGACAAGTCAATAGCAAAAAAATTGATAACCAGGTTAAAAAATAGCCTATGGATCTGAACATACTTTTCTCCAAAGAAGATATACAGATGGCTAAAAGGTATATATATATATATAAATGTTCAATGTCATTAGTCAACAGGGAAATGCAAATTAAAACCATAATGAGAAAGTACTTCATACCTGTCAGGATGGATGTTATTCAAAAAATACAAGTGTTGGTGAGGATGAGTAATTGAACCCATGCACACTGTAAGAGATGATTTAAAATGGCACAGCTGCTATAGAAAACAGTAACGAGTTCCCTCAAAAGCTTAAAAAGAGAATTACCATGTGATCCAGCTATCCCATTTCTAGGTATTTATCCAAAGGAATTGAAATTAGAATCCTGAAAAATATTCATGCTCCCCTGTTCACTGCAACACTATTCAAAACAGCAAAGAGACAGAAACAGTCTAAGTGTCTAGGGACAGATTAATGGATAAAGAATATCTGGTGTGTGTATGTGTATACATATATATATAGATGTATTATACACATATATATAATGAAATATCAATCTTTAAAAGGAAGGAATTCTGATACATGACACAACATTAATGAACCTTGAGGGCATTATGTTGAGTGAAATAAGTCACAGAAAGACAAATACTGCATGATTCCATTTATATGAGATATGTAAACTAGTCAAATTAATAGAATCAAATAGTGGAATAGTGCTTGCCAGGGGCTGGGTGGAGGGGCAAATCAAGGGGCATAAAGTGTCAGGTAAGCAAGATGAATAAATTCTAGAGATCTGCAGATAACATTGTATCTATAGTCAACAATATATTGTGTGCTTAAATATTTTAAGAGAGTAGATCTCATAAATGTTCTTACTACATTAAAATAAAAGTACGATCATTTTATAGAATGAAATTGATAAGTTAATTTTTGTTTCCTTCTTAATCATAAAAGCTGAACTCAAGAATTTTGGGAAATAATGTGCACGTGCAAACAAATACATACTCCAGAGAAATTCATCTCATAAATAACTTTTAATATTAGCTACTTATTGTATTGATTTATTCTAAAACAAGCAGTAAGAAACAACATATTGACATATTTTTCTAAATTACAAAAATAGATTGGGTTGTTGGAGTGGAGTGGAGTGGGCTGGGAGGGATGGGGTGGCTGGGTGATGGCTATTGGGGAAGGTATGTGCTATGGTGAGCGCTGTGGATTCTGTAAGACTGACGAATCACAGACCTGTACCCGTAAAACAAAAAATACATTATATGTTAATAAAAAAAAGAGATTCACAATTGTCTGTAATACTTTTGACATATACCTTTTAGTAACATATCTTACCTAGATATTTATACTTACCTTGTCTTATAAAATTTAAGAAATTAGAATTGAAAAATGAAGTTAGAATTTTTTTTAAATTTTTTTATTATGTTCTGTAAATCACCATACATTACATCATTAGTTTTTGATGTAGTGCTCCATGATTCATTGTTTGCGTATAACACCCAGTGCTCCATTCAGTACATGCCCTCTTTAATACCCATCACCAGGCTAACCCATCCCCCCATCCCCCTCCCCTCTAGAACCCTCAGTTTGTTTTTCAGAGTCCATAGTCTCTCATGGTTCATTTCCCCCTCCGATTCCCCCCCTTCATTCTTCCCCTCCTGCTATCTTCTTTTTATTTTTCTTTTTTAACATATAATATATTATTTGTTTCAGAGGTACAGGTCTGTGGTTCAACAGTCTTATGCAATTCACAGTGCTCACCATAGCACATACCCTCCCCAATGTCTATCACACAGACACCCAATCCCTCCCACTCCCCAGCACTCTAGTAACCCTCAGTTTGTTTCCTGAGATTAAGAATTCCTCATATCAGTGAGGTCATATGGTACATGTCTTTCTCTGACTTATTTCGCTCAGCATAATACCCTCCAGTTCCATCCACGTCATTGCAAATGGCAAGATTTCATTCCTTTTGATAGCTGCATAATATTCCAGTGTGTGTGTGTGTGTGTGTGTGTGTGTGTGTGTGTGTGTGTGTGTGTGTGTGTGTGTATACCACCTCTAATTTATCCATTCATTTGTCGATGGACATCTTGGCTCTTTCCACAGTTTGGTTATTGTAGACATTGCTGCTATAAGCATTGGGGTGCATGTACCCCTTCAGATCCCTACATTTGTATCTTTGGGGTAAATAGCCAGTAGTGCAATTGCTGGATCATAGGGTAGCTCTATTTTCAACTTTTTGAAGAACCTCCATACTGTTTTCCAGCGTGGCTGCACCAGCTTGCATTCCCACCAACAGTGTAGGAGGGTTCCCCTTTCTCCGCATCCTCACCAACATCTGTGGTTTCCTGACTTGTTTAATTTTAACCATTCTGATTTGGTATCTCATTGTGAGGTGGTATCTCATTGAGATTTTGATTTGGATTTCCCTGATGCTGAGTGATGTTGAGCACTTTTTCATGTGTCTGTTGGCCATTTGGATGTCTTCTTTGGAAAAATGTCTGCTCATGTCTTCTGCCCATTTCTTGATTGGATCATTTGTTCTTTGGGTGTTGAGTTTAACAAGTTCCCTATAGATTTTGGATACTAGAACTTTATCTGATATGTCATTTGCAAATTTCTTCTCCCATTCTGTTGGTTGTCTTTTGGTTTTGTTGACTTTCTTTTGCTGTGCAAAAGCTTTTTATCTTGATGAGGTCCCAATAGTTCATTTTTGCCCTTGCTTCCCTTGCCTTTGGCAATGTTTCTAGGAAGAAGTTGCTGCGGCTGAGATCGAAGAGGTTGCTGCCTGTATTCTCCTTTAGGATTTTGAAGGACTCCTGTCTCACATTGCGGTCTTTCAACAATTTTGAGTCTATTTTTGTGTGTGGTGTAAGGAAATGGTCCAGTTTCATTCTTCTGCATGTGGCTGTCCAGTTTTCCCAATACCATTTGTTGAAGAGACTGTCTTTTTTTCCATTGGATATTCTTTCCTGCTTTGTCGAAGATTAGTTGACCATAGAGTTGAGGGTCCATTTCCCGGCTCTCTATTCTGTTCCATTGATCTATGTGTCTGTTTTTGTGCCAGTACCATACTGTCTTGATGGTTACAGCTTTGTAATTGAGCTTGAGTCTGGAATTGTGATGCCACCAGCTTTGCTTTTCTTTGTCACCATTCCTCTGGCTATTCTGGGTCTTTTCTGGTTCCATACAAATTTTAGGATTATTTGTTCCATTTCTTTGAAAAAAGTGGATGGTATTTTGATAGGGATTGCATTGAATGTGTAGATTGCTCTAGGTAGCATTGACATCTTCATAATATTTGTTCTTCCAATCCATGAGCATGGAATGTTTTTCCATTTCTTTGTGTCTTCCTCAATTTCTTTCGTGAGTATTTTATAGTTTTCTGAGTACAGATTCTTCAGAGTATAGGGATAGAGGGTACATACCTCAATATCATAAAAGCCATCTGTGGAAAACCCACAGCGGATATCATTCTCAATGGGCAAAAACTGAGAGCTTTCCCTCTAAGGTCAGGAACACGGCAGGGATGTCCACTATCACCACTGCTATTCAACATAGTATTAGAAGTCCTAGCCACAACAATCAGACAACAGAAAGAAATAAAAGGCATCTGAATCGGCAAAGAAGAAGTCAAACTCTCACTCTTTGCAAATGATATGATACTTTATGTGGAAAACCCAAAAGACTCCACCCCAAAACTGCTAGAACTCATACAGGAATTCAGTAAAGGCAGGATATAAAATCAATGCACAGAAATCAGTGGCATTCCTATACACCAACAACAAGACAGAAGAAAGAGAAATTAAGGAGTCAATCCCATTTACAATTGCACCCAAAACCATAAGATACCTAGGAATAAATCTAACCAAAGAGGCAAAGAATCTGTACTTAGAATTTTTTTCTGATATAAAGTAAGATTTGATTGATTTGACACGTGGATTGGTTTTGCTAACTAGCTTATATGATAAATATTTATTAAAAATGAGCTAAACCTGCAGAGGCAAGGTTGTGATTAAAATGTGTTTAAGTTATATTAAAAATAAGAATTCCTATACAATGCTTGTTTCCTCCATCAATTGTTAAGTTTATCAGGGGTATGTCACAATCATTATATTGCTATTTTCAGTGTGTAGTATGTTATCGAGTACATATTTAGCATTTAGTAAATGTTTAATGATAGAAATTTGAATACTTGAATGTTGCTGAGTAGAAGAACATTTTCTTTCTAATTAGAGGTCAAATCAGGATTAAAAATCTAACACACTTCAAAATTAAAACAAATATTTAAATGATCACTAAATTTAACAGCCTCAGTGGTAATTTCGTACTCATAAAAAATTTCATGTAGAAAGAATTTATGGTGAGATTTCTCACTTTACACAGTGATTACTGAGAAATTATAGCCAATGGTAAATTAAATGTGATTCACAACCAAAGGGGTTAAAAATAAATTTATTTTAAAATTTCAGAATTTTATAGCCATTATATTTAACATGGCATGTAATTTAAATATATTTGATATGATATGAAGGGTGTGTGTCTCAAATGTAAGAATGCTCAGCACCTCCCAAGCACTAAAGTATGGCACTGAAGCAAGTGGTAGACTGGCATTTACATTTTCATTTTTTTACTCTGCTCTCTGTGAGGACTATGTTAATTGGTTAAATTAATAATAAGTGTTTTGGTAATTAAATCAAGATATATGGAATTTATTATCAAAATACATTCTTTTCCTTACACAAAATGTGCTTAGAACATATACATTTACTCCACTATCCCATTTATGGCCAAGCATTCTTGGTGGCTTGGTTAAAATTCAGATACTTTTAATGAGAACATCATTTTACATGTATTATTACTTTCTGTGTTTTTTAAAACTTAACTTTCAATTTAAGATTCTATTTAATTATTAAATGCTGTGATTAAAATGTCTTCCAACAAATTGAGTTAGTTTGCTAATAAATACAGCTTTGAACGACTATTAACTTTTATTTGCATTGCCTAGAAATACGGATTATATTGTGATACTAATAATTTCCTTTTTTTTACAGCTTTATTAAGACATATTTCATATGCTATAAAATTCACCCATTTAAAGTGTGCAGTTAGATGGATTTTAGTGTTTTCCAAGTTTTGCAACCATCACCACAACAGAATTTTAGCCAAATAGAAACTGTACATATTATTAGTGATTCCCAACCTCACAGCCTCTCCACCCTCTGGTAACCACTAATTAACTTCCTGCCTCCATGGAGAAAACTATTCTGGATATTTAACGAAGTGGAGTAATAGAACACCTGGCTTTTTGTGAATGGCTTCTTTCACTCGGTCTAATATTATCAAGGTTCATTCATATTGCAGTATGTATCACTATCTCATTCTCTTTATTGCTGAATAATAATCCATTGCATGGATATACCACATTTTGTTTATCCTTTCAGTAGTCAATGGACATGCAGCTTATTTCCATTTTTCAGCTACGGTGACTAATACGGCTCTAAACACTTTCATATAAGTTTTTGGTGGAAATACATTGGCTCTTCTCTTGAGTATTTGGCTAGGTGTGGGATTTCTGGGTCATATTGTAACTCTATGTCTAAATTTTTGAGGACCTGCCTAGGTGGCTGCACTATTTTACATTTCCAACAGCAGTGTATACAGGTTCCAATTTCACCACAACCTCATCAATGCTTATTATTGTCTGTCTTTTTTTTTTTTTCTTTTTGAGAGAGAGAGAGAGAGCGTGAATGAGAGCGGGGCAAGGAGGGCAGTGGGAGAGAGAAAATCTTAAGCAGGCTCCACACCCAGTGCAGAGCCTGACTTGGGGCTCAATCTCATGACCCTGAGATCATAACCTGAGCTGAAATCAAGAGTTGGATGCTTAACCCACTGAGGTACCCAGACGCCCCATTTTTTGTCACTTTTATTTAGCCATCCCAGTGGGTGTAAAGTAGTATCTCATTGTGATTTTGATTTTCCCAGTGACTAATGATATTGAGCATCTTTTCCTGTAATTATTGGCTATGTATACATCATCTTCAGAGAAATATCTATGCAAATCCTTTGCCCTTCTAAAAATTGGGTCACTTGTCTTTTTATTGTCAAGCATTTTTTTCTATATTCTGGATCAAAGTCCCTATTACATATGATTTGCAAATATTTCCCCCATTCCATGTGTTGTGTTTTCACTCTCTTGTTGGCATCCTTTGCACAAAATTTTAATTATAATCTTGTCCAATTTGTCTATTCTTTCTTTTGTTGCTTATGCTTTTATAGTATCATATCATGGTATCACATCCACATGCAAAAGAATGAAGTTGGAAAACTACCTTATCCTCTACACAAACACTAAATTAAAATGAATAATAGATGTAACTGTCAGTGCTAAAAATTACAAAACTCTTAAAAAACAGGAGTAAATTTGTGACCTGGAAGTATGTTGGCTCTTCTCTTACCAATCCAAGGTCATTGATTAATCCAAGGCATTAAGGTTGCCTCTGAAGATTGGTAATTGATGGTTTAAATTTTTTTTTTACATACATTAAGTTCATGAGATTAGTAACTAACTGTCACTGAAACAACCAGAAACCTAGCTTGCCGGGTACTATTCTTAGGGACTTGATACATAAATAGAGAATAAAATTTATTCAAGAATGTTGAGTATATATCCCATGTTCAACTCAGTGCTTGCCCAAGGATACAGAAATTACATACATATATATAATTTTAGTAAATATTGAAGATTCATTTTATTGAAATTTTACATTATTTAATCTTTAATTTTTTAAAGATTTTATTTATTTATTTGACAGAGAGAGACACAGTGAGAGAGGGAACACAAGCAGCAGGAGTGGGTGAGGGAGAAGCAGGCCTCCTGCAGAGCGGGGAGCCCGATGCAGGGCTCGATCCCAGGACTCTGGAATCATGACCTGAGCCAAAGGCAGACGCTTAACGACTGAGCCACCCAGGCGCCCCATATTATTTAATTTTTAAATATTAAATTACTTTAAGTTAGTCTTCATCTAGCTCACAACGAGATAATCAGTAAGGGATAGTCAGGAAATGGGCAGAGTTGGCAGAAAATGTCAAGGTTTCAACTTACATTTATTACTCTTAGGGAGGGTGAAATTCAGATCTATGAATTATATTATTCAGTATGCTTTAAAAAAGTCTAGATTTCTTTTTTTTAATTTAAATTCAATTAATTAACATATAATATTGATTTCAGGGGTACAGGTCTGTGATTCATCAGTCTTAAATAATACCCACTGCTCATTACAACACTTACCCTCCCCAATGTCCATCACCCAGGTACCCGATCCCTCCAACCACCCTCCCCCCACCCACAACCCTGTTTGTTTCCGATGATTAAGAGTCTCTTATGGCTTGTCTCCCTCTCTGGTTTCTTCTTGTTTCATTTTTTTTCCTCTCTTCCCCTATGATCCTCTGCCTTGTTTCTTAAATTCCACATATGAGTGAGATCATATGATAATTGTCTTTCTCTGACTGACTAATTTCACTTAGCATAATATTCTCATTGCAAATGGCAAGATTTCATTTTTTTTTTTAATGAAGTTTTTTGGTGATGGGGGAAGTCATTAGTTCAATAACCCATTAAGACAATGTCAGTCCATTAAGGCTAGTTTTACCATAGTAATGGAAGTTGCAAAATCATTAAAACAAGCAAGGCTTATCTTGTATTCATATTTATGTTCAGTGCTTATTAACTGGTCGCAGCTCTGGTTCTTTTTACTTTTTAAAAGATTTTATTTATTTATTTGGCAGAGATAGAGAGATACAGCGAGAAAGGGAACACAAGCAGGGGGAGTGGAAGAGGGAGAAGCAGGCTTCCCGCTGAGCAGGGAGCCCGATGCAAGGCTGGATCCCAGGACCCTGGGATCGTGACCTGAGCCATAGGCAGACGCTTAACTGAGCCACCCAGGCACCCCATAGTCACAACTCTAATTCTTGTACCTCTTCACTCTGGGGTTCAGTCTGAAGGAATTATTTCTTTCTATGATATGCTATTCATGCATGTGGCAGAAGGAAAATAGCATGTTTGTAAATCGCATAGGTCATATTCACTCACCTGTTGTTGACCAAAGCAGGTCACATGGGCAAGCTTTATATTGCTAATTGAGTGGGCAAGTATCATTCTCCTATGGGAGAGGATCACATTAGGTACACAGTCAAGCCTGAATTTGAAAGCCCTTCCAAAGGGAGAGGTGGCAATAATAGAGGTCACTACAAAGCCTATCCATGACCTCAGAGTAAGAACTATTTTATTATTTCCCCTGTATGTATTAGTCAGGGTTCAGCATTAGAAATGCTGATTCGTGAAACAATTTCAACTTTCTTGGAAACATGTTAATGCTCTTTATATTTGAGACATCGCATTTATTTTAAACACAACCAAGGGCAGAAATACTATGTTCAAAGTCACTGTGTATGAAAACACATGGAATAGGGGCGCCTGGGTGTCTCAGTCAGATAAGCGTCTGACTCTTGATTTCAGCTTAAGTCATGATCTCAGGGTTGTGAGATCAAGCCCTGTGTTGTGCTCTGTACTGGGCATGGAGTCTGCTTAAGATTCTCTACCCACCCCCCCCCCCACAAGAAAAATAAACACATGGAATAGCATCTAGTTTCCTAGGAAAGAGTTAAGCATTTATTACATGAGATACATAACAAACTTGAGAGATGGAATCAATGGAGTGTACCTATATGTGTGTGTGGGGGCTAAGGAATTGTCTCATGCAATTATGGAAGCTGGCATGTCCAAAGTCTGCTATTCAAGTCCAAAGGTCATCACAGTGAAGACTGGGAAGAGGCGCTGTTGCAGTTCAAGTTCAAGCGCCCTCTGCTGGAAGAATCCTCTCATGCTTGGTGTAGTGAGTCTTTTTGTTCTATTCAGGTCTTCAACTGATTGGATGAGGCCCACCACTGTATGGAGGGCAATATGTTTTATTCAAAGTCCACCAATTTAAATGTTAATCTCGTCTAAAAATACCCTTACAGAAACACCCAGAATAATATCTAGATACCATAGCCCAAACAAGCTGACACATAAAACGATTACAGTATGTATATTACAGTGTGTATACACACACACACACACACACACACACACACACACACACACACACAGTATATAGGTAGTTATTTGAGCTCATTTATTTATCTATACCATATCATGAGCACAAGTCAGCCTTCCCAAAAGATTTATTGAGCATTTAAATCAATTATGACATTATGCTCGGCACTGGAAGAGGCTCCAGATATATGAGATGGCCTTCCCTAGTATTTCGTTTCCTGCTGCATTCCTAGTACCTAAAGTAGTTCTTTGTGGCTAGAACATATTCATAAACATTTGGTTAATGGGTGAAAAATTAAGAAAAATAGCTGGGATATCCCAAGGCATATGCAAGCAGCTAGAAAAAACCCTGGGCAATATTGTCAAAATAAAAGGTCAACCACATTCTGAGGAAAGTGGAAAAATATACAATTACAGTGTCAGAGATAAGTAATATTTGAGATACCTTGTATGACATTTAGATAGAAGTTTAATCACGTAAAGAAGAGAAGGGAAGGAATATTAAGTGTTATGTGCTTAGAAAAGCAGATGCAAGGATATTTACTATAGCATTGTTGATAAACAAGCATTTGAAATGATTCAATGTCCAGAAATAAGTGAATTGATAAACTGTGATATATCCATTTTATGGATTATGATATGAGTTGAAAAGAAAGAGGTAGTGTGACAGATTTCTAAAACATTATTTTTTAAAACCTACATAACAATACTACATATTTTCTTTGGGCAGATATGTGGATCTAAATGTAGAGAAATACATACAATAGAGTGTCTACTTAAAAATAATGATTATATCTGAGGAGTGGAATTGATGATGATATGAAGGGGACTTTAGCTTTTTCTGTAACACTTCAATTTTTATAAAAATTATAATCATATATTGTATACTTAAAAGATTCATTGCACAGAAAGAAAACTGGTAACTGGAATAGTAAGAAAAATCATGTTAACCTTGTATGGGCCTTCTAAAACAGGAAAATAAACTGTGAATTTGAAGCTTTTAGGCTATTATTAGAGGCAGTCTTTATTGTCACTTTGTGTTGAGTGTTTAAAAAAATTGCCCTGTGACAGGAGAGTGATGGAATAAAAATTAAATCAAATTTCAAATAGTGAAGAGAGCTGAAAGGAAAGAAATGCTAAATTAGTGGCAAATGCAAATGTGAATTTTTGAGTTGTAATTGAGCAGAGTAATTGACTATTTCAACTAGTTGCCATGGTGGTTTGGAAAGAAGACTTAGAGTATTCATGCTAATTAAAAAAAATTACTACAGATGACCTTTTTGGGCACACAGGTAATTGAAAACTCACACAAAAAACATTATGAGAGAAAACTTTTGTTTCACTGTCTGCCACATTTTGCCTTAGAAATGCTGATTCATGAAACAATTTCAACTTTCTTGGAAACATGTTAATGCTCTTTATATTTGAGACATCGCATTTATTTTAAACACAACCAAGGGCAGAAATACTATGTTCAAAGTCACTGTGTATGAAAACACATGGAATAGGGGCGCCTGGGTGTCTCAGTCAGATAAGCGTCTGACTCTTGATTTCAGCTTAAGTCATGATCTCAGGGTTGTGAGATCAAGCCCTGTGTTGTGCTCTGCACTAGGCATGGAGTCTGCTTAAGATTCTCTACCCACCCACCCACCCCAAAAATAAGCACATGGAATAGCATCTAGTTTCCTAGGAAAGAGTTAAGCATTTATTATATGAGATACATAACAAACTTGAAGACTATAGTTTCCCTTTCCCTTTGTTTCTTGTCTTTAATGGAGAATGCTGTACTCTTGTGAAATAAGTTAGGAGACTGTAGAGACAATAGGGATAATTTAACAGAACCACAAAACTGCAGAATGATAAAGGTGACATGCAAACATTAGTGACCAACACACATTGCTACTTCTTTGCTCTTCCTCTCCTTCCCACTCTTCTGTCCTGGACACTTTGAGTTTATCTGCACTATATGCTTGAATTGCTCTAGTCTGGGAGAATTTAGTCTCAATAGTGATAGTTCTATCTTTGAATTCTGTCTTCCAATAATCTATGGTGTCATGAACATTTTATTTATTTAGTTTTCTCATGCCTTGGTTTTTACTGTGGAAATTGAGGGGTAATTTTATTTTTTTGAAATATTTAATAAGCTTTGTGTGAATAACATGATAAGTAATGATGTATAAATATAATTTCAAAACCCTATTGACATTTTAAATGTAAACAAATCTCCAGGACTAGATATATTTTATCCAGTGTAAAGCTGTGGAACCAATAATCTGGAAGAATCTATATGATAAAGGGTAAGAATGCTGAGAATATAAATAAATATGATCTTCTGGTGGGAAGCAAACCTGGTTTTTGTAAAGGGAAATCATGCTTGACTATTCTAGATCTTTGAGTGGGTAGCTAAAATAATTAGGGCTAGGGAATATATGTTATCAAGACCTCATTTAGATTTAGGCAAAGCTCCTCATCAAAGGCTGTTTTCCTTTTTTAAATTTATTTAAATTCAATTAATTAACATAGTGTATTATTAGTTTCAGAGGTAGGGTTCAGTGATTCATTAGGCTTATGTAACACCAGTGCTCATTTCATCACATGCTCTCCTTAATGTCCATCACCGAGTTACCTTATTCCCTTATCCCTCTCCCCTCCGGCAACCCTGGTTTTTTCCCCCTATGATTAAGAGTCTCTTATGGTTTGTTTCCCTCTCGATTTCATCTTATTTTAGTTTTTCCTCCCTTCCCCTATGATCCTGTTTTGTTTCTTAAATTCCACATATGAGTGAAATCATTTGATACTTGTCTTTCTCTGATGACTTCTTTCACTCAGGATAATACCCTCTAGTTCCATCCACGTCATTGCAAATGGTAAGCGTTCATTCCTTTTGATGGCTGAGTAATATTCCATTTTGTATCTATACCACATCTTCTTTATCCATTCATCTGTTGATGGACACCTGGGCTCTTTCCATCATTTGGCTATTGTGGACATTGCTGCTATAAACATTGGGGTGCAGGTTCCTCTTTGGTTCACTGTGTTTGTACCTTTGGGGTAAATACCTAGTAGTGTTATTGCTGGGTTGTAGGGTGGCTCTATTTTCAACTTTTTGAGGAACTTCCATACTGTTTTCCAGAGTGGCTGTACCAGCTTGCATTCCTACCAACAGGGTAAGAGGGTTCCCCTTTCTTCACATCCCGCCAACATCTGTCATTTCCTGACTTCTTAATTTTAGCCATTCTGGCTGATGTGAGGTGGTATCTCATTGTGGTTTTGATTTGTATTTCCCTGATGCCGAGTGATGTGGAGCTTTTTTTCATGTGTCTATTGGCCATTTGGATGTCTTTGGAAAAATGTCTGTTCATGTCTGCTATCCATTTCTTGATGGATTATTCTTTGGGTGTTGAATTTGATAAGTTCTTTATAGATTTTGGATACTAGCCCTTTATCTGATATGTCATTTGCAAATATCTTCTCCCATTCTGTCAGTTGTCTTTTGGTTTTGTTGACTGTTTCTTTTGCTGTGCAAAAGCCTTTTATCTTGATGAAGTCCCAGTAGTTCATTTTTGCCTTTGTTTCCCTTGTTAAATGCTATTTTCTAAGTATGTGAATGACTGTGAAATTAAGGTGGGGACAGGGAGGGCTTGTTTTGTCATGAGTAGGGAATTAGCTTAGTTACGGAAAACAAAGATGAACAGGCATTTTCCTGCAAGGATAAGAATATAGTCGAGTCTTCCTCAGATGTTACTGGACCCAGATTTGTTTACCCTAGTCTGGGAAAATGGCGATACCACAAAAAACCCCCAATCTCCATATGTTCTGGAGTCCCTGCATAACAAAATGCCATTTTAATAGGTACACAGCTGCAAAAAGAGCTCCCAAGGCAGGGTGTATATACAAAAGTTTCATATGGCTTTAAATATGAGCAAGGTTAAGAAAAAAATAAACTGTATATATTTACAAGAGAGCGGGCCACAAACTAGTTTTATGATTTAGGGATGGGATTTGCAGCCCTCCATGTAGAAACAAAGGCAGTGTTCTGTAGTCAGTGTGGTAATCATGACTATGGGTTTCATCAGAAAGAGTAATGGAAACCAAGCAGAGATGCGGAGGGGTCTACATTCATCTCTAATAAACCCAATATATTTCCTCCTTAAAAATTGTGAGAGTTTTCACTTTCTTTATCTAAAGAAAGCAATCAGAGTTTAGGGCTAATAATTTACTTGATCAGAGAGAGGGATGAGGGAAAATAAATGAGGATAAACTGATAAAAATCAGCAATAGCCATAAACATTATGTATAAATTATAAATTTACATACCATGCACCTGAACTTCTCTTGAAGCTTGAAAAACAAGTTTAGGATGAAATGAAAGGAAAAAATGCTAGGTAAATTTATGAAACTCACTATTTTTTTTTAGCAGAGGTAGAAAGAATGTATTGAGATATTATTTTTTCCAGACTGCTTGTGGGGCAGGATGCCAGGGCTATTCTAGATTTGATCATTCATGTTTTGATTAATGTTACAAAGGAAAATCATGCCTTTTTCTAAACTTCCTTTAGTGCAGTTGTTAGACACATAGGGATGACTATTTTTAAAAATTATGTGGAAGCTACTAAGAGAGAAAGAGTAGAAAGGCTGTATATTAAAACAGAATTTTGCAGTAGCCTCCATATGGAAAAAATTATGAAATTTCCACATTTGTTATCACCTGCATATAACATCAACTTTCAGGGTAAAAAGATACCAGCTTCATTTGAATTTGGAAAAATCAATGCTATTATCTTAAAGCTTCTGCTGAGTGTTATTACAGAAGATTCTAGTAATGATTTAATTTGCTCTTATAGATAGGCACAACACCACAGAGTAGCTTAAAAGAAAGTTTATCCAAAGTGATATACTGGGTTGAATAGTGTTCCCCCACCCCATCCAATTCATTGCTTCCCCATAATTTCAGAATGTGATCTTATTTGAAAATAGTTGCCGTAGTTGTAGTTAAGATGTGGTCACACTAGAGCAGGGTGGGCCCCTTATCCAATGTGACTGATGTCCTTATAAAAGAAAGAAAAAGACGCAAAGATGAACACACACAGAGGGAAGAACACTATGTGACGACAGAGGCAGAGAGTGGAGTGGTGAACCTACAAATCAAGGAACATCAAAGATGGCCAACCACAACCAGAATCTAGGAAGAGGCAAGGAAGGGTCCTCCCCCTAGAATCTCCAGAGAGAGCAAGGCTTTGTTGACACCTCGATTTCAGAGGTTTAGCATCTAGAACTTTGAAAGAATAAATCCTGCTGTTTTAAGCCACCCAATCTGTGGTAGTTAGGGCTGCTGGAACAATACAGGTGGGTACTGGTGGCGTTGAACTTCCTTCTGTATAATACACTAGTGATATTGCCATCGTTGCCACAGTGTTCATGTGTGTTTTCCTTTCCTCTCTAATATAGACCTCCACTGTTAGCCTCTGGAATCTGGCAAAAGAAAGGTGTTTCAGGGCACCTGGGTGGCTCAGTTGCTTAAGTGTCTACCTTTGGCTCAGGTTATGACCTTGGGGTCCTGTGATGGAGCTCTGTGTCAGGCTCCCTGCTCAGCGGGGAGTCTGTTTCTCCCTCTCTCTCTGCCCCTCCTCCAACTCGTGTGCACACACTCTCTATCTCAAATAAATAAAATCTAAAAAAAAAGAAAGAAATGCTTTTTTTTAATGAAATATGTGGCATATGTATGAAAGAGATGAGGGAGACAAGGCAGGAGGAAGAGGAAGATAGGGTTCTGGAAGGAGACTAGTTTTGGATTACAAAAACCTATTCTTTTACCTCCTTTTGTTGCTGTAGATCAGATGATGGACTTTGGAAAATGTACTACTTATTGTGACCCACATAAAGGCTGGTGAGATAAGGGGACAAACACCAAATCAAACAGTGTATAAGATATAGTTTACTTAAAGGGTAGTAGATATTTGTACTCAGCAGGTTTGAAGATAAAGAAGAATGGATGAAGAGAGGTGAACAAGGTCAAATAAATGGGGTATATTCACAACACAATTCCCCTTTGAAGGGTTTAATACTTTTGACTGCCTTTTTCTTTAGACCAAAGCAACTACAGTATCAAGTTTACCAGTTTTCCTTTTTCAAGGCCATGTGGTGAGTTTGTGGCAAAATATATCCTTCTCTGCACTAACTCCTCAGAAATAAAAGTACTGGTTTCAAGGGCCAGTAAACAAAAGAAGACCCTAAGAGTAGACATGAATATACTAGTAGTGGGTGACATTTTAAAAAGGAAAGAGAAAGCTGATATTTGAGTTAAAAATGAGTCATTCTTTTATTTTTCAAATATTTCTTGAGTGCCTGATAATTGCCAGAATTGTTCTAGGCCGAGGAGATGTAGTGAGAATAATACAGACAAGATTTCTTCCTTTTGCAATGAGCTATTTCAACAGCATTATAACTTATTAAAATTTGCCAAAATGGATATTTTCAAAATGTCCTTTTAAGAATGGTCTTTAGGGAGGGAACAGAAAAAAGTTGTAAAAATAAATGTTTCATGTCAGTCAGAACTTGCTTGATCAACACAGGTTCAAACACTGTGTTAGATCCTGGAGTGAGAAAACAAATCTCATTAGGAATATATTGACTAGTAGAAGTACAAATGTATGCACACGTTTAACTACATTTAAATGGATTATGTACGATGGTACAAACCTAGACTGGATTTAATGGACACAAAAGCAGGAATGGTTGACTTTACAGAACAGGCTGGAATTTCATGAACTCCTTCATAGATGGAACGACACGAGCTGAAAAAATGAACAAAGGGCAAAGGAAGCAGAGTTGCTCAGTTGGTGAAGTACAGTAGAGTGAAACATGTAGCTCGTTTATCTTCTTGTACTTTGACATCTGTACCATGGCCCTTCCACATTTGTTCTGCAACAAATTTTCCATATTATAGCAAATTTTTCCAAATGCAAATATAATTATATGATGACTTCCCTTAGCCTTGGGATAAAGCCCCAATTCTTTGTTTCCACAGCACTATGAAGTTATGTGAAGTATTCAGTTTAAGATTTTTGTGTATCTATGTTGTAGTTCTCTAATTATTCTCAACCCTTGAGTAAAGTTTTTGCCCAGCCTTTGTGTAGAGAAATGCCAATTTATGAAATAGAGTTACACAGTCACGTAAAGTAAAAATTCCAAGTAAGTTTTTCCTTGAAACACATAATGGGGCAGAAAGATTTACATTTTTGAGCTTTGATTATCCAGATAATTACTTCAATTCTCCATTTCATTCTGGCAATTTTTACACATAACATTGGTTTGATTTAAAAAAAAATTTAGTTGTCAATTTTTCTACTTGGTTGGGTTTTGTTTTCTAAATTATACCGGTCACTATCTGTTATTATCATTCAGAACATGGCATTAAAGTTCTTCTTGGCTTGAGGCTATTCATCCTATAGATATGGCTTTTGTTTTAAGATTTTTAAAGCAGTTGATGTGTTTATTATATACTTCTTGATAGTTTTTTTTTAGACAAACATGAGGTTTATTTTCTTAAGGCAGTTTTCTGGTATGTTTTGCTTTTATAAGATCAATAACATTTCTGTATATTTTTGCATACATTTTGATTCTTTTCTTGCTGTTTAGGTTTAGTCCATGCTTGGAAACTTTTGACCTCTGACTCTGTTACCATTGTGGAAAGAATTGTTCAAATCCCTCAACTATCAGGGCAGACAATCCAAGAAAAAGAAAACATATACAAGCTGTAAGAAAAATAAATTCCCAATCAACGTTTTTTGCCACAGTTACTAAAAAGTCTGAGAGGCTATATTTATATGAACTCTACTAGAGAAAAATATTTCATATAAAAATATGTCTTTATGTGGGACTTTTTGTGTGGGTTGTCTTGATTAAAATCCATTCAAAATTGGAAAGGATTTCATTTTACATTTTAAAATCAGTGTTTAAGTGTATGTACAGTTGAGTAAACATTAGAGGAAACAGCACATTCTGAATGTATCTATACATATATACTTTTTTTGGTTGCTTTTTAGAGAGAAAATTTAGATCTTAGGTATGCAAACAATTCCCTTTGTAATTAGAGCTTCACGTATGTATCTTAGTATCTCATTAAATTTGTATTATTTAGAAACCAAGGATTGCAATTATATTGTATGTTTTGTATCTAAACCAAACTATTCTTACATCTACCTTTGGTGTGATACACATTTGCTTTGTCCCGCTCTCCTCCAGTCACTCCTGTTTGTTTGTTTGTTTGTTTTTAATGTGTATTAAGTACCTTTTTTGGTAGAAAACACCAACATTTTATGTTTTGGGCTTTAAATTATGTGGAAAATAGTATAGAATTTCATTTTATGTAAAGAATTAGCATAGCAAGTTTGGGTTACACAATCCTGACAGAAAAACATAATTTGTCTTTGATGTCTCCTTTTTTTTGGTATTTATGTCCCCTTTTAATATACTACAACTTAAAAATATTTAGTTTTCTTACACTGATCGGCTTCAAACATGTATGTAATTTATATTGTTTTTAATCTTTACAGAGAAGAGTCACAAAATTTTGCATGGTTATTAGAATTCAAGTCTTATTTTATCTGCATTAGCTTTCCGTGCTTTGTAACAAATTACCACAAATGTGTGTTTTTAAACACACATTTATTATCTCAGTTTCTTTGGATTGAAAGCCCAGGTATGGCTTAGCTGGTTCTCATCTGGAGGTTCTAATGAGAGAGGGTCAGATTCCAAGCTCCCTCTAGTTGTTGGCAAAGTTTATTTCCTTCTGACTATAGGATTTGTGTTACTTTGCTTTTTCAAAACCAAGGACAAAGTGAGAGCATCCGAGACTCTAGAGCAAGTTGACTAGCCTGACAGAGTCTTCCGCGATGTTATCAGAGAAGTGACATTTGACCACTTTTCCATATAATATAATCGGGAATGACATCTTATTACATTTGCCATATTCTATTGGTTAGAAATAAGTCATACTTAAGGGAATGAATACCAAGGATGGAATCATGGGTACCACCTTAAAGTCTGTCCACCACATCACAGCAATTATAGTGGCTACATTTAGAAAAATATATTTTGCCTTGATGCATAGACCTATTTCCTCTGTTTCTGTTTGAATGTGCATCATAGTAAAAACTCTGATATATACACCATTAATATCTAAGGAAAGAAATAAATAGTAAACAGTATCAGATCTTATTCTCTCTTCTGTAGTAGAAGACTGACTTCACCTTGAATAAAGCTAGGAAGAAAAAATAGTACTTTTATATTTTGCTGCTTCTATATCTTTATTTTTTGTGCAACATTTATTACAAATATAACTACATATTCATGGTACAATATTCAAATAGAACAGGTGAGTGTAAAATAAAAGTATGAAATTAAATGAGAAATCATGAAAGTAACCACCATTCACTACTCCAGCAATTTTCTATACATATACAAGTCTATACAAATGTATGTATACATATACTTTTAGATTTTTAAGTAGCTTTTCTAGAACTTTCTTACATCCTGATGTCTGTCCACAGAAATACCAATAGCTGTATTTTATTTTCTTTAATAGTTGTTTAGTGTTTCTTTTAAGTATGTGTCATAATTTGCCATGATTAAAATTCTCTACAGAGATGACTTTTTTCATTTGTGTGCTAAAATACCATCTTTCTATTAGTTGGGCTTCTTTTGGTTTTAAAATGTCATAAGACCCAATTAAAATCAGCCTAAACAGAAAAGGAAATTTGCCATCACAGTTCAAAAAAATAAGAGTACAACTGATTTCCAGTGTGATTGGGTCGATGCCCTAAATTAGTGTCATCTGTAACTGGTTTCTCCCCATCTTTGGGCTTGCCTCTCCTCTGGCTGATTCTCTCATTAGGTTGGCTTTCAAAAAGTCAGAATGGCTGCCAGTAGCTCTAGACTTACAGCCTTGTCCCAGGAAACCAGCAGAAAAAGGCAATCTTCTGTTTCCTCAGTCATATATGATAGGAATACATTTCATTGAGTCTGATTGGTTCAAAACTCTTTCTCTTGACCAACTGGGGGTCATGGCAGGTGATATTCTGGGTGTTCAACTTTGGGTCATATGCTACTTTTGAAGCATGGGGTATCAGCTCTACTGAAATAATGTGAGCTAAGAATGGGGAGCTGGGAAATGGAACATTCTTACTATTTCCTTGTGAATATATGTTATCAATTTGTGTACTTTATTTGCTGTTTGCTAGTAAATTATTAGAAGTGTAAATGCTGGGTTAAAGTATGTATACATTTTAACTTTTCCTGGATATTTCCAAATTTTCCTCCACAGTATCTTAATTTATACTTCAGCCACTAATGCCTACTTATGCCCATTCTAGGCTTAATCAAACAACATTTTCTAACCAAATATGTGCAAAATGAAATTCCACTGTTCAATAGGTATATCTTTCATAATGACTACAGATGAACATATTTTTATTTTTCGATTTGCCCTTTGTGTTTACTGTGACCTTCCTATATATATATATGGTTTTCTAATTGTGCCAGAACAGGTAACATAATGGAAGTGCTAAAAATAAGTGTAAATATATCTAAATTTTACTAACTTTGAAGATAATTTTACCCTTACAAGGGTGAGACTTATGACTTGGTAAATTGGATGAGGCAAAGAGGGGTTATAGAGGAGGAAACAAGTTATTTCTAGGTTCACTTTTTTTTTAACATTACATACAACTCCTAATATATTACTTTATCAAATAAGGAAAACTAAAGAATATAACGAAGCAATATAATGTTACAGTCTGAGCAGACCTGATGAATCACTAAGAGGTTTGAAATAGGTTTTTTAGGGCATGGCAAAGAGGGAGAGTAGCCAATGTTTTCATGCAGCCTGGAGGAAGGTCACGCAATGGACATAAAGTTAAGAGTTCAGTGTTTTGAAGGCTGGGAACCTTCAGACCTGTCTCAAGATAGGAGCTGGTCAAAGACAAACTTCAAAGTAAATACAGAAGAAAACAAAGCGTAAAAAAAACCCCTGTGATCTAATGCCTAAAACATTGTTTTTGCTGAGCTCAAGTATGCAGAGGTCAAGAGAAAGTGTTGCAATTTCAACAGTGACAGCAGTAACAAAGAAGTTTTGCCTGATAAGTTTTGCAGGCTTTTAGGCAAATGTTGGTGTCTCTGAAAGTTCAGATGTCATATGAGAGCCTACAAGGAAAGCCTGTGATGCTATGGAAAATGCAAAGCCTCGTGTTAAAAGATAAGGTTTTTTGAAGAAAAGAGTAGAGAATAGAGAGAAAATGATACATCCGGCAACTCATGGCTAAAGTGTTTGTTTAGTAAGAGTGAACTGAGGATTAAAAACAAGAGCCTAGTTATATAGCAAATTATAATTCTTTACATGTATATGTATATTAGCAGTGAATGATGAAAACATATGGTTAAAGCAATGAACTACATTTTTCCCTATAGCCTAAGGAAAAACAACAACCAGATGTATCTTTAAGTAGGAGATTTTAAATCCATTCAAAAATAATTTCTTGATTCAATAGTTTATTGCACATCTACTGTGTGCTGAACATTGTATTTGTTACTGAGTTTACAATGATATAAAAAGAAAACACATATAAATCTGCCCTGCTTAATAAAGTTCTTAGTCCTCTAGGGGACACTACAAACAAAACAAAGTCAAGCAAACTGGTAAATGAGTAAATGCAAATTATGAAGCATTGTAAAGAAAATTATTAACATCTATTGAGCTTGGTAGAGCAGTGCCAGAATGAGTTCTGTATTTGCTCATTAATTAAAATTCTCAGTATTTTATGAGGTAGGTACTATTTTTTTTGTGTGTGTGCTTTAAAAGTGAGGAAACAAGCACAAAAAAGTCAATGAGTTGTCCAGTGTTCTATGGTAGAAAGAGGTAAAGCTGGGATATGAGCTTGGGTAGAGCCTGTACTCCTAATGCTTAAGCTTATATGACCAGAGAACAAGAGTAGAGACTGTTTTATTCATGAGGTGACATTTAAATTGAGATTTGAAGGGTCTGACAGAGGCAACCATGTTCAAAGCCTAAGGAACAACAGCATTTCAGGTAGCATGAAAAACATATATTATGTCCCTAAATTCGGAGAAAAACTGGCATTTTGTAGGAGATGAAATGGTAATAATTAAGAAAATATACAAAATTAGAGACATAATCAAGAGTCTTACTTTTCAAGGAATTGCAGGCCACCATTGGGAGATTTGTACCGGGGAGAAAAATGTTAAAGGATTTTGCAAAGAGGCCTGACCTCATGTGATTCATGTTTAATTGGGATCTGTGTAGCAATAGGATGAAGGAAGACCACAGGAAAAGCAAAAAAAAAACTGTGGGCTACTTTAGTACCTGGAAAGGGTTTTGACAAAGGTGGTGGGAGATGAGATGAAGAGTAGACATATCCAAGATAAATTATTGAGGCAGAAATCAAGGGAGATGCTGACAAATTGAATGTGGGTAGGGAGGAAGAGGAAGGGATTTTGAATTACTCCCAGTTTTCTAATATTATCACCTATGTGGTATCGCTTTCAGCAATTTGGGTATGTGATGGTATCCTATATACTGAGAAAAGACTGGGATAAAACAGCTTGCAGAAGGCCGTGAGGTGAGTTTGATTTGGGACTTACTTAATTTGAGATGCCTGTGAAAGATTAAGTTAAGTATACTAAATAGGAAACTGGATATGAGTACCTGGAATCCAAGTAGAAGTCTGTATAGGAGATAGAGTTTTGGAGCTGTCAGTATAGAGAGAATATTTAAAACTACTGGGAACAGGTGCAACATCCAGGTAGAGGGCTCAATACCAAACATGGAGAAACTCAGCAATGAGAGGTGGTAGAGAAGACATCACCACTAAAGGAGAAACAAACAAAAACAAAGCAAAAAATAGAAAATAGAAAACAGAAAACAAGAGAAAACAGTTATTTCAGGGAGTGGAGATTGGTCATTAGAGTCAAACTGTTTTGAGGCATCACATAGCCTGAGAACCCAATAGTCACATATATTCTCGATACCTAAGTGGCAATTATCTTATATACCTTGTATCTCTTCAGGTCATAAATTATAAACCAACAGGCAGCAAATTAGGGCATGCCCTTGTATTCATATACTTCAGTTTATTTAATAGCCAGTTGATTATCTGATACATTTCATTTCTTTTCCTGTAATTCACTGTAATATTTTTCTCTCTCTCAAAACAAATAAAAAACACCAAAACTATGAAGCATTTGTGATCAATGTAAAGCTAATAATACCAAAATATCTGTCACTGAATAATGAGTCCAAGAGTGCAAATATTTAGAATCCCTTTGAGAAGTGGCTTAGAGACTAGGGATTCACATTCAAGAATGATACTGATGGAATCAAACAAAAAGGGGCCTGCACTTTCTGAGCTAATTGTTTAAAACTAGGTTTTTGCTCCAACTGCTATAAATTGGAAAATGGATGATGTGAGAATTTGTAATTTAAAACCTCATGAACCATGAAACTTTCTGGAGACTTTGGTCAGTCAGTTGATTTACTAGAAATGATGAGACCACCATTATCCATAAACTGTCAGTTGTCCCACCGCTATGGCAATGAAATAGAGGAGAAAAACATGCAAATTGCTCATTTATGGGGTTTTTTTATTTTGCTTTCCTAAATTACTTCTAAGCTCACTGAGTCAGATTTCTATAACATCTTTAATTATGATGAAGTCTTGGCTTAAAAAAAGAAAAGTTGTTTAGTTAGAACTTCATAATTGGCAATGAAACATTTAACCAAAGTGCCAGCTCTCAAATTTGTTATGTTGTTTTTATTTGGATTATGGGAACAGCATTATGGAGACTTGCAGAATTTGATATTGGGAACTTAAAATGTTAGTATGGAGATTTGTAAAGTAATTCCGAACAAAACCAAGCATTATGCATAACTTGAAAAAAATTATAAAACATGGCAAAATTCTGAATGTATTTGGATGATACAACAAATCATAAAATAGAACAGCAATGGGTTATACAAGTTCTGTTGTCCTTTAATGGGAGAGACAGTGTGATCTGTGTTGGAAAATCAGCTATTTGGGAAGCATCAGATACTAAGAACTTTCAAGTCTCTCAAGTTAGGGGAATTGAGGGGACTTCTTTTGAGAAACTGAATTAACTAACACATTGCACACATGGCCTTAAAACATTTTCAATCTGAATTTTTCTAATAGTAGTCTTAAAAACATTAATGAGAAATTAGCATTCCCAACAATGTTCTCATAGCTAATTTTGATATAACTGATTTTTTTCTTTACTCTTCTTTTTTTAATATTGTACATTAGAAAAAGGATTTAGGTTCCAGAAGAAATAATTCTTTTTTTTAAAATTTTTTATTGTTATATTAATCACCATATATTACATCATTAGTTTTTGATGTAGTGTTCCATGATTCATTGTTTGTGCATAACACCCAGTGCTCCATGCAGAATGTGCCCTCTTTAATACCCATCACCAGGCTAACCCATCCCCCACCCCCTCCCCTCCAGAACCCTCAGTTTGTTTTTCAGAGTCCATCATCTCTCATGGTTCGTCTCCCCCTCTGACTTACTCCCCTTCATTCTTCCCCTCCTGCTATCTTCTTTTTCTTTTTTCTTAACATATGTTGCATTATTTGTTTCAGAAGTACAGATCTGTGATTCAACAGTCTTGCACAATTCACAGCGCTCACCATAGCACATACCCTCCCCAATGGCTATCACCCGGCCACCCCATCCCTCCCATCCCCCACCACTCCAGCAACACTCAGTTTGTTTCCTGAGATTAAGAATTCCTCATATCAGTGAGGTCATATGATACATGTCTTTCTCTGATTGACTTATTTCACTCAGCATAAGACCCTCCAGTTCCATCCACATCATTGCAAATGGCAAGATCTCATTCCTTTTGATGGCTGCATAATATTCCATTGTGTATATATACCACATCAGAAGAAATAATTCTGATGAAAAGTCCTATTGTTTCAATAGGGGCTGTAGTAAAATTAAAAGAACTGTTTCAGATTTCTAGTTCAAAGTTTGTCCCCTGCAAAGATTTACTGAAACTAAGGATTCAAATGCTATCGATGAAAATTATACTTTGATCTGTTCTTGTTCAATCTTCTGTGATTAAAGATGGTATAAATTCCTTATAATTCTTCCTATTTAAGCAGAATGCTTTTTCCCACTCCAAAATGATTCACACCATCATGGTTTCTGAAACATTAATCTTGCTCCCTAGGAAAGTCATGTTAATGTCCTGATGATTTGGTCTTTGATATGAATGATTAGGGGCCAATTCGAGATTCAAACTTGTGACACTTTTATTCTCATCTTCTCTCCCTCCTTCATTTTTTACCTCTCTCCTTCATTCCTCTCCTGACCCATTCATTCTTGCCTTTTTTTTTTAAGATTTATTTATTTTAGAGAGTGCATGGGCAAGTGCGCACTGGGGGAGGGATGGGGAAAGGGAGAGAATCTCAGACAGACTCCCTGCTGAGCACTGAGCCCATCTTGGGGCTCAGTCTCACAACACCCCCCTACCAGATCCCAACCTGAGCCAAAACCAAGAGTCACTCAACCGACTGAGCCACCCAACTGCCCCATCTTCTTACTGTTTTAAACAGAGAACAAAACCCATAGTTGATATCTGAATCAGTTTATGAGGAGATACTTCATGGTTTCTGATTACATATTGATAATAAAGCCAGAGTAGATTGTCTTAAAAAGAAATTATTAAGACACACATCAATTGCCTTAGAGGTCTGGCCACATTGCACTGTGTTTAGTCTTGTTTATAAAAAAGGTCATGAAATTAATATTCTTTCTCTAAAAAATAGTTTCTTTGACTCCTGGTCTTAAAGTACATTTCTTCAAGTACTGTCATAAGTTTCTGACACAGGAGACCTTTTATAAGAGGTGATTTCTTTGGTCTTGTATTTATCCAGGTACAGAACTCTAGACAGATCCTCTTACCCTCTGTGTACAAGGCCTAGAGTTCAAAGCCTAAGACCTGTTCCCGAAATAATTTGATTGTAAAGCTAAATCCAGATACAGTCGAGAATAACAGTATTTCAAGTTTAAACTTAACAAGGGTTTGTAATCTTAGTGCGTTTTTTTTTTTTTGCTTTTTGGAAAATCGTACATGTTTAACAGTTAAGAGTTAATGATTATTTTCTTCTCCCTTTTGCCTCCCAGATGAAAGTTCACTGTAATGCTCAGAGTTTGTAGGTAAGTGGTAAGTCTTCAATATTGTTTAATTCCTTCACTGCATACTGACTTTTTTAACCTTTTTTTTTGTTATACTATCTTAATGGTTTGTTGGTATTCCCTAAATTTATTTATTCATCTTTTAATCAATGTGACCTCATATAATGAGAATATAAACTTTCTGGTCATTTACTTGGATTTTAGGATTTTCATAGAGATTAAAATAAATATCAGATCTTATATATACAACATATATGTATAAAATCTAGTAGGGTGAATTATAACAGATACCATAATTTCATGTTAAAGGAAATTGATGGCTTTTTAAATATGTCATTTTATGCCATACCCTTATGTAGAAAAGACAGAAAATGGCTCCTGGTTGTTGTTGTTGTTTTTAATTAATTAATTAATTATTTTTTATTATTATGTTATGTTAATCACCATACATTAAAACATTAGTTTTTGATGTAGTGTTCCATGATTCATTATTTGTGTATAACACCCAGTGCTCCATGCAGAACGTGCCCTCTTTAATACCCATCACCAGGCTAACCCATCCCCCCACCCCCCTCTGCTCTAGAACCCTCAGTTTGTTTTTCAGAGTCCATCATCTCTCATGGTTCCTCTCCCCCTCCAATTGCCCCTCCTTCACTCTTCCCCTCCTGCTATCTTCTTCTTCTTCTTTTTTTTTAAACATATAATGTATTATTTGTTTCCAAGGTACAGATCTGTGATTCAACAGTCTTACACAATTCACAGCGCTCACCATAGCACATACCCTCCCCAGTGTCCATCACCCAGCCACCCCACCCCTCCCACCCCCCACTACTCCAGCAACTCTCAGTTTGTTTCCTGGGATTAAGAATTCCTCATATCAGTGAGGTCATGTGATACATGTCTTTCTCTGATTGACTTATTTTGCTCAGCATAACACTCTCCAGTTCCATCCTCGTCGTTGCAATGGCAAGGTTCCATTCCTTTTGATGGCTGCATAATATTCCATTGTATATATATATACCACCTCTTCTTTATCCACTTATCTGTCGATGGACATTTTGGCTCTTTCCACAGTTAGGCTATTGTGGACATTGCTGCTATAAACATTGGGGTGCATGTACCCCTTCGGATCCCTACATTTGTATCTTTGGGGTATATACCCAGTAGTGCAATTGCTGGATCATATGGTAGCTCTATTTTCAACTTTTTGAAGAACCCCCATACTGTTTTCCAGAGTGGCTCCACCAGCTTGCATTCCCATCAACAGTGTAGGAGGGTTCCCCTTTCTCCACATCCCCGCCAACATCTGTCATTTCCTGACTTGTTAATTTTAGCCATTCTGACTGGTGTGAGGTGATATCTCATTGAGGTTTTGATTTGGATTTCCCTGATGCTGAGTGATGTTGAACACTCTTTCATGTATCTGTTGGCCATTTGGATGTCTTCTTTGGAAAAAATGTCTGTTCATGTCTTCTGCCCATATCTTGATTGGATCATTTGTTCTTTGGGTGTTGAGTTTAAGTTCTTTACAGATTTTGAATACTAGCCGTTTATCTGATATGTCATTTGCAAATATCTTCTCCCATTCTGTCGGTTGTCTTTTGGTTTTGTTGACTGTTTCTTTTGCTGTGCAGAAGCTTTTTATCTGGATGAGATCCCAATAGTTCATTTTTGCCCTTGCTTCCCTTGCCTTTGGCGATGTTTCTAGGAAGAAGCTGCTGCAGCTGAGGTCAAAGAGATTGCTGCTTGTGTTCTCCTTTAGGATTTTGATGGACTCCTGTCTCACATTGAGGTCTTTTAACCATTTTGAGTCTGTTTTTGTGTGTGGTGTAAGGAAATGGTCCAGTTTCATTCTTCTGCATGTGGCTGTCCAATTTTCCCAACACCATTTGTTGAAGAGACTGTCTTTTTTCCATTGGACATTCTTTCCTGCTTTGTCAAAGATTAGTTGACCATACAGTTGAGGGTTCATTTCTGGGCTCTCTATTCTGTTCCATTGATCTATGTGTCTGTTTTTGTTCCTGGTTGTTTTATAATTAAAAACCAGTAATTAAGAATCATTAAAACATGCCTAGTTTGAAAAAGTCATGAATGTTGAGTATGGTAAATTACTTTATTTGTCCCAAAACTAGGACAAATTACTCTTGAATTATAAAAGGCTTCTGACATATATGGATTTAATAGTTTTAAGTTCATGCTTCTTATAATTTAAAATAATTGGCATTAAAATATAATTTTATAGTAAAAACAAAAATCATTGTAAAAGAAAAAAATCAGATGTTTATTCTAGATTCATTGTTTAACAATTTGTACAAATACAGATCTATATACATTAGATATACTGCTAATGCTGAGTTTTAAAATAGATTCTGAGGTGGCTATCTTAGTAAGATAAACATATATAAATATAAATGTATGTAAATAAGTATAAGTACATACACAAATGAATATTTATAATTTCTCAAACAGTGATTACTAACTTGGAAAGAAGCCAAAATGAATGAAAACAAATTTTACAAATAATAGTACAGATATTAAATAATGTAAAACCTGGCTCTTTTAAAAGACCCATGACCAAAACAAACTACTTGTTCATTTGATTCATCAGTTATGAAAGAAATGAGAAATCTTAGGAATGAGAAGAAACACTTAACTCCCAAATACAGAAAAGCTGAGAAGAATTAGATGAGGTTACTATAGAGAAATTTATTTTGTCACCTAGAACAAATGGATGATTGCCCAACAAAGTAAAAAAAAAAAGTGCCAGAACTGGCAAAGATGTGGAACACGTCAGTAAATGTGTCATTGTGGAAGATAATGGATAAGGGATTCAAGATCCATCAACAGAAGGACTAAGCAAGTTCCCTGCTGAGTTTACCTAACTTTAACTGAGGAAGTCATTTATGTGCATACACACACCCATGTGTAGTCCTTGTGTTCATGTTGTGTACGGTGATTCCAACAAGAAAGCTATGGAATGATGCCCACTGGAAGTCTTTGGAGAGGGATTATGTGACAGGAAGAAGGAGGGAAGAAATATGAACCCCTTAACACATAAAAGCTCAAGGTAATTTCAGATGGTAATAAAGTAAGTGCCATAGAGACTCCAAATGGAAGAGAGGAAAAAGTAACACATTTGAAAGGAATGTGGCTTTTCATGGTAAATGCTTATTTACAATTATTTTTATGTGACAGTTACGTGAACAACGGAAGAGGAAAGAGGAAAGGCAAGAAGGGAGGACGAAAGGAGAAAACAAAAACACGACTGGAGCAGCACCTCTTTTCCCAGGATATTGCCCTTATAAGATTTTCTCCTTTATGGTGACAAGTAAGCATAGTAAAAGATTTCTTATTTTGTGAAGTGATCTCGAGGTGTAAAAAGTCTGAGATTCACTTGTATGTTTGAGCTGGTCACATTCTCCCTTTGAACAGGGCCACCCTCACCTTTATGAAAGAGTGCTGGAGGTGATCTAAGTCCTCTGCCTTTTCTAACATTTCCTGATTCACACTTGACACAGGTGGGCAGTGGGAAGGAGAAGGTATGATGTGTGCATGTCACCATAATTTTAACCTTGGAGCTCTAGTGACATGGCCCCTTCTCTGACCTTATGGCTTTCATCCTTTTAAAATTTTCATCTCTAAATCTTCACTGACAATCATGGACTGTCTCATAAAAAGACCAGTGTCCATTCAAAAACTAAAATGTCTCAAATCAACCATCAGAATTTCTTAAATTGTAGATATAATTGTAGCATTTTGATTTGAGCATACAAGGAATTCATTTCATTTTAGAGAACATATTGATGAAGTAAGCATAGCAAAAGAAAACTAAATGAATTAAGAAGAAAGTAACTTACAAGTTCTTTTTATTCAATATTAAAAGTTTGACATGAGTGGTAGTTTGATTCTGTCTCCCAAGAGCTAATAGTGTTATAAAATAATTTACACACAGTGAACTTTCCTGGCATTTTTTACGTTGTTTTTTTGTTTTTGTTTTTGGTTTTCTTCCTTCACAACTGATCTTTCAATTGAGATTGGTCCAATTGCCAGTTGATTGAGGGCAAAGTCTTGGATAGCCCACTGGTTTTAATGTTAATAGCAGCAGTACTTTCAATTCCTCATTTCTGTGAGGTTTAATATAATAATTTTACATCTTAATATAGTTTTATACCTTAATGGCTAATTTTTAATTATTTATTTTTTGAGAGAGAGAGAGAGAGAAAGAGAGAGAATGGGCACATGCTTGTGTAGGGGGAAAGACAGAGGGAGAGAGAGAATCTTAAGCAGGCTCTATGCCCAGCATGGAGACCAATGCGGGATTCAGTCTCACAATGGTGAGATCGTGACCTGAGCTGAAATCAAGAGTCAGAGGCTTTTTTATTTTTTAAAGAATTTTTATTTAATTTTTTGACAGAGAGAGAGAGCGCACAAGCAGGTAGAGTAGCAGATAGAGGGAGAGGGAGAAGCAGGCTCCCCGCTGAGCAATAAGCCAGATGTGGGGCTCGATCCCAGGACCCTGGGATCATGACCTGAGCCAAGGAAGTCGCTTAACCAACTGAGCCCCCCAGGCACCCCAAGAGTCAGAGGCTTAATCGACTGAGCCACCCAGGCGCCCCTTAACAGCTAATTTTTTTTTAATACTCATTAAATGACAGGCATTGATCTAAGAACTTTACTTGTACTAATTAATTTAATTCTTACCCAACTGTATGAGTTATTACCTATTTTACAGATGAAGAAGCTGAAGCACAGAAAAGTGAAGTTACTTGCTAGTAAATTACAGAGATGTAATTAATATGCAGCCAGAACCAGGCATTAATCTTATCTTCTTTCTCCTCAAAATGATGCTGACATTCCATATGTTATTTAAATACACATGCATTTCTCTAAAAATAAGGTCATGGTACTTACATATTCAGATGTCGATTGGCAGATAGAATCATTTAACATCTTAAGATGTTTCTCAACTGACTTAGAGTCAGAATTCTGTTTTTTCCCCCCAAAGTACTTAAGGCATTAGAATATATAATGTTAAAAAGTGGGAGTCTGAACAAAAGATGTTTAATTCAAATGTACAGAATGTCAAGGGCTGCTTGTAGACCATATTTAAGGACTCTGTCAGGATCACAAAAGTTTCCAGAAGTTTTCAACACTAACCAATGAATTTCTATCTCAATTCTCTAAAAATTTGAATACAGCATTTTTAACAAGGCCATTTTAAGTTGAGTTGCTGAATAAAGTAAGGCTTTTATACATTTTAACTAGATATTTTTTTTCTTTTTAAAGATTTTAAATATTTCTCACTCTATCAGCAACAGATCATTTCATGGATGAATTCTAGTACATCACAAGAAATCATGGATAAAAATTATTACCATTTTGCATTTATAAAGCACATTTCCTTGAGTGTGTGTGTATATGTGTGTGTGACATGCATGTCCTAATGCAGAGAGTTAGTGCCTAAAGGAAAAATAAATTAGCTATGTCTTTCAGAAAAGTCTTCACAGCTTAAAAGGCAAGAAGAACAGTTTAATCCAACAGCAGAATTCCTATTAAGGGCAGAAATATCATTTAAGAAAAAAACCTTGAGGTACTTTTGTGATATGGCAACTATGGGGACAGTTGATTTAGAGTTTTCTGTGACAATCCTGAGAGAAGAGCTAAGGTAATAGAAGACGAGTAAAGGAGTCAGAGAATGCGTTAACATTTTTGAAGACAGGACAGTACGAACACCCCTCCTCCGAGGTGGGAATGGCCAGTGTCATTTGCAACAGGGACAGCCATCATTAAATTTGAAATAGTTGCTATAGAACTCATGTTTCTCTCCAGCAAATAACCAGTCTATTACAATTACGTGTGACTATTGGGGGAAGGATGTTAGGAGTGCATTGGGGAGGAAATAAAAGCAGAGGACAGACATAAGTGAGATTAAAATTTATCAGATGCAGTGAATTAGGACAAACTGACTTGAAGAAACACAACTCTAATGGTTCCCAGGAAAGGTGTGAAGAAAAGGAAGGATCCAAGTTTTCCCATTACATATTGGGCGTAGGCATTTTTTATGAAAGAATATGTGTCCTATTTACACTCATAGGGGAAGATTGATCGTATTGGACTAGTGAACTTGGGAACATCTGGGTGAATTATCCATTATAACTTTCTCTTTAGTTACAATTTTATGTTTGATGAAAAATATTGTACCCAAACAGGCCAATTTGGTGAAGTTCAGTTTGAACTGATCATTTGTAAGCTTTAGAGTTTCAAAATCAGATTGTGATTTTTAAGTACTTATATTGACAATTAGACTTTAAAAGGTGAATGATCTAGCCTCTGCCCCTCTCTGAACTCATCTAGTACCTTTGATCCCACTGGTCACTTTTCCTCAAACTGGTTGCCAGAATACTCCAAACCAATTCCTACTCCCACAGATACTTTTTTAAAAAAATTTTTATTTAAATTCCAGTTACTTAACATACAGTATAATACTAGTATGTTACTACAATATTATAGTTCAACACTTCCATACAACACCCGGTGGTCATCACAACAAGTGCACTCCTTAATCTTTATCACCTATTTCACCCATCCCCCACCCACCTCCCCTCTGTAGCCATCAGTTTGTTCTCTATAGTTAAGAGTCTGTTTCTTGGTTTGCCTCTCTCTCTCTTTTTCCCCCTTTGCTCTTTTGTTTCTTAAATTCCACATATAAGCAAAATCATATGGCATTTGTCTTTATCTGACTGACTTATTTTGCTTAACATAATACTCTCTAGCTATATCTGTGTCATTGCAAATGGCAAGATTTCATTCTTTTTTTAAGGCTGAGTAATATTTCATTGTATATATGCCATATCTTCATTATCCATTCATCAGTCAATGGACATTTAATGAAACAATAGAAAGAGAAATTAAGGAATCAATCCCATTTACAAGTGCACCAAAATTAATAAAATACCTAGGAATAAACCTAGCCAAAGAGGTGAGAGACCTATGCTCTGGAAACTATAGAACACTGATGAAAGAAATTGAAGATGACACAAAGAGATGGGAAGACCTTCCATGCTCATGGATTGGAAGAACAAATATTGTTAAAATAGCTACACTACCCAAAACAATCTATGCATTTAATGCAATCTCTATTAAAATACCAACAACATTTTTCACAGAGCTAGAACAAACAATCCTAAAATTTGTATGGTATCACAAAAGACCCTGAATAGCCAAAGCAACGTTGAAAAAACAAAGCAAAGCTGGAGGCATCATAATTCTGGTCTGCATTCTGCTACTGTACCTTCTTCCTGGAAAGCCCAAATCCTACCCCCTTAGAGAGACCTCCTTTAGACTGATAAGCCAGTCTAAAATAGAGCAACCTTCTTCCCATCCAGTCATTTGGACTTTGTCATGACCCTATTTTATCACCATTTGAAATTACCTTGATATTCCATGTGCTAACTTGCTTATTGCTTGTTGCCCATGGCACAGGACCCTGAACCATACTGATTAGTACTGTAACCTCAGCATCTGAAATTTTGAAGACATAAAATAAATATTTGTGAAATGAATGAAGAGGGTACATACTGATAGAGAAAAAATAAAATGTATACAAAGTAATTTATATGCAAAGGCAAATGTTAATTGTGTGTATAATCATTATAATTATGTTCAAACCATGACATACTTCAGAGTTTCTTCAGAACTATTTAAAAGTAAGTGATAGTTAGGTTATGTATATTTGTCATGTTTTCTAAATTAGAGAAGCCTGGAGTAGTAATATTTAATATCTGTGGTAGGCAAAACAACCCCCTGAAATGCCCATGCCCTAAGCATTGGAACTGATGGATATGTTATGTTTCATGTCAGAAGGGGCATTGCCTATGTAATTAAGGTTACATACCTTAAAATAAGGAGATTATTCTAGATTATCTGGGTTGGTCCAACTTAATCACATGAGACTTGGAAATGTAATTTTCTCTGGCTGGAGACAGAGATGTGGAAGAGAAGGCAGAGAAAATGCAGCAGAAGGGGAAGGCAGAGAGATTGCAATAAGGATTTAATATACCATTGCTGGTTCTGAGACATAGGGGTCCAACCACAAGAACCAGAGAGAGAACTCTAGGAGATAAAGACAACCCATAGCTAGCAGTCAGCAAGAAAACAGAGATCTTTTCCCTGTAAGTGCAAAGAACTGAATTCTAACAATCTAAATGAACTTTGAAGTGCCTCCAAGATATGCCTTAGGCAGGAATACAGCCCTGTCAACATCTTGTTTTGGGTTCTTGAGACCTGGACCATAGGGACAAACTGAGCCACACTGTGCCCATACTTTTGACCCATGGAAACTGTGAGATAATAAATGAATGTTATTTAGGTTCTTAAGTCTGTGATAATTTGTTATGGTAAGAGAAAATTAGTATAGTATTTAAAAATGATTATAAGAATAATAAGTAACATGGATCCTTAGGAACTTTGCTAAGGATTTTATGAGCATTCTATTTGATTTTCATGATAATTCATGAAGTCATGTACTTGGCCCATTTTGAGAAATCTATTTAACCCAAACCTCTTATCCTTGAGAACAATACCTCCTTACTCACACGGAGGAATGGGCCTTTGGCAATGATGTTAATATTTTGTGATGCTAGTATTTTGTGATCCACTTCCTTTGGCCCAAGAGGATCAAAGGTGAACACTTAACTTAAAATAATAGATTATATCCTCTTGATTTGAAATTGCAATTGAGATATTTTACTTTCTTTTTTTTCCCTTAATTACTGTAGTGTTATTTATTTAAAAAAATTTTTTATTATTATGTTAATCACCATACATTACATCATTAGTTTTTGATGTAGTGTTACATGATTCATTGTTTGCATATAACACCCAATGCTCCATGCAGTACGTGCCCTCTTTAATACCCACACTAGGCTAACCCATCCCCCCCCTAGAACCTTCAGTTTGTTTCTCAGAGTCCATAGTCTCTCATGGTTTGTCTCCCCCTCCGATATCCCCCCCTTCATTCTTCCCTTCCTGCTATCTTCTTTTTTTTTTTTTTAACATCTAATGTATTATTTGTTTCAGAGGTACAGGTCTGTGATTCAACAGTCTTACACAATTCACAGCGCTCACCATAGCACATACGCTCCCCAATGTCTATCACCGAGCCACCCCATCCCTCCCACCCCCCACCACTCCAGCAAACCTCAGTTTGTTTCCTGAGATTAAGAATTCCTCATATCAGTGAGGTCCTATGATACATGTCTTTCTCTGACTGACTTATTTCGCTCAGCATAAAGACCATCCAGTTCCATCCACGTCACTGCAAATGGCAAGAGTTCCTGCATAATATTCCATTGTAGATATATACCACATCAGGCATGTGAAATCAGAAATTGTGGAGTGACATTTACATGGAAAGGAAAGATAGAATAATGAAAATATACAGAAAAAAATAGTTGCCAGAGGTTATTGGGCCAGAGGGGTGTGTGTGTGTGCGCGTGCGCACGCATTAGAGAGAGACAGTGAGAGAGAAATATTTAAAAAGTGACTTCTTAGGTTTTAGATGGCCTTCCTGTTTGTTTCCTCTTGAGGCCCAGCTGTATTTCTGGACTGTTGTTTCATTATGGAAAATTTCTCCATTTAGCTTAGACAAGGTTGAATGAAGTTTTGCTACTCCCAACCAAGAGAATGTTAATTAAGGCAGGTAATATTATTAAACTTTCATTTGAAGAGATGTTGCATTCATTAAGGTTTTTTACTGATGTAACAATAGGATGGCTGAAGTTCAAAGACCGTGCACTTAAGTAAATGTCAAAGAGATGGCTCCTGTCAGCAGGAGACTCTACTGGTGATTCAAGGAACCAGGCTCCTTTCAGTTTGTTACTCCACCATTCCTTAGAGTCTTTATTGTCATTTGCATCCAGTTTGTATTTCAGAAAGGGAATGGAGGAGAAATATTGAATTCTTAAAATACTTAGCCCCAAAGTAGCATCCATTGCTTTTCTGTTCTCATTCCATTGGCAAAGACTGGTTAGATGGCCACAACTTACTGTAAGAAATGTTGAGAGACAACAGGCTAGCCAGGAACCTAGGTGAAGTAAAAGTAGTTATGATGATCAGTTAGTAGCCTCTGGCAACAGATGTTTAGTAACTTGTTCTATATTATGAAACTGATATTGGCAGAGGTAGGGATTGAAACACAGATCTCTGGCTCTGGAAATGGAACCATTTTTCTCTAGTACAGTTTTGCTTTACCAGGTGGCTTCCATCTGCTTAATTAGTTGATTTAAAGTTCCACTAAACCTGTTAGCTGGCCAGTTACATGTTCTATCATTGTCAATTTTCTTTTAATTTAGATAATATTGGAAAGAAGAAAGGCAATACTCAGCATATTAGGAGACAGTCAGTTACAAGTTACACAAGAACAGGGGAGACCTCAATTAGGCTACTCCCTATAAAACACAGAAATATGACCACCTGCTAGACTATTTAATGAAACGGTATCCAGGAAAAAAAAATGAGACCCTTTAACCTCTTTCCTATGAGTTTTTGATAGTTTAATAACATGAAATCATTTATTTTCACTCTATTAGTATGAAGCAAATAAGTGGTAGTAGGTAATCAAGCTAATTTGAATTGGCCTAAAATATGAAAAGATTGAATATATTCTAGCATTCTTGATTTTGTCCTGTTATTTTTCAGGAATCTTTGGGGATATATTGGTGGGATAACCAGAACCAGGGTCTGGCACTAAGCCTCTAAGTATGGGGCTTGGGTTGAGCATACAGTGAGACTAGGGGTGGCTGCATGTGGCTGTCCAATTTTCCCAACACCATTTGTCATTAGTCATGTAAAAGCTATCAGCCCTGTCTCTCTTGGTCTCTTTCCATTTTTTTTCATAGGTGATTTATACATCTGCTCACCTTTCAATGTAATAAATCCTGCGTGAAACATGAATTACTTCATAGACAAAATAGTATCTCTAAGCTAGAGTTAAATCTCTCCTGCTTCTTAAGCACCAGATTGGTAGAGGAATAATGCATGGGAATAAATATTGACTTGATGCTCATATTTTTGGTGATAGGATAATGACTACCTGAGAATAGGATCTATGGGATGTGAAAAACTTCATTAAAATTCTGGTAGACATGCATACTATGGAGGGCTGTACCAAGGGGTGTAGTTTCTATGCAATTAATTATCTACTTTGTGTGCTAGCCTATGGACAGGAGTTTGTTGGGAACTAGTCTGGCGTCCAATAAAAGAGATCAGGTTTTCTTCCTGATGCACACTTAAAAAAAGAGAGAGGGGAAGAGCCTGATGGCAGGTAATCTGGAGGAGTTAAAAAATGCTTTGTCAGCCCTATGAATGTATCTCAACATCAAGATAATTTTCTCTTTTACTGGAAGAAACCATTATCAAAAGCTGGGATTATTTTCAGAAAATCCTACTCCAGCATCAGGTCAGGGGCCTTTTGTACTGTAACTCAGGTGTCTTACTGAATTGTTGCTAGATCCAGAAGCATCAAGCCTGAAAACTCTGTACTTGAGAACTCCAGACCAAACCAAAACAGAACAAGTCAGTGACTGGCAGAATGTATAAATACTTTCAAGTGGGCATTTTGGTGAGTAGAGAACTAAAGGGCAGTTTGTACTCTTTTCTTTTTTCTTTTCTCTTCTCTTCTCTCTTCTCTCTTCTCTCTCTTCTCTCTCTTCTCTCTCTTCTCTCTCTTCTCTCTTCTCCTCTCTTCTCTCTTCTCTCTCTTCTCTCTCTTCTCTCTCTTCTCTCTCTTCTCTCTCTTCTCTCTCTTCTCTTCTCTCTCTTCTCTCTCTTCTCTCTCTTCTCTCTCTTCTCTCTCTCCTCTCTCCTCTCTCCTCTCTTCTCTCTCTCCTCTCTCCTCTCTCTTCTCTCTTCTCTCTTCTTTCTCTCTTCTCTCTTCTCTCTTCCCTTCTCTCTTCTCTTCTTTTCATCACATTCCAGAATGCTAGGGGAAAAGGTGCATTTACAACCTGAAAATCTATGGAATCTGGAAATAAGTTCAAATATTTTTTGGATCAGTTTCAAGTTCAAGCTTTCCTGAGTAAATTGCTCTATCTAACTGTGATATAGCATGATTGCTCCCCATCTCCTCACAACTTCTTTTAGTTATTAAAGCTGATCCAAAAAGGGGAGGCAGAAGCTGAAGTTAAGGTAAGAGAGGGTAAAACAATATTCCCTAGAAGGGCACATGGGAATGACACTGGCCAATGAGAATATATCAAAACAGATATAAGTTTCAATAGTAATGTTCAATGCCTTCAAGATAGCCTAGGGGCGATACTTGAGGGATGTCACCATGATTAGCTGTCATGGACCCAGCAGTGAAGCAGTATGGTAACAGGGAGGAAACTGTGGTCTCAGAGAGCACTGTCAGTTCTTTGGCTCTATTTTGTTTTCCTTTCTTTCTCTCTTTCTCCCCCCGCCACCCCATCTATGTCTTCTCTCCCCTTCTCTTTCTCTTTTTCTCTTTATCTCTTTCCCTTTTACTCTCTTTCTTTCCCTCTTCCTCCCCCCCTCCACTTTCTTTCTGCTAAGGTTCTGAAATCTAACCATATCTAGGTAATGGTATCACTTAATTGGAATTTCCTTAATGGGTAATACCAATGTTCAGTAGATAGATATTGCCACATGTATATGCCCAGATTTGGAAAGAGTTCAGAAAAGTAGACACTTCTGACTGCAATGAATTCCAATATTTTTTAAAAGATTTTATTTATCTATCTATCTATCTATCTATTTATTTATTTGACAGAGAGAGACACAGCGAGCGAGAGAGGGAACACAAGTAGGGGGAATGGGAGAGGGAGAAGCAGACTTCCCGCAGAGCGGGGATCCCGATGCGGGGCTCGATCCCAGGACCCTGGGATCGTGACCTGAGCCAAAGGCAGATGCTTAATGACTGAGCCACCCAGGTACCCCTCCAATATTTTTTGAGTTCTGGTTCAACATTGTTAGCAGCAGTACCAATAACTGGATGATGTCCTTCCTTTTTACATTCTGTGTACTGATACAAAAGAGACAGAACAGATAGGCTAGTCACTATTTCCTACTTCTCTTTCATCAAGTGTGGTACCTAGACTATTCCCTGTATCAAAGCCTAAAACCTGATTTAGGAGCCTCCTCAATATAGTCAGAGTGGAATGAAAAAAATCTATGGAATGCATACACACACATCCTATGAGTGTGTTTATATGTGTGTGTGTATATATATATATATATATGGATTATGATATTTATAAGCATTATGATATATATGATGTAATATATTTTCCTTATTCGTGCTGGTACAGGAAAAAGAATCAGGCAAAATAAAATTACATTAAAGTGAATGAACACCTCATATTCTGAATTCATGATGCTACTTGGGAACCAGTGGCAAGTGCTGGACTTAATTGAATTTTTGCAGCTAACCAATGGCTAGTGAGGACAAAGAAACAAACCAAAATTCCCTACCATTACTACCAAAAAAACAGCCTCATACAATTTGTTAATCTTAATTTTATTAATATTAATTTAGGGATATGGATTTTCTTGAAATATTATTTATTTAAATAAAGTGTTTTCAATTGGATACCAAAAACAGCAAAGCTGTTATAGGTGCTAGCTTCTTCACAGTGTACAGGTTTAAGGTATCTCTAGATGGGTATTGATTATCCACATTTCTATGAAATATAGGGTTGTTAGTATCTAAATATTTGTTGAGCACCAACCCTCAAAAATATACACCATCACTGATTGGACTTGACTTACTAATTACGGAGATTACAAACAATTTGAGGGTAGTAACTACTAAGGGAGCTTCGAGGATTATAACTTGACACTAAAAGATCCGATGACTTACCTCACAATTGTGAAAAGAAGGTCTGGTTGTATCTAAGAAAGAGGATGCTGCATTTAAGACCTGAAGATCTTTTTGAAATTTGAGAATGGATAGAAGATGATGCTGACAACATGTACTAGATCATTGTCTTTTGAATATTCTGGTTTTATCTTCCTTGGATTTTGCTAACTCATTATTATTACAGATGGCAGTGTTGAGAAGATAGAGAAGTTGGTTTCCATCAAGATAATTCTGGGAAATGAATTCCATTAGATTTTGTTAATTATGATCAGTTTGAGATTAAGACTCAGTTCTTGTACATTAGAATTCTTGAACCTAATATGGGCCATTATAAATAGATTTTAGAAATTTAAGAATTGGGCTGCATTTTGAGGAATAAACTTATAATAATTTGCTTATATCTAATATCCGTGTCAATTCAGATGGTAAGGTTCAGAGATGAATGGCCATAAAAGCAACTTTAATTTCAGTATTCATTACAGACCATATCTTAGCAAACAAGATTCAAACGGCATTTTATTTGTCTTATTATTTGGAAAGAGATGTCAAGTTATATGTTACCCACAATAAGCAGAATACTTATACTTGTATTCTCAGCAAAGAAAAAAAGAGGTGGTCATGATGGAAGAGACATGTCCAGAAGCAATCCCCTGACAGATGTCAATTAAATGGAAATGGAGAGATGCGCCAGGAAGATCAGAGATACTGCTTCAGCCCTGAGCTCTCAGTGAGTGAAGACCGCTAACCACAAAGGGCTGCAGGGTCTGCCTAGTCATCTCCTTCCATTTCTGACCGACATACAATTTGTAAACCCTTATCTTATCCACAGTCTGGACAAAGTAATTTCCAGTGGCACAGGATGTTTTGGTGAGACTGGAAAGGCCCACACTACCTCACAAAATGGGATTGAACTGAATCAGATGCTCTCTGAGTGGAGGCAGCAGTGTATACGTAGCCACTGGTACATCCTCCATAGAACAAGCAATTGTTTTCAAACAAGTGAGCAATCCAGTTCCAAACTACTCTCCCAAGTTTTGGTTTTATGTAATCATTTCTAGTATTAATTTTCTTAGCACAGGTCCTCTAGAAAATGGAGTCTAAAGTAAGGATTAAAGTACTGATCGATATTTGGGAAGTGCAAGTCCAGAGTACTGACAGTAAGGAAAGGAGGGTCAATAAAAGGAAGATGTCATGCATTACTGCCAACTACTGATTAATAATGAGCTGGAGAGAGAAGCAGCAGGGCACTCGCTGTGCGTATATTTTTTTGTAATTTTTTTTTATTATGTTACGTTAATCACCTTACATTACATCATTAGTTTTTGATGTAGTGTTCCATGATGCATTGTTTGCATACAATACCCAGTGCTCCACATATTTGTTTGCCAGTCAGAACTTCAGAATGTAAGGAGAAAGTTCAACTTGGAATAGTCATCAGGAGAGAAAATCCCCTCTCATTTCCTGTGGTCAACATTTTCTCTTTCCCTGTCCCAGAGAGAAAGTCCCTGCCCCTCCTGGTTAAATCAGAAAGCCAGACACTATAACCCATGGTGTGAACTTTCATCCGTGTCCAGTGTGGTTTGCATGGGAGGAAGAAGGAGGAAGTTAAGGGAATTCAAGAGTGTTAACTAGCCTTTGTGTCCCAATACAGGACCATAAACAAATCAATTATCTGAATGTCGCTAGATCCCAGGAACATTTGACAACTTTGCATCTACTTGTCCTCAGCTGTTTTTACACTGGCCCAGGAATCATTTGTAATGGCTTCTGCCCCGAGAAGATCAGTTGTTTCTTATGCATCAATGTAAACATAAGTACATACATAACAGCAAAGATTAGGCAGTATACTTAGAGCTCTTGTTTCAATATTCGGTTTCTTTACATGAAGGGAACAGAAAGGCAGTACAGTGAAATGGGTAAGGATAAGAGTTCTGGGATCACACAGATTTGAGTTTGCATATTGGCATAATTATTTCTTTGCCCTTTTATGCCTTGGTTTCTTCAGATGTATAACAAAGAAACTGCATGTACACAAGAAAGTTTCTGAAAGGATTAGCATAATGCCAAGCTCATAGAAATGTTGTTTTCATTTTTATTTTATTTTAATTTTTTAAGATTGTATTTATTTATTAGAGAGAGAGAGCACAAGCTGGGTTAGGGGCAGAGGGAGAAGCAGACTCCCCGCTGAGCAGGGAACCCATTGTGGGGTTCAATCCCAGAGCTCTGAGATCATGACCTGAGCTGAAGGCAAAGGTCTTCTTATTCATTTGCAGTGTCAATTCTTCTTCAAAATTCTGACATTCCGTATCTCCCAAACTTACAGTTGTCCCATCTGGAGCCAAATTATATTTTGCAATTAGCATTGATTATTGTATTTGCCAATGTTTGCACTGACTCTTGTTTTCTATAAAAGCTTTCTTCCCTGCCATATGTTTTGTAAAATACTGACTTCTTGCTCTTTACTTGTTAACCACAAAAACGAATTCTCTCTGCTGACTCTGTTCTCTGTCACAGAGGGGCAAAGGGAAAACTTTTATTTTTGCCCTTTTGCTCAAGGAAGAGAGATTTCTTTGGAGCCCAAAAGCAGAAAACATGCCTCCTATGGAGCTGCATGGGTACACTTCTAAGCTCACCGCTTTAAATGTTCCCAGGGTAGCAGTAGCTCAGGAATGTTACTGTTTGAGTATATTAAGCTTGTTGTTGTGGGTATTACCCTAAGAAGACCACATAAAACCAAAGTTTTAATCAATTAAGATTCTTATAACAGTTGATAGCAAGGGTTCAAAGTAAAATGCCCCAGAAACACAGCAGGGAACATAAGTGAATGAAGCTGGAAAAAAACATTTCTTTTTCTTCTTTCAGAAAAGTAACAGCACGACTATGATGGTAAATGGCAACTTATACCCATGAAAGAGATCCAGTGTTCACTGTAGAACTGGCCATTATGAATGTCTTAGAAAAGTGAAAAAGGTGTTTTCCTGAGGGAAAATGTCTAGCATTGCCAGATGTTTACATTTTTTAAAAAAAATATTTTTTATTATGTTCAGTTAGCCAGCATATAGTGTTCACATTTTTTAAAACAAGGCAAGCAAACAAAAAACAACCAGAAGTCTATCATTTTATGTGAAATCTATCATTGTATGTGAAATAGCTAGTTGTAGAGAAACTAATTGTAATAATTAGTGACAGATTAAAGAAAGACTGAGAGTCCTACAAATGTATGGATCTATGATTCATTTCTGGCCAACAGTTAATAAGTTTAGAGTAGTAGAGAGAATTAATAGCTGAGACAGGTCTCACTTCCTCTATGAAGACTTCATTAACCATCACTATTTATATTTAAAAAAATCTTTGTTATGTTTGTTAAATTTATTATAATTTGGCATGATTTATCTCCTACATTTTAACAGATTTATCAAGGTATAGTTTACATAGAACAGACTGCACATATTTCAAGCATATAATTTGATAAATTTGGCACGTATGCAGCTATAAAATCATCACCACAATCAAGATAGTGCCCTTACCACACCTAAAATTTACTTCCTTCACCCTTGTGTTAGCTTCCTTTTGCACCTGCTCTCCCCCATATTCCTATCCTCTGGCAACTGTTGATCTGCTTTGCTTTCTGTCCTTATGTTTTGTTAATATTCCCTTATTATCCTTTTAGTATCTATAGATTCTGTAGTTATGTCACCTCTCGTTTTCCTGATATTTTTATTTCCTGATTAGTGAGATGATCATTTTTACTGATATTTTCAATGAACCAGATTCTAGTTACATTGATTTTTCTTTTTTAATTTTCAATTGCGTTGATTTATTTCCTTTTTTCCTTCTGACTTTGAGTTTAATTTGATTTTGTGTTTTTGTTTTTTAGTATTTTAAGATAAAATTTAAGGTAATTGATTTGAAATTTCTTTCTTTTTTTATATAGGCACTTAGTGCTAGAAATTTCCCAGCAAATAGTACTTAGCAACATCCCATAAATTAATATGTTCTGTTTTTATTTTCATTTAGCTCAAAATAGCTTCTAATTTCCTTTGTGATTTCTTCTTTGCACATGGGTTATGTAGAAATGTGTTATTTAGTCTTCAAATATTTAGGGGTTTTCCAGATGTCTTTCTGTTACTGATTTCAAATTTAATTACACTGTAGTCAAAAAAACCCATTTTGTAAAAATGGATCATTTTACATTTTGAGACCTTCTTATGGTTTAGAATGTGGTCTATAATATTAAATGTTCTGTATGCATTTGAAAAAGTGTGTGTACTGTTTTTTTTGTGGGTAGAGCATTCTATAAATGTCAATGAGATCCAGTTGGTTGAAAATGTTGTTGAAATCTTGTATGTTTTTGAAAGGTTTTTTTTTTTTGGTGGGGGGTCCACTTGTTCTATTCTTTATTGAGAAAGAGGTGTTGAAGTCTCCAACTATAATTCCAGATTTGTTTTTTTCTCCTTGCAGTTCTGGTTTTGTACTTCCTGCATTTCCTTTTTTTTTTTTTTTAAGATTCTATTTATTCATTTGAGACACAGAGATAGAGAGAGAGAGAGAGCATGACTAGGGGGAGAGGGAGAGGGAGAAACAGGCTCCCCGCTGAGGCCGATGCTTAACCATCTGAGCCACCGAGGTGCCCCTGCTTCCTGCATTTCAAAGCTCTGCTGCTGGGTGTATAAATATTGAGTATTGTTATGTTCTTTTAATGAACTTACACTTTACCATTATGAAATGACTTTCTTTATCCCTGATAATATTCTTAGCTCTGATCTACTGAGCTGATATTGAGACTCTACTTTATTGGATTATTTTTATCTTGTTATAACTTTATACATTCTTAAACCTTTAACCTATATGTGTCTTTATATTTAAAGAGTATTTCTTATAGTTCCATCTTTCTCTTTTGTCCAGTCTCACAGTCTCTGCTGGACTCTGAGAAACAAACAGAGGGTTCTAGAGGGGACGAGGGTTGGTGGATGGGTTAGCCTGGTGATGGGTATTAAAGAGCGCACGTACTAAATGGAGCACTGGGTGTTATAAGCGAACAATGAATCATGGAACACTACATCAAAAACTAATGATGTAATGTACAGTGATTAACATAACATAATAAAATAAAAAAATAAAAAATAAATAAAATATCCACATCAGAATCATAAGAATCATCATAAGAATCATCAGAATAAGGTATATAATATCATTTTCTTCATAAGGACCTTCAAAATCCAGTAAATATTTCACAGCGGTGACATATACAATTGGAAAGTTAAATTTCAACAGATATACTACATATGGACTTAAATTTCATAGGTTTTACAGCTGTAAGAAAGATTCAATCAAATTGCCTGAATATACTTTAAAACTTTTCCAATAACTTAAGTAACCAGTTTTATTTTCATTATTTACTTTTGAAATAAAAATTTAAGGTGTACAGCATGATAATTACATATGTATATTATATATATAATTGAAATAAATGAAATAATTGCTATAGTCAAACTAATTAGCATGTTCTCCTTACATAATTATTGTGTATGTGTGTGTGTGTGTGAAAGAGAGAGAGAGAGAAAGCACCTGAAATCTACTCTCTTGCCAGATTTCTACTATTCAGTTCAGTATCACTAACTATAGTTACCATGCTTTATATTAGATATTGACACTTATTCATCCTACATAACTGCAACTTTGTACTTAGACCAACATCTCTTTATTTTCCCCTCCTCACTATCCGTTGTAACTACCGTTCTACTCTCTACTTCTATGTATTCAGCTTTTTTGGATTTCATATACATCATGCAGCTTTTTTCTTTCTCTTTCTGACTTCTTTTACATAGGATATCTTCCACATCCATTCACATTATTGCAAATGGAAGTCTCTCCTTTATTTTAAGGCTGAATGATAGTGTGTGTGTGTGTGTGTGTGTGTGTGTGTATACACATGTATATATGATATTGTGTATATATGTATGATATTGTGTATATATATATGATATTGTCTGTATATATAGTGTATATATATGATATTGTGTGTATATATGTATATGAAAGTGTGTATATATGCATATGATATTATGTATATATGTATATGATATTGTTTGTGTATAAATGTATATGATATTATGTATATATGTATATGATACTGTGTGTGTGTATATATATAGATATACACAAATATATGTATATATACATGCATACATACACACACACACACACCCAATTTCTTTATCCATTCATCCATCGACAGACACTTAGGTTGTTTCTTCATCTTTGCTATTGTGAATAATGCTGCAATAAACATGGGAATGCAGATTCCTCTTCGAGGTACCAATTTTACTTCCTTTGGGAATATTCCCAGAAAAGAGATTATTGGATCATATGGTAGCTCTACTTTTGGCTTGTTGAAACTCTATACTGTTTTACATAATGTCTGTACCAGTTAATGTTCTCAATAACAGTGCAAGAGGGTTCGTTTTTTCTCTTTGTTGTCTTTTTTGTTTTATACTAATAGCCATTCTGACACACATGAGGTGGTATCATCTCATTGTGGTTTTGATTTGCATTTCCCTGGTGAGTAGTGATACTATTTGCATTTCCCTGATGACTGGTGACATTGAGCAGTCTTTTCTTTTTTAAAAAAATTGTATTATGTTAATCACCATACATTACATCATTAGTTTTTTATGTAGTGTTCCATGATTCATTGTTTGCGTATAACACCCAGTGCTCCACGCAGAACGTGCCCTCTTTAATCCCCATCACCAGGCTAACCCATGCCCCCACCCCCTCCCCTCTAGAACCCTCAGTTTGTTTCTCAGAGTCCATAGTCTCTCATGGTTCATCCTCCCCTCGATTTCCTCCCCTTCATTTTTCCCTTCCTGCTATCTTCTTCTTCCTCTTTTTTAAACATGTAATGTATTATTTGTTTCAGAGGTACCGGTCTGTGATTCATCAGTCTTACACAATTCACAGCGCTCACCATAGCACATACCCTCCCCAATGTCTATCACCCAGCCACCCCATCCCTCCCACCCCCCACCACTCCAGCAACCCTCAGTTTATTTCCTGAGATTAAGAATTCCTCATATCAGTGAGGTCATATGATACATGTCTTTCTGTGATTGACTTATTTCACTCAGCATAAGACCCTCCAGTTCCATCCACATTGTTGCAAATGGCAAGGTTTTATTCTTTTTGATGGCTGTATAATATTCCATTGTGTGTATATATACCAACTATTCTTTATCCATTCATCTGTCGATGGACATCTTGGCTCTTTCCACAGTTTGGCTATTGTGGACATTACTGCTCTAAACATCGGGGTGCACGTGCCCCTTCGGATCCCTACATTTGTATCTTTGGGATATATACCCAGTAGTGCAATTGCTGGATCATATGGTAGCTCTATTTTCAACTTTTTGAAGAACCTCCATACTGCTTTCCAGAGTGGTTGCACCAGCTTGCATTCCCACCAACAGTGTAGGAGGGTTCCCCTTTCTCCGCAACCTCGCCAACATCTGTCGTTTCCTGACTTGTTAATTTTAGCCATTCTGACTGGTGTGAGGTGATATCTCATTGAGGTTTTGATTTGGATTTCCCTGATGCCAAGTGATGTTGAACACTTTTTCATGTGTCTGTTGGCCATTTGGATGTCTTCTTTGGAAAAATGTCTGTTCATGTCTTCTGCCCATTTCTTGATTGGATCATTTGTTCTTTGGGTGTTGAGTTTAACAAGTTCTTTAGAGATTTTGGATACTAGCCCTTTATCTGATATGTCATTTACAAATATATTCTCCATTCTGTCGGTTGTCTTTTGGTTTTGTTGACTATTTCTTTTGCTGGGCAAAAGCTTCTTATCTTGATGAGGTCCCAATAGTTCATTTTTGCCCTTGCTTTCCTGGTCTTTGGCAGTGTTTCTAGGAAGAAGTTGCTGCGGCTGATGTCGAAGAGGTTGCTGCCTGTGTTCTCCTTTAGGATTTTGATGGACTCCTGCCTCACATTGAGGTCTTTCAACCATTTTGAGTCTATTTTTGTGTGTGGTGTAAGGAAATGGTCCAGTTTCTTCTGCATGTGGCTGTCCAATTTTCCCAACACCATTTTTGAAGAGACTGTCTTTTTTCCATTGGACATTCTTTCCTGCTTTGTCAAAGATTAGTTGACCATAGAGTTGAGGGTCCATTTCTGGGCTCTCTATTCCATTCCATTGATCTATGCATCTGTTTTTACGCCAGTACCATACTGTCTTGATGATGACAGCTTTGTAATAGAGCTCGAAGTCCGGAATTGTGATGCTGCCAGCTTTGCTTTTCTTTGTCAAAATTCCTCTCGCTATTCGAGGTCTTTTCTGGTTCCATACAAATTTTAGGATTATTTGTTCCATTTCTTTGAAAAAAGTGCATGGTATTTTGATGGGGATTGCCTTGAATGTGTAGATTGCTCTAGGTAGCATTGATATCGTCACAATATTTGTTCTTCTATTCCATGAGCATGGAACGTTTTTCCATTTCTTTGTGTCTTCCTCAATTTCTTTCATGAGTATTTTATAGTTTTCTGAGTACAGATTCTTTCCTCCTTGGTTAGATTTATTCCTAGGTATCTTATGGTTTTGGGTGCAATTGTAAATGGGATCGACTCCTTAATATCTCTTTCTTCTGTCTTGTTGTTGGTGTATAGGAATGCCACTGATTTCTGTGCATTGATTTTATATCCTGCCACTTTACTGAATTCTTGTATGAGTTCTAGCAGTTTTGGTGTGGAGTCTTTTGGATTTTCCACAGAAAGTATCATATCATCTGCAAAGAGTGAGAGTTTGACTTCTTCTTTGCCAATTTGGATGCATTTATTTCTTTTTGTTGTCTGATTGCTGTGGCTAGGACTTCTAATACTATGTTGAATAGCAGTGGTGATAGTGGACATCCCTGCTGTGTTCCTGACCTTAGAGGGAAAGCTCTCAGTTTTTCCACATTGAGAATGATATTCGCTGTGGGTTTTTCATAGATGGCTTTTAGGATATTGAGGTATGTGCCCTTTATCCCTATACTCTGAAGAGTTTTGATCAAGAAAGAATGCCATACTTTGTCAGATGCTTTTTCTGCATCTATTGAGAGGATCATATGATTCTTGTTCTTTCTTTTATTAACGTATTGTATCACATTGATTGATTTGCAGTTGTTGAACCAACCTTGCAGCCCAGGGATAAATCCCACTTGGTCATGGTGAATAACCCTTTTAATGTACTGTTGAATCCTATTGGCTAGTATTTTGGTGAGAATTTTTGCCTCCATGTTCATCAAGGATATTGGTCTGTAATTCTCCTTTTTGATGGGGTCTTTGTCTGGTTTGGGGATCAAGGTAATGGTGGCCTCATAAAAGGAGTTTGGAAGTTTTCCTTCCATTTCTATTTTTTGCAACATTTTCAGAAGAATAGGTATTAATTCTTCCTGAAATGTTTGGTAGAATTCCCCTGGGAAGCCATCTGGCCCTGGGCTTTTGTTTCTTGAGAGATTTTTGATGACTGCTTCAATTTCCTTAGTGGTTATAGGTCTGTTCAGGTTTTCTATTTCTTACTGGTTCAGTTTTGGTAGTTGATACATCTCTAGGAATGCATCCATTTCTTCCAGATTCTCTCATTTGCTGGCATAAAGTTGCTCATAATATGTTCTTATAATTGTTTGTATTTCTTTGGTGTTGGTTGTGATCTCTCCTCTTTCATTCATGATTTTGTTGATTTGGGTCATTACTCTTTTCTTTTTGATAAGTCTGGCCAGGGGTTTATCAATCTTGTTCATTCTTTCAAAGAACCAGCTCCTTGTTTCGTTGATCTGTTCTACTATACTTTTGGTTTCTATTTCATTGATTTCTGCTCTGATCTTTATTATTTCTCTTCTCCTGCTGGGTTTAAGCTTTATTTGCTGTTCTCTCTCCAGCTCGTTTAGGTATAGGGTTAGGTTGTGTATTTGAGACCTTTCTTGTTTCTTGAGAAAGGCTTGTATTGCTATGTACTTTCCTCTCAGGACTGCCTTTGCTGTATCCCAAAGATTTTGTGTTTTCATTTTCATTGGTTTCCATGAATTTTTTAAATTCCTCTTTAATTTCTTGGTTGACCCATTCATTCTTTAGTGGGATGCTCTTTAGCCTCCATGTATTTGAGTTCTTTCCAACTTTCCTCTTGTGATTTCATTGATTTCTGCTCTGATCTTTATTATTTCTCTTCTCCTGCTGGGTTTAGGCTTTATTTGCTGTTCTCTCTCCAGCTCGTTTAGGTATAGGGTTAGGTTGTATATTTGAGACCTTTCTTGTTTCTTGAGAAAGGCTTGTATAGCTATGTACTTTCCTCTCAGGACTGCTTTTGCTGTATCCCAAAGATTTTGTGTTTTCATTTTCATTGGTTTCCATGAATTTTTTAAATTCCTCTTTAATTTCTTGGTTGACCCATTCATTCTTTAGTAGGATGCTCTTTAGCCTCCATGTATTTGAGTTCTTTCTGACTTTCCTCTTGTGATTGGGTTCTAGTTTCAAAGCATTGTTGTCTGAAAATATGCCGGGAATGATCCCAATCTTTTGGTACCGATTGAGACCTGATCTGTGACCTAGGATGTGATCTCTTCTGGAGACTGTTCCATGTGAACTAGAGAAGAATGTGTATTCTGTTGCTTTGGGATGGAATGTTCTGGATATATCTGTGAAGTCCATTTGGTCCAGTGTGTCATTTAAAGTCTTTATTTCCTTGTTGATCTTTTGCTTAGATGATCTGTCCATTTCAGTGAGGGGGTGTTAAAGTCCCCCACTATTATTGTATTGTTGTCAATGTGTTTCTTTGCTTTTGTTATTAATTGCCTTATATAATTGGCTGCTCCTATGTTAGGGGCATAGATATTTACAATTGTTAGATCTTCTTGTTGGATAGACCCTTTAAATAGGATATAGTGTCCATCCTCATCTCTTATTACAGTCTTTGGTTTAAAATCTAATGTGTCTGATATAAAGATTGCCACCCAGGTTTCTTTTGGTGTCCATTAGCATGGTAAATGGTTTTCTACCCCTTCACTTTCAATCTGGGGGTGTCTTTGGGTCTAAAATGAGTCTCTTGCAGACAGCATATCGCTGTGTCTTGTTTTTTTTATCCAATCTGATAGCCTGTGTCTTTTGATTGGGGGCATTTGGCCCATTTACATTCAGGGTAACTTTTGAAAGATGAATTTAGTGTGATTTTATTGCCTGTAAGGTGACTGTTACTGTATATTGTCTGTGTTCCCTCCTGGTCTATGTACTTTTAGGCTCTCTCTTTGCCTAGAGGACCCCTTTCAATATTTCTTGTAGGGCTGGTTTCATGTTTGCAAATTCCTTTAGTTTTTGTTTGTCCTGGAAGCTTTTTATCTCTCCTTCTATTTTCAATGAGAGTGTAGCTGGATATAGTATTCTTGCCTGCATATTTTTATCGTTTAGTGCTCTGAAGATATCATGCCAGTCTTTTCTGGCCTGCCAGGTCTCTGTGGATAGGTCTGTGGCCAATCTAATGTTTCTAGCATTATAGGTTACATATCTCTTCTCCTGAGCTGCTTTCAGGATTTTCTTTTTGTCTCTGAGACTCGTAAGTTTTACTATTAGATGTCAGGGTATTGACCTATTTTTATTGATTTTGAGGGGGGTTCTCTGTGCCTCCTGGATTTTGATGCCTGTTTCCTTCCCCAAATTAGGGAAATTCTCTGCTATAATTTGCTCCAATATACCTTCTGTCCCTCTCTCTCTTTCTTCTTCTTCTGGGATCCCAATTATTCTAATGTTTTGTCTTATGGTATCGCTTATCGTTCGAATTCTGCCCTCTTGATCCAGTAGTTGTCTATCTTTTTCTCAGCTTCTTTATTTTCCATCATTTGTTCTTCTATATCGCTAATTCTCTCTTCTCCCTCATTTATCCTAGCAGTTAGAGCCCCCATTTTTTATTGCAACTCATTAATAGCCTTTTTGATTTCGACTTGGTTAGGTTTTAGTTCTTTTATTTCTCCAGAAAGCGTTTCTGTATAGCTATGTACGTTTATTTTCTCCAGAAAGCGTTTTCTCAAGCCCAGCTAGTATCTTTAAAATCATCGTTCTGAACTCTAGTTCCGACATCTTACTAATGTCCATATTGAGTAGGTCCCTGGCAGTCGGTACTGCCCGTTGTTCTTTTTGTTGAGGTCATTTTTTCCATTTTGTCATTTTGTCCAGAGGAGAATAGATGAATGAGAGAACAAAATGCTATTAGGGTAAGAGCGTCCCCAGAAAATATACTCTAAACAAAACAGAAAAGACCTGAAACCGGGGGAAAAGAAAGGGAAAGAAAGAAAAAAAAAGAAAAGAAAAAGAAAAGGATAAAAACAAAAATAGAACAAAACGAAACAAAAAACAGGATATGATCACATATGATCGGGCTGGTGCATAAATCAGTGCCCCACACTAGATTTTGGGTGTATTTTGGTCTGTTAGAGGAAAGTGCCTCCCAAAATTTTAAAGAAAGAAAAACTTATATATGTACAAAAATCAGGGTTCATACAATGAAGGGATGGAATATGACTGTAAAGATGAAAAGTATAAAAGATTTTATAAAAGGAATTGATACGATAAGTTTGAAAAAAGAAAGAAGAGGATTTAAAAAGAAAAGAAAAAAAAAGGGAGAGAATGTGATCAGGCAGGAGACTAGAACAAAGCCATACACACTAGAGATTTAGGGTATATTTTGATCTGTTAGAGAAACTGTATCTCAAAATTTTAAAGAGAGAACAACTTATATATACATGCCAAAAATAAGGGTAACTACTTTGAATGGATAGAATATGACTCTAAAAATGAAAAATAAAAATGTTTTTTAAAAAGGATTGATAAGATGTTGGTTGAAAAAGGGAAAAAGAAAAATTAAAAAAAAAAGACAATTAAAAAAATTAACTTTGAAAGAGTAAAGTATCATGGTAAAAAAGCCATGAATTCTATGTGCAGTATTCCCCTAACCCTGGAGTTCTGCCATTCTTGGTCTTGGCTGGCGGTTCTTGCTGATCTTCTGGGGGAGGGGCCTGTTGCCATGGTTCCCAAATGTCTTTGCCGGAGGCGGAATTGCCCCGCCCTTGTGAGTCCGAACTAAGTAATCGGCTGGGGTTGGCTCTCGAGAGCTTTTGTTCCCTGCAAGCTCTCGGTACAGCTTTGGAGGACGAGAGTGAAAATGGTGGCCTCCCAATCTCCACCCAGAGGAGCTGAGAACTCGGGGCCCCGCTCCTCAGTGTGCCCCCAGAGAAAAGCAGTCAGTCACTCCTGTCTCCCCGGTCTCCGGCTGCACTCCGTGCTCACTCGGCCTCTGACCGAGCGTTTCTATCTCTGGCTCCCGACCCTGTGTGGAGTCTCCAAACCCAGCAGATCCCTGCATTGCACTCCCACACCACTCCTCCCGGGGAAGGAAGGGAAGTCTCCCCAGATCTGCAGCTTGTTGGGTCCCTGCTGGAGGACCAGTGGCCCGACTGGGCTGCACATCACAGTTTATGGGAACCCCAAGCTAAGAGCCCGCGCTTCGGCTCCATCTCTGCCGCCGGCTTCCCCGCTCCAATACCTGGGAGCTCTGCCGCACTCGGGCACCCCCGGTCTTTCTGTGACCCTGAGGGTCCTGAGACCACACCGTCCTGCAAGGGCTCCACCCCCCGCTTAGCCACTGGAGTGACATCCCCCAGCAGAGCCGACTTCCAAAAGTTCTGATTTTGTGCTCTGCTGCTCTACCACCCGTCATGAAGCAGCTGACAGAGGCCCCCTCCCCCGCAGTCCATCCACCCAAATACTGCCACTGATTCACTTCTCCACATGTCCTACCTTCCAGAAAGTGGCCGCTTTTCTCTTCAGAGAGTTGTTGCTATTCTTTTCTTCCATCTCCTGTTGATTTTGTAGGTGTTCAGAATGGTTTGATCCTTATCCAGCTGAATTCCTGGGACCAGAGGAAATCCAGGTCTTCTACTCCTCTGCCATCTTGCTCCAAAAAACGTCCTACTTATTTTTGCTTCTGTTAATTGTTCTTTTGGTGTCTATCTAAAAAATCATTGTCAAGGCCAACGTCAAGGAACTTTTTCCCTATGTTTTCTTTTGGGAGTTTTATGGCTTCAGTTCTTATGTATAAATCTTTAACCCATTTTGACTTTTGTGTATGGCATAAGATAAGGGTCCAATTTCATTATTTTGCATATGCTTATCCAGTCTCTCCAGCACCATTTATTGAAGAGACCAACCTTTCCACATCATGTGCTTTTGTCAGAAATTAGTTGCCAAATATGCTTGGGCTTATTTCTGGGCTCTCTATTCTGTTCCATTCATCTGTGTGTCTATTGTTATGCCAGTACCATATTATTTTGATTACTATAGCTTTATAATATAATTTGTAATCAGGAAGTGTGATGCCTTTATTTCTGGTCTTTTTCAAGATTGCTTTAACTATTTAGGGTCTTGTGTGGTTCCATACAATGTTAGAATTGTTTTTCTATTTCTATGAAATGCAATTGAAATTTTGATAGTAATTGCACTGAAGCTGTATTATCACTTTGAGTAGAATGGACATTGTAACAGTATTCTCCCAATCCAGGAACATCCAGTCTAGGACATCTGTCCATTTATTTGTGTCTTCCTCAATTTTTTCAACAGTGCTTTATTGTTTTCAGTGTAGATCTTTCGTCTCCTTGGTTACAATTATTTCCAAGTATTTTATTTTTTTGATACTGTTATAAATGGGATTGTTTTCTTGATTTCCTTTTTGGATAGATCATTGTTGGTGTAAAGAAATACAAGTAATTTTTGTGTGTTCATTTTGTATCGTGCAACTTCTCTGAATTTATTCTAAAAGATTTTTTATAGAGTGCTTAGGGTTTTCTACAAATAGGATCATGTTATCTACAAATTGAAATAATTTTCCTTCTTTTCTGATTTAGGTGCATTTTATTTCTTTTTCTTGTCTGTTGCTCTTTTAAGATGTAGAGTACTATATTGGGTAGAAGCAGTAGAAGTAGGAATCCTTGCCTTGTATCAGATCTTACAGGAAAAGCTTTCAGTTTTTTTCCTCCATTGATTGTGCCATTAACTGTGAATTTTTGACAAATGGCCTTTACTGTGTTCGGTACGTTTTCTTCTTTCTCTATCTTTTGAAAATTATTTTTATCATAAATGGATGTTGAATTTTGTCAGATGATTTTCTCTGCATCTATTAAGATGATCACATGGTTTTTTTCTTTTATTCTGTGCATGTGGTGTCTTACACTGATTTTGCATATGGTAAACCAATCTTGCATCCTAGGGATTAAACTCACCTGGCCATGGTGTGTAATCTCTTCAATATGTTGTTTATTTGATTTGATAGTATTTTGTGAAAAAATTTTGCACCTATGTTCATCAGAGATATTGGCCTATAGTTTTCTTGTGTCTTTGGCTTTAGTATCAGAGTGATACTGGTCTCATAAAATGAGTTAGGAAGTATTTCTTCTATTTCTCATTTCTCTCTCACTGCTTTCAAGCTTTTTCTTTGTCTTTAGTTTTTAGAAGTTTGATTATGATGTGTCTTAGTATGCATTTCTTTTGGTTTATCTTGGGTTTTGAGGCTTGCTCTGCTTCTTGAAAATGTAGGCTATGTCTTTTGCTAAATTTGCAGAGTTATGTCATTAATTCTTTGAATACCTTTCCAATCCTGCCCTTTTTTCCCTCTTTCTGTTACTTCAGTAACACAGATGTTAGATCTCTCACTATAGTCGCACAAGTCCCTGGGTTCCGTATATAATTTGTTCAGTTTATTTTCTCTTTGTTGTTCATATTAAATAATTTCTATTCTATGTTCAATATCACTGATTCTTTATCAAGTTAACTTGATTGTTGAGCCCATCCATTGAGTTTTTTGTTACTGTATTTTTTAGTTCTATAATTACTTGCTGATTTTTTATATCTTCTATTTTTTTCTGATACTTTTTTATATCATTATTGACAGTTTCTTTTTTTCCCATTTGTTTTTAAGCATGCTTATTTTTGCCCACTGAAGCATTTTTATGATGTCTGCTTTAAGCCTTTGACAGATAACTCAAAATTATCTCATCTTCGTCTTGGCGTCTTTTGATTTGTAACTTTTTTTTAAATTCAAGTTGAAATTTTCCTCGTTCTTGGTATGATAAGTGATTTAAATTGAAATCTGGACTATTTTAATGTTATGAGTATCTGGACCTGGTTCAAAACTTCCATTTTGGCTGCCTTTTTCTGACCTCACTTCCACAGGCAAGAGGGCAGGTGTGGCATCACATCATTACTACATGGTGGGACTGAACGTGAGGATTCCTTATCCAGCCTCTATTGACACAAAAGAGAATGTCTCCCTATTATTGCTGAGTGGGAGTGGGAGTTCTAGCTCCCCACTGGTATCACCTTGGCTGAAGAAACAGAAATTATGTGTTTCTGCTCCCTTGGTGATTTTCATTTATACCACATGGGTAAGTCCTGATTTCCTCCTTGGGATTCTCTGATACCACCCTGGCAATCGTGGAGAGGCAGCTTGAATGACTCATTTTAAGCTGGGAGGTTGGAAGTCTAAACTCTGAACTCAGTCTCTCCTGGAGTCAATGAATACGTGGCTGCAGTTTTGTTTTTGTTTTTGTTTTTCCTGCGGTGTTTGGCTGGAGTAGAGCCGTTGCTTTCTAAAATTTTTCTGTCTTTCTAGGCAAGTCTTTTCCCTGTCCTATCATTAGAGAACACAAGCAGCCTTTGGGGTTGTGTGTTTGTGTTTGTTTACATACCTTTGTCACATGATACCCAATATCTTAGAGTCACTCTTTCCTATATTTTGCCTGTTTTTCATGTGGCTTTAGGCATGGGAGTAAATCCAGTACCTGATACTCCAAATTTGCCAGAGGCATAAATCCTATCTTATTTTTTTCAAAAATAACTTTCTACATAAATATTCTTCTGTAGTTTGCTGGCTTCTCTAGCATCATGTTCATAATAGTATATGATTACGTATATTATATGATTATATATATTATAGATAATATATAATATTGAAAACCCACGGAAATTACTACCACGTCATTCCTTCAATTTCTATTTCCCTAACGATTTGGACTTTTCCTCTCTACTTTTCAAAGTCTTTTTATATTACTTTTATATATGTTTTGAGTTTTTAGTTGTACTTAGCAAAAGAATAGGAAAAATTACTTCTACTTCATCTTTCTGGGAGCAGAAGTCCTTTTTTATTTTTTTTAAAGTAAATTTGCATAATGGGAAAAATGTAGTTACCAACATAGTGTTTCTTGTGCTCTTCAATATATTGTTTAGATACAGATATTGTGATTTTACCATGTTAGGTGCTGGTATTTTTTTTTTTTTATATATATACCTAAAAGTATTCTTGAGCATTGTTCTGGGACATGCTTGAGTTACTTGGAAAACTGCTAATTTTTAGATTTTGCTTTTAAGATTTATTAGGTGGGACCAAAACAGTGTGTAATATATGGCTAATTATTCCCCACTCCTGCGGCAAAATTTTCTGAGCATTTTCCCCAATGCCCTATTAATTAGAAGTCATTCTAGCTAAGGGACACATATTATTTCTGTCCCTGGGTGTGCTCTGAGTAGTTCCCTCTAATTCTTTTGTGTGGCTCTTCTCTGGCTTTGGATAATTTCCTCACACACACATGCTGCTTAGTACTCTGCTGAAGAATATTAGAGGAGGAGCCTGTGCAGATCTCTTATTTTGGGCAACCCTCTCCTCACTGATACTCTGCCCTGTGAATTCTGGCCACTTTGATCTCCCTGGCCATCAGCTCCACTTCCTCAATTCAGGGAGACTGTGGGATTCCATCTGGATCACCCTCTTTTTGTCATGGACTGGAAAGTCTCTGAAGATAGTATGTGACTAGAGTCTCAGGGCTTACCTCATTTATTGCTTGTGAGTCAGAGACAATTATCCTTTGTCACTTGATATTCAATGTCTTTACCATTGTTTCCTTTATTATTCTTGTATTTCATGGGTTTTGGGGAAGGAGGGTGAACATAGTCCCTGATACTTTAAATTACTCAGAAGTATAAATCCCACTTTTTAAAAAAAAATACATATAACTTTCTACGTAAATGTTCTTTCTTCTCAACCTGACTCTATATAATTTGTGAGGAAGCAACTATTTCTCGTAAATGATCTTGTATGTAGTATACATATATCAGCAGATATTTGCTGTTGAACCTGAATATTAGAGAATATTTATTGACCATTTCTATTGGCTTTTATTGTTAACCTTCCCCCTAGCTAAAACAATTTTATATTATTTGACTGCAAACATGTTTCAAGAGTTTATTATGTTCAAAGTGTAACATATGATGCAAAATTTCAAGTGTAATGAAGGAATTGTACTAATTGAGCCTCAGAACAGTTATGTATCTGTCATTCTTTTTAAATCTTTGAGAATTCAACCTTTGTGCTGTTTTCAAGTATATTTCTATTTTTTATGTAAAAAAATAATGTGGCCTTATAGAAACCATTATCATCCAATTACTAGGATTTAATTTGAAAATTTTCCCTATTATTTTTCTAGGTATGATAGTTCTTTGTTTCTTTCTGTCTTATTTCCACTCTCCTTCCTTCCTTATCTCCCCCTCCACTCCTTCCCCACTACGTGTCATTTTTAGGGTCTCTTCCAATGCTTATATTCTGTAATTCTCAGAAATCTGAGAAATGTGTTATAAAACTAACAGTTTACTTATAATTCCTGAAAAATTACTTAAAATTGGTTAACTTCCAGAAAATTAATACTGGAAAAATACTTTTTCCCCACTAGATTATGCTAGCTTTAATTTGTAATATAAATCAAAGTATACATTTTAATTATTTTAGTTTTAAAACAGTTTTATGACACATTCTTACCACTCCCTTATGAGATGGATAGTTTACTATTTCCCTTTTACAAGTGAGGAAATCCATGCTAAGGAAGTTCAGGCAAGGTTGCCTCCAACACAAGAGCTCATCCTCAACTTCCTGTTAAATAATGCTTTTTCTGTTATAGCAAGTGGTTATAAAATCAGGGATACATCTGGTCTTTCCTTAAAAAATAAATAAGGGAGGATTGGATAGAATTAAAGAACTGGTTGAGAGAAAAGATAAGGAAAAAGGAAGGGATAGAGGAAAATTACAGCACTATTGACCTACTTTTGTCCTTTTGACTGAGGAGAACTTCTGAAAGGAGATATATATTCATGAGAAATGGAATCACAGGGGAAAAGCTATTCATTGGTTGGTCTATGTTACTATTGAAACTTGAACATTTTTGATAGTAAAAGGGAACATGATTAATATTTATTCTGGTACAATATGCATAAATTATGACTCAGTTAATTCAAAATGTATAGTAACAATTGATAACAACCAGGAAGAGTTTGGTCTAAGTGAGTGAAAAGAGTAGACTGTGCTGTCTCTATGAGGCTTCACTCATAATCTTTCAAAGGGAATTCCTCTGTTGGTAAGAGACTTGGGTGTAAATAGTGTTGGAAAGCCAAGTCAGGAGTGTTCTCTCTCCCTCTACCTCTTCATTTCTCCCTTCCAACCCCCACCCCTGCTGTCTCTTTCCCTCCCTCCCTTCCTCCCTCCCTCTCTCCCTCCCTCCCTCCCTTCCTTCCTTCCATAAAAAAAAAAAGTATGGAATACCTATTGGAAAGTCAGCGGAAAAATGTGGGTTCATAATCGGTTGCTACTTGTGTGCTGCAGTCATAGGAGAACCAAAGAGTGATCAAGGAATTTGAAAATTGGGTACATTGATGACATATTAGAGACTGATCAAATTATTTTGTAAATCATTCATGAGAAAAGCTATGTTTGGCTCCTGATTTTTTTTTACATTTTTATTTATTTGACAGAGAGAGAGAGACAGAGAGAGAGAGATAGTGGGAGCAGGAACACAAGCACGGGGAGTGGGAGAGGGAGAGGGAGAAGCAGGCTTCCCGCGGAGCAGGGAGCCTGATGTGGAGCTCCATCCCAGGACCCTGGGATCATGATCTGAGCTGAAGGCAGATGCTTAACGACTGAGCCACCCAGGCACCCCAGGCTCCTGATTTTTATTGTTAGACTTTATGTGTCAATCACATTAATTGGAAATTTGTCAGATTTTTTTCTTTCACTTTTCACATTACATACAATCTCTTTTAGGGGAAAAGAAAATATGCTTCCTGTGACTATCACAACAGGTAATGAGTTAATGAGTTAATGTCAAAAGAATTAATGTCAAAGTCAATATTGTGCCCCAAGAATAAAACAATACATATAACCATTATTTTCCCTCTCTTAGAAGGTAACTAATGGGTTAAAATCAGTCATGTTTAAATATATGGTATCTAGTATTCTCCAGTGTCTTCTAGTTCTAAATCAATTATAAAGAATTCTTAACTCCATTTCAAATGTTTGTTTTTAAATTGGATATGTATAACATCACCCTGTTGTGGCATCTTTTCAAGGAAAAGAGCAGAATGGAGGCAATTTCCTTATATATTTAAAAAATAAGTACACAATTGCTGATATTAGACCAAGTAAAATAGACATCCACTTCAACACTCCATTTTGACGTATGGATACAGATGTACTTAAAGGTAGTATTATTTATCAAACAGACCTAAATCATGTTTGCAAAAAAAGAGTGGATTGGAAAGCAGATGATTTAATCAATGTAGACAGCCCATCTGAAATTTTTAAACCTCACTTCAACCTCTACTTTTTCTTAATAATAGGGTTTGAGAATTATTAGCCAGACAATTGTCTCAAATCTCCATGTAATTTAGATCTATTCGCAAAGCCTCAATGTTGAGGCTTTTATAATTCACTTAAAAGCAGAATATACTGAACAATGTATTAATCCAATAATCAAGGATCATGGACACCATTATACTAACTTTTGCCACATGTACAAAAGGAACATTAAAAATGTTCCACCTATTAGGATATTCAGTAGAAGTTGCCAAAATCTTGAGAATTAAATACACACACACACACACACACACAGCTTGAAACACTATATGAAGAATATTGGAAGTTTTTTTGTTAAACCTTCCCAAGAACTATTGTGTAAATAAAACTAGTTCTTGGTTTCAGAAAATCAAAAGAGCAAAGGCTTAGGGGGAAAAAGTGGAAGTAAACTTGGAAAAAAAAACCACTTCAAGTGAATTATATTTAAAGTAGCGTACTTTTCTCATTTTCTAGAATCTTATTTTCTTTGTGTTTCAAATTCTACAATTTTTAGGTACCCAAAACTACTACAAAACTGCATAAGATTTCCTTAACAGTTATCTATTTCTATGTAAAAATCTACCCCATACTGAATGGTTTCAAACAACAGTGATTTATTGTTTCTCTGTATTATGGTGAGGTTAGTGAGAGTTTCCTTTCTTGGTTTCTCCTGAGCTCAGGAATGAGCCTATATTCAGCTGAGGGTCAACTGGGCTACAAGGTACAGGGTGGCCTGACTCATAGGTCCCTTAGTGGGTGCTACTTGTAGGCTGGAACACCTCAGTTTTCTTCTTGAGTTACTACTTTGGGCTGTCTATATACCATACATGTATTCATTTATGACTTTATATGCTGATATTCTATAAATGCATATGCCAATATGATCCAGAATATCAAAATAATTAATGACATTATTATTAACAAAAATAACAGCCCAAGACACAATGTTTAAAAAATTATATTTAAGTAGGGTTTAACAGAATTATTTCAAAGTGAATACAGATTGTATACATTTAAATTTTGAACAATAGTAACAAATTATGAATCATAATTTTCATATCAAGGTAAGACCTTGTCACTTTAAAGGTATTTTGTATTTTAATTTCAGAATGATCATTTTAGAAGAAACATAACTAAGAATCCCAGTTTTTAGGTGAAAAAGGAGACTTTGAGAAATGATATAACTTACCTATGTTCACATGTTGTATGAGCATTTATACATAACCCTATATTTTAATTTTGTTCATAGACAGTTTTACATGGCTAATGTAAATAAGTTGGACATTTCTGCTTTAACTGCACTGTTTTGATTGCTAACATCTCCCCCTCTTTGGGACAGAGTAACTTCATCTTAACCTTAGCTTGTAGTCCAAATTGGAACTGACATATTTTCTATGGCATTTGCTCCCTGGCCACAGCAGTGGTTTGAGAGTTGGTTACTAACTCAAGCCCAGCCAGGTGCACATACCTCTTTCCTGGGAGATTTCAAACTTTTGGTGGAGGGAGAGCTTCTTCAGCTCTGTCACTAAGGTGTGAAAATTTGAGCCCAGTAGTTGATGCCATGCCCCAATTAGCAGAAGATATCTTTTAGCGGCAAAAGAGAATTAGGCCAGCATGCAAAGAAATGCAGAGGTGAGAATGGAAGGGACAGTCTTGATGGTTTCAAGGGCCTGAGGCCTGCAAAATTGCCCTAGGCCTCTACCTTGCCAAGAATCCAATATTGCTGATATCACAACCAAATCATTACATACCACATACAATTTTAGTTTGAGGTATGTCATTATGTAAAAATTTAAAATATATATATTTCCAATTCTCAGTTAATTTTTCTAGCATTGTTTGAGGAATGATCCTTCTCTTCATGAGCGATGATTTGTAGTATCTCTTTATGTATTCAGTTCATATTTATAGTCCAGAATTTCTATTCAAATGCCAAAGTGGACATTTTAATGTAGTTTATACCAAAATGGAAGACAGGTGTTAAAGGATTATCCCAAGGCACAGAATGAATTGCATCATTCTCCTCCACTAGAAAATGATGGTAGTGGAAATATCCCTTCTACAAGATGTATAAGAACATTAAAATACTAATTGTGGGAGCAAACATCAGGATTAGGTAATGGGTATTTGAGGAAGTCAGGAATGGAAATAAATTGAAATTGATGTATTACCTGTAGATCTCAGACTTCGAAATTGGAGCAAAACATATCTCTCATTCTCTGAATTTTTTCAGGCCTTGTATTTTTAAAAGATAGTATACTGAGTTTTTTTTTTTTTTTTTGACAGAAGAACTGAGTGGTTTAACATTGATGATTGATGCACTTCTCTTTTTCTTTTGAATTTTTCCGGAGTTAAAATCCAAAATTAAAAAACTTTCCCTATCAGGATTTGTAAAATCATTTTGTAGTCTTGTATCATTTTACTGTAGCATTGGTGACTATAAGAATAAATAACATCTTTGCATCATATTACATAATATCTTAATTACATAATTTTCTACTTTATCCAAACCTCTTTATGACTCCTATAATTACCTCTTGTCCAGTTTTCCTATTTTAAAAAGTATACTGACCAGCTAAGACCCTTAGATGGATTAAAAAAAAACATTTAGAAGAAATTGAGAATTCTGACTTACGCATGTATGTTCTACAAACAAATATGTTTGGTACTATTGATAGAGGTTGGTAACTAAACCCACAATTAGAAACAACTGTGGTAGTATGGTTGTATCTTTCTTGCTTGATTTAGATATTAAGAACTGAGGGGAAAATTACACATCACAAATAATTACTATATAACAGAATGTTCTGTTCTCCAGCATCCCAATGTCTGTGTTGTTATTTTAACAGTATGTGAAAGGCATAAATGTGCTATGAGTAGATTCCTTTTCTTTTTCTCCTAGTAAATTTTACAGTTTTACAGAATCTCTAATTCACACATTCCTTCATTTATTTATCAATATATTCCTTTATTCAAGAGATACTTAAAAAAGAGAGAGATTTATTTACTCCCTTTATGCATCAACTACTGGACTGGGCTCTGAATTGATGTGTTAGATTTCACATCTGAATAAAAGATTTTTTTCTGCATAGTGCTCAGGTAAATTTAAAATAGTTACTCTAGAATTCATAAATTGTCCTACACTTATTAGCATTTGAATGAAAAATGCCTCGTGTAAAATCCATTTTCTTTGTTCCTTAGGATAACAGGAAACTCTCTTTTTCCCCTTAAAAATATATATATCTCAAATTGTTTCAGCATGCCAACATTTTTGTGAAATCTATTGGTTAAGGGCAAAGAGAAAAATCATATAGGAAGGTATGGTTTTATTTAATTTAAAATGGGATCTATAATTTATAATTTTTCTTGTCAATGTTCTAAATGTCTTTAGTGAGACAGTATTTCGTAGTCTTTTATATATGATAAGTACAAAGATTCTGCATCAAAATAGGCGGAAAATTGTACTTAACAGTACTTCATTCCGCAGGGTTACTTATGTTGGCCCAATACACATTGAAGCTGACCAGTAATTTTGAGGATTCAGTTAAAATTATAATCACATAGACTTGGTACCAGATGTCTAGGTATTCAAAGGGTCCGAATGCAGAAAAAAAAATGATAATGAGATGATTTTTAGCACATGTACATCAGAGACCATTCTAAGTTAATGTTTTTAAGCTAACCCTCTCTGGGTGACCAAAGGCTGTGGGAAATCATGTTAACAGCAAAGTGAAGCAATTCAACCTACATTATGATAAATCAACATTTTAACAATTGTTCTTGATTTTTATAGTAAACCATAATAATAGTTTCTAAATGGAGTCATTTACTTGTCTAAATGGCAAAATCCTTCAAACGAACATAGAAGGATCATAGCTTCCTGGGGTATTTAGCTTTCGGAGTTCAACTTTTATATCAGTACAAAAATTGAACTGAATCTGTTAACAAGTTAAGAAGAATGATGGTTTTGGAGAATGTCAGATTTGTTTTGGAGTAGGAATACCCTGTGATTGTCTTTGCCTTCAAGGGCTTTAGTGAACTAGAATAAAAACCATAAGACCTGAAATAGGCAGCCAAATTTACTAAAATAAAGACCGAATAAATACTTTGATGTATGTAGAGAAAAAACTGATATCTTTTCATATTAAATTGATAAGGAGAAACTGAAAATATACTCTATTTTTCTTTCTAAAAATATTTGTAGGCAAAATGTGGATTTATCTATGCATGTTACTTGTTTCCTTTATTAAGAAATATCTTAGTAAATCTTTTACCTTGCTTAAAATATAACTCAAGTGTTTAAATGGTTAAAGAATTATTTTAATATTTCCTGACAGCTTAGTTTGTGTAGGGCATAGTGTTCTGTTCTGTGCGGGGATACATAGGTCTGCAAAGCTTGGATCTTGCCTTGAGGAGAGATTTATTTCTCTGGCCAATTAACCAATATCACCTCATCTCTTTGGAAATATGCTGATTTATGTCTGGGATACGCTAATTGCCCATGGTGACTCTTAAATATCCGTGTACTTTTGCTCTCACTAATTGAATTGTATACTTACTAAAAATCAGTTATATGTGTTCCAAAATTTGCTTTAGTGACATGGTATTTTAATTTAGAATCATATTGTGTTCTGGGTCCCCAAGATTGCTCTCACACTGGGTGTTTTTGTAGAAGGACTCAGTATCGTTGTAATCACACTTAGTTGTAATCACAAGTAAGATTTATTACAGTGAAAGAATATAAAGCAAAGCCAGCAAATGGAAAAGGTGTATAGCACAAAGTTAGGAGGAGTCTTGGCACAAATTTCAAAGAGTCCTCTCCCAATAGAATCACACAGGATACTCTCAGTTCCTCTAACAGCTAGTTACGACAACCCATGAAAAGTGTTGGCTGCCAGAGAAGTTCATATGAGCCTGGGAGGACAGGGATTTTGAGAGTCAATCAAGCAGGCATTCTCTACCTAGAACATAACAAAATTCCAGACACTCAGAAGAGCAGGTGTTCATTGTAAAGTATAGTGTTTGCTCAAACAGATTAGGCACAGTGAGCAACTTTTACCATTTAGAGACAAGTTTATTACCAGTCTTAGGAAATTGCCTGTCAAGTTCCCTAACACCAGCCAAGGGCCAATTTTGCAAGCACAACTTTCTAAGGATAGCAATCTCAGGCTGCTAGGATAAGTCTTTTCTGCATATACATACACCAATGAAACATAAAATAAGTGAAGAAAAAGAAGGATCAAGTGAGAAAATTGTTTCTATGAAAATGGAGTTCAATATTTTGAAGAGACATAATAAAGGCAATTAAAAAATTGCAGTTGAATTAGTTATGTGCTAGACCATTTATCCAATTTTTATGTTTACAAGAATCACTTGGAGATTTTTTTAAGGATTTTATTTATTTGAGTGAAAGAGAGAGAGAGAGAGAGAGCATAAGCAGGAGTGGTAGAGAGAGAGTGAGAAGCAGGCTCCCTGCTAAGCAGGGAGTCTGATGCAGGGCTCCATGCAGGGCTTGATCCCAGGACCCTGGAACCATGGTTTGAGCTGAAGGCAGATGCTTAACTGACTGAGCCACTGAGTTACGCAGGTGTCCCCCCCCCCCTTTTTTTTTTGAAGATTTTGTTTAAGTGTGAATTTATACTGAATTAATTCTGGTATAGAGCCTAAGGCTATATTTCTAATGAGTTCCAAGGTATAATGGTGAAGATGATGGTGCATGAACTATACTTTGAGCAGCAGGATTCTAGAGGAGACTAAAAGACTACAAAATAATTTAAAAATAAAGTATTTTTATGTTGACATTTATCACTGTACAGGTTTCTGTAAGTTGTGCTCAATATTAACTAAAATTGAGATCAATAGGCAAAATATTATGACGTGGTTTAGGAGAGACCATTATGCAGAAGTCTAATCAATAGGTTCACACTCGAAGAAAAGATCTTGGCTCTACACTAAAATATTCATGAATGTATAATTATGTATTTTAATTTAATATAAAATATTCATGATGTGAATGTCTCAGTGTTAACAATTCTCCATTTTTATATATATTAAGTATTTGATTACTGGACAGTTGTGTTGAATAGCAGGGCTTCTAGGGAATAACAGAAATAAAGACTCATGGAGAGAACAAAAGGATAGAGATTGAGGATGGAGAAATTTCTCCAATCAGAAATGCTCCTTTGTAAAGGAGGTGGCATTTGAAACTTGGAGGCCTTGAAAGATGAGTAGATTTGATAAGCAGTGACAGAAGTAACAGGGAATAATGACAGGAACTTTTCTTAGAGAATTAGGATTTTTGGAAGAATGTAGTTAAGTCTGGAAGGTAGATTGATTGGTTCCAGATTGTAGAGCTTTGGTGAACAGAGAAAGAGCATGTATTAATAACAAAAATAATGGACTAACTATTCCCTGAAACCCTTATTCAAAACTTCCCATGGAACCATGAGAGACGATGGACTCTGAGAAACAACTGAGGGTTCTAGAGGGGAGGGGGTGGGGGGGATGGGTTAGCCTGGTGATGGGTATTAAAGAGGGCACATTCTGCACGGAGCACTGGGTGTTATGCACAAACAATGAATCATGGAACACTACATCAAAAACTAATGTAATATATGATTAACATAACAATAAAAAAATTAAAAAAAAAACTTCCCATGGCTTTCCCCTACTTAGGATGAAATCCCAAATCTTGACAAGGCCTCTAATGGATTCCCTACTTGATCTGGATGCAGACTACTTCTCTGATAGCCGGAGACTGGTCGTCTTTATATTCTTAAATAGGTCAAACATAATTACACTGCAAGGCTTTTGTATCTGCTGTTATCTTTGCCTTGGTAGAGTCTTTCCCCAGATATTCTCTTGGTTTTATCTCTCCCTTTTTAATATTTATTTTGCTCAGGTATCACTTCATCAGACATCCTGAATAGCCCTATCTAAAATAGCAGCTACCCATCAGTCTAGTCTTTCAGTCTGCTTACCTTTTCTGTACAGCACTTTTATACTGGTGTTATTTTTTGTATATTTTTTTGTTTGTAACTACCACTCAAATGTGAGTTTACTGAAGTATCTCTAGAGCCTAGAAGAGTGAATGAAACATAATAGGCACTCAATAAATATTAGATGAATAAACAGGTATCATAATTTATTATGTATTGATTTTTTTCTTATGCCAGAGCTGATTTAATGTGATATAATGAAAAGTCCTATGACATGGATGGTTTTAGTGATATAAGGTTTGTCCCCAGAGCTAGAACAATCCTTGATGTATATTAAGTGTTCAATAAATATTAGATGAATGAATATGTATTCTTATTTATTATACATTGACTTTTCCATTTCCATGCCATAGCTAATTTTATGCAATAAAATGTGGCCACATGTTCACAAGAATTATGCATCTCTCCAGTGATATCCTCAGCTTTCATATCTCAGATCATTGAACTGTTCCCGGGAGTATTGAATATCAAAAAATGCGGTCCACCAGGAGAGGTGAAGGCATTGGCTATTCTTAAAAGTTAGAAGGTAGAATCAGAGAGTAAAGAGGGAGTTTATATTAAAGAGCCAACATTTTAGTTTACCAGTATGTAGAGCAAATATGTATGTGTGTTCTATGTATATAGACCTAAATATCTGCAGCTCAGTACCCATTAACAGAAATTTTATTTATGTCATTGTTAAACATGAACATATGCACCAGCCATTCCCTCGAGCAGCCTTTAGATTCTCTGGGTCTTGGCTTGAAGTAGCATCCTGAAAGCCCACAATTGCTCTTGAAAGAAGGAACTCCAAGTTGAAGAGATAAATTAAAAATGTAAAAATCCTTCAGTTGATGCACCTGTGGGTGGTAGAACAAGGTTAATAGGCTTTCTTTGGCCTTTAGCTTTCAGGGGGTATGATCAGTGGACAAGTATCTTTGGATGTGAAGATGAATGCCCTCCCACTATAATTCTGGGTTCAATTATGTGATTTACTTTGGCCAATAGAATGAGGCAGAAGCAAAGTTGTTCAGTTTCAAGCCCAGGTTTCAAGAAGTCTTAGATATTTTTACTTGCCCTCTTGTATCTCTGGCATTGCAATAAAGAGAACATGCTGGGTGCACCTACTGATCCCAAAAGGAAGAATGAAAGACACATGGAGCAAAACCCACCCACAGATACATGAGTGAATAAGCAATGATCAGCCAAGTTCTGTATAGATTAACTGAATTACACAGATATGAGAAATATGCATACTCACGGTTTTAAGTCATTGAGATCTAGAGTGATCTGTTATGCAGCAAAAGCCAACTGATACAGGCATTATGTCACTGAATATTCTCTTTTTGTCGAAATCTCTTCTTCCCTTTACATTCATTGTACTTCTGTCTCTCTACTTCAACAGTTATTTACAGAACTTTTTTTCAAGTTTTATTTTTGATTCATATAATTATCACCTTAAATTTAGGTATTTTCTAAATTTTATGTCTTAATATTCTCTTCTGCCTCTTATATTGTTTTATATAAGATGCTGGTAGGAATATAGTAATGAAGTATTCTAAAAAACTAAAATAATTTGGCTTAAATAAAACCAAATTATGTGTTATTCTTCAGTGGTTTTCCAAAAGATTTTAATATGCCATGATGGGTTGAATTGTGTCCCCTAAAAATTTATTTGTTGTTGCCCTAAGCCCCAGGACCTCAGAACAACTTTATCTGGAAATAGAGTCATTGCAGATGTAATTAATTAAACTGAATATGGTTATCATGGAGTAGGAAGGATCCCTAATCCACTATGACTGGTGACCTTATAAAAGGGAAATTTGGACACAGCCATGCAACATGTGACGACTGGAATTATGCTGCCACTAGCCACACAGAACTCCCGAAAGCTAGGAAAGACGCCTGAAACAGCCACTTCTGTATACCTTCAGAGGGATCAGGGCCTTGACCACACCTTCATTTCAGACTTCTGGACTTTAGGACTGTGAGACAATACATTTCTATTGTACTAAGATGCCCAGCCTCTGGTACTCTGTTACAGCATCTTTAGCAAAGTAACACATTTGTGAATAAGCGTTTCGGCCTTGAGGAAAGAAGTGTGAAATTTTCAGGCTTATTTCATCAGTTACTTCTCCCCTTACAATGCTCTTTTAATAGTGTCTTCAGGAGAAATATTAAGGAGAATTCCAAGTTCAGCAAAGATGGCCTAGAAACATAGCCCTCTTTTCCAAGATTTCCCATCAAACGTTTGCTTGATGGTGTATATAATTCCTTGTGATAATTCTGGAGTGATATTTGGCAAAAACCATTATTCTGAGACAAAGATTAAAGAGTGGTTAAGAGTGAGGCATTTTTCCAAAACTCTTTTAATACTAAATATGTGTCCTCCTTTTACTCTTTTATAAAAACATAACATTATTCATATCCGATGAGTTTAAAATATTAATCACAAAGTCTAAAGTCTTTCACATAATGTTTTCTCACAGAACTCTCAGAAAAATTATCTTTTATTCAAGCTAAATTTCCCACCATCATTTCGCATTGATTCCTTGGTGCACGCAGACTATTAGGAAAGAGAAAATAGATGTGACCCTTGGCCTTTCTGTAAAGGGAGAATTTTATTAGCTTTACCATCGCTTGGCTGAAAATGAATTTTAGAGAATGGGATAAAGTCCCCTGTAGTGTATTTTATATAACTTTGCTTCTTTATCATCAAATATGAGGCCTACACTGATAAGTCACCCAGAATTTATTTTGTCCTTTGTGTTTAATAGGATTCCACCTAGCTATGGCCAGTAACTGACAATCATTTTAAGTTATTATTCCACAGAAATTGTTTGTATAACACTAATATATTCTTTTTGAGCATGCAGTGTTTGGAGATAATCATAAATTTCAAAGCTTGATATTCAATTGTCCATGAGACTGTGATTCTCAAAGGCGTAGGTGGCTTTTTATACATTCTCATTTTTCCTGTAGCCCCACTACAGAGAATGCATCCAATAATATCTTTCAAAGCTTGTTTCAAGGCCTTGCATGTTTTTATTTTGAAGATTTTACATGTGTTATTTGTGAAGAATGAGGTCTGAAGGCAAAGGTAAAAGAATTTTAAAAGCATTAAAAGTAAGTTTGTAGCTTAGTCTTGTGGAAAGATAAATGGATTACAAGTTGGGAATGCATGTGCTCCAATTCTGACACTGGAGTAAACTTTGAACATTTCAATCTTTAGTTTTCTTATCTGAAAAAAAACAAACAAAAACAAAAACAAGAAGATCAGAGAAGGTAATTTCCAGCTGTAAAATGTTACAGTTTGAGCCTAAGTGGAGCCTGTGGTTAAGTCTGAGGCATGTCTGAATATAGCTAACAAAGAGGTAACACAGGCCCATGAAGAATATATATCCTGAGTTAATTAAAAGGGTTGGGTTAGGAAGTATTTGAATACAAGACTTTAAGGGAAAAATAGTTGGTGGAGTGTGCTATCCAGTCCTCAGATCAGTTGAATAAACTGGTTTTCAATGCTTCATGAGAGGTGCAGCATGCAGAACTTAAAGGTATTATCTTCAGAAGGTACTGCAATATCTCTTTCATCTTAAGAAGTCATTCCTCATTACATGCACTATCAATAACAAATTTTCACAGAAAACAATGTAAAAGGATGCACTGCATTAAATTTACTTAGCAATGTAATATACATCTTGACTTCAGGAGCCTTAAAATATGAAGGCATCTTGTGACTCAGATTGAAAGAAATAAGACATTTGCAATACGGAGCACAGGCTCTTTAAAATCATAGATTTGTCAAGTATTTATCATCTCTCCTCCCACTTACATATAAATGCTATAAGAGAGACCTCTGCTACCTTGGTTATTGTTTTAACTTTACTATTTGGTTCCTTGTTTGATCTCCAGTGCCTTGAAAGTACTTAGCACAGAGAAGACATTCAACACATATTTGTTAATTGAACAAATGAATTAATGATGACAATGTCTGCGTTTGGAGAGAACAGAGTCCCCATTTTTACACGAAAAATGGCATAGCAAATGAACAATATTGACTGACGGGAACTCAGTACTGCGTTGGCAGCTCAAAGTGTAGCTTTAGGAAATTAATGCCCTAAGCAAGAAGACTATCATTGTAAATGGTATCCAGAGTGTACCAAGAGTGTGTGGCTTCCATCTCAAATAGTTTTACAGAGAACACAATAGCAACACTATTGATGAGCCCAGGTAAGTCACCACCATATATAACCACACTCCACAATAGAAAGCTGGAATTCCTGTAGTATGTGAGTAAATACAGCAAACCTGTGGCATTTGAGTGATGACTCTGAAGGCAATATACCTGGGGAAAGCCAGGTTAAAATTCTACCATTGTATAAAATAAATTAAGTATTGAGAATACAAGATGAACAAGAAATAATTTCTTTTCATTGTACTCTACCTGCCCCTGCCAAAAGTTCACAGTTTCCTTTGAGGGAGGACAAATTAAAAAAATATATGTTTAAAATAAATAGAAATATATTACAATGTCTTATAGAACCACAGAGAGATAGGGACTTTATCCTATCTTTTAGGGGAAAAAAATTTAGGCAAAGAAAAGCTGGCTATCTTGCTTCTCAAAGAATATATATATATTCAATTACCTTCCAAAAGTTAAGCCTGAGTAGATTGTCTATAAGAAAACTGATGAGTGAAGCTGACAGTCATCAGGAAAAGCAAAATATTGGTATTACATGTAACTACAACTATATATTTTACTGAAAGAAGAGATACATTGGCATGATTATAAAAAGAAACTGCAGCTTTAGAGACACTCTTCTACAGGGCCTTACGTACCACAGTTTCTGTGTAATCCTCAGGAGCAAGGAGGTGCATCTTGAAATGGCAGAGTATTTGAAGGATTCTGTAAGTGCACACTTACTGAGAACCAACCTGGTATGTGTAAGAAAAAGCAAGAGAAATCTGAGAGGACAAAGTGCATGCAAATGTTAATCAGTTCCACTAATAATTACCTTATTTTGATATAAAAAATGGATACTTGCATCAAGGAACTACTAAATTTGAAAAGAAAAAATATGTTTCTAAATGTAGTAGAAATGACAATGCTTTGTATTTGTTTCTTAGTTGGTATAAATTAATGTTTGTTCCAGGTTCTAAAAGCATTTATTTTCATCTGCACTGGGTAAAGAAAAGAGGTGTCAAAACACATAAATCAAGATTAGCTTAAATGTTCAGCAATGGAGATGTGATGAATGAAGGATGACATAATTGACTAAACTCTGGGAAATTTCTATAAGATTAGAGCACTCGTTTTAGAAAGCCACTGTATGGTACAGCAAGCAATCTCTTACAATAATATATGCTTAACTGGGAAAAGCTGGAATAGACCAATAGTCCTATTGAAGAGGAATGAAATAAAGATAATTATCTGCTGTTTTGTATAATCCACCTACCCCTATCACTCTATTTCTTTTATATATTAAAGTACAGTTGACCCTTGAACAATGTGGGGGTTAGGGACACTGACCCCTGCATTGTCGAAAATCCACAAGTAACCTTTGATTCCTCAAAAACTTTACTTGTAGCCAACTATTAATTGAAGACTCGCTGATAACAGTTAACACATATTTTGCATGCAATATGTATTATAAACTGTATTCTTACAATAAAGTAAGATAGAGAAAAAATTAAGAAAATCACAAGGAAGAGAAAAATTCATTTATAGTATGACTGGACTGGACTGTATCAAAAAAAATTGCATATAAGTGGACTTATACAGCTCGAACCCATGTATTCAAGGGTTAGCTGCATAATATTAAATGCAGATTTCTTTACAAAAGTTTAGATTTCCAATAACAATTTCTAAAAATTATCATTATAATAAAATATCAAATAATCAAGTAATAGGTGGTAAATATCAAATAATAAGTGGGAGGAGGGGAAATAGGGTACAGCTTCTCTCAAATGTGGAAACTGTTGGGGCACATATATTGAAATGTTTTGACTACATAAATATATTTTGTGCATCCTTGCTTCTTATGTCCAAATACATAAGAAAGCAGGGTTTATCCCAAAGGTAAGCCTAGCCATACTCTTTTCCATTCTTTCTCTGTCACTTGTAATTAAACATACTCAACCCTTTCTATTTGGAAACTGGTTGAAGGGTTGGCTTCATCATTTATGGAGTCCAGTGCAAAATTAAAATGCAGGACCCTGTGTTTGAAAAGGAGAAACAATATCATTAAAGATTGCAAAATGTAAAGCTTTTTCCTTTCTTCCAGTCTCTCACCCAACTTGCCATTGTTTTCTGTTTGTTATTTAATGTCATTATAAGAAAAAAGATGTAATTATTAGCATAAATTTTACTATCATTTATATTGTACAACACCAGTTTATAATGCAAATATAGGAACACTTCACTTGTATGCATAACCACCAAAATTAAACAATTTATATTTCATACATATGGAAATGCTGCACAAAACTAACTCAGCTGTTTGTAGTTCACATGTTGATACACATACATTCTACCAACACACTACCTTCAGCACTCAGATGAGTAAGGACATGAAAAGGAACTATAGGTTGCTCTTTGTTTTCCTTTTCTTCCACTTTGTACTATTCAGTGTTAAGTACTTAGCTAATATAGGAAAGTAATACAAATATGAAAGCATCTGTTAGGATTCTTTGGTTGTTCATGTCACTTAGAATACCATTACCTTCTGTCTGCATTTGAAGCAAGTTCTGGTTCTCATAGAAAGTGTGACCTCTCATAGCTGATATGCTCTGCTTATTCTGTCGTAGATGTAACGCATTCATTTACCTTTTGCTCACTTTGAGTCTTGTGGAACTCCCATCCATTGTGTGCCCTCCAGAACTCTGAGTTCACTGAGGATCACAACCACTGTATGTGAGTGGAGTGACAGGAAACAGCTATTGACAAGCATATTGTGCTTATCTTTTCTGCTAACGTGCATACTCCATTGTCCTATCAGTCTTCATTTTGCAAAATGCAAGTTCAAAAATAAAATTATTAAGAATTTGGAGAAGGCAACAAGAGCATTAAACCAAGCTGAGGCTCATAAGGGCATGGGACTCTGTGTGATAGCCCAGATCATACACTATGAAGCTAGCCCTGACTGGTTGTGTATATTATTTTTACTTAGGGAAAATGTGAAGCTCTGTTGTATCTTGAGCCCACATCAGTCATACCTTGTTTTAATTGTCATTGTAACATACATAATTTTAACATTGTATTATGTATATCTTTAAGGAGGGGGTGTGGCTAAACAGGCTTTTTTTTTTTCCTGAACCATAGACTGTATAATAAGATCCCAGCCTATACCATTTATATCATCCAGTCCATAAATAACTTCAATAACTCCAGTAATTTGTTCACTAAGACATACACATCAGAATCACCTGAAACCACAGCCCACCCAAGAGATGTGCCGGCATATGCCAAAGCTTTCCAACAGGGGAATTAAAAGCCATAGAGGCCCAGTATTTATCTTGCTGCAGCTCTGTGTCCATCTCTCCCTGTTTTATAATAATAATGAAATTCTTTTGCCAGTTAATTTGGCCCTATCAATTGATGTGGGTTTCTTTTTTGTATGTTTTGCTTTGTATGTTCTCTTTACATGTTTTAGCTGATCCTCCAAAGAATTATGAGAATTTGATTGAAATGTATGTTCATGGTAGGGAGGTTGAAAAAATAAAGAATTGGGTGAAATAAAGAGTTGGGGATAATAGAAATAAGTAGAGCGATGAGGGAACTGTAACATTACAGAATTGGGAAAGGGGAAATATGAGCATTTGTACTTGAAAGAAAAGAATCAGTTGGAGGTTACAGGAGTTCATAGTGAAGATGTGATGGGAGATGTGACAATGTGGGTGTGTTGGCTGACCTGGACTGAAAGGCTGAATATGAGTAAGACAAAAAACTTTTATTGTGTTTGATTATTAGAGAATTGGAGATGCTTGTCAGAGGATTTAATAATCACTGCGAGTTCTTCAAATCTTGAAATCTTTTTCTTCAAGCGCTCAAAAGGTAATTTTGTGCTAAAAAGCTGCCCCATTAAGGGAGTTATTATTTTACCTTCTCAATGCCCTAATCACCCATAAATTGAATTAAAAGCACTGGTTGCCAGATTTTCTTTTGGATTAATCATAATTACCCAGCAAATAGTTTTCAAAAACCATCATGTTGCAGAAATAGTATTTGGTTTGTGCAATTTGCTTTAATCTCATCTACATTTATCAGTTAGTCATATCCCCTGCTGACCCCTTTTGTATTTTAGAGCAACCTGATGTCATTAGACTTACAGAGCAAGAACATCTTGCAGCATCCACTGTACCCATGTTTTTGTGACATCATAATAACTGTTTAGAAAAGATAAAAAAAATTCAACTCCTGTTTGAACTTTAAAATAATCAATTTTCTTGATTGTTCTAATCAATCAATTCTTTTATTTATAATTTTTCCTGGAAATAATTTTCTACAAAGATTAATCAGATAGCAAATATTATAAATGGAGTGTTTTGTCTTACCGGGTTGGTCTGGTGTTATTTCACTGGTAACATTTCAGGGTTTTTTTGTTGTTGTTTTGTTTTGTTGAACATAACATTCCCCACTGCCCCCAAAGGATCAATTCAGGAAAAATAAAGGTGTTTGCCAGACACGTTTTAAAAGTTCACACACAATTTTCTTTTAGTGAATCCCATAGAAAATGCAAGAATGTAATGTAAAAATTTACATAGATTCATAGATTCATTGTATATTGAATAGAGGAATGTCATTTTGAAAAGTAGCATTATAGTTGAGTCACTAACATTTTTGATATCTGGGCTTATTTGGGAAGTAACATTAGAGCTATTTTCTAATTTTAAATCTTTTATATTTTTTAACACTTTAAAATAAAAAAAAAAATCTGGTCACTTAAGGTATTTCATTTCAACTTTGCAACAACCCTAAAATGTAGATATTGTTCTCAATCCTAAGTAAATAAACTGGTTACAATAGTGAAATAACTTCACTTGAAATTATTTGGAACAGACTTAAAATAGTTGATTTCATTAAGTGAATTTGTTGGGAAAGGATACTGAGCTGTAGATATAAATTTAGGAGGTAGGAGGATATAGATGATCAAAAATCCTGAGACAAGAGGAGCCCAGAAAGTACACCCAGGGGAAATCTAAACTTCAGAGTTTGAAAAGATAAGGAGAATCCCACAGAATAAACTGTCAAGGAATTTATGTGAACTAGGAGTTGAACCATGAGGAGGTGACATGAGGGAGGCTAAGTGAAGGAACTGTTGTAGGGAGACTGTGATTAACTGTGTCAAATGTTGCTGCTAAGACAAATAAGATGACTGAAAAAAAGGAGCTATAGCATTTGGCAGCAATAGAAATAACTATTGTCAACTCTTGTTTCAGTGGACTAGCAAAGAGGAAAGCCTGACTGGGAGGTAGAACAGAGAGAAGTAGAACGGAGATGATAAAAAATCGTATTTTTTTTTTTTTTCTAAAAGAGGAGCACAGGTCCTGGATGCAAACCGAAGACTGATGTGAACAACACAGAAGGGTTTTTGTTTTGTTTTGAGACAAGAGATATTTTAGAGTGCTTGTCTGATGGGATGATCCCAGACAGAGGAAGCATTTATGAATAAGAAGAGAGGGAGAATGCATGGAATGCAGGAACGTATGGAAGGAACATACAGCATAACTGTGTGGCATAGGTACTCCAGTGTTTGAAGAATTCTGTGGTGCTTTTGGTTACCTGGGCTTGTGCTTGACCAGGGGACAGATGATGGAGGTGATGAGAAAGGTTAGTGCAGCAAGCAGGAACGACACAATTCCATGTAGAATATACTCAATGTTTTAACTAGATCACAGTCGTATTTTGGGGTGACATTTTGCAACAGATGAACGTAAGGAAGCAATACTACTTGATACACTGTCATCTGTATCTGAAGTACTCTTCCTCCTGGGCCTCTCCTGGGTGACACTGGAGCTCAGGAGCCTTTATGTGGAGGCATTGTGCTCCGTTGATGCCAGATCATCATGTGTAAATTTAGCTTGCTCTAAGTTGAAGTAAGATGCTTTGACCGGAGGATTTTCCCAAATTCTTATCATTCTGTTTTGGGGGATATACATTTTTCCGGTTATTTTCAGTGCCTGGCATATGTGAGATGGGTAAAGGAAATGTCTGAAGAAGGTGACCTGTTTTTGATTCACAGGAGGCTGCCAGTGTGATTTTTATTTCAGGTTTTTTAGCTTACTGAAGTCTGAGTACTTTGTCACAGGATCCTGTGTTGCCTTGAATTAATGCTCCAGGGCCTAAAGGTGACCTGAATGGCAAGAGGCTTTATGTCTAGATGTGTGACCTCACTACATTAACACCAACTTCATGGAAAAGTAATTTTCAAGACAAAGATTATTTGGTGTATGGTTCTGGGTCAATGGGATGGTGGTATGGAAGGCAGAGGTGTCACATGATGCTGGGGGATTTGGTTAGTTTGCCTACAATTTGCCAAGTAGGGTGGGAATGGGAGAAGGAAGAGAAAATCAAGCTGTTGAAATAATACAAATCTGCAGTCACTGATAAGTACAGGTCTGTGCCCCACCACCACCCCTCCTCCTTGAATGAAGTATTTTTCCAAGGGCAGTTAGTGATTGCAAAAACAAAATAGATAAATATGGAATGAATTATCAATACTATCCTGTATCAGTTACACTATCATAATTCATTATTAGAAAATGAAGATGTTATATATTGAGGGTTCTCCAGAACTCCTGATATTTTATTGAAGTCTGCATGACCTCAGAGTCCTGAAGCCCACATTTCATCCACAATGAGGTGAAGGGAGACCTGCAGCAGGCAGTCAAGGACTTCTTGGATAGGATCTGTGGGGATATCACATCTCAGGTACCCATTAGTGTAAATGAGATGAGTTTGTTCAGCTTAGCTCCCTAAGTTAAATTTGTGAGAATTCCTCCCCAGCATCTTGCTAATTTTCAGGAGTCACTTTAGGGGTCACAGTTTCTTTAAAGGCATTGTAAAAGCCTTGAGCAAGGAGTGAAGTAATATAGGGTCAGAACAAAGTTTGATGACATGACACAGCATGTTCTATTGGGTAGTCATGAGGAAGGGGCCTATTGGTCTGTGAGGAAGGGGCCGATTTCCTTTCTACATGCAGACCAAAAGGTCTACCTAACCTGAATATAATTGGTGGTAGAGTCTCACCCAAGTCAAGTTGAACTGTCAGCTGCTAAGAACTCTGAAGCAATGTGTTTCCTAGCACTGTGTTCATTATGAGGGACCTTTTCTAAGTCAATGCTATCACATTTAGGCTCAAATTCCTTTCTTCCGTTACAAGCACAAACATACACACACAAATACACACTCACACCTTCCAGACAACACCTCTTAGATTCCTTCCCATTAGCTCCCCTATATCTGGAATGCCATCTAGTAACCATTCTCCTAGGTCTTCCTAACTCTGATATTTCCCAAGATCCTTTTTAATCCCTCTACAAAGAATCCTAGCCTCAATTTTTCTTTTATTATGGATCCAAATAAACCAGTAATCCAGAGCCCAAACTATTAGCAATCAAAAACAAGTTTCTTTTCCCTTGTGGGCAAGGAGGCAAATCTTCAAATGTTCAAATATTTGCTGGAGTGAGGTGAAGTATTTTCATATAATTCTAAGACAAGTAATGTAGGGACTGGCTATTCACCTTATCCCTTTAGAATGGGTTTAGTCAACCTAAAGTAGTCCAACAAGACCCACAAATAGTTAAATTCCATTTATCCAACCAGGCTGCATATTTATGGCTTGCTCTATTTTTGTCATCCGTCTAGAACAGAAGATTTCAGTTGCTGTTCCTGGTGACTGACAGTATTGCTCAAGCCAGATGCACCTTGATGCAACCAAACATATTTAAGATTCTCTGAAAAAAAAAAAAACAAAACAACACGCACCCACTCAGGTCAATAAAAGAAGTGGAAGCAGCTAGAGGAGAAGGTAGAGGAGGAGTGGGGGGAAAGAAGGAGAAGGCAGCAAGGAGAGACACGGAAGGAAAAGAGACAAAATTCAACACAACCTTTTGTTCTCCAAAGACTTTGTGGAAGGGAATCAAGGGGAGCAGTCACAGTATAAGACTTTGAAATCTGTGGCAAAAAGAGAAAATCTCTTATATTTTCCCAATTTTTCAGTGGGCACCAGGGCTTCTATGGGGGAAGGTCTGGTGAACCCCTGATGAAAGGTACTGACAGGGGTTAAATGCCTTAGGTCGGAGAGTAATCTTATTCAGAAAGAATAAGACTCTGCTCACCAGAAAGTTTAGGTGGTAATGCTAGGCTTCCCCAGCTGCAAACACTTAAGGCTGGATAGCCTATTAGCCTGTGATTTCATGCAGCTGGGGTGTCACATTTGCGTAGGCTTGGCAACGGGAGGGAGGAAAGGGACAGGTTGTATTTATAGCAGAAACCAGGTGTACAAAAGAGGGGCGTTCTTTTTGTTCTGTTTTTGTTTATGAGGAGGGTAGAACATATGTCTGTAAGCAAGAAAGGTAGAACACTAGGAAATGGAGTGAGAGACCATAGGAAGGAAGGGTCAACAGACTCAGGGACAGAATGAAGATGGATAAGAACGGAGAAGGAAGAATAAAACATAGTGATCCTGACAAAACGTGGATAATCGTGGCAATAATGATAGCAATTCACATAATGAATGAATACTTACTATATTCAAGTTATGTGCATTATTGTGATCTTTGCAAAAACCTGAGTGAGGATGATGTTATGATTCCTATCGTATGGAGAAGAAAACCAAGGCTGGGTTAGGGGTTGTTTGCTCAAAGTTAAACAGCGATATAGGGCTGGGCCTCAGGTGGTTGTCTAATTCCAAACCTGTGGTCCCAACAGCTGCTTTCAACTATGGAAGCCAGAAAAAACAGTGATGCTCTTAAGAGAAACAGAAAAATGAGTAACTACTCTGTGTGGGGAGGCTAGAACGGTAAGAGGGGCCTAGGTTGATTGTTTTGGTATTACCATAGCGATGCATGCACCTTTTACAGATCATTACTGCCTTCATGTTAAAAATAAGGTTTGAGTATGTGTTTGTAAGTATTCTTTATATATACAGAATAGCCAGCAATCCTTCCAAGAGAGCTTAAACATCAAACCTAAAAATTCTTCAACTAAAACCATCCATTCTTATTTATTTCTCTGAACATAAATTAGTGGCCTGTCACCGCTGACATCTGTAGAAAATCACTATGAAGAAATGTCTCTTCCTCTGTGTGATTTGGTAGTATTTGTTACTTTTCATAACACATTGGGGAAATATGTTTTTCCACATGGCATATTTTTACTTTTTTCTTTGACGCTTATTTTTATAGTAGATTGTTTTGCTCTACACCTAACCCATTGTTCTTTTCCTTCAGTGTTTCTTCCAAATAAACAATACTGCTTTTCTGAAATAGTATTTTCAAATCTAAAAATAACATCCTGTGTGTTTAAAAGGGGTACCCTTTTAAAAATATGCCTCCTTTGAGATATTTTCAGTGGATGCTTATTTGGTTGTCTAGTTCTTTATTTATCTTCTGACTGTGTCACTAAAATGGACAGGGAGAACTGTGCTGATCATAGTCCTATGTTTAGGTGATTTAAGAAAAATATAACACAGAAACATCTGGAAAAGTTGAAATAGTGATTAGGATAATAGCATGGGTGAACTATTATGAAATCAAGGCTCACATTTCATTAGTAAAATTTATTCTGTGTCCCCATCTCCTAGAATGAAAAATAAAAATGTTTATGTTCAACTTTTGATTTGAAATATAGCAGAGCCATTTGGTTAAAAAATAATGCCAAAAATAGACTCAAAATCATCCATGTAGTCCCATATAAACATTTTATTTTTATCAGTACCATAATTATGTATTGTCATTGTAAAAGCATACTGAGTCTGTTGCAGTGACCACATTTCTAATTGTGTTAAAAAATAATGAGCAATCTTTTATCCTCCCTCACTCCCCCAGATGGCTACACATTACTACTTGAAGCACTTCTATGCTTTCTACATTTTGTGACGTGTCATGCTTGTTATTAACTGTTCAGTGCTTCCTGAAAGGAGTGAACATTTATGTCTAGTTCACTACTGTTGACTTACTATTGGTTAGAACAATGTCTGAAATAGTAAGTAACTATTCAGAATATGTGTAGAATGTATTAATGAATGTGAGACATTATTTGAGAAGGTTAGATATATAAACACAGTGGCTTTGAGTGCAGTTAAATGGAAGATAAGAATCCTGTAAACCACTTAAGTTGTGGGCTTGAAATGTACAGTTATGTTTCTCATAGAAGTTAGAGCATAACAGGAAATGAAATTTCCATTCTGAATGACTTGCTGTTTATTTTGATACAAAGCCTTACTAAATTTTAAAAATTTGATTCATGACCAATATTTCATGACAATTTCATATTGAGGGTAGTTTATGGATTTGAGTTTGTAATTTGTAATTACAAGTATTTCTACCTCTAATAATCACAATTTACTTTTTTTAAAATTTTAATGAAGCATTTCTGGGAGTTGCTCTTCCCTTTATGGACATTGAACTGTGTGTCCTTCTGGTTCTTTCTGCACAGGAAAATGTTATTTAGGACAAATATCAAATTTTATCTACATATTCATGTGATTGGTCCACAACAGGGTTATCCGAATTAATTTTATTTCTTGATTAATAAATATAAACCAGTATGAGTAATAAATACAAATAATGTAATCAAGACATCATATAATTAATTTTTTCTGCTTTCCACCATCCCTGTAAACTCTTCCCAGTATATTAATCTTCCTTTTCTCTGGATAAAAACTCCATTAAACCTGAGTTTTCTACTCAGACCTTTGTCCTTCTAAGTTGCATATAATCTCAAATCAGAAATTAGAATGTTTGATAGTTGTAATTAAAATCTGAATCTGCATGCATTAAATCTTTTCTCTGTCTACCATTACCCTATCTCTACTTGCAGGGATCTGTTCCAGATTGGGAATTACCAGGAAAAATGGGAGAGGGATGGACAATGAGATTGGCTTTTCCTCTTCCTTTCTCCTAACAGTTGCTACTTTGACCTTAGTAAGGGGAAAGAAGGTTTGGTCAGGGGCGAGGACAAGATAAATGTTCATTTGCTGTGGTCTGGTAATAAGCTCTCTCCTGCCCTGTGCCCTGGAAGGTGGAACACTCTTTTGGGCTCTTTCCAGGTTTGCTTCTGGTCTCTCCCTTCTTGGGATAAGGCATCTCTATTGAGAAAGGTCTGGTCCCTCCAAGCAGCCTTATAGGGGAGGACTCAAGATGGCTCTTTGCATATTCTCTCTCTCTGCTATGGCATTCACTGATCTGCAGGACACCGTGTTTTGGATCGTATGGCCTACCAAACTCTAAAGTGCAAGGTGATTCTTCCTGGCTTTGTCATCAAAGCAAAGATTGAACCCATTTCTCAGAGGCAGGAACAAGATCCCATTCATGGTTTAGATTTCTCAGGCTTGAGCCAAGTACCAGCCCTTGATATCTAACAGTTTCAGCAATTTTAAAAACAATTTTCCTAGGTAGGGGGGATTGAAATCCCTCACCTCTTCTTACTGGCTAGGAGTTAGGGGTTAAGATTTTGTAAGACTTCAACAATACCTTTTCAGCTGTTCTCCCTCCCTCCCTCTTTGATCTCTAGTAATATCTTTGATCTGGATCAGTGTAGGCTCAAGGACATAGAACAGGTTCTCTTACCTTCCCATTCTAAATTCTGTTTGGATAGGAAGTACAGGGAGTCCGATCCATACTCATTATTGGAGAGTTGGTTGAAACTGAGACATAGCCAGGCATATTTCAATATCCTGTTGCACAAATAATTAAATATATGAGGAATGAAGAACAGCTAGTTTGAACCATATGAAAGTGCTGATACTGGACCATTCTGATTTACAGAAATAGCAATCTCATCAGTCTAATATTATGCCACTTTAAATACACAGTTATATAATTTTATTAAATAGCAAGAATCCACCATTGTCTGAAATTTGGGTTCAGATAGGTTTCAGAATTCATAAGATTTTTAGATTTTAGATTTAGATTTTTGAATGTAATTGAGTGCATGTTTTATATATTATCTCTATGGCTCTGGATAACAAAGCTCTCTGATTTCTATATTGGTAGTCTGTGTGGTTATGCAAGGAGCTGTTTTATTTGTAATGACAGCTGTGATTTCTGGTTTACAATTTGCATTTTGTAGAGAAATTCCAGTTATCTGGAGAAACTTTTGGGTAATATGTGAACTATAGGTAGAAGATACACCATATTCGGACCAAGGTGTCTTTATAACTCAGCAGTGTGATAATATCATAAAACCTCCATTATAAATTCATTTCTTTTCACACTGCCTTAACAATTGATTCCACCCTCCAATATGTGAACACACTAATTTATAAAATTATAAGAAATTGTGTTAAATTTTAGAGGCTTAATATTAAAATGAGCAGGGATATTTCATAGTTTTCAATTTGCCCCTCCTTGATTTGTTACTAGGAACTTGATCACTAAAGTCATAAGTATTTGAATTTTTTAGCTGCTACACCTAGATTTCCCTATTGTTTCTTTTCTTGTGCTAGTTTAGACTTTCTCAAATTTTAGTACAAAGAAGCATTACTCTATAGGCGTGCACACAGAGAATATGTATATTGTTAATTCGTGGCTGATATAAAAAATTCCAGGGTAATTTTTACCTACATGCGGTTTCCACTTAAAGCTTCAATTTAGAAAATGACCATACCTAAGAGTTGGCATGATAGTGACAGGACCCCAGAGTTCAATAGAATCAAAGATTGTTTAGTGAGGACTTGAATGGCAATTCCTCTTTGTTAAGTACGTATAAGCAGCTGCTTCTCACTGGCTTGTAACTTGTCCTGGTGTGCTCTAAGCAGGACCACCTGTTCAGCTGTATCTCATTACACTTGGCATTGTAGGACCTCACTTAACCTACTTTCTTCTTTATACTTTCTGCAAACAAAAACTGTATAAACTTTGGGAACTGTTTAATATGGGAGCAGGTGCAGTATGGACAAAAGACTGCTGTCGGGCATTTAAGAAGCCACTTCCATGTGTCTACCACTGTTAGCGGTATGATCTTAACCAAATCACTTAAAGTCTCTCTGCCTTTTTTTCCTGAAAATGGAGTTAACTAAAAGCAATGGTAATGGCTTAGATTTGTATGGTGTTTTGCTTCTAAGAATTACATTCACTAAACTTCATTTGATTCTCATAAAATCCTTGTGAGATAATAGCTCAGACAGAATTATCCATATTTGATGGGTAGAGCTAATAACTCAAAAAGGTGAAATATCTCAACCAAACCCTGTTTGGATAGTCCTCACAATATGTTCTGGATTTGCTTCTAGAATCTAGATTTTTAAACTCCAAATACAGTTGTTTTCCCCTCATTCCCCTACTCCAGCTATATCAGTTTTTTTTTTAAACTTCAGTCAAATGGTATCACAAGTTACCGTATTTTCAGTCTGTGTTTCAAATGTTCTATTATTTCCTAAATGTATTTTAGTTGACTCTATTTTAACCTAAATTTATATAAAGTAAAATTATATGGTTATTGCAAATGGATAATCAGTAACATTTGCCATAAATGGGAGGTGTCCATAAAACACATGCACAGAATAAAACCCAAACTAAATCAATGTCTTTAAATTCTAGCAAGAAAATCTAGTTAAGGATTGAATCCTGAGGTTTGCTCTTTCTTTGTTTAAAAAAAAAAAAAAAGGAGATTAGCAAGCCATAGAAAGAAGTTGAAGACATACTGGCATCAAACTGAGAACTTCTCTTAATGAAATCAAAAGCTTTGAAACAGGACAATTATCTCACTGTGTGATTCAATGTTAGTTAAGGCCATGCCTATAGGCTACCTGAAATCAATTTGTGTGCCACCAGTATTTGTCCCACATTGGGGAGAACCCATACTATGTCTCACCTAGCATGACCTCCTCTTAGGGTTGTAGTGAATTTCAGATAATACATGTGAAAGCACTTCAACAACGTTAGCTAATTCTGGAGAGTGTGCATGTGAACACAAAGCTGTGCATATGATTCACATTTAATATTACATGAAAATGAAAAATACATTGTGCTTTCATTTTGTTTTTTGGTCACTTCTGTGTTAGGTGGTATATATGAACTCCTTTAATCCTTTCTAATTTTGTTTCATAACTTATGCCACCATATATCCTTTATGTAATTTTTTATGTAGATATGCAGTGAAACATAAACAGAAAAATGCTCAAATCATAAAGATACACAGGTGGATAGATTTTTAGTAATTGAATACAGCCAGGTAGCAGATCAAGAAACAAATGATTGGTAGCACCTTAGAAACTCCCGCCTGTCCCTTGCTGGTCCCATCCTTCCCAAGAGTAACTCATAGGTTGACTTCTAACAGCTCAAGTAAGTTTTATCTGCAACTGGTTTTCAATTTGGTACTCTTTAGTATCTTGCCTCTTTCCCTCAACAAATTACTTGTGAAATTTACTTATGTTATTTCATGTAGTGCTTACCCATTTTACTGTTAATGGACATTTAGATAATTTCCAGTATTTCCTACTACCAAAAATATTACTCTGAATATTTTGTACATATCTTTTAGGAATATATATATGCATTTCTTTTGTGGTGAATATCTAGGAGTAGTATTGTTGGGTCAAAGGAGATATATGCATAGAGTTTAGGGGAAATTGTTTTATTTACTTTTCTCATCTTCTGCCAACCAACAATGATTTATACCTGCATCTTGATTTCCTTTTGGGGAAAAAGTCAGCATCAGTATGTAGCGATTTTAATGTAGTATATCAAGTTCTTCTACTCCAGAAGCAGAAGGGTCCTTGGAGTCTTCTTTTACTAGAACTTTTCTAGAATTCTCCTTTCTCCAGTGAGAATATAGAGGCCTAAGATCTAAGCTTATTCAGTCAGATTCTTTTTTGGGGGGAAGGGGGTAGCCTTCGAAACTTGAGTAGAGCAATTCAAAACAGAACAAATAATTAGAATTCAATCTTGGTAGCAGCAGTGGTGACTTGGAAAGTCTGGTAAGATTTGTGTTGCCTGTTTCTTATCAGTTTTAAGCCTGGTTGTTTGCCTTCCCTGGATCCTGTGAGCTTCTGTATCTCCTTCCAACACATTCCCTTATTTGGTTAAAATATCCGTGAGGCATTTGGTTGCAACCAAAGAAAACCTGTGTCAAGGATAAGCTCATATACCACTCACACCAATAACACCTTTTCTCTTGCTATGCTAAAATGTTCCATTTAACTATATTCTGTTGAATGTGATAAATTTCTAAATAATCTTGGTGTCTATGTATAGAGGAAGATTTCTATTAAGAAGTATGCATTCATGATTTCTGAACAGAGTGGAAAATCTTCCTACAAATGAGGCATAGGGGAAAATGGTGAAGATTATGCCCCTCTAATTAACTGCATGAGAGAGGTGAATAATGGAAGATATGGGATTTGGTGGTACAGAAAATTTTGTCTCCTAGAGTTGATATTTACTGACTCTAATCATAACTATATATTATTTATGAATGTCATATTACATTTCAGTTTAAGTGCATTGAATAGTAGTGTTTGCAGTATCAGTTTTTATCAGGAGTAATGAGAAGAGGTAAGTAAGTGTCACTTGCCGTGAAATTAATGGTTTGGGAAGAATTTCTACCAAGTATACTGAGCTGTATTTCATCTGTCCAAATTATGTTACATCTGCTTAAGAATTTAACATTGTATGTTTTACTTAATTATTAAGTTTTAACCCTGACTACTAAAATCTGGAGTTGACTGTACACAGACTGGCATTGTGAGAATTTGCCCTTATTTTATGGTTATTTGTAAGCTTCAGTTTCTTTGGAGCATGCATTTATGGAATTGGGTAAAGTTTGCTTTAATTCATGGGTTGAATCTCAGGTATCTGTCCTAAACTAAAAAGGAACTTCAGGTCACATTTCACAGGATTATAAGAACAAAGACAATGGCTACTTGAGTCGACCTACTTTAAACCGTTTCTCAGCTGACTAACCACATCAACTGTCAGTATTCTCCTGCTCTGCTTTCCCTAATTCTATCTCAGTTCACAAAGAAAAGGGGTTATTTGAAAAATCCTAGGATAGTTTTTTTTTCTTTTTTTCTTTTTTTTTTTTTTTTTTGGAGATTTGTATCCTACAGCTGAGGGTGTAGTTCCAGGCCATGCAGGATAAAACAGGGTCAAGCTGTTGAAAGCAACATAAGCAATGGCTTAAAGCATAGGTACTAGAGGAAGATTGTTGGAGTCCCATTCTGCTACCATTTGTCGGCTTTGTCTTAGGCAAGTTACTCAGCCCATTAAGATTCAGTTACTGATGAGTAAAAAGGGACTAGAGTAGTGTCTACTTGGCTGTGATGATTAAATCTGTAAAGTATTCAGTCCAAGTGACACTGGATATTAACCATTATTAAAGGTTCCTTCACTGTAGTCCTGAGATGCCTCAAAGAATCCAGATTCCCAATTACAAAATGTGTACCCTCAAAAATCAGACAAGGCTTTCCTGGTGTGCTCTTTCAAAGCCTCTTCTTTAAGGTACTTACCACAATGTTTATACTTAAAAAGTTGTGAGGGTTGTTTGTTTGGTTGTCTGTTTCCCTGACTGAGATTTAAATTTCACTAGGGCAGGGATTATGTTTCTTTTGATAATAAAATTATTCATAATACCTAGGCAAATACCTGGTATATATTAAGTGCCAAATAAATATTTGTAAAATGAATGAGCTGATGAATGGATTGAAAATAGTCGTCCAGGGGATCTATAGAGATACTAAAAGACCATTAAAATTGTGGAGGATTGGGGCACCTGGGTGTCTCATTTAACCAACTACCTTTGGCTTGGGTCATGATCCCAGGGTCGTGGAATCCAGCCTTGCATCGGGCTCCCTGCTCCTCGGGGAGCCTGCTTCTCCCTCTCCCTCTGCCTGCCACTTCCCCTGATTGTGCTCTCTCTCTGTCAAATAAATAAAATCTTAAAAAAAAAAAACTGAAGAGGATTAATTTACTTACAGATTCTAATTTTGCTCACATTATATTCTCAGTGCCTATAACTGATCCTCAAACACAGAAGTGATTGAATAAACATTAAGTTGAACAATATGAAACTGCCAATATCCAATTACTTCTGCCCTACAAAAATGGCAATTACATGTAGATCAATGTGATATTTGTTGAACAGATTAGTAAATAAATGCTTGAATCCTACAGTAATTCCCACTGTGGCTTTAATTTAAAATATGTGTTTATGTGTATTTGTGTGTCTTTGTTTTGCAGCACAAACAATTGGAAGCTGTACAATACACATTAAAGAGCTCCATCCCATATTTATAACCTCCAGATTTCTAGTACTAAAAATGAAAAATTGATATTTTAGGTAAAACTTTCTAAGAAAAATCATCAGATATTTGCCATATATGGGAACTACTAATCTTAATTTTGTCATTTGTGGATCAAAGGATCAAAACATAATTAAGCCTCCATAAGATGGTCTTCTTAAAGTGTATTGCTTTTTTTTTTCATGTCAGGTTGTATTTAGGAACAGATAATCTAGCTCATGGAATTTTGTATAGCAACACTTGAAGAGTATATATATTTTTTTCTTTTTAAGCTTAGAGTTTATGAAAGATGCCAAAAAGATTTGTTGGCAGTGACTAACCCTATTAAGGAATGAGCAATATGCATATTTTCTACTCTGTCATAATGATGAACAACTATGCATCTGTGGATTGGGTTTCTGATAGCAACTTAAGAGTTTCCTCTCACCTAGAAAGTACTCACTATTATTAATCTTAGCACTAAGAGACTAGTCCCTCTTCTGGTGTGTTGAGATTACTCTTCCAAATTTTACTTTTCCCTCCTCTGGGTCTTAGCAACTATGATTTTCTAGACTGGGATATCTGCTTTTATTTTGGTCCATTATTAATAATTATGTTTAATTTTTTAATAATTCTTATGTACTTGAAAGCATATTCATAAAATAATGAAACATTATTTATGATTTATACAGAAGGCTTTGTATCCCTTCCATCAATATGCATGTCACAAAGGCTAAGAGTTTGTCTTTTTCAGTGTTTAAATGCATATGTATTTATTTTTAATAATGGTAATGGGCATAGTTTCTTGGATGTGTGTGTGTTTGTGTCCTTACTCTTTCTTCTCACTAGCAGATAACCTTATTTCTTGATACTGTGGCCATGTGGAATGAGAAGACCAGGTCAGCTAGAATTCAGAATCAGGTTCTCTGATTTTAAATCCCAGGTTTTTATTTTTCTTTTGGAATTCCAAAACATATTCTAAGCTCATTGAAACTGGCCAACTACAATTTAAAATAGATATCAGTCAAAAAAATTTTTATTAAGTGCCAACTGAAGTGTCTGGTTTATCTTTTAATGATTGTGTTTGGAAGACAACCTTAGAGCTGTCTGGTGAACATCTTAGCATTTTTGAAAGAACTATGTTCCAGCTATGTCATCAGTGAAGACCTAGTCTGTGTTAAAATCTCTCTAAGCAAATGACTCCACAACTTTCCTAAAGTCAGTCTGACGTTTACCTATTTTTACTGTCAGAATATTTTACTATATGATTAAGCTTATCTTGTACTGCTCCTTAATCTATCTTGTTCAATCTGCAGTATACTTTGGGAATAATTATTCATGATTTTCTGATATTAAGAGTTTCTAATGTCTCAAACTCTTATTCTTGATCTTTCCTCTGAGTCTTTCCTAACTCTTGCATGTCTTTCTTAGGTAATTTAGAAAGCTTCACTTTCCATCTGTGCTGCTTTTCTATTATAAAAGCACCTTAGTAACTCATTAGTTTTATTAGCAGAATCACAACACTGATTTATATTTATTTAGCATGTTAACCAGTATGACCTTCAGTACTGCAATTTCATTTTGGGAGCCTTACAACACAGTGTTCCCCTTAATTGTTTACTTGAATATTGGATTTTTATTCATTCATTTTCTATTTTCTATTTGTACCTTGTTTGTTAATCCAGTTAAAGTACAAAATGCCTGCATTTTCACACTATAATTTAGCACTATTAAGGTATTAAATCTTAGCATAAAATATATGGCTAATTTTATTCTTTTCACCCTTAATGCTTATATTACCTTTTTGACCTTTAAACTTATAAATATGTAAACAAGCTTAAAATTCAGAGACAGGCATCAGTAGGCAGTTTATACATTAAGGTGGATATGCTAAAATCAAGTCTTTTTTTTTAAATTTTCAAGTAATATACTCAAACATAAAAAAACTAAGCATATTTATTACCCATTTATAATCTTGTTCTAGCTGAATGTTTTAATCAGTCCAATAAGATAGAGTTGTTGAACTTCAAGAGGAGCAATAAAAATATATTTTGGAAGATTGCATTTTTAATTTAGTAAATGATCTATAACTGTTTTATTCGTTTCAATTCTAAGAGTTTAAATCAAACAATGTAACATAATACTTTCTACTATATTCTGGGAGGAACTAGTTAGTTCCTGAAAATGACTGCCCTCTCAAAAAATAGTTTTGAAATACCAAATAAAATTCATTTTAATAGAAAAATCTATTTGATTAAATCATGTAGATTATTTATTGTATTCAATAAAGAGCATTAGTTTCAGAGACATGAAAATAAATAAAATATATGTAAAGAAGAAAAAATTATCTGAAAAGTAAAGAAAACTAACACTATAGATGTTGACATGAGTTTAAATTCAATTATATTTTATCTCTGACTAAATCCCACAGGAGCATAAAATTTAAAAATAATTATGCTAAGAAGTATGGCAGATTAACCTATCAGAATAAATATGTAAACTTGTAATGAAACAGAAATGGGTCAGGATCAGACAATAGCAACCAGAAATATAATTTACAAAGTTTGTGGCAGAGAGATAACGGTATCAGATTTAGGAGGTACAAAGATCTGGCAAGTGACAGGCAGTGCTACTTGACTATCACATAAGAAGTCAGGAGATAGAGGAAGATAGGCGAGTTCTGGGAGGGTACCTAAATAGGGAGAGGCTGGCAGATCTCTGCAGTCTGGTAAGGCAAGCGGAATTCAGAATCTGAGGGTCAGATATTCAGGAGTAATATCATGACCAAGTAGGGCAGGTAAGTTCTCATCTTAGAACTCCTGATTTTAAAAAAACAAATAAAAAAAAAACAAAACAAAAAACAAAACATGTTTACCACATATGTTCACAAAATAATTTGTAGTGAGAACAAAGTCATTGTTTTTAGAAATATTTTACCTTTTGTTAAGTCAAGGACAAAGCAGTTAGTACTTCCTGAAGTTCATAGAACAGCTGACAATTTTGAAGGGTAAGTTGGGAACCAGGTATTATATGCAAGTACTTTATGTGTGTCATTTCTCTTAATCCTGAATTTATATTATGGGTATTATCTCCATTATACTTATGAGAAAAAAACCAGAGGAACAGAGATTAAATCATTTGCTTAAGGTCATACAACTAGTAATGAATAAAGTCTGGATTGGAATTCAGGTAGTTCGACTCCAAAGCTACAATGATATACTATTCTAGAACAAGGACAGATGAGATTCTGAGGTGAATATATCAGTTTGAGTGTAACTCATTTTTAGACATCATGATGAAGTAGTGTGTGCTAAGTAACTATCTACAACTCCTATATTTGAAATTCATAGTTAATAATTAAAATACTAAGTAACCATTCTATTTAAGTCAAACCACCACAAACATACTATTCACTATACTTGAGAATAAGTTATGGAATCTTCAATAGAATGAGAAGGTTGCCTTGTTGAATTTGGTCTTGGATTTATCTAAATTCATTTGCTCTTGTTATTCATTCATTCTTTACAATTATTCCACTCTGTGTGGCAGGAACTATATTAGGGACAGAGGAATTAACATAACAGAGAGCATGTCCTTATGAATTTATAGTTTATTGGTAGAGATAGTCGATGAATAAATATGTATGTTATAATGTTTCTTTGAAATAGTGCTATGAGGGAAAATAAATCAGACTAAAGGTAGAGAGTAAAAGGAGAGGGGGTTCTTTTAAAGGGTGTTCATGAAAGGACTCTCTGGGGAGGTAAGTTTGAAAAAAGATTTAAAGTGAATGAACAAGGTTTCCAAATATGTGGAGGAAAATAATTTAAGAGGAAAGAGTAAGTGTAAGTACCTTGAGTTCAGAAAACAAAGGGAGGAGTATTGGGAGATGAGTTTGAAGAGACAGAAGTGAGATCACTGTAGACTCACTAGATTGCAGCATAACGTTCCCAAGGTGAACCAGATAGGAAGCCATTGGGGGTGTTTTACATGAGAAGTGTCATAATCAGATTTTTAAAAATTTAAAATACACCCCCCCCCCCCCAGCTACTGTGGAGGTAATGCCTTAGACTAAGGTGCTAGTGGTGAAGGTAAAGACAAGTAGTCAGGCTGCTATATTCTAAAGGCAGAGCATAATATAATTACTCATGATTTCAGATTTGAAGTTTTGATGTTAAAAAAAGGAGAATATTTCAAAGATTTTAGCATGAGCAATTGGATGAATGGTGATACCAGGTTTGAGGGGATAGAAATAAGCATTTTAGAAACACTAAATGTTAAATGTCTATTAAGGATCCAAATGAGGATAGAGATTTGGCAATCAGATGAACAGTCAAGAGATAGTGGGCATGTTCAAAGATAAGCATACAGATTTACGTAGATGGTTTCCAAAGCCTTACGACTGGATGGACTTGCCCAGGAATCTGGATGGATAGAGAATGCAGAGAGGCAATGATTGACTTCTGGGTTATTCCAGTACTTCCTCCAGGAAGAGGAAAAAATGCAGAAAATGGATTCGAAAGGAAATATGAAAATAAAACCCAGGAATGGGTAGTGTCTTAGAAGTGAAGAGATGAAAATGTTTCAAGAAGTAGGAAATATCTATGTCAAATGTTGCTCAGAAGTTGAGTAAATTAGGACTAAATATAGACCATACAACCATAGAATTTACCAACATGGAAATTGTCATTATCCTTGAGTAAAACCATTTCAAAGGAATGGTTGTGATCAAAGCCCTAAGAAGTCAAATGGAGGCAGAAAACATAAACAAACACTTTGAGGAATTTTGCCAAAATGCAAACAGAGAAATTGGGCAATAACTAAGCACACAAAGTATAGTTTTCTTTTTTCTTTGGTGAAAGTTGTTATAGAATGTTATATGCAAATAGAAATGATCCAATAATCAGAAAAAAATGAAATTTACATTTGAAAAATAAAACTGAAGGAACAAAATTCTTGAGATGGAGAGGAGGATGAAATGCATATAAGTGCACGGGTTTACCTTAGGTAGATGTAGGGACTTTTCATTCACTGTAACAGAAAGGAAATTCCAAATAGATAGGTTCAGATGCAAGCATGATAGCAGATGATGTGAGAACAGAAGTTCTATTTTGGTTCCCTCAGCTTACTCAGTGAACTAAGAATGTGGTTATCACTTGAGAGTGAGGTGGGGAGGTGGGTGCTGGGAATTTGAGGAAATCCAAAATGATGTGAAATAATCTTCTTTGTGATTGGGAAAGTAAATTCCCTGTGATATGTATGAGACTAACAGAGCACTGCTGAGGTCTGAACTGAGGTAAGTGGTCCCAAATGTGACGTGAGACTAGCCAGCATGGTTATGTATACTTTCCACAGTTTCACAGCTGTGTTGGGTAGTGTGGGTGCAGGCATGGTGTCACAAGCTATTTGGATTTAATTAGGTTAGAGGTGTTTTGTTTTGTTTTGTTTGTCCAAATAAGTTCAGTAGATGAAAGTTGTAGACCAGGAATCTAAACTGGATTTTTTTAATGAGTAATGAAGGGGCTGACTGCCAATATGAATGCGATAGATCAATGGATTAATGGTCTTAATGGGTTGAAGAGTTATTGGAGTGGGACTAATGATTTGAGTAAGTGAGCTGGAAAGATAGGAACTTGTGTTTAGAGGTCTGATCCTGTCTAAGGTCTTTAAAATGAAAGGAGAATGTCAGCTATTACAAGCTACTGATGTCACAAGCAGCTGGACTTGCTACTGAATAATTTAGAAAGATGGATGTGCAATTCACGTGTCATATGACCTGCAATTCACACATCATATGGAAAAAATGAGCCTTGTTTTTGAAATGGCATCTGTATACTCCAAAATAATAATAAAGGTAAAATTAACACTCCTGTGTTAATCATCAGGGAAATACAAATCAAAACCACAAGGAGATACCATCTTGCACCTGCCATAATGGCTAGTATCAAAAAGACAAGAAATAACAAGTGTTGGGAAAGCTATGGACAAAAGGGAAACCCTTATGCCCTGTTCGTGGGAATATAAATTGGTGTAGCCACTGTGGAACAGTCTGGAGGTTCCTCAAAATATTAAATCTAGAATTACCATATGATCTAGTAATCTCATTTAGGAATTTACCCAAAGGGTAAAAGGATATTTACCCAAAGAAAACGAAAACAATAATTCAAAAACATATAGACTCCCCTATTCACAATAGTCAAGACATGGAAGCAGCCCGTGTCCATCCACAGATGAGTGCATAAAGAAGATGTCATATATATATATATATATGTATATATATATATAAAATAATGGAACTTAGCCTATAAAGAAGAATGAGGTGTTGCCATTTGCAATAATGTGGAAGAACCTAGAAGGTATAATGCTAAGTGAAATAAATCAGGCAGAGAAAGACAAATACCATATGATTTCACTCATATGTGGAATTTAAGGAAAAAAAAAAACAAACGAATGACCAAAGAAAGAAAGAGATAAACAAAAAAACCCAGATTCTTAAATATAAGCTGATGGTTGCCGGGGGTGGGGGGGTGGGGAGGAAGTTAGGGGCTTGAATGAAATAAAGGGGATTAAGAGTACACTTATCTTGATGAGCACTGAGTAATGTATAGAATGTTTGAATCATTATATTGTACATCTGAAATTAATATAATACTATGTTAATTATACTTCGATAAAAAATTAACATGTAAATGACTCGAGATACTCTGTATTAATGTGATTTTTTTAAAAAAGTCTAGTCTGTAACTCAATTCTGATTTATTTTTACTGAAGTTATAAAAGTTTGAAGGATTAATACACAATGTAGCAAAGTTGTCTTTGTATACAAAATGTTGACACACTGAAACACAAAATACTGACATATACCCGAAGTCAAGGCAGTGAGCGATGATTTAACAAGTTTCTGTAATTTTGAGACAATGGTTTAGTGAGTATCTTATCAGTACAAAATTATTTGATTTCTTCTACTTTATTTTATCTTGGTGATCTTCAAAAATTAACCCTTTGGCCTTGGATATAATTTTTAGGCATAAGCTCCAAAAGCAGTACATTAAAAAATTTATTTGCTGTAACTCTTGAGGTTTTCTCTAAAATATATTCCTAGTACATGGAAATACTAAATCATTGATGAAATATTAAGAAGTTATAGGAGTTTGATAAAAATGTTATAGTGTTGTCACTTATTTTACCTATGTGTGCATACATATATAAACATATAGTGGTACTTTTTGCAGAAACTAAATGGCAAATTCATTGAACTTAGTTATTCTGGAAAAAGACTATATACATCTCTTCTTGTTGCTAAACAAAATAACTTAGTTTTATTTCAGAGATTTAAAAACAAACATTTAATATAAACTCATGTTTATTACAATTTCCAAAAAGGCATGTACTTTCATCAAAGTAATTTTAAATATTTGGGAATCATAACAAGTTCTTGGAACTAGATTGTCCTTGTGATTTAAAACATGTTTTTTTATACAAATAACAAATCCAATGTTCGTGTGTGGTTGTTTTCCTAGCAGTCATATAGTTGGATATAGTTGATTAAGTAGGCAAATCTTAACATTGCCAACTAGTACCTTGTGAATACCTTTTGACTTCAGTGGGTTGTAAAATGGTCTCCAGAATAGATATTTAATGTATATACACACTGACATATACAGATTAAATATTTTCTTTCTGACATTCTCCATGATAGTCTCACTCACATGAAAATTTGAAGCCCATATGGAAAATCTGGGGAATTTGGTATGAGACTATTGGTATAGAAGCCTACATTCCCCTTATTTGAGGATTTTGGCATCCTTTTTAATCCTGATTTGTTTATGTAATCTACTATTGCTGCTTCTTTGTGCTTCCCAGTATTAAGAAATTTTGTGTTTGAATCACAGAATTTTAAGGGTTGAAAGATGAGACTTTTAGAATCCTATTTTCCAGCAGGGGAAACTGTAGTCCAGATAGAAACTTGCTCAAGGGCCACATAACTAGCAAAAGGCAGATTCTGAATTCAAGTTTTCTGACTTTAAATCTTGTGCCCTTTTCATGTTGTGCTGGAGCAGGCCTTTAAGGATTTACATGGTATACCGAAGGAGCCTGAGCCAAAGGAAGTTATTCTGGGAGAAGAAAGAAAGAGCTTTATGATGTTCTGTTAGGGAAAAAAAGCAAAATAAAATGCAGTTGTTACTTGACGTTTGGAGGGAAAAAGAACAAATAAAATATGGATAACTTCAAAAGAACATCATATAAGGCTCTTAGCACATCAGTCCAGTGTTTATTTTGAGCAGTTGGTGACATTTAGAAAGAAGTGAGGTTTCCAGACATTTTCAGTAGGTGGTCAGTTTGACATTTCTATATAATGTCTCTCTGGGCTAATAAAACTTGTCTGTTCCTGCTGGTTCCATTTTCATTTTATTCTTTCTGTTCATTTAAAGCAACAATTTAGTAAATCACAGTAAATAGGCAAATACTGAAAGTCAAGTGTTTATACATGCTAAAAATTCATTAAGCCTGGACTTTTTTTTTTTTTTCATAACAGATGGGAGAAATGTGAGTAATTTCACTGGAATTCTGTAGCCTTACTTAAAAAAAATTCATTTAGTGGCATTTAAATATTCAGTTTATGTCTAATAAAACAAATCATATTTTTAAATAAGCCCCACAATTATTATCAAAACAGATTCATGTGGCTTGGCAACTGCAAATAACATGGACATCTGTTACTGGGAAAATAAGTTAAACCAAAATAAATTGAACCATAGTGAATGTTGCTGTAATTTGGTAATTATTATTTTAAACTACAAATTTATCCTACCTAACATCAGCTGGACTTTTGTAATGATGTCCTATTTATAGCATGTCATGTCACCCACAAACCTGTTTCAAAGATTGCCCAAATTTCTCAAACTCTAAAACATAGACCCACTACCCAGTACCATCTTCTCATAAATTATCTAGTCTTCTATATTTATGTGAATATCATTGCAATCCAAATAGTTCCCTCCCTTTTCTTATTTTCTCCCCTATATCTTAATTCACCTTGATTCCTTCTCACTTCCAAAGCAGGAAGTGTTCCTGCTTCCTCTTATGAGACTGGGCATATATCTTTGCTCTTCAGTACATTGTGCCTCCTAAGATATTTTTATACGTTGTCTTCTTTTTAAAAGGTGTAATTAATAGGGGGTGTGGGGACTCTGGAACTGGCTCTGCTTATCCCCATCCAAAACTTATGGAGCTTTTTCCTCCCTCTGCCTTCAGGTCTCTCTCTTGTTATCCAGGACTTTACCCTATTTGGAGAACATTTGACGATCTTAGGACATTAAAAAAGAGATTGTCCAGTGGAAGTGGTTGTGCGGGGAATTTCTCCTGCTAAAGATTGGCAAGCATCACACAGGTATCTGTAGAGGCTACTTTACCCTTACTACCCTCAGTAAAAGGAACAGCTTAAGTAGCTGCTCAGCACAGGTCATGCTTCCCTCCTAGAGGAGCTGGTATAGACAGAATTTGCTCTTGGAAGAAGTGAGGTAATCTTATTGATGTTCCCAGTCCCTAACAAGAATGATCCACTTAGGTTTGGGAGGCTCTCTCTTTTCTGCCTTGTGGGTTTTCCTTACCTTTCTGCCAGAATTAACACTATCCAAGAATAGCTTAAAATACTGTTGTTCATATGCCTCTAAAAATGATGTTTATGAATAAACCTAAGGCTGTATTCTTTTTGAGCTTTGGTTTTTGACCCTCCTCCAGTTTTACTTTCTTGATAGTGCCTGCTCTTGCAAATTAAAAGACTTCACTCTTACATGGCTATCAATAAAATGGGCTTCACAAGCCAATTTGAAAGGCAAATCTTATCATTAACTCTTTGTTTTTTCAGCTACGGTGATCTTAATTCCCTCCAATTTACTTCCGTTGAATAGGGGAAGGTTATGCATAAATATTTGCACAAAAGAACAGCAAATTATTCTATTTAAAATATTATACATCTGAAATTGCCCCGTACTCTTTTTACTGATTCCTTCATCTTTTTATGCACTAAACTTTGAAATGTTCCTACAACAATAATGATGATGACAAACAACAAAGACGAGCCTGTGAACTTTTTAACTAATAAAGGTATCAACCTACTTCTCTCCTTTTCCCAATCTATTGCTCCATTCAAATATCTTGAAGAGTGAAGGCTCTTTATTGGCTGCAGTCTTCAGTGCTTATATTCTTCTGTCTGCTCCTAGAAAACTTATTTCTTACTATTAATATCTTAAGTAGATACTGGTTTAAATATCACCATGATTGTATTTGTGCCTTTTCTCTGAATTTGTCTATCACCATTTCTGCAAGGGAACATCCATATCCAAATCCATTCATGCTGAAATGTTCCCTATGCAGGTGAGTTATTTCTCCTTCTAGCCAAGGTTAATTTCTGCACGTATCCTCTGGCTCCCATGACCAATACCCTTTCTTCTCCATCTCCAAGACACTCCTGAATCAACTAATTGCTTTTTTTCTCTTCATCTTCAAACTCTTTGGCCCTCTCTGCTGGTTCATTAGTTTTGTCTCCTTTCCTCTCTGTTGTTTTGTTGGACCCCTAAGTAGAAGTGTTCCCCAGATTTCTCCTCTCACTGCATCTCTCACCTTGCTCTTTCAGTCTATCTAAGCGTTTACATTTGTTTTCAAGGTTTTAATAACCCATCTTAGTTGGTCACTCCCAAATCTAAATCTAAAGTAATAATAATTCAGTGGTATAACTTTACCATTACTTTAGCAGTTATATTAAAGTGGCTAAAAATGCTAAGAGATCATAAAGAAAGCACACATAAAACCCATATATTATCCAAATTTTATTTTCTCCCTTGGAGCAAAATAATTTGCTGAGGCACTCAGTAACACAATGTTTTAATTTTGCATTTCTGTTTTTGTATTCTCTAGTTTGAAAACAAAGCACATGTTAACTCTGGATTTCAGTATGACTTATAGTAATATGTGGTATAAAATGCTTTTTGAGCTGTTTCTGAGCACAGCATGGAAATTTGTTATTGACTTTTTGCTCACTGTGAATGAGACAGACCTTTCTAAATTATTAAAGTGCAAGTGATTTCTTCAAGGTACTATTTTAGGATATTTCTTGACTTAGGGCTATTTTCTTTTTACCTCATTCTTTTCACACAAAGTTAAATATCTTGTAGATTCTGGAGTTTTCTTATTTGTAGAATCGTCTTATGGAATCTCATTAGTATTTTTGATTCAAGCATTAGAATATGAAAAAATGAACTTCATATCTTTACACACACAGGAGAAATAAATTTCATTCTTGCTATTACTGAATAAGTGTTAAGTACTTTCCAAGTACTGAGTAAAGCAAACATATTTCTGATTTCCACGTTGTTATCCAGGGCCTAACTTAATTATGATTTTAAGGGTATCAAAACTATTAAAGTTAATCTTTTCATTAGGTGAAAATATTGAAATCAATGGAGGTGAATAGATATGAACTGATGCACCTTAATCTTAATTCATAGGCCTCAATTCTTGCATATATAGTAACATGGGTAGGAATGTTAAGATGAGAGAGAAAATTGTAAAATTCTCTTCATGAGAGCATATGACTTGTTTAATTTTGCAAAGCCTACCAACTTGCCCAAAGTTAAATATTAAAATTTCTGCAGTTATTTCTCTTAAACCTAAAAGTTTGGCAACTATTTCAAGAAGGAATAATTAGTAAGCAATATGAAATAGAGAACATGTTATGGAATATCTTATGTTTATGTTAGATTCAGTTTGCTTAATTTCCTCTAGAATAGTTACTCAAAGTTCTATCTATAGATGTGTAACGAGTTAATTAATGACAAGAATTATACTGCACAAAGACAACAATTTTCTCAATAGAATTACAGGTGGTACTATATGCTCTTCAAAATATAAGGGGTGGTAAGAATTAAAACATTTCAGAGTACATACGTCTTTGTCTTCTCAATTTCTAGCAATGTTTACTTAGTTTTCAAAGCTATAGTTCTTTAAAACCTTGTTGTTTCCATGTATTATTCCTAGGAGAAACAAACTAAATCATAAATTTAATTACAATTAAAAACTTTATTTGATTTTGGGTAAAGTGAGGAGGTAAATCAAAACAATGAAATAAACATTTTTCACATGAAAACTGGTGCTGTTAGAGAAGACAACTTTGATTTCTCAAATAACAGACAAAAGGAACTTTAGCAGGACTTGAATGAAAGGAACTTTGAGACAGAGCTGGTAAATTGGAATGTTTGAAAGTGCACATTTCAAACCATAGTAACTTTTTTAAATCAAAAAATTATTTTTTAAAAAACTATTGAAACAACAAAAAAGGATTTTAAAAGTAAAATCAGGGTATTGTTTCATAGCCTAGAAATCAATTTAAATTATTTAAATTGATGGGGAAATCTCAAATCTCTGTAATAATAGGAAACAATGTATTCTGAATCCCACAGACCAAGTGAGGAATCTATTGTTGACACCAGGGTTTGCTCAGAAATTAAGCCACATTATTTGGTGCTTGGCTACATCAGCATCAGTAGATCATGGATCCTTGTATTCTATGGCAGAAATGTCTCAGGAATTGGTTTCTGGAGGATCATATTCATAGGTTCTGATTCAGTAGCTGCAATGTACACCTAAAAATCCTCAGGAAGGGACTATTCCCCAGGTGATAGTTTTCAGTGGGACCAGTGATATATATTATATATATAAATTTACTATGAATTTAGGTTACAGGATTTGAAAATATAGCTTACTACTTTTTAAAAAGATTTTATTTATTTGAGAGAGAAAGAATACAAGCGGGGGGGAAGGGGTAGAGGGAAAGGGAGAAACAGACGCCCTGCTGAGCATAGAGCCCAAAGCGGGACTCCATCTCAGGACCCTGGGATCATGACCTGAGCCAAAGGCAGATGCTTAACTGACTGAGCCACCCAGGAGCCCTATAGTTTACTTTTTAGTATAAATTTATTTAGCAACTGACAAGTGTGTTTGCTATGTTTTAGATGATTTACTAGTTCTTACAGGTGATGGAGTGTTGAGTAGATCATAAGAAGTTTTTAGTATAAGAGGAATTGGACAGAAACAATATATCTACTAATAGAACACAATAGTCATTTTGTTCAATCCTTTTTCATTATTGACTGAAACAATGCCTATCATATAGTAGTACTCAATATATATATTTGTTGGATGAATAGATATAAATATCATAGGAGAATAAAAGTGTTCCAAGTGTTCAAAGCATGGGTAGTAGTATATTTGCAGAACGCTTCATGAGTCACATCCCTGGATATGGCTCAATGCTGTGTTCAGTGGTGCTGGACATGAACCTTGTGATGCATATTAAGCAGATGTGAGGTATTACATTTCTTTCTTTCCTCCCATTCATTTGTTCATTCATCATTCAATAGTTTATGAACACCTCCCAATGACAAGACCAGAACACAGAAATAACAAAGATCTGCCATTAATGGGGTCACCATGTATTGAAGGAGACAGGCAAATATATAGGCAATTAAAATAGATCATGATAAATGCTATGATAAGTTCTATGGGAAAGAAAAGGGGAGAAAGAGAGAATATATGTAATGTGTCAGGGTTGGTGCATCTGATTTTGTCTCTGTCTTCAGAACTGAATTAGGATGAATAGGAATTAGTCTGTTTAAATTTAATCTCTCAGAGTAACATTAACCCTGAATTTAGTTCCAATTCCCCTCTTACCTTCTCAAATTATATTGTTAACCATTATACATTCCATGTTGAATGGATACAATTGTCTACAATACACTTCACATTTTCTTTTCCCATCAGCTGCAACATAACTCCATTAACACTCCATTCCATCCTCTGTACTCTTCGATTGGACCTGTAATTTCTTCACATTATTATATGCCTATCCTAATAGCAAATATGGAACTTATCTTGCTAATCGACCCCTGTGTATCTTTGTAAGGCACATTATAAATGCATGTTTGCTTTGGGCTTTTGCTTTGATACATGGTGGGAAGTTGATTCAATTTTCATTTTGTTTGGAATTTCTTTCAGTTGTTCTCTTTTCACTTATGAGGCCCACCTTAAAGATTCGCTTTATGTATTGTGTTAACTGCCTCAAAAGTATGTGGCAAACTCCTATACTGATCCTGTAAACCCATCTGTTTTATTCCAAGCAAGCAGTTTTCCACAATCTTCAACATCTATACTCCCTGTATCATTATTTGAAATAATTATTTGACAATTTCTCAAGCTAGGGTAAAGGGCTATGTCTTATGTTTAGCTTTGAAAATAATCTAAGAAGCTGAACTGCATAGGGATTCCTAACATGCCATATAGAGTCAGACTGCCTGTGGTCAGACCACATCTGTTATTTACTCTCTCTGTAGATTAAGGCCATTGACCTCTGTGGGCCTCACTTTCCTCATCTGAGAGATGGTGATGATGGTAATACTTACACAATAAGATTCATGCAAAGCTTAAATGTGTTCATATATACAAAATGCTTAGAATGGCATTTACTAATACTTATTACTTATGCATGTGTTCTAACCAGATCACTACCCCTGTGAAAATTATGGAGATGCTACTTACAATAATAAAGGCTAATATTCAAAGGTGGATTGACATGAAAATCATAAAACTTAATCGTTAGGCTCTCTCACTTGGACAGGTCCCTATTGGTCATACATTTTTGGTAAAACCTCTGAAAGTAGTGTGATAACTGCAAGTAGTTGAGACCATTGTTTCTTCCCTCCAGGACTTTCCCCCTACTATAATACCTGTGGATTGTCCACAGGCATTATTAGGATATAGTTAGAGGAAAGTTGAGCTGGGAATATATGTACTTTGGGTTTTGTGGGATGTAGTTGCATAGTTTATAACACCTTTGCTTTATAGCCAAATAATTGTTAGCTCTGTCAGTTATGAAGAGCTTTCAGGAATACCTCTATTGTCCATGATGCAAACCCACCATGACATGCTTACAGTGCTAGGGGTTGTAACGAAATGTGAACTCATCCTATGGATCTCAACACTAAAAATATGTGTGGTAGAGGAGATAGAATATGAAATGTGTGAAGCCAGAAGCTGGTTTGTGGACAACTTTCTATCAGAGAACATATAAAATGGGGGGGTAGTTTTTGTCTTATCAATATCTTGTTAAAACTATCAATAATAACAATATATTAAAATAAATTTCAAAAATAATTCTATTCTTTACAGAAGACATTTCAAAATAATTTTCACATGAAAGGGCAATTGAAGAGTATGCAGCCAAAAATGTAGAAAAACATTTGTGTTAAGAAATTAATAAAATAGTCTTAGAGTTTTAGATTTTGTGATGTGCATATTTATCATCATTTTAACTTTGTAGTTCTTTCTGATTATTTTCACATTCTAAATAAATGACTGAAATGTATTTAATTTTGAATTTGTAATCTTATTTTACTTTTAAGTATAATCCTTCAAATTATAGAAACTTTAGTACTCACAAAATCTGAGTCCATCCCGGCTAACATGTAATGGGTGATTTTATGTGCCAGGTGTTTTTTCCCCCTTCAGTTTTATTGAAATATAGTTGATGTAGAGCACTGTGTAAGTTTATAGTATACTGCACAGTGATTTCACTTACAGATATTATGAAAGGATAATCACAATAAATTTAACATCCATCATCTTATACAGATACAAAAAGTTTTTTTCCTTGTGATGAAAACTTTTAGGATCTACTCTCTTAGCAACTTTCAAATATACCATACAGCAGTGTTAACTATAACCACCATTACATACCCAGTACTTATTTATCTTATAGCTGGAAGTTTGTATCTCTTGACTAGCTCCATCCAGTTCCTGCACCCTTCACCCGCCATCTCTGGCAACCACAAATTTGATCCTTTTTCTATAAGTTTATTTGTTTTGGATTCCACATATAAGTGAAATCACCCACTATTTGTCTTTCTCTGTCTGACTTATTTCACTTAGCATAATTCCTGCAAGGTCCATCTGTGTTGTTACATACAGCAAAATTTCCTTGTTTTTTATAGCTGAATAATATTCCATCATATATACCATGACTTCTCCATTCATTCATTCATGGATGGACACTTAGGTTGTTTCCAGTTCTTGGATATTGTAAATAATGTTGCAATGAACAAGGGTGTGCAAATATCTCTTAGACATAGTGTCTCGACATTAAGAATTTTAACCCTCTGAATCCCTTCCCCTTCTCTGCCACCCAGCCTTCAGTCCATCTCTTTTTCTCTCCTCTAGTATAATGATAGATATATAAATCTTCATGAGACGTTTATTTCCCTCTTAACACTGTTTCTTCCAAGTATCTGATATTTTGAGAAAATTATTTATAACAAGCTCTTAAGTCTCTGATCCTTGTTTTTTTTTTAACTGAAAGTATAGATGACACATGATATTACATTAGTTGCAGGTTTACAACATAGTGATTCAACAACTCTATGTGTTATGCTGTGTTCATTATAAGTGTAGATACCATCTGTCACCATACAACACTGTAGTACCATGCTTTACCTTTTATTCCCCTGACTTATATTACTCCATACCTGGAAGTCTGTATCTCCTACTCCCCTTTACCCATTTTGCCGATTTCCCCCATTCCCCTTCTCTATGGCAGCCATCACTTTGTTCTACTTTGGATCTGTTTCTGCTTTTTTTTTTTTTTTTTTTGACTCCTTAAGTCATTTGTTTTATGTATTAGTTTCCACGTTTGTGAAATCATATGGTATGATTTTGACTTATTTCACTTAGCATAATACCCTCTATGTCCATCCATGTTGTCAGAAATAAACAAGAGCTTATTCTTTTTTATGGCTGAGTAATATTAATATTCCAGTGTGTGTGTATATGTGTGTATACATATATGTATATTTGAAATAGTGATTTCATTTTCTTTGGATAAGTAGGGAATTACTGAATTATAGAGCGTTTCTATTTTTAAATTTTAAGGAATCTCTATGGCTGTATCAATTTAGATTCCCACCGATAGTGCGTGAGAGTTCCTTTTTTTCTCCACATCCTTGCCAACACTTATTTCTTGTCTTCTTGACTCTAGCCATCTTGACAGGTCTAAGTGATACACATTGTGATTTTGATTTGCTTTTCTCTCATGATTAGTGATTTTGAGCATCTTTTCATGTGTTTGTTGGCCATTGGTATGTCTTCTTTGGAAAAAAATGTATATTCAGATTCTCTCCCCATTTTTAATTAGATTATTATTATATTTATTTTTTGGTTTTGAGTTGTATATTCTTTTCTATATTTTGGATTTTAATGTTTTATCAGATATATGATTTGCAAATATCTTCTCCCATTCAGTAGGTTGACTTTTTGTTTTGTTAATAGTTTCTTTCCTTGTGTATAAGCTTTTTATTTCGGTGTTGTCCCAGTTGTTTATTTTTTCTCTTTTTCTCTTGCCTCGGGAGACATACTTAGAAAAACGTTGCTAAGACTGATGTCCAAGAGATTACTAGCTATATTTTCTCCTAGGAGTATTATGGTTTCATGTCTCACATTTAGGTCTGATCTATGTGTCTATTTTTGTGGCCGTACCATACTGTTTTGATTACCACAGCTTTGTAGTATAACTTGAAATCTGGAATTGTGAAACTTCTAGCTATGTTCTTCTTTCTCAAGATTCTGTCAGCTATTCAGGATCTTTTGTGGTTCCATACAAATTTTAGGATTGTTTGTTCTAATTCTGTGAAAAATGCTGTTGGTATTTTGATAGTGATTGCATTAAATCTAGAACTTTGGGTGATATGGACATTTTAACAATATTCTTTTAATCCATGAACATGAAATATATTTCCATTTCTTTGTGTCATCTTCAATTTCTTTCATCAAAGATTTATATTTTTCAGAGTACAGATCTTTCACCTTCTTGGTTAAATTTATTCCTAGATATTTTATTATTTTAGGTGCAATTGTAAACAGGATTGCTTTCTTAATTTCTCTTCCTATTGCTTCATTATTAGTGTACAGAAATACAACAGATTTCTAAATATTGGATTTGTATCCTGTGACCTCACTGAATTTATCAGTTCTATCATTTTTTTGGTAGAGTCCTTTAGGTTTATATATATATATATATATATATGTATATATAGGTTTATATATATATATGAATGAATGAATGAATGAATGAAAGTTTTATATATATATATCTGCAGAGAATGAAAGTTTCATTTCTTTCTTACAAATTTGGATGCTTTTATTTCTTTTTATTTTCTGATCGCTGTGGCTAGGACTTCCAGTACTGTTTGGAATAAAAGTGGTGAGAGACTGGACATTTTTATTTTGTTTCTGACTTTAGGGAGAATGCTCTCAGTTTTTCCACTATTAAGGATGATGTTAGTTGTGGGTTTTTCATATATGGCCTTTATCAGGTTGAAGTGTGTTCCTTCCAAACCTACTTTGTTGAGGGATTTTATTATGAATGGTTGTAAATTTGTCAAATGCTTTTTCTGCATCTATTGAAATGATCATATGCTTTTTAAATCTTTTCTCTTATTGATGTGATGTACCACATTGATTGATTTGTGAATACTGAACCACCCTTATATCCCAGGAATAAATCCCACTTGACTGTGGTGAATGATTTTTTAATGTATTGTTGGATTTGGTTTGCTAATTTTTTTGAGGATTTTTGCATCTGTGTTCATCAAAGATATATTGGCCTGTAGTTCTCCTTTTTTGCAGTGTGTTTGTCTACTTTTGGTATCAAGGTAATGCTGGCCTCATAGAATGAATTCAGAAGTTTTTCTTCCTTTTCAATTTTTTGGAATAGTTTAAGAACAATAGGTACTAACTCTTCTTTAAATGTTTGGTAGAATTTGCCTGTGAAACCGTCTGGCCCTGGACTTTTGTGTGTTGGGAGTTTTTAAATTATTTATTCAATTTTATTGCTGGTAATTGGTCTGTTCAAATTTTCTATTTCTTCCTGATTCAGTTTTGGGAGATTATATGTTTCTAGGAATTTATACATTTCTTCTAGGTTGTCTAATCTGTTGGCTTATCATTTTTCATAATATTCTCTTAAAATCCTTTGTATTTCTGTGGTGTCAGTTTTTAGTTATCCTTTTTCATTTCTGATTCTGAGCCCCCTTCCCTTTTTGATAAGTCTGGCTGAAGGTTTATCAATTTCATTGATATTTTTAAAGAACAACCTCCTGGTCTTATTGATCTGTTCTATTGTGTTTTAGTCTCTACCTCATTTATTTCTGCTCTAATTATTTCCTTCCTTCTACTGGTTTTGGGTTTTATTTGTTCTCCTTTTTTTAGCTCCTTTATATGTTAGGTTAAATTGTTTATTTCAGATTTTTCTTGCTTATTGGGGTAGGCCTGTATTGCTATAAATTTCCTTCTTAGAACAGCTTCTGCTATATCCCAAAGATTTTAGACCGTTGTGTTTTCATTTTCATTTGTCTGTGTGTAATTTTTTATTTCGTCTTTGAGTTCTTGGTTGACCCATTCATTGTTTAGTAGCATGTTATTTAACCTCCATGTATTTGTGTTCTTTCCAGATTTTTTTTTCTTGTTGTTGATTTCTAGCATTCTGGTTGGAGAGGTTGCATGATATGGCTTCAGTCTTTTCTAATTCTTTGAGACCTATCTTGTAGGCCTAATATTTGATCTATTCTGGAGAATGTTCCATGTGCACTTGAAAAGGATGTGTATTTTGCCGTTGAGGATGGAATATTCTGAATATATCTGTTAAATCTATCTGTCTAATGTGTCATTCAAAGCCACTGTTACTTTTTTGATTTTCTGCTTACATGCTCTGCCCATTGATTTAAGTGGGATATTAAAGTCCCATACTGTATTACTGTATTACTGTGGATTACTTCCATTATGTTTGCTATTAACTGTCTTATGTATTTGGGTGTCTCAAGTTGGGTGCGTAAATATTTGCAATTGTTATATCTTCTTGTCAAATTGTTCCCCTTTTTATTATATAGCATCTTTTTTGTCTCTTTTTACAGTCTTTGTTTTAAAATCTATTTTTCCTGCTATAAATATTGCTAACCCTGCTTTCTTCCCACATCCATTTGCATGATAAATATTTCTCCATCCCTTCTCTTTCAATCTGCATGCATTAAGTATGAAATGAGTCTCTTGTAGGCAGCATATAGATGGGTCTTGTTCATTTTTTTTTAATCCATTCTGTCACCCTATGTCTTTTGATTGGAGCATTTTGTCCATTTACAGTCAAAGTAATTATTGATAGGTGTGTATCTATTCCTATTTTGTTACCTGTTTTATGTTTGTATTTGTAGTTCTTCTCTGTTCCTTTCTTCCCATGCTCTGTTCTGTCACAATAAGTTGACTTTCTTTAGTGACATGTTCGGGTTCTTTTTTCTTTATTTTTTGCATATCTATTACTGGATTTGATTTGTGGTTTACCCATTTGGTTTGTATATAATATTTTCTGCGTATAGCAATCACTATTTAGTTGGTCACTTAAGTTTGAACCCATTCTTCACTTCTTTCCCCTCCATGTTTTAGGTATATAGTTTCATATCTTACATTCTTTTACTTTGTAAGTCCTTTGACTGAATTTTTATAAATATACTTATTTTTACCGCTTTTGTGCTTCCTACTTTTCTTACCCTTACTTATGGTCTTTGCTTTTCACTGAAGAGTCCCCTTTAACATTTCTTGTAAGGCTGATTTAGTGGTCATGAATTCCTTTAACTTTTGTTTGTCTGGGCAATTCTTTATCTCCCCTTCTATCCTGAATGATAGCCTTGCCAGATAGAGTACTCTTAGCTGCAGATTTTTTCCTTTCAGCACTTTGAATATATCATGTCACTTTCTTCTGGCCTGCAAAGTTTCTGCTGAGAAATCTGCTGATCACCTTATGGAGTTCCCCTTGTATATAACTGTCTTCTCTTGCTGCTTTTTAAAAATTCTCTTTATCACTACTTTTTGCCATTTTAACTATTATGTGTCTTGGTGTGGACCTGCTTAGGTCAATTTTATTTGGGGCTCCCTGTGCCTCCTGGATCTGGATTCCTGTTTTCTTGCCCAGATTCAGGAAGTTTTCAGCTATTATTTCTTCAAATAAATTTTCTGCCTCCTTTTCTCTCTGTTCCTTGCTTCTGGGATCCATATAATACAAATGTTCCTTCTGGGATCTGTATAATTCAAATGTTATGTTTGATGATGTTGCTGAGTTCCCTAAGTCTATTTTCATTTTGCATATTTTTTTCTCTTACCTGCTCAGCTTGATTACTTTCCATTACTCTGTCCTCCAAGTCACTGCTTAATTCTTTTGCTTCCTCCAGCCTGATATTTATTCCGCCTAGTGTATTTTTAATTTCACTTATTGTGTTCTTCATCTCTGATTGGTTCTTTTTTTTTCTTTGTTAAGGGTCTCACTAATGTCCTCCCTCCTTCTCAAGTCCAGTGAGTGTTTTCATGATCATTACATTAAATTCTCTATCCAGCATATTACTTATATCCATTTGGCTTAGGTCTCTTGTTATTTTGTCCTGTTCTGTTCATTTGGGACCTATTCCTCTGTCTCCTCATTTTGTCAAACTCTGTTTCTGTGTGTCAGGAAAGTCAGTTTTGTCTCCTGCTCTTGAAAGTAGTGGCCTCACGAAGAAGAGGTTCTGTTGTGCTCTGCAGTGTACTGTCCCCGTTTTACTGGAAACAAGCATTTCAGGGGTGTCTCCTAGATGTATTGTGTGCATCCTGCTGTTGTGGCTTAACTGCTTTTTCATTCAGTCCAGTCATCTGCAGTGGCTCTTTTTGCCTGTTGTGGGCAGTGTTTGGTCCTTGTGGTGTAGGTGGGCCAGTCTGGGGCCCACCTTGGGCTTGAGTTGAGTCAGCAAAGGTGTTTGCCAGAGATGTAATAGCACCAAACTGCAGGGTGCTCTCATTCAAGAAACTTTTGTTGGTGGGCGAGGCCAGCAATCATACGAGCTGACTGCCCCTGGCCCACTGCTGGACCTGGAGTCTGACTGGTGTGTAGGGTTATTTTTCCCTCTCCCCCGGGCAGGAGTCTTTGGAGTGGTTCTGGCCTCTGTCAGGATACCTTCCACACTTCTAGGTTTATGGCACTACTTTGGATGGGATCCAGCCATGAGTGCTACCACCACTACTGGGACTAAGGCTGGCCAGTTTGAAGGGGGTGGATCTGCAAAATATGATATGTTAATAAGATTTGCACTGGTCTTCTGGGGGAGGGGACCCACAGTGCTGGGACTGAGGCAGGCCTGACTGGAGGGGGCAGATGTGCTAAAGTGTGGGGAGGCAGTGTGTGGTATAAGCAAGTTAGGTAGAGTGCCATGCTGATTCCTGAAGGTGGTCATGTGTTTATGCTGGGGAGGGGGAGGGAGGGAAATGGTGGCTGCCAGCTCCTTTGTTCCTGGAGGTGTTTGTCCCCCAGTGATCTCTGTCCCTCCAGGACATGTTCTCAGATTAGTAATAACTCTCCCTCCCAAATGCCCTAGGTGTTTTTCAAATTGCTGCTTTTTTGCTGTATTTCTGCAGGCTATTTATTGTGTTGTCTCTTTAAAGGTGGGAATTCAGTTTCCTTTTGTCCCCTGGCTCTCTGAGAGCTTAGCTGGCTGATTTTTTTTTAATTCCATGTTTTAAGTACCACTGGTTGTAAGAACTCATAAAATTTGGCCTCTCTGGTTTCCAAAGCCAAATGTTATGGGGATTAGTCTTCCCTGTGCAGGCTCCTCAGTGTGAGAGTCTGTTTCTCCTCCCTCTCTGCACCAGCAGCTCCCTTCTTCCCTTGGATAGTCCTATATATCTGTTTAGCTCCCAACCATATCCTGCCCTTCCTACCCTCTTTGATGTGGTCTTTTCTCTACATTTAGTTGTGGAGTTTGTTCTTCTGGTTTTTGGGTCATTTTCTGGGTTATTTACACTGATGTGAGTGTTATCTAGTTGTATCCTGGGATGAGGTGAGCTTAGGGTCCTCCTACTCTACCATCTTCCCAGCTTCCTCTCTGTAATTGATGTCTTTCTGTATGCTTGTCCTTCTTTCTCTTTATTTTTAGGGTATTTATTATAGGGTTTGGGTTAGTGGTTACAATGATGTTCACAAATAACATCCTAAGTGTACCTAAGTGTAAAGCAGTCTATATTAAGTCTATATGTGGTCACTTAAGTCAAACACATTTTATAAGAATTTCTTTTTTTTCACTCTCCCCTCCATATTTTATGTTTATGTTGTCATAATTTACATCTTTGTATTCATAATTTTATTACTTCTAATTATGGCCCTTTTTTCCCCCCACTTAAAGAAGTCCTATTGACATTTCTTTTAAAGCAAGTTTACTAGTGATGAACTCCTTTAATTTTTGTTTGTCTGGGAAACTTTTTTTTAAAGATTTTATTTATTTGAGAGAGAGAAAAAGCATGATTGTGAGGGGAGGGGCAGGGGGAGAGGAAGAAGCAGACTTCTCACTGAGCAGGGAGTCCAATGCAGGGCTCTCTCAATCCCAGGACCCTGGGATCATGACCTGAGCCAAAGACAGCTGCTTAACCAACTGAGCCACCCATGTGCCTCTGTCTGGGAAACTTTTTATCTCTCCTATTGTGAATGATAACCTTGCCAGGTAGAGTATTCTTGATTGTAGTTTTTTTTGGTTTTGTTTTTTGTTGTTGTTGTTTTTGTTTTTTTCCTTTCAGCTCTTTGATTATATCATGCCACTCCTTTGTGGCCTGCAAAGTTTCTCCTCAAAAGTCATTTGACAGTCTTATGGGGTTTCCCTTGGAACTAATTTTTTGCTTCTCTCTTGCTGCTTTTAAAATTCTCTCTTTAAACTTTACCATTTTAATTTTGTGTCATGGGTGGATCTTCTTGGGTTTGTCTTTTTGGAATTCTCTGTGCTTCCTGAACCTGGATGTCTGTTTTCTTCCTCAGGTTAGTAAAGTTTCAGCTATTATTTCTTCAAATAAGTTTTCTGCCTCTTTCTCTCTCTCTCTTCCCTTTCTGGGGTCCCTATAATATGAATATTTCTTCATTTGATGCTTTTTCTCTTTTTACTTTTCAACTTGGGTGCTATTACCCTGTTTCCAAATCACTGAACCATTATTCTGTATCTGCTAATCTACTCTTGGTCCCCTCTACTGTATTTTTCATTTCCGTTATTGTTATCTTCAACTCTGACTGGCTCTTTTTTGTATTTTTTTTTTTGCCTCTTTGTTGAAATTCTAAGTTCTTCCACTCTTTTCTTTAGTCCAGTAAGCATCTTTATAATCATTACTTTAAACTCTTTACCAGGCATATTGCTTATCTCCATTTCATTTAGTTCTTTGAAATTTCGTCTTGCTTTTTCACGTGAAGCATATTTCTCTGTCTCCATTTTGCTTGATTTTGTGTTTGTTTCTATGAATTAGGTGGAACAGCTACTTCTCCTAAATTTGAAGAAAGCGTCATTCCCTTTGTAGACTGCATGTGCCTGGTGACTTTGCTAGCTAGCTAGAGCTGTGGCTGGTGTTGTCTGAGGATTCTAAGGCACTCTGTGATGGTCTACCCTGGTGGGATGGCTGGAGCTAATGTGAGTATGGGCCAGGTTGGTCCTGGGGCTCTCCACGTGAAGGGCACCCTGGCAGGATAATTGAAGCTGAAGTAGCTCCAAGTGTATCCTGGGACTCTCCACACAGAAGATGCCTTGATGGGGTGGCTGGAACCAAGGCAGAATGCAGGCCAGGGAGTTTCAGGGTGCTCTGTGTAGGGGACACCTTGGCAGTACAACTATAGCTGAAGTGGGCATGGTCTGGGTTAGTCCCAGGACTCTCTACACAGACAGCACCCTGGCAGGATAGCTGAAGCTGGTGTAGACCAGAATGTATCAAGGTGCTCAGTGCAGGGGATGCACTGGCTGGGTCACTAAAGCTGAAGCACAACAGGCCAGGAGTTCCTGCACACAGGGGCACCTTGCCAGGGCATCTGGAGCCAAAGCAGGTATACACTAGGAGGTTCTGGAGCACTACACACTGGGGGTGCCCTAACAAGCCATCTGGAGCTAAAATGGTATGGGGCTAGAATGTTCTGGGGTACTTTGCCCATGGTCACCCTGGTGCTATGGCTAGAGCTGTATTAAAGCATTGATCAGAGGTGTCCCAGTGTTCACTACCCTAGGGCTACCTTGGCAGGATGGCCAGGACTGGTATGGACTAGGGGCTTGGTGCTCTCTAAAGCAATAGCCCAGTTAGGGTATCTGGACCCTGCTCCCATACGTGCTATCAAGGTGGAAGGAGAATGTAAACCATGGTCCTTGCCAGCCCATCTGATCCAGAGAGTGTTCCAGCACCTACCCCACCATTTGGTAGGGTTCTAGGGCTAGATCCTCTATATTCTAGTTACTCTTTTAAATTGCCCTTCCCCCCCACCCCCCCGTGTCCCACTGTGTCCAGAGCTGGTATGGGTTACTGGTTCAGGGCTCACTGAGATGGTTGGCCAGCTGGGGCACCTGGACCTTGCTCCCATCTGCACTATCAAGATGAATGGGGAACATAAACCATGGGGCTTGCCAGTCCCTCTGATCTGGAAAGAGTTCCAGCAACTCCCCTGCCATTTGTGGCATTCTAGGACTGGATGTTTTAGATGTTAGTTGTTCTTTTAAACCAAGGTTTGTTTGTTTGTCTGTTTTTCCTGTGCCCCAGGGCATACAAATCAGTTCATGGTCTTTCAGTACTATCTTTTCCCACTGCAGTTCACAGCATCAGTGGTGGGGATTCCCTTCATTACTGTGTCTCTATCTCTTTTCTCTTCCTCTATATGTTCTCTCTGTCTTTTGTTATGTAGCTGTTCAGTCAGTCTTCATTCTTCTTCAGGAGCAATTCCTCTGTAAATAGGTACAGATCTGGTGTGTTGGTGAAAGAGGTGAGTTCAGGGTTTTCCCCATGTTGCCATCTTGGACTAGAACAACTCTCTGATCCCTGGTTTAAGCACTACCCAAACAGTCAATTATATCTTAGTTTATTCATTCTAAACCTTCACGATACATAAATACACATGGGAAGCTTTAAAAAATTCCAATATCCAGGCAATATTTCAGACTAAATCAGAATTTCTGGTGATAGGACTGAGTTGTCAATATATTTTAAGGGGGTAGGCATGCTTGAGAACCAATGGCTTGGATAAGAATCTCTTTTTGATTTGGACTAAAAACCAGGACTGGTTCCCTGAGAAGGAAGAAAGAATCCAGGATTTTTTTTTTTTTTTTTATGTACAAAGTGCAGAATCTAGGGATTTCCAAAAAGGGAACTCTGCTTGGTAATAGTAGAGTGAATAAAGATAGAAATGTGAATTCTGGCCCTGTTACTCTACTAGTTGTGTGAACTCACAGAAGTTATTAAATTCTGTGTAATCTCGAGATCTTTATTTGTAATATGAGTTAAATATATATCCTGTGGTTTGATATCAAGACAGAGATAACAGATGTAAAGTAACTATTAAATTAACAGTTACTATATTTTTTATTATAAAGGCTTATATCACTTTAGTGGTTGCTTCAAGGCAGTTGTAACTCTTAATTCATACAGTTGTATAATACTCTCTGTGGAATTCTCTAAGGGATAGGCCACTTTAGCCTTGTCAACTGCTAGAATCATAGCCCTCCATAAAGAGCCGGATACTGACTATCACTTAAAATATTATATAGGTAAATAAATAAAAGTGTTCTATAGCTTAATCTCATTGATATAAAACAGAAGGACAACACCACATTATATATTTCTTTTGTGCTTTCCTATAATCTCTTTTTCTCTTACTTGATAACAACATAATGACAGTAATAGCCTTCTATGAGTCAGGTACTGTTCTCAGAACTTTATAAAATTAGTACTTGCAGTCCTATGATTTAGGTATTACATTATTTTACAGATAAGAAAGGTGAAGAATAGGGAGGTTAAGTCATTTGTCCGATGTCAGACAGCTAGAAAGTTGTTGCTTTGGGATTTGAGTTTAAGAAAATAGACTTGAGAACAAATTCTAATTATCACTTCACCTGTGCAAAAGTAGCCATTGCCATTTCTTTTTTAAAAATTTTTATTAATCTTTATTGAAAAAAAGAAACATACAAGGTAGACATTTTTATTAGCATCATTTTAAGAAGAAAGAAACATGGCACAGAGAATATTATACAAATCATGTAGCTAATAAGGGGCTAAGCAGGGCTTAGCAATTGGGTGGTTCATCTCCTGAATTCATATTCTTTTTTTTTAAATTTAATTTAATTTTGTTATGTTAGTCACCATACAATATATCATTAGTTTTTGATGTGGTAATCCACGCTTCATTGTTTTGGTATAACACCCCGTGCTCTATGCAGTACGTGCCCTCCTTGATACCCATCACTGGGCTAACACATCCCCCACCCCCCTCCTCTCTAAAACCCTCAGTTTGTTTCTCAGAGTTCATAATCTCTCATGGTTCATCTCTCCCTCTGATTCCCCCCCTTCATTTTTCCCTTCCTTCTCCTAATGTCCTCCATGCTGTTCCTTATGTTCCACAAATAAGTGAAACCATACGATAATTGACTTTCTCTGCTTGACTTATTTCACTTAGCATAATCTCCTCCAGTCCCACCCATGTTGATGTAAAAGTTGGGTATTCATCCTTTTTGATGGCTGAGTAATATTACATTGTATATATGGACCCCATCTTCTCTATCCATTCATCTGTTGAAGGGCATCTCAGCTCTTTCCGCAGTTTGGCTATTGTGGACATTGCTGCTATGAACATTGGGGTGCATATGGTCCTTCTTTTCACTACATCTGTGTCTTTGGGGTAAATACCCAGGAGTGCAATTGCTGGGTCATAGGGTAGCTCTATTTTTAAATTTTTGAGGCACCTCCACACTGTTTTCCAAAGTGGCTGTACCAACTTGCATTCCCACCAACAGTGTAAGAGGGTTCCCCTTTCTCCACAACCTCTCCAACATTTGTTATTTCCTGCCCTGTCCATTTTTGCCATTCTAACTGGTGTAAGGTGGTATCTCAATATGGTTTGAATTTCCCTGATGGCTAATGATGATGAACATTTTTTCATGTGTCTGTTGGCCATTTGTATGTCTTCTTCAGAGAAGTGTCTGTTCATGTCTTCTGCCCATTTTTTGACTTGATTATTTATTTTTTGGGTGTTGAGTTTGAGAAGTTCTGAATAGATCTTGGATACCAGCCCTTTATCTGTAGTGTCATTTGCAAATATCTTCTCCCATTCTGTGGGTTGCCTCCTTGTTTTGTTGACTGTTTCCTTTGCTGTGCAGAAGCTTTTTATCTTGATGAAGTCCCAAAAGTTCATTTTTGCTTTTGTTTCACTAGATGTATCTTGAAAGAAGTTGCTGTGCCTGATGTCAAAGAGGTTATTGCCTATGTTCTCCTCTAGGATTTTGATGGATTCCTGTCTCACATTGAGGTCTTTCACCATTTTGAGTTTATTTTTGTGTATGGTGTTAGAGAATGGTCAAGTTTCATTCTTCTGCATGTGGCTGTCCAATTTTCCCAGCACCATTTATTGAAGAGACTGTCTTTTTTCCATTACAATTTTTTTCCTGCTTTGTCAAAGATTATTTGACCATAGAGTTAAGGGTCCATATCTGGGCTCTCTATTCTGCTCCATTGGTCTATACATCTGTTTTTGTGCCAGTACCATGCTGTTTTGGTGATTACTGCTTTGTAATATAGCTTGAAATTGGGCAATGTTTTGCCCTTAGCTTTGCTTTGCTTTTTCAACATTTCTTTAGCGATTCGGGGTCTTTTCTGATTCCATACAAAATTTAGGATAGTTTGTTCCAGCACTTTGAAAAATATCATTGGAATTTTGATCGGGATGGCATTGAAGGTATAGATTGCTCTGGGTAGCATAGACATTTTAACAATGTTTATTCTTTTGATCCATGAGCATGGAATGTTTTTCCATCTCTTTGTGTCTTCCTCAATTTCTTTCATGAATGTTCTGTAGTTGCTAGAGTATAGATCCTTTACCTCTTTCATTAGGTTTATTCCGAGGTATCTTATGGTTTTTGGTGCTATTGTAAATGGAATCGTTTCTCTAATTTCTCTTTCTACAGTTGCATTGTTAGTGTATAACAAAGCAACTGATTTCTGTGTATTGATTTTGTATCCTGCCACATTACTGAATTGCTGTATGAGTTCTAGTAATTTGGGGATGGAATCTTTTGGGTTTTCCACATAAAGTATCATGTCATCTGTGAAAAGAGAGAGTTTGACTTCTTCTTTGCTAATTTGAATACATTTATTTCTTTTCGTTTTCTGCTTGTTGTTGGTAGGACTTCTAGTACTATGTTGAACAATAGTGGCGAGAGTGGACATCCTTGACATGTTCCTGATCTTAAGGGAAAGGCTCTCAGTTTTTCCCCATTGAGGATGATATTCGCTGTGGGTTTTTCATAGATGGATTTTATGAACTTGAGGAATGTTCCCTCTGTCCCTATGCTCTGAAGAGTTTTAATCAGGAAAGGATGCTGTATTTTGTCAAATGCCCTTTTTTGCATCAATTGAGAGGACCATATGATTCTTCTCCCTCCTCTTATTAATGTCTTCTATCACATTGATTGATTTGCGAATGTTGAACCACCCTTGCATCCCGGGGATAAATCCCACTTCATCATGGTGGATGATCCTTTTAATGTATTGTTGGATCCTATTAGCTAGGATTTTGTTGAGGATTTTGGAATCCATATTCATCAGGGATATTGGTCTGAAATTTTTCTTTCTGATGGGGTCTTTGCCTGGTTTGGGGATTAAGGTAATGCTGGCCTCATAGAATGAGTCTGGAAGCTTTCCTTCTGTTTCTATTTTTAAAACAGCTTCAGGAGAATAGGTATTATTTCTTCTTTGAATGTTTGGTAGAATTCCCCAGGGAATCCATCAGGCCCTGGACTCTTGCTTTTTGAGAGGTTTTTGATCACTGCTTCAATCTTGTTACTGGTTATTGGCCTATTCAGGTTGTCAGTTTCTTCCTGTTTCAGTCTTGGCAGCTTATAGGTCTCCAGGAAGGCATCCATTTCATCCAGATTGCTCAGTTTGTTGGTATATAGTTGTTGATAATAATTTCTAATAATTGATTCTATTTCCTTGGTATTAGTCGTGATCTCTCACCTTTCATAATTTTATTAATTTGGGTCCTTTCTCTTTTCTTTTGGATAAGTCTGGCCAGTGGTTTATCAATCTTATTAATTCTTTCAAAAACCAGCTTCTAGTTTCATTGATCTGATCTACTGTGTTTCTGGTTTCTAATTCATTGATCTCTGCTCTAATCTTAATTATTTCTCTTCTAATGCATGGCTTAGGCATCGTTTGTTGCTTTTTCTCTAGTTCTTTAAGGTGTAGAGTTAGTTGGTGAATTCAGGATTTTTCTCTTTTTTGAGTGAGGTTTGGATGGCTATGTATTTCCCCCTTAGGACCGCCTTTACAGTATCCCATAGGTTTTGGACTGATGTGTTTTCATTCTCATTGGTTTCCATGAATTGTTTAAGTTCTTTGATTTCCTGGTTGACCCAAACGTTCTTGAGCAGAGTAGTCTTTAGCTTCCAAGTGTTTGAATTTCTGCGAAATTTCTTGTGATTGAGTTCCAGTTTTAAAGCATTATGGTCTGAGAATATGCAGGGAATAATCTCAATCTTTTTGGTATCTGTTGAGACCTGATTTGTGACCCAGAATGTGGTCTATTCTGGAGAAAGTTCCATGTGCGCTCGAGAAGAATGAGTATTCTGTTGTTTTAGGGTGGAATATTCTGTATATATGTATGAGGTCCATCTGGTCCAATGTGTCATTCAAAGCTCTTGTTTCTTTGTTGATTTTCTGCTTAGATGATCTGTCTATTGCTGAGAGTGGAGTATTGAGTTCTCTTACAATTAATGTATTTTTATCAATATGATTCTTTATTTTGGTTAAGAGTTGGCTTACGTAGTTGGCTGCTCCCATGTTGGGGGCATAGATATTTACAATCGTTAGATCTTCTTGTTGGATAGACCCTTTAAGAATGATCTCTTTTAAGAAAGAGGCACCTTCTGTGTCTCTAACTACAGTCTTTAGTTTAAAATCTAATTTGTCTGATACAGCTTTCTTTTGAGGTCCCTGGCATGGAAGATGGATCTCCATCCCTTCACTTTCAGTCTGGATGTAGATTTAGGTTCAAAATGAGTCTCTTGTAGACAGCATATGGATGGGTCCTGTCTTTTTATCCAATTTGCAACCCTGTGCCGTTTTATGGGAGCATTTAGGCCATTCACGTTGGGAATGATTATTGAAAGATATGAATTTATTGTCATCATGTTGCCTGTGAAGAAGTTGTTTTTATAGATTGTCCCTGTAAATTTCTGTTGTATATCACTCTGGGGGTCTTTCTCCCTTTATAGAACCCCCCTTAATATTTCTTGCAGGGCCAGCTTAGTGGTCACATATTCTTTCAATTTCTGCCGGTCTTGAAAGCTCTGCATCTCTCCATCCATTCTAAATGACAGCCTTGCCGGATAAAGTATTCTTGGCTGCATGTTCTTCTCATTTAGTACTCTGAATATGTCTTGCCAGGCCTTTCTGGCTTGCCAGGTCTCTGTGGAGAGGTCTGACGTTATTCCGATGTTCCTCCCTCTGTACGTAAGGAATCTCTTCCCCCTAACTGCCCTTAAGATGGTTTCCTTGGTTCTAAGATTTGCAAGTTTTACTATTACATGCTGGGGTGTTGGCCTGTTTTCCTTGATCTTGGGAGGGGTCCTCTCTGCCTCTAGGACATAATGTTTGTTTCATCCTCCAGATTAGGGAAGTTCTCAGCTATGATTTGCTCAAATATATCTTCTGGTCCTCTCTCTCTCTCCACCCCCTCCAGGATTCCAATAATTCTGACATTGGAATGCTTCATGGTGTCACTTATTTCTCTGATTCTATTTTCATGGATTCTCAGTTGTTTTATCCTGGCCTTCTCTTTTCCCTTTTTATCTATTAAATGGTCTTCCAGGTCACTAATTCATTTTTCTGCCTCACTTACCCTAGCTGTTAGATTATTTAGATTAGATTGGATCTCATTGATAGCATTTTTAAGTTCTGCCAATTCAGCTTTCATTTCTGCCCTTAGAGACTCTATGTTGCCATTAATTGATTTCTCCATTCTAGCTATTGTCTTTACAATTGCTAGCCTGAATTTCATCTCTGACATCTTGGTTATATCTGCATCCATTTGTAAATCTGCAGCATAAGTCATAATCTGAGTCTTTCCTATTTTGGGGATTCCTCCTCCTAGTCATTCTGATGATGGTGTTGAGGGAATGTACAGAGTCCAAATAATTGACCAAAACCCAAGCAAGATGCACCTGTTTTCTAGGGACCTTAGGGTTGCTGACCTCTTGTTTTCCCAGCCTGTCTTCTGGGGGAGGGGGCTGCTGCACTTTTATTCAGGCAACCCTGTTTAGGCAGAGTTGCCCTGCCCCCTGTAGCAGGAGATGTGCTCAGTGGGAACCGGTTTTGGGGGGCTTTTGTTCTCTGGTGGCGTTCCCTTGTGGCTTTCCATGTCTCTTCTGAGAGAGCAGAAGAGACCATTTTCAACCCTCTGCCTCAGAGCAGAGAGATTGCAGTGTGTTCTTCAGTGAGCTCTCCAGGCCACAGTCTCTTCATTTCTGTCCGTGCTGCTATAAACTGCAGCGTCCTAGGTTGAGCTCCCTCAGCAGAGCTCCCAGTCCTGCCTCCAGTTCAGGGCTTGTCTCTGCCCTTTGTGCTTCTAAAACCGCCAGCTGCCCCCAGTTCGCATGTGCAGCCCCGCCGATCCGGTTTCCTTTAAAATCCTTTCCCCGCTGCTACCGGTCTGCGAGTCTGTGCCCCGTCCCCAGCACATGAGGCTATCGCTCACGGGTGGATCCCCACAGCCAGGCTCCCTCCCACTGCCATTTATCCTCCGATATCTGCCCGTGGAATCACGGCTCCCTGCTTCCTACCTGGAAACCAACCACCTGGGATATTCTGTTTGTAGAGATCCAGATCTATCTGCTTACATCTCAGGCTGATTTCGTGGGTGTTCAGAGTGGTCTGGTAGATATCCAGCTCAATTCCGGGGACCGGTTGGAATAGGGTCCCCTACTTCTCTGCTATCTTTTCCCTGAATTCATATTCTTAAAATTATGTTATGTTGTATTAGAGTGTAATCAGGAATCTATTTTTTGCTTATCTACAAAGATCCAAGTTAGAAAGATTTTTCTTGATTTTGTTTATATATTTATAAATCTATATATATAAATTGCATATATATATATATGCAAGGTGAAGCAACACAGGAATTTATATATAAATATATATATTTATATATATAAATTTATACATGAATATATAATATATATAATAAATATATATATAAATTTATACATGAATATATAATATATATTTATATATACTGCATTTGTATACATAAATTGCATATATACATATATATATATATGCAAGGCGAAGCAATACAGGAATTTTTGTATATTTTTTAACTCTTTTTCTTTTTAAATTTTATTTTATTATCTTAGTCACCATGCAATACATCATTAGTTTTTGATGTAGTGATCCATGCTTCATTGTTCTCATATAACACCCAGTGCTCCATGCAGTATGTGCCCTCCTTAATCCTCATCACCAGGCTAACCCATCCCCCTCCTCCCCTCCCCTCTAGAACCTTCAGTTTGTTTCTCAGAGTCCACAGTCTCTCATGGTTCATCTCTCCCTCTGATTCCTCCCCCCTTCATTTTCCCCTTCCTTCTCCTAATGTCCTCCGTGCTATTCCTTAGGTTCCACAAATAAGTGAAACCGTATGATAATTGACTTTCTCTGCTTGAGTTCTTTCACTGAGCATAATCTCCTCCAGTCCCATCCATGTTGATGTAAAAGTTGGGAACCACGGAAGTCTTTGAACCAATTGTTAATCTCTTAAATTTCCATACAAATTTCATCCTCTCGGTTTCTTGAGAACTAGTCCTAACTCTGAGAGGAAACAAACGAACACAAAAAGACATTGTTTAAAGAGATATAATCATTATATTTGCTTGAAAAAATACTTTTTACTTTGCAAAATGATGTTAGTAATTTTTATTTGACTTGGACAAAAACACATGGATTCAAATCAATACAGCTATTATTTCTGTTATATTCAGATATTCTACTGCTGGAAGCAATGATAAATTTAGACTTTTCCTTCTTAATATTATGTCACAGTTCATTAGAGATTTAACAGTCATATTTAAGAATCTTTACATTGGAACATTAGGTTTTATTTATTAAAAAATTGCTCATTTCTTGTAAGGCATTCACTAAATAAGAGCTCACAGAGTTTGATTTTCTCCTAAAAAGTAGTGATAGGAAGATGTATGAAATGGATTAAGCAATGTGATTTTCCTTAAAACTCCTTAAAAGATAAAAATCAGGTTAAGATAAAACTTCTCTGGACAACCACTGAACTCAAGAAAACACCAGATGTATTTCTAACCTTTAATTTATAATGAGAAAAATATCTTCCATCTGAGGCTATTTTCAGATGGATAAGTTAAAATGTTGATTGCCTTTTAAATTGTAGGTATTTTTTCCACTATTATATTTATGATAATTTTTAACTGAGTTATAGGTCTATCTCAGCTTTATTAGTTTTGGGTTGTGTGGATATAGGCAAATAAAAAGATTATAAAATTGCAAAAGTATTTTCATGTATCTCAGCAGAACACACCTGGAATTCCAGGAAGTGTGGGGAAATTGTTGCCATTCCTAATAATATAAATACTTTTGTCCAAGATGGATGGCATATGGTTTTGGTGATGAGCCACTGGTCTATGTAAGATTTGGAGAAATAAAATGGCCAATCTCTCTCCTTCCAATAGCAGATGTTTCTCTGCTAATATTGAAACAAACATTTCCCTTGGAAATATCTGTCAGAGTAACAGGTCTATAATTGAAATGAACATTGAGGATATTAGAATGTGCCAATTTAAAAAATGCTCAATTGCTGTGAAAATGATTTCAAAATAAAAGACTTTGAGGCACATTTAAATGTATAAATCTCAACTATAAATCCCAGTTAACAATACGTATCATGAAATGTGTAGAGTACTGTACAACATTATATGCAAGCAGCTGCTTTTATGTGATATTTAGCTTGAAATACTGGATATACCTATTTATGGTTTCTGTGCACCTTGCCAAACAATATGGCTCATCTTTAAATTTGCATAGTTTTGACTTAATCCAACAAGGAACTAAAACATTGTCTATGAAGAAAGTGTAAGCGAGATATTTAATATTGTGGAAAGTAGGATTTAAAATGAATAGTCCTTTTGTGCAGGTATAACATGGGGCTATATCTGCATAGAGGCCCAAACTAGAAATAAAATTTCCAAAAAATCAATAACAACTGTATGTTTTCTTAGAAGTTAAATTAAACGATGGATAAAGCTAAAGAACTTGACCTCTTCAACCAGTTCAATATGTTGATCTCATTCATCCTCTTGGCAAAAATACTTAATGAGTAGGGTTCATATTTATAAAGAATAATTTAATGTTGAAACACCTGAAAAAAATTACATCTCTTTCCCATAAGTGCCACAGCATTTTAAGAGGCAATTTTAAACTTTGGCTTTTTCATATACACCCATACCATCAAGTTTTTGTGGTTACTTCTATGCTTCTGCTCAGGTTCACATCACAATTCCTCATCTCTCAATGAAGCAAAATGTGACATAGAATCTGTGTGTTTACCTTTTACTCTAAGGCATTCAGTTAGATTGTATTTTCCAGCCTCCTTACAGTTTTACATGGAATGTGGACAAGATGATTAATGAATGCCAATCCAAGGCTCAGCTTCCAAAAATCTTCTATACACAGTACTTGACACTGCTAATCTTTATTCAGTAAATGAATGGTGATACTGGATGAGGTCTGAGCAACAAGATGTAGAGAGCCTGCTCCTTGAATAATCACCTAAAGTGCTTGCCAACAGGAATATTTTGGAGCAAGGAATACACTTATTATATGTTGCTACTAAGATTTTCAGATTTTTTATTATAGCAGCTAACATTTACTGTATTTCAGGCACACCAATAAAATCATTATAAATTATCACCATAATCTTTGTCTGTCAGAGTAACAGGTGTACAAATTCTAAAGTCTCAGAACAGAATCTTAATATTTGCTTCCTATCAGTTCTCCTTTGCAATATTCTGGTTTTTCTGTTAATGGCATCATCATTCTAGAAGTTAGTTGTCAAAAACAAAATATGATGCAACCTCTAGTTTGGGATTTTAGTGAGATTGAGAACAGGGACATCTCAAAAGCTGACCACAGAAGAATTAACTCTTCTATAGGTATTTGATAGATTCAGTTGTAGTATTTTAGGGGATATGATTTGGCAACAAAATCAAATTCTTTATCATAATATTTATACTATAGTGTATCACTTTAGAACTTAGGCAGGAAGTTAAGGCTGTAACAAGCTACTCTATATTCTAGCACAACGTAATTTGAAATCTTTGAGATTATTGTATTAGTTCATTCTCATCAGAATTCATTGGAATAATTTATTAGTATCATCATGAAAACTATTCTGATACTCAGTTCCTGAGTTTGTGGTAGTGATCCTTCATAGGGCTATCATTGTGTAGTAAGATATGCAGGAAAAACCTCCAATCACAAATGAGTCATGCCACCTCTCCACATGTAGACAATGTGCGTAATTCTTTCTCTCTCTCTCTCTTGCTCTTGAAAATAATCAAAAGAATAGCTCCAGACATGTGTATTACAAAGGACTGGTAAGTTTCTACCATTGTGGCAAGGCTGGCAGCTGGGCTACAGTTGTTAGAATGCCAAATCCCAGACGTGGCATGATTAAATCCAGGATCTAATCGTTTTGTTATAGCAAATTCACAAAGCAGTCTGATTAAGCATGCCCTGTCTTCATGATGGTACACATGTTATACATTTGCCATAAAATTACTAGTGTGAATTTGTAACCAAAACGTATTGTTTACAAAAGAATTGTTTCCTTTACATTTTTAAAAAACTGATTTATATATTCTAATACTGTTGGTAAAAGCCATGATATTAATTGGACTTCTCACTATTTGACTATTACATGTTTGCTTTCTTATTTAACTATAATTATTTCATTTTTTCTGGGTTTTTCTTTATGCTTATAATAAAATTTTTCTAAGATGCAGAAGTCAGCTATTTAAAATTATAATCTTCAAATAACATTTAGGAGAAGTATTCATTATTTTCTAGAATACAAATATTAGAGTTGTTTAATATGTACATAGTAACAAGTTTACAAAAATAGATTTTGTCGCTTTAGGATATAATAGAAATATTTAGAGTTACAAGTTATTTTAATATCTTGGCCAAGAAAATATATAGAAACTTTTTTAAGAAAATACATCAAATCATTTTATTTGTTTCTGCATACCAAATTAATGGGCAATAGAACGTATTTATCAAACTCTCTTGACAATGTGTAATACATGAAATGAAGCATTAAAATTTGGCTGTGAATCTACTGTTTTTATAGTGCTCTTTGTTATGAATAAGTGTATTTGCTATACATATTTAGTCCTTTTCTACTTAAGAAAAATACACCTAAAATTTGACTTCTATTTTTCCTTTCAGTTTTCCTTCCTTATTTTGTCTTCTATTTGAATGGAATCAACCCTGATTAATTGGTAGAAAATCTGAATTTTTGTAGCTCACTGAGAGGTGGTCATGTAATGAAAATTTGGGGTCTTATTTACCAAATTAGCCAGAAACACATCTGTGAGCAGAGTCTGTTTTAAACTCTCAACACGTTTTAATGGATGCTTACCCCAAATCTTGCCATTTTGTTTTTAGGTGGACATTTCACATCACACTGAGAAAGTCTGTATTTGCCTCCTTACCTGCAAACACACTCCTACTCTCACTCCTATGGATTGTGTTCTCTTCAGAATTATTCTCTCTCTTAAGTCATTAATTCCTCCTGATTTTTCCCACCAGGCTTGCCTTTCCCCTCCACCCCAGCATGATATATCCAACTCTCTATGCATACTTGATAAAAAGATTACCATGTTAAAATTGACCTCATTGTCACCTTCCAAGCCTACTGCTGCCACACTGATCCCCATTTCAATAAAGGGCATTATCAACTATTCAGTTGTTTAGCCTCTAAACCTAAAAGTCATCTTTGTGTCCTTATTCTATCCTACTTCACATCTATTCCATCCATTAATTCTGTTAGTTGTACCTTTAAAATACATCCATAATCTGACATTCCTTCTTATGTCTTCTGCTGTCACGTTCATCCAAATGACCACCTACTCTTGTTTTGACCTCTACCCTAGACTCCTAAATGGTCTTACATTTTTCTACTCTTGCCCCACATTAGCCTCTTCACACAGCAGCTGAGCAAATCGTGTCAATCCCCACACTGAAAAAACTTGCAATGAGTGCATATATAATTTAGAATAAAATCTGACCTCCTGGAGATGTCCTTAAAACCCTACATAATTTGACCATTGTTTCTGCTTTATCTCCTACCCCCCCCCTTTTTTTTTTGCTAACTCTGCCGCAGCCACTCTGGCCTTCTTGCTGTTCTATGAAATGTTCAAGCTTGGTCCACCCCAGGGAATTTGTACTTATATGTTCTCTCTGCTAGAACATTATCTTCAAATTGAAGACTTCTTCCTAAATTTCATTCATTTTTCTGTTTAAATATTCCCTTTTCCTGGGCATCTGGGTGGCTCAGTCAGTTAAGAGTTTGCCTTGGGGTCAGGTCATGATCCAAGGGTCTTGGGATCGAATCCCACATCGGGCTCCCTGCTCCTCAGGGAGTCTGCTTCTCCCTCTGCCCCTCCTCCTATTCGGTCTCTCAATCCCCCCCAAAAAATAAATAAAATCTAAATAAATAAATAAATATTCCCCATTCCTGCTCATCTCATTCTCCAGCCTCAGTCATTACTTAACTCCTTACACAGACTCTTTTCTTAATAGCTCTCACCACTACCTAGAATGATACAATATTTAGTTTTTGTTGTCTTTCTTCTCTGTAAAGGCATTCAGAACATGTCACCCTAAAATATGACATTTTGACATGTTAGGGTAAAGGCACTTGAGAAAAAGCAGGTGCAAGTAGGGCCCTATGACCTGCCTTTTTCTTCCTGAAAGCAGGAGATAATACCACAAGGAAGGAAGACATTCTTATCATCAGAGATGGGAAATCAAGGCTGAAAAATCTCTACAAACCAACTGTGTGAAGTTAACCCTTACCTGCCTATTTAATTCTCAACAATTTACTGCCTCTAACCCAGCTCCTTTGTCTTGGTCAATTCTTCACCAATTTATTATTTGTCTAAGTTATAAAAGCTTTCTGTTTGAGTCAGTTCTTCAAGTCTTTATTCTCCTGTGAAGGTTCCAGTGTAAAAATTTCCTAAAACTTGTGTGCTTTTTGTCCTGTTTCTCTGTCTTATGTCAGTTTAATTCTTAGGCTCCGCTGGAGACCCAAAAAAGTTGGAAGAGATTTCTTCCTCCCTTAACTTTTATTATTTAACTCTATCAAGCAAGGTCTCTGTCTTGTTCACTGTAGTATTTTCATTATTTACAAAGTTTCAATAAATGCTGAATAAATAAATGACTAAATCATAAATTAAAATTCATATCTTTTGGGACACCTGGGTGCCTCAGTTGTTAAGCATCTGCCTTTGGCTCAGGTCATCAGAGTCCTGGGATGGAGCCTCATGTTAGGCTCCCTACTCTGCGCGGAGTCTGCTTCTCCCTCTGCCTGCTGCTCCCCCTTGCTTGTGTTCCCTGTTTTGCTGTCTCTCTCTCTCTGTCAAATAAATAAATGAAATCTTTTTAAAAAACTCATATCTTTTTATCATAACTAGTTGATAATGATCCTTTTTACTTATTCTGATTAAAGTACGATTTTTTCTTCTACCTTTGAGCCATTTAAACACCAGGAAAGGACCTAGAGTACACAGCTCTAGTTTTTCATGGTTTCTTTCTTAATTGACTGTGTTGATCTACTTCTAGCTCGGCCCTCTGCCTTAGCTACTAACTAGCTTTCTTACATGGGAGAGTTAACTTCGTTGAGCATCATCCATAGCAGTAATTCTTAAACTTTAGATTGTATCAGAATCACCTGAGAGCTTATTAAAGCAAAAATGGCAGGGCCTGAACCCCAGAGTCTCTCCTTTAGTAGGTCCTCGGTTGTGGTTAGGAAATTTGTATTCCTAATTAGTCTTCAAGTATTGCGATTTTGCCAATCCAGGGATAACGATTTGAGGATCACATAGCTATAAGAATGGATGATGGTCATCTTCTTCTGTTAACTTCTTTCCAGATGGACCTGGGCAAACTGTTGTGAAAGTTTTCTATGGAACAAGATAAGGAATTGAGCCTTAGGCTCTACTAGCTGGGTATACTTGCTGGAAAAGTAAGCAGCTGTGAAAGGAACTTGAAGAGTTTTCTGGGCAGTATTTCAAACTTAAAATTTGACAAAATGAGGAAGAATAGTTATAATGAAAAAGGTAGAGATCGAAGAACAGGAAGGAGGAGGAAAAAGAAGTGAGGGGCATTTGGAACAACTGAGATGATGACATATGTAGAGATTCTGAAAATATAGAGAATGCCTGAAATACTTGAAGGAACCAGCTAAAGCTAATTTGGAGAATTTCATGTTTTCCAGTACATGTTCCTAGGGTATTTATGGATTCAGATTTAGAATTGTATGGGGACATGAGAAAGGCAATAAAGAAACGAACACAAAGTAGAGATCCCTCATCTCCATCATATATACAAACTTCCATATGATTGGTGGGTTCCTATAACCAAAATCTGTTATTAGGCTCCTTGGGTTATCTTAATAAAGTACCATAAACTTGGTGGCTAAAACAACAGAAATTTTTTCTATCACAGTTCTGCAGGCTAGAAGTCCAAAATCAAGGTGTCGGCGAGGCCATGCTTTCTCTGAAGATTCCAGGGGAGGATCCTTTGCCTTTTCTTAGCTTTGAGTGGTGGCCTGCAATCCTTGGTGTTTCCTGACTTGCTGCTGTCCCATCTCTGTTTCTATGATCACCCAGCGTTCTCCTTGCATCATCCATTTTTTCATGTTGTTTTGTCTTCTGTTGGTGTTTTCATGAAAGTTAAGTTTAAAAACAAAACTACTTTGGTAAAATATTTTAAGTGGAGAAGAATTTGAGTCTTCCTTTCCTTTTGGCTGTGATTCCCCCAAATACGCTTCGCAAATAATCATTTGTGATCTACTTGTTACTATCCTCATGTTGTCTCACCTGTCTTGTTTGTGTTCTTTACCCTTTCATTAACCTAAAATTGAGAGTTTCTAATTCTTTATCACAACTCTTCAGTCAGGACTAGAGTCTCAGTTATCAAAATTATTAAGCTAGTGGATTTTGATGGGAATGTGTAAACTTGTCACATCTCAGGGATTCATAATAATAACCCAAAGCTTATATATATGTAATGATTGCTAGGTGTTTGTTAGAGTTCTGTTTTACACATTAAGAAGCTGATTTAATTATCTTTTTGAAATGAAAAAAATGAAATAATGCCCCCCACCCCAGCTTTATTATTGTAATTTCAGTGTGGTTTTCATAGCTATATGGAAGGATGAGGAAATCAATTAGTCAATAAATGGAATGGGCAAATATAATTCTGCATCTGAGAGGTGTTTTGGTATTCTTCAAACAGCACTGTGTAGGTGATTGTCCACTCTATTGCCTACCTTGTTTATCACTTTTATTTCTACCATCCTTATGTAATCTTAATTCATTTAAAATAAGGATATAATTTTTATTTTGATAAAATATGACTTAATTTTCCAAATTTTGCATTTATATATGTATGTATGTCTATAAAGAGTGGCATATCTGTCTATGAAAATTCCTGAGTTTAATGAAATTATATTGGGCAAAAATCATTCTTAATTTTAGACTTTTATCATTATGGCAATAAAATCAGTATAAGGTATTTTGAATGGCTCCTGGTTTCTACCAAATCTTATGATTTTTCTTTTTTACTTGATGAAAATACTTTAAATTTTGCTGAAGTTTTTCTGAGCAGAGCCATTTGAGTGCTACAGCGTGTCCCTCATATGTCAAAGTTTCTTTATAGCCATATATAGTAATAACAGGTTTATTGGAGAGTCTGAGCTTTATGGAGTACACACTTGAAAAGGATTTATTTTTTCTAATCAGTGCCCCCAACTGTGCAATGTCAATTTTCCTTCCCTGCTGGGTAGCAGATCTTTTAATGACATCTTGGGCAGATTCCATAACATCTCCCTACTTTATTAAAAAGTCTAGTTTGCAACTCCAATCTCATATCCTCTCCACATCATAAGACAAGCCTGGTTTGGGGCCTAGGAACTTGAAAAGAAGTGTGATCTGCTCTCTCATTTCCTCACTATCACCAGGAGTCAAATGGAAGGTCATTGTATGCCTCTCTGGGACATATCCCTAACTTCTGTCTGATGCTTTTATGTTTTCTAGCTGCTCTGGGAAGAGATATAGAGTAAAGGGACAAGAGTCTCTTTGTTTTATTTGACTTGAAAGAACAATATTGTTTCTTTTACTGTCAACTGCCTTATTCTCCTGGAAAATGCTGATAGACCATCAAAGTCCTAGGTGACAGACCTCTAACTTAGAAGTCCTTTTGGGAATATCTGCACTGTAAATTTTCCTTATTTTTTATTATACATAATCATTTAACACTTATTTAACCCTTACCCTGTACAATAACATGTTCTGCATGGTTTACAAATATTCATTAATTATCTAAAAATCATATGAAGTAGGTACTGCTATTATTTCAATAGGGAAACTGAACCACAGTGAAACTGAACAAATTGTACAAGTTTGCATATCTAGTAATTAACTGACTTTGGATTTGAATCCAGGCAGTCTAGCTCTAATGCTCTTAACTAGTATATTAGGCTGCCTTCATGTAGTAGTCTCTGGCTTGAGACAACTATTTAATAGAAAATTGGTAATAATGGTTTGGAGCCAAAAGTTTTCTAGAGTAGATATATAATTTTATAGGTTTTGGAGTCATCCATATATATTTTTGGTTTTTGAATTATGAAAGTAGATGATCTCTGAAGGGGAAGACCCAACTGGGGAAGACAATACTATTTAACAAACATGAAGGACACCAGAGAAGATTTTAAAGGACCAGAGAAATCAGATTTAGTATCTACGCATACAGAAACATGGACATCCCTAGATAAGCCGATAGCTGGGTGTCCATTCTAACCTCACTATAAGTGGCTGTTCCTCATTTATTCAAAGAGACTAAACATTTGCATGGGGAGGAAGTTGGAATGTTGGAAAAAGACAATGCCTCAGTTTGCATGAACCTCAGTAAAACAAAAGACAGACTTAATAAAACCCACCTCCATAAAACATTGCCATTGCAGGGTGAGTCAGAGCAGAGTTTGTCTCAGACTCAGGCAGTTTAATTAATCATATACCGAAGAGTAGTCCTAGAAATTCATTTTTCTTCACATATTCAATGATATTTTAGAGTTCTTTATGTATTGGCATCCTGAACAAGTAACTGTCTGTCTGGTCTAAGTCTGCATTGAACCCTGATCACTGGAGTCAAAGATGGAAGAGTTTCAAGTGGAAATGAACAGCTGCAAAATGTTCAAATATGCCCAGTGGATCAAGAATTGGGAAATTAGATACTGCGATTAGAAGGTCATCCTGGTTTTGTAAGAGAAAATTAGGGTCATTCATTTCCCAGCTGCACAGCATGCCTTTGTTAAAATTTGACATTTCAATATTTGATTCATTTTGGATTTTTTCTAATGTATGATATGACATACATTTCCAAATATATTTTTGTATTAACAGTTACCCAGTTTTCCCAAAATCTTGTATAGAATGGGCTATTTTTCTCTTCTTATTTTGAGATCCAAACATTTTCATAATGTATTACATGTGTATGTGTATATACATATACATATATATATATATCTTATATCTTTATATGTGATGTTCTACTCCAGTAATCTGTCTATTAATATACTATCTTGTATCAATTATGGAGGCTTTATAGCATATTTTAATAGTAGGGGGCTAGTTACCTCATTGTCCTTTCTTTAAAAATGTTTTTTGGCTATTCATGTTTGTTTGTTTTCCATAAGATCTCTACAATAAACTGTTTAGTTCGAAAAATCATTTTTTAGTTGACATCACATTATATTATAAATTGTTTGGGCCTTCTTGCTTCGTGAGTGTTTTAAAGTTTCTCATCAAAGACTTTATTCATTTCTTGTTAAGCTTATTTGTAGATACTTTTTTTTCCCTCTTTATAAATAGATTATTTTTTCTATTATAATTTTATATCTTTTTGTTTGTTGCTGTTGGTGCTGGTGATTTGAATTGCTGATTCTTTATGGATTTTGACCAACAAAATAATCCTTCAGTATGATTCAAACTATTTTATTTGAAACCTAATCATGTATGCATATTAATATTTTTATGCTGGACTCTTATTTTCTTACACAATAATTTTTGTTGATTCTCTTGTGTTTTACAGATATGTAATCATATCATCTGGAAATAGTAAGGGAGCCTTATGTCCAAATTTTATATCTCTAGTTTCTTTTTTGTATCAAACTATTTTAACCAGTAACTTAAGTATTATTTTAAATACTAATGTGATAAAAGACACCTTTATCTTGTCCCATATTTTGCTAGGGAAAATTTTTAGTGGTTCTCCATTAAGTTTTTGAACTGAGACAAATATATTTTGTCATTTTAAGAAAGGATCTATGAATTCCTATATATTGAGTATTTTTATATTTAATAACTATAGGTATTGTGACATTTCTCCTTAGGCTTATCGATATGATGTTATATTAATAGTTTATTTAATTTTGAACAGTCCTTAAATCTGGAATAAAAATCTCTTGAAAATGATATATTATTTCTGCAATTATCTGCCAAATTCTGTTTGCAAATGTTTTATAATTGGTGTCTCATAGTAATTTATAAATGATTTGGATCTGTAGTAGTTTTATGCAGTGCTTGACAGGTTTGGGTACCTGTGTTATGCTAGTTTTGAAAAAAAAAATGTAGTATTTTTTTTATAATCTAAGGTCTAGATGAGTTAGCATAGCTTTGAAATGATTTACTAGTTAAGGATTTTGTTCCCCATGTAAAACCATCCAGGCCTACCACTTTTGAAGTGAGATTTCATTTTACCAACATTATTTCTTGTGCAGGAATTGCCAAGTTTAGGGTTTTATTGCAAATATAGTTTCCATTTTTCTAGAAATTTTTTTCATTTGATCCAAGTTTTATTTTTATTTGTTTTAAAGATTTTATTTATTTATTTGAAAGAGAGAGCACAAGCAGGACGGAGGGGTGGAGGTAGAGAGAGAAGCAGACTCCTCACTGAGCAGGGAGCCTGATGCAGGGCTGGATCCCAGGACCTAAGGATCATGACCTGACCCAAAGGCTTAACCAACTGAGCCCCATAGGCACCCCTTAATCCAGGAGTTAAATCTATGTTTTTAATAAAGAAAGAATTTTGTGGTTTTTCTAATTTTCTCACTTTTTGTTTTTTATTCCATGTTTTAAAATTGTATGTATTCTATATTTTTTTGTTCATGACTAGATTGACTAGTAGTTTGTTCACAATATGGTTATTTTGAAAACTAGCTTTTAGTTTTTATGTTTTTTTACAGGTTTATAAATAATTTCTGCTTTTCTCATTAATAATCCCTATTTTTTCCTTTGGCTTAATTTGTGCTTTGTTTTTTAACATTTTGAATTAAACAGTTTATTTGTTTTAATTATTTCTTTTTATTGATATAAAATTTATAGCTATGAGTTATTTTTTACTACATCTTTAGCTGTATTCTATAGGTTTCAATATAGAATGTCCTTATTTAAACATTTTCTAGATTTTATAACATTTTGGTTTGATTTGCTTCTTTACTAGAAAATTGTTTAAGGAAGAATTTATTAATTTTGTTTTGGTTGGATCAGTTTTCTGATTTTGATATTAAAAATGTCTAGTTTTCCTTTTCTTTAATCAGATAATAGTATCTGGATAGCATATTTGAGATTTATGGAGTTTTGTGGGGGGTTTTTTGTAGTGGAGTTTCTGGTCATATTTATCATTTTATGAGTATGTAAGGAGTATTTTTTTACATGTGGAGTTCAAGATATTTCAATGAGACCTAGGCTATTCATTATGTTTCTTAGCTCTCTGTCTTTACTTTTGATTATTATTTTCACTGCTATTATTTATCCACTGAATTTTCTGGCTAATGAAACAAATTGCTTCTTCACACTAGAGGTTTTCTAATATTCCTTTTCTTTCTTCTTTAGTTCTATAATACTTTGTTATTAGTGTATAATATTCCAAACTATTATAACTTCACTGTTAACAGCCTTCTTTAACACTATAAATTGCCTTTCTAATCTCTCACAATGGTTTTTGACATATTCAACTTTTTTCTCTAAATTTATTGAGGAATAATTGACAAATATAATTATATATTTAAAGTGTGCAATGTGATGATTTGTTACAGATATACATTATGAAATGATTACCAAAATCAAAGTAATTAACACATCCATCATCTCATATAGTTTACTTTTTTTCCTGTGATGTGAACATTTAAGATCTATTCTCAGCAACTTTAAAGTATACTGTACTATTAACTGTAGTCACAATGCTGAACTTTAGATCCCAGAACTTATTCTTCTTATAATTGAAAGTTTGTACCATTGAACTGTACCTCCCCATTTTTTCCTCCAACCACCATTCTAGTCTATGTTTCTTGGCTTTTTCTTTTCCTTTTTTTCTTTTTTTTAGATTTAACATATAAGCAATATCATACAGTATTTGTCTTTTTCTGTGTGGCTTATTTGATTTAGCATAATGCCCTCTAGGCTTACCCATATTGTTGCAAATGGAGGGTTTCCTTTTTTATGACTGAATGATATTTCATTGTATAAATGCCCTAATTTCTTTCTCCATTTATCTGTTGAAGGGTATTAAGGTTATTCCCATATCTTTACTGTAGTGAATAAAGCTGCAGTGAACATGGGAATGGAGATATTTCTGAAATAGTTTTTCCATTTCCACTGAATATATTCACAGAAGTAGGATGGGGCTGGATAGTAGGATAGTTTTAAGTTTTTGAGGAAACTCCATGATGTTTTTCATAATGGCTACACCAGTTAACATCACCACCAATTATATATAAAGATTCCTTTCATGAATTAAGGAATTCATGATTCCTTAATCCTCTTTCCTCTCCACTTATTTCAACTATCTGCCTCACACACCTCCCCTGATATGCTTTATTTTAAAAAAGTACCCTCAGTCACTTTTTTTCAACAAGAACATTTTTTACTTGAAGAATACTTGGTTCTAAAAGATAAATATAAAACAGTTCATCCAAGGGAAATAGAATACACATTTTCTTCAAAAACACACAGAAGAATTACCTGGTTAAATCACATAAAAAGAAACAACAAATATTACAATTTAAGAAGACTGAAATCATACTAAGTATATTCTCCAACTACAAGGGTATAAAAGTAAGGATCGAATATAAAACAAAGCTGGAAAACCTACAATCTAAACATTAAATATTTACTATGTAAATATTAAACAACACAATACTGCACAAGCAGTGGGTTAAATAAATGGCAAGTCAAAATATGTTTCAAAACAAAAGAAAAACAATGTTGTTTTTGGTGGAATGCTCTGTAAATGTCTAAGTCCATCTGGTCTAATGTGTGGTCAAAGTCCAATGTTTCCACGTTATTTTCCTGTCTGGATGATATATCCATTGAATAAGTAGAAATATTGAAGTTCCCTGCTATTTTTGTACTAATGTCTGTTTCTCCATTGAGTATAACACTTGCTTTACATAATAGGTTCTTCTATGTTGGGGGCATAAATATTTACAAATATTACATCCTCTTGTTGGATTGACACTGTTAACATTATATAATTCCCTTATTTGTCTTATTACAGCACGTCTTTAAGTCTAATTTGTCTAAGTATAATTAACCCCGCTTTCTTTTGGTGTCCATTTGAAATGAACACCCTTTTCAGTCCTTTCACTTTCAGTCTGTGTTTGCTTATATCTGAAGTGAACCTCATGTAGGCAGCAAATAATTGGTGTTTTTTAATCCATTCAGCCACTCTATAATAATATGGTAATTTTATGATAATGATAAATATGGACTTATTGCCACTATGTTTATTATTTTTCAGCTACTTTATAATTTCTTTTGCCCTTTTTCTCTAGCTCTCTTCCCTTATAATTTGTTGATTTTCTTAGTTGGTAAACTTAAGTTTTTGTATGTTTTGTGTATTTACTATACATTTTTGCTTTGGGGTTACCATGAGAACTACCTAGACCATCTTAGAGTTATAACAGTGTATTTTAAGCTGATAACAATTTATATTTAAATGCATTCTAAAGATATATTTTTATTCTCCCATTTAGGTTTATAACAATTTACATTTCTTCTTGTGTATCCGTTGATAACTTAGGGTAGTTATAGTTATTTTTACTGTCTTTGTCTTTTAACCTTCATATTGATTTATAGGTGATTAACCTACCACCCAGGCCATCATTAGACTATTCTAAAGTAACTATGTATTTTAATTTATCAGTGAGATTTATACTTTTATATGTTTTTCTGCTACTAAATAGTGTTTTTTTCTTTCCACTTCCAGATGTCCTTTTATCATTTCTTGTAAGGCAGGTCTAGTGGTGATGAACTCCTTTAGCTTTTGCTTCTTTACTTGTTTTGCACCTTTATTGTGATTGACAACTTTGCTGAGTAGAATATTCTTCTTTGGCTTTTTTTTTTTTTTTTCATTTCAGCACTTTGAGTATATTGTGCCACTCTCTTTTGGCCTGAAAGTTTCTTCCAAAAAAAAAGAAAAAAATCTGTTAATAGTCTTATGGGGGTTGCCTTGTTCTTAACAAGTTGTTTTTCTCTTGCTGATTTTAAGATTCTTTGTGCTTAATTTTTTACATTTTAATTACAATATACCTTGGTCTGGGGTCTTTGGATTTATCTTATTTGGAACACTATGGGTCTCCTGGATCTGATACCTGTTTTCTTCCCTAGGTTAGGAAAGTTTTAGTGATTATTTCTTCAAATAAACTTTATGACCCTTTTCTCTCTCTCTCTCCTGTTTAATGTGATTATTGGTCCACCTGATGTTGTGATCTCCCTTAAGTTCTTTAAGCTATCTTCACTCATTTTCATTCTTTTTCTTGTTTCTTCCTCTTCTTCTTCCTCTTTTTTTTTATTTTTAGATAAAACACTTACCTCTCGTGGTCTTCAATTAGTAACCCTGTAGAGATGAATCTTATTACTGAATCCTGCCCTTGCTCTTGGTTATCTCAAAAACCTGTGATTTTCCAAGCAACTTTTTTTTTTCCATAGTTGAGTGTGTGCCAAAACCTCTCAATGCTGCAAGGGTGAGCATCTTAGCACTTAGATGCAGGCTGATTGTAATGTGGCAGCAGCTTTTGAAGGATGCAAATATATCTCTTTCAGGGGAAGACTGGGACTTGGCTTTCAGTCTGCTCCATCTACACTGAGCCCTGGGGGCAGGGGAAGGAGCCAGGTAAGACTGTTTCTTGGTTTGCTACTCTCTTGTTGAACACATAAACATGAGTCCTGTTGGCCACCAGACACAAAAGCTTGGGTGACAGACATGTGAACAAACTCCTTTCATGCATGGAGACACGTACAACCTGAGGTGGGGCAGAGGGAGAGAACAAAGTTGGCAAAAGCTGGCCTTCCCAGTTTCTGGGGAGGATTATAGTCAGTACCTAGTAGGTGTGTGTTAAAGGAGAAGCCTGTCCCTGAGTCTGAAGCTTTTAAGATTTGCAAATAGTCTTCTTCCATGAAAAAATCTTAGAATTTCATGGTGTTGCCTCTGTGCTGTACACTGAAATGATACTTAAGAACTGTTTCTGTTTGGTACACTCCTGTGAGACCCATGAATCCATCTCCACTGGCCACCAGAGCCAGGTGATCAAGCAATAGGTCCCCTGGTGGTACCTGGAAAAGCCGGGATCCCGCACATGTGCATAAGATCCTTTCTAGGAAATAATGGCAATCTGGAGTATGGCAGAGTGAAAGTATGAGGTTGGTGCATGCTGGCCTCCACTCTCTCTGCAAGATCTGTTTTAAAATAGAAGCCTTGCCCTCATGCTGCAGCTTTTAAGACCAGCAAAGAGGTTTCCTTCAGGGAAAATGGGTATTTGCTGTGTCTTACTGAGCCCTGGGGGAAAGCCATGATGAATCCATGTGAGCCTTTTGAAACTTCTTTTCTTTTCTTTTATCTTATCTTTCCTTTCCTTTTCTTTTCTTTTTTCGTTTTCGTTTTCTTTTTCCTTTTCTTGTTCTTTTCCTTTCTTTTCCAGTATATTAACATAGAGTGTTATATTAGTTTCAGTTGTACAATATAGTAATTCAACAATTCTATATATCACTCATTGCTCATTAAGATAAATGTACTCTTAATCACTTTCAACTATTTTACCCATCTCTCCAACCATCCCCCACTGTGGTAACCAGCAGTTTGCTCTCTATATTTAAGAGTCTGGTTTTTGTCTTTTTTTCTCTCTCATGGTTCATTTGTTTCTCAAATTACACATATGAGTGAAGTCATGTGGTATTTGTCCTTCTCTGACTTATTTCACTTATCATTATACCCTCTAGATCCAACCATTTTGTTGAAAATGGCAAGTTTTTTTGGATAATATTCCTATATATATATGTATATATATATATATATATATATATATATACATATATATATACCACTTCTTTAACCATTCATCAATCAGTGGATAAGTGGATTTTGGGCTGCTTCCATATGTTGGCTATTGTAAACAATGTTACTATAAACGTGGGTGCATGTATCCCTTTGAATTAGTATTTTTGCATTCTTTTGGGCAAAATCCCAGTAGTACAATTGCTATATTGTAGGACAGTTCTATTTTTAACTTTTTGAGGAACCTCCATACTGTTTTCCACCTTGGATGCACCAGTTTGCATTCTCACCAACAGTGCAAGAGTCTTCCCCTTTCTCCACATCCTCTCCCACACCTGTTGTTCCTTGTGTTTTTGACTTTAGCCATTCTGAAAGATGTGAGGTGATATGCCATTGTGATTTTGATTTGAGGGATGATGAGCATCTTTTCATGTGTCTATTGGCCATCTGGATGACTTCTTTGGAGAAATGTTGCTTCATGTCTTCTGTCCATTTTTTATTTTTTTATTTATTTTATTTTTTTAATTTTTAAATTTTTTTATTGTTATGTTAATCACCATACATTACATCATTAGTTTTTGATGTGTTCCATGATTCATTGTTTGTGCATAACACCCAGTGCTCCACGCAGAATGTGCCCTCTTTAATACCCATCACCAGGCTAACCCATCCCCCCACCCCCTTCCCTCTAGAACCCTCAGTTTGTTTTTCAGAGTCCATCATCTCTCATGGTTTGTCTCCCCCTCCAACTTACTCCCCTTCATTCTTCCCCTCCTTCTATCTTCTTTTTTTTTTTTAACATATATTGCATTATTTTATTTATTCTTGGGATGTTGAGTTTTGTAAGTTCTTTATATATGTTGGACACTAAGCCTTTATCATGTATGTCACTTGCAAATATCTTCTCCTATTCAGTACATTGCCTTTTAGTCTTGTTGATTGTTTTCTTTGCTGTGCAGAAGCTTTTAACTTTTATTTTGATGTAGTCTCAATAGTTTACTTTGGCTTTTGTTTCCTTTGCCTTAGGGAGCCAATCTAGAAAAAAAGTTGCTAATGGCCAAGGTCAGAAAAATTACGGCCTGTGCTCTTTTCTAGGTTTCAGGTCTCAGATTTAGGATTTATTTTTGTGGATGGTTTAAGCAAGTGGTCCAATCTCCTTCTTTTGCAAGAAGCTGTCCAGTTTTCCCAACACCATTTGTTAAAAATACTGTCTTTTTTCCACTGGATATTCTTTGCTGCTTTGTTGAAGGTTAATTGGCCATTAATTATAGGTTTATTTATGGGTTTTCTATTCCATTCCATTGATCTATTTTTGTGGCAGTACTATACTGTTTTGATTAGTGCAGCTTTGTTTTGTTTTGTTTTGTTTTAATTTGACAGAGCACAAGCAGGGGGAACAGCAGGCAGAGGGAGACAGAGAAGCAGACTCCTTGCTAAGCAGGGAGCATGAAACGGGCCTCGATCCCAGGACCCCAGGATCATGACCTGAGCTGAAGGCAGCTGCTTAACTGGCTGAGCCACCCAGGTGCCCCTGGTACAGCTTTGTAAGATAACTTGAAGTCTGGAATTGTGAGGCCTCCACCTTCCCTTTTCTTTTTCAAGATTGCTTTGTCTATTTGGCGTCTTTTATGGTACCATGCAAATTTTAAGATTGTTTGTTCTAGTTCGATTAATATTGCTGTGGGTGTTTTGATAGGGATTGCTTTCAATCTGTAGATTCCTTTGAGTAGTATAGACATTTTAACAATATTTGTCCTTCTAATCCATGAGCATGGAATGTCTTTCCATTTCTTTCTATTGTCTTCAATTTCTTTCATCAGTGCTTTATAGTTTTCAGAGTACAGATCTTTTACCTCCCTGGCTACGTTTTTTCTTGGGTATTTTCTTAATTTCTTTCTGCTATTTCATTATTAGGGTATAGAAATGCAACAGATCTCTGTATATTATAGATCTTGTATTCTGCAAGTGTACTGAATTCATTTGTCGGCTCTAGTAGTTTTTGGTGGGGTCTTTAGGGTTTTCTATATATAGTATCGCGTCATTTGCAAATAGTGAATGTTTTACTTCTTTGCCAACTTGGATGCCTTTTATTTTCTTCTTGTGGCTAGAACTTCTAGTACCGTGTTGAGTAAAAATGGGGAGAAGGGCATCCTTGTCTTGTTCCTGACCTTAGAGGAAAAGTTCTCAGTTTTTCAGCATTGACTATGACGTTAGCTCTGGATTTTTCATAAATGGCCTCTATTATGTTGACGTATGTTCCCTGTAAACCTGCTTTGCTGAGGGTTTTTATTGTGAGTGGATGTTGTACTTATAAAATGTTTTCTCTGCATCTATGAAATGATCATATGGTTTTTATCCTTTCTCTTGTTGATGTGATTATTGATTTGTGAATATTGAACCACCCTGCATCCCAGGAATAAATCCTACTTGATGGTGGTGACTGATTTTTAATGTATTGTTGGATTGGGTTTGCTAATATTTTGTTGAGGATTTTTGTATCTATGTTTATCAGAGATATTGGCCTGTTGTTCTCCTTTTTTTATAGTGTGTTTTTCTAGTTTTGGTATCAGAGTAAGGCTGTTCTCATAGAATGAATTTGAAAGTTTTCTATTTTTCAGAAGAGTTGTAGAAGAACCAATATTTACTCTTTAAATATGTGGTAGAATTCACCTTTTAAGACCTCTGGTTCTGGACTTATATTTGTTGGGAGTGTTCTGATTACTGATGCAATAGCTGGAAATTGATCTGTTCAAATCCTTTATTTCTTGCTGATTCAGTTTTGGGAGGTTAAATGTTTCTTCAGATTTTCCATTTCTTCTAGGTTGTCCAGTTTCTTAGCGTGTAATTTTTATAATATTCTCTTATAATACTTTCTATTTCTGTGGTGTCTGTTCTTACTTCTCCTCTTTCATTTCTGATTTTGTTTTTGTTTTTTTTTTGATCCCCCCTTTTTTTTTTGATAAGTCTGGCTAAAGACTTATCAATTTCATTGATCTTTTTAAGAACCCCCTCCTGGTTTCACTGATTTGTTCTATTGTGTTTTTAGTCTATATTTTATTGATTTCTGCTCTAGTCTTTATTATTTCCTTCCTTCTACTGGTTTTGGGTTTTGTTGTTCTTCTAGCTCCTTTAGGTGTAAGGTTTGGTTGTTCATTTGAGATTTTTCTGGCTTCTTGAGGTAGGCCTGTATTACTATAAAGTTGCCTCTTAGTGTAACTTTTGCAGCATCCCAAAGATTTTGGACCATTGTGTTTTCATTTTCATTTGTCTCTGTGTATTTTTTATTTCCTCTTTGAGTTATTGATGGACCCATTTATTGTTTAGTACATGTTCTTTAACCTCCATGGAACTGTGTTCTTTCCAGATTTTTTCTTGTAGTTGATTTCTAGTTTCATAATGTTGTTCTTGGAAAGGATGCATGATATGACTTCCATTTATTTGAATTTGGTAAGACTTGTTTTGTGGCCTAATATGTGATCTGTTTTGGAGAATGTTCTATGTGTACTTGAAAAGAATGTGTATTTTGCTGTCTTAGGATAAATGTTTGAATATATCTATTAGATCCATCTGGTCCAATACGTCATGCAAAGCCACAGTTTCCCCCTTGATTTTCTGTCTAGATGATCTATCCATTGATGTAACTGGGGTGTTAAAGTCCCCTACTCTTATTGTATTACTCTTGATTACTTTCTTTGTTTTTAACAGCTGCTTTATGTATTTGGGTGCCCCCGTGTTGGGTGCATAAATATTTACAATTTTTATATGTTCTTGTTGATTGTTTGCTTTAGGATTATATAGTGTACTTCTTTGTCTCCTGTTACAGTCTGTCTTAAAGTCTATTTTATCTGATGTAAGTATTTTTACCCTGGCTTTCTTTTCACTTCTGTATACATGATAAATGCTTTTCCTTCCCTTCACTTTCAATTTGCATATGTCTTTAGGTCTGAAATAAGTCTCTGGTGTGCAGTATATAGCTGGGTCTTACTTTTTTATCCATTCTGGCACCCTATGTCTTTTGATTGAAGTGTTTAGTCCATTTCCATTCAAAGTAATTATTGATATATGTGTATTTATTGCCACTTTCTTATTTGTTTTATGGTTGTCTTTGTACCTCTTCTCTCTTTCTTCTCTTGCTCCTTTCTCTCATGGTTTGCTTGCTTTCTTTAGGATACACTGAGATTCCTTTCTGCTTATTTTTTGCATACCTATTACCAGTTTTTGATTTGGGTGGTTACCATTATGTTTATATATAACATCCTATGCATATAGCAGTGTATGTCAAGTTGATGGTTGCTTAAGTTTGAACCCGCTCTTTACCTTCTCCCATCTACGTTTCACATATATGGTATCATACTCTCCATCTTTTTATTGTATGCATCCCTTGACTGATTTTTATAGATATATTTAATTTTACTGCTTTTGTGCTTCCTCCTTTTCTTACTCCTGCTTAAGGTCTTTCCTTTCCACTCAAAGAGTCTCCTTTAATATTTACTGTACAGATGGTTTAGTAATCATGAATTCCTTTAACTTTCGTTTGGGAAACTCTCTCTCCTTCTATTCTGAGTGATAGCCTTGTTGGAGAGAGTGTGCTTGGCTGTTTGTTTTGTGTGTGTGTTTGGTTTTGTTTTTTTTCTTTCTATACTTTGAACATATCATGCCACTCTCTTCTGGCCTGCAAAGTTTCTGCTGAAAAATCTGCAGGTCGCCTTATAGCAGACCCCTTGTATGTAACTGTTTTCTTTTCTCTTGCTGCTTTTAAAATTCTTTCTTTATCGGTACTTTTTCGCCATTTTAATTACCAGGCATTTTGTGGTGGACTACCTTGGGAAGATTTTGTTGGGAGCTCTCAGTGCCTCCTGGATCTGGATTTCTGTTTGCTTCCCCAGATTTGGGAAATTTTCAGCTATTATTTATTCAAATAAGTTTTCTGCCTCCTTCCCACTCTCTTCTCCTTCTTGAATCCCTATAATGACACTCGATGGTGTCACTGACGTCTCAAGGTCTATTTTCATTTTTATCATTTTTTCTCACTACTGTTCAGCTTGATTGCTTTACATCATTCTGTCTTTCAGATCACTGATCCCTTCTTCTGTTTCCTCTAGTCTACTACTTATTCCATCTAATGTATTTTTGGGGGCACATTTCACTGTACTTTAGTTTTACATTGATAAAAATAAGAGGGAAATAAGGAAAATTAGACAGTCATGGAGACAAGCATATAAACCTCCCCCGGACCCCCAAACCCTGCCGTATATCTGACCATATCAGAATGTCAGTTGCTGGTTGGGTTCCAGGCAGAACTTTGAGGTCTTCTCTAGGGTGTGTTGTGACGACCGGATCCATGGTGACCAGGATTTGTCCCATGGTAGAGCAGTACCATGGAGGTGCTGCCATCCTCTCTGGAGAATGGCTTTGAGCTGATCCTTGGGAAGTTGGGTGAGATGATGGTGAAGTTGCTGCCAAGTGACCCGAGTCCAAGACTTATTTTCCACAACCTCCAGTGGGAGACACTGCTATGTCTGACTGTCATTGGCCTCTTGGTGGGCCTATTATTTATATTCAGACTTGTTCAGTCGGTTAGAAGTCACCTTTATGGAAGACGTGAAAAGCAGCTGGCAGAAGCACTGGCTGCAGGGATTGAGGAGAAATGCCAACTCATTGACAAGCTTTTTGTAGCGAAGCAAGCGCATACAGGAATCACCTCTAGAAATGGCAGACTAGAGAAAGAGTCATTCAATTTCCCCAGCCTTGCAGCTTCTTACAGAAAAGCGAAGAGGACCAACATGATGCTGATTGATGCAGGAACTAAATTCTCTGGTTCAAGAACTGAAGGGAGAGAGATCCAAAAGGTCAAAACAAGAAGAGCAGATGATGGAGATGCTAAAAGACTTCCAATTCCTGGAACAGATTATGAGATTCACTACATCACAAGGAGCTTTTCTTAACCTGCCTGGAGACCAAGAGCCAAGCTCTCTTGGTTCCTTCCCTAGGAGTGGGCCTGGGTCTTAAAGCAGTGCTGTTCCCTCCACTCCACCCAGGCCTCCCACCTGCCGGGCTTTGTTCCTCCATCTCAGCTTCTATCTGCAGGTCATGGTGGCGAGTGGATGCAAAGATGACCCTCCCTGGGTTCTTCCATATTCACTTGCTAGAAACAGCAGACAGCTCCTTCGTGGTTGACTCTCCACTGTCTAAACATTATTGCACTTCCTGGACCACACCAAGGACTATTGGACTTTCTTTGTCTTCACAGAAGTTTGGAATTTCTTTCAGTAGTACTGAAAGACATACTGTACTTAAAAGCTAATCTTTTACCCTGATTGACTCTTCATATTTCTCAGGATATTATATTGCATATGCTATTTACAATATTCTCATGTGCGAGCTACTTTTATTTATTCTCTGTACAATATAATTTACAAATATAGGTCATGTAGCAATAAAGACTTTTTTTTAAAAGATTTATTTATTTATTTGAGAGAGAGAATGAGAGATAGAGAGCACAAGAAGGAAGAGGGTCAGAGGGAGAAGCAGACTCCCTGCTGAGCAGGGAGCCCGATGTGGGACTCGATCCCGGGACTCCAGGATCATGACCTGAGCCGAAGGCAGTCGCTTAACTAACTGAGCCACCCAGGCGCCCGCAATAAAGACTTTTGTCAACAGCAGTATTTTTTGGTTTTGTTTTTCCAACATTCACAAGTCATACATAAAAGCACCTCCCCACAAGTATGTATTTTTTTAATTTAAATTCAATTAGCCAACTTATAGTACATCACCAGTTTCAGATGTAGTGTTCAATAATTTGTCAGTTGCATAGAATACCCAGTGCTCATCACATCACATGCCCTCCTTAATGCCCATCACCAATTACCCCATCCCCCCATCCACTGCCTCTCTGGCAACAAAAGAGAGCTACCCTATGACCCAGAAATTACAGTACTAGGTATTTACCCCGAAGATACAAATGTAGTGATCTGAAGGGGCACCTGCACTCCAATGTTCATAGCAGCAATGTCCACAATAGCCAAACTGTGGAAAGAGCCAAGATGTCCATTGATAGATGAATGGATAAGACACAATGGAATACTACTTAGCCATCAGCAAGGATGATTACTCAACTTTTAAAACAACATGGGTGGAACTGGAGGGTAATATGCTAAGTAAGTGGAATAAGTCAATCAGAGAAAGATAATTATCATATGGTTTCACTCATATGTGAAACAGGGCAGAGGACCATAGGGGAAGAGAGGGAAAACAGAGTCATTAGAGAAGGAGAAAAACCATAAGAGACTCTTAGCCATCTCATGTATTTTTAATTTTAGTTATTAAGTTCTCCATCTTCGATTGGTTCTTGTTTATGTTTTCTATCTCTTTTTTGAGGGTCTTACGTCCTCCACCCTTTTCTCAAGTGTAGTGAGTTTATGACCATTGCTAAATTCTCTAGCAGGCATACTGCTTATCTCTGTTTTATTTAGCTTTCTTGATGTGATTTTGTCCTGTTTTTTTTTTTTTTTTCATTTGGGATATATTCCTCTGTCTCCTCATTTTGTCTAACTCTGTTTCCATGTGTTAGGAAAGTCAACTACATCTCCTGTTCTTGAAAGTTGTGACCTCATAAATTAAGAGTTCCTGTGATGCCCTGAAGTGCAATGTTCCCTGTTCATGAGAATATGGCACTTCTGGGCTAGTCTCTAATGTGTGTGACGAGTGCACTACTGTTGTGGCTGAGCTGCATTTGCCTTCAGTCAAGTCATATGCACTGGTCCCTTTGCCTGTTGTGGGCAGGGTTCAGTCCCTGTGTTGTTAGTGGGCCACTCTGCGGCCCCCTTGGGCTTGAGGTGAGTCACACCAGGCATTTGCCAAAGATGCAGGAGCACCAAACTGTAGGGTACTTTTTTTGTGTTGTTCCCTGAAAAGCTTTCATGGGTGGGAGGGGCCTGCTCTCAGACTAGATGTCTGCCTCTGGCCCACTGCTGGAGTGATAGTTGTTTCAGATGTGTGGTTACCTTCTCCTTTCCCTAGGTCAGGAGTCACTTTAGATTGCTTGACTGGCCTGTCATGGTTGTTTGAATATTGCCAGGTTGTGGCATTCTTTCAGATTGGCTCTGGCCAAAAAGTATTGGTAGAGGCTTTTCCACAGGAGAATGCATGGACTCCCAGTGTTAACAATGTTGTGCAGATCTGCTTTGGGAGGTGACCTGGAGCTCCTTCAGAATACTACTTTTTAAGGGGTGGGATGGATGAATTTGCAGGAGATAATGTGGCAGGTGAGTGGTACCAGCAAGGTCCACTTTGGGATGTGATCTTCAGCACCAAAAACTCCTACTAGTCCCACTGAGTTAGAAGGCGGCAAATTAGTAGAAGTATGCAGGGTTGGGTAATGCTGTTTGCAAGTTTCGTTCAGAGTGTTGGCATTGAGCTGGTTTCCACTGGTGTCTTTGTATCTCGGTTCATGGACAGGTATGGGAAATCGCACTAGTTAGCTCTTTTGTTCCTGGAGATGTCTCCCAACAGCCCCCTCCAGCACATGCTCTGGGATTAGTAAACAAACCTCCCTCCTTTATACCTCAGTCATTTTTCAAACCACTGCTTTTATGCTTTACTCCTGAGGGCTATTTATTATGTTGTCTCTTTAAGGGCAGGTACTCAGGACTCAGTTTCCTCTTGTCCTCCTGGCTCTCAGTGTAGCATTATGGTTTCATGGACACAGTCCACATTGAATTTCAGAGCTAGATGTTTAGAGGTTCATCTCTCAAATGGGAATCTTAAAATTTGGGGAACCAGATATGAGATCCAAATTTTTCACTGCTCAAGAAGAAGTTGGGAGGTATATAGTTCCTCCTAAATATGTGTCTCAGCCTCTCCTAACCATTTCAATATAGGTTTTTCTTATTCATCCGATGTATAGCAGAGGCTCAGCTAGTTTGGATTTCTTTCAGAGGTAATTTTTCCATATGTAGCTGCAGATTCAGTGTGGATCCAATCACCTTGGAGGAGGTGATTTCAGGAGCCTCCAGTGTTGCCATCTTGAACTGGAACCCACTCCTCTTCCTTTTCATTTGTCTCCTCTGACTGGATAATATCAGGAAATCTATCTTCAATTTCAGAGCTTCTCTCTTTTGCCTGATTAAGTCTGCTTTTGAAGTTCTCTATTTTATTTTTAATTTCATTTATTGCATTCTTCAGATCCAGAATTTGTTTTTTTAATTATTTCTATGTTTATTGAACTTCTCTTTTTGCTCATGCTTTGTTTTCCTGTTTATTGAGTTGTCTATGTTCTCTTGAATTTCAGTGAAGTTCCTTAATTATTTTGAATTTTTTTTCAGGCAACAGGTTGCCCTTTTTTGGTATTTAGTTATTGAGAAATTGTGTTGCTTGGCAGTATCATGTTTCCCTGTTTTTATTTCATGTTTCTTATTGTTTTGCATTGATGTCTGTGCATTTGAGGGTGTGTCACCTCTTCTAGTCTTTTCACACTGTCTTCAATGGGGAAAGATGTTTACCTAAAGGTGGCCGTGAGGGTGCCAGTTGTGTGAAGTGCAGCATCTTAATTCCTGGGAGGACACAGTGGTTAAATCTGTGCACCTCCATCTGTTGAGGTCAACATCAACAAAGACAGAATCTTCTGTGGTCAAGGATGTGGAAGTCCTATGGGTCACATTGATGACTACTCCTAAAGTCCTCAGAAGTGAAGGCTCCTGGTATCCTTCTGTTATTTCTTCCTTTGGGAGGAAGTCTAGGCAAGGTAATTCTTCTTGGTACCAGATATGGCATGCTTGCACTCAGATTAGCAGCAGAGCCAGGATCTAGTTAGGCACACAGAGAATGCCAAAGCTTCTCAGTTTTGGGGCACAGATGCACTACTGCTGGTATCTGAAGTGTGAGAGTGTGCAGATCTCCTGTGAAACTAGGTTCTCAGCCTATGGGGCTCAATGCAGTAAGTGAGGCCCTGCAGGCAAGAAGAGCAGCAGTTAGCTCTGAGAAGACAGGGTGCAGCAGTGCCTTGGGCCCAGTGGTCATGGTGTAAGAGCAGCACCCCCTGGAGATGGTGTGTCAAAGTCTAAACTCTGGCCCTAGGGGACAGGACACCCAGAGCAGCAGGGCAGCCTTGGTAATCTAACATCATAGCCACTAGTTAGAACTCTGGGACTGAGGTACAGTGCTGCAGCAATGCAGCCTCGTGATTGTAGAACAAAGCCTTGACTTAGGAACAAGCATGGGGTGTAGAGGAGTGGAAGCTTAACCTGGTAATGGCCAGTGAAAGTGAAAATTTCAGACCTGGGGGCTGAGTGCATTGCAGCAGCAGCAGCTGTCCTCTCACAGATAGCTACTTGATAGTGGAGTGGGACATAGGGTACCTGGGGGCAGGTCTCATGCAGCAACAGCTCCAGCCCTGGAGGAGACATACCAGCAGGGACTCTGTAGTACTGTCAGCTGGGTTCAGTGTTGATAAAGACTGTGAAGTTCCTTAGTAGCAAAGGCTTCAGGTGTTCATGTAGTGAGGCTTGCTGGGGATTCTATTGGTCTCCTTTTCCCCCATGGGGTAAAGTCCCTCTAAGAGGATCCTTCTTGGCATTGAGCTACTCTGGACCAAGGAATGGGATGACACATGTAAAATGCTTCCTATGCTTTTCTCTGTGGCCATTCACAGGTTTGAGATTCAAAAAATTACTGGTGCTTGTTGTAGTCCAGAGTTTCCCAGAACTATTTTCATCAGTCTGTGGTTGTTTATTTATTGTATTTGTGGGGAAGTCAAGTGTTGGGACCTCCTAGTCCTCCATCTGCTCAAATTTGACTCTATTTTATAAATCCCTGACCCCTTCTGTTTGTTTTAAATAATATTATAAAATATTGCACTTATTTTCTTTTTAATCTCTGAACCACTTGGTTTGGTAGGTTTTTGTTTTATGGATTTGGATTTTGCTTTTTTAATCTCCAAAGTGAAATCTCAATCTCTCTCTCTCTTCCCATCTCTCTCCCCTACCTCTCTCCAGTTTTAAAGAGTTCAACTGAGTTCATTTACAGTTTTAAGACAAATATATTTGTATTAGTTCTGAAAAACTTTTTTTAACAAATACACATTTTCTCAATTTTAAGATTTTTATACCATAAAAATGTTGTGTTTTTTTTCCTCAAAGGTTACAGAAAAGATTGAGTAGCCTAAGAGAAAGGCATTCTTTCTTTTATCTGGTGAATATTTACTGAATATAAACTATGTGCCCAGGACTCTTTACTGAATAAATGTAGAAGGATCCCTCTTTTGTGGAAGAGCTCACTTTTTCTTTTTTTTTTTTTCTTTTTTTTTTTTTTTAAAGATTTTATTTATTTATTTGAGAGACAGTGAGAGAGAAAGAGCACATGAGAGGGGGGAGGGTCAGAGGGAGAAGCAGACTCCCCGCCGAGCAGGGAGCCCGATGCGGGACTCGATCCCGGGACTCCAGGATCATGACCCGAGCTGAAGGCAGTCGATTAACCAACTGAGCCACCCAGGTGCCCAGAGCTCACTTTTTCTTAACAAGACTGATGTTAAACCTATTGAATAAGTAAACTATGTAGTTACCTTGTGGATAATATACAGTATGAAACAAATAGAGTATAAGAAGAGAAAATCATGAAGAGTTTTGAATGACTGAGTTAGGGGTTTCAATTTTAAATAGGAGGGTCAAGGTAGACCTCATTGAAAAGATGCATTTGCACAAAAATGTGAGTGTGATGAGAATTTAGCTGTATAGATATTAAGGGAAGGGCATTCTGAGCAGAGGGATTCCAGTATAGCCAATTACTTTTCTGAAGAAAGCAAATGAAGATGGTTAAAAATATAGATGGAATTTTGAGGTGGAATGTGCATGCCCAGTTTTATTAGAAAAAATGGAATATGAACACATCACTTGAGGATTGGTTGAAGACATATGGGGGTTGACAAAATATGGAAGAATCATTGTGGGAAAGGGAAAGGGTACAAACTAGAGTTGAGTAAGAGTTGTGTTGAGGAACCCTTGGGCTGACAAGAGAATGGATGTTATTCATTTTCAATAGAGTCATTCAACGCAAATAGGCAATTTTCTGTGAAATGCTGTTTGCACTACAAGTGGCTAAGAAGGGGGCTGTTGTTCATTCATTATGTACTATATGCTAGCCTTTTGTAGGCTGCTTTATAATATTTCAGTACTACTACACAAATGATTGATTTTACATATGAGGTAACTTAGACTCAAACAGAATAAGCTATATGTTGTTAACATGTAATAAACACCCAAGCCATCATTAGAACATAGTATTGCTTAGGAAAAGAAATAAACCAAAAAAAATATACTGGTTGATTTTTAGGTGATGGCTTTATTTTGTAAGGTAAATATTCCAAAGAGCCATCTGATGAAAAGTGATAATTTATACCCACTAGGTACAGAGGCAAGTGTGCCAACAGGTACTGGACCTGGAGATAGGGGACAGGCAAGGGGCGGAAGCAAATCATTTCTTCACACAACAAAAGATTTCAGTTGTTTTTATCACTAGGGTTTCAAATTTTATAATGGTTGTGAACAATATATACTTTGTGAAATGAAATGTTTAGAGATCTTTCAGTCACTTATTATTTTTGTATTATAGTATGAAAAAAACCAGAGCTGTTATAAAGTGTGTTCATGTGTAATTCCTCCTTTTTCACTCTTGGCTAATATATTGTTTTCACTAGGTACAGCATTAATGTGAAAATCCAAGATACTTTATTTGTGGATTTTGTTTAAGGTTTATATTATACTTGCAGATGAAAATGCTTTCAAAATTATTTATATCAAACATTATCTTTGTGCTGCTTTCTCATGCATTGCTATGTTGTAAATGCCATTATGGATATCTTGCAGTGGCTATAAAGCATTTTGGATGGCATCTTAAAAGTGATACCAAATATAAGTGATATGATTGGATAAAATTTAATATTGTGGGAGTTTAGTATTTTGTAGTGAGAATGGGATAATATTCTAATCATTCACTCTTTTGTTGAAAGCAGTTCTGATTGAGATAGCAAATCATATATCATTTGGTCTGCAGTATTAAAGACTCACCCTTGAAATTTTATATCATTATCAATAACCACACAGACCATTTATGTGGTGCAGTGCTGTTTCAGTTTTCACATCTAGGTTTTTAATATTTTTATGTCAATATAGTGGCATATTTCATATAGATGCTTCAACAACTATCTAGACATATTTTAAGGTTGATAAATAGGGATTATCTTAAATTCATTTGCAATGAAATTGAATAGCTGACCCAAGGGCTTAGGTTAAGAGAGGCAAGTGAATGTATTGTACAACATCATTTTTTATTTCTTTTGGGTTTGATTTTTCTCTATGATTTGTAATGAAATAAATGAATGGGCCCAATTCTATTACTGATTAAATGGATTTGACTGGAACCTTTAACAGGAAAGTCACAATAGCAGTGAGCTTCAGATCAAAAGCTTTAAAATAAAAATGAAGAACTGTTTCAGGGAGAAAAAGAACTAGGCAGTAATATAAAGGGAGACTTATTTAAATTCAAATGGATCACTTGATTAAATGCAGGGATCACACTGCTACATGTTGTTGTTAAGCTGGCATGTATAAACTAGGTACTGTTCAACTATGAAAATACTTCATATGTAGACCATTGTTTTTCCATTTTTCAAATATATTTTGAATAGTTACTGTGCACCAAGCATTATTAACTGTTGTTACAGATTAAATTGTGCCTCCCCCCCAAAAAATATATATGTTGAAGTCCAAACCATCTTACTTGTGGAGTATGGCCTTATTTGGAAATAGGGTATTTGCAGATATAGTCAGGTTAAGATGAGGTCAGTAGGGTAGGCTCTGATTCAATATGACCATTGTCCTTACAAAAAGAGAGAAATTTGGACATAGACACACACAGAAAGGAGAAAATGGCCAAGTGAAGACAAAAAAGACCAAGAAAAAGCCATGTGACAATAGAGGCAGAGATTGGAGTAAAGCAGTTGCAAACCCAGCAAGTCTTAAGGATGGATGGCCATCGCTAGAAGCTTGGAAACGGAGTTCTCCTTACACATTTCAGAGAAAGAATGGCCCTACTAACCCCTTGACCTTGGAATTCTTATTTCCAGAACTGTATTGAAATATAGGTCATATATTTTAATAGGCTCTGGAAAAAGCTAAATGATTTGATTAATTTGTGAAGTAAACTGATGCAGCATCTCATTCAGCTATATGGATATACTTAATATATTTTTAAATGTATGATGGTAAGTATTACTAAAGTAAGACACTTTATTAGTGATACAAGACTCAGTCACAATAAAGACATTTAAGGAACTTAAAATATTATTAAGAAAGGAAGACATTTACCACCCCCACCCCCCAAAAATATCCAATATAAAAGGACTTTTCCAGTTTGTGACATTGGTACAGATATGAAGCCCTAATAATTTCTAGTGAAGAGGAGGCTATATTTGATTGCAAACACTTCAGGGAAAAGGCATGAGCTTAGGATAGTTTGGATTTGATAGTTTAAAATACAAACTTAAAGGGAAGAACTTGCATAGGTAACCATGTGGACAGAACCACAGAGACAAAAAGCACAAGAAAGTGGGGTATTAAAGACCCACGCTCTTGTCTATGCTAAAATTCTTCAGCAGTGGCAAGTGCCCTGGGCAAAGTTCTGACACTGAAACCATATTTTTCCACTCCTTTCTAATGGACTCAGCCTCTGAAGCAACAGAGAGTGGTTTCTACAAACTGTATCCCCAGGACAGACAGGGTAAGAGTAAAACAAAAGAACAAAACAAAACAAGGTGTCAAATACTTCACCCCATCCTGAATATCTGTAAACTTATGAACTTTCACTTTCAAGAAACTCAGGCTTGAGACAAAAGTATATTTATTTTCTTTTCACTGCTGGAAGCTTTCATTCAAATATGAATAGCCAGAGCCTGTTAGAATTTAAGCCAACAGTTGGTATTTTAGAGTAGGAAACTGAGGTTTAGGCTGTTTAGCATATGGGAACAGAGATCGCAAAGGAATGTGACTAGACCTTAGAAACAATGGTTCTTTGAAAAGTGCCCATCTCATGTTTTTTGACTAAGCCCAAAGACTGGAGGAGCTGAAGTAAACCCCAAGATACGAGGAGAAAAGACTAATTGCTTGGCTTCCCACAGTGTAATACAAAAAGTGGTAAGCCTTATGGGAAAACCCATTATCCAAAATGGCATCCAGGAGATTCTTAGATGAGTATGAGGTCAACCATAAAAGTTATGAACTCCTAGAGTAGTGTGGAAAGATAACCAATGTTCCTGAGTACCCACTCCCCACCAAAGGTTCTGAATTGTTGGGAGCATCAAGGTACTATAAAAGGAATTTTAGTTGGGACAAAGAAGATGCAGACTGTTTAATTCTGCCAATTAAAACCTGGTATGGGGACATGAACTGGGTCAGTTAAAGGCAGTGGAAATAGTGAGGGCCAGATGGAGATGAACTACATTTTGATGCAGACCAGAGTAGTCAGAAAGTGACATGAAGACCAGATGTCTCCCTTCTAATGCTGGAATGATATATAACTCCATCCTAGGATTTGGATAAATTAGAGAAATTAAGGAGACCCTTGTCTGTGTACATTGTGTGTGCCTGGTGATGGTATGTGTAGGAGGTAGAATTCTAAGAGACTTACTTTAAAACAGAAGTAATTTATTTTCCATGAATTGGTAGAACTGAGCATTTTTGACATCCATAGAATTGGGATCTCAAGAATAGTAATTGCAGTTACAAACAAAGTTATATTTTACACATCTGATTTTGTGGACTGTTTGCACTATACAGTTGATATCTACTGAAAGAAATTGAGACATGGGGGTGCAATAAATGATAATTTGCCTTATGTCCTGATAAAGAGTCACATTTATGAAATACCATCTTTCTGCCAGGTTTAGGCTAAATAATTTCATATTAATCTTTTATACTGTTTAAAAAATTTTTACTGAGTTATAGTTGATACACAATGTTATGTTAATTTCAGGTGTAGAACATAGTAATTCAACAAGTCTATATGTTATGCTATGCTCACAATTATAGCTACCGTCCATCATCATTAAATACCATTACAATACCATTGATAATATTCCCTGTGCTATACCTCTTATCCCCATGACTTACTCATTCCATAACTATGAGCCTGTGTCTCCCATTCTCCTTTACCTATCTTGTCCCCTCTGGCAACAAACAGTTTTTATTGGTCTGTTTCTGCTTTTTGTTTGTTTTGTGTTTTAGATTTTGCATTTAAATGAAATCAATGCTTTTTGTCTTTGGTATTTTTCACAAATGGCAACATCTCATCTTTTTTATGGCTGAATAATATCCCATTGTGTGTGTCTGTCTGTGTGTATACACCACCTTTTCTTATTCATTCATCTATCAATGGACATATGGGTCACTTTCATATCTTGGTTATTGTAAATAATGTTCAATAAACATAAAGGTGCATATATCTTCTTGCATTACTGTTTTCATTTTCTTTGGGTAAATACCCATTAGTGGAATTACTGGATTGTATAGTATTTGTGTTTTGATTTGGGGAACTTCTATACTGTTTTCCACGGTGGCTATACCAATTTCCATTCTCACCAACAGTGCACAACGGTTCCTTTACTCCACATCCTCACCCACACTTGTTATTTCTTGTCTTTTTGACTCTAGCCATTCTGACAGGTGTGAGATGATCTCATTGTGGTTTAGATTTGCATTTTCCTGATGATTAGTGACATTGAACATCTTTTCATGCGTCTGTTAGTCATCTGTGTGTCTTCTCTGGAAAAATGTCCATTCAGATCATCTGCCCATTTTTAATTGGATTTTTTCCCCTTGGTATTGAGTTGTATAAGTTCTTTCTATATTTTGGATATTAATATTTTATTGGATATATCATTTGTAAATATCTTCTTCCATTCAGTAGATTGCCTTTTTGTGTTGATGGTTTCTTTTGCTGTGCAAAAGCTTCTTAGAGTAGTCCCAATAGTTTATTTTGCTTTTTTTTCCCCGTGCATCAGGAGACATATCCACAAATATGTTACTGCCTTGGTTTTCTTTTAGGACTTTATGGCTTCGGGACTCACATTTAGGTCTTTAACCCATTTTCAACTTGTTGTGTATGGTATGAGAAAGTGGCCCAGTTTCATTCTTTTGCATGTTGCTGTCCACTTTTCCCACCACCATTTATTGAAAAGACTATCTTTTCCCCATTGTATATTCTTGCCCTCTCTGTTATAATGTTGCAATAGTCTATGTGTCTATTTTTGTGCCAGTACCATACTGTTTTTATTACTATAGCTTTGTAGTTTACCTTGAAATCTGGGATTGTGATACCTCCATCTTTGTTGTTCTTTCTCAAGATTGCTTTGGCCAGCCATAACGTTTTGATGATTATTTAAAATGTTCATGTTACTATTTTGGCTTTGTGGATCTTCTGTTTTCTCAAATTAAAAACTGTAATTCTGCATTTTCCTTTGCAAAATTGTCTAGAATGACAAAATGTGATAATATAGGAATTGGGAAGTATTTAGTGTGTTTCACATAGGTAAGTTATAGTGTGTTGGCCTGATCATTCTGTGCCCAGCTATTTGAAACTGAGTCAGAAAGTTAGCTGATGGTCACTAATCAGTTTGTTTTGTTTTGGAAAAGCAAAATCTTCTAAGCTGTTCAGTTATAAGATTGCCAAGAATTAGATTATTGGAGACAATTAGAAAATATGCTCTGAACTGCTGAGTCCAATTGAGATTACATAAAATAAGGACAGCAATGTATTTTTTATTCCATTTATTCTTTATTCAGTAAGCCCACTAATATACTTAGTGACCACAGTGTGTCACTAATTATGTATTTTGGGATATTCATAGTATGTTTAATTAATACCCAAGTATTTCATGCAAACACAGTTAGAAAATTTAATAGAATCTCTTTGAAAACTGGACTTTTTATTGAAAACATAATTCTAATTTATATCACTAGTTGATGTTTTATGATTATTTGCCCTATTAATAAAAGTAATTTTTGGTTAAGATATATTCAAATTCCCATAAAATGTAATTTATATTTCTTCACTGAATGCTCATTACTGGTATTTACAATAAAGTTCATTTCTTCAGCAAATTGTAAATAATGGGATGTAAGCACATAGCAACCCAGAAAGATACATTAATTTTTTAATACACAGGAAGATGTTTTCCTCAGTGCCCAAACTACTCCTGGTATCATAGTGGTGCTTTCAGATCTCAAATGCAATGTGGTGAAATTTATTCTTTAGTACATCCATTTATTTCATTATTCAGTGTTTATTGAGCAGTAATAAGCATTGGAAAAATTATAACATACTGATGCTATAAAAGCAAGAGAAGGCCTTTGGTTCCAAGAAGTTTAGAGTATAGTAGAGTGGTTATCACAAAAGACTTTATATGCATTAACTTATTCCTTATAACAATTCAAAATAGGGACGCTTTTAAATGTGCTCTTCACTTTACAGAGGGTGAAAAGTGAGTCAGAGAAACAAAGTGATTAGCTTAAAGGCACACAACTAATCAATATCAGAGCTAATATTTGAAACCAGGTAGTTTAGCTCCAGTGCCTGGGCTTTAAGCTACTACATGAGAAAAATGCACAGGATACTGTTGGAGCATAGAGAAAATCCTCATCAAGTTCAAGAAAATCGTTACAGTAGAGCTTAAGTTTAGTTTTGATGAAGGAAGAGGAAGAACTCCCTGAACAGTAGGGACCATCTGATTGTGTGAGGAATAAAGTTTGTGCATTTTATGTGGACATGTTCATTCATGTAGAAAAAATGAAGGAAATAGAGCTAGGATTTTAGGGTAAGCATCAGGACCCAATGGATCTAGGATAATAATCAGAAAAATTTGAACTTTGTTCTAGAAAATAGGGGTAAGTACTGAAAGTTCATCCTGGCAACTGTGAGGTAGATGGAGCCAATTGAAGTAAACTATGAAAAAGTTGGTGAAAACCCAAGCATAAGTATTTACAGTGGAAGAAAAAGAAGACAAAGGATGTCTATTTTTAGTATTTTAAATGGCTGTCATTTAATAAATATTTTTGTGTGCTGGGCATTTTATGTGTAATCTCTCTAAATCCTAAGCAGTTCTATGAGACAGATTTTATTAGTGATGTTTATATTGAGCAGTCATCTTGGACACAGCTTTCTTCCTCACCTCCCATATCTAGAGCATCACCATGTCCTGTCAATTGCACTTCCTAAATATTTCTCAGATCTTTTCTTTTTTCATATTCATGAAACACAATATTCTCTGCTGTACTTAATGATATCATGGGATTCTCAGTAGCCTACAAACTGTTCTCCCTAACCTTCTCTAAACTTTCCTTTAATCCATTCTCCATACAACATTGGAAGGTGATCTGTCAAAGTACATTTCTGATCATGTTCCTCCTATGCCTAATACTCTTTTATGATACATATCGCTCTTAAGATAATGGCTGGAACTCTTACCATGGCCCTCAGGACCCTTCATCATGTAACCTCTACTTCCTGCTCTAAATTCATCTTGTACCAGTATTCCTCTATTTTCTCTCATCCAGTCTCACTGACTGTCATCTGGTCCTTCATATTCACTATTTGCATATATTATTCCTTTTGGTTGGAGCATTCTTTTTCATCCTCTTAACTATAGCTTTGAATTTCACATATCACTTCCTCTAGAAATTTTTCTCTACTTTATGTCATATCCCTCTATTAAGAGCCTTAGAGGTCTTTATCTATTACAATTTTAGTTGTCCAACTGGCAAATTAATATAAAATGTCAGTGGATTACATTTACAGATCAAGTTTTCTTGAAGAGATGATTGTTTAAAGCCAAAAAATGTATTGGTTTTCTACTAAGACTGTCTGCTCCTTTAGGATGGAATATTGTACCAAATTTACCAATACAAAGGTATTGATGTGTATGTGGGGGGGGGTTGTGTGTATAATTATGTGTGCATATTTATGCTTAAAGGTAATGGATTCAGGTCTTGTTATATTGTCTTATGAGTCAAGTCAATGGCAGAAAAATATGACATGGATATCTTCCCTCTCATATTTGGGGAAGGATATGTTTTTGTCTAACAGATTTGGAAAAGACCAACTTGGGGCAACTGAGGAAGAAAAAGACAAAGAAAAATGAAGTTGAAGTAATGAAAAGGAGAATAACTCCAATCCCATTCAATTTGAAATAAAATATTTTAAGTCTGTTGGACTAGATATATGATTTATTACAATTATAGTAGGCTTGATTTGGTGGAGAGAGGCCTTCCTAGGTAATAGTTTGATGCCCTGCATTGTGACTTTGAATTGCATAGCTAACTTCACAGAAATGCCCTAAACTTGCTCGCATTCTCTTTTTATTAATTTAAATTTTCTCCTGTGTTTTTTATAAGAAAAAAAATGTTTCTTTGGCTTGCCAAAAATTTTAGAAACAATAAACACAACTAGACATCTTCAAAACTCAGAAACCAAATAAACTCTTCAGTTGAGAAAATTTTTTTTGTTAGGAGTATAAAAGAGGATGCAAGACAAGTATGTGGAACTTTCAATATCATATACAGAAAGAGATCAAAATATTGCAGATAAATGTTTCATTCAAACTTCAACTCATTTTTAATAATTCATGTTACCTAAATGAGAGAAAACTTAGTTTGCTTCCCAATTAAAATTACAATATAGGTCATATTCAGATGACAACAATGGACTCATGGCTCCTATCTGAAAAGCACATTTGAATTGTAATCAAATTCCAACAGCTTTAACTTTGCAAGCCTCCTGACTGCTACCCCAACTGGGTTTCCTTTTAATTATGGAGATTGTAACTTGCCTTCAGAGAGAACATGCAAGGCCTGAGACACTAAGGTGAAGTATAATACATCTCGCTGGAGGTATCTGCTTACGTTTTGAAAATAAAATTGTATGGTAATAGAAATATAGACATATTATGAAATAAAATGAAAGTCCACATGCATTTTTAAGATCAAACATCAATTTGAAAAAGTTTGGTACTTGTAGGACTTGGATTTACCTTCTTACTCTACTTTGATATCTCAGTGTTTTGATGGAAAAATTTAAGAAACCACAAATAGGCAATCTCCCAGGTTTCTTTACCATTTAGTATATAATTTATTTGAATATTTTTAATAGAACAACAAAAAGTATAAATATGGCTGTGGTAATTCACAAACACTTTAATTCACGATAACTCCTTCCAGATACAGTCAACTGAATGACATCTCTTCTTCCTGTCAATGGTCAGTGTACAGATTTACATTCTGATTAAAAGGTATATGACACAGTAAAGAACATAGGTTGAGATCAGAGAGATCTGGCTCCAAATCTTCATTCCATTACTTCATATCTTGCTTAGTTACTTAACTTCTGGCCTCTTTCTTTGTCCATTAAATGGGGACAAACTTCCTATATTTTATATTGTGATAACAGAGACAGAATATTTGTAAAGGGAATGGCTATTGCTGCACATGAGGTGGTCATCAGCTTAAATAAGTGTCCTTTCTTTCCTGAGTGAATTGAAATTCTGTTGATAATAACTGGCTGTATCTTATGCATCTAGGTATCCTTAAGATATAAAATATTTATAAATTGTGTTCAATACAGTCTTTGAATTAGTCTCTGTTATGCCATTTGTTTTATTCCACCTTAAAGATTTTTTATATGATAAATATATACTTTTGATTTGATATGATCTTCATGAAAAGACAGATTGTGCCTTAACTGTTTTTAATGTGTCCTCACACTTAGCATTCTGTTATGGGCATTCTAGGTATGTGATCAATACTTGTTGAATCTCCCTTTTAAACAGTCCCACGTCCAATTTTCCCATTTGGGTTAATGAGGGTTTTGTAATAAAAAATTATTAACCAAAACAGGTAAATTAAAGGTGGAGCCGTTTGAAGAGAGATTCAACAAACATTAATTGCATAATCCAGGATGACCAAAACAACGCTAGGTGCAAGGACACATAAAGGCAACTAAGGCACAACTTATTCCTCATTCTCATCTTACTCAAAATCAAATCCCACTTCAAGCTGTAATTTGCTTCTCACAGTGTTTCTCACATTTTTTCCAGTTCCACTGCTCTCCCCTTCCTCCAGCTGCTTACTGCCCAACAATCACACTTTTGTAATTATTTTTAATTTATTTTACCTCCTTATTTTCCCATTATATGGTTTTGCATTTCAATCACATATCAATCTTTTGCAGCCTTCTGGAGCAGAACTTTCTCTTAGTTCTCTATTTTACTCATCACTTCTGAGTCTCTCTGGATACGTGTCTGCTCAACAGAGCCAAAATTTCCTGTGGCTATTTTAAGATTGATGAGAGTTGCACAAAGAGCCAGTTAGCCCACAGCAGGCTCATGTTATTTGTGTTCTTCAACAAATTTGTTGAAAAGAAGAAAATACATTGACTTTTATCATGTTTCTCTCTTTCAATTTGTTCTGAAAAGGGACATTTGTTAACTCTAACATTTGGTGCATTCACTATAACATTTATGAAATAGAAGAGATAAAATTTGGAGACCAAATAACCCCTAGAGATAAATGCTTTGTTTAGAACTACAGACAGTAAATTTATAAGAATGGGTATTTTTGGATATATTATTTTGCATTTGTGCTTTTTTTCTACTTAGTAGATTGAGAGTTTGTTACAAAAGGATGTTTTTTTAAGGATAAATGAATAGCCAGATACAGAAATACATAGGATGAGGCCTGGATAGATTCTGAACACAAGAGCTTCTGTCCTTGTAGAATTTGGGTATGCCACCCTTCTGGCACATAGACATGCTTTTTTGTTTTGTTTTGTTTTGTGGTAAAATACACTGAACATAAAATTTACCATCTTACCCATTTTAAAATGCATAGTTTGGTGGTGTTAAATATATTTTCATTGTGCAACCATTACCACCATTCATCTTGTAAAACTGGAACCCTATACCCATTGAGCAATAACTCTCCATTATCCTCTCCCTCCAGACTCTGGCAAGTACCATTGTTCTTTGTCTTGAAATACCTCATATAAGTGGAATAATAGAGTGTTTGACTTTTTGTGACTAATTTCACTTAGCATAGTATCCTTAAGGTTCATTCATGTTGTAGCATATTGCAAAATTTACTTTTAAGGCTGCATAATATTCTATTGTAAGTATATACCAAATTTTGCTTATCCATCCGTCAATGGAAACTTGGGGTGCTTCCATGTATTAGCAATTATGAATAATACTGCTGTGAACATGGCTGTGCATATGTCTTTGAGACCCTACTTTCAAACTTTTGACCCAGGAGTGGGATTGATAGACTATACGATAATTCTATTTTATTTTTTTTGAGGAGCTACCATAGTGTTTTCCACAGTGGCTATACTATTTTTCATTTATATCAACAGTGCACAAAGTTTCCAACTCTTCAACGCTTGCTGTTTTTTTGTGGTTTTGATAATAGTTATCCTAATAGGAGTGAGGTGGTAACTCACTGTACATTGTTGTTTTAAATTTTTTTTACTTTGTTGAGAAATAATTGATATACATCACTATAAGTTGAAGGCATACAGCATAATGGTTTGATTTATAGATGTTGTGAAACAATTACAATAGGCTTAGTTGACATCTATCATCTCATACAGATACAAATTTTTTAAAAAATGTGGTTCAGATTTGCATTTCTCTAATGATTAGTGATGTTAAGCATCTTACAGGCTTATTGTCAATTATATCTGCTTTAGAAATATGTCTGTTCAAGTCCTTTATCTATTTTTGAAGTGATTTTGTTGTTGGGTATTAGGAGATCTCTACACATTCTACATATTAATCTCTTATCAGATATAAGTTGCAAACATATTCTCCCATTCTCTGTGTTGCTTTTTTACTCTTTGCATAATGTTTTTAATGCACATTTAAAATTTTTTCATGAAATCCAATTTGTCTCTGTTATACCAAGAATCATTGCCAAATCCAATATTGTAAAGCTTTTGTCCTTGTTTTCTTTTTTTATGTTATGTTAATCACCATACATTACATCATTGGTTCTTGATGTAGTGTTCCATGATTCATTGTTTGGCATAACACCCAGTGCTCCATGCAGAACGTGCCCTCTTTAATACCCATCACCAGGCTAACCCATCCCTCCACCCACCTCCCCTCTAGAACCCTCAGTTTGTTTCTCAGAGTCCATAGTCTCTCATGGTTCGTCTCCCCTCCGATTGCCCCCCCTTCATTTTTCCCTTCCATCTTCTTTTTTTAACATAAAATGTATTATTTGTTTCAGAGGTACAGGTCTGTGATTCAACAGTCTTAGACAATTCACAGCACTCACCATAGCACATACCTTCCCCAATGTCTATCACCCAGCCACCCCATTCCTCCCACCCCCCACCACTCCAGGAACACTCAGTTTGTTTCCTGAGATTAAGAATTCCTCATATCAGTGAGATCATATGATACATGTCTTTCTCTGATTGACTTATTTTGCTCAGCATAATACTCTCCAGTTCTATCCACATTGTTGCAAATGGCAAGATTTCATTCCTTTTGATGGCTGCATAATATTCCATTTTGTGTATATATACCACCTCTTCTTTATCCATTCATCTGTCGATGGACATCTTGGCTCTCTCCATACTTTGGCTTTGTGGACATTGCTGCTATAAACATTGGGGTGCACGTGCCCCTTCGGATCCCTACATTTGTATCTTTGGGGTAAATACCCAGTAGTGCAATTGCTGGATCTTATGGTAGCTCTATTTTCAACTTTTTGAGGAACCTCCATACTGTTTTCCAGAGTGGATGCACCAGCTTGCATTCCCACCAACAGTGTAGGAGGGTTCCCCTTTCTCTGCATCCCCACCAACATCTGTCATTTTCTGACTTGTTAATTTTAGCCATTCTGACTGGTGTGAGGTGGTATCTCATTGAGGTTTTGATTTGGATTTCCCTGATGCCGAGTGATGTTGAGAACACTTTTTCATGTGTCTGTTGGCCATTTGGATGTCTTCTTTGGAAAAATGTCTGTTCATGTCTTCTGCCCATTTCTTGATTGGATCATTTGTTCTTTGGGTGTTGAGTTTAACAAGTTCTTTAGAGATTTTGGATACTAGCCCTTAATCTGGTATGTCATTTGCAAATATCTTCTCCCATTCTGTCGGTTGTCTTTTGGTTTTGTTGACTGTTTCTTTTGCTGTGCAAAAGCTTTTGATCTTGATGAAGTCCCAATAGTTCATTTTTGTCCTTTCTTCCCTTGCATTTGGCGATGTTTTTAGGAAGAAGTTGCTGTGGCTGAGGGTGAAGAGGTTGCTGCCTGTGTTCTCCTTTAGGATTTTGATGGACTCCTGTCTCACATTTAGGCCTTTCAACCATTTTGAGTCTATTTTTGTGTGTGGTGTAAGGAAATGGTCCAGTTTCATTCTTCTGCATGAGGCTGTCCAATTTTCCGAACACCATTTGTTGAAGAGACTGTCTTCTTTCCACTGGACATTCTTCCTTGCTTTGTTGAAGATTAGTTGACCATAGAGTTGAGGGTCTATTTCTGGGCTCTCTATTCTGTTCCACTGATCTATGTGTCTGTTTTGTGCCAGTACCATACTGTCTTGATGATGACAGCTTTGTAATAGAGTTTGAAATCCAGGATTGTAATGCCAATGCTTTGCTTTTCTTTTTCAACATTCCTCTGGCTATTCAGGGTCTTTTCTGGTTCCATACAAATTTTAGGATTATTTGTTCCATTTTTTTGAAATAAGTTGATGTTATTTTGATAGGGAATGCATTAAATGTGTAGATTGCTCTAGGTAGCATTGACATCTTCACAATATTTTTTCTTCCAATCCATGAGCGTGGAACGTTTTTCCATTTCTTTATGTCTTCCTCAATTTCTTTCATGAGTATTTTATAGTTTTCTGAGTACAGATTCTTTGCCTCTTTGGTTAGATTTTTTTCCTAGGTATCTTATGGTTTTGGGTGCAATTGTAAATGGAATTGACTCCTTAATTTCCCTTTCTTCTGTCTTGTTGTTGGTGTATAGGGATGACTCTGATTTCTGTGCATTGATTTTATATCCTGCCACTTTACTGAATTTCTGTATGAGTTCTAGCAGTTTTGGGGTGGAGTCTTTTGGGTTTTCCACATAAAGTATCATATCATCTGCAAAGAGTGAGAGTTTGACTTCTTCTTTGCCAATTTGGATGCATTTATTTCTTTTTGTTGTCTGATTGCTGTGGCTAGGACTTCTAATACTATATTGAATAGCAGTGGTGATAGTGGACATCCCTGCTGTGTTCCTGACCTTAGGGGGAAAGCTCTCAGTTTTTCTGCATTGAGAATGATATTCGCTGTGGGTTTTTCATAGATGGCTTTTAGGATATTGAGGTATGAACCCTTTATCCCTATACTCCGAAGAGTTTTGATCAAGAAAGGACGCTGTACTTTGTCAAATGCTTTTTCTGAATCTATTGAGAGGATCATATGATTCTTGTTCTTTCTTTTAGTAACGTATTGTATCACATTGATTGATTTGCAAATGTCGAACCAACCTTGCAGCCCAGGGATAAATCCCACTTGGTCGTGGTGAATAATCCTTTTAATGTACTGTTGGATCCTATTGGCTAGTATTTGGCTGAGAATTTTTGCATCCATGTTCATCAAGGATATTGGTAATTCTTTTCGTTGGGGTCTTTGTCTGGTTTTGGGATCAAGGTAATGGTGGCCTCATAAAATGAGATTGGAAGTTTTCCTTCCATTTCTATTTTTTGGAACAGTTTCAGAAGAATAGATATTAATTCTTCTTGAAATGTTTGGTACAATTCCCCTGGGAAGCCATCTGGCCCTGGGCTTTTTTGTTGGGAGATTTTTTTGATTACTACTACAACTTCCTTAGTGGTTATAGGTCTGTTCAGTTTTGGTAGTTTTTACAACTTTAGGAATGCATCCATTTCTTCCAGATTATCTAATTTGCTGGCATATTGTTGTTCATAATATGTTCTTATAATTGTTTGTATTTCTTTGGTGTTGGTTGTGATCTCTCCTCTTTCATTCAGATTTTATTTATTTGGGTCCTTTCTCTTTTCTTTTTGATAAGTCTGACCAGGGGTTTATCAATCTTGTTAATTTTTTCAAAGAACCAGCTCCTAGTTTTGTTGGTCTATTCTACTGTTTTTTGGTTTCTATTTCATTGATTTCTGCTCTGATCTTCATTTTTTCTTTTCTCCTGCTGGGTTTAGGCTTTATTTGCTGTTCTTTCTCCAGCTCGTTTAGGTATAGGGTTAGGTTGTGTATTTGAGACCTTTCTTGTTTCTTGAGAAAGGCTTGTATTGCTATATACTTTCCTCTCAGGACTGCCTTTGCTGTATCCCAAAGATTTTGAACAGTTGTGTTTTCATTTTCATTGGTTTCCATGAGTTTTTTTTTTTAATTCTTCTTTAATTTCCTGGTTGACCCATTCATTCTTTAGTAGGATGCTCTTTAGCCTCCATGTATTTGAGTTCTTTCTGACTTTCATCTTGTGATTGAGTTTTAGTTTCAAAGCATTGTGGTCTAGAAATATGCAGGGAATAATCCCAATCTTTTGGTACGGATTGAGACCTGATTTGTGACCTAGGATGTGATCTATTCTGGAGAGTTTTCCATGGGCACTAGAGAAGAATGTGTATTCTGTTGCTTTGGGACGGAATGATCTGAATATATCTATGAAGTCCATTTGGTCCAGTGTGTCATTTAAAATCTTTATTTCCTTTTTGATCTTTTGCTTAGATGATCTGTCCATTTCAGTGAACAGGGTGTTTAAGTGCCCCACTATTATTGTATTGTTGTCAATGTGTTTCTTTGCTTTTGTTATTAATTGCCTTATATAATTGGCTGCTCCCATGTTAGGGGCATAGATATTTACAATTGTTAGATCTTCTTGTTGGATAGACACTTTAACTAGGATATAGTGTCCTTTGTCATCTTATAACAGAGTTTGGTCGAAAATCTAATTTGATTGGTATAAGGATTGCCACCCCAGCTTTTTGGTGTCCATTAGCATCATAAATTGTTTTCCACCCCCTCACTTTCAATCTGGAGGTGTCTTTGGGTCTAAAATGAATCTCTTGCAGACAGCATATTGATGGGTCTTGTTTTTTAATCCAATCTGATAGCCTGTGTCTTTTGATTGGGGCATTTAGCCCATTTACATTCAGGGTAACTTTTGAAAGATATGAATTTAGTGCCATTGTATTGCCTGTAAGGTAACTGTTACTGTATATTGTCTGTGTTCCCTCCTGGTCTATGTTACTTTTAGGCTCTCTCTTTGCTTAGAGGACACCTTTCAATATTTCTTGTAGGGCTGGTTTCGTGTTTGCAAATTCCTTTAGTTTTTGTTTGTCCTGGAAGCTTTTTATCTCTCCTTCTATTTTCAATGACAATCTAGCTGGATATAGTATTCTTGGCTGCATATTTTTCTCGTTTAGTGTTCTGAAGATATCATGCCAGTCCTTTCTGGCCTGCCAGGTCTCTGTGGATAGGTCTGTTGCCAATCTAATATTTCTACCATTATAGGTTACATATCTCTTCTCCCGAGGTGCTTTCAGGATTTTCTCTTTTTCTCAGAGACTTGTAAGCTTTATTAGATGGTGGGATGTTGACCCATTTTTATTGATTTTGAGGGGGTTTCTCTGTGCCTCCTAGATTTTGATGCCTGTTTCCTTCTCCAAATTAGGGAAGTTCTCTGCTATAACTTGATCCAATATACCTTCGGCCCTCTCTTTCTTCTTTACAGGGATCCCAATTATTCTAATGTTGTTTCATCTTATGATATCACTTATCTCTCAAATTCTGCCCTCGTGATCCAGTAGTTGTTTATCTCTTTTTTTCTCAGCTTCTTTATTCTCCAACATTTGGTCTTCTATATCACTCATTCTCTCTTCTGCCTCATTTATCCTAGCAGTTAGAGCCTCCATTTTTGTTGCACCTCATTAATAGCCTTTTTGATTTTGACTTGTTTAGATTTTAGTTCTTTTATTTCTCCAGAAAGGGTTTCTCTAATAACTTCCATGCCCAGCTAGTATCTTTAAAATCGTCATTCTGAACTCTAGTTCCGACATCTTACTAATGTCCGTATTGATTAGGTCCCTGGCAGTCAGTACTGCCTCTTGTTCTTTTTTTTGATGTGATTTTTTCCATCTTGTCCTTTTGTCCAGAGAATAGATGAATGAGAAACAAAATGCTAACAGGATAACAACGACCCCAGAAAAATATACACTAAACAAATCAGAAGAGACCTGAAACTGGGGGAATAGAAAGGGAAAGAAAGAAAATAAAAAAAAAGATAAAGATAAAAAAAAGAAAAGAACAGAATATGATCAAATATGATCAGGCTGGTGCATAGATCAGTGCTACACCCTAGATTTTGTGCATATTTTGGTCTGTTAGAAGAGAGTGCCTCTCAAAATTTTAAAGAAAGAAAAATCTTATGCATGTAGAAAAATAAGGGTAAATATGGTGAAGGGATGGAATATGACTGTAATGATGAAAATTATAAAAGATTTTATAAAAGGAATTGATAATATAAGAAGTTCGTTGAAAAAAGAAAGAAGAGGATTTAAAAAAAAAAGGAGAGAATGTGATCAGGACGGAGACTATAACAAAGCCATACACTAGAGATTTAGGGTATATTTTGGTCTGTTAGAAGAAACTGTATCTCAAAATTTTAAAGAGAGAATATATATACATATATACCAAAAATAAGGTTAACTACTATGAAGGGATAGAATATGACTCTAAAAATGAAAAATAAAAAAAAATTTTAAAAAGGGGATTGATAAGATGTTGGTTGAAAAAGGGAAAAGAAAATTTCAAAAAAAAAGTTAAAAAAAATTAACTTTGAAAGACTAAAGAATCATGGGAAAAAAGCCAGTCTTTCTGTGACCCAGAGGGTCCTCAGACCACACTGTCGCAGCGACGGTTCCACCCCTGGCTTAGTCACTGGAGCGACGTCCCTCAGCAGAGCCGACTTCTAAAAGTTCCGATTTTGTGCTCTGCTGCTCTATCACTTGCCAGTAGCAGCTGAGGGAGGCCCCCTCCCCTGCCCTCTATCTTCCCGAATATCGCCTCAGATTCATTTCTTTGCATGCACGTCCTACCTTCCAGTAAGTGGTCGCTTCTCTGTTCAGAGAGTTGTTGCTACTCTCCTCTTCGATCTCCTGTTGAGTTGGTAGGTGTTCAGAATGGTTTAATCCCTATCTAGCTTAATTCCTGGGACCAGATGAAATGTAGGTCTGCTACTCCTCTGCCATCTTGCTCCTCCCCCCGTCCTTGTTTTCTTCTAAGAGTTGTATAGTTTTTGGTCTTAAATTTAGGTCCTCAACCAATTTTGAATTAATTTTTATATGATATTAAGGGTCCAACTTTATTCTTTTGCCTCAAATCCAATTTTTCTCAGCACCATTTGTTGAAAAGACTGTCTTTTCCCCACTGAGTGGTTTGGGTACCCTTGTAAAAAATTATTTGACCATATATATGAGGGTTCATTTCTTTTCTATTCCAATGCCCTATATACCCATTTTATGCCAACACCAAAGTGTTTTGATTACTGTAGCATTGTAGTAGTGTTTGAAATCAGGAAGTGTGAGTCTTGTTTTGTTCTTCTTTATCAAGAATATTTTGGCAATTTGGGATCCCTTAAAGATTTCTTATGAATTTTAGGATGGGTTTTTCTGTGTCTGAAAAAAATGTCATTCAGATTTTGATTTAAAATATTGTCTTCTAATCCAGTAACATGGAGTATGTTTTGATTGATTTATATCTTTTTCTTTCAGCAATGTTTTATAATTATCATTGTGTAAGTCTTTGACTTAAGTTTATTCTTAAATATTTTATTCTTTTTTTTTAAATTTTTATTGTTATGTTAATCACCATATATTACATAATTTGTTTTGGTGTACTGTTCCATGATTCATTGTTTGTTCATAACACCCAGTGCTCCATGCAGAATGTGCCCTCCTCAATACTCATCACCAGGCTAACCCATCTCCCCACCCTCCTCCCCTCCAGAAACCTCAGTTTGTTTTTCAGAGTCCATCATCTCTCCTGGTTCGTCTCCCCCTCTGACTTACTCCCCTTCATTCTTCCTCTCCTGCTATCTTCTTCTTTTTCTTTTTTCTTAACATATGTTGCGTTATTTGTTTCAGAAGTACAGATCTGTGATTCAACAGTCTTACACAATTCACAGCGCTCACTGTAGCACATATCTTCCCCAATGTCCATCACCCAGCCACCCCATCCCTCCCACCCCCAACCACTCCAGCAACCCTCAGTTTGTTCCTGAAATTAAGAATTCCTCATATCAGTGAGGTCATATGATACATGTCTTTCTCTGATTGACTTATTTCCCTCAGCATAACAGCCTCCAGTTCCATCCATGTCATTGCAAATGGCAAGATCTCATTCCTTTTGATGGCTGCATAATATGCCATTATGTATATATACCACATCTTCTTTATCCATTCATCCGTCAATGGACATCCTGGCTCTTTCCACAGTTTGGCTATTGTGGACATTGCTGCTATAAACACTGGGGTGCACATACCCCTTCGGGTCCCTACATTTGTATCTTTGTGGTAAATACCCAGTAGTGCAATTGCTGGATTGAATGGTAGCTCTAATTTCAACTGTTTGAGGAACCTCCATACTGTTTTCCAGAGGGGTTGCACAAGCTTGCATTCCCACCAACAGTGTAGGAGGGTTCCCCTTTCTCCACATCCCCGCCAACATCTGTCGTTCCCTGACTTGTTAATTTTAGCCATTCTGACAGGTGTGAGGTGGTATCTCATTGCGGTTTTGATTTGGATTTCCCTGATGCCGAGTGATGTTGAGCACTTTTTCATGTCCCTGTTGGCCATTTGGATGTCTTCTTTGGAAAAATGTCTGTTCATGTCTTCTGCCCATTTCTTGATTGGATTATTTGTTCTTTGGGTGTTGAGTTTGATAAGTTCTTTATAGATTTTGGATACTAGCCCTTTATCTGATATGTCATTTGCAAATATTTTCTCCCATTCTGTCGGTTGTCTTTTGGTTTTGTTGACTGTTTCTTTTGCTGTGCAAAAGCTTTTTATCTTGATGAAATCCCAATAGTTCATTTTTGCCCTGGCTTCCTGTGCCTTTGGTGATGTTTCTAGGAAGAAGTTGCTGCGGCTGAGGTCGAAGAGGTTGCTACCTGTGTTCTCCTTTAGGATTTGGATGGACTCCTGTCTCACGTTTAGGTCTTTCAACCATTTGGAGTCTATTTTTGTGTGTGGTGTAAGGAAATGGTCCAGTTTCATTCTTCTGCATGTGGCTGTCCAATTTTCCCAACACCATTTGTTGAAGAGACTGTCTTTTTTCCACTGGACATTCTTTCCTGCTTTGTCAAAGATAAGTTGACCATAGAGTTGAGGGTCCATTTCTGGGCTCTCGATTCTGTTCCATTGATCTATGTGTCTGTTTTTGTGCCAGGACCATACTGTCTTGATGATGACAGCTTTGTAATAGAGCTGGAAGTCCGGAATTGTGATGCCGCCAGCTTTGCTTTTCTTTTTCAATATTCCTCTGGCTATTCGGGGTCTCTTCTGGTTCCATACAAATTTTAGGATTATTTGTTCCATTTCTTTGAAAAAAGTGGATGGTATTTTGATGGCGATTGCATTGAATGTGTAGATTGCTCTAGGTAGCATTGACATCTTCACAATGTTGGTTCTTCCAATCCATGAGCATGGAACGTTTTTCCATTTCTTTGTGTCTTCTTCAATTTCTTTCATGAGTATTTTATAGTTTTCTGAGTACAGATCCTTTGCCTCTTTGGTTAAATTTATTCCTAGGTATCTAATGATTTTGGGTGCAATTGTGAATGGGATCGACTCCTTGATTTGTCTCTCTTCTGTCTTGTTGTTGGTGTATAGGAATGCCACTGATTTCTGTGCATTGATTTTATAGCCTGCTACTTGACTGAATTCCTGTATGAGTTCTAGCAGTTTTGGGGTGGACTCTTTTGGGTTTTGCACATAAAGTATCATATCATCTGCAAAGAGTGAGAGTTTGACTTCCTCTTTGCCGATTTGGATGACTTTGATTTCTTTTTGTTGTCTGATTGTTGTGGCTAGGACTTCTAATACTATGTTGAATAGCAGTGGTGAGAGTGGACATCCCTGCCGCGTTCCTGACCTTAGGGGAAAAGCTCTCAGCTTTTCCCCATTGAGAATGATATTCGCTGTAGGTTTTTCGTAGATGGCTTTTATGATATTGAGGTATGTACCCTCTATCCCTATACTCTGAAGAGTTTTGATCAAGAAAGGATGCTGTACTTTGTCAAATGCTTTTTCTGCATCTATTGAGAGAATCATATGATTCTTGTTCTTTCTTTTGTTAATGTATTGTATCACGTTGATTGATTTGCGGATGTTGAACGAGCCTTGCAGCCCAGGGATAAATCCCACTTGGTCATGGTGAATAATCCTTTTAATGTACTGTTGGATCCTATTGGCTAGTATTTTGGTGAGAATTTTTGCATCCATGTTCATCAAGGGTATTGGTCTGTAATTCTCCTTTTTGATGGGGTCTTTGTCTGGTTTTGGGATCAAGGTAATGGTGGCCTCATAAAATGAATTTGGAAGTTTTCCTTCCATTTCTATTTTTTGGAACAGTTTCAGGAGAATAGGTATTAATTCTTCTTTAAATGTCTGATAGAATTCCCCTGGGAAGCCATCTGGCCCTGGGCTTTTGTTTCTTGGGAGATTTTTGATGACTGCTTCAATTTCCTTAGTGGTTATAGGTCTGTTCAGGTTTTCTATTTCTTCCTGGTTCAGTTTTGGTAGTTGATACATCTCTAGGAATGCACCCATTTCTTCCAGGTTATCTAATTTGCTAGCATAGAGTTGCTCGTAATATGTTCTTATAATTGTTTGTATTTCTTTGGTGTTGGTTGTGATCTCTCTTCTTTCATTCATGATGTTGTTGATTTGGGTCATTTCTCTTTTCTTTTTGATCAGTCTGGCCAGGGGTTTATCAATCTTGTTAATTCTTTCAAAGAACCAGCTCCTAGTTCCGTTGATCTGTTCCACTGTTCTTTTGGTTTCTATTTCATTGATTTCTGCTCTGATCTTTATTATTTCTCTTCTCCTGCTGGGTTTAGGCTTTATTTGCTGTTCTTTCTCCAGCTCCTTTAGGTGTAGGGTTAGATTGTGTATTTGAGACCTTTCTTGTTTCTTGAGAAAGGCTTGTATTGCTATATACTTTCCTCTCAGGACTGCCTTTGCTGTATCCCAAAGATTTTGGACAGTTGTGTTTTCAATTTCATTGGTTTCCATGAATTTTTTTAATTCTTCTTTAATTTCCTGGTTGACCCATTCATTCTTTAGTAGGATGCTCTTTAGCCTCCATGTATTTGAGTTCTTTCCGACTTTCCTCTTGTGATTGAGTTCTAGTTTCAAAGCATTGTGGTCTGAAAATATGCAGGGAATGATCCCAATCTTTTGGTACCGGTTGAGACCTGATTTGTGCCTAGGATGTGATCAATTCTGGAGAATGTTCCATGGGCACTAGAGAAGAATGTGTATTCCGTTGCTTTGGGATGGAATGTTCTGAATATGTTTGTGAAGTCCATTTGGTCCAGTGTGTCATTTAAAGTCTTTATTTCCTTGTTGATCTTTTGCTTAGATGATCTGTCCATTTCAGTCAGGGGGGTGTTAAAGTCCCCCACTATGATTGTATTGTTGTCAATGTGTTTCTTTGCTTTTGTTATTAATTGCCTTATATATTTGGATGCTCCCATGTTCGGGGCATAGATATTTACAATTGTTAGATCTTCTTGTTGGATAGACCCTTTAAGTAGGATATAGTGTCCTTCCTCATCTCTTATTACAGTCTTTGTTTTAAAATCTAGTTTGTCTGATATAAGGATTGCCACACCAGCTTTCTTTTGGTGTCCATTAGCATGGTAAATGGTTTTCCACCCCCTCACTTTCAATCTGGGGGTGTCTTTGGGTCTCAAATGAGTCTCTTGCAGACAGCATATGGATGGGTCTTGTTTTTTAATCCAATCTGATAGCCTGTGTCTTTTTATTGGGGCATTGAGCCCATTTACATTCAGGATAACTATTGAAAGGTATGAATTTAGTGCCATTGTATTGCCTGTTAGGTGACTGTTACTGTATGTTGTCTGTGTTCCTCTGATCTTTGCTGCTTTTAGGCTCTCTCTTTGCTTAGAGGACCCCTTTCAATATTTCTTGGAGGGCTGGTTTCAAGTTTGCAAATTCCTTTAGTTTTTGTTTGTTCTGGAAGCTTTTTATCTCTCCTTCTATTTTCAATGACAGCCTAGCTGGATATAGTATTCTTGGCTGCATATTTTTCTCGTTTAGCGCTCTGAAGATATCTTGCCAGTCCTTTCTGGCCTGCCAGGTCTCTGTGGATAGGTCTGTTGCCAATCTAATATTATTACCATTGGAGGTTACATATCTCTTCTCCTGAGCTGCTTTCAGGATTTTCTCTTTGTCTCTGAGACTCGTAAGTTTTACTATTAGATGTCGGGGTGTTGACCTATTTTTATTGATTTTGAGAGGGGTTCTCTGTGCCTCCTGGATTTTGATGCCTGTTTCCTTCCTCACATTAGGGAAGTCCTCTGCTATTATTTGCTCCAATATACCTTCTGCCCCTCTCTCTCTTTCTTCTTCTTCTGGGATCCCAATTATTCTAATGTTGTTTCGTCTTATCGAATCACTTATCTCTCGAATTCTGCCCTCGTGATCCTGTAGTTGTTTCTCTCTTTTTCTCAGCCTCTTTCCTTTCCATCATTTGGTCTTCTATATCACTGATTCTCTCTTCTGCCTCATTTATCCTAGCAGTTAGTGCCCCCATTTTGATTGCACCTCATCAATAGCCTTTTTGATTTCGACTTGGTTAGATTTTAGTTCTTTTATTTCTCCAGAAAGGGTTTCTCTAATAACTTCCACGCTTTTTTCAAGCCCAGCTAGTATCTTTAAAGTCATGATTCTGAACTCTAGGTCTGACATCGTACTAATGTCCGTATTGAGTAGGTCCCTGGCTGACGGTACTACCTCTTGTTCTTTTTGCTGAGGTGATTTCTTTCGTCTTGTCATTTTGTCCAGAGGAGAATAGATGAATGAGAGAACAAAATGCTAACAGGTTTACAATGTCCCCAGCAAATATACTGTATACAAATCAGAAAAGACATGAAACCAGGGGAAAAGAAAGGGAAAGAAAGAAAAAAGAAAGAGAAAAAAAAAGAAAAAAGAAAAAAGATAAAAACAAAAACAGAACAATACAAAAAAAAGCAGAATGTGATCAAATATGATCAGGCTAGTGCATAGATCAGTGCCACACACTAGATTTTGGGCGTATTTTGGTTTGTTAGAAAAAAGTGCCTCCTAAAATTTTAAAGGAAGAAAGACATATATGTACAAAATAAGCGTTGATACAATGAAGGGATAGAAGATGACTGTAAAGATGAAAATTATAAAAGATTTTATAAAAGGACTTGATAAGATAAGAAGTTGTTTGAAAAAAGAAAGAAGATTTAAAAAAAAAAAAAGAAAAAAGGGAGAGAATGTGATCAGGCAGGAGACTAGAACAGATCCATACTCTAGTGATTTAGGGTATATTTTTATCTCTTAGAAGAAACTGTATCTCAAAATTTTAAAGAGAGAACAACTTATATATATATGCCAAAAATAAGGGTAACTACTATGAAGGGATAAAATATGACTCTTCCAGTAAGTGGTCGCTTCTCTGTTCAGAGAGTTGTTGCTGCTCTCCTCTTTGATCTCCTGTTGAGTTCGTAGGTGTTCAGAATGGTTTGATCCCTATTCAGCTGAATTCCTGAGACCAGACGAAATCTAGGTCTCCTACTCCTCCGCCATCTTGCTCCGCCCCTAAATATTTTATTCTTTTTGATAACATTGTTTTTGTAATTTCCTTTTCAGATTGTTCAGTGTTCTTGTCTAGACATGTTACTGATTTTTGCATTTGACTTTGTATCCTGCTAGTTTTCGAAATTCATTTATTCTTTTTTTTTATTCTTTAAGACTTTATACATATAAGATCATATAACTTGCAAAGATAAGTTTACCTCTTCCTTTCCAATTTGAATATCTTTTTCTTTTTTGTTTAATTGTCCTAACTAGAACTTCCAGTACTATGTTGAATTAAAGTGTTAAAAGTCGGCATTCTCACTTTGTTTCTGAACTTAATGTTGAAAAGAAAGTGTTTCCTCTAAGTATGGAGTTCACCATGAGTTTTACATATGATTTTTATTATATTGAAACAGTTTCCTTCTGTTCCTAGTTTATGCGGTGTTTTTGTCATGAAAGGTGTTGGATTTTCACTTTTTATGCAGCAATTGGGATTTTTTTTCCTTTATTCTGTTGATATGGCATATTATATGCTCAATTTTTATATGTTGAAATATACTTATATTTTAGGAATAAATCCCATTTTATCATGGTGTTTAATCCTTTTAATATGCTGCAGAACTCTGCTTGCTAGTATTTTTATTGAATATTTTTGCATCTATGTTTATAAAGGATATTGGTCTGTAGCGTTTTTTTCTTGTATTTTTGCCTGTTTTTAACATCAGGTTAATTTTGGTCTCATAGAATAAGTTAGAAAGTTCTCTTTTGTTTGTTGGAAAAGTTTGAGAAGAATTGGTATTAGTTCTTCTTTAAATGTTTGGTAGCATTCACTAGTGAAACCATCAGGTCCAGGGCTTTTCTTTGTTGGGAGATTTTTGATGACTGGTTCAATGTCCTTACTGTTTTATGTCTATTCAGATATTCTATTTCTTTATGATTTAATCTTAACAGCATCTCTGTTTTGTTGACATGTAATATTCATAATACTCTCATAATCCCTTTTATTTATGTATTATGATTAAAAAATTTAAGTCTTTGTTACATCTAGCTATAGGGTTGTCAATTTTATTGATCTTTTCAAAGAAGTTACTTTTGGTTTCACTTATTTTCTCCATTTTTCTACTCTCCATTCTATTTCTGCTCTATTCTTTATTTCCTTCCATCTGCTACTTTTTGCTTTATTTTGTTCTTCATCTGGTCTTTAAGTCATAAGGTTAGGTTATTAATTTGAGATCTTCTTTTAAATATAATTATTTATAGCTATAAATTTCTCCCTTAGCACTGCTTTTGCTGTGTTGATATGTTGTTTTTGTATTTTCTAATTTCCCTTATAATAACTTCCATGATCCATTGACTTTTTAAAATGTATTATTTAATATCCACTATTTTGTGAATTTTCTAGTTTTCCTTCTGGTTTTTATTTCTAACTTCATCCCTTTGTGGTAAGAGAAGATACTTTGTATGATATATATCGTTTCTAATCTACCATAACAATCTGTGACTTAATGTAGGATCTATCCTGGAAAATGTTCCATGTGCAGTTAAGAAAAATGTGTATTCTGTTGTTGGATTGTTCTCTAAAAATCTGTTAGATCTATTTGGTTTATTGTGTTTTTTAAGTCCTCTCTTGCCTTTGTTTATCTTCTGTCTGGTTGTCCTATTCATTATTTTGAGGGGGATATTAAAGTCTCCAGCTATTATTGTAGAACTATTTCTCCCTTCATTTCTGTCACTTTTTGTTTCATATACTTTAATGATTTTTTATTAGGTATGTAAGTGTTTATAATTGTTACATCTTCATCTCTTGTAAACTTTTTTGATTTAAAGTCTCTTTTGTCTGATATTAGTTAAAAAAAAGGAGTAGGGGTGGTTATTACTATTTTATGGCATCTTTTTTCTATCCTTTCACTTTTAACCTGTTTGCTGTCTGCTTGAGATCTGAAGACACGTATTGTTAGATCATGTTTTTAAAAGCCATCCTGCCAATCTCTGCCTTCTGATTGGAGAGTTTAATCCATTTACATTTAAAGTAGTTACTGATAAAAAAGGATTACTACTGTCGTTGTGCAATTTGGTTTCTATACACCTTACCATAGTTCTGTCCCTTATTTTCCTGCATTACTGTCTTCTGTTGTGTTTGATTTTTTGTAATAAAATGTTTAAATTCCTTTCTCATTTTTTTGTGTGTATTTATAGCTATTTCTTTTGTGGTTACCATGGAGATTACAGTTAACATCCTAAAGTTATAACTTATATTTATAATCTATATTACTTTAACTTCCATAACATATAAAAACTACTCTTTTACAGCTTTGTTTACCCTCTTGGTTGTTAATATCACAAAATTACATTTTTATACACTCTGCACCTTGAAACAACTAATATTTATTTTAAATGCATGTCTCTTAAATTATGTAAACATTCAGATTTGAAATTACTAACTTTACATTAATTTTTTTCTTTAAATGTATTAATCTCAAATCAGGTAGAAAACAAAAAGTGATTACAAAGCATATACTAGCATTTATAATTTCCCATGTATTTACCTTTATGTTGTATGGAGAAATAAAGATTTCAACAAAGTCATTAACTAGTAACCTTTTATTTCACTTTTTAGGACTTCTTTGAACATTCCTGGCAGGGCAGGTCTAGTGGTCACAGAATTGTCTAGCTTTTGTTTATCTGGGAATATCTTCATTCTGCCCTTCTTTGTAAAGGACAGCTTTCCTGGATGTGAGATTCTTTGTTGATATTTTCTTTTAGCGCTTTAAATATATTGGCCCACTGTCTTCTGGATTCCACAGTACTGAAGAGAAATGTTTTTATCTTATTGAACATCCCTTGTATGTGATAATTTTCTTTGCTCATTTCAAAATACTCGGTCTTTTGAAAGTTTGATTATAATGTGTCTCAGTATGGATCTCCTTGAGTTCATCTTATGGAAGTTCTTTGAGCTTCTTGGATGTTTATATTTGTGTATTTAATCACATTTTGGGAGTTTTCAGCTATTATTTCTTCAAATATTCTCTCTGCCCCTTTCTCTCTTCTCCTTTTGGAACTCTCATAATGCATATGTGTTATGCTTGTGTTGTCCCATAGGTCCCTTAAATTTTGTTCACTTTTCCTTCTTTCTTTTCTGTTCCTCAGACTCAAAAATTTCCTTTATTCTATCTTCAAATTTGTTGATTCATTATTCTGACTACTCAGACCTACTTTTGAATCACTCTAGTGAAATTTTCATCTGAGTAATTTTATTTTCACATCCAGATTTTTTTTTTTAGGTTTTCTGTTTATTGATATTACCATTTTGTTCATACACGGTTTTCTTGACCATATCTTTCTTTAGTTCTTTGAGCATCTTTAAGACGGATGTTTTAAAGACTTTATGGGGATACCTGGCTGGTTCAGTTGGTTAAGCGTCTGCCTTTAGCTCAGGTCATGATCCCAGGGGCCTGGTATTGAGTCCTACATCAGCTCCTTGCTCAGTGGGGAAGCCTGCTTCTCCCTCTGCCTGCCACTTCCCTGCTTCCCCCACTTGTGTGTGTGCTCTTTCTCTCTCTGACAAATAAAATCTTTAAAAAAAGACTTTGTGAAAAAGTAGAGGCAGATATACAGGGGCAGACTATTTTGTTGATTTTTTTTTCCCATTTGAATTTTCCATACATTCCTGTTTCTTTGTATGCATTTTTTTTTAAACCTCTGGACCTTTGAATATAGTAATATGGTAATACTAACACCAGATTCTGTTTCTCAGATTTTGCTTTTTTTTTAATGATTGTTTTTGTTGGCTATCTCTGTGTCAAGGATCCAGTGGAGGTGTAAATGTAACATCTTTTCATGTTTTCTCTGAGACTCTCCTGGGGTAGACACAGTTACTTTCTAATTTTCCCTGTGTATATATAGTTGTTTTTGAATGTTCTATTCTTTATTGCCTGGCTCCCCAAAGTGGAAAAAGCATAAAATGAAGACAGGAGAAAATCCCCTGGAAGTTACTCCTGCCAGAGGAGGGTCTTGCAACAATGAGGAGTTGGTGCAACAACAATGGCAACACCTCCTGCTGCATCTTATCACAGAGGGACAGACAATCAGTAATCAGAGCAAAAATCACCAGTCTTTGGAGGATGGGTCCTTTTTGCCCACACTGGCTCCTCAATGCTGCCTACAAGCTGCTCAGCTGCCTGCAATGTAGCTGAGTATCTGATACTGGGCTAAGAGATTAAATTGACCAAAATGAATCACAATTTACCATCCAAGTCTTCATTTGGAATTTGCAAGCTTTCGACAGATTTCAGAGTTCCAAAATTGTTATATGAAACATATTCTGGCCAGCAGATTATTGTCAATATTGGGAGACAGATTACTGGTGCTACAAATTCTGCCAACTTTTGGTATCAGGCTGATGTTGGTCTCATAAAATGAGTTTGGAAGTAATTCCTCCTCTTACACTTTTTGAAGAGTGTGAAAAGGATTGGTATTTTTTCTCTGAATGTTTGAAAGAATTCACCAGTGAAGACATCTGATCCTAGACGTTGTACCTGTAATCAAAATCTCCTAATGGTAGGTTGTAGGTTTCTAGAAATTTATCTCTTCAGGTTGTCTAATGTGTTGGCCTATAGTTAGTCATAGTTGACTCATGAGCCTTTGTATTTCTCTGGTATCAGTTGTAACACCTACTTATTTCTATCCCTTCACTTTCATTTTGTGTGTGTCCTTACGTCCGAAGTAAGTCTCTTTTAGACAGCATATAGATTTTTTTTATTCCTTTTTTATCCAAGGTTGGACTTCATTTGCACTTTTTTTTCCCTAGCACCTGGAGGTGTAAAGTTATGTTGTCTGAGATCTTTCTTGTTGTAGGCCTATATCCATATGAATTTCCCCTTAGAAGGAATCTTTTACTGCAACCCATGAATTTTGGTATGTTGTATTTCCATTTTTCTTTGTTGCCAGGTATTTTTAATTTATCCTTTGATTTCTTCATTGACCCATTGGCTGTTCAATATCATATTGTTTGTGACATTTTTGTGAATTTTCCAGTTTTCTTGTAACTGTTTCCTATTTTCATACCATTGCGATTGGAAAAGGTGCATCATATAATTTCAGTATCTGTTTTGTAGTCTAATATATGATCTGCCCTAGAGAATGTTCCCTGAATTTATATTATAATTTTAAATGAAATATTCTGTATATTTTTTAAGTTCATCACTCTATGTGTAGTTTAAGTGCAGCATTTTATTATCTGTGGATTATCTATCCATTGGAGAAAGTGGAGTTTAAACTCTTCCACTATTATTGTATTGCTGATTGCTATTTCTCCCTTTAGGTCTGCTAATATTTGCTTTAAATATTTTGGTGCTTTTTTGTTGGGTGCATAAGTGTTTACAGATGTTATATCCTCTTGTTGGATTGACCGTTTATCATCATATAATGTCCTTGTCTCTTATTACAATCGTTGTTGTAAAGTCTCTTTTCTTGAATAAAAATTATTTTTTTCTAAGTGATTCTACCCCAAATTTTAGTTTTCATTTGCTTGAGAGATCTTATTCTATCCCTTCACTTTCATTTTGTGTGTGTCCTTACATGTGAAGTAAGTCTCTTTGAGACAGCATATAGATTTTTTTTATTCATTCAGCCACTCTGTATTTTGATTTTTTAAAATTAGTCTATTTTCATTTAAAGTAATTATATATAGGTATGGACTTACTGCCATGTTAATTGATTTCTGACTTTTTTGTAGTTCCTCTATTTCTTCTTTTCTTGTTCTCTTCCTTTATCATGATGATTTTTTATAGTGGTAAGTTTAGATTCCTTTCTTTTTATGTATCTACTTTAGTTTTTTGTTTTGTGCTTACCATGAGGCATACATATAAACACAGTTTATTTTGAGTAGAAAGCAACTGAAATTTGAACACTTTCTAAAGCTTTGTATTTTTTACTTCCTGTCCTCATGTTTTATCTTGTGCATTTATTAACAAATTAGTGTACTTAGTATTTTTTCCACTATGTTTGTCTTTTAAATTTTTAACTAGCTTTATAAGTAACTAATATACCACCTTTACAATATTACATTATTCTAAATTTTACTATATATTTACCTTTACCAGTGAGATTTATAATTTCATGTTTTTCGGTTACTACTTAGCACACTTTTCTAAGGCTGGTCTAGTGATGATAAACATGCTTGTGTGGAAAACATTTTTCTCTCCTTTCCTGATTCATGTATTCTTGGTTAGAAATTTTTTTTCCCCTCAGCCTTTGAAAAGATTGTGGAACTCCCTTTGGCCTGTAAGGTTTCTGCTGAGTAATTTGCTGTTAGCTCTATGGATGTTTCCTTTTTTCTTTTTTTAAGATTTTATTTTAGAGAGAGCAAGGTGGGGGGGGGGCAGAAGGAGAGAATCTCAAGCAGAATCCATGCTGAGGCTTGATTTCACAACCTTCAGATCATGACCTGAGCTAAAACCAAGAGTCAGATGCTTAGCTGACTGAGCCCACCCAGGCACTCCTTTGGAGGTTTCCTCTTAAGATCCTTCCTTGTCTTTAACTTTTGACACTTTTTACAATATATTGTGTCTCAGTGTCGGTATCTCTGGGTTCATCTAATTTGGAACTCTATTGGCTTCCTGGATCTGTGTGTCTGTTTCTATATCCATATTAGGGAATTTTTCAGCCCCTTTTCCTCTCTCTTCTCTATCTGGGAACCGTATAATGCAAATGTTGGGTCACTTGACATTGTCCCATACATCTCTTAAACCATCTTCACTTCATTCATTTTTTTTTTCCCTTTTTGCTGCTCTTACTGGGTAAGTTCCACTGTCCTGTCTTTAAGTTCACTGATCCATCAGTCTCCTGTTAAAGCCCTTTAGTATATTATTCTTCAACTCAGTGACTTCTATTTCATACTTTCCTTTATATTTTATCTCTTTGTTGAAGTTCTTATTTTGTTCATCCATTCTTCTTCCAAGATCAGTGAGCATTTTTGTGCCTTATTTTGAACTTCTATCACCTAAATATTTTATCTGTTTTATTAAGGTTTTTTTCTTAAGGCCTTTCTTGTATTTTCATTGGGAACATATTCCTGAGTCTTCATATTGCTTGACTTTCTGTTTTTATGCAATACATAAAATAGCTACCTTTCTCAGTTTTGAAGTAATGATCTTGTGTGGAAGGATAAATTTTATTGTTCAACCTTTCCCTAGATCTTGGTTGTCTCTCAAACATTTGTGATTGTCCAAGGAGCCTATTTTTATTGGCTCCTTGTACACAAGTGTATGCTATGACTTGACAGTGTCCCAAAAGGGAGGATTTCAGTTAGTACCTAGATTCAGGCTGATTGGACGTCAGACCCTCGAGCAGCATCCCTTGACACCAACCAAACAAGGGTGCCACAAGAAAAGAGAATTATGGGCCAATACACTCTTGAACATAGATGCAAACTGAAATCAATAATGAAACAGGAGCAAGTGTGATTTATTCCAGGAATTCAAGGATGATTCAACATCTACCAATCAACATGACATATCATATTAACAAAGTGTAGAATAAGAAAATATATGATCATCTCAATAGGTACAAAAAACATTTGACAACATTTAACATCCATTTATGATAAAAACTCATAAAGCGGGTAAAGAGGAACATATCTCAACATAATAAATGCCATATATGACAAGCTCACAGCTAGCATCATACTCAATGGTAAAAGCTGAAAGTGTTTCTTCTAAGATCAGGAACAAAACAAAAATGCTCACTCTTGATATTTTATTCAACATAGGCAAGTAAAGGGAATAAAAGTACCCAAATCATAAAAAATTGTCACCATTTGCAAATGACATGATATTACATATAGAAAATCCTAAAGACTCCATTAAAAAAAACAACACTGTTGGAACTAAAAAGAATTCATTAACGTGGCAGGATACAAAAATCAATATAAAAATTTGTTGCATTTCTATCCACTAATAACTATCAAAAAGAAATTTTAAAAAAATCCCATTTATTCTTAAAAAGAATAAAATACCTAAGAATAAATTTAACAAAAGAGGTGAAAGACCTGTACACTGAAAACTATAAGACACGGAGGGAAAAAAATTGAAGACACAAATGGAAAGATACCTGATGTTCTTGGATTGGAAAAATATTGTTAAAATGTCCATACTTCTCAAAACAGTCTAAAGAATCCAAACAATCCCTATCAAAATTCCAAAGTGGCATTTTTCACATAAATAGGACAAACTTATAATTTGTATAGAACTACAAAAGACAATGAATAGTCAAAGCAATCTTGAGAAAAAAGAACAAAACTGGAGACATCATAATTTCTGAATTCAAATTATATTACAAAGATATAGCTATTAAAAGAGTATGTTACTAGTACAAATACATATAGACCAATGGAACAGAATAGAAAGACCAGAATAAACCAACGCTTACATGGTCAATTAATTTATGACAAAAAAGTAAAGGATATAAAATGGAAAAGGATAGTGTATTCAAAAAACAGTGTTGGAAATCTTGACAGCCACATGCAAAAGAATGAAATTGAAATATTATCTTACACCATACACAAAAACCAATTCAAATGGATAAAGACTTGAATGCAATACCTGAAACCACAAAACTCCTAAAAGAAAACATAGGCAGTAAGATTTCTTACATGGGTCTTAGTGATCAATTTTTGGATTTGACATCTTAGAAGCAAAGTCAGCAAAAGCAAAAATAAACAAATGAGACTACATCAATTTAAAAAGCTTCTACACAGTAAAGGAAAACATCCGTAAATTGAAAAGGCAACCTATGGAATGGGAGAAAATATTTGCAAATGATATATCTAAAATATTAATATGAAAAATATACTAAGAACTCATATAATAGCAAAAGTCTAACAATCTGGTTTTAAAAAAATGGATAAAAGAGCTGAACATTTTCCCAAAGAAGACACACAGATGTCTAACAAGTACATGAAAATATGTTCAATATCACCAATCATTAGGGAAATGCAGTGAGATATCACCAGTGTGAATGGCTAGTATCAAAAAGACAAGAAATAACAAGTATTGGCAAGGATGTGGAGAAAAGGAACACTTATACATTGCTGGTGGGAATGTAAATTGTAATAGCCACAGTGGAAACAGTATGAGGTTCCAAAAAATTAAAAAATAGAACTACCAGATGATCCAGCAATTCCACTTCTTAGTGTTTTCATTGTCTTCAGATAAATACTAACTCAAAAAGATATATGCACATCCATGTTCATTGCAGTATTATTTATAACTGCCAAGATATGGAAGCAATCTAAATATTCATTGATGGATGAATAGCTAAAGAAAACATGTTATATACATATACACACACACATATACACAAAGTGGACTGTATTTAGACATGAAAAAGAAGGAAATCTTGCCAACTGTGACCACAGTGATGTACCTTGAGGGCATTAGGCTAAGTGCAATAATTCGGACAAAGATCTCCACTCAGATGTGTAATCTAACAACAAAAACAAAAAGCTCATGGTACAGTAAATAGAATTGTGGGATTGGAGGATGTAGAAGTCAAAGGGTATAAACTTCCAGTTATAAAACAAATGTCATGGGATGTAACATATAGCACGCTGTGTAGTTAATTTTAACTTTTGCATATTTGAAAGTTGGTAGGAGAATAGATCCTAAAAGTTCTCATCATAAGAAAAAACTAACAACTATGTTGATGATGGATGTTAACTGGACTTATTGTAATCATTTGCAATATAAACAAATATCAAATCATTATGTTGTATACCTGAAATTAATATGTTTTATGTCAATTACATCTCAATTAAAAAGATAAAGCTGATTATTTTTATTTTTCCCATGGATGGGTTCTTGGTACTGATACTTTAGCCAGGACAGTGTTTCAGTGTAGGGGATAATTCTATTTATGACACTATTTGATATTCTACAACAAACCAGCAAATATTCCTTCAGTCATTGTGACAATCAAAAAACCCTGCTACATTTGCAGTCACCTCCGTAGATTAGGACCACTCCTTTTAATGAAAGAAGATGGTTATAAGGATAGTAAACCAAAAACTTTTGTTCTGAAAATAGTAAAGAATAGATTTTAGAAGAATTGAACAATATAGGAAAAAATAGGTGAACTTCATAGGAAACTTCATATTTTGGAAGCCAATGGATCCTATTTTTAAAAAAATAAAAGGTCCATGTTTTAAAAACATATACCTAGAGATACTTTATTTTAGAAAGAATGCTAGAAAGATGTAAGTTTTAATGATTATGAGGCTATAAAAGTTAATGGTAATTCGAAGAGATCCAATCAGAGAAAGGAGATCTCATGGGAAGCCTGGAATAGATAACCCAGAGAACCAAGATTTAAAAAAAATTGTCATTTACTCTGTCCAGTTGCACATAGAAGATTAACAAGAAAGCCAACTGGGAAACCCACTGTTTAAAGATTGGGACAACTATAGAATAAGATTACATACAATTTGGACAGCTTAAATACTGAAATAATTATTGAGTAAATTTCAAGTTGATTCAGTTATTAAAATGCAGATGTTGCTTGTGCCCTGGGGGAAGTACTTAAGAAATTTATGGAATTAGGAATCTAAGAGAAATTAAAGGAGTTGATATAAAACTAAAGGGAAATAGGCAAGGCCACAATTAGTAGAAACAAATCCCAGGCTAGATATTGGAATGAGGGAATTTCCTCTAGATGGAATAACTCTACCCAGGAGAAGTAAGATCTTTTTGAAAAATATGTGGTAGTTCATGGCCAGGCCAGCTGTGTGACAAATGCATAATAAATAAAGAAACTGTAACAGAGATGATAAAAGAACCCTTAAACACTGAAGTGGCCTATCACCTAGTTTAATGGTATAAAAGGTAGTGGCCTTCGGTCTTTGTATTTCTGATCTGTTTACTCAGAGCCGATGGCATTTATCGTTGAATTTTAAGCACACATCTATAAAGACCTGGGGAAACCCTGGGGAACTGTGTTCACATCTTTATATGATGCACATTGCTTGCTAATGCTTCAGTAGTTAACAAAAGATAACTTAAACCAAATCTGAGTTATCAATCTTCTAACTTTGCTCAAAATGAATACTCTCAGCTAATGCATAACTCTTGTATTTGAAATCCTTTACCTTTGCCAATTCTATATGGTTAAATTTGGAGACATATACTGGAATCCTAAGAATACTAGCATGTTTAAGTTTCTAGATAGGGAGCAAGAATATAAATAAGAGAAACTCAAAAGGTAAACACTCTTTCCAAGGGACAGAAATAAGTAGAATTAATTTGATGGAATTCAGGGGCCTTGGGAAACTGACAATAGCCATGAATGATTGGATGAGTCAGAACACCATTTAGTGGGAGTAAATGACTAGGGTTATTCACATTATAAAGCTATGAACATTGTCAACAGAATTATCTGTTATAAATGTAAATTACTCCTCTCCAAAGAAATCAGAAATTAAGACTAATTGTGTAACAGATAAACCTGATTCAAGAGAGAGCAGAGTATGGGGCAGCTGGATGGCTCAGTATATTGAGTTCCTGACTCTTGATTTTGGCTGAGGTCATGATCTCATGGTCATGAGACTGGGCCCCACATTGGGCTCCATACTCAATGGGGAGTCTGCTTGAGTTTCTCTCTCCTTCTTCCTTTGCCCCTCCCCCACACTTTCTCTCCCTCTCTTTCTCTCCCTAAAATAAATAAATCTTAGAGAGAGAGAGAGAGAGAGAGAGTAGTCCTATGTTTCTGAAACTTTGCTAGGTCAGGGGTATCTACCTCATACTCAGAGGATAGGGAACAAAGAGAGTCCATGGGACTTCATTATTGATACTGGGGTTTTATTTTCCAGGGTTAAAGGCATCCTTCCTTTTAAGGCTGAAAAATCTGAGAGGTTGTAAATTCTGGGGCTATCCACTTTAAAGAAGCTACTTTAAATCTGAATGTGGAATACATAGGTTTGTGAGATCTTCTTAGCCTAAAAAGCATTAGGAGTCTGAATTAAAAATCATCATAGATTTGAGCAACAGACAAATTTATAGAAGTTGAATTATGTCATACCCATTCTCTTGTGCATCCACAATTATTAAATCTCTGGGAAGTTAGGAGAGATTTCAGATGAATATCATCTGAAAAAATGCCGGGTCTGGGCCCAGTATTTAGGTAGTTAGTAAACACCCATATAGGTGGAACTCCTAGGAGGTCCTCCAATAAACCACAAACAGTATAGTACACCCTAAGAATAATTAAAGTAGATATAAAAAAAAGACTGTTACGCCTTGCTTCCGTACTATATATTGACCCAATCTGTCTGTACAAAAGCTAGATGGAACAGTAGAGACTTATGGTCAACTTTAAGTAGGGTAATCATAAATCCCAGTTTGCCTGGGACTGTCTTGTTTTATTGATATTGTTTCTATATGACTATAAATATAGCCATGTTTTACTTTTAGAAGGGTCTGTCTCTGGAAAATAGATCATATAGTTATCATATAATTATAGAGGATGTAAAGCAAATATCAAACCCTATTGCTTCCATGGTAGCTGGAGACTTTTATAAAGGAACTATATACAAATGTTAGGTTTTTATAAATGGGAAAAGGATTTAGGTTTAGAAAATAAAATTTGGCATGTACCCCGGAGAGAGATATGGCAGTACAAAATTGCATTTTGGGTCAAGTTATACAGTGGATGTACTTGATATTCTCCAACTTTTCTTATGTATGTCAGGAAATTTCAACAGATGTCTGAGAAGACCATCACGGATAAAATTATCTTATTAATGTCCACATTAAAGGATAAAGATAAAAAATGAACAACTACCTTAGGAACGTAAAGATGGTTCTTTGGAAGTAAATGGGAAAGAGGCAAGTGATACCTGAGAATTAACTGTACTGGAGAAAAAAAGTCAGGACAAGGCCAAGTTAATTATGTCACTGCTTAAGTCAGCAGTGAAATATTTATCACCATTTCTGTTTTTACTAGATTCTGCAAGGAATTTAAACACAACACAATGAAACAACTCTGCCCTAAAGACCCACATTATATGTGATACAAAGATTGGACAGTCCATTGTAGAATAATGGAAGGCAGCTTTATTGGGCAAGTGCATATGCTTTTCAGAACCAAAATATCCCTCAGCTGAGATAGACATCTTGATGTTTATTTCTTTAGATGCAGAGGATGTTTCTAGAAAAGGCCTTTGGATAGACCTTTAAGCTATCTTCTCTCACAGTTATAAACAAAATTGATATTCTGTCTTCTTTCTATGTCTTTGAGTTGGTTTTGAGTTTAGAAGGGGGAAATTGGCATACTTACTATACCCTCTCAAATCCAGCATTGACCCATGTGTATTTTTTTTAATCCTGGTCTCTAGAATATTTGTCATTGCAGCCACATTGCCTAGTGTAGGACCTGGAATACCGTAACGTTTATTGGAATAATGCATTTATTTCACTACATTTTAATTTATTTTAATCCTTATAATAGCTTTCTAGATGAAAACCCTTTTATAACAAAATGGCAAACTGTGGTTTCATAAGTTAAGTGACTTAGAATTAAATCCATGTTTGCTCCCAATTATTATCCCTTTTCTCTATGACAGGCTTTGTCTCCATAGAGAAAGGAAGAAAGATATCTTGCTAAATAACCCAGAAATTACACTGTAATTGGGGATAAACTAAACAGGTTGAGGGACATTTTTGGAAAGTATTTTTAAGTTTTTATTTTAATTCCATTCAGTTAATATACGGTGTTATATTAGTTTCAGGTGTATATTTTGGGAAGTCTTAAACACCAGATTAAGAAATCTGGAATTATGCTGATTAGTTATTAAGAGTCACTGGAAACATTTGAGGTGAATCATGTGACTATGTAACTTAGAATGTAGTAGAGTAAAGTTTAGAGACCATTTGGAAGGCTGATGCATACTGTTCTGGTGCATGAGGTTATAGGAGCCTGAATTAGGTTGGTGACAAGAGAAATGGAAAATGGTGAGCATATTAGGATATTTTTAATTAAATATTAAAATATTTTCAGTGTATTATTAATTTTAGCTTGGATTTACATTCTGTCATTTTTACAAAGAAGTCCATCCAAGTAATTATACAGTCCCAGATTATTCATAAAGCACCTAACAGATGCCAGTAAGTGATCCATTTACTCACTATAAATCTGCGAGTGGAACCATGGAGTAATGTCATTTCTCAAAGGCAAACTTAGCGCTCCCATTTCTAAAGTAGTGCCAAGATTATAGTTTAACAGCAGTTTAAAATTAACATGAACCATTAATCTTTCTCCTTAAGGCAACACTTTGATTTTGCTACTTTTCTGCTAGAAAGCCATCCAAAGTCCCTATTATCTTCCAAAACCCATAATTGTTTATCATAATGTGGGCCCAACTGACTTTTTATCCCTATTAATTCTACTCCCTTTTACAAAGTTGATAAAACTAAGGAAAAAAGGGACCAACATATTGTATTGTATGCCCAGCTTCTATCTTCATATCTTTGCTAGTAGGGATCCCATTTTTAATCCTAGATCTGAAGTGAATCTGCCCAGGTTTCAATCTCTGTGACCTTGAACAAGGTACTAGGATTTCCTTGCACCTTGATTTCTTTTTTCTTTATCATTTTTTTTTAATTTGTAAGAATTAAATAGGTGATAAATAGTGAGACATGATAATGTTTGAGATATTAGGCATTCAAATATTACTTATTATCAATATTATTATTTTGACTGGGAGGTCTGATCCAAGAAGTAATATTTCTTGAAGTACAGAAACTACAGAGGTTTCCTTTGAGTATTTTCTAAGTGAATTAACTAAATTATTACTGATATCCTATCTTTTTGTGTGAGGTGTCTGAAACAAGAGACAGACATGGGTAATTCATTTAGTTTTAGAGCAGCTAAAGCTATCAGATCTGATTTCTGTAATCAACATGTCAGTGAGTCAGAGGGAATTCCATTCCAGTAGCTATTTAAGATATGTGAAGGAGAAGATAATGCTAACTCTTGAGGTCTTTATTCCTGTTGTCTGAGGAAGTGTAAAGACACATCCTAGCTGACATAAATTTACTCCTGCTGACTTGACAATTTTATATTAGAAATGAAATTCAGTAGCTCATACTAATTTTCTAACACTAAAGACAGTAACTAAGCCAGTAGATAAAGTAGTCTGATAATAAAAATCCTTAAGAATAATCCATTGGATTTAATGGATATATCTTGAGCAGAAAGATTACCTACTTGGCAATGAGGTCTTCTATAAATTATCTACTGGAATGTAAACTTAAAACAATGAGCTTTTGTTTTAACTATTGAGAACAAACCAATGGCTATCAGTGTGGAGGTGGGTGGGAAGATGATGAAATAGACAATGGGAATTCAGGAGTGCACTTGTCAGGAGAAGCACTGGGTGATGTATGTAATCATTGAATCATTGTATGAAACTAATAACACTCTATGTTGACTGTACTGGAATTAAAATTTTAAACATACAAGAAGTTTTTAAAAATCTTGCTGTTTGCATTCCTATTATACAACATCAGATCTGTTTAATGCCATCTAGTGACCTAACTCATACTTTTTTGTTGTTAATTTTGTGCCATAGACAAAATTATATTATTTAAAGAGGTTAGGTGCTATGCAGTTATTCATAAGAGACTTGCATTTTAGCCAATAAATTAATTCTATGTAAACAGATAAATATGTGCATTTTGAGATTAACTTGGCAGACAATACATGTGAACATCTTTAGAGTTGTAGCAAAAGATGGTGATTATTTGCTGCATTGGAAGAACATTTTTAAAGAATGAATACTTTTGAAAAAATAAAATATCTATTTATAATAAGTAGTTTGAAAACATAGAAAGATAATCTAGGTGCTGACTGAGATCCCCCCTTTTGGCACACTATCAGCTATAAAAAGGCAATAAAAATACAGTAGGCTACATGACAATCACAAAGGTTTAAGAGACAACCAAGAGCAATAAGGTTCATCTCCTACATGAGGCCATTCTTTCAAGACTGGGAGATGTGGCTGCTTTTTCTAATGCACAGAAATTAACACAGATAGTAAAAAAAAAAGTGAAGAAATGGAGGAATATGTTTCAGATGAATAAAACAAGATAAAACCTCAGAAAAAGCACTTGATCACTGAGCTTGGGAAAATAATGGAAAAATAAATGAAAACTTTAACAAAGAGAAAATTTAAAAGTATGAAATAGAAGTCACAGAGTTGATGGATACAAGTGAACTGAAAAATACAGCAGAGGTGTTCAACAGCAGACTGAAGGAAGAAGAAAAAATCAGTGAACTCAAAGACAGGGCAGTGGAACTCACCCAATAAGAGCAGCAAAAAGAAAAAGGAATGAAAAAGTGAAAATAGCAGAAGGGATTTATGAAACAACATCAAGCAAACCCCCATTTACATTATAGGGGCCCAAGATGGAGAAAAGAGAAATCAGGGAGAAAATTTACTTGAAGAAAAAAATGCCTGAAATGAACTCAAAGACACCCATTATACCTAAAAACAAAGAGAGAAGCTTAATAAATTTTTTTCTCTTGTTTCTTTTATAAACAAGAGAACCCCCATAAGACTATCAGATTACTCAGCAGAAACTCTGCAGACCAGAAGAGAGTGAAACAATATACTGAAATGCTGAAAAACAAAATAAAACCTCTGCCAAACAAAATATTCTAATCAGCAAAACTGTCCATCAGAATTGAAGGAGAGATAAATAGTTGTCTAGAAAACAAAAGCTCAAATTGTTCTTTACCACTAGACTGGCTTTGCAAGAAATATTAAAGGGACTTCTTTGAACTGAAATGAAGGGACAACACTTAGTAACAGGAAAACATATGAAAGTATAACTCTCACTGGTAAAGGAAAATATAAGGTAAAATTCAGAATAATCTAATGTTGTAAACATGGTACATGAATCACTTATAAAGCTAATATGAAGAATAAAAAAATAGTAAAAATAATAACTACATAGTTAAGGGATATACAGAATAAAAATGTAAATTATGTCATCAAAAACTTAAACATTAGCATATAATCAATCAACTTGTTAGAAACAAAACATAGACTGTTCTAAGTTGTTTATGTAAGCCTCATGGTGAGCACAGAGCGAAAACTTATAGTAGATACAAAAAAGATAAAGGAGTCTAAGCATACCACTACAGAAAATCATCATCACAAAGGAAGAGAGCAGTGTCAAAAAGAACAGAGGAACTACACAAGAGCCAGAAAACAACTAAGAAAATGGCATTTAAGTCCATACCTACCAGTAATTACTTTAAATGGATTAAATTCTCCAATCAAAAGGCACAGAGTAGCTGAATGGATTAAAAAACACAACCCATATATATGCTGCCTCAAAGAGACTGATTTCATATGTAAGGATACACACAGAATGAAAGTGAAGGGATAGAAAATGATATTCCATGTAAATGAAAACCAAAAGAGAGCTGGAGTCACTATACTAATATCAGACAAAATGGGCTTTAAGACAAAGACATAAGAGACATAGAAGAACATTATGTAATAAGGTGTCAATCTAACAAGAGAATATGTGTAAATATTTATGCGCCCAACAAAGGAGCACCTAAATATATAAAGTTAATACAAACAGATCTGAAGAGAGAAATAGACCATCATAATAATAAAGGGCTTCTGTACCATCATTTAATCAATGGATAGACTATTCAGATAGAAAATCAAAAAGGAAATATTGGCCTTAAATGACATGTTAGGTCAGATAAACTTAAGAGTCATATATAGAATGTTCTATTCAAAAGTAACAGAATATACATTTTTCTCAAGCAAACATGGAAAATTATTTAGGGTAGAGTATATGACCACAAAACAAAACCAGACAAAGACATTACAAAAAAAAGAAAGCTATAGGCAAATGTCTCTAATGAACATAGACACAAAAATCCTCAACAAAATATTAGCAAACTTAATTCAACAATACATCAAAAAGATCATACACCATAATAAATTGGGATTATTCCAGGTTTGCATACCACATTAACAAAGAATGAAAATTATGATCTTAATAGACATAGAAAAAGCATTTGACAAAATTCAGCATCCATTTATGATAAAAACTCTCAACAAGGTGGATATAGAGGGAACATATCTCAATATTAAAAGCCATAAATCATAAGCCCACGGTTAACATCATACTTGATGTGAAAAATTAAAAACATTTCCTCTAAGAACAGGAACAAGACAAGTAGGCCTGCTTTTGCCACTTTTATTCAACATAGTATTGGCAGTCTTAGCCAGAGCAATTACTCAAGAAAAATAAATAAATGAAATCTAAATGGGAAAGGATGTAGAAAAACTGTCATCTATTTGCAGATGACATATATATAAAACCCTGAAGACTCCATAAAAAAAACAACTTAGAAATAATAAACCAGTCCAGTAAAGTTACAGGATACAAAGAAGTCAATGTAAAAATAACTATTGTATTTCTATACCTATTAATGAACTATGAGAAATAGAAATTTCTAAAAATTCCATTTACATTTGCATCAAAAGAATAAAATACTAGGAATAATTTAATCAAATATGTAAACCAAAGAAACTGAAAACTATGACAGACATGATGAAAGAAATTAAAGAAGATAAAAATAAATGGACAGTTATTCCATTCTCATGGATTGGAAGAATTAATACTGTTAAAATGTCCATACTAAAATCAACCTATAGAGTCAAAGCAAACCCTATCAAAATCCCAATAGTATTTTTTACAGAACTTTAACAAGCAATCTTAAAGTTTGCAGGGAACCACAAAAGATTCTGAATAGCCAAAGCAATCTTAAGAGTAACAGAGGTATCACATTCCCAGATTTCAAGATATACCACAAAACTATGTAATCAAAACAGTATGATATTGACATAAAAATAAATACATAGATCAATAGAACAGAAACAGGAGCCCAGAAATAAACCCATACATATATAGCCACTTAATTTATGACTAAGGTGCCAAGAACATGCAATGGGAAAAGGGCAGAGTTTTCAATAAATGGTGTTGGGAAAAGTAGACAGCCACATAAAAATAAAATAAAATTGTACTACTATCTTACACAAGATACAAAAACTAGCTCAAAATGGACTAAAAATTTGAATACAATACCTGCAACCATAAAACCCAGAAGAAAACATAGGTGTTAAGCTCCTTGGCATTGGTCTTAGTGATGATTTTCTGGGTCTGACTCCAAAAACAATGACAACAAGAGCAAAAATAAACAAGTGGGATTACATCAAAGAAAATCATCAACAAAATGAAAAGGCAACCTACCAAATGGGAGAAAATATTTGCAAATCAAAGGTCTGAAAAAAGGTTAATATCAAAAATTTATAAGGAACTCATACAACTCAATAGCAAGACAAACAAAAGCCAACAATCTGATTTAAAAATGGGAAGAAGTTATATATATATTCTTTTCAAAGACAAACAGATGACCAACAGATACATGAAAAAAGGCCCAACATCACTAATCATCAGGGGAGTGCAAATCAAAACCACAATGAGATATCACTTGATAGCTGTTAGAATATCTAATATCAAAAAGACAAGAGAGGACAAGAGTTGGAGAGGGTGAGGAGAAAAGACAACCCTTGGGATGCCTGGGTGGCTCAGTCGGTTAAGCAGCTGCCTTCAGCTCACGTCATGATCTTGGGGTCCTGTGTTCGAGTCCTGCCTTGGGCTCCCTGCTAGGCGGGGTGCCTGCTTCTCCCTCTGCCTGCCACTCCTCCTGCTTGTGCTCCCTCTCTCACACACAAATAAATAAATAAAATCTTTAAAAAAGAGAGAGAGAGAGCTAAGAGAACCCTTGTGTACTGTTGGCAGGAAGGTAAATTATGTAGCCACATTGAAAAACAGTATGGAGGGCGCCTAGGTGGCTCAGTTGGTTGAGCGGCTGCCTTCGGCTCAGGTCATGATCCCGGAGTCCCTGGATTGAGTCCCGCATCGGGCTCCCGGCTCAGCGGGGAGCCTGCTTCTCCCTCTGACCTTCTCCCCTCTCATGCTGTTTCTCTCTCTCTCTCTCTCTCTCTCTCTCAAATAAATAAATACAATCTTTAAAAAAAAAAAAGAAAAACAGTATGGAGTTTCCTCAAAAAGTTAAAACTAGAACTACCATATGATCTAGCAATTTCACTTCTGTTCATTTATCTAAAGGAAACAAAAATACTAATTCAAAAAGTTATACCCATGTTCACTGCATCATTATTTAAATAGAAAGATATAGAAATAACTTGTGTTCACTGAAGGATGAATGGATAAAGAAGATGTGGTGTATATACCTATGCAATGGAACACTGCTCAGCCATAAAAAAGGATATCTGACCATTTGTGACAAAATGGGTGGATTTTGAGGGCATTATGTTAACTGAAATAAGTCAGAGAATAACAAATATCTATGGTCTCACTTATGGTTGAATCTAAAAAACAAAACAGAAAACTCAAGCTCATAGATACAGAAAACAGATCAAGAGATTGGGGTTGGGTGAAACGGATGAAAGAGATCAAAAGGTACAAACTTCTAGTTATGTCATGGGATGTACACCATGGTGACTACAATAATAATACCATATTGCTTATCTGAAAGGTGCAAAGTAGATCTTAAAACGTTTGTATCACAAGAAAAAAAATTTTGTAACTATGTTTGGGGACAGATGTTAACTAGACTTATTTTGGTGATCATTTTGCAATATATACAAATACTGAATTACCTGATATGTGATTGACATATCACCTGACACCTAATATATAACGGATATGTTATATATTAATTATACCTTAATAAAAAATTAAAAATTAAGAAAAAGAATTTGCATGACAGTTACTAAACTGTTGGTAACTTGAAATTGGCCATGGTGGGAGGATTTATACCACAGAAATCAGCAAACGTTATAAATCAGGATTTTTTTCCCCTGCCTGAGAACTGGCTTATCAGTATACCACTACCCATTCTATTTCTTTGCCTCTTTGAGTGAATGACCAGGTGGGTACTAACTAAAGGCCTCTGTGCCCCTTACTACGGGTAAAAACAAGAACTCAAAAACACAGACAACAACAAAAAACTATATATCTATGTCAATGTCAGCTTTCTTCCTGTAAGAAATAGCCATTGAAAGATCTGATCATTCTTCTTTCCACAGATATAGTTACTCTGGTAAATTGCCATAGGTCCCTTGGGAGAAATATGTTAATCAGTACCATCTAGATTTGCTGGGTATTGCAGGGGTCCTTCCTCAAGAGGACCTAGTTACCCCTTTAATTGGTTGGCTCTTAGATTGAGAACTGAGGTAACTAAAAAGACTAGGGGAGGGTTTGATTATTTTCCATTGTAATGAAGGCTATCATCTCACTGCTACTCCATTTTTGTGGGTTTTTTCTTGTACTTTTAAACTTAGAAATAGTTGCAAAGATAGTACAAAGTTCTGTTTACTCAGATTCACCAATTGTTTGTATTTTTCCCTCTGCTTTTCTACTGTCTTTCTCTCCCTGTGTGTGCATATTTGTTTTTCTGTATCATTTGACAGTAAGTTGGAGATAACATGGCCCCTTTAACCCTAAATATTTTATTTCTGATTTCTTAACAAATATTCTCTTAATAACCATAGCAGAACTACCAAAATAAAAAGTTAGTAATATAATCCTGTTATTTAATCCATATCTTATTTAATATTGAATCCATATTTTATCAGTAGTCTCAGTAATATTTTTCATAGCTGTTATATTTTCGAGTTCAGGATCTAATCTAAGAACACACATCACATTTAGGTATTCAATCTCATTTAGTTGCCATTACTCTGAAAGAGTTCCACAGGCTTTAACTTTTTTTTTGGGGGGGGCGGGTTGTAAAGAGTAGAGGGCAATTATTTTGTAGAATGTCCCTCAATTGGAATTTTTCTGATATTTCTTCATGATTAGACTTAGATTATGCATTTGAGGGGGCAGGGATATGACAGAAGAAAGGTGAAGTGAAGTCCTTCCAATGGTATTATATCAGGAAAAACATGATATTAATTTACCCCAATTAGTGGTAATGCTAACTTCAATTATGTGGTTAAGGTAGTGATGGTATCTGTCTATGGAGGTGTTTCTCCATTATAAAATTCCACTTTCTTCCTTTGTTCTAAAGTAATATGTAGAGAGATATATACTTTGATTTTATGCAATTATCCTATTCATTTAATTTTCACCCTCCTGTTTTAATATCTACTGATGATTCTCTAACAGTATTTGTTTTCTCTCTTATTTTTTAAATTTGGCATTCAGCTTCAATAAAAAACACACCAATGCTTACATGTAAATCACTATAGACTTATGGAACATTGTTTCTTGAATGAGTTAAAAATCCATTGTTCTCATTATTTATGTTGATGGTGGGGTGGTAAGAATGACGAGCTTCATCTTTCAACGTGCTTGCCTTATTTAAGGACTTTGCATATGATTCTTGGTTTTGGACAAATCAGTCTCTTCATTGCAATAGGCTAAAGGAAAAACAGCTGTGTTTCATAATGATATAAAGAGTTTAAAATGAATTATTTTTCTTTCTGGAGTAAGGGCTCTAAAAGATACTTTCTGCAGGTATTTAGAATCGGAATTTCAGTTGTTACAAATTACAGAATGACTCTGAAAATTGTCTTATTTTACATATAAGTTTATTTACTAAGACACAAAAAGTTTTGTTTATGGTCTTGGGTTATGAATGGTAGACACCAAAGTAGAATATTTCACCTGGTTTAGTGGTACTTGTTTACTTTAGCATATATTTTCGTCATAGCAGCCATTGTATATTTTATACTGGATGACTGCATGACTATTCAGAGAAACACTACTTTACATTTTTCATACATAGGACAAACATAACCTTTCTATTCCATAACATTAAACATTTGATTGTAAAGTCACATATCCTAATTCTGAGTGGAATTTGATGTCTGTATAACACACATTATTTGGTTACCAGAGGAAAATGCAGTTGGCAAGTGTGTTGTTGATCCACAGCTATATAAACATTGGGACTGGGGTAAAGTTTTATTGTGGGGTCATTTTGATCTCCTACAGGTTTGGTGCTTTCAATCTGCACTCATTTTAATGTCATCAGACAATTTTCTGCCTCTTCTCCAGAAAAATTGATGGTAATATATTTGTAGTGAAACCTCGGAAGCCAATTTTATTTTTCACACCCACATATTCTCTTTCCACAGTTACTTTATGAATCTTTGTTTTTCCTGTTTATCTAGAGTTCTCCGACACCACACTTCAATGAGTTCTTTAGTTTTCTTCCTATTTGGCAGTACTTTTTGCTAGTGGCTCTCCAAGGACCATGAGAATATCTGGGAAATATAACTGGTCTGTGAAGTAGCACAAAATTGGCTCTATACCCATCTGAATAAAGATTTCTAGCAGCAAAGTTAATTGGCTCAGAGATACTAGACCGGGATTGTATATTTTTAGAATAAAGCCTAAGTATATATTTAGAAAGAGTTTAAATAATTTTCATGTGATTTAATGTTTATATAACTTAGCTTGTGAAAAAAATTTAGTTCCAAGTACAACAATTTGATCATTCACATATAGGGGGGTATAATGATGTTTGGATTAAGATTCAGTGTATATAGTGAGTTCAAGCTTGTAAAGATTCTGTATTTTACCCACACTATGTAAGGATAGAACAACTTCACCCAGACTTTGAATGTTAGAGATATAAGCTAATATCAAAGAATGATAAATGAGGTATTTCTTGTTATATCTTAATAGAGGAGTAAGGCCCCAGCTGAAAATAGAAGTAGTCTAAAGATAGCAACAAACAATTATAAACATAAATATTTTTCACGATTTGTTAGGAGGCTATACAATAAGCTCTACCACACTCAACCATTAAACACCCATCCCCTTTCTCAATCTGATCATTCTTAGCTGGCTGCAGAGAAGAAATAAATGTATAGCTCATCTTCTTGCTTACTATTTCAGATTTCTTAAACCATGGGTCTTGCCTAAAATGGAAAAGGTAATATATTGTATCTATTTGTATATGTGTCTAAATTGGAGACAGGCTCTTTTACCATTAAATCCTTCAGTTTGTATGCCTTAAAAACAAAAACATTACATAATGATTGCATAATTATCAAAATCACAATATTTAACAATTATACATTATCTAATCCACACTCCAAAAATTTTCACCAATTGTGCCAATAAAAGTTTTTCTTCCTTCCTTCCTTTATATCTTTACCGTATATATATGTAAATGTATACCATGTGTACATATGTAGGGTAAATATGTATATATTTTAATATAGGTCAACTGTCTTGTGGAATATCCCTCAGTATGGATTTGTCTAATGTTTACTCATAATTAGTTTCAACTATTACCTTTTTGGCAGAAACATCACAGAAGAGATATCATGTCCTGTTCAAGGCATCATATAAGAGGCATGTCATGTGAGTTTATTATAACACTGTTGATATTAATTTGATCATGTGGTTAAATGTTATCTGCAAAGTTTATCTATTGTGAAATCAGTATATTTACCTTTATAATTAATAAATAACTTGTGAGGAGATACTTTGAAGCTTTGTAAATATTATGTTTCTTATCACACTTTGCTCTCTATCATTTTAGCCTTTTATTGATGATTTTCTAATTCTATCATATCTTCTGTAATTATTAGTCGACATTGTACTGCAAGAAACAGTCTTTCTTATCTGCTATGCTTCATGGATTCCTATTTTATTGAATGGATTTTAGTTCCTTATCATTATTGTTTATTTTTCATGTTCAAAATATCCTAGATTGTCCAGTTTGAGTGCCTTCAAGCTGGCATCTATATACTTTTTATATGTTCCCCCCATTTTTTTTTAACATTTTCTTCATTTATGGTATAACAAGATGTTCCAGGAAAGATGCACTTTTCTTGTATTTAGATTTAGCTTTTTTCCCCCAAGAGTCTAGTTTCCCTTTTACAGAGAATGATCTTTAGAAACCAATATCTAGGCTCATACTGGTATGTCATTGCTTTTATGCTTTCTCAGGGGACAAAGCTGAGGAATATTCTTCAACAATGTTCTCCCTAACTCCTCCTATTTTTAATGAATTTACTAACTTGTTTAAACCTAAATAATATGCAAAGTACTGGGTGGCTCAGTTGGTTAAGCGACTGCCTTTGGCTCAGGTCATGATCCTGGAGTCCCGGGATCGAGTTCCACAACGGGCTCCCTGCTCAGCGGGGAGTCTGCTTCTCCCTCTGACCCTCCCCCCTCTCATGTGCTCTCTCTTTCTCTCTCTCTCTCTCATTCTCTCTTTCAAATAAAAAATAAATAAAAATCTTTAAAAAAAATAATATGCAAAGTACTTTGAGAATTGATAACCCATGCCATTGTGAATATCAAAGTTACTAATTAAAAATTAGTAATTATTTGTAGTTTAAGTAAAATTTACACATAGTATAATGTTCAAATTTAAATGTACATTTCCTTGATTCTTGTCAAATGCATACACCTATATAACCCACATCTTATCAAGACAATAAACCATTTCCCACAACCCGAAACTCTTCTCTAACCCCTTCCTGTCAGAAGACATAACTCAGAAACAAGATTAGAATTTTAAAGCATACTGAATTGCATTTTAAAACTAACATGACTGATAAATTATGAAAATTTTCCAAGATTTACTCTAGAGAGAAGAAAGTGAACAAAAGTTCATTTGTTTTTTAATACATGATTGAAATAAGTGATTGGAAAATATAAAAGTATTTTGTGTACTGCATTACTGAAGAAAATGGTATTTCATAAGTTTTGACTTCAATAAATCAAATTTTCTTTCTTTACAGATAAGATTACTGAAGCTGAGAGGATCTAGAATAATCTCAGTTTACAATGTGGCTATTATACTATCAATAGGATTAAACATTATGGATTTCCACACACAACCTGAATTTTTTTTTAATATCATTCTTAAACAGAGGACTAGTTCAACTCCAGTTTAAGAAAAGCAAAACCTATTCAGGTCATCAGTTCAACCTCATGACTGTCTAACAAGCTCCAACAAAATCTCATTCGATTTCTCATTAACATATCACTGGGCACACAGTAAAAGATAAAAAACTGCAGCACAAAAGCCCAGACTGACAGATAACTTAATGAGAGAATCTGGAAGGAATGTATATAAATTATAAAGCAGATTGAGTTTATTAACAATTAAATTTTCTTATGCTTCAACACAAGATGAACTTTGGGTTTGCTTCATGAAATAGAATAGATGTTGTCAATTTATTATCAAATCTTCATCCCCTTTCTATAATAGAAATAATTGATAGAATTTCCTATTTGACTTCCTAGTAGATAGCTCTCATTAAAATGGACAATAAGTATAATTTTCCTGTCCCATTTATTTTGACTTTGTGTAACTTGCTTTGACCAATAGATTGTGGACAGATGTGACAGTGCACCAGTTCCAAGCAAAGATTTTATGTATACTGTTTCCATTTGCTCCTCTTGCACTACCAGTCACCATGAGGAGGGCATGCCCTAGGCATAAGGACAGAGAATATACTTGGAACAGACCTGAAACAGAGCTACTCAGATGACTAACAGACCATGATGCTGCAAAACAAATGTCACTTTAAGCCACTGAGATATTGAGGTGGTTTACTTCATAGCAAAAACAAGTTAATGCACAGAGATTACCTGGAAATAATGCAAAATGTTCAGAACCAATATCTGACCTAGGGACACAAAGTATTTCCTCCTATCCCTCAGCTTCTTTTTAGAGATGTACGCTTATTTTCAGCTCAATTGCAATGGTTGCTGCATATAGGCAGAGAATTTGAATTTAAAAAAAAAAAGAGGCTTCTTGGTTGAATGGGCAGTTGTGAAATGGTACAAGAGACTGTTGAGTAGTTCAGGATATTTCTACAAAATTCAAGTACCAGGTGAACATAACTTTAGATAAGTGCTGTCCCATGAAGACTTTGCTAGCAGAGTGTGCTAGTAATGGTAGTTTGTCATACACTATATCTGTCTATAAGAGTAGAAAATAATAAGACAGGAGTAAAATGCCACCTGAGTAGAAACAAAGCTGATGAAATCTCCTTAAAGATAAAGAATTAAATGGGCTGGGGACAACAATGTACATTTAGCTACAGATCTGTAAAAAGATCACCACATATATGAAGAGAGATTGAGATCAAGAAAAATGTCTATTCTTTCTGTTGGTACACACTGAGTCTTGACCGATGATGAGTAACAAGCAATACTGTTTTCTTGATGGATGATGGGTAAGGAGAAAAGTAATAAAAAACCCCAGAGCTCATGAACAAATAGTGCTGTGTGTATGAGGAAAGGTTTTGGGAAAAGCACTCAGTAAACAAAAGAGAAGAAATCCTCTGAATAGAATATATTGCTAAATACAAAAGAATTTCTATGAGACCATTTGATGAACTCAATAGTATAAAATAATTCAGAAAGAATAGGAAAAGAGAAGAAGAAATTCACAAAAGGAAGAGTTATTTACAAAATAAGACTAAAGAACTGAAAAAGGTAACAAGAGTATGTGTGTGTGTGTGTGTGTGTGTGTGTGTGTATATACACACACATACATACATACAGGCAGACATACACACACACATACATATATACACACATTTGGCAAAATTAGGAAAAATGACATTTAATGCTAGGATAATATATTTGGAAGCATGTGTGGCAATTTATTCCTATTTTTGAATATTTACATGGTTTCCAATTTTTGAAATTATAAAGGTTTCTATTTTTGAGGATATTAACATTTTTATTTTAGATGATCACTTTCTTTATGAAGTTAAAAATATTTTGGATGTTTTTAGATGTCTATAACCTTTTATATGTATGATTCTGTACAATAGTGATTCCACCCTACCTAATGACAAAGTTTTGATTATTTTTTAATGCATAAAATATTTCTATTCTGATTATTTCCTCAGACTATATTGCAGAAATTGAATTCTTAAATTTAGAGACAACCATATGACTATAAAAGGTTTGCTCATGTTCCATGTAATATACTATTTCCCTCTCAAATATGGATAAATTGCTCTTATACTTGTTCTACTAATTTTATATACTCCCATAAACAATGCCATTTGTTAGGCTTTGGCTAACACTGAGTATTTTAATTGTTTAAGCTTAAGGAATTTAATAACATTATAGTAATCCAGGGACCTTTTTTGAAACCCCTGGAAAAGATAAGCTCTCTTTCTTATGCTGAGGAATTGGAAGGCTATAAGCCTGTAGTGGTTAGCACCCCATGGGAACAAAATAAAGCTAATAACACAGAAGAAAAAAGGAAAGAGAGAGAGACACACATTTGGTAATTCTGATGACATCACCTGAATTCTGGTATTTCATATTACTTCAAGCAGTATCCCAGATTTTATTTATGTGTCAATGAAATCCTTTTTCTTTTCTTAAAACAGTTTGAGCTGGAATTCTGTAATATACAACAGAATGAGGCATCCTGACACATAGGTAAATGGTTATTATTTTCATATATGTAATTTGAATAGTTTATTGTAATTGCAACTTGTCATTAAAGCATTGTCAATTATGCTAAATATGCTCAACTATACATTTGCAATTTAAATTTTTCAGAGTTTTTATCTCAGCACTTAAAAGCCCTCCAATATACTTGAATTTGCCGTCTGTTTTTAACATTTAACTCGGATACCCACATATTGGGACTTTTAAAAAAAGAGGTTCTTCTTTTGTTCTCGCCAACTATACATATAGTGCATGAGTGTCTAGTAATGAAGTATGTGTGAATTTAACTTTACTTCTGTTTTCTACACGCAGAAAAATAAATTATAAACTTCGTCTCTGAAGAGAACAAAAATAGATGTTCCACTTCCATAAACAGCAAGCTTATTTTGTCATTTTTCATTGAATTCCTTTTTTGTTGTAAACAATCCTATTCTATCATTTGTTTTAGGGAAATAATGTATTCCATCTGAAATAAGATTTACTTTTTAAAAGACACTGGCAACTTAAGAAAAATCTCAGATATGACAATGCAATTGTGATATGCAGTGCCTTTTACTTAGCTATTTTAATTTTTTAAACAAATAATTATTTTATGATTGATGTTTTAGAGCTCAGTAATTAATTTTAACCTCAGATACATTTGCAAATTTTAATTTTAATTTTATACTCTTTTTATACATAATACTTCCAAATAAAATGCCAATACAAATGTGTCTCCACCTAGAATGCTTACAGTCTTTGTCTATAATTATCTATTAAAAAAGGAAGAACTCATACTTGTAGCCAACTGGGCTGAAGGCAAACACAGTTTGGCCACAATAGTAGGGTGCATGAAGCCCACATAGGAGATAGCCCTAGAATGCCTGGTTCTGATGAACAGGGCACATGGTGTCACAGGGCACCATAGGACCTCTTCTACCCGAGGCCACTACTTTCAGGACGAGGAGACATAGGGGACCTGCTTAATACATATAAATAAACATAAACACTTAGACAAAATGAGACAGAACGGTGTATCCCAAATGAAAGAGCAAGATATAAATGAAATAAAAAACAAGCTAAATGAAAGAGAGATAAGCGATATGCCTGATAAAGAATTCAAAATTATGGTCACAAAGATACTCACTGGACTTGAGAAAAAGAGTGGATAATTTCAGTGAGGATTTCAACAAATAAAATATGAAAAAAAACTCAGAAATGAAGAATTCAATAATTAAAATTAAAAAAAAACTAAAAGGAAATCAGTAGATTAGAGAATGCAGAATAGATCAGCAATCTGGAAGACAGAATAATGGAATGCAACCAAACTGAAGATCCAAAAGAAAAAAAAAAGAATAAAATAATAAGACTAGGTTAGGGGAACTTGGCAACAACATCAGGAATAATAATATTTGCATTCTAACCATCCCACAAAGAGAATAGAGAAGGGGGCAGAAAACATATTTGAAGAAATAAGAGCTGAAAACTTCCATAATCTAAGGAAGGTAACAGACATCCAGATCCAGGAAGTGGAGAAAGCCCCTAACAAGATGAACCCAAGGAGGTCTACACCAAGATAGATAATAGTTCAAATGGCAAAAAGTAATGAAGAGAAAATTTTAAAAGCAGCAAGAGAAAAGAAAACAGTTACATACACAGAAAACCCCATTCAGCTGATTTTTCAGCAGAAACTACACAGGCCAGAAGTGAGTGGGAGTGCTAAAAGGGGTAAAACACACACACACACACACACACACACACACACACACACACACACACACACACACAAACCCTGCAACCAAGAATACTGTATCCCTCAAGGTTATCATTCAGAATAGAAGGAGAGATAAAGAGTTTCTCAGAAAAACAAAAGTTAAAAGTGTTCATCACCACTAAACTGGCCTTGAGAAATGTTAAAGGGGACTCTTTAAGCACAAAAAAAGGCCATAAAAGAAAATTATGAAAGGAAAAAATTTCACAGATAACTACAAACATATAATAAAGGTAGTAGATTAATCACATATAAAGCCAGTATGGAGATTAAAACACAAAAGTAGGAAAATCACATATCTACAAAAACCAGTTAAGACATACAGAAAATAAACAAATGTAAAATATGATGTACTATACATAAAATGTGGAGGGGGGGAGAGTAAAAATTTAGTGCTTTTAGAATATGTTCAAACTTAAGCAACCATTAACTTAATACAGACTGCTATAAACATATGATCTATGAACCTAATGGTAACCACGAATTAGAAACCTGTAATAGATACATAAAAAGAGAGGGGGGAAGGAAACCAAGCTGTCTTTAAGACTAAAGAAAGCTGTCAAACCACAATGAAAGAGACCAAGAGGAGGAGAAAGGAACACAGAACTACACAAACAACTGGAAAACAAGTAACTAAATGACAAAAAGTACATACCTATCAATAATCATTTTAAATGTAAATGTATTAAGTGCTCAGATCAAAAGACATGGGTGACTAAAGGTATAAAAAAACAAGACTCACCTGTATACTAACTACAATAGACACTTCGGATATAAAGATACATGCAAACTGAAAGTGAAGGGCTAGAAAAAAAAATACACTGTGCAAATGGAATTGAAAGAAAGCTGGGGTACCAATACTTACATCAGACCAAATAGACTTTAAAACAAAGACTGTAACAAGAGACAAAGAAGGGCACTACATAATGAAAAGGAATGATCTAACAAGTAGATAAGGCAACTGTAAATATCTATGCACCGAACACAGGAGCACGAAAATACATAAAACAATTATTAACAGACACAGGAAGTAAATGACAGCAATATAATAATAGGAGACTTTAAGACCCCACTTATATCAACAGATAAAGACAAAAAAAAAAGGAAATAGATCATTCGAGCAACACATTAGACCAGATGAACCTAACAGATATAGCTCAAAACAGCAGAAAACACACTCTTTTCAAGTGCAAATGGAACATTCTCCAGGATATATTACATACTAGGCCACAAAACAAGACTCATAAATTTAAGAAGACTGAAATCATATTAAGTATCTTTTATGACCAAAATAGTATAAAACTAAAAATCAACTGCCAGAAAGAATCTGGAAAACATACATGTACATAGAAGCTAAACACATGCCTCTAAACAATGAATGGGTCAACCAAGAAATCAAAAAGGAAATAAAAAAATATATGGAGACAAATGAAAATAAAAACACAGCACTCAAAATCAGCAGAAGTAAATAGAGATTAAAAAAAAAAACAGACAATAGAATAAAGCAAAGAAACTAGGAGCTGATTTCTTGGACAAAATTAATAAATAAATAAACCGGAGAGATCAAGAAGAAAAGAGAACTCAAATAAATGAAATCAGAAATGAAGGATGAGAAATAACAAATACTACAAAAATACAGAGGAGTATAAGAAAATATTATAAAAATCATATGCCAACAAATTGGACAACCAAAAAAATGGATACATTCCTAGAAATATACAACTTATAAACTGAATCAAGGTGATATAGAAAATCTGAACAGATTACTAGTAATGAAATTAAATCAGTAAGCCAAATATTCCCAATGAACAAAAGTTCAGTAACAGATAATTTTACTATTGAATTCTACCAAACATTTAAAGAAGAGTTAATATGCATTATTCTCAAACTATCTCAGAAAATAGAAAAGGAAGGAAAAATTGAAAATTCATTCTATGAGGCCAGCTAGTCTCTGATACCAACACACTATAAACAAAAAACACCATAGGCCAATATCTCTAATGAACATAGATGCAAAAATTATCATTCACTATGACCAAGTAGGATTTTTTCCCAGGGATGAGAGGTGGTTAAATACTCACAAACCTGTGTGATGAATTACATTAACAAGAAGAAGGAAAAAATATCTCAATAGATGCATAAAAATCATTTGACAAAATGTAACACTGTTCATAATATTTGGAGGGACCATACCTCAATATGATAAAGGCCATGTATGAAAAACCCACAGCTAACATCATACTCAACAATGAAAACCTAAGAACTTTTTCTGTAAGATCAGGAACAAGACAAAACCACTCTCACCACTTTTTTCAACACAGTATTGGAAGTCATAGCCACAGCAACCAGATAAGAAAAATAAATAAAAGATATCCAAATTGGTAAGGAAGAAGTTAAACTGTTAATATTTGCAGATGACATGATACTACATATAGAAAACCCTAAAAATGTCACCAAAAATCTATTAGAACAGATGAATGAATTCAGTAAAGCTGCAAGATACAAAATCAATACACAGAAATTGGTTGTGTAATAATAAAGTTGCAGAAAAGGATATTAAGAAAACAATCCCATTTATAATTGAACCAAAAGAATATGCCTCGTAAAACCTTAACCAAGGAGGTGAAAAATTTGTATCTGAAAACTATAAAATACTTATGAAAGAGACTGTAAGCAACACAAATGAAAAGATAGTACATGCTCATGAACTGGAAGAATTAATATTGTTAAAATATCCACACTATCCAAAGCACTATACAGATTCAATGTAATTTCTATCAAAATTCCAATGGCATTTTTCACAAAACTATAACAAATAATCCCAAAATTTGTATGGAACCACAAAGGACCCAAAATAGCCAAAGTAATCTTAAGAAAGAACAAAGCTGGAGGTATCAAAATCCCAAATTTCAAGATATACTACAAAGCTGTAGTAATCAAAACAGTATGATACTGGCGCAAAAATTGACACATAGATCAACAGAACAGAAAGCCCAGAAATAAACCCATGCTCATGGGGTCAATTAATCTATGACAAAGGTGTCAAAAATATACAGTGGGGAAAAGACAGTCTTTTCAACAAATGATGCTGGGAAAACTGGACAGCTAAATGCAAAAGAATGATTCTGAGCCACTTTCTTACACCATAAACAAAAATAAACTCAAAATGGAATAAAAACCTAACTGTGAAACATGAAACTATAAAACTCTTAGAAAAAAACAAACAGTAATCTCTTTGACATCAGCCTTTTGTAGACATGTCTCCTTAGGCAAGGGAAACAAAAACTATTGGTAATACACAAAAATAAAAAGCTTTTGCACAGTAAAGGAAACCACCCAACAAAACGAAAAGGTAACCTACTGAATGGGAGAAGATATTTCCCATTGATATATCTGATAAGAGGTTAATGTCCAAAATACAGAAAGAACTTATATAACATCAGAAACTCAACATCAAAAAAACTAATAATAATAATCTAATTTAAAAAGGAGAAGATCTGGACATTTTTACAAAGATGACATTCAGATGGCCAACAGATACATGAAAAGATGTTCAACACCAGTAATCGTCAGAGAAATGCAAATCAAAATACAATGAGATATTACCTTCTACCAATCAGAATGGGTGGAATAAAAAAGACAAGAAATAACAAGTGTTGGCGAGGACATGGAGAAAATGGAACCCTTGTGCACTGTCGGTGAGAGTGTAAATTGGTGTGGCCACTGTGGAAAACAATATGGAGGATCCTCAAAAAATTAAATATAGAAACACCGTATGATCCTTTAATTCCACTACTGGGTATTTATCTAAAGAAAATAAAAACACTACATCAAAAAGGTACAGGTACCCCTATGTTTATTGCAGTATTATTTACAATAACCAAGAGATGGTAGTGACCCAAGTGTCCATTGATAGGTGAATGGATAAAGGTGATGTGTACCCACATACACAGATACATGTACCCATACAATGGAATATTACTCAGCTATAAAAACGGGATGAGATTGTGCCATTTTGTGACAACATGGATGAACCTAGAGGGTATTATGCTAAGGAAAATCAGTCAGAGAAAGTCACATACCATATGATTTCATTTATATGTGGAATCTAAAAAACAAACAGAAAAAGACCCATACAGAGAACTGATGGTTGCCTGAGGGGATGGTGTAGGGGTTAGGCCAAATGGCTGAAAAGGAGTAAGAGATACAGGCCGTCTAGTTATGGAATGAATATGTTATGGGCATAAAAGCTGCAGCATAGGGAATATAGTCAATGGTATTTTAATTGAATTGTATGGTGATGGATGGTAGCTATATTTGTGGTGAGCATAATGTATAGACTTGACGAATCACTATTTTGTACACCTGAAACTAATGTAACATTGTTAAAGAAATAGTTGTATTGAATGAAAATGGGCCTTCCCTTATTACCTAAAACAGCAGAGATTAATCAATGATAAACTGATAAAGAACACAAAACAGCAAAGTGTATCTTGAAGTTACTAAAATTCAAGTACAGCGTCTTATAAGCATTTAGTTATAAGAATTCAGCTATAGGAAGAAGAAAAAATATTTTGGCCACAGCCTTTTGCTAAAGCAATGAGAAGTGCCAGAAAGTTATTAAATATCTACTACAGAAGTAGTTATCAGAGTAAGTTCTGCATTCCTTAGAGGGCTCTAAAAACTTTCAGGTGGCTTATAAGTCAACTTTTTTCACAGGAATACTAAGATATCAGTACAATGTAGTTGTGTTTTTTTTAAATAATCTTTTTTTCCCCAAAGATTTCATTTATTTGAGAGAAAGAGAGAGCAACAGAGAGCACAAGCCAGGAGGAGAGGGAGAAGCAGATTCCCTGCTGACCCTGGACCCTGGGATCAAGACCTGAGCCAAAGGCAGCCATGTAACTGACTGAGCCATCCAGGCACCCCCAGTATAATGGAGTTTTTGAGAGACTATGTAATGTATGATATTGTAAGAGATTGCAGAAGCAGAGAGGAGTGTCCATTTTCTATTCATATTCAGTAGATTTGCAAGAATGTAAAATGTGTTTAATACAATGTTAATCTTCTGAAATTTATTAATATTTGTTTTGTGGTCTAACATAAGACCTATTGATGAGAATATTCCATGTATGCTTGAGAGGGCTTTTTCTTGAATTAATAACTTTGAGCCAGACATTTCAATTTTCTAAACTCTGGTTGCTTTATTTGTAAAATAAGCAATGTGCTATGATTTTATAATTCCCAACACCACCCTGTCTGTGGCTCTAAGTGGGGTTCCCTCTCTTGGCAGTACTATCAGAATTTCCCTTCTTTTGCACCTCATTTTCTCAGAGCCCTTTAAGTGCAGCCCTCAGCAAATTAATGCATTTCCTCTTCTAGTTATATTTGCATTTCAAATCAGGAGTACTGTCGAGATTTAAGCTCTGCAACCCTTCCCCAACCCCCACACCACCCAGAAATATAGAAAAGGGTGCTCAAATAAGTAGAGGACATATTCTGGACATTCCTAGTACTTACTATATGGTAGGCATTCTGCTACATACTGGGGATAGCCACAAAGGATATAACAAGCAGCTAAAAAGGAGATGGCAAAAGTATAACAAAGAAGAAAAAGGTGCTTAACAGAATAGGCTAAGATAAATGTTATCAGAAGCAATATACAGAAATAAGTAAAGCTTATTACCAGGGGATGGGGCTTCTCAGAGGACCAAACCACTAAAGGATATGTCCTGATTTCTAATAATAAGAAAAATAATATTTTATACTAAGGAAGAGAAATATTAAAATTCTTTTTCCAATATCTAGCTTCTCCAAATAGAACTCTTTATATACGTGTCTAATATTCCAACCAAATACTGATAGCCTGGTGATTCATTCTACGAGTACATAAAATATCCAAGGAATACTGAAAAAAGGATGACAAAACATATCTTTATCTTAAAAAAAGATCTCAATTATCTATTTTTCAGACACCTTACTCTTGCAGATCTAACATTTCTTCTAGTGAGTAAATGTGCTTGACATTTTGTTTCCTCAACTAGAATTTTCTCTCTTGCTCACTTTGTTAGAATTGACATCAAAGTTCTTTTCCAAACTCCCACAAACTGCTGTTTATTTTTAAATGCTATCCCCACCCATATTATATATTTTCTCTAGGTATGTTTTAAAGGCTGAATAGCCAGGTTCAAATTCCAGATTTGTCAGCTGCAACCTAGGGAAAGATGGGCAAGATGCCCAGTTATTCTGAACATTCACTGCTATATTAGTATAGATATTGTGTGTAAATTCTCAGCACAATACATGGTACACAGTAGACATAACAATAATTAGATAAATTCTCTATATGTAATATGAAAGTTGCCTGCTCTTTCATACCAATACAATTGAGAGAATATGCTCTGCCTCTACAACTCTCAGTTATTGGGAATCTACTGTGGTTGAGGTAAATTCCTGCCAGGTTTTCACTGTTCCAAATGGAAAGACTGGGAAAGAATATTCAGAGCAAACTATTGAGTTTGTGAGTGACACACACTGGCCTGTCACAATTTATTTAAACACTGATTTGTGAAACTTTTTCATTTATGCAGGAACCATATAGTTCAGCAAATAACATTTTTTATTATTACCTCTAGAACTCAACTTCTGAAATTAAAAGTCACAATTTTATTGCCATGGTCAAATATTCTTTGGTTTTGCCATTGAAAAAAAATTGCTGTTAAGAAAATGGTAGCGTCTTGGGTCTCATGCATGAATTGAAGACCAAGGGATATCAGATAAATATTCACAATATCATGTCTCTTCTTCAAAAGGTCATTTCTTCTCTTTAACCTTTCTTTGACATAGATTTCTACCATTCTCCTTCCGTATTAAACCTAAGTTCAATTTTATAGTAATCTTCACAGGTATTTTCAGCACCTTCTTACCTCCCAGAAGAACAGCAAACTACAGAATTTGTGAATGACACACACTGGCATTTGGCAATTTATTTAAATACCGATTTGTGAAACTTTTTCATTTGTGCATGAACCATACAGTTCAGCAAATAAAAGTAGTAATTGTTTTCAGTATCACATGGATTTGACCATGTAAATTGAAAATAAAAGCAGCAACGGGTTCATTAGTTAACGGGGCTTAGGATGGTGCATGCCTCCTTTGGCTTGAAATGAGATCACGCATTTCCCCTGAGACATGATCAAGTGACATTGTGAATAAGGATAAAAGTGTTATTTTTCTATCAGCTCTATTTTATAATTCTAGTAAAAGACTATCAAGTTTTACTCATGATATTTTTAAACCTATTTAATAGTCCCAACACTATTCTATGTTAATGACATAGTTTTACTAGGAATTGAAGTTGGGCTCAAAGGAGTATATTTTCCGGGGGCATATTTCATAGTACTTCATAAGTTATTTTATTTGTACAGTCTCACTTTATTGGCTTTTTTAATATATTGGCTGTATTATACTACAAGGCTCACAGTAGATCCTAAGTCTTCTCAAAAGACCCTGTGTTTGTATTTACTATGCTCTAATTCAAGGTGCCTAAAACATTTTAAGGGTCCTGGTGGTTCAAATGGCAATGTGAAAATGCCAAGGTTATTTGAGAAGGCAACTGATGTTACTACAGTGAAGAACAGCAGTTGCAAATACACATTGTTTTGGATTTTTTAAAAATAATGTTTATTTTTTTATTAAATTTTTAAAGATTTTATTCATTTGAGAGAGAGAGGAGCAGAGGGAGAGGGAGAAGCAGACTCCCCACTGAGCAGGGAGCCCGAACTGGGGCTCGATTCCAGGACTCTTGAGATCATGACCCGAGATGAAGGCAGACAATCAACTGAGCCACCCAGGAACCCCTAAAAATTATTTTAGACCAGTTCCACAATGACTTATCTACATTTCCAAATCCATAAAGCTCCAAAAATTAAAGGACTGTCTTTTACTTTTCAATTTTTTTGTTATTTTGATGCCAAAATTCATTTAGCAGCTAAATCTGACACAAATGAAAGTAGGGCTATTATAAATTTTTTAATCTATTTATCCCACTTAGTGTGAATATAGATATATTAATGCAGTTAGAGAGTATTGTCCAAGAGTCTGCCAAGTATTACATAGAAAGTGATATCACATGTTAGAATAAGTTTAAAAATTAGTGTAGTAGAGTGCGCATGAAGAATAATACTTACATGTATTAGTTTGCTAGGACTGTCTCAACAAAATACCATAGACGGGGTGGCTTAAATAACAGAAGCTTATTTTCTCACAGTTCTGAAGGCCAGAAGTCTGAGACCAAGGTGTTGGCAGGTTGGGTTTCTCCTGCAGATGACTGCTCTCTAACTAGACCCTCACATGGTCTTTCTTCTGGACATATTTGCCCTGTTTTCTGTATGATGTAACTGCCTCTTCTTATAAGGATATCAGTCAGATTGGATTAGGGCCCATCCTAGGGGCCTAATTTTAACTTAATCATCTCTTTAAAGACCTCATCTCCGAATACTTTAACATTCTTAGATACTAGGTGATAGGGTTTCAATGTACAGATTTTGAGGGGACACAATTCAGCCCATAACACGTACAGTTTGGTAAAATTTTCACACGCACGCACATACAGTACTGCTGGCACCACGGAAGCCCCCACTGGGTTCCCTTCTAGTCACTATCCCCACACCAACAAGGGAAATCTATGCTGATTTCTGTTTGCATAGATTAAATATTTTTTCTCTTGTATCTTATATTAATGGAATCATATATGCTCTTGTGTTTAGTTTCTTTCAAATAGCTTCACCCATAATGACTTGTATAGCTGTAGATAATTCAAATTATTTATAATAATTGATTTTACCGGTAAATCAATTTATTTCTTTTACTACTAATGAGCATTTGGATTGTTTCCATTTTGGAGCTGTTGCAAATAACACTTCTATGACCTTTAACATGTCTTTTAATGAGCACTGTCAAGGAGCAGAATTATTGGTCATAGGGTACACTTACATTCAGCTTCAGTAAATCTGCTATACTGTGTTTCAAAGTTGCCATGCCAGTTGAAACTACCATTTGAACAATATCATGCATGTGGTGTCTGTTTCATAATGAAAGATACTATAACTTAGACTACAGAAAATCAAAGATGTTTTGGGGAAAGGATTAGAGAGGAAATGGGAACCTCCAGAATATGTATTGATGATTTTAAGATGTGACACATACATCAGAAAGAATGCCAAGCACTACTATACTAACACTAAGAAGTCAAGGATAAAAATGAACATGGTTGTGTTTTATAACCCCTTTCCTTAATGAACAAGAACAATAGCTCTTGGTTTTAAATGATCAGACTTCAGAAATGGAATAAAGAAATTCCTCAAGGAGCAACAATTAGACCATATTATAACTGATTACCAAAGAAAGTTTTAAGGCAATCTTTCTTTCAGGAACAAGATGATTTTTAAAAAAATAGTAAAATTTTAAAATGTTGTGATGATTTCTTAAGAACTCAAATACCTTACTACCCTCCAATCTTCAAAGAGTGGTCATGAAAATGAGTGTGCTCATCATTTCTCCATTTGCTCTCAATCCATTCATTCCCTGAACTTCTCCCAACCTAATTTGCACTGATGGGTACTGAATCCCTTAAATTATCTTTCCAAGGATCATTTCCCAAGAGGATTCTAGTTGGATTCAGTCAACAGAAATACAATAAAGAGTTTGGAGGATTCAAGGAAAGGAAAAACCCAGCACTCTGTTTCTACTCCATTTTTCCAACTCCCATCAGACAGCCTCCACCATAGTTCCAATTTCCACTGGTTGGACCTGACTCTGGTCATACTGTTAGGTAGAAGCTATGCAGGAGCAGTGGAAAGAATGCCCAGAGGCAGAGTCCCAAGTCTTTGAAGGAGAGTAAGAGAGGCATGAGTGAGCTGGAGGCAAGAACAGTGATTTCAAAAAAAAAAAAAAAAAAAAAGTTACACATTGTAAGCCCGAGAGCTCAACCATTCTGAATTTATGGCTTCTATGACCTTGGGCCTGACAAATCAAGAGCCACACATGCAGAACATGTGTTCTCTTCCGCCTCTGCCCAAGGTAACCCTTAGACTCATTATAATGCATTTGCATTGTGGGAACAGCCCCAACTGATGGAGAAAGACTACCATGAGGATTCCAGTATAAACCTTGTACAGTCAACCCCCCACCCCCAACCTGTGGGGTGAGTTTCCCAAAAGATAGCAAACAGCTTCCATTAGAGACAACCTTACTGTAGGTCACCACTCCTCCCAGAGAGACCCAATAATATCCACTTCCAAAACAACCTAGAGGCCAGTTCCACCTCAGGAACCTGCCCACTCTCCCACCTTGAATTTGTACTTTTGCTTTAATAAACTACTTTGTGCTTGCTACTTTTCTTCTGGCTGTCTTTATTCTGAGCACAGATCTTTACATAAATTTGAAGAATCCAAGGCCCCAGACCTCTATTCACACAATGCAGACTCTCTCACCCATAATACCATCATCCTCCTTGTGTTTTAAAATCCAAAGGTGAGGGCGCCTGGGTGGCTCAGTTAGTTAAGCGACTGCCTTCAGCTCAGGTCATGATCCTGGAGTCCCGGGATTGAGTCCCGCTTCGGGCTCCCTGCTGGGCGGCGAGTCTGCTTCTCCCTCTGACCCTCTTCCCTCTCATGCTATCTTCATTCTCTCTCTCTCTCAAATAAATAAATAAAATCTTTAAAAAAAATCCAAAGGTGATCATGGTCATCTGCTGTTAGCAATTTTTGGTTGCCTCACCATCCCTTGTTTGGCTTCCTAGCTCTTCTATTTCCTTGTAATTGATTCACTCTATTGAATTACCTATGGTGAGCTGTTTTGCTAATTAAATCCTTACCTTTACAGTCTTAGTACCAGGGGTGGTTCCACAAAAGAGACTTTCAATGTGGAATTCTGGGTTGTTTTGCTATCCTCTTGGAGCTTGATCATGTAAGTCTTTTTTTTTTCTAAAGGAAATGCAAAGCTAGTAATCTATGACATGCAAATGTATCAGGATTTTTATATTATTGCATATCACTTTTGACATAAAATGCCAATTTAGGGAAAAAACTCTGAGATCTCAAGTATTCACTGGCTGCTTCTAACAACTTTGAAGAGCTTTGCTCAGATTTTTAAACTGTCACCTCAAGGAATCAGAGAATGAGAGTTCCCATTGCGCCTTAAATGGGTATCTTATTTTGTAATAGTTAAAAGGCAGGGATAGCTAAAAGTCTCACCCAAAATCTAATTAGGCTGACTGTAGAATTAAAACATAAATCAAATGCATAACATTGCCATGTTTTTTATGTTAGGATTTGGGCATTGCTTTGGAAGGAGTGGAATTGGGGATGAGTTCCGGAGTTGGGCATTGCTTTAGGAGTGGAACTGGGGAGAAACACTGAGAAAAGAGATGAATCTGAAGAAAGTCAAACCTTCAAATGTGCCCAACTTTGCACACCAGCAGAAATACCCCTCCTCTACTTTGAGACCAGCCTTCCTTTTTAAAAAACTTTGCAATGAGTTCATCAGAGATATTTGTTTAAAAGAAAATACCTATCATGCTCAATTCTATACCATTTGTTGCTTCAAGACTACCAATTAGAGGAATGTTGGAAGAAATATCGGTAAAAAAATGACTCTTATAACTCTTCTTGGATTAGATATCAAATTGTATTCATTTGGTTCAGATCTGTGGAGTTGATAAATGCAAATCATAGTGAGGCATTAATCATAGACTTGCAGAAAGTATATGCAAAAAAAAAAAGTACCAGCTAGTTTCTTGCTTATGACACAAACTATTAATCTAAGAATGTGGTTTTTTAAAGCTAATTAAGCACAAAAACTTGTCTTTTACTTGATATTTTATAAAAAAATTTGGGCACTTTTTTTAAAAAATGGTATTTTCTTTTTGAAAGTTGAAATTATTGTTATAAATATAGTCATTTGTCATATTAACTTTAATTTTAACTTGTACTAAGGAGATTGGAAAACAGAGGTTGAAGGATTTTACAATGGCACACATGATCAATGATCTTTAAGTCTCATTTTCCATAATGTGCTACTTTTTATATTCTGGCAGGTTCTGTTTCTATATGTCTGTATTATGATGAAATGCATATAATTCACCTACAAATCCTGTTCCAACAGAATCGACTTACTCCTCTAAGATTCATGAGATTCATGAGATTAGGTGTTTATATCTTCCATTTTATTCAGCATTCTTTCTTACATAACATTAGCAATTTGTAGTGGTCATTTGGTTTTGTGATATTTTCAGTTTTCCTCCATCATGGCACAGAGTAGGAAAACTTCTTTAATTCCTGAAGTTAGGCATGACTGTGATTTGCTTGGATGATGGAATGTCAGCAGATGCACCCAACATTATCACCCCTGGGACATGTAAGTTTTTCTCTATCAGAGTAAACAGAGACACTGTACAGGGTCCCTAAATATGGACAAAATGAAGCACAGTCCTTTTTTGAATAAATAGCATAGTTTTTTAAGTCCCTGAGATTTTGGAATATCTGTTAAAAAACAAAACTTGTCTTTTACTTGATGGGGATTTTAAAAAATTCTCTATTAACCAGCACCTTAGATTTCAATCCTTTTTTAACCATGACATCTTTTCTTCAAGTAAAGATTTATGCCAGATAATAACACTTGAAATTGGGCTATTCTGGTGAAGGGGCTGAGGAGCTCGATTGCTCAGGGTCCACTGGTCCTTCCACTCCCATGAGCCAAGCTGTCTAGGGGCATCTGGGTGGCTCCACCAAAACTCAGTTGAACACAGTTTAAAAATTGAGTCAGACATCAGGAAACTGGTTTAATCACATCTAATAATTGACAATACATATACTTTATTTTATTCTTAAATATTTCTTATTCTTAGAAAAATATCTCAAAAATTTATTTTCTTACATACAGGATATATGTACTACAGGAGTAATTCTTAAATCCTATCTCATATTGGTTGTAGAATAAGGTTTGAAATAAGGGGTGAAAAATATTTGGTTTGGCATTATACCTATGTGGGTGTGTATATGTATTTTAAGAAATGTTATAGAACAGTAAAAATATATAATGAGATGATACCTTTATAGCTTCTGATCAAATGTATTTTCTGAATCATAAAGCACTATGAGAATATAAAATTATTTTAATTAAGATAATACATTTAAAGAAAACAAATTAAAGCACTATTTTTTAAGATGATGGGCTCTGAACTCTTAGTTCCAGTCTGGGAAAAGGAAACTGAATGATTTGTTTTTTCCCCCCTAAATGTGCACAAAAAGACTAAAACGGCTGGGCAGCATTAGGAAGGGTAGGAAACTAACACAAAACATAAGCTTATCCTACTGTGAAATTATTGCAAGGCCCCATCTGCAATATTCTGTAGTGTGATTGCTAGATAAATGAAAGATACAATGTAGATGGAAAAAAGCTCAGGAAGAGGTAATTTAAATGGCCTAAGATGATGGAATGCCTCCACAAAAAACCAGACTAGGACTCTTCAGTTTGAGAAAATGAATGTGAGGACAGTAATGATTAAAATGAATAAACTGACCTCTGAGGCTCATTCTAGCACAAGGAAATCTTGAAGGAAATGACTAAATCATAATGGTAGCTAACTTTATTGAATACTAACAATTTACCAGATTCTGTACCGAAGGCTTTATACATGCTTATGCAATCTTCAAAATAATTATATAAAGAGAAACTATTATTTTCCTCACTCTGTAGATGAAGAAACTGAAGACGACCTAGTTAACTTATATAAAACCACTTAAAAAAAAAAAGAAAAAAAACCTGGGCTAGCATCTGAATTCTTATGGTAAAGGTAAGTGAATGGTTTTCAATTACATATAAGATTCTTCTGGATTGTTTATTAAAAATATGGATTCCTGGTCCATACCAAGCTATTTCAATTTAGTTTATTGTGGTAAAGCCTAGAAATCTGTATTTTAAAAATATCACTGGTACTAATACAAGTGTGTCCATGATCCACATTTGGAGAAATACCAGGTCAGTAGATAAATACTTTCAAAATCCATTTAATGAATGTATGACCTTGACCAAATGATTTAATCTCTTTAAAACCTCACTTTCCTCATCCACAAAAGATATACTACTACTAATATCATTAATTTTAATAAACAAATTACCCACTAAAAGTGCTCATAATGGAACAATACATATTAGTTCTTATTTGTTAGCAAAGTTAGCTATGGCTATAGAGTTTTATGTAAAATACTGCTTCTTACATAAATTTTGAAGCAACATAAACCTTTTAACTTTTCCATATAAATTTACTAAATTTATTATGTAGCCCCATTCTATAATTATTAAAGTACTTACCTTTTTGTAGTTTTGATCTGTTTTGTTATTTCTTTTATTTATCCTTTTTCTCTTATGTAAAACTTCCCTTGACTGTCCCAATCTACAACAATCACTAGCTGGATATCATTTATGGAATCCCTGCCACTTGTCAGGCACCATGTTAGTCAATCTCCAGGCCTGTAAACCCCATCAGTATTACTATCTAAGCTTTATAGAACAGTCAAACAATGTGCTTAAAGGAGAAGTATGAAATTCCGAACCCAGAAACATAATGAAATTCTATTGATGAAGCTCAAGTTCAGCTCACTATACTATCTCTTCAACTCACTCAGCATTTTACCCTTTCTACAACTCATTGAATTTTACAATTGTCTTGTGATATTACTGAATGATTTTTATATGTATTTATCAATTTTAAGAATTGTTACATTTTATAAAGGAATCTATAATTCACATAAATTATTTTTAATCTTCAGAAATACTACATAATTTGGATGTATTTATTCCCCAGAGCCCTGAAATCAAGAATGTAGAAGCTAGAGGATATGATTTGAACCCGATGTATCTGGTGTCAAAGTCTACTTTCTCTTTCATACTCAATAATTTTTTTTGAAGATTATTTGAGAAAAAGATGTGTACACAAGCAGGGGGAGGGGCAAAAGGGACAAGCAGACTCCCTCCCGAGCAGGGAGCCTGATGTGGGCTCCATCATGATCAGAGATCATGACCTGAGCCGAAGTCAGACACTTAACCAACTGAACCACTCAGATGCCCCAAGCGTTCATTTACTCCAAAGTTATTTGAGTGCATACCATAAAGCAGGCTTTACCAATAGCTTCGAATACACTCATGCACAAAGCAGAAAGTGCCCTGCCCTAATACAGCTGACACTGTTTTGGAATGTAGTCTCTTATTCTTTGTCTTCATTGAGTTCCTTGTTGGCAGCAGCCAAGGATAGACCAACAGAGTCAGTTGCAAGATTTTTCAAGCAGAGCTGCCTAAAGCATACTTTTTTTATTTTTTAGAGAGAGAGAGAGAAAAAAAAGAGAGGGAGGGGGGAGGGGCAGAGGGAGAGGGACAGAGAGAATCTTAAGCAGGCTCCCCACCCGGCAAGGAGCCCGACATAGGGCTCAGTCTCACAACCCTGAGATCATGACCTGGGCCCAAACCAAAAGTGGGACACTTAACTGACTGAGCCACCCAGGTACCCCAAGCATACTTTTTAACTGAGTCATCTTGTAGTAGATTAACTCAAAGGATAAGAGCACACTATTTATTAGGGCAAGTTAGTAATTAGTTTTACTCTATCCCAGGGCTTGAGAATAATCCTTTTTCCAGATTGTCCCAATGCAAGGCAGAGGGAACACTACAGAACTTCCTGAAGAGTTTTTCATACTACTAAGGAAAGCATTTATCTGACTACATTACAATCAGTTGTTATCTTTTTTTTAAAATCAAGCTTTGAATTTTTTAAGGTCTAGTTTCAATTAAAAAAAACATGATATTCATGGTAATATATATCTGGCTAATAGCAGAAAGTAAACAAATTCCTGGGGTACCTGGGTGGCTCAGTTTGTTGAGCAGCGAACTCTTGGTTTTGGCTCAGGTCAGGGCTGTGAAATGGAACCACAGCATCAGGCTCCACATCCAGTGTGGAGTCTGCTTAGGATTCTCTCCCTTTCCCTTTGCCCCTCCCCCCACTAGCATACTCTCTCGGAAATAAATTAAACAACTTTCTGTTGAAGGAGGAAAATCACCTAGTAATCTTATAAGTGCATGGCATCCTCAAAGAGAATATACAAAGCACATATATAAATCAGTAAACTGAACTCACACAACTAGAATAACAATCCCTTCTAAGACATGAATAGTCAGAGGGCTTAAGCTTAAAGTTTCAACTCTGCCACTTTCTATATGATCTGAGACTAATTTAACCTAAGCCTAAAACTTGTTATCAATAGAACTCATGAGATGAGTCTTAAAACTAAAATGAGACAATATATGTATAATTACAGATATGTCACTGTATGTGAAAGTAGCAAGATATAATAGTACCTTCTCTTGGGTTATCAATATACTCATATAAAAAGTAGTATACTTTAGTGATTTAAAAACTAAGCTCTCAGGGCTCCTGGGTGGCTCAGTTGGTTAAGCAACTGCCTTCAGGTCAGGTCATGAGCCTGGAGTCCCGGGATTGAGTCCCACATCAGGCTCCCTGCGTAGCAGGGAGTCTGCTTCTCCCTCTGACCCTCTTCCCTCTCGTGCTCTCTCTCTCTCATTCTCTCTCTCTCAAATAAACAAATAAAATCTTAAAAAAAACCTAAGCTCTCAAATCCAAAGACTGAAATTAAAATCCAACTCTAGCACTTCATAGAAGTGTAATCTCAGACATATTTTTTAATATCTTTAAGCCTCAGTTTCCTCAATTCAAAAAAAGAAAATTTTATTACTTGTACCTCACTCTGTGTAATGTTGTTATGATAATGGAAATGTACATAAAGTTATTAGCATCGTGCTTTGAAATTAGGAAGCCATAAATAGTCCAATATCCCATTTTTACAAAGGTATACAATTAAATTTTACACATGTTCTGATACCATGCTAAAAGAATATGAAAGAAACTAAAAAATTTCCCCTGGGGCTCCTGTATGGTTCAGTTGGTTGGGTACCTGATTCTTGGTTTTCAGCTCAGGTCATGATCTCCCAGTTGTGAGGCCAAGCCTTATGTCAGACTTGGTGCTCAGCAAGAGTCTGCTTCAGAATCTCTCTCCCTCGCCCCCTCCGTGTCTCCCCACCTTGCACTCTCTAAAATAAATAAATAAATAAACAAACAAAATCCTTTAAAAAAGTTTCCCTGAATTTCCTCTACTTCTTAAAGTTTTATTATTTGTGTGGATGTCAGTGACTGTGAGAATGTCCATTTTTTAAAATTTTATTGTTATGTTAGTCACCATACAATACATCATTAGTTTTTGATGTAGTGATCCATGATCCATTGTTTTTGTATAACACCCAGTGCTCCATGCAATACGTGCCCTCCTTAATACCCATCACTGGGCTAACCCATTCCCCGACCCCCCTCCCCTCTAAAACCCTGTTTGTTTCTCAGAGTCCATAGTCTCTCATGGTTCATCTCTCCCTCTGATTTCCCTCCCTTCATTTTTCCCTTCCTTCTCCTAATGTCCTCTATACTATTCCTTATGTTCCACAAATAAGTTAAACCATATGATAATTGACTTTCTCTGCTTGACTGAGAGAATGTCCATTTCTAATGTGTACTATGTGATTGTTATATAGTTTTTGCTCCAGAGGAACTGTATTTGCTTTTTGTTTGATTTAAAATATTAGCAGATTCTTAAAATGTAGTCACTAACCTAACTCAAATGTTAATTGAATGTTTTTTTTTGCATCATGAAAATGATAGAAAGCAAAAAAACATTGCTTTACTATTTATTCATATTCATAATTTGAACAAAAGTGAGATCAAGGCTTTGAATCCAATGCTTTTCTCACCCCTTTTAAATAGGCTAAGCCATGTAAAATCTGTGTTTGGTTTCCCTTACACATCTTGAATGTATTTCATGTATTTTTAAAAATGTTTTCTTATGATCTATTTTCTCACCAATCTCCACATGCCTCATGGAAGATGTAAAAAAAACTATTCCATATGCTTTGTGTAAAATATGTTGAATAAAATTGGACACAAAATTGTCTACTTAGAAAAAAATTATAACAATTGCATGATTTTTCCATCAGAAGAGGCAAATTATATTTAATTGGTCCTTTAGGCTTTAAATTTCCAGATTAAAAATTCAAGTGATTTAAAATTTAGTAAACAATTACCTAATTGGTCTTTTACCACTGGTTTATAAAGATAAGCATGAGTTACTAGAGGTGCTCTTTCTAAGGTAATTTATATCACAGCTATGACAAATTAAGAATCATGCAAAAACAGGAGCAAGATTTTATCTAATTCATTAGTTTGTAATGTATGCACCAAATAGCTCCCATAAAGAATTTAAAGCCACTTAAAAGAAACATATTCAGAAAGTTTTAATAAGCATATATTAATGAAGCAAACCATACACCATATACTTTGGTTAATGGAATGTCACTGATTTTGGATTTAGATCCTAATCTTTCTGTAAAGAAAATTAAAAATTGAAATAATATTGCCCATAACATATAGTATTGATGTTGCTCACAATGCTCTAGACTTTATAATAAGGGGTTCATGAATTATATGTTAGTTGATAATCCTTATAACCCAAGAGAAGTATTAATTATTACCCTTTTACAGGTGAGGAAATTAAGGTGGAAAACAATGAAAGCTATGCAAGGTTTTACAAAAGTATGTAGCCAGAATTAAGATTTAAACACTGATCTAATTCAAACGCAAGGCCCTTTCCACTATTTATCAATGTCCTTCTAGGATCTCTACTGGAACATATCACTCACCAGTTACCAAGTCCTCTAAGTAAACCACACATACAAAAAGAGAAGAAAGTCTAATGATACCTAAAATATAATAAATAAGGTCTTTAGTGGAATATCTATTATATTTTCAAATATAACCAAAAGAACTTTATCTAGGTAAACTTACTACAAGATATTGGCCTAAGTAGTTACCAGAAGAATAAGTGATTTATGTGTTACTTATAGTCAGTAGTAACCCTTACTCTACAGAAATGAATCAGTTAGTATTCCCTTGTTTCCTGACTGAACTCATAGTAATGATATAGTAGTACACAACTAGAATTGTTTATCTTCTAGATACCTTTCTCTCATTTTGCAAAAATTAACATAAATATGAGACAGAAATTAATAATAGCCACACTAAATCACTGTTGTTAATGTCTGAAATGATGGTAATTTGAACTAGGATGGTCACAATGGAAAAGTGAATAGATGAAAGAAATACAGAAGACACATTTGATGAGATGTGATTAAGGACTGGAGGCAGAGAATGAAGAAGAGGAAGTTGTCAGTGGCGACTCCTAAATTTCTGACAGGTGAAACTGGAGGAATAGTAGAGAAATCTCTATAGTGTGGGGTGACTATATCCATCCATGCTGAGAAGATTAGGGGTAGAAATATAAAACGAACTTCCTCAGCTAAAGAAGTTTGTGAGGAATATGTGCTCATAGCTGAGAAAGGTAATACAAAGTGAGGAGGAAGATGACTTACAACCAAACCTTTAAAAAATCCAACATTAAATAGCCAGACAGCAGAGAATGAGACTACAAAGTAGATGACCTAGAAAATATCAGAGATGTAGGAGGAAAGGCTATATACTTCTACTAATATAAGTGAAAGGGAATCTAAAATGAGAGACAATATTCATTAAGTCAAATGTTGCTAAAAAAATGAATTGAAACCTGAAAGTTCCATTTTATTTATTGTATAGAAGCTTTCATATTTATATTTGTTTCCAATTCAATCTATTAATGTATATTTTTTGGCTATTATTTTCCAACAGAGTTGCTTCAATATGGCAAAAGGAAATTTTTCACAGAAAGCTTTTTGTGAATTGCTCAATGTGTGAGTATGTGTGCAGGTACACGCACACATATAGATTTTAGTGTTTCCACGTGTGGATAAGGTGAGTATATAAAATATTTACCATACTATTCTCAATTAAAATTAAAACCGGGGTGCCTGGGTGGCTCAGTTGGTTAAGCGACTGCCTTCAGCTCAGGTCATGATCCTGGAGTCCCGGGATCGAGTCCTGCATCGGGCTCCCTGCTCAGCAGGGAGTCTGCTTCTCCCTCTGACCCTCTTCCCTCTCGTGCTCTCTATCTCTCATTCTCTCTCTCTCAAATAAATAAATAAAATCTTAAAAAAAAAACAAAATCTCTGTGTTTGGGTTTTTAAGTTTGAATGAATAACACCTCTTTTCTTCCTTTCCTGAGTTGGGAACTAATTGAGACATAAGGCATAAGAAACAAAGACGATGAGATGAAAATAACAGCTTTATGACAGAAAGGCTGTATAGAGAATTTGCTTAAAATCTTCAGCATAGAGGGCTTGCTAATACTTCAAACTAGAATTAAACATACAGAAATAGACCTAAGCATTCAAAGCTTCCCCTGGCAAGCTTCAGACTAAAGGCACAAAAAAATTATTATTGTTGAGGCTGGCACCAAAATAGAGAGGGGAAAGGAAGATGAATTGAATGCACATAATTTCTTATACAAAATCTAACAAGTAATTCAGTCCTTTGTCTATGGAGATCAGCCTGCGAATAATGAGGAAAGAGGCCAAGTATCGCTCTAAGCCAGAAAGTCCTTTTGCTTGGAAATCTGAGTAAAGGAGAAAGAAAGATGGTTGCCCCACTCGATAGTATGCATTGATAAAATATGCATAAATCAACTTGAATAAAAATTTATTTTTATTGGATCAAATATATCATAGCATTTCTACTTCATTAGTTCCTTACATTTTATTTTTTAAAATATGAAATTCTTCTAGGGGAAAAAAGAATTTAACTAGTAACAAAGACTAATAACTAAAGACTTTTACTGATACAATAGACTTAATTTCTGCAAGTTCATGTGGCTAATGAAAGAGTGGCAAAAAAATAATAATACATTTGCAACACAAAGAATGATTATATGAGAAAATAGGGAGGAGAACTGATTGGCAAATATTTTTTAACACATCCATCTCACATATACCAAAAAAAGTGTGTGTCTATATTAAGAAGACCATATATATATGGATATATATACACACATGTGGATATACATGTTAGATTTTATTTTTATTATTGTTTCATTTTATATGTATAAAATAATTTCTTTTTATGTCTTCTCAATATATACACATATATCATTAACAAATATCAAAATTAAGTTAACAAATATCAAAATGACAATGGTGATCTACCATTTGTTGTTTTGATTGTATTTGTTAACTTTAATGTTAATGTTGACAGGTTAATGATAATGTTAATATGGCCTATAAATTGCATCTCAATCAAAATTATCCAGTATCTAGCTAATTCCTCTAATATAAAGGCAATCTTAATGAAAAAAAACAATTTCCATCTTAATTGGTTTTAGTTTTCACTACAATATCTGCTATAAAAAGAAGCCACTCAAGAGTTCTTGCCTTTTCTTTACACCTTTGGCCTCTCCCTTTCCTTACCAGTCTGATTTCAGTTATATCAAAATATGAACCAGGGGTACTCTATTGATGCTCTATGGAGAATCTATGGGCCAGTTTCAATCCAACCAGAAATTTTAACACTTTTGAATGGAAAACAATCAAAATTTAAATTTCTAACTTATTATGATAGACTCCAAATATCAGAAACTAGAAAAAAAATGAGGGTAGAAACATGTGAGAGACAGAAATAAATGTTAGTAAAAATCTCAAGGCCACTTCACCAATATAACAGCCAAGTCTAGAGAGGATTCTGGCTTCCTTGCCAACTTGTACTTAGAGCCACCTCCTCCCATCTCAGATAGTCATTGGCGTGATCCTTGCCACATTCTCATTTTATCATCCAGTGGGGCTACTTGTTTCTTTGATGGCAACAGGAAAATGACACGGAACACTGTGCAGAAATTCAGCAGTTTCCCAGATCTCTTTTTTGCGTCTATCCCTCTCACTGCAACAAATACAGGAACGACCTCAAAGCCAGTGAAACTATATAATAGCCTGGCTGACTTTAATTTCCCCACCCGTGAATATGTTGGCAAGTTGCATAGGTTCACAGAAGACGGTATAAACTCTATGAGAAAAGGGATTAAAGAGAAAAACTCCAGGAACTTATTTTCTAGTTGTCTGAATCTCTAAAAAGACTTTATGTATGTAGAGAATAATCAGGGTCGTTTTCATGGTGAGAAGGCTCCATCAAGACTCACTGATTTTTGGCTGCCTCTGTCTATGAAGTCTTTGCTTGGAAAAGAAGCTGATTACAGGTCAGCAGAGATATACATTGGCATTTTCAAAAGTAGACCAATATGCAGGAAATTTTACATGAATTTCCTCCATAGCCCCCTACTGCCCTACTCAGCCTCTTCTCCTTTCAGCTGCTTAGCCACATGGAAAGCTAGAGATGCTTAAGTACAGGGTCTCAGACCTTTAGTACAGCAGCCTCTGCCTCAACCTGCTTCTTCTCTCCAGGCATCAGGTGATCAGGTCTGTAAGTCTCTCAATCAAAAATATAATGAGAAATCTCTTAGCCTTCTTGAAACTCTTTCCAGGAGATAGATTTATCCAATCTCATACCCTGAGTGAAGAAATATAGTATCCTATTAGCAACCACTGGCTCAATTCATCTAAAGTTAATTTGCTAACTTTCCATTTGGTAGAAACACCATAATTTGCTTCAATTTTAGCAAGATGCCTGCTATTGCTAGATACAGTGGAGATACACCACATATGAGCCTTGTCATCTTTCTCTGCCATCAAACCTTTACTCATTCATTCAAAAGTATTTTGGTTCAACGCCAAACGCAATACTAAGTACTAGGGAGACAACAGTGAATTTGACTGACATTACTCCTCTCCAGAGTTCCTCTGGTGGAGGAGGTAAATTTAAAATTCTTAATCAATAAATGTTTCAGGGGCACCTGGATGGCTTAGTTGTTGGGTGTCTGCCTTCGGCTCAGGTCATGGTCCCGGGGTCCTGGGATCGAGCCCCACATCGGGCTCTCTGCTCCACAGGAAGCCTGCTTCTCCCTCTCCTACTCCTCCTGCTAGTGTTCCCTCTCCCGCTGTCTCGCTCTCTCTCTGTCAAAAAAAAAAAAAAAAAATCAATAAATATTTCAAAATTCTAGTAAATCCTACGAAGGAAACAAAAACAGTAGGCTAAAATAGAAGATAACTGAAACCATTGAGGACTTACTTCAGATGGAATACTCCCAACTATTTCCTTGAGAGGTAACATTAATCTGGGAAGTGAAAGAACAATGTAATTGCTGACTAAGAGCAGAATTGGGAACAGAGCATTTTAGCATGTACCCTGATGTAGTCATGGGAAAGTACTGTGCTCCATAAAGAGCCAAGAGTCATATATGGAGAATTTTTTGATGGATTTCTGACTACAAGAGCCAAGTAAGTTGTTTTGTTTTGTTTTTTTCATACTGCAGACCATTTACACTGGGAGTCTTTCGATGTTTCAGACAGTTCCCGTCTGACTCTTAGGCTAAAGCCTATTTCCCCAAAGCCTTGTTTTCAGCCAGCTGTCAATCCACCAATGGTTTCAAACAATTCTTGCTAAGAAACTAGACAGCGTTGACCTAACACCCTGGGGTAGTTCTGTTTTGGAAGTGGACACAAGAAGACAATAAATCCATTCAGATGCAAAGGAGTAAATCCCTAATGGATCACCTGGCAGAAAAGTGAGTTGAGTAGGTAATACCCATCCACTGTTACAGAAGCTAATTTCATAAACCTTTTCCTATTAGGGTTCATATAAATTGAGACTTATACACCAAAGGAAGTAGACAACTGCTTATTATTTATATTAGGAAATGTGTTTGGTTCTATTTTAAGTAATTTACACACACACACACACACACACACACACACACAGATCAATGTTCTACTATCACCAGGTCACATTCTCAAAACTGTTTCCTTTACCCTTTAGTCAATTCAAGCTATTAAGTAATTTCAATACACATTAACTCTTTAAATTTAAGAACAAGTTTTTGTTTTCTGAAAAATTATCTATGATATTTATCCAGAAAAAATAATTCTATGGCTGTGCTGTTCTATGGCTATTAGCTTCAGCAGAGAACATGTTGTTCAGCTCTGTCAATCCCTGACCATTGCTAAATTAACAATTTACATTAATATTCTGAATAGTTTGACACATTGCCCCATAATCACTTAATTTGTACCAATACAATATGGCTTATGATTCAATAAGTAAACACAGATTTTTAAGGAATGTGTATACTCAGTAGCATTTTGATTCAATAAAATGTTTTAAAACTGTTTTTTCAAACATTTGGGGTTTGGCAAAACATAAAATGCCTTGGCGAAGCACTCTTTCTCCCAATTTCTAAGCCCGGTGCCTTTCAAGGGAAATTTAATTCATATGTTTCCAGTGTATTTACACTTAGTTTATTTAAATGGTGTTTTGTAAGAGCTCTGTGAGGTCCAAGAAGTCAATAACCAGTTTATAAAGTGTTTTAAATTTCCTGTACATTGAACCAGGTGAGCAAATTTTGTTTAAAATAATAAAAATTCACAAATTTATTTTAAAATGTAATATTATATAACAATAATATTCAAACTGTAGAAGCTACATGTTATTCCCAAATATGTCTCAATAATATGTCCATTAGCTGCCACCCAAGTATACCTTGTATAGGGCTGGGCTGGGACACAGTTGAGGGAGCCAGTTGAGATCAATCCAGGGTATAAAAGAGCTGGTCTGTTAGGCTGATGAGAAAACTAGCTACAGGAAGGAAACTTTTCCAACTCTTGTAGAAGTGGCTGGCTCTACTAACCACCTCCTCGTCTTCCCATTTACTAACCATAACTTTGGATAAGGCACTGAACTTCTTCCAGCCACTCTTATTTTCTTTTAGTCTAAAAAGGGTGATAACATAGAACTAATTTCATAGGGCTAGAGTGAGGAATAAGCGAAAATGTAAGGGTAAAGTTAGATGTCTCTATGAAATAGGGTGGCATACAGTAAGTGTTCAATAATAAAAATGATAGTTATATGTATTTGACTTAAGATTACCTACAATAACTACTTTGGCTAAACTGCCTTTAGTTAGATGCTCATTTGTTGAAGACTGTTTAAAAAATTATTTAGGTGATTCTGACTTAAATGAGAAAATGAATAGGGCAACAGAAAATAAGCTGGAAGCGGAGCAAAATGAGAGCTTTCTTTCTTTTTTTTTTTTAAAGATTTTATTTATTTATTTGAGAGAGAGAGAATGAGAGAGAGAGAGCACGAGAGGGAAGAGGGTCAGAGGGAGAAGCAGACTCCCTGCCGAGCAGGGAGCCCGATGCGGGACTCGATCCCGGGACTCCAGGATCATGACCTGAGCCGAAGGCAGTCGCTTAACCAACTGAGCCACCCAGGCGCCCCAAAATGAGAGCTTTCTAGCTTTGTCTATGGTGTTGGTTAATAAAGGAAGAACAGACTAGGAAGGAGGACAAGAGTTCTCATTCTCTGCACTGCTATTAGCTGTATGATTGCAGGTAAGTTACATAATGTTGCTGGCCTCCAGCTTTAGTTGCAAATGATGTGACTAGACTAGATGACCCTACATTTCTCCCAACTTTTAAATAGAATCGTTCTACCATTTACCTCAGCATTAAAATAGTCTCAAATTTTATCATAAAAGTTAGCTAATGATAATTTTCTAAACATATTGGGTCAGAGACATTATAACTTAAGCTACAGAAAGAGTCTACTGGGCCACATCATGAAGGTGTAGAGCAGATTACTCCTCTTCCCTTTCTAAAAAATATTGGGATGAGAAAAAAAATAAGTGTGTCTAAACTGATCCATATATGCAAGTATGCTTTACATTTATATTTTCAAAAATTGGAAATGTAGAAAGATAATAAATAAAAATATAATATAATCTCAAGTATCTGACAAGGAGTAGCTTGGGTTTGTGTCATATAAATCCATTCTGCTTGTTCTAACCTGTAATTCAGAAAAACTTTGAAAGAATATACCTTTGTTATCTAGAAGAATACAAGAATTTTCAAAACTGTTTATTATTTCTTGTCATATGGTATAATCTCTTCCCCCACATATAGTTTGGTCACTTTGCAATTGGAATTAGCCTAATATTAAGCAGAAAGTTCAGGCCACGGCCAAAATTAAAGCCTTAAGTCCTCATTAGTCTATCAACCACCATCCACAATCCATGCCACCGCTAATCATTATTCAAATTAAGAATGAATTATAAATACAAACAAAATCTTACATGAAAAGGGAAAGTGAACTGTAAAGGATCTAAGAACAGTAAGTGCGGAGCTAAAATTGTGACAAAATCATCTCTCTCTTAGTCCAGAAATATTTCTACTTCTATCTCAAACATCTGTCTTTTAGGGTCTTTCTTTTCCTCACGCTATTGCCAAGATAAATTTAGGAAGAGCAGATATTCTCAGCCAGATTGAGCCAGGCATGTAATTATTTTTAGATTAAGGCACAAATGCTTTATTCTCTTTGCAAACAACTTCCTATATTCCCTTTTTGAAATTTCTCCTCAGTTAATAAAATAATCAGAATCTAATGCATATGGAATAGCTTTGTCACTGTATCACTTCTGTGAAAATAAATTACTTTATTGTTGTCACCTTAAAATATACCCATACTTTTATATGAATTACCTAACATTTGTCTGTCCTTTTCCTAAGTGTTAAGGGCATAAAAGTTTAAGAAATTAATCTGCTTTCCAGATGCTAACATTCTTGTTGAATGGAGAAGATTAGCATATACGACATGCTGAAAAGCAGGCTTCTGACCATACATGCAACCAAGACTTGAAGCAGAGTGAGATTCCTATGGATTAGAGTGCTCAAATCTACTTTTGGAAGTCCCTAATGGATGCCACACATGAGCCCACAAACCTCCCTAGTGCCTAGTGTCACAACTCAGACTTTGCCCTGATGTGGTTCATTGAACTCCTCTGGTCTCACTTATTCATATCTGCTGAGATGCTTGCTAAAGAAGCTTCATTACCATCAGGGCACATTCAGAGAATTCGACATCTAGACTATGGTGGTTGGGATCAGCAGTCTCCAGATTTCTATTCTGTGAGGTACCAAAATAGTGCTGATGTGCATGCAAAAGTAAAGTAGGGAGTCTCCTCTGTGTCCTTGCTCACCATGGGCCCCAAGCTTCTCTGTGCCTAGATCTAACAAAGTTTTGAATGCTCTGTTAAGCTCTGCCTTTAAACATACTTAATCCCTAATTCCCCTGGTTCAAAAACCAGCATAAAAAACCTGGTGGTGGGTAGGTACACCATGATACAGATTGCGTCCTTCTCCTGTTCAGACCACATCACTCCCTCTCTAGATAACACCTTTCTCTAAAATTCAAATGAAAAAAATCATATGTCAAATAAATGGACTGGGAAAACAAGGGAAAGTAGGGCAGGAAGTGATATTGACACAACTGGCAATCTCCCAAAAGTCATGAGATACATTTCTTTGCAGAATTGAAGATTGAAATTTAGTACATTTAAGTGGTATCCTGAAAATGAAACCTCAGCTAAGGGATAAAACAATGCTTAAAACCAAGTCTAGTTAAGGTCAATACCACCTTCCTCAATTAAATTAGAAAGAATGCTTACAAAATGATGAGTGCTAATCCAATAATGACTGATAGAATTATTTGGGATTCAAATCAACATTTTGAAGCCAGCTTACCTCATTGGACACACCAAAGACAGAACACCAAAAGGTCAGAATCAATGCAATATTATTTGTTCTGTTGCAATGATAGGAGTTATTTAATTTTGTACTCATTCATTTTTCAATTTATATGTGTTTTGTTCTTTTATAACAACTTTTATTTCAGAAAATAATTTATATCAAGTAGTATTTGGATGTATAAGCAGAAAATTTAAATATTTTAAGATAAATCAGTTTACATGGGATATTTTCTCTTTCTGAGCCTTTCTTTAGTTATAAAAGGGTTGTTTCAGATGACCTTGAAGAATTCTTTGTATTTAATACCTAATAATTCTATAAAATTTATCTTTAAAGTGTACATATATATACACACAAGAATATATAATGAATATATTACTTATTTCTCATAAATTTTTCACAAAGCACATTTTGAAACAAAAAATTTGCTACCAGAAAGATAAAAATAAAATATTTTAGAGAGAAAAATATAACTTTCCTAGAGCATTTTTAACCCTGAGTATACAAACTTACTTATCCTTTACAACTATACAAACACAGAATTCTGACAATAAAATTTGATGGTTTAAAATTAATCAGATACAAAAGAAACTTGAATTAATTCCTTTAACATTATAATCACTAGAATGGAACAATATAGTTCAGTTTTTTTAATTGCAAAGTTCTCTATTAACGCTATGAGTTGCCTTTTGATAGATCCATTTATTTCTTAAGATATTAGGAAAACATTAATTTTTGCTATATTGTAAAATGTCACTAAAATATACCCCCCCAAAAAAATAATAGCAAACACAGATTTCTTCAATGGGCAAAGTTTAAAGCTTTGCTTCAAGCACTGTATTTCTTTTAAGCCTCATGTTATTGCAGAACAAAATATCACATGCTGTATTTGAAAGGAGAAAGAGAACAAAGAAGAACTAAACTTCGTGATGGGTTATTACTTTGCTTTTATTTTTAGGAATTTTAAATGTATCCACACTAAGGTTTCTCACTTGGTTTTCTTTAAATATTATCAGTGACTATTCTTTCTTCCTACCTTTATTACAGTTCACACATGAAAAAGATTAATACAAATGTACCATACCACTCTATGTTAGCTACTTTTGTATGTTTCTACTTTTGATGCCTTTATTCAAAAATCAAAAACAGTTCAAATACATGGTTTTGGAGAAATCAACATGAGAAATTCTAGGCTGTTAGTGGACTTCTGCCCAGAATTAGAAATCACTGTGACTCATTTCAAAAAGCAGTTTTCACTGCCTCATAAATATCTGGTTGTAAAAGATAATCTGGATACTACATTTAAGCCCGTTTTCAGTGTTCAAAGACACTTTAAAAAATATTTATTTGAGAAAGAGAGAGAGAGCGTGCACATGAGTGGGGGAAGGGGCAGAGGGAGAGAATCCTCAAGCAGACTCCCCAGTGAGCTCCTAGCCTGACACTGGCCTCGATTTCACAACCCATGAGATCATGACCTGAGCTAAAACCAAGAGTCAGACACAACTGACTGAGCCACCCAGGTGCCCCTCTATTGCCAATTTTTTCGATCAAGTTATCCTTGTACAAATTAAATTCAACTCAACAATCACTTACTGAATCCAGGCAGAGAAAGTACTATGGATACATAGCAAAAATAAATATAAAGTCTGATCTCAAAACACTCAAAATCAAGCATAGAAAATAGAAATGAGAGTGAATAACAATTTCTTCTTTCTCACCCATCCCATTGCTTCATTTTCTTTCCTAGACAATAAAATGCAACACTATAGCCACTCTTTTCTTAACATTCTATATCCTGGTCTTGTAAGACACAAGACTACATTTTATAACTTAGATGATTTTATTTCCTTCACTCCTAATATGGGCTTCTGAATCGTGTTATAGAACTACGTTACAGTCCTGGAGATTGGAGGTACCCCAATCATCGATTCCCTGATACTAGCTAAACCCAAGCACCGCTCAAACACTTGATTTCAAGTATTATTAGCCAGTGGGCACTCACCTTTCAAAAAATCATTTTAAACATATAAATTTTATGTCTCTAGATGAAACTTTTCTTGTCTATAAAAATTCTCTATAGGGCCTCACCTCTTATGGTTACCTTCAACATCACTGAAACAATCATGGCTATTCATTTGCACTTAAATTGCTGTCCTCTACAACTGTACCTACATCTGTACCTGTCCTGCTTTTTTTTTCCCTCCAACCTTGGAAGACTAGGTGCATCTTCTGTGATTTAAGGATGTTAACGCCACCTCTAATTTTTGTGACATATTCCCCCAATTTTTCTCAGTTCTCTTTTTCAATAACAGCCTAAGTTCATTGAGGAGAGAACCATGTTAGAGTCTTGGTAAGTATTCAAAAATAAATGTTCAAAAATATTACTGAAGAAGTGGCTGATTTATGTTTGGCACTAATTATAGGATATCAAAACATGGTGTGTTTCATAAAATTGCATTTTTTTCAAGATTATACAGTGAATTAATACTTAATCAGAAATAATCTGCTCCAGACACATAGTAATAAGGAATAAACTATAAAAATGGAAAGCCAATAGGGCATGTCTGGGCTTGAAAATAAGATTATTATTTCCATCTTACTTAATGGCAAAATTTTAGAAGTCAGCTATTTAATTCCAGGATAAAGCATCCCTTTTATTTAACTTTGTAACAGAAGTTCTAGCCAAGTTGAGAAAAAAAAATAAAATTATAAGAATTGGAAAAGAAAAAGCTATCATTATTTGGAATGATGTAAATATACATAAAACAAGAGAATCTAAGAAAAACAGAATGAAAATTTTAATTCAGCAAGATTGTTGAATACAGGGACAAGAAAAAAGATGTCCTATAACAGAGTAAAACTAATTAAATAGATCTCATTTATAACAGAAATCAAACACAAATATCTGTGTATATGCATATGCTCACACACATACACAAACTCAAAATACCCGAATGATTTAACCAACAGTTCATAGATAAGGAAGCCCAAAATTCTAATACATATTGAAAAATGCTCAACCTAACTTTTAATCAAAGAAAATTACAATAATGTGATAGTATTAAATAACCAATATTTTTTAAAATATTAAAAGTCTATTTATAAAAAATCATTTGTTTAGAATGTGACAAAAATGGACTGTAATAAACTATTGATGGAAACAAATTGATAAAGCCATTTATTAATAATAATTTAGCAATAATGAATAAAGTTGAAGATATACATATTGTTTGCCTTAAATCCATTTGAGGCATAATATTTTAATAATGCATAATTATACCAGGAGACATGCACAAAAATGTTTATCACATTTATAATAGCAAAAATAAAACAAATCAACCAAAATCATTTTTAAAGGAAATTTTAATATGTTCAACATTTAAATGGATTAAACAATTGTCACTTATTCATACAATGGAATAGTATATGACAGCTAAAATTAATGAAATTAGAACTATATGAATACAGAAAAATATTTTAGGATAAAAGAAATTTATAGAATACTAAACATACAATATTTTATAAAGATAAAATACTTTACATCTCTACTTTTCTTGCTTAAGTGCATACTCATATCTGATCAATGAGTACACATGCATGAAAAAGTTAAACATTAATTTCAAGATAGTGATTAACTCTGGGAAAGAAGAGATGACAATGGAATGAATAGTAAAGAGTTAAACAGTTTCAACTGCCTGGAATGCTTGATTTATTAAATAATTTCTGTGGCAGATGGGAAATATTTTGTTTTACTAAAACAACTTACTTGTTAAAACAATATTTTAGCAAAAAAATAGGTTTTAATGTTTAAAACATATTGGTTTTAATGTTATTTTCTATTTCATTTCTCTTAAAAATATTAAATAATTAAAAAACAAACAATAACCAAAGTGCCTTGAGGTAGATTTTATTGTTTGCCAATCTTCACTCTCCTATACTTCATGGAAAAAATATACTTCCGACCCAATGGTGTGCCACTCGGTCATTAGATTTTTCTTTGGTCAGTAGAATATGGACAGAAGTGACAAGGTGACAATTTTGAATAAAGGCTGTGAGATGCATGGCAAATTTCTGTACCCCTTTTGTGTTCCTGTACTTTCCCATGAAAACATCACATCCCAGGTGGGGTGCTGCATCATGCTGGTCTTGGAATGAGAGGACACATTGGAGCAAACTACATCCGACATCGTACTTGGATGAGAGTCAGCATCTAAACCCACAGGCACTGACATAAAATGTGAGTGAGAAATAAATCCACAGTTACATAAGCCACTGAAAGTCATAAGTTATTGGCTATGGAGCCTTTTTACAGCAAAAGCTGTCAAACAGAGTCCAATATTATTATACTATAGAATATTAATGCAAAACATCATAAAATTGCATATTGGTACATAAAACTGCCTCATGTATTCAATATCAGAGACATGTTCGTAAAATATACCAAGTGACCTTGATCTGAAGTTAGTTCATGTTCACTACCCCAACCCAATTTATAACATGAACACATGTACCATGCAAACTTCTATGATTAATAATCTGCAAAAATTAATCCTATAGTTAACATGTATAATTCATTCTAAGGAAGAACTGATTGTGGTTTAAATATTATAAATTATAATGCATATTTAAAATAAAAAAACAGGAAATAATAGAATATGATTTTGAAGTTAGTACTGTAAGACTTTTCTCATTTTCAGAACAAAGTTTTAAGGTTAATTTTCATCAGCCAAATGCCACCCATATTCTGTCACATAAGTTTATTTGTAGAGAAAATAGTCTTTGAAATATAAGAATTCTTACAGTAAATGATTATGGGAAATTTCTAAGCTATCAAGCAAGAGTGTCAACATGTAGTTTTTGCTTGTTACACCTAGAACAAAAGAAGAAATTCTGAATTCTCTCTAGTGGAGCTAAAAGCAAGGAAGAAGTAGCAAAGGTTTGGACTATACCCAATCACTGAGTCACACAACTGCTGAGCAGGAGACCTACCAATCCATTCTACTCCCAGAGCCTGACAATGTGAAAAATTGTCACCCTGTCCTTGGTAATCATCAGACTTCCTATTCAGAATAATCTTCCCTCTGAAAGCAATTAAAATAAGTAAAAAAATTTTTAAAGATTTTATTCATTTATTTAAGAGAGAGAGGGTGCATGAACACAAGTGGGGGAGGGGCGGAAGGAGCAGAGGGAGAGGAAGAAGCAGACTCCCTGCTGAGCAGGGAGCCCTGGTATCAAGCCCCACATTGATACCAGGATTTGATGTGGGGGCTTGATACCAGGACTCCGCAGGGCTCCCGGATCATGACCTGAGCCAAAGGCAAAAGCTTAACTGACTGAGCCACCCAGGCACCCTACTAAGTAAAATATTTTTAAGAATTATTTTAAAAGTGTCAAAGAATTGATTAAGGTAAAAGGAATTAAGGGACCAAAATGCCAGTATGTAATTACCCAGAAAATCAAGCAGAGCTCATAAGCTCACCTTTTCCCTAAAGACATTTGCCAATAATGATGATATTATACTGATAATTTCTGATCTTATATGGCATAGAAACAACTCAAAGCCCTAGGCTTTCCCATGATGGGGACTTTAATAGGAGGCCACCTACATCCCTCCATCAAGAAAGACAAGATTCCAAAAGCTACCCTTAATGTAAGGGTGAATCAAGAGTAAACCTTCCTCCACTCCCCATTCCCAAGAAACTTTAAAAAAAGTGATTTGGCAATAGCAGATTTGCAAGTATGTAGTATATGTAATAAAGCTGTCTCAGTTGTGACTACAATACTCTATCAATACAAACACAAAAGTTCTGACTGCCACTAGGGAAAGACAACTCATCTAATCAACATCATCCTACTAAGGTTGCCTAATTTGCATATCCATAAAACTGGAGCCAGACGGCTGTGGTACCAGAGCCAGATGTACTTAAATCACATGAAGGATCAATACTTTAGAGTTGCCTGATTTAAATACAGGAAAATTTCAGAGCCAGTTGGGTGGGAATAGTAAACATAAGCATGCTCACTTATCATAGTTAGGACCACTTTATTATGGTTTGCTAAGTTTATAAACCCCAAACCTTCATAGCTCAATGATGCTTGTTCCCATCACAAGGATTTCTTCACTTTCTCAAGAGTGGAGTTTCACATCTTCAGCCAGAATCTGAACCTCCCTCTGAGAAGAGAACTTGCTAAGAAGCCCATACCACAGTGATGAGTTTGGGGCAAGGGTTTGGAGTAGGGGAGACAGATTTAGAGAGAGTATTAAGAGAGTTAAAGAAAGAGTTGAGAGAGTGTATGCATGCAAGTGAAAGCAAGGAAGAATTTATATCTGCTAGTTGACTACTGGACCATTAGATATCCCACCTGGATAAGGTATTTTACCCTTACCCCAGTGAAACATATATATGTATTGATAGGATGGCCTAATTTAAATGAATAAGATATGTTTATATTGGATAATCTTTTGTTATATAGAATAATTCCATAATAAATCTAAATAACTTGAAAAAAACTACCTCTGTTTGGTCACACATTATTAAAGATAGTGGAGTGAATGTAGTACAGTTTATTGCAGATCTTATACACTCCTCTCCCTTGTTCCCACCGTAGCTTTAACAAGTAGTGACAAAAACCATCCCTTAGAAATTGAAACCACATTTAAGCCTTCTCAAATTCACATTACCTAAGTAGTCAAAAAAATATTAAGTAATGAGTTTCAATTGCCCCTAGTAATTTAACAAAAGCAAGACAAATTTTCTCTGAAAGTTTCTAACTTCATCTGAGCCACAGAGAATTCCCACCATTTTCCAAGCAAAGAAAAACCTCCCAGTCAAAATAAACTGACCATAAAAAGAAACAAACCATCATGTTCAAGAACCAACTTACACAACAGAATGCAGAAAATTACCCACAATGAGTTGAAATTTTCAAGTCCAGGTTATAAATTAACAATGATATTAAAATGTTTAAAGAAATAAAAGTTTAACAATTATCTGCAGGGAATAAAAACTACAAAAATAATTATTTAAATCTGGAAAAACAACAGAAATTTATGAAAGTTTAATAAATTTAAGAACTCAATGGATTAGTTCAGATGAAGAAAATAAGTCAGAACAAACTAGTCAATATGTAGAGAGAAAAATTAATAAAATATGGAATCAAATAAATTCAGATGTAATTCTAACAGATATAAATTCTTCCTTGCTTTCACTTGCATGCACACGCACTCTCTCTTAACTCTTTCTCTAACTCTCTTAAATCTCTCTCTCAATCTGTTTACCCCACTCCAAACCCTCGCCCAAAACTCATCACTGTGGTATGGGCTTCTGTAAGCAAACAGAGTGGAATCAGAAGGAGGGGAGAAAGAGAATGGGTTAGAGGCACATGTAAAGATAGAAAGTCTGAGAACATTCTAAAATTGATAAAATATACCAAGGCCAAACAATCCAGTATAGGATAAACACAAATGACTTTCACATCTAGATACATCATAGTGAAATTGTGGAAAACCAAAGGCAAACAGAGAAAATAAAAAAGAGGGGAAAAACATATGCTTCAAAATAGTGGTAGTTTGATGGACAGCTCCCTTCTTGACAGCAGAAGCCAGAATGCAGTGGAATGATAATTTGAATAGACTGAAAAAAAGTAAAGGACAGCCTTTGAAATTCTATCAAGAGAAAATTTATTTTCAAGAACAAAGGCAAAATAAAGACACTCTCAGACAAAACTATGGGAATTCATCACAGGCAAAATTACACTGAAGCCTACAGGATATATTCTGTGCAAAAAAAAAGAAAAAAGAAATCCCAAAGGTGTTGGAATGAATGAAAGAAAAGCACAGGAAACGATAAATATGTGGGTAAATTTAAACAAATACTGAAACAGATAATATGAAGTTTAGTGGGGTTAAATATGTAGAATTATTATATAGCACAGAATAACTTGTCAAGAGAAGGGTAAATTAAAATAATCTGTGGGTCTTACACAGTCTTGAAAGAAAGAAATGATACTGATTAAATTTAGAATGTTGAAAGTACACATATTTTAATTTCCAAGGTAACACCTACAGCATTAGAAAAGTAAATATTTCACAACCAGTAGCAGGAAAAAATGTATCATGACAAAATTAATTGCAAAAATAAGCTAAAAAGAAGAAAAAGAATACTAGAATCAGCAGGAAAACAATATGTAAAAATAAATCAAATTATATCAGAAATCACTATAAATATAACCAACCTAAATTCTCTAGCTAAAGACCAAAGAATTTTTAGGTTCAATCTAAAAGTCAATATAAAAAGTAAAAGAATGGAGATAATTCAAGAAAATACTAACCTAAAATAATTGAAGTTGTTATACAATTTACTGAGAAAATAAGAAGTCATAAGCAAAAATAAAGATTTTTAATTTATAATAAACAAAAATTCAATTCTCGAGGAAGACATTGCAGTATGAAATTTCTGTTCACCCTAATAACAGCTATGTATATCAGCATTAAAGACTCTTACATATATAATGTTGAGCAAAATAAGTCACTGAGATAAGCCTATAAATTTTAAAAACAGGCAAAAGTAAATGGTTTTTTAGGGATAAATATTTATATGGTAAGAAAAAAAGGAAATCAGAAAATGAAGTAACATAAAATGTGGCTAGTGCTTTTACTGGGAGAAAAGGGAAGGAGATGCAATAAAAGAAGGTTGTCTCAGGAAGTCCTAAGTTGATGGCAATATTTTCATTGTTAAATTGAGAGGTGGTAACAGAGGTCTTGTTATATTATTTTTCTTTAAAGTAAGTATGCATATTTGTATATTTCTATCTGTATATTATATATTTCTGTCTAAGTTTCATATCTTTTAAATTTGTAAAAAAGGATAAATGACATATTTAAGGAAACACAGTTAGTAATGATAGCTATAATCTCTGGTTCCTGTTATTTTTTTTTTCTTGTACAATATGTCTTACTTAACTTCCTTAATAACATCTCTGCTTCTCTATATTCTTCAGTGGTCCATGTGTATCAAGATATCAAGTATGTCTTAACATACTTAATAGATTTGGGGGGAAACATATGTAACATTTTTATTTTATCAACTCATTTAGTAGCTCAAATATGCATTCCTAACTATATAGTTCCCTAGTCTTATATCTTAATTTGTAATGGTCTTGAACAACTGTCATTTTGCCTGACCTAAATCTCTTATCCCTTCTATTCACGGAATTCTTCTTTATCTTCGACATATTATTCCAGGAGTTTCAGATCAAGTTAACTCTTCCTGCTCCTGCTAGGTGACGAGCAGATGACCTAGAACCTGGACCTGGTTAATAAGACCACCACCCTTCCTCTAGGAAGAGTGATTGCTTAAGTTAGGCATGTGATCTTACATAGGTCGATGAAAGCCCACCATGGTGTTACATTAGAATTGTTGGGATATTCTCCCTTTACCTAGAATTATGAGCATTGAAGACGATGTAAGTGTGGAGGGACCAGTGGCTTTTGCCATCTCACTCACTGCTAAAAATCAGACTGAGCATGTGGCCCACAGAGAGCACAATGACATCAGAAAATGGAAAAGAGAGGAAATAGATTTCTGATGACATTTTGTCTCGCTGAGATAATTTGAGCCAACAACTGCCTACTTCTTGTTTGCTTACAGAAATTTGAGTTAGTTTCTGATACCTGTGACCTAAACGTGTTGACTATGTCAATCTTTACAAAAACCTTAAATTAGGGATTGAAACTTAGAGGCCTAAAGGAGCCAGGCAAGCAAATGGGTTAAGCAAGCCAGGTAAATAGTTACCATTTTCTTACTCTCTTGTTTCCGAAAAGAATAAAAATATCACCATTTTAAAAAAAAGAATTTGTAAAGTTTTGGGGGTATTTCTGTTTTGTTTTGTTTTGTTTTTGTCTTAGTCAAATGCTATAAGCAATAGAACACTTGACATTGATGGATTTGGAAGGTTCATCCCCCATCAGAACGGGCAGCTGTCATTAGGCTACTACAGACCGGTTTTGGGTTTTTTTTTGTTTTGTTTTGTCTTGTTTTTTGTTTTGTTTTGTTTTTGCTATTCAAGCACATGGGCCCAGTGTGGATGTATTTTCTAATTTTTCAGGGAAGATGGATTTTTTTAAATTATTTTGGAGAAATTCCCCAATTCTTAAATGTTAACTCAAATTACTTAAATGTTAACTCAAATTCTTAAATGTTAACTCAATTAACTCAAGTTTGTTTTAAAGACTACATGTGCCAAACAAAACATTTCTTCAGATAAGATTCATCTTTGGAGCCAGCAGTTTGGAACATTTCCCTCATGGTAATTACCTCAGTGTGATTTTTTTTTTCTTCTCAGTATGATCCTTTAGATTTTAGATCATTCTCTCCCTCTCTTTCCCTCACCCCCCATATCAAACCATTGCTTCTACCCTCCTTGAATTCAGTTTGACCATGTCTACTTAGTAGTTAGAAAAAAACTCTAACTTGGTTAGTGAATTTAAACATGAAAAATTGTAAGGTAAATTTTTTTATGCTATAAGGAAAAGATACATTCATGGTTTATATCAGCTAATGACTATTAATTTCTAGGCCTTTTGATTAAATTAACAAAAACAAGAAGCATTTTTAAACATTAGAGATGTGTTGCTAAATATACAGAAAACACCTTAAAAGGTAATCTAGATAAAAAGTATTATGTTGTCAGGCATATTTTGGAAGACACAACATCCTACTATCTTCTTTTTTTTAACATATAATGTATTATTTGTTTCAGAGGTACAAGGAGATAGTAAGAAGGGTAAAATGAAGGGGGGATCGGAGGGGGAGACGAACGACGAGAGACTATGGACTCTGAGAAACAAACTGAGGGTTCTAGAGGGGAGGGGGGTGGGGAGATAGGTTAGCCTGGTGATGGGTATTAAAGAGGGCACGTACTGAATGGAGCACTGGGCATTATATGCAAACAATGGATCATGGAACACTACATCAAAAACTAATGATGTAATGTATGGTGATTAACAACATTTTTTTAAAAAGGGCTTTGGAACACACACACACACACACACACACACACACACACACACACACACATCATAGCTTTTGAAATAAGAAAACACTTCATTGAATTAAAATTAAGTTTTATTTAGTCCATAAAGGAAATTGCTTTTTTAGGTGAATGTGATAGCCACTACACTACAGAAACCTGCTAGGAAATTGCTTTGTTGAGGAAGATAGATGAAGTTCCAAAAGGGCATGAGTATGTTGATATTCTATTGGATATTTGACCTTCTTAATATCATAAAACAGAAAGGAAAACTAGGAGACAGTTTGGAAATTGTTTTTTCAGTAGAAAAATGTCTGAGTTTATTTGGTTAAAGAACATTAATAATGGATAAAAGGGATGCATGAGCCTGTTATTCAAAGAATATTTTGGCAAAATATTCCTCTCTTTTTCTCGATAGCATAAAAGATTATAATTAAAATATATGTAAATCCATTTAATATTGTCCCATTAAGAGTAAAAGCAAAGGACATTATTACAAAATTATAAATTGGCTTGGATCGTTAGACATAACCTACCAGCAGAAAAATTTGAGTCCATTATGAGGGCTATAATTAGGATCAACCAAGCAAACCAAGAAGTTATGATTCACAGAATCTGAAACACTGTTTAGGATAAAAGCAGTCTGTAAATTCACAGTAATAACCTCCTTTGTGAAGTTACTAGGATCATACCTGTACACTTATGGTCCATAAGGAATTTTTATCAGTCAACTATTTCTACATTACAGACCACCTCAAAACTTGGTAGCTTAAAAGGGTATCTGTGCTTTATTGCTTACAAGTCAGTGCCATGGCTGGACATTGCTCTGGTCTTATCTGAGCTTCCTCATGCATCTGTAGTTAGTTGTGGGACAGATATGAAACTGTGCTAATTTTGCCTAGACCATTCACATATTTGGAATTTGTTTTCCACTGACTGTGGCAAATCAGCTCCACTGCTTGTGCTCACTCATCTCTCATCCTCCAGCAGGCTAACCCTTATAGCAAAGGTTGAAAAATAAGAGGGAGAATAAAAATGTGCAAAAATTAAATCTTAGTCCCTGAACTGATACACAGTCACTTCTGCCACAATCTGTGGCCAAAACAAGTCACAGCCCAGATTCAAGGACTAGGGAAAGAAACTCCAGTCTGTAATGGAAGGAGTCACAAAGTCTTATGGCAAAATGTGTAACTACAGGGAGGGTTGGAACATTTGTACTGCTGTTGTAATCAGTCCACCTAAAGACATCCAGCAGAGATAACGGACATAGAAGACCTTTGAATTTTGTTTAAAAGAGGAAATCCAATTGGTAAGCACCTTACACAGGTCCATTGCCCACACACATGAAACGCACACATTCTCCCCAACTCTTATTCCTCTTAAAATTGGTTCCTGTTACTATAGCTCCAAAAGCCAAATGAGAAAATCTTTAGCTAAAAGCTATTGCAACATCAAAGAGAAAGTAGAGAACAGTGGTAGATGAGTTATGAAAAGCTGCTTCCTAGGTGCTAAAGCTGTAATGGTGGCACATTGCCTAGGGCAGACAGCATCCCTTGGCAAAGAGAGTGCCAGGACATGGCCTTGGGAGAACTTCAGAAATCCAGTCTCCATCATAACCAGACTGGCTTCAAATACAGAAAATAATGTGTCCCTTTTGGGGTACACAATCTTAGCACATGTGACTTTATATTAGACAGTATTACCTGACGGACAGGGAAATAGCAGGTTTCAGAGATGCAGATTCCACATCAAGCTTTGTTTAATTAGACAATATTGAATGTTCAATTTTGAGAGATTCTTTGAATGTTACTTTATATTTCATTGACTATGTTATCTGTGAATAATTGAGTCAAATCTCTTCCCAACATTTCAGGATATCATTTATTTACTAAGACTGTAAGAGTTACATAAGTTTGTTTACAATGGTTTTTAAAGTGTTTTGAAATTTACTTAAAACTTACCTAAAAGAATGCCATCATCATATATCCATTATCCCTACTCTCAAAACTTAGTACCATTTTTATATCCCTCAACCCACCCTAATTCCCACCTCTCTCAGAGAATCAATCTTTATAGCCTATATAATTATTTCTTTAATTTTCTCTAATCCATCCTCTTACCTCATTGCAAATGTCACAACCCACAATACAAGCACATTTTATTTCTCAGACTATTGCCTAAAATAGGATTTATATTTAATCCTTTCCAATTTACCTGCATGATTTTATCCACATGAGTATTCTCAAACACAAATCTGAACAGGTCATTTCACTATTTTGCATCCTTCCAAGACTCCCAGAAATCACTGGGAAAAGTAATGACATCATTATTAAGATACCAAAATCTTCCATAGCATATTTCATTCTACCTTTTTTTAATTTATATTCTATTAGCCAACATATAGTGCATCATTAGTTTCAGATGTAGTGTACACTAATTCATCAGTTGTATATAACACCCAGTGCTCATCATATCACATGCCCTTCTTAATGCCCATCACCATCTTTCACCCACCTCTCCTTTCATAACCCTTTTGTTTCCCAGAGTCAAGAGTCTCTCATGGTTTCTCTCCCTCTCTGATTTCTTCCTAGTTTTCCCTCCCTTCCCCTATGATTCTCTGTGTTATTTCTTATATTCCACATATGAGGGAAACCATAATTGTCTTTCTCTCATTGATTTATTTCACTTAGCATAAACCTTTTGGTTGCATCCACATCTATGTAACTAGTAGATATTCACCCTTTCTAATGGCAGAGTAATATTCCATTGTATATATAAACCACATCTTCTTTATCCATTCATCTGTTGAAGGACATTTCTGCTCCTTCCACAGTTTGGCTATTGTGGACATTGCTGCTATGAACATTGGGGTGCAGGTGCCCCTTCATTTCATTACATCTGTAATTTTGGAGTAAATATCCAGTAGTTCAATTGCTGGGTCATAGGGTAGCTCTATTTTTAACATCTTGAGGAACTTCCATACTGTTTTCCAGAGTGCCTGCACCAGCTTGCATTCCCACCAACAGTGTAGGAGGGCTCCCCTTTCTCCGCATCCTCACCAACATTTGTTGTTTCCTGTCTTGCTAATTTTAGCCATTCTAACTGGTGTGGGGTGGTATCTCATTGTGGATTTGGTTTGTATTTCCCTGATGACAAGTGATGTGGAACATTTTTTCATGTATTTGTTGGCCATTTGTATGTCTTCTTTGGAGAAGTGTCTGTTCATGTCTTCTGTCCAGCTCTTGATAGGATTATTTGGTTTTTTGGGGTGTTGAGTTTGAGAAGTTCTTTATAGATCTTGGATACCAGCCCTTTATCTGATAAGACATTTGCAAATATCTTCTCCCATTCTGTGGGTTGCCTTTTAGTTTTGTTGACTGTTTCCTTTGCTGTGCAAAAGCTTTTTATCTTGATGAAGTCCCAATAGTTCATTTTTGCTTTTGTTTCCCCTGCCTTTAGCAAGAAGTTGCTGCAGCTGAGGTTGAAGAAGTTGCTGCCTATGTTCTCCTCTAGGAATTTCTTTTTAAGGTTTTATTTATTTATTTGATAGAGACACAGTGGGAGAGGGAGTACAAGAAGGGGGAGTGGGAGAGGGAGAAGCAGACTCCCCCCCTGAGCAGAGAGCACAATGCAGAGCTCGATCCCAGGACCCTGGGATCATGACCTGAGCCGAAGGCAGATGCTTAAAGACTGAGCCACCCAGGTGCCTATCCTCTAGGATTTTGATGGATTCCTGTCTCAGTCTACTTCTGTATTTCACTTCTTTCCCCTTTCTCTCTATTTTTCTTCTGGATTTAAATCCTTATAGATCTATAAAATTTGTATCCAGCATTCCCTATGCTGCAAATAACCTCTGCTTTTTTCTGATTAATTCTAATGTATTCTTCTGGTTTCATCTTCAGAATCACTTCTTCAAAGAAAATTTCCTTAACTCAATCTACATTAGGATGGGTCTTCTGCTTGTAGGTCTCTCATAACACTACCCTATATGACTCTCTCAGTCACAAAATGACTACACATTGAGGAAATGTTTCTCGTTGTGTTGGATGTGTGTGTGGTTTTAATAAATATTTATAAAGTGGTTGTCATTTACCCAACAGAAACCAGAGACAGAATTCAAGATTTCCCTTCTCCTGTATTTTACTCCCCAAAAGCCAATTGTAAATATCTCAAATACATGTTATTCTAAGAGTATTCATCTTCCAAAGTCTAGAAACTAAAAAATGGATGGTTCTGGGGCACGTGGGTGGCTCAGTCGGTTAAGCATCGGCCTGCAGCTCAGGTCATGATCTCAGGGTCCTGTGATCAAGCCCCATGTTGTGGTTCCCTGCTCAACAGGGAGCCTGCTTCTTCCTCTCCCTCTGTCCCTCCTCCCTGCCCCCGCTCATGCTCTCTTTTGCTCTCTCTCTCAAATAAAAAATATTTCTTAAAAATGGATGTTTCCAAGGGAATACAACATAATTCTGAGTTTAGTAAAGTGACAGAGAATCAAGAAGTTGGAGGAAACCCAAATTCATCTAGTAAAATCCCATCTACGGCAATAACAACCTTACTAATGTCTACATGTCTATTCTGAGTGTGTTCTCAGTTGTGTTTTATAAAGAACCATTTAGAGAGTTGTTCAATATGTCTGTCTTTACTAGAAAATTATCTTTATATTGTTTAAGTAATGAGTATTATTTTTAGGGCTTGGTATTTTTTTACCTTCACTATAAACAAGACTAAAACCAAAGTGTCTTGAACAAGTTTATGCTAACAGATTGCAAAATGTCTTAAAAATGAACTTTATTAATAGAAAAGGCATAATTAGCCATTTGAATGTGATAGAAATAAAATGAAACCATAAAAGAAGTAAAATATATTTGACATTATAAAAACTCATTTCTGTTTACTACTTATGTTAGAATATTATGAATTGAATCATAGCCTTAATCCATATAACATTACAATGATTTCCAGAGTAATTCAATCATAGACTAAGGGCAAATGATAGCCACTCAACTTTTAATCACTTTAGAAAGCTGTAAACACAGATGGTACTGAAATATAAAATAGTAGTGCCTATAAAATAACAACAGCTTTTTCTATCATTAAAGTAACTTCCATTCACAGTCTTAGGAGATATTTCAATAGAAATTAATTTATTGTGATTAACATTATAGGCAGTAACTCTGAATTTGGAATTTTATTTTTTCCCAGTGCAAACTTTATAATTCCTGACAATTTGTCTTTAGGAAAGGTTATTAACCTATTTACACATATATATGCACAGATTTTTTTTATTGCCACATACTTTTACTCTTCCTCTCATCTCTCAACTATATGCCCCACTCTCATAAAATACCATGTCTTTGTCTTCTAATCTCCCCTGTGTTCTCCATTTTCTTAAGAGATTATGGGATTATGGGAAATTCTATGTGGGGGAATTGGTGCATTCTCCAGATAAAGAAGTTGTCAGATTGTTGTCAGAAAGTCAGATTGGCTCACATTCTCCCAAGTAACTACACATGATGAAGAAACATTTTTGTTGGAGATTTGGCAGCACAGAGTGTGTAGTAGATACAGTCCATACAAAAAGCAACATAAGGGGTGCCTGGGTGGCTCAGTTGGTTAAGCATCTGCCTTTAGCTCAGGTCATGATCCTGGGGTCTTGGGATCGAGCCCTGCAATGGGCTCCTGGCTCAACGGAGAGTCTGCTTCTCCCTCTGCCTCTTCCTCTCTCTCTCACTAGATCATGACCTGAGCCAAAGGCAGTGGCTTAACTAACTGAGCCACCCAGGCACTCCTATATAGTTTTCTTAACCAGAGAAATGTATAAATTCTAAGAAGTCATCTAAATTGATAATATATGGGGTATTTTACCCTTCATATCTGCTCTGCACTCTATTAAATTCTATTCTGTGAGGCAGATTTGTAAGAACCAAATTAGCAAGTTCCCAGGTGTTTTAAATTCAGATTAGATTTGGCCAGTAGGAAACCCTAATAGAACAACAAAGGAAGACAGAACAAAGTAGCCATTTTCCCCTGTATGCTTTCCTGCAGAGTCTTGAGTTGGTGATTTCCTTTGGTTGAAGGTACACACAATTCTATAGAATTATTCTTTCAGTAACCACCACTTCACCCGTTTTCCATCAGAACTAGGAGTGGTAAGAGGCTTGATGCTACTAAGCCCAGAAGTAACTCTCAAGTTCTACTACATGTACAATTCTGTAAATATTCCCTTTGTTAATAAACTGTCTTCAAATGCAAGTGTATATTGATTTGTATATATTATGATAAAGAATGTTATCTAAATGTCAAAGTACTCAATAACCAACTGCTACAATAAACGTTAGAAGCTGAAGAGATTATAAGGACCGAAAAAAGAGTCTAAGAAACTTCCTGGAAAGTGTGATACACAAATGTTAAGGTCCATATAGACAGTATGAGCATGCCTGTTTACTTCTTTTTTCTAACCATTACAAAAATGCCACATTTGGTCTTCCATTTACTAGGCAGATGGCAGAAGGGTAAAAAATTGGGCCCCAGGTTTCAAGATGAATTCCTAAAAATGTGGAATGATGGGAAGGTTTCTCTTGACTAATTTGTTTTCAAATTTATGATTCCTTTAAAAAACAACAAATTAAGACACCTCCCTCCTAATTTATACAGCAGCTCTCCTCTTTCCCTCCTTTAAGTAGTCACTCTTATAGGCTGAGTGAAGACATTTACTGTTATTTCATTATTCTCAATCTGCAATCTCACTCCAATCTCCCATAAATTCCCTTCTTGAAATCACCCAGGAACTTTGTCAAGTCCAATGGTCTTTCCAATACTCCTTATTGTATTCCTTTCTATGATGTGATACCATTGCTCAAACCCATCTGCTTTTGCTTCTCTTCCCTTCTCACCTGGTTATCCCCCTCTTCTTGTCTCCCTACCAGTGGACATTCCCTTGATGTACTCTCGAACATTTTCTATTCATTTACATTCTTTTATCCTGAGAGAGCTTATTCTCTGCTCAAGGCTCCAACATTGCAGGTGACTTCTGTATGGTTAAATTCACTTATTACTTACTAATTCAGAACTGCAACAATGAATCTTATTTTATACTCCAAATAGGCACTACAATTTTGAGTTGGGGATGTTGCCATAGCTTCCAATTTCCTGTTCAATATCAATGTAATATTTTTTTTCTCTGATAAGAGTGACTGGATTATGTGACTTTGTTATTAAAAAGGTTTCCCTTAATCTGCCTCTTTCTTTCCATTCCCTATGACAATCACTTTCATCTCACTGGGATTAAAACAGTCAACTCTTTACAGATCTGCTTGTCTTCAGTCTCTTCTTACTCTACTTTTGTAACACATGGCCACTTGATTGTCTTTCAAAAACACTGATTTTATTGAAATATGCCTCTGTACACAAACATGCCCTCAGGATAAAATCTGATCTCTCAAGTGTAGCTTTCAAAGTCTTTCTTACTCAAACTCTCCCCACCAGGCCCACTCCTCCTACCACCTTATCTAATTACTGTTACACACAAATATGCTATTCTTTTTATTCTCCTTTTGGTTTCATCATCTTTGTTCAGTTCTGGAGACTATTTCTTTTATAACTGCTCTCTATACTACAATACACTGTTTGCCTTCTAATAATTTTAAATTATACTTTCTCAAGATTAAGAAATAAATTATGAGGTAGCCATAAAGTTTACTTCTATGAAGATAAATGGATTATTTTTAATAAGAAAATGCTCGGGGCGCCTGGGTGGCTCAGTCGGTTGAGCGTCTGCCCTTAGCTCAGGTCATGATCTTGGAGTCCTGGGATCGAGCCCCGTGTGGGGCTCCCTGCTCAATGGAGAGCCTGCTTCTCTCTCTCCTTCTGTCTGCTGCTCCCCCTGCTTGTGCTTTCTCTCTCACTTTCACTTTAACTCAAATAAATAAAATCTTTATTAAAAAAAATGCTCATAGTTCATTGGTAATCTTTTAAATTATAAAATATAGATTATACACACAGAGATATAATACATATGTTATATTGATATACATTTATATACCTAAATGTAGAGCTTTCCTTTTTTTTATAATTTTGGATTTTTCTGAAAAAAATATGTTATATAATGATAAAAAATAAGTAGAGGATTGGTAAAAACACTAAAAATGTACTTGTCACACTTTAGATATATTAGAATATTTCTGGTATAAAAATTTTTTGAAGGTTTTTATAAACTATTATTTTATATATATTACATTTTCTCAATATACATATTATTGAGTCCCAGCTCTGTGTTTTCCATCCTGAGGTTTCATCCTGGTGTTATAATCAAAATCTGGCTTCAAGGTAGGTATTATATGGAATATTAGAAAAGATTTTCTGCACTCTGCTATAAACACTCCAGGCTATTATATTGACATTTTTGAGGAAGTACTGTTTAAAGTTTTTTTGCAAATGGTCTCTGGGTCTCTTACTACTAACCCTTGAATTGACCATCAAATGCCTAGTTACAAAAGAAGGAATCAAAGCTGGTTTTTCTCTTCAGTGGTTTCTTTGATACTTGAAATAAAAAAAAAAAAAAGCCTGTTGTTACACCTTCATTAGATCTTCAAAAATAATCTACATTTTGTTTAACAAAAAGAGCAACTGAAAAGTAGGCCTAAAGGACTGTACAATTTAGTCATATAAGCAAATTCTCATTATCCACACTGTCTGGTGTAAGATTTAGCTCAGAGGCAGCAAGGATGAGGAAGACAAGATGCAACCTCTGAATCTGATCAACTAAAAGATGTTTATCTTTTGTTTATAGTCATGTTATATATTCAGCATAGGATATTTTCCTCCTGCTTATTCTGATAGGAGCATTTTTCATACTATTTGGTTTATTTGAAAGTATTGTTGAACCAATTTATATTCCTAAAATAATAGGTAACAGTGCCAGTCTCATCCTGAGTAATGCTATTTTCCAAAGTATGTTCTTGATAAATGCAAATTATACTTCTATCCCTTCTTTCTCTTTTCCACTGAGAGCCATAATTCAAAGTACCTGGATATCTCAAAGCCACCTCAGATGGTGGCTGAACTAAAGTGAACTCATTACCTTCCCCCAAAGTTTGTGCTTTTTCCTGTTTTCTATCTCCATTAATGAGGTCAAAACAGTCTATTTCTCCAGGCTTAAAGCTTCAATGTCAACCACAAACATGGTCTCTCCCATTTCTTCCCATGCAATCAATTGAGTTCTACTAATTTTATATGGTAATTGTCTTAAAATATTTTCTCCAACTAATGTTACTGTTTTATATCTGCCTTTTCATAAACTCCCACATCCCAAGTGGTTCCTTTCTACCCTAACAATCTTTTATACAGTTACTTTTTTTAACCTTTCTTTTTTTATTAGCTCTTTGTTTTTATGTTATGTTAATCACCATACATTACATCATTAGTTTTTTTTTAAGTTTTTTTTTTTTTTTATTTGACAGAGAGAGAGAGCGCGCGAGAGCAGGAACACAAGCAGGGGGAGAGGGTGAGGGAGAAGCAGGCTTCCTGCCGAGCCAGGAGCCCGATGTGGGACTGGATCCCAGGACCTTGGGATCACGACCTGAGCCAAAGGCAGATGCTTAACAACTGAGCCACCCAGGTGCCCACATCATTAGTTTTTGATGTAGTGCTCCATGATTCATTGTTTGCATATAACACCCAGTGCTCCATGCAGAACATGCCCTCCTTAATACCCATCACCAGGCTAACCCATCCCCCAATCTGCCTCCCCTCTAAAACCCTCAGTTTGTTTTTTAGAGTCCATAGTTTCTCATGGTTTGTCTCCCCCTCCGATTTCCCCCCCTTCATTCTTACCCTCCTGCTATCTTCTTCTTCTTTTTTTAAACATATAATGTATTTTTTGTTTCAGAGGTACAGGTCTATGATTCAACAGTCTTACACAATTTGCAGCACTCACCATAGCACATACCCTCCCCAATGTCCATCACCCAGGCACCCCATCCCTCCCACCCCCCACCACTCCAGCAACCCTCAGTTTGTTTCCTGAGATTAAGAATTCCTCATATCAGTGAGGTCATATGATATATGTCTTTCTCTGATTGACTTATTTTGCTCAGCACAATACCCTCCAGTTCCATCCACGTCATTGCAAATGGCAAGATTTCATTCCTTTTGATGGTTGCATAATATTCCATTGTATATACAGTTACTAAAATTATCTTCATAAAAAAATGAAAAGATTTAAAAGTCAGTCTCTTGCTTAGTATACTTACCCCTCTCCAATGATTATATTATGAAAAGTCAAATTCCTGAACATGACAAACTCTACAATCAAATTTTTCAAATCAGATTTCTCATCTACCTATCTTACTCCTATTATGCAAGTCAAACCCTCTCAAAGAACACTTACCTGAATCTCTAGCCAAAAGCCAGCATCAATTGTAGCTTACATGAGTAAGTGATTTTGAACACCCCAGCCCCGGTCAGGCCACAAAAGGAAAGCAGTGCAAGTAGTACCACATGGAGCAAACAAGACCAGTCCAGCTAAGCTCAGTTAACCTAAGAGAATTGAAAAAAATAAATGAAGTTGCTAAATGACACCCCAATAAATAGATTCTGGAAACAGTTAATCCACAAAGGTTTCATTAGCTATCCATTTATATATAATGCATTTATGTTCAATCCAAGCAGGCTTCTAATTCATGAATAGTTCCCACTTCATTCAAAATTCCATCCTTAAATGTCTGCTTATTTTACATTTTTCTATTTCCAAACATCTGTTTATTTTACATTTAGAATAAAAAGAATGTTTTCTAATCTCTTTGCCTTAGAATCTTGTAAACTAGATTTTAAATTTTTATTATTCAGTAGAACTAAGATTGTTTTTGTTAAAGAAAACAAGTTTTCCAAGTCTTCTCTTGCCAAATATTTATTGCCTTTTTTAATTTATAAAAAAGGAAAAAACAGTGATGTAAGAAAACAAAAACAGTAAATATTAATGCTAAGTCCAGGGAATAAATATTCTACAGAAGGATGCAGATAAGTGAACAAATGATTATGGTAGTGTTAATCCTATCAAGCTATATACATGGGTTGCTATAGCATTAAAGGAGGCAAGTACTAAAGTCCTAAAGAAAGGAGTACTAATAGGAATGATTTCCTATGAAGAGGAAACTATTTTAGTCTGAAGGTCAAGGAAGAGACAGCTAGGAGGGAACACAAGAATAGGTGTATTTCCTGACAGAGTAACTAACATATAAAACTTAATGATTCAATCTATGAAAAATTTAAATATTCTTGAATATATGCATGGTGGATATTTGGCCATGACAAGGGTCAGAAATGTAGACAGGGGGCAAGGTGACAAATTATGTATGTCCTAAGGAAGAGTTTCAACTGTATCTTGCAGGTGATGAGGACAGGAAAAATTTTAATTATTTTGTTATCAGGTTTCTATTTTACAAAGATCTCACTGAAAACAAATTAGGAAATTGGTATAATGGTAGTAAAGATGGAGGTTGGTATAACAGCTAAGGAAATAATGCAGTAAAACAGGTTAAAATACACATATGTATATAACTAAACAGTGACATTGGGCATGAAAATAAAGGAACATACGTATGACAGGTTTTGAGAGGTAGAATATAAAGGGTTTGGTGACTGGAATTGCGAATGAGAAGTTAACAAGGGCTCCTAAGTTTTCCAGTCATTCTCAAGAAATCAAATTTAGGAGCAACCATGGTATAAATGGAAATTGATGAGTTTGAAGTGCCTATGGGATATCTGGTAGAGATTTTAAATAGAATAAATAAGATTCTTATTATACCATCTTGATTTTTCTACCTTTTTAATTTCATTATCAATAAAAATATAAATGTTGGTATTTACTATATATCAGATGGGGTTAAAAATATTCTACACTTATTTTTGCCCAATGGGAATTGTGTCTCTAATCTCTTCTCTACCTCCACAGTTTAACATTAGAAAAAATTTAATTAGCCATAAATTGTACTATGTTTTCTCTTTCAGAGTGATTTATTGATAAAACGAATATAACCAGTTGCATAAAAGTGCATGTAACTGTTGAATACATGCAACTGAGGCATGCATTCAAATTAGTATTACATTAGGTGGCAGGGAGAAAAGGCATGCTTGCCTCATAAATAGAAAGCATCTACCCAAAATTTCACCTCTTTGTTATGGACTATGTTGTGTCCCTCACCACCTCCACCAAATTCATATGTTTAGCTTCTAACCCCCAGTATCTTAGACAATGATTATATTTAAACATACACCTTTTAAAGAGGTAATTAAGGTTAAATGAGGTCAGATGGATGAGCTTTAATTCAATCTCACTTGTGTCCTTATAGAGTTGAAGAGATACCAGGGATGTCCACACACAAGGACAAGGTCATGTAAAAGTGGAGAAGGCAATTATCTGCAAGCCAAGGAGAGTGGCCTCAGAAGAAACGAAACCCGCCAACACCTTGATCTTGAACTTTCAGTCTCCGGAACTGTGTTTAAGCAACCTACTCTGTGGTGTTTTGTTATGGGAGCCCTAGCAAATTAATACACCTCTTCTCATTTGGAGGAAATAATTGAAAAACACTTTTGATGTTCTATCCATCACTACTCTCCCAGGAAATATTTTTTTTAAGATTTTTTTTTTTATTATTTGTCAGAGAGAGAGAGAAAGAGAGCACACATAAGCAGGGGGAACAGCAAGCAGAAGGAGAAGCAGGTTCCCTGCTGAACAAGGAGGCCAAACCAGGGCAAAAATATGGAACGCTTCACAAATTTGCATGTCATCCTTGCACAAGGGCCATGCTAATCTTCTCTGTATTGTTCCAATTTTAGTATATGTGTTGAAGCAAGCACCCCCCTCCCCAGGAAATAAACTGATGAATTTGTTTGTCCTCAATTTCTGTATACTCATCATTCTGTCTATTACTAGTAGACCATATCACTAGTCAAGTCATGTTCATGCATTCTGTGTTCTCTCTCCTCCTCCCCACAACTCCCATAAAATAATTATCCCTTAAAGAAGTTTGGTCATCCTTGTTTCATGCTGCTGCTCATAAAAATGAACTCAAGCCTGTCTTCCAGATACATTTATTCTCTCTCATTTAGGCCTTTTACCTGAACTGTTTTCCCTGATACCAGCAGGTATCAGGAAACTCTGCACTTTGAATATTGGGTATTGGGAATTTGCTTGGTGATTCATAAAATTATTATCTTATTTACTTTGTTTGTTGACTCAAATTTGTAGGAAGAGGAATAAGAAGTAGGGTCTGGTCTTCAATAACTTATCTCAACCATCTAAAAAGAAATATCCTATTTCTTATTAATGCTATCTACTAAAGAAGGCCTGATGTAAAGATACAGCAACTATTTCCCATGTACTCATCCATAAAGAAAACTGCATGGCTAGATAGAATCTGTGGTATCTTTAAAATATATAACTGAGAAGAGCTTAAAATTGGGTTTTATTAAAATGTTGAGATGATTTTTTAGTATGTCCAGTTACCTAATTGTTTTATTTATTTACCAGAAAATGTTATTGCCAAACTGAGGATCATACTTTTTAAAAACTAAGTCATAAATTATTATCTGGTATGGTCCTCAAAAGTAGGCTCTAAATTTAGAAATGATTAAACTGGAATTTCCATAAATCAAGAAATTGTTTTTTATTTACTCAATATACTATATTTGTATGGTTAGAGAATTAAACTGGAAGGATTTTATTGCATTTAAGAATAAATTGTAGTTATCATAAAATTAGCAACAAGAAACATGACATTATCAAGTTCTTGAGTTTCTAAATTTAAAATGCTGTTATAATTTTATGGGGGGTGGCAAGGAAACCACATAGACTAAAATAAGAATAAAAAATTAGAGTAACTAAAATATAGTAAGTTTAACTATTTCTACCTAATATAATGGACTTTACTAGAGCAAGAAAGGAAAGGTATACTTATTGATAAGTACTCCATTTGAATACAAAAAGTATTCATTTTGAGAATAATTTTTTTTAGGTAAGTACATTTTATTGCTTTTTAAAATGGAAAATGGATCACATGGATGTCTAGTGAAAAACTAGTGATTGTACACATACATATAACTCCATTCCTTGCTGCAACCTTAATAAATAACAGTAAAATAATCTGTAAAAACTTATAAACCCATCAGGAGTAATGATACATAAGATATAATGGCAGAAATGAAGCAAATAAACCAGACACTGGATCAGCATGGTATAAGGAACCTGGAAAAAATTTAAGTTGTACTATAAAACACACATGCTAGATTGACATAACATTTTTTAAAATACCAAGTTTGGGCCAGGATGTGGAGAAACTGGAATTCATTCATATATTGCTTGTGAAAGTGAATATTTATATAAACCCTATGGAAAATGGTTTAGTTTAATCCCTCTACTAATTTTGAACTAATGCATATTCTATGACCCAGAAATCCTATCCCTATTTGTATTTAACAAAAATATGTCCTTATATGCACATAAGATATTTACAAGAATGTTCATAATGCTGTTATTCATCATAGCTCTTACCTTAAAACAATCAACTTTCATCAATAGCTGAATGGATAAACTGAGGTGTATTTTATATAAGAGAATACAGCACATAATGAAAATGAATCAACACACTGTACAACATGTATTAATCTCAAGTACAATATTGGCTAAAAGAAGTCAGACACTCAAAAGATACTTACTATTTAATAACATTTATATAAAGTTTAAAACAAAATTCATTTATGGACTTATGGGGAAGAAGGCAGAGTAAAAGGATCCTATGTTCACCTCATCGCATGGATACAACTAGATAACACCCACATCAGTATAAATAACCCAGAAAATGACCCAAAGACTGGCATAGTAGACCCTCCACAACTAAATGTAGAGAAGAGCCCACATCAAAGAAGAGAGGAAGGGAAGAGACAAGGCCAGGAGCCAAACAGGGACTGTATGTGAGAGGGACACCATGGATGTAGAGAGGGGAGAAGACTAGATGCTCCAGGCAATGGGAAACACTTGAGGAAGGCGAATCCTCCTAACATTTGTCTTTGAAAACCAGAAGGGTGGACAACCAGTAGGACTTAACACCTGCAACTTTAAAAAACAATGGGTTTAGCCCTGGAAGGCAGAAGCCCCACCCTTAAAGGGACAACACAACAAATAGCCCCCTGGGATATAGCATAAAAGCAGCTGTTGAAAAACACCTGGAGTATATGGCAAGATTTATTTACTAATCTCCAAGCATGTGACAGAGGGGCAGGAATCTTCAGGAGACTTTTCTAAGAAAAAGAGAGCTGGTTGGCACCATTTCCCTCCTCCATCCCCCAACCTGGATACATGAACACCTATGGGAACCAGTACAGCACCAACATTCTCCACCTCGTTTGTTAAGTGCATGCCGTGCCCTGTGTGGTTCTGTGAATCTACCCTCTCAGACCCAGTGGGCCTTGTCATTTTTCCCAGGCAGTGCAGGTTTCCTCTCACAGCAGGCCAGCACTAACTTTGCTGGCACTAGGCACCCACCCTCTATGTTTTCCTGCAGACTTCTCCCCTAATTCAGCCTTGGCCTGAGCCCACCCAAAGTGGTACCACAAGCCTGGCAGTTAGCAGCCACAACAGGGGCCAGCACTACTTCAAAATTACTATGGCCCTGGGGAGATGGGAAGGTAACCACACATGCCAGACCATCTGCAGCCCCAGCAGTACACTGAGGGAAGATACCTGGTCTGACTGCCAGCCCCACCCCACCAATGTAAGATTCTCAGGGGACAACATAGGGAAAGCATGCTGCAGTTCAGAGCTACTGCATCTAGGGCAAATACCTGACCTGACTCAACTTAAGACCAAGGTGGCCCCAGACCAGTCCACTAACACAGGGAATGAACCCTGCTCACAATGGGCAAAGAGAGCCACTGTAGATGACTGAAGGCAAATGCAGCCCAGCTACAAAGTAGGGTGCTCACAACACAGAGGAGACACCCCTGAAGTGCCAGGTTCTGGTGAACAAGGGACATTGCATTGCAGGGCATGACAGGAGGCCACTACTTTCAAGAGCAGGAGATGTAGCTGACTTTTCTAACACTTAACTTTCCTAACATTAACAGAAATAGACACAGAGTTAGACAAATGAGGAAACAGAGGAACATGTCCCAAATTAAAGAACAGGACAAATTCACAGCAAGAGAACTAAATGAAATGGAAATAAGTAATATGCCTGAGAGAGAATTTAAAGTAATGGTCAAAAAGATACTCAGTGGAGTTGGGAAAAGAGTAGAGGACCTCAGTGAAACCCTGAACAAAGGAATAGAAAATATAAAAAAGAACCAATCAGAGATGATGAATTCAACAACTGAAGTTAAAAATAACCATATTGGGGCACCTGGGTGGCTCAGTTGGTTAAGTGTCTGACTCTTAATTTGGGCTCAGTTCATGCTCTCAGGGTAATGAGATTGAGCCCCACACTGGGCTCTGAACTGGGTGTGGAGCCTGCTTTAGATTCCCTCTCTACCTCTGCCCCTCCCTGCCCCACCCCCCCATACTCGCTGTCTTTGTCTAAAAATATACACACACACACACCATATGGAATAAAGACTAATCAGAAGAATGGATTGGTGACCTGGAGGACAGCAATCAAATTGCAAAGAGGAGAGAGAAAAAAATGAAAATAGAGTAAGATAACTCAGGGCCAGAATCAAGCATAATAACATTTGCTATATAGGGATTCCAGAATAAGAAGAGAGAGAAAAGGGGGCTGAAAATTTGAAGAAATAATTAGCTAAAACTTCTTGAATTGAAGAAGGAAACAAATCCAATCCAGGAGGCAAAGACAGCCCCCAACAAAATCAACCCAAGGGGGTCCATACCAAGACACATTGTAATTAAAATGGCAAAAAGTAGTGATAAAGAGAGAATTTTAAAGAAGCAGCAAGAGAAAAGAAAACAGTTACATACAGGGGAGACCCCATAAGGTTATCTGTTGATTTTTCAACAAAAACTTTGCAGGTCAGAAGAGAGTGGCATTACATAGTCAAAGTGCTGAGGGAAAAATCTACAGTCAAGAATACTCTATTCAGCAAGCTATCATTCAGAATAGGGGAGATAAAGAGTTTTCCAGACAAACAAAAGTTAAAGGAATTCATGACCACTAAACCAGCCCCACAAGAAATGTTAAAAGGGACTCTGAGTGGAAAGAAAAGACCATAAATAAGGAAAGGAAAGCGCTAAAGCAATGAAATTAAGTATATCTATAAAAACCAGTTCAGGGATTCACAAAATAAAAGGATGTAAAGTATGACACCGTTTAGCCAAAACACAGTGGGGGAAATAAAAAAAGATTAAAATGTTTGTCATCAACTTAACATAGACTGCTATTTGCATAAGATATTATATATAAACCTAATGGTAATCAAAAATAAAAAAACAGTAATAGATATGCAAGAACTAAAAAGAAAGAAACCTAAGTATATCATAAAAGCCAACAAATTATAAGAGAGCAAGAAAGGAAACAAGAACTATGAAAACAAGCATACAAGTAACAAAGTGGCAATAAGTAACTACCTAACAATAATTATTTTGAATGTAAATGGATTAAATGCTCCAGTCAAAAGACATAGGATGATAGAATGAATAAAAAGCCTATGAGACTCATTTCAGACTTAAGGACACATGCAGATTGAAAATGAGGGGATGGAAAAGCATTTATCAAGCAAATGGAAGGGAAAAGAAAGCCAGGGTAGCAAAACCTATATCAGACAAAATAGACTTTACAAGAAAGACTATAATAAAAGACAAAGAAGGATGCTATATAATCAAATCGGGAACAATCCAACAAGAAAATTAACAGTTATACATATTTATGCACCCAACATGGAAGCACACAAATACATAAAGCAACTAATAACAAAGGAAGTAATTGAGAGTAACACAATAATAGAGACTTAACACCTCACTTACATAAATGGATAGATCATCTAAACAGAAAATCAACAAGGAAACATTGGCTTTGAATGACACATTAGACCAGATGGATCTATCTAAAAGGTATGTTCAGAACATTCCATCCTAAAATAGAATACACATTCTTTTGAAATGCACATGGAACATTCTCCAGAACAGATCACATATTAAGCCACAAAAAAGTCTTAATGAATTAAGAAAGATTGAAGTCACACCATCAGTATTTTCCAACCATTACACTATGAAACTAGAAATCAATCACAAGAAAAAATCTGGAAAAAGCGCAAATACATGGAGGTTGTGCTAGTAAACAATGAATGAGTTGAGAGGGAGGAGCAAGATGGTGGAGGAGTAGGAGACTTAAATTTCCTCTGGTCCCAGGAATTCAGCTAGATAGGGATCAAACCATTATGAACACCTATGAACTCAACAGGAGATCGAAGAAAAGAATAGCAGCAACTCTCTGAACAAAAAAGCGACCACTTTCTGGAAGGTAGGACATGCGGAGAAATGAATCCGAGGTTATATTCGGGAAGATAGACGGCAGGGGGGGACTCTGTCAGCTGCTACTGGCAAGTGATAGAGCAGCGGAGCACAAAATCAGAACTTTTAGAAGTTGGCTCCGCTGAGGGACGTCGCTCTGGTGGCTAAGCGGGAGGTGGAACCCTCACCGGGACAGTGTGGTCTCAGGACCCTTGGGGTCACAGGAAGACCGGGGGAGCCTGAGTGAGCAGAGCTCCGAGGTATCAGAGCAGGGAAGCCAGCTGCAGACAAGGAGCTGAGGAGTGGTCTCTCAGCTCGGGTGTGCCAGAAATCGTGATCCATGGCACAGTCGGGCCGCTGCTCTTCCAGCAGGGACCCAACAAGTGGCAGATCCAGGGAGACTCCCCTTCCTCCCCTGGGAGGAGTGACACAAGAGCACACCACAGGACTCTGCTGTGTTTGGAGACTCCACATGGGTCCATGTGCCAGAGATAGAAATGCTCAGTCACAGGCCGGGTGAGCACTGAGTGCAGCTGGAAGCCGGAGAGACTGGAGTGACTGACTGCTTTTCTCTGGGGGTGCACTGAGGAGTGGGGCCCCAAGTTCTCAGCTCCTCCAGGCAGAGATTGGGAGACTGCCATTTCACTCTCGTCCTCCAAAGCTGTTCGGAAAGATTGCAGGGAACAAAAGCTCCTGAGAGCAAATCCGAGCAGATGGCTTAGCCCGGACCCAGCAAGGGTGGGGCAATCATGCCTCCGGCAAAGACATTTGAGAACCACGGCAACAGGCCCCTCCCCCAGAAGATCAACAAGAACAACCAGCCAAGACCAAGTTTACCAATCAGTGAGAATGACAGAACTCCAGAGCTAGGGGAATACTGCACATAGAATTCATGGCTTTCTTCCCATGATTCTTTAGTCTTTCAAAGTTAATTTTTTTAACTTTTTTTAAAATTTTTCTTTTTTTTTTTTCCCTTTTTCAACCATCTTATCAATCCCTTTTTTAAAAATCTTTTTTATTTTTCATTTTTAGAGTCATATTCTGTCCCTTCATAGTACTTAAACTTATTTTTATATAATGTTGTTCTCTGTTTAAAGTTTTGGGATACAGTTTCTTCTAACAGACCGAAACATACCCTAAATCTCTAGTGTATGGCTTTGTTCTAGTCTCCTGCCTGATCACATTCTCCCCATTTTTTTTAATCCTCTTCTTTTTATCAACCAACTTCTTCTCTTATCAATACCTTTTATAAAATCTTTTATAATTTTCATTTTTATACTCATATTCCATCCCTTCATCGTATTTACCCTTATTTTTGTACATATATAAGTTTTTCTTTAAAATTTTGGGAGGCACTTTCTTCTAACAGGCAAAATACGCCCAAAATCTAGAGTGTGGCACTGATCTATGCACCAGCCTGATCATATTTGATCATATTCTGTTTTTTTTTGGTTGTTTGTTTGTTTTTTTCTTTATCTTTTCCTTTTTTTTCCTCTTTTTTCTTTTGTTCCCTTTCTTTTCCCTCAGTTTAAGGTCTCTTCTGATTTGTTTAGTGTATATTTTGCTGGGGTCATTGTTACCCGTCGTTTGTTCTCTCATTCATCTATTATCCTCTGGACAAAATGACAAAACAGAAAAAAATTACCTCAAAAAAAAAAAAAAAGAACAAGAGGCAGTACAGACTGCCAGGGACATAATCAATACGGACATTAGTAAGATGTTGGAACAAGAATTCAGAATGACGATTTTAAAGATACTAGCTGGGCTTGAAAAAAAGCATGGAAGATATTAGAGAAACCCTCTCTGGAGAAATAAAAGAACTAAAATCTAATCAAGTCAAAATCAAAAAGGCTATTAATGAGGTGCAATAAAAAATGTAGGCTCTAACTGCTAGGATAAATGAGGCAGAAGAGAGAATTAGCGATATAGAAGACCAAATGAAGGAAGCTGAGAAAAAGAGAGATAAACAACTACTGGATCATGAGGGCAGAATTCAAGAGATAAGTGATACCATAAGATGAAACAATATTGGAATAATTGAGATCCCAGAAGAAGAAGAAAGAGAGAGAGAGGCAGAAGGTATATTGGAGCAAATTATAGCAGAGAACTTCCCTAATTTGGAGAAGGAAACAGGCATCAAAATACAAAAGACAAAGAGAACCCCCTTAAAATCAATAAAAATAGGTCAACATTCCGACATCTAATAGTAAAACTTACCGGTCTCAGAGACAAAGAGAAAATCTTGAAAACAGCTTGGGAGAAGAGATATGTAACCTACAATGGTAGAAACATTAGATTGGCAACAGACCTATCCACAGAGACCTGGCAGACCAGAAAGGACTGGCATGATATATTCAGAGCACTAAATGAGAAAAATATGCAGCCAAGAATACTATATCCACTAGGCTGTCACTGAAAATAGAAGGAGAGATAAAAAGCTTCCAGGACAAACAAAAACTAAAGGAATTTACAAACACGAAACCAGCCCTACAAGAAATATGGAAAGGGGTCCTCTAAGGAAAGAGAGAGCCTAAAAGTAACATAGACCAGAAAGGAACACAGACAATATACAGTAAAGTAACAGTCACCTTATAGGCAATACAATGACACTAAATTCATATCTTTCAAAAGTTACCCTGAATGTAAATGGACTATATACCCCAATCAAAGGACACAAGCTATCAGATTGGATAAAAAAAGAAGACCCAGCGGTATGCTGTCTGCAAGAGACTCATTTTAGACCCAAAGACACCACCAGATTGAATGTGAGGGGGTGGAAAACCATTTATCATGCTAATGGACACCAAAAGAAAGTTGGGGTGGCAATCCTTATATCAGACAAATTAGATTTTAAAACAAAGACTGTAAGAGATGAGGAAGGACACTATATCCTACTTAAAGTGTCTATCCAACAAGAATATCTAACAACTGTAAATATCTATGCCCCTAATATGGGAGCAGCCAATTATATAAGGCAATTAATAACAAAGTCAAAGAAACACATAGACAACAACACAATAATGGTGGGGGACTTTAACACCCCCCTCACTGAAATGGACAGATCATCTAAGCAAAAGATCAGCAAGGAAATAAAGACTTTAAATGACACACTGGATCAAATGGACTTCATAGATATATTCAGAATATTCCATCCCAAAGCAACAGAATACACATTCTTCTCTAGGGCACATGGAACATTCTCCAGATGTGATCTCACATCCTAGGTCACAAATCAGGTCTCAACCTATACCAAAAGATTGGGATCATTCCCTGCATATTTTCAGACCACAATGCTTTGAAACTAGAACTCAATTACAAGAGGAAAGTCGAAAAGAACTCAAATATATGGAGGCTAAAGAGCATCCTACTAAAGAATGAATGGGTCAGCCAGGAAATTAAAGAAGAATTAAAAAAATTCCTGGAAACAAATGAAAATGAAAACACAACTGTTCAAAACCTTTGGGATACAGCAAAGGCAGTCCTAAGAGGAAAGTATATAGCAATACAAGCCTTTATCAAGAAACAAGAAAGGTCTCAAATACACAACCTAACCCTACACCTAAAGGAGCTGGAGAAAGATCAGCAAATCAAGTCTAAACCCAGCAGGAGAAAAGAAATAATAAAGATCAGATCAGAAATCAATGAAATAGAAACCAAAAGAACAGTGGAACAGATCAACAAACCAAGGAGCTGGTTCTTTGAAAGAATTAACAAGATCGATAAACCCCTGGCCAAACTTATCAAAAAGAAAAGAGAAAGGATCCAAATAAATAAAATTATGAATGAAGGAGAGATCACAACCAACACCAAAGAAATAAAAACAATTATAAGAACATATTATGAGCAACTATATGCCAGCAAATTAGATAACCTGTAAGAAATGGATGCATTCCTAGAGATGTATCAACTACCAAAACTGAAACAGGAAGACATAGAAAACCTGAACAGACCTATAACCACAATGAAATTGAAGCAGTAATCATAAATCTCCCAAGAAACAAAACCCCAGGGCCAGATGGCTTCCCAGGGGAATTGTACCAAACATTTCAAGAAGAATTAATACCTATTCTTCTGAAACTGTTCCAAAAAATAGAAATGGAAGGAAAACGTCCAAACCCGTTTTATGAGGCCATTACCTTGATCCCAAAACCAGACAAAGACTCCATCAAAAAGGAGAATTACAGACCAATATCCTTGATGAACGTGGATGCAAAAATTCTCACCAAAACACTAGCTAACAGGATCCAACAGTACATTAAAAGGATTATTCACCATGACCAAGTGGGATTTATCCCTGGGCTGCAAGGTTGGTTCAACATCTGCAAATCAATCAATGTGATACAATACATTAATAAAAGAAAGAACAAGAACCATATGATCATCTCAATAGATGCAGAAAAGGATTTGACAAAGTATGGCATCCTTTCTTGATCAAAACTCTTCAAAGTATAGGGATAGAGGGTACATACCTCAATATCATAAAAGCCCTCTATGAAAAACCCACAGCAAATATCATTCTCAATAGGGAAAAACTGAGAGCCGTCCCCCTAAGGTCAGGAACACGGCAGGGATGTCCACTATCACCACTGCTATTCAACATAGTATTAGAAGTCCTAGCCACAGCAATCAGACAACAAAAAGAAATAAAAGGCATCCAAATTGGCAAAGAAGAAGTCAAACTCTCACTCTTTGCAGATGATATGATACTTTCTGTGGAAAACCCAAAAGACTCCACCCCAAAACTGCTAGAACTCATACAGGAATTCAGTAAAGTGGCAGGATATAAATTCAATGACCAGAAATCACTGGCATTACTATACACCATAAACAAGACAGAGGAAAGAGAAATTAAGGAGTCGATCCCATTTACAATTGCACCCAAAACCATAAGATACCTAGGAATAAATCTAACCAAAGAGGCAAAGGATCTGTACTCAGAAAACTATAAAATACTCATGAAAGAAATTGAGGAAGACCCAAAGAAATGCAAAAATGTTCCATACTCATGGATTGGAAGAACAAATATTGTGAAGATGTCAATGTTACCTAGAGCAATCTATACATTCAATGCAATCCCCATCAAAATACCATCAACTCTTTTCAAAGAAATGGAATAATCCTAAAATTTGTATGGAACCAGAAAAGACCTCGAATAGCCAGAGAATGTTGAAAAAGAAAAGCAAAGCTGGCAGTATCACAATTCCAGACTTCAAGCTCTATTACAAACCTGTAATCATCAAGAGAGTATGGTACTGGCACAAAAACAGACACATAGATCAATGGAACAGAATAGAGGGCCCAGAAATAGACCCTCAACTCTATGGCCAACTAATCTTCGACAAAGCAGGAATGTCCAGTGGGCAAAAAAACAGTCTCTTCAACAAATGGTTTAGGGAAAATTGGACAGCCACATGCAGAAGAATGAAACTGGACCATTTCCCTACACCACACACAAAAATAGACTCAAAATGGTTGAAAGACCTCAGTGTGAGACAGGAGTCCATCAAAATCCTAAAGGAGAACACAGGCAGCAACCTCTTCACCCTCAGCCACAGCAACTTCTTCCTAGAAACATTGCCAAAGGCAAGGGAAGCAAGGGCAAAAATGAACTATTGGGACTTCATCAAGATAAAAAGCTTTTGCACAGCATAAGAAACAGTCAACAAAACCAAAAGACAACCGACAGAATGGGAGAAGATATTTGCAAATGACAGATGAGATAAAGGGCTAGTATCCAAAATCTATAAAGAACTTACCAACTCAACACCCAAAGAACAAATAATCCAATCAAGAAATGGGCAGAAGACATGTACAGACATTTTTCCAAAGAAGACATCCAAATGGCCAACAGACACATGAAAAATTGCTCAGCATTGCTCGGCATCAGGGAAATCCAAATCAAAACCTCAATGAGATACCACCTCACACCAGTCAGAATGGCTAAAATTTACGAGTCAGGAAATGACAGATGTTGGCAGGGATGTGGAGAAAGGGGAACTCTCCTACACTGTTGGTGGGAATGCAAGCTAGTGCAGCCACTCTGGAAAACAGTATAGAGGTTCCTCAAAAAGTTCAAAATAGATCTACCCTATGACCCAGGAATTGCACTACTGGGTATTTACCCTAAAGATACAAATGTAGAGATCCGAAGGGTTACGTGCACCCCGATGTTTGTAGCAGCAACGTCCACAATAGCCTAACTGTGGAAAGAGCCAAGATGTTCATTCACAGATGAATGGATAAAAATATGTGGTATATATACAAAATGGAATATTATGCAGCCATCAAAAGGAATGGAATCTTGCCATTTGCAATGACGTGGATGGAACTAGAGGCCATTATGCTGAGCGCAATAAGTCAGAGAAAGTCATGTATCATATGACCTCACTGATGTGAGGAATTCTTAATCTCAGGAAACAAACTGAGGGTTGCTGGAGTGGTGGGGGTTGCGAGGGATGGGGTGGCTGGGTGATAGACATTGGGGAGGGTATGTGCTATGGTGAGCGCTGTAAATTGTGTAAGCCTGTTGAATCGCAGACCCATACCTCTGAAACAAACAATACATTATAGGTTCAAAAAAAAAAGGAAATAGTAGGAGGGGAAAAATGAAGGGGGGGAAATTGGAGGGGGAGTCAAACAATGAATCATGGAACACTACATGAAAAACTAGTGACGTAATATATGGTGATGAACATAACATAATAAAACACAAAACAAAACAAAAAACAATGAATGGGTCAACCAAGAAATCGAAGAGGAAATAAAAAAATACATGGAGACAAATGAAAATGAGAGCACAATCGTCCAAATCATTTGGGGTGCAGCAAAAGTGTTTCAAAGAGGAAAGTTTATATCAATACAGGCCTACCTCAGGAAGAAAAATCTCAACTATATAACTTAACCTTAGACCTAAAGGAGCTAGAAAAGAGAATAAAACTTCAAAACCAGAAGCAGGGAGGAAATAATAAAGAGCAGAAATGAATGAAATAGCTACTAAAAAATATATATAGAACAGATTGATGAAATCAGGAACTGGTTCTTTGAAAAAATCAACAAAATTGATAAATCTTTAGCCAGACACATAGAGAGAGAGAGAGAAAGATGGAGAGAGAAAGCACTCAATCAGAAATGATAGTGGAGAAATAACAACTAACACCACAGAAATACAAAGGGTTAAATGATATTATGAAAAATTATGTGCCAACAAATATTACAACCTAAAAGAAATGGATAAACATACTCAATGGGGAAAAACTGAGAGCTTTTCCCCTAAGATCAAGAAAAAGAGAAGAGGGGCGCCTGGGTGGCTCAGTTGGTTAAGCGACTGCCTTCGGCTCAGGTCATGATCCTGGAGTCCCGGGATCGAGTCCCACATCGGGCTCCATGCTCGGCAGGGAGTCTGCTTCTCCCTCTGACCCTCTTCCCTCTTGTGCTCTCTGTCTCTCATTCTCTCCCTCTCAAATAAATAAATAAAATCTTTAAAAAAAAAAAAAGAAAAAGAGAAGAATGTACACTCTCACGCCTTTTATTCAATATAGTACCGGAAGACCTAGTCACAGCAATCAGAAAAGAAACAAAAATAAAAGGCATCCATGGAATATTATACAGCCATCAAAAGGAATGAAATCTTGCCCTTTGCAACAACGTGGATGGAAGTGGAGGGTATTATGCTGAGCGAAATAAGTCAAACAGAGAAAGACATGTATCATATGTTCTCTGTGATATGAGGAATTCTTAATCTCAGGAAACAAACTGAGGGTTGCTGGAGTGATGGGGGGGTGGGAGGGATGGGGTGGCTAGGTGATAGACATTGGGGATGGTATGTGCTATGGTGAGCGCTGTGAAGTGTGCAAGACTGTTGAATCACAGATCTGTACCTCTGAAACAAATAATGCAATATATGTTAAGAAAAAAAAAAGAAAAAGATAGCAGGAGGGTAAGAATGAAGGGAGTAAATCGGAGGGGGAGACGAACCATGAGAGATGATGGACTCTGAAAAACAATCTGAGGGTTCTAGAGGGGAGGGGGGTGGGGGGATGGGTTATCCTGGTGATGGGTATTAAAGAGGGCATGTTCTGCGTGGAGCACTGGGTGTTATGCACAAACAATGAATCATGGAACACTACATCAAAAACTAATGATATAATGTATGGTGATTAACATAACAATAAAAAATTTTAAAGAAAAAAAAAGAAGTATCAGGAAAGAAGAGAGGGTTTGATATGGTCATTTTGGAAAGAGAAGGGATAGTAGAAGTGATGCTCAGTAACATGGTTTTCTTTACCATTACTGTGTAAATGCAAACAATGTTAAATAATTTTTAGAGATTTAAAAAGACACTGTCCTTGTTTGTAAAAAGTTATCAATTTAGAAGTGTTACTTTTTTTTAAAGATATTGATTTATTTGGAGAGAGTGTGCACAAGTGGGGGAAAGTTGCAGAGGGAGGAGAAGCCTACTCCCCACTGAGTGCAGAGCTCAATGCAATGTGGGGCTTGACCCAGGGCTCCATCCCAGGACCCTGGGATCACAACCTGAGCCAAAGGCAGACACCTAACCAACTGAGCCACCCAGGCTCCCCAGAAGCGTTTAATTCTTAAAATTAGCCTCTGGTTAGAGGCTAGAGAGGCCCTTTGAACTTTTCCTTAAATTGAGCTGAATAAGCATCTAGAAAAACAATAAGGTTGTGCTATTACCTAAGTATAAAACAATTTTCATGATGTTAAAAAAAGAGGACACATGTTGCTAAGATTAAACTGAATTGGTATCATCAGTTATATACAATGTATCTATTGATTATTAGAATAGGATTGGAGAGTTCAAAAGTTATGATTAGGAAAGAAATAAAAGATGAACATATTATCTTTAGGATGTTTTCTGTCAAGCAGGGAAGATATATTTTGAAAGTTCTAAATATCACAAAATAAATAGATACAAAGCACAGTGCTTAGTGATGGTAGTTGTAACAAAGTAATTAACTCTTTCTTGAGGCAACTACATATTTCAGAGCCTTAACACAAAGAAGACAAACACCATGCCTTTCTCAGATTTCTGACTAATTGATCCATTCAACAATATTTATTGAGCACCAGTTACATACTAGGTTTTTACATGCTGGGGATAGAATACTAAATGAGATAGATGTTATCCTTGTCCTGAAGTGGCTTACCTTCCATTAGTGGAGAGGAATAATGAACAGCCAAATTATATCATCTAGAGATAGATATTATAAAGAAGTTATAAACACTCATACAAAGCTGGAAAGGCAAGGGAGCCAAGTAGGATTTACTATAATCAAAGAAAACGATGGCAAGATACAAGGAAAAAGAAGGGAAGGGGAATAAGATTAAAGACAAGTAGGGTAAAGTCATTAAACCTTTTGAATGTTGTATGAAAAGTGAGTTTTATTCTGAAGGTTCTGTGAAACTACTGAAGGGTATCAAGCAAGGGTATAACAGACTTATTTAAAAATGATTGCTTTAAAATATTTGAATTACAGTAGAGACTAAAATTAAGACAACATTTTTTTTGAAAAATTTTTAAAGATTTTATTTATTTATTTGAGAGAGAGAATGAGAGAGAGCATGGGGGGGCGGTTCAGAGGGAGAAGACTTCCCGCTGAGCAGGGAGCCCGATGTGGGACTCGATCCTGGGACTCCAGGATCATGACCTGAGCTGAAGGCAGTCGCCCAACCAACTGAGCCACCCAGGCGCCCCAAGATAGCATTTTATGTAGGAAAAAAAAGGAAGAGAATAAAAAGGAAAGGAGGAGATGGAAGTGAGAGAAAGAAAGGTAGAGAGAAGAGCAGAAAGGTGGAAACTTAAAAAAATTCAGATGAAAAAACAAAAAAGTAAAAAAAGTATTTTGTGAAGGAAATAGAGGGTGAATTCAAGAGATAAGAATACAGCATAATTATTTAATCATAGTCCCTACACATCCAGCCTCCCTGACTCCTAATCCTATCTTGTCTACTTATTACTGTGTGACCTTGGGTAATGTCTTCTTTTGTCTCAAATTATTTGTAAATGAGGATGATAATAGAACATAACTCATATGATTGTCATTAGTATTGAATTAATACATGTGTTTTGTTTTGAATAGTACCTAGTAATAGTATCACGTAAGTAATCCATAAATATTAGGAAAGAAAATTAAAAAGCAGAATATACCTGTTTGGGGGATATAAAGGCAGAAAAATGCGTTGAAGATGACCTCAAATTTCTCATTCCATTAATTGTACTGATGATAGTAACAGCAATTTGGAGAGGGATTAAAAGGGGAAGGAGATTTGAAAGATAATAAGTTCAATGTTTAACATGTTGATTTTGAATTACCTAAGGGGCAGCTTATTACGTTTGCTCATTAAGCAATTGCATTTTTAATCAGGACTTCAGTGAGGAATTCTGTATTAAAGATAAATATTTGTGGATCATTTCTGTGTAGGAGCAGATGAAGTCATTTATTGTAGATGCTATTACCTAGGGAAACTATGTCGATTTACAAAAGAAAGGTGCACCTAACCTATACAGAATGAACAAAAAAGAGAAGTGAGAAGGCATAGTCAGGTTTGAAAAAATAGGAAACATGTAAAGATACTAAGGGAATAAATATTTCCAAGAGTGTTCAAAATTACAAAATGCTGATATAGCAATTAGAAGAATATAAAATTGCCTTAATTCTTTCTGAGTCATCACTAGCACAGTCATTAACATCCACATTTCTCCTAATGGTCTGCTGAAAGCAATCTAAGCTTTTTCCATCATGCTTCTCAAAATTTGAGAACAAAGTGCTCAATGCAGGAGTCACTTCCACATATTTAGATATTTGCTATGGCAGCTGCTCACTTTCATAATCCAAAATTTATATTAGTTTCCTTTTGCTGCAATAACAATTCCTCACAAATACAGTTACTTAAAGCACAAATTTATTATCTTACACTTTTGGAGGTGAGAAGTCCAAAATGAGTTTTATTGGACTAAAATCAAGGTGTTGCTGGGGCTGCATTTCTTTCTGGGGATTACAAAGGAAATGTCATTTCTTGACTTTAACCAGCATACAGTGATTGCCTGAATTCCTTGGCTTGTGGCTTCTCCCTTCATCTTTAAAACCTTAATGGCTACTCACGTTTGCTCATGATGCCATCTCTCTGGTCCCCATCCTTTTCTCCTCTTCCCCTTTGAGGAGTCTTGTGATACATCGACCCCACCCAGATATTCAAGGGTAATCTATTTTCAGGTCAGCTGAATAGCAACCTTAATTTCATCTGCAAATTTAATTCCTTCTTGCCATGTAACATATTGGCAAGTTCTAAGGGTTAGGATGTGAACACTTTGGGGGCCATTGCCCTACCTATTGCATCATTCTTGGCATAATTGAATGTAGTTCTAGGAATGTGATAGTGACAGAAACAGATTATATTATGTTGAGAATGAATGGATGTTCAAGGAAGGAAAGATAACTTCACTTATAAGAAATGTGGTTAATAGCAAATAACATAAAAATGGAAAAGAACTAAAACTGTGACTTCCTTTTTATTATTTATTATTGTGAGTGATACTTCAACATGTTTATGGGGTAGTAGTTTGCAGAAGTCTTGTGAATATGAAGGACATGAAAAATTTTAACAAAGAGATTGAATTATTTGAAAATGATAACAAGAATATATGTACCATATAGCATATCAGCGAGCTTCCATTCCATTATTTTAATCAGGTTTCTTTGCTTCTGTGGATTAAAATTGAAAGTGGTAAAGACATAAGATCCTGATACATGTTGAACATGAGGAAATTAATATCATAGTACAGCAGTTAATAGTCTCTTCAGTAAGATTTTTTCTAAAGTGATATCACAACATTCACCAGAAAGAATATTTTTAAAAACCTGATATTACCAAATGTTGTGCAAATGTGGAGAACTCTCACTATTGATGGGACAGCAAATCAATGCAACCATTTTTGACAACAAGTTGGAACCCTTTCAAAGATTTGAAAAACCAGTTTGCTGAACAAATGTAGCACCCATGAAGAGCTCCACTCCTAGGTATATAACTGACATAAAGGCATATATATGTCAACCAAACAAAGGAGTTTGTTTGTAATAGCCCAGTCTGGAAGTAATCAAAATGTCCATCAAAAGAAGATAAATTGTTTTTTCATACCATGGAATACTATACATAAATAATTACTATAAACAACATCAGTGAATCTCACAAATACTATATTGAACGAAAGCCAGATTCTAAATAATGCCTATTTTAAGATTCTATTTATATAGAGCTCTAAAAAATTAAGAAGTCTGGATAGTGGAAAACTTTGGGAAGGAGAGAAATAGTGACTGGGATGAAGTACAAGAGGACCTCCCTGAAGCAGCTCAAGTTTTCTTTCTTAATATGGGTGATAATGGGGGCACCTGGGTGGCTCAGTTGTTAAGCATCTGCCTTCAGCTCAGGTCATCATCCCAGGGTCCTGGGATTGAGCCCCGCATCAGGCTTCCTGCTCCACAGGAAGCCTGCTTCTCCCTCTCCCACTCCCCCTGCTTGTGTTCCCTCTCTTGCTGTGTCTATCTCTGTCAAATATATAAATAAAATTTTTTTAAAAAATATGGGTGATAATGACTTGAGTATATTCACATGAAATTTGTCAAGGATTAGATTGATGATTTGTATACTTTATATATTTGCTACACAAATAAAAAAAGTGACATGAAGTAGGAAATACATAAATTCATAAGTAGCAAGGAAGTAAGAGATGTTTGTGCCAGCTCGATATGAAAATATTCAAGGTATTTGATAATATGAGTGCAGGTAGCCATTTATTTAAGAAAAAATTCCAAATTCAAGGTTAAAAAGAATTGGCAATATTCAAAGAAAAATTTCAAGATCAATCTGTAGCTGATTGCTCATATACTTCTTGAAACTAGAGGATATGAATGAGAAAACCAATTTGCTTGGAAAATGAATGTTATTTTAGCCTATAAACTAAGAAAATTTCAAAATGGTCATTGGAATTCCAAAGGAGTTTTGATGCAACTAAATATAAGTTGTCATGTGCATAGATGTTACTACAGTTTATCCTATATTAAGTATAATTTTAGCTTGTGATATTTCTTCTCTTCATGCAAAGGCTATGATCCCAAATGAAGTGCCAGATGGCAAAAGGGTTGTAGTATACACACAAGGAATAGAATAGAATAGAATAGAATAGAATAAAATAAAATAAAATAAAATAAAATAATAAAATAAAATAAAATAAAATAAATAAGTTAAGGGGTCTGTTCAATAAGCCATTATTATATTTGACCTACATTATTTAAATATTAAGCAGATATAAAGCCCAGACAAGAACTTCTTTAAAAATATGATTTTATATGATATAAATTTTTATACATGCAACCATTTTTTTTCTAATTCCTCTAGTTGCTTCCCTTTTAATTTACTGTGATTACCATATAACCACTCATTTTATCTCTTGCTCCAGACATAAATGCTGAAATATTGAGTGAGGTTTGGATCATTTTATATCTACATTTTGACTTCAAGTGGGTCTACAAAGTATTTCATTTTAAGTATATTTTGTTAAGGAATTTGGCAACTTGAAGAATATTAAAATTTTCTGGAATCTCTGTAAAACCAGTTTTCAGTTCTGCCGAATAAAAATGATGAATTAATTTTTAAACTTAAGTATGCAATTTAAAGTTCTCCTACTTCCTAGCTGAAGAAAACTAACAATTTATAAAGACTTTGGTAACTGCTAATACATACAAATGGAATATGCTCAATAGAAGACTAGAGTGCTTATTTTTACTGAAGATGTATCACAGAAAACCATCCCAAACAACATTTTCTCCTGTAAATTCAAAGTAAAGAAACTCAATTACAAGTGTTTTGCTTACAAAAAGTTTCTCTGTAGAAGTAAACATGGAAAATAGTAAAACTGGCACTGACCAAAGACCAGCTCATGATTTCTGGAAGTACTATATTTGGTAAAGAATATAATCGAAAACTTGGGTCCTCATCCTTAGTTTGTCATTAATTCTGTGACCTGGAACAAAACAGCTAAAATTTTGAGTTTTCCCTTTTCTCCTCTGGTGCACATCTGCATTTGATGTTAATTATCCCCATGATCATATTTGTCTCTAAAAGTCCATATAACTTAACATGAAAAGTTAAGAAAAGTGTGATTTTCTGCATTGTTTAAAAACTTATCCCTTTATGCTGATACATTATAAAGAACCAAATCATTAGTTTTCAAATGTTTTAGCATCAGATACCATCTTTCAAATGAAATCTTAGAATATGCCAAAGAAATGAAAGAGATAAAAGCAGAACTCCTCCCGGGTGTCTGGATGGCTCAGTTGGTTAAGCGACTGCTCAGGTCATGATCCTGGAGTCCTGGGATCGAGTCCCCGATCAGGCTCCCTGCTCAGCAGGGAGTTTGCTTCTCCCTCTGACCCTCTTCCCTCTCGTGCTATCTCTCGTTCTCTCTCAAATAAATAAATAAAATCTTTTAAAAACAAAAAAGTTGAACTCCTCCTATTAAGGGTGTGGGGGAACTACAGGTCTCAATCTCCAGTTGAGCTTTCTGACTCCTAAAGATTGCTACACCGGACAATCTCTAATAATATATGTTTTGGGCTCTAGGACTGTGGTGTGGAAACTGGGAATATGATATGATATTACCTATTTTCTGTTTTATAATTTCTTGAGAACAATATATGCCTTTCTTGTTCTTATCACTGACCATGGTAATTAGCCATCATATATTAAATAACCCTCTCTAATAATTTCACAAGTGGGATGCCTGAATTAGATTTCAGTTTAATTAACTTCAACAAATCACATTTTCAAACGTACCATTTTTACTTCTTCAGGTGTGTAATGCCGGACTACTGCAACTAGGGTATATATTATCAATGCAGATAAAATACAGCTTAACCTCTTATGCAAATACAGAGGCAAACAAATATTTTTATAGTATTTTAGCATGCAAAGCCCTCATTTCTGCCTTCATATTACCCTTTACACAAAATTTCTGTAATTAACCATCATTAAATAACGCCTAGTAAGAATACAAGCTGGTATATTTAGAATAATGATAAAGACAATAAAAATAGGAATCAAGCAATACAACAGGTTTTGGAATATATAGTACTTAGCTTTGTAATAGGATCCATGCTTAATTTTGAATGCAAGAATTAGTTACATAGCGATAGAGAAGGATTGAATAAAATTCACTAAACAGAATTTCTAAAATAATGTGGCAGGGAATTTACAATTTTGTGTATTCTTTGTCCAAAAATTATTCTTTAATGTTTCATGTAATTAAGTTAAAAATATAATTCGGTTGTATTCAAAGAACAATGACTAAAATACACTGGTGCAATATCAGACTTATACAATTTAAGAGATAGCAATGATTACATAGACCACAAAAATAAAGTCTAAATTTATATAAAGTGAAAAAATGCATTTCTTAAGCACCTATTATGTAACAGAATTTCAAAATTTTAAGGTCATAAATTATATATTCTTTTTATAGGATTCTATTTCTTACTTGAAACAAAGTAACAATCTATCAGTCTGTCAAATGATTGATGAAATACCAGGCATAGTGAGGGTTTCTTATTTATCCTCACAATAAAATCTTGTTACATACACTGAGGTCAAAAACTGGTTGGAATATTGTTAAAAGTTGGTATTTTTTAAAGGAATAGACGGCTTCGTATGTACTCAGGGTTGTGTTGGTTTATGTTAATTTATGGACTCAAAGTACCATAACTGGGTGGCTTAAAATACAAAAAATTAATTTCTCACAGCTCTGGAAGATGAAGTCTGAGATAAAGGTATCAAAAGGGTTGGTTTCTTTTGAGAGCTGTGAAGGAGAAATCTGTCCAATACCTTTCTTCTAGCTTCTGGTGGTTTGCTCTCGATCTTTGGCTTTTTTTTTTCCTTGGGCTTTGCTGCATCACCCTGATCTCTGCCTTCATCCTCACGTGGTATTTTCTGTGTATGTGTGTGTGTGTGTGTGTGTGTGTGTGTGTGTGTGTGTGTGTGTGTGTGTCCAAATTTCCTTTTGTTCCTGAGGACACTAGTCATGTTGGATTAAAAGGACTCATCCTTTTAATGAGCTACATCTGCAAAGACCCTATTTCCAAATAAGGTTACATTTTAAGGTACTGAGGGTTAAGAATTTAACATATAATTTGGGGGACGGGCATGATTCAACCTATCACACTAACAGAGCTTTAGTCAGATAGGAGAATGATAGAATTATGATATAAGACAGCAGAAGAAATGAATGAGTATTAAATAACATTTTATAAGCTCTTTATCTTCCTGCTTGTAGTCTTCCTGCTTGCAATTACAAATCACAAGGATGATGTACTTGGAGAAAATACGATATAGTGAGATAGTGATCAGAAAAGAAAAAAATTAAAAGTGGGACTCAGAGAGGAGTGTCTAGCCCAGACTACAATAGTTGAACACAATGTGAACACAAGTATTACCACCATCTGTTAGGTCAGTGAAAGAGAGCTGGACGATGCAACTATATTGTTTAACAAGCCCACATGAGAAAGGTGTTGATGTGGGAAACAAAGGCAGAAGAAAAATTTCCTTACTACCTACAGCCCATTGACAAGTCCTTGAAACAGGCAGAGTGACATTCCTCTAGGGACTCAACTGCCTCGATGTTAATACTTTGCTAAGGGCAAAAGACAATCTTAGCCCAACCCTCCAGAGACTTACACTATCCCTAACCTCCACCCAACTTGAAAATATATAATAGGCCACTCCTCATGACCCAGTGTAGCTCTTTCTGCCCATGGGTCCTATCCACGTGCTTTAATAAAACCACCTTTTTGGACCAAAGATATCTCAAGAATCTTTCTTGGCTGTCAGCTTTGAACCCTAACATCTTCCCTACATCAGGTGTGAGCAGTGAAATTACCACCTACTGGTCATGGGACCATAGTGGAACTCCACAGAAGACAGTACACCAAGAGTTAACCATTTAGGGAAGCAAATTGTTAAGGAAAAGTTTAAGCTTGAGCAGAGATATCTAACCAACTCACTAAATGAAACCAGAGAGAACTTATTATGAGGTATTCAATAAAGATTAGCCATGACTAAGAGAAAACAATTCAAATGCAATAGAAAATCTTCCATAGCAAGGGTCAAAAAATATAGTACTTTAATATCTGGACTCTGAAAAAATAGAGAGAAAATCAGAATGTACCATACATATCTAGAAAACTAAAAAGAATGTATAATCTCATCAGAACAGTTTTAATAGCTATAAAAATTATGAAGTCATTTGTGTCATTTATAATGAGCTCACAGAACGATCCATATAATTTAATAGTTGAAATTGTATATTTAGTTCAGCTTGTAGTAATTGGTTATACTCACATATATTATATATTTCTGAGTCATTTACTATTCATTAATTAGTGTAGTTATTTAATATGGAGAGTTATGTGTCTGTTACTATAATAAGTGCTGATATACAAAGATGAGTAAGAACAGAGTTCCTTCCTTCAAATGTTTACAGTCTAGTGCTGACATTGAGCAATGAACAAAGGGTTTCAAAAAACCTAGGAAAAAGTAGCTAAAAAAATAAATCTTAGTTTCCCTCTCTAAGGAACATGAAAATTTTTCAAGCCAAAGTAAGTAGAAAAGACTCCTTCAGTAGCTGGAGAGCCAACATCTTACAGATGATCTACTTGTGCCTGCTGGCGGGAATGATAGCAAACTAAGATACCTGTGTGTACATCCTGTTGCTAAGGTCTGATAGCTTATGGATCGTTTAAATAATTTACTTAACCAAGTGCCCAAAAAGGCATCTAGCCTTAATTAGGAGTACCAATTTACAAAGCATTTAAAATTTACACAGGGTACATCTTTCCCAGATGATGTATGACCAATTACATCACTTACATAAGAGAAGCAATTTCTTTGGATAAATTCATCAAGAAAATACATTAAACAAGTAATCCCCTTAGATAAGCCAAAAAACTACTACAGACTAACAGAAAGAACATGTAGTATTGCCAGTTAGACAAACTAAATGTGTTATGCCATATTCCTTAGAATTCTATGTTTTCTTTTGTAATGAAAATTTAAGTGACTATTTTCTTCCTATTATCAGTAGATGGAAGTCTTGAGGAGGTTATTAAAGCTAATGCTGTTGTGATAGCTTCTAGACCCTAAATATTCAAACTGCATGCAGGCTAATTCTCAGCCTAAAAACACTCTATTTCTGCATTCATCTATAAAATGGGAATGATAATATAATGTGACACAAAACATTACTGTGAAAATTAAATGAAATAACATATAGAAACCTCAGGACAGTGCCTGGCACCAAGGAAATCTGTAAAAGTATTAACTTTTATTATCTTTAAAATTCCTAAGTAAATGATACTCTATAATAAAGGACAAAGATCAAAGCCTGATTATCAACTTCAAAAAATTATGCTAAAAGTGGTAACCAGGATAGCATACATGAACATGAAAACTTTACTTTTGGTTGAACTAATTACTTCATGTTTCCAAATTAATTTCATTTTGGTCACCTGGTCATAGTCTGGGTATTTAAAAAAAAGGATATTTAATGTTGTTTAAATATCAGATTCAAGTATATTATATCAAATTTATAACCAAGCTAAAAAAAACTTTTAAGTCTTTTAATATAAATGTAAAACCAATATTATTGATTAGGTAGAAGGCAAACGTGGCCATAGATTTTAACCTAATGGTAGGTCATCAACTTCATCAAGATCTTTTTCTTTAAACCATCAGCCATGAAGTTTCCTAATCTGACACAGAAAAGTACTATTTTCTTAGAGGAACATCCTACAGTTAATACAAATCGATTTATATATCAATTATGTATTCAGAACCAAGGAGGTGAGTTGATTTAATACATTGTTAAGAGTAGGAGTTCTATTGCCAAAAATCTTTGGTTAAAAGTTTGTCTCTGCCTTTTGTTAGTCTTTTAACTTCAAATTATTTAACTTCCCTTAAATCAAGTTTTTGCAACAATAACAAAAATACTGAAAGAAAGGGAAATAACGGTACCTTGCTTATGAGGTTATTGTGGGAGTTGAGAGAATTCAAATTAATTACCACTAAGTAAATATTACCTTTGTTCATTGTTACTGAAAGGTTAAAAGAATAAATGACAGAAATAATCATCATCCTCAGGGAGCTTACAAAAGCATTATAAAAATGGTGTGGCTTTTTTCCTCTCATGAATAAAATAGTTAAACCTATAGAAGTTAGGCAAAGTTCATACAATATTTTGTAGGATTCAGAGACAAAACTTATTAGAGTTGTGAACTATACAATGAACACACACACACACTATATATATATATATATATATATATATATATATATATACGTACATACACACACACACACACACACACACACTGATGTGGGAAACAAAGACAGAAGAAAAATTATTACATTCCCTTACTACCTACAGCCCATTGACAAGTCTTTGAAACAGGCAGAGTAACATTCCTCCAGGGACTCAACTGCCTCCATGTTCATACTTTGCTAAGGGCAAAAGGCAATCTTAGCCCAACTCCTAGGACCTGTAAGTCTACTTTAACATACAGAAATTCCTTTGGAAACTTCCTTTATCTCTATCTCCCAAGATACATGTTGGTAATCATCCCCCAAGCATATGACCCACCGCTATACATCTGAAGGTCTCATGATTAAGGTTTTATTAAATAAATGATTTTTTCCAACAATGCCCAGCCCCCTCAAATTCATAGAATTCTTGTTTCCTAAATTCCTTAGAGACTTATGCTATCCCTAACCCCCTCCCAACCACCTTTCTGTGGATGCCTGGGTGGCTTATTTGGTTAAGCATCTGCCTTCTGCTCAGGTCATGATCCCAGGGTCCTAGGATCCAGCCCTGTGGTGTAGGGATCCCTGCCCAGTGGGGAGTCTACTTATCCCTCTCCCTCTGCTTCTTCCCTGGCTTGTGCTAATGGGTAAAATCTTTAATAAAACAAAAACCCCACTTTTTGCACCAAAGACGCCTCAAGAATTCTTTTTTGGCTGTCGGCTTTGAACCTTAACATCTTTCCTACTTCACACACTTCAAAATATGCTATTATTTGTCCTTTACAAAATTTTCAAATGTTTTTGGCTCCAGTTTAGTTTGAAAAAAGGAAAAGAGATTAATATTAGAAATGTAAAATGTAATTATCTCTATGGGAAATTTTCTTGTATACTGAAGTTAATGTTCTTTTATTATAAAAACAGGAGTTATTTTATCACCATAGGTCTTCCAGATCTTTGTTTTATATTTCACCTAAATATAATACAGGATTAATTTCTTCCTCTTCCAAATATGAATGGTAATAAAATTTTTAAATACTGTGAATCCGAAGAATATTCAAACTAAAAGTTTTTATAAATATGTTATGTTCAAGATACAAAAGAATGGCTACTTATTATAACTCGTATGATTTTTTATTAAGAATGAAACTTTAGGGGCACCTGGGTGGCTCAGTTGGTTAAGCAGCTGCCTTTGGCTCAGGTCATGATCTCAGGGCACTGGGATCCAGCCTCACATCAGTCTCCTTGCTCAGCGGGGAGCCTGCTTCTCCCCTTCCTGCCACTCTCCCTGCTTGTGCTTGATCTCTCTGTCTCTCTTTGTGTCAAATAAATAAATAAAAGCTTTAAAAAAAAGAATGAAATTTTATTGCATGAGTATTCTTGCAGTATAGTTATTTCACTTTACAACCTATCTTTTGATATTTCATACATCTCTCTGGATTTTGAAAAAAAAATTCTAGTGCATCAAGAACATTAGGCATGTCAGGGCTGTTGGGTGCTTGTTTCCTCCCATCCCTTTCCTGTGAACAGAGGGACAACATGGTAGAGCACTTGTCTCAGTTTATATGATTACTTTAACTTAATGAACACCATCTGGAAGAAGAGAAACCTGAACATTTGCATACATCTGGGCACGAATAACATGTTGCTACAAACCGATTAATAATTGTATTTAGGAGGCCACAGTTAGCTATATTTACATCTTGGTGCCAGTGGGACAATAGAAAATCAATATTTATCATTCCTTCCTTTAATTTTAAAAGGCTGTTAACCAATGTGATAACCTGTGTGAGAACTATTTCTGAAAAGTTTAATGTAAAAACGGATGTTTCTTTTCATTTTCTGTAGTACAGGTTACGCAAGCATATACACCATATAACTAAGAAAATGCCTTAAATCCTGTTTTTATTTGTATATTTTCAATAAAAAGTGTTTTGTGGTGAAAGGAATCAGTGTATTTTCTGTTAAGATCTACACAGCCTTAAGACTATTTTCAATCTTAAGTAAGCTTTCAGAAATATACCTGTACATGTGGGTTTTTAAAATTTTTTTGTAAATCTATACAAGTCTAAACAAAGTGTGGACGCTTTAAACAATTCATCCATATCTGAGTCATCAGGAAAAAACTTGATTTCACACATCAAGCAAAATATAGAAATGATGATTCTTCTTCAAGTTCTAAAGAAGAAATTTTAAAGGGTAATTTAAAACAATCTTATTTACTAATCCTTTGTAAGAGAACAATTAGAATCAAAACAATTCTTTGTCTTTACCAATTACGAAGTCTCATAATATTTTTTCTTTCTCTACTTCTTTCTTCCTTTCTTCTTACACACAGGAGACCAAAACCCTAAATTGTATAACCATAATGTAAATAACGATAATGGATAGATAAGAATGTCTTTGAACAAATTCATTTCTCTAATATCATACTTTTTATCCATTCATATTTCTTTTAGTATAATTAGAACAGCATTTAGTGAGGTCATATTTTATGTAAATATAGTGATGTTTTATATATACTACCAGTACTTCTCAAAATTTAATGTACATACATATCACCTGGGGATTTTGTAAAATTACAGATTCTGATTCAGCACATCTGTAGAGAGAACATGCTAACAAGCTCCCAGTGCTGTGCTTTGAGGACTGTTAGAATAGGAAAGTAGTAACCATTTACTCCCCCAGTATCCCTCAGAGTAGGTACAAGTAACATTTCCATTTTACAGGAACTTCAAGCCAAACAGTGTAAGCAATTTTCCCAGGGGAAAAAAAAAGTTAAATAAAATAAAAAGTTGGCAAGGAGTGTAATGTGTATCCATCTTTAGGCTCCCACACTTTTTATCCCAATCCTATACTGACTGACAGTTAATTAAGGCAAAATATATCCAAATGTATATTCACATGGGTAAGGGAAAGGGAGAGAAAGAACGTGAGAGAGGGAACCTGGGAGAGAGGAACAAGGGGAGGAGGCAGAGGAGAGCTAGAGAAGAGGGGGAAATGAGGGGAAAAGGAAAGACAAAAAAGAAGACCAGGGTTATGATAAAACATGTGTGCTAATTATTTCCTTTCCATTTTAAGAATCAAAATCTGTAGTACAATCACCTGATAATTACATGTAGCAAGCTTTGCTTGGTAATCTCTGAAAGACAATGACTAATAAACTGAACTTGTCTCATTTAATTAGGTTTGTCCTACTTCCATTCCCAGAAGATATTATTGATTGACTATCACTTGTGGACTATTTGGACCTCATTTGAACTCAAGTTAAGGAAAGACACCCAGGGGCACCTGAGTGGCTCAGTCATTGGGCCTCTGCTTTCAGCTCAGGTCATGATCCCGGGGTCCTGGGATCGAGCCCCGCATCGGGCTCCCTGCTCGCTGGGAAGCCTGCTTCTCCCTCTCCGACTCCCCCTGCTTGTGTTCCTGCTCTTGCTGTGTCTCTCTCTGTCAAATAAATAAAATCTTTAAAAGAAATTTTTTTAGTGGTATACATCACTACATCACTACATCAAAAACTAATGATGTAATAATAATAAAAATAAGTTTTTAAATTTAAAAAAATTTAATAAATAAATAAATAGACACCCAGAATAAAACCATCACATTGAGGGAATTTTCAGCCTATAATTAGTTTCACCATCTTTAAAATTATTTTCAGAGCTCACACTCTCTTATTTTTATTATAATCATTTCTACTTCATTAATGTCACAGACCCAATTTGCTTTTGATGTTGTAAATATAGTTATACATGAAATCTTTTTAAAGGTGAAACAAAAGATTGGAGTGATATAGGAGTATTTGATTTTTTTCATATAGTCAACAATCATTGAGTGCTTTCGATGTGACAGATACTATTATAAACCTATGCTGGGTATAGAGTGGTGAAAGAAAAACACAGAACAAACTCTTGCCTAATGATGCTTATATTCTAGTAGGAAAACAGATGATAAAATGTCAGGTAATGATAAGCACTAAGAAAGAAAAGATAAAGCCACAAAGCTAAAAAGTAACAGGAGATAAGATACTCTTTTAGACTGGGTAATGAGGGAAGGCTCTTGTGAAAGGGAACATTGGAACAGGAGCCTGAATAAATACCTATCTAGAGAAAAAGCATTCTGTGTTTAGTGATGCAAGTGGAAGAAACCAACATGGGAAAGCGTTAACTGTTTCTGAAGAACATCAAGGTAGTCAGCATGGCTGGGAGCAGTGCAAGAGAGGGAGGAAATAAGGTGACAGGTGACTGCAATAAACATTGGATAGAAGAGTTTCAATTCAGTTGAGGAGTAATACAAACTACACTAATTCCAGAGTTTTAGACTCTGCTTTTGGAGAAATCCATGAAAGCTGTATACTCCTCCCCCCAAGCCCCACCCTACTCAACCACATATTGCTACGTGATTGGGAGGACATAATAAGGAGAGAAATTAATCAGGTAGGATTAATCTTGCCAGGATATTTCCATATGTGATACATACATGTTTGCATATATATATATACACACACACTTGCATATATACACACATTTGAGTACACACACACACACACACACAAACTTAGCCAATATAAGTGCTTATTTCTCAGAAATGCTGGTAGAAAGTGCTATATTTTTTCTCAAAGGCAAATTTTGATTTAAAAATTATTTTTAAAAAGTCATGGAGCATGCAACATATGTTAAAAAAAAAGAAAAAGAAGATAGCAGGAGGGGAAGAATGAAGGGGAGTAAGTTGGAGGGGGAGACGAACCATGAGAGACGATGGACTCTGAAAAACAAACTGAGGGTTCTAGAGGGGAGGAGGGTGGGGGGATGGGTTAGCCTGGTGATGGGTATTAAAGAGGGCACATTCCGCATGGAGCACTGAGTGTTATGCACAAAGAATGAATCATGGAACACTACATGAAGAACTAATGATGTAATGTATGGTGATTAACATAACAATAAAAAATTTAAAAAAGTCATGGAGCATTTTCTATGTGTCAGAAATAGTTCTTGGTGCTGGGGATACAGCAATAAACAAAAAGACAAAGAATAGGAACATCTGGGTGGTTCATTTGGTTGAGTGTCCAATTCTTGATTTCAGCTCAGGTCATGATTTCAGGATCCTGGGATCAAGCCCCCTGTTGGGTTCTGTATTCAGCGAGGAGTCTGAGATTCTTTCTCTCCCTCTCTTTCTGCCTCCTCCCCCTTCACTCACATGCTTTTTCTCTAAAATATATCTTTTTAAAAAGGGGGGTGGGGCTCCTGGGTGACTCAGTCAGTTAAGCATCTACCTTCAGCTCAGGTCATGATCTCAGAGTCCTGGGGATGAGCCCCTCATCCGGCTCCCTGCTCAGCAAGGAGTCTGCTTCTCCTTCTCCCTCTGCCTCTGCCCCACCCCTTGCTCATGCACACTCTCTCTCTCAAATAAAATATTTTAAAACAATAAAAATAAAGACAAAATATTTGCCTTTACATGTCTACATTTTAACAAAAATAAGTTATGTACACACGTGAACATTAATAAGAAACACTGCAGAAAAAATGTAGTAGGTGTTCTTAAATACTCAAAATGTTACCTAAGAAGTGGAAATGGAAGCAGGAAATATTCAAAACATTGATGGAAAATTAAGAATTGCTACATTAAAAATAGAAAAAGTGGTTAAACAGGACAGAATTAAAAACAAATGACAAAAGGAAATAAGGATTAAAGGAAATAATGTGAAGAGGAGTCAATCATTTATTTTGAATGCATCCTGAAAGTTCACATGCTTGTTACTTCCTTACTTGACATTTTTTCTCTCTTCTGCTAATTTCCCAATACCGTTCTGGTATCCCATCAGTGCTGAGGCCCAAATTACTCTGTTATTTCCTTAAAAATCTCATTAATGTGTTTGTGTATAATAACCATGTCCCAAAAGGAATGGTTAAGGGTGACATCTTTATATTGTGCATAATCTTAGTGGGAGAGCTTTGAGTTTCTCCCCACATTAAGTATGATGTTAGCTGTAGGTTTTTTGTAGATAGCCTTATCAAGATGAGTGGGTCCCCTCTATTCCTAGTTTTATGAAAATTTTTATGAGTGTTAGAGTTTATCAAATTCTTTTTTGGCATCTATTAATATAATCATGTAACATTTTTAGTCTGTTAATGTGATGGATAATATTGATTTTCAAATGTTGAATTGGCCATGTGTACATGGGATAAATCCACTTGATCATGGTCATATAATACTTTAAATTGTTGGATTTAATTTGCTAATATTTTACTGAGGAATTTTTGCATATATGGTCATGAGAACTACTGGTCTGTAGTTTTCTCGTAATGTCTTTGTCTGTTTTTGGTTTTAGGGTAATACTAGCCTCACAGAATGAGTTAGGTATTCCCTCTGTTTCTGTCTTCTGAAAGAGATTGTAGAGAATAGATATGATTTTTTATGTTTGGTTGAATTCACCAGTGAACCCATTTGGGCTTGGTGCTTTCTGTTTTGGAAGATTATTAATTATTGATTCAATTTCTTTAATATAGGGCTGTACAGATCATCTATTTCTTGTGAGTTTTAGCAAATTGTATCTTTCAAGGTCTACTTCATCTGTTATCAAATTTGTGGTCATAGAGTTGTTCATAATATTCCTTTATTATCCTTTTAATTTCCATAAGAGCTATAGTGATGTCCCCTCTTTGATTTCTGATATTAATTCATATCTTAAAAAATTTTTTTTTGTTTTTACTTAGCCTGGCTAGAGGCTCATTGATTTTACTCATCTCAAATAACAAGATTTTGCCTCATTTCCTGTATTTTTAAAAATATTTGAGAGAGAGAGAAAGAGAGAGAATGTACAAGCTGGGGGGTGGTTGGGAGGGGCAGAGGGAAAGGGGGAAGCAGACTCCCCACTAAGCAAGGGAGCCTGATGCTCAGGACCTGGAGATCACAACCTGAGCTGAAGCAGACGCTAAATCGACTGAGCCACCCAGGTGCCCCTCCTGTATTTATCTTTAATTTCATTGAGTTTTGCTCTAATTTCGTCTGCTTAATTTAGATTTAATTTGCTTTTATTTTATTAATTTCCTAAGGTGAATACTTAATATTACATTTTTCCCTTTTCTAATATAAGCACTAGATGCTATAAATTTCTCTAAACATTGCTTTCACTGCATCCCACAAATTGATAAATTGTGTTTTCATTTTATTTCAAAAAATTTGTTTCTCTTGAGATTTCTTTGATCCATGTATTATTTAGAAGCATGTTGTTTAATCTCCATATATTTGGGGATTTTTCTACTTCTATCTATTGATTTCTAGTTTAATCCTACTGTGGTCTAACAGCAGGCATTGTATGATTTCTAGTTCTTTAAATGTGCTCATGTTTTATGAACTAGAAAGGTGCTCTCGCTTGTTGAATGTTCCATGAAATCTTGAGAAGCATGTGTTTTCTGCTGTTGTTGGGTGAAGTAGATTCTAGAGATATCAATTATATCTAGTTGGTTAATGATGTTGAGTTCAACTATGTTCTTACAGATTTTCTGCTGGATCTATTCATTTCTGAGAGAAGGGTGTTAGAGTCTCCAACTGTGAAAATGGATTCTATTTCTTCTTATAATTCTATGAGTATTTCTTTCATGTTGCTAGACACATACAGTTAAGAATTATTATGTCTTTTGGAAAATTGACCCCTTTGTCATCACGTAATACCTTTGAGAGCTTTTCTTACTTTGAAGTCAATTCTGTGTGAAAATAATATAGCCACTCTTTTTTTTTGATTAGTGTTACAAAATTGATGAAGAATATACTTTTAATCTATGTGTCTATATATAAAGTAGATTTCTTGTAGACAATACATAATTATGTCTTATTTTTTGATCTACTCTGAAAATCTGTCTTTTAATTGGTACATCTAGACCATTTCATTAAAAGTGGTTGATATAGTTGATTATCTACCATGTTTATTACTATATTCTATGTTCCATCCTTGTTCTTTTTATTTTTGTCTTCTACTTTTTCTGCCTTTTGTGGTTTTAACTGAACATTTTTTTATGATTCCATTTTGTCTTTCCCAGCATATCAGTTATATTTTTTTACTTTTAGCGATCACCCAAAAATTTACAATATACATTTGTAACTAATTTACATATACTTTTAAATAACACTATACCATTTCATGGGTAGTGTGAGTACCTTCTAACAAAATAATCCTAATTCCTTCCCTCCACTTCTTGCATATTTGCCACTTACTTTATTTAAATATAAGCCTATATTATGTGTGCACACATAAGATACATACATAAATATAATCAAATACATTGTTGATGTTATTATTTTGAAGGAACTGTTTTCCTTTTCTATTAGGTCAATTAAAAGTAAGAAAACAAAGTTATTTTACCTTCACTTATTCCATCTTTGAGGTCTTCCTTTCTTTACGTAGATCCAAGTTTCTGATCAAAATTTTTTTCATTACTCTAAAGTACTTTTAAAATTTCTTGTAAGACAATTCTGCTAGCAGTGAAGTTCCTCAATTTTTGTTTGCTGTGAAAGTATCCACCCCCACCCCCCACCACTTCAAAGGATAATTTTGCTGTGTACAGAATTCTAGGTTGGTGAGGTTTTTTTTCCTCAACAATTTAAACATTTCATTACATTCTCTTCATGCTGGCATGGTTTTGGAAGAGAGGTTGGATGTAATTCTTACCTTTGTTCTTCTACAAGGTATTTTTTACCTTTTGACATTTTTAGGATTTTTTCTTTATGTTTGATTTTCTGTAGTTTGAAGATGATATATTGCCTGGGTAGTTTGTTTGGCATTTCTCTTGCTTGTTGTTGACTTTTCTGGATCTGTGATTGGTGTTTGACTATAATTTGGAGAATTCTCAGGCATCGTTTCAAATATTTGTTTCTTTCTTTTCTTCTCTTTCTGGTATTCCCATTACATGTATGTTATACCTTTTATAGTTGTCCCCCCGTCCTTGGATACTGTTTTGTTTTCTTCCTCCAGTCTTTGCCTTTTGCTTTTTAGTTTGAAAATTTTGTTGATACGTCCTCTCTACCATAGACGTATCTTTCTTCAGCCAGTGTTCATTCTACTGATGAATGTATTAAAGGCATTCTTCATTCCTGTTACAATATCTCTAGCATTTCTTATTTCTTAGGATTTCCATCTCTCTGCTTACATTGCCTATCTGTACTTACATGCTGTCTAATTTATCCAGAGAGCCCTTAGGATACTTGTCACTGTTGTTTTATATATCTGGTCTGAAAAATCCAAAATCTCTACCATGCCTGGTTCTGATGCTTCCTCTTGCTCTTTGTGGTTTTGCTTTTAGGAATGCTTTTAATTTTTTAATAGCTAGACATAATGGACTGGGCAAAAGGAAAAGTTGTAAATAAGCCTTTAATAATGTGATGGTGAGGTGTGGGGAGAGGGGAGGTGTTCTATATGTCCTATGATTAGGTCTTCATCTTTTATGGAACCTATGCCTCTAGACTATGAACTTAAAGGTGTCTTTTTCTTCTCCTCCCTTAGGTAGGTAGGATGGCTAGACTGGTCTGGAGTTGGTATTTCTCTTCCCCAGGTCAGTTAGGCTCTGCTTATACCCCAGTGGGTTAGATTTTAGTTAAACTAGTTAAACTAGTAAGGCAGGCCTTGTTAAGAAGGCAGAGTGCTTTGGAATATTTCAAATTTTTTTTATTATGTTATGTTAAATACCATACATTACATCATTAGTTATTGATGTAGTGTTCCATGATTCATTGTTTGTTTATAACACCCAGTGTCCCATTCGGTATGTGCCCTCTTTAATACCCATCACCAGGCTAACCCATCCCCCACCCCTTCCCCTATAGAACCCTCAGTTTGTTTCTCAGAGTCCGTAGTCTCTCATGGTTTGTCCCCTCCCTCCAATTTCACCCCTTCATTTTTCCCTTCCTACTATCTTCTTCCTTTTAAACATATAATGTATCATTAGTTTCCGAGGTACAGGTCTGTGATTCAATAGTCTTACACACTTCACAGTGCTCACCATAGCACATACCCTCCCCAATGTCTATCACCCAGCCACCCCATCCCTCCCACCCCCACACCAGTCCTGCAACCCTCAGTTTGTTTCCTGAGATTAAGAATTCCTCATATCAGTGAGGTCATATGATACATGTCTTTCTCTGATTGACTTATTTCCCTCAGCATAATACCCTCCAGTTCCATCCACGTTGTTGCAAATGGCAAGATTTCATTCCTTTTGATGGCTGCATAATATTCCATTGTATATATATACAACCTCTTCTTTATCCACTCATCTGTCGATGGACATTTTGGCTCTTTCCACAGTTTGGCTATTGTGGACATTGCTGCTATAAACATCGGGGTGCATGTACCCTTTCAGATCCCTACATTTGTGTCTCTGGTGTAAATACCCAGTAGTGCAATTGCTGGGTTGTATGGTAACTCTATTTTCAACTTTTGGAGGAACCTCCATACTGTTTTCCAGAGTGGCTGCATCAGCTTGCATTCCCACCAACAGTGTAGGAGGCTTCCCCTTTCTCCACACCCCCACCAACATCTGTCATTTCCTGACTTGTTAATTTTAGCCATTCTGACTGGTATGAAGTGGTATCTCATTGAGGTTTTGATTTGGATTTCCCTGATGCCAAGCAACGTTGAGCACTTTTTCATGTGTCTGTTGGCCATTTGGATGTCTTCTTTGGAAAAATGTCTGTTCATGTCTTCTGCCCATTTCTTGATTGGATCATTTGTTCTTTGGTTGTTGAGTTTGATAAGTTCTTTATAGATTTTGGATACTAGCCCTTTATCTCATCTGTCATTTTCAAATATCTTCTCCCATTCTGTCGGTTGTCTTTTGGTTTTATTCTTCCCACCTCCTCACTTCCTATTAGAAGCCTGAGGGTATTTTTTTTTTATTATTATTATGGGAATCTGGTTGAGCCCCTAGAAGTAAATCTCACAATATTGTGGACCCTCTATGACTGGGTCCCCTGGAGTTTTTAATGCTCACTCTTTAATACTCAGCCTCCCGCAATTCATCAACAACAGTTCAGATTTTCCTACCCCAACACTGGTTCCCTGGGCCATTTCCAATCATGAGTCTGTTCTGGAAAGCCAGATTTTCTATATAATCCTGGGGACAGTGATTTGACCTGTGACATTGCTTCAGTTATGGATCTAAGAAGAGTTGATTTTTCAGTCTGCCTTTTACATATTCAAATAAACAGAGTGGCAATTTCCAAGCCCCTTATATACAGAAACCCAAATCAGAAGTTCTTATTTCCAAGTAGTTATCTTGTTTTAAAACTCAACCTAAGAAAAGTTGGCTTAATGCAAGCTCAATATAAGAAATAACTGTAGTCAAATGCTCTACCACTGAGCTATACCCCCTAAATGAGAAGACTTAAATTTTACTCTCAACCCACGGGTCCATGAACAGATCCTCTTGCTGATTCATGTCTCCATTGCCCCAACTGTAACGTGATAATAGTAATATTTACCTCAATAGGTAGCTAGGAGTCTTATCAATAAATACAAAATGTCACAAGAAAGGATATGTGAAAAGTTGCCAAGAGAGTGGATCTTAAAAGTTCTAAGCACACGTGAACACACACACATATTCTGGGTTAAGGGAGTATATTTGTAAAAGTACACATTTGTAAAGGCCATGAGCTAAAATATATTTTAAAATAATAGATCAGCATCTCAAAGATATCCTCAAGGACAAGAGTTTTTTGTTTCTATCATCCTCAATGTGAACTTCAGTCAAAGTCTGGCTCCCCTTGGTGTCCGAATGGCTACCCATGGCAAGCAGGTCTGTATGCTGTCCTATACACATCCAATACTGGGGGCTGGGGAAGGCGGGGGGAGAGGGGAAGAAAGATTTTAAAAAAGAACTGCAAATGGAGCTATGAGGCAGGTAGGCTATTCTATGTAAGTAACGGTTTATCTCTAGAATGTCTCAGGCAAAAGTTATCTTCCCTGGGATCACAAACATGGAGTTATTTCTGGAATGTGAGAGAAGGGAAGACATAACATTCACTTAGAGTGACCAAATAATTAAGTGAAAGAGAGTAAATGGGAGCACAATAATCTGGATTGTCTCAGGCAAAAAAAGATATAGATACCCAAACAAGTCCTTTTTAGGATTTAGAGATTAAGACATGAAAATACACAGCAACATTATTTTCAGAAAGTTTTAGTTAGCTTTTACAGAAACTAGATATAATATGCATTCCCCCCCCCCCCCCGCCAATGGATAGACAAGTCATGGCTTTGGCCACAAAAATTTAATTTCAATGATCAAGTCAGATAAAGTAAGTCTGAGGACCAACTCTGGACCAATCTTTGATGTCATTACATAAGACTGAAAGGCCAATACTGGAAAATAACATGTTTAGATTAGAAATACAGCAATGTCGAGGGACGCCTGGGTGGCTCAGTTGGTTAAGCAGCTGCCTTCGGCTCAGGTCATCATCCCAGGGTCCTGGGATCGAGCCCCGCATCGGGCTCCCTGCTCGGCAGGGAGCCTGCTTCTCCCTCTCCCTCTGCCTGCTTCTCTGCCTACTTGTTCTCTCTCTGTATCTCTCTGCCAAATAAATAAATAAAATCTTAAAAAAAAAGAAATACAGCAATGTCGAAACCTAGCTCAAATGACAGATCACAAAATTGCAAAACATATCCAGAATTAAAAGATAAAATTAGCATAGTTGTAGGTGATCCTTCTAAATATGTGTGTGGGGGGGGAATCAAATCTCTGTAACTAAGAAACAAGTATGTAGGAGTGCTGACAACTGACTACATCTTTGGCCCTCCATTTAGTTCATGCCTGGTCAATGACCTCCCTTGGGGCTATGTGTTCCAGGTCCCTTCAAAGTTGAGATATGCACTTACTGGAATGCAGGAAGGCTTGTTCTGATAAAATGGCACACAGAAGGTGCGACTTCAGGTAACTAATAGAGATGAGTAGTACACAGGTGACACCAGTTTAGATAACCATACTTTAACCTCACCACAATGTCCCCTTGCTCTATAAAAGCTGTGGGCTAAGGCTCAGACAGGAGTGGAGAATAGCTGTGTAGTGCCAGGATCATCTGTCCACCCAGTCCCCACTGTAATTTTGCCTAAATAAAATCAGTAAATGATATGGACTGGTTTGCTTCATTTTTCAGTCTCAAAGTGCTTTCTTAGTCTGAATGATACTTTCCTGTCTGTCCTCCACCTTCTAACATATGTATAGTTTATATACAGCAGGAAATAGAGGAACTAATAGAAACAAAAATGCCAAGTGCTTAAGATAAACTTTTACTTTGTCCTGTCAGCTAGAAAGAGCCACAGGCTACCCAATTTCTTCTTGATTAATTGGCCTCAGGAAATAATCCTACTTATTGTTCTCATTACTTGTTAAGATGATTTAGGCTTATGAAGCAGAGATTCATTTAGCCCAGTCCCAGAGTTGTGCTGCATTCAAGGAAACACCTAGCAGGAATGCATACCCTATTGAAGCTATTCTAAAATACCTAAGGGCAGAGCAAGGCAGAAATGGAAAGATATCAAAAAAGAAGGATACATAAAACAAGAATCTTTTATATAGCTATTCTTTTCATTTTAAATCATAAGATGGTAGGATAAAAAATCTAGGCTTTTTAGTATTTTAGTCCTGAGTAGCAGCTGAGAGAAGGTTTAACCTTCTTATTCTTAGTGGTTCTAAATTTAAACATTTCAAAATCTTCCACTTCTTTGAAAAATGTTTATTTGTTTCCATGAAAAATGTGGTAGTATGTGTGATAACTGCAGGATTTGAAAATATGTAGTATTTATCAGAAGCTTTTGCAACAATCTAGTGGTTATACAAAATACTGGTAATATTTTATATAAGGCTGTATATTTATTTGTAATAATGTTTTATAAAATTTGGTAGCAACCAAATAATATTTTCTTACTTCTACTTACTTTTATAAGCAAAGGGGAATTCTGTACCCATAACTTCTTATTCAATAAATTATAATCATTTTTCATAAACTTCCCGATTTCATTTTACATCTCCAACATTTCTCCTGACTGCTTGATTTTCTCACATCTTAACTGCAGCCCTGGACATTAGGCTTAGGCTTATAAGGTCAACTGCGAATTCTGTGTCTTCTCTGGAGCAATGATTACAGAATTCACTAATGATATACCTTTACCTACTTAATAACTGATACACGGTCATGACATTACTCTCTTCTCCGTGCCTTCATTAACCTAATGTCAGTCATTTGGTCTTTGTCTTTTAGAGACAGGAGACCTGCTACTAATCAACATTTCTGTTTAGGCAATAAATAAATAAATAAAATTGACAGGTGCATAAGGGAATCTCTTCAGTTCTAATTCCTACATCATCAAGTTGAAAACAAGCAATCTCAGAACAGACTTTTTTAAACTCTTCATTCCATGTTGTCAAATTCTGGCCTCAACAGTGGAAGTGAAGCTATACAAAAGTTGTAGAGGTAGTTGTTTGCTCCCTTAATTGGCAGCATCATGAAGAATAATACTCTTTAACCAAGTATATTAGGGCCTCCAATCCTTCACTCATTCATTCAAGTATTGATTCAACACGCATTATGCACAGCTATAACAAAAATAGGTAACAGGCATGAGACCAGACTCTGAGAGGGCGCAAAGAACAAAACACTGTACTACCTTCATGAAGATTACAATCCAGTGAGGATTAGGGTATTAAATTATATAAGTAGTTACTGATTATAATCAGTCTAAATAAAAAATAAAGGATAATTGCATAAGAAGTACCCTAAGGAACTTTTAAAGTGCAATGTGGAGGATAAGTTGATACTAACCAAAGGGAGAGAGTGGAATATAAAGAAGCCCAGCAGACTCCAAGATAGGAGGTAGACAGTGTAGTAGATAAACCTACAAATTGCCACCCTGACCTTTGGTATGTTTAGGTTGTTACTCATGTACTCCTATTACCTCTATTATGTTTTACAAATTACATATGTTTGAAGGAAAAACTTCACATCTCTTGTACCTCTGAACTGCATTTTTTTCCTGCTCTTTTAATAAGGTGCCCATATTTTCATCTTGCATACCTCTGCAATTTACATAACGAGCCTTGACTCCTGAGCTATGAAGAGAATGAATTAGAGGAACATAAGTGTAGAGGCAGAAGAAATATCCAAGCAGTATCAATGTTGCATCTTTCCAGTAGAAAGTTGTAATCTTTAATTCCCCCCCAACTTGGGCTGTTGTCTTCTAGAGCATATGTATGTTAAGAAGACCTTTAGTCAGGGCTTTGCTAGTGCTAGAACACTAGGTTAAATATGCATCCATATTTCTGTTGGTGTGGTCCTTTATTTGAATAATTTTCAGTTATTCTCAAAATAATTCCCAAAGATATTTCAATTACCCCTATTTTTTATAAAATATGTATATTATTCAAATTGTATACAGCTGAATTTTAAGATTAAGAAGAGAAAACAGATTTTTAAGAGATTATAGTTTATAATATGGAAATAGATGCCACATGTCCACAGTCCTTTATAAATTTTATAAACATATGAAGGGGGCAGAGAGATGAAGATGAAAACTACAACATGATAGTGCTTTAATTTAGAACTATTTGCAAAGATTTCAGTGATGTTTCAAGGTGAATATTTGAATATCAGATTTATTTGGCAGATATCTTTGTATGAATCTCATCACTTTCCAGAAGATAAGGATAAGAAAGGTGTTTCTAGGATTTAGAAGCCAGATATTTTGGTATCTCTTATAAATTAATATTTAATATCTTTTATAAGTTGCTTTTGGATCCCCAATCTAAAGTAAGATAAAAATAATTAAATATGCATTTATATTACTCATAATCCACTTCTGAGTTTATAAATATTGAGAGTTACCTTATAGAATGCTTCCCACCCCGCCCCCCAAAAAAAATGTTTCTAAAGAACAATTGCTTACTAGATTATGGACCATGAAGAAAGGCATGACATATGTAGGATGTATTATAAATTTATGTTCATAGAAAATGTCCTTTTTACTATTCTTATTCCACAAGCCAACGTGTACTATTTCTTTTCAGAGCAGAATAAAGTAGAATGACTGAAGTGTGATTGAAATTTAAAGAAAAGAATATTACATTTAGGATAAGAGGATATGTAGGGAAAAAAGGGAAGAAATTAGAAGAAAAAATAAGAAACATATCATAGGATTTCTAATTATTTTTTTGCTTATTCCACAATTATTCAGTTCATACACTGGTTCTCTTTGGAATAGGCACTTGTGAAATAAGCACAAATAAAATATTGATCCTACCCGCTTCCTATCTGGTCAGAAGATTGTGTGACAGGTCTTGCAGCACATTTTAAACACTAGCAAGCCTCACGCAGAGCACAAATCTCTCAGTTGTCAATCCATTCCAACAAATATTTCTCCATATAAGAAGAAAAACTCAGTATGACTTCAAAGGAATCTGTTTCAGAATTAAGTAAAATACATGTATTTAAAACTAGTGTCATCTAAATTATCAAAATATAAAAGCAATGATCTTTACTCAAAAAGGCTACTAAAATATAAATATCAAAATTTCAAATGGAAATCTCAATAAATAACCACCTTTATTTCATTTCCCTGACTCACTACTTAACCCTCTTCATGTTCTTTCTGATAAACTGTTGTTCCTTCAGAGCCTTGAGCAGACCGGTAGAAGTGGTCTACTAACCTATCCACAAATTTTGCTGCCTCTAAGTTGACTTAAATGTCATTAAGAGACTGTTGTGTGCGTTCTCCAAACTCTTATATTAGTTGAACTTGTTATTTTAATTACATAATGTAATCAAGTACTACTTAAGCTGAAAAGAAAATGTGTTATTTCGGGTTCGTATCCCACCGCTGCCACAAAAAAAAAAAAAAGAAAATGTGTTATTTCTATGGTAACTAAAGTGAATGTTTTGGAAAGGTTTAATTAAAAAATGAGCTAATGTAAAAAACGCTATCTGATTAAACGTGGGTGAGGTAACAGTAAAAGTTTGAAAAAAATAAAATATTTAAATAATTCCATATGTGCTCTCTTCAGCAGCATCATATAGACTAAAACTGGAACAATTCAAAGAATAGGATGGCCCCTGTACAAGGTTGACATGCAAATTTATGAAATGTCCTATTAAAGAAAATGTAATTCTTTGTGAAAGTCATTTTATAAGTTCTACCGTGAAGAAATTAAAGTGTGCATTATGGGTATAGTTTACACGACAAAGATGACAATTTTTTTGATTACAAAGATGACAGACTATAAAAAAATGAAAACAAGCTTTGACCTTTAAGAAACAATTGATAAAATTTAAAAATGCACATTTAAGATTAAAAAATTTGATCATGAATCCCTTATCCCTTATTTTAATCTTTTCTAAATTAATCATTTTTCATTCTAACAGCATCAGAGAAGAGTGTATTTTAATAGAAATAATTTAGTTCCATACTTATACACAAAAGGATGAAATATTAAAAGGAGAACACACTATATTTTAAAAGACCAGGTGGGTGCATTTCTCTTTCCCTCCCCAAGACAGCCAGATGCTTGTGAGTGCCAGAACCACCACTCTCCATCTATCTTGATAGCAACATATGCCCCACCCCACATTCTCCTACGAACCTGCCCCATCTAACCTGCCTACCTGGCTAAGCATCCCTCCAAAGCAGTTCCTGCCCTCCACAACTTGCAGTTAGCCCTGGCTGAGACCAGTGCCACTCCAAAGGGTGGGGGAAGATAACCCCTCACATCAGTGTGCCTGCAGTTCTAGCAGGCTAGTCTCTCAGTTGGCCATACAGAATCTTCTGCCCTTTGGTGCCCATAACTATGGCAAAGAGGTCAATTGCAGGTAGGTAGGCTGACTGCTGGCCCTGTCCATCAAGTAGCCCAAGGTGGCCTCAAAAAGGTCTCTCATCAGCTCAGGGACCAAGCCCTTCCCAGTATGCCCACAGCAGGCAAAGTAAGTTATCAAAGCCAGCAATTATGACTCAACCACAATAGTAGGGTGCATGGAGTCCATACAGGAGACATCCCTGAAGTGCCTGATTCTATGCTAAAAGACACCACAAGACCTCTTTCATATAAGGCCACTACTTTCAAGAACAGGAGACATGGCTGCCTTACCTAATACATAGAAACAAATGGTTAGACAAAATAAGAAAATAGAGGAATATGCCCCAAATGAAAGAACAGGACAAAAATCAGGGCTAAACAAAACAGAGATAAACAATATACCTGAAAAAGAATTCAAAGTAGCAGTCCTAAAGAGACCCACTGGACTTAAGAGTAAGTAAACTCATTGAAGACTTCAAGAGATTTATATATATATAATTATTATAAAGTCATTATGTAATTATTGAATATATATAATATATTAATATATAATATATATTACATATATAAATACATATAATAACCAGTTAGAGATGAAGAATAACGGAAATAAAAATATCCTAGAGGGAATCAACAGCAGCTTAGAGGATGCAGAAGAATGGTCAGCAAACTGGAAGACAAGGTAATGGAAAACCACCAAGTTGAAAAACAAAATTATAGTAAAAAATGATAATAGGTTAAGGAAACTCCATGACATTATCAAGTATAATAATATTTGCATTATAGGGATCCCAGTGGGAGAAGAGAAATAGGAGGCGGCAGAAAACTTATTTAAGAAATAGCTGAAAACTTCCTTAACCTGGGGAAGGAAACAAATATCCAGGACAAGAAGCAGAGAGAGCCCCTAACAATTTGAAGCCAAGGAGGTCCACACCAAGACACATAGTAATTGAAATGCCAAAAAGTAGGGATAAAGAAAATATTAAAAGCAGCAAGAGAAAAAGAACACTTACACATAAGGGAAACTCAATAAGGCTGTCAGTGTATTTTTCAGCAGAAACTTTGCAGTCCAGAAGAGAGTGACAGGATATATTCAAAGTGCTGATAGGAAAACCACCACCACCGTCACCACCACCAAAACAAAACAAAAACACCTACAACCTAGAATACACAGTAAGGTTATCTTTCAGAATAGGAAAGACAGAGTTCTCCAGACAAACAAAAATTAAAGAAGTTTATTACCACTAATCTTGTAATAACATTACAAGAAATGTTAAAGGGAATTTGTGTGGAAAGAAAAGGACATATTTAGAATGATGCAAAGAAAAAATTTCACAGATAAAAGCAAACATATAATAAAGGCAGTAGATTAGTCACTTAAAAGCCAGTATGGAGATTAACACACAAAAGTAGAAAAATCAATTATATCTACAAAAATCAGTCAAGGCATACACAAAACAAACAGATGTAGAATATGACATTACATACATAAAATGTGGAGGAGGAATAAAAATTGTGTTTTTACATGTCTGAACCTAAGCAACCATCAACTTAATACACTGATGTATATATGAACCCAGTAGTAACCACAAATCAAAAACCTGTAATAGGTACACAAAAAATTAAGAGAAAGGAATCAAAGAATAACACTAAAGAAAGCCACCAAGGGAAGAGAGCAAGAAAAAAAAAAAAAGGAACAGAACTACAAAAACAACCAGGAAACAAGTAACAAAATGGTAATAAGTACATAGCTATAATTACTTTAAATGGAAGTGGAGTAAATGCCCCAATCAAAAGCCATAGGGTGATTGAAGGGATTAAAACACGGGCACATGTACACATATTCACAAAAGACCCATCTATATGCTGCCTACAATAGGCTCACCTCAGACTTAAAGACCTATATAGACTACAAGTGAAAGGCTGGAAAAACCTATGCAAATGGAAGAAAAGAAAAATGGAGTTGCAATACTTCTAGCAGACAAAATAGACTTTAAAACAAAGACTAGCAAGAGACAAAGGAGGGCACTATATTGTGATGAAGGGATCAATCCAACAAGAATATATCATTGTAAATATCCATGCAATCAACACAGGAGCACCTAAACACATACAGCAAGTATTAACAGACATAAAGGGAGAACTTAATGGTAATACAATAGTAGCAGACATTAACACCCCATTTACAAGAATGGACAGATCATCCAGACAGGGAAAAAAAAATCAGCAAGGAAACAACAGATTTTAATGACACATTAGACCAGAAAAACCTAACAGAGAACATTCCATCCAAATACAGCAGAATACACACTATTTAAGTGCACATGCCACAGTCTCCAGGACAGATCACATAGAGGCCACAAGAAGTCTCAATAAATAGAATTGCAATCATAACAATTATCTTTTCCAACCACAGTGGAATGAAATTAGGATTACATGAAAAAAAATCTGGAAAAACACACATGGAGGCTAAACAATACGCTACTGAATGAATGGGTCAACTAAAATTAAAGAGGAAATTAAAAAAAAATAATACATGGAGACAAATGAAAAGGAAAATAGTCCAAAATCCTTGGACATAGCAAAAGCATTTCTAACAGGGAAGTTTATAGTGATATAGGTCTACCTCAAGAAGAAAAATCTCAAATAACTACACTTTACACCTAAAGGAGCTAGAAAAACAACAAAATCCAAAGCTAGGAAGGGAATAATGAAGATTAGACCATAAATAAGAGACAAATATATATATATATATGTATATATATATATATATATATATATATATATATATATATTGGTCACAGAAAACAAAACAAAAAAAGATCAATAAAAACCAAAGGTTAATTCCCTGAAGAGATAAAATTGATACACATTTACCCACTTACACAAGAAAAATAAATCAATAAAATCAGCAATGAAGGAGAAATAACTACCAATACCACAGAAATACAAAGGATCATAGGAGATTATAAAAAATTATACACCAACAAATGGAAAAACCTAGAAGAAATGGATAAATTCCTAGAAACATAATTTTCTTAAGATTTTGAGAGAAAGAGTGTGAGAGCACCAGCAGGGGGGAGAGGGAGAAGCAGGCTCCCCAATGAGCATAGAGCCCAACATGCGGCTCAATCCCAGGACCATAGGATCATGACCTGAGCTGAAGGCAGACACTTAACTGACTAAGCCACCCAGGCACCCCAAAACATCATCTTCTATAACTGAATCAGAAATAGAAACTTTGAACAGACCAATTACTAGTAATGATATTCAGTCAGTAATAATAAAAGTCCCAAAGTCCAGGACCAGAGGGCTTCACAGGTGAATTCTACCAAATATTTGAAGAGTTAATACCCACTATCCTCAAACTATTCCAATAATAATAATAATAATAATAATAAAAGAGGAAGGAAAACTTCCAAATTCATTCTATGAAGGCAGCATTACTATGATACCAAAACCAAAGACATTACAAAAAAAGACGACAGGCCAATATCTCTCATTAACATGGATGCAGAAATCCTCAAAATACTAGCACACAAAATTCAACAATACATTTAAAAAAACTATTCACCACAATCAAATGGGATTTATTTGAAGGGCACAAGAGTGGTTCAATATTTGCAAATTAATCAATGTGATAGATCATGTTAACAAAGATAAATACTGTATGATCATCTCAGTTGATGCAGAAAAAGCATTTGATAAAATACAACATTCATTCATGATAAAAATTCTCCAGGTGGGTCGAGAGGGAATATGCCTCAACATAATAAAGGTCATTTATGAAAAACCCACAGTTAATATCATATTACATGGTGAAAAACAGAATTTTTCCTCTAAGATCAAAAACAAGACAAAGACGCCCATTATCACCAGTTTTATTTAACATAGTACTGTAAGTCCCAGCCATAGCAATCAGGCAAGAAAGTCAATAGTCAATAGAATTGGCAAAAAAGAAGTAGAAGTATCACTATTTGCAGACAACATGATACTATGTGTAGAAAATCCTAAAGACTCCACCAAAAAACTATTAGAATTGATAAATGAGTTCAGTAAAGTTGCAGGATACAAAATATACAGAAATTTTTATATATTGTTTCTATACTTGAGTACTGAAGTAGAAGAGAAATAAGAAGAGTCCCATTTACAATTGTTCCAAAATGAATAAAATACCTAGGAATGGATTTAACTAGGGAGCTGAAAGACCTTTTCTCTGAAAACTATAAAACACTGATGAAAGGAATTAAAGACAAAACAAATGGAAAGCTAAGCCATGCTCATGGATTGGAATATTACTAAAATGTTCATACTACTCAAAACACTCTAAAGTCAATGCAATTCCTATCAATACCAATAGCATTTTTCACAGAACTAGAACAAATAATTCTAAAATTCATATGGAACCACAAAAGACCACAAAGCAATCTTGGGATTCAAAGCTGGACATATGACAATCCTAGCTTTCAGGATATACTACAAAGCCATTGTAATCAAAACAGGATACTGGCACAAAAATAGACACATAGATCAATGGAACAGGACAGAGAGCTCAGAAGTGAACCTGTGCTTATATGGCCAATTAATCTATTACAGAGAAAGCAAAAATATACAATGGGTAAAAAGATAACCTTTCAGTTATAGTACTGGGAAAACTGGACAGCTATATGCAAACGAATGAAACTGGACCACTTTCTTACACCATAAACACACAAAAAACCTGAAAATGGTTTAGACTTAAACTTGAGACCTGAAGCCATAAAACTCCTAGAAGAAAACTTTGACATAGGCCTTAGCAACACTTCTTTAGATACTTCTCCTCAGGCAAGAAAAACAAAAAAATAAACTATTGGGACTACACCAAAATAAAGAGCATTTCACATCAAAGGAAACCATCACCAAAACAAAAAGGTAACCTAATGAATGGGAGAAGATATTTGTAAATGATATATCTCATAAGGGGTTAACATTCAAAATATATAAGAACTTCTGTAACTCAACACCAAAAGAAGAATCTGATTAAAAAATGGGCAGAGAATCTGAATAGACATTTTTTAATCACAAAAGAGATACAGATGGCCAACAGAATGAAAAGGTGTTCAACATCAATAATTATCAGGGAAATGAGAATCAAAACCACAAAGAGGTGTCACCTCACATCAGTCAGAATGCCTTGTATCAAAAACACAAGAAATAAGTGTTGGGGAACATGTGGAGAAAGGGATTCATACACTGTTGGTGGGGATGCAAATTGGTATAGCCAACTTGGAAAACCATATGGAGGTTCCTCAAAAAATTAAAAATAGAAATACAATATGATCCAGTAATTCCACTATTAGATATTTGCCCAAAGAAAACAAAACAAAAATTAAAAAAGAGATAACATACCCATCTGTTTATTGCAGCTTTATTAAAAACAGGCAAGATGTGGAAGTAACGCGCGTCTACTGATAGATTAATAAAAAGGTGGTGTGTTTATGTATGCATATATATATATACACACAAAATTAGTATAAAAGTAGTCAGCATAGGGAAACACACACGCATGCACATGTGCATATTACTGAGCTATAAAAATGGATTAACTCTTGCCATTTGAGACAACATGGATGGACCTAGAGGGTGCAAAGGTAAGTGAAAAGAATCAGGTAGAGAAGACAAAGATCATATGATTTCACTTATATATGGCATCTTAAAAAAAAAAAAAACAAAAAAACAGACTCCTAAGTCCAGAGAACTGGTTGTTGCCAGAGGGGAGGTTGATAGGGGGATGGGTGAAATAGTTGAAAAGTATTAAGAGGTACAAACTTCCATGTATAAAATAAATAAATCACAGAAATGAAAAGTAGTCAGCATAGGAAATATAGTCAATAATATTGGTACAATGTTGTGTAGTGACAGACGGTGACAACACTTAAGGTGGTAAGCAGGGAGTATTGTATAAAATTGTTGAATTATTACATTGTACACGTGAAACTTATATAACATTGTATGTTAATTATACTTCAATTAAAAAAAATAGATAAACTAAGACATGTGAAACAGCTTATTGACAAAATCCTAGTGCTATTAAAAGTTTCCCACCAGTATAGTATACACAGTGAAAGTTAGCATTGAATATCCATAATTTCATATTTAAAATTATAAGCCAAGTATAAGCTAATACCACCCACTTAAAATTAAATATTTAAAAGTACTACATAGGATATACCCTGTCTTTTCCACAAACCAGAAAATTCTTATTTCACTTATGTGTATTCTAATCAATTTAACACCAAATTCGTACTCAGATTTCTTAATCTCTGCAGCATCTCATCTCCTATAACTGTTGCTTTCATTCTGCTGTGCATAAACCTATATGTGTAATAACACAATAGTTCTCACACTTTAGCTTGCATTAGAATCACCTGAAGTGTTTTTTTTTTAATAGACGGCTAAACTCTATTGATAGAGCTTCTGATTCAGGGGGTTCTGATTAGGATCTAATAATTTGCATTTCTAACAAGTTCCCAGGTGATGCTGATGTTTGTTTCAGGCACACATGTTGAGAATCACTGAAATATAAACCCTTTTCTTTGATTTTCCCCAAATCATTAACACAAAATTTTGTTTGGCATGCTCCATTAAAAATTAAAACAAAAGGAGTTTATGTTGTACCAGAATAGGATAAATTAATAGTTTGTATTAACTTTTTGGATTTAACCCACCTTTTGGCCACTTTATAATGAATTTCTCACTAGCCTATAATCTGCATCGGCTCCAGTTTCTCCCACCGTATCTTGCTAACCTCTTTTTTTTCTCCTTCCCTCTTGTTGCTTTAGCCAGCACCAAAATTCTTAACTTTTTATAAAGAGTACTTTAACATTGTTTAGCAATCTCTTTATAAACCATCATTATGGGGATCCAAACTCCCCATTCAAATATTTTTAAGCTATTTGGAGGGATGAAGAAAAGCCTCATAAAAAATGTTGATACCAGCTCTTTTAACATTTTTCACTTTTCTATACACAGATGAAGAGATCAGATTTGTTCATCTTCAGTTGGAATGCTACTTTTATAATTAATGGCTAAGACAGTAGAAAACTAATACCTATTTCTTCTTTCCTTGGCTACACAACTCCCAGGTAAAAGAAAGAAACGTAGTTTTTGACAGTTATTACAGTGGTGGCATGAGCAGGTAGCAGACTTGATTCAACTGGGTCACTATGGGATTCATTAGCAACAACGTATTCATAAAAAGGGGACAGAAATAAAAATGTGCAAAGTCAATTCTGAATATGAATGAGCCAAGGGAAGGGTAACCTACAAAATAAGATGAACAATTTACCACTAAACTGAAGGCTGGGTAGTGAAGGTTACATGTACAAATACAGTAGGACATTGGAGGAGACATGCTCCCTCAGACTAACTGCATTGCACTTGCAGGGAATGAGGAAAGGTCACACTGGATAATTTGATGGAAACAAACCATAATCTCATCTTTCAAGTAAAATAGCATTTTTATTCTAATTTTTGAATGTGTAGGTGCATTTGGAAGTTGATTCCAATTGTGTTTACAGGAATTTCACTTTCCTACTGAAAAAATATTTTAAATAATCTTATAGAAACTCTTCAGATGTTTTAAGTCCTATTATAGAACTCTAGCCATGTACCTCTTACCTGTGTCCACCAGGGTTCCCCGGGAGGAAGGAGAGAATGTACTTTTGCAGAAGTTCTGAGGGTAGCAGCAAAAATGATATTCCTTTAAAATGCCATTTTATTTCCTAAATTTTCATAGTTTAGCATTCTGCCATATATTTATATTTTTTATTTTATTTTTATTTAATATCAAGTTACACAGGAAAAGATAGACAAGTTTGCTCGTTCCTGAACATCCATCTTGAAACGGTGTTGTATCCAAAGACATGCCTTCCTGTCAGTCAATGTAATGGAAAAACGAGTATTTATTGATCTCTCTCAGCGAATGACAAATAAATATCCCAACCATGTCACATAAACAGATTGGCTAAGCTAAGTTCTCTCTCACTTTCTGTAGTTATCCCCAGAATCCTCTTCTCTCCCCCTGAAGCACATATTCACTGAAGTTAATTACCCAAGACCATTCACCTGATTTGCAGCTCCTAGAAGCGATCACACCAATGCCCAGCTGTTCTTTCCTATTGAATAATCTGCTTTGCAACACTACTTACAGGGACAATATAAATTTTGAGGCAGGACTTGTATCTTATTTATTATTTTTATTTTCTTGCAAATGCAGTGATTATATTTAGATTCAAAATTTCTTTTTTTAATACAGGATGTCCCACTTGCTAGCTGTGTAATTTTTGATAAATCTCATAATTTCTTGAAACTTTCTGTTTACTCTTACGTGAAGACAGTGCTAATGTAACAGGACTCTCAATTAGCTAATAAATATGAATATGTGTGTAAGGTAAAATAATAAATATTTTATAATTATTTCTGAATATTATATAACAATGCAAGGGCAGTCACAAATATGAAAGTATGGAGACACACTTTCATATTTATCGATGTATTTTCTAAAGTATGGTAGAGATTAATGGAATTTTAAGAATACTCTTTACATATAAAAAAGAAACCTTTGACATAATACATGACTGAAATAATAATCACATTTGAGTAGTGATGCCTATTCTTACCTGAAAAAAATAAGTGGTATTTTTCTATCTGCAAGGTTTCATAATATTAAAATATTTATAATCCTTATAGAATTAAGATTAATTGAATGTCAGAAGGCAAAATAACTAGGTTAGGATATTTTAAAAACATACATTGAAATCATTGTTATTTCTTTTTTTTTAAGATCTTATTTATTTATTTGACAGAGAGAGACACAGTGAGAAAGGGAACACAAGCAGGGGGAGTGGGAGAGGGAGAAACAGGCTTCCCACGGAGCAGGGAGCCTGATGTGGGGCTGGATCCCAGGACTCTGGGATCATGACCTGAGCTGAAGGTAGACGCTTAACATCTGAGCCACCCAGCACGCCCATTGTTTTTATTTCTTTTTAATTTTTTAATGTTTTTTTGAGATCATTGTTTTTAAATCAATATAATTTCAACAAATTTCTTCCACAGACTGCTGATTCTACTTTACCAACCCGCTTGTTGATAAAGAGCCGTTTTTTCCCTCAAGCTTTATCATGAACTGGAATCATCTGGAGGGATTTTTGAGCTACAGATCTATGGGCCCTACTGGGTATTTCTGATTCAATACATCTGTGTTGAATTTTTAACAAGTGCCCAGGTGCTACTGCTGCTGCTGTTGGTTTGGGAACTACACTTTGAGGACCACTGATAGGAAGGCTAATGGATCTACAATGACGGAGCAAAGCACAAAGGAATGGCTATCAAATGCTATGAAAAATCTCAGATCAAAGCTCAGTATGTATACACTGTACTCTTAGACATGATACAGTGTATCTTGCTTATTCCTCTCAAAAGCACTACACATACATTTGCATATATATAAATATAATTATTTTAAGCATGGTTTACTTTATATATATATGAAATTTATACACATAAATATTTTTAGGAAGTACAGTTGACTTCCACTATACAACATTGCTCATAAAATAGGAACTAATTTATAAGCTGCTGAGAAGATTTCTGGGGGCAAAAAAGTAAATGATGGTTTTGTTTTTGCACTCCTCTTTTAAAAAATCTTATTTTCTCTGTTCACACACCAGTTTTATACATCAGTACCTCAGTGCTCAAGAACACTATTATTCTAAGCTTATACTTTTGTGTGTTAAAAGTTGGGATATAGAGGCATCTACCATAAGAGAGAGGCCCCAAAATACAGTGGTGTAAATAAACCAGAAGTGTGTGTCTCCTTCACTTTAGAATCTAAATGTAGGCAGGCAGGCTCTTGCTTCTGGGCTAGCCAGCTCTGCACAAAAAATTACTTTCATTTCTGCATCAAGGTTGCATTTGCATTTGTGGTTCTCTGGTCAGAAGAGGAAAAAGTGGAGTCACGACACATGACTTGTCTTTAAGTTGAAAATGAACAAGAAATTGTACAAATAACTTCTGTTTATAGAACTTAGTTACAAAGACACACCTGACTGCAAGAGAGGCTGGGAGTGTGGGAAGGGAAGAGTAAGGGGAGAGTTCACTCCTAAAAGGAGAACGGTAAGAATGGATCCTGGGGGGACAGGGGACAGTTTAACAGTATCTGCTACAGGTGGGAGTGTACCAGGGGAAATAAGGCCATTCCAACTTAGTGGAAATAAAAGTAGACTTGAGTAGTCTTAATGTATTCTTTAAAGAATTTCTAAAGGAGACTACTTGCCCAAAAAGGATTACAATATTTTATTTTTTTTAAGATTTTATTTATTTAAGAGAAAGAGAATGAGAGAGAAAGAGAAAGAGAGAGAGAGAGCATGAGAGAGGGGAGGGTCAGAGGGAGAAGCAGACTCCCCACGGATCAGGGAGTCTGATGTGGGACTCGATCCCGGGACTCCAGGATCATGACCAGAGCCGAAGGCAGTGGCTTAACCAACTGAGCCACCCAGGTGCCCTGAGGAGTGCAATATTTTAAATTTAACATTCCAGAGATGAATTAATGGGCCAATTTACTTTTGAAAAAACAAACAACTTAATTTAGGAAAGGACAGAGCAAGCTTCTTTTCTTTTCCTGGGTGATATGTTTTTGTGTATGGGTATGTGTTTAGGAGGTAAAAGAAGAGAATAACGCTATTGTGTAGTATTTTCCATTTCATTTATGACATAATATAATTCATATATCTGGTAACAAAGAGAAAATTTATTTCATTATTGATAATTAGAAATGGACACTGCAGCAGAATTTTAAAGACCCTCTTTTTTTTTCTTATTTATTATGTGTTTCAATCTGGGCTAGGAGACCTAGGTGAAAGCAAGCATTGTTGCAGGTCTAGTTCCTTCATGTAAGACAGATTAATCACCTTTATTTTTGCTTAAACAAATGTCTTGCTCAAAAGTTATTTTTATTTCCTCTCTGTACTATTTGTTTCTTCAATGTTCTTCAGTCCTAGCTTTCATTCTTGTTCTTCTGGAAAGATGAGAAAATTTGAAGGTACAATAAAGAAACTATTGTCCACATGTTTTGCTGAAGCAATGTAAGGTGGTATTTACAAGCACACTGGCCTCTTTTCCACTGAGAAAACAAGGAATTATGTTAATGGAACACATGTCTAAAATATACAATCTGTTTTAGAGGGCATTTGGTTGTAAGAGTGGTCATGAATACCTGAGTATGTGATTTGTTCTGTGAAAGTCCTAGGATGTTTACATATCAAAATAATAAACATTTGTCTCAACTGAACTTTTATGACTTTGTGCAACTGCAGGACATAGATCAGCTCTTTCCAGGTGTATAAACTTCCTACTGTGAAATCTGACACTTTATGTAGTGCTTTAACACCTATAAACTCCAGAGGTAGTGACAGTTTTCCGTACTTACGTACAATATTCCATTGGCAAGATCTTGTTCCATGTATGTGAAAAGATGAGATTGAAGTTGGAACACAAAGATCCAATTCACATTATACTCTGGGTTGTGTGACAGACTGGAAGCAGTGTTGTGATATATATTTTATCACATAAAAAGCTGGAAAGCTGACTACAGCAACTATAATGGCATTGACCTGCTCTCCATCACTGGCAAAATTCTGGCTGAATACCTTCTGCAGGAACTCGGAAAGCATCATCAACCATTCTCTTTCATATCATGGTAATAATTTTAAACTCCAACCCAGCTCAGTGGACATTATCTTTGCAGTGGATTCCACATTCACTTAGGGAAGAAACTCAAGAATATGGCCAACTCAAGTAGATATGTGTTACCTTTAGAAAACTTAGTTGGCAAAAATTTATTTTTAAATCTAGATATAGGAAGGATGGAGAATAGACAGCCAGTCACTCAGAACAAGAAAAAAATGTTGATTTTGGTAATGTGGCAAAATATCATGAGTTACACAGAATTAATAACAGCTCACATTCAAGCATATAGCATATCTATAACAATGATCACTTCTAATAAAGTGAAAGGAAAGACTGCATTTATCTAATTAATCAACAAACCTCAAATACATGGTGGGGATAAAGATGAAGTCAAGTTTTTCAGATTTAAGAATGGATTATTATTCATTATGATGACTGAATAATCTCATGTCTGTTGTAAGTATAAATCAATTCTTTGGAACCTAAATTTTTTCTTTTAAAATATGTGGTTTTGTGGTCTTCAAAAAACAAGGTAGTTGAGTTTGTCTAAAAGATAACTTAATTTGTAATATTAAGAATTAAGAATATTGTTCCAACAATGAAAATTATATGATTTGAAGAGCCTTTAAACGACTATTGTTTCTAATAATATAACATTGCCCAAAGTAACTGTTGTCTCTATTATAAAGGACTCAACAGGAAAAACAGTTAAAATGCAATGCTGAGATAACCAAAGGAAACATTTAATAGTATTGCATAAGAAAGTCATGGCATTAATATTTCTGTGTGATGGATGATCTGTTTTTTAATATATAACTCATATCCAACCTAGAGTGTATTCCTTAGTCAGAAGGCACTGGGGAATATTCTCTTCATTGTTGTTGCAACATATGAAGGTGAAGAAGAAGAAAAAAAAGTGAGAGGAGGAAAAAGAGCCAGAGGAGACAGAGAAAAAGAAGGCAGAGGAGGCAGAAGAGGAGGAGGAGGAGGATCAGGAGAATGAAGCATTAAATTAAAGAAAACAGAGGACATGCAGTAGAGAAATATCAAAATTCCAGAGTCATAAAAATATAAATAAATGAATAAAGGAATGAACAAACAAATAAGTAAATAAATATTGAGAAGATATGTCTCTCTGGGAAACTCTCAAGTGATGCATATGCTGCTGGTCCTTGGACCACATTTTGAGTAGGGGAGCAATAATGCATAATGATGGCATCAAAATGGCAAAATGACATCCATGGCTGTATAGTGCACTCTGGGTTAAAAGGAGGCAAACATGAATAGAATTTTGACCAGTATCACTCTGTCTTGAGGGCCCCAGTACAACAAAGAGAATACAGGAACAAGTGACCGCAAGCACTACTGCTGCCCCTCACTCTGTCTGCTTACATGGAAGAACCAAGTACATGATCAAAGCCCAGATGTTATTGAGGTTCTTTTCATAACATCAGTACTTGGTAATATCTTATCCTTCTGAACCAAATGAAATCATGGGCCAACTCCTTGTCTATCCTGGAGGAGACAACCATACAATCTTATTTATTCTTCAAATCCAACTTAGATGACATCCCTGTGGCCGAGATTGATCTTTTCCCTTCTTACATTTTCTAGCATGTATTGTGTATATCACATATTTAGGTACCAGATGCTACAATATCTTTTATTATCTTTCCCTTGCTTCCATCATCTCTTCTCCACAGGTTGATTATAAACTTGGTGAGGAACAAGTCACAGTCTTCTTTTGTTTTACCCCATAACAGTGAATACTGTGCTCATAGGACCTCCCACTAGATTAGATAGGAATCAATACCCTCTGGTAGCCAGGGTAAGAAACTTGAGTTAAGAAACTTCTGGGTTTTTTTATTCAAATGTTTTGGTATAATCCTTTAAAAACATGTATTTTTACAAAGCTTGTTTCCACAGTCAGAAAGGGTTAAACTTATTTCAATTTATGTAATTTGAATTTAGTCCATTTCCAACTTTCCAAACAGGACCCAAATAGACCTAGTTGATATGTTATCTTAAAATAATTGATAAATGTCTTTGTTAAACTTTTTAAAGATTTATTTATTTATTTTAGAGAAATAGCAAGTGCGAGTCAGGGGAGGGGCAGGGGGAAAGAATCTCCGGCAGACTGTGCACTGAGCACAGAGCCTAGGCAGGGCTTGATCACACGACCCATGAGATCATAGCCTGAGCCGAAATGACAAGTCAGACGCTTAACCCGTTGAGCCACCCAGGAGCCCCCTTTGTTAAACGTTTTAAAATTATACTTGACATAACAATATTGAATAAGTAAAAACTGATATTTTAACAGCAAAAAGAAAGTTGGTCATATTCCTTATCAAAGTAATTTAATTTTTAAATTTTTATTTCTTTAATATTTATTATGTCTCAAAACTTGATTTAATAAACTCATTCTTAATTTTATTAATACAATGAATAATTTGTCTAAGGTGTTTGTCATCTGCATATAGGTATGTTTACAAATGTTAGGTTTTACCTTTAAATTGCTGTAAAGCTTTAAAACTAAGGTAAAACTGATCATTGGTCAACTTGTTCAAGGATTGTCAATTATGCATTACTATAATAAAACAAATTAAAGCAATCATATTCAGTATTCTATTTCTTATATCCATGCAATTCCTGAAGGGATATTGAAAATAGCTAATATTATCACTGCATTTAGGAAAAAAGAGATACTATTTACCTTCACTGTTCACTTTCTAATAGCTTGCACACTTCTTTAAAGTACTTGCATACATGCTGAAGAGCAAAGTGTAATAGTTCCTGGTTTACATCTCAGGCAGGTTAATAGGTCTTCAGACTTCATTTAGCACCACATTTTCAAACCATCATAAGTTTTAAACTTACTTCCATGTTGACAGTTTAATGTTCGAATAAGCAAGGAGTTACTCACTTTTAACTTCTAAACCCTAGGACCTCTCTCTTAGAGCTATAAAATTGACATTTCAGCATGAATATTTTTTTCATGATGTGCTTTCAAACGTGCACGTTACAATGTCTAAAACAGCTGTCCATGTTTACATTAAAAGCCTTTCAAAATATTTTTTTTTCTTTAGGATGCCATTTGTGCAGAAAGGAAAATAAGCAAATCAACTGCTTTTTTCCCCATCCTTCCTTCCCTCTTTTTCTTTCCTTCCTTTCTTCTCTCTCTTTCTTTCTGATTTCTTACTTTTCTTTTCCTTTTTTCTTACTTTTTTTCTCCTCTAAAGTACTTCAAAGTAACTTTAGTGATTATTCAGGCAGAGTGAGGAATGCCAGCAGATTAAATCTGCACTCTGCCTTTAATTCTTGTCAGGATATCACATGCATATATCAGAAGTGAAATGTTCTACTATATATCATGCTTAACCAGCTTGAGGTCAAAAAACTAAATCATTGTATTCATGAAAGTATAATGTTGTGCTTTCCAATTGCCTTCACTTTGGGAGGCTCTCACTTCCAATTACCAAAGTGACCTTCAAATTTGATATTGACCACTTTACAGTAAAATTTATTACAATGTGACATTACAATACAAAATAAGAAATGACATGTAAAATAGCTTTAAAGATGATAGTAACATTTTTTTTTAGACTCTAGTAATTTTATACTCAGTTTTCTGCTTGGCTTTCTTTTTCCTAATTCTTTATATTGCCTTTGCCAATATACTGTTTACATACCATTTATAAGACTATATCACTATTTAAATGTATAAACATTTTAGGTTCTTAATATAGAGTCATGGTTGTCTTTGTAAAAAGATGTTCTATATAACATATTATTTCACATTTTATTAATGTGGGAGGGTGGGGAGGACTTGTAAATTCCAGGTTAGACAATAAAATATTACATCAATGTTCCACAGCACTAATTTGGAACTTACTTATAATACAATTCCAAGATATCAGTAAGAAGTAAAAACTAATAATTATCACATGCCTACTATCTGCTAGAAAGATGAAAATAATTGACTTTGTCCTGTGAAACAGAACTTAGGTTCTTCCCAAGTGCTTTAATGTTTATGCCTCAAAATAACCCAGATTTTGTTTAAAAGAAACATATCCCAGAGAAACCAGGTACCGGTGTTAAAATCACAAGCTAGGAAGGAGCAGAATTTGGAAGTAGGACTTGACTACCTGTCTTTAAAATATTTCCACTGACATGTTTTTATGATGGGTACAGTGACTAAAATCAACCAACTCTAGTCTACCACTTCTGTTTGTGGATAAGGACCCCAAGGCCCACAGATGTGCCAAGACTTGATAAAGCTCAAAAACAAAAAAAACAATAACAAAAACAAAAACAAAAAAAACCCAAAACAAAACAAAAAAAAGAACAAAAGAACCAAAAACAAACAACAACAACAAAAAACCCCCAAAACCACCACCAACAAAAAAAACAAAACTATTTCCTTTTGTGATCTTTTCACTATTCTAGTCTTTTTTCCCATATAACATTTACTATGAGCTCATCATTTACTTAAAGAAAGCAAGGGTCATGCAAAGGCCAGGCACTTCTTAAGACCCCATGCCAGAACCCAAGGAAGTCATTTCGCATAGACAGCACTCATTGCTATGCTGAGAAACATTTTATAAACTCTAAATTATTTTTCTGTGAATGCTTTTGCTATGTAAATTATATTTATGCTATTATTAGGCCTGAGAATAAGTGAATAAAAGGGGAAAAGCTGAACTGATAAAGTACTAAAGGGAAAAAATCTACTTATTTTTGTATGCATTTTTAGAATTATCTTTTAGGGCACCTGGGTGGCTCAGTTGGTTAAGCGACTGCCTTCAGCTCAGGTCATGATCCTGTAGTCCCGGGATCAAGTCCCGCATCAGGCTCCCTGCTCGGCAGGGAGTCTGCTTCTCCCTCTGACCCTCTCCCCTCTCATGCTCTCTCTCTCTCTCTCGCATTCTCTCTCTCAAATAAATAAATAAAATCTCTAAAAAAAAAAAGAATTATCTTTTAGCAGAATTACCGCAATTCTGGTTTCAGAAAATCAGTAGAAAATATGTGCTCATTGTAAAAAAAAAAACATCAAACCAAACCAAACATAGAGTTAATTCTGAAGTTCCTCTTTACCTTTTAACCCAGTTCTATTCCCCTGGATAACCATTGTTTATAATTTTGTATCCTTACAAAACGATTGCTTTGTATTTAGGTCAATATAGATATTAGGAAAATTTATTGATAAAAATAGTACACTAATTCAATGAAAGCTTAAAAAACGAATAGCAAAAAAAAAGTTTCCAAAAGGTGAATAGAAATTCAAAATGAGATGGTAGACTTAAATTCAAATATAGCAGTAATTAGATTAAATGTGAACAGCCTAAATGTTTTGTTATTAAAGGATTACCAGACTCTGCTAAAAACTAAATCCAATTATATGCTGTTAGAAGAGGCATATTAAACACAAAGGGCACAGAAAATTTGAACATTGCAATATGGAAAACAAAGTTAAAAGATGGTTAGAGAATATATCCTTTTGTAGATATTTTGAAGACAATTTAGAATTTAGGGCAAAAAAAAAAATCAGAGATTCAGCAAGTCCTCTTGTAAGTAAATACCCAACAGAAGTGTGTATATATGGGTACCAAAAGCCATGTATTAAAATGTCCATAGCCACATTATTCATGATAGCCAAAAACTGGGAACAGCTTAAATGTCCATCAACAGGAGAACAGATGAGTAAACCTCACAGATATAAGGATGAGCAAAAGAAGTCAGATGAAAAAAAAATCCATGTATACAAAGTTTAAAAAATAAAAATAGCAAAACCAATTTATGACATGATGATGATTAACTTTCAGAAGAGGGTGTAATAGTAACAGTTTGGGAGACTGAGGGTGGCTTCTGTATTCTGGTAATGTTCTATTACCAGAACTGGGTAGTTAGGTTGTATTCATTTTATGATAACTCACCAACTGTAAATGTACAATTTATTCATTTTTCTATATGTATATTATACTTCAGTTTTTATTAAAGCAATCACTAAAAAAAGAGAGAGAGAAAAGTAGAGATAAAGAGGAACATATTATAATGATGAAATGTTTAACTTTTCAGAAAGATAAAACAAATTTAAATTTGCATGCATCCAAAAACAGTCATAAAAAAACACTTAGAGGGAGTGGAGCAAGATGGCAGAGGAGTAGAACTGGATTTCATCTGGTCCCAGGAATTCAGCTAGATAGGGATCAAACCATTCTGAACACCTACAAACTCAACAGGAGGTCGAAGAAAAGAATAGCAACAACTCTCTGAACAGAAAAGCGACCACTTTCTGGAAGGTAGGAGGTGCGGGGAAATGAATCCGAGGTGATATTCGGGAGGCTAGACGGCGGGGGAGGGGGCCTCCGTCTGCCAATTCTGGCAGGTGATAGAGCTGCAGAGCACAAAATCGGAAATTTTAGAAGTCGGCTCCGCTGAGGGACGTCACTCCAGTGGCTAAGCGGGGGGTGGAACCCTCACTGAGACAGTGTGGTCTCAGGATCCTCGGGGTCACAGAAAGACCAGGGGTGCCTGAATGCATCAGAGCTCCCAAGTATGGGAGCCAGGAAGTCGGCCGCAGAGATGGAGCCAAGGAGTGGGCTCTCAGATTGGGGTTGTCATTAACCGTGATTCACGGCACAGTCGGGCCACTGCTCTTCCAGCAGGGACCCAACAAGTGGCATATCTGGCCAGACTCCCCTTCCTCCCCCAGGAGGAGCAGCACAGGAGTGCACTACAGGAATCGGCTGGGTTTGGGGACACCACAACGAGTCGGGTGCCAGAGATAGAAAGGCTGGGTCACAGGCCGGGTGAGCACAGAGTGCAGCCGGAGACCAGGGAGACAGGAGTGATTGACTGCTTTTCTCTGGGGGCACACTGAGGAGTGGGGTCCCAAGTTCTCGGCTCCTCCGTGGTGGAGATTGGGAGGCCGCCTATTTTCACTCTCATCCTCCAAAGCTGTACAGAAAGCTTGCAGGGAACAAAAGCTCCCGAAAGCAAACCCCAGCCGATTACTTAGCCTGGACTGGCAAGGGCAGGGCAATTATGCCTCCAGCAAAGACATTTGGGAACCACGGTGACAGGCCCCTCCCCCAGAAAATCAGCAAGAACGGCCAGCCAAGACGAAGTTTACCAATCAATGAGAATGGCAGAACTCCAGCGCTAGGGGAATACTGCACATAGAATTCATGACTTTTTTCCCATGATTCTTTAGTCTTTCAAAGTTAATTTTTTTAACTCTTATTTTTTTTAATATTTCTTTTTCACTTTTTTCAACCAACAACTTATCAATCCCTTTTTTAAAAAAACATTTTTATTTTTCATTTTTAGAGTCATGTTCTATCCCTTCATACTAGTTACCCATTTTTTTTGGCATATATATATATATATATATATAAGTTGTTCACTCTTTAAAATTTTCAGATACAGTTTCTTCTAACAGATCAAAATATACCCTACATCTCTAGTGTATTGCTTTGTTCTAGTCTCCTCCTGATCACATTCTCTACCTTCTTTTTTCATTTTTTTTAAATCCTCTTCTTTTTTTTTTCAGTCAACTTCTTATCTTATCAATTCCTTTTATGAAATTTTTTATAATTTTCATCTTTACAGTCATATTCCATCCCTTCATCGTATGAACCCTGATATTTGTACATAAATAAGTTATTCTTTCTTTAAAATTTTGGGAGGCACTTTCTTCTAACAGACCAAAATACACCCAAAATCTAGTGTGGGGCACTGATCTATGCACCAGCCTGATCATATTTGATCATTATCTGTTTTTTTGTTTTGTTTTGTTCTGTTTTTGTTTGTTTTTATATTTTTCTTTTTCTTTTTTCTTTCTTTTCCTTTCTTTTCCCCCAGTTTCAGGTCTCTTCTGATTTGTTTAGAGTATATTTTCTGGGGACGTTGTTACCCTGTTAGCATTTTGTTCTTTCATTCATCTATTCTCCTCTGGACAAAATGATAAGATGGAAAAAAATCACCTCAACAAAAAGAACAAGAGGCAGTACCGACTGCCAGGGACCTACTCAATATGGACATTAGTACGATATCAGAACTAGAGTTCAGAATGATGATTTAAAAGATACTAGCTGGGCTTGAGAAAAGCATGGAAGATATTAGAGAAACCCTTTCTGGAGAAATAAAAGAACTCAAATCTAACGAAGTCAAAATCTAAAAGGCTATTAATGAGGTGCAAAAAAATTGGGGGCTCTAACTGCTAGGATAAATGAGGCAGAAGAGAGAATTAGCAATACAGAAGACCAAATGATGGAAAATAAAGAAGCTGAGAAAAAGATAAACAACTACTGGATCACGAGGGCAAAATTCGAGAGATAAGTGATACCATAAGACAAAACAACATTAGAATAATTGGGATCCCAGAAGAAGAAGAAAGAGAGAGAGGGGCAGAAGGTATATTGGAGCAAGTTATAGCAGAGAACTTCCCTAATTTGGGGAAGGAAACAAGCAGCAAAATCCAGGAGGCACGGAGAACCCCTCTCAAAATCAATAAAAATAAGTCAACACCCTGACATCTAATAGTAAAATTTACAAGTCTCAGACACAAAGAGAAAATCCAGAAAGCAGCTCAGGAGAAGAGATATGTAACCTACAATGGTAGAAATTTTATATTGGCAACAAACCTATCCACAGAGACCTGGCAGGCCAGAAAGAACAGCCATGATGTATTCAGAGCACTCAATGAGAAAAATATGCATCCAAGAATACTATATCCAGCTAGGCTGGCATTGAAAATAGAAGGAGAGATAGAAATCTTCCAGGAAAAACAAAAACTAAAGGAATTTGCAAAAATGAAACCAGCCCTATAAGAAATATTGAAAGGGGTTCTCTAAGCAGAGAGAGAGCTTAAAAGCAACATAGACCAGAAAGGAAAACAGACAATATAGAGTAACAGTCACCTTACAGGCAATACAATGGCACTAAATTCATATCTTTCAAAAGGTCCCCTGAATGTAAATGGGCCAAATGCCCCATTCAAAAGATAAAGGGTATCAGATTGAATAAAAAAACAAGACCCAGTGATATGTTGTCTGCAAGAGACTCATTTTAGACCCAAACACACCACCACATTGAAAGGAAAGGGGTGGAAAACCATTTACCATGCTAATGGACACAAAAAGAAAGTTGGTGTGGCAATCCTTATATCAGACAAATTAGATTTTAAACCAAAGACTGTAATAAGAGATGAGGAAGGACACCATATCCCACTTAAAGGGTCTATCCAACAAGAAGATCTAACAATTGTAAATATCTATGCCCCTAACATGGGAGAAGCCAATTATATAAGGCAATTAATAACAAAAGCAAAGAAACACATTGACAACAACACAATAATAGTGGGGGACTTTAACAACCCCTCACTGAAATGGACAGATCATCTAAGCAAAAGATCAACAAGGAAATAAAGACTTTAAGTGACACAATGGACCAAATGGACTTCACAGATATATTCAAAACATTCCATCCCAAAGAAACAGGTACACATTCTTCGCTAATGCACATGGAACATTCTCCAGAATAGATCACATCCTGGGTCACAAATCAGGTCTCAACCCGTACCAAAAGATTGGAATCATTCCCTGCATATTTTCAGACCACACAGCTTTGAAACTAGAACTAAATCACAAGAGGAAAGTCGGAAAGAACTCAAATACATGGAGGCTAAAGAGCATCCTACTAAAGAATGAATGGGTCAACCAGGAACCAAATTCCTGGAAACAAATGAAAATGAAAACACAACTGTTCAAAACCTTTGGAATGCAGCAAAGGCAGTCCTGAGAAGAAAGTATATGGCAATACAAGCCTTTCTCAAGAAACAAGAAAGGTCTCAAACACACAACCTAACCCTGTACCTAAAGGAGCTGGAGAAAGAACAGCAAATCAAGCCTAAACCCAGCAGGAGAAGAGAAATAATAAAGATCAGATCACAAATCAATGAAATAGAAACCAAAAGAACAGTGGAACAGATCAACGAAACAAGGAGCTTGTTCTTTGAAAGAATTAACAAGATTGATAAACCCCTGGACAGACTTACCAAAAATAAAAAGAGAAGTGACCCAAATCAACAAAATCATGAATGGAAGAGGAGAGATCACAACCAACGCCAAAACAATACAAACAATTATAAGAACATATTATGAGCAACTATATGCCAGCAAATTAGATAATCGGTAAGAAATGGATGCATTCCTAGAGATGTATCAACTACCAAAACTGAACCAGTAAGAAATAGAAAACCCGAACAGACCTATAACCACTAAGGAATTTGAAGCAGTCATCAAAAACCTCCCAAAAACAAAAGCCCAGGGCAGATAGCTTCCCAGGGGAATTCTACCAAACATTTCAAGAAGAATCAATACCTATTCTTCTGAAATTGTTCCAAAAAATAGAAAAGGAAGGAAAACTTCCAAACTCATTTTATGAGGCCACCATTACCTTGATCCCCAAACCAAAGACCCCATCAAAAAGGAGAATTACAGACCAATATCCTTGATGAACGTGGATGCAAAAACTCTCACCAAAATACTAGCCAATAGGATCCAACAGTACATTAAAAGTATTATTCACCATGACCAAGTGGGATTTATACCTGGGCTGCAAGGTTGGTTCAACATCCACAAATCAAAAATGTGATACAATACCTTAATAAAAGAAAGAAAAAGAACCATACGATCCTCTCAATAGATGCAGAAAAAGCATTTGACAAAGTATAGCATCCTTTCTTGATCAAAAATTTTCAGAGTATAGGCATAGAGGGTACATACCTCAATGTCATAAGGGCCATCTATGAAAAACCCACAGCGAATATCATTCTCAGTAGGGAAATACTGAGAGCTTTCCCCTTAAGGTCAGGAAAACAGCAGGGATGTTCACTGTCATCACTGCTATTGAACATAATATTAGAAGTCCTAGCCACAGCAATCAGAAAAAAAAAGTAATGAAAGGCATCCAAATTGGCAAAGAAGAAGTCAAACTCTCACCCTTTGCAGATGATATGATACTTTATGTGGATAACCCAAACGACTCCACCCCAAAACTGCTAGAACTCATACAGGAATTCAGTAAAGTGGCAGGATATTAAATCAATGCACAGAAATCAGTGGCATTTCTATACACCAACAACAAGACAGAAGAAAGAGAAATTAAGGAGTCAATCCCATTTAAAATTGCACCCAAAATCATAAGATACCTAGGAATAAATCTAACCAAAGAGGCAAAGAATCTGTACTCAGAAAACTATAAAATACTCATAAAAGAAATTGAAGAAGACACAAAGAAATGGAAAAACGTTCCATGCTCATGAATCGGAAGAACAAGTATTGTGAAGATGTCAATGCTACCTAGAGCAATTTACACATTCAAGGCAATCCCCATCAAAATACCATGCACTTTTTTCAAAGAAATGGAACAATTAATCCTAAAATTTGTATGGAACCAGAAAAGACCTCAAATAGCCAGAGTGATGTTGAAAAAGAAAAGCAGAGCTGGTGGCATCACAATTCCGGACTTCAAACTCTATTACAAACCTGCAATCATCAAGGCAGTATGGTACTGGCACAAAAACAGACACATAGATCAATGGAACAGAATACAGAGTCCAAAAATGGACCCTCAATTCTATGGTCAACTAATCTTCAACAAAGCAGGGAAGAATGTCCAATGGAAAAAAGACAGTCTCTTCAACAAATGGTTTAGGGAAAATTGGACAGCCACATGCAGAAGAATGAAACTGGACCATTTCCTTACAGCACACACAAAAATAGACTCAAAATGGTTGAAAGACCTCAGTGTGAGATAGGAGTTCATCACCATCCTGAAGGAGAACACAGGCAGCAACCTCTTCAACCTCAGCCACAGCAACTTCTTCCTAGAAACATCGCCAAATGTAAGGGAAGCAAGGGCAAAAATGAACTATTGGGACCTTATCAAGATAAAAAGATTTTGTACAGCAAAAGAAGTAGTCAACAAAACCAAAAGACAACCGACCGAATGGGAGAAGATATTTGCAAATGACAGATGAGATAAAGGGCTAGTATCCAAAATCTATAAAGAACTTAATAAACTCAACACCCAAAGAACAAATGATCCAATCAAGAAATGGGCAGAAGACATGACCAGTCATTTTTCCAAAGAAGACATGCAAACGTCCAACAGACATATGAAAAAGTGCTCAGCATCGCTCAGCATCATGGAAATCCAAATCAAAACCTCCATTAGATACCACTTCACACCAGTCAGAATGGCTAAAATTAATAAGTCAGGAAACAACAGATGTTGGCCAGGATGTGGAGAAAGGGGAACCCTCCTACACTGTTGGTGGGAATGCAAGCTGGTGCAGGCACTCTGGAAAACAGTATGGAGGTTCTTCAAAAAGTTGAAAACAGATATACCATATGACCCAGCAATTGCACTACTGGGTATTTACCCCAAAGATACAAATGTAGGGATCCGAAGGGGCACGTGCACCCCGATGTTTATAGCAACAATGTCCACAATAGCCAAACTGTGGAAAGAGCCAAGATGTCCATTGACAGATGAATGGATAAAGAAGAGGTGGTGTGTGTATACACACACACACACACACACACACACACACACACTGGAATATTATGCAGCCATCAAAAAGAATGAAATCTTGCCATTTGCAGTGACGTGGATGGAACTGGGGGGTATTATGCTTAGGGAAATAAGTCAATCAAAGAAAGACATGTATCATATGACCTCACTGATATCAGGAATTCTTAATCTCAGAAACAAACTGAGGGTTGCTGGAGTGGTGGGGGGGCAGGGATGGGGTGGCTGGGTGATAGACACTGGGGATGGTATGTGTTATGGTGAACGCTATGAAGTGTGCAGGACTGTTGAATCACAGATCGGTACCTCTGAAGCAAATAATACATTATATGTTAAAAAAAAAAAGAAGAAGATAGTAGGAAGGGTAAAATGAAGGGGGGTAAATAGGAGGGGGAGATGAACCATGAGAGACTATGGATTCTGAGAAACAAACTGTGGGTTCTGGAGGGGAAGGGGGTGGGGGGATGTGTTAGCCTGGTGATGGGCATTAAAGAGGGCACGTATTGAATGGAGCACTAGGTGTTATATGCAAACAATGAATCATGGAACACTACATCAAAAACTAGTGATATAATGTATGGTGATTAACATGACATAATAAAAATTTTTAAAAATCTAATAAAAAATATCTACAAAGAGAAACCCCCCAAAAAAGTGAATAAAAAAGGAAACAATTCTGAGAAATGATATTAATAGCCTAATATTTTACACCATATTCAAGATTTGATTGGGCCACTTAAACTTGTTATACTTCTCAGTTAAAAACTGAAACTAAATCACAAAATCAGATTGTAACAAAAGAGTTAAATTTAAAATCTTGTGAATTGCTCATTCCACTAAATTGAACTATTTTAACCATTGAAGCTGTGCTTCTAAAGGAATTTTTCAAGAATAATGAAGAATATCTATTCAAAGATGAGTCTGAATTTTTTGATAAGAAGTTTTCCAACTGGTTCTAATTTCTAATTGAAATGTTTAAGGGAAAATTCCGTTTAATGTTAACCAGGTGCATGATAAGTAGAATGAAACAAATAAATAGTGAAAAAATGTAGAGAGAGATTGAAAGACATTTTGAGAATGTCAAATAAAAACAAAGGTCAATTGAAGTATTAACTTCAAATGAATATTTGAAGTGTATTACAAAGAAATAACTGTTTCTTTCAAAAGACTATTTCTATCACCTGTTTATAGTCTGCTTTATGTTTAAAAATAGAGTTGCATTAGTCATTGTATCATAGCCTCTCTTAAGTTGTTTTGTCCTAAGACAAAATAAAACAAAAATGTCATCACCATGAGAGGATCCTTAATCAAAGAACAGATGCTTAAAGGGAAATAATAAACTTTGCTTCTGTAACTATTCACTAGTTTGAAGGAAGGTGATCCTTTTCTTTTTTTCTTTAATTAATTTATTTTTTATTAACATATAATGTATTATTTGTTTCAAGGGTACGCGTCTGTGATTCATCAGTCTTACACAATTCACAGTGCTCACCATAGCACATACACTTCCCAAAGTCCATCACCCAGCCACTCCATCCCTGCCACTCCCCTCTACTCCAACAACCCTCAGTTTGTTTCCTGAGATTAAGAGTCACTTATGGTTTATTTCCCTCTCTGGTTTCATCTTGTTACATTTTTCCCTCCCTTCCCCTATGAACCTCTGTCTTGTTTCTCAAATTCCTCATATCAATAAGATCATATGATACTTCTCTTTCTCTGATTGACTTATTTCGCTTAGCATAATACCCTCTAGTTCCATCCACGTCGTTGCAAATGGCAAGATTTCTTTTTTTTTTGATGGTAGCATAATATTCCATTGTATATATATACCACCTCTTCTTTATCCATTCATCTGTTGATGGACATTTTGGCTCTTTCCATAGTTTGGCTATTGTGGACATTGCTGCTATAAACATTAGGGTGCACGTGCCCCTTTCTGAACACTACATTTGTATCTTTGGGGTAAATAACCAGTAGGGCAAATGCTGGGTCATGGGGTAGCTCTATTTTCAACTTTTTGAGGAACCTCCATACTGTTTTCCAGAGTGGCTGCACCAGCTTGCATTCCCACCAACAGTGTAGGAGGGTTCCCCTTTCTCCGTATCCTCACCAACATCTGTCATTTCCTGACTTGTTAATTTTAGCCATTCTGACTGGTGTGAGGTGATATCTCCTGGAGGTTTTGATTTGTATTTCCCTAATGCTGAGCGATGCTGAGCACTTTTTCATGTGTCTGTTGGCCATGTGGATGTCATCTTTGCAGAAATGTCTGTTCATGTCTTCTGCCCATTTCTTGATTCGATCATTTGTTCTTTGGTTGTTGAGTTTGGTAAGTGTTTTATAGATTTTGGATACTAGCCCTTTATCTCATCTGTCATTTGCAAATATCTTCTCCCATTCTGTTGGTTGTCTTTTGGTTTTGTTGATTGTTTCCTTTGCTGTACAAAAGCTTTTTATTTTGATGAAGTCCCAATAGTTCATTTTTTCCCTTGCTTCTCTTGCCTTTGGTGATGTTTCTAGGAAGAAGTTGTGTGGCTGAGGTCACAGACGTTGCTGCCTGTGTTCTCCTCAAGGATTTTGATGGATTCCTGTCCCAACATTAAGGCTTTTCACCCATTTTGAGTCTATTTTTGTGTACAATGTAAGAAAATAATCCAGTTTCATTCTTCTGCGTGTGGCTGTCCAATTTTCCCTAAACCATTTGTTGAAGAGACTGTCTTTTTTCCAGGAAACATTCTTTCCTGCTTTGTCAAAGATTAGCTGACCATAGAGCTGAGGGTCCATTTCTGGGCTCGCTATTCTGTTCCATTGATCTATGAGTCTGTTTTTGTGCCAGTACCATACTATCTTGATGATTAAAGCTTTGTAATAGAGCCTGAAATCCGGAATTGTGATGCCACCAACTTTGCTTTTCTTTTTCAACATTCCTCTGGCTATTCAGTGTCTTTTCTAGTTCCATACAAATTATAGGATTATTTGTTCCTTTTCTTTGAAAAATGTAGATGGCATTTTGATAGGGATTGCATTAAATATGTAGATTGTTCCAGGTAGCATAGACATTTTCACAATATCTGTTCTTCCAATCCATGAACATGCAACGTTTTTCCATTTCTTTGTGTCTTCCTCAATTTCTTTCATGAGTATTTTATAGTTTTCTGAGTACAGATACTTTGCCTCTTTGGTTAGATTTATTCCTAGGTATCTTATGGTTTTGGGTGCAATTGTAAATGGGATCGACTCCCTGATTTTTCTCTCTTCTGTCTTGTTGGTGTATAGGAATGCCACTGATTTCTGTGCATTGCTTTTATATCCTGCCACTTTACTGAATTCCTGTATGAGTTCTAGCAGTTTTGGGGTGGAGTTTTTGGGTTTTCCACAGAAAGTATCATATCATCTGCAGAGAGTGAGAGTTTGACTTCTTCTTTGCCAATTCAGATGCCTTTTATTTCTTTTTATTGTCTGATTGCTGAGGCTAGGACCGTTGAACAGCCGTAGTGATAGTGGACATTCCTACTCTGTTCCTGACCTTAGGGGGAAAGCTGTCAGTATTTCCCTATTGAGAATGATATTTGCTGTGGGTTTTTCATAGATGGCTTTTATGATAATGAGGTATGTGCCCTCTATCCCTACACTGTGAAGAGTTTTAATTAAGAAAGTATGTTGTACTTTGTCAAATGCTTTTTCTGCATCTATTGAGAGGAGCATACAGTTCTTGTCCTTTCTTCTATTAATGTAGTGTATCACACTGATTGATTTGTGGATGTTGAACCAACCTTGCAGCCCAGGAATAAATCCCACTTGGTCGTGGTGAATAATCCTTTTAATGTATTGTTGGATCTTATTGGCTAGTATTTTGGTGAGAATTTTTGCATCCATATTCATCAGGGATATTGGTCTGTAATTCTTTTTGATGGGGTCTTTGTCTGGTTTTGTGATCAAGGAAAGGCTGGCCTCATAAAATGAGTTGGAAGTTTTCCCTCCATTTCTATTTTTTGGAACAGTTTCAGAAGAATAGGTATTAATTCTTCTTGAAATGTTTGGTACAATTCCCCTGGGAAGCCATCTAGCCCTGGGTTCTTGTTTGTTGGGAGATTTTTTATTACTGCTTCAATTTCCTTAGTGGTCTGTTCAGGTTTGCTGTTTCTTCCTGGTTCAGTTTTGGTACTTTAAAAATCTTTAGGAAAGCATCCATTTCTTCCAGATTGTCTAATTTCCTGGCATATAGTTGTTCATAATATATTCTTATAATTGTTTGTTATTTCTTTGGTGTTTGTTGTGATCTCTCCTCTTTCATTCATGATTTTGTTGATTTGGGACCTTTCTCTTTTCTTTTTGATAAGACTGGACAGGGTCTTATCAATCTTGTTAATTCTTTCAAAGAACCAGCTCCTTGTTTCGTTGATCTGTTCTACTGTATTTTGGTTTCTATTTCATTGATTTCTGATCTGATCCTTATAATTTCTCTTCTCCTGCTGGGTTTAGGCTTTATTTGCTGTTCTTTCTCCAGCTCCTGTAGGTGTAGGGTTAGGTTGTGTATTTGAGACCTTTCTTGTTTCTTGAGAAAGGCTTGTATTGCTATATACTTTCCTCTTAGGACCGCCTTTGCTGCATTCAAAAGGTTTTGAACAGTTGTGTTTTCATTTTCATGTGTTTCCAGGAATTTTTTAAATACTTCTTTAATTTCCTGGTTGATCCATTCATTCTTTAGTAGGATACTCTTTAGCCTCCATGTATTTGAGTTCTTTCCGACTTTCCTCTTGTGATTGAATTCTAGTTTCAAAGCTGTGTGGTCCGAAAATATGCAGGGAATGATCCCAAACTTTTGGTACCAGTTGAGACCTGATTTGTGACCCAGGATGTGATCTATTCTGGGGAATGTTCCATGAGCACTAGAGAAGAATGTGTATTCTGTTGCTTTGGGATGGAATGTTCTAAATATATCTGTGAGGACCATCTGGTCCAGTGTGTTATTTAAATTCTTTATTTCCTTGTTGATCTTTTGCTTAGATGATCTGTCCATTTCAGTGAGGGGCTGTTAAAGTCCCCTACTATTATTGTATTGTTGTCGATGTGTTTCTTTGCTTTTGTTATTAATTGCCTTATATAATTGGCTGCTCCCATGTTAGGGGCATAGATATTTACAATTGTTAGATCTTCTTTTTGGACAGACCCTTTAAATATGATATAGTGTCCTTCCTCATCTTATTATAGTATTTGGTTTAAAATCTAATTTGTCTGATATAAAGATTGCCACCCCAACTTTCTTTTGACGTCCATTAGCATGGTAAATGGTTTTCCACCCCTTTACTTCCAATCTGGGGATTTTTCTGGGTCTAAAATGCGTCTCTCGCAGACAGTATATTGATGGATCTTGTTTTTTTATCCAATCTGACACCCTGTGTCTTTTGATTGGGCCATTTAGCCCATTTACATTCAGGGTAACTATTGAAAGATATGAATTCAGTGCCATTGTATTGCCTGTAAGTTGACTGTTACTGTATATTGTCTGTGTTCCTTTCTGATCTACGTTACTTTTAGGCTCTCTCTTCGCTTATAGGACCCCTTTCAATATTTCTTGTAGGGTTGGTTTCATGTTTGCAAATTCTTTTAGTTTAGTTTTTTTTTTTTTTTTGTCCTGGAAGCTTTTTATCTCTCCTTCTCTTTTCAATGCCAGCCAGCTGGATATAGTATTCTTGACTGCATATTTTTCTCAATTTCTGAATGATCATGCCAGTCCTTTCTGGCCTGCCAGGTCTCTGTGGATACGTCTGCTGCCAATCTAAAATTTCTACTGTTGTAGGTTACCAATCTCTTGTCCCAAGCTGCTTTCAGGATTTTCTCTTTGTCTCTGAACCTTGTAAGTTTTACTGTTAGATGTCAGGGTGTTGACCTATTTTTATTGATTTTGAGGGGGTTTTCTCTGTGTCTCCTGGATTTTGACGCCTGTTTCCTTCTCCAAATTAGGGAAGTTCTTTGCTATAATTTGCTCCAATATACCGTCTGCCCCTCTCTCTCTTTCTTCTTCTTCTGGGATCCCAATTATTCTAATATTGTTTCATCTTATGGTATCACTTCTCTCTGGAATTCTCCCCTCGTGATCCAGTAGTTGTTTATCTCTCTTTTTCTCAGCTTTATTCTCCATCATTTGGTCTTCTATATCACTAATTCTTTCTTCTGCCTCATTTATCCTAGCAGTTAGAGGCTTCATTTTTTTTATTATTATGTTATGTTAATCACCATACATTACATCATTAGTTTTTGATGTAGTGTTCCATGATTCATTGTTTGCATATAACACCCAGTGCTCCATGCAGAACGTGCTCTCTTTAGTACCCATCACCAGGCTAACCCATCCTTCCACCCCTTCCCCTCTAGAACCCTCAGTTTGTTTTTCAAAGTCCATCCTCTCTCATGGTTCGTCTCCCCCTCCAATTTACCCCCTTCATTCTTCCCCTCCTGTTATTTCTTCTTTTTTTTTTAACATATAATGTATTATATGTTTCAGAGGTACAGATCTGCGATTCAACAGTCTTGCACACTTCACAGCACTCACCATAGCACAAATCCTCCCCAATGTCTATCACCCAGCCACTCCAACCTTCCCACTCCCTACCACTCCAGCAACCTTCAGTTTGTTTTCTGAGATTAAGAATTCCTCATATCAGTGAGGTCATATAATACATATCTTAGAGCCTCCATTTTTTATTGCATCTCATTAATAGCCTTTTTGTTTCAACTTGGTTAGATTTTAGTTCTTTTATTTCTCCAGAATGGGATTCTTTAATTTTGTCTATGCTTTTTTCAAGGCCAGCTAGTACATTTATAATCATCATTCTGAACTCTAGTTCTGACATCTTACTAATGTCCATATTGACTAGGTCCCTGGCAGTTTGTACTGCCTTTTGTTTTTTAATTTGAGGTGAGTTTTTCCATTTTGTCATTTTGTCCAGAGAACAATAGATGAATGAGAGAACAAAATGCTAATAGGGTAACAACGACCCCTCAAAAATATACACTAAACAAATCAGAAGAGACTTGAAACCGGGGGGGGGGGGAAGAAAGGAAAAGAAAAATATGATCAGCCTAGTGAATAGAACAGAGCCACATACTAGGTTTTTGGTGTATTTTGGTCTGTTAGAAGAAACTGCTTCCCAAAATTTTAAAGAAAGAAAAACTTATATATATCCAAAAGTAAGGGTAAATACAATGAGCAATAGAATCTGATAGTAAAGATGAAAATTAAAAAAAGATTTAAAAAAAAGGAATTGATTAGATAAGAAGTTGGTTGAAAAAAGAAAGAAAAAAAATTTAAAAAAAAAAGGAGAGAATGTGATCAGGCGGGAAACTAGAACAAAGCCATACACTAGATTTAGGGTATATTTTGGTCTGTTAGAAGAAACTGTATCCCAAAATTCTGAAGGAAAAAAAACTTATATAAATACAAAAAATAAGGTTAAATACAATGAAGGGATAGAATATGACTGTAAAAATGAAAATCAAAAAAGATTCTAAAAGAAGAAATTGGTAAAATAAGACGGTTGAAAAAAGAGAGAAGAAAAATTAAAAAAAAATAGAAAAAGAAAAAATAAAGAAAATTTAAAAAATTAACTTTGAAAGACTAAAGAATCATGGGAAAAAAAAGCCATGAATTCTATGTGCTGTATTCCCCTAGCACTGGAGTTTTGCAGTTCTCATTGATTGGTAAACTTGGTCTTGGCTGAATGTTCTTGTTGATCTTCTGGGGGAGGGGCCCATTGCAGAAAGTCTCAAATGTCTTTGCCTGAGGCGGAATTGCCCTGCCCTTGCCTGGGGGCAGGCTAAGTAATCTGCTCGGGTTTGCTCTCGGGAGCTTTTATTCCCTGCAAGCTTTCCGTACAGCTTTGGAGGACAAGAGTGAAAATGGTGGTCTCCCAATCTCTGGCCCCAGAGGAGCCAAGAGCTTGGGCCCCACTCCTCAGCGAACCCTCTGAGAAAAGCAGTCAATCACTCTTGTCTCCCTGGTCTCTGGCTGAACTGCATGCTCACCCGGCCTGTGACTGAGCGTTTCTATCTCTGGCACCCAACCCCGTGTGGAGTCTCCAAACCCAGCAGATCCCTGCTGATGCACTCCCTCATCACTCCTCCCAGCGGGGGAAGGGGAGTGTCCCTGGATCTGCTGCTTGTTGGGTCCCTGCTGGAGGAGTAGTGGCCCAACTATGCTGCAGATCATGGTTTCTGGCAACCCCGAGCTGAGAGCCCACTCCTCGGCACCGTCTCTGCACCCAGCTTCCTGGCTCCCATACCTGGGAGCTGTGCTGCACTCAGGCACCCCCGGTCTTTTTGTGACCCCGAGGATCCTGAGACCACACTGTCCCAGAGAGGGTTCCATGCCCTGCTTAGTCACTGGAGCAATGTCCCTCAGCAGGGCTGACTTCTAAAAGTTCCGATTTTGTGCTCTGCAGCTCTATCACTTGCCGGTAGCAGCTGAGGGAGGCCCCCTCCCCCACCGTCTGTCTTCCCAAATATGGCCTTGGATTCACTTCTCCGCACATCCTACCTTCCAGAGAGTGGTCGCTTTTCTGTTCATAGAATTGCTGTTATTCTTTTCTTCAATCTCCTGTTGAGTTCATAGGTGTTCAGAATGGTTTGATCCCTATCCAGCTGAATTCCTGAGACCAGACGAAATTTAGGTCTCCTACTCCTCTTCCATCTTGCTCCTCTTGTTCAATCCTTTTATTTTCATTAATGTTTCTGAATTCTGGTTCTATTTTTGAGGAATCATGGTGAGATTTCCTATGATAGAACAGTTCATATTCTTTGTCTACCTGGATGGTATTAGGATTTTTGTTGTTGGTGGTGATGGTGTTGGTTTGGCTCTTAGAAACAAACAAAAACCCAAGCCTCAAAAGTGGCACCAGGAGACGGAGAGAGACTTGGAGGGAGGGCGAGAACACATTCATTATCTAACAAATAAAACACATTTTGTAAAAGTTTTGTTCTCTCAGCTCTACTTCTGCCCTTATGTCCTCAATTTCTCTGGTTTAATATGTTCCTTACATTACGTCTTCATAAGTGAAATCTTGTGTTACCATAGTAAGAACATTTATAATAATGTGCTCAAAGTTTATTTAATATTGGATAGTGGTAACTAACATCTCATTCTGTCTGTCTCTTCTATCCTTCTCTTCATTAACAGAATAATAAAAATATTTCAGATTTGATTATTTAAAAGATAAACTGAAAAATGTACACAACATACAAAAACATCAAATAAAATTAGGAGTTGATAGACTTGCCTTAATTATATCTTGGGAAAAATTTGTTAGAATTTATCTTCTTAACGAAAATTAATAGAGGTCTACGTTTTTTCTGAAGAAATAGAGGTAAATGTTAAGAGTAACACAAATATATCTTTTGAAGGTTAAACAAGTATATTTGTTAAAAAAAATTATATTTGTCATGGAAAAATGTGTACCCTAAATGTAGAGTTAGAATAACCTATTCAGTGCAAAAAACAAACTTGGAATTAGGATAAATTGAGGATTAAACACTATTTTAAAGTGAATTTTGAATCCAAAATTTCCATGTCAATTTAAAGCAAAGAAAAAGAAATTACTTGTTTCATATTATGCAGACCATAGCAAACCTTAATTATATTTTGGTTTCATTTTTGAACCAGCTGCTTTCCCTTTGGGAAAAATATGTCCACACATCTTGGTCAACTCTTTTGGCAGACTTATTCAATTGGTTCAATATAACATATAACAATTAGTCCGCTTATGTTTTAAAACAAGATGACTTAGTTCATAATACTGACAAAATTCACCAATGTTTATAATAATCATTCACTGAAACAAAGCTATACTCTAATAAACTAAGGTAGTAGAAAGAGCATCATCCTTGAAGTCAGATAGATCTAAGCCAGAGAGATTCAAGTTTATTTTCTACCATTTATTGGCTGTTTGATCCTAGAAAATTGATTCCATATTTCTCAATTTCTTGTCTGTAAAAAGGAAATTGAAATGTACACTGTAGTCGCTCTGAGAATTGAATGAGATAACATGTAGTGATCGATCTATGGTCATGGGGGGCATTTCTAGTAATTCTCCCTCATTTTCCCCCTTAAATATTAAATATATACTTGTTATGTATTTGATGTCATACATTTTCACAGTTCAAAATTCAAAAGGACAAAAGAAAAAAGGCAAAGTGTTTCTTCTTGTCCCCTTCCTTAGTGGAAACTGATGTGACTAGTTTCTCATGTAAGCTCTAGAGACTTTTTATGCAGGTACAAGCAAGCACACCTAATGTTCTTTTTTTTTTTTTCTTTTTTCTTTTTGTACACAAAAGACTGGTAAACCATATACGTAGTTTGGCACTTTATTTTTACCCTTATAGATATATTGAAGATAGTTTCATGATTAATAACCAAAGAATATTCACATTCTTGTTTATGATAGCAGAAAAAGGACTGATGTTTCTTATGTGCAGATATTTGCAAAGCTCCTGCCTAGTGAGTCTGCATTTGGTGATAGTGAAGATCAGGTAGACAGGAGTTTGAATCTCAGCTCTGCCACTTAACGGGAGGAAATCTCAGTGTGCTCATCTGTACTTAAAAAGGGTACAATACCAATGCCTGCTTCGTGAGTTGTCGCCAGGATTAAATAAGATAATGCATGTCAAAGTCTTAGCTCTCTGCCTGGCACACAGCAGGTGTTCAATAAATGGTGGCTGCTATAACAAGTATTATTAATTTTTGGCTGTGCCAAAGAATGAAGATTGCTAAAGGTTGTAACACACATGTCCTGTGGAAACTGGCTTCAGCTATTTAGAAATAGCTACGCCCTCTTACAGATTGGTAAATGGTGGCCATCATACCAAATCCTTAAGCATATTTTAATCAGTATTTTGGAAAACCTTTCCTGAATAAATACAAATTTTTTCCTTTTTAAGCATTCTAAGCTGTTACTCAAGGTCATAAAAGCAAAAAAAAAAAAAAAAAAAGAGCCTGTTCCTGTCCCTTATCCTTTTATTAAAGTGAATTTAAAATTACTATGGTATTCAAAAAATAACTGAGCCTGTGGAAGGCATTCTGTAGGAGAGTCTCTAATTCAAGATGCATAAGCATTTGATCACCTAGAAATTGTCCTTCAAGTGAATTTTAAACTTTTATTTTTTCTTGAACACTGACTGTGCTTAGATTAAAATAAGCTTAGCATAGACAGAATGATTTCATATCCTGATAGATTATGAAGGGATACTTACATTTTAGTTTTAAATTGTAAAAGGATTTAACAACATTCTACTCAATGTTCAGAGAAAAATTTATGACTCATAATGATCTTTATAAATTTATTAAAGATGGCTTTGTATAATATCCAAATTAAACATGATAGTACTTTGAAATAGTTTTCCTTTTGAAAAGGGTATTTGCTGATCATATATAGTAATAAAATCACCACACAGAATGTGAGGTTCAGTGATGTAAACCACTCCTTTTTAGTTCAGATTAGTATTTTTTTTGCATAAGGAGAAGTGATTTGGGGATACTCATGAATTGTATTTTTACATTCTAACCTTACTGAAATGTTATTATTAAGCAACTCCAAAAAGATCTGTTAATGCTATTTACCACACAAAAATACACCTTTTATAGCAGTTTGTATTTTAGGGTCTTAAAACAGACACAGAAAACACATTAGAATATCATTTCAAGGATGGCTGGTACATTCATTCCCTGGAGATTGAGGCTACCCTGTGGACATAAGACACAGAAAAAAAGCTTGACCATATCCATATTCAAACCAGAAAAACTCTCTAGAGAATTTGATTATTATGTCCTGAATACTTCACCTTAAAATGAACTGCTTGTTGCTAGGAGAATACCTGGTTCAAAAGGAAAAAAAAAAAAAAAAAAAAAGAACTGTATGTGAGTGCTTTTAAAAATAAAGCCACCTGGGTGGCTCAGTCAGTTGAATGGCTGACCCTTGATTTTAACTCAGTCATGATCTCAGGGTTGTGAGATCAAGCCCTGTGTGGGTATATGTGCTCAATGCAGAGTCTGCTTGTCCCTCTCTGCTCCTCCCCCTGCTCGCACGCTCTCTCTCTCTCTGTCTCAATAAATAAATAAATAAATAAATAAATAAATAAATAAATAAACAAATAAATAAATAAAATCTTTTTAAAAATAAAGAAAATAAAAGAAAAAAGCTCTAAACATCTTTTCACTGGAGCTTAAGTTTAAAAAAGAGGAGCCAAAGATAATTTCTTTAGATGCAGAGTTAAGCCATCATATTAGATTGTTTTGTGAATTGTTTAAAGAGTTTCATTTAAATGGCTTCACTTTCCTCTTTTTCCTTTTAATACTTGGGCTTGGCAATATAGCAGCCTGTTTACTACTCATATTCTGGACTTAGGCTCCCTCGGTTCAAAACCATGCTCTGCTGCTTCTTCTGTGGAGCTGCTTCTTCTGTAACTTCGAGAGTTACTTAAAAATCCTTAAGCCTCTGTTTCTTCTTGTCCAATGATCATGATGATAATAGTACTTACCTCTATAGCATCATGGTGATGATTAAATAAACCAAAATTCACAGAGCACTGTGGGGGGAGACAACATTTTACCTCTACTCTCTTGGGGCTTTTTGACAGGTCCTGAGAACTAAACTGACATAGGACAGATTAACAGGAGGAAAGCACACACATTTACATGTCTAATGTTACATAGGGGCCCTCATAAGGAAAGAGCGACCCAAAGAAGTGGCAAAACCTAAATACTTTTATATGGGATTGAAGAAAGAGAAGCAATTGTGGAAGAGTAACTAAAATATACAGGGAGGTTAAATGAAAATTCAAATTATTTTAACAAGGTCTGTTTGTAGAGAGTTCTCTTGGCTTTGACTTGCCGCTCAAAAAATGTTGATTTTCTCCTGGTATAGAAAGGACATCTTGCACGTGGGCATTTTTAATCCCCTCTTTTCAGGAAGAAAATGGAAGATAGAGTGTCCTTCTTGCATCTGCTGTGTGATTTAGTGTCTTTAGCTCGAAATGATCCTTACGCTAACATGGCATAATTTGGGGTGGCATATTCTTCCACCTTTCGGCACTTAGAACAGTATCTAGCCTGTAATTCATGCTCTATGAGGGTTATTTACTATTTATTTGGAATATGTTAAGAAAATTTTTGTTTTTATTTTTCACTTCTGCTATAAAATTGGGAAAATAAGACTTCACACTGGAAAACTCTTGCAAGGAAGGCTCTAAGTCACTTTCTTTTGGGAGACTTCCATAATAGTAAGAATAAGGACAACAAACAACAAATATATGAACAGCAGCCAAAGATAATATAATTTTTAACTGCTAGGCATTGTGCAAAATGCTGTGCATACATTTTATTCTTCTTTAAACTTTGCAACTACCTTGACAGATAGTTTTCCTATTTTATGTAGTAAAAAAGGAAAACATTTTTCTTTGTATTTTTTTTATTATGTTCAGTTAGCCAGAAAAAAGGAAAACTTAATTGTGTTTACTAACGTTCAAGAGTCACATGGGGAGCAGCAGAGCCAATACTGTATTCCCAGATCACTGTTCTCAAAGTTCATACTTAACAACTAAGATAGGGCTTCCCAAACAGCAACCTTCATCACACTTTTTGCCATTTTGTTGTTCAGGCAGAAGAGGCACACAGCCAACGTCAAAGATACTATCTGAAGTAGAGAAAATGGAAATAAATTCTCTGTCATATCCCTTCCTTACTCCCTTCAATCTCCCATCAAGATCTCTCACTAATCAAAACTATCCAGAATCCCATTGACATGGGAACCTGGGACCCACAGATGTAGAGGTTCAACTCACTGTGACACAAAGAAGAACATGTGAATAGGTGGCAACACACATTATGGCAGTCAGGCTTAGATCAACCTATTCTTTTAGGTATAGTTCACCTAATCTTTTCTTCCAATTGGCTAAAAATTCTAATTAAATACAGATTTGTAGTAAGGAAACATCCTATCATTACCTGAATAGGAATTAAAATCATTGTCATAAGTAGAAAATAGTCATAAACTTAAGAAAACAACTAATCTTAGCTTTGAAGTCAGAGAGACCCCAGTTTCTAGTCTACTTTCTATCACTTACTAGTTGTTCAATCCTAGACAATTATTTCAGCTGTTTCCATCCTTTTTGTTATCTATTAAAAGGGAAACTAAAAGCTAACTAAGGCCTACAAGGATTGAGACATTAATAACATCAAACCAAAATTTGTTTCCTTATATAATCAAAAAGAGAGAGAGAGATTAACTTTCCCAATATGTGTCATTATTTATAGCTGTGTGTAGCTAGCCCCAAATTATCCTGTGAATTATGGCTCAGAAATACTTATCAGGTAATTCTGCCTGTCTCTAAATATATAAATTAAATATGTTACACTTCCAGATTAGTTAATTTAGTATATACCAATGTTACAAAATGATACAGATTCAGTTTCTCCTGATATTTAATAAGCATATACAATGTTTATATAATGTGTTGTTCTGAATTATTGCAGAAAAGAAACATTAAGATTCTATAAATAACATTATTCATATTTACAGGCAAAATGTTATTAGGGCATACTTAATCGTTTTAGTGGTCTTCTAGAAATTACATACTAAACATACTCAAATTCTTTAAGAAAATGAGATTAATAAGGAGTTTAAGCAGAAAATAAAATTTAAAAATAGAAAGCCAATAGTATACAAGAGAAGTTAAAATTTTAATTTAATATATAACTTTAATCTTGATGTTTTATTTAACTTCTAAAGCCTTAGTTTATTAATATTTTAAAACTATAGAACACAGGGTCTTTCTTTTAATTAGTTGAGAGGTTGGTATCTTCAGGGAACAATATCATTTTATAAAATGATTCTATGTAAGTATCTGGAGTTGAGGGGTCCCGCTGCCTTGGAGTCATTTAGATTAAACAATGACACCTCCATGGAAATAGAACTTTCCACTTCCAGTTGGGCAGAGATAACATGGCACACTGTAGCAAGAGATGGAGAAGCACAAAGTAGGATTGCTGCCCACAGAGAAAAATAGAAACATGCTTGCATTGAGAATTCAAATTTCAACTACTTCAGAAACTTCAATTTCACTTATATTTAATGTTTAAGGATGTTTTTAAAAACCTTTCAGCAGAAGAACTTTATTTAGGCTCTTTATTATAATATCCCATGATAGCACTTTTCCATGATTTCCTTTGAATAATTTTCACAAATAAACAAGCCTGAAATTTCTGTAACTTCAATCTAAAAGAAGTTCATTATTTTTAACTTTTTAGGGAAACTCCATACTGTTTTCCACAGTGGCCGCGCCAGTTTGGATTCCCATCAACAGTGTAAGAGGGTTCCCCTACCTCTGCATCCTTGACAACACCTATTGTTTCCTGTGTTAATTTTAGCCATTCTGACTGGTGTGAGGTGATATCTCATTGTAGATTTGATGTGCATTTCCCTGATGATGAGTAATGTTGAGCATCTTTTCATGTGTCTGTTAGGTATCTGTATGTCTTGAAAACTATCTGTTCATGTCTTCTGCCCATTTTTTAACTGGATTACTTTTTGGGGGGGTGTTGAGTTTTAGAAGTTCTTTATATATTTTGGATACTGACCCTTTATCTGATATATCATTTCCAAATATCTTCTCCCATTCCATAGATTGCTTTTTAGTTTTGTTGTTACCTTTGCTGTGCAGAAACTTTTTTTTTTTATTTTGATGAAGTCCCAATAGTTTATTTTTGCTTTTGTTTCCCTTACCTCAGGAGACATATGTAGTAAGAAGTTGCTATGGCTGATGTCAAAGAGGTTACTGCCTGTGTTCTTCTCTAGGATTTTGATGGTTTTCTGTTTCACATTTAGGTCTTTCATCCATTTTGAATTTATTTTTGTGTATGATGTAAGAAAGTCGTCCAGTTTCATTCTTTTGCGTGTTGCTGTCCAGTTTTTCCAACACCATTTGTTTAAAAGACTGTCTTCAAAATAGACAAATCTACAATTATAGTTGAAAACTTCGACATGCTTCTCTGAGAAATTATTGAAGTAAAATAATAATAATAATAACGATATACATAATAAGCCTATATAATAAGAAGATAAAGCTATATAAGACTACATTATCAATTTGGCATTTATATTTACATAATACTGTATCTAAGAAAAGCAGAATACACATTCAATCCAAATACACAAACATGGACAATCTTCCAGGTAGACCACACTGTGTGTCATAAAAAAATAAACCCACAACGTTAAAATAGTTGAAATTATACAAACCATTTTATCTGATCACCACTGAATTAAACTCTATATCAATAACAGGAAAACATCTTAAAATGTCCAAATATTTGGAAACAAAACAATACATTTCTAAAAACCCATAAATCAAGGAGAAAATCAAAGTTAATTTAAAAAATATTTTGAATAAGGTAAAAATAAAAACAACATGTGAAAATATAAAGGGCACAAATACAGCAACATTCAGAGGGAAATTAATGAAACCGAGAATGGAATGGTAATAGTGAAAAAAATCAGTAATATCAAAAGGTTGTACATTAAAAATATCAACAATTAACTTGAAATGGATATAGACCTAAGTGAAAAACCTACAAATTATAGAAGAAACATAGGAGTGCATTTGTGTGATCCTGAAATAGGCAAACATTTTTTAGATAGGAGACAAACCAAAATTTTTATAAAATCATTTTGCAGTTATTTTTTTTATAAAGTTAAACTTGCCATATGATCAGCAGTCCCATTCCTAGGTATTTACCCAAGATAAATGAAAACATATCTATAGATAGCCTGTACAAGAATATGTGTAGCAGCTTTTTCATAATTTCCCCAACCGGAAACAAACAAAATGTCCATCAACTGGCCAATGAATAAAGTATTGTGGTATAACCATATAAGGATATTCTACTCAGGATACATAGTTATGGATTACTGAAACATGTGGTGAATTGAAAAGGCCTTATTCAAAGCGAAAGAAGCTGGACATAGAGACCATGTACTCTATGATTCCATTTATAAAAAATGTCCAGAATAGGCACATCCATACAGATAAAAAATAGATTCATACTTGCCAGGGCCTTGGGTGGGAAGAAACAATTGATTACAAAGGGGCATGAGGGAACTTTTTGGGGTAATAGAATTATTGTGTGTTGATTGTAGTGGTGATTTCATAACTTCATACATTTTTCAAAATGCATAGATCTGTGTACCTAAAAAGGGTGAACTTACTGCATATAAATTAAATCACAATAAATCTGATTTTAAAAAAGTAAGTAAGGAATATAGAATAGCATTTAGCAGGTTTAATATCCAAATATTAGTATTCATTCAATAAGACCTCAAAAGTATGGAGGGGAGAAAATTATCAAAGATAGATAAAATCATTCTCACAAGTAGAGGAAATGAATCTCTAGATTAAAAGAACTGCACATGCACATGTGTATACACACACAGACACACACATACACGCACAGATGTAAACAAGATCCACACCGTGGTCATGAAACCTCAGATCAAGAAGTATAAAGATGAGGGTAGGGGGATGGGTTAGCCTGGTGATGGGTATTAAAGAGGGCACATTCTGCATGGAGCACTGGGTGTTATGAACAAACAATGAATCATGGAACACTACATCAAAAACTAATGATGTAATATATGGTTATTAACATAACAATAAAAAATTAAACAAACAAACAAACAAAAAAAGAAGTATAAAGATGAGAATCACAATATCCTTCATTTGGGGAAAAATAAAAGACCATAAACCGAATGTCAAAAATCAGAAAGACATCAGTCATCAGCAAAGGTGGAACCTAGTAGATAAAAGAGCTAAGTTTTCAGAATTCTGAGTGAAAATTTTTTCAGTATAGATTTAGCCTTCACCAAATGTAAGAGTGAAATTAGCATTTTTAAATATGCATGTTATCAGTAATTTACTGTGTATGAATCCATTCTTGAGGCTATTGTAAGATATATTCCACCATTATAAGGGAGTACATGAAGAAAGTAGACATAAGCTCTAGGAATCAGGAGATCTAGCACCAAACTGTGAAGGAAATTTCAGGTTAGTAGTCTGCTCTTGAATTTCTTTCATTATATTTTCTATCGCATTAGTTAAATAAACAAATTTTAAAATATCAAACATTTTGTACTTTGTACCTTCTAGGAATGTTTTATAAGTAATAGACTTAATCTGTTTTAAAAGTAAGATTTAGATTTATCATCAGTGCACATATTCTTCAATATACATGATATGTGTTCAATTTCAGTTTTTAGTGTTTAAGCTCTTTAGAACAATTTAATAATGTATAATTATTTTCTGTTTCTACTTAGATGTCTATAAGTTCATCTAAATACTTTCTTTTACTTCAAAATGATTACAAATTCAAGAAACAGAATATTTAACTGCTGAGCAATACTTTCTTTGCCTTTTTGAAGATGAGTTGCTTTGGACAATATTAAAAAAAATCCAATTCATCAATGACTTGTCAGTTTTTAATATGTGATGACAGCCTGTCAATTGACAAGACTGTAGGAAAGCATTTTCATTACTAAGTTGACATTATAACTTGATGAATCCTGTGTTTCAGTGACAGTCATTCTTTGCCTTTCAATTGGCATGTTCTATTTAGAATTCAGTACAAGACATATTATGATAAAGGTCATCAGTTTAAAAACTATGCCTGTCTAGTCTTTTCACTTTTAAATGGAAAACACAAAGCACAATTTCTTGCATTCAGAAACTTATATTTTTAGAATAGTTTGATTGGTTGACTTACATAATTGCAAATATTTTAGAGCTATGCAAAATCAATATCTTACTTTCTAAATGACATGTTGCAGAAATATTTACCTCAAGATGCATCATCACAATGATTAGCAAATGAAATTTAAAAATTAATAAAGGCAATTTACTGAGAAAGATAGCTTAACTTTTGTTCAAAGCTCTAGATTTACCTTAACAAATAAGTAGGTGTGATTCCAGATCATCTTAACACATTATTTTTACATGTAAAATTATGCCATTACCCTGAAAAGAATGCCTGAAAAATATCCATACCTGATTTTAATATCCAATACCTGGATATTTTAATATCCAAATACCCTGAAAAATATCCATAACTGATTTTAACTTAGACTATATTCCTTTGAGACCCCAAATTATGCAGAATCCCATCTCTATCCAGTGTTCCTACCTAGAACTTGATTGACTAGTTTGTGCCTCAAATTGCTTTGATGGAAGCTTCCAGTAAACCCATCTTTATTAATGTTATGTGAGGTTGTTCCTGTAGGTTCTTTTATCAGAGAATGGAGAGCAAATCCAAAAAGTCAAGAGTCATTTATTGAAGTGACCTTGGGCTTCACAATAAAAAATTCTGACGCTATAAAGCTGTGAAGACGAGGGCAATTTTATGCTGAAGGGACTGAGATGATGAAGTAATGCCTGACAAGATACCTTGGGAATGAGAATTCCATACTGGTTCTAGGTTTTATGTAAGCGTCACCTAAAAGCAAAACCCTCCAGAAGCAGCCACTACTCAACCACAGAAATAGGTTAGAGAACCATGCTCACACATACTTATGCATTTGAGTAATGAGGCAAGTTGTTTTTGTGGCTAATTTCATGTTTAAGGGCACACGCTTTGGACATAGAAAGACCTGAAATTGAAAATCTGCCACTTACTAGCTGCATAAACTTGGACAAATAATTTTCTGCTCTGAACTGCTATTTCTTGACCTGTACATAACTGTATTTCTGTAGTAGTTTTTCTATGGGTAATTGCCCATGTTCACACACTACAGAACATCTATCCCTTTTCCAAAGTCCTCTCCAGTTTTTTTATGGAGGCCATGGGAATGTCTTAAATGTGCTTATGAAGAGAATTCTTATGTTCCTTGCTCCCCAGTATTCTCATGAGTTGATATCATTACAAGTGGAACTTTAGCAAGATTCCTGCTGGTGGCCTCGTTAGGATACTTGTCTTTGGCCTCTTCCATTTCTCCTCATTTAGTCTCCTCCCCCTTAAAGGCCTCCAACCCTATGAAAAATTAGTTCAGGTGGATCAATGTTCAGTGACATCAAATATTGATCAGGTCTTCAATAAAACCAGAACTTTCATCCCAATTGAGGCTCAGTTAAGACCCATATTGGGTACAAAACTGGAATAAGAATTTATACATCCAGGCTGTGTAAAGGTAATCTATGCATAGTTATTATGTTTCTTCTGTGATCCAAACACTGTAAAACAAGTGTTAACATGTATTAACTCATTTGAAATCTATATATCACAGACTATGCAGAATTACTATTTTGCCAATTTCACAGATGAAGCTACTGAAATTATTTTATTTTATTAAATTCAATTAATTAGCGTATAATGTGTCATTAATTTCAGATGTAGAGTTCAGTTACTCATCAATTGCATATAACACCCAGTGCTCATTACATCATGTGACTTCCTGAATGCCCATCACCCAGTTATCCCTCCCCCCACCCCCCTCCAGCAATGCTCAGTTTGTTTTCTATTGTTAAGAGAAATAATGAATTTATATATATATAGAAATTTATATATATAGAATTTATATATATACATAGAATTTATATATATATATATATGCTACATTTTCTTTATTAATTCATCTGTTGATGGACATCTGGACTCTTTCCATGGTTTGGTTATTGTGGATATTGCTGCTATAAACATTGGGGTGCAGGTGCCCCTTCTGACCACAATGTTTATAGCCTTTGGGGTGGATACCTAGTAGTGCAATTTTCTGGGTCATAGGGTAGCTCTATTTACAACTTTTTGAGGAACCTCCATACTGTTTTCCAGAGTGGCTGCACAAGCTTACATTCCCACCAACAGTGTAGGAGGGTTCCCCTTTCTCCACATCCTCACCAATATTTGTTGTTTCCAGACTTGTTAGTTTTAGCCATTCTGACTGGTGTGAGGTGGTATCTCGTTGAGGTTTTGATTTGTATTTCCTTGATGCTGAGTGATATGGAGCATTTTTTTCATGTGTCTGTTGGCCATTTGTATGTCTTCTTTGGAGAAATATCTGTTCATGTCTTCTGCCCATTTCTTGACTGGGTTATTTGTTTTTTTGGGTGTTGAGTTTGATAAGTTCTTTATAGATCTTGGGTACTAGCCCTTTATCTGATAAGACATTTGCAAATATCTTCTCCCATTCTATAGGTTGTCTTTTTGTTTTGTTGACTGTTTCCTTTGCTGTGAAGCTACTGAAATTTAAAGAAATTTGTCTAAACGGAAACAGCCAGTAAGTAACTGAACTAGATCTTGAAACTTGTCTGCTGCCATCTATAGCTGAATCAATATAGATAGCATGTTCCTCTCTCTCTCCCTCTCTCTCTCTTTAGTTATCTAGCTCTAACTATCTAATTCAATATGTCTAACAAAACAAACAATATGCAAATTTGTGGTAGTGTCATTTTTTTAAAAAAATATTACTTAGTAGCTAATAATCTCCAAAATCATATATAACATTTGGGAATCACAAATTTATGTCAAGATTATTTTAAAAAAATAAATATAAGAAGGATTATGTTTATAACAATGTTCTGGAAGAGTATTTGAAAAAGGTATTAAGTGCCTATCAATGGGGGAATATGTAAATATTTTGTGGTGGACCCAAATAATCGTAAAAATAGTAAGAGTCAATGTATCAGAGGAGAAGTTCTCAACATGTGGTTTGCAAACCTTTAGGGTCTCCAAGATCCTTTCAAGAGTTTCCTTGTTAAAATAATTTTCTTAACAATAATGTTACTTGTTACTTTCATCATGTTGACATTTGCACTGATGGTGCTAAATCAGTGGTGAATGTGTTAGCTACTGTGTGACAAACCATTGCAAAGCTTAGTGGCTTAACACAACAAATATTTTACTTCTTACAGTTCAGTGGGTCAGGAATTCAGTAGTTCCAGTGGTTATGGCTAGTTTCTCATGAAACTAGATCAGATGTTGGGTGGGGCTAAATACTATGGAGTCTTGATTAACACTGGATGGAGGATCCTCTTTAAAAAAGTGTGTCATTCACATGGCTGGCAAATGTTAGGCTATTGGTTGAAGACCTCAGTTCCTTCCCACTTGGGCCTCTCTGTAGGGCTGTTTGTCCTCACAACATGTAGCTAGCTTCCTCCAAGAGAACCAGCCAAAAATTTCAATGCCTTTTATGATCTAGCCTCTAGATATGCACACCATCACTTTCACAACATCCTATTAGTCACACACTTCAGCCCTATTCAACATGGAAAAGGACTACTCAAGGACAAAAATGGCAGAAAATGAGAAGCATGGAGGGTCATTGTGGAGGTTGGCTATCACAGAGAGTTAATTTGCCAGCCCCTTAGCCTAAATCTAAGCAGTGACATCAAATAGTTCTAGTAGTTATCATATTCTTCAACACCTATGTACATGTTCTCAAAATATATATTCTAAATTTGGCTGCTTTGACTATTAAATGGAACATTGCATGTATTCTTTTGTGTCTTGTTTCTGTCATTTACCATTATAGTTGTAATATTCATATACCTATTTTCCACAATCTTAAAAGTCTGAAAATGTTGTTCAAGTCATACTCAGTCATATATTTTTGACCCACTCATCTGTCTTCTACTTACATCAGTGTATGTGATTAGATTTGGTGTGCCTGGTTAATCGAGTATAATATCCTCTCTCAAAATTCTTTAAACTTTATCACAATTGCAAGGTCCCTTTGGTCGTATAAAGTAACCTATTCACCAGGTTCCAGGAATAAGGACAAGGACATCTTGGGAGGCCATTATTCTGTTTACTAAATAGGTCCAGACAGGCTTTTAGAAGCCTATGAAACTTTCAATGAATAAAACATTAAAACAAAACAAGAAGTTATGCAGTTATCTAACTCCTCTTAAGAGACTAACATAAATCCAGTGCTAAAATCAGAGAATAGGACACACACAAAAATGTTAAGTACCTCTCATCTTTACAACTACCCTTATAGTAGTAGCAGATCAAATAAGCAGTAAACTAAGGGAATAATAAATCTTAATCATATTAAATTAATCTCAAAAGTGCAAAGATATTTCAACATTACAAAATCTGTAAATTATTTCATCATTTCATCTATCCTATCAATAGGTCAAAGGAGAAATATATTCACATTTATGTGTGTGTATGTATATATATAAATGGTGTATGTATATAAATATATATATATTCATCTGAATAAATACAGGGTAGGAATTTAATGAAAGTCAATTTAAACCATGATTAAATAAGAAGCATTTGGACAAACTAGAAATAGAAATGTGCTTTATCTGCTGTAAATGTACGTATACAAAACAATACTGTATTGTACTCTCAAAAATTTTTTAAGAAGGTAGAGATCATGGGGCTTCTGGGTGGTGCAGTTGGTTAAGTGTCCAGCTCTTGGTTTTGGCTCAGGTTATGATCTCAGGGTTGTGAGACCAAGCCCTGCCTGGGCTCCATGCTCAGCAGGGTGTCTTCTTGAGATTCTCTCTTCCTCTGCCCCTCTCACTCATGTTCTCTCTCTCAAAATTAAATACATAAATATTTAAAAGAAGAAGGTAGATTTAGTGTTATGTATTTTTTTTTAAATTCTAGTTTAGTTAACAATGTTATATTAGTTTCAGTGCTTGTCTTGATAAATGTACTCTTAATCCCTTCACCTATTTAACACATCCCCCCACCTATCTCCGTTAACCACCACTATGTTCTCTGTAGGTAGACTCCGATTTTTGTTTTGTCTCTTTTTTACTTGGTTAATTTGTTTTGTTTCATGAGTACCACATATGAATGAAACATATGGCATTTGTCTTTCTCTGACTGATTTCTTTCACTTTAGCATTACACTCTCTACATCCATCCATGTTGTTGCAAATGGCAAGACTTCATTATTTTTTTATGGCTGAGTAATATTGCATTGTATATATATATACTGCTCTTCTTTAACCATTCACCTATCGATGTACATGTGAGCAGTTTCCATAATTTGGCTATTATAAATAATGCTGCTATAAATATAGGGCTTCATATATCTTTTTGAGTTAGTGTTTTCATATTGTTTGGGTAAATACCCAGTAGTGGAATTACTGGGTCATATGATAATTTTATTTTTAATTTTTTGAGGACCCTCCACACTGTCTTCCACAGTGGCTGCCCCAGTTTTCGTTCCCACCAACAGTGCACAAGGGCTCTTTTTCTCCACATCCTCATCAACACCTGTTGTTTCTTGTGTTTTTGATTTTAGCCATTCTGACAAGTGTGAGGTGATATTTCATTGTAGTTTTGATTTGCAGTTCCCTGATGATTGGTGATGTCGAGCATCTTTTCATGTATCTGTTGGCCATCTCTGTGTTTTCTTTGCAGAAATGTCTGTTCATGTCTTCTGCCCATTTTTATTTTTTTATTTTTTTTTATTATTTTTTTTTTAATTTTTTATTGTTATGTTAATCACCATATATTACATCATTAGTTTTTGGTGCAGTGTTCCATGATTCATTGTTTGTTCATAACACCCAGTGCTCCATTCTTCTGCCCATTTTTAAATTGGATTATTTGTTTTCCGGGTGTTGAATTATGTAAGCTCTTCATATATTTTGAATACTAACCCTTTATCAGATATGTCATTTGCAAATATCTTCTCCCATTCAACAGACTGTTAGTTTTGTTGATTATTTGCTATGCAGAAGTTTTTTATTTTGATGTAGTCCCAATAGTTTATTTTTTCTCTTATTTCCCTTGCCTCAGCAGACATATACAGAAAAATACTGCTATGGTTGAAGTCAGAGAAATTACTGCCTCTGTTCTCTTATATGATTTTTATGTTATAGGTCTCACATTTAGGTCTTTTATCATGAAATAAACATTTTGAGTTTATTTTTGTGTATGGTGTAAGAAAGTGGTCCAGTCTCATTTTTTTGCATGGAGCTGTCAGTTTTCCCAACATTATTTGTTGAAGAGACTTTTTCCCCCATATTCTTGTCTTCTTTGTAATAGATTAATTAACCATATAAGTGTGGGTTCACCTCTGGCCTCTCAATCCTGTTCCATTGATCTATGTGCCCATTTTTGTGCCACTGCCATACTCTTTTGATCACTGCAGCTTTATAGTATATCTTCAAATCTGGTATTGTGATACCTTCCAGTTTTGTTCTCTTTTTCAAGATTACTTTGGCTATTCAGGGTCTTTTGTGGTTCCATACAAATTTTAGGATTATTTGTTCTAGTTCTTGAAAAATGCTGTTGGTATTTTCATAGGGATTGCATTAAATCTGTAGACAGTTTGGAAATATGGACATTTTAACAATATTTGTTCTTCTAATCCATGAGCATAGAATATCTTTCCTTTTGTTGTATTATCTTCAGTTTCTTTCATCAGTGTTTTCTAGCTTTCAGAGTACTTGTCTTTCACCTCCTTGTCTATGTTTATTCCTAGTATTTTATTAATTTTTGTGCAATTATAAGTGGGATTGTTTTCTTAATTTCTCTTTGCACTGCTTCATTATTAGTGCATAGAAATGCAGTGGATTCCTGAATATTGGTTCTGTATCCTGTGATCTTACTGAATTCATTTATTAGTTCTAGTAGTTTTTTGGTGGGGTCTTTAGGATTTTCTCTATATAGTATCATGTCATCTGCAGAGAGTAAAAGTTTTACTTCTTCCTTACTAATTTGGATGATTTTTTTTTTTCTTGTCTGATTGCTGCGGCTAGGGTTTCCAGTACTATGTTGAGTATAAGTGGTGAGAATGCACATCCTTGTCTTGATTTCTGACCTTAGGGGACAAGCTCTCCATTTTTTACCATTGAGTATGATGTCAGTTGTGAGTTTTTCATATATGGCCTTCTTTATGATATGGTATGTTCCTGCTAAGCCTATTTTGTTGAGAGTTTTTATCATGAATGGATATTGCACTTTGTCAAATGCTTTTTCTGCATCTATTAAAATGAGCATATGGTTTTTATCCTTTCTCTTATTGATGTAATGAATCATGTTGATTGATTTGAAAATATTGAACCACCTATGCATCACAGGAATAAATCTCAATTGATCATGGTGAATAACTTTTTAAAGTATTGTTGGATTTGGTTTTCTAATAATTTGTTGAGGATTTTTGCATCTATGTTCATCAGAGATATGGTTCTTTTATTGATATTGTCTTTATCTGATTTTGATATCAAGGGAATGTTGGCCTCATAGAATGAATTTGAAAGCCTTCTTTCTTCTTCTATTTTTTGGAATAGTTTAAGAGTAGGTACTAACTCTTCTTTAAATATGTGGTAGAATTCACTTGTGAAGCCATCTCATCCTGAACTTTTGATTGTTGGGAGTTTTTTTATTATTGTTTTGATTTCTTTGCTGGTAATCAGTCTGCTCAAATTTTCTATCTCTTCCTGATTCAGTTTTAGGATGTATGTGTTCTAGGAATTTATCAATTTCTTCTAGGTTATCCAGTTTGCTGGCATATAATTTTTCATAATATTCTCTTACAATCATTTTTATTTCTGTGTTGTTTGTTGTTATTTCTCCTCTTTCATTTCTGATTTCGTTTATTTGCATCCTCTCTCTTATTATTATTATTTTTTTATGAGTCTGGATAAGAGCTTTTCAATTTTGGTGATCTTTTCAAAGAATCAGTTCCTCATTTCATTGATCTGTTCTATTGTTTTTTGTTTCTATTTTGTTTATTTCTGCTCTAATCTTTATTATTTCCTTCCTTCTACTGGTTTTGGGTTTCATTTTTTCTTCTTTGTCCAGTTCCTTTATGTTTAAGGTAGATGTTTGAGATTTTTCTTATTTCTTGAGGTAGGGGTATATTGCTATAAACTTGCTTCTTAGAACCACTTTTGCTGCATCACTGATTTTTTAAGAAGATTTTATTTATTTATCTGACAGAGAGAGAGTGCAAGCACAAACCGGGGGCATGGCAGAAGGAGAGGGAGAAGCAGGCTCTCCACCGAGCAGGGAGCCCAACGTGGGGCTCAATCCCAGGACCCTGAGATCCCACGATCTGAACTGAAGGCAGATGCTTAACCGATTGAGCCACCCAGGCACCCCCACTTCACTGATTTTTACATATATACTTATTTTTACCGTCTTTGTGTTTCCTATTTTTCTTACTCCTACTTTTGATCTTTCCTTTCCATTCAGAGTCTCCTTTAATGTTTCTTGTAGGGCTGTTCAGTTCATGAATTCCTTAACTTTTGTTTGTCTGGGAAACTCTTGATCTCTCCTCTATTCTGAATGATAGCTTTGCTGAATAGAGAGTTCTTGGCTGCAGGCTTTTTTATTTTTTTGTTTCTTGTTTGTTTGTTTATTTATTTAGCACTTTGAATATATTATGACTTTCCCTTTGGCCTGCAAAGATTCTGCTGAGAAATCCACTGATAGCCTTATGGGGTTTCCCTGTATGTAATATTTTCTTTTCTCTTTCTGCTTTTAAAATATTCTCTTTATCACTACTTTTTGCCATTTTAATTACTATATGTCTTGGTATGGACCTCCTTGGGTTGATTTTTTGGGGTGCTCTCTTTGCCTCCTGGATCTGGGTTTCTGTTTTCTTACCCAGGTTTGGGAAGTTTTCGGCTATTTATTTCTTGAAATAATTTTTCTGCCCCCTTTTCTCTCTCTTTTTTTAGCACCCCTATAATGCAGATGTTATTATACTTGATATCACTGAGTTCCCTAAGTCTATTTTCACTTATTATTATTATTTTTCTCTCTCTTGTTCAGCTTGTTTGCTTTCCATTACTCTGTCCTTAAGGTTGCTCATTCATTCTTCTGTTTCTTCTAGCCAACTATTTATTCCATATTGCATATTTTTTATTTCAGCTATTGAGTTCTTCATCTCTGGTTCTTTTTTATGTTTTCTATCTCTTTGTTGAGGGTCTTATTGAGGTTTCCACTCTTCTCTCAAGTCCAATTAGTATCTTTATGACCATTACTTTAAATTCTCTATCAGGCATATTACTTACCTCTGTTTTGTTTAGCTCTCTTGCTGTGATTTTGCACTGTTCTTTCATTTGGGACATATTTCTCTGTCTCCTCATTTTGTCTAACTGTCTGCATCTATTTGTATTTGTTAGGAAAGTCAGCTATGTTTCCTGCTCTTGAAAGTGGTGGCCTTCAGAACAGTTCCTGTAGTGCTCTGCAGTGTAATATCCCCTGTTCACCAGAACCTGGCACTTCAAGGGTGTCTCCTATGTGTGTTTGTGTGTGTCTTACTGTTGTGGTTGAGCCATATTTGCCTTTAGTCCAGTTATCAGCAATGGCTCTCTTTGCCTGTTGTGGGCCTGGTTTTCTCCCTGTTTTGTTAGTGGGCCAGTCTGGAGCTGCCTTGGCCTTGAGTTGAGTCAGACCAGGCATTTGCCAGAGATGTAGTAGCACCAAATTGCAGGGTGCTTCCCGTGTGTTGTCCTCTGAGAATCTTTCATTGGTAGGCAGGACATGCAGTAAGAACAGATATCTCCTCTCAGCCCTCTGCTGGGGCCACTGTTGGACCAGTGTATGTATTATATTCAATATTATGCAGTTATAAAAAAGGATGAGATCTTCCCATTTGTGACAACATGGATGTACCTATAGGGCATTATGCTGAATGAAATATGTCAGACTGAAAAAGACAAATACTATATGATCTCACTCATATGTGGAATCTAAAAACCAAAACAAATGATAAAACAAAAAAAAATCAGAATCAGACCTATAAATAAAGAGAACAAACTGATGGGGGGATGGGCAAAATGGGTGAAAGGGAGTGGGAGATACAGGCCTTCGGTCATGGTATAAATAAGTCATGGGGATAAAAATCACAGCATAGAAAAAGTAGTCAATGATTAGTCATGGGGAATCACAGGTGCAATGTAGAAAACAAGATGGATTCACCCCTGTCAAGCAGTGACTCATGACAAGCAGTGACATAAGCAGCCAGGCGTGTTGCTGCTAAGACCAGGTATCACCGGAACTAGCACCGGCTGAAGGCATCCAGACCTGATAACCAGCAAAGCCAAGAGAGCCTGGAAGAACTGAGAGTTGATAATCACTAGAACTGGAAGAAACCTGCAAAGCCCCAAGACTGATTAGACCCCTTTAAAAAGGGAGGACTTCTGCATCAAACTGTCAGACTTTCCAGATGCTGACTCTTCCACATGTGCCCACATCAGAAAGTCAACTGCCACCAAAGGGCTCTGCCCGAATGATATCTTATCATAGCCGATCCTCCACTGCCTGAACATAAGAAGCTGTAAGTGCCAAGAGTTGCCCCGGAACCATCTCAACTGCCCGCTCTGGGACTGACTCCACATTTGGTTTGTTAACTCTTACCCCTCATTGGATCTTGTTTGTTGTGTGACTTCGTATTGGGCTTTGTTTTGTGTGGCATGTATCAAGAAGCCAAGTTAAATGCCTAATGTGATATCATTGAGTTTGGACTCCTGAACCTGCTTTACAGTCATGTTAACCTTGTGTTATGATTGAATAAAGATGACATTGTGGAAAGACAAAAAGAAAGAAAAAAAAAGAAAAAGTAGTCAATGATATTGTGGTAGTGTTGAATGGTGACAGATGCCAGCTACACTTGTGAACATAGCATACATATAGAGAAGTTGAATCACTTGTACACCTGAAAATAATGTAACTTTACGTGTCAACTATATTCAAATTTAAAAAATTGTAATAAAAATGATCATGATCAAAGGTGGTGGTTATAGAAAGTTAAGATTTCCCAATCAAAAAATATTTTTAAAGAGGGCACGTTCTGCATGGAGCACTGGGTGTTATGCACAAACAATGAATCATGGAACACTACATCAAAAACTAATGATATAATGTATGGTGATTAACATAAAAAATTTAAAAGAAAAAAATTTCTTTAAATTATCAAATATTTAAAACAAAATGCTTTATGTTAGATTATGTGATATTATGTTTATTTAAAAATTTTCAGAGTCTAAAATTATCAAAAACACATAATATACATCTAACTACTAATTTACAACTGCTGAAAAGAACTTTACTAAATTAATAATCTGACTGGAAATTTCATGAATTACAGGCAGTTATATATATTGTCCTATCATTGATCAATGAGGCTTGTTAACTAGATTTTTCATGCATGTATAAAGATAATCAGCACATAAAATGTGATATTGGGCATTGTCAGAATCTAAATTATTTTATAAATCAAAGAATCATTAAAATATGTTTTATTATTTAAATGTTTTAAATTACCATTTCTTAAGTATATATGCAATTAATATTAAATATTAAATACATTTTAAAATTTATTAATCATATTAGACCTTGGAAATTGACAAATCAATCATGACACTTTCTGTGACTTTTACATGAAAGTTATATTTTGTGAACTATTTTTTGTATATATATTTCTACACAGTTCATATTTGCTAAATAATATTTTTGTGATACAGAGGTGATTTTTAAAATTTAAAATTTAAATTTAATTTTTTTAGATTATACATTGTGCAATTGAAAATAATGTTTGTGTTGCTACATGATAATAACATTTTTATTTCTGCATTATTTCTACCATAACACTGAAAATTCCTGGGTTACTTCTCAGCTGCAGCAATTATGAAACTTGTGACATTGAGCAAGTTAGTACTAAGTCTTGTTTTTTCCATCTTTGAAATGGAAGATACAGTAGTACTTAACCCAAAAGGTACTTAACCCCATTAAGAATAAATAAAATATTCACAAATGTCTGGCATGTGGGTAATGCTCAGTAATTATTACACTTTATTTTTAGTATAAGTTCTTACCTTTACCAAAAAATAAGTTCCAATTAATACCTCTACCAGATTTTACTACAATTTTTTAAGAAGTACTGTGAACAGTTCTACTTTTAATAAAAACCCTCAAATATTAGCACTATAAATCAAATAACTAAAGTAAGAAATTATATTTTGAATAGAAATCACAATCAAAAGACAAAATGTGCCCTTTGCAGGTTTATTTTGGTTAGAACTGGAATACACATTAAACCTTACCTTTGCTTAACCATACAGAAACAGCAAATGGCAGTATGCATTCCCTGGTTTTTGTTTGCTTTTTGTCTTTTGTTTGTTTGTTTGTTTTTTACCCTTGTAGGAAGTTATTTATATTTTGACTGACTTTATTCACAGCATGCTTTTATTGAGTTATATCTTTTTTTATCATTTTCTTTTCTTTCTTTTCTTATGTTAATCACCATACATTACACCATTAGTTTTTGATGTAGTGTTCCATGATTCATTGTTTGAGTATAACACCCAGGGCTCCATGCAGAACGTGCCCTCTTTAATACAAATCACCAGGCTAACCCATCCCCTCTAGAGCCCTCAGTTTGTTTCTCAGCATCCATAGTCTCTCATAGTTTGTCTCCCCCTCCGATTCCCCCCCTTCATTTTTCCCTTCCTGCTATCTTCTTCTTCTTTCTTTTTTTTTTTTAACATATATTGCATTATTTGTTTCAGAGGTACAGATCTGTGATTCAACAGTCTTGCACACTTCACAGCGCTCACCATAGCACATACCCTCCCCAAATGTCTATTACCCAGCCACCCCATTCCTCCCATACCCACCACTCCAGCCACCCTCAGGTTGTTTCCTGAAATTAAGAATTCCTCTTATCAGGGAGGTCATATGATACATGTCTTTCTCTGATTGACTTATTTCGCTCAGCATAATACCCTCCAGTTCCATCCACGTCGTATCTTATGTAATTCATTTGACCCATGTTCAAATTATTAACTGTGTATTTTTTTAAACCAAATCTTTGTTTCTTCTTTTACAGTGTTTTAACATACTATTTTTAAAGCAGTTTTAGGTTTACAGAAAAATTGATCAGAGAGTACAGAGAGTTCTCATATAGCCCTCTTCCCACCCTTCCAGTTTCTCCTATTATTAACATCTAGCATTAATCTAGTATATTTATTAAAACTTCTAAGCCAGTTTTGACACTTTATTTTTTTAAAGATTTTTTATTTATTTATTTGACAGAGAGAGACACAACGAGAGAAGGAACACAAGCATGGGGAGTGGGAGAGGGAGAAGAAGGCTTCCCGCTGAGCAGGGAGCCCAATGTGGGGCTCAGTCCCAGGACCCCTGGGATCATAACCTGAGCTGAAGGCAGACACTTAATGACTGAGCCACCCAGGAGCCCCTTGATACATTATTATTAACTAAAGTCCACAGTTTACCTTAAGATTCACTTTTTTGTTATACATTCTATGAGTTTTGACAAATATATAATAACAAGTATCCACTATTTTAGTATCATACAGAATAGTTCTACTGTCTGAAAAAATTCTCTGAGTTCTATCTATTCATCCATACCTCCTTTATCCAGACCCTCTGAGTGCTAAATGATAATAACATATTGTCATATGTTATGATACTTGTCTTAGCTTGCCTTTTCTAGAATGTCATATAATTGGAATCATTAATATATAGCCAGAAGATAATCTTCTTTCACTCGGCAATATATATTTAAGTCTCCTCTGTCTTTTTGTGGCTTCATAGCTCATTTCTTTTTCATACTGAATAATATTCCATTTTATGGATGTAGCACAGTTTTTTTTTTTATCAATTCACCTATCTAAGGATATTGTGTTTACTTCCAAGTTTTAGCAATTATGGTTAAAGCAACTATACACATTCATGTGCGGGACTTTTGGTGAACATAATTTTTCAGTCAATTTGGGTAAACACCAAGGAGCATTATTACTGGAACATATGGCAAGAGAACATTTAATCTTGTTAGAATTGCCAGTATGTCTTCTAAAGTGAACGTACAGAGGTACCTAGGTGGCTCAGTCAGTTAAGGTCCAACTCTTGATTTCAGCTCAAGTCATGATCTCACTGTTGTGAGATCAAGCCCCACTCAGGCTTGTGCTCAGCACGGAGTCTGTTTAAGATTCTCCCCCTCTCCCTCTGCCCCTCCATCCCACTGCTTGCACTCTCTCTCTCTCCCTAGAAAAATAAAATACAATAAAATAAATAAAATAAAATAAAATAAAATAAAATAAAATAAAATAAAATAAAATAATAAAAAAGTGAATTTATAATTTTGCATTCCCAGCAGCAATGGTGAAACACCTTATCATTTTTTTTAGTAAAGATAAAGGGGGTTGTTTTTCTAATTTTCAATAAATTTTTGTTTAGGTTCTAAATTTTAAAAAACAAAGTGTTTTGTAAGGTAATGGAATAATTTATCCAAGGCATTGTTTTCTATAGAGAGTGGTCATTTGAAAAAGAAAGATGAAGAGACAATGCTACTGGTATCTGGTTAAAGGGTAATTCAGAGAGACCAAAAACAAACCAAAGCCAAACCAAAAATAACAACTAAAAATATATGAACTTTCAACGAAACTGCTCACAATAAATGATAATTAATGTAACGTTGATCATAAACACTTTGTTCCTTCTCAGATGAAGTCACCACTTTACCCTGCAACATTTTTATGGGTATAATTAGATAAATAGCATTTTTGTTTAGTTTATAATTCTTTCCATTGAGGAACTTATTTTTATTTCATATTTAAAACCGACTGGTTTTGGTGCTGGATAAATGCAATTTTTGTGTACACAAAACTTATTTGCTTCAGAGTGGGAAAATTATTTATGCTTTCCAGCCATTCAGGTGTTCTGACTACTTATACAGATTCTGCTCAAGTCAAAAAGAACAGTCAGTCCTACTACATTGTGCATTTTTTTTACATTGTGCACTTCAGCACTACTTTAGGAATAAAAATGAATTATTTGTTTTATAGTATATTGATGTAGTGAATTACCTAATATCATCTTTAAAAAATAATTATTATTTTTAAAATGACCCACAATGAGTGAATTTTTATTTTGTTCCTTTCTATGGATTTCAAAACACTTTTATTTCCTTGTGAATTATCTATAAATGTTCTAGTTTTTGGTGACCAAGTAATCATCTGTGTCTCCTTTGAGATAGAAGTGTTACTTGAGGGTAGGGAAGTCATCAAGTTTTGGGCTACAGAATAAGATATCCTAGATTCAAATATTGGTTCCATAATAAGCCTTAAGAATATCACTTCCAACACCTAACTGAGCTCCATTTTCCTCAGCTATAAACTATGAACACTTCCCTCACAGTTTTCTTGTGGGCTGTAGATCAGCATGGAGCACCTATTTTGCTAAGTGGCATAATAGAGGGTATATAAATGCTGACTGCTGTTACTATAATTATGGCACAATGTCTGTCACATAGCACATATTTGATGAATGAATAAAAGAGCATATGGAAAGAAGGAGAAACACATTATTGCAAAAAAAAATCTTTGTTATATTTTAAAGAAAACACTCTACTAAAAGATTTTGTTTGATCTTCTATTTTTCAAGGGAAATGAATAGACAGAACTGGTATTTTTCATGATGGAAAATACCCTTGCTATGACTTCATCAGTTTTCCTCAAAAAAAATCACTACACATACTGTTTTTAGTGAGTTCCCTGTGCATGTTTGCTGGTACTTCCTTCACACATTGGAACATTTGAGTCAACTCAAACTCCGCCCACATAAAATATCAACATAAACTGTACTAAAAGTACATTTTAGTTCCTGAATTGGGCATGTAAAATATACCCTCATATACCACATAAAAGTTTTGAAAATGTTGACCATCTTCTTTGATGGCAAAAAACCTTCTGTCACTCACCCATACCACATCTTGAACCTCATTCGCAGTGTGGAAAATAAGCTTCAATTGTGCCATATTCTAAATTTCCTATCCTTTGAGGGCCTTGGCAAAAGAGATTTTATCCTTTGCTGTTCATGTGATAATACTTCCATGATTTCATTGAAGTTACCTCATAAAATATAATGATAAACAGAAGGGTTACCCTTTTCTCTAGTGGGAACACTTTATATAAAGAAGTATAATTTCCCTTGTGGTTTGAAGTACCATATGGCTTTTTCCCACTTGCTTTAGACTTTTTTTTAAAGACAATAAACATTAGATATATCCTTTAAGATTTAGGAGACCCCAAAACTTATCACAGCTTTCATCATCAGGCTACAACACATAGCTAATATAATATACCCACTCTGAGGAAAGCTAAGATAAAATGGCAATGTTAACAGGTTCTAAGAGCTGTCTTGAGCATTAAATCAGGGTGTGTGTTGTTCAACATCAGGGTATTTTCTTGTTTCCTTTTCTTTAAATAGATTTTTCAAGAGTGATGGATTGAGTTATTCATACATTTGTAAATGAAGATTTATTTGACTCTATTTTCAAAACCCACAAAATGCCACGTCAAAGCCATCCCATTTTGGTTATCAACATAAGTGGAACATAATGGCTTTTCTGGTGCACCTTATTCAAATTCATAAGAAATCGTCCTCTAATTGATTTTAAAATAAGGCTTGACAGGAGCAACTAACACCCTTACAAGGCTAAAGTGCCTAAATAAACTTTTTTTTTTAACATATCTGCTTGGATTTGTAACTACACACTACCTCAACTACATTAATCTGTTTATGAAGTTCATTGAATTTGTAACCTAAAACCCAAGTTAGCTAAGCCACAAGGCCCTCAAACATTCACTCTCATGTAGCATGATGATGGGGGACCCATAGTTCTCTTAGACTCTAGTATTCGAGTTACTTCCTTGACTTCTTTGACTCTTACTGATGCCTATTAAAAACTTAAAAAGCCACTCAAGAGACACTTCCTTATGTCATTGTTAAATCTTTGAACTCTTATTCACTACACTTGAGCTGTGCCTCACATCTTCTTTTACTGTGTCAGCAAACTCTAAGACAAAGCCAGTGTCAGTGCCCTGGCACAGGAATTTTGTTTGTTTATTTATTTGTTTTTATGTTTTGTTGCTGTTTCTAAGAAGCCTTGAAACTACTTGGTCAGCAACAGCATAGAAGAGAACACCATGGATTACAAATTTATTCAGGAAATTCAGCCTAAAATGTTTTATTTGAAGAAATTAATACATAAAATTACCAAATAACTTTGTGCAATTTCTATTCAGTAGAATGACTATTTTATTTCTCTGTCTCCAGTGTTCTTACTGTGCTCATCTTTTTTTTTTTTTAAGATTTATGAATTTATTTAAGAGAGAGAGAGAGAACATGTGCACCCATGTTTGTGCACACAAACAGGGGAAGGGGCAGAGGGAGAGGGAGAGTAAGAATCTTAAGTAGGTTCCACACCCAGTGCAGCATGGAGCAGCCTGATTCAGGGCTCAAATTCATGAACCTGAGATCATGACATGAGCCAACATCAAGAATTGGATGCTCAACCAAATGAGCCATATTTGGCTCTTCTTTTAAACATATTTCATACTTCATTATTTTGCCATCACTTAGTCACAGTTTTCTTAAATCAAACCACTTGAAAAGAAATATGACCCAAAAAAGCTAGATAAGATAAAATTTACATATGTAAAGCATGTGTATATATATGTATATGTGTCTATATGTATATGATTCTATATGGAAATTTACAACAGAAAGCGTTTTTTTGTCTAAATTCTATTCTAATTTATGACTTTCATTATTCCCATGTTGGATGTTAAACTCACAGAAGGTTTGTTTTCCTACTTTAAATATTCAATATTAGAGAAGGTTTCCATCAAAGAAAAGTATTTAAACACAGCACTGGCTTAAGAAGAGATTCTATGGTAGGAGATCAAGAAATGGTTAAGATTAATCATTTTACATGTACAGGTATAGTACCCATGAGCTCCATAAAAATTTACTTTGAGGTTCATATAAACTTAAAAGGAAAATAGAATACTATGAAACAAAATATAATAGAAAAAAATTCTATGAGAATTATTAAATGTATTCTCTGTACTTTAGATAAGAACCACTCTGAGACACTCTAGTACATAAAAACTTTGATCCTTTTGTTCTTTTTTGTTTTTTTTTTAAGATTTTATTTATTTTTCAACAGAGAGAGAGACAGCGAGAGAGGGAACACAAGCAGGGGGAGTGGGAGAGGGAGAAGCAGGCTTCTCGCTGAGCGGGGAGCCCGATGCGGGACTCAATCCCAGGACCCTGGGATCATGACCTGAGCTGAAGGCAGACGCTTAACGACTGAGCCACCCAGGCGCCCAGATCCTTTTGTTTTTAAATCTTAATTTCAAGGAAAGTTTTATAATCCTTATATTTAATAGTCCATGCACTTTTCAACATTCATTAAGTATCTATTTATATCAAACATTGAGCTAAAAGCACTCACAAGAATCCTTACGGTTAGCCCAAATTTGTAGAGGATCTTTCAATCTCTCTCTGTATCTTGGTTTTCTTATATGAATGTATTATGTGACTTTAAAGTAGTTTCTATCTTTCATTTTCTATAATTCAGATGGTTCTAAGTTTTTTTTTTCTCCAAGACAGCATTTCCTATGCAGTAAATCCCAGACCATGTTCCTTGGAACTCCAAAGGTCTGGGAAAAGCATAGGATCCTAAAAGAAAAAGAAAAACAGAATAGAACAAAACAAAACAAAAACTTCCAAGACATCCAAAGAAACAGAAAAGCCAAGGCAAAATTTTAAAATACTCAACATCACCCATCATCAGGGAAATGCAATCAAAACTGCAATGACATATCACCTCACCCTTACCAGAATTTCATCCGTTCTTTTTTTAAATTTTCATTAGGCTGGAAGCCCAATTTCCTTTTAGAACATCCGTTCCTTAAGACCTCAGACAAAACCTCTTTGGCATCAAAGAATAAACATTAGCCTGGAATATGAGACACTTGGCTTCCAGTCCTGGTTCTGGCTGTCATTCCCAACAAGTCTTTCAATTATTAAGGAATCCCCTTTCATTTTCAAAAAGAAGAGATTGGGTGAGATGAACTTTGCAGTTCATTTTTTGTCTAAATTATTGAACATAATTTTAGTGACAGTTTTAGACTTTATGCATTCAAAATCTTTCCTCTATTAAAAGATGCATATGATCCTTTAGAAGTTGAAGAACAAATCTGGTAAGTTTAGTAAAGTATGAAAATTAATTTTAGATAATAAAAAGTAATAGGGCTTCCTTGACCACTGTTAACATATTAGTTTATTTTATTTTATTTTTTAATTAATTTATTTTTTCATCACATAGGTTTTTTATTGTCTCAAATCACAACAAGGGTGAGTATGGTACAAAAAGCCTTTTTTTTTTATTAAAGGTAGAGGTCAGTGATTCATCAGTCTTATATAATACCCAGTGCTCATTACATCACGTGCCCTCCTTAATGTCCATCACCCAGTTACCCCATCCCCGCAACACCTCCTCTCCAGCAACCCTCAGTTTATTTCCTATAATTAAGAGTCTTTATGGTTTGTTTCCCTTAGAGTTCAATGATTCATCAGTCTTATATAATACCAACTGTTCTTTACATCACGTGCCCTAATGTCCATCATCCAGTTACCCCATCCCCCCACACCCCCTCCCATCCAGCAACCCTCAGTTTATTTCCTATAATTAAGTCTCTTATGGTTTGACTCCCTCTCTGATTTTTGTCTTGTTTTATTTTTCCCTCCCTTCCCCTATGATCCTCTGTTTTGTTTCTTAAATTCCACATATGAGTGAAATCATATGATAATTGTCTTTCTCTGATTGACTTATTTTGCTTAGAATAATACCCTCTAGTTCCATCCACGTCATTGCAAATGGCAAGATCTCATTTTTTTTGGAAGGATGGGTAATATTCTGTTTTATATATATATATACACCACATTTTCTTTATTAATTCATCTCTTGATGGACATTTGGGCTCTTTCCATAGTTTGGCTATTGTGGACATTGCTGCTATAAACATTGGGGTGCACGTACCCCTTCGGATCACTACATTTGTATCTTTGAGGTAAGTACCCAGTAGGGCAATTGCTGGGTCATAGGGTAGATCTATTTTCAACTTTTTGAGGAACCTCTATACTGTTTTCCAGAGTGGCTGCACCAGCTTGCATTCCCACCAACAGTGTAGGAGGGTCCCCTTTCTCCACATCCCTGCCAACATCTGTCATTTCCTGACTTGTTAATTTTAGCCATTCTGACTGGTGTGAGGTGGTATCTCGTTGTGGTTTTGATTTGTATTTCCCTGATGCTGAGTGATGTGGAGCATTTTTTCATGTCTGTTGGCCATTTGGATGTCTTCTTTGGAGAAGTGTGTGTTCATGTCTTCTGCCCATTTCTTGATTGGATTACTTGTTTTTTGGTTGTTGAGTTTGATAGGTTCTGTATAGATTTTGGACACTTGCCCTTTATCTGATAAGACATTTGCAAGTATCTTCTCCCATTCTGTAGGTTGTCTTTCGGTTTTGTCGACTGTTTGCTTTGCTGCACAAAAGCTTTTTATCTTGATGAAGTCCCAGTAGTTCATTTTGCCCTTGCTTCCCTTGTCTTTGGAGACATGTCTACCAAGAAGTTGCTGTCGCTGAGGTCACAGAGGTTGCTGCCTGTCTTCTCCTTTAGGATTTTGATGAATTCCTGTCTCACATTTAGGTCTTTCATCCATTTTGAGTCTATTTTTGTTTACAATGTAAGAAAATGGTCCAGTTTCATTCTTCTGCATGTGGCTGTCCAATTTTCTCTTTAACACCATTTGTTGAAGACACTGTCTTTTTTCCATTGGATATTCTTTCCTGCCTTGTCAAAAATTAGTTGACCAAAGAGTTGAGGATCCATTTCTGGGTTTTTCTATTCTGTTTCACTGATCTATGTGTCTGTTTTTGTGCCAGTAAGATACCATCTTGATGATTACAGCTTTGTAATAGAGCTTGAAGTCCAGAATTGTGATGCCACCACCTTTGGTTTTCTTTTTCAACATTCCTTTGGCTATACAGGATTTTTTTTTTCTGGTTCCATACAAATTATAGGATTATTTGTTCCATTTCTGTGAAAAAAATTGAAGGTATTTTGATAGGAATTGCATTGAATGTATAGATTACTCTAGGTAGTATAGATATTTTAACAATATTTGTTCTTCCAATCCATGAGTATGGAATGTTTTTCCATTTGTGTCTTCCTCAATTTCTTTCATAAGTGTTCTATAGTTTTCTGAGTACAGATCCTTTGCACATTTGGTTACATTTATTCCTAGGTATCTTAGGTTTTGGGTGCAATTGTAAATGGTGTTAACTCCTTATTTTCTCTTTCTTCTCATTGCAGTCTATAGAAATGCAACTGATTTCTATGCATTGTTTTTTTTTTAATCCACCACTTTGTTGAATTCTTGTATTAGTTCTAGCAATCTTGGGGTGGACTCTTGGGTTTTCCACAGAAAGTATCTTGTCATCTGCAAAGAGTGAGAGATTGACTTCTCTGCCCATTCAGATGCTTTTTATTTCTTTTTGTTGTCTGATTTCCGAGGCTAAGATTTCCAGTACTATATTGACCAACAATGGTGAGAGTGGACATCCCTGTCATTTTCCTGACCTTAGGAGAAAGGCTTTCAGTTTTTCACCAGTGAGAATGATCTTTGCTGAGGGCTTTTGATATAAGGCTTTTATGATATTGAGATAAGTTCCCTCTATCACTACACTGTGAAGAGTTTTAATCAAGAAAGGATGTTGTATTTGTCAAATGCTTTTTCTGCACCAATTGAGAGGATCATATGGTTCTTGTCCTTTCTTTCATTGATGTAGTACATCACATTGATGGATTTGCAGATGCTGAGCCAACCTTGCAGCCCAGGAATAAATCCCACTGGATCATGGTGAATAATCCTTTTAATGTGCTGTTGGATCCTATTGGCTAGTATCTTGGTGAGAATTTTTGCATCCATGTTCATCAGGGATATTGCTCTGTAATTCTACTTTTTGGTGTTGTCTTTGTCTGGTTTTGGGATCAAGGTAATGCTGGTCTCATAGAAAGATTTCTGAAGTTTTCCTTCCATTTCTATTTTTTGAAACAACTTCAGAAGTATAGGTATTAATTCTACTTTAAATATTTGGTAGAATTCCCCTGGGAAGCCCTCTGGTCCTGGACTCTTGTTTGTTGGGAGATTTTTGATTACTGCCTCAATTTCCTTGCTGATTATGGGCCTGTTTAGGTTAGCTTCTTTATTTTAAAATTGTTTCTTATTTGTTTCTCTTGCTTGAATTGGGTTTCCCAAAAGACAAGAACAATGTCTTCTTTTTTCCTCCTTTTAATTCAAAATAAAATTCCTGACATAAGATAGTAGTTTGACAACTTTTTTTGAATACGTAAGTGAAAATCAAAGAGAGAGATCTCTTGTCACATATTTTTACAACTGTTGGGAAAATTCACGGTGCTCACCATAGCACATACCCTCCCCAATGTCTATCACCCAGCCACCCCATCCCTCCCACCCCACCCCCACTCCAGCAACCCTCAGTTTGTTTCTTAAGATTAAGAATTCCTCGTATCAGTGTGGTCATATGATACATGTCTTTCTCTGATTGACTTATTTCACTCAGCATAACACCTTCCAATTCCATCCACGTTGTTGCAAATGGCAAGACTGTTGAATCACAGATCTGTACCTCTGAAACAAATAATGCAATATATGTTAAGAAAAAAAAAAAGAAGATAGCAGGAGGGGAAGAATGAAGGGGGTAAATCGGAGGGGGAGACGAATCATGAGAGACGATGGACTCTGAAAAACAAACTGAGGGTTCTAAAGGGGAAGGGGGTGGGGAGATGGGTTAGCCTGGTGATGGGTATTAAAGAGGGCATGTTCTGCGTGGAGCACTGGGTGTTATGCACAAACAATGAATCATGGAACACTACATCACAAACTAATGATGTAATGTATGGGGATTAACATAACAATAAAAAATATAAAGAAAAAAACTGTTGGGAAAAAATAATATTTAAGGGATGGAGATGGGTAGAAGAGATATTATAGTTTATTTATTTGAAGGAGAGTTTAATAAAAGGTAAGTATGTTTCCTTTCTATCCTTTACCACACATTCCTAGTGTCAAACCTTAAATTTAATTCAATTGACTTTTATTAAGTGTCTACCCTACTGCTGGCAAGAAAACAGAATTTAGAACCAGAAATGGATACCAATTCTGGTTCTTTCATTCACTGTTATATAACCCTGGGCCTAGGTATCTCACATTCTGAGTTGCAATATTCTCAACTATATTGTGGGGATGATAATATCTAGTTTCCAGGTTTGTACCAATGATTAAGTTAGGTAAGGTAAGCTCACTCCCAACAACAGAGCTGAGCTCTGAGCAAGCCCTTGATATATCTTTGCAAGTAGTGTTATTATTTGTATTCAATGTATTTAATGGGTCTCCAATGAAATGAATGGGGTCTGAAATGTTAAAATTTCTGATATATTTCTACTTAAATAAGTAATAACTTTGTTGCCTACATTTTTTTACTGCCCTTCTTAAATATGTTTTTGGTTTACAGATGCCTTGGAAATTTTGATAAATGAGGTTTTTTTTCCATATATGTGCATGTACAAACATACTCTCATGCACATAATTTTGTTAAATATTTCAGTAAACTATCTATCTCATTAAAGTGTTTCCCTTAGTTTATGTCTACAACAAGTAAAATCAAATTAAATTGGTAATATTAGAAATTTTACAATGTCAAGGAAAGTCCTTCCACTGAAAAAAGTATTTGAAAATCACATATGTTAGGGATGTTGTTAATATTATGCTTTCTGTCTTTCTGAGTAATGATGTAAAAAGAACAGTAGGCAAAAGATAGAAGATGAAATCTTAAGTTCAATGAGAAATTAGAGTTCACCAAGCAATACAGGAGGATTTACTGATTATTCACTAGATATGGGATGGGGCAAGTGAGTGGAAAGTTAAGCATTGTTCATTGCTGATATTTAGCAAGTTTGTTTGTGAACATTATTTTGGCATCAATTTCAGAGTTTATGTTTCTCCAACAGAACAAGTCTTATTACATTAATTTTCTAAACTTTTATAAGTCAGAGGGAGAAATTGAATTGTAGTAAGTTATAACAGGACCCTCAGTCCAACCCACAAAGATCTCTGGCGTAGGTATATTGATTTGGAATTGTTTTCAACCGAAGCAAATGGCCAACCATTGTACCCCAGTATGGGTGGCTCATTAGATACAGGTTGTTCTTGGGGTGAGCACTGAACCTTCAGTAAGCCTTCTCCTTTTTAACCAAAGGAAATATCCAGAAAGATGCAGCTATGAATTATGAGCAGTCAATATTTTCACTCACTGAGGCAACAGATGTCTTGGTCTTGAAAGAAGAAAGGGAATTACACAACAGCATTATACTATTTGTTAATCTCTCATAATAGATATTATTGTTAGTTATATTTTCTAGTTGGAATGTAAGTGTGAATGGTCAGAGAAGGTGGAGAAATAATATGGGTGTATATATGTGTGTGTGTGTGTGTGTGTGTGTGTGTGTGTGTGTGTGTGTGTGTGTATAGCAAAGCTGATACAAATTTATCATCACAAAGCTTTAGGAGGAATACATTTATCTTCAGATCCTATATTTATGTAGCCCACCAAAGATGTTATTTTAAAATTTTCTTCTTGAAAGTCTTACTCCAATACAATTTTAAAAGAATTATCAATGTGGCCTCATATAGAAAACTGTGACTAATTAACTCCCTTTCAACTTTATCAGCATTATCCTTACTAAATTTATATCCAACTAATTTATACATTTGTTACTTTATAAATGCTACTAATATATTTCATGTGTTTGTACTCTGCCTTCCAGCTAAAAATAAAAGTTTTTTTTGAGGATAGGTGCTGAGTCCTCATCTTCAGTTGTGGTTATACATACCCAACATCAATCATTTATTCAGTTACCATGTTGACTCACCAGTTTTATTTTTATTTTTTATATTGTTCTGTTCTACCATGATCCAGAATCTCTGCCTCTGTGTGTGTGTGTGTGTGTGTGTGTGTGTGTGTGTGTGTGTGTGTGAAAACAAAAAATTTATTGTCTCACATATCTGGAACTGGAACTTCAAAATTAAGGTGTCACCAAGGCCATGTTCTCTCTGGAACCTAGACTGGCAAGTCCTTCCTTGACTCTCCCTACCTTCTAGTGATTTGCTGGCAATCTTTCAGATTCCCTGCCCTTTCTTCTTTTTTTTTTTAAATTTTGTTTTTTAATAGTAGTGAAACTACACTCTCAAAAAAATATCAGATAACTTTAGAATACATATAAATCACATTTAGTAAAATCACAGCTCAATTTTACAGCTCAATTTACGAATAATAATTCTAGGGTTAAAGAACACATAGTGACAAAACAACTTCAAGTTAATCAGGAACAAATTTTTGGTGCCCTTTTGATTTAGCCATAAGTATATATACATTTAAGGCCTTTTTAACTGACCATAACTGAGTAATGTGTGATTGGAATTAAATCAGTAGCACCATTATTGCTAACTTATTTAATATTTGTTCACCAGATAGTTCTAACCATTAATAAATATCATTATTGACATAAAATGAATAACTTAAAGTGTTTTGGCAGCCTCTACCAATTACTGTTACCTTGTTTTTAAGTCCCCAAATTATTCAATGGTGTTAAAGGAGTAATATGATTCAGTCTTGAAGAGCTCAAATGATCTGCTTTACATTTTGCTACAGATAGTTAAAACCTCACTGTTTTTCAGTAACATTTGCTGTTAGCAGACTGTTTTCTCAGGGATTTCTTGAAAATTACATTTTCCCTGCATTAAATAGTACCCCTGTGGCCTACGAGCTGATATTCTGTTTTCTTTAGAACCTAACATACCCTGAAGTCTTGCTGAAACTAAGGAATAAAATCAATGAAAATTAAAGCTGTTTCCTAAAAGGAGAATTTTTTTTCTTTTGTTGCCTCATTACTTCATCTTGATGGGATAATAAGGTAATGGGTACAGAGGAATTTTTTGACATATAAAGATGAAAGTATGAAAGTTTGATCAATCATTTACTTTTTGATTCTCATTCTCATTCCCTATTAGAGATAAAATATATTGGTAGATTTTGTATATGCATTATACATATATAGGTGTAGATTTTGTATATATATTTGTAGATTTTGTATATATATTATGTAATGTAGTATATGTTATATATCACATATATATATTTACATGCAATAAAGTGCATATAAAATATTTCACTTCCCTTCTATGAATTAGTCAAACTTTTAACCTGTAAGATAAATGTTACTCTCATGAATTAAAAGGTTTAATAAATATTTATTAAGTTTTTGCTGTGTGGGTTGTACTGGTGGACATTGTTAAATGAAGTAGCAAAATAAAGGTGAGTTCCTGCCTTGGAAGACATTATTAATCTGTTAGGAAAACAAGCTATGCATATGGGAGATATAAATAATTCCAAGAAAAAAATATGTGATAAATAGCAACTAAATGATACAAACTATGAATTCTATATCAGTTTGCTAGGGCTGCCATAACAAAATACCATAGACTTGGTGGCTTAAGTAACAAAAATTGATTCCTCACAGTTTTGGGGTTTGGAAGCCCAAGATCAAGGCACTGGTGGATTCAGTGTCTGGGGAATGCCTCTTTCCTAGTTAGTGATGAATACTGAATGTAAGCAGATTCCCTTCTCATTTGCTGGAGGGTGAGAAACACAATCATGGCTACTCCACAGATAGAAGAGAAAGCAGTGGTGTCAATGTACATTCCTCGGACGTGACAAAGGGCCAATACAAAGAATATATTGAGAATAGTGTGCATAATCATATTGGACTAATGTCTGACCAGTAGCATTATATGCCTTTAGGCCCAGGAGGATAATCTGGGAGGTAGGAGTTCATTATAAAGTGAATAATATGACTGGAACTGATTGTCTATAGCCTTGCCATTGGAGGAAGGTGACAGAAGAGAAAATGCAACGTTGAAAGTGGACGTTTGGGCTCCCATGTGAAAAAGCATCCTTATGAAAACTTTTGGGATGACAAGACTTAGTGTACAGAAATACAAAGTGAAGAGAGTGCAGTGACACAGATAGCCAAATGTGCAGAAACAGGAGTACACAGTGATTTTATCCAGAGACGGGTGAGGCATATTTGAATTATTTAATCCTGTGAGCATGGGTTGAGCATTTGAAGGTACCAGATGCAATGCAGGATATTGAAAACATAGGATTAAATTAAACATGGTCCAGGGCTCCTGGGTGGTTCAGTCGTTAAGCATCTGCCTTTGGCTCAGGTCATGATCTTGGGGTCCTGGGATCCAGCCCCGTATCCGGCTCCCTGCTTGGCGGGAAGCCTGCTTCTCCCTCCTCCACTCCCCCTGTGTTCCCTCTCTCACTGTCTCTCTCTCTCTCTGTCAAATAAATAAATAAAATCTTTAAAAAAAATTTAGACATGGTCCTTGGACTCAAAGATCTTATAGTCTAGTGGGGTAACATTAAGTGTATGATAAATTAAACTGTGTTCTAGTTGCCATGTTAGAAGTGTGTATAGAGTATATTAGGTTCACCAAAGAAAGAGTGGTCAAGTTTAGGTACCTACAAAAACTCCTTCAATGTGTACTGTGTCATGTAAAATGATAACATATGCTGTTAAAAATTAAAGGATGAGACACGTATCGAATGGAGCACTGGGTGTTATACACAAACAATGAATCATGGAACACTACATCAAAAACTAATGATGTAATGTACGGTGATTAACATAACATAATAAAGTAAAAAAATTAAACGATGAGAAAATGAAGTAGAATTCTGAGAGTCCTAAATGCCAATAAAAAATACTGTGGCACCAGGAAGGGCAGTGTGCAAAATAGCAGGACATTAAGGACTAGTACCAGAACTATGGCAATGTAGCATAGGAGCTTGGAGAAGGAGACATGTGGAACAAATGCCTCCTGGAACTCAGTTTGCCGTTTACTATGTGGGCAAATTTAGTCAACATCTTGTGCCTTAGTTTCCTCTTATGTTAAATGTTTTTGTAAAGATTAAATTATTTGATATATGTATGCAGTTATGCAAGACTGATGGGTTAATCAGAGCCTGTTCTTCTCAAAACAATACTCACTCTTAGAAGAAAAAACTAGGAAACCAGATAAATAGTCCATTCTTTCTGGTGAGGCATTTTTATTCAAATATTGGGTAATATGGAGTGAGAAAGTATCTGCTCTTCTTTTTATTAAAACAAACTGCATATGATTTAAATATAATACAAAATTCTTAGGATAGTTGCCCATTTTCCTTAGCTTGAAGTATTTCCTTTTTGGAAAAGATAAATAATCACAGCACTAACCATGTTCTGAAAAGACACCCATTCTTGATATAAAGGAACTGGCAATCAAAAAGATCAGGTCTGTATAATAAATACTTAGTTACTATATATGCTACATTTATATATATGTAAATATAATATACACATGTAAATACATATAAAGCATATCTGTATAAAATTTTCCCACAGTGTTTGGGATTTTGTATTATTTTCTGGAGTCTTAGGTTAATGATATTTCAAACCAAAAGTAACTAAATTTAGTATAAGCAAATGTAGGAAATTTTTCCTGTTGTCTGGGAAGTTTCAGTTGGGCTCCAAAACTGATATCAATAGTTACAGAATAACTCCCCAGAGTGGAAAGGAACTGCCAGAATGTTTTAATTTTTTTTAGATTTTATTTACCTATTTGACAGAGAGAGACACACAGAGAGAGAGGGAATACAAGCAGGGGGAGTGGGAGAGGAAGAAACAGGCTTCCTGCTGAGCAGGGAGTCTGTTGTGGGGCTTGATCCCAGGACCCTGGGACGATGACCTGAGCTGAAGGCAGTCTCTTAATGACTGAGCCACCCAGGCGCCCCTGCTAGGATGTTTTAACGGGGCTTCTTAAAAAGTAGCCAGTTGGGCGCCTGGGTGGCTCAGTTGGTTAAGCGACTGCCTTCGGCTCAGGTCATGATCCTGGAGTCCCGGGATCGAGTCCCACATCGGGCTCCCTGCTCAGCAGAGAGTCTGCTTCTCCTTCTCACCCTCCTCCCTCTCATGCTCTCTGTCTCTCATTCTCTCTCTCAAATAAATAAATAAAATCTTTAAAAAAAAAAAAAAAGTAGCCAGTTAAGGTCCTCAGATGTCTCTGTATCAATTATCTATTTTCAGTCTATATAAAGAAGAGACTGAGCAAGACAGCCTCCAAATAAAAGCAACCAGAGTATTGTATTAAACTAGTGTTTATATGCACTGGCAGCAAGAAAGCTCTAAAGCCCCAGTCTACCCCACCTGTAGTCCAGGGCTGATTACAATACATTGTCAGGACTCTGCAGGGAGTTTGGTGTCAGCTTCAGATGGAACAGCACCACTGCAACAAGAGCAGACACTGGGATAATTTCAGACAAGGAAAGACACTGAGAGGATGAAATGTAGAGAAAAAGGGAGGGTCAGAATTAGAGGATATCCATATTGATGGCATCTGCGGCTCCATAAAGACTGCCATGATGTGAAACAGGGAAACACAATTTTTCCAATAGAGAAAGCTCTCAAGGAGTTTCTTAATTCCTCTCTAGGTACTATGGATTGCAGTTGTATTTTTATTTAATCTGAAGGAAAAACTTACTGAGATGGAATCTCACATCCAACAATAGGCTAGATTGTTTGAGACAAACACTCATGCTGAGAATAATTCAATAAGCTGAACAAAAGTTTTTTTAAAAAATCTCTTTTGAAGCCTCAGGAAATTACCAACACAGTGAGACTATGTCGTGCTAGAAAAAGAAGAAAAGATGAGAGAAGTTAACTCAAACCTTGAGGCCACTTTTTGCCCTTAAGAATTGCTGATTTCAAAAATGACATCGGTGGCAAAAAAAAAAAAAAGATAATAAACCAAGCAGAGTTTTTAGAGATCTCCTAGGGCTGAGGAGAAAAGTCAGAAGTCTGAGAAGGGCCTCTGGTAAAAACTGCGGGCTTCTGATGGAAGGACCCAAGGAATGAGGGTGAAACAGAAATAGACTAGCTGTCAGAAGGAATAAAGCCAGCATGTAACCATCTCAGGCCATCTTTGGAATGAGGCTCATTTGCCTCCAGAAGTGTTTCAGGCCACAAGCAAAAGTCAATCTTCTCTAAGGGAAAATAATGTCATTGATCAAACTTACCAAGAAGTTATAAATTTTATTAACCCATCCTTCCTTTTATGTATTTGATTCTGTTCACTGATACCCTTCTTTCTTCTTTCTTTCTTTCTTTCTTTCTTTCTTTCTTTCTCTTTCTTTCTTTCTTTCTTTCTTTCTTTCTTTCTTTCTTTCTTTCTTTCTTTCTTTCTTTCTTTCTTTCTTTCTTCTTTCTTTCTTTCTTTCTTTCTTTCTTTCTTTCTTTCTTTCTTTCTTTCTTCTTTCTTTCTTTCTTCTCTCTTTTCCTGATTCATTGATTGTTTTGTACCTTGTAGACAAAACTGTCTTAATACTAATTTTTAATACTATTTTAATACTAATTGTTTTAATACTAAAATCACAATTTTCTAACATTAAAAATAAAGCATTTGCTTGAGATATTGGTCAAGACTCTTACATTTACAAGTCCCCCAAACAAAAATCTAACTAGTTTAAGGAGAAAACGAAATGAGTTGGTCCAAAGAACTAATGCAACTCACAGGACTGAGGAAGAGTCATAATAATGTGGCCTTTGTGGCTACACGAAGATTCAAGCTGGCTGGTATTTCCTTATATCCAACTTCAGTCACTCCTTAGCCTTTCTTGGCTTTATTTCCTCTAATTTTAGTAGGTCTTCCACACATGACAAGTGATACAACAGATTCAGAATCATATCCCTTCAGTATGGACCCCCCAGAGGCAAAGGCTCAAAATCTAGACTGCTAATGAAAGGGAAGAGCATTCCGGAAGCTCCAACAGGAAACACACCTCCCTCCTCCCCATCCCCCACCCTAGGCTTGAGAGGTTGGGACTGAGGATAGAGAGGAGGAGATGGAAAAGCTTATTCAGCAGTTAAAGATAATAAACACAGCAGTGCACAACACCTAATATACATTTTGTCATATCTGCCTTCAACTCCTTGATTGTTTGATTTTAGGTATGTCTCTTAAGGATTCCATACACTTGGTTTTGTTTGTACAATTCAAGGGGAAATCTGTTTATTTCTTTTTTCCCTTTAAGAGGTGACTTTATCTTTTTTTAATTGTGTTTTATTTTTTTCAAGTTTTTATTTAAATTCCAGTTAGTTAACATAGAGTATAACATTAGTTTCAGGAGTAGAATTCAGTGATACATCACTTACCTACAATACCCAGTGCTCATCACAACAAGTGTAAGAGGTGACTTCATCTCATTCAACCTTTCACTTTTAGAGGGTAAGTTCACCCTAATTTTACCTTTATTTTTATGTAATTTTATATGTAATATTTTTGAGCATCAGCTTTCTTGCTGCCTTTCTTTTGCCTTTTCCATATTTTCTTTTCTATTTTTTCTTCTCTCTTTTCCTTTCTCTGTGGAGAAAGTAGGTTCGTTTTTTAGCTTTTATGGTGGATATGTTTATATCTTTAAGTAAATGCTTGCATCTATGTTTCTTAATCCAGTAATTTCAGAAATAAACCAGTCTTTTTAGCTGCCTAGTATAAAAGATGAAGAAATTATTCTCAAGCTAATTCCAGTTTCCCTTTCATCCCCACGTTTATTTTTTCATTCTCTATTCCACTAAAACATAAACATTGTAACAGCAGAGACTATTCAAAACTGCATCCCCACTTCCCAAAATATTTCTTGGAAGTGAATAAAATGTTCAGTACATATGTTACAGAAAAGGACATGTCAGGAAAGATATGTGTCATACTGATAATAATCATTTCCTCTGGGAACAAGGAAGATGCCTGGTAGGTAAGGCAGTGAACAAATAGCATTTCGGTTTGTATGTAAGTTTAATTTTTATAGTGTGGCTAGTTAAAGTTAATTTAAAAAGGTAAGAATTATGTCACATCCTTTTAGAAAAACTTAAACTGCATAGAATTTATAACACTATATTGTACCCTCACTGTGGGAGTACAGAAATAGGAGACCTCTTTGATAGTTCTATATTTGTAAATGATCTGTTACTTTCGGTCTGGATGTTTATAGTATTCTTTTTTGTTTTAATGTTCAGTAATGTCTTCAGGATGTTGTGTTGTTTGTGGTTGACCATTTCCTTCATTTTCTCGTTTCTGATACACCATGAGCCTTATCAATCTGCTGGAATAACATGTCTCTCTCATTGCTAGAAAATATTCTTCCATTATATATTTTTATATCGATTTCTTTTTTCTATTTTATTTTTACTTTTTAAAATAAATGCATTATATGCACTCAAAGTTTATATCATTGTCTGTCTTCATAGTACGAATTGTTTTTGTTTTGTTATTTTGAAGGAGACAATTCTTATGCTATTGTTCTCTGTTCACCTTAAGAAAGGAAGATCGATGCCGATCTAATGTCTCTAAACTCTGAAAGACTGATAATGAAGAAATGGCTGTTATGACACTGAGAAAGTTTAAAATACATGAACAATTAATCACTATGCCAATTCTGAGACTAGACCTCAAGAGGTCCAGTACTCTTCTGTTCTCTTTCTTGGAATCTTCCCCCTCCCATGAAAACAAACCCAGACTATCAACCTAGAGGATGAGATGAATAAGTGATGATCACTGAAACTGATGTTCTCACTGTCTGCAGATGTATAAGGAAGGCCAAACCATGTTCGGTGATTCAACCCAAATTAGCAGAACCACACAGTCAACATGTAGGTCACAAAGAGTAACAAGTTATTTCTACTTCTTTTTAAAATTTTCTCTATTTTTATGTTGTTTTTCTCCTTTTTACTTATTTTATGTTTTTCTTTTTGTTGTTTCTCATTTATTTGTATTGTTTATTACTTATTTTATTTATCTTTAAATATTATTTATTTTACTTATTTTGTTTCTTTTAATTTTTTTAAGCCACAAATTTTTGGGTAGTATATTACACAGCAATAACTAACTGACATAATCAGGAAGAGTATCAAAACCATGACTGTGTATAGTAGATCAACATTTTTATAAATTATAAATCAAAGAAACTATTTAGAGGCAAGTTTTAACTTAGGGGTACTGAAAGATAATTAAAGAGTAATTATCAATATATGATGCCAGGAATAAATCTCCAACAGGTCTATAGTATAAGCAATCTCACATACCATCAGTCCTCACCTGCTTTTTATAGTGGTGATTCAGTAGGTCTTACTAGTCTCGGTAATACACTGTCTGATTTAAACAACATATGTGAGTATGCTGGTGAAGAATTCAGTTGAACTATTTGAATTTAAGATACAAATTCTGTGGTGGTAAGCATGTAATTAAGTCCATGGGGACAAGAACAGGAGATGCTATTCCCTTTGAAAGACTAAGGGTTTTGATGTTTCTTAGCATCGTGAAACTATCTGATAACATTGGAACTCTACTCTTTATACTTCCTTGTGATGAGGGTTTACTGAAAGATGCTTACTGTAAAAAAGAGTATGACAAATTGAAGGGGAGAGACCTGAGGACAAGTTCTAATTCTGCAATAAGCAATCTATCTGTGGGACCTAACATGCCACATTACGTAATTTAAGCCTCAACTTTTCCCATCACATTAAAATTTTCAAACCTTATTCTTTATAATTTAGGATGCTTTATATGTAAGTAATAAAAAACCCAACCCAAACTGGCTTTAAAATGAGAAATTTTATTGTTTCATATAATGTGAAGCCCAGAGGGATGGAAGATTTCATATTCTGACTGGAAATATCCTATGATTCTGTTAACTTTGCTTTCTTCTGCGTATTGGCTTCATCCTCACGTGGGTGATAAAATAACTGCAGTTATTTTGAGTCCTACCTTGATGTATAACACCTTCCAGAAGAAGGGAAAAGAGAAAGAATGTTTCCATCTCAGTATTCCAATCAAGCATCCCTTACTTACTAGGTTGCTCTGGCCATATGCCACGACCAAACCTGTGAATTCAGGTGAGGTAACATAATAGTTGATTAGCTGACTCCAAGGCTTACCCCTGGGTCAAATGCATTCTGCATTAGAAGAGTAGAAACCCAGATAAAAATCAAGGTTCTGTTAGGATGGAGGAAAAAGGCACATGGGAACTTGGTTAGTCAGCCAGAATTCTCACTATATGGTTTATATAAGTAATACTCCATTTTTGCTTTAATACATCTGTGATTGACTATACTGTAAAGCATTATGAAGCTATCTTTCATATTTTGAAAAGTGAGTCAGTTTTTAAAGGATTTCTTCAACAATGAAGAACATAATACTTTAATTGACACTATTGTTATTGGGTTTATGGATAAGGAAAGCGGTTGCCCTTTCAACCTCTGACCAACTCTCGTATTGGATTTTTCCATTCCTTCTTTTCTATAAAATGGCTTTGAAGAATAAGTGTAAAGGAGACATATAAAGAAGAAGGAATAAAAAGTAGGAAACAAGGAAAGTGATGTAGAAAACTCCCTGTAATGGATGGCATATGTGTAAAGTAGGAACCAATTTTAAAAGTAACAGAATAATGATAGTAATTCTCCTATGCTCCTACCTTTAGTCACCCTGAAATCATTTAATATTTGAAGTAGGCATGATTTTATCCATTTTACTGATGATAAATTTGGGACACAGAGAAGTTAAAATTTTTCCTATTGACCCATAATTCTGGGAAATGTCACAGGTATATGATATACCATCTTTACTCTTTCCACGCTTCACATCAACACATTTAAAAACAAATACAAAGTCCTTTTAAAACTTTACAATTTTTTACCCAAATGAATAAAATTTCAAGGATTTTCCTTCTTTCAGGCAATTACAAGGTCTCTATACTATTAGAAAAGCTTATAGGATCTTCACAGCATGCCTTTGAAAGTGAAATGTTGAGCAAAGTATATAATATTGATTTTATAGATAAAAATATCTGATTGTTGCAATGCAACATAATACAGAAGTGCATTCATTAGGCCATTTCAATTATTAATTTCAAAATCAACTTTCCTAAATATTTAGCATTTGGAAAAATTTATCTCAGACTCTGAAAGTTATGCTGGAGGTTGGGGGAAATTTCAATATTTTGAAAATATGAAAATAATTTCATTGGATACTTCAGGATGTGTACTGTACAAGTTACTTTACAATGTGATCCTTAACTATAAAATGGCATTAATAATACCATGCAAGGGAGCTGTGTATGAGTATGAAATAATTTAGCATATGTAAGGTGTCTTACTGTTATTAGTAGTAACTAAGATAATACATACAATAATACAATACATGTGTGTGTGATGATAGTCATATTACCATAATACCAACCATAATATCAACATAATACCAATGCTTTTCCATTAGCCTAGTGAGGTATCTAAAGAAGAAAATCTAGATTGATCTTTCATCTTTCAAGATTAATGATTAAAATTCCCCTAGAAGTTATTTCTAATATGTAATTACGATAGGATCTTCTGATAATAAATATAGCATGTGATAAAGGTAATAGGTAACAAGAAGATGGAGGATAATATAGTAACATTAAGACAATCTTGAGTGTCTCTGAAAAAAGGAATAATACATGTAGCAATTTATCAAAGGATTGGACTTGATAAAATGCAATGGACTTGGTTTTCACCTCCACCTTTAGGTAGTGTTAGGATTTCAGGTATAGCCTGTGTAGAATGAAAAATAGATTCAGGAAATCTAGGTTACCATTCCCTCACCAGCAACATAATTCTGAAAAATTTTCCTTATGTTTTCTCATTAACATCATTTTTTTCATTGACAAACACAATATAGTATATTATATTACTAGAGATGGTTGAGCTAATGTCCTTGAATTGTACTTTGGTTCACCAATAAAAATGGGGACTATGTCTATGGAAGGCAAATAACACATTGCCACTAGACACAAAAACAGGATCTTATTATATACTTGTTCATTGGTTGAAATATTTTTAACTTTGTCATTTATTTGCTTCAAATCTGAACACTTAATCCCTGATCACAGCACAAATACAATTATTTTTAAATGTATTTAAATCACTGACAAATAATGGAACACATGGTATTACTGGCCAAATAATGATTCTGTCAGGCTATCACAATCATCTACAATTCATTTGTAAATACCCTCAGAGTACAGATTTCTTACTTTATTATCAAATTATACAAGCGCATGGCACTGAATCATGGATATGGCAGCACTTAACTGTGTGGTATGATCCTATCTGATTTGAATTCCTTAGATTCTGAGAAATCAGAAGATATTTATACATATTTTACTCCATTAATTCCAATTTTTTACTGAACAGCACAATTTGTATATTCAGGTTCCTTAAATTCAACAAGTCTACCACCTTAAATTCAGTGTGTCCTAAGCCAAAAATCATAGTTTTTATTCTCAGAGTTGTAATTCTCTGAGAAGAAATCTCTCATTCTGCTACAAGTCTCTGAATATTCTTATTTTCCTAAGATTGTAAATCTTAGTATAGCATCCTTCATAAAATCCTTCATATCCATTATTTCCTTTCAATTCTTTCTTCTACTATTGCAACCAAGCCTTCCCATTTTGATGAAAACTATTTCTTTGTCTCTTTAGCTCTTAAAATCTATTTTTGTAGCCCAACCTTGTTCTAATATTCTACTTTGCACTCATAACATGTAGCTCATTCATTCATTAGTTCATTTATCTAACAAATATATTTGATTTTTATAAACAAAAAATAAAATATGATAGCTTACAGGAGACTGAATGATCGGGGGAAGACTTAGCATAAGAAATAACATTAGAGCTTAGATTTGAAGAATGAGTAGGAAATAAGTACAGGAGTAAAAGAATGAGAAAAGAACCAGAGACTGGAAGAGGCTTAGAAACAGTTAACTGAAAGATGAATGTGGTTGAAGTGCACGCAGCAAAATGAAAGTGATGTGTGATGAGGTTGCCAAGGAAGGAATTTCTGCTTCAGGTTTCCCTCCTTGCTTTCCAGATAAAGACAAAGTTTCTTAAAGCAGCATGAAAGGATCTTGTATGCTTTTTTTACTTCTGGCCCTTTCTCTTCAAACTAAGATAACACGGCATAGTGATAAAACAAATGGGGGGGCGTCTAACAGACCTGGGCTTGCATTACAATTTCAATACTTGCTATAAATTTGGGGAAGTGAATTTACCTCTTTGATAACTAGCAAGTTACTTTGCAATGTGATCCTTAACTGTAAAATGGTATTAATAATACCTTGCAAGGGAGCTGTGTATGAGTATGAAATGATTTAGCATATGTAAGGTTTTTTACTGTTATTAGTAGTAACTAAGATAAGACATAAAATCAACAAAATTTCTGAAATAATAAAGCTCAGTAGAAGTAATATTATTTTTACTCTATTCATATTCCGTGTCAGAACTCCAGAAAGCAGGGCTTCTGGGTGGCTCAGTTGGTTAAGAGTCTGCCTTTGGCTCAGGTCATGATCCCAGGACCCTAGGATGGAGCCCCGCATTGGGCTTCCTGCTCAGCGGGGAGCCTGCTTCTCACTCTGCCTGCCGCTCCCCTTGCATCTGCTCTCTCTCTCCCTCTCTGCCAAATAAATAAATAAAATCTTAAAAAAAAAACAACTCCAGAAAACAATTTTAAAATTACTTCATGATGTTACAGTTGTACTGAACCACAAAGAATTTAGATACTGATATTACACTATACTCTTGATCTTGGAAATTTAACTGAAGAAATTAAAACCATCTCTAAGGGGCCTTAAGTACACACTTTAGCAGCGTTTGAAAAGGAATTAACTGCATTCTCAATGAATTCTTTACCCTTACACATTTTCTAAAGGAAGCAATTTTATAATACTTTACATCAGTATTCAGATATAAAATGGCATTAGAAAGCAATGATTTTGTTAAAATTTCACACCACAGTTTTTCATAACACTGTCATAAACTTACCATTTACAGTTTCTGCACAATTAGAATAACTAGCTAGAAACCAAGAATTTAGAACAATTTCATTTCTGTCATCTTAACAGTTTTACTGAATTTCAATTGACTAAAATTAATGACTATAGCTACATATACAATTCTCTTTGTATTTAGGAAAGTGTGTAACATGAAACCTTAATAAACTATTTATTTAAAATATTAACCAATAGCATGTGGTAAAAGTTTGAATAGTATAATCAATGTTGTTGTTTGAAGGCCATAATGTAGGAAAACAGTGTAATTAAGAAAGGCCTGACAAGTGGCTAGGTTGTGTTTCACAGGATGGCCTTACCTTGATGAAACCATTAGGTCCAAATTTTGTTCTCACCAAATGAGGCCTAGAATAATAGATGAATACAAACAAACCCCACAAACAATTGCTGCAAACCAAGCAAGTGAATACATACAAAACAAAATCTGAATCTTGTCATTTACATGTTCAGTGTCTCTCCCTTGTGTCTAGGTTACTTACAAATGTTTTTCCAAGGGTGCATTCCAGGAATATCACATTTGTATAGGCAAAGGTAGCTGATAGGTATTATCAGATCAATGAAAATAATTTAAAAATATAAAGGAATGAAAGTTAATGAGAGTAATGACAGGTGTAGTTGCCATGTTCCCTGCTCCTTATTACAGATATATATGTGTTGGAGATTGAACAGCAGTTCATCTGGACAACATTAATAAACACTAAACAACATGATCTGTAATCTTTACGCATCACAAGAACAGGGCTCTGTCTTAATCATCTTTTGTCACTGAGACTTAACCCACTTCTGACAATTTTACTGAAAGTAAGTACACAATTTTTTTTGATTCAATTCCTCCTTTTCTATTTTTTCCCCATTTCCACAGTGACAGATTTCCCTTTATGTAAGTCATATTTGTTTTGATTTTTAACTTTCATAATGCTAGCAATTTGGTTATTTCTACCTAGGGTAACCCTAACTACTATAATGAGTAAACCTCCATTGCTCAGTGGCATAGCAAAATAAAAGGTCCTTTCTCACTCATAAAAGTCCACGTGGATCAACTCTCGTCCAAGTAGTGTTTCAAGGATCCTAGCTTATTATATCTCCTGGGTCTGTCATCTTCAACACGTAGCTCCCAAGTTTTCCTGGGGGTCCCAAAGAACCTGAAAAAAGAAGAGTAAGGATGATTCTAAATGAGAGTTTATTGGAAAGGTTTTGGAAGTAGCATTTCTGCTTTAGTTCCATTGTCCAGGATCCAGTCGCAAGGCCATACTTACCTAGTTTGCAATGAAGTTAGATAAATATACTCTGTGTGGAGATGGGCATACAACCAATTTCCACATAATATACAATTAATTTCTCTCATTCTTATTTCTGCTTGTATTGCATTACTTTTCTTAATAAAGATTGTGATGATTATTTGGCCTCATCTGTATACTATAAGTTCTAAGAAATGATTTACTCTTTTTATGTTCATCTATCTTCAGTTTGTTAGTTTTCCACAGATAAATAGGTTGCTCCATGCTATTCAGGCCTCCCAAAACATGGTGTCTCCTTGGTTAAGCTCTATAGATTTTCTAAACTAAGATCATAACAATTACCCAACCCCATCACTTTCTATGCCCTTATCCAATTTAATTTATAGCCACAGAATGCTTCATTAAATGAATTATATCATTTAATTATTTGTACACTAGTTAATTTTCTTTTATTGCTTGTCTCTTTCACTATAATGCATGCGCTATGAGCATATAGTTTGTTTGTCTTCTGATTTGTGAATATCCCTGGACCCTAAAGTTGTACATTTTTTGGTACTCCATAACTATTTTAATTAATCAATTAACTAGAATTTTCCTTCCTATAGGTAAAGCTTAATGGAATAACTAGGATATAAATTGTTTTTTTAGAGAAGTTTCATAGACATTATTAATATTTTTGAAAATATTAAAGGTAAAGGCATAAAAACTAGAATGATAAAGTATTTTCTATACAGTGATGCTTCACAAGATAAAGTATATTGAATTGTTGATTTTTTCAAAAATTATTGATTTGTGATACATAACAATATACCATAGAATCATAATGCTGAAAGTCTTTGAAATCACTAGCCGTCTCCATTTATGTGCAGCCAAATTTTGATCACATTGACAAATAGAAATAAAAATCATCTCCCAAGAAAATCCCTTAAACAGCTTTTGGGAACAGGTGAAGATAGTAATGACCTACACTTTCCAATAAGATATTTTTTAAAACCCTATCATATTTACCTTTATATTATCCTCTTCCATCACAGAAATAAAAAATAGCAAATATATCTGAAAAAATAGTTTTTCTCATCCTCTTTGCCTTATTGTATTATATGTTCTCAACTTATAAAATTGTTCTTCTGATGTCACATTATTGGGCTGGATAATTCCTCCAGTATTCACTGCCTCTTTTTTAGCAATATCTTTGGTATTCAGAAAAAAAAGAATTTATTTACCAGTAGTGTGGAAAGAAGAGCCATGGGTTTAATTTCCGGTCTACAACTTACTACCTGTGTGAACCTAGACAAATGATACCCTTTATATCTCTTGGACACTGTTTTTCCTCCTCAGTACTCAACTTAGTGATTTGTTGTGGGGGTTGGATAAAATAATATAAGAAAAGTATGTTATCGCTCACCATATCCTCAATAAAAAGCTACAACCTCCTGATTTTCCCTTACATCATTGACAATAGCCATGAAGATTCCAATCATACAACAGACGCCTCTTTTCATTTTCCTTAGTTTAGTCCCCCCCCTTAATATTATTTTGCTTTGTGTATTTTTGAAATGCACTATGGTGCATTAAAAAATACTTTTAATGTGATGCAAATATGCAAAATGGAATAGTTGCTATAAGAAGAGATTTTCTTTTGTGCTTCCAAAATGCAAAGTTCTTAACACATCAATATTTTTAAAAAATACTTTTGTATTTTCAATTTTAAATGTCCATTTTAATAATGCAAGTGAGGCTTTTCACAAGGCCTGCTTTTCAAACTATTAATCTTCAGAGAAAAAAGATGAGGTAAGGCTTTAATTTGCTTCCTACAGGGCAGATTAAATTGGTTCACTTTATTTCTTATTTCATTATTGACACCTTTTGTCAAAAAGAAGCATTACTTTTAAAACAAATCCCAAGATGTGGGAAATACTTGGTTGGGTTTACACCGATCTTCCTTAAGAATTCATAATTATAGCCTTTTCCTTAAGATTTTAATTGCTTTTCTAGAACTGGCGTAGTATTACCCTTCGTCAAAATTTTGAATTCCAAAAAAGATTCTGGTAAATATCTCTTTTGGAGATTAACAATGACATTTTCTCTTCACAGGCATGTGCACCTCACCCAGTAGCTTCAACAGTTAAGCCAACATGCAGCAGTAAATTGTAAGGCAGTGAAGATGACATCAAGCCCTGAGTGTGTTGCACTTGTACGTACACAGAAAGAGGCAGAGAAGGAAATGTGGTGTATGTTATGTTTTGAATTGTGATAAAATAGAGGAAATGCTGTCTTGTGATTTCTGAGTCAGGGTGTGCTTAAGAGTGAATATCAGATAAAAGCATGCTTGAAAATTTAAATGAAATGTTAACAGTCCCAGAAGAAGATAGCTATGAATCACTGAGGAAAAGATATGCATCCCAGGAAATTTACCCAATGTTCTAGTCCCTGGGTGTCCAAAGTGAAAGGACCATAAATGCATAAATTGATTTATCTTTGTTTATTTTTATTAACTTATTTGACTCACATGAATTAATTGACTCTTAACATTGATGAGAACTAATCAACCAGCATACTATTATGAAAAGATAATCTAATTTGACTAATCTCATTAATTTCTAAAAGTACTTTAACAACCAATGACTCATTTTCATAATTACTTCAGCACAGAGCACAAAACATCAGGGGGAAGAAAGATGTCTAAGACCTCGGAAAAGGTGGCATTAAAATAGAGATGAGACATAGTCACAAGTAATTATGATATAAACTGTAAAATAAGTGCCATAAAAGGTAAAAAAAAAATTGTGCTTTACAGGTTTAGAAGACTAAGCAATTTTATGTTGTGATTAGATAGGAATGAATCTGTGGAATCGAATGACAAATCCTGGGAGACATATAAGATTTGATTGTCGGAACACCTGGGTGGCTCAGTCGGTTAAGCGTCTGCCTTTGGCTCAGGTCATGATCCCAGGGTCCTGGCATTGAGCCCGCATCTGGCTCCCTGTTCAGCGGGGAGCCTGCTTCTCCCTCTCCTCCTCCCCCTGCTTGTGCTCTCTCTCTCTGTCAAATAAATAAATAAAATCTTAAAAAAAAAGGATTTGATTGTCAAAGATGAAGAGGAAAAGAACAGTAAGTTTAGGAAATCTACTTACTTTACACACAACATGTTCCTGAAACTCTGTCTGAAAGCGAAACGTATAAAAGTTGAAAAATAGACCTCTCTATTTTAAAAATGAACTGTTAGTAGAATCCTAATATACATATATAGTATATAGCATATATACGTTTACAGTATTTGCCATACTATTTTAACAAAATAATTCTATCTCCTCAATTTCTAAGATGGCTTGGCCAAGCTTAAGCAACAAGGGCAGGGATAAGAGCACATCCTCACTGGTTGGTCTCATAGGAAGCTTCCATTAACCACTCCAGGGAAAGGACAATCTCTCCGGATAGGATACCCACATTGCTTGGACATCCTGAGGATCCCTCTCCCTCAGTGAGGCTGCTTCTCTTTACCTCTCCCCTCCCTGCCTCTAGAAATGGGATAGGCCTACCTGCATGTAGTCAGTGTTCAGCCTGGTACTCAGGGAGTATGGGAGAGGGACAGAAGATCATGGAATATGTATAGGATAAAGAAGAGAAAAAAGAAGAAGAGGAAGGGAAGAGGAGAGTGTAGAAAATAATATCACTTCTGATTCTGATTCAATCCTTGTCATTACTTTAAGGCAAAATTCTCTTCCCTTTAATATTCAATAATTACAAGTAAATTTATGAGTATGTGTATGTGTGTTTGTTGTAGTGTAGCTTCTTTAAGTGTGTTAGGACAAGGGTCACAAGCTGGCTGGATTCTGGAAGAATTGGGCTTGTAAATAAGTCTGGATTGGCAAGAAAAAAATTATGGATGGATAGAAAAATAGATAGATAGATAGATGGAGATGAATGGACAGATGGATAGATACAGAGATGAGAGATACTGACACACAGAGATATTAACTTAGATGAAGGCCACACTCTCCAATATGCCTTTGTTGCCAACATTCCCTCTTACATCACACTGCTCTACTGTATCCCATTATTTTACTCCCCTTACCCTTGCAAATACTTGCGTTTGGCACCATTGATCTAAACAGTTTATTATTCCTAAGTTTTGAATCGATTTAACTAGTTTGCTGAGCTGAATTTCTGAACCACTATATGCTACTCCTCAAGGCATAATTTTGTTAGTGTGGTTTTAATTTCCTTTAGTAAAGGAAATCTCATAGAGAATCTTAATATATAAGCTACATAAATATGCCCCTGTCTATTCAGGACATTGGAGTAAGGGTGTAAGCAAGAGGAAAGTCTTCATTTTATTCTGCTCTTGAAAATATTATTTTGAAGATTCAGTTTAAAAGATTCTGTAGAATTTTTAAAAAGGAAGGCATTCTGGCCAACTGGAACTGACCAACATATCATCTCTTTTTAACAAGTCAAAATCATTGTTGGTCAGCTGACTGACAAAAGACTGGTTTTAACTTGAGAAAGATCTAAACACCTTTTCACTTTTAATGTGAAAAATGTAGGAATTGTACAAAATATAGGGAAGTCGAGAACTACTAACCAACCAATTTAAAGTATTACTTTTGAATGGGGCATTGTAGGGACACCAAGCTGGAAGAATGAGTGGGAGCAGGTTTAGAGGGGACTTGAACATCAAGTGAGACATCTTCAGTAAGTAATGAAATATAGAGGAAAGGCAGAAACTAGCACTGATTCAATGCTTTCAATATGACAACCACCTCCTTTCCTCTTCGCTAAGCCTCACAAGAAAAATATGAAATTATGTTATTATTCTATTTTGCAATTAAGAAATTAGATGTAAATCTCACAAAAGTTAAGCAAGTTATCTAGAAATGCACAACTAGCAAGTGCATCTTGCTAGTGGCTAGAAGCATGATTTGTCCTCAAGTGTATTTGCCTTCAAATCCTAGAATTCTTCCTATATTGGTGAAACTAGACTCATATGACTCAATTCTTGCCACTTCACCATCCTCTTGTGGATTAGTGCTTATGCATATGCATTACCTCAGATTTAATTGATCCATACATTTTCTCCTCCTTGTTTCTTTGCCTGATACCGTTAAGGGATCCAGAATCTTCAACTATAACTAGGAAGTATATTTCATTTATCCTGAGTAATCTTAAATCATGAACTTCAGACTCACACACATCATCTCTGTATGTTGGATTCCCTCTACATCTAAAGTTACTTTATTGTTTCCATTTTTTTCTACTATTCATTAGTGTACTGCATATTTTGAGTTAACAGACTCAGTATTGATTGTACTTGTGGGGCTTAGGGCTGTTCCTAAAAAAACATGAATCAATATCTTCTGCTCCATTTTCTACTCCAGTGTGATTTGGCTATACGCACTTCAGTATAAACAGCCACAGGCTGGTTATAAATCATTCTACCTATCTTCCTACTGACAGTCTGCAACCAGGTTGGTAGATTTCCCCAAGGGAAAAGGAAGCAGGGCAACTCTAGGTCAAGATATGCATTCCAACTGCAAGTGCTTACAGCTGGAATGTGCCTGCCTTTTAAGGAACAGAAGGCAATACCCACAGAGAGCTATTTTGAAAGATGCAATTCAATTTTAAATGTATCTATGCATTTCTCTTTAGGGACTTTAAATTAAATTACCATTTAAAGTTAACATAGATATCTTATTAATGGCATTGAGATCATCAGCATCTGAGTGTTTACAGATCAGGCCAAGAATGTTTAAGCAAAGAAACAGTGTATATAATCTGTATTAGTATGCAAATACGATTATACATGCCTATCACATCTAAGAGTATATATTTTATCAATCTTCCATAAAAGCAAAACATAACGATGATTAAAAAACTATTCTATAAATTACAAGTGTTAATAAACATCATACTAACCAAACATGCCATCCTTCAGATATGATATACCTTACAATTGCATCGTGCTCTCATTTATTTTAAGTACTTTCACATCACTGTGACAAGTACTCTGGTTGTTTTAAAGGTGAACTGCACTTTTGTCATCCATACCTGGTCCTACCTATGACACACATCTTTAAGGATTAGAGATACAATCTCTCCTTGAATAATATTTTCTTCTGGAGAAGCTTATGAGGCAAGAAAAGATCAAATTTGCAACCTTGACCTCAATATAACCATATTCTGCATAATCTATCCTCGCTATATAATCTATTGAAATAGAAATACACTGTATAGTGCATCACTAATTAAATAATTAACCTATGCTAAGTCATTCCAGAACATGAACTTCCAAGAGAAAATGGATAAAAATGCAATATATAGAGAGGTGAAGCTTAGGGTAAACTGATTTTGACTACCTGGGTTTAGGTATTCGGGTACCTTTGCTCTGATACTATATAAAGTAAGCTTGAGCAAATTTTTTATTCTCTCAGTATTAGTTTCCTTATTTTTAAAGATAAAAATTATGCCATCTAAGTGTGTGGCTGTGCAGCTTAAACATGGAAATGTAAAGCACTTCGTAGCGGCATGTTGTTAGCGCTCAATAAATGCTCGACCATCAATGAATTTTCATGTTTCATTTGTAGAGAGTAAAATAAAAGTAAATCTCATCATTTCTTTTAGTTTAGTTTTGATAGGATATATTTTGGTCTGTTATTTAATGAGCGCTTTTGACTGTCAAAGGCTATCATGTGAATGCTTAGTATCAGAGTTCTCCAGACTGTTGTCTCTCTCAAAGGCAGATGGTAAATCTGTCAGCAGTAGGCATTCAGAACAACAACCCACATGCTTTCAAGCGCTGTGTGTGTGAAGCTGCTCCTCCCATGAAGAGTACCATCGGGCAAGATGCCAAAGGAAGGTCCCCAAGGCAATTAGCTGCTTCTGAATCCAACTCTGGCTGTCTGGAAAGTCAAATGAATGCAACATGCTTAGCCATACACCATTTAATGCAAAGAGCATGCTTCTTATTTATAATCAAGCCTGTCTTCCACATTTCAACCTAGCTACATTCTAACAAGAAATCTGTATGATCTTTATTGTTCTCAGAAGAAAGTTTTGTATTACTTTATAGATATTCGCGTCCTTTGTCAATAAAGTAAACCTATTAGACTTAATGACCTCTTACCTGTAATTATTGTGCACATGCCCAATTATCTTTAGTGATTCATAATAAAACCAGTGTTTATGAGTCCCTAGATGTAATTTAAACTATGATGATGATGGTAAGCACGGGAGACCTACTCATAAATCCTGGGTAAAGTCGTCAGGCTCTTGTTCAATATTAGTAGAATATTCTATAAAAATAATAAAGGGAGTAGAAAACAGTGTCACCCAATAGAAGTAAAGGAATATTCATATTTATAGAAAAATTCCTATCTTTAAAGAGCATACTTTTAAAGCATATCAAACAGTCAACTATTCTTTATAGGTTTTGATAAAATTCAATAGAACCAAAATATCAATACACATTCATTATGTATCAAGCATAGCTATAGGCACTTTGAATTCATTTTCTATAAACTTCAAAAGAAAACTTCAAATAGCTTATGATTCCCTTTGTACAGGAAAGGTACTTGACCATGGCCATAGAGCTTAGCAGATGCTAGAGGGGATAATTGAATCCTAGAAGTTTTTTGTTCCAAAGACAGTGCCCTTTTGATTATACCTTCCAAAGAAGAAATAGATATTTAACTTTTGCAATGACAAGTTTCTCATTTTGAAGGCAGAGTTCATTTTTTTATTAAACAATCAAGACAACTAGACTCATGCTGAGAATGTGTGAGAAAGTCGGATGACTTTAGAGGTAGACAGCACTGGTTTTAATTATGGCTATGTGGTATCTCTAGAGTAGGCTGTCTTCTTCTATGAAGAAATGAAGATACTTATCTTAGAGAAGTATGGTAAGGACTAAAGAAGAAAATTAAGGGTTGCATGGTACCAGGATTACACAGATTATAAAGTGAAGCTCAGAGAATTTAACTAACTCAATTAGGGTTACATGAATTTGTAGCGGAGCTGTGTTCAAACCCATACCTTCCAGATGCATTCAACTTGAGAAATCATGGAGGGTAATAGATTATAAAATATGAATACCTTGTAAACAAGTTAGGTATTATTCACTACCATAAGAATGACAATATTGTTAGAATTGATAAAATAATAAAAGGAGACAATATCCCCTTGAATACTTAAAAACAGTATTTAATGCATGATATCACTTATGTTGAATGGGTGCTGTTATATATCTACTAAAGATATTATAGCAAAAGAAGAAGGAAAAAAGTCTGTAAAGATATACCAAATTATAGCTAATTTTTATTTGTTTCACTTTTTTTCTTATTTGTAGTTTGCATTCATATATTTTCCATAATGAAAACATATTACTTGTGGGGTGCCTAGGTGGCTCAGTCTGTTAAGCAACTGCCTTCAGCTCAGGTAATGATCCTGGAGTCCCGGGATCCAGTCCCACATCAGGCTCCCTGCTCAGGGGGGGTCTGCTTCTCCCTCTGACCCTCCCCCCTTCAGGCTCTCTCTCTCTCTCTCTCTCTCATTCTCTTTCTCTCAAATAAACAAATAAAATCCTTTAAAAAAAAAAGAAAAGAAAGGATGTTACTTGGATTCTTACTAAGGAATATGATCTGAAGTAATTACATTCTGAGTCTCAATTTAATTTTTCTTAAATATACTTTTTCATTATATCCTGCTCATTTTATCTTGAAAACTGAAATGTTCTTAAACTTTTAATTTGTGTTGAAAGTTGAATTTCTTTTTCTTTCCTTCTATCTTTTTTTTTTTTTTTTTTTTTTGGTTATGGTTTTCACTTATCAGAAGGATATTAAGGCAATGGCTATGGGGCGCCTGGGTGGCTCAGTCGTTAAGCGTCTGCCTTCGGCTCCGGTCATGGTCCCAGGGTCCTGGCATAGAGCCCCACGTCAGGCTCCCTGCTTGGTGGGAAGCCTGCTTCTCCCTCTCCTACTCCCCCTGCTTGTGTTCCCTCTCTTGCTGTGTCTCTCTCTGTCAAATAAATAAAATTAAAAAAAAAAAAAAAGAAGGCAATGGCTAGGAATAGCTCTTGCCATGCTTCAAGTAGGAAACTGAGCCCAGGACTTAACTGTGGAAATAAGTGTTACCTTATACTATTCTTGGCATTAATTCTCTAACTTTATTTTATGTAAGACATACACTGTAAGATACCAGTGAAAATCCACATTGTATGTCCTACTCTCAAACATTTTTTTAAAACATTAGAAGTATTTATTTTTTTAATTTTTATTTATGTATTTGAGAGAGAGAGAGTGAGTGAGAAAGAGCATGAGAGGGCAGAGGGTCAGAGGGAGAAGCGGACTGCCTGCTGAACAGGGAGCCTGATGTGGGACTCAATACCAGGACTCCAGGATCATGACCTAAGCCAAAGGCAGTCACCCAGGCGCCCTACTCTCAGACATTTTGATCTGGTTGAGGTAGAGTAAATTCCAGATCCTAAATCTTTTAAAAGCTCTCAAATGATCTGGTAAAGGGTCCTCAGGTATCCTACTGAAGTTTTGATCCATAAGAATTGACCTTCCAACTGTTGTGGCATATCAGTGTATATAATGTTGCAGTTATGTATCTGGACATAAATAGGCTGTTTTTCAAAAAAGAAACAGAGGTAACTGAAGAAAAAAACCAAGAAAAAATATATTTTTCAACAACAGATTCTTGTTATATCAGTTAGAATGGACTTGGTTAATTTGCAGTAATAAAAAAAATCCCAATATGGCAGTGACTTAACACAATTTTTTTTTCTCATTCATGGTATAGGCATAAAATAGGCCAAGATTAGAGTTATGCTTGTTGTAGTCATGCAAAGACAGACTGATGGAAGTTTCCACAATCACCTCAGCAGTGGTAAGAAAATGTGATATATCACAAACTGGCACTCAAAAGCTTCTATCAGAAAGGGTACTATAGATTTTATTTATATTTTATGTTATAGGAAGTCATGGTCATGTTAAAATCAAATGGGGTGGGAAAATTCAATTGGATTATGTGTCCACAAGGAAGATGGCCAGAATGGTGAATATTTTAATGACTATCTCACATGCCAAACTGAAGAAGTTACAACATAATGTAGTAGTTACAAACTCCATATGGAGAGTCTTAAAGCTCAGAAAGTAAATCCTAGTTGTGCCACTTACTAGCTCTCTGAATCTGGGTAAGTCATTTAGTAAGGATTACTCAGCTTTCTTACCCCTTGAATCTTCCAGGTCTGTCAGAAACCAATGCATGAATATATATAAAGTATGTTGCACAGTGTCTAACATATAGTATAAAGTCATGATTATTAGTCTTATTCATAACTGTGAATTCATAACTATTCATAACATATGAATATATTGGTGTATTCATATTCTAAATTTATTAGCATGAAAATGTAAAAGATACTCATCATTAATATCACACCTATTTATTTAGCTTTGAATATTCATAGGGTACTAGGTTAGGAATAATGAAGGACAAAAAATAAATGAAATATGGTCTCTTATATGAAGATTATTATAATCTATTTGAGGAGGGGGGCCTGGGTGGCTCAGTTGGTTAAGCGACTGCCTTCAGCTCAGGTCATGATCCTGGAGTCCCGGGATTGAGCCAAGCATCCGGCTCCCTGCTCGGCGGGGAGCCTGCTTCTCCCTCTTACCCTCCCCACCCCATGTACTCTCTCTCTCTCTCATTCTCGCTCTCTCAAATCAATAAATAAATCTTTAAAAAAATAATCCATTTGAGGAATCAGGAAATTAGGGAATAAACATTAGATAGTCTGGTATATAATTATGGAGGACTATGGAGAAGATGAAATCAGACTTGAGAAAATGGTATTATTTGGAAGAAGTGTATTTGTGTTAGTACAGTGCAATAAGAATATTTTAAAGAAAACTTTTAAGATAAATAAGCAGCTAGTAAAGAAAAATGGAGAAACACTCAAAGATAGGAGATACATTTAGGGGAGAGAGAAGAAGGCAAATAGATGACTGAAAGAGATAGATAGAGACATAAATATATAGATCAATACATGGATGGATGGATGGATGGATGGATGGATGGATGGGTGGATGGGCATTGGTGGATATAGGGTAAAGCCTGCAGATACTCTTATCTGAGAGATTAGTTGGCTTAATTATCAGCATGTCATTGAAAGGGTTCCCCTCACATTGACTGAAATCACTCATAAACTCAGTAAAGACTCTATGTTTCCATATGAAGCTTTGAGTTTGAGTAGATAACTGTAGCAAGCATATTGTCCTCACTTTGGTAATTGTGTTATTCTATTTTCTAAATTCAGTTTGCATGTTGAGTGGTGTTTTGTGCAGTCAGATCACATTCCTCAAATTACTGTTGTACCCCCAGCAGTTGAGTTGAGGAAAGAAGTCCAGCAGAAGGATGGAAGTTATAGAATAGTGTCTCAGGGATTCAGGCACTCAATGATTTCCACAGATGTCAAGCATGGCAAATTGCCACAGGGAGAAACAAGGTCATTCATGCACCATTATCAGGATTGTGGTGCACAGATTGTGAGCAGACAACTTAATGCTTCCCTGATTTAACCAGTCATTCTTCTTGTCTTCCAAGTGCTTTATATTCAGTCATTGTTGAACTCTATAAAGTCCTTTGAATACACAAAAACTATTAAGATATACTATCTCCTTTATTAAATTGAAAGATTGAGATCATTCAGAATTCTACTCATAAATGTCTGCCAGCCAGGGAGCTATTTAATTTGATATATAACTTAAATGGGCCCAGACACCATCAGATATGAAGTTGAGGCCTCAAGCTATCTAATGCAAGAAGAGAAATTCCCCTTTCTCAGTAGGTGAGGTATCAAATACAAAAACCTTTATATTCAATTATGGCACTTGAGCTCCTGATTGAACCTTTTCTATTGCTGCCTAGGAAGCATGCCAACCTCGCCTGTAGCATAAGTTAATCAATTGTATTTCATTTTGATGCTTTTTGTTTCATCATTCTCAGGGTTCCTTTACAAGGCATTTATATTATAAACTCAGATATTCAGAGTGGACATTAAAAAAAATAAGGCAAAGTGAAATTTTTTATTTAGAAGATGAAATAAAATGGGGGATAGAAATTGCAAAAGTGTGTCACACAAGAAAAAATAATTGAAATAAGCATTTTTAACTAAAATGCAACAATTTTCTCTGTACTTTCAATTTTTCTATAAACCTAAAACTGCTCTCAAAAATAAACTTTATCAATTTAAAAAACATGCAACCATCAACTGCCTATAATACACATCTAGGAGTATCAGATCTAGAAAGTTAGCTCAAATGAAAAAAAAAAAAAGGAAGAAAGAAAAATAGCTACTCCAGACTTTCGTGAAGCAGGATTACTTGTGCATACATATTTACCAATATTTAACATATCCAATGGTATCAGAACAAAAACATTGAAGCACATGGTGAGATGAATTGGAAAAACATTAACAAAATGTTTCCTCCCTCAAAATGCATTTTAAGTAATTTGAGGATTTCTAAAGCCTTAGGAAAATTTAGGCCCAATTACCTTCACCAAAACTCAGATTTTTTAAAAAAACATTTTATTTATTTGAAAGAGAGACAGACAAAGATAGTGAGAGAGAGCACGAGTGGGGAGGAGAGGAAGAAGCAGGCTCCCTGCTCAGCTGGGAGCCTGATGCGAGGCTCAATCCCAGGACCCTGGGATCATGACCTGAGCTGAAGGCAGATGCTTAACGACTGAGCCACCCAGGCATCCAAAACTCAGATTTTTATCATTGGTGACATTTGCATGTTTTCTTAAAATAAAGTGATTTGATTAAACAAACATGGTATTCAGTAATGTATTTGCAAATATTTTCCAATAAATTTTTAAAATTTTGAAAGGCTCTGTGGGGAAACAGAGATGAAAATGACGCCTAAATCACGTTAGAAGTTTATGATCTAGGAGGTTAGAGGAGAAATGAACTTCTATGACTAAACATGAATCTGTATATGGTTAAGGGTTATGACAGGGAAATTCATAAACACTGCTCAAGAGCAAGCACTATACATGTCTGCTCCTCTCAATACTGAGCTACAATAAGTCATTGCTTTAGCTCAAATCCCGGATAGTTTATATTGAAATGATCAATCAATATACAAGGATAATTATGAAAGAGAGAAAAACAGTGCATTTTGCAAGCCACAATCTTAATGGTAAAAGAGTCAGTACTGCCAGGAAATAAGAAACCCCAAGAGACCTGAAGTATGTTCATCGTTTAAGTTGGAGGATATGGACATATGGCAATCAAATTCCTGATCAAAATGTTTGGAGGCACTTTCATGCCAAAAATACTCTTTTGAGCGTCATCTATTTAGACACTCATATGCCTCCAGAACATGTTGGCCAATGAAACATATTTCCATTTATGTCCTGCCAAGTCTCACTCATTAGCTAAAAATTCTCATTTTGCAGCTTTTATAAAAAGGACTCACAGTACCGTGTTTCAAAGTTAAGATTTTTATGATTTGTTTTGTTTGTTTTTAGCTTGCAATGTTACCAACAGCACAGCAATTTTAATGTTTAAACATTAACTTCATCCTTGCCCTTCACTAAATCCTTGATCACAGATGCTAATAAATTTTAAAAGATATTCATTGAGAATGTTCTCTGGCATTGCTCACTCTCTGCTCATAGACAATGATATAATAAAAAAAATCAGGAAGAAAAAAACTAGTACATGAGGATATGAAACAAATGGCTCTGAATAATCCATCTAAGGGTAAACCATGAGAGAATTCAAATGTGTTTGAAAAAATGTAAATAAATTATTTAGTTATTTGCCCTTGTTTTATCATACCTTATATTTTTACCCTGTTTTTGACATGTTGATTAAATTCAAGTCCTTCCATTTTTCCTTTGTAAAAGAAGTGTTTGGCCCAATAGAAGTTAAAACCCCTTTTTAAATTTCTAGGGCATTGCATACTTCTAAACAGAATAGACCTAGGCCTTGTATTCTCTCCTTTACTATATATAAATATATGTTTAAGAATGAACATAAAATTGGGGATTGACAGAGATAATGATTCCTTGAAATGTCAAATTGCTTGAGTTTCTGTTATATTTTAGAAATGGGCATTATGAGAGAAAAGATTCCACCAGTAACAAGCTACCACAAACCTAGTGACTTAAAAATAAGTTATCTCCAACATAGTGGCTTAAACCAACCCTCATTTATTAGCATATATTTTCTGTAGATCAGAAAGTCGAGACATGTTGTAACTGAGTTCTCTTTTTAGCTTATCACAAGGCAGAAATCAAGGTTCAGTGGAGCTGCATTCTTTTTTGGGGGGGCAGAAGGACAAGGAGAGAGAAAATCTTAAAAGCAGGCTCCATGCCCACCCAACATGGGCTGGATCTCACAACCCTGAGATCATGACCTGAGCCAAAATCAAGAGTCAAATGCTTAACTGACTGAGCCACCCATGCTCCCCAAGTCTCCGGCATTCTTATCCGGAGCTCAGCCTCCATTTCCAAGTTCATTGGTTGTTGGCAGAATTTAGTTCCTGGTGATTGTAAGATTGCAAGTCTTTGCTTTCTTACTGGATGACAACCAGAGGCTGATTTAGTTTCTGGAGGCCAATGCCACATAGCTGTTTCTACAAATATGGCAGTTTGCTCCTTTAAGGCCAAGAGGAGAATCTTACTTCAGTCTGTTTGATCACATCTAAGGTCTGAGCTGAGTAGGTCAGGCTACCCTGGGTGATCGCCCCTTTGATTAACTCAAAGTCAACTGATCATGGACCCTATTTAGATCTGTAAAATCCTTTCTGCCGTATGAATTAACATAATTACCAGAGTGATTTGCCATCCTGCACAAACTCAAGAAAAGGTGATTATACAAGTGGTCAGGAAACTTGGGTCATCTCAGAATTCTGGCTATCACAGACACCAAAAAATGTGTGATAATAAGATCAAATGTTGCCAAGGTAGAAGTAAAAAGATGCAAATTGAAGATAGTTGTAGGCAAAAAAAAAAAAAAAAAAGGCAATTTTTTTGTGACTATAAAAACAAATTAGTTCTCATGATTTTTTTTTTCTTCTGATGTAAATACAGAATTTAGGGAGACATACAAAGCTTAGTATTATTATAGCAATCTCATTTTATTTTACAGGATTTGGTGGTAAATCCTATAATTTGATGAAGATCATGTATTTCCCATTACAATGATTAAAGAGATGAAACATCAGAAATCAGAAATCATTTTATCCTGACTCAGAGTTTGTTTTGGGGTTTTCTTGGCCATAGAGATAAATAATTTCGAACTCTTCCTCATATTTTAATTTGTGACTAATAACATATGTTTATTTTTGAGATTTCCATTTGGGCCTATGACATACTTGTTTGGGAAACATAACATTTAATTTACCTTAACAATCTCTAGAGTCTCAGTGCAGTAGTTAGGATCCACTCTTTTAATTACTTCTGGATATAGAAAAAATAGAACAGCAGTATCTACATTCAAGAATAGATTGGTCTCGGTTTGTCAGTGACCATAAAGTAGAACTGTCAGATTGACCACTGTGGCTGAAATTATAACTTCTTCTTGTGACTGAATGGGTGAACTACATGTTTTACCTTTCATTTCATAAGATCAATCTTGGAAATATTACACAATGGTTGTATCACACCATATAGAGAAACAACTTTAGGTGAATTAATTATTATTGGTAAGATTCACAAGCTGATATATCTTAAATTCCAAGGCTTGCATAAAATTATCAGCAGCTGAAAAAATTTATAAGGAGTAATAAACTTAAGCAGATAAAAATGCAAACAAAATCAGGAGTTTACAGTAAAAATAAAACTTCAATCGGGCATTATCAAAGAGATGGCCAAAGCTAACCTAATATGAAAGATGAGAGTTTCATAGAGTTATATGTGCAGCTCAGTAGGATCAATGAGGTGGTAAATGCCACATAGCCCATAAGACTTAATTCTCTATGTAAAATAAAGGTAATGTTTGCAAAGAGTCAGGAATTCTTTAACTAAACATGCTATTTTTTTAAACATGCTATTTAAGAACCAAAATTGGGTCCTGATTCAGTCCATGTTCTTTATGGAGTATGCTGTGTTTACAGTTTTTAAAATTAAAACAACTATAACATGCCTATTCTAGAATATGGGAATCACATCATACTCATAAACTTTGATGAGTTATTCATTTAGAGACCAAGAATGCAATACAATAGAAATGTGGCTGGCACCACATTTCACAGTTATATGAAAGGATAAGATTCTATCTGTAATCTTAAATTCAAATTTATGCCAGTCCAAGCTTTATGAAATGAATGTTTTTTACTGTACATATATTTATAATATGTACTGTGAAAGCAAAAATGGTAACAATAACCATAAGCTGTGTTTAATACTATATAATTTTTATTGTTCTTTCATATGCGGTGTCTCCTTTTGCATCAGGCCTAAAAATTAATATTATTATTCTCATACATGTATCTATTCAACAAATAATTAATGGGATCCTAATATATGCCAAAATTTCTGTGGTACGTAAATTACAGTGTCTGTAGGGAAGAAAAAACTTTGCTTCTATTCTGTTAGGTTCTCTAAATGGGGCCTGTCATTCATGATAAAAGATTAACAAAAGAAAAGAATACCAGTTTTATTTCATGTTAATGTTTTTATGTTCATAGGGGCTTCACAGAAGTGAAAAACTCAAAGTAGTTGGACTTGGAAGCTTATATACCATTTTAACCAAGGGTGATAAATTGTGGAGGAGTGATGAGCAAAGGAAAGTGGGTTTGGGGTTCTTGGGTGGTAAACTGTGGAAAGGTAAATATATGGGGGAAACTAATGAGAGGTAAAGAATACTTAGTATGATTTATTTATGCAGCCTTATCTCAGTGTTGTCTCCCTCTATGGTAAGGGCTGCTTTCCTTTTCCTGGTATGGGAGAGGGGAGAGCATCTCCACAGGAGAATATATGCCCTACTTTTAGGCAGATGGCGGGGGAGGGGGGGTGGCATTGAGCTTTTCCTGTGTCTGCTTTTTTCTCAGTTGTCATCAACTAAAAATAATCCATATGCCAAAGTGGCAAATTTTGAGGTGACCTGATCTCTTTCAACAAACAGACAAAATCATTGTACAATGGAAGGAAAAGTGAATGTGCTTTTGGATAAAGACCTTGGGCTCTTTGCATTTGCTTTCCCTCTCGACAGACTACTTTTCATCCTTCTCATCCCAAAACTTGCATTTTTATTCCTTCATGTTTCATTTTGCATGTCACTGTTAAGAGATTTTTACCAACCAGAGCAAATTAGTTTCTTTGGGTTATTTTTTTTTTCCTAATCCTAGACTCTACTTATGCTTCAAGAAGTCATGTTAGGGGGTTGCCAATTGATTCTAAATTTTTTATTTAATTTTTTAAGATTTTATTTATTTATTTGAGGGAGAGAGAATGAGAGACAGAGAGCACAAGAGGGAAGAGGGTCAGAGGGAGAAGCAGACTCCCCGCTGAGCGGGGAGCCCAATGTGGGACTCAATCCCAGGACTCCAGGATCATGACCTGAGCCAAAGGCAGTTGCTTAACCAACTGAGCCACCCAGGTGACCGATTCTAAGTTTTTTAAACAGCAGATGAAAGATGGGCCTCAATTTGCAAATGAGGAAATGGAATCCCAGGGAATAAAGTGACACACTAAAAGTCAAAGCTAGTAAGTAGCCAAATTGGCTTACAAATTCTGGCATACGCACTAAAAACTTTTGTTTTTTAATATGCTATGGTGTTTTAATAACCTCCTTAGAGCAGTTGTTCTTAACTGGGTGTGGTTTTGCTCCTCAGGGGCCATTTGGCAATGTGTGGAGATACTTTTGCTTATTACCAAACTCGTGTGTGTGTGTGTGTGTGTGTGTGTGTGTGTGTGTGTGTGTGTGTGTGTGTCGGGGAAGTGAAAGTCCTACTAGCATCTAGTGAATACAGCACAAGGATGCTGCTAAACATCCTACAATGCACAGGACAGCCCCCACAACAAAATACTTCTCAGCCCAAAATGTCAGTTGTATCACTGTTAGGAAACCCAGCCTTTGAATAAAGAATAAAAGCAACACTTAATGATATCATGTATTTTTGACATACAACTACTATAAAAATAACACCAAAATTTTCTTTTACTCCAAAGACTTACAAAGTTCAATGTGAAGTAATACAAACTAAAGTACAAAGGTATATAGAATTCTCTGAAATTGAATTCGTGGTTGGATTTGACAACATATATGAGTATCTACTATGTGTCAAAAACCAAGTAAGGTATATGTGCATTTTGCAGCACTTGTAAAAGATTGTTCTGAGTCTCTCTAGCACCCTATGAGTGATATAATCTACACTCATAGGAGACCTTTACAGGGAAGCATATGTTCATTTTAAGATCAATTTCTAATTTTGCCATACAGAAGACCTGAAAATGAAATTGTCAGTTTTCATATCCATGAAAGTGTAAGTGAGAACTGTATTTTAAAAGCACCATCTATTATAAACTATTGGATAAAAGTAAAACACATTTCAAGCCTATGAAGTAGCCCAGAAACAATTTTATTTTTTCCTGCCATTTATGATTATAAATAAATGACCAAGTCATGAGCAATGAATAAAAAGTTTCACTCAGAAAACCAGAAGATCAGTTGGGATAGGACATCTGCACTCACTTCTGAAGGATGTAGTGGCTCATATGCAAGCAAAGGCTCCCACATGCCGACCAAGTAGAGACACAACAAGCAAATTCGATAGCCCTGCAAGTACCACCAGAGCAGCGTGGCCCAGTACTCATATAAAAGTTTGGGACCACCAGGGTCAGAGAGGAGAATGGCTGGCACTAGCTGACTCTCCACTTAGCATCATCCACTAGTCAAGCACAATCCTTTCGTTTTTAGCAAGGAAAGACTGGTTTGTATGTTTGCTTTTGCATACTGTCTCTAATTACAGGTTTCCCCTACAACCTCTCAAAATCAGCCATCAGAGAGATGAAGAATTCAGCTAAAAGGGTTAAGATAATGGCAACCTAAAAAAAAAATGTGTTCAATGATCACAGGTTATTTTCTTTCTGGATTAAGCCAAATCAATTTGTACATAAATCCACTGCTACAGAAAGCTATTATTAACACTTCAATCTAATTTTTTTTCACTGGAGAAATGATCACGTCATGACATTCTTTGGCTTATACAATTGTTTGTGGTCTACCTCTCTTAACTCTAGCCCTAAAGATATCTTGATTAAAAGCATGGAGCTTGTTTGTCTTGTTCAAAATTGTAATGCCTTGGACTTAGAAGGGTATTCAAGAGTCTGCCACATATAAGTGCTTGATAAATATATGTTAAATGGATACATGAAATGGAAGGAGAAATATTTGCAATTTTATTACCAAAGTGTATGTATCAGGATTATATGCAATCTGTATTAGTCTGCTACAGTTGCCATAACAAAGCACCATGGACTGGGTGGCTCAGCAACAAAAGTTTATCTTCTCATAGTCATGGAAGCTAGAAGGCCTAGATCAAGATGCTGGGAAAGTTTTTACTTTTATTTTTATTTCTTTTTCCTGAGGACTCTATCCTTGGTCTTCCCTTTGAAAGCGTGTCTATGTTCTAATCTCCTCTTTTTATAGGAACACCAATCATATTAGATTACTTCCCACCTAAGGACTTCATTTTAACTTGACTATACCTTTAAAGGCTCTATTTTCAAATATAGTCACATTCTGAGGTACTGGCAGTTGAGGCATCAACATAGGAATTTGGGGGAACACAATCATCCCATAACACAATCTACTGCAAAGTGATTGCACTCTTTTTTGCAATATGTGGCTATTATTCATGTGGCTCCTAAGCACATATCACACATCATCACTATATTCAGGTCTCTGAAGTTTTGTAGATTAAAGTTTGTAATGTACTCTATACTAAGTGTTTGCTTTATCAGTTTCATAATCAATAGTAACCATTCTTTTCACAGGCTCCCAAAAAATAAGATCTTATATTAATTAAGCTTAAAGCAAACAAGGTAGATTTTGAGAATTGGAATTTTAAACCTATATGTGCTTACATTTGCTAGGAACTTTTAGTTTATTAATTTGAGAGTTATATATATATATATATATGCACACACACATATATATAATGTACAAACATAAGAAATTATAAAGCACAATGTCTATAATAAATAAAGGATGTTTCCTAAGTAAATGTGTTGTGAATCTGGTTAAACATGTAAAATATCTGAAGTAAAATATAAGAGGAAAGTTCTTAATTTACCCACTTAAAATTATGTTTCCTAAAGAAAATTTAAAAAATAATATTTGGCATACATTATAAAAGACTATGATCACTATCTTAGATAATTTTTGACGTTATATAATCAGACAGATATTAGACAACTTAAAGTATCTCCTTTTTTAAAAAAATAAATTGTGCTATCTCAACAAGACAACAATACTATTTGCAAAAAGATCATAATTTTTCAGTCTAAGTATCTTAAATTTGAAATTTAAAAATTTCACACAATCTTTTCATTTTAAGTCTGGTGAATGTTTTTCTAAAAGCTACCCCCAAAATAAGAAAGAATTAGCATTTATGGTTATTAACTGAAATTAAAAAAAAGAAAAACAGCTTTACCTGAAAATATAACGGGAAATTATTTAGAGAGGCAATAAAATGAGATATCTTAAAAATGAGTCATGAAAATACGTTCTTTATAAGAAACATTTATAAATATATTTTCCAGAACAAAGATAAGACAAAGCAATACATTTTATATATCACTCACTAAAATACAGAAAAATTTAACTGTGGGTTAAATGGAATTGATGCATATATCGTTTTACAGTTTACAAGTACTTTCTGTACTAGAAAGCATTCATTGTAATGTTCATCATTCATCCAAATCTTAGGAGCATTCTTCTAAATGCCCTGAAGATTTTCAAATGACATTTTCAGTTGTGGCCCAGGTTTAAGTACTTTTAAATCAGGATCTTATAAAGGTAAGAAAAGGAATAATTGAGGACTTTTATGGCCTGAATTGTATCCTACAAAATTCATATCTTGAAGTCCTAACCCCCAGTACTTCAGAAAGTGACTGAAGATAGGAGTGGGCCCTAATCCAATATGACTGGTGTCCTTAAAGAAGAGAATAGTATACATACAAAAAAAAAAAAAAAAAAGAAGAGAATAGTATATAGACATACAAAGAGTGAGTGAAGACAACATGAGGACAGAAGAAAGCAGTCATCTGCATGCCAGGATGAGAGGCCTCAGAAGATACCAAATCTGCCGACATTTTGCTCTTGGACTTCTAGCCTCCAGAACTCTGAGAAAATAAATTTCTGTTGTGTAAGGCATTGAGTCTGTGGTATTTGGTATGACAGCCTCAGCAAATTAATACAAGGACCTTTGAACCTACACTACAAAATAAAAGTACATATATTTAAATATGTAACTATGATTATTTATAATAAGGTAATGATACACAATGTTGTTCTGATATTAAATTTTAATTCTTCCTTTCCAAAGAGTTGTGGAAATTTTTGTCCAGGTAACATCTCATATCTTTGTCTTCTTCTCAATCAGATTTTCTTTTTTGCAATCTATGTTGACACCATGCAGACATGTCCACATTGTTTACATATCAGTCTCTAGCCTACATCAAAATGATTCTTTTAAAAAGAACACATACTGGGGCCCCTGAGTGGCTCAGTTTGTTAGGTGACTGCCTTCAGCTTGAGTCATGATCCTGGGGTCCTGGGATTGAGCCCCGCATCAGGCTCCCTGCTCAGCAGGAAGCCTGCCTCTCCCTCTCCCACTCCCCCTGCTTGTGTTCCCTCTCTCGTTATGTCTCTCTCTCTGTCAATTAAATAAATAAATAAAACCTTTAAGAAAAAAAAGAACACATAGCATATGATTACATTTATATCAAATGCTAGAAAATGCAAACTATTCTATTAGTGCCAGTGTCTGGGAGAGTAGGGAGGGGCAGGAGAAAAGAAATTACAGCATGACTTCTAATATTAATTGCAAATTTTTCTTTTTCATTACTATAGAAGTCATTTAATTTTGGTTTTTAAATAGAGCCTTGATTAACTATTTCTTTATCTGTAACTTATTCACATGTTCATATAACATTGGAATATAAACTTTTCTGTTTCAATAGCTCTGAAAATGCCTACTGTGTCTGCTTATTAACACACACCCACACACACACAATGGGTTTTTAAAATCTGGGTTAAAGCTCTCTACTCCACACCATTATCTTTCTCTATGACCAGTTCTGCATTTCTGTGAATGCACTTTTGGGAAATAAAGTTTTATAGTACCTGATTTTTGTTTTCAAAGGACAAAAACAATTTGTAAGTTGAGAACAACTGTCAATTGTTCATCTAGTACTTGGAAAGTCATGACATTGTGTCTTTGAATTCTTTTACAAATTTTTGTCCCAAATGTTCAAACACCTCCCCAGAATGGAATTCACTGGATTTGTGCTTAAGGCTGTTTTCTTATGGGCTGTACAATCATTGCCATTGTAGAATTTATCTGTACACTAACTGTGTAAAGTGAAATTTGCTATTTCCATTTTACACTTCTCTGTAAGACCTTCTGAAAGGTTGTGACTTGCAGTTATTTATTTGGAAATTGTGGAAATTAGAGAACTTGTGTTCTAATATACTTTTTTTTTTCATTTTCTTCTTACATCAGTTTATAATATCTACTACCTTAAAAATGTTCTGGTCTCCATTTTAGTAATCCATGCTTAATGGCATTAACATATGTAGACACAGAAAAATTGGAAAGTCCATTCAGATGTATTTTAAAAATCATTTACCACTAAAAAATCATAATTGATATGATGACTATTATGCCCTTGAATATAGACTTTTCTACTTTTTATCCCTTTGCTTTGGGCTTTCATTTCCTCAAGAACAGCATTTATTATTGCACAAGACTCCTAATTCCATAACTTGTATTGTGACTTCATATATTTATAATTCTAATAAGAAATATTCTGTAAAAATCTGTAATTCTCTCAACCAACCTGCATTGATTTCATAAAATTAACAATGTATAAGGTGAGTATTTCCACTATAATCCTTTTGAAGGAGTATTGATATTTTATTTATTTCTAAGAGAAAGACTTTAAAATCAGTTTTTTTTTGTATTCTCAATAAAATACTTTTTTACTATTTCAATAATAGACCTAGGAAGTCACCTTCTAGGAAGAGACCTTACTTCATACCTAGTTTAAAATTACATTTCTCATATCAATTCATACTTTTTAATGCACCTCTAAGGGATGAGCTCTGCAAAAAAAAAAAAAAAAAAAGGTCAAGGACGAAATGGACCTTTAATTATTAACTAGGCCTCATATATAGTGCATAGTTGATTTGGTCTATCAAGGATTACAAAATGACAAGTGGTTTTTTCCCAAGAATATCCCATTCTAATTGTAACTTCATGAACTTTGCTTTAAAACACTGCAAACATCCTGAGTTAAGCTGCCATTAGCATCATGTCAAATAAACGTATTTTTTGCCATAACCCAGAAGAGATTTGTGATCTAAAGTATCTTTCCTTTGCCTCTCACAGCCACAGAGTCCTTCTTATCTGATCTGAAATTAGCACTATTATTTTTTCCTTTTGGTTAAACAAAATCTAAGTCACAGTATTTTAAAGGATTCATTTAAAAATATGCCTATCGGGGCGCCTGTGTGGCTCAGTGGGTTAAGCGTCTGTCTTCAGCTCAGGTAATGGTCCCAGGGTCCTGGGATGGAGCCTTCACAGGGCTCCCTGCTCAGCGGGGAGCCTGCTTCTCCATCTGCTCCTTCCCCTGCTCCGGCTCCTGCTCTCTCTCTATATTTCACATGTTCTCTCTCTCTCAAACAAAATCTTAAAAAAATAAAAATACGCTTACCAAAGGGGAATGATGGTTCTGAGTGGCCATCATCAAAAGAGATGAGTTTATCAGATGTATGAGTCAAACTGTGAAAGACACGGAGGAAATGGCTGTGTGCTTAGGAGGAGGTGACTCAAAACACTCTTAAGTCTCAGTTTCCTCCTCTTCAGATTGAAAGTGGTGCTAATGAGCTACAGGTGATGTGATCAGGTGAGCTGATTTGTGAAAGTACCCAGTGGCACCTGGAGCATACTATTGTTGAGTTTGGTATGGGTGCACTGATAATGAGGCATTGGAGGCAGAAGATATGAGTGAAAGCCCAGGTAATGTTTACTCATGCAAACTCTTGACATGAGGTGTACAGCATAATACCTAGAACAAAGCAGAGATGTCCTGAGTGACTGGATGGCATGGGAAAAAGCAGAAGAGGACCAGTCACCAAAAAAATGGAGACATAGACCAGGAGGTCATCCAAAAGACACATTTTACCCTAGATTTTTTTTATATTAATAAGTTTCTTATTAATAAATAATAAAATAACAATAAATATTATTTTAAAGCTTTTCTTGATAGTCTTTAGTATACAATATTAAAATCATATCATACTGCATTTATTTTTTATTTTATTATTTCTCAATGGAAGCATCAAAAATACTGAAATCTCAATAATAATGCTATATACATAGACAACTCTGTATTAGGAGCCATCCATGTGGTTTGATTTAATGTCATCCTTTTTATTTTATTTTTTTTAAGATTTTATTTATTTATTTGACACAGAGAGAGACAGCTAGAGAAGGAACACAGGCAAGGGGAGTGGGAGAGGGAGAGGCATGCTTCCCGCTGAGGAGGGAGCCCGATGCGGGGCTCGATCCCAGCACCCTGGGATCACGACCTGAGCCGAAGGCAGATGCTTAATGTCTATGCCACCCAGGCGCCCCTAATGTCATCCTTTTTAATGTTAATCATCAAGGGGTAGTATCCAGGTGATAAATTAAACTTTAATGTGTAGCCTGACATTCAGCTTTTTAGAATGGAACTTTAATAGCTCAGGCACCAAGAAAACACATTCAGTATAGAAACTAGTACTAGGAAACTATGAGCTATAATTAAAACTGCAGCTGTCAGGGCAAAGGGGATTCATTGTTGTCATGGAAGCATGGCTTTATTAATTCCTGTTTTTAAACAGACAAAATCAATGAATTCTCTGCAATTGCCAACATGGGAATGTAGATTTCTTAACATTGTTTAATTTTTTTAATAATATTAACATACAGTATAAACTGTTTTACATAATAAAATACCCCAAAGTTAATAATTGTTCAAATGCAAAGGTGAGTTAATTTTCTCATATGCATGTATCAATAGCCTACTATAATAACATACTACACTGCACATATATTATGAAAATAGAAGAATGTTAAACAGCTAAGGGGAGGCAGCAGCAAACCATAAATGGACCAAAGAATTATCAAGTAAGGTAAAGCATCCCACCACTTTTCCCTGAGATGGAAAGAAACAAAGCCTAAGGTATTTGCCATGCTAGGGAAATCTGGATTTCATATATTTCATTGTCCTAATAACTACTTCTCTGCTTAGTAAGTTAAGTGCCAATTATTTGTTTGGAACATATGGAGTGTGTATATATATATATATATATATACACACACATACACATATACATATATACACATATATATATATAGATACACCTATCATGCTGATTTCCTTATTTTTAAAACTCTATCTTCTATTGTGAAATAAAATACTGTTCGTATTCCCTTTATATTTCTCTCTGATATTAGAGTCCCCATATTCCCTAGTGGGTGATACTTGGCAATATCTGGGGACATGTTTTGTCACAACTGTGTGGGACTGTCATCTATTGAGTAAAGGCCAGGGATGCCGCTGAACATCCTACAGTGCATGACACTGGGCTGCCACAATAATTATTTGGCTCCAAATATAAATAGTTCCAAGCTTATGAAACCCTGCTGTAGAATAAACAAGTAAAAATGAAACAAAACATCATCAACAACAGTAATAAAAGAAATCTATTTTTTTTTTTTTTTTGGCATGGAGAATAGAATGAACAGGCCAATGTTTGGGTTAAACAATTATATTGCACTGTTGTTTTCAGAGATGGCAACGAGTTCTACTTCTTTACTATCAGGGTTGAGATTTGAAGAAGAAAATCTTCACCATCAAAAGGAATAAATAGAAATGAGGAAATGAAAAATGACCAGGACAGTGTTACACATGGAAATGTGTGGCATCAAAAGAAACTGATGCACTTTATTATTTGAAAAGTGTATGAAATGATTGTATTATTTTCCCAGTTTATTTTGGGTTTAATTTTCTTTACACTTACAAGTTGACATCTTGAGATTGTCAAAGCTTCACAAGTCTGAGAAAGTTAGTTTTGTCCTTTATCTCATCTTCTGCTGAATCGATAGCTGCAAAATTCAATCCTCTTTATCAGGAGCAGTTCTTAGAGATTTTACCATATTTATACAATGTTTAGATTTGGTAGCTGATGTAAATGATTACATTTTCTCTCACAACCACACTGACATTTATTTAGCATTGGATTCAGCTTTTCAAATTTATATAATCATATATGCTAACAACTCACAAAGCTATAAAACCTCTTATACAAATCTCAAAGCAGGATACATTAAACATAAATATTATTTTTAGAATCATACCACCATTGCAAATATGCTCAAGAGAAGAACTGGCTGGGAATTTGCTTTCATGTATTTTGAGAATCTCAAGATATATTTTTAGAAACTATAAAAAGCGAGGGAAAAATTGTTGCCAGACACACCAATAGAAGGGGAAAAAGGGACAAAATTACTACTTTGAAAAGTTGCTGTTGATAGTCACATATATACAAGCTCAAAATTGGGACCTACCTTTAAAATTATTCTCAGTTCAAAAATGTTACAAATCAATTTTTTCTGGCCTCTGATGTAAGTGTGAGCATTTTCTAGCATGTGCCTGTATGTTATTACAGTAGTTTCATGTGCCTTAACATATGTTCACCAAATCTGAACTTTAATAAATCAGAGAGACATAACTGCCTTTATAGCATTTTAGATCCCTTGAGCAATACATTGTCTCAAAGACATGATATTCCCACATCTGTGAATAACAATATAAACCCTATTAAAATAGGTATTGAGAAAATAATCCCCAACACACTAGCATAAGAAAGGCCAAAAGAATAACACATTTAAATGAAATTATATAAAATAAAAAGCAAAGGAAGATTAGTCTACATATATTTAAAATGCTCCAGCCCTGGGCTAGACATTGCACTACAGAGAAATGCAAAAAAAAAAAAAAAAAAAAAAGGAAGAGATGAAAAAAATCATGTATGATTTTAGACAATGTCCAAGTGTTCCTTATATATCAGTATCTTCCCTAAAAATTAGTTGAGATTAAACTGTCTTAGGGATGAAATGCTTAGGGTGTTTGTTTTTTGCTAGTGTGTGTGAATCATGGCATAATACATGCACTTAACATGGTTCTCTAATTGCAAAGATGATCATATTTCATTATCATATCATATTGATTAATGGAATAATGTCCAGAGGCAATTTTATGATATAAAGCAAGAAGAAAAGGAAGGAGTAATTAATTGCAAAAGGAGAGAAAAACATAATTAATGTAATTCCAATGTTCTTATTGTGGAAACCCTGATAAGGTGTTGTGAGTTGTTAACATATAGGATTACGTACATTTAAGAAGCTATAGCCAATGCCAGATCAATGTCAAACAGTACTGGTACAATGCCGAGGGTCTCCTGAAATTTCTTTTGCTGGACTCAAAAATCTGTGCAATCCTTTGACACCTTTATTGACTCTTATAGCTCAAAGAATATTGAGGCCTCAATATTGCTGTTGCAGAACTAGATAGTTTTACATGATCTTTCACTTCTTAAGCTCAAAATAAAATTGTTCACTGGAGAAACTGTCAATAGAATGTTCAAGAGAGCAATGCTTCCAACTTTACTCTCCTTCCAACACTTTCAATGATCCGTTTCTCTTTTAAGTTACTTAGGAGCTTCTGTTAGCCTACTTCAACTTTCGCATGTTTTACCTCAAACAAAAAAAAAAAAAAGAAAGAAAGAAAAGAAACAGCTAGTCTGAGTCAAAATAGGGCTAAGCCAACACTCAGACAATTTAAAAAAAAATTCCCTACTATCACAAATTTTGTATATGTCAGAAAAATCTGCAAACAATTGACATAATTTCCAGAGAAAATGGTTAGCATTTTTGATGGTGGTAAACATCATCATCTTAGAAAAAATTACCAGTTGTTTTTCCCATATTTATTAAACATTACTTAATCAGATGATTGATATACTCAAAGTCTAGGTAAATTTGTTATTCTAAAACACCAAGTTTCTTGGCTTATATTAATTAGCATTGTTGCTTCTTACAAAGGTTTGATTTCTCCTGAAATACTTATCACTTGAAATGGTCTGGAACTTGGAGTGGCAGACATCATTCAGATCATCAATGTACTGCCCACATATTAAACTGAACCAAAAGGAAGAGAGACCTTTCTACCCCATTCAATTTGGATGAGCAACCCACTTATATGTCATTTACTTCAAATTAGCTCTTTTCTTTCCTCCATTAGTTCCACTATAGCAGATGGTATCATTGTAAGTGTTACTATTTGCTGTTGGCACACTACATTCCCTTCTGATGACCAGATGTGTCTTTTGGGCTTCGGTTCTCACAGGTCTGCATGTTATTATTCTTTTTCCCAGCATACTGACTAGGTTAGTAGGTCAAAACCACAGCATTAGCAAGAGAATTGTCCTGGACTATTATGCTACAAAAAAGACAGAGAGGCAGAGAGACAGAGATCTTTATTTTTCACATGAATTGAAAAATTCACTGAGATTTCTTTTTTTAATCTGTTGACTAACACCTAGAAAAGTTTTCAATGTTTTATTATCATTCTCTCCTATCTCATGGAAGTTGCCAACCAACCTAAAAAAAGAGAAAAGAAAAGGAAAGGAAAGAAAAGAAAAGAAAAAAGAAAAAAGAAAAGAAAAGAAAACCTCTATTTGGCCAGGGAAAGGTACAAAATGTGAGAATGAAAAAGTTAAGACCCACATTCACCAAGATAATTTTTTAAAATTTCAAGTAGAATTTACCTGCTACAGACAAAACAATGAAAAAGACTTGCTCTTAGATGTCACATATCACTTAGGTGCATGCTCATATCTTTCTATAAATAAATTTTAAAAAGGTAAAAAGATGTATATTTTGCAGAAAAATGAGCCTTTTTTCTTCAATAGTCACAATTTAAAAAAATTTGTGTGAACTGTGGTAATTAAAAGGGATTTATCAGTTGTAAAAAGCAGGGCAATAGGTAGTCCTGGATTGGAAACTGCCTTATACAACTCATTCAGCATTTTGCTTTGTTTTGATTTGTTTTGTTTTGTTTTGTTTGTCTGCTTGTGTTCTCTACACAGGAACTAATAAAAAAAAGTGCTGCTAATTGTAGAAGAATGTGAGGCCAAAGAAAGCTATTTGTGAAACAAGAGAAATAACAAATAGTTCACATGCTCATAGCAATTATCCAATGGAAAGGAAGTAGATGATTAGAATGAGAGTAGGGAAAATTGATGAAAATATGTTTTTGAATAAGCAAGAGAGATCTGGTGCACATGTGAAAAGCAAGATCATCCATTTTATAGGAACAGCAGGGAAGATGAAGGTATGAGCTCTAAGGAAAGAGATTGGTAGATGTGGTAGTGAAAACACAAAGGATTTCTCTTCTGTTTTATGTTTCCAGTGAGAAAGAAAGTACAGTTACCACTTGGGAGCATGGATGGGAAGGAAATATTGGATGTTGGAAGAGAGAAAGATGCAGTTACTTGGGAGAGTGGCAAAGTGAATGTACTAGGCAATGTTATAGGACTTGGGCACAACATGAAGGACTGACTTGAGGTTAATGAGCCTAAATTTAGAATGATTCTTGTCAGGGAGGCTGGATGGTTTTCAACAACCACATTCAAAAAATATGTGATGGATTTCAGTTTAGGTAAGAAACGATGCAGAACTCAAACAAATAGGCAGATCCATGCTCAAAAAGAGAGACTTTGCCTTACCTCAAAGTAGTTGTGTGCAAATGCCATTGCTAGATTTTAATTAACATTTAAATATAGGTGCATTATTTCCAAGATTTTTTGTTTTAACTGACAATTGATGATCATATACCATTGAGAAATGCCTTGAATAAACAAGTTTCAGGAAAATTCAAGGTGTAGAAGTTTAAGTGGTAGGAATCAATGAGTAGTCAGACAAGAAGCACCTTATACTGACAACAGACCATGAGAAGCCATATTTTAAAATATTATTTAGATTAGTAATATAAATGTAAAGGAGATCAGAATAAACTTAATAAGAGACATATTGGGGAAACTACTTAAAAAATTCAGTAGTAAAACTAAAGTAACATTCAATGCCAAGTGAGATAAAATTTTCCATAGTGTGACAACTAAATTTTACAAAATGTCAACTTTTTCTCAAATTTTAATTGTTTTCATGAAATTCTATTGAAATTTCCAATTGTGTCCTTTATTAGTGTTTTTTATTATTGTGGTAAAATATACATAACAAAAAAGAACTGCTTTAACCATTTTTAAGTGTAAATTTCTGTGTTATTAAGTCCATTCACACTGTTGTGGGACTATCACCACCATTCATCTCCAGAACCTGTAAAACTTCCTCATTTGAAACTCATTAAATAGTAACTGCCCATTCTCCCTTCCCTGAGTTCCTAGAAACCACCATTCTACTTTCTGTCTCTGATGTTGACTACTCTAAGTACTTCATATAAGTTGAATCGTTCAACATTTATCCTTTTGTGATTGGCTTATTCTACTTACAATAATGCTTTCAAGGTCCATCCATGTTGTAGCATGTGTCAGAATTTCCTTCCTTTTTGCAGCTGAATAATATTCCAGTGTATGTATGTATTCCATTTTCTTTATATATTTATCTGTTGATGGACACTTGGGTTGCTTCCATCTAATGGCTTTTATGAATAATGCTGCTACAGACATGGATGTACAAATACCTGTTTGAGTTTTTGCTTTCATTTCTTTTGGAAAAATACTCAGAAGTAGAATTGGCAACTGTGTTTTTAAACCATAAGAAATAGTTCTAATCTTAATCTGGAATAACTAAGTAACAAGAATATATACACAAAAAGTTTTGCAAAATAAAGGTTTTACTGAAAACTGGAAATAATGTTAAAACACATTATAGAACAATAATTAATCAAAAATGTATATCAGATGCAAGGATAGACATTTAAATGTAGCAGAATAACTACCCTAGAAATAGAACATAAGCTTTAAAAATAACTTTATTAGTCATCAGGAAAATGCAAATTAAAACCAAACCACTTCACTATCACTAGGATGACAATACTACTATTACTACCACTACTACTAAACAGATAATAACAGGTATTGGCAAAAATGTAGAGAAATTGGAAACTTCATACACTGTGGAAATGTAAAATGGTGCAACCACTCTGAAAAACTATCTAATACTTCTTTAAAGTGTTAAAAACTATCTAATACCTTTTTAAAATGTACTCTATGACTCTGCATATAACTAGGTATATCTCAAGAAAAATAAAAATATATTTCCTCCCCCAAAGTTGAATAGGAATGTCCATAGAAGCATTATACTGTTAGCCAAAAAGTAGAAAAAAGCCAAATGTTCATCAACTGATGAAAAGATAAATGTGGTATATTTATACAATGAAATATTGACAATAAAAAGTAATGAAGTACTGATACATGCTACATCATGGATGACCCTTCAAAACATTCTGCTAAATTAAAGAAGCCAATCACAAAGACAACATATTATATGATTCCATTTATATGAATATACAGAATAGATCAATCCATAGAGGCAGAAATAGGTTAGTGGTTACTGAGAGCTAGCTGAACTGTGGGGGAAATAAAAAGTGACTGTTGAACCATATGAAGTTTCTTATCAGAGCAGTGAAAATGTTTTATTGATTGTGGTGTTGGTTGTACAATACTGTAAATATACTCAAAACCACTGAATTGTTCATGCTAAATACATGAACTCTATGGCATGTGAGTTATCTTACAATAAAGCTATTATCAAAATAACCTTAATATTTGAAAATGAAATGCTTACTCAAAAGGAAAAGGTTAGCTTATAGAAATAATCCCTGATTTTTTTTTTTACTTGAAATAAACATTTTGAATTGTTCCTATTCACAAATACAAATAGATGCCTATGAAATATTAGACCACATCTGAGGCGAAGGAAAATCTATGTGACAGGGAAATATTCTCTAAATTAATGTCTGGGGAAAATCACAAAGAAAATACCAATAATTTGACAATATGAATTTTATAAAAGTCTTCTTTGAAGCATTATGGTAACAAATATCAAATACCTCATAACCATTTATATCATATTGCCCAATAATTTGACTTCCAGTTATGAATTATAATACAATAATATGAACTCATTATCATTTTGGATGCCTCTTATTTTTTTTATTTCTTCCTTTTTCTTTTTTTTTTTTTTCTGACTGCTATAGCAAGGATTCTAGTACTATGTTGAATAAAAGCTGGGAGAACAGGCATCCTGATCTTGTTCTTGATCTTAGAGGAAAAGCTCTCTGTTTTATAATAGAATTTGATGTTAACTGAGGATTTTTCATGTATGGCCTTTATAATGTTGTGGTATACTCCCTCTAAACACACTTTGTTGATTGTTTTTATCATGGATGGTTGTTGTACTTTGTCAAATGATTTTTCTGCATCTATTGAGATGATACTGTGGTTTTTATCCTTTATTTTTTTGATGTGACATATCACATTGACTAATTTGCAAATTCTGAACCACTCTTGCATCCCTGGAATAAATCTTACTTGGTCATGGTAAATAATTTCTTTTAATGTATTATTGAATTCAGTTTGCTAATATTTTGTTGAGGATTTTTGTATCTATGTTTATCTGAGATATTGACCTGCAGTTCTCTTTTTTAATGGAGTCTGTCTGGTTCTGGTGTCAGGGTAATGCTGGCCTCATGGAATGAATTTGGAAGTTTTCCTTCCCTTTCTATTTTTTGGAATAGTTTGAGAAGAATAGGTATTAACTCTTCTTTAAATGTTTGGTAGAATTTGCCTGTGAAGCCATCTGGTCCTGGGCTTTTGTTTGTTGGGAGTTTTTTGATTACTGATCCAATTTCATTTCTGGTAATTGGTCTGTTCAAATTTTCTCTTTCTTCCAGCTTTAGTTTTGGTAGGTTGTATGTTTCTGGGAATCTATTTTTTCTATGTTGTCCAATTTGTTGACATATAATTTTTAATAATATTCTTTGTATTTCTGTTGTGTTGGGTGTTATTTTTCCTCCTTCCTTCTGATTTTGAGTCCTCTCTCTTTTTTTCTTGATGTGTTCAGTTAAAGGTTTATCAATTTTATCTTTTCAAAAAACCAGCTCCTGGATTCGTTAATCTTTTTATAGTTTTTTTTTTTTAGTCTCTATATCATTTATTTCTGCTCTAATCTTTATTATTTCCCTTCTAATCTTGGGCTTTGTTTGCTCCTCTTTTTCTAGCTCCTTTAGGTATAAGCTCAGGTTGTTTACTTGAGATTTTTTTCCTGTTTCTTGATGTAGACCTGTATTGCTATCAACTTCCTTCTTAGAACTGCTTTTGTGGCATCCCAATGATTTTAGACCATTGTATTTTCATTTTTATTTGTCTCCATGTGTTTTTTGGTTTCCTCACTGATTGATTCTTTGTTTAGTAGCATGTTGTTTAGCATCCATATATTTGTGTTCTTTCTGGATTTTTTTCTTATCATTGATTTCTAGTTTCATACCATTGTGGGCAGAAAAGATGCCTATAATCATCATTTTAATTAAGTGGGTGCATTATATCCTCTAGTTTTATATTTCCTCAAGAGATTCTCCCAAGGCTACTTGGAACAGTATAATAAACAATAGAGGTTTTCTCTCAGTTTTGATTTTAGAAAGTATAATTTACCAATCCTTAAATAAAATGGCTAGCCATATGGGCAAAGAATGGATGACTAGACAAACTGGATTGAGTGCATTTTTATGTATATTAAACTTACTGCCAATGTGTATATAGATGGACTTTGAATGGACATAGACAGTAATTATGTTTTTAATATACTTCAAAGCATGAGTGCCAAAACAAGAAGACAGTTTTTTTTGTTTTCTTTTTTTTTAAAGATTTTATTCATTTTTCAACAGAGAGAGAGAGAGCGAGAGAGGGAACACAAGCAGGGGGAGTGGGAGAGGGAGAAGCAGGCTTCCCGCCGAGCAGGGAGCCCAGTGCGGGACTTGATCCCAGGATCCTGGGATCATGACCTGAGCTGAAGGCAGACGCCTAACGACTGAGCCACCCAGGCACCCAAGAAGACAATTTAACAACTTGCTAATCTATGTCAAAATAACTATGAGGAATACTATGATTTTGAGGTAATACAATATCTCAGGAAGAAAGGCAGAATAAGGGCGTATGTGCCCCATCCCTAAGGAGCTCTCAAATGTCCAATTACATTATCTCCTTCTAGGATAAAAACATAAAACAAAACAAAGCAACAACAAAAAAACAATGCCTAGTCTATATAATTTACAATCAAATGTTAAATGTTCAATAGACACACAAAATTTCAGATAAAATATGAACACAATGTAATACCATATGGCCAATGTACTCTACTGCACAGATGGCTCATAGAAATTTACTGAAGATAGTTTGGAGATTTACTATATTCACATAAGTTAGGGTACATAAATTGCGGCAATACAAAGAGAAGATTAAACAATAAAATGAACCAAAAAGGTGTGGAAAAACATGCTATCATAAAGGAGATGAGAGTGGATGTGTATCAGGAGAATAACAATATAATGGTTTGAAAACATTTTATTTTAAATTAATAGCAACTCACGTCACATGACTTAAAGATGAGAATATTGACGCCATATTACAGACAACAACAAATGAAGATTAATGAGCAAATAATCAATTCAGATTATTAAATTAATAAATTGCTACAACATGGTATGATGACTAAGAATAGTTTAAGGGTGATACAGATCTATTTTAATAAAATTGGATATATTGCTTCAAATATGTGATAGAAGTTTTATTGTCTTAAACATAATAGTCTTTTTTTAAATTAATTGTCTTGAGAAATGAAAAAATACATTCTATTTAAGATGATAAAGCAGTACAAAAAATCCCTAATGAAGATCACAGGTAATATCCTAGTGATTAATGAGACAATTAGGCACACAGACATCCTATTTAAGGTCCTCTGATGAAAAGTAACTATATAGTCTTTTTTTGGTCTACTGAAAATGATATGGTGCATTCCATCTGCTTCACCAATTGTGTTGTCAATTTAAAATCATATTCATTATGTATTCCAGCATTCCTATTTAACAGTTGTCTGGCTAACAAATGTCTCTAAAATATAATGTTGTTGTTTTTATACAAAACAAAATTGAAATCAACTCATTATGTAGTTAATGCACATAGAATCAGATATTTAAGGACCCTAACTTTGCAGAAAAGGTTGATATATATAATTGTAGTATTTTATTGGCTTAAAATATATAACTTATTTAATGAAAATACATGCTCATAAGAAATAAGAGTATACAAGTGTAGTAAAGGAAGAGCAATAATCGCTTTCTTGATTCACCTTACTCACCCACTGCATCATTTCCACTTCCCATAGGTAATAACTGCTAACCATACCTTATGTATACTTTGAGAAATTTTTTATTCACAAGAAAATTCAGCGTGTGTGTGTGTACATTTGAGTGTATACATATATACACACTTGCCTTGAAAAAAATATATCCATATTTACATATATATGTGTAAATATAGGTTGAAGAACATAAAAATCATATACGTATACTTAATTTTCAATTTCTATATTTTGTTGTACCTTATAGTTATACCATAATTGGTTTTGCTATTTCAACAGGCAGGGACTTAGATAGACTCAGTTTTGCAATATTATAAATAATGCTGCAATGAACATCTTGGCATAAATATCTGTGGTAATTGTGTTACTCTATCTGTAAAGTGGTTAAAATAGAATCTATTTATCAGATGTTATGCACTTACATTATATACAGTGCCAAGCTGTCTTCCAAAATGACTGACCCAATTTATATTCTTATCATTTTTTAACACTCTTACAGTTTTCTCTGCTTCCATTCTCCAATTTTCCATTTGACACAGTGATCACTTTAAAATGTAGATTTGTCACTTCTCTCCTTACAATTTCCCAATCCCTTTCTACTGTATGTGCTGGGGCTGCCCACAGAATACCACAGACTGAGTGGCTTAAAAAATAAACATTGATTTTTCTCAAAGTTCTGGAGGCTGGAAGTCCAAGATCAAGGTTCTGGTAGTGTTGGTTTCTGGTGAAACCTTTCTTCCTGATTTGCCGAAGACCACCTTTTCATTGTGTTCTAATGGACTTTCCTCAGTGATTGCATCAGAGATCTTTGTTGTCTTTTCCTCTTCCTAAAAGAAGTCTAATCATAACAGATTAGCCCACTCTTATGGTCTCCTTGAAACTTAATGACCTCCTCAACCTCCAGTTATAAAATAAATAAGTAATGGGGATTTAAGATACAGCATGGTGACTATTATTAAAAATACTCTATTGTATATATGAAAGTTGCTAAGAGACTAGATCTTAAAAGTTCTCACGAAAAGATTTTAACTATGTGTGATGATGGATGTTAACTAAGACTATGGTGGCAATCATGTCAAAACATATACATATAGCAAATCATTATATTGTACAACTAAAACTAATACAATATGTGGGGATTCATAGTGCCTGGATAGGTAAGATTTAAGTGAAATATGTCTCCCATGGTGAGACTGATTAAAAAGCAAAGGAGGAGTGCCTAGAATGCTGGGTCTCCTTTAAAGTTTTTGAGCTGAAAGCAGCCAGATCCTTACTGTGGCTCAATGCTCTCACCTAGGGAGTAAATGTTTAACATAGATGAGAAACACTCTCACCTTATGGTCATGTATTCATCATACCCTTAGCCTGCACACACGTCATGAACACTGCTTGCTTCAATCATGCATTGCCCCATATGTCTATGTCTCGATTATTAAAGCTTAACATTCCTTTCTATTTTTCTGCTCTTGATGTATTGATAAGACTTGCAATAAAAGCGGAGACTAAATCTGGTTCAGGACCTTTCACCACTAGAGCAACCGGTCTCCTCCCCCTTTCCTTTCTCCTGTTTAGGTGTCTGGAGTAATCTTTTCATTCACTGCCTCAGTTTGCTGGCCAAACCCAGCAACAATATTATGTTTATTATATCTAAATAGAAAAATTAATTAAAAAATTAAAATCCATCTATCCTGAGGCTGCCATATTGCGATTCTGCCTAAGCCACAAGAAAGGACCACATGCATGGATGGAACTAGAGGGTTTATGCAAAGCAAAAAAAGTCAGTCAGAAAAAGACAAATACCATATGATTTCACTCACATGTGGAATTTAAGACACAAATTGAAAGAATATAGAGGAAGGGAAGGAAAAATACAGTTAGATGAAAATTGAGAGGGAAGTAAACCATAAGAGATGCTGAACTCTAGGAAACAAACTCAGGGTTGCTGGAGGGGAAGTGGGTAGGGGGAAGGGATAACTGGGTGATGGGCATTAAGGAGGGCACCTGATGTAATGAACACTGGGTGTTATATGCAACTGATGAATCACTAAATTCTACTCTGAAGCTAATAAAAGAAGAAGAAAAAGAAGAAGAAGAAGAAGAAGAAGAAGAAGAAGAAGAAGAAGAAGAAGAAGAAGAAGAAGAGGAGGAGGAGGAGGAGGAGGAGGAGGAGGAGGAGGAGGAGGAGGAGGAGGAGGAGGAGGAGGAGGAAGTAGTAGTAGTAGTCGTAGTAGTAGTAGTAGAAAGGGCCACATGTAGTCATTCCAGTTAATGGTTCCAGCTAAGTGTAGCCTTCAATTATCCCCAGCCCAGGTCTCAGACTTGTGAGTGAAGAAACCTACAGATGATTCTGGACCATAGCCATTAAAGGTTCTCCCTACTATCTGAGACTTCCTGCTGATACCACAGACATTAGAATCAGAGATAAGCCATCTTTTCTGTATCCTGACCAAATTCCTGATCCAGAGAATCTATAATGATAATAAAATAGTTATCATTTCATGCCACAAAATTTTGGGATGGTTTGTTACACATCAATAGATAACTAGAATTCTTCGAATATAGTTGCATTTTATTTTTTAACTTAGATTATTTTAGATTACTGCAAATGATTATTAGTTAAACTAGTGATAGAAAATACAAAAGTAGAAGGAAGAAAAAAAAGTTGAAGAGAAAAAAGTAGAAAGAGGGACTCCCAGATATAGGAGCATGAGAAAATTAGCAATCCCTCTCAGTAATTAAGAAAGCGTATAGTTCCACTTCAAGGAAAATGGAGTAGATATGTTTTTCCATATTCCTGTCAGTAAATACAACTAAAAAGCCTGGACATTTACATACATAAATGTTGTGTGTGTATGTGTGTATGTAAATATATACACATTTTTCTATTTAATAATAATAATAGTATATATAAAACCCAGTTGAAAAAACAAGTCATCTAACTTTTAGGCCAGTATGCTGCCACCAATCTTTAGGCATTTGACTTTGCATATCGGGGCTATAGCTACATGGCCAAGGGTTTTTAGTCCTGTTTCGATAAATGAGTTACCAAAATGTAACTGCAAGTTTTACTTCCACATTTGATTAGGATTTTTTGATTTCTTACTCTTTTGACCTTTATCAAGGCATGGGTTCCTAAAGGGACACGATGGCAGAGGAATACTATTAATACTATTAACTGAAATACATTGACCGGCAAATATTCAAAAGTGATAAACGGGGAAAAATATAAAAGTCAGCAAAATTAAAGTAAGATAGGGTTTCAACATTAAATTGGTATTTTTCATATCTTTGAAATGTTATAATAAACACATTTTGCCCCTCTTCTCTTCTCCCCCCCCACTCTTCACTTTCTTTTCCCCCCTCCCATTTCTCTTTATTGATGTATTAGTTAATGTAGACTATTTCATATGAATTTCATATTGCTATTTGCTGAATGCTTTCTCTACACTGGAAATTGACAAGTTATCTTATTTAACTTAACCTTACAACTCATTAAGTTTGTAACTTAAAAATTCCTAAAGAGTATGTGTGTACTTGCACATTAAGACCTTGACACTGTGCCATATGCACTATATCCACTATTTCATTTAGTCTTTGTGGTAATTCCATGAGGTAGTACTTTCATCATCTATTTTGGAGGAAACTAAACCTGTCAGTGGATGAATAAACTGTCTAAAGTGGAATCTTGCAGTGAATTACATAACTGTAATGACATTACATAACATCTGTTCTCTTTGATTTCACAGTTCTAGTTCTTAACTACTGCAATTCTCTCTTGCATTTCACTAAAGAAAGGTTTAGCATTTTTGTCATCCTAATTTGAAAGTCACATAGTAAGGAACTGACAGAGCTAACTAGAACTTCTGATTAATAATGAAAATTATTTATTCAAAACATGGTACATCAATTCCTTGACTACCAAAAAGGCACCATAAAATTAAAATGTGTGATGTATACTTCTTACCAACAGAGGTGTACAGTCTGATTGTGAACACTGGCAGATACAAATGATTTCAGATTATAGGAGTGAATTCCTAAGTAAGTGCATTTTAGTCACTGCTCCCACGGAATTTTGATTATAACTTGTCATTACCTTTTACTTCCATAGTGTGTGGCTGATAAGATTGTGTAGAGAATTCTTGGTATAGTACCAGGAAGATGTCCTGTCTCAGTTTTACCTATTATTTATTCATTTCTATATCTTATTATATTTAACTATATAAAATAACTTATTTGAGGAATAGAATGAGCTATAAAGACAAATTTAAGTTCAAAATTATGTATAAATTATACTCAGGGGAAGATTAAAACTTAAGTAAAGAATGGATAATCCAGAAATCATATTTTTCTAATTGTATCCCTATTCCATCTCGGTCTTGAGTAATCAATCAAACTTCTCTTAGACTCATTAGTTATTTCAAAAAAATATTTATTAAGTGCCTGTTGAAATAAACCAGTGGGGAAAAAAAGGTAAATCAGTGAATAAAAGAACAAAGAGGGGAGATTCCTAAACTCATGGAATTCTTATTCTAGAATATTGACAAGTGATACTCAGTAAATAGAAAAAGTAAAATTAATTAGTGCATTAGAAATGAGAAGTATCAATAAAAAGAACAAATAATAAGGGTGCATAATGGGGTGGAGGGAAAAGTAAATATTATGGCAGGAAAATAACGACAATTTCTACAACATAACACCCTTTCATGGATCACTTGGAGGCAAGTTCTTATCAAAGAGCCTGTGGAACTTGAGGAATTCTTTGGGCCAATTTCAAACATGATTGCTATTTCACTGATAAAAGGAACCCTAGATTTTGGCTAAAGATTGGAAATAAAGTACCTGTGAAAAGGAACTATAAGAATATAAAAGACTGAGTACTAATAAAAGATGGTTTCTGTTAAGTGCTCATTATTCAGCACTGTGTAAAGTTTTGTGCATTATTTTTTTTATGCTTAAAAAAATTCTAATGACATAGGCAAATGTTACATCCATTTTTCAGAGGTGAAAGGGGGCTAAGGGAGACAGTGATTTACTCAGGGTCAGAAATTTAGTATGTAGAAGAGGAAAGTTTTCTCACCCAAAATTGCTGAGACCAAGTTTTTAACGACTACTACCACTCATCTAGATGGGTATGTATCTTTATACCCCAGATCTCTAAGAGACTCGAGTAAAGGAAAAATTATTCAGATCCCCATCCAATTATATCAACCTGAAGCAAATGTGGTAATATGTGTTTTAACAGAAAAAGTGTAGAGGTAAACTTGTAGAGCCTTCTGTCTTGAATTTTGCATAATGTGGTGATGGTAGCGGGGAGTTACTAAAGCAGTCACAGACCCAGCTGGGAGTGGGGTGGAAATTGTAACAGGTCCTCTCTCTCTGAGTACTTTAGGTTGTTTTATTTTGTCTTATTTTCTGAATCAGTGAAGACTAGTTCTGGGTTTGGGGGGTTTTTGTTTGTTTGTTTGTTTGTTTGTTTGCTTTTACTCGAATAGTTTATGCCCATGTGGACATTTAATTATACAGCTTGTGTACACCGAAGGTGAGTTGCCTGTTTTTTCTTTCTCTCAACAGTTCTTCCTGGTAACTCCTTTAGTATACTTCAAATATATACAAAGCAGGAGTCTGACTTAGCAAACATGATGAATATAGAAATTCAAAGCTGCTTGCATAGGAAAAAAAGTGGTAATTTGTATCAAACACAAGGATGTATTTGTTGGAGGATATGGTCTCCCCTTGATGTATTCATGTTCCTAGATTAGAATGTACATGTAAGAAAGCTTCCCAAATAATTTGCAGGTTAAAATTTGGTGTATTTGAAAGTTTGGTGGTATATAAAAGGTGTTTAGGCAAACATCTGGATACAGGACAAATCATATCACTTTGTTTCTCAATAAAACTCCATTTGTGAAAAAAATTAAAATATTGTGTTTAGATAGAATTTCTCAAAATAAGATTTTTAGTGTATGAAAATATTTAATAATGAAGGAAACATTCTTAGAAGTCAAAAGGGATCATGACCTGAGCCAAAGGCAGACGCTTAACTGACAGCCACCCAGGCATCCCTCCACTTTTTCTTCAGGCATTGAAACAGTATGGTAGTGCAATTAAATAGAAGGATAAATCTCTATACCTTGGCATAAAACATTTTTCAAGGTACATTTATTTACTATCACAACTTATTTTTTATAATCAGTGAGTGTCATAGTCTAACATTTCTAAAACAGACCAGTTCATCTTTATCGTTTTAACTGTAGTTCTTTGGTTTAAAATTTTATTTAGGAATTTTTAATTTGTGCTAAATTAAATGATTTTCTAAATATTTCATAAGTATATTTATAGGACACTTAAGATTTATATCAGGACGTTTAATGGAGTGTGAGAGGTGCTTTTATTTTTTATTCTCCCCGTCTGAATTTTAAATTTAAGAATATGTATTTACTACATAAAGTGAATCCTTCATTAAAACTAAAAGGCTTTTTGAACGGAAAATGTAACTTTGACCTACATTTCTATTTCATTCTATGCAAAAGATTATTATTACCTTGGCTGCTAAGAGTTCCTTAAAAAGCAGAGTATATTTAAGATGTTTGTTATTATTAGCAACATGTCTGCTGCTGAAGATTCTACTGGCTGAGAAAGGAAAGCTTTCTCGGCACCTTTGGCAATGACATAAGCATGCTCTTCTTCATTCTCTTGGTACTTCATGACTAGAACATATGCTTTGACATGTGTTTCTATAAATATGGTGAGTTGTGCTGTTATCTACACTGGTGTCTTAAAAACTCATGTTATATAAAAATGATTTAATCTGGGTTGGGAATTTTTTTTTCTTTTTGGTTTAAGGATCAAAATCTCAAACCCACCTTTTCCATCTTCCCATTCCAGCTCACTCTCTCTACAAATTTGAACAATCTTTCATCTCCCTCAAGAATGAGAATCCATTAATCCTAGAATACTTTCACTTATTTTCAAGAACATTTCCCTCCTTTCCGGAATAAATTGGATGCATTTATTTTATACATCAAATACATACTCCTGCAGTCATCTTCAACTCCTTCACACCTCCACTTGCAAAGCCAGCTCAATTTAAAAATCTGTTTTGTACTGCCTTCTTCTGGACCAGCAGGATATAGCTGGAGAATACTATATAATTATACCGACTTTCTCATAGTAAAATTGAGTATGTCATATGAACTCTTCCTGTTTGTACATTCACACTCTATTCTCTTAGATGGCTCTATCTTATCTCTATTATGCACTACAATGCAACCCTATAATGCCTCCTAGGACTCTTGCTCTAGGAATAAATAGATGTTAAAAACACTGAAAAACAAACTGAGGTTTCTAGAGGGGAGGAGGGTAGGGGGATGGGTTAGCCTGGTGATGGGTATTAAAGAGGGCACAATTACGGTGAGCGCTGTGAATTGTGCAAGACTGTTGAATCACAGATCTGTACTTCTGAAACAAATAACGCAACATATTTTAAGAAAAAAGAAAAAGAAGAAGATAACAGGAGAGGAAGAAAAGGAGAGTATGTCAGAGGGGGAGACGAACCATGAGAGATGATGGACTCTGTAAAACAAACTGAGGGTTCTAGAGGGGAGGGGGGTAGGGGGATGGGTTAGCCTGGTGATGGGTATTGAGGAGGGCACGTTCTGCATGGAGCACTGGGTGTTATGAACAAACAATGAATCATGGAACACTGCATCAAAAACTAATGATGTAATATATGGTGATTAACATAACAATAAAAAATAAAAAAAAATAAAGAGGGCACATTCTGCATGGAGCACTGGGTGTTATGAACAAACAATGAATCATGGAACACTACACCAAAACAAATGATGTAATATATGGTGATTAACATAACAATAAAAAATTTAAAAAAATACTTGTTGATGAATGAATTATATGGTGACCATATTGAATTCATTTTGATTTTTCAGTTACCTTTTTCACATTGAATTATCCAGAAAGGAAAAAAAAAAGAATTTTTTTGAAAATGTGTTCTTTTTTCCCCCCTCTTTTTAAAGGGTTTTTAATTGTTTTTTTTTTTCTTTTACTTAAATTTACAAATTATCTTCTTAGGATTTAATTCAGTCTGGTTCTTTATTCTATTGTTTTTTGTTTTATGTTTGTAACTCGACCAAAATTTCTAATTTTGCTTTCCTACTTTTCTTCAGGATAAAACAATATTATCTCAGTATAAACTGCAAAATAGTCCCCAATAAAATAATATGTACTATTCAGATGTAGGCAAAATTTTCTTTTACATTTGTGCTTGATATACCATAATGTGCCACAGAGTTTGAGAATGTCTTTGTAAACTCCCATTTATAGATGCAGTTTGCTTTAGGAAAATTACTATATATATCTTATGTTCTATTTCTGTTTTATGTTTTCTCTAAATGGAAATTGATAAAAACAGTAATTTTCACATTATATTATTTTATTTGTTAAAAGTCATACTTATCAGGTACTGGTAATTTGTTACTAAGTTCAAGAGACCACTATAATAAAAGGAAGTAAATTACATAATCAAATATTTCTTTATATATACCACACAAATATACTTTATATAACTTCAAAGCCTCATGACATATTTTAAAGGAAAGGTAACAACTTTAAAAACAAACTGTTTCAAACACACTGTATAAAACTGTGGGAAAGGGATGGGAAAGTGACAGCAAAATTAATTATTCATGTCATTTTTATTCAGCACTGAGATGTATTGGTTTCAGGCATGGTTGCTGTAAGGGGGGGAAACTAATTAAAGGAGCAAAGAACTCAGAGTCACCTAATGTCATTTTTAAACTTTAAAAGGAAATTTGGAAAGGAAATTTGATAAAATGCTATCTTACATCAAATGTGAACCATCAGACAAAAGCATAACTGATATTGAAGCTTTTCAGTTCAGCTCCGAGTTTAACAAATATTGATTTAAACGTCGTCCTTCTCATGCATGAATATCATGTACAATAAACTTGAATTTAGCTATTGCTTTGACTTCCCTTGATGGGGAACTCCTTTTCCCATTACAGGTTTCCTTCCCCTTGCTGATTACTCTACACTAGATCTGCTAGAGTTGGACTACACCCAGCACACACATTTCAAATTTGGCCTAATTGGATTAAACGGACCTTTCCCCCATTATGTTGGAGACTCCATGACAATTAAGGCAGCCTAAGCAATCTAAGCACACATTAAATTTTTTTTTTTGGCAGCCACCAAATAATTTATCAGGGACTATGTGGCCACCTCAAACAATATCCTTAATATCTTAATAGTCATAAGTCTCTTGGGTAAAAGTAAATGGCCCCATCTTTCTTGCTTTTTTTCCTACTACCTTCTTCCCCTCCATTCTATTTCATATATTTATATATAAACATAGATATAGATTTACATATAGATATAATGTATGTTATATAAGATTTAAATTAATGTATAAAGATATAAATATTATTTGGAGTAGCTGCCAGAGTCATGATGCATGCTTTTCTGGAATCATCCTGAAACTATATAATGGGGTCTCAACGCCCATGTCTGTACTGCTTGACAACACCTCCTTGTACGCAGTTAATGATCAGTGGGTAAAAACCTGATTTAGTTGAGATTTTCAGAATTCCTCACCAGTACTTCCTAGACGGGATTTAGAAAAAGAAGACTGGCTTCTCTCTGGTGTATCTGCCAAGTGAGAGAGAAATGTTGGCAGCCATGAGATGAACTAACAGTGGCAGGTGATCTGCAGAAGGAAAGAATGAAGTTGATATGCAGATAAAAGAGAGAGAAAGGAGGGAGAGAAATAGAAAGGAAAGAAAAAGAGAGAGAAAATGCTGAATATCTATTTCTACAAGCCCCTAACTCCTAAATAGATTCATGCTTTGCCTTTGGTTTTGTTATTATATGAAAAAATAAAAAACGCTTTCAATAAATTCCCTTCTTTTATTTAAGGAAACTCAAATCAGCCTTCCGATATTTAGAATCAAATGAGAAAGGTCTAATATTGTGTACATTTGTGTGTCCATTCTTTTTATACAAAAATATTCATACTACATATATATCATTCTATTTCCTTTTTATTTTTTTCAAATTTAACAATGTGTCATGGACATTATTCTATGTAGTTGAATTTTTCGCATTTCTTATCAGTAATCTTATATCTCATCAGGTATTGCAACACTTTGAGCCTGCCCCTCTCTTGTCTGTCATGTTCACCTTCTCCCCTTATCTCTACCACCCAGAGTTAGTTATAATGTTTCTCCTAAATTTTAAAAAAAATGTAATATATTTTAGACTCACTATTATTTTTATTATTTATCATCAAAGGTGGGTCCTTTTATATCACTGAAATCCCAAACTGTAGACTACTCTCTGTGATTTATATAGCTGATAATTTAAATATGGTTCAAGACAAAAAGTAGTGACTCAAGAGTAAGACAAATATAAACAAAAAGAATAATGCCAGATACCATGTATCTACTATATGCTAAGCATATGTGCTCTCAACATGCATTAGTATATTTTGATCTTCACCCAAAATTTCTAATTTAGTATTATTTTTCTCATTTTACAGTTAGAAAACCAACTCTAAAGAGATTACTTCCCTTGTCCAGGGTCTGAGAGATTAAGGCATAAATAGAGTTCAAACCAAATGTTTTTCTGACTACAAATGTGTATTGAAAGAATGTACAGTGAATTAAGATATGAGGCATTGGATATCTCTGAAATAAATCATAGGTGATAACTTAAACTATAATTTTGCAATAAATCCAGTTTGGGGTGACACAGGGAAGTTCAATAATAAAGAAGTAAAGATCAGACTATTTGCCCAAAAGTAAGTTTAGAATTAAAATTAGTTCCTAAACAAACTCAATTGGCATTCTTACCATTTGCATGGATTTCAGAACTCCATCGGGGACTTTTTTATTCTGTTTTTTTAAAACTGAAAAGTATGAACCTTAAAATCATACCTAAAAGAATGTTTAGAATGGAAGAAGTACACTGTGAAAATAAGGGACAATGTAAGAAAACTAAGTGAATATTGCACATTTTCCTGATTTATTAAACCATTGCTTGACAAAGGAAGGCATGATAACATGAAAAGGACTGAATGTAAACTCTGTGTAAATTGAGAGAGTCACTGTAGGAAAGTCTCCATTTGGAAAGAATTACTCACTTTATCTCCCCTCATCCACTGTCCCCTCTCTTTCTCGCTCTTTTGTGTATCTCTCACATACACATACAGAGATGTTATCATTATGATCTGTTTTGTGAGTTCCTCATAGAATTACTAGTTCACAGTCTCCAGAAAAATAAAAAAAACAAATAAGGCAGTTGTTTGTAATTGTTGTAGTACCTAAAGTAGAAATATAGTCAACATGATGGCTTTAGAGTTTTAACCTGAATTATTTATAGCACCATGTTCAAAAACCTGAAATTAACATTTTTGCTGTTTTATAAGTCTACTAGAATATCTTTGTCTCTTTTGCCATACTCAACGTCTCATGTGCATGAGATATGTTTTTTGGGGGAAATTTTCAAATAATGGTTGAGGCAAGGAAAAATGTTCAGCAATGCTTTTGAAAATTACAAAAGGCACTGTCATGTGTTGAAAACATATTTTTGGCCTTTGAAAAATTGATTAACATTGGCTTTCAGGACTGGTTTGGTCGCTTTCTGTCAATGAGATTTGGCCAAATGAATTAAATTCTATGAGCTGTGGTTTTCTCATGCGTAAAATGAAGCTTATATTCAATTATAGTACTGTTAGGAGGACTAGGGTTGATAAAGTAGATAAAGAACAGAATCAGGGAATTCCGATAAAGATGATAGCTAATAGCGCCCAATAATTATCAAATGCTTACGATGTACCAATTTTAAACTCAGTGCAGTTTATGAATGAAGATATTTGATCCTCAAAATAATACCATAAATTGACTAATATAATTATCCCCATTTTACAGATAACAAAACATAGAGTTTAATAACTAAATCACAGGGCCAGTATTTGAACCCAGTCTGCCTGAGAGTGTGTAATCTTTACTAAAATCCTACTTTTTCTCAAGCAAAAAAACAAAAATGGAAACAAACACACACACACAACACAAAAAATATTTATTTAAAAAGAAACAAAGAGCATGAAATAAAAAACTAGATACTCAGCAAATAAAATATAGTTAAAAAGGAAATAACATTTCACATGAGTTCACATCCTCCACTCCTATCAAAGAATAGTTGTCAGATATTTAAAATGGAGATAACTGAAAGAGGATTTTCTTTTCTTTCTGTCTTTTTCTTTTTAAAGATTTTATTTATTTATTTGACAGAGAGAGACAGGGAGAGAGGGAACACAAGCAGGGGGAGCCAGAGAGGGAGAAGCAGGCTCCCCACTGAGTGGGGAGCCTGATGAGGGGCTTGATCCCAGGACCCTTGGGATCATGACCTGAGCTGAAGGCAGACGCTTAACGACTGGAGCCACCCAGGCACCCTCCCCCACCCTTTTTTTGAGGATTTTCATAATAAGCTATTCTCCCTAGTTTAGAAATACAATGAGTCATAGTAGATTGGGAAATAAATTCTTAAGATTTCTTCAATAATAATGAGATTGGCAGGACAGATCTAAAGTTGTATGTAGGCTATATGAAGATTCTGAGAAACCTCTTCTGGAGCTAAATATTAATCCACAGCAATTGTTGGAGAAAATAACCTTGGAGAAGAAATTTCTCAGCTAGTTTTTTTTTTTTTTTTTTTTTAACTCCTGAATCAATTTCCTGACTGGGAGGGGTGATTTGTACACATTATTCTCCTGTTGAAGTATAGAAAAGAGGCATGTGTGCAATGAAAATAATATACTGAACACAAACATACAGCCTATGGACTATAGGACTGTAACCATGACCAGACATGTCACCAAACTGGTTGCTACCCTAAGGAAGAGATCAAGTCAAACCAAAATGGCATCCCTTCCTTCAGAGAACAGGTTAAGCTTTTCATGTGGAAGAGTAGACCATATGCTTAGGACCCAACAAAAATTTTACAAAAACAAAACACAAAAGCACAGAGCACTCACAAAATTCTTCTCTCTCTCCTAACAATCTTTATGACACTGGCATTATTGAATTTTACTACCAAAAAAAAAAAAAATCCTGAATCTATCTAGCTAGAAATATAAGCTCATTTCAAAAGGATAAAAAAATAAAGATGAATTTGAGATAACTTTACCAACAAAAGAAAATAAACCAGTACAAAAAGCAAAAAAGTAAGAATTATAAATGTAATTAAATTTTCATCTGCATGACAAAATGTATTGAAAGAGGTTAAGGAATAATGCAAGTACTTTCATTTATATTTTCTTGGCTAAAGTCATATAGCCACAACCAACTTCCAAATGAGAAGCAAAAATCCTCCTATGTCCCTGGAAGAAGAGGTGAACTGTATGTCCTCTCTCTCTCTCTCTTTCCCTTTCTCCTTTTCTCTCCCCTCTTCCCCTTACCTTTCTTCCTTTCTTCCTCTCCCATATCTCTCCTCTTCATCTCCCTCTCATTGCCTTTCTCCTCCTACCCCATCTCTCTTCCTCTCTCCACTCTTTATATTGAACACTGTTTAGTGACTTTCCAATTGTGCTACCAGGTGTACTACATAAAAATTTTCCCTTGCATTATAAAATAAAAGGAAAAATGTATCATATGGTTATCAGAGTGGCTTGACAAGGTATTTTCAGATATGGCACTATTAGGATTACATACTTTCAAAAAGTGTTAAGTATCTATTATATGCACTGCAATATGTTATGTGGTATTATGAAACTAAAAACATTAATGTATGATGCTAAGCTTTCTTTTCTTTTATCATTTCCTTTTGAGTGTGGTCCAAATACACCATTCTGAAACACTGTTGCCATGAGGTGATTTTAAAACGTTTTAGTGGAGAAAAGTCCAGACACTTCCCAGAATTCATGATTTATTTGTAATATTATATTCTTATTTTTAGCAAACAGTTGTCTGTGATTACAACTATGGCACATGAGTTCTAACATAAAACTAACTCTATAAAAAAGATTAATAATCAGAAAAATGTTTCTTATATTAATTTTTCATCATCAGTATATATAATCTCATTAACATCTAGTTTCTGCATTTATAAATTAGGGATAGCGATAAACTTATATTTGCTGTGGGAATTAAGTGATATGGTATATAAAAAGCACTTATTGTACTGTTGCTTTGTAATCAAAGAATATTCTGTTATTAATCCTGAAACCCTTATAATTGTTAAGTAGACATCTCTTAAAATCAATGTTATAATGGAAGCAAATCACATACAAACAGAAAGCACATGCATAATATATATAAGATGAAGAATTAGTTCAGAAAAGAGTGTGCATTTCAAAAAAAAATTCACCACTTTCAAAGAAATGAAAAAAAAATAGACTCTGAAAGTGTTGAGGGAGAGGGATTGAGAATAAAAGAGAAAAAGAGAATGAGTTAAAGAAAAGAGGGAAGAAGAAAGAAATGGAAAGATAACAAAGAAGAAATAGACTGAAAAAGAGTAGGAAAGAGTAGGAAAAGTAAACTGGAAGAAATTTGGAAATAAGTGAAACATAATAATAAAAATGTTTTACACATGAAAACCATACTAGAAATAAAAATAAAATATAAATATATATTTCTAAAGATTTTATTTATTTATTCATTCATTCATTTATTTATTTTAGACAGAGAGCATGCACGTTGAGTGGGCGGAGGAGCAAAGGGAGAGGGAGAGAGAGAATCTCAAGCAGATTCCACACAGAGGGTAGAGCCCAATATGGGGCTCAATCTCAGGACCCTGAGATCATGACCTGAGCCAAAACCAAGAGTCAGAGACTTAACTAACTGAGCCACCCAGGCACCCCTGTAAATATAAGTTTTATACAATAAAATATAAAATAGGTAATGAAAATTAAAGTCAAATATATGTATTAGTGGCTACAAAAATTATATGAAAGAAAACAAAAAAGAAATGGTAGTACAGAACATAAAGAAATTATGATAGGTAAGATAGGTAAGAAGAAAAAAGGAAATTCATAAGATAACTGCTATTTTTTAAAACTAGAAAATAGCAAATAAACTAAAAAATATTCTGATATAAAAGGAGAAAACTTTCCTGAAATAAAGGAATATGCCAGAAGCAGATTTTGAGATGAAGAATGTATGAAAAGGATAATGAGTTTTTCCAAGATAAACAGTAGGGAAATAGAGAAATGGAAACAGAAATGGAAGGAAGCCAAACAGTCGTATGATACCTAGTAAATTATCAGAAGAGGAAAAACATGAATACAATTTCCCAGGGTAGCTCTGGAGACAGTATAGCTCATATCTGAGAGTTGTTCCACTCAGAGGCAAGGGAACTATAGCATTTATATCCTGCATGCACCAGTCACTGTTTAACAGCTACTCCCAGGCCAGGTGGGGGATATAAAGCCTCAGGGACTCTAGTTTTTCAAGAGCAGGCAAAATGAATCTGGTAACCTGAGGACAGCTGCTAACAGAGAGACTCAGGTGCTTATTGTTTTGAGTAAGCACATACTGGAAGTTGGCGTTCATAAAGATGGTAAAGGTAATTGAAATGATATAGGGGGAACACAGCATTTACTACAATGTAAAACTTTAGAATGAAAGGACAAAATAAGCTCCAAGAAACCTTAGTACAGGCTGAAAAACAACATGATATAATGTTTTATTTTTGTTTTCATTTCCAAGCCAAAATTCTATGGTCTCCAAATACAAAAAAGCCAAGAACTTATTAGTGAAAACAAACAAAACATCAATTTGACTTTACAGCTTATTGTTTACCACTTATTTGTCAATACTAGAAGATATATTTGCCAGGTCTACAAAATTTTGAGACCTAAGATATGACTGAATTATTTTGTTCCCAAGCAAGTTATTAGCAATTACAAATGCAAATTAATAAAACCTTGTGGTTGAAATTTAGCCAACTAGAGATGAATCAAAACAATAGTAATACCTACCTCAGTTTTAGAGAAACTGGTAAAAAATGAGAATGAAAAGCATTTAAATAAAAAGCTGTAATGAAATACTTATGGGAATTTAATGTATAGAGCAGATGTCAATGTTTTAAATCTCGACAATATAAAAATAATACATGAGGATATTTGGAAAACAATGGTGGAAGAGAAATGACAAAACTGTGTAAGTAGGCTAACCTCCTTACATTTCATAGAATCATCAACAAAAACTCGAAAATTGAAAAGTCATAAAAATGAGATTTATGTACATTTTTAGATAGAAGTATCTCTAAAACTATATTATTAAGTGAAAGTCTCAGTTACAGAAAATGTGAAAAAGAAAACTAATACAATTTTCTTGAAGTCTCTTGTGGAGAGTAGCTATTTTTTTTTAGCAACGGAGGGAGTTAAGGTCATGGAGAGAGACAGAAAGTCATTGAATTATCATTTTCATCCTCTGTACTATGTGGATTTTAACATATCCATGCATTACTTTAAAAAGAAAAAAAACTTTATAAATACATTTATTATAAGTAGTCTATATTTTCAGACAACAAAGACATCTAAATTTGTAAAGAAGTAAAACTTTCAGTATTTGTAGATGACATATTATATATAGAAAACCTTAAAAATTGCAAAAAAAATTAAAAACTACTAGAATTGATAAATGAATTCAATAAAGTTGCAGGATACAAAATCAATGTACAGAAATCTATTGCATTTCTACACACTAATAATAATGAAGCAGCAGAAAGAGAAATTAAGAAAACACTCCCATTTACAATTACATCCAAAATAATAATGTACCTAGGAATATAGCCTAAGAGGTGAAAGGCCTGTACTCTGAAAACTATAAAGCACTGATGAAAGAAATTAAAGATGACACAAAGAAATGGAGAGACATTCCTTGCTCATGGTTTGGAAGAACAAATATTGTTAAAATGTCTATATTACCAAAAGGAATCTACATGTTTAATGCAATCCCTATCAAAATACCAACAGCATTTTTCACAGCACTGGAACAAACAACTCTAAAATTTGTATGACACTACAAAAGACCCTGTATAGCCAAAGCAATCTTGAAAAAGAAAAACAAAATTGGAGATTCCAGACTTCATATTATACTACAAAGCTGCAGTAATCAAAACAGTATGGTTATGGCACAAAAATAGACACACAGATCAATAGACCAGAATAGAAAACCCAGAAATAAACTTGCAATTATATGGTCAATTAATCTTCAACAAAGGAGGAAAGAATATGCAATGAGAAAAAGGCAGTCTCCTCAAAAAATGGTGTTGGAAAAACTGGACAGCTATATGAAAAATAATGAATCTGGACCAGTTTCTTAGACCACACACCAAAATAAAATGGATGAATGACCTAAATGTGAGACCTGAAATCATAAAAATCCTAGAAGAGAGCACAGGTAGTAATTTCTCTGACATGGGCCATAGCAAAATTTTTCTAGATAGATTCCCTGAAGGAAGGGAAACAAAAGCAAAAATAAACTATGGGGACAACATCAAAATAAAAAGCTTTTTCACAGCCAAGGAAGCAATCAACAAAATTAAAAACAAATTACTAAATGGCAGAAGATAATTGCAAGTTACATATCCAATATTTAGTATCCAAAATATATAAAGATTTGATACAACTCAACACCCAAAAAGCATATAATCCAATTAAAAAATGGGCAGAAGACATCAATAGACAATTCTCCAAAGAAGATATACCAATGGCCAACAGACACATGAAAAGATGCTCAATATCATTCATCATTGGGGAAATACAAATCAAAAACCACAATGAGATATCATCTCATATTTGTCAGAATGGCTAAAATCAAAACAAGAAGAAACAAGTGCTGTCGAGGATGTGGATAAAAAAGAATCCTAGTGTCCTGTTGGTGGGAATGCAAACTGGTGCAGCCACTGTGGAAAATAGTATGAAGTTTCTTCAAAAAACTAAAAATAGAACTATCATATGATCTAGTAATCACCCTACTGGGTATTTACCCAAAGAATACAAAAACAGTAATTCAAAAGGATACATGCACCCCTATGTTTATTGCAGCATTATTTACAATAGCCAAACTTGGAGGCAGCCCACGGGTGCAGTGATAGATGAACTGATTAAGAAGAGATGGTAAGGGGCGCCTGGGTGGCTCAGTCGTTGAGCGACTGCCTTCGGCTCAGGTCATGATCCCAGGGTCCTGGGATCGAGCCCCACATCGAGCTCCCTGCTCTGCTGGAAGCCTGCTTCTCCCTCTCCTGCTCCCCCTGCTTGTGTTCCCTCTCTCACTGTGTCTCTCTCTGTCAAATAAATAAATAAAATCTTTAAAAAAAAAAAGAGATGGTAAATATATACAATGGAATATTATTCAACCATAAAAAAGAATGAAATCATCCCATCTGCAACAACATGGATGGAGCTAAAGTATAATGCTAAGCAAAGTCAGTCAGTCAGAGAAAGACAAATGCCATATGATTTCACTCAGATATGAAATTTAAGAAACAAAACAAATGAACAAAGGAAAAAAAAAAACAGAAAGAGACAAACCAAGAAACAGACTCTAAACCTTAGAGAACAAACTGATGGTTACCAGAGTGGAGGTGGGGTAGGAGGGTGAAATAGATGCTGGGGATTAAAAATACACTTATCCTGATGAGCACTGAGTAATGTATAGAATTGTTAAATCACTATATTGTACATCTGAAACAAACAGAACACTGTATGTTAACTATACTGGAATTAGAATTAAAAACAAAGTAATCTACATTATTATGCCATGACAGTGTTATACATACAAAAAAATACTCCAGTATTTTGGAGATTTTTTTCCCAAAAACTCAATGCTACTGATAATATTGTGTAGAGCTTGGGAGGGTCTTCTTTTTAGCAGTCTGATTTCTTTCAAGATTGATGAGTTTCTGAAAGAAATCAATGTTGAATACTCAGAGGATTTTATATTACTCAAAGATTATCTCATTCTTTCCTGAAGTAGTTATTTCTGAATCTCCAAGTTGAAAGAATAGTATACATATCACATAAGATTTTTCAACAACCCTAAACTTTGTTAAGGATCAGATTTAACCGTACATAATGAACTTTAGATTTATTGATTTTTTACTTATTTTTTTTAAAGATTTTATTTATTTGACAGAGACATAGAGAGAGAGCGCAGATAGGCAGAGCGGCAGGCAGAGGGAGAGGGAGAATCAGGCTCTCTGCGGAGCAGGGAGCCCGACACGGGGCTTGATCCCAGGACCCTGGGATCATGTCCTGAGGTGAAGGCAGATACTTAACTGACTGAGCCACCCAGGCGCTCCTGATCTCTAGATTTAAAGAGAAGTCTCCTTACAAAGGCTTTAGAAAACCGTACAGCTTATGTGAAAAATGTACAGTTGTTTCACATGTCTGCAATAATTTTATCAACAAAGTTTGTGTTCACACATAGAAATTTGCCTTCAATAAAAATGTAGATGTTTCCATTTAAGAATCACAAAAACATTTGCTAAGGGAAAGTAATTTTGTTAGTAAAAATGTTTATTATACAAAAAAAGTCAACTCATTATATTAATTACAGTAAGTTAACCTATACTAGATATTCACTCCTAATAGTAATAGCTTAATATTAAGTCAGTTTATAATTTACTCACATGCAGTTTAGGATTGCCTCAAGAAGGCAGAATAGGGGTGTGTGTGCAGGGTTGGGGGTATGGGGATGCTCTCTTTACACAGTTATTCATAGACTCAGGCTGAAGAAAGTTTGATCTTCATTGCCTGGTTTTCATGCCATTTTAGGCATTGCAATCTCGGTGAATTAGAGGAAAAAACATGGAGAGGTATCTGTGGATAGCTGAAACCAAATGTAGCCATCACTGAATCTCAACATTTCACAGGCTAGAACTTGGTGATGTGGCCACATTCAACCAGAACAGCTAGGTTAATTGTGTATCTATGTTAGATTTAAAACTGTCTACATATTTCTACAGCCTCTCCCATCAAGAGGTGGGGTCTTTTTACCCACCTGGTCTTGCCCAAATGACTAGCATTAACCAAAAGAATATGATGTAAATGACTTGTGCACATTTTGAGCCTGGGACTTAAGAGGCTTGCAGCTTCTGCTCTCTCTTGCAATACTGCAAAGATTGGAAATCAGTCTAAAGTGGATGGAGTGACCACATGAAGGAGAATCTGGTCAACATCAGACCTGCCAAACATCAGACATGTGAGGCCATCCTGGACCATTCAGCCCCAGTAGTTCCATCAGCTGACTGCAGGTACCTTAATAAGACTGACACAGACCATAAAAACATCTCAGCTGATCCCAATCCAAACTGCTGACTCATAGAATTAGGAACTGAAAGAAAAAGAAAGATTTTTTATTTGAACTGTTAATTCTGGGGTGGATCGTTATATGGTGAAGGCTAACTGATTAAGTGCCCACGAAGAAAAGGAGAAGTAAATGGATTGTGTCAAACAGCCAACACTGTGGAGAAAAAAGATCTAGAATTGTCTAGAATTTCACAATTTTCCAAGTTTCTTAGTAGTAAAAATTAGCAGTTTCTTGTGATTTTCAGGTTCCATTAAATACCTAGAGGAAATAATATTAAAGAAGGATTGTGGTGCTTAATTTAGAATATTCACAAATCTATACTGTGCAATATAAAGAATATTGAAAGCTAATGCATACATCACTTGCTATTTGCAAAATCTTTCATTTTTCTGCCTCATATATTTTTTTGATTTTAGTAAGAATTAAAGGCAATGCATTCAATGCCTAGATTTAACTATAATACATTATATAGAGTAAATGCTTTTAATTGAAGGGACTATAGTCAGAATATGCACACTTGGCAAATGCATAACCAATTTGAAATTCAGAGCAAGGATAATCTATCCAAGAAGGAATAGGGTAAAAAGACTAAGCGTGGGATGTAAAGGAAAAGCAAGTTGACACATTGTGATACACTAATATTTCTAAATATTTTCCACTACCCCAAGATATTTTAGCACTATATGGTGGCAATAGTTTCCAAACCAAATATAGGATTTACAAATGTATGGATAAAGACTACTTGCCAGAATATCTGAATTAGTTAAGTCTAAGATAGAGGTTGGTAGACTGAAAAAAGATAATTGATTCAAAATAATATATAATTAATATTCATATCTTTGTTTTGAGCTATACAATAAACAGAATTGATATCTTACAGTAAAATTTTCAACTAATCTGTAATAAAACCTCAATTTTGGCAATAAAAATAGTTTCTTACCTAATATAAGCTAACATACAGTTTCTAGACTAAAAATAAGACCTATTTCTTCGGTTAAATTATGTATGTTTTAAGTAACTCTCAAGATAGATATTTATAAATTCAAGTAAGATAAAATTTCCTTGTTTTAGTAAATGATCTAAATGATCAGGTTTTGAAAATGATTCATGTTGCAACAAATTAAAATCTGTAGCATTCTGTGAGCTAGTGGTTTCATTTATAGACTTGTCCAACTTCACTTAACCTTTCCATAATAAATGCAGTTCAGCAAACATAAACAATTGCAATTTTATAAGCGAATGTTTATTCATTAAATGTATGGCCTAAGTTTACTTTAAAAGTTATATATATAATCTCCTATTGGTTATGTGTCTATGAAGAATCCTGACAAATACAGATAAGCTTTATGTTTAATGAAAAAATAATTTATTAGATGAGCTGAGAGATAGTAGGCTCTTGATGTGTTCTATTAAAATCTGCCTTACTTTTCTCAAGTGTAGTATGAACAAGTAATTCCCTCGTACCACTTTAGCTCTGGCACCATATTCCAATCAAAGAACTTGCAAAGTAGCTCAAACAGAGACATTAGGGTAGTTTTCTTCCTAGCAGAAACATGCTTAAATCTATTAGGAGGTAGTATTTAGATCTGCTCTGTCCGTTGGTGCTGTGTGTGGAAAAGTAATGTCTACAAATGAGATATTTGTCTTATTTTACATCTTTAAAAAACATGAGATACATAGATATTATTTGCTATGATTATGGTTACTAATAATATTCCTATTATCTCCATTTTAAAAATGAAGAAGTTGGAGTTTATGGACACTAAGTACCTTGCCTATTTACAGTGAAAAATTGCTCAAGTCAGAATTTTAATCCAGGTGTCTGTGGTTGCAGAGGTAGCATTCCTAGCTACAGAAAAATAATAAAAATAAAAAATGGTGCCATATATCTGTATCTCACCAAGAAACAAAATTCCCCCACTTTGCTTCAGCTTCTTGTTTAACAAAAGGAATGAAATATTTAGGTAAAATTACAAGAAAATATAACTCATTTTTAAAAGCTGTCCTGATTTCCTCTGTAAGGAGGGAAATAAACTTTTTTTTTTGATGTAGTGTTCCATGATTCATTGTTTGCGTATAACACCCAGTGCTCCATGCAGAACGTGCCCTCTTTAATACCCATCACCAGGCTAACCCATCCCCCCACCCCCTCCCCTCTAGAACCCTCAGTTTGTTATTCAAAGTCCATAGTCTCTCATGGTTCGTCTCCCCCTCTGATTTCCCCCCCTTCATTCTTCCCCCCTCTTCTTCTTCTTTTTTTTAACATATAATGTATTATTTGTTTAGGAGGGAAATAAACTTTAACGATCCTGTAACTGTCTTTGGAATCATGAAGATAAAGTGGAATGAAACTTTTAAATTTATATCTGGATTTTAATATTAACTGTTTATTATCTGAACTTTTTATTACTTGGAATATTATAAAATTTAAGAAAATACCTATAAGGCCTATTATGTGAATTTAATTATTCAGGAAAAATGGCATATTTCATTTTATTATGGAAATATTCATTACAATGGAATTTTTATTATCATAGAAGAATGCTTATAGTATCAGAGTTACAATGCCTTTTCGTGTAGATATTAAATATTTAAAACATTTTAAAAACATTATTTCATTAACTTTACTTCAAAAGAAAAAGGAAATACTTAAGCATATATGTATACATAAAAGGAAGTTATGAAACTAACTTATTTACTGTACTCTAGTTTTTCACTGGCATTTGATTCCACCTTTTGAAAATCTGGGACTGTTTTGTTATTGCGATTTTTCTAATCAGAATTTTAGTAATATAATATTTTATTTTATTTTTCTCCTATAATGTATCTTCCTAAGCTCAAAATTAATTAGAGCATGTTGCATTTCTTCAATTGCCCCTCCAGATCTTTCACCTTTTCCCACTCTGATCTCTAACCAGGATATTGGTATTCACAAATTACACCAGTGTAATCTGGACTCTGCCTTCAATTTGAGTTGTGCCAAGGGGACACTAATCAAGACATGAGAAGGAAGAAAGAGAAGTCAGGAATTTATTTCCTTGTTCCTTGAAATCACCAGGACTTACTTTCCTGAAAGGGAAGATCACTGCTATTTTCAATGAGGTTGACTATACCTGGATTTCCTTCCTTCTAGTTTTCAATAACTTCTCTCCCCTTGTCCCTTGGGCCTAGCAGTGATGACAGCCCATTGCTTTAGCTGTGTTTCTGCACTATCCCTTACTTCCTCCATACATCACACCAATGTAATTAATCCCTTATCCATAAACCATCTTCTCATTATTGTAATGTGAGAATACATCTGTTTCCAGTTCGTCAATTAGGATTTATTTTAGAATCTGTATGCTTTTCCTTAATATTTTGAACCTAGCAGATATTGCTGACATTGGTTACTCCAGAATAGTGTAAAAATGGAGATACTAATTTTGATTCTATAAATCACTTCATCCAAAAAATTTTAAACTATTAATTTTGGTATAGTTTATTAATAGCAAGCATAGGTGTAGTTATGAAGGCAATATACTTGTGGTAAGAAACTACTTATTATTCTCCCATATTCTGTAGACAGAAGAGTATAGAACAATAAATGTTGAAATTAAGAGTATTCTGACAATGTCAAGGATTTTGGCCTTTCATTTGGTTTGGTTAGAGACCATGAGGTCACATTTTATCTGAACCCTGTCTGAACTAACTTAAGCAAAACTTACAGGCTTTGGCTCACAGAGAATGAGCTGAACTTTTTTTGTTTGTTTTTGTTTTGAGGGTTTTTTTGTGAATTCATTTTGCCATCTATTAGTTTCACTTAGAAGTTTGGGTTTGCTCTCAAAATAGTTTTCAGAAATTACTTCTAAAATCATAGAAATTTTAAGCATTTATCAATAGTATAAGAAAAACAACATATTAGTCTATGAAAGATAATATAGATTTTTGCCTTTTAAAACATTTTAAAAATTTTATTATGAACCTTTCCCATTTATTTCATAATTATTGACTTATCTCTTTTACCCATGAATTTTGTGAATATAGCATGCTCACCCAGGGTTATTTCAATTCTTTTTTTTTTAATATTTTGTTTATTTGACAGAGAGAGAGAGAGAGCACAAGCAGGTGGAGCGGCAGAGGGAGAGGGAGAAGCAGACTCCCCACTGAGCAGGGAGCCCTATGTGGGGCTTGATCCCAAGACCCTGGGATCATGACCTGAGCTGAAGGCAGACGCTTAACCAACTGAGCCACGTCGGTGCTCCTATTTCTATTCTAACGTGACTTTTAAAACAAACTAAGTTAGATATTATTGCTATTGTTTTATACAGTCAATATTTATTCATTTTAGGCAAAAGTTAAGCATTTTATTTGATAACGATTCCATTTTGTATTTCAGCGCTTTTCTTCGGAATTGCCCAGAACCAAGGTTCAGGTAGCTATTACCCCCTTTCTCTCTGGTAGACTCCTCTTGATGTACTCACTAAAGTTATTACACTCTACAGATAATTTTTGTGAGTGATTATATCTGAAACTCCACCCAGTTCTGTGCCCCAACCCTTGCTCCCCTTACCCGTCCTGTGCTAGGATTTGGCCCTATACTAGGTTCATTTGATTAATCAAAGGCATATTTTAGTGCTCTAGAGATGGGCAGATAAACCCAGACTGATCACATTTCCAACATTTTACTCCTATGGACTTGTACTTTCTTGTCATTTTTGACCTCAGTAAATATTCTTCATTACCTCCACAAAGCTAGAGATGAGAAACAATCTTTAAAACTACATTTTAAAACTAAACAGTATTGTAGAACAAAAAAACCTACATTTTAAAAATACAGCTATATTTAAAACCATATTTTATCCAATGTTTATAGCTGTACTTAAGGTTTTCTCTGAACATCTGGCTCACAGTATTGTTGGAAATACAAGTCTAGATGTATATATACCTAGATCATATTAAAAAAATTCTGAATCTATATTTTGTACATATAATATTCTTAGAAATAAATTAACAGTGTTCATGAATGCATTCTCAAATATATGCTTTAATACAAATAATTTACATTATAAATATGTGTATTTATATGAAATATTTTTAAAGGAAATAGTTAAAAGAAACAAGATGATGAGCCAATTAATCATTCCACAAATTGGCTAGTTAGTATATTAGCCAGCTGGAGCAATTAATTGGTTTTCAATAAATTGAGTGTTGTAGAACTGCCATCCAGTGAATTGAAAAGGTGAATTGGCATTCTTGGTAATGTTCTTTTGTAGAATGAGCCTATATCCATCTGATACGCCTCTCCAGAGGTGAATCTTCCTTCTATTTGCAGAATGCAGGTGGACAAGGACAGTTTTCCTTGTTGCAAGGACTAATGGAAGAGAGTTGAGATCCTTAACTGCTCTTACACAAACTTTAAATCTTTTTTTGGTTTTAGTTCCATTTTCCCTCCATCCTCTGAAGATACTTGTCGAGTCAATTCATCTTTGCTGGAGTTTGGGGACATAAATGTACCAGCTTTTTGCTACGTTTGCCCTGATAGGCACTGAGGTTTCAGCTTCTTACGCTAAGTCAACAGTCACTACTCCATATCCATTATCTTTCTAAATTCTGTGGACATCCTTCCTCTGCTATTACCTTTTCTACCATTTGTTTGTTAATGTGGGTTATTTCTTGTAAGAATTCCTTCAACCACTGTTTTAATGGAGTTATGAGAGGGATTTGAAGTAAGTGCTTATATAATCCATCAGGTTTAACTTGATGTACTTCTCCACTAGATAACTAATTTTAAAACATATAATAAATAATGCAATGATAAACCTCCTTGAACTGACATATTTTGTACATTTGTACAACTTTTAAATATGTTGACATTTTAAATATTAACTTAAACATTTTGATTAAATGTTTTTTAAAAAATGTATTTAGATAATTAGAGTGTGTATTTTATTTTCATACATACATTTAATTTCGTTGGCATAATAACTCATTCCAAGTGGGTTCAAGACCTCTTGGAAATTTGAGTAACATGATACATGTTTTAAATATTTTAAATGCTTGTTCATTTTCTAGGAATAGGGCCATTCATTAGATTCTCAATCTCAAGGGATTCTGGAACAGCAACAACATTGCTATATTGGGTAAGTAGAATTGGGATAAAAATTCCCAAGTTCTTATCTACTAAGCCTTGGAACCATTCATGAACAATTACCATGCATAAGAAAATTCCAAGGATTATTACATCTTGAATTACATATGTTTAAATTTTCGTGGGTTTCACTAGAAAAAATGACTGTCAAGATGTTCTGTTATCAACTGCTACCTACTATAATCCATCTATGGGCACATAGCCAATAAAATGTGGGCTGGATTAGCAGTAATAAATGATTGCACATTATGAAAAAAGTCCACTGGCTTATTATTTGTATCATGTACTTCTTTTATATAGCTTGTCATTAAAATACTTAAGTTTTCCCAACTGATGTTAAGTGCTTTAAAACGTATCTCCATCCAAATCTACTCATTATTGAAATGAGCTGAGAAAACTGTTGCAATTGGTATTTTCAAAATCAATTTTGAATTTGAAATTTTGAATTTTGATGATTTACCGGTTGCAATTATTCACTTATAATATTTATTATTCATTATTTATTATCATTATTATTCATTATAATAATCATTTCTTTTCCATTTGTTAAGTATGTGGTTAAAATTTTTAAAAAACTTATTTACAGGGATGCGTGGGCGGCTCAGTTAGTTAAGTGTCTGCCTTCTGCTAAGGTCATGACCCCAGCGTTCTGGGATGGAGTCCCGCATCTGGATCCTTGCTAAGTGGGGAACCTGCTTCTCCCTCTGCCTGCAGCTCTGCCCGCTTGTGCTCTCTCTCTCTGACAAATAAATAAAATATTAAAAAAAAACCTTATTTATACGTATAGTACATAGAATATCTTCTTCATTTATTCATATGACTTAAGATTTGTGATTTTACTTTACCGCTGTGATAAAATTTCATCAACAGGTTTAGTCATGGAGTAAATAACATTTTGTTCAGAATATAAAATAAATCTTAAGACAGAAATTAATAACAGTGATACATTTGAAAAGCTTTTTAAAAATAAGAAGCTTTAATTTTAAAAATGCCTATACTAATATGATAACTTATAGTTAATACTGCCTAATTATATCAATCATTAGTAATTTAAGCAGAACAAAATGTTCAAGATTGGTAAATCCAAAGTCATTTATTGTAGTTTTTAAATGTAACATTTTCAGAAGGTATTATATAAAATTTTTAACAAGATGATTTTCATAGCTTCCTAATTAAATATTATTGCTAAAAAGATATAACAATTTTATATTACAATAAAGGCAAATTGGTATACTCCTTCCTTTGTTCATTCTATTATCCATTTCTAGTTGTATAGTGGTGACATCTTGAAGTTTATTTTTCCTTTTTTCCATAATTACTTTTGGCAAATGAAAGAAACCAATATTTTTTTCATTTAATATAATGAAATGTACCACTAAAGTAAAATAGCACAGAAAAGTAGAGAAAGAAAATCCCCAAATCTTCACAATTATAAAACTCAGAGACAACTACTGTAAACATTTAGCACATTTTATTCCAATTTTTCTCTGTACTTACTTTACATAATTGAGAGTATACTACGTATGTAATTTTATGTTCTGCTTTTTTCTTTTTTTGTTTCAGAAACATGTATCATACACATTCCCATGAAGTTATCTACTTAAAATATTCTTTTTGTTGCCTTTTTTTTTAATATGTGGGGTTGTATTTTATTCTATCTGGTGAATATAGTACAATTTGTTTAACCAAAAAATTTTTTTATAGTTTTCACTAATATAAGTAAGTATATAAGTGAATATCTTCAATATAAATGGCTTCTCCTAAGAGCTCATTCTCCTCAGTCACCCCAGGACATAGTACACTTATTCCCATTGTGTAGATGAAACGGAGGCATTTGTAAGTGATGAATCTGATATTAAAATCAAGTAACGAAGCTGATATTAAGATCTGAAATAAAAGTTTAGCAGAGTCTATCCTTATTGCAGATTAGTTCCTTATGACAGATCCCTTATCAAGTAACTAGATGTGAATATTTTTATGTCTCTTTGAAACTGCTAAAATACTTTTCCAGGATAATTGTAACAATTTAATTTCTATGACTTATTTATAAGCATGGCTTTGGGTATTTTCACTAGGGAGGAGAATGCTCATTCTATAAGAAAGTGATGAACATTTGTTATTTTGGCTAATGATGCTTTCATTTTCTCTTCTTGTAGTAACAGTGCTGTAGTTCCTTTTAGAGAACTAGATATATTGCAATTGTCTTCATTTATGTTGTGAGAATTAAGCAAGGTGCCTTTTTTTTCCCCCAAACAAGGCACATGACCCAATTTAGAATAACTAGAGCCTTTTGCTCTGGATTTTGAATTTTGCTTTATTTTCTAAGTGTTTAATAAAGGTAGCTTTTATTTATTTGTTTATTTTTCCTTCTGTTTACTTTGGGATTAATTTTCTCTTCTTTTTATAATTTCCTAAGGTGGAAGCTGAGATAATGATCTGAGATCTTTCTTTTTTTCTAATGCAAATATTCAATGTTATAAAATTCTAAGCACTGCTATAGTTGCATTCAACAAATTTGGACATACTGTGTTTTTATTTTCCTTCAGATCAAAACATTTTCTAATACCTTTTGTGATTTCCTCTCTGATCCATGAGTCAATTTCCAAATATTTGGAGAGTTGTACAGATTTATTTCTGTTATTAAGTTCTAGTTTAATTCTCTTATGGTCAGAGAACATACCTTATATAATTTTAATTCCCTTAAATTTATTGAGAGTTGTTTTATGGCTCATAATAAAGTCTCTTTTACTTGGTGCTCTGGGTGCCCTTGATAAGAACATGTATTCTTTGTTATTGGATGGAGTGTTCTATAAATGTTAATATAGTCAGTTGGTTGATGGTGTTGTTCCAGTCTTCTATATCCTGACTTACTGTCTACTTTTGCTATTAATTACAGAAAATGAAGTGTCAACATTTCCAAGTATAATTGTTACCATAAGATGTCAGGTATAAATATAACCACTTCAGCTTTCCTTTCATTAGGGCTTGTGTGTTACGTCATTTGCCATCCTTTTATTTTTAATTATTAAAATCCATTTGTTAAGTGATATTTTTCAGGCAGCATATAGTTAGCTATTGTCTTTTTAATCTAATCTATCATTTAATTCAAGCGTCTAGACTTTTATATTTAATGTTGTTAATTTTGTTGGCTTAAATCTCCCATATTGTTTGTTTTCTATTTATCTTTTCTTTTTTAGTCCTTTCTCCATTTTTTAAAATTTGGTATTAGGTATTTCTATTATTCTGTTTTATTTTTACCATTAGCTTATTATCTGTAACTCACTTTTAATTTTTATTGGCTACTATAGGGTTTACAACATACATTTTGCCCCATCTCCAAATTTACTGATATTCTCTTTTATACTATCTAATCTGCTGTAAATCCCTCTAGTATATTTTATATATAAGATGTTTGTATTCTTTAGAAGTTTCATTTGGTTATTTTTCATATCTTAGGTTTTTTCTCTTTATCATGCTCATCTTTATTTCTACCTTATTGAACATATGGAGAATATTTATAATAGATGGATTTTGAATTTTGAATAGAAAATACAAACACTAAAAAATGTAGGAGCCACTCAAATTGTCAGGATCACCCTTGAAATGACTGTCATTATTTTCTGATACCTCAATTGCAAAATCCGCTTGGACTTACCTTTCCTTAGACCAGATTCTTCAGTTAAAAAAAATTCTGTTAACACATATTTGTTAAGTAAGTTAATTTTTGCTTAATTTAATTGTAGTAAGTTTCTATAGTACGTTAAAGTTGTAATTGAAATTTTTGCTTAATTTGTTTAATTTAATTGTAAGTTTCTATAGTACATGTTAAAGTTGTAATTGAAATTTTCTAATTAGATTTCATTAGTTATTAAAAACACTTCACCAAAATTCTTCTTTACCAGTGATTTGTGCTGTCAGTTTCATAATCCTTTTATTTAGTGTATGCTTTTATATTGATTTATTTGGATATTCCTCTTCTAATAAGACACTAATATATTTAATGAGATTATATAATTAATTTTAATGTGGACAGAAATTGTTTCCTCAGACAATTCTTTATTAGATGAATTTCAGCTCTTAAATTCAATTAGCATTTCTGTGGACCCTTGTGCTTGTGGTTTGTTTTCTTTCTAATTTTATTTATTTATTTGAGAGAGAGAATGAGTGGGGGGAGACGGAGAAGCAGACTCCCCACTGAGCAGGAAGCCTGATGCAGGGCTCAATCCCATGATCCCGGGATCATGACCTGAGGAGAAGGCAGATGCTTTAATTGATTGAGCCCCCTAGGCACCCCATTAAATGAGTTTTTAAAAAGAATTCATTTATTTCCTTTACATGAATATTTCTCCATGTAGCACAATAATAAAATTATTCTTCAAATTTTCTAAAAACTCCATATTTATACTCTCTGCTTTTTAAAATTTCTTAGCTATTCTAAAGGTTTTGAAAGCTATTTTATAATTTTAATAAAATTGTATTTGAATTTACAGAGGGATTTATGGTAAACTATCCTCCTTAGAGTATTTATTTAAGTACTGTTTTATTTGGAAGATTTTTTCAGAAAGATACTACATATGCTTTCTTATGTTTATTTCTACTGATATTTTTGTATGTGTGACAATTTTAATGAAGAATTTATCATATAAAAACTTGGATCACTTATGATATGAAAAAGCACAAATATCCAAAATACATATACATCTGCATATACATAATGATATATATGCAATTATATACATATAAAAATACATATACATGATCTAGGCTACCTTATTCCCAACAGCTGCCTTGCCCAATATTATACCTCTCCTGGGTACCATTCCTTTTTTTTTTTAAGATATATTTATTTCTTTTTAAGAGCGAGAACACAAGCAGGGGAAGAGGCAGAGGGAGAGAATATCATATCCCAAGCAGACTCCTGCAGAGCATGGAGCCCCATGCAGGGCTTGATCTCAAGACCCATAAGACCGGGGACCTGAGCCAAAATGAAGAGTCAGATGGTTAGCCAACTGAGCCACCTTGGGGACAATTCTTATCTAATGATTGATCAAGGGGGGCAGATCACAAGTCCTGGTTCTCTTGTCAACATTTTGCCATTGCAGCTTCAGAGCTAAATATAGAGTTTTTACAAAATCTGAAGAATAAAGGTATCAGGTAATGTTTTGCTTTCCTAATTTCTTCACCTATAGCATTCTCAAGAGCACTCTCCTATAACTCTTCCAAGAAAAATGTATCTCTGAGTCCATTTCCTGGGGAAACTGAAAAACATGAGAATTTACATATCTAGGCAAATGTGAACTTTTGGCTTTGATGGTATAACAGGGAAAGTAGTTAAGCCTCAGGGCCTCTCTAAGGTGGGAAGACCAATAGGAAAACTTCTTCACCTTAGGCTTGGACACAATGGTCTATGTGTCCACTGCAAGACTGAAAACAAATTAAAAATGCTTTCTAAGCCTGATAAACACACACACACACACACACACACACACACACACACACACACACACACACACACCAATTCAAAAAGGCTATTTTCATGTGAAAGATAGCTCAGGGGAAAAAGTATCTATCTCTATGTTATTGTATACACAAACAACTAAAGTGAGATTTTCCAGGGCAGGGACGATGTTTTTGATATACTTATATCCCGAATACACTGTCAGAGAGCATTAAATATTTGCCAAATGAACACTTAGAAAATAAATATGTTTTGTACCAAGGCCTGAAACCAAATACATTTAAAGTAGTAAAGTATATTTTAGACTTCTATAAAGGATTATAATGATTAAGTGATAGTGTGAGTTTTGTTAGCATAGTAATAACAAATCTAATTTTTTCAAGATATTGCCCTGAGCTTCCATGTTAAATAACTAGTTAATGAGACAACATGAACACTGTAAATTTTCTTGTTGTTTGAGAAAAAATTTGTAGCAATTTGAGTGGTGAACTAAAGATGGCCTAGTTAAATTACCATGCCATCTGGTCATTATACTAACTTCATGCTACAATTTAGATGAGCAGCAGAAGGTAAAATCCCTTTTCAAAGGAAAAATAAAGCAATAGCACTCCTTCCTAGAAGATCATTAAAAATTGTCTTAAAGTATACACTTGAAGCACTTATGTCTCAATAAAGCAATGAAACATCTATAAAAGAAAAAGGCTTATTAAGGTCACTGAAAAGTTTGAGTGCATACTGTGTGTGTGTGCACATACATGCATGTGTATAGTAAAATTTCATTTTCCCATTCCATGAATACTAACTAAATTCAGTTCTCTAGAGAGAAACTGAAGAAACTGTATTATTGTTCAGGAAGCAGGAACTGGCTTTTGATAAAAGGCTTCCCTTTCTCTTCTACAATGCATCTGGGACCTTCACAGTTGATTACTGTAATATTTATATAAAGCAGCTTTGACGTACAATTGAGGACTATAACACATTTAATACTGGAAAAAGTTGGCTAGCATCAGATATTTTTAATGAACTGGAAGACAGCCTATTTTGTTTCATCTGAAATCAAAAAAGAGTGCCAGGCTGGTCACTAAACACTACTCAATTTCTTTTAAAAAGAATGTTTAGGATTTTTTTTTTTTGGCAGGGGGATGTGCTTTCCAAAACTCCTTCATCATTATACTATAAAACACAAATGAAAATGGTGCCTTCTAACAGACCCCATTAACTGGAGTATCAGATTGATGACCTTGCTCTTATGAATAAAAAAATAATTGCACTGTGTTGTTTTTAGATCACTATTTTTTTTTTGTATGGATATGGAAAGAAATTTTATTACACTGATTTGGAAAGCTTAAACATGATGGGAATCCTTTTGTTTTGCATGCCTCAATTTATTTGTAATAAACACTATTCTATACTGAATAAATACTATTCACCTGGGTATTCAAATAAGAAAATTAAAAAGGAAAAAATTTCATAAAACTAGAAACCTATTTAGTAAAGGGCTATAAACTAGGTTAATAACTTAATTAGTGCACCATCTCCAAATTTCCAGTTATTTCCCCTTGCTTTTACTGATTATATAACTTGTATATGTTTATTACAGCAATATACAAGAAACATATTAAGAAAATAAAAATATTTATTAAAATCCAACTTCTCATAAGTTTCATTGGCATCATGCACCCTTGATAAGATGTATTGAGAAGGACATATGACCCTTCTGATATTCTTGCCAAAAATATGTCACATCAATTCAGTTATGAGAAAACATCAGACAATCCAAAGTGAGGGATTTTCTGAAAAAAAACTTGACCAGTACCTCTCAAAGATGAGAATGTCTTGAAAGATAGGGAAAGACTAAAAGATGCTACAAAGTGTAGGAGGCTGAGGAAACATGAGAACTACATGAAATGTATGATTCTGACTGAGTCCAAGAAAAGAGAAAGGACATTAATGAAAAAAGGGAAGAAAATTATTTAACACTTTAAAAGATGTGAGGAAGAAAATCAAACAATCAGGACTCCATGGATATTGATTAAATATAACATCAAGGGGAGAGGTAAGTCTTTATGTTGCCCAACATCTCTAAGTTATTCAAAAGTAATATTCATCATTACATTCCCAACACTGGTGCTAATGTATATTACATGGTATATACTCAAACAATTATTATTCTATGAAGATCATTGTGTTGACCTTGAACTCATAGTTAATTAATTCATTAAGAATTTATTGGGGTGCCTGGGTGGCTCAGTCTGCTAACGTTTGCCTTTGGCTCATGTCATGATCCCAGGATCCTGGGATTGAGCCCTGCATCAGGCTCCCTGCTCAGCAGGAAGCCTGCTTCTCTCTCTCTCCCTCTGCCTGCTGCTCCCCCTGCTTGTGCTCTCTCTTTTTCTGTGTCAAATAAATAAATCAAATCTTAAAAAAAGGAATTTGTCAAAACTTACTATGAGTGGGGTCTGTGCTAAGTTTATTAGAAATAAACTAAGTCTGAGACATAGTCCTGGATTTCCAAAAACCAGAGTCAAGTGGGAATAATATGACTGCTTTCTTGGGTAGTCTGATAACTGCTTTTCCATACTGAGAAGTTGGTAAGGTTTGGATTTAGTTACGTGGGATCCTGATAATTACATAACATTACCAAATTCTAAGTAGGTAGTTCTGAGATGAAAAAGAAAGAGTTAAATCTCTGAGGCAGCCACTATAACATTTTTCCATTTTATTGCCAAGACATTTATTTAAATAAATACAATAGAACAAATGAATCAAAGAGCCATTGAATCAGAATTGAGACTTGGCACTATTCATTTCTTAATTAAATTTTTACAGATCATTGCCTTTAGAGTAGCAAGTATAATTTATGATTAATTATGAAAACAATTTCCTCAGATTCATGTCTCTTTTGAGCAATATATTGGGAGATCATTGAATATGAAACCCCAGGAAGCAAAGTCCATGAATGTTAACAATTTAGAAGCTGAGGAATTACTATTGTTTTAAACTAAATTGACATTCCTCACTTGTCTAAATTAACATTTACTGACTTCTTTCTTTTGTTTCCTTTCATAAGTGGCATAATATCTCTTGTTTAAGGAAATGGGTTCTTTTAAAAAATTACACTAACTTTTGTAAAATTTGTACAAGATAATAAAATTAAAACAATATTAAATCAAAATTATTTCTGACCAACTTCCATGTAACTAAACTCATATTAACATGAAGCTTGCCCTAATTGAAACTATATTATTTCTAATTTCAATAAAGGAAAAAGAAACAAAATTGATATAACTGTTTTTCACTGTTTTTCTTGTAAAAATATCAAAATTGTAGATAATTGCTAATGCTGATTTTTACTTTAATTCCAAACTTAAAGAAAAGGTGCAAAAGTGATAAATAAATTCTCATATATCCCCTCTCCAGATTCACCAGTTATTTATATTTGGCTCCTATTCTCTCTCCCTCTTATGCTAGACAATTGTATCCAGTACCTATACGAATAGATATATAAAGCGAAAATAATAAAGATATAGGTATCTGTATCTATCACTTATATATAGAAATAGATGAAATATATTTTTTTAAATACTTGAAAGTAAATTGAAACTATCATGTGCCTTTACCCCTACATACTTCAAAAGGTATTTCCAAAACAAGGTCTTTCTTTTGCATAAATATTTTAACATGTTTAACCATCTTATCTGGAAATTTTATTATGGCACAATATTTACAATCTACAATCCATATTCAAATTTTGTCAAATGTCCCAATAACATTGTTTTCATCATGTTTTAGATCAAATCCAGGATCATGCATTTTATTTAGTTTTATGATCCTTTAGTCTCCTTTAATTTGGAACATTTCATCTTTTTTTGTCTTCTTTACCTTTAATATTTTTAAAGAGTACAGGCTCACTATTTTGTAGGATGTCCTTAAATTTGTTTTTTTTTTTTTTTTTTTTTGGTCAGGGGTAGCACTGAAGTAATGTATCTATCTTAGGTTATAGCATTAGGAGATACATAATCAATGTTTGCCACATTATAGAGAATGGTTCGTCTTTTAATCATCATTTTAATCATCTGTTTAAGGTAAGGTCTACCAAATTTCTTCACTGAGAAGATACTATGTATTCCTTTAGGAATTAATAACTAATTTATAGAGATATATTTTATGACTATTTAAATGTCTTGCTTCTCACCAAATTTTCATCAATTACTCCAGCATCTAACAATGATTATCTAACCACATTAGTCCTTCTATATTTATTAACAAGCATTCTGTTCTAAGAAAATGTTTTCCAGTTTCTTCTATGAATTTATTTATGCATCTTTGGCCAGTGAGAGCCCCTTCAAGTTTACTCCAATAATATTCTGTGTGTGTGTGTGTGTGTGTGTATATCAGAAATTACTTATATATAACATAAAATATACAATTATACATAATATATAATTATTATATATAATTAGAATACATATAATTCTATATAATATAAAACAGTGTATATAACATGTAACATATATAAGTATAATATATAACTCTATATATTATATATGACATATAATATAATATAATAAATATTATCCAGAATATTAAAAAAAATTCACAGATTGGAATAATTGAAAGAACTCTCAAGACTCGGCAGAGCATATTTATATAAAGCTTCAATAAATGTAAATTACGTATAATTTAAAAAGGAAGTACAGGTAAGTTTTGAGATTGAAGGCACTTTATTACTTCCCTGGTGTCATTGGTTGCAAATGGAGCACTTTGTTTCTAGATTATCAATTATCAAGCTATGTGTGAGGAGTCTTTGTTTCAGGAGAACTTAGGCAAACATTTCAAGTGGAGTCTTTGATGTCCTATTGATAGGGTTGCCTAAATTAGCAAACAAAATACAAGATCCCTGTTAAATTTCAATTTCAGAAAAACAATGATTTTTTTTTTTTTAATATAAGTTAGTGCCAAATAACTTATGCGTATCCTGTATTTTGTCTGGTAAATCTACTTACTGGGCAAGTAGCCAGGCCAATCTGTAAACCAGTCAAAATCAGTTGTAAGACATCAATCGACACATCTTTAAATGATGTATACAGACTTGCCATAGGTGTCCACCAGAGGTATTTCAAAATTTAAACCATATATTATACATTACTTGGAACCCATCTCAGTCTTATCTTAATCCAAACGTCAATACCAGAATTCCAATTGTCCCTATAGATAAGCATAATGCTATCTTAGTCAAAACTGAAAGATAAATTTACCCTATGCAGAACTCCTACTACTTAATAACATACTTTTAAATAGCCCATGGGTAAAAAATAAGTCAAAGGAATATTAGAAAATATTTTGAACTGAACGGATTTTAAAACACAAGTATTTGCCCATCTTTGTTGGTTGGATTGTCTTTATATTATTGAGTCATATATATTTTGGGTTGAAATTACTCCTTTTATTAGCTTCTAAGGTAAAAGTTTAGATCACTGACTTTGATCCTTTTTTTCAACAATATAAGCATTTAAAGCTATAAATTTTCCTCTACATACTGCTTGAGTAGTAGTACACAAATATCAGTATTTCCATTTTTACATCTTGCAATATTTTCTGATATCCCTTGTGACATTTTCAACTCATGGGCTATTTAGAAATGTATTTTTACAATATCTAAATATTTATTTTCTAAATATATCATCATTGATTTTTAATATCATTGTCTTTATAGCACCTATGTTATAAGATTTTAGTTCCTATTTCTCACTATTTGAAATTTAAAAAGCTATAATGGGTCACAATCAAACGAAAGCATCAACAAATTTCCTAGCATAACTGCAGTCTAGCAAAGTGTTTGTATAAAGATAAAACTATCAAAATAGCATATACAAGATGTGTAGCATATTGCTTCCTGATCATCAAACAAATAATATGCTTTCAACAAATTGTCATAAAAGCAATGAAAAAGAATGAAGTGAGAAAATATAATTAAAGACAACTAGAAATCAGGATGATTATATACAGAGAAAATAATTATAAGAACATACTAGGAGCTGAACATCCCATAATCTCATGGGAGATTGCCCAGTAAAATAAGAATAAGGATAGGGAATATGATCTGATGAATATATATTTTTAAGACATTTTAAAAGTTGTAGTAATTAAAGGAATGTAGCTCTGAAACCAAAACTGACCAATAAAAATATGGAACTAAATAGATAATAATTGAGCAGATACAACTCTTAGCAATCTATTCTGAGGTAATAATTAAAAAGGAATGCAAGTCTATCAATGTTAAAATTACTTAAATAACGATAAACTAAATGTAATTCAAATTCTACATAAGAGCATGTCAGGGTTTAATAAAGTATCTTTAACCACTTGATAAATTATTCTGCAGGTTTTATGAATGTTTTCAAAACATATTTAATGACAGAAATATTAAGATGTAATATTAGAGAAAAATTACAGTAGTAAAAGCCATCATATTTTCAGAGTATTGCACTAACAACTGTACATATACATAATATATGATCTGATATTAATCACAATTCCAGTGTGTGGCTATTACAAATATTTTTTTCTCTTTTGTTTGATTTTTTTCTTTTTAATTTCCAAAAAGAAAAAGAAGATAAAGATGAAATAAAAAATGCAGAAAGTTTCCACTAACAAATGGCTAATGAAAAAATATTTGCTAAAGAATAAGTTTGAGGACTAGAGGCAGTAATTGGTTTTACAATATAAATATATACAGATGTACTTATATATTAAAAAATGTTTCCAAGTATCTGTGCAACTATCAAGGAAAAACAAAGAGTCAGTTGAGTGATAAGTAGATGAACTTGCTTTCTGAAGTAGGCACATTTGCTAAGTAAGGGCTTTTATATAAGATAAACCTTACTGTAGACAATCTAGGGTTATCAATATGTAAACTGATGTTCTGGTAAGGTATATAGCTAATTCTTACTTTATGATTCCTGGTTGTGGTGCTTTGGACATGACAGAATTCAAGCCAGTACACAAGGATGCCAAGTCCCCATGAACTCTGGATGTTCTCAAGACAGCTGGTTAACTCTGGAATTCCCATCTCTATACCCCTCTGCTACTCTCCTTTCTTCTTTACCAAATGCCTTCTCAAGTAGGACATGACATAATGTAATTCAGAATGGTTTCCAGTCTTCAGTATAACAGCAGTATACGTCAGTGTTTTCTTTTTGATTTTTACTTTTATTATTTTCTTTTTTTTTAAAGATTTTATTTATTTTTATTTGACACAGAGACAGCGATAGTGAGAGAGAGAGCACAAGCAGGGGAGCGGCAGGCAGAGGGAGAGGGAGAAGCAGAATTCCCGCTGAGCAAGGAGCCCCGATGCGGGGCTGATCCCAGGATCCTGGGATCATGACCTGAGCCAAAAGCAGCCACTTAACCAACTGAGCCACCCGGGCGCCCCTAACTTTTATTATTTTCTGATGGCGTTTTTGTTGTTATGTTGTTTTGTACTGTAAAGGGAAATAGGTGAATCTGAATGAAAACATTTCATGTTTCATTTCATAAAATCTGAGTAAACCATAGCACATTTTAAATAATAGGGACATATAAAAAAGGGAGATGCATAGAAACAAATTACCAGTTTCATAATTAATTTGAATATTTTTCATTGCTGAATTATTTCAGTCTTTCCCAAATGTTTCATTCCAGGAAACACCTGAACGTAAGATATGGTGTCTGTAATATCCAGTGGGGAACAGTAAACTTCTATTTTCCTAGGTTTCATTCATGGGACACTCCATTCTTCACAGCCATTCGACTGAGGTTATATCGGAGGACACTGTAATTTTCTTTTAAGAGGAGAAAAACATGATTTTATTACATACATAATAGATGCAAATTACATAGACTTAGGTAGGATCTGGAAGCACTGGGAACCCATTAACAATAGAAACATTTCTACATGTGTTTTGAAATAATTTACATGACACTGGAGACCTCTGCATATGCTAACAAATAAGGGAAATCACAGATTAATGCATTCCTACTAGATATGAATCTCAAAAACACCAACTGATTCTAGAAGAAAAATACAGGAGAAGAAAAAAAACTGGGGTAACTTTAAAGCACACAGTACTCTTCAAAATTCATTCATATGCCCCAGGGGATTTTCTTATGTTGACAATGAAGAAATAAATTATACACAAGAGAAGCAAAATTCTGTCTTTTAAATAATGGTAAAGTTATGTATATAAATAACATACTCATATATATCAATGAGGCACTGTGATTTTTCCCAAATAATATAATTTTAATCACAAAGAGTTAATACATATTTTTTCACAATCATTAAATTCAGGTATGAAAGAAGAAAAAAGAATCCTTAAGCTCTATTATATTTTGTATTTGCTTTTTAGCTGTAAGCTTAAAAGCCTTTTTTTTTTAAGTTCTGATTCTTAATATATTTTCTAACTAAAAAGCTGCCATGTGCATGGGTCTAGAAATGCTTAACTTGACTCTATGTGTTCATTTATACTGCTAATAGTTTTTCCTGCTGTGACTGCTAAAATTCTAAGTGTCCTTGCATCAGGCCAAGAAATTTCTTATATAATCTTATCATTGCTGGAAACTCATTTTTTATGGAAAGTTTATACACCTTACCCTTTAATCTCTTCAATTTCAATTATTTCTCTCATATATAAAAAACTGTCTTTCCCTCTCTCTTCTGAATCTTCTGTTTCACCAACAGATAATATCAGATTTGAGTTTTGCTTTACTATAATGATTTCACAAACTATTTCATACTTACAATTGTTTTCAATATTCCAATTTTTCATGAATTGGTGATAATTGAAAACATCTTTGCTCACTTATTCATTAGATTTTATATGCCCTGAAAACTCCAAATTGGTCATTTAAGGGAAGTAAATATTGTGATTCTCTATTACTGTGTTTTACTGAATATATTCCATATATTGGTTACTCCTTTTCTTTATTCTTTCTTTCTTTCTTTCTTTCTTTCTTTCTTTCTTTCTTTCTTTCTTTCTTTCTTTCTTTCTTTCTTTCTTTCTTTCTTTTTCTTTCTTTTTCTTTCTTTCTTTCTTTCTTCTGAAATTTGAGTACCTACCATGTAGCACATTCTCTGCTAAGCGAGGAGTTTAAAGATTAACAAATCAAATATATAAGAAGCTTATGTTAATGCAAGAGGAATTACTGTTTACAAGGCAGAAAAAGTCACGTTATGCATGTGTGTGATGAGGGGAGTGGAGGAAATGTGATTCTAGGCAGAAGGCCCAGAATGAACTGGAGCCATATTCAAGAAACATATGTAGTTTGGTGTGCCTGGGGTGTAGGGTACAATTTGTTTTGACAAAAACTAAATAGCATCATATACTCTCTGTCTTCCAGGAAAGGATGAATATAAAAATACATGTCTTACACATATATTTTATAAATATATGCCTAGTACAGAGAACCCAAAGAGCAATCTGCATCTATGATAAATGCATTTCTAAATCATGTGAATAACAAGGTGTTCATCTTAATAAATTAATGTTTCTCTTTCCCTTAAATTTCAGATATTTTCCTCATCTACTTTATCAGTGACATATCTAAGGTTCAACTTGTCAATTGCATAAGAACATTTGGTAGAATTTATAAAATATATTTGAAATTGTATAAAATTCCTATTTACCACCAATCACTATCAACTGCAATCCATCTGACAGTGGATCTCCCTGGTAGAAGTATTTAAAAAAAAAAAAGCCCAGTTTCCAATGAGATCCGAGTGATTTGTCTCCTGTACAAAAAACAGAGGCGCCCAAGCTTGGGGCATGGGTGAGACATTAATTACAACTGATGTTAGCCTTTACACAGGGCATATGCCAAGTTCTCTTGGGGGATCTCAATGTCTACTATATTTTATTTTTAGTTTAGAATTATAGGCTGATCTGGATAGGGGCTGGACTTGCCACATCATCACCTGTCTTGAAGCATAGGCCTTTACTGAGAAAAGCCAACATATAGTATACTATATTGCATAGTGGAAAGAGTAGCGATTTAAAATTCCAGGCACATTAAAAAATAAAATGAAATTCCAGGAACACTTATATTAAAGCATGCAATCCCAACCACCACACACATTTAATTCCTTTTTTTTTTTTTTTACTATTTTTGAAAACTGAAAAAGACATAAAGTGGAGTCATGGATAGAAAAGGGGGGTGTCGGGGTGCCTGGTTAGCTCAGTTGGTTAAGCATCTGCCTTTGGCTCAGGTCATGATCCCGGGGTCCTGGGACTGAGCCCCGTGTCAGGCTCCCTGCTCGGTGGAGAGCCTGCTTCTCCCACTCCCTCTGCCCCTCCATCCCCCACTGGTGCACTCTTGCTCTCTCTTTATCTCAAATAAATAAATAAAATCCTTAAAAAAAAAGAAAGGGGGGTGTCTTTTTAGCTAAATATTATTTTCAGGTTTTTTTCTGAATGTTACTGCATTAGAAAACAGTCCAATGTGTTCTCTGAAGGCAATAGGTTATGTCTTAGCAATCTTTGTACATTCATAACTTGGAGAGAAACCTGGCACATGAGAGAAATTCAGAAATTTTTGACTGGTTGAGCAAATTCAAGTTGTTTTTTTTTTTTTTTTTTTTTTTTTTAGCACCTACCTTTTTTTCCTAAGAAAAAAATTTCCAAAGAAGTATTAAAAATTCTAGAACCTGTAATCACACAACAAAAAAGGAATAAAGGGCATCTAAATTGGTAAGGAAGAAGCAAAACTTTCACTATTTGCAGATGATATGATGCTATATATAGAAAACCCAAAAGACTCCACCAAAAAACTGCTGGAAATCATAAACAAATTCAGTAAAGTCACAAGATACAAAATAAATGTACAGAAATCTGTTGCATTTCTATATACTAGAAATGAAGCAGTAGAAAGAGAAATTAAGGAAATAAACCATTTATGGTTGCACAAAAAATTAATAAGATATCTAGGAATAAATCTAGGCAAAAAGGTGAAAGAACTGTACTCTGAAAACTATAAAACACTGATGGAAGAAATTAAAGATGATGCAAAGAAATGGAGAGACATTCCATTTTCATGTTGAAGAAAAAATATTGTTAAAATGTTTATATTACCCAAAGCAATCTACACATTTAATGCAATCCCTATCAAAATATTAATAGTATTTTTCACAGAGCTAAAACAAACAATCCTAAAATTTGTATGGAACTACAAAGACCTTGAATAGCCAAAGCAATCTTAAAAAGAAAAGCAAAGCTAGAGGTATCATAAACCCAGACTTCAAGTTATATTAAAAAGCTGTAGTAATCAAAAAAGTATGGTATTGGCACAAAAACAGACACATAGATCAAAGAAACAGAATAGAAAACCCAGAAATAAACCCATAATTATATGGTCATTTAATCTTCAACAAAGGAGGAAAGTATCTGCAATGGGAAAAAAGATAGTCTCTTCAACAAATGATGTTGGAAAAACTGGACAGCAACACACAAAAGAATGCAGCTGGACCACTTTCTTACACAATACACAAAAATAAATTCAAAATGGATGAATGACCTAAATGTAAGACCTGAAACCACAGATATCCTAGAGGAGCTCACAGGCAGTAATTTCTCTGACTTTGGCCATAGCAATTTTTTCCTAGATAGGTTCCCTGAGGCAAGGGAAATAAAAGCAAAAATAAACTATTAGGACCATGTCAAAATAAAAAGCTTCTGGGGGCACGTGGGTGTCTCAGTTGGTTAAGTGTCTGACTTCAGTTCAGGTGATGATCTCAGGGTCCTGGGATAGACCCCCACGTTAAGCTATTTGCTCAGCAGAAAGTCTGCTTGCCCCTCTCCCTTTGCCCCCCTCATGTTCTCTCTTCTCTCTCTCAAATAAATAAAATCTTAAAAAAATTTAAAAAATAAAAAGCTTCTGCACAGAAAAACAACAACAACCAAACTAAAAGGCAACCTACGGAATGGAACAAGATATTTGCAAATGACATATCCAATAAAGATTAGTATCCAAAATATATAAAGAACTAATACAACTCAACACCCAAAGAACAAATAATCTAATTAAAAATGGGCAGAAGACATTAGCAGACATTTCTTCAAAGAAGACATACAGATGGCCAACAGACACAGGAAGAAAAGCTCAACACCACTCATTATCAGGGAATACAAATCAAAACTAAAATGAGATATCACCTCACACCTGTCAGAATGGCTAAAATCAAAAACACAGAAAACAATAGGTGTTGATGAGGATAAGGAGAAAAAGAAACACTTGTGTACTGTTGGTGGGAATGCAAACTGGTGTAGCCACTGTGAAAAACAGTATGAAGCTTCCTCAAAAAGTTAAAAATAGAACTATCCTACAATTCCAGCAATCTCACTGCTAGGTATTTACCCAAAGATTTCAAAGGGATATATGCACCCCTATGTTTATTGCAGCATTAATTACAATAGCCAAGATACAGAAGCAGCCCAAATGTCCATCAACTGATGAATGGATAAAGAAGATGTGATATATATACATATATATCACATTACCATAAAAAAGAATGAAATTTTGCCATTTGCAAGGATATGGATAATGTTAGAGAGTATTATGCTAAGTGAAATTAAGTTAGTCAAAGAAGGACAAATACCATTTGATTTCACTCATGTGGAATTTAAGAAACAAAACAAACAAGCAAAGGGGGGAAAAAAGAGAGAGACAAACTATAAAATAGACTTTTAGCTATAGAAAACAAACTCAGGGTTACCAGAAGGGAGGGGGTTGGGGGGTGGGTGAAATAGGTGATGGGGATTAAGGACTGCACTTGTCCTGATGAGCACTGGGTGGTTAAGATAAAAAAGTTAAAAAAAAAATCTAGAACCTAACCCTCATTTCCTATATCTTTAACAAGACCATCAAAACACTGGTGTTTGAACAGTGGTGGGCTGAAAATCAATTTAGGGCAGGGCTAGCAGTCTCATCCTGGGTAAAGCCAAATGGATCAAACTTTCTCCTTCAGTGCAATGCAGCTAAATATAGCAAACAGCAAGTTTGCTGTTATCAATGGGTTCAGAGCTTCACATGTAAGTCCTATATATGTGCTTGGTATGAAATTAACAACAGCAGAAATTAAATATTATTGTAAATAATAAGATCCCAGAAATCAAGCCAGAGACAATGTAGGGTGTTTACTTAGAGCTAGTAGAAGCCATTTCACTAAAAGGGTAACTGTGGTAGTAAGATATATATCACATGGGCGCCTGGGTGGCTCAGATGGTTAGGCATCTGCCTTCAGTTCGGGTCATGGTCCCGGGGTCCTGGGATCAAGTCCTGCATCGGGCTCCCTGCTCCTTGGGAGCCTCCTTCTCCTTCTGCCTCTCTCTCTCTCTCTGTCTCTCATGCATAAAAAAGAGATATATATCACATATTTTTGTGTGAGAACCTAAAATCAAATAATTTCTTTGGAATTAATTTGTAAATTGTATGAATAAAAATGCTGTACATTTTTTTATCACATATTTTTAGGAAACCTAATTTTCTCCTTTTCTTTTTTTTTTTTAATAAGAGATCCGTTCTTTGACTTTAATATGATGACAATCCTGCTTCTATCATGGATATAACAATCTTGGTGAATGTTCATAGTTTAAACCAAAATATGGTTTGGCATATACTTTGATAGTGTAAAACTTTCTATGAATTTTGTATTACTTCTCACAGGGATGATACACTAGTTTAAACGGTGGAAGACTTGGGTAAATTAAAAACAGTGATATTTTCAAAAGAATTTATTGTGAGAAATTCTATACTTCCATTCATCCATTTTTAGCAATAGAAATTAGAAAATGAAAATACTCTAAACACAAAGGATTAAATGCTGAAATAGGAGACAGCCCTATGAAATTATTTATAAGTCTCTTGTTATCCACAGCTTTTCATTCATTTTTTGGTTTGTTTTAAATTCTATTGAAGTAGAGCATAAGACATAAGAGTGTACAAATTACAAATGTATGGATCAATCTTTATAAAGTGAACTTTGCTGTTTAATTAGTACCCACATTAAGAAATAAAACATTTATAAAACCCCCAAATTTCCTTCATTGTTCCCTTCTTATCTCTATTCCACTTCCCTCCCACAGTGAAACCTATCAAGTTTGAGTTTTAAAAGGCAGGGAAGGATGAAAAAGAAGGCTTTGAGTTTACAATTTGATTGGGCCAGGGTGGGAACTTGAAACAGGAGACCCCAGCTAAAGAAGGACTGTTGCTCAATGAATGATAAACTTTACCACCACCACCATAACAACACAAAGTCCAAACCACGAAGGGGAATTATTACGTCTTGGTCTTAAATTTGGAATGAGACTCCCCTGAAAATTTGAAATGATAAGTACCCCTCATGAGGGTTCAGAGCTCATATGGATGTTATCTGAATCTCCAAAATAAATTATAGCCAAGAAATTTTCTGAAAAGTTATCAAGTGGTTTGCACCTTATAGCAGATTGTAATTTCCAAATATGGCCTCACCAATATATATCCTGTTTCACAGCCTCTTCTAACAAAACCCTCTCCTCTTTAACCAGATATATCTCTTAAACTTCATGTCATAGAGCATGGCAGAAATGACACTAGGTGACTTCTGAGGAAAGGTCATAAAGGGTAATACAAATTTTACCTAGCTGTCTCCCTTAGCACAGGTGCCTTTGGAGCTCAAAGGGGTAATAAAAGAAATATGAGTAGCCTGAAGATTTTAGGCTAGAGAGAACATATAGAGAGCTAACTGAGGAGGTCCAACTATTCTAGTCTGTTGAGTTTTCCAATGCAGGTACCATACACGTGAGTGAGCCTTCAGATGAGTCCAGTCTTTCAGCTACTCAGGCAGCTGGCCAAAGTAACACACAACCTTCTGAATGAATATGACATCAAATAAGATGTCATGGTATACCTATGAATCCTCAGATTCACAAAACCCAACACATCCTAAGCAAAACCAACTGTATAGAAACTATATTGCATCTAAGTCAAGAAGAACATCTTAATAGCATACCGAATAGTATTGCTTAGGAAAGAATATCAGTTAGACTGATAGTTGATTTCTCAGCAACAACACAGATGGCAGAAAAAGAATAACGTCTTTCAAGTGCTAAAGAAAAATAGCACACCTTCAATATGTATACATTGAGATTATACATGATATTAAATAATATCAAATTCTTTGGCTAAAACAAAAAAGTCTTCACAGAACTCTTATAGCACTTAATACATATATTTAAAATAAAAAAAGACTAATAATAAAAACCTTGGATCCTGATTTAGATGTTACAAACAAAATAGAGTTATGCAAAAAAATTAAGAAATGAAATGGTGAAGAGCAGTAATTAGTGAATTAAAATCAACAAATAGAGAAAATAAACTAAAAGTTTCATCTTTGAAAAGTTGGACAATATCTAGCAAACTCTCATAAGAGTAATCAGGAAAAATGAGAAACAGAAAATTATTAAAAATGGAAAGAAGAAATAACTACAAAAACAGTAGCAAACATGAAAAACAAATGTGCACTACAAAGTATGTATTATATGATTCAAATAGATTGAACTCAACAAGAGGCAAAATTTATAATGCATTTTTTATTTGAAATGATCTAAATAAGAAATGATAAACAATACATTTTAGAGAGTAAAAAAGAAAGGACTGAATATAAGGACATTCAAACACTATGTAATGTTCTATTATTAAGGTATTTGATTCATAAGTATTCATAACCTCTTTTATATTATATATTATGTTTATTCTGTTTTATGTATGAAATACTTCACAATGAAATGTTTAAGAGATGATTTTCTTAGAGTGTAATAGCAGATTCATTTAGTGAGTCTAATTATATATGTTTTATTGTCAATTCAGAATACATAATAGTTATACATCTTTCTAGTCAGATACCTACCTTGAGGAAGAAAGAAATGTAACTGTTAATATTAGTTATGATTACTCACATTGCAGAAAACAACTTGTACCTTGAATATTTGACCTAAGACTATTCTATTGGATAATTCTCTTCATGACAAAAGAGAAGATTTAATTATTTAAAACAAAATAAAAACTTCTTCCTGGCCAAAAAAAATTAATCATGTATTTATTGGGATAGTTCATATAGCAAATATTCCACAACTAAGATTTTAATATAAAATAACCTTATTTTAATATTTAATACTAATATTATTTAATATTTCTTCACTTGTTTGCTCAGGCAATTTCCTGTGAGGTTTCAATGGACATTTTTCATTGTTCTCGCCTTGTCTTAATGATCCAGAAATTTAAAAGAGGTTATAACATATTCAATAAATTTGTTCAGACCTTGAAATATTCAAATAATGGAAAATATGCCTTTGTAAAGCACAGGCATGTTAGTCTTTGATTCTTTTATGGTTTAGACTACTTTATGACTTTCTCTCAATAAAACCCATAAAATTAAAATGACCATGCAAGGGTTTATGAAGCGCCTCTGACCCAACATGGTGAAGCTAATGGTAGCAAAATTGTTTCCTGAATCTGCTAAAATACCTGGAGGGAACCATTTTACAGTACATGGGCAGACATGAGGTCTGGAAAATTCATTTTTGGGGAAGCCCTTCATCTGGCAGCTGCACACAGAAAGAAAAGTGTCAGCGTCCACAAATTATATTTTAAATATTGCAAAACATGTCAAACAGCACCTTAGCTATCATACTGTAGAGAGAAACAAATGATAAAGACCTTGACAAAAATGAAAGTATAATTATAATGGAAATCATGAACATTAAAAGGTACTAGGTCATTACTCAAGTTCCATCTCTCATTGCATTTTTTCTAATTGTAGAGATAAAAAATGAGTGATAAAAACATTGGCTCATTGGATTAGTTTCCTCTCACCATTATTTCTTTCCTAAAATAAAAACACATTATCTAAAGGATCTGAATTTAGGGCAATGTAATCTATGTTCAAATTACGTTAAAGATTTTCTCTGAGCATCCTAATAGATTAACTCTCTGCAGTACATATTTTTATATAAGGGGAGTGAAACTGACATTGCTCATATATATGGTCTATGAGACCATAGAAGTCTTACGATGCCTGGCTCTATTGTTTTTTGAGGAAAGCTGAGATCAGAGGTCTGAGACAGGAAGGCAAAATGATGTAACAATAAATTGGTTCAGTCACTGTTTTGAGTGTTATCTACCATCTGGCTTTCAAATATTTTATTATATTATTATCATCTTGGTCATTATATTATTATTATTTGGCCATTATCAAGGAAACTCTGGCTATCAATGGCTTAAACAAATTAGGGTTTTTTTTTCTTACTTTTATCAAGTGACAAGAAGAGGTGGTTATGGTAATGGCTATAGCAGCTCAATAATCTTGCAGTCTTCTGTAGCTGCAATTCTTATGGCCTCTCCCAAAGATCCTAAGATGACCACCACAGCTCCAGTAAAAATAACTTTAAATGGCAGGAAGAGAGGGAAAGAGTAGTTCAAGCTATAACTGTCCAATTGTCCCTTTTATAAAGAAACAAATGCTTTCTCCTGAGTATCCCTTGTAGACTTTCATACACATCTTATTGCTCAGAACTATGTCATGTCATCCCTCCCCCCAAGGGTAATGAGACCCAGACAGTGAGACCTAAATATTCTAGCCTCCACTGTTGGCAGATGGGAGAGGCAGAACATCCTTGGGGATGGAAATTGATTAGCCAACCACGAAGATCTGCCAAAGTCATCAAAAAGTTATTTATTCATTCAATATATATTTGTTGAGTGTTAAGTATTATTTTAGGTTCTATTTAAATAACATATATAGATACATTAAATTGACTACTTGGTATTTACAAAATATCTTTCTATAAATTCAAAATAATTTTTTAAACTTTAGAAAACATATACTACTTCAAAAAATTATAATACAAGTTTGCAATGTACATTTTTAAAAATGTGCTTTCAAAAACTGTATCTGAGCATTCTGGAAAATGTTATGTAACTAGGTATTGCAGTTTGAATAGTACTACATTAGAAAATAGAAATATTTATAGAAAACTTATAGATCTAAGGATATTCTGTGAGAACATACAGGGACTAATGCACCCATAATGCATATGACAGATGGCTTAACAATGTGCTACCAGGCATTATAACTTTTATGTATTTGTTGATTCTTTGCTATTGCTATTAAATCCGTTTTTCTCACTGAGGCAATAGAATAGACTTAGGGGAGATGTTAATAGCTTTTTTTTTTTTTTCTGTGAGAAAACACTGGGCAGTAAAGAAGAGAAAATTAATGGAGATAATTTAATGGTGAAATTACATATATGATCCTGAAAGAGATAAAGGAATAATAGGAATAGTATCATCTCACAATAGCAAAAGTGTTTATTTGGCAATTTTAAAGCAAATGCTTATTGTTATGTTTAAGTTATGTAATTTTCAGTTCTGATCTCATCCATAAAAATATTAAAAAGTTAAGGCAAATTCATTTCCTGTTTTGAATCTGAAAAAAGCCACTTTTGGAAGATTCTAAAATGAAAAAGTGCTATAAATGTGTTTTACTAAATTGTTTTTAAAAATGTGTATTTTGAATGGCTACAACAATGTATAATGTAACACTTTACTATTAATTTTATCTCTCAGACATATCCATGGGGCCGGAATAAAAATGAATGATTTCTTAGCTAGATATGAATTAATTTCATAAAGGAGCTTCTAATTGCTAAACTACTTGGGTCAAAACTTCATCTCTTTCTGATATCAGGTGGAGGGGCAAACATGACCAGGATCAAACCTGTTTAGCTTGTAATCCCCACCTCTGGCTCCTCTTGAAATAAAGTTCTGCACTTTCATTATCCAAAGAACTTTCTTTTTTTTTTTTCTTTTAAGATTTTATTTTTTTATTTGAGAGAGAGAGAGCACAAGTAGGCAGAGTGGCAGGCAGAGGGAGAGGGAGAAGCAGGCTCTCCGCCAAGCAGGGAGCCCGATGTGGGGCTGGATCCCAGGATCCTGGGATTATGACCCGAGCTGAAGGCAGCTGCTTAACCAACTGAGCCACCCAAGTGCCCCTCAAAAGAACTTTCTATTCACCATTTGGGCTTTCAGTGGTCCCTTATTCTTCTGAGAATGACTACATTCTTGCATTAAAGACTATTATATAATGCTGAGTAGTATTAAAAATAAAAGTGGTGAAATTCTATTTTAACCCTATATTCCAAAGATTTGTAATTTCAATATGTACTTAGTATACACCTATTAATGAGATATTTTATCTTCTTTTCTCGTATTACACTTTCAAAATCCAGATATTACAGAATATCTCAATTCAGACTAGTTACACTTCAAGCGCTATCAATAGTCAAATGTGGCCAGTGGCTACTGTATTGGACAGTCTAGCTCCAGAGTATCTGGGAAGTTACTAGTATGTTTCCAGAGTATCTGGGATGTTGTTATTCTGTTTCTAATTGACTAAAGCAGCACATCTACCTAACAATCAAGCTAGGTGCTGGGTTAAAATTTTTATATAAATTGAGGTATGTAACAAAGATGCACGTCTAAATAAAATACAAAACTAACTGTACTTGGAGGTAAATCAAGTTTTACCTTAAGCCAAAATATAGAGCACATGTTACAAAATATTTAGATAATCATCACAAGTCTGCTTTAATTTTGAAATATTTGAAACATAACCATCCAACATTAAGGCACTAACAAAAATTTTTGATATAGTCTAATAGTAAAAAATTTATAAAGGCAATAAAAATGATGAGTAGTATATGTTGTATTTAATAACATGAATACTATATCCATGATATATTTTAAGTAAAATGAGTTATAAGACATTATGTTTGGTATGACTTCATTTGGGTAAAATAAAAACATTTATCATTATTTAAACATATATATGTAGCAAAATTTTTTTGAAAAGCTGTAGAAGAAACTCTTTAAAATGTAATTTATAGATATTTGATTTATGAAAATGTATCTTTTTCCATATGCATATCTATATTTTCTGAAAGATACTATTTTTGTTCATAACAAAAATAAAATATGGAATAGAAATATGCATGAATAGATAATCTGAAAGTCCTTCTACTATAAACAACTGGATATGCAAGACAAATTATATCAAGCATTTTGTACATATGTAATTGAGGTCATATATAGGAAAGCACAAAAAATTGTGCTTTCCTATTTTCCACAAAGAAGAAAGCATTCAAAACAAGTTCAGTAAGCATACAATGCTGAAGTTGGTGTTGTAGCTTCCCTAAATCAGTGAATATATGAAGATGGATGGGGAGCTTTTCTATAACCTGGAGGCTTGTGTTTTACTATCTATACAGGTATAAGAACTATGCATTGGGATCCTGAAGGGTCATTGTTTGAAAATGAAATCCTTACCATAAAAATAATCCTCAGTGTAAACACTGGCTAAAATATCCACCAGCAAACACAGGGAAATGACAAGCATATTTATGCCCCCCCCTCTTGGACTACAGCTGGGATGTCTTCTAAAAATTTGTAACTACATGTGTATCATCCAGTAAGTGTGGCTTCAGCGTATACCACAACTTGACCTAGGAAAGTCTAGCTGATAAAGAAATATAAAATTACATCCTAAACTAATTACATTTCTGTGCCAAGACAAACTCTTAAATCTAGGCTGCACAAGAGTTTCAGGATAAAGTGTTATAAATTTCGGGCTTACAATAGATAAACAAATTTACAAAGCCTATTAGGGTTTCTATTGCTGTAAAACAAATTCTTACAAAGCTGCTGGCTTAAAACAACTATTTTATATATTCATGAGTTCTTCGGGCTTAGAAGTCAGAAAGAGCATAATAGTTATAATTTTATTTGTTGCATGATGCCTGGGGCATAGGCTTGTGACGACTTGACAGGTAGGGGTGACTCCATGGTTGGTGGTTAGAATTAGCAGAAGTCTTCACATGCCTGTGAATTGATTTTGTTGTCTAGGAACTCATCTGGAGTTCCAACACAGGATCACCAATGTATGGCCTTTCAGTGTGCCTTGGCCTTCTCCTACATGGTAGCCCCAAGATTCCAAAAGGAAATATCCAAGTGAACAAGTCAGAATCAACACTGCCTTCTATGAGGTGGCTTCAGAGGCCCTAAAGCATCAATCCACTATATCTTATTTGTTCAAAGTGTGTTATTTACATCAGCTGTGATTCAAAGGAAGGGGACACAGAAACTATCCTCAACGAGAACAGTGTTAAAGGATTGTGGGTAAGTTTTAAAACCACCACAATCTGCATTTTGACTATAAATTATTTATATTCCTCCCACTTACAATACTTATCTTCTCCCAAGACACCTCAAAAATTATATTTTATTATAGCATTAGGTTCAGATCAAGGCCCAGGATCTCAATCTAAATCAGATCCAAGTCTAGATGAAGTTCTTTATGTACAGATACTCTTGATATGAAGATCTGTGAAGCAAAGGGATAACTTTTCTGTCCTTTCTGCCCACACTCTTCTCCCAAACATATGCAACATCTATGGTGATACAGGCATTGGATAACTGCTATTAATATAACCACTTAAAAAGATGCCCCCCCCAAAAAAAACCGCTATGTAATAAGTGATTGGTCCAACAGCAATTCTGAAATACACCCAGGTACATGTTGGCAGTTCTTTGATGAAGACTCAGTCTTAACCTCTGGGGTTTTTTTTGTTTTGTTTTGTTTTTCCTGTGGCCCTTGGGTTTGACTTCTGGGTTCTCAGTTTTCCTCTCTGATAAGCTTTACAATATTTCCATAGATAATTCATGACAGATTATGAGCTAAAAATATAAAATTACAAAGCCCATTAGGAAACAATCTAACATGACTGAATGTAATGAATATTAATTAAAAGTAGGTTTATAATGTCAAGAATTTATAAAAGCATTATGATAGTAAAATGAATATATTAAATGATTAAGGCATAATCTTAAAAGTAAGATAGCATGAGGCAGTGAATAGAGGTTTAAAAATAGAATTTTCAAAATAAAATTATAAAATATTAAAACACATGGGTTAAAGTAGCAGCTTAGGAACAATTTAAGATAGAATTAGTTAATCGGAAAAAAAGACTAAGGAGAATGCAGATAAGAGTGAAAAAGGATGAAAAAATATGTGAGGCTTAAGAAACTTATGGGGTAAAATTATACAGTTGAACATTATCTAATGGAGTCTCTTTGAAAAAAGTAAAGAGGCAATATATGATGTAAAGTGAAAATATTCCAGAATTACCCTAAATCATCAGATCCTAGAAGTATAGTCAGTCCCAAATGAAGATAAATAACAATAAATTTTATAAACAGCCTGGGGAAAAAGACAGGATAACCACAAAAAAAACCCCAATAAGCTTGACATTAAATTTGATATCATTAAAATGCAAAAGACAATGTTACACTCATGGTACTCAGAAAAAAAAAAAGATTATTAGACTGGAATTCCATCCCCAAGTAAACTACCATTAAGAGTAGGCATAAAATATGGGGTGCCTGGGTGGCTCAGTCGGTTAAGCGACTGCCTTCGGCTCAGGTCATGATCCTGGAGTCCCGGGATCGAGTCCCACATCGGGCTCCCTGCTCGGCGGGGAGTCTGCTTCTCCCTCTGACCCTCTTCCCTCTCGTGCTCTCTCTCTCTCATTCTCTCTCTCTCAAATAAATAAATAAAATCTTTAAAAAAAAAAACACTCCCCTTTAAAAAAAAAAAAGAGTAGGCATAAAATAAATACTTACCTAAGAAAAATAAAGTGAATTAAAGCTTGTTAAAAAAAAGAGTAGGTGTAAAATAGACATTTTCTAAAGAGAAAAATGAAGAAACCACCACTCATAGACATTCATAAAAAACAAAATAAAATGAAACAAAAAACAAAACAAAAAAACTTACTAAGGATTTCATTTAGGAGGAAGGAATTTCTACACAGTAGGAAGGAATATGATACTAGATGCAACAGTGATCAAAGAATCTGTTAAAAATATGGGGAATCTAATTAAGGCTTACCTAAATTTTTAAAATATAAAAAAAAATTATGGACAGGAAAATTGTGACAGGAGAGAGTGGAGCAATTGGAGCTAATAGATAATAAACTTCTTGTATATCTTGGGAGGAAACCAATCATAACAACTAACTTTAAACATTGTTAAATTATGGTTATTAAAATTGTTAAAATATCATGAAAGTAAGGGAAAGAAGATAGAAGGGGAAAATTGTTTCAGAAAAATAGAAGACAAGGTATTTGGAAAATTCTCTTGTGACAAAACACAACGTTGGATAGGATATAGCAAACATCACTGCAAATATATACTGAAATTTTTAAGATTGTAAGTACAGCACCCTGGGTCCAAAAACAAAGAGTAGGAAGTAAGAACTGATGTAACAGCTGTGCTAGGAGGTGTTTATAATGGACCAAAACTTGCTGAAATGGTCCAAAAGACACAGTATAAGTTGAAAACCATGGCAGAAAGTGAGTACTGATGCTTCAGTTGTGTCTGGTGGCATTTGTTGATATTGGTCATTGAAGGGCTTGAGTGCTAATGGTCATGTAGGTACAGGTCAAGACAGAATGTGAGAATTTGAGAAACAGAATCTGGCATGAAGTCTGGACTTTCAAAGGGTCTCTAACCTCTGTGTAAATGTAAACCAAAAAATGCCTACCTTCAACAGGAAATAAAAATAATATTGTCTGCTTCAGGTTTGGTTATTGATAGGGTATAAAAAATATTCCCCTCCCCCTGACATTTTGTGACCACATGCTTCTAGTCACATGGATTTTGTATTAATATTTATACTGGATATATACTTACTTGTATATATCCTTACTTGTGAGGTCTGGGAACTCAGGCAACTCAGGATTTCTGAGATAAAGTCTCACCAAATATAAGCTTTTAATCTAAAATAACAAAATACAAGAGGAAGCATGCTACTATGATGTCAGCAGCAGACAGAAACACAAAGTATGATTAATCTGTCAAGAAAAGCAGAAGAGAATTATTGGATGAGACTACAGGGCATGGCTGGCTATCGGCTCTTCCTCTTAGATTCAGAGGGGCCAAAATACTTTTACTACGAGTCCTTCCTGGAGAAGAGCTCATTTTGATAACATAAAGAATAACAATATTTTGGATCTGGTGAGAGAACCATATTAAGGAAGCACAGTATGTCCCAAACAGGTAATAAGAAATTGATAATTAAGCATCTATGAAACTGAAGATCCAAAAGTTAAAAGAGGATCTTAGAGCAATCTAAGAAAAGACATTTTACCTAGAAGTAATATTGACAGCAGATTCTCAACCGTAACCACAACATTTATAAATGTGTGGAAAAATAAAATCAGACTTATTGAGTGTGTCAAACACCTAACCTATTATTCAAACTAGGAGTGATTATTTTATTTTTATTGTTACAAACTAAGAATGTTTACCATCAGTCTTCATCAGTGGAAATTCCAGGATGAGGAAAACAACATACTGAAGGAAGAACTGAGTTGAAAGAATCATTGTTCAGCAAAAAAAAAAAATTAGTTTATTCCATAAATATATATACTGAACTTGGATTATGTACAAAGCACTGAAATAGAACCTGAGAACATAGAAGTAAATAATGAGACAAACACCTAGCCTCAGAGGACTGACTTTAGAGGGAAGTAATTAAAACATTTTAATTCAGTGCTAAGAGCTATGATAAAAATTAAAGCAATGGGGGCTCCTGGTTGGCTCAGTCAGTTAAGCGACTGCCTTTGGCTCAGGTCATGATCCTGGAGTCCCAGGATCGAGTCCCACATCAGGATCCCTACTCACTGGGGATTCTGCTTCTCCCTCTGACCCTCCCCCATCTCGTGCTCTCTCTGTCACTCTCTCTCTCTTAAGTAAATAAATAAAAATATTAAAAAAATTTTAAAGCAGAGAATGGAGACAGAGCATGTTCAGAAGGAGTTCTAACTTTTTAAAAGTGTGGTCAGGAAAGTTAAACATATTTTCCCTCCGTGTTTGCTGGCTAAACGCAAAAGCCTAAATAGTACCTTAGCATAAGTAAATCTAATGCCAGGTGAACAAGACTGGAATGTATATGTTTAGAAAAGTTTGTATTATTCTATATAGTCTTAAAGTGCATGAAGTTAAAAATGAGAGACATAGACGTACAGAAAAATAATTAGTAGGCAACTAAGAAATACCTAGAATAAGTAAAACTAAAACATAAGAGTAAAATTAAGAAGGCAAATAAAGTGATCCAGGTAAACTGAAATACAATTTTAAATAAGATAGAACTAGAAAGCCAATTAAGAGATTGAACAAGTATCAATAGAAGTAAGGCCAAAATGAAGTGAATCCTATTAGGTAAATAATAGCCTAGAGTAACAATCAGAAAAAAGAAAAAAAGATAAAGTAAATGAATCAAAAGAAAAGCATAAAAGTTTGTAAAGAAAGTCCTTGGAATGGTTCAGCATCCTTAACAAGTAGCTTCTGTTGGGGTTGTGGCTTGTTCCTCTTTCAGTCCCCATCACTACATACCACCCTTATCCTCTTTCATTGTCTTCAGTGTGGATCTTCTCTGTCTTTACCCCAATGTAGATATTCATCTTCCTATCACTCATTTATAGGTATTTATCGAGTCATAAATTTGAGGACACAAACAATAGCAAAGAAATACTTTGAGTGAGAATCTTCTCAAGAAATGTATAAGATGTTCACTTAATTTTTCTCCACTCATTTCTCTTCAACTATAAGCTGTTTCTCCCCTAGATTAGTTATTAATCCTTCCAGATTAACCTTTTCCAACAAAAGAGTATTTTCATTATGAGATACAAATATCAATAAGTTAGGGAGAGGAGCCACTCAAAGACTTTGGTGTTCAAATTTAGATAGAATGACCTGGAAGTCTTGTTAAAACATAGATTGCTTGGGTTGCAGCTAGAGTTTCTGATTGAGTAGATTGGAGATGGGGCCCAAGGATCTGCATTTCCAACAAATATTCAGATGATGCTGACCTTGCCGGTTCAGGGACCACAACTGAGAATGACTACATACACTATGCTGAGAGTTTATTTTACCTTCCACTATGAACCACATGAACCCATAGAATTTGTGAAAACTGAGTATCTTATTGGGAATGTTATTAACTCCAAAAAGGCAATATTGCTCACAAATTGACTTCATTTATTAATTGCCATCTAATTGAATGGCTGCAAGTTACTTAATCTCCCTAAATTTTTATTTCCTTCTCAAAAAGAAAGAAAACACATCTGGATGGTTAGTGCTTGTACATGTGGTGGGGTTCAAATAACATATTCCATATAAAATGTTTGATATAATGCCACAGAATACGTACTCATTACTGGTAAGAGGATGAAAAGATGAAGAAAGGAAAGAAAGAGGAAGGGAAGCTGAGCATTAGGAGGAAAAACATTTAATGTGCCACACATATAATTGCAAGGTGAAACAATATTATACCTTTTCAAAAGACACCCTAAAAGTAAATAAAAGTATTAATAAAATCTAGAAGTTTTTCTATAAAAATGTAGTGATTAAACATTTTAATTAAACTTACAAATACACCGCATATATTTAAAGCTAAACAAATACTATGTTCAGATATCTTTCTACACTGAGATATAAATATAAATTGTGGGCATGTGAATGATTATGAGAATATGAGAATCTTTCTTTGGATTCTGTATTAAATACATATATTAATATGTGGTAACGATTTATTTTTTTTGTTTTTTCCCAATTTTGAGATTTCAATCTAAAGTTACGGATACTGGAAGATTCTGCTTGCTGTTAAAGAAGTAAAAAAAATTCCCCAATTACAGATAGATGAAGGGATTAAACAAATTCACTTCCTGTAAGACTACCTTTACAAACAAAAATTCTTAATAATCACCTCCATGCTGTATTTTAGGAATGTATTTTTTTTTAAGATTTTATTTGTCTCAGAGAGAGAGAGAAGGAGAGAGAGAGAGAGAGAGAGAGCACAAGCAGGGGAAGAGGCAGAGGGAGAAGAAGCCTCCCCACTGAGGAGGGAGCCCGATGATGTGGTACTTGATTCCAGGACCCTGGGATCTTGACCTGAGCCAGAGGCAGACCCTTAAGCAACTGAGCCACCTAAGCTTCCCTAGGAATGCATTTCTTACATTAAAAAGGTGAGTAATACGAATTTTATCTGAAACCCATTTTCCTAAATGAAATGACACGTTACATCATATTTTTAGCATCACTTCTAAATTCTGGTTTACATCTACATTTGTGGAGTGCTCAAAACTTGTCTTCTGATACACAGAAAGGCAGAGGAAGAAATGTTAATTGTTTTTCTCAATCTTTCTTGAATGAAGTTAATGAGTTGTATTCTCCACTAATACAGTTGAAACAATTTATTCACAGTGAGATGGGAAAAAAGAAAAAAGGAACAAATGCACAGCCATTAATTCAAAGAATCCTTAAAAAACATGTGCATAATGGTGATTTATGAGCATATACTGATGGGGGACACACCCAAACTCTGTTGATATGTAAAATAAATAGTCCTATCTACTGTACTATGGGTTCTTGCCAGTGCTCAGTGTGGGTCAGAGCTCTGTTTTGACTATTAAACAGCAAATAGTAACATCTGGAAATGTGAAGGTCAAATGTCATTTTACTCATAAAACTGCACCAGCATGATTCATAATAACCTGTATCTGAACTTTGCATGAATTGAGGGCTGCTGCTGATATTGCTGTATAAATAAATAAAAAACCCATTCTTTCATTCCGTTGTGATTTTATTTTGGTGACTTGTGTTACTTAAACAACTAGTATAGAATTCAAAAGTTCCAAATGCTGCATCCTTATGTTTAAATTGAAAAGTATCTATTTTTGCTGAAATCCATTCCATCTTACATATGTTATAATAACATTTGGCAGGCAAGGTTTATTAAAAGAAAAATGTTTCCATACTCAAAGCTTGCATGTTATTCTGCATTTCTTGTGTTGATAATTGAATGTATCCTATTTACATGTGAAAGTATATACAACTTTGAATAATACTTAAAACAGAGCTCCTGAATTTTCTTTTTTTCCTCTCATTATTTCTGGTATCTCACAACAATCTTCTTATCGACTAAATGTTTGCATGCCTCCAATATTCGTATATCGAAGTCCTAATCTCCAGTGTGGCTATATCTAGAGATGGGGTCTCTAAGGAAGGAATTGAGTTTAATGAGGTCCTAAGGGAGGGGCTCTGATCCTATAGGACTAGTGTCCTTATAAGAAGAGAAACCATGTATCTTGTTCACTCTCTATGTGTGTGCAAGAGGAGGTCATGTGAGCACACAGGGGGATGGCAGCCACCTACAAGCTAAGAGTCCTCATCAGAAACCAGCCATACTGGTATCCTGATCTTGTATTTCTAGCTTTCAGGATTATGAGAAAATAAATTTCTGTTGTTTAAACCACTCAGCCTGTGGTATTTTGTTATGGCAGCCTGAGCTGAACAGTGTAATACTTTATTATGTTTTTTTTTGTTTTTTTTTTTTAGGAGATGGTATGTGCAGGACCCCCTCCCAAAGCAATATTTCACTGAGGTTAGGGCATGGAGTTGGGGTGCATGCTATTCACAGATTTTCAATAATACTGAAGGAGAATGGACTATTTTCAAAGAAAGTTACTTACGATGTTTTGAATGGTCATCTCTATATTTGTTGATCTTATAACTGACCACTAACTATAAGGAAGTCTAACTTTTAGCCAGCCAATTTCAAAAGATTATCTATAACTGAATAAAATGCCATCTTATTAAAGGAAGCAAATAAAAATATCTTAAGAGTGCCATATTTAGGAATATTTTCGCACATACTTAGGGCAGAGAAAATGAATTCTCCTTCTCTTCCCCACACTTTTTGGATAAAATTTGCCCTTATCTGTCTCAATTCAGATTGCTGCATAAGTTTAAATATCCTCTTACTGCACTTTGTTGCACCACTGATCCACAGAAAACAAGGTGAAAAATTTTTGCTGAAGTTGTGGGATCATTTGGAAAAGGAGAATTTCCAGAGAGATGTTCCCTAAGTGTGTAAATTAGATGCCATTGGCAAATCAATGTTCTACTTCCGCTTTCAGCTCCTTTCCTAGGACTGAATACTCTTTATTAGATCAAGCTAGTGTTTAACTGTTTGAAACTTTAGACTGATTTAAAAAAATTCATGGTTTTATCTCAGTTGTTTCTCATTAGAGAGAAGAAGGTTTATTCAATGATACTGGTCTCTATATCAGCATGTGATTGATTTGTTACTAGATTGAATCAGGTAGATAGTGGTTGGTTGCAATGGGATTGCTGAAGAGATTGTCACCCTTGCTGGGGAACTAAAGGCAGCAATTGTTACTGGTGAAATTACTGGTGAAGATGTCCCTAGGGTTGGGGGAGGAGGAAATCATCAAATTTTATTTTTAGAAAAATCAGTGGTTTGATTGTGTTTCCATTGTAATAAATATTTTTCATATATTTGAAAAGTGCTTTAATGAGTTTCTTCATATTGAGTTTTATTGCTTAAATAATGGTATATGATCTATGATTTCTTGTAGATCTTGCTAAATAAGTACCAGGTGCTTGTCAGTTAACATTTGTCAATTTCCTATCCGTATCTGTGAACAAATGTTCCTAGTTAAACAAAATAGGAGAACTAGGGACTATGAAACGGTCAGCCTATACCTGGGTCATAGCTGGCTTCATTTGATATGTTAATGCTGATGTCTGGTTTCTTTAAATAACATATTAAAGCCAAAGGATTGAGAAAAAATAACAGATTTTGACCTCAGAGGCATTAGCAGATGAATTTAAAAGACTGCTTCTGTAAAACAAAACAAAACAAAGAGGCAAAAAGACTGGTTTGACAAAAGAAAATTTAAAAAATTTAACACAATTACATTTAGGTCAGCATATTTTTGGTAACAAATGTTTTCTATATCACTTTGAATTTTTATGTGTTATATGTAATACTACAAGTTACTTAATTGGAGTGCTAAAGGAGTGATCAAATAGCTAAGGCAGAAAAGAAATATACAGTATAAATAGAACTATAATGAATAGCTCCTAGAAATTTAAATTTCTTTAAATTGAAGTTGTCAGGATTTTAGAATTTGATAGATGACAGAGGTTTTGTGTGTGTGTGTGTGTGTGTGTGTGTGTGTGTGTGTGTGTGTGTGTGTTATAGCGGACTTCCAATATCCAACTGGTAAATGCTAAGAAAACTGGTGAGAATTTATTAGCATGTAGAAGTGCTAAGGTCTAGAATCTTTATATGAAGTTTTAGACTTCTCTAATATCTAACTCAATTTGAAAAAGAAACTTACCATCTGGATCTTATTTTTTTTTTTACAACTTCCTGCTGTTGCTTTTTTTCCCTTCACCTTTAGAATTTCTGTGCTCCATTTCATAAATTAATCACTGCATCTTTCACTTTAATACAATTTATTTAAGAACTTAGTGTACTGGAAAGTTTATCATTAGTTCAGACTTCTTAGAAGAAATGATTCTGGGAGTGCCCGGGTGGCTCAGTTGTTAAACGTCCGCCTTCGGCTCAGGTCATGATCCCGGAGCCCTGGGATCGAGTCCTACCTACATCGGGCTCCCCGCTCTGCGGGAAGTCTGCTTCTCCCCCTCCCATTCTCCCTGCTTGTGTTCCCTCTCTTTCTGTGTCTCTCTCTGTCAAATAAATAAAATCTAAAAAAAAAAAGAAGAAGAAATGATTCTGTTTTTCCTCCCCACCTTTATTATTATTTTCTATTCCTGACAAATGCTCCAATCATACAATTCAAATGCTTGCTTAATATGTTTATCCAATTTACTTCCAGAGTGAGTAAAACCACACTTCCCTTCCTTTAAAACTTTTATTCTTTTTAAACAGTCAATTGCTAAATCTTGTCCTTCATAAATTTAACATTATTCTAAGCATAATGGAAGTGCTTCTCATTTAAGTTAACACAAAGTTCTGAGTCCCATGTGGAGAAGAGACTGGAGGGAAGCAAGAAGGTAGAATGTTGCAACAATTGAGGAATATTGCTACAAACAAAGATGGAAACAAGGGGGACATTTAAGATAAATTTGGAATTAGAATAAACAATACTCAGGACTGGAATTTGGAGAGGAGATTAGTTAATAATACCATCTAGATAACTGGTGTGGGCAACTGGCAGAAAGGGATAGTATTTATTGAGATGGAGAAGAATAAAGGAGAAACAGTTTGGGGCATGTTATTTTTCCTCCAGCATTAGTGGATAAGCATGCACTTTGGCAGATGTGATAATTTTGCAGTCCTTCAGGGTGCTTTTCTGTGAATCAAATACCTCATTGCTGTAAGCCACTGTAATTATCCTCTGAAGTTTCCTGTGATTCCTGCGACTGCCTGACACCTTAAGAGGAAGCAGCAGCTGGGGAGCTAACAGTGACTTTTTGTATCCTTATTTATTCATAACTCAATGATTTTATAAGCATCCGATAACCTCTATTAAACATATTCCTGTCTTAAATAGTTATGATTTCTGTTTTACTCATCTCAATTCTTTAAAATAGAAATGCACTAAAATATGCTGAAAGGAAATTTGTCAAAAAATTTCAATGATAGCTCTTGGAATGGGGGGTATGGTGACTCTTTACAATATAATTTTTCCCAAACACTTTGTTTTCTGACATTTATAACTTTATAAGCACTTATAATTCAATGATCAGAAAAAATGTATATATTATGGACCTTACTCAGATAATTATTATAATAGCAATTAAGTTTATTAACTAATATTAGTACCTGCTGCCTATCAGGCACTGTGGGATATAACTCTGTGTAAAACACAGTACTTAGGCTCATTAAACTCACAACTATGTATCAAGCAGAGATAGAAATAGAATGATAGAGGACAGTAAGGGAATAGGAGGTAGATGAATTTTGAGTAGAGTTCTAAATAACTGAAATTCGGAGTCATGTATTATATTCAGGCAATAATTGGCCAAATGAAAAGTGGCAGGTGCAAAGGTCATGAGGTGAAAATTTGTTTGACTTATTCAAAGAGCATCAAGGAGATGAAGGTAGATGGTCTGTCATGAATAAATGGGAGAAGACCCAGATTTTATTAAAGACTTTTAATGTTATTTTAAATGCAACGAGGAAGCACTGGAGTGTGTGAATAGTAGAGAGAATAAATGTTGGAAGCCCAGCTTAAAGATGTTGGAAGCTTGAATTGAGGTGTCCAATAGAAATGATGGAAAATGGTGGAATTCAGAATGTATCTTTGAAGGTAGATTATTCCTGGGCAAAATAGAATAATAAACCATGCAACTTGATTTGGGGCCTGAATAACAAGTTCAACAACTGAATGTTGCTATATTATAGCTCTGTTGAGTGTCTACATGTGTCATTTCATTCTGTTTCTATAACAACACTATGAGGAACATTCTATGTTACCTAATTTTTTTCCCTTTGGATAAGAAACTGAGATACAGATCAAAACAAAACAAACAAAAAAACTAGTACAAGGTCACACAACTACTAAGTAATGGAGAAGGGAGAAAATTCTCCCACTAAGCGAGTTGTTTTAAAATAGTAACAAGGAATGTACCATTTTGCTATATCTATTGATCATGTAAAATATTTTTGCTGCCTTTTTACCACATTGTTTAAAAACCTCAAATGATTTATAATATTTTATCCATTAAGGATACTGAAGATGTATTGATATAATTGATTGAAGAGAAATATTAACTTATTGACTTGTTCCAAGTTATTCCATAATTAGCTAGAGACACCTCTATAAAGATGCATTAACTGTGGCAGTCCAGATTCCTTAATTTAAAATGAAATAGGGAAATTTTATTCAGGAAGATTATTGGTTCATCATCAAAAACAATTACTTGCAGAAATTTACAGGCTTTAAGACCCATAAACACATATATTTGTATATGTTAATAATAGATAATGCTTATTGTGTGCTGTTTCCTAGTCACCGTTCTAAGTGCTACATGTGTATTGATTCACTTAATACTCATAATAGCCTTAAGAGTTGCATTACTATTATAGGTCATTATAATTATTTTAATTTTGCAAATGAGAAAACTAAGTTTCAGAGAGATTAGAACATTTAGTTAAGGTCACACAACGAGAAAGTGGCAGAGAGTTAAATCTGAAGACACTGCTGTGACTTTAGGGTCCATAAATCTTAAGAACTGCACAAAACTTATCTCTTGCTTTCTTGCTGCCTATCAAAGTGAAAGTAGATTCTGTTATTACAGAATGTATAATTTTGTCACAATAACTACAGTAATATTTTAGCAATTGTAATAGAATACGAATGAGTATATCTGATTTTGACTCAGAATTCCTAAAGGCATCCACAGGAACATGTCCTCCAACAAAATAACTTTTTTTTCTTTTGTATTCCTCAGGAATTACTGGATAGTGCAGAAGGAAAGGATCAACATGTGAGATACAGGGTACCCCAGTAGGGTGCCTTATTTTGTTTAAAAACAAACAATAGCAACAATACCATAATTTTATAAAGTTATTTTGCACACTCTCAAAATTTCTATTTGAGACTGTTTTCCAGTACTTTAATTTCAGAAAGATCTAGTTTGTTATATGTAGTTGTGAATAAACCTGAATTTGCCCTTGACATTTCTATTTCATTTTTTTATTCAAGTGTATAAATTGTGAAAAGCTTATACTGCTTGACCTTCAGATTATATAACTCCTAGATTACATTTTCTTGAGTATTCATTCCCATTTTTTAAGATGGTGTGTGTTTGCAACGTATCATAGAACTCGTAAATACTGAAACCAAAACATAATGCACAAAATGTCAAGAATATGAAAATAAATGGTCTGTGATCTCCCAAGTTGAAGAACAGATATTCACATATATTTTAACACACTCATAAAATAAGCTCAAGTATCACAGCATAATAATATACAATGCAGTGATTATTTACTATTTTTTTAAGGTAGATTAATGAAATAGAGAAAAAGAAATGGGTTACATTGGGAGGTTAAAATAGCCCATGTCAATCTTGTTTTCATTGGATATTTTTCTATTTAGAATTTATGTTTCAAGAACAGCCTGCATTTTTAAATATTTAGTAAAAAAAACCTAAGAAATTCATAAAATGACCATTTTACAATAACAGTAACAAGGTTATTATGAACATTAACAAAAAAGTGAGTTCTAAATAAATGCAATAAAAAAATATAGGGCACCTGAGCGGCTCAGATGGTTAAGCGTCTGCCTTTGGCTCAGGTCATGATCCCAGGGTCCTCAGATCAAGTCCCACATTGGGCTCCTGGCTCAGCGGGGAGCCTGCTTCTCCCTCTACCTCTGCCTCGCCCCCCATTCATGCTCTCTCTTTCTGTATCTCTGTGTCTCAAATGAATAAACAAAAAAAATATCTTAACTGGAAGGGGAGACAAACCCTGAGAGACGATGGACTCTGAAAAACAAACTGAGGGTTCTAGAGGGGAGGGAGGTGGGGGAATGTGTTAGCCTGTATTAAAGAGCGCACGTTCTGCATGGAGCACTGGGTGTTATGCACAAACAATGAATCATGGAACACTACATCAAAAACTAATGATGTAATGTATGTGATTAACATAACAATAAAAAATTTAAAGAGAAAAAAATCTTAATAAAATATATATGTATGTAAGTACTATTCTAGTTTTTACCCTGTTCATTATATCCGCACAACAAATCTGTTGGGTAAGTGCTACTGTTATTTACACAGAGACTAAGTAACTTGCTCAGGGCCCAGAAATTGAACAAATAGAGACTGACCACAGTTTCTTAAAATATGACAATCAACCATTCAAAAATAGCAATTTATTTTGCTTTTCTCTATTTTTTCCAATAATCAAAATTAATAATTGTATCTAACAGTTATCAAGTGCTAGTCATGTGCTAATTATATTAATGATCATATTTAATGCTCTCCACAAGCAGAAGGAAACACTATTATTAATCCTAACTTATAAATGAGAAAACTGAAATTTAGACAATTTGAAAAAAAAAAAACTTTAAGAGTCATAAAATATTGTCAAAGCTTTTATTTATATTCAATCTCCTTACTGAGCCCATATTTAAACATTCTCTTCTCCAGCGTCTCAACAGTTACTTATATGCTGATAATTTAATATAATATTTTATATTTTATATAATTAAATATTTTTATACTTTATATTGCAATGGTAATATTATACACATGTTATAATGGTATTATATACTACTAAATAACTATTATATACTACTATATAATATATACAACTATATATATACTATAATACTGTATAATATTATATATATCTAGTATTTTATGATTCTATTTTTATATTTAGTCTAGTATTATGAATATTTTCTTTATGATTTAATTATGATCCATGTAGGTTGATATGCCACAATTTTAATTTTTTTGTGGACATTGACATAGATAATTGGATAGATATAAAAAAAGTTCTTCTGTATTTTTTTTTTAAATATGTTTCTTTATCCCATTTCACTTTTCCAAAGCATCTGAGACGACTGAGTCCTAGGTTTCTATCCTTAGGCACTTTTGTAATTCATTCTTTCCTTCACCAATTGATTTCATCCTTTTTATCAAAGGATGCTTCCTGCTTCCACCAGTAATATGTGATTGCCAAATATCTTTTCCTAGCTCTGGTCTTTCTCCTAAGTCCCAGAACCAGATATTTCTAAATGCTACCTAGACATCTTCATTTCATTGTTTCACAGGCACCACATGTCAAGATTCTCAAGCTAATTTTTACTCTCCACACACATGGTTTATTTCTTATAGGCATTATCTCAGGCATGACATTTTTTTTCCTCCCAGAAAGTTTGCAAAATATTTGTCATCACTGAGTTCTCCCTTATCTCATATGTAATTATTTAAAATAAATCCTGGCATTTCTTTCTCTTGCATATTTCTAGGTTTTATCCCTTTTGCTCTACCCTGATTGCTTTTGCTTTATTCATTCTCTTACTCTACTTATCACCATTGCCTCCTGACAAGTTCCTGTGTCCAGTCTGTCTCTCTACCAAGGCTGCCAATTATCTTTCTAAAGGACATACCATGTGATACTATATCTTTTCTTAAAAATGTCAAGATGATCTCCATTTCTCATAGATAAAATCCTATATTTTATGATATGAGAAAGGATAATTATACTTTTCACTAGAAGAAAAAAACATTTTTATATAGTGCCTTTGGTTATAAAAGGCAAGTACAGATATGAAAGACTTAGACAAACACAAAAAATATTGCACTGATATAATGATTTTGTTATATGAATTTTGATTATCTCCTTACAAGCTGGGTTAACAAAGCCTGGGGAACCTGGAACTGGAGAAAAATAAAATAATCAAGAGAGGATAGAGTTGAGTTGCTGGAGACAGGCCAGAATAAAGAAGTAGAATTTTTAGAAAGAAAAGAATAGGGAAAAATATCCAATGATGGGAATGGTCAATATAACCTTGCCTGTGATTCTTTTTAACAATTTCTCTACTGTATATTTTTTAGCACATGTTAATTTATAAAACCTTTATTGAATATCAGGGATTTTTCTAGGTACCTATAATAGTAACAGTCAACCAAATTGGCAAAAAAAACAACAACACAGTACCCTCAGGGAACTTACATTCAAATAGACTATAAATAAAGGGAATATTCAACTTCTAAGATACATCTTCAAACACCTTACTTTCTATACTTATTTATAAATAATTAAGATCAATAGGAAAGCTAAATTTTTTTAATTATTGACATCTCAAAGAAATGCATATATTCTTTTTATTTCTCAGAACAAGCTGCTAGGACACAAAGATCTGAGCATAGCCATTAGTGTTTATCAACACACATCTGTGAATTCTCACACACAGACTACATACCCCCACAACATACACACAAAGACACCTGAAAAGAATATTGTTACCCACATACATACATATACTATATTTTTCAATTTGTTGAATGTCTGAATCCAAAAATATCTAGGTGATAATGGGTGTTATTCAGAGAAGAGCTTGGCAAAGGAAGAATATGGGTTTTGAAGTGTCAAACTTCAGTTCCTGTGTGTCACTGAACAAATTACTTAGCTGTTCTAATGCAACAGTTCTCAAACTGTTTAGGTCTCAAGACTCTTTTACACTTTAAAAATTACCAAGAACTCCAAAGAATTTTTCTTCATGTGTAGTATATATGTTGATACTTGGCATATTAAAATTAAAACTAAGAAATATATAACATATTTATATATTCATTTTAAAATGACAATAATAAACCTATTATGTTTTAACATAAGTATCTTTTTATGAACCATAATTATCTTTTCTAAACCCACAAATATTTAATGAGAAAAGTGGCACTTTTTTTTTTAATTTTTACCAGATTTCTTTTTCATCTTGTTTAATATATTGTCATATCTGCTTTGGTATATGTTTGTTGGAAAATGTTGTTTTGCTCGAAGTATATGGAATAAATTCAGATTCACACACACATATAGTTATCCAGTCATTGTGGATATTCTTTAATACTAAACCTTAAGTCAGTCTGTATAGTTTACAAATGGTTAGTTGCACTGTGGCAGATGAAACTGTATCAGGGAACATTTCTTACTCTGTGTATTAAAATTCATTGGTTTATCTTTCAATGGATTCTTTGTCCATGTACAAATTTGAAAAATACTAGTTTACTGAATTATGAGTGTCTTCCAAACACTGCCCAATTTCATTATGAAGTTTCAAAAAATCATATTAGTATCACTATTGATATCATCAAAAAAGTCTTGAAGTATTGGGAAGATGTCAAGCTAATGATGGTAGATATGTTTTCCAAATGTCTAATTTTCCTCCTTTATCCCTAACCAGCATACTCAGTTTTGGATATCGTACTTCTTGCTCTACCTTTCAGATCCCTGTGGACTTCAAAGGATTCCCTGTGCTTTTTTCAAAGTTCTAAATTTAATTACTTTTATTTGTATTTTTTTATTTTATTTTTAAAAGATTTAGTTATTTGGGAGAGCAAGCGCCTACAGGTTGGGGGGGAGGGGCACAGAGGGAGACAATCCTTAAACCGACTTCCTGCTGAGCATGGAGGCCTAGGATCTCAGGACTCTGAGATCATGACCTTGAGCCAAAACCAAGAGTTATGCTTAACCAACTGAGCCATCTAGGTGCCCTAATTACTTTTATTTATTTATTTAAATTCAATTAGCCAACGTAGAGTACATCATTAGTTTTTGATGTAGTGTTCAATGATTCATTAGTTGTGTATAAAACCCAGTGCTCATCACATCATGTGCCCTCTTTAATGCCCATCACCCAGCTATCCCATCTCCCCCCCACCTTCACAACCTTCAGTTTGCTTCCTGGAGTCAAAAGTCTTTCATGGTTTTTCTCTGTCTCTGATTACTTCCCATTCAGTTTTCCTCCCTTCCTCTATGATCCTCTGTGCTATTTCTTATATTCCACATATGAGTGAAACCATATAATTATTTTTCTCTGATTGACTTATTTCACTTAGCAAAATACCCTTCAGTTCTAACCATGTTGATGTAAATGGTAGCCATTCATCCTTTCTGATGGCTGAGTAATATTCCATTGTATATATGAACCAAATCTTCTTTATCCATTTGTCTGTTGAAGGACAAATGGACCCTCAACTCTATGGTCAACTAATCTTTGACAAAGCAGGAAAGAAGAGCCAATGGAAAAAAAGACAGTCTCTTCAACAAATGGTGCTGGGAAAATTGGACGGCCACATTCAGAAGAATGAAACTGGACCATTCTATTATGCCATACAAAAAGATAAACTCAAAATGGATGAAAGACCTAAATGTGAGACAGGAATCCATCAAAATCCTAGAGGAGGACACAGGCAGTAACATCTTTGACCTTGGCCGCAGCAAATTTTTGCAAGATACATCTCTAAAAGTAAGGGAAACAAAAGCAAAAATGAACTATTGGGACTTCATCAAGATAAAAAGCCTCTGCATGGCAAAGAAAACAATCAACAAAACAAAAAGGGAACCTATGGAATGAGAGAAGATATTTGCAAATGACACATCTGATAAAGGCCAACATCTATAAAAAACTTATCAAACTCAACACCCAAAAAACAAATAATCCAGTCAAGAAATGGGCAGAAGACATGAACACACACTTCTCCAAAGACATACAAATGGCTAACAGACACATGAAAAAATGCTCCACATCACTTGTCATCAGGGAAATACAAATCAAAACCACAATGAGATACCACCTTACACCAGTTAGAATGGCTAAAACTAGTAAGACAGGGAATAACAAGTGTTGGTGAGGATGTGGAGAAAGGAGAACCCTCTTACACTGTTGGTGGGAAGGCAAGCTGGTACAGTCACTCTGGAAAACAGTATGGAGGTACCTCAAGAAGTTAAATATAAAGCTACCCTATGACCCAGAAATTGCACTACTGGGTATTTAGCCCAAAGATACAGATGTAGTGAAAAGAAGGGGCACACACACCCCAATGTTCATATTATTGTTATAATAGCAATATTATAGCAGCAATATCCACAATAGCCAAACTGGAAGGACCTGTGATGTCCTTTTATTTTTAAAATAAAATATATATGCAATTTACTGGTGGATTATATAAATATCTATATAATTCATTGGTAGATTCTGATGTTCTAGAAACTGGAATTCTTTAACTTTTCAGTCTTCAAAAAAAGAAAAATAAAACCTATACTTCTCATAGGCTGTAGTTTGCTCTCCACCATCTTCCTTGTGAATTTAATTCTCATTTTATTTCTATGCCCATCATTTTACTTTTTTATTTTATTTTTAAAGATTTTATTTATTTGACAGAGAGAGAGAGAGTACAAGCAGGGGGAGTGGCCGGGAGAGGGAAAAGCATCCTCCCCGCTGAGCAGAGAGCCTGACGTGGGGTTCAATCCCAGGGCCCTGGGATCATGACCTGAGCCGAAGGCAGATGTTTAACTGACTGAGCCACCCAGGCACCCCTATGCCCATCATTTTAATGGGGTTTTGAGAGGAAAATTTTTCTAAAGTTTTGATGTATTTCTCTTGTATATATCTAAGTGAATTACCATCCTTTTGTCACGCTGTCTGTGTCATTATTCTAGTGCACTCTCAGAAAGACGTTTAGCTTGAGAACTAAAATTTTATTTTAATTACCCAAGTATTTTAAACTGTGTTTTAGAATATGATTTAAATAGAATCATACAGAATGTGGGTGAAATGACAGAAATAAGTGAATAAATAAAGATCCTACAATATTTCATTTTGTCTTAAATAAAGGCAGTGATGTTACATAAAAATTCAATAGCATATGGTAATGACACACATTTTCACTTTTTTACCCTGACATGTTTATTTTTACTCATATATCTATCTATAACAGTAAGGATAGTTGGGTCTTTTCCTATTGTCTTTTCTAGGACAATGTTGAGAATCTAGAGGATAATTTGTGACTTTGGAAACCAACAATTAAAAGGTTAAGAGATTGGAAAAAGATAAAGAAACTAGTGTTGATTCATGGTGGTTAAATCTAATAAGCTTGCACTTAAATAATCATTTGTTGAATTCCTGCTGCTGAAAAATGCTTCTAACTGTAAAGACAAAATATGGAATGCGTGGTACATCAGGACTGCTTTCCAACACATTTCAGGTAGAACCAAGGAAAATAGGGTGAGTTCAGGGTAGATGAGATGTTGAAAATATCGACAAGGAGCAGGTGTTCAAATCTGTTGAGAAAGTCATTGCTTTCAACCGTCACTTCTTTATGATCTGGAGTCTTAGGAAGTGCCTCCAGATTTTCCTGAATGTATTAAAGGAAAATTTGAATACAGATGTTTGTTTTGTAAAACACTTCACCTTATATTTTCCATTTATCAGTTTGTCCATAGTTCAGAGGGAAAGTTTTATTCAAATGACAATGGTCCAGAGAAAATCTGGATTTGGGGATTTTTACTTTTGGTTACATTTCCATCTTTGTACCTGTTCAGTTTAACCCAATAACAGGGAAAAGGAGGACAATTGTTTTTTGTCTGCATTGACTTATGAGATCTGATCTCTTCTGAGATATGGTACTGATTAAGAAAGGTTTTGAACCATTTGGAATGCATTACTAAGTGATGTTATGAAATATCTTTTCTTAAGAGCTCTAGGAACATGGCAGAAAATGATTTTTCTTTGTATATCAGACAGGGGAATGAATAAAATCAAAGATCCTAAACCTTTGAAACAGTTTAAGGAAGTTTGTGGGTAAGGGCTTTAGGGCATTATTCTGAGGAGAGGGTACACAGCTGTCATCAGTTTTCAAAAGGCTAAGAAAACCTCACAAAAAATGACACTCAGTGAACACAAAGTCTGTCTAGTCCTATAAGTATATAACTATGCTTATATACTCAGGTCAACAAAAAATAAACTGGTATAGGAAGGAACAGCTTGAGTCCATGGGACTTTTCAAAAAAAGTAAATATTTATAAATAAGACATGTTTCCTTAGAGCACTTGACATCATGGCAGATTTTTATAATTTAGAGAGGAATGTTATTTACTTCATTCATTGCAAAAGAAACATATAGAAGTATATACTTGCCATTAACAATTTCTTTATTATGTTTTTCAAATCTTACAAAAAGCCGTTAATTTTCATTGTTGACTGATGTTGGTCTAACACTGCAACACTCTGACAGAGAGAACAGCAACAAAACTAAAGATAGGGCTTATTTTCCTTTTGTATTCTTTTGAGAAACTATGTGCCATTGTACAGAAACCATTTCCTATTGAACACAAAGAGGGAAAGCATCAGTTAAATAACTTCTATTATTAAAGGTGATTTATTTCACACTACTATTCACACTGATCCAAAGAGCAAAGTTTTATGAACCTTCAGGAAATAAAATACTACACAGTGAAGCCTAAGTAGTTAAAATCCACACTTAGAGACTTTTGTATATGTCAATCATATTTATAAGGCTAGAAATGCTATTACTCTCCTCTTAAATTTGTCCATGTTTATTAAATGTATTTAACATATTCTCTCATATATAACTCTGTTAGCTTGACTTAACCTGCAGTAGAACCTTTCAAATACTAATTTAATGTTCTTTCAAGGATACGGTAGTATTTTACATCATCATATCTTAGGGTCGGGGATGAGGACATTGAACAGTAGAGGCAACAAGTTTCTATAAAGTTTCCCACATCTTGATTTACCTCATCCCTGAAATGCAAGCACATCTTTGGAATTCAATAACTCAGTCTCCTTGTACTTCAGATTTGATATATTGCATCTGTGGTATTGACTACCCTGCGTTTCCGTTAATTAACTTTATAGAAGTTGCAATTTGCAGTAGGTTTCCATTTGGATTTGCTAACTTCATTAGAATTGTTTTAGTGTCTAAAGTAAGTATGATAATGAAGTTTGATAAGCTAAAGTCCCATACTCTAGTAAATCTAATGTATCCTTCCATAATATTTTACAAGTGTGATTTATAAAACTTCAACTACACTGTAAACAAAAAAATCACAAAAAAAATTCAGGAAAACTCTTCACTGAATAATTACTTGCTAAAAAGGTATAAACCATGCCAATTAGTCCAACAACATTCACTTCAGGTTAATTTTATCAGGATACGTAACATGTCCAAAAATAATTAGTAATACCTGATAAAGATAACAAATTAGGCATTTCAAGGACACAAAAATGAGTGATATGGTCCTCAGCCTCAAGAACATTATCTGATACATAATTTAAAACACTTCATGAATAACATGTTGTAGAGACCAGTAAAATCCAGGATTGAATTGCAAAGTGGTAGAAGGGCTCAAGATATTAGGAGACACTACATCAACAAATAATTATGAAATTTCATTTTGATGGTGTTTGAGAATTATTTAAGTCATGTGATATCTACTCATACTTTTTGACTACATTTATGTAGCACTACATGTGCTACATAAAAAGCACATTTTATGAGACTTGCCTGTCTCTCTGACTTTAATTTCTATTACTTTTTCCCCATATTGTGTTCCAGCAGTATATATCTTCTTCCTGGAATTCAAATAGACTTCATTCCCATGTCAGAGCCTTTGCTAACTGCTGTAACGTCTCCCTGGAATATATCCCACCCTTACTTCCCACACCAGTTTTACCATGGCTAACTCCTTTCATCAATAATGCCTTAATTCAAATGTGATCTCTTTAACAAGAATGAGTTGATCACCCTGTCTAAATTACTCTCTTGGTCTGTTTTGTTTCTTAGTTTCTTTTAATTGTATTCCCCTCTTATTATTACCCATTAACCACTTTTAATTTTTTTATCAGTTTTTACTAGTCAAAATTATTGTATATTTATTCATTTACTGACTGTATCTTCCCCAGCTAGAGTATAAGCTCCATGGTGGCACTCACATGTCACTCTTTTTCATTGTTCTAGCCACAATGCTTAAAGCAGTGTTCAGTATGTAGTAGATTCAACAGTATTGATGAATTTTGCTTAAATATGGTTGAAGAATTCACTGCATAGAAGAAAGTTCTGACATTTTATATTTTAAAACTAAATACACAGATCTAGTGTTTCTCTTATTTAAATCTCATGATATTTTTTTAAATGAGGAACCTTAACCCCATTCCCTCGCTATTTAAACCTCAATGAGATTTTCACAAACAGCACTTAACAATACATATAGGTCTTGAAGATGTATTTTTTTAATAAAGATTTACTTATTAATATTCAGAGAGACAGAGACAGAGAGCACATGTGTGTGAGCAGGGGATTGGGACTCAGGGAGAAGGAGAGAATCTCCAGCAGACTCCCTCTAAGCATGGAGCCCTACTAGGACATCAGTCTCACAACCCTGAGATCATGACCTGAGCCAAAACCAAGAGTCAGATGCTCAAATAAGCCACCCAGGCACCCCATATCTTGAAAATATTAAAAATATTTGAAAGGCTGGAGAATTTAAGACAAGCAGAGGAAGAAAACTCTATCCAGTGGGCAAAGCTTATGGAAAAGGAAGACAACAAGGTAGAAACATCAAGTAGTTGAATTAGTCAGGGTATATACAGTAAAATAATGGCAGATAAGACTGAAGAGGAGAGAGAAGATAAGGTGGATTAAATTCTTTTAGGCTAGCATATTAAAATTTTACAGAGATGACATTTGAATAAAAAATGGATAGAACTTAAGAAAAGGGTATTTCATGTATAAGAAGTTTGTGAGTCTAGAACAGAAGTAGAAAAACATGTCTGCCATTAACTCAGTCTGAGCTCAAATGTTGAAGGAACACAACTTTCATGCACAGCATAACGGCTGTATCCATTCTTACCAAACCCTACTGTGAAACCTGTTCTAATTCCCTTTACTATATTAATTTCTCTCTTCATTTCCCTTGATACTTATTTTTGTTTTCTATGGGATTCCTATTTTACAGCACTATTTTGTTTAATTTTTGAAAAGGTTTTTCCTGTTTAGAATCAAAATACCTATTTAGATACAGACTTCTTTTTATTTTTGTATCTCTGATGATGACTAAAGTTAATCATCATATCTAATAGACAAAGGGCTCACCCTCACCATCTCTTTCCCCCTCCCAGCCCCCCTAAACACACACATACCTTCCACTATGCTCTGATCTTGACATGGTCCTTTATCTATGATTATAAGAACAGTGTCCTTTGCATTATTTCTCTGGAAAAAGCATTTTTATTTGTTTGATGGTTTTTATGTCACAATTCCTAGTATAAATTTTCTTTACTTTCACATGCTAATTACATTAAACCTAATGTTTTCATGAACATATTTTTTTTAAGATTTTATTTATTTGAGAGAGAGAGAATGAGAGACAGAGAGCAAGAGAGGGAGGAGGGTCAGAGGGAGAAGCAGAGTCCCTGCTGAGCAGGGAGCCCGATGTGGGACTCGATTCCAGGACTCCAGGTTCATGACCTGAGCCGAAGGCAGTCTCTTAACGAACTGAGCCATCCAGGTGCCCTTCTGTTAAGAGATTTCTCCCTTAGGAATTTTCTTTTAACTAAAACACTGGGAAACCATCCTAAGATTCCCACTAGGGCAACCTGACCCTCATAGATGCGTCATCTTCACTGGGATATTTTCCTAGACATACTTTACTGACCTTGACTCAAATACCCATTATTTGTTGCTTTCCATACTAGTATTTCATAGTTTATAGCCAGTATTTGTTAGAATGACACTGGCATCTTAACTTTATTTTTTATCTTGATCACATCAGAAATTATGTATTCTTTGAATAAAACCAGTAGAATAGGTTCATTTTAATGGCATAAAACATCGAGACAAGGCTGTAACTAACACACACACAGAGACACACACGCACACAAGAAAACTAGTAGACAACTTAAAAGCTGATTAAAACTGATGGATTTGGGTTTTATAAGGGCTCACCACCTGTATGGAATATACAATGCCACCAATTTTTAAATGGTGAGGTAACATCTTATAAAATATGTCATTTTCATAGATTTTAAATTTAAAATAACTATTTGAACATAAATATGTAATTCACCCTAATTTATGTACCACAGTATACATGTGCTTGAAAAAGAAGGTTAAAATTTGAGCTCCATTTATTGTCTTGAGCATCAAAAAATATTAGAAAAATTAGGAGAAAATTGAAAAATAGATTTTGGAGATTCACTTCTGGCATGATAGAGTAAGGAGGTCAAAAATTCTTTCCCCCAAAAGCAACTATAAAGTTGGACAGTCAGATCAACCATGTTGGTGCTCTGGAAATCGACCAATGACACTGAGCAAGCTGAGAAGTGTTTATTCATGAAAACTACTGAATTTCATTCAGGTAAGAATAGCTTGAAGTGAATGGAGTTCTTGCCTGGAGCTGCTTCAGCTTCCCCAGCTCCCCCGAGCTCTGTTACTATATCAGTTCAAACAAGGCAGGGAGGTTGTGAAAATCAGCAGCCTGCCAACCACTGCTGAAATAGTCTCACTTGACTTACCAACAATTCCACTTTTTGGAATCTACCCAAAGTAAATGAAAACATAGGTGCACAAAGAGACTCGTATGTGAATGTTCATAACAGCATTATTAATAATTGTTAAAAAACACAGAAAACTCAAATATTAAATATTTGTTTATGAATTCATAAACAAATGTGGCATATCCATATAATGGAGTATTAGTCACCCAATGAAAATGAAGGAAATATTGACATATGCTGCAACATGGATTTGGCTCAAAAACAGCATGCTGGGGGCCACCTGGGGGTCTCAGTCGGTAAGTGTCTGCCTTCGGCTCAGGTCATGATCCTGGGGTCCTGGGATCAAGTCCCACATTGGGCTCCCTGCTCTGCAGGAAGCCTGCTTCTCCCTCTCCCACTCCCCCTGCTTGTGTTCCCTCTCTCGCCGTGTCTCTCTCTGTCAAATAAAGAAATAAAATCTTAAAAAAAATCATGCTGAGAGAAATAAACCAGACACAAAAGTCTGTCCATAGTATTATTCAATTTATATGAAATCCCAGAAAAAAAGCAAATTAATTGAGCCAGAAAGCAGATCAGTGTTTAACTGGTAGTTAGGCATGGAGAGGAATTACCTGCAAATGGGATTGATGGAAATTTCACTGGTGATAGAAAGTTCTAAAACTGGATTGTGGTGATGGTGATACAACAATATAAATTAATAAAAATCACTGAATTATATACTTGCAATTGATGAAATTTTATGGTATGTAAATTATATCTCAATAAGCTCTACAAAAATAAACATTGTATTAAAAACAATAACTGTGCCACATCAAAAACTAATGATGTAATGTATGGTAATTAACATAACAATAAAAAATTAAAAAAAACAAAAACAAAAAATAACTGTGCCAATTTAAAAAGTAGGACCACATTGTAAGGCAATAGAGGTAGTAAAAAAAAACTTCAAATTTTCTTTAGTAATAAAACACATAGTAATACTGAGAATATGTTTAATAAAGAATAAATGGATTACATTTCATACTCTCTTAGATGCTCATAAGGAATATATTCTGTTTCAACAGGAAACAAACAAAAGGAAGCCTTTAGTACTGTAATAGATATACTGGAAAAACAAAAACAGAAATTGACTATAATGGAGCTTAACACTACTTGTGCATTCATACCAAACGTTAGTGTTTGATGAAATGGTTTTTAAATTTTGGTTTTGTTTGTGATTCATAAAAAGACTACTTAGAATTAGTCACTGCTAAAATGAACTTAAAATACATGAATATAATAACATCTTGATACATATTTCCCAAATTTGACAATCCTAAAAATATGTATGATATTATCAATACATTATGAAGAAATTTTTAAAACTACCGATGGCAAAAATTAAATTTTGATAAATATTTCTGAAGATTATTCTTCTTCTCTTGTATACATAGAAAATCAAATTACAATATAGTTTTCATATGAGGAGAACATTATAGAATATATAGACAAAAATGAAGGCCAAAAATATATTGGAGATATGGCAGAATAGTTTAAAAAAGGCTATTTTATTGTTTTGAATAATTATATTTGTCAGCTTTTTAAAAATTTATAATTTACTGGATTTGTTTTTTATTTAAATAAACATGTACTTTTTTTTTGAAGATTTTATTTATATATTTGACAGAGAAAGAGATAACAAGAACAGGAACACAAGCAGGGGGAGTGGGAGAGGAAGAAGCCTGCTTCCCACTGAGCAGGGAGCCCGATGTGGGGCTCAATCCCAGGACCCTGGGATCATGACCTGAGCCAAAGGCAGACACCTAATGACTGAGCCACCCAGGCACCCCATAAATAAATATGTACTTTGGTACTGTATTCATAGTCTTCTATTTTTTCTTGAAGTGTTTCCCTCTTGTAATTTGTATAAGCTTCATGACCTATGAAATCTCTATCTTTATCTTTAATGACATTTCAAAATCTGTGATGCTTTTTGTACCAGTATCAAAAAATAATCAGTTTATGATTTGCTGAATCCTGGTCTCTACCACTAGAGTCAAACCCTGAGGTTACCATTTCCCTTCCTAAGATCTGAGCTCCTCTCTATTTCTGATGGTTTAGAATCCTCAGCTAGGAATGAGGCAGTCCTATTTGGCACAGCCCATCTATTTGCTTTTCTGAACATAGTTTTGGAAGAACAAAACTCTCTTAATCTCTACTTAGTGCAAAGGTACCCTATTCTTTCTCATGTAAAGCTAAACTTTTCCTTCTTGCAAGAAAAAAAGAGAAATAGACTTCTTCTTCCTTCTATTGTGTTTCATATTGCAGGGGAAAATCAGACTACGTTAAAATTTTTACTGAGAAATGCGGCAACAGAAAGTTATTGAATTAACCAAATATAATAACGGCTTAGTTTGAACTTCAGAACGTTTCCCTTAACCACATTCCCATCTCTATATCCCACTCCCTATCATCTTAGTAACCCTTGGTTTGAGTCCTTGAGTACAGGAAATATTCATTTTGGTGGTAATAATAATAGTACTCTTTTATTTTAAACCTATGTTATTTGGAATTAGTAAGATTTCAAATCTCAAATTTATTTTTTTTCCTGCCTCTGTGAGAAGCTAAAAAAAAAAAAAAAAAATCTTGCCCTGACAGCAGTTAAATTAACTGAAGTCCTTGGTGTTCATCTACATACAATTGCCTCTAGGCTTTCACCAGCTGTTAGAAGTTCTGCCTCAAGGCTCACACTTGACATTGCTGTTGGCGTGTAGCTCTTCTTTCATTGTCACAGAGGTACTGCTCCTCCTGTCACTGCCAATCTTCCCCTGCAGTCCTCATGTCATTGCTGAGATGGCTCTCACAGAAGTGACTGAGGCACTCTTCCACTTAAGAGACTCTACTGCTCTATTATCTTACGTCTTCCTAAGTCAAGAAACTCATCTTATCCCTTGGTCAGGAGATATATGAGTGTCATCAGACATCACGCGCTAGAAGATATTCTTCCTTGTGTTCTTTTAAATCATTAGTGAGCATGGATCTCTATTCTCATTTCAGGTAAGTTTCTTCACCTTTATCCGTAGGCATTATCTAATAGGGTGGGGTGTCAACCCCAATCCTGACATTTTTTTAAGAGATTTTACCTCAAATCTTAACCCATATCTTTCCATGTATTTTTTTTCCTTATGGGAAGCTTATCTGGTATACATGGACCACCCTAGAAATCATGATGGCCCACGCATGCATGCCAGTGGAAATGTAGAACAGTTTCTTTCCTGGGGCCAGAAAAATAAAACGTACATTTTATTTTAAAGGTGGCATCTGTTCTTTAAAAATTTTTGTATCTCCAAAGAAAGCATTATTTTGTCTTACATATAGTATCTATGTATATACCAAACATATATATAATATGAATCAATATTACATATAAATCAATTATATTTGTACATGTATATATGAGATACATAACTAAGTAGAAAATCTCATAAGACCGTCTCAACAATATTTGTCACCTTATTTAAAACTTTCACTGATCCACAATTAACATTTTACCACCTCCTATATAAGAAAACATTATCGATGTTTTGAAACATTCCACGGTTGATTTCTCTAAGTCACTGTGAAATAAACTGCATGATACACACTAAAATTAAATGATACACACTAAAAATATCAGAAATAAATCAGTTATAAAAATAAAATTTTAGAGGTAAGTTTTAAAAATACATTTATTTATTTTAGAAAGAGCAAGAGCGTGTGCGAGTGGGGTGGGGCAGAGGGAGAGACTCTCAAGCAGATTCCTTACTGAGCACAGAGCCCAGCACCAGGCTCTGTCCCATGAACCATTAGATCACAACCTGAGCTGAAACCAAGAGTTAGCACTCAACCAGCTGAGCCACCCAGGCACCCCAGATTAGTTTTAAAATTATTAATAACATTCCTTTTTAGATTTTTACAGATTAAAGACATTAATTAAAGACACTTAGGAACATATGAGAAAGTACAAAGAATACATGATAAATACCTACAATTCCATTTCATAGACATAACCATTGCTAATTTTCTCTTCCAGTAGGTCTATAGCTGTACCCACAAATACTCACAGCAACTAGAATCATACTGAATTTACTTATTTACATACTTAGTGTAACCATTTTTTTTTCCATTTAAATATTGTGAACTTTTCCTTCACTTACTAAAATTCTTCCAGGTCATGACTTTTAAAGAAAAATGCTTTGGATTATTTGATTCATAAGCAAGATGAAATCATTTAGAAATATGTGAAGAATAAGAAAGGGCGAAAGCCATAGCTAATTTAAACTAACGGAAATAAAATTAAAAAGCAAATGCTTTTTTTCTTTAAATTCTTCTTTAATTTTATTTTATTATGTTATGATAATCGCATACATTACATCATTAGTTTTTGATGTAGTGTTCCATGATTCATTGTTTGCATATAACACCAAGTGCTCCATTCAATATGTGCCCTCTTTAATATCCATCACCAGGCTAACACACTCCCCCTCCCGCCTCCCCTCTAGAATCCTCAGTTTGTTTCTCAGAGTCCATAGTCTTTCATGGTTTGTCTCCCCCTCTGATTTCCCCCCTTCATTTTTCCCTTCCTACTATCTTTGTTTTTGTTTTTGTTTTTGTTTTAACATATAATGTGTTATTTGTTTCAAAGGTACACGTCTGTGATTCATCAGTATTACAAAATTAACAGCACTCACCATTGCACATACCTTCGCTGATGTCTATCACCCAGCCACCCATCCCTTCCACCACCATCACTCCAGCAATCCTCTGTTTGTTTCCTGAGATTAAGAGTTCCTCATTATCAGTGAGATCATATGATACATGTCTTTCTCTGACTGACTTATTTCCCTTAGCATAATACCCTCTAGGTCCATCCATGTTGCAAATGGCAAGATTTTCGTTTTTTTAATGGTTGCATAATATTCCACTGTATTTATATACCACATCTTCTTTAACAATTCATATGTTGATGGACATCTTGGCTCTTTCCATAGTTTGGCTATTGTGGAAATTGCTGCTATAAACTTTGGGGTGCATGTACCCCTTTGGATATCTTTAAGGTAAATACCCAGTAGTGCAATTGCTGGGTTGTACAGTAGCTCTAATTTCAACTTTTTGAGGAACCTCCATGTTGTTTTCCAGAGTGGTTGCACCAGCTGGCATTCCCACCAACAATGTAGGAGGGTTCCCATTTATCCGCATCATCACCAACATCTGTCGTTTCCTGACTTGTTAATTTTAGCCATTCTGACTGGTGGGAGGTGGTATCTCATTGAGGTTTTGATTTGGATTTCCCTGATGCCGAGCGATGCTGAGCAAGTTTTCATGTGTCTGTTGGCCATTTGGATGTCTTCTTTGGAAAAATGTCTGTTCATGTCTTCTACCCATTTCTTCATTGGATTATTTGTTCTTTGGGTGTTGAGTTGGATAAGTTCTTCATAGATTTTGGATATGAGCCCTTTATCTGATATGTCATTTGAAAATATCTTCTCCTATTCTGTCGGTTGTCTTTTGCTTTTGTTGACTGTTTCTTTTGCTGTGCCAAAGCTTTTTATCTTGATGAAGTTCCAATAGTTGCTTTTTGGCCATGCTTCCCTTGCCTTTGGCGATGTTTCTAGGAAGAAGTTGCTGCAGCTGAGGTCAAAGAGGTTGCTGCCTGTGTTCTCCTTTAGGATTTTGATGGACTCCTGTCTCACCTTTAGGTTTTACATCCGAGTCTATTTTAGTGTGTGGTGTAAGGAAATGGTCCAGTTTCATTCTTCTGTATGTGGCTGTCCAATTTTCCCAAAACCATTTGTTGAAGAGACTGTCTTTTTTCCATTGCACATTCTTTCCTGCTTTGATTACTTGATCATAGAGTTGAGGGTCTATTTCTGGGTCTCTATTCTATTCCATTGATCTATGTGTCTGTTTTTGTGCCACTACCATACTGTCTTGATGATGACAGCTTTGTAATAGAGCTGGAAGTCCAGAATTATGATGCCACCAGCGTTGCTTTTCTTTTTCAACATTCCTCTGGTTATTCGGGGTCTTTTCTGGGTCCATACAAATTTTAGGATTATTTGTTCCATTTCCTTGAAAAAAGTGGATGGTATTTTGATGGGGATTGCATTGAAAGTGTAGATTGCTCTAGGTAGCATTGACATCTTCACAATATTTGTTCTTCCAATCCATGAGCATGGAACGTTTTTCCATTTCTTTGTGTCTTCCTCAATTTCTTTCATGAGTATTTTATAGTTTTCTGAGTACAGATTCTTTGCCTTTTTGGTTAGATTTATTCCTAGGTATCTTACGGTTTTGGGTGCAGTTGTAAATGGGATTGACTCCTTAATTTCTCTTTCTTCTGTCTTGTTGTTGGTGTATAGAAATGCCATTGATTTCTGTGCATTGATTTAATATCCTGCCAGTTTACTGAATTCCTGTATGAGTTCTAGCAGTTTTGGGGTGGAGTCTTTTGGATTATCCACATAAAGTATCATATCATCTGCAAAGAGTGAGAGTTTGACTTCTTCTTTGCTGATTAGGATGCCTTTTATTTCTTTTTGTTTTCTGACTGCTTGGCTAGGACTTCTAGTACTATGTTGAATAGCACTGGTGATAGTGGACATCCCTGCCATGTTCCTGACCTTAGGGGGAAAGCCCTCAGTATTTCCCTGTGAGAATGATAATCACTGTGCTTTTTTCATAGATGGCTTTTACGAAATAGAGGTTTGTACCTTCTATCCCTATACTCTGAAGAGTATTAATCAAGAAAGGATGCTGTATTTTGGTAATCTTTTTCTGCATCTATTGAGGGGATCATATGGTTCTTGTTTTTTCTTTTATTAATGTATTGAATCACATTGATTGATTCGCGGATGTTGCAGCCCAGGGATAAATCCCACTTGGTTGTGGTGAATAATCCCTTTAATGTACTATTGGTGAAAATTTTTGCATTCATGCTCATCAGGGATATTGGTCTGTATTTTGGTGAGAATTTTTGCATTCATGCTCATCAGGGATATTGGTAATTCTCCTTTTTGATGGGGTCTTTGTCTGGTTTTGGGATCAAGGTATGCTGGCCTCATGAGTTTGGAAATTTTCCTTCCATTTCTAGTTTTTGGAACAGTTTCAGAAGAATAGGTATTAATTCTTTTTAAAATGTTTGGTAGAATTCCCTTGGGAAGCCATCTGGCCCTGGGCTCTTGTTTTTGGGAGATTTTGATAACTGCTTCAATTTCCTTAGTGGTTATGGGTCTGTTCGGGTTTTCTATTTCTTCCTGTTTCAGTTTTGGTAGTTTATAAATCTCTAGGAATGCACCCATTTCTTCCAGATTATCTAATTTGCTGGCATATAGTTGCTCATAATATGTTCTTATAATTGTTTGTATTTCTTTGATGTTGGTTGTGATCTCTCCTCTTTCATTCATGATTTTATTTATTTGGGTCCTTTCTCTTCTTTTTGATATGTCTGGCCAGGGGTTTATCACTCTTATTAATTCTTTCAAAGAACAACCTCCTAGTCTTTGATCTGTTCTGCTGTTCTTTTGGTTTCTATTTCATTGATTTCTGCTCTGATCTTTATTATTTCTCTTCTCCTGCTGGGCTTAGGCTTTATTTGCTGTTCTTTCTCCAGCTCCTTTAGGTGTAGGGTTAGGTTGTGTATTTGAGAACTTTCTTGTTTCTTGAGAAAGGCTTGTATTGCTATATACTTTCCTCTTAGGACCACCTTTGCTGCATCCTAAAGATTTTGAACAGTTGTGTTTTCATTTTTATTTGTTTCCATGAATTTTTTAATTCTTCTTTAATTTCCTGGTTGACCCATTCATTCTTTAGTAGGATGCTCTTTAGCTTCCATGTATTTGAGTTCTTTCCGACTTTCCTCTTATGATTCAGTTCTAGTTTCAAAGCATTGTGGTCTGAAAATATGCAGGGAATGATTCCAATCTTTTGGTACTGGTTGAGACCTGATTTGTGACCTAGGATGTGATCTATTCTGGAGAATGTTCCATGGGCACTAGAGAAGAATGTGTATTCTGTTGTTTGGGGATGGAATGTTCTGAATATATTGTGAAGTCCATCTGGTCCAGTGTGTCACTTAAAGCCTTTATTTCCTTGTTGATCTTTTGCTTAGATGATCTGTCCATTTCAGTGAGGGTGGTGTTAAAGTCCCCTACTATTACTGTATTGTTGTCGATGTGTTTCTTTGCTTTTGTTATTAATTGCCTTATATAATTGGCTGCTCTCATGTTAGGGCATAGATATTTACAATTGTTAGATCTTGTTGGATAGACCCTTTAAGTGGGATAGTGTCCTTCCTCATCTCTTATTACAGTCTTTGGTTTAAAATCTAATTTGTCTGATATAAGGATTGCCACCCCAGCTTTCTTTTATGTCCATTAGCATGGTAATTATTTCCCACCCCCTCACTTTCAATCTGGGGGTGTCTTTGGGTCTAAAATGAGCCTCTTGCAGATAGCATATTGCTGGGTCTTGTTTTTTTATCCAATCTTATACTCTGTGTCTTTTGTTTGGGGCATTTAGCCCATTTACATTCAGGGTAACCACTGAAAGATATGAATTTAGTGCCATTGTATTGCCTATAAGGTGACTGTTACTGTATATTGTCTGTTCCTTACTGTATGTATGTTATTTTTAGGCTCTCTCTTTGCTTAGAGGACCCCTTTCAATATTTCTTGTAGGGCTGATTTTGTGTTTGCAAATTCTTTTAGTTTTTGTTCGTCCTGGAAGCTTTTTATCTCTCCTTCTATTTTCAATGACGGCCTAGCTGGATATAGTATTCTTGGCTGCATATTTTTCTCGCTTAGTTCTCTGAATATATCATGCCAGTCCTTTCTGTCCTGTCAGGTCTCTGTGGATAGGTCTGTTGCCAATCTAATGTTTCTACTGTTGTAGGTTACAGACCTCTTCTCCCAAGCTGCTTTCAGAAATTTTCTCTTTGTCTCTGAGACTTGTAAGTTTTACTGTTAGATGTCAGGGTGTTGACTTAGTTTTTTTTTTGATTCTGAGGGGGTTCTCTGTACCTCCTGGATTTTGATGCCTGTTTCTTTCCCCAAATTAGAGAAGTTCTCTGCTATAATTTGCTCCAATAAACCTTCTGTCCCTCACTCTCTTTCTTCTTCTTCTGGGATGCCAATTATTCTAATATTGTTTTGTCTTATGGTATCACTTATCTCTCCAATTGTGCTTTCATGATCCAGTAGTTGTTTATCTCTTTTTCTCAGCTTCTTTATTCTCCATCATTTGGTCTTCTATATCACTAATTCTCTCTTCTGCCTCATTTATTCTAGCAGTTAGAGCCTCCATTTTTGATTGCACCTCAATAGGCTTTTTGATTTCAACTTGGTTAGATTTTTAGTTCTTTTATTTCTCCAGAAAGGGTTTCTTTAATATCTTCCATGCTTTTTTCAAGCCCAGCTAGTATCTATATAATTGTCATTCTGAACTCTAGTTCCGACATCTTACTAATGTCCGTACAATTAGGTCCTTGGCAGTTGGTACTGCCTCTTGTTCTTTTTTTTGAGGGGAGTTTTTCCATCTTGTCATGTTGTCCAGAGGAGAACAGATGAATGAGAGAACAAAATGTTAACAGGGTAACAATGACCTCAGAAAAATATACACTAAACAAACCAAAAGAGACCCAATACAGGAGGGAAAGAAAGCAAAGAAAGAAAGAAAAAAAAAAAAAAGAATATGATCAAATAACGTCAGGCTGGTGAATAGATCAGTGCCACACACTAGATTTTGGGTGTATCTTGGTCTGTTAGAAGAAAGTGTCTCCCAAAATTTTAAAGAAAGAAAAACTTATATATGTACAAAAATAAGGGTAAATATGATGAAGGGATGGAATATGACTGTAAAGATGAAAATTATGAAAGATTTTATAAAAGGAATTGATAAGAAGATGGTTAAAAAAGAAAGAAGAAAAATTAAAAAAAGGGAGAGAATGTGATCAGGCAGGAGAGTAGAACAAAGCCATACACTAGAGATTTAGGGTATATTTTGTTCCCAAAATTTTAAAGAGAGAATACACACACACACACACACACACACACACACACACACACACACCAAAAATAAGGTTAATTACAATGAAGGGATAGAATATGACTCTAAAATGAAAAATAAAAAAAATTAAGAAAAAAAAGGATTGATAAGATGTTGGTTGAAAAAGGGAAAAAGAAAAATTCAAAAAAATAGAAAAAGAAAAAAAGAAAATTAAAAAAAATTAACTTTGAAAGACTAAAGAATCATGGGAAAAAAAGCCATGAACTCTATGTGCTGTATTCCCCTAGTGCTGGAGTTCTGCCATTCTCATTCATCAGTAAACTTGGTCTTGGCAGGCTGTTCTTGCTGATCTTCTGGAGGATGGGCCTGTTGCAGTGGGTCTCAAATGTCTTTGTTGGAGGCAGAATTGCCCCACCCTTGCCAGGGGCCGGGCTAAGTAATCTGTTCGGGCTTGCTCTCTGTAGGTTTTGTTCCCTGCAAGCTTTCTGTACAGCTTTGGAGGATGAGAGTGAAAATGGCAGCTTCCCAATCCCCACCCTGGAGGAGCCGAGAACTTGGGGCGCCACTCCTTGGTGAGTCCCCAGAGAAAAGCAGTCAATCACTCCTGTATCCCTGGTCTCTGGCCGCGCTCCATGATCACCCAGACTGTGACCGAGCATTTCCATCTCTGGCACCTGACTCCATGTTGAGTCTCCAAACCCAGCAGATCCCTGACGTGTGCTCCTGTGCCATTCCTCCCAGAGGAGGAAGGGGAGCCTCCCCGGATCTGCCCCTTGTTGGGTCCCTGCTGGAGGAGTAGTGGTCCGATCTGTGCTGCAGATCATGGTTTATGGCAACCCTGAGCTGAGAGCCCACGCCTCGGCTCCATCTCTGCAGCCGCTTCCCTGCTCCAATACCTGGGAGCTCTGCTGCACTCAGGCACCCCTTTTCTTTCTGTGACCCCGAGGGTCCTGAGACCACACTGTCCCAGCGAGTGTTCCACCCTCCACTGTTCTATCACTTGCCGGTAGCCGGTTGATGGAGGGTCCCTCCCCCCTGCGGTCTATCTTCCTGAATATCACCTCGGATTCACTTCTCTGCATGTCCTACCTTCCAGAATGTAGTCGCTTTTCTGTTCAGAGAGTTACTGCTATTCTTTTCTTCAATCTCCTGTTGAGTCTGTAGGTGTTCAGAATGGTTTGATACCTACCTAGCTGAATTCCTGGGATCAGACAAATTTTAGGTCTCCTACTCCTCTGCCATCTTGCTCCTCCTCAAAAGTTTTGAAAAAGCAAATGCTTTAAATCTACAGATGAATCTCCTATTCCCAAGTTGTAACTAGATCTCTAAGTGCAGGCGATCTTCATAATCCAAAATAATGTTGGGTGGTGCACTGAAAGACATTCAGAACTCCATCAGAATTTTGAAAATGGAGCAATTTGCCCAGCCACAAGCCTTCAGATTATCTTGTCTAAAAAACAACATAATTGAAACTTAGCTAAAATGTGTAAGTCTTCCACCTTGAGGGAGAATTATATTAGGGTTCTCCAGAGAAACAGAACCAATATGGTATATATATATATATATATATATATATATATATAGAGAGAGAGAGAGAGAGAGAGAGAGAGAGAGAGAGGGAGAGAGAGAGAGAGAGAGAGATACAGAATTGGCTCACATGGTTATGGAGGCTGAGAAGTTCCATAATCTGCGATGTGTGCACCAGGAAAGTTGGTACTATACTTGAGTCTGCATCTGAAGTTCTGAGAAACAGGGGAGCCAGTGATACAAGTGTTGGAGTCCAAAGACTCTAGGGCCAGCAGCTCCATTGTCAGGAAAAGACAATGCAAGCTCAAGCAAAAAGAGAGGGAGAACTTGCCCTTCGTCTTTTTGTTTCATTCAGCTCATAATGGGTTGGATAATGACATCCACATCCACATTGGTAAGAGTGGTTCTCTTAACTCAGTCCACTGAATCAACTGCTAATCTCTTCCAGAAACACCCTCAGAGACACACTCAGAAATAATATTTTATGGGCTATTTGGGCATTCTTTAGCCCAGTCAAGTTGACACATAGAATTAACCACCCCAAGGATTAAGCTGAATAATTAAAAAGTTAGATGATATCTATACCTACCCGCTCACTTCATCCGGGGCAGATACCTTCTGGTCTCTTCTATGGTCAACTATAGTGCTTTAGGTAGTTCTGTTGTGGAAATTTAAAAAGTGACCTATATCAATATTGAGGAAGGCCTTTTCTGTATATATTATTCCTTAATCCAAACCTAACTTTTTTAACATGAAAAATTGACAATTAAGGAAAATTAATTTTCAGAAAGAGGATTACAAGTTGTCAGGGAAAATGGCTCTCACTGAAGCAGAAATAAGTCTGGCAATAAGCTAGTACTTTGAAAATATTATAAGTAGTATTCTAAGTGAGATATAGGAACACAGTATATTTGTAAAACAGGAATATTCAGCTACAAAGACAGAACGACTGTATTTTTAAATTAACTAAATCTCTTTGACATTTATGGAGAAATCTGCTAATAGGGTTTGTATACAAGGAATATGTTAATTTAGATTTCAAGGAATGAGGTAGGGAAGGGCATCTGAAATGAAAACAGAAATAGACCTGGGAAATAGCACAAAAAAAGACCAGTGAAGGAACAGTCGAGGAAAAGATATGCTGAAAATGAAAAGTTATTGGCTTGCCTGAAAAAACATTAAAAAAAAAAAAGCCACCTTGGTGGGTGAGAGCAATATCGGCAGCGGAATTCAGAGAGGAAGCCTGGGGTTAGACTTTAGGGTCTTGTAGGTCCCATAAAAGAATTTGGATCTTCTTAAAATTGTAATGGTACAACACTGAAGGAAAAAGGAAAGGATCTGATTTATAGAAAACAGACATGAGGAGGGGCAAGACTGGAGTCTATTTAGGAAGCGATTTTTTAGCCAATTTAAAAGGAGATAGTAATTTAGAGTGGTAGCAGTGGGGATCAAGGTGAATTCCAGCTATATTTAGAAATAGAATTGGTGGGAGTTTTCGGTGACTTGGTTATGGAGAAGGTATCAACAAAACAAATAGGAAGTTCAGGAAGATATCTGTTATTTAGAGGAATTTGGTAAATTACAAAGATGACAATTCAGATCCCAGATATATAAATTAACCTTTCAGGGGATTGGAACAATTGACTCACGATTTGGAAAAATAAATTACACAGCCATCTGACATTACCTATATATTTCAGATGTACGAAATATTTAAAGGTTTAAACTTAAAAACTACAGGAAACTATAAAAGAATACTTTTATAAATTTAGATAAGTAAAACCTTTCGAATTGTGACATAAACCCAGAAGCCATATGGGAAACCTTGGGCAGAACTATGTACAAACTAAAAACATCTGTATAGCAATAAACACCCTAAAGTTGAAAGAATGGAAATATCTCAACATATATGGCACACAAAGGATCGCTTTTTATAACATATGAGCTGAATCTAACCAATTACATGAAAATAAAAATGATAGAAAAAAACACAATCAATTGCATGCCTATTATACGTGTGTTAAACACATCATATACATTATTTCATCTCTTCCTCACAAAACATCTATGATGTAGGAACGATTTTGAATCTTCATTCTACAGATGAGGAAACTGAGGCTCAGTATGGTTAAGTGATCTGCTCAGGATTGCACAACCATGATATTCTGGATTTTACGCTTATATATCAATTGTGAAATTAAACTTAATGCTATGCTTTACACTCTGCTCTGGCATATTATACTATACTGTTAAGTCCCATCCTATCTTTTCCTATCTCATCTTATTCTATACCATATTCAGCTCTACTATACTGTACTAAATACCCTATAGTATACTATTTCATATCAAACCATCTAGCTTCAATATGGTTAAAAGCAAAAATACTTATTTTTATAACATATACATATGATATCTCTCCTACCTATTGGGAAAAAGTATATTTCCTATTTCTAATATAGCCTCTGTGTTTGTGTCACACACACACACACACACACACACACACACACACACACACAGAAACATTGCCTAATATTTGTTAGCAGCACTACAGAGATTATTTCATGAATAATAGCTTTTTATGAAGTTGTGCTAAGCACTATTTATTATGATTGTGTATTTTGAACATGAATTCACTGTTATATATCAGAACAATAAATGATATGCACAGATAGTTTGGAGGGAGCCAGTCCAAGAAAATAATTATTCTAGAAAAAAATATTCTATCTTAAGATGTTTTATTGACTTGATGAACTAAAAAAATTAATATACTCTTCAATAATAAATGCATTGCTCTCTTGAAGTGACAACATTCCTCACTATAAAATTATTAATTTACTGGCTTAGTAATGATTTTGAAATCATCATTTATACACTACAGTGCTGCATAAGCATTTAAACATTCTAATTATTTTATGATCAGATTAAAGAGCACAGTTTTTATTACTTAATGAATGTACTTCTAGAATTTATCACTGAACTCTTAAAATATTTAACCTACAAACACTCTACAGAAATACTTTCTTACATGTAAATATTCTCTAAAGGAAATAAACATTAATTATACTTCAGGTTCAAGAAAAATAGAAATGAACATGGAACTTAATAGTTTTGCACTTGCATTTCCTTTTTATAAAAGGGAGAATCTAGCTGGGTGACTTGGCTGTCATATGCTGTAAGACTGATCACCTCACTAGGTAATTTATTAGGTTCTTATCAGCACAATCTATTACTGCTCCAGCCAAAACATTTGAGTTGGCAGAAGCAATGGATGCAAAGCCTCGCATTTATGAGTTTATTACAGATGTACTTTTTTTAATTTAAAAGAAATATGCTTAGATTGATAGCTCTAGGTTGGTCTATAAAAGATTTGGGAGATAACTGTTCATAAGCATATCCTAAGCTTATATATTTGGATTTAAATAAACATCTCTAAAGATCTTGTTTATAACTGTCACCAAGTATTTAAAATTTATAATAAAAACACAGTATTCTTTTGAAGTAGAGTCCCTCCTGTTTTATGGCATCAATTTCTGGCATAAGGCCAACAAATTGCAGTTTGAATATAAATAAACTTCCTCCAAAAGCTAAAATTGTCAAAAGTAGTTTCTTTTTTGGTGGTCTAGCAAATATTCTTACATAACAATGCTCATAATGTGCCTGATGCTATAAGATTGTGTAATATTATTCTAACCTATGGAATGGGAGATGAGTTAAACAAGTCTGCAAAATACCATTTGATGTCCTCCAGTGGCCAAATGAATTATAATAACATAAGAGATATAATTCTTTTGGCAGAACATCCTATTTAAGTTTCTTTAATGGCATGCTATTTTTCTTGGGCCTGATGTAGTTGTGAGGACAGAATTGAGAAAAAGTTAAATTCTTCACAATACATATCTGATTGGTTTCTTGAAGAACTCAAACACTGTAAATGTGTTGTTAAAGTTCAGGGCACGGCACTGAGCTGAGTGTATAGCAATCAGAGGGAATTAAGGGTGTCCTTTTATCACAAATGAGAATAGCTATATTGAAAGCTAAAATATCAATGTTTGATTTAATTTGGGAAATCTTTCTTTTTGTAGATGAGGGACTATATAATTTAATGTGTGCTAACATAAGCCAGAATAAGATTTCTAGAGGGCTAATATTGTTTTTTTCTAACTCACATGTTATTATGAGCAAGGGACCTAAATTTTCCCTTCTCTGATTCTACATCAAAAAAATTTTTTTTTGTTTTTTTAAGTTATATATTTGGATTGCCTTCTATATAATCAGTTTGTCTGCCTCTTTTCTTTCCCTCAATCATTTCCCCCTAGAGAAAAAATAAAGAACAGTAAATACAACCCTCAAGCCTTTATTTAGCTTGTAAGTAGGTACTTATGGATTATACGCTGTGTGTGAAGCATTGCTTTAGTAGTTGTACTTTTAATTAGAGCACTGCATGTTTGGATCTTAGTATAAATTGGGACAATTCTTCCTAATTATTGAGGAAGTCATTTTTTTTTTCCTATAAATGGAAGCGTGTTAGGGACAACTTGAGCTAAAGAAGAAATATATATATAATCAAAAGAATGATTATTGTCTTAAATTTCGAATTCAGGAAAAAATATTTATAAGAATACAGTACAAAGGATGTAACATCTTAGCAGTAAGAAAAGGAGTTATGGAAGGATTTGACTGAATTTTGTAAAAGAGATTTTCAGACTAGTATTTCTCATATATACCTCCTTAGTGAATACAAAGTAGAATCCAACCTCAGCATTTAATTCAGTGTTAGTATGTCTATCACTACTGCCTTTCTAAAACGGCTTCTGACTACTTACAAAATAAAATCCAAATTTCTTTGCCAATTATCTAAGGCCAATTAATATCTATCTTACATCTATGCATTTTCCCAGGCCATATATGTAATTTTGACAAGCCATACTATGTGTTATTTCCTGGTGATGGTCCAGACTTTTGCTGCACTATTTCTTAGCCAACATTCTCCCATTTAAGAGGAATGCTCTTTCTCTAACCTCTCCCATCAAAATCTAGTAAATTCTTCAGCATTTGGATCAAACATCATGTACTCTAAAATACCTTTTAAATTCTTCCTATTAGACATAATCTCTTCTTGGGCGCCTGGGTGGCTCAGTTGTTAAGCGTTTGCCTTCGGCTCAGGTCATGATCCCAGGGTCCTGGGATCGAGCCCTGCATCGGGCTCCCTGCTCAGCAGGGAGTCTGCTTCTCCCTCTCCCTCTGCCTCTCCCCCCCTGCTTCTGCTCTCTCTCTCTGACAAATAAATAAAATCTTAAAAAAAAAAGAATCTCTTTTTGAAATCCAATAATACTTGTTAAAATATATGTATTTTCTTAATTATACCAGTAACACCAGGCTTTGGTTTACATAGGGAAGGCAACACTAGATAGGATGGCAAAGCTGACCATACCACCTGGTTAGGAATAGTCCATTTGGAGAATTCTCAACAAGTTAGTAGGGACACTGCTTGTGGCTTCTCAAGATACAGTGCTATTAAAAAAAAAAAAAAAGCTTTAGACTATTAAGCTCTTGGTTTTTGTTTTGTTTTGTTTTTTAGCTCAATGGCAATACATACATATTATTTGCCTCCAAATTCTTTAGTCACATGTCAGAATGTTTGTGTCCATATGGATATTTTGTGCATGTGCATATATAGCTTTTTTAGTTCAGGCCTCACAAATGATTCCCATGACTCTTTTTATTTGCATTATGGAATCCTCATAAAGTAGAAAGGTGGGCATTGTAGATACTTGGGGAACTCTTGGAAAATGAAAAAACAAACAAACAGAATTTCCTTTGGTCATATCACTGAGAGAACTGCAGGCTTTTAATGGAAAAAATAAATACAGCCAGGAAACGCCCTAAATAATTCTGAAGTTGAGTTCTGAGCACTGTAGAAAAAGCACACTTTTATGTGGTTAAAGATCACTGAAACAAAAGAAAGGGAAAACCAACCAAACAAACCTAAAGTTCATAATCACAAAGATACCAATATTTTATTTTGATCTGCTAATTAAAAAACTAATCAACATTTGGTCTATTATATTTCTTCTGTTAAATTAAAGCAATATGTATTCATTTTGCTCTCTTAAATTGCAAATGTTGATTCTTACTCCCTTTACATCCCTTGAAAAGATTCCAAATAAAGAATAACAGTGGAATAAATATATATTATTTGCATGCTGCTAAAGTCTATGTTTGAAGTACATGACTTCAGTTCAAACCATCCCCTCCTGTGCCATTTGCAGAATTAGTGTAAGGCAGTAAGTAAAACAACAAGGACAGTTAGTTCTATGTTTACAAAATAAGTGCCTCATTTGGCAAAGAATACATGCCTAAAGATAAATCTCTGGGCAGGGAATGAAGGTATACATAATGAGGTAACTGGAGAATTTCATGGACTCAAGCATTTAAATAAATTAATTACCTTAATGATCATGCAAATGAGTGATCATAAATGAACTCCTGATAATATTAAAACCCCCAAAATGTACGTCAGATAACTATGCACTTAAGAATGCAGCATTAGGGGCACCTGGGTGGCTCAGTGGGTTAAGCCTCTGCCTTTGGCTCAGGTCATGATCACTGGGGTCCAGAGATCAGCCTAGCATTGGGCTCTCTGCTCAGTGGGGAGCCTGCTTCTCCTTCTCCCTCTGCCTCTCCCCACCTCCCTCTGCCCCCCACTCATGTGCTCTCTGTCTCAAATAAATAAAATTTTTTTAAGATTTATTTATTTATTGACACAGAGACAGCTAGAGAGGGAACACAAGCAGGGGGAGTGGGAGAGGGAGAAGCAGGCTCCTGGCTGAGCAGGGAGCCAGGAGCAGGGCTCAATCCCAGGACCCTGGGATCATGACCTGAGCTGAAGGCAGACGCTTAACGACTGAGCCACCCAGGCACCCCTAAATAAAATCTTTAAAAAAAAAATGCAGGAAAAAAAAAAGAATGCAGCATTATACTTGATAACTTTTGTTGTATAGCCTTTAGATTCGGCATCCAAACAAATTAGATTTTAGTTGCTCTAAGGATTGGATTTTGCTTTAAAATTATGCAAATTTCATGAAATAGAGGTTGATTGCCTATATTCCTCAATCTGCAGGAGGAACCAAAAATCTGTTATTTAATTAATGAACCTTATTCTGATGACATTCAGTTATCCTGTTCATCTAATTCTTGTTTCTAGTTCTGCCAAATACATTTTGTAACTGGCACTAAGTAATTTTAATGAACAACAACACTGTTACATCTTTGTATGTGTGTGTGTGTGTGTGTATATATACACACACACACTATATAAATATATATATAACTTATTTAATGTAACTCAGTAGGAATTAGAAATTTACTCTCTCCATTTTCTTCTTTTTCTCTTTTCTTTCTCCTTTGTTAGTAAGAGCAATTTGAATAATACTGTTAGTCAATCAACTTACCTAATAATTGAGATATGAGCTATATCCCAACCAACAGACTCTGTTTAGAGGAAATCACTCCAGATGACCCTACAAAAGAGGATTCAAAACTGTCATTAAGTCAAGATATTAAGAATGTCTGATGCTCTTGGGGCGCCTGGGTGGCTCAGTTAGTTAAGCGTCTGACTCTTGATCTCAGCTCAGGTCTTAATCTCAGGGTCATGAGTTCAAGTCCGTGTTGGGCTCCACTCTTGGCATGGAGCCTACTTAAAAAAAGTCTGATGCTCTCAAAGAAGGTAGATAAAAGAATTGAGTTCCAAAGGAAAAGAGAATGGACAAGAGATTTTAAGAATACTTGAAATATTACAGTAACTACAACTCATGTGAAAGGGCATTTTTCCAACTCATTTATTTTTTCCTATTTTGTGCTGTGCTTATTGTGAAAAAGAGTCTAAGGCAGGTTGCATTCAAATATAAAAAAGTAAAGTTTTTTTTTTAAAGGTTTTATCTATTTATTTGACAGAGAGAGAGAGAGAGGAAGAGCACACAAGCAGGGGGAGCAGCAGAGGGAGAGGGAGAAGCAGACTCCCCACTGGGCAGGGAGCCCGATGCGGGGCTCTATCCCAGGACCCTGAGATCATGACCTGAGCCGAAGGCAGATGGTTAACCAACTGAGCCACCCAGGCGCCCCTAAAAAAGTAAAGTTTTAAAGCGAAACAACAATAAAGGAAAACACGAAAAAAGAGAGATAAGCTATTTATACCCTGCCTTAAAAGATCCTTACAAAATTTAAACTTTTAGATGGAATGTAATCCTAAATTATCTGCACTGCTTCGTTGCATTTTATTCCTCCACCTACTACAGTCTATACTGCCTCTGCTACTACACTGAACCTGCCCCTTCTGCATTACTAATTGCTTCCTTGTTGATAAATCTAAGAGCATTCTTTGGTATTTACATACCTGACTTTCATTTAGCTTCCCATATCCCTCAGCAGTATGCATCCCTTTGATTTTCAAAATATCCTGTTTCCTTGCTGGTATTTCCTTGTCCTTTCATAGCAGAATGCTACATTGGTGAAGGATAGCATGTTTTTTTTCTGCTCTGGAGGCTAAGCACATGATTTTTTCATAAAGGGCATGGAAGAGATATACTACTATAGCTCTGTAAATATGCTGCCTAGCTTGTTAGATACTATAGGAACTATATATGAAGCAAGTAAAAGTTCACACTTATTGCCAAATTACATTGTGTGTGTACCTATATCTGCAGTGAGATTGGCTGAAAAGTTGAAGGATGGTAGTCGGGTTCAACTCAGAGATATCAGAAGAAAGAACTAACTACTTAAGAAAAGAATGTTAGGTCATTCACTGTTGCAGGGGATGTCTGGGCTTGTGGCCAGGCAGGAGAAATTCTAAATTTCTTATTTCTACCAAATAGCTTGAGAAACAAGCATACAATAATGTGAGGTGGGTAGCTGCATCAGTGAAGTTATGCTCAGTAGGCACCAGTGTAGTTGGCTGTTTAAACACATGTAATATAATGGTAGAAACCCTAAATTAGTGGAAAGTCATTTTGAGGATTATTCTATTTTATTTAAAAGGCTCTAGAAATCTCTCCTGTCTGACTTGGAATGGGATGCTCATGTCCTGGGCTCTCCAAGTCCCAGTCAAACCCAATGTATAAGAGTTAACAGGCCTTTCAGAGGTACACAGATCTGTGATTCAACAGTCTTGCACAATTCAATAATGCGATATATGTTAAGAAAAAAAAAAGAAGATAGCAGGAGGGGAAGAATGAAGGGGAGTAAATAGGAGGGGGAGACGAACCATGAGAGACTATGGACTCTGAAAAACAAACTGAGGGTTCTAGAGGGGAGGGGGGTGGGGGATGGGTTAGCCCGGTGATGGGTATTAAGGAGGGCACGTTCTGCATGGAGCACTGGGTGTTATATGCAAACAATGAATCATGGAACACTACATCAAAAACTAATGATGTAATATATGGTGATTAACATAACAATAAACAATTTAAAGGAAAAAAAAGAGTTAACAGGCCTTTACATTTTCAAGGTAGAGGTGACCTTTACTCTTGGGAGAGAGAGGAGGTTTTCTACAGGGAAAGAATGATTTTAACATTTGAGCCTTTTCTTAGGGTTTGAAGGGTTAAAAAGCACAATGACTGGATGCATGGGGGGGGTCATCCCTAGGATTGTAAAGGGCTATCTTTGACCTCTGAATCTGCTCATTCAGATGATCATGCATATTCATACTTGGGTGGGATAAAATTGAGGAACATCGGAGGTTAATGATTATGTGAATAATAGCTTTAAATGTAATCAAGTGAAAGACAGAATCTAGCAGAGTGGATAAAACCAGACCCAAATATATGTTGTTTACAGGAAATCCATCTAAATATAGATAGATTATAGGTCAAGAGGAGAAACATAAAACATGCTAATATAATCAGAAGAAAGCAAGAATAACTATATTAATTTCAGACAAAGCCAAACTTTAGAACAAGGGAAATTATTAGGGCTAAAGACATTTATTTTCTAATGATTCATCTCTATCGTACATCAACAGTCATAAATCATGTCATAAATGTATTCATTTAGTTACTGTATTAGTCAGGGGTTGTTTACATATTACTTATGATTCAATTATTAGGAATAACAGAATAAACTCAAGATTCTTACATGATGATTGTGGCCAGATCTTTTAAAATCAATAGGGAACAAGAGAAAGCCGGCTCCCTTTTGAACATGCAGCATTTAAGAAAATCTAAGGAAGAAATTTTCTTTTTTTTTTAAAGATTTTATTTGAGAGATAGTAAGTGAGAAAGAGAGAGCACAAGAAGGGGGAGGGGCAGAGGGAGAGAGAGAAGCAGACTCCCTGCTGAGCAGAGAGCCTGAGGGAGCTGATCAGGACTCATCTCAGGACCCCTGGTCATGACCTGAGCCAAAGGCAGATGCTTAACTGACTCAGCCACCCAGTGGCCCCAAGGAAGACATTTTCTAACAGCAAAGAAGGTTAAATATTTAAATTGTTGTTAAGAGAAGTTGTGAAATCTCTCCTGCAGGTGTTTACAAATATAATAATTTTAGATGTAATCTAATCAGAAGACAGATTGATGAATGAGGTGACTTCTTAGATTTGCCTCTTCTGATAAATTTAGTATTACAGTAGCAAGTTGCCATCCTGAAGAAAATAATTGAACATTGGAAAATGATGAATAATAGGAAGGGATGACATAGATGAAATGGAGGCTTACTCTGTACTTGAAACTATTAACATGATAAAAGACCTGCATTTTGGTACCAGACAGATATTTGTGTCCATTTCACGATGTCAAAAACCCACCCATTCATTTAATGCACACCAAATATTAATTGGCTATAATTAATACACTTTGATAGTTGATAAGTGCTAGCAAATTTTTTAAAAAATGCTTTATCATGAAGGAAAAATTTGGAATTAATATATTATGCCAAATCATGTTTTTTCATGTTAAGTACTCTTTTGGTTGCATTGTTTTTTTCTACTTTATTTGGTGAATTTTGCTTATATTTTAAGATTCAATTCAGGGATCGGATCCTATAAGAAATTTCTCTAAATTTCTTGTTTTAGCTGAGTAGCCTTCCTTTAAGTTCTCCTTGGCAAGGATATAGATCTGTTTCTTCTAACTTACGCCATTGAGAAATAATCTGTCTATGTTTGCTCCTTCACTAGTAGGAAATACTTTCCTTAAAGTCTAAACTTCCTTTACCTAGCACAGTCCAGGGCACAGCGCAGGGTAATATTAAATTACAAACTGTTACAGTGGCTTCCAGAAAGATGGAATAGATGTAATTTTCCCTATTCATCCTACTATGTGCAAGTAAAAATCAGAACATCACATATGAAGCAACCATAAGAAGACTCTGAAAGGTGGAGAGAAGGTTAATGGGCTAATGATACAAGAAAAGACACGGTGGTGAGTATCCTCTTGGGGGGGGTTTATTTTGCCTCATATATCTCAGACTTGGGGTGGAATAAACAGGCAACCCCAAAACACCAATAAGCACAGACAAAAAATAAAAAGCACACTAAAAACCCTGTAAATCTGTTCTCTCTAGTCAAAGGACCAGTGAAGGAGATTAGCAAGACAGAAAACTTTTATTTTTTATTTTTTAAAGATTTTATTTCTTTATTTGACGAGAGAGACACAGTGAGAGAGGCAACACAAGCAGGGCGAGTGGGAGAGGGAGCTGGATGTGAGGCTTGATCCCAGGACCCTGGGACCACAACCTGAGCCAAAGGCAGATGCTTCATGACTGAGCCACCCAGGCGCCCCAAGACTTTTAGACAATAACTGCTCTATTGCAGCCAAACACCACAGAAAAACTGCCCTCCCCCCAACTTTGCCAGCAAAAACCAAGTAGAGAGTCTAGTTATCCACCCTTGCCAGATTGCAACGAGGTGGTCCAATCCCCCACTCTACACACAGAGGTATCAGAGAAGGATTACCAGGGGAACGGGACTTTTACCCTACTGAGCAGTAATATCCCCCCCTCAACTCTGGGTAGTATAAATAGACACCATAAGAGACTGGGCTTTCATTCCCACCGATTCCTATCAAAATCCCAGTAAATCTTCTGTAGTTATAAACAAGATTTTTCTAAAATTTGTTTGGAAAAGGCAAAAGAACCATTTTGAAAAACAATTTTAAAAATAAAATATAATGTGGTGTGAATCACTCTATTTGATTTTAGGACAGATGATATAGCTACAGTAATCAAGACTGTGTGTTATTGGTAGAAGGATATATGCAGATATCAATGGAACATAAGAAAGAACCCAGAAATAGCCCCATGAAAGTATGGCCAAGTGATTTGACAAAGATACAATGTAATTCAATGGAGAAAGTATAGATTTTTAAGTAAATGGTGCCGGCACCATAGGAAATCTATAAGCAAAAAAATGAACCTCACCCCAGAATCTTACCAATTTTATACAAATTAACTCAAAATGGGGATCATAGACTTAAATGAAATACATAAAACTTTAAAACTTTTAGAAAAAAGCAGGAGAAATTCTTCAGGACCAAGCTAATAGAAAAAATGTTCTTGGACAAACATGATCCATAAAAGGTAAAAAAAAAAAAAATATATATATATATATAACTTGGACTTTATAAGAATTAAAATTTATTTTCTGTGAAAGACCCTTTTAAGAGAATGAGAAATCATGCACCAGACTGTGGGGGGAGGATATCTGCAAACTACATTTCTGATAAAGGAATCATATCTAGTCTATATAAAGAACTCTAAAAACTCACTAGTTAAAAAAAAAGCAAGCAATCCAATTATAAAATGGACAAAACACATGAAGAGACATTATACTGTAGAAGACATAAAGATGGCAATAAGCATGGGAAAAGGTGTAACTCAGCATAACTAGCCTAGGAAAATGCAGATTATGACTATAATAAGAAATCACTATATGCCTACTAGAACAGCTAAAAATTTTTGTTAATGTGACAATATCAATTACTGGTAAAGATATAGCTACTCTGTAAAATAATTTGGCAAAGTATTAAGAAAACAAACATAACTAAATATATATTTACTATATGACCCAGAGATTGTACTTCTGGACATTATCCTAGAGAAATAAAAACTTGTATCTACACAGAAATCTGTATATGATTGTTCATAGCAGCAAATAACCAAAACCTGGAAAACTAAAATATCCCTTCATAGATGAATGGTTGAACAAACTATAGTACCTCCATATCATGAGATACTACTAATAAAGGGGAATTAAATTACTTATAAACACAATTTGGATGGGTCTCCAGTGCATTATGTTGAGAAAAACAAAAACTAAACTATTGTGTACTTTGTTTCAATTTGCATAACATTTTTGGAAATGACAAAATTATAGCAATGGAAAACAGTTTAGTGATTGTCATGGGTTAGGGATGGTGGCAGGAGGGCAATGCAGCGACTATAAAGGGTAGCATGAGGGAGATCTTCATGGTGTTGAAACAGCTCTGTATCCTGACTGAATTGGTGATTACACAAATTTACACGAGTCAAATGGCGTAGAACCACATACTTTGTTCCAATGCCAAATTCCTGGTTCTGATTTTGTACTATAATTCTGTCAGACGCAACCTTAGAGGAAACAGCGAAGGGTTCGTGGGTCCTCTTGGAATTACCTAACATCCTGCGAATCTATGTGAAGTGTAAGCACCTGGACAGTTGGCTTGTTGGATTGTAAGGCAGGTGCCTGACCTTTAGCTTTTCAAGGACAACTATCTGGAATAAACACATTGCCAGCTACTCGACTAGATAAAGAGCCAGGCTGTCCCACCTCTGAATCTTCTTTTCTTAAGAGGTCTCTGGTTTGATGGCTTGTTTGTCCCTCCCCCGCTCCTTCTAGCGCGTTAATTCCCGTGCTTTGATTTTCGCGCTTCTGTTTGAAAGTCACCAATAAACTTTAAGCCCGCGAAACAAACCACAAGCGCCACCCCAACAAAAGCAGAACTGAGGTGCATGCTCTTCTGCCCTACCTGCGACCTCGGGGAGTGGGGAGAATCCTCCAGAACATGTGAGTAATAAACCTTGCTTTTTCTGGAATTTTCCTGACGGTTGTTGCTGAGGTGAGATTGTAGTCAGAAGAAACACAATAGCATGGAGCGCCTGGGTGGCTCAGTCGGTTAAGGGTCTGCCTTGGGCTCAGGTCATGATCCCGGGGTCCTGGGATTGAGCCCCGCCTCAGGCTCCTTGCTCAGCGGAGAGCCTGCTTCTCCCTCTCTGCCTGCCGCTCTGCTTACTTGTGCTCGCTTTGTGAAATAAATAAATAAAATCTTTAAAAAAAGAAAAAAACACAGTACTCGTCCAGCCATAAACCTGACTCCCAGAGGGGAAATGTTTATGCGGGCTCAGCCTGCCCCGCCCGTGAGTGCCCTCAGGCATTTCTAGCTGATTATCGATTATCCAGGGGCAGAGAATGGCGCAAAATACTATTACAATATAAAAGTCTAAAACATACGCATTAAAAACTTAACATTTTCAGACAGAAAAAAACATAAATATTGTTTGATAAATATTGTTTGATCTCACATGTATGTGGAATCTGAAGAAAACTCAGAAACAAGATGGGTGGTGGGTGGGGTAGGGTGGGGGAGGGGAGGGAACAGAAAAAAAGAAGGGAAGGTGGTCCATGGGTACAAACTTACGGTTATGAATAATTTTGGGGGCTCTAATGTACAGCATGCTGGCTATAGTTAATACTGAATTATATACTTGAAAGTTGTTGAGTTAATCTTAAAAGTTCTCACCATATGGTGATATTGGTAACATACATATATTTTATATATATGATATATAAGATGTATATATCAAAACAAGTTGTACACTTTAAGTTGACAATGTTTATCCCGATGATACCTCAGTAGCGCTGCTGAAAAAGTCTTGGTGAATTCTGTGAAGGTAGGTGGTGGGTAAATGAGATTATTAATGAAATGAGTGAAGTAAATAGAAATGCCTCAAGGCCATTTTCATGTTGATCTTCCTTGTTTGAAATATACACAGATCTTGGGGCGCCTGGGTGGCTCAGTCATTGTCTGCCTTCCCCTCTGGTCTTGATCCTGGGATCAGCCCCTCATTGGTCTTCCTGCTCGGCAGGGAAGCCTGCTTCTCCCTCTCCCACTACCCCTGCTTGTGTTCCCTCTCTCGCTGTCTCTCTGTTAAATAAATAAATAAATAAATAAAATCTTTAAAAAAAAAAAAAAGTTATGCAGATCTTAAAGCTGAATTTGGTGGAAATGAGATTATTTATATTTATACCGGTAAAGATGGGGCGATCAAAGGCAAAGCTCGATACTGAGCTGTCCCACGGATGCTGAATTACAGAGAGGGGGCATCTTGGAGGTGTGTGTGTAAGGACACAACACTGAGCTGTCTACTTACTGCCAGTTGCTGTTGAAAGTAGTCCTTCATTAAAGGGTAGGCCATCTGGACAGATACTTGGCACCAATCTACCAGCATGCTAAGCCATCCCTGGAATATGTTTAAAATGCTAAGCCAGTTAACAGAGTTTCTTATAGGCACATATTAACATAACTGGCAGAAAGTAAGTTCTTTCTGCTCTAATGAAAGTAGCAATTTAAAACGTGGTAATATATCTCTAAGTATTTTAGGGATCAGCAGTCTTCATGTTGCATGTTATAATGAAAGGGCCACATTACTAACTCAGAAATGAGCTTGATTGTAGTATGATCTTGGCAGTTACAGCCAGCCGAAATTCTGGAATTGAATTTAAAATGCATGGCATAATATTATTTGTGGTGAATGGGTGACTTATTTTATAAAATCTAAATTTTATACAAATTAATATTCTTCTAGAAATATTGCCAAGTTTAGAAAGCTAAGTTTGAAAAAGAGAAGGAACAACCCAAGTACAAAATATTTTGTGAAATTGGAAATCTGAAAAATATGTTTAAACATCTTTAATCCCAATATAAAACAGAGTCCAAGTAATTATGCCTCTGAATCATTTTCAATTTTCTGCAAATAAAAAGAAGTTGAATACTAATTGAATATACTACATTTTTACTTGTTTTTCTCACAGGGTATCAAAGAGCAAAGAATGTAATTCATAAATAACAGCACTCAAATTTTTCAAGGGGTGTTCTAATTATTAATAAATGTTAAAGAACTTCATTTTTATTCTTTCATACCTTACCAAATTCTCATTGTTTACACATATGTATACTTATGAACACACACACGGATTTTTATTGTTTTCATACAAATATAAACATACTTTATAAATAAATCTACAACTTTATTAACAATGTATCAACAAAAACAATATAATGGATCTGCCTACAAGTAATTGATAGAAATTTAATTCTGTCTTCTCTTATACTTACTTTTGTCATGCATATGTTCACAAATTTTGTATTGTGTGTGAGAATATGGGTGTATACACATACATGCACAAACATGCACATACATGTGTAATCTATTACTAGGTCTTGGGAAGCTATAGTACTTTCTAGACAGAAAATGCTTTTTTCTCTTTTTCTGCTAACGGCATCCTCACCAATTATTTTGACACAAGAATTTCCTATCAGAGAATTATCAGATGGAACATGTTTTACATCACGTATGTTAGTTAAACAAGTGCTAGGGATAAAGAGGTACAGCATCTTCTTAAATACTTTAATGTATTTGAATCTTTGAAGCACCCTCGTATTTACTCTATGTTGTCATAAAGCTGCTTTTCTGAGCTATATCTATTTTTAAGTGTAATTAAAGTGCAAGATAATGGACTCCCAAAAGTTTCAAAATTGGTGAAAAAATAATGTAATATTGGTGCTTAATATTCTTGAAATTGAATAAACACACAGAAAAGAAAATACTGACTGAAATTAAATGTATAAATACAGCAAACTCCAGGATTTAGTGTGGGATTAGATTGTGGGGTGGGGGGGGTGGATAACATGTTGCACATATCCCATTTGTTGGAGGGAAAGAGAATTAGGACATTAAAATCCTGGGTTTCCTGGGTTTTTTGATTTGTTTCCTGGGTTTCCTGACTTGTTTTTTGTTTTTGTTTTTTAAAAATGAAAGAAGGTATAGATCAACTTGCAGAGAAAATAACTGGTATTTTGTTTCTCTACAAATTAGAGACATAAATATATAAATGTGAGAAACGGAAAGAAGATAATACCATTAACAAAATGGAAATGTGAATTTAGATGCCACACTGCCAGGTATAGGATATAGGATAGGAGACATAGAATAGGAAGCACATACTACTTCATCAGTTGAATCTCAGGTATAGAGACTTCTCAGGAAAAAGTATGATTCCTCAATTTTAGCAAAATCAGTCTACCTATGGCAATATAGCAAAACAAAACAGAAGACTGTCTTTATCCACTAACATGTAAGCCATGTGAAGTCCGTGTGTGTGTGTGTGTGTGTGTGTGTGTGTGTGTGTGTGTGTACTTAGGAACCACAGTGCTTAGAACATGCTGATGCCTAGTGGTATCCAAATATACTTCTTTAATCAACAAGGTGTTTTTTTTTTCTTTTAGTTTATTTAATTTACTGTGTCTTAATTTTTTTGTTTCCTCAAGGCTGACCCCCGTAGATTTGATTGTATCTTTTTGTTCTTTGAAGTATCTTAAGTACATCTTTCGTAAGTCTTTCTTTTGTTGTGCAGAATCAGTACCATACTCCCCAGGTTCCCTCATCACTATAACTGACCATGTACTAAATTATCACCAGTATGATAGAAGGGCAGCCCAAGAAATTCTCTCTCAAGAATTTGAAATCACTGGCTCAGAGCCAGTAGCCTCTATAATTCATTTATATGACATAGAAACTCTGTCTTGAGACATTTTTTAAATTTCTTTTTCTGAGATTTTCAGATGAATCTACCAAATCTAATCTTAACAAATGTACCATCCCTTCTCCAGGTTCTGTATCTTAGTATGCATGATAAATGCTGCCCAGGTATGAATAACAGACATATGAAAGTTGAAATTCCAAAAAGTTAAAATATTATATCATGTTTAGTTTTTGTAATATATCATGTCTTTTAAATATCAGCATGTTTACCATTTATATTAATAGGTAAATATTTTGTTCCCATTCCTACTCAATACATGTGAATAAAGGTGCTAGCATACTGGTTAGAAATATGCCAAGGGATAGTCTCACAATGTGCTTATATGTTTTTGTTTGACATGTACATTTTTACTCTGAAGTAAAGAGGTATTTGGCAGTAAATTATACCCAGGATATCACTTTAAAGTAACTGCATTTGGAGCAAGTGGGATGTGAAACATGCCAGGATGTGTTTCTTCTGCTCAGAGTAGATATACAGTACATAAATATTCACACAAAGGCACTGTAGGGCAATGAAAACCCTGGGTCAGTCCTTAAGAATCCATCTCCCTCCCTTTCCCCTACTTAGTACCACTATATCAAGAAAACAAAAACGAAATCTAAATTAGAGACAAATTAGCAACAATTGCAAGAATTTAGATTTCATAGACTATCAGAGACTGACATAGATAAAAACAGATCCTTGATGCACATCAAAGGCCAGACCTTCTATTACCGATTAATTGAAAGCTATCTACCATCTTTGTTCGTCTTTGATATATCCTATATTTGGCATACTATGAATCTTGTACACCAGAAGCTGAGAGTCGGAGACATGAGAAAAATGATGTACATTTTCAGTACTCCCTGTATTGTATTTAAGACTCCTATGTTCTGCTTATACAACTGCTGATTTACAGAAAAATACTATATTGACATGGATGGACCTGAAAACTGGTCCAGATTAAACAGTATAGAATTTTCTTTAACCTAGATTTATAAAACTCTAGTCAGCCATTGGGATTCTGTTTTCACTTGCAAGGCAATACCTTTTACTCTGCAAATTCTATTATGACTGACAGCCACATTGAAAACAAACAAACAAACAAACAAAAAACTGCTTTGTCTTCAAAGATTCCCAAATGCTGACACTTAGGGAACTTAGGGTAGGTAAAGATGTGGTGCCCACTGATGTAATTCACAGGTAGCCACAATTAAATATCACAAAACTATTAATATATTTTTATGTCATAATTATTATAACCCGTAGTTGTTAATGTGAAGAAAAAATAAAAATATGTTATGGTCCAAGTAATGCAGAATGTTTCAGCAGCATTTAGTTTGTACCAAAGTACCTAAAGGCAGGTTGTTCTGAATCAATCACCAAAACAAATTCCATGGAATTCAGCCTCTCTCTATGTCATGGACATTTTATAAAATATTTTACTTTATAATTATTTCATTATTGAATAGTAACTTAAGACTGGTGATAAAAAATGGCATAAAATTTAATCCTATTTTTCTGGGTCAGAAATGTCAATATTAGAATAAGCTCCATCTATTAAAGAAAGATAAGTAATAAATAATAAATGTAATGTTAACTTTTTATTATAGTGGGAATGAACTTCCTACTTCTATTAGAGAATCTGAAAGGACTAGTTGTATATTTAAAGATAACAGATAAACAGATTTAAATAGATAACAATAACTAGAGTTATTGTGGTGATGATCATTTGCAATATTTACAAATATCAAATCATTATGTGATATACCTGAAACTAGTATAATGTTGTAAATGAAATATACTTCAATGAAAAAAAGAAAAAAAAGTAGACATTTTAATTAGGTTTTCTAAGATTTTTGCATATTTAAAATTTTTATCTTCTATGTTACCACAGATAAATGGAGTTTCTAAGAGAATAGTTCATGTAGACACTAGAGCTTGATTAAATATCAAGGCAGTTTCAGTAGCTCATATATAAGCATATTCTGTGTGTGTGTGTGTGTGTGTGTGTGTGTGTGTGCACTGCCTATGTGTTTTTCTCATAGTACTGCCTAACTGTTCTTTGAAAAGTGTACTGTTGGATCACTTGGAGCCTCAGAGAAAGAATAGTGAGATGAGTACAAATCTACTGGCTTTAGAAGAAGTATAAAATTGCATATCCTACTGGAGCTTTTGTTTTTTTCTTTTAAAGGTTATATTTAACCATTGTTTATTTTGTTAAATTCCATTGTGTAACATAAATAAATGAATATAGGTTTAGAAGCTGACCATATAGTTAATGTTAAACACACAAATCTAACAGAAGAGGGTAAACAGGATACTCTAAGCCAACTTTCTATTAATACATCAGATGGTATGTGCTTTGGGCTCTGTTTTTATGCACATCTTCTGAAAACGCACATCTGAATAAACTCACATCTTATTCTAAGCGTCCACCATCACAATCAAAAATACAATTCTAGGTGTTCTGTGGGAATCATGAAAAAGTATAACAGCAGCATATGCAATCTATCCCCAAATTACTATCCACCCCCCCAAAGTGTTGATAGGTTGAACTTTTATGACTTGGAACATATAAATAATGCTATTCATGGTGGTTTGGTTTCGGGCCAGTCTTCAAATCCAGTTAACCCAAAATGTAATTTAAAAATTGATTCTAATCTCCATATGTAATTACATTTTTATGGGAAAATAAATCAATATGTCTTTCTCACTGAAGCACTAATGTCATACTGGTTACTATTTTATTTCTTTAGACTTTTAACTTTTGAAAAGGGTTTGTAAACACTCTACTGGTATAGTAGATTATTTTTGCAGCAAATATTACTTAGCCCCCCGCCCAGCACTGCTCCCTAGATGGGTAGATTATACTTCCTTATCTCTTGACTTTGAGCTCGGCCATGTGACTTGCTTTGGTCAGTGGATGCATTTCACAAAGAGCCTTTAATTGTTCTTGCTGTCCTGGGTCCCTGCCTCAGAACAAAAAATGTGGAGCAAAGACTCCACAGGCAAACCTTAGATGTCAGAATGAAAAATACATTATCATTTGCCACTGGCATTTTGTGGTAGTTTGTATGTGTTAACTATTGTTTCAGTAATTCTTCATAATAACCACCTACAAGTCTGTGGAGCGTGTCTCAAAAGGAGACTCAAATGTTAAAAAAAAAAATGCTACAAGATTTGTGTCAGAATTAAGCTAAGAGCATAAAATTTTGCGTATTTAGAGATGACACTCTAAATTTAATCGCTTAAATCAGTCCTGATTTTTTTTTTTTAAGATTTTATTTATTTATTTGAAAGAGAGAGCGTGAGAGCAGGAACACAAGCAGGGGGAGAGGGAAAGGGAGAAGGCAGGCTTCCCGCTGAGCAGGGAGCCCGATATGGGGCTTGATCCCAGGACTCTGGGATCATGACCTGAGCTGAAGGTAGATGCTTAACGACTGAGCCACCCAGGCGCCCCCAGTCCTGATTTAAAAAAATAAAACAGGGGTTTTGGGTGGCTCAGTCGGTTGAGAGTCCCAACTCTTGGTTTTGGCTCAGGTCATGATCTCAGGGTCACCATCTCAGGGTTGTGAGATTGAGCCCTGTGTCAGGCTCCATGCTCAGTGGGGAGTCTGCTTGAGATTCTCTCCCTCACCCTCTGCACCACCCCGCCCCCATGGTCTCTCTCTCTCTCAAATAAATAAACCTTACAAACAATAAAAAAATAAAACAGTAATATGTTTAAGAAGTGAGGCAAGAATACACTTTTGAAAATACCTCTTTATTCACGTTCCCTTGCTATAACTCGTTCTACTTTGAATAACTCAGGGAAAGAAGAATAATGGTAGAAAATTAATGATGGACATTTAAAAACATTGACCAATGATAATAAAATCAATGAAGGATGTAACATTAGCAACATAATATTGGAAAAATAAAGAAACAGAGGCTCTGAAAACTGTCAAAATATTAAAAATTGTATTTGGTAAGAGATTAGAGAATTTTTGGCAATATGAAGTCTGGACAGGTGTCAGGGACAAGAGGAATTAGGGAAATATTCTTAAAATTATAGAGGGGAATATATTACTAGTGCTTGGAAAGCAAGGAAAACAGTATAACCTAGTGTTATGCCAGGAGAGCCTGAGAAAGATCTATAGCCTAATGAGTAAGCTTGGTTCACCATCACCAGAGGTAAATATCCTTAGTCACAAATAAGATCTTTTAATAATAAGGATAAAAACAGAATGTATATTGGGGTATTCTTGATAGCATGTAAAGAATGCCCAGAGTAACAAAGTCCTAGCTGTTGGCCTGCTTATTTCTGTCCTAATATTTCTGTTAAAATGGTTCTTCTCCAAACCACACTCTGATAACAGACAGAATTGCACTTGGTCTTCATGAGCAAATTAGTCATTTCTTTGATTGCTAATAATCATCAATATTCAGTGTATTTAAAGGTGCACTGATGGAGTTAAGTATCCTTATTTTAAGGTTTGATGTGGATATTTATTCAGATGTTATACAACTGAAAGCCAAAGGAGCATAAAACAGAACATCCCTAAGGAATTTGTGGGAAAAGGTGATTGCCTACAGTTAGGCAAATAGCCCAAGGTAACTTGTCTAAATCTTTGTTTCTGCCTAGAGATAATACATGGATTCTTATTTATCAGTCAGTATTTTCTCAGGAGGAATCACACTAAAAAAACAAATATCTTCTAATGTTGCTTTTTTACCATTAACTAAAATCTGCTTCAGAATTCAAGCATTCTTTCAAATAAAAACTCACACCTCAGGCATTCTTTAGTTTTTCCCTAAATTTTTATTTCGAGGCTAGGATTGCGGAAATAAGAAAAAATCTTAACTTGCATAGATGAATGCACAGAAAGTTGTAAAATATGGTTTTAAGTGTCCACAATTTAGATTCCACATACAAGTGAGATCATAGAGTATTTGTCTTTCTCTGACTTATTTTACTTACTGTAACACCCTCAAATTGCTTTTAGCTTTTCACTGTTGAGGATGATGTTAGCTGTAGGCTGTACTATAATTTTTCATCTTCAGTGCAACCCTGCAAAATAGATATTATTTCCCTCTCTTCTACAGGTGAGGAAACTGATGCTCATTAAGACTAAACAACTTTGAAAAGTTTATTATTTATTTTTCATAATTCTGTAAAATATACTGCTCAAATAGAAGCTAATTTTTTTCTTTCTTTTTAATGGTAATTTTATCATTTGTGTTAGCTATTATCAATTCTAAGTACTTTTTATTTGAGTTTTTAAACATTTTCTGAGTCATAAGAAGGTGAAATTTGTATCTTTCTCAGCTTTACTGAGATATAATTGACATATAACATTGTGTACGTTTAAAGTGTAAATATGTTGATTTGATACCCTTATATATATTGCAGTATGAAGGGTAAACACTGCCAGTTAGAAGATGACTAAGTTCTGCAACTCTAATGTATATATTGTAATGATAGTCAACAAAAACTGCTAAGAGAATAGATCTAAAATTTTCTCACCACAAAAAAGAGATGATAATTATATGATATGATGGGAGGTGTTAGCTAATTTTGTATTTTGTATTTTATTAAACATTTTTCCTTTATGCTATGTCACATTATTAGAACATTCAAAACTGTATTAATAATGGTGCAAACATCTTTCTCTCTCTATTACACACACCAGTGTATTATGTCACTCCTCTGCTTGCCACCCATAAAGACTCTTACAATAAAAATCTAAACTCCTTACTTTTTCCTACGTGAAGAAATTGCACTGCATTAATACAGTGGACTACAGTTAAGTAATAGGAAGGATAAACTATTCATGTAACATGTCTGAGTTTCATATGCGTTATTCTAAATGAAGTCATATCTGGCTTCTAGATACATGTTCTGTCTTGTTTCTCTCATCCTTCCCCTTGTCTACTATGCTGAACATCCACTGACTTCTTTTAAGTTGCTCATACACACCATGCTCTTTCATGCCACCTACGGTTTCTGCATCCTCAAAATCCTGTACATTCTTTCTGTGCATGCCTAGTTTTCTCTTTTTCCCCCCCCAACTTTAATGTTACATGGTTAGAGAAGTCTTCCCTGACCTCACCAGCCCAACTATTCTACCATACTACCCTCTATTAAATCTATCTACATCGTATTAGTTTCCTTATACCATTTTTCAGTAATGAAGATTAAAATGAAGATTATAAAGATACTATGTGGTCACACATTCTAAAATATCTTAAGTTTTTTTTTTTCTAAATTAAGGGATGATTTAATTTCTCTCTCCTTTTGAATATAGATTACCAAGTCAGGTTGTAGAATCACTTGAAAAATATCAATTAGGGAATTAAGTAATACCTAGACACATTTTAGAAATAAGAAAAATAGCTGCATTAAGCACTGGAACAGATAGACTGCTGTATACACTATTTATTTTGAAAAATATGAATCTAAGCCTCTAACTTAAGACCTTCAGAAGTATGGTAAAGAAAATTATATAAAGCAGTGACTCGCAAACATTAACATGCATCAGTATCACCATCGAAAATACTGATTTTTCGGCTCAACTGTTAGAGATTCTGATTCAGAGCGTCTGGTGTGGGGCTGAATTTTTGCTTTTGTAATACGTACCCAGTTAATACTGATGCTGCTGGTCTATGGACCACACATTGTGAATGACTGTAATACAGGAAACACTCGGGTTGGGGGGCCAGAGGGATAAGGGGAAGTACTGGATTCTGACTTCAGGTAGGAGGGAGAGGAAGCCAATATTTGGCAACTGAGGAGGCCACAGGAGCAGAGGAATTGAAATTCTAAGATTAATTTTTGACCCAGAGTTTTTATTTCTGAAATGTTTAAAACAATGAATGAATGAACTAATAACATTGCCACTCATGAAAATATATTATTTAAGTTACAGTCAAGGAACCATAATGTACTTGACTTGCAAAATGTGTAACAAAATACTTCCTGACCAATATTAGATTTAATCAATTTACAACACATTTCAAAGAATTACATAATCATTCACATCTGTCTTCATGTGTGGAATGCTCTAAACCCTATCAAAATTTAATTTGAATCCAGTGTTTGAGCAAATCTGGTTTAAATAATTTTTCTGTGGATAAGGGACAGCTTCCTTTCCACTTTTGTATGTGTTGTTATTTAAAAGCCCTACTTCTGTCCCTGAAAAGGTAGAAAGGAAAGTGCATGAAATTGGAGTAGAAATGCATGACCTCCATTTTCTCGCAGGGATTTTTTTTTGGTAGGTTAACAAGATTTTCACTTATTGCATGTTTGATGTCTTTTGATGAGAGAAGCTATATAAATATCAAATATTATTCTAGGCAAAGGGTTCATTAGTGCTTTATTTTCCATTAATTTTGCCAAGACCAAATTGGCACTGAATGCAATTCTACAGAATGTTTGGCAACCACTTGTTTTCTGTCAAAGTCATGTCAATATACAGATGGATTCCATTTTCACAGGAACTAAAATAAAGTGATATTCAGATTAAAATTTGGGATGAAATAACTATTAATGTGTGAAATGCCTTAAGGAATTTATGCAGTATTGCAGACTATGATGAAATGCAATAAAAGCTAACTAAATTATGAAAGTACTCAGGAAAATAGATGGAGTTGGGTATGTTATTATGATGACCATTGGCAGACTCATGTAATCATACTATACCAATAGCAAAGGGAATATTTTTAAATTTAAAATTACCCAATGAGTAAATCTGACCAGAAATAACTCCTAATGTTGATATAAAGAAAATACATCTCCCTTGGGAAAAGTGCTGTTTGTTACTGTCTGAGCACATCATAAAACTTTAATCCTACATTGTGAAAAATTGTGTGTGTGTGTGTGTGTGTGTGAATGTGCACAAGGGTGAAACTATTGAGAGTCATGAAGGTGATCCTGTGAAAGTAGACTATCTTGGCTATAAGGCGCATGAACAGCTTGATATTTCACAGGGCTGAGTCTTAGTCACTCTTTTATGCTTTAGAATTATCTGAGACTAATGATTTAATCATTTATAACAAGAGGACTAGGAGAGTCTTTAGAAAGAGACACAAACTGTCCTTACTTCAGTCTTTCAATGACTTTATTGATAGCAAACCATGTAGATGGTATGGTCTTAAGCCCTAGAGCTATAGAAACAAACAATATATGTGTTTCTATGGAACTTAGTGGAACTTAATTTGTATTCTATTAGGGAAGGCACATAATTTAAAAATACATATATAATATGTGAAATACATGTTAAATATATAATATAAATATAAAATGTATTGACAGGGTCATGGATTTATAGAAAAGTTGGAGCCGTTTAGGTAATAGAGTTTGAGATGATGCCATTTTAAGAGAGATATCAAAGCGAGTGTCTCTGAGGGAGTGATATTTGAGCAGAGATCTGAAAATGGGTGACAACCTATGGGAAGAAATTTCCAGTTTGAAAAAATAAGGGTACATGAGTGTAAACATACTTGTTATTTTTAAGGAACATCAGTAAAGCCAGAGGAGTACATGGAGGGAAACTATGGCCTGGGACACATCATGAAGGCATGGAGAAGATCATGTTGGCCATATAAAAATTTATATTTTAATCTGAATTGAATGTAAATCCATTAGAACATTTTGAGCAGAAAAGTGACGTGATCTGACTCATTTATAAGTAAGGAATAAATTCTATCTGAATGTAGAAGTTTGCAGATTTAAGTAACTTTGGAATATCGGCACATGCTTTTGAGCCTACTAAGGTTCTACTGTTATCCTGATGAAATATTAATTCAGAATAATATTTAAATGCATTTTAATTTAAAATAACTTACTATATGCTAGGAATACTCTCTAAGTGCTTTATTCTTCCCGTGAAGCACATTTATTACATCTATACACAGTTTTAAAAGTAATGCTAAAATGAACACATGTAGTCTTTATCAGTCTTATGTTAAAGTCCTAATGACCTCCTTTATAGGCCTTTTATGTTTTTTATTAAGTATATTTCTAATAATTTTTGTGTCTCATGTTGCTATAAGTGAAATTTAAAAAATATAATACCCAATATTGCGATGCTGGCATATGAAAATGATTTATAAGTTAACCTATATCCAGAGATCTTACTGAATTGTTTTATTCTAGTCGTTTTTATAGTTTCTTTAGGATTATTTATATGAAGAATCTTGTCATCTGAAAATATAGTTTAATTTCTTGCCTTCTAATCTTCATGCATTTTTTTTTCTTTTTTATATCGTCTTGCAGTGGATGTTACCTCCAGAAATGTTGTAGTGGTAAGAGCAGACATTCTTTCCTGTTTTCCTGATCCTAGGGGGAATTTGTCCATATTTACCACGAAGTAGGTTAGGAGTGTGGCTCTATAGATGTTCTTTATCAGATGGAAAAAGTTTGCTTCTGTTATGTTTCTAAGAATTTTTATCATGAATAAATATTTAATCTAACACGTGTTTCTTCATCACATCAAGGTGATCTTAATGTAGGTCTACTTTCATTGTCTTCTTAAACGTGGGTCAGATTTTCCTGGTTTTTGTAATTTTGAATTGTATTCTGTATACTGTGAATGCTATGTTATGAAGGCTCTAAATTCTGTTTTGCTCTTTGATTCTGAAGAGTCTTGATTTTCATTTGTTTATCTTAGCAAGCAATACTTGGCTCTATCCAAAATGAAAACTCCATCTCTTAGGTGCAAGCTTAATTCTTAATTCAGTTTTTTTTTTTTAATTCATTCTCAGGAGTGTATCTAGTACATTTGTGGTTCAGAAGTCAGTCAGATATTTAGGAAGAATTTGTGTACAACATAAAGGATTCCCAACTAGTATTTCTCTTTTTTTAGGGATTCAAACCTCATTTTCCAGCAGATATAGATGCCTTACACTCTGCTTCTGATTTTTCAGGACAGAAAGACTGTGGGTTTTCTGTTAGTGTTTTATGCCTTACACAATGCACTGACTTTAGCCAGCCCTCAGGCTGAAAGCTGGAAAAATGTGTAACTATATCTGTGCCACTTCCTACTTTCGAATATGGACTTTTCTTCAGAATCTGCCTGCCTTCAGATGTTTGTGTATTTGTGTGTGTGCACTTTTTTTTTGAGTTTATATTTATCTGTGACATCATTGACTTCTGCAGGAACTACTTAGCTAGAAAATAAGCAAAAGTCTTTATCTTCTTACTTCTAACCTATCTGAATTTTTCAATTATAAGAAAATTTTGTATAGACAGCTCTTAATCTTTGAAGGTCTGAAACTAATCATTTTCTTCAAAATCTTGCTCAACAAATTTAGCAAGGTATAACATCTATGTAGATAGTTATTTCTTCCACTGTAATTTGAAAATATTACTAAAATTTCAACTGGTCTATCTTCATTTGCAAATGACATGATCTTATACATAGAAGATCACAAAGGAGCACCTGGGTGCCTTAGTTGGTTAAGCATCTCTTGATCTCAGCTCAGGTCTTGATCTCAAGGTCGTGAGTACAAGCCCAGCATGGAGCCTACTTAAAAAAAAAAAAAAAGAAAAGAAAATCCCAAAGAATCTACAACAAAATCTAAAGCAAAACTATGAGAAATGATAAATTCAGCAAAGTTTCTGGGTACAAGATCAATATAAAAAATGAATTGTTTTTATATACCAGCAATGATCAATAAAAAAAGAAATTAAGAGAGTAAATCTATTTGTAATAGTATCCAAACTAATCAAAAGCCCAGGAATGAATTTAATGAAGGAATAAATTTAATGGAAAAAAATTATATACTGAAAACTATAAAACAGTGCTGAAAGAAATTAAAGACTTAGGTGAAATGGAAAGACCTTCTGTATTCATGGATTAGAAGTCAATATTACTGAGAAGTCAAAACTACCCAGTGATTTATAGATTTCATACAATCCATACTAAAATTCCAATGGCCAATGCTATGGATGTGGAAAAGTAGATCCTGAAATTCATATGGAATTGTGAGGAAACCAGATTTACCAAAATGATCCTGAAAAAGAAGAACAAAGTTGGAAGTCTCACAATTCCTGATTTCAAAATTTGCTACAAAGCTACTGTAATAAATACAGTATAGTGCTGGTATAATGATAAACATTTAAACCAATGGAATGGGATTGGGAGTCCTGAAATAAACTACATCTATAATCCTATGATGCTGGACAAGTTGCCAAGGCCATATAATGGGGAAAGAATAATCTCTTCAATAAAAGATATTGGGATAACTAGATATCCATAGGCAATAAAATGATGTTGTACCCTTATTTCACAACATATACAAAAATCAGCTCAACATAGATCAGTGGCCTAAGTAAAAGACCTAAGAAGAAGTGAAGGGTGACTGCTGAATAGGTACAAAGTTTTCCTTTGGGGTGATGAAATATCTTGAAATTAGGTGGAGGTAGTGGTTGTACAATGTAAATGAACTAAATGCCACTGAATTGTACACTTTACAATGGTTAATTTTATGTTAGGTGAATTCCCCTAAAAATTACACTGTTACTATTTTTTACAGATGGACAAAAATCCAAGATTTACAACATGTCCTGTTGGAAAGGCTTGTGGGGAAACAGGTGCTCTCATATACTGCTGATGGGAATGCAAAATAGCACAAACCCCATTGAGGGGAATTTGGCAATAGCTAGCAAAATTGCATGTATATTAAACCACTTCTAAGAATAGCTTCCATAGATGCAGTGGTAAAAAGACCAAATGATGTCTGTGCAAGTCTATTCAGTGGAACTATTTGTAATAGCAAAAGAGTAGAACAGGGTAAATGTCTATCAATAGGGATTGGTGGAATAAGCCAGGTTTCATTCACACAATGGAGGGCTCTGTGTCTGTAAGGACTGAAGAAGGTCAATTCACAGCTGTGAAGAGATTGCTGGGGTGGGTTGTTTCATGACAAAAGCAAGGTGAATGTCCAGAATAGACAAACCTACAGAGACAAATCTATAGAGATTAGTGTTTGCCTATGGCTGTGAGGAAAGGACATAGGAAATAGGAAAGTCAGGAGTTTCTTTTTCAGTAATAAAATTAAGTGGTGATGCGTGTACAACTCTGAAAATACTAAAAACCATTGAATTGTATATTTAAATGGGTGAACTTTATAGTATGTGAATTACATCTCAATAAAGTTGTTACAGAAAAAGAGAAGTGATAGATTTGGCATGTGGATGCAGAAATGTATCAGATTGCATATTTTAGGTCATTGAGCTACAGTAAATTAATAGTCCAGAGGCAATGGTTCAGGTTAACAGAGATTTTCATAAAATATTCTTATTTGGAGAGACCTTCAAAAAGGGGGCAGGGGTAAGAAGGAAGTGATTTCCAATCTAGGTTAAATTAACACAAAATTCTGGAAAATAATTTATTTTATTTTATTTTATTTTATTATGTTATGTTAATCACCATACATTACATCATTAGTTTTTGATGTAGTGTTTCATGATTCATTGTTTGTGTATCCTGGTGATGGGTATTAAAGAGGGCACATTCTGCATGGAGCACTGGGTGTTAGGAACAAACAATGAATCATGGAACACTACATCAAAAACTAATGATGTAATATATGGTGATTAACATAACAATAAAAAATTTAAAAAAAAAGAGGGCACATACTGAGTGGAGAACTGGGTGGAAAATAATTTTTTAGATAAAGGAGGGAGTGCTTTCTCATTTAGAAGGCCAAGAACCAAACTATTGGAAGCAAAGTGGAATGGGCTTAGAGTTATTTTAGAGCTCACTCTTACCTGAAGAAAAAAAATATTTGAAACTGGCTCATGAAGTGACAAAGCAAATGGATAAAGAGCAGCGAAAAGTATAAGTAAGCTGATCTGGTATCTAATCTCGCCAGGACTGGTTATAGAGGAATTATAAGCAAAGTCTAGAAGAATTCCACAGGAGAACATTAAAAATAGGATTAGGGAAGGAGTCTAGGAAAGAAATAGTTTCGTTGGCCAGCCTCTCTTTTTTTATGCATATCTGATTCTTTCATGTTAGCTGGAAATTCCTGTAGAATGGGTCATTGTACGCTTTTCACAATCAGAATGTTGGAGGAAAATGAGAAAACCGAGGAGAAAACCAGTGGCACAGAGGTGATGGTTAACGAAGGGAGCAAGCTAAATTTGTGGAGGCTGCAAGATGTCAGGTGACAAGATAAGTAGACAAAAAGTAGTTGATTATAAATTAGCCAACCAGAATAATTTTGCCATGATTTAAAAGCAATTAAAGAGTCACATCATCACATTAATATCACTTTAATATTCAACTTCTCTGTCACCTGTCAAAACAAGTTTTTTTTTAAAAAAATAGCTTTTATGTAAAATATTCCATAGTAAATTTAAGAACATTTAATCCTTGATTATATTTGTATAAGTGAATGACACATGAATAAAATGAGTCCTACAGATAATTTGATCTTTTTTTGTAGTATATGCTGAAGATTGAATATTTGTGGGGTTATTGCTCTGATTAAAATTTACTTACACACCTTAATATTCCAGAGACTCGATAATAAGTATACAGAGAAATGACTCACCTTTAATCTAGTAAACTAGATTTCTTGATTTTAAGAGATTTATGTCATGGACTTTTGAAAATAGTGTTTTTAAAGGATACCTAATACTGATAGGGTATTAGGTTTAAAGCTGGTTTAGAAGAAAATATCAGTTTCCCCCCTTCTTCCCCTGACCAATATCCAATTCAGTGCATTTAAAAACAAAGGGGTAACTTACTTGAATGTTAAACATGGGAGACTTTCTAACTGGTAATCATAGAAAATAGTTTTCTCATTTCCTCAACTTACTTTCTCCTCAGAACATTTTAGATGCTTCCCAACTGTTAGTTCATATATTTATATCCAAGATGTAGTAGATTATTATATTTCCTCGTTGATTTTAAATCTAAAATGTGGTTTCAGGATTCAACTCTACTACTAATTTAGTTTCTTTTGGCATTTTATCTTTTCAAATGTTATCCAAATGGAACAAAAATGTTCTCTAACAACTCATGGGAGAAAAAAGGGAGAAATAATATTTTTGATGGTTTGTTCAATCTTTTAAATTTTGTTCTCATTTTTACTCCTATATAGAGATGACCTGAAAGCTATATTTTAAATCTAAGGAAAGAAATCCCAAATGCAAGGGACCAAGAAATTTACTTATTTAATTTGTGGTGTTTGAAAATTATAATGTGGAGTTCAGGATTATAGGTTTGGAGTTCTGGAGGCAATTACTTTTTTAAAAAAAAGTATTATTCAATTATTGTTATTTTATGTTATTATAGTTTAAGAACATTGTCTTAGCAATTTGCACTTTTAAATAAAATATTGTCTCCTTGGTAGGTTTCATTATACCATGCGCTTCCTAATGTTTATATTATACCTGATATATAATAATTTTGTTAATATTCTTTCTGAAGAGCTTTCACAGAATTAGTCTAACTTAATACTGATCAGAGTCATGTAATTTATATCTGAAATCTTACATCTGATCATAATTGTTTTTTTTTCATTAGCGATGTATTTCTCATTAACTATTCTTCAGCATAGATTTTTAAATCTAAACTATATTAAAACAAAATACATTTCTAGTAGGGCTTCAAATGCTGATAATTCTTCTTTTCTTCATTTTCTAAATATTTTTTGTGTATCGACTATGTGCAATTACTACTCTAAGCATTGAAAGTGAATGGTAAGCCACTGAGCTGAGTTTTACCTCCATCTCTAGGTCTCACTTAAAAGTCATCTTTCCTGTAAAAATTTCCCAAGTATTCTAGTCTATATTGATCTTTTGTTTTTTTTTATTGAAGTTTACATTAACATTCGTCATTTGGATACATCAAACAATTAAACAGTTGTTGAGTGCCGCTAATATGCCAGGAACATAAAGCAGATATTATATTTGATTATGTATTCTTTTATATTTCTCATTTATTATATTATGTACATATTGCCAAGATAACCTTGAGATTATATCATTTTAATTTGTTTTCTCACAGAATTGGGCACAAAATAGGAACGCAATAAATACATCTTGAATTGATTAATTGGGTGATGGGCCTTCTTTTTATTTATTTATTTATTCCTTTTCTTTTTTAAAGTAGGCCCCACCCCCAGCATGGAGCCCAGAGTGGGGCCTGAACTCATGACCCTGAGATCAAGACCTGAGCTGAAATCAAGAGTCGGGTGCTTAATGCCTGAGCCATGTGCCCCTGAGTGATGGGCCTTCTTAATATTAACCACTTTCAGTGTGCCTGGGTGACTCAGATGGTTGAGTCTGCCTTTGGCTCAGGTCATGATCTCCAGGTCCTGGGATGGAGCCCCATGTCGGCCTCCCAGCTCAATGGGGAGTCTGGTTCTCCCTTTCCCTCTGCCTCTCCCCCTGCTTATGCTCTCTCTGTCTCTGTTTCTCTCTCTCAAATGAATAAATAAAATCTTTAAAAATATATATTAAACATTTTCATCATGCCTGACCTAGGAAGGAAGGAAGGAAGAAAATGAATGGTAAGCCAGAAGAAAGTGACTTTAACCCCCTGCCCCTCCCGCCCCTGCCATGATTCCAGATTCTGTTATATAATAAATTATAGAAACATAGTTTCAAGTGAGGAAACAGAATGCTGTAAACTTTTAAAAGGTAAACTGATCCATCATGGATGTAATGTCATGGATAAATTTTTTGAATATGTAAAGTGTTAGTTAACATCTAAAAGAAGAGTCGGAGTTAAGAAAATGAATAAATGAAGGGATCTCATGTTTTAGAAATGTGGGAAGTTCCAAGGGAAAGTGGGAAAAAAATGGCTGCAAATAACTGAAAGAAGTCAGTATTGCCCCCATTTTGAGCTAAGGCTTAAAGTGACATATTATCTGAGAGTATCTTACAGTGACTTTATCAGTATCTCATTGCTAATCAGATAGAAGTATGCAGATTCACCTGGTCTGGCTGATGCTAAATCTCCTGATGATAGAGAGAAATCCAAAATTTAATCACAGTGTGGAAGAATTGTCATGATCTGGCCCTAGCTTTCCTTTCAATCTGATTTTCCATTCCATCTCATCCTGTAAACTGCATCTCAAATGATATGGTAAAATCTTAGAAGTCACAAAGCAAGTCTTATTTATCTTTCTGTTCCCCTTAGGACCTGGCAAAACATCTTGCTCTGGTAGGAACTCAATAAATATTTATTGAATTTTCATTAACATTTCCATTGCCATAAAAATGCAATTTGAACTATAAAGAAACCCAAAATGGGTAGTGCTTATCAAAAAAAAAGCAGACAAGTGTTTGTTTTTTGTTTTGAGAATAAAAAACAGCTTAGCCAAAATAGCATGATAGTCTGTGACAACCGTTGTAAAACAGAGGAGTTAGTTCTCAGTAAAATTTTAATTAATCCCTGAACAAAAGAAATATAGTATCAAATATGTACAGTTATTTGAAATAATTTGTTTTTGTTTTCATAAGCACTTACAATTTATGTCATTTTGCTTGGTTTTACGTAGCTTAAAAAATGGCTTCAATATTAAGTCTTTTTGGAACCTGGTAGACTATGAATAAATAAAACTAAGTTTTTTCATCTCAGAAGCTCATCTCCTTATTGTCTGAAATTGTGTCATTTGCTTTGTATAGTCAATTTGTAATGGAGAATTGTCATATGAATTAATAAATTTCCCTTTTCAATTATGCATACAAAATTGTTACTAAATACAAAAGATAATCTAATTATAAAATACAGTTGAGCTATTACTTGAGATACATTCTCTGGTAAAGTTTCTAATGAAATTCTAAAGCCAAATGGTTGGTAGTTTTATCATTATGATATGCCTTAATTCTTGGTGTCTTGTGGCTTTATTATTTTCTATGTTGTGGCCCCAAAGCATTTGTGCCTTCTAACCAATTATCTAACTCTAAGCCCAGTCCATTGAGGGAGAAATCTGTGGCAAATCTTAAGACAATAACTTCTACTTTATGTTTCACCATGATGAGGAAAGAGTCTTTATTATTCCTAGGCTGGTGGAGGAAGTAAGGTGGGGGCTCCTCAGTGATGGTGTACTAAGTGCATTAAATGAATTCCTTAATCAAACTCTATAACAATCTTTTGAGGGATGAATTCTTATTCCTTTTTAATACGAAGAAAGTGGCATTCCCTTGGTCACAGAAGTAAGAGGTGCTGGACTTTTTTTCTCCTGTGGTTTTCAGGTCCATGTGTTTGGAGTCTTCTGAGTTAGCCTTTAAGCTCTATAACTGAAAGGAGGTAGGACCCACATGTTGCAATTTTAGTTTGAGAGAGCTGAAAGGAGCTCTGACACTTCCATCTTCTAACTGTGTAAACTTGGGAAATTTATATAATATTCGTGAGCTTCAGTTTCGTTCTCTATAAAATGAGAATAATAGCACTTATCTTTTGAGGTCATTGGGATAAATAAAGTGTATAAACCATATTGCCCAGTGCCTGGCATTGAATCACTTTTGCTGTTATTATTCCTAATGACAGAAACAGTGAAAGTAGTAACCTAATCAGAAATTGAGTCTCTTTCCTAGCAGCCTGTGTTTAGGTGAGTTGTCTTTAATTGAATCATCTGTATAACTAGAATAAACTTACTAAGAATTTGTGTAAATATTAAAACTGAATGTATATAGTGCTCCTAGCAGAGTGAGATATTGTGAGGTCTTAACATATATTTATATCTTACTCTTCTCTGTGTGAATTACCTTAGCTACAATTTTAATGTGTAGGAAATGGGACCATTGAAAGATGCAGGGACCACCAACTGAGTTTGAAAATCTTTATGAGTTTTTAAATCTCTGTGAAACACTATTTGGGTAATGGTGTTTGGATTGGGAGAGATACTATAAGGTGCCAAGTTGCAAGTGTACAATATATGTGGTTTTTCAGATTAATATGTTATAAAGGAACTTGGCTACTAACATGGTAATTCTGCTTTTAAAAGTTTAACAGCATTACATAGTGAAATCAGAACCTTTGTTTTCAATGTCTAATTTTACAACCTTTTAAAATATAGCTTTTTAAATTAATTTTAGGCAGAGCAAATACCTTAAAATATATAGACTTATTTAAGTAACTCTTTAAGCATATTAAACTAGCCTCAATGAAACTTTAGTTATATTAAACAACTTTAATATTGAATATGACATTTATTTTTTTGTCTCTATGTAAGGTCCTGTCAATTACAAAGAGAGCTCTGTGAGAACACTGCATATATGTTAATGTGATCAGCCACCACAAAATCAATTTTGGTGGCCAACTGTAAGAATTTGGTGATAAAAAAATCAAACGTTATATAGTTTTATAGAAAGATTTTTAAATTATTTTTTCCTTAAAATGGATTCCTAAACATTTTTTTATCATTTGAAGATATTTTAATTTAGTAGAAATTTACATTTTTACCAATTTAACTTTACTAAGTTTTATATCATTCCATTGAATCATATCCAGATCTGAACCATTTCTAAGATTTCTAGGAAATAATCCAAATGTTCTAGACTATGAATATCATATCTGAGCAGTGGGATTCCAACATATGTTCCTTTAACTCTATTCAACTATATACAATCACTTGCTTATACATATTTTTAAATTCTTAGAATTTGCACATGAATTCTGCTAAATACTACAAGTTAGTTTACATATTTATATAAAATAGCATTCAACAGCTTAGATGTTTTTATACTTTAAGGGTAATTATGAAGGGAATTTTGACCTTATGTGCCATACATATTCGTTTTTGAACCTAACATAATAAAATGAGGTACCTCTGGATTTGAATTTAACATTTGTATAAAACAACATAATATTTGATTAACATTTACTCAGTGTCCTACACTTCAGAAAAACTTAAGTTTTTCAGTGATATAAGAAAAAGTTAACAATTATGTATTTTAGCTATGTGATATTTTTTCTGTTATTATTAAGTGTTGGTTTTAAGAGTACGAAACCAGAGGACTTTTAGGTATTTCTAAATTAATAGCAAGCTGATTTAACATTAAAACCTTCTCGTTGGGGCACCTGGATGGCTCAGTTGTTAAGCGTCTGCCTTCGGTTCAGGTCTCATCCCAGGGTCCTGGGATCAAGCCCTGCATCGGGCTCCCTGCTCTGCGGGAAGCCTGCTTCTCCTTCTCCCACTCCCCCTGCTTGTGTTCTCTCTCTCACTGTGTCTCTCTCTGTCAAATAAATAAATAAAATCTTTAAAAAAAATAATAAAAATAAAACCTTCTCATTGATAGATTTAACTATTTTTTTGTAAATTAAAATACCATGGAAACAGCTAAAATATTTATAAACACATTAAAATCAAATATAAAATTATAAATAAAACTTAAATTATACTGCCATCACAGTTCAAAGTATTTCTGTTGAGTAGAAATAATTCAGTCAGTCATCACAAAAGTGTTATATACCAATGGTTTTCTAGACAGTGAAGCTACGACAGTGAACAAAACAGAAAAAAATATCATTGCTCATGGGACACTTAATAGGAAAATTGGGCAAAAACCAAGGTAGATAGTTAATGGTATGGGAAATGGTGATATGTTACAAAACAAAAAATAAGAGGGATTTTGGAAGGAGGTTGGGGAGTTGCATGGAGGTATTGGTTTTACAAAATTAAATAGAGTAGTCAGAAAAGATTTCATTGAGAAAGTGACATTTTATTAAAGATCTGAAGGCATAATGTAAAGGAACTAAGTCATGCAAATATATAGGAAAGAACATTTTGGGTACAAGAAACAAGTGCAAATGGCCTCAAGCGTAGAACAGTTAAGAGGTCAGAGTGAGCAAAAAGGATAGTAGTAAGTATGAAAAACAAGACAACAAGCCCAAAATGGAGTTGCTTATGCTAAACCCTATGTCACCAGACTGCACCAATCCTTAGCCCTTGTTTAGTCTGTGGTTCCAGTCTAGGGCTTAGAAACACAATTTGTATCCTAATGCTCTGTTATGAACTAGTGAGTTTTGCATTAGCATAGCTCATGGCTAAAATTTTAAAAGCTGTTAAGATTTCTATGTCTATAGGTCTGTGTATGATTATGTGTATGTTCTAGATCTGTTTTTTCCCTACCTCTGGATGGTATTGCCAGAGAGCTCTATTTAATTGGCTTAAAGACAAACATTTATATAAATCAAGTATAATAAAATATAGAAACTAACCCAAATGTTTTTCAAGTTCACATAATCTTGGGTAACATTTGGTAAATAAAAGCTAGTTTAAGCTTATTGGTTAAGACACCCATGTCTTGGGTGCCTGGGTGGCTCAGTCGTTAAGTGTCTGCCTTCGGCTCAGGTCATGATCCCAGGGTCCTGGGATCGAGTCCCACATCAGGCTCCCTGCTCGGCAGGAGGCCTGCTTCTCCCTCTCCCACTCCCCCTGCTTGTGTTCCTGCTCTCGCTGTCTCTCTCTGTCAAATAAATAAATAAAAATCTTAAAAAAAAAAAAAAAAGACACTCATGTCTTTAGAATTATCAGCATTAAATATAATACTTTATTTTTACTTAGGTTTACTGTAAGTCAAATAAGCTCATGTTATCTCTGTTACAGAATTTGTAAAGAAAGAATTTTAGATTATGGTTAAGCTGTTTAATGCCTCATGAAATTTTCATAGTAATCTAAACATAGTTGTTAAGAACAAGTAAATAGATGAAAGTACTTAGTTTATAAAAACTTTAAGCAATGATTATGCTTTATTGTATGTCTACTTAAAAATAGTTTCTAAATCTTTAGTAACTTAAAAACAAAGTTATAATGATATAAGTTTAGTGATATTCATTGAATATCTACATAATTTCCAAAAAAGATGCAATATTGAAATGTTAATTACTGAACATAGATTTATCCACTTTTGGTTTATATTTACAGAGGAACTAAAGATAACTGGGTGTATTAATAAACATGTTTTGTGCAACACTGAAAAATTTACTGAGGAAGAATATACTTCTAGAAATTATAAAATATATTTATAAATTTGCCAATCCACAGAATGCTAGTGTAACAGTCCACAATTGCTTGCTTCTTAGTTTTCATGAGGAATAAAGCATTCTAATCAATATATGTACTTAAAGCTCCTTTAAATAATAAAGATGAGAGGAAACAACTGTGTATGAAAAGTAGGTAAGGAAAGGCTGGTCGTTCCAGAAAGAGAAAAAGAAAAAAAAAAAAAGACAAAATCTTAATGCACATAAAAAAGTTGTAGAAAATTTATGGAAAAGGAATCTTGGAAAAGGAATTTTATGTGTGGTCAAGATGGCTAAGATTAGAATGGATTTATTATATTTTTACAAGAATGAATTTTAATATCTTAAGTATACTGGTACAAAATTAGAATTTGGTTTTCTCCCTATTAACAGGATGATGTTTTTTCTTGGAGTTTAGGTCTGCTCTTGATTAAAGGTTGTAAAAGGTTTTTGTTTGTTTGTTTAACCTTTTGAGTAATCTACCTGGAAAGCAAGGAATTTTTGACTTACCAAATAACCTATTGTGCTTCATGTTGTCTCTGAATTTTTCAATCTGAGCAACTTGGACAATCGTATTTAGTAGAGATGGAGAAGAAATAGATTTACAGGGTATGTGTGTATGGTGGTTGATGGGGAGTGATCAGAAGCTCAGTTTTTGGTATGGTGGTTTGATAATTTTATTAGACATTCAAGGAGAGATGACAAGTAACTAAGTTAGTTACATAAGCTAGATGAGCAGAAAACTATGGGCTCAAGGTATCAATCTAGGAGTTATCAGAATATTTAAAACCATTTATGAGTTCACCAAAGATTTGATAGACATGAGAATTTAGAGGAAAAGAAATTCAATGACGTAAACGTTGGGCACTCCAAGTTTTAGAGTCTGGGAGTAAACAGAAGATGGAGAAGGAGCCCCTAGATATATGGGAGAAAGACCATGACACCGTGGATTATAGGATACTGGATGAAGATAGGGAGTGGAAATGAATGATCAACTAGGACTTATTGGGCAGGTAAAATGAGAATAGAAAACTGATTTTAATCTAAACCTTTAGTTTAGAATGGCTGAATTCAAAGGAATCTTATGTTATTCAACCAAAAAGTATTTTACAAATTAGAAAGCGCAATAGTTAATTGTATTTTCCAATACTTACCAGATAATTACAGAAGGTTGGGACCATGTCCAAGAATACTGAATAACTAATTCTTAGTCTACTAATATAGAAATGAAATATTTTGGCATTTGGAGAAAGAGGACATAGTTCCTGGACGTTTTAAGTAGCTCTGAGACAGAAATATTCACTTTTTGGTAGATTTGTGCTATACTTATTATCTCATCTGCTTTTTGTATTATTGATTTTTTTTCTTTTGATATTTTCCCTGCTTGACTTCTGACATTTGCAGTTAAACTCAAAAGCATAGTCTCGTGGCATATTGAAAAAAATTCCCTTTGCCCTCTTAATTAAATCTGAAGTTCACCAGCCTCCTTTCAGTCATTTGACCTCCTTTATTTCTTGTTTTAGTTTTACTGAGACCATCATTTTGAAAGGTATAGCTAATATTCATATGATATGATTAAATTTCTAGCCAACTGGCATTTATTTATTTATTTATTGTTATGATTTACTTATTATTTAAATTTTATTTATATTATGTTAATCACCATACATTACATCATTAGTTTTTGATGTAGTGTTCCATGATTCATTGTTTATGTATAACATCCAGTGCTCCATTCAGTACGTGCCCTCTTTAATACCCATCACCAGGCTAACCCATCCCCCCAACCCCCTTCCCTCTAGAACCCTCAATTTGTTTCTCAGAGTCCATAGTCTCTCATGGTTCATCTCCCCCTCCGATCTCCACCCTTCATTTTTCCCTTCCTACTATCGTCTTTTTTTTTTTTTTAACATATAAGGTATTATTTATTTCAGAGGTACAGGTCTGTGATTCAACAGTCTTACACAATTCACAGTGCTCGCCATAGCACATACTCTCCCCAATGTCTATCACCCAGCCACCCCATCCCTCCCACCCCCCACCACTCCAGCAACACTCAGTTTGTTTCCTGAGAATAAGAATTCCTCATATCAGTGAGATCATATAATACATGTCTTTCTCTGATTGACTTATTTTGCTCAGCATAATACCCTCCAGTTCATTTGTTCTTTGGGTGTTGAGTTTGATAAGTTCTTTATAGATTTTGGATACTAGCCCTTTATCTGATATGTCATCTGCAGATATCTTCCTCTATTCTGTCGGTTGTCTTTTGCTTTTGTTGACTGTTTCCTTTGCTGTGCAAAAGCTTTTTATCTTGATGAAGTCCCAATAGTTCATTTTTGCCCTTGCTTCCCTTGCCTTTGGCGCTGTTTCTAGGCAGAAGTTGCTGCGGTTGAGGTTGAAGAGGTTGCTGCCTGTGTTCTCCTTTAAGATTTTGATGGACTCCTGTCTCACATTGCGGTCTTTCAACCATTTTGAGTCTATTTTTGTGTGTGGTGTAAGGAAATTGTCCAGTTTCATTCTTGTGCATGCGGCTGTCCAATTTTCCCAAAACCATTTCTTTAAGAGACTGTCTTTTTTCCATTGGACATTCTTTCCTGCTTTGTTGAAGATTAGTTGACCATAGAGTTGAGGGTCCATTTCTGGGCTCTCTATTCTGTTCCATTGATCTATGTGTCTGTTTTTGTGCCAGTGCCGTACTGTCTTAATGATTACAGCTTTGTAATAGAGCTTGAAGTCTGGAATTATGATGCCACCAGCTTTGCTTTTCCTTTTCAACATTACTCTGGCTATTCGGGGTCTTTTCTGGTTCCATACAAATTTTAGGATTATTTCTCCATTTCACTGAAAGAAGTTGATGGTATTTTGATTGGGATTGCATTAAATGTGTAGATTGTTCTAGGTAGCATTGACATCTTCACAATATTTGTTCTTCCAATCCATGAGCATGGAACGTTTTTCCATTTCTTTGTGTCTTCCTCAATTTCTTTCATGAGTATTTTATAGTTTTCTGAGTACAGATTCTTTGCCTCTTTGGTTAGATTTATTCCTAGGTATCTTATGGTTTTGGGTGCAGTTGTAAATGTGATCGACTCCTTAATTTCTCTTTCTTCTGTCTTGTTGTTGGTGTATAGAAATGCCACTGATTTCTGTGCTTTGATTTTATATCCTGCCACTTTACTGAATTCCTGTATGAGTTCTAGCAGTTTTGGGGTGGAGTCTTTTGGGTTTTCCACATAAAGTATCATATCATTTGCAAAGAGTGAGAGTTTGACTTCTTCTTTGCCGATTCAGATGCCTTTTATTTCTTTTTGTTGTCTGATTGCTGTGGCTAGGACTTCTAATACTATGTTGAATAGCAGTGGTGATAGTAGATATCCCTGCCGTGTTCCTGACCTTAGGGCGTAAGCTCTCAGTTTTTCCCCATTGAGAATGATATTTGCTGTGGGTTTTTCATAAATGGCTTTTATGATATTGAGGTATGTCCCCTCTATCCCTATACTCTGAAGAGTTTTGATTAAGAAAGGATGCTGTATTTTGGTAATCTTTTTCTGCATCTATTGAGAGGATCATATGGTTCTTGTTCTTTCTTTTTAAGATTATATTTATTCATTTGACAGAGAGAGATAGTGAGAGCAGGAACACAAGCAGGGGAATGGGAGAGAGAGAAGCAGGCCTCCCACGGAGCAGGGAGCCCAATGCGGGGCTTGATCCCAGGACCCTGGGATCATGACCTGAGCCTAAGGCACATGCTTAACGACTGAGCCACCCAGGCACCCCTTGTTCTTTCTTTATTAATGTATTGTATCACATTGATTGATTTGTGGATGTTGAACCAACCTTGCAGCCCAGGGATAAATCCCACTTGGTCGTGGTGAATAATCCTTTTAATGTACTGTTGGAGCCTATTGGCTAGTATTTTGATGAGAATTTTTGCATCCATGTTCATCAGGGATATTGGTCTGTAATTCTCCTTTTTGATGGGGTCTTTGTCTGGTTTTGGGATCAAGGTAATGGTCGCCTTATAAAATGAGTTTGGAAGTTTTCCTTCCATTTCTACTTTTTGGAACAATTTCAGAAGAACAGGTATTAATTCTTCTTTAAATGTTTGGTAGAATTTCCCCGGGGAAGCCATCTACCCCTGGGGTTTTTTTTTTGGGAGATTTTTGATTACTGCTTCAATTTCCTTAGTGGATATAGGTCTATCCAGGTTTTCTATTTCTTCCTGGTTCAGTTTCGGTAGTTGATACATCTCTAGGAATGCATCCATTTCTTCCAGATTATCTAATTTGCTGGCGTATTGTTGCTCATAATATGTTTTTACAGCTGTTTGTATTCTTTGGTGTTGGTTGTGATCTCTCCTCTTTTATTCATGATTTTATTTATTTGGGTCTTTTCTGTTTTCTTTTTGCTAAGTCTGGCCAGAGGTTTATCACTCTTATTAATTCTTTCAAAGAACCAGCTCCTAGTTTTGTCGATCTGTTCTACTGTTCTTTTGGTTTCTGTTTCATTGATTTCTGCTCTGATCTTTATTATTTCTCTTCTCCTGCTGGGTTTAGGCTTTATTTGCTGTTCTTTCTCCAGCTCCTTTAAGTGTAGGATTAGGTTGTGTATTTGAGACCTTTCTTGTTTCTTGAGAAAGGCTTGTATTGCTATATACTTTCCTCTTAGGACTGCCTTTGCTGCATCCCAAAGATTTTGAACAGTTGTGTTTTCATTTTCATTTGTTTATAGGAAATTTTTTAATTCTTCTTTAATTCCCTGCTTGACCTATTCATTCTTTAGTAGGATGCTCTTTAACCTCCATGTATTTGAGTTCTTTCCGACTTTCCTCTTGTGAGTGAGTTCTAGTTTCAAAGCATTGTGGTCTGAAAATATGCAGGGAATGATTCCAATCTTTTGGGACTGGTTGAGACCTGATTTGTGACCTATGATGCCAACTGGTATTTAAATCTTAGACTGCTAGGCACATTGTTTAACTTTCTAATCTTTAACATGCTTTTGTAAAAGATAAGAAAATCCATTTTACCACTCCAAGGCTCTCTCATTGTTTAATCTCATTATGTGACTAGTTCTAACCAATGAGTTGTTAGAAGAAGTGTGATACTTTCATGCTAAAGCATTTAATTGCCAATACAAGATTGTCTTTGGCTTTTCTTATTCTTGTACACTAATGGAACTTTGAGATGGTGGTTGTTCCATCAATCTGGGTTCCTGAGAAACTATGATGAGCAGAGTACTCTCTCCCTTAGTTTGAGATAGTGTTTTTGTTTTTTGTTTCTTTAAAGCACAGTATGATCCATTGAATCTTGGATGAAACAGTCCTATAGGAAGTCTGCTTCCAAAATTCTGCTTGCAAAGTTTTTAGATTCAAAACGATCTAGGAAATCAGTGGTCAATTGACAGGCCATAGTAGAGTTGGCTTTTGTCACGTAGAGTATTTGTTAAGTATATTTTCATGTTTCTAATTTTTATGATAAAATACAGATTGTTAATAAATATTTTTTAATATTAAAAAGTATGAAATTAACAAATTTTAAATAAAACCAACATTGATAATCTCAATGTATAATGTTCAGTAATTAATCTTTTTATTATTTCAAATCATTAATATATTACTTTAGTTATAATAAAATACTCATAATAGCTCATCTTTTTTGAGCATTAATTACCCCTAAGCAGTGTTCAAAGACCTTTGAACCTGTAAGGCAGTTACACTCTCTGTTTAATGGCTGAGAAAAGAAGAGGCAAAGAATAACTTGCTCAAGATCACTCATTTAGTAGTTTGTGGGAGATATTTTGTGGAAGCAGTTTGTAGGAGGACCCAGAAAGTCCCATAAGACTTGTACTCAACTACTAGACTAGATTCCTATGTGATTAAATATTTTTTATTCACATCATTTTAGATGTTTCACCATGTACTTGACATTTGGCTGATATTGGACATTATATTCTTTCCAATATTTTGTATGAATAATTTTGAGATAAATATTGGGCAAACTTTCCTCCTTGTAGTTATTTCAGTGTATTTCTATGACTTAGGTCCTACAAGATCTATTTTGGCTTAAGGAACTTAAACATTCTTTGACATCTTGAATAAAAATTTCATAGTGATTTTTTTTAAATATATTGTATTAAACAACTGTGAAAGAGTGCTTACTGAATGTAAATGGATATAAATCCAGCCCAGAATCATGGGTAAATAATAGTGTAGGATGTACTAAGGCTCTTGACTTTGACATGAGAAGTGTGTGAAGGACATAATATTGGATTACACAGTTTCTTTAATCTGCCTACCACATGCCCAAAATCTACTTTCTATACACCTGCCTATAAGATACTTGTATTTTGGTTTCACATCAGCTTGAGCATATGCTAAATAACAGTGTTCAATGACAGTGTCACTTGATTAGAAAATAAGCAAAATAACTGAAAAACCCTGTGCAGCACTGTATCAGAGCTAAAGAGAATGTCACACTGTTCAATTTTAAGTAAGAGGACAACATAAACTCATATTATGGTAGATAAATGCAAAAGCATGAAGAAAATGTTTTCCAGATTGAAATAACAAAGGAGAACAAATTAACCTAATCCAGCAATGAGTAACAGAATTACTATGCTTCTTTTGTTAAGCATTAATTTTTCATAGGATTTAAAAGGATTTGACTTATTTCTTGTAGTTATAGAATGTACAAAATCCATTGCCAATGACACTCATTATTATGCAGTGAACCTGGTGTGTTAGCAATGAAGTGAAACATGTTTAACATAAGGAGTATTACTGAGAGAATTCTCTGCACCCTTTTCATTTGCATTGCAAGTAGATTTTGAGAGGTAATCAGAGGTTTACTAGAAGAAAGAATATACTACTTTTTTCCCCCTGCTTTTACGAACTGTACTAGAAGAGTCCTTGCCTTCAAAGTTCCACTGTTGTTTACATGACTTCCTTCTTACGACTCTACTATTATTCTGATTTATTCTGAAACAGTGGACAAAGAGGAAAAAAATGTTGAAAGATCTTAAGATTGTTTTGTAGCTTTTATTTCTAAGAGGACAGTGTGTCCCAGTCAGTGTCTATAATTAAGTCTTGGCTGTTTAACTGTGACGAATCACTTAAATTTCTTGCTTCTGGGTTATATGTAAAAAACTTGGTGTAGTAGTCATAACTATTCTATTAAAAGGGTTTTTGTGAGGTTGTGAGCTTTGAATGAGCAAGTGTATGTGATGGGTAAACCTTGACAATTATGTTAGATACAAAAAAATATGAAGTACTATAAGAAATTCATATTTAGTAGATGTTTATTAAATCTCTTCCCCATACTAATCTGATGTATAATTAGATTTTTAAAATCCCATTCATAGCTTGATCTGAAGGGCTTTTTTATAATCTTTTAGGCCACATTGCTTTTGTTAATCTCTGTGACCTTAGGGATCACCCAGTGTACATACCCAGTAGATAGTTGAAGTAAATAGGCATTCAGGATACTCACAATTGGAATCCAGGGTTATACTCAGTCTTCAGTTATAGTAATTATTTGATTTAGCCATCTAATACCTTTTATCCATTTCTGCTGCTGTGTCTTTCCTAATTCAATTTACAAGTATGAAAGAAAATTTTAAGATAATTCACCTTTAGTAAACCTAACTGTTCCTGTAAATGAAACCAAATGGTATTATGCTACCAAGTGGAACGTATTACTTTTATTTCTGAACATTTTTTGTATGAAATATATATTTTGGAATTTGATATTAACTACCATATTAAATTGTCTACTGAGATATGTTATTTCCTTTTCAACTCAATTGTAAGTTCTTTAGTGTCAGGGGATTATATCTTGCATATGATTTCCCTTTGCAGCACTATAATAATACCATAAAAATAATATATGATACTTAATAATTATTTTTATGTATTGATCATGTTAAATATTTTCTGAGATGTATGTTATCAATGACTCTCATCTCTTTCTTACAGTGTTTTATAAACTACCTTCATTATGACTCTTTATGGTATATAACACATACTTTTGAATATAATATGATGTAAGAAAATGCCTCTTCATAAATGGAAGAGCCTACATAGTTTTTCCGCTGAGACTTTAATGGAGAACTATAGAGAGCATTCCTTGGAACCCCCAAATTAGGCAGACTGAATATATTGTAGATATTGAAGCTGATTTCAAGGTAATTCTACCATCTTCTAATTTGAGAAATGGATCAGGGTGGGAATAGAGCAATCAGCCAAATAATTAAGATGACTATCATAGGATTTATGTATAATCTTGTTGAAGACTTTGGGGATATTATTTTTACAATTTCTTTGAAATTGAAAGGGATAACTGGAATTCTTGATAGTGAAAGAAAAAATAGATATCTGCTAGTTTGGATTAAAGGTTCCATTATGGGGTGCCTGGATGGCACAGTCATTAAGCGTCTGCCTTTGGCTCAGGTCATGATCCCAGGGTCCTGGGATTGAGCCCCGCATTAGGCTCCCTGCTCAGCAGGAGGTCTGCTTCTCCCTCTCCCTCTGCCCCTGCTTGTGTTCCCTCTCTCGCTGTCTCTCTCTGTCAAATAAACAAATAAAATCTTTTAAAAATAAAATAAAGGTGCCATTATATCAATTGATTCTATGCATAAATAATAGTAGAAATTCACCTCTTCATTCTAAATGATATTCAAGGAAGATTTCTGAGTAGGTAGCATGCATCTTCACTTCTATTATAAAATATAAAACTTAATATATCATTAAGTGGTTTGATTATATTTAGTTGTTTGTATCCAGGTTTGAGCCTCCATATCTAGATCAAACGTAACTATCTAAGACTATACAGATTGGTGATCCTAAGTTCCAAAACTGCTCTGGGAGTAGAGAAAATTAAGAGCCATAGCCCAGTGCATGTCTACTGGCTCTCAGGCAACTTAGTATTAGCATTTAGTAGTTATTTCTGCCATATGATGGAAGGCCTTGTTATGTTTTTTTATTTTTTTTGAATTTTTATTTTTTTTAAACTTATTTTATTTAAATTCAATTAGTTAACATATTGTGTATCATTAATTTTCAGATGTTGAGTTCAGTAATTTATCAGTTGCTTATGACACCCAGTGCTCATTGCATCAAGTGCCCTCCTTAATGTCCATCACCCAGTTACCCCATCCCCTCGCCTCCAGCAACCCTCAGTTTGTTTCCTGAGATTAAGAGTCTCTTATGGTTTGTCTCACTCTCTGATTTCATCTTCTTTTATTTTTCTCTTTCTTCCCCTATGCCCTTCTCATTTGTTTCTTAAATTCCACATATGAATGAAACCATATGATAATTATCTTTCTCTGATTGACTTATTTCACTCAGCATAATACCCTCCAGTCCCATCCAGGTCTATGTAAATGGTAAGATTTCATCCTTTTTGATGGCTGAGTAATATTCCATTACACACACACACACACACACACACACACACACACACACACCACCTCTTCTTTATCCATTCATCTGTTAGTGGACATCTGGGCTCTTTCTGTTGTTTGGCTATTGTGGACCCTCCTACTGTAAACATTGGTGTGCAGGTGCCCCTTTGGATCACAACGTTTGTATCCTTTGGGTACAAGGTTTACCCATCACATACACTTGCTCTTTCAAAGCCCAGTAGTGCAATTGCTGGGTTGTAGGGTAGCTCTATTTTTAACCTCTTGAGGGAACTCCATACCTTTTTACAGAGTAGATGTACCAGCTTGCCTTTGCACCAACAGTGTAAGAGGGTTCCCTTTTTCTGCATCCTTGCCAACATTTGTTGCTCCTGACTTGTTAATTTTAGCCATTCTGACTGGTGTGAGGTGTATTAATGTGTTGTATCACATTGATTGATTTGCAGATATTGGGGTTTAGATTTGTGTTTCCCTAATGCCAAGTGATGTGGAGGACTTTTTCATGTGTCTGTCGGCCATTTGTTTGTCTTCTTTGGAGGAATGTCTGTTTATGTTTTCTGCCCATTTCTTGATTGGATAATTTGTTTTTTGGGTGTTGAGTTTGATAAGTTCTTTATAGATCTTGGCTACTAGCTCTTTATCTGATATGTCATTTGCAAATATCTTCTCCCATTCTGTAGGTTGTCTTTTGGTTTTGTTGACTGTTTCCTTTGCTGTGCAAAAGCTTTTTATCTTGATGAAATCCCAATAGTTCATTTTTGCTTCTGTTTCCCTACTCCTTAGAGACGTGTGTAGCAAGAAGCTGCTGTGGCCCAGGTCAAAGAGGTTTCTGCCTGTGGTCTCCTTTAGGATTTTGGTGGATTCCTGTCTCACATTTAGGTCTTTCAACCATTGTGAGTCTATTTTTGTGTACAATATAAGAAAATGGTCCAGTTTCATTCTTCTGCATGTGGCTGTCCAATTTTCCCAACACCATTTGTTGAAGAGACTGTCTTTTTTCCATTGGATATTCTTTCCTGCCTTGTCAAAGATTAGTTGACCATAGAGTTGAGGGTCCATTTATGGGTTCTATATTCTGTTCCATTGATGTATGTGTCTGTTTTTGTGCCAGTACTATACTGTCTTAATGATTACAGCTTTGTAATAGAGCTTGAAGTCGGAAATGTGATACCACCAGATTTGGTTTTCTTTTTCAACATTCCTCTAGCTTTTTGGGGTCTTTTCTGGTTCCATACAAATTTTAGGGTTATTTGTCCCAGCTCTATGAAAAATGTCAGTGGTATTTTGATAGGGATTGCATCGAATGTGTAGATTTCTCCAGGTAGCATGGACATTTTAACAATATTTTCCCAATCCATGAGAATGGTATGTTTTTCTCTTTCTTTGTCTCTTTCTCAATTTCTTTCATAAGTGTTCTGCAGTTTTCAGAGTACAGATCCTTTACCTCTTTGGTTAGGTTTATTCCTAGGTATCTTACAGTTTTTGGTGTAATTGTAAATGGGATCAAATCCCTTAATTTCTCTTTCTTCTGTCTCATTGTTAGTGTATAGAAATGTAGCTGATTTCTGTGCATTGGTTTTATATCCTGCCACTTTGCTGAATTCATATGAGCTCTAGCAATTTTGGGTCAAGTCTTTTGGGTTTTCCACATTAAGTATCATGTCTTCTGTGAAGAATGAGAGTTTGACTTCTTCTTTGCCGATTTGGATGCCTCTTATTTCTTTTTGTTGTCTGATTGCTGAGGGTAGGACTTCCAGTACTGTGTTGAACAACAGTGGTGAGAGTTGACACCCAGTCATGTTCCTGACCTTAAGGGAGAAGCTTTCAGTTTTTCCCATTGAGAATGATAGTCACTGTGGGCTTTTGGTATATGGCTTTTATGATATTGAGGTTTGTTCCTTTTATCCCTACACTGTGGAGAGTTTTAATTAAGAAAGGATGTAGTATTTTGTCAAATGCTTTTTCTGCATCAATTGAGAGGGTCATATGGTTGTTGTCCTTTCTTGTATTAATGTGTTGTATCACATTGATTGATTTGCAGATATTGAACCACCCTTGCAGCCCAGGAATAAATCTCACTTGGTCATGGTGAATAACCATTTTTATGTACTATTGTTTCCTATTGGCTAATATCTGGGTGAGAATTTTTGCATCCATGTTCATCAGGGATTTTGGTCTGTAATTTTCTTTTATGGTGGGGTCTTTGTCTGGTTTTGGGATCAAGGTAATGCTGGCCTAATAGGAAGATATTGGAAGTTTTCCTTCCATTTCTATTTTTTGAAACAGCTTCAGAAGAATAGGTATTAATTCTTCTTTAAATGTTTGGTAGAATTCCCCTGGGAAGCCATCTGGCCCTGGACTCTTGTTTGTTGGGAGTTTTCTTTTTTTTATTACTGCGCCAATTTCCTTGCTGGTTTTGCGTCTGCTCAGGTTTTCTATTTCTTTCTGTTTCAGTTTTGGTAGTTTATATTTTAATTCCAGTTAGTTAATATATGGTGTAGTATTAGTTTCAGGTGTACAATATAGTAATTTAGCATTTCCATTCATCACCCTGTACTCATCACAACAAATGCACTTCTTAATTTCCATAACCTATTTAACCCATCCCACCGTATCCCACCCCTCCCCACACCTTCCCTCTGGTAACTGTCAGTTCATTCTCTATAGTTAAGAATTTGTTTCTTGGTTTGTCTCTCTGTCTTTCTTTCCTTTTTTTGGCTGAGTAATATCCCATTGTGTATATATATATACCACCTTTATCCATTTGTCAGTTTGTGAACACTAGTGCTGTTTCCATAGTTTGGCTATTATAGATAATGCTGCTGTAAACTTTGGTGGCATGTATCCCCCTTTTTTAACTATTTGATATTAGTTTTTATTATTTTTAATTGTTTTTAGTTTCACATTTTTATTTAAATTCCAGTTAACTTACAATGTTATATTAGTTTCAGATATAGAATTCAGTGATTCATTACTTACAACACACAGCACTCATCACAAGTGCCCTCCTTAATCCCCATCACCATTGAACCCATCCTTCCCCCGCCTCCCCTCCAGCAATCCTTAGTTTGATCTCTATAGTTAAGTCTCTTATGGTTTGCTTCTCTCTTCTTCCCACCATGGTCATTTATTTTGTTTCTTAAATTCCACATATGAGTGAAATCATATGGTATTTGTCTCTCTCTGACTTATTTCGCTTAGCATAATACCCTCTGTCTCCATCCACATTGTTGCAAATGCAAGATTTAATTCTTTTTGATGGCTGGGTAATATTCCACACACACACACACACACACACACACACACACACACACACACACACACACACCACATCTTCTTTATCCATTCATCAGTCAGTGGACGTTTGGGCTCTCTCCATAATTTGGCTATCATTGATAATGCTACTGTAAACATCAGGGTGCATGAGTCCCTTCGAGTCCATATTTTTTTCTTTTGGGTAAACACGTATTAGTGCAATTGCTGGATTTGTAGGGTAATTAAATTTTTAACTTTTTGAGGAAACTCCATATTGTTTTCCAGAGTGGCTGTACCAGTTTGCATTCCCACCAACTGTGCAAAAGTGTTTCCCTTTCTCTATATCCCCACCAACACCTGTTGTTTCTTGTGTTGTTGATTTTAGCTATTCTGACAGTTGTGTGGTGATACCTCATTGTAGTTTTGATCTGTTTCTCTGATGATCAGTGATGTTGAGTATCTTTTCATGTGTCTGTTTGGCCTTCTTGTTTTACATATTGGTATTTCCTATGATGTTTCCATAATGTGTATTTCAAAAACCAAACACAGTATTGTTTTATAGCACAGAAAGGGAAATTTAGATTTTGATGTCTTCTCAAGAGTAGATGCAGAACTTAAGAAACTTATTTCACTGTTTCATTCTGATATTCATTCAAACTATATCTTTAGGGGAGGTTTAAAAATAGTAAAACTTACATGTGTCTATTCATGTCTTCAAGGCCCTGATGAGAAGAATGGGAATTTTTCTTCATTAGTCATACTGTCATGTGAAGTCTAGTTTGAAACATTGAGTCATATGTTATAATAGTTGATTTAATGGAATAGGAACTTTGGTTTCTAGTTAGATTCCATTAGCTTTATGTAGAAAGATGGTTAGAATTGAACTCCGTTGTTGTTTTCCAATTTCACAGATTTCTCTGCTTAAAATTTTAGTGTAACTTTTATAATATTCTCTGTATAATATACAGTTTGAGGATAAATATAAAATCTGATATTTCTGCTAAGTATTTTGCTTTTGTATAGGTAAATATACCAGTTTAGATATTAAGTATAAAAAAAAGTTGCAGGTGTCTATAATAATACAAACACATATTTGTCAAACAAATAATGAGATCCTGAATTTTACCAGAAGATAATTCAAAATAACAAGGTACCATTTAAAACACAAATACACCTGGGCCCCCAAATTTTTCTGTTTCTCCAAAAATCAAACTTAAAACTTGTTCACAGGAACCCATAAATTGAACCATGTTCTTATAAAAATGCAGCATAAAAATTAAGCATCTGGGTATCTGGAACTCAAGCTGCCTTTAAACATTAAAATCAATGCTTAGATTGTTTCTAAAGGTGAATAGGAAATGAGTCCTGGCTGTGAGTTTTATGTGGCCAGGAACCTTCCGCAGGTGGGATGTTGAATTATCCAGCCACTTAGTGTGAAATTGGACATACTCAAGATACATCTCAAATAGATGTCATTAAAATAACATGACCTGGGTCTTCAGTTTGATGTTTTATTTGACCATTTTCTAAAAAGGGGCAGTTAAATTGTCTTGTGCATTATTCATAGGTTGGTTATTGTAAATACATTTATGTTTGTCTCTGACTATATGTGTCTAAATAATGGCAAACTAAAATTGGAAGAACAAGATTAATTTGAATTGATGAAGGCCATATATTTATTTATTTGTTTTTAATAGATGAAGTTTCAGACTTGACTGAATTTTAAAGGAGTTTTATTCAGATCAATGAATATGGGCCCACAAGAGATCATTCAAAAGAATAGTCTGTGTACTGAGTTCTCTGAGTTTATTTATACATAGGGAGTCTGTGAATACATTTTTTTGTAGTTGTCATAATTATTTAATTTTTTATTCTATTTAAGGAGTGCATTAAAATTTAAAGACGCAGAGCACTAATCTAATGGAAAAACAAGTAGAAAGAGCAAATTGTTGTACTGACCAGTCACTATGTTCATCATGTGTTAAAATGAAGAAACCTGTCCTCTTTGTTATTTATAAGACTAAAGCTACTTTGCATTGCCCTCAAAGTGTGAGAGAAATTAATTCTTAAGTCACATTGCAACTATTACCATTCTGACATGGAATGATTTTCCTCCTCCTACTCAGGAGAGCGGGGACTATGAGTGATGAGATTTCACATGAAAGGTCAAGACCCAATGTTCAGGTTTAGAACTCTCTCCAAAAACCAGGGAGAAGGTTTAAGAAGGGGAAGTAAATATTAATCAGCAAAACTATTACTATTTGGAGCTACTTAATCAAAATACATAGAAAGTCATAAAAGCCAAACTTTAAGAGATTCACCCTAAAGCCATGGATGAGTTGAAAAGAAAATATTTTGATATAAGAATAGAAACTCCATCTTGTCTTACTCTCTGTAATGCTAAAGACCAAGTTGGAGACAGGCTGGCCAGGGCTTCTTACCTCATTTATTATCTTAATTAAAGAGTCTGGATAGACCAGGTACAACTTGAGAAATCTATTGTGGAAAAGAAGATTAGTTATGCTTTCAATATTTTTTATCACAACTATAGTATCAATAATAATGGTTAGGAGTGGGTTATCATAGGACAGATGTTGGTCCCTCATTTCAGTTATTGTTGTCAGTGGAACAGCATCATTTATGCGTATTGTAAAAGTAACAATGTGTTTTGATTATTCACCTTTATACTTCCTTTTTTGTATATGTTAATACTATAATCATGTTTCATCTAGGTACCCCCCAAAATATTTTGTGGATAACTGTCATTGGCAGCACTTGGTCACAGGCTTTTGTTTGTAGGGGAAAGGTTATCGAAATAGAATGGGCAAAAATGCTCCAGACAGGGAATTAAATTTGAAAATACACATTGAAAACAACAGTGCAAATATAGAGATAAAAAATTCTTACATGGATTTCAGAATGAAAAATATGGATGAAGTAAAAAATCAGGAAACATTCAAGTACTGAAGATCAGGGAAAAACAATCAGGACAGAGTGGCATAAATGAATGGGTGTAGGCATAGGCTGTAGAGGTAGGAGATTAAAACTTACAAACCATGAGAGACTATGGACTCTGAGAAACAAACTGAGGGTTCTAGAGGGGAGGGGGTGGGGGGATAGGTTAGCCTGGTGATGGGTATTAAAGAGGGCACGTACTGAATGGAGCACTGGGTGTTATACGCAAACAATGAATCATGGAACACTACATCAAAAACTAATGATGTAACGTATGGTGATTAACATAACATAATAAAATAAAATTTAAAAAAAACTTAACTTCTTACTAGCTCAGTGTAATCACCTGAAAGGTGGGATTTGTAATGTCTGATTTACTATTTTGACATAAATATTAAGTGTAACAGCATATATAAAGTATATAACAAAATCTCTTACTAAATGAAGCAATTGCCTGGCATACAGTCATGGAGACAGCAAGATCAAGCCAGTAGTCAGGCATGAAATCTTTCTAAATAAGTGAGATGTAAAATTCAGGGAGTTGGTATGTGGGCAAGCAATTTGATCAGTTAAAAGCAAACTTTGAAATGTATTTTTCTTTATTTTATATAGCTATAGATAATTCTGTTAATTTCAGTGTATTTCTGTAGCATTCTGTAGTCTCAGGTTCTTTGTCTAAAATATAGTGGATGACTGAATTGTGCAGGCAGAGGCTGCGGGAAGCCGGACACTGGGAGTCACGTATTACAAGTTTAGTGGCCTCACGCAGATGTTGACTGGAACATGGGCTTCCGACGCCTATAGCCCACAGGGATTAAGGCTTGTGGTTTCCACAGAAGCACCGCCTATCATATTTGCCACACCAACCAAACTGAGTTCTGATTTTGCTGTATATGATTATGCTGGGAAAAACAAAGTTCCTGAGCTGCAGAAGTTTTTCCAGAAATCCCATGGTGTGCCCATCCACCTGAAACGAGACCTGCCTGACCAAATGCTTTACTGGACCACCATGGTGCTGACACTGGGTGGGGGGACCATCTGCTGCCTGATTGCTCTCTACATGGCTTCGTGGCCCAGAAACAAATGAGTTAGGCTGCAGAGGACTGGTTTGCTTTTTGGCATAAACCCTTTGAATTTTCATTTTTCACTGCTCTGTAAACATTTTCTTTTTTACTTGAATGGTTTACTTAACATTTTCCCAGAGAAATAGGAAGATACTAAGGCACTATTTTGGTTTGTTTATGAAATGTACATGGTCCATCAGAGCTCATTGGACAGTTAAAACCATTGTTTAAAGAGATGCTGCTGCTCTTTAGGCTCCTGATTTCCCTGGAGGTTCTGGAGGAAGGTCGCACACAGATTCATTGACAACAGTCTGTGCTGAGGTCCTTGGGGACTCACAGTGGTGTTTTTGAGCATGGGGTGCAGAAGCCTTTCTGGATTTGGATGTGATTGAGGAAGGAAGGAAGAAACCAACGCCAGGAGCATGAAACGGGGGTTTGTGCTAGGAGATACCTTGGGGGTTTTTCCTTCTTGCAGTAAAATGTTAAGCAAAGTTATTTGCAGCCTGCCTCTGTTCATTGGACAGTTTGTTTCCAAGGGCTACTTGCCTCCTTCCAGATCTTTAGTGAAATTTTATGTGTAATTGTTATATATTTATTCCACCTCGGGAACAGAAAACACCTGTTTAGTGTTGCACTTTAGACCAGTGTTGTTTTATTAATGCCGCTGTGACACAAAGTCTCCTTTACCTTTTCAAAATGTTATGGCTTTAAATTATGATTTATTTTGATTGTGGAATAAATACATGAATGAAAAAATATAGTGGATGATCAATAAATGGGTTGAATGAATAAATGAATAAAATAGGATGTAATGAAGCACTGGACTTTAACTGAGGTCCTTAGTTCCAGCATTGGTTTAGTTATTAGATAACTATGAGAGTTTCAGCAGGTGATTTAACCTCTGGAAGAAGTATGGTCAACTGGATTAAACAATCTTTAAAAAATGTAGCAGATTTAATTTTTCCAAGTCATAAACAAAATCTATTTTTTTAATGTTAGCCTTTTTTTTTTTTCTTAACTGCGAACATATTCCCCTAAATAGTTATGGCTTAGGGCCAAGTGCCAATATTGGCAGTAAATCCCCATTGCATCATTAGATGTGCTACTTAAATAAAATAGAGTTACTGTTAATCTATGTATAACATAATTTAAAAAGTGACAAAAGTACAACCAAAAGATGTGGGATTGCAAGGCAAATATGAATGGTATTAATGTTACCTACACCATGTTTTGTCCCTCCTAAAAAGGAAACTTGACAATGGATAAGGCAGTTCACTGAAAGAGATTATCTTTCTGTTTTAAAAACAAAACAAAATAGCATTAATTATTGCTGCCTGTATAATTAGCCACTGTTTGGCTGAAAACAAATGATAATCCATCTGGCAGTATTTTAAGCCTTGTACATTTTATGTTATGATTGGTGAGCTTGATCATGTTAAGAAGATTCAACATAGTTACAAAAGAATTAGTAAATAGGAATTTAAAAACATCAAACCATAGTCATAGCATCATATAACTTTTTTTTTGTTATTCCTTTATTCAACAAAATATTATTGAGTACCTGTTATGTTCCAGGCCGTATTTTAGATGCAAGTGAGAATGAGACAGGCATGGTCCCTCAAGCCTTCATTCCAGGAAGTGATACAAGCAAACAAACATTAAATACATAAATAAACACTAATGATTTCCAAAAAACAATGAGTGTAAGCCAATAACTGTGTAATTGGGAATAACTAGTTACTGAGATTTATTTACCAGGTAAAGAACAGGTGAAAGAATAAATGGCAGAATAAAAGTGATGATAGCTGGTAGAGGCTTTTGCAATATTTAGCTGTTGGTAGGTGGTGGCTTAGAATTAGGTGTAGGTCAGTAAAAATGGAGAAAATAAAAATACTGGTGATATGTTTGGGGATATTATTGACAGGGTTTCCTCATATATTCATTGAGGGAACTGAGAAAACAGGGAAGCAAGGAGCAACCCTAAATATTTGTCTTAAGCTTCTGGGTCTGTAGTTCTAATTACAGAGCTGGGGGAAACTGAGGGAGAAGAATTTAAAGGAGAAAAATAAGGGTTTTCTTGGGGAAGTTACATTAAAGTTTGAGAATCTTTTATATAGCCACTGGAGAGGTCAAGGAGACAGTTGGAGTTCTAGAGAAAGTTCAAAACTGGTGATACAGATTTTGGAGTAGCCCATGTAGCTTTGTAGCTCTGCTTATGTTGACCCTGTAGGTTTTGTACTGCTCCTCTTTGGCTTTCACAACCTGAAACATCATCGATTCTACATTTTTAAACTATGCATTCCAAAGACTTTTCCATCACTTTCATTGGCTCTGTATCAATAACCTCAGGAAATTTACATAACCTTTTCAATACTTAGACTGTAGTATAAAAAATGGTTTCATGCATGAATTAAACTGAAGAACATTTATGCCTGAGTCATGGGGCTCTCTCCACCCTGGAATTTTAGTTCTTTATCTGTAAAAAATAAAACTTAGAAGTGTTTTAAATTAAAAAAAAAAAATTCAACTCTGGTTGGAAAAAAAAAGTATCTCAAGTGGAAGCACAGGAAATAGAAGAAATAAAGAAGAGATGTTCAGTTCAGCCTTTTAGGCCAACACCACGTGCCTTTCGTTGGTACCGAGAGCTGTCCACTCAGGGCTCTGTTTATATGCCAGAGGATTAGATTGTATCTAAGGCCCCCACTGGGACTAACTTATGATTTTATTAAGTTATTGCCTCAGGATGGAAATATCTCCTATGGATTCTGCTGGGTCTGAATTAGTTTTAGACTGCTGCCAATTCCAGAATTTGCAGGTGGTAACCTACACATGTGGGAACACCTAGATAGGCAGAGGTTAGAGATGGAGACAGAATCTGACAATCAGAAATGTTCTGTGTAGTGCAGAGCAGTTGCTCTGTGATTTGAAACACATGCTACAGAATCCACAGACTGGAAAAACTATGCACCAATAATTGAGATTTCACAGTACGACACTGTGCATCTCTTATTTAGAATTATAGGCAAAGGTGCTAATCTGCATTAGTATTTTCTAAATATTAGCTGAGAAATTAACCATTTATACTTTTTTACCATTCAAACTGTTTTTAATTATACAAAATGAATAATATGAATACCTACATTATCTTCTCCGGACTTTTAAAGAGTACACATGGAATATATTTTAGCAGCATTTCCTTTAAGAATCTCAAGTCATCACTATAAGCAATAATGTTTATGTTGTGCTGTAGATAAAGAAGAAATTCTATAGATGTTAATGAGGTTTCAGAAGACCAGTTAACTTAGTATATCATTGTTGCACCAACTGTATTAATTTCTCCTCACACAGGTTTGGATTGTTTTTCTTTGCTCCTGTTAGCAGATACCCTTAGGCATTATTCAGATGCGTGTATTATTTTTTACCCTTACTTTCAATATTCTCCTGAAATAAAAGACTATCGTTTCAAAGGCTTTTGTAGTCAAAGTGGTGACTGTTCTCTTAATTCATTCTTAAAATTTGTTGAGTACCTACTGTATGATGGGAATTGTTCAAGGCACTTGGGACAGTTCAGCGAACAAAACAAAGATCTTTGCCTTATGTTCTATCAGTGAAGAGAGACTGAAAACAGGTAAAAATTAAAAAAAAAATAGGTAAAATATCGAGGATGTTGGAACTTGTAATGTGCTATTTTTAAAAAAGGAAAAGTAGTGGAGGCTAATAGAGATTTGGGGCATTGGGTGTGAGCGGTGATAGAGGAAGAGAGCAAGTTACAACACAAGATGGACCTTATTAACAAGGTGACTTGGACCAAATATTTAAAGGAAGTGAGGGAATTAGTCATGCAGACATCTGGGAGAAGAGCCTTCCAGGCAGCAGGGAAATCACAAACGCCTTATTTTGGGAGCATTCCTGGAACAGCACAGAGGCTAGTGTGACTGGAATGAATAGTGTTGGGGGAATAACAGAAAATTGAGGTCAGAGAGAGGACAGAGGACAGATGATGCAAAATTTTGTGAGCCATTGTAAGAACTTGGGTTTTTCCTCAGCGTGTGATTCTCCTATTGGGACTTGACATAAACTCTACACAACTCCTTTTCCCACCAGAGGTACCTCTAGTGGCATAAATCCTGCCAAGTCATATGACCCAAGTGTCAGGATTACTTGTAAGATGGCCTGGGCTGTGGAACTCTTTCGTGCTATAGAACACTCTCAAGGATGACCACTTTTCTTGTCGTTCAGTGAATGGTTGGAGAACTATCACCAAGTATGAACAGGCTGCTTTCAGGACCCAAAGAAGCCTATTAGGTGTTGTACTTCCACCTTAAGTGCTGGCAGGAATGAGATACAATAATATATCCTTTAAGTTGGAGGTAATGTCCCAGCATCCTGAAGATCACTAAATTCCCTAACATGCCTCTGATATGTTGGGTTCCTGAATCTTAACAGTGTTTATCTCCCACCATTCAGAGTACATGTGTGTTAGTAAGCCTTCAATTGATATTCCATTCCTTGCTTATTGGATCCAGTCCACATTCTATCATTGATAAAGTGGCCCATGTGATATCCTACAGAATATCCAGGTAGTTTAGGTCCCTTTGGACTATATTATAATAAGGAGAAGAAGTGTTAACATAGCCTGGGGCAAGACTGTAAATTTCTAGTATATTTTCCATCCCAGGTGGTTGTGAACTTCTTCTTCTTGAGAGGTGAAAAAGAAAGTATTTGCCAGATCAACGACCCATACCATGTACCTGAGTCTTCATGTTTTTTTCTAGCAAAGATTCCACATCTGTTAAGTAGCTGCAGTTGGGTTACTATATGGTTAAACTTGTCATAATAGCCCATTGGTGTCTGCTGTTTTTCATTTTTTATAGGAGGAGAACTGGTGGATAAAAAGGAGATGGTCCATTGACTTTTTATTGGGACAGCTTCCTTTTTAAAATTAGAGTTATTTATACTTGATTTATTTTTGTTATATTACTGTAGTGATATACTTGTTGGCTACACATGTATCTTGACCTATGTCCTGTTAACTCTCTCTATGGTTCTCTGAAGTCAGACCTGCCTTCTGCCTTCAAACGTATGTACTCTTTATCATCAATGTGCCTGTCTTGCTTTGAAGGCTAAGTATTACCACTACGTTGGTCTCTATCCATTCAAAATCCTATCATGCTCTTGTCTATAGGGGAGAGCCTTATTGCTTTGGAAAATAGTACAACTGACCCTTGAACAACATGGTTTGAACTGCATAGTTCCACTTATATGTGGATTTTTTTTTCAATAAATACGGTGCAGTACTGTAAATGTATTTTCTTTTCCATATGACTTAGTAATATTTTCTTTTCTCTAGCTTACTTTATTATAAGAATGCAGTATATAATACATACACAAAATATGTTAATTGTTATTGGTAAGGCTTCTAGTTACCAGTAGGCTATTAGTAGTTAAGTTTTGGGGGACTCAGGAAGTTATAAATGAATTTTGACTGCAGGGGTTTGATACTTCTAACCCCCACATTGTTCAAGGGTCAACTGTATGTATATTGTATGACCTCCCACAGAAGATAATAGGCTGAAATTTTCTGGTGTTATATAGTACATGCATTCTGGCATGCATACTTCTCTGAGGCTTTTAATCCTTTTCTCTACCATCTGTCACAGTTATTCCAGCATTTCTACCTCATTTTAGATGGGTCATCATTTTCTCCAAGCTTCAAGCTTCCAAGTTCTAAACTGGCAGCAGCATATCAGCTTCACTTTTTTCTGAGGTCCTTGCCACAGAGTTAAAGACTGCGTTATGAAAGAGTGCTCCCATCCTGATAAACTTTCCTTTGTTCAACTTTATGTCCCTTTTCTCTAGGTCCATCATTTTTCAGAATCCATTCACATAAATACTCAGCAAGCTTCTGTTTTCTGTAGATGTGCACTGGGTCTTCCACTCCTATTCTCCTGGATATAACCATTTCACCATGGGAATCTCAGCACTCCTGGAATACGCTGTCATTAAACCATAGTTATTGGTCTAGTGATAAAGAAGGTAGGAAGGGGTAAGGCCTCATGGGTACATGTATTATCTTGCAAGGAAGAGACCTCTGTATCATCTTTAAACAAGGGGTGAAAATTAGGTCACATCTGCAGATTTTCAAGTACAAAGAGCCAGATGCTTACATCCCAAGTCTCAAATTCCCTTCCTTCCCACTTAGGGCTTGGATTGAGAATTAAACCTTCCTTGGAACTCTGCTGACCTTATAATTACATCTTGTGCCTTATCCTCAGTTTCGTCTGTCATTTAGCTCCAGGAGAAGAGCATCTCTTTACATATGTCAAGAAAGCCCTCTAGTTTTCCCATTTCACCTAAAATTACTGATTAATTAAACTTATGTCTTCTTTTCCTCCAATATATTCATTGTTCTGTATAATTAATATTTTCTCTACCTTCTCAAATGCCTGATGTATTGTATATAGGACTGTATCTGTCAACTGTATAACAGTGGCACCCTTAGAGTTTACCAGGGGCTGTCAGTACGCTGTCCACCACCAGTGATAGCATTTTCATGCCAGTCAGTCAGTTGGTGGTTCAGCTCCCAAATCCCATTTTAGAGTCTGCTTCCTAGGACCACACTTAGGATCAATTCTCTTCTGTCAGAATCTGAAAGGGAGATTTCATTCAGGTGGTTTATTGTGAAATACAGACTACTATAAGGAATAAGGGAAGCAGGGTAGACCAGACATAGAAGGTGAAGTATGTCTGAGTTGTAACAGCCGCCTTAGCTGATGCTACCAGGAACTCCAGAAATAAGATGGGCCCTTTGAGTTGTCCAGAGTTCAGGCAAGAGGGTTTGGCCTCTGTACCCCCCTCACTGTATTGGATGTAAATTATCACTGGACATGGTGCATAACCTTGGCACATCAGCTCCTGTCCATTCACAGCAGGAAATTTTGGGAGAATGACCCAGCTGTGATCTCTAAGCAGCCAATCCCCCTGGCATCTGGGGGAATGGGCACCTCAGTGCTGATAAGGGGTCTTGGCAGCAAGTAAAGTGCTCAGTGCATCAGCGGAGATATAAAATGCTGCTGGGAAGGCAGGTTTTAGAAGATAGAACTGAGTTTTAGATGTATCCACTAAGAAAGGTCTGTTTGACATTCAAATGAAGACTTGATTAGGCAGTTTGATATGAGTCTAGAATTTGATAGAGAAGTTGGACTCAAAAAGTATTTCAATGATTTCCATGTATACGCTTCTAAGAGCCGCAGGGCCAATGGCTACTTAAATTCTCAGACTGTATATTATTGTGCACCTGTTACCTAATGTCAGTCTCTCACGTTGGAATATAAACTTCACAAGTTTTTGGTTCATTATCCTATTCTTATTGTCTGTCATAGAGTAGAAACTCAATATAATTTGGCCAAATCCCAGCCAAGTTGGAGTATGCCTTTACTTCTACTCAGACATGTAATTAATTAAAATATGTATGGATGCAATATTTTGAATTTTTTTTTACATTATTACATTTAGAGGGGCTGCTTCTTAAAAACTACTTTAGAATTCAGAACTCTTACAGAAATATGGGGGTTTTAGCTTACACTTAGCCAAGAATTTGATATAGCTCAATATATTTTTAAATTTATTTGATATGATTTGGTATTTTCTACATTATAAGTTTTTAGAAAAAATTATAATACATGAATGTATGTATAGTAAGCATGTTGAAAGAAATTATAATAATCCTTACTAACTAGGAAAGGCTATTGATGTACTCTAGTAATTTTGAAAAAAGAATGTGAACTATATAATTTTTAGCAATATTTTATTAGCAAACATAAGCAAGATTTTTTTCATCTATAGCTTACCCATTTTTGAAGAAGAGTTTTATCAAAATCCATGGCTTGATACATTATAAGCACATTATAAGAGTTAGGCTATCTTACTGTTCTCTCTAAAAATTAAATATCTTTATTTTGATTAAGTTAAATGTAAAGAAACTGCATTATTCTCCAAGATAAGTAATAAAAGGAAGTAGGGCATGCTTTTCATTGGTTTCTTCAAAAGTTCTTAATTTCCAATTTATGAAGAGCCCTTCTAAATTACAGTTCATATAATAAAGATACCATATTTTGAGATCAATGACTTGACAAGAGAATAACTATTAAAAAATGCCATCTGTATGTATTTTCAGAGTTATTAGTATAAAAATTTGAGGAATTATGAAATTGGTGGAGTATGACTGTTTACTAGGCTACAAAGATATTGTAGATACAATAACAGTTAAGAGCAAAACTGTTGAATCATTTAGCATGGAAAATAGTACATATAATGTTTTTTAAATACAGAGCAAAGTTATGAGTCATATAAAATAGACTAGCTCAAGATATATAAAAGGTTAAGGGTTTCTGTTAGAATACCATTCTGACAGCTGAGTCTGCTAAGAACTGTATAAATAATTTTTTTTAAAAAGTATTATTCACTTTAATTTGTGAGAACCTTATTTTACTTCCTGTGGACTGAAATTTGAAGGAATGATATATTTAGATATAGGTGGGTATATATCTTTAGTGAGTTAGAGATGACAAGATTTCAAACATAGACTTATATTGTCATTAACCATAAGCACTGCTTTGTGATCCTCTGTTTAAGGAATATTGCTAGGACAATGATGCAATAATCTCTATTCTTATAGTTGTCTTTAGAAACAGTTACGCTGAAAAACAGCATACAAATATGGGAAAATGACAAAGCTTCTTTTTTAATTTTAATTAAATTTATTTTATTTTTATTTTTTCTGAAGATTTATTTATTGAGAGAGAGCACGTGTGGGTGGAGGGGCAAAGGGAGAGGGAGAGTCCCAGACTCGCCACGGAGTGCAGAGCCCTTCACGGTCTCCATCTCAGAACCCTGAGATCTCAGAAACCTGAGCTGGACACTTAACCGACTGCGCCACCCAGGTGCCCCACTTCTCTTTCTTTATAAGCTAGTTTTCCTCCATAAATAACTATATATTAGATCAAAAGAGCATTTTATTTCAACAAGTATCTTTTGAGTGTTTACATTTGACATTTTAGTAGTTTCTGGAGTAATGGAACCTAATGTGTAATTTCAGAAGGCATACAGAAAAGAGGAGGAGACAGAGTCTACATGAATAACCGTTGAACCATAATAAGTACAAGTAGGTTGTAGACTTATATTGTCTACAATATAATACAATACAATCTATAATGAAATACAGAATTCTAAGTGAATTTATAAAGATTTGTTCTAGTTGTGGACATCATTAATGCCTTTTTAGAGGGAGATAGTGGTTTGAGCCAGTTTTCAAAGGATATAAAAAAATTAGCTGGAGAAGGGAATTCTAGGTAGAAGGACATTTATAAGGATTCACTGCCAACCCACCAAGTGGAAGGGAGATATCAGAATTTCTTTCATCCTCATAGAGGGTCTAGATTGCTCTGTAAAGAAGAAGAGTGTGGAGGTTCATACAGCTAATTACTTCTGCTTGTTTACAATTTCAACTTATTCGCCCAATACCTTGTCAGAGTAAGTTTGCAAAAGAAAACCATGGATTCTGCTTTGAGTATGGTGGGATTTAGATACTCACTGACGGTCCATTGTAAATACTGCTACTAGTAATAGCTACCGTGAAGCAACTGTTGGTTTTCTACCAAGGCTGGAACTTTGTTCTTTAACACGAACTGATTTATCGTTTGTATAATGAACCTCTTACATGGATAGTTGAGGAGATGAAAGTTTAGAGAAGGAATCAAAGGAAAAAATTAAGCCTGTCTCATATATTTGAAAGTTATCCAAAGAGATGATAGTTGAATTTGTATACATGGATATAATTGCTAAGGAAGAGTGCATATGGTGAGAAAAGAGGGCTGATTATTAAGCCTGACTAAACCTTTCTCGTATAGGGATGAGATGACAAAAGCTAAAACTGTAAGTGGAATTCCAAGTGACTAGACAAGGAAAAAGATGTGTCTTTTCTTAAACAGAGAAATGTCTATATGTGGCCAAATAACCCTATACAAAGGTGTGATCCTGAAATATTAGAGCCAGGTGAGTATAAGAACAGTGAAATGAATGTAAATGGGGATCAAAATGGGAAAAGAAGGTGGTTTCTACCATTGGCTCATTTCTACTATTTATGTCAAGAGGCTTGGGTGACTCAAAGCCATTTAATTGTCCAGAGACACAGTAAAGAGATATGAGAATTTATCTTTCAAGGAGAGACACCAAAAAGAAAACAACCCAAAAACATGACAGAAAATAAAAATTCATAGATACATGAAGAGTGCTATCTCTGTTAGTGCCCTGAGAGGAAACAGATGGCATACTTTAACTGGGTAATTTGAGAAGAGTTCAGTAAAGTGTTTATGGAACTATAAGAGATGCTAACCCCAGAATTTGTAGTAGCTGAAATCTACTCATGCCCCTAACTCTAATTTGAGGAAACTATTCCCAGAATTCAGAGTGAACAAACCGTGTGAAGAAGAATAACAGATAAAAAGTATGTTATTCGGTCAAGGGACGCTGCCAACCTTTGGGAACCCAGTTGGAAGAAAGACAGTAGAATACGTAATTGAGCTTTACTTTCTTCTTTTTCTTGACCTTCTGTTAGTGGTCCTCATTGGCCAAACCTAACCATAAGCTGTAGGTTAAGAGAGGTCATTAGTGGAGATCAAATAGGTCAGCCTCCTGATAGAAGAGAGTGGAGAAGGGTGAATACACTAAATTTTGTAAGATTGCACACTGAAGTCTGGTGTTTGTTCAGCAGCAATCTGTCCTCTTAAGACTTCCCGAGGGTGTAGGGGCACCAGTCGGTTAAGCATCCAGCTCTTGGTTTTGGCTCAGGTTGTGATCTCGGGGTCCTGATCTTGGAGTCTTGCACTCGGGGTTGTGATCAAGCCCGCGTCAGGCTCCCTGCTCAAAACAGAGTCAGCTTGGGTTTCTCTCTCCCTCTCCTTCTGCCCATCCCCCCACCCTGCCGTGTGCGCTCTCTTTCTCTAAAATAAATCTTTTTTTTTTTAAAGACTCTTCCCAAGGGTAACACACAAAAGATGTGCGTTAAGAGGATAAGAACAATAAAAAGGTAAGAGTTAAGGAAAAAATTCATAAGAACACCAAAACTTCAAGAGACAGGCATAAGCTCCCTCATTTTTTATTTGTCTCCACAGGATGGCAGCCTTTCTTTTTGTCCCTTCTATTCCCTACCTCTTACGTAGTCCTTGGGAGCAAGTTATGGATATATGAAAGATACATGTATCATCAGTTGTATCATACACATCAGTGTAGTCATAGAAAACAAAAATTAAAATGAAGACATTTTGTGAATGCCTGGCCATTAGTGATGTGAAATAAAATTTATAATGGAGAAGTTGGGTAGAAGGGACATTTCTTTTTTTTTTTTTTGTAAGATTTTATTTATTTATTTGTCAGCGAGCGAGCGCGCACAAGCAGGGGAGTGGCAGGCAGAGGGAGAAGCAGGCTCCCCGCTGAGCAAGGACTCCCTCCCAGGACCCTGGGATCATGACCTGAGCTGATGGCAGACGTTTAACTGACTGAGCCACCGAGGCATTCTGACATTTCAAAAGGATTGAAGTATAAATGCTCCCGGAGGAATTGGAAACCATGAGTGTAGGTTATTCTTTGAAGAAATGTGATGCTAAATAGACAATATCTTGATGGAAAAACATTGGACAAAAGAGGATTCTTCCTTAGGATGCAAGTATAATATAATGTAATACATTTCTAAACTGAGGTAAAGCAATAACAAAATAAGAAGGCATTTGTCAAGTAAGGACCATTGGGGAAGAGATTGGGAAAGAGTGATGAGGGGAGTTTCTAGAGGAGATACATGAAGGGTAGGTACAAATTTGGGGATGCAGATGACAACAGAGTTAGCTCCTCGGTAAACAAATGGTTTAGTTTTCCCTTTAATACCAAGAGATTTAATTATTACTTGGGGAAAAAAATGAAGAGAAAGAAAGTTGGGAAATTAAAACATAATGTATAAACAAAGTGTCAGTAACAGAAAGTTGGTCATCTGGGGAAGTGTGAGCTTCATGCAAGATTATTGTCATTAAGTGCTTTCTGTCACAAGGAATAGAAATTCGCTTGAATTATTTTAAGTAATATAATTTGGGGGCTACATGGAGGTAAAGTCATGATTCCTACAAAAACAAAAGAAAGCAAAAACAAAAACAAAAAACGCCTTGGGAAGAAAAAAAAAAAGGTCGTAGGTCCAAAGCTTCTCAGGAACAAAAACAAATCACTGAGAATCCAAGGCTGTAGACTCTGGATGTATATTTTAGTGCTGGCCATCAGCTAACACAGCTCCCCTGCCCCCCATTTTTTTATATCTACTTTTCCCACTATGAACTGAATATTTGTTTTTCTGCTACTCAGTTGAAAATATTCTGATTAGCTTTGCTGGAAGTCATTGTCCAGGATTGGCAAGTCCTTTGCATTAAGCTGCTAGAAACTATGAGAAGAGAAGAAGTTCAAAGAGTCAGAGTCCAAGAAAGGTACCAAGCACAGAGCTCCCATTATCATCTCCCAATGCAGTCACGGATGCCTTACTCTCCTGTTACGATATGGTAAAGCCCAGAATATTGTTAAACGGGGAAGTTCACTCAAGTCTTAATGCCCAGAGTTTTTACTGGGGCTTGATCACATTCTGCCTGTCTTTAGCCCTTTCAGAGGTTGGCTGATATATTTTAGTCTCCATTCCCTCTGGAGAAAGAACTGATACTGCACAAATGAAAGCTCATGATCTATATCATGTTGTCAGATTGTCTAGTAGCCAAAGCTCCCATGCAAACAAAGATATTCCAAACAGATGTGACATTCCAAGGGCCTAGGCATCATCTCCAGGTAATGGCAAAAACCAGAGTTTAATTCTTCACTACACAAATGTAAAAGGAATAAACTAGTACATGTTACAACTTGACTGTGTCTCAAAACATTTTATTGAGTGAGAATAACCGGAGGGAAGAGAGTAGATACTGTATGATCTCATTTATATGAAGTTCAAAATAGCACTAATCTAATCTATGGTGGTAGAGCTCAGAAGAGTGTTAATTGATGGGGCTTGAGCTTGACTGAAAAGCACATGAACCCTTTCTGGGTGATGTAAATTACCCAAAGCTTGGTAGGGAGAGTTGTTATACATATATAGTTATGTACCTATAGCTATGTACCTTAAATTACATAGCTATGGTCTGTATGGAATTTTTCCTCAGTGAAAATATAAGCTGGATATACAATATTATTGCTAAGTCTGTATGATGTGACTATACTGAATATGGAAGAACATATTTAAAAGGTCTGACTCCTAGAAACAATCCTAAGGAAATTTGTAAATTTGGTCTGATGCTTCTGGGCCATATAAAATATGCAGTCATGAAAAATAACAAAGACTTGATCTCATTTATTTCAACCACTTTAATAAAGATAAGGTCTTTTTCCTTTCCTAGAAATTTAGTGAGGCAAAAGTAATAGTCCCATTTTTCCAACCATTCCACTCCAAAGCATTACTAAATTGGTTTATTAACATGACATATGCATGCTGATTCTAAAAATGTCCTACCAGGAAAAATTATTTCTTATGCAACAAAATTCTAGCTGTTTTATTAATATAAGAGAAACTCTGATAATTGTAAAGTGAGAATACCAAAGATAATATTAATTACCTCCAGAATAACTTTTATACAGTAGAAAGCACACATATTGGTCTTATTTCATTTTATATGTTTAAAATGTCTTATTATATGGTCAGTTGCATACGTTTTGTTTAAATTAGATCTGGTCTCTAGAAAATTTATCTCTTAATAAGAATCCTTTTTATACTGCTAAGTTTAATTGGGATATCATTTGCATAAATTTCTTTTGAGTCAATAAGCATGAACTCAGAGATCCTGCAATACTGCAAATATAATAATTATAGCAATATCTTCCAGGACTTTTTTCACTAAAGTGATCATCCTATCAATCACCTGGTATATATATATTCATAAAAAAATTTTAAAGGCTTAATTTCTGAATTACTCCTATGTTAAATAGATTTTGAGAAATATTTATTTTGATAAATAGGAAAAATTGGTTTGCTAAGTTCATAAACATTGTAAATCAGAAGTTTGAGTGGGAGAGAAATGGGCAGACATCACATAAAAAAGTAAGAGTGATAAGAATGTGGAGGTACTGCTAAGTATTGACAGGGTATATAAAGAAGTTTCTCTGTTTATGATACAACCTCCAAGCAAAACGACCAGTACAGCAGACTATGCATCAGAAGGAATAACATCTATTATATGAGATCATTGTACATTAATACTGCCTAAAACATGGTAAACAAGATAGTAAAAGGAGCTGTTTAAAATAAACACATTGGTCATGCAAGAGCCCTTACAAAAACTTCCTACCTCTATTTTAAAATAATCAGGTTAAGCTTTTCTATGAGCTTTTATTTTCATACCTCATATATATCTCAACTATGGGTAACTGCCAGCTTATGAATATTTATAGAACATTTCCTAGTTTCTCATGCAAGATAAACCCTGAAGAATTTCATGGACAAAGAGTGATTTTGCATGAGTCCCAGTTGTATATTTCCTAAAAGTGAAGAGATGTTAAATTGAAATCACAACACTGCTTGGGTCCAAAGTGAATTTGGATTATATACCATCCAAAAAAGGATTGATTGAGGTGTGGAAGTATGCTCTTATGTCATTATGTTTCTCTGAAATATTTTACAATTTTTCTCTATGAAATAAAAAAATATATATTTTTTCTAATCTGATGACATTTTTATTAGTAAAAATTTGAGGGGATGGGGGAGGAGAATCATAATCATGAGGCACTGAAGTGTGGTTCCAGTAGAGGTTCCCCCCACCCACTAAGATACATCTAGAAACAATCCGAGGTTTCATGTAGGCAGACAGATGTGCTTAGGCTTTTATTACTTTTTCATCCTAAGTTTAGAACTGGGGTTCTATAAATGCGTTAAGTCCTATTTCTGTTCATGAAATATTACATTTTTAATGTTTTTGTCTTGCTTTAAAATTGAAGTGAATTTTTAAGTGATTTTTCTAACTTAAAAGTGATGAAAGGGGCGCCTGGGTGACTCAGTCGTTAAGCATCTGCCTTCGGCTCAGGTCATGATCCCAGGGTCCTGGGATCGAGCCCCACATCGGGCTCCCTGCTCAGCGGGAAGCTTGCTTCTCCCTCTCCTACTCCCCCTGCTTGTGTTCCCTCTCTTTCTCTCTCAAATAAATAAATAAAATCTTTAAAAACAGAAAAAGTGGTGAAAAGAGGGGTGCCTGCGTGGCTCATCGGTTAAGCGTCTGCCTTCGGCTCAGGTCATGATTCAGGCATCAGGGGATGGAACTCCTCATTGGGCTCCCTGCTCAGCAGGAAGTCTGCTTCTGCCTCTGCCTCTCCCCCTGCTCATGCTCTCTCTCTCTCTTTCAAATAAATAAAATCCTTTTTTAAAAAATGTGATGAAAGGATACAGCAAAACATATCACTTCTGATATCTGATATATTGGGCAACCATTTTAAATAGAATAGCTAAATATACTTTGGTTGATGAGATAACAAAAACATGGCGGTAACCCCTTTATTTCATAACTGCAAAACTATGTAGTGAATACATAGAGAGATTGACAGTAGAAAGGAGCATGAACAATTCACCTCTGGTATCAGGCAGAGTGTAGGGGTAGAAAGGAGTTTGGTAGTCTGCTGAAATTTAACTTTGATTCATTCTTTTTCCTCCATTAAGTAGGTGAAAGATGGTTAGTTGAGCATTTGTTTGAGAAGCAGTGATTGGAGGTTTGAGTGAAGAGGTGAAGAGATTAAATAGTCACATCGGATATGGGGGAGTGAGAACGTATGATTGCTGGACATCATTAAGGATCCACTTGAGCTTTGTTAGTTGCCATGACTTTAAAGAGAAACTAGTCAAAATTAGACCTGTTAAAGCCATTGTGTTTTGCTCCACCTAGTGCAGACCTAGAAGAAGTAGATCTAATTGGGGCATAATGTCAACAGAATAACTGGAGCAAGAGAAATACAAGGGCTTCGAAGAAGGTACATGCAAAAGATTGCAAAACCTGACTGTGGAATAAATTTAGGTGAGATTTGGAGAAAGCAATAAAACAATGAGACAGAGTAAAGATATTCACATCATCCATGTGCATGTTATGTATAATAAATATGTACACCTTATTGTCCTATAAATTGTGATTAAGAAGTGAGTTGTGGGGGGCGCCTGGGTGGCTCAGTTGGTTAAGCGACTGCCTTCGGCTCAGGTCATGATCCTGGAGTCCCGGGATCGAGTCCCACATCCGGATTCCTGCTCAGCAGGGAGTCTGCTTCTCCCTCTGACCCTCTTCCCTCTCGTGCTTTCTATCTCTCATTCTCTCTCTCTCTGAAATAAATAAATAAAATCTTTAAAAAAAAAAAAGAAGTGAGTTGTGGAAACAGAGCTCCAAGAAACAGTTGGCTTGGATTTGGATATCTGTTTAGGACCTACTGTCTCCTGCAGAGGTGGAGATAATTGTGCTTTTAATGAAAAAATATAAATCTGTGGTTAGGTTTATTTCCTGACTAGGCGACAGGGGGTCCCTGGTTTTAGATTAGTAAGAATATGCTAGATAATAATTTCTAGTATAGAGTCATTGAATAAATTCATTCAATAGAACGAATCATTGAATAAATCCACCTTACATTTTCTGCTATAGCTGGAGAATTCAGCTAATCACTAAGATGAGCTTTGTTTACTTTTTAATGTAAATCACTAAGTATTTTGTCTGCCGCACAGAGGACTTTATATATCCTCATGCCCTTCAAGCTAATGCTTCCTAATTCATTCTAATGAAAAGTGAACTAAAGATGACTCAAGAGAGATTTAGAATCAGTCTCAACTATTTTTCAATGTGGAGCCATTCCTACCAAGTACCTAGTTTGTGGTTTTGTGTATTTTTTATTAAGTGCCTACTATTTCAAAACACTTGCCTAGGACCAGTGATCCCCTAGTACCATGCTCAAACGTAAGGTCCCTTGTGTTGTGCCTTGGATATAGATTACTGGAAATTCTGAGGTTCTGTCAGTAATACAGGTAGCTGCCTCCAAATGAGTTTAAATTAAATAATTACTTATCCTATGATAAAATAAATTTAAAATTCTAAATTATACTTTTGTCAAATGCATCAGAGATCTTTTTCCCTCAGCCTTATGGAGGTATGATGGACAAGTAAAATTGTATATATTTAAGGTGTAAAACATGATTTGATATATGTATACATGGTGAAATGATTACCACAGTCAAGTTAATTAACCCATCCATCACCTCACACAGTTACCATTTTATGTGTGTGTGGTGAGAACACTTATAATCTACTCTCTTAGTAAATTTGAAATGTACAGTGTAGTTTTATTAAATTATAGTCACCATGCTGTACATCAGATCCCCAGAACTATATTTATCTTACAACTGAAAGTTTGTATTCTTTATCCAGTATCTCCCCATTCCCCCTACCTTGTATCCCCTAATAATCACCACTGTATTTTCTGTTTCTATGTATATAGCTTTTTGGATTCTACATTTAAGTGATAGATACCATACAGTATTTCTCTTTCTCTGACAACTAGGAGATTTGAATACCATCAAATGAACTAAGTGAAAGGCAAAACTTTTAGATATCATCTGTTGTCTAATGGATCTTATTGTGAAAGATTACTTGTGGTTTTGTTTTAAAAAAATATATCATGGACTTCAGTACTAATTAAAATACGTAGAGAAATATAGGTGACCCCCTTTTTTTTTTCGATTTTATTTATTTGAGAGAGAGAGACAGAGATAGTGAGAGAGCACAAGTGGGGAGGAGAGGAAGAAGCAGGCTCCCCACAGAGCAGGGAGCCCGATGCGGGACTCGATCCCAGGACCCCGGGATCATGACCTGAGCCGAAGGCAGACGCTTAACTGACTGAGCCACCCAGGCGCCCAAGAAATATAGGTGACCCTTGAACAACAAAGGTTTGAACTACACAGACCAATTTACATGTGGAATTTTTATAGTACAGTAATGTAAATGTATTTTCTCTTCCTTATGATTTTTTTCTCATGATTTTCTTAACATTTTCTTTAGCTTACTTTACTGTAAGGATACAGTATGTAGTACACATAACATATGAAGTATGTGTTAATTAACTGTTCATGTTATTGGTAATACTTCTAGTCCACGGTAGGTGAGGTGAATTAAAAGTTATGTGTGGATTTTTTTTTTTTTTTTACTGGGCGGGGACTGGTACCCCTAACCCTTGAGTTTAAGGCTCTATTGTGTATCATTCCATAGTCCAGGTGATCAACCATCATTAAATGACTTGTCCAGGTGCTCAGTGAACCTTAACCTGGGAACAAGAGTTCAGACTTGTTCTCATAGATTTAGACAATATGCATTTATATTAGGTTCACCCTCACTCGTTCTATCATGTTGTGTGCATATATACATTATTATTATTATTAGTAGTAGTAGTGGTAGTAATATATAATTAATTATTTGGGTACATTCCCAAGTCCCATGGTCTGTTATTTCCGGCTATTTGGATAGTCAGTTGCAGCAGCTGGAGATGGTGTGGTATTGTCTCCCCATCTCCATGCCTCGGTCATCCTCTCTGGAAAACAATTACATTTCCAGCATGGCTCCAGCACATAGAGAATACACCCATCACATCCAGCTGCTGTTTATGATACTGCTAAATTGTAACATTTCTCTGCACTTTGTCCCTCCAGCCTAGGAGTTAATAGCTTTCTGTCCTTGAAATCTGTACTCCTTTTACTGTCCCTAGTTAGGTTCTCAGATTTTTCTGCCAACTGTGTAACAAATTCACTGTAATAACATCCCTCCCCTTGATTTTTTTTTAAATGATTTTATTTATTTGAAAGAGCATGAGAGAGAGCGGAGAGTGGGGAGGGCAGAATAGAGGGGCAGAGGGAGAAGCAGACTCCCCACTTAGCAGGAAGCCTGATGTGGGGCTCGATCCCAGGAACCCCCAAATCATGACCTGAGCCTAAGGCAGATGGTTTAACTGACTGAGCCACCCAGGCACCCCATGGCCCTCCCCTTTAAATGTTGTTTCTATTTTTCTTGCTTGACCCCGAATGATTAAAACATTATCAGTTTCACTGATTGTTGTAGACATATATATATATATATATATATATATATATATATATATATATGTTGAATGAAGATTCATTTATTCATTCAATAAATATTTATTAAGTATCTCTTTGTGGTTAGGTATGTACCACATAGGGTTTTAGTTATATATCAGTTAATAAAAGGTAGGCACAGTCTCTGTCCTTATGAAACTCAGTCTAATATGTCAAGAGATCTTTAAGAGGTAGAACAAATTCTTGATGTTGCACTGACTGTGAACGAGGCTTGGGGTAGGGAGGAGATAGCTCTTGCATACATGGATAGATATTTGTGCAACTGCTCAGAAAGTAATGTTGCATGAGGATCAGGTTTTGTGGGGAAAGATATTAAGAGTTGTTTTGTTTTGTTTTGAAATGTTGAATTTTAGATGTCTTTGAAATATCAGAACATCCCAAGGATGGTGCAAAGTAATCAACTGGAATAGTCAAGGCAAAAGATAAGTTGCCATTTGCAAGTGACTAAAATTAGAAGTCCTGAAAATGAGCCTGCCTAAGGAAAGAGTATATACAGAGAAGTACAGATAGATTTCTAGAAATGTGTAAATTGGTAGACTTAAAAATAGTCCAAATTGGAAAATGAAAAATCAGTTTTCTCCAGAGCTCCCTTTAAATACTCACACAATTATATTTCTATTTCCAAATGAGTTTTTCCTCAAAATTTAAGAACAAAACAACCTTAAAATTACATCACATGAAGTAATTGTTTTTAAATGCATATTATAGTTTTCCTTTACGTGTGGTTATGAAACGAATGTATTACTATTACTCTCCAGATGTTGGGCCATGAGTGATACCTAAAATTTTAAAGATAACTTTCCCACCCAACCCTAGCCATAGACCAAAACATATGGAGAGTTATGTGGAAAAAATTTTTGATAGATACTACTTTCTTTTTACTTATCCACACATATTTGTTCATATTTCCCTCATTTCCAAAATATTGATATACATTGTGTTTCTATACAGAAGCATACTTTCACTGACAAATGAAAAATTTCTACTAATTTCTTATAGCAAAACGGTGTGTTTCTTCAAACATTCACTTAAATCCCTATTTAAGAAATAATTTTAGGATATTTTTCCCCAGCTTTACTGAGGTATAACTGACAAAAATTTTATATAGTTAAGTTGTGCAAATTGATGTTTTGTTATATGTACTGTACTCAGGCAGTACATCTCTATAGTTCCAATGCAATGAGACAGGTAGGTCATTGCAGTGGCATCTTCATAAATAATAAAAACTTTAGTTCTGTTAAAAGTGAAGCTAAAATTTAATGATATATCATAAGGAAAATCAATCATATATATATAGATTAGTAACAACCAAACAAAGCCAAGGCAGGTTTTGTAGAAATAAAAGCTAGAACAATGTGTTATTTTGTTTTGTTTTCTTCTTTAAAACTAATTGGCCAAAAGCTAACAAAAGGTCAAACTCTACCCTTGACCAGGCTGACTGCATCATTAGCAAAACAGGTTCACTTATTTATGGATTTTCTAAGAAATTTTTAGTTTCTTTTGTGGAGTGTACTTGATATTTCTGTGTAATGGCAGTTAGTGACCTTACATTGGCATCTTCACTTTTGTTAAGACAGAACTATATTACTTCCCTCTATAATTTAACTTACATTTTCCTTAAATGTTCTTTATATACTTAAGATATTATCACCTCAGGGAAAATATATAATAATATGTCATATGTAAATATATAAAATTATATGTATATAATTTTTGTGTATTTATATATGTATTGACTTTAGTGTTCTGAAGGAACTCAGTAGCATAATTTTAGACTTGTTTGTTTAAAATATGGAATCCATCGTTAAAAACTCACAATTAATAGGTAAATGCTATTACAGCTCCTCTGCCTAAAAAGTCTTTAAGAGAATTATAAAACAGCAGATCTAACATTGAAATAATCATTTTAATAAATACAAATGGTAAGAATTTTGAAAAGTTAAGATCCAGTAAAGTGAAGGAAATATGATTTCAATAAGGAGAACCTCTGCAATATATGTTCTTGGTGAAGTAAAGGATTTAAGGTATACAACTAGGAATTCAATTAGATACTCCTATAAAAATGTGAAATTGACTCATACCACATGTTAGTTTTATCAGCCTCAAAGTCATTGGAAAAGAATATGTGAAATTGGTATGAGTAGTTAACAGATTATATGGATCAATTTGAATTCCCTCATTTGGAGATGTTTTAAGGAACTAAATGTTTTAATGGTTGATAAAGGCACTAAATCTATGTCAGTCTGTATACCTATATACCTACCTACCTACCTACGTATCTATCTATCTATCTATCTATCTATCTATCTATCTATCTATCTATCTATCTATCTATCTATCATCTACCTGAGAATCTCACTGTTGCTTTATTCATACTCACATGTTTTCTTTCTCCCCACCCTCCTTTAAGGATATTTCTGTCTGTAGCCATTTTGTTATTGTATGCTGAGGAATGTTTTGTTTTGTTGTATTTATTATGATTTGAGTTTGTAGAGCTCCTTGTAGAGTTTTTTTTTTATCATATTGGGCAAAATTATGACCATTATTTCTTCATACATTTCCTCTATACCATTTTCTCTCTCTTCTTCTTCCAGTACTTCAATTATATACTTATAAGTATATATATACACTTATATTTGACTTGTCACAATTTTCTACAAGTCTATTTTATTTCTTATTCTCTTCCCTTCTGGAACTCAGTTTGGATAATTTCTATTGATCTTTAAATTTTTGTTAATCCCATTACATTTCTAAATTCAGATATTTTATATTCAACTCTAGAAAACCCACTTGATTCATTTTTAAAGATTCTATGTTTTTCTTTTGAAATACATTAATCATATTTCCATTTAAAAATTTAAAATTTGGTAAATGAAAATAAAATCTATTATCTAAAGCAATTTTTGGGATGCTGTTGACTATTTCTCTTCTAGATTTTTGGTCCTTTTAAAAATAATTGTGGTAATACTTTATTGAATGCTAGAGAGGACTTTTATAATAAAATTTTAGAGGACACAGATGAAATTATCCTCCTCTAGAAAGGTCTCACACTTTCCTCTTTCAGGAAGAGGAAGTTGAGCTGAACTCTAAATCCAATCAAAGCCTGAGCTGAGGGTGCAGTTTCTTAAGGCTCTGTTATTTCCATTGATCACATTTTTTTTAAAGATGTGGGCCTCTTGAGTTTTCACATTAGGGCCTTTGTTTTATTTGTTTATTTGTTTTGTTTTTTAAACTGGGTCTTTTCCCCTGTTGGGTTCTTATATCTTTCCCATCACAAGACTGTAGAAAATTCTGTTCTGCAGTTCAGAGATTTTTCTTAGATTTTTTTTGCATTCTGCTGTGTATGTATCAGGATTTGTGAAATATCTCCATGGGAGACACCCACGTGTGTTAGGTGTCTTGAGTTTTAGCCACATTGCTGTAGCTGCTCCTAACTGATGGAAATTCGCTGGTTTCTGTAACTCATAGCCACAGTCCTTGTCCTGGCCTCTTGCCCATCCCCAGAAGAATACTCTAGGGAAAAAGCAACTGCAGATAATAAGCTTTCCTTTTTAGGTTTTTCTCTTTTCCAGAATCTTAGCCTGTCTGATCTTCCCTGTTTTTGCAGGTCTCTGATGCTTTTAAGTAAATTATTTCTTTGTTTTATTTGGCTTTTATAGTTGGTTTCTATGTATACATTGATCTGTTCCAAATTATTCCATTCTAGCTATAAGCAAAAATGCCTCTTAAGATTTAAGATTTGTTTGTTTGAATACACAAGTTATGTGAAGCTAGAATATTGGATTTTGAATCTTGAATTTACCCATTACTGTATATACGACCAAGAAAAAAATTGTTTAATCTCATTTCAATTCCTAATTGTGCAGACAAGAGAAAACAAATCTACCTACTGATAGGCTTGTTATGAGGATTAGTTAATGCATAGACAGTGCTGGAAATAGCAACTGCCTTAAGTGCTCTAATATATTAGCTGTTAATATTCTTATTGATTTTACTTTTGTTATTTAAGAAATAATGAAGTTGGCATATATCCATGACTTCTTTAGGGTAATAAAATTCAGAAGGCTAATTCAGTTCTTTTTTTTTTTTTTAAGGCTAATTCAGTTCTACAAACATTTATTAAACAGGTGCCATGTGCAAGGCCTAGCATAATTGCTATGCACTGTGGTTATCAAAATGAAAGCAAATATTATCTCAGGAAGTAGATGCATTAGCAGTATACTTAGGTAAAGAACAGTTAAATTCTATGAGAAAAAAAAAAACAAAGGTAAGTCTGGAGGCAGAGCAGAGCAAACTGCCCCTCCCAACCAGATGCTAGATTAACATATTGGCAGCTCAGAAAATAAGTACAAATAGTCCTACCTGTTAAAGCACTTAAAGTACTCCCCCTAATAAGTTCCACTTGTGTAGAAGAGAAGTTCTAATTACCAAAATGCTGCCCCTAAGCACAAACTAGGTTCCTGAAATATCTGTGGAACTGGCTCATTGACTACAGTGAATGGGCTGCTAAGAACAGATAGAGAAGCTGCCAGGGAAGAGCTTGGCTGTAAAGCAAATTATATTTTAAAAAAAAGTTTCAGAAGTGTTTATTGAGTTCCAACCTTTTCAAAAGTTTATTTCTTAATTGTCTTCATCTAAATGCAAGTCTCATTAAATGCATGTGAATATTCAGCATTTTTAAAGCAATGATTTTCCTGTCCTTCTTTGATTGTATCCTTAGAATTTATATTCTGAATGAATTTGACTACCATCCATTAAATTGGGTTGACTGTATTTAGACTAATATTTGTGATCAATTAAGTCATTTTCTTCTGATGATGAACCACAGGCCTGAAGCATTTATTGATTGCTTTTAAGAAGGGAGAAGATAAGGACAAGAAGAAAAAGAAAATCTGAAATTTGTTATACTTTTAAAATATTTCAACTAATGGAACTGAAAAACATTTATTCAGCACCTACCTCTGTGCTAGAAATGTTAGAAAAGACTAAATCAGTGTTAGATCTTTTTTTACTACTAGCTCCATTCTTCTTAAATATACATGTAAATCAAAGTGTTAAAACTTTAATGCTGTAAATGAATATATTAATATAATTAATATGTCCCAGATAATTTAACACAAAGCTTATTTTATATCAATGTAATAATAGATACTAAATTTGTAAACAGAACTACTTTCATAATGAAACATTGCCTTGCCAATGACAAAACTGTTCTTTATTTCATGAAGTGTTTTTAAACTATTAATGAATATTTTCTAAAAATCTTAGGAAGATTATTCTAAAATGTTTTACATAGTTTTAAGCAAGTGTTGGTATATTTTACAATGAAAATATTTTAAAAATGAATAAATTGGAAAGCTAGTGAATTTAATCATCACAAATGTAATAAGACCTAAGAGTTGGAATTTCAACTAGGCATGATAGCTTTGACATGCAATGCAATGTGTGAATTGTAATGTGCAGATTTTTGAGGATATGGCCTGGGACTTGTTTCATGACTCCAGCATCCTAGAATGCACTCTTCCCACCCACCACCCATTTTGAGATTATTAAAAAGATGAGAGAGATGAATAAAGTAGGTTTTTGTGAGTAGGATCTCTTCGAGGAAAGTAGAACTGTAAGTCCCTTATCCATTCCCCTGCATGGGGTAGTAGCTGCCCCTCAAAGACAGTTAGGGTGGAACTTCTGTTAATTTACTTAGAATACTTAATAGGAGACCCATGTAGATTGAAGACATATTCTGCTGAAAATCTTATTTCTGCTAAAGAATTTTAAGAAGGCTAGAGACAGTCTGGAGAATTACTTTGAATTTGGAGCCTTTAGAGTGCTGCTTTGCCGGGATCAGTTAGGCCGAACTCCCAAAATTTGTAGCATACAAGTATACATGGCTATTTCTCATGCGCTATATACTAGTCCCAAGTGACTCTGTGGGATGGTCTTGGATTCTTCAGGCTGCTTGGAAAGGTGAAGGCTCTCTACTAGCAAAAACCTAGGTGTGAACTCCTAGAGCTTGAGAAAAGAACCAAAAGCGAGTACTAAAACAAAATAAAAGCATCTCAGGATTAAGAGTTTCAGGATAGAGGGACCTAGTAGGGATCTTCTAAGGATCACTTGAAAATATCCCATAAGAAAATTATCTTGAAATACTTGCTCCAAACCTAGCTTAAGATGTGACCAGTTCAAATAAGGCCATTGCTCATCATTTAGAAAATTTAGAGAAGACACCAAACACATATACTCTTTTCCTATAGCAAGTTTGTAGCCAAAAACTGGTTCAAGCTACACAGGGAGAGAGGTCAGAGTTTTGACCCAATATTTCAGATTGAACATTTTTATTACTAATTGAAGACCGTGTTTGTAGTCTGAAAGAGCAAACTGAGCAAAAAATAAGAAAATATATTTTTTTAAGATTTTATTTATTTATTTGAGAGAGAGAGAGAATGAGGGATAGAAAGCACAAGAGGGAAGAGGGTCAGAGGGAGAAGCCGACTCCCTGCCGAGCAGGGAGCCCGATGTGGGACTCGATCCCGGGACTCCAGGATCATGACATGAGCTGAAGGCAGTCGCTTAACCAACTGAGCCCCCCAGGCGCCCAATAAGAAAATATTTATGGAGGGATGATAAATTCAAGAGTCAAATGATTGGCTAAATTTCTCAAATTTTCCCCAGAATATCGGCAAGGGTGGTGGACTAGATTGCAGTCTTACTAAACACTTCTTTCAAAGTGCTTCATCTGTCAATTACACTGACAGCTGTAGGTGTGGGCCTTCTTACCCCTATCACAGAGATTCTGGATAGGCAGTGATTGGAGTTTAAGCTAGTTAGTGCAGGACATGTCCCAAACCAAAAAGATGTGCTGAGGGGGGGCCAATCAATACCTTCACAGGGCATCTGTTAAATGGTGGGGGGTGAAAAATATTTGCTCTCTTCCTGGATTCGAATGAGAAGGAATCACTTCCAATGTTTGACAGTCACCTTGGAATCATGGGGAAAGAAAATACCCGGAGCAAACCAAGTATATGTAGAGTTTACGTGTGTGTGTATTTACAGGTTATAAGATGCTTAAAATTATGACTTTAGACAATTATAAATAATCATAATTTAACATTAAAGATATGTATAAAGAGGATTTCCTAGATAATTGCCCTTTTTACATTATTATTTATTTTAATTTCAGTATAATTAACATACAGTGTTATACTAGTTTCAAGTGTACAATATAATGATACAATAATTTTATACATTACTTAATGTTCATTGTTATACATGTACTCTTAATCCACCTCACCTATTTCCCCATTCCCTACACACCTCCCATCTGGTAACCATCTGTTTGTTTTCTACAGTGAAGTCTCTCTTTTTCTGTCTCTCTTTTTTATCTTTGTTCATTTGGTTTCTTTCTTAAATTCCACATACGAGTGAAATCATATGGGATTTGTCTTTCTCTGACTTATTTTTCTTAGCATTATACTCTCTAGCTCCATCCATGTTGTTGCAAATGGCAAGATTTCATTCTTTTTATGGCTGAATAATATTCCATTATATATGTGTATGCAATAAAAATACAAGTGAATATATCCCTTCGAATTAGTGTTTTCATATTCTTTGGGTAAATGCCCAGTAGTGGAATTACTGGATATTAGGATGGTTCTAATTTTAACTTTTAGAGGAATTGCCATACTGTTTTCCACAGTGGCTGCCCCCACCTGCATTCCCCCCCAACAGTGGACAAGGGTTACTTTTTCTTCACATCTTCGACTACACTTTTTGTTTCTTGTGTTTTTTATTTTAGCCATTCTGACAGGTATGAGGTGATATTTCACTGTAGTTTTGCTTTGCATTTCCCTGATAATGAGTGATGTTGAGCATCTTTTCATGTGTCTTTTAACCATCTGTATGTCTTCTTTGGAAAAATGTCTATTCGTGTCTTCTGCCTATTTATTTTAAACTGGATTGCTTTTTGAGTGTTCAGTTTTATAAGCCCTTTACATATATATTTTGGATACTAATCCTTTATCAAGTATGTTATTTGCAAATTATTTTCCCATTCCATAGGTTGGTTTTGTTGCCAACAAAGGCAAGATTGGTTGCCTTTTGGTTTTGTTGATTGTTTCCTTCTTTGTGCTTATTTTGATGTACTCCCAATAGTTTATTTTTGCTTTTGTTTCCCTTGCCTCAGGTGACATATCTAGAAAGATGTTATGGCTGTTGTCAGAGAAATTACTGCCTGTGCTCTCTTCTAGGATTTTGATGGTGTCAGGTCTCACATTTAGGTCTTTAATCCTTTTTTAGTTTATTTTTGTGTATGGTGTAAGAAAGTGGTCCAGTTTCATTGTTTTACATGTAGCTGTCCAATCTTCTCAGTACCATTTGTTGAAGAAACTGTCCTTTTCCATTTTCCCACTGGATATTCTCTCCTGCTTTGTCGAAAATTAACTGACCATATAGTTGTGGTTTTATTTCTGGGTTTTCTACTCTGTTCTGTTGATCTGTATGTCTACTTTTGTGCCAGTGCCATACTGTTTTGATTACTGCAGCTTTGTAGTATAATTTGAAGTCTGGAATTGTGATACCTCCAATTTTGTTTTTCTTTTTCAAGATTGCTTTTACTATTCGAGGTCTTTTGTGGTTCCATACAAATTTTAGGATTGTTTGGGAAAAATACTGTTGGTATTTTGGTAGGGAATGCATTAAATGTGTAGATTGCTTTGGGTAGTATAGACATTTTAGCAATGTTAGTTCTTCCAATCCATGAGGAGCAGGGAATATCTTTTCTTTGTGTTAACTTCAGTTTCTTTCATCAGTGTTTTACAGTTTTCAGAGTACAGGTCTTTCACCTCTATGGTTAGGTTTATTCCTAGGTACGTCATTATTTTTGGGTGCAATTGTAAATGGGATTGTTTTCTTAATTTCTCTTTCTGTTGCTTCATTATTAGTATATAGAAATGCAACAGATTTTTGTACATTGATTTTAAATCCTGTGGCTTTACTTAAGTCATTTATCAGTACTTTTTTTGGTGGAGTCTTCTGAGTTTTCTACATACAGTATCCTGTAATCTGTAAATAGTGAAAGTTTTACTTCTTTACCATTGGATGTCTTTTATTTCTTTCTCTTATCTGCTTGCTATGTTTAGGACTTCCAGTACTGTGTTGAATAAAAGTGGTAAGAGTGTATATCCTTGTCTTGTTCCTGACCTTAAGGGAAAAGTTCTCTGTTTTACTTCATTGAGTATGGTGTTAGCTGTTGGATTTTCATATTTGGCATTTTTTTATGTTGAGGTATGTTTCCTCTAAACCTGTTTTGTTGTGGCTCAGTCATTAAGCGTCTGCATTCGGGTCAGGTCATGATCCCAGGGTCCTGGGATCGAGCCCCGCATCGGGCTCCCTGCTCAGCGGGAAGCCTGCTTCTCCCTCTCCCACTCCCCCTGCTTGTGTTCCTGCTCTTGCTATCTCTCTCTGTCAAATAAATAAACCTGTTTTGTTGAGGGTTTTTATCATGAATGGATGTTGTACTTTGTCAAATGAATTTTCTGCATCTCTTGAAATGATCATATGATTTTTATCCTTTCTCTTATTGGTGTGATGTGTCATGTTGATTGAATTGTGAGTATTGAGCCACCCTTGAATTCCAGGAATAAATCCTATTTGATCATTGTGAATGATTTCTTCAGTGTATTAGTGGATTTGGTTTGCTGATATTTATTGAGGATTTTTGCATCTAAGTTCATCAGAGATAATGGCCCATAGTTCTCTTTTTTTGTGGTGACTTTATCTGGATTTGGTGGTGGGGTAATTCTGGCCTTTTGGAAAGAATTTGGAAGTTTTCCTTCCTTTTCTATTTTTTGGAATAATTTGAGAAGAGTAAGTATTAACTCTTCTTTAAATGTTTGATTGAATTCACCTGTAAAGCTATCTGGTCCTGGAGTTTTGTTTTTTAGGAATTTTTTGATTACTGATTTAATTTCCTTGTTGGTAATCTGTTCAAATTTTTCTCTTTGTTCCTTCTTCAGTTTTGGTAGATTGTATGTTTCTAGGAATGTATCCATTTCTTCTAGGTTGCCCAATTTTTTGGCATAGAATTTTTCATAGTATTATAATCCTTTGTTTTTCTGCGGTGTTAGTTTTATTTTTCCTCTTTCACTTCTGATTTTGTTTATTTGACTCCTCTCTCTCTGTCTTTCTCTCTCCCCCTTTAATGAGTCTGGGTAGAGGTTTATCAATTTTGTTGATCTCTTCAGAGTCAGCTCCTCATTTCATGGATCTGTTCTATTGTATTTTTAGTTTCTATATCAATTATTTCTGCTACAATCTTTATTATTTCCTTCTGCTGGTTTTGGGTTTTGTTTGTCTTTTTCTAATTCCTTTAGGTGTAAGGGTAGGTTGTTTGAGATTTTACTTGGTTCTTGAGGTAGGCTTGTATTGCTATAAACTTCCCTTTTAGATCTGCTTTTGCTTAATCCCAAAGATTTTGAACCATTGTGTTTTCATTTTCATTTCTCTCCATGCAAGTTTTGATTTCTTCCTTGATGTTTTGATTGACCCATTTATTGTTTAGTAGTGTGTTATTTAACTTCCATGTATTTGTGCTTTTTCCAAAATTTTTTCTAGTTCATTTCTAGTTTCATAGAGCTGTGGTCAGAAAAGATGCATAGTGTGACTTCAGTCTTTTTGAATTTGTTGATAATTGTTTTGTGACCTATTATGTGATCAATTCTGGAGAATGTTCCATGTGCATTTGAAAAGAATATGTATTCTGCTGTTTTAGGATGTAATGTTCTGAATATATCTGTTAAATACATCGGTCCAGTGTGTCATTCAAAGCCACTGTTTCCTTGTTGATTTTCTGTTTGGAAGATCTGTCCATTGATGTTAAGTGGGATGTTAAAGTCCCCTCCTATTATTGTACTACTATTAATTAGTTTCTTTGTTTGCTATTAACTGTTTTCTGTATCCGGTGTTCCCATGTTGAGTGCATAAACATTTACAATTGTTATGTATTCTTGTTGGATTGTCCCCTTTTATATAGTGACCTTCTTTGTCTCTTTTTACAGATTTTTTAAAATTTATTTGACAGCGAGAGAGAGAGAGAGAGAGAGAGCATGCACACAAGCAGGGGGAGTGGCAGGCAGAGGGAGAAGCAGACTCCCTGCAGAGTGGGGAGCCCGATGTGATGTGGGGCTCCATCCCAGGACCCCGAAATCATGACCTGAGCCGAAGGCAGAGGCTTAACTGATTGAGCTACCCGGGTGCCCCACCCTACTTTCTTTTGATATCATGTGCATAATATCATGTTTCTCCATCCTCTGACTTTCAATCTGTAGGTGTCTTTTGGTCAGACATGAGTCTCTTGTAGGTGGCATATAGATGCGTCTGTTTTTTTTTTTTATCTACTCTCTCACCCTATATGTCTTTTGATTGAAGAATTTTGTCCATTTACAATCAAAGTGATTATTAATAGGTATGTATTTACTGCCATGTTATTACTTGTTTTGTGGTTGTTTTTATAGATCTTCTCTGATCCTTTCTAGTCTTGCTTTCTTCTCTCACAGTTTGCTGGCTTTCTTTAGTGATATACTTCGATTGCTTTCTCTTTAGTCTTTGCATATGTATTATTGGTTTTTGATTTGTGGTTACCATTAGGTTTATATATAACATCTTCTGCATGTAGCAGTCTATAGTTAGTTGATGTTCACTTAATTTTAAACCCATTTTTTACCCATCCCCCCATTTTTAGGTAGATGGTGCCACACTTTACATCCTTTTATTTTATGAGGCCTTGACTGATTTTTACAGATATACTTATTTTTACTGTTTTTGTGCTTCCTGCTCTTCTTGCTTTTATTTTGGTCTTTCCTTTTCACTCACTCCCCTTTAACATTTCTTGTAGGGCTTGTTTAGTGGTCATGAAATATTTCAGCTTTTGTTTGTCTGGGAAATTCTTCATCCTTCTTTTCTGAATACTAACCTTGCTGGATAGAGTATCCTTGGCTGCAGATTTTTTTCCTTTGTGCACTTTGAACATACCACAGCACTCCCCTTTTGCCTGAAAACTTTATTTTGAAAAATCCGCTGATATAGCCTTACAGGGTTTCTCTTGTATGTAACTGTCTTCTCTTGCTGCTCCCCCACCTTGCTGCTTTTAAAATTCTTTATCGCTACTTTTTACCATTTAAATTACTATGTGTCTTGGTGTGGACCTCCATGGGTTGATTTTATTGTTGGATCTGTGTGCCTCCTGGATGTGGATATTTATTTCCTTCCCCAGGCTCAGGACGTTTTCAGCTATTATTTCTTCAAATAAGTTTTTTTGCCCCCTTTTCTCTTTCTTCTCTTTCTGGGATCCCTATAATGCAAATGTTATTATGCTTGATGGAGTTGCTGAGCTCCCTAAGTCTATTGTAATTTTGCATAATTTTTTTCTCTCACTTGCTTAGCTTGATTACTTTCCATTATTGTCTTCCAGGTCACAGATTCATTCTGCTTCCTCTAGTCTACTATTTATTTCCTTAGTATATTTTTAATTTCGTTTATTGTGTTCTTCACCTCTGATTGGGTCATTTTTATCTCTTTGTTAAGGGTCTCACTGATGTCCTCCACTCTTTTCTCAAGTCCAGTGAGTATCTTTATGATTATTACTTTAAATTCTTTATCTGGCATATTATTTATATCTGTTTTGCTTAGGTGTCTTGCTGTGGTTTTGTCCTGTTCTTTTATTTGGGACATATTCCTTTTTTCCCTCATTTTATCTAGCTCTCTGTGTCTGTTTCTCTGTGTTAATAAACTTAGCTACATATCCTGCTCCTGAAATATATGGCCTTATGAAGAAGAGGTTCTGTAGTGCCTTGCAGTGCAGCACCAGAACCTAGTGCTTTAGGGATGTCTCCTATGTGTGTTGTGTGCACCCTGGTGTTGTGTTTTAGCTGCTTTTTCCTTCAGCTCAGTCATCTGCAGTGGCTTTCTTTGCATGTGGTGGACATTGCTTAGTCCCTACCATGTTAATGGATCTTTCTAGGACTGCACTGGAATTGAGTTGAATCAGACTTGATGTTTGCCAGAGGAGCAGTATCCCCAAACTGTAGGGCACTTTCCCACTGCTGTGGCAGTGGTCTAACCATTGTGTGTCATTACCTTCTAACCCCAGGGCAGAAGTCACTTTGGAGTCATGCTGGCTTCTGTTGGGGCTAGTTGCACACTACCAGTCTTCTGCCCCATTTTGAATGGGTTCCAGCCAAGAGTGTATTGGAGGGGATGTATCTACACTGCTGGGACCAGACTGCTGTAATATTAAGGTCAGCAACATACTGAATATTCCAAAAATAAGATTAGTAACAAAGATAATACTGTAATTAAATGTATTATTTATTCTAAGTTTGGTGTGTTTCTCATGGTAAGATATATTTTTCTCCGTGTCATTGTGGTTTTCTGTATCATCTCTAATAGAACATGCAAAAAATTGCAATGTGATTTATCTATGTATATAATTTATGTTGAATAATTTGAACTAACTAGATATTTAGAAAACTAACTTAGGTAGCCATTAAGACTTCCAGGGCTGTAGTTTGGAAAATGAATAAAACTTTCCTGGGACAGAGACAGAGAAACAGAAAAATTAAGGAGCCAAACACTCTTAATCTTATGTTACTTCCTAACTAATATTTGCAGAGCTCATCCTTTGCCAATTGCATGAAACCTTCTGATAGCTTTTAATATCTTTTGTAGTTCTGTTCTGTCCTGTTGAGTGAAGAAATTTCAACACTTGTGTTCTCCATCAAAGCAGGCTCCATTCTTCTTAGTCTCACATACATGATGTATTCTTTCTCTGCCCTTAAATACTCTGATTCCCAGTTCTGGGATAAACTTTCTCTCTAGTGTATCCAAATTGTACTCTGCTGACCTCTAAGATTTTGGGGGATGCTCATCTTCCACAGACTAAGTCTGGGAGAAATTTGGAGACAGTACATAAAAAGCTAAATGAGTTTTTCAAAACACTTGGGCTCTAGATTTTTACTATCATGTCAGCCCAAGTGTCTCTCTCTCTCTCTCTCTCTCACTCTCTCCATTCATGTTTCCATTCATGTTGTATAATTTTTAAGGGCAAGAAATGGCTTATAATATTTAGTACAATATCGAACATGTAATAGACACATAATTGGTTAATTGGAATCTTTGCTTTTTTGGAAAGTCTGCTTAAGTGTCTTTCACATAATAATTACTTGTATTTCCCATTTGTTATTCAAAGGTGTTTTTATTTCTCTAATACTCTGGTGATTTTAATAGAATGTGTGTGTGTGTGTTTTTTTTAAGGATTTTAATTGTAAAAAATATTACATTTGGGATAACTATTTCTGGATCTTTTTGTTGGAATCATAGGATTTCTTGCTACTGTCAGATTTCCCCTTTATCCACAGTCAGTTGTTTGTGGGCATAATAGGATATTTTCACATGTACTTACAGATAAGCCCTGTCAAAATTTGGTGTTTTTCTAAATTTCAGATTTTGCATATCCTGTTAAAATTTGCATTTCACCAGCACCATTATTAATATCTGTCATTAAAGTGATTTTTAAATACCTACTTAAGCTTTAACCTACACAAATAAATTTTTGCCCTATCCATTAAGTGAAAGAATAAAAACCCATTATGTTCCCCTTTAGTAATTTAAAATGGCTATTTAAAATGAGAAAAGAGCTACCTTAGTAACTCCAAGTATTAGTGTGTAAGAAAAGTAAAGTACTCACAGGGAGCTTTTTTTTTTTTTAAGATTTTATTTATTTATGTGACAAAGAGAGACACAGTGAAAGAGGGAACACAAGCAGGGGGAGAGGGAGAAGCAGGCTTCCCGCCGAGCAGGGAGCCCAGTGTGGGCCTCCATCCCAGGACCCCGGGTTCATGACCTGAGCCAAAGGCAGACACTTAACGATTGAGCCATCCAGGCGCCCCTCACAGGGAGTTATTTTTACCTGTGAAAGATCTAGATCAGAACATAGTACATTTTGTCATGTAAATATTTTTCCACAAGGCTATTGTATTACAATGCACTATAACTTTTTTTTTCCCTCTCTTTTGCTGTTTTTATACACAAAACCAAATCACTTAGAAACTCACAGTAACCTGAAGTATTACTCATTCTGATGAATCATATTTTTGGATTTAATAAAAAGAATTGAATGCTCAGGACAGATGATTATAAGTGTCAGAACCGTATATGCATATTTATATTTATTCATACTTAATATTCTTTTTGAAAATAAATTTTATAAATTTCTACTTTGCTCATATTATACAGATACAAGAAATAATCAGTATTATATTTACACTATTATTTTTGAATAATTGTTAATTACCTAAAAAAATCACATATATATGATATATAAAAAAGTGACTTAAAGGTTAATAGTATAAATGGTAATGAATACGTTTAGGTATCATAATTTTTTGGTTATTTAAACACTCTCTAACATTATATCTATTCAAAATGTTACAATTTTCTTTAAGGAGAGGAGAAAGGAATTCTGAAATTTAGAATGTCTATTATATAACAGGGAGGAATGTTGTATATTTCATCTTCCACAAGATCAGAATAGTGCATACACTGAGATTGGTACAGTGATAGTAATAACAACAGCAACAAAGGCAAATAATATATTTAAGGCTTATAATTTTCCAGGTGCTGTTCTAAATGTTTTGCATGCATGTTATTTTTTTTATTTTATTATGTTATGTTAATCACCATACATTACATCATTAGTTTCTGATGTAGTGTTCCATGATTCATTGTTCGCGTGTAACACCCAGTGCTCCATTCAGTATGTGCCCTCTTTAATACCCATCACCAGGCTAACCCATCCCCCCACCCCCTCCCCTCTAGAACCCTCAGTTTGTTTCTCAGGGTCCATAGTCTTTCATGGTTCATCTCCCCCTCCGATTTCCCCCCTTCATTTCTCCTTCCTACTATCTTTTTTTTTTTTAAACATATAATGTATTATTTGTTTCAGAGTTTCAGGTCTGTGATTCAACAGTCTTATTATTTTTCCTCATTATTAGCCTAGGAGATATAGTTGATTAATATCTCCTTATATATTAAGTTTTTTCCTTTCCATTTTCTGTTCTGTTCACGTTTTTAAAAAGACTGTGCTTTAATCTGATAAAATTAGTAATTCTTCCACTCCCATAAAAGTTTCTTTAAATGTTCATTTTATAACAGATTTTTAAAAGCTAGAGTCTCCATTCAATTAAAAGCATTCTGTAGTCAAATATTGAAAAATGTGTTGTTACATATGTGGTTTTTGTTGTCAGACTAGTCTGACTTGCTATTCTAGCTATTGTGTGATCTTTGGAAAATAATTTAAACTTCCAAGTCTCAGTTTAGCTCATCTGTGTTCAGAAGTAATTTAAAGATTTAATGGGCATGAAGTTCTTAAATATCTGGTGCATAAGTGCCTAATAAAAATTATCAGTCATCTAATACATACCAAAGTTTTCTTGTTGATATATATGATTTAATTAAAATATTTAGATATTTTCACAGAATTTGAAATTTGAAATCTGACATTTCAGATGAAATATTGAAATGTCAAAAAGAGTTAACTTAGGACAACAGGGCTATTTAAATGAAATCATAAAATCTTTCTTTGTTTCAATGATTTATGGTACAGTAATATGTAAAGGATATGGTATGATTTTAAGATTTTGTTTTTGTTTGGCCTTTCAAGATGGTATAGGGTAGTAACTGGGAGATGGGAATTTTAGTTTTTGATACATCTGATAGTTTGGCAATTTAGATCCTACTTTGAAACTTAATAAAAGACATCATGATGTAATGACTAACTGCAGTTACCCAAACGCTAGGATGTCAGCCTGCCTAGATTCTAATTTCATTTAAGTTGGCCCTAGACAATGTAGTTAACCTCTTTTACTTCAAGAGTTTAGTTTCTTCCTAGGTTATGTATGGATATTAATAGCAACCTCATGTTAATTATGGAATTTAAATGGCATAATTAACATAAACAGTAAATCAATCTCTAGCATAAAATAAATGCTCAATGTAAGGAAACAGTGATTCTGAAGTTGAACCTTAGGGAATTTCTTAATTCTGTGCATTTCCTTGCTTCAGTGAGAGGATGCTGGTAGCAGAGATACTCTTCCAAACTGTTGAAGGGATACTTCACCCACATAGTGCAACTTAAGATAGCACTTCTCAGACTTTACTGTATATGCATGATCTGGAGATCTTGTTCAGATACAGATTCTGATTTTGTAATTCTGAAGTAGAGACTGGGATTCTGCATTTCTAACAGTTGCCTACATGCTGCTGATGTGCAGGTCCATGGGCATTTTAACGCATATTGGAGATTACCCACCTATCACATTATATCTTCCCCATCTATCAGAATGATGGAAATTTCACCATTGGAGATTCATGACTTTTGAGCTGTTCCTTCATGTATCCAAACTTGAAATGGAAATACTACTGGGGAAATCTGAGAAGCAATCCTTACCTTTCTCTCTAGTTATCAGTTAGACTTAAAGAAAAAGAGTGTGTAGATGGGGTTGATTTTCAACATATGTATTTATCTTTAAAGAACTATCCCTAGCAAGGGATTACACTACAGCTGGTTGTCCTTGGAGAGCTTCGGAAGGAAAGGAACACAACAAAGGAAGAAACATGGAGAAAAAGAAGGTAGAAGTAAATTAAACTGTAAGATTTTATCTGCTTTTCTATTTTTTCATGCAAAGTTAATAGGACAGGCACTGAATTAACTCCTATCGCTGCTATTACAACAATTTACCAAAAATATAGTGGTTTAAAACAACATCTATTTATATCTCACATTTCAGGAGATCAGAAGTCCAGAAAAGCTTGACTGGATTCTCGGGATCTTATCAGGCTAAATTCAAGTGTCAGCCAGGGTTGCAGTTTTCATCTGGGTTTTGGAGTCCACCTTCAAGCCCACCGATAGTTGGGAGAATTCATTTCCTTCTCGTGCTTTCCATGTGGTCCTCTTTACCTTCAAAAAAGTAGTGGGAAATCAAGTCCTTCCCAAGCTGTGCTTTTAATCTCTCACTGTCTTCTGCTATTAGCAGAAACATCTCCACTTTTAAAGGTCAGTGTGATTAGATTAAGTCTACTGGATTCTCCATAATCTCCCTATTTTATGGTTACCTGGTTAGCAATTTTAATTACATCTGTAAAGTCTCTTGCCATGTAATATAACACATTTGTGGGATTCATGGGAGTAACACCAGTAGGCCAACACCATGGGACTACCACAGGTTCTGTTTTGGGTTTTGTTTTTGTTTTTGCTGAGAGGAAACATGAACATGATAGAATGAAAAGCACTGATTTCTATTGTATTCTTGGCTTAATTACATAGTAATCCATTTATATGAGACAGATAAGTACTACAAGTATCATTTCCTTCATTTGGGAAGAAAATAATTTGAAAAAGAAACAACAAAAACTTGGCTTGATTTATTAATGCTATATAAAATCAAATTTATACAAAAGCTTTATATTATTATTTCACATTGCTCCTAATACCTATGACAGAATTTTGCAAGCACTAGTCACTAAATAAATTATTGAATTGCTACATCTGAAGGCCATATAAAGGCCAACAACATAGTAGATGACATTTGCTTGGAACTTTGTATCAGTCTTATAATTAAAAATTCATATGAGATCTGTTCTTTCCAGTAACTGCCTTTTACAAATTACAGTGGCATTTCTTGGGACATTAAATATTTTTGTTTGTAACAATTAGCTTTTGCAAAACACTCCAAACTAGAGCTCTTGACAAAGATAACTCAGTAAACAAAAAGTCCAGTTGAAAAACAAGTGTTAACAGACTTAGAATCTACTTGCATGTTATTCACTTTACTTAGGTCAACTCATTGTGGTACAACAGCTGTGACCAGAAAAGAATGGAAGAGTTGAGACAAAAGCCAAACACTTTCTGAAATAAAAAAATAACAATAAATAAAATTTAACTACAGTTTTGATTATAATACAGAGAAGATTATGGCAATATAAATCATGTCTATAAAGAAAAAAAGTATGCTGAATCTAACAAAGCATGATTTTTTTATTTTTTTCATATTTTGTTTTAGCCTTCCAACAATTCCATACACGTTTTTCACAGTTGTAATTGTAATATACATAAAATCTTATATTTACTTCTTCCTACCAAATGTTACATGGTAAACACTATTCCATTTCTCTGCATGACCCTATTCTGAGAGTTGGCTGAGTAAGACTCTATCAATTTTATGAAACATAAATTCCTTAAGTACTCTCCAACTGTTGGACACTTAGATGACTATGTGTTTTAATAATATAATAAAGCTGATTTTTTGGACATAGTCATTTTTTTAAAATAATTAATTTCCAAAAATTAGATTATTTGGAAAAGGGATTAAGCATTTCAAGGAAATTAGTCAAATATTTTGAGAAAAAAAAAACCTGAAATATTTTTTCAGGAGATTTATTGGATGCATATCTTTTGTGGTTATATGTAGACTGTTTTGGCTGAAAAGATAAGGCCACCCACAGCAAAGATTTGTTTTCACACTCCATCTGTTTGGTATGTACTATGTGGATTAGAAGAAAGTTCTGACCCCGGTGAAACACAGGATTTGGTAATGCTGCTATCATATTCTTCAATTTGTGAGTCACTGTCTCCATATGTCTAACTGTATTGTAAGCTTTGCACAAATCTTCCAGAAATGGCTTCTCAAAAATGAATGAGGATTAATGAACACCCTGCGTTCATCACAAAAAGTGCTCCTTAAATACCAAATAGCGGTTGGTATGTAGCCAGTGTGGAGAGGCACAGGGCATGTGGACTGGGCTTGCTGTCTGTGTGTGATGAAAGCAAACATCACTGAATTAATGTTTGCTTGCGTGTGTGAAAGACTGCTTCAAAATCTGTTGTACAAATTTTTAGCCAATCAAAAATCTTTGTATTCATGGGGTAGGTTTGGACTGACTCTGACTTAATGATATAATCTGCCTTCAATTCTATTTTATGAGTTGATTTTATTTTCCATTTATGTTTCATATTTTAACAACAAACAGTAACAAATTGGAAGGAAGAATGGGATATTTCATTGAACTTAAAATGACCCAAACCTGTATCTCCATCAGTGTATTGAAGTTTTTTGTTTGTTTCTTTTTTATGTTTTGCTTTCCTAAACTAATAGTACTGATTTTCTGTATTGTTAAATTAGAAATTAATCATGTCATCTTGGAATAGATATTATATTGTTATTTTTAGTATTATTAGTATTGATAACTCATATTTTTGAATGCTTTTAGAGGAAAGTCAGAGCATATAAAAAATAGGCCCAACTCCTTAGCAGTTAAAGGCCTATTTAACATTTTTGAGGCTCCAGAAAAGATTTTTAATAGAATTTCACTAAGCTTCCTTATAGTTTTAAAACCTTGACATTTATAAATTCTTTTGAGTTATTTTTCAGTATGACTATAAATTTCTTGATAACAGGGACTATAAATTAAATGCCATTGTAAGTCACATGTTGCTCAGAAAAGTGTCTTATATACAGTAGGTGCCCAATAAATAACAGTTGATATAATCAGAGAATTAACTAAACTGTTAGAGCAGAACTGTTCTGTAAAAGTTATCCACTGTGTCACTTTTCATTCTGTTTTGATTTCAAACCACTTTCTCCTCTTATATTGACAAATGGTTTTTGGACCACCAATTTCCTGATTGCTTATCAATAATTTGATCAGGCTTAGAGAAGAAAGTTGATGGGCTTTTTTTCCTACTCTACCTCATTTTAAATATCCCATTAAATATAAAAACATGAATATCAGGTTTTTACTCAAATGGTTCAGTCAGAGAACATTTGTTTCAGGTGCTACCGAATACACTATGTACCTGATATAATTTGATATCAGGGTTGATTATTTCTATATTCTCTATCTTGGTACTTTTTTTTTAAGATTTTATTTATTTGAGAGAGAGAGCATGAGAGTGGGGAGGGTCAGAGGGAGAAGCAGACTCCCCGCTGAGCAGGGAGCCCAATGTGGGACTCGAACCTGGGAGCCAAAGGCAGTTGCTTAACCAACTGAGCCACCCAGGCACTCCTCTATCTTGGTATTTAAACCCTTTATAAATATCTCCCATCTTATTGGCTTTTATTTAAATTCTAACTTTGATATGGCCAGGGCAAAGTTTACATATATAAGTTCATATATAGATGTTTGGCTAGGGAAGATATTGAAGGAATAAGCCAAGGCCAAACAATAAGGACTATTGTAATGGCTTGTTTATCCTTTTTGGTGACCCAGAAACGTAGAGATATTGAAGGTTTTACTATGCGAATTACAGGATAAGATGGGCATTTTAGATTCATGTCTAGCAAATTAGAGAAAAAAAAAAAGTAAAGGTAGGTTCGAGTGGGAGGTTAGAAGACCGTATATAATAAACATTCTTAAGCATGCAGGAAAGAGGAAGAAGTAATGTAGATGATGGATCAAGAACAGAGTAGGAAGAGATTACAAAGGAGACACAACTTAATGAAGAATCTAGACTACTTGTAGCAACATGACTTAACCATTCATTCCAGAAAATTCTTTGCTAGGAAGGTGTTGCTGTAGTCAGATAATTACTGTCACTCTGCCTGTTTGTATCAGGAAGTTCTTGCAAACAAATTTATTTGAGTATTTTGCTCATCTGTGTAAATAGATCTCCCATTAAGATTACATTTTGCTCACCTGCAGAAATATCCTGCTTCTCAAATACCAGTTTGCTTTCAAAGCCTTCTCAAAACTCTTGCCATATTGAATTCCCAGGTACTAAAATATTCTATAATGGATTTTGCACAATTCCAACCAATTCCCCATTTTGAAGAACCTGCCTAATACCACTTGAAGTTAGACTCCAGACTCTCTAAATATCCCTCCCTAACTTGCCTCTCCTGAGACACTATTGAGACTCTCAGGCAGTGTTCTCCCTTGCTGTGGTAAGTCAGATAAGCTCAGTTTTGCCTCATAAAAGTAATTTTCTGGTGATCTTTATGGAAGAGTTGACAGTCAGGGGTACCTACTGATTGCTTGGATAGACGGGTGAAGGAAATGGAAGGAGGCAAGGTGGTGTATATGAATTTCAAGGAAAAGGAGACAATAAGCAGTTTTCTGCTTTGATAATGAATGGGTATTGGTGTTCTTAAGTTATACACAAACAGTGACTCATGGAACACTACATCAAAAACTAATGATGTGATGCATGGTGATTAACATAACATAATAAAATAAAAGAAAGAAAGATGGGGAAGTCTGCTAAAGAACAATTTTGGGTCGACCTATTATGATGGCTAATTTTAGGTGTTAATTTGAATAGGGCTAACTACCTAGATGTTTTGTCACATACCATTCTCTATATTACTGTGAAGGTATTTTTTAGATGAGAATAACATTTAAATCTGTAAACTATGAGTGAAAGTAACTGTCCTCCATAATATTGGTGAAGACCTTAATAGAAAACACACTCCTAAAAACTAATGATGTAATGTATGGTGATTAACATAACAATAATAAAAAAAAAAAAACCCACACTCATGTCCCCTGAGAAAAATGCAATGCTGCTAGCGGACTGTGTTTTGACCTGAAATGCAGTATCAACTCTGTCCTGGGTCTTCAGCCTGCCAGACAATCCTGTAGATTTTGGCCTTGCCAGGACAATGGTGTATATATATATATATATATATATATTCTTTACTATGTACTATATGTTATTGTACACACATGTACATAGCCTGTTGGTTTTGTTCCCTGGAGAGCCCTAATGCTCCCATCAATTAATTCATTATAAACTTGATTATTTATGTACTGAATACCTAGTAAGATTTGCTTTTTATTCTGAGTGAGGTTCCAAGTACTCTGCCTAGAATATGATACACTACCACACTACTATACAACACTAATGGTGAGCCAGATTATGAGATTTTGTTAGTTTACTTGGCTATTATTTCTATTCCATCTGAACTTTTCTCTAGATCAGTGTAAAGATCTACTTGTTTAAGAAAAAAAAGATTCTTGGTATCCATATTTTTGTTATGTTTAAGTACCTATCACTTATGTGCTTAAATTGTTACATGAAGCATGCTAAGGACATCACTCATTTTATAATTTAGTCATCAAAACTAAACAATGAGGTAAGTACCATGGTCATGTCCATTTTTGAGAAATTTGAGAAAATTGGGAAGAGTTAGGTTAACTTAAAATCTGCCCAACTAGACTGTTGAACAAATAGGTTTGAACCCAGACTCTATGAGTCAGGGCTCATGTACTTAACCTATATGTCATAGTTCAAACTAATAAAAGAAATAACTTATATGCATATTTCTTTAAAGATTTTATTTATTTATTTGACAGAAAGATAGCACAAGTAGGCAGAGCTGCAGGCAGAGGGAGAAGGAAAGCAGGCTCTCCGCTGAGCAGGGAGCCCGATGCAGGGCTTGATCCCAGGACCCCGGGATCATGACCTGAGCTGAAGGCAGACGCTTAACCTGACTGAGCCACCCAGGCGCCCCTATATGCGTGTTTCTAAGTAAAACATGGCAGAGAAGAAAGATATGCCCATTATTAGAACTGAGTTCTCATCTTATTTCTGTTATACTTTGTCAACTTGTGTTTCAATTAACCTTTCTCGTCTTAATTGGAATAATTGGAATTAGACTAAATGCGCACTATTTTTTGGGAGCCCTTGAATAGTTCTCTGAAAATGTAGACATTTAACGTAATCTTGTCCGGCACACCTGGACGAGATTTATGCCTTCTAAGTAAGAGAAAAATATACCTCAGGTATGATTATATCAGTGAATATGCTATGTGGAAAAAATAATATAAAGAAAATGAAAGGCATGCACTTGTTTGTTGTGCATATAATGTCTTTCTATGCAAACCATAAACTAGAGCTGTTTGTAGTAACAACCTAGCTTTTTTTTGGTGGTAGTAGTTGAGGCGGCTAGAAATAAATACCCTTTGGGTGAAATCCCTTGTTCCTTCTAACCTTTCTCAAATTCTTATTCTCTAGGTTTTTTAGTATTGCACATTCTCTCTATGAATAACTTATTTACAACTTAATGTGCTTTCAGATGTGTTTGAAGCTACATACAATAAAAACACCGGACACAATAATAACATAAAACCATATGAAAACCTAGGCTAATTAAGCTACTGAAATTGAGTACTAGGAGTGGAAAAGCAAGAAAGATGCGGTGTGAGGGGCTAGAAAGTCAGCTTATACAGTAACGATGATCAAAATAAGGAAGCACGGCATTTTGTCAAGAATTATGAAAATGTGTGAGTTTTAAATCTAATTCTTAGCTCCTACCCTGAAAGAAATTTAGTTTATTTTTATTTACATGTATGTAATATGAGCATGTACATCAAAATCCGTAGCTACCATTAGAGTAACTACAATATACAGAAGATGATCTTGAAAGACAAAGACACAGAATACAGTAACAGACTAGTGCCGTGCAGAATCCTGGGTTGGTTCCTAAAATAGAAAAAGGATATCAGTGTTAGAACTGGTGAAAGCCAAATGAGGTTTGTAGTTAGTTAATGTTACTTTTAATTTTGATAAATGTACAATGGTTATGTTAATGTTAGGAAACGCTGAATGAAGGGTGTATAGAGATCTGAACCATCCTTGTAACTTTTATGTAAATTGAAAAATTACAAAAGCACAAAGTTAAAAAAACAAATTAATTATTTCATAGTTAATGAACTAATTATTGTGTATGTTAGTGTTTACTTGTTAGTAGAACATTAAGATAGCAGATGAAAGTTATATTTTCTTTCTATCCCACTGTGACCATGGGTTTTATTAAATAATTCTAAAGATACTACCTCAATCAGAGCCCACTTAGTGGTTCATCCAGGTCCCTGGAAAGAAGCAAACACTAGGAATCATAAGGAGTCAAAAAAAAAATGCAAAAGAGAAGGAAACAAGAAAGAAAACATTGCTGGCAAGAAGGAAAGGTGTCACACAGAAGCCTGCAATCATAAGGAATTCCTACTCAATAGAGTAAGAAAATATTTTGGTAGAGGTTGGGGGAGGCATGGGTGTCTCCTGTGGAAGGGAATCACTATGATGTACCGGTTTGAACTCCAAAAGCATTTGAAAGATAAGGAAAATGCCACAGATAAGATTACCTAAATGAGCAAAGGAAGGAGGAAGGAAGGCAGGGAGGGATAGAGGGAAGACAATGATTATAGTTCCAGGAATCTTTGTCTAGAAAATCCACAGAACCTATACATGTTGACTACCTTCCAAAGAAAATGTGTTGTGCTATGATTTGCAGATAGCTCTTAACTTTTAGAGAGACCTCATTTTATAATCCATTTAGTATGAAAAGCAGACTGAGTAAAGTTAATCCTTACTTCATATCATATGTTAGCAATTTAAATGTCAGATTGATTAAAATTTTAAATGTATTAAGAAATAAAAGCATAAGAGAAAATTTATCAGAAATGCATGCTTACAGATTGAAGTATACTTTTGAGTTAAGAAAATAATGAATGATGTTGTGAATGAAAATACTGATAGAAAAAATTCCTGAATTGTAATACCACATATCAGTACACTTGGAATATACAAAAATTAAGGAAAAACCTCAAAATTAGTAATAACATATTTTATAACCAAAAGATAAATAGCTCTTATATGAGGACATTTTTAGATGAAATACAGAATTAAATATCACAAGAGTTTAAAAAAAGAGCCATGGCTTTGATTCACTGGGTCAACAAACTTGAAAATAAAAAAAATAATCTTGCCCCCATAGACACATACTCATGCTGGTAATCAAATTGACATACATACTGAAAGGGGAAATAATTGAACACTCACATGGCTAAGAGTATTTTGTATATAATTCATGTCATTCTCACTCTCTTGGATATATAGTAATCCCTTGCTAACTAAAAGTACTACTTTCAGAATAAACTAGTTAATTTTATTTATTTAAGATTTTATTTATTCATTTGATGGGGGCGGGGCAGGCAGAGGGAGAAGCAGACTCCCTTCTGTGCACAGAGCCTGATGTGGGGCTCAATCCCAGGATCTGGGATCATGACCTGAGCTGAAGGCAGACGTTTAACCGACTGAGCCACCCGGGCATTCCAAGAATAAACTAGTTAATTGTAAATGCCTTAGATTATTCTAGTTTTCTGTTCTTGCTCCATTGATATTTCTCTTTATGGGCCTTCCACATGCTTTTTAAGATTTACTTGAATGTGTAGAATATTTTACAATTTGTCATAGTAACCTGCTTGTTACTATGACAACTTGTTTACTAACTTATTACTTTACTAGCTTGTTACTAACTTGTTCCATTTCCTTAGCCTTTAATGAGTCCTAGTGTATATTTGAATTATCTATTAATATTTTAATAACTAAAACTTAGTGTTACTTTTCTCAAAATACTTTCAGGTGTTTATATACTTATCAGTATAACAAAGTTGTTTTCCATTTATTTCCATGTATACTACATGTGCTTTAAACTTATATTTCCTCTAGTAATTTCTGTGGTGTAATGTAGACCATATTATTTTATTGAAATATATATATACATATGCATGTTTATGTATATTCAAAGTGTGCAGCTCAATGTGAACAAAATGAATTCACTGAGGTAATCAGCACATAGATGATGGAAGAGATTATCACCGGTAGCATAGTAATTCTGTTCATGGTCCCTGCTGGTCACTTACCACTTACCTAAAATGACTATTCGTGTCTTCAGTTATAATAGGCTAATTTTGCTTATGTTCATATTCTTTTTTAAACCTATTTAGTTACTTTAATATTTTTTTAAAGATTTTATTTATTTATTCATGAGAGACAGAGAGAAAGAGAGAGAGAGAGAGAGAGAGAGAGACAGAGGGAGAAGCAGCCTCCCAAGGAGCAGGGAAACCGATGCAGGACTCGATCCCAGGACCCTGGGATCATGACCTGAGCTGAAGGCAGACACTTAACCATCTGAGCTACCCAGGCGCCCAGTTACTTTCATATTTTTAATATTATATTTTCATCTGCTTTGCCTCATCATTATGTCTTAAAATCACTAGTATTATCCATTACTAACATTCTTGTCCCAGAATGGTTAATGAGAATTCCCTCTCCTACCATGTGAAATATTAAGACTAGACTTACTATCCTGTCATATGCAACTAGAAAACTGTAAAAAATATATAAAACAATTCAGGCATCACAAAACAGCACAAGACTATGATCCCTGAAAGAAGGAATAAAACATATAACGTCTCTAATCACCTGCCTTTCTGCCTAGAGACAGTTTCTGGTGTAAGTTTGGGTATTGAAGCAGAATTCAGAGCAGCAGAGGTGACTAAAATTTTTAGGGGCAAAATACTAGACAGGAGGGAACTCTTCAAATAAAGAGTTACAAACATCTACATAATATTTTCTCTTGAATCTATTGCTGAATATAAGGCTGCACATATATGGGGTGAAACTGCATGAATCTGGGCAAGAATGACTGCGAGTTGTAAGACAAATGATTCCCAGAGCTCACAGAGGGTGGGAAAATGTTCACAAGGTTAAATGGGTCTGAGAAGAGAGACTTTTTTAAATAGCTGGACATTCAGAAGGAAGGATAAAAGAAATACAGAATAACAACAAAAAAGATTAGACCAAATAATAAACACATAGTGAGATGGTAAATTTAGAATTATCATATTAATAATTGCATTAAATACAAATGGCCTAAACATTCCAATTAAAAAGCACTTTGTCATGGGATCCCTGGGTGGCTCAGTCGGTTAAGCATCTGCCTTCACCTCAGGTCATGATCCCAGGGTCCTGGGATCGAGTCCCACATCACTGGGCTCCTTGCTCAGCAGGGAGCCTGCTTCTCCCTCTGCCTGCCGCTCCCCCCCTGTTGTGCTCTCTCTCTCTGTCTCTCTGACAAATAAATAAATAAAATCTTTAAATGTAAATAAATAAAAAGCACTTTATCAGATTGGATAAACATGTAACTATGTGCATAGAGAGGTTAAAAGTGAAAACATGGAAATGCACCATGCCAACATTAATCACAATGTAGTTGAAGTATTCTGTATTAAAAACTAAAAATCAGAGTGCATAACAAGAAAGTATTATAACAGAGTAAGGAGGGACATTTCATGGTGGAAAAGTGATCAATTCATTAAAAAGACATGGTAATGCAATATTTGTGTGCACTAATAACAGATCTTAAATATATGGCACAAAAATGGACATAACTAGAAGGAGAAATAGACTAATCTACAAATATAGTTAAAGACTTTAACATTTCTCTCAGTAATTGATAGAATAAGTAGACAGAAAGGCAGTATAAATATAGAAAACCTGAATAATACTATCAAATGCTGCTGCCCATGACCCAAAAGCCCCCATGCAAAGTCCCAGCTTACACGGAGGAACTTCTGTGCTGGCACATTAACTGTACTGGACCTACGGGGACACTGCCACCCCCAGGGTTTGTCTGGAAAGGCTGAGCACAAACCTCTTAGGTCCTAGAAACTGGTGCCATAGAGGGAATTTTTGGAACAAAGGAAGTCAGAGATGGGAAAGAATCAATAGATTAATTGTTTAGCTTTCTCTTTCCCAATACCCCAGATTGTTTGATCTGCTGTAGTAGTGTACAGGATTGACTGATACCTTCCTTGTAAAACTGGCTAGCTGAGTAATGCAGCCCTTTGTAATTGTTCTCCCTTCTTTTGAAACTTATTTTCTTATTACCCTCCCTTTTTTCTCTAAGATTGCACAGCCCCTCTCTACAAGTGTTACCATTTAAGTGTTCACTTTAGGCTCTGTGTTCTAGATTAACTGACCTAAGGAAGTTGAAAAGAAAATTGTGAGTGCTTTTTTCCCACCACATCTCCACATGTGTAATATCAAAATATGTTAAAATATCACCTTGAACTTGCTCATGTTTGATACCTGAGAAATTCCCATCTGCTCCTCTCCTTTAGTTATGTCAATGTAAACAGCAAATTATGTGGCTACATTTCTTCATTGTTTGGCCACTTCTTGTCCAGCATAGCTACTTAATGAAATATCCACAAATCAGGAAACTTGAACCAGAAAAGCACTTTCCCCCTGTGTGTTGAGTAAAGAGTTCAACAAAATCTGGGCAGTCTGATATTTGGATTACTCTCCTTGTCCTTATCATGCTAGAGTTGTTCTTGGTTTTTAGTTTGAGTCTCCATAATGTACACTGTACCTGGACATCCCTGTACAAACTGGCCCCACCTGCCCATGACTTGACTACATGTCTTATTTCTACATTTTTTTAAACCATTTCTGGTTTCCCTTTTTACTTTGTCACTCTTTGGCTTATGTCCTCTCATATCTCCTGTTTGGAACTGTGAATTTAAGCCTGAAACCCAGAGACATTAAATACAACAGTCTCCCTCATCTGTGGTTTCACTTACTGTGGTTTCAGGCAGTCAGCCTTGGTCCCAGAGCAAATGACTCTCCTGCTGGACAAATTGTCAGAAGGTCAGTAGTAGCTCAGTGTTTCATGAGTATGCCTACATCATTCTTCTCATTTCATCTCATTATGTAAGCATTTCAGCATCTCACATCATCACAAGAAGGGTCAGTATAGTACAATGAAATATTTCGAGAAAGATATTACGTTCACATAACTTTTATTACAGTATAATTGTTCTATTTTATTATTAGTTATTGTTAATATCTTACTGTGCCTAATTTATAAATTAAACTTTATCATAGGTATGCATGTGTAGGAAATAACATAGTCTATGTAGGGTTTGGTACTATCTGCAGTTTCAGACATCCACTGGGGGTCTTGGAATGTATCTCCCACAGATAAAGAAGGACTACTGTCCATTGAATTGCATGTGAATGATGCTCCTGGAGTATTCTAGAAATGAGGCCATGAATATAAAACTAGGCATTAAACATGAGTTATATCTGTAAAAGAAAGAAAACTGACTCACATTACTTTTGAAAGCACAGGCATCATTTTACCTCTATGATCACCTTTAAGACATAAAAGCCAATATTAATATAACCTGTCACATACTAACTTTGTCATTTTTATCATAACGTGTACAATCCATAAAGAATTGAATTTCATTTTCTGAGCCATACCTTGGACTCACTCTGCCTTAAAAGGACCTTTAGTTTTTGGGAGCATGACTGTATCAAAGCTCCAGAAAATTTTGTATTAGGGTTTATGACACTGGATAATGAGAAAAACATAAAGACTGTTTCAGGTATATTAAAACCATTCCAGCATGGTTGATGATACTATTTCAATCTGTTTGATTTATTTAAAGCTTGTAGTTCAAACTTTTGCAGGACAATGTACCACTGCAATCTTCATTTACATAATATTAGCATTTAGTTAGTAGCAGTGAAGTAGATTTATGGTATAGAAAATACCTCAGCTGATGACAAATAATAGAAAAAAAGAGTTCAGATATAGGTGGTTAAATTTTTATGAAGTTTTTAATTTGAAATCTTGGATTGGTTTTACACAATATGAAAAAGGAAATGAAGGGCTCTCTATAACCTGAAGGTTTTGGTTAAATACATATTATTCTCTGTACATTTAGAAAATATGAAAAAGGAGATGAAGGGCTCTCCATAGCCTGAAGGTTTTGGTTAACAAGAGAGAAAAACATTTTTTTGTTGTTTTTGTTTTTTAGTGAAGTCTGGTAGACTTGGTAGTAAGTTCATTAAACCTTGACTTCTATAATTAAAATAATATGTATTTTCTCACATACAAGTATTAATTTAATCATTTTAGCTTAGTATTATATAATGGATAATTTAATTGATATTTCTAATTTTTCTACTCTTTTAATGCCATAAAATCATCTGAATGTAATCAACCCTGAGTTATTAAGTAAGCTTGATAGGTGAAGAGTATAGTGTGGTAAGAAAGCACAGTGATAGGAAACAGGATAAAAATGTAATTAACTCAGCACACCTTTCTTTCTTATTTTATATGAATTCTAATGATATGTAGTGTCTTCATTACATTTCTTTAAAAACATTATTTTGAGATAATTGCAGATTCACAGGCAATTGTAATAAATAATATAAAAAAGATCCTATATGTCCTGTACTCAATTTCTTTCTTTGTTTTTTTTTAAAGATTTTATTTATTTATTTGACAGAGAGAGACACAGCGAGAGAGGGAACACAAGCAGGGGGAGTGTGAGAGGGAGAAGCAGACTTCCTGCCCAGCAGGGAGCCCGATGTGGGACTCGATCCCAGGACCCTGGGATCATGACCTGAGCCGAAGGCAGATGCTTAATGACTGAGCCACCCAGGTGCCCTGTTCTGTACTCAATTTCCCCAGTAGTGATATCTTGCACAACAATATCAAAACCGGGAAACTGGCATTGAAAATCTACCAAGCTTATTCAATTTCACTAGTTTTATATGCACTAATTTGTTTGTAAGTGTGTAATTTAGTTATATGCATTTTATTCCATGTGTTTCTTTTATCCACCACCACAGTCAAGATACAGAATAGTCCTATAGCAAGGTTCCTTCACACTACTATTTTATAGACATTGCCATCTTCCTCCCTGTTCCCCACCTGCCAATCCTTAGCAACCATTAAATATTTTCTTCATCTGATCTACAATTTTGTGATTTTTAGAATGCTATATAAATAGAATTATATAGTATAAAGCCTTTTGAGACTGTTCTTTTTAACTCATCATAACTCGCTTATGATGGACCCATCTAAGTTGTGTGTTTTATTAGTTTGTTCCTTTATATTGCTGAGTAGAATTCCATTGTGTGGATGTACCATAATTTGTTTAATCATTGACTTGCTGAAGGACATTTCAGTTGTTTCCAGTTTTGAGCTATTGTGAAAAAGCTGTTATGAACATTCATCGGTTCAAACAGGTTGTTGTTTGAACATAAGTTGTCATTATCTGGGATAAATGCCCAAGAATGTAAATGCTGGGTCTTTGGGTAAGCACATATTAACTTTTATAAGAAACTGTCCTATTATTTTCCAGAGTACCTGTACAAATTTACTTTCCCACTATAAATGGATGAGTGATCCTATTTCTCTACATTATTGCCAGCATTGATGCCATCACCACATTTAAATTTTAGACATTCATGTAGTGATATGTTCTTGTGGTTAAGTTACATTTCCCTGATGGGTAATAATGTTGAACATCCTTTTATGTGGGTTTTTTTTTTTTATCTTTACATTCTCCAGTAAAATGCTTCGTATCTTATGCCCATTTTCTAATTAGATTGTTGATTTTTTTTAAATTGTTGAGCTTGATAGTGGTTTATGTATACTATAAACTATTTTTTGTCAGATATGGTTTGAAAATATCTTTTTCTCAGTATGTAGCTTGTCTTTTAAAACTTTCAACGGGTCTTTTGCAAAGTATATGTGTTTATTACTGATAAGATTGAATTTGCCATTTTTCCTTTTATGGATCATGTCTTTGGTGACAAGTCTAAGAACACTTCTCCTAGCCCTAGGTCCTGAAAGATTTCCTATTTTATTTTTCCTAAAAGTTTTAAATTTTATGTTTTACATTTAAGTCCATGATCCATTTTTAGTTTATTTTGTATAATTTGTGATTTTTTTTCTTAAAGTTCTATAATTTTGGTTTATATTTTTACCTTAGTTCTTTAATTTTAATAAAATATTTTAAAATTTCCAATAGGAAAGGATTTTAAAATATTGTTACTAATTTTTAGATTTATCATATGGTGGTCAGAGAATCCATTTATAATATTTTTACTTGTCAATTTTTTTGTGATATGATATTTGGCCAATTTTATGATTGCTCCATGTATACACAGCTAAAAATGGCATAATGTGGATAAAATACCCAAGGGCTGGTCTTAAAACTCTGTGATCGTAATCATTATATTTTGCTGCATAGCCAAGAAACCAAGGATATCCTGCTCAACTGTTAAAAATACTGAGTTATATCTATCTTCCGACCTGCCTACCTACCTGTCTATCATCATTATTTATCTATCCATGGGGTTGAAGGAATGTTTATTTTATGCTATTATATAAGCAAAATAAAAAGGAGAGAGTAATGTATGTAGAGAGGTCCCATTTTTATATTATGTGTAGGCATATGTGTGCTTGAGCAGGGAAAAAAATAGTTGTGTTTGAGCGGGGACATGTGTGTGCTTATACATATACATCAAAGAGTGGACATGGCTTACTTTTTTGAGTGTAGAGTTGGGGATTGGAGGACAAGAGGGAAAGTACTAACTTTTTCCCTATAAATTTCATTTATAAAGATATATTGTGATGTATTATACTCATCTTATTTTGATAGATATTTTTGTTCAGTGGTAGAATTGGAGATTGGAGGATAAAAAAGTCAATTAAATTTTTCTTTATAAATTTCATTTCTAAAGATGTATTTTGTTGTACTATATTTATCTTCTATTTGGTACTTCAAAAAAATCAAAGTGGGAAATGAAGATCAGAACATATTTCTCTGATTTATTTAAAATCATAAAAATTAAACAGGTTTATCTAAATGGGTTTTTAAATTTTTCTTTTTATTTTTTACATGGATTTTCATAAAATTAATTTTAGGCATGAAAATGGTCTTAAAAAAAAGAAAATGGTCTTATTTAGTATGCAGTCTAACTTACACGTTTTAGAGATAAAATAATAAGAGTTTGAACCCCATCTTTCATTTTACTCTGTCGGGTCAATTCAGTATTAAATTGTACCATGTGTTTTCTTTTACAGTTAAAAACAAATTACCTAAGTTTTTGCAATTATTAAAGTTTGCCAAGCATACACGAATCATAAATGTAGAGTTCTTTTAATTAAAAACTATCATTTGACAATGGTTCTCAAATATAGACACAACACCTGATAAACATTTACAGAGAGATAACTTGATGGCGTTTAAATCACTGATCCAAATTAATTCTTCTCAAAGATTTTGTACATTCAACTAATAACTGGCAGTGTCACTCAGTGCTGGGTGGCAGTCATGACAATGATTACAGCTAGAAATATATTAAGAATAAAAAAACCACAATAGTAGTTCTTCAGTTAGTAGCAATTTTTCTATGAAGAAAAGGTTGAAACTGACCATTACCTCATGAAATTTTGAATTCCTTGGATTGAATCCATATTTCGAAAGGATTTCAATTTGACTTCATCAAGTTAATTTGGGTTCAAAAAATGAATCTTATTAGGCTTACTCCAACCCATTTCAAGTCAGAATCTCAGACTAAAGAATAGATTTCCAGGGCGCCTGGGTGGCTCAATTGGTTAAGCGACTGCCTTCGGCTCAGGTCATGATCCTGGAGTCCCGGGATCGAGTCCCACATCGGGCTCCCTGCTCGGCGGGGAGTCTGCTTCTCCCTCTGACCCTCTTCCCTCTCGTGCTCTCTATCTCTCATTCTCTCTCGCTCAAATAAATAAATAAAATCTTTAAAAAAAAAATAAAGAATAGATTTCCAGTAGTGTAATCACTTGTTACCTCTGGCAGTTAGTCTGGGAAGTATTTATTTCCTATGCTTAAGCTTTTTGCACTTCTTAGTTTGATAATATGTATTTAAATAACACTTAGTTCTAGAAATGTAATAAATGCCTATGAATTTGCAAAATTATATGGATGATTATCTTGTAACTTTAAATGTTTCCAATACCAAAAAGCCTAATTTAGTACTATTTTATCTTATTTTATTTTTACTTTATTTTATGATATAACTGACATAACATTGTGTACATTTAAGGTGTACAATGTGTTGATTTGATACATTTATATATTGCAGCATGATTACCAAGTTGAAGTAGCTAACATATCTATCACATCGCATAATTATCATTTCTTTTTTGTGGCAAGAACAATTAAAATCTGATCTCTTCACAGCACTGAAATGTATAATGTAGTATTGCTGATTATAATCACTATTTTTTTGTAAATATTTATTTTAAAATTTACTTTTAATGCAAATATTAATTTTATAACCATTCTAACTGTTAGAGTTAGAAATTTGGAGTAAGATTTTTGTTTTAATAATTAACATGTGATTTGTTTTTCTTTGTATTGGACAGTATTTCTGTTTCATGAGTCATAGAATTCCTTTAAATATAAATTCCTACATCTTTCATACTATAACATTGACTGGGTAATTATATTATGTAGTATTTTTAGGGAATATCAGTTTTTCATGGTGTTAAATTTAATTTTCCTACATTAAATATGTAAGATGTGTATAGAAGGATGGAAGTTTCTCATCACAATGCAAATGAAACTAGAAAAATAGACCAAAAAAAAAAAAAAAAGGAAAGATACTATGGGACTTAAATTTGAGCTTTAGCAGGTAGTGATTCCAAAGGCTTGGATGATTTTTCTTCTGGTAATCAATTTCTACATATTAAATTAACCAAAAAATGTAGTGGCTTAAAACAGCAATCATTTTATTATATCTCTCAGGAATTCAGGCAGGGTTTAGATGGGCTATTTTTCTACTTCACAAGATACAAACTGGAGTCATTGGGTGGTAATTTGCTGGCAGCTGGCCTGATGTGGAGGATCCAATATGGTTAAAATCATATACTTAGTACTGTAGGAGTCGTGGCTGGAAGCTAGGTTCAGCTGGGTTCCTCTTCCAACCCATGTATTCTTAGGGCCTCTCAACCAGCAGACTGGAGTGCGCAGTGACCAAGACAAAGGTTCTATTACTCTTATAAGGTAGGTCTGGAACTGGCACAGTGTCTTACCGGCTTTACTTTATTAATCAAGAAACTAACAGAGCATCACAGATTCAAGGAGAGCTTCCAACAACATTTTTCTTTCAGGGTTTTTACCAACAGTTTTCTCAAGGGTCTTCCAGTTATCATTAATAGTCTCCTTGAGACCTTCAATGGCTTTTGCATGGGACCCTTGGCTCCCATGAAATGCACACATACATATTCACACTCCATGTTCAACTAGGTTTGGGAAATAGTACATATTGTATTTCCGTGTGAGGATTCATAATATTCTTTCCCATATCAACACTTTTGAGGAATCTAGGAAATCTTTTCATTTTTAAATTTTATTTAAACCAGTTTTTCCCAAATATTTTTGGAGGTATGTATGTATGTATGTATTTATTTACTTGCCAGAGAGAGAGACAGCAAGAGAGGGAACACAAGCAGGGGTAGTGGGAGAGGGAGAAGCAGGCTTCCCACCTAGAAGGGAGCTCGATGCGGGGCCCTATCCCAGGACCCTGGGATCATGACCTGAGCCGAAGGCAGACGCTTAATGACTAAGCCACCCAGGCGCCCCTGGAGGTTTTTTTTGTTTGTTTGTTTGTTTTTAATATAATGTAACGTTGAACAATTGAGAGTAACTTTTTTTTTAAGATTTTATTTATTTATTTGACAGAGAGAGACACAGAACAACTTGATACCAATAATATTTTAAAAAAATGTCCTCAACCATTTCTGTTGTCCAGAGTTTTAGCTTTTCCCATCATAATGGGATTCTTTACATTTAATACTGCTGGGTCCCTTCCTCATTCTTTGGATTCTTCTAGAAATTAGAACACTATAGGACAAGACAATTAATTTGTATTATTTTCATATATTATTTTTTGTTTATGCCTTAAAAGCTTTATTGTCATATGTATAATGTTGTATTTTACTAAACTAAAAACTATAGCTTAGAAAATGTATGTGGATGTGTTTTGTGTAGTTTTGTGCATGCTATTCCCTTAAGAAAGAGCTAAAAAGAGTTATGATTTTAAATGCCACTTATTTTTCCTTTCCGGTAAACATATCTAATCCAGTATGCTAGTTTTAATCTATTTCTAGTCATAATATACTCTGAATAAATGGACCCACCATTTTGCACAGTATACTCAGCACTTAGGGAAATGCAAAATGTTTAATGAAAATGGACTCTACCATGTATTTTTAAAAATATTAAAATTATTTTCCTATATCAAGAACAATATGTTGTTATAGTGATAACTCCTAGTTATGAATTAAATTGTCTTGCTAAAACTTCTCCTTTTACACATTAAGGATGTTGATCCAAAGAGATTAAGACCCTTGCCTCATGTGACTTTGCTAGTCAACAGTTCCAATAATGCCAGAATATAAGTTTCTTTTATCAACTTATTCCACTTAAATATTGCCATCCTGTTTCTTTCAGAGACAGAGACTCAAAGTAGCATTAATTTAAAAAAATTCATTAATCAGGTATATATTTTAAATTATTGTAAAGCCACTTAATTTCATAGAAATTAGATAAACATTTAAAAGATTTGGATTACTCCATAGTATTTTATTTTTTTATTTTGTTTTAATCCTGAAGTGAGGACATTTGCATCAATATTATCTTTTTGTTCAATTCAGTTATATGAATTTGACTTTATAAATAAAACTAAGCATTACTCTTTATTTTCAAATGGTATAAACCTTGATTTTTTTATGCAAATTCTAAGAAAGATCATAAAATAAAAGATATTGCCTACTTTTTATCATTGTACAAGCAGCCCCATACTTCTACGAAGTCAGCATCATATCTTAATTGTAGATGAATAGTTGGCATATTTTTGTTGTTTAATTAGGTGTTTTTAAATCAATATTAAAAACAATTGACTTATAACCAAACTGAAACTCAAAATTAACACAATGAAAAAAGAAAAACTGTCTTAGGCTGGTTTCCATGGAATGATCACTAATAATTGGAATTAGAGACAATTGTCTATTTTGTACAAAAGTTCTAATAATTGTACATAATAAATTATATCTGAGGTTATTAGTCTGGTTTCTCATTAACACAAATGTCATATAATGTCAAAAACAAATCACTGACATATGCACTTTGAAAGAATGATGGGGGGATATTTTATTGAACAAAGAAACATTGTGCTAGATCTATATTTGTCTATAAATTTAAGATTGCTTAACATTATTACTTTCAATTAGACTCACCTAACCCTTGTCCAACTCCCCTAAGTCCTGTAAACTCAAGATGACTGTAGTGGGAATAGCAATGGGGTGGTGGAGAGAGACTTACTGGCTACACTAGCAGTACTGATGCTTAACTAATAATAAAACCTTCTGTGGCATCATCAGTAGCTAACATTTTGCTGAACAAGCTAGTCTGACACTCAAAATTCTTTTTTTTGAATTAACATATAATGTATTATTTGTTTCAGGGGTACAGGTCTGTGATTCATCAGTCTTACACAATTCACAGCGCTCACCATAGCACATACCCTCCCCAATGTCTGTCACCCAGCCATCCCATCCCCCGCCTCCACTCCAGCAACCCTCAGTTTGTTTCTTGAGATTAAGAGTCTCTCATGGTTTATCTCCGTCTCTGGTTTCTTCTTCTTTTCATTTTTCCCTCCGTTCCCCTATGATCCTCTGTCTTGTTTCTCAAATTCCTCATATCAGTGAGATCATATGATACTTGTCTTTCTCTGATTGACTTATTTCACTTAGCATAATACCCTCTAGTTCCATCCATGTCCTTGCAAATGGCAAGAGTTTGGTTTTTTTGATGGCTGCATAATATTCCATTGTATGTATATACCACATCTTCTTTATCCATTCATCTGTTGATGGACATCTTGGCTCCTTCCATAGTTTGGCTATTGTGGACATTGCTCCTATAAACATTGGGGTACACATACCCCTTCAGATCACTACATTTGTATCTTTGGGGTAAATACCCAGCGGTGCAATTGCTGGGTCATAGGGTAGCTCTATTTTCAACTTTTTGAGAAACCTCCGTGTGGTTTTCCAGAGTGGCAGCACCAGCTTGCATTCCCACCAACAGTGTAGGAGGGTTCCCCTTTCTCTGTAACCTTGCCAACATCTGTCATTTCCTGACTTGTTAATTTTAGCCATTCTGACTGGTGTGAGGTGGTATCTCATTGAGGTTTTGATTTGGATTTCCCTGATGCCGAGCGATGTTGAGCAATTTTTCATGTGTCTGTTGGCCATTTGGATGTCTTCTTTGCAGAAATGTCTGTTCATGTCTTCTGCCTATTTTTTGATTGGATTATTTGTTCTTTGGGTGTTGAGTTTGATAAGTTCTTTATAGATTTTGGATACTAGCCCTTTATCTGATATGACACTCAAAATGCATTTTTGTTATTTATTTTATTTTTTTAAATTTAATTTAATTTTATTATGTTAGTCACTATACCATACATCATTAGTTTTTGATGTAGTGATCCATTTTTCATTGTTTGCATATAATACCCAGTGCTCCATGCAGTACATGCCCTCCTTAATACCCATCACAGGGCTACCCCATCCCCCTTCCCCCCTCCCCTCTAAATCCCTCAGTTTGTTTCTCGGAGTCCATAGTCTCTCATGGTTCATCTCCCCCTGTGATTTCCCCCCTTCATCTTTCCCTTCCTTCCTCTAATGTCCTCCATGCTATTCTTTATGTTCCACAAATAAGTGAAACCACATGATAATTGACTTTCTCTGCTTGACTTATTTCACGTAGCATAATCTCCTCCAGTCTCATCCATGTTGATGTAAAAGTTGGGTATTCATCCTTTCTGATGGCTGAGTAGAATATCCTTTGTATATATGGACCACATCTTTATCCATTCATCTGTTGAAGGGCATCCAAAGGCTAGTGAAGCAAAAGCAAAAACGAACTTTTGGGACTTCACCAAGATGAAAAGCTTCTGCACAGCAAAGGAAACAGTCAACAAAACAAAGAGGCAACCCGCAGAATGGGAGAAGATACTTGCAAATGACCCTACAGACACAGCACTGATTTCCAAGATCTATAAAGAACTTCTCAAACTCAACACCCAAAAAACAAATAATTAAGTCAAAAAATGGTCAGAAGACATAAACAGACACTTCTCCAAAGAAGACATACAAATGGCTAACAGACACATGAAAAAATGTTCATCATTATTAGCCATCAGGGAAATTTAAATCAAAACCACATGGAGATACCACCTTACATCAGTTAGAATGGCAAAAATTGACAAGGCAAGAAGCAAGAAATGTTGGAGAGGTTTGTGGAGAATGGGGAACCCTCTTACACTGTTGGTGGGAATGCAAGTTGGTACAGCCACTTTGGAAAACAGTGTGGAGGTTCCTCAAAAAATTAAAAATAGAGCTATCCTGTGACCCAGCAATTGCTCTCCTGGGTATTTACCCCAAAGACAGAGATGTAGTGAAAAGAAGGGCCATATGCACCCCAATGTTCACAGCAGCAATATCCGCAATAGCCAAACTGTGGAAAGAGCCGAGATGCCCTTTAACAGATGAATAGACACTGAAAATTCTTTTCAAAAAAGTTCCAACTTGCTATTTTGTTTGTTTTAATCATTTAATTTGAAGTGAAGGGACATATTTGATTTAAAAGTCAAATAGCATAAAACATGTATCACCTAAACAGTATTCTGGGCCACCTCTCACCCCAAATTCCATTTTTAATTATTTCAGTTTTCTTTTAGTTGGTTGTTATCTTCACAGAAGGAAATACTGGCTTTTACTACTTCTATACTTAAGTATACTAATTATCTATTTTCCTAGTACAAGATGAAAGCATCACATTGGTTTCTATTTCCACTCATCAGTGTTCTGAAATTTCATAATCATGTGCTTGAAATGTGTTTATGTTTGCTCATTTATTTTGCAAGAATCTCAGTTGGCCATTTCAGTCTAGGAAGTCCTATTTTTCATTTGTCAGTATTTTGAAAAACACTAGTATTTGATAATTTTCCCTTTCCAGTTTTTCTGGTATTTGTTTTGCTTATTTTTCTTGATAATCCCAGAATTTGGATACTAAATCTGGCCTGATCCTAATCTTTTAATCTCCTAACACTCTTCTGTCCTGTTTTTTTTTTTCTGTTTTATTGTCTAGACAATTTCCTTTAGTTTTTTTCCCAACCCTTTAAACTTAATTTTAAATTTTATTTAATTAAAATGTAATTTGATTTTCTACAGTATTAAATACGTAGTGTGTGTGTGTGTGTTTATCCTCTCCATGCAACGTTCTCCCAATATTTTTTTTTCTTTTTTTTTTTGTTCTTTTTTTCTTTGGTTTGTCTCTGTTTTTTGTTTGAGTAGCTTCCTTTGAATGTCTGCTGATCCTTTCCAGTCTGTTCACACTTAAATGAAAGGAACAAAAAAATGTCTAAGTAGATTCATATGTGGGTGTTTCCTGTGCCTTGTTGGCTTTTCTGTGAAGTGATTAAGCCGTGGCCTGACAAACCTAACATTGGCTTTTTGAGGGCTTTTCTCTTGGATCAGTTTCTCCAGGGAAGGGTGTGTTTCCATATCAGATAGACATTCACAAAATCTTCCTGTTTTCATATTGATGACTGAGCCTGTCCTCTACTATATCTGCTATCCTAGTATTAAGAACCTCTCAACTTCAATTTCTTCATAAAATAATGGTTTCACTTTTGAACATGGGACAGACATGCTCTTTGGACTTTTGGGTGGGGGATGAGATATGATTATATGCCTGCTCTTTACATTGAAGTGATAAATTCTCTTGTTTTGAGACTCATCCTTCTCTTTTGTCATATAAGGTAACTGGAGCCCAAAGCTCCTCTGTCTTGAGTGATTATTTTGGATAATCCATTTTGCTACTCAGGGGCATTTACATTTTTTTTAAAGATTTTATTTATTTACTTATTTGACAGAGAGACACAGCGAGAGAGGGAACACAAGCATGGGGAGGGGGAGAGGGAGAAGCAGGCTTCCCACTGAGCAGGGAGCCCAATGCTGGACTCGATTCCAGGACCCTGCATCATGACCTGAACCGAAGGCAGACGCTTAGTGACTGAGCCTCCCAGGTGCCCCGGCATTTCCATTTTTATTATGCAGGATTTAACCTGTTCAGGTACCAGGTAAATTGTCACTCGTACACTTACCTTCCATACTGCAAAATTTGCTAGTGTATTTCAATCCCTGTTGTCTCTACTTCTATTTATCTTTTGAGTTTATCCTTCAAAGATTTATTTTAATACCATTTAGTTTTAGGAAGAAGTAGAGATAATTTCATATGTTTAATTTACCATGTTTAACATGAAAATCCCAAAGTATATCTCAGCTTTATTTTCTATTTTTATACTCTCTATTGTTAAAGTGTGTGGGTGTGGGTGTGCGTGGGCATGTGTGTTTCGGTGAAGGAGTATATATAAAAAAGAATCACTTTACTCTGTTTATATTTCTACTATGGAGATGATTATATTCTATTTTACAGTATGGTGACAAGTATACTTAATCATATTCTTTGGCTTCAGGCCTTCTTTATACAAAACAATATTCAGTATCTTTGAATCACTTATAGAGATAGCTGGCATACAGAGGCAGTAAAAATGATAGGTGAATTAACACTTTATACAATAAGGAGAGATTTAGATTTGTCACTCTTAAAAATCAAGTATTGAATTTTGGGTTCCTTTAAAGTGGGGTGTTACATCATTGAGTTTTTATTATATAACCAGTTGCTTAAACATTTTCCTTTTTATAATCACTCACACAACTTTGTGGCACCTGAATACCGATTTTGGTTTGGCTCGGTAGAGGCAGCTCAACTGGTACAGCTCTGCATTACATATCTCTCATCCTTATCCCAATATCTTAAGTTAGCCAGTCATGCACATGATAGAAGCATGTGAAAGAAAGGTGCAGTTAGTACCACTGTCTCATCCTCAGTTCATAGATCTTCATGCATTTGGATTTCACACAAAAGTACCTTCTTGCTTGTCAGCACATACAGTGGCGTTAATACGTCCGAAGAGAATGAATAAAGATACTAGATGGTGGGAAAAATATACATTAGGAATAATCAGTAATATAAAGATTGTTCTTCAAGCCATTAATGTTTTTCTCTTTTCAAATTCCCCAATATTATATCATTGTTTGTCATTGGATTCATAGACATTTTGAATTTGAACTAAGGCATTGACATTCATACTTGACTAATAATAAAATGCCTTCATATCAGTCTTTAGTCAGATAGTAAGTGTTCTATACTTAGCATTTGGTTTAAGTTATGACTTACAAAGAATATTACATATGGAAGGGGGATATATACTCATCTGGGATAATCCACACATTTTTTTGGTAAAGAGGATCAGGGTTCAGAGACTGAGCATTTAACGAATGTCAGAGCAGAAAGTAAACTCTCTTTTCATGAGTCATATAGAAGCATTTATTGTGACCAGAATTCAACATTATATTAGACTTTTTTATACTTTCATTTTAAATTTTTAATTTCAAGTTAAAATTAAGTTGACTTTTCGAAAAGACTATTGGAGAAATTTGACTTTAATTATGAAAATAATACAAATTTATTTTTATAAAGTGTAAAAACTCTTGTAAATACTGAGAAGGAAATAGAAAAATTCTCATAATCAAATGACTTTGTTTCTTTTCAGATGAACCAAATATTTCATCCAAATTAAAATCATTCATTGGTTAAAGAAAGTGCAGCACAGGGAGATTCATTTGTTTATCAAGAGATGAGACTCTTAAAACCTCTCAAGAATAAGCTTCATTGTTCTCAAATATAGGCACAAGCTCCACCAGTTTATGGGGCTGGAAAGCATTAAAATCAGACTAGGACCAAAAAATTGTAAAATAAAGGTGATTTTAAACTTATTTTATTCTTTCTGATGCTCCCTTTACAGAAGATTGATTTCATAAAATACTTTACTGCCTTTTATGGTGGGAATGTTTTAAGACATTTATTTGTAAGGCTTGTAAGGATTTATAAACATTATGTTTTAATTGTTGTTGTAAGACTGATATATTATGGCTGTTGCTTTCCTCTCTTTTAGTTCAATAAATCTCCAAGTCATATCCCCCAGACTTTGGGTTGGCCATTTTAATATACAAGCCGTGATTTTTTTCCCTGACCTTGTATAAGAAATAGGAAGGAGGAACAAAGGCCTGGAACATATTAAATAATTAATATTTTCTGGTATCTAATATATAGAATTAGATATAGGTTATTAGATAACTAGATTATCTAATATAAATTAGATAATAGATTATTATCTATTATCTATTATAGATTAGATATAGACAATTTAAAAATAAAACGTTAAGATGTTAATACTGATCAATTGTGAAAGATGAAGAAATACTATTTTAAACTTATAGTTTCACGGTCTTAACATTTTTATCTACTTTAAATATTTAGTAGTGATTTTTACCTTATTATTTCACACATATGAACATTAATATGCTGACAATAAATTGACTTTAAAAAATAGGGCTGCCTGGGTGGCTCAGTTGGTTTTGTCTGACTCTCGGCTTCGTCTCAGGTCATGATCTCAGTCAGGGTCATGGAATTGAGTACCATGTTGGGCTCTGCACTCAGTGTGGATTCTGCTTGAGATTCTATCCCTCTTCCCCCCTCCCTGCTTGTGTGCACATGCTGTGTCTCTTTCTCTCTAAAAATAAATAAATAAAATCTTAGAAAAAAATAAAATGTTAACATGTTCAGTCACAGTATTAAAAACAAAGCTGAATTTGCAATATCTTGTCAATTTGAAGTTAGAGTATGGAATAAAATCTACATATTAACTGTATGTTTATAGATCCATAGTTCTCCTTTCTCTCAAAACCATCCACACTATCCTACTGTTTTCATGAATGGTATTTAGCTTAATTCAATAAAAAAGGTTTGCTTTGAGTCTAGTACTTTGAGTGTAACACCATATTAAAAATGATTAAGACAATTTAAGTAATAAAAAAATTTTTATTTAACATTTCACGAAGTAGGTGGTCTCCTTTTGGAGAACTGCACAATAGGGCAGAAGGCAGGAAAGATTTATAGGAAAAAAGAATAAAGAACAAGGAAGAGAAAATACCTAATTGGCTAAGGCTTCATAGTCAGCTTTGTTTGTGGTGAGAAGGCCCAGAGTTGACCTGGCATTTGGGAATTGGTTAACTAAATGCACTGTGTGTCTGGACAAGGGGAACCTTTATAGGGACATGAAAGTTATCTAAGTTTTGGTTTGCTGATGTGGCACCCAGGCAGGAGTGGCTCCATCTTGGGCCTAAAAATTTTTTTTAACAACTGTCATGGGTATACCATACCATGAGATCATAACAAATTTCCTACCAAGTAACATTTCATCTTAATTGATGACATCCATGCACCTGATTTTATTCTATCAATTCTTTTATTAATCACCAGCTATATGCTTCATACATAATGAAAAATGTATGATCATAAAGCAGTAATAGATTTTGATAATGAATAAAATAATCAGCCAGATAAGGGAAATATTTGGAAAGTTAAATTGAAAGCTGATAATTTAGCTGAATAGAACAAGTCTCTGGATTTGTGCATGTAAATTCCTCTTTGTGTGTGCAGAACCCCTGGGTTTGTTCAAAAAAGCACTTTTATGTAGAAGACATTGGTAATTGTGGATTGACTACCTTGGTTCATGGAAATAATTTTTAAATAAAGTCCATGACAACAGGAAAAGGACTGATTTTACTACTTGAATTCATCCGAGATTACCGAGAAGGTGTGATTTTTATACTGATAAATTATGTAAAATAGGGGCCTTTGAAAATTAAGCATTTTGTCTACATGGTTCCTTGCCTCTCTCTTAGCTTCAAAATAATGTTTAGAAAATGTGTTGCTTTTGCTTCCAAAAAGAATTTCTCATAAATTTCTTTGTAACTGTCTTTAAGAAGAAAAAAATTTTTCTATTTCAAAGGAAAAGAAAATTGACTAATATTACAGAAAGCTAATTTATTTTTAGGATGAAAATGGTTTTGAAATCATGTAGTTCCTTAAACCCTGTCCCAAAGTACATGTTATTAAGAGAAGTTTTACACACTTTCTCACATTTTTTTATTATATTTACAATCTTGGGAAGATTAGATGTGTTCATACCTACAGCTTTAGATTGAATTTCCTTCATTTATTTGGGTCTCTTGAAAGTTCTTTTGTAAACCATCATCCAAGACTAGTTAACAAAACAATCTTACATGATCTGATAGCATGTGGCTTAAAGCAGTGAGAAACAATCCTCTAGTACATTGCTTCATATGACATTCAGGTTCCAGCTACTATAAAGATCTCCAAACAGAATGAAGCATAAATCAGTGCAAGCTGTGGAAACAATAGCTTTCCAAATATTGTACTCTCATCTCAACATAGTGCCACAACACGAAAACATAACAGGTTGGAATTAGACCACACTCAGGATTTTAAAGGAAAATATACACTGCTGCACAGCACAGATGCCATGTCTCTCCTCCTGGTATACACACATCTGTCGCAGTTCTGAAATAGGTCTATTTGGCCCCGAGGGAAGGCGGTGATGGCAATGCCATTAACTATTTGATTTCACTGAAGCTCACCCTAACTGGAGCTCTTAGGAGCATTTCTGGAGGGCCATTTGCTGAGACTTGTTTCCTCTTACCGCCTTGCCACTCTTTTCTGATGTTTATATAGGGCCGGTTTAAAAAAAAAAAAAAAAAAATAGTGGGCGCCTGGGTGGCTCAGTTGGTTAAGCGACTGCCTTCGGCTCAGGTCATGATCCTGGAGTCCCGGGATCGAGTCCCACATCGGGCTCCCTGCTCGGCGGGGAGTCTGCTTCTCCCTCTGACCCCCTTCCCCCTCGTGCCTTCTGTCTCTCATTCTCTCTCTCTCTGAAATAAATAAATAAAATCTTAAAAAATAAAAATAAAAATAAAAATAAAAAAAAAATAGTGCTACTTAGGCTTCTTTCTTCTAATAATCTTCAGTGGTAAAAATGCCCACAATGCATAAGCAAAAATGCCTTTTTTTCCCCCAGGACATTCTAAAGTAGTTAACGTATTTATATTTCTACCTTAAGATAACTGAAAAGTGATCTAGATGCAGGAAATTCACTGCTATTAGATGCCCAACCAGAAAAAAGGTAAGTCAACTTCATCTCTGTCCTCTGCCCTTCCTATCAGTTTATTGATCATGAAGTATAGTTATTGTCTAGAATATAAGGCTTAGTAAATTTTACAGTTTTTAGTCATGGTATTGTATATGTCTTTACAAGCCACTTAAGTATTCTTACTTAAGAAAATAATGTAGAGACTTACAGAAGCTACAGTTCAATCAGATGATCAAATTAGTCTCCAGTCTTTGAAGAACAAAGTAGTTGGGGGGGGGTGATGATAATAGATCTCAAATGTGACAGCAGAGCATCATGAACCTATATGTATGCATACATATTTCAACCTTCTATGTGATTATGTGTCTGTGTCGGAAATTTGATTTTAAATGTACCTCTTATAATTCCTGTTTCTTTCAGTTGACTTTGTATGCCTACTATTGGGTGGTTGTTCATGTTGAGAGACAAGAAGACCAAGAAAAATGTGGCTCAGGCTTAGGGTGTCCCTAATAATTACCCCAGTGATGAGTAGTACAATGGAAAGAGGAAGAGAATTTCTAAAAATTCTGAAATTTTTCTTAGATATATATATATATACTTATAAACATTAAATATATTTATATTTAATATATATAATATATATCTATATATACAGATACAGATATCCAGTAATTAGTAATAACCAACATCTATTGCACATTTAAAATGGGCCAGGCACCATACTAAGAGCATTACATGCGTATCTCAAGTAGTCTTTGAAGAAGCTCTAGGAAGTAGATACCATAAAAATCCCATTTTATAGATAAGTAAATCAAAGCACAAATAGTTGTCCAAGATTATGCACACAAGGAAGTTGTAATTAGGAATCAGACAATCAACCCTGTAAAAAGCAGTTGCTTTCAGGGGGTGTCTGGGTGGTTCAGTCAGTTAAGCATCTGACTTGATTTCGGCTCAGGCCATGATCTCAGTGTCATGAGATCAAGCCCCAGGTCAGGCATTGCACAGGGTGTGGAGCCTGTTTAAGATTTTCTCTCTTCTTCTCCCCTCCCCCTCCCCCTCAACAAGCATGCTTGCTTGCTCTCTGAAAAAAAAAAGTAGTTGCTTTTAAACCGGCAATCATGTGGCAAACCATGCGGAAGCACTCATAATTGGCTTAAATGATTTTTAAGTTTAATGTAGTCAACAGACATTAGCTCTTAATAATTTACATTTTCATATTATCTAGTACTCCACACAGCAAGTAACAAAAATCTCTGGGAGCTATTTGGGATTTTTATTTTATTGTTTTATTAATAAATTGATAAACTTTTACTAATTATTAGACTAATTAGTATAATTAATAAATAGCATTATTTTTTATAATGACACAGTGGCTATTTCGTGCAACTCAAGGCCATAGGAATAACTTAGAAGCAGTATCTGAAGTGTAGAGTTTGAACAGAGCGAGAAGGACCCAAATATTTCAGACCAGAGAGCTGAAAAGAATATTTGATGACAAATTATGTTTTCTCACCGTTTAGAGATGAGATACAAATTTTTCTGACCTGGAGTTTTGGAAAGGCTGGCAAAGATAAGAGACTCTAGATGATGTGCAGAGGGATGGTATTTGTGAGATAAGCAGCAGGTACTTCTGGAAAGACTTCAGAGAAGAGGTTTTACATCAGTTCCCAGATTTATCCTGAAAAGAGAGCAAGTCTCATAGGAGCCATGATTTCTCATGGACCTGAAAAGGGGCAGTGCATACTTCTGCCTCCATAGAGCACGATGGGAAGCACGTATGATATAATCCAAAAGTACCCAAAAGTACAGAAGCCCAGTTGAGAGCTGGTGTTATGGAAGAGAAAATAAAGAGCTGATGACTATGGATATAAATAGCAGATGAAGTGGAAACAAAATTCATGTCAAATCCTTTTCCTTCTTAATATTTTTTTCCTTCATTCATTTTTCAAGAAGTATTTATTGAGCACATACTGTGTGCCAGACCTGATTTTAGGTGCTGAAGATATAGCAAAAAAACAGAACTAAAACCTTCTGTGTTCATGGAGGTTTCCTCTTTGGGGAAAGACTGACCATAGCAGAGAAGTAAATAGATAAAATGCCAGATGTCGGTAGGTGCTATGAAGCAAAATAAGTCGTGATGAAGGAGTGTGTGTGTATGTGTTGGGTAGTGGGCATTTGCTTTTGTATCCTATAACTTGTTCAGGGAAAGACTCACTGATGAAATGACCACCGAGAAACATGAGGGGGAATAAGTCACTTGTGTATCTGCGGGAGGAAGCATAGAGACGTCAAGTCCAAATGCCCTAAAGAGGGAGCTTATACTTGTCACTGTGCCTTGGAACTTAGAATACTAATTTATACATCCTAATCATTTTTCTCAGTGTTGAGAGAATGCAATCAGTAGGGTCAAATCCACTGGTTAATCTCATGTAAAATTTACTTTCCTTTGCTTACTTCTTAAAGTCACATAATAGCCTGCTTTTTATTTGGTCATGATTAAGCAAGACTCATCCATCCTCATAATGGAATAATAAGCAAAGAGCTTATGTTTAGGTAGTATCAGTATTTTTGTAGATAACTAAATAATATGGTTAATTTATCTTTTGTCTTTGCCACCCCAGAAACTAAGACAATATCATATACTGATGAGTAAGATTTGCTAACTTATTTGGGAATGGTTTTCTTGGTGGACAAAAGACTCTTGTGATGAACTGACAGATGGATAAATGGATAGATGCATGGATACATGAATGAGAAATGCAATATACTCAAGAAAAGTTTGGACACCCCTCCCATCGGGAGGCTGTATTTTCTCCATCGTTCCTGCCTGACATTAAAAAAATGAAGATCTGTGAGAATTAAGAAAAAAATTACTGCACCTGCAGTCTGTGGCACTGAAACAAAGTAGGTCATGAAGGTCACACACACACACACAAAAGGGGAAAAAAATTAGGTTGTCAGATAGATTCTTATAGCTTTGGCTGTAATGCAAGCCTTCTTCTGAAAATAGCAGCAGGACTAGAGCAATCAATCTCAGCAGGTGGAAACTTCAAATGGAAATATTGTGTTGGATGGAGCTGGCAGAAACACAGTAAAATTCTCTGGTTCATTTGAGCTATTTTGTACTTACATTAGATGAAGCTTTTTCATCCCCAGCAATCTGGAAAGGAGGAGACAAATGAGGACACCTGGTAAGGGATGATAATTCTTGAGATATCCCTTTGAGGTAAGCTGAAAAAGGAATTGATAGTGCTGGATTCAATTAAAAGTCAACAAGGAAGTTTGACCATAAATATATATAAATATAAATTTCATATATATATATATACACACACATACATATATACACACACACACACACACACACACACACACACACACACACACACACACACATACTTTTGATGGTTAGATGGTTATCCTGGGCTGCTACTATTGTGGCCTGGGGGAGAGGGCTATATTTTATACACCTTGTAATACACCAGTTTCATGATTCATTAATTCACCTATAATATGGAGGGCAATCTGAATTTTTTTCCTATTTGTTACCCATTATGCATCACCATTGTGGAGCACAGCCATAGGAAGTTTGTGTTTGATAAGAACTCCAGTCATTATTGGTGGAATATTACTTTTTAGTCAGACTAATAAGTAGCATGGAAAGATTTTTCAACTTGGGGAAAAAACTGATGAATGGATTTAATTGCCTAAACTTTCTTTCTTTCTTTTTTTTTTTGGTGCCACAGTGAATAGAGGATTTTATTTGGACAGATTTTCAACAAATAAATGTCTGTAATCCTTGATTATGTAAAATCAAATGTATGTCTTGTTTTTTTTCTTCCTCAGCTTACTCTCAAATTATAGAATCATTGTAAGAGAAGTTTTTTTTTTAATGAAAACTTTCAATAATATACCTAAAGCTTTTTTTTAAACTTTATTTTCTTTTAGCACAGATAAAAAGTGGAATAGAAATGAGGTTGCTTTTTATGTAGACAAGTCAAAATAGTTTCTTTAGCATTAATTTAATAATTAATATTTGATGTAAAATAATAGATTTAACGTACATACTGTTGTATTTCAGAACTATAAAATCATGAAGTAATCAGCATAAATGTGGCAATGCACTGCTTTATTTTACTTTCACATTTCATGTGAATCAACAGTGTACATGATTTTCTGATCATGAATTAAAATTCATGCAACATCTTTACCATTTATAAATCAGAGTGATTTTCAATTATCATCTGTTTTCTCGGTTTACTAAGTATATGCTCTTGTCCTGTCTCCTAATTTCATAAAAGTTTCTAGTTGCTGTCTTTGAATACATACACACACACACCCAACAGACACACACTATCCATTGCCCAATAACTACAGGAAGTTTTGTACGTCTTTTGTTTTTTAAGATTTTATTTATTTGTCAGAGAGAGAAAAAGAGCATGAGCAGAGGGAGTGGCAGGCAGAGGGAGAAGCAGGCTCCCTGCTGAGCAAGGAGCCCTGTGCGGGACTTGATCCCAGGATGCTGGGATCACGACATGAGTCAAAGGCAGACACTTAACCAACTGAGGCACCCAGGCATCCAGAGTTTTGCACATCTTAATAGAGAATTGAAAGAAAGGCAAACCATTGGATCTGTAAATATTTTGTAGACTTATTATTTTATGTTATCTGTATTTATCTGAATTAGGGTATATATGATTGCTATGTTTATTGAATACAGACATTAAATATTTTTTCCATTAACTTATAAACTTAGATTATACCTTTCTATGAATTTATACAAAATTAACAATCCACTCTTATAGGCACAATAATAATTAGGATAATTTGTAGCTTTTGGTAAATTCTTACATTCACTTCATTACCAGGTTCTAAAATGGCCAGGATGTTTTTCATTGTCAGATTAGACAAATAATTTTCAGTCATATCTAGCTTTAAAAGTTTTAGTTAAATTTTTAAATCTTCTGCATACATTTACTGCTAAAGCTGAAGATTTCTATTTCTAGAGTTCTTTACAATTTTAATTTTTCCCCAAAACCCTACTAAGTGTATTATTGTCATCTTAATAATTCTTATGCTCAGCTCTGATTATATCTCTCCTAAACCAGACCAAAAATTATTAATCTTTACTCATATAATATCCTATATGCTGAAATTCAAGGCCTTCTATAACATGTAATATTTTTCAACCCTTCTTTCCCAGAGTTATGCTAATTATACTGTTGGCTTGCCCAAGCTCATGGTTTTCTTATTATACTCACAGTTTTCTGCCTACTTTTACTCATTCCTTAGAAATTATGATAACAACACAATATAATTTAATATCTGCTTGATATTATATAGTTTACAAACCATATCTACAGATACTTAGATCATTTAATCCTAAACAAACAAAATATCTTATAGTTGATCTGTATTTTTTTGATAAGGAACAAGGGACTCTATAAATGTGATCCATGTATCAAAGAGCAGAGCCAAGTTTTACATCCATTTCTTTGCTATTAATTATTTCATTTATCATAGCTTTTTCTAATTTTCTGGATATGATGGAATCTTAGATCAGAGGAATATTTTAACGATCACCTAGTCTAACCATTTATTTTATAGAAAAGAAGATAGTTTCCTGGACTTGGAAAGACTTCATCTTCTCCACCTGGGTTTGAAACACCTGTGTTGTATGTGCAACAGTTCTGGGAATAAAAGATGACTAAGACATGGTATGGTCAATGACTGACCAAATAAAATATTAAAATATATGTGCTGGGACCAAGGCACCTTAGCAAAGAGGTAAAGAATTTTAGGTAAAGAAGGAATCAGTTCAATGGAGCTCTTGAGATCTCTCTTTTCATATATAACCTCATGGTATTTTATTGGCACATTATTCTAAATTATCATATCCTGTTTAGTATGTAGATATATAAATATAAATTTCATATATATACATATATATGTATATATACATATATACATATGTATATGTACATATATACATATATATACATATAGTACTAAGAACATAAACTTTCTTTTATTCCTTTTTTCCAACAGTCTTGAATAGTACCTGAACTTAGTAGTTAGTTTTTCAATGAGTATTTGTGTAAATGAATTAAATGATCACGCAGTATAGTATAGCATTAGCCATAAAAATTGTAACTTTATTTTGTTTGGTGTTCATTTTATATTCTAATCACTGTGCTAACCATTTAACACATACCATATTTTATGCTTAGGATAAGTGTGTGAGAAAAATAATATCTTTATCACATTACATTCTCTAACTCAAATCCAATGCAAACTAAGATTTTTGTAGTTGATAATTTAAAAGCATTGAGAGAAAAGACCATTAGCTCTGATTGGACCACGAAGATAATTTATTTGGAAAGGAGAAGCACAATAAACTAGACTTACAGAAGTCATAGAATTTGATATGTTTGATTTCCTTCTATCTGCCATTTAAATATAAGAAATTGAAATTTAATATAGTGAGATTTTAGTACAAGAGACAAAAGGAAGTTGAATAATGTCATTTCATTCACTCCCTAGTTCTTGGCATTTGATGTTATTTGGATATGAGTATAGATGGAGCCAACTTGTGATTGTGTTCTAGTTTGAAAATTCAGAAGTTACTATGTGGCTCAGGATTTATTAAAAGTGAAGTTTATCATCTTCCATAGAAAGAAAAAGGAAAATCTATTTTTTAAAAGGTTTTATTAAGAAAAACCTCACGCACAAGAAAAAGAATAAAAAATGTATACTACTGTGTAATGTCAGGATTTAACAATTACAAATCTTTTTCTGTGTTTCTATCTACGTCTTTAATTATTTTCAAGTTAATAAAATAAATATAAATGTGTTAATGGTTCAGTACACAGCTCCAAGAAAATGGACTACATAACCAGAATATTTATGTGTCCCCTCATAGTCACATTTTTGGGGAAGGATCTCAGTAATGTCATTTTCAGTGATTATTTAAAACCAGGATCCACATCGTAGACAGTTTTGACCTGAGAACCTTACACCAGCTGGGGAGATTAATAGGGATTTGAAAGGAATATCAGTGTGTGATGTATTAGTTATCTACCGCTGTCTAACAAACCAGCCCAAACATAGTGGCTTGGAACAAAAACCATTAATTTAACTCACAGTTTTGTGGTTTGGCAATTTGGGCTGAACGCAGCAAAGATTTTTCTTTTATGCTTGGCTGATTCTCTCATGTATCTATGGTCAGCTGCCAGCCAGTTGCAGGGTGGCTGAGAGAGGCTGACCTAAGATACCCTCATTCATATGTGTGGTTGGTATTGTGTCAGCCACAGTAACAGGAGCAACAAGCAAGTCTCTCATTATCCATTAGGAAAGTCTGAGCTTGTTCAAATGCTGTCTCAGCTGCATACTAAGAGACAGAATAAAAGTATGGCATCTGTTGAGGACTAGACACAGAACCTGGATACCTTTGATTCAACCATTTTCTAATGGCAGATCAAGTTACAAAGCCACCCAGATTCAATAAGTGGAGAAATAGATTTTTGTCTTTAAATGGATATAGCTGCAGTCTCATTGCAAAGGGGTTTGCATTAGAGATATGTGGATAATTGTGGCCATTTTTATAATCTACCACTTGTGTGTTGTCTTAGGATGTCACCATATGAAGAACAAGGTAGAACTCTGTTTTTGAATCACTAGATAAAACTCTTGATCCAACCTTCTTGAGTATGATTTTTAGCCCCACATTTACTCAATGGGTAAATTTAGGCAGGATTCTTAACATCCTGTGGGATTCGATGTCATGGTTTAAGCTCATAGTTTATGACATACTGAGTTCACTTCAAAGTGGTACAAGGAGCCCTGTTGTTCACAGATACAATATTTGTAATAGTTTAAAATGTAATGAAAATGCTCCTTATTATGGGAAAATAAATATAAAAAGAGTTTTTTTATATAATGAAATCATATTCAGGTAAATAAGAGTAAGATAAATTTATATAAAATAAGTAGATAAGTAGTTGTCTACTCATATGCCTAAATACTTAGGTAAAAACCTATTCCCAAGAGAAAGACAGCTATGGAAATTAGATAGGAAGCTACCTATAATCCAGTTAAAACACACAAAATACTACAGCTGTTCATGTATATACATTAGATATAAAATATAAAAGACAAAGGAGATGGATGCACACCAAATTCTGGATTGTGATTATTTTGGTATTGGAAGAATGTTTTTTAGTGAGTCAGTATAGCTCAAAGTACAATTCAACTTTAGTTATAAAATTTTATTACTTTCATATTTAAAATGACCTAATGAACCCTAATGTTAATCTGTTTAGGTTCCTTTTGTTTTATAAGAAGTATCACTAAATGGAAATATATATATAATAATATAGGCCAATACTGAGGGTGGGAAAGGGGAGAAGGTACGGGTTGAACAGATCATTGAAATCTTGAATTGGATTGTACTGGGATGAACTTTTAAAATAACTAACCATGACAGGGAGGCAATGAGATCTTCCAAAAATATCACTAAAGGACAGAATATACTTAGTTGAAGCCACTGATTGAAAATAAATAAAACGATTTTGTTTTTGTATGCTACACGAATGAACTAATAAATCATTGAACACTACATCAAAGACTAATGATGTACTGTATGTTGGCTAATTGAATTTAAATTAAAAAAATGGAATTTCTAAATTCATTTGCATTTAATTTTTTATTTTGCTCACATTTCTATATACCCATACTTCATTCCAAAAAGAGCATTGAAATATTTGCATTAAATGATAAATTTAAGAAGCATAGTGGCAAAGAAGTAAAGTAGAGGTAATAAGGTGTATAATAAGGTGTATAATAAATGAAAAGACAAAGGAGAGTGTATACCAAATACCCACAGAAAGATACTCTATTCTTTGCTGTGGAGGTGGTTCACATAGCCCATTCTGGGTGTCCTAAAGCCAGTGCAAAAGGTGAATATATTCAGTGTCAGAACTCACAGTAATTGTATATAAAAGCAAACTAGTTGCTGTGGAGAATAATGATTAGAGAACAGGTATATGTTAATCAGCTGCTGAATGCCAGACAATGAGTATTTTGTAACCAGTCTTACCTTCATGGAGTTCACAATCCAGTGTGAAAACATTTAACAAATATTTGCAAGTGAGAAAAACAACATGTAAGGAACAAGGTTTTTCATGCATTATGCTTGATTGGTATTCCCCCTTACATAAGACAATTATTGGAATGTGTGTAAATTTGTGACTGGGAGAGTATACACACTTCCGATATATAATGTACCCTTCACCATTATTTAACAGGACTTTAGCCTCACTAAAAATTTAAGAGCTATATGGGGCCAGGGTATACTTTGTTCAACATTCAATATTTTTATTCCTTGCGATGTCAACCACAATCCAGTTGTTAAATTATGTTGAGGTGTGTCAGTGATTTTAGGTGTTGTTATTGGAACTATATCAGCAATATTGTAGAATCTGAAATGTTACTTCGGCCTTGAATACAGTGGTTTTCTCATGCATGATACATTGTTCAGTTTCCAAGAAAATTACAGGAACTGCTAACAGAAGTGGAAAATAGTTTCAGAAATAGAGATTTCTAGGGGTGATCCAATATAAACAAATAGTAATGTGGTAATAGTGAGACTCCACTTGTATGCTGACTATTGATTTCTGTCTTGTTTATATTATCAGCTCAAAGAAATCCTGATGAGATTTTACAGCCCATTTTTAGCTAGTCACACAGATTTTTAGGTAGAAACATTACAAAGTCATGTTTCAGTTTTAAGTTTCAAATAAGTGAATGAAAAAATTTATCTGGATCTGTGTATCTGTGTATCTGGATGTAAATGGAAGTGTAAATCTAAAGTTAAGTGATAATTAAGGATTAGAGTATTGACATGTTAACTTAAGCTCACAGAAAATAGTTAATAAGTAATAGGCTTTGAGAGACGTTTTGATTAAAGTATATGATAATCTTCTGTTAAGGAGAGAGGAGAAATAGACCACAAAATACTGTGGATAGACAATATGGAAATTTAGTTCCAACAACGCTGATTAATAAGGTCCAGGTTTGATTGGGCAGTTCTGCTACCCTCGACACTTGATTTCCGTTTGAGTGAAAAGATGATTTAGTGCTTGTAATCATCTAGACAGTGGGAGTGGAGACAGGGCTATGGGAATGCATGAAAACCTTTTCAAGTTAAGTCTTGGAAGTGGTAATGAGCACTTAAGCTCAACAGACATCAGATTAACCAGAACATAGTTTCAGGGCTATGTATGGCTACAGAAGGCTGAAAATGTAATATATAGATGAGCAGATAAGCTCCCTGTCTGTGGAATATGGGCAAACAGATACTAAGAACATCTAGTGGTCAGTCATAAGATATTCAACTCAACTACAGTTTCCTAACATACTTTTGGTTGTTAAAATTATACATCTTATCTTTATACTATCTATAAGATATATGCTTAAAATATGATTAAATTAAAAAATAGTTTTACTTATTTCATTCTTTGAACTTACCACCTATTTTATATGCCATCATTTATTTCTAATTTAAATAGAATTTTCTATAATTTCCAATGTTTTAAACATCTAAATGTGCAAGGAAATGAATGGGTTGTGATCACTTTTTTATTGAAGTTATTCATAATTCTAAGATGTACTATATTCTGTCAACTATGTAGAAAAACTATATGTGCACAAATCTCTTAGAAAGTCCCCTACTTTCATTGAGAATTTTGACACTTGACTGTATTATCTATTTAACCATCTCTCTTGAACTTTTAAGTCCTGTTATTGTTGTTATTGTTATTAGTGTTAAAATTATACATATTCTTTTTTTTAATTTTTTATTTATTTTTTGACAGAGAGAGACACAGTGAGAAAGGGAACACAAGCAGGGGGAGTGGGAGAGGGAGAAGCAGGCTCCCTGCAGAGCAGGGAGCCCGATGCGGGGCTCGATCCCAGAACTCTGGGATCATGACCTGAGCCGAAGACAGACGCTTAACAACTGAGCCACCCAGGTGCCCCAAAATTCTAGATATTCTATGAGGGAGTCTTAGTACCAGTTTCCCACTTGGAATAGAACAAAGGCTCCCATCTCCAACCCAGGTCCCTGGGAGCAATTAAAACTCAAGTCTCTGGATTTCTGAAACCATCAAAAGCCCCTAGGTCCATCAGATTATCAGCATTAGTTTATCACCATGGATTCCAGCTTTCTCTAGATTACATCCTATGAGAATTCTCCTAATTTCCTTACAGAGTAAGGTGTGCACTTTGTTGTGTGGTTTGCTGTATTTTATCAAACATATTTGGTGTTTTGGAGCTGGAGTATTTTCAGAATACCTTTTCCATATTGGCAGAATTGAAGTCTGCACATCTCTCATAGGCTGTGTCAGGATAAGTATAAATATTAAGGGCTGGAGAATTTTCTATTACTTTAAAATATGCTTAATTTTTAAGAAAAGAGTGTGTTCCTTATATACAAAAGTATTTTCATATCAGAACTGATTGTCCAACTTAGTAAATATTATTTTTAGAATATATAGTAAAAATATCACATTAATGTTAAGCCATAGGAACTGATGTGACCACCTTTTGTTAAATAGTTATGTCAGAACAAATTCAACTTGTAGAATAAAAACTACAATGTTTGATAATATCAAAACTAATATGTTTGATAATATTTTAAGTAAAGGCTCAAGGTAGGTAGAAAAAAAATACTCTATCATCAGATGCAAAAACCACAGAATAGCCTTACTAAGTAGTTGCAGGACTCTTTTTGCATAAAGCCATATGTTCTCTAACAAGATTCTCTATTTCTACTATGAACAAATTGATTTGAAGTATGAAGGTGTCAGAGTAAGCCTTTCCACACAATGCATTTTGATAAAGCTGTCAGTGTCTACCCAGACTTCAAAGCTTTATTTGCTGACTTAATTGAAAGAAGTAGGAGGTTAACAGATAAAAATCACGGGATGAAGTGATATCATGCAATCAGTCATGTAATTTTCTGGACATTTCTTGAATCTTCCCTCTTGATTTCCCCTTAACCAGGGTACCCTATTTCATCAAGACGTATGGACATGGGAAATAGGGAACCCTGAATGCCCTTTCATTCAATCTTGATGATACCTTTCTTATTTATTTCTGTCTTTATGGCCTAATTATGTTAGCAAATGAAGAATTCTAAAGGCTTTTTTGCCTCTTCAACAATGACGTTCCTTCCAATGTTAATCTCATCCCATTAGTTACCACTTCTACATGGATAACTTCCAAAACTTAATCTCCATATCTACTTAGTCTCTCTTCCACTCCCGGTGTGTATCACTAACTATAGTTATCTAAAGTACCTGGAAATTTTTCCCGGCAAACTGAATTCATTACCCTCTCAAGATAACTTCTTGCTTCTAAATTTCCCCTTCTTTTTTTTTTTTTTTTTTAAGTTTTTGAGTATAGTTGACATGTAGTGCCACACTAGTCTGAGGTTTACAGTATAGTGATTCAGCAGCTCTATACATTCTGCTGTGCTCATCACAAGTGTGGCTACCATCTGTTCAACACTCTTAGACTCTCGTTGACTGTCTTCCCTGAGCCGTGCATTTTATCCCCATGACTTAGTCTTTCTGTACATAGTAGCTGTACCTCGCACTCCCCTTCCCCCAGTTTTCTCATCCTCCTCTCACCCCCCATCCCCTCTGGCAACCATCAGTTTATTATCTGTATTTATAGGTCTGATTCTGCTTTTTGTTTATTCATTTGTTTTGTTTTTTAGGTTGCCCCATTTTTCTAATCTTCTTTGGCCTAGTTTGTCTTTCATTCTTAGAACAAATCTAAAAACTGTCCATTTAATCTTCTCTCTCTACACTTACAAATCCTTTTCTAAATTACTCTGAAGTATTTTAAGTTCACATCAAATATTAGAGGATAATAAACATACATGTTTCTTCTCATATGGCTGGTTAGATCTTAATATTCTACCTTATTTGATTCAGAGTGATTTTTGTATTTCAAATAAGTTGTACATTGAAAAGTTAAAGACCCTTATTTATATTTTCCTGATCTTATGCCCATCCTTCCATTTCAGAAGTATTTACTTTTCTGAATTTGATGTTCATTTATATTTATCACTCATTTGCGTTACACATAAAAAATATAACACTATTTTACATGATTTTAAATTTTATATAAAAATGGTATTGTATATATCTTCCTGCATTTTTTCACATACTATGCTTTTGAGATTTATCCATGTACCTGTATCTCTAGTTAATTAATATTGATATTTAATTGTATATCACATTAATTTTTTAAATAATTTTTTATTGTTATGTTAATCACCATACATTACATCATTAGTTTTTGATGTGTTCCATGATTCATTGTTTGTGCATAACACCCAGTGCTCCACGCAGAATGTGCCCTCTTTAATACCCATCACCAGGCTAACCCATCCCCCCACCCCCCTCTCCTCTAGAACCCTCAGTTTGTTTTTCAGAGTCCATCCTCTCCCATGGTTTGTCTGCCCCTCCGACTTACTCCACTTCATTCTTCCCCTCCTGCTATCTTCTTCTTCTTCTTTTTTTTTCTTAACATATACTGCATTATTTGATTCAGAAGTACAGATCCGTGATTCATCAGTCTTGTACAATTCACAGCGCTCACCATAGCACGTACCCTCCCCAGTGTCTGTCACCCAGCCACCCAATCCCTCCCACCCCCATCACTCCAGCAACACTCAGTTTGTTTCCTGAGATTAAGAATTCCTCATATCAGTGAGGTCATATGATACATGTCTTTCTCTGATTGACTTATTTCACTCAGCATAACACCCTCCAGTTCCATCCACGTCGTTGCAAATGACAAGATTCCATTCCTTTTGATGGCTGCATAATATTCCATTGTGTATATATACCACCTCTTCTTTATCCATTCATCTGTCGATGGACATCTTGGCTCTTTCCACAGTTTGGCTATTGTGGACATTGCTGCTGTAAACATTGGGGTGCACGTACCCCTTCGGATCACTACATTTGTATTTTTGTATCTTTGTGGTAAGATACATTTGTACATTTGTATCTTTGTGGTAAATACCCAGTAGTGCAATTGCTGGATTGTATGGTAGCTCTATTTTCAACTGTTTGAGGAACCTCCATACTGTTTTCCAGAGGGGTTGCACCAGCTTGCATTCCCACCAACAGTGTGGGAGTGTTCCCCTTTCTCCACATCCCCGCCAACATCTGTCGTTTCCTGACTTGTTAATTTTAGCCATTCTGACGGGTGTGACGTGGTATCTCATTGAGGTTTTGATTTGGATTTCCCTGATGCCGAGCGATGTTGAGCACTTTTTCATGTGTCTGTTGGCCATTTGGATGTCTTCTTTGGAAAAATGTCTGTTCATGTCTTCTGCCCATTTCTTGATTGGATCATTTGTTCTTTGGGTGTTGAGTTGGATAAGTTCTTTATAGATTTTGGATACTAGCCCTTTATCGGATATGTCATTTGCGAATATCTTTTCCCATTCTGTCGGCTGTCTTGTGGTTTTGTGGACTGTTTCTTTTACTGTGCAAAAGCTTTTTATCTTGATGTAATCCCAATAGTTCATTTTTGCCCTTGCTTCCCTTGCCTTTGGCGATGTTTCTAGGAAGAAGTTTCTGTGGCTGAGGTCGAAGAGGTTGCTGCCTGTGTTCTCCTTTAGGATTTTGATGGACTCCTGTCTCACGTTTAGGTCTTTCAACCATTTGGAGTCTATTTTTGTGTGTGGTGTGAGGAAATGGTCCAGTTTCATTCTTCTGCATGTGGCTGTCCAATTTTCTCAACACCATTTGTTGAAGAGACTGTCTTTTTTCCATTGGACATTCTTTCCTGCTTTGTCGAAGATGAGTTGACCATAGAGTTGAAGGTCCATTTCTGGGCTCTCTATTCTGTTCCATTGATCTATGTGTCTGTTTTTGTGCCAGTACCATACTGTCTTAATGATGACAGCTTTGTAATAGAGCTGGAAGTCCGGAATTGTGATGCTGCCAGCTTTGCTTTTCTTTTTCAACATTCCTCTGGCTATTTGGGGTCTCTTCTGGTTCCATACAAATTTTAGGATTATTTGATCCATTTCTTTGAAAAAGGTGGATAGTATTTTGATGGGGATTGCATTGAATGTGTAGATTGCTCTAGGTAGCATTGACATCTTCACAATGTTTGTTCTTCCAATCCATGAGCATGGAACGTTTTTCCATTTCTTTGTGTCTTCTTCAATATCTTTCATGAGTATTTTATAGTTTTCTGAGTACAGATCCTTTGACTCTTTGGTTAAATTTATTCTTAGGTATCTTATGGTTTTGGGTCCAATTGTAAATGGGATCGACTCCTTGATTTGTCTCTCTTCTGTCTTGTTGTTGGTGTATAGGAATTCCACTGATTTCTGTGCATTGATTTTATATCCTGCTAGTTTACTGAATTCCTGTATGAGTGCTAGCAATTTTGGGGTGGAGTCTTTTGGGTTTTCCACATACAGTATCATATCATCTGCAAAGAGTGAGAGTTTGACTTCCTCTTTGCCGATTTGGATGCCTTTGGTTTCTTTTTGTTGTCTGATCTCTGTGGCTAGGACTATGTTGAATAGCAGTGGTGAGAGTGGACATCCCTGCCGCGTTCCTGACCTTAGGGGAAAAGCTCTCAGCTTTTCCCCATTGAGAATGATATTCGCTGTAGGTTTTTCATACATGCCTTTTATGACATTGAGATATGTACCCTCTATGCCTATACGCTGAAGAGTTTTGATCAAGAAAGGATGCTGTACTTTGTCAAATGCTTTTTCTGCATCTATTGAGAGGATCATATGATTCTTGTTCTTTGTTTTGTTAATGTATTGTATCACGTTGATTGATTTGCGGATGTTGAACCATCCTTGCAGCGCAGGGATAAATCCCACTTGGTCATGGTGAATAATTCTTTTAATGTACTGTTGGATCCTATTGGCTAGTATTTTGGTGAGAATTTTTGCATCCGTGTTCATCAAGGATATTGGTCTGTAATTCTCCTTTTTGATGGGGTGTTTGTCTGGTTTGGGGATCAAGGTAATGCTGGCCTCATAAAATGAGTTTGGAAGTTTTCCTTCCATTTCTATTTTTTGGAGCAGTTTCAGAAGAATAGGTATTAATTCTTCTTGAAATGTTTGGTATAATTCCCCTTGGAAACCATCTGGCCCTGGGCTCTTGTTTGTTGGGAGATTTTCGATTAGGGCTTCAATTTCCTTAGTGGTTATAGGTCTGTTCAGGTTTTCTATTTCTTCCTGGTTCAATTTTGGTAGTTGATACATCTGTAGGAATGCACCCATTTCCTCCAGGTTATCTAATTTGCTGGCATAGAGTTGCTCATAATATGTTCTTATAATTGTTTGCATTTCTTTGGTGTTGATTGTGATCTCTCCTCTTTCATTCATGATTTTGTTGATTTGGGTCATTTCTCTTTTCTTTTTGATAAGTCTGGCCAGGGGTTTATCAATCTTGTTCATTCTTTCAAAGAACCATCTCCTAGTTTCGTTGATCTGTTCTACTGTTCTTTTGGTTTCTAATTCATTGATTTCTGCTCTGATCTTTATTATTTCTCTTCTCCTGCTGGGTTTAGGCTTTATTTGCTGTTTTTTCTCTAGCTCCTTTAGGTGTAGGGTTATGTTGTGTATTTGAGACCTTTCTTGTTTCTTGAGAAAGGCTTGTATTGCTATATACTTTCCTCTCAGGACTGCCTTTGCTGTATCTCAAAGATTTTGAACAGTTGTGTTTTCATTTTCATTGGTTTCCATGAATTTTTTTAATTCTCCAATTTCCTGATTGACCCATTCATTCTTTAGTAGGATGCTCTTTAGCCTCCATGTATTTGAGTTCTTTCTGACTTTCCTCTTGTGATTGAGTTCTAGTTTCAAAGCATTGTGATCTGATAATATGCAGGGAATCATCCCAATCTTTTGGTACCAGTTAAGACCTTATTTGTGACCTAGGATGTGATCAGTTCTGGAGAATGTTCCATGGGCACTAGAGAAGAATGTATATTCCGTTGATTTGGGATGGAATGTTCTGAATATGTCTGTAAAGTCCATTTGGTTCAGTGTTTCATTTAAAGTCTTTATTTCCTTGTTGATCTTTTGCTTAGATGATCTGTCCATTTCAGTGAGGGGGTGTTAAAGTCCCCCACTACTATTGTATTGTTGTCAATGTGTTTCTTTCCTTTTGTTATTAATTGCCTTATATAATTGGCTGCTCCCATGTTAGGGGCATAGATATTACAATTGTTAGATCTTCTTGTTGGATAGACCCTTTAAGTAGGATATAGTGTCCTTCTTCATCTCTTATTACAGTCTTTGTTTTAAAATCTAATTTGTCTGATAGAAGGATTGCCACCCCAGCTTTCTTTTGGTGTCCATTAGCATGGCAAATGGTTTTCTACCCCCTCACTTTCCATGTGGGGGTGTCTTTGGGTCTAAAATGAGTCTCTTGCAGACAGCATATCGATGGGTCTTGTTTTTTAATCCAATCTGATAGCCTGTGCCTTTTGATAGGGGCATTTAGCCCATTTACATTCAGGGTAACTACTGAAAGGTATGAATTTAGTGCCATTGTATTGCCTGTAAGGTGGCTGTTACTGTATATTGTCTGTGTTCCTTTCTGATCTATGCTGCTTTTAGGCTCTCTTTTTGCTTAGAGGACCTCTTTCAATATTTCTTGTAGGGCTGGTTTCGTGTTTGCAAATTCCTTTAGTTTTTGTTTGTCCTGGAAGCTTTTTATCTCTCCTTCTGTTTTCAATGAGAGCCTAGCTGTGATATAGTATTCTTGGCTGCATATTTTTCTCGTTTAGTGCTCTGAAATTCTCATGCTGGTCCTTTCTGGCCTGCCAGGTCTCTGTGGATAGGTCTGTTGCCAATCTAATGTTTCTACCATTGTAGGTTACATATCTCTTCTCCCGAGCTGCTTTCAGGATTTTCTGTTTGTCTCTGAGACTCGTAAGTTTTACTATTAGATGTCGGGGTGTTGACCTATTTTTATTGATTTTGAGAGGGGTTCTCTGTGCCTCTTGGATTTTGATGCCTGTTTCCTTCCCCACATTAGGGAAGTTCTCTGCTATTATTTGCTCCAATATGCCTTCTGCCCCTCTCTCTCTTTCTTCTTCTTCTGGGTCCCAGTCATTCTAATGTTTTCGTCTTATTGTATCGCTTATCTCTCGATTTCTGCTCTCGTGATCCTGTAGTTGTTTCTCTCTCTTTTTCTCAGCCTCTTTATTTTCCATCATTTGGTCTTCTATATCACTGATTCTCTCTTCTGCCTCATTTATCCTAGCAGTTAGTGCCCCCCATTTTTGATTGTACCTCATGAATAGCCTTTTTGATTTTGACTTGGGTAGATTTTAGTTTTTATTTCTCCAGAAAGGGTTTCTCCTATAACTTCCATGCTTTTTTCAAGCCCAGCTAGTATCTTTAAAGTCATGATTCTGAACTCTAGGTCCGACATCGTACTAATGTCAGTATTGAGTAGGTCCCTGGCAGACGGTACTACCTCTTGTTCTTTTTGCTGAGGTGATTTTTTTCGTCTTGTCATTTTGTCCAGAGGAGAATAGATGAATGAGACAACAGAATGCTAACAGGTTAACAATGTCTCCAGTAAATATACTCTATACAAATCAGAAAAGACCTGAAACCAGGGGACAAGAAAGGGAAAGAAAGAAGAGAAAAAAAAAAAGGAAAAGAAAAAGATAAAAACAAACAAAAACAGAACAAAACAAAACAAAAAAACAATATGATCAAATATGATCAGGCTAGTGCATAGATCAGTGCCACACACTAGCTTTTGGGCATATTTTGGTCTTTTAGAAGAAAGTGCCTGCTAAAATTTTAAAGGAAGAAAGACTTATATATGGACAAAATAAGGGTTGGTACAATGAAGGGATGGAAGATGACTGTAAAGATGAAAATTATAAAAGATTTTATAAAAGGAATTGATAAGTTGTTTTTTAAAAAGGGAGAAGAAGATTTAAAAAGAAAAAAAAAGAGAAAAGGGAGAGAATGTGATCAGGCAGGAGAATAGAACAAAGCCATACACTAGTGATTTAGGGTATATTTTGATCTGTTAGAAGAAATTGTATCTCAAAATTTTAAAGAGAGAACAACTTATATATATATGCCAAAAATAAGGGTAACTACTATGAAGGGATAAAAATATGACTCTAAAAATGAAAAATAAGTTTTTTTTTTAAAAAAGGATTGATAAAATGTTGTTTGAAAAGGGGGAAAAAGAAAAATTATAAAAAACAGTTAAAAAATTAACTTTGAAAAACTAATGAATTATGGTAAAAAAGCCATGAATTCTATGTGCAGTATTCCCCTAGCGCTGGAGTTCTCCCGTTGTCCTTGATCGGTAAACTTGGTCTTGGCTTGCTGGCTGTTCGTGCTGATTTTCTGCGGGAGGGGCCTGTTGCCGTGGTTCCCAAATGTCTTTGCCGGAGGCGGAATTGCCCCACCCTTGTCAGTCCCAGCTAAGCAAGCTGCTCAGGTTTGCTCTCAGGAGCTTTTGTTCCCTGCAAGCTCTCGGTAGAGCTTTGGAGGACCAGGGAAAATGGTGGCCTCCCAATCTCCGCCTGGAGGAGCTGAGAACTTGGGGTCCTGCTCCTCAGTGTGCCCCCAGAGAAAAACAGTCACTCCCGTCTCCCCGGTCTCCGGCCGCACTCCGTGCTCACCCGGCCTGTGACCGAGCGTTTCTATCTCTGGCCCCGGACTCCATGTGGGGTCTCCAAACCCAGCAGATCCCTGCGGTGCGCTTCCGCGCCGCTCCTCCCCGGGAAGGAAGGGGAGTCTCCCCAGATCTGCCGCTTGTTGGGTCCCTGCTGGAGGAGCAGTGGCCTGACTGGGCCGCGGATCACAGTTTATGGCAACCCCGAGCTGAGAGCCCGTGCTTCGGCTCCATCTCTGCAGCCGGCTTCCCCGCTCCGATACCTGGGAGCTCTGCCGCACTCAGGCACCCCCGGTCTTTCTGTGACCCCGAGGGTCCTGAGACCACACTGTCCCGCGAGGGTTCCAACCCCCGCTTCGCCACTGGAGTGACGTCCCTCAGCGGAGCCGGCTTCTAAAAGTTCCGATTTTGTGCTCCGCGGCTCTAGCACTTGCCAGAAGCGGCCAACGGAGGCCCCCTTCCCCGCCATCTATTCTCCCGAATATCACCTCGGATTCACTTCTCCGCACGTCCTACCTTCCAGTACGTGGTTGCTTTTCTGTTCAGAGTGTTGTTACTCTTCTTATGTTCGATCTCCTGTTGAGTTCGTAGGTGTTCAGAATGGTTTGATCCCTATTCAGCTGAATTCCTGAGACCAGACGAAATCTAGGTCTCCTACTCCTCCGCCATCTTGCTCCGCCCATCACATTAATTTTCATTTTAGAAAATGTTTAGATTAATTCAAATTTTTAAATATTACAAAAACAATATATTATTTGAAATATCACATTTTGCAAATATATGAATTATATATGATACTAGTAATGGAATTACTAGTTTATAAAATATGTTCATTTTCAATTTACTAAGCTTTTGTTCTTTAGCATAATTAAGTAACTCAGTAATTAATGAAAATTTCACTGCTCCTCATCTTTGCTAACATTTGTTAATAAGATTTGTTTTAATTTTTCCAATCTAATGAAAGTGAATGCCATCTCATCTGTATTTTCCTGATTACTAGTGAGATTAGCACATTTTTATTGGTCATTCCATTTTTCTTCCTTTAAATTGCTATTCATATCTTTTGCCAACTTTTCTACTAAGCTAAGGCTTGTTAGCTTATGTTTCTTACAGCTCTTAAGGTCCTTATGTGCACATAAAAACAATGAATATTGTAGATATCATTTATTTTATGCTCATAATATGTCATATACATTTCAGAATGCTTTACATTCATTATAACATTTCATGGACACTAATCCTGTTTTGGATAGACATGATAAAATATTTTATTGTCTATAACCTTATAATGTACAGAGTATTTTCATTTTGCTATATTTAAATTTATCAGCCTACTTATGATTTCCCTTTGATCTCTAGGGATTTTTTCTTATTACAAGGACATATAAACTTCCATTTATATAATTTTAAATAGTTAATATTTTTATTTTTACACATAAGTAACTGGCTTCTCTGGAATGTACTTTTAGTGGCATTGGAATCCATTATTAGTATTACTGTTATTATTATATAAAAACAAGTTGTTTCAGCACCATTTGTGTTTGTTTATTCTGTCATTTTCCAGATGTATTCTAAAGCTCTCTGTGTTATATATCAACTTACTACAATTGTGTGAGTCTATTTTTGGGCTCTTTATAATGTCCCATTGGTCCATTTTCTGTCCTTATATCCACATACTCAAATGAAATTGTAACTGCATAATATATCCTGTTAATTGATATAATTCATCCATCCACTTTGTTCTTTTACAATTGTCTTGATTATACTTTTTCTAATTACTTTTGACAAATTCTTTTAAAAACCCTAATAAAAGTTTTAGAATTGGATTATTTATATAGACTGTTTTAGTAAAATTGTCATGCTTATGATGCTGAACTTATATTCATGAACTGTTATTTTTCCATTTATCTATATTTTCTTTTATGTTTTTGAATAAACTGTTATTACTGTTTTTGAAGACCTACATATGACTAATAGATTGGACCTTTATTATTTTGCTGCCACTGTAAATAATAATCTTTTTAAAATTAATTTTTGAAGGTTGAATCTAGTATATGAGAACAACTTAATTTTATATTACCCTTCTTTTTCATTTCTCCATATTCAGTCTCCAGATTCAAATTCCTAAGAATTTGCCTCACTCTTAGATTTACCAGAGGTGGTGGTTTTCTCCCTTGCTTGGTACAGTCATTTAATGTTTTCTTTTCATCATGAATCTGCATAAAAATTAAGACACTCTTAACTAAGATCCTTCTATTTTTACCTATTGTCAATATGATGAATTCAAAGTAATATTAGACTTGAGTATGTGACCAATGTAGCCTGCAATTTCAGACTCATTTCTTTATCCATTTCATGATCTGCTCCCAAGCTCACATGATTGAGGCAGCTTGAAGTTTCTTGAAGGCTGTCAGACTGCCTGCTTCAGTTTCTTGCTATGTCTGTATACAGTTCTTTAACACATGGCCCCTTCAAAGGAAAGCTCAGGACATGGCAACTTGCTTCTTCAAAACCATGAGGAAAAAGGTCTCCCCACAAAGCTGGAAACTTAAAAAATTTCACTTGTATTTATTCAATCAAAACAATTTGTTATTTATAAATTCTTTCAATGAATATTTAGAACCTAGTACCTACCTTAATGTGGTATGTTCAAGAGATGTAACTATGGACAAGCCAGACATGACCCTTTACCCTCTATTGTAAAGAATAAGACAAGTACATAATTATACACCTCCCAACAACTTTGCCATATTCTGTTGGTGAGAAGCAAGTGAAAGGTCCCACCCATACTTAAGGTGATGGGATTGGTACAAGGATGTGGATACCAGAAGGCAGGGATCATGGGCACAGCCTTAAATCTGTCCCACACTATATTCTATCCCAAACTTTCCAATGGCAAAAAAGAAATTTCCTTTTTATAAATTTTCTTTTTCAATATATAGGAAACTATATAGTAAGACAGAAACACAAGCACATATAAACATAATGCTTTATTATTTGTCGACCTCTGAGAGTCGGGGACCTGGGGCAGCGAAGGAACAGAAAAAAGGGACGACAGTAGAGCGAGGCACAGGGGACCCTGAGCGAACAGCCCGAGGTGCCGAGGTTTATTTTCCATACTCTTATATACCTTCTACAGCGATACAGATCTATAATGATTTACAGCAGGGGCGTAGTAAGGCACATTCCTCCATGTATACAGGATTAGTCAAGCATGTAAGAACCTTTAAAACAGAATAAAGGAACAAAGAGGGGAGTGCAGTGTGCTGTTTACAGCTGGCTTCCTATCTACTAAACATTTTCTGCTGTGTACTTTAGAACTGACCACACATGTTCCAAGAGCATTTCACTCTGATCCTTTCGGGTTATTTTTAACCCTGCAATCTCGAGTTTTCTCAGAGATCTCGGAGTCTGCGCGAATATGCACCAGTGGTCATTGTGGTGTTCTGTTTCCTACAATTATTCACTAAAACCGAATTGTACTGTTCATACTGTTGAAAAATTTGATTTTTGTAGCTTAATAGTCTATTGTGGGCATCATTTCATATTGCCAATATTTGCACAGTAATTTATATATACCTCTTTAATTAAATATGTAATAAATAATCTTATAACCGATCATTGTAATGGTTAGATTACAGTTATTTATTTGCTAAATATCAAGCCTGGGATAATAAAGTATACAAAAGACCAGACCAGTAAGGAAGAGTAGTGTAGAAGTAATGTTGCATCAACTCACACATAGATATTTCTAGAGAGCACTTCTCACTGTGGCCATTAGTCACACAGGTGGCTATTAAGATTTAATTAAAATTAAATACAATTAAAAGAGTCTTTCACTTACATTGCCAGGGTACAAGTGTTGGACAGTGCTATTATAGAGGACAGTGCTGAATAAAACATGAGGTTAGATTTCCTGTTATTTCCCGGGAAGCCCTGTGGTCTTTTCATTTGGTGAAAAGATATTAGATATGTCCCCCTAATATATAACATAGTAAAGAAAAAAGTAATATAAAATTTTAGAAGTATTTAACACAAATAAATGTGGAATATACAAATTAAATGTATACAAAACTGCTTAAATCATTTAAAGGAATAAAAAAGGGTGCCTGGGTGGCTCAGTTGTTAAGTGTCTGCCTTTGGCTCAGGTCGTGATCCTAGGGTCCTGGGATCGAGGCCCGCATTGGGCTTCCTGATCGGCAGCTTCTCCCTTTCCCACTCCTCCGGCTTTTGTTCCTACTCTCGCTGTCTCTATCAAATAAATAAATAAAATCTTTAAATTAAAAAAAAAGGAAAAAAGATGACATAAAAAGATTTTTAAATATTCTGATTATTCATTTATATGACAAAATATCATTTTTAAATTTAAGCTATTGTTCCATAGAATCATTTCTTGCATATTTGTCTTTTCTGGTCTTAGGACCAAATTATTAATAATTTAATTAATAAACTTAATTATTCTTGAATTACAGCCTAAATATATTCAATCTTCTGTATTTAATACAGTGCAAATTCCATGGGGTGTACTTAAAATATGTGACAAAATAATTGTAAAGCTATCAGGGAAAAAAATTAAAGTGATTGCATCAACATATATGTAAAGATGCATAAAGAGAAATTTTCTGTACCAAGATATATAAGCTTTCTTTTAAATAACATTAGTTTAAAAATATGGTATTAGCAAATAATTAATATATCCAAACATTGACTCAGTAAGACATTACTATATATAAAGGGGAAAAAACAAAAATAAAGAAAAACTTTGAAAAATGGAATAAATATGTAGGGGAAATAAATTGTTAGGATGCTGCAAAAATAACCCCAGATATACCTGTAGTGGAGGCTAGCATTACATAGATCAACCTATGAGCCAACCAATTAATCAAAGAACTTGCAGGAATTTACTGGGGGGGGAGGGGAGCATAGATGATCTTTCTTGTGTTTAGAAAAACAGATTCCAGAGGTTTAAAACAGGCTGCTAAATCTACCTTGTATTTCTGGCTGTCAGAGAAGGCACAGTAGGGTAAGGATGATAGAGACCAGATTCATAAAAGCAAAGAACTGGGATTATTGCCAAGTTAGGAGTTACATTCTAATAAGATAGAATATAATTTTGTAGGTAAAATGTTGATTGAAAAACATAAATGTGCATTCATTATTAAAAATAAAAGTGCATTAATAATATGTATTTGTTTACTGAAGCACAAATTATTAAATCACAAGTTTCTAAACATGTCATTGACTTGGTCTTTGCTAAATGATTTTTAATACACAAAAATGAAAATAACTCTAACTTTATTATACTAGAAAGCCAATAGAATGAGTGACCTGATGGCAGATTCTTAAGTAAACTTAAACAAAATAAAACAGGGTGGGGCTATAAACCAAACACAAAAATAAAAATTACCGTAAAATTAATATAGAAATCAGTCTGTATTAAAAAATAAATTCTATTGACTAAAAGAAACAAAAATGTACAAAATAGGAATGTGACAGGTTATTTACCCACATAAAATATGTTGATTAAAGTATAAAATAAAATACCAATGTACACATACATTAAAATGTAAGATTTCTAAAAAGCTAAGATTTATGAATATTAAGAAATAGACAATTTTAATTAACCAAATGTTGAGAAAAGCAATTTATTACTTGTCAAATATTATATTTAATGATATAGATAAGCTGAGATTTCATGTCAGCATTTTTTAGTTTTACATGAAAAACAATTGCCATGATATATTGTTTCAGATAATAAAATATATTTTCTTTTTCTCAATAGATTTTATTAACCCAGAAAAAACATTTAAAATTATTCTCTTAATATATGTTAAATTCATACCCATACTCTCTCTTTCCTTCTCTGTATGTGTGTATATATGTGTGTGTATGTAGGTGTGTGTGTATCTATATACGTTCAAATAAATACTTATTACCTTTGTAGATTTAAGCACTACTCTCCCAGAAATTGATAAAGAGATAGAAAAATTTATTAGGAGACTTACAATAAAAGACTATCAATCAGCTTGTCCTAACTGACATATATAAATCTTGGCCCTCATGATAACTATAGAATACATATTCAGTTTCAGTGTACATGGGACATTCATTAAGATGAATACACTGAACTGTGAAACATGTCTCAAGAAAAAATGATTGGAATCATAAAAAGTATGTTATTTGGTCAGGATGGAAATGTATTAGAAATCTATTTTTAAAGTACCTAGAAAATTTACAAATATTGGAAATTAACTATGACACTTGTAGTCATCTATTAAATAAAAGTGACAATTTAAAAAGTATTTAGAAATGAGTAATGAAGGAAAGAATAAAATTTTGTGGGATGCAGCTACAGCAGTACTTAAAATTTTGCATTTTTTATCTTTGAAAAATGTTTAAAAATAAAGCTTATAAATTGATTGTTTTAAAGAAAGAACTAACACAAAGTAAGTAGAAGAGTAAAATCATGTGAAATAGAAAACAATCAAACCAAAGGTAAATCAGTAAAAAACTGGTTCATTTGAGATATCACTGGCTAGAGAGAAAATATAAATTACTAATATGAATGAAACAGATCCTCCAGTTATTAGAAAGTTTATACAAGTATTTTGGGGAAAGATATGACAATAAATTTAACTTTACATAATATCAACAAATATCTTAAAAAGTTTCCCAAGAATATTTAGAATATCTGAAAGTTTATATTTATTAAATAAATTAAATATGACATTATTTCTCACAAAGAAAATTCTAGGCCAATATTTCATAATAGTCAACTCAAACATTTGATTAAGAAGTAACTCAGAAGAAAACAATCCAATAAAAACAAAGCAAAAGATTTTAACAGACATTTCACCAAATAACATATTGATATCAAAAAGCACATGAAAAAAATGGTCAACAACATTAGTCATTAGGGATATGCACAGTAAAATTAGATACCATGATACCTAGGAGATTGTCTACAAGTCTTGGTGAATATTGCAGTAAATGGTAGTCTAATACAGTGAGGGTGGGGGTATAAAATGATGCAGCTGCTTTGGAAAACAGTTTAGCAAGCTATGTAAAGTTGGACACATATTTACACTATGACCCAGGAATTCACTCCTAGGTATTTAGCAAAAATTAAAACATGGTGCCAGAAAAAAACTTACATGATTATTCATAATAGCTTTATTCCTAACAGTCACAATCTTACACATTCAAATATCCCTGTACTGGTAAATGGATAAATAAATTATAGTATATTCATACAGTGGACTAACCAGCAACATAAAGGAATAGTTGGAGATACACACATTAACATGGATGAATCTCAACAAAATTGTGCTAAATAACAGAGTCCAGTCACCAAAAAGTAACAATATAGGTTTCTGTTGATATGATGGTTTAGAACAGGAAAAATGAATCTATAGTGTTACAAATTATATGAATTTCTGCCTGGAGTGGCAGGGTAGGTGGTGAGGGAGCTGCAGAGTTTCAAGAGAAATTTTAGGGTGTCCTGTATTTGATTGGTTTAAGGGTCACATTGTTGTATACAGGTGTCAAAACGTATTAGACAACTTAAGAATGGATGCAACTATGAAAAATCTCTATGGAGAAAAGTACAAAATATACTAAAAATCTGAACATTTATTTAACAAATGCAGAAAGATACTCTACTTATGGTCCAAGAATTCATTATTGAAAATAATTTTTCTCAATTAACATACATATGATATAATTTCAATTAAAATATTTTTTTCTTAAAAATCACGTTTTTTAAAAATTCATTTGGAAGAAAATAGGGGCACCTGGGTGGCTCAGTTGGTTAAGTGTCTGTTTTTGGCTTAGGTCATGATCTAGGGGTCCTGACACTGAGCCCCATGTCAGGCTCTGTGCTCAGCATGGAGTCTGCTTGTTCTTCTCCCTCTGCCCCTCCCCCCGCTTAGTCTCTCTCTCTCTCTCTCTCTCTCTCAAATAAAGAAATGAAATCTTTAAAAAAAAATAAAGCTAAATTCATTTAGAAGAAAATGAATGAAAATAGAGAATTTTGATACAAAAATGATGGTAGAGAACTTGCCCAAGATATACTAGAATGTTCTGTAGAGAAATAATGTAAAGTGTCAGAGAAGAAATGTAGGGAAACAAAGTATAATTTAATAAATAATAACATAAATTGTAGAATAGTTGATTAAGTTTTGGTAAAAATATATCTGCCATCACATCTTATACAAATATCAGAAATAAAATTTAATTAAATAAAATTTAATTAAAATTTGAAAGGATTAAATTTTATCTTAAATATTAATTAAACACAATGACATTAATTTATTTGAGTATAATTAAATATTTTATATGAAATATTCATTAAATGGGCATAGACTTTCTGGCAATTTAAATAGGCATTAAGAAAGACTGGGAAATGATAATTTCAACTCACAGTTAATATTTCTAGACATTGAAAATATATGAAGAGCTAAATAAAAAATATTAAATGAATATGACAAATGAAATGTTACCATCTATAAAATCAGAGAGCTCTTGCATATTAATAAAGGTGATATCAATAAGATTTGGCATAGGATATTAAATATTTCAAAGAAAATTTGAGAAATTCTGAGAATATGAACGTCACTAGTATTACAGTAAATGTCAATAAAAGGACGGTTGGACTTCAACCCACAAAATAAATATTAAATATACAATAAATATTTTCCAGTGAATTTGAAATGGAATTCTCAGCATGCTATTGTAGAATTATAAATTGGTAAGGCTTTCAAAAATCCTTATTTAAAGTCTCAAGACACTCAAAGTGTTCAAATAATTTACTATGAATCCTCAGAAAATTTTTACAAAGACAATAATCAGAATTGCAATAAAGTTTTATGTATAAAGATACTAATTACATAAGTATTCAGATAGAGCTGCACATATAACATCAGATATTAAAAAACAGTGATTTATACATTCATAATTTATATAACCATCATCATATGTATACACATATTACATGATTGCATTTTAATATATATAAATCATAATGAAACAAACATTTCTCAGTTTTTAAAATTTTATAGTATATTCACAATAGAGAAAATTGTAAAAATTATAATGGCAATATAAAGAATATAAAACAGTACAAATTAATTATTAAATGTAGTAAATGTGATTTGGCTTATTTCAAGAGAATTGATAATTCATAGCATTGTTTAATTTGACTTACTAAAATTTACATCTATTTCCATACAACCTATAGATAGAGCTTAAAACTATAATTTCTTAAAATTTTTATTTCCAAAAATAAATTGATCTATTTTTTCCACTCTGACAGCTGTTTAGCAAAAGCTAAAGAAATTTGCACATAATTAATTTAAAAAGACAATGATGTTTTAGCATTTCTATACTTCTGAGAATTTTGATTTATTATATAGTAATCATTAGAAAGCAGCATATTTACATCCAAGACTTACGCAAAAAATCTTACATGTGTTGATTTTCTTTCTCCCTCTATCCCAATTTTTAAAATTCTGCACTATGAAAGGTGAATGGGAAGTGAATTGTCTTAGGTGTGAAATCAAGGAAGTAATATGCTATTTATTTTTCTTAAAATCCCCTGAATATAAAAGATATGCCCATGCCATTACAAGCCACCATTTTCATACTTCAGCCCTGTCTGAACATTTTAGCAAATTGATAAGTTTTTAAATGCTATTAGTCCCCCCTTCCCCAAAATACAAAATAATATGAATGTTACATTTTTATTTATTTATTTATTTTTAAAGATTTACTTATTTATTTGAGAGAGCGAGAATGAGAGAGAGAGTACATGGGGGGGGTAGGGTCAGAGGGAGAAGCAGGCTCCTTGCTGAGCAGGGAGCCCGATGCGAGACTCGATCCCGGGACGCCGGGATCATGACCTGAGCCGAAGGCAGTCACTTAACCAACTGAGCCACCCAGGCGCCCTAAATGTTACATTTTTAGGTAGGCTTACAGTAAAAAAAAAAAGGTGGTTTTAAGTAGGAGGATTGCTTTTAACTGGAGACCAGAAAATCTGCCAAGCCTATGTCATAAATGGATTTTTTAAATGTTGGTAAGTTCAATCACTGATTGATGTGCTTTGAAAGACTATTCACTTAGGAGAAATCTCCATTTGCAATGCTAGCGTGTAAAATGGAAAAGAAGAAGAAATAAACTTACTTAAAGCATTTATAAAAGCTTTCCAGAGGCAGTCATAATTTCACTTTTGCAAAATTATCAGTGAATGAAATTAGTGCTGGTGAAACCAAGGGACAGAAAGAAGCCAAGTACGTGTTGGCTGGTATTCTGTGGACTGCCCCTCACATTTCTGCCAACAATCCATAGCTCTGACCTTGAAACACCTGTTTGTTAGAAGGGACTGTCTGTCAAACTGAACTATGTAAAAATTGTTATGTGCTTTGAAAGTGTGGAAGGAGAGAGTGAAATCTCAAACTCTGTTTTCTTCTGTAATAGGAGCATTTAAATAAAACCCTTTGAGGATTAAACTAACCAGTTTATTAGTCCTCTCAAGTTACCAAATTTAGTGTTTACAGAAAAAGGTGTTACTTTAAAATGTAAAGTAAAACTTATATAAACTTCCTAGATGGGGATTAGAAACTGTACAGTATTAATTTAAATTGAAGCAAAAAACCCATTTGTGTTATTTTAGTTTGGATGGATTAAATTGAAAAAAATACTAAGAAATTTTAAAGAAGTGCTAATATCAATACCATTATTACTCTTTTGGTATTTTTGTACTATAATTTATGTAATGAAATGAATGGTATCAAATATTGCTCTTATCACCATTAAGAAATCCACATTCATTCACCATAAATGGCATCAAATATTTCTATTCTCACCATTAGGAAAGTGAACAGAGACTTGATTGTAAATCTATACTCAGCTGATCAGTTTTATAGTTTTGAGAAATTAAATTTAGTCTTTCTAAACCTCAGATTCCACTTTTATAAATTTGGATTAATGATTATTTCTTGCATAATGTGGAATAAAACTATATGTCTCCTCAGTTGGTCCTTTAGCAAGCAAATTTGAAAAGAATAAAATGATAGTTTGCTGAAATATCATTCAACTAGTCTTTAGATTCATTTACATATTTTAAAAAGGTTAGCCATTACTTACATAGTAGTTACCATAAAACTGAAAATTAACACATGCTTACTTTGTATCTCATCATCATAAAGTCTCTATTTAAACCTTTTTGGTTTAAAGAATAAACAAAAATCCTATGATATTGATAGTTGGTTTTCATAGTTCCAAGACTTAAATTTACTTATAATCCTGGGATTATAAATTTTTATTAAGGAAAATTGAATTTAATAATATTTGGTTATAGATAACTTCAATGTATTTATTTTCTTAAAATTGTAAACAATATTTGCCATAGGAGATTGACTATACCATCAATATGATAATCAGCTTACTATCTTTGATTTCACTTTATTCTATAAATTTGTACATTTCTTGACTAGTGTGGAAGCATTAAGATCCTTTAAATCCCTAATTCACTCCCTATAGCCTTATTGTTTTTGTAAAAAAAAAAAAATAACAATATGCATATTACATAGATATTCAAAAGTTTCTAGGTACTAGAAAACCTATTATATGCCTTTTATGAATTTACAAGTCAAATTAAAAAACTTGCTTACCATGTATGAGCTCCTATCATAGATAAATTTATATTAAACAGAGACTTAAAAAGTGAGTGATTTAAACATCTAGGGTAAGTTAGTAATAAAAACTATTTGAATTTTTTCATAAAGGATATAATCCAAATATATGAAAATCATTGATATTTTAATGAATAGAGAAGTTCAAATACCTTAGTTTATTTGATTGAAGAAAATGTGTCTGATATTTCTACAATTACATCAGTATAAGAATTTCTGGTTGCTTTTTGTTCAAGTAAATTTGAAGATCTAATTGGTGTTATTAAATAATTTATGAATCGAGCAGCATTCCATTGCAAATAGGCACTTCAAGGAGTTGTACAAAATGGAAGGTTTTATAGAGGGAGAGTGGGGACTAGAAAGTTATTAACAAAAGAAAAGAATTGCTCCTGGTGACCCTGCTTTCTATGGGAAAAACAAGGTGTTTTATCATGCACATTACTTCGTTTCTTTACTGAGTGGAGAGGACCCAGGTGGCAGACCCATTGGCAAGGATTGAAAAAATCCTGGCAGAGTGGTTAACATTGTATTTTGGGGAGAGGTTGAAACTGCAATTAGATTATGTATTGAGCACTGTTTTGGGAACTCTGAGTGGCACCATTTGAGGCCATTTTTTTTAAAAAAACACTTTCATTTAATGTAAGGCTTACCCTCTGTTACCTCCCCCAACTTCTTACTTGCACACAAGTTCTCATCTTTCAGCACAAAGTTCATATTCTTCATAGTTCCGAGCATTGTGTGTCAGGCTCCTGACGAACTATCTCTGTATCTACCTGGCACAGACATGTGATGTCACATGTAACTTACAGGTCAAAAGTAATGAATTACTGTCAGTAGTCATCATGTAATATACTGTTCCTCATCTTCCTATATTTGTACACGTTGTTAACTCCTTCTGATTTTCCCTTCCATCTGTACATTGGAAAAAATCTAACCATTCTTCAACAATTATCTTTAATACAGGTACCTCCCCCCATCATGCTATAGATTATTCTATACCTCAATTATAGTATCTTTCAGTTACATCTCTACTTTTTTTCTTGTCCACTAGTATTTAGTTCTCTGGGAATACATTTTATTTTGAAAGTTTTTATAGTTAGAAGTACCTTAAGAACAAGTATCCCATTTTATTTATATATGTAACCTATGTTCTAAGAGGCTCAGTAAGTTGATGAATGTAAATAAAATAGCTGGGGGGGGGTGCCTGGGTAGCTCAGTCCATTAAGTACCCAACTACTGATTTCAGCTCAGGTCATGATTCCAGTGTTGTGAGATTGAGCCCCGTGTTGGGCTCCACACTAGGCATAGAACCTGCTTAAGATTATTTCTCGGGGCACCTGGGTGGTTCCGTTGGTTAAGCAGCTAGCTGCCTTCAGCTCAGGTCATGATCCCAGGGTCTTGGGATCGAGCCCCGCATCGGGCTCCCTGCTTGGCGGGAAGCCTGTTTCTCCTTCTCCCACTCCTCCTGCTTGTGTTCTTTCTCTAGCTGTCTCTCTCTCTCTCTGTCAGTTAAATAAATAAATAAAATTTTAAAAAAAGATTATTTCTCTCTCTCTGTCCCTCTCTAAAAAGAAGAAAGAAAGAACAAAAAATAGCTGGAGTAGGAAAGAAAATATCTTTTTTCAATGTAGGATCACCCTTGTCTGCTTTAAACTCAGTGTTCTGAACCAAAGTGAACTATCTCTCAATGAACATATGTAAAATTCTCACACTTTGTCTATTCCCTACCACTTCTCTTTTTAGGACACTTTTTTTTTATGATTTATAATAAGCATTGTAATTAAAAACTTTTGTGTTATTTGAATTTCACAAACTATAGGACAAAGTAGCCATAATAAATATGGACATAGTCAAACTGATTTTGGTTTAGTGACTTAATGGAAAATATTCCACTGAAGACAGAGCAAAATTTTGGACATTTATTCTTAGTGATATATTTAAAAAAGTAAGGGCTATAAAGAAAACACGTAGAATTGGGGCTCCTGGGTGACTCAGTCGGTTAAGCATCCAACTCTTGATTTCAGCTCAGGTCATGATCTCAGGGCTGTGAGATCAAGCTCATTGTTGGGCTCTGTCCTGGGTGTGGAGCTTGCTTGAGATTCTTTCTCTCCCTCTCCCTCTGCCCATCCCCCCCACCACTCTCATGATCTCTCCCTCTCTCAAAAACAAAACAAAACAAAACACACACACATGCAGAATGAAAGACAACTGTTCAAATGGAAAGAAAAAAGAGTGCAGATAGTCATACTTTCTCAAGCCAAACATTCTTAATAAAACATTGTGTAGAAATTAAGAGTTTTTTGTTTGTTTCAGTTTAAATGTATTCCTGGAGGATGAGACTTGATACCATAGGGATGTGAGATTAAGAGAAAATCAGTTATGCTTTTTACATTAAAAAATTACTTTAAGAAAGTCAATATAAACTTTTAGTACCTACAATTAGATCACTATATTCAGGCATTAGCAGATATATTATGACATATCATGGGTGAGGAGTATTTGGCAACTATATTGTAGATATCAATATAAGCTTAGAAATTTATTCAAAAATAGAGCTAATACTAACTGGGCATCCAACCTGCCCAGACACTGATATGGGTACTATAGATAAAACAGAGAAAAAACAAACTCTTTCATCTCATAGAGCTTTTATACTAAAATGATTGAACATAATGATCATTTTATATGCTTATAAATGCTGAAGGAAAAATTATACTCAGAAAATGGGCATAGAAAATCTTCAGGGATGTCAAAGGATTTTTTGTTTAAAATATATACATGTTTGATAAACAGACAAAAATCACTGGGTTTAGAAACCATACACACATACACACACACACTGAACAGGAATCAAAATCATTAATGAGATCAATAAAGGAAAAAAAAAGGTCCTATGTATATCATGTACACAAAGACAGCCATATGAGGCCAGGACATCAGCAATAGATAGAATTAAAAACAGAGTAAGATGAGATTTGACCTGAATGTTGTCTTTTTTTAAACTGAATTGGGCTTGCTAGGGCTGCCATAACAAATACCACAGACTGGTGGCTTAAATAGACTCCCCGCAGCTCTGGAGACTAGAAGTCCAAGATCTAGATGTTGGCAAGGTTGGTTTCTCCCGAGGCTTCTCTTCTTGGCTCACAGATGGCCCTCTTTCCCCTGTGTCTGCACCTGGCTTCCTTTTGTGTCTGTGTCCAAATGGCCCTCCTTTTACATGGACATTAGTCAGATTAGATTAGGCCATACCTTAATGACCTAATTTAAATGTAATTGCCTCTTTAAGGGCTGTATCTCCAGATAATAGTCACGTTCTGCAGCACTTGGAGGTTAGGAGTTCACCATATGAGTGGGGAGGGGTGCATAATTCAGCCCATAACAACTTTTATATTTTATTTTATTTTTTTTAAGATTTTATTTATTTGACAGAGAGAGAGAGAGCACACTCGGGAGGGTGGCAGAGGGAGAGGGAAAAACAGGTGGAGTTGGATCCCAGGATCCCAGGATCATGACCTGGGTCAAAGGCAGATGCTTAACCAAATGAGCCACCTAGTGCCCCACAACTTTTATATTTTAGGACAGTTTTAGAATTAAAGAAAAACTGGGATGGCAGCATTTAGCATTCCAGCATTAATTAATATGTTCTTATATTTTTTCTTTACCTTCTTGAAAATGGTGGATTACATTTATTTTTGAATGTTAAATCTGCCTTGCATAACTAGAATAAATTTGATTATAGTATAAAAGTCTTTTTATACATTTTTATATTCAGTTTGCAGAGGTTTTTTTACACCTATATTCATGAGATACCAGACTTGGTTTTTGTTTCTTGTTATTAATCATGTTTTGTTATTAGGGTAATGCTAACTTCATAAAATAGGTTAGAAACTATCTCCTTGTGATTTACACTCTCACCACTTTTATTTGACCTAGTAATGGAAGTCCTACCCACAGCAATCAGACAACAAAAAGAAATAAAAGGCATACAAATTGGTAAGGAAGAAGTAAAACTTTCACTATTTGCAAATGACATGATACTCTATTTAAAAAATGTGAAAGACTCCACCAAAAAATTGCTAAAACTGATACACAAATTAGTAATAAAGTCAGAGTATATAAAATCAATGTACAGAAATCTGTTGCATTTCTAGACACCAATAATGAAGCAGTAGAAAGGGAAATTAAGGAATCAATTCCATTTACAATTGCACCAAAACAATAAGGTGCCTAGGAATAAACTTAATCAAAAAGGTGAAAGACCTATACTCTGAAAACTATAAAACACAGATGAAAGAAATTGAAGAGGACACAAAGAAATGGCAAAACTTTCCATGCTCATGGATTAGAAGAACAAATATTGTTAAAATGTCTATATTACCCAAAGCATCTATACATTTAATGTAATCCCTATCAAAATACCAACAGCATTTTTCAGAGAGCTAGAACAAACAATCCTAAAATTTGTATGGAACCACAAGGGACACCAAATAGCCAAAGCAACATTGAAAAAGCAAAGCAAAGCTGGAAGCATCACAATTCCAGACTTCAAGTTGCATTACAAAGCTGTAGTGATCAAAAGAATATAGTACTGGCACAAAAATGGACGTGTAGATCAATAGAACAGAATGGAATACCCAGAAATGAACCCACAACTATGTGGTCAATTAATCTTCAACAAAGCAGGAAAGAATATCCAATGGGAAAAAGTCTCTTCTCAAATGGTGTGGGGAAAACTGGACAGCCACATGCTAAGTATGAAACTAGACCACTTTCTTAATACCATACATAAAAAGAAATTCAAAATGAATGAAAGATCTAAATGTGAGACCTGAAACCATAAAAATCCTAGAGGAGAACACCGACAGTAATCTCTTTGACATCAGCCATAGCAACTTATTTCTAGATATGTTTCCTGAGGCAAGGAAACAAAAGCAAAAATAAACTATTGGGAATACATCAAAATAAAAAGCTTCTGCACAGTGAAGGAAATAATCAACACTTCTAAAAGGCAATTTATGGAATGGGAGAGGATATTTGTGAATGACATATTTGATAAAGGGTTAGTATCTAAAAATATAAAGGACTTATAAAACTCAACATTCAAAAACAATCTAATTAAAAATGGGCAGAAGACATGAATAGACATTTTTCTGAAGAAGACATATAGATGGCCAGCAGACACAAGAAAATGTGCTGAACATCACTGACCATCAGGGAAATACAAATCAAAACCACAGTGAAATATCACTTCATACTTGTCAGAATGGCTAAAACCAACAACACAAAAAAGAACAGGTGTGGATGAGGGCATGGGGAAAGGGGAACCGTCGTCTTGCACTTTTCGTGGGGATGCAAACTTGTGCAGCCATGCTGGAAAACAATATGGAGCTTCCTCAAAAAATTACAAATATAACTACCCTACAGTCTAGCAATTGCACTACCCGATATTTACCCAAAGAATCCAAAAATACTAATTCAGAGGAATATATGCACCCCGATGTGTATATCAGCATTATCAGCAATAACCAAATTGTGGAAGCAGCCCAAGTATCCATTGACTGATGAATGGATAAAGAAGAGGTGGTATATATATATATATATATATATATATATACACACACACACACACACACACACACATAAAATGGAATATCACTCAACTGTCAAAAAGAATGAAATCTTGCCATTTGCAAAGACGTGGATATAGCTGGAGAGCACTATGGTAGTCGAAAGAAGTCAGTCATGGAAAGACAAATACCATATGATTTTACTCAGATGTGGAATTCAAGAAGCAAAAGAAAGGAGGAAAGGGAAAAAAAAGAGAGGCAAACCATAAAACAGAGTCTTAACTATAGAGAATAAACTGAGGGTTGTTGGAGGGGACGTGGGCAGGGGATGGGCTAAATGGGTATTAAGGAGGGCACTTGTTGCACGATGAGCACTGGGTAGTGTATGTTAAGTATCACAAAATTCTACTGAAACAATTTTACGCTATATGTTAGCTAACTGGAATTTAAATAAAAACTTGAAATAGGGGCGCCTGGGTGGCTCAGTCATTAAGCGTCTGCCTTCGGCTCAGGTCATGATCCCAGGGTCCTGGGATCGAGTCCCACATCGGGCTCCCTGCTCGGCAGGAAGCCTGCTTCTCCCTCTCCCACTCCCCCGGCTTGTGTTCCTGCTCTCGCTGTGTCTCTCTCTCTGTCAAATAAATAAATAAAATCTTAAAAAAAAAAATATTTAAAAACTTGAAATAAAAAAAAAGAGGGGTGCCTGGGTGGTTCATTTGGTTTGATGTCTGACTCTTGATTTCAGGGTCATGATCTCAGCGTTGTGGGATTGAGTCTAATGTGGGGCTCACGTGCTGGGCATGGAACCTGCTTCAATTTCTCTCCCTCTTCCTCTGCACCTCCCCCTTTAAAATAAATAAAATAAAAAAATAAATAAATAAAAGAAAGAAAGAAAGAAAAAAGGAAAGAAAAATGTAAAAGCAACTGTGAAAAAAAGAGAGAGAAAGGGTGAGAGAGAGACAAACTTAGAAACAGGCTCTTAACTATAGAGAACAAACTGATGGTTACGGGAGGGGAGGTGGGGGATGGGTGAAACAGGTGTCGGGGATTAAGGAGTGCACTTGCTGTGATGAGCACTGGGTGTTGTATGGAGATCTTGAATCACTATATTGTACACCTGAAACTAATATTACACTGTATATTAACTAACTAGAATTTAAATAAAAAACATTAAAAAAAAGTGCTCCCTGTTCTTCTCTTTGCTGGGGGAGATTGTAGAATACTGGTATAATTTCTTTCTTAAATGTTTAGTAAAATTGGTCAGTAACATCATCCGGTCTTTGTGCTTTCTTTTTGGAAGTTTATTAATTACTGATAAAATTTCCTAATTGTTAAAGGCTTATACAAATTACCTATTTCTCTTTCTGTGAGTTTCTATAGAGAATATACTGTCTTTCAAAGAATTTATACATTTCATCTAAGTTGTCAAATTTGTGGATAGTGATGGTTCATAGAATTCTATTATCTTTCTAATGTCCGTGGGATCAGTAGTTTCTCTTTCATTTCTGATATTTTTAATTGCTTCTTTTCTCCATTTTTCTTGGTAAGCTTAGCTAGAGATTTATCAATTCATTGTTCTTTTTATTGTTTTTATTGTTCTTTTATTGTTCTTTTTAAATAACTGGCTTTGATTCCATTGATTTTGTCTATTCTTTCCTGTTTTAATTTTATTGATTTTATTTTTATTAATTTTATTGATTTCTCCTTTATTTCTTTTTTCTGCTTGTTTTAGTCTAAAATTGCTCTTTTTTATTTCCTAAAATATCCTAGAATGGAGTCTTGGTTTTTGATTTTGGATCTTTCTTCTTTTCTAATATTTTTAATGCTTCAATTTTTATCCTAAGAATTCACTCACTGCTTTTACCACACTCCATAAATTTTGAAAAATTGTACAAATTGTTCTATCAAAAAGTTTACTATGAATTCAGAATATTTTAAAATTTCTATTGGTATTTTTTCTTTGGCTCATATTTTTTCAAGAAGTATGTTGTTTAATCCTCCTAATATTTTGGCATATTTCAGCTGTCTTTCTGTTATTAATTTCTAGTTTAGTTTTATGTGGTCTGAAAACATACTTTATATGGTTTCTATTATTTTGAATATGTTAGGGTGTGTTTTGTGGCCCAAAATGTGCCTATTTTCTGAATGCTGCATGAATTCTTGAGAACAGTGTATTCTACATTCTATTTAATGAAGTATTCTGTCAATGCCAGTTTAATCAATTTGATTGATAGCACTTTTCAGGTCAACTATATCCTTACTTATTTCCTGTCTGCTTGATCTATCAATTACTGAAAGAAGAACATTGAAGTACTCAAATATAATGGTGGATTTGCCTATTATTTTCTTGCAGTTTTATCAGTTTTGCCTCATGTAGTTTGACAGTCTATTGTTAGGTACACACAATAAGGATTACTTCTTGGAAAAATTTTCCCTTTATGTATAGCTACTACAGACTTCTTTTGACTATTATTGTCATGGTATATCTTTTTTGTCCCTTTAGTCTTTTTTTTGTTTTTTGTTTTTTAATTAACTAAAATGTTTTTATTGGGTCATTTCTCTACTTTTTTGTTGTATAATATATAACATTTGCTATCTTAACCTTTTTAAGTATACAGTTCAATGGTATCAAATACATTTACATTGTCCTTCAACTGTCACCACCTTCCATCTCCACAACACTTTCCATCTTATAAAACGGAAACTCTGTATTCCTTAAAGAATACATTCCTTAAAGAATACAGAGTCTCCATTTTCCCCTCCCCATGGCCTGTGGCAACCACCATTATATGTTCTGTCCTTATGATTTTGACTACTCTTAGCACCTCATGTTAAGTGGAATCATGAAGTATTTGTCTTTTTGTGATTGGCTGATTTCACTTAGCATAATGTCCTCAAGCTTCAACTATATTGTCATATATGTCAGAATTTCCTTCCTTTTCAAAACTGAATGAGATTCTACTGTATGCATGTACCATATTTTGTTTAGCCATTTAGTTGTGAACAGATACTTGCATTGCTTTCATGTATTAGCTATTGTGAATAATGCTCCTATAAACATGGATATACAAATACCTCTTTACTCCTCTGCTTTCAGTTTTTTTGAGTATATATATTCAGAAGTGGAATTGCTGAATCGTACAGTAAATCTATATTTATTTATTATTTCATTTTTTATTTAAATTCTAGTTAGTTAACATATAGTGTAATATTTCAGGAGTAGAATTTAATGATTCATCACTTACCTATAATAACACTCAGTGCCCATCACAAGTGTCCTCCGTAATACCCATCACCCATTTAGCCCATCCCCTCATCTGCCTCCCCTCCAGCAACCCTCAGTTTATTCTCTATAGTTAAGAGTCTGTTTTATGGTTTGCTTCTCTTTCTCTTTTATCTCCCCTATGTTCATCTGTTTTGTTTCTTCGGTTACACATTTGAGTGAAATCATATGGTATTTGTCTTTCTCTGGCTGACTTACTTAACATAATATTCTCTAGCTCCATCCATGTCTTTGCAAATGGCAATATTTCATTCTCTTTGATGGCTGAGTAATATTCCATCACATATATATATATATATATATATATATATATATATATATATACACACCACAACTTCTTTATCCATTCATCAGTTGATGGACATTTGGACTCTATCCATAATTTGGCTATTGTTTATAATGCTTCTATAAACATTGGGCTACATGTGTCCCTTTGAATTAGTGTTTTTGTATCCTTTGAGTAAATACCTAGTAGTGCAATGGCTGGATTGTAGGGTAGTTCTATTTTTAACTTTTTGAGGAACCATTATAATATTTCCACAGGCACTATACCATTTTACATTCACACTAACAATATACAAAGTTTCCAGTTTTTCCACATCCTCTCCAACACTTGTTGTTTTCTGTTTTAGGTGTTTGTTTGCTTTTTTTGATAGTAGCTATTTTAACGTATGTGAGGTGCTGTCTCATTGTACTTTTCATTTGCTTATTATGTTGAACATCTTTTCATGTGCCTATTGGCTATTCATGTATCTTTGAAGAAATGTTTATTCAAGTCCTTTGCCCTTTTTTGAATTGGGTCATTTTTGTTGTTGTTAAGTTTTAGAGTTCTCTATATATTCTGGATATTAATCCCTTATTAGATGTTTGATTTGCAAATAATTTCTCCCATTGTGCAGTTTTCTTTTTTACTCTGTGGATAATCTCATATGTATATGTATACATTCTTTTGTTACCTATACCTTTGGTTTCATGTCCCAGAAATTATTGCCAAATCTAATGTCATGCTTTTGTCCTATCTTTTCTTCTAAAGAAGAAAAAGGTCTTACATTTTAGGTCTTTTAGGTTTTTAGGATTAGGTCTTACATGCAGGTACTTAATCCATTTTGAGTTAATTTTGTGTATGGTTTTAGATAAAGGTCTGACTTCATTTTTTTTGCCTGTGGATATCCAGTATTCCCAGCACTATTTGTTGAAAACATTTCCCTTTCTCCATTGAATGGTCTTGGTATCCTTTTTAAACATCACTTGACCATATAGGTGAGGGTATATTTCTGGATTCTATACAGTTACACGTATTCCATATCTTTTGGAATCCAGGAATGTTTTGCATTTCTCATGTGTCTGATCTGTTTTATTTTTAATTCTTTTCTTTTTGCATTATTTTTGGGAAATTTCTAATTAACTATTTTCATTCTCACTCATTCTTTTTTCAGCCATATCGAATCCACTACTGAGCTCATCAAAAGCATTTCTAGTTTCCTTTTCAGTGTTTTCGATTTTTCTATTTCATTTTGAGTCTTAGCATTTCTATTCTGTGTATAGTTCCTATCTGTTCTTCATGTCATCTACTTTTTCCACTAGAGCACTTAAAATATCAATCATAATTATTTTAAATTCCCTATTTGATAATTCCAATATCTGTTTCATATCTAAGTCCAGTTCTGACACTTTGTTAGATTGATTTTGTTTCTTTCTTTTGTGTGTGTGTATATACTTTTATATTAATTTGGATACAGGTTAGGATCTGTTTAATGGTTTCTATAGTTTCAAATGCCAGAAGCTTCAAATTCCTCTCATGTCCTTGTTTTTATCTTTCCTGTTGCCTATGGTCATTCCTGTAAACTCTTCCTTAGAATCTGCATCTTTTGGTTCCTTTGTCTTATAATCCCTTATACCCTGATATCGGAGGGTGATATGGTGATAAGATGTGAGTGATAAGCTTTCTAAAATCCTGTGATTAGATTTTACCTTTTAGAGAACCAGTGCCCCTGGGCTAAAACTATCATAAGTGTTTCCCATGTGTTTTGAGTGTTTACGTGTATTCTCTCTACCATCCTGCCCCCCTACTTTAAGTGAAACAAGGTTAGAGGGAATTAGAGTCAAGAAATGCTCTATCTCAAAGTGGCTAAAGCTATAAAATCTTTTCTTCTTGAATGTAGGCCACTGTTACTGAGAAAGTTCTGAGTGTTTTTCACAACAGTTACTCTTTTCCCCACAAATGCAAAAGCCAACATGGGATCTCTCTTGGCTCTTCACCATTAGAATCTGCCATCGTTTGTTTGGGTAAAACCGATGGAAATGTGTGTACTCTCCCATGACTGCAGCATGCAATAGTAAGAGTTTCTCTCGTTTGTCCAAACTCAGCCTCCAGGGATCTCAAAATTACAATTTTAAGACCTCCTACAAGTTCACTGCTCTGCATACTCACCTGGCCTGATAGATTTTGGATGGTCGTTTGCCCTGTGACTTTAGTTCTCTGATGGGTCAGTGAAAAGTCATTGATTTCCTGTTTGTTTAGGTTTTTTGTTGTTGTTAAGTATGGGCGTGACAATTTCCAATCTCTCTACATGTTGGAGCTATAATCAGATGCCTACACCTTTTTTTTTTTTTTAATGAGGCAACACTGATTTCTTGCACCTTAACATTTTATGATAAAATTTCCCAAACACAAAAAAATAAAGCACTTAAGACATAGAGTCAATAATACACCACTTAAGTAATAGGTACATAATAAACATGTAGAAATATAGAGAACATTTATCCCCAACTTATGCTTTGTACCTAGTTATCAGCAACTATTAATGTTTCTCTATGTGTGCACCCACCTTTAATCCACCATATTATGGATATGTATTTCAAAGAAAATCCAGACATTGCACAATTTTAGCCACGAGTAATCAATATTAACCTAAAAACAACAACAACAACAAAAAACATTTTCTCCAAATCTGCAATATTATCATCATGCAATAGTAATTTTTCAAGATCCTCTTATACCTTTTTAAAACTTCCTAGGATGTCTAAAAATTGCCTTTTTATATTTGGTTAGTTTTATGATGTTAGTGTTAATGCAAGAAAGTAACCAGAACTTTACAAAATTTACCAAAGCTATTATTAGGATATAGAAAAAGGACATTCAGTAGAGTATGTTGAAGAATGTGTTTGGAGGAATAAATCATTTTATATTTATTCTTAGTGAGTTGAATCTTACCAGTAAATTGTTTGAATTCTTTTCTCTCAGAGTCAGAGCTAATTATAGTACCATCTATTAACCATATTCTCTTTTACACTTCAATTAAAATATTAAATTTACCATACATTAAATTTTTGTTAAAATTATCCACTTCTGAACTTTTTTTTTAAGTGCTCTTTGTTTCTTTTCCCATGGGAACTATATTTTGATTACCATTTAGTTTAACATAAAATCTTTCTTCTACTTTAATATAATGCTCTTGTTAATGTGATATTTTTTCTTTCTCATAGATTTTATAATTTTAAAAAATTCATGGACATTTTATTGAATTTACAAATTGATTTGTATATGATCAAAATTTGCTTTTGGCAATAGAGTGCTACCAGAATTGTTTTCTCATGAGAAACAAGTTTAAAAGTGGATAAGAGGGGCACCTGGGTGGCCCAGATGGTTAAGCGTCTGCCTTCATCTCAGGTCATGATCTCAGGGCCCTGGGATTGAGCACCGCATTGGGCTCCCTGCTCAGCAGGAAGCCTGGTTCTCCCTCTCCCTCTGCCTGGTGCTCCCCCTGCCTGTGCTCTGTCTCTGTCAAATAAAAAATTAAAAATCTTTAAAAAAATAATAAATAAAATAAAAGTGGATAAGATATATGAGGCAATTGTGGGGCGCCTGGATGACTCAGTTGGTTAAGCAACTGCCTTCAGCTCAGGTCATGATCCTGGAGTCCCTGGATCGAGTCCCACATTGGGCTCCCTGCTCAGCGGGGAGTCTGCTTCTCCCTCTGACTCTCCCCGCTCTCATGCTCTCTCTCTCTCTCTCTCAAATAAATGAATAAAATCTTAAAAAAAAAAAAAGGTATACGAGGCAATTGTTTTCAGGCATTGGACAGCCAGCAATGGTCTGTAAAAATTGAGAGAATAAAAACACATGAAGGTCCTGCGGTGACCCTACTTTTTAGGCTACAGGGACTTTATAGACCATAGCATAGAGAGGTTGACATCACTAGTGTCAACACTGACTGATGAGGAAAATAGAGTTCAGAGCTTCCTAAATGCTAATATTTGTTGGGCAATTCATCTACAAGGAGGCAGCTATCCAGATCGGGGGGGAAATCTTCTCCACAGTTCTCCATGGGGATTTCTCATGTGTCCCTCATGCTGGCTGTGATGAGTACGCTCAAAGCATGCCACTGTGTGGCTGAGAGCCGACCAGAAATACCAGCATTCATGCAGGGGCTAGGATATTTGCATTCTGTGTCAGTCTGCATGAAAAGACTTCTTGAGTACCTCCAGGAAGGCTACACTTAGGAGTAAAGACCATAACCTAGAGTAAGGGTGACAACATGAGTTTAAGACAAAAGAGAAGATAAAAGAGAAGCACACCAGCCCTAACAAACAGTAAAAGGAACTCTAACAAGATTAATCAAGGCTCCTCTGGTAACTTAACACCATTAAAGAAAACAGCTTAGTCTGGGCTCTATAATATACATGCATAATGTCCACCCTAAAATAAGCGAAGGACTAGCCATGCTCCCAGAGCATATATGCATGTGTGACTGTTATAAAAAAAAAAAAAAAGTGATCAGTAGAAACAGACTTGGAGATGACTCAGGTATTGAAGTTAACAGAGAAGGACTTTAAAATAGCTCCAGGAAGTGTGTTCTGTGTCTAAAGGAACAAGTATGCATAATGAGCAAAAAGGATACAAGTAAGGAAATGGATACTATTAAAAACAAAACAAACAAAAACTCAAAAAACTAAAGCACCCAAAGGGAAATTTTAGAATGGAAAATATATGAAGTAAAAAATTTCTTGGATTTTCTAAATAGCAGTTGGAGACATCAAAATAAAAGATCAGTAAAACTAAATAGAAACAAATGTAAAACATCCATTTTGTTGAAGAACAGAGTGGGAAAAATGACTGAAAAACAACAAAAAAGGCTGAAACTCAAAGACATGAGAGACAATATTTAGTGTTTTAGTGTATGTGTAATGTGAGTTCTAGAAGGAAGGAAAAGGAAGAATAGGACATAAAAATATGTTTGAAGAACTAATGTCCAAAAATTTCTCATGAGCCAAAAACATCCTCATTTACATATTGAAGATCAGCAAACCATATAGGAAAAATAAAGAAAAGCAAACTAGTAGTTTAAGTTGCTTCAACTTTAAGTTAACCAAAAATAAAAAAAGAGGAAATCACAAATGCTGCAAGACAAATAACACAAATGATAAACAAATAAAAAGAAAAGTAATACAGGTGTGATGAATAAATGGAGGCCAGAAGATTATGGTCTGACAGCTTTAAAATGCCAAAAAGAAAACAATTGTCAACTTAATATTCTATATCCCATGAAAATAGTCTTCAAGAATAAGAGTAAAAAACACACATTTCTTATGAATTAAATATGAGGAAAGTCATCAGTAGCAGATTGTACTAGATTTTAAAAATGCTACAGGGAATGACACTAGATGGAACCTCAAATCTACAGAAAAGAAAAAGAGTACCAAGTATCTTAATCTTGTGTGTAGATATAAAAGGCAGTCTTTCTTTTTCTCTTAATTTATTAACAAGACAATAGTTAAATGAGAAAATTAAAATATTGTATGGTGAGTTAAATTTTACGATGTAAAATATTTAACCACAATAGCATCAGCAATGAGTTTAAATTGTATTTTGTAGCTGAAAATGTCATGTTTTATGTGAGGTGGCAAAATATTATCTATAGACAGTGATCAGTTAAGTGTGCATGTTTTGTCTCAAAATTAACCACTGAAATAAAAAAAAGTAAAGAGAGCCAACCAACAAATAAAATTGATTATTAAAAATACTTGATTAATGAAAAAGAGGCAAGTACCAAGGAAGGAAAGAAAAATCAGATGTGACAAACAGAAAACAAAGAGCAAGATAGTAGATATAAACTAAAATTATTACTAATGAACTTGAGTCAGTTTCTACTATCTTCTTTTGGCTTTCTCTTTCATGCTCCCTCACATTTTGTTTTGTTTGTTTTGTTTTGTTTTGTTTTCACTTGGAGTAAAAAAGTGTTTATCACTATATTTTTTTTTAAAAATAAAATAATTAGGACTATATTTAACTATCACATAAAAGAGTTTTTGAATATTATGAGGTTTTTTTTGAAGGACATTTTAGAATTGTAAAGTGGTACGTTTCTAAGTGTCTTAACATTGTAAACATAGCAGTCATTCCATCATATATAACTTTATTTTTAACTGAATGTAGAGACATGCAGGACTTAGATGAATAAATAAACATGGAAACCGAAGAATCATTAAGACTAATTAAGTATGGGGGCGCCTGGGTGGCTCAGTTGGTTAAGCGTCTGCCTTCAGCTCAGGTCATGTTCCCAGGGTCCTGGGATCGAGTCCCGCATCGGGCTTCCAGCTCAGCGGGAAGCCTGCTTCTCCCTCTCCCACTCCCCCTGCTTGTGTTCCCTCTCTCGCTGTCTCTCTCTCTCTCTGTTGAAAAATAAATAAAATCTTAAAAAAAAAGATGAATACACTTTATTATAACCACACTATAGAGTACTATAGTTCCATTAAAATGATCTGTAGGTATTGTGGAAGAACACTCATGATGTACTTAATAGTATATTATTCTAGAAAATAAGATTTGAAAAATTCTACATATGCATGTAAGAATATTTTATGTGTATATATGTATATTTTAGAAAATGCCTCATTTTATTTTAAATAAAAATGTAGAGCATCAAATTTTGTCATACTTTGACAAATATATATTAAATAGGCAAATGAATAAGAACTAGAAGCTTAAATGGAAAAATAAATACACTGATTTTTATTGACGGAAGTATGAGTATTTTGCATTTTAGATTACTGTTATTACACTATTGGTTTTTCAGTAAAGGTTTTTTTGTTGTTGTTGTTTTGTTTTTTAACCCACCGAAGAAAGAAATAATGACTAGTTTCCATAATAAAGCTATGGGAATCATACAGTGGATAATAACATAGTATGCCTCATCTAGACGTGAAAAGTTAACTATTTAACTATTTAATAGTTTAGTGAACTATTTAACTATCTTTAACTATTTTTAATTGATAATCATTGACCATGTGACTCATATAAATAAATATAAACAAGCAATAAATGCATACATCCTTGTTGTAAATATTGAAAAGGATGCAAAATTAATGAGAGTGCACTTTATTCCTCAAAATGGCTTCATCTGCAGTATACTGTGTGCACTTCTGGGGGATCATATGTGTATTTATGTGTATGAAAAAAGGAATTAGGAGATAGAAAAAGTGTCATTTTATACTCATTATTTTACTATATAGTTCTAACAAAAATTTGCTGCACAAAAAGTCAAAGGCTTATTAAACTAATTTCCACATATATAAACATAATATCACTGTGTAAAACCTTAATTTATAGGGAGAATTATTTTAAAAATCTCTTTATGTGGAAATATATACATCATAAAAATGCTTTTAAGGAAGCATATTTTTTTATGCTAGTATATAAAATTGTGGTCTAAATATACACATAGAGTTAAGGACAAGTACTATGGAAAAAATTAGCAGATAAGTTATTTCCTTGAAAGATATTACTCTAGGATATATATTTTTATTTATCTTCTTTAATTATTTATCTATATTAATTTGTTTGGGTCAGTATATAAGGATTAGGATAAGAAGTTTGACTGCTATATGATACAAAAACCACTTAGTCGCTTACAAAATGTAAAGGATCTCTTCTTTCTTGGTTCTTGGATCCCTTGATTTTGATACATGCTTCTGTGTTGTGTAAAATAACTTGCAATTGTTTCTTAATTTTTTCTTAGACTCTAAATGAATTTTATGATGTGCCTAAAATAAGACACATGGTAAATATTTTTAAAATTTCATTTTATGGGAAAAACTGGAGAGTAAATGTACTTTTCCCTGATTTAAAATACTGTTTTAAATGGTGGTTAGTATACATTCATATTTAGGCTGAATTTTTTTCTTTAACACACAAACAAGTTAGCTTCATTTACAGGAGGATGATGTGATTTATAAATGATGATTTTAGAAGGCTCTTGAGTCTCCTTGGTGTCAAAAAGGCTTTATGAAGCAACTTTTTAATTAGACAATTATAAATGAATCTGAAATGTAGATAGATTTAAATTTCTAACAAAATACACATGAGCCTAAAAATTAATAGAAATTGTATTTGGCATCACACATTTTTTAGTTTAAATGAGCCTAAAGCCTCAGGAATATAAATGAAAAAACACTGTATGATTTCAATTTTGTAGTTATTGAAAAAACTCTACAGTAATTTGCATTTTGTGTTGAAAGATTTTAAAAGTTGTTAGCATTTGTTACAGCTTATTTATAAGCATAAAAGTCTATTTTCTTCTACAGAATTTGAGTCAAACTGTAGCAAGCAATTCATTAGTTAACTCTCCTTTAGTTTCATTTGATTATATAATCTGCTATTGAAAAATAATGTTTTCCATTAAAGCTATGTTCTAATTCTATATAAATCAATGTGAAGGTCTGTATTGAACCAGTTTGAGCATATATTGAGTGCATTACAAACCCAGAGGTAGAATGGTTCTTTTTTCAAAAGACTTTTTTCATGGTTCATAGACTGCCCAACTCTATTAAAATTCTTTGATCAACTACCTCCTGGAAATACTTCTTTTTTTTTTTTTTTTTTTCAGAGATAGAGAGAGTGCGAGTGGTGAGGGAGGGGAAGGGCAAAGGGAGAGAGAGAATCATAAATAGGCTCCATGCCTAGCAGAGAGCCTGATACTGGGCTCAGTCTTGTGACCTGAGCTGAAATCAAGAGTCTTACACTGACTGAGCCACCCAGGCGCCCCTTAAAGTTATACCATTAGCTGGGTTGTTTTCACTACAGAAGATTATAAAAATGTATCGATAAGGTAAGAAAACTACAACTCTTTCTTAAATAAATGCATTGAGATTGCTTTTATTATATACTTGTGCTTCTACTTATTTAAACTCCAAGCAGAAGTACAATTCAGTTCATTTTAAGAACGTTCTTTGTCTCATCACTATTAATCAGTTTTGAAACATTAATTGTGTGACCGCATTGAACATGATCAGTCTCTTGATATCTATCATATTTTACAGATAAAAAATATCCAAAGTAATTAGGAATATATAAACCACATAACATATATTTTTACCATCTAAACCATACCAGCCATCACAAAGTATAGAAGGACAAAGGAAAGATGCACCTTATTCTTTTTTTATCTTAAAATTGTATCTTTAAAATACAAGAGGGAATAATTCTAACAGGAAGGTCACTATTCAATTATCTAGACATTTACCACTTTTGCATTGAGCAGATGATGTGATATACTTAACAGAGAGTGCAAGAAAGTAAATAGCCCTAAGCAATAAGCCTTCTAAGGTTTAGAATTCTAAGCCTTCTTTGGTTTAGAATTTCAAGTTGCATTGTTTTTTTTTCTTCAAAGGAATAAGCCAAAAATTATTTTAATAAATAAATAGGAATGTAGGATTATATAACGATGCTAGTTACCTGGTAGAAATGAATAAAACTATTCATAAGCATAAAACATCTTTAAACAGTGACTCCCCAAATATCCACAAATAAAGTACCAACCATCAAACATAAGATCAGAATTTTAAAACTAAGACACACAAGAAAGAAAAACAATAACAATTATAAAATAAATAAAACAATGGAAAACACAACAGAGGTTAATTTGCCAAGTTAGACTTACAAGATCACTAAAAAATGACTGGTACAAGGCTGAGTCCTTTTTTTCCCCTACATAAAACAAATGCTTTCCTTCATTGTTAACAGATTATAAAATACTGTGTTTTGCAGAAGTTATTACTTCACTATTTAAAATGGCATCTTCCTATTCCCTGTTTTCCACTTCTTTGGCTTAGAATTTCAAGTTGCATTATTTTTTTTTCTTAGAATGTTGTGTAGTACAGTCTTGCCATATTATGTTTTAGAAAATAATGATTTTGTTAGCTATGCATAAAGAATATGTGCATTCTGTTATAAGAAAAAAATGGTCAATTATTTAAAGATAAATTCCTGTTGCCTGCTTCTCTTTTTATAAAACTACAGAATACTTCTGTGAATGCCTTGAGTATATAATGCGATGTCTACTATTTCCTATACATATCAATAATATATACTATGTGCAGTTTTTCTGAGGTTTATCATATTGACATGAAACTATGTGAAAATAGCATGTATGATTAGGAAATGTTTCATAAATATTCATGTTTTTATTTTTTTTTGTTTACTTCCAAATTTATGCAGAAAGAAATTTGAGAGTTATAACAGCAAATAAGAATGGCAAAATTTGGGTGAGAAAATAAAAAAGAGAAGTGTAGAAAATTGTGAAGTAATAGGGCCATTTATAATGGCCATTAGATATCTCTGTATCATCTATCCGTCTATCATCTATCATCTGTCTATCAACTATATCATCTATTATCTATCATCTGTCAACTGTCTATCTCTTATCTATAATCTATCAACTATATCGATCTATCATCTATCAACTATCATTTTCTATATCTATCATCTCTATCTATCTAAAACAAATGAGCCACAAATTTGATCATAAGCTATTTCATGACCAACATCGAAAGGGGCTATTTATCTATTATAAATGCACAGCATTAATGGGATGAAATGATATTGATTCACAGAGGATTTTCAACAAATTTTTGTATTAATAGAAACTTCTCCAAGTAGTCTTCACAGAATAATTTTTATGTAGTTATTATCACTTATTTTATTTTTATACTATATTTTTATAACAATATCTTATCTGATTTTCATTAAATGCCGAACACCTCCAATTTTGCTAATATATGTGGAGGGTGTAAAGTAAGACAATAATTTAAACCCCATTGTAGCAGTTATTCAACTTGAGAGTGCACATAACTCTCATACAAATACATACCCTTTGCCAGAGGTTACCGTCTTCCTGAATTTGATATCTTCTGGTTAAAAGCTAATTTTACCATGTGAATTTTTTTACACCAGATTATAGATTATATTAATTTCTGTAGTTTATTTGAAAATTTATACAAATTGGATAATTATAATATTATGTTTTCTTCTCTGATTTCCCCCTTAATAGTATGATGAGATTCATGTTGGTGAATTAGCTAAAGTAAATTTATTCTACTCCATTCTACCTCTTGAATAAACCATAGTGTGTGCATGTGTGTGTGCTTTTTCCTTTTGATAATTCCTCTTATTCTTTGCTGCTACAGTGTTAACCATAAAAATTCTCATATATGCTCCTGGTATACAAATTAAGACCCTTCTTCTCCAGGTTATATGTCTGAAAAAAAAAGTGCTTACAATAAGATATTGTCAAATTATTTTTCAACTGCACTTCTCTCTTCCGCATGCTTACCAACTATTTATATATTTAGGCTTTTTTTCTTTTTTAACTTTCACTGATCTATTAGGTTTAAATGGAAATGTATTTTTTTCCTACTTCTGATTATAAATTAAACAATTTTCACATAATTTTTGGCATTTATAGTTCTCAAGTACCACTGGGAGAGCTTATACATTTCCCTTTGGGTTGTTTGTCTTTGTTCTAAAAATGTGTGGAATATATATATATATATATACATATATATATATTCTTATGCATGTACAAGATATAGTACATATATGTCATATTCATGTGTATGTATTCAGATATATATACATGTCCATATATATATATATAAATCATATTCTTTTTACATATCTTTGTTAGATATTTGCGGCAACGATCTTTTCCCCAGTCTGTGGCTTATCTTTTCACTCTCTTTATGATATCCTTAATGAATAGATGTTCTTAATATTAGAAGTGTAGAACTTATTAGTATAATTTCTATTGGTTTGTGTCCTCTAATTTAAAATCATGAATGTGTGTATGGGTATATATATTTTTATATGACTTTTATATGATCTTTTCCATAACTGCTTGAATATGTTCATAGTTACCTATCCTTGCTTTTTTCTAAAGCCACTCTTGTTTTTAAAAAGAGCAAATATGTTTATTTAGTAATCTGTATTTGATAATTCTAATGTACCTACAAGTCTATTTTGCTGTCTGGTATCTCTTGGTTATAGTAGCATGGTTCTGTTTATACGTTGTGATTTGCTTTATTTCCATTGTGTTTTAACTGTGAGAATCTTTGATAACTTCAGAGAAGATTTTCTTTTACCTTTGACAGGCATATGGGTTACTACAGTCTTTTTTTAATTATTATCATGTTATCTTAATCACCATACATTACATCATTAGTTTTTGATGTAGTGTTCCATGATTCATTGTTTGCGTATAACACCCAGTGCTCCATGCAGAACGTGCCCTCTTTAATACCCATCACCAGGCTAACCCATCCCCCCACCCCCCTACCCTCTAGAACTCTCTGTTTTTCAGAGTCCATCATCTCTCATGGTTCATCTCCCCCTCCAATCTTAAGAACAATTTAAAGTGAAATACTTGCTAGAGATTTAGTGGTACAACCAGATTTGGTGTAGTTGGTTTTTATGGCTAAATGAGATCTGTACAGTGATTACAATTCTTTTCAGATAGATTTATATTCCCTTTCAGAAAGCCAAGATTCATTTGAGACTGTCAGACCTCATTGTTTTCTTTACCTATTAATAGAACTATTTCTTGGCCTTTGTGATCCAGTTGTTATATTAGGGTCTTCTATTAGTCATTTAACCCTAGGGAAGCCTTAGCTCTCTTGTTGTTTACCTTAGCTCCTTCTAGCCCCTGTGCCCCCCACATATTTTTCAAATCCAAATTTAAAATGATCAAGGTTTAGCAGAAACCCTCTAAATGGAAAGCCAACTTCTGAATTCTGAATTTGCTTATTTCAAAGATCCCCTTTTTCACTTTAAGTTTGGCTTCACTGTCCTCCTGTATTCTTGATAGCATGGCACTGCATTTAAAATGAAATTTCCACATCTTATGTGGAATTTTTAGCTGCTTAATGTGAATGTCACCTATGGTATTTAATCTGCCATATTTTACAAAATAGAAATTTATATTCACTTTTATATCCATGTTTCTGTCAAATATGATTAGAGTAAGCTTATTAAGGAGCATACATTAGAACAAATGTAAAACATGCATAAATATAACAAAAATCAGAGAAAAATATATAAAATATTAGTTATCCTTACTAGCTACTAAAAATTGTGGGGAAAAAAAAGACTGACATAAAATGATTCTCAACAGAACAAGCTAAAAATAAGTTCCATAGAAAATAATTAATTTTTCAAAGTTCTGGAGGAGAAATACTTGAATCAATCTTCATCCTTGTAACTGCTGACCTTTTCCCCTCCACATTGTATGTCTATGGATTATTTTTTCAACATCAGTGCAATTGACAAGACAGTACCTTCAAGGTCTTCTTGTGCTGGCCTTTCTTATCTGCTTGACACATCATAGTGTCTCATGAATAATTAAATATAAGGGAATTGGGCTTATTTACTTTGCTTTTAAGATCTTCTTTTCTTCTTTCCTTCCTCCCTCCCTCCTTCCCTTCCTTCTCTCTTTGTCTTCTTTTTTCTTTTTTAATCTTTGAATTTACACAAATAAATTCCTTTGGAGATTCCACCACAATATACACAAGAATTGAAACAACAAAAAAATACCCCAAGTTATAAAAAATAGATAATTTTATTACAAATGACTCCAAAGATACATATAAAATTTTAGCAATTAATATTCAGACAGGATATGTCCTATAAGCTAAAAAGGACACTGTCTATTCCAGTAAAAGAATACTCATATTATACCAAAGCACATCTGCTATTATTGTGTTGTTTTTGGCAACAATGCATGTTGACAAAGAAGATAGTTCTGCAGTTCTTTCGTAAGTAACCTAAACACATGGGAAAATTATTTATCTTTCCTCTGAGACCATGGCTACCATGATATGATGAATATTTTGTAATAGTACTGTGTGCTGATTGAGGTTCAGACTGAGGTTTTCCTTAAGTTTTTGATTTGAAATATAAATTGATTTGACAGAATCTGTTACTTTGTATATTTCTTTCCAAGCAATATGCACATGTTGTTATATCTTTTTCCTTTTCTCCTAAGCTTTCCTTTGACCACCACTGAAATGTTATTTATAGAGAGAAAATCCTCCATTGGTGAATACATTTTCCCCTGTGGTTTTCCAGTGTCTTCAGTTTTCATATGCTGAGGAGAGAGAGGGAGAATATGTGAGAATGAATGATATAGAAGAAGTTTTGTTCTTCCTGTTTTCCTTCGAATATATCGAGCCAGCGCTTAAATAGACACAATTGCACCACAGAAAATTTTACTGGCTATCATTTTATGGTAGACCGACAGTCTTTTAATCAATAAAAAGTAGTAATTGTGTCCCCATGGTAATTTAAACTTAAAAAAATAATTGCAATAGTGAGGCCAAGACCTGAAATAATTCTATAGTAACATGAAGATGTAGAATATCTCCCTTTAACTATTCAAATTCCTAGTATCTAGTTTCTTAATTTATAATTTTTATTCTATTTACTCAAAGTAGGTACATTTTACAGAGAAAAATACATGATATTTTACAATAATGTAAATTTGTCAAAATATACCTATAGCTATCTAAATGAAGGATTAACGTGACATAACAAGAAATTTTACTGTGGACTAATGATGCCATTATAAGGCAGACAAGGAATTCTTTACTTCATACAATAGACATGTTTTTGAAAACAGCTGCTAAAAATGAACATTTTGAAAACTGAATCATTCAGTGCCCTAAAGAATTGCCTTTTTAAAACAATTTGATATAAGTCTCTTTTAGAGAAGACATAGTATAAGTCTCATTTAAAAGAAATTGCTAACTTTGTATATAACATTTTTTAAACATAAATCTCTTTTTACAGAGAAGTTTTAGGATCATAAGCAATCAATGTAGTACTTTAACAATTTCTACCATATCTAGGTCTGTCATTTTATAGTACAAGATTTGTATTGTAAAATAAACTGAATTACTGTATTATAATTAGGAATTTGGTTCTTTTTTATGCTTGCTGGTGAGCAACTTGATCAGTTGTTGATGATGATCAGTTTCCCCACCCCATACCCCTAAGGCACAAAGGATAGGAATAGTACCCATCTTTGCCTAAATTTCCCTCAAAGAAAATCTTCAGAAAATAAGATCTCCAAACAAAAGTGCTGGACGTGGTCAGTGAAATGAGAAAGGTTGAAAAGCCAACACAAGGATCTTATATGGATTTGACCAATACTATAAACAGCTGGTGTTTTATCTCCTGAGGATCTTGTAGGAGGCTTTATGGAATTCATCTCAGAGATGTCCATCTGAGAGACCAAAACAAGGATATATTCATCAATCTGTTCTCATTCCTCATTGGCCAAAGGTGGCTCCATGGGTTTTGATTACTGCCTATTTCTGATTTGAACATAAGTGAATATTGGGCAAATTCTCATGTATGTCCCCGTTACAGTTTCAGGGAAACTCCAGAGCAGGAAGCAGGGGTATATAGCTTGCTTAGGGTGAGGTAATATCCAATTATGTCAACATGAAGCTAGTCAGAGTCTTTATAAAACTATTGCTATCACAGTGGCTGGGGAATGAGAATAGGACCAAGAAGATTTTGAAATAATTATGAGTTATCCAAAAGGAATCTAAGATTTTTTTTTTAGATTTCAATTTTATTTTGCTGTTCAAAAGACAACAAAGACAGGCATAAATATGAATCTTTTCTGTTAAACTTAAATGTTCCTCAACTACCTTCCCACCACTTTCATAACTTTTTCCAGTGTTGACATTTTGTGGCGTAATGTAACTAAATTTACTTGGTGTTGTTATTGCATATACATCTTTTTATCTTGCAAACGCTTTTTAAATTGGGTCTCTAAAAGAAGATTTCACATAAAAAAGAGTGAATATAACATTGCCATTTAGTAGATTTACAAAACACTGGCTGCCTATGCAATTCTCTTGCTGTAATTTTAGGTATGATAGCTCTAATAATTTGTTATGGAAATGCTTTTAAAAATTAAATATTTCTTTCATTAATATTGAAATTCTCTGAGTGTTCTTACTGATCTTGTCCTACCACTGAGTCTTAAGTTTCTTCTTACATGTTTTGAGCATCATCAGCTCAAATATTTTGAACAGCAGCCCCTTTTCCAAGCATGGAATCAGGAGGTTCAAGATCCAAAATAAGGTTCCTACACCTGTGAGTCATCAAGACTAAAATGGTGATATAAGAATAGTTATTATGAATAGACTTCTATTTAGCTTTTGGAAACCCTGTATATATTTTTTTAAACAGCAGAATCCATTGGCAAGTTGTGAGGTTGGCTCTCTTAAACTCTGGCTGGCTTTGGGACAATTTGTCAAGCCACAAGTTCTGATCATTCAGAGGTTAGCTGGAATGAGTTCTGCCTTTCTAAGTAAATTTTTAGTTTCGAATTCTTAAATTATCTTTCCTTAGTATTATTCAGAGGAGTTTTAAGGCCATAATTTAATAAAAAATAATATATTTTAAATCTCATTTACTTTTGTATTATGAAATTATGTATGGCTGAAATGAAAACTGACACCTTTAATGACTTTCTGTTTCAATTCTCTAATACCTACTCAAACTAGTGTAGCAGATTGTGATTTTTCTTTTTCCCATTCTTTCCCCAAGCCTAAGTATTTATTCCATGTGAAGAATTTACACTGCTTCAAAAATATATTCTGAAATCATAAAGCAATAAGTGGTTGTGAGGAGAAACGTGGATCAAATATTAAGTTTCTAACCAGGAAAATTATGCCATTTTTAGGAGTATAGCTTTTCACCTGATTAGTCTGAAGAGTTAAATGTAGGGACAATAACATCTCACCATTTTCCTTAGCTATAAATCTCCCACATGATGATGTAATCACAGCAGTTATAATAATACCTTTCATTTATAATGCTTTATAATTAGAAATAACTTTCACTTTCTCAATTGCCTTTAAGAACCACAAAAAATTAAGATTAATATTATGCACATTTTATAGAAGAAAACTATGTCTTGGGGCTATATGACCAGTCATATAGCTAACAAATTGTATATAGGAACATTCTTTCCTACATGAAGAAAATGAGTAAATATGAAAACAAAATTCAATAAATACCACCATCTTAATGGATTGATTAATAGTAATAATAATAGTAAGAATTATTAGGATGTACTGAGTTTGATTAATAAACAAGTTACATGTCTACGCTTTTAGTTTTCAAGCATATGTGATTTTTTGTCACATAGCAAAAACAAACAGGCAAAAAAAAAAGCAAATAAATAGACAAATCAAAAATCTTGATTTGTGAAATAAATTGTTGTTAATATGAAAATACAAGTCACAGACTGAGAGAAAAAAGACTTGCAAATCACCTATCTGACATAGTATTTATATCTAGAATATATAATGAACTCTTGAAATTCAACAATAAAACAAATAACAAAATAAAAAACAAAAAAACAAAGGACAAAATATCTAAAGAATCTTAACCAAAAAGATATATAGGAACATATACATATCCTTTCTAATACTTGCTGGGTTTTTTTTTTTTTTAATTTTAAATGAGTATGTGACTTATAAACTAAATTAAGAAAAAACTCGAAGGAGAGATACTATTTTTCATTTGTTGGGGTTTTTACTTTTTATGTTCTTCATTTTTTCCTGTGGATCTGATTTCCCTCTAGCATTATTTTCATAGATCCTGATGAACTTCTTTAAACATTTTTATAGTGCTGGTACGAGGGATATGAATTCTCATAGTTTACTTTTATTTGAAAATACCTTTATTTTTGTTAGATAAAGAATACTGTGATGATAATCTTCATTTTTATCACTTAAAGATACTGCTTCACTCTCTCTAGGCCTCCATCATTCTGATAAGAAGCCAGCCATTGATCAAATCATTGTTCCACTGAATATGTCATTATCTGCTAGCTGATTTCAAGAGTTTCTTTGAATCTTTGATTTTCAGGTGTTTGACTATGGTCTTGGAAACTTTTCTCTAGTGTTTGTTTGGCTTGTTATTTGCGGAACATCATGTATTTGTATGTTTATATCTTTTTTCAAATTTAGAACAATTTTGCTATTTCTTTGAATTTTTTTTTCTGCTTTGATCTCTCTCAATTTTCCTGGTATTTCAATTACATATATGTTGGTCTATTTTATACTATGTAAAAATTTGATGAGGTTCTTTTTTTCCTTCCAGTATCTTTTCTCTCTATTACTTGCCTTGTTAATTTCTATTGCTCTGTTTTGTAGTTCACTTAGCCATTATTTTTCATTGGTTGTCAAGTCTACTCAGTGATTATTTTTTTCTTTCAGATATTGTATTTTACACTTCCATCCAGAATTTTTTAAATCATTTTTCTTTCTCCAGAGACTTCCTATTTTTCATTTATCTAGTGAACATATTTTGTTTTTACATCATTGAGGATAGGAATAATAACTGCTTAAAATATTTATCTGTTAGTTTGAGTATGTGGCTTGTCTCAAGTTCAGACTTTTTTATTTTCTTTTCTCTTAGGAATACATTCTATATTGTTGGTTGTTCATATATCAGGTGGTTTGGGATTGTATCCTGGGCATTACAATTGTGATTGTTAAATTGTATAGCTTTTGGGTTATATCTCTGATGGTTAGTGTTTCCTTTGCACACCAGATTTCTTTGCCTGTGCTTCAACTGCAAATTCTTGTTTCACAAATGACAGTTTCAGGGTCAATTCAGATCTTATCCCTTTAGGTGAGCTACTCTGAGTTGGTTCCATGGCTCTGAGGTCAGTTAAGAAATGTCAGTGGATATTTGGGTATCCATTCTCTGGTTCTTTTCTTTCTGGGATTCCCCCACTCATGTTGGTGATAGTCTTCTACCAACAGTTTTCTGGTTCCCTCAACCAGAAACACTGTAGCTTTTCCACCAGTGCTTAGATGCAGTTAGTTTCAGGTGAAAAGCCACAGAAATGGGGAACTAACTTCATATTGTCTCTCTTCTCTAAGCTTGGTGTGCTTCTGTTGGTATTTTCCAGAGTTGGTATGCTTCTGTTCATATCTGGTTACTTCAGGTTATTTTCTAACATGCTGAGGTTTTATAGTTGTCTCTATGGTGAAAGTTCTCCATTTGGATCTCCAGGTGTAGCAAAATGAGAAGTGAGAAGTTAACACATGCTTTTTTTTTTTTTTAAATGATGGAAGTCATATAAATTTTGCATTTATTTAATGAAAATGAATATGGATGTAAATTTTTTTCAATTTTCAAAATAAAAGAATATACTTTCAGGTTAGTAAGATATTATTTAGTATATTATTCATAAAAAATTGTTGGGATATACTATTATGGTTAGACATCCAACTATATCCATATTCCCTAAAGGAATAGCTTAGTTCCTAGAATGATAGAAGCTTTTTATATTATGAATTATGCTGGATACAGAGAAAGAAAAACACCAAAGAATGGTCTTAAATACTTACACAATTTTTAAGGAACTATCTGTAGGGTTCTTGGCTTGTAACTACCATTCAACCTAGAAAAATAACAAATCTCACCAAGAGAGAACTTGAATTGTTTAGAACTTGAAATAAGTTATTCACTCTTTCTACATCTCAGTAGTGAACAAGTCCAGAAATGTCTAGCAATGGTTTTTATTACTAAAATAGACAAGTATTCTTTTATATTCAAAAAGTCATTTTCGCAGACACCATTTTGAACTTCATGATACCAAGTTCTTTCTACTTTGGCTGACTTTCCATATATTACTTTCAAAATTATATAGCACTCAATAAGGCATTGCATAAATATTTTTGTGTGTAGATATATAAGAATATTAAAGATATGACATTTTTCAAACCCTCTATAACTAAGTTCAGATTCAGTTTAAAAATCAAAGATTTTGGTAGTCCTAACTTCCAAAGATCCTTTATGCTATTTATAGTACTGCTTGTTATAACATGACTTCTTTGACCAAATTTTTTGAGAAAAGAATTTCTATATTATTATGACTAAATTCCTTTCTTCTTCTTCTTCTTCTTTTTTTTTTTTTTTTTATTAACCTTGTTTCAAACTTTATTCCCAGGCTTCTTCAGCTTAATTAGCTGCAAGGAATGAATTGTGTATAAGCAAAAACTGAAAAGAGCTGCAGTGTCCAAGGGGCTTGGGCTTAAAAATATTAGAGATCTAGATTTTATCAGATCCATGAACAAAATTTTAAAAAGCAGTCATAATATAAAATAGCAGCTCCCAGTAACTTCTTCAAGTTTTATGTTCTTCAGAAGTTGACTCAATTTAGTTTGCTTCATTCTTGGAAGCTTCATCAAAATTCTCCACAAGATCTAGAACTTCATCATCATCATCCTCTCCGGTAGCAAGTGGTGCTTTTCCATCCACAGATTGTTTGGGCAGAGCTTCAGCCAGTCTTCTTAAACTAGTCAGACTGTCTGCACCAAGTTGGTTTAAGATACTGGGTAGCATTTCTGTCAGATGCTTTGTCTCAGGATGGCCTGTAATGGTGAAAGTGTTCGCTGCCAGTGATGCCTGAACTTTGGGGTTGTTAAAATAGATCACTGTTCCTTGGTTTGTGAACATATTCACTTCTTCAATACCAGAGATATTGTTTACCCCTAACTTCTTTAAGGAGAACTGAAGTTTTTTATCATCTGCTGTAGCCGTTCTATGAACCACCTTCTTTCCGCAAGCAGTTCCTTTCCCACCAATGCGCGCTTGTGCTTGCAGTTTGGCGAGTTTCTCCTGGTTCATGAGAGTTTCTTTCATCTTGTTGGAGCGGAAATGGGACCGCGCGGGGGAATAGGGTTGGCGCTCAGGGGGTCTCGGGCGGACCAGCTGAGGTTAGGTGCACACACGCGGGGACGCAAGATGGCAGCTCAAATTCCTTTCTTCTTCTAACAGATAAATATAAATTTAAAATCACAAAGCTTACTTCTGTGGAAAACCATAAAAGAGAAAAAGGAACCTGTCATAAGTTACTTTAAATGTAGAACATTTGTTTAAGAAGTTTTAGGATTATTATTTTTAATGGAAGAAATTATATGTCATATCTCTAAGAAGTAGGGTTATATGTTAATATTAGGATTGATTTTGGGTGGAAAAAATGCTCTCGAAATTGCAATAATTTAGTTAACCAATTGTAATTTTTGTGAATTCGTTACAAGAGCCTATTTATCTTAGTGCTGTATTTTCCAAAAAAAACTTCCAACTCCTCAAATTTACTTGAAAGGTTTAGTTATATTAGTGTGTTACATACACAGCACCATGGATTTACCAATAAGATTCTTTATTTTTATTTTTCTTTATTAGAGAGAGAGTGAATGTGCACATGTGGGGGTGGGGAGGGGCAGAAGGAGAGGGAATGAGAATCTTTCGCAGGCTCCACACCCAGCATGGAGGCCGATGTGGGGGCTCAATCTCACGACCCTGAGATCATGACTTGGGCTGAAATCAAGAGTCAGATGTTTAAGTAACTGAGCCACCCAGGTGCCCCAAGACTCTTAATCTCTCTTATATAGTTTTTGTATAAATTCGAGCAGGGTTCAATACTATTGAACAAGGTCATTTTGAGAATCAGCTGTGATAAATGTAGGCAAAAGCACTTTGAAACCAAAGGCACTACACAAATGTTGGTAATTATACAATTTTATAATCATCTTTTTTTTCTGAATTAGAACCACCAGGCCTTTAACTGGAGCAATCTTCTCCGTGTCCTTGAGATGCATCACAACTATTTCTCAGACCACATTATTCCACTTTTCACGATATGCAGTACCTTTTTTCTCCCACCAATCCAAGTTCTATCGCTTTTAGGAGTAAAAGCTTGAATTATTATTTCTCTGCAAGTGCTCCAGTCTACTTTTATATTTTACCTTCGTTTCTCTTATGTAACAGTATATTCATTTTGACCTTGAGCAACATATATTTAATCATATCACAGAGCTCCTTTCTGAGGTCACCTTTACCACCTGAAGTAATCTTGTGCATATCTGGACAGTTTGTTACATACTGCAGACGACTTTTAATTGAAAAACATTTTATAATGGTCAGGCTACTTTTAAATTATGCTTACACAAGCAAACGGCAGTTACAGCTTAAGTGAGGATACACTGTCTTATCAATTAATATAGATTGTTTTATATTCTCCAAGAATTCAATTTATGTTTTGTTTTGGGGATGTAGTTTTAATGTATAAATAGTATTTTCGTGAAAAGGAAGATTTTATTAGTAGTAAATTCCAGTAACAGACATATCTCTTTAATAAACTGGAATATAATTCTATTCTTATGAATATCTGAATTAGCATTTCTTTTCAAATTAATACAAAGTCCAGATTTGAATGCATTTAAATTTAAGTAAGATTGGTTTTTTTGTTTGTTGACTTTCTCTCCTGTAGCCTCTTACTGTTAACCCTAGAAAAATCATGATCTCAAAGCACCTAGAAAAGAAACAAACAAAACCAATCAACCACCCAAAAAAGTTGAAAAAGTTTTGGAAGCACAGTAAAATTGTAGAAGTAAAGTAAGTTGTTAATCCTCAAAAGTTGAAAAACAATTAAAGCCACTGCATCAAAAACTAATGATGTAATATATGGTGATTAACATAACAATAAAAAATTAAAAAAAAAGAAAGAAAAACAATTAAAGCAAATCAATTTAAAGTCAGAATACAATTACACAAATATTATATTAATTTTATTTTCATTAGAAGGAATATTTTAACATAATAGAATTATCTATAAATGAGATCTTTTTTCATTTTTGAAACAATGATTTTCACATCCCTGACATTAAAGCAGTTATGCAATTAAGTAAAGATGAATTGATTCTCAGTCAGTTATTGTGGAAGGATTCCTTAGTGTTATGTCCATACTCAAGACATTTTCTTTCTTTTTTTTTTTTGCTTGAAAACATTTTATTATTTTTTATTTTTATTGATTTTTACTTTTTTAGTTTCACATTTTTATTTAAATTCCAGTTAGTTAACAAAGAGTGTAATATTAGTTTCAGAAGTAGAATTTATTGATTCATCACTTAAATACAACACCCAGTGCTCATCACAACAAATGGCCTCCTTAATACCTATCACCCTTTTAACCCATCCCCCCCACTCCTCCCCTCCAGCAACCCTCAGTTTTTTCTCTATAGTTAAGAGTCTTTTTTATGTTTGCCTCTATCTTTTTTGTCCCCCTATGTTCATCTGTTACGTTTCTTGAATTCCATATGCAACTGGTATCTCATATTTATCTTTCTCTGACTTATTTATTTCCCTTAGCATTATACTCTCTAGCTCTATCCATGTCCTTGCAAATGGCAAGATTTTATTCTTTTTGATGGCTGAATAACATTCCATTGTGTGTGTGTGTGTGTGTGTGTGTGTGTAGTATATATATATTGTGTATGTGTATGTGTATACACACCACCACTTACTTACCCATTCATCAGTCGATGAACATTTGGGCTTTCTCTATAATTTGGCTATTGTTGATAATGCTGATATAAACTTTGGGGCAAATGTGCTCCTTTGCAGTATTTTTGTATCCTTTGGGTAGATACCTAGTAGTGCAATTGCTAGATCATAGAGCAGTTCTATTTTTTATTTTATTTTATTATGTTATGTTAATCACCATACATTACATCATTAGTTTTTGATGTAGTGTTCCATGATTCATTGTTTGCATATAACACCCAGTGCTCCATTCAATACGTGCCCCCTTTAATACCCAGTTCTAGTTCTACTTTTAACTTTCTGAGGAAACTCCATAGTGTTTTCCCGAGTGGCTGCACCATTTTGCATTCCCATCAACAGTGGAAAAGAGTTCCCCTTTCTCCACATCCTTGCCAACATCTGTTATTTCTTGTATGGTTAATTTTAGCCATTCTAACAGGTGTGAGGTGCTATTTCATTGTAGTTTTGATTTGCATTTCTCTGCTGATGAGTGATGTTAAATATCTTTTCATGAAGACATTTTCTTTTGACTCTAGTTCATGTGAATATTTTTGTCTTTGTGTGTAAAGATAGTTTTGCACTGACATCTGGGAGCTGGAGTATTAAATATGAAAACCAGTACAAGAAAAAGAATGGACTATAGACAGGGGATGCTTAAGGACAAGTAAACAGATTGCTGAGTTAAATAAATCATGTGAATTTAGAGACCATATGTTCTAAAGAATTATCAATGCCCTTTTGTGTCCTTTCCAGCAAGTTCAGTAACCCAGATTCCTAGAACCAGGGAAAGCAATTGCAGAGTGAATTAAAGGATAGGGTAGAGTGTAGTAGGAGTGGTGGGAAGAGAACAGGGTGAAGTATTTGGGGGTGATGTCAAGAGAGTGGTTACAGTTAGGTACCATGAAGGTGAAGTCCTATAGCTTGGGCTGTATTGGCTCAAATAGATTGAAAAGAAGTCATAGGAGGAATACAAAAGGGAGGGATGAGACCAAGTGAGAAACCCAGATACTAAAGTGTGGATATATCAGAAATGATTTAAATATCTTACCAAAGGGAGGAGCTTACATACACTGCATAGGATAAAAGAGTAATAACAGTGGTGAGAAAGGTGAATAACCCATCCAGTAGCCCAGATGTCCTGAGCTCCAAAAGCTGCATAATATCAAAATCTATATGGTATAGTCAAATGTTGATTTTTGAAGAAATTGAAATCTAAAATCTGTCAAGGAGCCAATTACATGTGCTTTTGGCACCAAAACATAGAAGATGTTTTGATTTTCATTGAAAACTCAAGGGAAGCATTTTATGTTCTTGAAGAACAGAGGCAAGATACTACTATGTGTTTTATCAGTAGAGAACTTGTCAAGGACAAGTGTTAGCACTTACTTCAGAGTGCTTATAATGTTATTTCCATAGCTAGTAAAATGTAAACTAACTTGTCTCTTACTACTTAAAATCACCATAAACATACTGAATATGAAACTGAGAAACCCCTTATGCCAAAAATCTCAAACACTAATTACATAATAAACTCCCAAAAGAGACACATAAAATAAATAAATACATAAAATATTATGTCACTTAGTAATCTTCTTTTGGCTAATTAGGCACCTTGAAGAGCAGGAAACAACTGTCATTTGATGAAGGGTGATTATAACATGTCTGTCTCAAATCAGTAATACTATATTATGAACACACACACAATTTAAATTCATAAAGACAATTAAAGACTGACATAACATAATAAAATTAAAAATAAAGAAATAAAGATCATATATACAAATATTCTCATTTTGCAAATCAGGAAATGAGACCTAGAGATTGGATGTTAACAAAGTACAAATAACTACTTAATAGTTGAGTATTTGACTCATAATCTATGATTCTTGTCTCCAACTTTCAGGTCTACAGTATAGTATTTGTCTGTTTTACATGTTTTATTATATCAATATATCTTAAGTTGTGTATATATCTCTTACAGGCATTTGAAATTCCTCCAAATTAATAAATTTGTGATTTTGAAATACGTAAAGCATTTATTAAAATGTACTCATCTGTGTTATTATAGTTTATACTGATACTTCATTAGTACTTGTTGTAAAAGTGACTAAAACCAGAAACAACCAATTTAATGTAAACCATTTCCCATTAACTAAAATCTGATGAATACCAGATCATGTAGATTAGCAAATCCAACCCTAAGGTTTGTGAAACATGAATGTCTCCAATTATCCTAAGTGGTTTGCAAATTAAGAAAATTAATACAAAGTCATTTAATTCAGTTTAGTTCATTCAGTATTCAATAAGTCATAGAAGATTCATTTGTAAGTCTATTTCTCAACAGGCCTTATGTTTTAGAGAAGTTTTAAGTTTTCTGAAAAATTGCACATACAACTTCAAGAGTTCCCAGTTCTGCCTCTTCACCAACACATAGTTTTTCCTATTACTAACTTCTTGTATTAGTGTAGTTACAATTGATGAACCAATATTGATACATAATTATTAATTAAATTTCATAGTTTACAGTAGTTTATTCTTTGTGTTTTACAATTCTATGGCTTTGGACAAATACATAATTTTATGTATCCACATTTACAGAATCATACAGAATAATTTCACTGCCCTAAAAATGCCCTGTGCTCTACCTATTTATCCTTTCCTTCCTCCCCTGAAACACTGTCAACCATTGATTATTTAACTGTGCCTTTTCCAGAATGTCATACATGAAATCATACAGTATGAGCCTTTTTAGGTTGCCTTCTTTTACTTAGCAATATGCATTAAGAATCTTCTATTTTTGGGGCTTGATAGCTCATTTACTTTTTATCACAGAATAATTATCCAGTGTATTGATATATCACACTTTTTTCATTCTTTCCAATATTTGGGGCAATTATTAATAAAACTGATCTAATATTCATGTGAAGGGTTTTTTTTTGTTTTTTGTTTTTTTTGTTTGTTTGTTTTTTGTGGACATGAGTTTTCATCTCATTTGGGTAGGTACCTATGAGTGTGATTGTTGAGCTGTGTGCTAATATTATATTTAGCTTTGTAAGAAACTGCCAAACTGCCTTCCAAAGTGCCTGTGCCATTTTGCATTCCTACCAACAGTAAATGAAAATTGATGTTGTCAGTGTTTTGAATTTTAGTCATTCTATTATGTATATAGTAATATCTCATTTTGATTTGCAATTCACTAAGGATATGTTACGATAAGCCTTGTTTCATATGCTTATTTGATCTGCTACCTGCATTAGTGAGGTGTCTGTTCAAATGTTTGGCCCATATGTAATTGCCGTTTTTGTTCTTATTGTTGAGTCTTTGGAGTTCTTTCTATATTTTGATTACAAGTCCTTTGTCAGATATGTTTTTTTATAAATAATTTGTTCCCAATCTGTGGCTTGACTTTTTGTTCTCTTAGTAATGTCTTATAGAGCAGAGATTTTTAATTACAATGAAGTTCAATTTATCAATTCTTTCTTTCATGAAGCATGCCTTTGGTGTTGTATCTGAAAAGTCATTGCCAAAACCAAGTTCATCTAGTTTTTCTCATTATCTTCTAGCAGTTTTGTCATTAAAATCTCGTTTGTTGAACCATTTGAGTATATATGTATATTTTCTCCTGGTCCTCTGACTAATAAAGAGTAGGACAAAAAAAAATTGTTCCTAAATGACAGCCATCTTAGCAATTGAAGATTCAAATCCAAAGAATACAAAATGTGGAGAAACAGTTTAGTTAGAAATTAATTCTTTGAAGAATAAAATATCTGGAATCAATTTAAGTGAGTGGCTGGGGCTCATCTCTTTGAGAAGATAAAGATGAGGGGGTCCCCTAAGATTCAAGATTTAGGTGAGATTGGTGACTTTTATATTGTGATGCATACATAAGGATCAACAGATTTTAATATAAGGTTGGTTATACACATATCTGAAGACGAAAAATATCTAAAGGGAACACTGAAGTAATATAGATGTAGTAACTTCAGCAGCAACTACCATCTTTAGAAATGGGGGAACAAGGGAGAGAGTTTGTGGTTGCTAGAATCATTTGGAAGCTTGGGATAGGTAGGGCCTTTATGGTTCTGATACCAAGAATCTGGGGAAGGTGGCTGATGATGGTGCCCCAGAAACTCAGAGGAGAAAGATTGAGACCCTCAGAGCTGGATCTCAGATTTCAGAGGAGAGAGGCTGGGCACAAAGAGAATGGAGAAAACTTGACTGTAGGAGCCAGCTGTGTAGCTGGCATGGGAAGGCATCCTTGGACGATGCCATTAAGGATAACAAGTAAACAGGAAGGAGTCTTTTGTCTCATATTACAGTCCCCCTCTACATTCCCGCTTAGAAAAACTTAAGGAATTGGTTGTAAAGGAAAAAATGTGGTTTACAGAGCCACAAACTCAACTGTTTAGAGCAGAATATAAAAACTGTTTGGAACTGAGAAAAAGAACTGTTACTGTTTCCTACTGGCTAATCATGGTCCGAAAGGGAGATGTGAGGGCCTCTGGTCTCTTTTAGGTAGTATCAGTATGGAAATCTTGAGTTTCTATTTCATTTTCAAAGCAAACAATCTATGCTAAATGTTCTCTAGCTTAAATCCATTTGAAATAGGTAGGAAGATAAGTTTTACTTAGTAAAATTCCTGTTACAGTTTTCTTTTCGTGTTCACTGAGAGCTGAGTTGGTGTTACCTAGTCAGATGTTAAGATATTAACCTGACTCTTTCTACCTTCCTATTTTCACTTTTCCATCATTATGGTTAATTCTCTGGTTTAGGTCCTTATCAGTTTTCATGTGGATTAGTGGGTGTTGTCTATTAGTTTTCATTTACTACTGTTTTTGTATTACTAAAGATCTATTTTGTCATCTTTCTAAAGCATAATAAATAAGAAGAGAGAAATAAAAATAAGACATCAACACCATTAACTAAGTTTCTAGTGATCCCAGGTAAATTACAAATCTGTGACATGGAATTAAATGCTTTATACATCCACTTAAATTTAACCCTTCAGTCCCATCTATACTTCTATCTGTACTCATTTCCCTCCCATGGCATATTGTAGGTATGGTAACCTGTTGTGTCATCCCAAAACATGTGCCACATTTTACCTATTCATATCTTAAATTATTCTTTCATGTTCTTTGGGGGTAGTAAAGGACTAATTTCTAGAAGGTCCCCAAGAAGACAATTATATATATATATATATACATATACATACATATATATATAAGCTATGTGAGACATACAGTAGCAAAAAATGAATATTTGAAAATCTCAGATCTAAGTTTTCTAAGATGGAAAAACTGGTAAGCAGCACCCAGAGAGCCTTAGATTCCATTGACCCCCAAATGCTTTGGCCGTTAGCATGTAAGGACATACAGCTTCTCTAAGTGTCTTGAGGGTAGAGGCTATGCCCTTTAGTTTTAATAGCTATCAGGCAGGATTATCAATGGGGAACTGATAAAGTAAAGAGTGACTCAGGATAAGGTACATAATAGTAATCAAGATGATGTAGACACTAGAGAATGACACCAGGGTAACTTGCCTGACTGCTAAAAGGTAGGGAAAAGAAAAAAGGTCTTCTGACTGGGTGAGTGAGTAACTGAAATGAACCACACAGTTCTACAAATTGGAATTCTTCACACAGTTCGTGTTGCATTATTATAAAATTTGAAGTAGAAAATGTAAAACTGTCATTGAGAATGCTAATTCTTTGCTTTTTTAAGCAATGATTTGAGATTTTCACTTTAAAATTTCCACCAAATGAGGTAACTTTTTCAAGATTAATTTCAGTTAATGCTTCAAGGATACCTGAGAACTACTCATAAGGAAGGTTTGTTCCCTACACATTAAAAAATCTTGAGGGTTGCCTGGGAGGCTCAGTCGGTTAAGCATCTGACTTGATTTCTGCTCAGGTCCGGATCTCAGGGTCCTGAGATTAAGTCCTGCATCAGGCTCTGCGCTCAGTACGGAGTCCGCTTGTCCTTCTCCCTTTGCTCCTCCCCGCTGCTCTCTCTCTCTCGAATAAATAAGTAAAATCTTTTAAAAATTTTGAGTATATCATATAAGAAAGAAAAAAAATGAGAAGAATTCGAAATGAAATGGAATTTTAGTCTTATGGTGTTATCATACCCACGTTACCAATGAGTTTTTATCGTAGTTTCCTTGGGCTTGACTGATTTTGAGACCCTTTGAAATTGTGTGGCAGAAAGACATACTAAGTCATTTCTTGGATATTTTTAGAAATATGAATATAACCTTAAATATAGATTCATATTAAATTATACTGTGTAGGGTGGGAGGGACGGGGTGGCTGGGTGATAGACATTGGGGAGGGTATGTGCTATGGTGAGCGCTGTGAATTGTGTAAGACTGATGAATCACAGACCTGTACCTCTGAAACAAATAATACATTATATGTTAAAAAAAAAAAAGAAGATAGTAGGAAGGGAAAAATGAAGGGGGGAAGTTAGAGGGGGAGACGAACCATGACTGAGAAACAAACTGAGGGTTCTAGAGGGGAGGGGAGTGGGGGGGGATGGGGATGGGTTAGCCTGGTGATGGGTATTAAAGAGGGCACGTTCTGCGTGGAGCACTGGGTGTTGTGCACAAACAATGAATCATGGAACAGTACATCAAAAACTAATGATGTAATGTATGGTGATTAACATAACATAAATAAAAAAATTATACTGTGTAAATCTATTAACTAACTTCATTTAGAACCGATTATATAGTAGCTACTATAGAAAGAAAGAAACATTGTTTTATCCATTAAGAAGATTATAATCTGGCAAAAGGAAATAAACAATTACACAATTGGGTAATTTTAAATTTGATTTAGGGGGCGCCTCCGTGGCTCAATCATTAAGCATCTGCCTTGGGCTTGGGTCATGATCCCAGGGTCCTGGGATTGAGCTCTGCATCAAGCTCTCTGCTCCGTGGGAAGCCTGCTTCTCCTTCTCCCACTCCCCCTGCTTAGGTTCCCTCTCTTGCTGTGTCTCTGTCAAATAAATAAATAAAATCTTTAAAAAAATTTTTTTTTGATTTAGGCTCCGTTCAAGTGTTGTGTTTGAGCAAATGTTTTATGAAGTTTCTTTCAATTCTAAAGAGATACTATCCAGAGACTATTTCCTGAATCACAGGATTTTCTCTCCACCTGGCATCCTCTATCACATATCAGATTTTTTTCAGACTACACACTATCTAAATACCTACTTGATGATAGCTGACAATCAAGCATGATTTTGATAGGTTTTGTTCTAATTACTAGTTTGAATAATAGGAGTCCCGGATGGCAAAATTGTCAGGTTGCTAGTACAGACCCAGAGGCAAAATTTCTTCATTTTATAGTGAAGAGTAAAATTTGTTATAAATGATTTGTCATGGTACCATGAATACACAGATTTCCTCCTATGATGATTTTCTCATCCCTAAACAAAGTGGAAAAATAGGTTATATTATAGTATCGAAAATGCTAAGAAAATTTATTTCAGTAGAGATATTCCCTGTTATTTGACAAACATTTTTTTTGAGAGGGAGGGGGGAGGACAGAGTGAGAGGGAGAGAGAGAAATTTAAGCAGGCTCCACACTCAGCACAGAGCCCAACACAGGGTTCAATCTCATGACCCTGAGATTATGACCTGAGCCAAAATCAAGAGTCACACGCTTAACCGACGAGTCACCCAGACACTTCTGACAAACATTTTAAAAAAGCAATAAACATTAAATGTTACATGTTCAATTGGAAATATTCCAAAGGCTTACCTTATATTATTGTATTTTGTTAGGTAAAAGAAACTGAAAGTTTTTAGTAACACAGTGGTTTTGGGGGAATGGAAAAACTATAAACTAAAGAGCTTTTTTATGTCTTATGTAAAAAGTAAATATTGGAGCACTTAAAGTAATAGTAAATAATTTTATGGAAAAACAAAGTATTTACAATGAAATTCTGCTCGAGAAATTGTTGCACTTTAGTTTCATTCATAGATGGTAAAACAAAAAAATGTTCGGTAAGTAATAAAATGGAGTAAACTATTAAAAACAAATGCATTGTGTTTGCCTATTTCTTTGGTAGTAAAATCATATGTTGCTTCTCTGAGATTTGTGAAAAATATCTTTATTTCAGATTGGTATATTTAAGATTAATCAGACAACATAATAATTATAACAGAAGATATGTTTTTCAATCAGTAAAAATGATTCATTATGGTATAATGTTAGGTCCCTATGATCTGATGATGTATGGTATGTGTTCCATATGGGATATGGTATGTATAATAATATAAAGTAGATGCTTGGAGACCAAGGGTCTCAATTTAGGGATAGAATTGATGGCACTGGCACCTAGTTTCACATTCCACAGATTTCCTTTCTTTCTTCCTCCACACTTTTCTTCCTTCTTTTCTTCCCTTTTTCCTTCCCCCTTTCCTTCTTCCTTCCTCCCTTCTTTTCTTCCTTTTTGCCTGCCTTCCTTCCTTCCTTCCTTCCTTCTTCCCCTCTTTCTTCCCTTCCCTCCTTCCTTCTTTTCCTTCCTTTTCTTCCTTTTTCTTGTGTTTTTTCCTTCAAAAATACTTATTGAATACCTACTATATTCCTTGTAGATATCATATATGCCTTTTTATATGTTTGTGAATTGGTGAAAAAGAGAAAAAACAGCAATATTCAATTACTCTACAAGATACTGCTATGTCATTATTAGGACAACCTTGATTTTATAGCAAAAAGAAAAATGTTACCTTCAGTTTCCCTTGGCAGTATTCTTATTGCCTAAAAGGATTTGGATCCTAGCTTGATATCTACATTAATTTAGTATCAATAAAACATGAAACATATAACCAGAATTGTCGGACACAGAATTATGCCAAATATAACATCTTAATACCGCATAGAAAATAAAAGGCCGTAAAATATTCATATTTTCTTATTTGAGTCATATTTCATAGTCTATCCATATGGCTTTAGGTTATGAATTACGGTAAAGGAAGTAAAACTATCCAAAACATATAATTCATGCCAAGGTGTTTGAAGGAAGATACATACAATTTTCTCATATTTAAAAACAGATGTGAGGGCACCTGGGTGGCTCAGTCGTTAAGCATCTGCCTTCGGCTCAGGTCATGATCTCAGGGTCCTGGGATCGAGCCCCGCATCGGGCTCCCTGCTCTGCGGGAAGCCTGCTTCTCCCTCTCCCGCTCCCCCTGCTTGTGTTCCCTCTCTCGCTGTCTTTCTCTCTGTCAAATAAATAAATAAAATCTTAAAATAAATAAATAAATAAATAAAATAAATAAAATAAAAACAGGTGTGTTTAGGGGCACCTGGGTGGCTCATTTGGTTAAGCATCTGACTCCTGCTCTTGGCTCAGGTCTTGATCTCAAGGTTATGAGATCGAGCCCTGTGTTGCGCTCCATGCTGTGTGTGGAGCCTGCTTAAGATTCTCTCTCTCCCTCTCCCTTTGCCCCTCCCCCTCCTCTCCCTTTCCTTTTCTTAAAAAAAAAATTAAAAAATTAAAATTAAACAGAAAAGGTGTGTTTACCTACATGGTCCATAAACATCTAGTTAGACATAATAGATCAATATATATATATATAAATCATGGGTAAATGCTGAGTGTTCCTGCTCTGTGAATTTTCACTGCAATATAAACCATAATGACTTTCTGACACATATTTTCAAATGTGCTGTACCATTTGACTTATAATTATTTTTAATTACTTCATTTCTTTTTTATATATGAAGTAAATTAACAAACATAAAAATATAATCAATAATAATTCAGTGGTTCAGTGGTTCATCTGGGTATATCTTGCAATGTCCAAATATAATAATCCTAATTGTCCTGTCTTAGATGCTATAGTGGGAAATAGATGAGGACTTTAATGACTGAGCTCCTGCTATGTCCTTGTTCTATTCTGTAATATTTAGTTCACTCAAAAATATTTATTGAACAAGTACTATATGCCAGGTACTGTTTCAGATACACTAGATACAGCATTAAAACAGCTCATAAAACCCCTTCCTTCAGGAAACATATGTCCTAGTTGGTAGGAGGTGAGAATCAGTTCAAGGGAGAAAAAAGACAGAATACAGCAATAGGGAGTCCCAGAATATGGTTGGGATTTGGCCCAAGTCACTTGTGTCTATATGCTAGATTCTGAGTGAAGCTGAAATTTAGGGAAAGGTTGTCAGACTAATGCCCTGGGGGGAAGATTTGGAAGGAAGTGTGTATTGAACATCACATCAGAATTTCCTATCCATTACCTCTCTAAGCAAAGTATTCACTTCTGTTCTCCTTCTGGAAATGTACTTCTTTATCTGTAAATTCTTCCACCATGGACAATTTTCCTATATATGGAATGAAAGAATTTCCTGTCTTTGTTCACTCTCATAGAATTTGGATTGTAGTGTAGATGTGTTTCCCTAGATCTTTGTCCATCTAGCTTAAAAGGGATATGTAGCTAAATACACTAATAATAACATTAATATACTGGTTAAAGTTTATTAGACACTTACTATGTCAAGCATACTTCTTTGTGCTATGCATTCATTAGCATATTTAGTCCCTACAAGAATTCTGTGGAGTTGGTAATGTCACTCTCTTCATTACAAAGGTGGAGATATAAAATAAGTAACTTGCACAAAATTTATATCCTCTGCAATCTCACTTCAGAGTTATTTGTTTGTTTACTTCATGAAGTCAAATAATAACTTTTCTTTAATCTTAATGATTACATCTTATGTGAAAAACATCTTCTCACTTATAGACTACATCAGGGGCCTTTACTATTTATTTCCATAGCACTCTGGGTTTGTTCCATTACATTTTATTTTAGTTACTTGTTTTTGAAACTAGATGTTCAGCATGAATCAAGCCCATTGTCATTTTTATTATCTCAAGAATATGGAATAGTCTTGGAACATAGTGAATGTTCCCTAAATATTTTTGGAATAAATGAATTGAAAAACCTAATTGACTGACAGAATAATGTCTAAGAGGGACAGAGATAGAGGGAAAATGAGGGAGAGGGAGAGGAAATTTGAATTTGTAGAAATTTGAGATAGGTCTGTTATTTATATCATTTTAAAGCAATTCAATGATAAGAAATATACTATTTTTGTATACTAAATTTTACATTTTCAGTAATTCAAGGACTAAGAACTGTAATACAATGCTGACAGGGTCCTTTTAGTTTTTGGTCTTTTATCAGAATTAATTTTTGAAAATGCTGAATATTTCCAATAAATTAAGTATTCATGTTGGATCTAATGATGGCTTTTTGACATGTTAGTTTTGTCTATCTGCCATTCTTTTATCAGAAGCATGCTCCAAAGCCCCAGGGATATATAGCATTATTATAGAGACAACAGATAAGAGTTGAACAGAAAAATTGAATAGGATAAAGTTTGAAGACAGAAAGAGAAATATGTATGTGTGTGTGTGTGTGTGTGTGTGTGTGTGTGTTCACATGTGTGTATGTGTTGGGACAACTGCCATCTGGATGACAGTAGAACTGAGCTTTAGCAATAGCATCAGATTACAGAAAATTGAATCTCAGGAAATTCAGTTTCAGGAATCATTTAAAAATCTCTGTTAATTTTTCACTTTTCTATATTGATATTAGTTTATGCTACCAATTGCAATCTTAAGCTTCTTCAAATTAATATTCTTAGGGAAACTAAATCTTCTTTTCTACTTTTTATACTATTATAGTCCAGTTAGTATGGAAGTTCATATATCTCAACTTGAAATATGCACTGAGAATATATATAATCACATAAAATGCATTAAATAAAATTAAAACCAGAATTCAATTATTTTTAATAATTACCTTTTAAAGCAGTGAGAGAATATGCCTTCTTCTGAAATATAACCTCAATAACCCTTTCAATTTTAAGCATAGATTACTTAATTTAGGATTTTGACAAATCTATATGAAGTGATACTGTTTTTCCTCTATTGCTATTCTATTTGCAAAGGCGTCTTAGATTGATGTTTCCTAATATGTGAGTAGAATTCTCCAGAAGTGTTCAACACCTGTAGTTAGTTTTCATCTCATAGTGTATTTAGTTCAGTCCCTCAATGTCATTCACTTTTATGTGTACATTTTATCTATGAATGTCACCAAGTATATTTCACACTGGCCTAGATCTGTTTAATTTTCTCATTTTACAATAAGGGTACAGACTATACATTTTTACTTTCTGGATACAGTTAAAAATTATATTTAAGGTTTAAAATGTAGATAGTATTTGCTAGTTGATTTCTGAGCAGCTTTAGCTCTATTTTTGCTTTTGGTACTCTGATTTGGTGGATGAGTTCTCTGCAAGTTTCATGGGCCTTAACAGGACTGACACCATGCTCCATGGATAAGGTTCAATGATCTGAGCCAATCTAGGTAATCCCATCAATCCTGACACAGAGTTCTGTTCAAGGATGCAATTACAAAAAAGGCTTATCAGTGTTCTGCATTTCTCTGGAATCAATAAAGGCAAGGTCAATCAGAATTAAACCAAGGGCATTTGTTCCTTGTAGAGCAAATTTATACTCTATTATCTGCTACTCATGAAAAAAAATAGTATATAGCCCCTCTCCCTACATTCTACTCTTGACACTGTAGATGGCTGAGAAGGGGGCAGTACAAAAGGAATAATTAGAAACATGATGACATTGTTGAATCAACCAATACAGATGTCCCCTTGTCTCTAAACTCTCCAGCTATACGGTGTATTCATATATTTTTATAATATTGTGAAGCCAGTGTGAATTGTGGTTTGGTAATTGTCTTCATCAGAAGACATCCTGACCTCTATAAGAATTAGTAATTAGATATACTTTACTTAAGAATTCCTCCTCTTTTCTTATAAAGATAAGCATTAGATTTTCTGTTTCTTCTCTTATATGAACTTGTAAATTCCCTCCAGAAATATGTACTGTCTGTTACTCTTATACTGTGAAGGCTTTCAGTACTCAATGATCCAGACCCTACCTGAGTGTCACTTCACAATTACTGATGGCTGCTTTGCCCTTTTACTCTTGTTAAGACCCCACTTGCCAAGCACCTTCAGGTGTAGGCAGAGAAAGTTGAAGAATATGCTCGTTTAGATATTAACTATATTAACTTCTTTATCCCCCTAAATAAGTTAAACATCTTTTACTTCTATCATATATATGTCTCAGTATTATTTTATATGGGGAGGTTAGTGAGTAGACTTCTATTATTGCAGATAATTCTTTCATGCTCTATTTAAATTCCAACTGTAAAGAGAGTGGTCAGATCATAATTTTTTCAGATACAGCTCGAAATGATAATCAAGTGAATCTATGCTCTTTGAAAGATCTGTGAAGAAAATCAAGGGCAACTTCAGTAACAAATGGTATTAACTTGTTAGTAAACTGACAAAACAATATGGTTATATAATTCACTTCAAAGCCATTCTCTAAATGTAAGGCTTTTTACAAAGTTTGCTTTAATTAAGATTTCATTTTTGTTTGGTTTTCTAAAAACATCTTCACACCTCTTCTGATTCACAATTAAAATGCATACTTGAATTAGTGAATTATTTTATAATCAATTGTTTGTATTACCGTTTCTTTGGCTACAGCACAAACTCTCAAGAGCAGGGTGTGTTTTCATTTTTTGGAATCTCTATTGCCTAGAACATCATTGGCTTACCCAATAAGAGCCAAAATTTGTGAATAACTTAATCAACATCCTCATCCCTTCCTTCACCATCACTGTAGCCAATATTAGAGTTTAACATGAGGTTGATGGGAAAGGTTCTATGATGGATGGAATAATGACCCCAGCAATGACTATGTGCTAATCTTCAGAACCAGTAAATATGGTAATTGCAGGGCCAAAAAGGGAGTAAGTTTGTTGATGAAATTAAGATTGTTAGTCAGCTGATCTTCAGATGGGAAGATTATCCTGGATTGTCTGGGTGGGCCCAATGTAATCAGAAAGGTTTTTAAAAATAGAAAGAGGATAGCCATTGCGACCTAATGGCTATGTGACTCTAACTTGTCCATAGCTTCCCCCCAGGCTGGATAGGCTGCTGTACTTTGGGTTTTGCCTGAATGCTCAGACGCATTATTAAAACTGTTGCCAACCCAGCTAAACTTCCAAATTTAAAACAATGGTGAACATATTCTGTGTCTCATTAGTATAACCACCTAGCATCTATCTTTGTTCCCTCTTTGAGACTGGAGGATACTGTTTGGCACATGGAAGCTCTTAATACATACATGGTCAGAGCCCTAAATTATACTCAAAATAGACTTAAATACTAAAGTAACACAAATGTGTGAAGTGGTTTTACTTAATAGAATGGCATTAGATGTTTTAACGGCTATACGAGGTGAAACTTGTACTAGCATAAAAACAGAATGCTGTGTGTGCAGTCCAGATTATCACAAAATACTAATGGGTTTCTAACTGACATTAATACTCAAACTGGGACTTTAATTGATCTCTCTTTCCTTTAGTGATTGCTTTAAACTCCTGGACTGGAGGAGAATTATAGTAAACTATTAAGGATCTCTTTATTGGACTTCTCATTCTTATAGCCATGCTAATCTTAATGCATTGTCTTTTTCAATATCTCTCCTCTTGGTGCTGAGACTCCATCCCTACAGTGACTTCACATCAACAGATGATCCCTTCTACTCGAGGAGGTTCATATATGTTGACCACGTTGGATTCAGCTATCTCCCCTCTTGTAACTCCCCTGTATGTTCCCCAAATGACCAGTATTGACCCATAGGTAGGGACATCTCTACGCCCCTACTTAGCAGGAAGAAGTTATAGAAGATGTAACCTTCCACCTTCAACAACCTTAAAGATCTAAGGGTCGAAATTGTTCAGGGGGGAAATGATGAGGGAGCAGAAGGCTAGCTGAAGACAAAGCATAAGCTGACACCCTGCAACCTCCCCCCACCCCCCCCCCCCCCCCGCTCCTGGGTGGGACATGCGTGACGTTCTTCCAGGAATCTCCCAACTGTCTTAATGTTAATACCTTGCTAGAGGGGAAAAACAGCCTTAACTTGACAATGGCAAGACCTCTGGTATCTTGTAGTTATCTTGTAGGTCAGTCCTCTTCAGCGTATGAAAGTTCTTTTGAAACCTGTCTTTTACTTACTTCCCCCAACTCCAGAGTATATAAAACCATCACTCCTCAACACCCTGGTGCAGCCACTCTTCCTGCCCACTGGTCCTGTCCCCATGCTTTAAAAAAAACCACCATTTTGCACCAAAAAAAAGGTAGAAAAAGGAACCGTGAAAGAGCCAGAGAGATGGCAACATGAGAGGGCTTTCAACTTTGTTGGCTTTCTTCTGGAGGAAGAATTCCATGGGCAAGGACATGCTCCTGACAAGCTCTTGGACAAGCTCTTGAAGCTGAAAGGCAAGGACACAGAATCCTCCCTAGAGTCTCCAGGAAGGAATATATTTTCCCAACACTTTGATGTTAGTCCAGTGGGATACATGCAATTCTTCTAACCTATACACCTATAAGACAATAAATTTGTGTTGATTTAAGTTCTTAAATTTGTGACAATTTGTTCCAGTAGCAATAGGAATGCTAAAACAGGGGCAGTGGCAAGTTCCTCCTCAATGTTGACTTTAAAGGAGCTCCTTCTCTCTGCCATCCACTGGTTTTATCTTTTGTGGCCTGAGTTGTTCGGTGCCATAAAGCCTTTTTGCCCCAGCCACAAACACTTGATGACCTTTTTATATGACCCAGTTGGAGAAGAAGAGTCAATTTAAAATGAAGAGAAAGATGGAGGTCAGAAATGGAAATACTTCAAAACATCCAACATTTTCACAATGTTAATGACACTATGTTTGCTTCCAGTTCAAACTGAGATCAAGTGAAAACCTATGTGAAGATAATGGCATCCAAAAAGAAATATAAATTTTAAAAATTCAAATTTATGTGCAGATACTGAGTTATTCATAAATTATATAACTTTAATAGGAATTTAATAAAGCAAAGTTTAAAGAAAGACTTCATCTCCTATACTTTTATTCAGATGAAACAAATTTCATATTTGCACATTTGGGTCATTGCAAAGGCTCCTTTCTATAAAATATTGTTAATTAGTCCAATGAAGCTAGAAAGATCTTGCTTTCAGTGCTCTGGCCCATTTGTGACCTGTTCATGCTAAAAGCTTTAATGGAAATATTTAATTATTTTATTCTATATGTAATTCTGGAAGTATTTTGACATTTTATTTTGTTGTTATACTATCTTTCTGTTTTTCTCAGAGCAGAAATCATAAATAATTTGAAAATAGAAAATCGTTACAAAAAATGATACATGAAAATAATACTATATTTTAAGTGGAAGCTCTACTCTAATTATTATTTTCACAGATCATAAGCATGTTCTAGTTTTACTTCTCAAGTAACACAGGTTATATGAATAATTGTGAAAACAGGATGGACTACAAGACAAATCAAAATTTAAAAAACAAAGCTTGCACACACACACACACACACACACACACATACACACACACTCACACTCTCAAGGAAGAGTCCTGAAATTGATGTACAGACTCTTATTTTAGTCATAGAATTAGATAAAACGTAATATAATGATCTGAATAAAGCAGTATTAAAATGAAGAACTTAACTTCTTTTTCAATAGGTAAAGAGTACCTTGGTGATTTTTGTGTAGTGGGTAAACTTGGATTTTATGTACTGGCAAACTGACTAGAGGCTAGAGAAGAGGAAATAGGTGGACTTTGGAGCCTGGGGATAAGCAGCCTCCATCCTTTGGAGAAAGGGAATAGAGTAGGGGAGGAGAGAACATACATACTTAGGTAGCATTTGTGTAGTATAAAGACAATCAGAAAAGGTTAAGTTTCCCTAATATGGGTAGCCTATTTCTTTGCTTCTTTCAACTTCAGTCTATCTTATTATAATCAAGGATTTAGAGTCCTTAAAGGATCTATATACCATTTCTTCCTTTGTAAATTATATGCTATCAAGTGTATACTTTTAAGATTGTAGTCTCAGAACAAATCTATGTAAAACTCATCTATTTTCATTTATATACTTGGAAAAAAAAGAATGAACTGTAGAAATGTGATTTTTCGTACTTAATGTGTTACTATGATCCTGATTGGCTCACATTTTATCAGGAATTTGACAAAAATATATCAGCATCATTTCAGGGTGCTGAGAAACTTATTGAGGAAGAGAGGCAAGTGTCCTACTGCTTCTGGAACATTCTTCCATTTGACCTGAATAATAACCACACCTGTCCATTACATTTTATAAAGTTTCCTAAATTTGTGGAGCTGAGTTCATCTCAAATTTGGGATACACTCTTGGGGCCTTCATGACTCTTTATGAAAGACTAGGTGAAAAAATAGAATTAATACAAAATCTCATGTGCCTAGACACATTTCCTCCAAATGTGTTGATTTGCACAGAAACAGCTTCAGTTGGATGCTTAGTGAGAAGAAAGCACAGAAGCCCAAGACAGAGCAGAAAAACAGTAACTCTCACACCAGCTTTGTGTTATTTAGGAAACATAAGGGAATAGATTTCATCATCAGTGCAACAATTTTGTGAGTAAACTAATTTTTCTAGGTAATTCTTCAAATCTAAAGTGATTTTAAAATAACTGGGAATCTACAAGGAGTACTGTGAATCTATAAGGGGAAGTAGAAATTCTTTATTTAAAAAGTTAATTAAGCTTGGAGTTTCAACAAACTGCAGTTTGAGGTTGTACCTCTTTCACATTACTTAGGTTATGATCATGAAACTACTGGAAATACTGGATGTTCACCAAACACATGAAAATAATTATTTATCTTGTTTAGCACCAAAGAACAGATGTCAACACACAATCATGTAAGGAAAGATAGCTTTTACTAGAGGGAAATGAGAAACATAACCAGTGCCAACAGTTTTGTTTTTTTTTTTTCCATTGTTTACATTTTGATCCAATGGAGCAAAGGATACACTCCAATTAAAACAATCTTTTGGAAGAAAGCTGAGAAGGAGAGTGTGGTACTAGCAGCCAGTATGAAACGACAGGTGTTGAATGTTCCATAGACTATAGTTGTCTTTAATTTAAAATAACCTAGTATGTAATGAGTTTGAAATAGAGAAAACAAATTCATCTACATAGATTTATCTTTGTTTAAGGAAAAAAACATTTGGCAACAGGAGATAGAATTCTGTTTCTTTTTTTTTTTTTTTTTTTTTTTTAAAGATTTTATTTATTTATTTGAGAGAGAATGAGATAGAGAGAGAGAGAGCATGAGAGGGGGGAGGGTCAGAGGGAGAAGCAGACTCCCTGCTGAGCAGGGAGCCCGATGTGGGACTCGATCCTGGGACTCCAGGATCATGACCTGAGCCGAAGGCAGTCGCTTAACCAACTGAGCCACCCAGGCGCCCCAGAATTCTGTTTCTTTATATTTGGAGGTCAATATCACTTTCCCATGAATTTCTGTCTTTCAGTAATCCATTTAGAAGCTAATCCAATTCAAGAAAAGGGCTGACCCAGGAAGTAAACATTTATCTAACTATCAACAATCCTCTGCATTCCTCCTCAGACTTCCTGCAACCCCCTATGAATAGGAATGCCAACTCTGGTCAGGAGGTTGATGGTTTCTGAGAGCAATTTTGGGGGTCGGCAAAACAAACAGAACAAAACAAAACAAAACCTTCAAAAAATGTTTTTAGAAGTGATATTTTGGCATTATAATTTCAGGTAATGACATATTTACCAATTCACACAATACCAGTTTCAAGTCAGAAAATATCCTTCAGAACACAATTTAATTGCCCCCAGTATTTGCATAAAGCCAGATCACTTTGCTTTGCAGACACACACCCAGTGAGAAGGGGAAAAGGAGTAGCATCTTCTAGGACTCTTCAGTCTGTTGGGTACATGTGCTAGTTCCATGCATTGCAGTTTCTCCCGGTTAGCCTTTATTTTGCCCTAGGGCTGTTTACTGTTCTCTAATGTTAAGTGCAGTTTGAGTACAAGATCACGAAGAACCCCTAAAGTCTTCTAATACTCCTTTGGAACTTCATTTACAAGTTTATGTGTGGACATGTTTTAGTTTGTTTGATAATGGAATATCTAGGTAAAACTGTAACTCTGTGTTGAACCTTTTGAGGACCTGCCAGACTGTATCAAAGGGGTTACATTATTTTACATTCCTACCAGCAGCGCATGATGGTTCCAACTACTCTCCATCCTCGCCAACAACCTTCATTTCATGTCATTTTGACTGTAGTCATCCTGATGGATGTGAATAAAGTAGTATCTCGTTGTGGTTTCAATTCGTTTTTCCTTGTTGGCTAATGATGTCGAACTTCTTTTCAGGTGCTTATTGTCCACTTGAATTTTTTTTGAGAAATGTCTATCAGATTTCTTGTCCATTATTTAATTGGGGTATTTTTGTCTTTTTGTTACTGAATTGTAAGAGTTCAATTTTTGAATAACTTATTACCACCTATTTCTACTTAAGAGATTCAGTTTCCCAGATGCATTTTTTAAAGTGAAATTAGTAGGGGCAAAAGATACCCTAGCAGTTAATAAAACAGTTAATATTATTGTTTCTTGATAATTTACCATGTATGAAGTAGGAACTAAGGCTTTTATGTATCCTAGCTCATTAAATTAGTACCTTTAATTATCAACCTTACTTTAAGGTAAGTTTTATAAATTATTCTTTAAAGTTGAATAAAATTAAACTTAAAATTTTTTTTTTTTTTAAGATTTTATTTATTTATTTGAGAGAGAGAGAATGAGAGATAGAGAGCACGAGAGGGAAGAGGGTCAGAGGGAGAAGCAGACTCCCTGCCGAGCAGGGAGCCTGATGCGGGACTCGATCCTGGGACTCCAGGATCATGACCTGAGCCGAAGGCAGTCGCTTAACCAACTGAGCCACCCAGGCGCCCTAAACTTAAAAATTTTAAGTAAACTGTACAAAATCAGAGTGCTGATAAATGAGAATTTGAACATAAAATCAAACTCATGCTATTATGAGTTAAGCTTGAACTTTTAAACCTTTCATAATATTTCCTCCAATTTTTAGTATAGGTATATATCTGATATGACTAAAATTGGCATGTAGTGGGAATTTGGCTGGAGAGAGGTGTGCAGGAAGGCTGGGAAGTAAGAGAATCATGTGAGAAACTGCCTCGTGAGGTGGCACACTTTCTAGGCCCCAAAATCTTCATTCACAGGTCCTTCCTCTGATTATAATTTTCTGATATTTCGTGAAAGCTGCAGGAAATATTTAACAATTAAGCCAAAGCCCCAATAATCCAAGCAATCATTTTTATTAAATACTAAATGCCAGTATAACACAGTTTGCGGCAGTTTGCAAAATAAAATTCTCCTCTGTCACTTATTTTTAAAATTCTAGGCAAAATCCTATATAAGATTTAAAAATACATTATTAAGAAATAGGTAATGATTTTCAAACGACCTAAAGATTTTGATTATTAAATGCTATATTAGAGATCTTAGACTGTTTTGCAATACAATATTAATTTACCTGAGAAATTATCCCAGGAGGAATAGCAACATGTGTTTCCAACTAAACTTATTACTTTAAAAGCTTGGCAAATGACAACTATGAAAAAAAAAATCCCCTTAAAAACCGTAGACTAATTGGCTGAATATAAAGTCTCTCGGGTCAGAAACAACAGCTGTGCATATACATTAAGGCAAAATATGAGGCAAGAGGAACGGATAACAGCAAATAAGTCTGTCATTTTATGTTGAATGATACAAGAACTCCTAAATGTTTCCTTTCTCTCCTGCATTCTGTACATAGACCCACATGGTCTATGTCGATGAGTAATGACTTGCCATTCCAAAAAAAAAAAAAAAAGTTTGTTTATTTGTTTTTTTCCTGTCACAGTTCTTCCCGTTGTCTGCTCACATCCTTGGCTCAGTTCAGCCTCACAGGGAGGCAAATCTGGGGAGAAGGTCTGATCTTCCTTACCCGGCCTTTGTAATCTACAGCACCTCCGTTAAGCTTGTTCTGACTTTGACATCATTTCCACATTTTTTTTTGTACTTATATTTCAATTGCTTGCTTTCTGTTTTATACTGTAAGTGCTCAGAGGTAAAGACCACATCTATCTTGCTCTCTATTTCAATTGTAACTCCTAGTACCAACTAAAAAATTATTTGTTAAATGGACATTTAAATTTGCAAATTCTTTACCTATATGTCCCTTGCTTCCTTACCTATACACATTAAAAATTTAATATGATTGGATTGTCAACATTGAAGTCAGATTCGGGGGGGTTATGACTTTTCAGAGGTAATAAAATATCAAGCATTTTATGTTAAAATAAATCTCTTCTCCTAATAATTATAGGGGATATTTTTTCTAACTAAATTTCAGATCTGTGAATGAGAATTAGCTTGTTCAGTTGGTATTGTCTTGCCAATGTTTAAACTATGAGGATGAAAAACTGTAAATATGTTTACAAATGTGTGTGTGTATGTGTATCACTTTAGCAAATACTGCATTTACTACTTACACAATGCATGTAGTAAAAAGGAAAACTATTTAGGAAGAAGTTTAAAACCTTATACAAAACAACTAATATCCTAAAAAAATACATATGTACAACTTGTATATTTCCTTTCCAGTATAAATATTTCAAACACTAAGAAGCAAAGATGAGAAAAAAACAGATTTTGGGTAACCAATGCATATTAAGGGGAAAAAAAACAAAACAAAACATCTGCGTCCTAAATAAATTATAAATTTCTTTAGCCAGAATAAATTTCCCTGAAACACCATTTTGGCATGCTGCATATTCAATAACAAAAACATAGCAAATAAATATTGACTTGGATAGGTGGATATTGACAGTGATAGCACTTAATTCTTGACTCTTCTATGGCTTTCTAAAAGGAGTTGAGAATGAAGTATGAGTTAATTTGGTCATAAATCATCAATATTTCTTCTGATATCTGGTACTGAATAGTGTAAGAAAAAAGATCACTATTCTTTCAGAGATATGTGAATTTAAATCTTTGAAAATTTACAGAGCCCTTCCACATACTGGTAGGTTTCCCAATTTTTTAAAAGTAAAGTTTTCCACATTGAATCATGTGTGTGTGTGTTGTATGTGTGCATGTGTATAAAAGTTGATGCAATGTGTGAGAAATACATTCATATATGAATATTGGTTTGAAGGAGGAAGAAGCAGAATTTTATAGGAGTTAAGAGTTCATATTAGCTCTGTCTTAGATATTAAAGTATATATTTTGCAACTTATTTTCAGAATTTGTGTAAAACACTAAATTTCTCTACATTTCTATTCCAGGGTTATTTTAAGTATTAAATAAAGCAAGGAATGAAAAGTAATTAGCCCAGGACTTGGCTCAGTACTTATCCTCATAGTAGTGGCTGTATTGGTGTGCCCATTAAAAAAATCAAAATTTTATTTCTATTATGCTTTACCTTTGAATTTGTCCTATAAACAGTACATAATATTCTAAAAATAAAGACATTTTCTGTTTAAGGACAGAAAATGAAGAAGACTTAGTTTCACAACCTGTATTTTTCCAATTGGAAAAAACCTTCATAGATAATCTGAAAGAGCATTCTTTTATTAACATTTTATCTTTTCTTTTTTTTTATTATGTTAGTCACCATACAGTACATCATTAGTTTTTGATGTAATGTTCCATGATTCATTGTTTATGTATAACACCCAGTGCTCCATGTAATATGTGCTCTCCTTAATACCCATCACTGGGCCAACCCATCCCTCCAGCCCCCTTCCCTCTGAAACCCACAGTTTGTCCCAGAGTCCATAGTCTCTCATGGTTCATCTCCCTTTCTGATTTCATTTTTCCCTTCCTTCTCCTAATGTCCTCCATGCTTTTCCTTATGTTCCACAAATAAGTGAAACCATATGATAATTGACTTTCTCTGCTTGACTTACTTCACTTAGCATGATCTCCTCCAGGTCCATCCATGTGGATGCAAAAGTTGGGTATTCATCCTTTCTTATGGCTGAGTAATATTCCATTGAATATATGGGACCACATCTTTATCCAATCCTCTATTGAAGAGCATCTCAGCTCTTTCCACAGTTCGGGTATTGTGGACATTGCTCATATGAACATTAGGGTGCATGTGGTCCTTCTTTTCACTACATCTGTATCTTTGGGGTAAATGCCCAGGAGTGCAATTGCTGGGTCATAGGGTAGCTCTATTTTTAATTTTTTGAGGAACCTCCACACTGTTTTGCAAAGTGGCTGTGTCAACTTGCATTCCCACCAACAGTGTAAGAGGGTTCCCCTTTCTCCACAACCTCTCCAATATTTGTTGCTTCTTTTCTTGTCAATTTTTGCCATTCTAACTGGTGTAAGGTGGTATCTCCATGTGGTTTTGATTTGAATTTCCCTGATGGCTAATGATGATGAACATTTTTTCATGTGTCTGTTAGCTATTTGTATGTCTTCTTCAGAGAAGTGTCTGTTCATGTCTTCTGCCCATTTTTTGACTTGATTATTTGTTTTTTGGATGTTGAGTTTGAGAAGTTCTTTACAGATCTTGGAAATCAGCGCTTCGTCTGTAGTGTCATTTGCAAATATCTTCTCCCATTCTGCGGGTTGCCTCTTTGTTTTGTTGACTGTTTCCTTTGCTGTGCAGAAGCTTTTTATCTTTCCTATACACTAACAATGTAATTGTAGAAAGAGAAATTAGGGAATCAATTCCATTTACAACAGCACCAAAAACCATAAGATACCTTGGAATAAACCTAACCAAAGAGGTGAAGGATTTATACTCTAGGAACTACAGAACACTTATGAAAGAAATTGAAGAAGACACAAAAAGATGGAAAAACATTCCATACTCATGGATCAGAAGAATAAAAATTGTTAAAATGGCTGTGCTGCCTAGAGCAATCTACACCTCAACGCCATCCAGATCAAAATACCAATGCCATTTTTCAAAGTGCTGGAACAAACAATCCTAAAATTTGTATGGAACCAGAAAAGACCCCGAATCACCAAGGAAATTGTGAAAAAGAAAAACAAAGCTGCCTGATTTCACGTTGCCTGATTTCAAGCTATATTACAAAGTCGTGATCACCATGACAGCATAGTACTGGGACAAAAACAGACACATAGACCAATGGAACAGAATAGAGAGCCCATATATGGACCCTCAACTCTATGGTCAAATGATCTTCGACAAAGCAGGAAAAAGTTTGCAATGGAAAAAAGACAGTCTCTTCAATAAATGGTGCTGGGAAAATTAGACAGCTATATACAGAAGAAAGAAACTCAACCATTCTTTTACACCATACACAAAGATAAACTCAAAATGGATGAAAGACCTCAATGTGAGACAGGAATCCATTAATATCCTAGAGGAGAACATAGGCAATAACCTCTTTGATATCGGCCACAGCAACTTCTTTCAAGACATGTCTCCAAAGGCAAGGGAGACAAAAGTGAAAATGAACTTTTATTTTATAATTTTTAAAGAATTGTTGCCCTAAAAGACTTCAGAGTATCTTAAAATAGATTGTACATTTTAAAGTGTCTGATCATTTGCTCAATACCTAATTTATTCTACAGAAGACATTTGGCATATGAAATTACAGAAAAATAGAATAGATATAAAAGTCTTGTTGTAAATGGAACCATTAAACAGTGCTTGCTTTGTCACATTTCGTTGTGACTGGTTAGAGATGTGACATCAGGTAATACATTTCAGAGTGATGAGGTGAAGAAATTAGATACTGAATGCTTTGTAGTTCTCTCAATATATAAAACTTTTAAATCTCATTTAAGGAATGACACATCCTAAAACTGCAACCAACCAAAGCTTCTCAAATAGACAATAACCAGAAAAATTGAATTATTTTTTTAAGAAAAGAAGTATTTTGTACACTAGGGTCTGAATCACTACAAAAAGCCTTTGTTAGAATTACTGCCAAGCATGACCTATGTATTTATTCAAGATTGCATAATTTGCATTACTGTATTTAAAAATTTAAATAAAATAATTATGTGTATGTATTTACAATATTTTAAAGTGTTCAATATCAGACCCAATGAGTTGCTGTGTGTGCAATGTGATATTTTAATTTTTTTGAGATAGAAGTATACTTTTTCTTCACTCATTTTTAGAATTGAATTTTATGGATCCCAAGGTAAGCATAAGGATACTGTCCTATGGATAACAAATACTGAATTACTGATGAATTGGTGGTGTTTTTGGCAGTTTATATCTCAGTAGCATCAAGATATTCAGAGCTAGTAAAGACAGAAATACTTTCAAAAGAGAGTTATAATTTTAATTGAAACACAAAGAACTTAGGTGGACAAGTTCAATCAGCTCTGTTTCCTAAGGAGAATAATTAAAACAAACAAATTGGGGCACTTAGGTGGCTCAGTCAGTGAAGCATCCAGCTCTTGATTTCAGCTCAGGTCATAATCTCAGGGTCATAAGAAGGAGCCCTGAGTTGGGCTCCATGCTAAGTGTGTATCCTGCTTAAGGTTCTCTGTCCCTCTTCCTCTGCCAGTCACCCCTGCTCTCTCTCAAAAATTAAAAAAAAAAAATTTAAAAGGGCAGATAAAATTTTAAGTAATTATTCTCTATTCGGCAATTTGTATAAGTTATGAAATAATTTCTAAAATTAATAAATTGAAATTTTAGAGTATACTAGTATTATGAAATTTAAAACATGCAAATATCTATGCAATGTATATTCATTGAGTACCTTTCAGTTAAAGACCTTATGTTAGATGAAAGAGGGATTAAAAATATGTCCTGAGAGTTTATTCCTTCACTAATGAAGCTGGCAGTCTTGTGTAGGGGTAAGAAAGTGGGCAACTGATATAAGACATTCATTTTATACTTTTTGGAAAATATTTTTGTGTTTTTCACAGAGGAGAGACATTAATTCTACTCAAATTGAGCAATATATTTTTTTAAAGGGATAGGATTTGAACTGAGCCTCACTAGCACCTGTATGATTTTAGCTGGCAAGAGTTTGGAAATAGTCTGAATTTAGAAAGTAAGACATAAAAATCATGGAGGACAAAACATATAGTATATGTTCAAGAGACAGACAAGTCCCATCTATCAAGCTATCTATGATAGTTTGGTTTCAGGGAAGAGGACTGGGGATTTATAAGGTACACTGCACCAGAGAGACAAGCATGAGTCTAATCATGGAATGCCATATATGAACCTCATTCTTTGAGAAGAGGAGAGTCAATGCAGATTGTTTACAATGGAAGGGCCATGACCAGAGGGGTCATATCTGGAAGAATGCAGTCCAGGGTAGTTAGTGTTCCAAGGGAAATGGCAACAATACTCTGAGCTACTGTATGTTGAGAGGAACAATGAATGAAGATATTTCTGAATTAGAATATTCATTGACTGTTTAAAAAAAGTATTTAATGCCAAATACATGCCATGCGCTGTCCTAGGACCTAATAACAGAGAGATTTTTTTTAAAAAAGAGAAGTTTCCTACTCTTGGGGATCTTGTGTTTTAAATTGTACTGGTCAGGGAAAGGTTCTCTAGGAAGATGACATTGAAGATGGAATGTGATGGTAAATAAGCAGCCAGTTATGCAACAATAAAAGGAAAGAGCATTCCAGGTAGAGGGTACCATTACTAAAGCCTTACTGAGGAAGAAATGCAGAAGCTTGGTGCTTTCAAATGACAGAAGCTTTCTATGCTTGCAGCTTGAATGGCAAGGGATAGAATGGTAAAAGAAAGTGAAACAAGGTAGAGTAGAAGTTTGTAAGCCACCATAAAAAATTCTGGTCTGTTTTTAATTGGAATTGGTGGACATTAAGTAGGAAAGAGATAGATTTTAGTTAGTGTATATAAAATCGTAGTCAAGTCTTATCAAAAATGGATCATATGAGGTAGAATGAATAGCAGATGATGTCTCCAGTGTTTTGAGGCTGTCTGACCTGGATTGTGATTCCATTATGAAAAAAGAAAAAGGAAGAAAAACTTTGAAATGAAAGTTTGGAATGAAAATGCTGAGGTTTTTTTTTTTTTTTTTTTTTTTTTTGTGTGTGTGTGTGTGTGTGTGTAGGAGTGTAAAATTGTAACATTATAGATCCCTGGACTGGAAAATGTCACAGAGGATAAGGGCTATGCTGACAAATACTGTATAGAAGTCAAGAGCGATAAAGACAGAGAAGATGCAAATTGATTTACCAATTACAAGGTCATTGTAAATTATCCAGGTAGCAGTTTGCCAGAGTGATGAGAAGCCACATTAATAAGGTTGAAATAGGAGGTGAGAGGTGGAGATGTCAAGTGAATTCTATTATTAAAAAATAATTAGCTGTGAAATAAAGCAAAAGATTCAGCAATTTCAGTTATTTTATAGCACTGGAAAATAACTTTTTTCTCTATAATATGAAGCAAACATCTAAAAATTGATCGGTGGTTATTTTGATCAACTTTCTGCATTTTCAGTTTTGGAAGTAATATGTCACCTGTTTCACAGTTACACATATTTTTAATTTAACAACTTGCTGTGCATATTGGTCTGATTTTGTTTGATCGCTTAATAATGACAAGGAGTGAAAAATACTTAAAATATGGAAAGTAGTTTAATAGATATGAATTTGATTTATATGGTTTAATTTTATGTTTTAATATGCAGAGTCTCATTTAAGGACACTATTATAATTTAGAGGGGAAATGAAGTGAATGAAAATAACCCAAACTATAGCTTTCAATACTGTTTCTAAGCCTTTGTTTCATACCATATAAAACAAAGGCAGTTGAGCTCAATTTAAAGGCAAACTTCTGGTCTAAAACACTATGTTAAACATTTCGAAGACCTTTTTAGAGCTCACATGACAGAAATAATAGAATTACCTATGACTCTAAAGCTCTTTTTGATGTATTGGCTCATTTGATCTCCATGACAACTTTATGTGTATTTATCCACAAAGTTGAGCAAATTGAATCTTAATGAAAGTGAGTTGGATTTTATCGTTTGACAATATGAGAATTAAAATATTGTTTCTGGTTTTCTGATACTTAAATCAGAGCTCTTGCCAATAAGCAGTGTCCAAAATAGTCCAAGAAAGCTTGTAATAACCCAGTGAATTTATGATTTTTCCTGCCATGGTTTCTAGAAAGTTCAGAGATCAATTTGGCAATTATATGGGGTCTTTTTAATCCAGTTCTATATTATTTTAGTGCATTGTAATTTTACATTGCTTTATCACTATATATCTAGGCAATCTTAGTTGTCATTCTTTGATAAGAAAGTTTATATTACATTTGAAACCGGACAGCACGATTACAAAGGATGAATAAATGGATGAATGAAAGTATAAAATAATTCCTTGACTTTTTTGCATATGTTTGAAAAGATACTTATTCAGCTTAGATTTGCATTTTAGTAGCATATCTGAATACAATTTATTGAGTAAATATTAACTGAATGCCTATTAAACATATTAATGTTTATAGAAGATTTTAAAGAACAGTGTAGTGTACAATATGAGCAGAGGGTTATTGCCAAGGAAAAGTCATTCATCAAGAGATCTCACAATATGATTTTACACAATATGATCTCACAATATGATTTTAAGTACTTCACCTTAATCCAATGAGTAAACATCTAAGTTTTAGAATTAGAATCATGACTTTTATGCCCAGGCACAATAGCTCTTTCTGTCCAGGGTGAATGCACATAATAGCCACGTTCAAACTTAGCTTATTTTATATAAACCAGAATTGCAGTGTATTAATTTAAAGAAAAAAAATATTTGCTGAAGGAAATATATTTGTATCATCTGTCAAATGCTTCTTATTACAAAACAACATGGGAAAGCCAAATTATAATCAGAAATTTGGTGATTTTTTTTGTTGAGTAAGAATAAGACCCTCAAGGAGTAAAAATATTCCCTGTGAAATAGACAATATAAATGAAGTTAAAAGGCACATGGTAGATTGAAAAAAAAAAATATTTTCCTAATATGTAACACACAATGGATTGATACAGGGACAATATAAAGCATTCTCACAAATCAAAAAGAAGGCAAAACTAATAGAATTAGGGCGCCTGGGTGGCTCAGTCGGTTAAGCGTCTGCCTTCGGCTCAGGTCATGATTCCAGCGTCCTGGGATGGAGTCCTGCATCGGGCTCCCTGCTCTGTGGGGAGCCTGCTTCTCCCTCTCCTCCCCACTTGTGCTCTCTCTCTCACTATCTCTGTCTCTCTCTGAAATAAATAAAATCTAAAAAAAACCTAATAGAATTAAAGGAAACATAATTTCAGAATAATAATTTAGAAGAATGTGCTGAAGATATATAAAGAACAAATAGATTAATAAATATATGAAAGTCTACTCAATCTCATTGTAAATCAAAATTAAAATAGATATGATTGCTTGCATCACAGTGGCAAGGTGAGGAACAAAAACATTTTTACAATCCTACTGTTGGTTAAAGTCCTTCATTTTTATAAGATGGCTTTGTGAACTATTTGGACAAGTCTGTCACATTCTTTAAGCTAAGAGGTATTTTTAGTAGACTAGATTTGGAAACCCCTTGCCTCAGTTACTGTCTTCATATATACAAGCAGGAACAGTACACTCAGTGGATTAACATATTTTAATTGATGCTACTATTTTATTCACTCTTGTTCTCATAGGTATCTATGGTCTGTGTGTCATTCCTGTTGTTTAAAGTGATTTTATATAGTTCTGCTTTGATTAATTATGGAATGACTTTATAATATTGGTCAAAGACCAACCTCATTTTTCTTATTTTCAAATTATTAGAGACCATGTCTGTTTCCATTTATGAAAATTAATGTATATTTAAATGTAATATTAGAATTTTTACATTTTCTAAAAGTCCTATACTTTTTTATATGTATAAAAAGTAAGTTATACATAGGCAAAACAAAGAAGACAAACTCCGTATCCCACATAGACTCTAATTCCAGTTATTTAGAAATCATTTATCCATTTTATTAATAAGATTAAAGTATAATTTTATTCTACTACCTTTCCTGATACTTTTTTTCTGTATTTGACATCAGTTATTAGAATTCATTTAGATGATTTTAACTTTTAAAGTGAAAAAATTACTTCTAATCTGCTTAGGCAAGTGATAATGCACCTGCTGTTTAAAATACTCAATGTTAAAGAATATTGTTTAATTGTAGTGACATGTCTGTTTTACCAATAAAATGCTTTAAATTTAGATTTATTCAAAACAAAATCACAAATGGAATCACTAAACTGATTACTATTTAACATTTTGGCATGCTTTTTCAATCTTTCCACAGCTCTTATCACAGTGCATAACTGAACATATGGCTTTGTAGAATTCTCTGAAGACTGCAGAAGGAAGTGATTTTTTTTTTTAAAGACATTGATTCTAGTGTGTGTTGAGCTTGTATGTCTGTGTGTATATGTGAGTGCCAGAGTATGCTGCACAATATGAGGCTGAGGGTTTCTGCCAAAGGAAAGCATGTGGCTATTCATCACAGGGCAATCATTTACAGAATGCTCTTTCCCCTTTCCACAATTAAGTTGCCAAATGTGGAAAAGTTAAGTGAATAGCCTGTTTAACTGAAAGGCTACTTATACAATGACTACATGAGTACAACTGTGCAAAGAATATACATACACACAAACATATGAAGAACTTATGCTCTCAAGAAATAGTTTGTTTTAAATGTACATAGTTTTTATTTTTTAATTTTTTTGAAAAATTTTTTAAGTTTTATTTTATTATGTTATGTTAGTCACCATACATTACATCATGAATTTTTGATGTAGTGTCATAGTTTTTACTTTAAAGTATAAAAATATATTAGGATAAAATTCTTTGGAAAAGTAAAATAGAAATACAAAACCTACAACTATGATTTCAACCAGCAATTTGAAATTTCTAATTTTCTAAGAAGGTATTTACATGGATATTTAAATAAATGGTGGTAGATGTTAAGTGGTTATAGTATTTGCAGTTCACTGCGTACATTTAAGTTGTGTTGCAGCAGTTTTGATTTTAAAATATCAATCTTTATAATTCAGAATTGTTGAAACGAGATGAACAATTTCATCTTTAAACTATGTGAGTATATACATTGCTTTTCACATTCTTTAAGGGAGTTTTGAGTAAGCAAATTGGAAGAATACTGTTCAATTATACAAATTGAGAAGATAACATAGGTAATAGAATGGCAATAAAAGAGTGCATGGAAGCATTTCATATTTGAAGAGAGAATTCAGTAAGACAGAATAAGTGATTGCCAGAAATAGGTTGACACTGAGCAAAGAACAGAGGTGTTAAATACAAAGCTAGGTTTAGTCTGAGATTGGAAGACTGGAAATGTTCCATCATAAGAGTTTTAAACTTTTCCTTGATTTTTATTTGGCATAATCCATCTAAACAGATTTTGGAACATGAATCAGATCTTCTTAACTCTTTAGCCATTCCCTTATTCAGGTTTACTGAAGTATCAAGATATATCACTACTTAAATATAGTTATTGCAATTAGGAAAATAAAACACTGTACTTTGATCAACTAAATGTCTGAATTATCTAAATTTTTAATTCACAAGAACATACACTATTGTCAGCTAACTTAGTATTGTCTTTATTCTATCTTTTCTGTTTTATTTTCATTGAAAATTTGATAAATCATACTGGTTCACCACCATCACTCCTTCCGACCCCTCAGTTTTTATACCTAACTAATTCTACACACACATACACCTCTAAATTCAGCTTCAACAACTAGATTTATGCACTTAGCTTTACTACATTAAGTGTTAAAATATATATAAATAAGACATTATTTATATATATATCAAAGAAAAAAATATATAAATAAGACATTATCCTGTCCCCAAGTTGTTCACAGACTAGTAGAAAGACAGACCTAGAACATAATTCAATAATGGGGTGATATAAAAAGAATGATTGAATAAAGTTCAATGTATGGCAGCAGAGTGACCCTAGTGTGCAAGAAAGACGTGAGGGAAGACTTTAGAAACACCATGAAATCAGAGGGAGGTTTTGAAGACTGAATAGGAGATTTGCAAAGGAATCCAAAGGAGAAGGAGTATTTTGAATGGAGGAAATGTCACAAAAGAATATGATATGTTTATATTACTGCTCAAAATGGAAGAAGTAACTCTGGAAAATAAAATGTCAGTATAGATGGATATGGTTGGGAGGAGAGATTGAGGAAGCAGTACAGGATGGTAGTGAGGAATCCGGCAGCTCCAAAAGAATGGACCCGTCTGCATATGTTGGCTTAAGCCTCAAGGTCTCTGCAGTCCTTCCACGACCCCTCCTGTACCCATCCCCAGGCTGTAAATTGACTAGTGTCTACAATGAAAGGGAATTTAGGTGTATGCATCTCTATTATGTACCGGCCACACTGACTCATGTAAACCTCCTACAAGCCTCCTGCATTAAGGCAGGAAAGATAAGCAGAAACCAGCAGGTCCTGAAGGCATCTGTACACAACACTAAAAAGTTAAGATTTTGTCCTATTTATGGTAGCAATTCAATATTTAAAATAATAAAACAAAATGTTAGACATGTGTTTTGGAACCATCACTTAAGTAGCAGTATGGAGAATGCATTGGAGGGGCTTTGGTGGAAAAATTGAAGTATATAATTCAGGTATCCATCGTGATATTGTTTTAATTCACTTAGTTGTTAGCAGATGATAGTTTGTTTAATTTTGTCATCTTGAATAGAAGCTGGTCACATATTAAAATAAAATAAATCAATTGTGTTTTATTATTTACTTCGGGTAAGCCAGATGTTAATGTCACATATATAAGCATGGATTTTATAAACTACAAGGAAGAAATCTTTTTTTTTTTTAACAAGGAAGAAATCTTAATTGAGGAAAGCAGAAAATTTGAAATGAAAGATTTTCTGAAAATGTTCAAACTCACTTGAGGATTCTAGTTTTTGTTCTTTTAAGAACTATTACTCTCCTCTACCATACATTATGCTCAAGGAAACCACTAATAAATGGAAATAATAATGACATAGTAATTTGTCCCTGGTGGATTCTTCCACATTTTGGTAATGGCTTGTATAACAAGCTTAAAGTAGATAGGAAAGAATAATAGGGAAATACGTGCACATACTATAATCTTTATTGTCTCATGTCATATTATTAAATGTTCATCCATTATGGGTGTAATACAAATCTACTCAAGACAATGCTATTAAAAAGAAACCCGTAATTATAGCAGGGAGAAGAAGCTTTGAAAGTGGGATCAATAGGTGAACTTCAAAGTATCTGTTAAAAAACAAAAGTGGGATCATTTGGGGAATTTTTGAATATTTGTGATTCTATGCCCATGCACCCAAATTATTATGACCTACAAAGCTCTGGCATAATTTTACCACAGCTTGGTTTCTTGCACATCTGGATTTAGTTGGTGGCTTCAGTAACATAGGTTTTTTTCAACAACAGTCTACATTTAGTTTCAGGATTTTGTATTAAGAGCATTGGAGAAAATTTGTAAGGCTGGGGACTAATTCCTTGAAATGGAAGTTTTGGCAGGAAAGGTAACCATAGATAGCCTTTCATATTTCCACACAGGAAAAACTATCAAAATATGAATAGTCAGATATTCAGAAAGTCAGGAATATAAAAGTCAAGGTACTTATTTGACTCGACAATCTGAACTTTAGAGGAAAGTGTTGTGAAGGATCAACCAAAGGGTAGCACTATAGTTGGTCTACATGTGTAGTCAGAGTTTGGATTCAAGTTGGACCTTATCTTAAAGTTGGAGAGATGAAGAACAAGTTAATGTGTAAATTGCTGAGAAATATTCCTGTGGCATTCCCAATGGCATATATTGAAAACAAAGCTATACTGAATCATTAATGTGGGCCAATTAGCATCACAATTTGATGTTCTATGTATAGCCTGAAATAGATCCCATACTGTATTATCATTTCTATTTTATAAGGGGGGAGGTTGAAGTATGGTGAATGTTATTGTTCTTATCAGTAATGGCATTCAGTATGTTTTGATAATTTAAAATATGTGCTTTCTTTGTCTTCTAGAATCCATTTTCCATGTGGTTAGGAATTGTCAAAAATTGCACTGGAAAAAGTTATACAGGTAAGAAAGACCTTATTCAAGGCTATTCTGATAGGAGACAGAGACCCAAAACTGGTCTGAACTCAACTCCATGGGAAAAAAAAGAATGCAAGAGTTTTTAGGAGAGGGGATGGATGGTTCTGGGTCATCAGTGCTTGCTAATAGAGAAAGGATTCTGAAATGTGTATAAATTTTGACTTAGTAATTCACCTTCTAAAACTTTACTTCTCAAAAACCATCTAAGAAGCAGAGAAACATATTTTTATGTATCAGTATATAATGTAGCATTAATAGTGAACACCAGAAACAACCCAGATGGGTAATACAAGGAAATTAGTAAACAAATGTTCTATCCAAATGAGGGCACACTATGTAACCACTAGACAATGTTTGGGGTATATATTTATAAATATAGAAAGATATTTATGGTATTAGTCAAATAAACTATACAGATCATACATATGTGGAATATATATTGTTTTTTAACAATACTGTGTAATAGAAAATATAGACTAATATAGAGTTTAGATTTAGCAGTTTTTATTTATCAATTGTGAAATTAAGGTGATATATTTTACCATTTTTGTATTTTTTAATTTTACCCAGAATGAAAACATCACTTGTATAATTAAAAAAATAAGGAAAATGAGAGAGAGAATTTTAAAAAGGGAGACAGAATGTAAAAGGAATTTAAAAATAAGAAATGCTTGACTTTAGCAAAATGAAGTTAAAATGATCACTGAATTCATAGAAAATTAGTATCACGGGGCACCTGGGCTTCTCAGTCAGTTGGGAGTCTGCCTTTGGCTCAGGTCATGATCTCAGGGTCCTGGGATCAAGCCCCACATCCGGCTCCCTGCTTGGCAGGGAGTCTGCTTCTCCCTCTCGCGCTGCCTGCCACTCCCCCTGCTTGTGCTCTCTCTTTCTCTCTCTTTCTGACAGATAAATAAATACAATCTTAAAAAAAAAAGAAAAAAATTAGTATTGTATTAATAATGGATTGTATTTCATTAGGGGTTTTTAACTTGTGACAAATAGAAAAAGTCAACTCTAGTTTATACAGATCATAACGATAACACAATCATAATATGTATATGTATGATATACAATTATAAACTAATTGTGGATTTAATTATATGTATGTTAATATTTATTAGACGACAACGTGTTTGTGGCTTAGATATGTGTAACAGATATGCAGACATCTGGCTTTAGTCATGACTGAAATGGGATCATCAGGTCCAGCCTTTCTTCATTGCTTTGCTGTTTGTTTTGTGCTTTGTCTCTGGTAGGACCCAGGCTCACAGTACATTAAGTTATATGTTTTTGTATTTGTTAACAAATTAACACCCAAGTAGCTGGAAATGTGCCCTGCCATGGGGTATATATATATATATATATATATATATATATATATATACTCAAGGCCAGGAGATATGGTGCTCTGTAATTGGGCAAGTTCAGGTAAAGTTCTCAGTATTTCAATTACATGGAGTGAATAGAGAAAAGATGGCTCCCCAGCTGAAAATCCAGGTACTATTATATATATGAAAGAGTTACGCACCTGAAAAAGATCTGGTGACGACTAAGAGTATGAATTGTAAAAGTTTAAGTTGGAAATTGTAACCAGATAACCAGATAGTAAACTAGTATAATGACTATTATAATTACTGTACTAATCAATGAACAAGTAATATGGGTATGGATTAATGCAGAAGCAGTAACGATATTATATATTACAAATGATATAAAACAAACTATGCCTTATATTATCATACTGTAATATATCATACTATATATAATAAATACATATATCCTATATGATGGAAATATATTAATTGAAGGCAAGTGTGATAATAGCACAATAATTCTGAAATTAAAACACATTTTAAAAGATGTTTTTACATTAATTCACAGGACTTATGTGTAGTTTCATGAATTTTGTGAAAAATTCTTTACTCCTCTAAAATCTAACCTTATCTCTTTAGAAAAGGGCTATAGAAAACAATGAATAAGCACAAACGCATAGAACTAAAGGAGAAAAAAATTTTTTTAAGATTTTATTTATTTAATTGACAGAGAGAGGGAGAGACAGCAAGAGAGGGAACACAGGCAGGGGGAGTGGGAGAGAGAGAAACTGGCTTCCCACTGAGCAGAGAGCCCGATGCAGGGCTCGATCCCTCATGACCTGAACCAAAGGCAATTGCTTAAATAACTGAGCCACCCAGGCACCCCTAAAGGAGACCATTTTAAAAGACATGAAGTATAAGGAAAATTTCTGAGTCAAACCATTTATAAAATCCATTTAATTCTTAGCACATCACGTATTTTCAGCACCCTCTTGATAATTTATTAGGAGAAGCAAAGAGGCGGGGTGGTGCTACTTTTAAGAATCCAAGTTCAGAGCAAGACTGAGCTTGAATCTCAGCTTTGTCATTTACCATTGGTGATTTAATCTCTGTGTGCCTCAGTTTCTTCATCTGAAAGCGGACCTTAATTCAGAATTTAATTCAGGGATCAAATGAATATGCATACACACACATATATAAATTAACAGAACAGTATCTGGCATGTAGAAAACATCAAAATTATTAGATGTTAATATCTAATATGATTGATTTTTGTTATTTGCATTTAGAAGTACAACTATTTTCTAACAAAATATATTGTTTTATATAAAAAATATTATACATTGCTACCTGCATTCCAAGTTATTTGTTGTTTACAGGGAATTTATAATGTGAACATTAAAATTGTCTTTATTGGGAAAAATTAAATTTCCTTCTAAAATAATTCAGAAGACCACTATCATACACTGTAATTGAGCTGCAATCACAACAAAACTCTAACAGTCAAAGACCAATTTAAAGTGATTTCTTATCATTACCATTGTTTAGAACAGAAAATATCTTCTATTTTTTCTAGGACATCTATATTTTACATCTATTTTTCACTACCTTATGATCTTTAAAATTTCTCATGTCATTATTCAAAAATTATATCCTCTTGCCTTGAAAAACCAAGAATTTGCCTCTAAAAGGAGAAATGGAACTATTTCAAGGTCTATAAACATGAGAGGAAGACACGTACACACAGACACATCAAATGTATGCTCACAAAAATTTTGGGAAACTATGAGAATGAGCAGAGTTTGATGGGGGAGTGGGAGAGAATAGAATTTTAGATAGAAAAAAAAATCTGAAAAACAGCCTAAGATATGTAATTTGTCAGTTTCTTTTTTCTGCCCCAAGGTTTGAAATAATTTTTTTATTTTTTATTTTTTTATTATTATGTTAATCACCATACATTACATCATTAGTTTTTGATATAGTTTTTGATATACTCATTGTTTGAGTATAACACCCAGTACTCCATGCAGAATGTGCCTGCCTTAATACCCATCACCAGGTTAACCGATCCCCCCACCCACCTCCCCTCTAGAACCTTCAGTTTGTTTTTCAGAGTCCATAGTCTTTCATGGTTCATCTCCCCCTCCGATTTCCCCCCCTTCATTCTTCCCCTCCTGCTATCTTCTTCCTTTTTTTTTTTTAACATATAATGTATTATTTGTTTCAGAGGTACAGGTCTGCGATTCAACAGTCTTACACAATTCACAGTGCTCACCATAGCACATACCCTCCCCAATGTCTCTCACCCAGCCACCCCATCCCTCCCACCCCCCACCACTCCACCAACCCTCAGTTTATTTCCTGAGATTAAGAATTCCTCATACCAGTGAGGTCATATGATACATGCCTTTCTCTGATTGACTTATTTCCCTCAGCATAATATCCTCCAGTTCCATCCATGTTGTTGCAAATGGCAAGATTTCATTCCTTTTGATGGCTGCATAATATTCCATTGTATATATATACCACCTCTTTATCCATTCATCTTTCGATGGACATCTTGGCTCTTTCCACAGTTTGGTATTGTGGACATTGCTGCTATAAACATTGGGGTGCACGTACCCCTTCGGATTCCTACATTTGTATCTTTGGGGTAAATACCCAGTAGTGCAATTGCTGGATCATATGGTAGCTCTATTTTCAACTTTTTGAGGAACCTCCATACTGTTTTCCATAGTGGCTGCACCAGCTTGCATTCCCACCAACAGTGTAGGAGGATTCCCCTTTCTCGCATCCTTGCCAACATCTGTTGTTTCCTGACTTGTTAATTTTAGCCATTCTGACGGGTGGGAGGTGGTTTCTCATTGAGGTTTTGATTTGGATTTCCCTGATGCTGAGCGATGCTGAGCACTTTTTCATGTGTCTGTTGGTCATTTGGATGTCTTCTTTGGAAAAATGTCTGTTCATGTCTTCTGCCCATTTCTTGATTGGATCATTTGTTCTTTGGGTGTTGAGTTTAAGAAGTTCTTTATAGATTTTGGATACTAGCCCTTTATCTCATCTGTCATTTGCAAATATCTTCTCCCATTCTGTCGGTTGTCTTGTGGTTTTGTTGCCTTTTTCTTTCGCTGTACAAAAGCTTTTTATCTTGATGAAATCCCAATAGTTCATTTTTGCCCTGGCTTCCCTTGCCTTTGGCGATGTTTCTAGGAAGAAGTTGCTGTGGCTGAGGTCGAAGAGGTTGCTGCCTGTGTTCTCCTTTAGGATTTTGATGGACTCCTGTCTCACATTGAGGTCTTTCAACCATTCTGAGTCTGTTTTTGTGTGTGGTGTAAGGAAATGGTCCAGAAATTGTCAGTTTCTTTTATCTGTCCAATGATCAGCATCAGATGATGAACACACTCTTCCTAGAGTCTCTACCAGAATCTTTTACTGATTATCATGTAAATGCAAATTGATCACTTAATTTATTGGTAAGTAATCATATAGTAAAAACTAAATTTAAAAAGTGGTGTCAACAGACTTTTGATATCAGCAAATTTAGTAGATTCAGATCAAAACAGATATTTTTCAATAATTGCAATCAGGTTCTGAGGAATAGGTGATATCATACACCCATATGATAAATTTGGAAGTACTCAAAGTAATTTGATTTCATAGGTTTAAGTATGTTGATTGCAGTAATGTGCCTTTTAAAAACATTCCTTGGAACAAAGTGTCTTTAACAGAGTAAGTAATCAAAAAATAACACAATCAAATATATGATTTATAAGTTTATAAAGAAGCTTATAATCTACTCTCATATATAGGGATGGCTCCCTATGCTGGAAATGAGTTCTGGTTAATCATTAGGGAGATATAATGAAGTTGGACAACAGAGTATCTGCATTTTTGTGTCTCACAGTGGTGTGCTTGAGCCAAAGTGTATTTTCCTTTGACAGAGATTTTTGTCCCAACTCCATGTTCAGTAACAACACATTGATAACTTGAAATTGGCCATGGTGGGAGTATCACCACCATGAAAATCAACAAATACTTTAGCTCAGCATTTTATTTATCTATTTTTTCCTCCAGAGAGTCTGATGATAAAACATTTACCCTCATACTCCTCCTTTTATCTCCTCTAGTTGAAAAATGGCCTCACTTCTTTGAGGAAATTCAAGACACTGAGTCATTTCTCAAAAACATGGGTGATTTGAAGTATAGAGAAAGTAATCCAACTTTTGGAGATGTGACTAATGTACCTTGTATATGTGGGTGCCATTAATCTCCCCCCAAACAAAACAAACTAATAATGAATCAAAAACACAAATGCTATCAGCACTATTATTCCAGGTTTTTACACTCATAAGGGAGAAATATAGGTTTTTCCAACCAAATTTAGAGACACTAAGAATACTACTTCTCAGAGAAGAAAACTATACTGAAAATGAGAACCGTATTGAAGTGGATGACTTCAGAAAGAGCAGAGATGATGTCAGACTACATCTAAGACCTGTTTAAAAAGTGTAATACTTTGGTGTGAGTCTTCATTTTGCCTAAATCTGACAATAATCCCAAAATGTCATTGTAAATATTTATCATTTCCCTGCACAACAAAATATGGGGATTCTGTATCCCAGGTTAAAGCAGTATATGGCACACAGAAAAGTGAGCTCTTAAAAATCGTGTTAGGGTGAGACTCTGGCAAGAGAGTGAAGGCATCTTTTAGTCATGTCATAAGTAAAATATGAGAAAGATAAGGAGTTTACTTCTTATGTGAAAAATATTACCTGCAACAGTAAAATTGTTGAGTGGTATATCAAGTTTCTTCTGCAGGCCAGGCCATCTGGTGTCTGACATCTGGTATCAACAGTAAATAGGTGACTGCATGAATATATGGAAAATGAGGAAGAACAACACCTGCAATATTTGATCACTAATCTGTTTCTAATGTGATTGGCTCAACCAGAAACTTAACACCAATGGGGAATTTTTGTTGTGGCTATGATACTGCTGTGTTGAGTCCTAAACTCCTGGAGGGAAATAGGCTTGTATTTCTACTCTGCCTTCCTTGACTTCCTTTCCAAAGTAATTCAGTTGTGATTTTTTGAATAGGGAGCAATTATGGGAGGGAAATCTCAACAGCAGGTCAGTACTGTAGAGAGGAACAGTACCAGCAAGGTCCAGCGGGAAGGCAGTACCACACCAATTATTTTAATAGAGGATATTTACTGCAAACAATTTTGTATAATTACTGAAATAAAAAAGCAAAATGGAATCACAAAGGTAGCCCTGAGAGAGTAACTGCAAATACCCACTACCATGTTGAGAGAAGGGGCTGGAGTTATTGCTTCATAGAAGCCTGGATGACAGGCAGCCTTGGAGCTCAGACCTCTGAGAAGTATGCGCGGTTCAACTTGTGCTCAATCTTCGGGGTTATTGGAAGAGGCAAGAAGAAGCTGGTTTCACAGGTTGGAGTAAGTTGTGGCTCCCAGGATGAAGTGTTGCAGTGATGATACTGTCGAGAATGAGAAGCAAGCAGGTGGGAACAGTCTCTTCTTCCTCCAGACTTCCAGACTCCCTTTAGCATCCATTGGTCGGTGCCTAACAAAGAGCCAACTGGCCAAGCTGAATGTGGTTCACAGAACCCCAGCCTTCCTATCCCAGGGGAGGGAGAAAAGAATGGATTTGAAGCTGAAGCAAAGCTGGAACTTGGAACTGATCAGCAAAACAACTCCTTTATCTACATTATTACAGATTAACGAGCAATTGTTTTTGGTTGATATTTTAAGTTAGTAAGCTTTATAGTGACTTGTTATATAGCAATAGATAAAGTAATGGTAAAAATGCTATTCTCAAACCTAAAGTACTTGGATTTTTTTTCCCCCTCCATGAAATCTAATTGAACAAATGATTCAAGGATAAACTTCTTTACTACTGTGTGATAAATGGAGAAGATACAAAAAGTTTTGACTCCCGTGTAAATCAAAAGTCTGTGAATTATTGTTACGGAATAGAACATAAATACTTTAAACCATAAATATGTAGAAAATTATGTCTACCGAAACAGTGGAGGTAGAAGAGACTGCAGTAGATGTCTGTTGAATTTCCGCTTATCATATCTGGCAAGACTGTGCTCAGTAGTTTTTGCGTGTCACATCTCCCTCTTTCTCATGCCATGGGAGAATTCTGCTCTCAACTTCAAGAGTAACCACTGGTAGATTTATAGCTTTCAGCGTATTCTTTTCCCCTCTTTGCAGTTATTGGTTCAGATATAAACACTCCATTCATTTTAGCCTAGGGTTTCTCAATGTTGACACTATTTACATTCTGAGCCTGATAATTCTTTGTGGGGAGGGCTGTCCCACACAGTGTAGGGTGTTCACCAACATGCCTAACCTCTCTTCATTAGATTCTAGTAGCATCTATCCATCGCATCCCAGTTGTAACAAGCAGAAATGTGTCCAGATATTGCTAGATATTTTCATGGGTGCAAAATTCCTCCAGTTGAAAACCACTGATTAATACAAAAAGGGATGCCAAGATTTATTTCTTTTAATTGTGGGTATATAGAAACTCTTTTAAAAATGAGATTATATATAAAGTTGCAGAGTGGCTACAGCTATTTGGAAACCACAAATAAGTTGGGAGATATGAAAAGGTCAACCTAATAAAGGCAGGAAGAAGAAATTGAGAAAGAAAATCCTAATCACATTAATTGAGCTCCCAATACCAACAGTAGCTAGACTGCTGAGCTCAATACATCTTCTTTCTGATTCAGATTTTCTGTTGAATGCAACAGAAAAAAAGACCCCCATAAAGACGGTAGGTAGGATGTTGTATAATGTGCTGATTTCTTACATTTCATGATATTTAACATATATACATATGTATATGTGTGTGCATGTGTATGTCTGTGTATGCCTGTGATATGGGAGAAATAAAGTTACCTCAGAGAGGCGTCTCTCCTTAAGCTCATGGTATTATAGCAGTTCTTCATGTTGAAGGATTAAAAAAAATCTTAAATTCACTTGACTTAGTCTTGTTACAGAAGTCACTTATACAGAAGTAAAGTTTTTAATTAATTAAATTGATTTAGAAGCTTTAATTATAAACTACCACCAGACTTTAAGAAATGAACAAATAGAACAAATTATTTATTTACCTTTGAATAGTTAAATGTAAAACTGGTAAAAACAAAATAAACAATAGAAACATGACATTGATGTTCTTACCAAAATGAAATCCATCAGATCTGAAAAATCTGTAGGTAGGAAAGTCATCTTTCTCTTTAAATAGCTTCTGCTTTCTAAGTCAAATTCATATTTGAATTTTCTCCAAAGGGCATTAATATTTAAAGTGCTACGGAATACAATAGTGGTTTAGAATGTTGCTTTAAACAAAAATCCCATCTAATAAATTTAATATAGTTAGGCTACATAGTGTATTCTTCATTCTTAAATAACTCCCAAAGTATCCATGATGCTAATTCAATTGAGGCTCTTCCAGTAAAGGGCAGGTCCTGTTAGCATACTAACATTCATAAAAAATGATGGCTTTTAGATGAACATTGTAGAGTAAAATGGAAGAGTAGTATTTATGGGCTTAAAAAAAGTTATTGCTTTGATTTCTACAATAATTCTGAAACACTTTTCTTGGTTCTAAAAGAATACAAATATTGATGTGTTCTGTGACCTAGAAAAAGACTGCAGGGGGATAAAGAGAACAAACCAAAAACCCAAGACAGTATTGTCTCTAATGAAACCATGGACCTATTCTAAGCTATTGTGTTACATTCCATTCTTGTTTGTTAATTTGAAGTTTATAGAATGTGGAGAAACTGTTGTCTGTCCAGTGATTTATCTATACAGTTTTCTACTCTATTTTAAGTAGTTTTAGAACCTACAACTCTCTAGATACCATTCTAAAAGAATACAAGTATAATTATTTTTACTTCATATTTTTAAGGACAAAGAACTTTTTTTATTTTTTTTAAAGATTTTATTTATTTATTCGAGAGAGAGTGAGAATGAGAGATAGAGAGCACTAGAGGGAAGAGGGTCAGAGGGAGAAGCAGACTCCCTGCCGAGCAGGGAGCCTGATGGGGGACTCGATCCCGGGACTCCAGGATCATGACCTGAGCCGAAGGCAGTCGCTTAACCAACTGAGCCACGCAGGCGCCCAAAGACAAAGAACTTTAAATTTTCACTAAAAAAAACTATTTCTGCTCTCTTGCCATCCTTCTCTTTCAAGATGCTTTTTTTAATCGGCCTTCTCTTGTGTATTTATAAGCTCTTCCTAATGACATTTTTTCTCAGGAAATAAACGTTCACCTGTCATTCTTATATTAAGTAAGGGTTTCAAATGGGTCAGAGTACTTTCCACTACCACAGAACCTACCATTTATCACCAAAATTCTTAATACTAATAGTCAATGTTTATTGTCTCAATTTCTCACTTCTAGCAGTCTCCTACAGTCTAGCTCCACCTCTATAATTCCACTCAAATTAGTTTTTCCATAGACAGCCAGTAACCAAATTGACATATTTTATTTCACCCCACTTCTTGCTTTAAGGTATTTGTTAGGGTTTAATAGCCCCTTCTCAAAAAAAAAAAAAAAAAAGTCACTACATAATTCCTTATCACAGTTTCCTTTACTCTGCCTGATTTTTAACAGAAAATTGTCCCTATAACTTCTCTTTTCATTCTATATAGTATCTTTGGGTAGCTCACTCTATTCCCTTGATTTCAAGTGGCTGATATTGAAGCCATATCTTTTTATATGCATCCTTTAAAAGCCTGAAGTATTTATCTTCTATTCCAAATTTTATGGAAGTTTTTTTTAATATAATATGTTTAATATGCATTGCTGTTGAATTTTGACAAATGGATTTTCTGCATCTATTGAGATAATATCTTTTTCCTTTTTCTTTTTTCTTTTGTTAATACTGACAATTTTCAGAAGTCACATCTACCTTACATACACATCTTACACCTTGGTTTTTCAAAATTTAAGCCCATCTTACAAACTGTGATAAACTCAACTTGGTCATGATGTATTGGATTAGATCTGCAAAAACTGTATTAATAATTTTTGTAACTATGTTCATGAGAATATGGTTCTGTAGTTTACTGTTATTGTAATTTCTTTGTTTTTAGCAAAACTAGGGTAATGCTGGCCTCATAGAATTAGTTTTGAAGTATTCTCTCTTTTTCAATTTCATTTTAACTTGTCTCTCTACCTCTCTTGATACGCTTTGGCCTTTTACTCTGACAGCAGCCAGAGAGATCCAGTTAAAAATGTAAATCAGGCCATGTCTCATCTTTTAATGCTAGATGAGGGTTCACTACCTTTATATCTAAAAAAAGTGTCAGATGCCTGCCATTCCCAAAGACTCATTTTGTGTGAGAATGATATACATAACCGTTCCTGGCAGCAATTGGGTAATACTATGGTTCAGTTGCAGACAAGAGAAAGCGCTTTTGTAGGAATAACTAGAACCAAGTCCTGTGAGGCTTACAAATCATCGGGAGACCAAGAGTGGCAGGTTCCAGGCCAAGCTTCCTGGTATTGACCAAACTGCTAATGAGGCCTCAGGAAGCTGCCACCTCAGAAAGCTTGCTGCAATGTGTATCAATAAATGGATCCCTTATACTATGCTTCGCTCCCATACTTAATTCAGTTCTAAATTAAGAATCATAGATTTTTAGACTCTAATTCACTCAGAAACAATTGAGCTGCAACAGAGTTTAAAAATGTGTAGATTTTCATTTTTCTATTTGTTTGTTGGTGGGTTTTTTTTAAAGATTTTAATTATTTATTAGAGAGAGAGAGAGAGTGTGTGCACAAGCGGTGGGAAGGGGCAAAGGGAGAGGGAGAAGCAGACTCCCCGCTGAGCAGGGAGCCCCATGCAGGACTCAATCCCAGGACCCTCAGGTCACGACCTGAGCCGAAGGCAGACACTTAACCGACTGAGCCACCCAGGTACCCCTGTTGGTGGAGTTTTATATTGTTGTTTGGTTGTTTTTTGTTTGTTTCTTTAGTTTTTTAGCTCAGAAGGGTTTATAAAGAGATTAGAATGGGCAATGAATAACCAGCCTCCAAATGATGACTCCATCAAATGTTAGCCTTGGATTTGTGCATTGTAAAAACTCTGGTCAATTAAAAAATAATTATTTCTGACTTTACCTTCAGATTTGTTCCATACTTAAAAGACATAATAATAGAAATACAGAGAGTAATAAAGATTCATATTCTCTTTGAACATCATGATATTTCTATGTGATTCAAACTTTAATTAATCAAATATTTAAATTATTCTATATTTAGATTCCAGACCATGCTCTCATTGTTACATTTATACATGTAGTTCCTTTCAATGGAAGTATTTTACCTGACTCACTAGACCACAGTATTTAACCTCTTGTTTTCATTTCTCTCTTTTTAAAAATTTCTCATTATTTTTAAGAGGTACTGCTTGATACTCATGTGCCTTTATAAATATAACTTATTTTAACTCCCATGTGACATTTTGGGACCCAGCCATATTTTGTTCATGCTAAATTCAGTAAACAAAGCATAAGACACTTGTCTAACAACAGTGAGTGTTAAGGCTTATGAGACAAGGTAGTGCCTTTAAAATATTTTCTTTATTGTCTCAAACTGAATGTTTCCTAAGTTATCTTAAATGTTCCATCAACATTTACAATGTTATCTTAAATATTCCACAACAAAGACAAGCAATTATGAAGTGTTTGTGGCCATTTTAAAAAATTCCAAATGTTCAAATAAAAATTCCAAATTTTTGATACTTTGACCCTTAGTAGCTCTTGTGGCTTTCTAGGAAGCAATGATTCCTTTAAGATAAAAACATCTATTTAAGAGTATTTACTTTACTTTGTGTTTGAATTTGGAAGTAACCCCAGGCAGATTTTAACAGCATGTTAAATTATCATTAAATACAAGTTAAGAGATCACTGAATTGTGTGAACAATGTCAGATTCAAAAATGTTTTTTAGGCAACATTTTCTGTTAGTATTTAAAACTGCTCACTTTAGTCAACACTCCATCTGTCTGTAGTCTTACTCATCAAGAGGAAAATTCTATTTGTTTTAAAAATGTATATGGGGAGAATGTTCCCATAAATTGTTAGAGCTCCTCCCTAAGTTATGCAGGAAAAATTTCTGTCAGTATGCTTAGAATTCATCATGAAGTAATTATGAAATTGGTTACTATAAATAAAATTATTGGATAACAGTAACTCCTTTCCTTCTTGGCTTCAAATAAATGAAAAGACCTTGCTGTATGACGAAGAAAATGCCAACACCAAAAATTACAGAAGTGGGGGGCGCCTGGCTGGCTCAGTCAGTAGAGCATATGAATCTTGATCTCAGGGTTGTGAGTTGAAGCCCCACACTGGTTATAGAGATTACTTAAAAATAAAATCTTTAAAAAAATTATGGAAGGGGAGGCCATGGCTTGGAAGAATATCCCAGAGGCAGTACTAAAGCTCTCTCTTAAGAATTTTCCAATGCTCTTGATGATAGGGAATGATACTGTAGAGTAAATATTGCCAATCCTGAGTAAAAAAAGCAATTTAGCAAAAGTTGAAGTCGGAATTTGCGATAGTTTTAGAAATACTTTACTCCCTTTATTTCACTTATATTTTCCTTCTTATGTGTGTCCAAGAGGTTCACATGATAAAATATGTTGAAATAAGTCTAGAAGACCTATCCCTATTAGTATAAGATAATTCTAAGTAGAATGAAACATCATATATTAATTATATATAAAAACTCAACAGTGAGTTTTTATTGCTTAAAGGGTTGAAAATCTCAATACACGATTGGTGCACTCAATGATGCCTTAGATTTGATGAAATACAGCAATGGTGATATAATATGAAAACTACTAAAATAGGGGGAAAAAGAATTCTATGCAAGATAGAGTGAGAGTAGTGAATTAGCATAGTTTGCAGAAGTCAAGGGAATATTTGAAAGAGACGTGACAGTGGAACTTAGTCTTGAAGGATATGCAATGTTTTACTAGCAGGAGAAATATCAAGGTTTTCCATGCAACACATAGAGAGACATGACAGCATGTTGTGTTAAAAATAAAAGCCATAAGTGCAGTTAAAGCATTTTGCAGAAGGTGTTCCTTAAAGTGTTACTCCAAGGAAATGCTCAGCAATGAAATTTGTGGCCAAATAAGCTTAAGAAAAACTGCATATTATAGTTTGTTCTCCTTGGAAATTTTATAAAAATGCATTAATATATTAGGAGTTTGCTTTAATTTTTTTGACCTAAATATATTTTAACCCAGGACACATGCTTGGGAAATGCCAGTTAAAAAATGAATTAAAAAGGAAAGAGTACACAGAGATGAGACTGGTTATATAAAACAAGCCTTTTGCATATTGAGCAAGATTCTTCAAAGGGTTTTGGGCTTTATTCTTGGAGAAATTAATAGCCATTTGGGGATGAGCAGAGAGTCCTTGTTTGAAATTCAAAAACAGTTTTTTAAAAAAATAAATTTAAGTAAAAATTTATTTAATAATAAAGTTAAATGTCAGATTTTTAAGAAGAAAGAATAAGTGCTCTTTTTTCCCTATATAATTGATATTCACTATGAATGCTTATAATATAGCCTTGCTAAGTATAATTCTAAAATGACTTAAAATAGAAAAAAAGTGTATTGGCATATTTTATTGATTTTCTGTGAAGCATCTTCCAACTAATTGCTTTTTAAAATATTTATAAATATTGAAATAAGATAAACATAATAATTCAGTAGAATTTAAATTACTGAAGAATAATTTTTATGATAAAAACATTCATTTTAAGGAACAGTAAAATGAAATTTGTTTATGTAGGGTAATAATGTTTATTGCATTATGTGTAAATTTCATATGTATATAAATCTACATTTACACATGAAATTTGAAAATTGATTTAGTTTATAACCTATTTTTCCAAAACCAGTATAAATTAACTATCCTTATTAAAACATACACTAGAATTAATTCCTACCTTCTTGAATGTGATTTGGCAAAATAGTACTCTGGAATAAAACTCCAGGCAAAATTTGGTGTCTGTTTAATATTCATAATTGAGAATCTTATCACCAGTTTTTTAAGCAGCTCATAATAGGTAGAACACATTCTAACAAACTCTTATGATAAATTACTTTATTCACTCGTACCGATGAGGATTGAAACTTGAGTGTGTTAGCATCATGTATAGCAAGGGGATTTATTGTTTTGATGTGGCCAGATGTATTAGGCCTGTCTTTGCATATCATTAGGTATGAAGTTAGATAATGCTGGTAAGGCCACAGGAGAAGAAACGTGACCTCCACAACAATGAACGAGTATCACGCACACTAGTCAAATACACTGAGGGATCAATGTGTTGTTTTGAGCTAGAAATGCAATTGGTGAGTCACTGCACATTTTAATTCCCAATATTTTCCACGTGATGTATAATACTTTGGCTTTTTTTATTCCAATTTTTCTGTAGAAATAAAACGAAAAGTACAATGGATGTAGGGGAATAGTATAGCTTCAGGTCCCAGTTACTTGTTTGACACACATTTTTTTTCAGCAAGAGTAAACAGCAGCAGAAGCAACATCTGGATCTTTGGCTGACTGCACTATGGAAAGTGACTGGCCAAACATTGCTTACTTATATTGGTGTCCATTAACTTGCCTGAAGATCAATCAGTTGGGGGGCTATCTGGGAGAACCTGCCCAGATGCATGCCATATTCCGTTGATAGCCCTGTCATTGTCAAGAATTTGTTCAAGTTTACATGTCTAAGAATAAACTCTTGTTTGAGTTTCTGATGATTTCTTCCACATGTTAAGACCCTTTTTATGGTGCAGAACAAAGGCCAAAAGAATTCCAGTGAAGGCAAAAGGGAGGGTTCAAAAGATCTATTGGTTGACTCACATTTGATGAATTACTAATCTACAGATTTCACCATGTGATAGAGAATTCATTTTTCTCAAAGTTTTAGATGAAATACAAATTCTACCAAAATAAAAGAACCCTTTTCTGGGATGACACATTTACAACAAAGCTAAAAAGATTAACGACTTTACCCTGAGGAAACTTTATTTGCAAGTAATGCAAAGAAAGAAACAAGCCGATTCCATAATTTGACACCAGTGAGTGAGCAGAACATTTATAGAGTGAGAATATAGCTTCCTTTTAGATGTCTAGACCTAATTTGCAGAGGTTAACCACAAATTAAGATTTATAGTATATTAGGGTTAGATGAGATCCTAAAAAATATTAACTTTCTAATCTTTAATTCCTCTGCAAATGTCTGTTTTTGTCGGGCCTTGATTTGAGACCACCAGTGATAGAAGTTCACTGCTTTCTCAGGCAGACAACTAGAATATATATATCTTTGTCTTACACAGAAATTGTTAACCCTCTTGCTTAGCTAGTTATATCTGTAGTGATCATTGTATCTGGTCTCACTCCTATTTGTCTAGTTTTTAACTCTTTGAAAGCAACCATGGTATCCTTCCACTCCTTCCATTTTGAGTTATTTTGTCTTCAGACTAGCAGACTCAGCTTTCCAACAGTTGTTTTTCAAATATTTTTCAGAACCATTTATTTTCCTTGTATACATTTCGATGTGAATATATCACTCTTATTGTGATCCTCATAACTAAGAATAAATGTGGTATCACCATTGGAGAATATAACTCATTGAGTAATAACAAGCTAAAATTTCATTAGATAATTCAAATATTGCACATGGTAGATACAAGGAGGCAGAAACTTCACAGGGCATCCCAGAGATATGAAAATTCAGAAGGTCACTATTTGCTCTTCCTGGCATGGCAATGAGACTGCCCTGCTTCTCTTTACCTTTCTGAGTGGTAATAATATTCTCTAGACTCCTTATTCCCCATGTTGGCTAGCATAGAAAACAATTTGTATCCATTTTTACCTTCACCTTTTGATTGTCTGTCTTAAGTATCATTAAACTCTACAGCCTAATGAGATAAAATACTGATAATCACATGATAAAAATAGATTGTAGTAATCATTCCAGTTGAAACTGAACACATTCAGTCTTTTCTGTTATGGTCATTGTGAGGTCTCCAAGGCCTCCCAATTCCCTTTGTTCATCATCATTTATGACTTGGATAGTTAACTTAAAGAAATCACGCTTATTATCTTTAAACTTTCTTTTTTTGTTGTTCCTTTGTCATTTACAGATATCATTTGCTCCTTAAGATAATGAAAATCTCTCTTGTTCTGTCTTTGTAATGTTCTTTTTCCTGATCGCTTTTACTTCTTTCAATCCATTTGCATAAGACTGGAGTTTTTATAACTTACCTATCATAACTAAAGCTTAATGGACATAATAAAAAAATCACTAATTATATGTTTTTTAGCAAATAAAAAATGTTTTCTTTAAAATGAAATGATAAAAATCAAGGTAATTTTTCTGATAATTTTGAAAGTGCTCAGAAGATCTCTTAAGGAATCCTAAATCATGTTTTCATTCTGTATCCTCATTTTTTGCTGAAAAAATCTGAAACATCAATGCTCAAGATATTTTTATTTTTTTTTAAGATTTTATTTATTTATTTTGGAGAGAGAGCAGCATGGAGGGGCAGAGGGAGAGCAAGAGAGAGTCTTAAGCAGACTCCACGCTGAGCACAGAACCCTATTCAGGGTTCCATCTTAGGACTCTGAGATCATGACCTGCGATCACACCTGAGCCGAAACCAAGAGTTGGATGCTTAACCAACAGCACCATCCAGGCACCCCTTGAGATATTTTGAAAAAGTCATAACACTTGGGTGCCTGAGTGGCTCAGTTGGTTAAGTGTCGGACTCTTGATTTTGGCTGAGGTCATGATCTCAGGGTTGTGAGACAGAGCCTCATGTCAGCTTGGCACTCAGCAGGGAGTCTACCTGAGATTCTCTCTGCCCCTCCCACTCTCTCTCTCTCTGGAATAAATTTAAAAATTTTAAAAAAATATCATAACACTTAGGCTTTTTTCTACTTTTGCTTAATTTTATTGTAAAAACAATATATAGATGCATAAAGTTTTAAGTCTATCATGTTTAAAAGGAACAGTTTTCTGGAATATCCTAATAATCAAAAAATTTATGTGCAAATACAAAAATGTCTGCTTGTTTCCAAATAATCCATGTATATGTACAAAAATGTCTGCTTGTTTCCAAATAATCCATGTATATGTTAGTGAACCCAACATATATTTGTTGAATATATCTTTTTCTGTTTCTTGAGATATGCACGAGTGAACCCTTGATTCTTTCTTTTTTTTTTTAAAGATTTTATTTATTTATCAGAGAGAGAGAGCGAGAGAGGAAGAGAGTGCACAAGTAGAGGGAGAAACAGGCTCCCCGCTGAGCAAGGAGCCAGATGTGGGCCTTGGTCCCAGGACCCTGGGATCATGACCTGAACCAAAGGCAGACACTTAACCAACTGAGCCACCCAGGCATCCCCCTTGATTCTTAATGTGATAATCGAGCCCAAGATTTTTTTATTATTCCAACCATGACACTTTAGATAGTCTTATATTCAATTTGATTGTCTATCTTAAATATTAAAAACTTTTGGCCTGGGAATATGTGTTAGGGTAATTGCAGTCAATGAGATTGTTATGTGGGACATTGTTTCTGCAGTTTAATGGCTATTCTCCCTCAAAATAGGTTGCTTGGAGTAGAATTATCAAATAAGAACCACAATGATATAATGGTGACCTTGAAAATATCATTGTTCAGTGTTTTACAAGTACCTTTTCAAAATGTTGGATCAAACGGTCAAAATTTCTTTACAGTAGGAATTCTCAGATAGTATATAACATATTCAGGTGTATTGTAGATCTATAAGGGATGATATGGTAGGCAGCAATTCCAGGAAAAAAAAAATGTGTGTGTGTGTGTGTGCGTGTGAATTTTACATATGATATATACATGCATATATATACATACATATATATAAAATTATCCATCTATGCACATATACACATTTTTTTGAGGAATATGTTATGGGATTGCTGTTCCAAAGAACACACTTTAAGAAATGTTGGTATAAGTCGACTCTAAATCCCACACCAGTGGAAAAAAGGACTAGGAGATAATCTCTTTGGTGTTTTGTTCGGAATCAAACAAATAATTAATGACAGAAATTTGTTTGAAATATACCTCTTTCTATCCCTTTAGTACCCTTTTCATTGCCCCCACATTCAGAGAAGAGCTATTGAGTTGTGAACTCTTTTTTTTTTTTCTTTTAGTGGACAAATGGCAATGGTAGAAAATCAATGTAATAGAAAATCAAGTTTTCCCAAAATCATTCAAACAATATCATATATCCACTAAATATTCTTCTACTCTTTATCTTTTTGTCTTGGTCATTATCTTAAAGCTATTTTTAAAAACATTTTATTCCTATTTTTGTTCCTTTCTCTCAAATACATAACTTTCCATGTGTGTGCCTCTCCCCATTTACATATTCTATTACTGTTTCTGTTGTCTTTTAATCAATCCAGTGCGATGTTTTAGTTTTGTTGTTTCTTTTTTTAAGACCTTATTTATTTATTTCACAGAGAGAGAGCAGGCACAAGCAGCAGAGGGAGGAAAAGCAGGCTCCACTGAGCAGGGATCCATGTGGGGCTCGATCCCTTGAGTCTAGGATCATGACCTGAGCTGAAGGCAGAGGCTTAACCAACTGAGCCACCCAGGCGCCTCGAAGCAATGTTTACTAGCCAACTTACACCACAGTAGGCTAGAAATGGAAGAGATGAATAGGAATCTAAGATAAGGTTTGTTCCTTCAAGCAGTTTATTTTAAATTTAACGAAGAGGTTATCTATATAAGTTAAAAAGTTATGATGTAATGATTGTAAAGGCAACATCAAATAAGAAAACCTGGCATTGGCATGGATTCTAAGGGTCTCAGAAGAAATTTTGTAATTGAGGTGAAGTGATATAATCTAAGTTTTTAGAGGAGGAAAAAATTAAATTCCACGCAAGGATAGAAACTCAGAAGTATGAATGAGACTCACACACAATGAAGGTACATGTATTTTGAGGAACCAGGAAAGGGATGAATATTTAACACTAGAATCTTTATTCTAGTAGTAAAATTTATCTTATTAAAGATAATTAAAATTAAAATATAAATTTTGATAATTTTTAAACACGTGCAAAAATCATTTGGTGAATATTGCATACTTATTATCAGATTCATAATTTTTACAAAGAAGGAATAAAAGTAAATCTCCCTATCAGTTTAACAAAATGAAACAAAATCTGAACACATTTTATTTATTTACTTATTTTTTATTTTTTTTTTAAGTTATTATTTTGGGACACCTGGGTGGCTCAGTCAGTTAAGCCTCTGCCTTCAGCTCAGGTCATGATCGCAGAATCTTGGGATCGAGTCCCACATCGGGCTCCTTGCTCAGCAGGGACTCTGCTTCTCCCTCACCCTCTACTGTTTCCCTGCTTGTGCTCTCTCTCTGACAAATAAATAAATAAAATCTTTAAAAAAAAGTTGTTTATTTTTATTTAAGTAATCTCTACACTAAACATGAGGCCCAAACTCACAACCCGAAGATCAAGGGTCCCATCCTCCACCAAATGAGCAAGCCAGGTATCCTACTGCACACATTTTAGTAAATGGAGAGCTATTAGAAATATTTCCTTTATTACCAATAAAAATAAAAATATCAAAGCTTTTACTTCTTTAGTTATTACATGGGCAATCCTAGATACGTTGTCATCATCGTCGTCGTAGTAATAATAATAATAATAATAACAACAACAATGGTACACATATTAGGAATGATTAATTTTCTTCATTTGTGGATAATATACTTATTTCCAATAAGAAATCTAAAAAAATTTTTGACTACTGAGCAGAGCAAGTTGATGGATATACACTTGTATAAAAATATTTTACAAATTAGAAAGTATAATTTAAAAATATCTCATTCATCCATAGTAATAGCGTTTTTCACTACATAGGAATAAACCAAAAAAGGCAGGATATGTATGGGTATATATAATCTTTTAATGAATGCTTTAAAATAAGACAATTTTATGGAAAAATGTGTTCATGAATGGGGATGCTCAATATTCCAAAGATGTTAATTCTCTATATATTAGCCTATAAATCCAAAGCAATGAAATCAAAACTCCAAAGTTTTTTTTTTCATTAAAATTTAAAACCCTTCTTAAGTTCATGTGAAATTTTAAAGGCCATGGATAGCCCAGACAGTATAACATAGAGCCTAAGGAGAAAATATATGACCTATAAAGGTTTAAGACACAAATTAAATCTGTAAAATTCAAGACTTTTGATATTGGACCAGGGATAGGCAAATAGATTAATACAATAAAATACAAAGTTCAGAAACAGAGCTTAAACATTCTGGGAAATGTGTATATGACACAAGTATCATTATAATTAAATGCAAGCAGGAAAGTCTTAGAAGATACCCATATCCGAAGACCCAGAAAAATCCCTGATACCAATATATCCTAGAAAAACTTTGTTATACTTGTATAATGAAAGGAGTACAGTGTTACTCATTTCAACTTTATTTGTGATAGAAAAGAAAACAAATGAAATAGATTTCAAGATTGGAAACTATAAATCAGTTATAAAATATTTATACAATGGAACATCATACAGCAACAAAGTGAATACACATGATTTATATTTACCAAAATGGATAAATCTTAAAAGCAATTTTGAGTAAAAAAAAGTTGCAAACATATATTATGACAAGTTTTGTTATATACACAAAAAATGTTTTATCGTTTGTACATGCATGCATGTACATATATGTATGTAGATATGTGCATATATGGACATGAGCATAAGCAATAAATAATAAAAAACAGATGCAGTAATATTTAGCTTTGAAGAGGAAAGAAAAATGTGAGACTGAGGAGGAATTACAAACAGCTTCAACTCTATTGATCAAGAATTATTAGAAAGATCTCCAAATTCGTTCTCTTAACATTTTTTCATTGGACTGGAGTTGGTGGAAATAATCCACATATTATGTACTACACTAACAGCTCTTTTATGAAGAAGCTTCACTCTCTAGTTTCATCAAATACCCCACGAACTCTTTTGCCTTTCCTGTACGTGGTGGAAGATGGAAGACTAATGGTAGCAAAAGCATTTCATACTGTTTAAGCATAACTTGCATAGGTGGTTTGGCAACTTACTTAGAATGTGGGGGTATTTGGATTTATAGTTTAGTCTTGATCTTTTTATTCTAAACTATCTCTGAGACAGAAAGAATTACATTTTGACATGCTTCACTAATGGTCTCTTCCTCTACCTATTTCTCCCCTCAAGTCTGAAGATTCCTGTGAAAATATAATTCAACCCATGATCTTACTTTGCTTCGAAAATCATTACTATTTTCCCCTGCTGTCTGAACAGGTAGAGATTCTTCAGTCTGCATTCAAAAGCTTGTATAGCTAACTGTATTTCTGACTTTCCCACCATCCTTATTTCCATAACGAAGGGAAAGAAATGGATCGCTTTATCCAGTGTTGCTTTTCTTCTGTAGTAGAATGAGGGACTGGCAGGAGAGGGCCTTGTTATGAACCTAGAATTTTCTCATTTTCCATATCTGATCATCGAAATTTTAGGGTTTTATTCATTTTTTTTTCAGATTTCATATCCTCTAAAAGATTTGTCTTTCATCTCTTGGGGAAACAATTTATTAAAAAAAAATCAGTGTCCAATATGTGCTAGGTATTCTTCTAACCAGTGAGAAAAATAAAGGAATTTTTAAAAATCATACAAAAAGAACAATGAGCAAAATTTTAAACATATCATTTCTTCCTGGTCTTATATTGTGTGGAATATAAACTTATTTCAGTTTCTCCTACCACCAATCTCCTTTCTAATCTATATCCAACTTTATCCAAGTTAGTGCTAATTTCCTTAAAATATACATATTCTCTGTATTGTTATGTTAACTTCTCCATAGTCTTGACTCAGTTATCCTTATTTTAGTTGTAACACACACCACAAGCAGAGCACATAACAGGGGCTCAAGGCACTTCTTGATTTGACTTCATTCAATAATACATATTTGGTGTCATACTATATGACAACTGATTCTAGAGTAGAAATTGGATCTGAACAAATGTAAAATGAAAGATGACTTGAGAGAAGCAGGTATTATACATGAATTAAAGATCCTTTTTTGGTGTTTGATATACAATATTGGTTCCTAATGTGGCAAGAGAGAAGAGGTCTGCATAGGCACTAAATGACTCGATGGTCCTGGATTCTGAACAGTTAAAATAATGTGTTGTCAGGTTGCTAACACAATACCAGGAGACTGACAGGGAGAAAATGTGAAACAGCTGTTGTTATATTCTAGGAAGTCTTAAATAATCCTAAACAGTGATTTTTAAAAAGATTATTTAAAGATTTAGGGAGAGAATCAAGTTTTAATTACAGCAAAGAGTAGGGATAGAAGAAACAAGGAAACCATAACCATAATGGGTTAGTGTAAGAAGGTAGAGAAAAGTGATGTGGATAAAAATGACATTTATGTTTGAAACTATTTATATAGAGTGCAAAATGCTTTTACCTTTTCATATTCTATTTTTATAGCAATGCTTTGAAACAAGAACATGATTAAAGTTTTCACTGGGTTCTTTATACCTCCAACCCAGTTCCCATTGCATTACATTAAAACCATTTGCAGTTTTGATAGAAATTGCTACTGTGACACAAGATATGTTCTAGGATCACTGGGGAATTTTATTTCTATCTACTTGCCTAGTTTTCATATAAAATCTATTAATTTGATATGGTTATTTATTTAATATCTACGGTAATATGTTCTTCCTAAAATTTTCTAGTTTATTTTGTGTTATTATTGATCCTTTCATCAACAAAGAACTATGAAAGGGAATGATATGATCATATTGGTAGAAAGAAGATTGGCACAACAATATATAATGGAGAAGGATGGACAAAAGGAACATATAGGAAAAACCCACAAACAAAGAGAATAGTTAGAGGCTGTGGAATTAATCTGGTGAGAGGTGACTGTCTTGTAAGATGAGTGTCAAGGGATTTAAGGAAATTGGAGAGGACTTCCCTCATTGGATGCAGGGATGAAAGGGAGAGGCTAGTACAACTGAAATTAGATCTCTGCCTTTAGACACTGGCTAGTACACAATGTCCTTTACCATTAACACCAGAAAAGGAAGAGATTCTGGGGTAAATGAGGTAATAAGTTGGGGTGCCTGGGTGGCTCAGTCAGTTAAGCATCTGACTCCTGATTTTGACCCACGTCTTGATTTCAGGGTCATGAGATGGAGCCCCACATCAGGCTCTGTGCTCGGCGGGGAGGCACTTGAGATTCTCTCTCCTTCTCCCTCTGCCCCTCCCCCCACTCACTACACTACGTATGTAGGGGAAATGTGGGAAAATGTTATTCCAAATTTCAAGGCAAAAAAGCACATGAAGAGGGAAAAGTGGTTGATAGTGTTGAACCAAAGAGAAACCAAGAAAGATAGCAACTGAAAAGTCAATTTTCCTACAAAGTGATCATTCACAACTTTAACCAGACTTGTTTCAGTTTAAGACTTGAGCATAGATTTGAGTGTAGACACCAGGTTGCAAGAATTTGAGAAATGAATTGATGAATAGTTGGAAACAAGATTTAATGGGAATGAAAGAGATGATTGGTCTCCTAGGTGTGAATGAAAGAGACGATTACAGATCTCCCTTGACTTAGGGGTAATTCATCATAAGTTGAAAATGCATTTAAGATAACCTGAGCTACCGAACATCATAGCTTAGCCTAGCCTTTATACATGCTCAGAACACTTACATTAACCTACAGTTGGGCAAACTCATCTAACATGAAACCTATAGTACAGTGTTGAATCTCATGTAATTATTGAATTGTGTACTGGAAGTGAAAAACAAAATGGTTATATGGGTCCAGAGCAGTTGTATTAGTTGTGATTACATGACTGACAGGGAGCTGTGGCTTACAGCCACTACCCAGTATTGTGAAGGAATACTTGTACCACTTATCACTAGCCTGGGAAAAGATCAAAATTCAAAATTTGAAGTATAGTTCCTTCTGAATGAGTATTGCTTTTGCACCATTGTAATGTTGAAAAATTGTAAGTTGAGCCATCATAAATTGAACTAACCATACAGTCAGGGACTGTTTTTATATCCAACAAACATGTGGATTTAAGGGAGAGTTTTTTTTTTTTTCCTTCAAAATTTAGGGTATGATTAAATAATAATGAGAAAGACAGTACAAAGCATAGGGAGGAAGTGATAAGATACAGTGTAGAGATGGTGGGATTAGTTTTACTGTGGGGGGTGGATAGTTCTACTTTTACTTGAGAGAAAGAAGCAAAGATGCTGAGTCAGTTTAATCTATTTTGCAACACCTCATACAACTAAACAAGAAAATAATATAGGTTTTTGATCATGATAGCCACAGTCTGCTCAAACCAGAACCAATGTAGATCTTAAGGTTTATCTTTAATGGAAGACAAATATGAAAATAAAAAAAGAAAAGAATGAATTTAAATGATCAGATGGTTAAAAACATTTAGAGCTATAATTTAAAAGAAAATAATGTAGATCAAGAGAGTCTAGTTAACCTTTCATAGATCATAGGTATTTGTGTGCTTAATCACAGATGGTGTGTATGAATCTGTACCAGAACATGCTTCCTCTAAATAGAAACACCTCAAATCAATTTCAGTCCTCTTCTTAAGATGCCAAATGCACTTTTAACCCAATGTTCCCATTAAAACTAGGGGTTTCTTAAAGATGTTCTTTGGAAAACTCATTGTCATAAATGATGTATGCATTTTATTGTCTCCTTTCCCTGTATCAGTATCCTCAGAGTTCAGTATTTTACATAAATAAATATATTTAAAATGTATTGATTTTAACAGATATGAGTGATTAATTGGTCTCCTATGGAATCTATATATGATCCCTTCCCCTTTCCATATTCTTAAAAATATGTTTGAACAATCACTCAAACAAAAACCCTTACTTTTCCTAACATTTTTGTTTCCTCATGGATAATATTTTTCCCACACCAGCAAATAGCTTTGACATCCTTTGTGTTTCCTGATGGCTTATCTGAGTCACTTGTCATATTTTGTTAACAGACCTGTATGGTTATTGATAGCTAGTTCATTGTTTGTAACATTTTTAATTGTCCCCTAAATACTTTAAACTTTCTTTTCTGATGTCTCTCCCCACCCCTTCAACTTTCCTGTCATTTTGGTTCATTTTAAATTAATAAAATACACTCATAGTTCATATAAATAAATACAGATAGAAAAATAGAAGATAATTCCATTTAGAACTATTACTGGTGTTATTTTTAAATGTTAGCAATCATATTTGTGGACCTACAAATAATGTGGGGTTAGAACAATTAGGGAACAAGAGAGTAATGGCAGGGGTAGAGAAAGAAAATGTTAATAATATTGAACAATTATGATTAACATTACATTATATTTATCAGGAATATTGTCCTCTTATTTAATTAATCTTCATAATCTTATGAAATAGATGCAATAATAATGACCATGTCAAAGTAGAGATAGGAACTTGAGGTTTAGAAAGGTTAAATGACTTGTCAAAGATCATACAACTAGTAATAGTAGAGCCAAAATTTGAACTCCAGTTGTCTGAATCTAGGAAGGAGTTTTAAGCACTAATCATATTTCTGGTTAGGGCTTGTTCTACAATTTGAATTTGAGCACAAGTTCTATTGATTACTAGTGACAGAAAATTGAAAATTAATTTCTGAATTTGGTTACCTCTGCTTTTATATTAGAGTAGTATTTATATGAGGCATTAGAATTTTTTGTTTGTTTGTTTTTGTTTGTTTTTGTATTAGATAGCTTTAATTGCTATTACAAAGAGACTCCAAGATCTCTGACCCAAATAAGATAGAAACTTAATTGTCTCTCAAGTAACAGTCTAGAGATGGGCAGTTGATTTAGGAATGGGCAGTTAAACTAGCATGACAATAGCCCACCTGAAGGTCTTAAAGAGATTCAAGTTTCTTATATCATTTTGATTTATCATCAATTAAGGTCTGACCTTATTTCACATATCATCCAAATTTTAATTTATAATGAGGGAATTGAGGAAATGGGAAGCAAGAAATTGCCTTATAAAATGCTTTACTTAAGTTGTATAAATCACTTCTTTTATTCCATTGACCAAATCAGTCATGGCCAATCCTAGCTTCAAGAGAGACTGATAATGGTAGTTTGTAGTTAAGTAATGTGTGAGTTATGGAAATACTTGACTCAGATCTCCCTTTAAGAGACAATGCTATGAGGAATGTAATTGGCTGACAGCATCTAAGTTGATGTACTTGGATTCACCATAGGAATCTAGTCAATGTCATGCTTTCCTTGGCCTGTACCAAGCCAGTTATTATACTTGTGGGGTTACTATAGGTAGACCATTTCTGCTTAACTTGGAATTTCTCTAATGGGAAATGTTTTTTTTTTGGCGGGGGGGGGGACTCCTTATTGGTTTGGCATATACTTTCTCAATGGCGCACTCAGCTCTGAGACTCTTATTACCCAAGTAATTTTACCTTCCATTCTTCCCTTCACAGATGTCACACTGTATTATAATCTAAAGGTACTTCCTGCAATCTTTTAAACCATTTCCAATTATGTGGGAGCCATATCTCTTTCACATCTAATTCTGCCCTATCATATGCATCTCAGAGGACCCATAATAGCATAGGTGGTCATGTACTTAACTAAAATCTTAGGGGTTCAGTCACACAGGAGGAAGGTTGCATTTAGCTTTTTCTGTAAATGTCTTCAATTTTCCTCCAGTGAGGAAAATATAAAATCCTATGCAGTTACTTCATCCAGTTCAAAATCCAGGATCTCTGAACAATGTGATATCTCTTCCATCACTTTGCATATAATTCTGAAACTGATCTAGAAAAAAGGAAAAATGGAAACACATTCGTTAGCAATTTCTTATAGGCAGGAATCAAGGAGAGTCCTGTTGTATCAATAGAGCAAATTCTTCTGTTAGTCCATCTGGCTCTATCTGATTCTTGTCTCTGGAAATCTTTGTATCTTGTTCTCTATGTCTTTTGGTTTTGCTCCTGAAGAGAGATTTTCTTATTTATTTAGGGTAGATATTATTAATATACAATACTAATGAGCATACTTCTGCTTATAGGCAGAAAGAAAATTGTTCTTCCATGCCTTTTTGAAGTAGCCACATAACTTTCTTGGGCCAGTGAAATATGTGGAAGCATCTTTATGATGGTGGAAACATCTATTGACATGGGGGCTATATGCTCTGGAGAGATGTCTAATTTCACATCAAACATTTCAGGTCCAAAAAATAAAAACTTGTTGTTGTTGGTGGTGGTGGTGGTGTATACTATAGAGATTTTGATTTTGCAACAAAACTCAGTCTATACCGACTCATGCATAATTTTTCTTTGTAGCCAAATTTAAGTTAGTATTAGAATGTGTGTCTTTTCCAGGGGATGGTGAATTTTGGAGTTTAGTTCCTGCTAGGGTAGGTTTGGGAGTCTGGGGGCTTTTATAGGAATGAAACAATCACAGATAATTTTGTATTTCAGGCTTGTTTCTTTGCCAGTAAAATTATATATCAGGTTTCAAGTCTGATTATTTAGAAAAACTTCCACTGTTGAGTAACCAAACCTAAAGTCTATTCTTGACATCATACTTAAGCCTACTAATTCTCTTCTTTTTTTTACTGAATTCTGTGCTTAGATCATCTACCTATCATGGATTTAATGACGCTATGTGAAGCAGTAAGCCATTTGAAACACCTCCCTTAGACTAATCTTTGCCATGGGTCTGACTCACAACATCTGGCTGAAATTCTTAATAAGAGGTCTCAGAGTAAATATCTGAACAAAAATAATACCAACTGCTAATTACATTTGAATAACTTTTCCCAACCTATGAAAGACTTCAAGTTATTGAATTTTCATTCATTTCCTCTATAGCTATAGTCTAGTCTCGGTGGGCATGTGGTTTGCCTTCAAGGTTAACAAACAGCAGTTTAACCAAATGTTTACCATAACATAATGAGGATCACCAGCTCTTTGATCTGCAATACTCCCTGCCCTCCCAAGTTCTAAGCCAGTACTACATATTTCAGAGATTAAAAAAAAAAAATGGCAAGAGATTAGTTTTTTGAATAATTAGTAATATAAACTATACTATTAAGAACAAAATTCCAAAATTAAGTGTTTTAAACCAGGTTAGCTTATTTTTGTCTCATAGTACATATTCATAGATGGGCAAGTGGTTGACAGTGGATCTGTACTTTGTTCTAAGGTATTCAGGTATACCTTCAGGTATAAGGTATTCAGGATTCAACTATTCAACCTCCTTCTCTTATTTTTCTTTGTTAGCCTCTATGGTTGTCACCTACATCGTTACTGCTGCTCACAACACAATGACTTCATTTCACCACATGGGAAGAATGAAAGAGGTGTAAGGCAAATGATTTTCTTATACAAAAACATGATATGGAAATTGTGAACATTGCATAAGCTCAGATGCTAATGACTAAATGGCCACATCTAGCTGAAAGAAATGTTATTAGTAGCGTGATGCGTTTTAATCTCTAGTTATACCCTTGGCAGGGAAGGGAAGCATTCTTTCTAAAAGGAGAATCTTTAGAGGGAGAGAATTAACAGCTATATCAATATTTGTAAAACACCTGGCATAGTAGCTGACAAATAATGTTTACTTAATCAGTATCTCTTCCATTGTTTACCATGCCGTGCCTTAATAATTTGGATTGAAACCAAGAATAAGACCACTTACCCCTGCTTTAGCAGCTTTGTTATGGTTCTATGATTGCATAACTTCTTACTTTATTTACACTGTACATAGTACTTAAGGTATAGCTAACAAAGAATGGCCTAACTTTGAAACTGGCACAAGCGAAGAATTAATGACGTTTGCTAGTGGTATAGTACCCCTAATGCTCTTAATTAATACTCTAGTGATGTTCCTGGGATCTTCAGCAAATGATGCGTCCTCTGATGCACAAAGTGTTCAATTACATGCCTTTGTGCTAAGAATAAGAGTCATGTTTCAGTTATTTCATGCAAGGATAAGAAAGATATTTTGATATTTCCTAAAGTTTTCGGGTCCATCAATCTGGGAATGAATCAGCAATGGGACAATAAAATCTGCCATCTGTGTCAAATATAATCTTTTCCCAAGGAGTATTATGACACATATATTACAGTGTGCTTTCAGGAGAAATATTTAAGTGCCTAAGTAAGGAAAAAATGAAAATTGTAAAATATTGCAGGTGATATATTTTAATTTTTGTTAAAGATGCCATCATCAGTAGATAGATCACATTATATGCACTTATTTTAATCCCCTCCCCCTTTTTATGATGTAGCAGAATGAGTATTCTCAAACATTTTGATGAAGTAGGATGATTAATATATTTCTGAATAAAATTTAGCAATTCAAATTAAAGACCTTAAAAATATGAGTATCTTTTAAAGCTTTAGTTTACATTGTTGGAATGTAAACTTAGCAATGAAACAAGAAATACACAAAAAGATTAAGTCTACGAAGAGTGTCACTACAACATTCTATGTAATAATTGCATTGATCAACTTGGTAATAAAAAGTTTCAAAATCTCATTTGTAAAAACAAGCATTTATATAATGCACATGAGGCTATAGCCCAGCTGTGCCTGTGTGAGCCGCTTCTGGATTCAATGTGTCTTCCATCTGACTTTAGTCTGAAGAAACTCTAAGATCAATGACAGAGAAGTGAGCTTAAAACTAGACACCACTTAAAGTATTTTCTGGAAACGGAAGCATTATTACACTTTTGCCAATATTCCATTGTTCAAAATAAGTCCCAAAGCTGTAGCCCAAGTTAATGGAAGGAAGGGGCAAGGGGCTTATATTCAACTTTCTTTACTGAGAGCCACTGCATGGCAACAGGCTTTTATCAGTGATCCTATTAGAAGAAGATAGCAAGGATTTGAGAATAACAGTCTAATTGACAGCAATTGCTCCCAAATAGAAATAAAGGCAAAGATATGTTAGATAAGTTATTTTGCAGACATATGATTAAATACTACAAAATCATTAAAAATGGTGTTCTAGAAGAGAATTTAACTAAGATACGGTTCATAATACATATTGAAAGTGAAAAAAAGGATTAAAAGTTATATGTAATTTTCTCAATTTTATAAAAGAATATATATGTAAGTAATTATATAAAATACACACACATATATATATACACACACGTATTGAAAACACTGACATTTTAATCTTTTTTGCAACATGGCATTATAGGTGATTTTCATCTTCTCCTTTGTACTCTTTTCCTCTAATGTTCAAGATTTTATAGTTTTTAAATTTTCAACAATAAAAATACATAGCTTTCCATTCATTGTAACTAATGTACCACTCTCGTGGGGGATGTTGGTAATGGGAGGGGCTGTGCATGTATGCGGCACGAGGTATATGGGAAGTCTTTGTACCTTCTTTCGATTTTTCTGTAAACCTAAAACTGCTCCAAAAATCAAATACATAGCTTTTATAAATAAAAATAATGCCATTACATTAAAATTCAACTTTATTTTCTTTCTTTCTTTATTTTTTTTAAAGATTTTATTTATTTATTTGACAGAGACAGACACAGCGAGAGAGGGAACACAAGCAGGGAGAGTGGGAGAGGGAGAAGCAGGCTTCCCGCAGAGCAGGGAGCCCGATGCGGGGCTCAATCCCAGGACCTTGGGACCATGACCTGAGCCGAAGGCAAATGCTTAACAACTGAGCCACCCAGGCACCTCTATTCTCTTACTTTAATTTCCTGTTTTCTGGTATCCTGTTTGGATTCAGTAATAGAAAATGCATCTTTAAATAGCACAATTTTACTGTTTTACTGAAAATAACCTACTATCAGTTCCTACTTTGCATACCCTCACCTGTGAGTTGTTTCATCATCTAGCTTTGCCCAGTTCTGAAGCAAATCACAGGATCATACCTGTGGGAAATAGTCCAAGCTTTATTAATGGCGTTATTAATTCATTCAATGAAACTGGGCTTCTGACAATATTTCCTAATGTACAGTTTGAGTTTCTTTAGAAACAGAAGCCAGGAACATAGATTCAGTAACTCAAAGAATTATTATATATCTTCATTCTCAATGGGTAAATCTTCCAAAACATCAAATCTGCTATTTGTTCTGACATTTTGTGGTTGGTCTGCTCCTAGGACTTCATCTGCTATGATTTTTTTTTATCCTTTTATCAGTTATTGAGTGCAACATAGTGATAATGATAGGCATTGACACCTCTCTTCCTCCTTCCCTCCCCCTCTATAAATGTATATATGAGTGTATGGAGAGATTATATACATATTATATATAATATACATATTTATACATAAAATGTTTAGATTACACACACACACACACACACACACACACACATATGTATCTCCCCTATAGTCACACATTACAAATGTTAAGCAACTTGCTCAGTTTCTCCAGTTAGAGAAACCAAGGTCTCTACAATGGAGCAAAGGTTCTTTCTCAGATATCCTTGGTTATGTAATTAGTTTACAGCGAGTCCTTTGGAAAGTCTTAATGACTAGCTTTCTCAGGAGTTAACTCCAAAACCAAGATATTTCCTGATTTCCTTGCATTCAAGATTATTTTCCCATGGTTTTAAACCTGTGAGAGCTCAGCCTACCTAGACGGCTGACTTCATTCAGTTATGATAAAGGAAGTAAAAGAGTTTTAAGTGGCAAATATATTATGGGTTGCTTGGTTGTTTGCATTACAAAATGTCTTTTTAACAGGAAATAATTCCCTACCTGAGCAGAGAAAATGAGTATTCAAACAAGGCTTTTTTTTTTTTTTAATGCTGCCTTTAGGTATTCTGGAGAGAAATAGCATTTATTATGTGCCTAGTATGCCAATCACTGTGCTAAATACTCTACTATCATTCAGTCATCACATAAGCCCTTCACAAAGTGGAAACTAAATCTCAAAGGTGTTAAGTAAATTTTCCAGGATAACAGAAATTGTGAAGCCAGGGTTGAAATCCAGGACAGTCTGGTTCCATAAACTATATTCCTTCTGTTATCCAACAAGGCTTAATGTAACTCAATATAATTGAAAGAAAATTAATGGAAAAGTCTGTTTTAAAATACTCCTGGATATTCACTGGATGCTCACCACTGAACATCTCATATTAAATGCTATTGCTCAGTTGGCCCACAAACTCCTGATTCTGCTGAAAGGGGCTGAGATAGTTGATCCCTCCCAAGGAACACAGATGAATATAGTCTTGGCTTTCTATCAAAATGGAAGAAGTTTAATAGAGGAAATGTTAATCCTTATAGTAGGAGAGAACAGTACAGTAAGCAGCAAATTTTAGGACAAGTATCACCAAATACTAAATAGCTATAACTAAATGACCAGCAAAGATTATACTACTAAAAAATATTATTTTGGGAAAAGCAAAATAGTTACCTCTGTAGTATAAAGCTGTTGCTATGCTATTGTTCTTAAGACTCGTTTTACTTTGAATTTGCTTATCAGTTTTACTTTTAATAATTTCTAAGGGTAATTCAGGATATTTTGAAACTTTGCAACCTTGCAGTTTGGAAGTTCAGCTTAATCTTAGACAAGTTTATGAGTGCTTGTTTCTATGACCATTTTAACTTTGCAAGAATTACCTTTTGTGAATAGCAGATTCTCAATTGTCTTTGATATATCTTTAATTCTTTTTATAATATAAATACAAATTCAAGCCTCCTCCCGAACTATTTGATCACCATAAATGATGTTCGCTATAATTCTGTTTTCAAAAATATGTTACAAAAATGTATATATATATATATATGTGTGTGTGTGTGTGTGTGTGTGTGTGTGTTTAGAGTTTAAAATAAATTAAGGAAAATACACTAATATATGCTTTTAGCACAAATATAAGTTGTACTAATGATAATTGTTGCCCTAAATTTAATTTTGATCTGTTCATTTTCACCCACAATTGCTTAATTCCTTCTAAACCTCTTTCAAGGGGCGCTTGCATGGCTCAGTCAGTTAAGCAGCTGCCTTCGGCTCCCGTCATGATCCCAGAGTCCTGAGATTGAGCTACCTGCTCAGTGGGGAGTCTGCTTCTCCCTCTCCCTCTGCTGCTCCCCCTGCTTCTGCACATGCGCTCACTCTCTCTCTCTCTCTCTGTCAACTAAATAAATGAAATCTTTAAAAAGCCTCTTTCAAATTCAAATTGTTTGAATTCTAAATCTATAGATTTCTTGATCACTTCCATATTTCATTTGGGAACATTTAATAATTCAGTCACATTAAAAATACTTTCGTTTTGGTATTCATAATTTACTCCCCTTCCAAAGTCCATGATGTAATAATATGTGTTCTACCAAAATTGGGATGAATTAGAGGAAGTTTGGTGGCATTTTCTTGAGGGCCCTGTTAGGGAATTATAGAAGAACACGAATTCAGATAGATAGATAGATAGATAGATAGATAGATAGATAGATAGATAGAGACTGTCTTTCTTTCCTGGTCTTAAGAGCAGTAAGAATGTAAAGGAGCATTTTGCAGATAAACATTAATTCCTCAAATGAATATCATTGAGTGCCAGCTCCGAGCCAAACACCATGCCAAGTACTGAGAAAGAAAAGATGAGTAGGATTCTCTTGCCAAGGAGTCAGACAAATGAAAACAAGTATTAAATAGGTAATTGGGGATTCTGGTTCAAGATTACAAACTCAGTTTATCTACTTGCCCTCCTGGAACCTCATTAAAATTATTTTAAGAGCCATGTAAGTCCACATCAACAAAAAACATCAGTGTGGGGACGGGGGGCATTGATAGACAAATGGTTCTAACAAATACCTGGAAGAACAAAGTATGTTGACTGATAAAGCAGGGTAGTGGAAGCCATGGTTAATGACATGCTCAGTAAAGGCTGACGGAAGAAAAGAGAACTGATTTGCCAGTTTTATTTATTTTTATTTTTTTTAAGATTTTATTTATTTACTTGACAGAGACACAGAGAGAAAGGGAACCCAAGCAGGGGGAGTGGGAGGGGGGAAAGCAGGCTTCCCGCTGAGCAGGGAACCCAATGCGGGGCTCTGTCCCAGGACCCTGGGATCATGACCTGAGCTGAAGGCAGACATTTAACGAATGAGCCACCCAGGCGCCCCTGATTTGCCCGTTTTAAATGCCGGGGGATCTCTGGACTGAGATGGAGGATGCCCTGATATATATAATAAAGCACTTCCCTTCCCCCATTCCTGAACCTAAGAGGATTAGAAGGCAAGCATCTACGTCCTAGGTAAATACATATCAACAAATGTAATTATGTGACTGGGAAGGACAAGAATAGCTGTAATGGTAGCCCAGAAGACATCATTTGCACTTTGGCATTTGGGAATGCTCAGTAAAATGGAAGACTGGTTGCCAACTCATCCTAGAATGGAGAGTATTGATTGTCAAGTGTTACTTATGAATGAAGAATGTATCGTATTCATTTTCTTTTGCTTCATTATTGATATAATCAAATAATTTCTTTTTTTTTATTTATGGTTTTTTAAAAGATTTTATTTACTTATTTATTTGAGAGAGTTGCACAAGTGCTAGCAGGGGGTGGGGCAGAGGGAGAGAGAGAATCCCAAACAGACTCTGTGTTGAGCACAGAGCCAAACAAGGGGCTCTATCTTAGGACCCTGAGATCATGACCTGAGCTGAAATCAAGAGTCGGTCACTTAACCAACTGAGCCACCCAGGTGCCCCATAATCAAATAATCTCTAAACAAAGCAAAAATTGTCCCTTGAGGAAAAATATGATATTCAGGAAATTGAAGAGAACACAAATTAAATAGAGAAAAGAAAGATCACAACCCATTCACTCCCCGCCCCAGGAATTAGAAGTTAGTTTAGCAGATATTTAAGCAATCCATGACAACCAAATTCCAAATAAAAATATATGGAAGAAAAGACTAAAAGAAATTGAAGATAGTGTCAAAAGCAATTTTAAAAAATTATTCTTAAAATCCAAGACCTTAAACAAAAACAACATATATACGTATATAAAATGAATAAAAATAATTTGAGCTTAAATACATTAGTATTGCATGTAAGAACATTAAGTATTAATAGAGTCTAAAAGCCTTTTGATATTTCACCAGTTCGAATTTCATTCATTTGAAATAAAAAAATTTCATTTGAAATAATGACTTGGGAGGTCAAGGAAATTAGGTCAATTGTGGCAATAAAGGTAACATTTTATTTTGAATTTTGTTGAACTATTTCAGATGCCATTTACTGTTTATGTATCACAATTAATTCCAGATTATGTAAGACAAGAGAGTCTGTTAATTTCAAGGAATCACTGATTAGTTAGGTAAATTAGTGAATTAGTAAAGTTAACTTCTCATTAGTCTGGACAGCCAGTGAATACATTGATGCAACAGATAAAGAGGAAGTCTGTTTAATCTGAGAAGAAACTGAAAAAAAAAAAAAGTTTTAACCAATTATGGAGTACTCTTGAAGATTGTGTACCTGAACCTTGCTGTGGGTTTGTCTTTATAAAATTCAAATGAGAAATGTTGTTTCTTACGCATTTTCAATTTAAAATTATATGCATGAATGTAAGCCTCAAGCCTAACATTTTCCACTGTAAATTGTGAATTTCTTGAAATGGTCAATTTCTCATTTTTCACAAAATATAAAAGCTTAAATAACCATATATCTAATGCTTGATTTTGGCTAGATACTGAGTTAGATCTGAATGGATATAAATATGAATAGGCCATTATATAAAAGGCGATAGAAAACATCCCATTTTAAACTTGGTTTTGGATGTGTTGAAATTTAACTAAAAATAATTAAATTGCAATTCTATTTGGACCCTTCATATTGCAATTTAATAAAATTGTAAAAGCTTCTGGGCTGAAATTTACAGCTATCTCAAAATGAAATGAGTTGTTTTGAGAGATAATAGTCTGTACAATAAAGTGAGAGATAGTGAATTCTATACTCATTATGGGCTTCTGATATAATAACCACCCATACAAACAAGAAAAGACTCTGCTTAAATTGATGTGTTTTTCATTTGAATCTGACATGAAAATGATTGAAAACAGCAGCTTTTTCATTTAGTTAGTGTTTTTTGTTTCCTGAACACCAACACAAAGCAGTGATACTTCATCTATCCACGATTGTATAATTTTAGAACAGTCTACTTAATCATATCAAAGTTGTTATTAAAACAAAAAAATAAGATTGTAGGTTTGTTAGGATTTTAGGGTGGTTCAGAATTTTTCTGGAAAACAAGATTGTTTATTTTGTATTTTTAGAGTCTTTCCTTTCCCACACAGCCAAAATTAAATATACTCTTTTATTGTGCTCACAGAATATTTTATATATATATATATATGTTTTGTTTAAACATTATGTTGTAGTTGTTGCTTTTGGTGTTTCCTACAAGAGTATAATCTCTCTAAGGGCAGACATATTGTACTGTTTGTCTCTTCATCTTCTGTTCTGACCACATCCACAGGCAATTTTGTGGATGCTCACTAAATAGTTACTTGATCTCTTGATTAAGGTAAATGTAGGATAATATGTAGATTATCACTGTGTGTTTGTTGTACAATGAGTATTTGTTTTTTCATAGACTACTCAAAGATTATATATGAATTTAAAAATAACTTAAAAAGGAACATGTTAATGGTTTTCAAAATTAAAAAATCATAAGCAGACAAACCATATTAAAGATTATCAATGTATATTAGGGTATTTTGAGATATGTGTAGAGCATATCCTATTATAAGTAGAAGAAAATACATGATCAGTGATCAAAGAACACTAATGTGGTTGTTAGAACAATAGAGTAAATGTTTGGAAAAATTAGCAAAATGCATTTTGAAAAATGTGTAGAAATAGAAATTTAAAAAATCATCAAAGGTTAAATTTATTTTTTTTTTTTGCCAGGGTTTTTTTTCCCTTGGGGAGATATAGGAAAGAGAGTTGGGAAAAATGGCTTGTTGGTAGATGTTGGATTATTTTGCCAAATAATAGTTGCCTTTGGGCATTGTCTTCTAGCATTAGTAATAAGGTACCATTCATAAGGCTAACAGGTGGGAATTCAGTTTTCTCGATCACAGCAGCCTGGAGGGACAAGTTTGAGTAGAGCAAATTCAAGAGCTGTGACTCTGAGCCCAAACCCTCTTCTGGATAATTGCTTCAGAGTGGCTACCTTTCGTATGGCGAGGTCCTTGTATTTTCCTCACAGCACATTACACTTCTCTTATTTGCTGCCAAATAGCCTCCACCTCAGCTGCTTTTTGTTCTCACTTTTGTTGCCAGCATTGGAAAAAAAAAAAAAAAAATCTTCCTGGACATGACTGTGGCTTAGCTAAATCAGGGAGAGGGGTTTAGAGGGCAGGTGGGGCTAAGAGTGAGGGGAACACAGGCTAGTTGGAAATACCTGAAGAGTTACATCGATCTTCAAAAGCAATTTTTATTAAACAAAATAGATATTTTACAAGAAATTTTAGACTATATTTTCAAAAATATAAAAATATTTTAATACACCTTTCAGTCTCCATGAACAAAATGTTAAATGCTGATGAGTAAGAAACATATTTGTGATAATTTTAAAACTTTAGCATATGTGTGTACAAACAAAATGCAAACCTGGTGGATAAGGTATGATTAAAGAGTCACTATGAGTTGACTCTACCAAACTTCTAATGGATTGTTTTCTATTAATAAAAAAATCTATTTTTTTACATTACACTGCAAACCAAAATAGAATGGTAGCTTATGTTTCACAATTTGCGTTTCTGATTTTGAGTTTATCCCATAGCTTTATCCTATAGATATTTCCATACCCTCTAGAAATTGAAGCTGACACATGTCCCACTTTTGCCTTCAATGCTTCTTTACTATCACAGATAATATCAGAGACATTTAACTGCACCTAGCTCTACTGCTCCAACTGTTACTTTGCTATCAAGAAAAAAATTCTTTACTTGTTAAAGAAAAGTTAACAGTTATGAATATAAACTGACCATAGTTCTGTAGAATTATGCCCTACTTTTTGTGCAAATTTGTAACAAGTGATCTATTAAATACATATATAAAGGAATGGTGCATTAATACTTAATGAACATTTGCTAGACACAGAATTAAGTAAATACAGGAGACACAAAGTTTTCACTCCTCATTTCCCTCCTCCCACCCAAAAGAAGGGAAGATATGCAGAAGAAGTCATTGACAGACATCCTATAAAGTAGAAAAGCAAGGAAATATTGAGTTATTTTTAGCAATAATTATTATAAGTAGAACAGTTAGGTAGATATCCTAAAGCTAGAGAGGTAAAAACATGATAAAGGTTTTCCAAATTCTTCTGGTCTGATTGACTATCTTGGAACCAATTACCAACAAGGAGAATCATGATTTAGTCCTGATAGCTTTGGCATGAGATACAAGCATTGTCTTACACACCAATGAATAAAGCAGATAAAGCATTGGCTATGAATCCAGGAAATCTGGGTTCAACTGGGGGATATTTTCTAGCTCTATGATACTCCTCAAGTCATTTTCCTGTTTCTTAATATACTCTCATAAATGTGGAAAATGATATGACTTCTATTTAAAAGTATATATGTTAAAATAATTAGATTAATTCTGTGTTGCCTTCAATCACTGTGTCTCAACCTTGAAACAATTGACAATTTGAGTCAGGAAATTATTTGTTATGGGGCCATGCTGTTTACTGTAAGATGTTCATCAGTATCACTGGCTTCTACCCACTGGACGCCAGTAGCATTCATTATCCTCAGTTATGGCAACCAAAAATATCTCCAGACATTGCAAAATGTCCCCTCAGCAGCAAAATTGTCCTTCCCCCACCCCAAGTGATAGTCATTGGTTTAAAGATCTGAGTTCAATGCTTAAGAAATGCAAAAGACAGATATCACGTAAAAAGATTTGAAATGTTATTTTTCAGAAACATGCAGTGTTATAGGATGACAAGATCACAGTTGAAAGTTATTATAAGTTTATTCCATAAAACTTCTAATTTGATTTTAAAAAGTCACCTGTACCTAGAGCCCATAGATGTTATGGGCTCTTTGTAACTTTGGCAGACAGGCTAGTTTTTTCCTACTTTTTTTTTAAATCTAGAATTAAAAATTTAAGAAAGAGCCAACAATTTGAACAGCTAAACAATGGAAGTGTTTGACTAATGTAGCCTTGTATAGGAAACATTCAGAGTCTGAATGGACATCTCAGTGGAAGGTTAGATGGAAAGCATTCCCATATTAAATAAAATGACCAAAAATCCCTAACAACTAAAATTTTGTACATCTAATAAAAGTGATTTTATTGCTTACATATGCAATTGTGAAATTGCAAAGCTGTTGCCTACCAGCCACTTAGTACAAAGATGTTGAGTCCCTTTGCTGACTTCAGCCAAGCTGGATGGCACCTTTCACTTGACAGGCAGCTTGCCATGACTCACTCAGCACTTCTATAAGTTCAATAAATAGAACCAAGTGAAAATTGGTAAGAAAGAAAGTGTGCGTATGGTCTCCAGATGCAATTTTGCTACTATAGAATCACTAATATAGTCCAGGCTCAGCCAATTTAACCTGGAAGACACCCAGACAATATGGAAACATAGACTCTGTTAACAGGTAGAATCAGCCCAGAGTCTCTGAGTCCATACCACACACAGAACGTTTCTACTTGACAGAAATCATTGATTTTACTATTATGTTCTTAGAGATTTTGAGATGATATAAGTACTAGTTTTCTTGCCAATATTATTTTCAGCAAGTTCTATGATCCACCACAGTTAAACAATAAGAAATTTAGCAAGTAGCTGCCATAAGCCTGTCAAAATCTAATTCATCAACTGTTTCATGTGTCACTCATTCAGTCAAATATTCACTCATTGTACTTAAGATTTTGCCTTCCTCTTTGGTGTATAAATTTTCCTGTAAGTAATCTGACAGCTTCACAATTATGTTATATGAAGATGTAGATACAAATATATAAATATAGCTACATATACACATATATAAGTATCTATATATACTTATAGGTATAGGTAGATAGATAATAGATGGATAATTGATTTAGAAAAAATGATAGGGAAATATGTCTTGGAAAAACTTTTAAATATTGATGGTTTTTATTGTGTTTTAAATGAGAGCTATTCAGCAATAAAAGATGTCATGAAAATTAATGAGCTGCCCACTAAGAAATACTCAAGCAGGATGAATTGCTCCAAGATGTGACAAAAGGGATGGTTTGGAAAAAATGAACTCTAAGTTTTCCTCAATGGAAACCAACTAATGAAAAACAACCAAATAGCTAGGGTTGTTTTGGCAAATACACACAAATTATTGGTGCTTATTATCTTTGACCCAGGTAATTAAGACAGGAGTTTTTCTAAATATATGACTATATGGCAGCAAAGAAACATGTAACTTTTTATTTTTTTTAAATTCTCCTGTAATGTAAATAAACAGGATAGCATACAAATCATAGGCATTGTCATTTCTGATTTTGCAACATCAGGATATATTAATTATTCTTTTGGTTAATTTTTAGAAATTTATTTATGTTTTTTCCATCAAACTACCTTCTAAACAGCATCATGTCTTCTAATTACGGGGGCCTTTACATAAATCCATCTGTAAAGAATTCTTATTTTCCCTCAATTTTCCACAGTGAGAAAAGACCAAAAACAAAAAAGAATTTGTTTGTCTAATAGACATTTTCATGAGAGTGCACTCTGTTTCAATAAAACATGTGCACACACTATAAACTGGATTAATGAAAGGAAACCCCTTTTTAAAATAAGAACAAGGAAAGCTTTCAAACATCTTGACTCACAGGAAAAACTGAAAGCCCTTTTCTCTGTTTTATGTACTGTGGTCACTTGTTGAAAGTTTATTCCCAGATATGAATGTTGCTGGGTACAAGAGGCCTCAGGTGTGTGGATGGTGCTGAATAAATAAATTATCATTATAGGTAGGCAGTTCAAAATGCCTGTGGTGACTATGGATGTTGCATCTTCTTAAATGAATATCACATCACTTTCTTAGTAAGATGGGGGATTCACCACCTCAATACACTTAATTGAGTAGCATAAAACCGCCTACCACTGGTTAATCCACGTGAAAACTCTGTGGGATGGTTATATAGTTCCAGAGTTGTCATGGAGAAGCTGAGAGTCAGACAAAAAATCAATGCCAGAGTAAAAATTTTACTTTTTACAAAAATGTAATGTTTTGTATTCCTGAATATGTTCAGAACACTACTCTGGCTTTTCTAACACAACTATTTGTATTAATAAAGGTAATTAATACACCAGTCATATTGCATGCAGATCTCATGTATTTTTCCTAAGAATACTGAAAAATAATGTTTATTATCCGTATTTTAAATAAGACAGGTTATCACAAGCTAGTGTAGAGCTGGATTTCAAATTCATCTTCCTTAAACTATAAATTTCAAGTTCTCTCCAAAATACTAGATACATTTTGTTGTGTATTAGAAAAATACGGTTTTGTGTGTGCAGATTACATACAATATATCGATAGGATTAAAGTTTGATAATATTTTAAACCACAGTATCTTGTACATATTGGAATATATGTTTATCTATATCTATCCCTCTGTATATGCATTTGTTATTTTTTTTGAATCATAGAAATAGGGAATGGAAATATGGGGACTGAAGCCTTTGTCATTAGTGCTGTTTCTGTCCTTAACTGAAGATATACATGTTTATATACATATACACTTTATGTAATTATAATCATACTGTTTAACAGCTTTGCAGCTCATAAAGTTCTTCAAAATATATTTGGGTAAATAACAATAATAAGAAAATATGTAAAAGGACTTTTTGAAAAATATAAAATAATAATTGATAAAGTCAATGAGAATAATATTAACCACATGACTGGCATGATTAGTTTTCCAAATAAGTTTTCTCTTCAAACAGAATTTTAAGGTTCATGAATCTTTAAGGTTTATTATTTTATATGAGAAACTAACTGTTGTTCAAGGGTAAACAAAACAAAACAAAACAGGACAAGCTTACTGGCAAAAAGAAAGTACCATGACTGAACTGGATTTCAGATAAGAACTTAACTTGCAAGTACTTAGAAGAGGAGAAATTAAAGACAAAAAAAAAAGTGTCAAGGATTTTCCCCTTATCAGTGAAAATATGAATTATTATTTTCTAGGGGAATGTAAAAAGTTATTGCCCCTTATAAAACCAAGAACATTTGGGAAAGCACAATTTCACTCTATAACATTTTGTTATATTAGAGGAATATCTATAACTCATATTCATCTAACTCTATAATTTCAATTACAAAGTACCACTTTACCCTGATAACTGCTATTCAAAAATGATTTGTACATAGAGATATTGTTACAGTTAAGGATAACTTTAATTTTTAAAAATTGTTCTAGGAGTTCTCACCAGCTAAATCTTTATGCAATACCTCAATCTTTTCCATTTTCCACTCTTTTTGTTTGTTCAATGAAGTTGAGACTGCAACTCAGAAAGGTTATGATAGTATTTGTGTATTGCAAAAGTCTCTGAAACTAGAGGCCATTACTAATGAATTTGCCCGCAAATACCAGCCCATCCCCTAGACTCAACATTGATATGATCAAATACACTGGATCTGGCAGCTCTACCAACATCATAGCAGGTGTGCTCAATTATCAAAACCTATGGCCCACTTCCAAATCAACCTGCACTTGGTAAAATGTGAATGATCATCTCCTAAGTTCAGTCAGTAGACATAAAAAGGAACAGGCTTTCAAGCACAAGAAAACTATGAACTTTAAGAAAAATAATGGTATGTATCAATTCCTACTGTTAATCTATTCCTAATTTATGGCAAACATTACATACTTAAACAAGTGAAAAGCAAGCAAATGTAACTCACAAACACATGAATATAGGACCACTTATGACCTAGGTATTGGAATTAGCTGATTATGACCTGGAGAAAAGAGGGAAATAATGAATGAGAAGATGGAGAATATCTTCAAAGAAATGAAGCCTATAAAAAACAATTACATTAGAGCAGTGAAACTACTCTGCGTGATATAATGATGGATATATGTCATACATTTGTCCAAACCTATAGAATGTATAGCACCAAGACTGAACCCTAGGGTTGGTTATTTTTTTAAAATCTATTTTATCAATCTCTCTTTTTTGAATGATGTTTAGATCAAATGGCAGATTTTAAGGTTAAGATATGTTATTTTTCTAATTTAGCAGATAAAAAATTATATTCAAAGAAATTCATTAACTTGCCCAAAGCAATTCAGACAAAATCAGAATTAGAATATGATCAATAACTTCTGACTTGACTGTAAGTAAAATAATTTCTAGTTTCTTCTTCAGACTTGCATATTATGTTTAACACTAATATGAATAACATTAATATAAAGTTCATTAATCCTAAGGATTTTACAAAAACATGCAGTTAATATACAACTATTTACACACTAATGTATAAGTATAGTTTTTCAAAAGATGAGATAAACAGCTTTTGAGTCATTGTCAGTAGATAAAAATTGATGCTTTAGTGTAATTCTAGGCATTACTTCTATATCTGTCTTACAGAAGTTCACATATTCTTTGAGTCCCATTGTTTTCTAAGAGTCACTTAACTTTGTATTTCTGAAAACTTCTATTTGTAAGACATAGGTTATTTCCTTTTCATCTTCTAGAAGTAGGTCATTGTAATTTTAATACCCTTTTCAAGAATATACTTTTATCAATATTTTAATTGACTTTTTAATTCTGTGGAAATTATAATAAGACTTTGAAAGCCCACCATATTTTAACTTGAGCTGTCAGAGTTTACTACCACAAGGTGACAGTAGATATCAGATATGTAAGAGCAATAACTCTAGTCACACAACCATGAGAAAGCATAGCTCAGACAAAAATAACACAAATCAAATCCTGGGCAGTAAACATAAAACAAAGTATATAAAAGAATCCTACCAGAAACGTGCATATAATGACAAATGATAAACCACGATGTGTTTATGTTAGAGATAAATGGGCCTGCATTCCTCTATTAATTTTCTAAGTTACAACCAACTTAATAAAATTAATAGAAGATGTATAGGCCCTCTAAGTTAAATGTGGTCTTTATTGGAAAAAAAATCTTCCATTTATCCTTAAAAGTAGCACAATTTAAAAATGAATCATAACATTAAATTTTGAAAGTTAGATAAGCTTTATGAAATTTATTTAACTACATACTCACTTGACAAACATTTTAACTGAAGAATTTGAACATTTAAATAAAAAAGATACTTATTCTGTAAAAAAATAAACAATTTTCCTTAAGAATGCATAAGGAGAATGAATAATTATATATCTGTAGCTAGGCCATACATCTCCTGTTTAGAAAGGATATAGAATGTTTTGAAAGTCAATAGAATAAGTACCTGTGAGTTACCATAATCAGACATCAGAATCATTGACATTTGTGATTTTTTTCTTAAAATACATAAATGATTTTGTTAACAAATGGCTTCATGGATTAGAAAAGGGAGGCTGAATAATATAGTTGTTAAATGTATAGTTTCTGAAACCAGACTACCCAAGTTCATATAAATGCTCTTCTATGTCTTTGACCTTGGGTTACTTAAAAATTTAAGTAACTTTTTGTTTTATTTATCTCTTATTTAACTCTTTGTTTTATTTATGATTTACATTTACAATGATATAATAATTTCTATATTGTTATTAATTTATGTATAAATTCAAAATTTATAGTCCAATAATTTCTAACATACCTCACAAGGCTATGGGAGCATTTCATGAAAGAATACACATATTCACTTAGCATGCTCTTCGCAGGTTGCAAACTATATAGTTAGCTGCTGTGGCCATTTTTAAAGCAATTTCAAATGTCTGTCCCTGCATATTGGCAAAATACTGCATAGGTTATTGCTTTCCATGTTGATGATTCAGAAATTCACACTGTGTTACTTTGGGTGTGCATGTATGTGTGTGTGCACACTTTAAAATAACACTTTAAAGGCTTGAGAAATCTTTGAGATCTTATTGAAACCAGAACATATGAAACACTGAGGGGCCTGATGACCCAAAACACCAGTATTTTTTTTTTTCAGATATCAACCCACCCTTTGGTGAATTTTAAAGGTCTGAGTGCAGCCAGGCAGTTCTAAATGCACCAAGAGTTTTGTCAGTATTCTTGCTCATAGATTTCTGGATTATGGCCAAGCTATAAAAATAGTTTAGTCATGAGTGAAGTGATGGAGTCACTCATGGGAAATAGCCCTGTTATCCTCCTTTCTTAAAATAGGAGGTTGCACAATCAGTCAAATAATTCAGAGGGGAAAATCTTGGCCCCCTCTTCATTAAAAGAAAAAAAAAATCAGAAGAAAGGTAGTCTGACTTCTGAGGATGTTAGCCATTTGTATTTGCAGTTAGATATAAACAGTGGAACTTCCGATATCCTAGTCCCAGGGTGTTTTAAGCTGAGTCAAGAACCATTAAAAAATCAGAGCATAAAAATTAACAAAAGTAAATCTTTGTTAAATTCTGCTTTTGGATTCTTGCCGATGAATACACTGTTGCATTCACTTTGTTTCTCTTTAAGTTTGATCCATTTATTAAGAAATCAAAAAAAATACTCTTAATTAGAAAGAACAAAACGGTAGTTACCAGGGGAGTGGTATGTGGGGGGGTGGGTGAAATAGGCGAAGGGGATTAAGAGTACACTTCAATCATGATGAGCACTGAGTAATGCATAGAATCGTTGAATCACTATATTGTACAATTGAAACTAACCCTTTACGTTAACTATACTGGAATTAAAATTAAATAAATACATAAAAACAAGGCATCCCCTCAAAAAAAAACACAAAATAATCTTTTCTTTTTGTATCTTTGTGTGATTTTTGCAACTGATGTGGAATGTTTTTTAAGTAGAATATTTTAATATGAATTAAAGTATTTGTCAACATAGCTGCTTTTACAACTATGGTTAAGTCCATTGAAGTATATTTATATGAGAATTATTTTAAATAAGTGACTGAAGTGCCCTATTTCTAAAAGCAACAGAATTTGAAGCTATTACTTTAAATGCACAGCGTAAATGCATCATTTACAGAGATCTACAACAATCCTTATGTCAAGATCACATGGAGAAAATTTAATTATGTATAATGAGTCAGTGTCACTTCATCCTTGATAGGAATATCACAGCCTTTAATTAAGTTGGCCCTTACACTTCTGTGCTGTAATATCTTTGGAGTAAGAAATTACTGAGTGTACTATGCTTATCTATACCAACTGATAATATAACCTAACAACCTAACTATTCTAATAATTAGGCTTATACATATTACATATTTACATAAATCATACAGTTTTAAAAAGATAAGACATGCAGACACATACAGGAAAAATTCCCTAAATGTCAGTTAAAAATGGCACTCACAGGTTAGAGTTATTATATAGCAATTTTCTCTATTGGACTTAACAAAAAATATTATAAATATTTTATTTAAATAAATTTATGTCTTTGTTTTCCAAATACTGTTACCATTTTCTCTTTATTCGGTAGTCAACAAATGCCATTACATCTTGCAAAAATAAGATTATAATAATAATTATATAATACGATTGTAATCTTAGATCTTGAATGGCTAATCTCCAAGAAACTACTGACAACTCCCATAGGTCTATTTTGATGCCCCTGATTTTTTTTCTCCTGCCTTAAATTTCAAGAGGTTGTTATGGACATTTGCTTTATAACACCTGAGGGAGTTCTTCACAGCTCTGTTTGCCTGCCTTCCATTTAAAATGTTTAAAGAATTTTGTGCTGAAAAAGTATTCTCTTTTATCAGGACCTAAGTAGCTTTCTCTTCACACAAACTGTAGTTGCTCAAAAAAGTTGAAGGAATTGAAATGAAAAGGCTTATCAAAATGCATTCTGGGAGTCTAGAAAACAATTAGCAAAACAAGATAATTATCAAATTTAATTTCATCCCTTTGTATGAGTCAACTAATTGAATGTTTGTGAATAATCCCCATAGAGTGTTGACAGTAAACCACTTCTATTAATTGTACAGTGCCTATCAAGAAAGAATAAAAGCCAATGAGTCTCCAAAGAATCACACGATCAAAATGATAGCTGCCATATAATTATGAATTATAACAACAGCGATTTTGAAATAATTTATTTAAATATCTTTTGTCCCATTGGACTGAAAATAATATTTTAACAAAAATTAAGAAATAAATTACATTGTATCAAAATATGGTTAATAAATATTTTAGGTTTTATATTGCATTATTTTAGAGCTTGAGAGTGGTCTCAAAGTTATATACCAGAGGACAGACAGGTCAAGGGTGCTAAGGTAATTGTAACAACAACAACAATAAGAGAAATCTCATATTTTATCAAAGGACTATGCTTATGTCATAGACATTGGCTTTTTTCTTAATTAAGTTTTTAGGCAAAAATTAAGTCACTAAAAAAAAATTACTCATCCATTTCCTTTCTCCTTCTCCCTTACTTACCATCTCTGGCTTATTCTATAATTGTGTATATGTTTATATAAAGCTTAGGTCCTAAACTACAGTATGTCCTGTGTTGACACATTATTAAATACTAGATTTTTTACAAAGTGCTGGATGAGCAATTTACTCTTCAATTGATTATGTTGACATTTTATTCATCTGCCAAACATAAATCCTATATTTGAATATAAGTATTAATAGATAATAAAGAAATAAATTAATATTGAACAATAAAATAGTGTTTAGTTTATTTCTCACCTATTATGAAGATAATGAGTTGATATATATTTTGATTATTTCAAACCCGTATTTTTTTCAACTTGTTTCTTTTTTTTAAGATTTTATTTATTTATTTGAGAGAGAGAGAGAGAGGGCACAAGCAGATGGAGGGGGAGGAAGAGGGAGAGAGAGAATATCAAGCAGACTCCACACTGAGGATGGAGGCCAGTGCAGGGCTCTATCTCACGACCCTGAGATCATGACCTAAGCCAAAATCATGAGATGGATGCTTAACCCACTGAGCCACCCAGGTGCCCCTCAACCTGTTTCAAACTGTTCTCAAATTGGATTTTTATTTTAAAGTTTTTTTTTTTTCTTCTGTTTCAGGTAGGATGAATTTCTTTTTCTTTTTTTTTTTTAAAGATTTTATTTATTTGAGAGAGAGAGAGAATGAGAGATAGAGAGCACGAGAGGGAAGAGGGTCAGAGGGAGAAGCAGACTCCCCGCTGAGCAGGGAGCCCGATGCGCGACTCGATCCTGGGACTCCAGGATCATGACCTGAGCCGAAGGCAGTCGCTTAACTGACTGAGCCACCCAGGCGCCCAGGTAGGATGAATTTCAAAGCAAAATTCCAATGGTCACTAAGATTCTATCTAGTAAAAATAAACACATTTCCACTTGATTCTTGATTCTACCATTTTTTTGCACTCAGGACCACAACACAAAGACAAAAGGAAAAAAAGAAATAAAATGTTTGATTCAGTAATATAAATATGTTCTATTCTCCAGATAAAATAAATAATTATAATTCTCTCTGTAGTCTGTCCTTAAATATATGTGTATGTATATATATATATATACTTATTTGTCCTTCTCTTCTTAAAAAGTAGGTATATGGAAAGAAAGGCAAGAGAGATAGGAGTGACAGCTAAGGTTGGGAATTATTTTAAGAGAATGCTCTTTAAAGAGAGGGAAGTTTAGTGAGTAGCGACAACATTATATCTTCCTGCATAGTTAGTTATCTAATGTTTTAAAACCAATACCAACAGTATAGTCTTCTTTTCTAGTAATTTTTCAAATAAATCTATACTAAAAATGATATTATTTCTCATACTTTATTGTGCATTGGTGAATTTTTATGCTAAATAACATATTACATATTAAAAATTTTTGTCACATTTGCCTTGGAAGTAAATTCAGTGAATGTAGTACTTCTGAAAATTTGATTTATTTCTCTTGAAACTTTTAATGAAATTCTCTGGTTTTGACATCATCAAAAGTAACATATAGGGAAACCCTTTAGGCTATATCTAACCAAGGTCATGAGAAATAATATTTTGCATAAAAATAGTTTTAGAATATGTAAAAAAACACCTATTACTTCTTAGGAATAAAATATTTGAATTCTCTTTCTGAGATCACTGTGCTGTAAAGTCCTAGAAAAAGCTAAAAAGTGAGATTCTTAGGCAGAATTTTCAGAAAGATCCTTCTAGACAAAATTTGGTAACAACAATAGAGATCACTCAGTAGGTAACTAGGATGACTCCAGTAAAATTACTTTTCAGTGAGATTAGACCAGAACAATTATTATAGTTACACTCTTGTGTTTCTTTTTCAATAGCCCCACCAATCCTTTTCTGAAGTATAGTGGCAGTTAATTTTTATAGCAATTTGTCATAGTATCTCCTAAACCACATCCTGAGGACATTCGTTGCAATTGACATTCAAATGGTCCAACAGAGAAGTTCCAGGGGGACCCTTCTGTAGCCAAAACCATCTCAGTACACCCAAGTACTAGAGGTTTGTTTTAAATGCCAACAAAATGGTCAAGTCTAATGCAACACAATAACTAGTCAAATCAGCAACTTTGCCAATAGACTCAAATCTGCAGCAAATAAATATAGTGAATTTTCATGTAGGGTGACAGTAAAAAATTAGCATTAGATATATAAAGTCAGAATTTTATATATAGTCTGTGTAAACATTTGTCACAAACAAAAATCTGTTTTTTTATCTTTTTGCATTAAAGTTATATCTATTTAACTGTAGTTATTTATATACAATAATACTTCCTATCTCAGTGCCTAAACCAGAAAGTCTTAGCTTGCCTATTGAAATCCCTTCAATGTTCTACTCCAATGTAACTGTCTGCTCACTGAATTTTAGTTTTAATCAAATGAACAAAATCCCCCGTATACGCCTTTCATAATCCTGATTTAATGTTTTGGGTTAACACAATCCTGTTCCCCCAGAATATTAATCCTCCTTAAATCCATATTTTCCAACATGGAAATCCCAACTCAAATTTCTCTGCTGCCATGAAAATTTTCCTTTAGTCATAGTTAATCTAGTCCTCTTCTTAATTCCCATTAACACTTTGGAGCAATTATCTATATCCTGTCATACATTATTTTGTATCCTTTCTTAACGTACTGGGTATGTCTGCTCTTATTTTCAGTTTGTATATTCTTTGAGAACAGAGAAAATGTGTTTTGTGTATATATTTACATGTCCTGCACCCAGCATAGTCCTTCAACATATTATGTATGTGCTTCCTAAAGGATTTGGTATTTGGGTCACTGTCAAATTGAGGTATCTATAGAAATAGAGCTTAAATTAGAAAGCCCCAGTAAGATTTGTCTTTTCCAAAGAGATGGCACTGACTTTTAGTGAAGGAATGTGTTAATTTCTCACAAAACATCACTGATAATTCTTAAATACAAATGTACAAGACAATTTCCTATTTAAAAAACACTTAACACCAAAAAAACCCCAAATAATTCGATTAAAAAATGTCAGAATGACTAGAATAAAAAATACAAGAAATAAGTGTTTGCAAGGATGAGAAAAAAAGAACCCTTGTGCACTGTTAGTAGGAATGTAAATTGGTGCAATCGCTGTGGAAAACAGTATGGTGGTTCCTCACAAATTTAAAACTAGAAATACCACATGATCCAGTAATTCCATTACTAGTTATTTACCCAAAGAAAATGAAAAAACTAATGCAAAAAGGTATATGCACCCCTATGTTTATTGCAGCATTATTTATAATAGGTTAGATAATGAAAACAACCTGAGTGTCCATCAGTAGATGAATGGATAAAGAACATGAGGTAGGTGTATAATATATACACACACATAAAATGGACATATTACCCATAAAAAAGAATGAGATCTTGCCACTTGCAAGATGGAGTTAGAGGGTATGATGCCAAGTGAAATACGTCATCCAGAAAGACAAATACCAGATGATTTCACTTATATGTAGAATCAAAAAACAAAGCAAACAGAGACAAGCAAAAAAGCAGACTTTTAAAGACAGAGAACAAACTGGTGGTTTCCAGAGAGGAGGTGGGTGGGGGGGTTGGGTGAAACAAATAAAAGGGAGTAAGCGGTATAAACTTCCAAACTACTTTATAAAGTAAGTCAAGATGAAGAGTACAGCATAAATGAATATAGTCAATAATATTGTAATAGTGTTTGATTAAAAATACCTAAGTGTGGTTTAGATCACTGTTCTTAGTATGTTTTATCTATAACTATTCAAATATTAAGCAATCAACCCTCTACTCCCACTCATTATAAGGTCACCTTCCTCTTTAGATATCATGATGTTCTGAAGGTCCTTTAGTTTAGGAAACTTTTATACACTTGAAGTGTCATGAGACAAATCTCTAGTAGGTTGTGTTTTCCCATCCACCTGAAAAAACACATATGAGAAATTAATAAAATGTTTTTCTCTGATTTATATGCATTTGCTGCATTATGAGGTTTAGAAAACACAGGTATTTCGTTCATGAATACTACAGCATAATGAACATTTGAGGAAAAAACCTCAGATAGTTAGATACATAGATACATAGATAAATAAGCCGTAGGAGAAAAGAAGCCTGTCAGGATGAGAGCTAGATGTGTTGCCAATGATCAACATTCACAGCTTTATATAGTCTCCTACCCTAATTACATTCACATCTCAGTTATCTCAATGTTTTCTCATGAAGGGTGAGGGGAAGAACGCAAGCAGCTTTCTGCCCATCTGCTTTATAGGTAAGTGTTAGGGCTCAATGTTTATGATCCCCCCATTCTTATGTTGAAATCCTAGTCCCTAAGGTGGGACCTTTAGCAATTGATGAGGTCATGAGGGTAGAGTTCTCATGAATGGGAGTAGTGCTCTTATAGAAGAAACCCCAGAGAGTTCTCTTGCTCTTCTGCCATGTGAGGACACAGCAAAAAGATAGCTGTCTATGAACCAGGAAGCAGACTCTCACCAATGAATCTGCCAGCACATTGATCTTAAACTTTCCAGCCTTCAGAGCCATGAGAAATAAATTTCTGTTGTTTATAAGCCACCCAACGTATGGTATTCCAGCAGCCCAAACAGACTAAAACAAGTGTATGTAAGAAGCATAAATGTGACACTGTGCTGTCCATTATGATACAAGAATCATTTATTTCCATTATCCTTTAACACTTTATAGACACTTTTCTATTTTTCTCGTAGTCATTGTTTCCCTGCATAACAGATTCAAATAATAATTTATTACTAAAGTGAAAATGTATTATTTTTTTATATTCTTATTGGACTCCACAACAATCTGCACATAATTTTGATAAATTAATCAAGAGCTTGGAAAAGTCACTGGGAAGACTAGAAAGTGTATTCACACATATGAGCAGGAGATAATCAATTTTACTTTTTAATACATTAGATAATATTTATATAAAATGATACCCATTGAAGATATGTTTATTTTTTTAATTTTTATTGTTATGTTAATCACCATATATTACATAATTTGTTTTGGTGTAGTGTTCCATGATTCATTGTTCATAACACCCAGTGCTCCATGCAGAATGTGCCCTCTTTAATACCCATCACCAGGCTACCCCATCCCCCTACCCTCCTCCCCTCTAGAAACCTCAGTTTGTTTTTCAGAGTCCATCATCTCTCCTGGTTTGTCTCCCCCTCTGACTTACTCCCCTTCATTCTTCCTCTCCTGCTATCTTCTTCTTTTTCTTTTTTTTTTCTCAAAATATGTTGCATTATTTGTTTCAGAAGTACAGATCTGTGATTCAACAGTCTTACACAATTCACAGCACTCACCGTAGCACATATCTTCCCCAATGTCTATCACCCAGCCACCCCATCCCTCCCACCCCGACCACTCCAGCAACCCTCAGTTTGTTCCTGAGATTAAGAATTCCTCATATCAGTGAGGTCATAGGATACATGTCTTTCTCTGATTGACTTATTTCACTCAGCATAACACCCTCCAGTTCCATCCACGTCATTGCAAATGGCAAGATCTCATTTCTTTTGATGGCTGCATAATATTCCATTGTGTATATATACCACATCTTCTTTATCCATTCATCTGTCGATGCACTTCTTGGCTCTTTCCACAGTTTGGCTATTGTGGACATTGCTGCTATAAACATTGGGGTGCACGTACCCCTTCGGGTCCCTACATTTGTATCTTTGGGGTAAATACCCAGTAGTGCAATTGCTGGATCGAATGGTGAAGATATGCTTATTTTTATTTCATACTTCACTAGCTTGTTTTCCATGTTGAAAGGTGTTATTCTTTTCTTTTATAGTAATCATTAAATGTCCCATTCTCCAGGTAATAAGAAATTGTTCTCTGTTATGTATTGAACCTTGCTGTCAAGTAATGATAAAAGACCACCTTGAAAGAGAAAAAGGAAAACCAAAAGCAAATCAAAAGTGAGGATGAGCACAGGAGAAAGATAATGCTTTAAGGACGTCATAATTTACTAATTTAGACCTAGAAGTCAATAAAAGCTTAATGTCCTGGAAAGAGTGTTCAAACCTGTTTTACAGGCCATGGTGTGCGATTTTTCAGAAGATGACAAAATAGCACAACACTAGTTCTTTTGTAAGAAAAATAAGTGGTCAGAGGAAAAGGTAGTAGAAGGAAAAAAAAGAAAAAGAGAGGAAAAATAGAATTAAATTCACTTTTAATAAGAATTTATTGTAGGGGCGCCTGGGTGGCTCAGTCAGTTAAGCATCTGCCTTCAGCTCAGGTCATGATCTCAGGGTCCTGGGATCAAGGCCTGCATTGGGCTCCCTGCTCTGCAGGGAACCTGCTTCTCCCTCTCTCTCTGCCTGCCGCTCCCCACTGCTTGTGCTCTCTCTCTCTCTCTTTGCCGAATAAATAAATAAAATCTTAAAATAAAATTTATTGCAACTTTTCTATGCCAAATATTGTGCTAATTGCTTAAAAATAATTAAAAAGATGTTAAAATCTGAATTCTCAACAAATTCAAAATGTAAAAGAGGAAATTGATAATAATTTTTATATTAATAATAAAATAAGGCATTTTATACAGTAGGTACTAGAGCAAAAGATTATAGGAATGTCTTTAAAAAGAGTACCAAGATGAACATGTGATTTATTATTTCCATTTACACTTAAATGTAGCACCACATTTACAAGGACAAAGCTTGGGTTTAAGGTAATCATAAATAACTAGAATAGACATAGAAGTCAATACAAATTTAATGGCCTGGAGAGAGTCTTCTCACTTGTGAGTATGAAGCCATAGTGCTATTTTTGAAGAGGAGACAAAGAGGCACAGTATTACTTTTTAATAATTAGAAAAGAATCTAAACTTTCATAATTAGGAAAATTTGAAATTCTTGGGATGTTTATATTGTACTTTTGAGATGTGTTTGTATGTATGTGTACACACTCAGATGACAGAAAATATGGACTATAAAGTAGACTGAGAAATGATCTCTTATCTTTTGGTTTTATAATATCTCTTGACTATATTTTTGTAAACAAAATGTAGAAAGTAGACTTTTAGAATCACATCATTTTCATGTACATTTTATTAGAGCATGTTTTGAACATGAACAAGATGTAGGGAATTTAACAGTAAACTACCATGAATCAATAACCTCCCTCAAATCTTATTTATATACCTAATCACTTTCTCATCCCAAATGTTATATTAACAAGAGTCATTCTTTTTCATTTCATCTGTGATTATTTATTTTTTTATTTTATTTTTTTTAAAGATTTTATTTGTTTATTTGAGAGAGAGAGAATGAGAGATAGAGAGCACGAGAGGGAAGAGGGTCAGAAGGAGAAGCAGACTCCCTGCTGAGCAGGGAGCCCGATGTGGGACTCGATCCCGGGACTCCAGGATCATGACCTGAGCCGAAGGCAGTCGCTTAACCAACTGAGCCACCCAGGTGCCCTGTGATTATTTAAATAGAGCATTTTAGCTTCCATAAAATCATTATTTACATCCCTTAATTTTACAGATGACAAAATTCAACCCAAGAGACATAAAGTAATTTTCTATGTCATATGGCTAGGTAATGGTAGAGTTAGGATTAGTCTCTGACACCAGTGGCTCATCTTGTCCTTGTACAGCTGGATTTTTGGAAGTTATAAGAAGAATGGAAGTTTCTCAGTAAGGAATGGCAGAGGAAAAGATGACATATGAATGGAAACATGAAGGTCTCACTATTTTCAGCCCTCAGCTGTGAAGACACCATGCAGCTCCAGAGTGTTCCCTAGTATAATTTCTGCATGCAAATCTCAGTCTCAGAATCTACTTTCTGGAGAAATCAACCTGTGACAAAGCTGAACATTAGAAGTATATCTTGCCATCATTATAAGCCTGTATTATGTTGAAGGCTATGAATTTGTCCTGAAAACAATTTGCATGGTTCTATGAGTTTTCTGCATCAGTGTCCAGTGGCACAACTGTAAGATAAGAAGGTAAAATACTGAGTTAAGTAAAAAATGTGATATAAACTTGATTACAGAATATTAGGTAAGTAGCACAGATGTTCAGATTTGATAGGAAATATGTGGCTTTTGCAAATATCTTTATTCTTGCCATAACAAGGACTTGATCCCTATAACACTGGCTCAGCAAAATCCATTGTAGGTTAGGCTGCCATCTCCACTGAGTTCTCGTAAGTGGTGATACTTGCCAGGATATTATACAAACACTGGCCAAAGGAAGACATGAAAATTAAAAAAACTAAACTTTTTAAAAAAATAATACAGTGGGGACAAAATTCAGAAGAACCAAACCAAAGAACTAAATAAATGGAAAATTATTCCATGTTCAAGGTTAATACTCAGCATTGTCAAGATGTCAGTTACTAACAAATTGATCTATAGATTTAATACATTTCAAATCAAAACCCTGGCAAGTAATTTGTAGATATTGAAAAATTGATTCTAAATCTTACATGGTGAGGCCAAAGATGGAGAAAGCCAATACAGTATTGAAGAAGAACCAAATTAAAAAATTGACATGACTTGACTTTAAGTCTTGCTACAAAGATATAGGAATCAAAGCAATGTGGTATTGATGAAAGAATAGACAAATAGATCAATTGAACAGAAATAGAGTCCAGAAATAGTCCACTCATCTTTGACAAAGGATCGAAGATAATCTTTTTTTTTTTTTTTAAGATCTTATTTATTTAACAGAGAGAGATACAGTGAGAGAGGGAACACAGGCAGGGGTAGTGGGAGAGGGAGAAGCAGGCTTCCCACCTAGCAGGGGGCCCAATGTGGGGCTCTATCCCAGGACCCTGGGATCATGACCTGAGCTGAAGGAAGACGCTTAACGACTGAGCCACCCAGGCACCCCGAAGATAATCTTTTCAACAAATGATGCTGGAACGACTTGACATCCAAATGTAAAAGAATAAAAAAGTATCCAGACATAGACTTTACACTCTTCACAAACATTGTCAAAATGTTTCATAAATCTAAATGTAAAACGTAAGGCTATAAAACTTCTAGAAGACAGGAAAAAGCTAGATGGCCTTGGGTTTGGAATTGACTATTGAAATACAACTCCAAAGGCATGATCCATGAAAGAAATAATTGAAATGTTGGATTTCATCAAAATTAAAAACTTTTGCTCTGTGAAAGACATTGTTAAGAGAATGAGAAGACTAGCGACAGATTGAAAGAAATTATTTGCAAAAAACGTATCTGATAAAATATTGTATTCCAAAATATACAAAGAACACTTAAAACTCAATAGTAATAAGACTATTTGGTTTAAAAATAAACAAAGAAGATATGCTAATGAAAAATAAGCAGATGAAAAGTTGTTATACATCATATTTCATTAGGGAATTATAAAATAAAATAATGAGATAACACCACACACCTATTAGAATAACTGGAATCTTTTCTTTTTAAAGATTTTATTTATTTACTTGAGAGAGAGTGAGAGAGAGAGTACAGAGGGAGAGGGAGAAGTAGGCTCCCCGCTGAACAGGAAGCCTGTTATGGGGCCCGATCCTAGGACCCTGAGATCATGACCTGAGATGAAGGCAGCTGCTTAACCAAATGAGCCACCCAGTGTCCCTAGACTCTTAAATACCAATATCAAATACTGGTGAGGATGTACAGCAATAGGAACTCTCATTCATTGCTTATGGGAATGCAAAATGGTATACCACTTTGGAAAACAATGTGACAGTTTCTTTAATTTTTCTTTTAAGAGAGATAGAGTGTGGGGGATGGGGCAGAGGGAGAGGGAGAGAGATTCTTAAGCAGATTCCATGCCCAGGGCAGAGCCTGACCTGTGCTCAATCTCTTGACCCTCAGATCATGACCTGAGCCAAATTAAGAGTTGGGTGCTTAACCAACTGAGCCAACCAGGCAACCTGCAATGTTGCGATTTCCTAAGTTAAAGATACTCTTATGACATGATCCAACAATTGTGCTTCCAAGTGATTTGAAAACTAATGTCCACACAAAAGCCTGCACATGGATGTTTATAGCAGCTTTATTCATAATTTCAAAAACTTGGAAGCAACCATGATGTCCTTCAATAGGTCAATATCTGGGTAAACTGTGGCATATCCAGACAGTGGAATAGTATTAAACACTAAAAAGAAATGAGCTATAAAGCAATAACAACAATAACAACAACAACAACAAAAAAACAGGGAGGAAACTTAAATTCATACTAAGTGAAAGAAGCTAGTGAAAAGGCTACATGCTATATAATTTCAACTACATGACATTTGGGAAAGACAAAATAATGGGAAAGAATTAAAAAATCAGTGGTTTCCAGGGCGTGAGAGGAAAAAAAGATGAAACGACAGAACACAGAGGATATTTAGGGCAATGAGTCTGTTCTGTATGGTACTATACTGGTAGATACATGCCATGATACATTTGTCAAAAACCACTGAATGTACACTAAGAGAGAACCCTGTATAAACTATGGACTTTCAGTGATAATGATGTGTCACCCTAGGTTTATTGATTTTAACAAAGGTATCTCTCTGTGACAAGCGGTTGACAGTGGGGAGGATATGTATCTGTGGGGCAGATGGCCTATGGGAACTCTGTACTTTCTGCACAATTTTGCTGTGAACCTGAAACTGCTAAAAAATTAAAGTCTATTAAAAACATAAAAATTGGGAATTAAGAAATTACTTAAATATCATTTATTCTGGCATAGCTCCTTCTATACCCTCAGAACCAAATACTGACAATGTAACTGACAACAATTTGAGAAGTCAAAACACCAATTAACATTCAACTGCAAACATCTGAATCATACTCAATGCTATTAATAAGCAAAAAATGTCAACGGGTTAAAATAATTTAAGTACAAAGTGATAGACCATACATAGCTTTTAGTGTCTTGCAACAGGTTACAAGTCAGCAGAACTATCTAGTTTTACAAATGGTGAGAGTCAGTTCACTTTGTGATCGGCACATTTGTGAAGAGGCAACATGGTGTGATGGATTAGCGGGTGTGGTGTATGGTTGGACTAATAGTGTTTGAATACCTGATCTGCTGCTTCCTGCATAAGGGACAGTTTACTTCCCTGTACAGTGAAGAAAAAACAATTTTTTTGAATTAATACATATTGTAAAATGTTTTGAATGTGCCTTGAACATAGATGATATAGAGTGAATACAAGTAATTTTTATTAGGATTATGGCAATGGTGGTGGAAGTGCAGGCAGACTATGAAAAATAGGGTATAGGATGGACTGCACTTCCTAAACCACAGTTTGAAAATGAGAACACACAGGTTCAGTGATATTTGACCCCTCACAGAAAGTGTTGATTTAGCTTGAAGAACTGGAGATTTGTCAACACTACCTGTGAAGTCTCTCATAGTCACAATTAACCAGAACCTGGTGACAACCATTCCCTTTACATAAGCTGCGACTTTTCTGTCTACTTCAATCTCCATGTGGTCTTGTTCACTCTTATATATCACCTGCCTAGTCTTTGCAGCCATTTGTTTTTTTAAATCCCCAATCTAGAACAAACTAAACTGCATCGAATAAATATACTTTTAAGTAACAAACTATATTTTTGTAACAATATTAAATGATAGTCATATTTAATGTCTTTATTTACAATGTGGTAAGCTGATAATTCAACATGAAGTGTGTCACTAAAACTTGGTATCCACCTATATATGGAATTAAATTTTAGTTTTAAGGGTTTGTCTCATCCTTTTAGATCAAAGTAAGTAACATGGATAACCCTTCTGGAAAATTTCTTGCTTGTCTAACCAGCTGATAAAGTGCACATGAGCCAAGAGGAAGCAAATTGAATGGTTTCCAGTTAAAACTCTTGAGTATTATTGTAGTCACTTATAGTATTAGTGTATTCAGCTATGCCCTGGGTCCTTTCCTACCATGTTTTTGCTGAACCTTGTCCTGGAGATCAGCAGTAGCTGTTTATGTAAACCTATAACCATACCACTGCCAATTATATGAATCCATATGAGTACATCAGGTTAATTTTCTCTTTAAAGAAACTTTGGCGTTAAAAAAATTGATAAGCTTACCCTTTAGGATTTATGTATTAAACTTAACTGAAATTGAATTGAAACCAGAAAAATTATGTTTTTAATAAATATATTTGTGATAATTTAGCTTTTTAGACCCCAACCCACAAAAAAAACACTTGTTTCGTGTGTGTGTGTGTGTGTGTGTGAGTGTGTGTGTAGCCTTTCCCAAGAGAAATATTTCTTATATAGAATGGTAAAGTATTACCTATATAAAGTTTCAAACAAATGCAAATTTTTTATAAAACCCAAAAAATATACATAGATCAGAAAGACAAAGAATCCCATTTGTATTGGGCTCAAAGGAAACAACTAAATAGACAAATTTTGCAAAACTGCTTTCTGAATATGAATGTGAATCACAGTGAAATTTAAGTCATATCTACAATAATCTCTTTACTTTGTCCAGAAATATGTTGAACATATTCTTTTTGCATTTTATTACAAAGTCGGTTGTTTCTGCATTTTATTCAATGAGAAAAAATACTGAGACATTGTTCAAGAATAAGTTCTATTATAATTTCAATAACCTCAGCATGCCTCTAACAGACATTTTATTTGAATAATACTAATTCTGTACTATAATGGATAAAAAAAGAAAAAATTCTAAAAATGATATTGTTTTCAAAAGAAGAAGAGTTGGATGAAATTGGATAAATGTACCCCACTTAGCAATAAATAATCTCAGAGGAAAATTACCAAGGTTATTCTTACTGAGGGAAAAAAAAAAAACCTCAATTCAAGTTCAGTGTAATTCAATACTTTGATGTAATGTACTAAAATTTTGTAACACAAACTTAATTTCATAAATACAATTTAAGAGTTGAAATATTAAACAGAATAGACCTAACCTACCCTGTCTTGGTCATATAAATTTGGCATTTGTAATTTGTTTTAGCTGTCACATTTTAAGAAAAATGTACTATGGAAATGTAGTTAAGAGGCTGAGCTCTCACCAAAATACTTAACTCCCCCATCCCCCAGTTTCCTCATTTATATGGGGATTTTAAAAGAATATAACATACTGAGCTTTTGAGATAATTAAATAATAGAATTAAAGTGCTTAGAACTGTATTTGGTACACGAGTTAGTTCAAAAAAATAAAAATAAAACAAACACATGCACAATATGCCAAGTATCTGTAAACATTGGAGACTGATCAGATAGTAAACATGTTAAGACAATTATATTTCAGTGGAACACACACACACACACCCCTCATTCTAAGAATGGTAGATTATGTCAAAGAAATACCCCCTTATTCAGCTGAGTGACTAGATGAATGTGTAATATGCAGTATGGTCCCAGATCTAGTTCCAGAAGTGGGAACTAGAGCAATGCCTGAAGAGAAGAGTGATGGAGGAAAAGAGAAAAGACGGGAGTGAAAAGAATGAGAAACAATGAGGTGGCCATGAACTGGTTAGTGTGTTGGGTATTACTAACAGTGAGACATCCCTTTTAGGATTGAGAACAAAGATACTTCCTTATACAATGTCTCTTCAGGAGTAGGACTCTTATTGGAGGCTCGAAAATCTTCAAACATATTTCATATGCAGATACCATGAATTTATATTTGAAGTTGACAAAGTTTTGGAGAGTCTGTGTCATAAGTTTGAATGGATGCAAGGTCAGTGTTAAAGAAAGTACTGTAAGACATGGCATAAAGATTAAAATTGTATCTGAGATGGTGCCTGGGAAATCACTGAAATGTGGAGCTTTATGACATGTGCTTTCCTCAGCCAGTGACTTGAATTAGTCCTAGGGAAAAATGAGAGGACGTTTAACTTATAGAAAAGACAATTTAGAAAAGACAAGAGAGAACGTGTCTTCATTGTTTGAAAGCATACCCTGGGATAGAGGGATTTGATTTATGTAGCTGGAGAGTACAGAACCCAGACAATTTGGAAAAAGTTCGTGAGGCATGTTTTTAGTCAGTGAGGTAGAATTTTATAAATAAAATATATCTACCTCTAAATATGCTACCTACTTCATGAAGTAGTGAATTCCTTATCCTAGACATGCCTGAGAGAAGAATAAACTGACAATTTCTCATATTTACTGGAAAAAATGATGCTAGATTTGGTAGGAAATTTAGGCTAGAAGATCTCCAAGGACCATCCTTTCAACACTGATAAAATTGTGACAGGTAAAATATTTTAATTACATTTTTGGTATACACATACACACCCACACGCACACACACATAATGGCATTCACATTTTGACTTTCTTTTTTGTTCTTTTTCTCTAGAGACATAATTTTATGGATGAAACAATAATCTGATAGTTTAGAAACAATACAGTAAGAAACAGATGGCTTGAATGTATTATGTGGTTAAGGAGATGTTTCACTGTAGTTTTTTGGCATAGTATAAAGTCATACTAATTCTACCTATCTAAAGCAGATCTTTAATTGGAAAACAAACCTCTAAAGGAGGCTGAGCAAGGTACTGTTTTAAACCAGCACAAGTAGACGGATTTATGACTAATTGTATCACATATACTAAGGAAAGGAAAACCTTTAAGACTCTGCAACTCCAAAAATATTTTCAGATTCTACCTGTAGTTTTATAATGATCGTATTGGTCATTTTCTTGACAACATAGAGTGTGATATGTCACAGTGGTCAAGAAATTTTAATGCAAGAGAAGGGTACTTTTTGCATGCATAGAATATGGTGAAGTGATGATTTAATTATACATTAGGCAAATAAAAACAAAGCAAATGATACCAATTTGTAAGTAAATGTTTGTATTAGACTGGGAAATATAATCATAGCCAAGATAATTATTATTAATATTAGTGTAATGAAGACCGATCTGGAACATTTTAGGAAGTGCTGTGAAATATTTTTATTTTGTACTTGGTAGAAACACGAGCTAAAAGTTCCACATATAAAAAAAATATGGAAATACACACTATATTATTTCTTCCATTGTCCTTGATTTCACTGAGAAATAATCCTCCTCCCAAGAAACACAGTTGACAATGTATTTGTAGTTAAGAGATGGGAAAATAACAAAAATAGTAGCTGATGTAAACAGTGAGGGAAAAAAAATCTGAAATCTTGCCAATGTTGAGAGAGATTCCTACAAGCACAAGCATGCACATGTATGCTAACACACATATGTGCACACCCACAAGCACAAACACGCACACACAGACTTATTCCCCTTAAAAAATAGCTTCTCTTCTCTTAATGATTCCTCACTCAGTTTTAGGAAGACACACTTGCATCCTGGTTGACCCTTGATAGCCCAGGCACTTAACCAGCCTTTGCTGCCTTTATCTGGGATACTTCTTTTTTTTTTCTTTTTTAAATTTTATTTTATTATGTTATGTTAATCACCATACATCACACCATTAGTTTTTGATGTAGTGTTCCATGATTCATTGTTTGTGCATAACACCCAGTGCTCCATGCAATACATGCCCTCTTTAATACCCATCAACAGGCTAACCCATCCCCTCACCCCCCTCCCCTTCTACCCATGCCCTCAGCTTTAATATTCTCAAGGATCACTCCCTTACTTCACTCAAATATTTCCTCAAATCTCACCTTTATTTAAAAATTAACATTTTATGGGGAACATGAGTGGCTCAGGTGGTTAAGCGTCTGCCTTCAGCTTAGGTCATGATCTCAGGGTGTGGGATTGAGCCCCACGTCAGGCTCCCTGCTCAGCGGGGAGGCTGCTTCTCTCTTTGCCTCCTTCCCCCCACTTGTGCACACACACTCTCTCTCTCAGATAAATAAATAAATTCTTTAAAAAATAAAATACAAATTAACATTTTATTTTGGAATAATTTTAGTTTTACAGAAAACTTGCAAAGATAATATACAGAATTCCTGTGTATCCCTCAGCTAATCTCAGTTTTCCCTGATATTATCATTTTATAGTACCATGTAGTATATTTGTCAAAACTGAAAACCAATATTGGTACACTATCAACTAAACTCCATACATTTTGGATTTCCACTAAAGTCTTTTATTTTTTCTTTTGGAAGGTCCTATTCATTTAATCATAATGCATGTAGTTATGTCCCCTTATTTTCTTCTTGTATGATAGTTCTTCACTCCGTCTTTATTTTTCATGATTTTCACAGTTTGGGAGAGTATTAGATTAATTCATAGAATGCACTTTAAGTTAGAGTTCATTTTTCTCGTGACTGGACTGTGATTATGGGTTTTTGGAAAGAATATCACAGGGGTGATGTGCTCTTTTCATCACATTATCTTAGGAGATAAATAATATCCACATGACATAACTGAGGATGTTATCCTTGATCACTTGGTTAAGGTAGTGTTTGGCAGGTTTCTCTATTGTATAGTTATAATTTTTCCCTTTCCATATACTATTAATTGGACACAAATCACTAAATTGAGCCCATCGTCAAGGGAGAGTGGGATTAAGCTCCATCTGTGGGAGGGTGTTATCGACATACGTTAGAATTCTGTAAAGATTTCTTCATTCTTCTGTATTTATTATTTAATCATCCATTATATCCATAGGACCTTATGAATATTTATTTTATATTTTGGGTTATAATCCAGTACTATGTTACTTATTTTGTTGCTCAAATTGTTCCAGGTTAGGCCATCAAGTGTCCTTTAATTTTGGCTCCTGTGTCCCTTTGACCAGCCCAGCTTTTTGTTTTTTTCTGCACTGTTCACTTCCTGGTCCTACAAGATGCTCCAGGATTATCTTGCACTTCCACTATCCCAGTCCTAAAATCAGCCATTTACTTAAGGATCCTTGGCTCCTTTTATAGGAGGATGGTATATAGAAGCCAAGATCTTGATGCTAGGTGTGTTTTTTTCTACTTGGGTAAATCTCGTCATTTCATTTTACTTATTTATTTTTTTTAATTAAAACTATGTATGGTTTATTCTCTCTTTTTGTCTCTTTATCTCATCGTTTTCCTGAGACTACCCTGACTACCCAATTTCATGCTGAAATCTTCATCTCCCCCAACCTCCTTTCCAAATTCCCATTATCTTTTTATAGTGTTTCCTTTTTCATAGCACATTCAAAATGTTATAGGATTAGGGTGCTTAGGTGGCACAATCAGTTAAGTGCCAACTCTTGGTTTCAGCTCAGGTCCTGATCTCAGGGCCATGAGATCAAGCCCCCAGTTAGGCTCCATTCTCAACGAGGAGTCTGCTTAAGACTTTCTCTCCCTCTCCCTCTTCCCCTCCCCCCCAAATAAATAATCTTAAAAAAAAGTTATAGAATTTACTTATATTTTCTGAGTAGTTCTTTTTTTTTCCCTAATGATTTTATTTGTCAGAGAGAGAAAGAGAGAGAGCACACAAGCAGGGGGAGCGGCAGGCAGAGGGAGAAGCAGGCTACCCCCTGAGCGAGGAGCCCAATGCTGGACTTGATCCCAGAACCCTGGGATCATGACCTAAGCCGAAGACAGATGCTTAACTGATTGAGCCACCCAGCTGTCCCCTGAGTAGTCTTAATGTCTGTCTCCTCTTGCCCCTACAATTTAAGTTTTATGAAGGCAGGGATTTTTACTTTGATGATTATTGTGTATGTAGCATACAGAGCAATATCTAGCACAAAGCTGGGAGTCAATAATACTTGTTGAAAATGTATTGATATTTGCAAGAAAAATTGAAGACTATAAATACATCTTAACTTTCATCTCATCAAACATTAAATATATCAAATTATGTTTAAGTGTAAAATAGGTGAATTTAGGACAATTCTTTTAATAGGAATGGAAAAATACAAGAAAATCAGGAAACTGCACTGTTAAGATAATTTATTAAAGGCCACAAAATTAGTGTATTTACATGTTAAGATGTAGACAATTGTACATAAACATGTAAATAATTTCTCTTCAGTGGAAGTTTATTGTTATCTCATAAGACATAATCATTTAGTATCTAGTATGGCAATCACAAATTTTCATTCATTAAATTGTCTATAAATATGAGGTCATCAAATACTCTTTCAACTAATTTTAGCATCTTATTGTTCCCTAATTAAATAATGAGTTGAATAAAACATTTGACATATGCTTATTTCATAGTTACATGAAAGTCATAGTTTTAACCTTTGAAATTACACTTTAACCAACTTATTGTGTTAAATGAGCATTAGCAAAATAGCAATAATTAAGGGCTTATCTGATCTTAATTCATTTAGAACAAAAAGAGAAAAGAAATAAAGTTTAAGTGAAAATTTTATACTCTTGAAAAAAATTGTTTGCAATAGAAGTGATTGTGGAAAATTTCTACATTAATTTGAGTGCATGGAATTTAAATGTGCTTTAAACATGAACTTATGCAAAATTATGCAATTATAGTCTAAAATTTGAATAGGAATCTATATCAATGTTCCTAAACTGTGATTCACAGTTTTCTCATCTACTACTGCTTCAAATACCTGAAACAGACTGGTGATTCAAACGCTATTATAAATACCAAACAAAAGGGAAGAAAAAGTAATCCTATTTTGGAATTGTAACTCTAGAGTAAAAAGAAAATGTAAAATAAGAAACAGAGACTATAAATTTAACTGAAAAAAAAAACTTCGATCCTTTCAATATATTGATAAATTCACAAGACACCTTGTCATAAATAATTTCCTAGCCACGTAGTAAATTATACGGTATTTTCTTGACAATTAAGTTTACCGGTAATATCTTAACAGTACTTAAGGAAGATAATTCTCTCTTTCTCTCTACTGTCTTTTTCCTTCCTTCTCACAAACACATTCATCTTCATAGTCATCCACAAACACACCCACGCTCACATACACTCATGCATTGCCCTTTTAGGCATTAGGAAGGATGCCAGATGAAAAGAAAGATTGATTTTCAGTCTAACCATGTCAATCTAAATATTTATAAGTAGCAGTTACTTATATACAAAGTAGGTATTTATAAATGATAAGTTTTGTCTTTTAAAATACATACTAAAACCAGTATTTCAATAGTATATGAAATTTTTAGAAAAAAATCAGTAAGATCAGTTAAGCTTCAAGAATATTCTCATGTTTTGCCCTAAGAGCTACATATAATGCAAAATAAGCTATATTCTTAAGGAATGTAACTTTCTCAGTTGATTGGTAAAAAAAAAATCATATTTATGAAAAAAAATTGTTCAGAGATATAACCAGTGCTGTGCTAGAGGCAGCTTTTACCAGATTATGAGAGCTGGATATTCCTGTCACTTCCCATCTCTGTATTCCACCTTTCCTGACATGTTGGTAATTAGAAATCAACCATGGTTGGAGTATTTACACAATGAAGACTGGAAAGCACTATACACTCTTTTGTTTGATTTTCATAGCTTGAGAGAAATAATGAAGAATAGCTTCAAAATATATTTTACTGTTTGAATATTCAAGTTTGAATTAATGTTTTTAGGAATCCTGGTTTTCATAAAACTGAAAATGCTCCTTAGAAATTCTCTAGTCACTCTTCATCATCTTTCACTGAATTTAGAAAATGTCAAAATTTATCTGCTTGATCAATTTCCCTATTTAGGTAACTTTTAAAAGACCAAAAAAAAGAAAGAAAGAAGAACAAAACACAAAACAAAAAAACAAACAGATGTAACTGTTGGGTAGATTAGATTATGATCGAGATGCCCATTTTAAACCGAGTAAAAAAAAGTTGAGATAATAAATAAACAAAAAGGTGTTTAGCAAGTCAATATTGTCTCTCTGGGGACATATTTCCTTATCAACTAGTCAGAGAACCTTCTGTCTTTATTTTATTTTTGAGTTTGGCAACATCTGTGCTATTTTTCTTCCATGACCTAAAGAGCTACAAAATGTGGTCTCAAGTAAACCATTGTTCCCTGGAGTAAAGCTGGAGACTACATAATGAGGCTAGTAAAGCCACAAGAATATATTTAATTGTATTTACTTCTAGGATGTATGTAGACTTTTAGAGTAGTAATTTGCATTACTAAATCAAGAAAATTGAAAAAAGAAAAGCTGCTTTTTTGTTACCATTGTTGTCATTTTTGCTTAGAAATGTAGGGTATCGTGTTATAAGGAAAATCTTTTTTATGGTAAAAACTCTTTTTTTTTAATTAGATCTTAAAGTGCATCAAATAGATCTGTATTCATTATTACACAAATTTTCCCCAACTCTCACAGGGAAGACAAAAAAGGAAATAATATTTTTTGGGAGGATTTGATTGATTCGCATTCTTTCTAGGACATGAAGTTTATTATTTATATATGACAACTTGAAAAATAGGATCCAGTTCCACTAGATTTATCCATTGGAGACAGAATTTCCCCTTAAATACAGTCAGTCAACCCTCTTTATTCATGGATTCCATTTTTGCAAATTTGCCTACTTGGTAAAATGTATTTGTAGTCCCCAAATGAATACTCGTGACACTTCTATGGTCATTTATAGACATAAGTGGAGAAGTAAAAAATGTGAGTTGCCTCATACATGTGTTCTCAGCTAAGGTTCCTGTCTTCTTCTTCCAGTTTTTTTTTCAAACTTTTTCAGTGTCCTGTTATATTGTAAATTAGTGTTCTTTCTGGGGTCTATTTAATGCCACATTTTAAAATTTTTGTGCTTTTTGTTGGTTTTGCTGTTAAAATGACACCCGGGCATAGTGTTGAAGTGGGTTTCCGGTTCCTAAGAACAAGCAGGCCGTGATGTGCCTTAGGGAAAAAAATACATGTGTTAGATAAGCTTCCTTTAGGTAGGAGTTAAGTGCAATGGACTTCTACTGAGTTCATTGAGTTCAATATTAATGAATAGATGATGTATATTAAATAAAGTGTCTTCAAACAGAAACACATAAAACAAGTCATCTAATGACCAATTTCTGAAAATGTGACCAGAGGTTCACAAACTTAACCCTGTATTTTTCCTAGGAGAGTGATTCGGTACTAATTAATTGAGCATTTGTATCCACTTTATAGAATATAACTATGATAAATTATAAGAATTGACTGTATCTTGAAGTAATTAATGTAGTGAGATAGAATGTCACGCCTAAAAGAAATTTTGTGGAGAACTGTCAATTTTCACCAAAGCTTTTATAATAGTAAGTGATATTCTTCATTTGAACAAAATACAGATACTCATAATCACAATTTAAAAAGTGATAATAATGATATAAATTGTAAAGCCACTTTAAAATTGTCAATTTGATAACTATCTGTTGGCCAAGGCATCCTAAAAGTTTAGCTCCTTTTGGGAGCAATTGTTTTTGATAATCAATCATAGTTTTGTATACTCTAGTTGATAAAGATATTCAATTATTAAGATTATTCAACTCAGTTAAAAACTATGATACACAGAAAAATGAGGAAAATTGTTAATAGGGTCTAAATATTCAGTTCATCTGTATTTAAAATGTAATAAACTTCTACAATTTATGTATATCAAAAAAGTTATTGTTTTTATAATATTAAACTATATAATTTAATAAGGAGGAGAAAAATAGCTACCATATATTGAGTACTTGTTATGAAGGCGATGCTTTCTCTTGCTCCTTATATATATTTTTCCATTTTGCCCAGTAACCACTGTATTAAGTAAATTATATTAGTATCCCAATTATACATTTAAAACTAACAAGCCCAAAGTCACACAACTGGTAAGGGAAAGACCCAAATTCATAAGTGAGTAGCTGTAATTCCACAGCCAAGAAATAAGACATAACACAGATAACACCTTTTATCTGATGGGATTTTATCTGATGAGATTTTATCAGTATGAGAGTCCCATTTTCAAATCTGTTCTCCATCCATGATACCTAATATATATATATATATATATATATATATGGTTTTATGATGTTCATTCTCAATAAGCAATCTCTACTTTCAACCTAACAAAGAAAAGCAAACAAAAAATTATTTCCTGTCCACTCTCACCAATTGTTTCCGCTTTAGGATATTTGTAATTTGAAATGTTTCAGTACTCCAACATTCAATACTATTAATGAAGAAACAGAGTGGTCATGAATATAATTAGATGTGAACTGGGCTGAAAGTATAGGATATTTCAAAATAAAATTTGTCATACACTTTTTTTAGGGAAATAGTTCTCTAGGTTGTTGGAATGGCTATTTAATAAACAATTTAAAGAAACATAATATTAACAGCTCCAGAAAACAACTCCTCATGAATTTGGTACACATATGGGCACCTTTATATTAAGCAAAACTCATGACAGAAACAAGTTTTTCTTGGAATATAAACACCAAAACGACGCTGTACTCTATTCTTTGTAAAATTCTCAGATAAATTTGGTTATGATGTCCTTCCCATATGTTTAATATGCTCTGTACATCATTTTAATAAAGTCATCATTATTCCTGTTTTTCTTGTTGCAAGGAAGTGTGAGTTTCTCCCTCATTGTATTTGAGGCAGGATTTCCACATAACTCCAACCCCACTGGGGATTGTCCCAATTTTTTCAAAGAAATAGGTTTTTGACACTTTCTTTTATCAATTTAGTGGGACCTTTAGTTCAGATATTACTGCAGTTCTTTTATTTCAGTTAAAATCATTCGGAGAAGACCATAGCAGATGAGCAAATGCAATTCTTCCTAAGGGCATCACAGTACAATAAATGTATTTGTTTGGGGATTTGTGACAAGTAGCAAACTCTGTTTATAAATACAGATTAGGCCATAGGTATTAGTGACGCTCTGTCACATCACATCACACAGTTGCCACTGAATAATTTTAAGGTGTCTGATTCTCATTCTTTCTGTGACTGTTTTATAAGCTGAAGATGATCATCTTTGCTACACTGAAATAAAATTCACAGCAAAACATGAATTCTATCCACCCCTTGGTCATGTCCATCCCTGTTTAGTCATGGGCGTCTGAAGTGACATCAAGGGCAGAGATTTCTTTTCACCTTCAAAGAAAACACATTTCATCTGCTCCCCTCCTTTTTGTTTTGTTCCCTATAGTAGAAGAACCTGCCTTAAAACACTAACCGATTTATTACCTTCTGTAAAGTTTTGTGGTGAACTAGGCACAGCTGAAATCAATGGAAAGTGTTTCCTGCAAGGCTTTTTAGGGTTTGATTCTCCGCACATGGAATTTGCCAGGAAATCTCAATTATAGTTTGAGCTCTGCTGGAGGGTGTGACTCCCTGTGGGGAGAATCTCTTACAACAGGGATGAAGACCTTCCCCACTGGACTGGTTCTGGAGTAACTCAGAGGATAAAGAGACGACATGGTCTCAAGAGCCTCTGTCTAGATACTTAGAAGAGGGATTTAGCAGCCACTGCCAGCTCTTAATTAGAAACAGGTGCGCTGAATCTTTCACCAACGGCTCAATTTCTGTCCTTCTTTACATTTTAGTGGTGTGTCAGTGTTTGACAATTAGACAAAAACAAATACAGATATCTGACTATAATAGAAGGGAGTATGACGTCAGGAAAAAAAGGTGATTCCCGGGAATAAATTCTAGGATTCAGAACCACATATAATGGAGTTGCTTTTTGAGTTCACATGATATTAATTTGTAAGAGGGAAATAAATTACCCATAACTGTACTAAATAAGCAGACTTCATAGACAATGAACACATTCAAGTCTGAAGTAGTCATTGGCAAAACTCATGGAAAGAAGATTCAAATGTTTGTAGTTGTTCTCAGACACTGACAAAGACATAGTTATATAAAAAAGTAGTTAAGCATGTGGACTCAGGAGCCAGATGACCTGGGTGCAAGTCCTGATCCCTCTACTTGCTACTTGTATGATCTTGGACGTGTCACTTCACTTTTGGGTCTCAGAGTTGTCATTTGCAAGTTTGGAAATGTGCTAACACTTGCCTCATGGAATTGTCGTGAGGATTAAGTGAGTTTTAACAGACCTAAAGTGCTCAGAACACTTCCTGGCATAAGGTAAGTGTGATGCATGTTACCTATTGTTTTTATTGTTGTTACTATCTTTATCTTTGATATTAATGTATTAGCCATCATGGCCCTGTTGATCACTTCCTCTTAGAAACACTTATTTTCACTTGATGTCTGAACCACTACATTTCTTAATTTTCCTATATCACAGTTCTTTTTCCATATCCTTTGCATCCTTTAGAGTGTTGAGACAAAGGAACTTTACTTGGCTCACTAGCCCCTTCCCATCTATGCTCCTTACTGATATCTTGCATTCTCCACTGGTTCTAACCTGGAAGCCAAGAAACAAAGGCAAACTCTCTAGACTCTCACTCAACAAATGTGTCTGAAGCCCTTCTGTTGCCCCACTCCACAAGGTCCTTCTTCAGATAATTTTCTGGATCCAGAATCTCCACATCCTTATTTATCCAGTTGCAGTGTCTCTAACATTGGATTCTTCAGGGCCTCTACATTTTGTGTGTGCCTGAGGGATCATTCTTTGGACCTCTTTTCTATCTATACTTACTCCCTTGGTAATACCATTCTGATTCATAACTTTAAATTCTCTCTGTGTGCTGACAATTCCCAAATATATATCACCAGCCCATACTTATTTCTTAAACTCCAGGCAGTTGCTTATTTCAGTGTCTGTAATGGAATCTGCACAAAGCAGGAGCAAAAACAGGTTTTGCAGGACCTTAAACTTATATAATTGGGGAGAAATTTATATTATAACAATACAATATTATGTAATAAAACATTACAAATAATGTAATATTATAAATACAAAACTAGGCATAAAAGTGATTTTTCCTCCACATGTGCTGTAGAGATTCACACCACTTTTCCTGAGATGTCTTTTGGCATTTTACCATAAATGCTCATTCTTTAATGCTTCCTGTAGGCAACTTGATTTTTCCTCCTCACTTAGAGGAGCAAAATACACCAGCACACAAATACACCAGCATTCACTGAAATCTACACAAGAGAGGTGCTAGAGCTTCTCTCTTCTCCCTAGCTAAATAGTAAATCTGCTTCAGTAGAGGGATATTTGAATTGATTTTAATATATTCCTCCCTCCCCATGTTTAGAGAAATTGGAAAGCTAAAAAATATATATTATGGAGATTCCCTTGAAGCCAGGGTTCTGGATGTTTTTCTTTTTCTTCTTTTTTTCCCCCTGACAATTAGATGTCTTTGTGGCAATCTCGTTAGAGAAAAGTGTCATGGAGATCATTTTCCTGGGAGCCTTGGCTGTTGCTTCTGGCAATCCAGGTCAGATAATACAAGACTCTCCTGTAGTGCTTTCCAATGTCCACTCTCCAGTTTTGTGGGTAAGAAGAATCAGTTGTCATGGCAAGGGCTTTCTGACCTCTTAATCCCTGGATCACAGATTGATGTATCTGTTATTTAGCTTCCTGGTGAGGATAGGAAGTCAATGCAGCAGTGAGAGAAGAGCTATTGTTGATATCTGAGCTCTGGGTCCAGAAAATTATCTGAAAAAGGACCCTGTGGAGTGGGGCAACGGAAGGGCTTCAGACACATTTGTTGAGTGAGAGTCTAGAGAGTTTGCCTTTGTTTCTTGGCTTCCGCGTTAGAACCAGTGGAGAATGCAAGATATCAGTAAGGAGCATAGATGGGAAGGGGCTAGTGAGCCAAGTAAAGTTCCTTTGTCTCAACATTCTAAAGGAGGAACAGGAATATTCCATATGCCTGAGTGTGACATAAACGGATCTGAGAAAACCCACTGTCTTTCCCACAGCTTTGCCTGGACCAGCCATAACAAAAAGGACTCCCATTCTTAAGAGAAACCATAAGCTGTTGAAAGAGTGCCAAATGCAAAGGAATCCTGAGGTTGACAATAAGAGACGATTTAGCAGTAAACTGTAGACCACATAAGAATGAGGAGCACACAGCAGAAACCAGTGTGGAAAGATGATGTCCCAGACAAAATAGCCCCCTATAATTTTGCTAGGTATACCAAGGAGAAATAAAAACTTTTATCCATGGAAAGACTTGTAAACAGATGTTTCAAAAAGCTTTGCTCATAATAGCCAAACACTGAAAAAAAAACTAAATACCCTAAAATAATGGATACACAATGCTTTATGTTCCCAGTATAGATTAAAAAGTCCTCAGCTGGGCTTATGTTGTCTCCCTGGGAAATATCAGTAAAATGCAGAGATTTTTTTTTTTTTTTTTACTGTTATAATTTAGGTGGATAGTAGACTAGTGAGTAGAGGCTAGAGGTGTTGTTAAACATCCTGAAATGCACAGGACACCCTCTTTATAACAAAAAATTACTCAGTGCAAAATGTGATAGTGCTGAGGAAACTTGTATATGAAGAAAAGGAATATGAACATCGGAAACTAGTGATGACTTTCTCAGAAATACAGATATTCAATGTATCTTTTCTTAAAGTGTCCCAGTTTTATTAAGTAAGTGATCAAGCTTTTTCTATTTGCTATGATCTCTAAAGTTAGTTTCTGCTTTCTTGGGAATGAAAAATTCACCAAATTGTCTATTAGGAAAATGGTTTCTTCCTAAATGGAAAAATAAATCCTTTCTAACTCCCAAACACTTTGCTAGTCTTCTTACTATATAACTAGTACTATTGCACATAACTGAAATTCCAGGCAGTCACTTTGTGTGCTTCTCTTTTAAATGAGTGAGTATATCGACAGGGCGGAGCAAGATGGCGGAGGAGTAGGAGACCTAGATTTTGTCTGGTCTCAGGAATTCAGCTGAATAGGGATCAAACCATTCTGAACACCTACGAACTCAACAGGAGATCGAACAGGAGAGTAGCAACAACTCTCTGAACAGAGAAGCGACCACTTACTGGAAGGTAGGACGTGCGGAGAAGTGAATCCGAGGCGATATTCGGGAGGATAAACGGCGGGGGAGGGGCCTCCGCCGGCCGCTTCTGGCAAGTGCTAGAGCCGCGGAGCACAAAATCGGACCTTTTAAAAGTTGGCTCGGCGGAGGGACGTCGCTGCAGTGGCTAAGCGGGGGGTGGAATCCTCCCGGGACAGTGTGGTCTCAGGACCCTTGGGGTCACAGAGAGACCGGGGGTGCCTGAGTGCGGCAGAGCTCCCAGGTGTCGGGGCGGGGAAGCCGGCTGCAGATACGGAGCAGAGTCGCGGGCTCTCAGCTCGGGGTTGCCATAAACTGTGATCTGCGGCCCAGTCGGGGCACGGCTCCCCCAGCAAGGACCCAACAAGCAGCAGATCCGGGGAGACTCCCCTTCCTTCCCGGGGAGGAGCGGTGCGGGAACGCACTGCAGGGATCTGCTGGATTTGGAGACTCCGAGCGGGGTCGGGTGCCAGAGATAGCAACGCTCGATCACAGGCCGGGTGAGCATGGAGAGCGGCCGGAGACCGGGGACACGGGAGTGACTGCTTTTCTCTGGGGGCGCACTGAGGAGTGGGGCCCTGAGTTCTCGGCTCCTCCGGGCGGAGACTGGGAGGCCGCCATTTTCGCCCTGGTCCTCCAAAGCTGTGCCGAGAGCTTGCAGGGAACAAAAGCTCCTGAGAGCAAACTGGAGCAGCTTCCTTAGCCCGGACCGACAAGGGCGGGGCAATTCCGCCTCCGGCAAAGACATTTGGAAACCACAGCAACAGGCCCCTCCCCCAGAAGATCAACACAAACAGCCAGCAAGCCAAGACCAAGTTGATCGATCAAGGAGAATAGGAGAACTCCAGCGCTAGGGGAATACTGCACATAGATTCATGGCTTCTTTTTTTTTTTTTTTTTTTTTACCATGATTCATTATTTCATCAAAGTTAATTTTTGTTGACTTTTTTTTATTTTTCTTTTTCCCTTTTTCAACCAACATCTTATAAATCCCTTTTTTTTCATTTTTAGAGTCATATTTTATCCCTTCATAGTAGTTATCCTTGTTTTTGGCATATATATATAAGTTGTTCTCTCTTTAAAATTTTGAGGTACAGTCTCTTCTAACAGATCAAAATATACCCTAAATCACTAGTGTATGGCTTTGTTCTAGTCTCCTGCCTGATCACATTCTCTCCCTTTTTCCTTTTTTTTTTTTTTTCCTTAAATCTTCTTTCTTTTTTCAAACAACTTATCTTACCAAGTCCTTTTATAAAATCTTTTATAATTTTCATCTTTACAGTCATCTTCCATCCCTTCATTGTATCAACCCTTATTTTGTACATATATGTCTTTCTTCCTTTAAAATTTTAGGAGGCACTTTTTTCTAACAGACCAAAATACGCCCAAAATCTAGTGTGTGGCACTGATCTATGCACTAGCCTGATCATATTTGATCATATTCTGCCTTTTTTGAATTGTTTTGTTTTTGTTTTTATCTTTTTTTTCTTTTTTTTTTCTTTTTCTCTTTCTTTTTTCTTTCTTTCCCTTTCTTTTCCCCTGGTTTCAGGTCTTTTCTGATTTGTATACAGTATATTTGCTGGGGACGTAGTAAACCTGTTAGCCTTTTGTTCTCTCATTCATCTATTCTCCTCTGGACAAAATGACAAGACGAAAGAAATCACCTCAGCAAAAAGAACAAGAGGTAGTACCGTCAGCCAGGGACTTACTCAATACGGACATTAGTACGATGTCGGACCTAGAGTTCAGAATCATGACTTTAAAGATACTAGCTGGGCTTGAAAAAAGCGTGGAAGTTATTAGAGAAACCCTTTCTGGAGAAATAAAAGAACTAAAATCTAACCAAATCGAAATCAAAAAGGCTATTGATGAGGTGCAATCAAAAATGGGGGCACTAAATGCTAGGATAAATGAGGCAGAAGAGAGAATCAGCGATATAGAAGACCAAATGATAGAAAATAAAGAGGCTGAGAAAAAGAGAGAGAAACAACTACAGGATCACGAGGGCAGAATTCGAGAGATAAGTGATGCGATAAGACGAAACAACATTAGAATAATTGGGATCCCAGAAGAAGAAGAGAGAGAGAGAGGGGCAGAAGGTATATTGGAGCAAATTATAGCAGAGAACTTCCCTAATGTGAGGAAGGAAACAGGCATTAAAATCCAGGAGGCACAGAGAACCCCTCTCAAAATCAATAAAAATAGGTCAACACCCCGACATCTAATAGTAAAACTTACGAGTCTCAGAGACAAAGAGAAAATCCTGAAAGCAGCTCGGGAGAAGAGATATGTAACCTACAATGGTAGAAACATTAGATTGGCAACAGACCTATCCACAGAGACCTGGCAGGCCAGAAAGGACTGGCAAGATATCTTCAGAGCACTAAACGAGAAAAATATGCAGCCAAGAATACTATATCCAGCTAGGCTATCATTGAAAATAGAAGGAGAGATCAAAAGCTTCCAGAACAAACAAAAACTAAAAGAATTTGCAAACACGAAACCAGCCCTCCAAGAAATATTGAGAGGGGTCCTCTAAGCAAAGAGAGAACCTAAAAGCAGCAAAGAGCAGAAACGAACACAGACAACAGACAGTTAACAGTCACCTTACAGGTAATACAATGGCAGTAAATTCATACCTTTCAATAGTTACCCTGAATGTAAATGGGCTAAATGCCCCAATCAAAAGACACAGGCTATCAGATTGGATTAAAAAACAAGACCCATCAATATGCTGTCTGCAAGAGACTCATTTTACACCCAAAGACACCCCCAGATTGAAAGTGAGGGGGTGGAAAACCATTTACCATGCTAATGGACACCAAAAGAAAGCTGGGGTGGCAATCCTTATATCAGACAAACTAGATTTTAAAACAAAGACTGTAATAAGAGATGAGGAAGGACACTATATCCTACTTAAAGGGTCTATCCAACAAGAAGATCTAACAATTGTAAATATCTATGCCCCGAACATGGGAGCAGCCAATTATATAAGCCAATTAATAACAAAAGCAAAGAAACACATTGACAACAATACAATAATAGTGGGGGATTTTAACACCCCCCTGACTGAAATGGACAGATCATCTAAGCAAAAGATCAACAAGGAAATAAAGATGTTAAATGACACACTGGACCAAATGGACTTCACAGACATATTCAGAACATTCCATCCCAAAGCAACGGAATACACATTCTTCTCTAGTGCCCATGGAACATTCTCCAGAATTGATCACATCCTAGGTCACAAATCAGGTCTCAATCGGTACCAAAAGATTGGGATCATTCCCTGCATATTTTCAGACCACAATGCTTTGAAACTAGAACTCAACCACAAGAGGAAAGTCGGAAAGAACTCAAATACATGGAGGCTAAAGAGCATCCTACTAAAGAATGAATGGGTCAACCAAGAAATTAAAGAAGAATTAAAAAAATTCATGGAAACCAATGAAAATGAAAACACAACTGTTCAAAATCTTTGGGATACAGCAAAGGCAGTCCTGAGAGGAAAGTATATAGCAATACAAGCCTTTCTCAAGAAACAAGAAAGGTCTCAAATACACAACCTAACCCTACATCTAAAGGAGCTGGAGAAAGAACAGCAAAGAAAGCCTAAACCCAGCAGGAGAAGAGAAATCATAAAGATCAGAGCAGAAATCAATGAACTAGAAACCAAAAGAACAGTAGAACAGATCAACGAAACTAGGAGCTGGTTCTTTGAAAGAATTAACAAGATTGATAAACCCCTGGCCAGACTGATCAAAAAGAAAAGAGAAATGACCCAAATCAACAAAATCATGAATGAAAGAGGAGAGATCACAAGCAACACCAAAGAAATACAAACAATTATAAGAACATATTATGAGCAACTCTATGCCAGCAAATTAGATAACCTGGAAGAAATGGGTGCATTCCTAGAGATGTATCAACTACCAAAATTGAACCAGGAAGAAATAGAAAACCTGAACAGACCTATAACCACTACGGAAATTGAAACAGTCATCAAAAATCTCCCAAGAAACAAAAGCCCAGGGCCAGATGGCTTCCCAGGGGAATTCTATCAGACATTTCAAGAAGAATTAATACCTATTCTCCTGAAACTGTTCCAAAAAATAGAAATGGAAGGGAAACTTCCAAACTCATTTTATGAGGCCAGCATTACCTTGATCCCAAAACCAGACAAAGACCCCATCAAAAAAGAGAATTACAGACCAATATCCTTGATGAACATGGATGCAAAAATTCTCACCAAAATACTAGCCAATAGGATCCAACAGTACATTAAAAGGATTATTCACCACGACCAAGTGGGATTTATTCCTGGGCTGCAAGGCTGGTTCAACATCCGCAAATCAATCAACGTGATACAATACATTAACAAAAGAAAGAACAAGAATCATATGATCCTCTCAATAGATGCAGAAAAAGCATTTGACAAAGTACAACATCCTTTCTTGATCAAAACTCTTCAGAGTATAGGGATAGAGGGTACATACCTCAATATCATAAAAGCCATCTACGAAAAACCTACAGCGAATATCATTCTCAATGGGGAAAGGCTGAGAGCTTTTCCCCTAAGGTCAGGAACGCGGCAGGGATGTCCACTCTCACCACTGCTATTCAACATAGTATTAGAAGTCCTAGCCACAGCAATCAGACAACAAAAAGAAATCAAAGGCATCCAAATCGGCAAAGAGGAAGTCAAACTCTCACTCTTTGCAGATGATATGATACTGTATGTGGAAAACCCAAAAGACTCCACCCCAAAACTGCTAGAACTCATAGAGGAATTCAGTAAAGTAGCAGGATATAAAATCAATGCACAGAAATCAGTGGCATTCCTATACACCAACAACAAGACAGAAGAGAGACAAATCAAGGAGTCTATCCCATTTACAATTGCACCCAAAACCATTAGATACCTAGGAATAAATCTAACCAAAGAGGCAAAGGATCTGTACTCAGAAAACTATAAAATACTCAGGAAAGAAATTGAAGAAGACACAAAGAAATGGAAAAACGTTCCATGCTCATGGATTGGGAGAATCAACATTGTGAAGATGTCAATGCTACCTAGAGCAATCTACACATTCAATGCAATCCCCATCAAAATACCATCCACTTTTTTCAAAGAAATGGAACAAATAATCCTAAAATTTGTATGGAACCAGAAGAGACCCAGAATAGCCAGAGGAATACTGAAAAAGAAAAGCAAAGCTGGTGGCATCACAATTCCGGACTTCCAGCTCTATTACAAAGCTGTCATCATCAAGACAGTATGGTACTGGCACAAAAACAGACACATAGATCAATGGAACAGAATCGAGAGCCCAGAAATGGACCCTCAACTCTATGGTCAACTTATTTTTGACAAAGCAGGAAAGAATGTCCAATGGCAAAAAGACAGTCTCTTCAACAAATGGTGTTGGGAAAATTGGACAGCCACATGCAGAAGAATGAAACTGGACCATTTCCTTACACCACACACAAAAATAGACTCCAAATGGTTGAAAGACTTAAACGTGAGACAGGAGTCCATCCAAATCCTAAAGGAGAACACAGGTAGCAACCTTTTCGACCTTAGCCGCAGCAACTTCTTCCTAGAAACATCGCCAAAGGCACGGGAAGCCAGGGCAAAAATGAACTATTGGGATTTCATCAAGATAAAAAGCTTCTGCACAGCAAAAGAAACAGTCCACAAAACCAAAAGACAACCGACAGAATGGGAGAAAATATTTGCAAATGACGTATCAGATAAAGGGCTAGTATCCAAAATCTATAAAGAACTTATCAAACTCAACACTCAAAGAACAAATAATCCAATCAAGAAATGGGCAGAAGACATGAACAGACATTTCTCCAAAGAAGACATCCAAATGGCCAACAGGCACATGAAAAAGTGCTCAACATCGCTTGGCATCAGGGAAATCCAAATCAAAACCTCAATGAGATACCACCTCACACCCGTCAGAATGGCTAAAATTAACAAGTCAGGGAACGACAGATGTTGGCGGGGATGTGGAGAAAGGGGAACCCTCCTACACTGTTGGTGGGAATGCAAGCTGGTGCAACCCCTCTGGAAAACAGTATGGAGGTTCCTCAAACAGTTGAAATTAGAGCTACCGTTCGATCCAGCAATTGCACTACTGGGTATTTACCACAAAGATACAAATGTAGGGACCCGAAGGGGTACCTGTACCCCAATGTTTATAGCAGCAATGTCCACCATAGCCAAACTGTGGAAAGAGCCAAGATGCCCATCGACAGATGAATGGATAAAGAAGATGTGGTATATATACACAATGGAATATTATGCAGCCATCAAAAGGAATGAGATCTTGCCATTTGCAACGACGTGGATGGAACTGGAGGGTGTTATGCTGAGTGAAATAAGTCAATCAGAGAAAGACATGTATCACATGACCTCACTGATATGAGGAATTCTTAATCTCAGGAAAGAAACTGAGTGTTACTGGAGTGGTTGGGGGTGGGAGGGATGGGGTGGCTGGATGATAGATATTGGGGAGGGTATGTGCTGTGGTGAGCGCTGTGAATTGTGCAAGACTGTTGAATCACAGATCTGTACTTCTGAAACAAATAATGCAACATATTTTAAGAAAAAAGAAAAAGAAGAAGATAACAGGAGAGGAAGAAAAGGGGAGTATGTCAGAGGGGGAGACGAACCATGAGAGATGATGGACTCTGAAAAACAAACTGAGGGTTCTAGAGGGGAGGGGGGTAGGGGGATGGGTTAGCCTGGTGATGGGTATTGAGGAGGGCACGTTCTGCATGGAGCACTGGGTGTTATGAACAAACAATGAATCATGGAACACTGCACCAAAAACAAATGATGTAATATATGGTGATTAACATAACAATAAAAAATTAAAAAAAAAAAATGAGTGAGTATATCTTGATGATTATGTACACTATACCGAACAATAGAGAAAAATCAATATGTCATTTTTTTTGCCAGCTAGACTTTAATTACATCATTTCCCTCTTTATATTTGTCTTTTCAATTCTAAATAATTTCCCATCACGTTTTTTTCTTCTATATTAAGGTATTAGTTTTCTCATATTGAGATTTTAAAATATATCTTACATGTATGTCATCAATATCTAATGTACTAAAATACAGGGACTAGTTAGAGTTATTGTAATGTCAGCAATAGCCTGTATCTTATTGCTTTGCAGAAGAAAATAAAGAGCTTACATTATAAAAATATACACCCACCAAAATGTTTGAAATAGAAAGTTAATGGACCAAATATCTATTTAAGAGTACAGAAAAATATATGATATTCAAACAAAACCATAGTTGATAGTACTTCATAAAAATTTGTTATCTTATTAAAATAATTCATTTTGTCATGAACTGGTGACTTTGTGATCTCTGAATCTTTTTTTCTTACATATATTGAATGTCACTATTTTGGTCTTATAGCTATCAAATATAAAAACAAAATTTTAGAAAGTAGAATTTTATATATGGATCTGTGAATGAATGATGAAGAGTAGGCCAAGATCTTTAAATGCAAAACATTGAAAGGGTGATTAAAGCATCTGAAAAAGGAAATCTATAAATATATGTTAATTAAATACATATTTAATGTATAGTCAATTAAATATATGCCCATTAATTAAAATATTTAGTGACAATAAATAGTTTTATTTTAAAAAGTTAAAAAAGAAAAATTTCCATAAATCAGCCTTGATTGAGGAGTGTTACATTGGCTTATCCTGTGATATGTAATTAGATTTTTCTGAGTACATTTGGTAGCAACTTAGAAATTTTTACTGACTTTTTACTTGTATTCTATCAGGATGTAGGTATGATGGATCAGAATGGAATGACACCTTTAATGTGGGCAGCTTATAGAACACATAGATATGTAACCATTATAAAATATTTATTCAGATCATTTTCAGCATATTAAAATGTAGAATAAATGATGATAAAAAGCAGTTAATGTTCTATTTGTTAATATTTAAAATTCTTATGAGTACATAGTATATAATAAATTACCTTACAAAGATGAATTTAATATAAGTTTAATCGTCAAAGAACTCCTGTTCTAGTTAATGAGACAGATGCCTTAGGCATATAGGATAATTAGTCCAGATTGGAGTTAGGAGAGATAATTTTAGGGAAGTGAAACTGATAGAATCCCTGATGCATCAAGATGTCTTCAAAGGAGATTTGGATAACTGGGGAAGAGTTTTGGTTGAATAGATGGTAGTTTTAATTGTAATTTGTTAGAAAAAACAAATTGGTATAGACATACAATGGAATATTATTTAGCTACCAAAAAGAAAGAAATCTTGCCATTTGCAATGACATGAATGGAGCTAGAGGGTATAATGATAAGCGAAACAAGGTAGTCAGAGAAAGACAAATACCATATGATTTCACTCATATGTGGAATTTAGGAAACAAAACAAACAAGCAAAGGGCAAAAAAAGAGAGAAAGAAATCAAGAAACAGGTATTTGATATTTTATGTAATTTTTAAAAGCCACTGTGATTTACTGTGTTGTTGTTTTAAGTTAAAGTGTGTTTAATAATAGTCCTTAACACATCCTGTAACAGAGGGGTCTGTTAATTTATAGATCATGCCTTGAGACCTCTAGGATTAACTTGGGTGGTATTTTTGTTTTTTTAAAAGAAAGTTAATGGGTTTGAAGCTTTTTATTAAACCTTGTAATTTAGAGATTTTAAATTTTCTCTTCATGCTGAAGTATGCATTTTACATGCCATCAAACTTTTTTGTGTTAAGTATTTCTTAAGCCAAATTAATGACTATATCAATGTATCTTAGTTTTGCCACAATTTGATTACCATGCAGCCAAAGTTGACATAAATGGACTCTAGACAGCATATTATGTTGTATTGGTGGAAAAAAAAATGTGTTTTACATATATATATATATATATATATATATATATATATGACTAAGTCTTGTAAACTTATGAAATGGTTAAAAGTCTAAATTGTTTAACAAATGTAATGTAACCCCTGCCAAAGTTCTGATGGCCACCACAGATTGGCTGTTTGAAACATGTATGCTCCTCTGAGGAGGCTACGAATATACCATTTGGCCATCAAAAAAAAAAAAAAAGAGAGAGAACAAACTGATGGTTACCAGAGGGGAGAGGGGTGAGGGATATGGGTTAAGTAGGTGATGGGGATTAAGGAGTGCACTTGTCACGATGAGCACTGGATGATGTATGGAATTGTTAATGACTATATATAAATGATGCAGATTTCTGCAAATACTGACATCATTTCTAGCACCTTCATTGTGATTATAAACATGTTCATTTAAAAAGAGCACTCTTCAAATAAGTTATTTTTAATTATTAAAGGGCCACAATAACTACTTTATCTTTGTATTACAATATTAAAAATTACTATAATTCTTGATGAAGATATCTTTAATCCCATGGAAAATGACTGCAACTTTTAGGTTAACAACTAACATCTCTTTAAGGGTTTATTTTGAAAAAAAAAATACTATATCAATTGCAACTCTACATGAAGATCAATCCTATGCAATTTAACATAATGAGAGAGTCCTATCTCATAGATTGATAACACATTTTCTTAAGAGAAAATATGAACAAATACTGCAATAAAATAAGTTAAACATAAATATTCTATGCTTTCAAATTTTCCTGTTTCAGCTGTTAAAACATTTTTAGGTATAGAAATGTTGAAATCATTTCACAACATTGACAAAATTTTTAGTGTTTCCTTCTTTTGTTTCTCTTAATATTCTAACTATCTAGAACTTTGGCAATTCCTCACTAAATGGTAAACATAAATTATGGAAAGTGTTGATGATTATTACGCAAATTTGGAACAAAATCAGACTCCAATAATTGAATTACACTAGGAAAATTGGGAGAAGAAACAGGGACTGATATTTACCCAGTGCCTGATGTGTGCCAGAGTTTTGTAAGCCATATTAATATGCATCAAAAATGACAGCTTTGTAGCTACATCATTATTCCAGTATTTAGAAATGAGAAATCTGGGATTCAGAGAGATTATGTACTTTTCCTGATCCTCACAAGTTGGTAAAAGCCTGTTAAGATTTTATCTAAGTTTGACTCTAAAATTTGACAGCCTTTGTTTTTGCCTTTTTTTTCTGATGAAAGTTTTCAATTATTTACTTTTTTTTGAAACTTACTTTAAGAATTGCTTTATAGTGACATGGAAAAAGCTGTCTGTTTTTAATGTGTACAACTTGACAAGTTTGGAGATAAGTATACATCTGTGAAATCATCACCACAATCTATGCCATAAACCTACCCATTACTTCCAAAAGTTTTTACCTGTCCTCTTTATCATTATTATTACTATCATTATTATCACTATTAATTTATGTTAAGAAAACAGCATAAGATCTATCCTCTTAACAATCTTTTGAGTATACAACACATTATTGTTAACTATAGACACTGTGCTATAGCAGCTCTTTAGAACTTATCATCTTGCATAACTAAAATTTTGTGCCCTTTGACTAATACCTCCCATTTATCTCTACCTCCAGGTTCTGGCAACTGCCATTCTCCTCTCTACTTCTGTAAGTTTGACTATTTAAAATGTCTTATATAAGTGGTATCATATAGCCCAAAATGTGTAGGGAACTCAATAGCAACCCCCCCAATAATGTGATTTTAAAAAGGCAAAATAATTGAATAGTCATTTCTCCAAAGACATAAAAATGGCCATTGGTAAATGGAAAGTGCTCACTCAACATCACTAATCATCAGGGAAATACAAATCTCATAATAAGCTATCACTTTACACCAAATAGGTTGGCTATTCTCAAAACTTTTTTAAATTAAAAAAGGATAACAATTGCTGACGAGGACGTGGAGATAAGGGAGCTTTGTACACTGTTGGCTGGAATGTATATGCACATAGCCAGCATGGAAAACATTAGGAAATTAAAAATAAAACTACTGGGCGCCTGGGTGGCTCAGTTGGTTAAGCGACTGCCTTCGGCTCAGGTCATGATCCTGGAGTCCCGGGATCGAGTCCCACATCGGGCTCCCTGCTCAGCAGAGAGTCTGCTTCTCCTTCTCACCCTCCTCCCTCTCATGCTCTCTGTCTCTCATTCTCTCTCTCAAATAAATAAATAAAATCTTTAAAAAAAAATAAAAAAATAAAATAAAATAAAATAAAACTACTATATGATCCAGCAAGCTCACCTCTGGTTACATACCCAAAGGAATGAAATCAGGTTATCAGAGATATCTGTACCCCCATGTTCATTGCAGCAATATTCACAACAACCAAGACACAGAAGCATCATAAATGTCCATCAATGTACAAATGGATAAAGAAAACTTGGTATGTGTACACAATAAAATGTTATTCAGTCTTAAAAAAAGGAAAGAAATTCTGCCATTTGCAGCAACAGGGATGAAACTACACTATTATACTGGGCAACTCTGACTTTTTCTCATTAGAATACAGTATTAAATTTAGTATTAAAAGATGGCATTAATATTGGTATTGTAATAGCAGTTCACCTGAGAATAGCCATAGTAGTAGCGGTAGTAATTGACAAAGGAGAGGAAAAAGGAGAAAGAGAAAAGGAGCTAGAACTTACTAAGCATTTGCTATATGCTAAGGACTTTGAATGGATTACTTTAATCCTCAGAACACCAACATGCAGTGGATAGTGCTACTTTGCACATTTTAATAGGTGAGAAACCTTAAGCAGTGTTAGATTAGTTGTCCAGGTAACACACTAATAAATTATATAGTTCATATTCAAATTGCAGGAATCTGATTTCATAATCCCTATTACCACCTGACTGATAACTTATTATGGTTCATAATATTATAAGTAAAAATATATTAAAAGTAACACAGTAATTCTCCTCTGATCTAGAATAAGAGAAAACATGAAATGGTTAGGAAGGATCTTCAATGAGCAAAAACAGAATGAAAATAACACACGCAGTATAATCAATTATATTCAAAATTTTTGCAAGAAAAGAGAACAAAGTGTATAAAACAGTTACTGGTTATTTTCCCTGTGCTGTGGAATCCTCCTCCTCATCTTCATATGTTTGCTTTTTGTATTTTCCAAAGTTTCATCAATCACAATGTACAACTTTAACATTTTCATTAGATAATAAACAATATTTGTATGCGCTTTTACAGATGAGGAAAATGATGGAGAAAAATATTTAATGATTACTCCATATCAATCTTCAATTTAAATGAAGAATAAAATCAAAATAAATGTTATGAAAGGATTATTACTTCTCTGCTTAGAACAGGTAAACACAAATACAGGGAGGAAACCCCTCGGCAAGCTTTAAGGAGGAACTTTCTATGAATGCTTAACAACTGAATAGATGATTTTGTTGTTTTTCTGTGGGTAGCAGAAAACCCATTATAAATGTTTTCATCTTTAACTTTCAAGCTGTCACAGTTGGGAGTATCCTGTGATTTGCCCTGCTGTGTATAAAAACTGGTTTTCCTACTGAAATTTACCATTAGCATATTCTCATGGAAAGAAATAGCTGGAGAGGTGGCTGTAGTATCTTTTGAACTCCCAGATCAAATTCTATATAAGCGTTCGTCAGCTTGGAATAATTTGAATAAAACGTGGATTGGAGGATTGTTAATAAGCAGGAAGAATATGAGGTTTTATTCCAATTATATTTTAGTTTCAGTTCGGGAGCACAGAACACAGTAAATGAAATGTGGCAATAGAGAAATGAAAGGCTCTATCTTTAAGAAGCACAATTGAAAGATAACATGACAACTTGAGACACAAGGTTTGTGGAGAAGCAGTTTAGTTTTAACCTCAATTACACATTAATTTATGTTTAGAACATAATCTTTCCAGGGTTTAGAAATAGTTCCACATGGGCTGTTTTTATGACAGTGCATCTTCAACACTGAAGTAAAAACAGTTGTAAATCAGAATTAAAAAAAAAAGAAAATTATTTATAATTGTTAAAGAGTTCCTTTGTTTCAAAATAGATGATATCTTAAAGACAAAAAATCTGAAAAAATTAACTTTTTAGGCATCTAATTTATGAAATAACTTATTTTTGGTAGTCTTTAGAAATGTTGAGACCTTAGATTATTCAGGGAAGCAATGTAAGAACTAGGATAGAAATAGCATGTAAAGAAAGTATGGCATACCAAATACATCCTCACCCTCTCTCCATGCATGTCATTTCATTTTACTTTCAATTAAGAATTTAATAAGGAATTTTTTCTATATCAAAATATGATTTATCTTAATGCCTTTGTAATAAAATAATTTGTCCACAAGAGCCATGTAAATAGTAGCTAGCTGAGTTGGTCTGTCAGATTAAAGAGAAAGGAAAACATATTTAAATTATGAAATATTAGAGAACCTGTTATATGTATATCATATGTTATCTAACCTCAAAGTCTACATAAACTAATTGGGAAATATAAAAAAAATCACAGTGCAATAAAATCATTATTTTGTAAAACATTATCCCTTCTGTAAAACATTATCCCTTTTTTACATTATGTTACTTCCTAGTAAATTATATAATTTGGTACTTTATGCAAGTTCATTTAATATTTTAAACTCAGTTTTATAACTTTGATCAAATCCTCTATAGCAGATTCCTAAAATAAAGTTTTAACTTAGTCTGGAAACATTCTAAATTGATTACTTAGACTCATAAATAATAGATCATTGAAGAAAATATGAGGAAAAAGGGAAACAATATTCAAGGAGAAAAAAGAAAAAGATAAAAAATGAAAAATAAATGTAAAATTTGCCTTACACTAGGCTAACAACTGCCCTAAATTTCTGCTGAAGAATAGTTACTAAATAAAAAACTATCGGAGCATCCTTTGCACACTTACCACTTCGTAAACTTCATCTCCATTATGTTCAACATTCTCTTTCCCTTTTGAAGTTTTTAACTTGGAAAATCTAGATTTCACTAGTTGTTATAACAGTCATACAACAGGATTTACAACAATAATAACAGCAATGTACAACTAGCATATTATAACAATATAGCTATTGTATATTGTGTTTTTCTTAATGTAAAAGGTTTTTTTGTGTTTTTTTAAGAGTAATAGTAATCATTCAAATTGAGATGAGGAACCCTACTTAAACTTCTCTATGAAAATAATTCCAAGTAGTAATTTCCTAAGATGATGATGGAAAGCAGAAATATTTGCAGAATGGCAGCAATGACTTTTCTAATATATTTGACATAATAACAGTAACATTATAGCATTTAAAAATAAAAAGGATATTAGGAGGAAACTGTCTCAACAATTTTAAAGTCTTTGCTTTCTGGAAAGTAATCCACCTTTCTTTTTCTTCTTTAGGATCAGTATTTTAGGTTCATTTCCAGCTTGTCTGCCTCACTTTCTTCTATGCCAAATTTCTAATTGGATGGGTCAGTACTTTGTCAATCTCTCTTATTTAAAAAAAAACATTATGAAATTTTAACTCTTGACCTCCTTAATGGGACTGTTGTCAGTTCAAATTGTGGGTCCTTTGGCACTCAACAGTTTCCATCAGATACTGAGTTTAAAACTACTCTGCCACATTTCAAAACGTAAGTGCCAAAGAAAATACTGCATGAATCCAGCTAAGGATGTGGAGTTTAGATCAATTCTTTACAAGAACAAAAGCCCAAGTCTCTATTGCCATATAGTGATGAGTTTTGTTCTTTGGAAAACCCAAAGTTTAGATAGTTACAGCTATTATATGTTGCCTTTTTGTTGATGCATTTTTTAGATTGATAAATAATCATCATATTAAGATGAGGAATTCTGCTTAAACTTCTCTATGAAAAAAATTCTGGGAAATAATTTCCTAAGATGAAAGAAGGAAAACAGAAATATTTGCAGGGTCTGATTTACATTATGCCCACAATTAGCAAGATTGACTTTTTCTAGTATGTTTATCATGATAATAGGAAAAAAATATAGCATTAGAAAACAATTTTAGGAAGGAAAACCTCACTAATTTTTGCCATGATTTTATTCATATTATCTATTACATATTTGAGTCATCTCTATTTTTTATTAATCATTTCTTTGTGCTTATGTGAATTTTTAAAAGTTGAAATAAATTAATTATAAAGGAATTTAATGCAAATTTCTTATTAGATTAAATAAGGAGGAAGGCTTTTTTTTTTTCTTCCCTTTTTTTCTGTTAATAGTAGCACTTTTAGACAGGTAAAAAGTCCTTCAGAGAAAAATAATTTAAAAATTCAGAGAAAAATGAATCTACCAAGCAATATTTTCTGATCTGTAATATTGATATAAGAATAAGAGGGGCACCTGGGTGGCTCAGTCAGTTAAGCATCTGCCTTCAACTCAGGTCATGATCCCAGGGTCCTGGGATCCAGCCCCACATTGGGCTCCCCGCTCAGCGGGGAACCTGCTTCTCTCTCTCCCTCTGCCTGCCACTCCACCTGCTTATTCTCTGTCTCTCTCTGTCAAATAAATAAATAAAATCTTAAAAAACCAATATTTGATAAGAAAAAAACAAAAAAAACAAAAGAATATTTGATAAATATATTTTTCTTAAAGGGAGAGTTTATATACTCTTTTTTATATATTCTCTAAAAAAATTACCCTGACCTATTTTTATCCACTTGGTAGGCAGGTCTGTTATCTCCATTTATAGATAAATAAATAGAGATGAAACAAAAAAGTTTAAGTTACTTGTCTGAGGCCACATAGCTGGTAAAGGACCCACAGTTTCCTCCATTGCCTGAACCTGGTGACAATGCTTTCATCCATTGCAACTGCGGTACTTCCTTGTATGGTTCCCAGACCCAAGCATTTTATCAACCCTGAAGAGTTGTTCAAAGCTTTCTATCAAGTGCAATCATATACACAAATGCTTTTTTTCTTTTAATGTGTATGCCTATATTACTTCAATAACATCCAATTACTTCAATATAATATCAAAATATTTACTGTCCTTTAGACAAGGGGAAATAATGATGTAATGATGGAAAACAGAATAAAGAAGGAATGCTGTATAAAAATATTATATATATATATTTAAAATATATATAACAATGTATATAATATATATTTTATATATATATTATAAATATTCTAGAATTAGACAACAGGGTATGATGGAATACATAGTAACCAAAGAAGAAACCAGAGTTAGAAGAAAATTCTCCTTAACGTCTCACAGTCTACATAACAAGTAAAATGTATAAAATTTGACCTCTCTCAAGATATATCCTGATATTTTAAGTGTACTTTGAGGAAAAAGTAATGTGGCTAAAGCATATAAGAAGAAAAAAAAGATTTTCATAATGGAGTAAGGTGGGAGCTTAACATCAGTTCCAAGGGATAAAAAATATTGAGTAAATAGTTTAAAGGAATAAGTACTTCAATTCATGTATTTTAACCAAGTATACTATTATCCCTGTGTGAAAGCAAAAACAATAAAATATCAGATAAATAAGGATTGAAGAAATAAAACACCCATAACATCTCCTGGAAGATTATTCAAAACTTAATCTACCCAGAATTTTTTTAAACACATCAAAAATGAAAAAAAGGAGCAAGAGAAAGAAAATACCAATGAAACTATGAAAACTTATGTTTACTGATAAGTAATCATTTCTACCATCATGATAATGAAAGCACATGTAAGCATCATCAGTCATAAAAAGGAAATGGAAATAAGCTGCCATTAGTAATGACATGTATCTTAATTACATATTACAGTCACAATGATTGGATGAATGGTGGGGTAGAAAAAGGAAAGGAAATGCATCATCTTACTGCTTTGATATTATTAGCAGGAAAAATTTACACATGTGTATACGTGTGTGTGTGTGTTTAAGTGAAAATAGTATACGTGTGTTAAATACATTGAGAAAAATTAAGATTTTGAAATACAGAAAAATCCAACAGGGGAAAAAAGATAAAACCATTTGGCATGAAAAATACCCAGTGGGTGAGAGTAGTAAGGTCCAACTTATAATTTATCAAAATTAATATCAATGAGTTAAACCAACACACTAAAACAGAGATTTGGGGATTACATTAAAACTCAAATTCAAATATGTGGCATTAACAAGTCAAATAACTAAAACAAAAAATACATAAAACTTCAAAATATGACCAAGATGGCAGAGTGGCAGTACTAATAAAAGGGAGGAATTATAAGAGAATTAAAGAAGATAACATTTTATCAGGGTAAAATGAAATAAATTTATTATAAAGGCAAAAGAATCATGACTAATGGCTAAATAAAGTAATATCACACATGAAAATAATCTGAAATTTACAAAGAAAAACATGACAACATCTCTGTTCATTGTTTAATGTATTTAATAAAAACTCTTAGTTCTAATAGAATTGAGTGAAGTTTTAAAGTTTTCATCCAAATATAAATATTTAATTAATATGACTAGTACAGCATCTAGTATCATATAACAACAGGGTTAGAATATAGCTCTAATTATTAACATTACAGATCCCCAACAATTTCCCCTCACTAAGAAAATGCTACAGTCTTCCAAGACAAATGTTTTAAGTTTTATTGCTAAATTGAACATTAAATTTATAATTATTTTATGCAGTTGGCATGGGTTCAGTCTCAAAGTTTAAAAGCAGATAAGTATTTTCAATTTCCTTATTAGTTATAGTCCTCAGTGAAGACCACAATTTTGAACATCAGAGAAGTTGAATGTAAGGCAAATCAACTAATTGGCATAGTTATCTCTTTTTCAGTTTCAGTGATAATGAGAATGCTTTGTGGTCTCCCTAGAATGGTGAAAAATTATGTGTTCATGCTATGATTACATACATGTAAAAGATCTCACCCTCCCTCACAAGAAGAAAATATATAAATAGCTTTCCTCTATAAGATATTATAAGCACTATTTTTATGCCAAAATTAATTGAAAGGATAATGTATTAAATATATAAAATATACAAATTAAAATCTTTTTAGAGCATGATAAATTTATCCTCAACATCTTCCTGACACATTTATTCAACTTGTTTTTGTTCAGAAGTGATATTTTCTCATGGTGATAAATTTTATATAGAAAGCCATTCTCAAAAACAAATTTATTATATCACTATTAGTATCCTCCTGGCTATATCTCCTAAAACATACACAATTCAGAAAAGCCATCATCTTAGCCTTTTTAATGATTACTCTTACTACATTTTCCTTTTTTTTAGGAGACTATCTCTATACCCTCTTCAACTGTAGCCCTTTATGTAAGAAATATGTTGGGTTTTTTGTTTTGTTTTGTTTTGTTTTTAGGATAATAAAATAATTTTGACTTAGCAATTCCAATAAGCACATCTCCCTCCACCCCCACCCCGATTTGTTATTTGTATTCTTTGAATTTTATAGTCAGTTATAAAACAATGTCTACAAAAATTTTCTATAAGGTCATCTAAGTGTCCAGACATTAAACAATATAAACTTCACTCAGAATGACTATAACTAATGAAAATGAAATTTGTTATCCATTTTTTAGCTTCATTTTGCTATATGGTTACTGGAAACAAATTCCCTTACACATCAGCTTGTTTTAACAGTTAAAAAAAAAAATCACATCCCCTAAGATGCTGTAGCTTCAAACCATACTTAAATCTGTTTTTAACATAATAGTATAGGAAATTTAACAAAAAAAAAACAACATTTTTCAGAGGCAAAAGAAAGAATGAGTAATAGTTCAGGACTTGGATAAATATGTATGTAATTATAAATTTATATAAACAATTACAAGCTTCTAATTTCATATAATCAATTAAACTACATCTGTTTTCTAAAAGAAATGTGGGTTTTTTTGTGGATGGGTAACACTTAGAAACTTAGTTGTTAATACATGAAGTACTTTCCTTTTTCCTTACTTACGTAGAAAAAGAAAAGCCAAAATTATTAGTCAATAGTCATATGTTCATGCACACATATTTTCGTGATGTTCACATATCATGTAACCTTTGTGGCAAGAAAGTTAAGTATCATATTATAGCAAGAGCTTCGGTTGAGGACTCATAACTCACATTGCAGTCCATTAGTCTCAGATAAAGCTTACAATAGCAGACATGATTACTTAAACAGTTCAAGAATATATGATGAAGGTATTATTCAGCCATCTACTATAAGTGATCATAAAAGATATGTCACAATTTATTACAGTTAGATCAGCCAATGGATCCTGAAGCACCAGCAAGATTATTTCCCTTTATTGTATATCCAAATCATCTTTATAAGTGGCGTCTCATGAAGACAAGAGTCACTGAGATTAAAACAGACCAAGGGAAAAAAAATAATATGTATCTGCTGCTATTCATGTACACTATAATTTAAGGTCAGCAAAAAACAGCGTTTGACTTTCTCTTTTCCCATATGAAGAAGTAAGATGCCAAAACATCTTAGAAGTTGGCTTTGATTCACCTGCAGGTGCGAAGAGTTGGATGTGAGTAGTCATGGTGATTGAATAAATAAAAAAGTAATGTGAAAAAAAGTATACCTTTGAGATTTGAAATTTTACCTCAGCCAAAATATACTATAATTTTTTAAGACAGATTTTTTTTTAATCAGAATTAAGGATACAAAATCTTACATGTGAATTCATTTGACTTTACAAAGTAATAGTTTACATTTTTTGGTAAATAATCTTGTAAAACCTTTTATTTTTTTATGTAATGTATGGTGATTAACATAACAATAAAAAAATTTAAAAAAACTTTTATTTTTTTTAAGCCATGAGCTTTTTTTATGTGCTTTAAATTGCATTTTCTGGAAAGCACTAAAATCCATGAGCTACATTTATTTTCTAAGTAATGACTAAGAAATGATGATAGATATTCAGATATTTTCTCCAGAGTGAGCTTACAGACAGTGATTAAAAATGAAATGACTGATTTCATAGGAAATTATTTTTACAATCATTTAATCAAGTGAGGTTTATAGAAATCTCTGTTTATTACCAAATATAAACACATCTACACTTAAACCATTCTTTGAGTGCTGTTTCAAGTATAGTCAACCTCTGAGTCCCCAAAAATACAATATCTATAATAAAGATTTTCCTAAACAGTTTACATTAAAATGTGACTTTTCTTTGCTATCTAACTTGCTTCTAACATCTCACTATCACAAGGAAATGTCTCATTGGATGCTAACTTGTTTTATTATTGTTTAAAATTCATGACTTAGATAGCAAATTTGTGACTTATAAACAGTTCAGATAAGAGAATCCTACCTTATATGGAACAATGCTTTCAAAAACAAAGAAGGAGCTGTATGTAAGCCAACTTTATCATGGAGGTGACGTTAGCTTTATAGTTAGTTCCCTCTTTTTTTTTTTTTTAAGATTTTATTTATTTATTTGAGAGAGAGAGAATGAGAGCACGAAAGGGAAGAGGGTCAGAGGGAGAAACAAGACTCCCTGCCGAGGAGGGAGCCCGATGTGGGACTCGATCCCGGGACTCCAGGATCATGACCTGAGCCGAAGGCAGTCGCTTAACCAACTGAGCCACCCAGGCGCCCTAGTTCCCTCTTTTTATTCAAAAACAGTAAAAAAAATGTTTTTGATAGAAGAGTATTATAGACAATAATTATATTAAGTCACATCATTATTATTCCTAATTCTATTGATGTTTTTACCTAAGCTGAAGTCCTTAATGCTGATGTGTAGCATTTTTCCCCTTGATATATCTTCTGTAGCAAGGCTTTTGATTTCTAGGTTCCTTATGCTGAAACCTTCTGACTTGTCAGCATATTAGCCCTTGTCTGTGGAGTAAGACCCTACAAGCTGCTGTAGACATTCCAAAGCTCCCTATTTCTCAATTTTTAAAAAATATTTATTTATTTATTTATTTATTTATTTATTTATTTGAGAGAGAGACAGAGACAGAGACAGAGACAGAGACAGAGGGAGAAGAGAATTTTAAGCAGACCGCATGCTAAGTGCAGAGCCAAACGCCAATCAATCTCATGACCTGAGCCTAAACCAATAGTGTGATGCTCAACAGACTGCACTACCCAGGGGCCCCACTATTTCTCAGTCTTTGATATTCAAAGCCTATCACACAACTGGAAGCATCAAAACTTCATGTTTATTACAGTGTCTTCAAATTTTAAAGCCCTGTGTTTTGGACACTAAGCCTTATTCATTCCACATGTATTTTGTTTCCCAAGTTCTACTCTTTACCTCCCCTTCAAAGTCTTGACTCAGTCCCCAAAATATTGGCACTTTTTAGGGGACCACTCCTTTTCTCATTGACCAAGTTTTAAACCAATTGAGAATGACATTAACATTGTACAGGAGGTTCTTTTTAAATTATGTCCTGGACATTTTAAAACAATGTTTCTTTTTAGTAATATAAATAAAACAATAGTAATTAGTGACATGGCATGTAGTGTAATGAAATGGGAATGGAATGAATATTAATGTTAAGAGAAAATACCAACAAGAGGAGAAATAGAATATAGGACTTCATGTTTAACAGAGAAATAGGAGTTCACTCTAATTTTCACTAGGATAGATGTGGTCAATTCAGTTGAAAACACATTATTTTTTTTAAATGTCTTTTTTAAAGATTTTATTTATTTATTTGACACAGAGAGAGAAATAGTGAGAGAGAGCACAAGCAGGGGGAGCAGCAACAGAGGGAGAGGGAGAAGCAGGCTCTCCGCTGAGCAGGGAGCCCAATGCGGGACTCGATCCCAGGACCCTGGGATCATGACCTGAGCCAAAGGCAGCCATTTAACTGACTGAGCCACCCAGGCACCCCGAAAAGACATTATTTTGAGAGCTTTCTCTGTCTTGGTCATGGATTCATGCACTACATTCATCCAGTATTTATCGATGATCTATTGTCAAAGTACTGCAACAGATATATTGTGGAAAAATTGAGACACGTTGTCTTGAAGTAATTATTAAGGGATTATTACAATACAATAATAACTGCTATATTAGAGAGTGACTATGGAAACATACAATGATCCTTTGTATAGACTAAAGGATGAAAAGCCATTTTAGATGAGATTTTGCCAAAGATTAGTCTTACTTAAAGAGAGAGTGCCCCCATGTTATTTATTTTCCATATAGTCTATATTAAGAGCTTATTCTGTCATTTTGCTGCCTCATCCACCATCCCCATGTTCTTTTGTTATGAGCACATTGGAAGTTTATTGCTTTTGTGTTGTTATTGTTTATTTGTACATTTTGTTGCCAAGAGTTACTTTAATGTCAAGGTTGGTAAATTGAACCATGTTTTTACTGATTGGAAAGTATTAATAGTCTCTTCAACATTACAAATATCATTTGTTTAGGATTTCTTAAAAAAATAAACTAAAAACACCTTTCCACTCTGTATAGCCTCCAGAATACCTTCATTCAATACAAACTGGGTCTTGTTCACCTTACACTCTCCTCTGAATCCAACGCTATTTCTTTCAGGTTGTTGTAGGCAGAAAATCTGGAAGACAGCTTTAGTTAATGTCTAGTGTAGTGGTGGTGGGGCAGGGGGGAAATTCATGCAAGCCACAGAATTATAAACTGTTGGTCTACATTTAGTGTCTTCCTTTTAACTATTTTTAAAATATATCCACTTAATTAAATTTTTCATATTCATTGTAGATTATGTCAAAATATTTGTATTTTTTCTTCCTTTAGTACTTATGTATACCTTTTTTACTATCTATGATTATTGCTATTTTTCTTATGTTCTTTTTATTATCCAAACTATATTTAATAGCAGTGTTTATGAAACTATAAATTATGAATATCTAATATTGGTTATATTTCTATACTTCCTAGTTTTTCGAATTGGTATAATTAATTTTTACCCCTTTTCATTTTTATTGTGTTTTTCCCCCAGTTTGTCAGTCTATTTATTTTAAAACACATTGAAGAAAATGCAAGTTTTAGCAAACAGTCATGGATATATTTATGCTTTAATTAAGGAAGGGTTTTTATATACCTAAATGGCTGTTCATGAATTAGCCTTTTTAGCTTCATACTGTGTATCATCCATACTTAAAAAAATGTACAAGACCACAAACTCAAATATCCCTGTTTTGCTGAATTCAATTAAAAATCAATTGTTTCACAGGCAAAAATGTTTCTCTGTATATCAAATATACTTCAGCAATCAGATAAGTAGCCAAGATGTTACCTCTTAGAAATTCAAATTATTTAATCCCTATATGAGGAGACAAATGGGAATGGGTCAAGGAGCAGATGGAGAGGAATAAGCAGACTCTATGCTGAGTGTGAAGCCCCACACAGGACTCATCCCACGACCCTGAGACCACAACCCGGGCTGAAACCAAGTGTTGGACGCTCAACTGACTAAGCCACCCAGGTGCCCCAAATCTTCAACCTTAATTTAAAGCAAAAATATTAGCAATAAAAAATAAAGACTCCTAAAATGTCTATAAAAACTCTGTGGAAGTTATAGGAGAGCATCTGTTACCAAACTCAGAATTCTTGTCATACCCTGAATTCAATCTATTTTAATTGTAGTTATTATTTCTTCACAATTATCAGGAGAAATTTTTGTCATCTTTTGTTCTTCATAGTAAGAGCTAAAAGGAAGCTGCTTAGATCAAAATTTATTCTCATGTCATTTTTAAAGTTTTATTCTCAAGTTTTGTATAAAATACTTTATTTCTAAACAAGAAACTAGGGGCCCCTGGGTGGCTCACTCAGTTAAGCATCTGCCTTTGGCTCAGGCCATTAGCCCAGAGTCCTGAGATCAAGCCCCAAGTCGGGCTCCCTGCTCAGCGGGAAGCCTGCTTCTCCCTATCTCTCTGCCGCTGCTCCTGCTTGTGCTCTCTCTGTCAAATAAATAAATAAAATCTTTAAAAAAATAAAAAAATAAACAAGAAGCTACCATCACCACTTAACACACAAACAGGACTATCATTAATAAGCCCAACCAAGTTAAAGAATTAAGATTGTCTTAAAAAAGGGAAACCTGTGCCATTTCTTAACTATACATCTCTGTTAAAAGGAAATGTTTTCTATTGATAATGAGTTTGAATAGATATTAAAAGCTTAGAGGGAAATCATTGAAGAGTCCCTGACTCAACAGAGGAGGAAAAAGTTGTAGGATTCACAGGTAATATCAAAGACTCGATTTATTATGGTAAAAAGACTGCTCTGTTGAAGGTTTCTTTGTTTTTCTTTTTTCTTCTTCTAGCAGTGACCACAAACTTTAGTAGAAGCACATAACCAGGATTTATACTTCTACACAGTTGTTTTTTGTTCCAGGATTATGTAAGAAAAAAAGAGAGCGGGATGTGGTACTTAACTAAAAGAGAACAGTTGCTGGAGTTTGGACTTTAAGAAAGGTAAGCTTTGATAGAAAACAGTACTGATTAGGGAGAAAATAAGAGTCGATGGAGTAAATGGTTGGAGGAACACAGAAGGAGTAGAAAGTAGTAAAAGTCAGTGGAATAAGCCTCAAAAAAAACAGGAGTTTTATTAAAGGAAAAGCCATTTTCTGGAAGCAGCCTCAGGGTTAAGAGTGAGATAATGGGTAAGCTATAGGAAATGGATATTCTCAAAGGAGAACCTATTGGCAGTTAAGGACAGGAGGTAGAGACTTTATCAATCATAGAGTGATTGGAGTTTCAAAGGACACAATGGGAAAATTTGAAAGAAAGAAGAAGGTGTCAGTTTAAGTCACTAGAGAGGAATCTTATAGCATTATGTGTCTGTAGATAATCAATCAAGGTATAGATAATGTTATCAGTTTAGGCATGGAGTAAGAGAAATGGAATAACTCTCATGGTGGACATTATTGACTGATGAGTGGCTATATAGTAAATCACATTGGTCCCCAGTGTCACACTGAATGTTCAAAACTAAGTAAATGCCTTCCCAGTAGGTCTAATGGCTATGGTTCGGTCAGGATAAGTTATCACATCAGGTGGCTGAGAGCAAATAATATTGTTCATTTGGCGCGTGTTCCTTTCCCATAAAGCCCTTATGCCCAGTGATGGGCAGAGAAGCCTGGTCTGGTACAGCAAGATTTGCAACTTCTGTCAAATAATATCATCTCTTGCATGTGGCTTTTCTGCTTTGCACTGCTCTAGGGCATTTTCCTTGAAATGAAATTTCGAGGGACCAAATGTCTCCTTCCAAAATGTATTAGGATGATGTTATATATTTAAAGTAGCTCTGCCAGCTATATTCTGTACTTTCAAGAAACTTGGACTTGGGGGCACCTGGGTGGCTCAGATGGTTAAGCATCTGCCTTCGGCTCAGGTCATGATCCCAGAGTCCTAGGATCAAGTCCCGCATCGGGCTCCCTGCTCCTTGGGAGCCTGCTTCTCCCTCTGCCTCTCTTTCTCTCTCTCTCTCTCTGTCTCTCATGAATAAATAAATAAAATCTTAAAAAAAAAAAAAAGAAACTAGGACTTGGTTCTTGTCATATTATAAGGAGGGAAAAAAGGAAAGAAAGTGAGCAGGGGCAAAGTTGACCACTTTTATTTGGTGAAGTAACCAAATTCATGAAATAAAAAACTTATTTCGTTTACTTAATTTAATGTTCAATGATACAAATATATTATGTCCTGGTGTTTATATCTTTCTATAAGATGTATGCAGGTTATTTATATATCTGGACTAAAATTGACAGCATCATGACTTCTGCCTCTTCTAGGTGCCCAATGATTAAAAAAAGTATTTCTGAAAATTTAAACAGCAAAACTAGAGACAGCACTATAAAATCTCTTGAGATTAAGTGGACAGAGATATTTCATCATTTGTCAATATCTTAAGGATAGTTACATAAGGATAAATTCTAGAGAATTTCTTTTGTAACTATAACCCAGAATTAATGTTTCCAAGGCACAGTTCTAGGAAAATGTATTAATAGCTACAATTTTTTATTATATAATTAACAACTTCTCATTGACTATTACCAATCCTAAAGTGATTCCTTCAGATTATCTGGGAATTGATTTTTTTTAATTTTTTTAAGATTTTATTTATTTATTTGACAGAGACACTGTGAGAGAGGGAACACAAGCAGGGGGAGAGGGAGAGGGAGAGGGAGAAGCAGGCTTCCCGCTGAGCAGGGAGCCCGATGCGGGGCCCGATCCCAGGACCCTGGGATCATGACCCAAGCCGAAGGTAGACGCCTAGCGACTGAGCCACCCAGGTGCCCCTGGGAATTGATTTTTTAAATACCATGTTTACCACAACTATTTCCTAAACCTGTTTTGAAGTGATAAGATCCAGAACTTAAAAAGGCTAACCTAAATGTATTTAGCTCTTACTCTTCAATAATATTTAGCTGTGTATATAACTTTAAGTGATTATCCTTTTTCCACTAGACTATATTATTAATAGACTCAACTGGGTTTATATCTCCTCTGCTTAGGCTGAAGTTAGACTCACCCAAGTTAACTAATTTAAACGAATCTATCAAGAAGCCATAAAGAAAGGAGAGATAAGGGAGAAAATGCACACACACATACACACAAACACACACCATGCCTCCTTTTCTGGCTATATTTCTCACTTCATTTCACCTTTCCACTGAAACATAAAATCTGCTTTCATGCTCCTATAATTCTAATACTTAGAATCTCTCTGCTACTACAAATTACCAACATGATTACTTCTAGGGCACTGTTTTTGATACTAAGATAGTAGATTAGAGATCATGATCCATTAGTGGGGTTGTGGAATTAATTTAGGGTTAAAAATTAAATACAGAACTGAAAAACTAAGTGTATCGAATGCAGTAAGAATAGTATTATTTCATGAAATTTTAGTTTCAGTGGTTATTGTGAATGTGTGTGCATGTGTACATATGCGTGTGTCTCTGCGTGTATCCTGCTTTGCAATGTATGCTACATTTATAACTCAGGTTCATGTTCAAAAACATTTGAAAACAATGTCTTAGAAAACAAATATTCATCTTTAAAGACTTGATTTTTAGAAACCCATGACTATGAAGCTTTAGATGCTACCACTTACCTCTGTAGGAAATAACCCATTATACTATTTTGCACCATACTGTAGCCTAGAACATCATGCTGCCTTTATTTATATGCCTGCATTTCTTTGATGAGGTATATTACTTTGATAGAACAGATTGATTTGTTAATTCATCCTCATAACTACCAATTTTAACTGGTATATAAGACACTCAGTACATGTTTTTTGAATAACTGCTTTAACTAGTATATAATTAATTAAAGCGTGTTCAGTTTTGAATAAATTAGTACTTCTTTAAGGAGATACAATTTATAACTTAAAGCCAAATATTTTATAGTTATAATCAAAGTTTTATTTACCTTTGGACATAGAAAATGCGTTTGCTGCTGCTACCTTACCAAATAACATTCCTAAAATGAATAGATGTTATTACTCAATTAAAAAAATAGGGGGAACAATATTAATTGAAATCATCTGGAAACTTTTCAGCTCCAATTAATCTACACAATGAAGAAGGGGTTCATTTGAAATGTAGATGTAATGTATCTGTGCCACAGTGTCTACAAACAAAATTTAACTACCCTCAAGAAGGCTTTATAATACCATTGCTAATATTTGCTCATGTCGGGGATGTGCTGTGTTTTCTCTAGAGGTCAGATGCTAATACTAGCAAAGCCAGTTGCCTCGGTACCACCACACTCATCCAGCCCTTCTTAAGCTAACCAGCAATTAGTTTTGTGAACAGAGAAATCATGGCTTTCTTCTGACATTGCTAAAACAACTTTTATTTGAGCTATTTCATGGATGTTTTCTTTACTTTTATACCACTAAATGATAATTAACATTTTCATTAAATAAATATTAAAAATAGCAGATGAAGTCACCTAGAAAATTCTTACAATGGATTAGATTGATTTACGAGCATGGTTGTGATCATCTCTTTGTAAGAGAATGAAATTACTGTCTAATAATTACTCATGGCATTATTATATGTTATATATGAAAATATATGAGATCTACATATTTATAATAAAAAAATATAGCACCAAAATAATACAATTATTTTTATTGTGAATCAATGTGTATGTATATATATTTATATATATATAATATATATATAAATATACACAATATCAAGAAATAATTTTTCCTCTTTAGTATACTATTCATATGGAAGACTGTTTTTCAAAGAATAACAAGAGGGACGGGCACTTGGATGGCTCAAGGGTTAAGCATCAACTGTTGATTTTGCCTGAGGTCATGATCTCCTGGTCGGGATCAAGCCCCGAGACAGGCTCCATGCTCAGCAGGGAGTCAGCTTGAGATTCTCTCCTCTCCCTCTCTCTCTCTCTGCTCCTTCCCCCACTCAAGCACACAGGCATGTGTGCTCTATTTCACGCTTTCTCAAATGAATGAATGAATATTTTTAAAAAGAATAACAAGAGGTAATGTGTCCTTTGTTTTGTAATTTCTTATGTGTAATTTATAACCTACAATTAAAGAAAGAAAAAGCCATTCTTTTTAAAAATCATTATTTAACTAAATTTTACAGAAAAAATGATACCTAATTCATTGTTTCATTACCTATAAAACTAATAAACCTTTCTGTATTTACGTATATTGTTCATAAGTTAATGTTGTTGGTCATTTTTTTATTAACAACATTTTATTAACAACGAAAAGTGAAGAACCCCCCCCAACTAAAGCAATTTCATAGGTATAACAAAAAAGCCTGTGATCAGGAAAAAAAAAAAAAAACTATTTTGATTTAATTTGGTTAGAAAACATGTTGACACAGTTGAAATTTATAGTCACAATTTGCCCAAATAATTGAAAATAATCCTTTAGCAAGTTAAGATAGTATTTTGATGTGAAGTTGAATTATTCTCTTTAGAGCCACTTTGTTCCTTTTGTCTCTTTGTAAAGCTAAACCACAATTTTAATTGCTTTTATCTCTGGCAATATAAAATAAAATTTATTTTTACACTTTAAGAACTTATTAAAATTGGACAAAACAATGATACCCATCATTTACCCTTAGCTTTTAGAATGAATGGAAAACAAACAAACTGAGCATGTATGTATAAAATTGTTAATCTTTGGAAGTTACTGAATAAATACTACAAATTCGGAATTCTTAAAAATTTTCACTTGGCAACTATATTTATGCAAATATTTTATGATCGTTTTTATTAATTTTAAAGTACTTTGGTAAGCTGCTGTGTCACTTTCACTAAATTCAACTGGAATTTAGTTCATCTGAACTCAAATAATGTCAGTAGCAAAGCAGAGCCAGATTATTTTGATATTTCAAATATGACTCAACTTAGCAAATTTTACAATCCTTCTCTTTTGTCATATCTGTGGCAAATGGTTAATTCTAAAGATCAGTTCTGTCATGTTTGGCCAATCAACAGATGATGAATGAAATCATAGCAAGTAGTTCCATAAGCATAACCTGGCTTAATTTCTGAGATTAAAAAGTAATTATTTGTAAAGGGAGAAATCTCAATTTCTTACTGCCAGTTTTATTAATAGAAATTTAGTTGTACTGTATATAATTTGTAATTTTCTAATCTTTCCTCCTTGCCAAGGAAGAAACTAACCAAATAATGGAAGATTTTATTCTTGGTATGTTTGTAAAAAAAAATGCAATTACTTCTCAATTGATAAACGTTTCTGGATTATCTTTTCTAGGAGATGTCTCCTAAAAATTACAAAATCAAAAAAGATGAAGCATATTTACATAATCTCATAATATGAAGCCAATAATGGGAATATAAATAATTAGGTATTTTCCAGGTTCTTGGAATATATGATCAAGCTACAGAGGATTTGATGTATCTCATGTATTAAGAAAGCCATTCTTGGAGAGATTTTTCTAATATTTGCGAAAAGTAAAATAAAAATCAAGTTGCTTTTGCTAGCGTTGCTAGGAAGAGGCAACTAGTGCATGAATGTGACAGTCCTTAGTACTTTTTGCAAAGCATTTCCAGTATTCGCCGTTGTGGACCTCGTTAAGAGCCATCCCCCAGAACTGTCCTTTTCCTGTGGTGGTGGGAGGTGGCCACGACGTCATTATTAGCTTGAGTCCCTGAGTGACCCAGAGAGCAGAAATCCCTCCCTGACTTGCAATGAGGAGATAGCATGAACCAGAAGGAAATAACATTTTGTAGGTTTTTTTTTTTTTTTTACAGTATTATAAATTTGCCTTTCTCGATTGATAGAATGTAAGTGAAACCTGTGAACTTGGACATTTTACGCCATGTCCAAGGCTTTCTTTTTCTCCACTATTCCATCCTGTCATAGAGTGTATATAGTAATGCTTACTAGGTCATAACATCAATAGAATAGGTCAGATCCAGCCTCTTTAAATAAAGAAATGAAAATAGTGGAAAAAAACAGCAGAACTAAATGATAAATTCATCAGAATCTATCTATCTATCTGTCTATTTGTTGAGATGATTACTTCATTTATGTATATATACAAGGTAAAATATAGGTTGCAGTCCAAAATATGACATAAGCAATAAGATATTTGAAAAAAAGGAAAATAAAAGCATAATAAGATATTATAATTAAAGTGGTGCCCAGAGGGAAGCTTATAGCACTGAATAGTTGTATTAGAAAATAAGGAGCATCTAATATAGAAACCTAGATAATTGATTGATATGAGGAACATTAACAAAATGTTTTTATCCATCAAGGAAATACAATTTCAAACCACAGAGATACCATTGCACATCTCTTAGAATAGCTAAAATTGAGAACAAAACAGACAAAAAATGTGCCAGTACCAAATATTGGAAAGAATAATATTACCCAGCTATTCCACCCCTAGATATTTACCCAAAAAAAGTTAAAATATATGTCCATACAAAATCTTACACATGAAGTTTTTATGTAGCACAATTCATAATAGTAAAAAAAAAATTAAAATAATTAGGTGTCCATCAATAGAACAACTGAGTGAGTCTGTGTATACAGTGGGATACCACTCAGTGCTAAAAGGGGACAAGTTAGTAAAACATGCAACAACTTGGAAGATCTCAGAGATACTATGCTGAAAGAAGCCATACAAAAGAGTATGTATTGCATGATAACATTTATGTGAAATTCTAAAAATAACTGATTAATTTATAGTACAGAAACCAGATGATTATCTGCAGTTGGGGATGTGTAGCTGCAAAACACCATGAGGAATATTTTTGGGGTAAGAGAAATGTTCTTTGAAATGGTGGCTACATGTGTGTATGTACATTTCTCAAAACTCTCCATACTATACACTTAAAATGAGTGCATTTTCCTGCATATATAGCTCATCCAGGTTAGGACAGTTTTGATATTCAACAAAATATTGCTTGATTTTCAGAAAATAGTGTGCACGATGTTATAAAAATAAATACTGATATGGTAGAAACTTTTAATTTTTTATGTGTTTTTTCTCCATTACCACACATAGCCAGACTATGTTTCTTATCAACTTAGTTAGGTGTGGCTATGGGAATAAGTTCTGGCTATTGGACTGTGAAAGCAGTGTTTTTTGCCCATTCCAGGCCTGGTTCATGAAAAAGACCTCCATATGAGATCTTTTTTCTAGGGTCTGTCTTCTTTTGCCAACTAGATGAAAATACTCTAGCAACTTTGGAAGATATGTTTTGAAGATGACATAGTCTTCATAAGTCTGAGCATCTGAATGACTATATAGCAGCTATCCTCATGTTATCAGTTAATATATACACCTAGAAACATCTTGACCTGTTCATATGAATGACCAAAATGAATTTACATTTTTTATAGTCTCTACATCAGTCAGCCTACTCTAATAGCATTTGGTATAAAATTCTGCAGAAAAGAATTCTGAAATATCTACATTTAATTGCCTAACAGGCTTTGATCACCTTGGAATAAAAATTAAACTGATGACTATTTGCTTACAAAGACTTAACATAACTTGGCCTTAGGCAGTCTCTGATTTTACTTTCTATCACTCACTCCCCCTTTTCATATATTTCAACCCCAGTGACTTTTTTACCATTACTCAAACATACCAGCATGTTTTGTACCCGGGACTTGCGCACATGCTATTTTGTTTGCCTGGAAACAGTATTCCCCCTGGGTAATAGCACGGCTCTAAACATGATCTCACCATTTAATATATTACTAAAATAAGAACCTACTCCCATTCTGTCATTTTCTGCACTTTGATCTGCCTTCATTTTTCTTCAAGAACTTAGTACTACCTGTCAGTATATCATAAAATACACTTACCGTTAATCTGTTGATTTCTTCTCTCTACTACTGATTCTTGTCTACTACCAGAATATAAATTGCATGCAAGTATTAATAACAGCTACAGGAGTACATACTAATTATTCAAGAAATGTTTGAGGAAGGAATTAATTAATATATAAATATAATTATTGAGAACTTTGATCTTCTTAGAAATCAATGAGCAGAGCAGCCAAGCAAAGAAAATGAATATGTTAACATGAGTAACTCATTCTTTCATTGTAAGGTGCTCACTTTCCAACTGGTCAAAACATAATTATTGTGTTTATCTTCTTTGATTTTTATCTGAAAATCAAGAAGAAACATCTAGACAGCTAACATCAAAAAATTAGCATTTCCATAAATGTAAACAACTAAAGGATTTATTATTAAAAGAACTTGTTTGTGTTTAGATAAAGTGTTAGGATGAAAAAATTTGCAGATATATTTTAGAAAGTTGAGTACACTGTTCAATTAAAGCTATAAAGTATGTACAAAGAAAGCCACACACCAAGACAGATATATTGATTTTCATTAAAAGTTTTTTTTTTTTTTTTTTACTTTATTATGCTTTTAAATGCTTTGGTTGCAGGGATGTATTATTTATAGCAATAAATAAAATATAAAATACTGTATACTACCTGATAAAGTTATAGGTACAGGTTTAGCTACAGGTTAGCTAAAAGCCAACAATTTTTATCCAAATATTGTTAGATAAAGAATGCATGTTGGTTAAAACATGAGTCCAAAATAAGAAAAATGTATCACAGTGGGTTATATGTAATGATTTGCATATCTATATGTTTTATTAGTTTTTGTCTTACCCAAAACTAAATACTGTGTTCTTGCCATCATTATATCGACAGTACTAAATACAGATTCTTTTTTTTATTTAAATTCACTTAGCCAACATACCGGACATCATTAGTTTGTTTTGTTTTGTTTTGTTTTTTAAGATTTTATTTATTTATTTGACAGAGAGAGACACAGCGAGAGAAGGAACACAAGCAGGGGGAATGGGAGAGGGAGAAGCAGGCCTCCTGCAGATCAGGGAGCACGATGTGGGGCTCGATCCCAGGACCCTGGTATCATGACCTGAACCAAACGCAGACACTTAATGACTGAGCCACCCAGGTGCCCCACATCATTAATTTTTAATGTAGTGTTCAATGATTCATTAGTTGCATATGACACCCAGTGCTCCTCAGATCATGTGCTCCCCTTAATGCCCATCACCCAGTGGGCATCCCCCCATCCACCTCCCCTTCTGCAACCCTCAGTTTATTTCCCAGAGTTAAGAGTCTGTCATGGTTTGTCTCCTTCTCTGATTTCTTCTCATTCAGTTTTCCCTCCCTTCCCCTATGATCCTCTGTGCTCTTATGTTCCACATATGAGTGAAACTATATGATAATTGTCTTTCTCTGATTGACTTATTTCACTTAGCATAACACCCTCCAGTTTCATCCATGTCAGTGTAAATGGTAGGTATTCATCCTTTCTGATGGCTGAGTAATATTCTGCTGTGTATATGAACCACATCTTCTTTATCCATTCATCTGTTGAAAGACATCTTGGCTCCTTCCACAGTTTGGCTATTGTGGATATTGCTGCTGTGAACATTGGGGTGCAGGTGCCCCTTCTTTTCAATACATCTGTATCTTTGGGGTAAATACCCAGTAGTGCAACTACTGGGTGGTAAGGTAGCTCTATTTTTAACATCTTAAGGAACCTCCATACTGTTTTCCAGAGTGGCTGTACCAGCTTGCATTCCCACCAACAGTGTAAAAGGGTTCCCCTTTCTCCACATCCTCGCCAACATTTGCTGTTCCCTGTCTTGTTAATTTTAACCATTCTGAATGGCGTAAGGTGGTACTCGTTGTGGTTTTGATTTCTATTTCCCTGACAACAAGTGATATGGAGCATTTTTTCATGTGTCTGTTGGCCATTTGTATATCTTCTTTGGAGAAGTGTCTGTTCATTTCTTCTGCCCATTTCTTGACTGGATTATTAGTTTTCTGGGTGTTGAGTTTGATAAGTTCTTTATAGATCTTGGATACCAGCCCTTTATTTGATAAAACATTTGCAAATATCTTCTCCCCTTCTGGGGGTTGCTTTTTAGTTTTGTTGGCTGTTTCCTTTGCTGTGCAGAAGATTTTTATCTTGATGAAGTCCCAATAGTTTTGCTTTTGTTTCCCTTGCCTGTAGAGACGTGTCTTGCAAGAAGTTGCTGTGGCCGAAGTTGAAGAGGTACTGCCTCTGTTCTCTAGCATTTTGATGGATTCCGATCTTGTATTGAGGCCTTTCATCCATTTTGAGTTTATCTTTCTGTATGGTGTAAGAGAATGGCCCAGTTTCATTCTTTTGTTTGTGGCTGTCCAATTTTCACTGTACCATTTATTGAAGAGACTGTCTTTTTTCCATTGGATATTCTTTCCTGCTTTGTCAAAGATTAGTTGCTAAATACAGATTCTTAATCAGTACACAGTAAGTGCTGAAGGGATGTTTGTTTAATGGAAGATAGAATATTAAATGAAAGAATTAATATGTGAGTTAGGGTTTCTGGTACCCTTAGCCTTTTGGGACTCAATTCTAAGTACGAAAGTGTAGTCAAAAAGGTAAAAACACAAGTGTTAAAGTACTGTATTTCTTCAGTGGGTAGTTTTCAATTTTAATGTACATAAGAATAATCTGAGGAGCTTAAATATTTTAAGTTTCACCTGACTCAGTAAATCTAGGGTAGGGACCAGAATCTATGTCTTTAATAAGAGCTAGTGATACTCTACATTTTTATGTAGGAGACCCTAGAAAGAAATTTTGGCAAATTCTCTATTAGGTTTTTTCAAAAGCTTCAATTGCCATTACTTCCCATATGATACTTAACAATGTAAGTTATCTGGCTTTCTAGCTCAAGGGAAATTAGCGTTATCAATTCACAAAGAACCATATAATGCACAGAATTTCTAGGAATCCATTGAGTGCATTTAGCTCAGAAATGTATTTTCTTCCCCATAATTATGCCATAAGATAATTTTGTCACAATATTTCAAAGAATGAAATAGAACTATTAAAGAAAACTACAAGGCCAATTGATATTGTCCTCACTAATACCCAAAACCTGTATGATCTAAACATATAATTCTACTAAATCATGTCCTTCTATTTCACTTCTATCATTTTATTTTGACTTAACAGTTTTTCCTCACATCTTTTCATCGCTTGAGTGGTTTCACATTTTGGCAGGTCTGGCGTCATATCCACATGATTTTATACTTTCTAAACTATATAGACCCAGCTGCCAAATTGGAGCATGTGAAAAAGACAGGAATTAATTTGTAAACACAACTCTCCTTTCACTGAAACATGAAAAAACTGTAAAGAAATAAATGCCATATCCCTGTGATCTCTTTTATCTTTGTGACTTCAGAGCAAATAACCAGCTATGGAGAAACAGAATGATGCTTTCTCTATGATCCTCCCTATTATTTTCCCTACAGATAATTTAACATTTATTCTGAAATTCTCCCTCTTTCATAATCCATACTTTAGCAGCAGGAAATAAGGTATACATTTTTCACTAACTGGAGTCTGTCACTAGCTAAATTCATTATTTTTGATAATTATATTTAATTAGGCTTCTGAAAACTGCATATTATATACTCATATATGAAAAAGGTGACATTTTGGTAGCACTTTGTCATGCATTTAAAAATTGTATAACCTTGAGCCAGTACTCTAAGTGCTTGTAGAATTTAGTTTCCTCCTCTAGAAGAAATAGCAAAAATATACCTCTTGTGTGGTTATTATGAAGATTATATTAAATGATGCACAGAAAGTATTTAGTACTGTGCCTGGAAATAAAAGTTCCTAAAGTCACTTTTGTACTCATTCATACTATAAAAAATTGAAATATTTTTGTCAATGAATGACAAAATGTAACCATCACGAAATGAACAGAAGTCTCAGTATCAGGGATGTATCTGTGACAATTGAAGATAATGTAAAACCATACTGGCAAAGTGAGGAACTGATTATACATAAATAACAAAAGATCACATATTCTGTTAAAAAAAAACCCCAAATATATAATTTAAATATATATATTCCAGAATATATTTCACAACTAGTTCCCTGAATTTAGTTTTAGTATATATTTAGGCTCATGTTCATTTCTCAAATATATGCCATTTTTTCATATTATAGATTTTCATTTTTACAAATGCATACAATTTGATGGTAAAATTTGTATTGAAAACCTCAAAAATCAAATATACATTATATGTAATATATCTGGCTCAAATAATTCATTAAATACAATGTTTTGTAGTTCTTTCATAATAATATTTTAACTTTAACATGAAGCAATGAAACATAATGGCATATAGCTATTTCTCCTATATAGAATGAAGTACAAAATGTTAGCCATAATATGATTTTAGCAGGTCAATGATAATAAACATTTTTGCTTGATTTAATGAAATAGATGTAAAATATATTGAGTCATGAAAATAAATTGTTGGATTAAAGGTGATCCAAATAATCATAGAATTTTCTCAGCATTCTCAAAATGATATTTTTCCATTTCAAAGTATTGTTTCAGAGGAAAAGGTTTAATATTATAAACTATTAGAATTATTAATTATAAAAAATCATAAAATGCTAATCAAGATTTATTTCTTGTATTTAATATATGTAAACAACCCATCTTTTTTTTATTTTTTTATTGTTATGTAAATCACCATATATTACATCATTAGTTTTTGATGCAGTGTTCCATGATTCATTGTTTGTTCATAACACCCAGTCCTCCATGCAGAATGTGCCCTCCTCAATACCCATCACCAGGCTAACCCATCCCCCTACCCCCCTCCCCTCTAGAACCCTCAGTTTGTTTTTCAGAGTCCATCATCTCTCATGGTTCATCTCCCCCTCTGACATACTCCCCTTTTCTTCCTCTCCTGTTATCTTCTTCTTTTTCTTTTTTCTTAAAATATGTTGCATTATTTGTTTCAGAAGTACAGATCTGTGATTCAACAGTCTTGCACAATTCACAGTGCTCACCGTAGCACATACCCTCCCCAATGTCTCTCACCCAGCCACCCCATCCCTCCCACCCCCAACCACTCCAGTAACACTCAGTTTGTTTCCTGAGATTAAGAATTCCTCATATCAGTGAGGTCATGTGATACATGTCTTTCTCTGATTGACTTATTTCACTCAGCATAACACCCTCCAGTTCCATCCACGTCGTTGCAAATGGCAAGATCTCATTCCTTTTGATGGCCGCATAATATTCCATTGTGTATATATACCACATCTTCTTTATCCATTCATCTGTCGATGGGCATCTTGGCTCTTTCCACAGTTTGGCTATTGTGGACATTGCTGCTATAAACATTGGGGTACACGTACCCCTTCGGGTCCCTACATTTGTATCTTTGTGGTAAATACCCAGTAGTGCAATTGCTGGATCGAACGGTAGCTCTAATTTCAACTGTTTGAGGAACCTCCATACTGTTTTCCAGAGTGGTTGCACCAGCTTGCATTCCCACCAACAGTGTAGGAGGGTTCCCCTTTCTCCACATCCCCGCCAACATCTGTCGTTCCCTGACTTGTTAATTTTAGCCATTCTGACAGGTGTGAGGTGGTATCTCATTGAGGTTTTGATTTGGACTTCCCTGATGCTGAGCGATGTTGAGCACTTTTTCATGTGCCTGTTGGCCATTTGGATGTCTTCTTTGGAGAAATGTCTGTTCATGTCTTCTGCCCATTTCTTGATTGCATTATTTGTTCTTTGGGTGTTGAGTTTGATAAGTTCTTTATAGATTTTGGATACTAGCCCTTTATCTGATATGTCATTTGCAAATATTTTCTCCCATTCTGTCGGTTGTGTTTTGGTTTTGTGGACTGTTTCTTTTGCTGTGCAAAAGCTTTTTATCTTGATGAAATCCCAAGAGTTCATTTTTGCCCTGGCTTCCCGTGCCTTTGGCGATGTTTCTAGGAAGAAGTTGCTGCGGCTAAGGTTGAAAAGGTTGCTACCTGTGTTCTCCTTTAGGATTTGGATGGACTCCTGTCTCACGTTTAGGTCTTTCAACCATTTGGAGTCTATTTTTGTGTGTGGTGTAAGGAAATGGTCCAGTTTCATTCTTCTGCATGTGCCTGTCCAATGTTCCCAACACCATTTGTTGAAGAGACTGTCTTTTTGCCATTGGACATTCTTTCCTGCTTTGTCAAAGATGAGTTGACCATAGAGTTGAGGGTCCATTTCTGGGCTCTCGATTCTGTTCCATTGATCTATGTGTCTGTTTTTGTGCCAGTACCATACTGTCTTGATGATGACAGCTTTGTAATAGAGCTAGAAGTCCGGAATTGTGATGCCGCCAGCTTTGCTTTTCTTTTTTGGTATTCCTCTGGCTATTCTGGGTCTCTTCTGGTTCCATACAAATTTTAGGATTATTTGTTCCATTTCTTTGAAAAAAGTGGATGGTATTTTGATGGGGATTGCATTGAATGTGTAGATTGCTCTAGGTAGCATTGACATCTTCACAATGTTGATTCTCCCAATCCATGAGCATGGAACGTTTTTCCATTTCTTTGTGTCTTCTTCAATTTCTTTCCTGAGTATTTTATAGTTTTCTGAGTACAGATCCTTTGCTTCTTTGGTTAGATTTATTCCTAGGTATCTAATGGTTTTGGGTGCAGTTGTAAATGGGATAGACTCCTTGATTTCTCTTTCTTCTGTCTTGTTGTTGGTGTATAGGAATGCCACTGATTTCTGTGCATTGATTTTATATCCTGCTACTTTACTGAATTCCTGTATGAGTGCTAGCAGTTTTGGGGTGGAGTCTTTTGGATTTTCCACATACAGTATCATATCATCTGCAAAGAGTGAGAGTTTGACTTCCTCTTTGCCGATTTGGATGCCTTTGATTTCTTTTTGTTGTCTGATTGCTGTGGCTAGGACTTCTAATACTATGTTGAATAGCAGTGGTGAGAGTGGACATCCCTGCCGCGTTCCCGACCTTAGGGGAAAAGCTCTCAGCCTTTCCCCATTGAGAATGATAGTCGCTGTAGGTTTTTTATAGATGGCTTTTATGATATTGAGGTATGTACCCTCTATCCCTATACTCTGAAGAGTTTTGATCAAGAAAGGGTGCTGTACTTTGTCAAATGCTTTTTCTGCATCTATTGAGAGGATCATATGATTCTTGTTCTTTCTTTTGTTAATGTATTGTATCACGTTGATTGATTTGCGGATGTTGAACCAGCCTTGCAGCCCAGGAATAAATCCCATTTGGTCATGGTGAATAATCCTTTTAATGTACTGTTGGATCCTATTGGCTAGTATTTTGGTGAGAATTTTTGCATCCATGTTCATCAAGGATATTGGTCTGTAATTCTCTTTTTTGATGGGGTCTTTGTCTGGTTTTGGGATCAAGGTAATGCTGGCCTCATAAAATGAGTTTGGAAGTTTCCCTTCCATTTCTATTTTTTGGAACAGTTTCAGGAGAATAGGTATTAATTCTTCTTGAAATGTCTGATAGAATTCCCCTGGGAAGCCATCTGGCCCTGGGCTTTTGTTTGTTGGGAGATTTTTGATGACTGCTTCAATTTCCTTAGTGGTTATAGGTCTGTTCAGGTTTTCTATTTCTTCCTGGTTCAATTTTGGTAGTTGATACATCTCTAGGAATGCACCCATTTCTTCCAGGTTATCTAATTTGCTGGCATAGAGTTGCTCATATGTTCTTATAATTGTTTGTATTTCTTTGGTGTTGGTTGTGATCTCTCCTCTTTCATTCATGATTTTGTGGATTTGGGTCATTTCTCTTTTCTTTTTGATCAGTCTGGCCAGGGGTTTATCAATCTTGTTCATTCTTTCAAAGAACCAGCTCCTAGTTTCGTTGATCTGTTCTACTGTTCTTTTGGTTTCTAGTTCATTGATTTCTGCTCTGATCTTTATGATTTCTCTTCTCCTGCTAGGTTTAGGCTTTATTTGCTGTTCTTTCTCCAGCTCCTTTAGGTGTAGGGTTAGGTTGTGTATTTGAGACCTTTCTTGTTTCTTGAGAAAGGCTTGTATTGCTATATACTTTCCTCTCAGGACTGCCTTTGCTGTATCCCAAAGATTTTGAACAGTTGTGTTTTCATTTTCATTGGTTTCCATGAATTTTTTTAATTCTTCTTTAATTTCTTGGTTGACCCATTCATTCTTTAGTAGGATGCTCTTTAGCCTCCATGTATTTGAGTTCTTTCCGACTTTCCTCTTGTGGTTGAGTTCTAGTTTCAAAGCATTGTGGTCTGAAAATATGCAGGGAATGATCCCAATCTTTTGGTACCGATTGAGACCTGATTTGTGACCTAGGATGTGATCAATTCTGGAGAATGTTCCATGGGCACTAGAGAAGAATGTGTATTCCGTTGCTTTGGGATGGAATGTTCTGAATATGTCTGTGAAGTCCATTTGGTCCAGTGTGTCATTTAAAGTCTTTATTTCCTTGTTGATCTTTTGCTTAGATGATCTGTCCATTTCAGTCAGGGGGGTGTTAAAGTCCCCCACTATTATTGTATTGTTGTCAATGTGTTTCTTTGCTTTTGTTATTAACTGCCTTATATAATTGGCTGCTCCCATGTTCGGGGCATAGATATTTACAAATGTTAGATCTTCTTGTTGGATAGACCCTTTAAGTAGGATATAGTGTCCTTCCTCATCTCTTATTACAGTCTTTGTTTTAAAATCTAGTTTGTCTGATATAAGGATTGCCACCCCAGCTTTCTTTTGGTGTCCATTAGCATGGTAAATGGTTTTCCACCCCCTCACTTTCAATCTGGGGGTGTCTTTGGGTCTAAAATGAGTCTCTTGCAGGCAGCATATTGATTGGTCTTGTTTTTTAATCCAATCTGATAGCCTGTGTCTTTTGATTGGGGCATTTAGCCCATTTACATTCAGGGTAACTATTGAAAGGTATGAATTTAGTGCCATTGTATTACCTGTAAGGTGACTGTTAACTGTCTGTTGTCTGTGTTCGTTTCTGCTCTTTGCTGCTTTTAGGTTCTCTCTTTCCTTAGAGGACCCCTCTCAATATTTCTTGGAGGGCTGGTTTCGTGTTTGCAAATTCCTTTAGTTTTTGTTTGTTCTGGAAGCTTTTTATCTCTCCTTCTATTTTCAATGATAGCCTAGCTGGATATAGTATTCTTGGCTGCATATTTTTCTCGTTTAGTGCTCTGAAGATATCTTGCCAGTCCTTTCTGGCCTGCCAGGTCTCTGTGGATAGGTCTGTTGCCAATCTAATGTTTCTACCATTGTAGGTTATGTATCTCTTCTCCCGAGCTGCTTTCAGGATTTTCTCTTTGTCTCTGAGACTCGTAAGTTTTACTATTAGATGTTGGGGTGTTGACCTATTATTATTGATTTTGAGAGGGGTTCTCTGTGCCTCCTGGATTTTAATGCCTGTTTCCTTCCTCACATTAGGGAAGTTCTCTGCTATAATTTGCTCCAATATACCTTCTGCCCCTCTCTCTCTCTCTTCTTCTTCTGGGATCCCAATTATTCTAATGTTGTTTCGTCTTATCGTATCACTTATCTCTCGAATTCTGCCCTCGTGATCCTGTAGTTGTTTCTCTCTCTTTTTCTCAGCCTCTTTATTTTCCATCATTTGGTCTTCTATATCGCTGATTCTCTCTTCTGCCTCATTTATCCTAGCATTTAGTGCCCCCATTTTTGATTGCACCTCATCAATAGCCTTTTCGATTTCGATTTGGTTAGATTTTAGTTCTTTTATTTCTCCAGAAAGGGTTTCTCTAATAACTTCCACGCTTTTTTCAAGCCCAGCTAGTATCTTTAAAGTCATGATTCTGAACTCTAGGTCCGACATCGTACTAATGTCCGTATTGAGTAGGTCCCTGGCTGACGGTACTACCTCTTTTTCTTTTTGCTGAGGTGATTTCTTTCGTCTTGTCATTTTGTCCAGAGGAGAATAGATGAATGAGAGAACAAAATGCTAACAGGTTTACAACGTCCCCAGCAAATATACTGTATACAAATCAGAAAAGACCTGAAACCAGGGGAAAAGAAAGGGAAAGAAAGAAAAAAGAAAGAGAAAAAAAGAAAAAAGAAAAGAAAAAAAAAGATAAAAACAAAAACAAAACAATACAAAAAAAGCAGAATATGATCAAATATGATCAAATATGATCAGGCTAGTGCACAGATCAGTGCCACACACTAGATTTTGGGCGTATTTTGGTCTGTTAGAAAAAAGTGCCTCCTAAAATTTTAAAGGAAGAAACATATATGTACAAAATAAGGGTTGATACAATGAAGGGATGGAAGATGACTGTAAAGATGAAAATTATAAAAGATTTTATAAAAGGACTTGGTAAGATAAGTTGTTTGAAAAAGGAAAGAAGATTTAAGAAAAAAAAAAAAAGGAAAAAGGGAAAGAATGTGATCAGGCAGGAGACTAGAACAAAGCCATACACTAGTGATTTAGGGTATATTTTGATCTGTTAGAAGAAACTGTACCTCAAAATTTTAAAGAGAGAACAAGTTATATATATATGCCAAAAATAAGGGTAACTACTATGAAGGGATAAAACATGATTCTAAAAATGAAAAATAAAAAATGTTGTTTTTTTTTTAAAAAAAGGGATAGATAAGATGTTGGTTGAAAAAGGGAAAAAGAAAAATAAAAAAAAACAGTCAACAAAAATTAACTTTGATGAAATAATGAATCATGGTAAAAAAAAAAAAAGCCATGAATCTATGTGCAGTATTCCCCTAGCGCTGGAGTTCTCCCATTCTCCTTGATCGATCAACTTGGTCTTGGCTTGCTGGCTGTTTGTGCTGATCTTCTGGGGGAGGGGCCTGTTGCTGTCTTTGCACATGTCTTTGCCGGAGGCGGAATTGCCCCGCCCTTGTCGGTCCGGGCTAAGGAAGCTGCTCCGGTTTGCTCTCAGGAGCTTTTGTTCCCTGCAAGCTCTCGGTACAGCTTTGGAGGACCAGGGCAGAAATGGTGGCCTCCCAATCTCCACCCGGAGGAGCCGAGAACTCGGGGCCCTGCTCCTCAGTGTGCCCCCAGAGAAAAGCAGTCACTTCTGTCTCCCCGGTATCCGGCCGCACTCCGTGCTCACCCGGCCCGTGATCGAGCGCTGCTATCTCTGGCACCCGACCCCGCGCGGAGTCTCCAAACCCAGCAGATCCCTGCAGTGTGTTCCCGCACCGCTCCTCCCCGGGAAGGAAGGGGAGTCTCCCCGGATCTGCTGCTTGTTGGTTCCCTGCTGGAGGAGCCGTGCCCCGACTGGGCCGCGGACCACAGTTTATGGCAACCCCGAGCTGAGAGCCCGCGACTCTGCTCCGTCTCTGCAGCCGGCTTCCCCGCTCCGATACCTGGGAGCTCTGGCACACTCAGGCACCCCCGGTCTCTCTGTGACCCCAAGGGTCCTGAGACCACACTGTCCCGGGAGGATTCCACCCCCCGCTTAGCCACTGGAGTGACATCCCTCAGCGGAGCCGACTTCTAAAAGGTCCGATTTTGTGCTCCGCGGCTCTATCACTTGCCAGAAGCGGCCGGCGGAGGCCCCTCCCCCGCCGTCTATCCTCCCGAATATCGCCTCGGATTCACTTCTCCGCACGCCCTACCTTCCAGTAAGTGGTCGCTTCTCTGTTCAGAGAGTTGTTGCTACTCTCCTGTTCGATCTCCTGTTGAGTTCGTAGGTGTTCAGAATGGTTTTGATCCCTATTCAGCTGAATTCCTGAGACCAGACGAAATCTAGGTCTCCTACTCCTCCGCCATCTTGCTCCGCCCCCAACAACCCATCTTTTGACTTAAGTTAAAATGTTGGATAAAGAAACAGATTTCATATCTCTATATATTTTTCCTTAGTAATTGTTTCAGACAGTGGCTAATTATATTAGAGAAGGATTCAACACTGAAAGATTGATTACTTTCAGATGTGTGTGCAAATTTGCATTTGTGAGTGTGTGTATGTATAATTATATTTGTATAAATATGTGAAAAAATCCTTATACTTTAATATCACTAAAACTCTGGGGCACAAACTGAAAATTACTTTTCTAAATATCAATTTCCACAAATTTTTCAGATATTTTTTAAAGTTGTTGACCAGCAAATAATATATGAAAGCTTTTTTTCAGAAAAGATTTAGAATATCTTTACATCTAGCCTATCATATATAATCATCCAAATGCTCTTACCTGGTCTCAAGTCCATGTAATTAAAATGCACATTGAAGTCAAAGGAGGACAAATTTTCGGTGGTTTTCCGAGTTTCCTGGGCTTAAATGTGACTATGGCATTTCATTTTTCCAGGAAGCTGTCAAATTCTACATATTTTGTAACACGCTGATATTTGCATCCCTTGCCTAAAGGAGATAGAGAGTTTGGATCAGAGACCCCAATTTAGTCAGTATAAATTTCCATTATTTTATCTTTCCCAAACCTTGTTCACACAGTCAGCACCTAAAAGTTTCGATGCTACAGGCAATGATGATATATGGGCAAGGATTCAGGCATATTTCCTCCTTTTGTTCTCTTCTAGAGGAAGAGAATGAGCATGAGGGGAGTTGGACTCAATGCAAAGGATAAAATGTAGCTTCTTTTTACGTTAAGTCATATATAGAGATATGACTTTTAGCTACTCACAAAAATCCATGGTTGTAATTCTGAAGAGATGAGATTTGGGCTCTCAAAAGACTCTTAACTAGGGGTCATGACATATAAATTCTAAACAAGGCTTTGTCACATTTCAACTTCAAGATTGGACATTCACTGCAATGTCTCTGTGGCCCAGCCTGACTGTCAGTGTTTACACTAATAAAAAGGCTTCATTTTATATAACCCATTATGCTATTCTAAGGATTAAGCTAAGTGATATAGTGTATATTTAAACTGCCTTGTAAAGTATAATGTATTACAAAATCATTGAGAAAAGATTTGATGATTTATTCAAGTTAGCAGATATGAATGAGAGGACTAGAGATTTAAATGCCCTAAAAAATCTTAAACTCCTCACAATTTCTGCTTTGATTTAAAAAAAAACATAAATGGATGTCGAGCATTATCAAATATGTGTTTTTTTCAATTGGTCAACATTAGCATATAGTTGTTTGCCTGTTAATATGGTGAATTTCATTAATCACTTTTACAGTAAATCAACATTTTATTCCTAGAGTCTCTGGGATAAAGTAAAAAGGACAATGATGAGTTACCTTATTTGATACTTTTCTGGATTTAATTTGTTAATATTTTATTTAGGATTTTGACATGGATAATTACAAATGTGATTAGATTGAAGTTTATTTTTCTAGCATTATTCCTACCAGCGCTTAGTAATAGTGATCCTAGTCTCACAAATTACTTGGGAAATGATCCTTATTATTCTGATCTCTGAAAGTGTTTGTGCATGATTCTAATTTTCTGTTCTTTAATGCTTGGGGACATATCTTTTGGGGCAGGTGTGTGTGTGTGTGCGTGTGTGATTCTCTATATCGATTTGTTTGTCTTTCTAATTTTGGGAGCATTTTTATTTGCTACCTGTGTATCTTTTTGTGGTGAGATGTCTATGCAAGTCCCTTGTTCATTTTCAATTCAGTTGTTTATTTTCTTTTTATTGTTGAGTTATGAGATCTTTGTATTGGATACAATACATATTGTATATATTGGATAGCACTTCTTTATCAGTTAGGTCTTTTACAATAATTTCTCTCAGTCTGTGGCTTGTCTTCTCATTCTCATAACTGTATTTCCAAGAGAATTTTTTTTTTTTTACTTTTAGTGAAGTAATATTATCAATTATTTCTTTCATAGATCATGCCTTTGGTGTTGTATCTAAAAAGTTATCACCATACCCAATGCCATCTAGATTTTCTCCTGTTATTTTCCCAGAATTTTTAGTTTTACATTTTACATTTAGGTCTCTGACCCATTTTCAATTAATTTTTGTGAAGTGTAAGGTGCATGTCATTTTTTTCTTTGCATGTGGATGTTCAATTATTCCAGCACCATTTGTAGAAAATATTATCATTTTTAGCTCTGTGGTATTTGCTCCTTTGTCAAAGATCAGTTGAATACACTTATATGAATCTATTTTGGGGCTCTCTTTTTCTGTTTCATTGATCAGGTTGTCTATTCTGTTGTCTATTCCACATTTCCTTGCTTATTGTAGATTTTTAGTAAATCTTTAAGTAGGCAACTGTTAGTCCTCTGATTTTATACTTCTTAAATATTGGCAATTCTGGGGGGTTTGCTTCTCTATATAAATTTTAGAATTTTTTTTTTATATCCTCACAAAATGATTTGCTGATATTTTGACTGGAAATATGTTAAATCTACAGATCAAGTTGGGAAGGATTGACATCTTAACAATACTGAGTCTTCTATCCATGATCATAGATTATCTCTCTATTTGTTTAGTTCTACTTTCTTTTTCTAAGATTATATTTATTTATTTGAGAGAGAGAGAGAGAGAGAGAGCACAAGCAGGGGAAGCGGCAGGCAGAGGGAGAAGCAGGCTTCCCACTGAGCAAGGAGCCCGATGCAGGACTCGGTCCCAGGACTATGGGATCATGACCTGAGCTGAAGGCAGACGCTTAACCAACTGAGCCACCCAGGCAACCCTGTTTAGTTCTATTTTCAATGCATTCTTTAGAGTTTTGTGGTTTTCCTCATATAGACCTTGTGCATATTTTGTTAGACCTATACCTTAGTGTTTCTTTTGAGGGAATGCTAATTAAATGGTAGTGTTTTTATTCCAAATTCCTTTTGTTCATTGTTCAAATACAGGAAAGTAGCTTTTGTATGTTAAACTTGCATCCTGCAAGCTTACTATATTACTTATTTGTTTCAGGAAATTTTTTTTGTCAATCCTACATAGAGTTGTACATAGATTTTGATTTTCTATATAGACAATTATGTCATCTGTAAATAAAGACAGTTTATTTCTTCCATCAATCTGTGGATACCTTTTTTTTTTTTCTTATGTTATTGCATAAGGACTCATTGTGTAGGATTGTTAGTATGATGTTGCAAAGAAGTGGGGAAGGGGGACATCCCTGCCTTCTTTCTGATCTAAGTTGGGAAGCTTCTAGTTTCTCACCATTTAGTATGATGTTGGCTGTAGGTTTTTGTAAATGTTCTTTATCAAGTTGATGAAGTTCCCTTCTACTACCAGTTTGCTAGGAGCTTTATTATATTACTTTTATTTTTTATTCATAAATATGTGTTGGATTTTGTCAAATACTTTTTTTTCTGCATCTATTTTTATAATCATGTGATTTTTCTTTTTTAGCCTGTTGATGTAATGAATTACATTAATTGATTTTTGAGTGTTGAACCACCCTTGCATATTTGGGAATCCTACTTGATCAAGATCTATATTTTTTATGCATTACTATATTCGATTAGCTAATATTTTGTTGAGGACTTTTGCATTTATATTTATGAAAGATATTGGTCCATAGTTTTTTTTTTTCTTATAATGTCTTTATATCTGGCTTCATTATTAAGGTGATTTTAGTCTCATAGAATGAGTTGAAAAGTATTACCTAAGCTTCTGTCTTCTCAAGGACATTCTAGATACTTGATATAGTTTCTTCCTTAAGTATTTGGTGTAGTTCACCAGGGAACCTTTCTGGGTCAGCTGCTTTCTGTATGGAAATTTTTAATTGCTGATTCACTATCTTTAATTTTTTTCAGATTATCTGTTTCTTCTTGTGTGAGTTTTAGTAGATTATGTCTTTCAAGGAATTGGTCCATTTCATCTTGTTTATCAAATTTGTGGACATAGAGAATATCCATCTCCCTGCTTATATTATCCATCTGTTCTTTCATGTTGTCTACTTTTTCCTTAGAGTCCTTAGCATATTAATCACAGTTTTAAATTCACAGTCTGATCATTTCTACATTTATGCCATATCTGAGTTTGGTTCTGATGCTTGCCCTGTCTCTTCAGTGTTTGTTTTTTCTTTTTCTTTTAGTATGCCTTAAACTCAGATGCGATATACTGAGTAAAAGAAACTCTGGTAAAAAGACCTTTAGTGATGTGGCATTAAAGTGTTGGTAGGATGTGTATTCTATAGTCCTGTGACTGGATCTCAAGTCTTTTATTGAGCCTATGCCTGAAGGCTGTGAACTTCACAACTATTTCTAATTTTCTCCCTCACCTAGTAGGGACATGATGACTAGAGGGCCTGGAATGGGGTATTACCTTTCCCTGAGGTCAGTTAGGCTTTGATATAACTGCAACAGATTATGCTCTGGTAAAAGTAGTTTTTCTTAAGGGCAGACCTTGTTAAGAAGAATAGAATGTTCCGACTGTTCTAAAATCATTTTTTCCCTCCCCCTGCCAGAAGCCTAAGGGAATTTTTCTCTCAATTTTACTGTGAGAACCTGGTAGAGCTCTATGAGGTGAACCTTACAAAAGTGTGGGGACACCCTCATCTTTTAACTCTCAGACTTATCTACACTGAGCCCTCAGCAATTCATCAATTATAGTTTGGGTTTTCCTATTCAGGTACTAGTTCCCAGTGAGGTTTCTGCTTATGGGTTTCTCTCCAGTGAGTTGTGATTCTCTATCCATTTGTCTGTCTTTCTAATTTTGGGGGCAGTGGTTTGCCCTCTGGCCTCACTTCTCTAATGGATCTAAGGAAAATTACTGATTTTCTGCTTTATCCAGCTTTTTATTTGCTGTTAGGTTGGATCAGTGACTTCCAAGCTCCTTATATGCCAGACTGGACACAAGAAGTCTTTTTTTTTTTTTTTTAAGATTTTAGTTATTTATTTGACAGAGAGAGACATAGTGAGAGAGGGAACACAAGCAGGGGGAGTGGGAGAGGGAGAAGCAGGCTTGCCACTGAGCAGGGAGCCCGATGTGGGCTCAATCCCAGGACCCTGGGATCATGACCTGAGCCAAAGGCAGACGCATAATGACTGAACCACCCAGGTGGCCCTGGACACAAGAAGTCTTAAGTCAGTTTTGATATGTTGAATTTTAGCAGAGATTTATCTATTTCCTCTCTGTTTTCAATTAACTTTTATAAAATTGACTATGTACTTTTTTTAAATCCTAATATTTTTATATTCTAATATGAATGCCTTTTTTCTGGTTTGTTTCTGGTAAATGTTATCAAAGGTTTGCCCATTTTATTAGAACAGATTATATAATATTAGGAGACAAAACAGAAAGATAATATGTGTATGTGAAGGAAGGAAAATTGAATCATTTTCAGACCATTTTAGAGACTTTGGCTTTTACTCAATGAAACAAGGAGGCAGTGGAGACTTCAGAAGAGGCATTAATCAGGTTCACTCAAGCTGCTCTCTATAGACAGGGGAGGAGGCAATGGTGAGAACAGGAATATTGATAGGAGGATATAGTTACACTCATTATGACAGATATTGGGTGCTGGAACCATATTGGTAGCAGTGCAAGTGATAAGATATGGTTGCATTCTAAATATAATTTGAAGACAGGCTTAAGCATTGCAGACAGATTGGATGTGTGGTATGAGAGCATGTAGTTAAGGATTACCCTAAAGGTTTTGGCCCAAGAAATAGAATGTGAGTTAGCTGAGATAGGGTCACTGCTGGGTGCTGGGAGAATGTTTGGTGACCATGATGGCAGTTAGATTAGAAATTTAGTTACAACAATTATATACACACACATTCGTATCATCATGAAGACATTCTGCAAAATTGAATTTTTTGGTGTGGGAGAGAATGATTTTTGTCACTCTGTCCACTTGATAATATAGTATTTTTCTTGGACATAAGTGTTTCATGATCTTCAAATTGTTTTAGCACTTTATGTTTTGACCCTCTGTTACTTTTTATCTCTTTCTGTATATGTTATCCAGAGGAGTAACATTCACATTTTGGTCTAAGTTGAAATAGATTTACCTCATCATTGAGAAATACATATGCATGACCTTTCTTATTTTATGCCATTCCTCTCCCTTCTCCCTCTCCTCCCCTGCCTCCTCCTTCTTCTTTAATCTATCAGCCATCTACACATCCTAATACTTTCTTTTAGATTCCCATGTTCCACTCAGATCTAGGAGAATAATGTTAAACCAGGAGTAAGTTGATTAATTTTACTGTGTAAAGGCAATTGCTTTAAACATAGGATTAACTCCAGCCTCAAACTCTTTTCCTTACTCAATAAATGCAGATTTCCTGGTCATATGAGACATGAAAAATTTAGGTAGCATTTATAACTTACATAGTTTGGCATCACTAAGTAAAACATTTTCATGTGGACCCTGTGGCATTTCTCAAACCACTTCCGCAATACACTAGCTGATTTCAATTCAGCTCTTTTCACATTAATTTCTTGCCAGCAAACATAGTTGGTACTTGACTTGGCCCTCTCACTGTGCCTTCCCTCATGTCAATTTCCACCTCCCTCACAGACACAGAAATGCAATTACAAGGCATTGAACTACTACTATTCTGCACCCTCCATTATTTCTCAGAAGGTTATATTTTACAACAAATATTCCCACTTTTCTCTCCACTTCACCTCTGGTGCCTCTTCCCAAAATTCTCTTCTCTTTTTCTAATTATGTTTAAACAAACTGCACATTCATTCTCCAGACTGCGGGAGTACTACACAAATAATCTCTCTACGGAAATCCTAAACCAAAATTCAATCCTCCTAGGGTTGGGGAATTACTTCAGTTGGATATCGGAATAAAATTATTTCTCAGGTGACTCAAAAGTTTAATCTTACGGTTTCAAGCAGACACAGTCTGAATGTCTGACAGTTTTAAGTAGAAATGGGAATAAAACTATTTTCCTGGATCAGATCAGCCTCAAGTTAACCATGCCAACTTTCATTAATAAATGTTCTCAGAGTTTTGCTTTCTAAGCTATTTTCATTGTTTTTATTTCCTTTTTCAGACAATATCCATTAAACAGGTGGGATTTTGAAATATAAAGCCTAGGAGAATTTAAAGTTGTCTCAGGCGAATAAGACTACAACACTCTAAGAATGTCCCCAAACTAGGTCCTCCAGTATTATATACATACTTAAACAACTTTATAGATTTTCAATAAAACTTTTGATGAACACTAATTTTAATAAAAGTCTTATATTATTAATATCAAAAATAAAGGTATAAGACCTAACTCAGATTATTTAAAATAAATTATGAACAGGTGCTTTATTACACAATTTTATTAAGTGTTTAATCAATGAATTATCAAAACAGTACAGTTTGTAATGCCACCTAGTGGATTTCTGACCAAAAATGCCCCCTGAGTATAACTGATGTATAATATGAAACATATGTAAAAATAACGCTAATCCAATCTTCCTATATGTTAACAGTGCTCTCTCTGTCTGTAATGTAGTATATGTAGTATTTTACTTGAGAAATAAAGGATTAAAAAATTAAAAACATTAAATTGGAATAGAAAAGAAAAAATACATATGTCTGGGAAGTTTATTTTAAGTTTTCTATAGATATAGAATGTTTAAATAGAATCTGAGACAATAGGTAAATTCTTGTCACAATTAGCTATAATTAGCAGCCTATAAAGATGACTAAAATAAGTAAACAGGAAAGAGTGTGTGTATATACATATCTATATTATGCATAAATTAAATCATTATTAGTTAAGCCTTTGATTTTTAACTCCATATGAAATTGTCTGGATAAATACAAAGCCGTGATTTGTAAATATGGCAGTGTACCAAAAATCTTCTGATTAAAAGTCTTTAGGGATGAGGCCCAGGAATGCCTGCCTCTGCAACCTCCCCAAGTTTTTACGATACACAATACTAGCTGATAATTACTGCTGTAAATCATTATCTAGGCTCAGAGACGAGTGTCCAGACTGCCTGAAACCAGAAAAATGAAACCTTATACAAAATATTTTCTTAGAATGGTTTTTCTGTTTGAATATAAAAGTAACATGGCAATATTCACTAGTTCCAATTATCTGTCAATTGATTTAAATACTGGTCTACCCTATGATTCTTTGTCTCATCCTCTCTCCTCTCTTAACAATTACCCTGGGTCATGTGCTTCATTTCCATGCTTCAAATACCATTTATATGCTGATATCTTCAAAATATATGTAATAAACTCATGTCTATATCTTGAATCCAAAATCTGTATATAACTGCCTTCTAAAATATCCCCTTAGAGTCACACCAATTTCACAGCATCCAGAGTTAAAGTCATCTTATTCTGTCTCTAACACCCAAACAAATTCATCAAATTTTACCTTCCCTATTTAAGTAATGTAATCAGCATCACCAAGATATGCAAAACACAAACGTTTAAATCTGATTCTTCCATTTACCAAACTCTCATAACTTAGTCCTTAAAGCTCATACTTTATACTTCATAGTCTTAAATCTACTTAATTCTCTCTCTCCACACTGTGACTACCTTAGCTAAACCTTCCTAATTTCTTTCTCTGATATTAAACTCAGTTCTGTTTCCCTCTAATCCACCCCTTCCCTTCACCCTATAGAGTGATACCAAAGTGATCATTCTAAAATATAATACTATAATACTTTAAACTGTTATTAATATTCTTAAGTCCCTTTAAATGGCTTTTGAAATAAAATTCCTACATTTTAACAGCAGTATTCCTGAGAGGCTCTTCCATAATCCAGTTGAACTAGAATCGCCAAGTGGTGTGCTTGTGGAAATATGGATTCTAGGGTTTAATCCTAAACCATGGGGTGTGGGGAGTACTTTAAGGGACCACCCACTGCAGAACAATTAGATGCTAAAAGACACATTTTTTGAGGCATTGCTTGCATTACAAGAGTTAGAAAAAAATTTAAGGGTATTTCTTAAAACAAAAACAAGTTGGTGCCAGATCTAGAAACACAATCACAAATTGCCTAGAGTGTTACAGAGTAGTGCAATTGCTGGATTTTAGGGTAGTTCAATTTTTAACTTTTTGAGGAACCTCCATATTGTTTTTCACAGTGGCTGCCCATACCCACCAACAGTGAAAGAAGGCTCGTTTTACTACACATCCTCATCAACACTTGTTTCTTGTTTCTTTTTTTTTTTTAAGCCATTCTGTGTTGTGAGGTGATATCTCATTGTAGTTTTGAGTTGCATTTCCCTGATGATGAGTGATATTGAGCATCTTTTCATGCTCTGTTGGCCATTTGAATGTCTTCTTTGGAGAAAATTCTGTTCATGTCTTCAGCCCATTTTTAAATTGGGTTATTTCTCTTTTGGGTATTGAGTTTTATTAGTTCTTTATATAGTATGAATACTAACCCTTTATCAGATATGTTATTTGCAAATACCTTCTCCCATTCAGTTGGTTGCCTTTTAGCTTTGTTGATTGTTTCCTTTGCTGTGCAGAAACTTTTTATTTTGATGTAGTCCCAAGAGTTTATTTTTGCTTTTGTTTTTCTTGCCTCAGGGGACCTATCTAGAAAAATGTTGCTACAGCCAATGTTAGAGGAATTATTTCCTGTGCTATCGTCAGTGATTTTTATGGTTTCAGGTTTCACATGTAGGCCTTTAATCCATTTTGTAATATAACTTGAAGTCTGGAATTGTGATGCCTCCAGCTTTGCTTTACTTTTTCAAGGTTGCATTGGCTGTTTGGGGTTATTTTTGGTTCCATTAAAATTTTAGGTTTGTTCTAGCTCTGTGAAAAATGCTGTTGATATTTTGAAAGGGATTGCATTAAATCTGTAGATTGCTTTGGGTAGTATAGACATTTTAACAATATTTGTTCTTCCAATCTGTGAGCATGGAATGTTTTTTTCATTTCTTTGTATCATCAATTTCTTTCATCAGTGTTTATAGTTTTCATAGTACAGTTTTTTCACCTTTTTGGTTAAGTTTATTTCTAGGTATCTTATTGTTTTGGGTGCAATTGTAAAAGGGATCTGTGATCTGTCTAATGTTTACTATCCATAGTATATTAATATGGCTTATGGAAAAAGAGAAATTTGAAGTTGTTTAATTGTAATTACAACTCAAATAAAAAAGTCTAGTATTTCTCTATTCATTCTCTCTCTCTTTCTCTCTCTTTTCTTTCTGTCACTCCTATGTTTGTTTTAGTACTTTGAGAATTCATTTACCAGTCTCTATCTCTTTCTGGAACTGGAAATCAAGCCTCTCTTACAATATGAGTGTAGACGACAACACTTACATAAATACCACCCACTTGCTGTGTCCCTAGATAGATGGAGCTTATTTATCACTTAGAGCAGAATAAAACAAAACTATATTATCAGTATTAAATAAATCCCCAAGGCAAAAGAATGGGTTATAGAGCAGACCTTGAATAGAGCTAAGGAAATTAGAAAAGGGAATTTAGATCCATAAGTTATACTGGAACAAGACAGTCCTTAAAATGTTGAGAGCAATTTTGAATCCATCCCAACATAAATAAAGCTTCAGGGGAATTGTCTGAAGAAGATGAGAATGATGTGTTCCTGTTTCCTTGTCCTACTCAGGGCAGAAATGCACAGCCAGAAAAAATATTGTCAATCCAAGCCTTAAAAGTCACTGCTAAATATAGCATGGCCTGATCTAAACTGCAAAAAATAGAAACAATTGTCATGTTTTTTGCACAGTGAGCTTAACTTTATCCTACCAACCTATATTGTCCTTAATTTATAACTTCCTGCATGCATTTAATCAGTGTCCATCTTTTTTTTAAGCATGTATTAGCAGTAAATTTTCAATACAGTAAAATTATCTGGGGAAAAACAGGTTGGATTTAACTGTAATTTTGACTTATTTTGAATAATATCTTATTGTTAACTAATATATCCTCTTTCAGGAAATAATTTAGCCAGGAGAGAAGAAGACAAAGTAATCACTGAAATTTTTTGAACTTATGTAAAGCTATTAGGTTTGCTTTGTTTTCTAATATAGATAGGTTTATTTCATGAGATGATACATATGCATATTCATTTAAGTACACCCTTCAGTTCATTAAAAGACCAAGAATATTCAATATTTTTTTGTATTTGGCATTAGTAAAAATTGTAAACATAAATTAATAGTTATACGTAATTGAGGATAACAGGGAGGCATAATAATCTTCAAATTATCAAATCTCAAAACAAGAAGCTGACACAACTAATCCAAATTTGAAATTCCTGAGTAGGGGGGAAACATTTACCTTTTCTTTTCCCCCTTGAATGTAAAATAATAGTAGTTTAACCTGATGTAGAATATGTTCCAGGATTAATAACTATTGAGAGTTAGCTGCCCTTAGATTATTTTTAGGCATCAGGGAATGTACGACTCTTAACATTGTCTGATTCTTACTCTTGAAGGCGTGTAAATATTTTTGGAATGAATGAGTTATTATATAAAGAGAATGAATAAATGTCCCCGACATGGAGAATTTGCTGTTGTTTATTTGTCAGGACACACTTAAGTCAAAATAAATTTGATATAGTTGAGAGTAAAGGTGAGAGCTATTGGAAATGTTAGGGGAGAGAAAGTGTCTGCATTGTGTGAATGGAGGTCTGGTTCCTTGGATTCCCCAGGAGATTTAAGTGGGGATCCACATTCAGAATAAAGACAGCCATAAGCAAAGTAGCAAGCACAAAGCATTTTATTAAAGCGGAAGTATACACTCAAGGTGGGAGAGCCAGCATGGTTCCAGAGGTGGAACCGGTTTTGGAATTGGATATTACTGGATCTCTCTGAGCTGGGAGGAGCTGGGACATCAGTGGGGTGATCTCTAATGGAGGCTGCTGCAAAACATTTGGGAAATTCCTCCGACAGTTTGGGAAGGGGAGTTTTTGACCCTATAAGGTTTGCAGAGGAACCACAATGGTAGCCTTTCCCAATAGAGGAGGGGGCTGTTCCTGCAATGCAAACACATTATAGTGAGTCTAGGGGTTACTCTGGGACAGAGGTGGAAGATGAGAATTCTTGTTCTGAACCTGTGACTCTTGATCTGTCAGACCCAAGGTCTTGGAAGCCACAGGGTTAGGATATTGAGCTCCGGGGCTTATAATGTGTAGTTTTTTTTTTTTTTTTTTTAATCACGGTCCTTGCACCCAGCTTCTGTCTCTTACCACTCCCCCTTCCAGGACTTGGGACTCTGCCTCGGATCATTCCTTCCAGTGCTCTTGTCTAGCTTCTACCTAACAGAAAGATACTGGAGTATTTTAAGAAAGTTTGTGAGAAACAAGAATGTTCTGAAGTATTTCCACGGATCATCCCTCCCTCTAATTCTTTTCATTTTTTGCCTATGAACTCCCAATTTCTCCACTCTTCTCTCCACAAGAAATAGGGTCACAGATAGCTTCCAAAACTCATATAAGGTTACTACCCCTAGAGAAGGACTCTGCTGCTCTTTGTCATAGGCTGGAAAATCTAGTAAAGTTTTCTAATTGGCTTAATTTTGATTCACGCACTCAGCTCGGACTTGCACAAGTGGAGTCAGGATTGTGTGACTAACATGACTGGCTCAACAGGTCAGATTATGCTGCAGGTGAAGGAGTTAGGGTAATGTTAGCACAGAAAAAGCCAGTTGGAGCCCAGTAGCACGTATCAGCCCCATCTTAGGAATGAAGCAATTCCTCTGAATTAGGTACTATTTCAAGTTTTTTATCCTTTCATTCGGCAATTCCACATTTTCTCTATTTCCAAACATTTCTTGATGTCAGGAATCAAAAATAGCATACTATCTATTGTAAGGAAAGTGAATATATTTCTCTGAAACACATTAGAAAGTATAATTTAAAAATAATATATGTATTAACTAACCTTATTGTGTGAATCACTTCACTATATATATATATATATATATATATATATATCGCATTGTACACCTTAAACTTACATAATTTTATATGTCAATTATAGTTCAATAAAACTGAGAGGAAAAAAACCCTTATAATTCAATAGTAAGATAAACAACATAATATAAAACTCTGGAAAGGATTTTTCCAGAACTTCTGGAACAGAAACTTCCCCCAAAGAATACGAGTGGCCAGGGCACCTGGGTGGCTCAGTTGGTTAAGCGACTGCCTTCGGCTCAGGTCATGATCCTGGAGTCCCGGGATCGAGTCCCACATCGGACTCCCTGCTCAGCAGGGAGTCTGCTTCTCCCTCTGACCCTCTTCCCTCTCGTGCTCTCTATCTCTCATTCTCTCTCTCTCTCTCTCTCAAATAAATAAATAAAATCTTTAAAAAAAAAAAAAAAAGAATACGAGTGGCCAGTAAACACACAAAAGATGCTCTACTAAAGGTTTCATTCACGGCTTATACTCAAGCAATTCATTTAAGTTAGAGTAAAATGTCTTTTTATATATGTCACAAATTGCAATCAAAAGGAGCCAAGAGAAAAATACTTTCTTACTTTTTTCAGGTTTTCTTTTTGCTAACATTAAAGTCAAAAGACAAGCAAGAACGTGCCCTCTTTAATACCCATCACCAGGCTTACCCATTCCTCCACCCCCTCCCCTCTAGAACCCTCAGTTTGTTTTTCAGAGTCCATCGTCTCTCATGGTTCATCTCCCCCTCCGATTTCCCCCTCTTCATTCTTCCCCTCCTGCTATGATGGGTATTAAAGAGGGCACATACTGCATGGAGCACTGGGTGTTATGCACAATGAATCATGGAACACTACATCAAAAACTAATGATTAATGTATGGTGATTAACATAACAATAAAAAATTAAAGAAAAAAATTAAAAAATTAAAAAATAACAACAACAACAACAAAGACAAACAAGAAAACGAATGAAGAATATTAGAAGAAAAAAAGTCTGGAAAAAGTAAGAGAATAATGAGGTTTTCTTTTTAACAATTCATTATTAGGAAGAAGAACATGGAATCCTGCAAAAAAAAAATCTGATTTTTTTTACCACTTACTTGATACACATCATAAAATCCTTAGTGAATAATGCATACCAAAGATCTAAGTGTTTTAACTGTGTAAAATTAAGTATGAAGCAATGAACGTGTAAGAACTCCAATTTGAATGTATTCCCTATACTCTTGTTAAAAAATCTGCCTTTGTTTGTAGTGATTATCACAATTATTATGAAACATGAAGCTTGTCATTTAAGAAAAAAATAATGTATTCTTTTAATAGATAAGCAACCTAAGATCTGAAAATAATTATTGTAAGAAATATGTCTGCTGGTGATAGATTTGTTCCACAATTATCATTCATTTTTTTCCATGAGGTATACTCAAAGTTACACAATTAGTTGTTTCTAAAGCTAGAAACAAAAAGATGTTTGCCCAGATTTTCTCATCTAAACAGTTGCAATTTTGATAGAAAATGCCAATTTATTACCTAATAACACAAATGTCCATGACACCAATGCAACATTTAAGTATTTTGAATGATTAGTTCCCAGTTATCTGAATAGTTATTTTGATGCTTCAGAGAAGCAGGGCTGGCTATTATAAACTGATTTCGCCCCCTCAAAATACTGGCTCAGTCTTTGTCACTAATGCAAGCACAGATATACAAGTATGTACTGATACGAAGTATGGAATGTAAAATCAGACCTCTTTTTTATTTCCTTTATGAAATTTTCACAGTAATTTGGAATTTTTAGCACAGTATTTTCTAACCTTATTTTCGCTCATGCCCCGATAGCTGAATTGAATTTGTCAAGTTTTAATTTCTAGAATTGATGTTGCAGAGATATATTCCTTAATTTCTTAAATATGAATTCATTTTATAATATTTGGTGTAACTTTTCACAGTTGCCCTACCTGCCATCTCCAGAAAGTTTTTCTTTGTTCTCTTAAAAAAGCAATCTCTCCAGATCATGACTCATAGGAAACAGAACATGGACTTTGGAGTCTCAGTAAGAGTCTACCCTTAGCCATAAGGTTTACCAGTATAATGGTAGTCTCTCTGCCCTAATCCTGATAACTTCTTCCTGTTAAACAAGAATCATACTTGTTTAATCCAGGTTTCCTGTGAAAATAACTGATTACTGTACCTGAAAATACAAAGGACAATAACTGGCATATAAGTGGCTCAGCAACCTCTGAGTATTTCTGAATTGTTGAAATGGCATCCTAGGCCCATTCAATAAATATGTCTATATACGTGTCAACAATTATTTTGACAACCAAAAATTAAATTATTTTTTCAGCGTAAACTCCCAAGACATTAAGAATGGTTTATTTTTCAGGCATCCATTATATTTGAATAAGCTATTATATGAAATACTATACTCTCAACACTGGATCTGTTGACATGCAATAGAAACCATCCAGAATGAAACACATACAAAAGAGTCAAAAAAATAAGTAAGAGCAGGGCAACAGGAAGTGATGAAACAATCTCAAACAGCCTAATAGATGTCATATGTATAACATATGTCATTGTAGTTTGTGAAATAAAGGATGACATAACAAATATGTGATGAAATGCTGGTCAAAATTTCCAAAAATTTGATGAAAATATTAACTGGTAGATTCAAAAATCTCAGTGAACCCCTAACTTAGTAATATAGTGACAAGTCAGAAGGAAGATTAACTGTAAGACAATTTGCTTGTTTTGATTGTTTCAGTGAAGTTTGTTTGAGGCAGTTTCTCACATTGGGTTAACAATTGTCAGCATGTTGAAAATATTATAAATAATCAGGTTTGTATTTTTTAATTTTGAAGAAAATGCAGATAAACAGTATTGACCAATTATTTACTTTTGAGATATGTCAGCTTTAGCACATAATACATACAAACAAGTTTAAATGTCTATAATATTTTATTTGGCATTGTGTTATCAGGAGATGAAATATAAATTTTGTTTCTCTGGAAATCAATAGTTAGAAAGCAACAAAGTACCTTCATCTTAATTTCAAGGCACAAAATAGAGATTTTTGTCACTTCACCAAAGTAGAGATGCTATGATAGAATTGAGGGTAACCAGCAAAACCATGTCTGTCATTCTTCTCAAAGAAGAAAACATATACTTAGCTAGAGAGAATTCTCTCTTTCTAGTTGTGGGCCCCTGCGTAGCCAGAATTAGACTTCTCTGAGATTTCACCACAGAAGACCATTATGGCTATAAAGTCTAAGAAATAATAAACAAAGTTTGATTTAACTGCACTCTAAAACTAGAAAAGAGGATATCCATGGCATTAACTAAATTAGGAGAAGAAAGGATTGATTTTCCATTTGTTTATTATTTTAAAATAACAGTTATAATTATCTCAACCAAAATTCTCTAAGTTACATTTCTAAAAAGGAAAAAAAAGGAAAGACAGAAAATTAGGCTCAAATAAGCTTTTATAAGCCTAAAGATGATATCATTAACTGACTTGTTTAAATATATAGTTAAATCACTTTCTTTGGGAGTGTGAGTGAACTAAAACATTCCCTTCATAAAGCAAACTGTATGCGAAGAATTATTTTCTAGTTCAATGCTTTCATTCTTAAGTTCAAGTTACATAGCAGACTCTCAGTTATTATGACTTAAACTCTGTTGTGGCCAATAATATTTTTAATAGGTGCCAAAAATCCCAGAATATTGCACATTATGAGGGTTATATATACTATTTCATTCCATGCTGTATTGGGAGTGATCTGGGAAGGCTGAAGTGTCAGGATCCAAGCTTCCCAAGATTTTTGCTTTGTTCTTAGAGTAGGGAGATTTGTGAAAACAGGACGGTGGCAGGTGGGCCTCAAGTGTCCCCAGAAAGAATCTGCCTTGCAGTCACTCAATTCTTAGAGTCAAGCTCCTCGGTAAACTGCTGTTTATGTTACAGCTCTTCACGTTTCCATGGGGAGATCTTCACTAGAAAAACACTTCGAGCTCTTTCCCCACCAGCTATCCATTTCTTTCTGTGGGAAAAGTGAGTTACAGATTAGAGATTTAAGCAAAAGGAGCCTGGACAAGCTCAGCTTAGCTCTTTCCTCTCTTAGAGTCAGGGGTCTCTTCATGCCATAAATTTTATAAGGGTAAGCTCAATAGAGGAAGTTTGTGGTTTTCCAGCTATGTCTGTACCTGGGTGAATAAGTGTAATTCTTCGATGCACTGTTAGCAAGCCATGTCTTCCAACCTAGCTTTTGTCGTAAATAAAGATGATAGATTAATCTCCATCTGTCTGACTCCTTCATCTAAGCCACACTTTCTCCTGTTGCACTCTTTGTATATATTTATGAAGGCTCCTATTTCATTCTATTGCATTTTAAATTTATTCATCTCTTTCACTGGGCTGTCATTTTCATTATAGGCAGAGGATGTCAATTTCATTGCCCTATTTTAACTGCTTAAAATGTTTAAATATAGGAAATAGGCAATGAATGTTTGTGGAGTAGATGGATCAAAAGTGTAGCAAGAATGCCATATGATAAAGTTTATCTTGGGTATGTTTTACATAACAAATCCTAAAATAAAGGTCCAGTAATCTCGTTCAGTAGGCTTGCTGCTGTTTACTGTAGTATAAAACATAAAGGGGATAGATTAGTTCAAACAGGGGCTGTAACAGGGAGCCAACTTCCATCCTTAGCCTGCTGAATGAACTTTGTAGAATCAAGGGGACTTTTCCAGGTAATTAAACACCCTCCAAAACACATATAGCAGAGTTTTCTGTTTCTTCTGTTGGATGGTTCATCCTTAACCTGTGGTTCTTTGTGTGATTCTTTCCACATAGATCAAGTGAAAGAAAGAAATAGAAGTTTTATTGAAGGTAAAAGAGAGCCCATTGGCACCATGACAGGAGAAAGCCTTTGAAAGCACAGGTATTTTTCATTCTTTTAGCAGAGCAGACTTTGTTTCAAACCAGCTGTTTGATTCCCTAGGGTCTTATTTCTTAGACTATCCCAACATTAAAAGCATTGTGGCATGAATTATATATATATATATATATATATATATATGTATGTATGTATGTATTCTAATACTAGTTTAGAACTATAAGATTCAAATAAAATGCACCATGCAGAAATTTAGGATGATCAATATAGGCAAAGAAAAATATATTACTGGAAGTAGGGAATGTTAAAAAAGTTACTAATATTTATTTATTGAAATATTGGCTTATGAAATGAAAAATAGCCAGGATTTTATAAGTATTAAATAAAATGTAAAATGCTTCCAGGTCATGTTATATGCCTCAAAAATCGGGCAAGAATTTTTCCATTTCCTTTCTTTTCCAAGAGGAAAATAATAGTAATAACTATGATATTGAACCTCCTCTGGGATTTGGTAAAACATTATAAAAACTCCAACCTGTGCATTTTTGGTTTTCATGACCTGAACTGAACATGACCTTATCCCATATTTCCAACTTCCTTTCCAAAATTGAGAAATTAGTGATTTATAACATCATGTCATTTTTGGCTGAAGTAACATATCATAAATGATGTTGCACGTTGTTACAACATGCAGAGTGTTGAACAAATATTTCTCTTCTCTTTCCTTTTTCTGTGTTGTTTATTCACTTGTATTCCTAGGAGATGCCAACTCAACACAAAATTTTCTGGCAAAGAAATTTTTAAATGAGTGGAAATACCCAACTATATTTTTGGTTTAGGAATTGAACTAGCTATAGAATCCCTCAAGCCTACAGGAAGAAGCTATTAAAATGGATTCCCTACATGTTCATTTTAAATGGGTCAGAAGGTTGCATAACAACATAAAATAGCACACTAGAGCTTTAAAAATGATTTATACCTTGTTACATTTATTAATACTAATAACTGAACATTTTATATAGAAAAAAGCACTTTACTCTTGAAGAATATCATGTCCATCTGTGGACGGATGATGTTTGTCAAGTATCTTTATTCACAACTTTATATCCTCATTTCCAGATTTCTTATAAAATGTGTTTTTTTCTCAAATTTAGGCTTTTCTTCTCTCTTCTGGAGAAAAGTAGTTCTTCATATTACTAAAGAAAAAAGTATGTTCTGTGTGAAGGCATGATATGTTATCAAGAAAATGCAATTAGCTTGAAAATAATTTTATAAAGAATAGGCATGTTTTATAATTTCTAGTTATTTCTATAAAGGGCTTTACTCATTTATTTTAGTTAAGAAAACTTTCATACCATTTAATCCATACCAAGTATTATTATGAATTCTTTTCATGTACAAACTTAGTTACTTCCCCATCATACACTAAGAGGTAGCATCTGTTAGCATCCCTGTTTTATGGGTAAGAAAATTAAACCACACTGTTCTTAAGGAATGGCTCAAGTGACTCAGCTAGTGTGATGAAACTAACTGGTTCCAGAGCCTGAACTCCAGAGCCTGTGATCTTACTCCTAATGCAGTTACTGAAACTCTAGAAAATCAAGGAGAAAAACAAAGCACTCCAAAATATTACATATTATTCTTATTTATTTCCTCTTGTCCATAATCCTATGCCTAGGGAATGAATTTATGCTTGAATGTATATTTACAGTTACATCCACAATAACTACACAAAATTTTACCTCAAATTTAACCTATAATTTTATCATAAATTTTAGTCTGTTTTTATATAGTGGTAACTATCAATTTGAGAGATGCATAAAATATTACTATATCTTTGTATATTTATCCTTTTTTATGGAGGTTGAGATTGAATAACATTTCCTCTACAGATAATAATTATGATTAATATTTGGAGAATGTGGCTAAACTTTTCCATAATACAACAGCATCATGAGCAGTTATAATTATTCCTATTTTAATGAGGAGGGAACCAAGCACAGGGTGATCAAATAGATAATTCGATATCACACAACTTATGGACTAATATGGGATATGAATAGGTTGTTTGACTAGAATCTTTGGTCTCACATATATTACATTCTTTCCCATTGAATAAACCATTGTGCCTGGGGAGTTGTCCAGGGTCAAAGGCTAAGTGAATTGCCAAGACTATAGATGCATTTAGACAATTTGACATAGGAAAGGGTTGTATTATTTACTTTTTCAGGTAGACTGGAGATGTTACCCAACCTTTGCCAGGATTAGAAGCTTTCTCTTCCTCTGGATCCATCTATCTTTATATCTCTATACCTATGTAGAAATATATTTGCTTAAAATATTTTAAAATAAAAAATAACAACTCTTTAAATATGCCTATACTTTAATAATCATTTGCAGTTAAAATTTATATATATATATATATATATATACATGTATATAGGTGTATTTTCCTTTTTTGCATATTTTTAAATAATTTTGGCATTTTTAGGTTACTTTGTAATGCATGGGATGTATTAATATAATAAAACTATCATTTTTCTACCTCATTTATTTGTTTTGCCATTTTCAAAGAAGTCCTTTAGCTGTGTTGACACAGTGGCTGAATAATTTTCTATGTCCTATCTTCGTAACACTAATCCAGCAAAAGAGAAATGATGCTTACCCATTAATTTCAACCAAGTGCCATTTTTAGAGACTAAAAGCTCTGACTGGCCCAACTTCAGGCAGGATCCATTTCCAGAAATCGTCCCTGTGGCAGGTTAATGAGATGCGTCCCAGTTCTAATTCACATACTCCACTCTTGAATCAGGAATTGGAGCTGTTCACGAGAAAAGCATGGATTGAGAGTTGGTGAGATGTGGCTTCCCAGATGAATATCAGGAACAGTTAATATAAACATGGAGAATGCTGACTGACCTAAATCAATAACTATAGTCAACATAAGTGAATAAAGCAGATAATTACTGATCTCTTGAAGTTTATATTCTTCTGTATGAAGGCAAGTAAATGAATATGTATAAAGCAGAGATAAGAGTTGATAAGTCAATTTATAATGTAATACTTATAATATCTGACAGCTTTGATATCAGATTGTGCTTATTTTATAAACTTTCTAACTTTTCTATGAGCTAGAACATTTCTTTTCATCATTTAAAAATATCGATTTATGAATTACTTATACTGATCTTTAGGACATTTACAGTCTGATAGGAGAGATGAGATATGTAAATACATTCATTTTTCAATATTTTTTTGCTTATACCTTTTTAAAGTTGGGATAATAAATTAAAGTTACAATTAAGTCACAAAATAATTAGGGCCCCAGTAGTTTGAGCAGATTTTCTATGAGATAAGATATATGAATTGTATAGATTTTATTAACAATATGATATACCCACCTAGCATAGACTAAACAACCCAAGTGAAAAATTTTGGTCAATCTGGCATAAACATAACAGAATGATGACAATTTAATCTTTGCTTATATAAGCAATGTGTATCTGGAGAAGGTATTTGACAATATGCAGTGAAATATTTATAACATTTCAATAATTATTAATGTATATCTTACTTTAAACAATCTTGATAGGAATTTCCTCATCATTTCAGTTTGTATTTATATTTGAGCGAAAATTTTTGGCTTTAAAATGTTCCTTTGTAGTGTGTCTCCATTTTATTTAACCTATACAAAACACAACTGTGTAGAAGTGATGAGAAGTTTTTACTTTATTGTACTTTATAATGAAACTGTTCTTTATATAGTGAAAGTAAAATAATTATGATTTCAAAGTTTTCAAATGATGGCACATTTAAAAAAGGAAATTACTTTTATTGGTTATAAAAGTCCCTCTTATATATAAGTGACACAAACATTTTCTCACCTCAATGAGGTATTTTGATTACCTTTTTACTGATCTATGAAATTATGGCCATAGTGCAGAATTTTCCTTGTTCTTAAACTTTTGGACTTAAATCTTTCTCCTTTCAAAGCCTTATATTTTCTTTTAGGCACTTAAAAGCTCAAAGATCTTTGTTTTATAATATTGGCAGAAAAGTAGAGAGTACCTGGACTTTCTTTTCCACTAATAAGCCAAGACAGACGCTCTGAGAAAATTCTTGAAACAAAACACCTATAAATGACTGGAAAATGTAGAAAACATTTGTTAATGCAACACTGTGCATATAGGAAAATTTAAAAAATCCCCAGAGCCCAAAAAATGAAAATAAAAAAATAAATCTGAACCAAAAATTGCAAGCTAACTTTCAAGCTATAGTCACACTTGGGGCATTTACTAGCTGTAATTAAGAGTACTGGAGTTTAATGTTGGACTCTAGAACATAGAGAGCCTCAAAAAAAATGTTGACAAAAAGTCCCCTAGACTAACAAAGGTAGCTGAAAAGGAAAATTGTTTATTTTGGCAGTTACTACATGCAAAGAAGTTCACACAGAGGAAATGATATTAAATAGTTCTAAGTTTGGTAGCAGCCTGGAGTGACTAACAAAAAGTAAACGCAAAGGACACCCATAGATAAAGTTAGAGAAAGGCTCACAAGATTCCAAACCCTACTAAAAATGATTAAAACTCCAAAATTACAAAATAACCAAGGAAACAGAAAATCATGAGTGATATTCCCCAGAAGTGAACATCATGGAACTTCATGTAAGGCAGAGATTGGATGAAATATACAGTCTAGCTGAATAAGAAAATAATACAACCCTTTCCCATATCAAATGAGCAAAATATATCTATAGCTTTGAAAATTCTCTTACCCTGTGATGCTGGACTCTCTACCCAGTGGTTTATTCAATGGAAGGGAATGTAATGTAGTATAAGAGCAGAGATTCAGGTCAGACTGCTGATTCACATTTTGCATTTGTCCACGTGACATCCAATTATTAATCTGATCTTAACTGCATAGTTTCTTCCTCATTAAATAGGAATAATTGTACCTGCTCATAAGGCTACTGTGAATATGTTGGAGATTATATTGAATCTGTAGATCACTTTGATATATTAGTGATTGACATTTAATATTTTAACAATCCATGAATATAAACATGGGATGCGTTCCCATTTATTTATATCTTCTTCAATTTCTTTTAACAATGTTTTGTAGTTTTCATTTTATTTCTTTCGTCTCCTTAGTTAAATTAATTCCTAAGTATTTTATTCTTTTTGATGGTATTATAAATGGAATTGTTTTTGTTATTTCCTTCAGATTGTTGTTTATACATAGAAATGCAACTCATTTTTGTTGTATCCTGGTAACTTGGTGAATTTATTTAGTAGTTCTAACAGGTTTGTTGTTGTTATTTTTTTTCAGACTCTTTGGGGTTTCCTATATATGATATCATTTTATGTGCAAACAGTGGTAATTTTATATCTTACGTTGCAATTTTAATGTCTTTTATTTCTTTCTCTTGCTTAATTTTTCTGGCTAGAACTTCCAGTAGTATGCTGAATACAAGTGGTGAAAGTGAGCATTTCGCCCTATTCCTGATCTTAGAGGAAATATTTTAGTTCTTCACCACTGAGTGTGATATTCACTGTTCATTTTTAATATATGACTTTTATTATGTTGAAATGATTTCCTTCTATTCCTGGTTTGTTGAGTGTTTTTATCATGAAAGCATGTTGGATTTTGTCAAATGCTTTTCCTGCATTGATTGAGTGAGCCATGTGTGTTTTTTAGTTTCCTTCATTCTGTTGATGTGGCTTGTTGCATTAATCAATTTTCACATGTTGAACTATCCTTGAATTCCACAAATAAATATCCTTTAGTCATGGCATAAAATTCTTTGAATATACTGCTGAATTTTGTTTGCTAGTATTTTGTTGAGGATCTTTGCATCAGTGTTCATAAGGGATATTGATCTATAGTTTTCATTTATTGTAGTATCTTTGACCTTGGAATGAGTTAGGAATTATCCCTTTGTCTTCAATTATTTTTTTTTGAAATATTTAAGAAGGATTGGTATTAGTTCTTAAGTGTTTGATAGAATTCACCAGTGAAGCCATGTGGTCTTGGACTTTTGTTTGCTGGTAGGTTTTTTATTACTGACTCAATCTCTTTACTAGCTATATGTCTGTTCAAATTTTCTGTTTTTTTATGATTCAATTTTGGTAGATTTTGTGTTTCTAGGACTTTTTCCATTTCATCTACATTAACTAATTTGTTGATATACAATTATTCATAGTACCTTTTTATTTTTTAATTTTTTAAAAGATTTTATTTATTTATTTGATAGAGAGAGAGCACAAGCAGAAGGAGAAGTAGGCAGAGAGAGAGGGAGAAGCAGGCTCCCCTTGGAGCAGGGATCCCAAAAGGGGGCTTGATCCCGGGACCCCTGGGATCATGACCTGAATGGAAGGCAGACGCTTAACCAACTGAACCACCCAAGCGCCCATAGTACTCGTTTATATTCATTCTTATTTCTGTAGAATTGGTAGTAATGTCCTCACTTTCATTTCAGAATCTAGTAATTTGAGTCTTCCTTTTTTTTCTTGGTCAATCTATAGAATCTGTAGAAAGTATTAAGATCAAACATATGGAATAAGGAAGGACATAAGAATGTCCCCTAGATTTCTAGCTTGTCTTACTGATGATGCTATTACCTAAGATGGGGAAGCATGGGAGAAGGTGCAATGATAGGATCAAACAAGGAAAAGAAAACTGAAGCCACGTTTCTGTATCTCCAAAGTCCATGCTTTGCACAGTTCCTACTACCCTTTTTTTCTATTTCCTATAGAAAAAGCCCATTCTTCTTCGTGGTCTCCTTCCTTAGCATGCTATAACTGCTAAGGAGACAGGGGTTTGCTTTATATAATGCACCCCTACCTCTAGAACACATCAAATAAACATAAAATATGAATGAAATGATGAGTGTTAATTATACAAATATCACATCAGAATGAGTTTCCTACCTCCTTTTCAAAACACATAGTTGTTCTTTAGCATTACTTGGAAAGAAAATTTGCATCCATCACTCGCAAGAATGACAGATTCACAGAGAAAATTCACTGGAGTAAGGACAACAAACTATACAGAGTAAGCAATGTCTTTAGAATCCATCAGGAATTCTATCTGGTGAGTCATATGAAATTGCCAGCATCTGATCCTTTTTTACCTACAGGAAAATGCAGCCTCATAAATTTAACCAAATAGTAGGTCCAGCGGAAGTTCAGATTATATTTTTTGAGAACTCTAATGGTTGTCATCTTATAAATAAGTCTTGTCTACTCACTGGTGTCAGTATTACTTGGAAAATCTCTTTGACTTTAGTTTTTTGCATGTATTTCATCTCCTGCCCCCTTTACAAACTAATGAAAACTCAATATATATATATATGTATATAATTTCTTAAAAAGAGAATCTAGCAATCAATCTATTTACCATTGCTTTCCTTGGGACAGAGATTGCTCACCAGATATAAAATTTTTACTGACTATCCAAATGTATTCAAATCCATTTAGAGTTGATAATTGATATTAGGTGTTTTAATTCAGTATTTGATAGATATCAAAAACAGATAATTTTTCCATCTTAGCCTAATTACACAGACAGTAAGATTTATATTTTTGTATAACATTATTTCCTATAGATAATTCCACATTTTCAATTTTTTTCTCCATCAATATAATGTAATTACTATGCTGTTAATTAATCAACTATTTATTAGTGCAATAGAAACAATCAAAATCTGCTAAAATATTAGATGATTTATTAATAAAGTGAAGTTTTATTAAGCATAACAATACATATTTTGTATTGAAATTTAAAGAGATTAAATAAGTCCTTGGGCCATTGAATTGCATTTTCATCATTATGTTATAATGTGATGCATACCTTTTATTTTCTATTGACTATATTAATTTTAAGTAATATTTTGTCCCTATGTATGTTAATTTTTTTGAGACTTTGAATAGAGATTAGGTGACTGCGAGAGATTTACTGACTTCATCTTTTATGTTGCTCCCCTGTGTGATGTTGGGCCCTGCTCATTATACAATAATATAATAAAAGTTAAAAGATGAAATTGCAAGATGAATAAGCTCTATCCAATTGAGCATGGTTCGGGGGAAATACAACTGCTTCAAGAATCTTGGGAGCTAAGCTGACATCCCTGAGAACCCCAGAAACTCTGGGCACTTGTCTTCTGTAAAATGAAGATATGGATCCTTGCCACATCTAATTCATTCAGCTGTCATGGTGATGAAAAATGAGATGATGGTGAAAGAACACCATGAATAAATTGTTATGAAAATATACATAGATATCTATTTCATATAGATGAGGAAACTTAGATTCAGAAAGACTAAATGACTAATTAATTATAGACCTTCTTTAAAAAATCCATGTGATCTGTCTTTAAAATTCTGTAGAGAATGATACAAACTTGGAGACAATGGTTAGAGTAATAGCTCCTGCATTTTCTAATTTTTAGCCTAAATCATTCCTGTTGCAATTTAGTTTAATTATCTGGTCTTGCTGTGGTGCAAGGGGAGAAAAGGTGTTCATCTATCCCGAGAGCAGATCACTGACATTATTGCATACTATGCTATTATTAGATTCTTTCCTTAGCTGTGTTTTATCGAAGTCACACAAACATAAGTTTTTAGGTCTTACATGTTATCCTAATTTTCTTTTTAATCATCTCTCTCTTTTTTTCCCCCACTGTGCTGTCTCTGTTGTTTTTCTTTTCTTTTCCTTCTTTTTTTAATTTGAGGCATTGAATTTGGAAACACTAGTTAAATAACGACTAGACCAATGTCAATTGTGATTTTTCCATATTCTCTGGGTAATAGATTCATTTTGAATATTAGAGATTCATGCTTGATAGTAACTTTAATTGGTATTCATTTATTGTTTCAAATAAATTATGGTAATCTGCTACACTCCATTCCTCCAAAGTGGGATTGATCAATAGTATTTTAAAAGGTCTCACATTTATTTTTCACTTATGGTACATAAGAAATATACACAATATAAGCTGAAATAGAATCACATTTATTTTAATGGTAACAAAACTTTTGATGAATCAATATCACACTTATTGGTTTTAGCAAAATCCAAGCATCTTAGATCAGTTCAAGAAAGGTACGTGGAGTCAGTGGAGTCATTATGTTTTCCTTGCAAGGTTATCGTTATTATCTTTGAGTCCTTCTTGGACCTTTCTTTGGCTAAAAGGCCATTCGCACACTCCCGATTTGTAGATAATGAGTTAAGTATGCAAGTGGTGAATTCCCATAGATAACCTATTCTATAAAGAAGCCCAATATTACTTAGAAGTAATGAAAAACAATGGTAAGCACACCATATTTAATAAATTTGTAATATATTATGCAATGATAATCACATAAACAGCCTCCGCCAATTTACACAGTCCTGTCCTTCACTCCATAGCTTATCATTGCATTGTGTTTTAGACAACAAATTAAATACCAACCTTTTTTTGGGATGCCTGGGTGGCTCAGTCGTTAAGCATCTGCCTTTGGCTCAGGTCATGATCCCAGGGTCCTGGGATCGAGCCCCACATCGGGCTCCCTGCTCAGTGAGGAGCCTGCTTCTCCCTCTCCCTCTACTGCTCCCCCTGCTTGTGCTCTCTCTCTCTCTGACAAATAAATAAAAATCTTTTAAAAAAATAAAATAAAATATAAATAAATACCAACCTTTTTGATAATACTTTAAAGAACGTTCACTCCAATAATAAAATTTCCATATAATTATCTGGAAATGTTTTTATTAGTTTTGATTCTAAAGGTTTAGCAGAATACAAAGATGTCTGTATAAAGGAATTTTTATTTGAGCCTAAAATGAAATTGTTATAACTGATATGACTATAAAATTTCTACATGAATCATTGATAAGGACAAATTTCTAGGAAATAAAAAATAAAGTGCCAAAGGAAGAAACAATATATAAAAGAATAGAAATAAGTAACATATGTGCTATGGAAATGCTTTTGTTATTCTAAGTATCTCTTCTGTGGTTTTGGACCTACTATTTATTTTTAGACTTTCCAGTTTTAAGTAGCACAATTAAGAAAAAATGTCGCACCTTCTCTTCCCAGAAAGTTTTAAGATTATTAAGAGATATCTGCAGCCCTAAACCATAATACATATAAAAAAAAAAAAAAAGAACCAACTACCAAACGCAATGAAGGTTAGGTAGTAATGTGGACGGTCTCTAAGAAGTGACAATGTTGAACTTCATCTAAGCTCTGAAGGCAGCGATGGTAAATAAGTGCTCACACACACTTTTGTGCCCTAGAAAATAGCTTACCCAAAGAACCATCCTTCTCTGTATAGTTTCCTTAAACTTGGTGTCCACTCATTCATGACTCCCATAAGACTCACAGAAGACGTACTTGTTTGCCTATGACAAGGTAAACACGGATCTTTAACCTTTTGCTTTAACGTAACAAGGCCAGACACAGACTCTCCAACTTACCATTCTTTGTCTCATCTATGATTAATAGATGAGCTCTAAAATAGATAGACACAGAAATAAATAGTCCCTGTTTTGCTGATTTGACTGAGAAATGCCCTGATTGCAAACTCAATTCCAATGGTAAGTCATTCCAACTATGACTCATCTACTGCTCCTTGTAAGTATAAGAAGGTATCCTCCTGCCAAGACACTCTCATTTTCAGATCTGAGGTGCGCTTCCTATTGCAATAACTTGAATAAAATTACTTACCTTGTTTTATTTTGGTTGTTGAAAGAGGGAAAAATCAAAAGTGTGCACCCTATAAAAATAAGGCAGAGGATATTTCTCTGCATGGCATTCAAGAACATAAACTCTGCAACCATTACATCTGGATTACAAATCCCATCTCTAACATTTAAAAGTTTTTTCAACTTCAGAAAATTTACCTAAAATAGGCATCAGTGCATTACCTATTTCATAACGTCATTGAGAAAATTAGAGTTACTGTATATCTGCATATATACATATATCACTTAGAATTTTGCCGGTCACATGTAAAGATTATTGGAATGTTAGATGTTATTGTTGTTACTATTGCTGCTTTTGAATATTAGCTCTTCTTTTTATTATTATTGATTTTATTTTTTCTCTCAACTAAGTTGCACAATTTAAAGAAATAAAACAATACTCAGTTTGGAAAACTGGGATAAAATTGAGTGGGCTGGAAGAGGGAACATCCCCAGATGCTGTTTGAAATAAATGTGTGGGTCTAGATTAGGAACCATTCAGAAAATCATTTATGCAAGATGGTGTAAGTAATCAGGATAGAATAGAGAAAGAGTTCTCTAAATTATGAGTGTAGATTTCAGTTACAAGGACTAGGAATTAGCTTGCATACATACATAATATATACACATTATTATAAAAACAATTTATATTTCCTTCAAAGAAGTACTTGGCTCACCTCTATATGAACTTCATGGAAATAGCTGGTTCAAGAAGAATTAATCTCATAGAAATATGAGTAATAACCAGATAAAGACAAATTATACTACTCATTTATTTGTTTGTTTATTTATTCAATCAACATTTCGTGAGAACTCACTAGTGCCAGGAATTTTTTTGATACATAAGTAAACAATAACAATAATAAAATAATGGTGACTGTTCTCAAGGAATTTTCATTTTATTGGGAGAAATGAATAATAAAAGCTAAATTTTATCATTTTTTTAAAGATTTTATTTATTTGACAGAGAGAGACATAGTAAGAGAGGGAACACAAGCAGGGGGAGTGGGAGAGGGAGAAGCAGGCTTCCCACAGAGCAGGGAGCCCGATGTGGGGCTCGATCCCAGGACCCTGGGATCATGACCTGAGCCGAAGGCAGACGCTTAACAACTGAGCCACCCAGGTGCCCCAAAAACTAAATTTTAGAAAATAAACAATAAACTTTATAAGTGAGTGAAATTTATGTTGTGGTCTTAGATAGTGATTAAAATTGGAAAGGAAAAAGAAAACAAGATGAAGAGAATCAGGAATGCTGAGAAGTACAAATGGAAGATACTTACAGTATAAGATTAAATAAGATGGTCAGGATAGGGGATGCCTGGGTGGCTCCCTTGTTAGAGCATGCAACTCTTGATCTCAGGCTCATTAGTTTGAGTCCCTCATTGGGTACAGAGAGTGTTTTAAATAAATAAATAAATACATACATAAATACATAAATATTTCTTAAAAAAAAGAAGTGGTCAAGGTAATCTTTGAAAAGATGAGGTTTAGACAAACACTTGCAGAGTGTGAGACAATGGAAGTGGATATGTGAAAGAAGAACATACAAGGCAGAGGGAACATTTGGAGCAAAACAAAAATATGCCTAGTGTATTTGAGGAAGAATAAGGAGACTGAAGTGACTGGAGCAGAATGAAAAATAGAGTACTAGAAAAATCTGAGAAAGAATGGGGCCAGGTCATATAGGGACTGGTAGACTGGTGGTTTTCTTTGTTTTTGTTTGTTTGTTCTGAAAGAAATTAGAGAGCATTACAGGGTTTAGAGCAGAAGAGTGACATAATCTAACTTGGTTTTAATAGGATTAATATTTCTGCTCTTTTGAAAATAAATGAAATGGTTTTGTTGATTGTTTCCTTTGCCGTGTAGAAGCTTTTTATTTTGATGAAGTCCCAATAGTTTATTTTTCCTTTTGTTTCCCTTGCCTCAGGAGACACACCTAGAAATAAGTTGCTGTGGCTGATGTCAGAGATTACTGTTGGTGTTCTCCTCTAGGATTTTTATGGTTTCAGCTCTCACATTTAGATCTTTCATTCATTTTGAATTTCTTTTTATATATGGTATAAGAAAGTGGTCTAGTTTCATTCTTTAGGATGTGGCTGTCCAGTTTTCCCAACACTATTTGTTGAAGAGACAGTGTTTTTCCCACTGGATATTCTTTCTTGCTTTGTCAAAGATTAACTGACCATATAGTTGTGGGTTCATTTCTGGGTTTTCTATTCTGTTCTTTTGATCTATGTGTCTATTTTTGGGCTATATACCATACTGTTTTGATCACTACGTCTTCGTAAGCTTTGCTTTTCTTTTTCAAGGCTGCTTTGACTATTTGAATTCTTTTGCTGTTCTGTACAAATTTTAAGATTGTTTGGCCTATTTCTGTGAAAAGTGCTGTTGGGTTTTTTTGATAGGGATTGCATTAAATGTGTAGATTGTTTTGGAATGTGCCGGGAATAGCCAGCACTCACTCCCTGTACCGACGGCTGAAAGATGACTCCAAACTTTGCAGTGAAAGAGAGGAGAAGGCAAGGGAATCAACACTCAGAGACAAACACCCTTTGCTCTTCTTTGCTCCTGCATTAATTATCCTTCAGGATAATCATAAATCTTTATAACTGTTTCTCAAGCATGTGATGTGTGACAAGGGGTCTTACTAGAACTAGGAGGATCTGTTTCTGGGAAAGATAAGATATGCTAAAAGCGTATTTTATTAGTTCTGCTAAACATGTCCTAGGGGACAATGCATACAACTCTTAGATCACAGGGCACCTGTTTGGGCTAAGAAAGCTTCAGAGAAGACAACTCCCTGCGGCATTCCTATGGCAGAGTGGTTGCGCAGGCCTCAGCATTCCAAAGGCCAACACCTTTCTCTGAAATTTTCCCTGCCCCCAGCGGCCTCCGTGTTACATTTTAGCAAACCAGGTATTATGGATGATTTCATGCTCTACATTAATCCCAACAGGAATGGGTTAAATAGGTGATGGGTGTTAGGGAGTGCACTTGTTGTGATGAGCACCGGGTGTTGTATGGAAGTATTGAATCATAAATCGTACACTATTACACTGTATGTTAACTAACTGGAATTTAAGTAAAAACTTAAAAAAAAAGAAAACAAATTAAATAAACTACAGGAATGATAGAAAAAGGAAGATCTGTTAAGCTATTAAATTGTAGAATGATGGTGACTCAGTCTGGGGTAATGACAATGCATTGGTGAGATATGTTCAGATTAGATTTTGGAAGAATGAACAAGAGTTCAATTGTGACATGTTGAGATTTAGATGAGATCCAAGAGATGTTTGTGTAGGCATTTTTATAATTTAATCTAGACTTTGGGGAGAGGTCTTTATAAATTTATGTAGATAAAAACTTTAAAGTCTCATATAAATTGTTTAGGAAAAGGAATGAAATGCAATAACCAAGGGATATAGAAAGAACAGAAAGCAAAAATGTACCCAATGCGCATAGTGATAAGTAAAAACAACCAACAAACATAATATAAGAATAAAAATGTTTTAACTTAAATTGCTAACACTGCTATATAGGAAAGATGTTAAGAGAGCAAATCCCAGGAATACTCATCACAAGAAGAACATTTTTTTCTTTTTTTCTTTTTCTTTTTATTGTACCTATATGAGAAGATGCATGTTAATCTCTTGTGGTAATTGTTTCACAATATATGTAAATTAAACCATCATGTTGTATGCTTTAAACTAATATAGATATGTATGTCAATTATTTCTCAATAAAACTGAAAAAAAAATTAAAAAATAGATACATACCATGTTCATGGATTAGAAGACTAGTATTATTATGACATTACCTCTCCCCAAATTGATACATAAATTAAATGTAATACCAATTGAAAGTGAGGATGATGCAAGCGATGTTGTCCCGGTTCCAGATAGGGCCAAAGATCCTGTTGGCAAACCTCAGCACCATGAGGTTCTGGACCATCTCCTTGCCCAGGCAGTGGTCCATGCGGTAATCTGGTCCTCACGGAACAAGGAGGAGATATGGTTGGACAGCCTGTCAGAGCTCTGCAGGTCCCTCCTGAAGGGCTTCTCCACAATGACACGGTTCCAGCCTGTCTGGCTCATGCAGGTCTCGTGGATATTCTTGGTGACTGCCTCGTAGACTGTGGGGGGCAAGGCCAGGTAAAAGAGGCGGTTGGCCTGTGGCCCCAAGGGGAGGGCATTCATGTGGCTGTTGAGGCGCTCGTAGGAGGCCGTGTCGTCATACTGGCCAGCCACATAGGAGTTGCAGGCAAAGAACTCCTCCAGCTTGGGCTTCTCTGGTGTGGCTTTGAAGAAGGGCTCTCTCTGTTTCCGGATGTTGGCTACTGTGAGGCCGGAGCGGGTGTAGCCCACGATGAAGGTGTCTTCCGGCTGAAGGCCAATCCGGAACAGCCACCAGATGGTGGGGTAGATCTTCTTTTTGGCCAGGTCACCCGATGGACCCATGATGATGAAGATATGTGTATCAGATTGATGGAAGGCATTGTCCTGGTACAGCTCTTCCCACAGGATTCCGCACACCTGGGTCCAGCTCAGGGCTACCTGTTCTGCCATGATGCTCTCTGCGTGGGCAGCCAGGCTGCCGGGCGCCTTCTCTCCCCACCGCCACTGTGCTGCGTCCTCGGTGCCTTGTGAGTCCACGTACAGCTTTGCACCGTTCGCCCGCGTACCCATCGCTGGCTCGGCCCAACCCTACAGTCCAGTTTTCTCGCCCGTCCCGGGCGGCCGCGCACCCTCGCAGAGAGCTCCGCTTCCACCGGCAGACATTTTTAAAGAAATTGATAAGCTGATTCTAAAATAGATATATCAATATAAAGAACCTAGAACAGTCAAACACTTTTGGAAAAAGAGCAAATTTAAGATACTTTCACTACCGATATCACAGTTTATTCTAAAAGCAGAGTAATTGTGAATGACATATGATATTGACATAGACAAATCAATGTAGCAGAACAAGTTCAGACATCGTCCCAAATAGAAATCTTCTGAAGAAATATTGCAGAAACAAATGAAGAACTAGATGGTTGGTCACACTTTAAGAGAAAAAAAATATTGAATAATACATCATCAAAAATTAAAACATGTGCACATCACATATGGAAGCAAAAAAAGGAAGTGGATAGCCTAGCCACACAACTGGGAGAAAATCTTTCAATACATCTATCTGACTAAAGACTTTACCCAAATTACAAAGAGTTCCTACAACTCAAAATAAAAAAGAAAAATAAATAAAATGGATAAAGAACTTGAACAGATACTTCAGAAATGACCAACAATCACATGCAAAGGACTCAAAATCAACAGTAAGCAGAGAAATGTGAGTTAAAACTTCTGTCAGTTATTTTGTACAATTTCATACAATGACTAAAATTAAAAAGACTAATAACATCAACTGTTGGTGAGGATGTGGAAAAACTGATGCTTTTACATACTCTGTGCTAGTATAAAATGGTACAACCACATGGCAAACTGTATACAAGTTTCTGATAAAATGCTATCACTTAGCAATTCTATTCCTATGTATTAAATGTCCATAGAAAGACTTGCATAAAAATGTTTCAGAGCAGTTTTATTCATTGTAGCTACAAATTGGAAGCAACCCAACTGTCTAGCATGAGACAAATAGTTAAAAGAGAAAATTATTTGAAATTAAATATATATGATTTCTAAGAATTTAGTGAATTTAGATGAAATTACTGAAGAACTTAAAAGCAAAATTCAAATTAAAGGAATAATGAGAAAAAATATAAAAGATGAAGAGGATTGATCCAAAAGATCCAAGACCCAAGTAAAATGAATATAAAAAGTTGGAAAGAGGATATTATCAGTGGAAAAATATAAGAAATTTAGAACTGAACTGAGACAAGTGTCTTCTATGTAATAGCTCTACAGTGTATAAGCAGCATAAATAAAAAATCAAATAACTCAACATATGTTATATACTATAACTTTGGGAATTTGTATTTTTTCCTTAAAGAAAAAAATTAGCTGGAGGAATTATTGCTATTATTAAATTATTAAGTACTATGTAAAATATATTATTTTGGAATATTTTCTTTTAAATATAGGTGGCCACTAGGAAATGTTATTCCTGATCAACCAATAATTTTATAAGAAAATAAATAATTGTATACATATAATGATTTACCTTTCTTTCTGGCTAAAATAATACCCAGTAATAAAGAACAAAAAGGCTTTCAAAGGGAAGACCGATTCTTTTTCACAACACAAATAGCCAAGGTTTAAAAACTTGATCTATACTTTCTGATGGAAAACAAGCAGCAAGAAAAAAGTAGAAAGCCAGTTCAAACAGGCAATACATACATACACACACATTGATATTTGGTTCTTGGGTATAATTTTAATGTTGTGAAGAAATTTTTAATCATTTTATTCTAAATTAAAAGGGAATTGCTTATTACTAATGTTATACTATTAAATATCATTAAATACATAAAATGTGAATATGTAAATGAAATACTTCTCGAATCTTCAAAGCAGTAATGTGAGACCTTCTTTTGCATGCTCAAGACTAAATGTAGTAGTAAAAGCATGTGATTTGCAATTTCAGATTATAGCCAGATTGATATGATTTAGAACCCTAGGTTTACTACTTAAAAGCCATGCCCTTGGAATCCGAGGACTTCAATGTCATCCATCAAATAAGAATCAGAATATGTACCTTGTAAATTTAATGCAAATTTGAATACATGTAAAATATCTCATGTAAAGCCTTAAACATTATAGATGCTCAATTCAGAATCATTTTGTAAAATCCTTCCCTGCCTTCCCAGTTCCCCTACAGTAAAATACCTTGTCCTAAATATCTATCACGTCTCTTCATCATCAGAGACTTTTTTATCTCACCACCTAACATCATGCCTGTCCAGCAATATTCAAGCACTTATAGTTACTTTCCACTTCTACACTTTGCATATGCCTCTTTCTGCATCTGTCACTCTACTCTTCTATATCAATATGTTTCAGCTTTCACCTTCTCAGCTACATCTTACTCATTTTTATTTCTTCATTGACATATTCATCACACAGTGACTGTACCTGTCTGTGCGGCCCTGCATCTGACTTTCAGAATATGGTGATAAGCAGAATAAAGATTTGCCCTCACAGACCTTACAATGGAGGGGATGGAGACACATCTACATGGGCATGTATACATACACAAATCTATAACAAAGGCAGGCAAGGAACGTAAAATCTATTGGTGATGAGAGCTATGATCAAAACAGAGCCACAGGCTATAATGCAGTGTGGATTTAACAGTGTAAGTAAGATAAGGCCATGAATGGGAGGAAATGAATTCACTGTCAAGGAACATTTGATGTACCACCTGGTAGTACACATTGAAAAATTCAGATTTTATATTAAGAAGACTTTGGATGATTTGGAGCAGGAGAATAGTATAACCAAATTGGCATTTTAAAAATATCCTGATGTTTGCTGAACAGAGAAAATTTTGCGGGATAGCAAGAAAGGAAAAAAGAGACCACGTGGTCAAGGTGAGAGAAGATAATGACTTATTAATGTCATAGAGGTGGAACCTGGGTTAAGGGCTTGTTAATGAAATATGAAAAATTCACTTTGACTTCCTGATTAGATTTAGACATGAGAGATGGGGGTGCAAGGTTGACCTTTAAGCATGTTGGTGATGGCACTGCCAGATACTAAGATGAGATGTTAGTGAAGAAGACCTGGGAGAAAATCAAGATTCCTTTCTAACATATGTTTCATTTGAGATTCCTGGTAGGCAATTTTTCTTTTTTTTTTTACGTTTTTTTATTATTATGTTAATCATCATACATTACAGTAGTGTTCCATGATTCATTGTTTGCATATAACACCCACTGCTCCATGCTGTACGTGCCCTCTTTAATACCCATCACCAGGCTAACCCATCCCCCCACCCCCCTCCCCTCTAGAACCCGCAGTTTGTTTCTCAGAGTCCATAGTCTCTCATGGTTCGTCTCCCCCTCTGACTAACCCCCGCTTCATTTTCCCCTTCCTGCTATCTTCTTTTTTTTTTTTTTAACATATAATGTATTATTTGTTTCAGAGGTACAGGTCTGTGATTCAACAGTCTTACACAATTCACAGCGCTCACCATAGCACCTACCCTCCCCAATGTGTATCACCAGCCACCCCATCCCTCCCACCCCCACCACTCCAGCAACCCTCAGTTTATTTCCTGAGATTAAGAATTCCTCATATCAGTGAGGTCATATGATACATGTCTTTCTCTGATTGACTTATTTCGCTCAGTATAATACCCTCCAGTCCCATCCATGTTGTTGCAAATGGCAAGATTCCATTCCTTTTGATGACTGCATAATATTCTATTGTACATATTTATATATATATATATATATATATATATATATATATATATATATATATACATACCACCTCTTCTTTATCCATTCATCTGTCGATGGACATCTTGGCTCTTTCCATAGTTTGGCTATTGTGGACATTGCGGCTATAAACATTGGGGTGCATGTACCCCTTTGGATCCCTACATTTGTATCTTTGGGGTAAATACCCAGTAGTGCAATTGCTGGATCATATGGTAGCTCTATTTTCAACTTTTTGAGGAACCTCCATACTGTTCTCCAGAGTGGCTGCACCAGCTTGCATTCCCACCAACAGTGTAGGAGGGTTCCCCTTTCCTGCATCCCTGCCAGCATCTGTCATTCCCTGACTTGTTAATTTTAGCCATTCTGACTGGTGGGAGGTGGTTTGTCATTGAGGTTTTAATTTGGATTTCCCTGATGCCAAGTGATGCTGAGTACTTTTTCATGTGTCTGTTGGCCATTTGGATGTCTTCTTTGGAAAAATGTCTGTTCATGTCTTCAGCCCATTTCTTGATTGGATCATTTGTTCTTTGGGTGTTGAGTTTAATAAGTTCTTTATAAATTTTGGATTCTAGCCTTTTATCTGATATGTCATTTGCAAATATCTTCTCCCATTCTGTCGGTTGTCTTGTGGTTTTGCTGCCTTTTTCTTTCGCTGTACAAAAGCTTTTTATCTTGATGAAGTCTGAATAGTTCATTTTTGCCCTTGCTTCCCTTGCCTTTGGCAATGTTTCTAGGAAGAAGTTGCTGCGGTTGAGGTCGAAGAGGTTGCTGCCTGTGTTCTCCTTTAGGATTTTGATAGATTCCTGTCTCACATTGAGGTCCTTCAACCCTTTTGAGTCTATTTTTGTGTGTGGTGTAAGGAAATGGTCCAGTTTCATTCTTCTGCATGTGGCTGTCCAATTTTCCCAACACCATTTGTTGAAGAGACTATCTTTTTTCCATTGGACATTCTTTCCTGCTTTGTCGAAGATTAGTTGACCATAGAGTTGAGGGTCCATTTCTGGGCTCTCTATTCTGTTCCATTGATCTATGTGTCTGTTTTTGTGCCAGTACCATCCTGTCTTGAGGATTACAGCTTTGTAATAGAGCTTGAAGTCTGGAATTGTGATGCCACCAGCTTTGCTTTTCTTTTTCAACATTCCTCTGGCTATTCGGGGTTCTGGTTCCATACAAATTTTAGGATTATTTGTTCCATTTCTTTGAAAAAAGTGGATGGTATTTTGATAGGGATTGCGTTGAATGTGTAGATTGCTCTAGGTAGCATTGACATCTTCATAATATTTGTTCTTCCAATCCATGAGCATGGAATGTTTTTCCATTTCTTTGTGTCTTCCTCAATTTCTTTCCTGAGTATTTTATATAAAAGTTTTCTGAGTAAAGATTCTTTGCCTCTTTGGTTAGATTTATTCCTAGGTATCTTATGGTTTTGGGTGCAATTGTAAATGGGATCGACTCCTTAATTTCTCTTTCTTCTGTCTTGTTGTTGGTGTATAGGAATGCTGGTAGGCAAATTTTCAAGTGAACATAACAGTGGCATTTTGAAGGAAATATTCTGCAGAAGATAGAAACATATAAGTGGCATTTAAAGCTTGAAGCCAAGGATTATACAGAGAAAGGGGTGGGAGACTGAACTTTGAGTAGCTAAATTTTTTAGCAAATATAAAGGGGAAGATCAAATGAAGGAAACATGGATAGAGTGACCAATAAGTAATGGTAAATCTAAGATAATAAGTTGTCCTGTACATGTAGTAAAGAATTTTGTATTATTAGGTTAGAAGAAGCTAAACATACACTGGGTTAAATAGAGAAATAATTTTAATGTATGACCAACGTTTCATAATTCAGGCTGTTAAGGCATTTGGTTTTGTCATTCTCAGTGTGGCTCCCATTGCTGGGCCCATGTGTCTACTCTTGTTCCAATCAGTCATTTCCCAGCTGGAGGAAAAGAGAAAAGAGACAAAGGAAGTTTACTCTTATTTCTCTTAAGGCCATGACATGGAACAGTCACACATCACTTTTGCATACATCCTAATTGCAAGTCCCTCATTTCACATCCCTACCTAGCTGCTGCAGAAGTTGGAAGTGTAGTTTTGAAGGTGACGGTGATGTGACTAGTTACAATTTTATTACTACAGAAAAGGGAAAGTACAGATAATGTAATGATTAGGTGTTTCTTCTACATAGCTATATTGAAAAGGGCAGTGATTGTCTATGTAGAATGTTGCTATGAGGCCAAGTAATTTTAGACAAAGTGATTAATTGTTGAATTTGTCAAAATAGAGCTCACTAGTGATATTGATTTAGTTGGTTTCAGTGGAGTAGTGGGATTATGGACAGAAAAAAAAACTTAAAAGAATCAGCATGGCTAATGCAAAGATGCAGAAAAACCAGCAAAACTAAAAAACAAAACAAAAAACAAAGGAGAGGCAAATCTCAAAATTTTACAGACTCTGTATCCTATACTCTAAACTTTACAGAATCAGAATTAATTAGAGGAATGCCTCATGAGTTCGTTCCCTCAATTGCAAATTTTAACAGAAGGCTGCATAAACATAGAAAAAATAGCATCCATTTATTTATAAAACTGTATCATGGGTGATCAAATAGCTTGAACATATACCAGCAAAGTTGAAAAGATTGTAAGCCAAACTGAAACAAGAGAAAAGACACTCAGAGAATCCTTAAATAACCTTGATGTATTCATATCTCCAGTATTCAGTTATACACAAAGACTCTCAAAGAATTGTCTGCTTTTATTATATCACTTTAGCTAATATTTTAATGGAAATTCAATGAACAGGAGAATCCTGCAAGGTAAAATGACAGAAAGAACTTTCCTAAATAATTAATGGCTCTGATCATTACAGAACACCTAGCTAACCTTGCTTCCTTACATATATAGTCAGATGAGAAATCAGACATCAAATAGAGCATGGAGGAATTCAGGAATTATTTGTTTTCAAATTTTTTAAAAAAAATGTTTTCTTTAAAGATTGTATTTATTTATTTGCAAGAGAGAGAGAGAATTTCAAGCAGACTCCTTGCCCAGCAGAGAGCCCCATGCAGGGCTTGATCCCATGACCCTGAGATCATGATCTGAGCTGAAATCAAGAGTTGGACTCTTAACTGATTGAGCCCCCCAGGCACCCTCAGGAATTATTTAAAGACCAATATTAAGGATGTATTTTATTTTGCACCTCTGAGTGTTTTTTCTATAATTTGGAAAGGCATTGTTTTAAAACATACTACTAGATACCTTTTATAGTATTATTTTTTAATGTAAGAAAATCCTGTTTATTTTTTTCCAGTTTTATTGAGAAATAATTGACATACATCACTGTATAAGTTTAAGGCATATAGCATGATGATTTGATTTACATATAATGTGAAATGATTACCACAATAGGGTCAGCTAACAGCCACCTTCTCGTATAGACACAATAAAAAGAAAGAAAAAAGAGAAAGAAAATTTCTCCTTGTGATGACAACTCTTGGGATTTATTCTCTTAACAACTTTCCTACATATCATGTGGCAGTGTTAACTATAGTCATCATGTGGTACTTAATCTTCACTAGTACTTATAATTGGAAGTGTATATCCTTTTTATCTTAAATTTTCATACATTAGGACCATTTCATAGATTAAGTCACCAGGTACTGAAAGTTTGAGAACTGATATTTTCATAAAATAAAAATTAAAAAAAAGGGATATGTTTTACTTCAAAATCACTTCTTGTTTCATTACATCCTACTGCCTTCAAAAGACACGTATGAGTCCCATTCTGTTAAAATATAATTAGCAGTTATTGTAAAGCATGATGTAGAACATCAACATAATTGTTCACTGGTAACAGACCAATCAAGTTGAAATTAAAAAGAACAATTTCCTTTGTAATATGTCTTTCAGTAATGAATGTTTTTCAATGAACATACTGAAATGAGTCAATCTGAACTTCTTAAAAACTACTGCTTTTGAGAATACACTAATTGGTGTCAAAATAGAAAATATCCATCCGGCTATTTGACATTTTTGACCAAAAATAAATGATTTCATTGAAAGCTTTTGGCTAATAAATTCTTATTGTAGAATAAAGTAAATGATGTCAAATTAAGAATGAGATGCTTATAAATACCAAAATAGAAACTAAACATGTAGGAAACATTTCATTTGCTCTAAAAACACTCTGTGTCCTCATTTTTGCAATATATCTATATTCCCAAAATTTATCTTCTTCCTAATGGCAACAGTTAATTCCTTCTAATAACAGTAATAGCCCGCTCAATTCTGCCTTCATCCAAAAAGAGTATTTTTATGTATATATGATGGAAAATATTAAGTAAGCTAACCTCTGCTCTCACCTGACCACTTGAAGTTACTTGTGAAAACTATGCATAAATATAGGTGTTCCTGACAACTCTCAGCTTTCATGTGTCTGGATGAAAAGTCACAGGGCATTTGGAGTTTTAAGGTTGAGGCAAGTTCAGTCAAAACATACTGGAGCAATCCTGAGTGTAAATGTAAAAAACATCAGAGCATACACATTATAGCATAGGCAATTTTAACAAAGGGATTCCTTTCTCCCTCCCATTTTGAATGCACACCTATAAGCTATAAGTACTAATTTAGACTATAAGAAATAACTAATTGATACACACACACACACACACACACACACACACACACACACACTTCTGGAAGAGAAATAGCAACGATAAGACCTTTATTTTCAAGCCTGTCAGGAAATCCCCCTAACTAACCATACCTCCTTACAATGTGTATTTTCTAAATGCATTCTTTTTAACTCTATTGCATTATTCTCCAAAGTTATTTTTTAAGTTCCAAAACTGTTCAACTAACACTTGTGAATCATTAATAGTTTACAAAATCATCTTTTCACATGATTTCTCAATCAATGCTCAACTAATAGGCAAATACTATTACTATATCCTTTTTATGGTTAAGAGAAAATGTTCAAGTGGATTAAGGTGACCAATTGTTAAGGGGCTGTTACCAAAATCTGGAATTAACAACATAAATTTTTTTTCTAATTGCATAGTAATGTTGAAAAATAAGTCTTCCTGGAGATTTTTAATTTTAAAAATCATAGTTTATCATCTGTATTATAATGCCATAATTTTCTGTAAATAGGGACTAGTTCTTTGAAAGGAAGACCATGATAAACCACGTATTTTCTAAATATCAACATTATTGTGAAAATTGATTTTGAAAATTAGTGATGAAGGGAAAAAAATAAAAACAGCTAAGGTATATTGTGGCGATGATTGGTAGAGGTCAGTGTGCCTCAAAATATTGGCTTATTGCATGGAGGCAAATATTGTGTTTTTCTTGAAGCAGAATTTCCCAAATTTCTCAAATTAAAATAATTATCTCTGAGACTTATAAAAATGATGTATTACAATTCAGATCTAGTGAATGAGGATATTCTAAAAAAAAAAGGCTAGGAATCCATATTTTTAATACATAAGCTAAATGATTCCTACAATTAGAGAAGTTTGGGAGAAACCAGCCTTAATATATTTCACAAACATCTAAAGCTAAAAAGGAATAAAATTAATCATATGAACTCTTTGTTCTAAATAAAGATGCAATATTCAGTGCGGTTTGCTAAGTTCTGAGAAATACATATACCTGTCTAACCCATAATGTTACCACGATTTAGAATATTACCATCATATGTTACCAGAAGTTTTCCCCGGAGTTTTCCTAATACCCTTTACAATCAACTCCTACCCCACCTGTGTGGAAGCAATGGCTTTTCTGAATTTTTTCCACCACAGATAAGGTTTGCTTGTTCTATGATGTCATAAAAATGGAATCACACAATATTGCTCTTTAAGGTTTCTTTCACTCATAAGATTTTGGAATTTAACTCATGTGTTGCATGTACTAGTAGTTTGTCATTTCTATGTAGTGTTCCATTTTATTATTTACCCATCTTCCAACTGATACACATATAGAATGTTTTCCAGCTAGGAGCCATTATGAATAAAGCTACTATGAACATGTTTTCCTTTTTCTTGGGTATAAACTTAGGGTTAGAATGGCTGGGTCATAGCTTTAATTTTATAAGAAGCCTCCAGACATTTTCCCAAATGGTTATACCATTTTTACACTGCCGCCAATAATGTGACTTTCAGTTACTCTGCCAATCTTCCATCATTAAGTGTTTTCAGACTTTTTATTATGGTATTGATTTGTATTTCCTTGAAGAATAATGATGGTGAAAACATTTTCATGTGCTCAGTGATCATTCAGAACTCTTTTCTAGTGAACTGAGAGTGTGCCTACTTCTTTTTGGTTGTTTCCTTTTTGATAAACTCTGGCCTACTGCATGTTGAAGCACACATACTGATGAAAAAATGTAAATTATGAATAATAGGTATTTATAGAGGAAAAATACAGATATCTGTATTGTTTACTTCTTCAAGCATTCAATAAGATTCCAAACACAGAGAGATAGTCAGCATAATGGCAACTTCTAATTCTCTAAAAGAATGGCAAATTCTAATCTCTAAAAGAAGAAAGGTACGGTCATAACTTGGCTAAACAAGGCTTTCTGCCTGTGGCCTGGGATCCAAGTTGACTAAGGATAACATTCCCTCATCCACCTTGGAAAGCTGAAGACTCAAAGTTAGGAGGAAAGAAAGAAAGGAAAGCAAGTCATTGCTAGGCACATATAGATCCTGCAGCGACAAAGAACAATAGTTAAAGGGGATCCCTCCAGCAATTAGTTTTTCAAATATTTTTCTGTAACCCTACTTCTGGGTCTCCAAATACATTTCTGAGAGTGTTTGACATAGTTCCACAGGTCAACAAATTTCAAATATTACTTTTTCCGTGTTTTATTTCTCTGGGCGTCAGTTTTGATCATTTATATTGCTGTATCTTAAGGGTCACGACAACCTTTCCTTATGTCATTTCTAAATTATATTAATTTTATCCTAAGTTATAGACTGTATTTTCTATGTTCTTCATCTTTAGTAAAATTTTTGTTTATGTTAGCCTGTGATTTTTCTACGACTGATACATAAGTTAGTTGTGAGTCAGCTTGATTTTATTGAGGCTTGTGTCTATTGGAGCCAGTTTATCCCTTCTATAAAGGCCTGACATTTGGGGGTATTTATTGAATTACAGGTGGTCAACGAGATTTCTCCACAGGGGATGGTTGCACTTGGTATTTTAAAATAAATTTTGACATTTTATATTTTTCTATGACTTATTATAATTTAAATAATAAATTTTACTGAATGTTAATTAAAAAAAATATGAATGGGTTCCATAGTTTGGGAGAAGACCCTCCTCAACTCAGTGCTTACACTGAAGTATGTCTTCCTTTGTTCAATTTCTTCCAAATAATCTACTCACAGCTCTGCTCTGAGCTTTCTAACCAAAACCAAAATCCAGTGCATTGTAGCCTGTGATGGCCATCTCAACCTACTCACCTTCTACTTTCCACTTATCTCTACTCCTTTCCTCAGTTCCTCTGCAAAATCTTTTTCCCTCTTTCAGTGCCTCTCTTTCTTTCTTTCTTCCTCTCTTTTTAGTTATATAATTGGTGCTTATTTGTGCATTTTAGGGGAGAATTATTTAGGGAATGAGAGAAGTAATGTGTTAGTGTAAATTTTCTTGTTACACATTCCTAATTTGGTGGATTTTTTATTGATCAGTTGTAGAAGCTGAGATTGGAAGTTAATAGGCTCTGAAACTGAGGTTTTACCTCAGATATTTTCCAACTAGAAAAGAAAAGTTGATTTACCATACCATACTATGAAATTGATCATTGTTTCTGGTATATACTAGGCTTTGGAGTTTCTAATTATAATTTAATAAACATTATTTAATTTAAAATTAACAAGTGTTTTTCAATCAAATGTCATTAACATCCTTTTCTTTATCAATTTTTTTCAGTTTGTTATTTATTTTAATGAAGTATAATTAATAGAGTGTTCTATTAGTTTCAGGTGCACAACATAATGATTCACCCTACTCTGTACATTTTTCAGTGCTCATCATGATAAGTGTACTCTTACTCCCCTTCATCTATTTCAGGCTCCCCATCTATCTCTCCTTTGGCAACCACCAGTTTGTTCTCTGTTTTTATGTCTATTTTCTGTTTGTCTCTTTTTGTTTGTTCATTTGCTTTGTTTCTTAAATTCCACATATGAGTGAAATCATATGGTATTTGTCTTTCTCTGTCTGACATATTTTGCTTAACAATATACCTTCTAAGTCCATCCATGTTTTTGCAAATGACAAGATCTCATTCTTTTTATGGCTGAGTAATATTCCATTGTATATACCACATCTTCTTTATCCATTCATCTATTGATGGACACTTGGATTTATTCAGGGCCTCCTAAAATGAAAGAAATATGGGCAACACCCCTGGATTTTTGTTAAAATTATTATAAAATTAAATCTAAGCTTAGTTTGGGGCGCCTGGGTGGCTCAGATGGTTAAGCGTCTGCCTTCGGCTCAGGTCATGGTCCCAGGGTCCTGGGATCGAGCCCCATGTCTGTGCTCCTGGCTCAGCCGGGGAGCCTGCTTCTCCCTCTGCCCCTCCCCCTGCTCTCGCGCGCTCTCTCTCTCTCTCTGTCTCTCTGTCTCGAATAATAAAAATCTTTAAAAAAAATCTAAGTTTAGTTTAGCAGTAATTTATAATTGTCACTCCACTTCAGAGGGAAATCTTTTATAGTACCCTGAGTTCCTAAATACATTTTTGCTGTGCAGAAACTCTGCCAACTGTTACTGTCACAATGTTCATAAAAACATAATTATAAACAACTGTGAGCAAGAGTACATTTTCAATGTACCAAACACTTGTGTTTTTAATTCAAATCAACATCTGGTTTTATTCTTGTTTTACCACTGAAGAAGCAAAGATTGACTGAGTAAAGATCAATTACTATATATAATATTTAATAATCTATCCTCCTCATTCAAAGTGCCCAATTATAGTACTACTTTCAATTTATATCTATTAATGTCACTACTCTTAAATTTATGGTTGTGATTTTATTTAAAATGTTCACTCTTTCAAAAACTTTATTAATATTGTTTCTCTACTTTCTATTGTGCTAAATGTTTAGTAAATTAAACAGTAAATAGTGGGTGGTGAGATATTTTCTTATAATGTTTGTTTGCTATTTTAACTATCATTTGCATTAAAACTAGCTGTTAAATCTCCTGAAGAGGTTTGCTTTACCAAACCATTTAAAAATGGTTTCATCTGACATCAATATAAAATCATTTTTAGCTAAATATAGACATGGATGGATGCAGAAATCATTGTAGATATGTGGTTTTACATGGGTTAGTACATATACATATATTGCTATTTCTGAGAGGACTTAGAAGGGCCACAGTAGCAACAAGCATGTCAAGTACTAAGGCTTTAGTTTCTAAATATCATTAGCCAATAAAGGGAACCAAAATTTCTTGGAGAAATAGTTGATTCTAGGACTGGGGTAAGAAAAATACAAAACAATTCCGGGTATTTTTTATTCTCAAAGAGTAAGAAAAGCTGAAAAAGGAACAGAAGGATGAGAGCATGTCAGAGGGTCACCGGAGCAAGCTGAAGAGCTCCCAAAGATCAAAGCTGGAAAAAATTTGAGCAAAACAATAAATAATTATAATATCGGGTTATAAATCAAAGAATAAAATAAGTAAGTTCATATTGATATAAGTAAATGAATAAATAAATCAGAGGAGAAAAGACATATTTTCTGTACAGAACAATTCCAAATAATAAAAACAGAAGAAATAAAAATACAAATAGAAGATCATCATTAGACAACCACAGTTAAAATTGTCATATGCAAAAAGTCTATTGGTGAATGCTAAAATTAGTGGATGAAACTTAAAGAAGAATCAATATTTTATAGCCTCAATGTGTCATTGTTTAAAGATTTATTTATTTATTTGAGAGAGAGAGTGCACATGCACATATGCAAGCAGGGCAGGAAGGGAGGGCAGAGGGAGAGAGAGAATCCTCAAGCAGATTCCCTGCTGAGCGTGCACCCCACTCAGGGCTCATTCCAGGACCCGGAGATCATGACCTAAGCTGAAATCAAGAGTCAGACATTTAACAGATTTGGCCACTCAGGCGCCCCCAATGTGTCATTGTTAATCATTGTGATGGTTTTAACCATTGTGGTGGAGTTTAATTCCTTTCCCTTCAAGTGTGGACTACACTTAGTGATTTTTTAAAAGAACAGAGTATGGAAAATGAAAGATAAGAATTTGCAATAGAAAAACCTGGCAAACAACAAATTAATGGAATGATTTAGGCTAATGTTACCAGATGCAATCATTGTTGATATTATGTATCCTCTAAAAAGATTTAATTAAAAGGACATTTCACCTCTATTCTATTCTTCCCCCAAATCCAAAAATTAATCACAAGAAAATATTAGACAAACCTTAATTGAAGAATTCCATAAAATATCTTATCAGAATTCTTCATAAGTGAAAAAGTCATAAAAAAAAAAAAAAGGAAAGACAGAAACTGTCACGGATTGAGTAAACTTGATGACTGAATGCAATGCAGTATCCTGGATTTTGACCCTGGGGTGGAAAAATGACAGAGTAAAAATATTGTTAAAATTCATATAAAGTCTAGAATTTTTTAGTATTGTTATACCAATATGAATTTCTTATTTTCTATTTTTTATATAGCTATTTAAAATACTAACATTAGGGGAAAACAGGTAAAGATTATATGAGAATATTGTACTCTATAATTCTAAAATTATTTCAAAATAAAAAAGTGAAGTCTAAATGATCAATTAACAGGAAATGACAATCAGATTCATTAGTAATCAGGAAAATTTAATGAAATTCTCCAGAACACACACCACAGATTGAGATGAAACTGAAGGGGCTAGAAGTAATAAATATTGGCTAAAGTATAGAATGAGAAGTTTTGTGGAACACTTCTGGTAGAAGTATAAATAAGTATGACTTCTTTGGAAAACCACTTGGCTTTATGTAGTAAATCTCAGGATATACATATCCATGACCTAACAATTCCATTCTGAGGTGGATGAATACTCTAGGGAAACTTATACACATGTACACCAAAATAAATGTCAAGAATATATATAGCATTGTTTTAGTATTAACCCAAATCCCAAAACAATTAAAATGCTCACTGGTAGTAGAATGGATAAATTGTTATAAAATCATATGCCAAATTAACATACATACAATTAAATTTACTGAATTCCAAGCACATGTAAATATATATGTATATCATAAAAACAATATTGAGTGTAAGATGCAAACACAAGTTAAAATATACAATCTAATTGCACTCATAAAAAGGTCAAAAATACAATATTATATTAAATCTTTTAAGGTCATATGCATAAGTAGTGTCCTATGTAGTGTCCATTGGGCTGTTATAACAAAAATACTTTAGACTGGGTGACTTAAACAACAAACATTTGTTTCTTATGGTCCCAGAGGCTGGGAAGTCCACAATTAAGGTGCTGATCAGACTGTAGTCTGGTGAGTACCTGCTTTCTGCTTCATAGCCTGTCTTCTCACTGTGTCCTTCTCCCTGAGGAAGAGCAAGGGAGCCCTTTGGGGTCTTTTAGGAAAGGGCACTAATCCCATTCAAGAGGGTTCTATCTCCATGACTTAATCATCTAGCTAAAGCCCCACCCCATAGTACTGTCACGTTTTGGGGTAAGATTTCAGCATATGAATGCAGTGGGGTGGGAAGAGACACACAAATATTCTGTCTATAGCAGTTGGTAAAATCATGAATAAAAACAAAGAAAAATTATCATCAAAGTCAGCATATGTGTTACTTGTAAGATCCTGTTGGGATACATAGTAGGTGGTAAACGTATAAAGTATGAAGCTACTTACCATAAATGCTAGCATAGTAGTTACTCTTGAAGATGGAGGGTGAGATCAAACAAAAACATGTGAGGGACTTTTTGGCAGGTGGCAAGTTTCTTTCCAACCTACATGGTAGTACCATGGACATACAGTTATTTGATATGCCGCATGATACAAGTTCATGCACTGTTGTTATATTTGTTATTTTTCATATTTTTAAAAGGAAAATGCATAGATACATTTAAGAAACCCAGAGTTCAAGCTAAGTCTTCAAAATCGATAGTACTCCAAAAATAGCATTTATAAAATTTAAGAATAGAAGAAAATTTGGTTAAGCAGAAGTTAACAAAGTGCTTACCAAAGGTGTCATTTGACTCTAAATTTGAAAATTAGGTATGGAATAAAGTCTCCATGAATGTGAAACACATTTCCCCTTATATTTTGTAATGTAAAATCTTAAATTTATGTGAAACTAGGAATAGCAGCTTGGCTCACTGTCCAGTCTAAATATTCAAAATTACTGCCAACCGGAGAGATTTGACATAATATATTCAGACTTAAGCTGATACATGAAAAAAAGTGAATACCAATTACAGGGACACAATAAAATCATAGGGGAGGTAGAAGAAGAAGTAACACAATATTACAAGTTTCACTTTTGCATCACTTCCAATAGTTTATTATTCAAGCAAATCATAATCCCAGAAAGATTATACCCTCTCTGTGGCTAACTTCAACAGTCCAAGTAAAATATTTTAGTCCTTCATGGAGTAGGTTATATAGCTAAAATGAGGGTTAGTCACTATGTAGGTCTCTTTAAATCCCTAGGCAGACTTAACTCCTTCACTTACCCATTGTGGAGCTTTTATTCTTTTCTTTTTTTTTCTTTTTTTTATAACTTCTGCTGCCATTCCCACTTGCCTGATTGTTCACTGACTGTAGGATTTAAATAAACCCAGACCATGAGAACTTATCCTGAATCTTTCATCTGGGGTTATAGTAAGATTTTTCTCACCATCTTTTTTGATACTACAGCTTCCATTTAATAGATTTTTTCTTTTGACTGAACTTTTCTGTCATTACCAATCTTTCTTCATAGTTTATACTTCTCCAGTTATGGCAGAAAGGGGTGTAAGGATTCCCAGTACACATGCTTATATCTTGACAGCTCTTTAGGCCCCATTTATGGTATCTAAAACAAAGAATGCCTGGATCACAGACATTCCTTTCTCCACTGCTGGATTTTGATCTTACTTTGATGGATCCATTCCAACTAATCTCTTCACTGGATATTTGTTTAATTTGAAGTCTGATCTATTAGCCACTCCAATTGTACTGGGAAAAAAACTCTCTTCCAATACCTGCCATTCAATTCTAGGACACTGCCTATTTCTCCTGTATTCTGTAGAACAACTTTCAAGTACATGAGGAATTCATCTTTTCATAGATTCAGTCCATAGTTCCAGAATCCCAAGTGTGTATGCAGATTCCCTGAGGCCATTTTGTCAGTCTCTCTTTCTGTCTTGGGTGATAGTATTTCTAGACCAAGTGTTATTATCAGCTTGATTTCATCCAATGACCAAAAGACAAATTTGCATGACGTAGGTGTCCTAACAGTTTGTCTCTATTCTAGACATGTCTGGTCGAGGAACAGCCAGCCAGTTGAGTGGAAATGACATGTGGCTGATATTGAAAAGTATCAGAGATAGTGGCTTTTCTGAAAAATGTAGGAGAGATTTTCTTCTTATAGTCATGTAAGTAAACATTTGCTACTTAGAAAAACATTTAAAGATTTAAAAATATTTCTAAAGATCTTTCCTGTATAAATTTTAAATCGTCTTATATTAAATATAAAATGTGAGTAATATTACTCTTTCTAGGCTATTAATTGGTATTTTTTTATCAAAAACCAAATGAAATTTGTAACATAAATAGAAGGATAACATGTAGGGCACAAGATATGAGGGTCTACATGAGAAAACATATTTTGATTGTTAGTTTTGTTACCATAAAATTAGATTTTGAATTTGAAAGCAGAATTTTGTACCAATGAATAAGTACTCAGTTTTCATGGTAATCACTTGTTTCTAGATTTTCTATTTTGCCTTTTCCTCTCTTAAAATAAAATGTTGTAAAATATTATGAGAGCGATAAATCAACAATCTTGCAATATGTTGTTGTCTGTGGCTTCTGAGGGAAATTAATAACATCTGTAATTGGAAATTTTGTTGAAACCAAACCTCCAATGAATGGAACCACAAGTGCTATTATTGACTCAGAAAATTACTGTCTAAATAAAAATGAAAATCCATGTTGCAGGCCATTATTATTTCCTTGCCTCAAGTTAATTTCCTCTATACCACCTCCCCCACTGATGACAGCCACTACAGTTTTGACTTACCACAGCACATTACTGTTCAAATGCCACAATAGCACAAAACATACCCATACTGGAAAAACCCTGAAGACAGCTTTGTTCTCAATGCAGGCTGAAAATATTTTTTCAGAATGATAAACAGATAGGACAGTTAACCTCAGTGGCATTCTGGCACACATAAATGTAATATTTTAGTGCAAATATCTGTTATAATATTTGTCCTATTTAGCACTTAGATCTTATTTTCATGTCCAATAAATATTATGAAAAGAATAACCTATCTGTAAAATAGTAATTATGTGAAAAACTAGCAATACTATTACAGAGGAGTCATGTTGAAATCATGCTTGTGTGCTGACAAATCAAATTTCTTAGTTATTAGGCCAAGAGTCAGTCTCTGGGGTCTTGCAAATTCATGAAGGAACATGGCATTTTTGTCAGGTTTCTTGGCCCCTTCCTTGGATAATTGTTGGTACTCTAACTGCAGAAATCCACAGTTTTCAGATAAAGAACTTGCAGCTTTCAGAAAGCAAGCAACATTATTAGTGGTAAACAATTGATGGAGAAGCAAGATTCCAGAACTGGCCTATCTGATTCAAGGGCTGTAATTTTTCCAATCATTTGTCTTTGCTCTTCTCCCCTATTCTCATCAAAATCCTACAGAGACATACTCTTCATTCCTTGAAGTTATGAAGACTATATATGTGGCATCTGGGAAGATGCAATGCAGCAGTGAGAAGGTGCAGTATGAAAAACAGGTGGAAGGTATTCAAAGAGTTGGGCTAGAGACAGGGGACATCCGGAAAAGAGAAATGTCATAAATATGACAAGAGAAGAAGAGATGTAAGTGATATACATATAAAATACATAGGATATAGCTCTTTTAATATAAAATATGAAGAAGAGGAAGACTACTTCACGTATTATGACTTTTGAAGCCCTGATAAAAGTATGGGTTTAAGCAATTAGATTTGTCTTTTGGAAACTCAGAATTTGAAAACTGAGACTGAGCCAGCTTCTATTGAGAACTTGAAATGAAAATTAGAGTCCAGACACCCAGAAAGGAGCAGATATTTAAGGACTGAGAGGAGTTCTGGCCCATAGAAAATAGAAACTTGAATTCCTGGTGGCTTTTAAATTCCCAGTTGTACTCCATAAGAGGCCTGGATGCATTTTGGCCTCTTTGTGGGTTTCTGTGAGACTGAAGTGTGTACCCATATAAAAACCACTTGCTTGAGATGGTTCAAGGAGTCTTTGGTGCTTTGTAGGAAGAAAGGAAGGATGGAAGGAAAGAAGGAAGGGAGGAAGGGAGGGAGGAAGAGAGGAAGGGAGGGAGGGAGGAAGGGAAGAAGGAAGGGAGGGAGGGAGGAAGGGAGGAAGGGAGGGAGGGAGGGAGGAAGGGAGGAAGGGAGGGAGGGAGGAAGGAAGGGAGGAAGGGAGGGAGGAAGGGAGGAAGGAAGGAAGGAAGGAAGGAAGGAAGGACGGATGGAAGGAGGAAGGGAGGGAGGGAGGAAGGAAGGGACAGAGGGAGGGAGGGAGGAAGGAAGGGAAGGAGGAAGGAAGGGAGGGAGGGAGGGAGGAGGAAAGAAAGAAAACAGAAACAAAACTTTCTGAGAAGGAACAGAAATTATTGAAGAAGGTCTATATTAATGGTGATAGAAACAAAAAAGAGTTAAAGATACAAAGAACAAGAAACCAGTGAGAGAAACTGTGGACAAGAGGGTGATATAGGCATAGATGCATAACTGCTTTCCAGAAATCTGCTCAGATGATCCCAACTGAATGATGAACTAGGAGATCATGTATCCATATGGCAGAAACCTTAAGGAAATTTTTCTATAGATCAAGTTCAACTTGAACCAAATTGAAGGAAAGGCTGGTCTCAAATCTAAAAATACATTTGTTTTGCCTGGGATAGTTTTGTTTATAGTACAAGGATCTCTGTTTAACAGTCTTTAATTGTATATTTATTTTTTAATTTTATTAACTAAATTAAGGTCTACTGTTAAAAAAAGAAATGAAAATTTTATTAATTAATAATTATATAACCTATGCTATATACTATGACAAATATAGTAGGAATAAATAGCATTTTTATTAAAATACAAACTTGGCTTTATATTTAGAAGAAAAATAAATCATGGTTAGGAGAAAAATGAGAAATTTCAATGAAAATGGCTTTAGGCCTGATCGATTTTCTTAGGAGGTGCTTTTAAATTTTCAAAGAATAAATTATCTCATTGTTATGTGCTAGTCTACAGAAAATAATCTATCAATCCACCTGTCTATCATATCTATCTAGTAATATATATATGTGTGTGTGCTAAATATATTATGTACATATTTATGACTTTACCTTCATCAAATAAAAACATTATTTGAAATGTAATAAGTATATTGACATAATTAGATCAGTCTTTTGGGTTAAAGACTTCATCGTGTTAATCTAGCTGTAGACAGAAGCCTACAGCATATCATATTATTGCTCATTTTGACATATGAGATAAGTAATCTGCAGATAAATAATATAATTTTTTGGTTTCATACCATTAACATTTTTAATACTATCTTAACCTGAGTCATATTGTTCCAGTAATCTATGACTCCTATGTCAGGTATTCCCTAGCCAGAACATTCTCCAGTCCTTCATTTTGAAATTCTGACTTCACTAATATTACCTCTTTCTCAGAACACTTAGGAACATCTACAGAAAGATTAGGCAGGAGGTCTGAATAGGTATGAGGAAGGCAGACAGGGAGAAGAGAAGGAAAATAAATTATCATGTCCTATTTTATGCCAAGCACTGTGATGGTTAGTTTATCTTTTGTCCTCATGGCCCAACACAGTAATTATTCTCATTTGACAGATGAGAAGACAGAATCAGAGATGGTTACTCTGACTTCACCCCACAAGCGATTCTCCCAGACACGACAGCCTGCTGGCATGCTATTAAGACACTGGATTCAAACTCAGTGTGAACATCTCAGTTCTATTAATGAAGGGCATTAGGGAATAGTGGTTAAGAACACGGACTCTAGGGGTGCCTTCAGGGAGTCTGCTGGAGTTTCTCTCTCTCTGCCTGTCCCCTCCCCACCTCTCAAATAAATAAATAAATCATAAAAGAGGAAAAAAAAAAAGAACACAGACTCTAAAACTAGATGGCCTGGGTGCAAAATAAAATCTGAGATGTATTAAGTTTGTGACCTACGGCAAATTGTGTGAACTGTTTGTGCTTCATTTGCTTCAGCTTTAAAAAGGGGTTGGTAAGGACGCCTGGGTGGCTCAGTTGGTTAAGCAACTGCCTTCCGCTCAGGTCATGATCCTGGAGTCCTGGGATCAAGTCCCGCATCGGTCTCCCCACTCAGCGGGGAGTCTGCTTCTCCCTCTAACCCTCCCCCCTCTCATGTGCTCTCTCTCCCTCTCTCTCATTCTCTCCCTCAAATAAATAAAATCTTTAAAAAATAAATAAAAATAAAAAGGGGTTGGTAATAAATCCTGCCTCCTAATGTATTACAATGACTCAATCAGTTAATATATATGAAACACCTAAGAGAATGCCTGGTACATAGTAATGGATTTTACAAGTTTGCTGATAATACTATTGCATAATATTAAACTTGTTCGGAAAATGAGAAGAATTTTCTGTCCCACAGATCAAAGCATATTTTCTATCACTGTTTTGTGTCTTCTACAAACATGACCCTGTGAATTCGTAGAGAATCCCTTTTTTTCTCAGTCGTTCACACAAGCTTTTAACTATCCCAAGCAAAGGGAAATTTTCTGCAGTTTTCTTTTGAGTATTAATATCCTCCTCTAACTTAAAGCAATTGCCTTGTGTAATGGTTAATTTTATGTGTCAGTCGTCTAGGGCCACAGTGCCCAAATTTTTGTTTCCTTGAGATTATTTCTGGATAGGATGTGCATTTAAGTTGGTGGACTTTGAATAAAGCAGACTGCTCTCCATAATAAGGGTGAGGTTTATCTGATCAGCTGAAAACCTGAATAGAACAAAAAGCTTCTCCTTCCCTGAGCAAGAGGAAATTCTCCAGCAGACTGTCCAGACTTCACTGCAACATCGACTTTTTCTGAATTCTAGCAGGCAGAGGTTCTTTGGACTTGAACTGCAACATTGGCTCTTTCCTGTGTTTTCTGCCTGCCAGCCAACCCTACAGATTTTGGACTTCTCAACCTCCATATTTGCATAAACCAATTCCTTAAAACAAATCTTTACACACACACTCACACACACACACAGACATACACACACACACATCCTATTGGCTATATTTCTCTGGAGAAACCTAATTCGCTCTGATCAAGAGTCAGACGCTTAACTGACTGAGCCACCCAGGCACTTCAAGGATTTTTCTTTTTAAGTTTGTGACATTTTAAGGTGCCTGGGTGGCTCAGTGGGTTGGGCATCTGCTTTCTGCTCAGGTCATGATCCCGGGGTCTGGGATCCAGTCCGCATTGGGCTCCCTGCCCAGCAGTGAGTCTGCTTCTCTGCCCCTCCCCTGGCTGGTGTTTCTCTCTCTCTCTCACTCACTCTCTCTCAAATAAATAAATAAAATCTTTAAAAATAAGTTTGAGAAATTTTCTAGTAATTGGAGTTAACAGTTCAAGTACTGTCCTAAAGTATTTCCCTTGCTTGGGAATAGCATTGGCATGAAATGAGTCTGAAGAAGGGTGACGTAACATAGTTTCCCATGGGGGCAAATTATTGCCCACCCATTTAATCTCCATGAACTCTTCGAGATGACAACCCTTTTCCACAAAATTTCCAGAATATGTACACATTAAATCATAAAATTTTATAGTTGTGTGATACTTGTGGAGTTAACTGTAAGGAATATCTAAATTAAAAATGCTAGAAAATATCCTCATACTATTAGAAAATGAAAGCAAAACAAAATAAAGCACTTTTTTGGTTAAGAACAAACTGAGGCCATACAGAAACAGGGCAAAACGTTGCAGGTTACTATAGTGTAGTGTTAAGAGTGTGGGACCTGGGGACAGGCAGTACAATTCTATCACTCACTTAAAACTCTTTTTTTTTAAAGATTTTATTTATTTATTTGAGAGAGAGGGAGTGAGAGAGCACAAGCAGGGGGAGTAGGAGGGAGAAGCTGGCTCCCCAATGAGCAGGGAGTGTGATGCGGGGCTCGATCCCAGGACCCAGGGATCATGACCTGAGCAGAAGGCAGACACTTAACTGGCTGAGCCACCCAGGTGCCCCTACTCCACTTAACTTTTACTTTTTATTATTTTTAAACTTTTTACTTCGAATTCATTGTGGAATCACATGCAGATGTAAGAAATAATACAGGTTCCATGTACTGTATATCCATTTTCCCCCAATGGTAATGTCTTGCAAAACCATAGTACAATATCACATCCAGGATATTGACATTGATACTGTCAAGATACAAAACATTTTCATCACCACAAAAAAGCCTCATGATGCCCTTTTGTGGCCACATTCATTCCATTCTACACACCCAGTTCATGAACTGGAAGCTTTCAAATTCAAAACTGATATGAAGCTCAGGTGCGTCAATACAGGATGGCTTATAAAGTGAGAATGAGGAAGCTGTTTAGATTTCAGTGTTTGGTTGTTACAATGAGGATTTCTTGACAGCTGGATTGGTTAAGTGATTATTTTACACCATTTTTAAGAAGATAACTTAAGTTTCTTTTACATTTATCAAAGGCATTTACAAGAAAACCTAAATTAAGTTTTTCATACGTTCATAAAATAAGTTTTGCTTATGTGGCTTAAATGTTTTTTGCTCTGGGAATTTTCATCTCCAGTATCAATTTGTATTTAATTTTAACACATTCACGGCATCCAGCTGAGATAGCGGAAAGACCACCATGTATCAGGAGTAGGGACCATGTCCTAGAGCAGTGATTCCTGATGGGAGAGTTGGGAAATCAGGTGGGTTTGTCAATGAGCGAACAATATCTGGACTGAACAATGTTTGGTGATGTCTGGAGGCATTTTTGATTGTCACCAATAATGAAGTGCTACTAGCATCTTAAGGGTAGAGGCCAAGGATGGTGCTAACCATCCTTCCTTGCATACAACAGCTCCCACAACAAAAAATTATCTGGCCTAAAATGTCGTCAATGCTGAGGCTGAGAAACACTATCCTAGAATTGTATCTACTCTCAACCTACCCCCCCCAAAAAGAGCCTAAAACTAAGCCTCAACAAGATCCACAGAAGAAAAAGACATCTTATGTACAGGGTAACAGAGATAATAAATTGTGTTGACTTTTCACCAGAAATAGTGGAGGCCAAAAATCAATTTGAGAGACCTTTTCAAGTATAAAAAGTTAAAAAAGAAAAAAGAGAAAGAAAGAAATTAAGGAAGGAAGGAAGGAAGGAAGGAAGGAAGGAAGTAAGGAAGGAAGGAAGGAAGTAATGAAGGATTAAAGAAAGTAAGAAAGAAAGAAAGAAAGAAAGAAAGAAAGAAAGAAAGAAAGAAAGAAAGAAAGAAAGAAAGAAAGAAAGAAAGAAAGAAAGAAAGAAAAGAAAGAAAGAAAGAAAGAAAGAAAAAGAAAGAAAGAAAGAAAGAAAGAAAGAAAGAAAGAAAGAAAGAAAGAAAGAAAGAAAGAAAGAAAGAAAGAGAGAGAGGGGACAGAGGGAGGGAGGAAGGAAGGAAGGAAAGAAGGAAGGAAGGAAGGAGATAGAAACAGATAACTGTTGACAGGAATTTTAAGTTCAGTGAAAGGCAAGGTTTCAGGGACATTATTAGAAAAATGAAAACGATGACAGTTTGTCACTAAACACGGTGGTAAATTGTTTTTCAGTCTGAAAGGAAATGTTACAAGATTGAAACTCAAATGTACACAAAAAGGAAAGACAGTTGGAAATGGAACTCTAACTCTGTGGAGAGGTTGGTCTCCAGAGTTGATTCAGTTGCTCAGCATGGTCAGGAAGATCTTAGATTGTTTGTTTGTTTGTTTTACCTTTCAATTTAGACAGCAGGAAATATCATAAGATGGCAACAGGATGTCTGCCACTGGGTTTTGAATCACTTTCTGACACAATAACTACAAGTAAGTAAAGGGGCTGATCTCTTTGAAGTTTTAAGAAGTAAAGGAATTTTTTTCCCAGAGACTTTACGGCATGTTTTTTTGGCCCAGTTGAATCACACACCTGTTATAAAGCTGATCGCAGTCATAGTTTGGCGGTGATTGATGAAGAACGGTCACTTTACATGGGGTAAATTCCAAGGAGTCACCTTCAAAGTCCTTGAGCACGTGAAAGTGGAATCTCCAATAGTCACACTCAATCTAAATAATTTCGCAGCCATCCACTTTCCACAAAATCACATCATTTATCTCTTACTGGCAACCCAACACCTAGATGTTTGAAATGGAAATTAGTTCAGTTCTGTGTAGGTTTGTGGTTAACTGCAGGGTTTCTAGGACTATGTAATAATATATTCCATATTCTATCAAGAATCACAACTCTTTTATGAAATCTATAAACTCTAAGTCTTTTAGTTCTCAGGATGAAGGGTAGACTGGGAGAGGAGAGAAGAAAGAAATAAGCATCTTATTTTTCTTTTTAAAGAAACAGACATCTTGAATTCATTGTTTATACAAAAAAAACAAAAAACAAATAAACCTCTGTGGAACAAGATCAGGAATTTACTCCCCAGAGAGTGTGGGTGCACTCCCTTCTAAATGTGGAGAAGTAGGGACTGCATCCTTGGGCTCTCCAATGTAAAATAGTCCCCAGTTCTAACAGATACCATTGGTTGACTGGGTAACAGGGCATTGGAGCTACTCATTCTATCTCCAAAGTTAGCTCTGTCCACAGTAAATATGTCAGGGAAACCCTGGGTTTGTCCTTGAAATTGTCTTCATTTTTTTTTACCCCTTTCCAACTTTTGTAGGAATATCTGTTGGATCTTGAGGTTTCTAAGATCTGATTTTAGCTCTACTTACCACTTAGATACAAGTAGGCCTGTCTTTACCAAGAGCCATCACTTTGAGCAAGAGCAGGCTCTTTTAATATGTACCTGCCTCTGTCTACATCTCTCCATTGTTTAGTTCTCTACAACACCCCTCACTGCATGTTATTCTCATTCCCAAATGTTTTTCTGTCATCTCCAGCCACCCAAATCCTATCATCCTTGCAGATCTAATCAGTATCATTTCCTTCCATAAGGGATTCTTTATTTGTTAAAGATTTATTTATTTTAGAGAGCGAGAGAGCAGGGAGAGGGGCAGAGAGAGAAGGAGAAAGAGAATCCTTAAGCAGACTCCCCGCTGAGCACGGAGCCTGATGCAGGGCTCATTCCCAGGACCCTGAGATCTTGACCTGCGCCAAAATCAAGAGCTGGATGCTTAACCAGCTGAGATACCCAGGTACCCCATTCTGAGGCATTCTTAATTCAATAGGCAGCATCAGTTATTCCTAGAAGACCTGGAAATTTTGTCATGTCTCATAAGGGTCATCTATAAAAAAAGAAAAAACATAAAACACAAATTGAAAGAAACTTCTTTATTTTTTTATTTTATTTTATTATGTTATGTTAATCACTATACATTACATCATCGGTTTTTGATGTAGTGTTCCATGATTCGTTGTTTGCATATAACACCCAGTGCTCCATTCAGTACGTGCCCTCTTTAACACCCACCTTCTTTAATCTCATAATGGTCATCTATCAAAAAAAGAAAAAATATCCACTATCCCACATCAATTAAACATTGTGCTGCAGGTTCTATATAAAACATTATGCAGGGCAACTGGCATAGATTTTCAAAAATATTAATGTCATTATAGAAATGGTTCTGGTTTACAAGAGAAAAATTGACACAATGGGAAAAACTTTAATATGAACTATTGGGTAGCATAATTGTATCAATATTAATTTCCATGAATATGGTAATTACATTTCATTTATGTTGGGAGATACATGCTGAAATATATAAGAAAGATCCCATTGTATCTGCAATTTACTTTTAAATGATGCCATCAACAATATACATAAATATGTGTGTGTCTCTGCATGTGTGAATGCACACAGAGAAAGTAAATGTTATGAAACTAACAATTGTTGAGCCTAGATGAAAAATATATATGAGTGTTCATTGTATTATTCTTTCAAATTTTTAGGAGAGATTTTATATTTTTCAAAATAAAATGCTTTGAAATTCAGTGAAGAACAAAATGGATTATTCAGTAAATTATATCGGGAAATAAAATATCCATGCTAAAAAAAACAAAAAACAAAACACAGAATTGGATCCTTACTCAAAAACCATTGCCATGTGAATTAAAATCTTATTTGAAAAAGAAAACTGTTAAAGACTTGCAATGTAGGAGAATGTCTTCATATGTATTATATTTTCTATATTCACACACACACACACGAACTATAAAGGAAATGAATGGTAAATTTGAATGCATGAAAATTAGCAAAAACAAAATGAAAATGAAAGCCACTCAACATGGTTCTCCCAAGTGCATGTAACTGTCAACAAATTAATATCAGAATATGTTTGAATGCTTACAATAATTAAAACAAAAAAATCACAATAAGAAATTAGACAAAAGATACGTATAGATAATTCACAATAAGGAATCACAAATAACCAACAAACACATGAATATGTTTTTAGGCTCACAAGCAATTATAGAAATTTTAATTAAAACTAGAGAGAAACATCAGCTGTTTAGATTGTCAAGAAACAAACAAAGCAAAACATACGAAAAACCCCCAGATACTGATGATATCAAGTATCTGCCAATTACTTTGAGCTATAGAAAGTTTCATACATAGCTGGTGGGATTATAAATTAGAACAGTCATCGTGGAAAACAAGCTAGCATTAACAGAGACAAACAATAATATTCCCTTCTGCACATCAAATCCACTTTAGGTACTTACCCCAGAGAAGCTGTCATACATGCACAAGGTAAAATATTCAGAAATATTTATGACAGCATTATATGCAATAGTTAAATCTTGGAAGCAGACTAAATGCCCATTCACAGTACAATGATGCTTTATTTTGTTGTATTTCTGCAATGAAATATAATACAACAATTAAAATGTGTACATTAGAGCCTACTATTAGGGGGGAAATATTTTAGAAAGATTTTTGTAGTATGGTATCATTAATGAAATATGAACATATAGGTTAAATGTTGTTTAGAGATGTATGTGTGTGTAGAGATATTTTCACAAAGGAAGAAAGTAATGAAACCATGGGTTTCATTACACAAATATTTAACACAAATATTTAAGTGGAGAATAGAAGAATGAGCTTGGAAACAAGCCTGAAATGTTGTAAGTTCATTTTTAGTCTACTTTGAGATAGCAAGAGTTTTGGGATGAAAGTCAGAAAGACAGCCCTCATCAGAAACAAAGTTTACCAGCCTTGATCATGGACTTACAGCTTCCAGAACTGTGAGAAAGTAAATGTTTTTTGTTTAAGGCACCCAGTCTGTGGTATTTCGTTATGGCAGCCTGAGCAGACTTATACTCCTTATGAAATACACACTTAGAAAATATGTTATAAAACCAAAAGAACTAGCCATGACTATGCTAATAATTGATATATGAATGGAAATATGTACAAAACTATATTGTTTTTTTATTCTATTTTTTGTAATATACCAGAATAATAGGAAATCTACCCTCTTAGCCAAATTTTTAAGTGTATAGTACAGTAATGTTAACTATATGCATATTGTTGTACAGAAGGTATCTAGAACTTTTCCATCTTGTTTGATGGAAACCCTAACCCATTGAACAACAACTCCTAATTTCCCCCTATCTCCCCAAGCTTCCGGCAACAACCATTCTACTTTCTCCTTTTGAATTTGACTACTTTAGAGAACTTATATAAGTGGGTTCATGTGTTACTCATTCTGGCTTTTATGACTGGCTTATTTCACTTAGCATAATGTCCTCAAATTTTACCCATATTGTAACATAGGGCAGGATTTCCTTGGCCGAATGATATTCCATTGTATGTACAATCACATTTTCTGTATCCATTCATCCCCTGATGGATATTTAGGCTGACATAAAAATGACCAAGAGATATATAAAAAGATGCTTAACATCACTAATTGTCAGGGAAATGCAAATCAAAACTACAATGAGATCTCACATCATACCTGTTAGAATAGCCATTATCAAAAAAAAAAAAGGCAGAAAATAACGGTGGTGAGGACGTGGAGAAAATAGAACTCTTCGCACTGTTGGTGGGAATATAAAAGGGTGCAGACACTGTGAAAAACACTGTGGTGATTCCTCAAACAATTAAAAAGAGAACCCCCTTTGGATCCAGGCATCCCACTTCTGGGTATTTATCCAAAAGAATTGAAAATAGGATCTCAATATGTGTGTTCCATGTTCACTGAAGCACTATTCATAATAGCCAAAAGATGAAAAAATTCTATATCCTTCACTATAAATTCTTGAAATCCTTGTGTGTAAATCTTCTGTAGACATTATTTTATATGTAGTTTTGGCCTCCTTCAATAGTAAATAAGGCATCACAAATGACTTCATTTTGTGTCAGATTTTTCTTCATATGAACATTTAAAATTTAAAATATGAAATACATAATCAAAAGATGACCTTTAAATCCATGAAAAGAGAGGTTAAAATAAAAGCAAAAATTTTGGCTATCTTTATGTACCACATGCCATAAACTCTAAGTTTATTTCTATTTTTCCTTAAATTATACATGGTTCCATACGTCTCGTAACCACTGCCCTGCATAGTTCAGTAACTTAGTTATTTATGCAAAGAATTCAGCTTTAGCTTTAAGAGTGAGATATATATATATATATATATACATATATATATATATATATACCCACTGATATTTAAAAACAAACCAACGAACTGATATCTAACTTTGTACATTCATATGTATATACATCTATAGTGTAGAAATGATTGATTGTATTTGTGGACCACACTAATATTTTCCATTATTTTACCTTAGTTTTGCTGCATGTTAAGTTCTGTCAGTCTTACTGTCATGGAAACATTGATTCCCCACTGTAATCACTGCTGGTGTAAAACACAGCTGCCTAACAAATGTACACTGGAATGGGCTCCTTTTAGCATCTGTGAAATCTCAATACAGTGTATAACTGCTCTTTTTAGAGTGCATCAATCATGGAAGACTGAGACAGAATTAAAGAGTTTAGCCCTGCTTGGCTCCCTTTGTATCTAATTTAAGCATGTATGACCCATTGCAGTCATTGTTGTGCTTACCACAGCTGTTTCTTATTATTAAGAAAAGCAGCTTTGCGTGCAGAACATAAAACAATAAACGCTAGCCATGTGGATAGAGTACATTTGCTTCTAAAGCTTATAAATATACACTTAATAAAAAAGCAAGGTGACACAAACCATATTTCACAAGAACAAATGGTATCAAGTTAGGCAATAAAATCTAACACCTCCTGCTCCAAACAAACAACAGCAAAAAACACAACAAATATTGAATCCAACAATTCCAGTCACTGCAAACAAAAATTGTAATGGATAAAGTTACAATGAGCACAAAAAAATGGATTCAGTGCTTAAGAATTATGGTACAGAAAGAGCATCTTTAAGTTTTTTCATAAAATGCCACCTAATTTAACTTCTAGAGACTACTGAGAAGTACAGAAATTATAAAAATGTTGCTAAGTGAATGCAAGACGATGAACTTAATTTTACTTGTATGTGAGTATATCCACAGAAAAAATTTGGAAACGCTTTTTTTTGGAACATTTGCCTGATCTAATTTGTAATGTGAAACTCCAGTACTTAAGTAATTGTAACAAATAAGTATTAACACATTGACAGTTAATCCTACACTTTATAATTCCCTGCAGGTGGAAAGTTCATAAAGGTAAAATCATTGAGGCAATTTAAGGACTTTATTCATCAGGAAACATCAATCAGTAGAGGTCAAAATAATAAAATTGTAACTTAAATTTTTAAAAATTAAGTTTCTCTATATGTGCCCCCTTTACCTGTTAATTATAACAAAAAAAGTTTTTAAAACAGTGTTTTCCGCATTATACTCTTTTCTTTCATCTCGTTTCAAACTAAAGGTCAGTATATTTCTAAGTGGTCCTTGCTGATTGTAATTGGTAGGTGCTACCTAAGAATGATTTTTTTATTTTTTATTTTTTTTTTTTACTTTCTGGTAAAAATACTAGCAGCTACTAGGAGTTCAGTAAGCACATGATTCTTTTCTTTTTCTTTTTTGATATGAATGATAATCTTCTACATTAGTCTTTTATTTAAGTTCTTTTTTAAAATTTTGCTTCTCCAACTTACCTCTCCTCTCTCTTTTACGATAATGGTTTATACTTTAAATTTTCCCATAGTGCCGGGGCGCCTGGGTGGCTCAGTTGGTTAAGAGACTGCCTTCAGCTCAGGTCATGATCCCAGAGTGCCAGGATCGAGTCCCGCATCGGGCTCCCTGTTCAGCAGGGATTCTGCTTCTCCCTCTGACCCCACCCCCTCTTGGGCTCTCTCTCTCTCTCTCTCTCTCTCTCTCTCAAATAAATAAATAAAATTTAAAAAAAAAAAGAAAATTTTCCCATAGTGCCTTCTTTATCACGCTTTTCTTTTTTCGTTTACTTTCTCTAAACATTCTTTAAAAAGGCTATAAGGCTAATACTTATTATAAGAATATTTGAAGGCTCTCCAGAAATCTGTACATCTCTGGCTTCAAAAACTCTATTATATACTGGTAGATAAATTAGTCTGTGAACTCTGTAAAACCAGGGGCTGTGTGTAACCCTGGGTCATACTGGCCTAGTAGTAAAAACAAAGTTTTCTGATAAGCAAAATTTTGCTTTTCCTATCCATTATTACAAATACTAGTCTCTCTTAAAGTCTTCTTTCTTACCATTTGGAGCCCAAATGGGTTGTCTAATGAGTACCATGAGAAGACTTCAAGTTCTCATCTTTCTCTGATGGTCAGGATGGCTGTTATCCAGACACAGTATGGTTTCTTACTGTCTGTCTGCCACAGCCCTCTGTATCCCAGCCTGCATTGCTGACCCAAAGAGTCTGCCTCTACCTTTCCCAACCTTGATACTATCTTCTATCCTCTCTTATATGTTGCCCAAATAACACTACTCTCTGATTCCACTGTCTCAGAGAAGTTTGTCTGGAAAGAGTGGCATCATTTTTAAACTTGCTGCACATGTCTTTCTCTTCTCAGTACTCAGGTATGAGTTCATGGTATTGGACTCACAACAAATTTAAATGAGAAACACCAAGCATTATCCCTTCTGAAGAAGGGAAGTTGACCCCTGAGAGAGTTTTAGTAAGCAAGCTTTCCGTCTGACCCCTGAGGGCTCTGTTTTTCACTAAGCATGTGTATTTGATGGTTTCTTACGTAATGCCACTCCCATTACCCCAACCCCGCCCACATGAAGTATGTCTGCAATCTTCATACAAAGCAAATCCTGGTGGATCATCATGACCTTCTAGACACGCATTATAGATTCAAGTTAGAAGTGTCTGCTGCACATTACATTAACCTTTGTTATTCCTGAAGCACCATCCAAATATCTATGCTTAATATACGAGTAGTTAAATAAAAGTATGTTAAATAAAATTGCTTTAAAGAAAAAGCCAATTATTTATACCGAACCAGGAGTTTTTAATAATAATAAATTGATTGATTTCTGTGTTTTAAAAGTCTATATTGTCGGGGTGCCTGGGTGGTTCAGTCGTTAAGCATCTGCCTTAGGCTCAGGTCATGATCCCAGGATCCTGGGATCGAGCCCCGCATCGGGCTCCCTGCTCGGCAGGAAGCCTGCTTCTCCCTCTCCCACTCCCCCTGCTTGTGTTCCCTCTCTCGCTGTGTCTCTCTCTGTAAAATAAATAAATAAAATCTTTAAAAAAAAAATCTGTATTGTCACCCTCAGTATGTGCTGCGCACCATACTCAGCCTTACAGAACTTATGGTGAATACAACATTCTGTAAGGAGAATTGAATTCACAATCTAGTGGAAGAAACAAACACTAAACAAGTGGACAAATACAAAAATAAATGTTGACAACTTTTTAAAAGTTCTCTGAAGAAATAATAGTCTAATGAGAGAGAATAGAGAAATTGAAAGTAGAAGGTCATCAGGAAAGCATCATTTGTCAAATAAAAATAAAAAAAAAAAGGCATGAAAAGAACTGGAAGGAGACCCTTGAGGGTCTCACATAGCCTGTAATACAGGCAAGAGATTGATGTGTTCTGTCATGTGACAGAGGATGGTGTGGCATACCACAAAGAAAGGAAGATGGAAGAGAGCTAGCCCGGGCAGAGCCCTGAAGGAGCTGCTAAGAAGTTTGTATTATTGGGTGCCTGGGTGGTTCAGTTGGTTAAGCGACTGCCTTCAGCTCAGGTCATTGATCCTGAAGTCCCGGGATCGAGTCCCACATCGGGCTCCCTGCTTGACGGGGAGTCCGCTTCTCCCTCTGACCCTCTTCCCTCTCGTGCTCTCTATCTCTCATTCTCTCTCTCTCAAATAAATAAAAAATCTTTAAAAAAAAAAAGTTTGTATTATTTTGAATTTTCAATAGGAAAATATGATGCTTTTAGTAAACTGTTTTTTGCATTTGCTATATAACAAAATATATCTGACAGTCCCTCATATATGATGATATGCATATTTAAAAAGCAATACTCATTTTTATCTATAAAACTGGAAATATGTATCCAGAATTTGCAAGAGTTTGTGACATACAATTTTAACAATTTCCAAGTGACTTTGTATCTCTATGCCTTAATATTTTAAACTCATTATAAATGCTCATAAATAAATAAGAAATTTTAAATATAAGATTCCAGAATATTCATTTTAACATTTATTTCTGTAAAATGATTTATGTCCGTGGATGTCTACTATAAAACATGCACTGAATTTTTAGTGAAATGAAGTCCCCAGTTTACTCAGGAGTAATATTTTATGAAAAAAACCTTTTTCTTTGCTACTCTCTCACTTTTTAATTATTATTTTGTTGTATAAGTAGGGATCTGTATATTCTTTTTTTTTAAATAAATATATTAGAATTCACTTACATCATTATTCATTTTGAAGCTGACATTTAGTCAGTGAGAGCTATTTAATCTGATTTCTGTGTGGGTTAGCCGGATTTCCATTAGTCTGGGAGCATTTTCTGACTTTCTTGGACAATTAGGTAGTCAGCTTACTTTCCAGTTACCCTGTCCCAGACCTGAAGCCAGTCATTTCTGCAAGAAGCACTTGTGGGTTTGCTTGTTGGTGGTTGGTTTTTTGTTTTGTTTTGTTTTTGTTAGGGAATAGTTTCTGAAGTGGGCATGAAATGTGGTCATTGTAAGTATGTTTACTCATTTCCTTATTACTCCTATAAACAAATTTAACTTTTTTTTTTTTAAGATTTTATTTATTTATTTGAGAGAGAGAGAATGAGAGATAGAGAGCACGAGAGGGAAGAGGGTCAGAGGGAGAAGCAGACTCCCTGCCGAGCAGGGAGCCCGATGTGGGACTCGATCCCGGGACTCCAGGATCATGACCTGAGCCGAAGGCAGTCGCTTAACCAACTGAGCCACCCAGGCGCCCAACAAATTTAACTTTTGAGGTGCAAAATAATAACATGGTTCAAAATTCAAAACTGTGACAAATGGTATATTCACAAAAGTTGAATTCACTTCATTACTTTCAACTCACCTGTAAGTAACTATTTTTATTAGTTTTAAAGGTTATTATTCTTATATAAAATTCTTCCAAAAATAACTTTATTTTTATTTCTTATGTAAAAAAGTAACATATATACTGTTACACATAATATTTTAACTTAGTAATATATCCTAAAAAGTATTCCTTCTAAGCTCATAGATTTTTCTTATAATTTTTACAGTTGTATAGTATTCTAATGACTAGATATATCTCTTCTTCCCAGTCACTAATCTATATATGGTATTAGATTATTTCCAGCATATTGCTATTAAAATTGCATTTGTGTATCCGTTTTTGTTGTTGATATTATGTCATTGTTTATTTTTAAATTAGTGAGTGTGTATCTTCAGGAAAAATTCCTAGAAATGAGATTTTTGGGGGAAGGGCCAAAAAAATGTGCTTCATAACATTTTTTACAGATTCTCTCAATAGGGATTGCATCAATACATGAATTTTTACAATCTTGTCAGTTTTGCCTTGTTTAATCAAGCTTTTGGCATTTTGCCACTGTAAAAGATGAAAAATATCTATCTCAAAGTAGTTTTAATTTACATTTATCTTAGCATAAGTGAAATCAAACAAGTTTATAAATAACTTTACGTATATTTTAGGGATAAGTATGGCAGTTTATTTCTTTTGTCTGTTTTTCTAATACATTTTTCACTTTCAGTCCCTCCATTATTTTGATATTGTTTATTTTTACATTGAGATATAATTTATAATTATATTGAGATATACAATGAAATATCCAAGTGTTACTCATAGAGTTTGGAAAACTTGACTAATACTAATACTATTACACTGAAGTAACCATCACTTCAGTCAAGATAAGGAGAATTTTCCATGATCCGAGAAAATACTCTCATGCCGATTTCCTGTCAATGCCAACATCTGCTCCCTGAGGCAAACTCTGTTTTGATTTTAAGTAGCATATGTTACATTTATATTCTCTTAAATTATATGTTAATAGAGTCATATTGTATAACTCTTTGGGTTGGGTTCAACATTATCTCTCTGAGGTTTGTCCATGTTGCTGCATGAATCAGTAGTAGCTCATGTGTTTTTATTGCTGAATGGTATTCTATAATCAGTTTATCCATTCCTCTGTTGGTTGTTTCTAAATTTGGTGTATTATAAATTAAACTATTATGAGCATTTGATATAAATATTTTTGATAATATGCTTTTATTTCTCTTTGATAAATACATAAGTTAGCATGTATAAGAAATTTTAAGAAAATGTTGAACTATTTTTCAAAGTGCTTATGTTATTTTATATAGCAATGATCCACATATGAGAATTCTAATTGTTCTACATCCTTGCCAAAATTTTATGTCAATTATTTTTAATGTTAGCCATTCTAAGGAATGATGATCATATCTTATTGTGGTTTCATATTGCATTTCTGTTATGATTAATAATGTTGAGAACCTTTTCAAGGACGAACTGGCCATTTGAATATCTTTTTTATAAAATGTAGGTTCACATTTTCAGCCATTTTTATTACATTGTTTCAGTTATTTATATTTAGTGGTTTTATTTTATATCCTGGTTACTATTCTTTTGTCCATAACAGGCACTGCCAATATTTTCTCTTAAATCTCTGCCTTGTCCTTTTATTTTCTAAATGATACTTTTTTGATGTGGAAAAGTTTTTAAGTTTGTTGAAGTCCAATGTATCACTTTTATTCCTTTGTGATTAGTGTTTTTTGTCTTAAAAACACTTTCCTACCACAGGGATACCAAAATATGCTAAATTTTCATTGTAAATCTTTATAATTGTAGCTTTTTTGATTAAGCCTATGATCAATCTTATATTTATTTTTGATATGATGAAAGTTAGGGGTCAAAGTTTTTTTTTCCCCGTATTTCTATAGTTGTTCAAAAACAATTTTTTCTAAATTTTCTTTTCCAATTGAATTTCTTTGAAGCCTTTGAAGAAAATAAAGTGATTGGATGTGTGTGCTTCTATTTCCAGCCTCTATTTTGTTCCATTGCTCTATCCCTATATTCTTATGCCAATACCATACTTTCTTGATTACTGTAGATTTTTACTAAGTCTTGAAAACATGAAATGCAGATTCACCAACTCTTCATTTTCAGTATTGCTTTGCCTATTTTAAGTCTTTATAATACCTTATGAATTTTACAATCGGCCTGTCAGATTCTACCAAAAAAAATAAATACTGCAAGTGTTTTAATTTGGGACATTTAATCTGTAGGTCAATTTGGAGAAGACTGGTATTTTAATAGCAAGTCTTCCCATTCATGACCTCAATATATTTCCTTATGTATGTATTTATGATTCTTTGATGTTTTTCTTGTAGTTTTCAATGTAGAGGTTTTGTATACTTGTTAAATTTATTCATAAAGATTATGTTGTTGAATATACATTGATTGGCTATTTTTTAGCTTTCTAACTTCCAAACATTTGTTTCTTAAACAGCAATGTAGTTGGTACATTGACCTTGTATTATGCAACTCTGATCGATACTAGTTTTACATATGTATACATATGTATTCAATACTAGTTTTACATATGTTTAGAATTTTCTACTTGTAGAATTAGCTCCTCTGCAAATAAAAATGTCCCTGAGAAAGAACCACCTAAATAACATGATGCTGAAATAATATACTTCATTCTCTTAGATATCCTAAGTACATGATCACATTCATGGAATATCCTCATACTCTACCGGACATTTTAGTCCCTTCTGTAAAATTATTTATGCTTCTAGTTTTGCTTTTTGTCTGATTGCACTGGCTAGAATCTCCAGTTCAGTGTTGAGTAGTAAAACATCTTTGTTATATTCTCATGTTAATTGTGATGCTTCTAATACTTCATCATAAAGTGTACTGTTTCTGTGAATATCCCATGTCTGTCTCTAAAATTTAAACAAGTTTATGCTAGTTACATGGGTTTTATTTTATTTTTTAATTTTTATTTATTTAGAACAACATAAAATAGCAAATAAAAACACCATGATGAGAGAGAGATTGCAGAAAGCAAAAAACTTTGTTTTAGTATCTGTTTTAACAACACTATAGCACATTTTTCTACATTTTTCTACTTTTTTGAACAAGGGATCTACATTTTCATTTTGCACTGGGCCCTGTAAATTATACAGCTGGACCTGCCCTGCTTCCTGATGCTCCAGATTATATCTACTACATCTGTTCTGCCAAATCAACTTTTTTTTTCGTTTGTTTTAATATGAAAGTGGGTTGAATTTTATAAAATTATTTTGGAAATTTATTTAGTTGCATTACAGTATCTGCTTTGCTCTACTATTCATAATGGTCTTGGCTTCAGAGTGACAGTAAAACTCACTAGAAAGAATAAATTTCACACACATTTCCTTTTCTTTTTTAACAGCTTTGTTGGAGTATAATTCATACACAAAAACTGCACAGGGGCTTCAGTTTCCAGTTACATGTGTAAGTCCTCACTCTGCTTGAACAAGTAAAAAGTTAAACAAGCTGAAATATCAACAACTCTTCTATGATCTATAAAACAGATGAGAACATAAGAGAAACTACTAATTCCAAGATTGGTGAGACAGACAGAAAAATACAGGAGTGACAGGCTTACCTGAGTAGAGATTCATGAGAAAAAATTACCCTGGGAACCAATACCAGAGTAGGAAAACCTGTGCTGTAATGACTAATGAATTGCTGAAACAATGGACATCCACATGCAAATAACTGAGACACAGACTTTACCCCCTTCAAGAAATGGACTCAAAGTAAATCACAGACCTAAATATAAAATGCAAAATTATAAAGATTTTAGAAAATAACATAGGATAAAATCTAGATGACTTTGGGTATGGCAATGACTTTTTAGATATGATGCCAAAGCCTCTATCCATGAAAGAAATAATTGATAATCTGGATTTTATTAAAATTAAAAAGTCTGCTCTGTGAAAGATAGTGCCAAGAAAATGAGACTAAGATAATTTATTTGCAAAAGACACATCTGATAAAGAACTGTTATCCAAAATATACAAAGAACCCTTAAAACTCAACAAGAAAGCAAACAGCCCAATTAAAAAATGAGCCAAAGATCTTAACAGACAACTCACCAAAGATATACAGATGGCAAATAAACATATGAAAATATGCTCCACATCATATGTCATCAGGGAAATGCAAATTAAAAAATGAGACACCAGTACGCACCTATTAGAATAGCCATTATCCAGAATACTGGCAATACCAAATGCTGGTAAGAATGTGAAGCAACAGGAACTCACATTCATTAATGGTGAGATTGCAAAGTGGTACAACCATTTGGGAAGACAGCTTGCCATTTTTTTGTTTTTGTTTTTACAAAACTAAACATACTGGGATGCCTCAGTGGCTCAGTCGGTTAAGCGTCTGCCTTGGGCTCGGGTCATGATCCCAGGGTCCTGGGATCGAGTCCCTCATGGGGCTCCTTGCAGCAGGGAGCCTGCTTCTCCCTTCTACTCCTCCCCCACCCCCGCTCATTCTCTTTTTCTCTCTCTCTGACAAATAAATACATACAATCTTAAAAAACAAAAACAAAACAAAACAAAAAAACTAAACATACTTTTATCTAAGATCCATCATTCATGCTCCTTGGTATTTATTTACACAAAGGAGTTGAAAACATTTCCACACAAAAACCTGTCCATGATGTTTACTTTATTTGTAATTGACAAAACTTGGAAGTAAACAATATTCCCTTTTGAAGGTGAATGGATAAACCACTGTGGTAAAATTCCAGACAATGGAATATTATTCAATACTAAAAAGAAATTAGCTATCAAACCATGAAAAGACATGGGGGAAGCTTAAATGAATATAACTAAGTGAAAGAAGCCAGTCTGAAAAAGCTACATACTGCATGATTTCAACTAAACATTGTAAATAGGAGCATGTATTTAATTCTGATCTGACTCCTAGGGCATAAAAAAGTCCTCCCAAACTTTTTCACATCACAGCACACATAGAAAAAGATAATAAAAGTATGGTACACAGAAGTGATGAGAAGGCTAAGTAAGATTGATTCTGGCTGCACCCTACTGTGTTTCAAGTGTTTGATCATCAATCTGAATACTGCTAGTAGAGTTAAACTGGTGGTAATTACATTTTGTATATTTATTATTTTTACTTTAACCTAATAATATTGAAATAAATTTTACATGATGATTATACATTTTTTCATATTAGTATCTTTTAATAATTATTTTTGCAATTTTATCTATATTTTGAGCATCTATATTCAGAAGATTGGCCAATAAGTTTTATTTGTTGGTTGGTTGGTTGGTTGGTTGGTCACTTTGTCATTTGTATTCTTTTTGTTTTAGGGAAATTTATATCAGGAGTATGTAGTTTCTGTAAACTGTTTTGGGTAGGTGTCCACATTTTTGTTTTAGTTTTTTCCTACAGAATATTTTATAAAAAATGAAAATGATCTTTTTCTTGAATGCTTGCTAAAATCTTATTCAAGACTGCCTTGGCACTGTCTCTCTTTATAGATAGAGAATTTACAACCTTTTTATATCGACTGCAGTTATTGATCTCTTGAGGTGCTATGCTTGTTTCTGAGCCAGTTATAAAAATGTATATTTTTCCCAGAAAACTGACCATTTTGTCTATGTTGTCAAATTTATTGCCATAAAGTTGAACACAGTATTCACTTATTATTTTATCTCTCTTGCTTAAATCTTTAGTTATGTGCTTTTTTTGTTCCCAAAATTGCTTGTATATGCTTTCCCCTTTTTCTCTTTTCTTTTCTTTTCTAATCATACTTTCCATAGATTTGCTGATTCAATAGTGTTTGTAAAGAATAGGAATTTTTAATTAATAGACTATATAATGTTTTTTCTGGTTCATTAATTCTGGCTTTGTCTATAGCAATTACTCTCTTCTAACTATTCTGTCCTTCTAATTTAAAAAGTAAACTTTTAACACTATGTATTTTCCTATGAGTATTCTTTGGCTCTTTCCAAGCGTTTTCATATGTATTTGGTTCTTCTTTCTTGAAATATCTCTTGCCTTTAGACAATTGGTTCTTCCAGGACCCATGCTTGCCTTTATATTGTTAATTTCTTATGTTAACTGAATTTTATCTCTCTTCACTAAAGCCTTTTTATATAAAGGGATATGGTGCTGCCAAGTTCCACATGAATGATTAAATAGGGGGTAAAGTTCAACTGCTGCTGTTTAAAATGAGCCAGTGTCACATCTGGGACAGGAACCGAATTCTCCCTCCTGAGTGTCAGGGGTCATCTTGGACATTGCTCTTTCTCTCTAGTGCATTATTTCACACTGCTTATTGCTCCCAGCTTTTGTTTTATCTCTTTATGATCCTTCAAATAAAGGATCCATTTCTTTTTTGTTTTTAACATTTTATTTATTTGAGAGAGAGAGTAAGAGAGAGCACAAGCAGGGTGAAGGCAGAGGGAGAGGCCTTCCCAAGACTCTGGGATCATGACCTAAGCCGAAGGCAGATGCTTAACCGACTGAGCCACCCAGGTTCCCCATGAAGGATCCATTTCTTATTTTACATTGTAATTGTACATTGTAAATAGACTGATAGATTGGTTGGTCGATAGCTGTATGTGTATGTATATATGTGCATGGTGCATGTATATGTGTATGTGTGAATGCTTATGCATACATGTGTATTTTATTTTAATCAGTTATTCAAATGCCTATATTATAGAGTGGGTAAATTTTGAGAATGGAGGGGCTTAAGATATATACAATACATTTAATTTATTTCCTGTATTCTGAACCAGTTGAGAGATAGATAAAGGGTATGGAAGTCAAAATATCAAATTTTAGGAGTTGTGAATTATGTACTTAAGGTGCACAAGCACTATGATTCTATCACTGAATTTAACAGCATTATTCCTCCACCCAAACACATAGTACTAGAAAAACACTGTCCATTCTCCATAGAAAAGAGAATATCTAGAGAAGCAAAACAGCTAGTGTGCTTTCTGTAGGTAGGCAGGTCTGAAGACAGGGGAAAGAGAAAGACCTGAAATGCATATTCCTAGTTTTTATGCACCATTTACCATTCAGATAGTTTATTCCTCCTCCTAAGGGGAAGGGTGGGTGAGCAGCAAAAGGGCATCCAGTGCATCCAGTACTGTCCAGTAACATCCAGTACTAAGACAGTACCTGGATATTTGAGAAACTGAGAAACTTTCAGTGAATCTTAGATTCAAAGCAGCTGAGAGCTAATAGAGACGATAAAACATCTAAGTCATTGGTTAGCAGTAAATGGTGGATTTATAAGAATCATCTGAGGCGTTTTATCAACGTGCATCTCCAGTGGTCTTGATTCAGACTTCTGATCCAAGAAGACCTGTTGATGAGTTTAATAAGAGGAGCTAACATTTGTTAAGTGTTTAGGAAACTAATGCTCATCAGTTAGGAATGACTTATCTAAGGCTGTTTAGCAATATGTGGTTAAATGAGGATTAGAATATAAAAGCCTCACTCTTATCATTGCCTCTCATTGCCCAGACAAATGTTTTTTTTTTTTTTTCTTGGAAGCTAATTTGTAACTTTTTAGAGTGACAGATGGTAACTACACTTATCATGGTAAGAATTTTGTACTTCACATAAATGTTCAATCACTGTGAAATTAATATAATATTGTATGTCAATTATATTTTAATTAAAAATAAAGAATAATAATAGGATCTATCTGACAACTATTTGAGGATTAAATGAGATAATGTACATGAAGTACAGTATCTGATACCCTTGGTAACTGTCAATTATTTCACCTGAAAAATATAGGACAATTTATTTCAGTAATAATCTTGGCCTAAGAATGTTCTTATTTGGATTACTGAAACAATTATGAAAAAGAATGGGAAGGAAGAAGAGAAATGGAGAATTCATATGGTGCTGTATAGAAAAATGATAAAGATAACAAAAGGGAGATGAGACAAAAGGAAGCTAGCTCCAAGGTCCTAGCCCAAGATTTGGAGAAGACAGTGGCTATCCAAAAATAATTTGGTAGTCAAAATATGACATTCAGTTTGATATCGAACTAAATAAGCATTTGTCAAATCTTGCATTTGTTGAATTATTGTGTAAAAAAGATTAAATGAGAAGAATGAGACACAGAAAAAAAATTACCCAAGAAAGCATAGAGTTTCAAGGAGTGGATTTTTAATAGATGAGAGCCAAAGTGATGAAGGAAGATGAGAACTAAAATTTCTATGGCATTTTTTAAGGAGTTTATTGGTAAGATTTGCTAGAACAGGTATTATATCAGAAGATTGCAAGAGACTGAGAAGAGCCTGTATGTAAAAGAAGTGGATAGCACCTTCTTCCTGTGTCTTTTACACATAAGTGATGTACTCATGAATAGCAGATGACATACTTTGAGTTATTTTCCTTTTAGTGGCAATACATTTTGTTGAGTCATGTGTATTTTCTTCATAATGAAACTTTATCTTTACTGAGAGCATGTGTTTTGTAAGGTAATTTCCTATGAGTAGCGTCAATCAATAATCTAGCTTGTTTTGGAGTATTTTTGATAATCACTTGGCTTGAATGTAGCCAGAAGAGCTAGTACTTTCTTTTTCTCTTTCTTTCTTTCTTTCTTTCTTTCTTTCTTTCTTTCTTTCTTTCTTTCTTTCTTTCTTTCTTTCTTTCTTTCTTTCTTTCTTTCTTTCTTTCTTTCTTTCTTTCTTTCTTTCTTTCTTTCCTTCTTTCTTCCTTCTCTCTCTTTCTTTTCTTTCTCTCTTTCTTTTTCTTTCTTTCTTTTTTTCTTTCTTCTTTCTCTCTTTCGTTTCTTTCTTTCTTTCTTTTCTCTTTTTCTTTCTTTTTTCATAGATAGCATTTTTAGAAAAAAACACTTCTCATAAATAATCTGATTAATACTGTTTGGTTGTCCCTTCCAGGAGTGATTTGTGACAATTGGTATGATAATGAATTTTCATCAAGAAAATTTTAGGTGAAATAAGTAAGATATAGAATAGTAAATTTCACAAATATATTAAAATACAGGATTTAACTAAAAAACTGTCTCATGCTATCATAAGATATATGTATTATAAGTTTGGCACTCCACCCAGATTGCCTTAGATATCTTTTATAGTTTGTGTATTTTTCAGAGAAAGGACTCCCAGGCTACTAGAGTGTATTTTCTTGATATTTTCTGAAAGCCAGACAGTGCCTGAGAATTTTTTTCTGTCTGGAGCTGCCCGTAACCAATGACTAACAAGAATATGACAGTTGTAAGAAAGACCTGGCTCCTTTGCCTTAGGTCAGTTAAACTGAGAAGTAAAACTTATACTTCACTGTCCCCTTATGGAATCAGATCTATGCTACCTTCTGCATGACCTAGCCTGAGGTCTCATCCTTGTTTGGCAGCCTCCTGTTTTTTACTCTGTTGCTTACATTTCCTTATTGGTTTTCCCTCAGAACATGTCCTCAATGTATCATTAGCAAATTTATCCTCAATTCAGGAGTCTCTTTCTGGGGAGACTAGCCTAAGAAAATGCTTCATGAGATTTTTGGGTACTTACTGTGTAGTGTATAAAGCATCTTATAATGAATGAGTTATCCCAAGGAACTAAGTATCCAAATGAAGTATCTTCAGACTATTAAAGAGTTAATCATCATAATAATACCTATTTAAAATATTTATTGAGCACCAATATGTATAAGGTACTGTTTATGGAATCACCAAAGCAAATGTCATATTCCAAAGGAAGAAGCAAGACTATGGAGGAGGATTTTCAAAGGATGAGTTATAAAAGATTTTAATTGTTTTGATACTTCTCCATATTCACTCACATTTGTGAAGTCTAACGGTATCTGGAGTTAGAGGCTAGAATAGGATTTACCAACAAAGTTATGGTCTCCTCTGAGTTCCACTTCCCCATCAGAGGAGGAGGGAGTGAAGCTTTAAGAAAACTCAGTGAGCGGGGTGCCTGGGTAGCTCAGTCGGTTAAGCGGCTGCCTTTGGCTCAGGTCATGATCCCAGGGTCCTGGGATCGAGCCCCGCATCGGGCTCCCTGCTCAGTGGAGAGTCTGCTTCTCCCTCTCCCTCTGCCTGCCTCTCTGCCTACTTGTGCTCTCTCTCTATCTCTCTGTCAAATAAATAAATAAAATCTTTAAAAAAAAAAAAAAAAGAAAGAAAACTCAGTGAGCTTGATTAATGCCCTGTGAAGAGTGCACTGGCATTCAACTCCTATAGAGATATCTAAAGGGAGAGTGATGAAATGACTAGCAGCTTTGACACACAAGTGATAGAAAAGTAGCTGCTTTGGGTGGCCCACCCTCCCAGAGCTTGTTGGGATAAAGCATCTCTTTTTACCAAAGACCAAATGTGTGCCATGCTACAAGAGAGTTAGCATGGTTTTGTCTTGGACACCATCCAAGAAAACTGCCTTGAGTATAAAAAGATCTCAGCAAAGAGACATTCGAGATACCACTATAAACTTAAAGTTGAACAAAGACAAAATGGCTGAAATGTGTAGAGATTCCTTTTCAGGACATCTTTAGATAACTAACAGCCAGCTTCTAAATTATGGGCAGCATCCATAAAATTTTCCAAAGTGAAAATTCAATTAAAATACTTTCAAGTCCCCAAGGCTGATGCTGTATTAGTACAAGACTAAGTTGAGTTATAACATTCCTCTTGCTGCTACATTTTCTCTTTCTTTACAGCAAAACCTTGTAAAGATCAGAAACTTTGATTATCATGATAGGAAAGGGAAGATCACCCACTTTTTATGACCCCAGAAGCATCATTCCCATTAAAAAATGTGGGTGCTGGGATGCCTGAGTGCCTTAGTCATTAAGCTTCTGTCTTCGGCTCAGGTCATGATCCCAGGATCCTGGGATTGAGCCCCGCATCAGGCTACTTGCTCGGCAGGAGGCCTGCTTCTCCCTCTCCCACTCCCCCTGCTTGTGTTCCTGCTCTCGATGTCTCTCTCTCTGTCAAATAAATAAATAAAATCTTTTAAAAAAATGTGGGTGCTGTTTCAGAACGTATGCAGCATAGCAGTTAATGGATAAGAGAAATAGAAGTGTTGGATAGGAAAAGAGCAAAGTGAACTAATCATCTTTCCCAATAGACTTGAATGCTAAAAGGGCCAGGGAATAATTTATAGCCTAAATTAAGAATGAAAATTTGACAAACACACATGGCTACACAATCGAATGACAATAAACTGAGACTGTGTATCATGATTTGGAATGATCAGACTGTTTTTGTTACCTAAGTGCCACCATAAAATTCATGTGTTTAGTAGGTAACTTCCAAGATGGTCCTCAATGATCTTGTGTACATGTATTCATGCCCTTGTATAATCTTCTCCCTCTGACTGTGAACTAGGTCTGGTGACCCTTTTCTAATGAGTAGAAGTATGGCAAAAGTAATGCACATCACTACTGAGATTAGGTTCGCAAAGACTGTAAGCTCTGTTAGCCTGGCATTGTTTATCTGACTTTGTGCAGGTTCATTCTAATCAAGCCAGCTACCATGTTAAAAGCTGTTGCACGAAGAGGCCCACGTAGCAAGAAAGTGAGAGAAGCCTATCATCAACAGCTTGTGAGACATTTAGGCCTTCTTTTCAACAGCTTGTAAGGAAATAAATCCTGTCATCAATAAGTAGAATAAGCTTGGAGATTGATCCACACCCATCAGGTCCACAGATGAGAATATATCACTGACCAGCACCATGATTACAGCTTTGTGTCAGACCCAGAGCCTGAAGGCCCAGCTGAGCCATGTCTGGATTCTTGACTCACAGAAACGGCAAGATAATAAACATTGTTATTTTAAGCCACTAAGTTCTGGGGCAATGTGTTAAAAAGCAATAGATAACTAAACATGAACCTTGCCTTCGAGTTCATCCACAGTGATCAGAGGATGTAAGTCTAGCAAATAAATGTAAGGAACAGTAAGAAGCAAAGATAAAAAATTGTGTTTTCTCCTAAGGACCTGCTCTCATAAATGTAACCATTACAAAATCTACATAAGACATATCTGATTTTCAGCAGTTTACAACGTCACAGCGGAGATGTGCACCAAAGCAGGATGTCCTAAGGGATAATTAAAAATGTATATACTGGAGAATTCCAAGGCCCTATTTGTAGAATTCATAAAGTCCCAGAAGGCTGTAAGTTCTTTTCCTTATCTCTAGCTCAGAACTCCCACTAACAATGAGTTGTCTCCAGTTAATGATCATCTCATACTTTCACATATAGAAATTCACATGCACACACATGCATAATGTCCAGAAGGTATTTAAGTGTAGAAGACTATATCAAAGATTAGAATAGTGGTGGGAAGAACAGAAGATATATTGATGGTCAAACAACATATGTTGATTTAAATAGAATTTTAAGAGCAAAAATTACAATTATTATTTCCCTCCAATTAGAAATTTTTATAAGCTGCTTCATTTTATATGGTACCCAATTCCATATAATCTCAGTATTTAGTTAGCCAGGCAATGCCCTTCCATTTATAATTCTCTGTCCCTTCTTTCTTAAGAACAAAAATATATTTCTCTAATTAATTATCCTACGTTGTACACTTGGTTTCTCTCTTCAGTTTCTGAGGCCCTTAGCTAATACTCATACTCTAAAGGTCAACCCCTCTACCCTAGACACCTATTAAAATACTGTATTACAAAAGCATGATGATTTTTAATTAAAATCAATTCTGTTTCAAGCTGTTACTTTTTACCTGGTAATGGAGGTTGACAGTGATCTAATTTAGATCGATGCTATGGACACTGAGGTGTGCTCCCCATATATCCTCCTTTTTTTAAAACAGAAGCATTCATTTCCCCCAGCTGCTTAGGCTGTGACAACTGAACCTGATAGCTGAATGCCCTATGCTAAAGAAAGCCACCTTGTTCAAATTTGGGACATTCCTTTTGAGAGGCAGTCTGCTTCAATGACTGGCCAATGTTGGGGTATAAAAGTCACACCTCCTTGCCACAGTATTTTTTCCCTTGCCTAAGTCTGTTCCTATGCTATCCCTGTATGTTAGTCACTCCTAACTTTCTGCACACACACTCTATGTGTAGAACTTGTGTGTTTATCACTGTCAGTAAATCTTTACCTTTGAGTTTTATTCCCAGGGAACCTAACCTGCAAATATTGGCTGGATAGAATAGCAGATTGGAGGAGGATGTTAATGAATGGATTTTAGATATATTGGATTCTGTGTACTATTAGATAGCTAGTGTAAATCGCTTGCTGGTAGCAAAGAGAATAAATAAAAGAGAAAACAAAGTTGAATAAATAGATGTTGGAGTCATCAATACACTGATATATTTTAAATCACAGGAGTTAACTAGTTTCTTTTTGTTGAAAAAAAAAAATCCACAAAGCTACAAACAAAACTTGTCCTTTGGTTTCCAGGACAGTGAAATTGGTTTTTCTCAGGACTTTTTCCCCAAGTTCACTTCTTACTGCTTACCTGCTAATAAAACAGTCTAATTATTCATAAGTTAAATAACTAATTCATTCAAATAATACCAACTTAACTCCTATAATGGACCATAGAAGATCTAAGATATGTTGTAATGAACAGAGAAAATTTTCTTTTCTTTTTTTTTTTTTTTAAAGATTTTATTTATTTGACAGAGAGAGACACAGCGAGAGAGGGAACACAAGCAGGGGGAGTGGGAGAGGGAGAAGCAGGCTTCCCGCCGAGCAGGGAGCCCGATGCGGGGCTCGATCTCAGGACCCTGAGATCATGACCTGAGCCGAAGGCAGACGCTTAATGACTGAGCCACCCAGGCGCCCCGAACAGAGAAAATTTTCACTTAATAATTAAGAGATAGACATCAATAATGTGACAGAATAACAATCCAGGCGATTATGGGTGAACTTGTTTGTGTGCTTAGCATCATAAATAAGACCAGTGTAGATGGAAAGTAGTAAATGAAGCAGGAGAATATACAGAGATGAGTTAAAAAATTTAACATGTGTTATATATTATAGGGCTTTTAGACCATGCTTTGAATTTGTTCTTCATTTTAATAACAGCAGGAAGAAACTGGAGATTTTATGCAACACATAAATTTATGCATTAATTATTAAAACTTACTGAGCACCTACTCTGTATTAGTTTATATCTCTTAGTACTAGGATTCCAATGGTGAACAAAACAGATTACCTACTTGTATCTACATCCACATGATATAAGAAATTGACAATAGAGAAATAGTAGAGAAGAATAATAGAATAGAAAAGTGACAATAAATGAATAAACAACTAAATATTTGTGTAATAAAATATCAGGTAGTGATAAAACTCATACTAAAAATAAAGCAGCATAAGAATATAAAGAATGACAAAGGATATTAATTTAAAATGTGTAATCAGGGAAGACTTTCAGCACAAACCGGAATAAAGCACAACAAAGAATATGAAAATAATTGCATCTGTTGTTACAATCATATTTAAACTTAGAATGTTATATTAGCTGTAAAAAATTTTGAGATTCACAAGCAAATAGATGACTTTTAGAACCTTGACATTGGATAAGTTCACCTTGGAAGAGAATGTAGAAAGGAAAGAGATAAAAACAGAAGCAAGCGAAGCTCAACAAGAGTCTTTCTGTTGAGAAGAAAGAAGAGAGTCCCACTGAAATAGAGTGAAGTGAGAAGAGTGTAAAGTGGTGAAAAGGGTAAGTCTGAGAAAATGAGTAAGTTCTGAGAAATTCTCCTGGGAATGGAAAAAACGGGATAGCTTGGAGTGAGTTCAAAGGAGTTTTCAGATGACCATATTATACATTCTGTGTGCCGGTGAAATACATTGATCATGTCGAATTTGGTGACGTGGCAGAGCAGAAATTATTTTAGGACCACAGTTCTTAATAATGGAGGAGAGAGTGTGAGCCAAGGCAGAAATGGAGGAATTGGCAGTGGACAAGAAGAGAACTCTTTCCACTGTAACAAGGGGGAGATTCCCAATTGAAAGTAAGATTATCACCTCAAAATTAACAAGTACAAAGTGAACTCACTGAATTTTCCCAATCTTTATGTGTTTCCTAACTCATTCACTAGAACGAACTAAATGTCCGAGACAGAAAAAAAAAAAAAAAAGACAATCTTCAAATCCTTTTCCCCAGCACTAAAATCCAGCACAACCTTCTAAACTATCTCTAAACCCTTGAACTTCAGTGGGAGTGAGGCATACTGGTGAGATAAAGGTGAAGCTCTTCAGTGCAGTCTCAGTCCTGAGGCGATACCTTTTCTAAGGATGATGGTTGCTTTTTATATCTGCTATGTTCTGTTTTTTAATGTTCTCTTTATTTCTTACTAGTCCATCTCTCATTAATCCAATACCCTATTTTAGTTAATAATTCCTTAGTATCAGTTTTTCTTGTTCAAATTATTGTGCAGGTTCTCTCTCCCAGTCTTTGACCAGTATCTCTCCATCAATTCACATAAGAAGTGAAACTGAAATTCAAAACCAAATCTATTAACAACAGATAGTAATATTTATGAAACTGTACTATCAACATTCTATACCTACTTGAATAATGAACTCAAGTTTTTATTAAATATTTTAGTGAGCAGAACTTTTTAAAGAACATTGATTACCCATGTGGATCTGTGTTGCCAGGCAGTTTGGTTATGACTAGAAACATCATTCATTCAGTAAATATTGATTGAGCCCTTGCCATACTCAATGTATTGTTGTAGATCCTTGAACTAGAGAAATCAATCAGACCGATGAAATCTCTAATTTCATTGACTACTTCTGAAAAAGAAAGTGCCATAAGTTTTACTATTGATGTTTTGGGTGCTTCAGCATTTTTTATAGAAGAAACGGATGTATATATGCTTTGTGTTCTTATGATTACGAACACTCATATGCAAACTTTGTACATTTCTATAGACTGTAATTATTGACTATTATTACTTTACTCATCATAGTTTATGTTACGCCTACTAAGTTTACATATGTATAATAACAGGAGAAATAAAAAGCAAACGAAGATTGAATTTTAAGTTACTGTTTTATTGGGATTTTAACAATCTTACATTACAGAATATAAAAAGAGATTTGACACTTAAAGAGAATGAAAATAGAGTACACATAATGATGTTTTCTCTTCACTCAAAGTACCATTCAAAATGTATGATTCTGGGACGCCTGGGTGGCTCAGTCAGTTAAGCATTTGCCTTCAGCTCAGGTCATGATCTCAGGTTCCTGGGATCCAGCCCCTCATAGGTCTCCCTGCTCAGCAGGGAGTCTGCTTCTCTCTTTCCCTCTGTCCATCCCCCAACTCGTGCTCCCTCTCTCTCTCTCTCAAATAATAAATGAAATCTTAAAAGAAAATCTGATTTCACACTAAGTCACTATTTCATAAGTTCCACCTCTTGTAGATGAAAATTCCTGATGTTAATACCCCTATGGGCGCTTCTATCCCTTCCCACTTCCTTTTTGAAGATTATTGTAACAGAGGAATTCTTTCTGCTCAGAACTAATGGCAATTTGAAATATATTTTCATAAAGGTTTCTTATTTTTATGGAAATTCCAAAGAACTTTTCTCTTTATACTACTCACATCAAGCATTATACTTTTTTTTGAGGTGGAAATAGGTTATTTCTTAATCCAATACATCAAAATCTTGGCTTTGTGTATGCATTTGACATGTTACACATTAAATATCAAATACATTAATTAAAACTTACTATTCTTTAATGAGATAGGCATCTTACAAATTAGACAACTACAGAAGACACACATATTAAAAAAATCAAGTATTACTTTAAAAATAGTCATTGATGTATTTACTTAATAGTCAAATCTCCATCATTTCCTATCTAAAAATGTAAATATGTCAAAAAAGATGTAAATATATCACCAGAAATGTGTTTCTAATCATTGTCCCCTGATGCTTTTTAAAGGGTCACAGGAAAATAAGCACAGCATGGTGATAAGAAAGAATTTGTTGCAGAATAGACAAACATTGGAATCTAGGAAAGCCTTCTTTCTTGAATATCATTACCCCTATACACTTTCAATTTCTAAATCCCTTTTTTATAATTTCAAAAAAAATTTCAAAAAAAATTAATATACTCTCAAACTTAGGAAGAATTCTTATATTTGCACCACAAAATTAATTCTGAAAAATATATATTTTTTTAAATTTATTTTTTTAAAGTTTTCATTTAAATTCCAGTTGAAAAATATATAATTTTTAAATAAAGTATTTCTCTTATCAATTAGCTATTTTAACTACAGAAAATAGTTACAAAAAAATACCCAGTGTTGACTGGGTGGTGGTCAGTTAAGCATCTGACTTTGGGTCAGGTCATGAACTAAAGGTCCTGGAATCGAGCCCTGCACTGGGCTCCCTACTCAGCTGGGAGTCTCTCCCTCTGGTCCTCCCCGTGCTCATGCTCTCTCTCTCTCTCTCTCTCTCAAATAAATAAAATCTTTAAAAAAAAAACCCTGCCCAAAGTGTAACTGTTCATTTGAAAAGCATATAAATTGCAATAAGTTAACACAATTCAGATTTATGTTAATAATATGTTAGACATATAAATTTTGAGAAAATATATGCATAGTTGACCTTTCTTAATATGTAAATCAAGATTTCCAAATTCCTTGGTAGTGAAATATTACATGTAGATTGTAATACAGTAAATCTGGTTTAATATAACATGTTTATAGCTGAAATACCTACATTCTAAACAAACAAAACTGTACTTAATATGTTAGATGTTTCAAACATACAGCATATTTAAGGACATAATATGCAGTAGAGAAAAATGTATGGGTATTTCATTTTTCAACCAGAGAGAATTTAATCTTTACACTTAGTAAGGATTCCCTACGTGCCAAGAAAAAAAAAAGTGTTCTCTATCTTCTTTTATTTTTTGGGAATGTGTGACAGGGACTCTCCAAGTCTCTAAGTCGCTAGAAATAGAAGAGTAATCGGCTCTACCCTATTGTTTTATTTTGTCCTCAAACTATACTGTGAGTTATTAATATCCCCTCTACAACAGATCACAAAACTGGAAATAATAGTAGTTAAGTTGCAAAGTCACCATTATAGCCCGTGCCTGTGTGTAGAAATGGACAATTTGAAGACAATAGCAGTTTACTATACTTATTAATAGAAAAAAGATAATAAAGTCAGCTTTGAAACTTTATCCTATACTCCCATTTGTTTAGGATAGAGTTAGTTAATGAAAATGGTGTTATACAATTTTTAGATTTATTCATTCATTGCTGTGTCTGTGTTGAACATTGATTAACTTAGATCTCATATAAATAAGATTCCTTTCTTCATTAAGAAAAGAATCACAGTTTTAAACATTTATTTTCTCTGAGAAGGAAAGGGATTAAGGTGTTCAAATTAAAATCAATAAGAGCATGATTTGGAGGAGATACTATTCTACAGAGTTACATCAGGCAGGAACTATTATAAAGATATTTGCTTGTGATTGATAAACCTGAATATATATAATTAAAATCATAATCATAATCAAAGGACATGCAAAGTTTTGTACTTTCATCTAATAATATTTCATTACATTATTATTTTATTTTATACATTTTTATTTGAATGATGATTTGCATTCAGCTTTGCAAGTGCATATGTGAAAATTAAAACAAATCTGTGATCAAAAAATGGGCAGAAGACATGAACAGACACTTCTCTGAAGAAGACATACAAATGGCTAGCAGACACATGAAAAAATGTTCATCATCATTAGCCATCAGGAAAATTCAAATCAAAACCACATTGAGATACCGCCTTACACCAGTTAGAATGGCAAAAATTGACAGGGCAAGAAACAACAAATGTTGGAGAGGTTGTGGAGAAAGGGGAACCCTCTTACACTGTTGGTGGGAATGCAAGTTGGTACAGCCACTTTGGAAAACAGTGTGGAGGTGCCTCAAAAAATTAAAAATAGAGCTACCCTATGACCCAGCAATTGCACTCCTGGGTATTTAACCCCAAAGACACAGATGTAGTGAAAAGAAGGGCCATATGCACCCCAATGTTCATAGTAGCAATGTCCGCAATAGCCAAACTGTAGAAAGGACTGAGATACCCTTCAACAGATGAATGGATAAAGAAGAAGTGGTCCATATATACAATGGAATATTACTCAGCCATCAGCAAGGATGAATACCCAACTTTTACATCAACATGGTTGGGACTGGAGGAGATTATGCTCAGTGAAATAAGTCAAGCAGAGAAAGTCAGTTATCATATGGTTTCACTTATTTGTGGAACCTAAGGAACAGCATGGAGGACATTAGGAGAAGGAAGGGAAAAATGAAGGGGGGGAAATCGGAGAGAGAGATGAACCATAAGAGACTATGGACTCTGAGAAACAAACTGAGGGTTTTAGAGTGGAGGGGGCTGGGGGGATGGTTTAGCCCGGTGATGAGTATTAAGGAGGGCATGTACTGCATGGAGCAGTGGGTGTTAAACGAAAACAGTGAATTGTGGATCACCACATCAAAAACTAATGATGTATTGTATGGTGATTAACATAACACAATAAAATTAAATTTAAAAAAATCTGTGATTAGTTAGGCTCAAAGATCAGCTCCCATTCTTTTATACCAAGTTCTCCATCCTTAAACTTTTCTTGTTGAAGTCAATCTTTTTCTTACTATAAAATTTTACTACTTTCTCCAAGAAGTTCCCTTCTCATAGCATATAGAAGAAGCTAAACCATTATCTAATATATTTTTCTTGTTTCTGTTATAAAATATTGTCAGAGTTCATTAAGTAAAACTACCAACAAACCATTATTTAATATTCCCTTTAATTCATATAATAGTAGAATTCGATCTAATATTTAACCATAGAAATCACGTGTACTGGTAAGTATGTATGTTATAAAAGTCATTTTCCCCTCACATATCTTCTCACTGATAGCCATTTTTGGTAGCATTATTCTCCTGGTTATCCAGGATTGAATCACTTGAATTACACATTTTTTTCTCATTTTCCACATCTGCTGAAACTTATATTCTACATTCATCATTTACTTTCCATCCCCACAATCATCGCTTTTCCTTATATAACTTATTCACTTAGTGCAACCTGGTGACTCAGCACAGTACTAGGTGCTGGATGTCACCAAGCAGACATGTTCCCAGCCTCTGTAGATCTTGTAAAAAAGTATCTCTTGTGTCTTTTAGAATTTCACTACCTGTACTTTACCATGTTCTATCATAAATAGACTTTCCTTCCTTTCTGTTGACTTTGCTTTACCTATTTTTTTAACACAAGAGAAACATGATCAGATTACATGCCTGTCGAATGGCAGAGTTGATGGATCTTCTTTGTTTTGTTTTGGGTTTCATTCAACTGTGCACTTAGGTAAGACTAAAGTCCTTCTCAGAAGTACTCATGGAAGCAGAGTAATACACAGTGCAATTTCTAAGATATCTAGTTGTATCCAATATGATTATCTCCTTTCCTCACTGTCTGAGTCTCAGGCACTTGAAAGGTAGACCAGGCAAATTTGTCCAGTCCTACCATACTTTGCAATCTAGACTTTCCCTGACTCTTACCTTTGTACAGGACTTTATTGTTAAATTGTACATCTTCCAGGATGCAATGTGGCATCATCAAACGATTGATATTTCCTGCCATATTAGTTTGTAGGAATTGCACTCTCTGAAAAGATATAAAAGTGGTGTTGGGGAGTCAAGAGTAGAAAACAGTAACCCTGAACAGATGGTTACTTTAAAAAGGTAGTAGCAACAAAGAGGAATGAGATGGTTTCCAAGTTTTCTGTTTGATACAAACTCTGTTTCTTGGAATTGGGGCAAATGGTAGGAAAGAGTTCATGGCCCCATGTTCTTCCACTCATGCAGAGCTTGCAGTTGTTTCACGAGGTGATGAAAAGTTCTACCATTGATGGTTTTTATAACATTTAGTTGATATTTATCCCAATTTCTGGCATTTGTTTTTCTAATAGTCTCAGATTTAGTACTTTTAATGATTTTTCATGTGTTTCCTGTTTTGGGACTAGTTTAAAGGAAAGTAGGAAGAAGTTGACTCCATTGTAATCCAGAAGTTACCCCCAATTTTTTTTTATTGCAGTATAAATACTGAATAGGTTTATTTTACTTTTCTTTTGAAGATTCCATTAAGTAGTTGATTTATTCATCATGCCATCTGTTTTTTCCCCTTTTACTTTTAGGACACCAAAGGAGGAACATGTTTTGAAACTTTAGTTTAATAAAGAGAGAGAGAAACAAAAAGAGAGAAAAAGCAGATGAACTTACGCATGAACATGGACAAGCAGCCAGCTGTGTTTGCTTTCTTTTGTATCTTTAAACATCAGTTTAATATTACTTTTCTTTTTTTTACATGCATGCTGCCATAGATTGCCAACGAAGCATTTTTGGCCCACTTTCAAAGCATCATAAGAAAATATACCCACATGGCAAACATTTTTCTTTTCCCTTCATCCTAGTCATTCCATTTGTGACTGATGCACTACAACAAAATGTATACTTCAATAAAATGTGATTTAGTTTTTAAATTTGATCAAAATAGGTTTCCCTCTATAACATAAAAAGAAAAAAAACTAATTTTTATAATGGTAACTAGAAAATCTAGGAATAAATATTTTTGTAATATACAATATTATTTTAACCACTTTTAAAAATGCATTATTTAGTGTAATGCATCATATTTGTATTTTAAGAATACTTTATTATAAAAATAAAAGCAGGTATGTCTATTAAAGTCCAGTACAGAAATAAAATACATTAAAAAAAACAAACAAGGAAATATCTCATGATTGCTTGCCAGAATAATTCTGATGAAATGAAAAGTGTGATAAGCAGCATGTCCTCAAGGGAAAGAGTAAAGAAATCACAGCTCTAAGAGAACTGTATTCTGGGAATCATCAAATAAACAAGAAATCCAAGTAGGCTATTATTAAACCATGTAGGAAGTCTCATTTTTTTTAAGTGCAGAATGGTGTCACTGTACATAATTTCTAAAACTATTTTAGTTTTAAGTTTAACATATAACCAATTAGATAATTCCTGGCCTAAAAGTATTGTGGCAAAAGCAACCTGAAAGAAATTTAAGAACCATTTTAACACATGGATTTTATAACACATTTTTTTAAAAGATTTTATTTATTTATTTGACAGAGAGAGACATAGTGAGAGAGGGAACACAAGCAGGGGGAGTGGGAGAGGGAGAAGGAGGCTTCCCGCGGAGCGGGGAGCCCCGTGCGGGGCTCGATCCCAGGACCCTGGGATCATGACCTGAGCCGAAGGCAGACACTTAACGACTGAGCCACCCAGGTGCCCCAACACATGGATTTTAATGTAGTTGAATAAATATTCATTTTAAAATGTAAGCATAATCCTTAAACATTTTATAACATTTATGAAAAATATATTCATTGCAGAAAATTTAGAATATACTAATAAGAAAAAACTTTATTTTCTTTGCAAAACTTAAGGAAAATAAGTAGTACATGGTAATTACTTTTCTAATTTAATTTTCTGTTAATAAATGTATTACATATTATGCTCTGAGTTAAGTGTTCCTTGAATGACTGAATAAATGAATAACTAGAAATATCTAAACTAGTTCAGAGAAGCTATCAAAATTTATTTCATTTATGTATTCTTCATATATTTTTTTAAAGATTTTATTTTTTAGAGAGTGCACATGCACACACACCTGCATGTGCAAGTGAGGGAGAGGCAAAGGGAGCCCAGAAAGAGGAAGAGAATCTCAAGCAGAACCCCTGCTGAGCATGGAGCCTGATTTGGGGCTCCATCCCACCCCTGCGAGCTCATGACCTGAGCTGAAACCAAGAGTCAGCGGCTCACCCAACTGAACCACCCAGGGGCCCAGTCGTCCTCATATTTTAATTTCCATCTTCTTTTATACCAATATATTTGGACAATAATCATGAAGAAGGAAAAGGAGGAGAACAAGGAGAAGAAGAAAAATAGGAAGACAAAAAAAAGGAAGAAGGAGATAAGGCAGAGGAGAAGAGGAAGAAGTCAGTTAATACGTACAAAGCAACATTTTATGTGTGGATACCAACACAATGAGATAGGTATTTTTACTTTCATCTCCTTTTTTCCAATGAGGAAAACGAGACACAAATAAGTAAAATATCTTGTCTAAGTTAACATAACTATTAAATGTTAGAAGTAGAACTTGATTTTAAGAGTTTGGTTCAGGGGCACCTGGGTGGCTCAGTAGGCTAAGCGTCTGCCTTCGACTCCAGTCATGATCTCAGGGTCTGGGATTGAGGCCCACATCGGGCTCCCTGCTATCCCTCTGTTTGTGCTCTCTCTCTCAAATAAATAAATAAAGTCTTTTTTTTTTAAAGAGCCTGTTTCAAAGTCCATGCTTTTAATTGATATTTATTCTGATAGAAATAATGAAGACAGGTATACACAATGAAGATGAAGAAGATATGAGAATAAAATATATTTGCTTTCAATTCTTTACTGTTCGTTAGGAGAAAAAAATGAGTTCAGAACTGGTACTGAGGTTGTGTTCCACAAAGTCCAGAAGGATATAACTTTCTATCTCTTTGCTCCATTCTGCAAACCTCATTCATATTCTCCAAATTTCCCCAAGGTCAAGCTGGGTGTTTTAACCTTCACATCTACATTTTAACCAATCAGAAAGAAAGGACACAAGCTATACCTTAATGGACCTATCCTGAATTCATGCACATCCTTCTGCCTACATCTTCAATAGCAAGATTATACTCCATTAGTCATAGGTAGGTGCAAAGGAAATTGGAGTTTTTTTATGTTATTAAATGTTAACTTATTCTGAATCAAAGGGAAAACAAGTATTAGGTTAGAGTTAGCAGTCACTGTCATAGGGAGATACATAGATATTACCACAACTAATACATACAATTTTTTTAAGTTTACGGTTTATGTAGGTATTAAATGTCAGAGCTAGGGTTTGAGTGTAGCAACCTGAGTTAAGGCAATATGGCATTAAGAAGATTAAATAGAAGATACTAATTTAAAAAAATGTCGATTGAACTGATTTGGATGTGGACAACCTTGGAACAAGAATATAATTAGTGTTCATCTAAAATACTAAAAAGAAACTAAGATAATTAAGACAAGTATAGAACCACTATTGACTCTTAGGTTTAAGTAAAATATTGCCTAAGATGAAGATATCTTATTTTCACTGGATAGAATATTACACATATCAAGCCCAGTGCAGAATTTGTTGAGATTTCATAAAATATATTGTTTTGCTAAATATGGGGAAGATCCCACTAATAAATAGTTAGAAATCATCCTAGTTATAAGTAAATTATACTTCAGGCATGATTTAAAATTGTGTAAAAAGAAAAATATTTAATATTAAAAAGTTACATGCTTAAAATTTTTTAGATTAAAAGCTTATAGGAGATTAATCCCAATTCTTTCTTTTGACATATGACATAATCTTATTGGAATTAAAACTTAATGAAAAGTAAATATCATGTATTATTATTGAATCCAATGGTCTCTAAATATCATTACATATCATTATGTAATGATACACATAAATATCATTACAACTAAAGAATTTACATTTAAGAAAGATTATCTGAGGAAACTAATTTTTAAATCCAATTAAAGAAATTATATATAATTCATGTATATAGCCACTTTTTAAGAGCTTCATCCTAGTTTTGATGTAAAAATCTTCTGTCAGACTTAAACACAAGAGAAGCAGTATATATATATATATATATATATATATATATATAAGCAGTATATATAATGCTCTTAAGCATTATAGTGACTTTCTTTTTTTTTTTTAATTAATTTATTTATTTGAAAGAGAGACAGCAAGAGCCAGAGAGGGAACACAAGCAGGGGGAGTGGAAGAGGGAGAAGCAGGCTTCCCGTGGAGCAGGGAGCCTGATACGGGGCTCAATCCCAGGACCCTGGGACCATGACCTGAGCCAAAGGCAGACACCTAACGACTGAGCCACCCAGGCACCCCTGCTTTATAGTAACTTTCTACGCCCAATCAATCTACTCATATTCATTAAGATAAAATAAATAATTCTAGGGCTAAGCAAATAGGAAGGAGGATAGAAATATAAGGATCAGTATAGGAAGAAGGAAGAAAAGTTTCACCCCAAAGTTCAAATAAATAATAAAAATAAATCTTAGGTACTCAGAGATGATTTGAATTCTTCCCCGGGATTCCCTGGAGTTTGGTAATTTAAAACTAAAAAGAAAAAGTCAACCCATGAAATAAAGCAACAAATGCACTTCAAATTCTTCATCAAAGGAAGTAAGTTAAAATATAATTTCAGAGAAGTCAAAGCTTCTCCTCTTTGGGATAGAAAATACTCCTCTGTAAACATGCTGAGGAGCAGCCATGAAAACGAGCCATTCATTCCTCCTGCCTTGGGGACCCCATGGCTGACTCAACTCCTCTACATCCACCATCACATCTGTGCCAAGGTCACCATTCCATGGGTTTCTTCCAGCAAATCACTGAGTGGGGCGGGATATTGGTGCTGAACCATTTCTATGGGAAGTAGGACTCCTCTGACAGGTGCCTTTCATTCATGGATTCACCATTAGCCTGGCCAAAACTTTCTCAGAACTATGCTGTCATCTGAGACTTCCTACTCAATCCTTTTTTTCTTCCTACTTTTCTTCACAGGCCAGATCTATATTGTGGTCTGACGTTTCCCCTGCTTCCTTTCCTTTATTCTTCGTAGTCATTTTCCTTAATAAATCTCTTGCGTGTCTGATCCCATCTGAGCATCTGCTTCTTGGGGAAGCAGAACTAAAGCAGTTTGTGTAAGAGGTTACATCAGAGAGTGAATCCTGGAGCCAAGATGTAGGAAATTGTAGAATAGTATGTAAATTCTTGGGATAATTTTTATTGTTAATGTTTATAAATCACATCATTAGAAAACAGCTGATTCTCCCAAGGTCTTTAAAAGTAAGAATAACATGAGTACAGCATAATTTTGAATTTTTTATTTAATGCTATTTTTATTAACAAGAATTTTATTTAATATGGCATAGAACTACTTATATGGGAACATATGCCCTCAGAAAGGTATTTTTGGAGGTATTTTTTTTTCTGTGTACAATTTCTCTGGCAACTGCAAATCTAAGTTCTTGAAAGCAGTCAGTGAAAATACAATAAACAAAATTGTTAAACAAATTAACATGTAAGACATCTATGAGACCCTTTAGATATTTACATAATGAATGATTATAAGTAGATTTTTTCTCATATAATCCAAAAAATTTAATCTCTATAAAAATCTTACCTCATTTTCTATCATTGCATCTTTATTCTTTCGCACTTCAAGTGACAGTTTTATTAGACTAACACACAAACATGAAAATGTTTATAGGTCCCCTAGCACAGACTATAAATAAAGTTAAATTGCATTGAAATACCCACATGTGAGCTGAACTGAGATCAAGTAGTTTAAGAAATTTGGGATTAATTATAAGAAAAACAAATCTTGTAGTCTAAGATAGTCTTTTATGTGATTTTTCAATGATCATAATCTAGTTAATATGAAATTCTTTTCATTGCTGAACACAAGTAGCTTTCTGTACTAGGAATAAAGGCAAATTAAGAGTCAATTAAAAGTTACACCTTCACCACTGTATACAGATTACTGTCCATCTGATTTGAATTACTTATTTAAACAGGCATTGGAAATCATGGTGTTACCAGTTAAAAAGATGTATCATCTAGACCAGTGAGAAGACAGTATTGAATAAGGAAATTTCATCACCAGAAGAGTATACTGCACTGCATCCCCCCTGTCAAGAATTTATATCCAGGGGCGCCTGGGTGGCTCAGTGGTTAAACGTCTGCCTTGGGCTCAGGTCATGATCCCAGGGTCCTGGGATCGAGCCCCACATCGGGCTCCCTGCTCAGCTGGAAGCCTGCTTCTCCCTCTCCCACTCCCCCTGCTTGTGTTCCCTCTCTCGCTGTGTCTCTCTCCGTGAAATAAATAAAATCTTAAAAAAAAAATTATATCCACCTGAAACCTCAGAATGTCAACCTATTTGAAAATACAGCTTTACAGATATAATTAGTTAAGATGAGATCATAAGGGATTAGAGTGGGACTTAAGTCCAATGTCTGGTGTCTTTGTAAGAAAGTGGAGAGATTCAGACACGGACACATGGGGAAGAAGGCTCTTTGTCAACAAAGGCAGATTGAATCCATGCAGCTGCAAGCCAAGGGTTAAGGGCAAAAACCACAAGCTAGGAAGAGGCAAGGAAGGATTCTTCCCTAGAGCCTCCAGAGCAATAATGACAGTGCTAACACCTTGATTTTAGACCTCTAGCTTCCATAACTGTAAGGGAATATATTTCTGTAGTTTAAGCCACCCAATTGGTGGTAATTTGTTATGGCAGCATTAAGAAATTAATACAGATACCTTCCTACACTAAAAAATTATTTTAGTTACCAGCAAATATTTCTCTCCTACATAGTACACACATTATTTTACCTATTTACAAGAGGATGGGTGATTTAAAAATATAGGACATTTTTCATAAATCTGCCACCAATATACAAAGGAAACATTTTTAATGAAAGCACAACAGCATTATCTTTGGATGAAACGCACACATCTGAAACATTTTAACCTGTCATCAACAGTCAAAGCGAAATGTTTACTCATGTTGGAACAGCCTTATCTACCTGTTAAACACACACACACACACATATACACACCACACTTACATTAATAGTTTCCATATTAAATGTAACTGAAGCAAAAAAGAAACATTTATTAACTAAAACAACACACAGGACAGTATAAGTAGCCTCTTACATTCTAGTGGCAGAAAATATGATTACATTTTATTAAAAGAAAATTAATAGGCTTTTTTCAGAGAGGTTTTAAGTTGACATTATTAACTAAAGCCCACGGTATACATTAAAATCCATTCTTTCTGTCGTACAGATCTACAGGTTTTGACAAATGCATAATGTCATACATTTACCACTACAGGAGCACAAAAAATAGCTTTGCTGGCCCCAAAGCCCCCCATACTCTATTCATTCATCCTTCCCCTTCTCCCTGCAAACCTTCAGAAACCACTGATATTTTCACTATCACTATAATTTGACATTTTCAGAATGTCATATAGTTAGAATCATACAATATGCAGCCTTTTCAAATTGATTTTTTTCATTAAACCACATGCATTGGAAGTTATTTCATGTCTTTTTTGTGGCTTGATAGCTCATTTCTTATTATCAATGAATAATTGATATTCATTGTACAAGGGTTTGTTTATCCATTCCCCTATCGAAGGACATCTTGGTTGCTTCCAATTTGAAGCAATTATGAATAAAGCTGCTGTAAACATCCATGTGCAGGTTTTTGTGTAGACATAAGTTTTCACTCATTTGGGTAAATACCTAAGAGCACAATTGCTGGATCATATGGTAAGCCTATGTTCAGCTAACATGGCTATGTTTAGCCTACATTTAGTAAGAAACTGCCAAAATGCCTTCCAAAGTGTCTATTATTTGCATTTCCACCAACAGTGAATGAAAGGGCCTATAGCTGCACATCTTCATCAGCATTTGATGTTGTCAGTGTTTTGGGCTTACCCATTCTAATGGATGTGTGGTATCTCATTGTTGTTTTAATTTGCAGTTCTCTAATGATATATGATCTTGATTTTTTTTCATATGTTTACTCACAATCTGTGTATCTTCTTCGGTGAGGTTTCTGTTCATATCTTTTTGTCCATTTTTTTAATCAGGTTGTTTATTTTCTTACTGTTGAGTTTGGAAGAAGAGCTTGATGAGCTTCATTCTGGGAGTGCTGTAAAAACAAAGAAAATCTGAAAATTGGAAGCAACTGCCATTGTCGGCTAAAGGGCTGTGGGTAGGCTTTCCTGGCAGGGAAAAGGCAATGGGGAAGTTTTTTTTCCCCTCCTCTAATCTCTCTCTAGAGCCCTCTATTGGCAGAGCTTAACAGGAAACAAGCTTGATAATGAAAGAGATGGTGTGTCCTCTGTTAAGCACAGGTGAAGTAAACTCAGCAAATGTGCAAAAAGGCTTTAATGATGTGATAGCCTATAAGCTATCACATTAGTTTTCAAAATACTTTATAATTATATTTAGTGTAAAAAAAAAGGATTCTCAGGAAGGAAGGCTAAAAACACAATAAGCACAATAAAAAAGAGAACAATTTGTTTTCCTGAAAGTGTTTTAACCTTAAAATTTCTTCCTATCCAAGGACCTATAATGGTTCAGTAAATTTTTTGGACTGTTGGTTACTATGTTAGCAAGTGCTTAAAAATATTATTTAAGTAAACTAATCTTACACTTTGACCTGAACTTACATTTATGTGATGCATAAATTTTAATTTAGCTAAACTGCACATAGAATCCCATATATTATAAAAAGGTTTTGTGTTTTAAGGTGTATTTTCTTTCTATGTTTATGAAAGGCAAATTCCTCTATTGGATATACTTTGTGGTGTTTAGTTATTTACAAGTGCTCTGTGCTGTATACCTTTTTAAATGGTACACTGAACCCATTTGTTTCAAAGCATAGCTGTTAAAAATGTATAGGACATTTTATATTCCCATAGTCTCCATACAATTATTATTAAAGTTTACAATTAGATTTGTCTTGTATTAACACAAAGAAACTATATAAATATAAAACAGCATTTATAAACATTACACAAGCATTTCATATTTCCCTGTATATGTCCAAATAGAGAATGGCTTAAAATTATTCAAGTTAATTCTGTTTTATATATTAAAAACCTAGAATATTTCTACAGTTCAATTTTCACAATATTGTCTAGAGTAATATTTTTTTACAAACATCTATTGTTTGCAGAATGGTACCATAATTTTTGTTGCTATAAGAAAGATCCAATAGAAATCAACCTATAAGTTGTGTGTGTGTGTATTTTCTTTTATTCCTAGCCTGTGTTTTGTGGGTTGTTTTTTTTTCCAGGAATGAATATGATATTTTATCAAATATTTGCAAATATATCATATAGTGAAATGATCTTTAATTTATATTATTATAATAAATGCTATGTAGTGGTAAAATATCTGGAGGAATTATCCCATGTAAAATTTAATAATAGAAGATGTACCAAATATACTTATGGCAAGATGGTTCTTAGGCAAAATGTTAAGAGTTTGAGATTGTTGCTGCATATATGCTACCAGAAGAATTGCACAGATTTCAAGCAGAATTTAGAAGTAATATAGAGAGCCCAGAACGTTGGATGGAAAACTAAAATGGTCTCTTGTTTTCCCTCTCCAATCAGTAACAGATTCGCAAATTAAGATACAGCCTGGGGACACAGACAAAATCAAGAACACGGGAGATATTTTGATAAGATCTCTGAAAGAATTCAGGTGACATTTAGTAGATCTTTTTATTTGGGCAAAAGGACTTATAAAAAGCATTAAGAACATGGTTTTACTGAAGAAAAATATGCCTAAATTACTTGCAGTTAAATCTACAGGAAAATGGATGCCTCTAAAATCATTATGGGTATAGATTGATACAGAAAGAATTGGCTGGAACCAAATAATGGAAAGCCCATGAAGTTTTTAAGAGAAATGCATTTTTTAAAGTGCAGCAAACCTTGACTTAGCTCAAGAGAAGAACAGTTCTTTTGGTTCTCAACTCTCTGTAGGCATAAAGAAGGATGGGAAATCTGCTCATCTCAAAAAGCGTGTTTTGTAATTCTCTCTAGAAATGGCCAAAGAAAATGATGGTAAAAGAAGGATGTCCTTAGGGCAGATCTGAGAGCCTTGGAAAATATTAGAATGGTGAAATAGCCCTAGGAAGCAAAGTCAGAGGCTAATCATGTATTCTCTACCCCACAGATAGGGAGATCTGGCATCATTTATTCAGCAGGATTTCAAAATGGCTGGAGAGGAATAAACAAGAAAGTGACCACCATGTGTATCAAATTATTTAAATATGAGTTTTTATTTCTATTGTCTTACAGTATCATTTATCTGTTCTACCATTTTATGTCGGAGAGATGTTTTCTTTTTAGTTCATAAACATTTGAATCATGAAGAACTAATGCAAAGTTGATATTGATATAGATCACAAGATCTTGGACTTCAAGCCTGATACTGTAATCAGATTAGGATTCTTGGGATGAGTGTGGATATGTTTTGGATGTAGTAAATTTGTGAATAATTGTGAGTACACTACATTTGGTGGAATTATTGGCTAACATTCTTCATTCCTCCCTATTTTCATGCCCTTTGATGTATAACTTCATAGTTTCTTCCCTTAAAAGGCTAAGTGTACTTTTCCCTTTGACTTTGGAATTGACTTTGGTCAATAGCATATGTGATGTATGTGATAGTATGCTAGCTCTGAGCCTAAGCCTTAAGTAGTCTCAAGCATTTACTGCTTGTCCACTTGTGTTCTGCTAACACTACTAAAAAGCATGTCTCAGCTTATCCACAGATCCATTATAATAAATAGCTGTTGCTTTGAATCATTGAGTTTTGAGTGTTTATTACACAGCATCACAATGCAATAGCTAGCTAATACAGGTATGAATTTAAAAGTGAATCAAATGATGAGGTAGTTCCATTAGAAGTTTTATGAGTCTCTTAAATTGTTTTCAAGGCATTGTAAGAATTTATACTCAGCAGTATTTTTTTAAAGCTTTTATTTATTTATTTGAGAGAGAGAAAAAGAAAGAGAGAGCACGAGCTGGGGGAGAGGGGTCAGAGGGAGAAACAGACTCCCCACTGAGCAGGGAGCCCGACACGGCGCTTGATCTCAGGACCGACCCCAAGATCATAACCTGAGCCAAAGGAGAACACAACCAACTGAGCCACCCAGGCACCCATCTCCTTAACAGTATTGAGAAATTCATTTCTCTCATGTCTTTACCAACAACATATACTGTTGATTTTTTTTGACCAGTCTAGAGAGTGATTAATTAGGTTCTACTGAAAAATATATTTCCAGAGTTCTAGTGATTTTTAGCACCTACTGTGGATTCACTACTCATATGTGTACATATTCTTTTTAACAGTTTGTCTTCTTGTATTGGTATGTAGGAGGTTTTTTGTATTTTTTATATAATCAAATTTATATTCCTTTATTCATAATGTGAGTTCTGAATATGAAGATTTTATTGTTATGTGCTTAATCATTTTTACATGTGGAAGTATATATTTGTAGTGTAGTCAAATTTATTATTTTTGATTTCGGTCTTTTAAAAAATGTTAGTATACCATAACATTCAAAAGTGTTTGTATATTTTATCCCAAGGTGTTTTGTGTGTGTGTGTGTGTGTGTGTGTGTGTGTGTGTGTGTGATCTTGCTTTACAAATACGTTTATTTGTTATGGGTTGAATCATGCCCCCCTAATAAATATGTTGGAGCCTTAACTCCTCTGTGATCTAATTTGGAAGTAGGGTTGTAACAGATGGAATTAGTTAAGTTAAAATGAGATCATACTGGAATAGGGTAGACTCTTAAACCAGTATGACTGATATACTTACAAGAGGTAAATTTGGACACAGAAACAGAGATAAGGCAGGGAGACTGCCATGTAATGATGCAGCCATGAGCTGAGCTATGTCAAGGATTGAGAGCCACAGAAGCCATGAAAAGATGAGGGAGAATTCTGCCCAAAATTTCAGAGAGAGCCTGGTCTTGTTGACATCTTGATTTTGGATTTCTAGCCTCCAGAAGAGTGAGAGAGAATAAATTTCTGTGTAAGCCACCAGTTATGGTAATTTGTTTCAGAAGCCCTGGAAACTGGGATAGATTTTGGTAGTGAAAGTAGGCTGCTGCTCTAATTAATACCTAGAAATGTGGAAGTGGCTTTGAAATTGGATAATGGGTAGAGCATGGAAGAATTTTGAGGTATGTGAGAGAAAAAGCATAGATGGCCTCAAAGATGTTATTGGTAGAAATAAGGACATTTAGAGGTGATTCAGATAAGGACTCAGAAAAAGAAAAAAATTGAGAAGAGCTACAGAGAAAACTTATATTGTCTTACAGAAACATGTATCATCATGAACAGAATGTTACCAGAAATGTGAATGAATATTAAAGATGCTTCCAGTGAGGTCTCAGATGGAAATGAGAAACATGTTTTTGGAAACTGGAGGATAGGTAATCTTTATCATAAAGTGACAGAACTTGGCTGAATTACATTCTACTTTTTTTGTGGGAAGTAGAATTTACAAGTGATGAACTTGAATATTTAGCTGAGGAAATGTTCAAGCAAAGTGTGGAAGTTACATCCAGTTCTCTCTGCTGTTTTTAGTAAAATTCAAGAGGAAAGGGATAGATTGAGAAATGAACTTTTAAGTGAAATGGCATCAGCACTTGATGATTTGGAAAATTCTCAGCCTATCCTATAAAAAGGACCATACACAAAAGAAGTTAGGTATATAACTCAAGAATCCAATCAACCATCTCAGCAGAAGCCAGAAATAGAACTGGAATTGGTCAGGAAAGATTGGTGGAGGACTCCCTTTTTTGATGGCTTGGACCCCTCAGAATTACATGGTAGGCCAAGGAGGTTTTTGAGAATCTTATACCAATAGAAACCATGGCAGAGTGAGCTGAAAGAGAGAAAGATGAGAGGAAACAAAGGAAGAGTGACTCTGAGAGCAGAGCCAGGTGTTCAGAGGCCAGTAGGGCTACTGTTATTACCATGGGCCAGAAGGCTCAGCCCCTGGGGAAGGGAAGGACACTGGCTCAGTTTCCCTGCCCAGAACCAGTAGGGCAGCGTTGTCCCAGTGGGCTCAAAGGACAAAATATAGAACCGCAGAGGATTATTCTCAGGCCTTGAAATCTAGTGAAATTGTCATACTGGATTTTGACTTGTTTTGGACATGTGACTTCTTTAGTCTTCCCAATTTCTTTCATTTGAAATGCAGACATTTATTGTATGCTTTCCCACCACTGTATTTTATAAATTAATAACTTAATAACTCATCAGAGGTTCACAGATAGGAATTTTGCCCCAGAATGAATAATATTTCATTTCACATATAGTTAATTTAAATGATTTGATAATGAGATTAGGGGATTTAAATTGAAGGCATTTACATAAGATTTTGGACAAAGTTGATGCTGGAATGCTTAAGACTTTAGGGGATATTGGGGTAGTGTGGATGTATTTTGCACATGGGAAGGACATGAATTTAAGAGGGAGCAGAAGGTGGACTGTTACAGATTGAATTGTGGTTCCTCAAAAGGAGATGTTGAAGTCCTAACTCCTGATGACCTTAGAATGTGATCTGATTTAGAAATAGCCCCACTACAGAGGTAATAAGTTAAGATGAAGCCATAATGGGAGTAGGGTAGCCTTCTAATCCAACATGACTAGTGTCCTTACAAGAAGAGGGAAGTTTGGTTCATCACCCCCTCCGATTCCGCCCCCCTTCATGAGAGGCTATGGAATCTGAGAAACAAACTGAGGGTTCTAGAGGGAAGGGGGGTGGGGAAATAGGTTAGCCTGGTGATGGGTATTAAAGAGGGCACGTATTGAATGGAGCACTGGGTGTTATACGCAAACAATGAATCATGGAACACTACATCAAAAACTAATGATGTAATGTATGTTGACTAATATAATAAAATAAAACTTAAAAAAAAAAAGAAGAGGGAAGTTTGGGGACACCTGGATGGCTCAGTTGTTTGAGTATCTGCCTTCAGCTCGGGTCGCGATCCCAGCATCCTGGGATCAAGTCCCACATTGGGCTCCCTGCTCAGCAGGGAGCCTGCTTCTCCCTCTCCCTCTACCTGCCTGTCTGCCTCCTTGTGATCTCTCTCTCTGTGTCAAATAAATAAATAAAATCTTTAAAAAAAAAAAGAAGAGGTAAGTTCGGACACAGAGACAAAGACAGATAAGGAGAATGCCGTGTGAATGACAGGGGCAGAGATTAGCGTGGTGTAGTTGCCAGCAAAGGAATGATAAGGATTCTACTCAGGGTCTCAAAAGGAGCATGGTTCTACTACCATCTTGATTTTGGATATCTAGACTCCAGAACTGTGAGAAAATAAATTTCCCAGTTATGGCACTTTGTTACAGCAGCCCCAGGAGACTAATACAATATTTAATACACCAGAGTATATTTTAAGTTATGGTGTGAGGTAAAATCTAAGTTTATTATTCTTTTTATGTGAATAGTTATTTTTTTCTAACAGTATTGCATAAATTGCACATCTTTCTCTCTCTCACACACACACACACACACACACACACACACACACTTCTCACTCTTCAGTGGAATCCTGTAAAAATAACTCATATTTTTGTTTAGCTTTTATTTAAATTCGAGTTAGTTAACATACAGTGTATTATTAAATAATTCCTTTTTTAACTTTATGTACTTTTAACAGTAATTTTATAGTGAGTATAATTTTATAATAAATATTAACATGCTGTGTCTCCTCTGCCTACTTCAACTTTTATATTTTGAGCATTTAATTTTTTTAAGCATTTAATTTTTTATATGACTTTTGGCTCAGTTATGTATCATGGTACAAAATTGGAATTTCGCTTTAACTGTAGATTATATTGGGGAAAATGAACATCTTTGCTATATTTAGTTTTTCTATCTGTATGAATTCATATACGTGGAAAAGCTCTTTCATTCTATATATATTTCTTCTTTTGTTTCTGTTATCCAATAAATAAAGTTTAATGAATTTCTTCAGTGAATCTTATGTATTCTTTGAAAGATTTATTCACAGGTACTATACACTTTTTCTTCCTATTATACTTTGTCTATTCTTGTCTGAGCTCAGACTGTTACAACAAATTGTGATAGACTAGGTGGCTAGACAAAAGGCGTTTATTCTTACAGTTCTGGAGGCTGGAAATCCATGATCAAAGTGTTAGCATGGTCAGGTTCTTGGTGAGTGCTCTATTTCTGGTTTACAAGAAGGGCTGACTTCTCCTTGAATCTTCACATGGCAGAAAGTGAGTGAGCGAGGGCTCCACTCTTATGACCTAACTACTTCCCAAAGACCCCACCTCCAAATAGGGTTTCAACATAAGAATTCCGGTGTCACAAACAGTAAACATTATAGTGCTCAGAATAGTTCAGAATATATTTTTTGTTATTTTTGTAGGGATCTTTATAGCCTAAGCCCTATTATTGCTATATGTATATGTGTATGATATTATATTGCTATATGATATGTATATGATAAAACACATGATATTATTATCACATTGCCTGGGATCTTTTTGTTACTAAGTACCTGGTAAAACTTTTAAAATTTCTTCTAACTTTTTAATCTAATTATTTTTTATTTGTATCTTTTAGACTAAGTGCCAGCTGTATATTTTTTATCATCCAGTGTTAGACTCTACATCTTTTGCAAATTGATAAGTTTACATTTATGATGATTACTGAGAGATTTGGAATCTATTGTTTTCTTTTGTCTCTGACTGAATTTAAAGTTTTCTCTCTCCTTCAGTTTTCTTCATTGATTTGAAACTTACAAATTATACGTTCTTTTTTTAAGTGGTTATTTACAACCATTAAATCAGTGTTTGACTTACCAAAGTATAAATTTATTATTTGTATTACCTGGAGCCATGAAATATAGTGCAAATACTTTTTTTTAAGATTTATTTATTTGAGAGAGAGAGAGAAAGAAAGAGTGGGGGCAGTTTGAGGGAGAGGGACTCCCCACTGAGCAAGGAGCCCAATGTGGGGCTCGATCCCAGGACCACAGGACCATGACCTGAGCTGAAGGCAGATGCTTAACTGACTGAGCCACCCAAGTGCCCCCAGATAGTTCCTTTTTGGCTTGCCTATCTTTGCCTCTGCTGTTCTGCATTTTTACTTTCAGCCTTCCGTGAATAGATTTAGTTGCATTTCCCTTTCTCAAGATTTATTTGTTTCTTTAATCTGGAATTCATGTCTTTCAACAATTCTGGGAAATTCTTCAAATATTTTCTGTAGCCCACACCATTCTTCCTGGTCTTACATTGTAGAAATTCTGTTAGGTTTGTATTAAACTGAAACATTCTGCTCTCCTTTTCTCCTAACCTCTCCTTCACATTTGTTTTTTTTTTGTTTGTTTGTTTGTTTTTTAATATTTTATTTATTTATTTGTCAGAAAGAGAGAGAGAGCAAGGGGACACAAGCAGGGGGAGCAGCAGACAGTGGGAGAAGCAGGCTTCCCATTGAGCAGGGAGCCCGATGTAGGACTCGATCCTAGGACCCTGGGATCATGACCTGAGCCCAAGGCAGACGCTTCACCGACTGAGCCACCCAGGCGCCCCACATTTTTTTTAGTTCTTCATTTTTTTCTGTGCTGAGTTTTGAGCAATTTCTTCAGGTTTATTGTTCAGTTATATATCTCATATATAATGTGTGTATGATATACATGCTTATATGTAAATTTAAATAATTTAAATATATAAAAATTCATATATGTGAGAAAGCTAAAAATCAACATTTCTTTGTTGATTGCTTTTATAACTCCTTTATGACAGATTCAGCAGGGAAACCCCAAAGCATCCATGAAAATATCCCATTAGAGAAAAACCACTTAAGGGGCAAAGGTGTGCCAACAAAAGAAGTCAGGGGTTCAATTAAAAATTATTTCCTTACCTTTCCTATCTCTCCTCGCCTCTATTGACCCTGTAGAATCGCAAACACCATTTTACACAAGTTAATACTATCCCCACCGTTCCCACACAACATAGTCTTCAAGTCTGCAGGAGGGTAGAGATTGAAGAGAAGATTTTGACCCCAGACTGAGTTCAGACATTTTATTACTGTCTTCAACTGGAATTCTGATTTTGAATTTTAATTGAGACCATGCTTGTGTTTTAAAATAATTGTCATATTTTTTGTTAACTAAGTGTGAGCAAAAAGCAGCTGAACTGCCTTGGTTCTCAGCCATAGTCAGAGCCAGAGCACAAAATTTCAATCACAACACATACGTGAAACTCATTTAGATACTGGTTACTTACATTCAGATATTGCCATTAAAAAAACAGTGCCTAAAATTTTCAGTAGATTTTATGCAGTCTATTTTAGAATATTCTAGTTAAGAGATCTAGATCCATTTCACACTGTTATTTTTACTTTACAGTATAAGGCTTATTTTGATATGATATATGTAGCTAACTGAAATTAAATTATCCAGTCACAATTACATACATTTAGTAATTTTAGACACAGAAAGTAGAAGGAGTTAGATCATACAAAATTCTAAAATTGAGCTTTATGTAGTGCACCCAACCTTGGTGATGGATGTTTACTTAGTAACATCAAAGGGAATACCTATTATTGTTAGATAATAACCAGAAATCTATGATCACATAAGAGGATGTAGAATTTTGGTAAACAGTTCTATCATAATGATGTGGCAGACAGCAGTAAATATTAGAATAGTGCCAGTTACTGAAAGTATCACCTGTATCAGCTAAGCAAAGAATAGTGTTTATTATCTATGTTACTGTATATTAACACTGACTAAAAACAATTAGGAAACTAATACATTTATACCCCATTAAATTTCTACAATGATGTATTATTGTCTTAGTTTAAGTAGTTAATAAAATTACTGAATGTGAAACCAAACAGAAAGCTTAGCTCTCAGTTTTTATGAACTACAGACTTGAATACTTGTCAGAGTATCTTAATATTATTAGCTAGAACCCAGTTTTATGAGATGTATAATAATCATGGGGTGCCTGGGTGGCTCAGTAGGTTAAGTGTCCAACTCTTTTTTTTGACTCATGATATCAGGATTGTGAGATTGAGCCCAGCGTGGAGCCCGCTTAAGATTCTCTCTCTCCCTCTCCCTCTGCCCCTTCTGCCGCCCCCTCCTCCCTCCCTTTCAAAAAAAAAAAAGATGTATAATAATCATGAACACTTATATACATATGAATGTGCATAATACCTCACTAAACTAAAAGAAAATCTGTGTTATAAAGTCCTATAGGTGTTAATAAATGGATCATGTCATGAATTCACCATTATAGTATCATACAGAATATTTTTACTACTCAAAAAAAAAAAAAAGAATCTCTGTGCTTCACCTATTTAGCACTCCTCTCCTCTCTCCGAGCCTCTGACAACCACTGAAATGTTTAGGGTTACTATAATTTTATCTTTTCCACGTGTCCTATCATTGGGATTATATAGTATGTAGACCATTCAGAGTGACTTATTTCTATATCAATTTTCATTTAAAATTCATCCATGTCTTTTTGGTTCTGGATAGCTCTTTTTTTCATTGCCAAATAATATTCAATCATGTAGATGTACCACAGTTTGTTTATCCATTTACCTATTGTTTGGTTCCCGTTTTTAGTGTGAATACAACTGCTGTAAACCTTCATTTGCAGGTTTTCATGTGGGTGTCAGTTTTCAAATGAGCCGGATGTACACCTAGAACACAGTAACCAGATCTCATTGTGAGACTACATGTAGCTTTGTAAAAGTCTGCTGAAGTGACTGCACCATGTTGCATCTCCACTGGTAATGAATGAGAATTCCAGTAGTTTTGCTTCCTTGCCAGCAATGAGTTTTTAACGTGTTACTGGATTTTGATTACGTGTATAGTTTTGTGGTGGTATTTTTAATTGCTTTAATTTACAATTTACTGGTGACAAAAGATGCTGAGTGTCATTTCACTGCTTTTTTGAGATTTTTAAAGATTTTTTATTTATTCATTTGACAGAGAGAGACACAGCGAGAGAGGGAACACAAGCAGGGGGAATGGGAGAGGAAGAAACAGGCATCTCGCTGAGCAGGGAGCCCCGATGCGGGGCTCAATCCCAGGACCCCGGGATCATGACCTGAGCCGAAAGCAGACACTTAACGATTGAGCCACCCAGGCGCCCCATCTTTTTTGTCATCTTTATATAGCACGTGAGGAAGCGTCTTTTCAGATCATTTGCCCACTTTTTTCATTTAGGCTGTTTGCTTTCTTACTTTGAATCCCAAGTGTTCTTTGTATATTTTGGATATAAGTTCTTTGCCTTTTGCAAATTACTTTCTCTCAGTCTGTGGCTTGTCTTTTGTTTCTCTTAATAGTGTCTTTGGCAAAGCAGAAGTTTTTAAGTTTACTGAAGTCTAAAGTATCTTTTTCTAAGTTTTGCCTATTGATATCTACTTTTTCCAGCATCATTTGTTAAAAGAGTATCTTTTCTCCTTTATATTGCCTTAGCTCCCTTGTCAAAGATTAATTGACTATATTATTCTGGTCTATTTCTGGGCTCTCTATTATTTTCTGTAATCTACATGTATATACTTTTACCAATACCACATTATCTTAATTACTGTAATTTTATAAGAAGCCCCAAAATCAGGTGGATTAGAGCATCTTCCTCTCCAGCACCATGTATACTATTCTATGTCTGTGCCATTAACCATAAACTTTAGAGTCAGTCTGTCAATATAAACAAGAAAGCTCACTGGGATTTTGATTGATACTACATTTATCCCTAGATAAAGTTAGAGAATATTGACATCTAAACAATCATTAAGTCTTTTAATCCATGAACACAGAATATCTTACCTTTTAGTTAGATCTTTTATTTATTTCATCAGAGTTTTAAAATTTCCACACAAATCCTGCACATATTTTGTTCGATTTATACCTAAGTATTTTTTTTATTTTTAAATCTATGTTAAATAGTGCTTTTTTTAAAATTCCAAATTCTAATTGTTTATTGCTGGCATATAGGAAAGTGATTGACATTACATATTATTTTTATTATATAATAACCTTATATCCTACAACTTTGCTATACTCACATATTAGTTCCAGAGGTTTTGTTTTGTTTTGTTTTGTTTTTGTTTAGTTTTTGGTCAGTTCTTCAGTATTTTCTGCAGAGACAATCATGTCTCCTATGATCTGCTAATACGTTTTGTTTTCCTTGCCAGTCTACCTTTTATTTTATTTATTTTATTTTATTTTATTTTATTTTGTTATTTTTTATTGTCTTACTATACTTGCTATGACTCTGCCATAAGATTTTTAATTTTTTCAATTGAAGTATAGTTGACACATAATGTTACATTAGTTTTAGGTGTAATGCTGAATGGGTGCAATGAAACAGATATTCTTGCTTTGTTCCCAGTCATAAAGGGAAAATGTCCAATTTCTCATTATCAAGTATAAAGTTAGCAATAGGTTTTTGTTTGATAGATACTCCTTATCGAATTGAGAAAGTCCCCCTCTAATAGAAGTTAGCTGAGAATTTTTATCATAAATGGTGTTGGGTTTTGTCAAATACTTTTTCCACAGTGATTGTTATGATTGCATGGTTCTTATTTTTCAGCCTCTTGATGTGATAGATAACACTGATGTTTGAATGTTGAATCAGCCTTGTTTAACTGAAATAAATCCCACTTGGTCTTGGTGTATAACTTTTGTTAAACATTACTAGATTGGATTTGTCAATATTTTGTTCAGGATTTTTGCACTTATGTTTATGAGCTATATTAGGTGTAGAATTCCTTTCTTGTAATGACTTTATCTAGTTTTATTATACTGGTAATTCTGACCACATAGACTGAGTTAAAAAAAATGTTCCCACCATTTCTACTTTGTGGAAAAGTTTGCAGAAACTTGGTATTGTTTCTTTCTTAAAATTTTGGTAGAATTCACTATGGAAACAATTTAGGTTTGATGCTTCCTTTATATGAAGGTTATTAATTATTGATTCAACTTATTCAATAGATTTAGGCCTATTCAAATGACCTGTTTCCCTTTGAATGAGTTTGATACTTTGTGTCTTTCAAGTAATTGGTTCATTTTATCTAAGTTATCAAATTAATGGGCAAAAGTTGTTTAGAGAACTATTTTATTACCCTTTTAATATCTATAAGGTTAGTAGTGATTACCCTCTTGTATTTCTGATTTTGGTAATTTCTTCTTTTTTTTTTTTCCCCTCTCTCTCTTTTTTTCTTGGTTATCTGGGCTAGAGATTCATCAGTTTTATTGATCTTTTCAAAGAACCAGTCTTTGGTTTTGTTGATTTTCTCTATGTTTTTCTGTGTTCAGTCTCACTGGTTTCTGTTTCAAGTTTTATTATTTCTTTTCTTCTGCTGTTTATGGCTTACGTTGATCTCCTTCCAAAATATATTCTTTAAATATTCTAAGCCTAACTACAAATAACACTATCACTTCACAAATAGAGCAGATACTTAAAATATTCCTACTTTCTCCCCTCCCTTCCCTTATAACATTTCTGTCATTCACTTCTGTTATTCCTATCCTACAATATTCCAATACATTAATCTGTGTTTAACATTCCACTGTCTAGATGTACTACTAGTTTTGTTTAAATAAACAGTTATCTTTTGGGGCGCCTGGGTGGCTCAGTCGGTTGAGCGACTGCCTTCGGCTCAGGTCATGATCCTGGAGTCCCGGGATCGAGTCCTGCATCGGGCTTCCTGCTCCGCGGGGAGTCTGCTTCTCCCTCGGACCCACCTTCCTCTCGTGCTGTCTCTCATTCTCTCTCTCAAATAAATACGTAAAATCTTTAGTAAATAAATAAACATTTATCTTTTACATATATTAAGAATAAGAAAAATAAAAGATCTTATTTTACCTCTGTTTATTACTTCTCTATTTTTTCTTTCTTTTTGTAGACGAGCTTCTGTCCTAAATCATTTTCCTTCTGCCTAAGAGCTTTAAAGATTTCCTACAGGGGAGGTCTAGTAGTAATGAATTCCCTCAGGTGTTTTTTGTTTTGTTGTGTTGTGTTTTTTTGTTTGTTTGTTTGTTTGTTTGTTTGTTTTTCAGAAAATGTCTTTGTCCTTCACCTTTGAAGGATAATTTCCCTGAATATAGAATTCTAGGTTACTGGTGCTTTTTTTTGTCCTTTGCATACTTTCTTCAGACTTTGGGTTTTTTTATTAAATACCCATTGTGATTCTTTTCCTTGCTCCCGCAGGGGTCAGAGGCTTATGTTTGTCCTCAGGCTGCTTTCCCGTTCTTTTGCTGTGTCTTATGTCTCCCACAGTTGAATATGGTATACCTCAGTGCAATTTTGTTGTTGTTGTCTTCTTTTGTTTTGTATTTATCCGGTATGATGTTTTCTGAGTGTGCTGTAACTCTGGTTTGGTGTCTATAATTAATTTGTTATGTTCTCAGGCATTAATACATCAAATATTTCTTCTGCTTCCTTCCATCTATCTTCTCCTTCTGGTTTTCCAATTATGTGTATTTTCATCTTTTGAAATTCTGCCACATTTTGAAGATCTTGTCCTGGTTTTTACATTTTTTTTTTTTTTTTTTTTTGGTCTTTGGATTTCAGTTTGGGAACTTCCTACTGACCTCTCTTTAAGCTCGCTTTTTTTTTTTTCTCCTTGTCATTTACTGTTGAGCCCGTAACAAACATTCTTAATTGCTCTTATAGTATTTTTTATTTCTAGCTTTCTTTTTTATTTTTCTCAGAGTTTTCTTCTTCTTGCTTACGTACCTATCTGTGTTTGCACATTGTCTACTTTTTGCTCTAGAACCCTCCACTTATTAATCATAGTTATTTTAAATCCCCTGTCTGATAATTCCAACATCCGTTTCATGTCTGAGTCTGGTTCTGATGCTCACTTTGTTCATTCAGATTTTTTTTGCCTTTGACATATCTTGTATTCTTTTGTTGAATACCCGACATGACAAACCAGATAAAAAAGAACTGAGAGAAAGAGAATTTCACTGTGAAGTTTCTTGTCTATCTGGCTAGGAGTTGGGGAGGTTTAATGTTTGCTGTAGCTGTAGTTTCCAGAGTCTTCAAATCCCTTATGTTCCTTGTTTTTGCACCCCCTCTTTATTTTGGATTTCCCCAAGGACTCCTCTTCATACATAGTCTGTGTCCCCCAGCTCTTTTAGATGTAATCTGTTGTTATACTGCAACCCTGTTGTTGTAGTGCTAAGGTGTCGGAGAGGAGAAACATCCTATAACCTCATGATTACATCTCAGACTTGTAATAGGCCTGTGACTCTAGGCTGTGAATTTCACAAGTGCTTCCTCATTGACATGGCTTATTTTTTCTCTTATGTAGGACAGGGAAGGTGGGGCTGTGGGGGGTATTAAGAAAGAGGGAGAAATGCCCTTCTGCAGCTGGAATAAGGCTCAAGTAAAATCTTTTCACCTAGGTCTTTGTTATGAGAAACACTCTTGGTCCTTCTCCCTGCCAGAGCCAGAAGATCTTTCTCAGATCCATGAGACCATATTGGGGTATCTGCAGGTAAAATCCATAAAAGTCTGTGCTCCTCTAAGACTGTAGCCCCCAGGAGTTTCTCACTCTCAGGCTAGTCCACTAGTCTTCAGGCACTTTCTACACACTTGGGTGTCTCCTGAGAATTTGGAGTATTAGTTGTTTTTGTTGTTGTTGTTGTTGATGATGATGTCATTGTTTGTGTTTTTTTATGTTCAGTTAGCCAGCGTATAGTACATCATTAGTTTTTGATGTAATGTTCAAACAATTCATTGTTGTTGGTGTTTCTTAATTAAACAAATGGCTGAGTTCTATACCTAACTTAATTCATCTCTGAAGAGAAATGGCACATAAAGCATGTTATAGGAGCCATAACTTAAACAAAGTGTATGGGATCAGAAGTCCAGAGTTACAGATGGTACAAATGTACTATTCCCAAGAATTTGCAGAAATCTTGGGGAATGTAATGGAAGTTCAAGCTGATTTTATTTAGGTCTTAAGGAATTCTCAATTTTTCCAGTTTATATGTGACACAGGGGTATTCCCCACTTTTTTTTTCCTCCAGTATCCCTAAGAAAAATTATTAATCTTTGCAGGGATAAATTGAACCCTAGGATTTGGGGATTTAAAGAGAATAATCTAATATTTGAAACCTCAAAAATTCTATAATTTTGGGAGGCAGCTTTGAAGCAAATATAAGCAAAACAATGTTATATTTGTATGGTTTTAAAAGTTATTTGTTGGTAAACCTTTTAATAAAGTAAAAGATTTATTTAGAAAAGGATACAAATTTTAAGTATACAGATTGACAACTTTTTAATGAACAACATGTGTAGCCAGCATTGATGAACTTTACAATGTATACACACATCTGTGAACAAGACCCAGATCATGAAACAAACTATTACTAATAGCCCCCATCATTCCCTTTATGTCCTTCTCCACCCTAGAGCAATGTAAGTGTTATGATAGCAGCCGTAGAACATGTTTTGGGATACCAAAGAAGAACTCAGTTTACTTTTAAGAACAGCCACTAGACAAACCGTTGTAATTATTATTTAAGTTTGGGAAGGAAAAGCCAAACTCTTCTACAATGGGCTTTCCTTAGTTGGAGTAGGTTAGGATATATTACAGGCAAAACAAACAAATAAAACTCATCAAAATCTCAGCAACACAAAAACGGAAATTTTTTATTTCTCATCAGTATTTGAAGTCTGGGAGATGCTCCAGGGAAACTATATTCCATTGTATTATTCAGTGATCCAGACTATACCAGTTTTGTTCTATCTCAATAAAAAGTTGATATGGTTGTTCTGGGATAGGAAAAAGTCAGTGAAGTCTTACACTTGTTCTGTATCTTCCTACAATGCATTGGCTAAAATGAGGCACTTGGCTCTGCCTAAGTCGGAAGAACAGGAATTGTAATGTGCCCATGTGCCTGGAAGGAAAGGAAAGCTGGCTAGGTGTGAGGAGTAGAAGCCTCTTCTATTGGCAATATTTGGGGCTTTTCCATCTAATATGCTAAATTAGTCTGCTTAACAGCAAAAATACTTGTTTCTGATGGGCAGAGTTATTCTAAATAAAGTATTTCTTTTTTTAGAATTGCTTATTTGTCTTAATCTTGAGTTAGGCTTCTTTATACCAGTATTATTTTTGGTTCTTGTGTGTTTAATTTCCTGGTCTTTTTCAAGGAATGGTTTAGAGATAAACTGGAGGTGGTGATCTAGACTTCACCTTGACATTAAGGAAAATTTATGAAACATGAGTAAATGGGATTGTTTAATTTGTTATTAGTAGCTTAGATGTTGGATAGTTGTGTTCTGGTGTTTGAGAGAGGCGAGCAAAGGATGCCCATGCATTTGAAGGTATTGGTCTGATTTCTCATAAAGACAAAGAATACTGTCATTGTAAATCTTACTGTGAAAAAGTCATTCTTTGGACATGGGACAGGACTCTAGGCAGGACTTCATCATGGGTTGAGGAAAATCCTCTTGCTAGGGTAGGCCTACATTTGGGGCATTGAGATTTCTGAATTGTTGCTAATGGTATAGGTTCTAACCTTAAAAGAATGCAAGTGAAAATATGAATGTATGGCCCAAAATGATTGCTGAAGGAGAAGGCACAGAGAAACTAAAGATCCCAACCAACACCAATGGACTGGAACTCAACATTGAATCATATCCAAAGAATGAAAGCATTTTCTGGATCTTCAGGTAGGTGTTCACAAACACAGTCTCACACATACACACACACACACACACACACACACACACACACAAATACATACACAGTCATGAACTTAGAAATTTATTATCCATCAAAAAAATCTATAATTCTACAATAGATTTAAAATTATGGCATATCAGTGTATGGTGCCATGCATGGTCCTATGGTATTACTCAGTATAGTAAGCCCTCACTAGTCTATATGCAACATAAAAATATGGAATAATACGGAGAAACAAGGTCAGGCCCAAAATATCCAAAGATCTGAGTTCTAGATTTAGCCTCATCATTAACTAGCTCTGGTGCCTTCTACATGATATTGAGCCTGTCTGGATACATGTTCTCATTTCCTTATTCATTTCTTCACTGATTCAAAATCACTTATGAAAATGTCTTTTTAAGTAACATACAGATTTCCAGGTCCCATTCTTGGTGACTCTGTGTTGAAAAGTCCCTATGGAGAGAGACCATTTGAACGGGCCAGCTCCAGCCATTATCCCAATTACATGCTGCTAATGAGAAGCCATAAGTGAGACTAGCAGGGTAAACTAACAAACAAACAAAAACACCCCGCTGAGCCCCAGCCAACAAATACTATTATGCAATATAATAATTGAAGTTATTTTAATCCTCTGAACTTGGGGATGTTTTTCATTCAACAACACCAGGCAACAAAAAATGTTAATTGAATCATGTCCACAAGATCTCTAAAAATAATGATGATGATGATGATGATGATGATGATGATGATGATGATTATAATAAATCTCCCTAAGTGATTCTAATACCAATCCAAATTTGGAAATAGCAGAATTAACTGATAGTTGATGTATTCTCCAGTTTCAACATTTCAGGAATCTAGAATTATAGTCTGGCCTAGAAATGAGTCAGTTTTAATTTGATTCAAACTGAGTTAAAATCCTCCACATCACCTCCTTCCAGTTATCTAGAGTTTAGGTAGTCTCAATAGGCACTGCAACCAATTCAGACTCACGACCTGATATGGCAATGCTAAATGATAGAAATACCACAAATACTGTGTCTTTTGCAGCCTTCATTATATGTTCCAGTTGGCAGCCTAGTAGTTGATTCTTTGGTATCATGGGAAATATCTCATATCACACTGCACTCAGGAAAACTTTACCTTACAGGATTCCAATTTTAACACTAATCTATGTTTGATTATTGACTTCATCACTCAAAACAAAACAAAGAAATATTAGCACAAAATTATTTCATCAGACTCAGTGGTAAATCTAAACAAATGTGGCTAGTGTATAAATATGCATCAGAGCCAATGGTTGAAGATTGTAAGAGATTTTCACAGCTAGTCGAGGCCAAAACACATAAGCTTATGACTTCTAAGTAAAAACACTGGGAAGAAGACTTCTGGTGTAAAGAGATAAGGGCTTAATTTTACTGTTTCTTGAGAGTCAACAGTAGACTTTTGGCAGCAATCAGTGCTATGAGCAATATTATTTAAGGAAGCAAGAAACCAGCCTTTTAATACTTTTATAAACTCTCTCATAAAACTTGAAGGAAAGAAATGTTTTTTCTTACCTCCCTCTACTAAGAAATTCTCATATATAGAGCCAGACCCTGATAAGAGAGGAGTACTCATTGTTGCAATTCCAACAATAAACTTAGGATCCGGGCTTGTTTTTACCATTTATTTCTCTGGCCAGACTTTTGGCTTTGGGGATGAGAATTTTATCTACCTTCAACCTATGTTTATATAGCAATTCAAGATCTGGTTCTGTACAAAACACTATTCCTTTCCTTTCATTTTATAAAAAAAGTTGAAACAAAGTTAGTAATAAATTGTTTTATAAGTTAGCTAAATTATTTGTTGGGTCTTCATGAAAACTGTGAGTAGACCACATAAACTCAACCCATGTGAATTATGGGTCTTTTTTCACAATTGTACAAAATGTTCTGCTCTAACTTCTGTTTGTAGTTAGTTACTTTGGAAAGAACTAAGCAGATGTGTTACAGTTTTTTTGAATTATCAGCATATACTTAAGACAAACTGCATCTTCTGAAGAAATTGTGTCCTCAGGGGAATTATTTATCTTGTGCCAACAGACTTTTATTTGGGATGTAGAGCTAGTTTTAGGTTTCAGGGCCACTGGCCTGAAGTTAGTATAGCTAACGGTTATAGCATAAATTTTTGAACATACAAGATCATTACACTTGGTTCCAATCCTTTGATTTTTAAGAAAGAATGTATTCCCATGATTTACTAGCTGGAAATGATATCTGTACAAGGATTTGCAGTAATTAGGATTGATGCAACAGAATAAAGGTAACTATGAAAGTTTTAAAATAATTGTGAAACCTTCCCTATAGCACATTATGGGCTAATTCTATTACAGGTGTTTGTTTTTATAGGGAAGAAAATGTTCAGGATAGAGACATATATGTCCCATCAAAATAAATGAAAAATTCTCAACACATAGCTCTCAGAGAAATACTAGTTTTCATTTTGAGGAGAAAAAAGGTAGTATTGGGAAGAAATAAGTGCTTTAATATATTGTGTCATAAGCACAATAACAATATGAAAAATTTCAAAACAGTGCCCATTACTATTTACTGTAATACATATGCAGTTATGATATATTAATCAGAAAATAACATTACTCTTTCTATTATGTTGCCAATTTATCATCATTTTTCTACTTCATTATTTATTTAACTGCTTTAAAATCCCATCAACTTCTCAGTAATACTTTTAGTTCTTTTGGTTAAAGTAGTCATCCAGAAATAATGTTATGCCATTTTTATTTTATAAATGACTTGGTTCCTAACCATTAGCCAAGCCAAGCATGTTTTATTTGACAAATGTACTTTGAGTTGCATAACTAATAAAGTTGTTTGATGTAGGATAGCATTTTATGTTTTATCTAAGGTTTTCTCCACGTATTTTATTCTAAGATGTGTATTTTAAAGTAATAACCTAAAGCAAATATGTCAAAATTTAAAAGAAAATCAATAGCATTTTTTAAAGACAATATTGTGTGTAAATATGCCAAGGCTTAAATTTTTTCAGGGCTTTTACTTTTATAAATTGTATTAATAAGATTTTAAGACTTGAAATTTTTCTCTAGCTTTTTCCTATATTTGGCCATTTTACTTATGACAAAGATAATGACACCTTTTGAAAAAATGTATTTCGTCAAATCTCAAAAAGAACACTTGGGATTATTAGTGCAAGTTTCTCTGATTTTTAAAATGAACATAAATGATATCTTAATAAAATTTAACTTAAATATTAGTTTGCTCAATAAAATATATCAATTCAATTTAGTTGCATGGTTCATGGTATCTGATTGGCTTCATGTTTAATCTCCATTCTAAATAAAAGGCTTCAGTAAAGCTACTAACTTCACTTACAATATCATTAGAAAAGAAAAATGAGAAAATCCTCTAAGAAATGTATTTTATCCAGAGATTCTCCTCAGGGTAAGATCAGACTTCATATATTGTATACTGTTTCTTCATGATCTGTTAAAAAAACAGACACAAGTTGAAAGGGAGACAAGGCAGGCTCTTTATCTCATCCCTAACATATACAGAGTAAGAATGGGTATCCTATTTTTCTTGTTTTGTTTTAAAAATAAGACCTTGATTCTAACTTGGAAGACAATCAAAACTGTGAAAATGAATAATGACTCTGATTTGGCTCCAATCTGCAATCTGTACATTCATATAACTCCCACTGAAACTAATTATTTTTTTTCTTCAATTTATGTTAGTAGAGGTTGGGCATTCAGAGGTTTCAATTAAATTGTGCATATTGAAGTCAATGGGAGTTCACTGATGTTGGAGGACTTACATGCATGAAAAAGATATAAAAGAGGATGTTAAAATTTGTTCAGGTTAAATCACTTAGCAGAGAAATGTGCTCCCTAAAATTAAAGGGGTATTTACTTGTCCTCTAAATTGCAGTTTAAATTTTATATATGCCACATTCTCAAATTTGTAAAAATGTTTTTAAAATACATATTCAAAAAGACACATACAAATCCCTGATTGTCCAAATTTATCAGGTTATATATATATATATATATATATATATATATATATATAGTTTTCATCTAAGTGATAAACCTGTTTTTTTTTAAATTTTCTATTCATGTATTACTGCATCCTTTATTGACCAAAATCCAATTTTAAATGTTGGGAAAGGTAGTCTCGTGTGCACAGTTCATTGATATTCATTCAGCCACATAACAATCGATTTGGGGCCTGAGCACTTTCTTACCAAGCACTTTCTTACCACATAAAGAGCTCACACAGCCTGTACTGGACCTGTACCTTATGCTGGAATATCTTTTTCTGATTTCATGGTCAATGGGTGTTTCTTTGTCCTACCTGTGTGTATGTCAGTGGACATCAGGTATGCCCCAGCTTTCAGTGTTACATCCTCCACAGAAGTAGGGTCAGGTCCTTCTGCAGGGGCATGAGAGTAATGCAGATAGGCCAATTGCCCCACATCAGCTGCCAGGAACACTCATTAATGATGAGGGACTTAAACACACCATTGAAGTTGATCTTGTTCTGTCTCTTTTCAATGTGAGTAAAAGTATTGTTCCATTTAGTGTTGACTGTGTTGTGTTTTCTTTGGTGACTCAGATACCAAGGTGCAGTGGACAAAAGTATTTGGACTTCAATTTCCAGTGGCTAGCATTGGGATGGGATGGCTTTTGCTATTCCCATGTAATTGGAGAATCCATCTCTGGCATTGGTAAAGGGGACATGGTTTTCTGCCTGACATAAAGGTATTTAAAAGGGAGGAGGAGGGAAGCACTGAATAACAACACAGCCAGTCCATTTATATATAAGAATTTCACTGGCCGTGGTGCTGTCCATCTCAGGAATATATAAAACTATCAACAGAATGAGCTCTGGAAATCTTAGTACAAGACAGGATAGATAAATAGATGGATAGATAGTTAAACAATACATAGAAATACTGAAATATAGGATTTCTGGTGTATAATATCAAGTTTTAACCCACAAAATTCCACAGTATGTCTTTTTATTCAAAGAGAACTTCATATATGCTTTCCCTGTACAAGGCATCACGTATTATTGTAATGTAGTTTACTAACTTAATGTTCAAAACAATTCTGTGGATTTCCAATTCTGTGGAATAGAAATCAATGTCTCTATTATATAGAGGAGAAAACTAAAGCTTAGAGAATTAAAAAGCAGAGTCTGGATTTCAACTTTTGTCTTGTGACTATAGTTTCAATTTTCTTTACGTTCTGCCAGACAGGCTTATGAATCAGATGCACATATTATGACCATAGATATATCCATCTGTCTTGTCCATATGTAAATCCACTGATATATTAGTTGATGAGCATATCATTCCCCATCTTACTGGACTTCAAGAGATTCTAAATAGCTTAAAGTCTCTCATTATTTAAATCCCAATTCCCAGTTAAAATGTTATAAAAACCTTCGTAAAAGGATGTAACTCATAAATCTACACAGAATTCAAAAACTTTTTTAATACCAAAGTTTTGCTAAGATGTATGTGAGTAATTATGGCCATATGTTTTAAATTTTATTTAACAAGGTAAAGCGATAAGAAATGTTGCTTGACAAAATATTTTTCTTAGACCAAAACACTCAAAATAATTTGGGGATGTTTTGTCAAATCAAAATCCCCAAGTCCATTCATCCATAGTTTTTCCATGTTTATGATTGTCACTCTTTTTCTCAGCAAGAAATAGTAATAAGAATTGGATATATGGGGGTGACTGTGTGGCTCAGTCAGTTAAGCGACTGCCTTCAGCTCAGGTCATGATCCTGGGGTCCTGGGATCGAGCCCCGCATCAGGCTCCCTGCTCAGCAGGAAGCCTGCTTTTCTTCTCCCACTCCCCCTGCTTGTGTTCCCTGTCTCGCTGTCTCTCTCTCTCTCTGTCAAATAAGTAAATAAAATCTTAAAAAAAAAAGAAAGAATTGGATATATGACCACCTCTGATATTTAACACCAATGCTGTTCCCAGCACAGTGATGACTAATTGAAGAAAACCCTATTGTCTAGAGAATAAATCTTTTTAGTAGGTAGAGGAGCTCACATTACTATTGTATAATATAAATCTACATAAAATTAAATGTAATAATATAGTTTTAATAAATGAATATGACATTGGAATTAGCTTGAGTAGAAATAGGATGATATTGATTCTTTCAACTCCAAATTAAATGAATACTTTTCTACAAAATTAACAAATTTTATTTTCAAAATCTTTCCTTTTCTGTCTTTTTATGAAGTGCCAAATATGTCCTGTATTTACTGAGATTTGATAGTTATACTATTATCATAGTTTATAATCACAGTCTTTTATGCATCATACTAGCTGGAAATCCAAAGAAAGGGAAATAGGTAATAGATGCACATATTATGACCATAAATATATCCATCTGTCTTGATCCGCTGCCTTATATTTTGCTCCAAGTTTTTCTCCATTTACTAATTCTTTCTTCAAGTAACCAAATTGGTTACCTCCCCTGTTCCTCTTTTTTTGTAGCTTTTATGTAACTCCTTAGCAGAACATTTAATAATGTTACCTTAAAAATTTACTTGAAATTATGTATAACACTAAATCTCACTTATCTTTGTATTCTCTGTATCTAACACAATCCTCTATATAATAACAACTAAAGAGAAATACTTCTTGAATTAAACTGCCCAATTTACTATGTTGTAGCCCTGAATAATCTAAACTATGAACCCTGGACTTACTATATACTCCTTGGTGAATTTCAGATAAAATATAGTTATTATTGTAGTAATGATAACTAAATAAAAGTAATTGCCATTTTAGTACCTACTATGCATTATCATTATGTTGTAACATATAGACTACTGTGTGTCATGCATTTTTCATAGATTGTCGTATTTAATTTTTGTAATCATGTACAAAGCAGTAAAGTATTAACACATATTTTAGATATGGAGACAGATTTAGAGACATTGAATGATTTTCTGAAACACACACACAGATAATCAAAAGCATAAGCATTTAAATTCATACTTCTCTGACCTTAGATTTTTCAACATTTTACTAAGCTTTCCTTAAAGACAGTATGCTAACTTTAAATGCCTTGATTTTCTTTTAGAGATATCACTTTATTTTATTTAGTAAAAGTAAAAGAAGAACTGTTCCTTCTACATATTTAATGGAATTACACGTCTCTTTGAAGATAGGTATGGCTAAGGGACTTTCTTTGGCCAAAAAAATATTAGTGATGTGACATGTGTCACATAAGTGCACAATTGTCCATCTGGCATGGGATTTGACAATGACCCAAATAGTGGAGTCCTGGTTCCTAGGGAGACAATGTGGAGCAAACTCCTTTAACCCACAAGTGAGAATCCTTGCTTTTTAAAGCATGGAGATTGAGGGATTTTTTTGTACTGTAGCAAGATCTACCTACCTAGCAAGTTCGAGTTGTTACATAACAAAAACCCAATTTTGGACATGTTTTGGCTTTTGTTGATTAAAATTCCAATGGAGCATTCAGATATCAGTCAAGAAAATGTAGGGGATAAAAATCTAATCCTTCTTTTTAACAGCTTTATTGATATATAATTGATATGCAAAAAGACATTTAATGTATATTAATTAATATTAATTATATAGTTTAATTGTTTATTGTATTAATTAATTAATTGTATAATTAATTAATATTAATTGAATAGTTGGGACATATGCAAACACATGTGAAAACATCACCACAATCAAGGTTATAAATATGTCCAACACCCCTTAAAGTTTCCATGTGTCCCTTTGTTTTGTTTTTGTTTTTTGTGGTTAGAACATTTAACATGTGATCTACCTGTATAACAAATTTTGAAGAGCATGATACTGTATTGTTATCTATAGGCACTATGTTGTAGAGAAGGTCTCTAATACATTTTTAGTTCATTTGCACAGCAATTATTTTCTGGCCAAAGTCTCTCACCGGTAGTAAAGATAAATAAAAAGTGGCCAGAAAATTAAAAATAAAATCTATGTTAAAATACAATGAACAAAGCTCTACTAAAAACAGCTATTTACAGATAGAAGATGAAAAAGGTCTGAGAGTCTAATGTAAAACATGATGACTATAGTTGATAATACTAGATTGTATAATTGAAATTTTCTAAGAGATTAGAACTTAATGTAAATGTTTACACACACACACACACACACACAAAGTGAGTTGATGAATGTGTTAATTAACTAGATGAGGAGAATTCCTTCAGAAACACAATTAAAAAACAGCTATTTTCAAAACATGTGATGGAAAGGAAATGTCTTGCATTATTCTACAGAGAAATAAATCTTGTTTTTTTCCCATTTAAATAAAATTTACTCCATTTTTAAGTGTGTGTGTGTGTGTGTGTGTGTGTGTGTGTGTATGTCATTTATAGTTTTCAGGGCCATTCCTGTAAACTCCTTCTGAAATTATAACAGTATAATGAAACAGATTCAGCACAGACAAATTCACTTGTTGTTGAGAAATTTAGGGCTCCATTTGATATACTCATATATCATGTGACAAAATATTACTTTGAAGAGTATTTGTTCACCAATCCCCTATGGTTCAAATTAAATAAATTTAGAAATTGTAAAAAAAAAAATGCAACAAGGCATTCCAGATTATACATTAATGACTGGAATCTGAGAAGGTCAAGCTCACAAAGGTTAAAGCTTGAGTCATTGTAAAATTATACACATATGTAAATATCCATAAAAATAAAATTCTTGACTATTTCAAGGCCCGAGTACTATTTTAACTAATTTGACTTAAGAAGTTACTTTATCCATATATATTAAAATAAAGTAAGCCTTTATTTTACATCTATAAATAACACCAAAATACTTGATTGAAAATCTAGTCATTTAACAGTGTTATTGACTACATGACAAAAATTAATGTCTGATTTTTACAGTTTTTCAGTTTACTGATTGTGGGTTTTTTTCCAGACTAAATTGTCTATAGTAATATTGTAAGTGATAATATCTTTAGATTTGAATTGCTACTATGTTTTATGAAGAAAAGAGATATATATGTACTTAGCTTTACAGATTTTTTAGTCAGTACTTCAGACACAGTTAACTGTGTCGCTTTTATCTTAAATGTTTGTTTTTCAGTTCCGTGTCTTCTTTTACAAGCCGTTTTGCAGAGCCATCTCTAAGCAATTAAAAACTTGAAAGTAGATGTAATATTATTGAAAAGAACTTAATTAAGAATTCTTGCTACACAGTTATTAAAAACAAAGATAGGATTCGGTCTTGCACAAGACCAGGTATATAAAAAAAACAATGACAAACTATAATCCAGTTCATCTTCTTGAATGACAATGGTTAGTTTTCCTTTTCTTTTTTATGTATCTGTATTTACAAAGACATTGGATATACAAAATCAGAAACATAGTAACAAAGGAAAAACATTTACATTAAGCAAGAGATACTTTACTTTTGCAAAAGGAAACAGAAATAAATATAAAAGCATTTCTACCACACAGTGAACTTGGAAATGTACTTTTATATAATGAGCTAAGATTGTGTTAAAATTTATTCTTTTTACTAAAACAGGGATATACATTAGAATTATAAGGCAACTCCATAGTTGGGTTTTCATCATTGGTATTTGGCTGTTCATTTATTGGTTTCTAATGAACTGTGAAAACAATAATTTTGGTGAAAAAGATCAGAATAGGGCCAAAATTTATGATTGTGACATATTGCAAAGATTAGTAGACAAGATGTATTAGATTTTTGGATAAGTGACTAAGAATATTGGCTTCAGTGTCTTCATTTGTAAACTCGAGTTTAAGGTTAGATGAGCTCCAAAGATTTCTTTCAGTTCAAAATTGTTTTATGCATTATTAAAATTACAAGCCATTTATTACACATTGACTTTTGGAGTAATTCTTGTGTTTTGGAATGATATCTATAGTAAATACAAATGAGTATTAGCTATTGCAATCATTAACTATATTGGAAAAGCATTTTTGAAACTCTAAATATATGTACTCTTTTTACTCTGTCTTTTCATACACTTGCCAGAATAAGAGAAATCAGAGACTGTCAGCAGACACTAAAATTCTTTAGCACTTGACACTTCAAATATCTTCTGGCAACATCCCCAAGATGATGTCAGCTTCTTGTACGGTACCAAACATTTAATACTCCCCCAGAGCATCTCACTTTCAGAGTTGGTGCACTTTCAAATATCAAGTGCAGTAATGGTTTTTCTCGAACTGGTGACTGAAATCTTTAGAAGTTATGCTCTGATCTCAACAACGAATGATATTATGATATGGAAAACAAAGTGAAAGAAACATAAAATACATATTAAATGTCTGAGAAAACATTTATAATGAACAGTTGCCTTAAAAAGCATTCTAGAGACATCTATGCTAAATGGTATAATTAAAACTGAACTTAATTATAGTATTTTAAAAGAAAACATTCCCTTTAAATGAAAGTCTAATGAGTGTAGACTTAGAGTATAGCTGTTCATCCTATTTCTTAATACCATATTTCAGAGAGGTTTGTGATTAATCACGTATTATATCATGTATTTAACATCCATAGGTAAATAATCTGTTGCCTATATGCCGATTTTATATATTAATGAATATTTTTAAGCTAGAAACTTAGCTTCTTTTTTTTAAATAAAATAACACATTTTTTTCTGCTCTCTTAAAAAGCTAACTCCAAATCTGACTAAAGTTCTTCTAAGCAACTGCACTATATACAATATTATAATTACCAGTTGTGGTAATAGACTGAAATACTTTTAGGGATTTTCACTTATGTGTGGCAAACTAAATGTTCCAACACGACATTCACATTGATAGCAATGACCTTTGTCTTATTTTGCTGATTATAAAATATAACGTACACTCATAAACAAGACATTGGGAATTACAGGAATGAAAGAAACTGAGAGAGTCCCTTATAATTCCACTATCTACAACCATATTTCCTTTCTGATTTTTTTGTTTTTGGTTTTCACATGGTTAGAATAATATTCCTATAAAATTATGCATTCTGTATTCTTCCCATAACAATATATCATAACCACTCCTCCATTAAAAGTTTTTAACTCCATTTTAATGAAATAAGATCCATTCTATTATGTTAAGGCACCTATTACTGTGTTATCAGGTATCTCTAGGGTTTTTTTCTCTTCATCATAATGTATGTTATATCCCTAAGACAGTAAATATAATATTATTTAAGTACCTCATGTAAAAAGTAGTCTAGAGGAAGGTAATTTAGCAATTAAGTGACATGAAGCCTCTCTGCCATTTTTTCAGTTCTCTTAATCTTTCTCTGATGATTGCCAGGAGACTGCAAAAACTCCAAGCTTCATTTCCTTATACAATTTTATTCAAAGACAGAAAGTGTAAGAGGTAACCAGAGTGAAAAGAGATTTCTTAATATATCTTTGTCCTTTGGTCATGGAGGAAATAATCTCTCCAAGAGACCACCAATTCTCATGACTCATTGGCCAGAACTGAATCACATGAGAACACTTAATTGCAGGACAGAGACTGAGAACAAGGGATAAAGAATCAGTATTGGACTAGATTAATTGTGCTTCATCCCCATGGTCTGGCACACTGATGTAGAAAGAAAGTCAGTTTTCATGTGGCAAAGTAGGAGCAGGCATCACCGTTTGTTGGGGGAAATAACTATAGATTAAGAAAATCTCTGAATGCCATGTTTATTACCTAAAGGATACTAGCAAATAATATATGCACTAGCAGTACATGAGAATGTACTCAGCAAAGATGTGACCATTTTTTTCTAAGTTCTTATTAGCTGATAATTGATTTGCCCTGGTGAAATCTCCCTTTGGTGGTACTCCTTTTCTTGGTTGTTATTTGTGGATTCTAACATCTTGAGTATTGGAAATATAAGGGGATTTTTCAATCTTTGCCTACTAATTTTTATTTTCTGAACTTTGATGCTTTTGAGAAATGTTTTAAATTTTTTTATTAAGTTTTTATTTAAATTCCAGTTAGTTAACATACTGTAGTTTCAGGTATACAATATAGTGATTCAGCACTTCCAAACAAGACCTGGTGCTCATCACAAGTGCCCTCCTTAATCCCCATCACCTATTTAACCCATCCCCTTCCCCACCTCTTCTCTGATAACCATCGGTTTACACTCTATAGAAAAGAATGTGTTTCTTGGTTTGCCTCTCTCTCTCTCTTTTTTTCCTCTTTGCTCATTTGTTTTGTTTCTTAAATTCCACATATGAGTGAAATTGTATGGTCTTTGTCTTTCTCTGGCTTGTTTTGCTTAGCATAATACTCACTAGCTCTATTCACCTCATCGCAAATGGCAAGATTCCATTCTTTTTGTGGCTGAGTAATATTCCTGTGTGTGCGTGTGTGTGTGTGTGTGTGTGTGTGTGTGTGTGTGTGTACACCACCTCTTCTTTTCTTCTTTATCCATTCATCAGTAGATGGGCACTTGGGCTGTTTCCATATTCTGGCTATTGTGGATAATTCTATAAACTCTTTGGGTAAATACCTAGTAGTACAACTGCTGGATTGTAGGGTAGTTCTATTTTTAAATTTTTGAGCAAACTTCGTACTGTTTTCTAGAGCGGCTGCACAAGTTTGCTTTCCAACCAACAATGCAAGAGAGTTCCCCTTTCTCCACATCCTCACCAGCACCTGTTGTTTCTTGTGTTGTTGATTTTAGCCAGTCTGACAGGCGTGAGGTGATTTTTCATTGTAGTTTTGAATTGTATTTCCCTGATGATTAGTGATGTTGAGCATCTTTTCATGTGTGTGTTGGCCATTTGTATATCTTCTTTGGAGAAATGTCTATCCATGTCTTCTTCCCATTTTTTAATTGGATTATTTGGATTTGGTGTGTTCAGTTTTATATGTTCAGGAAAAATAAGGTTTCTTCAGCAAATGGTGTTGGGAAAACTGGAAAGCAACATGCAAAAGAATGAAACTGTACCACTTTCTTACACCATACGCAAAAATAAACTCAAAATGGATTAAAAACCTAAATGTGAAACCTGAAACCATAAGAATCCGAGAAGAGAACATAGGCAGCAACCTCTTTGACACTGGCCATAGCAACTTCTTTCTAGATATATCTCCTTTGGCAAGGGAAACAAAAGCAAAAATAAATGATTGGCACTTCATCAAAATAAAAAGTTTCTGCACAACGAAGGAAAAAAAAATCAACAAAACTAAAAGGGAACCTATGGAGTGGGAGAAGATATTTGCCAGTGACCTATCTGACAGAAGGTTATATCCAAAATATATAAAGAACTTATATCCCATAGCTTAAAGTTGCTGAGTGGGGAGTGTTTACATAGGAAGATGCTACCTAAACATTCTGCTTTCTAGAAGCTAGGGTGAGAAAACCTCAGGAAATCCCATATTGCCTGTTCAGAGTTATGGAATTAGTTGATAATAATAAAGTTAGGGCCACCAAGGATTAACCTATCAGATGTCATGAACCCATGAACATCTTTCTGGAGTCACTATCCTTTAAGAGGCAATTCACCAAAAGATGCAGAGAAAGGAAGCTCTTATGGAAAATGAGAGTGAATCCTTGACTGTGATGGAATGAAATCTGGTATAACTGGAGAAAAATTCCTCTCTTCAAGGACCATATTGCTCAAAGATAGATGTAGTAAGCCAAGCAGAACTAAAACATTGATGATATGAATTGTAAGAGTATATAAAAAAAAATCTCTCACAAAAATTTAGACTTACAGACTTAAATTAAATACTGTCTGAATTTCTTTCTGATCAAGTTTACCAGAAATCTACATCTCTGCTTATGCCTTTGACCTTTATCCCCCTAATTCTAGCGATACTCAAGGATAGCCCCTTTATCTGAACCAGAACTTGTATTCCTTTGGCTAATTACTAGTTAAGTTTATGTTTATATTGATCTTGTAAAATTATATTTCTTAAGGGAAAGTATAAAGATTAGTTCTCACATAATAAGAATGCTTTAAAAATATATATATAATTTATTTCTATAACTCTAAATCCTCTTTTCAGTAGGTGAGTACAAATCAGTTGAGTTGACCATAATCAAAGCAAACAGGGGCATAAATCAAATGTTGTATAATATTAGAACAGATATATAGAAACCATATTCAATTCCCATTGAGGAGAACCACGAATGATATTTTCAGTTAATAATAGCAATGATAATGGTGATGTGTTGATGATGATTATTGTAGGAGTTTTTGTGCTTACTGTAGGCCTGACTCTTAGAGCTACGTTTTCTATCATTCACTTTTAGTACATGAGAAAACAGGCTATGGAAGCTTAAGTAAATTTGCTACGACACCCAGGTGGTAAGTAAAGAGGATTTTATTCTAGCATATACCTGTTTGACTTCATAATCTACAGGCTAAAGCTGCAGTGAGAAAGGAAATATTATCAGTTCTAAAAAAAAATATGAAAGCAATAGATGGAAAAGGGAAAAAATTAGAATATAGAAAATTTTAAATTATAACAAGTTCTACCAACTGAGAATATTTTTTTTACCTTTAAATGAATTCAAAATACCAGATTTAAAATATAAACTACACTAATTATGGAATATTTGTCTTTATAAATATTCAACAAAATATGTGGCTCATGAACTTGTAACAGTACAATAAAAAATAAATTCAAAATAACTAATATTGTTATTCAAATATGACACCACAGACTAATAGTCTAACTAGTCTAACATTGAAACATTCCAATATCTTCATATTATATCTAACAATAATTATAATAATATCAGTTTTAAAGTTATTATACTAAAGCTATTACTATAGTAATAACTGTATACCATTTCGTCAGAAAGTTGATTTAATCATATATCTCTATATATGCAATACCAATATACATCAATGGAGTCATATATATCTTTCTCTCTCCCCCTCCCTCTTTCCCTCTCGCTCCCCCCCTCCTCTCAATCTCTCCTTCTCTGAAAGAAGCAAGAGTAATAAATAAGAGAGATTCTTCTAAAAAACAGATTCCCTCTACCAGCACCTTCCAGTAATCACGGGCTTCATTATCAGTATTGAATTGTGAATAGTTATTGTGCTTTGGAAACAGTCCTAAGAGGTCCAAATTTTGGTTGTTCTATTTACTATGAGACCCCATCAGTAGGCCTGACAATGGGGCCTAAAAAATATTAGTGCATCCACACGCATTTTTTTAAGATTTCAATTGTGTAAAAAAATTTGGCTTCCACTGGAAAAGTGGTAAACTAAACATGGTATATGGTACAAAGTGAAGCCATAAGCTGAACACCATATATTTAGCCGCTGATTTGGGAATACAGACAGACATTTGAGCTCCATAATAGATGTACATATATTCACTTTGAAACAAAAATTAATATGCTACTCTAATTGTTCTTACCTCATTAATATAAATAAATGTGCATAACAAAATAATAAATCTTGAGGGATATCCCACTTTCCAAACTGTTTTTTGGTTCTACTAATTTCCTATGCTGGCAAAATTGATTTCACGTGTTGCAGGAGCTGACAATTAAATTTTTCAATTTAAGGAGGTCAAACCATAATAAAAAGCTAATGAAATTATAACACAAATTGAATTATTCAATATAGAAAAATAATATAGTTTACAGTGGTCGCTTTAGGTAGCTCCTTAAAGAGATCCAGAAAGTATAAATTTGACCTAAACCTCAGTTTTGGTACCTTATGTTTTGTACCATTTCCTTAATTTCTGTGAATCAATTCAAATCTGCCCATGACCTCCTTGTCTATTCTGTCTTTCTACTCCTGTCTGCTTTTGCTCTTCCTTCTTGGCTCTAGATTCTTCCTTGGATTGTGAGATCCAGTTCTTTCACTGACTTCCACAAGAACACCCTCCGTCAAACCTTTCTTAGTAATTTTACTGAAGAACTGGGCACTCAGATAGTCAAAGAGAATTGTACTTTGCTTTATTCTCAATTTACCACTACTCCCATTCTCTCTCTCTCTCTCTCTCTCTGTCTCTCTCTCTGTCTCTCAGTCCCTGTCTCTGTCTCTGTCTCTGTCTCTCTCTCTCTCTCTCTCACACACACACACACACACACACACACACACACACACAATATGTTCATCAGGTTGTGCCACAGAGAGAAATTATTTACCTTGGAAATCTCAGGTCCTACTATGTATAGTTTGTCAAGGAATTTTTTCTTACAAATCCACTGCTATTTTTCAAGGGCACACTGGTTTGTACCTATTGCTCATTTTGTTATGGCAATAATGTATAGAACTTGATAAGGTTGTAATATTTTTCTCTGGGCTTGAATCTAGTATGTGCCAATGTGGAGAAATGCCACACAGAAGTTACCTCTAGAGCTTTTAGGCTGGATCGTGCTTCTACTGGCAGTTGTGTTCATTTCTTACATGATGCTTGTATAAAGAAATAGAAGCTGTCAGTCATTAAAATGTAAGGCATTCAGCTTTGTGCCTGTCTGAGGATAAAATTGGATTTCTCTGTCTGGGCTCTGCTGATTCTTTTTATTCCACAAAGCAAATTGCTTTTCCAAGGCGTCAATATTAACGGAAAAAGCCTTTGCTAGGACAGGTAGTACTAAAAGCTTATTAGGAGCAATACTTTGTATTCTCTCCAGAATATCATACCATTGGAGAATAGATTTAAGAAATACAAAACTCATTTTGAAAGTTTTGTGCAATTTCATGTGTTTTACTATTTTTTTATCTTTCATTCCCATTCCCTTCTCGTCTTGTTTGTGTCTAATGCATCACATTTTTCACATTTATTGACAGCGCAATACTTCATTTTGGAAGCAATAGACAGCTTTAGCAAATGGCTACATTTGTGATGAAAAACAAGATAAAAATTTTAGCATCAAAAATAAGATATTCTATAGCCTTTACTGAGAAATTTGAGACGCTGTTTCAAGCATGTTAATTATTTCTGTAACATTATTTGTACAATTGACAGCCTTAAGTGCAAACCATCAGTATTTCCCTATGGAATTACTATGTATTTCTGCTATAACATTTATTCAGAGAAGGGAAATTTATAATTCAGCACATATGATTTAAACACATATAATTAAATCAAATTTGATTTAAACAAAAACTTTGAGTCCATATTACGTAAAGTAATATCTTCATCATTCACATTCACTAACACCACAGTAATTTCAAAAGGTTTGATGCAAATTTAGTCATCAAGTCGAAAGTGAGGTACTTAGATTTTTTTTTAACTATTTAAATTTACATTTAATACCACTTGGAGATACATAATGGTTTGTCATTGAGGTGAATGTGAATCAGAGTTTACTATGGTATTAATGAATTCCGTTAAGGTGTATCTCAACAAAAGGAATTCATAGTTCCAGGGCCCTGGGTGACTCAGTCATTGAGCGTCCAACTTTTGGTTTTGGCTCAGGTCCTGATTTCAGGGTACTGAGATCCATCCAAACTGGGCTCTGTGCTGGGCCCGTGCAGTGGCCCTTGGGATTCTTTCCCTCTTCCTCCCCCTCCTCCTCTGCCCCTCTCCCTGCTCATGGGTGCACTCTCTCTCTCTCAAATAAATAAATAAAATATTTTTTTAAAAAGTAATTCATGGTTCATCTAGCTCTGCTGTGAATCTGATTGAAGATAACTGTATTAAAAGCAAAAATTGGGGAGCCAATTGGATTTTTAAGTTTTATAATTCTAGAATTTTATTTGTAATATTATTTAGAGATGAGAAATCACATGCCCTTTTGTGATGAATGGGAAAAAAATCCCACTTATAAGCATAAAAGCTTCATTAATTAAAATGATAATTTAAAACTATCTTAAAGATGAGTTTTGATTTTGATTTATTAAAAATTAGTAAACTTTTCTTAAATAGTTCTTTGTAACATCATTTGAAAATGTTAACAGTATATTGAATATACAAAATAAATATCTCAACCAAAGTATTACTGGCTCATCTTTTCTTGCTGACCTCTGAAAAAAATAAATAATGGGAATGTCTTGAATTGCAACAAATATTTCAAACGAATGTATCGAAATAATAAGTGGTTTTTTTGAAAATATGAATAATAATTATGACAACAGGCTATTTTCATTTGTCATTGCAATATTATATTTTTGCTCATTTCACCATGGACTCTTTGTTTTTATAATACTACATTTGCGTTAATTCATACACTCAATTTTTTCTTGATTGATTACAACAGTCTTATCCTTTCCCGGCACTTTCCTCTCTGTTATTTTAATTTAACAAATTTTGCTATAATTGGCTAAGCCTGGTTATTTAGAAAAACTTGGAAAATTCAATTGTCAGACACTTCCTAACACTTTCACATTTCTGCTTTTACAAACTAGGTAAAGAGGTACTTTGTATATATTGCTGAATCTTGTGTTCTTATTTAGATATTAGCATCATGCATTTCCTTAATTTTGCTAGATATATGCTTTTAAAGATTTCTTGTTTTATATTAGTTTATTTTGGTTTATTCTTTACAGCATTATTAAGATTTAATTAAAATGTCAAAGTATTTATACTTGAAATGTACAATTTGAAAATTTATGTACACATAATATATAAAACCATGGAGCCATAACTACAATCAAAATAGCTCTCTCCTTTCCCTCTTTGCCCAACACCTGTTTTAGTCCCCACATAGCCATCAGTCTGCATTCTATCACTATAGATTGGATTCCAGAATTTTTATAAATGAAATTATATGTATATCTTTTTGTCTGGTTTCTTTCACCCAGTATAATTATTGTGATATTTATCAATGTCATTTGTGTGTATCCATAATTCAGTTCTTGGGGTGCCTGGGTGGCTCAGTGGGTTAAGCGTCTGCCTTCGGCTCAGGTCATGATCGCAGGGTGCTGGGATCGAGCCCCGCATCGGGCTCCCTGCTCAGTGGAGAGCCTGCTTCTCCCTCTCCCTCTGCCTGCCTTTCTGCCTGCTTGTGCTGTCTATATCTCTCTGTCAAATAAATAAATAAAATCTTTTAAAATAAGAATAATTCAGTTCTTTTTGTTGCTGAGTACGACTGCACCTATGGATAGCCACAGTTTGTTTATCCATCTACCTATTGGTTGACATCTGAGTAATTTAGTTTGGGGCCATTACAAACAAATTTACTGTGAACATTTATATATATACATATATATATATATATATGTATGTATGTATATATATATATTTATTTATATTTTATTTTTCTTAAGTAAATGCCTAAAAGTGGAATAGCTGATGCATATGGTACTTTATTAAACATTTTTGGAAACTCCCAAACTGATTTACAAAATTATTGTACCATTTTACATTACCACAATCAGTGCATGAGAATTCCAGTTGTTCTATAGCCTTGCAAAAGTGGATGTTGTGTTTTTAAATCTTAAAATACATGTAGTAGAATTTTGTAGTTTTAATTGGCATTTTCCCTATTATCTACTGATATTAAGCGTTAATGGCAGAAAAGGTTTTCCTGTCGTTATTTGTAGTCATATATATATATATATATATATATATATATATATATATATACATTCTTTGATGAAGTGTGTACCAATCTTTCAGCCACTTTCACTTTTTTCATTATTATTGAGTTTTTTTTTAAAGATTTTATTGATTTGAGAGAGAGAAAGAGAGGGCACGAGCAGGGGGAGAGGCAGAGGGACAAGCAGACTCCTTGATGAGTGCAGAGCCCAATGCAGGGCTTGATCCCAGGACCCTGAGATCATGACCTGAGTTGAAATCAAGAATCAGTTGCTTAACTGACTGAGCCACCCAGGTACCCCTATTATTGAGTTTTAAAAATTCTTATTATATATTGTGGATATAAATCCTTTATCAGATATAAGATTGGCTAATATATTTTCTTCTTGTCTGAATGCACTGTCTAGTGCCTATAAAACAATGTGGTTGGGAGTGGACAACCTTGTATTTTTTTCCTGTACTTAGTGGGAAGCATTTAGTCTTTCACTCTTTTTTTAATTTAAATTCAATTAGCCAAGGTATAGTACATCATTGGTTTTTGATATAATGTTCAATGATTCATTGTTCAGTATAAAACTCAATGTTCATCATATCATGTGTCCTTTTTAATGCTCATCACCCAGTTACCCCATCCCACCACCCACTCTCATTCCGCAACACTCAGTTTGTTTTCAGGAATCAAGATTCTCATATGGTTTGTCTCCCTCTCTGGAAAACTGAATGGGAAGAAATCAGAGAAGGAGACAAACCATAGTCTTTCACTATTAAGTATAATATTAGTTGTAGGTTTTTTGGGAGAAGCATATATCAGGTAGAGGGTTACGCTCTTTTTTTATTTCTCTTAAAATCCGTATCATGAATGGATGTTGGGTATAGTCATTTGATTTTTCTGCATCTAATGAGATTATTGCATGGTTTTCCTCTTCTAATTTGTTAATATATCACATGACTAGTTTGGGGATATTAAACCAATCTTACATTCCTGGGATAAAATTTATTAGTTTTAATGCAGTATTCTTTTTATATATTGTTGGATTTGGTTAGCTAAAATTTTGCTTAGAATATTTACATATATATCCAGGAGGGATATTCATCTGTAGTTTTCATTTCTTATTATGTGATTATCTGATTTTGATATCACAATAATGGTATCTTCATAGAAGAATTTGAGATATATTTTTCTTTTAAAATTTTTGTAAGTAATTTGTGTAAAATTGGTATTACTTATTTCCAAAATATTTTATAGAATTCATCAGAGAACATCTGAGCCTGGAGGGTTTTTTTATGATAATATTTTAAATTAAAATTAAATTGCTTTCGTAAATACAGGACTGTTTAGGCTCCCTGATTCTTCTTGAGTGAAATTCAATAGATTGTATCTTTTGATGAATTCATACATTTTATCAACGTTTTTAAATTTATTGACATAAAATTTTTGTATTTTCCTTTTACTATCCATAAAATCAGTGGTAATGTCATCTGTCTCATTCCAGACATTGGTTATTTGTGTTTTCTGTATTTTTTTTCCATAATCTGTGTGGATGTTTATCAGTTTTATTGATCTTCTCAAAGAAAGGTCTTTTGGTTTCATTGAACTCTATCATTACCCTGTTTTCTTTTTCACTAATTTCCTTTCTGAATTTTATTATCTGTTTTCTTCATGTCCTTATTTGCTCTTATTTTTCTAGTTCCCTAAAGTGGAAACTGAGGTCAACAAATCATGGCTTTTCTTCATAACAGAAACATTTAGTGCTATAAATCTTTCCCTGAACATTTAGTGCCAGCTGTGCTTTCATATTCATTCATTTCAAAATACTTTTTATTTCTCATTTGATTACTCTTTCAATGAATGAGTTATCTAGAAGAGTGTTAGAATAAATATAGAATAAATATGCAGAAATTTTCCAGAAATCTTTTTATTTTTGATTTCTAATTCCTTTATAGTCAAGACACAATTCAGTATAACATCAACATTTTTTTAATTTTGAAAATTGTTTTTGACAAAAAATATGGAATATATAAGTGAATATTCCATGTGTACTTGAAAATAATGTGTATTCTTTTGTTGTTTGGTAAAATGTCCCATAAATGTCAATGTCATCTTGTAGGTTGATATTTGTTCAAATTTTCTATATTCTTATTGATTTTTTCCTTTCGTTGTTCGATCAGTTATTCACAGAATAGTGTAAAAAAATCTCTGGTTATGATTGTAGATATGTTTGTTTCTCCTTACCGTTCTATTATGTTGTGGTTTGTTTATTCAGGAGCTTGTTTGGTAGGTACCTATCAGCTCCTTTCTTCAGTCTGAAAATGGATCTTTAGTAAGTGGATTGTTCGGACCATTTACATTAAATGAGTTTATTGCTATTGTCACAGTTAAAGAGATCATCTCACTACTTGTATTCTATTTGTTCCATGTGTTCTATTCTTTTTTGCCCTTTTATTTCATTATTTAACAATTTTGTTATTTAATTTTATCTCCTTTGAAATCTTGTTAAGCAAAACAATTTTGGTGGTTATTTTTTTTTTAAGATTTTATTTATTTATTTGACAGAGAGAGACATAGCGAGAGCAGGAACACAAGCAGGGGGAGAGGGAGAGGGAGAAGCAGGCTTCCCGCCAAGCAGGGAACCCAATGCGGGCCTCTACCCCAGGACCCTGGGATCTCATGACCTAAGCCTAAGGCAGACGCTTAACGACTGAGCCACCCAGGAGCCCCTGTTTTCTGAAATTAAGAGTCTCTTATGGTTTCTTATCCAATCTGAGAATCTCTATCTTTTAATTGGACTGTTTACATTTACACTTAATGTAATTATTTACATGACAGGGTGTAAGTGTATCATCTTTCTAATTATGTTCTATTTATCTTACATTTTCCCCTCTGTTTCTCCTTTCCTTTATTCTTTTACTTTAAAATGTAGTATTTTTGTATGCATCTTATTTTCTGTATTGCTATTACTTCATATTTTTTATTTTTTGCTCTAGGAATTACAATATGCACTCCATCACACCCTATCTTGAATTAATTTTATACCACTTAACATTTAATATAAGACCCATACAACAGTATAATTTTATTTAGCCACTTTCATCATTTATGACATTTTATCATATATTTTGTTCTACATGTTATAACCTTCCCCTAATAAAATATAATGTTGTTTAAATGGTCAAGTTAATTTTAAATAATTAAGGAAAAATTTTTTAAATAACTTAAAGTGACCAACATATTTATCAGTTCTGGTGGTCTTCATTCATTCACATACATTCATATTTCCATTCCTATTTCCATAAGGATTTTCTCCAGCTTAAAAACTCCCTTTAACATTTTTTGAAGTGTAAATCTGTTGGTAATAAAATCTCTTAGCTTTGTTTCATATAAAAATTTATTTCACCTTTATTTTTAGAAGATATTTTCAATGAATATGGAATTCTTGATTAATATTTTATCCCTTGAGAGTATATTGTTCCATTGACTTCTGACATGTACTTCTAATGAGAAGTCTGCTGTAATTCTTATTTTTCTTTATGCAATATGTCTTTTGAGTTGTAATTTTTTTCCTTAACTCTGAATTTTACCGGTTTAACTATGATGTATTTTACTCAAAATTATTCTTCTTGTTTATATTATCTTTCTTTGTTGTTGAGTTAATGTTTTCATTCAAATTCAGGAAAAAAATCAATTATTATTTCATGAACATTTCTTTCCCATCACATTCCTTTTATCCATCTGGATCTCCAATTATACAAATGGCAAACCACTTGATATTGCCGTACATGTCTGTGAAACTCTTTTAAAATTAAAACCTGTACCTCTGAAACAAATAATACATTATATGTTTAAAAAAAATAGGTAGCAGGAAGGGAAGAATGAATGGGGGAAATCAAAGGGAGAGACAAACCATGAGAGACTATGGACTGTGAGAAACAAACTGAGGGTTTGGGGTGGGGGATGGGTTAGCCTGGTGATGGGTATTAAAGAGGGCATGTACTGCATGGAGCACTGGGTGTTATATGCAAACAATGAATCATGGAACACTACATCAAAAACTAATGATGTAATGTATGGTGATTAACATAACATAATAAAAAATAAAATTGGACTGCAAAAAAAGAAAAAAAAATTCAAATCTGGGGGTCCTGGGTGGTTCAGTTGGTTAAGCATCTGCCTTCAATCAGGCCATGATCCTCAGGCCCTTCTCAGTGGGGAGCCTGCTTCTCCCTCTCCCTCTACCATTCCCTCCCACTGGTGCTCTCTTTCTCTCTCTCTCAAATAAATAAATAAAATCTTTAAAAAAATAAAATCTTCTTTTTGAGTTCCAGCTTGCAAAAACTTTTATTTGAGTGCATGTTTACCAACACTTTCTTCTGCAGCGTTCAATTTGTTGCTAGTACCATCCAATGCATTCTTAATTTTAGAGGTTGTGTTTTTCATTTCTAAAATTAATATTTTTTCTTTTTAGAATTTCCATTTCTCTACTGAATTCTCTGTCTTCAGTTATCATATCCATCTTTACATATAAATTCTCTACATGTTAAAATAGTTACATAAAAATCTTTATTTGCCTTGCCATTTAGAAAACATGGATGGAACTAGAAGGTATTATGCTAAGCAAGATAAGTTAATCAGAGAAAGGCATGTATCATATGATCTCACTGATATGAGGAATTCTTAATCTCAAGAAACAAACTGAGGTTTGCTGGAGTGGTGGGGGGGTGGGAGGGATGGGGTGGCTGGATGATAGACATTGGGGAGGGTATGTGCTATGGTGAGTTCTGTGAATTGTGTAAGACTGTTGAATCACAGACCTGTACCTCTGAAACAAATAATACATCATATGTTAAAAAAAAAAAAAGATAGTAGGAAGGGAAAAATGAAGGGGGGAAATCGGAGGGGGAGATGAACCATGAGAGACTATGGACTCTGAGAAACAAACTGAGGGTTCTAGAGGGGAAGGGAGTTGGGGGGATGAGTTAGCCTGGTGATGAGTATTAAAGAGGGCACGTATTGAATGGAGCACTGGGTGTTATATGCAAACAATGAATCATGGAACACTACATCAAAAACTAATGATCAATATATGGTGATTAACATAACATAATAAATAAAATTAAAATAAATAAAATTAAAATAAAAAGAAACTTTATTTGCTAATTCCAATTTGAGGGTCTTAACCCATTCCTTTGTAGAAATGTGGATCTATTTCTAGTTATCAGATTTTCATGTTACTATTATAGGTTCTACTTTTGATCTTATCAGTATGTCCATTGGGTCCTAAGACTCAGAGTTGGCAATTATTGAAAGGAACATTTGCCCATTATATCAGACCCTTCCTGTATTGTTTCTAAAATTCCATTTATTTTTCTTTCAAAGCATGCTGAGAGTACCTCACACTCTAGACTGTACCTTTTCATTCCCCATTCAGGGAAACAGAAAATGCCCTGAAGAGAAAAAAAAAAGTTGACCAATGTAGGGTTCGACTTAATGCATTTTGTTTTCTCAAAGATCTTGCCTCCTCAAATCTTATCTCCCTTGGTTGTTCTCCAATGCTTCAAATGGCTAAATTTTTACATTTTATTTATTTATGTATTTATTTATTTATTGTTTATTTATTTTTATATAATTTCAGTAAGAGACTTAGTCTGATACTAGCAACTATCATTTCAAAATAAGGAAGTTTTCCCTTCTTTCTGTTTTGTGTTTATTACTTCATTGGTATGTAGTTGAAAAGATTTATTTATGTATACAATGATTCAATCATTTCTCTGATCTGCCATTCATTCAGCAATTATAGTTTATATCCCAGGCATTGTGTTAATTACTGAGACCACTGATCAAAGTAGATAACAATAGTTCATTGAACACAAACATATATGCTCATATTATCTAGTATTTACTAAATACTGAAGTATTTAAGCATATTAGAGATACACCTATTTGCACACACATACATATCATTTCATTGAACTTTTTCAATAAGATTATTATTATTATTATCTTTTGAATATTTGGTAAATTGCAAGCTTGATGTTCACACATTTAATAATGCATTTAGATTTTGGTCCCACATGAATTTAGCTTCACATAGCATGCACCTTTATTGGATTTTAAACATAGTTAACATTAGTGAAAAGAACTATATTTTCAGAGATTATTATAATACCTGGTACAAAATAGTCATGATGGAAATAATTACTTAATTTACAAATGATTGAATCTCTAGAATAAAACATTCTGCTTATACAGAAACTGAATCTATATCAGTTGATCTAAATTTTGACATTGTTCACAAACATTTGGCCACTTCATGTTCACCATCTTGCCTAAAAACCCTTACCTTCCTTTCCCACATACACACACTATATGTAAATAGAATATACCGTATTTATTAGAGCTAAATTCAAACCACTCAGAAGATCCTACAATATTTACAGAATGGATACTTATACAGTACTTATCAATACAATACTTATCGTTCTGTGATATTTTATGTAAAAATTTATGAACCAGGTTATGTACATCTATCACTCAAAAGATCCTACAATACTTACAGAATGGATACTTATACAATACTTACCAATACAATACTTACTGTTCTGTGATATTTTATGCAAAAATTTATGAACCGGTTATGTACATCCTTCTGTGCCTTTTTCATAGGTTAAATATAGAATTATGTGAACCAACCATTTATTAAACAGTCAGAGATTGATTTTAACCAAAACTGGAGTTTGGTTAGGCTCTAGGAATATAGACAATGATAAAAACCATGCTTTGCCTAAAGCAAAATCTAGAAAAAGAGTCTATCTATAATTTTGGATCACAGCCTGATTAATTAGAGGCAAATATTTTAGTTACATTTGGTTTCTCAAACACTCGTGGAAATATGACATTTATACAAATCTATGGCATTAAATTATTAACTTAAATCTTATTGAACACAAATATTATATGAACACATCACTCTTTTTGTACTTTTTATTAAATAATATCACCTATGATTTTATTATTTATATAGCTTTCTACTGGGAATTTTATGATTATAGAAATTATTTGCCTCTTGGGACTATTAAATTACATGATTTTTATCAAAGGAGAACCGCCAGGATCTAAAGCCCAAGTTTTTTAAATTGTCCTTTTGTATAACATACAATTATATTTTCACAGTTTTATATTTTAATAAAGAGTGTATTTTGATATAAATATTTGTTAGTTCACAACTCCCCCAGGAGCTTTTTACGTATAATCCAAAGCAGCCCCCATATGTGGAGAGCAGAGAGAAACCAAAGAAAGAGGCAGACCACTCCAGATTGTTAGGTGGCAGCTTTAAAAAGCAAGGGAACATACAAGGCTTGTTTTGGGCAATCTCAAGACCAGTAGATCTTTGCACCTGCATGGCAACTTTTAAAAGTTTGTAGTAGTGGCCTTAACTGGGTTCAGACACATATACCATCCAAATAATCTCAACACCACATTTCAGCCTCAAGGTTGTATCCTTGGAACAACTTCCGGGAATGGGAAAGGCAAGTGGAATGCACGTTCCAAGGACAGGGCAACCTTCAATTGCCTGGGTCCAACTTGCAGGTCAATCAGTGGTCACATCTTCTTAATGACTTCCCCAACATCACTGGTGCCCTTGGTTATCTATATGGAAGGAATGACTTGAGGACCAAAGTAATCCAACGAGACATTACCTCCATCTATTGACAGAGAACCGAATTTTTGGCACAGCCTCAAAGAGAAACTAATGAGCCTCCAAAGAGAATTATTATTATTATTATTATTTTGCTTTTTAGCTGATATAGAATATAAAAGACCTGATCTGAAGATCTGCAAAGTTCATCAAAGGACACATCTGCTTTATTGGGTTGTAGTAAGATTTTGCTATAGTCAGAGACCATAGGACACAGCTGGTCTCCAGCTGGTGCTTTGTACTATTTCACTGGAGTGGAATGTTTGTTACACCAAGCTTCATTAAAATTAAATTCCAACTTCACTCTATTTACAATGAAAATTAATAAGTTTTATAATACTAGCAGTATTTTACTCCAAATGTGTCAAATATAGAAAAACAGAATGGGAACTAAGTACTTTGACCTACTTGTTAACTTTAAAAGTAATATGGCTTGGGTGCCTGGGTGGCTCAGTCGGTTAAGCGACTGCCTTCGGCTCAGGTCATGATCCTGGAGTCCCGGGATCGAGTCCCGCATCGGGCTCCCCGTTCAGCGGGGAGTCTGCTTCTCCCTCCAACCCTCCACCCTCTCATGTGCTCTCTCTGTCTCTCATTCTCGCTCTCTCAAATAAATACATAAAAATCTTAAAAAAATAAAATAAAAAAATAAAAGTAATATGGCTTTATAAAGATCAAGTATTGCAGAAAACCCAGTATAAGGCATTAACATTTTATCATCAAGGTCAAATGATTGCCCCTATAGAAACTATGTATTCAACTTTGTGTTTTTGTTTTTGTTTTCTGATGCTAGATTTTGCAGGTATAGATGGACAAATGTGATCCCTGCTTGGGAATAACAGGACAAGCAGACAAGCGAAGAACCTAAGAAGCAAACTAAGTTGTAAAGCAGTCCATTTCTGATTAAAGACCGAATTATTTCTCCAGGAGGGTCTTCCTCTTTGTATAGTCATTGAGTTTTAGATTTTCTGAGCTATTTCATGTAAACGTCTAATTTCACGAAAAGATAATATTTTGATCATTATTGATTAGGTATGTAAATATATGCCTTTATAACTTTCTAAAATGTTTAAGAGCCATCATGAGTAATTCTTATATATATATTCATTGTCCATTTCTGGGTTTTCTGTTCTGTTCCATTGATCTATGTGTCTGTTTTTGTGCCAGTACCATACTATCTTGTTAACTACAGCTTTTTTATTTTATTTTATTTTATTTATTTGAGTGAGAGAGAAAGAGAGAGCATGAGCAGGGGAGCAATAGAAGGATAAGCAGACTCCCCGCTTGGCGCGGCTCAATCCCAGGACCATTGATCTCAAGACCCTGAGATCATGATTTGAGCCGAAATCAAGAGTTGGACACTTAACTGACTGAGCCACCCAGGTGCCCCTTTTTCACTACAGCCTTGTGATATAACTTGAAGTCTGGAACTGTGATGTCTCCAGCTTTTCTTTCTTCTTTTTTTAATTTTTTATTTAAATTCAATTTAATTAACATATAGTGTATTATTAGTTTCAGAGGTAGAATTTAATACTTCATCAGTCGCATGTAACACCAGTGCTCGTTACCTCAAGTGCTCTCCTTAATGCCCATCACCCAATTACCCCATCTCCCCACCCACCTCCTCTCCAGCAACCCTCAGTTTGTTTCCTATAGTTAAGTATCTCTTATGGTTTGTCTCCCTCTCTGTTTTGTCTTATTTTCCTTCCCTTCCCCTATGTTTATCTGTTTTGTTTCTTGCTTTTCCTTTTCAAGATTGCTTTGGATATTTGGAGTCTTTTGTGGTTCCATAAAAATTTTAGGATTATTTGTTCTAAATCTGTGAAAAATGCTGGTGATATTTTGATAACTGTATTAAACGTCCATTGATGGATGAATGGATAAAGAAGACGTGGTATGTATGTACAATGGAATACTACTCAGCCGTAAAGAAGAATGAAATCTTGCCATTTGCAGCAAGGTGGATGGAGCTAAAGAGCATCATGCTAAGTGAAATAAGTCAGTCAGAGAAGGACAAATACCATTTGATTTCACTCATGTGGAATTTAAGATACAATACAGATGAACATAGGGGAATAAAAAAGAGAGAGACAAACCAGGAAACAAACTCTTAACTATAGAGAACAAACTGAAGGTTACCAGAGGGGAGGTTGGTGGGGGGGGATGGGCTAAATGGGTGATGGGGATTAAGGAGGGCACTTGTTATAATGAGCACTGGGTGTTGTATATAAATGATGAATCACTAAATTCTACACCTGAAACTAATATCACACTGTATTTTAACTAACTAGATTTTAAATAAAAGCTTGAAAGAAACTTGAAAAAATTAATTTTTAAAAATCACAAAAATTAAAAAAATATATACATTGTCAAGTCCCATTTAAAAAATAATAAGTATCTATGTTGTACTCCTACTCATCTTAGATACCATTGTGTAGATGGGGAGGAGTAGGTCTTGTTTTTGGACGCTTCTTATGTAGTTATAGTCTTGTTTGTTTAATTATATTTTTGTTTGTTTTTGTCTTTTTTAGCTTTCTAGTTTTCCTGAAAAATTAAAAAAATCAAAACTGAAAACTGAAATACTTCTGTTTCAATTTTGTTAACGAGCAAAATGTTTAGTGAAACGATGTAGTTTTTAACATTAAAACAAAAAGGCATGCACATTCCCTAAAATTACTTTTTGGGAAAAATAGAGGATAGAATTATTCCTAAAACTTAGCCAGGTATTTTCCTGTGGCATAACCTAAAACTTAGTTCATTTTCTTCCTAAAGAGAAAGAAAAAGAGAACAGTAATACTTGGCCACTTTGTTTTTTTAGGTTCTAGGGATTTGTCAGATCTATAATTTGTAGATGACTCGATAATACTTTTAAATATAATAAGGGAATGAAAAAGGACGGAAGTAGGGTGATCACATAATTTATTTTCCAAACTAGAAAACTTCTTGAGAGTAGCAAGGAATACCATTAGTAACTATGTAATGACAATAGGTATAAAGCCCACAGTCAGGGAGAAAAGGAACCATAAAGTCATTCTAACTGTAAGGGATGTTGCAGAAGCAATTCTTGGGTTCTTTTGCCTGTAATAAACTTACTTTATTCATTAAAAAACAAGGTTCTTTATTATTATCCTGACATTGTTGCCCGTTTATTATGTGCTTGTCCTTTGCTAAGTATTATACATGCATCACTTCATTTTTCTTTTAGAAAACCTATAAGGTAGATATTATTATTTTATTTAGCTCCTGAAAAAAAAACTGAGATAAGGCCCAAACTTTTCATTATCATGATCTGATGTCTTGCACTGCTTCAATTGATATTATATGCTTCCCTAAATAAACCACCAAAGCAGCAGAAGAAATGAAAAACAGGTATAAATCTTCCTTCCATGGGATCTTTATAGAGCACTTGACTCACAACATTTGTGAGAACATTGTATCAAACAAACTACAAGCCTGTTTTCAAGCAGAGATGATAAAGGAAATAAGGTACTTTAAATGATGTGGGCAAAACTCACTCATCCATATAGCAAACAGTTTTTGAGCAACTACCAATTATGAGACACTGAAGTAAATAAGATAAGAAATCAGGTTCTTAACTGGAAGGAGCCAACATGGAGCATCAAGATAAAATAGGTAAATATAGCTCTACCACAGGGCATTATTAGATTAGGAGCCTAGCTGGAGTGTGTTGCCATGGATGGAGTGATAGAAAAGAAGGGCTTTCCAAGTAAATGAACTGAACTAACCAAAGAAAGAAATGCCCATTTGCCTTCAGGAAAAAACAAATTGCTTTTGTTGGAGGGGAAATACACAGGTACATTTGCATAGCCTGTGTATGTACTTGTATATTTGCATATATACATGTACTCACTTAAGTACTCCTACTTACACATATATGTGCATGCATACACAGGAATACATACATCCTTATCAGCTCTGGGAAATAAAGAAAACAGGGCAATGAGAGCTGTGTGATATTCCTTAATTATAAAAATCCATATAGTATTCCTAATTCTGAAACTCATTTTGGTTTTTTTGGGGGGAGGGGTTTGTTTGCTTTTTTCATTAGTTTCAGATGTAGTGTTCTACAATTCATCAGTTGTGTATGACACCCAATGCTCATCACATCATATCACATGCCCTCCTTAATGCCCATCACTCAGTTACCGCATCTCCCCAACCAATTACCATCCCACCACCACCACCTCCCCTTCAGCAACCCTCAGTTTGTTTTCCATAGTTAAGAGTCTCTCATGTCTCCCTCTCCGATTTCTTTCCATTCAGTCTTCCCTCCCTTCCCTTATGGTCCTCTGCACTGTTTCTTATGTTCCACATATGAGTGAAACCATATGATAATTGACTCTCCGATTGACTTATTTCACTTAGCATAATACCCTCCAGTTCCATCCACGTCAATGTAAATGGTAAGTATTCATCCTTTCTGATGGCTGAGTAATATTCCATTGTGTACACACACACACACACACACACACACACACACACACACACCACATCTTCTTTATCCATTCACCTGTTGATGGACATCTCGGCTCCTTCCAAAGTTTGGCTACTATGGACATTGCTGCTATGAACGCTGGGGTGCAGGTGCCCCTTCATTTCACTACATCTGTATCATTGGGATAAATACTTAGTAGTGCAACCATTGGGTCATAGGATAGCTCTATTTTTAACTTCTTGAGGAACTTCCATACTGTTTTCCAGAGTGGCTGCACCAGCTTGCATTCCCACCAACAGCGTAAGAGGGTTCCTCTTTCTCAGCATCCTCACCAACATTTGTTGTTTCCTGACTTGTTAATTTTAGCCCTTCTGACAGTGTAAGGTGGTATCCTGTGGTTTTGATTTGTATTTCCCTGATGCCGAGTGATGTTGAGCATTTTTTAAGTTTGTTGGCCATTTGTATGTCTTATTTGGAGAAATGTCTGTTCTTGTCTTCTACCCATTTCTTGACTGGATTATTTGTTTTTTGGGTGTTGATTGAGTTTGATAAGTTCTTTATATATCATGGATACTAGCTCTTTATCTGACATATCATTTGCAAATATCTTCTCCCATTCCGGAGGTTGTCTTTTAGTTTTGTTAACTGCTGAAACTCATTTTGGTGAATCTCAGATACAGGACCTTTTTTTGTCCCCAGTATACTTAATCATCAAGCTTCCATCATATAGAAATCATATGTCTGTTATTTGTGTCAAAGGAAACATACAATTCCCTTGACACTTGCCCTAGTATCACTTAGGAAATTGTTATATTTGTCACTGCATTTTCAGGGCATTTTGCAAGAAAAGCTGTAACTTATAAAGCTCAGGCTAATATATATTTGCCTTTTTGAAATAATGAAAAACCCATTCAGGAAACTTCATTTATGGAGAATATGTTTTTCACAAAATGATACATTTTATAGATAAAAATCAAAGGGGGAGGTGGGGCTCGGCAGATACATGTGTGTTACTTTATTTAAAATGGTATTTAGAAGCAGAATAAGAAAGAAGAGACCTCCTTTCAAGTATATTCACTATTGGAAAATGAAACGTTGTGTGTCTGTTTTTCTTAAATTTGACATTTTTTGTTAGAGTTTTAAGATCTTGCCTTACTGGAATGAAAAAGATCACAAAAAAAATTGTCAAAAACATTAAAGCTTATTAACCAGTTACTTTATTGAGTTTTGGAGTGGTATAAAATGTTAGTATCCAGGAAATTAATATATACAAATGTAATAAATGTTTCAATAATACTTGGAAGTCAAATGCATAAAATAATTTGCAGCTTGATTTCTTCACACCTCTTTTCTTTCCTGTGTTTCTACATTGGTAGAATTGTTAATTTAGACTTTTAACAAGAAGGAATTATTCTAAGGTGCAATGATTTCCCATAAGACATTATTTTCTGCCTCTTCTCAATAACCTTGTGGCCCACATCTTGCATAGTCTGTTCTTGTACTCAAAATATTTTAAGCTAATAGAACTCAACTTTCTGTGTTTCCAAAATAAGGTAAACGTATTTTATATATTACATATTCACTATTTTCACAATTATGTACTTATTCAATGAACATACTCTAATCAGAATATTATGATTAGAAAAAAAATGAGTAAAATAATATTATGTAGTGTTCTATCACATATGGATGGAAATTACAAAAATATTGATTAATAGTTTCAATGATTCAGTCTAGTTTTGTTGTTGTTGTTTTGTTTTGTTTTGTTTCTTTTAGATTGAGAGCAAGCATGTGCAGCGGTGCGGGGGCGGGGTGCAGAGGGAGAGGAGAGAGAGAATCTCACACAGGCTGTATGCCCAGCATGGAGCCCAACACAGGGCTCAATCTCACAACCCTGAGATCATGACCTGAGGTGAAATCAAGAATCAGACACTTAACTGACTGAGCCACCCAGCTCTCCCAATTCATTCTAATTTTTAAAATACTAAAAATAAGTTTTAAAAAGATTTTTTTCTAGTGGAATGCTGTGTAATTTTTAAAATTCACATTACTTGTTTTCTTCTATTAACTTGTGGCATGATTCTTAGATGTTTTAGACTATACTTGTATATTCCTAGTATACTGCCTTGGAATATTATTAAAATTATTCAGACCAAAATATAACTACATACATTGGTTAACCAAAAATATTACATATTCATTTATTACTCAAAGTCATAACAGCAATTTTTTATTTTTAAAGATTTTTTTATTTGTTTATTTAGAGAGAGAGAGAGAGAGAGAGGCAAGCTGGGGGAGTGGCAGAGGGCGAGGGAAAAGAGAATTCCCAGGCAAGCTCCATGGGAGCCAGGCATGGGGCGAGCCAGACACTGGGCTCAATCTCATGACCCAGAGATCATAACCCGAGCTGAAATCAAGAGTCAGCTGCTGGACTGATTGACCTATACCTAGGCAACCCAAGATCATAATAGTCAATTTTATTGGCACTAGATGACATACTGTGGGCTGTTGAATGCCTAAATAGACAAGAACATTACATAAATATTTATTTAAAGCAACATAAATGTGTTATTAAAAATAGGAAATTCTAGACAGCAAATACCAATCACTTACTATGTTTATCTTTTTATATTAATTGGCATTCAAATTTGAACGTACATATACAAATGCATACATGTATTCACATATGATTTTTCTGAATGATTTTAGAATTGCAGATGTACATGCCACATTACTCCAAAATATTCAGTATGCATTTTGTAAGAACAAGAACATTTTCACACATAATCCTAGTACAATTATGAAAATCAGGTTATTTAACTTAATTTACCCTAAATAAAATTAATAAATATAAACATATTTAGTAATTATAATTAATAAATAGGAGCAAATTTATTAATTTATAAAATTTAATCTAATACAGTTATCTGGTTAACAGATCATATATGCTTTGCCAATTCTCCCAATAATGTCTTTTTATGTAAGGTAATTATCTGTTCTAACCCATGGTCCAATCAGGATCACACATGCACTCAGTTTTTGTGTCTCTATAGCCTCCTGAAACAGAAACAGTTTGTCAGTCATTGCTTTTCATGAATTTGGCATTTTAGAAGAGTGAAGGCCAGTTATTTTGTAGACTTCTCACTTTGGGTTTGTGTATTACTTCCTTATGATTAAGAATACCACAAAGGTGATGTTGTGCCCCTCTCAATGCCAAACAAAGCCCTAATTCTCAAACAAAAGGCAAGACAAGTCTGTGTTAATTTGGCAACTCACATGATCTGAGGTGAGAATAAAGACAGACTCGGTTTTTTGACCATGCCCTGGATTTGTTCTTTTTGTGTTTAAGTTCCTAACACAATTCAAAGCAGTTATGTTATTGTAATATCTTTGTGTTTCTTATTTTTGCCATGATAATCTATTGTAGCAGACCCTCAGCCTATTAAAAACTTGACTTCAAGAGGCATTCTATTTCAGCCCCACAGGCTAGTTAAGGAAACTGTTTTGCCATAATGTCTTATAAAAATGCCAGTCTCCATTTTCTCATGTTCATGAGGACATCAGTGACTTCAAACTCAGCCAGGAAGATAACCAGTCTCACACCACCATGTCCCTGAGTGCCTGTTGCCCATGACAACTTCTAGTAGTATCAAATGTTATAACAGGATGAAGGGAGAAGGAAAAAGGAGCAAACTCTTAAAGTAGTTTTTAGGAATGTCTCCTAAGCTATAAATCACAGAAGGCGGACCCTGAATTGCCACCTCCTGATCTGTAATTCAGAGAATGTTGGCATTGTTGTGAGTTCAATCAAAATCAAAATTATCAGAAGCCTATCATATTCAGGAAGCTGTATGCTCCAGAAATGTGTGACATCAATAAAATGGATGTCCCATGTCTTCCCTCTTGGCATCCCTAAGTTAGAGACTGACGCTGCTGCTATAACAGAAAAACAATGGCTTCTGCGACTGCACATGTCAGTAGAAACTGCAGAACCAGCGGAAGTTGGAGCCCCACCCTACTTCCGACTTCACCGTCCCCCACAAATACATCTGGTTGGCCAAATCTAAATTTTATCTGCACTGAGCCACAAAGAAATCTGGAAAATGTAAGTTTTAGCTTTTCAGCCTCTCTTATACAAAGAGCCATATAGTACCAGGAGTACTGATCTACCATCTCCACTACTGTTGGGGAAAATGTCACCAAGTCCTCAGAGTTTCAACTCTTGGCATCTTCTACAGTTTGCTTAATGCAGGTTGTGGTCTTTGCCTCTTTCTGCCAGTAACTTTGAGTCCTCTCTTTAGCTCTGACATCTGGGTTGCCTCTTTATTAGAATCATGATGTCACTCCAGAGAATCCTTTTGGGAAGTTTCTTTTTAATAGACAACTCTAAGCTGATTCCCTTCTCTGGGACCATATGTGTACAGGAAACCATTAATTTCTAATTTAGGAGATGATACAGCCAATTTCTTGCATAGCCTTTACTTTCATTGCTCTGATACCAGGCAGGCATGATTAGTAAACCAAACCTACATGCCCTTCTCTTCCTACAGGGTATCTATCTTATAAAGGTCTTATGCAACCACCTTTTTGGAGGGCCCTATCCAGTGGCTACAGATGAAGGATCCTGTTTATATTCCTAAGTAAGCTCATGATGTGGTTCCTAGTATGCATTGTTATTTTCTAGTAATTGAAATATTTAGATGTAGATATTTTCCTCATTTACACTAAAGAAGAGAGTGATCAAGATAATAAACAATTCAACAATGATCATACAGCTGCCCAGTTCCAAATTCTAAATCTTTTTGTTATACTCCACTCTTTCCAGAGCATTCAGAAATTATTCTAAAGATTCAACAAATTTCCAGTCACTTCCTTTATATTAATGCACAAAGTCTGTGATTTAGTATTGTAATTCTTATATTTTCATTTCATATTATTCATTTTTTCCTCTGATTTGAAATCTAGGGAGGCACTAGCATCATTTTTCTCTCTAAGATGTATGAATTTTCTCAAAGTTATATCATCTATTATTTGCTAAAGAATATTTTTCACATATTGGCAGGCTGAATGGAGAAAAAATACTTTTGTGAGTACTTTGAAAAATGACAAAATTGAAAAAAAGCCTATCCTCTACATATTTAAGATAATCTCAGTAAATAAAATGATTTTTTCCTAAAAACTTCTATTCAGTGTTCATTTTCTATAGCTGTCATTATTGTTTTCCATCACTAATCTGATGATTATCCTTAGATTATTTTTAATTTAAATTTAAGACATTTATTTTCGCATATTCCCTGGCCTGGTTTAACTGCCCATTTCTCTACATCATGTTTACTATGCTGAGGGTTATACAAACCCTGACAAAATTAATAGTTTAACAGAAATGAAGGTGAGATATTAGGATTCAGAGATTTTCTCAGTCTTTGCCTTTTCTTTACTTGACAGGATGTGTACTAAAATCTTTCATAATTTGGACGCCTGGGTGGTTCAGTTGGTTAAGCGACTGCCTTCGGCTCAGGTCATGATCCAGGAGTCCCCGGATCGAGTCCCGCATCGGGCTCCCCGCTCGGCGGAGAGTCTGCTTCTCCCTCTGACCCTCCCCCCTCTCATGTGCTCTCTCTCTCATTCTCTGTCTCAAATAAATGAATAAATAAATAATCTTTAAAAAATAAAAAAATAAAAGGATTTAAAAAAATTAAAATAAAATAAAATCTTTCATAATTTACATCAGCTGACATTGCCAGTGCCTGAAATGCTCAGCACTGCTTAATGGTACTATAAGAGTTACTTTCCCATGTGTGTAAGATGGGATTTGGAACAAGACTTCTCATTCTTCTCCTGGGTATCTTGTGGGATTTAATGAGAGATGAGTTAAATTTACTTTTCTCAGCTCTTAGGAGCAGTGGGTTGCAGCTCCCCTACCCATCCCTTGGGTGCAGCCAATCTGTTGACTAAGTTACTGGCTTATCATCCCCCTTCAGTTCCCTGCTAGGATTTACTGAGCTATGTATTCTGGCATGGTCAGCTGAAAGTTCTGATCTCCTCATTTGGTCTCTGTCAGTAATTCCCCTCAGGGTCAACCGTTGCTTCTGGTATCCTCTGAATCAAACACATGTTGTCCAGCACATTATCTTTCATGAGTAATATAGGCCTTGCACCTCATTTCCTGGTAATTGTGATCATTGACTCTAGGTTTCATACTGAAAACTGTCTGTCTATATTGAGTTTTCCTTGTTCTTTATATTCATCTTTTTCCTTTTGATTATCAGTCAAAAAGTATGATCTTAGTGGATTTTAATTATCTAGCTTGTTCTCTGTGTTCCCTAGTTGTCCATAGCTCAGTCTTATGCCTTTCCTTCCTGTTCCTTCTCTAGAGAGTAGATATTTTCCTCCATTCTTTTCTCAAAAGTCACTATGAAAAAGGATTCAATAAATTTATTTACACACAAAAAAATTTTTTAAGAGATTTGCATTCAAAGGAAACAAAGCTTGGGCCAAAGGAAAGAGGATGTAAAAATGTAATATGTCTCAAGCCATGATGGATGGATTTGGCCTACAAACCACACCAAATGCCTTCTATGTTGTTGAAGTTTATGACCAAGATTATGGAGAGATATGTTGCTTTTAGGGAATAATTAGTCATTCATTAATAGAGAATAATCTGGTTTTATAAATCTTTAAAGGAATAAGAAATTTCCACAACCATGACATGAGAATATTTGGTGGGCTTTTGGCCTCTGTGATGAAGCAAGAAGCCTATTGTGTTTCAATATATATTCTGATTCAATAGGATCAGTTCTTTACAACTCCAGAATTCTAGATTTAAATAGCTCTTTTGGGGACCAAGTTATTTTATTGGTCTCCAATTACTAGTTGTCCAGAACTCAGACTAAATCAGTTCTCTATTTTGGTCCATTATGATATCCACCAGTTTTTCCTGAAAAGAAATTGTAGGTGATAAAACTAATAACTCACGGGAAAGGACAACTGTGACATTTAACAAGGACAAAATAAATGGTTCAATTTAAGGCCAATATTGCTTTGCAGAATATGAAATGCCATACCCTTAGTAGTCTCAAAAGGCCAACATTTTTCAAAATCTCTGAAATGCTAAGGAATATTTGATGAGTCTACAATCTTTATAAAATATATATCTTTATATTAAATAGGCTATGGCCTCCCATTTAACACATATCTTTTCAAAGTCTAGAATTCGAAAATATTGCAATCTTCTTGTACATTCAGCTTACTTATATTTTAAAGATACACTCCTTTTTCTAAACATATAAAAATCGGTTTTTCTAAGATTGCATTATACTCTGTGAAGTTCAAAGCAATTAGTCATCTCACTTCATTTGATTGTTTAAGTGTTCTTATTTTCAGAAATGCAAAACCAACTCTGAAAGATTGCTTAAGAACTTTGTACACAATAAAATATGTACGAATGTGCTTACCAATGTACAATGGAATCTAACCAGTCAGTAATCCTTAGGATTGTTATTTGTTCACAATAAAAAACAAAAAAGAAAAAAAAGAACTTTATACTTATTATTTACTCTAATGCTTTACAATTTGTAGCCCACTAATAGAAAACAATCTTTTAAGAAAGATAACTTGAAAACTAAGTTTAAATTTCTTATGAGTCAGCCATGTTAATGGGAAAATGGGAGGTTATTACTAATGATATTTTCCAGAGTGTGTTAAAAAACACAAAACTTTACAAACAGATTGAACTAAGTTAAAACTCAATTATACTGCTACTGAGGAACTAGCATAACCTATATGACTCAGTTTATTCATCTCTTAATAGGTATAACACAAACTTACAAAGTTTGTAAGAATAGACACCAGAAAGGGCCTTGGCCTGAGTCTATAAAGGGTGAAACAGGGTGGGAACATAGACCTGTTTCACCAGTTCTTATAACTATCACTCAGGCTAATGGAATTCAAAACAGCTACTGGTAACTTGTAGGCAGTCATGTAGCCAAAGCTTGAGGACATAGAAAAGGGCATTAAAACTAAAACACCCTTAAGAAGGGCAAAAAAAGAGCTACTTACATGTCCTTCATCCAAATCAGGGAATTTCCAAAAGCCCCTGAGAATCACTGTGAGAAACTGTTCTGTCCCCTGTTCTATGCAGCTATCTTCATGATGTACCTCTTTCACAAACCTGTATTATTCTTTGTGTCTGTTGGTCTATGCATCAGTCATTCTTGAGGCAACTGTGTGGATTATGCTGTCATTATTTAAAAATGTCTGCACAGTGTCTGACACATCATAAATAAACCCTTAATAAATGTTATATTCATTTGTCCTCTTTTCAATACATTCTATGTGCCAGTGACCATACTTCCCACTTACATGTGTATTTCTCTTATATTTCTCATAAGGACTCTGAATGTCACATAATTACTGTGATTTTGCAGACAGGGAAATTAAACCCCAGTGTAAAAAAAAAAAAAAAAGACAAATCTAGTAATTGGCTGAATTGTTTAGGGCCCAAAACTGACTCAAAGCTTACGTTTTTTTCCACTGTCCTATAACCTTCATTTTCAGTGAAACATACAAATGCAAAAAAAAAAAATTATTCTTTATACCTAAGGAAACAGTATATAGTGAAGAAAACTGGTACACTGTAGATTACTCTCAAACTGATGCGTAGAGTAAAAGATACAATTAATATAATATTGGTGTAGATAATGACTAATGATGATAAACTCAAAAAATCAGTGATTGTCTATTTCACTTAAATAAAGGAGTGAAATAGAGGTAACAGGAAGGAGGGAGAAGGTAAGGAATTAAATTGTATATAAAAAATGAGGTTTTTATTTTGTCAGCTAAAGTTATGCAATAGAGGTTCACATTCAGTAAACAAGATATGTCTATAAACTCTTTTCAGTGTCCTTTACTAAACACACCAGGACCTAATTAATGGATACAGAAAGAATTGTCATTCAGAGTGTTTGCTGTCGGAGGTGGTAGTCCATGTAATCCAGTGGCTTTACCCTCACTGTGTGTGTCAGATGCTGGGCTGTGATAGATACTTCTCTGATGAAAGAAACGTTCTCTACCCTTGGGTCTTTTAATTCTACGGTGGGCGTCAGAAGGGAAGACAGCTCTCATGTAAAGTTAGGTAACTAACTAGGTTTGGGGCACTTTGGGTCCTGTGCCTATGGTCTTGTAAATACTGGTAAGTGTACCAAGTACCGTGTGTTTCAGAATGGTGGTTGGACACTTTTTCTTAACAGTGGATTAAACAAACAAAATGGAATATTACAGGATGCCACCAGGTATACCAGTGTAAAACATTAAAGCACCATACACTCAATTCTCTGGCCTCTGTGGAATCCTTTAGAGGTGTGAGATGCTCATTTGAAACCACTGATCTGGAATAGTAAGTAGTTCAGTCTGGCCACAGAGGTTGGAGCTTAGGAATTATTGGAGGATGTGCCCAAATCCATGTGTGTATTATGCTAAGTATATTTGTCTCTATGTGATAGATGTTATTTTCCCATAACATAACATTTAGATAATAAAAAAGTACAAATCATTAAAAAAATGAGGTGTTTTTTTTAAATTTTTATTGTTATGTTATTCACCATACATTACATCATTAGTTTTTGATGTAGTGTTCCATGATTCATTGTTTGTGTATAACACCCAGTGCTCCCTGCAGAACATGCCCTCTTTAATACCCATCACCAGGCTAACCCATCCCCCCAGCCCCCGCCCCTCTAGAACCCTCAGTTTGTTTCTCAGAGTCCATCGTCTCTCATGGTTCATCTCCCCCTCCGATTCCCCCACTTCATTCTTCCCCTCCTGCTATCTTCTTCTTCTTTTTTTTAATATATATTGTATTAAAAAATGAGAAGTTTTATAACATTCTCTTTTCATTGAACAAAATGGAAAAGTAGACTGGACTTGCATCTAAAAATCTCTGGCTAAAGATGTAACATTTGGGGGCGCCTGGTCTAATCATGGAAGAAATATCAGACATAACCCAATTGAGAGACCAGGGACCAGTACTCCTTACAATTACCAAGACAAATGATAAAAAGAAGAAAAGTTTGAGAAACTATTAGTCAAGGGGGAGCCTAAGGAAACATAATGAATATATGTAATGTGGTAATCTCAGTAGGCTCCTCAAACAGAAAAAAAAAAAGTTCAGTAATAAGGATCTCAGCAAAATATGGACTTTAGTTAACAGTAATGTATCAATCTTGGTTCATTAATTATAACAAATGTACCATACTAATATAAGATGCAAAAACGGAACACTGAGTGCAGAGTATATGGGAACTCTCTATATCATCCTCACGATTTTTCTGTAAATCTAAACTGTTCTTAGCAATGTTACTTAAACACAATGTTTTATAACTTGTGTTGGCACATGTAGAATGTAGCAGAGCCAGGATTTGAACCTAGGCATTCTGACCCCACAGCCCACTTTACCCTCAAGTAATACTAACTGTGAAGAGAGAAATATATAAAAAAGAATATAAAAAGAAATACCCTGAACCGGGTTTAGGTTGAGAAAGAGTTGGTTAACAAAACTAAATCAGCTTCTTTATCAAATTAAAAGTGCTCTAGGTATCTTCAGTGGACAAATGTAACCATGACTACTCAAGAAAAGAATAGCATTCAACCATAGAATCATTTCCCCACCCTGAAACTTTTGTCTTGGAGGACATCCTAGGGCTTCTGTCCCATAAAATATTCACATTAGGGAATAAGACATGCCACTTTCACATATCTGGGAGGTGAATAAAAGATTATTTTGGGCTAAACCCTGAGCATTACAGATAATATGTTAATTTTAGTTTGTATATTTGTTTGTATTTTTTCTTTTGAAACAGAGGAAGGAAGACATACTAAGACTAGAGTATCTAGTTTATATCATCAGTCTCCATTTAATAGGAAAACCAAGGGAAGGAAAAATACAAAATGAAATATTACCTATTGTTCATTATTGGCATATTTCTCTGTCTATTTAATTGAACCAATTTTAAAATAATGATGTACGTTTTTCTATAATTAATCTTAGTTTGTCATTCTATTTTCCTTGGCAGGACTTTGTTCTTTTTTTTTTTTTCTGATTGCATAGCAGTGATCACAGTCTGTGCTGTAAATTATACAAGGGGGAAGAAAGTCTATATATATCTTCCACTTCCATATTTTAAAAGCACAAAATGATTAAGTCACTTTAGTGGCTACGAAGCATTTGACTTAGTGTTCATTCTGATTTTTTTCAGGACCTTTCTCTCCTCTGGTTCCTATTGTTCAGTCCTGGGACCAGATAGAAAACAGTTCATCTTGAGTTCTCCTCTGAAAATATGAAATGAAATAGTTTATAAAAATACAAAAATACTATGAATAAATGCCAGTTGTAAAATTAACACAAGAGATGAAGCAAACAGGGGCACCTGAGTGCCTCAGTCAGTTAAGCATCTGCCTTTGGCTTGGGTCATGATCCCAGGGTTCTGGGATCGAGCCCTATGTCCAGCTCCCTGCTCCCTCTCCCTCTGCTCTTTCTGTCTCCCTCTCTCTCAAATAAATAAATAAAATCTTTAAAAAAAAAGAGAGAGACAGAGAGAAAATCTTCCCTCAATGATTAATATTACAAAATTTAAAATGGTCTAGCTTTTATAATTAAAAATATTTATACTTAGCCCAGTGAATGATACTAAAGCCTTAATAAAAAATGGAGTTTTCTATAGCTGTCAAAATAAAACAACAGATATCCTATCCTATTAAACACAAGATATATGAAAATCATTCAGCATGCCATCCTGAAGTCAAAAACAAGTAGTTACTGCTATCTTCTCTAAATCTGACATTCATACAATTACAAGTATGTAGGTAAATTTTTACATGAAAGTCAAAAAGAAATGATATTGCTAAATAGTAAATATGTATATTTCCAAACACATTTTATATGATCCAACTACATTCTAAATTCTTTTTACCTGTTTATCCAAAAAAAAAAACGTTAATTGTTAGTTTCTTAAACTTCTAAAGCTATTCTGTGTAGCTCATCTTGTTAAAGCATTGACAACATTAGAGTGATTGAGAGGTATTATAATAATTAATGAAGGTTTTAAAATTTTATAAATAAGTACAATATAGTAAGGCTTGTTACGATATTTCATGCACAGAAAAAATGTATTACTGGTCATCATTTTAATAAGTACAGAAAATGTAAATATGCAAAGACCCTTCAGGCAAAGGTAAACCCTAAATCAAACTGATGAAAAGAAATTAGAGAAAAAGTTCTACAGGGACAATTTAAATATAACTCACTAGCTTATTAACTTTCATTTTGACATTTACTTTGTATTTATCATATTTCAGTAGTATTCTAACAGAATTATTCTGTGGTGATTCTATTAAATAATCAAGTTGGGATAATAAGGATGATAATAATAATGAGTGTCCCTCTGTGAGTTCCTTTTATGCTCTAAAGATCATTGTTGGCTTATTTTAGTTCCCCTAATAATCACAAGTCATATGGGCTAAACATCATTATCTCAGTACTTTGAAACAGATAGTTGCATTTGTTGTATGCAATCTAGAAAATTAATGTGGTTTAAAAGTTATTTTTGCAATCCATGAAATTGATATTTATATAATGTTTTACATTTCCTGGTAGCATGGATGGGTATTTAGTAATTTAAACACAGTTGACTACTTTTAATATTTAAAATATAAAGATGTATATAACATTTTGAAAAATGTAAAGATTGAGATACTCTAAATGGAACCCAAAAACCTTACCAACTATCATTTAATTTCTTTAATTTTAATATGGAGTATTGACAGTATATCCATTGAGTATCAACCTTGAAGTTTTCTTCAAAATTGTGAAATCCCTTTACAGAGAAAAGACATACATTTCCAAAATGATTGTTATAACCAATATTTATTCTGAAATGTTAAAATGTAGTAAGAATGGTGAAAAACTCTATAGCTTTGGGCCCATTAATAAAGTATATAATGAATTATTTAGCACAAGTTATATGCCAGAGATTATGCTGATCGATTCCTTTTGTTGTTTATTTTATCCTCACAAATGAGATTATGAGATTTTATTATGTCAACAAACATGAGAACTGAGGTTCAAAGAGTTGAAATTGAAGGAATAGCAAGAAAAATATTAAAGAAAAATCTAAGTAGAAAAACTAGGACTATTACTTCTTAAGGTACTAGAAGTAACTATTTAAAACTCAGAAAAAAATATAAGATTAATGAATCTAAGCATATGATTAATAAACAAGGGACATAAGCACCTCTTCATCCAGCAGACTAGCAGGGCTTTTCACACAGTGATCATTGCAAGGTTCCAAGAGCCACAAGAGAGAGAAAATCTCGATGAGCAAGCACTTTTAGAAAAGTCTCTCCTTGAATCATGCTGGTTTTGCCCAATTGGTTAAATCAGGTCACAGTCATGTTGATTATTGTCCCATGGCCAGGAACATAATCAGCATGGGAATAGACTACCAAGGGTAGTAGCTATGGGGAGGTAAATTATTTGCAAGGAATCTAAGGTACAAATTGATTTTTCTTGTCTCAAGACGGTACCCTGTCCACCACAGGGTCTATATCTGCAAAACACAAACAAAAAAATAACAACGGTCCAAAGACTTTTGGTTCAGTCCTGGGACCAGATTCTCGCTCTCAAATGTTGAAATCAAATGATGCCATCTTACTGGCATCTCCATATTGTTTGGTAAACACCCCTCTTTTTTCTCCGTAACTTATTGTCTAATATGCCTCTAAAACTCCTGCTGGAGTCAGTTTCCTTTATTTTCCCACTGCTACTTCCTTCACTCTATTGACACTCACACGAGAGCGTATGTGTTAAGAGTAGGTATTCCGGAGTCAAAATACATGTGTTCAAATCCTGACTACGTGACTTTTGGCAAGTTACTTAATCACTCTGCTCTAAGTTTAATTCCTCATTTATAAAATCAAAAGTGTCAAGTACCTCCCTGACAGGGATAAAGTGGATCTTCGTTAAAATCATATATGTAAGCAAAATACTCAGCATTTGCTTAATACTTTCTGTGTTCAATAATAAGTAGCTCTCAATATTTTATTTGCCTCCTGCTGTCTTTCATACGCAAATATTATTAATTCTTTGTAAGACTGGTTTTTTGTTTCACTCCAATTCCTGCTATCAAACTGGGTGATGTAAATAATATTATGGGTAACTTATCTAACACTGTTGAGCTCTTAACCTTATCGTTTGTAAGAAACTTTTCTTCCATTCTACCTTGGTAACTAACCTTCTCTACCATACCATGAAGTGCCATTTCCACAAACTTGCCTTATCTGGAATCATGATTCTATACCTTTCACTCTAATGAATCCTTCTCAGTTACTGTATTCCCTGTTCTAAATCTTCATTGGGACCTTCCAGTTTTTTATTTCTCTTTTCGTTCTCTATCCACTGGCAGCCTCCTGACTTTCCTTGCCTCCCTGTATAGATTCTTTGGTCCAGCAGGTCAAGTTGTCCTGTGCAAATGCCTTTCATTTCTTGTTGGCTGCTCCACTGGGATTTTAAATCCTTTAAAGTTTGTCTTCACTTCCTGGCATAGTCTTCCTCATACTTATTTGGCTCAAGTTCTAATCCTTTTGAGCCCCTCCCATCCCTGTTCACTTAAGTTTATTCCTCAAATCCCCTGGTGACAGCCCGAATGCATTGTTTCAGGTAAACTTCCCATGTGTTTTCATTGTATAATTGAACCCTCCTAAATTTCACCCTCATCAAAACTATGTTTTCCTAAACCATCAAACTCTACTTACTTATTTGTCAAATCTCTTATTGGCATTTGCTCCACTAAGCCCCTGAGCGCAGGGACCATATCTGACTTGCTTGCCATTTTAAATCGTGAACTGCTTTATAAATATGATTGTTATTGATGTCCAATGTCTGTATAGACATGAGTACTCTTTTGGCTCCTTTTCTTCCCATATACCCCCTTCTTCAAACTATTTTTCATTTTCTATGCAAAACAGAACTCCTTCTCTGAAAATTCTGAGTTTTAAAGCTAGTAATATAAACCGGGTTCTGTTAGGTCATTGTATCCAAGTCATCTGTTTTGTATTGGTTAATATTATTTCTTGCAGATGACAGGAAATGCAATTCAAACTGGCTTAAACAACAACACAAAAAATTTTATTGCCTCATGTAACTGAAATGTCCAGCTGTAAGTTTTCAGGTGCAGCTTGATCCAGAGCCTCAAATGCTGTCAACAGGACTTATTTTCTCTGAATATCTTGGCTCTAAATATACTATACTGGTTTTGTTCTCAGCCCTCCAGCCTTTCAGGTTTAAGTCTAATGGGAAATAGTCTCTGCCTCCCTTTCATTGGCTCCAGGAAGCATCACATTGTATCTCAATGGCTTTGTTTGGGTACTCATCACTTAGCCATTACTGTATGCAAGAGAATGTTCTATTTCATTTGGTCAGACTTGAATCTCCCACTTGCCTGTCCTAACCCTGACATTAGGGGTGGAATCCTATGTAAAGCATCTGGACAGAGACTTTCTCAAGAGGAAGTTACAGAACCATCTTACATAGATAGCTACCAGATTAAGAATAAGCAGCAAACACACACAGATGTGTACTTGTACACACATGTTCACTATAAATCACATAACTAGAAAGGCACTGATGAAATCATATGTGCTCATATTTATACTGCCTACTCTTACCATTTTGGTCACATAAACAAGAAAAAAATGTCATGCAGTGAAATGCAACAAGATCCATCTCTCTAATTGTAGGACACTTAATCATCTTTATCATATATGTTTTTTTCTACAAAGATTTTAAGATAAAATTCAAACCATGGAGTTGGTGATATTTGTGCTTATCTTAGACATTCACATAGGTATATCAAGATTCATTGTATATGTTTCAGGTTAGCCCTTAATTGTAATATATTCCACGTTCAAATTTTCTCACTTCCAAAACTAGCAGAGTAAAGAAATTATTAATCTCATGTTTCATGATTAATTTTTATAATAGGACAGCATAATATAAGGAAACCATAGGTAGGACTATGTGGGTGAAAATCTGTATCTATAAGAGTGTATATACTTATCCAGCTGATGAGATAAAGATGAGGCACGACGGGAGGAGGTTGGAAAGAAGACACTGTATGCGCTAAAAGTAATGTGACAGGAATTCAAACCCAAAATTCAATTCTTCAACTAATTGGAAAAATAAGGTAACTCTCAGAAGAAGGGGAAACCTGTGGTTGGAAAAGGATTTCCAGGGGTATAGTGAGGAGGCCATTTGAGTTGGTCCTGGTCTTGCCACTTGCTATTTGACTTTGGTGAGTTGTTGAGATTCTTTGGGTTACTGATTTCTTATCTATAAAATGGGCATAGTAAGACCTACCTCTCCAGTACTGATAATAAATATCTATCACACAATAATATTAAAGGCAATTACTACTCCATCTTCGAAATGGAGTGTCAGTTTATAAGGCAGAGGGGGAAGAGAGGATGAACATGAAGAAGAAAAAGCTAAAACAAACGCACTTAGGCACAAAAGTAAGTGAACTGTGGAACTATGGAATGTATTCTCTCACCCATCCTTTCGCCAAATCTTAGATTTTAAAAACTCAAGAAATGAAATGTTGACTCATTTTCATGAATGTCATTCTCCGTACTTTACTTAATTCTACCAGTACTTTCTTCTCCCCATGTCAAAATCTTAAATGCCTGCAGAGAGGCTCTCCTCTAAGATCATTGATAACTTTCCCACCTGGAGGTGTGGAAGAATTCCCAAATTACTCACTTAAACAGTTAGCTAATGCCTTTCAGTGTTTCAGTTTTCAAATCATGTCTAAGTATGGTGGCTATATTTGGACAGGCAAAGCTTAAATAGGAGGAACAATAAACTATCTGATTGTCCTGACAGAATAAAAGAAGATGTCAACCTTTATTTCTCTATAATTATTATAAAATACTTTATGAATTATTATCTTTCTCTCACCTCCCTTGAGAAAATTCTGAGCATGTTCACATTATCAATTATTAATTGGTTAACGTATTGGGGTACATTCTTTAGGCTTTTTGAAAAATCTGTTGGATTCAAAATTGATGGTGGACATTTCCTGGCAGATATACAGATTAATTACTAGGTCAAAATGTTTTATCAATGAGTATTATGATTTTTAAGGAATGGAAAACTAATTTGACGATTCATGCCCTTTTCACAAGGACATCTAATTTTCTCTTTGGGAGTAGAGTCTCTTTGCCTTGTAACCACAAAGGCAGAGAAGGAATCCTTTTTAGTCCCAACTCCCTCAAACTGGGATGCATTTTTATGAATGTGGTTTTTAAAACTGCACATGTGTTTAACTTGGTTTTTTACTTCATGATCCAACAATTTAGGCAATGACTGACCAATGCATAAAATCATATAATACCATTCTCGGTTTTATATACAGAAAAAATACAAGGAATTTCTGGAGTACACAGAAATGCTACATCTACACATTCACATCAGTCCTCCATGTGTTCCTGTACAAAGTTCCATGCTCCCCACATACTCACCTCAAAACGTTTCCTCCTCCTGGGTAGAGGAATGAGGCTCAAAGGCCTCTGTGTTTTTTCTGTCTCGCTTCCATTAATCCAAAAAGTCTGTCCTGCCCCATCAGACAGTATTTCTCCTTTCTCCATTTTCAACTATTCCCAATAGTTTTATATCTGAGATTTCTAAATGCTTTAACATTGAGTTTCAGCATGATTTTTATAAATGGCACCATTATAAATATCACTGGTTTTACATATTTAGTAGCTGACTCCTGCGAACTTAGTTTGATAAAATGGGTGAATTCATATTTGGAATAAAAACACAACTAATGATTTTGTCAGAAGTTCCAAAAAGCATGACTGCAATGAATCATGAGATATTTAATATTGAAGTTGTTTCATGAGTTTCCAGTGAGAAAATATCACCTTTTCTTGTATTCCCATGCTACTTTGAACTCCTTTTATAACATTCAAATTACATTATTTGTTTAATTCCTGCTTCCCTGACTACACTATGAGGTTTTTCAAGAGCCAGAATCATAGCTACCTTTTTCACTGAGCATAGAAGTGTCTGACGTAAGCTAGGTATTTACTAAATATTGGTTGATTAATGAATACATTTTAAAAATTTGTAAACAAAGAGAACTTGTGATTTTAACATTCAGTTGTCTAAATTCTAAAGAAGACATTCACAGTGACTTTTGTTCAAGCATAAATGATTAGGACACCTGGTTTATCCCTATGAACTGAAGGGCTATGTGAATAGGGGGAGCCAGGGATCATGGCTGAGGTTCCGTTTAGACGTGCTGTGATGCTACTGCATAGATTATCTGAACGAAGATCTGAATCCTGGTACATACATAGAACTAGTCAAGTAATGGACAAAATTACTCATGATTTACCCAGGGCCCATGGCTCCTGAGTTGTAAAGATGATAACTAAGCTACTTATTCATCACCCCGTAAGATTTGCTTATTTTTTTGTTCTTAATTATGGTACTTTTCATCTTTTTACTTCACTTATGATACCCTCTCTTTTTATATTCTTTCCAACTCCTTTAAATTTTATACTTTCTCCTTGAAAATTTTTTCTTTTTACATTAATGTATATTGAGCCCTCCTTCACTGAAATCTTATCATGTCTGTGTTTAGTATATAAAAAAAAAAGAAACAACTTGGCCAAATCACTTGAGAGTGAGACAGTTAAGTGGTTAAGAGAATGTGTTTTATAGTCATATAAATTTTGCCATAAATATCAGCATCACCACATTCCTTCTGTGTGATCATGGACGAATTGCTTAACCTCTCTGAGTCCCAGTTTCCTCCACAGAAAACTGAGGATAGTAACTGCATATACTTCATCACTTTGTTGGAAAAAGCTAATTATAATTCTTACATAATAAGAACTCATTGATTATTCACCACCAAAATATTAGTCAGGTACCTTGGGGCCTAGACATAGCTATGCCCCTATCAACATGACTTTGAAAACATCACTTATCCTCCTTGTCAATCAATACTATCTATTCTAAATTAGAGATAAAATTACACATTTTCTGTCTGGTTCATATAGTTGTGAAGATTAGTAAAGATCATAGCCAGTCATTTAATCCCAACATCATTATGATTGAAAATTTGTATTATTTTAATGATAATAATTCATTCACTCAAGTGCTGTTATGGACTGAATGTTTGTGTTCCCCCCAAAATTCATATGTTGAAAACCTTAAGCTTTAATGTGATGGTTTTGGAGATGGAGCCTTTGGGAGGTAATTAGGACATAAGGGTAGAATCCTTGTGATGGGATTAATGCCCTTATAGGAAAAGAGAAGAAAGAGCTTGCTTCCTCTTTCTCTGCCATGTGTTGACACAGCTGTCTGTGACCCAGGAAGAAAGCCTTCACCAGAACCTGACCATGTTGTCGCCTTGATTTTGACTTCCCAGCCTCAAGGACCATTAGGAATGAATTTCTGTTGTTTAAGCCACCCAGCGTATGGTTTGTGTTATAGCAGCCCAAAGAGACTAAGACAGATACGTAAGAGTAGGGCACAAGATGGAAAAAGATGAGGTCTTTATACAGTGAGTTTTTGTATGCCATTCCCTCAAACATGGTAAGAGAATAAATAACGGGCATTTGGCAAAGAGTTAGTTATCAGGAAATAATAAACCAAAGTCCAGAAATGTGCTTATCTCTGGGGGTTGGGGGTTAGAGGGGTATGAGATAAAAAAGGAGCAAGATGGTAGGGACAGCATTATCTTAAAATGACTAGCTCGTGTTAGGTAGCTGGTCCCTGAGGATTCCTTTTATTATTCTACTTCATAATTTACATAGAAGCTACATACATTCCCTTTTAAGTTTCAAATATTACATAAAATTCTAAAAAACATAAACAGTTACTGATTAAATGCTATTTTCTAATTACCATGTATGTATGAAATATATGGGGTATTTTATGTTTGAAGGAAAAAAAAGAAATTTTGATCTCAAGGAATATCTTTCCTTGAAGGACCTTCCCTACAAAGATAAGTTTACAGATGATTTAAAAATTAATATGAGTGACATTACTATTATGTGACAAAATCCATGACACCAGCAGTCTCCTTTTCCTTTGAGCTTACATCTGAAACTGAGTTTTCGAAGTACTCTCCATCATGCATTTTTCCTATTACTGAGTTTTACTCAGATTTTTATTCCTTCCTCACTCCCAGGGACATAATTATACTTTTCTTTTTTCATTTTAACACTCAGTGACATAATAAAGAATTACCTAAGAAACAAGTTAACTTTATGAATGTGAAATGCATTTTTTTTTTTTTTTTTGCCACAACATGTTACACATCGCTTTTGGTTTAAATGTGAAACTTGGCACACAGGCAAACAAAGAACAAAGAAGCATGTTATTGGAATCAGTTGTGTATTGGCCTCTGAGGATGGACTTCAAGGTATAAGCTTATAGAAATTCTTTCTAACTGGAAGTTGTGTGCATTCCCTCCTGCTGTTTTATCCCCAGTACTTGCTTATGCACTGGAATAGTTGTGGGGCTCTGCTCACAGAAATTCAGTTGGGCTATTAGGTTCAAACCATGATTCTTTCATATTTGAAATGTTAAATTTTTTCCACAATAAGCTACCTAGATTAAAATCTATAAAATAAAAGAGAATTGTAAAGGTTTTAAATGACTCAATGTAATAGGAATCCTGAACCACATTAAACTGTAACAACTTGGTCAACTTTACATGTTGCTCCTCATCTCAGTGACTTGCTTCTGCATAGAGTGTCTCTGAAGAACAGAAAGACACCAAATAAACAGATCTGAGAAATTGTGAGTTTGGCCAGAATAAAGACATATCTTAAGAAAGATGGGCAAGATTCCCAGCATTCTTCAGAGACACCTGAATTCTGTTTTCTTTGTGGTGTGTAAAGTTTCCATGTCCAGTTGATTCCCTTATGATTTAAACTTAATTAAGTAGAACATAGAAATATTTCAGTAGACTTGATGGCTTTCCTTTTGTGTCTATAAACTCCACAAGGTTAGAAACTGTATTAGCTTTTCCTGAGTCATTTTATTATAACAAATAACCCCATAATTTCACTGACTTAAAAAAACAAAGGTTTATGTTTGTTCATATTATGTGTCAGTTGTATGTCAGCTGAGGCTCTGCTCCACAAATATTCATTCTGGAATCCAGATTGAAGAAACAATCGCTATCTAAGATGTGTCATTCTTATGGCACACAGAAAAGAATAATGGTAGAAAGCGACATAGGCTCTTAAAATCTCCTCTTGACAATGGCATACATCACTTTTGCTTACATACCATTGGTCATACCAATAACATGGCTAACCTTGATGTCAACCAATGGTATCTTCCTACTTAGATGCACACAGCAAGTCATATGATAATGAGTAAGAAGTATATTCCTCATAGAGGGAAGGCATCAAATAATTGGGAACAATTACACAATCTACCACAAGAACTTAGTCTGACATTCACTACTACATGCCTTGTACCTAGGACAATTTTGGTCCTTTATTAGTATTTGATCCATTCAATGGTTATTCAAACTTTCATTGATTAATTTACTACTATGTGCCTGAAATACATTAGACGCTTGGGATACTGTTGTAAACAAACATCAATTCATTGAGCTCTTATTCTAATGATAGGGAAGACAAAATAAACAGAGTAAGTTAAATGTACAGCAGTTAGATGGTGATAATTTCCATGAGAACATTTAGACAGAGGCTGTAGTTTTAAATAGAGTGATCACAAAAGGTCTCACAGGGAAGGTTCTAGAAAGACTGAAAAGGAATATGGGAGAACAAAATGGAGATCTGGCTGCCAGAGTGTTGGAGGGACAGAGACCATGAGGTAAAAAGTCCCTGATGCAGACGTAGCGAATGTGTTTGAGAAACAGCAAGGAGACTAGTGTAGTTAGAGCTGAAGCAGATAGAAGGGATGTGGTAGGGGAATCAGTACAGGAGAATTTATAGGGACTGTGGGTCTTTTCACATATTTAGCTTTTCAATGACTAGGAAATCATCAGAGGGCTTTGAGGAGCAGCATGTTCTGATTTACATTGATTTATATTTTATTTACTTATTTATTTTTGATTTTGTAATTGTTGATTTGCATTTTAAAGGATCATTTTAGCCTCAATGTTGAGAACAGATTGACTTGGGGTTAGGCAGAAGAAGGAAGACTAGTTATGAACATATAACAACTAGATGAGAGATGACAATGATTTAAACCATGGGGAAACAGTGCTGGTGGTAAGAAATGGTCGGGTTCTGGCTATTTTTTTTTTAAGATTTTATTTATTTATTTGACAGAGAGAAAGCGCGCACAAGCAGGGGGAATGGCAGAAGGAGAGAAGCAGGCTTCCCGCTGAGCAGGGAGCCCTATGCAGGGCTACATCCCAGGACCCTGGGATCATGACCCGAGTTGAAGGCAGCTGCTTAACCAACTGAGCCACCCAGGTGTCCCTCTGGCTATATATTACAGGTAAAACCCATTGGATTTCCTTCTTGATTAGAAGTGGAGTAGGAGACAAAGAGGCACAGGGATAATCCCACGATTTTGCCTGAGTCAATAAAGGACTGATGGAGTGGATTAACTGCACCAATAGACCCACTTTGTTCTCACATTCCTTTATCCACATATTTTGAATACAAGGATATTTCTTTCAATACTCCTATGCCTGTTCATGTGACTTGCTTTAGTCAATGTAACAATAATCTGTAAGACCTTAAAAGTGCTTGCATATTGGGGGCTAACGTTCTTGCTCACCTGAAACCCTAAACCTCCATGCAAATAGGCCCAGACAGGAGTCCGGATGATTAAAAACACACAGGTCCAATCACCCTCATTGTCTCAATAAGAACCAGTCAATCCCTCAAAGCAGAACCAATCTAGCTAAATGGTGGTTAACTTCAAATACATGAGTAAGCCCAGCTTAGAGCAGTAGAATAATTACCCAGCTGATTCTAGCCCAAACTGCTAACACACATAAATGTTAGCTAAATATTTGATTTCTGTTTTTAGCCACTAAAATGGGGAGGGGGGTGTTACACAACAAAAGCCATCTGATACAATGAAGTTACTATTAACTTTGATGGGGATGGTTTTGTGAGGTTTAATTCTAAAGATGAAGACTAGAAGCTTATTTTTTGACATGTTAAATATGCAATGCCTATTAGGTATTGTATTGAAGTAGAAGAAAAGAACAAGAGAAATATAGTACAGCAAGCAGGAAGCCTTAAGGACTCCGTAGGTTTAGTGACCAGTTAGAGTGTTTATGTGTTTTTCTCCATAAGAAGGGACAAAGAATAGGAGGAGTCAGAGCCCTGGACTTGCTAGATACCTGTTAGATATTAAGATGTTAAATGTTGACAAGTCAAAGTAAATAAAAATTGATTAAAGCAAATAAAAAAATCTTCAGAGTTTTTCAGTGTATCCCTTATATTCCAAATTTTTTAGTCAGGCATTAAATAGGACCCACAAATCCATGCTTGGTGCTGTGAGATATACAAAATAAAAATAAATATAAGATGATTTCCATATATTTGGAAAAAGAGATTAACATACATGAAACCAAGTGAAATGGATTAAATGAAAAACTGCATTATACTAACTATAGGATTAGAAGAAATAACAGAAGATAGTGAAAACCATAAACTCAAGTTTCTGGGGAAAATCTGGCAAATGATAAGTAGGATTTTTGTTGGTAGAGCAGGGGAGAAGTAGGAAAGAGAATTTACAGGGACAAAGAAGTCGTAAGGATAGAATGAAACTACCAGCTGGAACAGGAGATGGATGATACAATAAAGTTGATTATTAGACAGACTTAGGTAACTCACCAATCACAGACTGTCAAGGGCAGTGGTATCCTGGTAAATATTTAACAGCTGGCTTTTCAAAGATTGGGGAAGCTGGTTATTTGTAACGTGCTGTTTTCCATGGTGTAAATTCTGCCAGCATTGCCAATTTCAAGCTACCAATATGGTTTGACCAACTTGTAAAATTCCTGAGATTAAATAATCATGTCTTTTCGGCCAGCATATGCCAGGTCCAACACATCACTCCTAGACATTCTTACAACCAAAACATAAATATCTTTGTCACTTTGGAAATACTGCATCTTGGGATATTAAGCCCTCTGGATCACCTGGAAAGTGACTTTTTATTCAATCCAGAAACATTTCTAAAAAGCTAAAATGACTTAGGTACTCAATTAAATGTGATTGATGATCTTTTCCTTATTGTTATGAGGCCGAAACCATAACATTTAGTTCTGTCCTCTGAAATGCAGCAACTCATTGAGCTCTCCCTGTGTATGGGTTCTTGATCCATTTCTGGTGAACCACCTAATATGGCCCATGGTTCCACAGAGACAACATTATGTTGATCCCAAGTGTTCCATCCCGAATCTTGTGTAATTCGTTGTCCTGGGAGGCAGTTCATATAGAATGAAAGAAACGTATGAGTTTGCTTATAAGTTCCACCATTTATCATCTCTGTAACCTTATAAAATCAAACTCACTTCTTCCCTTACTCACAACACTTCTGACAGGAGATGTATAAATTTTTCCACACTAAGCAATTTTCCATTTGTTGGCAGACACTGACTGGATGTCCTATAACAACTCAATTCTGATACTACCAGAGTTAGCACAGACCTCAAAAGTTAAGGGCTCAGTCCCCTAAGACTGCTTCCCCACCCCCACCCCCAGATGCCAATTGCAAGTAGTGAATCCCAGTTTAGCCACAACTTCTGTCCAACCTAGCTACATATCAGGGGTTCCCATGACTCCCTCCTCAGTCTTGATAATTTGCTAAAACATCTCATAGAACCCAGGGAAACAGTTTATTTACTATTATGGATTTATTACAAAGGATATTTTAAAGGAAAGATATAAACTGACAGATGAAGAGATATATAGGGTGAGGTTTGAAAGGGGTATATTGAATCTTATACTCATTGAAATGAGTATAAGAGCTTCTTAGGTGTTAGTCAGTCAACCTCCCAAAACACAGATCTGTTCATCATCTCAGAAGCACTCTGAACCCGTTTGGGTAGGGTTTTTATGGAGGCTTCATTATATAGGCATGGTTGATTAAACCATTGGCCATTGGTTATTAACTCAACCCCTATCCTTTCTTTCTGGAAGTCAGGGGATAGACCAAAAGTTCCAACCCTCTAATCACATGATTGGTTCTCCTGGCAATGAGCCCTTCATGCATCCTTAGGGGCTTTCCAAAAATCACCTCATTAACATAAACTCATATGGTTGAAAGAGCTTCTTATGAATAACAAGATATTCATTTCAACTTTATTGCTCCAGAGCAGTTTCAGGAGCCAGGGACAAACACCATATATAATAAAAGATATTTCTGTTGCTCTTACCACTTAGGAAATTACAAGGGTTTTTGAAGCTTTGGCCAGGAGCTGAAGACCAAAATACTCATTTCTTATTAATCACATACCACACCTTGGAACATTACTTAACCTCTCCGAGTTTTCTGCAAAAGAGGATAATAATAATGCTTACCTATAAGGTAGCTTATGGTATCTTATGATTATCAGCTGACATTTAGTTGTTCTTACTGTTTATTTAAATTTTAATCAAATCAGTGATGTCTCTTTAAAATTCTGTTCCTGGGTGACCTCACATGAGTTAACTAAAATCTAAGATTTAATTTGTATTTAAATATTTAATGAGACATTTGATAGAAATAGTTTTTCTAGCCTCTTATATTCTATGATTTCATGATACTATAACTCAGATCTCTGGGTGGTTTGTTGCCCTATCATATTATTTATTATTTGCTTAAAACCAGCATTCATATTCAGAAGACTTAGGACATAAAATTTTTTTGAGGCTAGTGGACTCCCAAAATTTCCTGCCATCTTCCCTATTATGATTTGTATTTTCCACCCACAAATAAGCCCTTTAAAACTGAAGTGTTCAATGAGATAGCCACTAGCCATCTATGGCTATTTAAATTTACATTAAGATTAAATCAAATAAAAAATTCAGATCCTCAATTGCACGAGCCACACTTCTGGTGCTCAGTAGCCATATCTGAGGATACAGAGGATTTCTATCATTGCAGAAATTTCTATTTGACAGTATTCCTCAAATTATTCATGAGATACCACAGCTCTTTTAAGCCTAGCACATAAAGTCAGAAGTCTGATCTGAGAAGCTGGGAAAGGGGAATTTTGACCAAAATCTCAGTGTCTAATCATCTATTTCTTTTCAACAGAATATCTATGTTCTCAAGTTACAATGTGGGAAAATTCCATCTTGCTTTCTCTACTGTCTCTAGCTAGCCTTGGATATCTATAACAATAAAATAGCCATCATCATTTAGAAGCACTTATGACATAAATGACTTTAAGTGCTTCATGCATTCATCATTTGCAGAAGAGGAAACCATGAATCACTCCCGTTACACTATTTTTGGTGGAAGAGCCACAAATTGGTAGTTGAAACCAATCAAAAATTATTTTTCTTAAAAAACAATACTCTCAAGAATTTCTGCTTGCCTAAGGAATCGAAGTCACTCATTGAAGAAATTACATGAAGCGATCCCTTTAATTTCAAACTATAATATATGCTAGATTCATAGGCAGATCTAGTTAGTGGGAATTATTTTCTTCAGTAGCAGAGCAATGTAGATAGAGATAAGAAATTAAAAATATTTCTGTTGCATAAAGAGTAATGTTAAGTTAAAACAAAAATTGTCTACTTCTTACAAAAGGTTAATAATATTATTTTGTTGTGTTTGTTCTTGCTTACTTAGAGTACTATTCTTCAAAATGATGACTGTTTTGGGTCATGTTCTTCTTATGTCCAGATATAGACTACTTTTCATGGTATCCACTTGGATGAGAAGCAACATATTGGGATGGTTTAGAGCATCCATTAATGGGAAACAGGCTGCCTGGGTTTGGCTACTAACTTTAACAATCTATGTGACCCGCTAAGTAATGTAACCTCTCTGTGCCACCATTTCCTTATTTGTAGGATAGAAATAATAATAATCCTACCTCAGCAAGTAATTAAATTATAAATTAATTTATAACTAAAGGATTTACAGCTGTGCCTAGAGTAGTAAATCCTCCCTGTTAACAATTAATCATTTAGCGATGCATATTTTAAAAAGTATAAAATATTACCATATGAATATATAAGTGCATATGTTTTTTAATAGAGAACAATAGGGATCATTATTTGTTTTTTAATAGGGTGAAAACTAAAAATGCCTTATGTGATTTTTCTATTTTTGCTTCCTTTTTATTTATACAGCAAATAGTAAGCTATAAAATTTAAATGTGCTCTAGAGAAATTGTTCATCTTTATAAAGAGAATAAAAGTTCTCTTTATAAAATAAAATAAAAGCAAGTATGTTCTTATGTTTTCTAAGAAATAAGCAAATTATATTTATATTAGTCAGATAAATTTATTTTTGTTCCTTATTCAAATATCTGGTGAAAATTTAAAGTAATATGATTGGACTTTCCTAAATTAGGACCTTGTTGGTTAGTTATTTAGTAGAAAATCATGATCACATTTGGGGGAATCTGATATAGTAAACAATCTTAACTAAAAGCTAATTGGTTGGTATCTTTTAAACTTATTTTGTGGTTACAGAATCTTTTAGTATTTCTTATAGGAGTTTTTTATTTTAATTTTAAATTACTGCTTGCATCAGTCAGGGTTTGAGCACAGAAATGGAAATTATACTGCATATTTAAACAGAATTTTGTATAGTGATTTGGTTCTACATTTGGAGGGCTGAACAAGCCAAAACGAACACTGAGGAAACATAATGGTAGTTTAACAGTAGGAAACAGCCACCAGACATAGGAAGCAGGATTATCAGCATCTAGAAGCTGGGGGAAGGAGCCAGACAGAGCGGGCACTCAGACCTCTGAGGAGGGGATGTTGCCTAGCCTAGCTGATGCTAACTCAAGAGCTCAGAAGGGCACTTGGGAGTTGGGGCTAAAATTGCTGAAGAGGTTCCAGCTTCTGTGGAAACCAGGAGAGGCCATGCTGTGTCAAAAAACCTGTTTGTTGCCCAAGTGAAGTGCCATTGTTTAGGCTATGCTGACAGAGATAGCAATAAATAGGAAGGACAAAGTTCCTCTCTCTTCTTCCTGCTTCCAAAGTCCCTCTCCCTCCACATCCCCCTAGTGACAGAGGAAGTTAACTAGTAAAGGAGAAACAATTTTTCAGAGACCCAACCTCAGTGTCACAAAGCTGAGAAGAGAAGGGTACACAAAAACTTCATAACTGAAACATGCCTTAAAAATGAGATTATTATAAATGTAAATGTCCCCAATGCTAATGACTCTCATTCATCTTGTGGATCTCTCCCGCATTCTCTCTGTCTACTCTTAGAATAAGGTGAACAATTCCTCTCATTTTCTCCAGAACTTTCCTGACTTTAGCCCTGAAAACCATGCATCTGGAGAAAAACTTTTTGTCTTAGGCCACCTAGGATCGTTGTTCACCTTACCCTAGAAACTAATATTTAAGTTTCTATATATAAGGCAAGGAGAAACTGCCAGGATGGAAGGAGGAAGGAAAACATATTTTACTGTAACCAGGTCTTTACATCTACAGGTTGGGCATACCACCTGCCCTGCTTGTTATATTTTAATTTTGATTATTTGCAGAGGATCGTAAAGACAATCGATGGTATAGGAGGAGATGTAAGAGGAAAAGTTTAACTCTGATTTCACTTGAGTGCAAATGTGCAAATTGTCACTACCTGACTGATGGCTAGAACTAATTTATCCACCCACTGAAGACCCACCCATACACTGACAGGTTACTGTGTGCTAAAATTCTGAGAGCTTCCTGGAACTGAATGTTACAAGTTCTGAATCAAATTAATATTGGAATTACTAGTGTAGGCACAAAATATACTAGTTGCCACATTATCCATGAATGGCTAGTCCCTTTCACAGTACTGAAAGATATTTCACAGGATTTGTAGGTTCAGCTAGAGCATGTCAACTTAAAAATATTATTGTTTTCTGTGGGAATTGATTAGTTGGAGTGTTCTGGCCTATCTGGGTCACATTGAAAACATCATGGTGCTGCCATCCAGTTAAGTATCTAAAATATCACTTGTGCTCCCTAATGAATATCTTTATACCATTTTGAGCCAATGCAATCAAAAATTAGCAACACACTTTCTTTCAGAGTCAAATCATTTTTTCTTTGATCTTATTTCTCTTCATAATATTTTTAATGAAATTTAAGCCTCTGAAAGATCTGGTTTCTTACTACCTTCTCAACCACAATTCCAAGTACTCTACTTCTCATCTTCTGCTGTCTGGTAATGTGAGAACTAGTTCAAATGTTGTTATTAATTATGGTGAAGGGTAAGCTAGGGTAATTAAAGCAAAGAGACACAAATAAGTGCATTTCTTCTCATGTAATGGTCCAGCTAGCTTAGGCTAGTGAGGCAGCTGTGCTCCATGAAGTCATTCAGGGATCCAAGTTCCCTCCTTCATTAGCTATGCCATTCATTAGACCTCAGACTCTTCTTCATGGTCCAAGAAGAGATGCAAAGCAACTGATTTCTAGGAAGAGGAAAAAGAGATGAAATCCATGACAGCAGTTTATTTTTGCTCAAGTGAGGAAACTGCACAAGTCACAGTTGCTAACCTGGCCACTCATGGCTTCAGGGAAGAATGGGAACTGTAACAGATTTGGGGGTACAATAGCCACTCATTTTATGGAAGCTTCAAATTGCCTAAATGAACAGAATCAATTACTTTATTTTCTATACCTTGAACATAGTATTGCACTTATCACATTATATTGTATGTCTCAATCTCTACTTCTAATAAGAGACTGCAAAATCGTGAAAATGAAGGTAGAGGTTTCTTCATTTATATAGTTCCTAAACCTTGCACATGGTAAATAATCACTTTATGTTACTGAGTTGATCTGAATAGATTGCATTGTTGTGACAGCTAATTAGGTATAGAGGTAACAACCTCTATATTATCCATAGGGATCCTCAGGCTCTGACAACATCAAATGGCATTCTCAAAATCAAGTTCATGATGAAACTTGGATTAGAGCAAACTTTTCTGGTTCAGTTTTTTAAAGTAAGCCAAGCAATGTTGTGGGTCTACTCTGGCATGGAAGTCATTAATTTAAAAACTAAACACTAGTCATTTGAATGATACTGTGTTTATTGTATGTGGAATTTTTTAAATGTCAACATCCAAAGATATCCTTCTGCATCCTTATGCTACTTGACAATATGCATAACCTAATCCTTTCCTTAATTTAGCATCATTTTACTATGTCCGGCTGGGCTATTTCCAGTGAATATTGCCATTCTCAAACATCACAATGGTTTTTGATAGCCTTAAAATTGAGATTGTTGCTATATTACAATATGAGGAGAGCTTCAAAAATAAAGATTAACTGATTTTAGTTAATAAGATGAATTCATTAGAAAAACTTAAATACACATGCTGATAATGGAGGAAAGGGTGTGGAAATTATACTGAAATTTATCAGGAAAAACAATATCTTGGGAACTCAATGGTGACTAACTACATTATAAATAATGTCTAGAATCAGACATACTTTGGTGACATCCTGGCTCTACTACTTAATAGCTCCACAACTTTTGGGAAGTGACTCTTTCTTTGTAAGCCTCAATTGCCACATTCCTAAAATAAAAATTCCTTAAGACCAGTTTTTGAATAGTTGAATTAACACTTTTTCTGGAATAGATGAAGCAAATAATAAATGACAGCTTTTATTATTGACTATCTTATACATCTCAGTGCCCTATGAAATGTGACTATAACTAAGATATTGAAATAGCTTTGCTTAAATTAGCTATTTTGAAATAATCAGTAAAAATAATGCAAGCTGGTGCAGCCACTCTGGAAAACAGGATGGAGGTTCCTCAAAAAGTTGAAATAAGAACTACCATATGACTCAGCAATTGCACTACTGGGTATTTACCTCAAAGATACAAATGTAGGGATCTGAAGGGGTACGTGCACACCAATGTTTATAGCGGCAATGTCCACAATAGCCAAACTATGGAAAGAGCCAAGATGTCCATTGACAGATGAATGGATAAAGCAGATGTGGTGTGTATACACACACACACACACACACACACACACACACAGGAATATTATGCAGCCATCAAAAGGAATGAAATCTTGCCATTTGCAATGATGTGGATGGAACTGGAGGGTATTATGCTGTGCAAAATAAGTCAATCAGAGAAAGGCATGTATCATATACGCTCACTGATATGAGGAATTCTTAATCTCAGGAAACAAACTGAGGGCTGCTGGAGTGGTGGGGAGTGGGAGGGATGGGGTGGCTGGGTGATAGACATTGAGGAGGGTATGTGCTACAGTGAGTGCTGTGAATTGTGTAAGACTGTTGAATCACAGACCTGTACCTCTGAAATAAATAATACATTATATGTTTAAAAAAGAAGAAGAAGAAGAAGATAGCAGGAAGGGAAGAATGAAGGGGGGGAAATTGGAGTGGGGGATGAACCATGAGAGCCTACGGACTCTGAGAAACAAACTGAGGGTTCTAGAGGGGAGGTGGGTGGGGGGATGGGTTAGCCTGGTGATGGGTATTAAGGAGGGCACATATTGAATGGAGCACTGGGTGTTATACAAAACAATGAATCATGGAACACTACCTCAAAAAGTAATGATGTAATGTATGGTGATTAACATAACATAATAAATTTTTTTTAAAAAAAGCAAAAAAAAAATAATTGTTCTTCTAAAGTCCAGGCATTAGCATTCATATTAAATTATCTATTTTTGCTAACATACAAAGAAAAATGACATAGTTTTTGAACTAGTCTGCATTATACTGAAGGCAGTAGAACAAAGCATAAAAATCCAGCACACTCCAATGGGAAAACAAGCAATTGTCAGAGGCGATAACTGCAGAGAAATGCAGAGATTGGCAAAGATCTTAGAAGAGCTGGGAAAACAAATACATATGAGATAGTTATTTTTAAAAGGGAGAAAAACAAAAACGTGTTCACAGCTAGAAGTTAGAGTATGATAAATTGAAAAGAAGAGAGATAAAAAGAGAAAATAGTTCTCACTAGTAGATCTTTGAAAGTAAAGCATTTTTTCATCTACTACTTTCATTACCAAACTAGCGTTAACCCTTGAGTGCCTCACGAAAGTAATGGCTTGAAAGAGAATTTGAATTAGACAGGAGACAATTTCTCCAGTGAGCTTTGAAACTTATTACTGACTGAATTTTTTGATGGGATAATGTCCTTTCTGCAATCAGTTGAACTAAAGGAAAAGTATACATCTATTTGCATCACCATAAAAATTATAGGAGTTAACACTGATTAACCTTGTCATCAATTTGTGGTCAAGGGTTTAAAGGAAAGACTTCCAAAAGGTTGATTGTCAATATTTTATTGAAATATTATAAGAACATGTTCAGTAATTACATATTTAATATGACATTGAGAAGATCCAAAGTTTAAGAGCAGTGCAGTTATGGAACCCTCATAAATATTGGTCCATGTAATTAATTGCTTTTTATGCCATACATTTTATGGCATTTTGTTCTGTTGTTTGAATGCCTCTGTGATTATACTTTTATCTTACTTAACTATGGATGAAGTAAGGTAAATTTAATTAATTTTCATGATAGTTGCACTTGTGATTTTTTAATCTTTGAAGAAAATCTATAAAAAATAGACATACCAGAACCAGGTTTCTTCTAACTAAAAGATGTCTTATTAAAACATACTCTAATCGGGGCTCCTGGCTGGCTTATTTCGTAGAGCATGGAACTCTTGATCTCTGGGTCATGATTTCAAACCCAACACTGGGTGTAGAGCTTACTTAGAAAAAAAACAATAACGGAGGGGGAGACGAACCATGAGAGACTATGGACTCTGAGAAACAAACTGAGGGTTCTAGAGGGGAGGGGGGTGGGGGGATGGGTTAGCCTGGTGATGGGTATTAAAGGGGGCACATACTGAATGGAGCACTGGGTGGTATACACAAACAATGAATCATTGAACACTACATCAAAAACTAATGATGTAATGTATGGTGATTAACGTAACATAATACAATTAAATTAAATTAAAAAAACAATAACAAAAACAACAACAAAAACTTGAACCTATTAACATTTTAATAAAAGTAAATGTAAATTAAAGACTAATGAAGTTCTGGGTTTCAGTGACACCATTTATTTTTTCCAATATGGGGAATTATGTTCATAGAAAATATTTTATAAGTTTTTTATAGATTTTTATTTATTTTTTCTCATATCACTAAATCGTTTCACCTTTTTCTAATGAGTTATTGCTAAGCCATTTAAGTGCAAATCTTCTAGACATATTGTGAAAATGGAACTAACAATATGAAGTCCTTAGAATTCAGAACCTAAAAGATCAATCATATGAACACTCTACAACTAATTAATTTATTCACGTATTATCCCTCAAAAAATGTAAGGTAGACTTAAAACTATTTTAAATAATTTTTTTAAATCAGTCATCTTAGGCCACAATAATCATGCATAACAAATGACCACAAAGGTCCTGTGGAATACTACAATATGTGTATTTCTCACTAATCTGCAGTCAACTAGGCAGTGCTATGGACTTCAAATGGGCCCTTCATGCTTTTGCATGTTATATAGCTGTTGAAATCTGCTGGGATGACTAAGCTGAGTCAGCTATGCTTCACATGTTTCTCATGTGAAGCCTGACCATGTTCTCATGGTGGTGATGGTAGAAACACAACAGAGTCAACAAAAACACACACAGCCTTTGAGATATAGAGTGGGAGTCCATGCCATAGCATCCATGTTCATAGCATTCTGTTGGTCAAACAAGTTCCAAGGTCAGGTCAACTTGATAGTGTGGGAAAAGCTCTGCCTATTTTATAAGGACTGCAAACTCACATGACAAATACAAAGAGAGGTAAAGGATTATGACCATTTTTAGAATCTATGATATATACATATTTTTTATTTTACAAGATTTTTAATTCTTATTAATCAACCAAACCATCTATATGCAGGAATTATGCTGTAACAACTAACTAATGTGTTTATCTCTTTGGTATTTCTGAACTATTAGGCAACAATACATGCTGTTTCCCGAATGAAAAAAAAATTCTATTTTGATCACTTTGACCACATTTTATGAGTACTGGGACAATGAGTTGAGCATTAACAAATTAAACCTCAATAGTTCAACAAATTCAAACTCAATAGTTCATTGCATCCTGCAGAGGTTTTATCATTTTAAACAATATAGAAGTGTTGTCCAATAACATAGTAAGGATCCTTCTATGTAGACAACCACCATTCCAATGGGAAGTAGAGTCACAGACATAACTGGGTGATAATATACATTTGTCTCTATGGGAACTCATAAAAATGATAATAAGAATATGAGGTAGAAGTAAATATTAAAATCTACTTATCTCCAATAAAGTTCTACAGAACATAATTATATATCCTTTTTTAAAATTTTTTATTGTTGTTAATCACCATACATTACATCATTAGTTTTTGATTAGTGTTCCATGATTCATTGTTTGTGCATAACACCCAGGGTTCCATGCAGAACGTGCCCTCTTTAATACCCATCACCAGGCTAACCCATCCCCCCACCCCCCTCCCCTCTAGAACCCTCAGTTTGTTTTTCAGAGTCTATCCTCTCTCATGGTTTGTCTCCCCCTCCGATTTACTCCCCTTCATTCTTCCCCTCTTGCTATCTTCTTCTTTTTTTCTTCTTAGCGTATATTGCATTATTTGTTTCAGAGGTACAGATCTGTGATTCAACAGTCTTGCACAATTCACAGTGCTCACCATAGCACATACCCTCCCCAATGTCTCTCACCCAGCCACCCCATCCCTCTCACACCCCACCACTCCAGCAACCCTCAGTTTGATTCCTGAGATTAAGAATTCCTCATATCAGTGAGGTCATATGATACATGTCTTTCTCTGATTGACTTATTTCACTCAGCATAACACCCCCCAGTTCCAACGACGTTGTTGCAAATGGCAAGATCTCATTCCTTTTGATGGCTGCATAATATTCCATTGTGTATATACACCACATCTTCTTTATCCATTCATCTGTCGATGGACATCTTGGCTCTTTCCACAGTTTGGTATTGTGGACATTGCTGCTATAAACATTGGGGTGCACGTACCCCTTCGAATCCCTACACTTGTATCTTTGTGGTAAATACCCAGTAGTGCAATGGCTGGATCGTATGGTAGCTCTATTTTCAACTGTTTGAAGAACCTCCATACTGTTTTCCAGAGTGGTTGCACCAGCTTGCATTCCCACCAACAGTGTAGGAGGGTTCTCCTTTCTCCGCATCCCCGCCAATATCCATTGTTTCCTGACTAATTAATTTAAGCCATTCTGACTGGTGTGAGGTGGTATCTCATTGAGGTTTTGATTTGGATTTCCCTGATGCCGAGTGATGTTGAGCACTTTTTCATGTGTCTGTTGGCCATTTGGATGCCTTCTTTGGGAAAATGTCTGTACGTGTCTTCTGCCCATTTCTTCATTGGATTATTTGTTCTTTGGGTGTTGAGTTTGATAAGTTCTTTATAGATTTTGGATACTAGCCCTTTATCTGATATGTCATTTGCAAATATTTTCTTCCATTCTGTCCGTTGTCTTTTGGTTTTGTTGACTGTTTCTTTTGCTGTGCAAAAGCTTTTTATCTTGATGAAATCCCAATAGTTCATTTTGGCCCTTGCTTCCCTTGCTTTTGGCGATGTTTCTAGGAAGAAGTTGCTGCGGCTGAGGTCGAAAAGGTTGCTGCCTGTGTTCTCTTTTAGGATTTTGATGGACTCCTGTCTTACATCTAGGTCTTTCAACCATTTGGAGTCTATTTTTGTGTGTGGTGTAAGGAAATGGTCCAGTTTCATTCTTCTGCATGTGGCTCTCCAATTTTCCCAACACCATTTGTTGAAGAGACTGTCTTTTTTCCATTGGACATTCTTTCCTGATTTGACGAAGATTAGTTGACCATAGAATTGAGGGTCCATTTCTGGGCTCTCGATTCTGTTCCATTGATCTATGTGTCTGTTTTTGTGCCAGTACCATACTGTCTTGATGATCACAGCTTTGTAATAGAGCTGGAAGTCTGGAATTGTGATGCCGCCAGCTTTGCTTTTCTTTTTCAAGATTCCTCTGGCTATTCGGGGTCTCTTCTGGTTCAATACAAATTTTAGGATTATTTGTTCCATTTCTTTGAAAAAAGTGGTTGGTATTTTGATGGGGATTGCACTGAATGTGTAGATTGCTCTAGGTAGCATTGACATCTTCACAATGTTTGTTCTTCCAATCCATGAGCATGGAATGTTTTTCCATTTCTTTGTGTCTTCCTCAATTTCTTTCATGAGTATTTTATTGTTTTCTGAGTACAGATCCTTTGCCTCTTTGGTTAAATTTATTCCTAGGTATCTTATGGTTTTGGGTGCAGTTGTAAATGGGATCAACTCCTTAATTTGTCTCTCTTCTGTCTTGTTGTTGGTGTAAGGGATGCCACTGATTTCTGTGCATTGATTTTATATCTTGCCACTTTACTGAATTCCTGTATGAGTTCTAGCAGTTTTGGGGTGGAGTCTTTTTGGTTTTCCACATAAAGTATCATATCATCTGCAAAGAGTGAGAGTTTGACTTCCTCTTTGCCGATTTGGATGCCTTTGATTTCTTTTTGTTGTCTGATTACTGTGGCTAGGACTTCTGATACTATGTTGAATAGCAGTGGTGATAGTGGACATCCCTGCCGCGTTCCTGACCTTAGGGGGAAAGCTCTCAGCTTTTCCCCATTGAGAATGATATTTGCTGTAGGTTTTTCATAGATGGCTTTTATGATATTGAGGTATGTACCCTCTATCCCTATACTCTGAAGAGTTTTGATCAAGAAAGGATGCTGTACTTTGTCAAATGCTTTTTCTGCATCTATTGAGAGGATCATATGATTCTTTTTCTTTCTTTTGTTAATGTATTGTATCACGTTGATTGATTTGCCAATGTTGAATCAACCTTGCAGCCCAGGGATAAATCCCACTCGGTCATGGTGAATAATCCTTTTAATGTACTGTTGAATCCTATTGGCTAGTATTTTGGTGAGAATTTTTGGATCCATGTTCATCAAGGATATTGGTCTGTAATTCTCCTTTCTGATGGGGTCTTTGTCTGGTTTTGGGATTAAGGTAGTGCTGGCCTCATAAAATGAGTTTGGAAGTTTTCCTTCCATTTCTATTTTTTTGGAACAATTTCAGGAGAATAGGAAATTCTTCTTTAATTTAAAGAAGAATTAAATGTTTGGTAGAATTTCTCTAGGAAGCCATCTGGCCCTGGGCTTTTGTTTGTTGGGAGATTTTTGATGACTGCTTCAGTTTCCTTAGTGGTTATAGGTCTGTTCAGGTTTTGTATTTCTTCCTGGTTCAATTTTGGTAGTTGATACATCTCTAGTAATGCATCCATTTCTTCGGTTATCTAATTTGCTGGCATAGAGTTGCTCATAATATGTTCTTATAATTGTTTGTATTTCTTTGGTGTTGGTTGTGATCTCTCCTCTTTCATTCATGATTTTGTTGATTTGGGTCATTTCTATTTTCTTTTTGATAAGTCTGGCCAGGGGTTTATCAATCTTGTTAATTCTTTCAAAGAACCAGCTCCTAGTTTCGTTGATCTGTTCTGCTGTTCTTTTGGTTTCTATTTCATTGATTTCTGCTCTGATCTTTATTATTTCTCTTCTCCTGCTGGGTTTAGGCTTTATTTGCTGTTTTTTCTCTAGCTCCTTTAGGTGTAGGGTTAGGTTGTGTATTTGAGACCTTTCTTGTTTCTTAAGAAAGGCCTGTATTGCTATATACTTTCCTCTTAGGACTGCCTTTGCTGTATCCCAAAGATTTTGAACAGTTGTATTTTCATTTTCATTGGTTTCCATGAATTTTTTTAATTCTTCTTTAATTTCCTGGTTTACCCATTTATTCTTTAGTAGGATACTCTTTAGCCTCCATGACTTTGAGTTCTTTCTGACTTTCCTGTTGTGACTGAGTTCTAGTTTCAAAACATTGTGGTCTGAAAATATGCAGGGAATCATCCCAATCTTTTGGTAGCGTTTGAGACCTGATTTGTGACCTAGGATGTGATCTATTCTGGAGAATGTTCCATGGGCACTAGAGAAGAATGTGTATTCTGTTGCTTTGGGATGGCATGTTCTGAATATGTCTGTGAAGTCCATTTGATCCAGTGTGTCATTTAAAGTCTTTATTTCCTTGTTGATCTTTTGCTTAGATGATCTGTCCATTTCAGTCAAGGGGGTGTTAAAGTCCCCCACTATTATTGTATTGTTGTCAATGTGTTTCTTTGCTTTTGTTATTAATTGCCTTATATAATTGGCTGCTTCCATGTTAGGGGCATAGATATTTACAATTGTTAGATTTTCTTGGTGGATAGACCCTTTAAATAGGATATAGTGTCCTTCCTCATCTCTTATTACAGTCTTTGTTTTAAAATCTAATTTGTCTGATAGAAGGATTGCCACCCCAGCTTTCTTTTGGTGTCCATGAGCATGGTAAATGGTTTTCCACCCCTTCACTTTCATTGTGGGGGTGTCTTTGGGTCTAAAATGGGTCTCTTGCAGACAGCATATTGATGGGTCTTGTTTTTTAATCTAATCTGATAGCCTGTGTCTTTTGATTGGGGCATTTAGCCCATTTACATTCAGGGTAACTATTGAAAGATATGAATTTAGTGTCATTGTATTGCCTGTAAGGTGACTGTTACTGTATATTGTCTGTGTTCCTTTCTGTTCTATGCTGCTTTTAGGCTCTCTCTTTGCTTAGAGGACCCCTTTCAATATTTCTTGTAGGGCTGGTTTTGTGTTTGCAAATTCCTTTAGTTTTTGTTTGTCCTGGAAGCTTTTTATCTCTCCTTCAATTTTCAATGAGAGCCTAGCTGTATATCGTATTCTTGGCTGCACATTTTTCTCGTTTAGTGCTCTGAAGATATCATGCCAGTCCTTTCTGGCCTGCCAGGTCACTGTGGATAGGTCTGTTGCCAATCTAATATTTCTACCTTTATAGGTTAGATATCTCTTCTCCCAAACTGCTTTCAAGATTTTCTCTTTGTCTCTGAGACTCGTAAGTTTTACTATTAGATGTCGGGGTGTTGACCTATTTTTATTGATTTTGAGAGGGGTTCTCTGTGCCTCCTGGATTTTGATGCCTGTTTCCTTCCCCACATTAGGGAAGTTCTCTGCTATTATTTGCTCCAATATACCTTCTGCCCCCCTCTCTCTTTCTTCTTCTTCTGGGATCCCAATTATTTTAATGTTGTTTCGTCTTATGGTATTGCTTATCTCTTGAATTCTGCCCTCCTGATCCAGCAGTCGTTTAGCTCTCTCTTTCTCAGCTTCTTTATTTTCCATCATTTCACCTTCTATATCACTAATTCTCTCTTCTGCCTCATTTATCCTAGCAGTTAGTGCCCCCATTTTTTATTGCACCTCATTAATAGCTTTTTTGATTTCGATTTGTTTAGATTTTAGTTCTTTTATTTCTCCAGGAAGGGTGTCTCTAATAACTTCCATGCTTTTTTCAAGCCCAGCTAGCATCTTTAAAGTCATGATTCTGAACTCTAGGTCCGACATCGTACTAATGTCTGTATTGAATAGGTCCCTGGCAGACGGTACTACCTCTTAATCTTTTTGCTGAGGTGATTTCTTTCATCTTGTCGTTTTGTCCAGAGGAGAATAGATGAATGAGAGAACAGAATGCTAACAGGTTAACAACGTCCCCAGAAAATATACTCTAAACAAATCAGAAAAGACCTGAAACCAGGGGAACAGAAAGGGAAAGAAAGAATAAAGAAAGAGGACAAAAAAAGAAAAAGATAAAAACAAACAAAAACAGAACAAAACAAAACAAAGAAACAGAATATGATCAAATATGATCAGGCTAGAGCATAGATCAGTGCCACACAGTAGATTTTGGGCATATTTTGGTCTGTTAGAAGTTAGTGCCTCCTAAACTTGTAAAGAAAGAAAGACTTATATATGTACAAAATAAGGGTTGATACAATGAAGGGATGGAAGATGACTGTAAAGATGAAAATTTTAAAAGATTTTATAAAAGGATGATAAGAAGTTGTTTTTTAAAAAGAAAGAAGAAGATTTAAAAAAAGAGGGGGGAGAGAATGTGATCAGGCAGGAGACTAGAACAAAGCCATACACTAGAGATTTAGGGTATATTTTTATCTGTTAGAAGAAATTGTATCTCAAAATTTTAAAGAGAGAACAACTTATATATATATGCCAAAAATAAGGGTAACTACTATAAAGGGATAGAATATGACTCTAAAAATGAAAAATAATTTTTTTTAAAAGGGATTGATAAGATGTTGGTTTAAAAAGGGAAAAAGAAAAATTCAAAAAAAAACAGTTAAAAAAATTAACTTTGAAAAACTAATGAATCATGGTAAAAAAGCCATGAATTCTATGTGCAGTATTCTTGTAGCGCTGGAATTCTCCCGTTCTCCTTGATCGGTAAACTTGGTCTTGGCTTGCTGGGTGTTTGTGCTGATCTTCTGGGGGAGGGGCCTGTTGCCATGGTTCCCAAATGTCTTTGCCGGAGGCGGAATTGCCCCGCCCTTGTGAGTCCGAGCTAAGCAATCCGCTCGGGTTTGCTCTCAGGAGCTTTTGTTCCCTGCAAGCTCTCAGTACAGCTTTGGAGGATGAGAGTGAAAATGGTGGCCTCCCAATCTCTGCCCAGAGGAGCCGAGAACTCAGGGCCCCGCTCCTCAGTGCGCCCCCAGAGAAAAGCAGTCAGTCACTCCCGTCCCCCCGGTCTCTGGCGGCACTCTGTGCTCACCCGGCCTGTGACCAAGTGTTTCTATCTCTGGCACCCGACCCCATGTGGAGTCTCCAAACCCAGCAGATCCATGCGGTGCGCTCCCATGCCGCTCCTCCCCGGGAAGGAAGGGGAGTCTCCCCGGCTCTGCTACTTGTTGGGTCCCTGCTGGAGGAGCAGTGGCCCGACTGGCTGCGGATCACAGTTTATGGCAACCCCGAGCTGAGAGTCCAGCCTCGGCTCCATTTCTGCAGCTGGCTTCCCTCGCTCCGATACTTGGGAGCTCTGCCGCACTCAGGCATCCCCGGTCTTTCTGTGACCCCAAGGGTCCTGAGACCACACTGTCCCGCGAGAGTTCCACCTCCCGCTTAGCCACTGGAGTGACGTCCCTCAGCGGAGCCGACTTCTTTTTTTTTTTTTATGATTTTATTTATTTATATGAGAGAGAGAGAATGAGAGACAGAGAGCACGAGAGGGAAGAGGATCAGAGGGAGAAGCAGACTCCCTGCTGAGCAGGGAGCCCGATGTGGGACTCGATCCCGGGACTCCAGGATCATGACCTGAGCTGAAGGCAGTCACTTAACCAACTGAGCCACCCAGATGCCCCAGCGGAGCCGACTTCTAAAAGTTCCGATTTTGTGCTCCGCTGCTCTATCACTTGCCAGAAGTGGCTGATGGATGCCCCCTCCCCCGCCATCTCTCCTCCCGAATATCGCCTCAGATTCACTTATTCGCTCGTCCTACCTTCCAGAAAGTGGTCACTGTTCTGTTCAGAGAGTTGTTGCTATTCTTTTCTTCGATCTCCTGTTGAGTTCGTAGGTGTTCAGAATGGTTTGATCCCCATTCAGCTGAATTCCTGAGACCAGAGGAAATCCAGGTCTCCTACTCCTCTGCCATCTTGCTCCACCTTAATTATATATCCTTTAAAGAAGTGTAGAAATTAAAATTCCCTTGATCTCAAGTCTAGAAAGAAAATATATATTTCAACCACATAGACAAGAAAATAAAGTTATGATATTAATATTTCAGTTCATTAATATTATTTCCTATTCAGGATCTCAAATTAGCTTAATAAAGACTCATGTTTTCAGAATGAAGCCTGTATTAATTCACAAGTCTTGAATTGGACAGTTTCTGCCCTAAACTTATTTCTTAATTATCCTTAAAGCCCTGGCTTCTTCTCAAATTCATTGCTCAATAAATGACTTCATGATTCCAAATAATCACTGGCCTTTAATGGAGGTAATTTTAGACTTTGTCTATAAAATGCCAATCATTCAAATGAAAATTTGAAAAAAAATTATATTTTCTATTTGGAATTTACATTACTGTTTTAATACTGAATTTTAAAAATAATGGTGAGTTTGATTTGTTGATGCTCCAAGGGACACAAAATTTGTCTTGTTCACTGCTGGATTGCCAGAACCTGGAAAAAAACCTGGTACAGAGTATGGGCTCAATAAATATTTTTAAATAAAATATTTGTTAACTGAATGAATGAATGATGTTATTATGTAATTGAATAATATTACTCCTTGATGACTTGTTAGTAATCAATAAAGGATTTTTCATAATCCACATGACTAGAAAATAATAAAGACATGCTCTAAGGGCTATCAGATTCTTCACAAATTTCATGAGGGTGACATGAATAATCCTAAAGTGAAAATCAGAGCCAAAAATCTCCACGTTATTTTCAAGTTTTATACATTTTGCAGATTCCTTTTTAGATTAATCGCATTTGAACTCTTAACTGGCAAGTCAGAATGGCTCCTTTGAGTTACTTTGGCAACCAAAAGAGAACATATTGTTAGGTTAAAAATCTAAGACTACATTTAAATTCAATCAGTTTATACATTCAGAAATTTGTAAAATTTGGGGGGAAATGTTATTTGCACAAAACAAGGAATTGGATGCCTATTGAATTTGCCAAAGAACAGCCATAAGCAACATAAGTTAGAAAAGTAATATATATTCCAGTAGTTCAAATTTTGCTATTTATGAGATTTCTCAAATTCAACAGAAAGTCATTGTTTTGTTATTGTGCTATTATAAAATCCAGAGTTGAATTCAATACATAGTGAAACATGAACCTGGATTTCCTATTGTTTAAAAAGTCTGTGCTGGTAAATAAAAATTATTCTACGTGTATTTTTATTAAAGATGAATTCACTGAAGTCTGTCTTTTTCTCTCCATGCAACAGTTTGTTCTAAGAAACACTAAAATAAAAATTATAAATTTCAGTGTTTTCTTAGGAAAAATCAATTTGGAAAATCATTGATATTTTTGAGAGGAAATAGAGGAAAGGATTATGAGAGGGACAGATTAGTAGACTCAAATTGTAAATTTTCTAGTTCTCAGATAGACTATGTAGCTCATGAGTAATAGTTACAGTACTATGCTTCATACTATTATGCTTTTAACCTATATATGTTACATAGCTCTTCTGTAAGTAACATTATTAATAAGCAAAATCATTTTTCAGAGACAAAATGTAGTCAAAACTACTTATAAATGCTTATTATGTTGAACTATTTCAATTCTAAAAGTATCTTGCTAAAGCACATCACAAGAAACATTTTCAGATTTGCTTCCTAAGGAAAAATAAAATCTTAAATTTTGTATATGAGATTTCTGCATGTTGTTTCATAAGGTGTGAGTGGCATTGCTTCCTGACAATCAAGAGAGCTCATTGGAGGATTTTCTACATCTTCATAAATGGAAGATGATAGAGATATACTGTTAATTTATTTTGATCAAAAGAAAATGCCCATTTGTAGTAAAATTTAAAGGGAACTTAAAATTAAGAAGAATACACTTATTTAAGAAACGACTTACTTATTATTTATAACAATTTTTATCTCTAAATATGGGATTAAGAAAGTACATGTGTACATATATATATATATATATATTTTTAATGGGGAGGTACAGCATTATACCAAAAGGGAAACTAAAAGTAATTAGCAGTGTTCAACTGAGGTGATTAAATAAGCTCAACAATTTACATAGGTTATCAAGAAATTACAAATAGGGGCGCCTGGGTGGCTCAATCAGTTAAGCTTCCAACCCTTAATTTTGGCTGGGGTATAACATATATAGGTTATATATATAGGTAACATATACAGGTTATAAGCATAATAGTATGAAGCATAGTACTGTAACTATTACTCATGAGCTACATAGTCTATCTGAGAACTAGAAAATTTACAATGATTTGAGTCTACTAATCTGTCCCTCTCATAATCCTTTCCTCTATTTCCTCTCAAAAATATCAGTGATTTCCAATAATCTCAGGGCCCTGAGACGGAGCCTTGTGTCGCTTAAGATTTTCTCTCTCCTTCTCCCTCTGCCCCTCCCTGCTTGCACTCTCGAAAGAAAGAAAGAAAGAAAGAAAGAAAGAAAGAAAGAAAGAAAGAAAGAAAGAAAGAAAGAAAAGATTACAACTATAAACTGCAATATATAATATAATACAATTGTTAAGATGTAATAAAGTTATGTATAAATAAAATACAGAGTTAATGTTGAGACAAAAATAACATTGAATTGATAAAAATATAATTGGGTAAAGCCATGATAGGAAAGAGTCAGTTTTCAGATATCTAGGAAATTCAACTTTCTAATACAAAAAAAATTGATATGAAATTAACATATAATATATTTTAAGAGTAAAAGTACTTTTGATGAATTTCATTAAAGTAGTATGTTAAAATTATATTGCATTATGCTAAACATAACACTGTAAAATATAAATGATACATGGTTCTCAAAAATTCTTATTGTCATTCATGTTTTCCTTATTCTATTTTTTTAATTTTTATTTATTTTTGTAAAGATTTTGTTTATTTGAGGGAGAGCACAAGGGGGGGATGGGAGGAGAGAGGGGGAGAAGCAGGTTCCCCACGGAGCAGAGAGCCCTATGTGTGGCTTGATCCCAGGACTCCCAAGATCATGACCTGAGCTGAAGGCAGAAGCTTAAGCAACTGAGCCACCCAGGTGCCCCTTCCTTCTTATTTTAGAAACTCAATTGTCATTTCTCTATAACTCACTATCTTTAACTCACCTTAGGCAGATGTTTACTGATTACGAGTGAGAAAAAAACAACTCACATTATTTTAAACAAAAAAGAAAAGGATATTTACTAACTCATACAATAAGTAAGTCAGAAGGGGGATTTGATTTTGGATATTGCTGGTTCCAGAAATTAAATGATGTCAGAAGGGCATCAGGCCTCTCTGTCCCTTGATTCAGTTTTACCCTGTTTGGGAAAATATCTTTTGGCCATTTCTACCTATAGAGTAAGGATGATGGCTATTAAAAGATGGATAAATTCACGTTTACATTCTCTCAGCTTGGTGAATTCTCACTGACCCTTAGTCACGTGTATGTATATCCCTGAAAACTGGCTGTCAAAAGGAAAATCAAGTACAACAACCAAAATAAAAATAAATGGATTCTAGGCACAAAAGCAACAAATAAAAATGCCTGCTATAGTCCCTAGCCCCTACTACTCAAGCACACACTATTTTCAACCTGTATAATTTTTTAAATGGTCCTGCTCTAATATAATACACTCACCCTCTATTTTGTATTTTTGTCAACTCAAGTCCTTTCTTTCTTCACACCAAGAAAGTCATCCATCCATAATACAGGTCTGTACCTATCACTATCTAAAAAACTATTTTTATTATTACATATTACAAATTGCCATACAAAAAACAAAAGGCCTTTATTCAAAAATATTTATTCAAAGACTTACTCATATATAAGTGTATTTACACAGGGGCTACAGTAATGGATAAATTGGACCAGGTCTTTGTCTTCAGGGATTTTTAAGTTCAGGGAGGAAACTATTTACCATGTCGTTGCAGCAAAAATGTATCAGTTTCGATGGAAGGAGATTGGAGAATGCTATGCTAGCTGAGGGCCAAGCTATATTTCATAGGTCAGAAAGTGAAAGGGAATCCTGGGAATAGCTTCCCAGAGAAGGTGACGTCTAAATTGAGGCTAGATTAATGACAAAGAAATATGTTAGTGTCCGTGGGAAGAAAGCGTTCCAGGTAAAGGAAACGACAGTTCAAAATGTCCAGAACTAAGAGTAAAAAGGGTCATTTGAGGAATTGGAAGACGTTCAATATAACAGGATCATGGAGTAAAATCTAAGGTGGTGCACAGGAGATGCTAGAGAATTAAAGAGAATGCATTATAAAAAGACATTTAAATGGTCTATAATATGACTTTTTGTATATGCCTTTTCAAAACTTATCCCTCATTATACCTCATAGAATTCCCTTTTCCCTCCAGAAAATCAGAACATCAGAAAATCTGATATACTGGAAATAATTCTGAATAGCTCAATTTTCTTCCATGTCAAACTAAGATGATGAGTGTCTACAGAGTTGATGTGAAATAACTGGGTTATCACATAGAATCTACCTAGGGCAGTTCCTGATTTATATTAGATTAGTTATTACTGGTATTATTATACCAGAAGTCTGTCATACATTTTTCCATTTTTTTTACCTTTGACCAAGTTGGTTCATTTGGCAGAAATTATTTTCTTCCCCGTATCTAAAGTCCATTTCAATAATTAAATATTACCTGTAAGAATAATTCTCATATCTTGCAATCCCCATAGCTCATTTTTGGCATTTTTTAAGATCTAATACTTAATGCATATTGTCCTGACTTAAAATCATGTGCATATATGTCTTTCTACCTATGTATCATATGGCCTGCAGGTCTTTTTCATCTATGTTCTCTATAGCATCTAGTATAGGGTTGTGTTAAATTAAATGCCACAGTTTTGTTTTTTAATTTGAACTGAATCCAGACAGCAGAGGTAAAATAAATAAGAAATTCAAAACCATCGCACATGTGCACACACACAAACACACACACACTACTGAAAATCAATATTTAAAAAAAAACCCTCACTCATTTCAATCTTTGGTTATAAATGTCTGGAGTTCATAGAAAACAAATACACACACACACACACACACACACACAATTTCAACTAAAGGACTAAAAGCAACTTGTGTTAAGTGCTAAATAAAATAGATACCAACAATGAAGATTGGAAGATTTGAGAAGTTTCCTTTTATTCTGATAGATTGAGTTAAATATATATTTGTATGGTGCATAATCAAATCAACTGTTGAAACCCATAGTGTAAAGTAGATGGAAAAGGTAACCTTAAGAATGATTAAAGAATCCAGTGCTTTTAAGCAATTCTGGAAATATGTTTACAATCAAATAGAAAAGCAGAGCCAAGTGGTGCTTAGGCTCTTACTTTGCTATGCTTATTTCAGTAAGCTGCTATCCATTCATTAAAACAGATTTTAGTGTAAGGAGGTATATAAAATTGAAAAATATCAAATGCCATTTCTCTAAATATCATAAATAACTCAACATGTCATTAATTCAGTTGTCTTACTCCTTAAATATTTAATAAACACTTGTATACTGCCACTCAAGTATAGGTGTAAACTCCTTAGATGAATAATTTCATTTCATTCACAAAACACCACTTCCACTATTACTACCATTTTACAGGTGAGGAAATTGGGCCACAGGGAAGTTAAGCAACTCACTGAAACTCATACCACCGGTAAAAGGAGGCTCCAAGATTCTACCCAGACAGCTTGGCTCCAGGGTACAAACTGAAACACCATGTGCTGCCTCTGATGTTTAAGAATATACCTAACACAGAAAGGGGGGCGGGATGCAGAGGAGAACTAAGGAAAAGAAAGTTGAATACTCAAATTAAGAAATGTAATGCATCCAGGATCTGCCATTACTATGTAGACATTGACAACATTTGAGGTTAGAACTGCTGTCCCTCTGTATGTCAGATCTGTCATTTGATTTGATCTGATAAATTGGGTATTGCTTTGACATCCACTTTTCAGGTTATAAGCTATTTCATCAAAACTTTATAAGTACTATTTTTAAAATGTTACCTCCTACCGTAGACTGTTAGAATTTTAAGTACTAAACACTATATTTGTATGTGGTAGTAATGGTCACTATATTGTGTTAAATGTGTTAAAGGCAGTATGTAGGAAAAGCATTTCTAATGGGCACAGACAATTATATTATCGGCATATTCGTGGGTTTATTTTTGTGACACTGAAAACAATGGATGTATTTAGATGTGTGTACGTATTGTGAGTATGTTTCAAGCCAAATTCCCTGAACACTTATCTTCCAGATAAGACAAGTAACTCCTACTCTTAACTTCCCAAACCAAGCATTTCTACATTTACTTCAAAATGATAAATTACAGAATCAATACTTTAGTCTCTTTGTTTTGCTCTCATCCTTTTCAGTTGTTTTTCAATTGCTTGTTTTAAATCTAATTTTAGGGTCTGCTCCCTTAACACTTCCATGGGCACATTTCCAAGATGGACGTTAAAAGTGGTCCTAAATTAACATAGTGTTGTGAGTGGCTTGTAATCTATGGTACACAAAGCTCCTGTTGCCTTTTCTTATTAGTTGATGCCCATGACTAGAAGGGAAAGGAAAAAGTTGTGTGTGTGTGTGTGTGTGTTTCTGTGTGACTCATGTTAAAAGATAAACTGAGGCATATTACAAATTTTTAAGACTGAGCAAAAATCAATTTGAATCATGCAGCATCCAATGTAGCAGGTAAGAAGAAGCTCTGAGGAGCTATACAGAATGAAAGACTTTTATAGACAGAAGGGAACTGGAGCAAGGAGTTTATAATAGGCAAAAAAAGTGGGTTGATTACAAAGTTATTTTCCACTGGGGATAGTAGGGCCTATCAGGCAGATTACCTAACTAGTGCTGATCAGTGATTCTTGATTAACTGGTTTAAAATTCCATTTCAGGGAGAACCAAAAGTCATTAAGCCTTGGTTTATTGGCATGGGCTTAGCATACTGTCTCCATTTTGAGTTTCTTATCTTATTTTTAGCATTCATAAGAAGCTTTTTAAGAGGGAATATCAAAGTGTGAAGAGGAAGAAGTACAATGGATAAGAAGAGAAAGACCACAGAAAGAAAAGAGATAAAGGAAGAAATCGCTTTCTTAAAAACATGTTATTGGCTGTTTGAAAAATCCTTGTTTTTTTTTTATTTTATTTTATTATGTTAGTCACCATACAGTACATTAGTTTTTGATGTAGTGTTCCATGATTCATTGTTTGCATATAACGCCCAGTGCTCCATTCAATACGTGCCCTCCTTAATACCCAACACCAGGCTAACCCATCCCCCCAAGCCCTTCCCCTCTAGAACCCTCAGTTTGTTTCTCAGAGTCCATAGTCTCTCATGGTTCATCTCCCCCTCCGATTTCCCCCTCTTCATTTTTCCCTTCCTACTATCTTCTTTTTTTTTTTTAACATATAATGTATTATTTGTTTCAGAGGTACATGTCTGCGATTCATCAGTCTTATACAATTCACAGCGCTCACATAGCACATACCCTCCCCAATGTTTTTAAGCACGTTCCAAAACTATAAACTAAAAACATATATATGCTGGGTCTGAACATTAGCCATCTAGCCAATAAATGGCCAGTGTTTCTCAGCCCTAAAAATGGTAAGATTGTTGAGCATTCAATAGCATTATCAATAGGATTATACCAAGATGACTGGAAAAGTTACTGTTATGGATCAGTGAAAAAATCTACTGAAAATTTGTTTGGTGGGGCGCTTGGGTGGCTCATTCGGTTAGGTGTCCGACTCTTGATTTTGGCTTAAGTCAGGATCTCAGGGTCTTGATATCAAACCCCATGTCAGGCGTCCCACTCAGCACAGTCTGCTTGAGATTCTCTCCCTTCCCCTCTCCCTCCAACTCTGCCCCTCTTCCTGCTTGCATGCTCTCTCTCTCAAATAAATAAATAAAATCTTTTAAAAAATCTGTTTCACAATTACTGCTTCAGAAAAGAAAGATTAGTTATAGGAAGGGGTTTAAGAAGTTCATATCAAATATCCTGAGACTCAGCATTCCTTACTAGGAAAACCTGATGCAATTGTCACTTTAAAAAATAATACTGTGATCTTATTTTTTCAAAGCCAATATTTACAATGTTGTGTTAATTCATTTATTGTCCCTGTGTTTCTTTTAAAGGATTTAAATATTATGATGGGTATTAAAGAGGGCACGTACTGAATGGAGCACTGGGTGTTATACGCAAACAATGAATCATGGAACACTACATCAAAAACGAATGATGTAATGTATGGTGATTAACATAACATAATAAAAATAAATAAATACAAAAAATTAAAAAATAAAACTTATGGTAACAGTTCCCTCAAAAGTCGGTTAAGGTAAAACCTTGAGTACATTTTATCTTCGGATATTTTAGTGCCCTCTAGTGTGCAGAAATCTACAGTAGCATCTTATCTTCTAAACTATATAATCATTTTAAAAATGCAAAATTTTAAAAATGGCAACTTTGGACCAGTATGAAGTGGCAAAAAAAAAAAAAAATTAGCTTGGAAAGCAAATTAGAACCAGATGTCAGTTCAACCTAAATACCCAACAAAATGCAACTTTTTTTCCTACTTTTATTCAACTCATATTAAACAGTCCCTGTTCCCCTTTTTTTTTTCTAAACAGGACTCTCATTTGCATAAATCCATCTCCAGATTTCAGAGGTTCAGACGAACTAGACTGTTGACTTCCCTTCTAATACTGAGAGTTCCATGTCTTCTCCTTGGTGCATATGCAGAACAATGTATGCATATGGCTAAAAGGGGTGCCTTTTCTGAATCTACTAGCCTCTGACATACTGAATCATTTGATTTATGACTAAGGCAGTTGGTTAGTGCCATATAAAAGGAGCCTAATAATCCAAAGCCTCCTGCCATTCCCGTAAATGGATTGTTGTTTTTTTTTTTTTTTAACAAGGATGGGATATTAAGGAGATGCAACTATTCAAAAAAAAAAAAATGCAGGGTTTGTGAAGTTACAACAGAAGGGATATGAGCCAAAAGAAAGTTTAAATTAAGTTTGGAAAATCATCTTGGGGGAGGCTTTTTGAAATTTAACTTTAAATCCAGTGGCGGATTCATCGATAGAATTGAATGCCAATAGCCAATATCATATCAACCCACAGACCTCCTGCATCAAAAAGATATGATGGAGGATATCTCCCAGCATTTGTAAAAATTTCTATGGTGAACCCATGACTTCTAAATTAAAATGCATTCATATAGAGATCATAACCCAGTTCATACTATTAGAAAATCCGTAAATGCCTCTCAGAACTGACTTGCATCACCTTCTTTATCATGTTTTTACTGAAAAGTGAACAGCAAAATTGAGTGATTACAAATTGCTTTGTGGTTTTTAATATCAGAAAAGGGACAGTAAAAATCAAGAATCATTATTGAATATTTAGAGGACATCCAAAATGCCAGAAATGATATTTTATTTGGCAATGCTATATTCTTAATGTGATCCAAATTGTATGAACAATCATCCCTGTAAAAAGCAGAGAATTATTTTGTCTTTGTGTTTTGGCAAGTCTCCTACATGTTCCCTATGTGGTATGGGGATGAAATCATAAAGTTTAGGGAATTATAGCATTGGATTAAAACTAAGCATTTCCATACCTTTTAGTATTTAAATGAAATTTGAGTTGTTATTTTTAATATCTTAAGATAAAATATTAATCAGCATGTTATTCAGTCGATTTTCTAACTATCCTCAGTCAACATAACACTAAACATTACTATACATTTTATAACAAATTAGCCAGATCAACTGAATTTCCCTAATTTGTACAGAAATTCACACAAATAGTTGCAGGGTTACCAAGTGACTTAAATATCCTAGTTATTTTACTCAACACCTTGGACAAATATGGAATTACAACTATACCTACTATTGTAATTAATAGCAGCAAAGGTAGCATCAGTATTCCCTTCCATGTATTTCCTGGGGCAAGTTTCATTTTCTTGTATATTTATTTACATATACCATTTCCCCTACTCCAAAATAATTAGGCATATGAGAAATATGAAGAGCCTTGAATGCAACCATCTTTTTTATACCCTAAGCATAAAAGGGAGAAATTCATATTAGTTGAGCGTCTGCCATACACTAGATACCCTTTATGTGATTTTGTGATCTTAGCCTCTTTCATCCCTCATAATAGTCATTTGACATGGGCAACATTACCATTTTTTTTTAAGATAAAAACTTCAGGGCACCTGGCTGGCTTAGTTGGTAGAGCATGTGAATCTTGATTTTGGGATTGTGAGTTTGAGCCGCATGTTGGATATAGAGATTACTTAAAAATAAAAAATCTTAAAAAAAATAACAAAAGTTCAGGAAAAAAAATTAACAATAATTTCTCTCATGTATTGAGCTCCTTCTAGTTGCCAGATACTCTTCTAAAATCTTTCCAGAATTATTTTTAGTCCTGATGGCAACACAAAGGTATAGGTTTTATGTCGCCAATGTTACAGATGAAACAACTAAACTTTAAGGACCTTAGTCACTTGACCGTGTTTACACAGCTTTCAAGTAGTAAAACTGAGACTTTATCTCAGATTAGTCTGATTCTAAACTCTGCTCCCCTACTAGTGTTACAGGGTGAATTAGTAAGAACACTTGGAGGATGTCAGCTTCTCTGGCCTCATCTCATCCCCAAGAAAAGGACAGCATTTCTTTTCTTTGTTTACTTAAAGGCAGACTGGGGATAGATACCAAACTGACAGCCCCAGTTTGTGGAAACCAGACAGGAATCCTTTGTACATGCTAAACACTAGGCCTTGGGCTTCCAGACTTGGCAAAGACTCATGTGCTCAAATTTGGCATGGAATTTTGATATAACCCAATTTAAAAGGAACTACAGAATAAAGCGGAAATGCTAAGTGAACGTCTTAAAGAAGAGCCAGACCAGTATAAACAGAGGAAGACTAAAGATGAATGGTGAGGAGAAAGGAGGACAGGCAACAGAAATCTTGCTTCTTAGAGAAAGGATCAGACTTTATCCACTGTTGTCCAACCCACTTCCAAACTGATTCTACTTTCCATTCATGTTTGGTTACTTTCATTTCCTGGAAGATCAGTGTTCTCTTTTGCCTCAGACATTTTAGTTATGAAGCACTTTTATATGGAATCCATTTCCTCACAATTCTTCCTCCACTTTACCTTTCCAATTCCTACTCATTTTTTAGGTTTTAATTTATGATCATTTTTCCCAGGAAGCCTTCTCTTACCCTAAATCCACATTATGTCCTACCTCTTAAATTTCCTAAAATACCTGAACTTCCTCCCATAACTCTAAGTGCTTAATCATTAGGTACCTAATAGTTTCCTATTTACACGGCTGCCTCTTGACCACACTGGAAGCTCCATGAAAACAGATTCTGTATGTCTGATATACCAGCATTTCACCGCATTTGGCACACTGTTGAAGAGATGAATGAATGCTAATCTGCAGCTTTCACATACATGGACGATCATAATTACAATTTCAATATGAGGAGTTCTTACGAATTTATGACTTCTCATGAGGGTACAGAAGAACGATGAGTTAGAGGGCTTTTTTCTTTAAACACTCAGAGCTATAAAATATTATGGAATGAAAATAAATATACAATTTTATCCAGTCTATATGTAAGGGTTGGATTGCTCATAGGTCACTTTAAAAAAACAAAGAAACAACAACAAAAAAATCAACAGAAAACAGGTCTAATATGTCTTTGTTAGTTCCATTAATATTTTATGAATAAAAATCAATTATTCTTACCATTTATGTTCTCCTAGTGGTCAAAAATATATTATAGTCCTTACTCATTCAAACACATTCAAATACATTCGATTCAAGTACTCATCGAAATACATCAACATCTACATGCAAAGCATTTAGAACACACTAAAAGGTTGACATTGAGCGTATTAAGGGTGCGTACTTATTAAATCTTTTGTGCTGGACTAACTTACCAATAAAATTTGCATCTGCTTTTCAAAGATGCTTTAAGTTATACATAATAGGAATAAATCAGATTTAAAAAAATACACTTTCCATAACGAGTGAGTAAACTGCAATTGAAGACATATTAGAAAAGTTTAATTAAGTAGGTTTGTAGTAACTACATTTTCAAACACTTGGGCAAAAAAAAATAGTTCAAAGGATATATTTTCTTTGGAGCTCTCAAAATACTTTAGCATCAATGATTATCAAAAGCAAAAATAATCCATGCCTATATTAGTCTGCTATGGAGAAGTGATCCAACCTAATTTATTCTCCATGAAAGCAATTTTGCAAAATTTATTCAGTATCTATTTATATTTATAAATCATCAGCCATAAAATGGAATGAAATTGTATTATTCTACATTTTAAACTTATTGTCTATATTTTGTTCTTCCCAATTACCAAGTCATTCAAGTAAATTCAATCAGGCTTCCCTTCACTATCTTATGGATGCAAATAATATTTTTAAGACTCTGAGCCAAAATAAATCCTCATTTTAACTGACAGTGAATGATATAAGTATCAGATTTAATAATAGGAAGCACTGATACTCAGTAGACTAACTAGATGGATAGAGACATCAAGAGATAGAAAAAAGAAACAGGAGTTTATTTTTCCATGTGACAAGAACTCCACGTGTAAGCAGTCCAGTGATTGTACAGCTGTTCAAGAATATAAAAAAGACCTGTGCTCCTTCTGTCTTTCTGCTACATGATGTTTATTGTCTGGCTTTTGTCCTCAAGTTTGCAATCCGGTTGCATACCTGGAGGCATTATTACTGTATTCTTCCCAAAGAAGAAAGGTCAATGTACAGAAGTGAAAGACTGTCCCAATTTGGCTTTACCTTTTTCTTTAGGAAGGGTTGTCCTCCCATGAACTTTCACTTATAGATCATTATTTTTTATGTATGTAACATCCCACTGCTAGGTGCAAGAAAAGTTCAGCTCAAGGTGTTTTGTTTTGTTTTTAACATATGAAGCCTTGCAAACTCTGTGGTAGAATCAGGCTATGGAGAAGGGAATTGAACATCAAGGTCTCATTGCCCAAATTTTAGTGCTGGTCACAAGTTTATCCACTCTCTGTTTTCTTTTTTTTTTTTTTTAAAGATTTTATTTATTTATTTGACAGAGAGAGAGCACAAGTAGGCAGAGAGGCAGGCAGAGGGAGAGGGAGAAGCAGGCTCTCCACTGAGCAGGGAGCCCAACATGGGGCTCGATCCCAGGACCCTGCGATCATGACCCGAGCCGAAGGTAGTTGCTTAACCAACTGAGCCACCCAGGTGCCCCTCCACTCTCTGTTTTCTTTCTCTTTTATACACATACACACACACACACACACACACACACACACACACACACACACACACACACACATCTTCAGGTGCTAAGGAATGAGTTAACCACTATCATCAAATTCTACAACATTCCGGGGACGCCTGGGTGGCTCAGTCAGTTAAGTGTATGCCTTCGCCTCAGGACATGATCTCAGGGTCCCAGGATCCAGTCCTGTATCAAGCTCCCTGGTTAGTAGGGAGTCTGCTTCTCCCTCTGCCTACCCTTCCCGGGTAGGCTCTGTGTTGCTCTTTTGCTCTCTTGCACTCTCTCTGACAAATACATATATAAAATCTTAAAAAAAAAGTTCTACAACATTCCTCTTTTATCCTTCCTGTATACCCTATTACCCCATTACTTCACACCCATGCCCTTATCCTCCCATAGGCAACCATTTAGCCTGTTTAATACGTGTGACTTTCTGCTTATATCTGTTCCTATAAAATGTCTATTTATGGTTTTATAGGTAAAAATAATTTATGGACATGATATTGTGCTATATATTTCACTCCTCATCTTACTCTTACATGAAGTACATTTCAGGTGAACATTGTACTAAATAAAATTTTAAGTGTAAATGTAGAATTCTTAAGGAATATTTGAGGATATGGAGCATTAAAGTTCAGCTATTTATTTAGTATATATTTATTGAATGCCCACTATGTGTCAGGAACTATGTCTAGGTACTCTGGATACAACAATGAATAAGATATTTTTTTCATAAAATGTTTTCTGGAGCTTACATTCTAGTGAAGGTGGAGGTAAAAGGTAAATTATTAAATTATACAGTATGTTAGATAGTAATAAGCACTAAGGAAAACAAAGGCAGAATTAAGGATAAGGGTTGCTAGCAGGGATGGAATAAGGGGTAGAACAGCAAGATGTAATTTTAGACAAGGGTGAGGGCAGCCAGAGAAGATGGCACCAAGAAGGCACGTGAGTAAAAACCTCAAATGTGAACAGAGTTGTGCTGATATCTGGAGAAAATGATCCCAGAAGGAGTACTAAGTATACAGCAATTCAGGAAAGAAAACAACCAGTCTATTCAAAGAACCACAAGGCAACCAGTATTGCTCTAGCAAATGGAGGGAAGAGGAAAGGAGACGGATGTGTGAGAGAATATAAGGAAATAAGTTATGTCAGGCTGGTGGGTCATCATAAGTGCTTGGGCTTTCACTTTGAGTCAGAAAGCTCTTGGAGAGTTTGAGCTGAGGAATAAAAATGGTCATGCTAATATTTTATAGGATAATTTGCTGCCAGATTTAGAATAGACCAAAGGTGAGCAACACCAGAATCAGGGAGAGTACACTGAGAAACTATTAAAATAAGACTGATGAGGCATAATAGCTACTTGAGAGAAGATGGTAGCAGAGAAGTGATGAAAAATTATTAAATTCTTGATATATTTTGAAGGGTAGAGATAGGCAGAATCTGCTAGTGAATTATATGTGGAATGAGAATATAAGAATATATGAGAATAAAGAGGTGTCAAAAATGATTCTAAGTTTTTTGGACATGTCGACTGAACAGGTGCATAAAAGGTCAGGTGACTCTTAACCTTGTAATATGTAGCCACATAGGCTCTGGATCCCTGACTACATAAGTGTCTTTTTATCAATTACTGTGCAGTAAGTCCCAACATGGACACTCCAGGGCAGTGGACTGGAGCAAATGGTTTGCCATAAATCTCTCATGGCGTTGTCACAAGAACATGATTAATGTATACAGTGTGTTATTGCTACACTGAGGATGAATTAGGTATGGCTCATCTCTAAGGTAGACTGCAGAGCTGGAGAATCATACTACATGATGCAGAATGAATTTAGCTTGCCCCACAATGTAGCAAAGATTAAAGATAAGCCAGGGAGCTAGCGCTAAAGATCAAGAGTCTCTTGTAACATTGTGTGAATGGAACCTACACCATTCCTGCCTCCTAGGTCATGGCTACTTTTTGTCCATTTGCCCTAGAAAACTCTTTCTTCATCTGGAAAAATAATCACAGACTTGATAAACTGTCACTAGAAAAGCATGATTTGGACCTTTCTCTCTCAAGATATAATTTTTATGTACATAAAAAGGAAGGCAGGGCATGCTCATAGTCTTTATATCTTGCTACTAAGTAAGTTGTGATCTTTCTATCTGAAAATGCAGTGCCAAAATAGAAATGGCATTTCTATTAGAGACAACTACAATAAAACATCACGAGAATGTGATGTAGGCATTGCTCACGGCTGGGAAGGCAAAGTAGTGTAAGATAAAGCCCCAGCTGGACTGTTCTTGGGAATCTAAATTGGTGTAGCCACTGTAGAAAACAGTATGGAAGTTCCTCAAAAAATGAAAAATAGAAATACCATATGATCCAATAATTCCATTATTGGGTATTTACCCAAGGAAAATGATAACACTAACTCGAAAGGATACATGCATCCTGTGTTATTGCAGGATTATTTGCAATGGCCAAGACATGGAAGCAATCTAAGTGTCCATCAATAGACGAATGGATAAGGACAATGTGGTGTGTACACACACACACACACACACACACACACACACACACACACACAGAGAGAGGAATATTACACAGCCATAAAAAGGAGGAGATCATGCCATTTGAGACAACATGGATGGACCTAGAGGGCATTATGCTAAGTGAAATAAGCCAGACTAAGAAAGGCAAATACCATATGATTCTACTCATAAATGGAATCTAAAATAAATGAATTGACAAACAAAAAGCACAATCAGAACTATATATACAGAGAATAAACTGATGGTTGCCAGAGGGAAAGGAGGGTGGGGTTTTAGGCAAAATTATGGCATGAGTAAGTCAGAGGAATAAAAAGCACAGCATAAGGAATGCAGTCAATGATACTGTAATAGCAATATAATGGCTGAACATAGCATAATGTAATAAACTTGTGAAATCACTAAGTTGTACACCTGAAACTAATGTAACATTGTGTGTCAACTATACTCAGTTAACAAACAAACAAAGATAAAACTCCAGCTATAGGTCAAACATTTATAAAATTTCAAATGAAATCTAATGATACTGTTTTTAAATACTGTCTGCATCAAAAATTGTGATAAAGATTGTAACCTTCTTTTAGGGCACTCACAATCTCTTAATATGTGGACCCAAGGCAGCCTTGTCTCCTGTCGTCTTTTTCCTTCCCACTCACTGCCATCAGGCCTACGTAGCCCCTGACTCCCTAACCTAACATTCATGTTGCAACTCTTATCCTGAAATAGCCTTTCTTCTATATCTGAAAATAATCTACTTACATTTTTGAGTCTCTGTCAAATGTTACATACTTTGAAGAAAAAAATTGTCTGACTTTTTCCAGTAGGAAAATTAATGGCATTGTTTAAGGTACCCATATAAAACTCTGATAACATTCATTCTATTGTACATTGTATTGTAATATGTGTTTAGTGGTCTGTCTTTTCTAATGTGGTTTGAGAGACTCATTAACAGGGATATGTCTTTAATATTTGTACATACCATGCCTGCTCAAAGGGTTATCTATTTGAATCAATGAATCAATCAATCGAGAGTGTCTGCTGTGTCGCTACATTGCATTACACCTGGGATTTGCATGAGGGCACTGACCATATATCTTTTCTTCATCACTGTTTATCCCACCTGAGAGCACTTACTCCATGATATAACATCGATATCTTTATGTATAAACAAATTGCTTTAACCCTTTTTTGTCTTTGTATGATTTTTTAGACTTTGCCTCAATTATAATACAGTTTTTGTTTTTCTAACGTCAAAGGTATACAGGAATATATAATATCTTTAGGTTTGTTTTTTTTAGAAGATTTTATTTATTTATTTGACAGAGAGAGACACAGCGAGAGAGGGAACACAAGCAGGGGAAGTGGGAGAGGGAGAAGCAGGCTTTCCTGCTGAGCGGGGAACCCGATGCGGGGCTCGATCCCAGGACCCTGGGATCATGACCTGAGCCGAAGGCAGACACTTAATGACTGAGCCACCCAGGCGCCCCTAATATCTTTAGGTTTTATAATCTATAGCTATTTATTATGTTTGCCTCAGAAATGCCTTATAGAAAAATTTAACCTGTTATACTGGTCTGTACATCCAGAATGATCCTAGTACAAGCTCATGGAATGAGAGATAGAAACAATATACAAGTGAGGTAATCACAAATACTGTCAGTTTTGAAGAAGTGTTACAGAGCAGTTTTCTACTTTGAACAGTGTATCATTTTCACATCACTTAATGAAAGAATCTATTTCCTAAAAGCTAGCAATGAAAACAAAATATAATTCCCAAAAGTAGGAATCCTGTTTGTATGAATAAATAACTGACATTGGGGTCCTTGCTTAAAATCTCTCACTTTGGGGATACTCCAGCCAGATTTTGTACCAAGCAAAACAGAAGTTACTTCTAAAATTCTGTAACTGAAGGTAATAAAGAAATAATCATGAGGGCTACAAACAGGTTCTGTTTACCCTTTGCCATTAAGAACAACAACAACAAACCCAAGTTTCTTCAAATATCTGATGCTACTTTCTTAAGTGGCATTATTGGCAAAAATGTTTTCATTTAGTTTTACAGTTTGCAAAAATGCCTTCCTAATGAGAAAACTACTTTCATTTCTCAGACCTTGTGACCACAAGAAAATAGATTGTTGTAACATAATGTGTTGCAATGTTACGTTAAGCTTTCCTTTCATGTTAGAACATGCTAAACTTGAAGCTATTATCAAACACAATGAGAGAAACAAATAAAAATCTCAAAAGGCATAGGTAATTCTGTGCATCAACAGTGGGTTCGGATAATGTGCTTTTACAACAGCCAAACAAAATTGTAATGTTTCTGATAATGGTTCTGGAAATTGGGACCTATATATAAATGTCCCTTTCCTCTAGAATTTTGCTTTCATTTAACAGAATATAAATTGTGGGCATTCTGGTTACTTTTATTTTTGTGTGTTGGGGAAAGGGGCTTACGCCTTTGATTCCCTTAGTGCACAGAAGAGCTAACACTGTGAAACTCTGGCAATTTAAGTAATGTAGAGACGGTCTGCTATTTTGTTTGTTGAAGGCATCCAAAGCTTCTAGAAATACAGTAAACTGGAAAAGACCTATATGGAATTATTCTCCATTTAGTGCTACAACAAAATAATATGGTTCTGAGTAATTAAATGTCCTAGGAAGAAAGAAAAAAAAAAAAAGAATCTGTACAAACAGCTGCCTGCTTCTCTCAGTGGGTAAAGCCAAGCTGATAATGACCTTCAGTACTTTAAATAATGTATTGTAACTCACTCTGCTGAAATGCTCTCAAAATAAAGTCTAAAGACTTTTGTACTAGTCCACATGAGCTATAATAGAACTAAAAAATTTAAGATGTTTTCTATGTGCTTTATCTAAGAAGAGAACTAAAACTGAACTTGGTTTAACTAAACAAATGGTATGTCAGCCACTCTTTTTATTTCTGTTTGTTTCCTCCTTCTTTCTTTTTCCTACCAACTTTGCATTTCCCTATGATTTAATTAGATTTTTATGCACTCTTTTGGAAATGGTTTACATTCTAAAGGATTAAATTAAACCATAGACCTAGCTGAGGAAATCACTTACTGGCAATATGCACATAATAAAAAAATTGCAACTGGGGTTTAATATAAATTGAGTCAGAAATAGAGTTTGTATATTTAAAAATCAAATAACACTTTAGCTATGCTAAGATTTAAACAATCTGAATATAGTTCTCAGCATTTTAGAAAGATGAAAACAACCTGAAAAACTCAGGAAGGAAAAGTGAAACTGTTTCAAAGATGGATTCTTTTCTTTACTCTTCAAATGAGAGATAAACCCAACAACTTAATCTCAAAAGTATAAAAATCTCAAAAAAGCAAGATAAGCAATTGCCTACTTTTGCTAATTTTTATTAATGGGGAAACACCCCTCTGCCCAGAGTTTTAACACCAGCAAATTCTTATATTATTATTTGTGTATTCATTCATTCATTCATTCATTCATTCATTCATTTTCATCATCACCACCACCACCACCAGCCAGTTATTCTGATGGTCAAATGTGGTAGAGACTGAAATTCTTCTGTTCATTAAAAAAAAAAAAAATCATTTCTTGGCAGACAACAGTCATAACTTAAAAGAATTTTAAAGTAAGTATATCCTTCTTCTTCCAGTTTGTGTCTGCTGTAAGGGGAAGGCCTGAGATGGGAAAGTGGTGAGCCATCAACTTCCTCTCCCTTCCTCAGCTTGACTTCTACTCTTCTCCTCCCCCTCCCTATGGCCCCTGGTTCCTCCATGTTGAAGAGCAAAAGATGAGAAAAAAGGCATTTTTCCTTGTGTCTTGGCATTGCTTATTTCAGCCCCTGGGGAATTTTTAAAGCTGTTCTGGACTCAGTTCATTCTCTTATAGATGCTTTTTGGGGGGGGGGGCTTTGGAAGTCACACTAGAAGCATTTCATGCATTCCCATTGAAAGATGATGCAGAATTTTTGTTAAACCCTTTATAGTTCTTGGGCTATTCTTGGGATTTGCATTGTTCATCCTTTTGTTGGGATCACATCCTTTCCCTGAACAGCCCCTCGGGAAGGATTTGAATTAACTCCTGGGCAGCTTTTTCTACTGTGCTGTTCACACCTGACCATCAAGAAAACACAAATACCCTTGCCTCTACTATCAGTAGAAAAGAAGCTCCCAAAGCAAATCAAACTTTTTTTCTGCTGCTGCCTCAGGTCAATATCCACAGCCTTTCTCATTTACCTTCTTTCCCAAAACTAGTCCTTTCTGCTCTTCAAGCAACATGTAGATTTCTTTTTTTTTTTAAAGATTTTATTTATTCATTTGACAGAGAGAGACACAGCGAGAGAAGGAACACAAGCAGGGGGAGTGGGAGAGGGAGAAGCAGGCCACCCATGGAGCAGGGAGCCTGATGCTGGGCTCAATCCCAGGACCCTGGGATCATGACCTGAGCCGAAGACAGACGCTTAACAATTGAGCCACCCAAGCGCCCAACATGTAGGTTTCTTAAACCATTTCTCCTCTGGCTTGAGCTAAAGAGGAAGCAACACCTCTGTGTTGTGATATAGAGCACATTTTCTCCAAATTCTCATGCTCCATTTTCAATATTCTGGTCGCTTCCACTTTGACCACTATACGTAGGAAAGGTATGGGAGGGGCTGCTTTTGCTTATGTTATTCACTAGTTCTGCATTGGTGGTCTACCAGGACATTTTTCCATCTAAAATATTTGCTACATTTGTTATGCTTCTTGGTGCTGTTGTTTTGGACCATTATGTCTTGTTATACTCTGAGGCAAATTTTCACTTTTACAGTCAGTTGTGAACTTAAATCAGGTTCTAGAAAATCAACCCATTTCATCCTTACGTTCATGTTATTATAATAATTCCATGCTTCCTATTGATTTATTTAACCAACAGATAAAACAGACACTATTGTCAACAGGGTTTTCAATCTAAAAGCTATTGAACATGTAAAGGAAAAATGAGACAAACAGGGTAGAGTATACTATAAAATTATTTATGTAGCTGGGCCTGGTCTGGGGACCAGAGAAGATTTGTTAAGGAAAAAAAAAGTGTTTAAGCTGAGAATGAAGAATGAATAAAGAACAGGGGTATTATAAAAGTGAAAATAACATATATGGAGGCACTAAAGGAAGAAGTTACAACACATTCAAGGAAGGGGGGAAATACTTTTGTAAACAAAGTATCAAGAATAAGAAGGGTACAAGGGGTGCCTGGGTGGCTGGGTGGCTCAGTCTGTTAAGCATCTCCCATCAGCTCAGGTCATGATCCTAGGGTCATGGAATCCAGCTTCAGCAGGGAGCCTGCTTCTCCCACTTCCTCTGCCCCTCCCCTCTTCTCCCTCACCTTCTGCCCTCCCCTGTGCTCCTGCTCTCTCTCTCTCAAATAAATAAATTCTTTAAAAAAAAAAAAAAGAATAAGAAAGGTACCAAGACATAGGCTGAGAAACAAGTAGCAACCACACTACTTAAAGCTTTCTCTAGGGGCGCCTGGGTGGCTCAGTTGGTTAAGCGACTGCCTTCGGCTCAGGTCATGATCCTGGAGTCCCGGAATTGAGTCCCACATCGGGCTCCCTGCTCAGCAGGGAGTCTGCTTCTCCCTCTGACCCTCTTCCCTCTCATGCTCTCTATCTCTCGTTCTCTCTCTCTCAAATAAATAAATAAAATCTTAAAAAAAAAGCTTTCTTTAAAATATATGTACATATATTAAAGATTTAATTTTCATTAAAGGGCAATGCAGAACTATTAAAGGGTTTTAAATTAGGAAATGACAATCAGATTTATGTTCCTAAAATACCACTCTAGCTTCAAGGGATATGTCAACTAAAAAAGTAGAGTGAGGAAGAACAGGTGGCTTCTATTGGAGATGGTAGTGGCAGGTACTTGGGTTTTGGCAGAGGAGGTAGACTAGCTTTAACTAGACTTGGTGCTTGACTGTATATGAGGTCTAAGAGAAAAGAAGGACTCATCTATGACCATTAGGAAAGTCACCCAATTAATAAGCCCTGGGGGAAAAAAAAACAAACAAGTTACCTGACTTACAGAATCACAGAATCATAAATTTTATGAAAGGGATCCTAAAAATCACTGAGTCTGATGCCTTCTTTTTAATGAAGAAAAATGTAGCTCCTTCTCCATTGAAGAGTCTTGTGAAATTCCACTTTCTTCACCTTCTTGTTCTCTAGGAAACTTGCTATCTCCTGTGGATAGTGCTTCTTCTACAGCCCTCTCCAGCGGCGGTTGTGTTCTCTCTCACCTCCTACACCAATGGTAAAATTGTCCTCCCTAAAATCCCACCACCCCTCCACCCTATAAACTCTTAGCTTAGCAGTCATTATCTGTCTCTGTAGAAGTAATCTATCAACTTCTCTCTCATTCTGTGAAGATTGTTGTTTCTGAACCACAATCAATTTCTCCATTATTAACTTTGTTTTACTTTCTGGTTACCCCAATATCAACATAGAATAGAATTCTGAGTGGGGCGCCTGGGCGGCTCAGTCATTAAGCATCTGCCTTCGGCTCAGGTCATGGTCCCAGGGTCCTGGGATCGAGCCCCACATCGGGCTCCCTGCTCGGCGGGAGGCCTGCTTCTCCCTCTGCCACTCCCCCTGCTTGTGTTCCCTCTCTCGCTGTGTCTGTGTCAAATAAATAAAATCTTAAAAAAAAAAGAAGAAGTTATTTAAAAGAATAGAATTCTGAGTGATTTGAGCCCTTCCAATGATCTTGTCCTCTATTCCTGTAGCCCCTCTGTATTTTTTCATTAATAAGTGCAACTGCTCTAAAATCTCACTTTTAAGTACCCCGTTCCTCTATGCATTCACCAAACTGTATTAACATTAAGTCATCAAAGAAGTTTATATGTTTTGGAAACTTTTTTAAGACTTTATTTTTTAAATGGTTTTAGGTTTATAACAAAATTGAGAGGAAGGTACACAGATTTCCCATATACCCCCTACCCCCACACAGGCATTAACTCCCCCATTATCACTATTACTTGTCGAAATGATACATTTTGTGCCAAGGATGAATCTATATTGACACATCATTATAATGCCATGCAGAGTATTTTGACTGGTCTCTAAATCTTCTGTGCTCTACTTATTCATCTTCTCTCCTCCCCCAGTCTCCCCTGCCTCCCTCGTGATAATCACGAATCTTTTTATTGTCTCACTGTTTTTGTCTTTCCCAGAATCATACAATAACATTTTCAGATTGGCTTCTAGTTACTAATATGCACTTAAGGTTTCTCCATGTCTTTTTATAGCTCAATATCTCATTTTTTTAAGTGCAGAATAATATGCTAATGTCTGGATATACCATAGTTTACCTTTCTGTTCACCTAATAAAAAGACATCTTGGTTGCTTCCAAGTTTAGGCAACTATAAAAAAAAGCTGCTATAAACATCTTTGTACAGGTGTTTGTGTGGACATGAGTTTTTAATCCTTTGAATAAAGACCAAGGAGCACAGCTGCTAGATCATATGGCAAGAGTACATTTAATTTTGTAAAAACACACAAAACTGTCTTCCAAAATGGCTGTACCATTTTGCATTCCCACCACCAACGAATGAGAGTTCTCGTTGCTGTGTGTCCTGACCAACATTTGGTGTTGTAGTGCTCCAGGTTTTGGCCATTCTAATAGGTGCGTAGAGGTATCTCGTTGTTTTAGTTTGCATTTCACTGATAACGTATGATGCAAAGCATCTTTTCTGTATATCTACTTTAGTGAGGTGTCTGTTAAAGTTTCTGACCCATTTTTTAATTGGGTTGTCTATTTTCTTATGGTTGAGTTTTAAGAGTCTTTTATATATTTTGGATAACAATCTTTTATCAGATGTGGTTTTTGCAAATATTTTTTCCCAGCTGTGGCTTGTCTTCTAATTCAATTGTTTTGGAAATTTCTGATACTTATAGTGGAAGAACAATAAAAAAAGGAAAGCTTAAATGGGAAAATTAAGAATGTGAGAATGGCTTATCTAGAAATGCACAACCTCATATATATGTATTTGTGACTTGGATATATATATATATGGGAAGAGAGAGAGAGAGATTGAGAGAGCAAAGCCAGTAGCTAAGCCCTGAAGGAATCACACTATGTCCAGTAGAGCGTAGATGGAGTAGACACACCACAGAGGATTTGAGGAAAGAAAGTCCTCCCCTGAACGCTCTACATTTTTTTTTTTAATAAGGAGATGATACAGAGATGATCCAGGACACTATTTTATAATGGGAAATTCCTGATTTAAGAAATGGCTTTGTAGAAAGGAGTACCTCTGGGGTTGTTAGGAGGCAGGTATCATTTTATTCTTATGCTGAGTTAACTCACTCTTGTCAGGCCAGCTCTCGCTAAGCTACGTAAAAAGGAATGGAATGATTCTTCAGGGCCATCTGAATTTTGAGTTTAATTTTAGCTATTATAATCACAACAATCAAAATAGTTTGAAAGCAATTTTGATGTACCTACAGGTTATACTAAGTAGTATATTAAAAGAGAAAATATCAAGCTTATTTCTAATACTAAATTTTACAAGGCTGAAAATACAGTAGAATATGAGGACTCTAGAGATTTCCCATGACAGGCTTCCTCATATGAAACTGAACCTCACCTATAAAGTAAAGAAAAAAATGCCTAAGTTAAATCAGCCCAAGCATCATTCTTTGATATGGCTGCAAGTTAATTGCCAAAAAGAAGTATAGGTATGGGGAGATGCGCAAGATTGCTAAGGAAAATCATATTACATTTTATGAGTAGTTTGCAATAAATATGATTTTATATAAGATACAATAGAGAAAAATGTAAAAACATCTTCTGCCATTCTAATAAAAATGAGTCTAACATTTTACTAGGAAATTTGAAGGTTTATTTTAAATATATTTCACATACATTATTTAATAAGCAAAATTATTTTTTCCATTTTAATTCTTTCAACATGTTTGAAATTTTGTTCATATTTAACTACAATCATATAAATTATAACTGAAAATAGAAAAAGTTTAAAGTGCAAAAATAAGTTTCTTTAAGGATTCAATATAAAGCATGTTTATAATTAGACCAGAATATGTTCAATTTTATATTTATATGAATATTACTTATACTCCTTTAAGGTCTATTTAAAAAAAATCCATTTGCCCATTGGGTATGTTGGATTCAAAAGAGATTGGGAATCCAATAGTCATTCTTCACCAAATACTTATAAGGAGTTATGGACTATTTCAGGTTTTCAGGATACATCATCAAGCAAAAGAGGTAAAAATTCCTGCCCTTGTAAACCTTACTTTTTTTTTTTTTTGGAAGAGACAGAAAATAACATTAAATAAACATATAACATATTCACAAAAGATAATTGGTAATAAAAAAATCAATCTGAGAAAAGACATATGAAAGACAGAATGGGTGAATTTGCAGTTATAGATAGGGGAGCCAGGGAACACTTCAATAAGAAAATGATTTTTAAACAAATATCTGAAGGAAGTGAGAGAGTCTGCAAATAGGTATCTGGGAGGAGAGCAAGCTTTCTAGGCAGACAGAATATCATATGTAAAGTTTTGCCCATAATATAATAACAGGAAGAAGGCCTGTGTGACTAGGTGAGAGTGACCCACAGGGAGGACAACTATGCATTGAGTTGAGAGGAACAGTGAGCTTCCAGATTACATAAGGCTTTGTAGACCTAATAAAGGCTTGTCTGTACTTGGAGGCAGGTGGAAAGACATTGTGGGTTTTGAGCAGAAGAATGACATGATCTGACTTACTTTTTTTTTCTGGCTTGCATTTTTAAATGATCACTTTGGCATATCAGGGGACAAGGACTGCAGAAGTAGGAAGTCCAGTTAGGAGGCGATTGCAATAATCTAGATGAGAGAAAATGATGAACTACCAAGTTCTTGGTACATGGTAATGATTGGGAGACATGGTTAAGAGATAGAACTACAAGAACTTGCTGATGAACTGGAGTGCTAAATAAAGAGAAAGAGGTGGAAAAGGACACTACCAAAATTATTGGTTTGGACAAATGAAAGAATGGCATCATCATAGACCTGGATAAAATCTTCAACACTTTGCCTGGCACAAGCTAGCACTCAATACAAGTGAAGGAAGGACTGGGCATTCTAAACAGAAAACACAGAAGTACAATGGATAGTAGTTATGATATAATCCTGTAAATGGATATTGCCAAGTGATAAGGTGGGAGCAGATGAGGCACACAGAAGTCAGTTCACAGGTTTTTATAGGACATCATAAACCTCAACGATCTTGGGTTAGTTGGGAAAGGGAGGCAGAATCAAGGATTGGTAATATCTACATGTAATATACACATTTATTATATTACATGTATCCTGTGTAATCTTGTTACATATAAAATCTCAGCTCTGCCCCTATTTTCTGAATAACAAAAGACAGATATTGGGGTAGGGGCAGTTAAAGAGAGAAAATAGATATGGAGAGACTTGATTTTAGCTGAGTTCCTCACTCAAGAACCCCTAGGGTCAGCTCCTCCCCTTTCTTCCCACATATTAATTACAGAAGCCAAAAATTCCCCCATTTTGCACAAATCTGGATTGAATTCCTGTCATTTGGTACAGAAAAGTCATAACTAATTATATCAACTTAGATGCATATGAATAATACCTTTTGTATTCTGATAGGGAGTCTCCAGTGTTAAATTAAATCTTTTCTCAGTATATTAGAAAATAGCTTCACATCTCTGCCTCATTTTCAGTCTAAGTATTCTTCTGTCATTATCCCAACTCTATTTCATACCATGATTTTTGTCACATGCTGATCTGTATTCTATACTTTTCCCTATGATTTACTCAGTATATCACTTGATACAACTAGTGACCAGATATATTCAATTTCTGCAATTGTTCAAATTTAGGCTTTTAATTATAGTATTTTATATTTCAATAATGTCAGCTACATTTATTCTTAATACTAGTGTAGAAATCCAGGATATATTGCTAAGGAAGTTCACTCTTCTCCATTACATATTCAGCAAATCCACCTTGTAGATCATTGCTGCTTATTGCTTATTGCTGCTAAGCCAGTTTGTGTGTGTGTGTGTGTGTGTGTGTGTGAAAGCATGCATGCATGAATTCATGTGTATGTTTATGAACTAAAGCTGTATATGCATATATACGTACAGTATAAAGAAAGATTATAAACACCTATGTAATTGCCAACCAGGTTGAGAAATAGAACATTGTCAGTAACTTAGAAGTCCTCTCCTCCACCATGTGCACCTCTAGCATATCACACATCTCCCTTCTTCCCCCAAAGATGATTATTTTGACTTTTGTGATAACCATTCCACTTTTTGATATTTATTATCTATTTATATCTTTAACATAATTGCTAGTTTTGCCTGTCTTAACTTTATAAACATATACTATATAAATGTATGACATAGATAACTTAATTTTGCTTGTAAGCTATATTCATAGTAATGTGTGCAGTTATAATTTATTTTTACAGATAAATAGCATTGCATTGTAAAACTTTCATTTATTTATGCAGTCTCCTGCAGTAGAGTTCTCAAATAACAGAAGTATTAAAGCCTTCAATCTAAAGATTCCCTCAAAGAATTCATTGCTCAAATAAGAAATATTCTTTGGCTTGGAGTCCCCAAAAATGTGTTCTCAATGTAAGAACAATGAAGTGTCCAACAAACGTCTTTACTCTAGAACTTTTTTTAAGAGTTTATTTATTTATTTATTTATTGGAGATACACACACACACACACACACACACACACACACACACACACACACACATATGAGCATGGCAGGGAGGATCAGAGGGAGAAGGAGAAGCAGACTCCCCGCAGAACAGGGAGCCCTATGCAGGGCTCAGGACTCGATCCCAGGACGCTGGGATCATGACCTGAGTCAAAGGCAGACACTTAACAGACTGAACCACCCAGGGGCCCCTAGAACTTTTCAAAGGCATTCATATTCTAAAGATATTTTTAATCCACAAGACGGATATATTGTGCAGTGTTTTACCAAACACATTTACTAGAGAAAACTCTGTTCAAATAACATCTCTCAGGGTATGTGTTTCAAAGAAAATACTTCGGCAAGTGGTACTCAGGCATTACTTCTTACACCAAATACTCCTTTCATTCCAATCTCTCCCTCACATCCTTCGGCCAGCAGTTTTGTCCCATGTGTCTGTGTGCCATAAAGGACCACACTTTGTTTTGTTTTGTTTTGTTATTTTAAGAGAAGATGGTTCTTTCTGGAGGCGAATGGTGCACTTTTGACTCCACTCATATCCTTTTACTTTCTTTGAGAAAGCAATTAGCTTGATGCCTTCTTTATTTATGCTCCCTGGCAATTCCATCTTACCAGGATGGAAATAATTGTATTTTCATTGATCCCTGGACTCATGGCTGAGATTGAGACTATGGTAGTAAAATATTCAGTCAATAATCTAGATTGCATATGTAAAGAACAAATTTAAGACTTTCAAGGCATATTATAAAACTCATAATTATCCACTGTCAGAGGCTATTATAATGTAAATGAATCAGTGAAAATTACATTTCAAGCCAAATATATTTCCTTTATAGCCACTACCATGTTTTATGCACTAAATTATGAATTGTGTGCAATACATTTCACAGGCAGTCCTGATAGAAGCCCAGTGAAATTAAATTGGGTTTAGAGTAAATCAACTTTGGGTAGCTCAACTCAAGGTGACTTTTAACCCACTTGAAGGACTAAAGATGTAAAAGCCTGTGGATGTAGTTCTGTGTGTTATTTTTAGGCACAGACCTGAATTTCTTTTGGATATGCCGGATCCCTTTTGCATCCATATATACTGATGCTTGCCCATTTGCATCTTCTCCCCCAAGCATGCAGCCTGCCATCTGCCCCCCACTCCTCTCCACCTTCTTTTTGCAGCTTCTAGCTTTACAGGGTCAACATGTCTCCTCTGATAAAGTGGCTACTCCACTCTAAGCTCCCTTGACATACATTAGGATACACACACTCTCCCACTTTTGGAGAGGCATTGAGAATCTGTACATCCTGTCTACCCTGATAACTGTAAACAAAAAATACATTTTATTTTGCTGGCTAACAAGAACTTTGGCTGGATTTTTAGATGAGTTTCTGAGCCCAGGGCACAAACACACAAACGCTTTCATGAAAGCTTATACATCAAAATCATTGCCTTGAGTCTAAGACGAATTTCTCCAACATTTCCCCAACACGCCTTATAAGTCAACTTAGAGGAGAGCGATATAGGAAAAATTATAGAAAGGCATGTCATGAGAGGCTCTTAAAGAACCTGATTTACTTATATTTTAAGTCAAAATTTTGTTCAAAAATATCTTCTCTGCAGAAAGGTTTCTCAGGCCCAGAGAGAAACTCTGTTACTCCATGCGGTAGAAACCAACTATAGTCAAATGTGGTATAAGGATTTAGACCAGGACATCTTATTTTAATTATGGTTAACTCCAAAGAATTTCTTTTTAATCTTATAATCATTGGTTAAAAAATAGCCATACAAAGAAATTATTGCATGAAGGAGAACATGAAATGAGTCTCACTAGTTTGAATGACGATGAACAAATACAAAGCTAGTGTGAAAGTACTCAAGAACACACACAGACACAAAAGAATGTGCTTGCACAATGCCTGGCACAGCATGATGTTGCTATTAGCTATAATGGTGGTAATGGTGATGGTGGTTATGGTAATTATTAAGGTCATCTATCTAAAAGGAAATGAGATAACAAAGTACTGCTTAGTTAGGAAATTTAGGTTTAGTAGGGAAGAAGATATAGTACCAACTGGCTTAATCATCTTTCAGTATGTTAAGTTAAATAATACTAATACAATTATTTGTGTACAGTTTTCAGTGTACATGGATAGACATCATCACACTCTGGTTTTTGTGTTCCCTGGAACTTACCATACTATGAATTGAGCTATGGCAGTAGAAATCATAGTCATCTGTACTGAATAGTGCATACAAAGAGCTAAATATAAATAAACAGGGCTTAAGTAAAGGGTGTCAGATTTAGTTGTAAACTCTGTTCTAGAGAATAAAGATGCAGTATGTTAAATATCAAAAGTAAAAGACCAATCAGCATGATAAGAAAAACTATGATAAAAGAATGGCACTAAAAATTTGGAAAAAGTATAGAGAAAAATACTAATATAATCAAAAAAATTAATTAAATGAAGTGCAGAGGAGCCAACAAAACTAGGCTATACTCAACATGTTATTTTTGCAACTTGCTCTTATTCCAGCTCTGCTGAAGTACAATTTACATACAATAATATGCACTCATCATAAGTGTGCCATTTGATCAGATTTAACACCATGTTCCCCAATGAATGTATTGACCATCTCAATCAAAATGAAGATAATTACTTTTACCCCCAAAAGTTGCCTTGTGACTCCCTTACCATCAGCTGAACATATTACAGTCCCCAAGAAGCCACTGATCTGCTTTATGTCATTAGATATTAATTTCACTTTTCATAGAACTTCATATAAACAGAATCATACAATAAATACTCTTTGTAAAGTCTGGTTTCTTTTGCTCAGCATATTTCTCATATTCAGTTTGTTATTGTTATTATGAATCAGTTGTTTGTTCTTTTTTATTACTGAGTAGAATTCCAGTGTATGGACATACCACAGTTAATCTGTTCACTGGTGAAAGACATTTGTATCATTTCCAATTTGGGGCTAATAGAAATAAAGCTGTTACTGATGTTAATATCAGGAGGAGTTTATTAATGTCATGAAAGGGTCAATTGTAGGGCATATTTTTACATTTTTCTTAAGTAACTGTAAGTGTAATTCTATTCCTGGACTCACTGTTCTGTTCTTTTCGTCCAATCATCTATCCTGATGTTTCACCACACGTTCTCAATTACTGTAGCTTTGCAATAAATTCTAATATCAGGTCATGTACATCCTCCATCTTTGTTCTTTTTCAAAATTGTTTTGGCTTTTCTAGGCCTCTGTATATTCTTTTATAGTTGAGATACAGTTTGTCAATCCCCTACTCTGCCAAGAAAGCCTGATGGGATTTTGATTGGGAATACATTGGATCTGTAGATCAATTCAGGTAGAATTGACCTTCAGCAATATGAGTCTTTTAAGGCACAACTATATCTTTCCATTCATTTAGTTCTTTAACTTTTGCAACTTTCTGTACACATCTTTGTTAAATTTATTCTTAAGCACCTCATGTTTTTAATGTTATTTTAGATGGTCTATTTTAATTTTATTTCCCTGTTTCTGATCACTAGTGTATGGACATACAATTAATTTTTTTCAAGTTTTTAATCAAATTCTAGTTAGTTAACATATAGTATAATGTTGGTTTCAGGAGTAGAACTTAGTAGTTCATTACTTACATATAACATCCAGTGCTCAGCACAACAAGTACCCTCCTTAATACCCATCATCCACTTAGCCCATACGCCCCTACCTCCCCTCCAGCAACCCTGTTTTTTCACTATAGTTGAGCCTCTTATAGTTTGCCTCTTTTTTTTTCTTACTTCCCCAATGTTCATCTGTTTTGTTTCTTATATTTCACATATGAATGATATCATGGTATTTGTCTTTCTCTGACTTATTTCACTTAGCATAATACACTCTAGTTCTATCCACATCATTGCAAATGACAAGATTTTTTTTTTTAATTTTTAAAATTTTTTTAAGATTTTTTATTTATTTATTTGACAGAGAGAGATAGCGAGAGCAGGAGCACAAGCAGGGGGAGTGGGAGAGGGAGAAGCAGGCTTCCCGCTGAGCAGGGAGCTCGATGCGGGGCTCGATCCCAGGACCCTGGGATCATGATCTGAGCCGAAGGCAGACGCTTAACCATCTGAGCCACCCAGGCGCCCCGCAAATGACAAGATTTCATTCTTTTTGATGGCTGAGTAACATTCCATGAACATACAATTAATTTTTATATTTTGACCTTGTATTCAAGCATGCTAGCAATGCTGGTAGCTATTTGGGAGATTCTTTAGGATTTTCTACATATGCAGTCCTCTTATTTATCTGTCTTCTTCTTTATCTGCCTTTTACTTATTTTTCTTGCCATACTGTATGGAGTAGGCATCAAAATAAAATGTTAAATAGAAGCAGGGAGATTTGAAATCCATGTCTTTCTTTCTAACTAAGGTGAATATCATTGTCTGATGATAGCTTCATGTTTCTCATAATGTTTTTTAAAAGTCTGAGAAGGGGCACCTGGGTGGCTCAGTCGGTTGAGTGTCTGACTCTTGATTTTTGCTCAGGTCATGATCTCAGGGATGTAAGATCAGGCCCTGTGTCAAGCTACATGCTGAGCCTAGAGCCTGCTTAAGATTCTCTCTCTCCCTCTCCCTCTCTGCCTCCCCCCTTCTCACACACACTCTCTCCCTCTCTCACTAAAAAAACAATAAGTAAATAAAACTTTTTTTAAAAAAGTTCTGAGAAAGTTCTTGTATTCTTATTTTGCCAAGAGTTTTCACCATGATTGCTGTTGAATTTTTATGTATTTCTTTTTATTTATTTATGTATTTATTTATTTGACAGAAAGAGACACAGCGAGAGAGGGAACACAAGCAAGGGGAATGGGAGAGGGAGAAGCAGGCTTCCCACTGAGCAGGGAGCCTGACACAGGGCTTGATCCCAGGACCCAGGGATCATGACCCAAGCCGAAGGCAGATGCTCAACGACTGAGCCACCCAGATGCCCCTATGTATTTCTTTTTGAATATCTATTGTTTTCTGCTTTATGTTGTCATTATAATGAACCACATTGACTGATGTTTACATTTTAAGCCAACATCACATTTCTGGGATGCATTACACCTGCTTATACTGTCTTTTTCTTGGGTATAGCTGGATTCTATTTTCTAATATATTTGGGGAATTTTTACTTCTATATTTCTGAAGGACATTGGTCTGTAGATTTAAAAAATGATGACTTTATAAGGTTTTAATATCAAGTAATACTGGTCTCATAAAATGGGTTGGAAAACATTCCTAATATCCTTTATTTTATGAACAAGATTGTGTAATATTAAATGTTTAAGAAAATCCACCAATAAAGGCATCTGTAACTGGGGTTTTACTTTGTGAGATGGAATTTCTATTAAAATTTCAATTTATTTAGGCTTTTGGATTTTCTCTTTATTTTTGTATCAGTTTTGATAGTGAATGTCTCTTTAATGGAATTTGTCCATCTAATCTAAGTTGCATAACTTACTGTTGTATAAGTTGTATAACTTACAAATTTATAAGTGTCCTGTACAAGCTCCACTCAGATCTTTGCAATTTAACACTCAGGAACTCATAAGAAATTTAAAAAAAAAATTGAGTTTGTACTATGCTATTTTAGAGCACAAAAAGTGTATATCTTGTGCCTCACTGAACAAGGTTGTCTTTGGAATTTTAAGAATAGTTTCAATAAGCAGAGTCTATAATTCTCCTTCTAGAAAATTTATGTCTAATGGATATGGTCATTTATACTCATTTCATCAATAATTTAAGTAATACTTTATATAAAGAAATATTTAGAACATACAGTTTTTTCATTAGTTGTATTAAGAAATATTATTTGGAAGATCCCGAGGGAAAAGAAAACTAATGTTTCACAGTATCCACACTGAACCAGCTCCAAGGTTCACTGCTTTAAAAGTAAATTATAGGCACTAGTTGTTTTTCAAAGCATCAAAAAAGAATTTATTAATATTTTTCAGAGAAGAACTGGACCCCAGAATAGAACAAAAGTAAACAATTATTAATGACCACAAATATTTATTCTTTGGAACTCTGTGTTTTCTCATTGTTGAAATACGAGAATTGGTTTCTTGTCTCAGCCTCAGGAGCGAAAACCTCATATAACCCTAAGTCCTAAGAAGTTTAGTAATTCATCTTCGGGATTTGCACGAGTAATCTATTTTCTGGAATAATTTTATTACTCTACTGCTTATTTTATTACTTGTGTTTAATGTATATAGGTGTATAATTTGCCTCCTTATGTAGATTACAGTTTCAGTGATAGAGTAGAGACAAAGAGTATAGTCCTTTGTCAAGCACTGGCAATACTATTTAGAAGAGTATTGTGACCTTAAGCAACTTACTCAATCTCTAGAAGTCTAAATTTCCTCGTCTGTAATATGTACTTAAAAATTATGACTTCTTCTTGACATAATAAATGTAAGTCAAATTCTGGCATGTAAAAACACTAAATCAATTTTAAGTAATAATGATAACAATAACAACAATAATAAGAGAAACATTGTCTGCTAATTATTCACTTTGGTCCTTTTCCCTTTTCCCTATTGTACTCTCAGCTAAATTCAATCCATGGACAGATTTGGTATGGCCCATGATACAAAAATGTCTTTTACATTTTTAAGGGCTGGAAAAAAAAAAAAGAAGAAAGAAAGACAAGAAAAAGAAAAGAAAGACAAGAAGAAAGAAAAACACAAAGAATCAAAAGCAAAGAAGATCAAAGATTTTATGACCTGCAAAACTACAGTATTTGCTATCTACCTTGACAGAAAAGGTTACTGGCCCCTTACTGAGTTATATGCAGTTAATGTGTATATTTAATTTAGTACTTAATCAATACTTAGCTTCAATTACTGGATAGTAGCCTTGGGTTTGATTAATTGATTAGCTTATTCAAGTTAGATAAATGGAAAAGAGTACACAGAATGGAATCAATTTAGAGCCATGTTTTGAATAATATGGCTGAAATTTCTATCTACATATAGTAAGTACTGCTTTACAACAGTTTTATGAGTTTTTTCAGCTCAATCATGTAAAGCATAATAAATAATAGAGTATTTCACAAATGGTTGTAAATGGCCAATTGAATCGAACAAAAGTTGAACAAAACCAGGAGAAAATTATAAGAATTCATTTTGTCAATTAATTGAGGTGACTGATTTGACAATTAATTGATGCCAGCTAAAATAATCTCTCCCTTTCTGCTATTTTAGGAGTTGTTTTTTGAAAACAATAAACTTTAAAAAACTAATCTGTATAACTAAAAATATTATCTAAATTGCCTGGTAGGTAGAATTCCAAGATGGCCCCCAAGATCCCCAGCCTGATATACACATACCTCCTCCCAGTTACTCAGTCAAAAACTAAGATAGGTACTCTGTGTAAATAGGTCTCAAACCAGTTGACTGTAAAAGAGAAAGATTATCTAGGGGGTCTGACTTAATCACCTGAAGTCAGATACAGAGGAAGTAAGAAATTCAAAATGAGAGGGATTCTACAAATGAGAAATTCTCTTTGTCTTTGAAGATGATGAGTTCATGGGTTAAGGAATGTGGGTAGCAAATGGGAACTGAGATTGGCCCCTGATGACAACTTTGAAAGGAAACACAGCCTTATTCCTATAAACACAAGGAACCAAGTTCTGCCAAAAACCTGAATGAAGTTGGAAGCAGATTCTTCTCCAGAACCTCTAGCCTAGAACTCAATGCATCTGACAGTCTGATTTTAGCCTGTGAGACCCCAAGCAGAGAACCCCATCATGGCATGCATAAATTTCTGACCTATGGAACCGTGAGCTAATGAATGTTTTCTTAAGCTATTAAAGTTGGGGTCATTGATATTCAGCAACAGAAAACTCATACCAACTAACATTTTCAAAGTGCTATATTTCTCATATTTGGGCATTTTTATTTTTTAAAATTTTTAAGTTTGTCAATTTTCGTTCACACCATGCCAGGTCAACAGAGACAGTATAATTGTCTGAACAGAGATCATATTAAATTTAAAATAGACGATTCTTAAGATTTCAGAGTTTCACAGGCAGAGAAATGATAGACAACACACCTATGATTTCATAACTATTAAATTTTCTATCTTTTCAGTTTCACAGTAATGATAGTTAAATATGAAGTTTTCAAAATAAATACATAGGTGAAGTCGATCAAAATTCTTTTTTTTTTTTAAAGATTTTATTTATTTGAGAGAGAGAGAATGAGAGATAGCACGAGAGGGAAGAGGGTCAGAGGGAGAAGCAGACTCCCTGCTGAGCAGGGAGCCCGATGTGGGACTCGATCCTGGGACTCCAGGATCATGACCTGAGCCGAAGGCAGTCGCTTAACCAACTGGGCCACCCAGGCGCCCGAAGTCGATCAAAATTCTTGCAACAAACATTCACCTTATTTTATGAGATTACGTTATAGTCAAATGGTTTCATCCCTAAAAAAAATATAACTTATCTGGAATATTTATAATACTTTCAGTTTTGAATTTTTGCCCAACAGAACACTATGAGTCTCACCTAGCTATCATGATATTTGTTTCAGACACAAAAAACAAAAAGACAAAAAAGAAAATAATTTTGAGCCACTTTTACTGCCAAGTGGACTTGGCAGTTCAATACTGTGGAATCTTAGTTTTGCTATAGATTCACAAATGTAACTTTTCCTGAAGCCAAACAAACATATCAGATAGGAGATTAAGGAACCACTACAGTGTTTTTCAAAAAATATTTGCCCCAAGTCATGTCTCCTGAGTTCCAAAAAATGTCTTGTCCATTGGAATTGGAGAAACTGAATAACAGGAAAATAATATGTCAGACATACTCTGCTAAATTTTCTGGAAATATTATTTTCTGCTATGTGCAGAGTACTTCATCAGCATGATCTTCTTAATCTTTACAGCCAGACTATAAAATAAATACCATCATTATCCCCGTATTACAGATGAGCAAACTGAAGTTTAGTGGGGTTAAGCACCTTGTCTAAGACCACAAAGCCATGAAGAGGCTGAGTCAAGATCTCAGTGAGGCATACTGGTCTTATCTGCTTAAACATTTGGTCCAATGCTGCCTCCATACCTTCAAGTTAAATCAAGTACTTCATAAATGTTAACTTAAATGGTAAAAATACTTCAGAAAATAGTATATATAACAAGATTAAGTATTAAATTTGATCTGATGTTTATTTGAAAAATAAAAATAAACTCCTTTAAATTACATGTGGCATAGTGAATGTCTTTAAAGGTTTTATTCATTTTTTTACTTATCTTTTACTTATTAGTAGCTGTATTTAACTGTGGTCAGAAGATGTATTGCAATCCTATGAAATTTGCAATCATGTAAAATTTGATGAGACTTGCTTACAATGTCAATAAATGCAATACTTACAGTGTTCCATGATGCTCCATGAAATGCTTCATGGAAAGCATCTGTACTCTGTCACAGTTGGCTGCAGATATGCCTATAAATAATGTCAACTAGGTCAAATTTGCTAACTGGGGAAAAAAATTTTGCTAATTGGGGTGTCATACCCTTTGAATCTCGACTGATTGTTTTCTGCTTGTTTTATCGGCTATGGAGAGTATTCTAGTATGATTGTGGATTCATCTATTTTTCCTTCTAGTTGTATTTATTTTTGTTTGTTTGTTTCTAAATGAAGCTATGTAGTTGGTCTCATGGAGATTTAGAATTCCTGGAGGACTGTTTTATCATTATGAAATGTTCCTCTTTTCTCTTAAAAAAAATGTGTTAACCTAAAGTGTACTTTGTCTAATAATCGGATAGCTATACCACCCTCCAGTGACTAGATTGTTGTTGTTTGTTTCCCCATCCTTTCACTGAACTTGTTGTTTGTTGATTTAAAAAGCTATGTGTTAGAAATTCCATGTTTCTACCATTATGCCTTGCATATAGTAGGAGCTCAAAAATTATTTGTTGAATGAACAAGTGAATATATGTTTAGATGAATGAATGAATGCCTTTGAATCTAGGTTTTCCGACTTAAGAGACTCTTTCAAATTACTTCCAAATGCATTGTCTTTGTTTGGCTGCCATATAGTTTTGCACTTAATAACAACCACCTCCCTTCACTATATATTCCCCTAGGTATAATGATTTTATGAGGTACAGCTTATATGAAGTACTGATTGACATACAGCCCTGCTCCAGAGTTTGCCAGAGAGTGCAAGTTATGGTAGACACAGTGAGCATCCGGTTGAGATCAAAGTTACTAAATTCTCCAAGGCCAAGTTTTTAGAAATCCTGCTGCTTGGTCTAATATGCCTCTTCTGCCTCTGGATAGAAGAAGGGATAAATGTTTTATAGATTTACCACACACAAAAAAAAATTGAAGAAAAGCAGAGTTGCTGTTCTTCAATACTTAATGGCTGAAGACGCTTTGTCAATAGGTGCAGTCTGGAAGAGACAGAGGATATCTGTGAGGTCATGCTCCTTCCTCCCCCCCACCTACCAAATGGGTAACAGCTGACAGTTACAACCAAACATGAGTACAAATTATGAAATCAGACTGAGATGGCATTAAGAGAGTCTACCAACTGGTAGGAAGAGGGAGAAATGACAGAGCAAAGTCAATAGCAGTTCCTGAAATATTAAACTTTGCCATGTTTACAGTTGAAGCCCCCAAGAGATTAATTTTGTATGTAGGTTTTATTTTTCTTATTAAGCTTTCTGGGGCGATGATGTTTTCCTTATAATTTATCCATAGATTAGTTCTGGATATTTATAACCTCTTTGGTTTGAACAGGGCTAAGAAGAATACTGAAACCCCAGGGGGAAAAAAAAAAGCTTTCTGATTTGCATGATTTTTTCCTGCATTATACTGAGCAACTGACCAATTCCATTGCCTTAAACTCTTCCTTCTTCTTTATTCAACCCAGTTATCACAGTGATTGAGTAATTCTCCAAGCATAAATTTAACTATAGTATAAGAAATGTTGACATGGGGAAAAAATGTATTAACCCCATGGAAATTTTAGTGAAAGTTCAAGTAGGTTTTCTCTCATATGAAAATATATTGAGTCCTACTAAACAATTCAAATGTTAAATGTTGAGCTACAAGGATTTTTTAAATCTGTAAATTATTAAAACAACAATTAAATACAACTATTATTTTCTAGCTCAGTTTTATCTTTCTATTTTTGAACAAAAATATCAAAATATGTCTGTAGATTTACATTTTTATTTAATGAAACAAATTTTTATACTATTGATTTGTGTGTAGTCTGCACTGAATTAGCTAGCCTTTTATTTTGCTTTACCCTCGAAAATACTTAATTTAATTTTTATAAGAAGTCTTTGTCCTAGATTTGTCTGAAAGTAATCTGTAAGTACATTTTCAATTAAAATGCTTTGTGCCTTAGAGGAAAGATACTAACAAAGACTAGTCCTGAGGAACTGAGTCGTTCTAACTTATGTATCTGCACCCCCAAGCAATTTCTGACAGATTAGTAGGAGTTTCAGATAAAAAGCCCAGAGCGATTTGTGTGATGGAACCCTATTGAGAAAAATTCATTAACACATCAATTTATAAGCATAAGCAGTGTATTTGAGATGTTTGTTTATGCCCTGTGAACATATTAACAACTTAATTTAGCATAATATTAAAATGAAATAAATAGTTCGACCCCATTCAAGAACAATTATGTTCACAAAATAGATTTCCATCTTTTGTGTACTGGCAGCATGTCAGCTTTGAAACAAAACAACTGGCACATTACTAAAGTGTCTCCTACACGGAAGCATTTCACAAAAGCCAGAGGTTGCTCTAGCCAGTGGAATTAAATTATTAAAATTGTTGCTCTTAAGTATACTTTCTGTCCTGGGGTTACTGGGATTTGAGGAATGAGGAATGATGTATGATGAAAAGACAAAGCCTGATTTTAAGTTTACTCTTCAAAGAAATAGAAACAAAGGCAGTAAACAAAGGCAAGGGATACTAATTATAGGAAATTACAATTTACTGAAGTTTAATTATTCTAGTTCCCCAAGAATAGTGTTTTCTTTATGCACCCTCTAGCAGCCAATCTATCTTACTCTCAAGACACTGGAAATTAGTTCCTAGGCGCAGTTCCCTATACATTACAGAATGATAGGGACAATAAAATGACCTAAGATCAAATCTGAAGCATTATACCTTTGGGAGTAAAGCATACCTTTGGGAGTCACATGCTCAGGATTCTCCCAAATATTGGAAAACAGAAGCAAAGCAAATTTTTACAACACAATGAGACAAATTATAACAACAACAACAAAGAAAAACACAAAAGCAAAAACTAAAAACCTTCATATGACATGAATTTATTTTTTCTAATATTAAAGAAGAAATTGCACAGGCACACCTGGGCCCATCCATTACAGTTATTCCCAGAGGAATATCCATGTGCAATTGATTCCTATATACATACACCCACCCACCTTAGCTTTGCCTCTCTAGAAAATGGTGGGGGTGGGGGTATAAGGACAAAATTAAAAGATATTTATCTTGGGAGATAGGAAGAATGAAAATGAGGGAACTAAGGACAAAACTTTAGCAGGATATCTTTGTCCATCTCCTTTTCTACCATGAATCTCCATCGTTCTGTCTTGGTTTCCATTTGACAAGTGCCTTCATTTTTTCCCCCGCCCCCATTGGAGAGACCAAGTCAAAAGTATATAAATTACATACCATCTGTTCCATTGTCAATTCAGTGCTAACTATTGCTGATGGATAAATTTCACAGAAGTAGTTAATGTTTCTAAGACAAACCAATTAGGAAAAATAACAGACTTCAGGAAGAACAACTCATGCAGCCATAAACAATTTATCTAGTTTTTTAAAAGCCACAGATTTCACACAAAACAATTCCCAATCAAGCTAATTTCATATTCCATATGAGGATATTTGATGATTTTGAGAGGGAATGCAAAGTCTTCTAATTTAGCTATGAGTTCAAACTAGATAAGACATTGGACTTGTGATAGAACATAACAAAGCAATAAACAATGCAAGTAATGGGGCAGGCTGCCACTCATTGGTAAGTTACTCACATTGAGATAAACCACAATACACATCATTCAGTAAGTACAAGTTCTGTTCTTAAACGATCTTCATTACTCTATTTTCTACGGAAGGTGTGTATGCATCCTAAAGAATTAGATTTACATTGACAACTCACACTGACATTTTGAAGGTCAGAGCTCCCTCTGCCTGTTCACTATTGACCCAAATAAAATGCAACCTAACAAGTCATGTCCTCCTTTTCCAGGATATGAACAGATAAATAAACCTTTCACCCAATTATTTATGTTCTACAAATGTGTGACAAGCCCTCCACTCCCCACTCAGACATTGCTCATGAATTTGAGTTTCTTATTTACTTAGGGAAATGTCTTGAGCATCTAATTACACTTCAATCTCATTAGTAGACAATTTCTCTACATTTACTTGTATTATTGCTAACCCAGATTTATTCATTTAGTTTCCAAGTAAATTTCAGTTGACATACGTGACTCAGCTAGTTTCCTGACAGTGATGACCACTCACATTTCACTTTGGATATTGAATCTGCAGAATGGTCCTTACCTGAATTAAGTAATCTAATAACATAAAGCCTAATGTGAAAATATTAATATGAACAGAAACATTATCCAAAGAAAGAATTTCTATAAGGAAGCTAAGGGCACAACATAGCTAATACCTACTGAGAAGGAAGCTGTATACAAATAGTGCATTTTACAGAGCCACTGTAGATGTTTCACAATTCCTGATTCTGAGGTGCATAATTAAAAATTATATTCACTTTGACCCAAACAACCATCTTTTACTATAAGATTAATTCATTTAACTTAGATTCTGATCTTACTTCTGATTCCTTCAAGAAATGGCTAAAGAAGGGAACTGCTCAATTATTTTTCAGTCAAATATTCAGAGTTAGGAAATAATACACTCACTTTCTAAACTGTATTTAGATGAGTTCTAACTTTATTAACAAACAAACTTCTTGGTCATTTCAATAGGTAATCTTAGCCTAAAAATAATGACCCCAAAAAGGCATAAATCTGGTTACATCAGAAAACACTGCAATGTTATATCTAGAATAGCGTTAGTGAATTGTAATGGTTAAAGTACACATTTTGTGAAATTTTTCCATATCCAGAAATAAAAGTAAATACAAACATTTTAAAATGTATTTTTGAACTAATACTTTAACATTAGAGGATATAAACTTTAAAAGTTATTGCTAAATATGTCATAGAATGCCTCAATGCAAACTAGTTATTTTTGTAATGCTGTGATAAAAATTTCACATTAGCAACAACAAAAATAAGCATTAACATTTATTGACTAGTTACAATTATCAGGCATTGTGTTCAGCACTTTACATGCATTATATTAATCGAATCTTGTAATAACCCAATGGGACTGTTACTAATGCTCTCATTTTACAAATGAGAAAAATCATTCTTACTCATGGAAATGGTACACAGTATTTCGTTTAAAAAATGTCAAAAAATTTCTAAGTCCATATTTAAAAAATCTAACTTCTATCTATTTTTGAGATCAATAAAATATTCATTGATTATGTTGCATGCCGTAAACAGCTTGGAGTTTCAATGGAAATAGTTTTCCATTACAGAATCCTAAAGCATTTAGCAGTTCAAAGTAACTTTTGTTGTATAATTTACACCTCAAAGTTTTCCATATTTTCCAGGGGTGCTCCTTTTGTGTTCCAAGATGATTACTGATGTTTTTTCATCACCCACAAAAACTATTTTTTAACTTTCTACAATTCTAAAGCCTTCTGCAATCTGGAGCACGTAAGTTTTATATAGCCTGATATAGTGGAAAAATGGAATGCCTTGGATACAAAAATACCTAGTTTATTTACATGTTTTGGCATTTATTCTATTTTTTAAACATGGTAACTGCAAAAATATGCAGGAAACATACACATTCTAAGCCTCTGTAGAAGACAATAAGATGTATATATTTACTATAAAATAAAGTTTTAAGACAAGTTAATTTCTTTAAAAGGAGCATAGATTATTTTTCTTTAGTGAAGCAATTTTGATCAGAGGCCAAAGGATCTTTTGTGTCTGCAGTGCAAGTATAAAAGGTAGATGCATAGTGTTGGGGATGGACACTGTGATGGGCCACCCAGATGCCCTTCAGGAAGTAAGGACTGACAGCTTTAAGAACTTCCTTAACTCGGGTGCCTGGATAGCTCAGTCGCTAGGCTAAGAGCCTGACCAGTTCAGGTCAAGATTTCAGGGTGCTGGGATCAGCCTCCTTGGGCTCCATGCTCAGCAGGGAGTCTGCTTGTCCTTCTTCCTCTTCCCCAGCAACGCCCTCCACCCCCGCGTTCCTGTGCTCTCTCTCAAATAAATAAATAAAATCTAAAAAAAAAAAAAAGAAGGAAAAAATAATTTCCAGAGTGCAACCATACACAAGGTCACATGCCCCTATCAGTGCAAACTGCAAGCGATACCTGTTCAGCATGAGCCTGTCCAACCCAGGCCCATCACCTCTACTGCACAAAACTGAAGGAATCGCCCAGGCTCGGCCTCCGCTGAGACCTCCTCAAAAAATTTATCATCTTCCCTCTACCCACTGTGGCTTCATCACTTTCTTTCACAAGGGAAAAGCTTGTTAGTAAACCTCTTGCACATTCATCTCCATCTCAGAATTGGCTTTCAGGGAACCCAGCCTGGAAAAATATGATTTGTTTTGTCTTTTGTTTTTTGTTTTATTTGTTCCCCTGGAATCGCTCCACCACTAGAAGCATTCAGAAGACTGTAAAATAACAACCAGTTGAAAGAACAACTGAACTGATATCAAACTTCAGAATTAAGTGGCCAGCTTAGTACCTTAGTGCAAGTCTCAAAAACAGTGCAGCTCTTTGAGTGCGGCTCTGAAGGAAGTGGATGTGATGAAAGCCATGAGATGGGGAGAGTTTTAAAGGCGCATGTCCTGGCAAAGGTTTGGTCAGTTTTGAAAATAGGTATCTTGCTTGCTTGTCTGCTTGCTTGCCTGCTTGCTTGCTTTCTTGCCCTTCCTTCCTTCCTTCCTTCCTTCCTTCCTTCCTCCCTTCCTTCCTTCCTTCCTTCCTTCCTTCCTTTCCTTCCTTTCCTTCCTTCCTTCCTTCCTTCCTTCCTTCCTTCCTTCCTTCCTTCCTTCCTTTCCTTCCTTCCTTCCTTCCTTCCTTCCTTCCTTCCTTCCTTCCTTCCTTCCTTCCTTCCTTCCTTTCCTTCCTTTCCTTCCTTCCTTCCTTCCTTCCTTCCTTCCTTCCTTCCTTCCTTTCCTTCCTTTCCTTCCTTCCTTCCTTCCTTCCTTCCTTCCTTCCTTCCTTCCTTTCTTCCTTCCTTCCTTCCTTCCTTCCTTTCCTTCCTTTCCTTCCTTCCTTTCTTCCTTCCTTCCTTCCTTCCTTCTTTCCTTCCTTCCTTCCTTTCTTGACAATATTTGAATAATGAAAATAAATTTTGATAAATTTGGCATTTTCCAAAATGGAAAGTATTCCTTACTAATACATGGAATTCTTTGGTTTAAATGTGCCAGTGTATTTTTTTTATTTCTAATTCTGAAGACAAACTGTGAAAATCTTACAAAACTAATTCAGTCACTGTAAATGGCACTAATGCCACACAACATGAAAATAATCATTTTGTCTAAAAGGAAATCTATCCTAAATTCAGAAGTTTAAAAATGTCCTTGAGAGCAATTTCTCATGAATCTGAGGTGTCAGAGATTTTTTAGGTAAATAAATTTGAAGTGAGATCTTATCTGTGCGAGGTAGAAGTAAAGGGATTTAAATATCTCCACCTAATTTAGCCCAGATTCAGGTGGCATTTTGATAATTTAAATAATAAATTTTTGTTGTAAATTAAGATCATAACTCCAGTTTCAAAAAAAGGGGGGGGAGGGGCAATGAAAACCTGATTACTGTATTGAAAATGACCAAACTTTCTCTCCTTATAGAATCAAAGTTTCTGAAGCAATGCTTAAGTAAAAGCACACATAAAATATATCACAAGGTAATTAAATTGAATTACTTTGGCTTCACTTTTTGCTAACAAAGCAAAATTTCTTAGCCTGCCTTATCCTAATATGAATTGAAGGAACAAAACATTTTATAACTATTCTCTACATTGTAAAATCAAAGATGGGTTATTTTTAAAATCAAATCTATTTGATATTCCTTATAGTTCTTATAATAGTTCCCCAAAGGTCAGTTGATAACAATTTCCTTAAGGAATGTGTTCAAACACTGGCTTTTTTGCTCTTATTTAATTCCAGTGGATCTTTACCTTTTTTCATGCTCTGTTTCATCCAGCCATAAATCCTCTTCATGCAGGGTAATATACCAATAAATCAGTTTAAGGAGGTTGGTCCAATTTCCTGATGAGTCTTCAGGGTAAATTCTCCAGGTACTTATGAAATGGTATATAATCCTGAAGAATTATTGGAAAACAATTTTAAGGTAATCATACAGTTCATATGAGGGAAAAAACATTTTTTTAATAAATTTCGAGTGGAGAAATCTTTTAATTGGCTTCAGAAAAATATATTGCTTAATATTTTAGCTAATAAAAAGTAACAGTTGTAAATTTCTCAAAAATGTGTAAAACTACTCAAAAACACGCTGGTTTTTCTGAAAGGAAAGAAAAGAGAAACCAAAGAGACACCATTTTCCCTCTTTTTTAAAATTCTATTTAGTGCCAAACATTTAGTGTAAGAAAAAGAAAAAGAAAAAAGGCAGCCCTGGACATTATGACACAGGTAGGCTGGGCTCAAGTACCCAGAAGGTGCCCAGCAGGACCAGCCAAGAGGGTCCCTGGCTTCAGCCTCACCCAAGATAGAAATCAAACTCGAGCCAGGAGGAAGTGAAAGCAGAGTTTATTGAATAGCATAAGTAACAGAGTATAGCAGGTGGAATGTCTGGAAGACTTGGAAAGGAAAGGAGAGTGAGTCTCATCGTGGTTTGGTGTTAAGGGTTTATAGTAGCAAGAGGTCCAGGGTATGCATTCCTTCAGGAATCCAGGGTAGAGTCAGATCAAAGAAAGTGACAGGTAAATAATAGTATTATTTCATAAATCATCAAAGGGAGGGGGTATTGATGCTAACGTTGGCTAATTTTTGTTCGAAGCTAACATCCTGGAATGTGTTTGGGATCTGGTTGTTAGATGTTATCAGGTGCTTGGAAGCTGAGGACAAAACTCAGAAAATGATTAACTTTCTTGCTCCCCCCTTGGAGTGGAGGCATAGCTTCTTTTGTTTATCCAGATGCAAGGTGAAATATAGAACATGAGTAAATAGAGCCTAGCGGCAAAACAACAGAGATGGAGCCTTTCTAAAAGTGTAATTCCTTCAGTTTCCCTATCTGAATCGGACCTTGGGTAACAAACCTGACACTCACAGCTAAGCCTCCATATTTTTACACATTTATCGGATGCTTAAGATTAAGTCATGTTGTTTCCGTTGGCCATAATATCACAAAACATTTACTTTAGACAGTCACTGAGCGCCCATAAAATATCACACATCCTCTGACTCTGAGTGACTGCTACTTCTTTACCTATTTTATCTTCATCTTCACTCTAGTCTGTATGCTCTATAGATAAGATTTATTGACTTCGCAATCACAAAATTGCCCCCACTTTCTAATAATACCCAACTGAGAGCATACCTCTGCCACTTCTTTATACTTTTCACCAATTACTCAACCAGTACACGTTCTTTCTAAAACCCTCTTACTGAGATGCACCACGGTTCACATGGTGAGCGTTCTCCCTCCCAGCAACCAGTAATAAACTCAATTTGCTTAACTATAGGTGTGTTCCTAGTGGGTTTTGGCTGAAGGGCACTAAATGGAAAAGTGGGTAGGATATTCCTAAAGGACTAAAGGCTGTCCTAAAGATAGGATCTTATAAGCAAACTTGCAGACAACCAGATCTTCAAATTAAATTTTTAAATCTCAGTGGAAACTTTAAAATTCCAAAATTAGAGTTTTGCGTCTTTATTTTTGTTTTGGGTTTTCTGTTTTGTTTTTTGGTCTAGGATAATTAAGCTCTGCTCTAATATATATCCTTTATTTCTTAGAGAAAAAAGATGATTCCTTGTCTTGCATCTCTTCTTGCTTAAAGGCCTGTATTAGAGCTTCTCCATCTTCTTTTCTGTAAACCCAATAAAACCAATTATGGAAGCTTTCCTTTAGTAATCACTATCCAATACTTTTATCATTGTAAGAGATCTTTCACAATTGTCACACTGAGGCAAACAAGAAAGTTAATCATGTTCTGAGTTTTGTCCTTGGCCCCCAATTTTCAGTTATGCTATTGGTATTGCAAGACTGCCTAAAATAACTGCAAATATGAAAGGGAAAACTTAAATCATAATTTAGTTTGTTTTTTGAATAGGTATATTTAATTTATGCATAGATTTTGTATTTGTATTAATAGGATAGTGTTAAGAATAGGGGGCAATCTTTTGTTTTTAAATATACTATTTTATCAAATGTAGGATGTAGTTACTTGGATACAGAGAAATAAAGTCATATATACGAATTATATATGTGAATTCTCAATCCCTGCCTCTTTTGTCTCTGTTTGCAGAATGCCTCCTGACCAAATTTTGTTGATTATACACTGAGATTCTTAAGTGATATTCAAACTCTATACTTAAGACTCCTTGGCAAGAAGAGATCACTAGTTATTGCATATATTAAAATGGTCTTGGAGTTTCCATCCAAAAAAATCCCCAGGCCACCTTTTAAGAGCAGATATAAAGGTACCATGTTATTGTCTCCTTGGCATATTGGAGTTCTATCACAAAACTCACTCAAAATAGCACAACACAAATAAAACACACCACTAGGAGGCTTCAAAAAGTTTAAGAAATTTGTATGTTTTAGCTTAAAATTTCCACTTCTAATGGTCTTACATAAAAAAGCAATCTAAAACTATATTACCATTTATAAGGTACTATACAAAAATGGAAGGATTAAAAAGTCACTATAGGATAACAGCTAAGTAAAGACTAAGCGTTAAGCAACTGTTAGGCATAAAAGGTTCCGTATAAGATTTTCTACAATCATAAGTATATAAAATCAAGAAAAAAGCATGGAAAAAAAGGGGAAAAATGCAGAAACATTTGCAAGTGTTATATTTTTCTGATCAAGCAATGGTGTAACATTTTCTTAACAGTTTTTTCTATATTTTATAAAATATCTATAGTCCATGCATTTTATTTAATATAATAAAACCTTAATTTTAAAACATAACACTATGAAATGATTTTGTGCATTTAAATATGAATTAATTTGAAAGTCTAAATTAATATTTTTTTACTCTTTAAATAATGAGACAAAATATAAATGTGGATGTATAACCTAAAATATTTTTAATGCAGTCCTAAATATGACCAATTCACAACCAAAGAATAGTTCAGCATCAAAGATGAACCCTGTGAAACACATATATGCAATTAGGAATTACAATGTTTGGCTTCGTTACTATTTCTGTGTGGTCTATAATATATGTTAAATTTTGTGAATTATTTCCATTTTATTTATAAAGCATTGATATTGGAGCTGAAAAGGTATATCTCAGAGAGATCTTGTGTGGAAGTAATAGAACCTCGTTCTGGCTCAAGTGAGGAAAAAAAAATAGTTTATTCAAAGGAAATTAGACGCGTGATAGAATCAGTAGGAACCTTGTGAAAGAGGCTTGGGCAATGGCCAGAACCTGTTTTCGTTTAGGCAGCAGGACCTTCTGTCAGGAGCCCAGGACAGAGGCAGTCCGATGAAAGCCTTGCCACTACACCCCTGGGTTTACTGGGACGCCACAGTGTAGCTTCCATCACTCCTGACTTCTGCCTTCTCGCCTTTCCCCTCAAGCAATCTAATAGCGACAAAAGGGAAACATGTTCCTTGCAAAGCTGTATGATATTATCCATGTTTGGTATTATCAGAACGGTTGCTGCTCTTATGCCTGAGCTGCATGAGCCACCATCTTCACAGTCATTCGAAGTAAGAACGTGGAATTCAGCCTTCAATATTCATTCTTTCATTCCACTTATTTACTGCATTGCCAGAACTTACCAGTTTAAATTGTCTTTAACCTCAGCATCCTAGCTGCATTCTGAATATCTTTGACTTAATTAAGTGTCCTCTTTTTTTTTTAAAGATTTTATTTATTTATTTGAGAGCGAGCACAAGTGGGGGGAGGGGCAGAGGGAAAGAGAGAAACAGAACAGGCTCCCCACTGAGCAGGGAGCCCCATGCAGGACTCGATTCCAGAACTCCGGGATCATGACCTGAGCCAAAGGCAGACGCTTAACTGACAGAACCGACGGAGCCACTCAGGTGCCCAATACCTGCCTTCTTTAATACTTGCCAGGACTGTTTGAATAATATACTTAGTTTCTTTTTGAAGGAGGTATTAAAAATACATAGCAGCCTAAACTATTATTCAACAAACAATATAGTTTGTTTATATATATATATATGAAAAAGCAAAGGGAATAGAAGAAAAATGTGGCAGAGCCAATGATTTATTGAGTCGGCCTCAGAAATTGACAGATCAGTTGAAAACAATATATAATAATATAAAAAAGATAAATAATTGAATCAATAAGATGGATTTCATAGATACTGTATTTGTTTTCTATTGCTGCTGTAACAAACTATGACAAATTTAGTGGCTTAAACAACACAAATTTAATATCTTCTAGTACTATCGATCAGAAGTTTGGCACAGTTCTCACTGAGCTAAAATCACAGTGTGAGTGAGGCTACATTCCTTCCTGGAGGCTATAAAGAGAATCTGTTTTCTTGCCTTTTCTAATTTCCAGAGGTTTGCTCATAATCCGTGGGTCATTGCTCCCTTCTACCATCTTTGGAGCCAGCAAAATCACATCTCTCAAATTTCAATGGTCACATCTCTCTCTCTCTTTCTCTTTGACCACAGCCAGGAGAGTTTCTCTGCATTTAAGGACTCATATGTTTAGATTAGGCCCACCCATGTAGTTCAGAATAATCTTCCCATTTCATGGTGCTTAACCTTAATTACATCCACAAATTCCCTTTCCTAATGTAAAGTAACAGATTCACAGATTATAGAGGTTAGAGTATGGACATCTTTTGAAGGCCATTATTCTTCCTGGTACAGATATAGTTAAATTTTGAACCTCCAAGAGTGAGAATATACATTGTTTTCAAATCCACGTGAGAAGTCCACAAAAAAATGATCATAAAGGCAATATTAACAAATATCAAAATGCAGAAATAATACAGACCATTTCATCAGAATACAATGAAATAAAATTAGATATAATAACAAGAATAGCTAAAAATATTTATAGATCTGGAAATTCATAAGCCCCATAATAAAACACTATTCAGAGGAATTAAAAACAATATTGAAATGGAAATTACAACTAAGTGATAAACACATACCATTGAGAACACAGTGCATCAAGAGCTTGGAGGTAGAGCTAAAGTGATACTGAGACGAACAGACATGCCTCATGCTCAATGCCATCAAAAAGGAAAATTTTAAATAAATGAGATTATCCTCCCAAAATCTAGAAAAAGGACAACTAAATAACCACAAAAAAATATATTAATAAATGTGCAACTTGAAGGGAAAACCAAAATAGAGTTAATCAATAAAGACAATAATTCATAGAAAGATTTATGAAGTAGATAATGCTTTTATATTCATGGCTGATCAAGACAGGGAGAGAGAGAAACAGAGGTAATCTGGCTTCTTGTTTCTTCTCTGACTTAATTGCCCACTATCTCTCCCTCTAACTTAGTCCCCACCAGCCCCCATAACATTATCTGTTGTTGCCCCTGGAAAATTCCAGCTATGTTCTGTCGTTAGGCATTACATCTGCTTCTCCTTAGCTTGGAAGGATTTTTCATCACATATCCACATAAATACCTTCAATACAGGTGTTTGTTATTTCTTTCCATTAAAACCTCTCTTGGTGACACTATTTAACATTGAAACCAACCCTCTTTACACTCCCTATTTTTCTCCTTTGTTTTATTTTTTTCCTCCATAATTTTTACTGTCATTAGAGATACCATACTGTTTATTATTCACTGCCCTCCACTACTCTATAAATTCAATGAGGCTAGAGATTTTATTTAGTTTGTTCATTGTATATACCCCAACAACAGAAAAGTGATTATCTAGTACATAATAAATACATGAATGAATAAAAATGATTTTTAAAAAACAGTTATAAATATACAGAAGATAAAAAAATACAAAAAATTACAACTTTGTAGAAATAGGAATTGAAATTTAGATGAAATTTGATTATCTTTGTGAAAATATAGGAATGATATTTTCAACATTTAGTACCTATAGAATAACATCAAATAACATTACAGTGGATAGATTCAAGGAAAGCTACTGACCTGAATATTTTAAATAAAATACAAACTATCATTCTTGAAATAAAATTACCTCTTTAATTGCATAATTTGGAGACACCTGGGTGGCTCAGTCGGTTGAGCTCAGATCATGATCTCAGGGTCATGGGATCAGGCCCCACGCCAGGCTTTGCACTCTGTGCAGAGTATGCTTGTCCCTCTCCCTCCCCTTCTGGTCTTCCTGCCTCCCATCCGCTCTGTCTCAAATAAATAAAATCTTTTTTAAAAATTGCATATTGTTTTTTTTTCATTGTGCTTTGCTTGAGGATGTTGTTTGGAATTTGATTTGGGCGATAGGGACCTCAAAAGTAAGAGTGGGGGAAACATTGTTCGAAGGTGACATCAGGGTGCCTTGGTGGCTCAGTTGGTTGAGCATCTGACTTGGTTCCTGCTCAGGTCATGATCTCGAGATCGTGGATGGAGTCCTGCCTTCCTTGGGTTCTGCACTCAGCGGGGGAGTCCGCTTGAGATTTTCTCTCTCCCTCCCCCTGCTTGTGCACACTTGTGCATGTGCTCTCTCTCTAAAATAAATAATCTTTAAAAAAAAAAAGTCAGATGTCTTGACTTTCCTATACTGCAAATAGTACACAGACAAAAGTTACTTTTATAAGAATAAAGTATTTGTGTAAGGCATCAAATTTGAATTTATAATGATTCAATGAATAACAATTACATAGAGATAAATGAACTAACATTATATGGAGTCCCTTTTTTTTGTTTGTTTGTTTTGTTTTTCTTATATATGGACTTTATCTCTACATCCATTACATTTATTACTCTATGGAGTAGTCATTGTTTTACTATTCACCAGCTATCCCTTTTTTTTTCTAACAGCATCCAGATTTTCCTTTGGGGAACTAGCCTTCCTCTAGTTTTATTTATCTTTGTGATTTTGATGATATTAAACCCACACCAAACTCCATGGATAGGCCCTCAGTGGCATGATCCAATCAACATAATCTTGTCCTTTTGCTGAAGGTTTGATTTAGGAATGAGTAATAGCCATAGTAAGAGCTAACATTCCCTGGCCAAATCCAGGGGTTTAGGAGATGATGATCAAAGTTGTTACTCTCCCTCGTCCTCATTGTGAACTGGAGAACTTGTAACCCTGGTTGGTAGTGACAGCCATTCTCTGCACTAAGTAAGAAAGCCTGGGGCATAAGCCAACCCAGGGAAGAAGACATTGTTGAGAGTCACAGAAAAATGGAGCTGGAGTCCTGCTCGGGTCAGGTCTGCCCCAGACTTACTTCTGGGCTTTTCAGCTATATAAACCCGTTGATCTTTACCATTTTTAAAGCAGGATTGAGTTGTTTTTTATTTAATAAGGGACAATTGTGGGCACACAAGCATGCATGTACAAGTGTGTTTTATAGGTCAGATTTGGACTTTGGGAAAACAAAGTTTGTTTTCTATTTTGTTCTTTAACATTGAGAGATATTTTTGCCATATTTAACTTTCTTCCTCCTCTCTAGTACAGCCAAAAACTGCTGTTCTTCACATTAAATTAAAATACTCAGCAGTTTTGCTTCTCTAACCTGTCATTTTGTTCTCTGAACCATAAAATAAGTTTAGATATGAATATGTAGACACTTATTCAGTGCATTATTACAGATTGAGATAATTTGGCTCTGTAATTACAATGTTTCTCTTTAAAAAAAATGGAATCAGAGCACTAATACTGCAATTTGTACATTGATCCCTTTATATCATTCTGTCAGACTCCTGGCCTTCAAAGGTTTCCTGAGTCTATTATAATATAGCATAATTCATCCGTTTTGCTATCTGCACCATTTGCAAGAATTTTCTCATTAATTACTTTCAATTTCAACTATTATACCCTAATCCAAAACTATGTCCTTTTCTTCAACACTTTGCCATGATGTTTTAAACTCTTTCTCAGGGAAAAAACAATAATCCCAGATCTTTGTGGAGACATGATGAACTATTTCCATGAAGGCTCATTTAGAAAAAACAACAAAGTGCTCTTATTAGAAACAAGGGAATAATCAGTTCGTATGAACAAAGAAGTGACCTATGCCTACCCAAACTCAAGTGAACCTTTCCTATGGTTCAAAATTTGGTTAGCTTATTTCTATTTGTTTTCTTTTTCATTTTCATGCTTCTATGCATTTCCAGCTGGACTGACTCTGGAAGGAGCAATATATTACAAGAAACTTTGTTCTCATATTTCCAATCTGATTTCAACCTCTATGAGAAAGGGTAGGATAATCACAAGAATGTTGAATTTCTTATCTGGACCCCATCTTTAAACCTTGAAAGGCTACCCATCACTAGTTCTTAATTTCCAGTGTTCCCTTCTGGGCTAGAATATTTGTTATGATTAATGTACCTCTGATCTTTCCCTCTGTCTCTGTCTCATTTTCTTTCTTCCTCTGTCTTCCAAAGATAAAATCTCTCCAGTTTTTCTCTCACATTGATTTGTTTATTTTCAGTTCTTTGATCTTTGAAAGGTTAACTTTGAAAACATGGCTAGAGAAACGCTGGAAAAGTCCACTAGGAAGATATATTAGATAGAGATTTAGCTCATTTTCTGAATTCTCTCTTTAAAAAAAAAAAGTATCACTCCAACATTCAGTTATTTGTAGAGATATTACAATTAAGTTAGTATTGAACACATATTTGTCACTATCGGGTAGTTAGTAGTCATTGGCTTTATAGTACAATGGATATAATTAAGAAGTTTTAAACTCTCATACAAATATTTTCTTATTTAAAATGAAATAACTGAAAACATTACTTTCAAAATACGGTATTTTATTAGAGCAAGAATTGAAGCCATTATTGGTTTCATTTCAATTTCTCTGATCTGTGAACACAGAAATAAGAAAGAAGAAAGCCAGAGACATTCAAATGCTATGAGTTTAATTTACTATTTTACCAGACAATCTGAGATTTGGGGAAAAGGGCTACATGGGAACCAGTGAAAAGAATATTGGAAAAATAAAAGTAACTCCTAGTTATTCTCCATAATACTTTTATTCTCAATAGCCCTGTTTTCTCATGACAGTGATATTCAGCATTTCATTGAATGAGTTCTAGCCTAAATCACTATTATTAGAGATATTTTAGAATGCATAACAAAACCTGAAAAAATATTATGTAGGCTTTTTATTTACCTAATCTCAATCTCAAGAATTGTTCCTGCTTTAGGCACTATCCCTAGTGCATATTTGAAAGCCTGGCTATAGAAGTGGCTCAGTTTATGGAATAAGAACTAAAAATTCAAAGAGATTCAAATCTCTAGCTCTTCCTAGCCTTCTAAATTTGGGCAAATTAATCAACTCATAAGGCTTAATTTTCTGATCAGGGTAAAGGGAAAAAATAGTATCTACCTTATATAATTATTGTGAGAATTAAACTCTAATGCAAGTAGAGCTCTACTGAAAAGAATACCTAAAAACCATATTTAATAGGGGGCTTTAGATTGGTTCAGATGGTGGAGCCTGTGACTCTTGATCTTGGGGTTGTGAGTTCGAACCCCATGTTAGGTGTAGAGATTACTTAAAAAAATTAAATCTTTAAAAACAAACAGTATTCAGTAAATATTAGCCATTATTGACAGTAGTATTACAAATTACTTGTTTATTTTCTTTTCCTTAAATTGAATACTGAGCTATTTCTGTGAGATTATTGATCTACAAAGTATTCATTACCAAAAAAAAGTATGACAATACCAAAAATTATATTTATTAAAGATAGGTGGCTTTCTAAGGAGAGGCATTTTATTTTATTTTCCTAAGGAGAAGCGTTTCAGAATGCTTTATATGTAAATATGTATGTTCTCCTTCTCCCTGCATATACACATTATTGCAGAGAAATTATATAAAGTGAGAAATTATGAGAAAAACAATGAGACTCTACTAGATTGGACTTTGGAGTCAGACATACCTGAATCCAGATTAGAACTTTTTCCAATTTCTTGTATCTCCAGTTTCCTTAATTGTAAAACAAAGATAATGATGCCTATCTCACTGAGCAGCTTTGAAAATTAAACAAGATGATGCTTAGCAGAACTCTTCAAAGAGAATAACAGTCAATGGGACTAACAATAATAATTAATATTACCATCATTATTAATAAGAAGGTGCTTTCTGAGTGTTAGTCAAAGATCGACCCAGTAAGAAACTAGCTTGCTGAAATTTGTGAGATTGACCTTTAAAAAATCTATAGGTCTTTATAGGCTAAAGGATGCTGAGCCAACATTTTGTCATACCATCATATTGGAAAGCTTAAATGCACATTTCTCATATGTATTAAATAATGGGAGGAACTAATTTTAAACACATGAACCACTTTGATGCAACGTTTCCCCCCCCCCCCCGCCCCACAATTCCATGAGGACTTTTTAAACTCCCTTAAGGTTATTGTCAATATGATACTGTTTATTTCAACCTATGGAGCTGCTCTCTCTCCTTGTTCCTTCCCTGGCCACATTTAACCAGTTTTAACTGGTGTCAACTCTTTGTGACCTCTAGCGAGGCAAATGGCTGAAACGTCTGGCAGGTTCATTTGCACAGTAATGAGTTCTGTCTACTAGTCAGCTAGAGACTGATGGGGAGAAGGAGATTACCTTCCACCACTGCCTATTAAACGTGATTGACATGCCTGTATGATATCTGTCTTCCTTAACAGCCCTTTCATCCTCTAGAAACTGTGAGCAAAAAGAATAGTACTTAAATGAGGTCTGAAGCATTGTTCTACTGCCACTTGTTTTTGTTTCAATTGCTACGGTATAAAACGACAGAATTTTTTTTTTTAAAGGAAAAAATCATATGATACTGTGAATAACTGGCAAGAGAAGAAAACATTTCATTATTTAAAAAATAAATTGGAAAAAAATATTTTAGCAAGTCTCTTGCAGCACAAGAATTATAGGGAAAAAAGTAGAAAATATTTCCTCAACTCATTATAAGCTTTTTTAATAGCACTTTAATTGTGCCATTTCATTTGATATTTTCAAACACTGGCATTTATTATAGACTTTATATCTACACTTATTCTCTAATTTTCTGTTTTATTTTTCATTCAGTTCATATCCTGTTTTAACAAATTTTGCTTTATGGTGTAATTGCTATAAACATCTTAAAAATGTCTCTTAATAGCTCAATAACACATAAAACTGCAGCAGCTCATATAATGACTCTAATTTTATACCTCTATAAGAATGCATTTAGCAGAAAACGTTCCAAAAACCTCCACATAAAAGGTATACTTTAATTCTTGTAAAAATTATCTTTCCTATTACACTTTACCTACAGCATTTTAGGCAATCAAATCATATACATTTTATTTTAAGGTCTTATTACAAGAGTCATTTTTAAACAAAATGAAAGGCCAAATGCTATTTAATTGTTAGAAATAGAGAGCGAGTCATGTTGAAATTCTCTTCAATTGTGAAATGTGACAAGCATTTTCCATTGTTAGAGATTTAAATTTATTCCTGCTTATGTTTTATGATCTATATTTCATGTCAAATTTCAGCACGGTTTAATTTGTAAGTATGCCCAATCACAACATTATTAATGCTAAGATCTGACGAATTAATAGCTTAAATAGTTGCTCACCAACTCTGGACCACAAGCATTGGCTTTCTGCATAATCATCTTTCCCTATAATGCAACCAGGATATAGCCATATGGTTATCGTGAAGCTCTGTCTGTTGGTTCAAGCTGGGGGTATAGCTTAAATTGAAACTACTTGAGACCTGAAATCCACCTCACCATAACCCAGAAGTTCTGAATGTACTGGTTTAAATTAACTGCTTGACTAGAGCAATGTAGTCATGCAAGTTAGAATAGAGCAGAAATGTATTTACATTCGATCTACATTCACTTGCCTCAAAAAGGAGAGCAAGGGGCAGGCAGCTGCAGAAGGAGTAAGCACATGGTGCTGTTGGATTCACTAAACAACTGTACCACATAAGTCATTTATAATATACTATTCCACAGTTTTGCTGTTGCAGAACTGTAAGCAGTAAAGAATAGTAGATGTCATCCATCAGCTCTAGCAAAACAGTTGTTCTTTATATTCTCTGTATAAAACATAAAATCCTGCTTCTACATTCATGATTGCCTTACTAGAGTACGGAGGAAGAACTATTAGGGACCCTTCTGGTATTAGTATTATAATTTAATTTAACTCAGGGCACAGCAGGAAATTGATTAATAGCTACAAAATGCACACATGATTTAAAAGCATGAAAAGTAATTACTTCACCAATTACAGAAAGTCCAAAACGATTGTGATTGACAGAGGACAAGAAATACGTTAGAATTGAAAATGTTGATCTTGGGAAAAAAAAAAAAAGAAGACCTATAATCTTGATTTTATTTATAAAAACACACATAAAAAAATACACATACTTTTTTCTGTCTGTATAATAACCTATTAAAATGAAATAATAAAATCATGATTCATAAGTACTTATAATTCTTAACTGATTTTAGATTTGCGATGTTTTGGTCACACCTGAATCGCCATATTAAGGTTGAAACATATTGATATTTAAAAAGTATTCTAAGTATTCTAATAAGAAACATCCAATGTACAATATAACAGAGCAAACAATGACATGTTTTTAAAAAGCTGGAATTTTTCTTTAATACCAGAAATAAGGAAAAGAGAATTCACTTCTAGTTTTAAATGTTCCAAAAGTTTCAGGTATTATTTAATTCGAAAAATGGAAATGCAACCTGTAGAATTTTATAGTAGGACATGCAATCTTACATAAATTTCATGCTATTGAAGTCATCATTATAGACAATATTATATACATATATTCTATATTATATTGTAATAATATATTTTTATTCTAGATATCTAACAGTAAAAACTAGACATTCTTAAAACTTACAAAGTTGTTTACTTATTTTTTCCAAATATCCATTATTCTGACACACACTTTTATTTAATAGCTCAAAAGGCCATACATAAGACCAATTTTTTTCACTCCTTTATTTACTCAGTACATTTTTTGAGGGCCATATGTTTATCACTGAGCACTACATATAGTCACACAGAGTGCTCAGCAAATATATTTGGAAAGATTGAATATTGAACATCAGCATTGTTTTGGAGATGGTATTAATCATTGGGCTTTGGTTATTTCTGATCTACATGGTAATTTATTTGAAAAACAGATATTTGTCAAGAAATATAGTTAAATAATTTCAGATATTTTGTCTTCCAATACAGACTTCACCTTTTGAAATGCAGGTGTAAATAGCATTTCAAATAATAAGCTTTCTTCAATCTGTATTAAAACTTTCAGAATCTTTGAGTCATGTATCAACCCTCATTCTGAGTCCTTACTCAGGAAAAATCTAAAAATTAGATAAAGAAATAAACTTCAGATTTCTCTGTAAGTCTATCCATGTGGAAAAACTCTATATTTATTAACTTCTGAGATTTCTTGTCCCTGTGACAATGATTTCTGATTTCTTGTCCCTATGACAATGATTTCTGATTATCCATTAGCTTCCTTATGAGTTGAATATGTTATTATATTCACAAATATGAATATATTATTATATTGCATAATATGAAGAAGTAATACTTGTCAAGTATACAAGATTTGAACAAAAGAAAATGACTTCACAGCCAAGCCTCCTAGCCATTTCGACATATTATTTTTAGCATGTACCCACTGATACTGTAGTTAGTTTGCCCTTCAAAAAGTCCATGTATTGTTTTATAGGATGTTGATCTCATTAACAGAACACCCTTTCAGAGCCCATAGATAACATATTACCTAGCATACAAAAAAAAAAAAACCTTTCTTTAAGGATAATATATTTAGTCACGTGAACTGGTAGATATAGTTATTGTAGATAATCACTAATTGTTAAGAAAAAAGACTAAGCAGATTTTTAAAAAGAGCTTGATGAAACTGAAGAAATCCTTGAATTTTAACCAAAGCTGCTAAAATTAATGCCAGATAGCTATAGGAATTCTCCAACTTTGAATGAATCAGAACAATAGTGGCAATGTTTGAAATTGTTTCCAAACACCAACTTTCTAACAATCTTATTTAAGTGTTGCTATAAGAATTTGTCATAAATCTCTAAGACATCTGTCCAACAAATTAATGCCAGAATCAAAGTCAACCGGAGTAATAATTAAAATATACAATATTCATTCAGAAATGAGAGAAATACAGCATATGGACAACTAATGTTAAAATAAAAGGTTTCCTTCCCACTATAAATAGACTAAAACTGGGTAGCCAATTCTTAAAACAGACTTTTATAAAGACAACCTTGATTCATAGATTATATCTACTTTTCCCTTTAGAAAAAAAAACTAAATATATATATGAAATCATTTAGATTTCATGCTTAATGTAAAATTTACCTAGCTTATCCTAAAGCCATTTATAACAAATTGCCTATACTTTATTCACTGTCTCCCTTAATGAAAAATTCATTTTCCCTTTTCTGATTTCTGGAAGTAACTTGAATGTTTAGGATCCCTTTGGCATCTTATTACTCATTCAAATTCTGCTTCTTTTCTGAGGGTAAAAGATATATATTTATGAATCATTCAGTATGTCAACCACATGTGGATTCTACAATGCTACAAGCATATGTTATTTGTATCCTGCTTTCTGATTTTCTGATTGACAGCATGAGTTTAAGGGTGACTAGGCTTATTTCCTGCAGTTTAAGATTGCTAGAAGTTTAGCAAAGCATATTCACTGATATATAATATTGCTTCCCTGATGACAGTGGGAATGAAAATTAGCACACGAACTCTTTGAACTTCAGAAAGAGAAAAAAAGTTAGCAGATTGTGTGTGCTTATGCAAATAGTGACATAAATTAACTTCGAAAATGTTGAGAATACAACAGGAAGGAAGAAATTTGAAAGTGAGCCCATCATAATGTCAGGAAATTACAGAATCTTTTCAACCACTTTTCATTTACTGAATTGTAAATATGAGCATTATTCTTTTTTATAAGTTAAGTCTTATAAATTTTGTTAATTTGCATTCAGAAAAAGGAATCCAATTATATGATGAAAAATTAAATAAAATTCTATTGGAACTTCTTGAAAGAAATGTTATCACAATTTGGTGGCAAGTTTGACATAGAACAGTGGAAACTACTGAGAATATGTCGTCACTGCTGAAACTGATATTGTCACAGAACTTTAAGAAGAGAATGGAATTCAAGTTTTAATTTATAATTTAAAAGCAGTCAATATGGCTTTCAATTACTTTGAAAATGATCAATATCAATTAATGACAACAAAAGTTTTTCTATAGTTTTTTTGTTACTCAAGATTTCAAAATTGGCAGATGAAGTTCCTATTTTTTCAGTCTAGCTAATGTCTTTTTCAGTCCTCAAACAGACCATACTTCTCAAGTGCATTTAATCTTCCTGATGCCTGGAGTTCTGAAAATATATTGGCCAGAATTTCTACTAATATTTTGGCTCTCTGTTTAGATATGACTTCCCCTAGGAAGAGATCCTCAGATATGGGTTAGACATATCCCTCAAATGTTCCACAAACCCTTCTTTTTCTCTCTCTGGGGTCTTATCATATACACTGTATGTGCCTGTTTATTTGTCTTTATTCTTTATAAAATGTCCATGAGGACAGGAACCACATCTACTAACATAATGTTTGATATCAGGTGTGTCAGCAATAAATAGTGTATGAAATTTATGAGTTAAATATCATATCCTTAGGCATGGGATATGAACTTGTCTGTCTCCACATGCAATTTTCTTTTTATGGACAAGAATAGTGTCTTATTAAACTTTTTATTTCCAATGCCTATTACAAAGCCAAGAATATAATATATATTCAATAAATATTTTATTAAGTAAATGCATGTTCAAATAGATTTTGGACAGACACAACTGAATGAAGTTGAAATCCTTACATTACACAACTGAAATCCTTACATTTACAAACACAGAGCTTGTTTTCATTAAAAAAGAATCCTTCCCTTTGTCAGAAAAAAACATTTGTTCCTGATAAGAAAAAGCAGTCTCTTACTTAGCATTCTTTGTACTTAAAATAAGCCCTGTTATCATAGGCTAATATGAGACCTCCTTTCCTCTCATCCCAGATAAAACCAAAAGTGCATCCCTCCTTTTCCAGTCAAATAAAGAAAGCGGTTTTTGCTTAAAAAAAGAAAGTCAAAGTTCTGTGTATTTTCAAGATGAAAAGAGGCACATGCTCAGAGTACAACATCCAGAAATAAAATGATTGTGTCTCTGGCTTTTCACAATGGATACAAAACATGGGTAGCATTCACTGCCCACCCAAGTGTCAAGATGAGTTTCTCATATTAGGTTGTGGCAAGGTTGGTATTCCATGGTGACAAAAACATGAGCTGAAAAGTAAGAAAAACCTAGGTTTTTTGGAATTCTGTTTCTACAGCATACTGTGCAGAGCTTTGGGAAAATTAAGCATTTTAAGTATCAATTCCTTCAATTACTGATAGAAAAAATAATATCTAATTCATAGGACTTGTAAGGAGTAAGGGTGCAATCCTCTGAAGGTCTTTTCTTTAGCTGAAAGAATGTTATAGGGAAGAAAGCTTTATGGGTTTCTTCTGAACGAGCTGAAGTTCTACAATATCAAAACTAGCATTTTCCTGGATGCTCTGTTTTCCTGACTATTTCATGGCCTCCAATAACACTGTCCATGATGCTTGGCAGTGACCACTGATAATTGGATCATTTCTTTCCTAATCCAGGTAACTTTCATGGGTAAGTTTACCAAAAGGGAATCCACATTCAAATCCTCAGGAGCGCTTAGGTGTTCTAAGACTATAGTTCAAAATTCAAACCATAGTCAGGGATGGAAAAATCATCACAGTTTTCTCTAGTTAAGACAATTTATCTGATTTTTCCCTTACCTTGTTTTGTGGTAGTAATAAAATTCTACTCTAGATTCTTTAAAGTTCTTAGTCCCTTGTAGCTCAACATATATTTTTCTCTCACAGAACCCTAATTCTATAATTGCAATCTTAGCTTTCAGGATTATTGCTTAGTTTATGGGTTTTAGGAGAAGTTTGATTTAAAATACAAAACTGTGCAATGATGTCTTTGTTCTTGAATGTATTCCCCTCTCCTAAGGCAAATGGACCACTCTCACAGCTGCTTAATTATTGCCAAAAAGTCAGAGGTTATCAGAAATCCCTAGAAGTTGAATTGTCAATAAGTATCTAAAAACATTACCTGCCAAAAATATTAGCACAAAATTCCTAACCAGGGTTACATTTAAAACACCTCCTTCTATTAAATTTGACTACAAATGTTGCCATACTCCATCGTCTTCAAAACTCCTGAATTTCCCCTTAGCTCACAGTATAGTTTACTCTGAACAACAAAATGTGTATTAAACATTTAGCATCTATAATAATGCTTGGCACATAGTAAATTCTTAATAAATGGTAGCTAACATTTTAACTCAATAAGATGGCTTTTTATAGAAAAAAAAAGATAGTATTTCCCCTTATTCTATTGTATTGGGACCATCTGAATCACATATAATTTTATAAAAAGCCCTCCTTTGAATTTAGCTTGGTCATCAGAATATTTACCCCTGATCACATGAACTTTCCTTACATCAGGCTACATGTTCTAACATGAGTTATTCCTTTTACAGTTGATGCCATTTTCTACAGTTTCCTTGTATAAAATCAGCAGAATATTAGCGAATTTATTTTTAATGGCCTTCTATGTCTTTCAAGTATTAACTTTATGTCTTTAAGCTTTTATTTGCTTACTTCTAAGTTTTTCTGCCCATGGGCAGAGGAGAGTGAGGTGTAACTAAGAAGCTCCCTACATCATTTAAACTATCAGTTTGAATTCGTTTTGGGTCAGTTGCTAAAACACCATCTGACAACGATTTCTTTGTTTGTTTTTAATTGTTATGTTTAATAAGTGAAGAGAAGCAAAATGTGATGTCCCCAAGTATGCCTTTTTGGCATAAGGATTATACTGAGCTGATTATTTTTAAGAAACAGGAGACATAGTAAAAGCTCTGGAAACTGAATAAAAGTTACTCTCTTATAGGAGATATTTATATTTATAAGAGAAATCTCTATTTACAAGGGGTTCTCCGTTTCTGTAGCAGGAAGAAAGGGATGACTAAATCTCTAGAAATTTATCAATGGAGAAGACACTTAAATTTGCATAACAACCATACACTTGTTTACTGTGCTCTGTCTGATAACTTCCCATAACTGGCTTTCCCCAGCCCCAACATCTTCTTTTGTCTTCAGCAGAAGATAGTATTTTTTCAAAGATTTTTATTTATTTATTTGACAGAGGGAGAGAGACAGCGAGAAAGAATAGGTAGGGGGAGTGGGAGAGGGAGAAGGAAGCTTCCCACTGAGCAGGGAGCCTGATGTGGCGCTAGATCCCAGGACCCTGGGATCACGACCTGAGCCAAAGGCAGGCACTTAATGACTGAGCCACCCAGGCGCTCCAGGAGATAATATTTAAGGTGGTAGCTTGGGCCATTTTGGGGAGTTACTCAGTTTTCCTGGGTATCTCCCATTTATACAGGAGGTATATGTGTCATTAAACTACTGTTTGTTTTTCTCCTGTTAATCTGTCTTTTATTACATGGTGGTCTCAGCCAAGAACCTCAGAGGGCAGAGGGAAAATTATTTTTTGTCCCTTACATAAGTTAAGAGTAAACAACGCATTTGTGATAAAATATTAAACACTTGTGACTAATTAGAACTACAAGTATTTGAAATAATACTTAACACAAGCTAATATTCATCTGAAACTCCATAAAGATGGAACTTCTAGTACTATAGAAGGGCATTGGAAGTGGGGGAATAGGTAGTTGGCAAAATATTTTTCCATTCTTTGTTTTGATGCATGCTGGCCAGGTGGAGGACCCAGAGTGGGTCCAGCAGGACCAGCCAAGAGGGTTCTTGGCTTTGTGCAGGATGGAAATCAAATACAAGCCAAGAGGAAATGAGAGCAGAATTTGTTGAAGACATAGAATATAGATACAGACAGAGCATCTGGGAGACTCGGAAAGGAAAGGAGACTGAGTCTTGTCTTTGCTTGCCTTGGGGTCTGAGGTTTTTGTTGAGGATTGTGGTCTGGTGTACACATCTTCTCAGGCATCCAGGAACTGGTTAAAACCAAGAGGAGTTTTTAGATGTCTTCCATAAGTCATGTATAATCTAGAGCCAGGTGTCTTGGTGAGTCAGTGGTCTGGAAAACATACATGACAACCCTGCCTGATCACTCCTTAGATGTTATCTATTGTATCTATTGTGCTGGAAGACTCCAAAGAAATCATTAACTCCTTGACCTTTACAAGGAGAACTTACATCATGGTACCCTGAGGCTATAATGCAGGGGTGTAGGTCCTAGCAAGAATAGAAGCAGCAAAAAAGCAATCTTTCATGGGGTCCCTTCAGTTTCCCTGTCTCAGTTTTATAGGTGAATTGAAGGAATATGTTGGACTGGTTCCAAGTTTGCAAACCTGGTTTTAGGCATTATGTAATGACCCTCACTGCTTCCTATAAACTGTAGGTAATAATATCAAAGTTCTATAGATATAGTTCACAAATGGCTAAGACAACCTTGTGCTCTTTCCCTTTGTTAAAACAATTTTTATTATTGCAACTTTTTTTTCTTTTTCACCATTGTTATGTCTAGGCCAACATCTCAAACTATTTTTCACTTCAAAAGAAGGTTAGAAAAGACTTGACTGGTGGTAGGTAGCTAGGAATTCAGAGGAATTTGAAATAAGTGTCCCTGCAGGGGTGCCTAGGTGGTTCAGTCTTTAAGCGTCTGCCTTCGGCTCAGGTCACGATCCCAGGGTCCTGGGATGGAGCCCCACATCGGGCTCCCTGCTCTGCGGGAAACCTGCTTCTCCCTCTCCCGCTCCCCCTGCTTGTGTTCCCTCTCTCGCTGTGTCTCTCTCTGTCAAATAAATAAATAAAATCTTTAAAAATTTTTAAAAGAAAAAATGAAATAAGTGTCCATGTGCACTTCTGACATGGCTCAGCTAGGTAGTAAAACAGTTGTTAAGATTTACAGGGATCTCAGCCAAAAGACAGCACACAAAGCTTGGCTAAGCTCAACAAGCTGCTCAAGTATACTGACAAACCTTTGCTTTTTGCTTCTCTTTCTCTGCCAGAGCACAGTCCCAAGTAGATAACTAATTGCCCCAGGCATTGTTGGAGCAAGAGACCTCACATCATTACTGATCCTATACTTTTGTATTTTCCCCTGAGTTCAACCTTCCTTTGGGGTCTTTGTGGGTGTTTAGAATCAAAGACTGAAAGAAAGTTTGAAACACTGACTGTAAGGGTCTTTGGTACAGCTATCTTAGTTCTAATAAACTGAGTTTAAACTAGAAAGACTATGCCAGTCATATTTCCTAAACACTGTATAAAGAAGCAATAAATAGAAACCATCTGCATTTCCAGTTTATCGAATTTTTCAAATATTTAATAAGCCCAGTTATTTGATAACATGTGATAAGACTTATGACACTTATGGATTAAAACAAATCCACCTTGGCAGACGGCTTTACATAAACATGTGGCTGCAGGTAGAGAGTAGAAGTGGTCACCTAGAGGAAAAGTAGAGATCTATTGAAAAAAAAAAATCACAAATTTCCACTATGTTCTTTCCACAAGAAAATTTTGTAGTCTCGGGACGCCTGGGTGGCTCAGTTGGTTAAGTGACTGCCTTCGGCTCAGATCATGATCCTGGAGTCCCGGGATTGAGTCCCGCATGGGGCTCCCTGCTCAGCAGGGAGTCTGCTTCTCCCTTGGACCCTCCCCCCTCTCATTCTCTCTTTCTCTATCTCATTCTATCTCTCAGATAAATAAATAAAATCTTAAAAAAAAATTTTTTTTGTGGTCTCTTAAATCCCAAGCACAATATCAAGTCCTATAGAAAAAAATTGTTGTGTGTGTTTATATACATGTATATATAGGTACATGCAAATATATATTTAATGGTACTCTCATTTCCCTTAGAATAATTAAAAGTATCATGGGATAAAATGCATACAGAAGAATATTGAACCAATGTTTCTGTATCCTAAAATATTTAAATAAAACAATTAATGTAACTACACAAAAATGCCATATTTAGGAATTTATAGTTTGTTTCCACAGACATAACTTATCTATCTTTCCATAGCTAACACGGCTCTAGGCAGGAAGTTAGTTTCTCAGTCTTCAAGAGGAGGAAATCATTTGCAAAAGCAAGATAAAAAACAAGATTAGCTGATTTGAACTAACTAATTAACTAGTGGCTTTTTCATTATATTATTATTTTTCTTAATGCATCAGGTGGTTTCTATGCTTTTACAATTTTGCTTTAGGTTGAACAGATGAATAAGATTAATATAACTGAGTGCCTTCAAAAACTTAACAGTGGGGTGCCTAGGTGGCTCAGTAGTCGTTAAACATTTGCCTTCAGCTCAGGTCATGATCCCAGGGTCCTGGGATCAAGCCCTGCATCATCATCATCATCATCATCATCATCATTATCAGGCTCCCTGCTCAGGGAAAAGCCTACTTCTCCCTCTCACACTCCCCTTGCTTGTGCTGTCTCTGTCAAATAAATAAATAAAATTTTGAAAAAAAAACTTAACAGTAATATAAAAAAACTTAGTTGATGAAGTTGCATTTGTAATGTATTTAGTATATAGCAAATACCTTATGAGTAAGGGATTTCACAAACAAACCACAAAACAAATATTTGCATTAACAACCTTTTGGCATAAAGGGACTTGGAGAGTGAGTACAGGTACTGAGAGTTCATTTATTTGCGTTGGTCCCTGGTAACGAATGAAGAGATCCTCTCTTCTCTTCAGGTAGCTGAATCAGAGCATAGGTAAGTCCAAAAGTTGTTCTTGGCCATATTTTACTATGCAGACCAACAAGTAGGAAACAGTGGTTGACAAAGAAAAGATTAAAGCAGATACACAGGGGGAAGTATAGGAAGTGAATCCAAGTGAGGGGGGAGTGGAAGAAGGAAAACTACAAAAGAGAGGGAGGGAGGGGAGAAGGAGGGAGAGAGAGAGAGACAGAGAGAGAGAATGTCCTTGGTTTCCCCAGTGTTCTTTGCACTCATTTCTATCTGTTTCTGACATGCATCTTCAACCCTGAATTCCCTGAAATATCACAGTGATGCTGGCAGGCCAGGTCACAGGACCCAGATGGGTCCCACAGGCCTAGCTAAGAGGGTCCTTGGCTTCCTTCGTCCTGAAGAATGGAAATCAGATGTGAGCCAGCAGGAGGTGAAAACACAGTTTATGGAAGTTGAGAGAGAGGGAGAGAGAGATACGGACTCAGCATCTGAGAAACTCAGAAAGGAAAAGAGCATGAGTCTTGTCTTAGCTTGGGGACTAGTGCATGCGTCCTCTTAGGCATCCAGGAACTTGTCAGAACAAGGACAGGGTTCAGGTGTCCATAAGTCATTCTTTCCCTGAAGTTAGGGGTCTTAGCGTCAAGGTGCTTAGAATGATTGATCTTGGAGAACATTATGAGGATCTTGCCTGGTCACTCCTTAGATGTTATCGATTGTGCTGGAACACTCCAAAGATAATCATTATCTCTTTGTCCTTTACAAGGAGGACATAGGCTATTTGCATTACAAGGTATCTATCTTATAGAGTGGGGTGGGGGTGCAGGTCCTAGGAAGAATAGAAGCTGGAAAAGGAGCAAAGGAAAAAAAAAAGGCTTTGTTATAATGTCTCTTCAGTTTCCCTATCTCAATAGCACCTGTCCAATAAAGATTCTTCTAGATTAATTAATTAATTAATTAATTAATTATTTTTACTCTAACCAAACAATGAAAAAGTCCCACTCATGATAGAAAATTTCAAATCTAGAACCAGAATAAGAGAATGGTTGATTGAATAAAGTAGCATCTGTTTTGGACTAGAAACCTGAAGCAAAATCATAGGCATAGGTGAACTTTTCATACGGATTTCTTTTCTTGTCTTTTGCAAGCCTCTTTCTGCTCCAAAACCTAATGCTTTTTCTCACATAAAAATGTGAACCTTGTAGTTATAATCTGAATCCACCTCTTATGTGTTCTTGTCAATGTTCTTTTGACAGTAAGAAACAAGTAGCTCAGGTCAGCTCATATAAAACTGGAAGGGGTCATGAAAAAAAATAATCCATAGCTAGGTCTTCAGAATCTAGAATAAGGAACCAGGAAGGTGCCAGTTTCTAAAAAAAAAAAACTACTCTCTGTATTTCTTTACTTCTGAAGTTCTTGTGGTCAGGAATTCTCTGTGCAAATTTACTAAATTTCTCTCTTTGAAAACTGTCATTCTTAAGTTAATCCAGATTTCTGCACACAATATAACTTGAGCTTGAACATGACTTGAACCAGGCACTGTGGTAACTCTGATCCATATTCTGTGTCAGCCTTCCACTGCATATTTACTGACTAATCATGGTGTCTTTTAGAGATAAAGAGAAGGGAAGATAATCTATTTAGTTGCTAGGCAGGTAATTGCTGGTAGATTGGAGCTGGTTGTTTCAAACAATCATTGCCAGGACGTCATAGGATTAAGAAAGGATGCCACTGACATATCTGATAAAGGATTGTTATCCAAAACATGCAAAGAACTCTTAAAACTCAACAATAAGAAAACAAACATCCTCATTAAAGAATGAGCCCAAGACCTTCACAGACACCACACCAAAGAAGACACACAGATGGCAAATAAGCATATGAAAAAATGCTCCACCTCATAGGTCATCAGGGAAATGTAAATTAAAACAACAAAATACCACTACATATCTATTAAAATGGCCAAAATCCAAAACTCAGAGAATACCAAGTGCTGTGAAGATACAGAGCAACAGGAACTCTCATGCATTGCTGGCAGGAATGCAAAACAATACAACCACATTGGAAGACAGTTTGGCAGTTTCTCATAAAACTAAACATACTCTTACTAGATGATCCAGCAATCGTGTTCCTTGGTTTTTACCCAAAGGACTTGAAAGCTTAAGTCTAAAAAAACCTGCACATGGATGTTTATAGCAGCTTGACTTAAAATTGCTAAACCTTGGAAGCAACCAAGATGTCCTTCAGTAGGTGAAGGGATAAATAAACTGACATGCAGACAATGGAATAATACTCAGTGTTAAAAAGAAATGAGCTATCAAGCCATGAAAAGACATGAAGAAAATTTATGCATATTACTAAGTGAAAGAAGTCAATATAAATAAGTTACATACTGTACAATTATAACATTCTGGAAAAGACAAAACTATAGAGACAGTAAAAAGATCAGTGGTTGCTAAGGGTTAGGGGTAGGGTGAAGGAGGAATAGGCAGAGCACAAAGGATTTTTAGGGCAATGAAACTCCTTTATATGATACTATAATGCTGGATAGATGTCATTATACATTTGTCCGAACCCATAGAATATACAGCATCAAGAATGAACCCTAATGTAAACTATGGTGTAAACTATGGGCTTTCAATGATTATGATGTGTCAGTGTAGGTTCAATTGTACCAAATGTTCCACTTGGGTGAGGGATATTGATAATGGGGAAGGCTGTGTATATGTCAGGGCAAGGAATATATAGGAAATCTCTGTGCTTTCCTTTCAAATATGAACCTAAAATTGCTCTCTCTCTCTCTCTATATATATATATATGTCTTTAAAAAAAAGGTGTCTCTTTTCAGTCCCTATGGTCAGGGCAGTTTTTTACAATAGTTCATTGATAGGCAAGTTTGAAGCAAGAGATTGTAAGAAACAAGACAGGAAAATGTTCATTTAAAAAATGCTTTTATAAATCAAATTGATTTATGAATGAATGTGGAATTCACATTATTTTTGAATTCCACATTCATTACCCTTGATCAAGGCAAGAGATTTTATTTGAATTAATTAAATCAATTGATTGACAGCAATTAATGAAATGATTTAATAGATTTTCCCTGTTTCAGATTGATTTTTAACTAATATACATACAGAAATTAAAACAATCTTAAAGGATCAAAGATATCCTGGAATTGCAAGTTAAGTGAGAAGATAATTTGTCAAAATGATTCTTATTAGCCTTTATTGTTTATAAGCACTGTTATGTCTTTCCACTCTTTCCACTCTTCTTGTTGGAGGAAAGAAAATCCACCTTGAAATCCCATTTCAAACAGCATCTCCTTCACCCTCTAGGAGGCTCTCTTGGTTCACCAGATTGAAGTATTTTCCTTTCAACTACTGCAACAATAATTTTCAGTATTATTCAGTTGTCTTTTATGATACAATTCCTTTTATAGGGAGCTAAATATATTTTTTAAATATTTTATTTATTTATTTGACAAAGAGAGCAAGAGAGTACAAGCAGGGGGAGCAGGAGAGGGAGAGGAACAAGCAGTCCTCCCGCCAAGCAGGGAGCCTGACATGCGGCTCAATCCCAGGACCCTGAGATCAGGACCTGAGCCGAGGGCAGACGCTTAACCATCTGAGCCACCCAGGCGCCCCAGGGGAGCTATATATTTTAACTGTTACTATTACATTCTCTCCTAGCATACATATTCCATATTGGCAAAGATCATTTTATACTTTTCTATATTCCTCAAATGCATGCAAACAAAATTCATTCAGAGTAATGTTATAGATTTTGAACAGCCAAAAGGAAAAATTCCCAAAAACTGTTTCTCTAAATCTAATCAAATCTGCCTCTACCCATGCCTCAACCCAGATCCCTCTTAACAGATAGTTAAAAAAAGACCAAAAAAAAAAAAGGCAAAAACAAACAAAAACGCCACAATTCTGTCATTGACTCTCCCTTCCTTTACAAGTTTCCTAAGAAACTTGAAGCCCCTTCCCATCCATGTTAATACAGATGAAGCTAGGTCCCCTAATTTGATCAATGAATTATGTAAGTTTATATGGTCCCCAGACAGTGGACATCTCCATTGTTTCAGTGTCCATTGGGAATCCTTGCCACGAGAGGAAGCCCATGTCATATAGCCAGCCTTCCCAAGTTCACCATGGTCCATGGACCCACTCCTTTCTGTGGTCTCACTAGCATTCTACAGTGGCACTGTTCTGCTGGGCTCAGGTCCTGCTGTAAGGAATAAACCATCATCTCCTCAGCATTGGGAATGACTTCATCTCCCCCAACCCCCACCAGAATTTCTCCCCTACATGTCCTTTCCTCCATATCTTCTCTCTTCGCTGATGGACGTTTGAATCTCAACATTTCCCTTCAAAGAAACCTCCAAAATCCAATGTTGGTCTCTTTTCTTCCCCATTGTTCGACAGCAGGTTAAAAATGCTGAAATCCAAGTTGTTTTTTGTTCTTTTTTCTTACTAGGTCCCCTTATTACATAACATAGCATACACAGTTCCACAATAGCAAAACTTTTATTTTATGATTTTATTTATTTATTTGAAAGAGAGAGACAGTGAGAGAGAACTTGGGGGAGAGGGGTATTGAGGGCCAGAGGGAAAGGGAGAAGCAGACCCCCTGCTAAGCAGGGAGCCTGACGTGGGGCTCGATCCCAAGATCCTGGGATCATGACCTGAAGCCAAAGTCAGACGCTTAACTGACTGAGCCACCCAGATGCCCCTAGCAAAACTTTTTAAAATAGGATGTTTGATTTGTTAATATTTTAGTTTGTAGAAATGTAAATAAAGATAATCTTGGAACTTAGAAGTTTCACCAAGTCTCTACCTGAGACTACCATCTTACTGACTTACAGCAGACAGTATTAATAGTATACATTGCCCATTATTGGACATGAGCAAAGTTAGAAGAAATCTAATAAATTATCTTATTTCCCTTCTTGTTAGATTCCAAATTGGCCAATTTCCATATGAATAACATTTGCTCTAGATGAAAGGAAGTACTGTTCATTATTTATAATAAGTGTCTGACATCATGGATCAAATAATTAAATCATAAAATTGGCAGTGCTAACATTCAGGAATAATACAGAACATAGAAAGTGATATTTAAAAATAATAGCCCTTTCCTGAGTTACTTGCATGGAAAATTCTCACTAAAATGAATTATGAAATAGAACTGAGTTATATTTAAAGCTTAAAAATGTGTGCTGGTAATGATAAAAACAATATTTAGAGCACTCAAACATCAACTTGGAATAAAATGGGAAATATTGATGAAAAAAATTAAATCATACATGCTTACAAAATCAATAAACTACAAATATCACTATTAAAGATGTCATGTTAAGATAAGCAAAATATCTGGAAGCTTTCATTCTCTGGAAACCACCTTACTACTGAGGATAATGTAAAAAAAGAAAAGCCATTCTTAAACACTCTTTGTTACTGCCACAGATGAATTATGTTCATCTTAAGAGTCCTCTAAAATGGGTAGACCAAACATTACATTTTATGCTTGACAATTTACAGACTTTCATGAACCTGATTAAAGTCTGTCTAGATCAATTCCAAACAATGGGCAGGAAGTTATATAAAATAAGATACTTGGCAAAAAGAGGTTTTGCTGAGTGTCCCAACTTTTATAGACTGTAAGCTTTAAAATCAGTCAAAATTAGATGTTTCTTTAAAGGAATAATGTGACATTCTTAAAGAAAATTAAAACAATGTATGCTTTGAAGTTTATAGTCCCTGGCAATTATCATTAGGCCTCTTCTCTATAGCTCCTGCCTATTCTCAGTCCATTCTATAAATATTTTCCCAATTTATTATTTCAACTTGCATATTCTTTATATAACCTATATTTCTTTATCCATGCTACATATTAGCTTCTAAAATGTATATAAATTTACTTCTGGGAAGAACTAATTTCAATAATGTTGATTTGATTTTAGACTCACTACACTTAAAATATTGATTTTGGACTCACTACGTCTAAAAGCCAGCATGTTTATATTATGTTTATTTTATTTTAATATGCATGCTTGTCATAATGCAGAAATTGTGGTAGACAGGCTTCTAAGATGGCACTGAAAGATCCCAAGGCCCTTGTGTTCATGGCCTTTGTAGTCTCTTCTCCTGAGTAATTTGTTCTAATCAAGAGACTATGGAAACACCAAGAGGGTGTTACTTCCATGATAAGGCTACAAGAGATTATGACCTTGTCACGCTAGCAGATTCTCTCTCTTGTTGGCTTTGATGAAGCAAGATGCCATGTGGAAAGTCCTCTGCTTACAAGGAACTAAGGGAACACCACAGCCAACACCTGGGAAGGAACAAAGGGCCTCAGTTTAGCAGCCCAAGAAGAAATGAATGAATCCTGTTAACCACCCCTGATGAATTTGGAAACAGATCTTTCCACACTCAAGCCTTCACATAATTCCCCAGCCCTGGCTGATACCTTATTTCCAGCCTGTGAGAGACTCTGAATCAGAGTACCCAAAAAAGCCATGCCCTGACTCCTGCCAAACAAGAACTATGAAGAAATATACATTCATAGTTTGAAATCACTGAATTTGTAGTAATTTGTTAGGCCATAACAGATAACAAATCCATAAATAATACAGCAATGAAAATAAACCAAAAAAGCAAAATTTAAAATGTCATAAATTGTCAATACAAAGAGTTTCTCTGTCTCTGAAACCACATTTATATCTTCTGAAATATTCTCTGTATTGTTTGGGTGTGGACCTAGCATTAATAATAACAAAATACCACCATCTGCTCAATTGCTTACATCATGGTTCTTTTATTCCTGGCCCCTACCATCTATTTAATCACTAAGCCCTGTTAATTCACACTCAGAAAACTCTCTCATTCCCCCCACTTCTCTCCTTCCTCCTGCTTTCACCCTTACCTGGCATCCAAAACACTGCCTCATGACCCCTGTGTTCAATTGATAGGCCCTCATTCTCCCTCTGATCCATTTTATTCAGATAATCTAGAGTGAATTTTTAAAATTCATGTCTTATCATATCTTTACCCTTTTTATGGCTCTTGTAGGATAAAGTCACAAATCTTTAATGGAATGCACCTGTGTAAATATAACGTGGCACCTGTTGACCTCTCTAGGTTTCATATGATGGATTGCCCTCTATACTTTAGATAGACTGACATTTTGTTTTCACTTCCTCAAATGGGCCATACTTTGTTCTCATGCTTCTTCCTCTGTCTGGGGTAATCTCTTCTTCTATATCCACCCCCCATTCTCGATCTTTAATTAACCTATTCTTTTAGAACACTAATATCTCAGCTTACAATTACTTCTTGAGGGGAAGTTTTCCCCAACCCCTGGTTTAGGTTCATTTCCTGTTGCATACTTTAATTTTACCCTATACTTCTTCATAGCACTTATTTGAAATTACTAGTTTAATCATCTCTGTTTCCTACTAGATTTTAGGTTTTTGAGGGCAGCAGGAAAGTCTCTTATGTATTTTGTAAAATGTGCAGACTGCAACAGGTATCATTTCATCAGTGGTTCTCCATTATGGGGGGAGGGGTGTCATGGCACTCCTGGCAATGTTTAGAGACATTTGGATTTGTCACAAATGGGTAGGAGATGGGGGAAAAAGGAAGGTACTATTAATATCTAGTGGGTAAAGATCAAAGATACTACTATGTATCCTATAATTCATTGCCAGCACCCACAGGAAAAATGACACAGCCCAAAATGTTAATAGTGCTGAGACTGAGGAACTGGGCTTTGTGTGTTAATATTTACAGAATGAATAAGTCAAATAACTAATGAATAAGCTAATTTTGTATTATGAAGACATAAAATTTTCAAGAACATGAATAAACAAAAGCTTTTGTTTCTATTAGTTTATTATTTTCCTTTACAATTCCTTAATAAAGAGATTCATTTATTCACTCAATTATTAAGTGTTTATTGACTTTTAGACATTGTGCTTGGTGGTTGTGGGGGGAGGATTCTACAGTAAACCAGCATCCTGTACTCAAGGATCTTATATATCAAAGGAAGAGAAAGATAACAAACTTTTTTGTTGTTATTTGTGATAAGTGTTAGCAAATAAACAGAATGATATGATAGAAACTGGCATAGGAGATCAAAGCTGGCAGCATTTTAATAAGGCTATACAAGGAGCCAGTTGTACAAAGAACTGTGGGGAGAATATTCCAGGTGGAGAAATAGGGGATGCAAACTCCACTAGACAGGAAAGACCTTGGTATACTCAGGAAACTTAAAGGATTCCAGTAGAGTTGGATCATTTTGAAATTATTTCAAAAGGCAAAAGGAATTTATTGAATGGTTTGCAGTAGAGGAATAACATGATTTGACTTATATTTTTAAAATATTATAGCTGCTGTGTAGAGAATGCATGGAAAAGGAGATAGGTAGTAAAACAAAACACTGCTTGCAGAAGGCCAGTGAAAAATAATAGTGACCTGGAGATGAAAAGAAATGGATGGATATGAAGTCTATCTCCTAGATACAATTTACATGACTTGTTGAGAAATTGGATGTTGGTGATGAAAGATATAGAAAATGCAATGCTAAAAAAAATTAAAAAATAAAATAGAATTTAATGCTACTTTTTGTATGAGTAAATGAAGTAAAGGTGATACCATTTGTTGTTGAATTTGTAAAGACTAAAGAAAAAGATATGATAGGAAAAATCAAGTTCTGTCTCAGATATGAAATATTTGAGATACCCAGGGGTAATTCAATAAGAAATGTTATAGTCCAGGGTCAGTTGATTATGGACTAAAACTGCTTGTTTTTATAAGTAAAGTATTAGAACAAAAGACACTCTTATTCATTTACATATTGTTTTTGGCTTCTTCTACTTTACAACAGCAGAATTACAAAGGGGAGCATATGGTCTGCAAAGCCTAAAAGATTTTCTGGCTGGCCCTTTACTGAAAAAGCTTACTGACCCTCTTTTTTCAGGGCTATATTCTCAAGTACCAAAAACAGTATCTGGCATCCTTATACATACATAATAAATATGTATTGTAGGAATAAATGTCAAGTGGGCACTCAGGCTTATAAACTTGGAGGTCAGAGAGCAGGTCTTACATGGAGATATACATTTTGAGAGCATCAAAATGGTCAAAATTAAGAACATGGTCATCATTTGAAATCATAAGATTAAATAAAAATGCCTAAAAGCATGATGTTAATGAAAAGAAACAGAGAAGAGAGGAGAGAATAGATGTAAAAGAAGAAAAGTAAAAAGAAGGTGAGGAAAAGTGGACTGCAATTGAATCTCTGAAGCATGTTAAAATGTAGAGATGGGATAACAAAATACCCTACAAGGAGAAGCCTGTAAGGTGAGAGGAAGAAAAACTTGTGCATAGTACTTTATGCTGAAATGGGGGAATGCAGAAACAGAGGAGAATGATTTCGATTTGGAAAATGGTGTTTCTGAGTGGAAATGATGAAGCAAGATTGGAGAGTTCTGAAAAGAGAAGTGATTACTAATACTTGACAGTATACAGACAATACTATTGTCTGTATACTACAGACAATATTTCTACTCTTTGCTAAGACAAAGCAGAGCAATGTAACGGCATTTGGGAGATGATGGAAGGACAAAGTAAAGTTTTGTTTTAGGTGATTGGTCTTCAAAGTGGGAGATACTGGAAGGTTTTGGTGACAGGAATTATAGAAAGGGAAAAAATTAAGGCTGTTACTGAGTGAGGGAGTAATTGAAAAACTTCTTGAGAAGCTGAGAGAGATGTGACCCAGAGACAATTGGAGGGTTTGTTTGCTAGGAGGAGGAACATTTATTCCATTATAATAGACGTTAAAATGGAGCAAACTGAAGCAGATAAAAGAAAATTTGAAGATATGGTCATTGAAATGTACTATTTTCAATTGCAAATAACAGAAGCATACAATTTAATATGTTTATTTAAAAGAATGGAATTTAATATTTCATGTAAGCTAAAAGTCCAGGAATGAACCAGTTCAAAGAGTCTTTAAATTAGTTATTCACATGATGGAATTCTACCTGGTTGCTCTGACATGGTTCTACCTCTATTCTGTGCCTTAATTCTCTGTACAAACCGGTGGCATTAAATCAATGGCAGCAGCTTCAAATCTTATATCTTTGTACCACCTAATCTGAAATAAATTGCAAGGTTCTCTTTCCCCAAAACATCAGAGAGAAAGATCTTCCATGTCACTGTCTTTGGTTGATTACATATTGTTTGTTAGATCATCTGTATTTAAGGATAGAGTATAAACTATTTTGTTTAAGCCAGTTATGCTCTTCCCTTATATTGAGGTTAGTTCTACCCATTCACATTGCTGAGTATTAAGATGATGGTTAGGCACTCCAGTGGAACTCAGGAGTACAATAACCAAGAGAAAGGCGAATGATTGCTGAGGAGTAAAAACAATATAAAGTGAACTTTTCTATATATGAGTGATGTGAACAATAAAACAATAATTCTCTCTTTGTGCGCACATTCTTTAATTATGAAAATCCCTGTTTTTAATCTGTCCAAAATTGGAGTGATTTCAAATATCAGAGACCAGTAAACTGAACTATATGTACTACATTTTCACATTGTAAAGCAATTTGAGAAGAGAACAACAGAATATGCTCTAGTATTTATGTGCATCAGTACTTCTGTAAGGAATTTGTTTTCTCTTATGCCATTATTTCTACAACATTATATAACTTCTTGTCTTATACCAATGTCATCTGAGCACTCTTTAATTTATGAGCCTGGTGCTAAAAATGACCTTAATACCCAATAACTTTAGGGAGAAAATCAGATGCCATAAAAGCTAATGAAGAGGACAAATGACATCATTATATATCATTTAGGTTATTTCAGGAAGCACACACTGCCGAATATGAGATGATGCTGCACAAATGAAAATCATCATCAAATGGGAAAATATGTTAAAGCTTTTAGATCTATATATTCTAAGCATGAACATATGCACACACATGTACATGTTCCTTCTTTGCATTAGAATGGAAAATTTAATCTGGAGTACAAAACATGGATACAATATGACTACATGGTATATCTACTACAAAAGAATACAAAATTTTCTCTTTAAAAGAATCAGTTTCTAAAAGGATGAAATATGGTCATGAAGTAGTAAGAATGAGAACTAGGAAGAATTATAAGGTAGTTTCCCTCAAAGGGAAGTCATTTAACACTACTAAGTATTTTATATTGCTAAATTATAAATCATGGGTCACAAACCCACTTTTGCAAGAAGTTGCATCTCTTTATTTTCTCTTATTCAATTTAATTTCTGGCTAAAATTCCCTAGTCCAGGCTGATGAGAAACTTAAACATAGAGTTTCCTGGTATTTTTTCCTTTCAGTAGAGAAAGAGCTTCAAATGCAAGGGAAAAAGTTAGTATCTATTAACCAAACACACTCTGAAAATGTAGTATAATTTTAAGACATTTTTGAGTACTGAGCTGAGGTTTGTGGTGATTAGTTTAAAGTGGTAAGAGTCAGCCCAGGTGGGTAGCTTCTCCAAAAACATGATGAAGGCAGGAGAAGTGTTACCAGATGAGTACAATGGAAGGAGTATGCCTTAAGGAAGCTGAGGATATTCACAAGGATGTAGTTACACACCGTCATTATCAGGTATCCATTGTGGATAACAGTGATGTTATGATAAGGGAATTGTTTATATGGTAAACAGTTAAACTTCTTTAGTGGCATAATGTGGTGGGAGGAGAATGGGCACCAGTCTGCAACAGAATTGAATATTTAAGCTTTAAGAAATTAGCCTAAAAGCTTTCAAAGTCCATTTGTGTATCTGTTACCATGTAAATAGATAGCTTAAATAAGGTTGGTTCAGACCAGGAATTGAACCTTGTTCTCTATTTTAGGATTTAATGGCTTTCTGTTTTTATCATGTGTATATGTTGTATATGTGTTATATGTATATACATACACATACGCACGTATATATAATATATATTATCTATAAGAGGTAAAATACAGAATGCAATTAGAGATATATTTACCACATATCCAAAACATATCCAAGTAACTGTGGCAATGATTATGAAGAAATTGAGGTCAAATAAGAAAACAAATCATCTTTGGGAATTTATCTTGATATCACAACTACACGATTCTTTCTCAAATCTCTTACTTACAGGTCAGTAAAGTCCACATTACAGTTTCATTTGTTTTGTGCTGCTAATGCAGGTATACACACACAACACACACAAACCCTCCTCAAAGAAGGGGCTGATTTAAAAAAAAAAAATCCTATTGGAGTATTTGTTTCCAGTTCCAAATAAATCTTCTATAAAATGTGCTAGAGGGAACACAAAGATAAACTGCTTTTACTCCTGTCATTTCATTTAACACTAAAGAAATACTGAATGCTGAAGGAACTCTCAGAATATGTTGATGGATGAGGCAAATATTGAGTGTCCAAATTCTGAAGTCAATATTTACCTTGAGCAAGAATATATCTTAATACTTCCTCAAGCAAGAAACCGATATAACATATATCTGTGGCATCATATGTCAATGTATATATGTCATAGGTTTGACAGAATTAAAAAATTTTGGAAATTATCCTGGCAGGTTTCATCTGGAAATTTCCCTATTATGGTTACTCTATAGAATATTTTAGTTTGTTTTATTGTTTAAAGGTTACCACAAGAGTTCTGATTTTAACTGCTTAGAATCTGTTTCTATAATCAACTAGTGACTAATACATCAAAATAAATAAGTGATATTTATTTTCTTTCCTTAGACATAATGTTATGAACTTTATATGATTTCACTCTCCTACTAAATTATGAAAATGAAGTTCCTACAATAATACTTCAAGGTTTTAGGCATAACAGTGCTTTTCATATATAAAGTGAGTCAATATTGATGCATATTCACAGATGCAAATAAAACTTAGGATGGACACCTTAGAAAAATGTCAAGGGGTTCCATTGTTAATATGTATTAGTTTCCTAGGGCTATTGTAACAAATTACAGAAATTTGTTGGCTTAAAACAAAAGAAATTTATTCTTTCACAGCTCTGGAGGCTAGAAATCTGAAATCAAGGTTTCCACAATGTTGGTTCCTTCTGGAGGTTCTGAGGGATAATCTATTGCTTACCTCTCTCCTAGCTTCTGGTTGCCTGAAATCCTTGGTGTTCCTTGGCTTATAGATACAATACCATAATCTCTGCTTCTCTTGTCTCATGGCATGCTTCCTGCATGTGTCAGTCTCTGTGTCTCCTCTCTTTTTATAAAGACATCAGTCAAACTGGATATTAAGGCCTCCCCATAATCTAGTATGACTCATTTTAACTTGATTATACTACAAATAACTTATTTTCAGGTAAGGTCACATTCACAAATTCCAGATGGGCATGAATTTTAGGGAGATGCTATTCAACTCAGTACAATATGCAATTAGGCTCATGAGATGGATGGTCTACAGATACTCATTGTAGAGCTAGACCCACTTACCTGCCCATAGTAGAGATATAGAATTAGTGTAGACACTTCTATTTCTGGAAATATGATAGACTAAATAACTGAATCCATTCGAATCCATTCAAAACTGGAAAATTTAAAATGCTGACTGCAATATTTATTAATGCACCTTAAATTTATAACTGAGTTATCAATAAAAGGAGGGAAATTCTCAGAGAAGAAAATTACGAGAAAACATGACCCTGGAGTGGTCATCAAGGACTAAAGCCAGCTTCTGTCCTTAAGACACCTGCCATTCTTTGTCTACAGCTTTCTATTTTAAAAGGTTACATAAGTATGGGATGAAAAGTAAAGTCCAGGGCCTCTGTGAAAAGGAAAGTTGGATGGATGCCTTCACATAATTCCATGACCCAAAAGGAGATGTTATGGATGATTGTCTCAGTCTTGGTTCTGGATAAATGGAAGGACAAAAAAAATTTCCCCCTAAGATTTTCTAATCACAAACCAGAATTGAATTTAAAATAGTTCCAGATTGGTAGTGTCCCAGATGCCTAGCAGAAGGAAATATAACTCCTTCCTGGAAGAAATCACCTTCAGTCCAGAGCTCAATGTCTTACCATAGGTAAAGTCCCATGGAAATTGAGCCCACAGTAAAAGTCATAAAGCAAATAATGAAACAAGTCAGCATGAGAGTAAGAAATAATGACAAACAGAAACAGATCTATAAAGACTGCTGATTTTAGCTTTATATAATATAGAATATGAAATAAAAATTATTGAATAGGTTTAAAATTTAAAAGAAGGTATTTAAAATATGACAAAGAAACAAGAGACTGTAAAAAAAAAAAGAAAAAAGATCCAGCAGAATTTAAAAAGAACCTAATAGATCTGCTAGAAATGGAAAAAGAGTAACAATTAAAATAAAAAAAGTATTTTGTGGACTAAATAGTGCATTGGGAACACTAAAATGAGAAAGTGTGAACTAGAAAAATGCATCTAAAGATTTTTCCCATAATGCAGAAAAAGACAAAAGAGACTAAGATATTGGAAAGATAGAATGGAGAGCTTGAGACAGAGGAAATAGAGTACGAGAGAGAAATGAAATTCAAAGAGCTATTGGATGAGATACCCAGAATTGATCAAATATACAAAAAAAAAAATCAGATTTGGGGGTGGGGCAAAGACATCTTACTATAATGAATAAAAATAAATTTGAACTAAGACACATTAGAATGAAACTTCATATGAATGAAAATAAAGAGAATATCTTAAGAGAAGCCAGGATAAAAAGGACAAACTGTCCTCCCCCAAATTAAACACACGAAAAACTAAATTGACATTGGGCATTTCCAACTGCCACAATAGAAATCAGAATTATATCCTTGAGCAACTGAAAAAAAAAAAATTGGCCCTCTAAAATCATATACCTAGAGAAATTATTATTCAATGAGAGTCTATTAAAAACACTTTTAGGAAAAGTAAAAACTGAGATGGTACAATTAATAGAACCTCACTAAAAGATTTTTTTTTAGATTATGCAGCAGGAATTACTAAAATGAACCCAAAAGAAAAGTCTAAAATACAAAACCAATGGTGAGTAAAGAAAATTCCAAATCCAAAAAGAGAAATCTAAAGAACTTTAACTGTACAAAATAATATTAATGATATTTGTTTTGTGAGATTATAAAACAATATATAATTAAAATACTGCCCAACCTTATCAGTTATATAGTTTCTAACCGGAATTAATATCTTCAAAGATCCTTACGTTGTTTAGGTGGAAGGTATAAATGTATCTCCTAGTCAACAGAAAGGAGTAAGGTATGTGGTGGGGAGGTTGGGGGTTACGGTATAGGGAATGAAAAAAGTGGGACAAAGAGAAAACTCAAAATAAAATGGTAGAAATCAATCAAAATTCTATTAATAACTGCAACTTAACTTATGTGAGTTTGCTCCTTGGTGAGTCACAGATAGAAACTACATCAGGTGAAGTTGTCACACAAAGAAAACTTCATTTGCAGCAAATAAGATTACGGGGAGTAACTTCCAAAGCCATGACTCCCTGAGCAAGGGTAAATGGGTTTCTTTTATTTAGGGTTAGGATGAATATTTAGAAAGGAGAGCCTTGTTATCAAATGTAGAGGCAGGCATAAGGTCACCCATGTACCTTAAGGAAACATGCCTATACATACATTGCATGTTATGTAAATGAGGCTCCTCCTTTAGATGGAGATTTTAGTATTATAATGAGGTTAAAGTAACTGTCAGCCACTCCTTTGTCCATCTGTGCAGGTGTGAATTGGTGGTTAAGCTCAAACTGGTCTGGGTATTCTGGGCCTCCAGAGCTCTTCCTCAGGGCAGTCATTATTGCTGAAGGGGTAATTTTGTTTTCCATCACAGGATGCTATGCCTGTGAGGTCTTTTGCCTGAGTTAAGAGATAAACTGCAAAGAAGAGCTTAAGAAAAAGTGTGGGACAAAGGTTGGTGGGTAGAAGCAGGTGAGCAGTAAGGGCTAGGTCTTGGGGTCTAGCTGGTAAAATAACCACATACAAAAAAACCCCAAAAAACAAAACAAAACAAAAATTATCCCAGCTATGTAGTGTTTACAAAGACACACCAAACCTAAGAACAAATTTTAAAAGTAAAATCCTGGAAAAGTATGCAGATACATGCAAATCAAAGGAAAGTTAGAGTAGCCACAGTAATATCACACCAAAAGATTCTTAGGCAGGAAGCATTACTAGGGAAACAGCACTCTGCATTATTTTAAAACAAGGCAAATAATTTAGAAATCAATCACAAAAAGAAAACTAGAATTAGAATAGCTGGACTAAGCCCAGAGAGCTCAACTAATATTGTATAAACTTAGACGTTCCAAAGTTTCCTTGAGGATAGAGAGTTTGGTGACTTAGTTACCAGAAATAGCAGGCCTTCCTTCAGGTACCTGGTCTATAAAGTGTTGTTAAGCATTGAGGTTGTCTTAAGACATAGCTTGTACTTAAGTCATGGATTCCAGACATTTTGGGATAGAGCAGAATGGACATAAAATGAGAATATTATTGATGGTGTGGGAAAGGGGAGATTTTACTGAAAAGCTCTGGATTCCATTGCAATAAAGGTAAACAAAGAAAATATACTACTTACATTCAAGAGAAAAGTAAACTACCTAACCAAGAGCACTATGTGCTAAAATATTGGTTTAGGAATTGAAAAAGTAAACTACATCATCATACAAGATGGTGGAGTGAATAGGTTTCTCTGATGCACCCTGAACCTTACCATATTTGATCACAGGTAAGAATTATATCAAAAAATTTAAGGGGGGCTCCTTTTAGAATTTTGACCAAAAATTTCATTTAGAGATTAGAAAGGATATCTTATAAATTAGTTTAAAAATTGGTCCATTGCTAGTAGATAGAATCTTTGTGACATGTTTTGTGATTATGGTAATTTATTTTATTTATTGTTAAATGCTGTGACATAAAACAGTTCAACAATTTTTTACAACTTAACTCAAGCTCTGATCAAAATCATGGGAAAGTTCTTTACATTTACATAAAGATTATGCCATCCATTCTCATTACCTTACATTATTAGCATTCAGGATTTTCTAAGCTTAAATTGCTCAGAGAAATAATGTTGGTTTGCCTCAGAGTGGTGTCCTACTGTGTAAGTAAAATGGAATGTGAATAACAGCATTCAAATCTATGAGAATAAATATACAAGGATGAAGTTAAAATTTTCCAAGTATGAACCCATGATTGGATCTTTTTTATTTTATTTATTTATTTATTTATTTTTAGATAATTTGAAGTGTTTGTCATTTTGGAGGAAATATCAGAGCTGCTTTAAAAAATGTATGTTCTGGAGTCAGAATTACACAGAAACAGAAATGTAAATGTTTTCCTCCGTTTGACTAGTAACTATGTAAATGTAATTAAAAGACATAGTGGGCTATTTCCTGTTCTTGTAAACTAAGCTCATTCTTGGATCCATTATAATGGTACTAATTTGCATCACATTATTTAACATATTGGTTTTTTTTTTTCCTCTCTAAGTAAGAAAAGGGTGCTGAATAGAAAATTTTAAACTTTTATTGTAGAACTTTCACTAAAATGCCTTAGGTAGACTGTCATTGTGAAAGTTAAAAGTAATCTTCAGAAACTTCTTTTAATTTCTGTTGCACGTTTTTGTCTACAGAGATTTTTCCATTGGTTTCTTCAGGGGGTATACATCTGTTATGCCCGCACATATCTGGAGCACTGCTATTTCTCAAATTGAGTACATGTGTATCATGTCTACATATACTCATCTTGATAGTTATAAATCAAAGGAAACATTTCAAGAAATCATCTGGTCCATATTCACATCTCTAGGCATAATTGCCTTGAAAAGAAGCCAGAAAAAGAATGGTCTGACTTACTATTAACAACATCAGAGAAAATGATTCCACACCTAAATATGGTCGTGTCCTCTCTACCATTCCAAGACTTAAAAACATACGTTTCTACCCATTTTAACTCAAATACTTTTTTGCCATTTAAAAAACCCATTGGTATTTGTTTCCTATGCTCCTGATCACTCCTTGCAACTGCGCCGAAACTATTACAATAATTTTTGCCTGCACTTTCTTCCCCAAGTCCTGCTTCTTTTCACTGATCTTTGAAAACCAGTAAAACACTGTTCAAGATCTCATACATTTTTGTTGTAATATAGAGACACTAATGTGTTTAAAACATGTATGAAAAAAAAGTGAGGACTGAATGAAGCAGGACTCTGGGAAGGAGAATTTTTGAACATTAGCCAGCAAGTCTAGGAGGAAAGGAAGATCACAGTAGTCATTTTCTTTAGATTTCTTACCCAACACTGACACAATGTCGCTTATTTTTGTGACTCTACTAGAGCTTAAGAGTGTGTGTGTGAAACTATTTTACTTTCTCAAGCACTGAGAATGAGGTCATATTTCTTCCAAGATATAGTTATTGAGATAGATACATAGGTAGGTATGGTTGTTGAGCTATCAGAAGTCCTTCATATTGCCCACAGCTCATCATTTATACAAAGAAAAATCTTGTAATAGAAATAATGGAATAAACAATGAACTACAACAATGATTCATAAGTTCAAATAATCAGTGATAAAATGTAAATTATAATTGTTTTGAGTTTTTAAATTTAAGTTTTCAAAAACAAGTGACTTTCCCTCAAAACCTTGTCATATATTTTCCCTAAACTACTAGCCCTGTACATGCCATACATAAACCCTTCCTCTATGGTTTATATTCCTCAATTTTCTCTCTATTGACATTTACTTACTAATCTTAGAACTGACCAACTGAATAGAATACACTAAAACATAAATTTATTTACTGTGGGGAAAGCACTGTTAAGAACCATTTGAATTCAAGGGCGCCTGGGTGGCTCAGTTGGTTAAGCGACTGCCTTCCGCTCGGGTCGTGATCCTGGAGTCCCGGGATCGAGTCCCACATCGGGCCCCCTGCCAAGCAGGGAGTCTGCTTCTCCCTCTGACCCTCTTCCCTCCCATGCTCTCTATCTCTCATTCTCTCTCTCAAATAAATAAATAAAATCTTTAAAAAAAAAAAAGAACCATTTGAATTCAAAATGAATAAGCAAACACAGTGTTTAAGAATGTATTCTCTGGTAGAAGAAATGTTTTTAAAGCTGCCCATAAATGTTTTACCTCTTTCATTTGCAAATGCCAGTGGCAGGAATCCAAATTGATTAACCCAAGAAGGGGAATTTATTGGCTCAAATAACTAAAATATGCAGTTGCCGCATAACACAATTCCAGGGGGCATCATTCATACAGAACACAAATATATGGTGTTCTGAAATACAGAATTCCCTTTTTTTTAAGTTTTATTTATTTTTAAGTAATTTCAAGAATTAACGTGGGGCTGGAACTTGTGACACCGAGATCAAGAGTCTCATGCTCTTCTTCCGACTGAGCCAGCCAGGCACTCCAGCAATACAGAATTCCTAAATCTAGAGTCTCAAAAATTTTTATTAGAATTTGGACTTTCTTCATCTCTCATTCTTCTCAGTTCCATTTTAATCTGTGTTGACTTGATTCTCAGGCTGGTCCTGTTCAAGACATTAATTCTGTCACTAGAGTGACTCCAATAGAATATAAATACATCATTCTTTATAGTGTCAGAGAAGTTCAGGTATTGATACTTGATTGCTCTGCTCTGTTCACTTGGATCATGAGACAATTCTCTATGGGCATGAGAATAGGGTCAATCTTATATGAAATGGATGGTCTTGGTGTTTACCAAATTTAAAAGAGGCTGTTGTTAATACAGGCATATTGAATGGATGCTGAACAGGCAATATATATCAACTAAAGTAAATAAATATGATAAAGAAAAAAGTATATAAGTGTCATGAAGGGGGTTTGAAGATACTTCAGAAGGGTGGGTCAGCAGGTGGGGAAAATCAGAGTGAGTCTAATTAAGTAGATAGTATTTAATATGACATGAAAGATGCCTAAGGATATTGAAATTGAGAAACTAAAAAAAAAAAAAAATGGTATTTCCAGATGAGTAAAATAAAAACATGAGAAAAGACATTGAGGCAAGAAATAATGGAATAAATACAGAAAACTGCCTGTTATATAACTATTAAAACTGTGATGAAACATAAGAATCAGAAAAATTGATTGGTAGCAGGAAATGAAGGGCTTTGAATGCCAGGATAAAAACTGGGGACTATAGTGACTAGTTAGTGATGGCTTTTGAGCAAGAGAGCCATATGTTCACATTTCAGATTTGGGAAAAGACTCATGTTGCAGCAACGCATAAAAGGCATTGCACCAGGAAAAGGCTATTTAGGAGGCTATGGCTGTAACCCAAGTAAAATATGAGGCCCTCAACTATGAAAGTGGTGCTGGAAAGAAGAGTGAAATTTACATGTCTTTTTCCTGTAACTTTCCCTTGACCTCTGTGCCTTCTCTCTATAACCTGGCACATGTGTATGAAAGATTGGACCTCCTAATGAATAACCCAATGAACTTTCTGAAGCCTCATCTTCTGTGACATTTTTTGTTATTAGTCACTGTGAACCAGTAATTCTTTTAAAAATCATTTTTCTCTTGGCCCTCATGTTACTACCTTACAATAGAAAGATTAATCCATATCTGCATCCCTCACTTCTATAAACATTGAGTCTTTGAATCTCTCTCTCTCTCTCTGCCCTTTCTGCTGTGTCCCTCTCTCCTTTTCTCTCTATTCTCCTCTCTAATCTCTCACTCAGATGATCTTCTGCTCTCAAGCTGCTTCTTTTACCACCATGTGGCTGGCTGCCTCCTTAGTTGAGATCCCTGGCCCCAGCCTTGCTCTTGAACTGCAGACCCACATTTGTAATAATCCACCTGATATCTCAGCAAGAATACTGTACCTTCTAAAGCTTAACTTGTACAAAAACCAAATTTATCATTTTTTTATCATCACCCCTCCCCAATTTTCCTATTATTTTTCAATAATTTTATCATTCCATTAGGCCTAGGTCAACTGCTACTCATCCATGAAGACCTTTATGACATACCTGACTATGCAAGTGATTTCCTTTTCTCAGCTGCTATTGTACCTGCTGTATGCTTGTCATGTTATATGCATTAATACGTTCAGTAATTTTTTTGTTAATGGGACAAATATTTATTAAGTCTATGTGTTTAGACTCTATGCTAGTAATTGAAAAATACAACATTGCACAAACCACCAAGCATTATTCCCCGCTTCCATGGAACATTTGTGTCCAGTTGTAATGTCCTTGTGTGTAGACTGTGTATCTGTATATAGCACAGGAATTGCCATATAGGGTTTTTGCAATAAACATTTGTTGGGTAAATTAATTAATATATGGATGAATCATCACAACTTTATCTTTTTCAATGTTGAAATATTTGGGGTGTTGGTGCAAAAATATTCACAGTGTAAGATTCTAGAGACAGGGTTATGTCATATACTTTTTTATAGAACCCACAACTTCCCAACTCACCGTATTTTATGTTTTTCCCTTTTGATCTTATAACCACTTGATTGTCCAAGATTGACAATGTATAAGTAAGAGAATACATTGAAAAAACATAGGTCATTCTTTTGTTTACACATTTTCAAAAGATAAATGATAGTATCTCAGAAAATAAGCTCATTTCCTGAAAAACTTTAGATGGATTTCTTATTACATGAGTTCTTCTCAGTCATTTTGGAAACATGAAAAAGGTCCATGATGAAATATACAAGAGAAAATGCCATGGAATTAACTTTATTTTCTAATCAGAAATGTCAAAACTTTTATCATGTACCAGGGTTCTCTGATAATTTAGTTCAATAAAAATTGTTAAGCCTAAAATTTGCATAGTTACTTGGTATAGGGAAGAGTTGAATAGGTTAAGAGAATTATGAAAATACCTTTTTTTTTTTAACCGATTAATCACATAGCTTTTTTTTTCTGTGTAATTTTTTTCTGGAGTAGTTGCTATGAAATATTAAATATATGGCATACTGCTGCTGTTAGATGTTTGAATACAAACACAAATAACAACGTATTATTTTATTATTTGTTTCCTTTCATTCAGAACTACAGATAATATAGAGCTCTTCAATTAGCCTTAGTGACTGCCAATAACAAGATTATCTTTATCTTAATCAGGGTTTCTCAACCTTTACGCCATTGATATTTTATGCCAGATAATTTTTTGTTGTGGGGGCGGTCTTGTACATTATATACGTAGCATATATAACATCTGCCTACTAGATGCAAATGATACCCCCAGAGGTGACAATTGATGTAGGAAAGACATTAGGGTTCGAAGCCAACAGCCAAGAAAGAATTCTTGAGACATCTTTAGTGCCAAAAGGTGATTTTATTAAAGCATGGGGACAGGACCCGTGGGCAGAAAGAGCTGCACTGGGGTCATGAGGAGTGGCCCATTATATATTTTCAAGTTGGGAAGGGGTTAGGGATAATGTAAGTCTCTAAGGAATTTTGGAAGCAAGGTTTCCAGGACCTTGAGGGGGCTAGTTATTGTTGGGAAAAGGTCACTACTTACCATCGTATAAAACCTGAGTCATGAGACCCTTCAGATGTATATCAATATGCGCCATATGCTTGGGGGATGATTGCCAACATGGATCTTGGTGGGTAGAGATAAAGGAAGTTTCCAAAAGAATTTTTATACGTTAAAGTACACTTACAAGATCCTTGGTAGTGGGGAGGGGTTCAAGCTAGTGTTGCGTTTTGCCCTTCGCAAAGTGTCAACATTGGGGCAGTTGAGTCCCTAGAGGAATGTCACTCTGCCTGTTTCAAGGGCTTGTCAGTGGGCTGTAGGCAGTAAGGAAATTTGGTAATTTTTGTTCTGCCTTTGTTTCCCACATCAACAATTACTAAATGTCCTTGGGACAAAGAGGTAAGGGGTGTGGAAATCATCCTGCTTGGGAAACAATGGCCTTAGTGATGTTGAATTATCCCAAACCTGCTGGAAATGAAGAATCACTTTTTAACATTTCCCTGAAACTGAAAAATGTGTTTCAAATTGACTATTTTATCTGATTTGTGTGACGGTCACACAATAAAAAAAATATGCAATCTTCTCCTTTCTTTCTCAGTGAAGATAAATCCTTCCTTGCTTTCCATCTCTGGAGATGTAAATTGAAGAAGACCGTCAGTCCCTGGCTCTCTTCAGGGAGACCTGAATGCAATTTCACACTTCCAATCGAATCCTTCTAATGAGCCCTGCTTTATGAAAAATAAAATCACCATATGTAATGTGAAAAATAAAAATACATTAGGAGAAAAATCTTTTTTAATTTTTCCAAAATCAAAATAAATTCCACTCAGCCAAAGAATTTGTAACTATAATGTGGTTATTCTTAACAAGTAAGTTATACTAATGTTGTTTTTACTTTCTCTGAGATGAAAACTAAAAGAATTTCTGAGAAAATTAAATTGATATAAGCATATTGTTACATAAAAATATCAAGTATAATCCAGACACTTTTGAGCTTTCATTTAAATGAAGAAGCAAAAATATTTCATATTAGTTACTACTGTCTTGAGGAAGAGAAAACCCCACAGAATAAATGGAAATGTAGAGATTTATATTTATCTTGTAAATGCAGCTTCAAAGGTAACAATTGGGAATTTTTTCGATCACATTTGTATGTCCACTTGTTTGTTTTCACACTGTGGATTTAAAGAGCTTTCAAATAGCAATTCCCTGAGCAGAGTAATTTTGCATGTGCTGTTATGTCTTCTGTAATGGAGAAAACAGAGCTAACAGATGATGTTCCTATCATTTAAAGCCATTTTCTTTCACCTAAATAAAAAGAAATAAGGGGGGGGGGGGAGAAAACTCATCTGTGAGGCAGAAAAAAAAAGAAAGACAAAAAGTTCAATGTGTTGAGCAACTGTGATTATGACATATTGATTATATTTTCTACATTGAGGAAAAAATATAAAATAAATGGAATTCCAGGCAAGCCTGAATAATGACCAGTGGGGCACTATTCCACTGTGCGTCTCCAAAGATTTCATTAAATGCCATTATATTGTTTGCATCTGGTTTGGACTCCATAAGACAAGCAAGGGTTAGAAGTAGGGATGATAGCATGTATGTATTGTCCTCTAGAAGCTATAATTTTCCAAACTTACTAAAGAATCTACATTTAATCCAACAAGAACCCATGTTCTCAAGGGCCATTTTAAACAGATGTTCAAACAGCTTTAGATCATTTCCCAGTGAATCAATTTGATTTTTGATGCAACACTTTTTTTTTCTTATTATTAATGATTACCCTAGTTTCACACTCTGTTAGTTGGATTTTTAAGAAATATTTAATTTTGACTAATCAGCAGGGCTGTTACAAATATACATATAGAAGAGTATCTAAAATGTAGATAAATACAATATAGATAAAAAATACCTGTCACTATTTGTGATTTTTATGCGCATCCAGGGAATTCATTTAGTAGTCAAAACAACTTTGCTTGAATCTTTAAAGCATTTCTTCTTTCAGAACAGTTACAGAATTTATCTTCCTTTTTGTCATTTAATGACCAACAACAACTACAGTAAGCCATTGTAAGGTAAAACAAGCTTATAAATATTTAAGAAATTGGGTGCCTGGGTAACTCAGTCAGTTAAGCGTCTGCTTTCCTCTCCAGTCAGGTTGTAATCTCAGGGTCCTGGGACTCTGGGATCAAGCCCCATGTTGTGCGCCCTGCTCAGTGGGGAGTCTGCTTCTCCCTCTCCCTCTGCCCCTCCCCTGCTTGGCAGGAGCTCTCTGTCTCTCTCAAATAAATAAATAAATACGTAAAATCTTAAAAAAAATTAATTTAGTACCCTGCATTAATACTTACATAACTTCATATTCAGCTGAAGTTGAGGACAAAAAAATAGTTCATCTTAACAGAACTTAAAAAAAACTTCCATTATTATATATTAGGAATTTTTAAATGTCTTCCTATGTAATTTACCTTTTGTTAATTTATTATCTGTCTCCCCTACCTGAAATATAAATTTCATGAGATTCCAGAATTTTGTCTATGTTCGTTGCTTTAGGTCTTAGAGGTAGCAACATGCCTGGTATAAATTTGGCACACAAATATTGGTTGAATGACTGAGTGTGTGACTGAATAAAGTCTATTCAAATATGATTCCAGAAAAAAAATTAAAAAATAGTTTGCCTTCATTTTTTTTTTTTTTTAACAATAGAATGCTATACATTACTCGGGTGCTCACTGAGGTAAGTGACTTTGATCCCCTTTATCTATTTCACCCATCCTTCCAACCCGCCTCCCCTCTGGCAACTGCCAGTTTGTTATCTGTATTTAAGAGTCTGGTTTTTTGTTTTTTTTATAGTTTGTCTCCTTTCTCTTTGTTTGTCCATTTGTTTGGTTTCTCAAATTTCATATATGTGTGAAATCATGTGGTATTTGATTTAATCTGATTGACTTATTTCACTTAACATTATACCCTCTAGGTCCATCTATGTCATTGGAAATGGCAGGATCTCATTCTGTTTTATGCCTGAGTAATATTCCATTACACACACACACACACACACACACACACACACACACACACACACACATACATACATATATTCTACACCTTTATCCATTTACCTATTGATGAAAACCTGGGTTACTTCCGTATCTTGGCTATTATAAATAATGTGGCACTAAACACAGGGGTGCATATATTTCTTTTCAAATTAGTGTTTTCATTTTCTTTTTTTTATTTAAGATTTTATTTATTTATTTGGCAGAGAGCACAAGCAGGGGGAGCAGCAGGCAGAGGGAGAGGGAGAAGTAGGCCCCCCACTGGGCAGAGACCCCCAATGTGGGACTCGATTCCAAGACCCTGGGATCATGACCTGAGCCGAAGACAGACACTTAACCAACTGAGCCACCCAGGCGCCCCTAGTGTTTTCATTTTCTTTGGATAAAAACCCAGTAGTGGAGTTACTGCATCACATGGTAATTTTATTTTTAATTTTTTGCCGAACTTTTCCACGGTGGCTGCACCAATTTGCATTCCTACTAACAATACGTGAGGGTTCCTTTCTTCCCATATCCTCACCAACACTTGTTATTTCTTTTCTTTTTGCTTCTAGCCATTCCAACAGGTAGAAGGTGATATCTCATTGTGGTTTTGATTCACATTTTTCTGATGGTTAATGATATTGAGCATTTTTCATGTGCCTGTTGGCCATCTGTATGCCTTCTTTAGAAAAATGTCCATTCAGGTCCTCTGCCCATTTTTTATTTGGATTATTTGTTTGGAGGTGTTGAATTGTATAACTTCTTTATATATTTTATATTAACGCCCTTACCAGGTATACCATTTGCAAATATCTTCTCCCATTCATTAGGTTGCGTTTTTGTTTTGGTGATGGTTTCCTTCACTGTGCAAAAGCTTTCTATCTTGGTGTAGTCCCAATACTTTAATTTTGCTTTTGTTTCCCTTGCCTAAACAGACATCTAGAAAAATATTATAAGGCCAATGTCAAAGAACTTACCACCTGTGTTTTCTTCTAGGAGTTTTATGGTTTCAGGTCACATTTAAGTATTTAATTTGCCCTCATTTTTAAAAATTTAAATGCCAAAGTCTAACACGAAAACAATTTTGCTTATAAATCCAAACAACTAATAAATACAGGTGTTTATATTCAGATTGATCTGAGTATAAATTTTGGTGGTTGCCACAGACTTTCAATAACTTCAAGCAAGTAACTTAACTTCTCTGAGTTTTATATTCACTTCCAGAAATGTTGGGAAATCACTTAAAGGGAACAAAATTCCTAGTAAATGCCAAATGGAAACAGAATACTACTTTATGGGATGTCTTTTTAATAATTACATCACTGAGGTAACTGAGAAGTTATGTATTCGCACACCCTGAACAGAAAAAATAATCTATCATTCGCTTAAATCTACCTATTCCACGTCATGTGTGGCCTTGCAAATAGTAGGCCTACTGTGTGGTTGATGCAGTTTCACTTTGGATTTTGTGCCTTGCATAATTATAGCAATAGTAACATTATGCCTACTGTCAGAGCATATTAATCCATTCTTATATGGGAGTAGGAAGAGTACTTTTGGACAGCTTTTCTTAAGGTGATATAAAATAAAGATCTAGAATCATGCGATACTCTTTCTACTTTCTCTTTTCCATTAGTGAAATTATAAATTAAATTTGAGGCAGGTAGGTAGAAAAGAAATTATACAGACAGAGCAATACAACTATGGTTATTTTTTTGATGCCAAGATATCAATACTGAAAGTGACAAGATTAGTCAGTCACCCAGGTAGATTTATCTAATCATTCGCAAGTGATTATTTCTGATTAAGTTCAGTGTTCAGAAGCAGTTGCTTTGTAGGAATAAAGTCAGTGAAGTCAGTCACACTGGGTTCTAATCTAGAATTTACTACATAATAGTTAGACAACATGAAACAAATTATTTAACCTCAACTTTCCCAAACTCATTATCTTAACTTGCCATTGTCACTTCAGCATAGTATATTTTGATTAATTTAATTTCTTTGAGATATTATATGTTAAGATTCAGTGTCCAAGTGATATTTGATATTTAATAAATTATAGTTACTATTATTGTCTACCTAAACCTACACTTTCACATCTAGCATATAATAGAACTCTATAGCTAAAGCCAAGAATAACAAACTAAGGATATTTTAGCATCTTGGAGGCAACTGCCAATGACCCACTCTGTAACCAAGCTCCATTTTAGTTTATTCTTTCATCAGATTATATTCTATTTTTTGTTGCCATTTTGCCTATTTCACTTACCTGTGATTATTCTCTTACTGGCTTGATTCCTAGCACTCACTAAAATTTATTGCTTAGAAATTCCTTTTTAAAATTCTGGTTAAAAATACCTTACTCTCAACTCTCAGTATCAAATCTCTGCTTACCTAAAGCTCTCCAGTGTCAAAGGTTTGCAAAAACCATCACAATGATTTACACTGGGTAAGAAATCTAATTCTGTTTTAGTTAGAATAGACACCCCCAAATATATAATGGCTGTAAACAATAGAAATTTATTTTTTATTCATTATAACTTTTCTTTTTCTAATCATAATTTTTAAAAGTTTCCCCTCCATGTAGTAATTCAGGAATGCAGCTTCTCTCCATCTTGTGGCTCCAGCATTCCCTACATTTTTATTGTCATTTGCATCAAGCCCTCCAAAAGGAAAGAGAATTGTGGGTTAGAAAGAACACACATCACTTCAACTTTATTTCCCTTGGCTAGAATTCAATCATGTAGACCTCCTTACTGAAGGGAATGCTGGGAAACATACTCTAGTTGTGTGCCCATAAAGTAAAGGAGGGCATGGATTTTAGTAAACAGAAAGTATCTTTACCACAATCATTAAATCTAGCTTTTAATGATCTATCATCTATCTATCTCATCTATCAGTTTGCTTCTGCTCTAGACTTAGTACTTTCTTTCCCCCAAATATTTTTATGGCATTGAACTTGCAGCTTCCTCTTGCCTGAAGTATTCTACCTTTAGATTATTCATTCCTTTATCTTTCTTATCCTTTAGATCTCATTTCCAATGTCACCCCTGGAAGCCATTTTTTTTTTTTAATTTTCCATTCTAAATTCCAACCTACAGACATTTCCTTTCATATTACCTTGTTTAACTGCCTTGAGAACATTTACCTTTCTACAATAACTTCTGAGGGTAACTATGTGAAGTTGGGCCAAATTTTATAGGCTAAGGGCACAGTCCTTCACAAAACTGCCATCCTTTCAGACACTAGCCTCAAGCTTGAGGGTTCCTAGGCCACCTGCAATTTATGTCAAACTATCTGCCGGTTTGGGAGTTCTCATTACCCCCTCAGTTTTGATAATTCACTAGGACAAATCATAGAACTCAGAAAAATGCTCTACTTACAATTACAGTTTTATTATAGCGAAAAGCATACAAATAACAATCAGCCAAAAGAAGAGATACGTGGGATGAGGTCTATGAGGGTCCCAGATTACAGCTACTTGTTCCCTCACCCACGAAGTCAGGATGAGTCACATCCCCCACTCCCACACATTAATGTATTACCAATCCTGGAAGCACACCCAAGCTTTACTGTTCAGTTTTTATTGGGGTTTTATTAAATTTATAGGCAATTCATTGAGTCATTGTCCCTGTGGTTGAACTCAATCTCTAGCTTCTCAGAGTTTGACTGCTATTATTTGGCTCAAAACCTAATACTCTAATCACATGGCCAGTCTTTCTGGCATGGCCAGCCCTTATTCTAAGTCTTCTCACTAGTGTAAATAATCCAGGAGCCCACCATAAATCATCTTATTAGGGTAAATTATCAGGATCCACCATGAATAAAAAAGACACTCCTATCACTCAGGAAATTCCAAGGATTCAGAGGCTACCTCCTAGGAACTGAGGCAAAGGCCAGGCAAATTCTTTATTATACAACACTTTCTCTGAAATGATTTTGTACATTTATTTTTCAGTCTCTACTCTTCCTAAGTTTAATGAGGCAAAAAATCTTGTTTACCTTGTTAGTAAGTACAGAAAAGTAATTTGTAAATAGGTAAGTATTTATGAAATGAAAAACTATAAACTATCAATTCTGACCTGGCTAGTTTAATAGAAAATTTTGGCAACCAGTTAGTTCTTGAGGCAACTTTAGGCTATGGTATATGGGCCCCCAAATCATAGCTTAATTGAAGTTTTAATTATGTAGAGAAATATGTTTTTACTCTTTGCTGTTTGGTATTGAATCTTAACACTACTACTTATGCATTGCTCTGTGCTTCATTTTCCAATTTCAATACAGTGATAATAACCCTACTTCTTTGTGAGGGTCAAATAAATGTCTGAAAAGCTGTTTGAAGGGCACCTAATATATTAAAATTTTTAATAATCATCATTTATTATTAAAGATACTGTGATTTGGTGTAAAAAGGTGTTGTCATTGAAATGGGAGAGTCACTGAAGTAAATCAAGCATCATTATTAACCTTACAGAGATTAACACAGACCAGCCAACATATTCATTAAATAAATTTTCTTTTCAGAAGAAGTCCTTGATTGATGTTATTTAACTTTATTTGAAATTCACTATATTAGATGTGCTGTGGGATAATCAGATAGACTATCTCTTAAAACTATACAAAATATCTAGAAAAAGAAAAAAAGATTCATTGTCAAAAAGATTATACCCAATGTCTTTGAAGCCAGAGAATGTATATTAAGATTTGTCTCTCTCCCAGTGTCTTAACTGTCACCTGATAGTAAGATCTAAGTAAATAAAATCAATTTAGTCGATCAGATAATAAGCAAATTTATATATGTAAAACTATGTGTACTACACTTATCAGGTTATATACATTTATGAAATTATGCCATGAAAATGGTTCCCAGGTCAAAAAATAGTCAAGGAATTCAGTGCTGGACTTATCATTTTAAATATTCAACTGTTGGGGTGCTGTGGGTGGCTCAGCCGGTTAAGCGTCTGACTCTTGATTTTAGTTCACGTCATGATCTGTGTCATGAGATCGAGCCCTGCATTGAGCTCACGCTGAGAGGGGAGGTTGCTTGAGATTCTCTCTCCCTCTCCTTCTGCCCCTCCCCTTACTCACACGTGTGCACACCTATGCTCTCTCTTTCTCAAATATATAAATCTTTAAAAAATAAATATTCAACTGTTGATTATGACTATACTAAAATTTAATGTATAAAATCAAAAGATGTGCTAATAAAAAAATAATTTTTATTTTAGCAGTTTCAGACTTTTTTTAAATGTTTTATTTATTTATTCATGAGAGTCAGAGAGAGAGAGAGAGAGAGAGAGAGAGGCAGAGGCAGAGGGAGAATCAGGCTCCCCACTGAGCAGGGAGCCCAATGCGGGGCTTGATCCCAGGACCCTGGGATCATGACCTAGCTGAAGGCAGATGTTTAACCATCTGAGCCACTCAGGCACACCAGTTTCAGACATTTTTAAGTATGCAGTTATTACTTTTATAATTAATAAAGATTAAAAAGTTAAAAACAATAACTTTTGGTTTTTATATCAGATGAAATTTACTGAGGAATTTAATTGTATTTCTCACAAAATTAAAAATGACCGCATTTAGGAAAATCATACATTTTCCTTCCTACACCAAGAATTTCATGTTGAATTTCATTTCAAAACAAAGGCATTGCATTTTGGGTGCTGTAAAGAGCTTCTGAAGACTTCTTAATTCATTTAATAGATTATTTATTGAATGCCTGGTATGGCCAGGCCCTCTCCTCTCCTAGATTCTAAGACATAGTATCAAATAATACAGAAATTCCAGTCCCCTTGCAGCTTTCATTTGAGTCATGATACCGACTACTTTGGGGGAAGAAAAAGATCTACAATTTAACAAACAGAAAGCCATATATCAATTTCACCTTATCATTCTATACTTAGTATTCCTTCAGTATTTGGGCACATATTTATTTTGTGCCTCCTAAGTGTGAAATATGTGCTTGATCCTAAGGATAAAGTAAAAAAAAGAGATGGGTGATTGGTGTCATAATGAAGCAAAGAAAATACAGGACAGAATTTCATGGATAATAGAATTTTTAAATGACTCTACAAATAATGGCTTGATTAAAGTTTCTATGACGGTGATAAATACATTTTTACACTTTCTTAAATTTGCAAGGGCCTACCTAAAGGAAGACCTTTCCTTCGTTTAAAGAGCTGAGTTTCTGAAAGACTGCATTATTTACTCTAGTTAAGGATAGAAGCAAGGATAAAACACATCTCCTGAGACCACAGCCAAAATTCTCTCTACCTTAACACCTTCCTTTCAGTTTCTCATGAAAATAAGCTCCACAGTATGTTTGGAAAGATTCACACCCTGAAATCTTGATGTCTGAAAATGTTAACCAGATTATTTAGCCTACTTTTCATACTGATTTTTCTTTTTTTTTTCTTTTGCAAATGTGTGTTCTTTGGGACAAGAATGGAAGAAAAAGCCTTGTTCACTGATCAAATTTTAAGATCCCATAAAGACAACAGAACCAAAGCATTCTGGGCACCATTGTCAGTATCCACCTTCAGTTGAGTGGGTTAGATCTCTAAACCAGAAAGAAAATGTTCCTTCTCTCAGCATCCTAATCACATCTTTCATATTTTCAGTAATCAGGGTGACAATCAGGGCTTTGTTGTTTTTTACTTCAAGTAATATTGCGAGATGAAATAGAGGATGTCCAGTTAAGTTTGAATTTCAGATAAACAATAATGTTTCACAAAAGTATGTCCTATGATACTTTTATTTGCTAAAATTGTCAACCCCACTTTGGAAAGAAAGCAATTGCAGTTGCTCTGGTCAGTGAAAGATGTGGTCGAAAGAAAAATTTAAAACAGAAAAAGAATTCTACAGCATTTTTTTTTAAGATTTATTTATTTGACAGAGAGAGACACAGTGAGAGCGGCACACAAGCAGGGGGAGCAGGAGAGGGAGAAGCAGGCTCCCCGCCGAGCAAGGAGCCCGATGTGGGGCTCGATCCCAGGACCCTGGGACCATGACCTGAGCCGAAGGTAGGCGCTTAACGACTGAGCCACCCAAGTGCCCCTCTATAACATTTTTCTGACACACTTGCACTGAACAGTTTTTTTAAGTGCAATAAAATATTAAAGTATGGAAATAGTTATATGTCTGACTGATGATTCCAGTTCCAAGACATTCATTAAAGAGTGGCTCAGCTTCAGTGATATATGCTACCCATGAAAATTTCTTCAAAATTCTCTCAATGAGCTGTTGCTCTGCCTAGTATTGATTTTGTATCTGTATTTTAGGGTGAATCAAGTGGAGCTGTTCTCAGTTTTCTACACATTTGGCATTTATATTTCTATACTGACTGGGCCTGACAAACCAAAAAATAGATTCCCATCCTTACTGTCACTTTCTCCTCAGCTGAATTGTAATGGAATAGAATAATGAATGGTTTTACAATGAATATTTTGTACAAAACCTTTGCTAAATCTCCTTGTTCTGTGGCCAATGTTGTCTATCAGTAGCATAGTGATGATTTTTTTTAAAGATTTTATATATTTATTTGAGAAAGAGAGAGAGAGCATGAGCAGGGGGAAGGTCAAATGTAGAGGGAGAAGCAGATTCCCAGCTGAGCAGGGAGCCTGACTTGATCCCAGGCCTCTGGGATCATGACCTGAGCAGAAGACAGATGCTCAACCGCTTAACCAATTGAGCCACCCAGGTGCCCTAGCATAGTGATAATTTTATTACCACAGAGGAATATGCCCTATGGTATATTGAACCTGCTAATTCAAAAATTAAAAGGAGGGGACGCCTGGGTGGCTCAGTAGGTTTAGCTCCTGCCTTCTGCTCAGATCATGATCCCAAGGTCCTGGGATCGAGTCCCACATTGGGCTCCTTGCTCAGCAGGGAGACTGTTTCTCCCTCTGCCTGCCACCACCCCCCCCCCCAGCTTGTGCACTCTCTCTCTCTCTGACAAATAAATAAATAAAATCTTAAAAAAATAAAGGAGAAAATACTTAAAAATATAAACTAAAAATCATATACTCAGATGCATATATTATTCAAAAAACATATACCTGAAGAGATCAAAAGGTCAGTGATCTTGTTAGTCAAATCCTTATTGATTTTCAAAAGGTCAGTGATCTTGTTAATCAAATCCATATTGATTTTTATAGTAAATGAACCTATATTTTCAAGTATAAATCAATACTGATAGAAGGAGTTGTTTCTTTAAATGAGCATTTTCTTTCACATAATTCCAGTTAATACCTAGTTTTCTCAAATTAAAATGCTCTAATTTTATTGATGAACTATAATAGTGAATGTTTTCCTGTACCTTCTTTAAAAATATCAAAATTAAACAAGCTATAATTCCACTATAAAGTATAATTTCAAAGTTGTATCTTCATTTAAAAAAACCCACATTGTTATAAAACTGAAAAGGGTGCTGCTATGCTCAAAAAAAAGTAATGTGTAAAATGTTATGAAACTAAAAGAAAATGGATTTTTAGGAATCTCTTTTTAAATATCTTGACCATAGCTGCTAGATATTGATACCTATCTTCATGAAGATAAGAGCTGATTATAGAGGAGAATGCCATACACCTAACATGACATCAAACAAAAAGATCAGAAATGGAAAGCACGTAGAAGAATCACCAGCAAGATTGATTAAGTAATCAAAGATCAAGAGTCCTGCCATTTTAAACACTGGTTTGCAGTCTAGGAAAAAGGAATACTGCAGAGAGCAGGGACTAAACCTAAATTCATTCATTGGCTGAATTAGATTAAGAATGTAACATTTACACAATTGGAAAATTTCCAATTTCACTCTATGTCAGTGGTGAAAATCTTGACACTTCTCTCTGAAGAGTATTCTAACTCGTTATAAATTATTAGTCAAACAGGTGTAAGTTGCATCTTAAGTATCTTCAGCAGTGCTTCTGTCTGGGCTTAGATAGCTCTGAAGGGAATAGATCTTTCAAGTTTATTCCAGTCTAACTCTTGAGCTGTTCTGGCTGAGAGAAAAGGAATACCTTGCAAGGTGAGTAAACAAACAAAATACATCTAGAAGATGGGACAATCCCAAACCTCTAGGTCAAAAACATATTTTATATGTCTATATAGTTGATAGGCATATAATTTATACAAAATTAAATATAGAATTTTCAGAAGTATTTTACTTTCCAGAAGTATTCTACTTTTCAGAAGTATTCAACTGAAGGAAGAGCCAATGGGCAGTTGGGGAGGAAGCAGAGATGAAACAAGGTATTATTTACTGAAATTGTGCTCCATTTGATTTGAGTGGGGAGAGATCAGGTATTGTTTCTTACAGAGAATAATGTGCATGACAGGGAAACTGTAAGTTTTAGCATACTGTTAAAGAAATAGCCCTGAAGTGAATGGATATTTTAATTTCATTTCAACAAAATTTTCTGAATTGGTTAGATATAAAACACTGTATTCAGAACCACAACAACCGCAAACAGGATAATTCATGGAAACTATTCATAGAAAAATTTTGGTAGTACATGTATAAAACAATGTGCAGTTTCTATAATGCACTAGAAAACCTACTCTAGGGCATTCACAGAAAAACATTCATCTGGACAATCATTCCTTTCTCCACAGTGCCTAGTATGTTTCCTGGAAAATTCAATAAATAATTATCTAATTAATGCATAAATGAGTTGTGAAATACCAGAACAGAGAGTAATTAATTCTGCATGGGGAAGTCTGGAAAGGTTTCAAAGAGAAGCTAACATTTGAATTGGGTCTTGAAAGATAAATGAAATATTAACAAGCAGTTAGAAAGAGCAGAGCATCCAAGCCAGAAGCAACAACATGCAAAATAGGCGCAGTTTCCTATTATCTTCAGGAATAGTGTTCAGTCTGGTTTTGTTGAGCTATAAGTTGTATATAGAACTTAAGAGGTCCATGGTAGAAAATGGTGTGAAAATGTAAATTGAAGCCAGATAATAACTAATGATCTGAATTCAAATCAGTTTTAATTTACCATAACAATGTAAATTCATGCAATTTATTTTAACATTTCTGGGCTTAAATGCCTGATAATTTTTTTTAAATTTTAAAGTGTGTTCATTCATTTAACATGTATTAATCAAGTCTTACCATGAAGAAGTCACTGGTCTAATCACTGGAGCACAGCCTCAAACAGAAGACAAATATCCATTCTTATATGGAAAGTATAGCTTAGTAAGTGTTACAGATGGTTAGAGAGGCAAAAAAAAAAGCAAGTGTAACAAAAATCTGCAATATTTATTTATTTAGAAATATTTGTTGAACAGCTCTGTATGCCAATCACCATTTAAAACATATACACACACATAAAATCCTTGCACTATAGATTTATGTTAGATAAAAAAGTTAAGATTTAAAAAAAAAAGGATCTGAGGCTAAAGGGTTACTAAAGCCAGTTTTATTTTATTTTTCCCCCAGCCCTGAACCCAGTTTTAGAGAGTTAGGTAGTTCTAATAGAATCAGAAAAACTTCTAAGAAAATAAGACATTTGAGCAGAGACCTTAAAAAATGAGGAAAGTAAATCAAAAGAACATTGTGGAAGAAACCCAATATTGAGTATCTTTGTTGTGGTACAAAAACATCTGTGAATAATGTACCTGGAATAAGTCAAATGAGGGAGAAAATCAGAAGCTAATATTAGAGAATGATCTGGGGCCATGATTATGAGTTTTTCATTAGCCAATGGAATAATGTGGGAACATATTTGACGGTTTTAAGCACAGAAGTTACTGGATCTGATTTATTACTTTACATAACCCAATTGCTGTGTTGAAACTAGAGCAAAGTGTAGAAACAGAGAAAAGAGTTATGTGTGATTATAATAATCCTGGTAGGGGACGATGGGGGCTTGATCTTATTCTATATGATTTACAGAGGTAGAGTCAGCGAGATTTGTTGATAAATTGAATGTGAATAATGAGAAAATTGGAATATCAAGAGATGCATTTGATATAGTACATCAAATATGATCTAAGCAAATGGAAAGACAGAGTTGCCATACACTCAGAAATGAGCACCTTTGTGAGGGAAAGAGCAGAAGTTCAGTATCGTATACATTAACACTGGGGATACCTAGTGGCATATTCAAGCAGACAACGTTAAACAAGCTGTTGAAATATTTAAATATGGAGTTCAGGAGAGTGACCTAAGCTGTAAATGTGAATTTGAAGCAATCAGTCTTTGGATGGCATTTAAATATACATTCTGGGTAAGGTCAAAAGATTGTCAATAAAAAAGAAAAGTACAAAGATTGAACCAAATGGTATTGCAGTGTTTAGGGAATTCGGGAAAAGAAGGAGAAAATTGCAAAGAAGAAATGACTAGTAAAGTAGGAGAATCAAGCGAGATTGATAGTCTGCATTCAACTGTTAGAAGAATTCCAAGTAGTTGTATGATTAGCAATGTCAGAGGCTGCTGAGTGGTCAAACAAGATGTGAAATGAGAGCTGACCCTTGGGTTTCCACAATGTAGAGATCACTGGTCACCTTGGTCGGAGTGGTTTCAGTGGAATGATGGTGACAACAAAATATACTGAAGTGGGTAATATAAGAATGGGAGGAGATGAAATGGAGCCATTGAAACTCTCTGGAGAAGTTTAGAGATTTGGGATGCTAGATAGTGGGAGTGTGGGGTTAAGGGAGGAGAATTTTAAGAAAAAAGCTAACGTAATACATTTGTGTGTTCTGTTGGAAAAGATAGCAGAGAGGGAAAATTGATGACACAAAAGAGAAAGTGAAGAAAATCAGAAGTGATACCCTCAAGGAGATGAGATGGACAAGTGGAGGAGTTGGCCTCAGTGCAAGAATGATTCATCCACTGTAATTAAAAGGAAGGAAAATATTTAGGTACAGACTCAGGTAGAATGATATATTTAATGATAGGATTTTTGGAAATTCTTTTCTAATTGCATCTATTATCTCAGTCATTGAGAAGCAAAATTATCAGCTGAGAGTATGGAGAAGAAAGAGTTGTGAAATAGTCATGAAAAAGTAAGAGTAAATTGACTAGGGAAATATAGTAAAATTGCCTGGGAGTGCTAAGGCCCACTGGAGATCCTGGTCATGAAATTAAGTGAGATCAGCCAGCATGGTTTTCTGCTTTTGTGTAGATATAGTGAACTGTCACGGAGTTGAGTAGGTGGCAAAATGAATTAAAGTATTGCAGTTGTTATAACAGTTGCTGAGGTTGCTACAGTATTCAAGTAACCAAATATATATGAAAGAACTTTGAAAGCTATAAAGTACCATGGAGGTATACTTCATCACCAGGGTCCAGTACTGTAGGTTCCTATGTAGTAGCTTTGTTTTATGAATGAAAGTCAGACTGCCAATTATTGGTGCCAGTCTTTAAAGTAGATCAAAGATGCCTAGTAGCCTCACAAGTCTTGAAACCTGTACCTGACAGATCATAAAGTAAGTTAAATTTCACATTACAACATAAAAAGAATTAAAAGGACCTGGCCAAGAATTTACATATATAACTGAGCCAAGGCCTGTAGCATTTTCATTTATCGGGATGCTTGCAAACTCCCTTGAAGCCAATATTATTATGAGATTCTAATAGACAAATTTTACTTTAGGATTTAAAAAGTCCATGCTTTCTCTATATGTCATGTTAATAACTTTCCTTCCATGAAAAAAAAAAAAGGATGCTTTTGCCAGTTATTTCCCTGAAGATTCCTCTGTGAAACAAGTGTTCCACTCCAAGAAATTCTTTTCATATTGCAAGATTAGATCAATTTCATTCATTACCATCACCCTTGGCAATCCCTGTAGGACTTTTTCGGAATAATTGAGTAATTCAACAAATTCAACAATGGTTTCAGCTTTCCCATAACTGAAGAATGGTTTTTTAGAATCTTCATTTTCCATTCAAAGCTTTGGGAAAGGAATTGCAATTTTAAAGGCAAGAAAGAATATACATTTGACTGAATGGATTTTCAGTGTTTGGCTTGAAAATAATGTCTTTCCAAGCAAGGTAACATTTTCTCATTTCTTTTCAATCATTTTACTTTTAAACTTTCTAAACTGCCTCTTAGTTTCATATATAATTTTATATTTAAACACACATTCTTTCTTAGATAATTATGTTCACTTATTTTATGATGATGTTAAAATTGATATTTTGTTGCTAAAATATTTTTATCATATTTGATTATTAAACTGTTAATACTGGATTGATAAAAATATCAATATGATGAAAATGGTCATGATCAAGAGAATTCTTAAAATGCTTCAACTAAAATGCACCATTAATTACCAATGTAACTATTGTATAATTTACTCAAACATAAATTCCTAAGATCAATCAGCAAGAGTTAAAAAAAAAAGAGAAAGAAAACTAATTACTAATATTTATGTGCTTACAATAGGAACAGAACTATTAGTCAAATATGTTGTGATTGCAAACTTAACATTGTAAGTTACAATAAATACCTGAGAAAATAACTTGGTTTAACCCAAATTTCAATATTTATAGATGCAATTCTGATTATTTAAGTATGTATAATTAGAATTTTTGATGAAAATATTGTATTGTAATCTTATAATCCACCAGGGAAAAATATGAGAAAATTGCATTCAAGTGGATAAAAAAATTAAATGGAAATAAGGATTCTTCTCAACATATTAAATATATTTAAAATAAAAAAATCTTAGGGGCACCTGGGTGGTGCAGTTGGTTGAGTGCTGACTCTTGGTTTCGGCTCAGGTCCTGATCTCAGGGTCATGGGATCGAGGCGCATCAGCCTCTGGGCTCATGGTGGAGTCTGCTTGAGATTCTCTCTCCCTCTCCCTCTACCCCTTCCACTCATATGCTCTCTCTCTCTCTCCCTCAAATAAATAAACAAATCTTTAAAAAATATCTTAAATTGTTAAGCAGTAAGAGCATAGCATCAAAATACTGTATTGGAAATGCTACAAGGGGTTAGTCTAGAAAGAGCTCATACAATTCTTCCCCTTTTTTATGGAAATGAGAGAATTCTGGTCCAGAAAAATTTCCTACCTAAGTTACAAAACTCTACCAAGTCCTCCAAATCTACTTCCTCCATGTTTAATAAGTAATCACATGTTTTAAAAAATTAAAACCATAGAAAATATAGGCATATCTAAGGTTGAGGCAAGATGACAGGTACATATCCTCTGAGGATGGAAGAGAATTATAGCATTATATATTGGGCAATACACTGGCAAAAGTATCTTTCCTAAGTATCATGGAGGCAGGGAGCAGGAATAAGGATATTCTCAGATAAAAGCAAAAAAAAAAAAAAAAAGACTTGTTGCTTAGCAAACCTACCCTTAAAAAAAGGGCTAAAGGGAATTCTCAAACTAGAAAGGAAACAAAAGCAAAGGAAGACATGGAACATCAAAAAGGAAAGAAAAATATTGGAATTGTTAAAAAGTTAGACTATTTACTTCTCATGAGTCTCTTAAATTATATTTGATGATTGAAGCAAAGTTATAATATCATTTCATGTGGTGCTAAAGGTATGCAGAAGAAATTCTTAAGACAATTACATCCCCAAGATGGGGAGGGTAATGGGACCTAAATGGAAGGAAGCTTTCTACATTTCACTCCAAGGCCATATAAAACATCAATATCAGTCAACTCTGATAAGTTATGCATGTCACCACTATAGCAAGTGCTAAGAAAAGTATGCAAAGTGATATACTTGAACACACTACAGATAAAAGAAAATCTGAGAAGGTGAGAAAAGATCTGAGGATGCTGTTATGAGTATCATAAAAAATATACACCCCTTGAAAACATGGTCATTACAGATCTTCTTCCTGGTAGACATTTTGAAGAAATCATTTCTGTGTCCTGGATAAAATATATCCCTTTGAAACAAGCTAGACATATTACACTGCTCACTCCAAATGGACTCTGCTGGTTTTGTAGCCATAAAATATTTCTCAGATTATTATGAATAAGATTTGTTTTGACCCCCTATAAGTAATTCCAGGACCCACAAGAGTTCATGAGAGATGGCAGAAAAAAGTGCTTAAAAATGCTAGTCTATAGACTGGCCCCAAAACCTAATTTTCTCTATACTATAGATGAGGAAGTAATTATATGAATTAATGAATATGTTCTTGTGAGGAGTAAATGACACACAACTGAATTTTGGATCACACCTTTTTCAGAAGTTGAGTATTCCCTAGATAAATACAAGCTTACATCAGTATTTTTTTTCATGTTCGGTAGCCTCCTTCTTTTCTAAATGAGTGTTGTCTGATGTCTCCCGTATTTAGGAAACTAAATATATCACCACTGATAAAGCATGAGATTAGCAAACTTTTTGTATAGTCAGTTAATAAATAATTTAGGTTTTGTGGGCTACCTGGACTCTGGAAAATGCTTAATTCTGCTGTGTAATATGAAAGCAGTCATGGGCAATATGTAAACCAATGGGCGTGGTGAGATTTCAAGAAAATTTTATTTACAAAAACAGGTGGTGAGGGGCGCCTGGGTGGCTCAGTCGTTGGGCGTCTGCCTTTGGCTCAGGTCATGATCCCGGAGTCCTGGGATTGAGCCCCGCATTGGGCTCCCAGCTCCGTGGGAAGCCCGCTTCTCCCTCTCCCACTTCCCCTGCTGGTGTTTCCTCTCTCACTATCAAATAAATAAATAAAATCTTTAAAAAAAAAAAAAACAGGTGGTGAGACAAATTTGTCTCACAAGTCATAGTTTACCAACTCTGAGAAGGGGACTTAAAATTGAAACTTCTATAGCAGGGTCTAGAGACTTTCTCAGAAGTGTTCTGCCTATTCCATTGCTTTGATTAATAGCCATTGCCTGAAAAAAGGAAATTTTATTAAGCATGAATAAAATGATGCCACATCTCAGTCAGTCCTTCCTATGACATGAATGCTTTTGTTTCAGTTATGATTAGTTTTAAATCTTCACGTGGCTTTCTCTTACGGTGAGAACTATGAAATATTTATTATTTATTTAATAAATGCCATCTTGTGACAAAAGAATGTATTATTCAAACTCATAATAAATCATTTTAGTCTCACTCGTTTAATGTTTTATAAAAGAAAGCAATGTAGAGTATAAAATCTAAGTCTTATCTTTATAGCAAATGAAAGTAAAAGAGAGAGAGATTAGGTAACTTACACATTAAATTGCTAAATTTGTGTCACAGATAAGAAATAGCACTGAGGCCTGGCCAAAAGATCAGTCTTATTTTGTTATTTTGAAGTTCAAAAATATATAATCATGTCCAACAGATTTTTCAACTGAGTTACAAAAGCAATTCCAAGGAGAAAGGCAGCCTTTTCAATAAATGTTGCTGGAGCAATTGGATATCCAAAGGCAAACAAAACAAAACAAAATAAAAAACTACCTCAATCTAAACTTCATACTTTATATAAAATTAATTCAAACTGGATCACTGACTAAAGCGTAAACCCACAAAACTTTTAAGGAGAAAAACAACAGAAGAAAATCTTTCAGAACTAGGGCTTGGGCAGAGTATTCTTATACTTGACCAAAAGCAAAATCTGTAAAAAGGAAAACTGATAAATTGGACTTTATCAAAATTAACAACTTTTGCTTTGTGAAATACCTTGTGAAAAGGATGAAAAAACAAGCAACACACAGTGAGAAAATATTTGCAAACCACATATCCAATAAAACTCTAATATCTAGAAAATACAAAGAACTCTCAGAGGTCAACAGTAAAAAAGCAAAAAAGTCAACAGGAAAATGAACAAAACACAGATATTTCACCAAACATAATACATAGATTGCAAGCAAGCACGTAAAAAGTGTTCACATCGCTAGGCATTAAGGAAATACAAATTAAAACAACACTATATCACTACATACGTTAGAATGGCTAAAATTTGGAGAAAAATAATAATGATGACACAAAATGCTAGTGAGACCGTAGATTGTGGAAGGGTAAATGTTTTTCACTCTGGACAACAGCTTGAAAGTTTCTTGTAAAACTAAACATGTAATTACTATTAAGATCCAGCAGTTACTGTCTTAGACATTTATTCCAGAGAAATGAAAACATATTCACAAAACCCTTTTGTTCATCTGTACATGAATCTTCAGAACAGCTTTCTTTGTTATGGCCCCAAACTGGGAACAACCCAGATGTTCTTCAATTGGTGAATGTTTAAGCAAACCGTGGTACCTTAACATTTTACTTAGCTCTAAAAAAGAAGGAACTATTGATACATGCTACAACTTAGATGAATTCCAGGAAATTCTGCTGACTGAAGAAAGCCAATACCAAAAGGTTACACACTGTATGATTCCGTTTATATAACATTCTTGAAATTAAAAAATTATAGAAATGAAGAACAGATTATTAGTTTTCAATAGGATTATGGTTGGAGTTTGGGGGTGACAGGAAGGTTAGGTAACTGGGCAACATGAAGCATCCATAATGTAATGTATCTTGAATGTGGTGATGGATACACAAATAGATACATGCAAAAATACACACACACACACACACACACACACACACACAGACACAGGTCACTATATGAAAAACTGGGGAAATCGAAATAAGACAGTGGCTGTAGCAGTATCAGTTTCTTGGTTGGGATATTATATTGTGGTTTTGAGAGATGGTATAATGTAAAACTAGATCAAGGGTACATAGGATCTATCTATATTATTTCCAACAAGTCCATGTGAATATACAATTATCTAAAAGAAAAAAAGAATAAAATGTGTGTATTTTTCTGTAAGTATATATATATTCTATTTTACTTATTTCAAAATTAATTTTCCCATTTTAAGTTCTCTGAAATGAGGATTTTTTTAAAAACAATGACTGTATGTTTTTATTTGGTACTGTTTTTCTTGTTTAATTGCATATAAAGATGTATTCACTATTTATGGCATCTTAGATTCAATGAAATACACAAATATTCTTTTAGAATATAATCTTAAAATCATAAATATTCAGCGGTAAGTAGAAAAATGCCATCGATCACTCCTAAATCACCAGGGACACATATTTGTCCATACATATATTTTCAGATTCTCAATTAAATTTTGAATTATTAATATATTTCTGAAAGATATTCACATCGGATCTACTGAATTTAAAGTAGACCTAGACAATTGGTAACATGAGTTTACTCAATGCATTTCAATAAGTTCTATATTTTCACAAAACCTCAGGGAAGACCAGAGAAGCACTTGATTAATAAGAACCCCCTTCTCCCATGTCAGGTAGCCTTTCTAGCTCTGAAGCCGACAAGAAATAATGATTTGAGCATAAGGACTCCTGAGGATTTTATCTGTGAAGTCTGTGCCTCAGTTTTCAAAAGGTCAGGAAAGGACATCATTGTGTTCAGCCTTGTATTCCCAATCTCCATCACAATGCCTTTTGAAAGAATGAATAAATAAATGTCTCAATACAGTTGGAATATTGAAACAAATCTCCAAATTATAATGCTCACTTCAGAACATTCACTACCAAAGCTTTTCTGTGCACTTTGTTTCAAGAGATATTCTACAAAAAGGACCAAGTATTGTATAAAGATTTTCTAAGGGATATTTTATTTTACCTTATTCTTACCACTGCTTTTGGTAACAGAGTTGTTCAGAAGCAATTACAATTCTTTATAAGTTCCAAAGTGGAGAATCTAATCATTAGGAGATAATCTTTTTGGAAAAGTCCTTTGTATTGGTCTGAAAAAATGGACAATTTTTCTGTGAATTAAGGTTTGACTAGGTTAGAGTCCAACCCCAAGGTAAATCAAAGTTCAAGGCCAATGTAATTCTTTTCTCTAAGAATTCAATCATGTCATCCACCCATTGTTTCCATTGGTTAGGATTTTGGTACCACACGTTTTTTGGAAAGAAACTATATTAGTAAGTTTTTATATGTTACTTTAATTCAAACTGAGGCCATATTTTCTAGCAAATGATCTTTGTATTGAAAAGGGCATGTAGGGGCGCCTGGGTGTCTCAGTTGGTTAAGCCTTTGGCTGGGGTCATGCTCTCAGGGTCCTGGAATTGAACCCCACATTGGGCTCTCTGCTAAGTCAGGAAGTCTGCTTCTCCCTCTGTCCACTCATGCTCTCTCTCCCTCTCTATTTCTCTCAAATAAATAAATAAAACCTTTAAAAAAATGAAAGAAAGAAAAGGGCATGTATTATTTCCTTGTTCCATCATAGCATATAACATTTAATCTAATTTTAATGTTAATCTCTGACATATATGAATTTAATAAAGTGATTTTTTTGTATCCTCATTTTTAGATTTTAGAGATGAGGTGCATACCAAGGATTTTTTGAGAAAATGGGCAAGAAATAACATACTTTAGATATAGTGTATCCTAAATAATGTTAAATAGGAATATTTAAGATGTAGTTACAAATCCTTGTTTTCTTTCTTCAGAATACAAACCATGTATAATATTTTTGATTGTGTGAGTTCCAAAATTCTTATTCTAACCACCACCATCTATTACCTATTATTCTAATCTCTCTCATTCTCTCATTTCAACAGAGCTCCCTCTTTATTCTTCTTAAAATATTTGGTCTCTTACTTTTCCTTATTTTACTTCTGAACTTTCTTCTGAGTTTTTTTTTTTTTTTTTGGTCTTATTTACTGTGGAGTCCACCACCGATTATGTCAACCATGACTTTTTAGTGCCCTAAATGTTTCTATCTATTATAACCAATTTGGAACCAAATCCCTTTTCCCCACCATAGTCTAAGACTAATCTTACAGCTGCAAAAGCAGAGCTTTGTCTTAAATGATAAGGTCTTACACGAGGAATATAGACTCACTAAGTGTAAAGGAAATAAAGGAAGCATACATGTCATGCCTCCCATTGTCTGAAACCTACAGGAAAAGAAGTCGGAAGGTTCTTAGCAGAGTAAGAAAGAATTACTGCTTTCATAAACAACAGAATAAATCCACAGTGATAGTGGAAAGGGAGACTTCCTGTAGATTCGTAGAGGTCTCTAGAGGACTTGGGTCTCCTTATCCAGTAAAGGGAGATGCGATAGATTTTTATTATTGTATTCAGTATAGACAAAAAAGTATTTTTCAAATGAATTGTAGGTGTGAATATTTGTACATAAAGCAAAAGAAAAAAAAATTCAAAGTTGTACCACCAAAGGAGCCAAGAACATGGGTTAAGAGGTAAAAAAAAAACTTTTAGGATTCCAAATATTGACAAAGAAGCAGACTGAAAATGCTACTCAACTTTCAGGAATAGTGTATTTCTCAATATTCTTTCCAGATATGGCCACGGAAAGTCCTTGCTCTGGTCTGAATACTTTTGAAATTCTAAATCCCTGTGAGATGATGTTAGGAAGTTAGGCCTTTGGGAGGTGCTTAAGTCGTGAGGGCATAGCTCTTATAAACAGGATTAGTGTTCTTATAATAAAAAGCTTCAGAGAGGTCCCTAGCCTTTCTACCATGTGAGGATTTAGCAGAAAAGCTACGGCTCTGAAGAGGAAGAGAGTCCTCAGCAGAAAGCAACTATTCTGGCACCTTGATCTTCGACTTCCCAGTCCCCAGAACTATGAGCAATACATCTCTGTCATTTATAAGCTACCTAGTTTGAGGTATTTTGCTATAGCAGACTGAAAGAAACAAGACAATCCTTACAGACAGGGAATCCAAAAACCATGGAGGAACTATTCCCAAGGACTGGAATTGAGGCCTAATTTGGGAATATTCCCTTACCATCAGGGTAAGGAACTTTCACAACACTTGATCAGAGAATTTCAGAATTGTTATCAACAAGCAACTGCTTTGTGCCTCCCATTCTTCCCCTTAGTATTCTCGACACTAGAGGGTACATTGCAGTTGTTACATACCTGTTTCCCACTAGGTAAGTGGGAGAAAGAGAATTTTAATTTATTTTTTTAACTTTAGTTGAGTGGTGTCTGATGGAAGAGAAGCCACATCTAATTTGATATAAAGAATATCATGAGATCCTAGGTTTGGAGCCTAATGCCATGATTGGATAAGACTCTGGGGTGTTTTCCTTAGGAAAAAGTGAATTCTGCATGCAGAAAGTAAGTAAATATTTTGTAGAACAGAGAGGATTACCATGGTTTCTATTATTATTTCTAACTATTTGTTCTCTTTCTTTGTAAGAGAATTTATATCCTTGCCAATTGCTATGCGTCCAGCAGTAACTTTTTTGTGGCAAGAGTATACTTTCTCATCCCATAGATATTGGGTTTAGCCATCTGACTTCCTTTGTCCATGGCATACAAAATAACATTTTGTACGCCAAATCCAAGTCTATCATTACAAACGTCTCATTTGAGATAAATTCAAACTACCCATTAAAATTAAATTACTTCAGTTCGCTTTTTATTTAAAGTCTTCAAGCTTCAATTTAAGGGACATTCTGGAGAAAATTTCATATTACATGTAGTAATTTCTTGGGGGATTTTGAAGTCTCTTTTGATAATTGAGCTAATAGATCGTAACAAACTTACTATCTTTTTTTCTTTTTAAATTTTTGTTCATGTGCTCAATCCTAGGCTGTTTATAGTATCTGAAGAAAGCAATATATGCTAATTAGCTCTACTACAAAGTATGACCATCTAACCTAAATTTGACATAAAATAGTGCTTAGCAATCTTTATTTTAATTTCTTATTGATTTGGTATTGTAGTATTTACCAAATTTGTACTGCAGAATATTATTACCATATGATAGTCCAGGAATGAAGAAATCCATGGTCTAATAAATTGGGGAACTGTTATATAATATATTTATCTTTGTTGGAATATAAAATGCACAATGATCTATTTCGAATACAGAGAAAAGTCCAGAGACTAGAATGATGAACAACCATATACAACTACAGAGCTCTATTATATCCAAGTGTTTTGCCACACTTCATTTCATTTTATAGCTAAGACAATGTAGATATAACCAAAGGCTCTCTGTATAACTGTCTCAATAGGAGGGAATATTAGTATCTCTATTTTACTGATTGAAATAAACTGAGGGGTAATCTTCCCCAAACTAGTAGGGAAATTAACTGATGCCTAAACTAGTTCTGGCTCGTAATCCAGCTCCTTCTTGAAAATAAATCATAGGTATAATTAGGTTCATTATCATTGAAAGAAGAAAGAAAGAAAGAAAGAAAGAAGAAAGAAAGAAAGAAAGAAGAAAAGAAGGAAGGAAGGAAGGAAGGAAGGAAGGAAGGAAGGAAGGAAGGAAGAAAGAAAGAAAGAAAGAAAAGAAAGAAAGAAAGAAAGAAGAAAAAAGAAAAGAAAAAAAAAGAAAGAAAGAAAGAAAGAAAGAAAAAGAAAGAGAAAAGAAAAAAGAAAAAGAAAGAAAAGAAAGAAAGAAAAATTAGATATGTATATACCATAATATCTCCTATCTGCTAAGATTTTGAAATTAAATATCAAATCTAAAATTTCTGTAGATGATAGCCTGTAAATATGGAACAATCTGTGTATAAACCTACACAAACCTGCCTCCTGAGAGAGAATTGTATATTTTAACCCAGTTGTCTGTCTATTTTTCTCCCTTCACTTTACAGTTCCTTTAACAAGACACCATCTCTTTATCCAGGGGTTTGGCACATATTAGACGGTCATTAAATGCTCAATGAATGTAACTGAATTTACAATAAATAAAATCGTGTATAAAAAGCAGTATACAATTAAAACATTCTTAAAAATATGGAGTCCTTAAAATATAATGGGCACAAAATTATTTGTTTTAATCTTAAAATGACCATTAAGCCAGGCATTAGATTTGCAAAGACATAAAAAAAATGCTAACATTCTCACTATTTTTTATTTAGTAAAATATAGTCATATTATATAAAACATTATTTATGTTACATTACAGAGTTTTTTATAGCTTTTCTTAATTTAATTAATAAGTATCTTGAAATCAATGTTTAATATTGATAAATATAAATTATAAAAATAAGAGTTCTTTGTTGTCTTCAATAATAAATCCTTTTACATGCTTATACATTTAAGATTACAAAGCAGTCTTAAGATCAGAAAGTTAGAGAATTACTGCCATGGACTTTTAAACACTTTGCCCTGTCTTCTAGAATTGTGAGTACTCAATTGCTATCCATTTGTAATGCCACTGCCAGAGAGCCCTCCTAAAGACTCTGATCACATCACTTTTGAAAGTCACCAAAGGTCAGTGATTCTCTGCCTCACTGCTTAGCCACATCATCTTCCTGCCTTTGTATTTTTACCTAGGCCAGTAATGTCCTTTCCCTACAATTCTGCTTTCAAATATTTTTCATGCTGCAAGAGCCAATGCTAACCCTTTTTCAAAACTTCTTGGATTATCTGCTCCCTTCCACAGGAAGTCATCTTTCTCTGCCCTTGCATTCATTAGAAAGTTCTTTAAATTGTTCTTCTCATACTTGCGGTATTATACATTTTAGCATGACTATTGTTGTCTTTCTACCCCTGTTATTTTTAAGATCCTTGAAAGCAGAGCCATGCCTTTCATAGGGACTTATAGGTGTTTTTAATCCATTTATCCTTTTTTTTTAGCAAACATTAGTGATGACTTACCATGTGCTGGAAAGTAAACAATTGGTTAAATACAGAACTTTGCCTCATGGCTGTTAGTATTAGCTGTAGAAAAGATTTGGTCTTGTTTTATGTAAAATCCTTCCCATATAACAGCATTAAATCTCTACTCTGTCTATAGCTGTTTAGCTAATTAATTCCCAATGTTTTGTGGGTTACATTTACATAGAATGACTCATTTCATGTATAGTGTGTGTGTAGTATAAAGTATATCAAATTTGTTTTTATAAGAATTTATAGAATAATAAAGGTTTATAGAGCAATAAATCAGTTAAGATATAGTCTAAGTGCATTTTCACACAAAGTGTGAGTATATCCTTGTGCCACAGCCATAGTTCTAAAGATGTTACTCTAGGCAGTTTTACTGAAATGTGTTTAAAACTCTCTGAGTTAATATGATCAGTATAATTATTTTAGAAGGTTCTGTCCTTTCTCTTTTATAACATCTTCTATAGTTATAATTTCACTTTTGTTGTATGGCTGATTAATATTTGATCAGTCCCCTGGACTCCGAGCTTATAAGGGCAAGAACACCAATATTGCTCATTGTTGCATCCTCAAAACCTAGCACTGTGCCTGAAATATAGTTGACTTGCATATTTGTTAAATAAATAAGTGCAAAGAAATAAATGCTCCACAATACCAATAATCTCTGCTTTCATTATGATTTCCATAATCCTAACTGTGAACCACTTCTGAATATGTCAGTGTTTTGTTTCCAGTGTAACCGAACCTTTGTTTTTACAATAGCAGAGACTAGGAAGTACCATATTTAGGATAGTGGTGTCTGTAAAAACAACAGCTCTAAACAATATGAAAATATTAGATGCATAAGCCAGAGTTGTTTGTTAAGCACCATAACATGATTAATAATAATATGTATTTGGCCATAATATTTATGTTCAGAATATGAGGTAATAGTCAAAATGTCTGTGGGTTGGCCTTTTAGAGAACGTTAAATATTTACTTTGGTTACATTGTTATTTGGCTTGTCCTTACTCAGCAAGGAAGAAAGCTGTAGCAATAGCTCCTACTCTGGACCACTAACCTGTAGTTTATCTCTATCCTCTCTACTTTTCATATAATTCTTCTTTGTCCTGCCACCAAAATTCTGTCTCTAAAGCCTAAATCTCATCATATAACCCTGCTACACGGAACACTTTCATGATTATGAAACCCAGTGGTTCTCAAGTGGGGAGCAATTTCTCCCTCCCAAGGAACATTTGGCAGTGACTAGAGATATTTTTGGTTGCCACACTGGGGAAGCAGGGAGTGTTACTCGAATCTAATGGGTAGAGGCCAAAGAGGCTGCAGAACATTCTACAATGCACGAGAGAACCCCTGACGGTAAGGAATTATCAGGACCAAAAAGTCAATAGCGCCAAGGCTGGGAAACTCTGACCAAAGGATAAAGTCCAAATTTGTATACAGCCCAAATGAAATCTTACTGCTCTTTCTACCTCTTTCACATAGGATTCTTCTAACTTGTATCTTAAGGGACACATCTGGCAAACACATGTGTTTTAGTTGATTGTCTGCCCCTTTTGGATGCTTCAGATGCTTTCCAGTTTGCCACATCCTCCACCACTTGTTATTGTCTTCATCCAGCTGTCTTCACTTATTCATGTTTCCCACCTTCCCTAAAACATCCAGTCTTGGCAAACCCTACTTCACATCCACACAAGAGCCATGCTAACCTGCCTGTGTTCCTCGATATGCCCTTTCATGTGTCCATATATTTGCATATGCTACAAGGTCTAACTGGGATTTCCTACAACTGTGCTTCTCAAGTCCCATTTGCCTGATGAATTAATCCATGTGTTTCTAAGTTCATTCTTCTCATTTGTGTTTCAGCTATACATTTTATTATGCCTATTATAACAGAGTTTTCACTGAGTAACATTTCACTGTTTATGCCTTTGCTTTCCCTTTGAGGGTCTTCAAAATTGGGACCGTGCTATAATTAATATGCTATCTTCATAGCACCTAAGATAGTGCCTGGGCATGCATTTAATAAATTTTGATTGAACTCCTGTAATTAAATCAATTTCTATTGTACTCTTTAACTTTGTAAATCACAACTGCTATACATCTAATCAGTTTGGAATCCAAATAAAGACTCTTTTACACTAATGTTTGTCTTCAAAGTTATAGGCAGCGGAATTAACATTGTTTTCTTTTGAAAGTGTAGGTATTAGACTATAAAAAAAGAAAATACTATGACAAAAGACTAAAGAATAGTTAATGTATTTAGCAGGGAAGAATAATTTTCAAATTTGGAATAATGGGGAATAATTATGGATATCTCTTTGTATTTATTGGTATATTCTAAGTTTTCTAAAGCACCCACGTGCTGCTTTTAAAATTAGAAAATAAGATAAAAGGAAAAGCATATTTATATTCACATTTTAAAGAACAATGATTTCTTTAGATTAAGATTGAGTTTCTATATTATGATATCAAAATGGGGAATTGCTGATTTGGTACCCATTCTTGCTGTGAAGAACAAAAAAAGAAAAAAACCCTCATGGATAGTACAGCCATTATGGAAACAGCATGGAGTTTCCTCAAAAAAATTAGAAGAACTACCTTATGATCTAGCAATCTTACTTCTGGGTATATTTCCAAAGGAAGTCAAATCAGAATCTCAAAGAAATATCTGTACTCTCATGTTTATTTCACCATTATTTGCAATACCCAAGATATGTAAACAAACTAAATGTCCATAGGTAGACAGGTAAAGAAAATATGATGTGATATTTCAAATAAATATAAATGATGCCGGTAGGTAGGTTGTAAATTAGGGCACTTCAATATTAGACAATTGTCCATATAGTATAATAAACATTAAAACTAACTGGCACACACACATGCATACACATACACACACATAAGTTATACTGAAATAGACTTAAATAAATTATAAATAATATAAAATTATAGCTAATTTAATTTTAGGCATACCTTAAAAACAACAAATCAATTTCAATAATAGAAATGTAAATAGTTAAAACTCTGCTAAGGAAATAATGGCTAGTATTTTTTTTTTAAGTAGGCTCCAGGCCCAGGGTGGACCCCAACATGGGGCTTGAACTCATGACCCTCGGATCAAGATCTGAGCTGAAATCAAGAGTCAGACACTCAACCGACTGAGCCACACAGGCACCCCAATAATGGCTAGTATTTACTTGGAAAATTTCTTGGCTCATTATACGTACTGAATCAATCTTAATAATGAATAAATAGTAATGAATGAATAAATGCATCGATAAATGAATGAACAAACACTGAGCACTCCTGTAAGTACTTTACAAGTGGTATCTTATTAATTCCTCTCAATAACTCTATGAAGTGGCATTTCACAAATGCATTTTCTGAGGCTGAGACATTAAGAATTATAATGTGGTGGCATCAGCATTGTAAGTTGGATATTCTTGTTTGTCTATTTTCTTCTCTTTCACTCACAGTCATATGCATTTAAGCACATGAATTGAATATAGGAACAAAGACACATGGCCGGGGGCTCACACACACACCAAACCCGGTGCAATAGCATTTATTGGAGAAAGCTCAGGAAAAAAAGCAAAAGCACGTGTTCAGGTCCCTAGTAAGCACTGTGGTCCCCCAAAATCAGAAGTCAGATTCTGGGAGAGAGACCTCAAATTTGGGCTGTGTGACTTCTAAGCTAGATGTTGGAAAAGGAACTGTCTCTTCTGGTGTCCGGGATGAAAGGAGAGTGCTTGCATCAATGCCCTGTAGTAATCCCAAAACTGATTGCTTTAAGCACCAGGCAATGCTGCTCTCCATGGAGCTTGGGAAGAGCTCAACTCTTTTCTGGGAGGCCAGCCTGTAAGAGATTTGCCTTGGACAAATTAACTCTTAACTCAGAAAGTTAAATCTTAATAACAATTCCTATTATTTATTGAGCACTTACTTCACCAACACTAAGTGTCTGGAACAATTGTCTGAGCCAGGCTCCAAACCCTGTAACAATTCCAGTGCATTCCATATATAAAAATAAAACTGGCCTAGAAACTCTAAAGCAAAAGTCCTGTTTTCCTATCAATAAATAAAACCCACAGAATTGAGCAAGATTGGCAATAAAGATACAGCTTCTCTTTGACTGCTTCTTTAGTCTGAGTAGGAGCAGGTTACTTACAAAAAACAGCAACCTGGCTAACACAACTTTGTGTTTGGGAAGACAATAAATAATCTTCCACTGAAAAGCTTAACGTAATCATTACATTAGATTCAAATTCAAGTCTAAAAAGCCAAAGGTTTTTACCCCTATGACAAAACCTTCATTAAAAAACAAACCCAAAGAGTTATTTAAGTGGGATTTGCAAAACTCCAGGTTATACATTTCTCCTGAAATCCAGTTAGGTCAAATAAACACCAAATACTGAGGAAATGTTAAGAATTTAGTTCCATTCTCTTTAGTTGAATAATACTAAATTTATTAAAGAAGGAGTTTTTAACTTTTTTTTAGCTGAGTACTTCTTAAAGGAATTTGTAAACATGTATTTCCTCATAGATATTTAGCATAGAATATTTCATAAACCTAAATACTAGTAAAGGAAGTCATTTGCTGTATATAGTAAATACTGACTTTTTGAAGTAAATTAGTCGCAATACTTTAAAAAGTGAATTCATTGGATCCTAAATACCATAGGTATTTTATTCCGATGATCCTACAATTTTTAAAATGCATGAAAAAGCTATTTTTTAACATTTTTAACTTTTACATTATTTTCTCTTGAACTCATATTTCCAGTATACTTCTCCAATAGAATATTATCCTAAAACATGTTTCAATGCCTTAAAATATTTTATTGCTGACCGGTCATACTTCTCTGATACAAAATTGTAAATCAACATTTGACATTTTTCAGTGATGCAGAAATGCTCAGGTTTTCTTCTGGATTAAGTTATTATTATAAACCTTACCCATACACTATTGATTAAAACACTATAAATACAACACACGTGTTCGAGAATTTAAAAATTCCCTTTAAATGTGTTGGAAGAAGAGTATTATTTTTTTTTTTTACCAGTTGTTAATGTATCTTTGGATGACTGTAAGTTATTACTAGATTGAGACTGGGCCCAACATTGACTCTATTTCTACTTTTTTAAATTGATGTCCACACTGATGACCACCTTCTCATGGGTCATCTGTTCCTCAGTATACTTCATCTGTGTGGAAAGTACTTTAACTCTCAGATACTTGCTTATCCAAAGATAGCTAATGACATCAGGGGAAAAACAGCAGCTGACACCAGCAAATCTCTGTGATTCTGCCCTCTCTGGAATACTAACCTCTTCAGTGCCATTTCTTCTGCCTCTCTGTGATATCTTTAAGAGATCATTCGATAAATTAGTTTTCTCTAGTTACTGTCCTTAGGAACATTTGTCCACTCAAAGAATTATTCAGTTCCATCGATTGTTTGTTTGTTTTTCACCTGTCTGGTGACAAAGTAAAGAAATTTTGGTGTACTCATGCAACTGAATACTAAGCAGTGATTTAAAAGAATCAGGCAGGGCGCCTGGGTGGCTCAGTTGGTTAAGCGACTGCCTTCGGCTCAGGTCATGATCCTGGAGTCCCGGGATTGAGTCCCACATCGGGCTCCCTGCGAAGCAGGGAGTCTGCTTCTCCCTCTGACCCTCCCCCATCTCATGCTCTCTATCTCTCATTCTCTCTCTCTCGAATAAATAAATAAAATCTTAAAAAAAAAAGAATGAGGCAGACTTAAAAGTCCTGATATAGAAACATCACCAAGTTATATTATTAAGAAACTAGCCTTACTTTATTGTACACCTTTTTAAAAATACGTACATACGTTAAAAAATAGTTTTTCTTAATTTTTTAAATATTTTACTTATTTATTTGAGAGAAAGAGAGAGAGCAAGCATGAACTGGGTGAGGGGCAGAGAGAGACAGGCTCTCCACTGAGCAGGGAGCCCAATGCGGGGCTCAATTCTGGGACTCCGGGATCATGACCTGAGCTGAAGGCAGACGCTTAATCGACTGAGCCACCCAGGCACTCAAAAATACAGCTTTTTAAATTAAAAGATCCTGCCAGTGGAATTCCGTCACTGATATTACAAATTTAAGAATTGAGCCTCTTGGTTTCGGAATTAAAAATGAAAGAAACAAATGTTTACCTTCTAAAATTCTGTCCGTATGGAAAGTGCATTAACAGGCAAGCTTTGATGGGAGAATGCCATACTGAAAAACCTGGATGTTACAAGGTTTATATTCTAGTCTGCTTCTGTAAGCTGAGTAATATTGGAAAGTCTCTGACTTCTCAGTGTCTCAAGTTCCAATCTGATAACACTAAATAACATAGTTCATTTCTAGAATTCTAGTGCCCATTGACAGAAATGTTATTCTATACATAACAACTTGACAAATGAAATAAATGGGTAAGTCTTATGCAATCAATACATCCTCCAGTGAGGTATACATTTACATGTATATTTAGTTGTACATTATATATTTTAATATATTTTATATTTGTTATGTATAATTTAATTTAGTAACTAATTGGAAATAAAGGGTTTTTTAAAGATTTTATCTATTTATTTTAGAGAGAGAATGAGAGAGTGTGCGAGTGGAGTGAGGAGCAGAGGGGAAAGGCAAAGGAGGGGGAAAGAATCTCAAGCAGACTCCACATTGAGCATGGAGCCCGGCATTGGGCTCGATCTTATAACCCTGAGATCATGACCTGAGCTGAAACCAAGAGTCAGATGATTAACCAACTGAGCCCCCCCAGGCACCCCATAATTGGAAATAAAGTTTAGAGATTAAGCTGATAGCCTTAGGTTAACTTGTTATTGTGTGTGTGTGTGTGTGTGTGTGTGTGTGTGTGTGTGTGTCTTTCATTTAGGTACAAAGTATATTTCTAAATTACTAAGTTTATTTGATGATTACAAAAGAGCAGTCTGGTTCTCATAGCTTTTACTTTTTTGGGTATATTCTATTATTAAAGCTTTTTGATAACTCTCATAACCTTGACTATCCAAATCATTTTAAATGGCATTTTTAGAACACTTTTTTTGAAGTTTTAAGATTTAAACTTGCAAAAGCAATCTTCCAACTGTAGAGTTTTTGATTATCCAAAACTGATTGACATATCCCCCTTATGAAGTGTCACATTTAAATTAACACATGGGCCAATTTATTATTAAAAAGATAAAAGCTAAATAGTAATCTCTAAGTCTTGTAGCTATGTAATTAAAATAATTTCAAATGTAATAATTACTTTTGTGTTTTAGAATATCTCTGAGAAAACTGGTAGTCTTATTTAGACTGGATTCAGTATGTACTAAAAATGCACATGCCCTATTATATTGAACAGTATATTAGTTTAAGTAACAGCCACAATATTTTGAAATTCAGATATAAAGCCATTGTGGCAGACATCGTGGGTGCACTGCCCAGATCCCTTGACTCCCTATAACTGATTCTGTGGGCCCCTCCCCCAGCTTCTGTCCATTGCTTCCAAAAGCTCACACTTGCAGCTCTGGAGGATTTCTTTTGTCTGCTGGGGCAGCTTTGTCTATCAACACATGCAAACAGCTGGAAATGTTTGAAAGTTTCACCAAGCACTCCTTGCCTACCAGTTATGGTACCCTTAGCAGATATTGCCTAATGTAGAAATGTGCAAGTTCAAGTCCAGTGCTTTAAGACAGGACAAACTCTGAGGCATCATTTACACTCCAGAGATGCCCTGTAGGATCAGGCCAAGGATGAGGGTCTCCCTGAAAGTACGCCATTTTTTTAAAACTTACCTTCCTTCACTGTCCTGCTTCTCCCACACTTTTCCTGGGTTATAACTGCAAGCATTCTTTTAAATAAATCACTTGTACACAAAACCTTGTCTATTCCTACTTCAGAGGAATTGACATTAGAAAGGCAACTTGCAGTTGAGCAGGAATTTAGAAGAATGCTAAAGAGAAAAGACAAGGTACTTACACCCGCATCTTCATCCTAACCCCGCTTCCAAAGAAGTTCTCACTTTGTAAAGGGACAAGCAACTGGACAATTCTCTTGCCCTGTAGCTCTGCTACTGAAGGCCTACCAAAGGTAAAATGATTTTCCTTGTGCAGAACAAAAGGAAACTCTGCCCAACGTGCATTCATCCTTTCTCAGCATGAACGTGGGGCATGCAGAGATCCATGCAGATAATGTTACTCTTTTTTTAAATTTTATTTTATTATGTTATGTTAATCACATATATCATTAGTTTTTGATGCAGTGTTCCATGATTCATTGTTTGCGTATAACACCCAGTGCTCCATTCAATACGTGCCCTCTTTAATACCCATCACCAGGCTAACCCATCCCCCACCCCTCCCCTCTAGAACCCTCGGTTTGTTTCTCAGAGTCCATAGTCCCTCATGGTTCGTCTCCCCCTCCAAGTCCCCCCCACCTTCATTTTTCCCTTCCTACTATCTTCTTTTTTTTTTTAACATATAATGTATTATTTGTTTCAGAGGTACAGGTCTGTGATTCAACAGTCTTGCACAATTCACAGCGCTCACCATAGCACCTACCCTCCCCAATGTCTGTCACCCAGCCACCCCATCCCTCCCACCCCCCACCACTCCAGCAACCCTCAGTTTGTTTCCTGAGATTAAGAATTCCTCATATCAGTGAGGTCATATGATACATGTCTTTCTCTGATTGACTTATTTCGCTTAGCATAATACCCTCTAGTTCCATCCACATCGTTGCAAATGGTAAGATTTTGGGGGTTTTTTGATGGCTGCATAATATTCCAGTGTGAGTGTGTGTGTGTGTGTGTGTGTGTGTGTGTGTGTGTGTGTGTGTGTACCATATCTTTATCCATTCATCTGTTGATGGACATCTTGGTTCTTTCCACAGTTTGGCTATCGTGGACATTGCTGCTATAAACATTGGGGTGCATGTACCCCTTTGAATCACTACGTTTGTATCTTTGGGGTAAATACCCAGTAGTGCAATTGCTGCGTTGTAAAATAGCTCTATTTTCAACTTTTTGAGGAACCTCCGTACTGTTTTCCAGAGTGGCTGCACCAGCTTGCATTCCCACCAACAGTGTAGGAGGGTTTCCCTTTCTCTGCATCCCCGCCAACATCTGTCATTTCCTGACTTGTTAATTTCAGCCATTCTGACTGGTGTGAGGTGGTATCTCATTGAGGTTTTGATTTGGATTTCCCTGATGCTGAGCAATGTTGAACACTTTTTCATGTGTCTGTTGGCCATTACTCTTATTGGAATTTTTCCAATAAATGAAAACAGCATTTGGCTGTTACTATATACCAAATGGATAATAGCTTCCTGTATGTATTAAGGTTTATTCTAATCAAGTACTTTAAAAGATATTTGTAACCACTGTTTAAAACCTAGTAGTGAGATATTCTTATATTGATACAAGTTGGGTTTTTTTTTTCAGAATTTAGACACCACAGCAGATGGTAGTATATTTGAAGTGTTTCCAAATTATTTCACCTAAATGTAATTACATTATAATCCCATTACAGAAAAGAAGAAGGGGGCATAGGGGTCATGTTTAAATTAAAGAATCACACTCATACCAATTTGTCAAGTGTAATGATACAACTAGAGCAGATGGCAAAGGTGATATCATACTTTGAAATCAAAATAAGTTGTTTTAATATAAATGAATATATTTGAAATATGAAAAATTACAATTAAAAAAATTTTGACCCTGTTATTGCTCTTTAATTAGGAAAATCCTTTCATTAAAACAAAAAAGGCTTTATTTTTTTTTTTTAAGATTTACTTATTTATTTGAGAGAGAGAGAAAGAACCCAGGGGGAGGGGCAGAGGGAGAAAATCTTTCAAGCAGACTCCTGACTGAGCGAGGAGCCGGATGCAGTTCCATCCCAGGACCCATGAGACAATGACCTGAGCTGAAACCAAGAGTCGGATGCTTGACTGACTGAGCCATCCAGGTGCCCCCAAAAAGTCTCTATTTAAATGCGACATACACTCATACTCCTTCAATTCCATTCCAGATGAATTAATGCTGTAATTTACCTACTTCTCTTTAAAAATATTCCTCAAATTAATTAGGTTTTATTTCCATATGTGTTGCCATTAGAAAGATACCCCATAGAGCAGCTTTATCTTTTCATTTCATAAAATTACTATTTCTAGCAAGGATTGTTGATTTTACATCCATTTTCATCACCTGGTCCTGATAAATATGGTCTTACAGAGGACAAGAAGTGTCAGATGCTCTGCATCAGTGCTTCTCGAACTTAAGCATGCATAAGAATCACGTGGAACGGTTGTTAAAACTTGGGTTCCTAGCTGACATCTCAGAGATTCTGATTCAGTAGATCCGGGTTGGGACCAGAGAATTTGTTTTTTAAACAATGTAACAGTGCTCATGCTGCCCTTACCAGGGACCACATTTTTAACAACGCCCTCTAGGTAAAGTTATTATTTTGTTTCCCAGTAAGAAGATTAAATAGGTAGTGGGCACCTGATCGCATATATTCTTTTCATCTCTCTCTCTATATATATAATACATAATCCAAGATTTGGGGGTTTTTTATTTGCTTTGAATTCTGAAATTACATTTTTATGTTATTTTGCAATATAAAATTTGGGATTAATCCAAAAGGCAAAAAGACTAGGTTCATAAAAGTACATATCTTGAAGAAAATATCCAGCTGTTTACATGCTATTCAGAGCATCATATCTGGGAAATTAGATAAATCTCCTCAAAGGAAATAACTTTTGAGGAGTAGTGTCAACTGCTTTCTTCCTCTTATCACTCCTGCTCTCACTTGCCCACACCTGTCTTTCAGTGGATGCTTGGCAGGTCCTTGATTGCCTGATAGCTTTCCATCATTTCATGTCACATTGGGAAAAAGAAGTAAAAAATGAGAAGCACCATAGTGTTTCCATCCTTGAAAGAAAAGTTATTCCATGTGGCTTCGAGTTAACTAAGCCTGGGATTGAATTCTGGTGCAGTTCGGGGACTTGGTCACATGGTCTTCAACATCCAGGCATCTTGAGCTATAACCTTCAAATCTCAGAGGACCCTTACAACATATTTTATCAAACAGTTAAGTGTGTCAAATTTGAATATTTTATCGCAAACATTTTAGAAGTTTCAGCAAGCCTTTTGGTGTGGTTGTTAAATATTTTGGATAAACTTCCATATTCCTCAGTGGGCCAGTTACTGGACTGAAATCCCAGACACTCCCTCTGTAATTATCTGTTTTATGAGATCTTGTACAAGGCACTTCTCTCGGTTTCACTCTCTTCTCATCTGAAAGATAAAATGGACCAGATGATCTATATCCGCCTTCCCTTCCAGCTCAAAAGTCTTACCATTCCAGAAAACAGTTCCTTATACCTCATTTCTTCACAAATTTTCTTTTGGAGGTGGTGAATATATATACTGTTTATCCCTGAGAAATAAGGAAGATAGAGGACAAATTAAGTTTGCACACATTTTCACAAAGAAAACTAAATTACAATTATTTAAAGGATTTTAACTACTTCCCCAGGCCAATTTCTTCATCCCAGATGTAATGTTTAGGTTCTCTATAAACCTGTATTCCTTAATTACCTATGCCCTGTGAGACATCATACTGCCATACACTGCAATTTAATTAACACTGGAGAGTAGGAGAGTAGTGTTACTTGATAGGCTTAAAATATTATCAAACTCCAGATTTCTTTAATAGACATAGCTTTCCGAATTCCTAAGCGTATTTTTAGAGAGGTATCATAAATACATATAATGTAAATTAAACACTGCTTCCCAGCATATACATATAAGAAGATAGAGTTTGAAACAAGATCTAAAAGAACTAGTCTCAACTTATACCACTCCTAATTTTAACAACAGTTTGACAAAAACTTGGCTTTTATTATGCTTCCGTAGAAAATCTTTCGCTTTCAAAGGAGCGGGACACTTGCCTTCCAGGGCCCCAGGCCAGCCATTTACAGCTTTGGCGTCTGCTGTTCTGCTTCCAAGCTTGTCACTTCATCAGAGCTAAAACATCTCTTTTAAATCTGGACAACAGCTTTCTGGGCAGAACAGGCACAGAACTCTTCAGCCCCCTCCTCGGGATTTCCCTCTGGATTGTCAAAGAAGGATCTCCACATGGCGGCCTTTTGCTGCAGAGAGGATTATCAAATCAGTCAAGGCTTCAGGTGTCTTGGAGGTTCCGTATCTCTACACAGCCTGTTCTCACTCACTAGAGCAGCAAGTCCTCTCTGGCTAACGTCTCCCACCCTTGATATCAGAACTCACCCTTCTCACAGCTGTTAGCTTTTAGCAGCTTCACCTTCTCACCCGGTCCGAGACCAGAGGAGATATTTGAAAGGACCTTATCTTTTGAATACCATAGAATACTTTTACACCAGTGTATTGAAACCATTATTCCTACTAACCAACAACAGTGCTTTTATAATCCAAACTTCTAATTTTAAGAACTAAGGAAAAAAAAAGTATGAAATTTTCTGATGAAAAAAAGCCAGGAAGAAAAGAAAATAACATAGATTATGGGTTCAAGATTTTATTATGCTGGATAACTTTGTTGAAATTAACAAAAGTTTTAGCACAACCATAAAGTTGATAGACTTCAAAACTAGTTACATAGGCAGCATGACTGAGATACAGTAGTTTAAATGAAAAATATAGAGATGCTTATTTAGCCATAAGCTTAATATAAGCTAACAGTATGAAGAGAATATATACACTAATATCTTGTATTCTACAGGCTTCAGAGGACTTTGTCTAATTTTGGAACTCCTATCTAAAGAAAGTATTTTGAAAAGATATCCAGAGTAATTAAAAAAAAAACCTTAATATAGCATAATAAGGATGGTTGAAGGAACTAAGTGTTAACAAGACCATATGGCCAATTGTGGGTTGGAGATATAAATATATGATTGTTGCATAAAGGATGGGGTATCCTGGGGAGTCCGGGTGGTTCAGTTGGCTAATCAGCCAACTCTTGATTTCAGCTCAGGTCAGGGTCTCAGGATCCTGGGTTCGAGCCCCCTGTAGGGCTCTGTGCTCAGTGGGGAGTCTGCTTGAGGGTTCTCTCTCTCCCTCTCCCTCTGCCCCTCCCCCACTAGCTCTCTCTCTCTCTTTTTCTCTCTCTCTCAAATAAGTAAATAAAAATCTTTAATTAAAAAAAATGATGGGCTATATTATTGTTTTAAGAAATTTGCAAATAGAGGGACACCTGGGTGGCTCAGTTAAGCGTCTGACTCTTGATTTTGGCTCAGGTCATGATCTCAGGGTCCTGAGACTGAGCCCCTTGTCAGGGGTGGAGCCTCCTTAAGATTCTCTCTCTCTCTCTCTCTTCCTCTGCCCCTCCTCTACCCACTCTCTCACTCATTCTCTCTCCAAAAAAAAAAAAGAAAAAAATTTACAAATAGATTATTCTGTGCTATTTTTGCAAATAAAATTAGAATCAAAAGGGTAAATATAACTGAAACAATTTGGGCTCAAAAAAATTAACTTCCAAGAAATTATCAAAGGTAGCAGAGGAGTAAACTTCCTCACCAAATACAGTACTGGTCACTAAAAGTTTAGCAGTAATCATGTAACTAATTTTTACAGTGATATCTACCTTAGATTTAAATTAGAAATAGAAATAGAAATTCTATTCAGGCCAATGAAAAAAATCTGTGATTCCTCAGTTTGAATGTGTTTCTTAAGGACAGGGTCTTGCTTTCTTTCATACTCCTCAAATTGGAAGCCTGTCTTAGAAATGGTGTCATGAGGGGCACCTAGGTGGCTCAGTTGGTTAAGCGACTGCCTTCGTCTAAGGTCATGATCCTGGATTCCCAGGATCTAGTCCCACAATCAGGCTCCCTGTTCAGCAGGGAGTCTGCTTCTTCCTCTGACCCTCCCCACTCTCGTGCTCTCTCTCTCTCTCTCTCATTGTCTCTCTCTCAAATAAATAAATAAAATCTTAAAAAAAAAGAACTGGTATCATGAATCAGTGTTTCTTTTATCCTAATACAAGTGCATAATTACCTAATGAGAATAATAAGCATTATAACAGAGGAGGGTGATATATCCCAGGACTGAAAGTAGAGGAAATAAATGATTTTTTAAAAAATGGGTTGTTTTTCCCTCATCCCAAACCGTATTTTATAGGGGCTTTATTTAAGCCTTATGGATCATCATTTCTTTAGCAATTGGTAACTAGAATCATCGTTATTTTTTTATTGCAATCTGAGAAGTATCATAAAAAATCTCTTCTGCCAACATAACTTTCTACTTTGCTTTTTTCCAGCAGTCCAGATTTCCAGTGATGGAATGTTTTCTTACAAATTTCACAGATGAAGATATGTATGGAACAAATAGTACACGTAAGACCCCTTCAGGTTCATAAATGGAAGTTTTTATTTTCTTATTTATAGAGCATTTTAAAAGTGAAAAAATTCTGAGGGAAATCCAGAAAAAGTTTAAAAATATTATTGCTTGAAAGTAAGCTTCAGAGTACATTTTAAAATCAGCTTCAAATGCTATGCTTTTGCTAGATTTCCACCTCAAAACTCTATTTGGTTGATCTTTATGTGGTGTTTCATATTTCCTGCCTTTAAGAAAATGATCTTTGATGGATATTGACATATTAACTCTATGCAATACTGTTACAAGTGTGCTTAAAGGAAAAGAAGAAAACAACTCCAGCAGGTTAATGTACTAGCATTTTAGTGTTAGAATTAGAGGCTCAAATTTCAAACTGTTGAATGGGTTTAACGCTGAGAGGTCATTTATCCACTTCACAAAGATAGTATAAAATTGGTAGCTTCATGGTAGGAGAACAAGACTATTGAATATGAAGGAGACATACATATTCTTCAGAATAAATCCTTTTTGTGGGTCTTTTCAAATGGTGCTGCACTGTCATTTATATTAGGATGAATTTTCTGACATTCCTCAAACCATTTTGACAAAGACATAATCTCAAGTTTTCCTGAAGATGCTCCTATGTATTTGAAAGCTTATTTTAAAATTTACATAATTGGGATGAAATAAAAGTCTCATTTTTCTCTCCATGTTTCTAATAGTTACATTTAAACATAGTGTGTATTACTCTTTTCCAAACATATAGCAGCCTTAATACAAGTTAAGTTCCCTCCCAGGAGAGTTTCCAACACTTTATTTTTATGAATTATGGCATTCTGATATATTCTGATTACTTCAGATTGAATATTTTGCTATAAGTTCTGTTAGTATTAAATAGTGAAATATAAGATGGTGCAAAAAAAGGACTATGTAAGATATTCTACAGAGAATAAATTAAAGTGAATATTAGGTTTTCTAAATGTTAAATTTTAGCTTGAGATGATAATCATACAACTTTTTTCCTGTGAATCTTGAATTCCTGAAGTAAATTATAAGTCCTAAATACATTGCATGGCAGAAGACAACAAACTTCTAGAGTTGAATGTGCGAAGTGTGTGCAAGGAAGTCTGCAGAAATCGACAGCAATGAAAAGAATCTAGAGTCAAGTTTCAGAGCATAATGCAACTCTTTTTAGGTAAAAAAGCAAGACACAAGAGAGGATGGAGGGTATTTTCCTGAGAAATGAGAAATAGGATGAAGAAAAGCAATAAAGCGTTGATTATGTGTCAGAAGTGGCAGAAGTCACTATCAAAGGATATGAGGACCCCAAAAATGTGGACACTAAAATATTTGGTGATTCTCCCAGGTGGAGAATTAGACATCCAAACCTATTAAACTCAAGCATGGCCATATGACTCGCTTTGGCAAGGAAATGTGAGTCAGAGTGACCTGTTCCACATCTAGTCTAAAGGTTTAAATGTGGTTTACCACATTTGCTTTTCGCTGACTGCAATTCTGGAATCGTATGTTACAACAGAGACTCCATCAGCTTGGATCTTTAGATCACTATAATAAGCATAACTTCCTTGCTTGCCCACAACACACATGTGGCATGTATAAGAAATTAACTTTGTTGTTTTAAGTAATGAAAGTTTCTGTTTGTTTTTATTGTCCATAACTTATGCCATTCTGACTAATACATTAGGCCATGTGGCCCATGAGGCCATCACTAGGAGTGACAGAAAAGAAAGGTGTTCCCTGAGGATTCTGGATAGTGACACATCTCAGATATTCCATCAATGTCATCAGTAATATATATATTACATATATATATATAGAGAGAGAGAGACTGGATTTCTGTAATTCCAGGGTGGATATTTATCATGCAAAAGGGTTGCAGACACACATCACTACATGCAGATATAACAGATTTAATGGGGGGAAAACTTACAAGTAGGAAAGAAGTAGAATACATGCAGGCCTGAGTTCATACAGTTCCATATAAAACATTAGGGTCTTGAGGGAGCCCAAAAATTCATACCCTGATTTCCTCCCTACATTATAATAGCACTGACAAAAGGAAATATTAGAAAGTGGAGGCTAATCCTCATTATAACTCATAAGTGTATTAGGACAGTCAAACAGTATCACCATTTCCCTAATTGCCAATCACTTAGCACAGTTGAAGAGACATTCCCAGTGATATACTCTTACTGGTCTGAGTGAGGATGGAAGGTGTTTGAGAGATAGCAAATTCCCTTCACATAGTCACTTCCAGATTTTCTATGCTCAACCAAGAAATTTCAACCTGGGTGGCTCAGTTGGTTAAGTGTTTAAGTGGCTGCCTTCTGCTCAGGTCATGATCCTGGGACCCTGGGATGGAGGCCCATGTTGGGCTCCCTGCTCAGCAGGAGTCTGCTTCTCCCTCTCCCTCTGCTCCTCCCCCTCCGCTTGTGTGCTCTTTCTCAAATAAATAAATAAAATCTTAAAAAAAAAAGAAATTCCAACCCTTATGTTAATTCACTCATTTTTCTTCTCTGAAGAGGAATAAGAAGTCATCCCACCATCCTTATTTTTCTCATTTTGTCCTGTACACCTACTAATTTTATTCATTTAAAAAAAGAAGAGTAAAAAGTAAGAAAAGAAGGTAAGAGTATTTAGGAAAATCTCCCTGTATAGAAGCTAGTAGTAAGGGAAAAGTCATTTCTCCCTAAAATCATTTTGCTATCTTAATCATTTGAGCTTAACCATGAAGTCAATGGTGTACCAAAGTATGGTCCAACATCCTAGAAGAGGATATGTGATTTCTCGGAACACTGATCCAGCCTTCTGGAGGCAACTCCCAAATGTTAGCCACTGTGGGTGGCATAGGTTTAGGCCCCAGAAGTTTCTGAGATGAATAAAATAGCGAATGAAAAAAAAATCATCCCAAGGTCACTTTTTACTCAAGACTAAAAATAAATTCCCTGTTCCATTTCCCTTCCAAATTATGCATGGTTATTTTGTCCAATATAGCCTATGAGATTATGAAACCAAAGTGACAACATTAAGATAAACCTCATGAAGACATCCCAATGATAAAATGCTGATGCTTTCCCTTATCAAATTCACAAGGAGAAATTAAATATCAAAAATCACATTGATTATTATTTTAAAGTGAAAAGGAACTAAAGTCAAGTATTAAATTATTTTACCCTATGAATTTAGAGAGCTTGACAGCCAAATTCTACCCACCCTTATTTTGTATTTTGCTCAGTCTCAGCTAGAGTGTTTCTCAAAACCGAATAGAGTTGTGGTTTTTCCCAGAAGCTGCAGTCTGTGTTCTCTCCCTTCAATTGTTTGTGGTTCTTTGACATGAGTTTAGTGCCAAGTCTTTCATGGGCCAAACATTTGAAGAGTCTAAGAACATTAGTCAGTCTCAACAGATTATCACTGCACTGCTCAACATCCACCAAATTTAGAAAATAATCCAATGTGTACCTCCTACAAGAAATCACTCCAGAAAACACGATATTGTTCCTAGAATACAATTAGGGTTGCCACAGACTCATTGCTATGTTGGTGATAGAGGGTAGGCAGAGATAGAGTGTTGGCTTTAGCCTCAGCAGGATCTCAGTTCATCTACAGTTGAATGAAATCCACCACTTTGAAGCGGTCTATTGAGAGAAATGTTCCAGAAGTAGTTCATTTTTATACTCTGCCTATATAATACTTTTGAAGAGGGACAACTGTCTTACCTTCCCTCAGAAAGAGACATTTAAATCCCCCACCACTTTCTCAACTAGTTGAGATCTTTGGCGGCATGGGAACACCAGTTGTTGGTTCTAATTTGAGGTGCTCTTCCCCAGTCTATATTCAGATTTGAATTTGTTTCCCCTTTTAGCTGTTTTTGGCATTTCAGTGCTGAATTGAAGGTGAATTCTTTTTGTGTGCCTGTGTCCATTACATAACTCGGAACTAAGAGAACTGCTTGCTAGGGAAGAGGCTACTTCATCCTTATTTTTTTTTTTTTTTTCATCTGGAGAATCACCTTCAGATTCTTAAATGAAACTGCTGTTGAAAGTTGTGAATCTGTTCCACTAGAGGAGTAGTGAAGGCCAATGCCTCAGCCAGGCGGTCCCCATGGTATCTTTTTCTCAGTGTTTTAATGTTTCCATCCCTTAGTGTGTTTTCTCCATAGTAGAGGGAGAAAATTCTAGTGTGTTACTCCCTGTTACTATTCCCATCCTTGCTTCAGGAAGGGACAGCCAAGTTTGTACAGTTAAACCCACATAATTTTGCCTCTTTCCTTACCTAATGCATCCAGGGTGAGCACGATTTCCTGCACCAGGGAGCTTCTTTTTGGTTTTTGTTCCAGATGTTTTTATCAGCATTTTCCAGTAGAATCTTGTCTTTTTGGTCCCAGCAGTGAGAGATTTGAAATTATGAGTTCTGGGACTGCCAAAAATATCAACTGTTCCAACCTCAGGAAATACTCTCCCATCATTCATTATATTTAGCCACAACTTGGACCCCTGCAATCATTGTCTTCCCTGATTTTCTTTGTGTCATCATTCCTGTGTCCTTCCTTGGAGTCTTAATTCCACACATTTTTAAAGTATATTTTCTCAAGACCCAAACATTACCTGGGTACTTCACTACACTAGGACTCTCTGAGTCTCAAAAACTATTTATTTGATTTTATTTAACTGACATTCATGGTCTTCTTTTCTCAAATATGTTTAGATTCTTATTTCATATAGGTGCCTCAGTCTTGCAAAGATGTTTCCCAATTTCTCTGACTATGGATGTTAAAACACTTAGAAGCCAATTCTGTATGTTTTTCAGGTTCTTCTTCTGTTTTGTTTACTGATGTGTCAAGTGTCTAGAACAATTCCTGGTACATGGTTGTTGCTCAGTGAATATTCACTAAATAAATGACTGTGATTATTTTTCAGCCTTATTTCTCAAGATTAGTCTGTCCATAGTTTTAGTCTAGAAGGAGTCAAACTAAATGCAGCCAATCTACTGCTATTCTTCTAGGCCTGGGATTAGAATCTTCCCAGATATCACTGAAACACAAGATATAATGCAGCAAGTAATTGTCTGCCTCCTTAGGGCCTTAAAGTTATGACCGTAAAAAAATTTCTCTTTTCCCTAGAATCTTTACTTTAGCCAAGCCTGCACTCTTGATGCCTGTTAAAGCTCCAAGCATTGTTTAAGGCCAGGGGGACTTCAATAGATATGGACATTCATCTGTGTAAATAAAAAAATATATTTAAAAAAAGCACATACCTCATCTATGAGTATGAGAGTGACCCAACCAGTCTTTCTTCAGAAAGTGGCATTTAAGACTGCTTTTTCAATTAATTCACACTATGAAAACAACAACTGATAGTTCTAATTTAAGATGTTGTTTTTCTCTTATATACAAATTTTTATTTTTATTTCTCTTTTGAGTTCCTTGTTTTGGCTATCCAGAGCCAGTATAACTGAAACCCAAATAAAGAATCACCAAAATTTAGAGCCATTCTCCTTGGCAAGCCAAAATCCTTGAACTCTATATGTCAATTTTGCCCATAAACTTATCCCTCTTGGTTTGTTCCCAATGCTTGTCCCCTTGCAACCACATAACACACTTATTAATTATACATTATCCCTACCAAACTGAAGTTAAACATCGTTTCACTACCCTGATAGAGTGGGCAAATAAGAAGCCAGGAGTGCTTAGGGAAAATTCTTAATGGAAAACAGGTCTAGGCAAGTGAATCCATATAGGATAATCCCCTTTGATGTGCGAATATCTTGTTTGAGCTCCAAAATCCATCATTTGCCTTCTTGTTTCCATTTTTTAAGATAAGGAACCTGAGCTTAAAAACAAAATATTTGCAAAATCATACAGCCTGTCATTGGCCATAGTTTCTAACTATGTCCCTTATTCTCTCCATTACTGAAAAAAATGTATCTGTAAGTATATGTAAGACATTAACATCCCCAAAAATAATTCCTCAAAACTTTTGAAATTCTGTTTATATCATCTCACCAGTCTAGAATATTTCACGTAGGTGCTTTGCCTTTAGATTATACAAGCAAGGCTAGTATTTCGAGAAGGAAGAAAGAATGTGCTCCTTACCCCCTTTCTTTAATGCTATTTTCAGATAAACTTAGATTATTTTAAAGACATGATTTTTATTTTGTGCTATGATATTAAACTATGGACTGTTCTGAACTATCATATTTAAATGAGGGAAAGAAAAGGAAAAAAAGACTAGAAATATGTAGAAGAAAAAATTTGTGGCACTAAAATACCAGGAAAGTAAAAATTAAAAAAAAAAAAAAAGAATAGATCCTAGGTTGGGAGAAGGTCCCTGAGTACCAGGATTTGCTCCCTTTATACTCACTCTTTCACCATTTTAATTCTTTCTCCTTTCTCTTTAGTTATTTTCATTCTTTACCCTGCCATATGAAGCCCCATAATACAGAAGATAAGCATAGGAAACACAGAAATGTCCTAGAAGGGTTTTAAAAGTATTCTTTTTACTGTACCCCTGAAACAAATAATACATTATATATTTATAAAAAAAGTATTCTTTTTAGACAAAAAAGATGAATATAGATATAAAAATTAGGTATGATTTTAAAATACTATACAAGCTTTAGCAAAAATACCAGAGCTCGTGTATAAAAGTGAGTGTTGGGGCGCCTGGATGGCTCAGTCATTAAGCGTCTGCCTTCGGCTCAGGTCATGGTCCCAGGGTCCTGGGATAGAGCCCTGCATCAGGCTCCCGGCTCTGAGGGAAGCCTGCTTCTCCCTCTCCCACTCCCCCTGCTTGTGTTCCCTCTCTCGCTGTCTCTTTCTCTGTCAAATAAATAAATAAAATCTTTAAAAAAAAAAGTGAGTGTTATTTACTCAAAACCTTTGATGACTATGCAAAGGCTACTACTAGAAATGCAAACCATTAGAATTGTCTTCAGAGCATGAAACTTAATGTTTGGAGTGTACTTCTTTGTGAATCTCAAGGTGCAATTTGTTTTCAGGTCCTTGAACTGAACTCTCATTTGGGCTCCCACATACCCTGTGAGAAGGAAACCCGATATTTCCTTCCTCTTTCCATCAAAGAACCTATGGGCTAGCATCTAAAAAGAATTTAGTTCTGACTTCTGTACCCAAGTCAAAGACTGTTAGTGGGATGATTCTCCTTTGATCTGTTTCCTCCACACTGAAGTGAAACCAGCATTTGATACTACAGGCCCCTTATACAAGTCATGCGGTTCTTTGACAGGAAATCACCTTATTCTTCAGTCTCAACTTGACCAAGAATGCTTTTTCATGCTAGTGCACCCATGCTTTCAGTTCTTATTATTGACTCCTTTCAAGTTCATACACCTCAAAAAATCCGGAATCACTTTGCTCACTTCTCTTGGAGGTTCCACATAACATCTGCCAGCTTTTAAGAAAAATACAGTGTTACCCTTACATCGACAAAGGACCTATTCTCTCACCTCCCAAGGGCCTACAATGAGTAGGTATGATAAGAAGTAAATAAAATTAAAACAACTTATTAGCTAAGCTTCTATAATATGTGAATACATCTCTTTGCAGCCTAGTAAGATTTTAATGGAAGTAGAAATGACACGCATACACCCACCTCGGTGAGAAATATGTTCGAGGAAAGTAGAATGATGGATGGCAAATGTAAAGGTCGAAAGTTGGGAAGGACTTCAGCAACCTGGGAATCAGCTATACAAGGAAGTTTAATAAAGACTCAAAGTAGAAGCCGAAGAACCATAAAGCCGTCGTTGGAAATGATGGAAGGAAAGAATGCCACTAATGACAGAGATTCCTTCCCATGCCCATCTGAGGGAGCTAACGTCAAGAATTCAAAGGTCATATATGCTTCTAAGGGAAATCTGGAAGTTTTCCACTTCCCTTAGGGTAAAAGAGTGGTCAGTTTTCAGTGATTTCCATTTTTTTCTTTTTTTCTTTTTGGTAAGGTAAAGAAAAACAAAACTAGGAATTTACTCCCTGATGAGGCTTTTTGTTACATTTAAATTGGTCTTAATCTTTGGTAATACCAAAACTAATTTATAACTGAATATATTAAATGAGAGGTCTATGAAAGCTGTGTAATACTGATCTGGGTCTAAAATGAGCTGTATCTCTATTCTGGAAATGGCTGGTGGTGATGGTTGTACAACAATTGAATGTACTTCCTACTACTGAACTGTACAATTAACAGTTGTTATGACAGTAAGCTTAATGATATATGTATTTACCACAGTAAAAATAAAAATGATCTGTAACCCTATATCAAAAACTAGGTGGCTGACAAGCTGGTTCTGACAGTATTTTTATGTTTGTAGTCCGGTACATTTGCTTTTATAAAGATTTTTACTTTATGGTCGCTGCTCATAAAGACAGATAATTACATCAAAAAATAGAATGCTTAACACTCCAAGAGCTAGAAAAACTCATTCAATGGGTAAACTTTGGAAAAAATTTTAAAAATAATAAAAAGATGTTGAGAAACATTCTTGAAAAGTTGGAAGTGTGTCTTCCATTCAAATTTTAAATATCTGCCAAAAACTCTACTTAATTTTAAAATTCAAGTGGTAACCAGTAAGATGATAAGACTAATTAAAAGGAGAACTTGAGAACCAAGGATTTATATAGTCAGTCAACAGAATGCTAAAATTGCTACTTGATACAGAACTAGCTTATGTCCCCTGACTGAAAACTGGTTATCTTTTCTACCAGACCAAACTCAAAAAGTTCACATGTTACAGTTAACAATTTCCAGGGCTCGAGTAAAATATTAAATAATAAGTCAAACACAAGTACTTTCTCTTATATAATTAAAAAAGTTAGGGGGTAAACCTGTTAAAAAAAAACTTGAAAATATATGCAAGATTTGAAAGGAGGGAAGACCATCTACCTATTATATTTCAAATTTGGGTAATTTCTCTTAACAAAGAAAAGCAAAACACAAAGAAGTGCTGTAGAGAAGAAGTAATATTAGGTTAATAGTTTATTTTGAGATTTTTCTCCTTAAAACTGAACTGAGATAGTAAGAAAGAACAAGGATATTTATTATAGGTAAGGGCATATCATTTTTGCCAAATGAAAGCACAGATTTTAAGACATTAACTGAAATGCAAATAGCATTCAATTTTAGAATAGCACATATTCTCTTCAAGCCCTGGAAATAAAAGAAGGTTAAAATTAGAAGAATATAGATAACTTTACTTATTAAAATTGGTTGTTTCTCAGTAAAGCCTTTCTTCTTTAATTGTGAAAGCTTCCTTAAAAGGTTTGCCCCGTTCGGAAAAATCTATTCAGTATCAACGTGGCATGTCAGGATATATGATTCAGCGTGCATAGAGCATAAATCCATGACTCTAATTTGGTAGTTCCATGTCATGAAATAGTTTTTCCCTCTTCTGTTCTTTTTTTCATTCCACTGAAGGCTCATTTTAATAATTACAATACCAGTCTCAGCGTAGGAGTAGAACAAGACCGCCAGTCCTGAACGTATGTGGGCATGTGAGGTAGCTGTGTGTTAAAGCATACCATCACCTATTTGACAGAGTACTGTGCTTTCCTCATCAGGTTTAGGAAAATATTTTCAATACTGTATCCCTAGGGCAAAGTATCCCTTTATCCCACAGGATCATCCAAATATTTATTTGTCCACAGAAAATATCAGTGCATTGAAAAATGCTAAAAAGATTGGTGCTTTATTTAATAAATATAAGGTTTCTCAGGCAGCATTTGATTTGTGATAGAAATATTGATTGACTTTTAGCTATAGATACAGAAAATGCATTAGTACAAATTTCAGCTCACATCTCATCAATTATATGAAGTCATATAAAATATTTGAACTAAAATTTTAACTAACAGTCTATATTTAGTAGTTTATTCATATTGTTCCCTAATCCAGCTGTTCACTAATTAAATAATGAATACAGGATGCCTGGGGTGGCTCAGTTGTTAAGTGTCTGCCTTCGGCTCAGGTCATGATCCCAGGGGTCCTGGCATTGAGCCCCACTTCGGAGGGAAGCGTGCTTCTCCCTCTCCCACTCCCCCTGCTTGTGTTCCTGCTCTCGCTATCTCTCTATCAAATAAATAAATAAAGTCTTTAAAAAAAATGAATACAAAATAGTACTATCATACATTATCGTATCCTACCTTCTCTGGCTTAACTGACTGCCATAAAGCAAATTATCCATCCTCCTCATGCTTCCCTTCTTCTCATCAGTGCTGTGAGATGTTAGTAACAGTGCCTTCCTGCTGGCGTTGCTGGGAGCTTGAAGGGGTTAGTATATGAAGCACTTAGAAAACAGCCCCATATTCTGTAAAAAATATTGGGTGCTTACATTACAATTGTAATTGTAATTAGTATTAATAGTAATAGTAGTAGCAGAGTGAGATTGAACTTGTTCTAATAGTCCGGGTTTCCTTTTCTTTTTTTTTTTCTTAAGATTTTATTTATTTATTTGACAGAGAGAGAGACAGTGAGAGAGGGAACACAAGCAGGGGGGAGTGGGAGAGGGAGAAGCAGGCTTCCCGCAGGAGCAGGGAGCCGACGCGGGGCTCTATCCCAGGACCCTGGGATCATGACCTGAGCCGAAGGCAGACGCTTAACCACTGAGCCACCCAGGCGCCCCAATAGTCCAGTTTTCTTGATGGGATTACAGAAATCCAAAACCAATGATAATACAGAGTCAGAAAAGTGACTTTGATTAATTTATTTTAATTATGATTATACATTTCTGGAAGAGATTTTGTGTGTGTGTGTATTTATAAACCAAAACACAGATTATGTATTCTAAATTTTATCACTAATACAACCTTTGCTCTACTTTTTTTTGCCTTTCAATTATTAGCTGAGAACACTATTCTTTAATTTCAGGTCTCAACTATGTACTCCAAAGTGTACATCCTACATACTTAAACCACTAAGTTGGGTGCTCTGGAAATTCTATGAGGCCTCTATCTACTTTAGAAGATTTCTTCATTCATTCAAATAAGAATGGACATATGCAAATTAAAGTATGCATTCCCTAACTTAAATTGCTGGTATATTTAACACATCTTGTTAGAAATATTTTGTTACAGAGTGTGTTTATATAAAACCACCTAACTGGGATTTGTTTTATTATACTTCTAACCATAAATATTACCATTATATTTTAATAAGAATAATTGCTACAATTGATTTAGTGCTTATCTTGCAAAAAAAACTCCTGAATCCTACATATTTTGTAATATCATACTCATTTTACAAATGAGAAAAAGGTGATTTAGAGAGGCATATGACTTGCCCAAATCCTACATGAAAATAAACGAGTAAAAGAATTCAAGTCCTGTCAGGATGTGTCCAAAGCCTAAGAATTGTCCACACTATAGGACACAATCTCAACTATAAAAATTATTTTAATACACTGGAAAGAAATGAGCTAAAATTTCAACAGTTTGTACCTGGAATTGCAATGATCTTTTTTTCTGATTTTCATATTTTCACAAAGTATAACAAATAATTGTCATTTATATGATCAGAATAAAAGTTAAATGTTATACCCCCCCTCAAAAAAAGAACTCATTTGGATGGGAGGAGATATATATTCTATGAAAGAAAAAAATTGGCAAAACATGGTTAAGCTTACTGTATAGTGAATATATGATCTATTTTAAATTTTTTTCCTAAGATGTACAAAGTTCCTGTATGGGAATGTAATATTTAAAATATTTTTATTGCAAATTTATTTTCAGGCTTACTCAATGTAAAAAAAGTACAATATGAAGTTATTACAGTCTATGTTATTTATTAGTTATGTTATTTCCTTTTAATAAATAGTTCAGAGAGTCTCAGAGACTACAAATATTTTTTTATCATATGTAACATCAAAGCTACCCAGCATCTGGTAAAACCTTGCCTATAAAATAATGTATACAACCACAATGGTAAATACATCTGCCACTGAGGTTTTTTTTTTTCCTTTAGTGCTGAATCACAGCTGGAAACAACTTTAAAAACATTACCACTAATATTAAACTTCCTTATTAAACATTTTGGATGCATCAGTCTGTATGCTAAAAATATAGTAGCTTGTTATAATGATTAAAAAAATTCAAGAAAAAGACTTAATAACAAATATCTAGTTATCTTTGGGTCAACTAAGTATGATTTTTGCGTCTTATTTATCCAGTAATATACTCATTCCTTCACTGTGGTTCTCCAATAGAAAATAAATAATTATGCATGGACTTAATACAGTTCTAGAATTTTAGTTGACCACATCTAAACTTTGAATCCATCTGATATATAAATGAATGTTTCTGGAAAACATCACAAAGAAGGGCCTAAAATGTGGTTGAAAGATTGGAAAAAGTTCAGTCTATCCCAATGTTGTATCTACGTTGTATTTCTCCCTAGTGTTCTATTCCTGCTCTAACAAATTGTCACATATTTGGTGATTTAAGATTACAGAAACTTATTATCTCACAGTTCTGTAGATAGGAAGTCCAACACCGGTCTCACTGGGCTAAAATCAAGGTGTTGACAGAACTGCATTCCATTCTATAGTCACTAGGGGAGACTCTATTTCCTAGCATTTTCCAGCTTCCAGAGGCTGACCACATTTCTTGGCTATGAGCTCCTTCCTCCATCTTGAAAGCCAGCAATACTGCATCTCTAGCAACATTCTTTCATAGATACATCACCATCTGATCCTCCCATGTTGCTTCCCTCTTCCTCTGATAAGGACCCTTGCGATTACACTTGTGAGACTACCAGGGTAACACAGCATAGTCTCTTTATTTTAAGGTCAACAGATTCACAGCCTAAATTCCACCTGCCACCTTCATTCCCTTTGCTACATAACCTAATATAGTCACAGGTTCTGGGAATTAGGACAAGATTATCTTTGGAAGTGGCTATTATCCTGCTGACCAACCCTCCCCCCAATTGTTTCTGTATTCCTTTTAAAATTATTGGCTAAGTTATTTTAGTGCTATATTTAAATCCTCAAAGAAACTCCTGCAAAGAAGATACTATTCACTGGCTTGCCAAATGAAGATCCCCAAACCCCATTTTCCTTGCAGGTTCCATTGTGGAGACTGACATTGTTTACAATTGGCTGTCCCAGCCAGAATCCTGATGAAGAGTAGTTATTTGACATAGTTTCAGTTAATGAATCTGCTGTGGGCTTCTGAAAAATAGTTTCTCTTTGTTTTTAAAAGGGTCAGATCTAGCTCCACTCATATATTATTTCTTATTTTCATTTTGGTTGCTGATACAGTTCCTGAAGATGACGTACCCATGTGGCATGCATGAGGAAAAGGCCCAGAGGATCACAGATATGGCAGCCCCAAAGTGGCTGACCCACCAAATTAATGCCTGATGCGTCTTACCTTAAGACTTTGTCTCATGTGAGAAAAATCAACTGTTACTTGTTTATGGAACTTAGTCATTTATTCTGTTACTTGCAGCCAAACTGAGTATTCTGCAATTAGTAGCCAAAGGTACTCATATCTAATTTATCTTGAATCTAGAAGAAACATTTCAAGACTTTTTCTGGAAAAACAATCCAAATGTTCTTAATTAGTGCTGATTGCTCTTACTTTTTATAAGAGAACCATTTTTTGGACCAAGTCCTAGTCCTAGTGTCTGTAGAAGTTCATGAAAGTAAACAGAGAAAGAGCAACAAAAGCACATAATTAATTTTCTTTTAGATATGCATGCCAGTGACCATCTTGAAATTTACCTTCTTTGCCTACTCTGTAAAAATGGATATGGCACTCTAAATATATTTTTCCTTTGCCAGTTAGCAGTAAGCTATGTCAATAGCTGGTGCTGGACAAGCTTTGCAGAAGGAACTTTTCCTTCCCTTGCCAGGCTTATGCAGCATACTTGTTTTCTCCAGCACTGAGGTTCTGTGGCGTGGATGGCTTCTCAGCTTCTCCAGTGCCCAGCTTTTGGAGCATGCACAGCTTCTCTAGCATCGGGCTGTTGCTGCTGCATACACAATTTCTCCAGCACCCAATTCCTATCAGGCATGGTAACCAGCAGTATTTAGCAGCCAGCAGCTTTCCCCGGAAACTCCTCAGATGGCTCTAAGGCAGGTTTCCAGGAGACACTTTTTTTTGAGAGAGAGAGAGAAGGGAAAGAGAGCGTGCACAGAGGAGGGGGGGGAGGGGCAGAGGGAGAAGGAGAGAGAGACTCTTAAGCAGGCTCCATGCCCAGCACGGAGTCCGAGGTGAGGCTCATTCTCATAACCCTGAGATCATAACCTGAGCTGAAATCAAGAGTCAGACCCTTAACCGACTGAGCCACCCAGGCACCACTTAGAGAATCCTTTCTTTAAACAGCTTTCTTCCATACCCTAGAGCATTGGTTTCCACCAAATTCCAGAGGAAGGATTTCCAGCAAGTTCCACCAGTGCCACATCACAGAGACCTCTCTGCTATTCAGTGAGAAATGGTCATTCACTCTCCAAGGTATAGCTTTCAGTCCTGGCAGAGTGGAGGGTCGGGGCTCTCCCATGGCCTAGAGGTAGTGGCTGACTCTTGTATCTGCTATGGGAATATTCTTTATAATTCTCCTTACATTTTACCAGCCTATCTGTCATTAATCTAATCCCCACCATGGTTAAATACTATTTATATTAATTTTTTTCTGTTCAAATTACTGTGTGGTTCTTTCTCCTAATCAGACCCTGACTCCATTCACATTTTTGAAGTACTGTTTATGAAGTTATAGTGATTTTTAAGAAGTAATTGTACAATTTGCCTTAAAGCAACTTCTCTCAAAAATGTTTCTCAGAATTTGCCACAAGATGTGCTCCAAGAAAAATGGGTTCTGTGGTCCACGAGCTTAAAGAATCCTCTTTCCATTAGACATTCATATATGAGCATCTCAAATTCTCCCAGAGGTTCTGCAGTAAATATAATCTATTTAATCTTTTTAAGTTAGAATTTCCCAAACCTCTCTGGCCTTGAAAATAGTTGATTAAACAAAAACAACCATACTAATTGTGAAACATCAGACTGGGAAACAAATCTTAGAAAATGTTTTCCTAAAGATATCAGCATAATACCCTACACTGTCAACAACAAAAAAGGTTTTGAAGAGCATGGAAAATGTATCCTCATGACATCATGTGCCATTTTTAAGACCCTTCTTTTGCAAATGCCATGAAAAAGTTGACTGTAAGAAAGGTTTCCCACTTTTTCATAAATGCATTGCTCTTCATGCTGGATATAATCTGGTATAATTTAAAAATACATCTTTAAACTGTGAATAGCTGGGAGGAAAGGAGAGCTTTGAGTTCATGTTATCTCATACTAATGTTCACCATGTGTGATATTGGTCAGTCTAGTTATTATGACTTGTTCTTGATCAAAAATAAATTCCTAACTGAAGTCTGGTTAACCTCTTTCTCATCCAAAGAGGACTTAAATAGAAAAGTTGCTCTGCAACACACAGTGTCTGTGGCTAGCCACTGCTGAGTGAGCTTAGCTGAAAAAAATCGATGCTAACTGCTATAATAAGGGAAAGTAACACTGGGTAACGGCAATGTGATTATTATTTGTTTAGACTAAAACTGCTATTCTTTTCAAAAGCTATAACACGATCATAACCAGATATCTAGTCTCACTCTTCCATTATATATCCACAGGATATAGATTAGATGAAAAAACTAAAATTGATTCTTCAGAAAGCAGAAATATTTTTGCAATTTTACTGATTAAAAAGATGCAGCAAAATTGTTTCAAGTTTCTCTCTCCTGAGTGCTCAAGATGTTTCTATCAAAAAATCAGGTATCACATCGATTTTTGTGTCCTTTGGCATATGATAGTAATTACTATAAGACTTCTATTGGAATTTTCACACAGTATCTTGAAATGGTGACAACTTCTTACAAAGTTCATGGGAGTGGCATTATGCCTTACATTTCTCTTGTAGCTCTGTGTACATAAGTAACTTCATACATATAGTAGTTCTCTGATAAACGATGAAATCAGAAATGATCATAAGTCCCACAATCAAATGTTCAAACTAGCATTAATGAACTTCTCTTTATGACAGTTCTGTCTGAATTATTCCATTCTCAAGGTTTGCCAACACTCATGCTTCTTAACTGGACTTCAGGCACACGATAGAAATTCTTAGTGCTTCACCTAGATCCCCTTTACCAACTCATTATCAACCATCCTCTAGCTGCTGTGAACATCGAAGCCAAGAGCTTATAATTGCGATCTTCTTGGCTGAAAGGAACCAACTTGCTTGGAGACACCTGAGTGGTTACATGACCCCCTCCCCATTTACTGCCTAATAAGAAGATACAAAATCCTGTCTCTTAGTCTCAAGGTGGTACAATTCCATGATGTAATTTACTTTCAGAAATATCCTCCATTCCCTCTGTGTGTCACACCAAGGTTAGTTGACATCCTTGCTCAGATTATTCCCCTCCTCTCCCCTGCTTCCCTTATTCCCTTATAGGATTTTCCTGAATGACACTCACTCAATAAATCACAAAAACCTGAATCTCTGTCTCACTCTCTGCTTCTAGGGAAGTGACCTGAGGAGTGATCCCTAAGAAGCCAACTCTAGGATGCGATTCTGGAGCTGAACCTAGAGTGACCAACTGGTATGAGGACCCCATCTCAAACAGTAGGTGGAAAATTGATAGTCACTGGTATTCTGTAAAACTGCAATTGTGAAAACTTTCACCTCCAGTGAATTTGGCTAAATTACAGTTGGAAAAGGTGCACTGGCATTTGATATTTGGTATAACATCTCTTGCCTTTGAGAAGTACAGCTATTAGAGTAATGATACCAATTGAGAAATTAGATAGGTATAGGGGAGCAACACTGATACTGTAAAAAGAGAAAATGGCAGACACATGGTGGTCAAATATTAATCCAAGTAATTCAAATAAAAATTTGAACAAGGAGACATTTGAACAACATTTTAAAAAAAATAACAGGAGGGCTGATTATGTTGAGAAACAGACATAGAGGTTTATTCAAGAATAGCAAAATTTGGAAGAAGTTTGATTACTCATCTTGGTGAATTTTCTTCATGAAATTTGGATTCCAGTTATAAAAGGAATGGGATCCTAAGACTTGGGGTGGTAACATAAGGTAGATTAACTAAAAAACCTTAAGGACCCAGATTCTCCTGAAATTTCTAGGCCAAGAAAAGTAGCACATAGTTAATGCTAAAGGATAACATACACTTCCTTGCTTTAGGACTATCTGGAATCCTCAAATGAGGCGGATGCCTTCAAAAGCGATATTTGCCCTCTTCAGGATTTGTTCCCATGAACCTTCCTGCTTAACAAATCAAATCACAACATAACTAACTGGAAGAATGGGGGAGTTCTGCCAAGGGAGAAATGTTACATTTCAAGGAGCTGCCATACTGGCCTCGCATGTAGCAGCAAGGACTAGGAGAATGAGTAGGAACAGATCTGAGGGAACAGAATTAAGGGGGGCAGAATATCAAGGTAAAGAAGAAAGAGTATGGGGCACTGGGTAGCTCAGTCATTAAGCGTCTGCCTTTGGCTCAGGTCATGATCCCAGGGTCCTGGGATCGAGTCCCACATCGGGCTCCCTGCTCAGCGGGAGGCCTGCTTCTGCCTCTCCCACTCCCCCTGCTTGTGTTCCTGCTCTTGCTAACTCTCTCTCTGTCAAATAAATAAATAAAATCTTAAAAAAAAAGAAAGAGTATGTTAATATGGGGAAACTCTCTCTTGAGAGAGTTTAAACCCTGACTTAGGCCCCTGTCACCAATTCTAATATATTGTTGCTCAGATGGCTCTTGGACACTTGGAAAAAGTTTGTCTACACTAAGCAAAGAAGATGCCAGAACTTCCAAGGCAGATCATGGAGAAAAGTGGTCATGCCTGAAGTGGCCACCCTAGAATGGATCTATTATGAAAGTCCACAAATTCTACCAGCTGTCTATTCCTCAAGAAGATTGATTTGTCATTGAGAGACAAAAAGGAATGCACTGTGAGCAGGCAGCAGCACTGGTAAAATATTCAGCCATCATTTTCCTTTTTGTCAACTAGAATAATTGTTAGGCTGTTATAGGGCTGAAATCCTTAGTAACAATGGAGATGATTAAATCTCTGAATAGCAGAGGCCACATGAAAGTACATTGAGTATAATTGCTGTAATGGGACAGACAGTAAAGTTGAAAATGGTAGCCTGTGACACGTGACTATGCATGACTATATATGGACATACATATGAAAATAACTAAAAGAATATGGTAGTTTAGAGGCAGGAGACATAGGCAGCAAACAAGAAAAAATATATATACACACATATACATAATATTATTATTTAACATATACAATAATATTAAGATATATAATATGTTATGATATAATAATATATATTTACTTAATATATGTTATATTAGTTTTAAAAAACAACAGTAACAACAATAAAATTAAGTCTAGATTTTTCACCAGTAAAAACCTAGTAGCAACTTAAAATAATAAAATGGTGGAAACCAAGGGATAATAGATAAATCAATAATAAGCAAGTATAAATGACAGAAATATTATATAAGTCAAGGTTGAATTTAAGTATAATAATAATAAAGAGAATAAATCAAAATATGATGCAACTATCTAATAAGATATACAGTAGACATTTATTTTATGTACCAAATAACAAAAAACTAATAAATCAAGCAAAAATTATCTTTAGAAAGAACTTTATTACAATACAATTACACTGACAGTTTCCAAATTGGAAAAATATAATAGAGAGAAGAGTAAAATAAGTAAAATGATAGATGAATTAATAGATGAATTAAATAATATATTAAAAATTATTAAATCTATCTCAATAGCACTTGTCACTAAGTTATTAAGAACTGTTATTAAATATATGCATTATTCTTGGTATGAATATGGAATATTTATAATAGAGGGATTATGTATCACAGAGAAAATTTCATTTCACATATTTAAAACAGCTTCTGTTTTCTGTTAACCTAGAAAAATTAAAAATAAATCAGAAAATATTTTAACAATTTAGAAATGATGAAATGCATATCATATGATCCTCTCATCAGAAAGCTATATTGTAAAACTTTTAAAAAACTCAGAAAAACTGAACTCAAAAGTAAATGTGTAGTCTAACAAATTTAATAATAAATAACTAAAAGAAGAAAAGAAGGAAAGAAAGGAACTTCTTACTCAGTCCACAAAATACTTGAGAAAGAAATACAAAGTAAACCAAATAAATCAGAAGAGGAAATTCATATGACTAAAATGTGAAATTAATTAATAGTTAAAGTATAAATTTAATAAATAGAAAATAAAAGAAACAAAATAGAAAAAAATTAAAATGTCTTAAGGAGTTCTTTGAAAAAACAATTAAATTAACACAGTCCAGTAGAACTTTATACAAGGATAGAAATATTTTATATCTCTGTTGTCCAACACAGTGTCCCTTAACTATATTTGACATTTAAAATGTAGTCACTGGAACTGAGGAACTAAATTTTCAATTTCATGTAATTTTAATTAATAGAACTATAAACTTAAAGGTCACATGATGAGTTCCTACAATATTAACACAGATTTAGACAGATTTTTACATGCCTAATTCAAAAGAAAGAGAAAAATTGTAAAGGTTTTTATGAATAAAAAGATCTATAAACAAATTCAATGTAAAAATAATAGATTTGGAAAAAAAAAGCCTTTGATGAAGAATAAAGATAGTGGGTAATATCTATAGCATACAAGGAGATTTTGCAAACTGGCCAGAAGGAGATAAACAACCATACAGAAAGAAAGAAAAAAAAAAGGAAGAAAAGAAAAGAGAGAGCAAGAGAAGAGAGAGAGAGAAAGAAAAAGAAAGAAGAAAGAAAGAAAGAAAGAAGAAAGAAAGAAGAAGAAGAAAGAAAGAAAGAAAGAAAGAAAGAAAAAAGAAAGAAAGAAAGAAAGAAAGAAAAAAAGAAAAGAAAGAAAGAAAAAAAGAAAAAAAAAGAAAGAAAGAAGAAAGAAAAGAAAGAAAGAAAGAAAGAAAGAAAAGAAAGAAAGAAAGAAAGAAAGAAAGAAAGAAAGAAAAGAAGAAAGAAAGAAGAAAAAGAAAGAAAGAAAGAAAGAAAGAAAGAAAGAAAGAAAGAAAAGAAAGAAAGAAGAAAGAAAGAAAGAAGAAGGAAAAGGAAAGAAAGAAGGAAGGAAGGAAGGAAGGAAGGAAGGAAGGAAGGAAGGAAGGAAGGAAGAAAGGATTCACAAAGAGTAAATACATAAAAGCCAACTGTGTTAATCAGATTTCTAAGATGGTCCCCTCATATCCATCCCTCTCCTTGGGTATACGTGGAACCTGTGACTTTTTTTTTAACCAAGAGAATATGGTAAAGTTAAAGGCATTCTTCATACATAAGATTCTTAAATCGTTGACTGTGAGTTAATGAAAAGAAAAATTATCCTGGCAGGAACTGACCAAATCACAAAAGCTTAAGAGAGTCTAGACCTCTTCTCTGAGGGTCGAGACTAACTCTCTCCATTGCTGGTTTGGAAGAAAAAAGCTGACACGAATTATACAGCCATAGGAAATGAATTCGGCCAACAACCAGAGGATGCTTGAAAACAACTCCTTCCTTAGTCAAGCCTCCAGATGAGATTGCAACCCAGCCAAAACTTTGATTTCAGCCTTATGAGACCTGAAGCAGAGAATCCTTCAAAGCCATGCCTGAACTTCTGACCTGCACAATCTATGAGATAGGTGTTGTTTTCAGCTGCAAAATTTGTGGTAATCTGTTGTGGTAATTTATTACGCTGCAATAGAAAACAAACAAAAAGATACTCAAAATAAGTAGTGAGAAAAATGAAAGTTAAAGAAACAATGCATTCTTTCTCTTGTGATGGTTTTAAAACAATTGAAAATTCTTTGAAGTTCCTCCCAACCAAAGGTGGAGCTTAGTTCTTCATGAATATAAACTGGCCTTCGTGACTGACTTCTAATGAATATAATGAGGTAGAAGTGATGCTAAATGAGTCTCCTGGAGGCTGAGGTTTCTCTCCTGGAATGCTTGTCCTTGGAATGGAGCCCACCACACTTTAAGGAAGCCAAACAGCCCTTGGAAAAGCCACACATATGTATTCTGGCCACTGCCCCAGCTCAAATCTCAGCCAACAACCACCATCAACTTGCCAGATTGTGACTGAGGGAGGCTTTGGATGATTTCAGCCCACAGCATCTGAGCAAGCCCAACTGAAGTTGAATGTGGCAGAGATGAGTGATCCTTATCAAGTCCTTACCACATTGCTTGTTCTTCACTCTCATTATTTTAAGCTGCTGATCTTTGGGGGTACTTGGTTACATAGCAAAAGATAATGGAACATGTCTGTACTCATCTGACAGGCAAAGTTTCAAAGAACAGTAACACCTATGGCTGGCTGGGATGTCGTGAAAAAATGAACTGTGAGCAACCAGCACAAATGTTCAGGAAGGATTATGGGTGCGCCTTCTGTTGAACGGTGAAACAGTGCCTGCCCTCGGCCCTGCTTCCCACAGCACTGCTAGTACCTTCAAACACTGGCAAAAGAAACTTCAGATGGCTTCAAGTTCTCCAGGTGCTAGGCAGCTGGTTTTCCCAAACAAGTGTAAACATCTCACACTGAAAATCTACCTGGAAAGAACTAGAGTTTTTATTTACCCGCTGACAATTATTTACCCGCTGACAAGATTGCAACAGTGAATTGGATCCCTCTCTTGGAATATTGAGACCCTATGTGCATGTTCAGCAAGTTGTTCTAGCCCTGGCAGGAGTCTCCCTGGGAAATAATGAGGATTAAAGATCTGTGGACTTCCCCTCTGGTTGAACTCTGGTTTGAAAGTTTTCCTAAGTGTTCTTGTGTGATATTACAGAAAATGTCCTCAAGTCTAGAGCAAGACTGGTAGCAAACATAAAGGGACCCACCTCGTATGGTAGGGACTGATGAGAAAAGGCCTCCCCTAGCACAGTATTTATGCAAACATCGTTTGTGATTGTTCAGCACAGCCTGTTCAATAGTGAATGGACAAACACGAACACAATGAAGGAAAAAAGTGAACAAAAAAGTCAGAAAAGGGATTAAAATAATTTGAATATCTATCAACAAAGGAATAATTGAATACATTATCATCTATCAATAACCTGGAAAATAAGAACTCCCATGTATATGCATGCATGTATAAACTAATTATATATATATATACATATACACATACATGATTTTGATGAAAGTGAGAAATATGAAGGAATCTATACTGAGTTATTCATATGGAGATCATAGATGTGGAGAACAAAAAAATAAAACTTGATTATTTCTTAAAAAGTAAAAATAAAATGACACGAGAGTCAGTGTGTGCCAAACTAAGTAGGTATCACATATATTAGGAAGCCAGACTTCATTACCTCAAAGTCACATTATGGGCTATTTCAACATTTCCTTAGCTACTTCATTATCCAACAGATTATGATGGACATAATCATAGCTTACTCATTCTATTTTTTTTATTTCTGACAAATATTTCCATTTTTGGTGCTCAAACCAATCCATAGAATAAAAGACTGAGTAATAGTATATTTCCCTTGAAGTGCAGGCATCTGCATTATTCTATAATTGATGCTACTTCAGAAAAGCAATGTCCTGATTGACTACTTCCAACTTGCAAGACCCTGGGGAAATTGCTGGAAAGACAGAGGAGTGTGTTTTATTGGAACCTTTGCAATTTTCTTCACATCCTAAGTGCACTTGAGGAAGTAAATCTAGTAAATGGTCAGTGAGAAAAGAGAACAAATGTTGGAACAGCTGTGGGTTGAGAGTAGGGCTCGGAAGCCCAGCTGCTGGGCTCCCAACTCCGCTCTACCTTTTATGAGCTATGTAAATTTAGACCATTCTTTGTAAAATACAGATAATAATGGTATCTATTTCATAATATTGTAATGAGGATTAAATGCATTAATACCTTTAATGTTCTTAGAAATAAAGCTGGTATGCTCTTAAGAGCTCAAAAGATGTCAGCTGATGTTATTATAATTATTATTCTCATCAACTGAGCAGTCTAGTTTCAAAAGCACTAAATAACTAGTTACTGTTATTTTCTAAATGGCTATGGTGTTTTATTTCACCAATAATGATGTTTTAGCTGCAGATGTCCACCCACATCCCTTGGACCTTACTACTTCCAAGTACCCCGGCACCCTCCTCATGGTTTATTCCATAGCGGACGTGAAGAGCTAGAGAACTGACAACTTCCCACCCCACCCCCACCCCACCCTCACACACCTAAATAGCTGCTCTCCACCAAAGAATGAACAGGAGTTAGTGTCTAGATACCCTGGCTCCCTTGCCCCTCAGGGAAATAAGTTTGAGGTATGCGTTTTACACCTTTACCAGAGCTTCTCTGGGGAGATTAAGGTACAGTCAAGAGTAGTCTATTGACTTCTGTCCCTTTAACTGCCTCATGGTCCCACTGCCCTACCTGGAGCACTTTAGTCCTTATTTCAGGGTTGGCTTCTGGAGGAACCTCTAGCTCAGAAACAGAGTAACATATGCTGGACCTTTGAAATATTGAAAAATAGATTCAGAAATCCCTCAATTGATAAATAGCATCACCTTTGCCTTAGGAAGTGCTATAACACATAGCTGAAAAAAATAATTAAATGACTGGTGGTTAAGTACACAGACTCCAAAGTCAGACTGTTGCAACTCTCCCTCTCCCTTGGCAATGCCACTAACCCCTCTTTACCTAAATGTTCTCTCATGTGTAAGGTGAGTATTACAATCTTACCAACCGCATGGAGTTGTCATGGAGAGGAACTTGCACAATATTCAGAGCATGTAGAACAGGGTCACTGTTGTCATTAATAAAAGTGAGTTGAAATGTGGAAGCTAGAGAGCCACATTATAAAGTAAAATCCGGACCTAATTCTCTTTCTGCCTCCACCTCTCAGTCTAATGCCTCCACTGCCATCCTGCTTCCTGAAACACAACTGACCTCTCTCCCGACCTCCCTGTCCCCCAGGCCCCCCTGCTATTATGGCCTGCCCCAGCCACTCACAACAAAAAGCAATTCAGCCTTGTCTCTTGACCCAGGATCCCCTTCATAATCATTCTCCCAGTCTGCAAACCCAGCACTAAAATATGATTCAAAATTGGGCTTGGACAAGTTTCCAAACTGCTGCTCGTCAGAGATTCTATGTGCAAAACTATGAATGCTAAAATCCCAAATACTGAAGATCTGTGGTACGTCTTCATGGTCATTAAGTAAGTTTCTAATCAAATTATTCTATCATATGTGGAGTTTTCTTGTTTGAACTTGAGAAGGCATCTAATGTTAGTAATGGCAGGCTATCACTTAAAATTAGGGTGAATGAATGGGTCACAGTTGCCTGTCCAATGGGTGCTATCTTCTGCAGATGCTTCTGTAGAGGCTGGATAGCCCCTGGACTGACTCTTTCTGCTACAGTCTTTGCAGTCCTTGTATGTAGGTTTCAGTTTTAACCCAGATCTACTCAGTACCAGAGCCATCCATTGGCACCTGCCTTCCCTCCATCCTAGGTCAGACATGATCTTTCATCATCATGCCTTCTTCCGAATTTCTGTCCTCTGTCCTGAATTCTTGCTACCTCTCCAAAAGCCTAGACTTTTGAATTTAATTGCCTTTTCCTTGCTTTTCTACAGTAATGGCCTTCATCCCAAGCAATAGATACCAAATGCCTGGCTATTGCCTGATTTGGGAGAAATGTCTTAGGTCACAGGAAATGGAGTGGGGTGGGTGCTATCCATTCATAATTGAAAAGTTACATCCCATCAAAGTTATTTAAGTATTGTATACAGAGAAATTATGTGTTAGTTGGTGTTGCTAAATATTATAAACTGCTCAAGGTTAGAAGTCATCTCTCAATCATCTTTGGGTATTAATCCCTAGCAAATTGCCTGGCACATTAAAAGAGCTCAATATATGTTGTCTCATTATTGGTGGCTGAATACATTTATGAGATGCCAAAATGGGAAGACACAGAGAAATGCACGTTAGGTGAGCGATATTTGGAATTTGATCATGGACCTAGGATGGACCACATACATTTTTTGTTCAGAGGAAATTCCATTTTGGCTGGCTAACATGAAGAGAAAACAAAAAGCAGCTATTTAGACCATAGTAGAGTAGAGCTGTTTTACCCAAAAGGGAAAGATAATGACCTCTTCTATGCCAATACACACATACCTAGAAAAAAATCCCAATGAGAATAAACTTTGATTTAAAAGGAGGGAAAAATAAGGTGCTAGTTGAAATAGGTTATAATAAGGCAGTTTGTTAAGAGCTTAATTATCCATGCCCCCAGAGGAGGGTATGATGTTATGGCAGAGGAAGAAATCATAAAACTTTGCAGCAGGGGTTCATCTTCTCAGGTATTAAATAGGTAATTAATCTTAACTGCAAGAAGCAATTAAGCCTCACTCAGTAAGGTGAGGATTTTTAGGTTCACAGTCAGAGCAAAACTTCAAGTCAAAGCAGGAGAGCAAAATAAATGACATGTATGAATACTTTTCTTTTGAAAAATACATTAATCTTCATATCGTTTCTGTACTAATATGTATTGTTTTGGAGAATGCTAGGTTGTGTCTGAGATAGAATTTTGTTTTCTTTTATTTAGAAATGTTCTCTGGATTTTCCCTTCTTTTGTGGACTTTTGTTTTTTTTTGCAGTTACTGGAGGCATATAACATAGATGCCCAAAGTGTGCATTTGGACATTCTTCATGTTATAGAAATGTAACTTCACAACAAATCTATAGAAACCTAGGCTGGGGGAAGCATGAGTAGTACGATCCTTTATATGTACCTTAAAAAAGCACATAGGTTCTAAAAGAAAGTTTTTATTAAAATAAAATATAATTAATTTTCATCCTACATAAAATATTTAATAAATCAAATTTGAAAAAAAAATTTTACCTGATTTTATAAGTTTAGGAGTAAGAAAGGATAATATACACTGTATTAGTTTGTTGAGTCATCGTAACAAAATGCAGCCCTATTTAAATCTATTTAAATCATAGACTGGGTTGTATAAACAGTAGAAATTTATTTTCCCACAGTTCTGGAGGCTGGAAGTCCAAGATCAAGGTGTCAGCAGGTTTCGTTTCTCCCAAAGCCTCTTCTTGCCTTGCAGATGGCCATTTTCTTGCTCTGTCCCCATGGCTTTTTCTCTGTGTGCTCACACACTTGGTGCTTCTCCGTAAATCCTTATCCCCCCTTCTTAAAAAGATACCAGTTAAATTAGATTAGGACCCATCCTAATGACCTCCTTTTAACTTAATTACCTCTTGCATGGCCCTATCTCCAAAGACAGTAACATTGAGATACTGACAGAGCTTTAACATATAAATTTTTGCAGAACTTAATTCAGTCTATAATATAAACCCATCACTAAAAAAAGGAAGAAAAGAAGCATAAACCTTTGAGATGAAGAAAGGTGTGTCAACATTCCAGTTCTACTTTCTTGCTTTGTGATTTGAAGCTAACTATTTAAATCTACTGAGGCTTAGGTTCTCATATATATGTGATTGGATACAAGCTATTAATATAGAAATTCCTTCCGACTTCCACCTGCCTCACAACAGCATCCTGTACTTGGCAAATTTCAAGTCTCTTCTTTTTTTGATTTTATTATGTTATGTTAATCACCATACATTACATCATTAGTTTTTGATGTAGTGTTCCATGATTCATTGTTTGCATATAATACCCAGTGCTCCAGGCAGAACGTGCCCTCAAACCTCTTCTTACTGTGATACATATACCCTCCTATTGATCCAGCTGAGACTGTCTTTGCCAGACCAACTACTGGATTTCTTGTCTATAAATCGGAATTTTGTAATACCTACTTTATAGGTTTGTTAATGAAATTTAAATAATACAGGAAAAGCCCATACAACAATGCCTGGCAAAGAGAAAAAAACCGCATATAAAAGACAGGAATTACTGTCATGGCGATTAAATACTAGAGATCAAATAAAGTACATGTGCAAGAGCTTGGTGCATAGTACACATAATTATATGTACTTACTTTTCTGACTATGTTTACTCCAAGTGGCAGATACTGTTAGCTTTCTCTAATGTCTGTTCTTTCCTTCCTCTTTTTTTTTTAAAGATTTTATTTATTTGACAGAGCACAAGCAGAGGGAGAGAGGGGGAGAAGCAGGCTCCCTGCTGAGCAAGGAGCCCAATGTGGGTCTTGATCCCAGGACCCTGGGATCATGACCTGGGCCGAAGGCAGCCACTTAACCGACTGAGCCGCTCACCTCCTTACTTGTAGAACTAGTTGCTTTTTAGATGGACATGTAGTTGCCTTGAATGAAGACGACATTTTCCTACAGGAAGGAAAGCATATTCAGTTCTGAACAATGGGACACGGAAGTAGTGGGTGTAATATCCAGGACCTGGGCTCCTGAGAATTCATCTTTAATATGGACGAGAGAGAAATAGAGCTTTATCTTTTTAAAACCACTGGCAAACAGTTGGATATACATACATATCTGGAACTCCCAAGTTTTAAGGAAAGACATATGAATTTAAGAATCATTTGCTTAAAGATGAGAGCTAAAGCTTAAGACTGACTGGGATAAGGGCGCCTGGGTGGCTCAGTTGGTTAAGCGACTGCCTTCGGCTGCAGGTCATGATCCTGGAGTCCCGGGATTGAGTCCCGCATCGGGCTCCTTGCTCGGCAGGGAGTCTTCTTCTCCTCTGACCTTCCCCCCTCTCATGTGCTCTCCATCTCTACTCCATTCTCTCCCTCAAATAAATAAATAAAATCTTAAAAAAAAAAAAAAAAGACTGGGAAAAAACATTGCCAGAGAAATGGCCCACAGATTGAGCCTGGGGCATGAGAGTTAGGGAAGGCAGGAGTGGTTAAGTAATAGGTCACTCAGGTGAGGACAAAGAAAAGACCTGTGGATTTGCAGCATCAATGTTGGTGACCCTGATAGGGACAATTTCAGTGGTGCCGTGTGGACAGAAGTCCAATTTAATGTTGAAGAGAGACTAAGAGGGTTAAAAATAAAGACAAGAAAGACCACGGACCACGTACCTAGTTTTTAAGGGTTGGTGTTTTCGTTTTGTTTTCTTTGGTTTGGTTTTTCCCTCCTAACAGAGAGCAATAAAAAGATGCAAAAGCAGGAGGTCGAGAGAAGGGGAATCAAAGGTAAGGGATTTTATTTTATTTTTGTTTTGTTTTGTTCCATGACAAATAATAGACCCATAGACACTTTAAAACACCCCATGCGGGGTCTTTCTTGTGGGCTTTTCCACATGTCTTCTCTGCCTGGAATAAATAATTGCACTCACACTTTTCTCCTGGCTTCTCCTTTTGGCTACCAGGTCTTACACAAAGGTCTCAGCCCCTACTGCCTTCATCGTCCTGTACTGGCATTCTGTAGTTACTAGTCTGTAAGTTCTGCTCCCTACAAACCCTGTGAGTCCCATTTTTATCCTAAGTCTCACTGTATAGCAGGTGTCTATTGTGTGAAAGGGGGCAATACGATGGGAACAGCAATGATTTCTTGTAAAAGACATTGTGAGAGCTGGGTAAGCTGAATCATGAAAAGCACATGGAACACGGCAGGTGCTGAGTATATCTGCACTTGTTGAGTTGGTACTTAAATTGAAGTCTACTATGGGCAGTTTTGTTTTTTTTTTTTAATTATCAAGGCATCATGGTTTTTTGCCTTTTACCATGTAGGATTATATTATTGTTTTTTGTGACTGAGATCTCTATCCCCTGACCTAGAATTTATGTGTTACCATCAACCTTTAATTCATGGTCTCAGTTTAAGCATTTCATTTTTCTAGCAGGGGGAAATCTTTTCCTTTCTTCCCTTCTAGGTTCCTTGGCTTATCTAATAATGAAATTGACATGAGACAGATTAACAGGAGAAAAACAAATTTTAATTTTGTAATATGGGAAACCCCAAAATATGAATCTCCTAGGCAGTTGAGGTTTCTGTGCCATCATGAGCCTAGGAGGACAGGAATAGGGGTCTGGGACTTCAAAAAGAGTAGGGAGATAATTCACAGAAGATGGGAATGAGCAAATGTTTTGGTAAACAAATGTTTGTCAGGTTGTGCAGAGACATGGGCCACAGAGAGGAATTTGAACAAACAGGCCTTACCAAGCACCCCTACCACACTAAGTCCATAGTTTTTTGTAGTTGCCTATCTTCCTGAACTAGGGTAAAAGCAAAAAACGTCCCCCCTGACCTCCCTTTGGCCCTGGACTGTCTTCAGCTCAAAGCAATGTTCACATCAAAGTGGCACACCCTGGGGCAGCCTGCTCCAAACCCCATCTATCTAACTGTACCTACGTTTGACATGTTCTATGGATGAAAGCCATTTACATTTCTGATATTTACTTTTACAATTCATTAGTGTTATCTTTGCAATTTTGGTGTTTTTATCTTTCTGCTGAGTTTAACCAAAATTCCTAAAAAAATTATTTTTAAAAATGATCTCTATGCAGTATGTCTGACCAAGGCAAAAAATTGAACCACCTGAAATTTATATGTTGTTTCTATCATTAAGTATCTGTATACTTTTATGGAAGGCGGAATACAACAGCCTTGTCACAAAAACTTGCCAGCAGCAGGTCGAAATAAATTGTGGTCTCTAGTGTTTAAATTTTATATGAATGACTGACTTCTCACTATTTTCTCTGATTTTAGGCCTTGACCATGGAATCCACTATCTTCTATCCACTTCTGTAGGTTCCTTGCTCCCCTACATCCACACCTGAGTTATATACAATACCACTTAGTCTTCTGTTAAAGTATATTGACTAGAAATTGACAATTCAGTTAGATATAAAATTTATTTTATTAGCATAAAAACAGGAAGGCAAAGAAAATATTAATTAATAAGCAGTATGTGTCATGGCATATTTCTCAGCTTAAGTCAGACTACCTTAATATTGAATTACAATATTTTTTAGTAAAAATTATCCCTTAGTTTCTAGCAGAAGGAAATACTAAGAACTATCTTAATAGAACTGTCTGAAATTTGCGTAACTTTTTTTTTTTGTAAACAGACTATACATCTTCAAAGCAATTCAGTCCTTTAGAAATTGATAAACATTGCCTTTCTAACAGAGAGAAACTTAGATGCCATCACTTGTAAAAACGGGTGTATCATTCAGTTATTAGATGATATCCATCAGTCACCAAATAAGTTGGTTGCACTGGGGTGAATATTTGTTTTATCAGCGCAGTATTATTTAAGTGATATGTTTATTTTCAGTTTCCAGTGTGAAATGCAGCATCTAGGGATTGAATCACACCACACTAGAACAGTATTCTATCAGGAAGACTCTTAATCTCACCTGCCAAAGGAAACACCAGAGTTTTCATTGAAACTTTCAGTGGGGACACGACAGTCCAAATATCAGAGTACACTCACCCCTGGGATTTTCAGAACCTTATATTAACAAAAACATATTTAGTTGAACTCATTTTAGAGAATGAGAACTACCTATAAGTTATTAAACTGTGAAGCATAATCACTAGGGAAATCGATAAGAAAAACTCTCATCTATTACTTTGCATTCTCTTTCTCATTAAAAAAAGTAGTGAAACTTAGCCTGGGGAGAAAGAAGTGTCTTTTCTTCAGAGAGGCAGGGTTTTATGGTAGAAAAAGAACATGAGGGTCAAATGGGCCTTTAAAAAATATAAATTGTTTCATATTGAAGTAGTTGCTTAACCATTCTCTCATTTCCTCATGAACAAAAAAGTAGTATATATATTTTTCTAATTATTCAAAGTCTGCTATAAAACCTCAATGAGATAATATGTAAATGGCTTTTCATACACCCTGTCATATAGTTGTCCATCAAAAAAAGTACTTCTTTCCATTGTAGCTCTGGGTCCCTCTTTTCTTCCTCACCCAATTTCTACAGATTATTTTCTGTGTTTCATTTTTGTCCACTGTTAGACTGAGCTATAATATCACTTCTTTTTCAGTAGTTTTAATTTCAAGGAACAGAGACATTCTTATGCCTTCAACATAAAATATATATGTACATATATATATATATATATTTGTTGTTGCTTTTTTGTTTGTTTCAAAGAAATATGTTCAAGTAAGACAAAAGACTGGTACCTCACTGGAATGAGGATGTCCTACCAGACGTCATGGAAGAAATAGCAACAAGTGTATTCTGGTTTCAGGAGACTGGAGTATAGTTCAGGAAATGGGTCACTCAGGACTGACATGGTTTTGGGCATTGGGTTCTATCTTTGGCCCTCAGCAGACACTGTTTGTTAATCTGTATACTAGTAATCTCACCATAATGTTGACTCAGATTCAACTAATTCCTGTTTGTATTTCTTCTATTGCTGCAAATCAACCATATCCCCCTCTTTGATAAGAGTCTTTCAAAAGTCACTTATTCATAGCTTCTGCTTACTCATGGCTGTTTTTGCCTCTTGGCATCTGCAAATTAGCATTGCTGTTTATGCTTCTACCTCAATTACTAACTAATTGAGTCTCTTTGCATCTCAAATTCAAATTACTGTGTTAGATACAGTTAGTCACAATTAACCTTATTGAAAAAGCCATCTCACTTTAGGATTTTCCATGGGACACTACCTAGACTATAAATTGGGTGCTTTGGAGTCAAATATCTCATTTTATGCAATCATCTCCTTCCATGAATGTGGGCCATGTGACAGAAGTCATGACCAAATACATTTAAAACTAAACCACTTCCTTCTTCAGGGGCTGTGAATTTGGTAGTTTCTCTCAGAATCTATAGCTTATTCTTAAGTTTAGTTTATTCATTTGAAATACAGAAAAATTTCAGTGTATATATTTATATTTCCTTAAAGTTTAACTATTTATTAACAATATTACAAATAATCTGAAAGATACCACTTGCTAGTTACTTAATATGAAGTATGGGATATTTCTAATTGACATGGGCTCACAGGTCTTTCCGAAATATGTCTAGGGTAAAATTTATCATATAACTTTAGAAACTATTTGTTTTTGTGTATCATGTGACTATAAGTGCTTCAAAGTAAGGGCTATCAAATGACCCTAAGAAAATTCAATAAATGTGGTCTGTTTTGTGTTTCTTAATGTCTCTAATTCACTCTTCTTTGCCACATAAATTTATGATAAAATTTAAGTTCTATTTTTTTTTGCTTTAAGTGTAACTTCTGTATTGACTGTCAGCTTTAGTGTTTGTCTCCTGCAAGCAAGAATTAACTCCATAGAGCTGAGATGTAATCCCTAATATTTAGTGCTCTGTTTCCAGTACTTAGAACAAGACTTGGCATATATTAGGTCTTCAATAGGTATTGTTGGAATAAAGGGAGACACATACACACATCACTTCTTTAAAGCAGGTAAACATCTTCTCAGTCTCTAACTGCTCATAACATCAGTTTCCAGTCATTGTATATCCATTGCCTTAAAGATTAAGCCTGTATATCAAAAAACATTGATGAGGCTAGCTAAGCAAGCACATATTAATTTGATCAGCTTTATAAATTTTTAAGCATGTAACATATTCATGCTTACCTTTCAAGTACTATGCACTCGCCTGCTTTAGAAGCTACAATATCTAATCATTTCTGAATTCTTCTGATGTTTTTTACCTGGTGCTACTGTTTGGAGAAGTTCAATAAAATCTGTAATATTTGACCTTAACTATAGGAGAAGTAGAGTCTTATGGAAGGAACATCAACAAAAAAATACCCAGTTGTATATATACCAACACCTCTAATGCAAAACAAAGCAAACATAAAAGAGGGAACTGAAATGTATTTCAGAAAGAAAAAGAGGTGAAAACTTTATCACACATTAAAGTATGTCACTCAATGGTAAAATGTCTTATGTTTCCAAATTTCTTAAAACCATATACCAACCATATATGTTATCTTAACTGCAGCAGCAAAACTTTCCATCTGGGTACCTCCTCTAGGGTAAGAGCACAGAAAAATGACTGAGAAGATAGATTCTAGAGGCAGGGAGCTTTGTAGGAGGCCCAAATCCAACTCTTTCAAGCTGTGTGATTAATCTTCCTGATCCCCAGAATGGACTCACCTCTTTCCCCACATCCTGCTTCAGAGATGTAATAGAAATCATGAAGTTAAAACTACCTACCAGACTTCTCCCTTTGGGTGTCCCATAAGTATTTCATTTCTCCTTCTAAACAACCTACATTTTAAGTAATACTGAACAAAAGCAATTTCATGAATCTTTTTTAGGTCAAAGATCAGGCAGAAACCCTTAACTTTACAGGAAACTGATTAATTAAGGGGTCGTCACCTGTATTTTTGTTTTAAGGTAACAAGTCAGAAGTTCAGAATAGCATGAGACAGACATCATTCAGAAATTTTTGTTGGGTTGTTTTGTTTGTTTTTTAATTTTTTTTGCATTTTTAAAAATTATATTATGTTATGTTAATCACCATACATCATTAGTTTTTGATGTAGTGTTCCATGATTCATTGTTTGCATATAACACCCAGTGCTCCATTCAATACGTGCCCTCTTTAATACCCATCACCAGACTAACCCAACCCCCAACCCCCCCAGAACCCTCTGTTTCTCAGAGTCTGTAGTCTCTCATGGTTCATGTTGGGTTGTTTTTAATGTTCCTTTATTCTGTATTCGGGATACAGAATATCAGATGATCAGATATTACTTATGGGCATTGTTTTCTCAACTAATGGTAGACCTTTCATATCTGGGAAGTGAGGTCGCCCACTATTTTATGATGGTGGACAAAAAGAGGCTTACCCAGAGAGAGCTCCATAGTCATAAACTAGTCATTGTGTTTCTCTTTCTTCTGGCTCATTGAGCCCATTACAAATAAAGTGTTAAGCTGAGCTGTAAAGAGATTATAGTCCCTTGCTTCCCATGTAATCAGTTCATTTTCTCCACAAAGTAAATTGCAAGAAGAACATGATCCCTTAGAATGATACTGAAAGTTTTCTCCCATAGGCCTAATGACACGGGCCTCATATTATTTTTATAGACAGATGTCTTCTAAAGTAAAATCTCAGAAAAATAAGTTGAATATAAATATACAGGTTTCCCCCACTATCCTTTTGTAAGCTGAAATTGTGCAAGGTGAAGAGAAACAATTACTATTAATTAATATGGAAAAATTTTAACATTCCCAGACCCCAAAGTAACCTCTCTTAGGCTTTTCTGATACCTTAGGACACATCTTGCTAATGAATGCATAAAATGAATTGAGACAAAGCACAGATGCTCACACACACACTTCAAAGTTGTGGGGCCCTGATGCTGAGTTGCTGAATGATGAGCTCCTTCCTAGGGAAGGAGCTTGGTGGGGCCAATCCTGCAGCTCCCACAGACGCTACCTCTATAACACCTCACTGCAAAACAAATGCTGAACACCACTCTCACTGTTTTGTTTTATTTTGTTTTTTGGCAAAAGCTAAAATCTTCTTTGGATTTCTTTCAATTAGTGAAAACAGGTACCCATGTAGGTCTTTAATGAAAGCAAAGTGGCGTAAGGAGCATTTTCAAAAAACCGGGGATGTCTGTACTCCCTTTAATCGTACTTCTCAGACTCTTTTACTACAGCCTTTTAATGGAAACAACCAAGTTGGAAAGAAACTTGGCCTTTCATTTCCTCCTTTGCTGTCATAGCTGAAAGTATCAATGGTATGATCAAAGTATCGAAAGTTTGAATTTCTCCAAAGGCAAAAAATAGCGATTATAAATAAGCAACTTGTGAGAATTTTAATGTTGATACATTTGAAGTACCTTAGAGATAAAGGGATACCTGAGTATTATGCTAAGTACTTAGCATATTCATTGTGTGAATAAATAATTAATTAATACAGCTTTATATTTCTTTAGTACATGGCTTGAGGATTTTATTTTTTTATTTATTTTTTAAAAGATTTTATTTATTTATTTGACAGAGAGAGAGAGTCAGCAAGAGCAGGAACACAAGCAGGGGGAGCGGGAGAGGGAGAGAAGCAGCCTTCCCCGCGGAGCAGGGAACCCGATGCGGGGCTCAATCCCAGGACCCCAGGATCATGACCTGAGCCGAAGGCAGACGCTTAACGACTGAGCCACGCAGGTGCCCCTGGCTTGAGGATTTTAATTGTAAATACAAATTAGCACCATGATCCAAAAATATAAAAGTTTATTGTCAACAGTTAAGTTTTGGAAAAATATTCTTTTTGGTGTTGGACTCTCTTACCAAGATATCATGTCCTTTACGTTTCAAATGATGTTACATCAAACAAAATACTGCATTCGCTGCCCTTTCAGTTTCTTAGAATCACAAGTTTGGCTTAAATTTTCATTAGTCTTTTTTGTTTCCAAGCTCTTCCTTTTTGCTGAAACATTAATTATGGATCACTTTACTGTCCCTCCTATTAGGTTTCTATTGTGCAAAGATAGAACATGGTACACTTACTTTGATCTCCCTTGCAAAAATGTCACTGATACTAAATTCTCTAAATATCGTTGAATTTACTAAATGTGCAAGAAAAATTGAAGATTCATGATAACAGCTCTTAAAAGTTTTCCAAATTTCTCTGTATAGAAATATCCCTGATAATAAATTAAGAAGTAATGACAGAACTGGAATATCACCAGTTTGCAACCTCTAATTAAATAATGGATCTAGGAAATGAATATATTAATGCCTGCTAACATAAAAAAAAGGAAGTCAACAGCAGAATAATTGTCTCCTGACAGAAAAACACAATACCACTTATGTCAAGAGCAGTTACTCTTGACAGAAATATCAAAACTATATCTCATGAAGTCCCTGTATCCAACCTCCAATTTATAGGAAATGGAATGGAATATATATTGGACAACACCACATATATACAATTAGCAAAATCTAGCATGTGGCAAACTCTAAGGAAAAATGATCTTGTGTCTTCAACAAATAGTAAAAGAAAAAAAATACAGAGAAAAGGAGGAAAACATGTGAGAATTGGGACACATAACCTATTTTAAACTATTAAAAGTTGAAATTACAAAACAGTTGGGAAAATGTGAACACCAACTGGTTATTCAATAATTTTGAGAATCTACTATTCATTTTGGTGGCATAATAATGGTACTGCAGTGAATTTTTAAAAGTCATTACATTTTAGAAGTAACTAAAATATTTATGAACTAAATTATATGATGATTGGAATTTGATTCAAAAGGATCCAGGCGGAGGAAGGAATGGAAAATTTGCAGTGATGCAGAGAAAACAGGATTGGCCACAGATAGATAATTTTTGAAGCTGGGTGATAGGTACAGGGAGATCATTCAACTATTCTCTATATTTTACATATGTCTGATAGTTCCCATAGCAAAAATGTTATTTAAAGAAGTTTTTTAAATTAAAACTCTGGCCACCTCACAATAGGAAATGTCTTGTTACCTCACCTTGTGAATGGGCGTCAACTGTTTGTCCTGTTGCTCAGCACTCTTTCCTTTCTGCTCTCTCCCTCCCTTTCTTCCAGGTCTGTCCCATTGACCAGTTCTGCTACATGCACACACATTGCATTCTCTCCCTTACTTAGAGAGGAAATCTAGCTCTCCAACTCCTGTAACAAAGTGCAGTCTTGCCTTTGCAGATCTAAAGACTCACTAATGTGTTCTATGCAACCACAGGCCACCCACACCAGGGGCCAGCCCTTACCATTCCACACTGGCCAAGACATTAAAATGTCAGACCTATCCCTTCTGACACTTAGGTTCCATGATAGGAAGAGAGCGGTAAACATATTTTTATTTCCTTCACTGATCTGAACCACTACCTACCTCTGTTGTCTCTTTAAAAGGCAGAAATGGCTAAGACCAAGTTCAGTTTTACATGACTTTTTTGGGGGGGTTTCCTCTCCATGACCATTACTTTTTATATGAGATGTGTATATTGCTTGAAGGACATAGTATTTTGGGATAAGATTGGAGGCAAGAAAATTCTCTCGGCATTTAGATTGAAACAATTACTATGTAAAGTGCATGCTTTGAATATATCAGCAACTTTTCTAGTGAGGCAATTTTACATTTTAATTATGTATTTTTATCTTAATTTGGAAGAAGAGGTAAGTGTATCATTTATAAAACAAAGTCCCTTTGTTAATGGAAATTTTCTCTAAATTAGAATTGCATATTTTAATTCTATTCCTGACTAAAGTTCATATATCATCTACTTATTGCCTGACAGAAAATCATTCTCCTCTTTCTTGACTGGTTGGCAGACCATTAGAATTTTATTGTTTACTGTAGAGTCCAGGATAAAAAGTTAGTGAGGGTTAGTGAATTTCAGGGGTTTAGTGAGTTTCTTTTCTTTTCTTTTCTTTTTTTTTAAAGATTTCATTTATTTGACAGAGAGAGACACAGCGAAAGAGGGAACACAAGCAGGGGGAGTGGGAGAGGGAGAAGCAGGCTTCCCACCGAGCAGGGAGCCCGATGCGGGGCTCAATCCCAGGACCCTGGGATCATGACTTGAGCCGAAGGCAGACGCTTAACGACTGAGCCACCCAGGCACCCTAGTGAGTTTCTTTGATTGGAGTTTTTCTAATATAAGATCAAGGCAATTTCATATCTAGGATGTTCTTCAAGAGAAAACTACATAATGTTGTCATAATCCATTGCAGTTAGTTAGGTCAAAATGTGAGTTTTTGCTTTCAGTCACTGCAGACCATCTTCCCCCAAACTCCATCCCACCAATTATATCAGCTCCCTCACATTTAATGATGAGAGGGTCTGGAAAGCAGGTCTGTTCCAAAGGATGAGAAAGTATTAAACATAAATACTAACTTCCCATGTGGAAAGAGCCCTAACTATATGCCACGCATCTTTTTCCTGTCAAGCCTGAAAGCTTACTTTAGTAGGACCAACTCCTCCGTAAGCACAAAGTAGTTACTGCATGAAAGGACTATGTACCATAACAGAGCCTCTACTCCTGGACTCTCCACACCTAAACGCAGTTTCTAAATATTTCCAGTCACTAAGTGATTACCCCATTCAGTGTCCTTGCCATACATCCTTTGTTTTCACAAACATATTTCCAATATCGTCTTGATTTCTCCTGCTTACAATTATTTCTCCCACTTTTGGACAAAGAAAACAATGAGACTCTTTTTAGTGTGGTGGTTGGTAGCAGTGGCATTGGTGTCAGACTGGCTTCAGTTGAAGTCTTATCTCTGAAATTTACTGAGACTGTGGCCTTGAACATATAACTTACCTTTAGTAAATCTTAATCCCCTCACCTGCGAAACTGGATATATTTCTGACAGAGTTATTTAAATGAGGTAATATTTATAGGACACGAATCACAGTGTCACATATTATACACAATCAAACTTGGCAGCCAATTCTTATCAAGAGAAATTAAACAGCATAGCTTGCTGAAGGTTCACAGTTAATCAATGGTGTTTAAACCCAAGACTGTAGACCCTGGCAGCACACGGAAGCCTCCACGTTCAAGAACAGCCCAAATTAACCCCTGTTGGGAGACTGGCTGCCAGTCCATATCACATAGCAGATGAGTCTTTCCACTCATTTAGTCACTAAGCAACTATTTGGTGACTAGGAATATTTAAATCTGGATCTTCTGACCCCTAGACCATTACACAGGCTCTTTCTTGACCAAACAAATGGCCTTAACCATTAGCTTCTACTGCAAACCTTGAAAAGAACAATGCTGAAATCTACACATTAAAACAGAATATATGAAACAAAACAAACAAAAAACAAGAACAACAACTGTCTCTTTCTCTATTCTTAGGAGAGAATATTTAACTCTCTGGCATTTCTGTTAATTCATGCTGTAAGCTTATCAGGGAAAACCATCTCTTCAACAAGGAGACCTATAATTTAGGGAAAATATTCAATACAGGGATATGTATTAGGGAATGTGATTTTAGCCCTATGTTGAACCATTTCTTCCAATCAGGCTCTTTTGTTTTATTATTTATTTATTTATTTATTTATTTATTTATTTATTTATAAAATAAGCTCTGGTTTGTTTTATTAAGGAAAAATTCTGTGTGATTTACTTCTCACATGCTTCTAATGGTATCGGAATCACCTGGATCGATGAGAGCCAGTGTGCATACTCTGTAGTATTTCCCACATGCTGTGCCCAAGTCAATATTATTGCCACTGTAGTGATGGGCACCAGTTTTGGCCAACATGCCGTAATATTCTATTTCAGATTTCCTCAAGGCTGAGCAGTTGTTGGTGAGGATGACCAGTTTTGCTTTGCCATGTCTGATCACTTTCAGAGTCTGCTTGTACCCCAGCAGGTACTTTCCACTTTTCATGATGAGCTGGAGCCTGGGGTTGATCGACTCCAGTGATTTTTTTTTTGTCTTCTTTGCACCACCATCTTCCTGCCTTAAGTATGGGATGGCCCCATCCAGGAACAGCTGCCAAAATGGCTGGGCAAGAAAAAGGTCTTTTGTTTTCTTTCTTAATTGTTGACTTACAAATACTAACAACCACCAATAGACCACACATGTAACAGAATAAACTGGGCATACAATGTGGTTGTATTTCTCAAACCAGTATATGACTCTCTTGTTCTCTTCCTTCTGTTATGGCAGTTGGCGAGGCCCAGATAATGGAGGTTGCTTCCCCTTGGGGGAATACAGAGGGAATTCCCCAGAGGGAATACATCATGGATGATGATCCCCTGGGTGCTGTCTCATGCATGGGTCGTCGGCTGGTACATGTGGTCAACTGTGTTTATGTTACATCTTAGAATATGTTATATTTTAGAACTGTATATATATTATATTTAGAATAAGGAGAGAATATTAGATTTTATGTTACATATTAGTATATTAAGATAATTTTATTAGAAAAAATACATCGGATAATTTCACACATCTGCTTAACATTCTCTACGTGCTTTCACTTAGAATTTAGAACAAAGTCAAAACTCCTTAAAACAGAGTGTGTTCACTGTTTTGAAGTTTTTTAAAAATGCTTTTCACCAAGTACTTTCAGATTTTCTTCTTCCTGCCACATAGTGGATTTGCATTTCTCTGACCTCATTGTAGATATACCCACCTATGTGACTTGCTTTTGCAAATGAAATGTAAGCAGAAAGAAATGCCCCACTTTGGAGGAAAACTTCTAGTAGTGTTTGGTTCACTATATTCCCTTCCTATTGCTATGGTGACTGTCATGAAGCATGAACAGAAAAGAAGCTTCTCTCAGCCTGAGCCCTTGAGTGACCATACTGAACAAAGACCCCTGTTGGCTTACACTGAGCAAGAAATAAAGTTGTGTGCGTGTGTGTGTGTGTGTGTGTGTGTGTGTGTGTGTGTGTGTGTGTGTGTGTGTAGCCACCAAGATTTGGGGGTTTCTTTGCCACAGCTTAACCTAGCTCATTTTGACTAGTCTAGAAATTGGTACTTAGAAGTTCAGTGCTACAGAACAAAAGCTTAAAATCTTGATTGATTTAGTAGTCACTTGGTCCCAGGAAACTGTTATCAAAGACTGGGAAGATAGTGTTCTATGTCCCATAGAGGCAAAACATTTGGTAAGCTCTGTTACCTGAGGAAGCTTAGAAGTAGATATTATGTTACAACTCTAAGGGAAGAGATTGGAAAATAGAAAGCTTGCGCTGTATTGGTTTCTTTTTTTACAAAAAAAAGATGAGCACAGAAAAAAAAATGGCTAGTTTTAGGGTAATTGAAAGAATATATGAATTGAGGGAATATAGGACTTGAAGAGGAAACCTTGCTCCTGTTGATAAGAATAAACAATGTATGTGCATGAAAAAACAAAACTACTGCCAGAGGGAGAGGGAGATGGAGAGGAAAAGATAGAGAAATAGAGAGAGACCAAGAAAGAGGTGTTGTTGGAGTAAATTTGTTTTAAAATAAATAAGCTATATTCAGTGGGAACCTGAGATTAAATTGTTTCATACTGCAGAAACATGTTCTTATTTTATACCAAATCTCTATATCCTCTTCTCTCTTTAACCACACATCATTTGGGAGGGAAAAATCAATGATGTAGTTGCTGTTTTCTGAAATTATATGTCTTAGACACGTGGATTCTTTGGGTCATTGCTTTTCTTCACTAATGGAAAATATAATGAAAACTGCATAATGGAAAGAACAATTCCAATGAGAGCAGGTTAAACTGGTGCAGAATTTTAAACTCAAAATGCGAGCTATGGAATAAGTATCTAATATAAGTTGTCATCTCTGTAAAAATAAGAGTTTCTTCATATGAATACCACTGGCTTTAATTTTTTTTTCTGAGTTGAGACTCTTCTTTCTTTATATCGGAAGATTTATTTTAATCTCAAGTGAAGAGAGCGTCCCTAATGACTCTAAAGCTAGAGCATAGAAATTAAAAAGACCCAGTGTGTCGACAGGCTAGCAGTCCTAAAAAGTGCACCCCTGAAGAATTACCAATTAAGCATTGTTTACATGCATTACTTCCTGACAGAAACTGAGAAATGAGTAAGCATATTAGTCTAAGTTTTAGTTAGACTATATGGACATGGAAATGGCATAAATATTGAATAAAAAATTATTAAAAAGTAACACTTCAGGGCATGTTTAGGAACACAAATACAGAAAATGCATGATGTGCCTGTTTCTTCCAAATGAAGAAAATCACTAGTATTTCCAGCCCCACTCAGGAATTTCTTCTATATCTCCTCACTCACCCCATAAAACAACAATAGCAGCAAATTTAACAAAACAAAAAAAGGCCTTGAGTAATTCATTTGTCACATTAACACATATAAAACACAAAGTTACTGAGGCTAAATTCAGAGGCAGTTAGTCAGACAGCATAGTGCTCAGAAAGTAGACACAAAAAGTTGAAAGGTCATGAGTACAGAGAAAGAAGTCTTCCCAAAGCAGTAAGAAGCTAGAGGAGGCATTTTTTAATTACAACTATGAAAGCCTGAGAATTTCTTACGAATTTTGAAATGCATTCTGGAAGTAGAAAGACAGATTCCCAACACATGTATTGCTGCCTAAAAAGTTACCCTAAATTTAACAGCTTAAAGCAGCATTTATTATGGCAGTTTCTGTGGGTCAGGGATTGAGCTGTGCCTTAACTGAATGGTTCAGACTCAGGGTCTCCTATGAGACTGCAGTCAAGGTTAGGACTGTGTAGAGGGCAAGGGCAGGCTGCCCCAAGATGCACCACTTCAGCATGCAGGTTATTTCTAGCTTAAAACTATCAAGGCCCAGCTGACTCAGGAAGAAACTTTGACTTTCCCTCTTATTGCCTAAAAGGATTTAGAGAGAGAACCAGCTCCAGGAAAAGGGCTATCACCATGGATAACCACATTATAACATCAACTAGGTATGGTAAATAGGGAAGAACCCAGCAAAGTCTGTTAAAATTCCTCCCTGGTTCCCATCCTTTCCGTGTGGCCCAGCAAACATTTGTTTACCATTTACTTTTTCATCTTTCTGTAAATGGCTTCCCCTTCTTTAAAGTCCCAGACCTCTACACTCTTCTCATTAGTTCCAGATGACCATATATGCCTCATTTTGCCCGAGTCTTGGGAAGCTCATGTCTGTGTGAATTCCCCATACCTACATAAGTGAATTTCATTTTCTCTTGGTAATCTGTTTCATGTCAGACCACCTAGGGGAATCTTACAGGGTAAAGAAAAGTTTTTGCTCTCCAACAACTGTTATCCCCACAAGACTTGATTAGAGCTGAAAAATCTGTCTTAAAGATGGCTCACTCACAGGGCTGTTGACATAAAGCCTCAGTTCTTTGCTGGTTGTCAGAAAAAGGCCTCGGTTGATGACCATATAGAGTTCATAAGGCTGTCTGAATGTTTACATGGCATGGCATCTGCCATGTGACAGAAGCTACACTGTCTTTTATGGACCAGTCTCTGAAGTCACATATAATGTCTTCTGTTGTATTCTGTTGGTCAAACACACCAATCTTAACACAATGTAAAAAGGAACTATACAAAGACATGAATACCTGGAGACAGGGATCACTGGAGTCATCTTGAAATCTAGTTATCACATGGAGGGTCTATAATTCACTTTTTCCTTCCTAGGGGACACTTGAGGTAGTGTTGACATAAACGAGAGCCCTTTGTAAGTATGCTAATGATATTTTATACCTGGGAGGTACCTGGGTGAGTTCTCATCTAAGAATACTTTAGCAGGCTATGTTTGGTCTGTCTAGATTGATGAAAATAAATCTGAAAAGAGAGGGGGGAGGTGACTGGGTGGCTCAGTAGGTTAATGTTAGATTCTTGATTTAGGGTTAGGTCATGATCTTAGGCTCTGTGCTGGGCTTGGAATCTATTTAAGATTCTCTCTCTCCCTCTCTCCCTACCTGCACCCCTCTCCCTCTCAAGAGAAGAGAAGAGAAGAGAAGAAAATAAATCTGAAATTTATCAATTGTGATGTACCTGGATAGAAAATGAAAGGTAACACACAGGTCTCCCTAACCCTGCGTGACTCATCAAGCATAAAAACCCAAATGTTCTGGATCCAGTACTACAGAACATGAACGTATTTGGAAATAGAATCATTTCAGAAGTAAATACTTAAGATGAGATCATACTGGAAGAGGATGGGCCCTTAATACAATGACAGGTGTCTATAAGATGATGTTATAATGACCCAGGGGAAGAATGCTATGTGATGATGGAAGCAGTGATTGGCATTATTTAGCTGCAAGCCTAGGGACATCAAGCATTGCTGACAACACCAGAAGCTAAGAGAAAGATGTGGAATAGATCCTTCCCTAGAGCCTTTTGAGAGAGAATGTTCCTGTAAACAGTGATTTCAGACATCTTGACTCCAGAACTGTGAGAGACTAAATTTCTGTTGTTTTAAGCAACCCAGTTTGCAGTAATCTATTAAGGTGGCCTTAGGAAACTAAGCAATTAACATTAGTCAGTTTTGGTGTGAGAGATCTATTATGTGTGTATCTGCTTTGACAATTCACCATTCTGTGTAATGCAGATTAGTGGCAGTAATGGGATTGTCCTTCAGACTACAAATTAGAGTGACTAAAGTATTGGGGGGTAAGAAAAAATGAGGGGGAAGAAAAGCCTGACAAGAATTTGATAATAGGATGTCTCTACATATCCTTTGTATGAAGAGATGAATGCCTTGCAGTAGATTACACAGGAGAGGGTTACTAATGAAATACAGAAGAAATACACTGACACCCAAGGCAATTGGCTAAGAGGGATGGACAGAGAAGACCAAGCAGAGGGAAAGTCAACCGAAAATGCTATTTCTGGGGGCCCCTGGGTGGCTGTTGAGCGTCTGCCTTCAGCTCAGGTCGTGATCCCAGGGTCCTGGAATCGAGCCCCACATCGGGGTCCCTGCTCAGCGGGGAACCTGCCTCTCCCTCTGCCTCTGCCTGCTTCTTCCCCTGCTTGTACACTCTCTCTCTCTCTGTCAAAAATAAATAAAATCTTTTAAAAAATATTATTTCTGGTTGTTACAGCAGCACTGGTAAAAATTAAACCTCTAAAGGAGGAAACTAGGATAGGAAAGTTATTTTCTCCACTCAAATGTATTGTTAAGAAGGAATTAGAAATTAATATCAAAACCTTATATATGTAATTGGTTAAATCTTATATATATGATTATTAACTGCATAACTACTTTCCAGTCTCTAATAGGACTTAAAGCATCGTCAAATATTTATGTGTGGTTTTTATAATATACGAGAGTAAAGAATCCCTCAGGGTATTAGTATGGATAGATATATGGAAAATCTACATCCTAAATGGCCATTTCTTTTTACTTTGTTGTTTATGATGGGGAATACTTGTTGTTTTAAAGGTTTATGATTTTAAAAAGTAAAAGCTAAATTGATACAGGGTAAGTTCTTACTAATTTGACCATCCATTAACCAAATTCTATAACAATAAGCAGATTATGATGCAAAGTGAAGAAGATTCAATGAAATGAAACATCAGAAGAATGACCAGATCACATCAAAGAGAAACAGTTTCATGTTAGAAGAATTTCCTGCAGTTATATTTTACTTTTACTAATTAACAGATCCATTAAGTCCCAGTAATATTATAAATTGCATGAGATGGATGGGTTGGTTCTTCTTAACATTTTAATAGTAAAAAGAATATTATTTGATCATCTTTGTCAGAGACAGTTATGAAATTAGACTTGGAATATGTTACACAGTATACTTACTGGACTATTACCAAATAACTGAGTTTATGCACAATGGATACCACAATTATACTGAATATAAAGAGAAATGTAACCCTAGATAAATTATAAATAATGTATCTTATCACCTCATACCCAGTGCCCTCCATAAGACTTCATTTATAGATGTTGTTAATGATAATGATGATGATCTTTTACAAAGGGAAAAAGGCAATGTGTCTATTAGCTGGTCAGGTGAGTAAGGTTTTTGTAAACAAATGGAGTACAAAATTAGTACCCTAATCCTATCATTTTTAATTTCCAGAATAAGAACTTTTCAAATACCTAATCTTTCAAAAGATAAAAGGAATAATTCAAGATTCTATTCAAAGATGAAATTTGTCAATGGGTTATTTTTATTCATTTAACAAGGATTCCATTTAATCAACAAAGCATTTGTGAATAATGCTTGAAAATCAATGTATTTAATTCCCAGCAAGTCCCTAAATACCTCAGTGTATAAAATACTTTACAAGGAAGAAATTTAAGCAATGGAATAGTTTGACAGAAAATATTCTACACTCACCTTTGAGATAAGTAATTTTTTTAAGGATTTTATTTATTTATTTGAGAGACAGAGGGAGTTAGAGAGAAAGAACGAGCAGGTTGAGGGGCAAAGGGAGAAGCAGACACCCTGCTGAGCAGGGAGCCCAATGTGGGGCTAGATCTTGGGATCCTGGGACTCCAGGATCATGACCTGAGCCAAAGGCAGACACTTAACAGACTGAACCATCCAGGCACCCCTGGGATAAGTAATTTTTTTAAAGATTTTATTAATCTATCTGAGAGAGAGCAGCAGAGGGAAAGGGAGAAGCAGACTCCCCACTGAGCAGAGAGGCTGATGTGGGACTCAATCCCAGGACCCTGGGATCATGACCTGAGCCAAAGGCAGACTCTTAACCAACTGAGTCACCCAGGCGCCCTGGGATAAGTAATTTTTAATGACTCTTGATTCAGGAGGCTCTCAGTCTAATTCTCAGCATCTATAATACATTATTATAATGAGATATATATATATATATCTCATTATAAAATGTGAGTAAAAGTTGTTTTGTCTTTTAAATATGACATATTCACTGTACTATAAAGAGATCTGGTAAAAAAAAACTGTACATGAGATGAAAAAGTAGAGCTATAAATAATCATAGGAGAAAATTCTTGATTTAAAGATATCTATCAAAACTAGAATAGTTATTAATTAACAATTCCACTTAATTATAATACTTCATGATTAATGTGTCATTGTTCACTCAATAAATCCATACTCTGGCCTCCATCAATTTCATCTTCATTATACTCAACATAACTAACATTTTTATGTCAGCCTTACAACTATTTATTTTTCTGTCTATAATTTTAATTTAATTTAATTTAATTTAATTAATCTGTCTATAATTTTAAAAATTCAAAATCACTAACTTTTATTTCTGAAGTGTTTCCTCACTTCCTTGCAGTTAAGATTTCCTAATGAAATAACAAAAATCAAAATAGTTTTGACTTGAATGGACACCAACTCTATCTCAATAAAAGCAGCAATTCCCAAGAGAACTGGGGTAACCACAGGCTTTTGAGCTGACTCAGCTGCATTGCTAAAAGTCCTGACTTTGCAGCAAGATTAAGGGATTCAATACTGAGAATCAGCTACCACAGCTCTTTCGGCATTACCACTAGCAAATGTTACCCAAATCAGAAAGCTATATAGACAGCCATGAGAGCCATAAGCCCATCAAAATCCTGAATATATTTATCTTCTGCAGGGCTTTGTTTTTGAATGCAAGAGTTGCAATGCAAATTTTAGTGTGAATAGATATATTTATATGTGTGTAAATAGACATGCCTTCCTTTATTGTTTTGTTCAGTTTGCCATTGTAATCTTCATAATGGTTGCAAAGCTGGTGTGTAGTTTACCAGAAAGTGCCAAAAGAACTTCTTGAAGATAAGTCTCATTGGAATTCTGGCAGAATGTATAAGGCATCATTTAGGGAGTTTAACATCTTCCCTAACACACTTTAGAAAGGCAGCCCCTCATTAATCTTGGAATTGCATACCTGTGTCAGAGTCTGGACCATATAGTCTGCTGATACATGGAGGTAAAAGTATGGTCCTCACTCCCAAGTCTGGTGTGGAACTGTACATTCATAAGCCCCCATTTACAATATTAAGTGATAAATCTTATGGGGTGGAGGAGGGTATGGACAAGATACACTGACAAAATTGCCGACTTAGTAGAACAGAAATCTTCAGGAGCTCGCTTTTGACAAATGAATGGAAATTTGCTAAAATAATAAGGAGAAAGCCATCCCTAGCAGGAAGAACTATAGAATCAATGATAAAAAAATGTGTGGCATGTTTAAAGGGCAAAAACTACTTAGTATTTCTGAACTATAAGCAGAAAACTTGTAAAATCAAGATATAAAACAGGATAAGAAAGGGGGTCCTTAATCTTAAATGGCCTTGGATGCTATGCCAAGGAATTTCAATTTGATTTTGTAGATAATGCGGAGTCATTGAGGAATTTTGAAAAGGAAAGAACTAGAGGTAGAAGAAACATCCGTCCCAAGTTAACAAAAGTCCAGGAAAGAGGGGCACAAGGCAGACAAATTAGGTATCAGAAGAAGTTGAAGAAAATAAAGATGTAGGGGTGCCTGGGTGGCTCAGTCATTAAGGGTCTGCCTTCGGCTCAGGTCATGACCCCAGGGTCCTGGCATCAAGCCCCGCGTCGGGCTCCCTGCTCCGCGGGAAGCCTGCTTCTCCCTCTCCCACTCCCCCTGCTTGTGTTCCTGCTCTCACTGTCTCTCTCTCTCTCTTTCTGTCAAATAAATAAAATCTTAAAAAAAAAAGAAAAGAAAGATGTCATTTATGATTTAAGCATTTGCGTGAAAAGAATTGCAAGAACAGAAGAGTTTGAGATGATTTTCAAGCTTGTAGCTTGTAATACAAGGTGAATTGTGTGCTATTTGTTCACATTGAAAATAATAGATTTGAACAAAGGCAGTGTGTTTAGTTCCGGACGTGTTATATCTGAGGTAACTGATGGGCCTATGAAGTCAGAGATTTAGACATATAGTGTTGGTTCTTGGGAGAGAGGAAGGAGATACTGACTGGAGATAAAGAAATTAGTTATTGGTGTATATCTAGTAATTAACGCCACAAGGTTAAACTCACTAATAATTTGACTCATCAATAAATGTTCTTATATATCATAAAACTATTAACTTCATATATTATAATTTAAATATATACATATATAATTGTATTATATAATGTGCATAATGTATAACAAGTGTGAAAATAAAAACTAAACCATCACCAATATCAATTTTATGATGCAATCTCTATTCATTTATTATGCATCTAATCCATGATGTCTCCTATTGTACATTTTTCAACATATGTAAAATCAGAAGTACTTTAACAAATCACTTAAGCACTTTCCAGACATAATAATTAATATAGTCACATATATGTAGAACATACCTGTCTAATTACACTCAAGAAAATGTGATTCTTTCCAGAAGCCATGAAGAGACAATGTCATTAGTCTGAACATCAGTCAAGAATCTATTGCAATGTTTCTAACTAATGGCATGATGGTCTTACAGTAATGTAGTCACACAGATGTTGAAAAGGGAGCTCAGACTAAAAGCATTTCTGCAGTTAAGATAGAACTTTAAAGTCAAATGAATAGAAGTCAATAAATAAGCTTTATTTAATACCTGCTAGTCATCTTTCTAAGCACTTTACATGTGTTGACTCATTTTATCTCACTACAATTTTATGAGATAAATACCTTTATGCCTTCATTTTATGAATGAAAAAACTGAAATAAAAGCAAGGAATCAAATTTTGGCCACAATTTATGTGCTAGCAAACACCTTTCAAACAGTGGCAGTCTGGGTTCAGATCCACACTTAATCCTCTATGCTAGATCTGTGTCACTACTGAACTCTGATACACTCCACTGTGTTCTGCGAGGTAGTATCATACATATTTGTGATAACAACTTTAGCAACTTTATCACAAATGAAAAAAATTCATTGATGAGTCTAAATTGATAAACCCACACAGAAATGTTCCAGAAGTCAATATTTTTTATTCTGTTACGTGAATGTAAGCTCAATAAACATAGGTAGGGATTTATGTCTTCTATGCTATTGCTGTACCCATCACACCTAAAATTAAAGCACTTAGTAAGTGCTTGAAAATATTTTCAAATTAACCCATAATTAAACAAATTAATGAAGCATTAATGATTCAAAATATGGAAGTACAGTACAGTCTCTTTTAATCAAAGAATTTATATTGGCAAATACAAAGTTTCCCCTGTAAGAGTTTACCTGCACAGAAAATGTGTTAACATTAACAAGTGGCTAGAGGAAAAAATAATGCAATTGATTTTTTAAGTGCCTAGATACTAAAGACACCAATTTATCATTTTAATATTTGGACCTGACTTCTAACTACTCTTTAGAAAATAACATTTTGTGAATATTATAAAGATATTATTTTTTGAAGAAAATATATATAATAAAAACGTATAGGGGCGCCTGGGTGGCTCAGATGGTTAAGCGTCTGCCTTCGGCTCAGGTCATGATCCCAGGGTCCTGGGATCGAGTCCCGCATCGGGCTCCCTGCTCCTTGGGAGCCTGCTTCTCTCTCTCTCTCTCCCTCTCTCTCTCTCCTCCTCTGTCTCTCATGAATAAATAATAAAAACGTATAAATACAAAATTGAAAGGAGCTTCTAATGCATCATCCAGGGGTAATCACTGTTAAACACTCAGTGTCTATACATCCAGCATCAATTTTATGAATGTGATTAAATTTCAATAAATACATTAGGCTTATAGCATCATATTGCTTTACTGTATTCTTTCTTCTCTTAATAGTGTACCATCAGAATTTCCACATGCCATTAAATATTACTTAAAAACTGGGTTTTGGGATACATAGCATTCCATTCTAAGAATATATGACAATAAATCTGACTTTTGTGATTCCTATTATTTCTTTTATTAATTTTTATAAATAACAATGTATACATATTCTTATGTGTAAATACTTAAGCATATCTCTAATTATATTTAGGAACAAATTTCTAGATTTGGAATCTATTATTATTATTCAACTGAATGACTACCAACTCACTAATCATTAAATATAGATTTCAAAGTCATAGAGAATTGCCTATTAATCAGTAAAACAATCCCAGTATATTGGCACAACTTGGAGGCATAGGCATTCTTTTTTTTTTTTTTAAAGATTTTATTTATTTATTTGAGAGAGACTGAGAGATAGAGAGCACGAGAGGGAAGAGGGTCAGAGGGAGAAGCAGACTCCCTGCTGAGCAGGGAGCCCGATGTGGGACTCGATCCCGGGACTCCAGGATCATGACCTGAGCCGAAGGCAGTCGCTTAACCAACTGAGCCACCCAGGCGCCCTGGAGGCATAGGCATTCTTAATAAAAACTAAATAAATGGGAGTTAATGGTTATGATCAAATGTTATTATTTTGTGAAGAGTAATAAACCTCTGCTAAGCGGTTTTAATTCTCTTCATAACTATCTGTCTACATTTATTTTAATTATTTATTGTTAAATTATTTTAGACCTGACTTTCAATCCAAAATCAAATTTTACCACTCTACAGTCTTGCAAAATCAAGAGATCTTAAATTGCAAATCTATGAAAAGCCTGATAGCTTCCCAGATAGATGGCCGAAATGACAATTTTAAAGAGAACCTACAGGGGCACCTGGGTGGCTTACTTGGTTAAGCGACTGCCCTTGGATCAGGTCATGATCCTGGAGTCCCAGGATCAAGTCCTGCACTGGGAGTCTGCTTCTCCTTCTGACCTCCCCTCTCTCATATTCTCTCTCTCTAATAAATAAAATCTTTAAAAAAAAAAGAGAGAACATACAAGAATAAACCCATTTTTAAATCCTCATTGTAAAATTCAACCGGATATTAATATTTAAAGTTCTCTAAATTTAAAAGCTGTGCTTTTATTCACATTTTTTTTACCCTAAACATTATTATAAAATAAGACAAGATTTCATCTCAGGAAATACTGTATTCACTAAAGGTACATAAGCTTTTATATATTAGAAGCACATAGTGGTCATTTTTTGCATGGCAAGAAAATTAAAGTTTGCACTGTAACACTCAACTGATACCTAAAGTATTATTTTCTATTCCATTTGCTTGGTTTCTTATCTCTTCAGTTATATGAAGCATTTTGAGAATATCTTATATGTATAATTTAATATTGACCCATAAGTCATCTATCATTGAACACTTTAACCAGGTATGTACATGACTCAGTGTGAATGATTAATCCTCACATATGTCTGGCATAAAATGGCCTTTTAAAATTTTTTGTGTTAAACCTTTGAGAATTGAAGGCATTTGTAACAAAGACAGAAAAGGGGAGAAATAAGTAGTTTAAGAAAATATATGTAATAAAGCTGACCAAGATCAGTCAAATTAAATTATTTTTATTAATTAAATTAATTTTACTTTAATTAAATTATTTTTAATTTAATTTAATTAATCATTTAAAAGCAAGTGGAAACACTAAAAACATCACCACTTTATATTGTCTGGTAAACTGTCTTTTCAATGTTATAATATTTATTTGAATTCTACAGAAGTTTCCAAAGTATGCTCTATAGACTATTAAAGCAAAAAGGTAGCCTTTAATATATTAAAACAAAACAAAAACAAGGAAGGATTGTTGATGTTCTGTAGCCAAAAAATTTGAGGAAAGTAGGCTAAGCAGAATTATGTTTGAGACAGGGAAACTGAAGGAGTCCATAAAAATCTATTTTTTGCTCCTTTTCCTGCTTCTATTCTTGGTAGGACCTGCACCCGGACCCCAGTCAACACGTGCCTCAGAATGCAAATAACATATGTCCTCCTTGTAAGGGATAAAGAGTTAATGATTTCTCTAGAATAGATAACATCTAAGGAAGGACCAGGTGAGGAAGGACCAGGTGAGAATGACCGGATGAAGCTATCATATGTGTATTCCATACCACTGGCACTAGACATCTCAATGCCAAGGCCCTGGCTCCAATAACACCTGAGCCCTTGTCTTTGTCCTCACCAATTCCTGGATGTCTGAGGGGATATGTGCACCAGACCACCATCCTCAGCAAAAACTCCCAGACTTCCTCCTTTCCTTTCTGCGTCTCCCGGACATTCTGTCTTTTATCTGCTCTCTCTCTATCTTCAATAAACTGCTTTCACCTCCTGCTGGTTTCTGTTTGATCTCCATTCTATGCCCAGCCAGGGACCCTTTTGGCTGATTCTGTGGGACCCTCTCTGGGTCCTCAGACCTGGCCTGCCGGCATGCTGTTCTTTTAACTATTGTTTTGAGTCTCTAGTTTCTTTTCTTATAGTTAATATTGTTTATGGCTGTCATAAATTCTTAGGATATTTGTATCAGTTATCTATTGATATACAACAAACCACCCCAAAACTTTGAATCTATGGATTTTTGAACAATTCAGCTCACCTGGACTGGGCTCTACTGATCTCTGGGCTCACCATTCTTCTCATCAGCAAGCATGCCAGCTAGAGGCTAGATAGTCTAGTATCCTCAGCTGAGGCAACTTAACTCTGCTTCACATCTTCCATCCTCTTGCAAGCAAGCCTGAGCTTGTTGTCCTAACAGAGGTAGAGAAGAAAGCAGAAGAGAGAATGAAAGCATACTAAGCCTTCTGGGCCTACACTTAAAAATGACAAAATATCACTTCCACCATATTCTATTGGCCAAAGTAAGTCACAAGTGCAGCAAAGATTCAAGAGATAGAGAAATAGATTCCACTTCTCGATAAAAACACTTCCTGATCAAAGTTGTATCATAAAAGATATATATACAGAGAATAGAGTATGGGAAACAATATTATAACCAATTTATTATAGATTTTGACTGGGAAACCCTTTTTACACATCTTCCAAGATTGAATTTGCAATTCACGTTAGAAATGCTGATGTATAAAGATTTTATACATTCAGTTTATCCAATAAATATTAATTGAGCCCTTCCTGAGTCAAGTTAACCACTAAACGTTTGGTACATGAGGTGAATTGACATGTTCTTTATCTTCAAGATGAGGGTCTTTCTAAATGAAAAGGTAAAAGTACAATTCAATGCAGCTTTCAGTGGTTGCTCAGGTAGGTGGAGTGAACTGCTACATTGGTGTTTTCCAATAAACCACATTTAGTGTTATTTATACTCCTGTTTCTCATCCATGGTGACTCTGAGGTTGGCCATGTGGTTTGCATACCAATGGGATATTGATAAATGTGATGCAAGCAGAGGCTTGGTAAGTGCTTGCACAGGATTTGTCTCTTGAACTATTTATTACCTCTTGGATCTCTGAGACCACTATCTGTGAGAAAAGACCTGAAGAACCCAGCTTTATCACTAAACCTAAATCCCTAAGCATCTGGCCTCAACTGAGCTAGAGCGACCAGCCCCCACCTGTTCAAGGCAGCCCACCTAAGATCTCCAACATCATGGAGTAGCATTAATTTCTCCTATCCTTCCCTACCCAAATTTCTGACTCCAGAATCTTGGATCAAGTAAAACCGTTGTTATTTTAAGTCACTGCATTTTGGGATTGTTTGTTACAGAGAAATATACAACTGAAACAACAGAGTATGCTGCAGGTTGGTGGAAGAGTGGACATCACTATGGAATTAGGCGAATCAGCAAGTATCAACAGGTGCAACAGCCACATCGTGTAATGAAGAGTATGGTCCTATGACCTCAGGCTGGACCGGAGAGGAGTTGGGGAGAGAGAGAGAGACAGAGACACAGAGCAAGAGAGAGAGAGAGATTAGTCTCTTCTTTTTGTTAATAATTGGATAACTGAAACATAGCTCTCTGACTGAGGTTAAACTCTCAAAGCACATGCAGCCCACCAAGTCCTGTCACATTATATTGTAAAATCCAATTTCATTCCTTCTTATTAGTATAGTCTTTCTAAAATCCAGACAGCCACATTATAAGCAAGTTATATAAGCCTACGTATAATCAGATAGATGATAGATAGGTAGATAGATATATCTACTTTTAATTTTAGTTAGGTTCACAAGCTTAAAGTAATTTAATGGAAACTCTGGCAAATAAAGGGAAATGGTCTTCTTCCAAAGGAGTAGACATAAAGAGGGATTATACAAGAAAGAGAATTTTTCTGAAGCACTCATACTATTAAGAGTACCTGTGATGTTTAAGGCACTGTTTTATATTTGGATATTCTAAATGGCATCTAACCCTATCCTGATCTGACACCATTTTAATATGGAAATATTATATATCAAATAAACTGGAAATTATTAAAAATTCCAATGAGTGCTAAATAGTTTTCTATAATTTTATATTTTCTATGTCTTGAAAAAACAATTTAATGTTAAATTTTAATATCTTTCTCTTTATAAATAATTAATAACCTATATATACTTGTTAAATGATACACCTGTAATAGGTGGGAGGAAAAATGCTAAACACATTGTCACTGAATACAAATTAGAAATACCCATATATAAAAATATTAATGAGAAGTAATTCATCAGTTATATCATATTTCCACAATCCATATTTATTGAAGAGGGGGGGTTTTTGAGTTTGTTTATTTGTTTGAAAAGAGTAGTATGACCTACTAATTAAGAACAAGAACTCTACATATTTATTGCAGAGAGGGGTTTTTGAGTTTGTTTGTTTGTTTGTTTGAAAGAGTAGTATGACCTACTAATTAAGAACAAGAACTCTAGAGTTCAATCCACTAAGGTTCAAATTCTGGGTCTGTCACATCTTAATCGTATGACCTGTGTCTGATTCCAGAATGTTAAAATGGAGACAATATCAGCAGCTTCTTCAGAGCATTGGTAGGAGAATTACAGGAGGTATAATGCACTTAAGGCCATCAGAACACTACCAGAAACAATATCATAGGCACTACCTAAGTGTAAGCTATTGTTATTTTTAACAGATGGGTTGCTAAATTTCTCGTCAGTTTAGCTAAATTGTCCATCCAGTGCTCTGTACTTTTGAAATTGTTAATAATTTCTTTAAAAGGAAGAGAAAACTAAAATTTATTGAGTGCCAGGCAATCTTTTAATAGCTTTACTTTTAGAAGTAATATATTGACTGATTTAATCATTATGACGACCTCTATGTGGCAGAAACTATTATCATCATCACCCTAGAGATACAAGAATGGAACTTCAGGTGGGTTAAACAATCTGTCCAAGATATACCCCCAGTAAATGGTGAAAAAGGGGTTCAAGGCAGGTATTGGAGCTCTAGAACTTGCAGGCCCCAGCGAGTCAATGTAAAAAGGTGGAGGAAGTGTTTTTTCCCTCTCCTACAGGGTAATGACCCCGAGAGGTCAGGGACATGGTATTTCGGAGACTGTGTCAAGGAAAGCCTCTCTGAGTAAGCGCGGAAGGGTGGGCTACACGTAGGGGAACAGCACTGCAGCCGTGGCCTAAAGTGGACGGAATGGTACGGGCTGTTCCAGGCCTAAGAACGAGGAAACCAACGTGAACAGAGCCCGGTGAGCAAAGGGAGGAAATGAAGGAGAGGAGGTTCGAGAAGGAGACGGAGAGCAGATCATGCAGGAATTTGTGTACCAGGCTAAAAATCTTGGAGCTTATTCCAATTGAAATAGAAAGCCACTGAACACTTTAACCAGGAGTTGATTCTACTTGATTTATGTATGTATGTATGTATGTATGTATGTATGTATGTATGTATGTATTTATCTATTTATTTATTTTTGTGTGAATGTTTTGCGAGGTGTCAGGGTGGCTCAGTCGGTTAAGCAGCTGCCTTTGGCTCAGGTCATGATCTCACGGTCCTGGGATCGAGCCCCACATGGGGCTCCCTGCTCAGAGGGGAGCCTGCTTCTCCCTCTCCCTATGCCTGCTTGTGCCTGTGCTCTCTCTCTCTCTCTCTCCTTCGTTCACTCCTTCTCTCAAATAAATAAATAAAAATTTTTTAAAAACTAAATAAAAGAATATTTGTGTCATTCATTCATGGAGGTCGCCGTGAATATCTATCTCTCTGTGAAAGAAATGCAAACCAGTACGTAGAATCGTGTTTGTTATCAATTGTGTTGGGTGGGAGAAAGAAGCCTCTCACTGAAACAGATCTAAGTGTCCACCAACATTATTTGAAACGCATCTTGTGCATAGAATCAGACCTTCAATTGCCACTCAAACTTAATGAACCTTGAATGTATTTTCTTCTTTTACTAATTTTTGTTTGTTTGTTTAAAACTTCATCCCAGGGGTGTCAGTGGCTCAGTCGTTAAGGTGTCTGCCTTCGGCTCAGGTCATGATCCCAGGGTCCAGGGATGGAGCCCGCATCGGGCTCCCTGCTCAGCGGGAAGCCTGCGTCTCCCTCTCCCACTCCCCCTGCTTGTGTTCCCTCTCTCGCTGTGTCTCTGTCAAATAAATAAATTTAAAAAAATCTTAAAATTGTACCCCAGACATGATTTAGCCTTAATGATTTTAAAATGTAGTAAGTATAGTAAGTGTGTAAATTATACTTGAGATATTTTTACTAGAAAACAGCAAACATTTATATCATTATAGAGCAGTTTTTTTAAATTAAAGATTTGATTCTTTAGGTTAACTTCATAACAGATTAAAGTAATGAGAATAAAGATAAAATTTATAAACTCCTAAGAATTTTACTGAAGCTCTATAGCCCTAAGTATATTTTAGTTTGGGGGGTTTTTGTTTTGTTTTGTTTGTGTTTTTTGTTTTGTTTTGTTTTGAGGTTTTTTTTGCTAGTTAGCATACAATGGGGACACAAAATGAAGGATTGTTCTCTGGGCCACTATAGTCCTTCTGAAGCTGCTACAAAAACTGAATATTTCAGAAGCAAACCAGAGTTGTTTTCAGTTAATTTTCTTGTAAAGGTCTTGCCTGAGGGGGTAGTTAGAGGTATGCCATAGTATTCGATTTTAATGCCAAGCAGAAGTGAAATGATTTGCCCATGGTCATCAATTGGCACTACAAGAACTGAGAAAAAATTCCAGCTTCATCTTTCACTACATCAATGATATATATATCATTTGGTTGTGAAGCTGTGAAAAGTGTAATAAAACTTTCTGATGGGTATCTGAATTTTTCTTTAAACATCGGGGTATATTTGACATTCACTATTATGTAAGTTTTAGGTGTACAACATAATGATTCAGTATCTGTACATAAATTGCAAAATGATCACCACAATGAATTTAGTTAATATCCATCGACATACATAATTACAGAATTGAATTTTTCACTTTTTACCTGACTTTTCCTATGCAGATCTTGGCATGCTCCCTGATGAGAGGGCAAAAGGCAAGCTGAGGGCAAAACAGGAGCCGACACCCCACAATCACCACCCCCCTACTCCCTACCCCCTATCCCCAGCTTAAAGTGGGATATATATAGTAAGCTGGGATAAGAACAAAGGCAGGGGAAAAACAAATGGTCAGCTGATAAAGATCACAGTAATGAAACTCCACTATAGTTTGTAACTGTCTCAATGATTTACAAGAAAAACACAATTAATAGTCAGACCTCCAGGAACCCATATACTCAGTTTCCTGGAGTTCTAATGTCACCTTCACCTCCATAGGATAGAAAACCCTACATAATCAGTCACTCTTCACAATCACAATGCGGCTCCTTCTGCCCACGGGTTCTGTCCCCATACTATAATAAATATAACTTTTTGCCCCAAAAAGTGTCTCAAGAATTCTTTCTCAACCATTGGGCTAGATGATCCCAAATCACCATCCAGTGTAGTGTACTGGAAAGATCACAAGAAGTTGAGACAAGTAATCAAAAGATTTTGGTTATAATCTCAGCTACCTTTACTAGCTTTCCCACTTAGTGTTGCTACAGAATATACATCAACATTTACTGACTTAAAACAGCAACAGTCATTGATCACTGTTGCTTCCAGCAGTGGTGGTTAATCGGACTCTCATTTGAATTTCTCATACATTTGTTGTCAGGTGGTTGCTGAGAATGAAGTAATCTCAAATGCTTCTTTTTTCATGGGTCTGTTGAACGTTGCTGGCTCTTGGCCCTAACACCTACAGGAGGCCTTTTAACAAGGCTTAAGCTTCCTCACATCATGGTAGGTGAGTTCCAAGGATTAGACAGAAAAGGTATTACCTTTTATAAGCTAACCTCAGAAGTCACATAGCTTCAATTCTACTATAGCCAAGGGCCTGCCCAGGTTTAAAAGGAGTGAACATAGACACTTGGAGCTCTCAATGTCATCGTCTAAGAAGAGCATGTGGTATGGAACACCTTGTTACAATCATCCTAGAAAACACAATCTACCATACTGACTATGCTATTTTGATCAAGTTTCTGAATCCCTTGGTGCTTCCACTCTCCCATCTGTAAAATGGAAATGTTAATTGCCTGATTAATTTCACACTGGGGTTATGAAAACATATTTGGATATACATAAGAAAAGAGTAATAACTTTCTTTTTTCTTTTTTTTAAGATTTTATTTATTTATTTGACAGAGAGAGAGCACAAGCACAAGCAGGGGGAGCAGCAGGCAGAGGGAGAAGGACTAGCAGACTCCTCGCTGAACAGGGAGCCTGACCTGGGGCTTGATCCCGGGACCCGGGGATCATGACCTGAGCCGAAAGCAGACGCTTAACCGACTGAGCCCCCAGGTGTCCCAAGGGTAATAAAATTTCAAACATAATATAAATGAAAGCTGTTATTAGGATATAAATATTTTCTAAATTATATGACAAGGGAGAAAGAGAAATGGATTGTGAGCACAGAGTCCAGCTACTTGTCTAGAGTTATTACTTTCTACCTTGGCAATGAATTGCCCATATGGAATGTACAATGGAATTAACGCAATATTAAAACAAAAAGAATCAAGCCCTACAAAGTTGATTTTGCAAATTCTTTACGTGTGCATATTTGAAAATGAATAGTCATAAGAATGAAAATTTTATGCTAAGATAATGACTCAGTATGCTATGTAATTGTCAAAATATCGAGAGTTTCAATTTTAAATTTTCTAATGAAATGTTCGGTGCTCTTGCATATAACTTTTCTATGCTTCAGTTGTCTTCATCAATAGAATTAAAATACTAATACTTCATTATAGATATCTTGTTAAATAATGAATTAGATTACATTTAGAATGACATCAACATAAATGGTAAATACAATCTGCCATAGAAATACAGTTGGAATTTGATTCTGAGATAGGTCTGATCATGCCACATGGAAAGCATGAAATAATGACCAAATTTTCCCCCAGGATATCCTATTCATGTGAGCATATCAGGGGGTCTTATATTTGTCTTTTTCCTTTGCCTGTGAATTCTGATGATAGCCCTATTTAATTCTGGCTTTCACTAAAGATGTTTTCTAGTGATTCATATTGCAGAAAAATGTGGCAAATGCTATTTAACTGAGAAACTCAGAGAGTAGGATCCTGGATCAGTATGGGTGTTCCTGCTTAAGAAAATAAACAGAAGACTATATTTTCTTAATGCTTTGCCATTAGCTTAGTGAAAAATGATAGAAAGAAAAGAATTAATAATGTTCAAAATAAAAATTCAATCATGCTTTAAAAATACTTTTGGCTGAGCTATAAAGTGATTTTTTTAAAATTATGTCTAAATAAGTAAGTGTAAATCATTCTAAAACAAGGGGATTGGTTGACTACATATCCCATCTCTTTTTTCAACTGGAATTTAGACAAGCAATACTAACTTTAAAGATTTTAGGGAATAGAAGTGGTAGAGTGAAGTGTGATTAAAGGAAGCAACTTTCACAGTCATCTCAAAATCTCGCCTCTCAGCAACAATGATTCATTTAAGAAATATTTGCTGGGCAGCATGGTTTCTATGTGCATGACATTTTTTGGATCTAAGAAAACAAAGATAAAAGAGACACAAGCACAGATCTTAAAGGCCTTACGCTCTAGTGTGGAAAGAAAACATTCAAACAAAGCAACATGATAAATGTCTATAAAGAAAGGACATATAATGTAATTCATTTGTATAATTGTATATTAGATGTTTGTCTTGCAATGGCAGAGACTTCTTTACTGTTTATCAAACCAGTTTCATATTCTTCTTGGGCTCACTGCTATCCATATTTTCTCCAACCCGTTTGCAGGGGAATGCGGCCACATGTCTGAGATTTAGCCAGTGGAATAATAACTAAAGTGAATTATGCCATTTTCAGGACTAGACCATGACACTTCCCATGGGCATCCTTTGTGGTCTTCCCTCATGCACAATTTGATACATAAAAACAATGAAAATTTCAAAGATATGCTTGGCTAATACAAAACCCAAGAAGTGACCAAAATCCCCTTAAAGTTTCCTTCAGCTTGACAAAACTTTAGAGAGTTTGCTTCCTGACTATAAGCCCCTGACCTCCCTTTTCTTAGAATATTTGCTTTAGAATATGTGTAATTATAAATTCTTCCTTTACCTCTTTTAGATATATATCCTTTCCAACCCAAGAACATGTTTGTCAAGAACCTGAGAGCCATCCCTTTTAAACATAATCATCAAGAAAGGGCCTCTATATCTCAGTCTGTAGGAGAGTAAAAGCCTAACTTTTTTTTTTTTTTTTTTTTTTTTTTTTTGAGAGAGAGAGGTTGTGTGCTTGTGGTGGGGGAAGGGGCAGAGGAAGTTGGAGAGAAAGTCTTTTTTTCTTAAAGATTTTATTTATTTAATTGACAGAGAGAGAGAGAGGCAGCGTGAGAGGGAACACAAGCAGGGGGAGTGGGAGAGGGAGAAGCAGGCTTCCAGCCGAGCAGAGAGCCTGATGCGGGCCTCCATTCCAGGACCCCGGGATCATGACCTGAGCCGACTGTCGCTTAACCAACTGAGCCACCCAGGCGCCCCGGAGAAAGAGAGTCTTAGGCAGGCTTCATGCCCAACACAGAGCCCAAGGCAGGGCTCCATCTCCTGACCCTTACGTTACGACCTGAGCGGAAATCAAGAGTCGGACCCTTAATCGACTGAGCCATCTAGGGGGCGCCAGAAGCCTAACTTTTTATAAGCACCAATTAGCAAACATAGATGGCCTAATTGCATTGACTAATGTCCTCCAATACTTCTCCGCTAGCTCACCCTTGCACTTAAAAACTTTCGGATCTTTTTTTTTCAATGGATTTCAGTTGAGTCTCTTCTCTATTGTAATAGTCTTGACACCTATTATTATAGTCATGAATAGACTTCCTTGCCAATTTAACTTTTCTGATGCAATTTCTTTTTCAGCATAGGAAACATGGGTCTCTATATTACCTCATGGATTCTAGACACAGTCTATACAGTAACACCTGTTTGGGACTTGTCATAAAAGAAAAATCAATTATCTTGTATGAGTTAGAAAATTTGTGATGTGTTGCTTAGAACAATGAGCTTCCCCTTATTATAATCTCCACAATAATGCAAGCTCCTGGGAAGAGCAATTATTTTGAGGAGTGAAAAACTGATCATTTAGGATAAGGTAAATTTTGAAATCCTTATGGGGTACCCAGATAGAGATCCAAATTTCAGACAAATTAAAAAGATAAAGGATGTGTCCTACCAAGAGTTGAGGTGTATGAAATTTGTTGATTATGAAACAGGGTGGCAGAGCACAGAGCCAGTTATAAAAGGGGTAATCCATTGCAAGTGAGTTAGTGACAGAGCAAAAGCAAAAAACTTTGAACTTTAGAACATGGGAGAAGACTGATGACTGGAAGGGCTTGGCAGGGTCCATGGAAATTTATTTCAGATACAAAAAAATCACCCACTCCACAGACTGGGGAGCAATGACATCTACTTGCAGTTTACCCCTTGGCATGGCTAGTAGAGTGAGGGTATGAGTCTTCAGATGCTCCTCTTTTCACTGCTTGAAATTATTCTCAATGCAGTTCTACTTTGAATTAGCTCAAGTTGAAAATAAATATGATATTGATAGCAGAACTTACTAAATTATCTGTTTGAGTCCTGAAATCAGCAGCAGGGCAGATTTTGAGTGAATAAAACAAAAAATGATAGTTTTTTATTGGCCAGGAATTTAAGGGCAGTTGGCCTTGGAGCTTCAACTATTTAAGTCACAAAAAGTTCACCAGTGATCAATACAAAATTTATTTTCCATATTCAAAGACATAGCAACTGGTATATGATAATTATCAAACAATGAGCTCTCTATAAAATTTTGTCTGCTTTCTTTCACTAGATCTGTTATAGTCTTCTAATTAAAGAAAATTTTCCCTTTTTCCATTATTAGAAAAGCAATCAACACCTTGAGATTGAGAATAGTATGTGAACTGTAAGATTCTCAAACATTACATCTTATGACAATAGAACATTTATTGGCTCCTGCAGAGTTGTGTATAACTTGTTTGAAGCTTCTTGCTGGAAAAATGGTAAGATGGTTTTGAAGTCCCAGTCACCACAACACCTGGTCAATAGACAACTTAAAAAACAAAGAGACAAACAAACAAACCCATATTGTTTTTCATTCAGGTGAAAATTTAAAAAGCAGAGCAAAATACAAAGCATATGAACTGGAAAACCATCATTTCTTTCTGACACTATGGTGCAATGCATTGTAAGGCACTGTTAATTTTGGGCTAGGTAACAGTATAATGAGCTCTGGCAAATATTACATGTCATTCTATTAAGAAACACTTCACTCACACAGTAGCTAATTTATTTTTAAATACAGCTGTACTAAGGTATCAAAACTTAATAGGCAACAAGATAATGTTTAGAGCTCAGGCTTTAAAGACAGGCAGACTGTCTTCAAATTTAGTTAGTGCCACTTACTACTAGCATGTGACTTTGGTCAGGCTATTAAACTCCTCAAGCCTCAGTTTTTTCCATCTTTGAAATTAGTATAATAATAATACCTATCACATTCTACTTATCTAGGAGTTTTATTAAATAATGTATGTAAAGTGCTTGTAAAGTGCATATTACCTTTCAATAAATAATTACAGCTTTTACCAGAACATGAATGTAACAGGGTAGAGGTGAGGCATAGGGGCACAATTAAAGTATTACGGACAGCGTTTTAAACATCATACAAAATTGTTTCCTTTCTTCTGAAAATTATGGCCTAATTTATAACACTATGCTGTTAACTGACTCATGGCCAGAAAATTTTGTTTTCTGCTCAGATTGGCCCTTTGAGTAATACTCTTTTCTACATGTTGTATTTTCTGACACTTTTCCCCCGAATTCACAGATAGTAAGCATCCCCTTCACTGTACTTTCTTAATGTGTAGCTAACGAATTCTAAGAAAAGAAATAGTTTCAGCAATATAATATTAAGGTGATATTTTCCATCAAAGAATCAGTGTTATTTTGACAGCAGTTCCCCTGGCGTCTGATCATTTATCATCCCTCGTTGACACTAGAAATGCAATGTCATCAGCAGCTACAAGTTAATTGGAAAGATTAATAAAGCACTTGTTCGACAAATAGATTGACTTCAGAAAGATACAGTTGAGTCCTTATTTGATTTTACATTTTCTCCATAAACTGTAGCTTTATTGGTTCAAGAAGCTATATTGATTAAATAAAAAATAAACACAATTTCTCCCACTTCCATATTAGCAAAGAAAATCCTGTTTGAAACATGTAAGGATCTTGAGTTTAGCCAGATGCAAAGCATTAATGAAGCTTTAACGGAAATGTGTCAATAATAAATGTGGGGAATTGGCGGGAGAATGGGAGGGTCTTGAGTCTAATCAATCAGCAAGTGCTAGAAGTAAAAGCAAAGTCTTAATAAAGCAGTGATCTTCTGCTGTTCAGCTTTTTTGATTTCTAAAACTAGCTATAGAGAATATAATGAGAAAGCCCAAGATTGAGTTTGTACTTTGTACCATAACAAATGAGGCAAAGAACAGAGTAAAAGAGTGTTATAGGATAAACGTGCCCCCACATTCATATGTTGAAATCCTAACCCCCGGTACCCCAGAACTTAATCATATTTGGAGATAAAGTCTTTAGAGAAGTCATTACATTAAAATGAGGTCTTTAGGGCAGGTCCTAATCCAGCATGACTGTCGTTTTTATAAGAAGAAGAAATTTGGACATAGACATGCACACCGAAAGAGGAAAGACCATATGAAGACAAAGAAGACAGCCATCTTTTGCAAGTTAGGGAGAAAGGCTTCAGAAGAAATCAACCCGGCAGACACAGACATCTTGATAGACTTCTAGCCTCCAGATCTATGAGAAAATTAATGTTTTGTTTTATTTACTTAAGTAATCTCCACACCCCATGGGTGCTCAAATTCATGACCTCAGATGTTCTTCCGACTGAGCCAGCCAGGTGCCCCAAGAAGATAAATGTTTAAGTCACCCAGTCTGTGGTACTTCGCTATGGCAGCCTTATCAAAGTAATATGGAGAGAAAAAGAAGGGGCTAGAGAGAGGACAATTGGATGTCTCACTTCCTCCAAGGTCACCCTGTACCATTGTCACCTCCTTCTTGCCAAGATGACCCTTATCTGGTCTCCAAGAACCATAAGTCTTCAAAAGGGTATTTGTGGCATAAATTGTTCTCTGATCTTTTGAGGGTCCTTATTTAAAATTCTCTCTGTGTTATTTTGGAACCGATCATTAACTATTCCTGTTTCTTGGGAAATTTTCCTATAATAATCCTCATCCAAAGGTAGAAACTTTTGGCTAGTGAGTGTTGGCACAAGAAATCATGGGGGTTACCCACCTTTTTGTTTTTTTTATTTTTTAAAAAGATTTATTTATTTATTTTAGAGAGAGAGAGAGAGTGTTGGGGGGGGTACCAGAGGGAGAGGGAGAGAGGCAGACTCCCTGCTAAGCAGGGAGCCCAATAGGGGGCTTGATCTCACAACCCAGAGATCATGACCTGAACCTAAATCAAGAATTGGACCTTTAAACAACTGAACCACGCAGGCAACCCTAGTTTGACCTTTTTAAATCAATATATAGGTTGACCTCAGATATAATAAAATTACACATCAATACTAAGTATTCAATTATATATGTCAGTAAAAATTTCCTATTGTAAGTTAGTTAGTTGGCATCCCAGAAAAATGAATGAAGATAACTTATTGAAACAGTAGTATCTGCTGTTCTTCCTTTTCTTGTTTTGTTTCTCTGTCACCTTTACTGTCTTCCATCAGAGAAGATAGCCAGAGTTTAAAAGTCTAGGGATTTTTGGTGGAGTGGAAAGCTTCAGAATTAAAGTGGTATCATAGATACTTTTTGTCTTTTGAATGAAAAACTTCTGTTGCTGTTTCTGAAAATATGGGGGCTGACTGGCCAACAGGAGTGTTGACATAGTTAAAAATATGAGGTCCACAACAAGCTTCACCATTCCCTCATGTATTCAGTCTGATTCTAAGAGACAAGTGAGCTCAAAATCTCTGGGCCCTGAGCCAATTAAAAAGATTATGTTAGATGATAGTGCAGAGTTTGGAAGAAAGAGTGTCTTTAAGAATCATGGATTCTTAGAAATGGATCTAAGAAAATGGATTATGGAATGGAAGAGAAGATTCTAAGTTCCATAGGTAATGGTTATCTTAGGACCACTCCATGCCGGACCAGGGTAGGTGACTTAATCTTTATAGAATAGTTGTATGACATATCTGGGGGGGGGGGGTGCTATATCTGTTACAGAAAGATCCAAATCTCGAACAGAAAGACAGTCTATTCACTTACATGATGGAAAAGTTTAGGTATTATTTGATAAGTAGTTGAAATAATATCCCTGGATTCAGTTCCCTATTCTCTTTCAGTTCTATTCACCATAACATCAGTGCTGTTCTCCAGCAAGCCCTCCCCTCTTGAGCTTAAATAGCTCCGAATTGTACAGGCTCTGGGCTTCATATTTTAAAGGAAAGAGTGAGATTCTTCAAGGCAGGACCCTTTGCTCCAATTAAGGCTTTTCATGCATTTCATTAACCTTGAATGTGTCCCATGTTCGTCTATGAACCAATCACTGTAAACCAAAGGAATGTGCTGCGCTGATTGGCCAGGCTAGGGTAATATGTATATTTACGGGTCTTGAGAATAAAATCAACTTTATCCAAACACATAGAATAAGATTGAAAGAAGCAATAGTTTTTAAAACAAAAACTAAATGGATCCTGGGTGCAAAGACTTCTATATCCCACATCTAGCATGAAAACACAGCACTGCTGGACATCAAAAGAATACTGCAGACTTAGACAAAAAAGATACTAGTAGTAAATAGTAAACAGGAGTTTACAAGTCATTATCTCATTTTGGAGGCAGTGTCTAGATCTCCTGATTTCTGAGTGTAAGTTGAAGAGGATACCCTTAGAATGACAGGGATGAAATTCCCATCCAGCAGAGGAGAAGTATAACTCTGATATAAATCTAAATTGATTTAATGGTGTATACAAAGTAATATTTCTTTTACACTTCACTTGTGGAGTAAGATTAATGTCCTTTCATGACTGTCTTAGACTTGCTTAGTAAATGCTATCCCAGAAAAATTTCTGAACTTGTAAGTTTAAATGCTGTCACTGGAATCATGGAAAGTCACCACAGAAATGCCAACATTTGATGACTATATATGACCTCGGATATTTTTCATTGGGAAATATTCATAAATTAATGAATATACAAAACTATAGCCATCCAATAATGCAGCCATTTACTGAAACCTAGCTTACAAACTATACCTTTGACCCTACAGAATCATCACATAAGTTTGAGAAAAATGAATAGAGTGGATGGAGGGGGATGTTTTACTTAAAGACAGAGTCTCTTTAAAGGAAAAAATGAAAGAAGAAAACAAAATCTTGGATCATATATCATATGTCCTCTTGATACCTCTCTGAGTTAACTTCTTTTTCTGGAAATATTAAAAATATACATCTGTATTTCAGAGAGAAGAAACCCTTTTGTTACTAGAATTAAGGTTGTGTTTTAATGTAAAAACAATGAAAAACTATAAATATGTTCCCAACCGTAAATATATATGGAACATTTTAAGTCCTAAAAACATACATTTTTGCCTACACATTCCAGCGGAATAAATAATGAAACCAGATGACCTCCGGTGGTGACAGATGGGCTCAGCTTTTGACAACGTGATTTTTACATTTGCTCTAAGCTAGAACATCTTTAAACTTGATGAGGAATCAAATGAGAACTTTATGGCACAATATGATATAAGACTCAGTCATATAAATTGAGCATGAACATAGAGAATTAATTTGCAATAACTTGAGCTACATATAATTATACAAACACTTATTCTAAGTCAGTAAAGCAGAAGCAATTTCCCAGGATGGTGCAGAACTGATGGTTAGTTTGCTCCTTTAGTTCACAAGAATTTTTGAAACTTAATTTTCTTTCTCTTGGTAACTTGGTTAATTTAGTGATATATTTCTCCATCTTCCATGCTAAAAGTTAATATCTTCAAAAGTTTAAGAAGGTATCTTCGTCCGATTTGCTGTATTTATGTATGCAGTTTAGAAATCAATTGATCCCTACAGAAGGTTTATTTCATTAATCATAAGGTTTTATAGTTTTCTTTTTTCCTACTGGTACCTAAGGCATTTATTTAATTTTTTCTTTTTATTTATACTATTCTGAGTCATTAAATGAGGAAAAGTCTAAAGGAACAAAAAGTTAGACATTTTACATATATTTTTCATTACCCTTCAATATACAGACTAACTGCCAAGCATGTATGTATTTATTTCATGGCAAAATACCCAATTTTCCTTTTTTTTCCCCGAGTTATTATAGTTTGCTAGAAATTTTTTCATTTTAGTTTTAAATTAAATCAATGGAGGGCAAATGTATATATATATATATATATATATATATATACACACACACATCAAAGAATATATCACGGAATGATTTTCCTCTACAGTTTCCCTATGGGAACACTCTGCTACCAGACGAGTATTTAGCTGCTTTCCATCAGATCATCTGTACCCAGTTATGGAAGGCATAACCTACATTGAATCCTGGTTGATTCTTTTTATTAGGTTGGGATGTAGAAATGAATATCTTAGGTGCATTAAAATAAAAGTATGAATAAATCAAGTAGTTAGAAGGCTTCTTTTTTGTCTCATTTGAATATATTTACACATACAACAAATTTTTGTTTGATTAATTGAAATTTTAAAGCTAATTCAACAAATCAGTTTTCTTAATTCTTCTCTATCTCTTAGTCTCTACCTGTGCAGGGGAAGCTGTATCCAGTGGTGAATGAGAATACAGATTCTTCAGTCAAGTCACCTGGGTCATAATGCTTATTTCGTACTGCATAGCTGTGTTAATCAGAACTGGCATGGCACAAATGACAAAACCCAACCTATAATATCATACAGAGAAAGAGAATTCATTGACTCCTATAAGAAAGAGACAGAGTGTATCCAGGGGCCCAAAGTCACCAGAACTTTGTCTTGCCCCATGCTCCAGCTTTTCTTCCTTCTACACTGTTTTCATTTTTGGACAGTTTCACTCCTCATGCCATCAAACATGGCCACTGGTCTCTCCAAGCCTACACTATTCCTACAACTCAGGGAAAAATATTTCTTGTGAATGACTCTGAATGGGCTTGGAACTTTTTATGTATTCCTCTTTGAAATGAAGCACGATAGTCAGATAACAAGAATGGTGTGTAGCATAGACCCAAATAACAGATTGACAGCTCCATCTAGTTAAGGGGGCAATTCCCAAAAGGAAAATATCATAGGCAATCAAAAAGGCATAGATAATCTTGCATGATAACCTTGAGCAAGTTACTTAACCACCATGAGAGTGACTCCCTCTTCTGTGTATATAAAGAGACTAACTCTGTTACTTCTATCATAGTAAAGAGAAAGGAAGAGATTATTAGCAGAACTAGGAGGTTTCTTTTTTTTTTAAATTCTGGGAAATAAAAGCAAAAAAACCTTATTAACAATTTAATAGAATGAATGAAGGCACAAAGAAAGTACAGAAAGAGTCTTCAGAAAAAACAGGAGTGAATCTGTCACCCTGAAAGAACTCTGAGCTTGAAATTATTGGAAAAGTAAAAGAAGAAATCAAAAATTAAAAGGGTGAATAATTGAGAGCATGTGTAAAAGGCAAGTGGTGGTTCTACTTCTTCATCCTTCCTAATCCATCTATTCTACCACCTTGTTTCCTGGGTACAAGTAGCTAAGTATTTGCTCTCAGTCAAAAAGAACCAAGTATTCTCTGGAGAAATGGGACAAACCACTGGGGAAAAATCAGAACAGGGTATTCATGGCCCAGGGTAATGCCTCCCCAGTCTGGTTTGGGTCTGTGCCACACTGAAGGCCAGCTCTGCATTGCATAACCTAGAGTGAAGTCCGCAAGTAGATCAGTACATACATATTCAGCTCTTTTCCCAGGCAGCCCCAATCTTCTGGAGGAAAGAACTCCAGAGAAAATAGAATCTAGGGCGCCTGGGTGGCTCAGTTGGTTAAGCGACTGCCTTCGGCTCAGGTCATGATCCTGGAGTCCCGGGATCGAGTCCCACATCGGGCTCCCTGCTCAGCAGGGAGTCTGCTTCTCCCTCTGACCCTCTTCCCTCTCGTGCTTTCTATCTCTCATTCTCTCTCTCTCTGAAATAAATAAATAAAATCTTTAAAAAAAAAAAAAAAAAAAAAAAGAAAATAGAATCTATATACATACCCGTGAAGGAAACCCATGCCAGTCACCAAGAACGTTCTTAAGTTCTTTTAAAACATGATGAAAGTATTAAAAATCACTAGACATATGAAGAAAATCAGAGGACCAAAATAATATAGCAATTCACACTATGCAATATAGACAATTCAGGGAACAAAACAAATTTTTAAAAAAATCAAGCATCCTCAGGGATGCTCAGGCCAGAATATTTTGTTCTCATAAAAGAGCAACAGGATATTACTTTAAAGCAACAATTTGGGAATAATAAATTCTAAAAAGAAAGAATGGATACAATAGGGAAAACTATCAAAAATAATTGAAGAAAATATCCCAGACTTAAGAATATTGCAAGTCTAAAGAGTTTAAGGGTCCATACAGTGCCAAGAAGGGTGAATAAAAGACACATCATAATGAAACTTCAGTATATAAGGAAAACATAGAGAATCCTATAAGCTATCAAAAAGAGAAAAAAGAAAATACTGGCTATAAAGGAATGAGAATCAAGTTGACATTATCCTTCTCAGTAGAATACCAGATGGTTGAGGACATCAGAGCAAAGGAAAAATGAGTTTTGAACCAGAATAGTCTATTCAGTAAAACTACCAATTTAGGACATGAAAATGCATACTTTTTGTCTGACAAATAATGTACTTAATCTCATTTTCAGATGACATAATGCACCAAAACAATAAATTAAAATCAGTGGTCACCTACCACCCCCCCAAAAAAATGAACAAACCCAATTCAAGGAAAAAAATTAAAATTCCAAGATGACAGCTATTCCAAATTAGAATAGATATTGGGTGGAATCAAAGAATAGTGTCTTCATAAAAATAATGGAATAGATGTCAAGCAATCGATAGTGTCAAAAGATATTATTTTTGAAATGTAAATTTCACTATCATATAAAACAAAATATGTCAAAGATTTCATTTTCTCATTAGTTAATGAAGTAAATAAGATGTTATAGCCAATTCAAAGAACACATACTATATAGGCAACCAAGAATGCTACAATGAATTTTTCAGAATGCAGAACTGTTCAATATCCACAGGGCAATAGTCGATTTCACTCTACCTGACAGAATTCATTTATATTCTTATGGACATGAATGAGTTACTTTTTTATCAGTTTTCTACAACTTGGAGCAGTAAAACACCTCAAAGACAATGAAAGGCACAGTTAACCTAGCAAGGTGCATTAGACAGAAGTCCAAGCCTGTCTCTGTCAAGTTGTTATAAAACCATCCTGAGCCCATCAACGTGCCTGGCACAACGTGATGTTCTGCATGGCCTGGTCTGATCTGCATGCTTATTCTGGACCTAGAATTTAAGACAAAGCAACTAAATCATCACAAACTGATCTTGGACATTTTTTTTTATTTTTAAGATTTTCTTTATTTATTTGACAGAGAGAGAGAGGGAGAGCACAAGTAGGCAGAGAGGCAGGCAGAGGGTGAGGGAGAAGCAGGCTTCCTACAGAGCAGGGAGCCCGATGTGGGGCTTGATCCCAGGACCCTGGGATCATGACCTGAGCCGAAGGCAGACGCTTAATGACTGAGCCACCCAGGCGCCCCAATCTTGGACATGTTTTATTTCCTACGGAAAACTTGGGATGCTAGCACCTAGAGTGAAAACATATTAGTAAAAAGGATATGTCCAACAGACAGACGGATACAGTCTTTCTTCTACCTGTAGGAATGACAGCTCTCTGCTTGTGTGCATTCCTGTGTCCTGGAAAATGCCGAGTGCTGACAACAATCAAATGGTAGTTTATATACAGAAGAATATCAGAAACTCTAGCACTATTGTAATTTCAATGTATGAATACCAGTGTGAGTAACTCTCAAGGACTTGACTGATTATTTGTAGGAAATTACTTCTTCTACCTAAAAATAAAGGGCAATGGGATAATATATCATTTGACTACAAGAACTAAATAAGAAAATAGTCTCTCTTTCTCTTTTTTCTTTTTCTTTTTATTTATTTATTTATTTATTTTGGTAGTCTCCATGCCTAGTGCCTCACGACCCTGAGATCAAGACCTGAAATGAGATCAAGAGTCAGATGTTTAGGGATGCCTGGGTGACAGTAGTTAAGCGTCTGCCTTCAGCTCAGGTCACGATCTCAGGGTCCTGGGATCGAGCCCCGAATCGGGCTCCCTGCTCGGCGGGGAGCCCGCTTCTCCCTCTCCCACTGCCTGCTGCTCCCCCTGCTTGTGCTCCCTCTGTCAAATAAATAAAATCTTAAAAAAAAAAAAGATTTAAAAAGAGTCAGACGTTTAACCGACTGAGCCACCCAGGTGCCCTGAGAATAGTCTTATTTTTATCAGTTCTTCACCATGATGCAGATACTCCAACTCCGCAGTCGGGAACATGTAGCCTATAATAAATAGTAGCATACTTACCCTGACATAGGACATATTGCAAAAGTTCATCTAACTTCCCTTTTTGGTACACTACTTCCCACAACTCTTAGGCTCTCACATATGAAAGATTTCATGACCTTTTAAAAGCTCTGTTCCTGGGACACTTGGGTGGCTCAGTCGGTTAAGCGTCTGCCTTCGGCTCAGATCCTGAGATCCGACCCCGCATCAGGCTCCTTGCTTATTAGGGAGCCTGCCACTCCCCCTGCATGTGTTCTTTCTCTTTCTCTCTCTCTCTGACAAATAAATGAAATCTCTTAAAAAAATAAATAAAAACTCTGTTCCTTCATGCTTTTATGTTTTTATGCTTTCTTTTGTTTACACGGTGGTTTCCTGTCTTCCAGTCTTTTTAACCAGGGGAACTGATAATCACCCTTCATAACTAAGTATATGCCACTTCTTCTTGGAAATTGTCCCAGGCGAGACCAGGTAAGTTTAGATTCCTAACAGAGTGGACTCACAAGGCAAAAATATATTATTGATTGTATCTATGTACCTGGTATATTTCCTTCCCCAAATTTGCACTTTTCAATGGCAGGGATTGTGTTTTATTCATAGCATGGTAACTAGAACATAGTAGGAACTCATAAATGCCGTATTTCATTAACTCTAAAATCTCATCTGACATTAGATGCACCATTATATTATACATCACAAAGAAAGAAAATAATAACTTTAGCAATTAGAATTCTTATTTTATACTTCTTTATAGTCTTTATCACATATTCCTAAAATGTCTTTGGATCAAGTCTGATTTTTCAGAATCCTTTTTCAATGCAGATAGATTGATGTCTGTTTTTTCCATACGATATCAGCTTCTATGCCATGACCAACATCCATGATGCAGCATTTTTTTAAAGGGTTCACAATTATTCAGAATTTTCATTCAAACTGTGGACATGCATTTTGCATGTTTTTCTACTGAGGTTTCTTGATCTTAATAGACCAAAGACTCTCATGCCATCTTCAAAGAGTACTTAAATGTTTATTGTTTACAATTGTCCTGTTGTATTACCAAGAATAACCACAATAACACATTCATTAGGCTGAAGTGTGTTCAAAATGACTAAAATAAAACTTACATTGCACATTCATTTCTTTTTATCTGACATATTATAATAAAAACTGTTTAACCTACAGAAAAGTTGCAAGATTTTTGCATCATATACCCATATACCTAGTGCCAGGTGATATAATTAATATTTTATTATACTTACTTCATCACATATCTGCTCATCAATTCATCTCTCTTTCCATCAATCTATGTTATTTCTGATGAACTACAAAGGTACTAGCAGACATCAGTGCACTTCCTTTTAAGACTTCAGGGCGGATGTAATTACTTAGACTTTAAGCTTTGTTTCTTTTGAGGTAAAATTTATAAGCAATGAAATGCATAAACATTTAGTGTACCATTCAATGAGTTCTCACAAATGCATATGCTTGTATGATTCAATCAAGATATGAAATATTACCACACCCCAGAGAGTCCTCTCGTGTCTCTTCACAGTAAATCAATACTGCACCAACTCTCCAGAAACAAATAGTATTGTGAATTTTTTTTTTTAATTTGCCTATCCTAGACTCTCTTATGAATGTAATCATGCAGGGGCACTTGGGTGGCACAGTCAGTTAAGCGTCTGACTCTTGGTTTCGGCTCAAGTCATGATCTCAGGGTCGTGGGATCCAGCCCTGTGTCAGGCTCCCTGCTCAGGGCGGAGTCTGCTTGGGATTCTCTCCCTCTCCCTCTGTCCCTCCCTCCACTAGCATGCACATGCTCTCTCGCTTTCTCTCTCAAATAAATACATAATTTAAAACAAATAAATAAATAAAAAGTAAATGAACGTAATCATGCAGTATTTATTCTTCTGTACAATTTCTCTTTCACTCAATGTTTTTGAGATTCATCCATGTTATTACATGTCCCAATAGTTCATTCTTTTTATTGCTGAGTAACATTCAATTTATAAATATACCACAATTTGTTTATTTACTCTCTTACTGATAGATATCTGAAATGTTTCCGGAAAGTTTAGGCTATTATAAATATAACAGGTTTACATATTCTTATAGGTGTTTTGCTGTTGCTGCAGTAAACATGCTTTTAATTCTATTGGATAGATACCTGGGATTGGAATTTCTGGATCATGGGTAAATACATGTTTGGTTTTACAATAAATACACAGATATTTTTCAAAATAATTATAACATTTAAACTCCCACCACCAATACTTAAGAGTTCCAGTTTCTCCACAATCTTGTCAGTAGTGTTGTCAATCTTTTTCATTCTAGCCATTCGGGTCATATGTAGAGGTTTCTCATTGTAGTGTTAGTCTGATTTTTCATGATGACTAAGTATATTGCACACTTTTGTGTGTGCTTATTGCTCATTCTTTTCTTCTTTTTTCTTTTTTTTTATTATGTCACCATACAGTACATCATTAGTTTTTGATGTAGTGTTCCGTGATTCATTGTTTGCGTATAACACCCAGTGCTCCATGAAGAACGTGCCCTCCTTAATACCCATCACCGGGCTAACCCATCCCCCCACCCCCACCCCTCCAAAACCCTCAGTCTCTTTCCTGGAGACCATAGTCTCTCATGGTTCACCTCCTCCTCTGACTTCCCCCCCTTCATTTTTCCCTTCCTTCTCCTAATGTCCTCATTCTTATGTCTTTTATTTGTGAAGCATCTATTAAATTTTTTTTACTGATTTATGTTCTGTTGTTTATCTTTTTATTTTTGAGCTGTTGAAGATCATCAGGCACCTGGGTGGCTCAGTCGGTTAAGTGTCTGCCTTTGGCTCAGGTTATGATCTCAGTGTCCTGGGATCGAGCTCCCAAGTCAGGCTCCCTGCTCAGCGGGAAGTCTGCTTCTCCCTCTGCCTGCCACCTCCCCTGCTTGTGCTCTCTCTCTTTCTGTCAAATAAATAAATAAAGTCTTTAAAAAAAATCTTCATATTTTCGAGGTACCATTCCCTTGTCAGACAGAAATTTTGCAAATATTGCAAATATTTTTTCCACATCTGTGGCTTATATGTACATTTCTTTAATGATATCTTTTAATAAACAAAAGTTTTATTTGATGAGGTCTAATTTGTCATCTTATTCTTTTATGGTAATTGTTTTTTAATATCCTAACAAAGCTTAGCCTACTTAGCCAAAAGTTGTGAAGAGTCTCCCTCCCCATGTTTTTTGTGATTCATTATATGGTAAGTATTTTCAGATTGTGTCTTGGACATTATGAATGATACACTGTAGAAGTTCTGCCTTTTATATTCCTCCAAAGTTTTTAATGTTTTGTTTTGTTCTGTTTTTTTTAACGAGGGACTTGACCATTAAAATTGCAAATTCTTGTTTCCCTTTTAGTGGAAGATAGATTAAATTTCAGATCAGTTCATTTGGCCTTTTCTGGGCTGCTCGGAGTCTCTCCCTTGCAGACATACTCGGGGGTCAACAGACGTATTGGCAGAGTTTGCACACAGAACTTCGGTTCCCCTCTCTGACTTTCCTCTTCCTAGGATTTCTCCTCTAGCTTTCCAGTAAGTTTGGCCCAAACTCTGTGCTTTTCTTCAACACAGCAAGACAGAGGGTTTTCCACTAACGTTTTAGCTGGCCACATGTAGAGTCTGGGACCTGCCCTTCAGCTAAAAGCTATAAAAATAAAAAATTCACCCAGTGCCATTCTCTTTTTCCAAGTGTCACATCTTTTTCAGAATCCACCTACTTTTGTTCACTCTCCACCCCCAGGTAGTTTTATATCTTTTTTTCCAGTGTTTGTGGTTATTAGAAGCTGTGCCATCATAGCTGACCTGAAACTGGTACATTCATTTTTTATATACATTTATATGTAATTAATTACTTCCACCAATAAAACACATTGTGATACAGTGTGATTTTTCAATAGGACTGGTAATAATTTTCCTCCATTTTCATAAGTCTGATAGAAAAGACTAGGTTAACAGGATATGAACCAGCAGTGGAAAGATCAAAGTTTTTTAGAAAAAAAAAGATAATATTGTGTTTTTTTGTTTTGTTTTGTTTCATTTGATAAGTTTTTGCCAAATGTGTGAAAAATCCAAAAAACAAGACTGTTCTTTGTTCTTTTCTTTCTTAGAACTGTCCATATATCACATGCTAATAGATAGGTTTTACATTACTTTAAAAATTTCTCAGTTATCTGAGAGATAACCACTTTGTTTAAGGCCAATGCCTTAAAAAAAAGATACTAAATGTATCAAAAAATTATGACTGAAATAGTTTTTTGTTTCTCTAATACTTCTAAATGCAAAATGACACCTTTAAGCCCTTTGTATATAAACCTGTAACTTTCTGTAAATTTAACAGGGAAACAGAGTATTATTACAATAAAGTCAATAAATAATACATAAAAGCCAGCTAATCTGCCATTATTAGTTATTTTTTATTGAAGTATAGTTGACATACAATATTATATTAGTTTCAGGTGTACACCATAGTGATTTAATATTTATATACATTATGAAATTATTGATCTGTTCTCTTAGCAATTTTGAGGTCTTTAATATAGTATAGTTACTGTAATCACTATCTTGTCCATTATACCTCAGATCTTACTCATCTAGTTGCAAGTGTGTGCTCTTTAACATCTTCCAATTCCCCACCATTAATGATTTTATATACCTAGTGCCAAAACATCTGAATAAGAGTGACCCTATCAATTGCATCCGTATAAATTTTACCAAAAATTAGCCAAATACAGTTAAATAAGTATCTGAATGTTTTAACATATTATGTAAAAGTTGTTTTGGATTAGTTTTTGCAGTAATTCCATCAAGCAGTCAATTTTTTGAGTACCCATCTGTGCAGGCAAGAATTTATACAAAGAAGGGTTACTAAAAGCTTTTAAAAGCTGAAGAATGATAGACACAGAGACACAAAGAAAGAGAGCACAACCAAAAGAAAGAAAAACACAGGTTTTTTTTGTTTTTGTTTTTAAGATTAAGACTGGCATTTGGAAAGAATTAGAAAACAGGAAAGAATGTTATGAGATTAAAAAGTTTAAAAGGTAAAAAATAATGAAATGCAAATAAATGAAAACCAAATAAGAACCAGCTTTGCCACAATGAAATCAAATACAAGTTACAAGGGGGAAAGAACATTTCAGAACACGTTTATAACAAAGTAAAGGCCCATCAGAGGGCACTTGGATGTGAAGTCCAGTTGATACAAGTGCTTCGTTAAACAGATAGCTAAGTGTAGTTAAAATTGGGAAAAAAAAACAATTAGGACTAAATTTGTTAGAATATAAGTTTAAAAGATATGCACCAAATGAAAACAAAGGTAAATGGTCTATAACAAGTTGAAATAAATGGTGCTTGAAATACACCACTTCCAAAAAGTACAAATTGAAGTTGACAGTGTAAAGACATGCTCTCACTCGATAGAGGAAAGAATACCATTTGACATCCGCTGCTTTCTAAACTTCATCTTTATTATAACATATTTATTTCCCTGGTCTCATTTATATAACTTAAATAAAAAAACAGACTCTTGTTTGTTCTTTTTTCTATAAGAACTTGTTTAGATAGATTTGGAATGAAGTTATGATATACTGTAACTTTTTTTAAGCCTATGATGTTAAAGAAGGCTTCATTCCCAGTCCTAAGAGAATTGAAGAATGGAATTTTCTATCTTAAACTTATAAAAATGAATAACCCTAATCAAATAATAAAAACAATAAAGCAAAAAGTGTTCCATTTTGAAAGACCTATATAGAGATTTGGTTCTCACACATACATACACACAAAATCCTGGCATTTATATGCTCCTAAAATTTCCAACTAACTACTGTCTACATTTCACTTATGAACCTGCCCTAGATTCTATTACCTAAAGTAGATAAACTATGTAATAAATGATTTTAGCTTCATTTTTCAGTATGATTTTTAGATAAGATCAATATAGCAAAGAAAAATGATGGGGTAAAAACTTTCAAAAACAAAAATGAAAGTAATTGTATTTCTCTAAATATTTTTTCTTTCTTCTATAGTAACTGAAACATTATCATTGTTATTGAAAATTAGAAAAAAATCTCTGCACTGTAATTAGTAACTAGACTAACAGATACTATTGCATGTGCAATATCAATATCAATATCAATATAGTATCCTGTGCTGCTAAAGATGTTAAGTTCTGAGGCCAGACAGTTTGAGTTCAAATCCTGTCTCCAAATGCTTCAGCAAATCATTTAACTTCCTTATGTCACAGCTTTTTACCTATGTGGTGGGGATAATAATGTTATCTCATAGGTTTATTGTAAAGTTAGTGTGTGTAAAGTGCTTACAGCAGTGCTTCCTAAAGTATTATTACTGTTACAGTCATTTGCATATAATACACAAACAAGTGGAATTGAAATCTAAAATCATGAATATTATAAATTATTGGGTATTTACTTATCAACCTTTTCTGGTCTTATCAGCATATGATCTTTGAAACCAAAAGGGAGAAGGATAAGGCGTGTGGAGAAACAATCAGAATCAAGGGAGGTTTTTTTTGTTTTGTTTTGTTTTCAAAATACATCTGCCTGGAAGTCATATAAAGCCTGCTGCATTAAAATTTCAGGATGGAGGTGAGGTAGAGAGGAAAGGTAAGTTCTGAGTGTCACCTTTTCATTCCCAACCCTTGAGAGCCATTTTTCTAAGATATAGATTCCAGAATGACTCACCCAAGAGACTGTCCAATGCTAATCATTGCAACCTTCCTTTCCTGTTTCTCAACAGGTAGTCCAGAAGAACAAGATTTTGCAACTTTTGTTATTCCCTCTTCTAGAGAGGCAAGGAGAAGAGGAATTTAATAACTCATGCCCTTCTCTGTGTCTTTTGCTTCATCAAAGTTTCACCTAAATTATAATATTTCAGAACCCTGTGACTCTTCATCTTTGACAATAATAGTAAGCATATTTCCTTTACATTCCATTTTCTAGGTCAAAATAGACATTTGAGTTGCTAGCTTTAGATTTAAAAATATCAAAAAAGACTGGGGCGCCTGGGTGGTACAGTCTGTTGAACGTCCAACTCTTGGCTTCAGCTCAGGTCATGATCTCAGGGTCCTGGGGTCAAGCCCCAAGTCAAGCTCCGCATCAGGCTCCCTGCTCAGCATGGAGTTTACTTGAGATTCTCTATCCCTCTGCCCCTCCCACTCATGTGCTCTCTCTCTAAAGTAAATAAATCTTTTTTAAAAATCAAAAAAGATTAGTCAATCCTTAAAGATTATTGGTATGATGTTTTGTGCTTGCTCTGAGAAAAAAGAAAACAAAGCTTTTTAACAACAAAAAAGTTGAAAACTTTAAAATCTGTGACTAAATATATGATTAAGAGTTGGTACATATCCACGTTACTGAAAATGGTAAGATTTCATTTTTTGATGGCTGAATAATATTCCATGATACCACATCTTCTTTATACATTCATCTGTCAGTAAGCATCTGGGCTCTTTCCATAATTTGGCTATTGTGGACATTGCTGCTATAAACATTGGGGTGCAAGTGTCCCTTCAGATCACTATGTTTGTGTCTTTGGGGTAAATACCTAGTAGTGCAATTTCTGGGTCATAGTATAGTTCTATTTTTAACTTTTTGAGGAACCTCCACACTGTTTCCCACAGTGGCTGCACCAGTTTGCATTCCCACTAGCCATGTAAGAGGGTCCCCCTCTTTGTCACCAACATTTGTTTTTTCCTGACTTGTTAATTTTAGCCATTCTGACAGGTGTGAGGTGGTATCTCATTGTGGTTCTGACATGGATGGAACTAGAAGGTATTATGCTAAGCAAAATGAGTCAGTCAGAGAAAGCCAATTATCATATGATTTCACTCATATGTGGAATTTACAAAACAAAACAGAGGATCACAGGGGAAGGGAGGGAAAAATAAAATAAGAGAGGGAGACAAACTATAAGAGACTCAAGTATAGGAAACAAACTGAGGGCTGCTGGAAGGGAGGTGGGTGAGCAGACGGGGTAACTGGGCAATGGGCATTAAGGAGGGCACATGATGTAATGAGCACTGAGTGTTACATAAGACTGATGAATCACTGAACACTACCTCTGAAACTAATAATACACTATATGTTAATTAATTACATTTAAATAAAATAAAATTTAAAAAAAAGAGTGGGTACATATGGTCTCTTCTCAAACATGCTATTAATAATATTCAAACATGATTTTCTGTTATAGAAACAATTCACAATAAATTTGGGTCATCCTGCTTGTAAGTAACTTGTGCAACTAACTGTCACTGTATGTTGAATTTTATAGCAGGTTATCTTTTCTATGCATTTAGAAGCCTTATTAAATGGAATCTTTAACCTTGACCAGGGATTCAGAAATTCTATTTAATATCTACTCCATGCAATGATAGATATGACTAAATAAAAATCCTGTATGTTTAGATGCAATTTATGATTTTCCTAACCTGTAGCAAATGTATCTATTGCCTGGAACTGACCATAACTAAAGTAGTGTTAGGTTCCTCTAATGTATATGATGGTTGGTGAAATGTTTTTAATTCCATTTGGTTCTCTGTTTATTTGGTGACTATTTGGGGTTCTATTTACATGGTTATGTATGGGTCCTTCATCTATTTATTCAACAAAATAATTTTGAGCCTATTATGTACCTGGCAAAACAAAGAAGAACAAAGTACAGTTCCTGTCCTCCGACTCTCTGAGAAGAAAGCCTGAAAAACAGTGGGAAGAATATCTAAACTTCTAAAAAATAATAGACGGCAACTTTCAAAGTAGGCTTGCTTGAGGGTAGGGTTTAATTAGGAACTGGGAATTTCATGTTAAGATTGAAGATGTAGAGAGGCTTCTCTAAGCCCAACATTGTGAGATAATCTTCTCCCCTGGGCTCTAGGGGACTTTAGAAGCAAAGCTATGGGAATCTCAACAGAATGAAAAGGGAGAAAAGTAAATGTTTCTTTTGCATAGACTGAAGAGGTACTTGGAAAGAATTTTGGTGTTAGTAAAGGACATTTACTGAGGAAAATCCAGATTCACTTTAACCAGTCATTTAACAAATGGTTTTGAGTGCCTGTAAAGTTTGTAGAACTACACTAACCCTTAGGAAATGGAACCAGGTCTATGCTCCCAGAATTTTTAGTTTAGAAGAGGAGTCAGACAAAGTATATTTACACATTGTGATAAGTTCGGTGATAGAAAGGGAAAATTTAAAAAAAAAACTAGTAGTTCTTCAGTATCTACCTTGTTTTTGTTATTTGTTATTTGTGCTCAGATACAGTGGTGAGTGATGCAGGTTGGCTTCCTGCCTTCATAGCTGAGGAAGGGATACCAATCAAATAAACACACAAATACACAAACTGACACAGGCCGCAAAGGAAAAGTATGGTGGCTCATGTGAGAGTGTAAGGGGTTAAATGAACAAGGTTGGGCATTTAGGGAAGATATTCCTGAATAAATGATGACTGAACTGAAAAGCAAACCATCATCAAGAATTAACTAGTAAGGAGAGATGGCAAGTGCAGGTGGCAGAAGCAGGACCAGCCCAAGAAAACATTTTTAGCTCCAATGAAGATAAGCTCCAATGAAGATAAGCTCCAAAGAAGATAAGCTCCAATGGCCTCATCTAACACCTAAGAGCCTGAGTTCTGATCCACCATGTTGGACCCAAAGTTTATGGTCATTCTCCTTCACCTTGAAAATGAAATGCTGAAAGAGACTATAGAAAACCAATAGTGATTTATCGCGGGAGAAACTGTTCCTTGCAGAATTCTATGTGGAAATTTAGTTTTCCCCCCACCGAGCCTTATAAACCTGGTGGTAAAAATAAAAGGAAAAGCATGAAGCCTGACAGATTTTAGGAGACCAGGTGGTCAAAAAGTAAAGCATAGCTTATTAAATGGCAGATGTAGAGTGCAGGGTGAAGCAATTATAGTCAAGCAAAAACAATGCAACATTCGAAGTGAAGAGGCCAAGCAAGAGCCCATAAAGAAAGGAGCAACCGTAACACAAGAATCAGTGATGGGCAGGGAGGGATTTCGTGGATTAATTTAGCAGGCCCTTGGACTGTGGCAACCTGATGGTAAAGAAATTGTGTTGAAATTTGAAAACAAGGCAATATAAAAGCTCCAGCATTAACTGGATTAATGTATTTATTAATCAGTTTACAAATATTGGTTGATGTCCATTCTATTCCAGGAACTATTCTAAATATTAGGGATAGAGCAGTGAACAAAAATACAGTTCTTGTCTTCATTCTATTGGAGAAGATTTATACAAACAAATAAATCATCTGTATGGCAGATGAATGGTGAGTGCTCTACGGAAAAATGTGAGATGCAGGGGCCACAAAATTCTGGGAGTGGGCAGCTAAGCCTGCTCTATTGGTGCTGTGACATTTTAACAGGGCCCCAAAAGAGGGGAGTGAGAAGGGGACGAGGGTCTTAGAGAAGTACATTCCAAGCAGAGGAAAGAAACATTCAGCATCCTGACTCCAGAGCTTTTCTCTTGAGTCCGGAGATTACGTAGGTGGGCAACACTAGAGAATAATCATTATAATGATTTATGCAGCACTTACTAAGTGCTAGGAACTGTTCTTAGAGATTTGCAGAAATGTACTCAAGTAACTCAGTGCATCTTCACCCTAACCCTATAAAGTATGTAGTGTCCCCGCTGAGCAGGGAACCTGACATGGGTCTTGATCCCAGGACTCTGAGATCATGATCTGAGCCGAAGGCAGACACTTAACCCACCGAGTCACCCAGGCGCCCCATCATCATCTCTATTTTATAGATGAGAAATAGAAACAAAGAAAAGTTTAGCAACTTGTCCAAAGTCCCACGGTTACTGACGGGGCTCCATCCCAGGACCTCGGGATCATGACCCCAGCTGAAGGCAGACACCCAACTGACTGAGCCACCCAGGCGCCTTTTCCCTTGATTTTTACAGTAGTTCCAGTTCTACAAAATTCAGTGTAAATTAAAATAACGAAAAAAAAATCCTTTGTGTTTATATGTAACATACAGGGAAGTTCTAGTCTCAGGTGGTTATAAGTGAGTTTTTCATCTGCAAAATTGACTATGTGCATGTTTAGAAGTCATTAGGACACAGTGAAATTATGTTTTGTTTGATACTCTCCCCACCATTCCGGGACTTCTAGCTCTCTGATGGAAAGCCCTGAATGCTAGCAGGGCAAAATAATAGTGACAACCAGAAACCTACTCCACAAAGCTCCAACTCCTGTTTGGCTCTCAGCAGCTAATATGATTTTTTAAAAAGATCTTATATTAAGATTACTTTTACTCTGGGAGAAGCACCCCAACAACACCATCACCATTCAGAATATAATGAAAATATTTCTTAGTAATGGGAAGGTGCTTGAAGACTGGCCCCTTCCTGTTTTCTGGGAACTAATTACTTAGACAATTATTTAATGGACCAGCAAGGTCTATTTTGAAAGAAAAAGAGAGTATTCTTATGGAGGGATTAAAAGAGTGTGAGACAGAACCCCAGCACAGCTTTCCAAATTATGATTCAGTAAAGAAGGGAAAGACATGGAGTCTCACTGCTGGGGAAGTGCTGAGTGAATGAAGCATTCACTCATTTGTTCATTTACAATTTAGAGGCTAAGGTCATTCTGACCCGCTATCCAAATGATCCAGGGTATAGGACACTTGATCTGCTTTATTCAGGCTGACTGCAGAAGCTAGCTACTCTTCTAAACCACTATCTCACTCGCTGACTGCACAACTCTAGCAGGTGCACCAGGAGATTTTACTGTGATCTCTCTCCAGTTACCCTTGAGTACATACCTCTGTAATATATCAGAATGCATGTCAGCCTAAAAAGGGCTCCTGGATATCTCGCCATATGATTCTGGTGGGGTGCAATTCCTGTATCTGCCTTTGGGAGGAGAGTGCAAAAGTGAGTACATTGAGACCCTGGAGGTGGGATATAACTAAGTCCTCTTTTCATAAGGATTATGAACTCCTTCAAAACCAGATGGTAATTTATCTTTGTAATCCCACTGCTACCACCACAATGAGCACAAAATCCTAATACACTCTGGCAAAGAGTAGATACCAAATACATTTGTATTTGAAATTGATTCTTTCCTATCTCCTTCTCTCTCTCTCTCCCTCTCTCTCTCTCTCTTTTTATCATTTATTCTCCTTTTGCAAAGAAATAGTGCTATAGAGTGTGGTTTTACAGCATTGTCTTTCCCTAACATTCTAGGATGTTTCTCCATCCAAACTGTTGATAGCTTTTAAACACATGTGCATGCATCAAACCAACTAATAACAATTTGTGTGTATGTGCAAGTTTCATATTTTGAGCACAAATAGGTACCTTAATATTTGTTGAACTGGATTTAAATTCATTACCTCCATGTTTTTTTTTTCTTCTGGGTATTTTTTTTCATATTTTGCATAAGTAGGATTGTTGAAAATTTGTTCCCTAAGTGCCTTGCACAACACTGTATACATTGCAGGATTCAGTAATAATTCTTGAGTGAATTAATAGATGAATGACTCAATAAAGTAAGTACTGCATGTTAGGCAAGAGACTTAGCAAGAGACGCAAAATGACCGCCATTTAGCTCTTGTCTTGTCAACTCTGAAATGACTATTTTGATTTTATCATTGCTGTAATTTTAGAACATAATACGATGAGGTTTTGAAGTTAAAATTGAAGGCTCTTTTTCTTTCCTATACCTACTTGTTTTCGTAGCTGAATCAACAGAGACAACAAGTGCACATCTATCTTTGGATCTTTTGAGCATGATCTCCTGAGCAACAGACTTGTGTAAATAAATCAACACAATCAGAGGACCTAGGTCAGGAATGAAAACACAGACACCAGTTTCAAGTCTACTTAGGAAATCTGTGCATCAATGCCTCGTGTAGGCCATGTCAGTGTGGGCAACCTCTTCAGCTCTAGGGTTGCTGAAATGCTATATAATGGAAAATATAGACCTCGTTGGATCAAAAGTAAACAACTATGAAATAGTGAGCTCCTGATAGACCACAAGTGTATTTAAGTACAAAAACAACATCCCACGATGTGATTACTTTAGCTAACTGTGTGACTTTGCCTTGAGCTGAGCTAGACATTCTGCAGTGCTAGTTCCTCAGAAGCAGAACTCCAGGTGCACATCTTTTGGAGTAAAAAAAAAAAAAAAAAAAAAAATTGGATGGCAGGAGAGGAGGAATCTCAATACCTGGTGTTTTTTGACAAGCAAACCAATTGGACACAATCATACTCCAAACTTGCTTGGAGGAAAGCTCATAGCATACATGATGGGAATAAATGTCCAACTGATTTGTTTGCCCTTGCTCACTTGGATAAAAGAGCACTAAATCAGTCATCAACACTGGACAATGTTTTTTATCCAAAGAAATATAAAACAGAAATTATTCATTACATTATAGCAATGCAGAAAAGCTAAAATATCTTTAAACTCCCCCCACCTCTATTTTTTAGAGAGTCAACAAATATTTATTACCCATCTAGTCTGTGCTAGGGGGTGCTATGTTCACGCAGTACATACCTCTGAAAAACTGCCACTATCCTTAAAGAATTGATGTTCTAATAATAAACTCAAAAGCAAATTAAAATTATATATGTGTATGTGTTGAGGGGGAGCGAGATTGCCGAAGAGAGGGAGGGAATGAGGAATATAAAATAAAGAAATGTGACAGGCTACTATAATAAAGAGTGGTGAGGATAGAAGTTTGAAGTGAGTGCTACTTTTACTGGAACAGTTACAGACCTCTCTGAAGGGATACCTGAATTTATATGCATTCATTCATTATGAAACCCATACATGGGATAGGAATTTTTCCAGCACCTTGGCAATATCTGTGATCTCTGCCATCACTATCTTCTAGTGATGGTGGAAAAGAGGGGCGAGAACCCAGAAATGATCAGTAAACGTAATAAATAAGTAATATGATAGAATGTGATGTGTGCTATAGAAAAGTAATATAATAAGGGGCATCAGAAGAGCTGGTAGAAGGTTGTCATTTGAATAAGATGGTCAGGAAGGCTTATTGAGGAGACAATATTTGATCAAGTACTTGAAAGAGGGAAAGGATCTGCTATGGGATATTTGGGGTAAGAGTATTTTGGGCTGAGGAAACAGCTAGTGCAAAATTTTGGTGGTTGTTTGCTGAGGGGGAAAAATAGCAAGAAATAGGCAGGAAGCCAGTATGATCAGAGCAGATTTGGAGAAGGGCCGAGAATTAGGAGATGATTTCAGAATCTTTGCATTTCCTTCTGAATAAGGAGGCTGTGACTATGTATCAAATTGATTTTGCTTCACAAGTGCTTCTCTGGAAGGAAAGAAGCTCTGAAAGCAGGAGGTGCCCCTGCGCAGAATGAAATTCGCCTTCTCTCTCTTGACTTCTTAAAAACTTCCATTCCAAAACCCAGTCCACACACCTCCCAACACACACCTGTGCCTATATGCATTCTCAGCAGAGAAAACCATTTGTCTGAGTCAGTGGTTCACCCTGGCTGAGACTCAGAATCACTGGTGGAGCTCATTAGCTGCACACATGTCAAAGGCTCACTTGGGTGACCTGGATTCAGATCTGGATTGTGACCCTGGCCTCTCTTGGTTGAAAACCTCCCCAAGGCAACTTCGACAGGAAGTCAGGTATAGGATCCACTGCTTTAAATCCTCGCTACTCTGACTGTAGTTCGAGCAATAAGAGCATTATCTGGGAGCCTGTTAGATATGCAGAATCTCAGGCCTCATCAGATAACTATGGAATCAAAAGCTCTATTTTTAAATGAATCCTTTTTTTTTAAGATTTTATTTATTTATTTGAGAGAGCGAGAATGAAAGAGAGAGAGAGCAGATGAGAGGGGGGGAGGGTCCGAGGGAGAAGCAGACTCCCCGCTGAGCAGGGAGCCCGATGCAGGACTCGATCCCGGGACTCCAGGATCATGACCTGAGCCGAAGGCAGTCGCCCAACCAACTGAGCCACCCAGGCGCCCTCAAAAGCTCTATTTTAGCGAACTCCTCAGGTGATTTGTGTGCACATTCAAGTTCAAGATACACTTTTCCAAATCATTGCCTCAATTCTCCATTTTTTTTTTTTTGAACTTAGTCTGAGTAGATTTGCCCAAGTACCTCAAACCTGTTTCTTAGATGGAAGTAAATATAAACCAATAGAATAAAATAATCTCCCCAGCAGAAAATCTTCACAGAACTTCTTACATAAATCTGTTCTGCTTTCTCACAGTATTTTTACAATCTGGAAACAATTTGTTAAATAGTTTATGTGAAAAAAAATAGTTATGTGGTCAGAAATCTATCACACTAATTCTATGTAATTTGATATCATAATTATATAATTATTTGTTAATTCACTAATGAAGCATTTTTTAAAAAGCATTCTTGAAATTGATTTTTTCTCTTCTAGCCTGGAAATATGAGTGGGCTCTTTTGCATGTTTGAAATTAGAAAATGATCAAATTCATACAGGAAAAAAAATTAGGGAGTATATTCCTCAGGGTCTGGCGAACAATGTAACTCATTTTCATTTTGTCCTTTGTGTCTCTTCGTATTTAATCAGCAGACATGAGTATTAAACTTACACATTCAGAAGTTTTCTTCACATAAGTTTTAAGAATAAATAACAGCCAATAATTGAAATAAAATATTTTAAATTAAACAAATAAATTGAAGGAAAAGTACTTAGGGTTTCTTCACTATAAACATACATATATATGTGTATTATTCTTATGTATATATTTCATATATATACTGTGTTAAATGCAGTGATATATTCAGCAAAAATAATAAACTTCAAAACCATATATAATTATACCCACTAATTTCAACAGCTGTCAGAGTGATACCTCACCAACCTCAAAACTACCACCAAGGAACAAAAAATATATTTTCAGAGAATATCTTTCTCTTAGGGTCATGGCAAAGAGGACTCATAATTCTGATTTAAACATCACATCTGAAAGTAAAAATATTGCAGAAGTAGCAATCAGCAATATAGGCCATGGTTGACAATGAACTGAAGCCATTCCCAATGACTCGCATTTATTTCTCCACTGGTGGCCAGTTGAGAAGCTGGTTAGTCTATTTAATATCTAATTTTGAAGCTGAAGGTGTTTCTTCATCATTAGGAGTCCATGCTTTATGACAGGGGAGAAATTTCAGTTGAAAAAGGATAAGGCTGATTTGTTAAATGATACTTTGCCCAATTCTATATGGTACACTAAAAGCTATCACTTGTTGGTAGGGTCACCTCTAATGATGAAAGATTGTTAATTGAGCCACAAATCAGCAATACAAGTAAGCGATTCAGGAGAGCAAAGTACATAAATTATTTTGCAAGAAACATCAGAATGTTGTTACAAATTTTTATAAAATGGCCTGCACCTTCTAAAGGCAAACTTGATTTAAAACTTTGTCAGATAAAATATACCGCATGTAAAAAGTGTTCCTTAAAAATTAATAAACTTTTCTGTCTTTTTAGAGAGTTTTATACACAATATTTCATTTCAGCCATGCTATACTTCTGTAAATTTAGGACAAAATCTTAGGATTGCCTCAGAAAAACATCCTCTTTAACCATTTGTTAATCCATCTTCATCTGAATGTGCACATCCTGAATTAACTCCCTTGTCTAGCCCCTTCCACATCTTCCAAAGACCCAGCGGTATAAGGGAATGGAAAGATAAAAAGATGCATACTATATTTAATTTGGCTATGGCATAGATTCAAAAGGAAATGTCACTAATTCTTCCATTTTTAAAGCTACAGCAATTGTTTATTATAGTTAAATTAAACTGTTCTTATTTTAACTAAAACCACCAGAAAGCCTAATATACTGTCATAATAGCAGAAATTAGAATAAAATGAGCGGTTTTCAATATGGTATAAAAGTAGTGTGAATAATTCAGGCAATTTTTTTTTCACTGAATTACCTTGGTAGAAGAAAGGCATGGGTTGTCTCTCTTTTCCTGAGTTGCAAGGAAATTGGAAAGATAAGGAACTAACTAATCAATGACTACCTATTTTTAGCAATCCTAAACAATATTATCAAATCTTTCTTCAAAATGAAGCCATTGCAAAACCAGAAATACATACATTTGATTGAGTCACTTACAATCAAGAGGGTTTCATCTGGGGAAAAAGATGCTGGAAGGAAGTTCAAATATATGGAAGACTATTTTTAAAGGAAAATAACTTAGTGACACCCACATCTTTTGCCCTATTTCAGTAGTTCTCAAACTTGGCCACACACTGGAGTTGCTCATGTTATTTAATAAATATGCAGAATTCAAAAGTTAATCCCTGGCGATTCTGATTCAGTGGAGTTCCTAGAAATGGAAAATTTTAAAAACTCATCAACAGACTTGGATGGGACTAGTCTACATATAAGGATATAGGATCTATGCCCCAAAAATGCAAATGTATAGGATCACCTCAAGGAGAAAACAAACCACCACCACCACCCCCAACCACAAAAAAACAAGTAATATGTAACAACTGCCTAAAAAATCTATCCAGTATTGTATCTGAGTGTGGTTCCTACTTGAAAATTTAGATAAATTACACTGTTTTTTTTTCTATAAACTATTTAACTTGCTTTAGGCCATTTATTATCTCAGAGATCAACCATATTGACCACTAAGTGCAACGGGGCACTCATGCCAGTGTCCTGTGGTAAAAGGAGTGATTTCAGGCAAGAAGAAAACCTCAAGTAAATATCTCTGCAATTATTATTTTCCACACTCCCTTATGTCATATTTATTTTTACTAGCTTTTCCTATGAGATTGCTTCATCTATGGTTATTTCAAGATCTGCTTAGGAAACAAAGAAATAAAGTGTTTAGTGTAGAGATTTTAGGGCTGTTTACAAAAAGCTTATAATAAAATTTTTTTCTAGATTATTTTTCTCATTGCTGGAATTATGGGTGATATACTTTTATGATTTTTTTCTGTATTTTCCAAATTTCTATATAATGTATATGAATTACTTCCATAATTAGAAAAAAAAATTGTGTACCAAATGGGAATTGTGAATGGTATGAACACTGTTATAATCATCAAAAATATCAGTACCAGTAGATTTACTCAGGTGACAAGATAATTTAGTGATCCGATAGTTTGTGCATTTTTATTCTTGTTAATTCCCCTTTATCGAGTCATAACTTTGGGCTCCTCTGCCTCAGAAGCAAAGCAAAAATTGCTTGCAGCCTGCCTACTCAACTTTTCTCTCACACAGAAATTTTAGTTTATTGGGAGTTTAAAGACCTAAGGTTTGGGGAGCCTGGGTAGCTCAGTCTATTTGTTAAGCATCCCTCTGACTTGGTTTTGGCTCAGGTCAGGATCTCAGGTTGGGGAAGGCAGGGATGGAACCCTAAGCCCGTGCAGAACTCAGAGTCTGCTCTTCCTCTAGGTTCCCCCTGCTTTCCCCCTGCTCTCTGAATAACTAACTAACTAACTAACTAACTAAATAAATAAATAAATAAAATCTTTTAAAAATTTTTAGAAAGACCTAAGGTTTGAGGGAGAACAGAAGCAAGGAAAACTGTCTTTGTGGGGGGAGATAATAAGCCAAAGGCTGTGTGGTGGATCTAAGGAAGCAAGATCCTTTGGACCATCCAGTGTTTCACAGTATGCTGGAACTAAGAGCATGAGGTAAAGTTAAATAATTAGCACATTTGGGTTAGCGGAACATGATATATACTCACTACACTGTTTCTTCTCTCAATTACTTAAGTTTATTTTGTATGTTTATGCCTGGAACGTCCAGCAATCACTGAAGACCTTTTGCCCTTCTTTGCTCCCGCTTTTATTGGTCCTTCAGGATAATCACAAATCCTTATCACTGTTTCTCAAGCAGTGATATGTGACAAGGGGTCTTACTGGAACTAGGAGGGTTTGTTTACAGGAAAGATACCATATGCTATCTGCAAGTTCTACGAGTTCTGCTAAACATAGCCTAAGGGACAATGCATACATCTCTTAGATCATAGGGTGGCTGTTTGGGCTGGAGAAAGCTTTAAGGAAGGCAATTCCCCGGGGCATTCCAATGGCCTATGCCCTTCTCTGAAAATTTCTCTGCCCTCAGTGGCCTCTGTGTTACATTTTAGCAAGCCAGGTATTATGGATGATTTCCTGCTCTACATTAACCCCAACTACAGAGTTTATACTCTGTGACAAAATATTTCTCACAGTGAATGAAGATCATTTTCATCCAGATTCCCCAGAGATATTGGTTAAAAATTATGCTGATCACTGAGTTCCTCCCAGACTTCTTGAATCAGAATTTCTGAGGACCAGAAAGCTTTAATTTAAAAATAAGCTTCCTAAAAGTAATTTTAATCACAGTCAAGTTTGAAAACTATTATTATAAAGGCATTAACTAATATTTATTAAAAACTTTAATGTTCATAAATTAACATCATATCATCACACATGTAATTTTAATTCGAAGGGCAAATCTTTCCTACTTCTGTCAATCTAAGAGGAAGTCTTCTCTGGTCCACAGTAAGATGGGAAAATAAAGATAATGCAGTGAGTCTGTGTATAACTGAGTGCTCACTTTTCCTTATTCTTGACCCACTGGGGAGCGGATTGCTATGGACAGGAGGATAGTAAGTCCTTATACTACCCCATTCATTTACATCAATTGCTTCTGTCTAATCTATGGTAAATATCTCTTTTCTTCCTAAAGGAGTTTTTGCTGAAGAAGGTATCCACAAGGGATAGAGGCTTCAAAAGTGCACAGCAATAAGCACTATTTCTCATTGACCTATAGCTCTCTGTAATTGGGAGGGGGGGCATAGGTGTGAGTGATAACAGGTTAGCATCTGCACGGTAGGTGAACTACCCTGTAAAGAATATCATGTCTTTAATATGAATCTGGATCATAATGATTCTGAATTTACTTGTCAGGTATGGATTTATGATCATGTAAACATTTTACACAAATTACCCTCTAACAACCATCATCAGACTGTGCTAAGGGGGGGGCAAAAACTGATTTTAGAATGAGATTTGATTCTGCAATTATGGATGGAGTTTTCTAATGTGAAGAAAATGGAACTCTGGTAGCTTAAAAAAAAAAACTGGGGGAGGGGGTGTTTCTCAGGAGATAGAGAAGTATGCAGGCTTTGAAATAGTGGAGCATGACTAGGCTCTGAGAGTCAGTCCACAGGGGACTCTTCTGAAAATCGCTTGGTTAAATAGTTTATAATAGCATGCGGGATTTCCTAACACTCATCATAAAAGAATATACATTTTTTCCTATTCTCACAGGGTTTAGCGGAGACTTGACTTTTGATTGTTGACAATTGACCTTAATATCTGCATAAACTTTTGCTGAAGAAGGTACATTAACCATAATACAAGCAACATGTATTGATTCCTTGCTATTTTAATGTTGCTTTTAGAGAACAGAAAGGGACCACCTGTTCACTAACCCTATCTCAAATGAGGTGATAGAATTATGATTGCCTTTTATCATGACCCATTGTTTTTGCCCAAGAGGAAGTAATAAAAGTGGCCAAAATCTCTCTCTACTTTGTAACCGTCACCTGGTTGTAAGCAAAAACCACTATGGGAAGCCTAGAACTGCTCAGAGTTTTAGAAAAGGAGGAGGAAGAGAAGGAGTCATTTTTATTAAGACTAAAGTTCTGAAACATATGGGAATAGAACCTGAGTGTGTTTAATAAACTGTGTACGTGTGTGTGTGTGTGTGTGTGTGTGTGTGTGTGTGTGTGTGTGTAGCGGGGGCAAGGGTAAATAATAAAGAAGTTCAGTGGATTTGTCTCTCCCTCTGCCTAAAGTTTCATTTAGAAATCAAATTAAAATTAAAAATTAAAATTATATGATGTCTGAAGTTGGCTTTAAAATACTCCTGAAAAAGGGGCCCTGGGTGGCTCAGTCAGTTAAACATCCGACTAGTGATTTCAGCTCAGGTCGTGATCTCAGGGTCCTGGAATCAGCCCTGCATTGGGCTGCATGCTCAGCAGGGAGTCTGCTCAAGATTCTCTCCTTCTGCCCCTCCTCTCCCTGCTCTATCTCTTTCTCAAATAGATAAATAAATAAATAAAATACTCCGGGGGTGGGGGGGAGTTGTAGAATAGAATAAACAAGATAAGCCAATCCTTTAAAATTTGTGCGAAAGGAATACCTGAGGGATTATTTTATCCTTTTATCTTCCTTGCATATACTTAAAAATAATATAATTAAAAAATCCATTGTGTTTTATCCTAGGAAATGATACTAAAACAATGATCCTATTAACTTTTTTCCACGTTGCACTATAGAACAAGCTGTATTCACTGGGCAGTTTCCTATTTTTTCTTCAATGTTTACATTTCCTAGTTACCTCCAATTTTTCAGTAAATTCTTACAAATATATAGCCTTTAATGGGGAACACAAAGATACAGCACAATAAAGTTCGACCTTTTGCATATCAGTACGTCTTACAGACAATTGTAGCATCATTCTAGGGAGGGCAATGATCCAGAAATTTTCAACCATAATCAGCAAAGAAGTTGCAGTAAGTGGGAGTCACTTTAGAAGTGGGAGAATTGAGAAGGAACACTAAAGAAATCTGCTTTCAACTAATCTAGTTAGCCAAACATATAACTACTTTTGTTCCTGAATATAGTAGAGGAGAATGATCTTTGAGGAGTGTCTGTGGTATGTCTGCCTGTGTCTATGTTGAGTGGTAAGGTACCGTCCTTTCTATGAAAGGACTGACTTTGATTTTGATAGTATTTTGTTCCACCATTTTATTAAAATGTTTTTCTTTATGAAGTGATGGTTCTAACATATGGTAGCATGGCAAAAAAAATTTTAATGTTTGTTTTACATTGGCCTTCATAATAGTCTTAGAATTATTCCCCCAAATCAAAATCTAGGATTCACTGTCTCTTTTTTAAATCCCCATTTTATTTCCATCTCTTCATCTCCTTTCTTTAGTCATCTGCTTCTCCAATGTCTTCCCTTCTTTAATCATTTTCTTTCTCTATTCCATAAAGCTTGATTATGTTGAGCTATCTATTCTATCACAGATATCTTTCTTATTCTTTTTGATCACTATTGTCTGCACCATTGTCTGAGACTCCCAGGGGCACACAACAAACATGTGCAACAGAAAGATGTAGAATATGTAGAGTAACTTGAGCTTCCATCTCTCAACGGTGAAGAATGGTGGAGTGGAATAAGCAAACATGTTCAACTCTGTACTTCCAAGATTTTTCTAGATGCATTGGTTGATGGCAAGTATTTTTAATAAAAGTATACTCAAGAAAACAGAAACTACACCTGTTATTGTGATAGAGAGAATTTAATATAGATAATTGGTTGAAGAGATTTGGGGGGCTCAAAAGAGTTTTTTTAAAAAAAGACATTCAAAGGGGCACATGCACCCCAATGTTTATAGAAGCACTATCAATATCCAAATTGTGGAAAGAGCCCAGAGTCCATTGACTGAAGAATGGATAAAGAAGATGTGACATATATATCACATCTTTTTAATATGTATATTATATATATATATATATATATATATATATATATATATATATAACCTGGTGATCAAAAATAATGAAATCTTGCCATTTGCAACAACGTGGATAGAACTAGAGTATATTATGCTAAGCAAAACAAGTCAGTCAGAGAAAGACAAATATCATACGGCTTCACTCATGTGTGGAATTTAAGAAACAAAACAGGTGAACATAGGGGAAGGGAAAGAAAAGTAACATAAGATAAAAACACAGAGGGAGGAAAACTGTAAGAGACTCTTAACTATAGAGAACAAACTGAGGGTTTTTGGAGGGGAGGAGGTGGGGAGATGGGGTAATTGGGTGATGGACATTAAAGAGGGCAATTGTTGGGATGAGCACTGTTATATGTAAGTGATGAATCACTAAATTCTACTCCTGAAACCAATACTACACTATATGTTAACTAACTTGAATTTAAATTTTAAAAATGAAATAATCTAAAAATAAATAAAAATTTAAAAAGGTATCACAAAGATAGTACATAGAGAAAGCAACTACCATTATGAAGTTGGGGGAAGGGGAGGAGGTTGAAAGAATTAGAACATAGAAGCTTGGAGAAGAATTTCTGTAGAGCTCTCAGTCCTCTTAAAAAGGGGGTAGTCCATCTGGCCTGGTGGAAAGTCTCAAGAGATCTAGGACCCAGGCCTTGGAGTAGAAGATCCTGCCTGGCTGATGCTTGGTACCTCAGGATCTCAGAGCCCATGCTTTGCGAAGAGGGAGCCCAGATTTCTAAGGGAAGAGTTCTACTCAGCTGGAACTTGTACTTCTGAGGGGACAGAATGAGAATGTTTGGGGAAAAGTGTTAAAAAAAAAAAAAAAGCTAGAAACTTGTGCTGCTCCCAACCTGAGAAGCTATTGCTGGGAAAGCAGTATTAGGAGCAACCCAGCATCACAGAGCACAGAATGGAAGTTTGGGTTTGGAGAAGAGAGAAGATAGATTAATTACCAAGCTTCCAAGGTTGTGTCACTGAATAAGAGTGAGAAATGACACACGGAATCAGTTATTGGGAGTCCATATCCACCTGCTGCAGCACACACCTGCTTCCGTAGTCATGGAAGTTGAAACCCGGCCATTTTGCAGTCCTCACGTCATTCAAGCAAGAGGCAAAGAAGGTAGTCTATTGGTCAGGGGGTAGGTCCGAATTAACATGGATTAACGGTGGTTGCTGTTACACAGTGGGGGAAAGAAAACTTTCTCTGGAATCTCTGGCCTTCTCTAGGGTTACTTTTCATTGCTTCCACTCCAATCAGTGAAGGTAATTGCAAAACAAACAAATAAACAAGCAAGCAAGCAAAAACCGAACGAAACCAAAACAGACAAATGAGGCAAGTCCACTCATGACTCAGACCCTTTAGAAAAAAACATGTAGGTCATATCAGGTAGAGAACTTCAACCAGCTGAGAGCCTGACGTTAAATAAAGGGCATTGGGAATGTGTAATAGATAAAGATCATTGCCTATTAAATTTTGTGTCCCCAAAACCTAATAGAGTTTCAGATGCATTCAAGTGCTCAATAAATATTTGGCAACTGAATAAAATTTATCTACCGTGTTAATTATCTAAACTGTCATTAAACCAAGTGCTCTTTTCAGGACTAAATTATCAGATTCATTAATGACTTCAGGTCTGAAATTCCATTGTTCGTTTCCCATAAATGTGTGCCAAAGTGTAACAAAAAAGTGACTAAATTAACTTGGCAGTCATGATTAAAATCTGAGTCATCCTGATTAGATATTCCCCAGTTCCTCACTTTGCTTTTTCATTATATTGATATAAGGGATTCTGGAGAACTGCAGACAAAATGTTCACTTTCAACTGACTTTAATAGCAGGTGTGGAGAAAAAACAAGCCAGTAATTTGAATATTGGGCTCAAAGAAAGAATAACATCATAAATAAAAGTAACTCCTTACTCCTGCTTCTACACCTCTTCTCCCCACTCCACCATCAACAAGCCAATTCACACTCAGCACCTGTGATAGATATCATTTGTTGATTCTCAGCACCATCCCCCTCCTTCAAAGCTCCCCCAAAGGCTGCAAGGCAAGAAAGCCAAAAGCCAGGCTTCCCAGACCTCTTCATCAGCTGGGAGATGGAGGTGAGAAGGGAGTATTCCAGGGCAGCTGCAGATAGGTGTGTGGGCAAGCAGCAGATGAAGAGTATTTGCAGCAGGCTTTAGAATTTTTCCCGTTACCAAATTCAGTGTTCTATGCCTTTGGGATCACAAGTGGGAGCTTCCAGAGGCTTCCTGGAGTCCTCCTGAAAATAACCCATACAGGTACTGCAGGTAGCTGAAGTCACTGGTGATGATTTTCCAAGTTCTCCCATTATTTCCCCCATTTCCTGAAAGTACCTTTTCTGCCCTCCATATCCTCATGGTTTGAAAAGTCTCTAGTTATCCATTTACATGTCTTTTCTGGATCACAATAATCTAGAATGACCTCCAAATGATATACCATTCTATCCCACACTTCTTTTCCTCATAAGCCGTGTGATAGAGATGGGAGAAGCAAAAAGAAGCAAAAAAGAAGGCAGCAGACATCAATATTTGTTGATTAGTCTTTGAAATTCATGCAGATTTCCTAGTACTGGGATCCTTAGAGAAGGGTCAGATGAACATTTGTCAGAAAATACTGAAATATAGTATTGTTTTATTAGTCACTTCTAAAATTACTTCTAAAGCTACCATATTGTAATTCTAGGAACCATCAAGTAGCAACTAAAGAGTGGGCGTTCTGAACCATTATGGAATTGTTATTAAATGATATAAAATGTCATAGAAGAACAGTGGCAATCATATCAATAGCTTACATTAGCACTTAAAAATTTTTCAGGGTAAAAAGCCTGCATAATTTCTTCATAAGACATTCACTATTGAGGCATTATTCTATAATAATGTCTACTCTTCCAATTATTTTCAAATGCTAAAATTATCAGTAAACAGATATAAAACACACAGGAATATTTCATATAGGCAAGACCCTGTGCTATGCGTATTTTTAGGGACATACCAAAGCATTTACATGCTCCCTCTTTCACAGAGAACCTCAGGGCCATTCTTAATCCCTCCATTCAATAGATCAGCCTGCTCCAAAATATACCTAAAATCTACTCCTTTTCATCTACCTTACAGTCACACTGAGTAAGCAATCATCATCTCCTGAAGACCTGCCTCCTTACTCCTGCTTCTACACCTCTTCTCCCCACTCCACCATCAACAAGCCAATTCACACTCAGCACACAGAGTATGGTTTTAAAGCATAAATCAGATCATGACAATTACCTGTGATACAACTTTCAGGGCTTCTTCTTTCTTTTATGATAAAACCCAAATGCCTCTCTCCAGCATACTCTTGCAAGGTAGAGCTTCTGCATAATTCCCAAGCCTTATCTGGTACGTACCACGCGTTTTTCCTCACGGTACTCAGCCATCCTGCCTTCCTGGCTCTACCTCCCTCCTCTGCTCTAGCATCTTGTATTTGCTGTTCTCTCTCCCTGGTAATCTCTTCCCTAGTGCTTTTTTTTTTTCCTCCTTTTTCTTTGGAAGTAATTTCAAATTTACATAGAAGTTGCCAGATAGCATTAAGAGCTCCCATATACCCTTTCCTCAGATTAGGACACTTGCTTTCATAGGCACAGTAAAATCATCACAATCAGGAAATTACCACTGATTAAAATTGCTTAAATATTACCATCTAATTCACAAGCCCCATTTGAATTTCACTGATTGTCCTAATAATATGCTGTAAAAGACTAAGATCCAATCCAGAATTTTATGATATACTTATTGGACATGGCTCATTAGACTTTTCAAATCTAACAGTTCCTCAGGCTCTCCTTGTATTTCATGTCTTTGACAGGTTTAATGAATACAGCCCAGTTACTTTGTAGAATGTTTTATATTGATTTGTGTTCTCCTTAATACATTGTATTAGAAAGTACACCATGGCTAATTGTATTCCTGATGATGCTAACTTTTACCATTTGGTTAAGATAGTGTCAGATTTCTCCACTATAGCGTTCATTACTTAATGTATTTATTAATAATAACTTTAAAGTATTTTGTAGAAAAATACTTTGAGATTCTATAAATATTCTATTCCTCATTAATGTTTCTATCTATTTATGATTCTTATATGAATTATTTGTATGATAGTTGCCAAATGCTGATGTTCCTATTCCAGCATTGCTTTTACATATATTAGTTAACATTCTACTTAAAGAACTTGCTGTTTCTTCAATTTAATATATAATTATTTTTGTATAGATGGAAATTTGAATTTCTGTTTTACTCAAAATGTTGACAATTGTTACTATTGTTATTTGTTTTGACACTCAAATTCTCTTCTATCTGGTCATTGGAAGCCTCTTCAAAGGGGTTGCCAGTATCTTCTACTCATCTACATCATTCTTGGAGCACTTCCTTGTTCATAGCCCAACTAGTTGTCCTGAGCTCATCTTGCTTTTTCTTTGCCAATCCCTGGAGTCAGACACTTCTTCAAGACCCCTTGTTCATTTTAGTGGAGAATAGTATTTATAAACCAAGGTCTGGGCGCTAGTTGTGCTCTTTTCAAATGGGACATCATTATTCATTGGCTGGTCAGTGGAGAGAATTGGGAAATACATATGTGTATGTACATATGCACACACATATATATGTGAGGATACATTTCTACACCTACTTCTCTACAATTTATTTTTAAAAATCACCATTTCACACTGCTACCTATGATGCTAGACTCCCCTTTTTATGCTGGTAACTCCATTTTTAAAAGCATGGGACTTTATTCGCATTACCCTTGATTTATTTGCTTATTTTCTCCTCCCCCCTATATTGTACCTACCAGTCTTCCAGCAGTGTTGGCAAAAGCTCAATGCCTATGAAGGAGGAAGAAAAGAGGGTAGGGGGAAGAAAGAAAGTGGAAACTTCACCATGTCTTTTAACCACTTCAGTGTCATTCTTAGGTCTTAGCTCAAATGCAACCACCCTTTACAATGGATCCTTTTCACACAGGGACACACTGGTCATAAGTAAAAATATAAAAAGATTGCCTATCTAGTTTTTATAATCTCTTATTTAAAAAAAAATGTGTCAACTTTTTGATGCTTTATTCCAGCCAACTGGTTAAAGTCTCAGGTTCCTTAAGACCTGATTCTGCCACTTACTAGCATTGTAAACTTGGGCAACAGATTTTAATCCTTAAGTACAAAAAAGTGATCACAGTATTAAGATGGCTAACTCAAACAGATGTGAAGAACAAATGAGATCAGAACTGTAAAATTCTGCCATGAGCTTTACTTGGCATGTAGCAAGCACTTTGTCAAAAAATGTTAGTTGCTGTTGCTGAAATATATTTTGGGTAGTATTGTTACTGATATTAAGTTCAATTCATCTTAATGTTAGCATTCACACTCCAGATTTATGTTCTTCAAGAATGTATGTATCCCCCAAATCATATCTTACACAGATACCGTTAAACTATTCATACATTTTTAAAGAAACATTATAAATTTATATCAATACTACATAATTGTCAGCACATTATACAAAATAATGTAAGTTTATTTTGCTAGACTGTCTATTACAAAGAGGTACTATTTATTTTCAAAGATGATTCATGGCATTCTACACACTAATATACACATACACACACACAGGAAATATAAATATCTAAACAAGGATGAAAATTGTCTAATATATTTTCACTACTTATATTTTAATTTGAAAAAAGTGTTTTCAAAATATTTCATTAATATCCAGAATTGTTACTGGAATATCAATACATTATGTCCATTTTCTTAATGGTTTGCTTTCATTGAGGGAAACAAGATTTTCTAATGATTGTTTATTCGTGTTTTGTTTTTAAGAGTCAATTATGTCGGTTTTTTGATATTTTTATAAAGGCTTTATTTCTACATAGAAATAAAAATATTTTTTCTTTTAAATTTACAAGGTAATAGAGGTGTAAAACATAAAGCTTTAAGCCGTAAAAAGTAAGGTTTTTACATAAACATACACCTTCCAAAGCACCAATTATTGCTGTCAATTTACTTGGACATAACATGAATGAAAATATTTGAAGCCTATTGATATGGAAATGTGCTACTGCCCTCTTATGGAATATACTTGAATGACAGTCAGTGATTTTACACCTCCCTGGAAGTAGAAATAAAAAATATTTTAAAAATGTGATTCAGTTCGTTATACTCCGTTCTATTCATTTAGTGTTTTGTTAATTTCCTGACCACAACACATTTCAAAAACTTTGTTTGTATAATTTTCTTTTCCCCTAATCAATATAGAATTTCTACAAATTTCCTTCTCACATAGTATCCTTTGAATTTGTAACAGAATTATAGTAGTATATTTAACGGAAAACTGAAATTTAATATTTGACCATATAATTTTGAGGGTGGCTGAAAATACTCATTTTAATGTTTAAATCCTGGCTGGTTAAGATGGCTAGTTAATCCAGATGGAAAAACTGGATAAAATAAGAACATGTTGAAAATAATAATTATCACTATATAACATGTACTGTTTGATGTGTATTGTTCTAGGTAGAAAGCATTCTAAATATATTAACTCACTGCATCTTCACATCAACCTTGTGAGTTAGGTGCTATATCACCCTAATTTACAGGTGAGGAAAAGGAGGCAAGGAGATGTGATCTATCCAAGGTCACTTGGGGACTGACTAGCAGGGCTGGCATCTAAAACCCTGGCAACTTGCTTCCATGTGTTGAATTCCAAAACTCTACTGGTTCTCTGTGATCGAGATACTTTATATAAAGATCTGATACATTTGTCAATGATCCCTGAAAAGAACCCAGAAATCGTCAGCTCATCTCTGTTTAGATTATTTTAAAGAGTTTGAAAAATTGGATGGGTCAACTAGTTGATCCTATTTAATAAGAGTGTGGGCATTCAGATACGTGTTTATTCTCCTCTAATGCTTCTTTCTCTTTCAATTTCTCCTCCTCTCCTATTCCTCTTTCCTTTAAAAAGGTGGTGAGGGGGAAGTACATGTCGATTCTGTGCCAAGCACTATGTAACTCCAGGAAATATAATTCTGAGTAAAACAAACAACTATCTTCTGGGAATTTATAAGCTAATGTGGGAAACAGAGAATCTGAATATAATGTCATGAGTGCCGTTCTAAGGGTAAGCCGAGCAGATAAACACAGCAAACAAATCCCCAAAGGAAAACGCTTTTTACACTGAGAACTGAAAGATATATAGATTCTAGCCAAAGACAAAGGGAGGAGTGGGGAGGAATGGAGAGCAATCTGGATGCATAGAACGATATGCGCAAAGAAATGGGTTCAAAGGAATTTAGGACATTCAAAGAAGCATAAATATAGCTATTGTACATGACCACAGTGTAGAACGTGCTGGGAAAAAGATGAGCCAGGGGTAAGGCAGAAATTTATTATGAAAACTCAGGCCTACAGTTTGCAGTTTGTCATTTATCCTAAGGAAAATACAGAGCCTTAGAAGGGCTTTTAAGAGAGTGATCAGAACAGAATTAGACACTTAAATGTTCTCGTTACCTGCATTTTTCTCCAGAAATATAAAGGAAAATAGTGAAACTTATATTTTAGTTTTACTCATAGCTGTTGTTAGATTTCTATTTCACCAGGCAAGCTGAACATAAATGAACACCGTTCAACCTTCTCTGTTGTGGGTTGAATTGTGTCTCCCAAAAAGATACATTGAAGTACTAACCCCTGGTACCTATCAATGTGACCTCATTTGGAAATAGGGTTTTCAAAGATCAAATCAAGTTAAGATGAGGTCTTACTGAATCAGGTTGGGCCTTAATCCAATAGGACTGGTGTCCTTACAAGAAGAGAAGATATAGCATCTCTCTCACATGAAGAGAGAAAATCTTGTGATGGAGAACTTTGTCAGGGACACCAAGCATTGCCCAACACCATCCCAACTAAAAGGCATGGGGCAGACTCTCCTCTAGAACCTTCAGAACTGTGAGAGAATATATTTCTGTTGTTTTAAGCCACCCAGCCTGTGGTACTTTGTTTTGGCAGCTCTGGAAAATGAATATACTCTCCCTCTTAGTTCTGCCTTTATACTGACTTCATTCCAGGAGCACAACAGAGCACTACAGAATTCACCAAGGGATAGGCACTTGACTTATGAGAAAAGGCCATTGTTATATTTTGCAAGGCATTTTTACATAGTACTTTCCCTTCTCTGAATTTTCTCTATAGCTAACTAGTTAAGTAAAGGCAATTATCCAAGCACTCAGGAGGTCTCATAAGTCTAGTGTCTTCTCATTTGCCTGCCAAGATAATAATAGTGTCTGAAGAAATATTCCCTGGTCAGATGATTCTCAAGACTTTAGATGGACACAGATGAGATACTGTGCATGGATGTGGTTGCAGATTAGCAGCCTGTTTGCAGAATCTGGCCCCAGGACCTGTGTTATTCCATTAACACATGTGAATCTTAGTGTTTTTTTTTAAAACAATCATTTTGAATGAATTTAGACATGTAGTCCAGTCCCTAACATTCCCTCCTGCTCTCTAGATTATCAAATTTGTTTAACTTGAAGTATCTGAGTTTGTCACCATTTACCTTGCTTTTCATAGATGTACCTGTCATCCAGCTATATTTTTTTTATTTTATTATGTTAATCACCATACATTACATCATTAGTTTTTGATGTAGTGTTCCATGATTCATTGTTTGTGCATAACACCCAGTGCTCCACGCAGTACGTGCCCTCTTTAATACCCATCACCGGGCTAACCCATCCCCCCACCCCCCCCCCTCCAGAACCCTCAGTTTGTTTCTTAGAGCCCATAGTCTCTCATGGTTCGTCTCCCCCTCCAATTTCCCCCCTTTCATTTTTCCCTTCCTGCTATCTTCTTTTTTTTTTAACATATAATGTATTATTTATTTCAGAGGTACAGGTCTGTGATTCAACAGTCTTACACAATTCACAGCACTCACCATAGCACATACCCTCCCCAATGTCTATCACCCAGCCACCCCATGCTTCCCACCCCCCACCACTCCAGCAACCCTGTTTGTTCCTGAGATTAAGAATTCCTCATAGCAGTGAGGTCATATGATACATTTCTTTCTCTGATTGACTTATTTCGCTCAGCATAATACCCGCAGAAGATGAAACTGGACCATTTCCTTACACCACACACAAAAATAGACTCAAAATGGTTGAAAGACCTCAATGTGAGACAGGAGTCCATCAAAATCCTAAAGAAGAACACAGGCAGCAATCTCTTCGACCTCAGCCGCAGCAAATTCTTCCTAGAAACATCGCCAAAGGCATGTCATCCAGCTATATTTATCCTGGTAGAAGGCAGGGAGGGTTGGCTTTGATCTGGTTTTAAGCCAATACAAAAAAAAAAACATTGCTACTTCCATATGAACAGGATTTTGGTATTCCCATTCAAAGTTTTGATCCCTCAGACCTCATTTTTTCCTTTGATTCTTAGCTCCCATTTCTTCCCTGGATCTCTGACTCTCGACTTTTCTGCCACATCTTCAATCTCTGGCCCTGCATTCATTGGTTGGATCTTATAACTTACTCTGTATCTCTAATTTGGTGGTAATTTACACACGGCATAGGCTTGGAAAATGTATTTGGAATGGAATAGAAGTATGTAATTCCTTGGCCATTTCTAAGAGGCTTAATTTGCTTTGGCATCTCAAGGCTAGTATTACACATAAGAAAAATAGGGAAAAACTTATTATATGGCTTGATTTTTAAGGGATTCTCAAAAGCCTCAAGTTTATAAGGATCATCTTCAGCCTTTGAAGAATGCCTGAATCTAAGGATTGCTTCATCTGGGCCAGCAACTGTGCTAAACATTGCATCTCATTATCTTCTTTAATTTTCCTAATAGCCATATGTGGTAGATATTATTATCAATCCCACTTTACAGATAAGGGAACTGGGGTGCAGACTGGCTTGATAAGTTGTCCAGAGTTATATAGTAATAAGTGGTAGAGCATATAATAAAAAAAAATAAATCTAACTCTAGGATCAAAGTGTTCTTATTGTGTGTGTGTGTGTGTGTGTGTGTGTGTGTTATATATATATAATTTGCATATAGTCTCTTGTAAACTTGGAATTCATTTTTTTAATGAAATGTTACCCAACCTAAAAACAGAAAAAAAGTGAACCTGCTTTAGTTGATTGAAGAAGGGGGTGGAGTTGAGTAGAAGCCCTATCTCTTGCCTCCCCAGGCACGAGGGCTTCTGTGGATTAAAAGTGGAACTAATTGAAGACTGTACTTGCTCGTAGGAGCACCTGGGTGACTCAGTCAGCTAAGCACCTGACTCTTGGTCTCAGCTCAGGTCTTGATCTCAGGGTCATGAGTTCAGCCCTACGTTGTGCTCCACACTGGGCATGGAGCCTACTCGGAAAAAAAAAAAAAAAAAAAAAAAAAGACTGTATTTGCTAGCAAACAGTAGCCCCTGGGAGTGGAGCTAAAACCTAAAACTTTTCTAATTATTTATTCCTTGACTGATGGATAAAAGTTAAGGAAAAGAGAACAGAAAAGAGCAGGGGAACACTACAGGCTCAAAGTGGACAAAGTGGGAGGAAAGACCTGAGGAAAACCTGGTCGGCTTCAAGCCTCAGTTAAAACTAGACAGATCGTCCCCGGTTTAATGATGGTTTGACCTATGAGGGCTCAACTTATGATGGTTCGACTTTATGATGATGCAAAAGCCATATGCATTCAGTAGAAACCATACTTCTGCTTGTGAGCTTTTTCCAAGCTAGTGATACGTGGGATAATACTGTCTCTTGCGACGCTAGGCCGTGGCCATGAACCACAGCTCCCATTCAGCCACGTGATCACGAGGGTAAACAGCTGACACACGACCACTCTGTGCCCCTACAACCATGCTGTTTTTCACCTTCAGCACAGGCTTCAATAAACTACACGAGCTATTCAATAGCTTATTATAAAATAGACTGTGTTAGAAGATTTTGCCCAACTGTAGGCGACTGTAAGTGTTTTAAGTTAGGCTTAGGTATGACGTTCAGTAGGTTAGATGTATTAAATGCATTTTTTGTCATATTTTCCACTTGCAATGCATTTATCAGGATGTAACCCCTTCATAAGTCCATGAATATCTGTAAATACCCAGCTTAAATGGTGTTAATAAAGACTAGGGATGCGATAGGTAAGTTTTCTATACTAACTGCCCAGGCCTCTATATTAGAGCTCTTACCTGGAATGTTTACACTTCACCGTTTCAAAAGCTTGAACTATAATTTTCCGTAGCTGAGTCTCCAGACCTTCAAATCTACATTACCTAAAATATATTGTGCTCCATAAAACATGAGTTATGGGTGGGAGCTACTTTTCCAGAATTTTCATGGGTTATGCTAAGCAATAACCCCGCTTTCAGTGAGTTCCCATGTGATTTTTAAGATGGGGCTATGGTTAGGGCTCCATTCTAATGTGACAGCGCCTAGTGTTTTTTTTTTGTGTGAAACCAGCTGGACAAATCAGAAACCTGGACAGCACAAGGCTCCAAGTCAGCCTTGAGAGCTAATCAATAAGCACAGACAAGGCTGCCATGCCTGGCTGATCAGTGGAGGGTATCCCAGCTTGGGAAGGGAAAGCGAAGTCCCACAGTCTGTTCATCCATCTAGTGCACACCAGGAAGCTCTTCTGCTGGAAGCATTTCCCTCTTTTCTCTGGAAAGACCAGAGCTGACTGATTCGTCTCTCTTTAATGATATCGCATAGGCAATCCTTTTTTTTCTATTAAAAGACAAAGACTCGTTCACAGATAAATTACTTTCCTCTCTGATGACCGGAACAGTGGTGTAAAGACAGAGATTCGGAATTCTCTTCCGACTGTTGTCAAATAATTATCAGCATTATTTTTATTCAGAAGTAGGACTGTTTAATGCCAAAAATATCTTCTTCCTATGACAAGAACTTCCTTGATGCCCTTGAAAGTCCCTGAAATTATTTGATTATAATAAACACTTGTGCCTCAATCGTATACAGCTATTGAATTCCCATGAGACAAACTACTTGTGAAATTCCGGATACTTTTTCATTTAATAGTAGCAAAATCGTTGAACTAATGCTTGTTAGCACTATATGCATTACAAAGTTTACTTTTGTGTTAAGAATACCAAAAAAAAAAAGTGATGCTTCTGTCACTCCCATTCTAGAGATGTTTTGCTTACTCTGCCTAAAAATAGAGAACCAGTTTTAAAAGCCTTGTTTGGAAAAGTTAGAAATGCAAAAACTTAAAAACTTTGAAAAATTCAAGTTTAGGAAATGGACGACTGTATTTTCTAAAGCAATACAGAAAGTAAGTTAACCATAAAGTGATGGCAAAAAGTGTGTGCTGTTTTGCTATTGTAATTCATATGTAAAATTCAAGAGGAAGGCAGCTTAATCTCTTTGTTTGGACTGGGATTTGTTAGAATATCAATGTTTTATGAAGAGGTGGGAAAAAATTAAAAGTGAAAGAGTTTTGGATGAGGAAATGCTATTTTTAATAGATGCAAGTTACAGCTACAAGTTAAAAAGTAAAGATAAAATAGATAATAAATTCCATATCATGATAAAGTGTGCATTATGTAAATAACTAGATTTATTCTGTTGAATCGAAGTCTCAGAATCCGTTGATCGGTGACCTCACTTGGCTAAAGTAATGGGGAGTAGATGTTCTTATTTGGAATGGCTGGTTGGTTAAATGTTTGGTTGTCTGCACTGATATTGCATCACTTCATACAGTAACCCAGAAAAAAGGATTGACATGATTCAATCTCACATGATTATTTATAAAAGGCTGAATTGAATGGTTGATTCTACCTAAAATATTATTTAAAAACTACTTAAGAATAAACTCAGGTTTGATTGGTCAAGCAGAGAGATTGGGCCATCCAGATCCCCTCTTGCTCAGAGAGGGTATCTCTTTTGTTCAATTCTGCCAGATATTGACTTAACTGATCCCAAATGTTCTCAGATTGATCCTTTTAATATTTATTCAATTAAAGCAAAGCTTTAAGATGAAGGGTGGGGGGAGGCATAATCCTGACGAGAGAGATACCCCTCTAGGGAAAATGAATATAGGCCAGGCATCTGCATGCATGAATTCTGTTGACTTGGTCAGTAATGTGGGTGAATGCTAGTGATGAGCAGATCAGGTGAACACCACATTGCTACCATGCTTGAAAATGTTAAGCTTTACTCAATCTTTTCAAATTGGTGTACACTAGAGTATTGTGTTCTGCTTTTTTGCTTTTCATAAGCATCCCTTTAAAGAACAGTAAAATGACATATACTGGCAACTCTTTTAATGGCTTTTTCTCAAGAAAATTGCATTCTCAGAAACATAAATGCCACTCTCTTCTAAAATCTTTATCTTCCTTACTATGCAACATATGAATATATTCTGAAAAGGCAAATGGGGGGGAAAGGATTGCAGCTGGGCTACCACCATTAATCTCCAGGGCATGGTTCTTTATACTTACATGTCCCCACAGGCAGCACTGCCTGGGTACCAACAGCGCATGGTTTTTGCTATTCATACAAATCAGGTGTTTTTGTTTTCGTTGTTATTGGTGGTCGTGGTAGTGGTCTGTGTGTGTACCTGAAGGTGGCTCTAAGAATGACAGGTGTGTTACAGCAACAGCAGAACCCAAAGGTCATTGAATTTAGGACAAGAGAACATCCCAGTCTTTTTCTCTCCTTTTTACCTCCACATGATAGGCATTCTGTAGCCAATGTTTTAGATGGGAACATATGTCCAAATAAGTAGACAATCAGCCAATTTTGAAGTCAGTCATTTGAGGCAAAACAACATATGAAACACGTCAGGGCTAGTTATGAAAGTAATATATGCTATACTCAGTAATGACTAGCTTATGGAAAGTGTTATCTTTAATATTTCCAATAGTTTTCTAGAGTTTTATATGTTTTTTTGTCAAAACTTTAAAGCTCAAAAAATTTACAACTAAAATTTATGGGAAAATCCATATAATTGGTATTATTTTATTCATATTCAATCGACATAGATATGGGTCTTCTGGGGGGGGGGTTCAGGAAGCAGTGACCAGAATAAAGTCTCAAAAGGAGAAAGATATTTTACTTTTCAAAGCATTTTTTTAAATTATGATTTCCAACTTCTATCCACCTAAATTATTTTTCTCCCCAGTTATCACAATTATAGTGTCTTCGTTTCCATTCTGCTTGATTGAAGACAATTAGAGTTCATATTTACTTGTCCTTCTTTTCATCTCCTTCATACCCACGGTTCCTAACCAAGAATGCACATTAAAATAAGTTTAAAAAAAAAAAAGTCATGTCCTGCATCCAATCCCAAAAGAATTCACATTTAATAGGTTGGAAATACGTCTCTAAAAAGGACACAAGTAACTCTAATGCATAATTATAGTTAAGAAGCACTACATCTTAATCTTAAACATTCTGCATCACTTGCCCATCTAAAGATTCAATAATGAAGGTAACTTCTTCCTTTAAAAAATGCACATATTGGGGGTGTCTGGGTGGCTCAGTTGGTTAAGCGACTGCCTTTGGCTGAGGTCATGACCCTGGAGTTCCAGGATCAAGTCCCGCATCAGGCTCCCTGCTCAGCAGGGAGTCTGCTTCTCCCTCTGACCCTCCCCCCTCTCATGTGCTCTCTCTCTCATTCTCTCAAATAAATAAGATCTTTAAAAAAAAAATGCACATACACATAAACACATGGAAATGCAAAAATACTTTCGTAAAATTATATCCTGACTTTGTTGCTTCAAACTACTAGACTCACTCCTTATGATTCTAACACCTAATAGTGAATACTTCTTCTCCCCTTACTTTTTACCCACTGTGAACACTCTGTTAGCCCTACTGTCACACTCCCCAGCCTCCTTTCCATTTGAAGGTAGCCAACACCTGACTCTGTTATATCCAGGTACATTTTAGGCCAGTTTACAAAAGTCATGGAAAGTAATACAAAAACAGGTATAGCTCACATGCACTACTGTTTATTGATTAAATCCTACACTGCCTGGGAAAGGGTGGGAGAGGGGTCTCTCTGACAAAGAGGAGAAAAATAGGGTAAAAATGAATAGGTCACACTAATTACAATAGTGCCTTGGCTTAGTACTAAGAATAGGGTAGATTCTTGGTGGAGAGATGCTCAAAGAAAGGGGAGCAAACGAGTGAATGAATGAACAGCCAAAGAACTGACTGAATAAAAGAAGCAGAAAGGAGAGAAGACCTGTTCTTTTCACTGTCTAGTTGTCTCATCTGCCACATGAGGGCATTACAAACAATTTGGCTTCTCTTCCAGCGTACAGGATTCCTGCATTCTTCACATGACTGTGTAAACAAAATGGAGGAGATCTATTCTCCAGTGGAAGGCAAGTATCCCATCTGTAGATTTAAGAGCCCATGGCGGGAGGGAGCGAAGAGAGATAGTGTTGTTTGACAGTCTATAGTCGTGATAAGGTAAAGGCCAGCAGGTAAATAAGTATTTGCTACAAACCTTTTAAAATTGGCGAAGCTTATAAAAAATACTGCTTCAACACAAAAGTAAAATTTATTCCTTCAACATCTGAAATAATGAGGCAGATCTGTGTGCTTTCACATGAGACAATGTCCAGGATAAATTATTCACAGAAGTAAGATCCAGAAGACAGAACACAGAATGCTGTTATTTGTGTGATGCATGTACACATCGCCAAAAGGACACGTAAGAAACTGCTAACGGTGGTTGCCTTCAAGGTTGGAATTGGGCGGCTAGGAGAAATGTTGGGAGGGAAATTCACTCTACACTGAATTGTCATAATTTTTGAGTTCTGTAAAATGTACATACATTTCCTATCAATGAATATTTTTTTAATTTCAAAGTGATACAAAATACAATATGAACAAGTATGTAAAAACAAAACCAAAAGTTTTAGTCACCAGTGGAATTATATTTTAAATGCTGTGATGCAGTCTGTTAACATATATCTCTAGCAGACCAAACATATTTGGCCAAACATTCATTAATGGATATGGTGTGTGTACTACCTCCCCCATTTTGCTGCTGTATTTATTGTGATATTTTAAATGTGACTAATATAGCAGTAGGGTGGTTATAAATAAAAGCCTTTTAGTGAGATGGCACTCAGTGGAGTTCTGCTTCATCCACTTTCATAGATACAACAGTTTCATAAAAAAAATCATAATTTACATTTCAGAGACTATACTGACGCCGTAAGCAGTCAACTGTACACATGATCTCCTAGGAGACTACTTTTTCAAGAATTGTGAGACTATGTTAGAATACCATTTAACCCTAGTACTCACTTTTCCTTTGTCTCTGAAGTGGTGGTGACTCTATTAATCAATCTATTAATCCCTCTTGGAATGTAATGATTAATTATTACGAGAAATGCCTAAGTGCTGACTGAAATGCAAGGTAATCCAATTCAGGTGATATAAGAAAAATCAGTGTGGAAAACAGACATCATTTTTAACTTCATTTATTTGTAGCTTAAAATGTAATGCCATACAATCTTAACAATCACTTAAAAAAAGGATTTATATTTGCATAAAACAGAAGCAAAACAGAAAGATATGAAATAAAATGCCATCTTGCTTCAAGTTTTCAAATCAGTACTTAAGAGTACTAATATACATCTATATACATTGCAAGTATATATAAATATACTATGAGTAATCTTGAAACCACAATAAATATCAAGTAGGTTTTTAGGCACACGGCATAGGAAAATGCAGAATCTGCATAATTCTTGAGAGTGCTGAGTGACTCATTCTTAGATCATTTTCACACATATATTTTACACAAAATATACAACCACCACGCACATGATCCCCAGTCACCTCCGAATCGAAACTGTCATCCAGCATTATTCTTTGATACTATTGCTCTATACAGCTATTACATAAGAAAATATTTTGCAGTTTTCTTCAGTGAATTGCCTAAGAAGGTATCAATGCTACCAAAATAAGTACAGCCTATCTACACAACATATTCATGGAAGTGTGCTTAGAGGCACCAACTTACACAACTGCTCATTGTAATACGGGGAGTTACCCGGAAGGCAAACTTATAAATTTTGAAGTATACCATTTTTGAATTGCCAATACTATTAAACCAGAAATTATTAGAAACTGAGGTAACACCTGTTTTTTTTTCCTTTGAGATAGAAATGCTTGAAAAAACACCCAAAAGTATTTTTAAAAATTCTGACAAACCTGGACCTCAGTAACTATAAGCTCTGTCTGTAACTCTTTCTGCGCAAATGTAAACCAAAGAATCCGAAGGAATGCTCTAGTTGCATTTACATATACTTAGGATTAAAGATCACAGCCAAGGAACACCTGAGATCACCCTCTGATAAGTGAAGCCTAATGCTTCTCTTAGTAGAGCCAATGTTCATTGATAAAAATGAACCAAATAGAACCCACTGATATTTTCCTTCCAGCTACAAGTCAGATTCTGGCATATCTGGCATATCTGCCATCAAGTACCCTATTCCGTATCGTCCATTGGGAGCAGTATCCAGAGTTGGTGATCCACTCTGTTTTCGATAAATATTTTTACCAAAATTTGGAGATGACATCTCACTGGATATCTTTCCATGAATGAGGCTTGCATCATCGCCCTCTAAGTTTACAGGCTCTTTCAGGACCCTTCCTCTCTTATAGGTCACAGATGCTAAATTACCAGAACTATTGTCTATTAGGTTGCAGTGACGAATGATAAAGACAGCTGGGACAGGGAGTATTGCCAGGACCATCAGTAAGATACAGACAACCAGTCCCCACGTTGGGTAGCTCAGAAATTCTTCAGATGCCTGTGAAAGCCAAAAAAAAAAAAAAAAAAAAAAAAGTCATTATCGATAATCTTGCTCTGTAAGTACATGAAAAAAAATATTTGTCTCAGGTCTGTAAGCAGAGTCTTGTGACATGTATTGACCACAGAATGTTGTGGAAGTGACATCAATCAACTTTAAAGGCAAGGCTTTACAGGCCTTGCAAGTTCTGCCTCTGTTTCTTAGGATGCTGCCGCCCTGAGTCCATTATGCCGGCAAGAAGCCAAGAATGAAAGATTACATAGAGAGAGACCAGCCTTCCAAGTTCAATCAACTGTATGAGTTCGTTCAGGTAAAAGCCTAGAGAATGAGCCCGTTCACCTGCAGAACCCTGAGAAATAATAAATCAGCATTGCTCTCAGTCATTAAATTACATGTGCCACACTGTCCTTCTAAAATCTGAAAATCTAAATCTTGAAACACATCTGGCCCCAAGGGTTTTAGTAAGGGTTAACAGACTTGTTAATGCCCCAGTCATGAAATTAGTTGTTGTTATACAGCGTTATTGAACGTAGAATAGTTCAAGGTCAGAGGTATCTCTGAAAAATAAGCATTCTGATTTTATAACAGTTAATATGTATCTTTATTATGATGTGGCTAATGCACCTTGAAAACAGAAATTGAAATCATCATTGCTAATACAAAACAGTTACAATAAAACTTTCCTTCAATATTTATTTCAATTATATCTTCATGGCTAATGCATATTTTCTTGTTATACAGTATCTGGGATATGATTTAATAAATTTATACAGGAAAAATATTCCTGGTGGTTTGGACAATATGTTTTCTAGAGTCAAAGGCCCCATAATTATTGGTTCATCTATGGTGACATACACACAGCTACTTTAGTGAGGACCAAGTCCATATTTCTCATGTATTAAAAAAATCTACAATCTGTAACAAAATCATACATGTTTGGGGCCAAACAAAATATAAACCTCAAGATCCTTGCATAAAAACAAAACCATTCATTAAACAGCGAAATATATTGTGAAGAAAGCGAAAGACAAAAACCCCTAAAATAATATTTCACATGTATTTTTCATCTAACTTCCTTATTTTGTATTTTACCTTATCTTCAATCCATGCATTATAGCCAGGAGGACTTAATCCCATATTCACAACACTAGCTATTAGCAGTGATAATAGCATTAGAGGAGAAATATATTTCCACATATAGTAGTAATATCTGTTGGGAGCAAACCCCAGCATATCTTTCAGGTCTTCCATAAATCTAAATAAAAAGAAAGCATTTAATTATGCCTTGAGTTAATATTTCTATACCTTAAAAATGTGCATTATATTGACAGTTTGACAAGGGTTTAGCTATGATACCCTATGACATTTTATACTGAATCAAAAAATCATATTGGGAGATGACTTATAAGTTAAGAACATTCATAAAGTAAATGTAAACAGTTAAGTATTGTGATTTTTGTCTAGTGAAAGCACGCAAACCAATTACTGAAAAGTTTCCCACTGATGATTTTCTACTCTATAAACACAATGTTTGCAATACATTCAAAATTCCTTGTCTCTTTTTTTATTTAGCAATAATTAATTAATATCATCCAGTATCTAACCAGTGTTTATATAATCTAAACTTTCACTTCTCTTCATAGTCTATTTGTTGGAATTGAAAGAAGGTCCACACATTGCAACTGGCTGATGTGTTTCTCAAACCCCTTTTTCACCTCTTACGTTCCTCCTACATCTCTTTTTTGTTTCTTCCACTTTTTTTTTTTTCAATCAGCTGGACACTCTATACCATAGTAATCTCAGAGTCTGGATTTTGCTGATTACATCCACACAGTGTTGCTTCACAAGTGCATCTGATCCTCCTATTTCCTGTAAATTAGTACTTAGACTTAGTAACCATTAGGCTTATGTTGTTGTTTTAAGAAGTTTACCGTGGTATTATTTACATGAAATAAAGTTCACCCTTTTAGGTATATGATGTCAACGCTGTCAAGGCATAATCATTACATAGTGGTCTATATATCTCTTATTATTTAAATAGAGATAATCATCGCCCACCCACCAGTGTTCCAGTAGATTTTTTGGTTGTGTAAAGACAGTTCTCTAGTACAGACTTCAAAGAGAGATCATAGTAACTATATACCCTAATTTCTTGTATGCTCATAATTGTCTGTCTGTGGTCACTATACTTGAATGTGATTGTTGCTGGTTTAAACATCTGTGGCTTATGTTTTCTTTCCTTGAGAATTGTAAATATTTCTAACTACATAATATTGTTACAAAAAAATGTGTTGACTTTCAGATTTTTCTCTCATAAGTAATTTTGATTGTTTTGTTTGTTACTGTTTTTGCCTGGATGGCCCTTTTTGTTTTTTTTTTAACTTTTTTGTCTTGAAGTAAGAGCCTAGACTATGTCCTGGTGTTGCCTTATGTCTATTTTTCCAAGTGTACCATGTGCCCTTTCAACATTCAGGTTGTCCCTTATTTTAGGCAAGTTTCTTCAATTACAGCATTTAATATTGTTCCAGCCACTGCTTTTTGAGGACTTCACTGTACACATGTGGAGTCATCTTTGTTTAACTCCTGTTCCTACTCCTTTTCTTAGCTCCTTTGCTATTTCTTCTTCTTTTTTTTAAAGATTTCATTTGTTTATTTCAAAGTTGGAAAGATAGCGAGAGAGATAGAGAGAGCACATGCAAGCAGAAGGGAAAAGGAGAAGCAGAGCCCCCGCCCTGAGCAGGGAGCCCAAAGTGGGACTCGATCCCAGGACCCTGGGATCATGACCTGAGCCGAAGGCAGATGCTTAACCGACTGAACCACCCAGGTGCCCCTTGTATTTCTTCTTGATTAAAAAAAAAAGTATTCCTGGGCACCTGGGTGGCTCAGTCGTTAAGCGTCTGCCTTCAGCTCAGGTCACGATCCCAGGGTCCTGGGATCGAGTCCCGCATTGGACTCCCTGCTCCGCGGGAAGCCTGCTTCTCCCTCTCCCACTCCCCCTGCTTGTGTTCCCTCTCTCGCTGTGTCTCTCTCTCTGTCAAATAAATAAATAAAATCTTTAAAAAAAAATAAAAAAAGTATTCCTCTTTTCTAACTTCTAATTCTTGTGGAACTAGTCATTGTGCTTATTGTTTCTGTGTTCTTTGTAATTTGATCATCATTTCTGAATATTAATATTCACAGTTATTTCCTGAGTTCTAGCACCTGTTTTCAAATCTTCCTTTTCTTTAATTATCATATTTCCTGATTTTTAAACAACTGATGTATGCTATTCTTTTTCTTTTAGAAAAATATGTTTCAACTCATTTTTGAAATATGGTTAGTTTTTCATCTATTTTGCTTATGTTCTTTTGTTGTCTGCAGGGATTTATTCTGTTGTTTCCTCTTTTCTAAAAAATATTTTTCCTAAGATTTGGCCACATTCAAGTGAATTTTCCTGCATCTTTAGACACTAAGATATACACCAAAAGATGGAAGAGCATTTTTTTGGCATTTTCAGAAAAGAGATTTCTATCTTAGGTTATTGTTAGGCTCATAGGTAATGTATGCAGAACACACTACCTCGCATACAGTAGGAATTTAATAGGTGCACATATAGTAGGACTTTAATAGATATCAGTTTAAGAACTACTATTAGTAGTAGTATCACTATTCTTGCGGTTGTTAACTATTATTAATCAGGGACACTAACTACCAAGAAGAGATATTTTGTACTATGCCTATTGTAAATGACAAACTGTTTAAATGGAAATCTAAATTATGATCTTATTGATCCACAGATCAGTCCAATGATAATATCAAATTCCAACACAGTGCAAGTTAGGGGTATCTTGGTAGAGTATAGGGATACCTAATTTTGAAATTACCTTCTAAATTACAGTCTTGGCTCGTAACTAACATTCTTGTTCTCCTGCACAAGTAAGGCCAATTTTCCATCTATAATATGGATGATATTAGTTACCACAGGGTATTTTTATGAGGATTCAGATTTAATGCATGTCAGACAGCTATTACTTCTATTACTGTATAGTACATGATTATTAAAAGTAAGTCTCCCTCCCCTTTCTTGCCTGGAGCTTTTGACACGAATAAAAACATTCTCCAAGCTTTGTCACGAAGCTCATTCAATACCAGTAACATTCTCTATGTTGTTTAAGAGGACTCTGGTCTTCACGTAACACACTCGTTCCTCCTTTACGTAGACCTCTAATAAGCTTGCTGATCTTATTGCCTTGGTCCATATATGTTAACTAAAGACAACAACTTTAAAAAATATATTGTACAAAACCTCCAGTAACCTTTTTCTCCTGAGAGTACTCTAATGCCTCATTTCATGCCAAGTATATATACTTTTCACATCAAGCAGGTATATAATTTAGAGGTTTAGGCATCTAGTTATTCAAGTAATGACTCCACATGAATATGAAGTTTGTGCATAGCAAATGCCACATATGCCTCCAAGCAGGATAGATCACTTCCCAAAACTGACCTGCTACATAGGACGTACGTATCATAATAAAATAAAACTCCTCCCATAAAACAGATTAGCAAAGTAATTAGGAAGACAGGCTTTAAAGTTAAGCAGAAACAGCTATGAATCCCAGGTGTGCCTCTGTCCAGGTGATGAGCAAGTCACATGGTGTCTCATAAGCCTGAGAAATGTGAAATGTGGACAACTATAATAACTTAAAACAACTTAACAAGGTTCTTGGAGCATAGCCATTACTCACTAGATCCTGGAAGATACTATTTCAAACTAGAATAAAATCAAAGCTCCAGAATCCTAGATTATATTACCATCCGCACAATTCTATCTAATCACCTAACAGAAGAATAGGCCTTAATAAATGGATTGAACCAAGAAGAGCCTGCAAAAGATTTGATTTTGTTGCAAAGAATTTTTCCCTCTAGTCATTTCCCTCCTCTTCTAAATGAAAAAGATATTGACAATTGGTCTTTCCAATATAGAGATGAAAAATGAATGCATAAAAGCAAATATACTTACTTATCTATGCCATAAACAAAGGATACAGCAATATTCTCCAAAATGACTACAATTAGCAGAGGGAGTGTAGCAGAATAATCATCAAACATTGTAACGAAGTAATTTCCAGAGCGTTGCACAAATATCAGGCCAATACAAAATGCCAGAAAACAACAGATAACTGTACGAAAGAAATAGATGAAAAAATTAAGCTTTTATTCAGTCCAGTCTTTTACATTTAATTATGAGGTATTATATTCAATCAATGTTGTCTTCACTTTTATAACTTTTCAATGATAAAAATAGGCAACACCTTTCCTGATACTATGGAATATAATACATTGGGAGTTGCCTGGATTTAGCCCCAGATTTAATATGAATCCACTGTAAGACAGTAACTTTTGATAAGCTACAATTAATATAAAAGCTTAGAGAGATTTCTGGGATCCATATAATATTCCCATATTTATGTTAAACTCTATTCTCTCACACACTTTAGTAGAGAAGCTGTCAAAAATAAAAGATTACTGCGTTCTATTTCTCAACCACCTTTGAGCAGAGGCGAGAAAAAGTAGTAAAGCAGGTACTGGCAGTTTGGGAGGGGAGAAAACAGACATCCTTGGGTTCAATCACATGGGGGTTCCCCGACAATCTCCCTAAGTATGGGTTAAGTGAAGTCATCACCTCCATCTCTCAAGCACAATGCTAGTCGTATGAGTTACATCATAGATAAATGGATATTATATATAAACATATAATGTAGAGAAGGAAAAGTAACATTTACTTGGAGTCTATCACATACTGAAATTTTCTTTTTTAACAATTTTATTTATTTATTTGACAGAGAGAGTACACAGTGAGAGAGGGGACACAGCAGGGGGTGTGGGAGAGGGAGAAGCAGGCTTCCTGCTGAGCAGGGAGCCCGATGCGGGGCTTGATCCCAGGACCCTGGGATCAGAGCCTGAGCCAAAGGCAGACGCCTAACGACTGAGCCACCTAGGCGTCCCTACTGAAATATTTAAATGCTTGTCCCAGTATACTGTACTCAAAGTCTCAGGATGGAAGTAGCAGGGCTTGAACCACAGCCTGTGTCACTTTCACTCTCACCTACTTACACCGTAGTACATGGTGAATATGAAGAAAGCATATTCTAGTTGGTACAGATAGTAAGAGCTTTGCTGGAGATTTGAGAGTAAAGACTGTAAGTAATTTACTTATCTTAGTCCTACTGTACTATCAGAGAAGACAAAAGCACAACGTTTCATCGAGGTGAAATATGACTTTAAGTATAGGTATGATCCCAAAAGACAGGTAATGGGAAAAGAGAGGACATTCCCCTTTGCTCTGACCAAACAGGTTCTCCAGTGGGGTTCACAAAATACTACCTCGTGTATGTTTTTCCTCTACACTGCTGCTTTTCCCTTAATTTTGCAAGCCCTCTTACTACAGGGGGGTTTACATATGGGGCAAAAATGAGGAAAGTGGCAAAGATGTTATTTAGTGTGCCCATCAGGCAGGATACGGGTAGCCTTGAATTAAATAGAAACTTCAGAAGTAGAGACTGCCTCATTTGGGAGAAGATAAGGAAGTTTCTCATTTATAGCTGAGTTAAGACATAAGCATTTAATAAACTGCTAAAATTGTTTTACACGTACATACCAAACTTAGCAGAGCACTAATTCATAAAGATACATATTTGAAAGTTATTTACACAGCAGTTATTACTAAATCTTTCAGAGTCAAAAACAGAACTTTGATGAGCTTTTATATTACTGCCCAGCATTCACTATTATATATATATATATATATATATATATATATATATGTATATATAGGTATAGGTATACATTTTCTAATTTGTTTTTGCATCACTTACTGACACTGTTCCTGCACTCTGGTCTGGCTGGCTTCCTTAACTCTTCTCTTTATCTCTGTTTATATATGTTAAATTAAAGCTATTACTAAAGCTATCCTCTGACCCCTACAAGACCCTTCCCCTTTCCAATTTAACTGCCATCCCTGTCACTGATAGTTCCATCATATATTGAGATGACCCTCGCAGCTTCTTAATTCTTGTAACATGTTAAATCACTACTATACCATCTATCAGTATATTACATGGTGTAAGTCTCATGTACCAGACTTGGTGTTAGTTATCAGTTCTATTATTTTTGGAGACAAGGCTCTCCTATATCTCTCTTTTATAATTTCTCTTATATCCTTTATATCCTTCAAGTGCAAGGATGGTGCAGTACAAAACTGGTACTCTTTTTTTAAGATTTTATTTATTTGACACAAAGAGAGAGCACAAGCAGGGGAAGCGGCAGGCAGGGGGAGAGGGAGAGGGAGAAGCAGACTCACTGCAGAGCAGGGAGCCTAACGTGGGGCTCAATCCCAGGACCCTGGGATCATGACTTGAGCCAAAGGCAGTCGCCCAACCGACTGAGCCACCCAGGCACCCCCAAAACTGGTACTTTAATAATTGCTTGCATGTTGGACTTAATAATAACCGTCAATATTGATAAATTATTTTATTTTCTTTCTTACTTGGAGATATTAACTACTAGTAGGCTACAAGGGCTATTTTATATGAGAACTGAATTTAGGTTTATCAATTTCAACGATGCACTTTTTGGAAAAGGAATATTGGATCTGAACTTTTAAAAATAATTTTCTTATTTACAAAATTATACACGAACATTCTATGACTTCATTCTATTCATGATAAATTCATGAATAAATTCATAATAGTGATCATTACTATTAATAAAAAGTAATATAATAAGTAATCACCAATGAATAATTAATATAATCTACATTGAATCTAGAATCTATCATTTGCATTGTATATAACATATAAATAAAATAACAAATAATACATACATATTAATAAATGGGCATTAATAAAACACTTTCCATTTCCATCTCTGACCTCTCACCAAGAGTAAAATGGCCTGTATCAGTTCAATGAAAAGTCAAATACCTAAAAACTCACCAGTAAGAATTTCTTTCCTCACTTTGAAAGTATCCACAACAGGTGTGATGATCCCTTCAATGGTTCCAAACATGCTACCAAGCCCTAGATTTACCAGCATGAGGAAGAACATCACTGACCAGAAGGGGGATGCAGGGAAATGTGTCATTGCTTCTGTAAAGGCAATGAAAGCTAAACCAGTCCCCTGAACAGCCTGTAAATTATATAAAATAGCAACATTAGTACTGAGCAATATTAAGGGGAGGGAAAACTCTGCATAATGCTTGGGAGTTACTGGAAATAGATAGGCTGATACCATGCTGTCTCCTAAGAAACTGTGCCTCTAAACAAAAGTTGATTGTGTTATCTCATAAAAACAACAGACCAGAATTAAAAAAGGAAAAAACAAAAACAAAAACTTTAAAGGGTGATTTAATAATTAAATCTTTCTTTACAAAACTCAAGATTTTTATATAAATGATGGCTCCATCCATAATTTCTTGCACATGATTCTTTATGTTTAGTCTCATGTATAGTGTTAGCTGTCTTACCGCAAGGGATCAATGGTTCATTTCTCCATTATATTTTCCTTTTTGGCAATACAGGGGAAAGGGCAACAACCAATACAATGATACGTATTAATATTCACCTGTTTCATGTTTATTAAAATAAATGACAGTGGCTAAAGGAGTTAGTCATGAACTTGTTAAACAAAAATATTAAAATGGCTAAATATCAATTATGTGTCCAAACAACCATGCAATACATTAATGATAGTCATAACTTCAATTTTGTGTTAAAGATCATTTCAGGAAAAGTATCAGACTAATTTCATTTTCTTTGATGAAAATTGATTTATATTCATATTTTAAATTTTTGTGGCTTAATCAGTGAGATTGCTTTTTAAAGTAAAGCAAATCTTTGTAATTTAAGAAAATATGTTCTTTTGATTTCTCTTATTTTTTCCCCTTTGCTTGTTTGTTTTGTTCCTTAAATTCCACACATTAACTAACTGTTATTAAAATAAAAACCTTAGGTTTTGTTGACTGTTGTTTTTTTTTTTGCTGTGCAAAAGCTTTTTAGCTTGATGAAGTCCCAATAGTTCATTTTTGCCCTTGCTTCCCTTGCCTTTGGCGATGCTTCTAGGAAGAAGTTGACAACCGACAGAATGGGAGAAGATATTTGCAAATGACATATCAGAAAAAGGGCTAGTATCCAAAATCTATAAAGAACTTATCAAACTCAACACTCAAAGAACAAATGATCCAATCAAGAAATGGGCAGAAGATAGGAACAGTCATTATTCCAAAGAAGACATACAAATGGCCAACAGACACATGAAAAAGTGCTCAACATCGCTCGGCATCAGGGAAATCCAAATCAAAAACCTCAATGAGATACCATCTCACACCAGTCAGAATGGCTAAAATTAACAAGTCAGGAAACAACAGATGTTGGCGGGGATGTGGAGAAAGGGGAACCCTCCTACACTGCTGGTGGGAATGCAAGCTGGTGCAGCCACTCTGGAAAAGAGTATGGAGGTTCCTCAAAAAGTTGAAAATAGAGCTACCATACGATCCAGCAATTGCACCACTGGGTATTTACCCCAAAGATACAAATGTAGGGATCTGAAGGGGTACATGCACCCCGATGTTTATAGCAGCAATGTCCACAATAGCCAAACTATGGAAATAGCCAAACTATGGAAAGAGCCAAGATGTCCATCGACAGAAGAATGGATAAAGAATAGGTGGTATATATATACATATATACAATGGAATATTATGCAGCCATCAAAAGGAAATGAAATCTTGCCATTTGCAATGACATGGATGGAACTGGAGGGTATTATGCAGAGCAAAATAAGTCAATCAGAGAAAGACATGTATCCTATGACCTCACTGATATGAGGAATTCTTAATCTCAGGAAACAAACTGAGGGTTGCTGGAGTGGTGGGGGGGTGGGAGGGATGGGGTGGCTGGGTGGTAGACATTGGGGAGGGTATGTGCTATGGTGAGCACTGTGAATTGTGTAAGACTGTTGAATCACAGACCTGTACCTCTGAAACAAATAATACATTATATGCTAAAAAAAAAAAAGATAGCGGGAAGGGAAAAATGAAGGGGGGGAGATCAGAGGGGGAGATGAACCATGAGAGACTATGGACTCTGAGAAACAAACTGAGGGTTCTAGAGGGGAGCGGGTGGGGGGATGGGTTAGCCTGGGGATGGGTATTAAAGAGGGCACGTACAGCATGGAGCACTGGGTGTTATATGCAAACAATGGATCATGGAACACTGCCTCAAAAACTAATGAGGTAATGTATGGTGACTAACATAATAAAAAAATAAAAATAAAAACTTTAAAAAAAAAGTATGTTCTCTGAAATAAAAATGTGAATTTTGAAACAGCATAATCTTCCACTGTCATTTTAAAGCTCATTTTCCTAAAAGAAGTCTTCTGGATATGTGTCTTTTTACCTGAGTGATAATTACTGTGTTGCTTAAACATAGCCTACTCACTTTATTTAGCTCATCCTCGGTTTGACAGGAATTAAGATGAAGAGCAGAAAATTCTTCTTCTTTCACTTTTTGAATGATGTCATAAACTAAATGATAATCTTCGGCAGTAACAGCTGAAAGGTTGATATGGTGAGGAATAATATCCCGACTAATGTCGCCCATTTTCAAAAGTTTTATGATCACCTTCGAATTTCTGAAAAATAGAACAACACAACGAATGCACCTTTATGGGTGTGTGTGTGGGGGGTATATGTTTTATACAATTATGCCATCAAAAGCTAAAGGAAATTAATATCCATACTCTGCTATGCATTTCTCACTTATGACATTTGCTTTAAAGCCCAGAACCGCAAACACCACCAGTGTTGCCAGGACAGATGTAAAAAAATTAATGAAGGACACCAGGATAGCATCAAAGTGGCAGTTGTTGTCTCTTTTGTTGTAGCTTGAAAAGGCGATGACACCACCAAATCCCAGACCTAAGGCAAAGAACACCTGAGTAGCAGCTTCTCTCCAGACCTTGGGTTCCAGCATCATTTCAAGCTGTTTAAAATTAAACATAATAGAAGTCAGCTGTAACATAGTACTTCGGAATAATCTACATGGAATCAGTTCTCTTATTTAAATATATCATAATGATATTTATGCACCCAAAGGTTATTTCAACTGGGGGAGTAATCTGTTCTTAGTAGAAGTAACAGAGTTTTCACTTAGTAGTGAGACCAGAAATATAAAAATGGAAAACTAGAGACAAACGTGTACATGGAGATTTTCTACTTGTGTAGGAATTTTTAAGTAATCTTTAAGACAAATCAAAAGGACTGTTTGAAATTAACTATCTTCAATCATTTCCTATTTTAAGTCTTGGTTTTCCTTCCAAAGCAAAATAAATTAATTACCAATAAAATTTAATTATTTAACTAATATGCTAAGTTTTGTGTTTTCTGGGGGCAGTCCAGTAGTCAAGGCAGATAATAAGCAGATTATAAGTTTGGGAGCGTTGACTATTTGTACTTTGCATATTCACGTATGTATGATGCATTTCTTTCAATAGTTTTCTGAAAGCCTTTTCTTTGAAAATTGAAGCAATGCAGCTACATCATCTCTAAGACCCTTTCAGAGCCAAAGTTCTGAAGGTCTGAACCTGTGCTGAACATATATTTCAAGTAACTCTGCTTTACTTCTTGGACAATTATCACTGTCTATAATCAAACCTTTTAAATGGGACAATTAATATTAGCCATATGTGACATAGATGTCAATGAACAGGTTTGATTTGAGTAAAAAAAGTGTTTAAATTGGTATTTTATCTCTTTTTACTATTGCAATGAGGCTGCCTTCACTGGGGGCAATGTCAAATGTGCATAAGAAGATGAGGTCCACAGTTTTAGATTTCGATTCTGCCATTTAATAATCTAAAAGCAGTGCAATCTAGAGTAAGTGGCTGCCCTCCCTGAGTTTCAGCTTCTTCAACTGAAGATGGGAGTAACAAGGCATATACCACTCTATCACATGCCCTACCACACTCTAAGTGCTCCATAATTGTTGACATATATGGACTGCATTGGTAGGAGTACTGATAAGCACTTTGTATGGACTACCTCAATTGATCTTCAGAACAATCCATGAAATTTGTTGCTACTATTGTCTGAATCTTAAAAAGGTTAAGTAACCTGCCCAGGGTTACACGGCAGTTCTGAGGTAGAGCTGAAATATAAACCAAAGTGATTCCAAAATGTGCATTTTCTCAAATATTAGGATTTATTGTTCAATTTTAGTTACTAGGATTTAATTATTTCAGTTATTAGTTATTAGGATGTGTTGTTCAATTTTAGTTCAATTTATTGTTTAATTTTAGTGATTATAATTGAGATAGAATATAATATTCTCATGAAACATAATCACGATTATATTTATAATTTATTAAGATTTAACTGAAATACTCATATTGTTTGTTGATCATTGCTACATTACCACTCTATCATTAATATTGATCTCAAATACACTCAACTATCTATCTCTACTTTACCCACTAGATGGCAGGCAACACCCATTTACTAAAGACATTCCGCTTTCTTCCAGTTCAGGAGCTAAATCTCCATTCACTGTTTTGGGAATAGTTTGTGTGCTTTACTTTCTCCCTTGGATAAACAATGTAAACTAAAAAGTAACTGACAACTTATCGTTATTATATTAACTATCATACGTGCAGTGACCTAAAACAGAATTTTATCTATAGTCAATGAAAAGTGGGCTGAAGAAAGAATTAACTATATTTTAATAGTGATGCCTAGTCCCGGATGAAAATGTCAGTAATGCCATAGTTTTAAATACAGGGCCATGTGAAAGTGTCATATCAAAGTAGCTGAATTCTAAGATAGCTATTTAATTCAAATATTTAGAATTATGTCACAAGCAATTGCCAACTTATATAAGGTGATATTCCAGAAGTTCACACCAAAGTTGGTTGTTTTAAACTAGAAATCTTTTCTTTTAGAAATTACAATGTAAATATTTTTGCTTAGTAAATATGGCCCATTTGAAGCCAAATATCTTAACTAGTTATTCACTGAGGGGTTCCAACAACTCTAAATGCTAACCAGGACTTTTGAATTAGTCAAGAAAATCAGATACCAATGGCCGCATTTTTGCTACTAGAGAATGAATACTAAGCTGAAACTTGATACCCAAAGAACACAGCCTCTTTTACATCCTATCAAGGCAGCTGGAGTGACAAAGAATTCCAGGAAAGCTAATTTCTGCCCAAATCCCACAACATGATTCTGGCTGCAAATTCACCCTTCAGATAACTTCCACTTTCTGAACTAATTTTGAAACTTTACCTTTATAACTCCATGTCTGCCTGTAATAGTGTTGGCAAACTAATAATGAGGTGTTAACTTCATTTCAGTGAATAACTAAAATGTATAAACCCTTCAAAACTTGTTTTTGTTTCCTGCCAAATCACTATCCCAAGTCTACAAGGATTGATTAAGCAGGTTCAAGGTGCCCAGCATTGAGTTCAACTCTAAGATGAATGAGAGAACATCAGTTCTGAGTCTTTTGTGGAGCCTAATGAGAACTTTCCTGAAATGCATATGCATTTATAAAGGTTACAAAACTTCCCAAACTCACCACTATAAATATTATTCTAGGAGGCACAAAACCTCGAAACAAGAACATGGATTTTCTCTGAGACAGGATTTAGAGTACAGAAGCCTTCTCAGCCTGGGTTCACGGATTTTAGGTGATCTGTCAACCTTCTGAGACATTAAACAAATTAATACGTTCATTATGTTTCTCTGGTTAGAAGATCTTACCGGTTTTTTCAAAGGGGTCAATTACAAAAGATTAAGAACCACTGACATAGAGAAGGAAATAGAGGAAAGATGGAAAAGTCCTGGGGCCCCTGGGTGGCTCAGTCAGTTAGGTGTCTGACTCTTGATTTTGGCTCAGGTCATGATCTCAGGGTTGTGGGACTGAACCTCATGGCAGGCTCCATGCTCAGCACGAGTCGGCTTGTCCCTCTCCCTCTGCTCCTCCCCCTGCTCACGTTCTCTCTCTCAGATAAATAAATAAAATCTTTTAAAAAGATGGAAAAGTCCTAAAATTTATCAGTGTAAAAATTAGAAGTTAATTTACTATAAAAGGAATTTTTAAGGTTCACATAGTGATTGTCTCACTCTAGAACTAAAATGGGACATTTAAAATTGGAAATAGATGGATATAATTATGGATATTTAAAAGCCCTGGTTTTTCTAGGCTGATTAACACAACAGCTATAATTTAAAAGGCTAGCATATGTATGTTAGAACAATTATCCTTTAAATCTAGCTGTGGGAACATATGAACAATATACCTAATGCTTTTATGATCATAAGCCTTAAATAGAAATGCAGTACATACCTTAGGGGTAAACATGTGGCGGATGCCATCAACTGAACCATTTAAAAGGAGTGCTCTGATTAGGAAGCATATAAGTACCACATACGGGAAAAGAGAACTAAAGTACATGATCTACAAAGAAAAAAAAAAAATGTAGGTGAGACACCCTAACAACTATATTCCTTTCTGTAGTTAAGATCATGTTTTATTCTATACTTTGACAGTCTCTGTTTTTATAGCATGATTAATAGTACTATTAATACGTTGTATAGGCATCATATTAGAATGGCTTATTAGTCTTAATGGAATGTGACTTACTTAAGATCCTATTTGAGATATAACGAGAAATAGGGAATCTCCCTTACTTACACTCCTTTAAAACAGTCCACTGGTATGATGTAATTTGAATAGTGTTTATTTCTTATAGTTCACAAAACAAGCAATATTTAAGAGAAATAATGGCTACTATCTCCCTAACAAATTCGTACTTTTATTGTTTTAGGTAACAGCAACAGCAAAAAAGAGTCCTTTTTTTTTATTAATCAAAATTCCATTATAATTCTGTAAAGCTTCTGGAGTTGAGAGTGGGCCCCTGTGAAGGCTCCTAAGACTCTGAATAATTAACAATGTCAAGGTTTAACTTTCTGCTTCACAAATGTTTATGCTTAAAGTTATGCAAATGTATTAGCGTAGAAAAGCAATTGTCCTAACCGGATATTTACTGCTTCCTTGACATTTGCACGTGGAAGCCTAACAGGTCTCTAAAATTTTCAGATCCAGAAAAGAACTTCTGACTGTCGCCCAGAGATGTCCCCACCTATCTCTGTCTCAGCAAATAGCGCAACCATCCATCTAGGTGCTAAAGTCAAACATCCAGAAGTAGTCCTGCTCTACTGGTGATATTCTAGTTTTCAGGCTACCACTCAGGTTATCTTATTCCTGCTTAAAGAACTCCAGGGATTTTTAATACAGTTGCAATAAAATGTGAATTCCTCTCTCTGACCTGCAAAGCCTCACATTAGAGTGCCTCCCTGCCAGCCCCGCCCCCCTCCCCCCAGCTGAGCTCTGCCCCCAGACCCTTGCCAGGTACCACAGATCCAGCTCTGCAGCTTCAGGACCCAGCAGGGCTGTACCCTCAGCCTGAGGCACGCATCTCCTGATTTGTAGGACTCACTCTCCTGTTATTTCTGTCTCACCTTCATCTTCAGTGAACTAAAACATGAGGATCAACAGAATGAAGAGCAAAAATAAAGGTCTTCTAGGTCCTGACACAAAATTTCAAAAAATCTCTTTGATGAAATAAGGAAAGATTAAAAGTGACTTTAGATTTCACTATAAAATATGTCTGTAGGTTCTTTCTTTAGTTTAAACGCATTTTTTAAAGCACCACTTTTCACCAATCTTTATTTAACTACCTAGAATGACGTGGTACTTGTAGTTTGCCCACAGACGTTTATAGCGGAGCCTGAGGTGGGCATCATATGCAGGAGTGGTGATTAGCAGAAGCAGGAAGGGCTCTAGCATACTAACTTTTCCAGAAGATTGAATGCCTTTTATCATAGCCAAGCAAACCACAACCCAGGCAGCCAGCAAGCAGACGGTCATCTTCCAGTTTAAGCCCCCACTTTCAGAAATGGAACTGGAAATATTCAGGGCTTCTCTGTACCAGTAATAGGTGGTGGCGGAACTTTTTTCACATTCTGGCTCTACAACTGTAGAAAGAAAGATATTACAATCATTTCAGACTAGGAAGAGTCATGGCATTTTGTTTCCCCAATAAGCCTACAAATCAGTTCTTAACATTTCAGAGAAAAGTACTATTATTCTAGAGAAGCATTTAAATTCACAGTGAAAACTCAATTGTGCAAAATTGTGAAAAATCCACGGACATGTATTCTTGTTAATATTTTTTATTACACATTTCTGAAATAGGAATATGTAAGCTTTTTTTAGCAAGGTAATTAAAACACAAAAGGTTTATAGCCCCTTCCACGCCCAGAATTATCTGACTGACTTCCTGTGACGGAGCTGTCAAATACACTAGCTGCTGGTCATATGTGACTTTTTGAAATGAAGCTAGTCTAAAGTGGTATGTGCTGTAAATACAAAATGCAAAGAAGATTTTAAAGACTCAGTGCAAGAAAAATATTTTAAATTATTACATTAACAATTTTTATATTATTTGTTGAAATGTTAATATTTTGGAAAAATATTTCACCTATTTCTTACTTTTTTCAATGTGACTGCTAGTAAATTTTAGACTACATATGTGAGTTGCATTCTAGATTTATTGGACCCCACTACTATAGGGAATTGTCCCTTATTTATTTTCTGGGATTTAAAAATAAATGATGGGAAAACTATGAAACAAGGGAACTAAAGACATAAAAAAATTATTTCGATCCAAATTCTTTTTGTCCTATTTTTTTATGTATGATTACCTGTATGGCCTTTTTTAAAAAAAATTGGGTTACTGAGGTATAGTTGACATAGAATGTTATATTCATTTCAGGTGTACAATATAGTGATTCTACAGTTCTGTACATGACACGATGCTCACCACAATAAGTGTAGTTACCATCTGTCACCATACAATTATTACAGTATTATTGACTATCTTCATTATGCTGTACTTTGCATCTCCATGACTTACTTATTTTATAACTGAAAGTTATATTTTATTTATTTTAATCAAAGTGTAAGGCATCAAGAAAGTTGTACAAAATAAAAAATTGTCAAAGCTAACAACTGAAGAGTTATAATATTTTACCCCAATGTCATGCAGCATGATAAAATAACTTGGGAAGAGCTAGTAAAATTAGATGGTGCCAACGGTCTTCGTTCTAAGTATGCCAATCCTAAAAGTGAGGAAAGTTTGTAATGATAATTTTGAAAGATTTTTCCACATTATTTTAAGAAAAGAAAAAAAATTCTCAAAATCTCACACCCTTAGCAACTTTATGATCTTTATATACAAAATCACTACATGATACAGGTCTTACAAGTGTGTGAAGCATTTTTCACCAAAGGACATTGATCCCAAGGAAGAGGTTGCTGAAAAGACTGAGAAAAATAAAACAAACTCCAGCCAATGATGACATTGTAGTAGAGAGCCACAAAAAAGCACACCTGCAAAACAAAATAGCACGATTACATTACACCTTCCATGCCACTTCCTTTGAAGCGAGATGAAATGCATAAAACCCCATTTAACATATTAAAAATCTTCATTCATTTTTATTTGAAACACATTATCTTTTCTAAATAGATGTCTCTCTTAGATCTTAAGAACATACATTATCAAGATGAACTGTATTAATATTTACAGCTTGGTTAGTGCATTAGTGCAAACTCCAATGGTGTTTTTTAAAAACATGATTACAGAGTTGAATAGAAATACACACTCAACAGTTTCATTTAAATGCAAACTATACAGTTACAAACGCGGTAAAAATTATATGGCATATACCATACCAGGAAACTTACCACACAACTTGCAAATCCAATGCCACCCAGTTTAGGGCTTATGTAATTCCATACACCAATGCTTCCTCGCCGAATTCTTTGACCCACAGAGAGTTCCAGGAAAAAAAGGGGAATACCTATTACCAGTAGCAGTATTAAATATGGCAAAAGATATGCACCTATAGAGACAAGAACAAATAAAATATATTTTCAACAGTCACAGTAGAGAATACATTAATTTTAAATTATCTCATAAAAGACAATATTTGAACTTCTATATAGTATAATTATGAGACTTTAAAGAAAACGCAATTTCATCATTTTAAACTTTTTGTATTTGAAACCTGAATTTGACTGCTACAAAGAGTTTATGATAAAAAATAATTATGATAAAAGTGAGAATATAAATTTTAGTTTCATTTTATTGAAAGGGTAAAACAATTTCATTTTCCATAAAAAATTGATTCTTTAAAATTATTTCCTCAAGTAGGTTTCACAAAATCCTGGAATTCTTATTCACACACTGCTAGTGAATTTATTAAATCTTATTCAAACTCACCTATACATGCATTCCAAATCAGATAAATTAGAATGAATGAAATTTTATAGTACTAAAGATTACTTTTTCCCTAAATAACAACAGGAGAGAAGAAATGGCTGCCTAGATTGAAAAAGAAAAAAAAAATAGAAAAAAAAGAACTACCTCAGACAAATGTCATTTTTTCCCCAAATATACTTCATTTAAAAAGTATGTTTCAGGAATTATTATTATTATTATTATTATTTGAGAGAGAGAGAGAGCATGTGTGCACAGGCTGAGGGGTGGGGAGGGGCAGAGGGAGAAGGAGAGAGAATCTTAAGCAGAATCCATGCCTACGGGGCACATGATGGCTCAGTTGGTTAAGTATCTGCCTTTGGCTCAGGTCATAATCCCAGGGTCTTAGAATCGAGCCCCACATCAGGCTCTCTGCTCAGCAGGAAGCCTGCTTCTCCCTCTCCTCCCCACTCCTGCTCTCTCTCTCGCTATCTCTGTCTCTTTCTCTCAAATAAATAAAATCTTTACAAAAAAAAAATAATAATCCATGCCTACTGCAGAGCCTGTCATGTGGCTCGATTTCACGACCCTGAGATCATGACCTGAGCCAAAATCAAGAGTCAGAAGCTTAACCAACTGAGCCACTCAAGTGCCCCAAAAGGAATTTTTTATTTTCCAAAATTCTGTGAAGGGGCAGTGAGGTTGAGTGAGAAACTAAGATATTTAACACCTATTGTAAAATATATGTGCAAATATATATTATCCATGTAGTAAGGTTTTCATACTTAAGAAAATTATAGCCAAATCTCAAATTAAGACATATAACTAGTTATTTTAAAATAGTTTGACAATGTTAATATTAGGCTCTATTAACTGATAAAGTTAAATGTGAAATGTATTCATTTTTACATAAGAATACATATGCAAATTATTCATTAAGTAACCTCTAGAATGGACTTCCTACATTCAAATTTCTTATCTGGAGCTTTGTCCAACCAGAGACTTGTCAAGTCAGTCATGCAATTGATGGTGTCAATGCCCTTTTCAAATTAGAGGCCATTATTGTATTTTCCCATTTTAAAAAAGTGTTTAATGGTATTGAATAGATTTTGGAAGTTGTCCAAATTTTTTTGGTAGTCTGTTGAAGAAGTAAACATTATTTTTTTAAATTACTTATCTCAGTATCTCTATGTATCTGTGAAATAATGACCATATACAATAATTTCCCTAATATGGTGGCCCATAGAAAATCTCTACTTTCTTTTTTTTTTTTTAATTTATTTATTTGAGAGAGAGAGAGAACAGGCAGGGGAAGGCGCAGAGGGAGAAGCAAGCTCCCCGCTGAGCCGGGAGCCCGACGTGGGACTCGATCCCAGGACCCTGAGATCATGACCTGAGCTGAAGGCAGACGCTTAAACAACTGAGCCACCCAGGCGCCCCTAATCTCTGCTTTCTTATGACCGATTTGCAGCCTTTTGGACTTGAGTTGATTCTATAGATGGGTATGTAATATAAAGAAAGCATGGATACATGAGCTCATAAAACAGAATTATAAAATATCTAATTCTAAAATTATTAGGAACGTTCAGGCACTAATGACCTGAAAATGTCTCCCAAAGGACTGAAAGTGCATTTTAACACTTTTTTTTAATTTAGAATATGGATAAGTTTATGTATGTGTTAATGACTACAGACAGAGAGAGTGAATTAAAACTGGACTCACTGGGAATCTTTCCTCAGTTATGTGTGCATGGCATGCCATTAGATACTTAGCTTTTTCTTTAACTCAAATTACTGTTAGCCCCCATATTAAAAATAGTCATAACTAAATAAATAAACTAAATAAATAAAAACAACAGAACTAAGATATAACTGAGCATTTACTATTTGCCAGGCACATTTCTAAGCATGTTACATGTAGTTATTCATTTATTCCTTACAAGAATACAATGGGGTAAGTACCATTATCATCACTTTTTATAGGTGTGGAAACTAAACCAGAAGAAGTAACTTAACTTGTAAAAGGTCACATAGCTAGTGTGGGAAAGAGCCAGGCTTCAAGGCCAAATTGACTTCAAAACCTGAGCTGGTAGCTTCTATTATACACTACTGATTAAGCTTAACCATTGTACTTTAAGTTTAATATCTTCAGACAAATCAACTTATGTTGGGTCTATCACTTTTTAGTTCTATTATTCATGAAGTGCCTCAAGTGACAAATGAGTGGGATTCAGGTGGTCAGAAGCTGTTTGACTAAACAGCCAGAAAACACTACTCAAATACCAGGAAGGTTCAATGCTATACTGTGCGTTGGGTACAGCCTTTTGTATCCTGACAGCCATTTTGAAACAATAGAGTCCACTGGCATTTTATAACATCACTGTGTAGTATTTGTGATTAGAAGAGAGGAAACAATAGTAGGAAGAGCATTTTGACTCTTTTTCCATATGAAAATGAGGAGGAGCAATTTTTGCTAATAACTAATTTCTAAATATGAAATCCTTTGAGTTTGCTGCCAACAACAACAACAACAACAAAAAAAATGGGTTCAAATGGAAGGCAACCTGACTTCAGCCAAGACAGCCTTCTTCCTTAATAGTGTGGCCAGTAAGGCTCATAAGGTGAAAGGCTTAAAAATCAGAATTCATCTTCTGCTAGACTTCACAAATGGGATGGCTCATGAGAAACAAAAAGCAGGGTAGTGCATAGCTGCTTATAGCTGATTCGATAAATAATTCATATGTAGTGTTAATGACTAGCTAAGGAGCTTACAGTGTCGGTGGAGTGCTGTAGTATTATCACAGACGTCCTATATTGATTCTTACCTCTCAGGCAGATTTGTCAACCAGGCAACTTTCTCCAAACCTGTTGTTTTGTGCCTAGCTGAATTAACTAAGCAAGATCTTTAACATATTTTGTCATCGGAACACCTTAGCTTTTTATCTTATACTCTAAAAAGAAATTTCACATATGATTATATTATTTCATTTGATTTGTACATCAAATATAAAACCATATTTTTGTCCAGTCAACAAAACTATCACAAACTGAAATCAAATATCGAAATATCTTTCTACCCTTTGTGTGCTGAAATGCAGTTAATATAGTACTTAGTCTTTAACTATATTTATTTTAATAGTTTCCATGTATAGAGATAACAAAGTTTCAACCCAAATGTTAGTTAACATTACTTGACTTTGGTGTACTATAGAACTTGTGTCTTACAAGAACAACCCATTCTTTGTACATGCTTTTTTACTGATATTTAGGATAATTTTTGCTAAACAACCTTTACTGATTATATGCGAAAATGCAAAAAAACTAGAATGTTATGTTGATGGGAAATATTTTTGTTTAAAATTAAGGATGGGGGTTGCGCCTGAGTGGCTCAGTCGGTTAAGCGTCTGCCTTCAGCTTAGGTCATGATCCCAGGGTCCTTGGATTGAGCCCCGCATCGGGCTCCCTGCTCTGCGGGAAGCCTGCTTCTCCCTCTCCCGCTCCCCTGGCTTGTGTTCCCGCTCTCACTATGTCTCTCTCTGTCAAATAAATAAAATAAAATCTTAAAAAAAAAAGTGAACTAAACTTTTAAAAATAAATAAATAAATAGAAATAAAATTAAATTAAGGATGGGGGTGCCTGGGTGGCTTGATCAGTTAAGCATCTGCCTTTGGCTCAGGTCATGATCCCAAGGTCCTGGGATGGAGCCTCTGCATGGAATTGGGCTCCCGGCTCTATGGGAAGTCTTCTTCTCCCTCTCCCTCAGCCCTACCCCTTGCTCTCTCGTGCTTTCTCTTTCTCCCTCAAATAAATAAATAAAATCTTTAAAACAAATAAAATTAAATTAAGGATGCTAATTTCTTTGAAGTTTTCTTTGAGACTAAACATTGTCCCCAAATACTGTAGCATCAGAAACCAAATATATATGATATCTAAGGATGAAGAATGTTTGGCATTACATTAATTGTCTGTTTAAATCCCTTCTCCTGGGATCTACAAAGTTCTGGTCAGCATTTCAACACCATAATTATTCTAAATTGTATGTTATTTTTGTTTTGAAAAGTGAAATAATTTAAAATTCAGAGTTAATAGATTGTGGAGAGAACATTCTTTCTGACTTCTTTCACCAGTCCTGTCTTATATCAGACACTTTAGGTTTTTCTCCAAAGAGAATAACTGACTGCCTCTAACGTTTGTTAGAAAGGTCAGTAATTTAGCGAATTTTAATAGCATCTACAGAAAGAATCTGTGAGCAATCTTTGAGTATTCATAACAAGCCATCTGCTCCTATGGAAACCTAATCTGAAAACAGAGTTGAGCTCACTTCCAACAAAGAAGTCTCCCTGGCTTTACAATGGAATTCATGGTTTCTGAAATAATGAGGCTGCAGCAGCAACACGAGCTATTTGAGACAGTCAATTGCGATTTACTCAGCAATGTATCACTTAACAACAAAAACAAGAACAAAAAACCCCCAAAACTTACCACCTCCATTCTTCTGACATAGGTATGGGAATCGCCACACATTTCCTAAACCTACAGAAAATCCAACTTGGGCCAGGATGTATTGTAGCTTACTGTTCCAAGCTGGTCTTTCATCTTCAACTTCAGATTCCTCTTCAACATCTATATCTTTCTCTTCCTGAACATCAACAATTAGTTCGCTCTTCTTAAAAGCATCATCAGCTGAGTCTTCATTGGAAAGAAGGTCTTTGACAGACTCAATAACTTCATCGTCTAATTCTCTTTTTACCACCTTGCTATTCTTCGGCATTGGAAAGTGTGGGTAGTACTATTTTTTTTTTAATTCCCTTATGGTAAATGTGTTAATTCTTTTTTGAAATATGTTAATTGGTATGAATAAAAGATGGAGGAGGGTATCAAATAAATCCTTGGCTCAAGGTGACAGAGTCTTAATGAATCCTGGATCTGTATGTCCAATATCCTATGGGTACCTGTAAAATTTTAAGTAGAAAAGCAATAATATTTAATGAGGAAAAGTACTTAAAATAATGAAGTCTCTTTATTATTAATTTTTATGATAAAAACTCTTTCTACAGAGTATAAGACATCTGATTGTCCTTGTCCCTTCACTTCAGAGCTTGATATGACCAGAAGTATAAAAAGTGTAAAGTACACATGTGCTTTAGACATTTCTTTTAACTAACTTCTTCTTGCATAAATCAAATTTGATCTTAGGTATACGCCAATGCATAATATATGCTATTTGTTAGTAATTAAAATTTTCTGACTCCTTTTTCTTAGTTCTTCCGTTTTACCTTTCTGACTAAAGCACATCCCTTATTTTATTCCTTACAGAATTACATACACAATCGCATGCCATCCTGTAAATTTGTCTTACACAAAATCTCTTCTGTCCACACATTCATCATTCACTCACTTGATATTAATTGTAATATGGATAAAATTCAGAGATATAAACAGTAATGAATCACATGATATCTGCCTTAAAGGAGCTTGTATCTAATAAGAGAGAAAGACACCTCCCAAATAATTATACTACATTATATAATTTATATGACCCAATATCATTACAGTAGGAGAGATCAGGAATTTTGGATAAAAGCGGCATTACAGTTGGGCAGGGATGGAGCGAGGCCACACAAAACATATGGAACAACATAAACAGAGATGCAGGAGGTGGTAACAATTATTATTTGTGTAAACATTCTCTCACATGACCCCAAAAAACACACTGCCACCACTTTGGCATTTTTCCTTTTCTTTATTTCTTTTTATGTTATATCTCATATCCTTTTCTTTGCTCAAATACAGACCAAGTAAGGGTATGTCTACAAACCAGTGGCATTGTCTATTATAAAAAGTGATTGAATATATGAATATATCTCTTCAAAGCTGGGTTGGGAGCTTTAGAAATACTATCCCAAGAATTTTATCATTTATTGCTGGAAGAAAAATGGAATTCTTTGATAGAACTACATTCAAAGTCAGAGAAATAGCCCATCATACTTTAATTCATAATCTTAATGAATAAGACATGGTGCTGGGTAACTCAATGAAAAAGAAAAAAAGGAATTCATTAAACTTGACCATGTAACTTATTTGTTGCCTTTAGGTTCGGAGGTGTTTAGTTGTTTCCAAATTAAAATATATACCCTAATAGCAAACCCTTATTTTGGATTTGGTGAGGATTGAGAGTTAGGCTGTGAAGAGGAAATTCTGAAAAAGTAGCATTGCAAGATATTTAAACAATGGGCACATCTCTAGAATAACTGAACAACTTCTCATAGTGACTACTGTAAAGAGATCACCAAATTTTTGATGTGGAAAAAGTTTCAAGAGGTTAGGGGTTATGTCCGTTTAATTTGCTTTCTTTTCTCTGAGAGCTCCGTAAATACGAGTTGAGTAAATGAATAAATACAATCATTGGAAAACTGAAATCAGGTAATTTTCCAAATGATTTTTACTGTAAGAAAACAACCTGACATATGGGAAACTGTGATTTGCGAGACATGAATTACGTAGATCTACACTTGTTGAATTATCTAAAGGTAAGTTGTTGGCACCGTAATTTAACTGATACATTGATAAGAGCATTGGCTTTAATCTGACAAACCTGGAGGTGTGTCCTCGTTCTTTTATTTATTAGTTATATAACTTCTAGTAGTTATATCATTCTTAACCTTAGTTTCCTCAATAAACTAAGGTTACTAAGCTATTCTTTTTTGCTTTTTCCATACAAATAGAAAGGTAGGGAATGTATCAAAGTTTAGAAATACTATTATAGTAAAAACACCCATCATTTCAGAAAGAAGAAAATTAAAAGACAGGGTTACCCATGAGCCTCCCCCAAATTACCTCAGAAATTGTAGTATTTCTTCTATAAATATCTAGACTTTGCAAAAAAAAAAAAAAAAACAAAAGGAAAACTAACAACTTTGGACGCTGCTGAATGCTTTATTACATATTTAATGAATAATCATACAAATGTACATATGATATCCTTTGGCAAAGTTTACATTTAAAAGTTTCCATCAGGCTGGGACGCCTGGATGGTGCAGTCAGTGAAATGTCCAACTCTTGGTTTTGACTCAGGTCATGATCTCAGGGTCATGAGATTGAGCCCCACGCAGGGCTCTGTGCTCTAGGCATAGAGTCTGCTTAAGACTCCCTCTGCCCCTCCCCTACCCCACACTTGTGCTTTCTCTTTCTCTCAAATAAATAAATCCTAAATAAAAATAAAAGTTTCTATCAAACTACCCAAAGTTCATATTTTCCATGAAATGAAAGTGTCACATGTAAACAAAATTTAAACACAATGATATAAATGCCTGAAATACAACTAATATATGAAACATTATCTATCTATATAGATTATATAATACAATAATCCTAGGCAACCTTTATAAAATTAAACATATCAAAGAATGTGACATAAATATTTTGTTGCATTTATTTAGAGCTCTTTTCTTCACTAGGCCATAACCTCTGCCTGGAAAATAACTTTATCTGACTCATCTCACATTCTCAAGGTTTAAACTTGTCCGTCATATGAATGAACTCCAAAGAGGAGGACAGAATAATATTGTATGATATCTACAAGCATTCTACACTATTACATGTTTGGTTGTTTTGGGGTTTTTGATTTTTTTATCCTAAGGCCCTATACTCACTGAGTCCGAGACCTTCCTTTCCGAGGGCTGCAGAAAGCCAAAAGTAAAGATATAAATTGAGTTTCTGAATGGATTTGCAAAAACTTAGCATATGAGACAACAATTTGGAAGCCAAATTACTTTCACATCTTCAAGACCCAACTTTTCTGAGAGATGACATTTTTTCATGATGCCAAAAGCTTATCGAAGAACTTAGCTCATAAAAGTAGACTATAAACATGGATTAAAAAGAGAATAAAAAGCGAGGTTGACTGTTGCCAAAAGTATTTTGATCATCACTACATCTGGGAAAAGAAGAAATGAAGCAGGAATGCCCAGGAAGCAAGTGAGGTGGGAAGGTCATAAAGTATCAGTACTCTGCAGGTCACAGGCAATAGGATAATCAGTTTCAAATAACTGCACAGCCAAGTTAGCACCAACCATTCCTGCGACAGAAGCAAGCTGTCATCTACTGCACTTCATCTGCACCTAGGAGTGGCATTAGCAGTCTGCATCATTACCTCGTAACGGCCTCCTGTCTATCCCTGATATCTTGAATATCTGATCAAGGGTCAACAAAATATCGCCTTTGGGTTAAAAACAACCCATTGTGTGATTTTATAAATAAAATTCTATTGGAACATAGCCATGCCCACACATTTACATATTTCCTATAGCTAATTTTGTGCTGCAACAGCAGTCACTTTGTACAGACTGCAAAGCCTAAAATATTTACCGACTGTATTGAAAAAAAATTTGACAACCACTGTTCCAGAAAATAAATCTGAATTGAAGATGGGGAGTTCCTCAGATCACTTGATCTAGGCTCCATTTCCATGGCACTAATTTCTTTATCAAATAGTATGACAAGAAAGAACTCTACACATTTAAGGATAATTACTAAGAATGATAGGGTTTTATATAGAACCAGGGAGACGGAGTGGTAGTTGTTGAGAGGGGAAGAAACACAAGCAAAAGACAAATGTAGAAAATAGCTCTAAAGTTTCAAGTAGATTACTTATTTAAGAAAACTCAGAGACACAGGGCGCCTGGGTGGCTCAGATGGTTAAGCATCTGCCTTAGGCTCAGGTCATGATCCCAGGGGTCCTGGGATTGAGTCCCACATCAGACTCTATGCTAGGTGGGGAGCCTGCTTCTCCCTCTGCCTCTCTCTCTCTCTGACTCTCATGAATAAATAAATAAAACATTAAAAAAAAAGAAAACTCAGAGACACAATAAAATAAAGATTAAAAAAAGTCTCTCTTTAAAAAAAAAAAACCCAAAGAAAAGATATAAAAGATGATTGGGAAGAAGAAAAGTTAGGTGGATGAATATGGAATACAGAAAAGAAATGGGAAAATTCACTATAGGAAGGAAAGGCACCTTAGAAACAAATAAAAGCTGCTACAAGTACATCCATACACATGGAGAACAGACTCCAGGAAACTTTGCAAAAAGAATGAAAAGAGTCAAATATCTTAAAGTAATTCAGAGAAAAAGCTAACGGAAACAGAAGTCAGATAAAGGTGATCCAACAAACTTAAAATTGGTTTTTACAAATCCATTCAGAAATTAAATTCGTATCTTTACTTTTGGCTTTATGCAGTTTCTGAAAGAAAGCAAGAAAATAGAATATAACAAAAAATTCTGAAAGATAAATTAACGGAAGTTTTGCCTGGTTCATATTTTCAAATAACAATAATACAGAGGGGTCAATACTGAAAAATACTGGTATAAAGATTCCTAGGGATTTCAAGCAAAAGTAGAAAGGGGAAATAAAAGGACTTCTCAGGATGTTTAATAACCTCTAAAAGAACTATGAGGAAAAAGTACTCAATCTCCAATTTTTATATTCAATTATTTTGTATTCCAATTATAAAAGCCACAGGCAAATATTCTGGTCTGGAAGAGATCCGATGATCCCTATTAGGGAGGGAGAGGAACAGGTTACATGATAATGAAATTTGGCCAACCAAGTGAGAAAACAAAGTAAAAACTTCAGTAACATAGAAGCCATGCTAAAGGATAGAAGTGAACATTAACTTAAGCAGGAAATAAGCTTTAAAATCTATATGAATTATGTTTAAGGGAAAAATATGAATTAAAATTCAAAAAAATAAAATAACTAACAAAATCAGGGGAACTGAAATGGGAGAAGACAGAAATAAAAGTATGAGAATGTCCTCATCTTTCATATCAGGAAGCAATTTAGGATACTGTCTAAATATAAAACTCCTAGTCAAAAAAAGGATAATGACCCCACCTCTTCACATTTTCATATAATCCTTCTTGCTTACTATTATGAGATCTTGTAGAAATTAATATTTCTTGCTGATAAGAGACATGTATTGATGCCAAACACTTATATCTAGATTCTAGAAACAGATTGAGTTCAAATCCTAGCTCTATCACTTACAGTTTTATGACTTTGGCTAAGTTACTTTGTTATCTAATAATAAAATGTTTGGATAAATGCCAGCACATTGACAGAACTCAATATATGTATTCTTTTGTTATTATGATTATTATCCCTCTTATAGTTGTATTCTGTTACAACTGGTTTATTGCAAATGATTTAGGATAATATAGGTCTAGAGTCAATGTTATATGTTAAATTGTTTTAACATCACTTTTTTTTCCTAATACCAGTTTTCTACTGCTGTATAAGTTACTTCAAAACTTAGTGGCTTAACAAACAAAGGTTTTATTTGCTTATGATTCTGTGGGTTTGCACTTTGAACTAGGCTTAGATGATCAGTTGCTTTGCTGGTCTTGACTCAGGTCACTTCTCCACTACAGTCATCTATCAAGTGGGTAAGGATGAGCTAAGATGGTCTCGCTCACATTCTGGCAGGAGGCAGTCTATTAGACAGAGCACTTTGATTCTCCCATATGTAGTCTCTCCAAAATGCTAGCTCCAACTTGTTGACATTATAAGCTCAGAGTTCCAACTCTAGCCAAAAGAAGTAAGCCCAACATGCAAATGCTAGTAAAGCCTCTGTGTAGCATTTGCTAAGGTTTCATTGGCCAAAACAAGTCACTCAACTAAGTTCAGATTGATTTGAGTGGATAAACTCCACCTTTAATGGAATTAGCAAAAAGTCAAATTGCAGAAGGTACAAGTAGAGAGAAAAGAAAAATACTGCCACCACCTTTGAAAATAATCTTCTACACTTGTCCAGTTAGAATTCCCCTCCCTGGATTCTGAATCTTGAGGACAGGAACAAAGAGATCAAAAGGTTGGCATCTCAATTCCAAAGGCACTGTGCCCAGGCAGTAACTACTATTGTAGTCGTGGGTTCTGGTTCCTAGTTTTAAGAACTGTTTTCATTCTTGCCCTTTTCCATCCCATTGCCAAGCACCCCATTGTTCCTTTGAGCCCCTGAGCCTTGCCAATATTTCTTCTTCATTTTATTTTATTTTTGCCTCCTAGCCAGCATCAGTCTCTACAGCTTGCAAACAAAGAACCCTAAATAATACAACTATTATAAATTTAAAACAATTGGTGTCTTTCCACTCATCGACTGTGTAAGGACTTAACATATATGAAAAATGTTGGGAACGTTACATTACTTAATTTGGACTTATATTTACATTTTTCTCATTCTCCCATTTTTGCATTGCTTTAATTATCTTTACATGCAAGTTTTCAGAAAAAAACTTAAAGCACTTAAAACTAGATCCAAAACATTTTTAAATCAACATAATACATTTCTAACTCAGTGCTTTTCAACCCTAACCATTTTTAATGGTTTTTATTTATTTTTTTCCTTGCCTTTCCACATAATTTTGAAGTCAGCTTATTAATCTTCTATATTTTTATTTATTTATTTATTTATTTGAGAGAGAAAAAGAGCGAGAGAGAGGGCACATGCAAGCATGAGCAGGGACAGAGAGGCAGATGGAGAAGCAGACTCCCCGCTGAGTGGGGAGCCCGAGGTGGGGCTCCATTCATCCCCGGACCCTGGGTTATGACTTGAACTGAAAGCAGATGCTTAACTACTGAGCCACCCAGGTGCCCCTAGCTTGTTAATTTCTACCCCAAGAAACCCAGGCCTGCTAGAATTTTGACTGGGTTTACATCAATTCTATAAACCCTTTTGGAGAGCACTGACGTCTTAAAAATTTGAGCTTTCCATTCTATGAACTTGACATCTTCTTTAAATTGTCTCTGGAAAAAAGTTGATTTTTAATACAAGCTTCCTATTCTGCAACAATGCTAATTCGAGCTGATGTTGTTTTAGGATCCCTTAAGATTTATATACAGACAGTATGTCAAATGTAAATATAGTTTAAGCTTCCTCTAATTGTTTACCTTTAATTTCTTTTTCTTGACTTACCATACTGGCTTGGACATCCACTAAAATTTTGAACAGAAGTGTTAAGAACAGACATCTTCATCTATGCCCCAGTGCTAATGGGAAAGTATTCAATATTTTACTAAGGACAATGTTAGTTATGGATTTTTTTCATAGATGCCTTTTGTCAGTTTAGGGAAGTTTCTTCTAATTCCTAGTTCAGCGAGGGTCTTTTTTTTTTCTTAATCCTGATTAACTGTTGAATTTTGACACATAATTTCCTACTTTTATTAAGATAATCATGTAACTCCTTAATCTACTGATATACCATACAGCATCAATTGATTTTGTATTTTAGACCAGTCTTTCATTGTGTGATAAACGTCACTGGTCAAGACGTATTACCTTTTTAATATATTACTAGAATCAATTTGCTAATATTTTGATAAGGATTTTTTCTTGTATTTCACTTCTCTGGTTTTGGTGGACTCATAAATAGAATTTTAAAATGGTCTCTCATTTATTTTCTGAGAAAATATATGTAGAGTTAGTTTTAATTCTTCCTTAAATGTTTGGCAGCACTCACTAATAAAGCCATCTGGGCCTGGAGTTTTCTTCAGAGAATATGTTTAATTAAAAATTCAATTTACTAAAAAAATTCAATTTGTTTCATTGATATATAGCTACGGAGATTCTTTTTTTAAATTTTTAAATTTTTTAAATTTTTTTATTAACATATAATGTATTATTTGTTTCATGGGTACAGGTCTGTGATTCATCATTCTTACACAATTCACAGCACTCACTGCTTTTGTCTTTGTCTTGCTAATATTTTCATTATATAATTAACTCAAAATATTATGCAATTCTTTATCTTTCAAGACTGTTTAGCTCTTAAACTATTGTTACAACCTCTTTTGAAACTGTATTAAATTCCAATTAACATTTCCAGTGAAAATATGCAAAGATGTAAAATAACAGGCAGGCACTTGCATCTTAGAGACACGCCTGCACTGGCTAATTACTGGCACTTGCCAAAAGTTTAATATTCTATATTAAAGAACAAGAACAGCAAATTACCTCCCTGACTTGGACAATTACAAATTTTACTGAATAAAATTTTCTTTAAATATCAACTAACTATGAATAGTGAATCTGAACTTTATTGTGGATTCAAATGAAATATATTTTTCTAATTCTAATATATAGGGTAAAAAGTAAAGGCTATCTGAATAAAAACAAAATGTTAAACTATATTGCAACACCCAAGAAAAAAATGACACATCTTGAGAAGTTTATAGTTATGGAATAATTGCAAGAGGAAAAATATAAGGGATTCTATAATGTACTGAAATAATGATCTTGACAAATAATACAAAAAATTTCAACAATATAGAGTTCAACCTAAACATTTCTTTTCCAAATTATACCCCCTTTACATAAAATGTGTTCATTAAGTGAAAAAGTAACAAAAATCACAGAGCCAAACAAAAGGAGAGAAACATCGTTTTACAAAGGACAATACATAGTCACAACCTACATTTTTATGTATTTTGCCCAAAAAGGTGGACTATAACATACCTATGAAGATGGCTAAAATCAAAAGCAAATTTTAAAAAGTAAAGACACCAAAAGTTGCTGAGGCTGCAAAGAAACTAGATCAATCATATATTGCTGATAGAAATATAAAACAGTACAGCCACTCTAAAAAATAAAAAAAAAAATAGCTGGAATTTCCTTTTAGCACTAATAATAGAGTTACCACACTGACCACCAATTTGCACTCTTAGACATATAGCCCAAAGAAATAAAGACTTATTTTCAAGCAGGAACTTGTACATAAATGTTCATATCAACTTTACTTATATGGCCCCAAACTGAATGTTCTTCAGTGGGTGAATGGTAAAGCAAGTTGTAGTATATCCATATCATGCCATATCAGCAAGAATAAAGGAAAGAATTATTGATACATGCAATAACTTGGATGAACCTCAAGGAAATGATGCTGCATGGGGGAAAAAGTCAATTTCAAAAGGATACATATTGCATAATTTCATTTATATAACATTTGTGAAATAACAAAATGATAGAGATGAACCAACAGTGGTTGCTAGGAGTGAAGGTATGGACGGGCAGGTGGGTGTGCTATAAATGACAAGGGAGTCTTTGAGATGGTACAGTTTAGTAGTATCTTCATTATGGTTAAGGATTACATGAAGCTACACATTTGATAAAACTACAAAAAACTATACACATATACACACACATAGGCAGAGAAAATTCATAATCTGAAAAACTATGGATTACACCAATATCAATATGCTGGTTTTGATATTGTACTGTACATCTATACAAGATCGTAAAATGAGAGATGCTAGGTGAAGGGTGCACAGGACCTCCCTTTGTACCTTCTTGTGAGGTTGCAATTATTTGAAAATTATAATTACAAAGTAATTTCCATAAATTGAAATGTATTTTTTGTTGACTTCTACTAATCAAGGACAGATTTTAAATCTTAACAAAGCATTTCACTAAGTTTTTAAACATTTTAAAACAGACAAAAATTCTTTCAAATACTTAAAATCTTGTTAATACATTGAGAACACCTCAGATTTAGGAAGCCTGGGTGGCTCAGTCGGTTAAGCGACTGCCTTCGGCTCAGGTCATGATCCTGGAGTCCCGGAATCAAGTCCCACATCGGGCTCCCTGCTCAACAGGGAGTCTGTTTCTCCCTCCGACCCTCCCCCCTCTCATGTGCTCTCTCTCTCTCTCATTCTCGCTCTCTCAAATAAATAAATATAAATAAAAATCTTTAAAAAAAAAAGAGAGAACACCTCAGATTTAGACACTGTATTCTTTTCCTAAGAATTCTGTAACAAATTACTTCAAATTTAGTGGCTTCAAGTAGCATAAATGAATTCTTTCAAGGCTGTGGAACCCAGAGATCAAAATTATTTTTAATAAACCAAAATCAAGGTGTGGGCAGGTCTCTCCCTCAAGAGGACCCTGGGGACAGTCTGTTCTTTGCCTTTTCTAGCTTCTGGAGGCTGCCAGCATCCCTTCACTTAGAGCCACATCCCTCCCATCTCTACCTCCACGCTCACCCTGACTCCACCTCTTCTGTGGGTGTCTGATCTCCCTTTGACTCTTTCATATAAGGACATTGTGATGGCATATAGGGCCCATCTGGACATATCGGAATAATCTCTTCATCAGCGGATTTTGTCTGTCAAGACTCTTTTTCCAAATAAGGTAACATTCACAAGTACCAAGAATTAGTAGGCAGACATATTTTAGGAGCTATTACTAGCTTACTATAGGCATATAATATTATATTACGTTTAATTATATATTTGTATTATCATGTCAGGAAAAATGAATTTGGAGGCAATCAACATGTTTTATTCATTATCATCATAAACTATCAAGTATGACCTTTCTTAATTATTTCCTAGAGTAGATTGTGTGCAAAAAGAAGGTTTACGATTCCTCCCAATGCTGTACATGTGTGCTCCTCCTCCCATTAGGAAGTGGAGTCTATTTCCTCTTCTCTTAATTCTGGGCCCTACTTGAGCTTGAGTTTGAATTCTGGGAGTGTGTGAACTTGCTTTGACTAGTAGAAGGCAGAAGTGACACTGCAAGTTCCAAGGCTAGGCCTGAGGAAGCCTGGCATTTTCTGCTTTCACTCTTTTGGAATTCAGGCACTATATATAAAAGTCCATCTGCCCTGCTAAAAATCCCACATGGAAAGAGAGGGAGTGCCTCAGTGACTGAAGCCCTAGGCCCAGGAACAAAGGCACTGACATTCTAGTCCCAGTCCAACTGCTAACACATACCAAATGGAACAGATGAGGTATCCAGCTGAGCCCAGCCAACACACAGAATAATAAGAAATAATAATTCATTATTGTTTTAAATTATTACAATACCAGAAAGGCAACAGAGGGTAAAGGGGCTCAATAAACCATTGTTTTGAACCTACTGAAAAAAAAAAAAAAACAGGGGCAGGGAGTATTTGTTATGTAGCAAGAGATAACTGAAACATTTGCCAAGGGGGGGACAAATTGAATATTCATTGAATTTAACTGAAAGTATACATATTTAACTCTACTGAAATTTAAACTATTGTCCAAGGAACTGTTCACAATGGGGCTTAGACCTGTGTAAAAATCGTGTGGTTTAGATTTTTAAATCCATGCAGTGATTTTCTTTTAACCATAAAGTAAATATTAACCTTGAGAGACACATTTAGTTATTCTTTTGTAAAGTTCCATGTGGTCAGTCTTATATTTAAGGCATTTGTATATCAGAAATGCAACAGGGATTATCACAACAAAACTTACAGACATCAAAATGATCATAAGAGAATAATAGCAAAACACTACACACATAAATAAACAACTTAGATGAAATGGACAAATTCCTCAAAAAACACAAACTACCACAACTTACCCAATATCAAACAGATCATGTAATAACTCTGTATCTGTTAAAGAACTTAAATGCACATTATTTAAAATTCTCACAAAAGCAATCTCTAGACCTAGCTGGTTTCATTAGGGAATCTTATTAAACATTTAAAGAAGAATTAACACCAACTCTACACAATCTCTTCTAGACAATACAAGATAATGGAACACTGCACATTCATTTTATTAAGCTAGTATTATTCTGTTACTCTGAAGACAATACCAGGAAGAAAAACAATACAAAAAACTATAAATCTATATCTCTTATGAATATGGACACAAAATTCCTCAACACAGTATTAGAAAACAGAACTTAGCAATATATAATAAGAATTATATATCATGACCAAATGGGCTTGATTCTAGGTATACAGGGCTGGTTCAGTATTCAAAATCAATAATGTAATATACCATAACAGGCTAAAGAAAAAAATCATATGACTATATTGATTGATACAGAAAAGGCATTTGACAAAATTCAATATCCACTTGTAATTAAAAAATTGTCAAAAAAACCCCAACTAGAAATAAAAGGAAACTTTCTCAATTTGATAAAAATCACCTGCAAAAAACATACAGTTGGTATACTTACCAATGAAAGACTGAATGCTTTTGCTTTAAGATCAGAAACAAGAATGCCCACTCTCATACTTTTAAGAGTGGGCAGAGTACTGAAAGTTCTAGCTAGTGCAATAAGGAAAGAAAAGGAAATCTAAGGCATTTGGATTGGAAAGAAAGAAAATTTTCCATATTTGCAGACATTCTGGTTGTCTACGTTGAAAATCCCAAGAAATCTACAAAACATGGACAGTACTTTTATGCTGAAAACTACGAAGTGCTGATGAAAACAATAAAAAAAGATCTAAATACATAAGCAGACATAACTACCATGTTCATGGTTTGGGAGACTAACATAGTAAATATGTAAATTCTCCCTAAATTGATATACAAGTTTAATGCAATTCCTATAAAATCCCAGAAAAAATTTATAGATAAAATTATTTTAAAATTCATATAAAAAGGCAGAAAACTAAAATACCTTCAACAATTTAGAAAGGAAGAATGAAGTGAGAGGAATCAAGGAATCATTCTACCTGATTTGAAGATTTATTTTATACCTACAGTAATAAAGATTATGTTATCTTAGCAGAAGGATAGACACATAGATCAATGAAACAGAAGAGAGTACTCATAAATAGAACCACAAAAATACACCCAACTGATTTTTGACAAAGGTGCAAACACAATTTCAATGGAGAAAGAATGACAGCCCTTTCAACAATGGTTCTGGAATATGGATATCTCTAGGCAAAGATACAACCTCAACCTAAATTTCACACCTATACAACGCTTAACTCAAACTGCATCATGGACTTACAGGTAAAACAAAAAGTATAAAACTTTCAAAAATAAGTCATTGGAGAAAATCTTTGAGATCTAGAGCAAAGCAAAGAATTCTTAGATATGACATCAAAAGCAAAATTTAGTAAACTGAACTTCAACATTAAAAACTTTTGCTTTATGAAAGAACCTATTTAGAGGATGAAAGAATAAGCTAAAGACTGGAAGAAAAATATTTGCAGACCATGTATCTGGGGAAGGGCAGGTATTTAGGACCTATAAAAATTCATAAAACTCAACAATTAAAAATAATTTTAAAATGGGTAAAAAATATACAGGGATATTTCACTGAATATGATATCTGGATGGCAAATGAGCACATGAAATGAGGTTCAACATTATTAGCCATTAAGGAAATGCTAATTAAAACTACAATGAGATGTCACTGCATACCTCTCAAAATGGCTAAAATATAATGACAACAAAATTCTGGCAAGGATACAAAGAAACTGATCATTCATACATTGCTGGTGAGAATGCAAAATGGCACAGTGCTCTGGAAAACTAAATGCAGCTACCATATAATCCAGCAATTACACTCCTGGGCATTTATCCTGGAGAAATGAGAATTTATGTTCCATAAAACCTGTAAATGAGTATACATAGCAGCTTTATTCATAATAACCCTAAACTGGAAACGACCCAGATGTCATTCAATGGGTGAATAGTTAAACAAACTTTGGTAAATCCATACCATGGAGTACTACTCAAAAATAAAAATAAACTACTGATATACACTACAGCTTAGATGAATTTATAGACAATTACGCTGAGTGGAAAAAGCCAATTACAAAATGTTGTGTACTATATGATTCCATTTCAATAACATTCTTGAAATGCAAAATAAATACGAAGAGCAGAGTGATGTGGTTGTGATTATAAAGGGCAACACAAGAATCCTTACAGTGATGGAACTGTTCTGTTACTTGACTTTATCAATGTCAATACTCTAATTATGAAGCTGTAATACAGTTTTGCAAGATGTTACATTTTCAGGAAACTGCGTGACAAGCACACACAAGCTCTCTGTATTATTTCTTAACAACTACATGTGAATCTATAGCCATCTCAAAATAAAATTTCTTTAAAGCCCCAGTCAACTCACTAAGTATTTTTTTGTATTTTTATGCTGATAATACTGGATAAATTTAGTGAATCCACTAAATCCCATCTGCTGCTCTAATATAATTTTATCACTAAGAATGTTGAAAGCAAAAACTCTCTTGTAAATTCAGAAACTATGAAAATCATGGAGCCAAAATACCCATTGACTTTTATACCTTACTCATTCTATAGCATCTGATGCCTAGATACTGTTCTCCCATGGGTATTTGCTATTGCCTTCACTTTAGAATATATTTTAATGTATACTTTGAATAACTAGTATAGTAATATAGTATTAAAGGGCATAGAGTGAAAAGTATCTTCCCACTTTGTCCCTCAGCATATCAGTCCCACCCCTACTTCCCTGTAAGTCACCAAAGTCCTCCACAGGTATTGGTGTATATATATCCAAGCTGATATGTGTTTTCGCCCCACCCACCCAACCTGTTTCTTCTTACACAACAGTCACCATATGCATAACTCTGCATCTTGGTTTTTCATTTAAAAAGCCTTCAAAAGCTCTTGCTTTCAATACAATTGTTTGGTTTTTGTTTATTCGTTCTGTTTTGTCTTAATTGTATGATAGACCATGGTACGAGTATATATTTAGGTCATTTCTGATAATCTGCCTCAATGTTCAAGCAAGTGACTCTGTATATCTGGCATTTGCATATCTGTAGAATAAATTCCTAGGAGTGGACCTACTTGATCAAAGGTTATGTGCTTCTATAATTTTGGTACATACTGCCAAGTGGCCCTTTATAAAAGTTGTCTCAACTTGAACTACAAGCCATATATGAGAGGTGCCTGTTTCCCTCTGCCCTCTTCAATACAGTGAGTAATTTTTTGATCTTTGCCAATCTGATAGGTGAAAAAGCTCCCAGTGGTAAGCATTTCATTCAAAGATAACAATCAATGAATCTTATGTGAAAGGATACCTTAGTGTATTAATCAAAAGGAAATAAAGTGACCTTCAAGACTGAAAACAGTCTTCTATATCAAGTGATACTGAGCATTTAAAACTATCCTGTAGCCCAGTGTCTGGGGCTTGTTATTCACAGAGAAATACGAGAAAATCATTATTGGTCAAAGTAAATATTTAATTAGATACATCCATACAAAATTTACTAAATATATTCAGAACAGTAGTTAGGACTTATTTTAAATTATAAGGGAAATTGGAAATAAACATAAAGATTCCTCCTGCCATGTAACTTTAAATGTTTTCATGCATCAGACTATGCCCATGGAATTTTGTTCAGAAACTATCTTAATATTACTCTGCATAGGGGCGCCTGGGTGGCTCAGTAGGTTAAGCATCTGCCTTTGGCTCAGGTCATGATCTCAGGGTTCTGGGATCCAGTCCCTGCTTAGCAGGGAGCCTGCTCTTCCCTCTTCCCACCCTCCACTCATTCTCTCTCTCTAATAAATAAAATCTTAAAAAATAGTACTCTGCATAGAATATATTAATATATCCGATCATGCCTATGTATGTAATAATAGTCACACACTACCCAAAAGAAGTTGAGAAGTAAATTGAGAAGTAAAAGTTTTCAGAGCTTTTGATAATAAGCAAGGTCTCTTTCAGGTCTATCAATCCAAGTCAATGATTTTTTTACTACCTGGGTAATAACCCCAGAGTTCAACAGAATGCAACTTTCTTACCTATTCATACACAAGTTTTATTTTATGACAGGGCAGCATATTTTCTAACATGGCCTCAGCAAAATTTGAACTCTGATCATTGAGTAAGTTAATGATTATAAACATAGAGTTTAGGTTTTAGTAATTATTCTAACTTACTTTACTTACTAACTTAATAATTGACAAGTAAGGCATTTCATTTGATTATTGGTATCTCAAATGGCTCTTAGCCAATTAAATTCTTCTACTATTTGCTGTGGCTTGAATGTTTGTGTCCTCCACTCCAAATTCATATGTTGACATTCTAACCCCAAGATGATGGTATTAGGAGATGGGGCCTTTTGGGTAATAAAAGTAACCCCAGAAAGCTAACTAGCCCCTTCCAACATGTGAGGATCCAGTGAAAGGCACCACCTAAGAAGCAGGAAGCAAGCTCTCACCAGACACCAAATCTGCTGATGCCTTGAATTTCTCAGCCTCCAGAACTATGAGAAATAAGTTTCTGTTGATTATAAAGCACCCAATTTATGTTATTTTGCTACAGCAGCCTGAACAGACCAAGGCAGTGTTTCTTATTTACGTTATCATTTGGATGACAGAACACTCGTTTTCTAGAAACATGTATAAATATCTTTCTTAAGCCTTTAAAATATTATATCTTGAGTTAACATATATTGGGAGTATAAAGTAATTCTTGAATCAAGAATACCGCAATGCAATCAGAAAAAAGAAAACCTGTCAACAAACAGGAAAATTTTATCTTCCTTTCAAAATAGTGTTAATTCCTGTCTTCCTGAAAAAAAGAACACATTAAATGTTTCGCTTGGAGGAAAATGATCAATGAATTCTGTAATATATTTTACTCCAATAAATCAACATGGATCATTGATCATGTGGATAGAGGGTACGCACACAAAAATAAAATATATAATTCTGATGATCGAATACTCCGAATTTAATGAGATAAAAACTCTTCGCGGGCAATTCAGTCCATCATCAACTACTTGTTAAGTACCTACTACGCAAGTCAAACCTAGGCGCCAAAGACGCAAGTAGGTCGGTATCTCAGCACCGTTCTTGCGGAAATGAGGCTGGGTGGGGTAAGAAGCTCTATCAGGTTGCTTCGTCAGAGACTACTTCCTAAAGCAAACACATAGTGCCCGGTATCCTGGGAAAGCAACCAACCAATGACAGGTATAAAACAGCTTTAAAAACTGGGTGATGAGGCGCTTAAACGCAGTACATAAAACAAACCCTTCAGTCCTCCCGTGTTTCTGGGTAGTGAACCATACAAATGGTGCAGACTAAGTAAGGCTGCGTCTACCTTTAAGACCTGGAAGGGCCCGGCCAGACTGGGAGAAACGGACGCAGCCTCATTTGCATAAGCACCCAAACACTGCTGACGTCACCGCGCCTGAGTGCGGACCCCGCCCCGTCTTACTCCAGCCTTTCCCTTGGAAGGAAGAAGATGGAAAGAGGGAAGAGAGCGAGACACTAAGCGCGAGCCTGGGGGCTTCCCTCTCCAAAGCGCGGCCAACGCCGCTCCTTGTCTTAACGGAAAAGAATTCCCGCTCCCGCGGCCTCTGCGACTGGGTGGGTCACACCTGTACCCGGGATGTCTCGGCCGGGCGTTTCGATTCGCTCATGTTTATAAGGCTGGTTTGCCTGCGTGTTATGATTTGAAAACCTCTCCCTATATTCAAAATCGTCCTCTGCCCAGGCCACTCACAGACAAGCCAAGTAAATGGTGTAGAAACGTTCTGGCTTTCCAATTCCTCCCATCCTCTCCTTAAAATCCCCAGCATCACCATCTCACCGGCACACTCTCAAATTCCTGGATGCGCAGAAACACACAGGTTGTGCTTTCTCCAGTAGCCACGTGCCTTGTGCGCGGAAAGGCCCACTTACGGACGTTTTATCGCAGGATTCCTCGGGCAAAAGGGAACGAGGGTCACGTGAAAACACAGAGCCTCCGGTAGCCGCCCTCAGCAGTGGCAAAAGCGACGAGAAGCGAATGAGGAATGAGACTGGCTCCTCTCCCCGCCCTACCGCCCACCCGCGCGGGGATCGGCTTCCAACTCACCTAGAACCTCGGAAGCGCCTCGCTTCGTCCGGACCCTACCAACTTTCCTCTCGGACTTGCCCCAGTCGGACCCCACCCGTCCATCCAGCCCTGACTTGACTTGGAAACGACTAGTCTCTCGGGGATGCTGTAGGCGAGTTCCACGACGAGAAGGAAGGATGGCGGCACGTTTCGCCACATGTGCTTCCCCCCCCACTCGTCACCCCCCACCCCCCATTGTGCACAGGTGCAGAACCCACCCTGGAGCGTCGCCCGCTCAGCCCAAGTTCACCCTCAAAAGCTTTGCAGCTGCCCCCCCCCCTCCCCTCATCCCAGGACCCAGCCTGAGTCCTTCCCGGGATCCATCCATCAAGTCCGCTCGCGTCCCCGTCCCCCGGCTCCAGGGTGGCTAACGGTGCGCCCCGCCCTACCTAAAACCGTGCCCTTAGCAGTAGGAGCGTGTCATTACCGTTCGCCTGTCTCCACCGGGCACCTCTTGGGTCTTCCAGGTCCCGACAGCAGCAGCAGCGGCCAAAGCGTCGGGCCCAGGTGGCTGCGACGGAGGCCGCGGAGGAGCTGTCGAGAGAGAAGCAGCGGCTTGCCAGGGGCGGGCCCTGGGGCTGGGCTGAGGGGGTCGCTGCCCTGCGGGCTGACTACGAAAGACTCCTGAGCGCCTGTGTGTCGGCCAGGGAAAGAGCACGAGATGCAGGCGCGCGGGTGCGTGCGCGCGGGTGTGTGTGAGGGTGTGAGTGAGGGTGTGACGGAGGCGCCCACGTGCCCGGCCCGCCCGCGCTGCGGCCGCCGACCGGCTGCGGGGGAGAGGGGGAGGCTGCGGGCGCCGCGGGGGAAGGGAGCCAGGTCGCCAGGCTGGGCGCCGCACCTCCCCGCCCCACCGCTCCTTGACGCAGAGGCCGCTGCGGCTGCCCAGCCGCGTCCTCCCTCCGCTCCAGGATGGGCCCGCCGGGGCGGCACGGACCGGGCAAGTCCGCTCCGAAGCAAAACCAAAGGGCTACCCCTGACATGCCAGCCTCCTTTAACCCACCCAACGCAGAGGACAAGCGCCAGTTGCCCGCCCGCGCCTTTGTCTCAGCGAGGATAACAATAGAAATGGTCCTGCCTCGCACCCTCTAATATTCTCCGAGAGTCCGTGACGGGACAAGAAGTGGGTGGGTGACCCAAAGAACCCTTTTCCCTAGCTGTCTCTCAAGCCGGCAATTTACATCTCTTGCAAAAGAAAAGCCATCTGGCATTTGCTTCTCCACCAAACGTTGGCCTGATAGCGCTCAGGGATTCTGGCCAGGTTAGGAAAGGCTGCTTTAGGGAGCTGGTCCTCACCCTATGTTGGTCCCTTAGTATCGGAGTCTTCCCCAAGGGGTCTCAGTGCAACGTGAAGGCAGTCAAGACATACACATAATTAAGCCACGTGGAGAATCCCTAACATCTACCTCACTGAACATAAAGCTAAGCCTTCCTTTGAAAATGGCTGAATCTTCCCCTAAACAGGGCATATGCTCTACAGATTCAATTTTATGTCCTTGCAACTTTAAGTCCTTTAAAAATTTGAAAGAAATGCAAAATAAGCCTAAAACAAATTATAGCAGAAAGGTTCAGTGACTTGATGAAGGACATTTTTCACTTCCAGACGATTAATGTTACCATTAAAAAATACCTTTGTGCGCTTTTAGGCCTTCCAACAATCCCTCAGATTTTGACGGGTTGTATCCAATTAAGATTGAATTAAATAACAAGGCCATTGCAGACAGGTTTTTCATGCAGTGAAAAATGTCCTGGAAAGAAATCACAAGACCTAAATTTCAGGTCAGAACATTGCAACTAATCCTTAGCTTTTAACGCAGCCAAGAGAGTTTTTCTCAGTCTCTTCCAATCTCACCTTTAAAATATTTTTTTAATTAAATTAGATTTGATTCCCTGGATGCCCCTTCCCTGCCATGAGTAAATAAATACTCTGACAGATGTCCCACGGGAAAAAAATAAGAAACAGTTACAAAAAACCTCTTACACAACATCGTGTATAATTTGTTTTTTACTTCATATATTGGTGACAGGCAAATATTTATGTTGATATATATCATTTTATGTACTGAAATTGATATACAGTAGAAATAATACCAATAACAACTGAGAAGAATTTAAGAAAATAAGTAATGCTATGTCTTCCATAACCAGGACTAGGCTTATCTTTGAGAAACAAAGTTTTCTGTATGCTTACAAGAATGGTTTATAGCAGTACAAAGAAGGCCTACTTGCCTACAAGTATTCCCTCCTCACACTTGTTCACTGACATTTGACACCTACCTCAAATACATATACAAAGCTACAAGTCACAAAATATTTGTGGAGTGATACCCTCAAGAATGACTAATACTAATTCACATCTTGAAGCCAATGAGAAGAAGAAACAAGAGAAAGCACATAGATAGTTCAATGACAAAATGGAGATTTTAACCCAGATCTGGCTCGCTCCAGAGTTCATGTTTTTTAATGCTATCTTGTAAACCTTTAGTGAATGTATAAATTTTAACTGGAGGAAAATATAGAATTAACACAAGGGCTAGTCACCTTTGAAAATAAAAAGTGGAGGGGCGCCTGGGTGGCTCAGTCGGTTGGGCGCCTGGGTGGCTCAGTCGGTTGGGCGTCTGCCTTCCGCTCAGGTCATGATCTCAGGGTCCTGCGATCAAGCCCCATGTTGGGCTCCCTGCTCAGTGGGGAGCCTGCTTCTCCTTCTCCCCCCTGCTCGTGCTCTCTCTCTCGCTATCTCTCTCTCTCTCAAATAAATAAATAAAATCTTTGAAAAAAAAAAAGAAAAGAAGTGGAGAGGGGTGGGGGGTGGTGAAAAGATCCCAAAAGGAGAACCTAGAAACCTAGAGGTAAAAAGTATCTATTTTTAATTTTAACAATAAAGACTCTTCAGTGATCTAATGTCCAATTGCTAATATCTTTTAGCTAACAGTTGTTGGGTGCTTTCTTTGTCACACGGGGGAAAATGATCACATGGTGTTGGTGTGGCAGAAGGGAAAGAGTAAGACTTAGATTTCAATCCACAAGTAAAGGGAGGCTAGTCTTTTTGGCCACACTGTAGTTAATATTAGCAAGTATTGATTCAAAGTTAGGAATGTGCCTTGGCAATGTGCAGAGTAATTTAAATGCCTTATTTTTCCTAATTCTTACACTAACTCTATGCAAGAGGTATAATTATTAGCCACACATTGCAGAAGAAAAAGATGAGACTGTGGTTGTCCATGTTTATAGTCAGAAGGCATCTGTTAGATAATGTAAATACCTGCCCCTATCTAAATCACTTTCTGAGTTTGATACCTACTTTTAAGAACCAAATCCCTCAAAATGATAACATTATGCAAAAACTCCCAAAGGTATAGCACCAGAGTTCAGAAAAACAATGCAAAGATACGCCAGAAAAAGATTTAAAAATCACAGTACTAAAGGAAAATATTTAAATCAATTCACACCATGATATTATATTAATTATCCTATTTGTTATATGTAGTATATTGTGGAAAATCTTTTTTTCTGATAAAAATTTTATTATAGTATTCTCCATACTAAAGTTTATTTGATATACAGTTTTGAAATTTTTATGACACCAAAGTCTGGAGAACCCCAAAATACCTAGTGAATATCCTATTCATCCTATGTCTTCTTGACTAATCAAGGGCTGAGAGGTAGAAGCAAGACAAGTAACTATATTATTTGATCTCTCTATAGGTAGAGGATGGGTTAACTGAATTGACAAATTTCAAAGCGATCAAATCAATTGGTATGGTTTAAAACTCACAGTGTTGTTTCCAGAATTTCAACCATCATTTGAGGAAAACAGGACAAATTCAAGATTCTTTTTCTTTTGATTTTTATGAAAATAAATGCTTACAGGTTTTTTCTGACATCTGGTTAACTCTTTATTCATCTTCTTTTATTCTTCTCTTTCTAAATGTTAATGGCTTTGGGGCTCTGTCCTTGGTCCTTATATCTTTTTTTTTTTTTTTTTCTCTCCATACTCTCCTCAGGTGATTTCATTCTATGTTTTCTTTCATGTGTGATTTAAATAATGGTGACATCAAAAATATTTAATTTTCTGTAACTAATAACTATAATTGTACTGACCAAAGAAATTGAGCATAGAGAGAACAAGCATCCCAGGAAGGGAGCCAGGGTGACTAAAATAGCAGAAAGGAGGAACTTGGGGGACTAAGGCACAGCTATTTTTTCAGCAGTATGAAAATATTCAATATTCCTTCCACTGGTACAGCTGAACAATGTGTGATAACTGAAAACCTTTCTTCATTTTATTTTTTTAAAGATTTTATTTATTTGAGAGAGAGAGAATGAGAGAGAGAGAGAGCATGAGGGGGGGAGGATCAGCAGGAGAAGCAGACTCCCCACTGAGCAGGAAGCCCGCCCGATGCAGGACTCAATCCTGGGACTCCAGGATCATGACCCGAGCACAAGGCAGTTGCTCAACCAACTGAGCCACCCAGGCGCCCTCCGTTCTTCATTTTAAAATGTGTTTTTGGCATAGACTATTTCTGATTTAAAGAAATTTCATTACTAATTTACTGAGTTTTTAAATCATGAACTATTTCATTCAACAAATATTTATTGGGTACTTATTGTATAGCAGGCACAGTCCTAAGTGCTTGAAATATATCAGTAAGCAAAATAAACAAATATCCCTACCCTCGTAGAATTTATAATCTAGTGGAGTGGGGCAAGGGAAGGCATAAAATTTACAGTAAACATAATAAGTAAATCATATAATATGTTTAAAAGAGCTAAGTGCTATAAAATAAGAAAAGATAAAGTAGGCTAAGGGGGTTAGAAGATTCAGGGGAAGGAGGGTACAGTTCAATTTTAAATTGAGTTGTCAGGATAAGCCTCTGAGATTTTATTGGAACAATGACTGGAAGGACTTGTAGAAGTTAGCCTTGCAGATGTTCCAGGCAGAAAAGTCAGTGAAAAGACCCTAACAGGAGTTTACAGGGCATGTCTGAGGAACAGAGAGACCCAGATATAGCAAATTCTTACCTTATGCTCTAAAGGCAATCTTATGGTTTTTAAACTTTAATTTCTTTTATGATATTTATATTCAACATTTTTCTGGTGTTCACACATGCTTTTATTCCTGGAATAAATCCCACTTGACTATGATGTACTATTACTTTTTATTTAAATTGATGAGTCCAACTTTTTCATATTTTATTTAGTTTTTCATCTATATACAAAAATGAAATTTTTTGTTTTTTGTTTATGTTTCCCTTACAATTGTTTTTTAAATCAAGGTTATTTGAGCATTGTAAAATGAGATCCAAAGTTAACACTCCTAGTCTCTCAAATACTCTTACATAAGATAGAAATTGTTCATTACTTGCCTAGGAAACTGAGGAAAGTAGGAAGGGAGGTGTTACGTAGAGATACTTTATTATTAATTGAATTTTTCTATTGGTCTATTTAACTATTTCTTAATTGAGTAAATTTTGGTAATTCCTTTTTTTAAATTTTTATTATATTTTTAAAGATTTTATTTATTTATTTGACAGAGAAAGAGATAGCGAGAGAGGGAACACAAGCAGGGGGAGTGGGAAAGGGAGAAGCAGGCTTCTTGCCTAGGACTGAGCCCGATGCAGGGTTCGATCCCAAAACCCTGGGACCATGACCTGAGCCAAAGGCAGACGCCTAATGACTGAGCCACCCAGGGTCCCTTGGTAATTCCTTTTCTAAAAAAAGGATTTTAATTTTTTAAAAAAATTGTTCATCTAATTTTTTAGTGTGTTGCAATAAATTTGTTAGTACTATTTTATTTTAAATCCTAGATTATACTGGTAGATACATTCACTTTTCCATAATGCTGCTTATTTTGACCTTATCTCTTTCTTTTCCTATCAGTCTTGCTAAACATTTGTCTATCAGTTTTTTCAAAGAATCACCTTTTGATATTGTTGGTAATGTATTTTTTTTTGCTTTCTTGTGAATTTCTTTTCTCATGTTATTTATATATTTCTTTTAGTTGTCTTTTCTAGCTTTCGGATTTGAACAACTGCTATTAAATTGCTTCAACATTATAATTTACTCCCTAAGTACAGTATTAATTGCAAACTACAAATTAATTAAGTGACCCTTTTAAATAATTTCAATTCTTATTTGCATAATTAAAAGCACATTTTTTAAATTTTATTTTTACTGCTGATCATTTATGTTAACATTGTAGTGAGATAAGTTGATCTCTGTAATATCAGTTCTTTTGGAATTTTTGAGATCTTTTGTGGTCCAGTATTTGTTCCTTTTTTAAAAAAATCATTTATGTCGGGGCGCCTGGGTGGCTTGGTCTTTGGGTGTCTGCCTTCGGCTCAGGTCATGATCCCAGGGTCCTGGGATCAAGCCCCGCATCGGGCTCCCTGCTCTGTGGGAAGCCTGCTTCTCCCTCTCCCACTCCCCCTGCTTGTGTTCCCTCTCTCACTGTGTCTCTCTCTCTGTCAAATAAATAAACAAAATCTTTAAATAAATAAATAAATAAAAATAAAAAATCATTTATGTTGAATTCAAAAGAGTGGTTATGTTTTATTTATTAGATAAAGCTCATTAATTATGGATTTTAAATCTTCCAGTATGTAGCATAAACTTTAATGTCCATATGATTATATAATACTATGCCAACTAGATTTTTTAAAAATGTGTGTTTTATTTGTTTTTGTTTGGTTATTCTGGGTTATGTTTTTATATCTGAACCAAGTAACATAGCTCTGGAAATGAGATTCATAGTTCCATAATGATCACGTTGAGTAGAAGAAACTTCTCCCAGTGAAAGAAGACACCATTAACAGAAAAGGAGCATAAACGGAAAAACATTCTAAGTAGCCAAAAATATGGGCTAATAGAAGAACCCGTACAAAGCATGGTAACCTTCTACAGGCAGTATAGTTACATTGGATTCTAGAAACTGGGTGTTGGACGAGGTCATCGAGAGGATGTGACTGCTGATTGACCCAGGAGCTGGACCTGGACAATCAGAGATTCCTCGCCTCCAGCCCTATCCTTGGAATGTGTATTCTTCCTACTGCTCCCATAGCTGGAGACATTTCAAGAATGCAACCTTGAGAGAGTAATTTGTTGTTGAGACCATCTGGACCATAATCATGACTGAACCCCACTAAGACCTCTATAGAAACTTTTAAGATTCTGGTGAGCAGATGCAGAGATTTACTCATCTTGTAGCAGCCTTAAACAACTTCATATGTAAGTTTCCTTGCTTATTAAACCCGCCACCTACCAATGTGGAATGGTCTGCCTCTTTCTTGGGTTTCTCCTTGCCCTCTGTATGGGACCTAGTTTCAGATTTCACCTGGGGAGCTCCTGAGGTTTCAAATCAAAAATTGGTGAGCCAGCCAGGGTCTGACATATGGGCCACTCACCTCCCCACCACCACAGAGAGGTCATTGGCTAACCCAGAATTTCTCCCACAATACCTCTTTCCCAAGTTGCAGAAAGAGTAAGTAAGTAAAGTTGCATTATAACAATCTTCTAGAAAGAATTGTCTGAGCCTTCCAATGGCAACTTTGTAAAATAATGAAATGATTATGACAATCTCTGTTGCATGAGGAATGCAGGCAAAATGACTCACTATAAGAGATAGAGAGATAAAAGGGGAAAGTTTGTAGTGAGAAAGGGGCTACATCATTCATGGGCAACTAAGTAAGGAGCAAAAACAATTGAAATCTAGATCAAATCAAATATCTTAAATTTGTAACCCTTATAGCTTGAGTTCCTACTACTCATAGTTCTCAGACTCAGTTTTGTCACTGTTCTTTAGTCTCTTTCCTAATATTAGAGTGACATCAGAAACTCTTTTACCAATTGCAGGGGTTTCACAAAGCCTTTAAACATAAGCAAATTCCAGAATCAATTCCAGACTCCCTTCCTTAAGGTTCTGTTCCCTTAGAACCACCCTGGTAAGAACATTTTTATTAGTCTTGTTTTGGTCAGCCAGAGCTGAGCTGTTATAAATATATGGGAATAAGAATTTAATATAGGAAATAGAAGTTTAAAAATGTGGAAGGAATTGGGGACAGGGCAGTAAAGGTCTAGATCACTACAGCCGCAAAATCAGAGAAACCGTCACTAACAATTCAGCCTGAAGCTATGTAGAGAATGGAGATTTCCAAGATCACAAGGAATTCCAAGAAGCTACTGCATCTGGCCCCGTGACCTTGTGAGATGGTGACTTGCGCTTCACTTCTGTTTTCCAGGTTACATGTGTGTCCCTTTCATTGGCAAACCCTGAGTCTTCAAAGAAGGGGATTCTTAGAAATGTAGTGCCTACCTTAGAGGGAGGTAATGATGGTGTCGAATTGACAACAGCCCATCTACCACCTAACACTTCTAGCCATAAATGAGGTGTGTGTGTGTGTGTGTGTGTGTGTGTGTGTGTGTGTGTGACGTCTTCAGTGTTACTGTGGCTGTGTTGGCTTTACAAAACGAATTAGGAAGATTTTGTTTTACTAAACTGTTGAATAGTGTGTATATATCTTCTTGGAAGTATCTCTTTTTTAAAAGACTGAAATGAATTAGCTTGTAAAACCATCTGGGCCTCGTAATCTTTCAGAAGTAATTCATGTTTTTTCCAAGAGCTTCTAAAAAATCCGCCTATTTAGGTTTTCTTCTTCGTTTTTAGTCATTTTGGAAAAAACATTTTTTTCAGAGCCTATTCTTTATTTCAACCAAATGTCAAACCTAGAATTGGCATAATATCATATTAAACTTTAAAAATATGTTTCCTAGCTATGCTTGTATTAGTCAACCTTGCTGTACAACTAACTACCCAAGAACGGCAGTTGCTTACGAGCATTTATTTTTTACTCATATGACATTTCGACTATTGCAGTTAGCTCAGTTTTTACTTCTCGAAAGCTTCATATAAATGAAATCATATAGTAGTGTATTTTATTAAGTCTTCCTTCATTCAGAACAATACTTTTAAAATTCGTCCATGTTGTGGGAGGAGTTTATTCCTTTTTATTACTGAGTAGTATTCTTTTGTATGAATATAAATATATAATGTTTATCGATACTCCTATTGATGGATACCTGGGCTACTTCCAGGACTATTATGACTACATTGCAATAAATATTCTTTCACATTTCTTTTCATTGATATATATTCTCATTTCTCTTGGGCAAATTCCTAGGAATAAACTTTCTGTGCCATAAAGCAGATATATGTTTAGTTTTACAGGAAACTGAATAATACTTTCCAAAGGAATCTGACTTCCAAGGCTGTGTTCTTGATTATGCAAAAGAGTTGAAATGAAATTTGCAAGAAAAATGGGACTTTTCCAGATAGGAAACTTAGGGGAAAATACTTCAGATTATGAGAACAATATTAGCAAAAGCACATAGTTGTGAGAATGAAGTTTACTCATGAGAGGGAAATGAAATATGGGTCTTATACACAATTAAGAGATGAGATTGCAAAGGTAATTAAGTCATGTCCTGGTGATCTGCTTGAGAGCCGTGCTAAAGATTTGCAGCTTAAAGACAGAAAAAAAAATGGAAAATCGTAAGAGTTTTTCGGGGAAAGAATGATCATTCATTCATTCATTCATTCTCTACAGTAAATATTTGCTGAATCCTAAGCATATGCAAGCATCACAATGGTCTTTGCAGTGGTTTAAGAAGTGCTAAAGGTTTGAAATAGCAAAATGTCAGGAAAGGGAAGAACATCTCTGAGAAATATTGAAAAGAACAATTCCAAAGGATTCTCTGGTTAATTAGATACAATTTCCTGAAGGAGAGTAAGGGCTTCCTATTGGCCACAACTTGCATAATCGGGAAACTGATATTGAGCTTCACCACAATAGAGAATTTAAAAGACAATCAAGTTAAGTCTAAGAAGCTGAAAGCAGAATGTTTTTTTGAAGACTTACCATCCAGGAAACACAGTAGTTCTGTTACAATACCAAGTATTTTATAATAAAAAGTTCTAAATGTAACAGAGCTTAAGTATTCCAGGTTTTTACATTAAAAAAAAAACCCTGTAAACTACTCTGTAATAAACAGAGGGCAATTTTAATTCTAAGCTGGTATACTATAGTCCAATTGCACTTATAAATTCTGTCAAATAATTTCTTAGAATAGTTTTGTTTGTTGTAGGAAATAAAGCCAAGAAGATCATATTTCCTTTGAAAATAACAATATCCAGGGATTAAAAAATTGATTTCAGGGCTTTTGAAATTAAATAATGTGTAAATATTGGTGCTCTTTTGGACTCAAGCCACACTAATTTGCAGAACTTAAAAGTAGAGGGAGATATAATAGCATATCTTTCAAGAAACAGCAGTGTGCAATCATATTTAATAATATGTTCATCTAATGTTATGCCTATAAGGATTTGGGGATATGTGTAAAACATAAGTGAGTCAGAAGAGAATCTATAGTCTAATAAAAACTCTAACAGGAATCTTTTCTCTTCTATTATTTCCACACACCCTTACCTTAAATCTAATTGTCATATTGTAATATCTTAGTTATTTGCACATACTTCTCTTGTGAGTAATACCTGAAAATTATATTTCCCACCCAGCCAGGTAGATTCTTTTATTAAATTAAATTCTGCTTTTTTCCCCTCATCTTTAGATTCTCTCTGCATCTGATAATGCTGGGGACCACCATTTGACGGTCTCTCCCCACCTATCTTCATAGATCTGTCAATTTCTGATTATGAAGGGAAGGATAATAGTTATAATTCAAAATAATAGCATGACAGGAGTAAATGAGAGGGACTGGGCCAATTCAATTGAAAGATAGTGCTAACTCAAGAATAAGTGAGGAGTACTGAATAAGTCACTTATTTTTGCAGCAGTAATGCTGCAAAAACAAATCATTCCCAAACTCAGTGGCTTAAAACTACATTATTATCCTCATCACATATCTATGGGGTGGTTGGGAATTACCTTATCTAGACTGACTTGGCTCTATTGGTTCTAAACTTCCATCAGGGCTGCTCCACATGTCTCTCACCCACCTTAGACCATTAGCTTCCAAGGCATGTTCTTCTTATGGCAAAAAGGCAGGAGTGCAGAAAAGGTCGAATAGAAACTTGATGCCTCTTAAAGCCAGAATTAGAACTGGCATACTATCAAAACTTCCCACTTCTATCAGCCAAAGCAGATCACTTGGCCAACCCCCATAAAATGGGACAGGGAAGTATATTTTTCCCATAAGGTTAAGGAAAAGCCTGAATGTTATGAACAGTCATCTAATCCGACCCAAGCAATAAAGTAATCTAAGGTATTTTCTGTAGCTAGATTTCTCTCTTTGGTTTCACACCCATATATTTCCCTATCCAGCTGTCCCCACTGGTAACACAACTTCGCAGTCCTTGACGATTCCAATCTTGCCCACTGGCATGTTTTAAAGACCTTCCATTTGTAGGTGCAGCCTCACGCAGGCCTTGAGTCAGCATAATGAGGAAGGCAGTTTGTTAGTCATTGCATTTCTGTTAAGTCTTGCTGTAGAAAGTATACATCCTTTTGCCTGGGTGAAGACCTACAGGCTTACTGAGCATTGACCTCTTTTTCTCTAAAAAATGTTTGCAGGTGTGTACTAAAACTGCGTAGGTGACTGATGTCAGCCTTCTGTGACCATCTCAAGTGACCTCAAGGAGATATCGAAAACAGGAAGAACCGGAAAAGCAGTTCAGTGGAGGCATGCAAGCAATGCTTTTGAACAATCAGATATGAGAGAAACATAACGCATTAAGATGACCCTTAGGTCTATCACATGTCTATGTGGAAATCAGTAAACCTTAATTTTTACAACTGAACAAATTGTACATTGTGACACCCAAATATTTGGAGAACTGCTTGCAAGCACATACGCTTCTTTTCCTCTTTTAGGTATAAAATCCCTTACAGCTAACAAGCTTCAGAACAGTTCTTCAGAGCAATCTCAGACTGTCTCTGGGCTATACTCCTTAGTAAGACAACAAATGAAGCATTTATTAACCTACTTTGAGGTTGGCTTTCTATTAGTTGACACACGGAGGCGGGTGGCTTTTAAACTAGGACTCTGTATCAGTTTTCTTAAGTGCCAAGAAGGAGGTAACAATAATTTGTCTTAAAAAAATGCATCGTGTGGTATTGACATTTTAACTATATTAATTCCAATTCCAATCCATGATCACAGAATATCTTTTCATTTATTTATTCTTCTTTAATTTCTTTTATCAATGTCTTATAGTTTTCAGTGTACAGATTGTCCACTTCTTTTGTTAAATTTACTCCTAAGTTTTTTTTTTTTTTGATGCTATTGTAAATGGGATTGTTTTCTTAATTTCTTTTTTGGATTGTTTGTTATTAGTGTATATAAACACAACTGATTTTTGTGTGTTAATTTTATATCTCACAACTACTGAATTCATTTATTAATTCTAATAGTTTTTTTTTTGGAGGCATCGTCAGGTTTTCTTTATATAAGATCATTTCATTTAAAATTAGAGACAACTTAACTTCTTCCTTTCTTATTTGGATGCCTTTTATTTCTTTTTCTTGTCTAATTGGTTGGACCCGGATTTCCAGTACTATATTGAATGGAAGTGATAAGAGAGAGGATCTTTGTCTTGTTCCTGATCTTAGAGGAAAAGTTTCCAGCTTTTTACCATTGAATATGATGTTAGCTATTTGTCTGTTATATATAGCCTTTATTATGTTGGGATACATTCCTTCTATACTTAATTTGTTGAGAGTTTTTGTCATGAATGAATGTTGAATTTTGTCAGGTGCTTTTTCTGCATCCATTGAGATGATGATATGATGATATGATTTTCATCCTTCATTTTCTTAATGTAGTTTATCACCTTTATTGATTTGCACTTGTTGAAACTTTCTTGCATCCCAAGGATAAATCACTGTTGATTATGGTATAATGATCCTTTTAATGTGCTATTGGATTCAGTTTGTTAGTATTTTGTTGAGGCTTTGTGCTTCTATGTTCATCAGGGAAACTGATATCAATAAGGCTGAAAAAAATAAAAATACATATTTCTATACACCAAAATGACACATACAAAACTGAAAATCAATGAAAACTAAAGACTGCATTATTAATAACAATGACAAGGAAGATACCATTTTCATTCATTTAATTGCTAAATATAATAAGAATCTAGCTTGTTCTAGGCATTCTTCTAAATTCTAGATTTCAGAGGCTGAGAAAGAAACATTTGGACAAAATTTGGATCTTCAATCTGAGAACAACTGGAAAAACAAATGATAGTGTCATTAAGAAAATACTTATTTGTTTTGGTTTTCAACTCTAACACATTTTGATCTGCAGCAAGCTATATATTATTCCATACCCAAATTTACAAAGTCAAAGTGCAGATTTTAAAAAATAATACCTACCAAAAACATCAGTCAAACCCATGCTCTTTTTTATTTTATTTTTATTTTTTTAGAAGATTTTATTTATTTGACAGAGAGAGACACAGCGAGAGAGGGAACACAGCAGGGGGAGTGGGAGAGGAAGAAGTAGGCTTCCTGTGGAGCAGGGAGCCCGATGTGGGATTCGATCCCAGGACTCTGGGATCATGACCTGAGCCGAAGGCAGAAGCTTAACGACTGAGCCACCCAGGTGCCCCCCTTGCTCTTTTTTAAAACCTCATCTTTGAATATTAGGAATTCATTTAATTATTTAAATTGATAAAAATGATAAAATGATAAAAATTGATAATTTAGAATATTATTGTTTCACGATATGCTCAGTACATATTTGAAGTGCTTATGATATTGAATCTTAGAAAATTTTTAAAAAATTTTTTAAAGGTTTCATTTATTTATTTGTCAGAGAGAGAGCAAGAGAGAGAGAGAAAGAGAGAGAGAGATTGTGCACAAGCAGGGAGAGCAGCAGAGGAAGAAACAGGCTTCCCGCAGAGCAGGGAGCCCGATGCAGGGCTCTTTACCAGGACCCTTGGATCATGACCTGAGCCCAAGGCAGACACTTAACCGACTGACCCACCCAAGTGTCCCGAATCCTAGATAAATCATTATTTTTGAAATTTTAGTCAAAAGTTGTCTCTAATTACTTTAGAAATAACTGAATTCAAAGGTACAACCAATTGTGTTTTATAGAAAGATGTATACTGTTTAGAATAAATATATATATAACAATAAAGTTTATTCCCTGTCCCGTGGCAAAAGTTGAATACATTTTCCCCATCATCTCTGAGGACACTACTATACTCCAGGGTATTAAATTGGGAAAGTAGGTCCATGTACACAAAAATACGGTCAGAGAACAATAAGCCCATGACTAGTACTACTCTTTATTCTCAAAAGAATGGTCATTTCAGGGCCCCTGCGTGGCTCAGTCATTGAGCATCTGTCTTCGGCTCAAGTCATGATCCCAGGGTCCTGGGATGGAGCCCCGCATCCAACTCCCTGTTCTGCGGGAAGCCTGTTTCTCCCTCTCCCACTCCACCTGCTTGCGTTCCCTCTCTCGCTGTGTCTCTCTCTGTCTAATAAATAAATAAAATCTTAAAAAAGTAAAAGAAAAAAAAGAATGGTCATTTCATGGGATAATAATAACTTGTATTTTGTCAATAACTGGATACATTTAATAGTTGCTTAGTTTGTGGTTTTAAAAGTGTTGGCTCATGCAATTAAAAAGAATAATTAGCTGCAGCATCAAAAGTAACAATTTTATTTTGTAGTACTTGTTCTAAAGAAATGATGATATAAATATACTGCTTTTAAAGTGGTAGTGCAATCTAATCTTAAAGAAAGCGGGGCCATCCATTATCTCCATCAGGTACGCTCTGGCTTTTAAAGAGAGATTTTGTGATGTCTGGGTGGCTCAGTCAGTGGAGCTTCTGCCTTCGGCTACGGTCACGATCCCAGGGTTCTGAGATCAAGTCCCGCATTGGGCTCCCTGCTCAGCTCCCTGCTCCCTCTACCTGCCACTCTCCTTGCTTTACTCTCTCTCTCTGAGATAAGTCTTCTCCATTTGCCAGTGATTCCTTGTAATTAGGATATTGTTATGGCTGGACCTCAAACAAAAAGGGCTTCTTGATGGTTTCATCCCTCATAGTCTTTTATCTTAGAAGCCACCTCTACTGACAATACAATTGCAAACAAAGGCTTTAACCAAGCATACAACAGCTCTCCTGGTAAAAATAGCCTCAGAGCTCACTATGGGGCTTCGAGGACTTATGTTAGGACTGCAATATAAACTAAGCAAAACAGTTTGCTTGCTCAGCAGGACTCTAAATGATACTTCCCAGGCACTAAATTCACTCAGCCAAGAAATAAATTCAGAGAAGGACTTCTCGAGAACCACTATTGACTGTCTACCATTGCTACACCATTCCTCATGTGTTGTTTTAACAATACAGTTAACTCCTGCAAGGTGTCCCAATTAATAGGGGACATTTGTGATCAATTAAATAAGATCAAGATATCCACTGATCTCTTTGACAAAATTGGTAATTGGGGATCTTATCTAAGGGATGTGATCATAATTTTGGGCCTAATACTTGTTTTATGTTCATCCTTTTGCATGTGCTGATACATGTACCGTTTGCTGCCCATTGGGACCCCCTGGAGCCATACCACAAGCCCTGGGACCGACCCCTAGATAGATTCTAACTGCCACACAGCCCATGGCTCCATTTCAGCAGGAAGCAGCCAGAGCGGTCATCGTCCCATTCCCTAATGACAGTTAGGGTTACTATTCCAGGGGGAGAAATGAGTAAGGGGTAGGTAGGGAGAGATAGGTAGGGATTATGTGATCCAGCTCACAGAAATCCCCAAAATGTGGAGGTGTGGGGAAACCAGAGATAAGGGGACAAATCGGACCACCCTGCCCTAGGCGTGTGGCGTGGGTCATGTGGGGTGAGTGTCTTTATGATAATCACATGGGAAATGATAATAACATGTGACCAACAAAGAATAACCAGGCCCTAAAAAGGAAGTAAGCCATTAAAGGTGTTATCACTAGAGATGCTAAAAGGATTTAAGTTCCCTGGTTAGCTTCCTATAAAAGACCAACACTAAAGGCCCTCATTGGCAACCCTATCACTCTTGAGAGCTTTTTCTGTATCTTCACTTAATTAACTTCTATCGCTTCACTCACAAAAATAAATAAATAAATAAATAAATACAGTGGTAGTGCAAGAATATGCTAACCTCACCATTTTTAATTAATAAAAATGTATTATTTCATAATATTATTAAGTTGAAAGAAGAAGTAAAATGTACCTTTAATATATCACACCTTTAAAAACTAGAGTTCTGGCAGAAAAAATTTTTTTTTCTTTCATAGAAACATTTATTAGAATTAGACACTGAATGAAAAGCAAGCTAAATAAATAGATTTGGTGAAGCGTTTTACCATTAAAAAATTTACTCGAAAATTTTTAAAATTTTAATTTTGTAGTTAAAAATTGATTAGGAAGATCGCTAATTTACATAAAAACTGGCTCATTATCATACCAGCTGCTGAAAAATTTGTGAAACAAGTTTCATGTTGCCAAGCAGAACTGCAGGCTGTCTTAGATGTAAAAATATCTGCAGGCATGAAAGATGTTCTATGCAATTAGAGTAGAAGTACAGATCCAAATTTCTGAGGCTTTCTCTTATGCATGATTTTCATTCTCAGTGAAGATAAGAAGTTATAAGGAAAGGTCACCTGAAAAATGTGCACCTCCTGCGACTAAATTGGCCTATTCTCAGATTAAAGTATTATTATAGACAAAGGATCATATAAAGCTTAATATTGAAATCATCTTTATCTACAAAACTCAGATTTGTTTTTTTGCTTTCAAATCTTCACACACACACATACACAAACTTATACAGACATACACACACACACACACCCTACTACACAAGAATGTTGCTAAAATAGCTTTGTGATTTGCATAATGTTTTATCCATTCTGTGAAGGCTACTAAAGGTGACTTTTTTAGAAGAAAAAAATTACAAAATTATCCAATGAACTCACATTTTGAAAGAGCAGATGCTTCAAAAGTATTTTTAAACTGAACTACTTGTGCTACATGAAGTTCTACAAAAACTTGTCATTAATCATTTTGTCCCATGCCCTAAATATCTCCAATCTCTCATTTATAGTTACTAATGTTGTACTTATTTTTTTAACGAATAAAACTCTGATTTCAATCACATTGAAAATTAAAATGAATGTAAAAGTGTATGTAGGCCGAGCTTATATAGGCAAGGTGTTGTTGTCACAATAATGCAAGCAAGATTTCTTTGCTTTTCTATTAATTAGACATGTTATGTCAAATGTACTTTCTACATAATTCCTTACATCCTTCAAATTCTTGGATTAGTTACCTTCACTAATATTATGGGCTTTAGATCAAAATAACAAAAAAGAAAAATTAGGTTAACACAATTAAATTAATTTTCATCTTATAAATCCAAATTATACTTTGTGTTGAATATATTTTTTTTCCTTTAGGACGATGTGTATTCTCCTATATCCAGGTTAAAATGTGTATTGCCCTGTAAAAGCAGGATACATATTTTCAATTCATTGTCAGATTTGAAAGCGATACTATATTATTTGTCTTGTTATGTAGCTTATGTTATAGAGGTTATTGGACATTTCTGTTCATTTTGTACTAAATAACATAACTTTAAAACCAGTGAATACCAAAGATAATTACATTTATTGCACTAATTTTCATATCTTTATGAAAAGAGCTATATCCAAGCATATTGTATTAACTGTTACCAGGAATATCTCATTAACATAAATATACATCTCTTTCATGGGGAAAATTTGGACTTAAACTAATATTTTACTCTTTCCTTCTTTTTTTTTCATGCTTCTCTTTCACTGGTGGTGTCTCTTTCTTGATTGCATATTTGTGTCAAGGATACAAAGAATATTATAATTGGTGAAAAGATTAAGTGAATTAACCTTTGTAATCACAATATGTTATTAAAATAATGAGTATCTATTGCCATAAAACATATCCTTAGATCTTACATAATTTTTTGTAATCACAGAAGACTTAATAAGCAAGACAACTAGACAAAACTGGAAATTTTCAGAAGGTTTCTCAAATCTTCATTTAAAAAACCTAATCCGAGAATATTAACTGAGTACTTTGTACAGTTAAGGCAGAGTGACACTTCAAATTTATATCACCTACTCAAGGAACTCACCATCCACAAGTGGGATAAAACAAATACACTTGAAAGAAACAGTAAAGGCAACATTTTGAGGGACTATTTTGGCATTACCTGACCATTTTAAGACGGATCACTTGCCAAGTTTATACAAGAACAAATTAAACCAATTAAATCAAGTTAAAATAGTAATAAACCTTCAAAATGTTTCCAGGAACTGGCTACTTCTATCTTCTATCCTTCCGTCTTCCTGGGTGTGAACCGCCATCTATCACTCACCTATACTGCTCCAATAGCCTAATCTTGCCCTGTCCCTCTACACTTGATTTCTAATAGCAGCCAAAGTAGTACTTTGAAATGTAAGTCCTAACCTGTCACAACCATCTTAAAAATCTGCAGTGGATCCCCATTTCATTCAGAGTAGAGTCAAATTCCAATAAAATGGAATTTTATGTCTTCCATGACCTGCTCTCCCTGAACACCTGGCATGAGCTTATAGGCAATTCCCCTGTTCATCCCCTTTGCTCACTCAGGATCTGCCGCATTGGCTTCCTTCCTGTTCTCAAACGCCTTAGGCACGTTCCACCCTTAGCATGGACTTTGCAGGGGTTGCTCCCTCTACTTGGAACACTTTCACTCCAAATATCTGCAAGCCAATGTCCTCATTTCCAACTTTGTTCAAGTATCTTGGATCATCCTCTTTTAAGTTTCATTCCACCACTCAGCCCTGGCACTCTCAATTCTCCCTACCCTGTTCTTTTATTTTTTTTTTTTTTAAGATTTTTATTTACTTGACAGAGAGACACAGAGAGAGAGGGAACACAAGCAGGGGGAGTGGGAGAGGGAGAAGCAGGCTTCCCGCTGAGCGGGGAGCCCGATGCGGGGCTCGATCCCAGGACCCTGGGATCATGACCTGAGCCGAAGGCAGACGCTTAACGACTGAGCCACCCAGACGCCCCTCCCTACCCTGTTCTAATTATTCTTTTTTTCATAGCATTTATTGTGTTCTAGTTAACTGTAATTATTTCTTTGTTATGTTTATTGTACTTTTCTTTAAGCCCACGAAGGTAAGATTCTTTGTATTTGCAGATGATATATCTCAAGCACATAGAGCAATGCAGGAGTCACAGCGGGCACTTAATAAAAATGTGTGATGTAAATAATCAAAGACTACATAAACAAATAGGAAGTACTAGGGTTTATTTGCCCCATAAACGTCAATTTCTATTAAAACGGAAGTTATTTATATTGGGTTTGGATTTTGTTTATTTTTTGAATTATTTTTTCATTTCCAATTATAAACTTTTTCTAGAAAGACTAAAACACTTTCACCAATGCATGTAGAAAGAGCAAGAGATAATAGAAAAATTATCAATGAGCTTCTTTTCATTATTATTGATCAAATATAGAAGTTCAAAGTTATAGTCTAATTATTTTACTATTTACTATTCCAAAAGAAATATCTCTTGTGATGCTACATTAGATAAATTATTAGTTTGATTTTCCAACAGACACAGATCAAAGGCTGGCCTTTGGACCACTTTTAGAGAGTAAACACCTTATGTAAGTGTATGGAAAGAAAAGACTGAATAGCTTCTCCCCTTTGATGAAAAACAGACCTCTGTATACCTGTTTTATCCCCACTCCCCTTTCATTGGTGCTGGCACTTTGGTTTCTTCCCTTTAAGGATATACATCTTGGGTAGGTATATGCTTAAGGATATAAGCTAAATTATGCAAAATTCATCCTATGTTAACTGAAGCTCTACTTTTTTCTCTTCTACCAAAAAGAAAAGCATAATTGGAATGCCAGTGTTGTAAATAACTTTATATCTAATCTCATTTATTTTCATAAAAATATTTTTATTTGCAAACGTGGTTTCTTTGACTACCTGTGTATACAAGGTGGGGATGGAGACTAGGTGGCAAAGCAGCAGAGAGTTTTGACACTGAATGAAGAATCACCACTTGGTAAAATTCTGAGCATGCTTTTAGAAGAACGAAGTTAGGTGTTGGATACAACTTCTACATACTGGCAGTTGACTAGATCTTTGACTGATTGATTCATTCATTTATTTATTCAACAGTTACTGAATTTCATGACTCAACATATTGTTTAACAGGGTAAATATAAGACTTAGTCTTTGCTTAAAAAGAGAAAAAAAATCAGCAACTATTAAGAGAGGAAGAGATAAAAGCAAAATTAGAGTATAATATACTAATTTCCCAAATATAAGCAAAACTTCCATAGAAGAAATAGAATGAAAATTTCTCCCCTGTGGAACTGAAGGGCCAGTGTTCACTAAAGTTTAGCTCCATCGGTGCCATATTCTGAGCATTTTATGATTTTGATTTTGTGATAACTTCTTTGCCTTAAAATTACATAAAAATATGCTTTTGTAAACCACATCTTCCATTCTGATATCAATATGGCATTTCTGGAATAGACATCTAAGTCTATCTGTACTTAAAACCCTCCAATGCCTCTCCTCCTACCAGTGACTACAAGTCCTTTCCTAACTCAAGCCTTAGCATTTACCTCTCATATTCCTCCACCACATCCTGCTTTTCTAAAATCAGCCATCTCACCTTTCCAAGGACTGTGCTCATTTTTGGTTCAACAAATGGAAACCCTTATAGCTTCTTACAAAAACAAACAAACAAACAAACAAACAAACCGAAACATGCTTTTTCATGCTTCTGAAGTTTTCCTTGCCTAGAATATAACTGCAACTTTCCCCCCCAATAAACTCTGCTTATCCTTTAAAACTTTCTTATGTCTACATTTTATGAAGCCTTCTCTGAGGCCACAGAGTCCACTCATTTCTACATGCACCCCTGGAATTGCATTTAAAAGTATTTCTCTCACATTCATCATAACACATTTAAATGTTTATTGATTTCTCTCTGTCTCTACCTGGCTGAGGCAACTTGAGAATATAATACACAACATTCATTTGTATTTCTATTATCTCTCACAACATTGTTATATACTAGCTGATCAATAAATACCAATTAATTAAAATAAGCTTAATTTGACCATCTCATAAATTGTTTGTGCCAATGGAAATGTATTATAAGCATCTACATTTACATTTACCTCTCAAGAAGAGCTAGTTTGCCAGAATCTCCTGACTTAAATAATTCATGAGTTTATGTTAGACTCATAGAAAAAACTACATTTGTACATTAAGGTTGCTGTTTTAAGCAGGAGGTATATCTTAGAGAATGTGATCTCAGTGTAACTAACTTATTTTTCAAGATTACAACCTTGAAATACGGTGTAGACAGCTAACTCTCTTTTATTGTATCTTCATCTGGAACCACTTTTCAAAACTATCAACATTTATCTAATTTTCCTTCACAACTCCAAGTCAGGAAACTATGTATCTTTGTTTCCAAGTGAAGTAGTTACTAAGTACTCCATGAAATACTTACAGTTTCCAAGTGGTGGAGTACTCAGTCCCGGCAAAGAAAATGTGTTACCTCAAATCTTTTTATTCATAAGAAAGTGAGATTGATACCTGAATTGCCTAGATTCTTATTATTTCCAGTGGAAAGAGAAATATAAAAAATATAAAAAAACCCAGTGATATTACAATAAAAGTCGATCCTAGTGCTCTTTGTGTATAGACTTTTTTCAGTGGCATCCCGTTTTCGTTATCTTACAGACAATACATTGGTCCATTGGTCCAAGTTTATGTATCTTGACCTCTTGAGAAATGATCCCATACTTGTTGCCTGAGAATATTTCAACCATTTCTTACTCTTAAAGTAATTCATCTGCCACTGAGAAGTGGTTTTATGTTCATCATATCATACCAGCAAAATAATATGATTAAATTAGAATGTGTATTTTTAGGCCAGACTGGTTTCTCTAGTTATTGTAGTGATTTGTCTGTGGGTGGGAAGGTGGGGGCAGGTGGAGATAAGTTTAAGGGAAAAATTCCTTAGTATCCCATATTTTAAAATTTTGGCAAAAAATCTTAATATTCCTAAATTACAGACTCATTTTAATACAAATAATAAAGTTAGTTTAGAATACAAGTTACATACAAAATCTAAAGCTGGATGATAATATCAGCCAGAGGAGTTAACAGAGGAGTTAGGTCTAGAAAAAACCTTAAGAGAAAATTTATTCTACGCTGGTTTAGTTTGGAAACTATGAAATTGGTAGCAATTATGACTTCAACGTACTTTTAATTGACTGGAAGACATATATGATGATAATTAAGGTACAGCAAACATCAGCACATCTTTTTACCCTTAAAAGTAGTCACCTTCATTTTGGAATTGGAAGCAATGTTTTGTGATCCGTGAATGTGTGGCTGGAGATGAAAACAGAAGACTGTGTTGTTAAAAAAGTCATTTTCACTGATCAATGTAATAGTACTAAACAGCATCTGGATTCTGTGATTTTGTTTCTTTTCCTGTGTTAATATCATGATTTCTAAAATCTGCATTTGCACCTGTAATTCTCATCACCCACCACCTAATTTCAAAAGGAATCTCTGCAAATTCTGTGTTCCTCACCTTGTATTCTAAATCCAGATGCTAGACTAATTTTACAATCCCATTCCCAACAATATTACTGCCTAAAACTGGACACTGAATATGAGTTTATACACAAATATTTGTAGATAGGATTAAAAGAGGAGGTTAGCAACATAGAGATGTTATTTACCTGGGCAATACAATTGTAAAAGATTGGCATTATGAAATCCAGCTTTGTTACCAGCCCTTAAGTGAATATTGGAAAATGTGCAGGTCTTCCCACATACCCAACATAATTCTCCAGAAACGTTTCTGCACATACATAGATGTCATTCTGGTAGGGATATGTTTTGTCCATTAGAAATTAAAGCCTGTAAATGATGTTTGGTGGAAACTAATTAGGTAATTGATGATTACCCAGGGGCAGGGGATGGGACAAAAAAATTGCTACGACTGTGTTACCAAGTTCAGGACCCTTGAAAAGAATGGATTTGTTAATAATACTGCCTAGTGTTTTTTGCCACAATTATTTGTAGCCAAGCTTTCCAAGCATAGTTAAATGGCCCACTCTTGGCACCTTAAACCAGTGTTGTATTTTTTCAGCAGCCAAATGTGTTGGGTCTATGCACAGATGTTGGCAGTAGCCAGAGGCATCGGAAACAGTGAATACATAATATCCTTCCTGATACAACCTCAAAAGATTGACAAATATAGTTGTAGTTTTCACTTTGAAAATTAAACCATTCTTTAATAAGTTTAAAAGTCCATTGCTAAGGATGTCAGTGCTAATAGAGTACTTTATATAATCAAAAATTACAAATGAGCAAATGATCAAACATAAAACCAAATGAAATGATTTTATCCATGCAGTGATTTTCCAGGTTTATACCATATGTTATATTGTATTTTACATTCAGAGTGACTGACCACATGAAGTAAAAAATATTAGTGCAATGAAGTTAATGTAGATTTAAAATGGAGCAATGTTGTGCTTGTCATGTTGTACTGATACTTTTTTTAATTTTATAAATGTCTTTTCTTTTGATTTTAATTAAGTTATAACCCAACCCACCAAATCTGGTACACATTTCTTTTAAAATACAAATCATGCTTCCAGGAAAATTTGTACAAGTTCAAGAAGTTCAATCAAAATTTGAAAAGATTAAGAAAGCCATAGTTAAGTAAAATGAGTTTAATATCCGTATCCTATTATAAGGTGCTTATGTGAAACAAAATTAAGATTTCTAAATGAATTGAAATGTTCAAACATTTTATGGTATGGTTTTCTTTCTTCCAAGACATGCCTCCTTTTCCCAGCTTAGTATATCTTAATATTGCAAAGCAAACATTTATGTAATAGAAATATATTTCTTTCTTTACCTATTTAGCTCATATTTATTCATTCCCTTCTATATGCCCTCTATTGAATTGTTTTTAAGGAATGCAGTATATATAGTGGATATCTGATTTTTTTTGTCTCTGGTTAGCATAAATTCCTTTGAGAAAAATGTTCATTTCTTATACCACAAGATTGTGGTAAAGTGGCCCATTAAGGAGCCCTACCTCTCCCATTACAGAAGTGAGCATGTGATCTAGGCCAACAACAAAACAAAATTATTTAATTCCCCTAGCCAACTGGTGTTCTTTTTAGGGTTTGATATAGGTGCTGAGAGAGAGAGAGAGATGCTCTCTTTTTCTAGGAATGTAAGCTTCATAGATGTAAACTTGAAGGTGCTGATAGCTGAGAGAGGCTTCCTGGCCATGAAGTCTACACAGAGGTAAGCTTACACAAGATGTCTACTTCTGAATGAGCAGAAGAATCATCGAATTAGTCAAATTTAAACATGATCTCGAGCAATAAATAGGATACCAGTAGTTATGGATGAATAAGAATGACATTTCAGGCCTGAGGCCTCCACAGACACATGTGGAGAAGTAATCAAGTTCTTTCCCTCCCTCCTTCCTTCCTTTCCTCCTCCCTTCTTTCCTTCCTTCCTTCCTTCCATCTTTCCTGCCTTCCTTCTTTTCTTCTCTCTCTTTTTTCTTTCTTCCCTTTCTCCACCCCTCCATTAGTGCCCTCTCCCGCTTTTCTTCATCCCTTAAGCATTTTGGAGAGAACTATAAGCCATAATGGATATTGAGAACAAAAAAATTAAATTAGAGTCCCTAACCTCTAGGGCTGTAGGATCCAAATGTAACACCTTTATGATTCTTTGATGGAAGTGAAAATGATCTGTGCAAATCAACTTTTTTTCTGTCCCGCTTACAATTCGGATAATAGAGCAATTCTAGAAATAGAAATATATATGTTTTTAAAAGAATACATTTTGTGGAAAGAGGTTTTAAAGCCTTGAGATATGTCAAGAGACTATGATTTAGAAATTAACCTATTTAGAACAGGATAATTTGGATAAAAAGCAGAAGATAAATGAATTGCTTTTCACATGAAATGTGTGGATTTCTTCAAAATTCTATAATACAATCAATGAATGTTAAGTTTTTCCGACTCTACCTATGACACATGATATGCATATTGAAAATAATGGTTTCAGAAACTTAAATAATGTGTTGCAAGGATTTTTAATGACTTAAATAATTGCCAGATGAAACTTGTGAGCATAAAATCAAATAGAAAGACATTTTGATTCCCAAAAGTGGATAATTTGATGAAAAAGTGAGAGAAGGAGAGAGGGATAATATATAAATAAATTTTAAAATCACCACACACACACACACACACACACACACACACACACACACACACACAGTGAAAATGTTTCTACATCTCACCTTTGTGATAAAATTTAAATTTCAATTAATTTTAACAATTCTGAGAAATTAAATTAACTTTCTTTAAAGATTTTATTTATTTATTTAAGATAGAGAGAGAGAGAGAGTGCACAGAGGGAGAGGGAGAAGCAGACTCCCCCTTGAGCAGAGAGCCTGACATGGGGCTTGAGCCCAGGACCCTGAGATCATGACCTGAGCTGAAGGAAGACAAGCAACTGAGCCACCCAGACATCCTTTAAATTAATTCTTTAAAACAAGACTTTTTCAAAATAGAGAAATCTTTTTTACATTGCCAACTATGAAATTGCTTGCATTTTATAGTCAGAAAATACTGCTGACAAATCATTAAAAATGTTAATTTCATAATTCTTTATGGTAAAATGGAGAATGAAATTTAGATATTCAAAGTTATTTCTATTCAATATGCTTTAGTTTATTGTTTCCTCAATTTGACACTGGGTTATGGCCAAAAGTAATTTTTTTCTATTATAAACTGTACTCTTAAAATATGCATTTCATAATTTGCCCCTATTAAAAGTGAAAAAAAATTTCCACATAAATTACTCTAATTACTTGTTACCTAAATTAAGTGAGGACAATAAAGTGAAAACTTTGCAATTATCCATTCCATTTACATGGAATTTATACAATATTATTTTAACAAATGTTTGCTTCACACTGTCTGTTTAGTCATATAGTAAAGCAATTTTTGTCGGGTTTGAACTGAGGTGTTTTTATAAAAATTTAAGATAAAGATGATATTTGCCTATAGTAGAAATAGGCATTGTTCCATTATTTAATTCAGTGCCCATAATCCTACATATAGGTAATACCCAAATTATAAACATAATTTTTCCAAAACTTTACTTGTGAGAAGATATTTTCCAGAAAGGAAAACAGTGTGACTTTTCTAAATAACCCACAAATGTTTATTTCATCCACAAATCAGATGTCCTAGAACACACATATACTATATTAATTTCTGTGTGTAAGGCTACTCAGAGAATGTAAGATTATAATATGAAAATTTAAGAACAAGGCAACTGAACAAGATATAATGGGAATTACTGATGAGAAAGAAATGGAAAGAAGCATTTTATTTGGATTATGTTTTCAAACATTTCTCTGGGTAAATATATACTATTAAAGCAAGGAATTTTTTTAAGATTTATTTATTTATTTAGAGAGAGTGTATGCACCTGCAAGAGCAGGGTTGGGGGGAGGAGGGAGAGAGAATCCTCAAGCAGACTCCCAGTTGAGCGCAGAGCCAGATGTGGGGCTCCATCCCAGGACCCTGAGATCATGACCTAGATGAAATTAAGAGTATGCAGCTTAACTGACTGAGCCACCCAGGTGCCCCTAAAGCAAGGATTTTTTTTTTTTTTTTACAGCAATATTACTGTATTGAATATTGTGGTTACCTCAAATTGTCCATAACTTTCTTTCCAAAATATTAGCCCTGTGGTTTGTAAGATTAATCTCAGTTCCAGTTCTGTGCTCTGATTAGTCTAAGCCACTCCTCAATGCTGCCAGCACATTAGAATAAGCAGGAAGATTTCTTACAACTCTGATGCTAGATGTTCACTTCTATGGCCTCCAATTAGTACTTTTTGCTTATCAGGTCATTCTACTGTGTAGCCGTAATTGAGGATCACTGGTCTGAGTTAATCACAATACTACATAAATCTAACCAGTGAGTGTTTTAGGAATCAGGATTGGTTCAGATCTGGATATGATTTTTAGGTTCTGGTTAGATTGTGGCCCGTACTCTCTCTGGGCAAGTCAGAGACTAGATGCCCCCAGACAGATTAAAGCTATAATGCACTGTCCATGGGTGAGGCTTAATGTCTAGTCATTAAACATAACCTGTATAAGACACAGCAAGATGGCTGAATGGGTACCTTTTTAGAAAATAAGTCTGAAATTCACATTTTAGATCCAAATAACATGGTTTATTAGAGCCAATTTTGGCAACTCTGTAAATTAAGTATTTGAGAATGTCAGGGTGAATTGGTTAAGGATAATGGGTAGGCCCACCCTCAGGATTTCCCACAATCTGGAAGGATAGTACTATTGCCAACAACATGACCAGGCATGACCAAGAAAACGAGAAGACGTCACTAATTACTATCTCAGCTGATATCTCTCCTTAGTACAGGTATTCTTCCTCAGTGAATTGACTTACGTGACAGAGGTGATGCAGAAGGAGTGCTTACACATGACATGACCTTTTCCATCCTAGGGAGAGTTAGAGGAATAAGGTAGATTTTAAAACATCATCTTACTTAGATGGAAGACCAACTAGAGTAGCCCTCATTTGTGATGGGACAATATAAATCTTAAGATTTCTTCCCCTTGTCTTATTAATAGGGTTTTTTGTTTTTGTTTTTGTTTTTCAGGAAGCTACCAGACAGGTCAACTTGCAAGTGTTCTCAGGGGATGAGGAGTTTTGAGGTGCCCCAAACCTGGTCTGCCAACTTCCAGGTTGTCAAGCTGTTGGTTTTAACAGCTATCATAGTTGGGAAACTGCTGGTTTTCAAGGCGACCGTGGAGTTGGGAGAGGGCAAATTAAAATGCTTTAAAGCTCACTGTTTTTAATCAAGATTTTGTCATTTCTCCTCTGATTACTGCAAGCCTTTGGTTAATTTCTGAAGTTCTGAAGGAGTGATTTTTAATAATTATTAATAGTTTTCTCATAGCTCTTATGGAGAAATGGATTTTTATTGTTTTTATTGCACCATCCCAGAAATTCTATATTCCCCCCATTTTGAAGGACTGTTTTCTATTCCTTTTATCTAGTTTATGTCCAGTGGAAGTTGGATGTAAACATAGATTCTATATCCTTACTCCAGATGGTCTGAGCCTTTCCTGTGGTCATAATTAGGTCAAGATGGAAAGTCTTTGTATAACTTCTGGGGTCAATTATAAACAAAGTTTCAGTGATCATGGCACTAAGTGTGCTGGACTAGATATAATTTTAGACTGCATTGACACATGATTACTTTCTTGGTTTTCTTTTTTGATGTTTGGGGGAAGAAGGAACTGAGATAAGTGGGGAATACTATCTGTCAGAGTACATATATAAATAAAGAATTCTAAATGAGAGGGTGTGGAACTCTAGAGATAATGAATAAAATAAAACCCCAAATGATGTCATCAGCGCTCCATTTCCTGGAGCTTATTAGGAAGAGCACAGAATTTTGTAGGGGGAGGAATCCACTATGAAGCAACCATCTTGCACAAATGGTCAGAGTATACCTACTGATGAACAAAAATGATATAAAGAAATCATACAGCAGTAGTAACATAAAGGCAAGGAAGGAAGTTATAATCAGAAAGGAATAAAAGCTCTTCCCAGGGGAATCCTGAGTTTTGGACTAAAATAAATGATAACAATCCTATATATTAACCAAAATAATTAGTGCCAGTTTCTTCAACAGACCACCCCCAAATTTTAGAGGCCTCCCACAAAAAGTTTATTCCTCATTCACATCATATCCAGTGTGGATCAGGTGACTCTTCTACAAGAACTTTGTTCTAGCTAATGACTGAACAATCCAGATTGTTTCCATCTTGCAACTCCACCTTCTTCAAATTGTTTCCAGCTACAGACAGGAATAAAAAAACAAAATGAAGAGACCTATACACTCTCAGCTGCCTTAAAGCAGAGTGACACATATCTTCACCTCCCCTTGCAGTAAATTGGTGGTAAGTCACCACCTTTAACCAGTCAGACATATGAGGTCTCTGAAATATAGGGGGACACCTGGATATTTGATGAACACTGACAATCTCTAACAGATTCTTATAATCTAAAACCCAACAACCAACAATGAAATTAATTATTTTATTGTCTTTCTAGTCTAATTGGATGGTTCCAACTTTCACCTTGTTGTTTCTATTATTTAGGGTCAGTTTCTGCTGACTTTCTCTTCTCAGTTGCTAATTGCTAATTGTTAAAACTTTAAAAATCTCCTTAATGGAGCTTGATTTTTTCTATACAAATGAAATGCTTGTGATTATATATCCAATTTCTTTTTAAAGATTTTATTTATTTGTTTGACAGCGAGAGAGGGAACACAAGCAGGAGGAGTGGGAGAGGAAGAAGCAGTCTTCCCGCTGAGCAGGAAGCCTGGTGTGGGACTCAATCCCAGGACCCTGAGATCATGACCTGATCTGAAGGCAGATGCTTTTTTTTTTTAAAGATTTTATTTATTTGAGAGAAAGAATGAGAGATAGAGAGCACGAGAGGGAAGAAGGTCAGAGGGAGAAGCAGACTCCCTGCTGAGCAAGGAGCCTGATGCGGGACTTGATTCTGGGACTCCAGGATCATGACCTGAGCCGAAGGCAGTCGCTTAACAACTGAGCAACCCAGGTGCCCATGAAGGCAGATGCTTAACGACTGAGCCACCCAGGCGCCCCTCCAATTTTACTCTAAGAAAAGTTATGGGAAATTAGATATCATTTTAAAGTAAAGATGAAAAGAAAGAACATTTTAGGCATTTGATTATGTCCTTATAACATTTTTTATCTTACTGTCAACTGCTACTTGCCTAAATCTACACTTTGCACATAAGTTTACTCTTCTTTACCCTCTTAAATCTAATGAGGGATTTATATTCACATAAATTTGTGCTACAATCACTGAGATTCAGGCTTATTCATAGGCTGTATATAATACTACAGGAATAAGTTATTTCAATAGACATTAACTCTTTATGCTGGATAGATTCTGGAGACTCCAATGAATCTCGGTTTCATAACTCCACTAAGAAAGGTTATTTGATTTGAGCTTAATTTGTTATCAATACAAATCTAGCTTGTAAGCCTTAAAAGAGCAGGGATAGTGCCTCTTTTTACATTAAAAAAAATCTGTTTAGATCGCAGGAAAAACACTTAACATGATATCTACCCTCTTAGAAAATTTAAGTACCAACACAGTACTTTAACTATGCACAACCATGTTGTACAGCATATCTCTAGAACTTACTCAGATTACATAAGTTTGTAAACTTTGAACAACTCGCCGCTTTGCCCTTCTCCTGGCTCCTAGCAAACATTATATTATTTTTTAAAAAAAAATGAGTTTGACTATTCTAGACACCTCACACAAATGGAATCACACAGGATTTGTCCTTCTGTGACTGGTTTATTTCACGTAGCATAATGTTCTCTAGATTCATTCATGTTGTCGCATATGTCAAAATTTTCTTCTTTTTCTGGAATAGTACCTCTTTCCCTTACTCTAAAGTTTCTCATGTCTAACACAATGCCTGGCATGCAAAATTCATTCTGTAAATACTTGTTGAACAAATTAATTTATTCTAGGTTAAATATGAATGCCATAATCTGCTCTATTATTTTTGTCATTGTTCACTTTTTAATCCCACTAATTAACTAAAGGTACATATTTTCCTTTTTCTAACTCCAGATTTCCTTTGTCTCTTCTCCGAATCTGACTGACAGTTGCTATCTGTCTCTATAACGTCATGATCATGAACCACAAATATTCTGTATGATAGAACAGTAGCTCACATGCACACCCCATTTACTATCCATAGGCACTGAACTTGATATACATGAACTCAATCCTCCATATGAGGATTGGTATTCTTTATATGCCCATTTCACAGATATTATAACTAAGGTATGGAGATACTAGTAATGTGCTCAAGGTCAACACAGTTAGTAAACAGCAAGGCTGGGATTTTAATTTAGCCTATCAGACTCCAAAATGTATATTCTAACACAGAGGTCTAGTCACTGTGATATTATGCTATCTCACTCCTATGCTGTGACTTAACTATGATTTACTTTCAGTCAACATAATTCTCATGGGTGTAATAATAAGGGCCTTTTCTTGGAGAGATACTTATATAGAACAGATGTTTACATTTCAAAATGACTTCTTTAAAAGTTAATGCCTCTATTTTAAAGTTCTATTTTCTTTCTATGAAATTTGGAAAGAGGCTCAGATTTATTTATTTTTTTTAAAGATTTTATTTATTTATTTGATAGAGAGAGAGAGAGAGACAGTGAGAGAGGGAACACAAGCAGGAGGAGTGGGAGAAGGAGAAGCAGGCTTCCTGCCAAGCAGGAAGCCTGATGTGGGGCTCCATGTGGGGCTCCCTGTGGGGCTCCATGTGGGGCTCGATCCCAGGACCCTGGGATCATGACCTGAGCTGAAGGCAGAGGCTTAACGACTGAGCCACCCAGGCGCCCCCAGGCTCAGATTTAAAGCTTTAGATTTTCCTCATGCTCTTTTCAGTAGTTACTTATTTTTACCCCTTTTAGCACCATTTTTTTTCATCTGTGACATAGCTAACTTGCAGAGCTGCTGCGAGGTTAAATAAGACAAACAAAAATATTTTAAGTGTTAGCACAGTGTGTGAAATGTAGCAGTCTTTCAATAAATATAAGTAGTAATAACACTTCCTTAGGACTTCATCAACAAGTTTGGTTTTACAGTACTAAGTAGGAAAGTGGTTTCCAGCATAACATAATATTCGTTCCCATAAGAATTATAACATTATTTTTTTTGCAATGTTTATGTCAAATATTCTCCCATATTTCATTAAGGTTGTTTATGGTTCAATATCCTGAATAGCCTTTGGTGAAATCTTATGGTTAAATAAATGGGTAGCATAAAAAGATTACCTATTGCCTTATTATTAAGTTGCAGTGACATGCTTTTATTTCAAGGCAGATGAATAAAAGACCTCTAAGTAAGTTTGTCTTTAAATATAAGATATTTACAGGAACACGTAGTATTGAGTATACTAGATCATTACATTTGTTCTTTAAAAGTACATATGCATCAACAGTGCACTTCTAGTTTATTTCCATTGGTAATCTTGTTTAATGTCAGATTTCTTCACATCTTTAAGAAAAAGCACATAAAAAGCCCTTAATTCCATTTTATACTAAAAAAAAATGTCAACAAAAAAGCTGTGTTGTACAGGAAATAATACATGTTTAACTTGTAAATGCCACAGGATTTATTTTAAAATTGTAGACTAATGTTCAGTTATGAATGTACACTTTGAGGATTAGCCTGTGGGTACAGGAAACAACATGTTCAAGAGATCTCCTTTTCAGAACAGTAAAATACCTAGAGCATTATGAGGCTTAACTGAATAAAATTTCACCATATACACACATTTATAAGCTTACAACTCTTGACAAGTTAAAACTTCATCAAGAATTCAACATCAAATAAAAATTAATTTCTACCAGCAATGTTGCATGAAACCTTAATCCAGACAGGACCATTTTACTAACACCAACGGTCTTTGTCCAAGTCACAGTTGCCCCAAAGCTAATTTAAAAATAAGTCTCTGTTTTCTTCATTCTTAAAGAGAGTGTCATAAAAATCTGTCACCACATTCTCTGGAGGTTGTTTTCCAAAGGACAAGACTTTTATAGTTCGATTTTCCTATAAGGGAAGAGATTTGAGATAATAAAACATATGCATATGTAGCTACAAAATACTCTTGGTTCTTTGCATATTAATAGTAGGGAATTAAATATATTAGCTATATTAAAAATATATTTTATTTATACAAAATCTCCTTGAACAAAGCATGGCTTAGGGTTTAAACAATCATTAAACACCAGTTATGTATCTATCTAAAATGTGAAGTGCATATTTCTTTCTTATTAGTTAAACATAAGGATAATACAGACTGAGGCAGGACCTAGTGAGTTTATTTGTTGTAGATGATGATTTCATAGTTTAAAAGACCAAGGTGCTTTACTCAATTATATAATTGCTTCTAAACAATAAAATACCTATCGCAAGATGGGTAATTATGAACTAAAACCACTCATGTTTTAATAAGTGCAATCTTTGTCACCCAGACTATCTGTGAGACACAGGTGATGTTAAATATATTCAGTTGTTTGTATGGGAGAGTTTTTCTCCCTTCTACTCTGTTTTGAATGTGTATTCAGCTTGACATGATTCTGAGAGAATAGAGTTATTGTGACTTTACTTGTCTTACTTGTCAAATGATTTGAAGCAGACTTTTAGGTCAACAGCATTTAAAATTCCTGTTGAATAGTGAACAGCTGAAGGAATTTTCTGAGTAGGATGGAAAGGAATGAATATACTCATCACAGATCCAAACATGGAAAAAGCAGACTATGAAAGATGTTTTCTATCTTCCTCACACCTTTTTCTTTTTCTTCCTTTCCACTGTAGAAGCTATTCAAAAACACCACTCTTACTCTGTTTCTTTGGTTTTTTAGGAAGAACTTTATTAAACTGCTTAATAATAATAAGCCACTGGATTTCTCAGTGCCTCAGTTTTCCTACCTGCAAAATAAGGTGGCAAGATTAGAACATGTGACCCACAAACTGGGGTATGTATGAACCAAATGGGGAGCTTGTTAAAATGAGGATTCCCAAGACCAGCCTTAAAAATTCTCTTTCACTAGGACTAGGGCAAGTCTCTGAATTTGTTTTTATTAATAAACCCCTAGAGATTTTTGAAGCAGGTAATCTGAAGACCCCACTGTGAAATCCTGAAAATATGACAAATTCTCTCCAAGGCTCCTCCACTTCTCCTAAATCCCCAAGACATTGTTTCGTTTAGATTCCATAAAAAAGAATGAGAACTGATTTTCTGGCTTGCAAAGGTAAAGTACAAGGAATTTGGATATTATTAAAGTGTTTCAATTCATTCAGGTTTTTAACACTTAAATGAAGGACTTTCTGCAAGTCAACAGAGTATTGCAAGATAAATATATCTTTGCACAGTGATTATATTGTAGTTTATGGAACATTTCAATGAATATTACAAAACTATACAAAGGCTATTATGCCATCAAAGCAAGAAGTCTTTTTCGAAAGTCTGTTACTCTCTTAATAGCTCCAGGGTTATAACAGAAATAAAATTAGTATGTAGCTTATCTTTTTCATTTTGAACTTCACTTTGTGTTGGAACATCAAATTACAAAATTTTAGAGCTAAAACATACTCTGGAGATTGTTACATACATTTCTGTTCTCTATAAAGTGTTATCAGGCCTATTATACCAACAATCACAATGTATTCATGTTTATATTTTCATTGTACCATGTCTGGCTTATTGTAGACACTCAAAAAAGTTCACTAGTGAATAAATAGATGGAACAGAATGAATGAATCCCATCCTTGAACTACTTAAGGAGAAGCTAAGTAAGGTATCCGACATCACTCGTTTGGTAAGTGGCAGATTTAGGTTTAAAGTCCACTCAGATCTCCTGAATCCTAAGAGAGCCCTTTAAATGTTGGTTCTTTGCTTCCATAGACAAAGAGTTCTTAAGTCTTCAAAAAGTGTGTTGAAAGCTGCTTCTCCTCTTCACTCATCTCCACTCCCACCTTAGGTAGCATAGACTGAAATACCTGAGGCAGTGACATTTTATATAAAACATCTTACTCCTCACAGCCTGCATAATTGAAAACCCAGATAATTCCAGGTTATAGTCCGTTTTTCTGTTTGCCAGCTAATGTAACTCTCTCGTGTGACTATAATGTAAACTCAATTTGTTGGGGCACTTGGGTGACTCAGTGGGTTCAAAATCACTGGTGATTTTGGCTCAGGTCATGGTCTCAAGGGTCCCTGGATCAAGACCCCGCTCAGTGGGGAGTCTACTTGGGATTCTCTTGCTCCCTCTCCTTCTGCCCCCCCCATCACCAGTTTGTGTGCTAGCACAGGCGTGTGCATGTGCACATGCACATGTTCTCTCTCCCTCTCTCTCTTTCTCTCTAAAATAAATAAATCTTTAAAAAATGTAAACTCAGTTTGTAAATAATAGCTAGTAACCTCTAAAATCATGTGATTCTTAAGATTCCTTTTTATTTCTGGGCTTTGTATTATAAAGTGAGACTTAGTATTTTACATCACACTAGCTCATATTTGTAAGATTCAAATCTGCACAAAAATGTAACCACACAATATCATCCTTTTAATTCTGGCACAAAGTCTCAAAACAAATGGGTTAAGTCTATTTTGGTTATCTCTTGTCACTGTCTGAGCTTTCTACAAGGCCTTGCTTTGAGAGCAACATTTGTAACTGGAGTGGATATTTAGTTAGTTAATTTAGTTATTTGCCTCTCAGGAAAAGGGAATATTGTAGTCCATTTTGTCATGGTGTATCAGGGATGGGATTTTTCATGTGATATGTTTTCTAGATAGATGACATGTCATGTGTGGGGTAAAAAGTCAAGAACCAATTTAAAAAGTAATTTCAAAGCCTTAGAGATTTGTTTGTTTGCTTGAAAAAATAAACTGAAATTCACCATGTTCAAGAGGAGACAAGATTTAGGGGATTCTTATTTTTTCAGTTAACTATTGCTGTATAACAAGCCAGCCCAATATGTAGTGGCTTAATGTAACAATCATTTTGTTATATCTCAGAATCTGTGGGTTGATTGAAGCCCAGATGTAAACTTTCCCTACTGATCTTACTTAGACTCTTCACATAGTTACAGTGAAATGGTGGCTGTTCCTGGATGTCTGGCTCTTCATTGTTTCTCCATGTGGCCTCTCTCTTTCAGCAGATCTACCTAAACTTCTTTGGTGTGGGGATCAACGCTCTAAGAGAAGGAAGGGGAAGTTGCAAGCTTTTTAAATTATAGGGTTCACGAGTCCTGGACCATCCCTTCCTTCATTTACTGTTGGCTACTTTGGAGTTGTTTTGTGCTATCTTTGGAAACTAGTCACCTCACTCTGTGTTCTTCCAAATAAATATTCGTACACCCAGATTATTGATGATTTGGGGAAAGTCATTGAATGGTTTCTGAAATTATTTCTGTGATTTTTAAACAGGATATTGCAACTCGCCCTGGCAGTTAGAGGAATAAGACAGAGATTAAGACATTATCCATCCTAGATAGATGGAGGAATAATTAGAGCAGCCCTAATTTGTGATGGGAGGTTATACATTTTAAGGTTTCTCTCCCATCTCCTAGCAGTTCTTATTTATTAGATCAAATCTACTCTAAAAGGTCCTCCTTCATCAAGGCTATGCCATCGGGAATATTTCTATTCCTCTCTGTTTGTCAATCCATCCATCCATCCATCCATCCATCCATCCATCCATCCATCCATTCATCCATTTATCTACCTATTTCATAGGTTTACTTCTGTCTGAGACCAGTTTGGAGATATCAGATGTATTTTGTATTTTTTCAACTCTTACTTCATACATAGGGAGGTAAGTTTAATAAATCAGAACAGTCATCTGGTGAGGTTTAGTTGACAAAATTGTCTGATTTAAAACACATTTTGAAGCAAATCATGTTCATTATCTAATGCCTAATCATTAGCATTAAATTTTATCTCTATCTTCCAAAGATAACAAATATTGGTAGAGGAAAAAAATTCTAAAAGCATAGGCCAACAATTGCTTTACTTAAAAAAAAAATCCTAACCACCAAGAATTCATAATCTAACAGTTACTTTAAAATATGGTGTCAGTCCACATATGCCTGAGTGCAATCCTGTCCTCAAATCATAGAAGAGAAGAAAATAGGAAGCTTGTATTTCTATAGTAGGAAGGTAAAAAATTACCAGTCTGCTCTGAAACCTTGGTGCTGTGTAGAACTCCACCACATGAGCAGGATGAAGGACTGGATCATGACCTCAGGAATCCCTGTTTTTTTTTTGAGGTCCTTCCTTATAACCGGTATATTGAACAAGTGGGTGTCATGAAATGTAATCAAAAAGCAGATTTGTTTTTTCTTCTGTGGGGGAGTTCTTTCTTGCCTCTAGGTAAAAAATGTGGGCAGTCTCACGATTTTACACCTTATTCTTAGGTAATTAAAATTTCCTTGGCTTCTTTAAATCACAAAAGAGAATCAGTTCAGTATTTAGAACATCTGGTCTTATGTACAAGTCAAAGCTCTTGATTTCATTCAAGGATATAGCCAATCTCCTTTTGCCTTAGGCTTCTAACTCTCTTTTATTACAGCTGTGATTCTTCAGAGTTGAAATAGGGGTAGGCAGAAGGTGAGGGGAGAAAACCAGGTCTTGTTGTATCCTGGCTTCATTCTTTATGTGCATACCAGGTATTTAAAGCTGACAGTGTCTCTTTTAGCTGGGTTTGGGCATTCTTCAGAGGCTATTGCTCATATGCAGCTTCCTCATTCCACTTAATGCTTCTCTACTCTCTTGTGACTTCTTGCTTACTCTTGCAACCCCTAAGAATATAGTGATATTTGCTACCCAACACCAATGTTCTTTTGCTCCTCTGAAACTGTCTTACTGGCCAAGGCCTAAGATTATCTCAGGGCTGGCTCTCTTTCACATGTGGTCCATGTGGTCCTCAAGAAACACTCCAGCGTTTTTGCTCCAGTAAGTAGCGTGAGGGAAAGTTGATGCTAACTAGGTGGCAAAATCCTTTTTTCTTGCCTCTGGAGCAGCAGCCTGGCCCATCTCTGCCATTTAGATTCACACCTGACATCTGGAACAAATTCACTATACTTTCCTAGCTTTAGGGGACAAGTAAGTTTTCTGAGAAATTCACTGAACCCTCTCTGTCTTGACTTGAGAGAAAGAAGGAGCACCCCACCCAACTCCCCTGGGGCAGATTCTAGTCAAGATCTAGTTCCTCAGTACTTTTGTGTTTATTTATCCAAGTGAATTAGGGGGTTCAAGATTCATATAACTGGTTTTTGGATATAATCCCTTTGAAATTCTTCTTACTTGGGTGTCTGACAAGCAGAATAGTGTAATAATTAAAGACTCTGAAGCTAAGTTCCTCAGCTTCAAATTCCAACTTACTTAACCTAACTAACTTCTATTCCTCTTCTATGAAATGTTCTTACCTGGCTGATATTAATAATGCCTACTTGCTAAGTTCATTATGATGATTAAGTAAGTTAATAGTACAGGACACTGAAAAGAAGGGCCCAGAATTCAAGACAAGAAGAATATTATTTTAACAACCTGTTAACTGTCTCTTTATCCCTGAAAATGTCAATCAAAAGCTGGCATATGAAATACATTAGGGAATTCACCTCTGCATGAGGTGGGAAAGTGGATGTCTAACAATATTCCAACTTTGAGACTAAGATTCGATTAGTCAAGAGATTGGCCAGAGGTTTAATACTACTAGTGAGTAACTTGTGTGAACTACAGTAGGTCCTTTAATAACTTGTAAGTTTGGGTGTCTGGGTGGCTCAGTTGTTTGGGCGACTGCCTTCAGCTCAGGTCATGATCCCGGAATCCTGGGATCAAGTCCTGCATCTGGCTCCCGGCTCAGCGGGGAGTCTACCTCTCCCTCTGATCCTCTTCCCTCTCATGCTGTTTCTCTCTCTTTCTCTCTCCCTCTCAAATAAATAAATAAATGGATAAAATCTTTGGAAAAAAAATAACTTGTAAGTTTGCTTCTATCATTATATGTAGGATTCGGTTTTTCCCATTTCAAGATATGAAACTTCCTTGTCAAAGGAAATTTATTCCTTCAACAAAAAATTATTAAGCATATAATATGTGCCAGGTATTCTAAGTACTGGGGATATGGCAGTGAACAAAAACTGAAAAAAAATCTCTGCAATCATGGAGCTCATATTCTAGTGGTAGAACCCAAACAAATAAAATATGTATAATGTCTTATAGTTGCCCCATGGCCAATAGAACAACAAGAAGACTTGAACTCAGAAGAAGAGGAATGGTCTGGAGGTCCTCAACTCCTTTGACAGAAGTAATCCCATGTTTAAGGCATAATAAAATGACTTCTGATCATCTCCATGAAGATAGTGATAGCAAGGCTGTGAATAGAATTCAGCAAAGGGAAGAAGGAGGCTTTTGCCAGGAACATGCAGAATTCTGGGCTCCCACTCTTTTGCTGGACAGTGATGATGTTGAGGCCAGCAAGGCGGAGGTCTTAAGTGGAGCACACAAATCTGGGCTCCCTTTTGGACTTCCAACAGAGTCTTGAGACTGAGAAAGGGCAGCCTAACCTAGAACTCCTTATCTTATGCTCCTGTGTGATTCTTAGAGCAAGAAATCTCTAAGACTTGCTGTGGTATCTTGCAGGTGAGGGCATAAGGAAAAAGAAAAAGAATCAGTTTCAGGGAATTATGTGTTTGGGAATTCTTTCTAACCAGAATGAAACATTGTTTCTGTGATCTATAAATGAAGAACCTAGAAATACAAGTATCATTTAAAAAAAATCTTACATGTATCAGAATGCCTAATGCTAAAAATAGACTGACAGCATCAAATATGGATGAGAATGTAGACCCAACTGAGGGCTCATATATTATTGGTGGAAGTGGAAAGTGGTACAATCACTTTGAAAAATGGTTTGACAATAGTTACAAAATTAAACATATACTTACCCTGTAGCACAGAAATTGCTCATGAGGAGTGAAAGCATATGTTCACACACACATACACACAAACATATGCAAGAATCTTCATAGCAACTTATTCATAATAGCTCAAAACTAGAAACAGCACGGATGCCCACCAAGAGGAGAATAGATAAATCAATTGTGGCTTACTCATACAGTGGAATACTATTCGACAATAAGAAGGAATGCAACAGCATGGAGAAATCTCAAACACAGAGTACTCAGTGAAAGACATTTTAGATGAAAAAGTACCTACTGTATGATCTATATGAAGTTCTAGAACAGGAAAAACTAATGTATGAAAAAAAAAGAAGTGGTTGTTTCTGGGATGGTAGAAGCAAGAATGGACAGAGAAGGGGTGGGTATGAAGGAAATTTCTGGGGTTTCAATAATCTGTATCTTGATAGGAATTTGGAGTTGCACAAGTGTATGCACCTGAACTTCCTGAATGGTACATTTAAGGTTTTTGCATTTTATTGTATGTAGAATTTAGCTCAAAAGAAAAAATAATTCTGTAAAATCTTAAACTTTATTTAGTATTATGCATACTTAAACATTTGAGGAAATGTACTGATATCTGCAAGTTATTTGGAAAAGCATCAAAAAATAAGATGGATTGATAAATGGATAGTGGGATGGATAGATAATTATGTTATCCAGCAAGTAGAGCAAAAAGTTAATCTTAGAATCTAGGTGGTTGGTACATTTTTATTTACTGTAAACTTATTTTCTTTAAGCTTGATAATTTTCAAAATAAATGTTTAGGGAAAAAATCTAGTTTGAGGTAGAAATATAATATTTTACTATCATGCCTCATGTATTATAAAAATTCAAACAATATGAATATTTCATAGCTTTGTTATGTACCTCTTTGAGATGGTGAAGATGATAAGACATGCATTATTCACTCAATAGTTATTTATTCAGCAATTCATTATTAATCTTCCACAAGGACAGGCAAAATGTAGTCTGTTCCTGCCCTTACATTCTTTCTTTTTTCAAACCTATTTCTGATATTTTACCCTAAATATGTAGTTTGACCTTTTCTTTTTATTGAAGAATAATTGACATACAACATTGTATTCATACAATAGTGATTTAATATTTACATACATTATGAAATGGTCACTATAATAAGTCTAGTTACCATCTGTCACCATACCAAGTTGTTAGAATATTATTGACTATATTCCCTATGCTGTGCATTACATCCTGTATCTTACTAATTTTATAACTGGAAGATGTACCTCTTAATAACCTTCACCTATTTTGTCCATCTCCCACCTACCTCCCCTCTGGCAACCATCCATTTCTTCTCTCTATTTGAGTCCGCTTTCTGTTTTATTTTGTTTGTTTGTTTTGGGTTTTAGATTCCACATATAAATGAAATCATGTAGTATTTGTCTTTCTCTGTTTGACCTATTTCACTTGGCATGATACCCTCTAGGTTCATCCATGTTGTCACAAACAGCAAGATTTCATTCTATTCTATGGCTCGGTAATATTCCAATATTTATCCTTCTTTATCTGTTCATGTATGTACTGGCATTTAGGCTGCTTCCGTGTCTTAGCTACTGTAAATAATGATGTGATGAACATAAGAGTGCATATGTCTTTTCGAATTAGTGTTTTTGTTTTCTTTGGATAAATACCTGGAAGTAGGATTGCTGAATTGGATGGTAGTTCTTCTAATAAAGAAAGAACAGATCTTTATTTTATGATTATTCTGTTAATAAACAATATAGCATCTATATTAGATAAAGGAAAATTTTAAACAATTTTCCTTTAAAATCCTCAATACTGTTTAGACATATTACTTATATCTGATTTGAAATATTTTAAATAAAGAATAATGAACTTTATGAAACCAAGTTCTAGAGATAGATTTTATGGTGCTTTCCATATTGAACCAGTAACTAGCAAATTTTCTCCAATTAATATTTTTCATGTCTTTCATGTAAAGTACAGTCATAAAATATTAGTTTCTAAAGTTAATTAATCCAAAATAAAACCAACTGAATAAGTAACTTTAAAAAAATTCCTTTTTTCCCCCCTGAAACATAAGCCAGCAGCATCACAAGATTTTCCTTAATACCTACATAATGTAAATTACATCTGGCATGTCTCCTTACTAAAACCACAGTGCCCAGACATAACTAAAGTAAATAGCTTTAAGCAAGTTAATTTATAATCTCATCCAGTGAGTGTATATGCAGCTGTCAAAAAACATTATTCTTCTAGTTACTGACTTTAAATACAAATCCTATTATCTTTATTATTGAAATGCTAAAAGCAAGCATTGGACCAGTAAAACCTTGGATCCAGTCCTGTCTTCTTTCGGTTCTTTTCTTCTGCGAATTTACCCACCTAACCTTTTTCCTTAGCAATAGTCTTATTTCTCCTACAGAGTATCGAATATTTTCTTTAAACATTCCCAATGCTGAATTTTTCAAAAAGTCATGCAACTTTCCTATTTCAATCATAGCTGTACTATTTTCTCATCATCCACATGTGAAATCCAATCCATTCTTTTCTTAATCTAGTTTTTCTCTCAAAAACTTCTCATATCTTTTTTCTTTTTTCTCATTCTCACCAGCCTAGTTCAATGATCTTATACTGAGCTATTGTAATTGCTTTTAAAAGTAGAATTTATTGTTGCTCTTTCTCTAATTATTAAAAAAAATCACAAAATAAAAAATTTTAAAAAATTAAAGCATAATTAAAAAAAAGATTTATTTATTTATTTTTAGAAAGAGAGTGCAGGGAGGAGGAGCAGAGGGAAAAGGAGAGGGAGAGAGAGTCTCAAGCATACTCCACACTGAGTGAGGAGCCTGACGTGGGGCTCCATCTCATGACACTGAGATCATGATGTGAGCCAGAACCAAGAGTCCCATGCTTAACTGACTATGCCACCCAGGTGCCCCCAAAGTGTAATATTTGGTGCTGCTATGAGCTAGTTAAAACAACTAGCCACATTTTGTTGTACATACTTCTGGTTGCTTCTCATGTTTCTTCAAAAACATGATTTTTAATTGTGTATGTAACTTTTTCAAAAATACACCAAACTTTATACATTTAATCCCCACATTTGCATATTTATTTCATTACTAATTTCTTCTTTTTATAAATAGCACTGATATGGGTATCTATGTATATACATTTTTGTGAATCTCCAATTATTTCCTCCAGGTAAATGTCAAGAGGTGGAGTGAGTTAAATAATATCAATTACCAAAACTTTTAAAAAAATAATCTTTCCAAATTTCTTTCTAACCTACTTCTAGCAGTGTATGAGTGTTTTGCCACCTTTCAAACAAAAATCAGCATTATCATTTTAAAAAGATCAGTTTTATAGCTTAAATGGTATCTTAATTCTCAGCCTTATTTGTAACTGATAAAGTTCATTTTTTTATAAGAAAAATTTCTTTATTGGCCATTTTTATTCCATTCTGGGAATTACCAACTCATGTCTTCAGCTTGTTTTCTTACTGGAGGCTTTGTCTTTTGCTTATTTATTTTGGCATAGTTTTATAAATAGTGTTTCTGTCTCCAGCTTCTCTCAATCCCAAATAACCCCTGCTTTATTTCAAGAGAAATATAATTAATACACCATTTTCTTGTCCAAATTGTAAATGGCTCTTCTTTCCCCTTATAGAATCAAGACTGACATTCAAGGATTCTAATTTCTCTGTCTACCTAAGCCTATCAATAAGTATCACCATCCTCAACACCAAAGATATGTCCATCCTTACCAAGGGTATCCAAAGATATCCTTCCCTAATGGCTCCTCCCTCTCTTATCTATCTGAAACCTATCACTCCTGACTCACACCCTGCACAAATCTTATCCAGTTACCCCCAGCTCACGTGAATCTTTCCTGGTAGAGTTTCTAATTACTCTCATTATTCTACTTATATGCTCCTGGCCAGAAATCTGGAAGACTTTGCTGACACTTTCTTCTTCTTTACCTCCCGTAGTTGATCCATAACCAAGTACAGTTGACCATTGAACAACGTGGATTGAATTTTGGGGGTCCACTTATATGCAGATTTTTAAACAATACAGCACCGTCAATGTATTTTTCTCTTTTTTATGATTTTTGTAACTTTTTCTTTTTTCTAGCTTAATTTATTATAAGAATACAATGTATAATACATATAACATACAAAATATGTAATAATCAACTGTTTATGTTACCAGTAAGGCTTCCAGACTAATAGTAGGCAATTAGTAGTTACGTTTTTGGGAAGTCAAAAGTTATATGAAGATCTTCCACAGCAGGGAGGTTGGTGCATTGTTTAAGAGTCAGCTACTCTTTTTTTTTTTTTTTTTTCCGGGGGAGGGGTTGTTGCAGCGATTGGTGGGAGGGGCAGAGGGAGAAGGAGAAGGAGAGGGAGAATCTTAAGCAGGCTCCACCCAGCGCTGAGCCCAAGGTGGGGCTAGATCTCAGGACCCTGAGATCATGCCCTGAGTTGAAATCAAGAGTCAGAAACTTAATGTACTGAGCCACCCAGGTGCCCCAAGAGTCAACTGTACTCTTAATTTTATTTCATAAATGCAGCTTAAATTCTCTTACTTATCTGAACCAATATTGCCACTGTTCCAGACCACATCTTAATCCTGTACTACCTAGACTATGAGTAGTCCCTCCACTACATATTATTCATTGTCTCTTAGTAGTCAGAGTGACATTTTTAAAAGGCAAATTTGATCACAGTTCTTACCCTTCCTTAAAACTCTATCAGTAGATTTTTATTGCACTTAGGATAGATTCCAAAATTGTTTGCATAGCTTACAACATCCTGCAGGATCTGGCTGCTTTTCATCATCATCTTTCACTACTTCCCCTGCCCACAGCCTTGGTCACTGTCATCCTCAAATACCCTCCAACTTCTTTCGTTCTCATCAGCACTTTCCTATATCTTTCTTCCTCTGTGTTACTCTCTTCTTTGCACCCATACCCTATTCCTCCTGCAGTTGTCAATTTAAATGTAACTTCCTTAGGGTACACTTCTCAACTTTCTAGACTAGGTTAGGTTTCTTTATTACTGAGGTTTACAGCATGATCATGTATTTACAGCTGATCATGTATTTACTGATTACCTCAGTTTACAGCAAATCCCTCTACACTGCTTATGATAATTTTAATCCCTGACCCCTTCTTTCTTAATTTCTTGATTTCTTGATTTCTTTCTTTCTTTTTTTTTAAAGATTTTATTAATTTATTTGAGAGAGAGAGAATGAGAGAGAGCACGAGAGGGAAGAGGGTCAGAGGGAGAAGCAGACTCCCTGTTGAGCAGGGAGCCCGATGTGGGATGCGATCCCGGGACTCCAGAATCATGACCCTAGCTGAAGGCAGTAGCTTAACCAACTGAGCCACCCAGGCGCCCCTCCTTCTTTCTTTCTTTCTTTCTTTCTTTCTTTCTTTCTTTCTTTCTTTCTTTCTTTCTTTCTTTCTTTCTTTCTTTCTTTCGAGTAAAACGATAGAAGTTTATTAAGTGAAGATAAAGAAATAAACTCTGAATAGTGAGAGGGGTCCTGACATGGTTGCCAAGGAGGACCTTTAGGGTTGGTCTTTTATAGAAAGCTAACCAGGGAACTTAGATCCTTTTAACATCTCTAGTGATAACATCTTCAATGGCTTACTTCCATTTTAGGGTCTGGTTATTCTTTGTTGGTCACAGGTGATTATCATAAAGACACCCACCCCACATGACCCACTCCACATGCCTAGGGCAGGGTGGTCCGATTTGTCCCCTTATCTCTGGTTTCCCCACACCTCCACATTTTGGGGATTTCTGTGAGCTGGATCACATAATCCCTACCTATCTCTCCCTACCTACCCCTTACTCATTTCTCCCCCTGGAATAGTAACCCTAACTGCCATTAGGGAATGGGACGATGACCGCTCTGGCTGCTTCCTGCTGAAATGGAGCCATGGGCTGTGTGGCAGTTAGAATCTATCCAGGGGTCGGTCCAGGGGCTTGTGGTATGGCTCCAGGGGGTCCCAATGGGCAGCAAACGGTACATGTATCAGCACATGCAAAAGGATGAACATAAAACAAGTATTAGGCCCAAAATTATGATCACATCCCTTAGATAAGATCCCCAATTACCAATTTTGTCAAAGAGATCAGTGGATATCTTGATCTTATTTAATTGATCACAAATGTCCCCTATTAATTGGGACACCTTGCAGGAGTTAACTGTATTGTTAAAACAACACATGAGGAATGGTGTAGCAATGGTAGACAGTCAATAGTGGTTCTCGAGAAGTCCTTCTCTGAATTTATTTCTTGGCTGAGTGAATTTAGTGCCTGGGAAGTATCATTTAGAGTCCTGCTGAGCAAGCAAACTGTTTTGCTTAGTTTATATTGCAGTCCTAACATAAGTCCTCGAAGCCCCATAGTGAGCTCTGAGGCTATTTTTACCAGGAGAGCTGTTGTATGCTTGGTTAAAGCCTTTGTTTGCAATTGTATTGTCAGTAGAGGTGGCTTCTAGGATAAAAGACTATGAGGGATGAAACCATCAAGAAGCCCTTTTTGTTTGAGGTCCAGCCATAACAATATCCTAATTACAAGGAATCACTGGCAAATGGAGAAGACGTCTCAGGAGATAAGGTCATCCTCAAGAAAGCAGGACCATCCACTCTCTCCATGGGGTACGCTCTGGCTTTTAAAGAGCTATTTTGTCATCCCAGCCACATAGAATTGGTCAAGATGATAGCTGAGTTATACAATTGTTGGGGAATCTATCTCATTTCCCAGTTGTTCAAGTAATCATATGCCCATGGGGTCCTGTTATCCCCACAGAATGAAAGGCAAAGAGACTGTCTATACGTGAGTTATTGTGGCAATTTCTCTGAAGTTTACCTCAAGTTATCTGGCTTAGGCAAACAACATTCAAAGACAATCAGAGCTAAAACTTAGCATCCACAATGGAGTGTTATTGAAACATATTTTCTCTATAATAGCCGTCATTTCCAGAGATAGCCAAATAAGACTAATTTGTTTGAAAACAAGTCCAGTTTTAACAAATGGCATAATTATTTGGTATGTTACATTCAGGTATAAGGTCTCTCTCTCTCTCTCTCTCTCTCTCTCTGTTAAATAAATAAATAAATAAATAAATAAATAAATAAATAAATAAATAAAAATTAAGAATTTGTTCTTCTTGTAACAGGGCACCATTGGAAGCATTGGTTATTTTACCAAGGCTTTGACTGGAATGTCATGCATAGACTCAGAAATGACCAAACAGCTTTAAGGAACTAAGGTTGACTTATGAAACCTGGAGACATAAAGCCCCTTGAAAATGTTTGCCTGATACCTTGCTTACAGAGTTCCCAGCAACCTCACCAGGTGAGTAAAGAATGTCACTTCCTGGCAGGTGCAGGAACCTCAAGGATATATTGGGGACCTTGTGAAGAGGAATCTGTCCAAATCTATAGGTATTGCAGTCATGTCTAATGGCAAGTACTTGGCTTGGCTTCTGGCCTGGAGAGGTTACTACAAGTACAACCTAGAGATTCCTTATAAAAACTTCCAGCAAACTGGGAGCACCTGGGTGGCTCAGATGGTTAAGCATCTGCCTTTGGCTCAGGACATGATCCCAGGATCCTGGGATTGAGCCCCACATCTGGCTCCCTGCTCAGCGGGGAGCCTGCTTCTCCCGCTCCCTCTGCTGCTCCCCCTGCTTGTGTTCTCTCTCTCTCCCTCAAATAAATAAATAAAATCTTAAAAAAAAAAAAAGTTCCAGCAAACTGGAAACTTCCAAAGGCTCTATATGATCATTCTTGCTGAGCTTATGTAAATAATTATGCCATTTGTTAAAACTGCCCCATTCTTGCAGTTATTTGTTTCACAAAAGCAGGGATCATGTCTGTATTTTTCAGCATTGGATGCCAAGTATCAAGCAGAATGTCTTGCAAAAACAAGAAACTCAATAACATTTTGTGGCCTGGAAAAATGGAAAACCTGATTTATCTATGACAACAGTACTTACTTGTTATTCTCCAAATTGTCCCTGGGGTTTGTATTTCCCTAAGTATATTTCCTCTTTTCCAAGTCAAAGATCATGTTCTACTCTATAATCCCCATAGCAGAGAGCAGTTTTGCAAAACGGCAGACATTAAATATATAGCTGTTGAGATAAATGTGTGGTTGAATAGTCAGAACACTGACCTTTTCCAAAGAAATTGAAGGACAGGTAGTCAAAGCAAAATTTGGTACTGAGGGAAAACAGAAGACAGTGGGTAAAAACATCTGTACTGGTCAACTGGGGATTGATTAGTAATCAAATTATTAGTTTTGATGATGTTCTCAGTTTAACCAGTTGCCAGGTATCTAAAACTAACATTCCTAACTGAAATCTGTGTTACTTTTTCTTTGAGAGAAAGCAAGATCATTTCTTTCCAGAAATCTGTTAATGCAGAAAAATTAATTTGCTTGAATGCAATTCAAATTAAGAGATTGAATTAATTCAAAAATTGGCGTTTTCTTTTACATAATGGTAAGTATTATTAGCTGTTTTTTATTGTCCCATCAAATGATTCTTTTAAGGAGCAGCTCAGTCAAGTAAAGAGGCATTGAAGAGTAGGTAATAAGGACAAGGAAAATCCAAAATCAAATTTTGAAACAAAAATATTGTTAAGTTGGAATTATTTAGTTGCAACCTAACCCAGTTGGGACACAGGTCAGATCTGGTTCCCTCTCAAGGCCATAATTAAGCATAGGCAGCAGCTCAGGGCATTATCTTCTTTTAGAACAGAAATGCCTCATTTCCTCAGATCCCAAGTGGAACCTAAACCCAGCATCAGTTAGCCACTGCCAAACTATTCGGTATCTCTGCATGAGTATTTATCCCAGGTTCTACTGTGTCTCAGGTTGGAGCTTGCCCTTTATTCCTGCCATCCACATCTACCTCATGAGAAATAATTTCTTTGTAATATATCTTTACAGTGTCTTTCTTTTTTTTTTTATGTTCAGTTAGCCAGCGTATAGTACATCATAAGTTGTTGTTGTAGTGTTCAACAATTGATCAGTTGCATATAATACCCAGTGCTCATCCCAACATGTGACCTCCTTAATACCCATCACCCGGTTTCCCTATCCCCCCACCCCCCTCCCTTCTGTAACCCTCAGTTTGTTTCTCAGAGTCCAGGTTTTTCTCCCTCTCTGATCTCTTCCCATTCAGTTTTCCCTCCCTTCCTCTGTGGTCCTCCGCTCTATTCCTTATGTTCCATATATGAGTGAAACCATATGATAATTGCCTTTCACTTAGCATAATTCCCTCCAGTTCCAACCATGTCGAAGCAAATGGTGGGTATTTATCCTTTCTGATGGCTGAGTAATATTCCATTGTATATATGTACCACATCTTTTTTTTCTCTCTTGTTTTTTTTTTTTTATTATGTTCAGTTAGCCAACATATAATACATCATTAGTTTTGATGTAGTGTTCAATGACTCATTAGTTGCATATAACGCAGTGCTCATCACCACATGTGCCCTCCTCCTTCATGCCCATCACCCAGTTACCCCATCCTCCCACCCCCCCTTCCTTCTGTAACCCTCAGTTTGTTTCCTGGACTCCAGAGTCTCTCATGGTTTGTCTCCCTCTCTGGTTTCTTCCCATTCAGTTTTCCCTCACTTCCCCTGTGGTCCTCTGCATTTTTCCTTATGAACCTTTCTTTTGAAACAGTGTAGCCATATGAATTCCTGGCCCTAGTTGCTGAGTTCCTTGAGAGGTGTCAGAATGCAAATTTGAGTTTGAGAACCAAAGAGAACTGATTTGCTCTTCAGAATTGAAGAAGAATTAAGCACTTTAAGAGAGAACTTTAGGAGTAAGGGAGAATGGCCAAGCTAGCCTTTGGGAAGGTAGAGTATGTATGTGTTTTGGGGGCAGGTTGAGGGAGGGATGGAAGACTGCCTGCTCCACCAAATCTCTAGTTGAGTGCACTAAAGCCTATAAAATACGCAGTCTGAGTGGACTGATTGTGCAAACTATTGAAGGGGCTAAGATTCATGTTTAAGTTGGTTGGAGATAAAACAGGGGAGCCAAAAGAGACAGAGTCCTGGCAGAAGCAAGAATCTCTGAAGGGTAATTACTGAAGAAGAGAGTGTGGTAAAGTCTTTGAACCTCCACAGCTTACACTCAATTTAGGTAGCTGCACACAGGCCAGGTATCTAAAACTACACTCCTAACTGAAATCTGTGTTTCTTTTTCTTTGAGAAAAGACAAGATTATTTCTTAAGGAAAACACAGTGATTTTCAGTGACATTAAAGGTAAGTTAGTTAAAATAACAAAGGAGCCAAACAAAGAAGCAAGTTAAAATCATCTAAGTTATTTTTAAGGGAAAACAATCCTATGAAAAAATCAGTGTTTCACTGAAATATTATGCAAATTATAAAAATATAAATTACAATCCTATTTCTTCCATTAATGGTTTTATCTCAAACCAAGTCACTTTACAATCTTGTTCAGAATGTCTTATTTGTAACATGTGATTGAAAATATTTGCATGTGACAGGGCTAGGTGATCTCCTGAGAATATTATATCTCTCAGAAATACTATCCTTATCTGCATAACTGAATTGAATATTTAAATATATATTTTGTTCCCATTACTAGTGATTCAATTAGCTAAAACCAGACATACCGATTAGTAAAATGAATATCCTTAAATAGTTAATTTTCTTAATTTTAGTAAAGGACTCATGACAAATGATATCTGGGTAGGCAAGGGAAAATAAAAGCACGTTTTCTAAGAGAGTCTGAATGATAATGTTATTTTCCATAAATAGATGATTGAAAAATTTATTCTATCCTTATTTATGGATATCCTTTGCTATATTTTGAGATAAACCCTTAGACTATATGTAGCAGCAAATAAATGTGCAAATTTATCTGTTAGATAATATTTCAAATTATGCCATTAAACAATACTTTTATTTCAAAACCTAGATTACATTGCTGTTAATTTCTGATTTTCTGTTTGTTTTTGTTTTTTTTCATTTTGATCTGATCCCATTTTTCTCTGAGTGAGTCCTACCTCTGTTAAAGTCTTAGAACACTAAGCCAGTACATAACCATAACACAGGTGTATGTGAAAATGCATTATTTAAAAAATATATTTAGGGTGGCTCAGCTGTTAAGAGTCTGCCTTCCGCTCAGGTCATGGTCCCAGGGTCCTGGGATCGAGCCCCACATCGGGCTCCCTGCTCACCTGGAAGCCTGCTTCTCCCTCTCCCACTCCCCGTGCTTGTGTTCCCTCTCTCACTGCGTCTCTCCCTGTCAGATAAATAAAATCTTAAAATAAATAAATAAATAAATAAATAAATAAATAATATATTTGCATGTAAATGTAATCTGTATTATTGGTATTTTTTAATTTACGTCCAAGGAAATTGAGACTCAGATGTTAAGTGAAGTCTAATATATCACTGTCAGTGGGAGGGTAGAATTCAAATCCTGATTTCTAACTTAAATTCATCTTCTTTTGACTTTACCAAGAAATGGAGAAACCAGAGGTAATAGAGATAGAGATATATGGCACCAAAAAACAAAGTCACTTTTTGTGACCCCAAATATTTAAAGGGTTCAGTTGATTCGCATTTTCATAGCATTATGAGTTCCTATCGGCACCAGCCATGTGAAAAACGGACTAACCCCTCTGTGAGGAGATTAGCTCATGTGCTCCATCGCTCTCCCTTTAATTAGCTGAATAATTGCTTCAGCTTTTCAATTCTTTGTCCACAGAGACTTGAGACTCAACTTTCATTGCATGAAAATCACGTTCAGATTTTTCAAAGATAATTTGTTCAGTTTCGTTCACTGCAACGATTGACAGCTGTTCTGAAAGAACAAAACCCAGACAAAGCCAAGCGCCGAGAATCACTGATCCATGACATAACGTTCCCCGTCCCTGGGGAAAAAAGCACCCAGGTTTATAATTTATTAATATTTTATAGCATTGTATATGTTTATATACTTTATATGAAATGGTATCTTTTGTCTATATTTATATTTTTATATATCTATTTCTGGATCTTAATTAGTAAGTATTTTTAAGATATGTGAGGTCCCCAAGACTGAAACACATTTAGTCAAAGTAAAATCAGAAGGAAGACAGGATGCATCATGGACTGTGCAGAGATACAGAAATTAGAAATTCAAATGTAATATAAACTTGACCATACCCTTTTTTATACATGACCTTGAATTTTATGTTTTTTATATATTTCTTATTGTCTTTGAAATGAGGTTTGGCCTAATCACAAAGGCAATTAATTGATTCCATAATAACAAGGGAGGAAATCATTTTATTTAACTGGATTCAGCTCCGTATTTGGAAGGTCGCATAATTGCATAGCATATAAAATCCTAACATTTAGAGGCAAACTGCCCTTGAATGGTTTAAGCTGTTTCAAACCATCATGTGTTTGTGTGTGTAACATGTGACGTACAATAGCCAGTTTTTTGCCATCTGTAGTGTTGCCCTTAGCAACAGAAAAGCATGTGACAGTGCTTATGTGACTCCACTGGCCCTGCAACAGTGTGTGGAAGGATTTAAACAAAATGAAACAGACAGAAATATTGATCCAGACAACTGGAGTTTTCAAGTGTTATTGCAATGATAATGCAGACCGTTAAGAGAAGTAAGGAGCAAAGAAAATAAGCAGGGAAAACTGGAAAGAGAGACTAGGGCAACGTAAAGGGGTATGTTTTCCAGAGGTTACTGTAAAGTTGAATTTAAATTATGTGCACGTAAAAAAATTATGTGCATGTAGAACAAATGTGAGCATTTTATTTATTTGTCCCCATCATTTATACTTAGTAAAGAAGGCTCAGCTGTATTCTGCTGCTTGATATGAAAAGGGATAGTTCTAGAATCACAAACACCTTCCTCTATTACCATCACAGTTACGAAAAAGATTGGGGATTCCATTAACAATAACCATGCTCATTTAAAGAAAGCTAGAGAAATACATTTTCAGAGGAGATTCTTTTTCTGGAGTTCATAGAACAGCTTAAATGGAATAGAATTATGAGATCACAAAAAAGGAATAACATATATAATGTCATATATATTATATAATCATGCCAAATGCAAAACCATAAGATGTTTTCAAGTGTAATATTTTTTTGAATTTGAAACAATAATAAAACTATGAGAGGGAAGATCCTATAGTGTGCATGTTCAACTTAGTTTTACTCCATTAAGAAACTCTGGCTCTTTGTCTTTAATCAGAAAGAAAAAATGCAAATGTAACAACATAAGGACCAATGTCAGGTGCATCTCACGTAGACAAGTAGGCTTCTGTGCCTTGTAATCCTTCCATGTAAGTTTCAGTGGAGTATTTAATATTCTACTGTAAAGAGAACAATATTGTGAAGAGAACTATGGTGAAAAGAACAAATCTCAAAAGGGAAAATACCTTCACTTTTATTATCTTATGTTTACTCTTGTAACATAATACATAATACGTGAACTTTACACTTATGAAATCGTTCAATTGATAGGAAAACCAACAAATACTGAGCACTTGTGATATTAGGTTTCTGGATATGATCTCATACTGCAAAAGCAGTATGAAGTACATGGTATTATACCCATTTTATAGGTGAAAAAGGTGAAGCTATTAGCTTAAGTGACTGTCCCAAGGCTATTATTTAAGAATTGAGTCTATATTTTCACCCAAGCCTCATACCATACCCTTGCTTGCCACTAAGCCACCTAGAAGGAACTCTGTGTGCATTCACATTCAATATCATAAGGTCTTGTACAATTGCAGGAGGTGGGCAGTACATTTTAACTCTGAGCTTCCAAAAAGTCAAACCAATAAGCTAAATACACTGTCAGTTATAATTCTCTAATATTTTCAACAGATATTTATTCTGTACCTCCTCTGTGTGTACAGACATGGTACTAGGCATTAGACATAAAATGGAGGGGCAGCAGACCTAGTTGTTGCCTTATATACTAATCAGAGTTCTCCAGAGAAGCCAAGTCAAAGGAGATCTATCTATCTATCTATCTATCTATCTATCTATCTATCTATCTATCTATCATCTATCTATCAGCTGAGATGTGCCGCAATCTGTGCTTTGCATGCTGGGGACCCAGGACGGTTGGTGATATAGATTCCAATCTGAATCTAAAGACCTGAGAACCAGGAGCACTGGGGGCAGAACATCACGTCTCAGTTCAACAGTCAGGTAGAGAGCAAATTCAACCTTCCTCCACCTCTTTGTTCTATTTAGACCTTCAAGAGATTTCAGGATGCCCATCCACATGGGGGAGGTTATGGGGGACATCTGCTTTATTTAGTTCACCAATTCAAATGCTAATCTCTTCTAGAAACACTCTTGGGGATACATCCAGAAAATAATGTTTAACCAGATATCTAGCATCCCGTGGCCCAGTCAAAATGACAAATTAAATCCACCATCAAAACTTCTATGTTCTAACCTTGCCTCATGTAATCATGGCCTCATGGAATTACCATGCCCTGCCCTCTTAGTCTTCATTGAAATAGTGAAATAAAACATTACTCAAATATTTTATTTTCTGTCTCCCCAATAAGAATACCATTGCTATAATTCACCGCATAGAACTCTGTCCCCATAATTATATTTCAAAGAATGGTTAAAGTAATCACACCTAAATATATCATTATAAACTATGGGAGGGGACATTTTGGTTTTATAAAGTAGGGGGAGAGGGGCAATGTCAGACAGCGTTAGGAATGAGAAAGAGGTATGAAAATAGAGACTGACAGGAAATGACACTTAAGGAGTTTGGCTACAAATGGGAAGAACAGTGAAGGGAGGCCATAGCTAGAAGTAGAAGTAGAGACAGGGCAAGTGTTTTAAATGTTTCTGTTTAATTTTTCTTTGTTGTGGTTTTTTAAGGTAGGAGAAACTTGAACAGGTTCAAGTGTTGCTGAAATTGTGGCAGACTGCTAATTGGCCCTCAAAAGTTAATTCTCTTTTTCCACAGAAATAGTTTTAGCTGGGCACGTGGCTACTCAGCCGAAGACTGTATTTCTCAAATTCCCTGGCAGCCAAGTGTGGCCATATGACTAAGCTGGAGCCAATGAATGGTATATGAGTGGAAGGGAATTTTTACAACCTCCTCCTCCTCTGTAAGTCTTACTTAAAATGGACTTTTGTGCTTTCTACTTCTGGTCTTCCTCTCCTCCTACAGGCTGGAATGTGGAAGCTGTGGTGACTTAATCCAACCCTGTGGAAGAGGACAGGAGAAGGGAACCCAGGTCTGTGAATGGATCAGAAACACGCCGCAGTTCAGCTCGAGACAAATTAGGTAAGAGAGAAATAAGCATTTTTCTTGTTCTACCTCTTTATTTTGGAGTCTCTTTTTCCTAGATGCATAGCCTACATGGATTTAGTGAAGAGGGAGAAGTTAGAAGGACCAGTAGAAGTTGGTAAGATTCATAAGAAGTTAGAATTTAGAATTAAGAATGACACTGTATATTACCATATGAGTATTATATATGTATACACATAAAGATACATATCTGTATCTATCTATATCTATATCTAATCTATATCAACAACTATATATATCTTTCCTGGCTCTGAGACTTCAGAGAAATTTCTTTGGGATCTTCAGATCTTTAAGATACTAAAAGACATTATAAAATATACAAATACATATATATATGAAATATACATATGCAACTGCTTACTGAATGTTTCTCAGTGCCTATATATGAACTTGTCAGAACCCTATTTAATAATATTAGTTTTTATTAATATTAATTTATTAATATTTAATAAATATTACTGTGAGGTTCCAAATTGATAAAGGTATATGTCTGTGGTGATCTGGCTTAATATGACATATATTTGGAATATTTAGAGACACAGGTGATTGTATCTTTTTCTTTTTTTTAAAGATTTATATATTTATTTGACAGAGAGAAAGAACAAGCAGGGGGAGCTGCAGGCAGAGGCAGAGGGAAAAGCAGGCTCCCAGGGAGCCTGATGCAGGACTTGATTCCAGGACCCTGGGATCATGACCTGGGCTGGAGGCTGATGCTCAACTGACTGAGCCACACAGGTGCCTCGCTTGCATCTTTTTCTTACAAACAAGCTTTTGATAAGAATTAGCAAAATATTTAAGGTTTTATCCTTAATAAAAATTTAAGATACTCAAATTCTTATTTGAATACTAATTCAAATATCTATTTTCTTAAATCAAAGATCTAACTCAAATATCTAATATACTATCAAGAAGTAGTTCAAAGGAATATGTTAATGGAATACCAATTTATAAAGGATTGCTTATTCTATCTCATGCTTGTGATTATGTGTAGGAAAGCAGTAAAAGAAACAATAAGAACAGGAACACACGTATATGGCAAAAGCTCTACGCTTGTGGCAAAGGCCAACCATTCCCCCATCATTCAGTACTGAAAACAGTACATGCTGAAAACAGCAATGATGGTGGATAAGATGGTTAGGCCTACAGAGGTCGGCTCTCCCATCTCCTGCAGCCCCTTAGATAATGCCTCACTACGACCCATGCTGATAGTCACATACAACAGTTCCTTGCTTCCCCTCACGTGATTGCTTTCTTGAGTTGTTTTCTTCTTTGCTCCCACATGCTTTACATTCTATAATAATAAAACTGAGAGTCCACTGGACTCCGAGCTTCACCTCCACGCCTGAACTTCTTGGCAGTCCCTGGTGATGCAGCCCCTTTGGGCTTCTCTCTGTTCCAACTTACTGGACTCAGAGTAATCATTTTGTCTCTCAACGAATGTGCTAAGCAACAATTATGGTGAATTCTGATTAAATATGATCCTGCCTTAAGTCTGAGTCCTAAATATAATTGCTTTTGTTTGCTTGACATGTTGCCCTAGCCATGTCAAGAGCCAAGAACAGCCTCTAATCTGGTCTTTAAAAATGTCATAATCAGGGGCGCCTGGGTGGCTCAGTTGGTTAAGCATCCAAGTCTTGATTTCGGCTGGGGTCATGAGATCAAGGCCTGTGTTGGGTTCTGCTCTTAGCAGGGAGTCCACTTGAGATTCTCTCCCTCTCCCTCTGCCCCTCCCTCATGTTCATGTTCTCCCTCCCTCAAATAAATATACAAATCTTTTAAAAAAGTAATAATCAGAACCTCATTTTTTTGAACAAACTTGCAAACTTACATAAATGCAAATATACTCTTTCCAGCAAAAGTGTGTCCTCTCTGCCTGTCCCAGATAAACAGCATTAGCATTCACTAGTACAGTATTTTTATGGCATTAGAAACAAATGAATTTAGATACAACCTTTTATAACCTTTCATTTATCTTATTCATAAGAACATAAGCTTTTGTACACTTGACAGTTTGCTACAGTGTTTCTCAACTTTTAGTTGGCTACTTACTCGTCCCATGACCAGTGTCTGGCTGGATACCACCTTCAGGGCAGGGAGGAAGCAAGGAGTTTACCACAATAGCCAAGACTGCTTGTTCAAATGCCAGATCTTTTCTCTTCCTAATCACAAGTGGTTGTGCAAGTTATTTCATGGCTCTCTGCCTCAGTTTCCACATCTGTGGACAGGGTACCTACCAGAAAACTTTGTGAAAGTTAAACAAGATAATTTATAGAATTGTAGTTGAAGAATATTCAAGAAATAGAGTGGTAAAAATATCCTAAATTTTTTGCACCTCATTTACACATATACACTCATTATTCAATCTAGATATTTGTTTTTTCCTTAAGAATAAATATTATCTCACTAATACTACACTGTTATTAACAAAATTTGCAAATTAGGAAACATTGTTAAAAACACCTTTGAAAACATGAAATAAACCCCTAAGATCTTAGGAACAGATTTTAAAATGTATAGAAAGCTGAAAGTTCATATATAAAATATTTGTATACTAAATTTTAGCACTACCATATCTTTGTCACAGTTTAAGCTTTTAAAATAATAATTCTAATAAATGAATGTATGCACAGTGTGCATAAAACTGGAACTTTAGTTCAGTGTTCAGTTATGTCCATTGATATTACTCATTGCTGTTTTAAGTGTGAAACAGAGAGTCCTTACATGTGCAATTTCTTCATTTCTTCCAAACAAACCAGCTAAAATTATATAGAAGTGAGGAAAAGAATTAGAGGCTTTAATGATGGTCTCTACTGCAATTTGGCAAAGCCTAATCCATTTGGAATCTGCTGGTTCTAAAATTGCTGATAATCTGTACCTGTTTGCCCACCTTTCATTTATTCTGAAAACTGTGGGTTTGTGCATGGAGTAATAAATTATGATGGAGAAAAAGTATTTTGGAGTTTATTCTTTCAAATACCTTTTAATGCTATATACTGAAGTTTTGCTCCAAATGGGGAATAAAGGATAGATAAAGCTCAGTTTGGGAGTTCAGCCTGGGAAGATCCAGAGGCAGGGATAGCAAGAACTTATTATGGGCTTAAGGAAGAGGAAATAGGAAATAATTCTCAGTGTCTTTTCAATATTGATAAGAATCCACAAAGAATGTGTTGTGTATGACATCTTACTCTCTTTCCTCTACTGAGAGCAATATGTCCAGAGAAACATACCAAAAAATAAGATACAGATAAAAAGATGCAAAAGAACATGGACAGGGACAAATATAGTAGATAATTTGTGGGGTTTTTTTTCCCTGTTAAGGAAAATTCAATCCCTTTTTCTCCCTCTCTGGTTTCAAAAAAAAAAAAAAAAAATTGTGGTGCTTTTAAAAAGCATGAGACTTTTGATTAACAGAGTTTCTGACATTAATCCAAACCCTGAAGTTCTAATATTTGACAGAATAAAACAAAATAAGGTTAACCTTTCCAAAGTTTTTGAAAAGGCTGTTATGTTTCTTTAGGACTTGGATGTTACAAAAAAATTGTACAGTTGATTTTTACTTTAATTTCTTGATCTTGGACTTTCCAACCTCCAGAACTGTGAGAAATAAATTCCTGTTGTTTATAAGCCATCCAGATTAGGGTCTTTTGTTATAGCAGCTCAAATGGACTAAGAAATTGGGGATTAGGGCTCCACTCTTAAGACCTCATTTTACCTTAATTATTTCTTTAAAGGCCTTCTCTCCAAATGCAGTCACTTTAGGGATTAGGGCTTCAATTTATGAATTTGGGAGGGGACACAATTCAATCTGTAACAGTGACTATATATATATATATATATATATATATATATAATATTTATTTTAGCATTCTATTTTTCCTTTTCTTTCAGGTTGAATAAATGGAAATATTGCTGGTTTTATACCCTTTACTGTAAGCATATTGTCCTTGCTATGAACTAATTTTTTATGAAGGACTGTATATAGATGTATATGTGTGTATATTCATTCATTTATTCATTCCATTCTCTTCCCCCAGTCTTATTTCTATTTCTATCCAAGTAGTTTGTAATTGTTTGTTCCTGAAAAAAAGTTTTATTTGTGAGCATAAGTTCCACCCATGATTCTCAATGGTGGTGTCCTACCTCCTAGAAACTACTTGGAAAACCTGTGGTAATACTGTCCTAATAATTGAGAGGATCATAGTGGCTTCTAGTGGATAGGGTTCAGGATTGACAGCTGCCATATAATGTGAGGACAACCCATAGAAACTGGGTCCTATACTACTTTTGAATGTCCCATGTTTATAATTATCTGAGCTAGAAAATAATGGAGTTTTTATATAAGCTTGAAGTATTTTATGCAGTTTTAATATAAACTGACTGTTTTTTTCAGGAATGCTACTACCACACAAATCAAAGGAAGTCTATAATTGTGTTGATTAGAATTTACTAAGATTTGGTCACCATTTTGTAAAATTCTCTCTCATGTCAGTGCTGTCCATGGTGTTTGAGTTACCAATGCAGCAAGCCTATCAGTATGTATTTGTCTCTATCTCATTCACAGTAATTGCAAGCATCTACTTTTTTATCTTGTTATGCATAAGCATTTTCATATTGAAATACATATTATTTTATCATAATTACTTTCCTGTTATTTCTTCTTTATTTTGAAATTAAGGCATAATATCTAATTTTTTTTAAAGATTTTATTTATTTGACAGAGAGAGACACAGTGAGAGAGGGAACACAAGCAGGGGGAATGGGAGAGGGAGAAGCAGGCTCCCCACCGAGCAGGGAGCCAGATGCAGGGCTCAATCCCAGGACTCTGGGATCATGACCCGAGCCGAAGGCAGACGCCCAACGACTGAGCCACCCAGGAGCCCCCGGCATAATATATAATTTTCACATAGCGTAGATGGATTCCCTTCCTCCTTCCCTTCCTTCCTTCATTCCTGAAGTATTACAAACGTTTGTTATAAAAAGAGGTATTGGGTCTGATAGGGTTGTGAATTATTTATTTAATGAGTTATTTTTAACTGCTGCATGGTACTCTAAGGTGTGCATCCACCATATTTGCCTATAGGCTCTCAAATGATGGACACTTAGCTTGTCTCCTACTCTCCAGAGACCCAATCCATGCTGAGTAGGAACATCTTGCTAATGTCTCCCTTTGCAAGCATGTGAATTACACACACACACACACACACACACACACACACACACACACACACACACACCCCATATGACTTCTCAGCTCTAGAAATAGCTTAGTGACATGTGAATTTCCCTGGAATATTTATAGAACTGCAAAGTCATAAGGTATATGTATACATCATTTGATTACATACTGCCAGACTATTCTCCAGAAAGTCTACACTAGTTTGTACTCGAGTAACAATACTATATCTTTATATTGCTACCAACTTGGCCCTTATCCAGGCTTAACTTTTCACTAGGCCAATATGCTAATGTCGTATCTTGTCGCTGTTTAAATATCTTGTTGCTGTTTATTTATTATTTAAATATTTTTAAATTTAAATTCAATTAATTAACACATAATGTATGATTGGTTTCAGAGGTACAGGTCTGTGATTCATCAGTCTTATATAACACCCAGTGCTCATCACATCACATGCCCTCCTTAATGCCCATCACCCAGTTACCCCATCCCTCCACCCTCTCCCTTCCAGTAACCTTCAGTTTGTTTCCTGAGATTGAGAGTCTCTTATGGTTTGTCTCCCTCTCTGGTTTCTTCTTCTTTCATTTTTTCCTCTCTTCCCCTATGATCCTCTGTTTTGTTTCTTAAATTCCACATATGAGTGAGATCATATGATACTTGTCTTTCTCTGATTGACTTATTTTGCTTAGCATAATACCCTCTAGTTCCATCCACATCATTGCAAATGGCAAGATTTCGTTGTGGTTTTTTTTCTGATGGCTGTATAATATTCCATTATATATATATATACATATATATATATATATGTATATATATATACCACATCTTCTTTATTTATTCATCTGTCGTGGACATCTGGGCTTTTTCCATAGTTTGGCTATTGTGGACATTGCTGCTATAAACATTGGGGTGCATGTGCCCCTCCAGATCACTACATTTGTATCTTTGGGGTAAATACCCAATAGTGCAATTGCTGGGTCATAGGGTAGCTCTATTTTCAACTTTTTGAGGAACCTCCATACTGTTTTCCAGAGTGGCTGCACCGACTTGCATTCCCACCAACAGTGTAGGAGGGTTCCCCTCTCTCCTCATCCTCACCAACATTTGTCGTTTCCTGACTTGTTAATTTTAGCCATTCTGACTGGTGTGAGGTGGTATCTCATTGAGGTTTTGATTTGTATTTCCCCGATGCCCAGTGATGTTGAGCACTCTTTCATGTTTTTATTGGCCACCTGGATATCTTCTTTGCAGAAATGTTTGTTCATTTCTTCTGCCCATTTCTTGTTTGGATTATTTGTTCTTTGGGTGTTGAGTTTGATTAGTTCTTTATAGATTTTGGATACTAGCCCTTTATCTGATATGTCATTTGTAAATATCTTCTCCCATTCTGTTGATTGTCTTTTGGTTTTGTCAACTGTTTCCTTTGCTGTGCAAAAGCTTTTTAGCTTGATGAAGTCCCGATAGTTCATTTTTGCCTTTGTTTACCTTGCCTTTGGAGACGTGTCTAGCAAGAATTTGCTGCAGCCAAGGTCAAAGAGGTTGCTTCCTGTGTTCTCCTCTAGGATTTTGATGGATTTCTGTCCCACATTTAGGTCTTTCATCCATTTTGAGTCTATATTTGCGTATGGTGTTAAGAAATGGTCTCTTGTTGCTGTTTAAATGTACATTCCTGGTGTGCATGTCTCTGTGTGTGTGTCAGAGTTTCTTTATAGCTATTAAACCCCTGTTAGTTTTAAACACTACAAATATCTTCTTCCACCTGTTATCTGTTAACTTTGTCTATAGAGTCCTCTGTTAATCAGAAAAACTTAATATTTATTGTATTCAAATTTTTTGCAGATGATTTGTGTTTAAGAAGTCTTCCTTAACTCCTATGTCATGAAGATATTTTATATTTTGTTTTATTAACTTTATGGATTTATTTTTCATAACTAAGATTTTATTTTAGTCCATCTGACTTTCACCTTTGTATTAGAGTTAGTTAGGGATCCTTTTATTTTTCACCATCTAACAAGTTGTTTTTCCCAGGATCTCCACTAAATATTCTTATATTTGACTTGGATATATGGTGTTAAATTGATCACTTATTTAATATCCATATATACACAGATCTGCTTCTGAGCACTCTGTTCTATAGAGTGTTATTTTTTTTTTTTCTGATTATGCTACACCTATCTGCTCTATTTGGCTTTGTTATGATTTAAGATCTGGAAATATATACCCTCAATCTTTTCTTTCTTGTGGTTGACTTAGGCATTGATTAACCTTTATTCTTCCATATAAATTTTGGAGCAAACTAATTTTAGTCTTCAAATAATTCAACTGAAATTTTTATTGAAATTGTAATTAAATGGTTGAATTCAATTGTGAAGAATTGATATAATAATATTCTGGCCAAGACTATGTAATTCTTTCTAATTCTCAAATCATCTCCCATGTCCCCTTTTTAAAAACAATTTTACATTTTCTTTGTCGAATTTTTGTGCTTTCTGAATTATTTTATTTGAATTATGCTTTATAGTTATCTTTGGTATTGTAAAGGATATTTCATTTTTATTAGATTTTCTAATTCATTATTATTGGTGAATCAAATAGTGGCAATTTTGCATCTAGAAAATTACCTCAACTATCTTATTCTAAAAGTATTGCCATTGGTCCTGTTGTGTGTGTGTGTGTGTGTGTGTGTGTGTGTGTGTGTGTGTGTGTGTGTGTTTTAAGTAGATGATCATGTCTTCTGCAAATTTTGAAGGTTTATCTCAACCCTTTCAATTGCTACATTTCTGCTTGGCACCCAATAAACACTTCAAATTTTAGATATTTTACTGTTTAGTTTCTTCTTTTGTTTCTCTGGGGCTGCCCACTTTCTGATGTTGGCACGTTTAGTCTTACCTTCCATATCTCTCAGCTTTTCTCTTATGTAGTATTCTTCCCTGCTCCTTCCTCAGGGAGTTCCTGAATCTGAACTTTCCAATTCTCTGCTTCATTCTTCAGCAGCATATATCTTGCTTTTCCTTCAATTGATTCTGTTTATTTCAAAGACAGTATTTTTCACACTTAATGTAATATATCTTAACTTGGAATTTAGGGGGGATATTTTCTTCTAGTTTCAAGTTGCCCTTATATTTTTTGTCTCCTTAAGGATATTTATCAAACTTATTTTAAATTCTTGATTTATATGTTCTGATAATACTTCCTCAGATGGCAAAAATTGTTCAGCTTTTGTTTTGTTTTTTTTGTTTGTTTGTTTTCCTTTTCATTGTACTAATTGTACTTTTTTTGGTTTCTGTTTTATTTTTTTGCCTGTGAAGTCATATTATTCAAGAAGACATCAGTTACTCTGTTTGGTAATGAGTATGGGAAAGGGCCAAAAGCCAGGCCCTAGTCTGTGTCTGCCCTGGTGACTTTAATGAGATTAAAGTGGATGGCACCCAGAGTAAAATACAAAGAACAACTGTTGTTTATTCCTCATTCTTGATATTCTATACAGATAATCTCTTATGCTTCCTGATTTATTGCCTTGGACAATCTCTGGTCCAGGTCATTGCATCCAACTTCAGTGGTAAAAAGGAAGATACTGGTTGTCTAAATGAAATGTGTGCATAGAAAAGAGCAGAACTAGTAATCAAAATGAGAAACACATTCTGTGTGAAAAATAATAGAGTAGATGCCACGCAAGAAGGAATTAGTGAGCTGGAATGTCAGATTGAATAGTTATTTCAGAAGGCAGCAAGAAACAATAATGTATTTTAAAAATTAGTTTTAAAAACGCCTAAAAGACACGGAGGATAGAAATAGAAGTGCACGGGATATGTTATGGATAAAGCATTTAGCTTATGAGCAGGCAAGCCAAGCACATCTGAACATATTTCAGAGTATACTTTAACTCAGATGATACGAAATCATAAAACTGCATTTCTTGGGGCACCTGGGTGTCTCAGTCGGTTAAGCATCCGACTCTTGATTTCAGCTCAGGTCATGATCTTAAGGTCGTGAGATGGATTGCCACATCGGGCTCTGGGCTGGGTGTGGAGCCTGCTTGGGATTCTCTCTCTCTCCCCCCGCTTCAACAAAATTACATCTCTTTGTGGAAAAAAAAAAAAGATGAACAAGGAAGGAAGACAATTCCTAAGGTCATTGATAAACATAAAATGTAAGTCAAGAGGTCAAAGAAACTGATACTTTTTAGCTAGAAAATTTAAGTTTGAAGAATGGTATATCAAATGTCACTTCATTTGGACAAGATTCATAAAACTGTTTCGGAGAGGGTTTGTTTCCTTGCAAAAGATGTTCAAAGAAGAGATAGAACTTCTAGTGATATTTAAAAGTTTCCATGTGAGGCTACAATTAAATTGAAAAGAAATTCATGAGTTTCTACAAATAATTCCATGAGACAAGATGCTGAATATACCTGTACTGCCACTGAACTTCACTGTAATTTGGTTTGAAAATTTTAAATGCTTTTGAGTAGACAATTTCAACCATAAAAAGCTGACATGTTGCCATGGTAGCATTTCCTTCCCAGCTGAAGAAGCTAAAGAGAAGAAAGGATATAGGTCAGGTCAGAAAGTGTTTACACAGAAAAACAACTGCATATTAAAATTAAATGCTTTTGTAAATGTCATATGCCAAAGGAGAACAGTGAATCCTAGTGTCAGGCTACTAAAGACAGACTGATTCATCTTTGGCAAGATGTTGCAAACTGTGCTATGAGACATTGGGCATTTAAGGTCGAGAATACTCTCTTCCTTGCATATTGGCAGTTCAATTAAAAAAAATGGTGGCCATGATAAAACTTTTTGCTACTGGTTTCAACTGTGTTCCTTGAAATAGAGATATATCCAATTGAAGAATTCTCCAGGAAAGCAACTCATCTTACAATGAATTACTCCTGGGCAAGAAGGATCAACTCTATGATCAATAATTATCTGTTGGTTATTCATTCTGTACCCTGATTCATGGCCAAAATTTCTGAAATGCAACTGAAGCAAGATATAACTAAAGGGAAGGAGGGAATAAGGGTGAAAGACACAGGAAGAAATAGCAAAGTTAGTCAATAATCTAGAGTCGAGAAAAATGAAAAATGAATAACGAAAGTGAGAAGGAAGGAAGGAGGGAAGGAAGGAAGAAAGGAAGGAAGGAAGGAAGGAAGGAAGGAGAAAAAAACACGGGGGAAGTATTAAAGTCTCCCTGATAAAAGGATGAATTTAGCATTTGCAAGAGAGTGGTTGAAATGGAAATTTGTAGATTGCCTTCACAGTATACATCAGTTTCCACAGCATAATGAAGCGGGAGAAATAGGTTCTTGTCTCAGAGTCAAAAAATTAATCTTGTGGACAACAGAGAGTAAGTAAAGTGATAGAAGTTTATTAGGTGAAGATACAGAAAAAGCTCTCAAGAGTGACAGGAGTCCCCACAGGGTTGCCAATGAGGGCCTTTAGGGTTGGTCTTTTATAGAAAGCTAACCTTTTAACATCTCTATCGATATCGCCATTGAGCAAGGACTAGTGATAACACCTTCAATGACTTACTTCCTTTTTACGGTCTGGTTATTCTTTGTTGGTCACAGGTGATTATCGTAAAAAAAGACACCCCCCCTCCCCCATGCCTAGGGCAGGGTAGTCTTAGGGCAGGGTGGTCCTAGGGCGGGGTGGTCCGGTCTGTTCCCTTACCTCTGGTTTTCCCACACCTCCACATTTTTGGGATTTCTGTGGGTCTGATCAGAGAGCCCCCTATCTATCTCTCCCTACCTAGCCCCACCTGTCCCTTACTCAAAACGACAAACATGACTTTTCTCATAGGGGCATTCACACTTTGCAGTTCTACTGAATTTGGTTTGGATAAGGTTAACTTGGGTGCCCAGTTCTAAGCGTAGTGTCTGATTGGCTTAAACTAAAAATATATCCCATTCTCCACTGAACTAAGTAATTAATTCCGGGATGGGCAGATGATCCAGTCTGAGCCAGTACTTACACATTCTTTGAAGTTTCTAAAAAAGAAAAGCTCTTTCAACCGTCTCCTGGAGTGGCAGTATGAAGACCTGAGGTCTCTCGGCAGCCATCTTGGGACCACTAGGACCACTAGGATAAGCTTAAAGCTAGCAAAAGCCATCCGTGGAAGCTGGGGGTAGAGCTACCGCAGGAAAAGATGAACCGAGACATGGATTGAGTGACATTTCGACCTTTAACCAAGGCACACCCGAAGACAGGACCATCCAGGGACGGCTCGATTGCCGGGGCAGTTACATTCTTGATTTTGTCTAAGTCAGTTTGAATGGGATTTTCCATTTTTTTTGCTTTTGGGACAGAATTCCGATGAAATGTCCTGTAATTCCCAAGTATTTCCTCTCCTTCGAGCCAAATGGAGATAACTGAAGTAACTGAAGCACAAAATGGTTGTTGTATCCTTGGGTTCAGAATCCATGGACATCCTTAGAACATGCATTTGTGACCTCCCGTGTGCAAGGCACTAGAGAGGACATAACAATGAACAAGACAAAGTCTGTGACATGCAGAGCATAAAAATGAGCAGGGGGCTAGAATAGATACCATATCCTTAGCAATGAGGTAGAAATTTTATTTTTACCACTTACAAAAGAGAAAATTGAGATACTGAATTTAAGTAATTGCCTCAGGATGTATATTAAAATTGCAGTGGGTGGCTGATGTCAGTCTTCTGTGACCATCTCAAGTGACCTCAAGGAAATACCGAGAAAACAAGAAGAACTGGAAAACCAGTTAAGCAGAGGCATGCAGGCAGTATTTTTGAACAATCAGAAATAATAGAAACATAATGTATAAATATAGCCTAAAGGTCTTTCTCCTGTCTATGTGGACATCAGTAAATCTTAATTTTTACAGCCAAACACATTACACCTTGTAACACACAAATATTTGGACAACTGCTTACAAGCATGTATACCCCCTTTCCCTTTTTGTATATATAATCCCCTGTTGCTAACAAGCTTCCAAGCAGTTCTTCACAGCAATCTGAAAGACTGTCTTCTGGGCTCTAGTGTTCAGTATGAAGACGAATAAAGCATTTGCTAACCTGCTTTGAGGTTGGCCTTCTTTCAATCTACAAAGAGGTGACAGAACTCGTGAGGGATAGAGCTGTGAACCAAGGCACTTTGATGTATACAGATTGCCAGCCAATAAATAGTAGTAAATATTATGTGCTGTCTATATTAAATTCATACATCCACATATTCCATCCGTTTATTGATATATCTATTAGTAATAAAAACAGCATAACTGTTGTTAGAAAACGAGTTTGATTGGTTTTTGTCTCTGGTTCCTAAAAGGAAAATTAAATCCTTGGGATTTCCTCTGTGATAGGAATTCTTTGTTATTCGTCGTGGATCCTGATAGTTATACTAATGAGGTGCCTCACAGAGGGCCTCTAGTTAATTTATGCTAACAAGAAGATTTAGGATAGGGTAAGCTACTCAAGAAAGACCAATCCTGTGATTGAAGGGCTGGAGCGTTGAGCCACTGGGTATCAGCCAAAGTCCTTGACCTCCAGGAATGGGAGGGAGGAGGCAGTTTGAGTTCAGCCAGGTGGCTGATGATTTAATCAATCATGCCTATGTTCTGAAACTGCAATAAAAATTCTAGGCACCAGAAGTTCTGTGGAGTGTCTATTTTGTGAATATAGTGTTGTGTTCAAGGGGTGATTGCACCGGGATTCCACAAGGCGAGGATACAGCTGTCTGTTCCTTCCGAGACCTTACCCTTTGTGCCTCTCCATGACTTGTGTCTTTCATAATAAACCCTAATTGTAAGTACAGTACTTTTGTGAGTTCTGTGAGTCATTATAGCAAATTACTAAACCTGAGGGGGTCATGGGAACTTCCAAATGTGTAGTCATTCAGTCAGAAGTGTGGGAGGCCCCTGATGATCCTTTAAGTGTGGCTGGCATTTGAGGTAAGATCAATCTTTGGAGGGACCATGCCCTTTAACTTGTGGGGTCTTTACTAACTTTAGGTGGCTAGGGACACAATTGAATTACAGTACCCCCACTTAGTTTTAGACCAATTAGGTTGAAATGGAATAATAACATGACACCATAATGAAACTTCAGGGTCTTTACAAATACTCAGAAAATAGTGTACCTGAAACAGAAGTTCAATACATTAGTATTTAATGAAAAAAAATGTTCCCCTAATCTTTTCTTCAACAAGGCATAGCTAGAGTTCCAGAAGACCTTTAGGGAATGCTTGGAAACTTTGAGAGATAATTTGATGAAAGACTTGTGAAGAGGGCTCTATTTCAACAGCTTCTGAGTTGGAGCGACTGATGTTCACGGTTCATGGTTGGAGGAAGAGAAACAAACATGAGAATGACAGTGTCACATGAAGGCAGCTAAACATGAATTCCCTTCTGCACCTCATTCTGTAACAGGGACAGAGTGCTTTCAAGGTATTTTGCTTGCTGTCAAAGTCAGGGGAGGTAAGTGGGGCGGGAAAGGAGCTAGTGAGGCTCAAGTGATTATGTGACTCCAGTCTATGAGGAGTAGATCCAGAGCTTAGTTTCAGGTGATTTAATTCCTAACTCCGTGTTTTTTTCTGCCATAACATACTGGTCTAGGAATTAAGATGGAATTGTGCTCAAGTTGTAAACAAGGAACATGTATTTACATGTTCATTATTTATGATCATTTATTTTATAGTTACTGAAAGAGTACTTGCTCACTTCTCCAATCCATAATACCCCGCACATGATCTTATTCCCCATGAGAGAGAGACTTTACCAGAAAATCACTAGCACTGCCAGAAAGTACTGAGTGCTGATCTGATGTCAGAGCTCATGATTTGATAGTGTTCGGTGCTATTATAATACTTCCTCCTGCAAACTTCGATTACACCGAAGCCAGCATAGACTTGGGTACTGAGATTAAGGGAGAGAGAAGACTGGTTGTAAAGAAGTTACCAAAGAATCATGAATCTAAATAGATTGAAAAAGGCAGTGAAGACAGGAGGTGTCTGTGATTAGTGGGGACAAGGAGGGATCAAGAGACTGGAGGAATAGAAAAGTAGAAGTACTGATTTTATGGGACACATGGGCAGAGTGGCAAGAAATGTGGGGCAGATGCCAAGATATTTTTCTAGTCACACCTTAAGTCTTCTGAGGTCAGAGGGCCAGGAGGCCCAACCACCCTAGTTGGTTGCATTCAGGAGAAAAAATTTATAACTCAAAGTTACAACACTGATAGGCCCAAAAGTAGACACTAAAACTCAGTTTATTTTCGGTATCTTTCAGACTTGAAAAGCAAACTGCTTAATTCTACTACTGTTTTTTCACAATTAATTGTGAAGTTATTGGTAGTGTTAGATTTTCATGTAACATTATTCTGGAGCTTTTAAAACAGTGGCCGCCTGAGGCATTCCTGAAATCAGGCACAGAACAATTTATTTCATTCTACCTGTTGCGGCGGGAGATGAGGAAGTCAGTCCAGTGACTTATCAATGACACATGAAAACACTCTTTTCTCTCAAAGTCAACCCTGTCACCCCAGCTCCATGGATCTCGGCCAGTGGCATACCATGTACATTCCTCAGAGCAATTAGGATGCCAGTAGAATATTTTCTTCAGAGTAATTATGAAGCCAGTATCATTTACGTTATAAATACAAAAATAATGTTCATTTACAATGTGTTACATAGTTTTAAAGACTCTACAAATGTTGAATTATTTAATCCTAACACATGAGTACCACTTTTTTGTAGGTTTATTTTTTCATTATATGCATTCCAATAAGGAAACTGAGCTACAGAAAGGAGAAATAACTTGCTCAAGGTTTTAGCTAGTACCTGTCATGATTTGAGCCTAGACCATCTAATTCCAAAACCGTGCATTAACCACTCCACTTCTATCTCTCTGTGGTCCTTAAAGACATTACATTTCTACCAATTAGAGTTGGAGGAGGCACCCAAGGTAATAAGAACAGAATGAACAAAGACATGGAGAGGAGCAGAAGAACTTATTTGAAAAATACAGTATGCTCAGGCTGATTTAGTGACTTATTTGAGAGTGGTATAAAATAAGACTGGCAATTAAAATAGTTGTATGATAGTAATGACCTCAGCTGCCAGAATAAACATACAGAGCAAGTATTTTGGATGAAGGTAATACATTTCTGTGTATTGACAGCATCCTTCCGGAATCTCAGATGGCTTCAAGCCCTTTGCTAAAATAGAATTCTCCTTTCCAGGGAGTGGGCTGAGGTTCACCAAGACCAATCTAGGTTCAGTGTTTCAATAAATGGCCTCACAGGACTCAGTGTAATTTTACCCACAGCGATGCTTTGTTACGGTGGGAAGGATACAAAGCAAAATTATCAAAGGGAAAAGGAGCATGGGACGTAAGTACGGAGGAAATCAGGCACCAAATTTCCAGAGTCTCCTATCTGAGGAGTCACAAAGGGCACACCTAATTTCTCCAGTATTGGGTTGTGACAACACATATGAAGTTTTTTGCTTTTTGTTGTTGTTGTTGTTTTTTGTTTTGTTTTGTTTTTTACCAGGGAAGCTCATCAAATGCTCAGCATCCAAGGTTTAAACTGGGGACTGGTCACATAGGCACATTCTGCCTAACATGTATCTACATTCTAGAATCCCAGAAGGAAAGCAGGTGTTCAGCATAAACGGCATTATTTGCACAAACAATGAGCCACTCTTATCATTTAAAGAAAGCTTTATATCAGTGTACGAAACTTTATCAGCCGAGTCCCCAGGTGCAAGGCGAGGGCAACCTTGTAAGCAGGATTTTCTAAGGACAGGCGGTCTCGGGCTTGTTAATGCTAACCCTTTTCTGCACAGGTCTCCAGAAAAATGTTCTTTATAAGTAAAAAATATTGCCTTTTATTCTAAGTCTGAGATCCCAAGTGAGAGAGGCATCGTAATTTTTAAATAAATTCATTTATTTGATGTATGCTTGTGAAATGATGGAGACACTAAATCACAAAGCTGGCCTACATGTAGACTAAGGCCTCAGGCAGAGAACAAATATCTGTAAAACCTCACATTTAAAAGTATAATGCAAGACATTCTTGCAAGTCTTGCAAAAGAGGGTGGCTCAAGTGAATTGGGGAAACATTAGCCTATCCCCATCTTAAATGTTTATGGAGTGGTGGTAGTAGTACAGGGCTTAATGAGACCTGGATGTTCTTTTTCATCCTTTGGGCAACACATGAATCTCCCTGTAGCGGCCTGGGGAAAGGGAGGGACCACCCAGCAATGGTTGTGATACTGGGGCTCATGGATTTAATTTAGACAAAACAAAGATAGGTAATGTTTCTGAAAGCCTGAATTTTTCTGATGGCAAATCTACATCTGGTAGACTGAACGAAATATCAGAGATATTATAGAAAAAGAATTGGCTTTGAAATAGACTAAAACCAAAAGATGGAAAAATGATGCTGGTAATATTTTTAATGAATATGGATGAATATATGATACGGTAAATTTATAATATAAATGTATAATAAATTGGTATGATGGGATTCAAGGTTATCTGTTTCTTGTGTTTAGTAAGACTTACTAATTAAATGCAGTTTCAGGCATCTCACAGTAATCCAAGCAGACTGGATTTAAAAGAAAAGTTCTACATCTGAAAAAGCCAAACACCAATAGACATACAAATAAACACTAAAAATCAGAATCTCCACATCATACAGACTTAAAAAATAACCTTCCCAATGCTGTGACTGTTTTGTTCATAATTCACTCTGAAGTTGTTGGTAATGTGCCAAACTTTGTTGTAGAATCATTCTAGACCTTTCAAAACATGTTGTATTTTTTAATACAGAAGAAATTCTTATAATGTCAATTGGTTTAAATTTGCAGTCTGTGTCATGCTACATTTTTCATTTACTAGTATTTAGAAACACTAGATAGTGGTATACTTTATACAATATGAAAACTCTTGATTTTGTGGTTAAATCCGATTTTGTTGTTTACATATTTCTGATATTTCCTACTTTTTGTAATCTTAACAGTTATAGCAATTACACTACAAAATGAAAAAAAAATCATTTCCTCCTGAGTGAAGTAAAATAACTGAATAAAATAGTAAACAACTTACATTGGAATATCAGTTGTTAAATCTGATTTGCCCGCATTTTTATGTGTCTAGACCTTAGAAAATTAATCATAAAATGACTGATTTTTTTCATGCAATATCTTCTTTCCAATTCTACCACATAGGATAATTTAAATGCTATTTACAAACATATTAAACAAATTTTGGATTTTCTTAAAATACTGTAGAGATTCTTACAGACATGCTGTTGTCCAGTATCTCTCATACTCTTTCCCTGATATAAAATAGCTGTTGTTATTGTAATGAACGGTTACAACTGTTAACGAACGGAATTCAGCAATTCTGTATATTTCATTCCATAAGTCTTTTCAGACATTCAGGAGAATGTCTACTGTACTTGAATACAATGGGTAATAAGTTTTAATATTTAAAAAAATGATTATACATTTTGTTGTCATATTACAAGGCTCTCATACAAAAATACTTCCTTTTACTGTTCCAAATATGCTGAATACTAGCAAATGCTTAATCTCTATATTTTAATTTGTCAAGGAATAGCTTCTGCTCTCCCAGGTTTTATCGTTTGTATAGGGTTAAAATTCATTATTACTCAATAAATATTTATAGCTTTACTGGAATTATGCCATTATTCTCTTTCATCTAATGGGTGACTTCAAAAATAAAAAGGGATACAGAAGATAAATAATTAACAGAGGCTAAACAATGATAAATAACAGGTGGTGTAAAATAAGTTTTTAAAAATTTATTTTTATTTTTATTTTTTTTCAGCCTTATATCATGACCAAGAAAAGATTAGATTTTTGTGTTTTCCTTTTGCCAGGGACTCATATGCTGAAGAACTACTCCTCTAAGATCAGAAAAAGGAAACAAAGGTATAAAAATATTACACAGATGTTGGAAACGTTAAACAAACACTTAGGGCTGCCTGACAGTATTTCTGTTGCAATATTCTATTAAATGTGTTTCAATGAAATCCTTTAGAGAAGTTTTTGCTCTGCCAACATCTCTTATGAAGGTTCCTGGAGAAATGAGATGTGGGTGGCAGTGACTAACTGAACTAGCAGCTACTGTTTACCAAACAAGTTTGGACAGATTATACTTATGATGGCCAAATGAAATCAAAACCATTGAATACAGTCAGAGTGAGACAATCTAAGAGGGCAAATGAGTTTTATCTGATAGCATACTGAATAATCTGACTTTTTAAATTTCATTGGCATTTGGTGGCCACCTAGTCAAGTGCTGAGTGAGGCTTTGGAGTTGCAAAGAGGGCTCAGTGACAGATAGTGACTATGCTTATCCTGGCGAGCACTGAGTAATGTACAGAAGTATTGAATCACTATATTGTACACCTGAAACTAATATAACAATGTATGTTAATTATATTGGAATTAAAATGAAAAAAATTAAAAAATTTAAAAAATGAAGTATAAAATATTCCCCAAATAATCGTTCTTAAAGAAATGAAGGTATGTGTATTTACAGGCTGCTTTAGAGAAAATGGTTATTCTATTTTCTTTTGCACCAACTTTTAAAAAGTTCATAGGTCTCTGAAATCTGCAGTGTACTGAACAGATGGATGAAAAGATATATGATTGAATTAGTAAATTACAGTGAGCCTTCTATAGCAGTGAGAGCAATACAGGATCTTCAGTTAATTTATCCTTTCTTCCTTTCCTCAAGGTCAAGGCAGTCTTTTTGCTATAAGGAACAATGATATGATTGCCTCACATTTATATAGCACTTTTTATTTGTCAAAGGATTTTTTTTTCTGTTCTCAGAAAATCATTTTTTAGGAAAATAGAACAGGTAGGTTATTTTATCTCCTTCAGAGAATTGTATATGTATGCACTGAACAAAATTTAAGGAAAAAGAGAGAAGAAAATGAGAAGCAAATTGAGTATGGGAATTCAGTGATCATTTAAGACATTTTCATTACAGTTCAAAATTCATTGTGATTTTAATATTTTATTACTGCCACTGAAGGATACCCAAATCTCTAAAATTTTAAGTTTATTATCCACTTTTAAGCATTAATCAGAAGACAGAAATAAATGATTAATTCAGTACAGAGGTCAGTGTCATGATTTTCAATCTTTCTTTTAAATCTCCCACAAATCAGTGTTGTTTTCTTAAAATTTGCAAATGTAAGGTACATCTTATAATTGCCTACTTAATTAGTGTTTTCTGAACATCATGTAGGTATTTTTTCTACAAAAGAAACTCAAAACATGGCGATACTTCATCACATTTTGAATTCAGTATATATGATGATATCCTCTGAATTCAGAAAATAACTCAAGGTAAAGTTCTGAACTGCAGAATTTGATATTTTGAAAAACAAAATTAATAAGAATTTCATGGAGTGATTTATTATAATACTCAATAATTCTATGATACATATAACCAATGACTTGAATAAGTCCTAAATTTAACTAATGTAATTCAAAGCTTTTTTTGGTGGGGGGGAGTAAAAGAACATGATGTGATTATTTTGAGAATTAGCCGGTTTCTTCTGGGCAAATTAAAATCCAAAGATCACACCCCTGCATATATTCTGTTATTGACATGTCTGAAGAAAGAAACAGTTAAGAAGATTTGCAAAACCTGGAAGAAAAGGGAATGATAAGAGATCAAAATGTAATCAATAAGAATGATTTGCAAATAAGAAGTGTGCAAAGTGAGTCTTCTAGAGCAACCCAGCTGTCAACAAGCTCATTTATGGAGGGACTAACTAATAGACGGTTCAATTTTAATTACATGGGCTATCATTGGGCTAGATGTCTTGAACTGCTGATCTGGTTTTTGTTTATCATCTCTCTGTGTCATCAGTCCTACAAAACTGCTTCTTTTTGTGATAGAATCATTAAAGGTGGTGTGCAACGGGCAGATGATCAAATGGACCACAGGTACCGTCTCCCATTCAGTCTTGTCTTAAATACCTCAGCATGAACACAATGGAGGATACACATTTCAAAAGAACGGTATTCATGCTTATAAGAATGTTTTAATCACCATTCTGAGACTAAAACTGTTACCAGTTGAAGAGAATTTTTGGAACCTTACGTCAATGCCTTTGTGATTCAACATAAAATTAAATGCTATATCTTGTTCTGACCAAAACATGCATTATATATTCATTTTGCAATGTTACAGTCTATACTGTAATAGTGTATTCACTCTCACAGTTACAGTCGATACTGTAATAGTGTATTCACTCTCACAGTTACAGTCGATACTGTAATAGTGTATTCACTCTCACAGTTACAGTCGATACTGTAATAGTGTATTCACTCTCACAGTTACAGTCGATACTGTAATAGTGTATTCACTCTCACAGTTACAGTCGATACTGTAATAGTGTATTCACTCTCACAGTTACAGTCGATACTGTAATAGTGTATTCACTCTCACAGTTACAGTCGATACTGTAATAGTGTATTCACTCTCACAGTTACAGTCGATACTGTAATAGTGTATTCACTCTCACAGTTACAGTCGATACTGTAATAGTGTATTCACTCTCACAGTTACAGTCGATACTGTAATAGTGTATTCACTCTCACAGTTACAGTCGATACTGTAATAGTGTATTCACTCTCATAGTTTCTTCAAATCCATAGCCTTCCCCTGCTTTGATCAGTCTTCACTGAGACTGGAGCATGAAGTTCTGCTTCTGAATCTCAATTCTACAGCTGTCACCCTGTAGGTCACGGAATGTGTCTGTTTTACTTCCCATTGTATCTCTAACAGCTAGCACAGTACCTGACACAGTAGATGTCCTCCCCCCTCCAAATTTACTGAATGAATGAATGAATGAATGAATGAGTATATTAGTGAACAGATTTACTAATGTCAAACATCGGTCTAGACTTCCAAAATTTGCCAACATGAAGACTGCCCAACATGGGCTCTTGCTGCTGAGATATGAAGTTTTTTTTATCTATCTCACAAAGCAATGAAATCACTACCTTCCAGGATGACCATTTATTAACTGGTCATCCCACTTGGCTGATTTAGGGATATCACCTCCAGTTAGGATCTTTATCTCTCCTGGATGCTGATAATCTCAAGATCCTGACTCCTATTGTATTAATTTGTCTGATTAGGACTCCAGTTGGTTGTTCTGCTGTTTGTAATGTATGGTTTCTGCTTAATATTTTTTGCCTTTAAACATATGAACAAAAGCTTACCTCTGAAGTTAAAAGTCCAAAGTTAATTCCAATTAATGTTAAAGCATTAGTACTATACCATGTGTTGATTTTATTTTCACAGGTCTAAGGAAAAAAAGTTATTTAGATTGAGTTGGAGATGGAAGTGGTCTTATATATAATTCTATTACAAAGAGGCAGAAACATAGAGATAGTAATTTACCAAAGTCTAAAAAGTAAGTCAATGTGTAACTGGAGAATAGACTTTTTTTAGTCCAGACAACTTCATATGATAGCAGGACATCTCAGTTACTACTTTTAAGGTTGCTAAGACGTTGTCACGTAATTGAACTCAGAAAATTTTTTTAAAGATTTTATCTTTAAGTAATCTCTACACCCAATATGGGGCTCGAACATACAACCTTGAGATCAAGAGTTGCAAACTCCACTGACTGAACCAGCTAGGTGCCCTAAAATAAAAAATTTATTAAATTTAGAGAGTGATCTAATTTTCTGCAGATTACTGTAATTCAGCAAGGTATATAAGTGAAGTGTGTATATATATATATATATATATATATATATATATATGAAGTATATATACTTCAACCTAAAATGATTATTTCCCAAATAGGAGAAATTTCTAAAAAATCATAAGGCTCTATTTATCTATGAATGAATGATGTAATTGAAAAATGCATCTTATAATTAGAATAACATCAGCCTATAAACTGTACATAATATTAGAAGTTCTCGGGATGAAAATCTCCTTTATCAGTATTCCATACCTGTAAGCAGCCGATGAACCCCTACTCTTGATTCTGCTACATTTACCTGAACACTGCTTTTGTCATTGCTGGGCTCCCCGCCCTTCAGTTTTTGCCAATCCTCATACCCCTTTACTTCTGGTACTGCAGCTCCCTTACCAATCCCATACACCAGAGATTTACCAAAAGTGCCTCCTCTCTCTGCAGGGATTCGGGAAGGAGGGCTAGAGAGAAAGGTTGATGGTATCCCAAGTTCTAGGAGCACTTACATGACATAATTCCAGAAAGTTTATTTAATTTATTTACTATATACCTGAAATAATAGCTATTCATTTAATTATGAGTTCAGTTTCATAAAGTAACTTAAGAAACTAATCACTGTAAATAACATTGTTTTTATATAAAATTTTGCTCAGAATTCTAAATTGACTTGAAAAAACAAAAAAGGCACCGTAAACACTTGGAGAGCCTTATCTTTACCTCCAGGTAAGTTGCATTCAGGGGCTCATCACAAAACCACTTCCTTAATGTAGAATTTGTACAAGAACATGGCACCTGTTCTGAATTTTCTTTATTTGTATTCTTTATCCAATCTGTGTAATTGTATTGGCCACAACACTGCAACTAGAAAAAAAATTCTATGAATTTTACTATAAAATATTCAAATGCAGTTAATTATGATTCCCATGCACAATAAAGTGGTTTTTGTGAAAAAAATTCATTATTCTCCACTGGAATGTAGTGAATTACAAATATAAGCACAGTTTTGTTGGTTTAATCCATTACTTTTTTGCTACTATTGTTGATGTTAACCAGAGCTAAATACCTTTAAATATAAGTGGGCTATGTTTGGATGAAATTGTTAGATCTGAACTTAGCATAAAGGAACCCAGGATGGAAGGTATATCTGATTTACTGAAGCTACAAACTATATTTGGACCAGAACACAGAAGAGAGAATAAGCGTAGCCATATCTTCCTCCTCACTACAGCAGTTCTCTTTATATTTATCCCCAAAATGCTGCCATATGTATTTAATATACATAAAGAAATTCTGGGTTCTTTTTATTCTCTTAGGATTAATGTAAGATTTTAACTTCCAATTTTGTATTGTGTGAAAAATGGCCACAGATAACCAAAAGAGATGATAAGGCAAATAGCCATAGAAATGATACAACATTTAAGAAATATCTCATTTACAATCCTATAAAGTTGAATTGAAAGGATGTGAAAGAATCAGCTTATATATTTGTCACCAAGAATATGAGACAAAGTTAGAGTGACTATTTCATTATTTTCTAATCTTGTTATTGAAAGTTATCACATCAGTCCTGCCTATGACACAATATGTACCAACAATCTTGGAAATGAATGACTAAAATAATGCTTTAGAGTTTGGGTACTGAAAATGAGTTTGATCGAACCTATATGTACTATCTCAACTACACTCATGACAGGAACTATAAGCTTGATTCTCATTAATAATAGTGATGTTATACATAGAACTGTTTTCCTGTTTATCAGTTTATGTCCATAGGAGGGTTTGATTCTCTGCCATCAGTCAAGTACATGTACATGTCACACATATATATCAGAGAAATAAAAAGATGAGTAAAAGCATTTATAATTATATTTCAATTCTCCTAAAATGCCTTGCTGTTAATATATACACCAAAAATAATAACTATTTTTAATTGGGGCACCTAGTATAGTAGTTAAGAGTACAACATCTAGTGCTACATTTTCTGGAATTGAATCTTGGCTCTGCCACTTAATTAGCTGTGTGTCCCTGGGTAAGGTACTATCTATAAAATGAGGATAATAGTTCTTACTTTATTGGGTTGGAAGGATTAAATGAGTTAATACATGCAAAGCATTTACAAAAAGGTCTGGTGCTATGTCATTGCTTGCTATTTTCTTTATCAAGCATTTACGATCTTCCAGCTGCTGATCTATTCCTGTAAACTATCTGGGAGACAATATCCATTCCTGTACCCTGCCTAGCTATATTTGAACTGTAAAATAATAAGCCTAATATTGTTAGCTAACAAGTATTAGTTGCTTACTATGTTCCAGATCCAAGGCTTCCTATACATTCTATATACGACTTCATTGATCCCTGCCAATCAGAGGCAAGGATTATTCTGTCCATTTTACTAATATGGAACTTGAAATTAATAGGGTTCCTTGTCCAGGGTCAAAAAGCTATGTGGCAAACCTGACATTCTGGCTCACATGGTAACCACCACGCTTCTCTGCTGCTAGCAAGGACTGTGGTCCCATAGGAGCAGTAGGGCAGAAGACCACCAACACTTCTACAGGTGACACCTGGTTAAAATGCACATCAATCAACCAAGAATAGGAGATATAAGTTACAAAAGGAGGATAAAACTCAAGATATATAAGTGGGAATAGTGCTATTAACCCAGTTTTGGTGGGGAGAAATACAAGAACCCCTCAATCCTCTGCCCCTATCTCCTGCCCTTCCCTGTCCTCCCCGACCCTATGGTGATCATATTTGACATTTAATATTTTAGTTTTATGTTAATTTTTTCTTACTGTTTTCTGTAAAGCATTCAGAACAATCCATTTGGGTATATCTTCAGGCATGTCTTTAGATCCATACTCAGTGATGATTAAGTCAATTTTATCATGCCATACTTGGTAAACCTGTTAAAAATTGCATCAAAAGTCAAAATCTGAAATCTTATGGTATTTGTTCTTCTCTGACTTATTTCACTTAGCATGATACTCTCTTGCGCCATCCACATCATTGCAAATGGCAAGATTTCATTCTTTTTTGTGGCTGAGCAATATTCCATTGTATATATAATACTAAAGTCTATACCTGAAACTAATATTATACTGTATATAAACTAACTGGAATTTATTTATCTATCTATCCATTTATTTATTTATTTTTAAAGATTTTATTTATTTGACACAGAGAGAGAGACAGCTAGAGAGGGAACACAAGCAGCGGGAGTGGGAGAGGGAGAAGCCGGCTTCTGGCTGAGTAGGAAGTCCAATGCGGGGCTCGATCCTGGGACCCTGGGATCATGACCCGAGCCGAAGGCAGATGTTTAACGACTGAGCCACCCAGGCGCCCCTAAACTAACTGGAATTTAAATAAAAACTTGGAAAGAAGAAAGGTCAAAATCCGTGAGAAACTTTCCTTATGGTTCCTAATAAAAGAGTGTTCTAGTCAGTTTGTTCTTTTCTGCTTATTCCTAAGTGTTTTCTTTTTCTTCTTTATAACTATTTTTAGCAATCTCAGTGAGTGCTGAGGCATTTGGTTTTTTGTATTGTAATCTATAGGAGGAATATATGAGACTTATTTTATGATTAGGGAGAAAGTTTTGTGTTATTCTCCTGAATGTCTAAGGATTCTGCTTTTCTTCTTGTACCCTCAGAAAAAAATTGTAAAAAACCTTGAAATGGACCAAAAAAGATTACTGAGTATTTCAATGGTAATTAGGCTTGTTTTAGCATAACTTCAGGGTCTTCTTATTCTATGGGGGTCTGTACCTTTCTCAGTTTTTAACTTACTTTACAACTTTAGAATAAGTTGTAGGAAGCTATAGTTAGACAATTGATTCTTTGTCAGAGAAGTTACAAATGAATTTTTCCTAGTGGGGTGCAACTGGTATCTCCCCTATGAACCATGTTTTGTATATATTAAGAAATGGCCTTTAGGGGCGCCTGAGTGGCTCAGTTGGTTAAGCGGCTGCCTTCGGCTCAAGTCATGATCCCAGAGTCCTGGGATGGAGTCCTGCCTGCATCGGGCTCCTTGCTTAGCTGGGAGCCTGCGTCTCCCTCTGTCTGCCACTCCCCCTGCTATGCTCTCTCTCTCTCTGTCTCTCTCTCTCTGACAAAAGTAAATAAAATCTTAAAAAAAAAAAAAAGAAATGGCCTTTATAACTGTCTTTTCTTTGTACTCTCCTTTGAACTGGTTTTCATTTCTTACCAGTTCCCACATTAATCAACATGTTGAATAAAATCATTGACCTGTTCCTACTGTATACTTATACAAGAATTATGATTTTTAATTGAAAAAAATCATCCTTTCAAAATACTATAGCAAAAAACAATCAGATTTGAAAATTTGGGGGGAAACTACTATTTCAAAATCTAGACATTGCAGAGGTAAATTTTAATAGTAACTTACTTAAATATTTAAAAGTTTATATGACTTTCATAGCTAAGGTAAAAGGTAGAAAGAATGGATAGTATTCCCATTTTATAAACAAGGAGATAAATACTCAGAGAATTTAGTTATTTGCTTTGTTTACATGAATCATGATGAGGAGCTGAGACTTCTAAATATAGTTCATTTGAATTCTAGTCTATTGATTTGTCATTATAATATGCTGCCTTTGAATAATGAAAAGGAAATTCCTGGTGGGAATTCTACAGCAATTAAACCATGTGTACAAGTTAAACTCTTACACAGTTACTTATATACCTATGCTTTAATGCATTTAGGATTAGAATAACGTAAAGTGTTACTTAGATCTCTAAGTGATTTATTGAGCTTATTCTCTAAGTTAATTTTTATTTAGAATAGAAAATGTTTTTCCATTTTATATTGTTGTGGGGAAGGGGCAGACTTATGTCCTTATTTATCCTCTAAAGCATCATTTGGGAGATCCAGAGTGCATATAAATCACATCTTAGTACATAAGAGTACCGTCTATAATCTCTGTGGTTACTATATAAATAAAATTCCCTCACACATATTTATTTTGACAAACATCCATTGAAGCCCTAGAGAACCTCCAATGCTGTTGGGTGCTGTAAGTGGCATGAAAGATTAAAGGCTCCTAAGAGCTTAATCTAATACGAATGTAGAAGAAAAATCTATGTAAACAAAGCTGTTAGCTCTAGATTCAGTTAATAAGTGTTTGAGTCCAGGCTCTATCATTTGGCCATGATATATTTTAACAAGTATTTCTCCTCTCAAAGCCTGAGTTTCCTGTTCTAGAAAGTAGGACTAACAATGCAACTCTGGGGGTTGTTGTGACAAAACTATATTGTCTATAAAGTGGTTATCATAGTTTCTGGCACATGGTAATTATTCTCAAATGGTCATTCTGATTCTTAAGTAGAGATGAGTATGTGAATAACACTTAAGTAAGTATGGACAACACTGATAAACTAAATTTATGTGCTAAGGATCCTGAAGTGTTATATTCAAGTTGTATCACCAGACCCCAAAGTCAGCTAGGATGTAGTGCTTTGCCACAAAAACAGCTTTACAGAACTCACATGCTGCACACACACACACACAAGAAGAAATTTTAACACTAAATGTCAGGTCATTAACAAGAAGTCCTGGGTGGTTAGATATCCAGGATACATGCGCAGCACAGGAGAGCAAATGAAGTAGGAGGTCAGTGGTGTTATGTAGGAAAGATTTTATTGGGGTTTGGTTGTTGCTTAGGATTCTACATCTAGAGAGAATTTGAAGGCTAGGAAGCACAGGAATAAATCAGGGGCTCCTTTGGAATTTAATTAAGGAAAGGAAGAGAGCTCTTAAGTAGCTACTCCATTACAGAAACTTTTCAAGTTGTCAGTTCATGGTCACTCTCTAAGGGAGGTAGGAATGAACCATACTGTACAGATGAAGACACAGGCTCAGGGCTCTGAAGTAGCTTGTTGAGCGCTAGTCATCTGCAGATCTGTACGATTTCAAGTTCATGCTTTTTTCTTGCAGGACAATCTCCCATGACACAAAGATAGAACGCAACTGCACTGAAACAATTAATTTCTTTAAAAATTGAAAGTAATCATTGATCTCAATAGTTAAGTTTTGTTTCCAAAAGTTTTTTTCAGATAATTTATTATGTATTTTTTAACTGAATTTGATAAATATAAATCCTGTGATTAATTATATCACTCACAGTCATACCTGTGCAAAATACATGAATTATTCAGTTCATCTCATTTACTTCTTAATTTTTTGTTATTTTACAGATTATTTTTATTTATTTGAGGGGGTGGGCAGGGAGGGGCAGAGGGAGAGAATCTTTATTTTTTTAAAAAGATTTTATTTATTTATTTGAGAGAGAGAGAGCATGAGAGGGGGAGTGTCAAAGGGAGAAGAAGATTCCCCGCTGAGCAGGGAGCCCAATGCAGGACTCGATCCCGGCACTCCAGGACCATGACCTGAGCCGAAGGCAGTAGCTTAACCAACTGAGCCATTCAGGGGCCCAGGAGAGAATCTTTAAATAGACTCCCACTCAGTGGGAAGCCTAATGTGAGGCTTGATCTAACAACCCATGATCATGACCTGAGCTGAAGCCAAGAGTTGGATGCTTAACCACTGAGCCACCCAGGCACCAGGCACCCTCAGTTCATCTCATTTAAATAAAATCACAAATTTCAAATTTGTACAAGTCTAAAGGTATTTCTTTCCAAAAAATAGAATATAGTCAGTCTATATAGAAAAATAGAATTGGGTCAGTCATGGTAGTCACAGTTGACTGGGGGGCCAATTTTGGATTCCCTACTCTTAGTATCATCTCCTCTTCCCCCATGTTCTTTGTTATTTACATTTACATTTTTCTCAATCTTCTGCTGAGTTGAAGACAAATTTCCCTAGCCCACCTTTCTGATCTGACACCTGGCCCTTTCCTTATAGACTTCTATAGTACTTCCAATGAATCTTCCTGCCCCCCTCCAAAGCCATTTATCTTTTGCTCTTAATATAGGCTCATAGGTCTCAATAATTTTAGATATTCAATTTTCTTTAGATTTCAAATAAAAGGATGATCTTTCCATACCTCCTTTTTTCTTATGAAGATGAATATTGAAAATACAACCTGAACACCAAAGGCCCACATTAACAGTGCTGTGTACTGAAACAAAAGAAAAACAGAGATGGTGATATGTTTCTAATATGTATCTTAGATACTTCAGTGATGGGAAAATGCATATCATAGGAAATACACAGTCTTAAAATACACAGAGGTATTGATGGTTCCCTGCCCTCATATACATGAGTGAAGTTATTCAAACAAAAAGGCAAAGAAAAAAATTCACTGAGCATTTGGATAAGAGTTAAGAAAGAAGTGATCGTGTTCAGTGAGCACGCTATAGAACACTTAGTCTACAAAGTTGTTGATGATTTTCCTTCATTCAGATCCAAAACTGTCATAGAGAGTAACTCACTTATCTGGAACCTCCACTTAACACACCAGTCCACTAACACTAGAAAACTCACTGAACTGTGACCTACTACACAAACCCATCAGGTGCAAAGTAACAACAATAACAAACCCCCAGAAAATACAAAAGCATCTGCTATAGTAAAATTAAGTCTGTAGGTACATTTAAACTCTTGCTTTGAAAATTGAAAATACTTCTATCCAAAGCCAAGTGAAATCATTTTCACACTTACGTAACTATATTTTTTAAACTTACAGCCACTGCAATTTTCTTCATCACAGGAGCACACAATAATACACATTATTTAGAATTCATAATGATTTTTAAAAATTAGCAGTCTGAATATTTTACTAAAATATAAGAATGACTTACTGTTAGTATTCTTAATTTCACATATTTTAAACATTAGTACTTTAAAACAGTTAAAATTTGTTTGATTGATATAAATTATATTTCCTATTTTCAGAGACAAACATTTCAGAGACAAAAATATGGTCTTTAGAACTGTTTAGAAGTTTAGATTTCTTTTTTTTATTTTAAAGATTTTATTTATTTATTTGAGAGAGAGAGAATGAGAGATAGAGAGCATGAGAGGGAAGAAGGTCAGAGGGAGAAGCAGACTCCCTGCTGAGCAGGGAGACAGATGTGGAACGCGATCCCAGGACTCCAGGATCATGACCTGAGCCGAAGGCAGTCGCTTAACCAAATGAGCCACCCAGGCGCCCTAGAAGTTTAGATTTCTAATACTTCTATATACGTTATCTCACTTAACCTTCACTAGTAAGAGATTGGTAGAGGCAGGAAAAATTGTGTAAAACAATAAAAAAATATTATTGGGTTTCTTTTTAATGGCAAGCGTGTTGTGGTCTAATGGACTTTCCCAGGTTTCTGACCTTATGAGGGTATGCAATATTACCTTTGACTAAACTAGTATTCAACCCTGTACAGAATTCTGATAATAATACAAAAGTTTCCTGTCCATAGCAATGCAAAATGATTCCTATTAATGGAAAGGCAAATGAATACAGTCTATAGAGAATATAAATCTCCACAAATCTAATTCTCCTCCAACCAGTTGTTACTTCTTACAGTTCCCTTACTGAGTATTTATTTATTTATTTATTTATTCAAAGATTTATTTATTTATTTATTTGACGGGGGGAGAGAGAGAGAGAGAGCACAAGTAGGCAGAGCGGCAGGCAGAGGGAGAGGGAAAAGCAGGCTCCCCGCTGAGCAGGGACTCAATCCCAGGACTCTGGGATCATGACCTGAGCAGAAGGCAGATGCTTAACCGACTGAGCCACCCAGGCACCCCTGATTAATTATTTAAATAAAGTTTCTGACACATGGTCATTGACACAAATGTTGAGTCATGATTTTTACCTTTGAAGATTCCCTTTTAACGTAGATGTCTATCATAATAAGAAAAATTCAGTGTATTTATGTGTTACCAGCACTTACAGAGTACTGTGAGATACTGCCCAAAAACTTTTAAAAAAGGGAAGTAAAACTGTTCCGAGGGGGCACATGGGTGGCTCCGTCAGTTAAGTGTCTGCCTTCAGCTCAGGTCATGATCTCAGAGTCCTGGGTGATGGGATTGAGCTGGCAGACACTTAACAGAGTTAAATACTAGCTTAGTCAAAAGGCTCCCTGATCAGTGGGGAGCCTGCTTCTCCCTCTCCCTCTGCCTGCCCTCATGTTCATGCTCTCTCTCTCCTTCTCTTTCTCTGTCAAAAAAAGAAAATCTTAAAAAAAAACATAATAACTCCCCCCACACACACAAAACTGCCCCGAAGAGTTAGACTGTGAAACTAATATCTATTCAACTGGAGTTGGGGTATGCAAAATCACCTTTAAGCTAAAGAATAGTGCTTAGGCCTATAAAATTTGCCCATAACTTGACTGCATGAATTAATATCGTTAAAGGAAAAAATGTATCCATCAGAAAAGTATTGGTAAATTCAGAGGAGAATAGGGAAAGTGGCCTGATGGCAAAAATTAGCAGTTCCCTTCCTTGGAGCATCCAGACAAGAGTGTGGTGTCTCGGTTTCAGGACCTAGTATTATGCACATTCCTTATGAAGGGGTTTGTCAGGCTTCTCGGTCACAGCCCATTAATACTTGAATCCCATAAGGCAGAAACTTAGAAGATGTCTGGTTTTCTCCCTCTAGTTTCCCCTTTCCTTACCGACCCCCCATCTTATACTAGTATCAGGCTCTGTGCCTTCTTTGCCTAAATGGAAATGTATGGTAAGGAGAAAATCACAATGTTCCTGTAAGCCATTTCTGTCCTGGTTTCCAGATCCAAAATTAGAAACCCAATGAGAAAATTATGCTCAATGTCCTGCAAGAAGAGAAAGGTGGGACTTGAGAAGAGAGAGTGAGATCTCGTTTTAGACTAGAAAGAGTCTGAGCCTGACTGTGGAGCCCTGGGCATTCCCAGAGCAACAGAATCACGCCTTGGGCTTCCCGGCATTCCCCTGGTGAGTGGTAAGACCCCAGAGGGAAAAGGAAGTATGGTTTCTAGCTTTGCCCAAAAAGCCTCTGCCAGGAGAAATATTCAAATAATAAGAGGTACCAATTATTGGATAGCAACTGATCCCTGTGTCAGGCGTCAGTCCTTTAATTGCTGTGTCAATGGGAGGGTGAATGTTTCAGGGGAAGGTTACTGCGGAGAAGGAGCTGAGGTCGTGGCTATCTATCAGTCCTTCCCAAAAGGTTTCACTGATATACTGTATGATATCCTGGATGATATACCGCATAAGAGCAGCTTTGCCTTTGCCACCCTAGGCCATTCAAACAGCAGAATGAGTAGACCGGAAGGGATCATGTGAGCTGGGAAAGTGCGTTTTCATGGTGACCAGCGCAGACTGATAACCAGTGCCCAGAGTGACCACCCAGACTTTCAGTGTTACATAAAAGCTAAGTCCTTCCGCATTCTTCCTGGTAAGAGACACAATGTCTGCAGTTGAATTTCATATTTGTTGGACAAGAGAGTGCCTGTGAATTAAAACTGATTTGATTTAAAGAAAATGTTAAAAAGCTGTCTTTCATCCGAGTCTGTGGATTGTGATCCAGACCTGCCACATGTATGGTAAATGGCTCATGTTCATGTCTATAATCCTAAATATAATTTATCTTTTCACGTTACATGGCTAGGGAGACATAGTGTGCTAGTCAGATGCCAGGGTCTGGCCCTCTCAGCAGCTCTACTTCTCTTTGTTAAATAATAAATTGTGATCTCAGTTATAAGTTAGCTTCCTACATGGCATTCCCACAGGGAGAAAATGTGTTGAGAATAGGATATGTTTTCTTTTCCTTGCTAAGCCACATTGCTTGTTGACTTTAATAGTTTATTTGGATTTTTGTCCTCAGATTCTTAATTTTGGTTAATTGTAGTTTACCCTAGGAGATGGATTCCTGTTGACTCTGCTGAAAAATAATATCTAAGTGTGTATATGCAGAGATCCAGATTTAATCCATGGAAAACTCACCAAGAACATGCTACCTAGAAGTTTCTTGAGAGGGAGTGCTTCATGTACCTTATTCCCTAGGGCACACTATACTACAATGTTATGACGTAATCCTTATTGCTCATTTGTGTGACACAGACACTCAAAATCAAAGATACAAATTAGTTCAGACTATTAAGATGAAATACATACCAGAAGTAGGAGCCATCTGATTTCACTGTGAATTCCCAAATAACCCAAGAGACAAAGAAGAACAATAGCAGATCCAGTTCCAATCAAAATTTGAAAAATATCTACTATCAAGTGATTATTTTCATCTGTGGAAACCACAAAATAAATTATTATTAGGTGATGTTGTATTCTGTTTAATAATATATTCAGTAACCTAAGATTTCCCTAAGCAGTGGCTGCCAAACCAGTAGGATTCTCTGTCTTTTTTAAACTTCATTCTGGCACCCTCTTACTTCGTCTTGGCAACAACTTTTCTTCCATTAATGACATGATAGAAAATTTCTTCAATTTCAAAAGATCTCTTTCTTTTACCTTATCTTCATTGTCTTTTATGAAAGGAGAATTTTTTTTTTCCCCTTGGGGTGAACTCTTCTATGTTTAATGAACATCCAAACATTTACGAATTTATTCACACAAATTTTAGGGGTATCTAACATGTGTGGGTTAAGTTTCTCTTATATGAAAGTCTGAGTTTATTGGTAATATGACCCCATTAAAACTATATTTTATTCCCTCTTCATCTAGACTGAGCTCTCTAGTAGAGACTATATATATTTATATAGTCAACAGACTAACTGTTCAATGCTTAGTGTTATGACACAGACTGTAGAACACTAAATGCCTCACAAATATTTGTCAAAAAAAAAAAAAAAGGAGAAGAAATAAATTAAATATGCTGTAGGTTTTATGGGAGAACAGTGCAGGCAGTGGTGTCCTGGAAACCAGCTTGTTCTGGCTCATAAACGCCAACTGTTACATTTTCACAAAATTCGTAAGCCAACCCAATTCATGTTGGCACTGTGAAATCAGCCATTGTGGCATTACGTCTTTAAACCACAGAAATCAGTAAATACCGTAAATCAAGACTTTGTATCCCAGAGCCAGTTGTTAAACGTTTACCAGCACACCCCTGGGTACAGGAGCCCCTAAGCCCATAGGGGGAGGAGGCTGGAGAGTGTAGGTAGGCAAGATTGCTGGCGAAGGCAACACTGTGCTTGGGCTTTAATGAGGACTGAAAAGATCTCGGTTGGAATGACAGAGGCATTCTGCGACACAGACAGCAGAGTATGTGTTGGATATTCAGCTTTGCTGGCACTTAGGGTTTGAAGCAGGTGAAACTGGGCCGGTTTGCAAGGCCCAAATTATGCACACTTTGTAGGCTCTTATCCAGTCTTCCTCGTTGGAGTTAAGCTCCGCGAGGACAAAATATATCTTTCTTGTACAGTACAGTTTCCTCAGCTCACGGGACTGTGACTAACATGTAGAACAGACTCTATAAATATTTGTCCTATGAATAAATAATTGCAGTGGGGAACCAGAAAAAAGCTTTTCGTGTTCTAGGGGTAGATTTTCATCTTAAATTATTTCAGTGGCATTTGGAAGATGGCTGAAAAAGGAGATCAGAACACAAGGCTGTTGGAGGTTATTACTGGGGCAGAGGGAAGGAAGATGGGGCTCCTGGGTGGCCTGGTGTTATTACAAATGGAGAGGAAGGCAGAATCATTTTTAAGAAGAGGTAAGTTCGTTGGAAGTTGCACATGAAAGAGAGGGGAGGAACCAACCAGTTTCTTGCCACAAACTGGTTATTTTCAGTTCCATGTCTTAAATTTCACTAAATGTTTAAATACATAATTTTTTTAAAAAGAAACAGAACTTAAAGGATAAGTTTCTGACTATCTGTTTAGGATATATATTTTTGCACAGGCAAGTACGTTAAGGTTAGTGAGAATTATCTTTCAATTCCACAATGGAGGGGAAGAAAAAAGAAAAGACTTTTGCTCTACCTTAACTACTACATTATTAAAGTAGATCCTGTATGGGAAGTGCTTAGCCCAATGCCTGGCACATAACCAACACTAAAGAAGTGGAAGCTACCACTGCCATTCTTCTACGGAAGGAAAGGAAAGAGGAAAGGCTGTCATAAGATCGCCACACACCCGTGTACTCTCAGCAAACCACTAATGCACTCAGACATCACAAATACTTTGCCATAAGCAAAGTATATAAACAGAAGAGAATAAAGATACCAGGCACTTAGGTGTAGCTGAAGTTTAACTAAATTATTCAATACTTTGTAGCACTTTATTACCTATTAAATCTTTTTATTTAGCTTTTGTTTTCCTACAAACATGTTTTTTCTTACTTGAAGTCCACTAAGAAATGTTTGTTCTACAGTATGCATGCTTTTTGTCATATATTTAATGGTAACAGTGCTGTCTAATAGAGTCTATTGAGTAGTGGAAAGAATCTAAATCTGCACTGCCTAGTAAGATAGCCAATACCCAATAGCCACTTACGGCTATTGAGCACTTGAAATATGGCTTCCTTCCCAACCACCAAGGATATGTATACAAAAATAACACTTAGTCTATTAAACTTCAGTCCATAGTGACCACAGCATACCACAAAATGGTAAAACGAAGGGTTTTTAAATTTAGTTAAACGCATTCAACTATTTCATTTATATTTGGATAATATATTTTATTTGTAACATGTAATGGTGAGAGTAATTGAGTTTTAAAAGAAATGATTTAACTTGAGCACTACATTGGTCTCCACTATCTTTTCATCCGGAGTGTATTAGAACAAAGCACAATCTTCCATTCTTGGACAATACTTAATGAATTTTGGAGAAATACTGCCACCTGCTGAATATATTATGTATGCAGTTATTTAGAATGGAATGCCTGGCTTCACTCAAGAGAGCAAAAGAAAAACAGATACATACCCAAAGCTGTGAAAAAAATATTTCTATCTAATAAGAGCCATGCACCAAATCCCATGAGTAAAAGTCCAAGAACCTACAGAAAAGACAGTCAGTGCTTATATTCGCTAATAAAAACGCATTACATTTTCTTTACGAGATAATTATAAAGAATCTTACCAAGAAGGCTCCATTAATGAGATTAAGGAAGTATTTAAAAATTAACATTTTGTTTTTTCTTAACATTCTTTTTCTCCCTGGATATTGGTGTTTCTGAAAAGATAACCACAACTTTTACTATAAATAGTCACCACAGTAACAACTTTAAATAATTCTGCCTACTCATGTCATTTATTTGCACATTTTTCTTCTGATACCAGTTGTCAATATAGCATTCCCCTCCACCCTCCCGAATATAAGGACATGTTGAAGATATCTTGAAATTGGGCCTGTCTTTTCCATCTGCACTAGGCAGTTGAGACCAAGAAGGCATTTGAATAACATGCCAATAGCCACCTTACTAAACTTCTTGCAGTTTTCAGAAAGTAAAATATTTTACTTTGTTTCCAGTCTTAACACACCTTGTTCTCCTTGCTGGAAAGCTTTCCTTCACCTCTGCCTGTCCCTCTTGTTTCCCAGGATAATGTCGACTCCTCCTCGTTGAGTTCTCACCTTGGAAGCCTTTGCCTAACCTCAATTTGTTGCCCTTCTATTTTCTCTTTACTTGTCTTTTCTTCCCATGTAGACTCTGAGGTCTATTAGTGGAGAGAGTAGGTCTTGTGTATCATTATAATCCCAGAGTGTAGCACACAGTAGCTAATCAATAGATACTCGTTGAATTAATAAATGAGTAGATGAATCAGATTATTTAATTAGTGAGTAATTTAGTTCGGTATATAATGGAAGGGAACAAACCTTAACTTAAGGTTGTGTTAAACATTATTTAATTTAGTTTCCTAAAACTTTTATGAAAAATCAACACTTAGATCATTGGTGTTTGGTGCTTTATTAAAAATGAAGGTTTTAAATTTTCTTGGGCATGTTTCTGGGTTTTCTCTTTCCTTCATTGTTTCAGTTCTAGCTAGTACCGTATTTTACAAAGTATTGTAGCTTATAGTGTTTTAATCTTGCAGTGCATAACTGGCATGATGAAATCAGATTTAATAAGATTAATTTGAAGCTATTTGTCTCTACTTGGGAAGATCTGCTTGTTAAACCAAAGGATGCCCTGGAAAGTGGAGAAATAAGAGATGTCTAGGTTAGAGTCTATGCACTGCCCCTCCCTACTCTGACCCAAGGCCACATTCCTCCCTGAAATGCCAGGGTTCTCCTTCCCAGCTGAAGGAGTCTCTCCAGGCTTTGTCTTTCACCCTCTGCTTTGAAGTCCCCTACTGCCGTTTGGTTTCTCCAGTTTCTGTCCTCCATTCTTATTCTTAGATTCCTCCAGTGTCTGGCCTGTTTGGTTGGAACAATCAGTTAGAAAGACTGCCTGATTTTTATTTCAGTTTCTCCCTAAGATGCTGTAGATATATAATTTTGGCTTCAATTCCATTTACTTCAGCTGATGGGAAAGTTGTGATCCTCTCCTATAGCCTAAACAAGTTGTCAGAGCCAAGGTCCTGGGCCTCTGTGAACAAGAATGAGAAAGTAATGTACAAGAACGCTGCAGGAACTCTGGTGAGGACTATTGAGAGGCATAGACTTGACTGTTGAGTTGGTAATAATTAGCACATTAGAATAAGGGCTAACATGCTTTATCAAAGGATCCAGAAACAAAAATAAGCTGAGGCTTATTTCTCTTTCAGTCCTAGGTGGGGAATTGGTTCTCTTCTAGGAGATCATCTTAGGAACGTGGGGCTTGCTTCAGCCTATTCCATATCTGGCTCCCAAATTTCCTCACGGTGTCATCCTGTATAGTCAGCAGAAAGGAAAGGAGGATGAGTAAACTCGGGCAAGCGTCTTTTAAGCCAGTGAGGTGAAAATTGCCCACTTCTCTTCTGCTCATATTCCATCGGCACATACTGAGTCACGTGGCAGGTCTCAGCCCGAGGTGGAATCAGCTATGTGCCCAAGAGGAAGGAAAGAAGTGACTTAGGGTGAGAAGAGCCAAATAAAATACCCAACAGTTAGGAAAGGGCATTGTAAGAGATAATTAGAGGGAGAAAAAGCGTGCTTGGATACAGTTTCAATATGTCTTATTATGGAAAAGAAAGAATTATAATCAGAAGGATTCCTGTAGGATGGAAAAATTAAAAAAAAATAATGATAATCATGGACATTAGAAAAATTGGGAAAAATAAAAAAACATATACTTCATGTTTATTTTTTTATTTTTAAAAATATTTTATTTATTTATTTGTGAGGGAGATAGAGAGAGAGCACACAAGCTGGACGAGCAGCAGGCAGAGGGAGAAACAGGCTCCCCGCTGAGCAAGGAGCCTGACGTGGGACTTGATCACATGACCCTGGGATCATGACTTGAGCTGAAGGTAACCGACTGAGCTACCCAGGTGTCCTTCATATATTTCATGTTTAATAAATGAGTTTGAGTTGGTAGACGATATCTTCGTGGTTAAGCACTGGAAATGGAGTGCAGGTAAATAGATAGCATAAGTTATGCAGATTTGGGAATTATCCACGAGGAGCTACTGTCATGGAAAAGAATGAAAGAGGAGACTGACTGCAGATAAAAGTGAGCAGATGTTTGATAGTGAAGAATGACATAATTAGGAATTTGAATTTTTTAATGCAGACTTTTACAAAATGAGGATGTAATCAAAGCATGATCTCATGGAAATCAGTAGAGAAATAATTTTCTAAAATAGTGTTGCATGACATAGAGGTCAAAAAGGGTAAGAATTCAATACTCTCAAAATCAGCCAACTTGGTAAGAAAGCTGTTCGTGGTAACTTCAAAACAGCAGTGTTTTAGTCCATTTGAGCTGCTGGGATGCTTATAAACAACAGAAATGGAGAATCTGGGTGGCTCAGTCAGTTAAGTGTCTGGTCATGATCCCAGGGTCCTGGGATCAAGCCCCACATCAGGCTTCCTGCTCAGCGGGGATTCCGCTTCTCCCTCCGCCTGCTGCTCCCCCTGCTCGTGCTCTGTCTCTCTCTGTCAAATAAATAAATAAAATCTTAAGAAAAAAAAACAACAGCAGAAATTTATGTCTCATAGTTCTGGAGGCTAGAAGTCTTAAATCAGGGTGCCAGCATCCGTGGGGGAGAGCCCTCTTCCAGGCTTCAAACTTCCTCTTGTATCTTCCTGCGGTGAAAGGGGCTAAGGAGCTCTGTGGGATCTCATTTATAAGAGCACTAATCCCATGCACGAGGGATCCCCCAACGACCTCATCATCCCTGAAAGGTCCCATCTTCTAATACCATCACATTGAGTATAAGGATTCCAACATGTGAAATAATTTGAGGTAATACAAACGTTCAGACCATAGCAAGCAGTTCAGATTAAAGAGTTGGAACACAACAAACAGGTGTCTAAGCAACAAGTCAAGGAAGTCCACAGCCATATTTGCACAGAATGAGAAGAGGAGATGGTCATGTGCTGATCCTTCCAGTCACAAGCACCACATACTGGAAACAACATCAATGAAAAGAAAGAGGTGCTAACACAAAGATACACAATAAGTTAGTGCAGTTTCTATGTAAATATTTGTAGTGTGGAAGAACAAGTTTTGTCTTGGATTGTTGTTGTTGTTTTTGCTATAGACAAAGAATTTGTTTTTAACAATCAAATAAGGTCCTGGTGGCATTTCTTTTGTTCATTTCCTGATTAGGTAATTTTAATAGTATAAATGATATAAGAAAGGACAATTTACAATAATTTACCTATTCACAGGTGTCGTTTTTCACTAGATAATAATAGCATAATTACTTTTTGTTATCGTTTGTAAATTCCTTCTAACTGCCAGGAGATGGGAGCACAAAAATGAATAAATAATGTGTCAAGGAGTCAAGTATTAAAACCTATGGTCCACTCTGAATTATGTGTTGGGGGTGTGGGGACAGGGAATAAAGGGAACTGGGAAGTTTCAGAGAAAAGACAAATTTGGAGATAATCCTTGAGGGTTGATAAGAAGGTCCCAGTCAGATAAAAATGGGGTAGACATACGAAGATTTCACGACAGATGGAACACTGCGCTCACAAGCTTTCTAGTGAATGGCATGGGGGCAAGGGTCAGAGTGGCAAGAGATGAAAAATAAGGCTAGAGAAGTAGACTCAGTAAAGGTTGTGAAAGATCAGGTATGTTTTGCTAAGAATTCGCTTTTATTCTTCTGCAGGTAATGGAGAATCATATTTCTGTCATCAGCGTGGAAGTCAAATTAGAAAAGAAACCTATGACAGGGAGCTACTTTAAAAAGCTAATGTATTAGTTCATAACAAATGATGTTGTCTAAACTACAAGATAGTTATGGGGATGGAGAACAGTACCAGGATATGAGAGATACAGTAGGAAGTAGAATTGTCAGCAATGGGATGTAAGAAAGAAACCAAAATAAAACTTGAACTCAGGTCTGTAGAGCTTAACTACTTGGGCTTTTAAGATTATGCCATATTCTATAATATGTCATTTATATTGGTTGCCTTGACCATCAGAGTTTTGCAAATTAGGTACTCATGTGCTATTATCCCCAGTATTACCAATGACAAAAGAGATTCAGGAAGGTAAAATAATGTTCTTGAGTTCACCTAGTTAACACGTGGCAGGGCTGAGATTCAAATCCTTAGATACAAACCACTCTCTTGCTACTCTTCCCAAGCCTCCAATGTCATCACCTGTAGATGTAGATTAGAAGAACACACACCTGAAAGGGATACTGTGAAAATTGAATGAGATTATGTTTGGAAGGCACTTAGTCCAGTAGCTGGCTAAATGTTACCTATTAATCTTGTGATAGTATAGTAATCATATACAAGGGAGGAGCACATGAGGTTGGGAAATGGGATGGGAACTGTAGGAAAGTGATGGACTCAAGTCGGCCGTCATGTGAGCTGCAGGGAGCACAAAAAGGGTTAGAGAAGGACCTTGAGAGTTTGGGACAGTCTTTAAATGGAAAAAGAAAAGCAGAGGTCTAAGAATCCAACACTGTAGGTCACATATTAAAATTATTATGCAATAGTCATCCTCAAGAAAAAATAAACAAACATCTGCTAGGCAGCTATTTGAGCTTCACAGTGATATTCTGGGATATTTAAATTTTATCACTGCTATATAAAAAATAAGACAACTGTTGCACAATGTTTTTAAATTAAAGTCATCTCACCACTCAACTAACATTTTCAAAGAAATCTTATTCTTGTCAGATGTCAGAGGAACAAACAGTTATCTTTCATCCTTTCATGTCCTCAATAAATATTATGTGCTCTCTAAGGGAATTATATTGTGTTAGGTCAATAGGCTATAAACCAATCAGACCTGCAGATAATTTTCAAAATAAGGTCAAAATTTAATGAAAAGAGGGGCGCCTGGGTGGTTCAGTCGGTTAAGCATCTGCCTTCAGCTCAGGTCATGATCCTGGGGTCCTGGGATGGAGTTCTTGCATAGGGCTCCCTGCTCTTCTGGGAGCCTGCTTCTCCCTCTGCCTCTGCCTCTCTCTCTCTCTCTCTGTCTGTCATAAATATATAAAGAAAATCTTTAAAAAATTTAATGAAAAGAGAAATACTTATTAAAAAGAAAAAAAACCCTACTCAGGTTAAAAGGTTATGGACAAACTGACATACTCAATTTTAGGTTATAATATCTAGGAAGATTTCAATTAAATAAATTTATGCTAAATGCTGCAGACTTAAAGAAAAGTTTCAAGTTAAATTGACATAATCTCTAACTATATGAGACAATTATTGTATTTTGTTCATTATTTAGTAATATTAATTAGTGATAGCTAAGGTATGACTAATTGATAGAATTGTCAGTTTTCCTCCAAAGTAAAAAATAACAAGAATATAAGAGATGTAGTAACATGCATCATAACTTATCTTCAGAACTTTCAATATTTTTCTTTTTTGCTATCAATTCGTTTGACAAGGTAAGATTTAAGAAAAAAAGCAATTTAGACATCATCTTCATAAAAGCTGATTACTAATTTAGCTAATTTAAAATTAGTTCTAGACAGTGCCTGGGTGGCTCAGTCAGTTAAACATCTGCTCTCAATTCCGGTCATGATCCCAGGGTCCTGGGATCAAGTCCCACATTGGGCTCCCTGCTTAGCGGGGAGTCTGCTTCTTCCTGTCCCTCTGAACTTCCTCCCCACTCATGGTCTCAATCTCTCTCAAATAGATGAATAAAATCTCTAAAAAAACATTAGTTCTGGAAATTAATTGATTGCTAATGGATTTGATATTCTGTAGGAAAAGCCTGAATAGTTTCATAATTACAAATAAAATTAATTTTAAGATTTTTATTGTGGATTTCAACATAATACAATAGCCTGAGTATTTTACTTATTTATTTTTTATTTACTTATTTTTTTGCTGAGCATTTTATTTTATTTTTTTATTTTGTTAAAGATTTATTTAATTATTTGAGGGGGAGGGGCAGAGGGTGAGGGAGAGAATCTCAAGCAGACTTGGGGGTGGGGGGCTGCATCTCACCACCCTGAGACCATGACCTGAGCCGAAACCAAGAGTGGGACTCTCAATAGACTGAGCCACCGAGGCGCCCCTAACCTGAGCATTTTAAATGAAGAATTTGAATAGTCTATAAATTTGCAACAAAACTAAACTGAAAAAAAAAGAAAAAATGGCACTTGAGCATGGACTTTGATAATGAAAATATCCTAAATTTTAATTAGATTTGAAACCAGAAGTAGTTGATTTTTGAAAATCATTGTCTTTGAGTGAGGCACTAACATGTGTTTTTTTAATTTCAAAAATCTACTTATTTCTCATTCTATATTATTAATTCCTATGTTGATGCAATGTTAATTGTTACCAGGAAATAGTCTATTTTCTTTCAAATGCTTAAAGGAAATGTTTGCTTTTAGTTTATTGTATGTCAGATGTCTTTTACAATTATGCTTAGCCACTTCCTCTTGGAATTTAATTCTTTGCAAGCTTAAAAAAAATTAAACAGAAATATCTGTTATTAACTAAAATAAATTTCACAGTTTGTACACTATGTATTTGCTCCACGGTAAAGGAAATTAGATGAAATTTTTTTTAAAAGATTTTATTTATTTATTTGAGAGAGAGAGAGCGCGCACAAGCAGGGGGAGCAGCATGCAGAGGGAGAGGGAGGAGCAGGCTCCCCCATAAGCAGGGAGCCTGAGGTAGGGCTTGATCCCAAGACCCTGGGATCGTGACCTCAGCTGAAGGCAGACGCTGAGCCACCCAGGCGCCCCAACTTAGATGAATTTTTAAGTTAAAATTAAATAGCATAATGTATATACTTACGCTTCAAATTTTATGTTAAAACAGTGGGTGTCACTGTCAATATTTTAAGTAAAACATATTTCAGAAAATAATTTTTAAAAATTTTCACCCCATACACTTGGAGGGTTTTTGATAGGCATTGAGTGATAATTGATTTATTTGTCTTTTTAAAAATAAATTGCTGTCACGGAAAGCAAACGATTTATTGGCTTCTCTTCCATACTTCAGGCCCCATAAATCACTCAAGATTAAGATTTGGTGGAATGAATAGTTTTTACGTGGGCAACTGAACATTCACTAGTTTCAAGTAATAAATATTGATAGATCAGAAACATTTTAAAGGTCAAGCTACCTTTACTTGGGTAACTGTAGCAAAATGTCGTTTCTTTATTACATATTTTCCCAAAGTATTTAAATATTAAAATCTACCTGGAAAAAACGTTCCTCATTCAGCTCCTGAGATGCAGCGTTCAGGCCAATTTCGAGTGGAGATAGTTTGTCCTACTGGGGCACCGGTAAGAAAAGACCCGTCCATCTTCCTTGGGATTGGCTGTTGTCGTGGTTACGCTTTGTTTGGAGTCTTTGGGCGCTGTCTTCCAACCAAGCCTAGGGATTTAGCCGCTGGTGGGTGAGCTGGGGCCCCTCATGGCTGGGGTTGGTGGCGCGGGAGGCGAGACAGAGCTATGGGAGCACAGACGGAGCCAGGCCCCTCTCTGCCAAGGCCAGGGCAAACGGTCGGGGGGCCGGCGGGCTGAGGGGGTGGCTGCTGGAGTCTGCGGAGCCCTAGGCTCCTTTCGATTTTGGAGATTTTGTAGCTCACCCAAAACTTAGAGATCCTCCCTTAGGATCTAGGGAGCTTTCGATAATTACCTTTTCTCCTCCCTAAATGATAGTTCCTTTCATCCCTCCCTCCATTTCCCTCTTCCTTTCTTTCCTCTTTTTTTTTTTTTTATGATTTATAGTTATCTTTTAAAGTAGATTTCCTTCCCTTTATTTATAATTGAAAAACTACGGTTGAAAGGAGAGTTCCTTAAGATTTCCCACTTTTGGCAGCTTTAGCCAACTCCAAGTGATTTATTATCAACTTGAAGAAGTTTACTGTAGTCCTCTTACGGTGGGATACATCTAGGGCTGCACTGTCCTATCCTGTAACCAAACCACTAGGTGGCTGCTGAAGGCTTGAAATGCAGCTGGTCCAAATTGAAAGGTACTGTAGGTGTAAAATACACATTACATTTTGAAGAATTAGTATAAAAAACAAAAATATAAACTTTTTACATTGATCTTAATAATAAATGATTTTTTATTGACTAAATGTTGAAATAATATTTTGGTTATAATGGGTTAAATAAAATATATTATTAAAACTAATTTCACCTGTTACTCTCTCCTTTTTTAAAAATTGCTACTAGAAAATTTAAAATCACATATGTGCTTGGATATATAGTTGGACAGGGCTGATCTAAAGGGCCAGTTGATGAGCAGAGAGGGACACATAATGGAAATGATTCTTACCTTTACCCTTTTCTCCTGCCTTTCTTTCTACATAAAGTTTAGTGTACCTGTGCATTCTGCTTTATAGCTACATTTTAAAAAAATCTAATTTTCCTACCTCGCAAATCTTTTGAATTGCACTTTAAGTAAGTTTGATAACAGGATACCATTTTATACTGGTTCTGTTTATGGTTTTGTTTTCCTTTGGAGGAGGAAGATGATGGGTAAAATTGTCTAAACTACAAAAGTAGTACATACTCATGATTTTAAAGATCACTCAACATAAAGGTATGAAATGAAAATTAAAAGTTCCCCAATTTGTCCCCCAAAGTTTCTGTGTTTAAAAAAAAGTATGTGTGTATAGTTACTCTGCATATTTTTCTACCACGTGCCTTTTCTCAATTATTTCTTCGTTGCTACCTTTCCACAGGAGCACAGTAAATATACCCATTTTTAAAAGGACTTGTATAGTATTCCATTCTATGAATCCATCATATTTAACTTTCCTTAGTATTTAGGATTTTTTAATTAAATTTTTTATTGAGATAATTATAGATTAACATGTAGTTTTAAGAAATAATGTGGAAATAGCCCTTGTACACTGTCCAGTATCTCCCAATGGTAACATTTTTATTGGTGCAGTCTGCTAATCTTACTCAGATTTCCTCTGTTTTACTTGTAATCATTTGTGTGTATCAGATACAAGTTTTATCATCTGAATGTGCTCACTTACCTACTATTCCAATCAAGATACTGAACAGCTCCAATGCTACAAGAATCTTTCATGTTGCCCTTTTATTACCATAACCGCCATCCACCCCTGACTCCTGGGAATCACTAATCTGTTCTCCACTTATAAAATTTTGTCATTTCAAAAATGTTATATAAATGGAATTTTGTGATATGTTACCTTTTGGTTTGGGCTTTTTGCTCAACATAGTTCCCTAGAGATTCATGGAGATTTGTCGGTATTGTGACATGTATCAATATCCATCCCTTTTATTGCTGAGTAGTATTACATGGTATGGATGTAGTAGAATTGGTTTAACCATTCACCTACTGAGGGACATTTTGGTTGTCTCCAGGTTGAGGCTATCATGAATAAAACTTGTGAATATTCATGTAAGTTTTAGTGTGAACATAAAATTTCATTTTTCTGGGATAAATGCCCAAGAGTATAGGCAATACATGGAGATCATCCCAATTAAATCATTTATATGTGAAAGAAATTGCACTGAAATAAAATCATAGTTGATGAGTACAGTATTCTTCAAACTTTTTTCCTTAAACCAAGACCCACAGTAAAACAAACAAATTACACATTACACTGCAGCTCATGCACACATGGATACATATATACCCACTTAAAACTGAAACAAAAGTTTTTAAAACAATTTTTATCTTTAACATATATAGTATACCTATAGTTTATTTTCTGATATACCCTAATTTTTCCTATCCTATTACATCATCAAAACTTTATGATGAAGAGCCACTGAATTAATGTCTTGATCCACTAATGGGTTATCATCTGCAGTTTGAAGACTATTGGGCTAGGGGATATTCAGAAGGATTACTGGGCAGATGAAGAGCTTGACTAAGTTTGGAGACCATTTCATAGTGGGAAAAGCACTGGTTTTGGATTCGGGGTCTCTCAATTAGGGCCCTGTCCCCATTACTTATTAGCATAATGACGGTGTGAAGTTAAGTAAACTCTTCAAACCTTGGTTTTCTTATCAATACAATGACTATAATGACCTTATACCTGTTAATTTGCTCTGATGATTATCAATCACACAAAGTGTCTTCTAGTGCCTGGCTTGTCACAAATACTCAATACTTGGAAGCTAATGGTGGTGGATGATGATGATGATTACATGAAGATATACTGTAATATACTGCTTGATCCATATCCATCACAAGCATTAAAGGCTTAAATAATATAAATATTGGTCTTATAAGCCACATATTATCCATTATTACAACATATTGTTGTTAAAAACATGTGGCTATCTATAGTAAAATTAACAACTATGAGTAAATGAGTAGAAACTAATCATATGTTGTCCCATATATAGACTTAGGTTGTTCTCTAATGAGTATTGTTTTTTTTTCTTATGAGTATTCTAACCTCTGCATATTCAAGCTGTTCAGAGGTATTTCACCCTCAGTTATTCCCATGAGGATGAATTTTACTGTGACGTTTCTTGGTTCAGGAAGCTAAGACAGTCCATTCCATGTGATTTTTCCCTTAGAGAATTAAGAGAGTATTATTAGAGTTGATCATTTTGTAGTTAAACAGAGAAATAATGAATTAATGAAGAGAGAAAACAGTGTTCTTTAATATATAGTGCAACCATAATAAGATATGATGAAAGTATCCTTGATGAAAATATTTATACGGAACATGTTGGATTGGTATAACACATTAAACAACCCATAGTTTGTACTCATTTTATCCTCTTCAATTTTTTTAAATGGTTCTGTGTTTATTATGAAGGATGATGGAAAATGATGATGATGATACAAAACTCAAAGAAGAAATAGAAGATGAATTGGATAAAATCAGCATTTCTTCATTAGAAAAAGATGATGTTGATAGTGATTCAAAATCAGACATCCAGAGTGATGATAGTGATACGGTAAGTGTTAAATGCTGGGCTTTTAAGAGCCTTTTAACTGGAGTAAACTTTGTAGGAGAAATATTGCTTTTCTCAATTTGCTTTACATTGTTATCTCATTTTTTAACTTTACAATCACTTTTAAACTATGTTTATTGTTAGATATTTAAATATAAAAAGTACATTGAAGATAGAAGTCACTTATAATTTCACATGTATATATGTGCATTTTTTGTAAAATTGGTATTAGACATAGAATTATTTATTTTTATCCTGCTTTTTAAACTTAAATCATGAGCTTTTTAATGTTATTAGATATACATGAAAAGCAAAATTTATGTGAAATCTTTAGACCTATAGAAATAGTTATTTTTTTGAAATCAAATATATTATCTTTTCACTTGTATATTTCCCCCAATGTTTATATGCTTAGAAAATTTATTCACAGATTCATTCTTTTACATTAAAATCCTTAAACTAATGGGAATTTATTTTCAAGTGTGTTATATAATGTAGATCTAAATAGAAATTTTCCTTCACATATTTAGTTAATATTAATGTCACTTGATGAATAATCTACCTCTTCTTAATTGATTTGTCTTATCATTTGTATATGTTTAGTTGTTATACATAAAATCTATCCAAGGCTCTCTATTCTTTTCCATTATTCTGTTAATTTTTGCCCTATTGTGGTTTTTTATTATTAAATATCAAACAGGTCAAATTCTTTATTTTGCTTTTTCAAAATATTCTCCACTAAGCTTTTTCCCAAAAAAAACCTGGTTTGTTAAGTCTCAAAGGATAATTCTACTTTGATTTTTAATTAGGATTGCAATAACCTCTATATTACTTTTGGAAAGTTATAATTTTTATATTATTATGTCTATTATGTCTATCCATAGCTAATTCAAGTGAGGCAAATTTGTGAAATTCTTCATTTGAATATGAAAGGCAACAGAATCATGGATGTACTTCATAATCACCTGAAAATGAAAAGCAAATTTTAATCAAATATACTTGTTTGAACTGATTTACACATTTTACTCAAAGTTTTAGTGTATGAAAACTTTCATCAAATTTTTGATACATAGTTTTAATAAACAATTTAACAGTTTCTTTCATTTTGTAAAAAAATTTTAGGATTTGAATGAGTTACCTGAGTCAGTTCTTCATTATATTAACATCATAAAGAATAAGAGCAAAACTGTTGAAGAGCTCCTTCTTCAGGACTTGGAAGATACTGATGTTTTAAGTAAGTAGTTTTTTTTTTTTGAAGTACAGTTTTTATCTGTTTGACAGATAAGTTTTCTGTAGGCATGAATAATTTATAATTTAGAAAAATATACTGCTTGAAGTTCTTAGCTGTTGTTATATACATGTATATGCCTTTCTCTCTTCTATAATATCTATAATATGCTGGATTTAGTCCATTAATTTTTTTCCTTACTACTTTCTGTATATGTCCAATAGATACTAGCCACCAACAGTTTGTTTTACCAGTCCTAATTAAAACCAGACACTCTATTACAGTTGATTCTTGAACAACACAGATTTGAACTACATGGGTCATTTATGTGCAGATTTTTTACAGTACAGTACTGTAAATGGATTTTCTCTTCCTTATGATGTTCTTAATAATGTTTTCATTTGTCTTTATTGTACGAATACAGTATATAATACATATAATATATAAAATATGCCTTAATAGACTGTTTATGTCATTGGTAAATGTTCTGGTCTGTAGTAGGCTATTAGTAAGTGTGTTTTGGGAGATCAAAAGTTATATGCGGATTTTTGACTGCCTGGGGGGTTGTCACTCATAACCCCTATGTTGTTCAAGGGTCATCTTTGCATTAAAAAAAAGAAAATTAGTCACAGGAATATTTTAGAAGTATCAGTTTATACATTTTTTTGGAGAAAAACATAATTTACATCGGAAATCTAACAATTTTTATTTGCTTCAACTGAGCAAATTTACTTCTTGGAATTATTCCAAGAATAATAGAATGATCAAAGATTTAATTAGAACTAATCATGGCTTGGTTTATAATGAAAAATGGCAACAGCCTAAATGTTCAATAGGTCTCAGTGTAACCAACAACACCCACTAAAAGAGATGGTTTAGATAATATTTAATGGTATAAAAATGTTTATTATATAGTATTTAAAGTTATTATAAAATTCAGTTTTATTTATGCAAATATTAGTATAAATTACAATGTGGATATTCATAGATATTCATTCAACAAATATTACTGTGTGAAAGGATCTGTTTCAGCCACTGAGAACATAACAGAGAACAAAATAGGCAAAGGTCTTGCTTTCCTATTCTAATGCTCCAGTGTGAGGAGACAGACTTGAAACAAATAAATATGTAATATTTTAATAATGATAATTTCCATGGAGGAAACAATTTAAGATAGGGGATAGAGATTGAAGGTTGCTTTTTTAGATAGAATAAGTAATGGAAGGCCTCTCTGAGGAGGTGATATCTGAGCAATGACTGAGAAGGAAAGCCACATGGATATCTCAGTGAATGAGAAGGGGAGCCACATGGGTATCTAGAGAGCCAGTGTTCCAGAAAGAAGCCCCTGTAAAGGCAAAGGCACAGATCATATGGGGGTCAGATCATATAGGGCTCTTATAAATCATGGTCTGGGCTTTGGATTCTACTCTGTGTGTGTGAAGGTTTTTGAGTAAGGAGTGACAATATCTGACACATTTTTGAGGCAATCATTCTGGTGATTGTGTAGAAAAGATAACCTGAGGTAGCAAGAGTCAACTACAAGACTATTGCAATAGGATGGTTAGAGGGGTTCCTTGGTGGCTCAGTCAGTTAAGTATCTGCTTTTGGCTCAGGTCTTGATCCCAGGGTCCTGGGATCGAGTCCCACATTGGGCTCCTTGCTCAGCAGGGAACCTGCTTCTCCCTTTGCCTGCTGCTCCCCCTGCTTGTGCTCTCTCTCTCTCTCTCTGACAAATAAAGTCTTTAAAAAAAATAGTATGGTTAGAGATGAGAGTGATTGGAGTAGAAATGATAAAAAATCATCATAATCTAGAAGCTATTTTTAAGTTAAAAAGAACCAAAAGTATTTGTTGATGGATTGGAATAACAGGAGGAGAGGAAATTGACTCCAAGATTTTTGTCCTTGAGCACATGTGTGAATGGATATGTAAAGACTTACTTTATGTAGATGCTTCAAATTTTGGCAGTGATTATCCGTAGTTGAGTTATAGGGAATATTAATGATTTGCTTATGTATATTTACTAAAGTTTATACAATGAAAATATTTTATAAATATATTGGCAATTATATAGGCTAATTAAGAAAAAATAAAAGGAAACACAATTATAGAAAATTAGTTACATGAAAGTTTATATAATGTAATTATAGCAGTGGTTTAGAAAATTATGAGATCTCATGTATAGTTCTGATCAAATAAGTATGATAGTCTCAATGAATAAAATATTTTTCCAAGAAAATTCAAATGATCAAAATTGCTTGAAAAAAGTGGAAAACATGATTAAATCAATAATCTGGCAAGAAAGTGGAAAAAGTTTCCTTCTCGAATGTCATTAGAAATTAGTATGATTAAAAAAAAGGAAAAAAAGAAATGAGTATGATTTTACAGTTGAATTCTTACAATCCATCAAGGATAAACAAATCTGCAGATTATATAATATTTCATTTATAAAAAGCTGCATATTTCAAATATAAAGCATAACACACACACATACACATACACACACACACACACACACACACACACACACACACAAGAAACCAGGGGCTGATTTCACTTATGAATGTAGATATATTAATTAGGGCTCTCAGTTGTAGACAGAAGCTACTTGAGCTGCTTTAAGCAGAAAGGTTTTGGGGGTGTTTGTGTCTTTGTTTTATGGGTAGAGGTTAGACATTTTGGTTATTTAGTGCTGCAAAACAAACTGAGTGGTTTAAAATAAAAACAGTTATTATCTCTAATGGTTCTGTGGGTTGACTGAGCTTAGCAAGGCAATTCTTGCTTGCTGTGTATGCATTCACAGTTAGATGTTGAACAGGGACACAGTCATCTGAAGTTTTTAGTGGATTGGAATTCCAAATATGGTTCACTGAAATGCTTGTTGTTTGATGCTAATTGTTGGGTGGGAGTTCAACTGGGGCACCTGGATGGTCAGCTGGAGGCACCTACGTGTGGTATCTCCCTATGGCTTGCATGGCACCTGGATTCTGAGGAGTTCCATGAATAAAATCCCAGTAGACTAATGTGGAACCTTGTAAGGCTTCTTATGATCTAGTTTCATATGGGGTCAGCCCAGGTTCCCTGTGGGAAGGAACTAAACAGTGAATGCATACCAGGAAGTGTGGAAGAGACATCTTTGAAGACTAGCTATTCCAATGAATAACAGGATTGTTAATAAAACTGAAGAAATACACTCTAGTCCGAACATCCAAATTGTAAAAAATATACACACACACATACATTGTTAAACTGTGTTGCAGAAAGAGCTGCTGTCTGATATAATTAAGATATTTGGAGACATTAATCTTCTACTACACACTCCTATCTCCAACCCAAAGCTCCCTCTATCATAATTTGGGCCAGAAAAATGAAAGTATTGCTCCCTGTCTCTTTTCACACATAATATTTTTATGGAAATAAAGACTTATGCAAATATATCAATTGGCTGAACCTTAATCACCCTCAGAAACCTAGCTTCAAAGGAATCTGGAGAATGTTATTTTTGCTTTGTCAGCCCCTCACATGGGAAAGCAGGCTCCTGAGACTGTGAATAGGTGTCGAAGAAGAAAATCTGTAATGTCTGACAAAATAAGTGTGAGTAGTTAGTTAACCAGCAAAACAGTCATCTGAGAATAATAGTTTACTGTTAATGAAGATTAACAAGATAGAACACATTAGCTGAAAAAGGAAAAAATTAATTACATCTGCACAGATGATAAAAGGACAATAAAATTCAATAAAAATTCATAAAATCAGAAATGAAAGCTCACTTCATTCACATTAGTAATTATAATCTTTTAAACTAATACTTTTATTAAAGTGTGTTTAGTATCTTGTGCAAGGTTATATTGCTAGTTTGTGGCAGTAGAATTGAACCTTTATTGATTTCTAATCAAGGTGTCACTGCAGTATCAAACAGCATTATACTGTGTGTGTGGAAAATAAACTTTAGTTTATTTAGTTTATTATAGGATATGAAAGGTGATCAAGAGAGTGCTTTATAAATTTGTTACTTTTATTTTTAGAACAAAGATTATAGATTTCCTCTGTTCTTTATTTTTCATTATTTTCCTATTGTTTTGAGTCACTGATCAAGAATATACTATGATAGAATTTGAGATTAAAGGATAATGAAAGGGTTTGAGATTTTAACATGCTTTGCCCTGCTCTAATATTTAAAGCTATAATATTTTTTCTTTCTCTAGACTATAGTTATGGAGTGGTTCCTAATAATCACATGCATTTAAGGATAGAATTATCAACTGAACATAAAGAAAATCCGGGACAGTTAATAAAGGTATATGATCAATATTTGATTGAAAGTACTCAATATTACAATTAGAAATTTACCTTTCCCTCTTATGAAGGATGATAGTTCCCTGATTTAAAGTTCAGTGATAAGGGCACCTGGGTGGCACAATCCGTTAACTCTTGGTGACTCTTGGATTTGGCCTAGGTCATGATCTCGGAGTTGTGGGATCCACCTCCATGTCAGCAAAAGATTCTTTCTCCCTCTCCTTCTGCCCATCCCCACAGCTTGTGCACTCTCTCTCTCAAATAAATATTTAAAAAAAAGTAAAGTCCACCTATTAAAACTTAAAAATTTAATTATTTTTAATCAAATCATTTTTGGCTTTATTTTTTCCTCTGGCATGTAATATACAAAAATTCAAATTTCAATTTTAAAAATATTAGAAATAGTGATGTGAATCATCAGTAATTGGGACTTTAAAATGCATGTAGATGAAACAGTAAAACTATACTGTTTGATAGTTTTTCCCTAAAAACTCCAAGGAAAACAATAAATACAATGTTTATTACCCTGCTTAGGAACGTACTGTGTTCCAGCAGAGACTTTCAATATCCCTTGGAGGGATGCCTGGGTGGTTCAGTCCATTAAGTGTCTGCCTTCGGCTCAGGTTATGATCCCAGGGCCCTGGATTGAGTCCCATGTCGGGCTCCCTGCTCAGTGGGAAGCCTGCTTCTCCCTCTCCCTCTGCTCCTCTCCCTGCTTGTGCTCTCTCTCTAGCAAAAAATAAATAAAATCTTAAAAAAAAATCAATAAATATCCCATGGAAATTTTAAATGTAGAACATCTTATGTTAGTTTAAAAAAAAGATAAAATATAAAAATTCCTAAAGAAATAAGAGTAAGGGAGAGGCTAGCAATTTTGGTTAAAACCTCCAGAAATATATTTGAGAAATTTCTTCTACAGGTTCAGCATCTTGGACTCATTTTACTTCTTATTTTACCTAGCTATCTCTAATTTTACCTAACTCTACTCTGCTCCCTAAGATGTTTAACATAATTTGAAAATTGCTTATATGTATGTCTTACTCTCTTTTTTGGTAACAAACTTGAAATATTAATTTTGAATTATCATACTGCTACTTCATTGAAATAGATATCCTATATCTTTCCAACTAGAATATGGTAGAAATCCAATTATGGAAAAGTATTCATCAACATACGATTTTTGCATAATTCAGGTTAAAGTGGAGAATAGTTCCATTTTTCTAAACATGCTAAATGTATTAGCTGTTTGTAGATGTGAGCATCACTATAGTTAAGAAATATAGAAATGTATTAGGAAGAAAGCAAACATTAGTAGAAACACTTTGAAATAATTTTCAAGCAATATTCTTTGCTTTCACTTGAGTATAGTTGACATACAATGTTACATTAGCTTCAGGTATACTGCATAGTAATAAAACGTCTCTACACATTAGGCTATGCTCACCCCAGGGTAGCTAACATCTGTCACCATACAAAGCTATTACAATATCATTGACACTCTTCCTAATGCTGTACCTTTTATTCCCATGACTTATTCATTCCACAGATTTTCAAGCAGTTTATTTGAATATTGTGGGTAAATATAAGAAAGTGATTAGAATTCTGAAAAACAAGGAGGGTAAAATACAGTCTGCTTGGATGGGAATAAGATTTTTAGTGTGCTGTAGGGTTGTATTTGAGAGAGACTGAAAGTTAATGAAGTTCTAGGTATGTGTATATAAAGCTTGGTATATTATTAAAATTATTACTTTACTCTTTCTTTAATTATTGGTACTCTTTTAACCTTTTAGATGTTATCTGAAATAGAAAAAGAAGAATTTCTGAGGATTAAAACCCATTGTGGCAGTCCTGATTCTATTCTAAAGCCTGGTCCTCATGATTTGCCTGTGGATGAACATGTTTTTCCAGGTGCACTAAACTGCTCAAGAATATTTTTGATAATTTTTATGTGATTGACCATAGTTCTCTGAAAAAAATTTAGAGAGTTTTCTTTTGACATTTAGAAAAATACAATCATGATATTTGAAAATTATTATGCCCTTACTGTACTTACTTAAATTCATATTTTCATAGTTTTTTATGCCTCCTAAATTAACTTGATTTAAATACATTTAAATTTTTCCATATATATCTGACTGAAATAGATATACCCAGCCTTGGATTTTTTTTTTTAGATTTATTTTTTTTTAACTTTTTATTTATTTATTCATGAGAGACAGAGAGAGAGAGAGAGGCAGAGGGAGAAGCAGGCTCCCAAGGAGCAGGGAGCCTGATGCGGGACTTGATCCCAGGACCCTGGGATCATGACCTGAGCTGAAGGCAGACGCTTAACCATCTGAGCCACCCCAGGTGCCCTAGATTTATTTATTTTAGAGAGAGAGAGAATGAGCAGGGGGAGAGGGAGAGGGAGAGAAGCACACACCCTTCTGAGTGGGGAGCCTGACACAGGGCTTGATCCTAGGACCCTGAGGCCATGACGAGCCAAAATCAAGAGTCAGAAGCTTAACTCATGGATTGGAAGAACAAATATTGTGAAAATGTCTATGCTACCTAGAGCAATCTATACATTCAATGCAATCCCTATCAAAATACCATCAACTTTTTTCAAAGAAATGGAATAAATAATCCTAAAATTTGTATGGAACCAGAAAAGACCCCGAGTAGCCAGAGGAATGTTGAAAAAGAAAAGCAAAGCTGGTGGCATCACAATTCCGGACTTCAAGCTCTATTACAAAGCTGTAATCATCAAGACAGTATGGTACTGGCACAAAAACAGACACATAGATCAATGGAACAGAATAGAGAACTTAGAAATGGACCCTCAACTCTATGGTCAACTCATCTTCAACAAAGCAGGAAAGAATATCCAGTGGAAAAAAGACAGTCTCTTCAACAAATGGTGTTGGGAAAATTGGACAGCCACATGCACAAGAATGAAACTGGACCATTTCCTTACACCATCCACAAAAATAGACTCAAAATGGATGAAAGAACTAAATGTGAGACAGGAATCCACCAAAATCCTTGAGGAGAACACAGGCAGCAACGTCTTCGACCTCAGCTGTAGCAACTTCTTACTAGACATATCTCCAAAGGCAAGGGAAGCAAGGGCAAAAATGAACTATTGGGACTTCATCAAGATAAAAAGCTTTTGCACAGCAAAGGAAACAGTCTACAAAACCAAAAGACAACTGACAGAATGGGAGAAGATATTTGCAAATGACATATCAGATAAAGGGTTAGTATCCAAAATCTACAAAGAACTTATCAAACTCAACACCCAAAGAACAAATAATCCAAACAAGAAATGGGCAGAAGAAATGAACAAACATTTCTGCAAAGAAGATATCCAGGTGGCCAATAAAAACATGAAAGAGTGCTCAACATCACTGGGCATCGGGGAAATACAAATCAAAACCTCAGTGAGATACCACCTCACACCAGTCAGAATGGCTAAAATTAACAAGTCAGGAAACGACAAATGTTGGTGAGGATGAGGAGAGAGGGGAACCCTCCTACACTGTTAGTGGGAATGCAAGTCGGTGCAGCCACTCTGGAAAACAGTATGGAGGTTCCTCAAAAAGTTGAAAATTGAGCTACCCTACGACCCAGCAAATGTAGTGATCCAAAGGGGCATGTGCACCCAATGTTTATAGTAGCAATGTCCACAATAGCCAAACTATGGAAAGAGCCCAGATGTCCACCGACAGATGAATGGATAAAGAAGATGTGGTGTTGGGGCGCCTGGGTGGCTCAGTCGTTAAGCGTCTGCCTTCGGCTCAGGTCATGATCCCAGGGTCCTGGGATCGAGCCCTGCATCGTCTCCCTGCTCTGCAGGGAGTCTGCTTCTCCCTCTCCCGCTCCCCCTGCTTGTGTTCCCTCTCTTGCTGTGTCTCTCTCTGTCAAATAAATAAAATCTTAAAAAAAAAAGATGTGGTGTGTATACACACACATACACACACACACAATGGAATATTACTCAGCCATCAAAAAATGAAATCTTACCATTTGCAACAATGTGGATGGAACTAGAGGGTATTATGCTAAGCGAAATAAGTCAATCAAAGACAATTATCATATGATCTCACTGATATGTGGAATTTGAGAAACAAGGCAGAGGATCATAGGGGAAGAAAGGAAAAAATGAAAGAAGAAGAAACCAGAGAGGGAGACAAACCATAAGAGACTCTCAATCTCAGGAAACAAACTGAGGATTGCTGGAGTGGAGCAGGGTGGGAAGGATGGGGTGGCTGGGTGATGGGCACTGGGGAGGGTATGTGTTGTGGTGAGCGCTCTGTATTGTGTAAGGCTGATGAATCACAGACCTGTACCCCTGAAACAAATAACACATTATATGTTAATAATAGATTGATCTAAAATAATAAAAAATTAAAAAATAAAAAAGCTAACTGACTGAACCACCCAGGCGCCCCCAGCCTTGAATTTTTAAGTATCCTTTAACTATGTTCCTTTAACAGCACACACACACACACACACACACACACACACACACACACACACGTACACACTTTTATATTAATTAAGTTTTGTGGTATAGTTAAGGTAAGTTATGTGATTTCTTTATTGACTGAAGTGGAACTTCCTTGTATATGACTGCAATAGGATTTTTATGTATATTCAAGACTGTATTTTTTTGGCATATTATCACTTTTACTTTGGTAATACATTGACCTTATTTCTTCATTTCAAAATTACTTTCATACTCTACATTAGGTCAGTTTTGAGAGGCTTGCTTTTAAGAATAATAATATTTCTTTTCATGAATACAGATGATGCTGATATAAATTTTGGATACTGTGAAGTGGAAGAGAGATGTAGGCAGTCTTTTGAGGCTTGGCAAGACAAACAGAAAGAACTGGAAGACCAGAAGAAAGAAACCCTCAAAGCTCAAAGGGATAAAGAAGAAAAGCAATTTCAAGAAGAAGAAGAAAAGAGACATTGCTGGATGAAACAATTTGAAGTTGAAAAGAATAAATTAGAGAATATTCAGAAGGTAAGTGTTTTTTTTAATTTTTGTTTTTCATACATTTTTTCTTTATTTTATAAATTTTTAAATTTAAATCCAATTTAATTAACATACACTGTATTATTAGTTTCGGAGATAGAATTTAGTGCTTCATCAGTTGCATATAACACCTAGTGCTCATTACTTCAAGTGCCCTCCTTAATTCCCATCACCCAATTACCTCATCCCACCACCTTCCCTCCAGGAACCCTCAGTGTGTTTCCTATAGTTAAGAGTCTCTTATGGTTTTCCTCCCTCTCTGTTTTCATTTTATTTTATTTTTCCTTCCTTTCCCTTATGTTCATCTGTTTTGTTTCTTAAATTCCATATATGAGTGAAATCATATAGTATTTGTCTTTCTCTGACTGACTTATTTCTCTTAGTATAATACTCTCTAGTTCCATCCATGTTGTTGCAAATGGCAAGATTTCATTCTTTTTGAAGGTTGAGTAATATTTCATTATATATATGTGTGTGTAGATATATATATATCACATCTTCTTTATCCATTCATCAGTCAATGGATATCTGGGCTCTTTTTATACATTTTTTGAATCAGTAACTACTTCTGAATAGTACTGATGTTTTAGCTTATGGTGTGGACTGAGCTCTGTTCTATGGGATGTAAGTACTCCTAATAATTGAGCCAATTGTCTGTGGTAACAATATTTACTATGGCTTTCTTGATTAGTTTTCATTAAATTTATTGGATTTAAAAATTTATATAAATTTATTTGACTATATACATTAATTTAATTTACTTAAAAATTTATTAAAATTCACTGAAATTTCAGATGCTGCTTTGGATCTTGTGGGCCCCTAGGGTCAATGAAGTTACAAAGATTTTCCTAGGTTGATATTTACAACATAGGTCGATATTCACAACATAAACGTTGCTTTTTCATACCCTTCTAGTCATACAAGAAGGCAACAGAATTTTCTTGATCATGAAATATCCTTGCTATGTGGTCTAATGTATAGCAATTACATAAAACATATTTGGTTATAGCAGTTCACCCATGTAGGTAATGGTCTGTGTCTTGCTCCCATGATTAAGCTAATTCCTGAGACTAGAAATTTTTTGTGTTGTTTTTGTTTCTGTTTCCTCCTAACCCTACCCCAGGAGGTCCATTCCTTTAGGTCATGGTAGTGGCATATTGAGAAACTGGTGGATTTTTGGTACCCTACTTTCTGGCCATCAGGATCATTAGAATGTGTAGATAACAAGCAGGATGGACTTCTCTGTCTTACATTACTAAAATTGACCTACATATTACCCACACTTACTAGTTTTGAGAGTTGCATATAGAGAACATTGACATGTGGTCACTTAGGCAGTTCAGTGTATTCTACCCTTCCATGTTGAGTACATTGCATTTCCTGATTGTATATGAAATAAATTAATTAAAAGCAATTATACTGTAGACCCAGTTTGGCTGTGGCTTTTTCTAGTAGTGTGGATCCTTAGCTTTCCTTTCGTTATATTTTCCTTTCCATAGACCAGATTAATTGGTCATTTCCAAAAGTCAGAAGCTTTATTCCAGGATAGGCTTTAATATAATTTAGATTTTTGGAGTAGTGTTTGTTGTCTTATGCTGAAATGCATCATGGCTATTGATTGTTAGTGGTGTTTAGAGATTTAGAAAACATCTGACTTTTAAAGATTTTATTTCTTTACTTGACAGAGAGAGACACTGTGAGAGAGGGAACACAAGCAGGGGGAGTGGGAGAGGAAGAAGCAGGCTTTCCGCAGAGCAGGGAGCCTGGTGCGGGGCTTGATCCCAGGACCCTGGGATCATGACCGGAGTTGAAGGCAGACGCTTAATGACAGCCACCCAGGCGCCCCGAGAACATCTGACTTTTAAATTCTGTTCACCCAAATTGCCATTTTTAATGGTTTTAAAACAAAAAATTTATCGACTACCTCAATGGCAAAGCATTCGGCTATGTACTTCAATGACACAAAAGAGATCTGACATCCAGGCCCCACCTTCAAAGGATTCTAACTTAGTTTCTGAAAGTAATTTGTGCTTTATCATAAAATTATAGTTTAAAAATATTTTAATGAATTCCTAAATGTATACATTTTTATGTCTTGGGGCTTAAAACTTTTCCAGTGGGACCATGCCATAATTTTATAGTGATGTATTATAAATATGTAATTTACTTACTTTCAGTAGTTCTTTTCTGTGTCGTTTGTTAGCTGTTGGGGAGTGAAATAGGAAGCTATTGTAAATTTCTTTCCTTAAGAGTTTTACCCAACTTCTCCCTCCTCATTATTGGCAAGTGATCACATTACATTTTTGCATCAATTACGAACTCCCTCTTCCTAATCCTATATCTAGTTTGCACCCAATCTCTGTATTCACCCTACCTTTTTTCTTGTCTTTGCTCCACACTCATTAGAAAAGGTTTCTTCTACTAAAAATTAGCTTTCCCTGCTCTGCTCTATATTATTTTTCAGTTTACCCCTACGTTTTTGTTTGTTTTACCTTGTATGCTGAAATGCCCCTATCAACTTCCTCCTTCCTTATTATTTAAAGCATGTTCAGTTTTCTTCCATTCTAGAAACAAAAAAAAAGAAAAATCATAAGATCACCTTTGTTAATAATGTCTCACTTTAGCTCTACTTATCATAGTAAGGCATCTTAAAGAGTAGTTAGTTTTGCTATATTTATGTCCTTGTCTCTCATTGAATCCTAAACCTACGAGGTATATATCACCACCACCCCACTAAATGAAACTGCTCTTGACAAAAATAACCAATGACTTCTAAGTTTCCATATTCACAGTTTCTTTTTCAGTTGTTATATTGGCCTCTGTAGCATTTTATGCCAGTAAAAATTCGATTGTTCACCATTTCTCTCTTCTTTGACTTCTGTGGGATCACAACGCCTTGATTTTCTTCTTCCCTGTTTGGCAGTTCCTCTTTATATCCATGTTAGCCTTCTCTGTCTCTGTCTCTCTTTCTCTTCTTGAATATGGTACTACCAAGGATTTCTTCCTTTGTCCTTTTTTTTTCATATACTTTCTCTCTTGATAATGTCATTCATGGCTCAGTCGTTAAGCGTCTGCCTTCGGCTCAGGTCATGATTCCAGGTCCTGGGATCAAGCCCGGCATCGGGTTCCCTGCTCAGCGGGAAGCCTGCTTGTCCCTCTCACACTCCCCCTGCTTGTGTTCCCTCTCTCGCTGTGTCTCTCTCTGTCAAATAAATAAATAAAATCTTAAAAAAAAAAAGATAATGTCATTCATAGCTGACAGAAACAAATCCATTATATAGCTGTTCAGAAACAAATCTATATTTATAACAAAAAAGAAAAATGAACTATGTAACTCTCCTACAGATACTTTACACTCAGAACTTAATGTGTCTAAAACCGAAGGCATTGTCTTTCTGAGCTGTGCCTCTCCTCTGGTATTCGTCATTTTGGTGAGCTACACTATCATCATAGTCTAAGCTAGAAAGGTAAGGACCATCTTTGGCTCTTCCTTCTCTTTATTATCCTCCTCTCTCTAATAGTTACATTATCCATCTTCTCATCCATCCACCTATCTGCTGTTACTCTGTAGTTCAGGATGTCCTAATGTCTAGCTTGGCATATTCACTAAACTCTCTAATTGATCTCTACTTTTGGTCTTGTATTCCACAAACCCATTCACCATAGTGCTGCCAGAAGGATTCTTTAAACATTATTTCTGTGCTTAATTCTCATTTTATAAGATTATGTCCAAAGAAATATTCTCACTTCCTTTATTTCCAGGCACTTGGCATTTTGTAGCAATTTCATGTTTATGTTGTCTTTGTATCTGTTCTTGCTCCCATCACCCTATACAGAAGGCCCTCCTGGCTTCTTACATGGGCTTCTCTAGTACCGACCTTATTGATCTCTTTAGTGACTCCTTGGTTTTTTGTCTTTAACTCTAATGTAACCTTTTAATTATCCTAAAAACAGAGCTACATTTTCCTAGTTGAAAAACATTTAATAAATGCCTTCAAATACAATCTTCTGTATGAGACTTTTCGTGATCTTCTAGTTAGAACACCTATTTCTACTGTGATCCTTTATAGTTTTCTCTTGTGATAAATTTATTCTGCTAAATTTGAGGTAATAGGTGAACTTACTATAGTGTTCCCATATTAAAGGTAAAATTTTAGAGGAAAGGGATTATATTTTACTGATTTTGTTTATTCTGCAGAGCTTAACAAAATAGATGCTAATCAAGAAAATCATTATCCACTGAACCGATGGATTATGTGGTTTAATGGGATGGTATGGAGAGAAAAAATTGTAATGTAAAACTCATCTCGCATACATTATTATTTGTAATTTTTGCATTGCCCAATAGCATATCTAGCCAATGCATTTTATTATGTGAATAAACATACTCAAATAAATAAAAGAACTTGCCCAGGTTGCAAACATCTTTATGTGCTCAAAATGGGAACCCTAGATATCATTTATGTGATACTTTAGGTTGAGATTAAAGTTGTTTTCCCAGTACTAATCACAGAGTATCAATGGTTGAGTTGTTATCTGTAACTATTATTTACAAATATAGGTTTTGAGATTCGAATATAATGAACATAATGTTTTTTTGATAATTGAACACAATATCTCAATATTACCGTATGTTCAGCAAGAACAGGACAAGATGAATGATGAACTCCATAAAGAAGAGAAAATGTGGAAAGAGAAATTTAAACAGCATGAGGTATCTATTTCTTGTTTTTAATCATCACAATAATCATTCTTCATTTGAAATAAATTATTATACTTGAAATGGACATTTTAAAATAATATTGCCTACCTGGTGTAGGATTTAATTTACTAAAGCTTTAAATACCTCATTAATCATCAGAAATTCTCCTTGAAATATAAGGTCCTAAAAATTAAAATAAACTGGTTTAGTGAGTGAACATGTCTATATAAAATTATAATTCTACAATTTTTTAAGGTTTGAGGAAACATACTATTATAAATATTTCATTATGATTGAAGATGGTTATGAAAATCACACCTGGGAATGTAATAGTATAACTATTGAAATTCAAGACAAGGGGGGAGAAGTTGTAAAAGCTGCTGGAGCAGAAAGGCACATTACCTAAAAAGGAGCAACAGTAAACTAACAGCTGACTTCTTAAGTGAAATGATGGAAGAACATAGCAGAACAAAACAATTTAAGTGTTAATGGTTTCTTTGATCTTTAGTGTTCTTTGAATCCTGAGTCATCCCCTGATTTCTGGCCCCAATTTTCATTTCTTGTATGCCTAAATACTTGTTGAAAACATTATTGGATAGCAAATTTTCTCAGTCTTTGCACACTTGAAAATATTTTTATTTTGCTTTAACAACGGAACGATTGGTTTCCTGGGGTACAGAATCCAGATTTATTACCATTTGGTTTTAACAATTTAAAGATATAACTCCATTGCATATTTATATATTTTTGCCTGTTATTATTGTAAATTTGATACTCATTCCTTACATTCTTTTGAAGCCTTAGGATTTTTTACTTTTTTACATTTATCCACACATATCCACTCAGGCACTTCCTGAGTGTTCAAGGTACAGCAGTGGATAGAATAGAGAATACTGCCTTCATGGAGCTTAATTCCTTAGGGTTCTGAAATATTGCTAGCATCCATGTGAGTGTATCAGTGTGTGTGTCTGTGTATGCATGAAAAGTTAACTCTACTCTTTATCTTACGATTTTTTGGTTTAGAAAATATTTTTCTTTTCTTTTTTTTTTTTAAGATTTATTTATTTATTTTAGAGAGAGAGAGAGTGCCGGGGTGTGGGGAGGGCAGAGGGAGAGAGAGAGAGAGAGAATCCTGAAGCAGACTCCCCGCTGAGTGCAGAGCCCAACATAGGGCTCAATCCCAGGATCCTGAGATCCTGACCTGAGCCGAAATCAAGAGTCAGACGCTGAACCTACTGAGCCACCCAGGTGCCCCTGAAAACATTTTTCTATAATTTTCTTCCCTTCAATTTTTCTCAGGTCTCTAGCTGTAACTCCTACTAGTCATATTGGAGTTTCTGTGTTGATCCCCTTTACACTTGAAAGTCTCTGTCATAGACTTCATGTCTTTGTTATTTTGTATGTTGTTTCAGGAAAGTGTTTAATTTGGAAGATTTTATTTAGTCAACAACTATTTAAGCCATTCTATTTTGATTTTTTGTTTGAGTGAGTCATTTTTTTTTGAGTACTTGCATTTTCATTTTTATACAAAGTTATTTAAACATATTTTTCCTAAACATTTTTTGTAAATTTTTATTTAGTTTAATAGCTCTCTTATCTCAGAAACTACTTCTTCTGCTTATTGAACTATTTTGATCGTCTCACATCCTTTGTGTTAGTTTTCCTCAAATATTTGCTGAATTTTGTTGATCTGTTTACTTTTGTTTTAGGACTCTAGTGACTGACATTTTTCTTGCCTAACTCCAAATGATCTCACTTAATGCAATATGTGCTTATTAGGTGTCTTAATAGTTAAGAAAGGATAAAAGGTGTGACTAGGCTAGTTCTTCATATTGCTTATACGTATGTTCTACCTTGCCTTCCTGGTATCATAAATCTCACCCAATAACCCCCTGCTTCTGCAGTTTCTGTGCAGCTCTGGGAGTCTCCTATATCAGCCCTCCCATCTCAGACAGTTTGAAGTCCTCTTCTACACAAATTTTGGCTTGTGGTTTCTCTCGCTTTTTCTCTGTGTCATTCTGATTTCATATGCTTTCTATCCTCAAGGAATTTCTCAATTCATATCTGGGTGGCTTAGTATAGCTATAATATTAGAATATCAACTGGCTAACATGATCAAAACTCCCAAACATTTAAAAAAAAATATTACCCTTTAAAATAAATGGCTTTAGTTCCTCTAAGTGAATTTTGTAACAGCTTCATTATGATTTCAATTTTACTATTTGTTTTCAGCCTATATTTTAGATGATATTTTAATGACATCTTTAGTTTATGCTGAATACTATTTATCTTACTTTACTTTAGGAGTTTATTAAAAACTTGCATTTACAAATGGAAGAAGAAAGAACACGATTTAAAGATCTACAAGAAAAAGAAAAAATGCGTTTATTAAAACTGCAGCATAATGCAGCTGTAACAATTCAGGCTAAATACAAAGCATTTGTGGCCTACCAGAAATATGGCCCCATCATAAAAGAACAAATAGAAAGTAAGAAAAGGAAAGCGCTAGAGTGGAAAGAAAAGGAAGCAAAAATACGACAGATGGAAGAAAAAAAACAAAAAAGATGGGAGGAAGAACAAAGGATAGAAGAAGGGATAAAAAAGCAGAAGCAGGAGGCAAGGAGGAGGAGAGAAAAAGAATATGAAGAAAAAAAGAACATCATGAGAAAAGAAAAAGAGCAACTACTAAACAAGGAAAAATTAAGATTAAGAGAAGATGCAAGTGAACAGCTAATAAGTAGAGCATTAAAGAAAGGTGAATATATCAAACATTTAACTGTTGAAGATACATCAAAGAATAAGGATGATATAGCCAAAAAGGTAGGGGATGAAAAGTCAAAGAAATGGGAAGATGTTCCCCTCTGGCTACCTGAAAAATCAAGTAAGACTGAAAGTGTAGGTAGAGAGCTTGTACTAAAAGAATCAATACAAGAGCAATGGGAAGATCCTATTACAAACCAGGCAATTTTGGCAGAATTTGAAGTAGAAAATGAAAACCTGCCAAAAAAACAATGTTTTGAAAAAACTGTCAAGGAAGAAAGAAAATGTGAAAATATAGACAAAAAAACTGAATTGGAAAACCCAGATTTAAAAGAAAATGTGAAAGAACAGTTTCAGCTGCAAGAATTAAAGCCTCAAATACAAAAAGGGGAAAATGTGAAAACTGCCAAAAAGGAGAATATGAGACCAGACACCCAAATAATAATAGTAGGACATAATCAAGAAATTAGCAAGGTAGAAAACAATGAAGAACAGAAAATAATCAGAGGTAATCAACAGAATAAGATACAAAAAGTAGAAAAAGAAGAGCTATCAGAACAGAATGGAATATTATATGAAGAGAATAATATTTCAGTGATTTCAGTGAAGCAACAACCACTAAAATTAGAAAATTCTGAAGTTATAGGGGAAAATATAATACTACAAGAAAAAGAAATTGATTTAAAATCCAAAGAAAAAACTGAGGAGATCCCAAAAGGCAATACTCTGAATAGTGATGTGATTTTTAACAGCAGTGATTCCATGATAAATATAGAAGGCAAAATAAATGAGCAAGATTATATTCTTGGTAGAAATGCTCTTTGTGAAGATTTGGGTAGCTATAAGGCAAAAAACTCCTTAGTTTTTAAAGAAGGAAACTCACTTAAGTCTCAACCTACAGAAACCTCAGAAGAATGTCATGAAAATAGAACTGAATGTGAAAGTATTGTGACCTATTCTTTACCAAAGCCAACACTTCTATCTTCTGTTGAAGAAAAGAGGCTAGCTTGGATAAAATCATTTAAACCTTGGTTTGAAATTTTCAAGCAAAATCAACAAAAGAAAATTGCTAAGATGAAGAGACCTGTAAGATGCCCAGCCAACATGATGCCCCCTTTGAATACACTAGAAATTCTTCGATGTGGCCCTTGGAATACTTTACAGCAGGTATTTTATAACTTTATAATACTTTTTCATATTTAATTACAACCGATTCTCTAAAATGTAGAAGACATATTTTGTATCCAAGAATTTTGTCTCTTAATTGGTGACATTGCTAATGAAATATTGCCCCATTTGAGAGGGGATGTATTTAAAAGATCTCCTTGATTGAAATTCTTCAAGGTATCTCCCTCAGTGTTGCACTACAAAAAGCTTTGATTTATATCTTGAAGGCATGTTCAAGGGTCCTGTAGCCATTATTAAGCTTCTAAGAGTGGAGGCATCTGGGAATTTAGTGTGGAATTTAGTAGGAAATTCCTAAATTGACATTGTTAGTTTGCTATAGTCTTGGGCACAGCACCACCTACTGGCTCCTTTTGGAATGAAGTGGATTTCTCTACCTGACAAGGGCTGTGAAAGAAAGGCTTATAATAGAAGACTCTAGAATTTCTATTTGGAAACATATTTAGTCATGTGCTATTTGGAAACATATTTAGTCATGTGCATATATAAATACGGTGCATATATGCCTGAAATTTAAATAATCATCAACTCCAATGAACTTTTATGTTTATAAAGCGCATATTTTCAACCAAAATTAAGACAAAAACTAACGGGTGCCTGGGTGGTTCAGCTGGTTAAGGCTCTGCCTTAGGCTCAGGCCATGATCCCAGGGTATTGGGATAAGCCCCGCACTAGGGTCCCTGCTCAGCAGGGAGTCTGCTTGTCTCTCTCCCTCTGCCCCTTCCCCTGCTCATCCACACTCATGTACACACTTTCTCAAATAAATAAATAAAATATTTAAAAAAAGACAGAAACTAAAAGACAGAAACTAACAAATGGGTAGAAAAACAGGAAAGAATATTTCAAGTAGTACAACACTAGAAAGGACTTACGATTAAAATACATGTATCTGGCTAGGGCCTGAAACTGAAATGTATTCAATAAAATGTATTTAGTTTTTTGATATAGACAGATGCCTAGGAAAAGAAACATTCATGTTAATATATATCAATTTTTTATTTATTCACTCAGCAAATATTTATCTGTCCAATATGATTGATCAATATTTATTGTTGGACTAAAGGGACAAAAAGAAACCCCAGTCATTGACATTATAGAACTGACTGGTATACAAAAAGGCTTTAAACAAATAAATATACCAATAAATACATTACTACAGATTTTGATAATTGCTTAAATAAGATTCCAGGGTATTCTTTTTTTTTTAAGATTTTTTTTTTTTTATTTGACAGAGAGAGACACAGCGAGGGAGGGAACACAAGCAGGGGGAGTGGGAGAGGGAGAAGCAGGCTTCCCAATGAGCAGAGAGCCCAATGCGGGGCTCGATGTGGGATGCGGGGCTTGATGCGGGATGTAGGGCTCAATGCGGGATGTGGGGGCTCTATCCCAGGACTCTGGGATCATGACTGGAGCCAAAGGCAGACACTTAACGACTGAGCCACTCCAGCGCCCCAGGGTGTTCTTTAAAAGGATAATAAGATAGTGGGCTTTAAAGAGATCTCTGGGATGTGAAAAAGCAGTATAATGAACAAGAACTACTTTGGAGTTCCTTTATTTCCTAGGCAATGTATTTTCATATCCATCAGATCTGTAGAGCTACATATAGAATCTCTCATTAGCTCTTCTATTAATTATTTTCCTTGGCTCGATTATCTCTGGAATCATTCTTTTTCTACTTTCCCTAAGATGTTGTGCAGGCTTTCTGAATTGGTAACATTAGCTACTAACTTTTATTTTGGGTAATTTTCCTATACGTATCTGTTTGAGCTAGGCATGAGTGACAGCTTCATGCTCATCATGTACTTGTTTCTAAAGTAAACTGAAGTTAGTAAAACAGCAGTGCTCTTCTCTTTCATTGTGGGTCTCTGCTCTGTTCAGTAAGAGCATTGAGGGAGTTAAGATGTGTGAACCTGTCTCCTTGGTGTTTCTTCTCCTATCCACTCTGTTCCTTTTGTGAAACTCTTGTCGTTATACATAAAGTAAGGATTACTCCTTTTGCTTCTTAGAGCAAGTCCTCGCAAACTGTAATGGGTATACAGATCACCTGGGAATTTGTTAAAATGCTAATTCTGATTCATTGGGTCTGGTGACCAGTCTCAATGTCCTGCGTTTTTAAAAAAAAGATTTTATTTATATGAGAGAGAAAGAGAATGAACAGGGGGAGAGGGAGAAGCAGACTCCCTGCTGAGCACGGATACCCATGCAGAGCTCGATGCTAGGCTCAGTGTGGGGCTCGATGTGGGGCCCCATCCCAGGACCCTGAGATCATGACCTGAGCCAAAGGCAGACGCTTAACTGACTGAGCTACCCAGGTGCCCCAATGTTCTGCACTTTTGCAGTGCTCCTGGTTGATGCTGTTGGTGCTGGCCCATGGATTAATATGATTAGAAATGTAAAAGGGCGCCTGGGTGGCTCAGATGGTTAAGCGTCTGCCTTCAGCTCAGGTCATGATCCCAGGGTCCTGGGATCGAGTCCCGCATCAGGGTCCCTGCTCCTTGGGAGCCTGCTTCTCCCTCTGCCTCTCTCTCTCTCTGTCTCTCATTAATAAATAAATACAATCTTTAAAAAAAAAGAAATGTTGTAAAAGACACTGTAATCCTCTGACTACTGCTCAAACAACTACTTCAAACATTTAATTTTTCTTTGAAGCATCAAGTATACAGTATAAAGTTGAAAAATATTTATGAGTGTGTCTATAAATGCAGAAGTGTTATAAAATGCCATCTTGTAATGACCCTGGGAGATGGTTTATATTGGTGTCTTTATTCACTCCTGCTACTGACCCATGACTCTCTTACTTTGATTTTCTAATCTCTTAGCTTCACATCTTTATCCTTATCTTGATCATCCACTGCCATCTTTGGAAGATCCTTCTAGAGAAGACCTTTAGAAGAGGAAAGTTTACTCCTCTAGAATTTCACCCAGTGATGAATTCATTTTGCTTACATTAATCTCTCACTTTCAGCCTTCAGCACATGAAATCCAGTCTGCCTCTTGACTATATTTCTTTACAATTTGTCAGGCAATAGGGGTTTTCATTACTTGACTGTGGGTGGATGAGTGGGAGGATGGACAAATGAATGAATAAGTAAGTCCAACTGAATGTTAATCTTATCTCTATATTACTGCTAGCTTCACAATTTAGACTCTGTTAATTAAAAAGGAAATTAATGTAAAATTATTTGAGTATAATTCAATAAAGTACTAATAAGCCCTGTATCAAGTAAGATCAGGGTCCTGATTTTATTTCTGCAATTTACTGGTTGTGTCACCTTGGGCAAGGTGCTTGACCTTTTTGAGCTTCAGTTTTGTCTTCTGTAAACTGAGAAGAGCAATATCTATTGGATAGGATTGTTGAATTTTAAAATAACATATGAAGAATATAGTCTAGTCTATTGTCAAACTTGGATCTCAAGCAAAGATTATTGACAACTAATATATGTATTTTTTCTAGTTTTAGTGTTCTAATTAATTTTTCTTTTATTTTTGCTATCTTATTACTAATGATAACTTGCTTTAAATAATCATAAAAAAGGGTACTGAACTTAAGGATTTTTTAATATGGCTTTATAACATGGCATGAAGGATAACATTTTAGCTGTTGATTAACTTTTAGATAATAATGTCTCACGTCCCTTATACAAGGCAAATTGTAATAAACTTGTATTGTAATGGTACATGAGCTACTAGAAGTTAGAGTCTGCTTCATTTAATCTAGTAATCATACCTCAGATTCAGTCTCTTTGCAGCTGATTTTTAAAGTATTATTTCTTCGGATTGAAGAGATTTAAGATTTTATCACTGAACAGATGTTCTGCAAAAAGCAAAACCAAGAGTCACTGCTTTCACCATTTTTGTAATTACGGTTTACCAGAAATGACTGGCACTCCTTGTATTGAACTCAAGAATAATTGAAAGTGAAATCTCTAAAATTACATAGCTATTTTAGGTCATTTTATGTACCGTGATCTGTCAAGGAGTTAGGGAAATATAGATAATTAAGTAATAAATTGATTTGTTCTCTTTTATTAAATTATAATAAACGAGTCATAAGTTCTATAGGTAGAACAGTTCATTTTCAAGTTACAAGAGCCTGAAAATATTAGTTTTTGAAATATCTTTATATTACCCTTTATTAAGGAAAGAAACTATGAATGCTACATTTTAGTTTTGCCACGGGGCAGTTTATCATTCATTTATTTCTGAAACATTTAGTGAACATCCACTATGCTCCAGTTGCTCTTTTTGAGGCTGCCCATGCAGTGATGAACACATTGTGAGTACTAATTCTATATTGACCTTAATATTTGGAGCATAAAGCAGCTTTATTTATATGGTTACTGTCATGCATGTATCCATAAATGATTAATATAAAAATTAATTTTGATCTCATATGTTTGGACAAACCTAGGGTAAGATAGATAATAAATTACTGTACCATAAGAAAATTTTAAAAATCTTCCATAAAAGGGAGGAGGAAATATTATGAAATGCCTTATATTCAAAAGTAGATACCATTAATAAGGACACTGCAGCGTTTGTCAGTCCTATACTGTAATTTAACTAAACTAGAGAAATTACCACATCATAAAAACTAGAACCTAACCATTTACGTAGGTGATTTTAAGCAACATATGATTACATCAGGCAGGATAATATAAATTAGAAGGTAGAGGAGCATTTGTTACTATAAAGCTGCAGTTGTGGAGTTTTTGGTTTGTAAGTGCTTAGTTCTAAATAGTGTCTTCACTTGTTAGTGTACAACTGGCTTCCCAGTTACAGAATTTATAGATTCTCTTTGTGGACAAATGGAATGGGTAATACACAGTGGTTTTCTTGACACAAATGGATGAATAGTTTTCTTTCTGAAAAACCGTAAAATATACATTTGTTTCAAAAGTTATTTTAGACTATGAATAACTGAGAAATTCCTGAAATAATTATGAAATGAGAAACTTATTCACCTGGAGTTTGCAAAATATTGTTTATTACTTTTTCTACCCAAAGCCAAGGAGTGGACTTAATCCCTTCTTTATATCTCCAGGAACATATGGTCTTCCCATTCACTTACATAAATATGTAAATTTAAAACTTTTAGTTTAATTTAGTGCACAGGAAATGATCCGAATGAAGAGGAGTTACTGTACTTAAGACTCTCATACTTTTTCTAGCTTTTTTTGAAGCAATAATGCTTTCAATTTCAATAGGACATTTTTTAAATTTGTTTCAATATGATATATACTAGACTCTTCCTATAAAGCTAATAATATTAAAATTGTTTTTCAGTACATGGGAAATCTGGCCTTAGGATTTTTGATATGACAATATGAAAGTATTCTTACTATAAAATGATTTAACATATGTAGTTTTTTTTTTTTAAGATTTATTTATTTATTTATTTGACTGAGAGAGACACAGCGAGAGAAGGACCACAAGCAGAGGGGGTGTGAGAAGGAGAAGCAGGCCTCCTGCTGAGCAGGGAGCCCAATGCGGGGCTCAATCCCAGGACCCTGGGATCATGACCTGAGCCAAAGGCAGACGCTTAACGACTGAGCCACCCAGGCTCCCCTTAACATATATAGTTATTTCAGTGCATGGACTTAATTATAGTGAAGAACCAACATACTATATTTATTTCTCTGCCATTTTCTTTATGTTAGAACTCTTGAGTTTAATAAGTAGAGTTCTTTTCAGTAATACAAAAATATTCCTGTTATCTGACATATTCTTGTGTAACTGTAAGTGTAGTCATTAGTAATATACTATAGAGTTGAGTACATTCTTTGATACTGAATTTTCTTTAGTTAAAAAGACTAAAACCAAAACGATAGAAAAATTCTTTAAGAAAAAAGCTTTGTGAAGTATTGAGTCCACAGTGATATTTCAGTAATAAGAAATTTCATAATATGGTCTTCAAAGTGTTTGAAAATACAGAAAAAAATACCATTCATGCTATGTTACATTACAGATTCTACATGCTCTGGGTATATTACATTATTCAACAGTAAGGAATGATTCATACCAGTAAGGAATGAGTCACACCAGCGGACTTGTAATAGAAAGCTATTTTTATTACATGGTTTAATTATTATTGCATGGTCCTATTTATTACAGGTTGTTGTATAATTTCTCAAACTTTCTTTGTTTCTGGAAGGTAGTTGAGCCATTTTAATTAAATCATGGCAGGTTGGACACAGAATCTATCCCCTGACCTATTGTGGCTCCTGTTACTATCCAGGTATTCTTAGGATACTGTCAAACACAGATCTTAAGTATTTATGTAGTACAATCTTGAAAACAGTGCCAAAATAATTCACACAGAAAGTGAATTTGGTGAAAAATCAGCGAGTGAGCTAATAGATGATTATATTATTGCTTCTATGCGTATTACTTTTGAACTTGAATTGGTCATGGATGATAGCATTATTTTGCCTTTCTGTGTGAGGAACAAAGGAAGCCCAGATAGCTTAATTGAAAGTGAATTGTTAACAAATGCAATTTTCAATATATATCATTAGTTTTTTTGATGAATTTTTAAAAAGAATTTTGCAAGGCTGATATACTTTATATTCATTATTGTTAGATAATGTTATTTACTCCAATTTTCTTGAATCCTCTAGGTCACAACAGTTACATTTCAAGATTTGCCAGGTTGTAGTCTCTCCACACTAGCAGAGTGTCCAAATCTTCAGTTTTTGTCTCTTCGACGCTGTGGGTTGATTTCTTTGCACAGCCTGAGTAACTGCAAAAAACTGAAGCACATTGATGCCCAGGTATGTCCTCTGTTCTCCTCATTGTTTATACTATAATAAAATAGAAAATGGATTTATGTTTATATTTCAGCAATGACAATTTTGAAGAAATAGTAACTACATTAACCTGTAACTTAGGTTCTAAAGATGTCAAGGATCAAACAAAATTTGTGAGAACCATTGAGGAAAGAGGATTAGGAAGTATGGCCTGGAAATCACTTATCTCTATTTGCAGATGATGTAGTTATTGTCTTTGTAACTTTTTGCTGTATGACAAATGACATTACTTAGTAAATTAAAACAACCACCATTTTATTTGCTCATGGTTCTGTGGGCCAGCCATGAATTGAGGCCAAGCTTGTCTGGGTATTCTGCTTCGTGTTTTGTTGCTTGGGTCTCTTACATAATTTGAAGTGGGGGCTGGAATGTCCAAAATGCTTTATTTGTCTGGTGCCTTGGGAGGTTAGAATTTCAATCTCTCTTTCTTTCCATCTCTCTCTTTCTCTCCCTCTCTGTGTCTGTGTCTCTGCCTGTTCCATTTTGGGGCTTCTCTACAGAGTGACCTAATCCCAGGAGTGAGCATTCCAAAAAGACAAGCTCCAATATGCAAGTGTTTATCAAGCATCTGCCGGCATCATGCTAGCTAATGTTCTATTGGCCAAACCTAAATTTGTGTAGGAGGGAGCTGGGTGGATTTGTGAATATTGAGTTGTGAGGTTTACTGGGGCCTATCAAAGTAACAGTCTACCACAATCTACCCTCTGGCTCCTAAGGAGTCACATCCTTCCCACATTCAAAATACACTCATATTCCAGAGACCCCCAAGTCTCATCATCTTGTGGCATCAGACTTAGACTTGAAACACAAAATTTTCTCATCTAAATCAGATCCAAGTGGAAATGATTTGCTCAGATAGAGTTCTTTCAACTCAGAGATCTGTGAGATAAAATGAAAAGTATTTTCTCTCCTCCTGTTCCCCCCCTACACACACACTCACATACAGTGGTGAGATAGGCTTGATTAATTGCAATAGCTATTCCCATTCACAGTGAAAGAAAATAAGAAGCCCATAGCGTCCCTATTCCATAGCTGAGCACATATCATCATTTCCTTAATAAGGACTCGGTTCAGCTCAATGAAAATGGTTTTCTATGACCCTTGGTTCTGCCCACTGGAGTTTTGACATTTTCAAGGCATACTTCTTTTTCCATAAGACGTACTATTTGCAGCTGAGAATTTTCCTGAGCCTGTTTCTTTTCCCATATAAGATGGAGTGCGGTGGGGGGGGTAGGCTAGAAGCTTCTTTTCATTTGACTTATATTCTTTTCAGTTCACACAGAGTCAGTGTTTCCACCAACATGATTTCCTTTGAAAACTTTGTGGATTTCTTATGCTTCTTATTAAGTTCCCTCCATTAGACAATGGCTATGCTTATAAATATTTTTGAGAGGGATGCCGTGGGACTACACACTTAAGATTCTTAAAAGCTCATTTATTTCTCTGAGGTCTTAAAAAATAAAATTGCTATTCCATCCTAGGCATGATCTTGACACTGAAACCAATATTATATATTGCAGAGATATGTATGTGTAGTAAAAGTATAAACCTGTACATGAGATACATACCTAATTCACAATATTGGTGTTCTTTGGAGAGGAAGGGAGCAAAAGGGACTGAGGAAGGGGAAGTAGGGAGATTTCAACCTTTTCAGTGTTTGGTTTCTGTAACAGTTTTAAAGCAACTATGACCTAGTGTTCATTTTTGTTCATTTAGATTGTTTGAAATATTTTGTTACATGATCTTCTGTATTTTCTAAGATTAATAAATATAAAATCAGTTAATTATTTATTAAGTTACTTAATATTTTCATCTAGATAGTATAACATTCTGCATATTTGTCTTAAAAGTCAGAGATTCGGTTATTTACTTGGAGATCATCTCTCATCCTTCCTCTTTTTGTAAGCTTTAAATGTTCCATTAATAAGTCATTGAACTAAAACTAATGACATTTGTTCTTTGTCTTAGGAAAACCATATTGAGACTATCAATTTTGAAAATTTGGAAAATCTCTGTGTTGTTCTTCTTAGTAAAAATCAACTGACTTCTTTTCATGGTTTGGATGGCTGCACTAATATCCAAAATCTTGAAGTCTCACATAATAAAATCACTCGAATTGGTAAGAACAAGGGAATTTGAATTTATTGACATTTATTTCTCATGATTACATTTTGTTTCATTTATTCCTTTTCAAGAATAGGCCACCATTATTAATTTGCTTATTTTATTTATGCCATACTTATTTAATCTTTTATCCGAATGCATGGAAGAAATAAGATTATTTTTAGTATATATGAAGGAAATATGCTCCCACCACTGGCAAATGGCTAGTTATCAGTGCCTCCTTAAATTAGTATATTCACTAACCTATGCCTTTTTTTCTAATCAGTGGTCATCTGAGCTCTACTGGAGAATATAATACCCTGGTTCTGTGCCATCATATTTTTATGGATTCTGTGCTTTCTGCACTTAGCAACTGTCATATCTGTTTCCTAAAAATCCCTGTCATCACTCCTTTCTTTGCTTTCTACACCGCTTGTACTAACCTTTCCTTTTTTAGATAGGGCAACTACCACATGAAAGAAAGAATTCATCGGTTTGAATCTCCCTAATCTTTTCCATCTCTCCATCTGTATATCTGTATCCCTATTTATCTATATGTTTCCACCCTCATACTTTATAATCCATATGATTCAGCAATGAAAATGTCTTTTCTTAAGGCCAGTCCTTCTGTTTTCTATAAATCTAATTGTCAGTCTCCTCTGATACTTTATCACCTGTCATATGTGAAACAGTTCCTTTTGCCATTTACTTCTACCATTGCCTCATCTCTCTTACCCTTTGCTGTCAAGTTTTGTGAAAGTGTTCCATTCATGCTTTCACTTTTTAGTACCCAACTTCCCTCTTCTTCCTACTGAAACTCAACTTCAACTTACTACTATTCTGTTAGCAGTGTGATAATTCTAAAGTAAAAATCTCATTATATTTCTTACTACCTGGCTTAAAATTCTCTGTTATTTTTTATTTAAATTTGTGAGATTCTCAAGGGACTTGATAGGGGCTTAAATAATGGTTAATGAATAATCAAGGATTGCTAAAAAGTCAGGAACTAGATAAAAATTGAACTCTGGTACAATACTAATAGCTTAAATTTTTAGACACCTAAAAGGTATTATCTTTTCTACTCCTCATCCTAAAATTATTAGGAAATGTGGTCTGGACTGAAATTTCAGGGAGTGGGAAGGGAGTAGATGGGGTAGTGGAAGTAAGTTCACTTTTCCCATTTGATTTAATTTTATTTTTGATATATAAAACAAATATATGTTTCAAAGCCAAACCACATTTAAAAAGGCATACTCAAAGAGATCGATCTTTCATCCCTGTCACTTTGTTCTCCGATATACTTTTATGTATAGATGTTTTTGTATATATGCACATATAACACTATATATGTATTTAATAATATATGTATCACTTATGTGTATGTTTGTACCTATAAATATACATATATACACACATATATCTTAGAAATATATGTATATATACTAATCCTAGTTCTAGGATTAAAATATAGAATATTTTAAGTACTGTCCTTCATCTTGCTTTTCTTCACTTAACAACATGTTATGGAGTTCAGAGCATTCTTTTTCCATGGCTTCATAGTCTTTGATTTTGTGGATCAGTCAGGTTTTTTTCCACTGGTTCCTGGTTGATCAACATTGGATGGTTTCCAGTCTTCCATATTTGCCATAATAAGTAATCTGATACTTATATCATTTTATACTTTACAAGTTATATCTTTTTTTTTAAAGATTTTATTTATTTATTCATGAGAGACAGAGGGAGAGAGAGAGAGAGAGAAACAGGCTCCCAAGGAGCAGGGAGCCCGATGTGGGACTTGATCCCAGGACCCTGGGATCATGACCTGAGCCGAAGGCAGACAGACGCTTAACCATCTGAGCCACCCAGGCGCCCACAAGTTATATCTTTAGATTAATTTTCTGCCATGTATATTGCTGGTGCAAAGGGCATCTGTAATTTAGGAAAATAGTGCCAGGCACATTGTATGGGTTATACCATTTTGCACTCCTACCACTAATACACAATTAATGCCAGTTTCTCCCACTTTTCTTCTGTTATTTTGTTCCTTCTATTTCTGAGTTAAATATTTAATTTTTTAAAAATTTTTATTCTTTTTCACTCTTGTTAACATAGATACTTAAGTCTATAAATTTTTCTGTGAGCACTGCTTGGTCCGTAACTTCTGTGTTTTCATCAGTTCTACAATTTTATGACATATTTTGCCTTTTAGCTAAGATTTAAAATTTCTATACGGTAAGACCATTTTGTGTTGTTGCTGTTACTCTTTTTAGTTTTATTGCATTATAGTGCAAGAATTAACTTTGTGCCATTTCTGCTTTTTGGAACTTATTGTGATTTTCTAATATATGGTCAATTTTCAGGAATGTTTCATGTGCACGTGAAAAGAGGTCATTGTGTTTTTAATTGGAATATAGAGTTTATATTTTTATCTTTATGATATACCTTGGTGATCATTTGTTTTAGATCTTCATAGACTGAGTTGAGCTAGTATAAATATGTTTATTATTAATCAGCCTATTTCTTTTTGTATATATATTTTTATATATTTTATATATCCTTTGGTTTCCATTTTTTGAGTGTTGCTCCATGCTGTTTTGTAGATATTCTTAACTGTGTTATCTTGAAATTTATGTGTCCTTCTTTGTCTCTTTAATGTTCTGAGATTAAATTCTACCTTTCCTGACAACATTTTTTTGTTTGTTTGTATTTGCCTGCTTGGGCATTAAAAAAAAAAAAAAAAACCCACAAAACTTTAGAAACACTTTGTTTTAGGTGTGTACTTATACACAGCATAGATTTAGGTTTTATTTTTTGATCCAATTTTAAATGTTTTTGTTTCATATAGAGCATGGCCATTTGCATTTGTAATTCAACTTATATCCTTGGTGTTAGCACTGTCATCCCACTTGGGATGATGCTCCCTTTCTGGAAGCAGGCCTTGTTGATATTACCTGGGTTCTTCCACCACTGGAGCATCTCCATTTCTTATTTATCCATCCAGTTTCCATGGGATCCCCTCTGTACCAGTGTGGATTTAGCCTGGATTGTGTTGGTCATGGATACTTACTACCCCACTTAGAAAAATTCAGCTTGTAATTTCTTCCTCTCCCATTTACACTGGAAAGATAGATTGGGGCATTTTTATTTATTGTTGTTCGTTATGAATTTCTAGAGGAGTTATGGGGGAAAGTTGGATAAAGGCAGTCACCGTCATCTCTGATTTTTTTTTTAATGTGGGAAAATTATAGTTGTTTTCACAAAGCAAGCTTTTACAGACATTTCAAGGCACACTTTTGAAAATAAAATGTATAATATTCTTTAATGTGTTTATTTGCCTGTGTGTCTGTGCTGCTTGCTTTGGGACTACTCATATTTTCTCCTGTATGGAAATACTGATACTTTTGATACAATTTTTTATTTTAAAATTTCAGTTTAAAAGACAGAAATAATTTTGTTGTTGTTGGAATGAAGGCAAGTGCATTGATAATGTATGTTGCTATATTGGCACGCACTGAAGCAAGCTTAAAAAAAAGAAAAAGGCTGATTGTGAGAAGAAATGCTTCAACTCCCATTCACTTCATTTTCATTGCCAGCAGGGCTGTATGGGATTTCTTGTAACCAGTGGATTTCCTGGGATAGGATATCTGCAAGATTTATGTGGAAACTGCCATAGTATTAATTGATGTACTTGAGGTATCTTTATGTAGTACAGAGCAAATAAGGTAAAAGACATCTTTGCTGTCTGTTGGTTACAATGAAAACACTGTATTTATTGAGTGTGAGAAGAGTATACATGAAAAAGGAGATTTTCTGAAGACCGTTTGGAGTCTGTTTTTCATCTTCAGGAACTGCTTAAAGAGATTCTGGTTGAGCTAAGGGAAAAGCATAGATTTTGTCTCTCAATGATGTATTGATGCTAAGAACTCTTATGAAGGGGCACAAAGATAGATTTGTGTTTATAAGTTAATAGGTTACTATTCCATGCTATAATATTTCTTAAGGAGGTGAAATAAAATTGGAAGCAATACCATGTATTCTACATTTGTAGTTTCAAGTTTAATTTGTTCCTAATTCTTACTAAGCTGTAGTTATTGCAGTAGCTAATATGTAGGATTAGCTTTAATTACTTTTTATTAGAAAACATTAATGCACATTTTTATTTGAATTTCATTGCATTTAAGTGAATCTGAATAGGAACTGTGTCAGTCTGTTTAAGGCAATTCATTTGAAATTATTTATGCTAAATGTTTTCCATTCTAATGAAACTGTTTAATTACAGAAATAGAAACACAATGTAAAGTATACTTTTTAAAAGTAACAACTTAAATAAAATGTAATTCTATAAATTGAAAGTTATGTAAAGTTAATTATGTATTTTTAATTTAATAAAAATTAAGTATGTTTAATTTAACATTTAAACATATTGTGTGCTGTGGCTAATTTAAAGACTACCATATAACATTTTAATATTATTTTCTATAATTGGTTCTATTTGGGTAGCACATTTTTGATTATAGAATATTTTGATTTGATGGGGAGTTTTTCTTGCATATTTTGAATGTCAAAATAATTGCTTAATTTTAACTTATTAAGCTTCACTTTAGTTGATAATTTTAAATATGGATTTATTTTAATCAGACAACAGATTTTATCATACTTTTTATAATCTAAAATGTTTTATTTTTTTTTCCTCTGGAAGTTCTTTTTTCCTGTACTATCTTTTATAACTCAGTTTAATTTGGGTGATTTGCAGTTTAAATTTTAAGGTTATGATATCATTATGATATTTCATGCTTTCTTTTACCTGAAATTTCCCATAAGTAAGTTTCAGGTAAAATTGGCAAAACATTTTGTTATCCAGAAGTAATATGGAAAAACATTCCTTGAATGGATGTTGAATATCTGTGAGAAGTTTTTCATATTTCGAGGTAGTATTTTTGACTTCATTTTTTAACAAATAGCCAAAGCAAATGAAAAATAGGTGATTTATAATTTATAATCTAGTTTTCTTTTTTCTTCCATTTTTATGTTGGATTTTATTGACTTTTTAAGAGAAACATCCTGAAAGTAAATTAATCTGAAAAAATTCATGCCATATGATGAAATTATTTTATAAATTTTATTTACAGAAAAAATACAACTTAATATAATAAATATAGTAAGAGATAACTTTTTTAAACCACTATATATTTATGTACTTTATACATTTAACTCATTTGCTTTTCCTATAAATGCTATGAGTTAGTTACTATTAAATGCTCTCTCCCCCCCCCTCAGGTAATAATTGAGGCACGGAGAGGTTAAATAAATTATTTAAGATAAATTAGTAAATGATAGAGCCAGGATTTGAAGCTCAGCAGTCTAGCCCTAGTATTTGATTTTTTAATTGCCTCATTCCACGCCTCCCCTACAGATATGAATTTAACATTTAAGATTATTACTATTTTATTAGAGTATATTAAAACTTTATGCTGAAAAAAGTAATGATTTTAAGGTTTATTGATTAATAAATTTGTTAATGAGCAAATTTATTGAGCACCTACTATGTGTAAGCACTTTTCCAGGCACTAGAACACAGTACTAGAATATTGCTGAGGATGCAGCAATAAGCAAAACAAATGAGTATCCTGACTTTTACCAAGATTATCTAGTGATATTTACATAGAGAAAAGAGAATGGGAATAAATTGCTATATTTCATTTATTGAATATTGAGTAAAAATGAAAATAAGTATGATGTTAATGTGTAAGAGCAAATAATTATTTTTGTCTTCTCATTCATGAAGCTTCTATCTCTGCTATGTGAGGAAAACTTTAATCTGGAAAAAAATCTTTCTTTATTGTCAGCAATTAATTTGTTAATTTATAAATTTCAGGTGATACATACCTAGAAAATACCATTGTAAACAGAAGTATTAAGAGACTTTTTTTCCCTGATATTTTATTTTCAGATAATATTGCTTTCTGGAAAAGTGACACTAATAAGTATGAAAGATATTGAAATAATGCAACATTTTCACATAGGCTTGATTACTGTCTTGACTCATAGGGGAAGTGTGCCTGGCTTAATACTTGCTACCTAATGTTGTCTTTGGAACATTAGAAAGAAATAATGGAGTGAAATAAAATAAAGCTCTGGCTATTTTGCTTGTAGAAATGCTTTTCATTACCCTATACTTAGGGAATTTCTTGTTTTCCACTAGATGGTGCTAGCTTACTCTTCAGTTTTGAAATGCAACAATGCCTAGTATAAAGCTGAAAGGGATTTTACAGATCTGCCAATTTCAGCTTTTTAAGAGTTTACAGATGAAAAAACAGACCCACATAATTTTCATCAAACTCCTACCAGAGGTGGGGCTAGAATCCAAGTTTTCTAATTCCTGTTTCAGTACTCCTGTTTCCACACAACATGTATGATCCTGAAGAACTTTTGCATTGAAACTAAAAATCTTAAGTGCAACTCGGCATATTTGCATGTAACTGTCAAACATAGCAATCATTGAGCAGCTAAAGGAGGTAGACCTTTACCAAACACTTATTTAGTGAAAATCTCCAGCCTAATTTAAAATCTTTAGTTTTGCTGTTCCTTACAGGAGAGGTTTTTCCCCCACTGTGGCAGGAATGTTTTATTAGACCATTGGCTCATTTCTGTGGGAGGAATTCTTTGAAATAGATATTTGTAGCGAGTATAGCCAAATGCTAATTTTGCCATGGGCAAGGGCCCTTTGAGGGATAAACACACTTGGCTTCAGTTCTATTTTGTGGGACATAGGAAACTTTTAAAGAGTTAATAAAGAATATATTGAAGCAGTGGACTCAAGAGTATTTAAGTGATACTTTATTTTTGTTTATTTACATAATTTGCAAGAAGCTCTTGAATATTTTTGTGGCTACTGTTTTGTTTTGTTTGGGATGGGGAGTGGACAAAATAGAAATGTTGACTGGGAAAGAATCATTTTCTTTGAGATGTTGAGAACGTAATGGTATTCTAAGGTAAGGCTTACTCTAAGTCTATTTTGCTCAGTTATTATCCTTCATTTGATAGCAAAGAACTTGTAAGATTAAAAGAGGAAGGGTGGCAACTTATTCTAACTTCCTTCCCATCTAGATCCCCTTTTTGAGCCAAGTGCATTGACTTGATCAAATTACTGTTTAATCAATTGTATATAGACTTTTTTTTTTAAGTATGTACTGATATCCTATTTCTTCTTCAAAGTTTAGCTCAAACATTTGTCTTTGAAGTCTTATTTGGTCACAACAGTTAGAGTTTTTTAACTACTTTTCATTGAGGATAATTGTTAGGAAGGAATAATAGCTATTATTTTTAGTACCCAATATGTGAAAGTGTTGTACAAGCTACTTTAAAATATTGTTTTTTAATCCTCCCAATAATGCAAAATCACCCTCACTCCACAAATAAAGGAACAAAGACTCAGAGAAGTTAGGTAACTTGTAGATATTCATACAGCTATTTTTGGAATAGACCTGAAATTCATGGACCATCTGCCTCAGAGCCTATTCGTTTTTTATAATGCCATAATGCCTGTAATTAACATGTGCTACTGACCATGTAATTAGCATAGTCATAGAGAAAAACTATATACATGACTCCCATGATGATTGTGGGTTGTAGATCTTTATTCTTAGAGCCTATTTTTTTTGCTTTAAATATTTTTGAGGCCATGCTATTTGTTTTATATAAATTTATAATTGTTATATATTTCTTTTGAATTGACCTATTTTATCACTTTTAAATGTCCCTCTTTATCTGTAGTAAAGCTTTCTGCCTTAGTCTTCTGTGTCTGATATTACCCAAACTAGATTTTTTTTGGACTCAAGATCCTTTTATGCTTGTAAAAATTATTGAGTACCTGCCTCAAACAGCTTTCATTTATGCACGTTATATCTATCAGTATTTACTGTGTAGAAAAAAATGAGAAAAATTTTGTTTTTATTAATTCAGAGCTTAAGATAATAAAGCTTTTCCATTAGTAATAGTTTTATAAATACTAAATGTAGTTTTTACCAAAAAGATATGGTGAGAAAAGGGTTATTGTTACACATATTTGCAAATCTCTTTAATGTCTAGCTTAACTCAAGACAGCTGGATTTCTGTATTTCCTTCTGCATTCAATTTGCTACAATATCACACCTCATGTAGCCTCTGGAAAACTCCACTATGAACTCTTGAGCAAATGAGAGTGAAAAAGGCGAATAACGTCTTAGAATTATTATGAAATAGTTTTGACTCCATGGAACCTTTAAAAGCATCTGTAGGAGGTTGCTCTCTGGACCACACTTTGAGAATCACTAGTTTAGTGTGTACATAACATATCTTTTTCTATCCTTTTACTTACAATATTTCTACATGTCCTATTTTTGGTATATCTCTTTTATGTAATGTGAAAATGTGTTGCTTTTGTTATTGTTTTATCTAGACTGCCTGACAAATTTTAACTTTGATTCTAGCCTTTGGTCTCTAATAAGTAATTAAATTTAATTAATAATTAAGTGTAATTATTAATATATTTGAGTTTAAATCTATCTTACTATTCAATTCTATTTGTTTTGCCTGTTCTGTTTTTTCTCTTTTATTGCCCCGTTTTGGTTTAGTTGAGGTTTTAAATTATTTCATTTTTCCTATTACCAGTTACATATTATTTTACTATTCTTTTTGTTTACTGGAGATACAACATGCCTTCTTGATTTACCAAATCTAAATTTATTTGGTATTTTTCAAAGGGGTTCTAGGGTCTTAGAAAATTTAAAGTTCATTTACTTGCTCGCAGATTAATATGCTATTATTGTCATGCATTTTATTGTGTGTGTGCGTGTATTTGGAATGGCTTAAGATAGTATTATTTTATAATATCAACATTGTTAGGATTCACCCACTTTTTAAAACCTTCCCTTTGTTTTTGTCTGTGTGTGTGTGTGTGTGTGTGTGTGTGTGTGTGTGTGTGTGTGTGTGTTTGGAAGTATTTCTCTTTTTTGAGATAAAATTGATATATAACATATTTCTTTCAGGGGTACAACATAATTTGATTTTTGTATAAAAAACACTATGAGTGATCACCACGGTACATCTAGTTATCATCTGTCATTATACAATTGACCCCGCCCTTACCCAATTTGCCCTCCCATCCCCTTTCTCTCTGATAACCACCCTTCTGCTCTCTGCATATATGAGTTGTGTTTTGGTTTGTTTGCTTAGTTTTTTTAGATTCCACAGAGAGAGAGAAATCATATGACATTTGTCTTTTTCTGACTTATTCCACCTAGCATAATGCCCTTGGGATCCATCCATGTTGTCACAAATGGCAAGGTTTCATTCTTTATATGGCTGAATAATATTCCATTGTACATCTAACTACCACAATTGTTTTATCCATTTCACCCATCAGTGGGCATTTAGGTTGTCTCCATATCTTCGCTATTGCAAATAATGCTGTAATGAATGAACATGGGGGTGCATATATCTTTTCAAGTCAGTGGGGTTTTTTTTCTTTAAATAAATATCCTGAAGTGGAAATGGTAGGTCATAAGGTAGTTCTATTTTTAATTTTTGAAGAACCTCCATCTATTTTCCATAATGGCTGTACCAATCTACATTCCCACGAACAGTGTGAGAGGGTTCCCTTCTCTCCATATCCTTGCCAACGCTTGTTATTTCTTGTCTTTTTGATAATATCTATTTTAACAGATGTGAAGTGATATCTCATAGTGATTTTGATTTGCATTTCTCTGATGACTAATGATGTTGAACATCTTTTCATGTGCCTGTTGGCCATCTGTATGTCTTCATTGGAAAAATGTCTATTCAGATCTTCTGCCCATTTTTTAATCAGATTGGATTTTTGCTATTGAGTTGGAGTTCTTTATAAATTTTGGATATTAGACCCTTATCAGACATGTGATTTGCAAATATTTTATCCCATTCAGTAGGTTGTCTTTTCATTTTGTTCATAGTTTCCTTTGCTGTGCAAAGCTTTTAGTTTGATATGGTTCCACTTGTTTATTTTGCTTTTGTTGCTTTTCCATTTGGTGTTAGATTAAAATCCAAGACCCATGTCAAGGAATTTATGACCTATGTTTCCTTTTATGAGCTTTATGGTTTCAGGTCTTATGTTCAAGTCTTCATTTTGAGTTAATTTTTGTGTATGTTGTAAGACAGTGGTCAAGCTTCATTTTTTTGCATGTGGCTGTCTAATTTCCCAATACCAATTATTGAAGAGACTGTTCTTTCCCTATTTTATATTCTTGGCCCCTTTGTTGTAAACCAATTGACTGTTAACTAATTGGTTTATTTCTGGGGTCTTTATTCTGTTTCCCTGATCTATGTCTGTTTTTATGCCAATAGCATATTGTTTTGATTACTATAGCTTTGGTGTATAGTTTGAAATCAGGGAGTGCAATACCTCCAATTTTGTTTTTTCTTGAAATTGCATTGACTATTCAAGGCCTTTTGTGGTTCCATATAAATGTTACAATTATTTGTCCTATTTATGTGAAAAATGCCATTGGGATTTTGATAGGGATTACATTGGATCTGTGGTTTGCTCTGGATATGAACATTCTAATGATAATTTTTTAATCCATGAATATGGAATATCTTTCCATTTATTTGTCTTCATCAATTCCTTTCATTAGTGTTTTGTAGTTTTCAATATACAGATCTTTCACCTCCTTGATTAAATTTATTCTTAGGTATTTTATTTTTTGATGCAATTATAAATGGGATTATTTTCTTAATTTCTTGCATAATTGCTGTCTTTTCAGATTGTTTTCTGCCATTAAAAAAACACTACTGTAATATTGTTTTGTAATTTACTCTATTCACTTCGTGATAAATTGTTAACATTTTCACATGTTATAATTTTTAAGAAATTGTAGTTGAATTGACCAAGTAAGAGATATTTGAGCAGAGATTCTGTCTATATTACTTTTCTATTTGCATGTGGACACAACACAGGGCTGAAACTAGTAGAATGAATCTCTGATGAATTTTATGTTACAAGTAAAACTAGTTTTGAAAAAATAGATTTTGATATTTTTAGTAGAAATGTGGAGAATATAAATGATTTATATGTGTTTATATAAGGATACTCTATGCTTCTTTCAAAAAATTACAAAAAATTTTATCATTATACCAATATTAAAATAAAACTGTAATAAACAGCTCACACCTAATAGAAATCCAAAAATCTTTGAGGAATAACAAATATAAAATGGTAAACAAAATGTCCTTCTATATATAGGAGGCAATTATATGAAAGAACAAAGTAATCAAAATAAGAAATCACTTGAAATGAATCTGGTAACTCTTCAGCCAATCATGCTTACTTTTCCTATATAAATAAGTGTACTTAGGATAATGTTTAATTTTTAAAAATTTAGGTAATTAATTAAGTAAAGTTTAAACAGTAGAAAAAGTTTAATAATACCTGTCATTATTACAGTATATATAAAGAGGTAAGCTCTAGGCATGTAATTTTTATTAATATTAAAGAAACAGTTAATATTTTAGTGCTGCTTTTGAAATGTTGCAGACATACTTTTAACCACTACTGAAGCCAAACATCAATTTGAATTTTTAAAAAGTACCATGATTTATAAAGTAAGCGATTGTTGAAATATATTAATGTATATAAAATAATCTTATGATGAACAACAACAAAAATGATCCCTATGTGAATTACTGGTTGGGAACATTCCTTTTCAGTCAATTTTTCTATAGTTTACTAAGATGGGACATACTTAAAAACTCAAAAGCATTGTTAAACAATAGAGCAAGAGTGTATATGAAACTGTTTTGACTTCAAAATTTTAGACTGGCTTCCTCATGCTAAAGATGATAAAATTATCTCATTTACACTTCCATCTTCACCTTCCAGTTTTGCCAGTTATAATATCCTCTTTGTTATTTAGTAAATTATTAAAACATGTGCTTTTGATTCATGTATTTTAGACAATATTAACTCCTCTTTAAGAAAATAAAATAAATTAGAATATTTACACTTTTTCCTATCTTCTTTTCCCCTCAAAATTCTTATTATTCACATCAGGATTTATGACTGTGTGTATATATCCTTTAGTGGCATTAGATCTGTATGACAATGGGTCAGTACCAGTTCTTTTTACAACTGTTCTTTCATCCTCTGCTTGTCTGGATTACCTAGTTCATTAGCTCTTTTTAAATCTTATTTTTCAGAGAAAGATAGATCCTATAATCCCTGAATTCTTTCACGTTTGAGAATATCTGTCAGTTGCTTTCATTCTTGAATGAGAAGAAAGCTGTGCATTCTATTTTTAGGTTAACACTTTCACTTGGTACTTTGTGACATTGCTTCCCTGCATAAGTGATATTGTGTGTTGCTATTGCAAGTTAGAGGCTGTCCTCATGACTGAGTTCTGTGAAGATACCTGAATAACACTCCTTGTCCTTGATCAGTAACTTAACCAAGAAACATCTTATAGTCAATAAATCCACATAAATTTGTTTTGGAATATAATGTCCCTTTCAAACTACTATTAAGTTATTCCTTTGTTTCTGGAAAATTTTGGTTTTTATGTATTTGAAAACTTTTTTGTTTTGGTTCTGTTTTTCAATCATAGATGATCCATATTTTGGTTGAGTTTGTCTTTCATGTCTATTATAGTTCTATGTCGGTTTTTTTTGGCTTTCTTCATATATTATTCTCAGTGTGATGATCTCTTTTTTTGTGGGCATTTCAAGCTTTAGCTCTCTATTCTGTACAATGTTGTTTCTAAGTAATTTATTAGTTCTGTCATGGTGTTACTTTGGTTCATTTGTTTACCTACATTTGTTGTTTTAATATCTTTGAATTCTTGTTACATTACATTTCTTTAAATATCCTTCTATAGCCCAAAGCATTTTCAACATATTTTCTTCTTTCTCGTATTTTCTTCTGAATAGAATCCTTACTGTATTAGTTATATATTGTTATGAAACAAAGTACCCTAAAACAGCAATTTAAAACCACAAACACTTTTTCATATTTTCTGTGGATCAAGAACCTGGGAGTGGCTTAACTGGGTGCTTATGTCTCAGGATCTGTCAAGGGGTTGCAGTCAAGCTGTCAACCAGGACTACTACCATCTCAAGGCTCAATGAGGCTGAATGATCTACTTCCAAGCTCATGCACTTGTTTGTTGGCATACCTCAGTTCCACATATTCTTTAAATGATTTCCTTTTTTTGTCATTAAGCTAATTTTTAGGTTATGTATGTATATGTGTATATATATTTTAATGCACATCTTCCCTCACTGTTATATATAGGCAGATGTTTTAGAGATCTTACCCAGTCTCCATTTACTATTTCACTGAATTTCCTTTAAAACTTTCATCTTAAAATCTAAGAGGTATGCCCTATTATCTCTGTACAGAGTTCCCCTACTTTGGCTATATAACAAACCCTTTTGATGAATAGCAGTATCAGGTTTTCCCAAGTTTTTCTTCAGGGCAGCAATCATTGTTGGTAGTGGTAGTAGTCAGGATTAAATAACACTTCTATTCAGTACTTGCTCTGATTTTTTTTTCCCCAAGTAGATTGTTTTTAAATATATATTATGCAAGAAGTTCTCATTTAAATTTTTTTAAATAGAGAATTATATAATGTAAGCAATAAAACATTATTTACCCCTTCTCTCTTATTTTGTAAGAGTAACCACTGTTCACAGTTGTCTATGGATCAATCAAGATCTTATTCTAGGCAATACAATTATAGATGTGTAGATTTAGATTCAGACTCACTCAATAGCTAGCCTATGTATACAAATTAGGTTTTACACACAGTGATAGATTGTGGACCTCCTTCTATGGCAGATTACTTCATACTGAAGATTATGTGTACTCATTTTATAAGATACTCCATAATTTATTTATTCCCTTAATGATAGACATTTAACTTACCTCCATTTCTTTGTTTCATTTTTTTAAAGATTTTATTTATTTTTATTTGAGAGAGAGAGATTGAGAGAGAGAGAGAGCACATGAGGGGGGGAGGGTCAGAGGGAGAAGCAGACTCCCTGCCGAGCAGGGAGCCCGATGTGGGACTTGATCCAGGGACTCCAGGATCTCGACCTGAGCTGAAGGCAGTCGCTTAACCTACTGAGCCACCCAGGCGCCCTCCATTTCTTTGTTTTAAATAATACAGAAAGGAGTCTCTCTACATTTTACTTTATAGTTGTGTGTGTATTACTGTGTAATGGATTCCTACAAGTAGAAATGCTCTGTCAAATATTCCTCAATATCTGAGGCTTGAAATCATGGTAATTCCACCAAATTGAAGTCTCAGATTGTTGAGTAAACTAATTATACCTTCTCTGTATATTGGCTGAAAATCATGGTGTCTTAATATTTGAAATTAGCTGATAGACTTTATTTAAGTACTCCTAGCCTAACATGTCACACACTGATACTGGTTTTTACATATACAGAAAACCCTAGGGTGGAAGTATGTGTGGCATGTTTGAGGAACAGCAATGAGGTTAACATGCTAGAATGAACCAAGAGAAGGGAACAGTAGTAGAGGATGAGTTCAAAGATTGGGTTTTGTGGGCCATTTTAAGGACTTTAGAAGACATTCTCTCCATAATCAAATATTTAAAACATAGTCTACACTCCTTGTCCCCACTTTTACTGCACTGTTGCTTCCATCCTGATTACTCTATTGTTGTCTCTAACAAAAATCTTCAGCTGACTTGATGACTGCCAAGGCAGTGGCCTCCTCTTATTCCTTGGCACATTGTTGGCTATCTATAACTCAGTGTAAATAAAAGTACCTTTGATAATTGCAAAATGTATATTATTTTATTTTTATTTTTACTAACCAACTGTCATCATCACAGAATTCTGTTTGCCTTTTCCTCTTGTTCTCTCCCAATTGTTCTGCTGCTTTATCTCCTACTTCCTTTCAGCTTCTTATGCCAAATCCTTTAGCTTTCCTCAGTGTGTGACCTGATGTTTCATTCTTGGTTGTCTTCTTGGGTAACCTTTGAGAAGTTTCATGAATGCATTCCCAACTTTAAATGAGTTAATAGAAGATTCTATTTCTGGATAGCTCTGAAAAACTTAAGAGTAAAGTGCATGGCTTTTAAAAATATTAAGCTTGTGGAAGTAGGTTGCTTAAGATATTTAAATATTTGATAAAGGACATTTTATTTTACACAACTACAAATTTTTATTAGTATTTCCTTCCTCCTTGAATGCCTTTAAACTGCTTCAGTGGGTTAATTGATGTTCATTGGATATGATCACAAAGCATACTAAATTCCAAAGTATTTTTTACTTCAGCAGACTTCAAAATACATTTTAGCTCGTATATATTTATTTTTATATGTAATATACTATTTCTAATACCTTGGAGTTGATAATATATAATATATATAAGATAGTTGGCTCTGTTACTTAAACTTAGTCGACTATCTTATAAGGCAGAACAATTCACTCCTTGAATAATATCAGATGACAATTTTTTCTAAGTTCTACTTGCCGTTTTATATTACAGGAAAATACCAGTACATTAATCCTAGATAAGAACTTAAAAAATGTAAAATTACTGCCTAAACTTAAATTTAAGTCTCTCTCTTCTATGGGTCTTTCTATGCATTTTCCTGCTTTTCTTAGATAATGTATAATTTATCATTATAAGAAAATTAACTCTGTAACATAAAAATGTATTCCTTTTTATGCAAAATAATAACCATAACTAATCATCCATACATTACATTTATACAAAATAATAATCCATAACTAATCATCCATAAATTACATACATACAAAATAATCATCCATAATTAAGTTGTTTTGACTCAAACTATTAGAAACATTGCAATTTTGAAATATAATTTTTCTTCTAATGTATCTCTATGAAATATTTGTACAATACGCTCAATTCTGTTACATTATCTAAATTTTTAAAATATGATACAACATTAAGTTTTCTTGTGAAATCTTGGTAATATTACTTGATTCTTCCTTTTATTTCTCCATTTTGATATAAGCAGACTGCCCTTTCCTTCTGGAAATTACAATGTATAATCAAAAGAGCAAACCTTGAGTTAATGCTTTAAATTTCTCCTGGATAAATTTATTACATAAATTCCAGATATTATTTTTATACATAATTATGTTTCTTTCAAGATTATCTTCCAGTTTATCATCAATAACTTTTTTTTGGTTGAAAAACTCATGTTTATTCCAACATTTAATTGAATAAAATATTTTGGGGCTTGACAAGAAAATCACAATGAAGCTTGATTCTCCAAGGTTTAGGCTCAATGACTCCCATACGTACAATACTCACTAAAGACATTCTACTAACCAGTACCTACTTTAGACCTTAAACCATATTTCCAGTTTCTAGAATTGCCTATTTCATATAACACGGTGGTACTTAGAGAGATCGTATCTAGTCCAATATTCAATCTAAATAACATTTTCTAGATTTTTAATATTTTCTATGAAATGTTTACAGACTTCCTCAGCATTTCTTTCCAGTGCTAATTCCTGATGGCTTACTTGAACAACCTTCTCAGTTTCGTTCTTATAAGTGCTGAGCTGTAGTCTAAGATTCCTCTGGTATTTTTTATATAGTATCATATTGGTTTTAACCTTATCTGGGCAACAAGGAGGATACTTGTGACAATCTTGAAATACCTGAAGAATATGCTACTATTTCATTGTTGTTAATATGGTTGCACCTACTTGACTTGGGAATCTAAGATAGCTATCTCAATGATAGGAAAGTAGCATTCCAATGTTATATATTAAATCTTAAGGAAGTAATCAAACTTCAAAGACCCTGAAACTGGGTTGAGAACTATTTTTTAAGAAAGCAAGTCCTTCTATCTCTCCCTTGTTCTGTTGTCATTTGAAAATAAAGCATTCAGTGCCCAATGTATACTTTTTAGTATTTTGTTCAGTTTTCAATTGTGTGTGTATACACACACATATATACACATATCAATGTCATTCAAAAATATATCTTGTAGGTACAAGTTTAAAAAATAATACATTTTACACTTACACATTTTTCACAGGAATACGGGCTAAATCTTCACTTGTAATTAGAAATATTGGGAAATATAAAGGTGCAATTATTAGAAATCTCACTTAGATTCTGGAAGAATATATGATACAAGTGATCTTGGAAAATTTTTCTTCTAGGTGGTTTAGAATCTTTGAGAAATCTTCAGCAACTAATTGTGGACCACAATCAATTAATTAGTACAAAAGGTCTTTGTGATACTCCTACCATTATATACCTGGATTGCTCACATAATCATCTTACTAAAGTTGAAGGTATTGAAAACTGTGGATTGCTCCAAGTACTGAAGTTACAGGGAAATTATCTAAGTGAGGTAATATCTTTGAATTATTGGCTTCTTGATTAATACATTTTTCTTTTGATAAAAAAATCAATTGCATGTTTTAAAAGCAACTTTAATTTTCCTTTTTTTTTTGCTTATCATCTGTATGTGATTTCCAGTTTACTTAAAACTGTTACATACTTCTCTCTATTAAAAAAATGTGCAACAGGGCGCCTGGGTGGCTCAGTTGGTTAAGCGACTGCCTTCGGCTCAGGTCATGATCCTGGAGTCCCGGGATCGGGTCCCGCATCGGGCTCCCTGCTCAGCGGGGAGTCTGCTTCTCCCTCTGACCCTCTTCCCTCTCGTGCTCTCTATCTCTCATTCTCTCTCTCTCAAATAAATAAATAAAATCTTTAAAAAAAAATAAAAAAAAAATAAAAAAAATAAAAAAATAAAATAAAAAAATAAAATAAAAAAATGTGCAACATAGAATATTTTGTAAAGAAATCTAATTTAACATGTTTTTCAGAATACTAAAATAAATCATAACTTTTCAGTTATATTTCAGTATATAAGTGGAGCCAAATGTATCTGTAATGAAATTCTAATTAAAATTTACCATGAATTAAATTTTATTAAAAAAACAATTCTAATTGTAAAGTTAATTCTTAGAAATTTTATTCATACTAAAATTCTCCTAACATTATACTTTTTTTTTTAAAGATTTTATTTATTTGAGAGAGAGAATGAGAGAGAGAGAGAGAGCATGAGATGGGGGAGGGTCAGAGGGAGAAGCAGACTCCCTGCTGAGCAGGGAGCCCGATGCGGGACTCTATCCTGGGACTCCAGGATCATGACCTGAGCCGAAGGCAGTTGCTTAACCAACTGAGCCACCCAGGCGCCCTATACTTTGATTTATGATATGTAGTTTAAAGAATACCTTTTGTTACTTCTAATAGATTTTATATTTTTAAATTTTATTGAATGACAAAAATATTTTACTTAATATAACCTAATGACCCAAATTTAAATATAGCTTCCATCCTTGGAGAATCATGTTCTACTAAGAGAATTGCACCTGGATGATAACAGTATTTCAACTGTGGAAGCATTTTCTTCATATTGGTTGCCTTTACTACAAAACCTGACTATATCTCAAAACAGGTAAAAACAAACTGCATAGGCACTAAATACATTGAATGATTGCTTAAAGTAAATGCTTGAATCTTCATAACAAGTAGAAAGGTTGTTAGTTTTTACCAGCAATTCAGTGAAAGTGCATCACAATAAATTAGTACATAAATTAGAAATATAACTTTATAGGATTTGAAAAAGTAGTGTATTGACATACCCTTGAATTTAAGTAGAATTTTAATTGTCACTTATCCTACTCATTTTGTTTCTTCTCAAAGACATACTTGTAGAAATCTCCCAGAGCAAGTTTGTTTATATTTGTAAAGAATATAGTCCTTGGAAAATGCAGGAGGTAGTTAATTTAATTCAGAAGGATGTCTCATTCTCTCAAGTGGTACTTATTAAGTCCTGGAAGAACGATTTTTAATCTGCTCTCAACTTGCATGTCTTTTTGTAACTGTTAAGATTGATTTAAATTTGATTTCCCTAAGGATATAAAGTAACACTTAAAAAAATACCTTCACATTAAATCGAGATGGGTACCTGACACAGAAGATCCATTTGAAACCACCAAACATCTGGATCTTTGCAGAGAATAACTGTCTAAAACCAAAACAGAAGCACAGTATGTGTATGTCTCCCTCTGCTTAATATTTCATTGAGACCTATTCACTCTAATATGATTAATTTGTTCATCAAAGGCACATAGAGTAGAGGAAAGAAACCACCTTTAACAAGAAATTGCTTTTTTGAGTTATACAACTCTTGCAGAACAAGTGAACAAGTACAACCCAATTTTAATACATACATATTTTTTTTCCTAAAAGAACCATAAAATTTTCTTATTCTTTCCACAATAGTGCTCATCCTCTAAGCATGTAGATCCCAAATGATTTAACTTCCACCTATTAAACTATTCCACTATTTGACAAAGCAAAAACTGAATCTGTATTCAAAAATTCCCTTAAAATATTTTAATAGGATCTAATACATAGCAGTTTATTTGGTTTTAAAAAGGCATTTATTATAGAGCCAGCTCTATCAGATAACACTGTTTAAATAATTTGGGCCATCCACAAACTCATTGGATCTTTTCACAATATTTTCCAGGTAAGGAACACAATTTCAATAGAAATATTCAGCTATGCTTTGGACATATGCAGTAAATCACTCAATAATTGACATACCTCATACATTTTATAGAAGTGGATCTCAAGCCACGTTCATGAGAAAAATAATATTAGAAGAAATTAGAAAATATTCAAATCAATACCATATTTTTTTGAGAAATGATGCCTTTAATTTCTTTGGACAATTTAAACTATCAAAGAAATCTACTTTTAAAAGTTAAAATTAATACTAGCTGATAGACTTTTGCCCTATCAGTCTCATATGACTTATTTCCCATATCAATCTGATATGACTATGAATTATATAAACTAGATCATTAGACATTTGTTAGAATTAATAATAATAATTGGGGTACTTAATCCAAATAACCCTTATTTATAAGTTTGTTTGCTTAACTTTATAACATTTGGATATTGATGTGGTGTTTACTATTTTGGGGAGCATAGAACTGAGTAATATATGTCCTTAGCATAAAAACTCTCTTAATTGCCTGGATGGTGCAATTGGTTAAGCATCCAACTCTTGGTTTCAGTGCAGGTCATGATCTCAGGGTCTTGATATCGAGGCCTGCACGGAACTCCATGCTCAAGCATGAGTCTGCTTGAGCCTCTCTCCCTCTGCCCATTCCCACGCCTGCTCTCTTGTGCTCGCTCTCTCTCCCTCTCAACTGAATAAATAAATTGTTAAAAAATTATAAAAAAACTCAAGAATGAAATAACGATCTTTTGAATTTAACTATATAAAAAAGAAGTCAATTTATTATATAATATATGCTGTTTTGAATTTTTTAATAATACTGTCACTTACATTTGAATATATTCTTTGTGATCTCACAGTTCTTTGCACATTTAACTTTCTATCGTTTCTGAAAGGACAAAGGGAAAAGGCCCATGGACATCAGGGAAATGCGATTGATAGATAGAAATGGACATAGAGAGTAGTAAAATCATTTCTTGAAATCATAGTGTAAAAATGATCTTCAACCTTAGGATTTTTCACAATAAGCTAATACCAGTAACTGTAGGAATTACCCATCTTACATTAAACTTTTACATGTGCATTGACTTTTTCAGAACTATATCAGGCTTGGTAAAACTCAGGATCAGCAAATCTGGGTTTGAATTCTGAATCTACAACTTACCTGTCAGTTGACCTTGAGCAACTCTCTTCTTACTACTGGAGCCTGGGTTTTTGTTTTTTTTTTACATATAAAAGGGGTAGTAATACCTACCTTACGTATTTGATGGGATTCTGATGTTTATCCAAAAGGAAAATATAAGTCAATACATTTTGCAAACCTCAGATGAGTTTTATAAATGTGATATTTGGATTTGTGTTTGGTATTTCTTTTAAATTGTATATATTTTTTCTTTTAATTTCTGATAAATATTTTCACCACAAGAAAGAAATTATGTGTCCATATGCTTTTTCCCCCCAACAAATGAAATACAATAAAGAATGATACTTAGTACATATTGTTTGAAATACATGTTTCATCTTGACTTGTGTTTTAAATTTTCATTAGGACATATGACTGTTTTAAGTTTGACTCAGCGGAGTCCTAACTAGAAGACTCTCGGCTTCATGTCTTTCTACTTCCAGTGAGACTCTAAGTAGTAGCAGAAAGTGGAAAACATTACCCATTGGCTACTCATTGTACAAATCTTTTGCTTTTTGTCGTCTTTGAAATTTATATCTTTTTTATGCCCAGGGCTAATGTGACAAGGTCAAATGGTATTAGGTTTTCACTAATGTCCTTTGTCTTTCTGGTTTGAATTTTCTTGGAAAAAATATACACAGATTGTCAGTAAAAGGAAAAGTTCTACAGGTTTAAAAAAAGAATTCTACTATTAGGTTTCTACCATCCTAATGAATAGTCATAAAGGTAAATGAATAGCCAGTTTTCTTGATCAAATTTTTTTTAAAAAGAAAAAGAATATGATTCTAAAAGCATGGCTATCTGAAAAGATAAAATTTTAATATAAAAATATTTTGTCAAACTAAATATTTCTTTACTTGCATTGATTTTTGAAAAGAGAATTTTATTTTTAATTTTATGACTTCATTGGTTATTTTATTGGTTGTCTTCAACCTATATGTTTCCTGTACTTTGCCATATATTACTTACTGGTTAAAAACATGAAATAGTCTGAAAAAAAGGGGAAAACTCATGATCTGTTTATCTTTCAAAACCCTTTTAGTAGAAGGACAAAGATTTAGTATTAGAAATTAATTAAAGCTACAAAACAAGGAAGAATTTTCTTGTTGATAAATATATTAGAATTATATTGAAGAACTTAAATTTCTTATTTGTAATAATAATGATCCAAAACATGCCTGAGTAGGAAAATCATAAAACTAGGACTTAAATCCACTAATTATGTATCAACAAAGTTTTAAATTTTCTTTCTTCCCTCCCTTCCTTTCTCCCTCCTTTCCCTCCCTCCTTCCTTCCTTCCTTCTTTCCTTCCTTCCTTCCTTCCTTCTTCCCTCCCTTCCTTCTTCCCTCCCCCCCTTCTTTTTTTTTCAGGTACATGTGACTTTTTGATAAATTTTACTATTTAGTAGTTTATATACAAATAATGAACTATATATATATATAAACGTAATGGCCAATATTTTATCACTTCTTCTTTTATTACCTTGGGTTTTTTTCCTCCTAGAAATTGTATTTAAGAAATGGTGTTGTGTAGGTTTAATATAAATAGTAATATTGTATTTAGGTTTAGCTACAGTCAGAACTTTTTCCAGCCTCATTATTTGGTCTGTTTTTCATTGGTGGTTTCTTCTGTCTCTCTGCTAATGCAGAACAGGACAGTAAAAGAAAGGAGTCAAGGTTAGTACAAGGGTTAGTTTTGTGCCAGACCTCATGAGGCTTCCAGTCACAGTATTATTCTATAAGCTTCTGGCCTTAGAATAATAGATTTTTTTTTTCATGACAGGGAGATGGTAGAAATAAAGATGTAAAAATGTCTGCCAGGACAACTGGAAGGACAGTATAAAAAACAAGAAAGCAAAAGAAGTGGTATTAATGCATACTTTTTTTTCCTTTGGTACTAGAAATATTCTGTAGATGAGGCATATTTTGAACTGTATGGAGTTACAACATTTATAGGGGGATTCAGGAGACTTGTATTTGTAATGAGATTATATTTGAGGCAAAGTAATTTTTCTGTTGTTTAAAAATTGAGAAGACCTCGCTTAATTTTTATTTCTAAATAGCTATGGTAATGTGATATTATATTACAGAAAAAGTGTAGACTTCCCTTAATTGGACATGCAAATCAAACTAAATTAATTTTTCCTTCATGGCTTTTGTTTCCAATGATGTGAATATTTTGAATATCACTTATTTCCCTTACTTGAATTTGGGTTCTTAATGACAATGATATCTTAGAAAATGATAGAAACTTTTAACAGTAGGAGGAAAATTCATTATTACTAGAATTTAAATATACATGTATTAATAATAAGTATTATTTTTAGATGTTAGCATATTTATGCCAAACTTAGGTTTATTCTATCTATATAAAATATTTTCTATTATTATGTCCCTTAGAAGCATACTTCTAACTTAGAAATAACCTTAGTGTAACTTTGGATAGTTGCAATATTTATAATACTTTCAATCAGGTAAACAAAAAAAAAATTTTAATTTTATTATGTTATGTTAATCACCATACATTACATCATTAGTTTTTGATGTAGTGTTCCATGATTCATTGTTTGCGTATAACACCCAGTACTCCATGCAGAATGTGCCCTCTTTAATACCCGTCACCAGGCTAACCCATCCTCCCACCCCCCTCCCCTCTAGAACCATCAGTTTGTTTCTCAGAGTCCATAGTCTCTCATGGTTCGTCTCCCCCTCCGATTTCCCCCCCTTCATTCTTCCCCTCCTGCTATCTTCTTCTTTTTTTTTTTTTAACATATAATGTATTATTTGTTTCAGAGGTACAGGTCTGTGATTCAACAGTCTTGCACAATTCACAGTGCTTACCATAGCACATACCCTCCCCAATGTCTGTCACCCAGCCACCCCATCCCTCCCACCCACCACCACTCCAGCAACCCTCAGTTTGTTTCCTGAGATTAAGAATTCCTCATATCAGTGAGGTCATGTGATACATGTCTTTCTCTGATTGACTTATTTCGCTTAGCATAATACCCTCTAGTTCCATCCACATTGTTGCAAATGGCAAGATTTCGTGTTATTTTTTTGATGACTGCATAATATTCCATATTGTGTGTGTGTGTGTGTGTGTGTGTGTGTGTGTGTGTGTGTGTGTGTATACACATCTTCTTTATCGATTCATCTATTGATGGACATCTTGGCTCTTTCCATAGTTTGGCTATTGTGGACATTGCTGCTATAAACATTGGGGTGCACATGCCCTTCGGATCACTACATTTGTATCTTTGTGGTAAATACCCAGTAGTGCAATTGCTGGGTCATAAGGTAGCTCTATTTTCAACTTTTTGAGCAACCTCCATACTGTTTTCCAGAGTGGCTGCACCACCTTGCATTCCCACCAACAGTGTGGGAGGGTTCCCCTTTCTACACATCCTGGCCAACATCTGTCATTTCCTGACTTGTTAATTTTAGCCATTCTGACTGGTGTTATGTGGTTTCTCATTGAGGTTTTGATTTGGATTTCCCTGATGCCAAGCGATGTTGAGTATTTTTCATGTGTCTGTTGGCCATTTGGATGTCTTCTTTGGAAAAATGTCTGTTCATGTCTTTGACCATTTCTTGATTGGATCATTTGTTCTTTGGGTGTTGAGTTTGATAAGTTCTTTATAGATTTTGGATACTAGCCCTTTATGTGATATGTCATTTGCAAATATCTTCTCCCATTCTGTCGGTTGTCTTTTGGTTTTGTTGACTGTTTCTTTTGCTGTGCAAAAGCTTTTGATCTTGATGAAGTCCCAATAGTTCATTTTTGCCCTTGCTTCCCTTGCCTTGGCAACGTTTCTAGGAAGAAGTTGCTGTGGCTGAGATCGAAGAGGTTGCTGCCTGTGTTCTCCTTTAGGATTTTGATGGACTCCTGTCTCACATTGCGGTCTTTCAACAATTTTGAGTCTATTTTTGTGTGTGGTGTAAGGAAATGGTCCAGTTTCATTCTTCTGCATGTGGCTGTCCAATTTTCCCAACACCAATTGTTGAAGAGACTGTCTTTTTTCCATTGGACAGTCCTTCCTGCTTTGTCAAAGATTAATTGACCATAGAGTTGAGGGTCCATGTCTGGGCTCTCTATTCTGTTCCATTGATCTATGTGTCTGTTTTTGTGCCAGTACCATACTGTCTTGATGATTACAGCTTTGTAATAGAGCTTAAGTCCGGAATTGTGATGCCACCAGCTTTGCTTTTCTTTTTCTACATTCCTCTGGCTATTTGGGGTCTTTTCTGGTTCCATATAAATTTTAGGATTATTTGTTCCATTTCTTTGAAAAAAGTTGACGGTATTTTGATAGGGATTGCATTGAATGTGTAGATTGCTCTAGGTAGCATTGACATCTTCACAATGTTTGTTCTTCCAATCCATGAGCATGGAACATTTTTCCATTTCTTTGTGTCTTCTTCAATTTCTTTCATGAGTATTTTATAGTTTTCTGAGTACAGATTCTTTGCTTCTTTGGTTAGATTTATTCCTAGGTATCTTATGGTTTTGGATGCAATTGTAAATGGGATTGACTCCTTAATTTCTCTTTCTTCTGTCTTGTTGTTGGTGTATAGGAATGCCACTGATTTCTGTGCATTGATTTTATATCCTTCCACTTTACTGAATTCCTGTATGAGTTCTAGCCGTTTTGGGATGGAGTCTTTTGGGTTTTCCACATACAGTATCATATCATTTGCAAAGAGTGAGAGTTTGACTTCCTCTTTGCCAATTCAGATGCCTTTTATTTCTTTTTGTTGTCTGATTGCTATGGCTAGGACTTCTAGTACTATGTTGAATAGCAGTGGTGATAGTGGACATCCCTGCCATGTTCCTGACCTTGGGGGGAAAGCTCTCAGTTTTTCCCTATTGAGAATGATATTCGCTTTGGGTTTTTCATACATGGCTTTTATGATATTCAGGTATGTACCCTCTATGCCCATACTCTGAAGAGTTTTGATCAAGAAAGGATGCTGTACTTTGTCAAATGCTTTTTCTGCATCTATTGAGAGGATCATATGGTTCTTGTTCTTTCTTTTATTAATGTATTGTATCACATTGATTGAATTGAGGCTGTTGAACCAACCTTGCAGCCCAGGAATAAATGCCACTTGGTCATGGTGAATAATCCTTTTAATATACTGTTGGATCCTATTGGTTAGTATTTTGGTGAGAATTTTTGCAACCATGTTCATTAGGGATATTTGTCTATGATTCTCCTTTTTGATGGGGTCTTTGTCTGATTTGGGGATAAAGGTAATCCTGGCCTCATAAAATGAGTTTGGAAGTTTTCCTTCCATTTCTATTTTTTGGAACAGTTTCAGGAGAATAGGTATTAATTCTTCTTTAAATGTTTGGTAGAGGGCGCCTGGGTGGCTCTGTTGGTTAAGCGACTGCCTTCGGCTCAGGTCACGATCCTGGAGTCCCAGGATTGAGTCCCGCATCGGGCCCCCTGCTCAGCGGGGAGTCTGCTTCTCCCTCTGACCTTCTTCCCTCTCATGCTCTCTCTCTACCATTCTCTCTCTCTCTCAATAAATAAATAAAAATCTTTAAAAAAAAATAAATAAATGTTTGGTAGAATTCCCCTGGGTAGCCATCTGGCCCTGGGCTCTTGTTTGTTGGGAGATTTTTGACTACTGCTTCAATTTCCTTAGTGGTTATAGGTCTGTTCAGGTTTTCTATTTCTTCCTGGTTCAGTTTTGGTAGTTTATACATCTTTAGGAATGCATTCATTTCTTCCAGATTATCTAATTTGCTGGCATATAGTTGCTCGTAATATGTTCTTATAATTGTTTGTATTTCTTTGGTGTTGGTTGTGATCTCTCCTCTTTCGCTCATGATTTTATTTATTTGGGTCATTTATCTTTTCTTTTTGATAAGTCTCTCCAGGGGTTTATCAATCTTGTTAATTCTTTCAAAGAACCAGCTCCTAGTTTCATTGATCTGTTCTATGTTCTACTGTTCTTTTGGTTTCTATTTCATTGATTTCTGTTCTGATCTTTATTATTTCTCTTTTCCTGCTTGGTTTAGGCTTGATTTGCTGTTCTTTCTCCAGCTCCTTTAGGTGTAGGGTTAGGTTGTGTATTTGAGACCTTTCTTGTTTCTTAAGAAAGGCTTGTATTGCCAGATACTTCTCTCTTAGGAACACCTTTGCTGCATCCCAAAGATTTAGAACAGCTGTGTTTTCATTTTCATTTGTTTCCATGAATTTTTTTAATTCTTCTTTAATTTCCTGGTTGACCCATTCATTCTTTAGTAGGATGCTCTTTAGCCTCCATGTATTTGAGTTCTTTCCAACTTTCCTTTTGTGATTGATTTCTAGTGTCAAAGCACTGTGGTCTGAAAATATGCAGGGAATGATCCCAATCTTTAGGCATGGGTTGAGACCTGATTTGTGACCTAGGATGTGATCTATTCTGGAGAATGTTCCATGGGCACTAGAGAAGAATGTGTATTCTGTTGCTTTGGGTTGGAATGTTCTGAAAAATCTGTGAAGTCCATTTCGTCCAGTGTGTCATTTAAAGTCTTTATTTCCTTGTTGATCTTTTGCTTAGATGATCTGTCCGTTTCAGTGAGGGGGGTGTTAAAGTCCCCTACTATTATTGTATTGCTGTCAATGTGTTTCTTTGATTTTGTTATTAATTGGCTTATATAATTGGCTGCTCCCCTGTGAAGGGCATAGATATTTACAATTGTTAGATCTTCTTGTTGGATAGTCCCTTCAAGTAGGATATAGTGTTGTTCCTCATCTCTTATTATAGTCTTTGGTTTAAAATCTAGTTTGTCTGATATAAGGATTGCCACCCAGTTTTCTTTTGGTATCCATGAGCATGTAAATGGTTTTCCACCCCGTCACTTTCAATCTGGAGGTGTCTTTGAGTCTAAAATGAGTCTCTTGCAGACAGCATATTGATGGGTCTTGTTTTTTTATCCAATCTGATACCCTGTGTCTTTTGATTGTGGCATTTAGCCCATTTACATTCAGGGTAATTATTGAAAGATATGAATTTAGTGCCATTGTATTGCCTATAAGGTGACTGTTACTGTATATTGTCTCTGTTCCTTTCTGGTTGATGTTGCTTTTAGGCTCTCTCTTTGCTTAGAGGACCCTTTTCAATATTTCTTGTAGGGCTGGTTTCGTGTTTGCAAATTCCTTTAGTTTTTGTTTGTCCTGGAAGCTTTTTATCTCTCCTTCTATTTTCAATGACAGCCTAGCTGGATATAGTATTCTTGGCTGCATATTTTTCTCATATATGCTCTGAATATATCATGCCAGTCCTTTCTGGCCTGCCAGGTCTCTGTGGATAGGTCTGTTGCCAGTCTAATGTTTCTACCATTGTAGATTACAGACCTCTTGTCCCGAGCTGCTTTCAGGATTTTCTCTTTGTCTCTGAGACTCGTAAGTTTTACTAATAGATGTCAGGGTGTTGACATGTTTTTATTGATTTTGAGGGGTTTCTCTGTGTCTCCTGGATTTTGATGCCTGTTTCCTTCCCCAAATTAGGGAAGTTCTCTGCTATAATTTGCTCCAGTATACTTTCTGCCCCTCTCTCTCTTTCTTCTTCTTCTGGGATCCCAATTATTCTAATGTTGTTTCATATTATGGTATCACTTATCTCTCGAATTCTGCCCTCATGATCCAGTAGTTGTTTATCTCTCTTTTTCTCAGCCTCTTTATTTTCCATCATTTGGTCTTCTATATCACTAATTCTCTTCTGCCTCATTTATCCTAACAGCTAGAGCCTCCATTTTTGATTGCACCTCATTAATGGCCTTTTTGATTTTGACTTGGTTAGATTTTAGTTCTTTTATTTCTCCAAAAAGGGTTTCTCTTTATCTTCCATGCTTTTTTCAAGCCCAGCTAGTATCTTTAAAATCATCATTCTGAACTCTAGTTCTGACATCTTACTAATGTCTGTATTGATTAGGTCCCTGGCAGTTGGTTCTGCCTCTTGTTCTTTTTTTTTTTGAGGTGATTTTTTCCATCTTGTCATTTTGTCCCGAGGAGAATAGATGAATGAGAGAACAAAATGCTAACAGGGTAACAATGACCCCAGAAAAATATACACTAAACAAATCAGAAGAGACCTGAAACCAAGGGGAAAGAAAGGGAAAGAGAGAAAAAAGAAAAAGTAAGAGAAAAAGAAAAAAAAAGGAATCTGATCAAATATGATCAGGCTGGTGAATAGATCACTGCCACACACTAGATTTTGGGTGTATTTTGGTCTGTTAGAAGAAATTGCCTCCCAAAATTTTAAAGAAAGAAAAACTTATATATGTACAAAAATAAGGGTAAATATGATGAAGGGTTGGAATATGACTTTAAAGATGAAAATTAGAAAGATTTTATAAAAGGAATTGATAAGAAGTTGGTTGAAAAAAGAAAGAAGAGAAATTAAAAAGAAAAAAAAGGGAGAGAATGTGATTAGGCAGGAGACTAGAACAAAGCCATACACTAGAGATTTAGGGTATATTTTGGTCTGTTAGAAACAACTGTATGCCAAAATTTTAAAGAAAGAACAACTTATATATATATATATATATACACCAAAAATAAGTTTAACTACTTATGAGGGGATAGAATATGATTCTAAAAATGAAAAATAAAAATGATTTTTAAAAAAGGGATTGATAAGATATTGGTTGAGAAAGGGAAAAAGAAATATTCAAAAATAATAGAAAAAGAAAAAAAAAGAAAATTAAAAAAATTTACTTTGAAACACTAAAGAATCTGGGGGAAGAAAGCCATGAATTCAATGTGCAGTATTGCCCTAGCTCTGGAGTTCTGCTGTTCTCATTGATCGGTAAACTTGGTCTTGGCTGGCTGTTCTTGCTGATCTTCTGGGGACGGGGCCCGTTGCTGTGGTTCCCAAATGTCTTTGCGGGAGGCGGAATTGCCCCGCCCTTGCCCATCCAGGCTAAGTAAGTAATCTGCTGGGGTTTGCTCTTGGGAGCTTTTGTTCCCTGCAAGCTTTCCATACAGCTTTGGAGGATGAGAGTGAAAATGGCGGCCTCCCAATCTCTGCCCCAGAAGAGCTGAGAACATGGGACCCCACTCCTCAGTGCGCCCCCAGAGAAAAACAGTCACTCCCATCTCCCCGGTTCCCGGCACAACTCCGTGCTCACTCGGCCTGTGACTGAGCATTTCTGTCTCTGGCACCCGACTCCGTGTGGAGTCTCCAAACCCAGCAGATCCCTGCAGTGCGCTCCCATGTAGCTCCTCACAGAGGAGGAAGGGGAGTCTCCCTGGATCTGCTGCTTTTTGGGTCCCTGCTTGAAAGGCAGTGGCCCGACTGCTGCAGATCATGGTTTATGGCAACCCTGAGCTGAGAGCCTGCGCCTCGGCTCTGTCTCTGCAGCCGGCTTCCCTGCTCCGATACCTGGGAGCTCTGCCACACTCAGGCACTCCAGGTCTTCCTGTGACCCCGAGGGTCCTGAGACCACACTGCCCCAGCGAGGGTTCCACCCCCCGCTTAGCCACTGGAGCAACGTCCCTCAGCAGAGCCGACTTCTAAAAGTTCCGATTTTGTGCTCCGCTGCTCTATCGCTTGCGGGTAGCAACTGATGGAGGCCCCCTCCCCCGCCGTCTATCTTCCCGAATATCGCCTCGGATTCACTTCACATGTCCTACCTTCCAGAAAGTGGTCACTCTTCTGTTCAGAGAGTTGCTGCTATTCTTTTCTTCGATTTTCTGTTGAGTTCGTAGGTGTTCAGAATGGTTTGATCCCTATCCAGCTGAATTCCTGGGACCAGATGAAATTTAGGTCTCCTACTCATCTGCCATCTTGCTCCGAAACCCCCAAAATTTTTTTTGAATTAAAACAAAATTAGTAACTAAGCTGTTATGCTGTCAAAAAGTGAAAAATTTTTTTTATATTTTTACCTCTTAGTGGCTTAAGTTATGTATTTTAGCCAGAAAAATTATATAGATAATATAAATTCTCTGTATATTTGGCCCTATACAAAAACAAAACAAAAACAATAACAACCAAGCCACTACACATTAAACTGCATGATATTTGTCATTGAAATTGACAGTCCATGGTAATTTCTCTTTAGAAATTAATATAAATCTTCCATTATAGAATAAATACTTGGAATTTTATAATTTATACATTTTAATTAGTACTGTTTATGTTATAATTGTATTTTATTATACAAATACAACTGTATATATAATTATATAGTTACATATCATTACATAATTGTGTTATTTAAATATGTTACTATATAGTTACATCAATAATAAGGATATCCCTAATTAAAACTTTTATGAATTTGTTTTCAGCTTGACAAAAATCATACCGCTTTTTCATTTTGTTTCTTTGGAAAAACTAGATGTCAGCAACAATTGTCTTTCTGGTAAGTTTAGAAAAATATATAATTTTTAAAAAGTATATAATGAGCTTTTGAATCTCTTTTCCAAATGTGGTAAGGGAGTTGTTTTGGATAGATGTGTTAATGGTATTTACAAATAACATATCTATAGAATAAGGTGTAGAGGAGGAAAAATTTTTCCTGTATCCTCTTAAGATCTTAGGCTAGGCCAAGAATTAAATTGAAACAAGGCAGATTTAGAAGTAAAGAATACAACTTGTCATTTTTTTTTTCAAGTTTGTTTGTATGTATTTCTCTTGCCCTCTACTTCCTATCCTTTTGATGAGAATATCTCTTTCCTTCTAATACAGGGAGGATATCTTTCATATAGGCATTTCATCTCTTGCCTGTAAGAAAAAAAAGGAAGGTCACAATGTCCTTCTTGAATCTGTTTTTTAAATGCCTTTAACTCAAAATATTCAACATGCTGGAATGGTATATTGGGGTGGCAACTTCTGAATTCCTTCAAAGGCATGGTGAAATCATCCAATTAAATTTCCTTCCACTTTAAAAATCATATTATTGGGACTCCTGGGTGGCTCAGTTGGTTAAGCATCTGCCTTTGGCTCAGGTCATGATCCCAGGGTCCTGCCTTCTTCTCCCTGTCCCTCTGCTGCTCCCTCTGCTTGTGCTCTCTCTCTCTCTCTCTGTTAAATAAATAAATAAAATCTTAAAAAATCATATTATTTCCATATCTTTCTGGTAGACCTGGGCATATATCACAATTATATTTTTATTTGAAATCCATGTATCTTTTACCTATGAAATAAATAGCCTAATGAAGATGAGTAAATTAATTTGTCTAACTTGTTGACTCCTAACATTTATAAACACCCATTAAAAGTTTATTAAATTAAAGAATGATTAACTGATTCACTTGGCCAGTCCCTCCCTAAATTTACCCACCCCAGTTCTCAGTCAGTCCCGTCATGGAGACAACCATAGTTCTAAATTTGTCACCATAGGTTTACTTGACTCTTCTGTATTTTTATATTAATTTGATCAAACAGTATGTTCTCTTGCCTCTGACTTTCTTAGCATTCATGTGACATTCCACTGTATCAGTTGTCTCTTTCTTTCTTTCTTTCTTTCTTTCTTTCTTTCTTTCTTTCTTTCTTTCTTTCTTTCTTTTTCTTTCTTCTTTCTTTTTTTTTTCTTTTGGCTGAGGTGTAGTCCATTGTATGAATATATCACACTTTGTCCATTTTCCTGCTGATAAATATTTTAATTATTTCCTATTTGGGGCTGCTATGATTCTTATGGAATTTCCTGGGGAAATTCTTATATAAATCTTTCTGTGGACATATGTTTTTATTTCTCTGGGATAAATGTGTAAGAGTGCAATTGCTGGATAATAGAGTAGGTATATGTTTATAAGAAACTGAAAAAAATAGTGAAAACATTTTACACCAGCAATGTACTGGAGTTTCAACTGCTGCATTCTAGAGGATGTTTAATATTTCATTTGTGTTATCTCATTATGGTTTTAGTTTACATTTCGCTGATGAATAACGACATTAAGCCTTTTTACATTCTTATTTATTGATGATTTTTACATATTATTTTGTGTGTATTCAAATGTCTTACTATTTTTATTGGTTATTTGCCCTTTTCTTATTGATATGTATAAGTTCTTTGTATATTCGGACGTAATTCTTTGTTAGATATATGTTTTGTAATATTTTCTCCTGGTCTCTCTATAACCATGAATTTTTATTAATGGTATTCTCAGATGAGCAGAAGTTTTCAATTTTGATGAAATTTAATTTATTAATTTTAGTATTGTTCTGTGTCCTTTGTAATATTTTTCTACCTCCCCTTTGAGAAGATGATTTTATACATTTTCTTGCTTTCTTATAAAAATTTTGTACTTTTAGTTCTTACCTTGAAGTCTGTCTATGATCCATGTCAAATTATTTTATGAATGGTATGAAGTAGAGGATGAGTTTAGTTTTCAATATGGATATCCCTTGTTCCAGCAACATTTGTTGAACAAGCTTTTTTCATCATTGAATTACTTTGGTGTCTCAAAATATTTGATTTACCTTTGACTTACTTTGGGATGAGTTTCTATTAAATGTTTTTCTATTAACTGATCTAATGATAGATCATACTTTCCTATTTCTTTATATGTTTAGTAATTATTTTATGAGATGCTTTATTTAATTAAAAATTTTAGAAAAGCAACACATGGATCAAGATTCTAAAGTTTCAAAAAGGAATTCAGGGAAAAGTCTCCTTAGCCTTGCTTCCCCAGCAGCAGCCAAAGTTACTAGCTGGTTGGTGCTCCCTAGAGGTATTCATTGCATATACATGCAGATGAATAGCAGAGTCCTCTCAAACCTTGGCTTCTACTATACCCCCATTCCCTTCCTATCATTTCACTGCAGTCGCCTTGGCTTCCTGATATTCTTCACAGATCAGGCTGCTGGGTCCCAAAGGCTTTTTTCCTCAAGGCCTTTGGTTTTCTCTCTGGACAAAATTAGCTTCCATAAGGCAACAGTCCACTCAGGTGATGGAAGTGGTATTTTTGAAAATGAACAACTTAATGTATTTGAAAACAAAACCAGCCATATTACCAAGGACAACTTCAGCTCTGTTAGCAGATCATTGGGAAAACTTTGAAATGACTAAAACCATAAGTCTTTCAAACAGATTTGTACAGTTTATCTACATAGCATGGTTCCAGAGAGTACAGATAGATAGTTCAAGTACCATAGCAAAGGAGACAGAGGCCTTTTAGTTCAAAGGTTCTCTGGTTGCAAGAATGTGTGCTAATTCCTAAATAACAGTACATACAGTGTTAATTAGAACTAGAAATTTTCTTCCAAATTTTGATCCTATAGATTCATCTTTCTAAGTAGTTTTGCTTGGTGCTAAAATGTTACTCTTTGCTTCTGGAGTTAAACAGGTATTTACATGATAAACATATATCTTGCAAAGGATTTTTTTTTCAATTTATTTAAACAAATAAAAAAACAGTTTATCCAAGTTCTGAGCTTGTTTTTTCTTTTGTTTTAGACTCGATATATGAGAGAGATCATATGGCATTTGTCTTTTTCTGACTTATTCCACTTAGCATAATGCCTTTGAGATCCATCCATATTGTCACAAATGGCAAGGTTTCATTCTTTTTTATGGCTGAATAATACTCCATTGTACATCTAAAAACACAGTTGTTTTATCCATTCACACATCAGTGGGCATTTAGGTTGTGTCCATATCTTTGCTATTGTAAATAATGCTGTAATGAATGAACATGGGGGTATATGTATCTTTTTAAGTCAGTGGAGTTTTTTTCTTTAAATAAATAACCTGAAGTGAAATTGCTAGATCATAAGGTGGTTCTATTTTTAATTTTTTAAGGAAACTCCATACTGTTTCCATAGTGGCTGCACCAATTTACATTCCCACCAACAGTGTGAGAGGGTTCCCTTCTCTCCATATCCTTGCCAACACTTGTTATTTCTTGTCTTTTTGATAATAGCTATTTTTTTAAAAAAGATTTTATTTATTTGACAGAGAGAGACACAGCAAGAGAGGGAACACAAGCAGGGGGAGTGGGAGAGGGAGAAGCAGACCCCTGGCTGAGCAGGGAGCCTGATGCGGGGCTCGATCCCAGGACCCTGAGATCATGACCTGAGTTGAAGGCAGACACTTAACAACTGAGCCACCCAGGCACCCCTGAGATAATAGCTATCTTAACAGATGTGGAACGATACCCCGTTGTGATTTTAATTTGCATTTCTCTGATGACTGATTTTGAACATCTTTTCATGTGCCTATTGGCCATCTGTATGTCTTCTTTGGAAAAATGTCTATTCAGATCTTCTGCCCATTTTTTAATCATTTTGGATTTTTGCTATTGAGTTATATGACTTCTTTATAAGTTTTGGATATTAGACCCTTATCCTTATCAGACATGTGATTTGCAAATGTTTTATCCCATTCAGTAGGTTGCCTTTTCATTTTGTTCATAGTTTCCTTTGCTGTGCAAAGCTTTTAGTTTGATATGGTTCCACTTGTTTATTTTGTTTTTGTTGCCTTTTCTTTTGGTGTTAGATAAAAAAATCATCCAAGACCCATGTCAAGGAGTTTATCACCTGTTTTTTTTCTATGAGTTTTATGGTTTCAGGTCTTATGTTCAAGTCTTCAATCCATTTTGAGTTAATTTTTGTGTATGTTGTAAGACAGTGGACAAGTTTCACGTTTTATATGTGACTGTGCAGTTTTCCCAACATCACTTTGTGAAGAGACTGTTCTTTCCCATTGTATATTCTTGGCTCCTTTGTCAATAAATTCATTAAATGTATATGTGTAGGTTTATTTCTGGGGTCTCTGTTCCATTGATCTCTATATCTGTTTTTATGCTGATACCATACTGTTTTAGTTACTGTGGCTTTGTAATATAGTTTGAAATCAAGGGGCATGATGCCTCCAACTTTGTTCTTTCTCAAGAGAGCTTTGAGTATTCAGTCTTTTGTGGTTCTGTATAAATTTTAGGATTATTTGTTCTATTTCTGTGAAGAATGCCATTGGGATTTTGATAGGGATTGCATTGAATATATTGCTTTGAGTGGTATGGACATTTTAGCAATATTAATTCTTCCAATCTAGCACATGGCATATCTTTCCATTTATTTGTCTTCCTCAATTCTTTTCATTAATATCTTGTAGTTTTCAGTATATAGGTCTTTCACCTCCTTGGTTAAATTTATTCCTAGATATCTTATTTTTTTGATGCAATTATAAATAAGATTGTTTTCTTAATTTTTTTTCTGATGGCTCATTAGTGTAAAGAAACCCAACAAATTTTTGTGTATTGATTGTGTATCCTACAACTTTAGTGAATTTATTAGTTCTAACAGTTTTTTGATTGAGTCTTTAGGATTTTCTGTATATCATGTCATCTCCAAATAGCTACAGTTTTACTTCTTCCTTTCCAATTTGGATGCCTTTTATTTTGTTTTCTTGCATAATTGCTCTAGATAGGACTTCCACGATTATGTCAAATAAAGTTGTGAGAGTGGGCATCCTTATCTTATTCCTGATCTTAGAGGAAAATTTCACGTTTTCACCATTAAGGATGATGTTAGCTGGTGAGCTGTGGGGTTGTTATATATGGCCTTTACTATGTTCAGGTACATTCCCTCTATACCCACTTCATTGAGCATTTTTATCATAAGTGGATGCTGAATTTTGTCACGTGCTTTCTCTGCATTGTTTGAGTTAGTCATATGATTTTTATTCTGCATTTTGTTAATGTGGTATATTACATTGACTGATTTGTGGGTGTTGATAAATCCCACTGGATCATGGTGATGTGTTTTTTTTTTTTTTTTTTTTTTTTTTTGCCAGTTGATTTTCTTTTTTTTTTTTTTTGTGATGTGTTTTTAATACATTATTGAATTTAGTTTGCTAATATTTTGCTGAGGATTTTTCATATCTACATTTATCAGGAATATTGGCTTATAATTTTCTTGTGGGGTTCTTGTCTAGTTTTGGTATCAGGGTAATGCTGGCTTCATACTATGGGTTTGGAAGAGTTCCCGCTCTTTTATTTTTTGGAAGAGATTGAGAAGGATTAGTATTAATCCTTCTGTGGATGTTTTATTGAATTCACCAGTGAAGCTGTCTGACCTTGGACTTTTGTTCCTTGGGAGGTTTTTTATTAAGATGAGTCAGTCATCTTACAGTAATTGATCTGTTCAGGTTTTCTATTTCATCATGGTTCAATCTTGGTAGATTGTATGGTTCTAGGAATGTATCCTTTTCTGCTAGGTTGTCCCAATTTTTTGGCATATGATTTCTCCTAGTAGTCTTTTACAATCCTTTGTGTTTCTGTGGTAAAAGTTGTAACATTTCTTTGATTTTTGATTCTGTTTATTTGCGTCCTTCTCCTCCTCCTCGTCCTTCTCCTTCTTCTTTTCTTGCTGAGTCTGGCTGAGGTTTGCCATTTTTGTTGTCTTTTCAAAGAATCAGCTCTTAGCTTTATTGATCTTTTCTATTGTCTTTTTTTTATGTCTTTTTGGTCTTTATTTCATTTGTTTTTGCTCCAATCTTTGTTATTTTCTTCCTTCTAATAACTCTGGACTTCATTTGTTCTTCTTTTTCTGGTTCCTTGAGGTTTAAAGTTAGATTGTTTATTTGAGATGTTTCTTATTTCTTGAGGTAGGCATTTATCACTGTGAACTTCCCTCTTAGAACTGCTTTTGCTGCATCCCATAAATTTTGGTATGTTCCATTTCCATTTTCATTTGTCTCAAGGTATTTTTTAATTTCTCTTGATTTCTTCTTGGAAACATTGCTTGTTTGATAGTATATTGTTTAATCTCCACATATTTGTGAATTTTCATTTTCTTCTTGTAAGTGATTTCCAGTTTCATATCATTGTGTTGGAAAAGATGCTTGATATGATTTCTTAAGTCCATCTGGTCTAACATGTTTAAGACTGATGTTTCCCTCTTGATTTTCTTTCTATTCTATATACTGATGTATAGGATACATCAGTTATCAATAGGGTAATCTAGTCATTGATGTAAGTGGAATATTAAAGTCCCCTATGATTATTGTGTTGCTGTCTATTTCTCCCTTTAAGGCTGTTAATATTTGCTTTAAATATTTAGGTGCTCCTGCATTGGGTACATAAATATTTACAACATTATATCCTCATGTTGGATTGACCCCTTTTATCATTATGTAACACTCTTCTTTTCTCTTATTACAGTCTTTGTTTTAAAGTGTGTTTTGTCTGAAGGAAAATCTGTTTTGTTTGATATGTCTAGTAATTTTTTAAAACATTTTATTTATTAGAGAGAGAGAGAGAGAGCGCACAAGCAGGGTGGAGGGGCACAGGGAATGGGAGAAGCTGAACAGGGAGCCCACCTGTAGAGGGAGCCTGACTGAACAGGGAGCCCGATGTGGGGCTCCATCCCAGGACCCTGAGGACATGACCTGAGCCAAAGGCAGATGCTTAACCAACTAAGCCACCCAGGCACCCTGATAGGTCTAATAATTTTTAATTATATATTGAACATTGTATATAATACAGTTTAGTGAGTCTGGAAATTGTCTTCCTTTTAAAGGCAGTTACGTTCAGTTCTGGCAAGCAGTTGAAGCATTTATGGGTACTTTTTTTTTTTCTGTCTTCTTTAATTTCATTCTCTCTTAGGACAAGCCATTTTAGTTTTCAACTCTTAGTGCATGCCCCTACCCCAGGGCATTGTGTTCCTCCTACTGCATAGTCTTTCTGGATTGTAGCTCACTCTGTGAGATACTCAGTTAGGTCTCATTTTGTCTGGGTTAAGACTCCAATATCTTTTGCTGCTACATGAACTTAGTGTCATCATTCAGCTTTCAGCCTTACAGTTGGTGATCCCTGCTAGGATTTTCAATCTTTCTGTGTGTGTGCAACACCTCACACTTGTCCGTGGACCTGTGGTAAATCTGTGGTAAATTTTCACATAGACTTCTTCCCCCAATTCCCTCCTCACAACATATAAATGCACAGCTCCTTCTCATTATTTTTCATCATAAATTCCCGCTTGTTCTAATCTTTGTCTCCTCACTCAGCAAAAGAGCTTCTTTATTTGGCCTTTACTGCTCTGAAGTGGTAAACTGCTTTCAAACAGAAAACCACTGTGATTGTAGGCTCACCAGGTATGTTTCCCATCTCGCAGAGTCAGGTTTAAAAAACAGGTGCTTCCTATATATTGTCTAGTTTTATGATATTTTTCTGTGGGAGAATAATTCAATATAAATTACTCTGAAATGTACGCTAGATTGACCTACTATTCTTACTTTTGAAAGTAAAATAGGTCCATGTAACTCTGTTTATGTATGTGTTCAATTTTACCACATATTATGACTTTAGATTTCACTTCTTCAGATTTTGTGCTAACAATCTGGCACAAACAGTTCTAAGCCCTTTACACACATTACCTCATTTAACCCTCACCCAATAAAATAGGTATGAGACTGAATCACAAAGCAATTGTATGGTTTGCATAAGTTCACAAAGCTGCTAAATGGGAGAAATATATGTTCTAACAGCAGTCTGTGTTCTTAACATAGTCTCTTTCTAAAAGCATACTGTATTCTGCAAAATAAATCATTTTTTTCGCTTTACTACCTAACCAATAAATAAATTGTCCTTGATTTATGATTATTTTTTTTCTCTGTTATTATCTTCTATAATGATTTTTATTGTTTATTTTCTCTAGATCTTACAAGTGCCATTAGATGGTTTGATGCATGCTATTCTCTCCATGAATTGTCTCTCACTGGAAACCCACTTCTTCAAGAAATAAACTGGAGGTAAGAAATATTGTTGCACTCTATTATATACTTTATTATAGTTGCAGAAAACACAATTTGATGAAAATTGTTCTGTGCATATTAATTGCTTGGGAAAAGTTAATAAAATAATTTAAAAGTTATTCAAAACAAGAAATTTTTATAATATTAGCTTTAAAAATATCTTCAACCCAAAATAATTTTTTGCACATGTATGAACTAATGCAAATTTAAAATGATTATTTTGATCCATACCATTGATTATGGGACAATTTTAGTATAATGGTAACTTGGAGTTTGTTGGTGTCTATTAAAGTATGACTTATAAACGTGTGTGAATCCATGCTTCTCTTTGAAATATTGCAGTACCTAGATGTAATGGAAGAAAAATATTTTGTAATTTTTTTGGAATGAATTTTCTTCTTTAAAAAAGTGTTTCTAATCTGAAATTCTCATACTATGCTAACACCATTTCCCCCCAAATTGACCAGCATCTTTTTTCATGACGAGCTTTTTTGAGATAATTTTCATACAGTAAACTTTATCAGTTTTATTTATGAGTATGAATATGGTATAAAACTACCACAATTAAGATATTAAACATTTTTACCACCTTAACCAAATATTCTCATGCCCCTTTGCAGTCAGTTGCCACCCTTAGACTTTAAAAATGTCTCTCCACTCTTTGATGGCTTTTATTGTTTCTGATGAGAATCTGCCAACATTCTTTTTGGAGACTTCTGATATATTCTCTTTATCAGTGGTTTTCAGCAATTTGATTATAATGTGTTTTGCTGTGGTTTTATATAGATTTACTCTTTAATGTCTGTTGAACCTCTTGAATCTGATGAATTTGTAGTTTCCATAAAATTTAGAATTTTTTTGCCCATTATTTTTTCACATATGTTTTCTGCCTCCTTCCTATCTTGTGCTACTAGGATGTCAATTTCACCAATATCAGATCACTTGATATATTCTAGAAGTTGTTATTGCTCTGTTCTTATATACATTATACTTTTTTTCTGCCTGTAATTCACTCTTAACAGTTATTGCTGTATCTTCAAGTTTTCTCATATTTTCTTCTTACATATCTATTTTGATGTTAATCCCATCCAGAATTGATCAATTCAGAGTTCAGATACTGTGTTTTTCATCTCTAGAAGTTTCATTTATTTTTTTTTAATATTTGCGATTTCTCTCCTAATCATGCTCATGGTTTCCTGAATCAACTTTAACATATGAAAAATATTTATAATAGGTGTTCCAAAATCCTTCTCTGCTAGTTTCATCATCTATATCATTTGGGGGTCTATATTTGTTGATTTTTTCCCCCAATTCTGGGTCATACTGCCCTGCTTCTTGCATGTTTGGTCAATTGTGATTGTATTCTGGACATCTTAAATTTTATACTGTTGTTTTCTTAATTTTGTTCTTTTTCTTTAGGCAACACCTGTTTTGTTTCTGACGTACAGCAGCTAAGTTACTTGAAATTAGTGAGATGCTTTTAAAGCTTGCTTTTAAGTTCTGTTAGGGAAGTCTCAAAGAAATCTTTATAGACTAGTGCCAGTTTAGCTTTTTTGCTATGGAACTGACTCTGGTGCCTCTTATGTATATCCTTTCAACTTTGGCTGATAAGAATTATTCCCAGCCCTATATGGGTTCCTGTAATTTCTCTACCTTTTGCTTCCCCCTGGTTCTTGCCCTTGGCCTTAAGTCATTTTCTCTTATACATCCTTGGATCATTGCCCATTTACCCAGGTCCAGGTGAATTAAATCCCAGAATTCTGAAAGACTTTGCATATGTCCACTTTTCTAGTACTGATGATTCTGATCTAAACTCTTGTCTCTTTTTATGTCCAGCAGCATCCATTTGTAAGACAATTTAACATGATTTATTATACATTTGACATTTGTATCATATTAACTCATGGCTACATCAAGACAGAACAAGCCAAGAATAGACAGGGTTTATAGCCTAATTTAGCAAGATAAGTTTGACAACACGCTAAGTACAGGTAAAGGCAAATATATACTGAAATTCAGTAGGAAAACCTGTTTCAGGATCCTCAGAGTTTGGATCAAATCTGTAAATCTTATCAATCTGATCAGGTAGTGAAAATATAACATTTATGAATAAAATATAGACAAGGAAGGATACGTAATTGAAAAGAAAGTTGTTGTGACATCTGATCCTAGGGAAGAAGCAATTGATTCTTTGCCCTGATTTGGTTTTTCTGTGATGTGTGGCCATAGCCAGGAAGATCCTTGTTCTGACGATTTCCAAAGGAATATATCTTACAGTAGAACCAATGATCTGGTCATGTTTAAAAATTCTTGTATCTGACTTAATCCACTTGTAGAACAAGATAAGAGAGTATAGAAAGTAGTCTATTTCCCTCGCTTCTCTGACGCCACTGCAAACCTTTGATAGTCTCTTTCCACAAGTATTGAGTTTCTGAATTTGTTTATTGGTTTTTCATTAAGAAAATAGCATTTTTTTACCAAGTCAAACACCTGTGTAATTTGCTACTTATTGATAGCGAGTGTCTCACAGAAGAGTTATTATCTTTGCCAGAAAATGTTTTTCTATTTTCTTTAAAGCTCAATTTCCACATAAATTTCTAAAGTTACACTATTTTTTAGGGAAACCTGGTATGTTTTTACATGTTTTAGAATAGAACTTGTCAATTTCTACCTTAGGAACATCTGTTTCCAGGTGCAATTTAAGCTGTGTAGTATTGAGGAAAGACTATCACCCAGTGAAGTGGTTTTCAAAGGTGTATCCCTAGACAAGCAACTTCATCATCACTTGGACACTTGTGAGAAATGCAAAATCTTGGACACTGTCCATACTCATTTAATCAGACACTAGGGGATGATGTTTAGTAATCTGTGTTTCAATAAGCCCTTTGAATGATTTGATGCACACTAAAGTTTGGAAATCACTGTGTTTTTAAACAAGGACATCCTTTTCCTGCCCCATACTGTGTGATCCTGGGCAGGTAACAACTTTCCTATGTCTCTGAATCCTCAATGGTAAAATGAAGATAATAATAGTACCTATCTTATGGGGGTAGTTATGATAATTGAATGGGATAATACACATATTTTGTTGGGCACAGTTCCTGGAACATGGTAAACATTCCGAAATCTACTATTTTCCATGTCAAGGCTAAGCACACTATGGGCTCTTATTAAATCACCAAATATTTATTGTATGCCTACTATATCTAGCCAATGTCCCAAAATTTGGACACTATAAAGGAAATTCAATGCACTCCTTGATTTCAAACCGCGTTTATAATCTTGATAGGGATAAAAATGTATGTAAAGAATGATAGCCATGAAAAATAATAGTGATGGCAAACACAGTCATAGTGTTTACTTTGTGCCCAGCATTGTTCTCATTTAATATTTACAATATGCCTGATAAAATAGTTAGCTAGTATCCCCATTTTACAGGTGGGGAAACAGAATCATATAAAGGCTAAATAACGTGCCCAAGGTTACGCAGCTAACTAGTGGAAGAGCCAGAATTCAAACCCATGCAATCCAGCTTCAGTTTGTGCTCTTTAACTCTTAGATCTCAGTACCTAATACTAGTGTCAGATGACTATTGTAGGCAACCGATATGCTTTAGAAATCCCACCTTACTTTAGTGTGACCAGGAAAAAAATACCTTTACTGAGGAGGCAAACTTTGGGTTAAATCTCAAAAGTTTGATAAGATTTAGAATCAAGTTAAAAGGGAAAAAAAAGCACTTCTGATGGAGGAAATATTGATGAAAAGGAGGGAATGTGAAAGGCAAGTTTAGGCTCTGGTCTATTCAGGTGTAAAGTAAGTAAGAGTGGGAAATACCTTTGGAAAGAAATAGGAAATCAAGTGCATACATTTATGGTGGGTCAGAGAATGACCTACTATCTACACATATTACTCTACAGCAACTCTGAGTTGGGTTCTGTAATTATCACTCTGATTTTACAGAGGTACTAACTGAGGCTTGGATTCCTTGTGATTTGCCCAGTTGTGATGTAAGTGTCAGGGAAGGGATTTGAGTTCTAAAGCCTGGAATTTAAATACTTTGCTTTACTGTTGCATATGATATATTGCTGCCAGATTGTAAAGGGCCTTGTATGCTAGAATAAAAAAGTCTCCTTTATCCAATGGTCATGGAGAGAGCCTATATCATATCAGATATATGTATAGGCCTTGTGAGTAAACTGCTCATGTGCATGTCTAGTTCCATCACTTTCTAGCTGTTTGCCTTACACAAATTACTTAATCTAGCTATGTCTCAGCGTCTTCATCTATAGAATGGATATAATAACAGTGGCTCCCTTCGGATTTATCCATTAAGGTAATATAGGTTGTACTACACAACAACAAACCCAGAAATCTATGTGGTTTCATACAACAGAAACTTATTTTTTGTCTATATTGTGTCTGATGTGAGTTCGGCCTGTCTAATCTAAGCAGACTCAGAAATTCAGGATACTTCCATTTTGTGGCTCTGTGTCATGTAACTTCAATGTAATCTGACTTTTTTAGGTAGTAGATTCTGGCAAGGGAGGGGAAGAGGCCACAGGGAAAGAACAACTGACATTTAACCACTCTGCTCTCAAAAGTGGCATTGATCACTTCTCTCATATTCTACTGGCTGTAACCAGTCATAAGGCCAAACTAACTGCAAAAGAGGCCGGAAAATGTAGAGAAGAACATGAGCACCAGAGTACACCAATAGTCTTTGTGAGGACTAAATATGTTGCTGCATAAAAGCATTTTATAGTAGTGCCTAGCATATAGCACAGTTGGCAAATGTTAGCCATTATTTTTAAGGAGCTATAGAGAAATTTTGAATAGTTGTATGAAAAGGAAAATTGTATTTGGGAAAGATTTTTTTTTCAACAGCAAAGTGATAAGGGATTAGGTAAAGTGGCCAAATTAAATGTTATTAGAGAGTCCAGGCATTAAAAAAGGGCTAAAATTAAGTAGTGGAAGTGGTCCCAGACTACTGTACAGATCCTTCCAGTTTAGAACTAGAAGAGTGATCTTAGAGTGAAAATTCCCACACACAAAGAAGAGTAATTATGTCTAAAAGGCTCTGCTTGGCAGGTGATACTATTTATAATGAAAATATCTAATGGATCATTTTTACATAGATATTTTTATTTTTCTAGGTAACTATATAGACTATATATGTGTGTGTGTGTGTGTGTGTGTGTGTGTGTGTGTGTGTATAGGATATGTATATATATGATATATATGTATATATATGTCATAGATGACCAAAATTATTTGTTGAAGGAATACATTACAGAATTTTACATTATAATGTGTAAAAGCTTGAAAAAAATGCATGTTTCAGGCCCTCTAATTTTTCTATTGAATTTTTAAAATTTTACTTTAGTGATTGAAAGTGTTATTATCTATAAATTGACAATTGATCTTATTATTGATTTGCAGTAATTATCAGTGTCAGTTCTACAGCTGGAGTTCTTAGACTTTTAGGGAACCATGATGTTTGTCAGGTTCCTCATGTTTCCTGAAAAACTGATCTTAGGACAAATTGTTATAGGAAATACCAACTATTAGTTGATATCAACTTATAAGGAGATCAGACATTGCAGCTATTTAAGGAATATGTGTATATATGTGAAAGGACCCCCTAAATATGTTTCTAGACCTCTTGGGAAAAGGACTCTCTCATTTGGAATTGAAGTAGTGAAGATCCCCCACCTAGATGTACTAGCTCACGTTCTGGGGCTGTGCTTTTCTTACATTGGGGTTTAAAACCCTAATCCCCAGGTTTGGGCCTCCTCATTTTCATTTATTTTTGTTATTTTATTTTTTTAAAGATTTTATTTATTTGAGAGAGAGAGTGAGAGCAAGAGGGAGAGAGAGAGAGAGAACTCTTGAGCTGAGGAAGGAGCAGAGGGGAGAGGGTCAAGCAGACTCCACACTGAGCACCGAGCCTAACTTGGGACTCGATCCCAGGACCCCGAGATCATGACCGAGCTGACTGCTTAGCCAAGTCAGATGCTGACCGAGTCAGATGCTTAGCCAACTAAACTACCCAGGTGCCCCTTTGGGTGCTCATTTTTAGAAAGCAAACCTTAGAGTGAAACTTCCCATACAAAAAGTAGGTGTAACTATGTCCAAAAGGCTTTGCTTGGCAGGTGATATTATTTATAATGAAAATCCCTGATGGGTTGTTTTAGGTAGATATCTTTATTTTCCTTGGTAGCTATATAGACCAAATTTATGATGACAAACAAAAATAGGTGGTTGTGCCCATTATTCAGAGAAAGCTCTTTGGTGGCCATGGTTTTTCTATTAGGCATTGGGCAAATAGGACATGAATTCTCTTGCCGATCTGATACCAGTTTCCATTTAAACAGCTGCCATGTTGCCATTTGCAATAACTAGAAACAAACCTATATCCTGAATAATCTTTGAATTTATTTATGTTTTTTGCATGAAGAATAAATACTTACTTTGTTGAATCAAATAGGCTTATAGTGAAATATATTGATAATAAATCTATTTAAATATATAAAGATAAATATTCACATTTTACTACTACTATACTCCTAAGTATATATACTTAGTGCAATACTAATATATACTATACTTACTAAGTATAGATACTTTACAGTTTTAAAGAAAATATTTAATTAGAAATAATATTCAAAAAAAGGTAGTACTTATATTATAGACATGTACAATTATTTAGCTATTATAATTTTTATGTTTAAATGAACTTTATTGGACTAGACTCATACCAACTTGAAAATTTTGCTTATCAAATTTCACTTAGATCAGTTGGCCTAATACAGCTTTCATAATTTCAAGAAGAGATTCAGTTATCTAAAGGGTTTAAAATCTAGTAATCTATAAAATATGGATTTGTTAATGAAAGGATCAAGTAAAACTTTAAGCAGTGTGTTCCAATGAACTTTACATAACCCCTTGATACCAACAAAAGGATTAGTTATAGATTTTCCCAATTGGCTTCTTACTTTCATGTCTGGCCAGTGATAACATGGACAAAACTGATGTACTAAAAAAATCTCTTTTTTAAAACTTAATCTACAGACTCAGTTTGGAATCTCCTTTGGGAATGTGTTTTATTCATTAGTGATGAATAGAGTCTCTTAAGTGACAGAATATTCACCAGGAAGTTTTCACTAAATGAAATATTGATTCAGCCCTTGGCTAGGAGGAGCCCAGCTGGAAAAACTAATGTTGAGATCTCACAGTATTCTTATACTTCATTTCCAATATGAATCAACTTGTTACAGCACTTTCTAATATATTCATCATAGACTCTTATAAGGCTGCATTTAAACTTAAGGCCAACCCATTGCACTACTAGTTTATACAGATCTGAGAACTATTCCTTAAAAAAAAAAAGACACAATGCTTAACATAAAACACTAAATCTAATGTTGATATTTATCATATAAATCACAAATTTCAAGATACTGTCATAGTCTTGAATATCCAAACAAGCTAAATTTTTATATCCACAGAAGTTTCAAATATTCTGACTCAAACTGTTTGGGAACATTTTTTTATATATAAAGGTGATGAATTATAATATCAAATATTTTCAATGTGAAAATTCAAGCCCTGTTGATCCACATTCTCCATAATTATTTCCTGTAGCTATAATATTGTACATAATATCTATATCAATAACCATATCCAAAATATAGTATTTGATGACAAAATTATCATTTTTCCCCTTGCTGATCTGGTTAGTTAACATCCAAACAGCTTCCACAGAATGCCATTTGCAATATCTAGAAACAAACTAATGTCCTGTATTGCCTTTGGATTCACTTATTTTTCATTATTTTAGTTGTCCAGAGCATAAACAGTTGTATTAAATACAATATGCTTGCTGGTAGTAAAATATTGATCTTTCCATTAATCTGATAAAGCAAATTCTTATATTTTTACTTCTAAGATTATATGAGGTTATTTAGTTAAAATAGCTCTTCATTTTGTCACCAATTATTTCTGAATAGAAAGCATGTTTCTCTGTATATGTGATATGTACTCTGTAACTTCAGTGTTACAAGAATACGTTTCTAAGAAACGTTCATATCATTTATGCAAAACCAATGGCAATGTTAATCAGTAAACAGATCATTGGAATATAGCTGTCCAGGACCACAATATCTCTTATTTTAGCAAATTCTTTGACATATAGGACATGCTACAAGTTTTCAAGTAAGCCATATTTTTCTTGAAAATTTCAGACAATTATGAATGATTAGAACTTCAGAGTTGTTTTTTTTTAAGTTTAACCTGGAGGATCTCTGATTTTATTTTTCTTTTAAGATTTATTTATTTATTTGAGAGAGAGAGAGAAAACATGCGCATGCATGCACATGAAGGGAAGGATTGGGGGGGGCAGTGGGAAAGGGAGAGGGGAAGCAGACTCCTGCTTAGTGCAGAGCCTGATGTGTGGCTCAAACTCAGACCATGACCTCACCTGAGCCAAACCAAGTCAGATGCTTAACCTTAACCACCTGAGCCACCCAGGCCCTGAGCATCTCTGATTTTAGCACAACTCATTGTAGTCATTTTCCTCCCAATGCAGTGGTTCTTAATTCTTTAAGGTACATAAGAAAGCCTATATTTTAAAAATGCAAATTCCCCAGAACCCACCAACAGAGGTCTTTGGGTGTAACTGAATCTAAAAAAGTGTCCCATATACTACTAAGACAGTAGTTCAAGGACAGCCTTTTCAGAGACACTGCCCTGCGGGGTTGAAGACACACAGTGGGATCTAGCCTTGAATTCCCATTCCAGTGGATATATAGAGTGACTAAGATAAAAAATAGATGTTTGAGACCCTGTGGCTCTCATGATAACAGCATGAGTATTTTCTTCCTTTTGTTGACACCTCCTTAATTAGACAAAATGAGACCCAAAAGATGGCTGTTCAAGAGGGTCTTAGTGTTACTTTATCTGCACTATCACTGTAGGTCCAGGATCCTGTTAAAAAGTTTTATAGGTCCAACAGCTTACTGTTATTTGTTTAACCAGAAATGACTGTACAATAGAAATAAACAAATTAGCTTTACCTAACTCTTAAGAAATCCAATTTACAATAAGAAAATCTGCCTTATCTAATTTTCCTTGTAAGATATACCTATTCAAAGACCAAAGCCTGCTATTAGCATACCTCATTCCTTCTGCTGGCTGGGTCCACTCTGGAGACCAAGGTACAGACAGAAATTTGTTTGGTACACAAAGAATTAGAACTGTTGGTTTTTGTCTAGGACTAGTTCCATCAAGTTATTGAAGGCTTATGTTTTGAAGGTTATGTTTCTGTATTTTAGGAGATATGATCTAAGGAAATAAGATCATTAATAGGATTAGAGCATTTTTTAAGCTGTTATGAACACCTATACAGTTTTAATTTTTAATACCCTTTATTATCACATTTCAAAAAGCATCTTTACTTCATACCTGGCATTTTATAGCTATAAATAAGTTTGACATTATAGTCATGTCTTAGAAAACTTGCCTGGATACTTTGAGAGAGATTTAGAATGCAATGTAGCTTCATTAGTAATGTAATAAATAATTTGATAGAATAGAGTATGGATAGTTAATCTCTCCATTATATTTTAATTATTATCAGCTTCAATTTCAGAGATTAACCTTTCCTTGCATTGGTGAGAGCTTCAGTCAAAGATTTTATGTTATATTTAATATTATACCTGTGTGATTACCTCTGATTACTTCATTACCTCTGTGATGAATAGCTATTATCTTAATTAGCATTCTGCTTTTGAACCACATCTTTTTTTTTAATATTTTATTTATTTATTTGACAGAGAGAGACACAGCGAGAGAGGGAACACAAGCAGGGGGAGTGGGAGAGGGAGAAGCAGGCTTCCCGCTGAGCAGGGAGCCCGATGTGGGGCTCGATCTCAGGACCCTGAGACCGTGACCTGAGCCGAAGGCAGACGCTTAACGACTGAGCCACCCAGGCGCCCCCTTTTGAACCACATCTTAAAATGAATCAAATATATATAATATATGCCACTTATTTAACCCTTTGTGGTAAATGTGGTAGTTTATGATAGGAGAAATAGCTTCAAATAGCTTCAAGCCTAAAAAACCCTTAAAAAGGTTCAAAATATATAGACCCAAAGTTTCACTTGATCTTAGTCAAGAGGCTGAGAAGTGATGGACCCAAGTTTTCTTAACTAGCTTAAACTCTTTAACATTGTAAAACATCTGATAATTATCTTAAAGAACAAAATTTATTTGTGTTCCCTCTTTCCATACTTAAATATCTGTAAGAAAAAAAGGTATTATTTCTCAGAGAGTAAAGGGAGGTGAGGGTGGGAAATTAATCATGTGTCCCCAGTAAATGAAAAACTGGTGTTTTTCTTCTCTTTTTTTGCTTTAAGGAGATGTATTTATACCTTCCTTGTGATTATCTTTTATTAAACACTATCAAGATCATAACTATACAGAGCAATGTGTTATGACTTTAGCTGACCTTTGGAATTTGTGCCTTAATGGACCACTTCCTTCATTTATGTATAAATTATACTTAAATATATGAAATGTAAATTATATATACATTATTTATATAAATATATAAAATTATATTTTACAACTGTGTTTATATAAATGGATATGTCCACCCTGACTATACCATCTAGGTAGAGGGAATAACTGACTGGGGTTTTCCTTCTTAAATTTTAGCATTTTAGTAATCTTATCTTGCCATCCTTCGTTTAGTTTTTAGGAACTGTAAGTTTGTTTTGTTTTGCTTTTTAATTAAAAAAACTTTTTTTAAAGGTTTCATTTATTTATTTGACACAGAGAGAGAGAGAGAGAGAGCACAAGTGGGGGGAGTAGCAGGTAACAGAAGAGGGAGAAGCAGGATCCCCGCTGAGCAGGGAGCCCGATGTGGGGCTTGATCCCAGGACCCTGGAATCACAACCCAAGCTGAAGGCAGACACTTAACTGACTGAGCCACCCCGGCGCCCCTAAAAAACTTTATTTTTTAGAGAAGGTCAAGTTAGCAAAATTAAGCAAAAAATATAGAGAATACCCACATACACCCTGTCCCCACACATGGACAACCTCCCCCACTATCAACATCCTGCACCAAATTGTTATACTTATTATAATTGATGAACCTACATCAACACATCATGATCACCTGAAGTCCATACTTTCCATTAGAGTTTACTCTTGGTGTCGTATATTCTATGGGTTTTGACAAATGTATAATGACATGTATCCACTGTGTAGTAGTATTATATAGAATAGTTTTACTGCCCTAAAAATGCTCTTTGCTTTGCCTGTTCATCCCACCCTCCACCTTAATCCCTGGCAACCACTGGTCTTTTTACTGTCTCCATGGTTTTGCTTCTTTCAAGAATTTCACATAGTTGGAATTGTACATGTGGCTCTATCAGATTGTCTTATTTCACTTAGTAATATGCGTTTAAGATTCCTCCATGTCTATTCATGGCTTCATAGTTCATTTCTTTTTAGTGCTAAATAATATTCCTTTGTATGGATGTAACACAGTTTATTTATCCTTTTACCTACTGAAGGACATCTTGTTTGTTTCTGGGTTTTGGCAATTGCAAATAAAGCAATAAATGTCTGTGTGGAGATTTGGGTGCAGACATAGTTTTTAATTAATTTGGGTAAATCCAAGGAGCACATTGCTGTATTATAGTAAAAATATGTTTACTTTTGTAAGAAACCACCAAACTGTCTTCCAAAGTAACTACACTGGTTCTGCATTTCCACCAGCTGTGAATGAGAGTTTCTGTTTCTTCACATCTTCACCAGCATTTGGTGGTGTCAGCATTTTGGATTGGATGTTCTAATAGGTAGATAATAGTATCTTATTATTTTATTTATTATCTTGTTATTTTAATTTACAATTCTCTAATGACAAATGATGTTGAACATCTTTCATATGCTTATTTGCCATCTGTATATCTTCTTTGGTGAGGTGTCAAAGTTTTTGGCCCATTTTTTAATTGGTATGTTTATTTTCTTATTGGGTTTTTAAAAAATTTTATTTATTTATTTGAGAGAGAGAGAGAGAATACACAGAGGGAGAGGGAGAAGCAGACACCTGGTGAGCAGAGAGCCCAATGTGGGGCTTGATCCCAGGTCCCTGAGATCATGACCTGAGCTAAAGGCAGATGCTTAACCAACTGAGCCACCCAGGCTCCCCTCTCATTGTTGAGTTTTAAAATTTCTTTTTATAGTTTTGGATAACAACCCTTTATCAGATATTTTTTCCCAGTATGTTGCTTGTCTTCACATTCTCTTGACATTGTCTTTCACGGAGCAGAAGTTTTTAAGTTTAGTGAAATCCAGCTTATCAATTATTTCTTTCATGAATTGTGTCTTAGGTATTATATCTAAAAAGTCATCATTATATCCAGTATCATCTAGATTTTCTCCTGTGTTATCTTCTGGGAGTTTTATAGTTTTGCATTTTACATTTAGGTCTGTGACCCATTTTGAGTTAGATTTTGTGAAGAGTACAAAGTCTAGATTCTTTTTTCTTTTTTGCATGTAGATATCTAATTGCCCCAGCATCATTTATCTGTGCTCCATTGTATTGCCTTTGCTTCTTTGTCAAAGATTAGTTGATTCTATTTATGGGGATCTACTTCTGGGCTCTCTTTTCTATTCCACTGATCTATTTGTCTATTCTTTTGTCAGTACCATACTGTCTTGATTACTGTGGCTTCATTGTAAGTCTTGAAGTCAAAAGTGTTAGTCTTCCAACTTTGTTCTTTTTTTCAATATAGAATTGGATGTTCTGGGTTGTTGTTTTTTTTTTTTTTTTGTCTCTTTTAATAAACTTTAGGATCAGTCTGTTGATATACACAAAATTACCTTACTGGTATTTTTAGTGGGATTGCATTGAGTCTGTAGGTGAAGTTGAGAAGAATTGATTTCTTGACAATATTGAACTTATAATCTCTGAAGATATCTTCATTGGACACCTTTCCATTTATTTACTTCTTTGATATCTTTCATCAGTTTCTACTTTTCCTCATAGGAAATGTTAGTTTTTAACTAAGAGGTTTTATTCATTTAAGAAGTCCATTTTACCCCTGTGATCATTAGTGGCCTTGGAAAAGAGGCACACAGTACCCCTGTGAAAGGTTTGGCAAGTACTTATAAATGGCTAGGTTTGGTGGACAGCTCTTGCTATCTGACTTGGTTTGTCACAGAATTAGGCTTTTAAATTGATACAGACTTTTGCTCATACCTCCAAGATTTTTATTATTATAATCTTTAGCAAGATTCAGGAAGAAATATAAGTTTATATTTTTCAGATCATGATAAACAGGGTGATCTCTTACTGGTCTTGTGTTAGCCCTATTCTGAAGTATGTTTTACCAAGAAAAACAATCAGAATTTTCCCTACTTCTGAAATAAACATCAAATTTCAGTAAGATTATATTATCTTTTTAAAAGAGTGTATCTGATATTATTCTTTATGTAGTGTAGCCTTTTATTTACTCCCAGCCCACGTTTCCAGCTGCTTAAATTTCCCATTTGTGTTATAGAGGAAAATGGTTAAATTTTTTGTCAAGTTTCTAAAACCTAACTCTGTACATGACATGATACCATAAAATTTTTTAGGAAATTTAACAGTATAATTTTCTGTACAAAGTCAATAGCATTTTCTGGGATATACTCTGTGCTTATATTGTTTAAGTAATAGGTATATGGTTATTTTAGATATAAACTCTCCTTTTCAAGGTTATTAAATTTTTTCCTGCTTTCAATAGGCATTCTCTACTTAAAGTGTTACCAGCTCTAAGAATCCTCAATGGCGAAATACTAAACTCTTATTCAGAAAGGCACACTGAAGAATACTATGAACCAGAATTAGGACGTTTTGTGGTACTTTGTCAGTCTCAGATTCAAGAATTCAACTCACTAATTGAAAGCTATATTACTGGAAAAGGGTAAGACTGTTCACTTCCCCTTGTCATAACTTAAAGAAATAATTCAATCTATGTATATAATTTAAAAATACTTTGATTAATACAATAATACTTTTTTTTGGATTAGGGCTGTGTGTTTTAGGGATATTCTCCCTTAAAAACATAATTTAAAAGTTAAAGTATTAGATAAAATAAGTGAAATCAGGAGGATAGCTTCAAGACAAGAATCAAACATCCATTCAGTCATTCAATTAATCAGTCAAAAATTTGACAATTATTGTAGGCAAGACACACAAATAAGCTAAGTATTACACGTTATCCTTAATTCACAGATTAACATAAGAGAATATTAGATAAACAGTTACAATGGAGCAAGGCAAGTTTTATAATAAGTATAGCATTTATTATATATTAAGATATATTATACATGTATCATATTTATATATTAAATATTAGGAGAGCACAGTAGAGAAAAGCAGTCAACACATGCACATATTCAGAGGAACAGAAGCTAAGAGGAGAGACCTAATCAGATATAAAAGAAAGAGAACTTCTTATTCCCCATCCCAAGTTAAGAGTGTGTTACATGAATGAATTATAATTGATCTTTCTATAACTTTTTTATGGATAGTATTTTCTAATTTGTATTGCTCCAGAAAACACAAATGAAAAAGGAAAACAATCTCATATTTCATTTATGGTGACTCTTCATTATAACTGAATTATGACTATAATATGTGCTTCCAAATACCTAAGCTTAATCATTAAATTATAATCCTTAATATTGCTCTTTGCATATTCATACATGCTCATCTATATAAGATTCGTTTTCTATTTAAATGTTTTTTAATGTAGTCTATTCAGTTTAAAAACAAATCTTACAGCTTTAAAAATAATTCCAGTTTTATAGATAATTGTTTGCTTTTAACAATACTAAGATTATTTACAAATCTTTGTGGAAAACTAAACTTATATCTCTTTGTATGTGTGTGATAATGTAGAATTTTTTTTTGTGTAAAGGTGACCCTGATATCCCTCATGTTGAAACGTAGATTTCTCAATAACTTTGTATAATCTCTTGTCATTGCAGCGTGTTTCATTTTGGCGTTGATCATGGAAAATAGACTATCTTTTATATTAATAATAAATGGCGGTGAATTCAACACCAGTTATACACACTTATTATTCCAATATCGAATTGAGCCTTTTCTGCATTATTAACCACCAAAATGAATGAAATACAAAATATCAAAAACACATGGGAGGAGCCTATGCTAATGTCTAATATTACTTTTGTGAACACAAGACTGTTTATCTCTACAGTTTAGGAAATATAACTTTCATTTTGTATGGTATGGTTAAAAGTTTTATATTTATTTATATCCTGCATGTTTCAGAAAAAAAAAATAAGGCAACTTGTGGCTATATATTAAATACAGTCAGAAAATATACATTTGAAGTAAGTAAATTCTTAAAAATAAAACAAAAAATGAAAGATAAATAAAATGTAGCCAAGAAAAAGGCTCATACAGGTGCAAAGTCCTTTACATTTGCTATTGAAATCCCCAAATCTGGCAAACAGAAAGTCTGATTAATTACATAAGCCATAACCTTAATAAGATAGAAATTCAGCAGTTGTTCAAAAGGACCACAACCAATTATGCCTTCAAGTATTTGAATTCTCTTTGCGATGGATTATTTTTCCAGAGAAAAATGGGAATAAAAACTTTCCCATAATATAAGTTCTTTGTTTAAAAGTCCAATACAAATATTTTGCATGGCAAGAGTCAATGTAGAAAGTACTTTTAACTTTGTTTCATAAATAACTTCTCCAAATTTAGGCGGCCATGATTTCTCATGTTTATGGTAGTAAAAGCATGGATTTTTCTCATTCAGTTGTACCAAAAATACCTAGAATAAAAATCGCTCTAAAACTTCCAGACATTTTGTCTGGATTGACAGATCTAAATTAGCTAAACAAATATTTTCAAATTTTGTTAGAAATGAGATAAATTTTTATATAAACAACCAGAAATAAGGTTTTAATGAATGTTGTAGTGAAGCTTAATTTTCATGTCAACCACACAAGGGAAATTTCCAAAACCTATACAAATTTTAATATTTGCTGATATAATTCTTATTAAATGTCTTCATTGTTTGTTTAGAAATTTTGTCACCTTGGATGCTGCAGAAAATCTCTGCCATTATTTTAAGAAATTAATGATACTTAGTAATGAATACCGATATTCACATGAACGTGGGAATGTAAGTATCACCCAGAGTGAAGAATCTGAAGCCCAGCAAAATCATTTGGCCCCTACAAATAGTGATAGCATACTGCAAAATAGAGTTCTCCACTCTTGTGCATACAAATATAAACTGGACTCACCAGATACCTCTGAGAAATGGATGAACTCTGGCTGTAGTCATTCCACATTAACCAACTCCTTATGTGAAGATATGGAAGGAGGAAATCAGGAAGAAATAGTAGACCAGAAGGGAGAAGATAGCAAATCAAACAGTGTCCCCATCAAAAGAATCCCATTCATGGAAACAGTAATGACAAGCTCTCTGCTGTGGAATTGCCAAAATACTGAACATCGTAAGAAAATGTAAGATTTATAGAACATTTTTCTTTTACAGTTGGATATCTTTTATTTTTTATGGATAGTCTTAGGTAATGTTACCAAATGATAATTTGGTAAAGGATTTAAATCACTATTGTATTTCATAGTAATTCCCTTAATTATGTTTTTATGATGTGTGTACAAATTATTATAGTACAGATTAATTTTATTGAATTTTGGCAGACTCTGATTTAATTGACTAGTATTTTATTAAAAAATGAGTACGTGTAAAATTATGTTTCCTGCCTTCTTTTTTTTTTAAAGATTTTATTTATTTATTTGAGAGAGAGAGCGAGAGAGAGCATGAGTGGGGGTGGGGAGAAGGGAGAGAGAGAAGCAGACTCCCCCCTGAGCAGGGATCCTGACATGGGCTCGATCCCAGGACCCCGGGATTATGACCTGAGCTGAAGACAGACACTTAACTGACTGAGCCACCTAGGCGCCCCATTGACTTCAAATCTTTAAACAATTAAAATGAATTTTTAAGAAGAAATAAAACACTTTGCTATTCTAAAAATAATATGAAGAAAATGCTGAATAATCAGGTAATTTCACTTTTTTAAAACATACTTTTCATGTGCCATTTATTTGCTTATTGATTCATTCAATAAGCATCTATGCAAGGATTTGAATGTATATGCTATAATTTTCTTTGGTATAACAACCGATAAAGTATGGCAATATTCTTCAAGATTAATCACATAAAACCCTTCCAACTATCAAATACTTTTATTTTTTTTCTTTCAACTTTTATTTAAATTCCAGTTAGTTAACATACAGTGTAATATTAGTTTCAGGTGTATAATATAGTGATTCAACACTTCCATACATTACCTGGTTCTCATCACAACAGTACCCTCCTATATCCCCATCACCCATTTAACCCATCCCCCTGCCCACCTCCCCTCTAGCAACCCTCAGTTTGTTCTCTATAGTTAAGAGTCTGTTTTATGGTTTGCTAACTATGAAATACTTTTAAAAAGCTAATGGCTGGCACCTGGGTAGCTCAGTCAGTTGAGCATCTGACTCCTGACTTTGGCTCAGGTCCTGATCTCGATCTCGGGGTCCTGGGAGCTAGGGCTGGCTCCCTGATTAGTGGTGAGTCTACTGGAAGATTCTCCCTTTATCACTCTCCCTCTGACCCTCTCCCTGCTCGCATTCCCTCTTTCTCTTTCTAAAATAAAATAAATAAATCTTTAAAAAAAAGTAAAAAGCTAATGGCTTTAATTTTTTATTGAACCAGCAAAGATTACTTTTTACTTAGGCTTGTCAACTTTTATTTTCTTTTTTTACTTTTGGCCTCAGTGTCAAGCCAACAAAATTAAAAATAGTTAAATTCAGCTTCTCCTGTAATAACAGGTGCTGAATTAAGGCAGAATGCAGAGTGTCACAGTAGCTAATCTTGTTTTACCTAGTCTATTCTTTTAGAATTTGTCAGTATGAATGGTGATTTCTTTTCTGAAAGTTATGTTAAAAAGTTTGATATGCTGAAACTTATATGTCTTCCCTAATGCAAAAATTTTTTTAAAATTGAAAGTGTCTTTAACACTTCCTAATTTATAAGTCATTAATTTATTTAATCAATTGCTTTTGCTCTGTAAGGGAGGAAAAATAGCTTTTACTTCTATCCTTCTAAGTTCTCAGCTGGAATCCCTGTAACAAAAGGTAGATTAATAAGAGAAAAGCATAGAAATGTACTATATGCTGGCTAATTGAACATAATAATAAAAAATAAAATAAAACAGAAAAAGAAATGTATTTAGTATAAGTTTTACATGACATGGGAGTCTTCATAAAGAAATTAAGACCTGTAGAAATAGTTAAACCTGAGCACTTTTATATTAGGTTTGATGAAAAGTAGAAGGTCGTGGAAAATACGGTTTGGGCAAAGAGTATGAACTAAGCACAGTAAACTAGGGTAAATTTAGCAAGTCCTGTTTATTCAGATTCGTCTGTCATCCCTTCATCTTCAGATAAGAATGCTTCTTTTCTCTAAGTTACTGGCCCATTTCTCTCCTTCAGATTTGAAGGTTTTCCATCCCATTTTTACTTATGTGCCTATAGTTAAGCCAGAAAGTTCTTATTTTTAAATAATACCTTACGTATTTCATGTTTACAAAAATAGTTTATGAGGACCTCTCACCCTCAACTGTGTTTTTATGGATACTAAACATGTTTTCTTTTCTCTTCTTAATAGTATGGCAGCTAAGGTAATCCAGGCATACTGGCGTGGTTACATCGTGCGCAGACATATTCATTTCCCCTCAAGCCTACATACTACTGCAATAGGACCCCTGATATCCCAGCCAAATTACTGCATCAAGAATAAAACTATTTTAAAGAAAGAAAAAAGAGAAAACACTGTGAATATCCAAGAACAGAGGGAGAAGGCTGCTATTCTTATTCAGGTTAGTTTTAATTTTTTGGTGAAATAGTCCTGAGAGATGTATTTCTCATCTTTCACTGGGTTATTCTGTATAACAGATAGCTGCCAAATCTTAGTGATTTAAACTACTGGGCTTATTTCTTACTCAGGTGATATGTAGGCTGTAGATTGGCTGTGCCTGTGCTTAGTATCTAGGCTGAAGGTGTAGTCTATAATTTAGAAATACTATTCTCATGATCAATCATGAGATCACACAATCATATTTAAAGCTTCTGCCCAGATATGTCATTTGCCACATCTGCTAACATTGGTTAGCTATAACAACTCTTAGTTGGCCTAATTTAAAGCTCTTTTTAGAAATGTGTTTAAAAATCTACTAAAATAATTGTTAAAGGCCTTCAAATACACGTTCAAATTAAAAAATTAAAATTTTTTTAAATTTTAATTCAAATTAAAAATTCAGAAAGCAAGTAGTGAATAGACTTAATTCACCCTCACCAAGATCAGATTTTGAAATGAAGTTCCAACATCACATTCATCCTTTTATTTATTTATTTGTCAAATACTTTTTAGAACCTACTATTTGTCAAGCACTATTCTGGGCTCAGGAACCATAACTCTAAACAAACCATACAAGTTCTCTGCCCTCACAGAATTTACATACTGATGGAAGAGGCAGAACTAAATAAATACATAAATATAATATAAACTAAATAAGTACATAAAATAAGGTCTGTGGAAATTCATGGTACTGTGCCTGATAGTAACCAAAAATTTAGTGTTTCCCTTTATTCATTCATTCAATAAATATTTCTTGATACAAAAATATTCCTAGCTTATATTCTATTGGAATGAGCAGTTAGTAAATAAGTATGTTAGACAGTGATAAGTCTTAAAAGGAAAAATAAAGTGGGAAAAGGGTAGAAGTATCAAGGGAAAGTTTTCCATTTCAGATATGATGGAGATGGAAGACCAGAAAAGGAGACATTACAGTGAGAGATTAAGCCATTGGATGTTGGGGAAGAACATTCCAGACTGTGGAATATCTGATTTAGGAGCAAACTGCAGTGTTTAAAGAGCAGCAAGAAGCCAGTATGACTGGACAGTGATAGAGGGGAGAAGGGTGACGCTTACAAATCATAAGTCATGGTAAAGACTTTGGCTTTTACTCTGAATGACATGGGAAGATATTGCAGGAATCTGAGCAGTGGACTCACATGATCAAGTTTACTTTATGTTGTGATTATACTGTAGGAAGGCAGGAGTAGAAGCAGAAAAATCAGTTAGGAGCTATTACAGTAATTCAGACAAGGGATAATGGTAGCAAGGATCAGAGTGTTGCAGTAGAAGTGGTAAGAAAATCACATTCCAGAATATATGTTGGTTTATTTTGAGGCATACATCCTTTGAAGGTAGAACTGATGATACTAGTTCATGGGGATGTGCTGTATGAGAGAGAGTGAGGAGTCATGGATGCCTCCAAGGCATTGACATATGCAACTAGAAGAATAGCCTTAAAATTAAGTTGCTGGCTTTCACTATTAAAACCATAGTTTTCTGGGGCGCCTGGGTGGCTCAGTCGTTAAGCGTCTGCCTTCAGCTCAGGCTGTGATCCCAGGGTCCTGGGATCAAGCCCCACATTGGGCTCCCTGCTTGGCTGGAAGCCTGCTTCTCCCTCTCCCACTCCCCCTGCTTGTGTTCCCTCTCTCACTGTGTCTCCCTCTGGCAAATAAATAAAATCTTAAAAAAAATAGATAAAACCATAGTTTTAAAAATTATCTTTGTTGTGGTTCTAATGAATATTAGAATTAGATTGAGTATTTCAGTTGACTTAATTTGTCTGAACTGTACTCCTAAAGGCAACGCATAGGCAAAGGTGTTACTGATGCCTGAATGGTGGTGGGAGTCTGGGTAGGACAATGGATTCAAGCAAACTCTGAAGAAAAGAAGGAACCTCAGTTACTATCTCAAAACATTATTCTGCCACATGAAGAATGAATATATCATGCAGACCAAACTCCCTACTGTTATCAGTTGTTATACTTTTTTCAGCGCTGATGGTATATGAATATTAAACTTTTGCTTCATTCTGTTCAATAGAGAAGTTCACTACTTTGTGAAACAGTCTAGTTCAGTGATTAATATCTCTGCTGAATGTTCTTTTGTTGAGCTTCTGTGTATCTGTAACGAAAGTAAGCATAATCCAGCCTTTCTCTGCGACTTAGAATGAGTCCCTTTTGTTGTACAATATGGTACTTAAAATTATTGAAGTCATCTCAGTTTCATTTCCTTGTCTCCTGAGTACAATCATCTAGTTTCTTAAACCATTCATATTAAAATATGAATTCTAGACTGCCTGAACATCCTGGAGAGCAGAGCATGATATAATCGAAAGAGCCTTTAGAAGGAGCAAAATGGAAATTTTATCGTGGATGTCATAGAGACTGTTCTCTGCTCGCCAAACCTCACATTCTCCTCTTCTTCCAAGCATACCACCTGACTAGATATCCCACCTTCCCTTGCACTTTAACATGGCCCCTCTTCTGAGTCCCACTCAATACAATATGAATGAAAGATACATGCACCACTTGCACATCTGGCTCATTAAATGTGCCAGAGACATTCCTTCATACTCTTTATCCTTTCTGGTTGGTTGAAATGAAGACAGTTTCTGAGGCATCATTGGAAGCTGTCTGTTCGGGTTATAGAGTCGGTGAAGTCTGGATACCTGAATCACTTTATGTTGAAGTGCTGCCCCCTTGTCTTTGTCAGCCTCTCAGTGTTTGTTAGGTGATTAAGAAATAAGCTATTGTTTTTTGAGATATTATACATTTTTGGATATTTTTGTTATTGTACTTAGCTTGCCCCAACTAATATAAAGGATATAGGATACACCTTGAGACATAGATAGGGTTCATTGTAAATATGTAAGAGAATAGAATTCTCTTATATTTAAAATATAGTGGAATGTACATAATATAAACTAAATAAGTACATAAAATAAGGTCTGTGGAAATTCATGGTACTGTGCCTGAATTGAAAGATAGTAACCAAAAATTTAGTGTTTCCCTTTATTCATTCATTCAATAAATATTTCTTGATATAAAATTATATATAAAGGATAGTAGAAATAAAAGAACCTAGAATTTCATATTACTGGAATAATAAGTTATAAGAAACTGGACTACCATAACAACTGGAAAATATAGGACAAACATGGCTGGAAATGTGTGAAGGATTTCAACAGGGAGCAAATATATTGGTTTGTTCTGGATGTGGGAGTTGATAGTAGTTGGAGGAAAAAAAGATGCCAGATTGCCTGGCCAGGGAATTAATTTGAATGTGTGAGAAAGATGAATTAATTGTAGATGGATTACTGGGGAAAAGTTGAAACCTTGACAGAAACAAATAAGCTAGAAGAAGTATCTGAACATATTATATATTACCATTATTTCTCATAAACTGAATAGAGATGGCTGAAACTTGAATTCTTGACCCTATTGCAGATTCAGGAGGGAAATATCTATATGTGTCACACCAGAAAGACACCACATTTTATATTGCATTCTAGAGATTTGTAGAAGTCCGATCCCTGATGAGTGGAGCTGGATCCATTGTGAACCACAGCAAGCCAATCCTTGTTGAAGGCCTGGATTAAAGAGTTCCCTTTAGACCCTCTTTTCCCTAGGTCTGCACTCACCTTGATATCTTCTATAATCAACTCTTCATAACCAACCCACCTCTCCCTACTCATCACCAGATTATTTGAAATAAATCCCATATATCATTTCTTTTATAGATATTTCAGTATGAATTTCTATAAGACCTATTGTTTTAAGTGTAACACATGACTCACCTAAAAATTGAAAATTATTCTTCAATATCACCAAATATCAATATTCAGATTTCTCTGTTTTATAAATGTTTGTTTACAGATTTTTCTTGATCAAAATATAAATAAGGTCATTACTTTGCCTTCAGTTTAAATGTTAGGTCTTGGGGCACCTGGGTGGCTCAGTCATTAAGTGTCTGCCTTCGGCTCAGGTCATGATCCCAGGGTTCTGGGATTGAGCCCCGGATCCCTGCTCGGCAGAGAGCCTGCTTCTCCTTCTCCCTCTGCCTGCCACTCTTCTTCTTCTCCCTCTGCCTGCCTCTCTTCCTATCTCTGTTAAATAAATAAATAAAAATCTTAAAAAAAATAAAAAATAAATAAATGTGAAGTCTTGTAAATATATAGTAACCCCTCTCTTTTTCCCTCACAATTTATTTATTAAGGAAACTAGGTCTTCTGTCCTACAGTTTTCTACTTTCTGAATTTTGCCAGATGCATCCCCATGGTATCACTTACATATTTCTTGCTCCCTTGTTTTCTGTAAGCTGGCAGTAGGTTCTAAAATTTCATATGATTTGGGTTTAGTTTTTTATCAAGAATACTTCATAAGTGGTGGTATATATTACAGTGAGGAGGTACATAATGTCTAGTCGCCTCTCTTTTCAGAATACTAGTGACCACTGATAATCATTGCCTACATCAATTCGTGTATTAACAGTTGTAAAATATTGATACTCTACATATAATTTCTTCATTTATTATCAAAAATATGTCAGTAAAGAGAAACTTAGTTCAACTACTTAGTTACCTTGAGGTACAGTTCATTCTGGAAAGGTAGGTGAAATGCTTGATGCCATTTTACCAATTTTAAGATTAATGAGCTTTCCTAGCATCCTTCAGAGGTCACCATAATGTGTTCTATCATAATGTACACATTAATTTTTAAAATATATGATGTATTTAATTCCATTGCAGTTTCATTCTTATTGATGCTCAAATTGTCACTTGTTTGGCCAAGTTAGCTTCAAGTTAAGCTTTAGTGACACAATTCATTGGTTTTTAAAATTTCCCTTGCTTTTTAATGTGCCATGATGTTTCAGGTTCATTTTGTATACATTTTGCCCCAGGCCTAAACTCAGGTCATTGCTCTGAAGATCTTTGATTCCTTTAGTGGGAATATTTAGAGACCAGTCTGGGTTTTAGGAATGCATTAGGATTTTAGAAGTGTTGTTGCTATTGGTATGGTCATTGTTTTTAAAATTTTTTCACTGTAGTGACGAGTTTACAAATACATATTTTTAAGAAAAAATCTACCCTTGGGTTCATACTGATATTTTAAAATTAAATTTAGGACTATAGGATTTTTACTTATTTGATTTTATATTTACATCTCTTTTCTTCTATGGAAAGTTCTGGTTCCAATGAATGACATTAAGATAATTGTTCTTTTTTTTTTCTCCTTTTCACTTCCCCTTCTGTGTGTATGTGTGTGTCTCTGTGTGTCTGTGCCTGTGTTTACATGCACATACATAGTGAAAATAAACAAGGACTATACAAATGAGAAAATAAAACAAACAAACTAAGCTATTTATTCAGAGAGTGCTATAGCGAGGGAGTCAGCCATTATCACTTGCCTTTGGCATAAGCTCAAAGGCAGGGAGGAGAGTAGGAAATCTTTAGAGTGGTAAAAGAGAGAGAGGAAGGGAGAGAGGTCTCCAGATATAGTCTAATTGGAGGTTTTTGGTATTAGTTGGGAAGCATATTTGCCTATCTCTGGTTGGTCCTGAGTTAGAAGTAGGGACAAAAATAAGGAGGCTGACAGTCATTGATTGACCAAGTCTTGACCATTCTTGGCTAATTGTTGCCGAGGTTGTGGTTTAGCTTTCTAGGTTGGTTGCTGCAGAGGTTGTGAGTGACTTCTGTTGTTATATATGATCTGGCTACTGTCTTATATATTCCACTTTTCAATATATATTTTTCTGTAATAACAATACCAATATTATTACTAACGATATGAATATGAAAACATATTGAAGGTATCTTTTGTAATGAAATTTGTCTTTTGAGTATATTTCACTAGGAAGATAGTCAAATAAATCTATTTTAAAGTCACTTCAGATAAATTCTGTGTGTGTATGCTTATGGCATGAAACATATTTTTCTACTTCAAGAATTCCTTTTATTTCATATTTGTTTATTTTATGATTATCTTAAGCATGTGCACAGTTCCAAAGTCAAATCTAAGAAAGGTATATTCAGAGAAGTCTGGCTTCTATAGCTGAATCTTCCATTTTCTGCCTCTATCCTTAATAATTTTTAAAATTAATTTTACAAGTTACACTTTTACTTTTTAAATATTAGCAAACATATACATATATATTTAAATATATATTTATATAATTTATGTTTATTATATTATATACAGTCTTTCATAGATAAATGGTAGCATGTAATACACACTTATTTCTATCTTGTTTTTTTTTTTGCACTTAATGTATCCTGGAGCTCACTCCCTAGTACTTATTCTTTAAAAGCTATGTGTTCTTGGAGTTATAGTTAGAAAAGGTTTCTCTACTCCAACATTATTGAGAAATCTGAATGGGTTTAATTCTATTATTATGTGCTTAGTTTATTTAAAAATGAAATTAGTTAATAGTTATGGGCCAGGATAGTACCTCTCCAATATGGCCATTTGTATATGTTGAAATTTGCCTAAATGTGCGTTAGTTTATTTTATACATAATTATTTGAAAATCAGAAAAATTGGTTTTCCCTTGTATCTATTTCTTCTTAGTTTAGAATGGGTCCTGGTGGAATTACCAGATAATTGATTGGTTGACCTACATGTGCAGCTGAGGGAGTTTTAGAGATTCTTTTCTGCTTACTACGAGGAAAGTCTCCTGAGATTCAGAACTTTAGACACATGCAGTTGTTTAATTTATCTTACAGTTTTAAGTGTCACATAAAGTTCAAAAAACAAATTATTGAGCCATTAAACTAAGGTCTTAGATGTTTTATCTTCCTAATGGGATAACACAGAGAATCTGGTTTGTAGTTTGATCTATAACCTTGTATAACATGCTTTAAATTTTTGTTTAGGCAGTTTGGAAGGGCTTTCTTTTGAGAAAGAAACTGACAACAGCTTTAGAGGCTATTAAGAATGAAGAATCTGAAGAAGAATATGAAGAAATAAACTTAGAGGATTTTACATTTGATGAAGTAAGTGCCAACTACAAAATATAAATATTGGTTTTAAAATTTTTTTTACCATACTACTTTGGAACTAAATCAGTTTCTAAGATTTTTATCCTCTTAACACTATGTTACAGATTTTTTTTTAAACAACACTTGAAAAAGTATGCTTCTAATTTCTTAATATCTTTTTTATGTACTCTACAGCATGTACAGTATGTAAACATGGTCATAGAATATTTATAAGAGTTTCTGTGTGCTCTTTGACCAGATTTACACAATGTTTTGTTGATCAGTTATCCTTCATTAAATATAACTCTGAGCTTATTTATGCCCTGCTTAACAACATTTTGTAGTTCTTTGTTACCTAGGAAAATGCAAACATCCTCTTTAAATTGTTATTTAAGTATTCCATAGTAAGGTAGTGCACTATCCAGACATCTATGCCACTTCTTTCCTGTGGCTTCCATATGCTCCAACCAAATTTGAGCACCATTTTATTGTATAAAGCACTTGCCTTTCACATTCTGGTTTTACTCCCTGTGCTTCCTCTTCTCTAGACCATTACATCCACATAAACACCACTCAGATGAAGATATAGAACTTATGAACACCCCCAGATTTCCTCATGCCTCTCTAGTATTCACACCTCCATCATCATAGATTAGTTTTCCCTATTTTTGAACTTCCTATAAGTGGAATCATATAGTATGTACTCTTCTTTCATGTAATAATATGTCTGTGAGATTTATCTATGTTGTTGAGTATAGTTTAAATATACCACTCTTTTGCAAATACCACTTTTTATCTATTATTTGAATATACCACTTTTTAAAAGTCTATACTACTATTGGAAGATATTTGTTGTCGAGTTATTTCTGGTATTGCCTATTATGACCAAATGCTATGAACATTCTTGTGCATGTCTTTTGATGTGCATGGATCATGACCTGAGCTGAAGGCAGTTGCTTAACCAACTGAGCCACCCAGGCGCCCATGTTGAATACCTTGTAGTATGCTTACTGACCATTTAGTCACTTTGTGACATGATCAAGTGTTTGCATATTTTTCCAATGGGTTGTACATCTTTTTTTCTTATTGATTTGTAGAACTTCTTTAATATTCTGAAAACTACTTGGTTTTCCCTTGCAAATATCCTGTCTAATCTCTGGGGCTTACCTTTTCAATGTTTTTATGGTTAATTTTAATGAACAGAACGTTTCTAATTTCAAATTAAAAACAAAAATTTTAACTGTTGTGGCATATAAGAAATCTTTGCTTACTCTTAGATCATTAGGATATTCTAGAAACCTTATTAACTTTCAGCATTTAAGTCTGGATGCATCAAGAATTAATTTTTGTGTATAGTGTGAGGAAGGGGTCATGTTCCTTTGGGTCAAGTGAATATATATCAACTTTGAAGAACTGCTATTTGTAGACTATTACCTTTTTAAATCCATGAACATAGACTGTCCTACCACTTATGTAAGCCATTTAAAATTTCTGTCCACAATGCTCTGTAGTTCTCTTCATAGTGGTCTTGTACATTTTTGGTTAGATTTATTTCTAGATATTTTATGTTTTCTGATATTGTATTTATGTTTGTATGTTGACTTTATATTCAGCCACTTTGTTGAAATCACTTATTAATTTTAGTAGTTTATCTCTCAGGTCTTTTGTATTCTGTATATACAATCATGTCATCTGAGAATAATTACAATTTTATTTCTTTTTTTTTCCAGTTCTTACGCCTTTTATTTATTTTTCTTGCCTTCCTATTTCCAGTAAAGTGTTGAGGAGTGGTGATATTAGCAGACATCATTTCCTAGCTTCTGGTCTCTGAGAGAAAGCTTTCAATATTCCACCACTAAATGAGGTGTTTAACGTAGGTTTCTTGTAGAAACTCTATATTTGATTAAGGAAGTTACCTTCCTTAACATATTTTTACCATTCTAAGAGATGATTAATATGATGATGATGATGATTTTATATATGAGTTGGAGTTTATCAAATACTTTTTATGCATATAACATTGATTTTCAAACATTAAATCTCGTATTCAAATAAACCAACTTCGCTATAATGTATTATCTTTTTTACATATCTCTGAATTTGATTTATTAATATTTTGGGATTAGCATTTATATTCAAGAAGAAGTTGGGTCTGTAAATTTTCTTTTTTATAAAACTCCTAATCTAGATTTTGGTGTCAAGGTTATGTTGGCCTTATACATTTGATTGGGAAGTGTTTCCCTTGTTTCTGTTTTCTGGAAGAGTTTGATGTAAGATTGATTTTATTTGTTTCCTAGAAGTGTGTCTCAGCATATAATCTATTTGGAGAAATGTTCCATGTGCAGTTGAAAGGAATGTTAAATATATTGTTACTAAAATCTCAGTTACTTCAGGTTTATTAATTGTTGTTTTAAATTAGTGATTTTGGGGGGAGGAATTCTATCAGTTATTGACAGAAAAAATACTAGAGTCTCTTAGCTTTTAGTTCTGTCAAATTTTGCCTCATAAGTACTTTGAAGCTACATTCTTAGGGCATACATATTTAGTATAATTAAAACATTGTATCGTTGACCCTTTCATCATAATAAAATTCCCTTCTTTAATAAAAAGAGTTTCCCTCTTTACCTAAATGCCTTAGTGGCTACTTCCTCCAGTATTCTCATACCTACAGCTTTCTTTTGGCTAATAATTTTATAGTAGTATATATTTTTCTAAACATTGCCATTCAGCATTTCTCTGTTTTATATTTAAAGTGTGACTCTAATAAGAGTATATAATTGGGTTTTGCTTATTTTTGTATTCTACTCTGACATTTTTCATTAACATATTCAGACAATTTTAATTTATTTTAATAAGAGTATAATTAGGTTTATAAATACCATCTTTGTATTTGTTTTTTGTTTGGCCTATGTGTTCTATATTCCCTTTTAGTTTTTTATTGCCTTTTCTTGCATGAATCAAGTTTTTTGTTTGTTTGTTTTTCCTTTTTTCACCCTTCATTACCTTGTTAGTTTGTGATTGTTTTTCCATGTACTTCATTTCTCCCTACATTAACATGCTTCCATCTGGATTCATTTTCCTTTCCCTGACAGATTTTCTTTAGTAATTATTTAACTTCAGGTGAATCTTTTTTATTGCTTGAACATTTCTCTTACTTTAAGTTTTGAAGGATATCTTCTCTAGGTATAGAATTCTAGGTAAAGTTTTGGTGTTTAAAGATGCTATTTCGTTAGCTTCTGACTTTCAGGGACTCTGTTGAAAAGTCACTAATAAGTCTTATTTTTTCTTCTCTAAAAATATTATCATCCCACCCCCATTCCCCAGCCTACTTTTAAGGTTCATTTTCTGTGTTTGTTTTTCAGCAAAGGTGTGATTTTATTTGTATTTACTCTGCTATAGTAAGGAGGCCATATGGCTTCTTGAATCTGTGGTTTATGTCTTTCATCAGTTTTGGAAATTTCTTAGCCAGTTATTTCAAACATTTAATCTTTTTTATTATTTCTCTTCTTTGAGGTAAAGTGGTTCTAAAAATGTATGTTAGAATTTCTCACCATTTCACATGTATCTCTTAGACTCTCTTTTGAATTGTTCTCTTTTTTTTTTTTTTGCTTCTATGTTTTAATATGGATTTTTCCTACTGACCTAGCTTGTAGTTTACTAATCATCTCTCTTGAGTTACCTAATCATGTTTAGCCTATATTTTGAATTCTTAATTTTAGTGATTCTATTTTTTAGTTCTAGAATTTTTACTTGATTATTTATTGTAAATCCCAGTTATGTTGAAATTTTCTATCACTTCCTATATCTTCTTGAACATACCAAGTTATGATATTTTCAAAGCTTTCTCAGTTAATTGCAACACCTGGATCACTTGTAGGTTTATTTCTATTGACTGTATATCTCTTGCATTTTGAGTCAGTTAATTCTCTTTTTTAGCATTTAATGTTTGATTAAGTATCAGACATATTTGGAAAAAAGTGTAAAGACCCTGTAAGATGTTTTCTTTCTCTAAAGAGGATTGAATTTTAATCCTGCAGACAGGTAGCATATGGGCAGAGATTCTTTTGAGGCTTATTTTCAAGCTTTATTAGGGCTGCTGTATTTCTTTCTTTATTAGGGCTTACAGGTTGAGCTAATATGGTTTCTCAACTAAAAGTGGCATGTTTACCAGATTACCCTCACCTTGTTTGTCCCTCAGTTCTAATCCCTTTCTCCAAAGCATCAAGTGACTGATGAAGTTTCTTCTTAGCTTGATAGCACTCCAGATGTTCCTATTGTCCTTTGATTCTAGGTATCTCTCCTACACATATTCTACATGGAACTGGAAAACACCTGGAAGAAAATTTAATACATGATTTTGAGTTCACATTTTAAAACGTCAGAGGATAGAGGTACTCAAACTAAATCCTGATCCATTGGTCATCCAACAGGTGTCACATTACAAGAGTTTATCACACTAACACTTCTCTACCTGCAACTCTGCCCCTGTTGGGATAAGCCCCTCTGGCACTTGTGGGGTAGAAAAGTAAAACATGTAATACATCAATTTCTACTCTACAATTCAGATATAGAAGCAACAACAATACACTGAATTAGCCTAAAAAATCCTACTCACAAGACAACTTTACCTCTTTCTTCCACTGTGAACCATGTCCAAACCCAATCAGTTGAATTAGTGTGGCTCATACCATGGGAGTCCTGGGTAGCATAGTGCCTTCCAACACAGGGGAAAACACTATCTCTATCTTCCCAGGGCGTTAGCTATATAAAGATCCTTGAAAAGGTAGTCTGGAAAGAAAGCTGTCACAAGACATGCAGAAATGGAGACCCATGGAGAATTGTCTCCTGGCATTAAGCACCTATTATATATTACTCATAATGAACCTCAGAAAACAGTGATGAATAAGACATTTTCTTGGGCTTTGAGTTCACAGTGCAAGGTGAATAACCTTTTTAAAATAATTATTTTAGCAGAAGTTTTAATAAATTTAGGTCTCAATCTCCTTTAGGGGAGATTTTTGCCACCTTGCCATAAAATATCTGTAATAACAAATAAATATCCAAATAATAAATATGTTAAGTCTAATGTGGCATAGTGATCTACAGGTGCACTTTTATTTTGCACCTTTTAAATTATAAAGTAATTTTAGTTGATACTTTTATTGACTTCATTTAACAAGGTTTATTTTTCTGTTATTTAATACTGTGTAGAAGCCAATATATAAAAAACCAATAAAGATATCTTTCAATTTAAACATTACAAGTCCTCTTATGATTCCCTAAACCTAGAGAAGATGAGAAAGTTAATATAACATAAATATAGAAAACCACAACAGTCAAATTTGGATTTGTTTTTTGTCTCAGACCAAAATAAAATTCAATAAGTTTTCAGGAATAATTTTTGAGAAGGAGACAAATATATCAAGCTGGGCAACTTTCAGTTCTGGAGTTCATGTTTGATCCCTGTCTCAAATTAACTTTACAGAATATTACATATTACAGTACATTATGGGAAAATAAACAAATGCAATCTAAATTATAGGCAAAGAAAAAGACTAAAGTGACATTTTGTTTGATGAAAAGAGGTATGATGGCATATAACAGCAATCTCCAACAATATGATCCACCATGCTTTTGCATTGAGCGTGGAGGCTCAAATTTATTTATTTTTTTAAAAAGATTTTATTATTTACTTGAGAGAGAGAGCACAAGCCAGGGGAGGGGGGCAGAGGGAGAGGAAGGGTTAATGTCTAGACTCCCCGCTGAGCACAGAGCCCCACGTGGGGCTCCACCCCAGGGCTCTGAGATCTTGACCTAAGCTGAAGTCAGGTGCTTAACCGTCTGAGCTACCCAGGCACCCCAGAGGAGAGGGTTTAGAAAGTGAGATTTGAGATTCATAATTGGCCAAGTTTTCAAACTGTAAGGATTCAAAGATGCTCCAAAAATTATCAGGAAGTATTAGAAAGAATTATTCTGGGGATAGTAAGAGGCAAGTTGGGCAGAAGAGGAGGAAAGTGTTGGGACAGGGGAGGGGATAGCGAAGGGAGGAGGAAAGACATCAAGTCATGGCTTTTGGCATTTCTAGGACTTGTTCAGTTTTCACTGACTTGTGACTTAGGGCAAGTCTGATCCTAATTTCATGCATCAAATGATAGGATTACGGTAGATGGCCTGAAAAATTTTGTATATCCACACACAAATAAACATGAATGTTATTTGTAGCTCTTCTTCCTGATAGCTTTATATTCTAGATTCTCAAAGTTGAATTGTAGAATAATGATTTCTTCTCTGGTCAAAAGCCAAATACATGTATATCTGATCAAACATTCGATTGTGAACACAAAGTTACAGATCTAAGTTCAAGTTCATTTTTAATATGTAAGTAAATTTGCTAGTAGTCTTCTAATAATCAGAAAGCTTTCCAGATCCTCAGTTGTAAGTTAAAGAATATCTGAACAGAAGGTTTTCTTAAGCAATAACTGAAATTTGTATAAATGCCCAGTGGTAAGCATGATATATTAATATACATTTTTAAAACAGTAGTATATATTCTTGGCCAATTCCTCTTGACATTTTGAGATGTTTTTTCAACATTCGAAGTACTGCCAAATATACTAGATATTAATAAGCTTGAACTCACATAAATCAGTAGTCTTTGTAACAGTTTTTGGTTGTGATTATATAATTACTAAAAGTATCTTTAGCATTTTATACTAAGCCTTCTCTTTATGCTTCTAGAAATTTCTGAGATAGTGGTTAAAGAATTGTTCTGGAATCTTATAAAAGTTTGTGACCTTGCATTAAAAAACCAAGAAAAACTATTTTCAAAGTTTTCTCTACTTTTAGATAATTTAAAGACTGAATTTTTCTCCAGACTTTATATAGCTTAAGAAAGAGACTTCATCAACATCTATGTGATATTGCAAAGAAATCACTGTGAATCTTTGTCCTGCTGTAGAAAGAAAACAGCTGGAGTCCCGGAGAATATAAAATAGGAGATGGTTGGCAGGTGTTTAAAAGAAAAGAAGTTTGTGTGTGTGTGTGTGTGTGTGTGTGTGTGTGTGTGTGTGTGTGTGTGTGTATACACAACTGTATAAATAAGGCTCCTTGCCTGGCGATACTGGTCCTTTCCACACTTAGTCCTCAAGTGGCACATGACCTTTAATAAATAAATAAATAAATAAATACATGAATTTTTCTTCCAATTTTTTATTTTAGTAAGATACACATAAAATTTACTATCTTAATTTTTAAGTGTACATTCAATGGTATTAAATAATTCATAAAGTTGTTTTACCATCACCATCATTTAATCCATATCCAGAACTCTCTTCATCCTGTAAAACTGAAACTATATAGCTATTAAACAATAACTCCTCAATCCCCCTTAATATTCTAAAGTTGTAACACTGCAGTTTGAATTTATACCCTCTTAACTTCAATAACATCCCAAAACTTGCTCCTTTACAGTTCCATTGCCACTCCTTTCAGTTGTTGATATCACAAAAATTACTTCTTTATAGACATAAACCAATAATTCCTTTAAATGCACTAGTGTCTTAAATTATGTAGGAAACTAAATGTGGAGTTATAAACCAAAGTTACAATAATACTAGCTTTTAAACTAATAATTGTTTTTTTTTATGTATTAGTCTCCTTAAATCATATAGAAAACAAAAAGTAGGGTTACAAACTGTTGTTACAAAAATATTGGCTTTTATAATTTCTCATGTATTTATCTTTACTGAGATCTTTGTTTTTTTCATATGACTTCCAGTTACTGCTTGTCTCTTCACTTCAACCTGCAGGACTCTGTTTAGCATTTATTTCAGGGCAGATCTAAAGGTAATAAACTCTCTCAGCATGTGTTTATCTGGGACTATCTTAATTCTCTCTTGACTTTGAAGGACAGTTTTGACAATAAAGGAATTTTGGTTGACAGTTTTTTTTTTTTTAACTTTTAGCACTTTGAATATATCAGCTCACTGCCTTCAGGACTTCAAAGTTTCTGAAAAGAAATCTGCTAGCTGTCTTATTGGGGATTCCTTATATGTGACAAGTTACTTCTCATTGGCTTCTTGCAAGATTCTCTCTGTCTTTGGCTTCTGAAAGTTTCATTATGTGTCTCAGTGTCGGTCTCTGAGTTCATTGTATTTCAAGTTCTTTGAGATTTTTGGATGTTTATATTCAGGTCTGTCATTGAATTTGGGAAAATTTTGGCCATTATTTCTTCAAATATGCACTCTGCTTCTTTCTTTCTCTATTCCTTCTATGACTTCCATGATACACATGTTGGTCTGCTCGATGGTATCTCACAGGTCCCTTAGGTTCTATTCATTTTTCTTCAATCTTTTTTTTTCTATTCCTCAAACTTGATAATGTCCATTGTCCTATCTTCAAGTTCACTGATTCTTTTATTTGCCTACTCAGAGAAATATGTCTCTAGTGAATCCCACTAAGGAATATTTCTTTTCAGCCACTGTACTTTTCAGCTCCAAAATTTCTTCTTGATTTCTCTTTAGATTTTCTCTCTCTTAATTGATATTTCCATTTTGTTTATACATCATTTTTTCTCCTTTTATTTCTTTGAATATCTTCAAAACAATTATTTAAAAATCTTTGCCTAGTAAATCTGCCATGAGGTCTTTTTTTAGGGATAGTTTTGGTTGATTTATTTATTTTTCCTTTGAATGGGCCATAAATTTTTCTGTTTCTTTGAATGGTTTGTGACATTTTTAAATTTACAGTTGGACATTGATATAATAATTATGGTAATTCTAGAAATTAGATTCTCTTCCCCAGGGTTTGCTGGGGTTTTGTTTTTGCTTTTATTATGTTTGTTTTTGTATTATTGTAGGCTGTCTTTGTGCTGAAGATCAGCCTGAGTTATAAACTTAAGGTCTTCTCAGGTCTTTTCTGAGCTGTGTCTTTCCCTAGATATGTATGTTGACTTTCTAATTTACCACATATATGCAGTGCTTTTGAATATTCTAGATTTTTTTAAAAAATGAGCATCCTAGTCTTTGATATCTGGCTCCCAAAAGATGAAAAAGAGAAAAGTGAAGGGGTGGGGAAGGACACCAGCCCATTAAATCCCCTGGAGATCACTTAGCTGGTAGGGCAGGGGCTTGCAAAAAGATGGGAAGTACAAGGACACCCACCTCTTTGCACCTCTGTGATCAGAAGTAATCAGTGATCATGCACAGATCACCATGTTTGGAGGACAGGGTCCTTATTGTCCACTCTGGCTCTACAAGCTATATGCAAGCTACTCCTGGAACACATGAATAGCTGCCTAACTCAGGGCCTGGGTTAGAGCTGGCAGCTGTGTTAAAAAGCTGAAATTGACTAAAATTAACCACTATTTACCATCTGAGTTTTCCCCTGGAAGTTATAAGCCTTCAATAGACTCCAGCTGGATTCTGCAAGTGCAATCATTTTCTAAGTTGGGAGACAGGGTCCCGTTTCTTCCTCCTCCACCATCTTCCCAGAATCCTCTGGCACATTGCCTTTTATCATATTGTCTCCACATCTTCACATTCTCTCTTCACTTTAGTAGTTTTCACCAACGTAACAATACGAATTTGATGATAGCTGCTCTGCCATGGGCCTTAATCTTTCCTGGGATAGAACTGGATTTTTCTCTATTTGCCATACAAAAGAAAGAATTAAAAAATCTGAACCTTGAATCCTGTTTGCATAAAATAGCCCTTTTTAAACCAGATAGGTGTTCTTAAAACATATATAACATATATATAGCTGTGATATGTATGTTAATAATGTCTGCCTGGAAAAAATGGGACAATGTACCTGTCAACTGAGTAGAGGTGCCCTATTTACATATGTATTCAAATAACATGAATTTAAATAGGTATTCTAAGACTAAGAGCTGTAAGTAGAAGTCTATCATTGCACTGCTAGCCTATGGTCAGGATGTCTTAGTCTTTCCTTCCCAATGGTCTTTCAAGATATAGTCAAGAAACACTGAAATTGTATAAATGAAAAATTCCATTTAGTTCTTCTCAGAATATAATCATTCTAGTTTTTAAATCATAAATGTTTGATTATGGGAGCACCTGGGAGGTGCAGTCAGTTAGTCATACAACTCTTGGTTTCGGCTCAGGTCATGATCTCAGGGTCATGAGACTGAGCCCCATGTAAGGCTCCTGCTCAGTGTGGAGTCAGCTTGAGATTCTCTCTCCCTCTCCTTCTCCCTCTGCCTCTCCCTTTGTGCTCTCCCTCTCTCTAAAATAAATAAATATTTAAAAAGGGGCACGTGGGTGACTCAGTCTGCTAAGCATTTGCCTTTAGCTCAGGTCATGAACCCAGGGTTTTGGGATCAAAGCCCGCATAGGGCTCGCTGCTCAGTGGGGAGTCTGCTTCCCCTCTCTCTCTGCCCCTCCCCCTGCTCATGCTATCTCTCTCTCAAATAAAATCTAAATAAATAAATAAATAAATAAATAAAATTTAAAAAATAAATCTTCAAAAAAATAAAAATAACAAGTGTCTGATTTTTTTACAGCCTTTTAAAAAACAAGTTCATGGGCATTCTGATCTTTTTCGTAAAGATTCAAAAAACGTTATAGAACCACGGAAGTTTATTCTAAACCATATTAGTTAATCCAGGCAATAAAATTTAGATAATTATATCCTAAATGATGTAACAATAGCATACTTAGTATAGTTCCATTGTCAAAAGATAAAATAAACTTGGTAATTACATAAATGGAGTAAAGATGTTTTAAGATAAAGAGTGAAGGGACTTATAATAGTATCAATTCAAAGTTTAAATTTACATTTTATCATTCATACACTTGAAGTAGAGACTATAATATTCAGATCCATGATTTTTATGTTGCCACAAAATTCCTTTTGCCATCTATTCAGAAAATTTGTGAAATTTTTGAAAGAAATTAAGTAAAAGCTGTCTTATAGACAGTGTTTATGGAAAAACTGATACTAATGTGTTAAAATACCATAAATTTTCAATAGTGAGGTTTAGTAGAAAATATTAAAATTTGCATTATAAAGAGATAAAAGATTATTTCCCTCAGTTACATCTGGAGTTGGCTCAGAATCATTGTTATCAAACAGTTAAATACACTGAACAATCTGCACCTCTTATTTTTTGGAACACTTAAGTACTCAAATTCTCACTTTATCCCACTTAGGGATGAAAAGTCTTTAATTTTTTTTACAATGTTTGCATTAAACAGATGTATAACATCTCACAGTAGCAAGTAGCACATTTTCCTGTAAATAAAAATTCCGATATACTCTCTTAACATTTGTCGTATAAAAGACAATTTGAAAGACTCTTTGTAAAAATTATGCAAACTAAATTATGTACATTAATGTTTATTATTTGTGCAGGCTGCCTTAGAGAAAGAATGGCTAACTTTAGATTCCACCCGCTTCCCTTCACAAACACTGCTTCTCCCAAACCAGCTGCACTGGCCAAAGGTAACATGTCATGGAAATCTCTTAGTGCTCCATCTTTGCTCATTTTTTAAGGTTATGCTGTGCTGCAGTGATTAATAATGCAATTTATTGACTTGAAAAACACAATTACTTTTAGAAGCCTCTGACTTCCTCCTCATCCCCAGATGTAATTTTTCATATAGCTTTTCTTTCATTTGCCCCTAATTTTTTTCTTTATTTTGGATTTCTTTCAACACTTTATTTCACAGTAGCAAAAAAAAAAAAAATGATATACTTCAGCTGCATATTTGGCAGTGGACTAAAATCACTAGTTGACAGCACTTTAAAAATACAAAAATATGCATTAAGAGGGCAACAGCTGAAGATTCTCAGTCAGAGGTCAATAGACTGCAATATCTGTTATTTATTTGATAATCTTTGAAGTTTTTGTTTTCTGATATTTTTTAAGATCTTTGCAATTAATCATTCTGTATATGCAAACAATACCAAAAAGCATATCCCTCATCACTACAATAAAAAATGTGTATTATATAAATTTAATTTTATTATAATTTTCAATTTTTATATGTGTTTCCCTTGGGACACTACTCAGTAATACTCATGTAAAGTAATATGATATAAATACTAGAATTTTTCAATTTATTTTATACTTAATATACATTATTTTCCTGATAAGTTTTCTGGAACCTTAAAATATGATGATACTTCACTGAATTTACCAAATCATCCAGCTCAAGCATGGCTATGTAATGAGAAAGAAGGTTTGTTTTCATCAGAACACCCACAGTTTAATAGCAGGTAAGCTAACTTACTCTTTTAGAGGATTGACCCATGAGGAGAGTATTATAATTATTACAAAAGTAGTAAAGTGATGAAAATTAGGTACAAGTTTACTTGTTTGGAAGATGGAAAGGCATTTAATGTTAAAAGTGTAATCATTTTATGGGGTTTTCAATAAAAAAAATGTATGAGGTAGCTTCATTAAAGCAACAACAAAAGTGTCAGTGAGATAATGTCATTAATTGCTGTAAACAAGTGAAATTTTAAATACTACTATATAGGTAGAGATAAGGATTAGAATAAAAATTCTAGTGTTGCATTTCTTTCAGCAAAAGGATTGAAATATGCTTCAAGTAATTGAAATGTAAACATTTTAAATTAATGGCAGACTTTTATTACTTTTCAAGATAAAGTTTTTCTGTAACTTAAATGGATTTTATTTCCAAGTTTGAGACAACATAAACAGCTTGTAGTTTTAAAAAGTGCTGATATACTTGTGTTGATTCAGTTAGTGTAGTTTTTTTCTATTGCCAGATCAGAAAATAGGACTTTATCTTGGACACCTGAATCAAAGACCAGCAGAAAGAGTTTGCTAAAAACTGAAAAAGAAGAAAAAATTTCAAAAGAATGGTATGTGGTCTATTTTACACTAAAATATGAAGAAATTGAGAGACTTTTAAATGATCAGGGTAGATATTTTTCAAGACGTTAGGAATTACTAGTTTTTAAGAAACTGTATATCTGCTAAATTATAAATTCTTAAATGGGAATCTAAATTTGTTTTAGTATAATATTGTTCAGATATGTATGTTTATATGCATATGCATATATTAATATGGTCTGGATATTTGTTTTGCCTTTATTAAATTTAATCTTTTTAGGGGCTTTAAGGATATTGCTACTGCTCAGCAAATGTTGAAGAGAGCACAGAAGATGAAATCAAAGAAATTAAGGAAAAAATTAGGTGGGTGATGATTGCTCTTTGAATAATAATTGTGTGTCTGATATTGAAGATAAATTCTTTTAAAATATTATTTACCAAATCATATTTAATAATATTTAATAAGAACAGAAATGAAATGCACAGATATGAGTATGTCTAAGGTAATAATTCTGAAAACTCAAGGAAACTTAGTGAAAATTATGTTATTACATTAAATGATTTGTTATACACTTAAATGCTATTTTCACTTTCCCTGTTTCTTATTTACTTTGTTATTGATTATTCTATCTATTGTGTACTGAGAATTATGCTGTAATTTATTTCTAAGTTGGTTCACTTTGACAAGTGTTGATTCTAAAGAGTATCTGCTTCATGTGCTTATTCCTTTGTGTTTTTAAATTGCTTGATTATTCGATAAATTATTTCTATAAATTTGTTAGTTTCATGAATATTAGCTATGAGGGCCTCACAACTTGACACTTTGGAAAAGAAATACAATGTATATCTTCAGGATTATGGGGAACTTGGGAAATGTTTAGAGGCATCCTTTCTTCTATCCCATTTGATTCTCCAAATCATTTCTTTCTTTGGATACCTCTAATCATTTTAGTATCATTACTTAATAGTGGAGTAGTTTATAGTGTCAGGGCAAGAAATAGCAGGTCATTATGATTTTAAATTCATAATTAAAACTACTTAAAATTATTTGCATATTGTGTATAACTTAGCACTTACTTATAGATTTATAAATATTTACTCATGGACTCATAGGCTTAATATAAGTAATGTGACCTATTTTTAATTTAATTTATTTTTTTATTTTATTTTATTTATTATGTTGGTCACCATACATTACATCATTAGTTTTTTTCTTTTTTTTATTATGTTATGTTAATCACCATACATTACATCATTAGTTTTTGATGTAGTGTTCCATGACTCATTATTTGCGTATAACACCCAGTGCTCCATTCAGTACATGCCCCCTTTAATACCCATCACCAGACTAACCCATCCCCCCACCCCCCTCCCATCTAGAACCCTGTTCGTTTCTCAGAGTCCATAGTCCGTCATAGTTCGTCTCCCCCTCCCATTTCCCCCCTTCATTTTTCCTTTCTACTATCTTTTTTTTTTAACATATAATGTATTATTTTTTCAGAGGTACAGGTCTGCGATTCATCAGTCTTACACAATTCACAGCACCATAGCACATACCCTCCCCAATTGTGACCTCTTTTTGAAAGCTGTTTTGAGTTTTTCTTTTTCATCAGCTTCTTTTACAGTGATTTTAAAGTCAGTGAAATGTTTTCATAAAAGTACCATTAGTCCTGAGAAAAGCAGAGAATCTATATTTATCTTATAATTCTAGCTTATGTAAGTATACAAAGAACCATTCACAAGACTCATTTTTTCTTTATTAATTTTCCCACTTATTATTTTTAATCATTAATACCATGGAATTCTAAAAAATATATATATATTATTTTAAACAAAAATGAAAATAACCAAAATACCATTGGTTTCCAAGAAATTGCTGATATTTCTTGGCATAACACTTTATTGATAAATTTCTGATGATTTATTTTTATATTCACAAATTTCAACTTTCCTTTTTTTGTGTTTATATTAGTGTTATCTTTTTGAGATAACTGTAGTATTTTTTTGTTGCGTACTAAAAGTTTGCCAGGATTCAAAGATTGAAATTTTAAGCATTTTTAAAGAAAATGTAAGTATGTGTTCCATTCAACTTGCATTGTGCTTCCCACACTCCTATGATGAAAACTCCTATTAAGTTCATCAGAACTCGATGAACTGACTACCATCTGGTAGTTCCCAGGGTAATAGTAACTCCAAACTCTTAACAATAGTGAGACTTTCTTTCAATCCTGGGGAAGTAGAATCCAGTACAGTAAGTTAAGGTAGTTTGATAAACTTTTTTATTGCTTCGATGTATATTTTTATTCATCTTCAATAATATCAACAAAAATTCTTTAAATAGCTGTTTTGAGAACAATGAAAGTTTATGGAACTCCTGGGGGAAGTTCAAATAATCAGAAGCAGCTTAAGTACTGATTCAGTCAAAGTTCCACAAATAATTATTACTTATTTATGTTCAAGATCTACTTCTTCAAAGATATTTACAGTGTTTGCAGAAACTTCTGATAGTGAAGCTAAAGCAAAGTTTATTTTGTTAGACTATGTCTCTGGAAATATATAGGTCTTTCTTGCTAATTCTTGTAACTAAGGGATTTTTGTTGTTGGGTTCATTTTTAATAAATCAGCACAGTAAATAACAGGTTTGAACACAAGTTTTAATAAGGAATCTATGCTCATACAGAAAAACCATTGTATTAATGAACAAAAATTAGACATAATCATCATCAGGCAAAAATTAAGCCATTTTTATCTGTCACAAGGTGGCATGGTAGGATAACAAATGTAAAAGGACAACCAGACATCTTTAATTTAACATTTTGACAGTGGTCATTAAGCGTGATCTGTTAGGTAAAAATCCAAATGGCAGTTGTATAATTTTTTATGGGAATCATTACTTTAATTACACGATTGTAAACCAAATTGCATTCTTACTACTGTGGGAGGTTTTATATCTCTGTTAAGCTTTTGTTTGATCAAAATATTAGATTGATGAAATAGAAGCAATTTTTTTCTTTATAATTTGAATTCTGAAATGTAAAACTTAATGATGACCTTTAAATTCTCCTTATTCTTTTTCTCTACTGCCCCTCACAACATATATTCAGAATAGAAATATTCAAGGTAAGGTTGAGGATGAAGTCATGTAAAAGAAAAGCCCTGGGATCCCCTCCAATTATGATACTTTAATCTTATACTAGGTTAATAATGTAGCACTTATGCACTTATGTCACTTTGTATCTGTGAATGAATCATTTAAGGCTCTGTACCTCTGGTTTTCTTCTTACAGAAAAAGAACTTTCTAGTACCTTTCCAGTTTGCAATTCAAACAATCTGTGATATGCTACTTATTTAAATTTGCCTAAAATAATGGCCATAATTTTAAACTTTTACTTACTAATAAATTAAAATGATATTTTATATACCTAAATTCTGTTAAACACTTAAACATTTACTAGTAATTTTCAAATATACATGGAGATAGATTTATCTATCTTATATGGATAACCTGCCAACTTGAACCTGCCACCAGAGGGCAACATTGTCCATAAAACTGCTGGAGACTGGCCATCTCTGTGAGGGTAGGGAGGGTGGATGGTAAGTGGAGCATCAGAGAATAGAAACTTTTAATTAAATGGAATCAGTTACATCCTCCACTCTAACAAAGCAGTAATCCTCATGGGGGTGGGGCATAAATGCACTGATTATGGAAGCTTTAATTCAAATTTCTACCATGAAAAACTTTAGCACAATTTGCTTAGTTGCAAACTAATAATACTTCCTGTTTGTGTCTTATACATATATTTATTAGCCAAGGGATATGAATCTGCATCACAATATTTGATTTAAGATGAGAGTGAAAATAGGACAAAAGGCAGGGGGTCAATTATTTAAAGAAAGTTGCAGATAGAGGAAGAATACCATTGAGTTTGCTGATTAGTAAAGAAGAAAGGGGCCAAGGAGACATGCAGTGTAGACAACCATCCAGGGAGACTCAGTATTGATGACTTCTATTGGGATAAATGAGGCCATCTGCTTTAAACAGAAAAAGCAGGAGGAGGAGGCGAAGTGGAAAGAGGAACTGATTTGAAGCCATAGGATGAAATCTAAAATTGTGAGGAGTTGTATTTACTCAGTTTGAGTTTGTGTTCTGATAATTGTTATTCCTAGTAAGTTATTGCTTAATAAATATGATGGACATAAGCACAAACAGGTAATGACTGGTCTTGTTTTTATGGGGTTTTAATTTGTTTGTCTTTTTGTTTTTACTGTTACCTCATGCACAGAGGTAATTTAAAACCTTGTGATCTGTGTTGGAACTTAGCAGATACCTAGGCAAGTTTAAGGTTTATAACTGCAGTGGAGAGCATCATGTGCAAGATGAAAGTTGCTGGTTTATTGAAAATGTGAGTCAATAACCTAAAAGTGGTGAGCATAATCGGTAGCAAGATTGGGAGGAGTAGGATGGAGGAAAAAAGTAAGTGTTTGGGTTCATTTGGAGCACTCCTTAGAGAGGATGAATTCTGAGTATAGGGGTTTGGGTGGAAAGCAAATGATAAGAAGTTTAAGGGCCAAGAATATAAGGACAAAAACATAATGTGGTTTTCCAACATTTATCATATTTATGCATGTCACATTTCAAATTTCATACAGTGAAGAAAAAATAGGATGAAGCAAACAAGGTTAATTATAAAAGTAGGACCACAGCTAGGGATAAGAATGATCTTGCAGCTGTTTGTAATACCTAGCATATTGTCAAGTACATGTTAAGCATTCAACAAATACTTGCTGATTTTATTTCAGTGATGAAAATAGCTTGAGACTGTGATGTTAACATTTAGTTATAGTCAAGAATGAAGCCAAGTAGAAAATAAGGTAGGCTAACTTTAATATGAATTGAGCACATCATGGGCTATATAGCAAAGAGATCAGTTTGCATAATGATAAGGTAACTAAGGAATGAATGTTAAGGATCTAAAAGGAACAGTATAGACAAAACTGTGGCAAAATGAAGTTTGTTGATGATTTATTTTGTTTACTTCAGTGATTTCCAAAAAGAATTTATAAGAATTTTGATCAAACATTATTTTGTTGTGTGCTCTCAACAAAACAATAATGAAGTCCATTTAAATAGTAACATTCTGGAGGGTCAAGACCCTCCTTATTCTCCACTGAATTCCCAGAACCTGATACCATGCCTGGCATACGGTAGATGTTCAATAAATAACTATTAACTGAGTCAGCAGTAAATTAGATAAAAGTAACTAAATACATTTGACTATGTGTATGTATGACTGGGAGTGTATATTACAGTCATTTAAATATATGTTTCTATTTGGGAAGATAAATTTAAATTAGTAAATAATACGCCTTATAAAAATGGAATAGAGGGGTGCCTAAGTGGCTCATTTGGTTAAGTGTCTTAACTCCTTATTTCAGCTCAGGTCATGATCACAGGTTTGTGAGATTGAGCCCCGTGTTGGGCTCCGCACTGGGCATGGAACCTGCTTAAGATTCCCTCTCCCTGCTGGAGGGTATTATGCTGAGCGAAATAAGTCAATCAGAGAAAGACATGTATCACATGACCTCACTGATATGAGGAATTCTTAATCTCAGGAAACAAACTGAGGGTTGCTGGAGTGGGGGGTGGGTGGGAGGGAGGGGGTGGCTGGGTGATAGACATTGGGGAGGGTATGTGCTATGGTGAGCACTGAATTGTGCCAGACTGTTGAATCACAGATCTGTACCTCTGAAACAAATACCTCTGAAACAAATGTTAACAAAAATAGTAGGAAGAGAAAAATGAAGGGGGTTAAATTGGAGGGGGAGACGCATCATGAGAGACTATGGACTCTGAAAAACAAACTGAGTGTTCTAGAGGGGAGGGGGTGAGGGGGATGGGTTAGCCTGGTGATGGGTATTAAAGAGGGCACATTCTGCATGGAGCACTGGGTGTTATACGCAAACAATGAATCATGGAACACTACATCAAAAACTAATGATGTAATGTATGGTGATTAACATAAAAAAAGAACAGATTGGATATGTATAAATAGAAATCTGGAAGGCAAATTAAAAAAAAAAAAGATTTCCTCTCCCCCTCTCCCTCTGGCCCTACCCCTCCTAAAAATAAATAAATAAATAAATAAAATGCTGAAGTACAGCTAGTCATTCAGCCTTAACTTAAAACATTTTACAGCACTCCTGTACTTGTATGTACTTGTACAGACAAAAATGGATGAGAAGAAGATTTTTATACATGAAGTTAACAAGATCAACCAGTGAGCTAAGATTAGGACTATAGGAACTGAAAAGGGATTATACAGAGGATGAAATAATTTTAAGGATATTCTAATGCCTAAATAAAGTTATGTTACTTAAATGAGATAATGAAGTACAGAGCCACATGCATAATAGAAACTCAGCTTCTTTATGGGTTTCTATAAATGTTTTATAAAAATGTATTTAAAACCTAATTCCCAGACATTGGGCAAGTCATACTGGGAGATAAAAGATTTTAAAAACAGCAACATAGGTCTGCCATTGATGATCTCAAAGGAGTAGATTTAAATGTACAAAACTGATTTTATAAGGCAAGAAAAAGCTACCACTAGCTGTACTCTTTACAATAAACTTGTCCCTTGACCTTCCTACTTGACTTTGTATTTTTTGAGGTAAGAGTAGTATCTTACTTCACAGTGATATTTCCAGGGACTATCAAAATCAAGTGATTTTTTTTCCCCATCTAGAATTACTGTGTTTCTGGTTTCTTATCATTATCCCTTTGCAACTTGCAAACTTGTAAGGTTTAAATAAATTTAAGGTTGCAATCACGATGTTTTAGAATGAAGGGTATTGAAAATGTAGTACTCTTTATGTGCTCCTGATGAATAAAATTATCTTTTTGAGTAAATTGAGCTAGGTAACTCTCCTAAATACTTTATATGTATTATTTAATCTTGATAATAATATGAGAAAAGTGCTATTGTTATCTCTGTTTTACATATTGACATATTACATATTACAATCAAGTCATGAAGAGACTGTTTGCCCAAGGGAATACCAAGGAATTTATAAAAGATCCACAGCTATTAAGATCCATGTCCTATATCAATAAAATGAATAAGATGAAGCCAATTGTGGATCCATCAATTAATATCCTATATACCCCACCTTATTCTATGCAGGATTTAAGATATTTTCCAAAAATAGAATTTCCAAGTAGGATATATTATTGTTATTTCTGTTGTGATTATGTATTTACTAACTGCCGTTTGTTGAGCACCTCCACTTATGTAAACATGAGTCTTGATGCTTTACATACATTATTTCATTATTTCTCACTGTAGTATTTCAGAGTCAATATTACTGCTCTTGGACAGAGAGGGGAAAGGCAGAGGGTAATAGTAATTTGTACAGTCAGACAGCTAGTAAAAGTTGGGGCTTGGGTCTCACCCAGGTCTGTCAAATTGTAATGTCTTTGCTCAGGAAATACATAGATCAAATAGAAAAGCAAGCAGAGCAGGAGACTGTGTAGAAAGATCAGTTGGTTATAAGGTATCATACAGAATAAGAAGCCCATGGTAATCTGTCTTCCCTGACTGACTAATGTTCCTTTGACATGTCAGTATGTTTTTTTGTAAATGGCTTAGATGATATATAATATGTATTCTATTAAATGTATATACACAGGGTTTTAAAAAATTTGTTATTCTTATTGATAATTCATGTTGAATTCATATAGAAGTACCCAACTCTTATAATACCTTAGGTCACATATGATTATGATGTATGCCCAAATATTGACTAATATTTTCCCTAATCTTGAGAACCATGTAAATCATGCTTAATAATGACAAATTATTGCTAGACTAATGGAAATCTTCAGTTTCTACATGCTTGAAAAATAACTCTAATTAACATTATAAAAAATATACCACCTTAGCTTTTAATTTTAAAATATGTAATTTGGGCTTTATACTATTTAAATCCTGCTTTTCCATTTAGCATATTCAATTACATATTGCATTAGACATTAATTAAGCAAAGATTCTTAAAGTCTCCTTTTGCAAGATGATGTAAGATATTAAGAAAATATATGTTGCCTTAACCTGTGGTTTTATGTTAACCTACTTTAAATGCATAATTTTCTACTCTTTCTTCTGCCCCCTGTTATTTACATCACTGTTTTCTTTTCTTACAGTTCTTCAACAAGCAAAAACTGCAACTGTACCAATCCTTCATTACCAATAAATTATAGGGCTCTGTGTTTACAATCATCCTCTTTATTTCATAAAATTAATAGGTTTAAAATGTTCTTGGCTATAAAATGTACATAGAATTTTTACAACTTCTTTGTTATGTAAATATAATATATTAAGGCAAAAGATAAACCATTAATTTATCTATAAAATTAATGAAATTATCTTTTTTCTATTTCTCATCCTATCAGTTGTCTTGCTTACATCTCCTATATCCCAGCTCCTCATATGCAGAAGAGAGAAAAATAGGGTATACGGTTTTTCCTGTAATAATGCCTTTTACCTAATTTGCATTTATGAAATTTTACTTTATTCCCTCAGAAATATCAGGAATTTCAGAAAGAAGCTATAATTATAAATAGTGAAGCAATTCCTCAAATAAAAAGATGATGGCATAACTAGAAAATTTTCTTATAATTTTTTTCACATTACTAGTATTTCTGTGCTTTGTATTAAGTATTGACTATGTACTTAATCAGATAACCAAGAATATATGAATGGTTTGTTACTATGTTTACTATCATAAAAAAAATATAGCCGCTCCAGAGAAGGAATAAGCCAGAGCTGAACTTTTGTCTTACCTTGCTTTTTGTCTAGATCCCATGGTTTGCCTAGCATTATTCAAAAACAATGAAAATAAAGTTTCTGTTACAAAATCACCAAAAATGGCACAGCCCAGAAGAGATGGTTACTTTGAAGGTATGGTTTAATCATAGATATGTAGAAAGGTAAAAAAGATAAAAATGGAGTATGGAATTGTTGAATCACTATATCATACACCTGAAACTAATATAACAGTGTATTTTAACTAACTGGGATTAAAACAAAAAGCTTAAAAAAATAAATAAAGGGATTTGTAGGAAAAAAAGATGAAGATGTAGAAGTGTATTTAAAATAAAATTTTTAAATTTTCAATAGTCTGGAAGTACACATGTAAAAAATTATATATAAATTATAATTAAATAAAAGTCAAAATGCAGTTCTTGGAGCTAAAATACTAATTCAGTGTATTGATTCATTAGCACACTAGTTTAGTATTCGCATCAGTGCTTATATAACTTTAAATTTCTTATATTTTATGTGAAACTCTTAAAAAGCTGTTTCATCAGTATAAGTAATTTTATTTAAATTTTACACTGATAATAATACCCTGTATCAGTGGAAGTGAACCCATGTGGAAATGATATTCTAATATATTTACTGCCAATATACACAAATTGCATTATATATTATAAATTAAACTCTGGAATTTTAAATATTTTGCTATATTTGAAGCTTGCCTTACTCACTTTTGGGGAAAAGGTTTTACACATCTAAAGGGCAGATTATATTTCTGATTTCAACATTTGGAAGAATTATAGACACATTATCAAACAAATATTTAAATATATCAGAGAAATAAACATGACATAATAAGTTTGCCATTGCTTTCTCTTTAATGTTAAAATGTTCATAATTTTATCTATACTTTTGGATTATAATTTCTAATAGGAAAATATATTTGAATGGAAGTGGGCCACTTAGAATTTTTAATACTTTTCTGTACATTTTAAATCTTAAAATTTATGCATTATTATAGCATGATTGCGAATAGTTACTTTAACATTTCTATTCAGTAATGTCTCAAACCAAAGAAAATTTGATTAACACCAATTTTATACTTTTCTAGAGATGCCTATTAAATACGTAGCAGTGGGAGGACATGGGTCTAGAATTTTCTTCAAAGTATGTAGCAATAAATATATACAGAAGAAGATAGGCAGAACAGGTGTAGCAAAATACTGAAATTGTCTGATCAGTAGATGATAGGATATGGAGGTTTGTTCTACCATTCAGTTTTTTTAATATTAAAATTTTTCCTTGGAAAAACATTTTAAAAATTTGGTGGGCATTGAAGGTGTCAAAAACCAGTATTTCAAAAAAATACTTATCAATTAGTATTTTAATACAATTAAAATATGTTTTCAATATAAGGCTTGGGTTTTGAACAGTCAGTTATCTTATTACAATCTTAATTTCACCATTTCACTATAAAAGAAAGAGTAGAAGACCTACTAAAATCAATAACAATTGCACAGATATTACCTGTTAAATAGAAGTATTTTTACTTTAGAAAGGCAGTGCCTGGTAAGAAAGATAACTGGGGCATTTTTTGCCCTTTAAATTAGCATGCATCTCAGAATCAGAAGGGAAGAATCTATCCCAGCATGTTCTGCATTATCTCTTGTTCTGTGAAATGTGAAGACGTGTTATCATCTAGAATAGTATATATGAATGTATGGTATATTTACGGATTTGTGTACTAATATAAAATATACTAGGAATAGTTCAAATAGCAATAGAAAGAAAGTGGCCTGTAGAACATGGAACATTTCTACCCGTGCTTCATGATATGAAGTTATATGTTTTTGTTTACTTTCCCCCATATGAAATGTGTTTAGTTTACTTTTTTTTTTTTTTTGCAACCTCAAGTACATTTGGCATTTCATTCATTTCACTTAATGGGCATTATGTATATACCAGATATTCTAGTGACTGATAGTTATTTTCAGGGTTGTTGGTTTTTTTGTTTTGTTTTGTTTTTAAGGAATGGGCTTGGCAAAAACAGTTGTACATGGAAGAACCTTTTTTCTTCAACCAGTATGTTTATTTCTGCCTTCTTTTTTTTTAAGAGGAAAAAGTGAGGCAAAGGTAATTTGATCATTGCTGGCCAGGCTGAATCCCATGGTATCCTTACTGCTGCTCTGGCCTCACAAGCCTCCTAGACTCCCACTATTTTGTAACTGGCCAGAAAGACCAGTCAGCTTCCACATTAGTAGTCTGATTCACCCCAGTTTCCCAGTAGAGGGCACATTTTAAAATCAGGTCTTTGGAGATATAATATCAATTATATAAAATGTACCAGATTTAAGAGTACAACTCAATCAATTTCAATATATTTGCAGATACACAACTATCACCACAATCTCATTTTAGAATATTGGAAGGACTTTTCCCTTAAAAAATCCAAATAAAATTAATAGTTGGGCATCTTACACCCCCCCCCCCCGCCCCACGAAAGTGAGGGAGATCAGAATTAAACTTCATTGTAGGTTTAGATTGAGTGATTCTATGTGGAACAGTATCTCAGCTCAATGGCATGCCAGCACAATTGTATTATTTCCTTTTGTTGAAATTAGATGATAGTATTATTTGACTATTTCTCTCTGTTCCCATTTATTTTATAATAACATCTGTTTTTTTAAAAGCTGAACTTAAAAATACTTTCTTCTCTACTTTGCAATATTATCTACGGGAGTTTCCATGATTTCTCTTGTAAATTGTACTAAAATTCTTTGATTATTATTGCTGCTTTTTTCTGAATGTCACCAGAAGAAGAGCGAGGGTGGTGCATATCCTCTATTAGGCAAAAAAAAAAAAAAAAAAAAAGCACTTAAATTTAAGGAATATTTAATGAACTATCAAATTATATTAAATGATGTAAGGTGAAGAATCATTCCCTTTTAACAGACCATGTTTTACAAAATATCCTTCTTTTGTTTTGTTCCAACTTTTTATTTTAATTCTAGTTAGTTAACATACAGTGTAATAATACAGTGTAATCACTAGAATTTAGTGATTTATCACTTACATGTAATACCCAGTGCTCATCACAAGTGGCCCTCCTTAATACTCATCACCCATTTAGCCCATCATCCCACCCACTTCCCCTCCAGCAACCCTCAGTTTGTTCTCTATAGTTAAGAGTCTCTTATGGTTTGCTTCCCCCTCTTTCCCCCCACTTCCCCTATATTTATCTGTTTTGTTTCTTAAATTCCACATATGACTGAAATCATATGCTATTTGTCTTTCTCTGACTGACTTGTTTTGCTTAGCATAATATACTCTAGCTCCATCCACATATTTGCAAATGGCAAGAATTCATTCTTTGTGATGACTGAGTAATAATCCGTTGTGTATATACCACATCTTCATTATCCATTGACATTTGGGCTCTTTCCACAATTTGGCTATTGTTGATAATGCTGCTATAGACATTGGGGTGCATGTGTCCCTTCGAATCAATATTTTTATATTCTTTGAATAAATAACTAGAAGTGCAGTTGCTGGGTCATATGTAGGGTAGTTCTATTTTTAACTTTTTGAGGAACTTCCATACTGTTTTCAACAGTGGCTGCACCAGTTTGTAATCCCAACAACAGTGTAAAAGGGTTCCCCTTTCTCCCATCCTCACCAACATCTGTTGTTTCCTGTGCTGTTAATTTTAGCCATTCTCACAGGTGTGAGGTGGTATCTCATGGTTTTGATTTGTATTTCCCTGATGATGAGTGATGTTGAGCATCTTTTCATGTGTCTTTTGGCCATCTGTTTGTCTTCTTTGGAAAAATGTCTATTCATGTCTTCTGCCCATTTCTTAACTGGATTATTTGTTTTTTAGGTGTTGAGTTTGATAAGGTTCTTTATAGACTTTTTTTTTTTTAAGATTTTACTTGAGAGTGAGAGAGTGAGAGTGCATGCACGAGCCTGATGGGGGGAGGGGCAGATGGAGAGGGAGAAGCAGCCTCCTTGCTGAGCCAGGAGCCCAATGAGGGGCTCCACTTGGTGCTAGATCCCAGGACCCCAGGATTATGACTGGAGCTGAAGGCAGACACTTAAATGACTAGGCCACCCAGGTGCCCAATTAGATTTTGATTTTGGACACTAACCCTTCATCAGATATGTCATTTGCAAATATCTTCTCCCATTCTGTAAGTTGCCTTTTAGTTTTTTTGGTTGTTCCTTCACTGTGCAGAAGCTTTTTATTTTGATGAAGTCCCAATAGTTTATTTTTGCTTTTCTTTCCCTTGCCTCTAGAGACTTGTCTAGTAAGAGGTTGCTATGGCCAATGTCAAGGAGGTTGCTGCCTGTGTTCTCCTCTAGGATTTTGATAGTTTCCCATCTTGCATTAAGGTCTTTCACCCATTGTGAATTTATTTTTGTATATGGTGTGAGAAGGTGATCCGATTTCATTCTTCTACATGTCGCTGTCCAGTTTTCCCAACACCATTTGTTGAAGAGGCTGTCTTTTTTTCCACTGGATAATTCTGTCCTGCTTTGTCGAAGATTAATTGACTGTATAGTTGTGGGTCCATTTCTGGGTTTCCTTTTCTGTTCCATTAGTCTGTGTGTCTGTTCTGTTTTCATGCCAGTACCACACTGTCTTGATGACTATAGCTTTGTAATATAGCTCTAAATCCAGAATTGTGATGCCTCCAGCTTTGCTTTTCTTTTTCAAGATTGTTTTGGCTATTCGGGGTCTTTTGTGGTGCCATACACATTTTAAGATTGTTTGTTCTAGCTCTATGAATATCTATTTTTTAAGTTTAATTCAACAGATTTCATTAATCATTTCCATCTTAATTCCAATTCTATCTTGGTTAATAATTTTAGGTGATATTAATTAATACTACAATTTTGGTCCATATTTTTCTGTTTACTCACTTAAATTATATAGTTTATGATTATTTATGAAGAAGGCATAAGGCTTACTGATAAAATTTTTATGCGTTGGTCTTATTTAAACTCAAAACTGTACAAACAATCTTGAATATCTATTTTACAACATTCACAAGATAATGGCAATTTTTGTCTAGCTGCCAAATTTAGAGCTTTAGCCTAATGAAGACTGGGGAAACTGCTCCCCAGGTAACCTCATACATGTGCTGTGTGTTAGGTATCAGTCAGTTATTCCTATGAGACATGACTAAGAGCCTGAGAATTTTACAGGTTCAGCATTGATTTACTTGATTTATTTGTTTGTTTATTTATAATTTATTTAATGTTAGGTAACTGTTTGGTTTACCCTGTATCACCCATAATCCCTACTTAGATTTCAATATCTGATCTTGCCTTAGAATTTGAAACACTTTCCTGATTATTACCTTAAAGATCTCCCAGCAAGTTTCCTTTTTTATGTTAAAATGCTCAATTTAGAACCTGACATCACTCTTCTATAGCTATTACTGGTATAAAAAGAAGCCTAGCTCAATGGATGTAAGTCTAGATTCCTGAGTTAGTCTAACACAGTCTGAATCTTGGTTCCACCATTTATTGGCTTTGTGACCTTGAGGGCATTATTTAACTTCTCTGTTTAGAATTGTTTTTCACATGTAAAATTGGATACTAATAGTACCTCCTTGTTGGGGATTACATGAATTCCTACTTGTGAAATGCTTGAAATCCACAGTATAAATACATAGTTAAGTCCTCAAAACTTGTAATCATTGGCAACAGTCATTTTAAAAGTATAGCTTTATTTTTTTTTTCTCTTGTTTGCAATTGGTAGTATTTATTATATTTCTTGCTAGGTACTGTGCTAAGAGTTTTACTTAAATTCTCTGATTCAATCTTTTCAAAAACTCTGAAGAATGTATTATAACTGTCTATATGAGGAAACTGGTTTTGAGAGTTTGAGAAGTGATTTGCCCAAGGTCATACAGAGAGTAAGTGGCTGAAGGGGAATGGAGATAATTTCTTTATCAAAACAATGCTAGCGAAAATCAAACAAGATGCAGACACTGAAGGGCGAAGGTTCTTAGATAACCCTAAAATGTATATACAAACTTAGAATCAAAATATTTAGGAAAAAAATAAAGATTAATTATTAAATTAGGTAAAACTCTGGGAAACTAATAATCAATTTTGTTCTCTATTAGTTTCTCATAGCTTGCATTAATATATATTAAGAGACAGTTTAGTACCAACATGGTGATAAATATCTGATTTGTGTCTTATAATTAGCTCCTATCTTACCTAATATTATTTTAATGTTATTATGATAACCTAACATTGTTAAGGACCAAATCTATTAGACTCTAAGGGTGATCATGCAAAACAATCACCTGTTTTAATTTTCAGATGGATGAGAACATCTCCACACAGCCTAAAAGTAAACCTATATTTTTGCTTCATTTACTCTTCTTATTATTTATATACAAATTAAATGACTTTCTTGCCATAATCTGCTGAAATTTTAAAATTTGCTACTTCTAAACCAATGCCAAATTCAGACTTTTGGCTTTAGCCAAGGAAGGAAGCTAGACAAGTCAGGAAAAAAGTTGGATCTGGCCCAACAACCTTCTCAGAGAGGCAAGTTTTGTCTTAGCTTCTCCATTCCCTGGGACATTTTACTTGATTTTAATGTTGGGTTTTTTTAATTCCCAGTCTGGTGCTGTCATCACTAGCATGCTTTCTATTTCTCCTTTTATAAAACTGAAGATTTACACATACCATATGTCCTTTTACATCATAGATGTTCAAATATTTTTGTATTAAATTTTTGAGCATTGAAGACATTAGAAGACCTTTAACTTCTATAATTTTTACTTCAGAGCATTTCTAATCATCTTTCTAACCATCTTCCTTTGTGGTATTTTTTATTGTATGATTACAAGCATTTTCTTCTCCAGCTTTCTTCCTTTTAATACCAGCTTAGGGCACAGAGTCACATAATGTAAATTGTTTTAAAGTAGGTCTTGTATTTCCATCCCTGTATAGAGTACTTGCTAATAGTGCCAACGTGATTAAATATTAAGAACTGGTGGAATAAATGCAAGCAACCAAAGAATACCTGAAAGTCATATTCTAAAGAAGAGATGCTTGCAATCTTATTTCTACTGAACGAGACTCAATATTAGTCAAAGTAGACAAGGGAATGAATATTCATAAAATCTGATCTGTCCATCATTATCTCGGTTTGCAACAATAACTATTCTTTGAATTACTATTTTCCTACTAAATTTTAAGCTCGTTGGTATTGATGGCCCTTAGGATAACACCTAATGCATATTTGATACTTTATAAACTTTTTTGGTGAATAAAAACACAAAGGACCTTTAAATAGCTTCAAATATAGATGGAGCTGCAAGATGCTTATATAATATCCTTTAATATGCTGCTTCCTTTGATGAACTAGATTCACTGTCCAATGCATTGCAGGAAATCTCTTCACTTGACTGATTCTTGTCATCTCAAACATTAATCTTTTAAGAAAACTTTTTTGATTCCAGCTTAGAACACCACTCATTGTATTCCCATGGTATCCTGAATAAAATTTTGTCTATCATATAATATAATGTAATATGATATAATAGCCTCTTTACTCCTGCTTGTCACTTACCGCTTATACGAGGCATTATTCTATGTGCTTTATCTATGACAAGTAATGAAATCCTCACAACAACATCTTGAGGTCAGAAATAAAACTTTATTCTTACTAGAAAAGTGAAAATCTGCCTGCACTTACAAAGAATTAAAGATCAACTAGCAAAATCTTGTCTAATTTTTATATGAACTTTTTTTCTTTAATTTCTTAAGATGACTAATAGAAGAGGATTTGGGGAAAGTCAATAGCAAAATATAAAATTGAGAAGTAAGTAGGAGGCCCAACTTAGAGATAATTGTAGATCAAGAGCTATATTTTAACCTCCTTTTTAAAATTTAATATGGTAGGTTTTTATATAACTAAGTATTTAAAATCTTTCCATGACCTCTTACTGCTCTTGGAACAAAAGCTATCCTCCATATCATGGCCCACCTGACTATAAATGTCAGACCCCTTTTCAGTTCCTCAAATATGATAAGAATTTTTTTAGTTTGAGGCTTTTGTATTTCATTGCTCTCTGCCCTCCACACTTTGCACAAATGACTCTCTCATTGTTTAGTTTGTGTTTCCACTCCCATGAGAGGGCTTTCTCTTACAACACTGCCTAAGTAGCCTTTTCCTCTCTACCCAGTTACTCTCTCACACAGCACCTGCTCCATTCATGGCATTTATCTGCTATTGCCGTTTTTATTAATGTAAGCTGTTACATATGGGTACTTGAGTCGCTTAGTTGGTTAAGCATCTGCCTTCGGTTCAGGTCATGATCTCAGGGTCCTGGGATCAAGCCCCACATGGGGCTCTCTGTTCAGTGGGAAGTCCGTTTCTCCCTCTCCCCCCACCTCAAATAAATAAATAAAATCTTTAAAAAAACCCAAAACAACCTGTTACTTATATGTTGTTTTTTCCACTAATAGAATGTAAGTTCCATGAAGGGAGAACCATGTCAGGCAGACCTTACACAGTTATATCCTCAGCACTTAGAATAGAGCCAAGTATATATTTGGTAGTCAATAAATATTTGAATAAAAAAGAAAATATGTTTATGTGACATACTTATAATTAAAACTCCCTAAATGTATTCTAGACACTATCATGCTATTTTAAATATAAGGCTCAGAATTATTTTAATTTTCTACAAAAAAAATCTGATTAGGAATTCAGTCCAGTAAAGCATGAAACAAACTGTAGTTTTTTAAAAAATTATCTATGGATAAGGTGGATTCAGGAAATGATAATCCAGGGTCAGAGAGAAGCTGATTAAACTCTTCTTCATCCATTAGTTATAAATGGTTTGTATTTTCTGCTTCCCCCCAAATTCAGCTAAAAGAGAATATTTATTCTTTATTCTATAGTGTGTATGTGTGTATGTGTGTGTGTGTGTGTGTGTGTACATACACATCTTATGTATATATCATTTACATATACATATACACTTTATATATGTTTTGTGTGTGTATATATATATGTATATATGGTGGGTATATAATTAGAAAATGGAAGAAATGCCTGGGTGGCTCAGTTGGTTAAGCCTTGGACTACTGGTTTCTGCTCAGGTCATGATCCCAAGGTCATGAGATAGAGCCCCAGGTCCTGCTTGGGCTGAGTGGGGAGTCTGCTTTCACTCCCTCCCCCATCCTGCTTGCAAGCATTCGCACTCTATCTAAAATAAATAAATAAATAAAATCTTTAAGAAAATAAAAAATGGAAAGGGATTTCAGAGCTCTTAGAGTTCTTTGAAATGAACCATGGTATGTAGGCTTTGAGATGTTACTATTTTCCATTCAAAAAATACAAGAGGACTTCCAGTAATAGAAGACTATGTAATTCAAGCCAATCCTCCTGCAGAGAACAACTTTAAAAGCTGGAAAAATTATATTTAAAGAACCTAATTGAAGTCCATTGGAGAACTAACAAGGAAGTTAAGAATTGTAAGCCAAGAAGGAAATACAAGGAGATGAGAAGCTGAGCAAAGCTTTTGATAAAGTCACTGGTATAGGTGAATTGCAAATAGACTTTCTACTAGCCTCTTGCCAGAAACAAACATAAGCCATCTCCAAAAATAGATAACATCAACCCACGCTTCAAATTATCTCTTCCTATGCAATATTCTTTCTATTTCTTCCTATGCAATGTTTGGCACACTAATTAAAAAAATACGCATAGAAGGATAGGAGACAACATCATTGAATAACATGAGAAACAATAGACAAAAATAGAGCCAACAAGATTTCAGATAATGGAAATTTTTTTTAATAAAGATTTTATTTATTTATTTAACTGACAGAGAGAGACAGCTAGAGAAAGAACACAAGCAGGGGGAATGGGAGAGGAAGAAGCAGGCTTCCCGCCAAGCAGGGAGCCCGATGCGGGGCCCGATCCCAGGACCCTAGGATCATAACCTGAGTTGAAGGCAGACGCTTAACAACTAAGCCACCCAGGTGCCCCTAGATAATGAGGATTTTTAAAGAAATGTACATAATAACTTTTGGGATACAGAAGAAATTGAGAATTTCAATAGATATTAAACCTATAAAAATATCCAAAAGGAAAGTCTATAACTTAAAAGCACAACAACTGAAATTAAGAACTCACTGGTTAGATTTAACTACAGATTAATCAAAACTGAGGAGAGAACTACTAGATGGGAAAATAGCTCTGAAAGAAATATCTAAATTGAGGCATGAAATGAAAGAGAATAGAAAATACGGAAAAGAGAAGAGACATGTGAGATATAGCAAAAATGTCTCACACACATGTAATTAGTCCAAGAAAAGGTTGTGAGAGAGAATGGTGTAGAAGTAATATCTGAAAAGTTAATGGTTGAGAATTTACTGAAAAACTTCAAGTTGTGGATTGAACCAAAAAACATATATACATACAAAGAAAAAACACACTGCAGCACATCATAGTAAAATTGCTTTAAAAAAGGGATTGGGGGGGAGAACATATTTTTAAAGAGCCAGATAAAAATGTTTATTATTCTTCAAAGGAGCAATAATGATGAATAATGAAGCTGGCTTCTAAACAGAAAGATGAAATCCAGAAGACAATTGTGTTGTGTCCCTCCCCAAATTCAAGGGTTGGAAGACCTAAACCTCGGATTATATTTGGAGATAAGGCTTTTAAGGAGATAATTAAAGTTAAATGAGGTCCAATGAGTGGGTCCCTAATCTAATAGGATTGGTATATTTATCAAAAGAAGAAAAGACATCAAGAGTATATGCTCACAGAGAAAAGGCCAAGTATGGACATAGTGAGAAGGTGGCCATCTGCGAGCCAAGGAAAGGCATCTGAGAGACTAAACTTGCTGGCACTTTGATCTCAGACTTCTAGCCTCCAGAACTGTAAGAAAATAAATTTCTGTTGTTTAAGCATCCAGTCTGTGGTATTTTGTTATGGCAGCCTAAGCTGACTAATACACAGTGTAATGCTATCTTCAAAGTACTGAAAGAAAATAAATGCCACCATGAAAGTCTATACCCAGCAAAACTTTTATCTTCAAAAATGAAAGCAAAGCACTCATGCTATCCGGTTCCCCACCTCCTGCTTCTCTGTATAGCTACAAGGAAGAAGGAGGAAAACACCTGGATTCCTAAGCTAAACTTCACAAAGAGGGACACCTGGGTGGCTCAGTCTTTTAACCGTCTGCCTTTGGGTCAGGTCATGATCCCAGGGTCCTGGGATTGAGTCCCACATCGGGCTCCTTGCTCAGAGGGGAGCCTGCTTCTCCCTCTGCCTGCAGCTCCCTCTGCTCGTGCTCTTTCTCTCTCTCTGACAAATAAATAAATAAAATCTTTGAAAAATAAATAAAAAATAAACAAAATAAACTTCCCAGAGAAAGTAGGGAAAGGTAATGGTTCCGGGAGAAAAAGCCCATGGCAACCTTTCTTTCTTTTTTTTTTTTTTTTAAATCTGTGTTGTCCCTTGCTCCATGAAAAAAAAAAAAAAAAAATCTATGCCCACCTACTTGCTACATAGGAAAATTTCTATATTTTGGAGATAGACATAATCCTATCAAGGTTTCAGAGAATTATTACAAAACCTTAGGGAGTTCATCCTCAAGAACATTTATAATCTATCTAAAGAAGGCTACAAGAGATTAACAATGGATTTGGACCGGGAAGTCAGGTTTGAATTGTGTGTAGATACTCACTAGCTATATGATTCATATCTTTGTTTACTCATCTGTAACTGGGAACACCAGTCTTTACGGGTCATGATATTTTGAGAATTAAATGACAATATAAGACCTCCTAGCTAAAGGTGATGGATCTGAAAACCCTCACTAAAATTTCAGTGAATGTATTTTTTATGATGCATACTAACAAATATAGGAATATAAGGAAGGTCCAACAGCAGTATAATTTTTTAGACCAGAACATAAATATATGAGTAATAGATAACAAAAGCTTAAACCAGCAATGAAATATGAGAACTATTTTAAACTCAAAGTTTCAAGAATTGGTGGTGTAAGGCCCAAATGAAGTAGTGTGAAGAGATCTGGGTTACCTGTGCAAAATTCTTGAACTTAAATTTTCTAGGTAGGATAAAACAGAATCTGTGTCCCAGGAACATCCTTGACACCTTGCTAAAACTGAGAAGAATAAGTATAGTTGTACTTGTTAAGTGCTAAAGCCCCAACCTTTTCCCCTGCCCAGCTCTCAAAATTCTGATAATCATGTTTTTTATTCAGTTCAAATGGCTATAACAAAATGCCATACACTGGGAAGATTAAAAACAGAAGTTTATTTCTCACAGTTCTGGACTGGGAAGTCCAAAATGAAGATACGAGCTAATACAGTTCCTATTGAGAGCTCTCTTTCTGGCTTACATATGGCCACTTTCTTATTATGTACACACATGGCTTTCCCTTGGTTCATGAATGTGGAGAGAGGAGATCTCTTTCTTCCTCTTCTTATAGGGCCACTAATCCCATCATGAGGGCCCCATCCTCATGACCAAATCTAACCCAAATTATCTACCAAAGACCCCACTCCAAATACCACCACATTGGGAATTGGGGTTTCAACATAGACTTTTTGGGGAGACACAAGCATTCATTCCATAGCACCATGCTTTTAACTTCCAGGAAAGAGATTACAAGAGTGTTTCTGGAGATTCTTATCAGTGCAAGAGGAAACATCTAAATATTGACATGAGGTATTTCCAATAAGGACTTAGGTAAGTCATCTTAAGGTGAAACTTTCAGAAGAGGCCTCATTTTTTGGTGCAGAGTTTCCTATCAACTTTACAGACCCCCACTCTAAAATATAAGCACATAAATGGGGATCTGAAGCAAATTTAAAACATGAAAGATAGAGAAAAAACTAACAAATGTAATAACTTGAACAGACACTGTACCAGGTGAAAAAATTCTTCAAATATACCATGAATATTATCATTGACATAAAAGAGATTGCATGCATGAAATAAGAATGAGATGCTATAATAAGAAAGAGAGGTTAGAGAACTAAAAATATCTTTTTGAAAATAAAAACATGATATCAGGAATGAAAACTTGGCAGAAGATTAGAAGATAGTGTTAAAGAAATTTCCCAGAAACTGGAGCAAAAATACAAAGTGATGTGAAACATGAGAGAAAATGTAGAGAAGGGGCTTATTCCAGGAGGTCCAACCCTTGATAAATAATAGGAGATCCAAAAAAAGAGAACATTTAACAACAAATAAATTGAAAAAAATGATCAGAGAAATCATTCCAAAAAATTCCCCAAACTGAAGGGGATCAAGAGAGTTTCTAGATCAAGAGAGCCCATTGAATGTTAGGAAAATGAATGAAAATAAACCCATCTTTTTGAACATGTCTTTGAAAAATGTCATAAAACTGGGGACAAAGGTAAGAGCCTAAAAGTCCTCCAGTAAGAAAAACAGGTCACGTGCAATGAATCAGCTATCTAAAAGGCATTGGATTCCCAAAGTTAATCTCAGAATCCAGATAATGGAACAGTATGTTCAACATTCTTAGAAAAAAGTTATTTCCAACCTAGAATTCTGTAAACATACAAACTATTAATAAAATTTAAAAATATAAAACATGCCAAGTCTTAATTTATCTCCCTTGCAAACTTGCTCAGTAAGTACTGGAGGAACTACTCCACAAAAATGAAGAGGTCAACCATGAGAAAGGAATTCATGAAATCTAGCAAAGAAAGAGACAAAGGAGGGGCGCCTGGGTGGCTCAGTTGTTAAGCGTCTGCCTTCAGCTCAGGTCATGATCCCAGGGTCCTGGGATTGAGCCCCACATTGGGCTCCCTGCTCCACAGATAGCCTGCTTCTCCCTCTCCCACTCCCCCTGCTGTGTTCCCTCTCTCACTGTGTCTCTCTCTGTCAAATACATAAATAAAATCTTTAAAAAAAAAAAAAGGAAGAGACAAAGGAATATTTACAGTGATGGGGAGGAGAGATTCCAGGATGACAGCTTACACAGGTTTAGAGAATAAATACTCCAAGATGAAAGAAAACATCATGAACCATCTCTCTCAGAAAAAAAAAATTTTTTTCTGATTGTCTTATGTGCTCAGACATATTTGAAAGGAGATATACACTTCAGGAAGAGAGTTTTGGAGTGAACTATTGATATGCGTGTAGAATACTAATGTATGAAAGTGTAGTAGATGTAGCATTCTAATAGAGAATTTGGAAACGATAGTACATACATAGAAAACTAATTATATGTAAAAAGTGAGATAACCTAAATGTGAGAAAGCAAAGAAAAAAATTGTGCAAGAAATGAAATGTTATCTGAAACCGCTGTGCCACTTTTTTCTATGAGCAGCTGTTTGTTTTGAGTTCAAATGAACACTTAAATCGTGAAACACAATAGGCTTCATACAATCACTAAATTTACTTAGCTTTAAGGAAGGACAAAGGAGAGGAAGTCACAAAGCATGCTTAGTAGAGAGAGGACATTGTGACACCTGGGCAGAGCAGGTAGTGTCCTAGTCCTTCTTCACTTAGGAAACACATGGGCATGAACGATGAGGCTGTAAGTGTGGGGACAACTTCAGTTCAAGGAAGCCATCAGCTCTAGGGATCCCAACAGCTTTTATAATCAGTCATGTAGTCTTCTCAACTAGTAACCTAGTCAACTTAGGGGCATATAGCTAGCTCCCAATTCTCTGGTTCAGTTGCATTTCATTCATACTACTTGCTTATTGCTCAATAAACAACCTCAACGATGAGGTAAAAGTTCTTGGTCTGATACGGCTGAATTCTCATTGATCTTGCATGTTGCGTAGGTTAAATTCTAACAATTTCTTGACATGAGGATCAAATCCTCATACCTACCTGCATCTAGAGGAAAACCATAAAACAAGCTATTAATCCTTCTTTTCCAGTACCCTATATAGCTGAGTTGTAAATGATATTTACATGTCATAAAAAGATAAACACTGAATCATGGTCTAACCAAAAATTATGGGTTTTTTGTTTGTTTGTTTGGGAAATGGGAAGAAGAGGTATATATGTGTATGGTAGAGATGTCGTAAAATTGCTTAATCTTTATCTTTCCTACTGTGAAGTCAATAGGTAATATGAAAATACAAAAATAAAGACATCAAAATACGTGCAGGCCAGTGGTGAAAGAAATGACAAAGATGGTTGCATAGGGTTGCCTTTAAGAGTGTAAATTGGGAATGAAGAGGGGCAGAACCGGGGAAAACCATTTTCCATTCTTAAAAACATGTCATATATAACCTTGATGCTTTTTCTTAGTGATCAAGTAAGCTATTTTTTAAATCATCCATTAAAGGGTCTGGTTTTTAATGAAAAGCTAATAAATGAAAACATATTAAGGTAAAACAAGAATTTTTAAACAAGCAAAGCAGAATTCTTCACCAATACACCAAGTCCAAAATAAATACTAAAGGGTATTCTTCAGGCAGTAGGAAAAGGATTCCAGATGAAATCTTGGAGATATTAGAAGTAATGAAGAGCAAAGAAGGATGAATATGTAGGTAAATCTAAATGAACATTGACTTAGACCAGTAGGTCTAACAACGATAGTAATTTCTGGTTGGTTTAAAATATTTATAGATGGGTCACAATAACATTTATGCTTTGTTTTTCATAACTCTGTATCAAATCATTTGCCTAGTTTTGTTTGTTTATGAGTCTTACGTTTATGTTTTGTTTTGTTTGTTTTTTGTTGTGTTTTTTTTTTTTTTTTTTTTTTTTTTTTTGCTTTCTCCATCCCAGCAGAAACACATACACTAGCTTGGAATTAGAAAGAACTGAGTTTGGATCCCAGACCAAACCTGTGTAATTTTGGTGAAGATACTTAACCTTTCTATACTAAATTTTCTCATTAATTAATTGGAACAAATAATATATACCACATAGGTCATTGGATACATTGAATAAAATACTTGGAAGATACTAGAATCACCTAGCTTTTAGAATGTGGGGACTAAGACTTAATTCCTCTTTAATCTACCAATACATATTTACTGAATTTAGCATGAGCTTGGCATTGTGCAAAGAGATGAAGATACAGTGGTGAGTGAAATAAATACAGACCATGGGTAATAGAGTTCACTATCTGGCAGAGATGGGAGTAGGGATTATTTATAAATATCCATGTACATATATAATGACACAACTGAATAAAGTTCTGTGGAGGGAAAGTAAGGGGTGCTCTTTATGAATCTAACCCAATCAGATAAGGGAAGAAGTGACACTGAATTTGAAGTTCAAGTAGGAGCAACTAGGCAAAGGGAGAAGTTGTATATAACAAGTCATCCAGACCAAGGTATGGGCCTACTGAAAGACTTTGAAGATAAGAATAGCCTATGCCATTCAGGGAACTGAATGAAGACTGGTACGGCCAGAGAACAAGGAGTGAGATGAAGTTGGCAGGGCACGGAGCAACTTTAGTCTGTCCCTTATGGTCCACGTTGAGGATTTGGCTTTCTGTATTCCAAGAACAGTCAATGTAAGCAAAAGATGGAATGGTCAGATTTGTTTTTCAAGTAGTGGTTGGGGACCATGTGTTGTGGAGAACAGATAGAAAAGAAACAAGAGTGAATGTGATAGGACCAGTTAAAAGGTTACTGCGGTAGTCCAGCATGGAGATGGTAGCTTAGACCAGAGTAAACACAGTGGACATGGAGGGGTAAGGAGAAAAAGCAAGGAAATAGTGGCTACAAGGTATGGGTATGTTTAACTTGCTTCTCATCTATTGAATGAGAAGAATAACACCTATCCCATAGAGTAGTTGTGAGGAGTGAAATCACTGCTTAGCACAGTGCTCAATATGTGACAGGTCATTATTTTTATTTCCATTAGCAATTTCAAACTTCACTGTAACTCACATGCTCTCTCTTGATAAATAGTTTCCCACATCTTTTCCAACGCTAAAATTTTCATCCTTGCTTTAGATGTTATTCTGCCTGATCCCATGATATTCTGTTTAGTTATCCCCTGTCTTTTGTTTCTTAGGTTTCTGTCTACTATATCCACTAACATCTCAAAATCAACGTATGAACAAGCTGCATGTCTGCCACTGAAAATGTGATTCTACCTCCTTTTCAAGCTACTACCCCACCCATAGCTCTTTTTTACTTAGCAACCTCCGTAGATGGTCTAGTCAGGGCCTTTATTCCCCACCCTCTAATCATTCTGCATTTTTCATTTCTTCAATAAGCATCTTTGAGCTTCTACTTTCTTTCAGCGTACCTGAGACTGGAGGCACAGGTAAAAATCAGTTCCTGCTTCAGAAGCCCAGTCTAGTGAGAGAGAAACTAATAAACTGAAATGTATCATCCCATGTACCATACTTTTATAAAGTTATGCAGATGGTACATCTCCATCATTCCCTTCAAACTACATTCCATACAGTAATCAATGTTTACTTCTTAATTGCTAACTTCAGGAACCTCTTTTCTGCCCTCATTTTACTTTCCCTTTCTTCAGGAATTTCTCTCCCTGGAATTCTCTTCTACCCTTTTATCTTCATCCCCACTCTCTCAGATCTCCTGTTTATTTGGCCACTCCTTTTTAGTTGTCTTCTATGCCTATTCCCGTTCCTTAAATATCACAATCTCGTGGAATTTTGTCTCTGACCTTACTGTATATTCAAGCCACATATTTATTTACTTCTATAGCCAATGTTTACTTTATCAAATATTACACTTACATAAATATGCAAAAGCAAACTTCATCAAGGTACAAAATCAGACCTATTCCAGTGGCGTGATGAAACGATCAAGATATACCACCTGATCCTCTCATATACCTTATAACGTTTAGAGACAATGACAACTAAATGTCTATCTCCATCCTTTCCCCTTTTGATTTTCTAGGCACTTCAAACCCAGCAAGTCTAACATGAAGTATTAGTATTGTATTCATTCCACTCTCTACACCTGTTTGATTCTTTTTGTTCCATCTCTGTTCATGGTATCATTAGCTATTCACTCACTCAACCTAGAAAAATCAGAATCATTCTTAATTCTGTTTTCCTTCTTATTTGTTGAATGTAAACCCCACCGCACACCAGCCACTGCCTTCAATGTCTCTTGCCTTGAAATATTGTGATAGCCTGCTTTCCAATATCCACCATCCTTCAGTATTGTAAATGCTGACATTGTGTGTGTACTGCATTGTCTTTCTAAACTATAATTCTGCTATAGTGCACCTCTGTGTAAAATCTTGTAGTGCCTTTCTGTTTCCTCTAGAACGAATTCCAAAATCCTTAGTATACAATACCCTCATATACAGTTCCCAGACTACCTTCCCAGCACTACCTTGTATCATCTCCCCATTCCCTAAAATATTCTATAATCTTATTGAACTGTTTCTGTACTATATCTATATTATATATCTTGAAAGTTTTTTCTCACCTTTGCAGCTTCAGACTTCTTATCCTTCACGACTCCGATGTCATTTCATCTGTATATCATTCCTAATGCCACCTCCCGTAGGCCTTTGCCTATGTTTCTTTAATACTGTCGTATAACTATGTTTTTATCTATTTCCTCCCCTGACTATAAATCTTTCCAAAGTCATGGATCCCATCTTAGTCATATTTCTGTTTCCTCCCATCCCCAAAACGTAGCAGGAGTATTAGATTCATCTATACTAGGCACTCAGTATTTGTTGAATTAATAAACAGTTCTGACTTAAAAAAAAAATATCTTTGGATTCTCAGAAACACTCTTCTTGCCAATCGCTATTACTCAAAGTCAGATATTGGCCTGTTCCCAACTTAAACTTACAACTCATTCAGTGTTCACATTCAAGCGTTAGGTCTCACTGTCTCAGCCACCCTTTGGGTCTATTTAGCAAACTTTGGAATTCATTTAATCATTTCCTACTTAAGCTTCACCAGCTGTGAGGTTTTGGATCTTGAATAATTTCATCATTATAAACAGTATCCCTTCATTTTAAAGCTTCATCGTTTTTTAAACATTTTCTGGAAGGATAGAGATGAGTAATATATTAAAGTCAAGATATATTTTTAAGTTTCTAGAAAACTAAATAATTCTATTTTCCATGGAGATTCTATAGTACTTTAATAGAATTGTGGGTTCCCCATGAGTTTTCCCCAAAGCTTCACTACCTTCTGCAAGATTTTTAAAAATCATTATTTTAATTATAAAATGATACTCAACCTAATGGTTAAGAGAGTGGAGCCAGACTAGGTTCAACCCCCAACTCCACCCCTTGTTAGAGGTATAACTTTGCCATACACTTAACCTTTCTGTGTCTCTTTCCTCACTTATGAAATTGCATAATGATGTAAAATAATGCAGGGCTCTGAGAGTTGAGCAAATTGATCAGTACATGTAAAATGCTGGGAACAGTACCTAATGCATAATAAGCTCAGTACATTTTAACTGCTGCTATTTATCAGGAACAGTAGCCATTTACAATGAAATTTGTACAATTTAGGGCGCCTGGGTGGCTCGGTTGGTTAAGCAACTGCCTTCGGCTCAGGTCATGATCCTGGAGTCCCGGGATCGAGTCCCACTTCGGGCTCCCTGCTAGCAGGAAGTCTACTTCTCCCTCTGACCCTCTTCCCTCTCGTGCTATCTCTCATTCTCTCTCTCTCAAATAAATAAAATATTTTAAAAAAAGAAATTTGTACAATTTAGAATTTGATTATAGTAACTGGATATATTTTGAAACATTATATGTTAAAATATGGTATATGTGTATAGGGGAAATGTATTATTCTGCTTAACTGATCATTTTTTACATGGAAAGGAATTTTCCAGGTGAAAGTAAATGCATATACTTGAGTGAATAGACAAGATACAGATTCTGTTCAAGGATTCGTTTTACTCTAAATTTTAGCTGGACAAATTTGATAGGCAGCTTTAATCCATATTTTTAAGTGATGTCAATCAATCAATCAGTCACACTTCTGGCATTAACCTCCCACCCCCAATGTGTATGCTATCTCTTGTCATTTCTTTTCTTCACTCTGTATAAGGTCTTGAACTTAGGTAGCCCACTGAAGCATGAATTAAAGAAGAAACTGATATCTTTAAACATTCCAGTAATAAATCTAATTATAAAAAATTAACTTAGTTTTTATCCCCTACTAAAATATTTTGAGTCAGATATTTATATATGTTTTATAAAGATAAAATTTATTTTTCAATTTTATTCAAGAAGAATAGAAGAAACTAACACATAGAATTCCTGAGCTGAAACAGTGAATTGATTTTCTGTAATTGTTGTGATTGTAAGATTTATAATTTTAACAAATTTGAGGTGTTATCAATATTATATAGAAATAAAATTATCCCTTGAAGTTTTCTAAGGTATATGCTGTAATTCTTTGCATCACTGCCCTTAGGTTGTGTATGAGATTTTCCTATTTAAAGAGAAAAGATCATATCAAGTACTATATACAAACTAATTAGATGAATTACTATCATAAGTAATACTTAGACTTAATTTTAAGAAATTAAAATGTATTTACCATGGAGCCAACATTTTATCACCACCCAAATGCTAAACTCAAAATTTTTATCAAGCTCAAAGTTGCAGATCTCTCAGAATTGCCACTTATGAATGACATGCTTATGTTTAAATGGAATTATTTGTGTTTGTGCTGGTGTATACCTTGAAGTTTAATTTCATGTTGTACTTGTTTCCATTCTCATATATTTGTACTCGTTTCCATTCTCATATATTTGTACATATATACAAACTTCCATCTGATAAAATCAGTTCTTATTTTTGTCATGCAATGTTAAATTGGAATTTATACATTTTTCTTTAAATTGTCTAAACAGATACTAGATCCCTTAAATTTAACTTTATGTGTTTTTTTCTTTGATATTTCTATTAATTTTAGGAGAGTAAATGTTTAAATATGCTATTGAGTAAGCTTTCATATTGCTCTGTGTATGTATTAATAATTTATACATTTGAACATTTTAATGTTTAAAATATTTTAATTTTAACTTGAATGGTCATAAATGCCATTGCATTTGGAACCTTAGGTCTTAAGAGATTTGCATGTGTTCTCCCAAAACAGTCTATAAAAATCTAACTCTTTTGCATGGTTTCTTCAAAGAAGAAAAAATGTTCCTGTTTAAAAAATACTAATAGTCATCTCTAGAAATGCCATCCAATCACCTCTGAGTTTAAAATATTTTCCTGTGAGAAGTATGTAAAAACACCTGAATTATTTTCCTACAACTCACCTCACCCATAATAATAAGAAAGTGTAGAAATAGAAACAATGACAAGGGTTGGTATATAAGAAGGAGAATAAACCCTTTTCTATATTTTTATTTGACTATTAACTAAAATTGTGTGTGCCAAGATTTAGGTTAGTTGAAACCCCCTACAAACGGGCTTATGGAAACAGTAACTGATCCTTCTAACATTATGTTTTTTAATACACCACGAGAATGCATTTCCCAAAAAGCCTAAGATCCCTATCTTGGGATGTGATGAAATGCTTTTAAGAATTCTATAGTAGAGGAGAAACACCTTTCTTAAAATTTAAGTCATGTATTTAATGTTAGTTGTCACAATAGAGCCCAGTGCACTGAAGTATTTTCTCATTTTTTAAGGGAATTAATGGCCCTCCACCAGCCCTTCAACATGTAAAATGAGTAAGTTACTTGTGTCCAGTACATCCAAAAAAGAGCCAGGATAAAATAAACATAAGGGGTTGGATATCTTGGAAAAAATCTGTCATGGGTTTGGGTTAATCATCTCCAGAAGAAATTCAACTTGATGCCTGAAATGTAAGACTTCTTGGAGAAAGCAGAAAGGCCTGAGGCAGTGTTGATCTGAAGGAGTGCTCTCCATGGGTCAGAGCCGCTCTGCTGGCAGAGTGCAAACCCAGTTCACAACCGAGGCCTCTGAAAAGTTGTAAAAGACTGCAGGGGCCTTCCAGTGCACGCACTCCAGCTTTGGTTACATAGTTTTAATAGCCCAGTTTCTTATTATAAAATCAAACTTAAAAATAAAATCTGTGCCTAATTTTCCAACTTTCTGTCTGTCAGTGATAGGATTGCTTCCTTTAACATTTGTGGAAGAAAACATCAACTTCTTTAGTTGTAGTGATCATATATAAAAGTTATGTAAATATGGAATACCTTTATTTGGTGCAATTTTCATAATGTCCTATTTGTAGGCTTCTGAACATTAGAAAGTGAGTTTTTCAAACAATACTTTGGCTTCATTCTCTTCTACTACTTTTCACCCATTTTTAAAATACATGTTTTTTCCAGCCACAAGCTTCTCTTTGCCTAAAATCCCTAATACTAAAAGGCCTTGGAAACTGTGCAAAATGATAATTTTGATTTCCAGTAATGATCATCGACTCTAGGGAAACTGATCTAGTGCTAAATGACTCAAATCCAATATTTACTCATTTTGCACCAACCTCCTCCTATTTTGTCTATTTCCATCATCAGAGATAGATTGTATTCATTTTGAAATAATATGAGGTGAATATAAAAACAGAAAATCTATCATGGTCTTGGGTTAATCATTATTACATAGGAGTAATTACACGATTTTATCCTGTGTGATAGTAAAATGTGCTGCAAACTTGGTGGCAAGTTTTAAGTGTGCTTTAGAAGAAAAATAACATAGAGGAATAACTTTTATGTTCCTTTTGCTTTTACCCCCAGTTTTATAGTACCCTACTGCCAAGGGAATTATATTAGCCTTGGACTCAGATTAGTCATTAAGTAAAATATCTGTGCATATCCTAAAGACTATTCCTTTTTTGCAGATGTAGAAGGCTGTTCATGTGCACTCTTACACTCTTATAATCTTTCTGTTTATACTCTTGCAGATTTTGTCTTAAAATTGCTGTAATCATATAGGCATAAGCTGACTAATTCCAGTAAAGAAACTTCAACCTTTAAACAACATAGGAGTCAATCATTTCAATGAATAGGGTCCTAAGTGCTGAAGCATTTCAAATCCTTTTTCATTTGACCACTCAGTGACCTGATAACTATTTCCTGTCCCTAAATAAGGTTGTGACCCAGGTCTTAGAGTGCGAAACTCAGATAATTTTAGAAACAAGTCAAATGCCATAGAATTAAAGGAGTAGAAGACAGTTTGACTAAAATTCTTGCTTTTAAAGTGGAATTATGTATCTTAAATATGAAAGAATCAAAATGAAATGTATTACCTTCTATTTGTTCATCGTGTTTAAACTACCAAAACCATTGATTTTATTGCCCATTAGAATGGAAAATCATGAGCCGTCTCTAAAAGATTATAGTATAATTTCACTTTCTATTCCTTTAAAGTATTCAGATTATAAAATTTAAGTAATTAAGTAAATAAAATGCAAATAATATTATTTCAATACCTCACCAGAATAGTTTGAGAAAGGTGGTGTTAAAAATTAACTTCAATTAGGTGTGTATGTGTGGAGAGAGAGAGAGAGTGTGTGTGTGTGTGTGTGTGTGTGTGTGTGTGTGTGTGTGTGTGTGTATGAATGCAATCTTCCATTTTTATTAGGATTTAAAGCTACAGAAAGGAGAAAATCATAAAAGAATAACAACAACAAAAACTAAGTACATTTCAGAAAGTATGGTAGGAATGTTTCTACTCACCTATCTGAGCTGCTAAAATGCCTTTGGCAATTGGATTAGGGGAAGGAAGACTCTTACAAGTGCATTTTGCTGATCTGAAAATGTAATTGACTATAGTTTGTTTTGATAATTTTTTTTTGCTTTTCCATAAGTTGGATGTGAAATATAATGTTATGAAAATTAATTATTTTAATGAGGTCAAAAAGTGTTTCCTTAAAATAACAGTTTTAATGTTTAACATACATTTGATACTTTTTCCCCTTGTACAGTTAATAAACTTATGAATTAAAAATATATTAGAACTAAACTTAAAAATATGATTTTTAAAAAGTAAATATTGAGAAAAGCCTCTGAAACTAACACTTAGTTGGAGCTACTTAAGCTGAGATTTACACTTCTCACAGGGATCATACAATTTATCAGACAATATAAATTTTCAGTTTTGATCTTGCACATTCTAAAGAATCATTATAAATTAAGCAATTAAATGCCATAGGGTTGATTAAGCAGTGAGGAGAGTATTATGTCAGATCTTGTTTTAGAATGTGATGTGTCATATTATCCTTAAGGAGCACACTTTTCTATTGTTAATATACTAATTATACAGCCATGAAAAAACTGAGTTTCACTTATTCAGTTGGATGTTGAACTATTGCCAGTTTTAATCTTTCAGTTTTATAATTTGGTTTATTGTCTGTTTTATTTGGAACCATGTCATGGAATTGTGTGTAAGTGTGTGCATGTTGTGTGTGTGTATGTATAATTTGAATATTAAATATAAGAATTTTCAAGAGTGAAAAATTAATGTAAAATAAAACGAATCATCAAGCCCTTGATTTTCTTATTTCTTGGAATTTATGTGAACAAAAGAGAGCCCTAGAATGTATGATTTTTCAAGCATGATTTGTGGAAAATATGTAAAGAAGTAAAGCTTAGAGTAAAAATATTCTCTCAAGGATTTTTATTTCTTTAAGCAATAACTAAAATGGTAGCATGACTAAAGATGTTTTAAACATTATTAAATTAGAAACATTGGCTAACATTAAAAATAAAGTAAATTTGCAAGTGTGATTTGATTTTTCTTAAGATGTAGTAATAATTCATAAACTCCAAATTGCTGGAAAATATGAACTAATATTGGACACCTTGTATCTCATATAAACCTGAATGCAACTCTATCCTATATATATTTTATTTTCCATATTTGATTTAAATGCATGTTTTAGCTACTTATTTACAAATATACCTTTTGTTATATATTAATTACTATTTGTGAATTTTGCATCTTTTTTCCAAAATTACTATTCTGAATTTACTTGCTTTTGTATAAGGTACATGCAATGATAGATAAATGGTAGTTAGCTGGCAAAATTTGAGATTATTTGATTTGAATGTGAGACTATTTTCCTTGTTATTTAAATGTAATGGACTTTATACATAACAATATGAAATTTAAATTTATTATCATAGTCAAAATTTGAAAATTGCATTTGAGAGCAAATAATAAAATGAATTAAATGACAAATGCATACATTTAAATGAAATTTTGTTGTTAAGGCCAGAAGAAAAAAAAATTATTAAGCATTTACTTGATCTAAAGAAAATTACGGTTGTAAATTTAAAAACTGTAAGGGATTAAGCCTAGAAAGTAAGCTCTAAGTATCAGGAAAAAGAACTCAGATTTAACCTACAGATGACCTGGACTTGTTTGTTCAGATGACAATTCTAAAAGTGTGCAGGGAATATTCCTGTTTAATACAATTATGTGCCGCAAGCCTTGACCTCAGTGACAGTCAAGGAGCAGATCTGAATTGGCCCATTCTCTGATATGGTGACATTGCTTCTGTTGCCTCGATTGTGACCTCTGATTGCATGGTACTCTTGAGAGTTCTATGTAACAAGCGTAACTCCTGGTTCTTAGCCAGGAAGGTTGATCTGCCTGCATGTCAGCCCCTTATTCTGAGTTACATATGCTGTCTATCCACCCATGATATGTAACGATTATTTTGTGTATATATACCTGAGTACTTTAATAGGAGTGTTTCACAACTAGTGAAATATGCAAAATGGAAAAATTTTTTTCAAATAAGTAGTCCATGTGATATATCAGTTTTTAGAACAAATGCTTATTTTTTTTTCAAGCAGGTTTATTGTTCTAGTTTTACATCTATACCTTTGCCCAACTCAGAGAAGTACACACCGCTTCTCATCCCCTATCTCCCTACTCTAACCATATCTGGGTAGAGAAAATTGATGTAGAGAAGTGTCATGGTATAGTGTAGTGAGAATAAGGATTAGAAAAGACAGCCACCGACTTTAAGTTATAGTCACCGTTGTCACCACAGGCAAACTACTTAATTCTCTGAACTTCCTTTTTTTCCACTTTGCAAATGGGGAGCATCACTGAAGAGTTTTATAAGGATTAAATGAAAATTAATGTAGTGTGAAGGGCATGTCACAACTCTCAGCACATATTGTAATCGTTATTATTATGGTGAAATTTTTTTATATGCCTCCCAAAGGAGAGAAAAACATGGCTATCCCTACACATAATGGACACAAGATAGTTTCAGAATTCTTGCAATCCCAGCATGGGATGAAGACTGTTCCATGTACAGCAGCCCAAATAGAATAATTTGCATAGCTTTCTTCACAGCTTAAATGAAAGCTAGGATCAGAATGATTCGGAATCATTTGTTTCTCAGTCATGTGTTTAGACGTGGTTTGGTTATTTGAAGTCAAATTATAAATGGGCAGTAGAGTTGGAAATTTAATTTAAACATTTTCATGCTGAGATTAGTGCTTTGTCCACCAGATCAATGGTTCTCAAACTTTATATCTTAGCAGAAAACCTCTTTCTTCAAATGAAATATTACTCCAAATTCAGTTTAGTGTGTAAAACAGCTAAGAGTACATCTGCTCTGGTTTAGGAAGTGGGTCTGATCTCTTGGCTACTTCCCATAGCAGCCACTGAGATGCATTTGAAAAGCTTAAGAGGCTTTTCAAAGCACAATATAAAAATACAAAGCTGATTAGCTTTTACCAAAGAATAATTCCCTTCCCATTGAAATTCGGACTGACTGACTTGTTCTTAGTGCTTATCATATGTGGAAGTATATATTTAATAACTATAATTAAAATGTCTTCATACTGTATGCTGAAGTTCAAGACTGTTGGTTCACTGCTAGATCCTCAGCTCTTAGAATAATGTCTGGCAATAGTAGGCAATAAAAACATTTAGCAATTCACATAAAATGTACAAGTTTATATTACAGTAGTAATAAAAAAATCATGTAGCATAATTCTTGTTCTGGGTAGGATAATTAGTTAATTAATTAATTTATTTATTTATTAAAGATTTTATTTATTTATTTGACAGAGAAAGACACAGTGAGAGAGGGAACACAAGCAGGGGGAGTGGGAGAGAGAGAAGCAGGCTTCCTGCCAAGCAGGGAGCCCGATGCGGGACTTGATGCAGGGCTCAATCCCAGGACCCTGGGATCGTGACCTGAGCCGAAGGCAGACGCTTAACTGACTGAGCCACCCAGGTGCCCCTGGGTAGGATAATTTAATGATCCAATATTGACTGTTATGGAAAATTACATTTCATATTATAGAATACAGTGTGCTAATAAAAATATTAATAGTTTATTCAGTATTTCATTGATCCCAACATATCCTTTTTCTTTTTGCATTTTAAAGTCTCTGAACTTACAATGCATCTCATAATAAATGGAAGTTTAAAAGTTGCTGTCAGCCAGGTGTCGGCTGACATATGATGTGAATACCTTCAATTGTCATTTTCCAGCAAGATCAAGATCAAAGCATCATACATATGATGAAATAATATAGTGCTCTAAAATTTGGAGAGCATTTTAATAGCTGACATAAAATAAGACTGGCATATGCAAGTATGACAGAAACAGTTGTTAAAATACTGAAATACATTCTCATCTGATTGGTAAATAGCTACTTCCTTGAGCCTCTTTTCACTACTGCCACCCCACCCGCTACTGCTTTAGCTTCTTCCCTGGACATCCTCTCCCAAGCCTATGATATTTAGTAAGTATAGGATTAATGGCCTGCATAATAGGGACTCTCTAGTACTCTGCTCCAGTTCAAAGCCTGTGTCCTTTCTGATTATCAGTGCCTATGGCATAAAACTTAAAAATTGTTATTATCATACCAATTACACATCATTTGAAAAAATATGATTCAACCCTGAGAGTAAGGCAAAGGAATTGTTGTGATCCCCAAATTTTAGGTATGGAGAAATAAGGCTTGGCACAGCAAACCTTATTTGGAGCTGATGCCTTAAGTAATAGAGACAGAACAAGGTGGGTAATCACCAATCCAAGCAAGCAGGGGCACAAAATTTGTGAGATTGAAAGTTCAAGTTAAAATAGGCAAAATCTCAGTAAAAGATAAACAGACAACTAATTCGAAGGCATTCCCTCAGCCACAGAATACTTAGTGAAGTAGCTCATACCAAAGAATAGTTAGCTTGGGTCCTACAAATGAAGCTAAGAAAAAGCACATGGCTAGATTCAGTAGTAGTGAGGGCATGCACTGAATATCAGCACTCTCTTGATGGTTCTGACATTCCTCCGTGGAAGGAATGACCCCTCCAAGAAGTGCCTTTATAAGCTGTACCTCAGCTGCTTTCACTGTTGCCAGAGATGCTGTCTGTGTTCTTGCCATAGTATGGGCACTGAGAAAAATATAGAAGAGAATAGAGATAGATGAAGTAAAGGTGGGGAGAAAATAGAAGATGAGTAAAGATGAAGTAGGAAGTAATTGAAGAATGAAGAAAAATACTACAAAGCAATATAACATAATTATATGGTTTATGATTTCAAGTTATTGATAAGTGTAAAAAGTATGTCTTTCCAATACTATGTAGCCTCAGAAAGACAGCATAAAATGTAGAAACAAAAAAGTCTGCATTTTTACATGTATCCATCATTATGTTATCCTACAGGATAGTTTCACTGCCCTAAAAATTCTCTGTCCTCTACCTGTTTATCCCTCTGCCTTAACTTCAGGCCACTACTGATCTTTTTACTTTATAGTTTTGGCTTTTACAGAATGTCACATAGTTGAAAACAAACAGAATGCATGCCATTCACCTACTAAAGGACATCTTGGTTGCTTCCAAGTGTTGGCAATTATCAGTAAAGCTGCTGTAAACATCTTTGTGCAGATTGTTGTATAGACATAAGCTTTCAACTTTTGGAGTAAATGCCAAAGAGAGTGATTGCTGGATCATATGGTAGAAGTGTCTTTAGTTTTGTAAGACAAAGACAGGTTTGCCAAACTGTCTCCCAAAGTGTCTGCCATTTTACATTCTTGTCAAGCAATGAATAAGAGTTTTGTTGCTCCACATTCTCACCAGCATTTGGTGTTGTCAGTGTTCTGGATTTTGGCAATTCTAATATAGGAATATAGGAATATAGTGGTATCTAATATAGGAATATAGTGGTATCTCAGTGTTTTAAATTCATACCCATTTTTAAAATCAGGTTGTTTTCTTGTTGAATTTTAGGAGTTCTTTTTTTAATTTTATTTTATTATGTTAATCACCGTACATTACGTCATTAGTTTTTGATGTAGTAGTGTTCCATGATTCATTGTTTGCATATAACACCCAGTGCTCCATTCAGTACGTGCCTTTTTAATACCCATCACCAGGCTAACCCATCCCCTTGCCCCCCTCCCCTCTTCTTTTTATATTTCAGGTAACAGTCCTTTATTAGATGTGTCTTTGGCAAATATCTTCTCCTAGTCTGTGGCTTGTCTTCTCATGCTTTTGACAGTGTCTTTCACAAAGCAGAACTTTTTAATTAATTATTTTCTGCATTATTTTGTATCTGAGTGGTCATCACCCAAACCCAAGATCACCTAGACTTTTTACTGTGTTATCTCCTAGAATTTTTTTTTTAATTTTGAGTTTTGCATTTAGGTCTATGATCTATTTTGGGTTAATTTTTATGAAGGTGTAAGGTCTGTGTTAAGATTCTCTGTCTCTCTCTCCCCCAAACCCTCCCTCTCTTTCGTTCATGTAGATGTCCAGTTGTTCTCCCACAAATAGTTGAAAAGACTTACTTTTTCTCCATTGTATTGCCTTTGTTCCTTTATCAAAGACCAGTTGACTGCATTGTGTGGGATCTGTTTGGGGGCTGTCTATTCTATTCCATTGATCTATTTGTCTGTTCTTTTTACCAATACCACACTGTCTTGATTACTGTACTTTATAGTGAGTCTTGAAGTTAGCGTAGCATCAATTCTCCAAAAAGTATTTTGAGATAAAGTTTAAGCTGGCAACAAAGGTAAAGAATTCCTCAGAAGTCAGAAATGACAAGAAAACATGAATATAAGGATGAATAAGTGTAGATATCTAATGTACAGCATGATAACTCTAGTTAATAATGCTGTGTATCGAATACTGAAAATTTGCTGAGAGTAGATTTCAATTGCTTTCATCACACACTCACACACAATGATAACTCTGTGAGGATATGATATGTTGTCTGTAGTAATCATTTCACTTCATATTGGTATATAAAATCATCAGGTTGCACACCTTAATTATATGTATAAATATATTTTTTTAAAGATTTTATTTATTTAATATAGAGAGAGAGACAGTGAGAGAGGGAACACAAGCAGGAGGAGTGGGAGAGGGAGAAGCATGCTTCCTGCTGAGCAGGGAGCCCGATGTGGGACTCGATCCCAGGACCCTGGGATCATGAGCTGAGCTGAAGGCAGTCGCTTAACCAACTGAGCCACCCAGGCGCCCCTGTATAAATATTTTTTATTAAAAATAAAATAAAAAATATTAAGTTATAAAAATTATAAAAAGAAAGAAAACACAAATATATAGATGTAGCAAGTAATTGCCTAAGAATTATCTCTTCAGGGTAAGGGGGGATGTACCCTCTAGAAACTGGCAGAAGCAGTCAGAAATCTTTCTGAGTTGGATAGTTTAAACTCACACCTCCAAAAATTTTATTAATATAGATCTAAAGAACATAAACTAAAACAATAACAAAATCACAAAACACCTTGGAAAACAAGTTAGTGGAGTGAAAATCAACAGAAAAAAGAAACTATAAAATTAGTCCATTGAACCAGGCAGGTAGTAGATTTATCAGATATAGAATATAAATAAAAATAGTCATCTTTAATTTGATGAAATACATAAAGTGTTTGGTATTTCTGCACCTAAAAATGGATTTGAAAGTATAATGAATCAACAGAAGATTGGTAAAATTAGGAAGCTTTGAAAAAACTGGGTAGGAATTCTAGATGAAATATGACTGATAAAATCATAAAAATTAACTATAATTGATATAAATGTAATTGGTGGATTAAACATAAAATTAGATTGAAGAAAAAAATATTGAACCTGGTGTACTGTTGTTATGCATTATCTATACAATTAGCTATTAAATTCCAGAGACAAGGGACACCTGGGTGACTCAGTTGGTTAAGTGGCTGCCTTCAGCTCAGGTCATGATCCCAGGGTCTGGGATTGAGCCCTGCGTCAGGCTCCCTGCTCAGTGGGAAGTCTGCTTCTCCCTCTGGTACTGCCCCCTGCTCATGTGCACTCTCTCTCTCAAATAAATAAATAAAATCTTAAAAAAAAATGCCAAAGACAGCACACTCTGTTTTGTTTGTGTTCGTTTGTTTTTAGGTATGGAGAGAGAGAGAGAGTGGGGAGAGGAGCGGAGGGAGAGGGAGAGAGAATCTTAAGCAGGCTCTATGCCCAGCTCAGAGCCTGACTGGGGGCTCTGATCTCAGGATCCTGAGATCATGACCTGAGTCGAAATCAAGAGTCAGAAGCTTAACCGACTGTGCCACCCAGGCACCCCTATTTTGGATTGTTACCTAATGTTATAAACCTGAGATTTACTCAAGACTCACATGACCTAAAGTACCTGCATTTTTCTGTAGAGACTTAAGAAATTCTTTCCGTCTTCTGGCTCTACAACTCAAAAGAATATATTAATGAGTGTTCTTGACCTCTGTGAATGTGGAACACACTCAGCTGTGGTCTCAAACAACTCGAAACTCACCAATTGCCTTCGTATTCACAATATAAGGAAAAGGGCAAAAGTATAAGACTCAGAAGGTTCCTGATTTGTCACTAACTAGCTGTTGCATCCTGGGTAAATCACTTAACTTTTCTGAATCTTAGTTCTCTTATTTGAAAGAAAGTGATAGTTTTTTCTTTATTATGAAAGAAATCCATTTTCATTTGTGAATTTATCTTTGAGAATAGCTAAGTAAATACATAAAGACTAATTCCCTATCCTTAGGTTAGTAATTGGACAATATGATGAGGAGCTCTAGTAAATATCTATACCCAAGGAATTAAAGTCAGAGATATAGTCTTCATATTTTGAGAGAGCTGCTTCAGGAGAAAGGAGAATGGAATGCTATTTGTTGAACAACCAGAATACTTTCTAGGGAATTTATGTATCTCGTTGTTATGTTCACAATATCCTTGTAAGAAAAACTTAATTATCCCCATTTTTTTTTTTTGAGAATGAAGCTAACTGGCTGACTCCATTTTTTTTTTAAGATTTTATTTATTTGAGAGACAGAGTGAGAGAGAGAGAGCACAGGTGGGGAGGGAGGGAGAGGGAGAAGCAGACTCCCCTGCTGAGCAGGGAGCCTGATGCAGGGCTGGATCTCAGGACCGTGGGATCATGACCTGAGCCAAAGGCAGACACTTAACCAACTGAGCCACCCAGGTGCCCCTGAAGCTAAGGTTTTGAGCTTATGTAAGAATAGTATGAATTTGAACCTACATCTGGCTGACTCCAAAGCCCACAGTGTTTCCACTCTTTATCAGGAAGCCATATTTTCCCACAAAGTACTTCTTAATGTCATATTTCTGAATATGGAAATGAATGACATTTTAAAATGTTCTTAATATACCAGCTGTAATAAATAACACAGAATTTCTTTTTCTCTTGTGGATAACTTTTGGAAAATAAGGAGTAATTTTGAAATAAAGTTTTCCATATTTGGTCTCAGAGGAATTTGTAAGTTTCTACTAAACCTATTCAGATATTAAATTATGGAAAAGCACAATGAGCATGCTAGCCATAAAAATTATGTATGAATTGGTAAAAAAAAAAAACCCACAGAATTCTGTAATGCTGTACTTTTATTATGGGAAATGGTTTCTGAATAATAGCTTTTTCACACATTTGGAGAATAAGTAAATTTATGATTATTTGAAGCAAACTTCTTATTATCTATGTTCACTGAAAATCTCAAATAATTTTTAGCTACTTATGTTTCTGTGCTCCAAAAAAATTATAAAACAGCATATTTTGACCTGAAGATAGTAGAACTTGTTGATTTTTTTTCTTTTCCTTTTTTGTTTTCTCCTTTTAAAACTTAAATATAAATTGTTTGGCTTAGTTATTTGTTTGTTTTTCAAATTAGGAAAACAATTTTATAAAGAAAAAAATTTACAAATTGAACACAAAATCATAGACATTAATAAGATATACTATATTTGGTTAGATTACCTATTTCTATGGGTTTACTTTAGTCTGAATTCTAATAGAAGGAAAGGAGAAAGGAGAAAGGCTTCACATTGAAAATTGACCAGTAGTAGTGTCATGAGACAATTCTCTGGCATTTCTAAATGTTCTGGAAGTGTGGCAGTAACTACCCTTTTTTTCCAGACCATCTTTTAAAAAAATGTTTGTAGACCAAACAGCCTTACGAGATAAAGATGGTATCTCCTCTGAAGCAAAGGGCTGATTTGCTTGATGTCCAATATAACAGAGGTAATGTTTTCTCATCAGTACAAAAAGCAGCTGATTTGTAATGCATTATAAGGTATTTAGCTCCCTAAACTTAGGATGCTTCAGCTGTGACACAAACCTACCATGAGCTTAGTATCTACCTGGACTTTCTTCATTTCATGCTTGTTGAAATTAAGGGGCAAAGGGAACCACCACAAATATGCCGATACTCATGTTGCTTGCTATGCTCTGAATAATAAAGCCCTTTGTTCCTGACCCAGGAGTCTTGTGTCTTCTGCCAACATTCATAAAATGGTGCCAGGCTGGCCTTCTACCTGAGAGTATGATCAAATCTCAAAACCCTCAGAGTTCCTGATGTAGACAAGTTTTAATTTCTCAATTTAAGAAAGAAATGATTTGTAAACTTTATCCTATCTTCTTGATTGATTTGCGTTGCGGAATGCTGTCAGTAACCATGAGTGTGTACTTACTGCTTATCAGCTAAAGTTTTAAGAAACACAAAATTAAAATATTTTAGGACTGTAACAGTGTGTCAAATTTGCCTGGATGTGGCTATGATTTTAAGAGAGGTGTTGTGTGAATTAGCACAAACAAACCTTATCCCAGGAAACATGCAATTTTCTATTACAGAGAGAGAGAAAAAAGTCTTGAAATCATGCAGACCTTGCCTCAAAAATCAAAATTGTCATTTCTAAGGTTTGCATCCACCAGAAACAAGAAATGATAGAAGTTTCTGATTTATAGTACATAAATGATTTCATAAGTTTGCCTCACAGATTGGCAAGACATGTATTATTCCCACTTTACAATTGATGAAACTAAGATTTGAAGTGGTTTGTAATTTGTAATTCAATTCTCTCTCCACCACACAAAGCTATATTAAGTTTGCATCATTTATTTTATTTTATTTTATTATTTTTAAAAGATTTTATTTATTTATTTGACAAAGAGAGACACAACGAGAAAGGGAACACAAGCAGGGGGAGTAGGAGAGGGAGAAGCAGGCTTCCCGCTGATCAGGGAACCCATGCGGAGCTTGATCCCAGGACCCTGGGATCATGACCTGAGCTGAAGGCAGACGCTTAACGACTGAGCCACCCAGGCTCCCCTAAGCAGTATTTTAATAACCTATTTTTCCAACTGAGTGAAATATATCGAAAGCCAACTATGGTTAGTATTTCTTGTATATAGACTGAGAATCCTTTAGTTGTAAATGATACCTTGACTTTAGGAAAGATGCTTACAGTGAATGCATAGAAAACAAAAGATAAAAAAATTGTTAAAACTTAAAGTGACAAAACACTTTTGGACAAAGAAGCATTATATGAGTTTTATGATACTGGAATAGAGAAGTAAATTTGGACAGAAAAAGTGAAAGAATTAGACGGCTAACAAATGGTATAGAACTTCCATGTGGGAAAATAAAGAGGGATAGATGAATTTTTTTCTGAAACAAACAAATTCAGAATATAATTTAAGAACAATCTTACATGTGAACTTATTGTAACATGATCGCAATCTGATAGTACCTCTACATAGCTGACAGAATTGAAATCATATCATCTCTGGAAAAATATATTTTTATTTATAATAAAATAAGACACTATGAGTCAAACCAATAGAAAAATAGACATCACAAAAAAGTACAAATGATTTACATTAATTTATATTAGACACTGATTATAAGATAAATATGCTTACTTTAAGCAATAAAAGCTATCTTGGAAATATCTGCAAGGGAGAGCAGATTTGAGAAAACTGAATATAAATTTTAGAAATGAAAAATAAAATAATTGAAATTAAGATATATAATATGGGTTTACCTGGAGATCAGACAAAGCTGAAGAAATAAGGAACTTGAAAATTTTATGTGAGAAAATGTTATCTAGAATCTAGTGCAGAGAAACCAATAGATGAAAAAAAATAGGAAATAAAAATATATAGAGAAAGTTAGAGAAGGTTTAATTATGTCTAAATAGAATTCTGGAGGATAGGCAAGATAGAATGAGGAAATGGCCATATCCAGTAAGATAATGACTGAAAAATTTTCTGAACTGGATGACAAACATCATCAACAGATTCAAGAAATTGAATCATAAGCAGGATAAATTAAAAAATAACCCAGAGCTACTCATCAGAGTAAAACTTTATACAACAGAAAACAAAAAAAATCTTAGAAAAAGAGAACACATATTATCAATGAAGTTGTAGTTAGACTGACAGCTGATGTCTTAAAACCAACAAGAGAAGGTAGAAGAGAGTAGGATATCTTCAATGATCTGAAAGTTGTATGAATGAAAGTTACTGTCAAACTGAAATTCACCAGAATAAGAACAAAATACAGACATTTTCTTTTTTTTTTTTTTTTGAGGTACAAGTTTAAATTTTTTTTTGTTTTCAATCACGATTGTATATTTTTACTTATTTTTCATTTCTTTTATTTTTTTTCATCATAAGTATGTTCTTTAATCCCCATCCCCTATTTCCCTCATCCCCCCACCAACCTCCCCTCTGGTAACCATCAGTTTGTTCTCTATAGTTAAGAGTCTGTTTCTTGGTTTGTCTCTCTCTCTTTTTTCCCTTTGCTCATTTGTTTTGTTTCTTAAATTACATGTATGAGTGAGATCATATGGTATTTGTCTTTCTCTGACTGGCTTATTTCATTTAGTATTATCCCTCTCTAGCTGTATCCATGTTGTTGCAAATGGCAAGATTTCATTCTTTTCTATAGCTGAATAATATTCCATTGTATGTATATACAACATTTTCTTTATCCATTCATCTATTGACAGACACTTGGGATGCTTCCATAGTTTGGCTATTGTAAATAATGCTGCAATAAACATAGGGGTGCATGTGTTCCTTTGATTTAGTGTTTTTAAATTTTGGGGGTAAATACCCAGTAGTGTGATTCCTGGATCATATGGTGGTTCTATTTTTAATTTTTTGAAGTACCTCCCTATTGTTTTCCATGATGGCTGCACCAATTTGCATTCCCACCAACAGTGCAAGAAGCTTCCTTTTTCTCCACCTCCTTCAACACTTCTTGTCTCTTGTGGTTTTGATTTTAGTCATTCTGACAAGTGTGAAGTGATACTGCATTGTAGTTTTGATGTGTATTTCCCTGATGATAAGTAATGTTGAGCATCTTTTCATGTTTCTGTTGGCCATCTGTATGTCTTCTTTGAAGAAATGTCAGTTCATGTCTTCTGCCCATTTTTAATTGGATTATTTTGTTTTGGAGTGTTGAGTTGTATCAGTTCTTTATATATTTTGGATACTATCACTTTATCAGATATGTCACTTGCAAATATCATCTCCCATTTAGAAGGTTGCCTTTTGGTTTTGTATTTTCCTTTGCTGTGCAGAAACTTTTTATTTTGTTGTAGTCCCAATAGTTTATTTTTGCTTTTATTTCCCTTGCCTTAGGAGACCTATCTAAAAAATCTTGCTATGGCCGATGTCAGAGAGATTACTACCTGTGCTCTCTTCAAAGATTTTTATTGTTTCAGGTCTCTCATTTAACCCTTTAATCCATTTTGAGTTTATTTTTGTGTATAGTCAAAGTGGTCCAGTTTCATTCTTTTGCATGTGGCTGTTCAGTATTCCCAACACCATTTGTTGAAGAGACTGTCTTTTTCCCATTGTATATTCATTCCTCCTTTGTCAAAGATTAATTGACCATATAACCATGGCTTTACTTCTGGGCTCTCTGTTCTATTGATTGATGTGTCAATTTTTGTGCCAGTACTATACTGTTTTAATTACTACTGCTTTATAATATAACTAAGTGTGTGAAATTGTGATGCCTCCAGTTTTATTTTCCAAGGTTGCTTTGGCTATTTGAGGTCTTTATGGTTCCATACAAATTTTAGGATTGTTTTTTCTAGTCCTGTGAAAAATGTTATTGGTATTTTGAAAGGATTGCAATAATTGTGTAGATTGTTTTGGGTAGTGTAGACATTTTAACAATATTTGTTATTCCAATCCATGAGCATGGAATGTCTTTCCATTTCTTTGAGTCATCTTGAATTTTTTTCATCAGTATCTTAAAATTTTCAGAGTACAAATCTTTCACCTTTTTAGTTAAGTTTATTCCTAGATATTTTATTGTTTTTGGTATAATTATAAATGGGATAGTTTTCTTAATTTCACTTTCTGCTACTTCATTATTAGTGTATAGGAATGCAACATATTTCTGTACATTGATTTTGTATCCTGTGACTTTACTGATTTCATATATCAGTTCTAATAGTTATTGGTGGAGTCTTTAGGGTTTTCTATATGTAATATCATGTCATCTGTGTATAGTGAGAGTTTTCCGTCTTCCTTACCAATTTGGATGCCATTTATTTCTTTATGTTGTCTAATTGCTATGGCTAGGATTTCCAGTACTATGTTGAATGAGAGTGGTGAGAGAGGACAAACTTGTCTTGTTCCTGACCTTAGAGGAAAAGCTATCAGTTTTTCGCCATTGAGTATTGTTTTGGCTGTGGGTTTTTCATGTAAGGCTTTTATTGTGTTGAGATTTGTTCCCTCTAGGCCTACTTTGCAAAGCATTTTTATCATGAGTGGATGTTGTACTTTGTTGAATGTTTTTTTCTGCCTCTATTGAAATGATCATATGGAGTTTTTTATATATATATGTACCCTGATGTTTACTGTAGCACTATTTACAATAGCCAAGATATAGAAGCAACCCAAGTGTCCACTGATAGATGAATGTATAAAGAAATTATGGTATATACATATACAATGTAATATTACTCAGTCATAAAAAACAATGAAATCTTGCCATTCGTAACAACATGGATGGACTGAAAAGGCATAATGCCAAGTGAAATAAGTCAGACAGAGAAAGACAAATACTATATGATTTCATTATATATGAACCTAGAAAACAAAACAAATGAGCAAACAAATAAACAAAATAAAACAGAAACAGACTCATAAATACAGAGAACAAACTAATGGTTGCCAGAGGAGGATACATAAAATAGGTGAAAGGGGTTAATAGGTACAAATTTCCAGTTATACAATAAAAAATCATGAGGATGTAAAGTACAGCATAGGGAATATAGTCAATAAGATTGTAAGAACTTTGTATGGTGATGGATGGTAACTACACTTATTATGGTGAGCATATTATAAAGCATTTAATTGTTGAATTACTATGTTATGCATCAGAAACTAATATAATATTATATGTCAACTATTCTTCAGTTAAAAATAATTAAATACATAAATGGGAGAAATTTACTGGTCCAAAAAAATCCAAAAAACAAAAATGCCTTCGTCAGACCACCAGGTTTGAGTGCCTGACCCAGTATTACTACCTGTGAGCAAGTCACTAAACTCTTGCTGTGCCTCCCTTTTCATCCCTGGTTATAACTGTAACCTACTTCACTGAGTGGTTGTGAAGATTAACTGAGATAATGCATCTAGCATATTTAGAAGAAAGCCTGACACATGGTCAGGGCTCTAGAATGTTATTGGGTGGGTTACAGATTTGATCTCTTCAAATAAATACTCAGCATATCTAAGTGGAGCTTCATTACATCAACAGTAATCTGAGGGATGAAAATTTATACTCTTCTACTACAGGTCTCTACATTTAAATATTAATTTTTGGCGAGCAGAAATTCAGGTGCTAGAAATCACAGATAACTGAATATCAGAGATATATACATTGTCTCCCTAATAATACAAATCTAGGAATTTTGGGACGGCAATTATGGTAGCCTTTTTGAACTAGCATAATTAAAAAAGGGGGGAGGGTTAATAGAGCTGCAGTTGAACTTCAGGAAGCAAGAGAGTTAGAGCCTGGTATACCCTCAGGATTTCTTTCTCACTTGTCTCTGGCTTTACTCTTCCCTCTCACTGTTGACTGGCTCTCTGCTTCCCAGGCCACAGGGTAAAAAATACTTATTCTCAACAATTCCGAATTTAAATGTTAATGCTCCAGGCATCAGAGCAACAGAATGAATCAATTCAATCAGCTCTACCCATTCCCCCAGACCAACAGATTGGGTTACCTTATGTGACCCTTTTTGGCAAATATGCTTCCCATCCATGATCCTGTCAACTGTGACCCTTTAGTAAACATGCCCACTGGGCGTCCCTTTACAATGTGTGCATGGAGGGAAGGGGGAAGACCCAGAAAGGAGGGACTAAGAGTTAACCCAGAGGGTGTCTACTAACTGTTGGTCTATAAATCTCTGTTGGGACAGAGAAATTAGAAGTGCTAAAAACTACAGGTAATAAAGACAGTTCAGAGGAAATGAGAACTCTGAAATAATAATATAACAAAAATTTTATTAATTTAGGGCTTAGGACTTTATATCTTACTTCTGTCCAAAAACTGATAAGAATAAAAAAATGCTTGATTTACAGAATCTTATTTTACCACATAATTTGGGGAGGGGGCACATCCCATTAGTAAGGCAAAATGGCACAGCTGTGGTTTATGTCAAATCACATTTGACTATTGTTAAAATCAGTATTTGTGAATTATTAATATAGCATTTAGTGTCATCCTTGTGCAGGGACCATGCTAATCTCTGTATCATTTCAATTTTAGTATATGTGCTGCCGAAGCAAGCACTATTAATATAGCATTTACAACTGAATTCTTTTAAGAGACTATATTTCACCTTGTAGCTGATATTCAGCAAATGATTTTTTGTATATTTAATTTATCCTGCAATTGCTGACTGTGGGATTTAGAAAACCCTAAGTAAGATGTGTGTTTACTGCAAAGTTTAATGTCTATTCTCATCGTATAAGATCTAAAACTAAAGTTCCCTGTCCCTGATAAACAGATAAAGTAGCAATATGTGATCATATGGTTTTTACTCTTTTTCTTATTGATATGACATATCACGTTGATTGATTTGTGACTATTGAACAACCCTTGCATCCTGGGAATAAATACTACTTGATTGTGATGTATAATTTTTTTAGTGTATTGTTGGATTTGGTTTGATAATATTTTGTTGAGGGTTTTTGCATCTATATTCATGAGAGATAATGGCCTGTAGTACTCTTTTTGTTGTTGTGTCTTTATTTGGTTTTGGTATCAGGGTGATAGAGACATCACAGAATTTGGAGGTTTTCTTTCCTCTTCTATTTTTTTAGATAGTTTGAGAAGAATGGGTATTAACTACTTTAAATGTTTGGTAGAATTTGCCTGTGAAGTCATCTGGTCCTGGATTTTTGTTTGTTGAGAAGTTTTTGATTACTGATTCAATTTCATTGCCAGTTATTGGGCTATTCAAATTTTGTATTTCTTCCTGCTTTAATTTTGGTAAGTTATATCTTTCTAGGAATTTATCCATTTCTTCTAGGTTGTCCAATTTGTTGTCATATAGGTTTTAATAATATTCTGTTACAATGGTTTGTATTTCTGTGGTCTTGGTTGCTATTTCCTATCTTTCGTTGGTAATTTTGATTATTTGGGTCCTCTCTCTCTCTTTTTTTTTTTTTTTCCCTGATGAGTCTGGCTAGAGGCTTATCAATTTTGTTGATCTTTTTAAAGAACCAGCTCCTTGTTTCATTGACTGTTCTATTGTTTTTTTGTTTGTTTTTTAGTTGCTATATCATTTATTTCTGCTCTAATCTTGATCATTTCCTTCCTTTTGCTGGGTTGTGTTTTGTTTGTTCTTCTTCTTCTAGTTCTTTTAGGTGTAAGGTTAGGTTTTTTATTTGAGATTTTTCTTGCGTCCTGAGGTAGGCCTATATTGCTATAAACTTCCCACTTAGAACCACTTTTGCTGCATCCCAAAGATTTTGGACTGTTGTGTTTTAATTTTCATTTGTTTTCATGTAATTTTTTATTTCTTTGATTTCTTGATTGACCCATTCATTTTTTAGTAGCATGTTATTTAACCTCCATGAATTTGTGCTCTTTCCAGATTTTTTCTTGTGGTTCATTTCTAGTTTCATATCATTGTGGTCAGGAAAGATGCATGGTATGACTTCAATTTTTTGACTTTGTTGAGACATGTTTTTGGCCTAATATGTGATCTGTTCTGGAGAATGTTCCTTGTGCACTTGAAAAGAATGTGTATTCTACTGATTTAGGATGGCATGTTCTGAATATGTCTGTCAAATCTATCTGGTCCAGTGTATCATTCAGAGCCACTATTTCCTTGTTGATTTTCTACTTGGATGATCTGTCCATCAATGTAAGTGGGGTGTTAAAGTCCCTTGGTATTATTGTATTACTATCAATTATTTTTTATATTTGTTAGTAACTGTTTCATGTATCTGGGTGCTCCCATGGTGGGTGCATAAATATTTACCCTTGTTATATCCTCTTGTTGGATTGTCCCCTTTATTATTATATAGAGTCCTTTTGTCTCTTATTACGGTCTTTATTTTAAAGTCTATTTTGTCCAATGTAAGTATTGCTATGCCGGCTTTATTTTGGCATCCATTTGCATGATAAATGTTTCTCCATCCCCTCATTTTCAATCTGCAGGTGTCTTTCAGTCTGAATGAGTTTCTTATAGGCAGTATACAGATGGGTCAATTTTTTTCCCAATCCGTCACCTTATGTCTTTTGAATGGAGCATTTTTTCCATTTACATTCAAAGTAATTATTGATAGATATGTATTTATTGCCATTTTGTTACTTTTTTGTGGTTGTTTCTATAGATTTTCTGTTTCCTTTCTTCTCTTGCTCTCTTTCTTTAGGATATACTTAGATTCCTCTTTATTCTTTGCATATTTATTACTGGTTTTTAATTTGTGGTTACCATTAGGTTTGCATATAACATCTTTCATATAGCAGTCTATATAAGTTGATGATTGCTTCAGTTTAATCCCATTCTTTATTCCTCTCCTTCACCAATATTTTAGATATATGGTATCATATTTTACATCCTTTTATTTTATGAATCCCATGACTGATTCTGAAAGAAATATTTATTTTTACTGCTTTTGTGTTTTTTTTCTTTTTCATCCTCTCACGGTCTTCCTTTCTATTCAGAGTCCCCTTTAACATTTCTTGTTAATGGTCATGAACTCCTTTAGTTTTTGTATGTGTAAGAAAATCTTTATCTCTCCTTCTATTCTGAATGATAGTCTTGCTGGATAGAGTATTTTAGCTGCAGACTTTTCGCTTTCAGCACTTTGAATATATCACGCCACTCCTTTCTGGCCTGCAGTTTCTGCTGAAAAATCTGCTTAGCACCTCATGGGGTTTCCCCTTATATGTAACTGACTCCTTTTCTCTTGCTGCTTTTAACATTTGTTCTTTATCACTACATTTTGTCATTTTAATTACTGTGTCTTGGTGTGGACCTCCTTAGGTTGAATTTCTGGGGGATCTCTTTGCCTCCAGGAACTGGATATATTTCCTTTCCCAGATTAGGGAAAATTTTCAGCTATTATTTCTTCAAATAAATTTTCTGCTCCCTTATCTTGCTCTTCTTCTGCTGAGATCCCAACAATGTGGATGTTATTACACTTGATGCAGTCACTGAGTTCCCCGAAACTATTCTCAATTTGCATAATTCTCTTTCCTCTCCTTTGCTCAGTTTTGTTACTTTCCATTACTCTGTCTTCCAGGTCATTAATTCATTCCTCTCTTTCATCTAGCCTGCTATTTATTTCATCAAGTGTATTTTTAATTTCATTTATCATGCTTTTCATCTCTGATTGGTTCTTTTTTTTGTATCTCTGTGTTAAGGGTCTCACCGATGTCCTCCACTTTTCTCTCCAGCACAGTGAGTATCTTTATGATCATACTTTAAATTCTCTATCAGGCATACTATTTATATCTGTTTTGCTTTGGTCTCTTGCTGTGATTTGGTCCTGTTCTTTCATTTGGAAGATGTTTCCCTGTCTTCTCATTTTGTCTGACTTTCTGTGTCTGTTTCTATGTGTTAGGAAAGTCGGCTACTTCTCTTGCTCTTATTGATAATACCCTTATGAAGAAGAGGTCCTGTAGTGCCCTGCAATGCAGTGTTCCCTGTTTCTCCAGGGCCTGGTGCTGCAGGGAGTGTCTCCTTTGTGTGTTGCATATGCTCTGCTATTGAGTCTTGGCCTCTTTTTCCTTCAAGTCAGTGGTCTGCAGAGGCTCTTTTTGTGTCTTATGGCCAGCAAGGTGTGTAGTGGTCTGCCTATGAAAGATCTGCCCCTGCCACCTCTGGAACTGAGGTCCTGCACAACATGTGGGTCAGGATATGTGGTGTTAACAAGGTTTGCACCAGTCTTCTGAAGATGGGACCTGCGGCACTGGGACTGAAGAGAGAATGACTGGGAAGGGCGGATCCACTTAAGTACAGGGCTTGGTGCAAACAAAAATTGAGTGTTGGCACCATGCTGTTTTCCACAGGTGACTGTTGTTTATGGTGGAGGGGAGGGGAAGGGAATGGCACCTGACAGCTCCTTTGTTCCTGGAGAGGTCTCCCCATGATTCCTGTCTTTCTGGGTCACAGTTTGAGATGAGCAGATCACTCTCCCTCCCATCTGCCCCTGGTGTTTTTCAAATGCTGGGTCTACACTGTAACTGCATGGGCTGTTTGCCATGCTGTCTTTTTAAGTGTGGGGGCTCCACTTCCTAAGGCTGTCTGCACTCTCCAGAGCCAAGCCCAGTGATTTTTAAAATTCCAGGCTTTAAGCCCACTGGTTTTAAGAACTCTCAAAATTCAGCCCCTTTCACTTTCAAATGGCAAGTATTATGGAAATTTGTCCTCCCTGTTTGTGGGCTCCCTGGTGTGAGTCTGTTTTCTACTCTTCTCTGTGCCACCAGCTCCCTCCCTAAAGCGGACATCCACAGTCTGTTTCATTCTCCTGTGCCTTCATTCTTCTTTCCTTCTTTGATGTGGCCTCTTCCCTGCCATTAGTTTTGGAGTTTGTTCTGCCAGTCTTTGGGTCATTTTCTGGGTTATTTATGCTGATTATGGTTGTTATCTAGTTGCATCCATTGGAAGTGGTGAGCTTAGGGTCCTCTTACTCTGCCATCTTTCCAGCTGACCTCACCATAGACATTTTCATATTAACAAAAACTGAGTTTGCTACTAATAGACACTTATTGAAGAAACTTATTTAAAGGGACAGTCCTTTTCTCAAGAAAATCCCAGATGAAAAATCCATGTGCCAAGAAGATAGAAAAAAATAAGAAATAGGAAATATGTTGGTAAAATCAAACATAAATTGACAGTATGAATAGCAATAATCACATCTTGTGAAATTAAATGTCACAAGTGAAATTAAATGTCACAAGTCAAATCAGAGAAAATTTACCTATAAGTCAAAATGGAGCTAAGTTGAGTTAAAATATTCTATGATTCTTAAATTCCCTAGGAGGAGGAAAAATTGGTTAATTTTAGATTATGTTAACCATATATATTATGATTTCCAGGATAAAAACTAAAATGAATATATACAAACAATGTTATTTCCACACTAGTGGGAAAAAGCAAACAGAACAATAAAATAAAAGAAGCACTCAATCCAAAATGAAGCCAAGAAAGTGAAGAAAAAGAACATAGTATATTCAGGGGTGCCTGGATAGCTCAGTTGTTTAAGCATCTGAATTTTGATTTTGGCTCAGGTCATGATCGCAGGGTCATAAGATCAAGCCCCACATCAGGTTCCACTCTGTCAGTGGAACCTGCTTAAGATTCTCTCTCTCCCTCTCCCTCTTCACTTCCCCCACCATTCTCCCTCTCAAAAAACAAAAACAAAACAAAACATAGTGTATTCAGGCAAATAGAAAACACAAAATAAGAAAATAAGATACACACACACATATCTTATATATACATACTTAAGTGTGTGTGTGTATACAAACTCAAATATACCAGTACTTACCTTACATGTAAATAGTTAAATAACTTAGCTAGCAGATAACTATTGCTTCTAGATTTTTTTTAATTCAAAAGCCAAACTTAAATTCTAAAGGTACAATAAGTTTGAAAGCAAAATGATGGGAAAAATAGACCACAAAAACACTAACCAGAAGAAAGCTGGCATCCTTACATTAATGTAAGAAAAAACAGTCTTTAGGGAGAAATGAAAGCATTACTAAACTAAGCGAAATTAAAAAAATATTTTTAACTTAATGGAAATTAATGAAAACACCACTTATAAAATGTGTGGGATGCAACAAAAGCAGTGCTTAGAGGGAAATTTGTAACAAAGAGTGCATACATTAGAAAAGAAGAAAGATGTAAAATCCATCATCTAAGTTTCTACCTTAAGGAACTTGGAAGAGTAGAGTAAATTAAATCAAAAAGTAAGCAGAAGAAAAAAAAAGAATTAGAAAAGAAATCAACAAAATTGTAAATGGGAATTCAATAGAGAGTATCAATGAAACCCAAAGCTCGTCCTTTGAAAAGATCAATAAGGTTAATAAGGTTAATAAGCCTCTGGCCAGGCTAAATAAGAAGGAAAAAAAAAAGGACACAAATTACTAATATCAGAAATAAAAGAGGGGACATCACTACTGATTATATGGACAGTAAAAATATAATAAAGGTATGCTATGAATAATTCTATGCCCATAAATATGATTACTTAGATGAAATGGACCAATTCTTTGGGACACAATTTGCTAAAACTTGCATAAGAAAAAGACAAGCTGAATAGGCCTATATCTATTAAATAAAATTGAATAAAAAATTAATCACCTTCCAAAATGGAAAGTACCAGGCCTAGAAGGGTTCCTGGTGAATTCTATCAAACATTTAGGAAAGAAATTATACAAATTCTCTATAATCTCTTTCAAAGGATAGAAGCAGAAGGGATACTTTCTAATTCATCTGTAAGGACAGAATTAACCTCATACTAAAGACAGACAAAGACTACACAAGAAAAGAAAACTACAGATTTTCAAAAATGTGATACAGAAAATCCTCAATAAAATACTAGCAAATCAAATCCAACAATTTATAAAGAAAATTATACACATTTACTTTATCTAATGACCAATTGGGATTTATCCCATATATGTAGAGCTGGTTAAACATTCAAAAATCATGGGGCAACTGGGTGGCTCAGTCAGTTAAGTGTCTGCCTTTGCTCAGATCATGATCCTGGGGTCTTAGGATCGAGCCCTGCATTGGGCTCTCTGCTCAGTGGAGAGTCTGCTTCTCCCTCTACCCTCCCTCCTGCTCATACTCTCTCTCTTTCAAATAAATAATCCTAAAAAAAAAAAAAAAATTCAAAAATCAGTGTGCCCATCACATCAACAGGCTAAAAAAGAAAAATCATATATCTATAGAAGCAAAAAGACATTTCACAAAACCCACATATTTATGATAAAAACTCAATAAACCAGGAATAGAGGGGAAATTCTTCAACTTGATAAAGAATTTTTACAAAACCCCTACAGTTAACATCATACTTAATGGTAAGAAATACAATGTTTTCCCACTAAGATCAGGTACAAGACAAGGATATTGACTCTGACCACTTCTTTTCAACCTTGTACTGGAAATCCTAACTAATGCAATATACAAGAAAAGAAAATAAAATGTATACAGAAGAGGAAGAAAGAAATGAATTTTTTTCAGATGACATGATCATCTATATAGAAAATTTGAAAGAAGCGACAAGAAAACTTCTGAAACTAATAAGCAATTATAGCAAAGCTTCAGATGTAGGGTTAATATATAAGAGCCAATCACTTTCTTATATACTAGTAATGAATAAGTGAAGTTTGAAGTTAAAAACACAAAACCATTTACATTGCCACCCCCAATTTAAATGCTTAGGTATAAATCTAATAAAATATGTATAAATTCTGTATGAGAAAAGCTACAAAACTTTGATGAAATAAATCAAAGAACTCAATATAATTGATAAATATGCAATGTTCCTGGATAAAAAAAACTCAATATTAGCAAGATTTCAGTGCTTCTTAACTTGATTTATAGGTTAAATGAAATCCTAGCAAGTCATTTTGTGGATATTAACAAACTGATTCTAAAATTTATATAAAGAGGCAAAATGCTCAGGATAGCCAACACAATATTGAAGGAAAAGAACAAATTTAGAGGACTGACAATATTTGACTTCAAGATTTGCTGTAAACCTACAGTGTGGTATTGGCAAAAGAATTCTTAATCTCAGGAAACAAACTGAGGGTTGCTGGAGTGGTGGGGGGCGGGAGGGATGGGGTGGCTGGGTGATAGACACTGGGGAGGGTATGTGCTTTGGTGAGCGCTGTGAATTGTGCAAGACTGTTGAATCACAGATCTGTACTTCTGAAACAAATAATGCAATATATGTTAAGAAAAAAAAAGAAGAAGAAGATACCAGGAGGGGAAGAATGAAGGGGAGTAAGTCAGAGGGGGAGACGAACCATGAGAGACGATGGACTCTGAAGAACAAACTGAGGGTTCTAGAGGGGAGGGGGTGGGGGGGAATGGGTTAGCCTGGTGATGGGTATTAAAGAGGGCACATTCTGCATGGAGCACTGGGTGTTATACACAAACAATGAATCATGGAACACTGCATCAAAAACTAATGATGTAATGTATGGTGATTAACATAACAATAAAAAATTTAAAAAAAGAATCAACACCAATACTTCATAAAGTCTTATAAAAAACAGAAGAAGAGAGAACTCTTACTAACTTATTCTATTACCCTGACACCCAAACCAGGTAAAGACATCACATGAAAACCAGAGACCAGTATCTATTATCAACACAGATGAAAATACCTCAAAAAAACACTGGCAGACTGAATCCAGTAATAAGTGATAAAAAAAAAAATCACATGTTATGACCTAGTGTGATTTATCCCAGTAACACAAATTTGGTTCCACATATGTAATCAGTCAATGGAATACACCATATTAATAAAATAAAGGACAAAAGAAATACATGATCATCTCAGTAGACACAGTAAAACCATTTGACAAAATCTAACACTTTTCATAAAAAAAAACACTCAACAAATTAGAATAGAATCTGATAGATTCTAGAATAGATCCTGGTGGCTCAGTCAGCTAAGCATCCAACTCTCAATCTCAGCTCAGGTTTGGATCTCAGGGTAATGAATTCAATCCCTGCACTGGGCTCCACGCTGGGTGTGGAATCTACTTAAAAAAAAAAAAAAAAGAGAGAGACTCTGATAAAAGGCACCTGTAAACATACAGCTAACATCATACTTAATATATGGTAAAAGATGACAGCTTCCTTCCCCAAATCAGGAACAAGATAAGTATGTCTCACTCCTATCAACATTGTACTGGAGATTCTACCTGGGATATTTAGGTGAGAAAAAGAAATAAAAAGCATCCGAATTGGAAAGAAAAAAAAAAAGAATAAACAAGTAAGTAATGGAAAAGAATATAGACAACCCAGAAATAGACCCACACAAATATGGTCAACTGATCTTTGATGAAGGAGCAAAGATAATACAACAGAGTAAAGATTGTCTTTTCAACAAATGGTGGAAGAACAAAGTGGATATCCTCATATTAAAAAAAAATGAATCTAGACACAGACATTATACCACTTACAAAATTTAACTCAAAATAGATCACAGACCTAAATGTAAAATGCAAAACTCTAAGACTCCTAGAATATAACACAGAAGAAAATCTAGATTTAGGTGACCTTGGGCATAGCTATGACTTTTTAGATACAACACTAGTGGCACAATACATGAGACATAATTGATAAGTTGGACTTCAATAAAATTAAAAATTTGTGTTCTGCTGAAGACAATGTCAAGAGAATGAGAAGACAAGCCATAGACTTGGAGAAAATATTTGCAAAACATTTATCTAATTAATGGTCACTATCAAAAATATACAAAGAACTCCTAAATCTCAACAAAAAGAAAATGAATAACACAGTTTAAAAAATGGGCAAATGACCTGAAGGACACTTCACCACAGATGGCAAATAAGCATATGAAAAGATATACCACATCCTATGTCCTCAAGGAAATGCAAATTACAACAAGATATCACTTTACACCTATTAGAATGGCCAAAATCTGGAATGATGACAACACCAAATTCTGACAAGGACATGGAGCAAGGGAACTCTTTCATTGCTGATAGGAGTGCAAAATGTTCAGCCACTTTGGAAGACAGTTTGGAACTTTCTTATAAAACTAGAAATAATAGGGCACCTGGGTGGCTCAGTCAGTTGTGTCTGCCTTCAGCTCAGGTCATGTTCTCAGGGTCCTGGGATTGAGTCCCTCATCAGGCTCCCTGCTCAGTGGGGAGTCTGCTTCTCCCTCTCTCTCTCTCTGCCTCTCCCCACTGCTTGTGCTCTCATTTGCTCTCTCTCTCTCAAATGAATGAATATCTTTAATAAAAAAAAAAAACTAGAAATATTTTTACTGAATGATCCAGCAATCTCACTCTTTGGTATTTATTCAAGTGAATTGAAAACTTATGTCCACACAGAAATCTGCACACACATATTTTTAGCAGCTTTATTCATAATTGCCAAAATTTAAAAGCAACAAAGACATCCTTCAGTAGATAAATGAATAAACTGTAGCACATCAGACAATGGAATATTATTCAACAATGAAAATAGATGAGCTACTAAGCCATGAAAAGACATGGAGGAACATTAAATGCATTTTACTAAGTGAAAGAAGCCAACCTGAAAAGTCTATTATATATATGATTCCAACTATGTGACATTCTGGAAAAGGTAAAACTATGGGGATAGTAAAAAGATCAGAGTTGCCAGGGGCCAGGATTGGGGAGAAGGGGTCAAGAGGCAGAGCACAGAAGATTTCTAGAGCAGTGAAAACTACTCTGCATGATACCATAGTGATGGATACATTGTCATTATATATTTGTCCAAACTCACAGAAAGTATAACATCAAGAGTGAACCCTAATATAAACTATGGACTTTGAATGATTATGATGTCTCAGTGTAGGTTCATAGATTATAACAAAGGTACCACTGTGGTGGGGAGTAGAAGTATGTCGATAATGGGAGAGGTTTTGAATATGTAAGGGAAGGGAGTATATAGAGAAATGTCTATACCTTCAAATTTTGTTTTAAAAACCTAAAACTGCTCTAAAAAAATGAATGTTGTTATTTTTTAAATGATATAAAGCAAAGATTAAGGAAGTACCAAAGAGAAGTCAAAAATTCCAAACTATATTATATCTTTCTTATTAATTTATAGAACAAGCACTCAAAAAATCAGTAAGGACGTGGTTTGATAAACCAATTTAATAACATTGCTTAAAGCACATATACAAAACAACAACTGGAAGAAGCACACACAAGACATTTACAAAACTTTTGACTTATACTGGCCTTAAATCAGGTCTCAAAAATTACTTGAGGATTGAGGGACACCTGGGTGGCTCAGTCATTAAGTGTCTGCCTTTGGCTCAGGTCATGATCCCAGGGTCTTGGGATTGAGCCCCACATCGGGCTCCCTGCTCAGCAGGAAGCCTGCCTCTCCTTCTCCCTCTCCCACTCCCCCTGCTTGTGTTCCCTCTCTAGCTGTGTCTCTCTCTGTCAAATAAATAAATAAAATATTTTAAAAAATTACTTAAGGATTGAAATCATGTGCACTATGTTTTTTTGAATATAATGCTAATAAATTATAAATGATTGATACCAATAATACTAATGATGATAGTACTAATAATGAACTAATACTATAAATGAATGATAAATCAATATAACTAGATAATCTTTATTCTCTTGGAAATTAGGAAACATCTGAAAAATTCATGGTCAAAAAATCATAAATATTTAAAAAAATAACTAAATAATAAAAAATCTATATATCATAATATAAAAGCAATAGCCAATGAAATTTTTTAAAGTAAAACAATTCATCAATAAAGCTAAATTTTTTGAAAGAAATTTGATGAATTCCTGGCAAGTCTGATTATGAAAATAAAAGAGAAAGCACAAATAATCAGTATTAGGAATGAAAATGAGGCAGGATGACAAATGATACAGACTAAAACTATAGTAAGGAAATATTGTGAACAACCCTATGGCAGTACATTTGAAAATTTGGAGAAAATGATCAAGTCTTAGAAAAATATGATACCGAAACTAACCTTAACTCTAATCTTAAACCTAGCATTATAGGCAAGCAACCAGGAAGGAAAAAAATTTCAACCTGTGACAGTATTTTTTTTTTTTATTTTGTTAGTTAACATACAGTGCAGTATTGGTTTCTGGGGTAGAATTCAGTGATTCATCACTTACATACAACCCCCAGTGTTCATCACAAGTGCCCTCTTTAATACCCATCCCCCACCCACCTCTCTCCATCCATCCTCAGTTTGTTCTCTATCATTAAGAGTCACTGTGGCTTGTTTCCCTCTCCCAAATGTCCATCAACTGATGAATGGATAAAGAAGATGTGATAGTATATTTTTTTAATTTTATTTTATTATGTTAGTCACCATACATTACATCATTGATTTTTGATGTAGTGTTCCATGATTCATTGTTTGCGTATAACACCCAGTGCTCCATGCAATACGTGCCCTTCTTAATACCCATCACCAGGCTAACCCATCCCCCCAACCCCCTCCCCTCTAGAACCCTCAGTTTGTTTCTCAGAGTCCATAGTCTCTCATCGTTTGTCTCCCCCTCTGATTTCTCCCCTTTCATTTTTCCCTTCCTACTATCTCCCTTTTTTTTAAACATATAATGTATTATTTGTTTCAGAGGTAAGGTCTGTGATTCATCAGTCTTACACAATTCACAGCGCTGTGATAGTATTTTTAAAATTATATGCCAAAGAAAGTGTCTCACAAAATATGTGCAAGACCTTATCAGGAAAATTGTAAAACTCTATCAAGAATGTTAAAGAAAAACTAAATAAATCTATGAATTGAAAGACTAAACTTCAAAGATTTAAATTGTTCCAAAATTAACAGTGGATTATGTAAGACTGTTGAATCACAGACCTGTACCTCTGAAACAAATAATACATTATATGCTAAAAAAGAAGAAGAAGAAGAAGAAGAAGAAGAAGAAGAGAAGGAGAAAGGAGGAGGAGGAGGAGGAGGAGAAGAAGAAGGAGAAGGAGAAGAAGATAGCAGGAGGGGAAGAATGAAGTGGGGGAAATTGGAGGGGGACACAAACCACGAGAGACTGTGGATTCTGAGAAAGAAACTGAGGGTTCTGGAGGGGGGGGTGGGCGGGTTAGCCTGATGATGGGTATCTGCATGGAACACTGGGTGTTATACGCAAACAATGGATCATGGAACACTGCACCAAAAACTAATGATGTAATATATGGTGATTAACATAACATAATAAAAAATAAATAAATAAAATAAAACAAAAAACAAAATTAACAGTGGATACTATGCAATCTCAATTAAATCACAAGAGGTATTTATGGGTATTGACAAGAAGAATCTAATTTGTATAGAAAGTCAAAATCTGCAAATAGTCAAGAGACACTCAACAGGGTGAACAAATTGGGAGAACTTGTCAAACACCATTATTAATAAACTCTTATTATAGAGTTGATGCAAATAAGACAGTGAATACATTGTGTGGCATGGTATTGTATGGTATGGATGGTATGATATGGATGGGATGAGATGAGATAGGATGGGATGGTAGTAATTCTAAGATAGGGTAGGGTAGGGTAAAATAAAATAGTAGAGAAAAATGACAACTGATAGGCATATAATTGATATTATAAGACAGATTATATTCTAAATCAGTGGGCAATAGATAGACTTTTCAATAAATCTTACTTAAATGATTATCTGTACTGAAAAGTTATGTCCACATTAAAGACCTAAATATAAGAAGCAAAAATATAAAATTTACCGAAGACAATGTAGAAGAATATAAAATTGGATATGGAATTATTTCTTTAAAAATACTCGTCATCTTGATAAATATATTTACATTAAAATTAAAAATCTCTATAAATCCAAAATTGTCATAATAGTAGTGAAACAACAACACAAAGAGATGGAGAAGGTATTTGTCACACATATAACCAACAAAGGTCTCATATCCAAAATATATAAATAATTCCTAAAAGTCATTAAAATACAAATAGCCTAATAAAAAAATAAACAAGAAGCTCTAACATATTTTTCACAAAAGAAGAAATCCAAGTAATTTGTGAACATATAAAAAGGTGCTTAATCTCATTTTGTAGCAGAGAAATGCAAATTAAATCTGCAAAGTAAAAAAAAAAAAAAAGCCTAAAAAAACTAATTGTTGGAAAACACATAACTAATAAGACTCATATTTTGCTGATTGAAGTACAATTTGGTACAACCATTTGGAAAACAATTTTACATGCAGTGGACTTGAAGATATGCATTTATATGATCCTTCAATTACATTCCTAAATGCTTGCTGTATAGAAACTTGTACAAGGATAGTCAGAGTAGTGTTTTTCTTAATAGTCCAAAACTGGAAACAGCCCATGTGTCCAACAACAATGGAATAGATAAACTGTAATACCTCCATACAGTGGAATATAGTACAGTGCTGAAACTACATGTATACACAGCAACAAAGATGAATCTCAAAACAATCTTGAACAAATGAACACAAGAGAATACCTACAGAATTGTAGCAAGCAAAGCTTGCTTAATACATAGATCAGAAAAATTATAAAGCAAATCAAGAAAGTCAAGGTTATAAAATTTAGCATAGTGGTTATCCCTGAGAGAAGAGACTTTAGAACAGGACTTCTCATGTGCAAGCTGTGTTCTATTTTTTTTAATGATTAGAGGTCAAATGGAATATGTATTTATATTTGTATTTATATAATAATTTTAAACAATTTATGCATAATTTATATAATATATAATCTTTACATACTTATAATTACTGATGAATCCTAAAATTGTAAACACCTGCTATATGCAATATTTTGTGTACATTGTATATATCACAACAAAATAAAATGATAAAAAGAGCTTTCTGTGCTCACTTGGCAACACATATACTAAAATTGGAATGATACAGAGAAAATTAGCATGGACTCTGCACAAGGATAAAATGCAGAGTCATAAAGTGTTCCATATTTTGCTTTCCTTTCTAATGATGAATGACAAAACTATGTCTCTGATAAGCAAAGTGACTTGACCAATTGAAGTCCCTTCCAGCTTCAAACCCCACCCCCAATTTCCCCTTCAAAAAAAAAAGATGTTCCCCAAATCAATATTTATATAAGTAGTTTAAAGCTAAAAATTAATTTTGGGGGCCTGGGTGGCTCAGTCGGTTAAGCGGCTGCCTTCGGCTCAAGTCATGTTCCCAGGGTCCTGGGATCGAGTCCCGCATCGGGCTCCTTGCTAAGGAGGGAGTCTGCTTCTCCCTCTTCCTCTGCCTGCCACTCCCCCTGCTTGTTCTCTCTCTGTGTCTCTCGCAAATGAATAAATAAAATCTTTAAAAAAAATGAAGTTAATTTTGTAGGGAAGACTGGTAATGCCTTTCTTGACTTTTTTCCTCACTAGAGTATAAATAGATTAATAATACTTTTATCTAACTTTTCAATTAAAAGTGAAATCAATGAATGGAGGCCCTGATTCATTTACAAATGAACTTCTGCTACATAAAATAAAAATCTATCTTTCTAAACAAAATATAATGAAAGATAAAAATTCTGCCTTAAGAGTTCAACTCTTGATTTCGGCTCAGGTCATGATCTGAGGGTTGTGAGATTGAGCCTGGAGTTGGGCTCCATGCTGGTTGTGGAGCCTGCTTAAGATTCTCTCTCTCTCTCTCTCTCTCTCCCTGACCCGCCCCACCCTCTCTCTCTCTCTTTCTGTAAAAAACAATTGTGAAAGAAAATTTTTACTTATATTTACTAGTTTTTTATAGTGCAAGCAGTATTTTGATATCTATTCAATATGTGATGTTAGCTCTGTCTGTAACAGAAGCATATCTGTATTCTTATTTGACAGGTAGAGAAATCATCAGAGGCAGAAATGTGTATGATAAGTATTTCTGTTTTGTAGCTATAAAAAAACAATGATTACAATGATACAAAAGATGTTTAATTGGATCCATCAAGCCTCTATCATTAGTGTATCAATATAATACCACTTACTGACTTCTTTTGAAATAAAACTAGTAAAGGAAATCAACCATATATTTGGCTCATGATTAATAAATATACATAAATGAGTAGAATTAGTGATGTCTTTTTACCAAGAGCAGAAGCTTTTATATATGTCAAGAACCTGAAGTCCAACTATACAAACAAACAAAGCAAAAAGCAGGTGGCAGTACGACCTGTTATACACTATGACCACGTTATTTTGAAAGCCAACCTACTTTCATCATCTGCCTCTCCATTATTCTATTGGGTGGGCCCTAGTTTGGATGACCTACTGTATTAACACTCCCTAAGGGAGTCTAGGTTGGATAGGGGAATATTTTCCAAGAGTAATTAAATTGAGAGAGTGAAACAGGAGAGAATCATGTCAATGGAAACTCCTTCATGGTTATTACTGAGCAATTGCTAAAAATTATTTGAAATAACTTGAAATCAATTAGGACTGTGTATCCTTGTTATCTTTTGGAAATTAACTTTTATTTTTTAAAGACACACTAAAATCCTCGTATATTATGAAATAAAATACATTTTAAAAAAATACCTGTTATAGATTTGGAATTCTTTGAACAAGGACTTCCTGGACTCCCCCCAGAAAATTGTTCTGTCTAGTTTTGTGGTTAATCCTGGGATCCTTCCAGTGACCCCGTGGAACCTTGATGTTGGCCTGGATTTAGAGACTCTTACAGATAGTCTCACCTCCAGGATAGCTAAGTCTCGGCCCATGGCAACTGAGATAGCATTAACATTATGCATAATCTTAATGAACCATAAGAGTTCATTTAACTTAAAAAATAGCAAAATGGCTAGAGTTATTAAATCCTTAATATATGTTAGGCATTATACATGTTCTATTACTTTATATTATCATATACATTTTAGGAGAAAAAACTGAGGCAGAGAGAAGGTAGGTAATTTGCCCAACATTACACAGTTAGTAAGTGAAAAAAAATTTATTACATGCAAGATAGATGTGAGGCAGATAAATGACTAAAGTGTAGACTCTTCAATATAGACTGAATTAATTTATCCTAGAATTAATTTTTCATATGTCACAATTCCAGAGCCTCTTCTAGTGAAAAATTAAGTGGTGTGCCAGATTCATTGGAAATGTAAAATGCAATCTTAGACAATGACTCCTGGGTAGTTCTAAAAGTAATATCCTGTTAACACCTATTGTAACTTAGAAATGGGTAAATCTGCCAATGCCATGACAGTGAAGGATCAGTATTACTTATTTTTCTTTTTATCTCAGGTTCCAATACAGCTTGGCATAGCACTGTTACTGATCCTGTCATTTAAAACTTTTACATTTTGTTTAGGATTTTTGCATTAGTTTTTAAAATATTACATTAAAATATTATTTACCTTGATTCCTGAGATTTTTGTTGTCTCCTTAAATTTTGTGCCTAAAGTAAAATATTTCATTTGACCCACTTGACTTACCCTAGTCCTGGTTCTAGTTAACAGCAAACATGGAGACACATTATACATTAATATGACTATACATATGACTACATGACTTTAACAACCTGCAATTTTCTTGACTTTTATGGCTCTCACAGAAGAAACTAAAGAACCACTCTTTATGTAGTATTTGGTGCTTTACTATAAAGATAGTGAAGAGTTTAAATTCAACTGTCCAATAGAAATGGCAAAGCATATCCTTTCAAGTAGAATCATATATAAGTTGAATACAGAAGACTTGTTATAATTGGTTAATATGCACAACTACATTGACTTTGTGAAAGAATGTTTCTGTTATTCCAGAGGGATTCACTTAAATATAGCAATTCTATAATATTGAAATTTGTATCTGCAAAATCTATAGATTTTAAAAGACAATTTAGTAACTAACTTCTTTACTTTCCTAAAGATCATTCGTATACTTTATGTATCACCCAACCCCCAAACAGACAAATTTTGAGAATTAATTTAAATGTCAGAAACTAGCAAGTATTTTTCATTCTAATACTTTTTTTTTTAGCCTCCCTACCATAAAATATAGTGAAATATGTAAAGGAGTGATTAGTGCTGCTGTTAGCCTTTGACCCTTACATACAGCGTTGGCTCTATTCCCAAAATTTCTGTTTTTAAAGTTTTGCAACAACAATCCTCTTCTTTATTCATGAAGTCATTTTCCTTAGTGATCAATTACATACTTGAATATATTTTAAAAGAATAGGAATGTTGCTTGTCACACACAAATGGATCTTAGAGAGTTACTGGTTTCATGCCAATGCCATCAACTTTCCAGCAACAGATTGGATTGGTTAAGGAAGAAGCCATAAACACCCTATCAACAAGTATTTATACAGATGTTAATGAATTTAAAATTCTGTTAGTGTAACATTTATGCCAAACTCCAATTTTATTTGTGCTTTATTTGTGAGGTATGATGCAATAACTTCTTTTAATAAACATGTACAGACCACTTATACTTTAAAATGGAAACATATTTTTAGTGTTTCCAGCATGAGATACATAGAATCAGCCATTTATCAAAGTTACCAAAAACATTTCCATTTCACATAGCATTTTGCTCATCACACAACTATGTCCTCCAAAAGCTTTTGGTAAAGAGATGAACTCATTTCTACCCATGAAACCAATAATACGTTTTTATTATATTACTAAGAAAGACCATTAAAGGAAAGGAAAATAGTCATGGGAAAGTTGCCATATGTATTTAAAATATAAATAATTAGCTTTTTTTGTGTGTTTCCCAAATGATAATTGAATCTTAATCTCCCTCTATGTAGGATATTTATGCTATACTAGTAATTTAGAAAACATTCATTTGAAGCATATGGGTTTAATGAACACTTATTTTGTTTTTCATGAAGAAAAGAATAATATTTCCATTAATTTCAAAAGAGACTTCATTTCTTTCAGTGAACTTCTTAAAGCTGAACTGCTTTCCTCTAGGATTGTGTACACTGTAGACATTTTATAAAGTAGCCTTATATGATATAGTAGTTTTTTTTTTAATTTGCCATCCTTCATTGTCAATTTTTATCTCAAACTAGTTATGACTTTCAGAGCTAAAGTTTCTATTATAATGATTAAGTTAATTATGTACAGGAATGTATTACCCTCCACAATGCACAGGTTTGTCTACATGCTAAAAATCTAAACTCCAGCTCTACATTTGTCCGGGCACTGACAGACCATTAATCAACTATGACAATTATTCCATTATTTCACAAATATTTTTGAGCACCATCCTACTGTGTACCCCTTAAAGAGCTTATTTATAGTAGGCAAAACTGGCACATGAATAGGAAATTAAAATATGATGTAACAAATGCTATCATGGAGTCTCTATAGGAACCTTTAGAGGGCATCTCCAACTTAATTTGAGTAAGAAATGCAGTGTTGGAAGATCAAGGACTTAGCCCAAAGAATGTAATTTCTAAACTGTCATGTCATGAAGACATGAAGCAAAAAACACCATTGGCAAAGTGGGCAATCTAAAGCATAGGCCTATAGGCAAAAGAGAACATTTTGAGTAATTCTAACATATCTGAGTGACTGAGGCAAGAACCTAACAGATGTGTCTGAAGGTATATGCATGGCTTGTATGCTATGCAAAAAAAAGAAAAGAAAAAGAAAAAAATTGAACATTATCCAAAGGCAATGGGGAACTAGGAGTTTAACCTATAAAGCAGTGTAATTAGATTTGTATTTTAGCTAGGCCATTTGGAGTATGGAGGTGTGTACATGGAAGCAAGACCAAAGCAAAGCAAAACGAAACAAAACCAAAAAACAAAAACAAAAAAACAGTGAGAGGGCTCTTCAGAAGAAATGATGATAGCCTCACATAAAATAGTGGCAACAGAAATCCAGGAAATTTGAGATTGAAAAGAATTTAGGAGGTAAAATATGCAGTTTTAGGGTGAGGATGAATGCTGGTTCAGTACAAGACTCTGGTTTCTGACTTATATATTGACAATGATGGTAGCATTATGGGACCTTGGAAAAGGTAGGATAATACATGAGTTCAGCTTTTTTACATACTCAATTTATATTATCTGTGGGATGTCTAAGTGTCAAAGCTTTGGATGAATACATGTTTCAAAAGGAAAAATGAAGGTGATTGAAGAAGTTGAATGAATATCCTCATACAGGAAAAGTATAGCCTAAGAGTAAATGGGGCCAGGTTCAAACCCCAAAAAAGAATCCTGAGATCAGAAGGGATGACAAGGGAAGAGGAGCCCTTGAAGGAGACTGGGGTTTAGACAAAAGGTCAGAGAAAAAACAAGGAGGTATAATGAAAAAAATCCAAAGGAAATAAGACTTTTAAGAAGGAAGGACCAGACAAGAATGTATAATAATATCATAGAGGAGTCAGTAAGAAAATAACTTCAAAAAGTCCTAAGGATTTAGCAATCTTAGTCATCTTGATGTGAACAGTTCCAGTGAAGAAGAAGGCATCTTTTTTTTTTTTAAGATTTTATTTATTCATTTGAGACACAGAGATACAGAGAGAGAGCGAGAGAGCATGAGCAGGGAGAGAGGCAGAGGGAGAGGGAGAAGCAGGCCTCCTGCTGAGCCAGGAGTCCGATGTGGGGCTCGATCCCAGGACTCTGGGATCATGACCTGAGCCGAAGGCAGCCGCTTAACCGACTGAGCCACCCAGGTGCCCCGAAGAAGAAGGCATCTTGCAGTGAGCTGAAGCATGAATTGTAATAAGTCAACAGAGACTGGTCTTTGTCTACCATTTCAAGTTTATCTGATTAGGGAAGGAGAGAGAAGAGTAGTTAGAGGGGAAGGTAAAAGCCATTTTTGACAGATACTGGAAATACCAAAGAAAAGAAAATACTGATAAATAAGAGATCCTAGATTTTATGAAAAGGTTGGGATCCAGAGCAGAGTTGAAACACTGTGCTTGGGAGAAGGGGTGCCTCTTCTACTGTGAATGGTCAGAAAGGTACCTTTGCACTTACGTCACCATATACAAGGCTGCTCACTTCTTTCAAAATGGAGCCTGAAGTAAAATGGGTAGTGGGGATAGAAAGGAGGAGCCAGTTATTAGTGACATACCAAGCAGGTAGACTAGATCTAGTTTCTGATTAGATGTTGGTACTGTAAGGCATGAGCAGCCAAGGTTGATTGCAGAATACCTGGTCTGGATGACTTGTAAATTCAGGAGGCAAAACAGACTCAGTAGGATGATGATGGTCAAAACAAGTTGTGATTCTGAAGTTCAGCTGTATATGAGAACAGGAATAAAATAGAAGCTGAAGATACTTAGCTGCCAGCCCCATGAAGTAATACACAATATCCATCTGGTTAACTATCATCAGAAGTCAGTGCAGTGCCAGGCAAAGAGTGGGGTGGGGTGGGGGTCCTAGATACTTGTAGAATGAGGAACACATCTAAAGGAATCTATAAAGAAGCATGAAAGGGAGCACTTGAAGTCTGGTGTTTCAATGTCCTGCAGAAAAGAGAGTTTTAAGACAAAAGAAATGACCTGTGTAGTTGAATTCAGCAGAGAGGTCAATTAAGATGAAATAAATGTGTTTGTTAGATTAAGACAGTTCTCAGTAAGGACAATTTCAATTGCAATAAATTAAGGTGGGAATGGAAAGTGAAGAAGTAGAAATGAGGAGTAGACTTCTCTTAAAAGAATTTTGTTAACCAATATCTTTTAGTGTGAAAGGGAAGGTATTCAAAGAGTATAGAATTTGTCCCTGAAAACTTGTATCTTATTTTACATGAGTTTATTGAACTGGGAGATAAGAATATATAAGAATATTTATTGAACTGGGAGATAAGAAATATAAATTATGAGGGGAAAATGACTTGTAGTTTAGAAGATATTTAGCAATAAATTTGTATGCCTAGAGAGAAAGTTGCTCCTTTTGAAAGTACAATAGAAACTAAAATCAAACAATAGGCAAGAAGCCATCAAAAGGAATGAGATCTTGCCATTTGCAATGACGTGGATGGAACTGGAGGGTGTTATGCTTAGTGAAATAAGTCAATCAGAGAAAGACATGTATCATATGACCTCACTGGTATGAGGAATTCTTAATCTCAGGAAACAAACTGAGTGTTACTGGAGTGGTTGGGGGTGGGAGGAATGGGGTGGCTGGGTGATAGACATTGGGGAGGGTATGTGCTACGGTGAGCGCTGTGAATTGTGCAAGACTGTTGAATCACAGATCTGTACTTCTGAAACAAATAACACAACATATTTTAAGAAAAAAGAAAAAGAAGAAGATAACAGGAGAGGAAGAATGAAGGGGAGTAAGTCAGAGGGGGAGATGAACCATGAGAGACAATGGACTCTGAAAAACAAACTGAGGGTTCTAGAGGGGAGGAGGGTAGGGGGATGGGTTAGCCTGGTGATGGGTATTGAGGAGGGCACGTTCTGCATGGAGCACTGGGTGTTATGAACAAACAATGAATCATGGAACACTGCATCAAAAACTAATGATGTAATGTATGGTGATTAACATAACAATAAAAAATTAAAAAAAACAATAGGCAAGAGAAAATATTTGCACCAGTGATAATAGATAAAGGATTATGAATGGTTAATTAAAAACAGAAAGAGAAATATTAGGATCCAGCAGAACTGGGGAAAACAAGAAAGTATTTTACACTATTCAGTTTATAATTAATAAGTAATCGTGGAATAACATTCAATCTCACTAGCAGTAAAAATATAAATTAAGTCCAGACAACATTTTTGTCATACTATCAAGAACTTTAAAATATTTAATATCCCAGTGTTGACCAAGGACTCAGTGAAATGAGTAATCTCCAATAGTCTATGGTAAATTGGTGAAAGCTTTTACAACTATTTGACAATATAGATTATATTGTTTCTCAAAATATTTATAGTTTTAGAGATGTTATCTTTAATTCCACCTGAAAAACAGATCAATTAAATAGATAATTAGAAACCTATCATGTAACAAGTTGGTATATCATAGTATATAACAACTAATATTATGTTTAGGATGAGATTTCCATTACATAGAATACATTTGTTATAGTACTAACAGAAAAGTAGGATGTATAGAATATATACAATTTTATGTAAACAAAAAACAATAAAAATCTATTAAAAACAGAAGTACAAGGAAATGCCTTAAAAAATATTATCCAGGTGTTATTTTTGGATAGTGGGATTTTTGTGGATTTTCTTTCCTTTTTTTTTCTTTTTGACTTTTTACTTTTCTCTATTTTTCTAAATTGTTTATAATAAGAATGTATTCCTTTTATAATAAAAAAGTTTAACAATTTGTTTAAATAAAATTACTTAAATTTGTGTTTTGAAGAAAAGGAGTATATGTAGCCAGGCGTTACTAGGGGACAGTAGGAATCAACGGAAAGACCTTTTTTTCTTAGGTTATGATTCCAGAAATTCATGAAGCAAGACCCAGAAAAGTAGTAAAGGACAGGAAGTAAAGCAGTTTGAGTTCTGCAGGTAGAATGGTGCCTCTTCTACAACTGAAAGATTTTACTGGACATCCTAATGACAAGCATCAATTAAGTAATCCAAATCACCATTATTCTTCCAGTGTGAGATACTAAAAACAGAACTTCTACAAGTTTACAAGAGTTAATCTAATTTTCCTCTTCTCAATGACAGGAATAATCCTGAAATGCTTTAGCCAAAACAGAATCAATTTTTTCAGCATGTAAATTACAGTATCTTCAGGTACCTCCAGCCAACTTCACCAATATGCTTGTTCTGTTTATTACACTGAGCACACACCAATCTACCAGTCTATGCCTTAGGGTTAAAATGGTTAATATGAACTGGACCTTTACAGTGAAATCTCTCATCTTTTCTCAGGGATTGTTGTTTAGAACCTTAGCTGAACTCTGATGTAAAACCATTTAAGGTTTATGGAGTGTTATTATAGAGTTGAGGAAAACTTTCCAAAATGAGTACTGTAAAAAGTGATTTTTGCAAGTATTTGTCATTATTTTAAAAAACAGAAAGATAATTTTTATTTTTAGCTAAAAGTATAATCGTTACAAAAGGATTCTTTACATATCAAGAGTAGATAAGTTTTTAGCTATGGGCTCAGTTGATTATCAGTGGTCACTGAATCCTCACTTTTTTCTATCACTGCAATTATGGGTCCAACATCTGGTCTGGTCAACCAAGAAAGGTGGATAAAACGCTGGGACTCTGCTAGAGAAAAGACTTAATGCTGTGCAGTAACTGGATGTGGCAATGCCAAATGTTCCCTTTGTTTTAGTCCCTCTTACAGTTTCTGTATACCTATATGGCCACTTACCAGAATGGTGTCTGCTCATGGATTCAATGGTCAGCCCTTGCATGTGAAGTAATTGTTCCTCCAGTATAGCAAATATGGAGGGGTTTGCTTAAGCTCAGGATGCAAAAGATGTGGCCATTTTAGAAACAGACGGTGGCATGAGAAGTAACAGCAAGTTAACTTTGCTAAGTAACACGGAGTCTAGAGAAATAAACATGCTGATTTTTAGCTTTTCTAAGAACTGACTACAATATCTCTTTGAAAAAGAGTCATTTTACTAATTTCAGCAGCAACTTTTAATGAAAAGAGACATGGTATATGTATCACTCCCAACATATTCAGAAAGACAAATGCTAACCTTTTATGTATATGTATGACTGTGTATGGCACATGCACCAAGCATTTGAAGCACCATGCTTCATTTGTTTTCCAAACAACTTGCAAATATATGGTGACTTTTCTGTGTACAAAGATCTATAGTGAAAGAATTAATAAATCAACATATAAAATATTAGGTTTTAAATTATAGGATTCTCGTTAGTTTGATTACCACGAGTGAGTTTTCAAGAGGTACCTTTCTCTGGTGTACTGTCAGCCAATCCTACAAAACTAATAATGGCTCCAAAAAAGATCTAGTCCATGGAGGAAGGCTCTAAAATAGCAGGTCTTTGGTGTAATTCTGAAATGCATGGCATTGTCATAGTAGTAACATCTATAGATTTAAAAAAATACAAATGTATAAATTTTACATTTAAATATAAGGGTTGGATTTTTAATTTTCTTTTTTCTTTTTCTTTACTCTTTCTTTATATTTGTTACCTTGTATTCTTACCTTGTATGATTTCTCCCCTTGCATATTTCCCATATTCATTTATATTGTGCTTCCTCACCTCCTTTTTTGAAATAGTTACTCTGGCACATAAGCACAGGTTCCCTAAATCTTATATAATTATATTCCTAGTTTAAAATATTGTATTAGCTTACACAAACCAAGCTTAGTTTTATATACAAAATTAAAACTCTGTTTCAAATACCCTCAATATAATTTATGAATTCTACGTATGTATAAGGTTAGTGTAAGAACAATTAGACTTTAAAATAAGCCTGAAAAGACATCATAGTGGACAGATATTCTTTTTATACTAGAATTTACTATCAAAAATAATTCTTTGAATTTTTCATTTAAAAACTGAAAAAAAGCAAGTCCTATAAGATGTTGGCTGCATCGAAACATTTTATTTTTCAAAATATGTGAGTTTGAAACTCAAGCAGGAAGATTACTTAATCTGTAAGTGATGTTTTTCTTACAGATGATTAAGATCCCATGAATTAGTCTTTTTTTTCTTTCTTTTGATAAAATTGTTTTCCTAAACAACTACTCGGCCAAATTTTAATCTCTTTAAATAACAAATAAAACTTCCATTTTTTTTCCCCAGGTAAGGAAGAAGAACTTACCTACAAGGATACCAAGGCAAATGAAAAATTAGAAAGGAGTAAAGAATACACATACCAATGGCTTCACACACAGGTTGGGATTCATGAAACAACTAATTCCAGAAACATAAAATGGTGAGGTAATTTCCTTTAAATTAGATTTTTGTATTGTAAATACATCTTGAAAAGTGAAACCTAGGTTAATTGTGCTAAAACAAACATGACTTTATAGCCAAAGGCCAATACACCCATTGCCAGTTTATAAAAGGCCTCTTCTATAGAATAGATTTAATCACTCGTTATATTTTTCACCTTAAAATGTTTGAGAACTCTGTTTCTGTAATGCTTAAAACCAACAAGTGAACCATACAAATGATTCTACTTTATAAAGTAAAATGCATGGTATCCATTAACTGTTTATAAATATCATATGTATTGGAGGTTATATTTTATTTTGTGTCATTTCTATCATTTATGTTTGGTGGTTAAAATTATAATTCAACACTGTGCTGCCACTTTCCCAGTCATGTAACTAATTTCCAATGATGTCTCTATGCTTCAGTTTCTTCTCCTTTAAAGTGAGATGTTAATGTCATCTATCTATCTCACAATATAGAGGTGAGCTCACAAGTTTGAGGATATCAAATGTTTATATCCCTTAGTAACAAACAAGGAAACTTGAATATAATAGGTAATCATTTAATTTTTGTTACATTAATGTATGTATTAGTTTTCTACCATCATAACAAAATACCATAGATTGTGTGGCTTAAACTGTAGAGATGTATTTTCTCACAGTTCTGGAGGCTACAAGTTCAAGATTAGAGCAAGTTTGGTTTTTTGGAAGTCTGTCTTCACGTTTGCAGAGGGCCTTCTTTTCACTGTGCCCTCACACAATCATCCTTCTGTCTCTGTTGTCTGTGTTTTAATCTCTTGTTCTTATAAGGACACTGGTTATATTGGATTAGAGCCTACCCATATGACCTTATTTTACTTTAATTACCTCTTTTAGGCTCTATCTGCAAATACATCACATTATGAGGTATTGAGAGTTAGGACTTCAACATATCAATTCCGATGAAACAAAATTCAGCCTGCTGCAATGTGGTATAAAGCATATATACATCCATAACCACTGAACCAAAGTTTTAGGGAAATAAAAGTCCAGAAATAATAATATTTTTGACATAAATTTTTAAGACTTTCATTTTAGCTACATATATCCACAAAATAATAAAAAATAAAAATAATAAAATAACAAAAAAGTGCTATTATAAACACTTACTAAATATATAAAGAAATATTGAATCTAAATGTAGATGATGCTTTGGAACTGTTTCCAGGCATTCTATAAAATATAACCTCCAATACCTATGATATAATGTAATAACTATTTAAATGACTAACAAATAAAATCCTACAATTATGAGGGTTAAAACTTAATTTAGAAGCAGGTTAAAATATGTAAAAAATGAAATCTCTTTTTTATAATGTATATAAACTGAAACTTTCATATGTGGTCAATTCTACCCATGTAATTCCTTTTAAAATATGGAAAAGGAAGTGAAGAATGAAAGAGAAATTAAAACAACATTTTATAATCTGGATTATTTGGTCCTATTTCATTGTGAGCAAAGAAAGTAGGAATAAAGCAATCAGCATTTGGGAACTTTTTTATTTTACTAAGTGCTCTAATTAATACAAGCACGATTTCTTTTATGTTGGTATGAACCAATTTAGTGTAATTCATAAGATGACATTCTTAGAACTATAAACAAATATGATATAACCGATAGTTTACCATCTGACTTAAACAGATATAAGAGGTCTTGTTCAGAGATTTAAAAAAAGCGTTAGGATAGATAATGTGAAAAATATAAGCAAATTGTTTCAGGATGTATTTTAGATATACTTAAACCTTTAATAATATCCCTTACTCCTAAATAAGTTATATTTAAACATATGATACAACAGACATTGTTCATGCACTTTATCTTTTGAAAATATATTAAGGAATAAGTAGTGATATTTTAAGAAAAATTATTTTCAAGAACAGAAATTCTTGAAAAGCCAAATGTCAATGTTCTAGTTTTAAACAGAAATTAATGGTGAGCATCAGTATAATGCTTTAACCCACTATAGGTGTTTTAAAAATAGGAAGCTTTGCTTTTCTCATAAGACAAGTAAGATATATAAGTAAATGTAAATAAAATATTTATATGATCTACAATTTATTAACTATCATTGGTACTTTCAAATTTTTGCTTTTTATATGTATTTCTGTTTGGCAAAGAAGAGTGGCATTAAAGTGTTATTTAGAAATTTAAATTTTATGTCAAAGTGAATTTTCCAATGACTGAAAACATGTAAATTTTTATATATCTTTGCCTATCCTCTAATTTAATAAAACTATTATTTCCAATTTATAGATTACTAATTCCTCCCAAACTTTTCACTGGGCATTTCTTTCATATTCTTCTTCTACATTTATATAATAATATAATTTTTGTTTTTGTCAATATGCAGCAATCACTTCTTGCCTGAGTTAGATCCAGATGTACTTAATGGTGGAAGAGTTCAGCTTGTGGTAAGAAATGTGTTTAAAGTTACAGAAAAATGTTGCACACACTGGTCCTCAGTAAATGGCACTTTAAAATATGACCATAATTAGTGTAAATTATGAAAATATCACAACTCTATTTAGGGTAATCTCAAAATACTATATATTAAAATAATAACCCGTTATAACAACATATTTTCTTGACTTGAATTTAACTTTAAAATCTGATATTACTTTAAAATATTGATTCTATATGGTAGATTTAAAAATATTAACATGCTACCATTTTTAAAATAACATGACTCTGAACAGGAATTGCATAATGAACTTATTTACTTGAATATTTTAAAAGAGTAGGATACTGAGGGAAATATACTCTCACAAGTTAGAAAATCAAAGCAGTTGAAAATTAACAAGTAATTGTGAACTCAACCTCTAAGTAACAAAGTGTAAATTATTGAAGCTTTAGGAACAACCAAGTTCTAAACATGGTGACCAGAGTGTCAGACTCTAGATACTATTACTATATGTGCATTGTTAAAGTCAATTGTACTATATGCTATTAGAAGGAAGACTATGCTAACAGAAGGAAAATGGCAAATGTGGAGTCTAGAGAAATGGAGCCCACAAAACAAGAAATTTTCAATGTGTTTCCAGAAATTTCCAGAGGAAAGGATACCCTAACCAATGACAGAAGTGTACAGCCTCCTTGGCAGGTGAAAATGGATGTCTCAGGTGACCCTAACTTTATGACACCTTCCATTTATATCAACCAATTAATACTCCTTGCTCAGATTCTACATTCACCAAGAAAATTGATTATAATTTAGCTTGCCAAGTAGAATTTAGCATAAAAAGATAATGCACTTTCTAATGCATCTAGTATGATGGTATCCAGAGCAAGTTATATTCATGATTGTCATGAACAATTCATTCAAGGACTTTTCCTGAAAAGGAGCAAAATTAGGGCAATAGCGAAAATTAATGTGTTTTCCTGAAAAGAGAGCAAAATTAGGGCAATAGCAAAAATTAATGTGTTTATGAAAATATTTATAGGATCTATGCACCTGTTTGAAATACTCATTAAGCAAATATTTCCTTGCATTTTAATACAGACTCATCTGGCAGAGTGGCATGTAGATTGCCGTAGGAAAATTGATACGTCAAGCTATGAACACCATGCATATTACTAACAATTGCACACAGAGTGTTGAGTTGCCACTTTGGAACAAAAATGGGGAATATAAAAGTCCCAAAGAATGCCAGAATAAAGAAACTGATATTAACATTGAATGATTATATTTCTAAAAATGAATGAAAAAGACTGGGTAGATTTCTAAGTGAAATGGTTCTATGAGAGGGGCGGCTGGGTAGCTCAGTTGGTTAAGCATCAACTCTTGATCTTAGCTCAGGTCTTGATCTCAGGGTCATGAGTTCAAGTCCTGTATTGGGCTCTGTGCTGCACATGGAGCCTACTTTAAAAAAAAAAAATGGTTCTATGAGATTAATGCTCTGAGATTAATCTCCTTCTATATCCCACTGTATTACACTATATTCAAATATATGACAAATGCATAGCAATGATAAGTGCTATTTTTGATATTGAAGAGGTACAGGTGAATACAAAAACAAAGTAAATGGTAGTAGAACAGAAATACAGTTTTTTGTTTGTATGTTTGTTTATTTCCTTTTTTTTAAGTGGAGATAAGAGAAGGGATTAAGGACTTATGTCAAAAGGATAGTGGACTAATTGAATGCCCAGAGTCTCAGCAATGTGTTGGGAAACTGGAGGCAGACAATTGCACACCTGGGACCAGGCCATAACTGAAAGTAAAATTTAAAAAAAAAAATCTGCAATTGCTGCCACTTTTCCTCTGAGACATAAGGAAATCACCCATAATAAAAGGATAGAAAATTACAAAACAAAAATGATAAAATTTTAATTAGAATCATTATGGATATGCAAATAAGCCTACTATAAATTCTGTCTTTATAAAATATTACAGTTGAAATAAACAATGGACTGGACACCATAAAAGAGAGACATAGTGAATTGAAAGATTATCTACAAAGGAATAATAATTATATTGACAGCTGACATTATAGCAGAAACAATGCATACAAAAAGAGAGTGGAATTACTTCTTAATAATAGAGATAGATATAAATATTATCCAGAATACTCTTCACTAACCTTCAAGAGTAAGAATAAGATATAATAAAACATTCAATTTCTGGGTTTTGAAGAAGCTAATAATATCTCTGTCTTCCAAATAAGATCAAAGTATTTTGTGTGACAAACAGGAATGTGAAAAATGAAAATAAGTTATCATTTTACTTATTTTCAAATATATATCAGAAGACATGCCATAGATCCAGACATTTATGTTGTTGATTAAATTTATCCCCCAAAACCCCAAAACTGCAGGATTTTTCTGCAGAAGACAGTCCTACGTTCAGGTTCTCCAGGAAATATATTCTGAGATTCTTGTATTTGAGTGCAAGACATTTGGAGAAGGCTTTCAGAAACAACTCCTTTGAGGAGTGAAAGGAGCGTAATTGAGCAGAGGGAAAAGGTGAAATGCAATAGAGTTGCAGCAGAGGAAGTGAGTTCCAGTGGTGTGAAGGCCCTTCTAAGTTGTCCCAGCTTGAGGCAAAAGGACCAGGCTCTTATGCTCCTACATCTCCTCAGGAGAGGGTGTGGTTTGGGCTAGGCAGCCATCTTTAGCTAAGGACAGTTTCCAGAGAGGTATTCAGCTAAGAGCCACACTTTCTCAGCATCTGGGAGAATCTGACTCAGTCGTTAAAAGTGATCTGAGTGGCATATGGTGATATCCACTATACTCAGTAAGTTTATTGTTCATAGATGCAACAACTTAGCATATAAAATGTGTCAACTGTCTCCAAATAAGGATATAAAGTAAAACCAATTCCAACCAAAATGATAGCTGCTTTTTTAGGAACCTGAAAAATCTCATTCTAAAATGTATACTGATGAATAAGAACCCAATATTATATAAGTCAAATTTGAAAAAGAAGAGCCAATTTACATCATAACATATAAAGACTTAGTATAAAACTAAACTTTGTGGTGCAAATAGACCAAAAAGATATGAATAGTTAGTTCAGAAATAGACCTGCGACTGTATTGGAATGTGATATATAACAGAGGTGGGAAAGGTCAAATCATTTGGCAAATAGAATTCAGTAAACTAGCGTTGAAAAACAGGGCTGTATATAACCCATACACACTATAATAATCAAATGGAATTTAGAAGATTTGAAGACTCAAATGTGAAACATAAAATCATAAAATTGATCAAATAAAATAATTGAGAATATATTTGCAACTTAACAGTAAAGAAATACTCAAAAGATACAAATAATACAAATTATATGGCAAAAAATTTTTTGATTGACTTGACTATTTTAAATTAAATATTAATTCCTATGAAGGATTTTATTATTTATTTTTTTAAAGATTTTATTTATTTATTTGATGGAGGGAGAGATAGCAAGAGCAGGAGCACAAGCAGGGGCAGTAGGAGAGGGAGAAGCAGGCTTCCCGCTAAGCAGGGAGCCAGATGCAGCGCTCGATCCCGGGACCCTGGGATCATGACCTGAGCCGAAGTTAACGACTTAATGACTGGGCCACCCACGTGCCCCCCTATGAAGGATTTTATAGAAACGGCTAACAGACAGATTACAGACATGGACAAATTATTTTCAGTGCCTAAAACTAATAATAGCTTAATATCAGGATATAAAAAGAACTTCTGCAAATAAATAATATAAAGTCAGGTAACCTAATGAAAAAGAAATATAAGTACAATAGAAAAAAAATACATAGTTTATAGGGATTATGACTAATACATAAATGTATATAAAGAGATGCTCAGTTACATGGCCAGAGAAATAAAAATTAAAACTAAGAAGTTGCATGACTATCCTCATCAGAATGGAAAAAATTAGAAAATTGGGTAATGCAGACTGTTATCAATAATGTGGAAACACTGCTCTATGGCTGGTGAAAGTAAAAGCTGGTACAGTCATTCTGGAAAGAAATCTGTCAGAATTCAAAAGTAGGTCTTTGTACGCCCTATCATGTATTAGCGACAAACTTTAATTAAAAATATTCTATTCACTGCAATGTAAAAAACAAAATATTTAAGGATAATGTTAACACTAAGATGTGCAAGGCTCCTATAATGATAACTATCAAATATTGCTTTAAAAAAATCAAAGAGATATATCATACTCATGAGTAGAAAGACTCAAATTGTAAGTTGTCAATTCTCAATGATCTATAAATTCAATAGACCCTTAGAAAGCTTTTCAGTAGAAATGGACAAATTTTAGGGGCACCTGGGTGGCTCAGTCAGTTAAGCGTCTGCCTTCGGCTCAGGTCATGATCCCAGAGTCCTGGGATCAAGCCCCTCATCGGGCTCCCTGCTCCACGGGAAGCCTGCTTCTCCCTCTCCCACTCCCCCTGCTTGTGTTCCCTCTCTTGCTGTGTCCTTCTCTGTCAAATAAATAAATAAAATCTTTAAAAAAAAAGAAATGGACAAATTTTAAAATGCATAAGGAAATGCCAAAGATCTAGACTAGTCAATATAATCTTGAAAAAAGGACTCATACAACCTGATCTCAAGACTTGCTATAAAGCCCCAATCAGTAACCAAGACTATATGTTATGTGCTGAAAGACAAAAAAAAAAAAAAAAAAAAATTAATGGAAAATAATAGAGAGTACAGAAAATACCACACTTATAAAGTTAGTTGATTTTCCTTAAAGGTACTAAAACAAAAGAGGACAAGAATTTTTTTTCTCAACAAATAGTGCTGGACAACTGTATACAGGGAAAAAAGTGAATCTTGATTCCTACTTTACATCTTAAAACTGAATTTGAGATGAATTATGAGCCTAAACATAACTGCTAAAATTCTAAAATTTCCCAAAGAAAACAGCAAGATATTTTCAAAAATCTGGAGAAGGCAAAAATTTTTTTAAATAGAACACCAAAAGCATAAATCAAAAAAGATAAATCGTACTTCAAATTTGAAGCTTTTGTACTTAGACATAATTCAGAAAATAAAAAGAAATGAAAAGTCAAATCACATCCTAGGAGAAAAATTTGTATTTTCCTTCTCTCTTTCTCTCCCCCTCCTTCTCTTTCTTTGTCCCACCACCCTCTCTCTGCCCTCCACAGCCCTCTGCATGCAAACAATCCCTCCCCCACATATACACATCTAATAAAGGTCTTGTATCTAGAATATATAGAAAAAATTCCCACAATTGATAATATAAAGACATACCTCAATTTATTTAAAAATGGTGAAGCTTTGAGAGACTTCACAAAGGAAGATGTTTGAATGGTTAATAAGCACACTGATTTAAATTAAACAACAATGAAACACTACTACACAACACTAGAATTGTTAAAATTTAAAAGCCAGAAAGCGCAAATGTGGGCAAAGATATGGAACAACTAGAACTCTCATGCATTACTGGTATAGTGAAAAATGATAAAACCATTTAGGAAAATAGGCACTTCATAAAGTTATAGGTACTCCTACTCAATGACCCATTAATTCTACTCCTAGATGTTTACTGAAAGGAAATGAAAACACGTGTCTTCATAAAAACCTGTATGAAAATTACATAGCAGTTCTATTGATAAAACCCCCCCCAAAATGCAAACAACATAAATGTTTATCAACAGCAGAATGGATAAACTGTGGTATAGTCTTACAATGGCCTATCTACTCAGAAATGAAATGAGCTCCTGATACATACAGCAACGGAAGTGAATACCAAAATCAATAGAGTTAGTGAAAATTCTGTATGATTGTATTTATATTAAGTTCAAAAGCAGAGAAAACTAACCTCTCCATGGTAAAAGAAATCAGAACAGTTGTTGCTTCTGAGGATAAATTACTGGAAAGAGGTAGAAAGGAGCCATTTGCTAGTTATATTAGTCAGGGGTCACTAGCGAAACAGAATCAGTAGGATATCTATAACTATTATCTGTATCTAATATATCTGTATCTAATATATAAGATCTTATATAAAATCTCTTTATATATATATATATATATATATATATATATATACATAGAATCTAGAATAGCCAGTACAATCTTGAAAAACAACAGTAAGAAGAGTCATACTACCTGATTTCAAGACTTTCAGACTTGGCCTGAAATTTGCACCATTGGCCCTCTGGTCTATCTATCTGTAGAATCGAGAGAGAGAGAGAGAGATGTATGTACATATATAAAGAGAGCTTATAGATAGATTTGTTTATTTATTATAAGAAATTATGTATTATTTATTATAAGGAATTGGCTCATTTGATTATGGAGGCTAAGAAATCCTGTGATCTGCAAGCTGGAGACCCAGGAAACCCTGGAGACCCTGGTGGTGTAGTTCCAGTCTGACTCTGAAGGCCTGAGAACCAGGAGAACCTATAGGTTCTAGTCTAAGTCTAACTGCCTGATAACCAAGACAGCTGATGGTGTAAGATCCAGTCCAAGTCTGAAGGCCTGAGAACTGGAAGTGCTGATTGTTTAAGTTCCAGTCTTAAGACAGGAAAAAACCTATGTTCCAGCTTCATCTGTCTAGCAGAGAGAGTGAATTCTCCCTTCCTCCATCTTTTTGTTCTATTTAGGCCCTCAATGGATTAGATGATACCTGAGAGGGCAAGCTGGTATACTTAGTCTACCGATTCACATGCTAATCTCATCAAAAACACCCTCAAAGACACACCCAGAAATAATGTTTAACCAAACATCTCAGTACCCTGTGGCCCAGTCAAATCAACACATAAAATTAACCATCACGGTAGTCATCTGCAAGAAATAACTAAATTAGACAGTGTAATTAGAAAATGAACAAAAGGCTTGAGTAGATACTTCACCTAAGAGACTATCCAGATAGAAATAAGCACATGAAAAGATGTTAAACATTATTAATCACTAGGAAAATTGTTAAAGCCAATATATAATGTCACTATACACCTGTTAGAGTGATTAAAGTAAAATACTGACAGTACTAAGTGCTGACAAATATGTGGAGCAACTGAATTTCTCATACATTTGCTGAGAAAGGTACAGCCACTTGAAAAAAGGTTGTCGATCTTTTATAAAGTTAAATATACACTTACATGACTCAACAATTCTGCTCCTGGGCATTTTTCTTAGAGAAATAAACTTATGTTCATTCACAAACCCGTACATAAATGTTCACAGTAGTTTTATTTGTAATAACCAAAAGTTAGAAACAAGTCAGATCTTCTTCAGTGATTGAAAGGATAAACAAATGGTGGCACATATGAATGGACCTATAATAAAAAGGAATAAAAAGCAACAAGCTGGAACAAACCTCTGATATGTATAAAGATTTTGATGGATCTCAAGAACATTATGCTGAGTAAAAAAAGACAATCTGAAAAGGTTACATACTGTATGATTTCATTTACATAACATTCATAAAATATAATTATAGTGATGGAGAACATGAGTGGTTGTCAGTGATTAGGTTAGGAAGAGGGATATGACTAAAAGGAGAGCAGGGGAGTTTATTTGGGAAAATGGAATAGTTCTATATCCTGGTTGTGGTGATATTACATGAATTTATATGTATGATAAAATGTCATAAAAGTATAAACAAACCAAAAAAATAGTGCATGTGAAAACTGGTGAAGTCTTAATCAGGGCTGCGGTTTGGTAATGGTTTTGCACCAATGTAAATTTACTGGTTTTATGAATCACACTTCAATTATTGGGCAAGCGGGCTGGAAGTTATACAGGGAACTCTCAGTACCAATTTTTGCAACTTCCTTAGAAATTTTAAGTAACTTCAAAATAAAAATTTTGAAAGTGATTGAATTTCATGTTTAAGGTCTATGCATTTCATTGCATGTAAATTATAGCTCTATAAAACATTTAAAGTACCTTCCGTGCTCACATATGTTACATAATGAGGCCTCTGCCTTATATGAGAAAAGGGGTTTGTGCAGTGATGATAATATATTATGAATGGAGGGGTAAAATGAGTGAATTAAATCTAGATCTCACAAATACAATGCACAGTGAAAATAAGCAAGTTGCAGAAAAGAGATACCATTCACATTAATTTTGAAAATAATATTTTCACATTTTTTGAATACTTTTATAAGATAGCTTATAAATTAACTTTGATTTATAAATTTTATTTCTCTTTTTTAAAAAATCTAAATAATAAGGAAATAGGTATTTATTTTTATGTGTGCTGCTTAGGATATCTTAACTTGTAAAATTTTATAAATAAGTGTTTAATAAAATCTTATTTATGAAAAAAGCAGAAGAGGAATTCCCTGTTTTTTATTAAATGACAGAGATTCTGTATTTTTAATTAATTTGCATGGGTTGGAGGTGAATCAGGATCCAGATGCTTAGAATTCATGTTCAAAAATTCATGCACCTCATTTCACTATGAAAATATGGGGGAATCATTAAACACTATATCAAAAACTAATGATGTACTATGTATTGGCTAATTGAACATAATAAAAAAAGAAAATATGGGGGGGAAGTATTATAAACCTTACAGGTGGGAGCCACAAATGTGACCAGTTCAGAAAACAAAGATATATGAGAATTTTGCAAAATTACTATTTAATAAATATTTGGTATTAAATTGTACGTAAGAATATTCCTGCCTAACATTGAGTCAAAACTGTTCATTATGGTATAACCATACAAAATGTTTAATATCACAATGTTTTAGAATTAAACATACATTTTTTTAAAGATTTTATTTATGTATTTGACACAGAGAGAGAGCACAAGCAGGTGGAGGGGCAGGCAGAGGGAGATGGAGAAGTAGGCTCCCCGCTGAGCAGAGAGCTTGCCATGGGGCTGGATCCCAGGACTCTGGGATCATGACCTGAGCCAAAGGCAGATGCTTAACCCACTGAGCCACCCAGGCGCCCCTAAACATATATTTTTTTTTTGTAGAATAAGTGTTAAAAGCATGGTTGGTCATATTCAATTTTTAAGTATATCCATTTTGCATGATATATAAAAAACAAAGAAAAATCATAAAGAAAATTCATCTTAACAGTTAAAGGAAGAATAATGTTCATTTTGAAAGCCAATGTTTTCAGCAATAGAATTGGAATACTAATGCATATGTGGCTGTGTCAGATGCCCTAACTGACCTTTAACTAACCCCCTTATAAAATGTCTAGATTTGCATTTAAGCGGCCAGGTGGCACCATTGTGAAATTGTTTATTCATGTTAAGTTTCACTTCTAAATTTGATTCCCTCTTATAGTCTGGCCTACTTAGTAACTGATATTAATTACTTTCTACTTTGGAAGAAACAGTCTTTTGGGTGTCAATGGTTAGATGGTAACGAGATTTTTGGAAGGCATACTTCACAAATATTTTCTTGACATGTAGGTATCATCATATTTGGAAGAGGCTGGGATTTCTACTTTTAAATAGATGTAGTGAAATTATATCCTCAAATTGAAGCAAATCAAATATGATTTTAAAATCTTGAGACTTGTAGTTAAAGCCTCTTTAGCTAGCAGGAGGGTCCCTATGTTTTTACCATGTTTTTCCTTGTTTTGTAACTGATCTCACCAAAACTGTCGTATCGCTTTGGTATTTCCCCCTTATTCTTGACTGGATCATTTTAAGTTTTAGTATTGAGGGAGCTATTCTAATGGAAATAATAAATATGTGCTTTTGTACACTAATTGAAATAAAGTTCAGAAAGAATGTATAACATTTTTCATACCAATCACAAGTATAAATTGAAAGCCATTTGTTATTTCATTTTTAAACGGTTTTTTTTACTGAGGTCTTTTGACAATACCAGTTGTATCACTTAGCCAGGGACATCAAAAAGTGACTGACATAGAATGGTTTCTATTCTGAATTCAGCAATAGCAGACTTGCTTACTTACAATGAGAAGTTCATGCTTGTGACAGTGGGAAGAATTTGGGAAGGGGAATGTAAAGGAGAAGGGCAAAGATCTCAATTTGAAAGAGAATGATCTTTAGATTCTGTTTTCATGAGATTTTGTAGCCCATCATGTGGGGATAGCTTTTTAAGCACAGTGATAGTTTTATGGCTTTATTTTGCTCTACTTAAATTTTTCTTACATAGAACATTAGGACAGTGCTTTCTCACAGGATTTCAAGCATCCTGTGGTTTGGGTTAAATCCCAGTTCTTTTGAGGCTGCTTTATTTTCCATCATGGCATTTTCCTTTACTTCAGGGTTGAATCCTGATAAATCGGTACTTGATGATATTAACATTATGTAAAATAATATTTTATAAGCAAGAAGTGATTCTTTCAACTGTTAAGTTCAGTCCCAGGTAGTAATAAAAGTTCAGATGGTAATTTTAGCTGTGATAAATTATTTAATCCTATGTTCTTAAAATAATATATCTTGAAATTTCTATATATTTACATCACCCTTAAATTTGACTTAATGTATACTGTTTTTATGTTAAAAATGGTTTTAATGAGAAGGTAGAGATCTTTTATGACTTTGTAGTATACAAATATGGGATGAAAGGCACTTTGAGGAATACTGTTAAGACTAATACTTATAACTGGTAAAATATAAATACTGCAGAAAATAATCCAATATGACATTTCTAACATTCGATTAAGAATTAAATAATATACTTGGTAAATAAGTGATGTTAAGCTGTTTAAAGTTTCATCAGTTGCCTTTAAGATTGATTTTCATCAAAATTACTGTACTAAAATGTTTTCTTTTGTTGTATAGACTCAAATAGCAAACCTCAATTTTAAAATCGGCTCTTATTTGCAAAAAGATGCTTTGACATAGTGCATTTGTTCTGCCCGGGCAGCAGTGAAGGATTGTGGTATCATTCTGAAGAAGGTTGTTTGACAGAGCCTGTTTGTTTATTTGGGGTAATGTGAGCTGCATTCAGAAAATGCCATATTTTGTTTCCTGATTGTATACATTTTGTCCCATTGCTCCCAGGCAAGACTTGTAAGCAGAGAAGACACGGATTTAGACCTTTTTTCCGTGACCAGTGGAAGTGCTCTGTCTGTAAAGAGAGAAAAAAAAAATCAGGCACACAGACACTCAGCGGGATCTTCAAGTAAGTTGTGGTTTCCTTCAGAATTAATTTAGAAATCACAAACGAATTGATGGAACATAATGCCAGCAAGCATTCTTTTATAGATAAGGGGTAGGATGCCAGCAACCAGAACTGCCTGAGAGTGTGTATTTGAATTGTTTCTTTCTTTCAATGCCTTCTTTTGATATAAAGCAAATTAAATTATTTATAAAACTAGCAGCATCAATTTTTATTTTAATTATATTCTGTGTCTCAGTGTTCTACTCCCTCACCAGCCATGAATTATATTGAATATATGATCATTTAATTATAAAGGAAATTTTTTGGCTAATTTTAAAAAGTTGGATTTATATATCAAACTAATGTAATTTGGCCTTTTGTCATTGATTTAATTAATGTTGTAGGTAACCTTAACTTTTAAAGGAAACTTTTTAAAATAGCAGATTTTAGATAGTAATACTGTACCGTCAAAACCCTGCTTTAAGAACTATTTCTGCTGAGTAGATGACAACTTATATTTGTTAATAATGACTTTTTACACTGGCAAACTTGTCACACACATCTATTATCTTTAATATGATTTCAACAAGAATTGTATTGCGGTTAACTGAAAAAAATAAACATTTAAAAATATTTGTATCTTGTGGTAATAGAGTCTAATTTTTTCAAACTCTTCATATACCCTAAAGGTTTTGAAATATCTTCTAAAATGTTTTTGGTATATTAGTATAAAAGATGTTTTATTTGATATATTTTGTTAATTTCCCCAAAGTATAGTGAACCTCAAAAGTCCACATATTAACTCATACTTTATTATAAGTATTGTTTTTTTGAAAACGTTTTATTACTCATTTATATTATAGTTTTATACCTACAAAGTCAACACTTTTTTATAAGATTTTATTTATTTATTTCACAGAGAGAGAGAGAGACACAAAGCACAAGCAGGGAACTGGCAGGGAGAGGGAGAGGGAGAAGCAGTTTCCCCGCTGAGCAGGAAGCCTGACATGGAGCTTGATCCCAGGACCCTGGGATCATGACCCAAGCCAAAGTCAGCCACTTAACCAATTGAGCCACCCAGGTGCCCCACAAAGTCAATACTTGATTCAATGTGAAAAATTCAAATTATCCAAATTGGTGCTCTACAGATAAATGAAAATTTAAAAATGATTCACTTTTTATCCAGGCATGTGGCATTATTAGAGTCTAGTCATTTAAATCCATTAATAAATGCAAGTTCACTTTGAAAAATTTTAATCTGGTCTTGAAATAATGATTTTAATATATCTAATTTAAAAATATTTCCAGACTTCAAAGTTCTTAGAATGTTTGAATTTTCTTTACTTGATAATAGAATCTGATCACAAAATTTGCTCTAGTCAATATAGTTAAGAAAGAAACACTTTATAATTTAGGTTTATTCACTAAGTAAAATTAAGATCTAGTATAAAACTTTTGCATTATTAACATAATTTGTTAATTACATCAACTTTCAAAATATATATTACATTCAGAAGTAATCAAGCTGTGTTACACATAATAATAATGCTATTCATTTTAAGCATTGCATATTATGAACTCATAATATATCACTTTGGAGCAGTGTACAAAACAAACAAATTGCCTTGTCACATTACAGAATATCAAACTTTCTATTTATAATGTATCATCTGACTATTAAAACATAAATATCTCAATAAATCAACAACTCTCCTAAAATGTACTTTACCTTTCACTTTATCTTTCACTTACATGACATCAAATCATAGATTTTAGAGAATACAAGTTCATTATCTAGAGTTAATTTTTTAAATAGTCTTATTTTCTTTTTAAATTTTAATTCCAGTATAGTTGCCATACAGTTTTATATTAGTTTCAAACATACAATATAGTGATTCAACAACACATTCTCTAAGGAATTGTAATATGGCTATCCTCACTGATTCCAACTGGTTGTCAGTAAATGACATTATAACAAACACTACTAATCACTAAATCTGTTCACTAAGTGACAATTTAAGACAAACCATTTTAGAAAGAGTTTTTATCCAATAACAGAATGATTATGAATAAAATACCACTTACTGAATTATTGTAGTTACTAGTTTACTACAACATCTGTATAATATAATGGTAAAATGTGAGCTCTAGCATCAGTTTGCCTGAATTTGACCCATGACAATTTCCTCATCCTTAAAATGGGAATGCTAAGACAAGTACTATAACTACCTTGAGGAGTTGTTGTTAGGATAAAATGTAGAGCATTTAAGACAATGTCTGGTACAAAACAGGTACGTAATAAATAGTCTTTATAATTGCCACCTCCACATAGCTGTAAAGAATCATTTGAAGTAAGATATTAGAGTCGCTAGTGTCTAGGCACATGGGCTAACTGGCTCAGCTTTTAAGAAACCTACTCTTAAATAGTTACTTAACTAAAAATCTTGGGGTAGCCTGGTATGCACAGAACACTTTAACCATCAACATCCTTGGGTCCTAGGACTCCATGGCCCTGGGCCAACCACATACAGCTTTGGTATTTTGAAAGCTCTTTTTCCTCCAGCTTTTTCTCTCTCTTAAAAAACTTGTCACCTTATTAAAACTAAAGTATTTCTTTTAGCTTTGCAAGCCAAATCTAAAGAGTAGTTTATGGGCTGCAGCTATAAAACTCTTTCAGCCTTTGAACTTTTCTAGGTATTTCTCTTTCTCTATTGCTATAATATTTGTATCATGTATTCTGTAGACTCAGATAAAATCAGGTTTAAAATCCCAGTTCCGCTATCACACATTAAGTTGTGTGACCTTAACTCTAAGAACAAGTTAGCTCTCTGGAAAATGGGAATAATAATGTCTATCTCATAGAGTTTTGGTGAGGAAGAAATGAGTAAAAATATAGGTAAAGCATGTGATACATTGCCTAGAATATAGTAAGTACTGGTTTATATTATTTTTGTTTTATGTTGCTGTTGCATAATTTTAAATGACTTCAAAGTAGAATTGTCTTTCTTCTCTGTGTGTCAAATAGTACCAGAACAGTGGTATTCAGCATCATGCCAGTCATCTCAAGCAAAATTGTCTTAGAGAATTTCCGAAGTTCTCTTCCCTTTCCTTTTAGGTTGTTCTGCTTTCTTATAAAAGGCCAAGACAGTCTTCTGCTACATGGCCTTCTAATCTAAAAGATGAAAGACGTCACATTCTTATGCTTAAAATGCCGCTTGCAAAATGAGTATGCAAATAAATTCCTCATTTAGACAATATTTAGACAAAATATTTGATTTCCTTAAATGATTTTGGTTTTCTCAATTAATTTTTCCATTTAATACTGAAAATAAAGGATGCATTAATAATAATTTTATTGCTATAACAATTTATAGCCTTACACATTTATTTTAATTATCTTTTCTTATTTATACTAATTATTTTTCTTTGACAGCTAATATAAATAAGACTTGGAGTCTATTTACTTTGCCTTTACCCGAAAAATTTAGCAAGGAAAAGCCACAACTTGAACCCATCTTTTCTTGTTCCAAACCCAGTGCTATCTTGCTTCCATGCACTAACTTATAATAGCTTAAATGTAACAATAGAACATAATTAATGTAGTTCTTATGCATTTACTGAATGATCACTGCTCACTATATACCTAGTTTAGGTTCCCAATTGCCTCGTCCTAATAATTTCTGCATGTTCTAGGACATACTCCATTTTCAGAGTTAGCTAGGGATTGAGAATCCACATTCCCCCTGTAATAGTGCATAATCAGCCCAAAGTCAATTTCTTCTTTAAGTATATCTAAATTCTCTTGAAATACAAGCCCTTTTAATATGGTACTGAATTTTATGAATATGGAAAAACACATTTATTTTACAAGTGAAGCAGCTAATGTAGGTAAAGTGCGTGGAAAAGGCTTCTCAGAGACAAAATATTTGATTTGTACCTGGAATGACATTTGGGATGTAAGTAAGGAAAGAAGTGGAAGAAGCCATCTTAACAAAAGCAAAGGATAAAATATGAATATATGTTTGTTTAACATTGAGCTGTATGTCTGGACCAGAGCTTGCACATACTGAAGTAATGCAAAATAAGATTGAATTAAAGATGAAGCCTAGTTTCAGGTAAGTTCGAAAGCAAAGTTGAATTTTGAAAGGCTTAGTCTCTAGTAGGGAGGAAAATCTCTCTCAGTCATACTAATCAGACTTCCTTTCAGATTTTGTTGGCCACAACAGTGTCATACTGATTTTTTTTATGTTTATTGTTTATTCTCCTTCTCCCCTGCTAGCATGTATGTTCCAGGAGGGCAGGGAATTTAATGTAGAATCATAGGTACCTAGAACAGCTCCCTGGCATGCAGGCCCTGTAATGTATATGTAATGAATGAATGAATGGATGACTGACTGACTGACTGACTAGCTGGCTGAAATGAAGCAGGAAATGTCAGATAAGAGCTAGAAAGAGTATTTGACATTTTACTGCTCCATAGTGGGAGGCAGGCTGTTCTGACAAAGAAGGAGGGTAAAAGATGAACTGTTTGGTAGACCTTCAACAGTATCTGCTAAAGCTCCTAAGAGTACCTGATCTGTCCAGAATCCTGGTATGTACAATCTATCCAAACAGTAAGAGTTTTCTTCCAGGTAAGTCTTTCAAACAACCAATCAAGAGATTCAGATTCCCATGGATCCAACCTACTTGAAGCAAATCCTGTCATTTGTTCAATCAAAAATATGGGGTGTTCTTGAAGGCTCTGCCTCACACAAGTGAGACAGTGCTGAGCAACACCAGTATATCTCTGGCTTTCATGGAGTTTATAATTTATACAAATATATGTTGTAACAGTCTGGGTCCAATCAGAAGATAGCTATCGTACAGTAGGTTAAACAGGGAAAGTTTAAGTATTATTATATATACTAAAGTATTATCCATATCAGCTATGAAATATGAAGAAACTCTATATGGTACCCTAGGACTGAGGGAGAGCACTCAAGGAAGAACAAACTTGGAAGGGGGTCAGATTTCATTGGAGAAGGGATAGTTCCGCCACCAGATATCAGATGAGCTCCCTGGTTTGGCCAGACCAAAGCTGGTCTGGAGTTACTGGGCAAACAATAGGCAGTTCTCTGGAGTGCAGGAGGGGGAGCAGGTAATGAGCAATCGGTAGTATAGGCATGCTGTGAGAATGGATACTGATAAGGCAGAAGGTGATTTCGCTTTGGTTTCCCTGTGGAGGGGATAGCACACAGGTTATCGCTGGGCTGAAGCTGTGGGATTGCAGAGAAATCATGTTCTGGGACTGTGGCTCAGGCAGGCTGCATCAGAGGTCCTGAACCCACAATGCCACCTCCATCCACTCCTATGCCAAAAATCACAAAACCCCTTCTTCCAGCAGTGTCCCTTCAGCACCCACTATTGAGAAAGCTTAACATTTTTCTCACTTTAAAGGAGAAATGCTTAAAGAAATTATTTTATCACAAAACAATGAAGGGTATTCATTGCTTATACATTGATAACTGACATATATGCATGCACTAAATTACTACTTTCTGAATATAACAACATATATATGTATGAACTATATATATTTTATGAATTATATGATGTATATATAATTATATATTTATATATACATATGTATAAATATATGTATAAATATATAATTTTTGAATTTTATATATATATATATAACATCTTTACAAAGGTAAGTTGGACTCACTGTTCTTTAAGAGTCACAGCTTGGACCAAAGGCCTAGTATTATTTTACTTATGGCATCTTAGGCTAGGAAATATGCTTGGGTGAGAAAAACTGTGAAAAAATTTTCACAATTGAGAAGAATTGAGGAAAAGCATAAGAAGACCTCAAATTGTTAAGAGAATGTCATTCCATCATTCTTTTTCTCTTTCTTCTAAGTTTTAGAAACTATGTCATTACCTAGGGAAATTAATTAACTAAGAAATGACTTTATTTTTTTTAAAGATTTATTTATTTGAGAGAGAGAGAGAGAGAGACCATGGGGGGAGGGACAGAGGGAGAGAATCTTCAAGCAGACTCCCTGCTGAGTGCAGAGCCTGAAGTGGGGCTCAATCTCATCACCCATGAGATCACGACCTGAGTAGAAACCAAGAGTCTGACACTTAACTAATGGAGCCATCCAGGCACCCCAGGAATGACTTAATAAAGTGTAGTACAGCCCTCACTAAACTGGAATTATGAAGTCCAGAGATAAGAAATGATTAATATGCCAGTTGCACTTTTAAACACAGTGAGAGACATTGGTAAGAGTATGTGTTAAGAGTCTGGGAAACAGATTTCTAATCCTGGCATGGCTCCTCACCAGTTTATGAGCTTAGTTAAGTCCTTTACAAATCCTTTGTAAATCTAGTAGGTAACAGGCAGCCTGGAATAAAGGAAACGAATTCGGAGTAGGCCAGCTCTGAATCTGAACCCCAGTTCTCACACTTGTGTTTTTGTGAGCTTGGGTGAGATATTTCAGGTTTGGTTTGTCCATTTAGAAAATGTCATGGAAAGGGTGCCTGGGTGGCTCAGTTAGTTAAGCGACTGCCTTCGGCTCAGGTCATGATCCTGGAGTCCCGGGATCGAGTCCCACATCGGGCTCCCTGCTCAGCAGGGAGTCTGCTTCTCCCTCTGACCCTCCCCCCTCTCATGCTCTCTCTCTCTCTCATTCTCTCTCTCAAATAAATAAATAAAATCTTTAAAAAAAAGAAAATGTCATGGAAAATTAGATAAATATATATGTATTTTTGCCCTCACGTGAAAAAAAGATGGAAAAAGAAAAAACAAACATAAAGGAGACCCAAGAGTCCTGATAGCTTTAGAATTCCATAATTCTGCAAACAGAATGATAAAACTTTGTATGTGACAATTTCCCAATTAAAAAGCAACGGAAGCTATTATTTCTGATATTTTATAGTATGAAAATCATGTTTGTAACTGAAAATTTTCTCCATACCATAATACTTCTGATTTCAAGTGTTTCAAATTGTCTCTAATTACTCTAGCTAAGTATAGTCAACTGAGATGGGGAAAAAATAAACCTTTCCTTTGAATGTTTTCCAAGTAAAGATCAGAAAACTTCCATCGTCTACTAGAAATGACAGCTATTTCATAAAATCAAGTTGAATATTAAAAAGCTAGAGGTGATTCTGAAACTCAACATGCCTATTGTAAAAATTTGGCTTAAGGATATTCTACTATAAATACTTAGTGGTGGGTATCTTGATGTCCTAATACATTTTTTTTTCTTTTTTTAAAGATTTTATTTATTTATTCGAGAAAGAGAGAGAATGAGAGAGAGAGAGAGCACATGAGAGGGAAGAGGGTCAGAGGGAGAAGCAGACTCCCTGCTGAGCAGGGAGCCCGATGCGGGACTCGATCTTGGGACTCCAGGATCATGACCTGAGCCGAAGGCAGTCGCTCAACCAACTGAGCCACCCAGGCGCCCATACATTTTTTTTTTTTTTTAATGTGAGAAGAGACAAACAAACAAAATTTCCTAATAAGAACCCAGTCAACAATTCATACGGTGTAGTTGGAAATGATCTTTATCTTAATCCCTTAGCTAGATGTTTACTTTGTAGAAAGAAGTTGTTTGTAAATTTAATATTGAAGACACTAAAGAGGAAACTATGTATAAACATACAGCTACAAGGTAATTTAATGAATAGGTTATCCTGAAAGTAATTAGTAAAATCTATGATGTTTTGTACAAATGTAAATTGTTATGATGGGAAAAACAAAGGAATAACATGTTAGGCAGCTGTACTCTATAAGACAAATTTCAGCTTTTCAATTAATAAGGCTTTGTGAAAGGTGGTCTTGCTTTGAAGGAACGACTTTTTTTTAAGATTTTATTTATTTATTTGAGAGAGAGAGAATGAGAGATAGAGAGCACGAGAGGGAAGAGGGTCAGAGGGAGAAGCAGACTCCCTGCTGAGCAGGGAGCCTGATGTGGGACTCCATCCCGGGACTCCAGGATCATGGCCTGAGCCGAAGGCAGTCGCTTAACCAACTGAGCCACCCAGGTGCCCAAGGTGGTCTTGCTTTTAAATCTGATTATTCTCAGGCAGAATATCAGAGAACCAGAGCTATAGTCCCTTCTGAAGTATGTTTTGAAGAGAACTCTAGTATATTTATGGGCCAAAACTAGAAAGAAAGAGAGGCAGTCTCTCTTTTTTTAAGGGTTCTCTTTTTGAAGATGCGGTTAATATTAGTAATATTTTATATTCACATTGAATGAATTGTACCTTGGAAGTTATTTGTGGCGGTCTTATTCAATGAGTATTTATTGAACACTTAATATATATTAGGTATGATTATATGTTATAGGGATCATTTCAAATTCAATTCAGTTCAGATTCAACTAAATATCAAAATTCTAAACTTTTTAAAAATGCAGGTCAGCCTCTCTACCTTATAATTATACTTAATATAGCAAATGTGTTAAAAAGTAGAGCTTAAATTCCACATATGAATAACATCATATGGTATTTGTCTTTCTCCTACTGACTTATTTCACTTAGCGTAATACTCTCTAGCTCCATAGCAAATGGCAAGATTTCATTCTTTTTTATGACTAATATTCCATTGTATGTATATACCACATCTTCTGTAATTAGCATTTTAACCTCTTTGACAGCTCTGCTCCTTGCTACTGATCCCTTACACTGTGTAACTTAAATTTACAAATCAGTGGGTTTTCTCACTGGATGTCTAGAAATGTTTTACATGTAATTTATTTTTTATCTCATAGAGTGGTCAAAGGTGAGTAAAAGTTACATTTAATCATGTACCTATTTGCATGTTTTTCAGCACAAACTGAAAGAATACATAAAAAGAATAAATTGAGTTTTGGTTCAATTGCCCACTAATTAGCATATTGGTTTTACTTATACCTGGCCTTTAAAAAAAAATCTAGGTAGTTACATCACTCTATTTTCTTCATATACTATCTTGGAAAAACATGTAGTCTCCAGTATTCTGTATCAAATTTTGCAAAGTTCAAAGGAGACACTCTCATTAATATTACTTTATTAACGCATGTGTTCGTATAATACAGCCAAAATCAACTCAAATATGGGAGTATTCTTTGAACACCTTCAAAAATTCCAATAACAACTCATCTGCAAAGACCTTGAGGAGTAAACAGAGAGACAGTGACATAAATAAAGGATAAGAAAGTCTGAAAAAAAACTTTTGGTAATTCTTAAATTTAAAAAATCATGTTAGGGTTTATGAAATCATATAAAAATATAGGTGTGCATAGATATGGATAGATGTATAGAAATATCTTTCTCTGGTATTTCCTCACTTACAGAAATTGAACATTGTATTGTTTTTCATTGATACCTTTTATTCATTTTTTAGTTTCATAGGCCTTATTTCCAGGTAATGGGCAGTTCTTTCCAGTCCAAGCCATGCAAAAACAGATATGCATCTCACATTGGCTAACCTAATGATTTTCTTTATGGTACTGTTACATCAGAGGCATACTTTACTTCTGTTATACATGATACTGTCTTCTTTACAATAAATCTTAGTCATTTGAAGCTGAGTTTCAACTGTGTTACTATCACTTACTTTTGGCCAAATAGTTTAAAAGCATTACCTCAGTTTCCCCATTTTTAAAATGAGGGTGATGTGTATCTTGTGGAGTTATAATGAGGATTGAAAAGAGTTGGTGGAAATAAAGTGCCAAGCAAGGGGCTGGGACGTAGTGAACTCTTAAATCCCTGCAACGTCACATTTTCAGGCAAGTTATGAGTGAATTGACAATGACAGAGATTTGAAGAGCACGTGGGGCGATGAGAAAATATGATCACTAACATGTAATACTCATAATAGTTTTGAGAGTAAAAAGTAATATAATTGTGCTCAAGCAGAAAATTTTTTTGATGCTAAATGCATAATGAAGAGCTTTTAAATATGTGCACTTTTAATTAACTGCCATACTAAATGGCATAAGTGATGGTGTTCTATCTACAAAATCTCCTAATAAAATAATTCCATAATACCACTGTCTATGCTGATTGTTGTAAAAATTCATTGTACAAGAACTAAAAATTGACCATTGTATTTCCCATTTAAATGATTCAAACTAGTATCCCACTATAGATGTTATATTTTTGTCCAGGTAAAAAGAAGGTAAATATAAGACTTTATAAACAATTACGACCAAGTTAAACTTTTTTTGTTCTATATACAAAATCTGGCTTTGCTTATCATCTTTTTTTTTTATCTGAAGTATTTGATTTAAAGTAACATGTCAACGGGGCGCCTGGGTGGCTCAGTCATTAAGCGTCTGCCTTCAGCTCAGGTCATGATCTCAGGGTCCTGGGATTGAGCCCCGCATCGGGCTCCCTGCTCCGCAGGAGGCCTGCTTCTCCCTTTGCTGCTCCCCCTGCTTGTGTTCCCTCTCTCGCTGTGTCTCTCTCTCTGTCAAATAAATAAATAAAATCTTTTTTTAAAAAATAAAGTAACATGTCAATAAAAAAGCTAGAGCTACATCACATAGAATTTTTTAAAAAATTTGTTCAGCAAGAGTTGGTCTCTAACAATATAAAGTTGTAAACTTTAAGGCTCTTTTTATTATTGCTTAAACCATTAACTCTGACTTTTCTTGGTCTCAAATTTTTTGGCAGAAGCTTTACAAATACAAATTAGATCAGTCTTTTATTCTGTTCCTGAACTTTGACAATTAATCAAACAAACACATTAACATTAACACTTTAACCCCTAAAATATTCCCACAACCAGAACTAGATAATCAAAATTAATTATACCAAGAGCATGTTTACATGGTTGGTGGAATCATCTAATACATATGTATTAAAAGTCTAGTACAAAGTAGGCACATAATAAATAGCTGTTGATTTAATGTCCGTTAACAACTTGATACTGCCTATTTCCAAGATCTAAGACAATTTAATGAAACAGTCAACAATGGTTCCAGACATAGTTATATGTAACAGTTATTAGTACTCACAGAGCAGTGTTTACAGATCTAAAACATAGTTTCACCAGAAGCTGATATTATCCAGAGAATGAGAAATTTCAACTGTGTTTGTGTGAGGAAACTAATTGTACATATGTCAACTACATTTATTCTTTGTAAAAAAAAAAAAACAAAAAATCACACATTTTTAATATTTTTGAGGACAGGATCCACGTATGCTCTTCTGATATTAGATTAAAGCATCATGCTTCTGACTGTAGTATTCTAGTTCTTATGCCTTCCCTTCATGTTCATTTCCTTTTTTAAAATAAACTGCTATACTCTGAATTTTGGGGGTGAGGTTGTTATTGTTGTTGCTTTCAAACCAATTTCTTACACTAGCTAATGTGGTGAGTAAATAAATGGGTATGGTCAAATGTGAAATGCATTTGTCAAATGAATGAAACTGAAGTGCAATAATATAATAAATCCTCAGGCTAGTCATGTTTATTGTTGCCAAATGTCTCCCTGCTAAGAAATAATAAGCATGAAAAGGGATAATAAAAGTTTCCATGAAAAGTTTTTGGGAAATCTATCCACAAGTCTTCACTATCTGGGAATGTGGGAATAAGTATTTGTTCTATACAAGTTCCATATGAGGACTGTAAAGATGGAATTATTAGAATAGAGTAAAATGGAAAGCAACTACAGTGTGATCATTACTAATATTATTTGACACATGGAAGAAAATTGACAGGGAAGATCCACTGTAAGGCAGAATAGAACCATGCCTGCCATAAAATAGGCACTAAATAAATACATGTTGAATGACTGTGTAAATAAAAGGACAACTTTAAGATTTAATTTATTTGAGAGAGAGAGAGAAAGAGAGAGAGCTCTGTGGGGGGAACAGGGTGGAAGGGAAGAGGTAGAGGGAGAGAATCCAAGCGGGCTCCCTGCTGAGTGCTAAGCCCTGTGTGGGCCTCGATCTCATGACCCTGAGATCACGACCTGAGCCAAAATCAAGAGCCGGATGCTTAACTCTCTGAGCCACTCAGACACCTCTAAAAGGAAAATTTTAAATTAAAGCTTTCTAAGACCTCAAGTGATCTCGAAAATCTATTTTGGGTTTTAAATGTTTAAATTCCAAAGGATAACTGCTTAATGATAAACATTTGAAGATTTACTTAAAATGCATATTTTTGCTAAAAGTTTGCTTTAGCTAAATTAATTAACATGGAAAGTGAGGGGTAAGACAAGATTATTAGAAATTAAAATAGAGTGTTATATAAGAACTGGATTATTTCAAAAGAATAGACATATCAATTAAGGGTAGAAAATACTCTCAGTTATTAGCATCTTTTATACCACTGGTCTTTAATTACAAAAAATTATGGACACTTGGTTGTAAATATAATAAAATTGAATAAAGTCCTAAAGAAAACAATAAAAAAAATTACTAAAGGAGTTGGAAATAGACCTTACCTGAATTGACAAGAGTAAAGGGACATATGATCTGATTTTTAGAAGCAACAGTGTACAGCAGAAAATGGATAGCTGGGTAGTTTTTAGATTGTTAACTCCTCAATGAGTTACAATTTTTATTTCCTAGTCAATTTCGAAATTTAAACACTCAGTAAGTATCGACTAGTGTAGTGGGAGGCCAGAAAATTGCATTTATCAAAGTTATATAGAATAGTTAACAATGGAAAGAAGAGTTTTAGTTAATTTAAGGGCCACGTGACAGAAAGCAAACCTAGTTCTGAAAAAAAAATCACAAAACCTATTTGTATTTTACAACAAAAGTAAATCACTCAGAAACATTCCTCTAGGAAAAAAAAATAAAAATAATATTGAACAATATTAGTATAAGAACCACAGAATTTATCGAAATACAATATTTTTAGCACCACATTCTAACCATCTTTGTGTGTGTAGAGACAGCTACAAGGTATCCTCAAGAAGAAATCAACACAACATGGTGTTACAAATAGTAAAACCTGGCAAATACTGTGTACAATAAGGAGGCCTTAAAAATTCTGATCAAATATGAAGGGTAGCTATTATAAAAGATAAATAGGCAAAATACAAAAGTAAAAATCTTTATAATATCTATCAAAATAAGATTCCTCACTCTATTTGATATGTATTAGCTTTTATGCTCATTAGAAATTGTTTTCAAATAAATATACATAGCCAAGGCAAATTATATGTGTCTGGTTTAGAAATAATAGGCATTGTGATTTTTACCAACAATAACAAATACTGTGGATGTTTTCTATCAAATGTACAAAACCTAACTGATTTTCTTAGTCATATGTCTCTTAACTATTGGGTAAGACAAATAACTGTAAATGTCATTGTCCAATTGAAATATTGAGAAACAAATTTTATTAATATTTTTATAAGTTATAGAAAAAAATTTTAGTCACTGAACAAGCTTGAAAACAATTTGGGAAACAAGCAAATGATTTATTGAGGAAATCTGAATATAATAAAGACAACCTGTTATTTGTTTTGTTTTCATTCTCAGTGTTAGACTTTATCTAACTGAAGTTCACTGTAAATGATCACTATAATTCAAGGTTGGACATAGCAATGACCTTAAAAAGCAACTGTTATTTGAACACTGTAATGACTACCTCAACCTCAAACTTACCCAGTGTAACTCATTCACAGCACTTAAATTGATGTAAACGCTTTGCTGCTAAAAATTTGTTCTGGTCACTTTCATTAAAATGTTGAATTTTTTTTCTCCATGCTTTACTTGTGCTGTATCTGCTGTTAAGCAATACAATATGGGAAGGACTTTGAAAGGATTTCTATATCCAGACACATAGTGTTGGGTGTATTGATGAAAATCCAGTGACGTATTCCTATATATCATGAAATTTCTATTTTGACCGGTTTAACGAAGTTTTTTTTATACATACCAGGAGAGTCATTCAAAGCATTTTACATATTAAATTACTTATCAAAACACAGCATATATAGACCTTGACATTTGTTAAAGAACCAAGGATTTAACCAAAAAATTTTTTTAAAGGACCAGAACAAATCTTTAGCAGAACACAGATTATGTGGCAAAGAAGTGACTTATTGGAAGATAGAGCATACTTACCAAGACATACTTTAAGCATATATGTAAGAAACAGAGTGGTTAATTTGTATGATCACCTTAAAATATGCAGCAGACTGTTGTTAAAGAAACATTAAATCTATAACAATAATGTTGCAGGAAAGTGACAAAAACTGTTAAAGGTCCTTTAGTCATAATTTTTTTTTATTCCAGGAGCCCATCAGTAGGCCTGCTCTAATGTCAATTTTTTGAGGCAAGATGCCCTCACTATTGTATTTTCATGGGGGAAGTAATTTTAGAATGATTATACATCGACTATTAAATTGCTTCTTTTCTTTTTTCCATTTCTCGAGTAGTTACAGGACAAAGTAATAGTTTTACAATAAATGCCAGTATGTGGTTCCTTTATAGATGTGTTGTTTTACTCCTTGATTTATATTCCATGTATCTGGTGGTTCAAGAATTTATATGACAACACAAAGACTCTCACTAAATGCAATGAGAGAATAAGCTATATTGACTACTGCCCAAATTATATATTTTCAAGTAGCAAACAATAAAATGCAAGCTTTTAATCACATCAAAAGTGTATTTTTAAAAACTATATGTATACGTATTTATGTAATTTTAAAGACTAATTTCCTACAGCATTTTCATTCCACTGAAAATATACTACAAAATTACTATAAAGGTGTTTTAAATATGTGTGTGATAAGTTATTTGCTGAAGGGAGTACACTACATAATGAAAAATTTAGACTGCCCTTTAAATATAGGGTTCCATTGTGGGTAAGTACAAAAAGACTTGAAGATTCATCAACAGCTTCAAAATAACAAAGACATCCGAACAATAAAAGGGAGAAGAATTGTACCATACAGTTTGTAGTCAATAGAAAAATCCTTTAGAATGCAGAAACACTGTTAAGAATGAGGATTTGGTCTAAAGAAAAGCCATGTTTTAATGCAATTCAATTTATTTCATTTTGAAATAATTATTTTAGAAGTGTATGAAATTATAAATATGCCAATACTTTGTACAGAAAGTGTCTCCCTCCTTACATATTATTTGTCATCTTTGATAAAAAGCTTATATTAAGAGTAAAGGCATTAAATAATACATCTTTATACTATTAAGATACTTTCATAGAAAATATTAACCAATAATGAACTATATTATTGGATTATATTTTAAAATACATACTTACTTGTACATATTACCTTGATTAATGCTTGCAAGGAACTTGATTTAGCTTTCCTGTTGGAAGAAAACATTTGTGTCAGCCATTTGTGGAAACCTGCTTACTTTTTTTTTTTTACTAATCTCTGTTTTTTGTCTTAAATAAATATATCTGAATTCTAAATGTGTCCCAGTAGCTCTTCAGTTCTCAGAACTCCCTGCTCCCGCACGCCTTCAACCCCAGCTTTCTCCCCAAATTATGTGTTCTCCTAAATACATACTTGCTATCCCAGGAAAGAGTTTATTAATTAAAGAATTTTTACTGCTGGGGCAAGGTGAGGGTTTGCTGTTACTGTTGTTGTTTTCCAAAATAGACCGAGAAGACTTTCCATTCTGTTATTTGGGAAAAAAATATATTTTCCATATGTAACTAGCACGTAAGAAGATGATAAGTTTTTAGGATACTTTCTTACATTTTTTAGGCCACTATTTTATCATTAGGAAATTCTTTTAAAAAAATGGAAATTCTTGCTTTTCTGCATTAGTAATATTCCTGTTGCTTGAAAAAGTTCATGCAGTTTTGTGAAGGACTACTGACTGATTTACAGGGAGTAGCTCCATGCAGGCTAACTCTGGCCACAACTTGGAAGCCAACCTTACCTGGCATAGTTTTCGTCCTTTGTCTTTGACTGCCTTTGAGTGCCAGCTGTGAAGGTCTCTAAACTCCTGAGCTATGTTCTGTGTCTAACTCCATTACAGACTTGAGTTTGTATCCACAGCTATTACTCTCTCTGTCTAGCATACCCCCTCTTAAATCAATAGCTTTTTTCCCCTGCCTTCCACCACTTCTTTTTGTACACTAAAAGTAAAATATGCTACCTTTATAGAAGTTCATTATCTACTTTGAATTTGTTTTCCTAATCACAGTTTTAGTATAAAAATCCAAAAAGCAGTATTGTTTTAAAAGAGCTTTTATATAAAATGGGTTTATAATCAATATTTGCCATCATGCTGCACCAAATTTGAAATTAAGGCAAATTTCCACAAATGATCTAGTGTTTCCTAACCTTCCTATTTAGACATACTTTTTAAATATTTTAAGTTTTAGTTGGGAAAGCATTAATTTTTTTAAAAAAAATTAGATATTTCCCCTCCTAAACTTATTTAAAGCACAATAGCATCACAATGGAGAGTCATGTGGTTTGAACCTTTGCCTCAAGTCAGTACTATGGGAGCTCTGGAATTCCTCACTCTGCTGCTTTTCAAACCCTTTCCCCACAGATCCAGCCCTGTGCTTGCTTAATGCTCAGGAGATTTAAAGCAGATGATCATAATTCTTTAATAGTATTTTTGATATGGCATCTTGGGATCTTGCTGAGTAAAACATTCCTAATCCACCATCCCATTCTTTCCACTACTATTTATTTTTAACCTCTAACAATTTTTGATACTTTTTTTCTGGATAAGTTCTAAATTGTTGACCATAATAATTTCTTCCATTTTATAGCACCTGTTTACAAAGCACTCTCATAGGTCTTACCACCATTGCAATATAATCAGAAAGGCAGTACCCTGCAATGCACAGATTGTTTCCCTCATTTATAAAACTAAGTCTTAGAAAAGTGGTAACCCGCCTGGAGTCACAAAGCTGGGTTTTATGCAGCCAGACTAGAACCCATGAATATCTTTAGATTCTATATCTAATATGTTTTCTGTTTTACCAAGAATTCTTTTTTCTGAAGAAGTCCTTAAGTCAAGAACTATTTCTAAAACTAATCATAACATACTCATTTATGAAAACATAGTGATAAAAATTTAAACTACGAAAATATAAACGAATTTAGATATCTAAAAACTAGGAAGATATATAATCTCAGTCTTGAGATACCAGTTTTGATTTGTAGATAGAAGAAAATTTATCTATTTAATTTTTTCAATCATTTTATTTGAACAAAATGTACTTTATACCAAACTTTGATTATTTTGCAAACAAAAAGAAAACTCAATATGCCTTTTTAAAAAAATTCAAAGATCATATAGTTCTAAAATGCGTGTTGTTGACAAATATATTTCTTACTTTAAAATATAATTCTACTTGGATCAAGTTAAGTGAACGTGTCCATTTAATATCACTGTCTAGGTTTTTCAATTAAGGGAATATTTGCACCAATGATAACAAATACGGAACCTTCTAAGAAAGAACGTATATCATTCCGTGACTATCCTGTACAACTCAGTGGTGGATGGGGAAGTGGCAAAAAGAAGGTGAACACTTCAAACTAATTCTTCAAGCTTCAGCATTCAAAATATATGGCACATGGTTTTCTCAAGAGTTCTATGGATATCTGGTCATGTTACCAATTGAATACAAGGTTTTAGAGTACTGTATTTAATTTGTATTATTATACATATTCCACAATTTTGTTTGCTGATGGAGTTATCTGATTTCCCATCTATAAAATACAATTTTGCTATTGTTCCTTTGTTTATGAGGAATGGCCTCCAGAATTAATTCTTAAAATATATGAATGGAATTTGCATGTCCAGTTTCTTCTTTTGTTTAAAGATTTTATGACATATGTATTAAAGATGGTTTTTGTTACCAGTAATAAGTTTTAATACCATACACATATTGTAAGAGAATATAACTATAATTTATTGACACTGTTCATAGTATTAATGAATAATTAATACATTGAAAAATTTTATTTGGATATTTCAAAGATAAATTGATATATAAAATATTTAGAGTAGACAATGAAAATGGCCTTCATTTTTTTTTACTTTAAGTCATCTTAAATAGAGTTAAGAAAATATACTTTGTTTAAACTAAAATGAAATATCAGTTTAAATATTTATACTGTTATATATTCTATCATTTTAATTTTAGTTAAGGTGCCTCAAAATTTATTTAAAAAATCTTTTCAAAACTCCATCTTAAAACTTTGTAATATTAATCTATTTTCTAAAGTTACAGACCAGTTTTATTAAATGTTTACTATTTTGTGGTTAATATTCTGTGATGTCTTAATAAATACAATGTGCAAAATACTGTACCTCTCCTGTTCCTTAAGATCTTTTACTTTCCTGAGTCTGGAGCTTTCTTCACCAGTGACTTCCCAATGTGTTGCTGTGTAATAGGATCCACTGAACTTTAGTTATTTTTTTCCCTTTGTTTTCTACTCTCTATTGAAGAATTTCATCTAAAAATGACTAAGAAAATTTAAAGATGCATTTATTTAGTTCGTGCCCCCTATCGACTTTTAGAGGTCTATTGCATTTCAAACCTATAAATCTCTTTTAACTTGATTGAGATAGAAATGTTAATGAACCTTGAGCTGTCAGTCAAAGAAAACAGAGATTCATATGTTGTGGCCTGGAAATTGAGCTTTGGAACGTAAGCTCCATGTGTAGTTGCTTTATGAACATGCTGTTATGTCACCCTTTTAGTAAGAGCATCCGCAGACCAACATAATGTAATGATGGAAAATATTTTATCTCAACTTATTGTGAACCTGCAAGAGAAAACCATATCAGAGCTGAAACTGATGGGGTTTTATGGTTCATATGCTCAAATCAATGAAATGGAAAGGTTAGTATGAGAAGCGAGATGTTTATGATTAAACTGTTTTAGTGCCTAAAAATAATTTAGTCTATAGTTTCCTTATTCTGTGATTTGTGTAATTGTTTCATAATTAATTCTGAGGAGGATGATGGGTGCTGATGCTTCTTAAATTTGTAGGTGATGATTGATGAATATGTCAATAAAATAGTTTCCTAATTAGAGTGTTCAACTAAAAGTTCTTTGTAGTGTTGTTTATTGTGTCTGGCCTTAAAATGTTCATTTACAAAATCAGAGTTCAAACATCATTTTAACATTACTTTATTTGCATTTATGAAAATGGAAGAGGTAAATTATAAAATTGAATAAATTTTAAAAATAATTTACATTTTTTTAATTTTAAAGTTGAATAAAACCTGGAAGAAATCAAACCAAGAGATATTCTTTCTCCTGCTGCCTTGAGAGGAGACATTAAGGCAAATATTTGTCTTTAAGATTTGGGAAGGCAAAAATATGAGCCTATGTTGTCACTGAGTTGACTGAATTTTGGATTAATAGTGATGGACCTAGCCAATGTTACTATTCAAATGCACAACCCCAAATGACATTTTGTCTTTCCTGAACCCTTCCCAAATCAATTCTCACCTTTCCACCTGTCCCTCTCTCACCCCAGTGCTATCACAACCACCAGGCATTTCCAGTGAGAATGGCAAAGTGAATCCTGATCACAAAAAGGCTGGTGGAAGTGTTGGGCAGTGTTTGGAGATTCCAGAATGTCTTGCTATGAGAGTTAACTATATTGGCTTCTGGGGGTATCATCTTCCCAAGGTCCAGTCTACCAACAACATCTCTGTGCACATACTGCATTATAAGAGAGCTCATTGGGTATTTTGAGAAACATTCCAAAGCCTAATTTCTTACTGTGCTCATAAATTAATTAAAGGTACAACCACCACATTAAAAAACAAAAGAAGTCAGAATAGTATAAAAAAGCCAAAGCACTGTTAAAGACAATGCTCTGCCTTAAAGGCAAAAGGGAGAATACACCAAGATTCCTGGAAATTAGCTTTGAGTTTTTCTTTTTTGGAGAAAACAAGTGATAATGCACTTTAGCCAGAAAGAATAAGTTGGAAGGCACAGACAGGGATTAAAAGGTTTTTACATTAAAATTGCAAATGAACAATAAATTAAATAGCAGTGTTTTAAGAGATCTCTGTCTAATTTTAAATCCTCACATCAGCATAAGAAGCTTTGGATGTTCCATGTTTTGATTATGCTGTTATTGAATTGGCCATTGCCATGATTTTCTCCTGGTTGCTTGTAATTTACTCATATTCTCTTATTTTTCTCAAAATCTAGGTAACATTGAGCCAAAGTTCAGACTAATAAAAGGTAGGGTATATTTTGACAATATTTTACTGGTAGTAGGCTATAATTGAAGTAACTATAATAAAAGTTTCTTAGAAAAGAGAAACATTTTTGCTTATTCTTTTGAAAAGAAAAATAAGTTGGTAAGGTCTCCCCTTATTATTTCCTTTATTATCATATTTTCTACCAAATGCAGCCTCTACAATCTTTAAGGCTCAGAAAATAATTCACCGTCTGAATTTATGGTTTTCAGGACTCTACTGGGAGAAAGTGAGTTATCCAGTGAATATTCTTTAACTTAGGGGAAGATGACCCCTACTCACTCTTTGGAAGAATGGTTGTCAGGGCTAATTTCTAACTCATCACTAAAAGGAGAGGTAATTCTGTCTTTTTCCATACAGAATGAAATCCATTATCTACCATGATATCTTTGCTTATCTAGATGCAGCTGTTTTTCTCATTGATGGTTGTGAGATTCAGAGAAAACCTCTTTCCGGAAGCTAAAGAACTGTATTCTAGACCTATGGTGTCTAGAACATAGCCACTAGCCACATGTAGCTACCTGGTACTTTTAATACAGTTAGTCTGAATTGAGAGATGATGTAAGTATAAAATGCACAGTAGATTTCAAGCATTTTGTATGAAAAGAGAATGCAAAATTGCCCAATAATTTTATATTGATTGTGTTAAAATAACAGTATTTTGGCTTAAATAAAATATATTATTGATTTTTTTTTTATTTAGAGGGCACGTATTGAATGGAGCACTGGGTGTTATATGCAAACAATGAATCATGGAACACTACATCAAAAACTAATGATGTAATGTATGGTGACTAACATAACAAAATAAAATTAAAAAAAGATGTAAGTACTAGAAAAATTTGAAATTACATATATATTGAACATTGTATTTCTATTGGATAGAACTGATCTGGAGGCTATTCTCTGAGATAACTTAGGTAGGGTGTTATTGATGCAGAAAATAATTGGTGACATAGTAGATTAAAGAAAAGATAAAAAGAAAAAGAAAAAAGACTCCAGAAAACAGGCACAAAAATTCTAGTTTGTAAGAGAGGTAAACTTTGATTCTGCTAAACATAGTGAATATCATGAAGTAAAAGGAAAAATAACCTCACTTGTGGTTCTAGACTTTAAGATAGTAAAATTGAATTTTAATTCCATTAAAATTAACATATATATTATATATAGTTCATTTTGTTTTTATTTATTTTTAATAAGAGACCATCTTATAAAGTCAAGTCAAAGTCTTTTGTGTTACTGGTGGCAAGAAACAGAATTAGCACTCACTTTGCAGTCTGTGTTATCTCAGGCTTTACATATGTATAAGCTGTTAATTTTCAAAGGGCATGATTTGAGCTGTGACATAAGTAGGGTCTTTTAATGGGAACAATATTATATTTGGCATCTTACTGTATTATAAATTGAGTGTTAATCTAATACATAAAACATGAAAAACCACTAACATTTGCATAAATGAATATGATACATTTGAAAACAGCACATAGAGTGTTTCTAACTTCTAAAAAGCATATAATCAACATGTGCTTTATGTGGTACCACCTGACCACCATTTTTCCTTCCCCTCCAAATATTATGTCATTCATCTACTATTCCTAGGAGCCAGAATTTTACCCAAGTCAAAATTGAAGTGAAACATTTCATGTGGCTTTTCATTTATGACATATCTCTACCAGCACTTTAGAGCAAAAGCCCTCTCTAGTAGATCTGGAAGGGCCACCTGCAGAGGGATCATGGGGACTCTAGAGCTCAGTAGAGAAGAATGCATGGAGCAGCAGGAAAAGAGTGCCTCGACTGGGAAGGTCTGCTCTACAAGGGGAGCTTAGAGTAAGGGCTTCTCTGGTGCTTGTCTGTCGTCTTTGACTTCAGACAGTAGCTGGCCAAGGTGCTACAGGAAATCCTTTCTAGGGAGATTTTGAGAAAAGTGAACTAATTCAATTATATTACAACTGGTAAAGTTTTCCTTTTTATTTCAAGGTTTATTTTTACCTTGACTGAGTGTTATCTCCATAGCATCCTTACATTTTAGGTGGTGTTATAGCCACTTTTCCAGTGCAAAAGCAAAGGTGAGAAATGACTTCAAGTCTATGCTTTCTTTATGGAAGCCTGAATGTGTCTACCAGGGGTAACCAGGTGAGTAAGTGTAAAACTTTTTTTTTAAATGTCATCGGAATTTCCTAAAAATAATTTTCTCTAGCAAAAGCTGTAATAAAAACTTCAAACTCGTTTTATGATCCTCATAGAATTGTTCTAGATCAGCATTGTACAGTACAAATACAATGTTAGCCACATACATAATTTTAAATTTGCTGACAGCCACGTTACAAATGTAAAAAGAAATTGATAAAATTAATGTATTTTATTTAACCCAATGTCTCCAATATATTTCTTTTATCAAAGGGGATTATATGGGCATTATCTTACAGAGAAAAAAAAACTTCAGCTCTCCTAGCCCCTAAAATTACATGTTTGGGAAAAAATAAAATGGTATAAAAATAAGATGATTTCTAACTGATATGTACCATAGACATAGTAAGGGTAGATCTGTTTCTCATCTCTCTCTGAATTCAGATTTTGTCTAGCCATGGACTTTCTACTAACTTTGAAATGATTCCAATGCTTAGAATAACTCAATATAATACATAGAAGTAAGTAAGAAATCAGCACAGCAATTTTGTTCTGCTCAGTACATGTTTTGGAATGAGGCATACAGAAGAAAGTGAAGAGAACATATTTTTTGTAATCTGTCCTATGTTCTTTTTTTTAAGATTTTATTAATTTATTTGAGATAGAGAATGAACCAGAGAGAGCATAAGCCTGGGGAGGGGTAAAGGGAGAGGGAGGGGCAGATTCACCGCTGAGCAGAGAGCCCCATGTGGGACTGGATCCCAGGACCCTGGGATCATGACCTGAGCCAAATCTGTCCTATGTTCTAATCCTCACTTTGATATGTCATCTTAGACAAGTAGCAAGGTCTATGAGTCTCCTTGCTTACCATTAAATTAGGCTTATAACTCCTAGGGTGCTATGAGGTCAGGTGACAAAGTATATGAGAAGCCCCTGGCTCAGTACATTGGGTATTATAAGTACTCAATAAATGATGACTTGGCAAAGAAAATCTTTCCAGACCCATCTTCCAAAATTAAGCCAAAAATTGGATCGATTTTGCATACCTTATTTAGCAAGTATTTTATGAAGTGATGGAAAATATTTTAAAAAGATCTTTAAAACTGGCTTCTCTAAATTTGCCTCAACATGGCAGTAGAATTCAACTTTTCAAATACATACATATTGAAAAAAACCATGTATGTATTGAACATTGTCCCTTGAAAGTATACAGAATACTTTGGAAATGTAAAAGGCATACATTTCTAATAGCACATAGTTTATTTTTTCACATGGACAAATGAAACATGTATTTCTAGAAAATAGGTTAAAATGTCAGCACCAGACCTCTGTAGGCAGTGCTCTATACTCCAAAATGGACCCATAAAATGTTTCCAATATCAGGTCCCAAAGGGGATTCCAGGTAATTGGCTAGACTGGTGCACATGCTCCATTCTCTCACATTTCTCCACTTCTCATCCCCTCCCCTTCATAGGAAAATATTGGCTCATTGTCTCTCTACGGAGACAAAGAAAAGCATAACCATCCCTTGATTTTCTTTCTTTCTTAATCTTTATTCATTTTTTGATTAACAAGAAACTTGGTTTTTTTAATCTTCATAAATATAAACTAACTTTAAAAGATGAGTGTTAGCCTAGATCCAATAAACAACAGTAAAAGGAACTTCTATTTTAGCAACCCAAAGGGACAAAAAATGTTTTGGGTAATGGGAAGTATTAGTTTAAAGTGAGAATGGACAGGGAAAGGGTGTTTTCACATTCTATTTAATTGACCTCAAAAGATTATTTGATATTGAGGAAAGCATTTTAGGCAAAGGATACAACCTGAATAAATACCTGGAGACAGCTAACAGTGACATGTCCAGGGAATGGAAAGAAGAATCCAGAGACTGGATTATTGGACAGAACAGAGAGAGCCTGGTGAGAGAAACAGGGAATTAGTGGGAAATGTCATTGGGAAGTAGGATTGGATAAAGTGCTGTGAGATCTGTCCTGCCTATAAATTTTAGGTGGAAAACTGCTATGTGAAGATTTTCAAAAATAGGAGGGCAATGTTATTATTACCAATAATTACTGGGATAATCTCAAAATAAAAATAGACATGATCAGGGGAAAATTTAATTTGATTCAAATATGACATGATAACAACCAAGTTACTCCCTCCAAAGCCTGTTGGGAGTTGGTTTTACATATGCTGATATACTTAAATCTAAGTGAGGCTGCTTCCAAGTATAGACATGGGCTGCGCTCTCTGTAAATTCTCCCCTCACAGGAATATGGATACAGAGAGTGATATCCTGAGCAAGCTGCTCTACTCCAGGGAAAGTGTTCCATGAAGTCTTCAGGAACACAATGCTGAGTCTTCTAAGTCTAATAATGGCTAGAAAAAGCTAGAATTTCTACTATTTACTCTGAATATATTAGAATCAAAGAATTGTTAAGGCCTCTGTCCTAGTTGGCTTGGGTTGCTATAACAGAATACCATAGAGTGGGTGGCTTACACAACAAACATTTATTTCTCACAGTTCTGGAATCTTCAATTCTGAGGCCAGGTGCCAACATGGTCAAGGCGCCTCTTCCTGGTTTACAGGTGGCCATCTTCTTGCCATATTCTCTCATGGCAGGGAGTGAGACCTCCCATCTCTTCATCCCTTTTTAGGAGCATTAATCTCATCATGAGGGCTCCAGTCTCATGACCAAAAATATAACCCTAACCACCTCCCAAAAGCCTCACTTCTAAATACTATCACAATGGGGATTAAGGTTTCAACATATGAATTTTGAGGGAACACAAACATTCAGTCCATAGCAGCCTTCTAGAAACCAGGTAGTTTACTTAATAAGAATTATATAGTCTTTTTTCAATACATGGCTTACAATGGGAATATTTTAACAAGAGAAGCTAAGACTTTAATAGGTAACTGTATTTGTTTGAAGTTACACAGATTGATGGTTAGTAATAGAGCTGGGAATAGGTACCCAGTCTCCCGAGTCACAAAAATCTTGGAAAATTTGTTAGAGGTAATACCTATGTTTACAACCTGATGTAATTATAGTTTGCAGCAAGCACACTTACCTCAAACTAGTACACACATGTCAGGACAGAATCCTTGTGGAGATTTGTTTCTCATGTGTGATCCTCTCTCCTTCTCTTTCTTAATTAATCATAATTATATATTTCATTTTCCCAATTTATATAGTTGAATTTTCTTTTTTTAAAGTCACTTTTCATTCCATAACACCACTTGTTTATTTTCACTATGTCCATAATCTTTATTAAGTGCTTTCCCATTCTGAATTTTAAAAGTCAAGACAGTAAACACATAGTGCTTATAATATGGCCAGGCACTGTCCCTAAATGTTCTAGATACATTAATTCTTTTTATATTTACTCCCAACTGTTGAGATAGGTACTGGTTCTAGCCCCTTTTACTGAAGATGATACTGGATCATAAATGGTTACATATCTTCTCAGCATCACACAACCAGCAGGTGGTAGAGGTGGACCCAAGCCATGTGAGTCTGAATCTAGTCTGTATTTTCCTACACAAAATAAATATGCATACATACATTATCATAGACACTGTGTAGCCAGCTAGCCAAAGGTGCCATCCATAGGTAATTGAAAAAGTTATCTAAATAATAAAAATATAGGCAGGCCAGGGGGGCCTGGGTGGCTCAGTCTGTTAAGCGTCTGCCTTCTGCTCAAGTCATGATCCCAGAGTGTGCTCCCTGCTCAGCGGGGAGCCTGCTTCTCCCTCTCTCCCAGCTCCTGCTTTCTGTTGCTATTTTTCTTTCTCTCTCTCTCAAATTAATAAGTAAAATTAAAAATATATATATATAGGCAGGCCAGAATGATACTGTGGTAATCTGACATAAAACATCTGCTTTCCAAATATAGTCTTTAATTTCAGCTCATAATTAAAGGAAAATATGGAAAAAATTATTTTTTCCTTAGAGAAAATTAATCCTAATTTGGAAATTAATAGTAAAGTAAATTTTTGGTGAGGGAAACTTCAGAAAGGTAATGTTACGGTAAGCGTGAAGGATGCCATCTGGAAGCTTTGATTTGCAAGAGACTTGTACAACACAGACTTACCTCTGTCAAGTCTCTTGCCCAGAGCATGCCGCTTTGAGAATCAGCTCACTTTAGTCACAGAGAACTTTCATTGTTGAAACGCTTGCTTTTTACATTAAAAAACCTGTTTTCTAACTGAAGTCAATCCATCTAGTTCTACCGCTGGGACCACACTGAATAAATGTAATCAGTCTTTTGCATATCTTCTCTTAGCTAAAAATCACTAACTCCTTTAACCGTTCTTTGCATGACAGCTTTTCCAAATCCTCTTTGACTCACCACTAGAAAAGCTCAATATTATCAATTTCTCTTAGTAAAAGTAGTTTCCAGAGCACTTCTCAGTTCTCTAGATTTCTGCATAACACGGTGTATAGTGAGGATTAATCTTTCTTGATGTGTGATGCTTCACTTCTGCTAATGTAATGTAAGTGAAGTTTATTTAAACTACCTTAGCAACTAAATCATGCTGTGGACTCAAAACATCCTCAGATCTTTATTGTATGGACCCTTATAATTTTTGCTTTCCCTCTTCTATATTTATTTTTTTAACCTTAATTTGAAACTTTATATTTGTCTCCATTGGTTTAATTCCATCATTCCACCTTCTCCAAAAATATTTGCTTCCCAATTTTTCTTGTATTCTAAATCTTTATCCCTCCTAAGAATACCTACTATATAAAACTTTGTAAGTGCAACCTCTGTATTTGAGCTTTTGGAGAAAATACTGAATAGAAATAAGGTCCACCTTTAATAAATAATATTTGAAGGAAATTTTTAAAAATGATTAATAGGATTCTAGTGGTCACTGCTGGAACTAAAAAGTTGCATGAGAAGAGCTGCCATCCTATACCGTTTGCCTCAACTTTGATCCAGCAGTGAGAGATACCCAAAGAAGCTTATGTAGCTCAAATGAGACATTGCTCATAGATCTATTTTATTTCATGAAAAATAAAAGTACATTGATAAAGTTTATTTTATTCATTTTGTCAAGACATATTATTTTTTAAACTCTAAGACAGTAGTCAAGGTTGTATTATCATTAGAGAGAATGCAGAATTAAAGGACATTCTTAAAACAGAATAATCAATTACTTAGATTTTGTTTAATTCAAGTATTGAGCAATTCTTAATGTAGCAAAATAGTGACTGTAAACCCCTCTCCCCAAAAGTAGCCCATGTAAATCAATGACAGCATATAAGAAATAATTTCATTAATGTTAATCAGAAATGAACTTTATTGGAAATATATGGATTCCCTGAAAGTAACTACATTAAAGAGATTACTCCCAAATCAGTTCCTTTTAAAATTAAAATCCTCCTTAAGAACTGAGCTTATTATATATATATATACATATATATATAACATGTGTATATTATGTGTATATATATTGCACAAGTGGTTGAAATCTTACAAAAAATCTAATTTAAATGAACTGTTTAAAGCCACTTTTTCTCTTTTTGGAAACTTGAAAAAAAAGCTCCTTTAAGTATTTGAAAGAATAGCAGTACATTTTAATTGCTTGTTATACTTGAACTTTATTAATAAATTGTGCGTTCATTAAGTTTTGTGATTTCAGACAGCAAACTGTGAAGGTAAGAATATGTTTAATTGCACTGACTTTGTAAGGTCCATGTGATGTTGGGAACTGAAAAATGACGTAATCCGCTGAGCTCCTGGGATTCCTTTTTTTAGCAGCCGCCTTCCCATGCATTGGGCGACACCCTGCTCTAGAGGTAGTGATTCAGCTTTGTTTAACAAAAAGGGTATCAAAAATCCAGTGAAGGTTAAGAAATGTTTACTGTAAAACAAGATCTTAAAAGAGACTAGACTGGCCTGTTACTTGACGTATTCACTAGGAACCTCTTGCAGTCAGGCTGAGCCCTGGCTTTCCCCAACCAGGAGAGTGGCTCGTTCGCTGTGGAAGACAGGTAGACAGGAGTGATGTGTGCGTTACTTTACACACTCACACGCACACACACTGTCAAAAGAGTTAGTTACAGGTCTTCTGCTTTATCCCCTAAATCTGCAGCAATTTGTGATATGGATTAATTCTGATCTCCAGCTTGTAAAACAAAAAGGGCACTGTCCTTACCAGGGGACGGCTGGATGATCTATTTGCCAATATCAATATTTGGATGGAAAGCTTAAAATATGTTGTTTTTCCAAGAGTTAGACTTTAAAGGAGGGAAAGCACCACTGGTGAAATATTAGCAGCAAATCGGTTAACCACTAACTTCTTTCAGTAGTCGAAGAGGCTCTTTTAAGTTTACAGGAGAAGCGAAACTTCATTCTCTATGCTCAGAATAGAGACTCCCACATAGAGAAAGTGCTAAGACTAAAGTTCTTGCACTCTTAACCACAGCGTCCTCCCCGGTCGTAGGTGACTTCGCGTCCAGCCTTGAGGTCAAATCAGGCGGCGTTTGGAGACTCAGCCTTCACCCTCAGAGGCCTGCCAGGGCGGTCCCTTGCGGCTGCCCCCGCCCCGGCCAGCAGCCCAGACGGTGATCCTACGCCGAGGTGCGCACCAGGTGGCGGCCCACCGGTGCACGGGGACGCCTGGATTTGCCTCCGGGAGTTTGCTCCGCTCACAGCCTAGGCACAAGTTCCCCACCGGAAAGCTTCGGCGTGAGGTCGGGCTGCCGCAGCCACTGGGCGAGGGCACCGGAGCTGGGTTGCGGGTCTGCGCCGAAGGGGCGTCGCTCCAGGCCCCTAGCGGTGCCTGCATCCCAAGGCGGGGACGGCCCGCGAGCTCGGCTTTCCTGCTGCGAGCCACAGAGAGCATTTTGTTCCCAAAATCTGCTTAGGACACTTTGCAAATTAAAACTCACTTATCAAAATTCACATTGGGAATCCACGTTGCTGGGGGCGGGCAGGACAGGTTGGAAGGGAGAAGTGAGTGAGTATTTGTCATTACCTTTCTCTATAGTTCTTTAATGATTTTTTTCGAATAAAGGAGTTGGCGCTCTCTCCCCCTCTCTCTAAATAATCCAGGGTGTAATGAACATGTCAGTGTTTTTCGTCTTTCTGTCGAATTTAATAAAGCACCACGGCAAAGAGGTTGAACTAGATTGCGAATGATTTTCGGCAGCTTACAATGAGGTGCTTTCTAAGCGCACCGCTTTGGCTTTGTGCAAACCATGTCCTCTAACCCTGTCCCGAGGTAAAGGGTATTCGTGGGCGCAGGAGAGGCACAGTAGGTGGGAGTCTAGCCCACGGAGAGTCTGCTGCTTTCCTTGATTACGTCTATTAATCGTACCCTGGTGGGGTTTGCTTAATGACCATGGACTTTTACACTTACATTGTGTAATTCCAGTCCAAAGGAGAAGCATTCATCATGTTATTTTGCCTCTGTCTGTATTGAGATGTTCTTGAAGTCTTTACCTGAAACGTGAATACTTAATGCGTGGATGTGTATACACAACATCTTGAAGAGAAGCGGCTCTGACTTTAAGACTTATCTACATAATCAGGGAAAAAAAAGTATCTAAAATGCAATGGATAGAACTTTAAACAACTATCTCAAATATAATAGTGGAAGATGTGTTAGAGGTAAATGATTAATTGCTAGTAAAATCTGAGTTTATGAATTGACTACAGTTTAGCATAACTATAAACTATTTAAAGGTATATGTGTCATAGAAGAGATCTTACTTTAATGATCCTTTATTTTACCGTATTCAGAATTTCCTGGAGCAATGATGACAGCCATAGCGAGGAACAAAGGTGCCTAGATTATCGCGGTTGAATTATGATGTTTTTATATTTGTAAAATGCATTTCTATAGCAAATGTAAACAATGTCCTAGTAAATGTAAACCATCACATATGTTAGATAAGTCAAAATATTTCCTCATGTGGGAAAATACCCAGATTTTTAGATTTAATTTAGATCCTTTAGGAGAACAGAAGTCAAATCCATTTCTCTATTTAAGAAAAAAGGACAACTATGTGAAAAACTATAATTGAAACAAGTTGAAGTTCAAAAACAAGCATAGCTCTTTGAAAAATCATGTGAGTTTCTGAAATACCAAAATACTTAATATTACTATTGAAATTGCAGGTAAATTTAATCTATTATAGTTGAGAGCTTTATAATAGGACAGTTGACAGACTGACAGGATTGACTAAAATTCAAGTAATTGTTTTTTTTTTTAATTGAAATACAGAAGCTTCAAAAACATGACAGTTATAAATTAGTCTGTAGGTGTGTTTTCTGGAGCAGATGATGATGGATTGGGACATGTATTTAAAAGAAAAGCTTAAATAGTTCTTCGCATGTGTATATATTTGTATTTTGAGGGACACCTCTTGAACTGCTTCGATGCAAAATGTATTTCTGTATCTGTTATGTCTTTAGAGCTGTGGGGAGGCTGAAGATGAAGCCCAGGGAGGGAAACAGCAGCAGAGCACACACAAACACGAGGCCACCTGGCTTCTTGCCATCATACATGACATTCAATTATTTGAGTACTTTTTCTTGAGAGTTTTCCCTCCACCCAGCTTTCCCTCCCCTCTCCAGACCCTTGCTTTTCTACATTTGGCAGAGTTCATCTGATTCAGCATGCATTTTTCCTCGCTGTACTTAGTAATATGTCTCAAACTCTCACCACAAAAAGAAAGTGCTAAGACTAAAGTTCTTGCCATGCTATCTTGACATTCCCACTATTGCTCGATAAGTGTGATGTTTCTTTCAATAAGCTGAGAAGGAAAGGAACTAGAGCAGTCTACACATCGTTTCAACGGCTGCTTTGATGTATGTACTCAAAATATTTTTCATTTCCCGGAATATATTCTCATGGGGGAGGGGAACATTAAATGCAGCTTTTAGACCGTGAGAATTTATTTTTAATATAAAATAAGTCAAGCTGACAACCAATCTCTTATCTGAACTTATCTGAATTTACATGTGTGTGTCCCTGTCTGGAGGAGTCAAATAGTCATTTCAGTGGGCTTCTCAGCTAGTTTCAGTGTACTCAATTACTTTAATTCTAGGCTCTATTGGGAGCTAAATAAAGAAAATTAAAAAAAAAGCCCACTCCAAATTGCTGTGTTTGGGGAATTGGCACCTAACAACAACAACAACAACAACAACAACAACAACCACAAACTGATTGCAGGAACATTAGATGTAACTTCAAATTGGAGCATTGGCGTCACTTCACAAAATAGCCGGTGCCAGAGGAATGAGGAGAAACCCCTGTTTTCAAAGAGGTTGAGACTTGAATCTACAGTAGGTCTGTTAACCCTCATCCTTTTGCTTTCTGGACTAGGGTACATTACTTACTGATGCCCCCCCCAACAAGCCTTATCCCACCCCCATCAAAGCAATGTGAAGAAACATCAGTGTCTTCACAGCACCCAGAGACCTGAAGGTGGTGGGATCCTAAGATGTCCTAAATTTTGTTAGGCTTTAAAAGAAGCTGATGGTTCCCCATCTCAGTCCCTTCCCTACCCCCCTACGTGAAAGATGGGGAGAAGAATCCTGAGTTTAGAACTCAGGCTCAGAGTGTAGTAAGAAATCAACAATACCTTCAAAGACAAAATAGAAAGGTGGAGCAAAGAAAGGAATGGTAGCCTGGGGGTGATGGACTGCGCCCGCTGAGATAAAATCCCAATTAGAACCTGACTTAATAAACTGGGTCTTCTTTGCCAGCTGATGGCTCCTTGGAACACTAACCCCTGGGGCCCTCACCTAGCTGACTGGTTGGAATTGGAGAGGGTAAGGATAAGGAATGAAGATTAGGGGTGGTTTTAAAAGCCTACTGAGAAGGGAAGAGTTATGCCGGGTTTGGGTAGAAAGTATTTATCAGAGTGCTACGGTCAATTTCCAAGAAGGTTATCCTCAAAGCATCAGGCAGAAAAAGCCCAGGTAGATCTCACAGAAGGAGAGATAGCCTCCAATCTGATTTTGTCTCTCTTCTTGAGACTTCCACAGAAAGCATTTAATTATTATTTTAATTAGTATTATTTTAAGTGTATTATTAATGCTCCAATGGCTAAAACTGTGTCATTACCATAAACTCCATCTCAACTTCTCAAAATCTATTTAATGCAGCTTTTGGCAACCAGAGACCCAACTTCTTGCCAAAAACTGCAGATTAAGCATTCGTTATGGGAGTTTGCCATTAGCTGTTCCTTCTGTTATGGGCACAAGTGGTTACATGTCCCCAAACACACAGGATTCCATGTAATAGATTTGCGTTTGCAGGAGGCTCCAGGGATATTAAGTGTGGTGGGTGACACCTTGCACCCATCCCTCCAACCACTACCATCAAAAACGGGTTTGAGGTGTGAGATAGGAACAGTTTACTAAGCAGCTATCTTCCTTGGCTCCCCTGTAGTTTTTCCTCTATGAGCTGGATCTTTATTGATATACAAGTACCCCAGAGCTTGCATCATATGTCTTTCATTTAAAATACATCGAATGTTTTTCAGGAAATTTAGGGTTCTTAAGACGCATATTTATAAACAAGCTGACAGAGCTCTACGACGTAACTAAGTTTATAGCTAGGAGTTGTTTGTGTATTTCCTCAAGTCAGCAAGGCGTTATTCTTGCTGCTGTGAAAATTTAAAAAACCTATTAAATGACCATTTCTTTTATCTTCTCCATGTTTATTACAGAAGGTCAGACTTGCATAATATGTCTGAAGGTTAGGTACAGAGGGGCTAGGGGAGAATAAAAAAAAATCACCCCACGCAGAAATGAGTGGCTAACTGGACACCCAACTCTTCCGCAGGGGCAGCGAAGGAACTAGCTATAAAGTGCCCAGGAAGCACATGGCTGCTACTCTGCCTTAAGCGTGGTCCGGACGCCTAGGGTACCCTCCCGCCAGCGTTTCCTTGTTTTTCGTTTTGTTCTGTTTTTTGTTTTTTTCCCTCCAACCTATGCCAGCGTTGTTCCCGCGTCTCGATACAGTCCGGCTATCTCCTGGAGCGCAGTCCCGGGAAAGTTTTCCTTTTGACTCCTTGAGATTTAACAGTTCGCTGCTGGTGCAGGCTGCGGGTCTCGGGAGATAGGAGTAAGAAGACAGCAAGAGCTACGTAATTCCAGAAACAGTGTCAACTTTCAGGAACCCGACTGCGCACTCAAGGCCACGCTGAGCGCGGCGCCACGTGAAATGAGCTTGTGCCCCCCCGCCCTCTCTCGGGAGAAAGGTCCCGGGCGCACGGGCGGCCGCCCGCTCGGGCTCAGTTCGCCGGGATCTGGGCGTTCCGGGCCGGCGCGCTTCTAGGGCAGTGCTAACTAAGGAGCCCCGCAGAGGTGCGCAGACCTCCACGGTGGTTCCTCCGAGGCTGTGGGCCTGGCCTGGCCTCGAAGAAGGTCTACCAGGGAGTCTTGGGCCAGCCAAGGCCGCAAGACGCTGGAAATTCCCAAGCCCATCAGGATGCCTGCCAGAGTTGGGCCTGGCGTCACCGCTCTCGTGCCCAAGGCCGTGGCGTCGTTGCCAGGCTGGCTTAGGGAAGCGCGACGGGCGCTGCGAAGGCCTGTGCCGGAAAGGCTGTCAGGACCCTCGAACGGAGTCCTCCCTGGGAAGGTGCCGTCCGTAGTCCCCAACTTGGGGGAGCTTTTCACCAAGTTTGCCAGCTCAAGAGCCTGTTGCAAATGGCTGCCTCTTCGTGCCCAAGGCACTGAACATATTTCCCTTAGACGCTGCGGGCTTCTCGGAAGCCAGAGTCAATCCCAAAGCCACTCATAGGGGATGTCAACCCCTCAGTGCTGTCCTGCCCTCAGGGAGCGGCTAGCTCCCCGCCCACCCTAGCACACCCCCCAGTCTCCCGCCTTTCCCCGGGCCCAAACCCAGGCCCAGGCCGCGCCGGCTCCCGAAACGCCGCCTCGCTAGTGCGCCCAGCTCCGCGCGCGCCCCTCGCTCCCGGCACGCGCTGTTCACAGTAACTCCACCGCCACTCTTTAAAAATAATTGTTTTAAAAACCACGCGGAAGGCCTTCTTCTTTCATAAGCCTTTTGTGTAACGAGCGTCCCTCTGGCCTATACTAAGGTCCCTTTGAAGGAGGCACTTTTCCTAACAGGTTTTCCTAAAATAATCTGGATCGAATGATAAAATCGGGGACCAAAAGGAGCGTTGGGAGGAGAGTGAGGAAATAGATTGGTATTGGCATAATGCTTTCAATGCCTCTTGCTCAGCTTCCCTCTCCCACCCATCGCAAACACGTCCACACGCCGCGGCCTTCCAGAAAGAAAGGAAAGGCCATGGGCTCGTAAGCGCCGAGAGCGCCGGGACGCCGAGCTCCTCCGGGTTAGAAGCCGAAGCCGCCCATCCACCGCGGCCGACCCAGTAAAGAGCTGCCAATGTATCTGGCTTCTTGGGATTCGCGTTAATGTGGATCTTCCACATAAACGATTTACGGATGAAATAAAAGCCCTTTAAGAGAAATACTTCCTTTCAAGTTCTTAAGACGCCTCTAAATCTTTCGGGTAGTGAGTGGCCGGCGTGGGGGCGGGGTGGGGACCGGGTGTCGGGCGGGCGGCCCGGAAGGGCGCAGAGAGCAGGGAGTGGAGGGTTAACTGCTTTGCGATCTCACCAAGCTCTTCCGAAATGCCAATCCACTGTCGCGGCGACAATGTTTCTGGGTGTCGGGGCCTCGTCCCTCCTGGCATTTGTCTGAAATGGAGCTGTCTAACCTAGGCCTGGACGCGCCCTGCGCGGGTAAGTGGGGGAAGGTGGGGGTGGGGTGGGGTGGGGGCGGAGGGGGACCCGGGGTGGAGTTAGTCGCCTGCCTATTTTCATATTCATTAGAACTGGGAGGTTGCCCGAAGAGCCCAGCTGAGTTTCAAGATATAAAAGCAACTTCGGGTGCCCCCTTTCCAGCCGGGACGTATTAAAGGGCTCGGAGCCGGGCAGCTTCCCCTTCCCTCCTCGGCCCTCCCTTCTCCCGCCCACTTGCTCCCTCCCCCAGCGCTCTCCAGCCTCCGCGCCCCAGGAGCTCCGCGACAGCCTTCCAGGATTATGGAGTTTCTGAGCGAGAAGTTTGCCCTCAAGAGCCCGCCGAGTAAAAACAGTGACTTCTACATGGGCGCAGGAGGCGCATTGGAGCACGTTATGGAGACGCTGGACAATGAGTCCTTTTACAGCAAAGCGTCGGCGGGCAAATGCGTGCAGGCCTTCGGGCCCCTGCCCCGCGCCGAGCATCACGTGCGCCTGGAGAGAACCTCGCCCTGTCAGGAGAGCAGCGGTGAGTCGCCTGCCCGAGCCTCCGCCACCCTTCCGCAAACCCTAAGTGCGGGGACGTGTCCGGACAGGCAGGCAGGGAGGATGGAAGGAAGGAAAGGGGGAGCGAGAGAGCCCGGAGGGCGGAGGAAGGCAATGGAAGAGTGAGCGTTTTAAGGAGCGGTGTTGGCTGCAGCCGACTTTGAGGGGCAGGGGAAGGATTAGGCACCGGATTGCCTCCGCGCGGCTCTCTTTTAGCTGTCGAGTGCTGTCCCTTATGGGTCCCGGACTCCCTGTATCTAGGACCCAGGCGTAAACTGATAGGACGGTAAATAGAGTGTAATTGAGTCAAGACAGCGCGCTTCCTCTGTGAGCCCGACGCGCTGCCCCCGCAGAAGGAGCTGAAATCGATCATAGCTCGTTAGAGGACGTCACTGTCGTCACGAATCAGAAAACTTTGAGTTCCTTTAGGTGAAAAACCGTTTCAAAACAAGTTTTCCAAGACGTAGCGGTATTTTTCTTTGTGAAGCTGGAAAATTGCTAGATTAGCTTGTGTGAAGTTGTGATGCGGATTCTTTGGGTTTGCAATAGAGCACACATAAATTTTTCCTAACACCAAATCACTTTCAATAGCTTCGAGTAAAGAATCCCCAATATAAGCACTCACTCCCGAACTCTGTATTGTGTCTTTTTCTGACTCTACATTAAAAGTCACCTAAGAACCCTCTCTCGGAATGCTTCTGGGTAAAATCTTCAACTTTGAACGGCCAAGTATCTCCAAGTCAAAATGTTATCAAAACAAACCATCTATCTTTTCTATCTTGTAACCCAATACAAACGTATTTTTTTTAGATCGCGACAGCTAAAGCAAGTTTACAATTGCAAGAGGACTTTTCCTTATCATTGTATATATTCCACAGTTAAGCTGTAAGGAGCGGGTTGCTTTAAAATAACAAACGAATTAAGTGTGAAATATTTACAACAAGCCTCCCGCCCCCTGTTTTAATGGAGGGTCAAAATCTGGCAAGGTATTGGCTCATAGGAGCTCATTTTCTAAATACTTTGTACACAGTAAGTTTAAAAAAAAATCTCGTGTATTTTACTTATTCAACGTTGCAGATTCCTTGTGACTTGCAAGGTTGAACCAAAATAGTAGGTGGGAACGACAGAGAAAATCAGTTAAATCGTTTCAGTCATTTATTTAGAAAGACAGACGCAATTAATTTTTTTAATATGTTAAATTTTTGGCCTTCTGTTTGTATTTCAGACTGCAGTATCTTTATTTTTGGAATTCTTATATGTATACGTAAAGTTATTCGAATGGACAGGATTTAAAAAAAAACGATTCTCTGATGTCCTGTGTTAACTGCTGGATAGGACTACATCCTATTTTAAATTGTCGGGAATCCAAAATAAGAAGAGAAATAGGTGATTTTTGATACCTTAACTTTTTTAATCACACTTTTAGGATGAATTTTAATAGGAAAGTATTAAGTAAGATGAATGTAGGCAGCAGTTCGCTAAATTTAGGAAAGCTCCTGTCTTTCTCCTGAGATGCCCTTACCCTCACGGCTGCTTCCCCTCCCCCCTCCCTAATTACCGAAGTTCCCCATTTAACTCTGCCGAACACAAAACCTTATTGTTAATCAGTCATGGCTCTTCGTTATATCTAGTTTTACATCCCATCTTTTGCATAAAGGATATTCAACATTTAAGTTATTTTAGGTCTTAAAGTTCAAAACATTGGTATAATGATTAGAACAGTTGCTAAAATACGTTATGAGAGAATTTTCAAAAAGATACAAACGAATAAAGTATGGCAGTTCATTGGAAATTACTGTTCTGGCTGGGTTCACTTTTTCAAAAACTCTTTCCAGTTTCATTATGTGCATCCATTGCGCGCGCGGGCGCGCGCGCGTGCGTGCGTGTGTGTGTGTGTGTGTGTGTGTGTGTGTGTGGCCACAGGATAGATTTTTGTTTTATATCATATTGCAAGCATGCAATCAAATCTGGAGGAAATCACTGAAAGTTAAACACCCCTAAACAGAATGGAAGATGGCATCTTTTGTAATCTTTTAATAGATGTTTTAATGTCTCTGCTTTAGGGAAAAATAAAACTTTCTGTCTTAAAACGTATTTCATGAGTTAAACGTAAATACGACCTATTTAGAAAGAACTGCAAGTGAGTTATTACACTAAAGAAGTCTTAAATCTTATTCTGTTCTATAAGAACCACTTCCAGAAACTGATACGAAAGTCATTAATTTAGTAGGTCGCTTTTTGAAAAAAAATTTAAAAAGCAGACATGAATATACAGTCAAAATGTTCAAAATATAGTAGAAACAAAACCATATCTAAATCTGTAGTCCATACGTTTTGAGTGGAGCAGGAAGATTACTTTAGGGAAGAGTTTGGATATGGGTTTACAGGTATTATTTTTAAAATTGAAATTTTTCAGTTTTTAAAATTGAAATGTCTTTCTTGAGTCATGTAAGTAGCTCGATTTTGTCTGCTGTGAATAAATACATATATCACTTACATTAAATTTGGTTCACTTTTCAAACATTATGCTCAATTTTTTAAAAATCTAGAGCATCTTTTAATTTGATCACCTTATTTGACTATAAATTATGTGCATAAGCATTACATTAGCCCTGTAAAATAGAACTGTAAAATCTGGCAAATTATATGAGTTCCATGTAACACATTTTTAAATGGCCCTAAACCTGCCCAAAGTGGATTAATAGTAGTACACAATGTGATGCTTGAATTCATACTGGCACAGTAAATCATTAACAGACTGCTTTCCTGAGGCTGTAAATTACTTCAACTTCATTTCTTCGTTGAAATGTTTCACAATCCTGAGAACTGTTGTTTTCCCCTCTCTGGATACAGTGAACTATGGGATCACTAAAGTAGAAGGACAGCCTCTTCACACAGAACTAAATAGAGCTATGGACAACTGTAATAGTCTCCGGATGTCTCCCGTGAAAGGGATGCCAGAAAAGGGAGAACTGGATGAACTTGGGGATAAATGTGACAGCAACGTATCCAGCAGTAAGAAGCGGAGGCACCGAACCACCTTCACCAGCCTGCAGTTGGAAGAGTTGGAGAAGGTCTTTCAGAAAACCCATTACCCGGACGTATACGTCAGAGAGCAACTTGCTCTGAGGACAGAGCTCACGGAGGCCAGGGTGCAGGTAGGAGCCAAATGAAGCCCTTGGGTGTGTGTTGGGAGGGGCAGATACTGTTAGAATAATTCAATGGTTGCATTTTGCCACAAAAGAAGAAACTGATTCTCCAGCTAAAGATATAGAACAATGTATGATATGCATGTAGGTCTACTAAAATTTCTTTTTCCTTGCAAAGAATTTAATCACTCACACAAAAACATAAAAGAACACTTGACTTATTACATAGGCATACAAATTAACGATTATTTAAAACAACAGAATGTCATAAATATCTCTAATTTTTAAAGGGCAAAAACACAGAATCATAGCTATCTATTTACTAATGCATTTATTTTGTTTTGTTTTGTCCTATTTTATCAGACGTTAAGGTTCTTTTTAGGTTATATACCAGGTATTGGTAAGTTATATGTGTAATGGCCCATAGGTCTGTAATTTTATTGAGGTTGGGGTTATAATAAACAAAGAAAAAAATGAAACAATTTGACAAATTCGCAATTGTTATAAATACCATAACTTATTTTTACTATGCATAAAGAAAGATCGTATAGCTCCCCTATAATTTTCCCAGCTTTAATAGTTGCCTTGCCATCTCATTTTAACTTTTAAATGTAGATAGCTTATATCTTTTTTGCAGAGGCAATAAAAAGAATGATCTTGAAGTAATTTTAAAATATATACTCAATTATATTTATAAGTTGTATTCAAATTATCAAATTGGATTGCACAATATACTAAACTTTTAGAATCATTTGAAAAAAATTATATTAGGTAAAATTCTATCTCTTAGGCATATTTTATTTTTACTAGAGTTGGTATTCTTAAACTACTTTTTATTAGTTCTCAAGTAACAATTTCAGGGAATAGCATGTTTCTTTGTGCATTTTACCACGCTTTGGGATAATATTGAAGTTTGCAATTCCCATACAGTATAAGAATAGAGAAATAAATAAGATAGTGAAGAATTTTGTCCTGAGAGTAATAATATTTCTTCTGAAGATTAAGCCATTGTAAGGCCGTTTCATCATTAAAGGCAACATTTGGTCGTGCGGGAGTACCAAGCAGCAGGATTTTTCTTCAGCTTGTGGAGGTGAATAGTTATTTATTTTAGTTCAGGAAGTAAATGTACAGAAAGTTGATGCTAATGAAGAATTTTAGAATTGTCAAGTGTTAATATCAGTCCCACATGATTGTGCTGTTTTATTTTTTTGCCTTGTGTTCATATATTAGAATTAATTATACTTGTAACCATTGAAAAATATGTTTACATATAGAGTGATCAGCTGTGCACAATGGTTGTTTTCCCCTTCACATTTCATCAACTCCTGATTAATTTTTGTCTAAAAACATGCACAGAGAGCCAACCCAAACCTAATTTGCTCACATTTTCTCTTTCCGGCTTTTCATATCAGAGTGGTAATTCATAATTATTTTAAGGAGATTGTAAAGACCTTTTTTTTCCCAATGAAAAAAAAAAAAAACCTCATTACTAAATTTCCTTACTATGCTCCTAGTGCCTGTGAAGACAGGAAGAAAAAATGTTTTGTTCTGTTGTTGATGTTATTTTGGGCCCTGGGCATTGTGCATGATACACCTTTACCAACAGTGTTCTAAGAAACCATACTGAATAGGTAGCTCTCATTGCCTTATTTTAATTGCTGGAAACTCTTTAAAGTGCCACCTTAAATTTGCAGTACATGCTTGCACATTGAACTGAGGCTTAATATGTATCCATCAATGTGATGGTAAAGATAAAGAAGATTACAGCTAATTATGAAAAAGAGTAAAATTTCAAGTAAATTTTAACAGTTTTAACAATCTGCATTTGATATGTGATTTCCAGCTTCTTTTGTAAGCATTTTGTATTCTGAACATAGTTCTGTAAAGACTGAAGAGCTTCCTGACAGCTGCTTGTGAAATGTCTACTCAAAAATATCAAATGACACATACCGAATATAACTTTTTGTGTCTCCCTTTAACTCATTAAAATGCTAAAGTGAAGATTCCGGAGAGCTCTAAGTGTGAATTAGTGATTATTTAACCCTCTGAGGAAGATGGTTGTTATGACAAATATTATTAATATAGAAATAGAGAAATTTGGAGGAGAGCTTTGTGATTTTGTAGAGGCTGTAGTAACTCATAGGCTTTCTTGAACTTGGTTCTATCTTCCCATTCATATTATTATTTATATTACCTATAAGTCTCTTATATTGGAGAAATGATTTGGAGATTTCTGAACATTTTCTATAAGGGAAGATAAGAATTATAAGTGGTGTGATTTATATAATAAGCGCATTTGTATAGTTTAAAACCAGAGTTCAATTTCAGATGGTTCCATTTTACCCATAGTCTTTATCGTGCTCAATATAATATGTAATCTTAATATTTTCTGTTTCTAAATAATCGTGATATTTCTGCCAGTGCCATGTGTTTTGGATGTAATCTTTGTGTTTAAATTTTTCTAAGATTATCTAAGTATGGGTACAACCCAGCACAGTCTTCACTTTGTGACATGTTCTAAAGATAATTGTTTTGACAGACCCAGATATTAATTTGGTTATAGTTTGGCTGGGCTAATGTTATGTGCATAACCCCAAACTAAAAAGTCATGAATGTCTTCCAGATTTGCAGCATTCTCTGAGAGGAGGATTATCTATGACAATTTGGAGACATAAGGAGTCTTCAAAATCATATAATCTAACTCCTTTTTATTTTCCAAAATGAAAAAAAAAGAGGCTGAGACAAATTAAATAATCTTTTTAAGTATTTCCTCCCTTTCTATTAATTTATATTGCCTATGGACATACCACTTAGCAGGGTGAAATAGAAAGTAAAATTTGTGGATACTTTTGTGACATAAATTTCTTTCTTAGTGATTTTGTTGACCTGGTTTGTTCTTTCTGATCTGTGTCTTTTAACATCGCCATTGCATTTTCAAATGTTCCTCAGCTAAAATTCTACTTTTTAAAAAAATTAGGTTTGGTTTCAAAATCGAAGGGCCAAGTGGAGAAAAAGAGAACGTTATGGCCAAATACAACAAGCTAAAAGCCATTTTGCTGCCACCTATGATATATCAGTTTTGCCAAGGACTGACAGCTATCCACAGGTATGGTAAACTTCACAGAATACTGATCGAGAAAAATAGATGTGGTGTGTATATTCTTAAAAAGGATATATTATTATTGGCTTTATTATATCTAATACGGTAGTCGAGAATGAAAATTTTAACCTCCAGAAGACTTTTTGCATGTTTGTTAGATGCTTATTTTACTAAAATATTTATTTTGTTATTATTTTCTTTTAGAGCTGTTTGTTCAAAATATTTTAGGGTCTCTTCCTTGTTACACATTGCAACAACTGAAGTAGCATCATTCATAGTATAAGCCTTTTAATCAGTCTACATTTTAACTATTCAGACTCATTTCCTTTGTTAACGTTTCAAAAATAAATAAAGCATTGCTTGGCGTGCTGTCTCTGTGGCTAATGTTTGATGAACCATCCCCTAACCTAGTGTCTGGTGTGGTCTATGAAACCTTCAGTTCCACTTAAAAATCTCTTTTCCTATGTTGTCTTTCCAGCTTTGAAGTTGCTCATTGTTTCAAGGAAACATTTAGCCCTTGGTTACTTAAAACATACATAGGACTAGTACTGGAGATCATTTAAAAAATTTATCACATTAAAAAACACATCCACCCCTTTATAATGGGAGCTCTCATCTCATTTTAGAGAGCATTTAGAATTTCCTTTTCTTCTCTATATTTCCTTTCAATTTAGAGGCCTTTTTCCCCCCACACTTTGTAATGCATGTTAATAAAATACATTTTATCTTTTTAATTGGACATTAATTTTTCCTATTACTGAGTTAGAGTATCCGGAACTATATTTGATACATGATGAGGAACACTTGTATTATAAGGAACAAGACATTTGTTATTTCATTCCTTAGTTGTTTAAGGATATGCACTGTTACAGACCATTTTGAAAACAAATATGTAACATATATGCTGGGGAATACCTTGATAGTCCAGTAACCAAATCTTTGCAAGCCCAAACTTGAGGGTATTCATTTTCTTCAACTCTGAGTACATACCTTGTGAGCATGAATTCAGCCCTTTAGTTTTGTGCATCCTTGCATTCTGATGCTTTTTATGATTCTTAACAACCTATTTTGAGACCTTCACCCTTCCAGACAAATTCACCGAATTTATTAATGTAATGTCATATGTGAGTAAAAGCCTTAGAGATCACCTAGTTCAGTCCTTTTAAACATTAGGAAACGAGACCCGTGGGAGTTAAGGAGTTGGCCTGTGACCACAGGAGTGCTTTCTTATAGGAGAGCCTGGGCAGGGCTGCTTGCGCCAGGCCTCACCATTGCAGTCTACTACAGGACGACAGTGCCTTTTGAATAAGTGTCCATACCTGCCATCAGAAGAACCTTGTTTTTCTTACTCTTCAAAATTTATCTTAGAGGAGATATTTTTTTCTCCAGTTTAAAAGCATATATATATATATATTCTGTTACTTATCATCATAGGGCCAATGAGCTTTGATTGACCAAATAGTGTTGAGTGTCCTAGATGACTTCTGAACACAGTGCTGTGAGGAAGTCTCCCTGGTAGGCTCTAGGCTCCTGGCTCCACGAGGGCAGGTACTGCAGGGGTTTCGTGGTTGTTAGCCCAGCCATAGCCCTTACTATATCAGGCCTTACTATATTCTGAGCAGGTTACATGGAGTAACTCGTTTCATCCTTACCACGATCTTATGCAATAGGTGCTATTAATGAATTATCCTCATCTTCCATATGAGGAAACTGAGACACAGAGGGGAGATACTTACTTCACTTGTGACGAAGCCAGGATCTCATCACAGGCAGTCTGGCTCCCACATGCAAGATCTTAACCTGTCCAATAGACTGTCTCTCCCAAGAACTGAATGTTGAAAAGATTGAATAATTAATAAATGAATACCAAAGGAGCGTAAGGCTTAAGTTGCATTATTCAAGTCTGCAATTTAGTTTAGGGGAGCAGAAACTATACTCAGAGCCAGGGAAATAACAATGAAAACGACAGAGATGGCATATATTGGCATGTACTCTCTATATTTTGAACGACTTCACTGTGATGAATTTAGAAATAGTAAAGTTACAAATTAATGAACTCTTTTCAAATGGACTTTATATATAGTCTTGCTAGTCAAGTGCTCCACCACACTTGACTACAACATACTTTTTTGGGACCTTCTTATTTCAGTCTTCATTTCTTTCCTTGGAAACCCCATTTCTCTGTGTGTGTGTGTGTGTGTGTGTGTGTGTGTGTGTGTGTGTCCCACTTCCTTGTGCCTTGCTAGGGGTTGCCTTCTCTCTAACTACCCTTTCTTCTTCAGTGCAACATAAAACATTTAGAATAGTGCCTGGCACAAACTAAGCTCTTTATAAGGGCTTAATGTAACTTAATATACTCTTAGTCATGCTTTTTTCCTAGGGTTATCTTGCCATTGTGTTATTGTGCCTCATAGCTTTAGAGACTGTCAGCACACTGAGGTAACCTACTAAGTAGCTCAAGCAGGAAGGAAGATGGTACAATCAAATTATATGTTTATAGTCTTTTTCACTCAACAAAGGATTAATTTAAAAATTTCCCCTCACAAATCATGGGAATTTTGCACTAATTCTCCCTGTGGTTTCTCCATAATTTATGTACATTGGTTATTCCAATTCTTAATTTAAGTACGGCAACACAGGCATCACATGTTGAAGTTATTGTTTTTGAAGTTATTTTGACAGTATAATTCATCAACAATAATAAAAATCAATACTGTAAAATCCATTGTAATTTTTTATATGGGTAAGTCATTAGACTCTTGGTTGCCAAAAATACTGAAATCAAAATACCTCTCACTCTCCACTGTGGGTATTGGATAAGGTCAGGAAAACTCCGTTTTAACTTAAAAATATGTGGTTGACTTTTTTTTTTATTTTGGAGAAATAATTATGCCAAGATCATGTCTCTCAAGCTTCAGCCTAAAGGAAACTTTTTTTTTAAAGCATGTGTCTTGAAAATAGAAATTATAATCAGAAAATAGGAACCAAACCAGAATCCAACAACTCAGTGCAGTCAGACACTGAGCTTGGTTACTGTTACTAATTACAGAAAAAAATATTAATTACCAAAAAGTTAGAAACTAGAAAACTAGAAACAGGACAGAAACAAAGAATTAACAATTCGGTGGGAAAGCAAAAACATACACAGAAATACATGAAAACAGAAATGGTTGAGAAAATGATCTCCTCAGGCCTGCTCAATGTGGATAATAATCTTACCAACTATAAAAGTATCTCTATATAGCCTCTATATAATAGGTTTATTTATGAATAGTAATTAATATTTTCTAAAGTGTTCTAAATACTTTGTTTCCAGTGCTCTCATTACAAACTAGTAACAACAGCCCTACTGGTAAAATTAATACCTGCCAGTTGAGGGCTTATTTTAAGCCAGGCTTCTTTCTTACAGCCATTAACTCATTGAATTTAAGTCCAGGTTTTCTGAGTACAGGAGTTCAGGGCTCTTTAACGCAGCATCACTGAGCAAGGAAATATTTCAGTTTTGACCTTAAAACACCAAATCACTTTGGAAAGCAAAGATGCTTTCATTTCTTTAAAGGTATAAAATAATGATATAAAGCATTTACAAAATGTAGACACTTCTGAGACTGTTTTCAGGTATTCTTTTTTTTAAGCTTGCTCATATTTGATAGCAAACAGTGAGAGGAGTGACGTCAGTAGTACTGTAAGGTAGTATATTTGGATGTACTGAGAAATGGTATCTGTCTTCTAAAAACCCTTTATTTTGGCTCATGATATCAGTTGTCATTTGGCAACACTATGATTTTGCTAAATGAAAATACCTGAGCACCCGATGTTCTCCACGACCTGACATTTTAAACAACACTCATGTGCTGCATCTATTCCTTGTGTTGTGCCGAAGCTCTTCCTCCTCTCTTGAATTCCCTCCTCTTCACCTGATCTGTTTCCTCCAGGAAACCTTCCATCAATTCTCCTTCAATCAGCACATGACTTTAGCACTGACATAGTGGTGGGGTGTATACAGTATCTGCCACCCCATTTACAATATATTTATGTTTTAAAAAGGATGATTCAGATCGTAACTTTGTATTGTATTAAGCAAATTACGTATACACTGAATAGATGTGAAAGAAAGTCGCTTCGCTTCAACATTCTGGAATATGTTATGAACCCCAAATTAATCAATTTTCAGTTAAAACAGATGATTCCTAGATCTCTGTTATTAACCATCTCTGGGGTCCTCAACAATTCACTTTCCCTCTCTGAGTCTCAATTTCTTCCTCTGTTGAAAAGAATAGTTTATGAAGATTTTGCAGAACATTTTTGAGTTAAATTTTTTTTCTTCCAGAGTTATTTGCATTTTAGTCAACAAATACATGTTGGTACTGTGTGAGGCACAGGGGTTCTGTAAATGATCCAGACAAAAATCTCTTGCTGTTTGGGCAGATTACAAACTAGGTGAGATTCGTACCAAATTCTGCAGACACGTCGTGATGCAACCTACACCCAGCAGACCAAAAAGAACTATGTAATTTTGTCTTTGAGTTGAAAAAGCAAGCATCTATCAAGAGTAGATTCTAATTTATTTCTAATTTGTGAACACCAAATCATTTCTTTAAATAATTGTTCTGTTGAATAAAATATTTTTCAAGGTATAAACATTTTCTGGAGGATTATAGCCAGCCTCCGTTCTTACAAGAAACTCTAGTTTCATGCCCTTAGGTTTGGCTCAGATCGCATGTGCATCGACTTTATCATTTACTTGCTGGGTAACTTGGGGTAAGTCTCCTGACTTCCTTGATCTTCAGATTCTTTCTTTGTAAAATGGTGGTATTATTGGTGCTAGAGTTGGTGGTGTGGCTGATGTTAATGATCACCTTCTTAATACTTTTCTGTTATTGAGAGGATTAAATTGATTTCCAAACAGTCTGTGGAGCTAAGTCATTGGACTTGAGGAGGGCTAGGTGTTAATGTTGACTATGGGCTTCACAACCAGGGAGTTGTGGGTTCAGATCCTGACTCTGCTACTTAATAGATTTTAGACCTTTGGCAAATGAATTAACCTCTAGGCATGTTTCTCCTCATTTATAAAATGGGTATAAAAATTAATATGATGTTGATGAAAATCAGAAACAATAGTTTCTGCAAGGTACTTGCAGAAAGTATATAATAATACATACTATTATATATAATATATATATTATATTATATTATATATATATAATGTAAACACGTATATAATGAGTGCTCAATAAATAGTAACAATTCTGTAATAGCCATTAGTCATTATTGATTCTACAGTACAGACGTAGCTAGGTGGTGTGAATGTTCTGTTATTGTAGCATTTAAACTAATCCAATTTTTAAGTAAATTCACTATTTAAGGGTCTAGGGAAAGATCAAATTTAGTTAAATGTACTTTCCTCTTTAAATTAGGACAACCAAATATGGTAATTTAAGGAACATTTGGGTATATTCTTAATCCACCAAAATTATTTTCTCATGAAGAAAATATTTTCATCAAAAAATTTTAAAAGGTTTGAAGTTGTTTCCCACCAAAATTTTCCATGGGGTTTTACTTAGTGTATAGTGAGAATCATAACTAAATCTGTGTTTACGTAATATACAAGGGGACCCATGCAGTGTCTTGCTTTCTGTTGTTTAATTGATGACTTAATAAATATATGCCACTTGGAGTTTGAACATACCAAAGGTTGGATTCAAGTTATAAATAATTTGTCGTCATTGGAGTGATTTAAAACACAGATGAAAGCTGTACAACATTTCTAGTTTAACAAATTCTGTTTCAAACATAATTATACAGTTTTTTAAAGGAAATGTTAACATTTCTATAAAATAGTGATTGTGAAAATATTGTTCACTCTGCCGTTCTTAAGAGTAGCATCAGTTTCTGTACTAATCTTAAAGTTTACCTTTAATTAAGCTAAATAAAGAATATGGAACTTATCTCCTTCAACCACTGTGGTTTAGCAATTTAAAGCATATAAAACAGCAAATAAATAACCAAAAATCTTCTTAAAATGTTAGTAATGTAGCTATACTTGATGCATTGTATAATAAATATTCTCATATCTATGAAACAACCAATGAAATGGTCACATAGTGATACAGTGAAACTTCTCTTAGGAGGAAGGAGGGACAAAAATATTAACATCACTGGGTCAACAAGTCATATCGATATAAAATTGCTAATTTAATTAAATGTATAAAAATATATACAACTTGTATGAAGAATATTTCATATATAAGTACATATTAAAAATAAGTTACATGTAGCATGAGGCAGGTATTGTCAGCATCAGTTAAGTGATGATGCAGCTAGACACAAAGAGGGAATAATTTTTATTTTGTTGAAAATACAAACACTTTACAGAGATAAAAAAAATACCCTGCAAAAGAAGCAAAGTGCATTCATATCTTAGATTATGAATTTAGACATATTTTTTGAAAAATGTGATATTCAAGTTTAATGTGACTTAATGACTTTACACAGTAATAATAACTTAGCTGATTTTCCTTTTTTTTTTTTTGCTTTTAATGGGTGATTGCTGTTAAAGCATTGAATTTAACTGAATTGGTCATGAGTATTTTATATTTTAAAAGGAAAGAATGAATTAATAAATTGAGTAGATTACCAAAATAAGTAATAAGAAAAATGTAAGAATAAATTATTGAAGAGTGCTGTCGTTGCTTATACAAATAAAAACTCCTTTACGGGGGATGGAGAAGAACCAGGGGGAAATTAAGCCTGAGAAGTCTGTGACAACAGACCTGTGGGTTGAAACCTGCAGCACACACTGTTATTGTTAGTGTGAACTTATGACATATTTTAATTCAGAGTTTTCACTTGCCATATTTATTAAGCCTCATGTAATCTTTAAATTTAAAAATATTCTTGTAGATTAAAATATTTGCATATTGGATTTATATTTTAAGTTATTAATTTACAAGGAAAACTTAATTTATATTTTAATCTTTGTCGCTTATAATTGTGGATTTTGTTTTAATTGGGGAATTGTGTCATTAAAAATGAATCAAGCACTGTCAACAATGATTATCATGCATGTATTAAAGTATGAAAAATAATGTGACAATTAATTGGAAAATACCCTATGTTGATCAGCGTTGCTGAATAATAAGTAAAATAGCAAATCCTAAGTGCTATTATTTTATTCTGTCCTTAAGTGAGTTGATTTGAAAAGTGTCATTTTAAGGTATATAGAGTAAGATTTACTGTAAGTCTTCATAATGATCATAATTACCATACAGGTTAAGAACACATCCAACACTAAAAGAAGAGAAAAAAAAAATGTCCTTAATGTTTCTTATACTTTTGATTTGGAGCACATATTTCAAATAGTATTTAAATAATGCAAAATTTAAACACATTTATGTGATGTCATTCTGAAAATTTCTAGACATTAACATTTCTTAGGAGGGTTAGTGCTTTTAATTTTTGCACTAAAAAGATATATACACTTATTTTTCTGTAAAGCAGTTTCCTTCTCAAATTTTTAGTCTCATATGATTGTTCTATCTTAAAGTGATTTTTTAATGGAAAATTCACTCTTCCTTGTTCCAAATCTCTGTATACATTTCTAAGATGGAATTTTATTTAAAAAATCAAAGTAGCAAGCAATATTTAACATATGACCTTTTCCTGATAAATAATTCCTAATCACTTTAGGTTAATGATACTATATGTTGAAAAGGTATACTTTTGAAATTTTTGAAATGTAAATCGATTCCAAAAAATCTTAATAATATGTTATCTGAATTTTTTATGTGAAAATTACAGCTAATAAGTAGGCACTGATGAAAATGTACCCTCATTTCTCTCTTAGGTAGTACCTAAACATGCTCAGATTAATCTTTTCACTACGTAATTAATTTAATTGGGATTTTTTTTTTCCCAGATGGACAAAGTATCAGTGTTTGAGATTTAGTCACTTATTCTCTGGTAGCAAGTGAGACTTACTCACTGGTAACAAATTCACAATTTAGAAAAACACTTCTTGATGTAGTTACTAGAAAAGTTAATGTGACCCTAATATTAGTCAACAGCTAAAAATATCTGCAAGTTACTAAGTGTATGATTCTTATTAACATTTTATCACACTAAATTTTAAAGGAAGGGTTATGCTAGTAAAGAATATAATGACCTCTTAAAAAAATTAAATTGTTTTTGCAGAAAGTCATGTTTGCATTTTTTTAAAGAGACCATATGAAAAATCTGGTAAATTATAGACGTGATAATGTGGTAATAAATTTATATAGTAAGTATTGAATTGTATACAAAGTGATCAATAAATGTAAACATTCTGTCAAAGAGGAAAAACAAAAATCAACTTTGGGGTTTTAATGCAAAGACGCTATTGCTAAAACATTATTACAGATACCTCTTTGTGAATCCCTGATCTGTGACTTTTTAAAGCAACCTTTAACTCCCACAGGGACTTGTGTAGGCATATGGTGTGAAGGTAGTCTGAGTGTAGCATGATGTGTGTGTGGGCTGTTTGTGTGTGTGTGTATATATGTACATTGGTGGCAGGTAAGAGCAATCTATATATAGAAGAGGAGTGAGGTTAAATAAACTTGTTTTAGTAGAAAAATATTTAGTTTTAGAGTTGCTTTAAAATTAAGGAATGATTGTTACTCATTGATATCACATTATTGTGTCTCTTAGATCCAGATTAAATTCCATAAGGTAGCGTCTTCTAAATAGCACTAACATTAGGAAATAGAATATGTAATGCTGTCATGAAACTATTTGATGTTTTTTATACATCATGGTACTTTATAGGTAATGCAAAGACTAACAAACTTGCATTTCTTTTAAAAGTTTTTTTTTTAAAGTACCAAAAGTTGCTTACTATAATAAAATCAGCAAATGCATTAGAAATATACACTAGGTTTAGTATACTAAAAATTTCTTGGTAGTTTTGATTATAAAAGAATATATCAAGTGTCTAAGGTGAAGGTAAATGAGATTCATAATTTCTCATTCATTATTTACCATATTACTTCAACTCATGAATATATATCCACAGTGAAGAGCTCTTCGTGTATTTGTGTGTGGGGTGTGTGTGTGTGTGTGTGTGTGTTGTGTGTGTGTAAAATACACATATATATTGACACTTTCTATCCTATGTATTACTTTTAATTCCTTGGAAGAAAAATGAGTGTTAAATGAATTTTATTTCTTTTTGGAAAGAATCAGACCAAAAAAAAAAAAACAACTTTCCTCCTAAATTCAAAGTCATGGAATAATTAACTGTTAACTTTTCATTTGATTAGAAAGACATTAAGGGGCAAATGTTCAAAGTAGAGTGTAGTAAGTCAGCTGAACCTCCATTTGTGCTAATGGGATGCAGTTGGCTAAGTTCCCTGGACAATGCTTTGAACGTACCCCTAGAACTTTTTAAAACGTTGCAAAGCACATTAAAATATGGAATGTTTTTAGATTTTCTACTTCTTTTAAACACAATAAAGAAGAAAAAATTGTAAAGGCAGTCTTTTTTTTTTTTTTTTGGCACAGAGGAAAGAAGGACATGGGTATTATTTAATGATGGTGTTCCTGGTTGTAAAACTCTTTAATATTATACAGTTAGAGGGCCACAGAAAAACCCTAAAATTTGTTTGGTGCTGAACTCCACCATTGTAGGTATCTCTGAAATAGTCCAAAAAAGAAAAGTAGTGATCCTATTTAGGGAAAAAAAAATGTATTCTTTCATTCCAAAATCTAACAGCAAATATAATATTTCTTTTAATGAATCAGCAAGTTTTTGTGTGGCTTCTCTGTTAACAAATATATATATACAGTTTCAGACAATATGACATGTTAAGTTCAAGCACATAGTTTTAAAATGACCACTTGTATAAGAATAGAATTGGTGGAGGGATGGAGGGGCCATAGACTGAACCTACATTGACAGCAGTAGATTTATTCAACCACAAGCTCTAACAGCTTAGTTTGATCAAATACTGCCTTTGAGGAATGCTTAAGAAAAAGAGACTTGTGTAATAACTGCCTAAGATATTTGAAGATTTTCACATGTAAGAAGGATGCTACCTATTCTGTGTCATTTTAAAGAACAGAAATAGAAGTGATAGAGGAAGATAAAAGCTCACTTTTTTACAGAGTTCTCCAAAGGGAATGAAAAATTTTTAAAGAGGTAAGCTTCTTATCACAAGAACTAAATATAAGTGAAAGTGTACAAGGGGTTTTTGCATTTGGAAGGAAGTTGGACTTCAATAGTGTCACCTAATCCCGGGTGATTCTCAGAATTCCTGTAATATTGTCATTGCCATTATTTTAATTCAGATCCCATAAGCTGCACCCCATGCTTAATGAGTCAGAATCTCCAAGAAGATGTATCTGTGATGAAGAATAAGTACTTGATAGGAAAATAAAATTACCTAGGGAGATAAAGTCAACAGTGTCTGGGGATGAAATTTTCATAATTGTCAAGATTATACAGAGTAGTGATTATAGAGCTCAAATTATGAAACAAAATTTAGATATATTAGCATAAATTGTCCATAAAATTTTGGTTACACCTGCAAGATGGATCAGTTCAAATTTCATATTCTTCGAGATTTTTCAGTCATTTAATAAAGTTGTATTAAGGGCTTATCATGTATTGTGTTAGGCTGAAGGATACAAGAAAAAGTTATGAGCAAACATCAGGGATTTTGCTTTCAGAGAATAAAGCCTATGAACACCCACAAAGTTAAGATTATGAATAAGCAAATAAACAATTTCAGCTTGTAAGACTTTTTTATATCATTGTTGCATTTCTTAAGATTTCCTGGGTTCAGATTTGACCTCTACCATTGGAGTCACACATCCTGGGAAGGTTCTTAAACTCTCTGTTCCATAGTTCTACCTTTTACAAAATGGGGATACTAAAAACAAAGAAGCATCTTTTAGTGTATAGAAATGACTAGAAGTCCCCACAGTATATCTAATACCATGCACGTGGTAATTAATTGACAACCATTAGCTATCATGAGCATGATTTTGATTGTTGTCATCAGAGGTTTAATCATCCCGAGGGAATGCTTCAGAGGAAGCAAAACCTCAATTCACTGGGGATATTGTCTTTTTTATGATTTATATCTAACTTTCGACATCAAAACCAACTAAAACCCTAAAGTCAGATGAAAACATGCCAGAAATTCTTAAATGAAAGAAAGATATGGGTTGGAGGAGATAGAGATCAGGAAATAGGACATACCAGTAAAAATGTGCAACGTTATCACTACCCATGGGACTATATGGGTATCTTCTCAAATCCAACTAAAATATTGCTGTAGTAACTTGCTTTGCCAGTCTGTTCTGTTCAGAAAACATTTCTTTCTATATGCTAGAAATTCTTTCACCAAAAGTAACACATTTAACTTGTTTGCTCATGTCCAGATAAGAAGTTTTGATCAAAATAAAAATATTTGTCCATGCCAGGGAAACTGGAGAATTTATTTTCAACTTATAGGTAGATTAATGTGAATTATTTTAGGGAGAAAAAAAACTTTCTTAATTTACATTCATAGATTACTCTCCTTGCCTTTACCATCCTCATTTTCTTTTTTTTTTACCTCATTATTAAATATATTTCTATGCATTTGGAATATGAGTAGATGGTTTTAATAACAAATTTCAGCAATACTTTGTATAAATTGAGGAATCCTTTAACAAACTTAAAATGTAAATCTTTCTCTACCGCTATTTTGCCTTTCATTTATTCTTTCAAATATAAGCAAGCAAGTTCACTTTCATTTCCTGAAAGCCCTTTTGTCAGACATGTGACTGTGGGTTTTGCAGTGTAGCACAATGTTTGATTGAATGTCAGAGGAAAATCACCCAGATCAAGTTAGAAGAGTGGGTTGACAGAGTAATGACATTAACAGTCCCTCTTGTTGGTTTGAGATACATAACTCAGCAATCAGTGGCATCAATCATTATATTTTGGGTAAAGTGGGATACATTTAGTAGAATAAGCAAAAACTGAAACAACATAGCCAATGATGACTTAAAGATTAATAGAATGTGCAAATCATTATATATATCTATAGATATGTCTCACAGGTTTAATATATTTAAAGCAGCTTATAAATGTATTTATATAAATATTTCTGAAATAACACTGAAGTGAGCATCATGCCAATCTTTGAAGCCCCCAAATAACAGATGAAATTAGTTGTTCAAATTTTCTCTTATGTTTGAAACTGATTAAGCAATCTTTTCTTGAGTGACAGAGTAACATCTAACAGTGCAATGTAGAAGATTCATTAACATTTTATGCTATTAATTGAAAATAAGTCACTTAAAAAAGAGGCTTTAAGCGTGGGTATTGTGAGACTACACCAGAAGTCATACACAGTAGACTGAAATCTTTATGTAAAAATAAATATAAGCAAACATTACTTATGTGTTAAAAACAATTGATGATATGATTCTAATTATGATGATTTTTAAAAAGGAAGCCAGATGTGATAAACATAGGTATTACTGCTCTGTGGTAGTTGAAATTTTTGTAATAATATTGCAATAGTGTAATAATGTTGGAATTTTTAAATTTTGTTTTCTAAGGCTCAAACTCTCTCTCATTTCCCCCAGCTCCTGCTGTTTGCATGATTTTTCTCTTCGTTTCTCAGTAATGCATATGATCACTGTTTTTTTTTTTTTTCTTGTCCTTGTTTAAAGAGCTGGTCTAAGATACTGCCTATTTAAAACTCATATTATACAAATTCTACCTAGTGTCTCCTTTACATGCTAGTAAATTTAGAGAAATTTGTGTTTGTTGTTTCTTAATACTAAGAAATGTGAATTTTCTGGGCACAAGTGACAATCTAGTTTTGTCTTATATAAGATGTTCTACAGTACTTTAATTGTACTCATATGATATATTTGCTAGTACTAGCATATTTTTCTCAGTTGTGCTTTCATTATTTGGTAATGGTCATGTTTTAGAATTTTAAATTATTTTACATGTCATAATTCTGTTGCAACCTCACTATATCATATATAAGGCCTAGAAAAAATGTTTAAAACATGTATATATTGCTCATATTCACAGAGCTATGTATTTAAGTCTCTAGGAAAGAAAAGGCAATGAAAGGCTAAACATTTCCAATAATGAGCTTGATTAAAAATATCTACCAAGTAAATATCAGGAATGGTTTCCAACAAAAGCTGCCACACTGAGTTCAACTATAGAACTTTAACAAATGCAATTGTGTCATTGAGTTTAGAAAGATGGAAACTATATTTAAACTTAAAACTGTATTTTTTATTTTTATTATTTTTAATTTTTTATTGTTATGTTAATCACCATACATTACATCATTAGTTCTTGATGTAGTGTTCCATGATTCATTGTTTGTGCATAACACCCAGTGCTCCACGTAGAACGTGCCCTCTTTAATACCCATCACCAGGCTAACCCATCCCCTCACCCTCCTTCCCTCTAGAACCCTCAGTTTGTTTTTCAGAGTCCATTGTCTCTCATGGTTTGTCTCCCCCTCCGACTTACTCCCCTTCATTCTTCCTCTCCTGCTATCTTGTTCTTTTTCTTTTTTCTTAACATATGTTGCATTATTTGTTTCAGAAGTACAGATCTGTGACTCAACAGTCTTGCACAATTCACAGCGCTCACCATAGCACATACCCTACCCAATGTCTACCACCCAGCCACCCCATCCCTCCCACCCCCCACCACTCCAGCAACACTCAGTTTGTTTCCTGAGATTAAGAATTCCTCGTATCAGTGAGGTCATATGATACATGTCTTTCTCTGATTGACTTATAAAACCATATTTTAAACTGCATTTCTAAACACATGAATTTGTCATGAATCATGACTAAATCTAGATTTCATTTTAAAAATCACAACTGTAAAAAGAATACTCAAGAGATTGACATGTTTTGAGAGTATTTTATGTGGTCAAGTATGTGGGTTGTGGTGATCTATTACAGTATAACAGATTGGAAGAATCTTTCAAATAATTATCTTTTAGTAATCACTTACTGTACTCAGAATGTCATCACAGACCACCCAATGGGAGCAAACAATGAATAGTTGACAAAATTGAGTCAACACTGTTTAACAAATGTAAGGGAACAAAAGTGAGAATGCGTAAATGTAATATTTGTTGTTTTATATATTCCAGATTCAGAACAATTTGTGGGCAGGAAATGCGAGTGGTGGTTCTGTGGTTACTTCATGCATGTTACCACGTGACACTTCCTCCTGCATGACACCTTATTCTCACTCGCCTCGGACAGATTCCAGTTACACAGGGTTTTCAAACCACCAGAACCAGTTCAGCCACGTGCCCCTCAACAATTTTTTCACTGACTCTCTTCTTACTGGGGCTACCAATGGACATGCATTTGAAACAAAGCCAGAATTTGAAAGGAGGTCTTCCAGTATCGCAGTTCTTCGAATGAAAGCCAAGGAGCACACTGCCAATATTTCATGGGCCATGTAACATACAGTACTCTTTTATTTTTCTTTTAATGGCAAAGTAAAACATTCTATTTCTCATATTTAAAGGATACCACAATAAGCTGCTGTGTGTGGAATTGCTAAAGGTCAAGGTATACAGTGAGACCAGCTTAAATGAATAGTTGTTATTATTTAACATTAAAATCTAAGAATGAACCTCTGAAAAGACTAAATAGATTTACCATCCATCAGTCTCCACAAACTCTGTTTTAGTAGTAAATTTTTTTCTATTGTACGAGTCGATGAAATATGATCATGCAACTTCTTAAAAGAATAAATGTATTAAACAAATTCCTCTGTTATAGATTGATTTATGTCAATTTTGTATAACAAGAAATCCCTTGTAAAATAATATCTGATAAAGGAGGAAATGCACTGGGGAAAATGTCAAGATACCAAAGCTGTCAGGTAAATATTGAAGCAGGGTGTTTCGGGGAGTTGACTGTTATTTCTCCCTCTCTGGCTCCAAGACACAACGGTCATATCTCCTGTTGCTGAGAATTTATCTTCAGGCCTCAAAGATTTTTTTTACCCCTGGCTGTTTTCATGAATTTCCACCCCATGAAATAGAACTCTTCTAAAATGGCCAGCATTTGCATGAAATATTTGGGCATAGTTTCCCAAAACCATGTGGATAAAGGTGATAACTGAAATATTCCGGTGTGATTTAAAATATAGTCATGAGAATAGTTTCTATAAATGCTACCTTTTAAATGAAAAAGTCAGCACCAACTCAGTGAAAAAGCCAACACCAACTCACCACACCGACTTAGTGTCACACACTAGAAAAAGAGTAAGTTACAAAACCTACTGCTTTTAAGCTAAAATTGTGTCAATTCAACTGTACACACAAACATCTAATAAATACACTAAAAGAAAACTTTTTTGACATGTCACATTATGCTTTATTATATTATGAAACATTTTCAGTTAAAAGAGTAGCAAATCTGACTTTATATTTATTTCGTGGGCTTATGCAAGTGCACATGTGTGCGTGTTTGTTTTTTGATATATAAGCCGTAAGCATTTTTTTGCTACTGTGGTTTTGCATAGGGAATTAAAATGTCAGAAGGCTCTCTAAAATTTCTGGTGGAAAAGAAAAGAAAAATACATTGCATCTGGAAAATTGCTAACCCCTTTGATTTACTTCTCCTCCCTTTCCCCTGTCACATTCCAAGCTTTTTCAGATGAGTGAAATGTCAACCTCCTTAAAAGACTCTTAATTCATAAAGGCAAAGTAAATTAATTGAAATGAAGATGGCTCCCATGGTTTGGATCAGAGCAAGGTCTGCTCTTTGTACTCCCTTAGAATCTTCCTTGTGGTTCCTACAGCTTTTAGGGATATGCTTAGAAGCCCTATAGGCTAAAGGACAGGAATAAATGAATTTTAAAAATTAAATTTCAGAAAAAATACTTAAATCAGTGTCTCTTCCTCATAGGAAAAATATTTACAGCAGTTAGACATCTCTTGTAATAAAACCTTAAAATCAAGCAGATGATGGAGATGAGTGATGTCCTAAACAATCATCCCTTGACTTCATAATAACTCTGTTCTTTATTACTTTTGAGTTCTCTCCTTTTAGTTTTCTTCCCAGGACAAACTTGTTCAACTTTGGCCCTGAGAATTATGCATACATGCAGGAGCTCTCGTTAAAGGATTGTTTAGGCAGCTGTTAAATATCCTTCATGTTTTAAAAGAGAATGACTTCTTTTAATATATTCCTGTGTCTGGTCCATAAGAAGTTGCAAACTAAAACTTAGAAAGAAAATATAAGACTTTCCTTTTAAAAGTTCTCAAGTTAGTAGTGTTCATGTTCATTTTCTCCTGCTTTCTTAATTGAAATTTTAATGTCCTTTGGCTAATACATTATATTTTTAAAATGAGGGACAAAACTCATTTTTGAATCAAGTGTGCATTTCACATCATCCCTTAGTTTTCCTACTATAACATTTTTTCTCATTATATTCTTTTTTTCCTTTATTTCTCATTATTTTCTAATAATTAGTTGGAGACTGTAACTCATTTTTTTTAATTTTAACATCTTTTTAATTGAGGTCCTACATCTGCAATGTTTTTTATAAATTAATTCAATCGGCACATATTTTTTCTTAACACCTACAATGTGTGAAGCACTTTTGGGGATAATAAAAGAAATAATAGAACCATGGTTTTGTCCTCGATGGGTTCACAGTCTTCATGGACAGATGCATCCATAAAGTTTACATCCACAGCCATGCTTCGCATTTTATGATGGCCATAAGAATTGAATGCAGTTTTTTGTGTGTGTGTGAACATTCTGACCTTTCTTTTTCACTGGATGGATGTTATTACATATTTAAATTATTAAGATATAATAACATGAACTTTTGGTGCAATAGGAAAGATAAAGCTAATACGAAGAGTGTGTAGAATTCACTTCCTGAATTTTCTCTTGCAATTTCTAAACTTATGTTAAACTCAGTTTCATATACCAGAATTCAGATCCCTCACAAAAATGTTGAACTTAGCTGCGCCTGGGGTGGCTCAGTCGGTTAAGCGTCCCACTCTTGATTTCAGCTCAGGTCATGGTCTCAGGGTTGTGGGATGGAGCCCCCCGCCCCTGAGTTGGGCTCTGCTCTCAGTATGGAGTCTGATTATCCCTCTCCCTCTGCTCCTCCCCCTGCTCTTTCTTTCTCTCTCAGATAAATAATAAATAAATAAAATCTTTAAAATAAAAATTAAAAGGGTGAACTTGTACACTTAAGAGATGAAAAACTAAGGAGTGTTTTAATTTCCTTTTATTTGGGCTCAAGTTATTAACGGTATTGATTCCTAGGAGTTTGGGGCCCTGAAGTGGTTGAGTCACTTGGACAATTGTTTCCAGGCCATTCTCATCCCCTATTTGCTCCTTCCACATGTTTTTCTTGCACAGATGGTTTAAGGGATGATTCTTGTACTCTTTTCTCCTGAGCAATTTGGTTAAGATTTGGTCCTCATGATAGGAAATAAATGTACTGGAGAATTAGGTAAGGTTTGCAGTTTCATTCATAAACATAAAAGGAAATTTCAGAAAATGATTTGTGGATTTTTGAAAAGATATAATTTCCTTGAGAATATTAAATAGTGATATTTTCTTCTTAAATAACTTCTCATGAAATCAGAAAAAGAAAGCCACTCTAATCTTTGCCCTCAGTCTTGATAACGTATCTCCAAAGAATAACAGAGTTACTTAACCTATATAATCTTGAGGAAATTCATGAAATTGAGTATATAAATTACTGTAGTGTATTAGCTTCATTGTTTCAATAGGCTGTTGATTTTTTTTTTCACCTCCAAGGAAGGGACATACTGATGCACTTAACAGAGTTCTTACAAAGATGATACGTTACTGTTTCCTTTCAGTATCTTTGCTTTTTTGTCTCAAATACTAGCTGCTTTTTTGACCTCCATCTGCAATTCTTTTATCACTTCCCTATATTTTATATAAGGCTGTTTTCTATATAATGCTGTAGTTTTAGTCTATCAGCAGCTAAATGATGTCTTAGCTAAAAAAGAAGTGGAAGGATCGACTACAGTGTTTGCCTAAGCTCTTTGAAACATTTAAATGATTTTCTAAACTTACCAGTAACCCTGGCCTTTGTTTTTCAATATTTAATTCAAAGAGAATTATAAATGATGAGTAATTATTAGATATAATTTTTAATTATTAATTTAGTCATTTTTTATTTGCTGTCAAATATTTTAGGAGAAATCTAGAAATGATCTTATTTTTAAAATCCTAGTTGGGCTCACTTCTTTTTTCTCTTATTGAAATGTAAAGATGTATGCTTATTATTTAAAACATAAATGCTAACTTTCAGCCATCTCTACTTTAAAAAATTAGGCATCTAAAGTTTCAGCAGACATTATTTCCTTATAGCTATTCATATTTTGCATTGAAGAAAATATGGCTTTTTGTAAGGGACTATATTTAATGAAACACTATATTAAATAGTATTTTTGTTCTTAGTGTCTAAGTCTCATTATATATATATAAATATATTTTATACAAGCCAGGCAGCAATGTCACTAATGATCCAAATGAAAACAAAATCAGAAGTGAAATGCCTAGCAGTAGAGTCCTCATTTATGGCAGGAATCCTCAAAAACAGATTAAATGTGATATTGGTTTTCCAGGGTATAGAAAATGCTCAAACAGGACTTTTTGTTTGTTTTAAATAACTCTCCTTTGTAAATGAACATATTGCCATTGTTTATCCTAGAAATATATTGCAAAAATTGTGAATCACTATTCACAGTAAATCACTATTTAATCACAAGTCTTCAAGACGAGGGCTAGCCAATTCTTCAGTTTTACTGCATAAAATAGGAGAGAATTGACAGAAGCCTTTTCTTTCCTTCCTAGCCTTAGAATTGTATACCACTATGCATTCTTTAAGTTCCAGGAGCAAATAAATGACTTCACATGAGTATTTCATGTACATGACATTATTTTATAGCATGTCTGACTTTAGAGGCAGTACTTACTGAAGTTTTTCATGCATCTTCACATGATGTACCCCTGTAATATTTTCTCTTACTTATTTACCTTAACATATACTCTAAAGACTTAAGAGAATAATTCAGAATAATCACCAGCATTGTCAAAGCATGATAAGTTTTTTCTTTTTTTCTTTTTTAAACACAAGTTTTAAGTAGAAGGCAAAAGGAGCCCCCTACAGGCTATTTATGCCGTCCAATTGGCGGACATAAAAAGAATCAAATGCTTAAAATCTCCCCAAATCACTACAGCAGATTCATAACTTAGGTGGGAGGGCAGGCAGAGGAGGATGTATCTCTGTTTAGAAGGCAGAGAGGGTCCACATATACTGAGATGGGAAAGTAGTTAGACCCTTAGTTTCACTAACCCCTAAAAGAAACTTGGCATTTTCTTTTATTTATGACTATGGACAGCAAATCTCAGTAGCATTGGCAGCACTGTGATTTTGTCACCAATAAAAAGAACAGATATTTGCATATTACATTAGAGTTAATATAGATATATTGAAATAATTATAATTCGAGTTTATCACTTGATGACAGTTTTCTTTAAGGTAACTTTTAGCTCTGTTGCCGGGCCTTGTTATTTAATTTATCAGTAAAGATGCACAAATATTACAAATTAATTCTGTAAATATTTGGACACCTGTGTTTCGATTTAATTGGTTTCCTTCTTAAGCCTATACATTTTATTTACTAAAATACCTTATCTAAGAAGGGGTTCACAAGACCACTAAACTGCCAGAGGGGTCCAAGGAGCAAAAGGGACTAAAAAACCCTCTTTATGTGCATCACTTCCCCATATCCAATAATTTTTTCACCCCAGAGGATGGTCATAGATTATGGAAGGAGTAGAATCGAGTACATAATAATTTACCATATTATCTCTTATTAGCAGAGGGTAGGACTGAAAGGGAATGGGGCTTTTTATTTATTTATTCATTTATTTTTAAGATTTTATTTATTTATTTGACAGAGAGAGACACAGAGAGAGAAGGAACACAAGCAGGGGGAGTGGGAGAGGGAGAAGCAGGCTTCCCACCGAGCAGGGAGCCCGATGCGGGGCCGATGCGGGGCCGATGCGGGGCCGATGCGGGACCTATCCCAGGACTCTGGGATCATGGCCTGAGCTGAAGGCATTCGCTTAACGACTGAGCCACCCAGGTACCCCAGAGAATGGGGCTTTTTAAGGCAGGCAGCCCTATAGAATTCATTGTTGAATGAATGGATGAAGAATTTTAATGAGGATCGCTGAGAAGCCAGGATGCACTAGATAGGAATGAGGCTTTTTTTTTTTTAAGATTTATTTTTTTAGAGAGAGAGAGAGACAGAGAAGACAGCACATGAGCAGGGGGAGCGAGCAGAGGGAGAGAGTCTTTATCTGACTCCCCACTGAGTGCAAAGCCCAAGGTGGGGCTAGATCCCAGGACCCTGAGATCATACCCTGAGCTGAAATCAAGAGTCAGTCGCTTAACCAACTGAGCCACCCAGACAGGTTGGAACTGGGCTTCTGAAGAAATAGAGAAGTGTTTGGGTAGTATTACGGAAGAAGTATGGCCTTAGGATTCCTAGTTCTACCACTTTTTAACTTTAAAGCTTTAGGCCGGTCATTCAATTCCTCTGAGCCTTAGTTTTCTCATTGATAAGTGAAAAACTTATATAAAGCTTTAAGTTAACAAGGCGCTTCCACATTTATTTTCTCCTTTGACTTTCACAATTTTGTGACAGTGGACCTTATTATCATCTGCATTTCACGGCTGAGGTAATTTATAGTGAGAGAATATAAGAAATTTCTAAATCCAAAGCCTCTCCTTCTGCCTTCTTATCCTACAGACTTTCCTTAAAGCTATGAAGAAAAAAGAATTAAAATATGCATTTAAAAATAATTTATTGTAGACTGTGAGGTACTTAAATGATATACTTTTTTTTACAGACTCCAATCTTTCCTCCTATTGAGTCAATATTATTTTTTTCTTCCCTCATTTTTTTAATCTTTAAATTCAGTTTTATTCAATTAACAAACAAAATTATTGAGAACTCCCTTTGTGCCAAGACCTTAGAGAAACTAACATGCTGGTGGGGGAGGTGAACGGGTACCATACAGAGCTGTAATACGATAGGGACATGGCTTCTGCAAAATACTATTGGAAAACAAGTAAGTGAGCAATTAATTCAACACTTTATAAGTCATGGAAAGCTGCAGAGAAGAGGTGTTTTCAGTCAGACACTGAAAGATGAATGGGGCGGGGCGCCTGGCTGGCTCGGTCAGTAGAGCATGGAACTCTTGATCTCGGGTTGTGAGTTTGAGTCCCCCATTGGGTGTAGGAATTACTGAAAAAATAAAATCTTAGGGGTGTCTGGGTCGCTCAGTCAGTTAAGCATCTGTCTTTGGCTCAGATCATGACCCCAGAGTCCTGGGATCCAGCCCTGCATTGGGCTCTCTGCTCAGCGGGGAGTCTGCTTCTCCCTCTCCCTCTCCCTCTGTGCTCTCTCTCTCTCTCAAATAAATCAATAAAATCTTTTTTAAAAAATAAAAAAATGAAATCTTAAAAAAGTGAATAGGAATTTACAATAATATATCATTTTACTTCTTTTTCTCTGAAAGAAAACCCAAATCAGTTTTAAAAAGCTATCTTCACACTAGTTAAAATATTTGCAATTTTTTTGTTCACATCATACCACAATTTCTTCTCAAATTTTAAATATTTATTTTCCTTATTTTATTAGTATTATTTCGTTAATTGAACCAAAGTTCTCAGATTCACCAGAGAAATAATTTGTTTTATTCAATAAGGCTTTACAAGTCTCTATTCTCAAGTAATACAATGAATGGGTGCCGAACTCTTGATATTACTAAATGGAGGTTGTGAATAAATGCAAGCCATGGCCCTCGTGTTCAGGGGATATTCAGTTTAGTTGGATGGATGACATTTGCTGAAATTTGCCTCTCATGAAAATATAGCATACAAATTTTAATAAGCTTTCTCTATAAATATATAACAGAAAAAATGGGAAAAATAACTTTAAGTACACCTTCAAAATACACGTTTGCAAGAAGTTGATAGAAAAGTTCAGTAAGAGGAAGGTTTCACCCTGGTATACCCCTTGATCTCTGACCAAGAAAAAGACAGAAGATTCTGAGGTCACAGCAGGAAAAATACTCCCCACTCCATGAAAGGGAAAAGGAAAAGCAGCAGCAGCTGGGTGTTGCTTTTGTGTCTTTAATTTAACTCTTTGTCTGCCTCAGTATGGTCAAAGTTTGTCTCATTTTATACAAAACTCTTGCCTAAATTCTATAAACAGAGGTTTAATGGAGGAATTGCTCTCTTATCTTGATCCCTCTTTTCCCAGCTGTGAAATTGATCGATGTTTTTAAAGCCCTAAGACGGCTCCCCTTGTAGATACGTTTTCTGGTTCAAAGGGGAAAAAAGGCAGGAAAAAATTATTCTGAGAAATGCCTTAGAAGAAAATTTTAATGACCTAGGAAGAGAGCTATATAGCTAGATGTTAGTCAGAAGGTGAACTCTTAAATTAGTTTAAGTATTACGAGTGAAAATACGTGGCAAGAGAGAATTTGCCAGACTTTTGTAGTTATGTGACTCAGATTAACTTTTTTGTAACTATGCACAACTTTCTTAGATTTCAAATTGTGTTGTATTTCGACTGGCTTTGGCTGAGATCACTAACAATTTAGCAGAAGAAAATCAAGATTCTGGTCCCAGATGTGTCACTGATGATCAGTGCCACCTCACCTCTCAGTTCTCAGAGTTCAATTCAATTCAGCAAATATTTATTGAGTGCTTATGGCTGCTGACTTTTGTAAGTCAGAGAAAAATAATGAGATGTGAGTAAAATGTGACAAGTCTCGAGTAAGACAGCAGTACTTATAGAAAGCCATTATCATCGGCATTTTAACCAGAAGTTTGATTTAATTGCACTAAAAACACCAACAGTGTACATTGCTTTGAGGTACAGTAATTTCCACACTGGATTTTGATTTTTATCTGCATACTGGATACAAATCACAGTCCCCATGGCTTGACTTATAAAGTAAAATAACACCATCCCCCACCTAGCATCAGTCATGCACATCCCTAATAGCTCAGCTGAAGGACAGCATTAGCCATTATATAAACTAATTGGGTTAATTCTGCTCTGGAATTTAGGCAAATAATGTAACTGAGATAAACAGAGGGTCACTTATGCGTCTCCTTGTACACATTTATCTACACTTCTTATTTATACTACTAAATGCTTAAAACAACACTAGGCTATAAATTTGCCTTTTCTTTCTGATTCTCTTGGCAGGGTTTCTTACATGCTTAACTTTTAAAGAGTGGAGTTCGGTCTCCTCTCAAATAAATAAGAGAGCAGTGGAAGGAAAAGCTGCAGCTACAAAGTAGTTCTAACCCATTAAATGCAGATGGCTCACAGGGGGTTTAACCATCAGGAGTGAACACACATCATGCTGAAATATAGAGCTGTTTTCTATCACTTGTTACCATTTGAATGTCTGTCTCAGGAAAGTGAATTCCATATATCTTCCTGGCCATCAGTTGCCCTTTGAATACTCCTCTCTCTGATGTAGCTAGATTTCTCTTCAGAACTTACTGAGATGAATGAGCTCTTGCCACACGTAGAAGTGAAAGAAAACATTTCTTTCTCTGCCAGAACAGATGAGATTCGTCATTAGGAGAATGGATTTGACCTTGTAAAGTAGACCAAAGCAATTAACAAACAAACCCCTTTGGGGCAGATTGCCTTTATCCTAGTCCTCCAACAGAAACTTTTTTTTTTTTTTTTTTTAATGCCCTCATAGCTATGTTGCAAAGACGGGGGAATCTGATCACCTGAAAAAAAGCCAAACTGTGGGATAAGAAATCATCTCTAATTTAAGCCTTTGCACGCAGAGAATTTTATGGACACTTAAATCATATGGATTTAACCTCAGCCATCATACGTCAATTACCAGTTATCAATAGGTCGTATTGATCAGAAATCATTAAAGAGATCCATAAAACCGGGCGCCTGGGTGGCTCAGTTGGTTCAGCAACTGCCTTCAGCTCAGGTCGTGATCCTGGAGTCCCGGGATGGCGTCCCGCATCGGGCTCCCTGCTCAGGGGGAGTCTGCTTCTCCCTCTGACCCTCCCCCCTCATGTGCTCTCTCTCTCTCTCATTCTCACTCTCTCAAATAAATAAAATCTTTAAAAAAAAAGAGAGATCCATAAAACCAATTTGATGGCAATGTATAAACAAAAACTAGAGATAAGCATTAGAACCTAAATAAAATGAAGGAAAACTTCATTTGAGGACAATTTATAATATCTAAGGAAAAGACTGTGCTTTGCATCTCTCTCAACTCACTAATCTATTCATTTCCTAATTCATGATTTCTTTTCTATAGTTTCTTTCCCCCACTCCTTACCTTTCTCTTTTGCTTCTTTTATCTATTTTCCTCTTTCCCAGAGCCCATATCTAGCTCAAACCCATTCTTCAAGTCTAAGCCTTAGGTGATATTCAGGGAAAGAGCTGCTACCAATCGCTGGGATAAAAGCAATAGTGAAAAGGGACTTCCTTGCTTTCCCTGCAGTGCACATTCAGCCAATGCTATTAAAGTGATTGACATAATCTTGAGTAAACCCAGTTGATAAGCCACAGAAAGGCTGCTCATCCACCGTGGATCTGCAACAACTTTGGTCTGGCTGTTTCATTTGTCTTTCTGACCGAGTTTGTAAACCATTCAGCAATTTAGACACTTAGATACAGATTAAAAATTATTGTTTCACCCAGAAAATGGTATTTTGAAAGTCATTCCTTCTAAAAATTTTGTGTATGTATTTTGCTCATTTTATGTTTTATTTGGTGAAATCTACCTTTGGAAAAACAAACAAAATATAGGTAATGGGGAGAGATATCAGACTAGCAAAAAGATCTGAGATCTCAATGCATTTTTAAAAAATTCAGAAACTTTAGAAAATTTATTATGGAGAGAAATTAAATTCACATTATTAATATTATTGTTATAATTTTTTCATTATTGTTATTATTTACCAGTAGATGGCACTGCACAGGTGTCAAAGATGTCTACACCAATGTGATTTGGGGGAAGAGAGGATCATCAATCATGCTCACTGGTGTGAAATGCCCTCTCCTAGAGTTCTCTTTCGTAGTGAGAGTATTATATCCAGGAGTCCCAAGAGGTGTATGTGAGGGCAGAACATAAGTTCATTAACACTCATTTTATTTATCAAACACTTAAACAGGGCTTACTATGTACAGATGAGTAGGTTCTTTATTTCCTTTCTCAGATTAGAAAACTGAAGCAGAGAGAGATGAAGATTCCCTAATGTCACACAGCTAGTTATGGAAGGACAAGGACTGGTTCCGCTGTTTGATCTAGTTGTGCTCTCTGCTTTGCCCTCTCTCAGTTTACTAACAGGAATTACTTATTCACCTATTTAACATTTTTAAGGGAACAGACTTGAAAATCCAAGGTATAGAAATGGATAGATTCCAATCAGAAAACTACAGACTCTTGGGGGGTTGGGGGGTACTGTTGAGGAAAGCAAAGAGGTCCTCGGGAGGGAGGGCATGTGTTGGTCTATTAAGAAGAACCACCAACAAAGAAGAGGAGAGGATACCATACATAAAATTCACCAGTTCACAACTTTGCTTAGCGGCAGGATGCGGCGTATTTTTAAAACAAATATATTCTTAACATGGTCCAACTATATTTTATTTCTGGCTAATGTAGAAAATACTCTCAGTACTTTTAAAACTTTAATAAGTAGATTATAACTTGTTCAGTGTCTTGCAGCATTAACTGCAGTAACTCTTACCTCCCCCTTCCTTCGGGCATCTACGTCCCTAGTGACAGCTCAGAGCTTAAGCTTACCCAGAATTGAGCCATCATGGACATCTGGAAGCCCAGCTTCTCATTCCCTGGCAGGCCCCTACACCAGTCAAACAATTTAACTTAGTTTCTTCAATGTGCCTATTAATTAACCTCATCAACTCCTCCGTCGCTCGATCTTAGCCTGTTTTCTCTGACACTCTTCCATATCTACTTCCTTTCTTATCCCTTGTACACCTCACAGCCCATCCTTTCAACTACTCTTTGGCCAATACCTTCAAAGGACTACTGTTTTCCTTTTACCACACCTGCCTCCACCTGGGTTAATGAACGTGCTAAAAAGGAATGTGTGCCGATTAGCTCCATTAAAAGAATGTATATTATCTCTACTAAAAATGTGTGTCTTCGGGCCTCAAGGGAGATTTGCATGGCTGAGTACAGTCATTCCTGCTTCCGATTTTCCATCAGACACATTTCGAAGCTTGTCTACTCTTCAAATCTTTAAATCAATGCTCTCCCACCTCACTGCACCAAAACGGGGAAAAACGCCATCCTAAGGGAACTGTCAATTTCTTTCCACCAGAGCTACAACTATATCTGTATCAATAAGTGTTGTTTTCTTCTGATTTATTTTAGGGGAAGAGATATACCCTTTCTAATTCTAATCCTCATTCTGTATTATATCCCTTCCAATCTTGTCATGGATTTTCTGCCATCTCCTGTCTATTTAAACTTCTCCTTTCAGCCATTTCCAACCAATCTCATTTGTTAAAAATTAGTAATAATAAAAGTTAGCAAAACATCTTCATGCCTCTTCACTGCTTCCAAATTTGCCCTAAAACGTTCTATGAAGGTATATCTGCACTCAGTATCTTTACTTTTTCATTTGCCCCTCACTGAATACTCACATCTCTGCAATAGGGTTTGGAGTTCTACCAATCCATGAAAATTACTTTTTTCAAGATCACCAACCTAAGTCCAATGGTTGCTTTTCAATTCTTTTGATCAATTCTGGTTTTGGTTGAATTGTGTCCTCCTAAAATTCCCAACCCTCAGTGCCGATGAATGTGGTCTTCTTTGGAAATAAGGTCTTTACAGACTTAATCAAGTTAAGATAAGTTCATCCTGAGTTAGGATCGATCTTAAAACAAGGACTGCTATTCTTGAGGGAGAAATTTGGATATAGACAGATAGGGAGAGGATGCCATGTGATAATAAGGGCAAAGTTTGGAGTGGTGTGACTACAAGCTCAGAAACACCAAGAACTGCCCACAACCACCACAACTAGGAGAGAGGTGTGCAGCAGATTCTCCCTCAGAGCCTCCAGACACGCCATGCCCATCAACACTTTGATTTCAGACTCAGTACGTTCCAGCTGTTATGAACCTACCAGCGTGTGGCGCTTTGTTCCGGCAACTCACAGAAACTAACACAGATTCTTGGCTTCATTTGGCACTTCTGGTTCTGACTACTCCTTCCTGCTCAGGGGAGCCTTCCATGTCGGTTTCGAGGGCACCACACTCCCCCAGTCATCCTCGCCCCACTTCCTTTTTGCTCCTAGCCTGCTCGTCCTCTATGCCTAAATGTGATTCTGCGTGCTCGGCTTGGGCCTCTTCTCACTGTCAATATTCTCGGCAGATGTTTTTACTGCAATAACCATAGCTTTGATCACATTAAATGTGAGACAAAGCAGAGCTATGTGTCTGATCACCTACTGGCATGCTCCAGGCTCAAGAGACAGAGGGAAGCTCAAATTGAACATAAAATCTTAACCCAGTTCTGCTTTTATATATATATATATATATATATATATATATGTAATAGATAAATATGCATAATATAATTAATATATGTAAGCATATATGTAATTAATATAATTTATTTTTAACTTTTTATTTTTTTTAAATTTTATTTATTTTGAGAGAGAGAGAGTGAGTGAGAGAGAGAGCACAAGCCAGGGACAGAGGCAGAGGGAGAAGCAGACTCCTCGCTGACCAAGGAGCCCAATGCGGGACTTGATCCCAGGACCCTGGGATCATGACCTGAGCCGAAGGCAGATGCTTAACTGACTGAGCTATCCAGGCGCCCCTATAATTTATTTCTTAAAGATTTATTTATTTATTTATTCATTTATTTGAGAGAGAGAGAGAGAGAGAGAGAGAGAGCACGGGGGGAGGGGCAGAGAGAGAGGGAGAGAAGCTGACTCCCCACTGAGTGGAGCCAGACACTGGGCTCGATGCCAGGACTCTGAGATCATGACCTGAGCCAAAGTAAGATGCTTAACTGACTGAGCCACCCAGGCATCTGAATATAATTTATTTTTTAAAGCACTTTTAGGTTCACAGAAAAATTGAGAGGAAAGTACAGTGTTCCTATGTATTCCTTCCTATTATTCACATCACCTTGCATTAATGTGGTACATGGGTCACAATTGATGTCAATTTTGATATATTATTATTATTAACTAAAGTCCATAGTTTATGTTAAGTTTCACTTAACATAAGTGAAGTGATTTGTGTTGTACATTCTGTGAGTTTTCACAAATACATCTACCATTACAGTAGAGTACAGTGTAGTTCAGTTGCCTTAAAATCCCTCTACCTATTCATCCCTCCCTCCATCTTAACCACTGACCATCACTGACCTTTTTAATGTCTCTGTAGTTTTGCCTTTTCTAGAATGTCATATAAATAATTATACAGTATGTAGCCTTCTCAGATTGGTTTCTTTCATTTAACAATGTGCATCTGAGTTTCCTCCAGGTTTTTTTTTTTTGTCTTGACGGCTCATTTCTTTTTGTTAAATAATATTGAATGGATGACACACTGTTTATCCATTCACCTAGTAAAGAACACCTTGATTGCTTCTAAGTTTTGGGAATTATGAATAAAGCTGCTGTAAGCATTCATGTGAAGATTTTTATTTGGACATAAGTATTCAAATCCTTTGAGTAAATACCAAGGACCATGATTGCTGGATTGTATGGTAAGAGTATTTTAGTTTTGTAAGAAATTGCCAAACTGTCTTCCAAAATGACTGTGTTACTTCCCATTCCCACCAGCAATGAGCAAGAGTTCCCATTGCTCCACATTCTCACAGCATTTGTATTGCCAATGTTCTGGATTTTGGCCATTCTCATAGTATGTAGTGGTATCTCATTGTTTTCATTTGCGATTCACTAATGACATTTGATGTTGAGCATCTTTTCATATGCTTATTTGCCACCTGTACATCTTCTTTGGTGAGATGTCTGTTCAGATCTTTTCCCCATTTTTAATTTTTTTTTTTTTTTTTAGTTTTCAAATTTTAGGAGTTCTTTGTATATTTTAGATATAAATCCTTTATCATACAAGTGTTTTTTAAAGATTTTTTTCTCCTATTCTATGGCTTGTCTTTTCATTCTCTTGACAGTGTCTTTCACAGACAGAAAATTTTAAGTTCAATGAAATCTAATTTGTCAGTTTTTTCTTTCTTGAATCATGCTTTTGGTGTATATAAAACATCATTGCCAAACCTAAGACCACTTAGATTTTCTCCTGTATTATCTCCAAGGAATTTAAGAGTTTTGTTGTTTACCTTTGGGTCTTTGGTTAATTTTTAGAAAAAGTGTAAGGTCTATGTCTGCATTCACTTTTTGCACATTGATGTCTACTTGTCCCAGCACCATTTGTTGAAAAGACTATCCTTTTTCCCTTGAATCACCTTTGCTCCTTTGTCAAATGTCAGTTGACTACATTTGTGTGTCTTTTTCTGGGATACTTCTGATTTTCATCTTCTATTATTCTAACTTCCCCACAAGAAGCCTGAGGTTCATTCTTTATTCTCTTCTCTCTCATAATCCTGTGCTAAGCACTTCACATGTATTATTTAATGTAACACTACAGTAATCCTGTTCTACTATTAGGACCATATTCATAGTGAGAACCTTAGTTCAGAGACAACTCTACTTATAAAAATAGACTGAAACATCTTTATTCTTAACCCCCATGATATATTACCACCCACAGCTCACAAGCAGCAGGCCAACTGGACTTCTGGATATGAACCCTCAACCATTACATAATTTCTACATGTGTTTTGAAATCATAATGTCTCTTCATCCTTATGGCCATCATATTAATTCAAGCACCATCACTTTTCAGAAAATTTACTAACAATACTCTCTTAATGGATTTCTTGCATCCAGTCTGGCTCTATTCCAGATTGTTATTTCTTAAGCACAAGTCTGATAACACTAAACATAAAACCATCTCATGGCTCCCCATCACCGCTAAAGAAAGCAGACATTCCAAAATATGTTTACAACTCCCCACTCCATCCAAATCTCAAATTCTGCCATAATGATCTGTTTGTGCTTTTCCACGGCACTGTCTATGCTTAAATCTGCACCTTTCTGCATGTGGGTCCATTTGCTGCTGATGGTCTTTTTTGTTTCTTTACCTGGCTCTTTTCCTTCAGATTGTAACTTAAACATCATGTCTTAGTAGAGATGCCAGATTTAGCAAATAAAAATACAGGACACCTACTTAAAGTATTGCATGATCATACTTATACTAAGGAATTATTCATTGTTTATCAAAAATTCAAATGTAACTGTGCATCCTCTATTTTATCTGGCAACCCTATGTCTTGGGGAAGCCTTGTCTGTAACCCCATCACCTAAGATTGGGTTCATTGCTCCTCTGATCTGCTCCCATAGCCTCCGATGTGTACCCCATCACAGTACTCACTTCCTGTCTATTATTCATGTAATACATCCATCTCTGCCACCACCCTTAAGGACAGAAATTGTATCTTTTCCAGCAGCATGTTCCCAGCTTCTAAACATCCAATGCTTGGTGCTCAACAAATGTTTATTAAGTGTTTTTAAATAAATGGATTCAACACATTTAATTCTAGCCCTTTGTCATTGCAGTTGCTATTAGCTGTATGTACTATTAAGATATATTTGGGGCGCCTGGGTGGCTCAGTCATTAAGCGTCTGCCTTTAGCTCAGGTCATGATTCCAGGGTCCTGGGATCAAGCCCCACATCGGGCTCTCTGCTCAGTGAGAAGCCTGCTTCTCCCTCTCCCTCTGCCTGCCGCTCTGCCTACTTGTGCTCTCTCTCTGTCAAATAAATAAATAATTAAAAAAAAAGATATATTTCACACCTAATTTTGATATATCTAGTTGAAATTGCTTTTTTGTCTTTAGCTTTGGAGTTCTTGGTTTAGAATTTTGTGAAATTATATAAATTACCTTCAAGTAATTCCTGGCCAGCCTCAGGTCTCCCAACCATAGAGACAAAAGTATGCATAGTGCAATGGTGGGCTGCCATCTAGACAGCAGCAAGCTGGTGGGCTCCTCTCCTTTTCAGAAGCTGGAAGTGACAGCTGAGATGCCAAATGTTGCTCATTTACCTCATCGAAGGGGAAAAAAATCATTATTTTCAAATTAGTCATCTACATTGATATTTGTTCTCCACAGTGTTTCAAGGAATACTAATTCCCCATGTCGATAGTAGGTGTTCTTCAAAGGCAGACATATGGTTAAGCTTGTTTTTCAGCGGGGTAGCACAATTTTGAATAGATTTCTGTCCTCTGGGAATTTTCGGAACTTTTAACATGTCAATAGTGAATCTTCAGGAGGTGATATATAATACAGGGGATTTTGCTAGTCTAACTAATCACAGAGGCTTTTCGTTAGTTATCACCTAATTTGGAAATACTAATGTAGATTTTGACGCAATCCTTAGGGTAAATGAGTATATCGACCAGATTTTATTGTTAAAAACAGGCTCTTTGGAATGCCTGACTCAGAGATGTGATTATATAATTTATCTAATAGACCCAGCTTTAGTAGGTCACATTCATCTGTTTTGAGCTAGAGCTCCAAAAAGTTTCCAAAATAAATGTCTTCAGGATTTAGGATATATAAAATAAAGTTTGTATTTGACACAGAATTTGGTAAGCCCATACCATAAGGAGCTATGGAAAATCCTAGAGCAGTTATATATAATTCAGATTGCTGAATATTTAGTATTATTGGATTTTAAAACAAGAACTTCAAAGGTAAGATACACTTCTCACTAACGAAAAGCACATGTGATACGGCTAAAGCTCCTCCATCCCCATAGGCAATAGTCAGGGCAAAGCCGGTGTGGGATCAGAGTACTCGGCCACCTGGGAGCTGCAGTTTGAGGGCCCTACCTTCCACATCACACTTACCTCCATCACCTGAATGAGGTTGAGTGTTACCAGAGGGTTAATATATATCGTGTTGCATCTGAAAGGTGGCACATCACCTATTAACCCAGAAGTATGAGTTTGTTCCTATTATTGTTAAATACCATAACACTAATACTTAATACCATAACACTAATACTTAATAATAATTTCCATTTTCCATATGTTAATTGCATATGCCAAGTACTATGCCAGTTGCTTTATGTGATGATAGTACAGCAACTAATACTTTTGAGCACTCAGTGTGCTTTGCACAACGCTGAATTTGCTGTTTGCGTTATTTCCTTTAAGTGCTTCAATAACTCTTTGGAGTCGATCTCACTATCTATATCTGTTTTATGGATGATGAAAATTCAAGTGGCTTACTCAAAAGGTATGGTACGTAGCTCTGAGATGGGCTTTCAAATGGTCACTCTCTGGACACCTGGGCGGCTCCGTGGGTTAGGCAGCCATTTGCTTTCAGCTCAGGTCATGATCTCAGGGTCATGGGATCAAGCCCCACAGGGGGCCCCGCTGTCAAGCCCCTCGTGGGACTCCATGCTGGGTGTGGAGCCTATTTGGGATTCTCTCTCCCTCTCCCTGTGCCTCTCTCCCATCTCTCTCTCTTTCTTAAAAAAAAAAAGAAAGAAAGAAAGAAAGAAAGAAAGAAAGAAAGAAAGAAAGAAAGAAAGAAAGAAAGAAAAAGAAAGAAAGAAAGAAAGAAAGAAAAGAAATGATCTCTATCTGTCCTGCCTGTCTGCATTCTTAAGCAGGACTATGCTATTTTAATGCCCCAGTTTGGATCGATCTCAGAACATAATGTAGGTATTCTTAATACCTTTTTCTTGTGGAAGAAACTGAGGCTGAGGAAAGGTATATACTTTGCCCAGGACCTTGAGGTAGTGGGAAAATAAAGGTAAAAATTATGTGAAACAAACTGAGGGTTGTAGAGGGGAGGGGTTGGGGGATGGGTTAGCCTGGTGATGGCTATTAAAGAGGACACATACTGAATGGAGCCCTGGGTGTTAAACGCAAACAATGAATCATGGAACACTACATCAAAAGCTAATGATGTAATGTATGGTGATTAACATAACATAATAAAATAAAATTTAAAAAAATTATGCGAAACTACAAAAGTAAGCAGAAGCACCAAAGGTAAGGTCTAGGGCAATAAGAACATATAGTTTTTGGCTGTGTGGAGAGGTGAGCAGAAGTAGAACAACAATAGATGAATCTCAAAGGGCAAAATGTTCTTCCTAACTATTCTGTTTCAGATTTTAAGGAAAATCTCCAGCAATTTAAACTTGATGATACTCTCTATCTAATTTACAAACTGTATAAATAGTAAAATAGGTTTGATGTAATACGATTTTTTTTTTTCTGCTAAAAGCATTAGGAAATAGACCACTTGAGGTCAGGGTAACACCAAGAAGAATTTCCCAGCACTAAAATGAACCACATTGCAAACTCTTTCTAAGTGCTTAGCAACGTCCTGAAATGGCTCCATTTACATGAGGCTTGAAAAACCAAAGGGGCCTCTTGTGAACATTTTAACCACAGAGAGGAGTGTGCTTTAAGAAAATATATCCAAAGTGTTATAGCAAGTGCTGGATATAAGTTGGTGAGTCTCCTTACTTAAAAACAAGTATCAATAAAAGATATTCTTCCTGTTGAAAATACAAATAGTTCCATCTTCAGACAGTAAGTTTCTGAAAGCCATAATAATGAAATATTATATGTTTAATGTTCTTTACTTTCTGTAATTGGTTTTTAATTTCTTCCATTATTTTTTCATATATGTACTATATCATTAAAGATCTCACGATTTCTTTTATTCAATGTCCTATTGAATGCCTGGGTAATATAGACGGATATTAATAAAAATGGACTTTTAATGATCTCAGACATTCAGCTAAGAGGCTTTGGAAAATAGAAACTAAAAATTTGTCATGGCTGTTGCTTGATTTCAAACAATCCCCCTTTCAAGCAAACTTCCCTTGGGGAAAATGATGATTTCAGCTCCTACAGCCTAAATGCACGAGAGATTATTAATAACAGTTGATATATCACAAAGGCTGATATAGCAAATTATTATTCTGCTAAGCACTTCATCACCAACTTTCAAAAATCACTCCCATAAGGCAGTTATCATTATTATACCCAGTTTATAGATGAAGAAACTGAGGTTTAAAGGGATTAAGTAATTTATCCAAAGAAACACAGCTAGTCAGTGGTAGAGGCAGGATTCAAACTCTGGCAACCTGACTCCACAAACCAACACATGTAATAGTTATGGTCTATATAGTCTCCCATGGAAAGAACATCGTTGGGAAACCAGTTCTGACATGACTCTGACCTTAATTTCTGTGTCTTGGATTCCTCAGCTATAAAACGAGGGGATAATCTAGCTGACCCCTAAGATCCATTGAAAATCTAATGTTCTATGATTCTCTCTAATTGTTTTAACAAAACCTTAGAGAAATGACTCCTTGTGCAATGTCCAAAATGGATTATATTATAAATGGAAAAAATATAGAGAATGAATGGTGATTTATGAAAGGGGAAGTTAAAATCATACATATTAATAACGTATGAAGTACAGTGAACTCATTTAATGTTCCCTGTACATATGAAAAAATTGCTTTTACAGATGCCTTTGGCAACTGCATACCTAGATGGTGGAACTTAAACCTGGAAAACATTTACTTTTTTTGGTTTTGTTTTATGTATTTGAATTCAGACAGCTAATATGGAGTGCCCCTTTTCTCAGTTATATTCATAACTAATGGTAAATTAGAAAAATTTTGCCAGAGAGACGTTAACCCCCGATTTCTAAAATGTGCTTGTCTGCTTTCTTGGGTGTGACCAAAGGACTTTAGTCTTTGGATTTTCAAGTGAACTTTTCCTCTTTGTAACTTCATCTTCCATTTTTATTAACCAGTCAAGCATGTTTTACTTTACACTGTGATAAGGGGATCAGAAACAGCTTCCCCACATCTAAGACGATCTTAATCAATTGCAAGGAATACATGAGTGGCATGGTGTGGAAGCTTCCTGCCTTGAGGAGGAAGAGATCTCCTCTGGATTATTACTTTTGATTTCATTGATAGAGGGAGAAAATTAGGTAACCTTGAAAACAAGGTACATTTGATTGTGAACCATTTTGAGAGGACATAAGGTAAATTGTCACACACGCCCCCTTGACCTTTAACTAACCTTTCACTTTTAACATATGTTTTGAAGTGCCAGCCATGTTGATTTCCATGGCTGTTTGGGTACAAGTTTCAGAGAAACTTACTACCTCCATGTCTTTAATCACTTTTTTGAACTTTGAATATAAGCATTTAAGATACTCTTAGGACTCACAGGAGACTGGCTAAGTGGCACTGACTACAGAAACTTCTCACAAGATGTGTTAAGTCATCCCTCATTCAGCAACTTAACTATGAGGTCTTATTATTCAGGATACAAAATAAGTAACGTGCACTCAACTGTGCTCGCGTGGTGAAGTGGTGATTGTATCATGGAATCTATTGGATATCTTGAATTCCTCTTTGTGGCATGGCCACAGGTAGGCCCACTTGGTTCTGGGGCATTCTCCAGGTCGTTTCAGTGTGAATCAAGCTATTGTATGCTGATATTTCTGTCCTTCAATGCCATAAAGAATGAGAGATGAAAATAAAAAGAAATGTATAGTTAATGTGATAGGAAACTGATATGGCAAAAATGAAAGCAAAGTATCAAGGGTTCATTTTCTTGCTCTTTCACTGCAGAGTAATATAAAAGTGCAAATGTGCAATTAATCATAAGCATACATAACATGGCCCTCAACAGAAGAGACTAGCGAGCGTTAAACACTTTGGATTCTCTTGCTTTCTCTTTTGGCTCCTGTTAAATAACTTTAATTCTTTTTTTTCTATTGTTTTTGCCACCAATGATCCCACCTCTGAAAAACTTACCACTATTTTATTTTATTTTTTTTAAGGAGAAGGGAGGTCACAGGAATGGAATGAAAATCAAGTCTCACTAAGGTCCAGGGCTGGGGCTGGCAGCCTCCCAGAAATGCTTTTCCAAAATACTGGTCTCAAGTTTTCATTGTGGAGGGGAAAAGGAGAGAACACTGAGAACCTCCGGGGATTATCGCTTGCTCAGACACCTCATTACAGAGCTTTCGTGGCCGGGGAGCCCTGGAGGCCAGGGAGATGATGAAGAAGAACTTCAGGAAAGCAGGAGTGTAGAAAGAAAGAAAAGGAAAAAAGAGAAAGAAAGAGAGAGAGAAAGGAATGTTTTCATTTGTGATATTAATGGTATTAGCTTCCAATCTATGTGCCACCAAAAATTACCTACTGTGTACTGGCATCTAGATACTAATTTCTAATGAAATAATCAGTATCATTACGTGAATTAAATATAGTGAGAGGATTTACAAACAGCGTATAAAAATGTGTACTCCTTTGCTTTTCTGTGAGTTTCTAATGGGCAACAATATATTACACCATGAATGCCATGAATACACCATGGTGCATAGGAAGTGCTCAATAAAAATTGTTGAATTAATTTAAATTAAATGTCATGCATGGGCAATATAGCTAGTCATCAAATCTGAACATATACTTTCTGTCAAGCAGTATGCTAAGTCTCATGGAGGATATACAGGAATACTTTCTTAGACATAGATTCTGGCCTCAAGGGTCTTACAGTTTAACTATGATCATAACACAAGTTTAAAAGAAAGTTTTATGTAATGTCAAGTGCATTAAATTGATCTTGAGTGAATGAGAAAATCATGCCACTTTAAAAGTGTTTAAGTCAGACTTTTTAGTTGGTAGAGATAGACAAACTTTAGCTTTTTAAAAAACTCATGTGCCTACAAAGAAACTAAAGTTTCATTATTAGGTAAATACATGTGTGTCGGTAGAATTCTCTCATATAAAGACCCCAATCCCTTTACTATAACAGCACCAATTTATAGGTAGATCTCAGTGTGACACATGTGTGGATGTGTGTGTGAATGTGTATATGTGTGAGGTTGTATGTGCACGAGTTAAGAACATGGGCGAGAAGGAGAATAAAAGAGAAAGATGTTCTAATGGCCTTAATGAACATATCTTTCCTGAGTTAATGACTAAGTGTAGTTTGAAGAAAAAGCTGTTCTTAACTATTCAAAGTAAGCAATATAAAAAAGGAAATTTCTCCACATTGGAATAAACATTTAATCTATTCATGTCTATGTGGATCACTGCATCTCTGTGGTCTAGTCTTATCAAGACCCACAGTTCCTCTCTGTACCGCAATAGAGTGGTCGATCACTTCTCTGCTTGAAACTCATCAGTGTCTTCAAGAGCCTCCGATTAAAGCCACAATCCCGTAATGTGGTTGACAAGGCCTTCTGGGATCTGGTATCTGCTAACATCTCTAGCCTTTCTCACTTGATGTTCCAGCCCATGGCTGATTCTTGTGCAATCCTTGGATGCACATAAACTCTTTTTGATCTTTAGGTTTTCCCATACACTACCTTAGCCTGGAAAAAAATGTTTTCTTTCTCCCCTCTGTGTCTAATGATCTTCCCACCCTCTGAGTTCAGACTTAAAAGTCACCTGTCAGGAGGTTTTTGCTGACCCTTTGCTGACACTGCCTTACATGATTCTGCTCAGAGTCTCCCTAGCATCTTCTACTTTCCTGGTTAGAGCAATTGTCCAACGTTGCTAAAGCTGTTCCTATAAGTATCTACCTCCTCACTACACTGTAACTTTCCATGAACATGGGAATAATGTCCATTTTGTTTACAGTATCTGGAACATAGTAGAAATACAATATTTATGGAATTCATTCATCCAACAAATATGTGTTCATTGGTACTAAGCAGTGTTCTAGGTGCTTGGTATACAGTGAATGAAATGGACAAAATTCTCTGCCCTCATGGAGATTCTATTGTAAAGGAATAAGGAGGTTAGAAATGATGAGTGCTACATTAAAAAGCAAAGAGGAAAAGGGAGATAGAAAGTTGCTGGGGTGGAAAATAGTTATAACCGAGATGTTGAAAAAAATCCTCGTGGAGGGGCACCTGACTGGCTCAGTCAGTGGAGCATGCAACTCTTGATCTCAGGGTTGTAAGTTCGAGCTCCACGTTGGGTATAGAGATGACTTAAAAAACAAAATCTTAAAAAAAAAAAAAAAAAAACTTCATGGAGAGGATTATTTGGAGTCACAGGAGAGGTCAAGGGGATATTGGGAGGCAGGGCACTGCCACACAGCAGGTAACTGTCAGGCCCTGATCGTCCCCATTGTGTGAAGAATGTCATGAGACATGAGATCAGACACAACCTGGGACCAGATCACTAAGGTACTTCCAATTCTGGTAAGAATTTTGACATTTTGTTTACTTATTATTTGGAAATAATGTTAGATTGGTAGAAGAGTTGCAAAGACAGTACATGGGATTCTCTCATACCCTTGACATACCTTCCTCTAACCTTAACATCTGTCATAACCAGAGTACATTTACCAAATGAGTATATTAACATTGGTACAATATTGTTAACTAAACTATTCAGATTTCATCAGATTCCCCACCGATGCCCACTTTTTCTGCTCTGGTTTCCCATCCAGGATGCTGTATTGCACTTCCTCATGTCGCCTTAGTCTTCTCTCTTTTTTGTTTTCATAGTATAAACACTCCATTTTTTTAATTTAAATTCAATTAGCCAACATATGGTACATCATTAGTTTTTGATGTAATGTTCAATGATTCATCAGTTGCATATAACACCCAGTGCTCGTCACATCACGTGCTCCCCTTATTGCCCATCACCCAGTTGCCCCATCCCCCCACCCACCTCCCTTTCAGCAACCCTCAGTTTCTCAGAGTCAAGAGTCTCTCATGGTTTGTCTCTCTCTCCTTAGTTTTCTCTTATCTGTGACAATTTCTTTGTCTTCCTGTGGTTTTTACATTCTTGGAATTTGTGAGGAGTACTAGTCAAGTACTTTGTGGAATAATCCTCAATTTGAGTTCATCTGTTTTTTTGTTTTTTTTGTTTGTTTTTTGTTTTTTTTCTTATGATGAGGGTGGAGTTATGGATTTCGGGAAATAATACCTGCAATTCTATTCTCATTGTATCATGTCAGGGGTTACATCATATCAACATGGTTCACCACTGGTGATGTTAGCCTTGACCACTCACGTAAGATGCTACCTATTTTCTCCACTGTAAAGTTACTATTTCTTCCCATTCCATACTTTATTTTGAAGGGGAATTCAGCTCCACTTCCTAGAGGAGAGAGTATCAAATAATTTATGGAATACGTCAAAACTGCCACAAAATTAGTGGGTCTTCGGGGGAAATACTTTGAGGCTATGCAAATATCCCATTTTTCCTTAGTTTTACCTACTCATTATAGTATTCTCTAGTGGATCTTGCCTGCAGTAATTATCATTGTGGTGTTCTAATGTTAATTTTCTATTTCCCTCATTTCTTCTGTTTGTATTATTTGAAATTCTTCCATAAAGTGGTTGAACTACATATATGATACATATATATATGTTGTATATATGTGATATATCTGTTTAACTATGTATATTTAAACTCTATGTATCTTTTCACAATAATTCCATTTCTACTTTTTTTATTTAAAGATTTATTTATCTATCTGACAGAGAGAGAGAGAGAGACGGCTAGAGAGGGAACACAAGCAGGGGGAGTGGGAGAGGGAGAAGCAGGCTCCTGACTGAGCAGGGAGCCCGATGTGGGGCTCAATCCCAGGACCCTGGGATCATGACCTGAGCTGAAGGCAGAAGCTTAACGACTGAGCCACCCAGGCGCCCCTCCATTTCTACTTTTTAAGGGAAATGGGTTTTGCATATTTTAAAGAGAACTAAATTGTGAAAAAGTGGTTACTATTCCACATCTCTACTCTTGAGATGGGAGCTCTGTGTGCCAACCTGAATCTGACTCCAAGCAAGAAGACCTGTACTCCTTGTGGTTAGTGTGTCTTCTAAATACCAGCCAAAATGACATAAATATTGTTCTTTGAAGAATGCTTCAAAAGTTGTAAAGCTTGATATTTTACCTGATTATGTAGTAGAATAGCTCATAAAATAAAAAGCAGTCCTTGGAGACAATAACATGTGTTATAATTTAGTGACTATTATGTCAAATGTATTTTTACATCAAAATAATAAACTAAAACACCAAAAGTTTCTGAGGTTCAGTTATGGACATAGGTAGAATGCTTGAGGATACCATGCTGAGCAAGTAGCAATAATAAAGAAGTTCCCTGGGGCCTGAAATTGGCTTGATAAATACTATTCACCAGCTCATTAAAATGACAGTTATTTTTCATTGTTTATCATCATAAGCCAAAGGAAAACAAACTTAGGGTAAAAGAGCTTCCTTCAAATTACTTTAATAAATATCTTTGTTTCATTTTTATTCAAGATCCATGTGCACTTCTTCAGTGGACAATTGCAACAAGAATTTTAAGATGGTTAAAATAGAACCTGGGTCCCCAGAGGCTTCTTACCCAGACGTGAATAAACTCAAATTTTCCTGGATACACACATTCAAAGAAAACATTGTAGTGTGAGTCATGTTGTCCAGATGCCTAAACTCAACTGTCCTCTCACCCTTCCCATAAACAGGACCTACAGATGTTTCATCTTCATGTTTGTTGGAAAGTGATCCATACACATGCTTTTCCCTCTCTCTTCTTCCTTCTTTCCTTCCTTTCTTCCATTTTGTCAAATCTTACTTTCCTTTCAGCTTCTGACCTGCTAGCTCTCTACCGCTGACTCCATATAATTCCTCCCTGTATTTCCTTAGCACTAATAATTCTATTTCTCCATTTGCTTTCCTTTTTTTCTCCAGTCATTGCAGGGTAAAGAGGACCGCCTGATCATAAAATCCATTTAGCACATTCACTTTGATCACCTACGTGTCTTTTTTTGCTTGCGCGGCATGTACGCGTATGTACACTGGTTCTTTCCAGACACAAACAAGTGTGATTGTTTTTTCTGTACCGGTCACATCAATCAGAGTACACCCTTCCTTTTTCTTTTCTCCTGACCTGACTGATTAAGTCAGTCAAAACATCAAACTGGTTTATATGACTAGACAGCATCACTCTGTGTCTTGTTTGTTATGACATGCCATGGTTCCCTGACATTTTTGTAAATTTCAGGTTATGACATTTTCTTTGAAATCTGCTGCTACTATTTCTTAAGAAAGATATCTGTGAAGTGTCCAGCTTTCAACTGCCCAGTTGGAAATCATCACTCTCTCCCCAATACTTCCGCTGTACTTTGATCAGTCCTCCATTAGTTCATGTGTATAGTTAGCTGAACATGCAAATGTTTCCTCTGCTGGATTATACATTCTTCAGAGAGTAATTCTAAACAGTAACTTTAGTATTTCAGAGTACTTTTTATTTCATAGGTGCTTATGTGTATATTCTATGACTGGGTGAATGCTGGCATTCCAATTTTCAGAATTAAAATTTTGAGTTAACACTAGCCCAAATAGAAAAAGACTCTAAACAAATGGCAGCAGGAAATATGATACCTGATTTCAAAGAAAAATAGTCACTATGTAACTGTTAGGTCTTATATAAGATCATACGTAGCAAAAACTGGGAATAGTTCATTTTTCCTATTCCTCTCCCTGATTATATAGATCTGTAGGAAAAAAATTGGATGTAGAGGAATTCTTGGGCTTATTTATAGTGAGAATTTTTTTATTTTTTTCATTGAATTAAAGGCAATGTACGTTTTCATAGGCCAACATGCTTTGAAGCTTTTACTTAGATTTAAGTTTATGTAACTCTTAATTGGTAACATGTGCTCTGTGCATGTCTATGTATATAAATGTGTACACAGTATACCTATGGGTATAGATATAAAAAACGATACAAATCCTCTTTATCTGTTTATATGTTTCCCCTCTGCCACTTCTACAATTTACTAAATCCATCCAAGTACTATCGTACTTGGGCAAATAAAAACCATTTAAAAATGTCTTTATGCCTTTGTCTCTCTATATCACAAAAGGACCTTTGCAAGCAGAAGAAAGAATAGAACAAAAAGAAAAATGAAGAAAAGAGGAAAGAAATGTGTATGTAGATGAACGCAATTGTGGGGTAGCATGTTTACGTTTGTGCCTCTGGCAGGGGATCCAGGAACACTGGGATAGCTGTACAACTACATCTACACCTTTGCATCTCATTCTCCATGTATCATCTGGTAATTTAAAATATCTCTTTGCTTGGGGATCTCTCTGACCCTCCCCGTGCCCCCTCCCCACTCTCTCTCACTCTCTCTCAAATAAATAAAACTTAAAAAATATACTTTTGTTTATGCATATGCTCTAATTTTGTAAATGAGCCTATTTTATGTTACCACAAATAATAACTATTAAAAATTAGAACAATAGTCATGCTACCAATTATGTAGATAATGCAAAGCTGAAATCTTAATTTTTCAAATGTGGCTGTTTAACTAAAATGTAAATACAACTTTTGCCACTGCTAGTGAATTTTAAAAATTATAATGCTTTTGCTTTCTTAAGCAGAGTAAGATATCAAATTGGAATGATTGGAATAATTATGTAATTCATTTGATCAAGCCAGGTTTTTATTCTTAGGAGAGATTGTGCAATATGCCTGTATAACTTAAAGTGAATAAAGAGCCAGATACTTTTAAATTTTTGTTACACAAAACATTTGTTCGCTGTAATTATTATTTTTTCAATAATCTGATTTTACATTACAGTTCAAGGTGACAACAAGATATGATTTGCAAAGCATAAAAACTAAACATTTTTCCCCAAACAGGATAACTTAAAGTTAAAAATACCATAGATTATTTAGTAAAATAGCATATTCAAGAAGCAGTCTCCATTTTTCTTTTTAATTCTTCATTCTAAATAAGTCTTTCCTTTTATCAGTAGTTCCATGTTGTATATAATTACAAGGAACATCACTTAAATCTCTAGTGTAATCTGGCTAACCTGAAAAGTTGTGAATCCTAAATATATATAATCAAACAGCAAAATATTTGTTTCAGTGCCCGGGGAAACATAAATGATTTATTGATAATATAAATATGGGCATTTCAGTTTCAGTAAATTAACTAGAAGTTGTCAGCCCTGAATATGGTATAAGGAAAGCTTTTATTGAAAAGCATGTAGAAGAAAGAATATCTATTTAAACTAGAATACTTAACCATGAGTCTGAAACAGATTCATTGCTATAATTTTTATTCTGATAGCATTTAAAGGATGTGAAATAGTAGATGTCATGAAAATAAATAATGGTCTATTTGTTTTCTGGGATTTTATTTTAAGACCCGAAAAGAAAATCTTAATTAGTTATAGTGTCATAGTAATGAATGTATTTCTCTCAGCATTTCTCAAAACAGAAACTAATTTTTTAAAAGTGTAGGCAAATAAATGTCTTCGATAATCAGGCAACAAACAAGGTTACTAACCATTTTTTTTAATGATCTTTTTTTTTAATAATCTTCAAAACTTGTGTGTTGGAATAGGGCTGGATTTAATTATAAAAAAATGTTCACAAGCCGTGTCTTATAATATTTATGGATTAACCATATATTAGGTTTAGTGAGTCTAATTTTTTCAGTCTAGTTGTTCACTGTAGACTCATTGTTTCTTCTTCACGATTTACATACATAAACACACACAAACACTCATTTATTAAAAGGGCAAAAGAGCGAGGGGAAACTCAAACCTTTATTTCAACTTTTTAGTTTTTCTTCTGGGCACCGAAGAAAAGAAAGAAACTCTGCATTCATTAAACATAGGACTTGGGAGATTTTTTAAAAATTATCTTCTTTAAAAATTGACCAGATAACACCCCTTCCCAATTGAGGATTAAGGCCATAATGAACACACAGAGATACACAGTTTTTCTCTGCCTGGATGACACCTGTGAGTCATTCCTGTGCTTCCTCACTCTGACCCTCAGATCCTTTTCTCCCTGCCTTGTGGTGCTCATGGAATTTCTCCCTTCTGTCCTCTCCATCTACCATCACCCTCTTCCTTCTCCTTTAGGAAAGGAGAGTGGAAAATGATGATTTAGATAACATGAGGGAAGTGCAGAAATATAAAAGGCAAAAGTGAGAAAAAGAAGGGACAGCAGGAGAGGAAGTGGCCTTAAGATAATGATAAGGGTGTGTGCAAGGCAAGATATGCTACACGTTTTTCTTTCATTTCCTCTGATCTCTTCCTTTCTTGAAGATCACTCGACTATATGTAGATATGAAGTATAGGAAGAAACACAGATTGTTTCAAAGCAGACATCTAATTCAGAAATTTATCCATGAAAAGAGAATTCAGTATCTAAAGGATTCTTGAAGAAAGAAATCTACACTTAAGAATGTGACACTGGTCTTTCTGCTTATTGGAAATAAAGCTGTGAATTCTTAAAAAAAAAAAAAGAATGTGACACTGATTTTATATAATCATCTAACCAATTATCATTTTCAAATGATTAATCTATTTTGTTCCAAATTTTAAATGTCTCAATTGCGAATATACTACATTCCGTTTCAACTGCTGTGGCAGGTACAGTGATAATACTTGGTTCAAGGCTTCCGACTTTATATAAGTAAACTACAGCTTCCAAAGGCATTGTATCCTAAAAATGCCTTCCTAATTTGGTTGATTGGATCTTAACAGACCTTTCATTTTCTGCAACAGTAAACAATGTTAAAAAGGATGGCTAAGATCTCAGGATAATTCACAAAGACACATTTAGCCTGACACTGAAGCCCAGATTACTCCTGAACACATATAAGAAACATTCCCCAAGAAGAAAAGATGTGTCTAACTTTACAATGTCCCCCAGAGAGGTGAGGCGTCAGGTTTTACTGGCTTCTGTAAGGTATTTTCCTTTTATTTTTCCCTTTTCCTCTCTCCTCACATCATCTTTATTCCTTCTCTTTCTCCCCAAATCATAGTTGTGGGACATCAATCAGCACATGAACTTCTTATCCGTAGGTGAAGTCAATTTTTATCTGCCCGATTTCATGAGGCAGAGAGTACTTGTCTAAAGTACTGGGATGGAAAAGAACCAAACAGTTGCCTTGTTTTATAAATGACAGATTTTATTTAAGGATAAGCATTTTCATTTTTCCTTGGATTTTTCTCAGGCAGCTAGTTGCCCTTGTGTGTGTTATGTCAGACAGAAAGGATTCTGATTGTATCTGGCTACACAGACTGGGACATTTATTACATGGTCATAACAAAGTGCAATATGATGCTGCTCTTCTGAGGAATATACATACTGCGTGTATTTATGGCTTTGCACATTAATGGAAGACTGGATTACAAACAACCATTTTTAGATTTTTTTAAAAAAAGCAAATCTAAAACCAGAAACATTTCATCCTCTCCCGATGTATTTTATAATTCCTTTATGGGAATGATGTTCTGTTTCATGTCTGTAAATTTTACTCGATTGCATCCTCAATTTAGGTTTGGATGCAGTCTGTGTGCATTTAATATCACATCTCTAGATCTGGTCAAGGCTTTCCCTTAAACCTAAAGGAAATAGTTGAAAGGAAAAAACCAGAATATAATATCTTAGGAAGACTCAGACTTGGTCTGGCTATGTTTAGATTTCTTCCAAATTTTGGCTCAGGTTTAAGCTTCTTTGGCAGACTCATTCAGAACTGTGGCTTTAGCCTCTCTCTCTCTCTCTCTTTTTTTTTTTTTTTTTCATTTGGCTAATATGATTTGTTAAAACATTCTCTGTTTATTTCTTCTTGCTTAACATTTTTCCACACAGCAGGCATAATGAATTTTTGTTTATGATGGGCCGTGCTGCCTGAATTATGGTATGGAATCTGGATTTGGTTTCCTTGGAAAGGTATTTTATTGCTCTTTTAGCGGATTTATGCTGCTTCTGGTGTTCTCCTAGACATGAGTGTTTCTGAAGTTGATTGCTTAAGAGGAGTTATTTTTAAGGAAAACTAGGCAGTATCTGGTAATAAATAACTACCATAATTTATTAGAAATAGATTTCTCGGTATAGGTGTAAGCATATTCCCTACAAACTGTCTTTGCATCTGAATTGTGAAATGTATGGTTAAAAAATATATGCACCTTTTAACTGAAGTTCATCAAGGCTCTTTAAAGTGCCACGTGCCCTGGGGCTGGCTGATGCTGATCGATTACAGAGAACACATATTGAAATATACCCTCCCTAAAAAGAGTTAAGGAGATTGTATTTCTTTGTACAAGGAATATCGATATGAGCTACACTTTGAAATGAAAAGTTCCTGGTTTTAACTGAAGAAATGATTATACCTCTTTGAGATAGCCCATTGTACATTTAAATTATATAAAATAAACTTCTAAAGAGACCAAACTACAGTTTCAGGGTTTATGTGTCACCATAGCACATAAATGGACTGAACTTGTGAGATCTTTCCATGAGAAGAATATTCATTAATTTGTTCGTTTTTGAAGTACATACTAAAATGGAATGCATTTTCTTTTTACATCAGTTGTTATGGCATTTGTCTTGGTATACAAAGATAAATAAATAAATAAAAGCCAAACCCCTCCAAATCCATGTGGAATTATTTTTAGTTTATTTATTTGTGAAGTGGCCATGCACATATCTGATGTCTTACAGAGTACAGAGCACAGGCTTTGAAGGTAGGCTGATCTCATTTGGAATTCCTGTTGTACCTCTGAGTAAATTACTAACTCTATGCTGAGTATCAGTTTCCTCGTCTGTAAAATAAAGTTAGGAATGTAAAACTTGAAAGATTGTTGTACGGACTAAGTGATGTAATGAATACAAAATGACTACTATGACATCTGGCAAATATTATATGTTCAATAAATGGTAGCCAGTACTTTTATTATTATGCGTTCAGTGGTAATTACTGGATCTTGACAGACACTTTGAAATAGAAAGATGGGCATCTATGATATGTTTTCTGAAAATATATGCTTTGTATTTAATGGCTGGCAAACAAGACGCAGATCAGTAACATAGAAATGGTATTTTTAAGACAATACTAATATAATATTGTAGCATAAAGTAATTTTCCTCTGATACTAATCCTATTAAAGATTTTGCATTCAACCACTCAGGATCAAAGAACTTGAATAGAATTTCCGTGATTACATATGATTAAAGTAGTGAAAAAACAAGACCAGGGATAAATGGAGCAAAATAAATATTTGTGGGTATTTGTTGTTTCCTTCAGTTGAGAGTTGTATCGTTTCCATAGCGCAGTTGTTAAGAGCAGAGGTTCTGAGGTCAGACCGCCTGGATATGATCTACTTACCAATTTTGTGATCTTAGACAAGTTGGTTTCCTTTTTGCTTCCATTTCCTTGCCTAGTATTATAAAATTGGCCTAATAATAATACTCCACAAACTAATTTTTATGCTTCCATATGTTAATACATGTAAAGTTTTAAAAATAGTACTTCCTATTGGGAGTAGGAGATACAGGTTCTTAGCTATGGAATGAATAAGTCACAGGGACAAAAGGTATAGCATAGGGAACATAGTCAATGGTATTAGAACAGCATAGTATGGTGACAGATGGGAGCTACACTATACACTTGTATAGATATGTCTAACCACTATGTTGTACCCCTGAAACTAATGTAACATTGTGTGTCAACTATACTTAGATAAACTTGTACCTATGCATAGGACGTACTTAAGAAACTTATCTAATAAAATTATATAAAGAGAAGAATGATTTCTATTTTCATCTTACTTATATATACAAAAGTCAGAAAAATGTGGGAAGTTTTCCTCATGTGAATGACATTCCTTTGTTACATATGAATCTAATGTTTTTTCTTTATATTATTTTCTAGTGAAGATAAGCATAGATATAAAACGAAAAATTAGTATTAGCGGACCTACCCTATTTTATTTTTCTTAGCATTTTCATGTATAATTTTTATAAGAGAATCATATAAAATATCAAAAAGTTTATACCCTTGTGTTTTTATTTTTTTCCCTTCCTTTTAATGTTTTCTGCTATACTGCCTGCTATCAATTTGATAGATCCTGGCTTACAGATCCTTTTTCATAATTCTAAAATTATGAACCTTGAAAATTGAAAGTGTTTGTGACTTATTTGGTGCACAAACCCAATATAACCAAATAAATCATTTGATTACAAAACATGACCTGAAAGAATATATCTCTACTCATTTTTTTTGTCCACTAAGTGTGAATACTTATGTGGGTATCTGTCAGGAAGAATTAGGGTATGCTGCAGCATAAACAACCTCCAGATATAGTGGCTTAAAACAACATGTCCACTATGGTTTGACTCTAGTCACTCAAGAGCCTGGACTGAGAGAGCACCTGCCATCCCAAATACTGCTAGCTATCCTGTCAGGAGGATAGGAGAGCTGGAGAGGATCTCCCATTAATAATTAATACTTGGCCTTAGAAATAACACATACCACTTCCACTCACAAAGTGAACTAGCCACATGGCTCCTCCCAACCACAGAAAGTATACTGCTACTCTACCTCTGGTAGGGAAGAGAATTAGAAATATTGTTGGTAAATAGCACTAATGATTGCCACATTATGTTTTACTGCAGAAATATTATTATGGTGATTACAGGTGATTACAGGGGTGCAGTTCCCCAGTACCTGATTGTGGTCTTAATAGATTACACATTGTAAAGACCCTATTCTTTTTCTAAAATCTAGAAGATTTTTAGATTCCACCAAGAAAAAAATTCAGATATGGAATTAAGAGTTAGTACTGTGTTGATCTCTAGGGATCAGAAGAATAAGACGTAATCTCCATTTACATAGGACTCATAGTCCAATGAGAGACATCAAAGCCACAAACTTCCAATGCAACACATAATGCATTACGTTAGAGATTTGATGAGTGTGATTACAGTAGGAGAGGAGTGGGTAGGTAGGCCCGCACCTAAATAGGATGGCTTCAGATAGAGGTTGTGTTTAAGCTGGGGTTTGAAGCATGGCCAATAGGTAGATAAGCATTGAAGGGGATGATAAGCATCTCTGATAGATTTTAATAAAAATGTTTTTGCTGTTGGTGCCAGGGTTTATGCTTTGCTTATACATACATAATTTATATGTGCATAATTTGATCATGCACACAATATTTGGTGCATATTAAATATGAAGGTGGTTCCACCATGGGGAAAGGATAAGAGACAAGTCTGAAATAGAAATTCATGCCCAGTCATGAAGAGATGCTGTAGTAATGCAGTTTTAGTATTATTCTGTGGGTAGCAAAGGCACTCAACCAAGTTTTTTGAAAAACTTGGGGCAGGAGATGTTCTATTCTCTGAAAAGATCCTCTTGAATGAAAGGATGGGATGTAGGAATGTCAACTCATTGGAAACTGTGATTTATGAAAAGAGAAGTACATCTTTTGTTTTTGTTTTTCAGTCCTTTTTAATATTGTCTTTTCAACATAGAGCTTATATTCAATATTAAACATGCAAACTAAAATCTTAAACATCTTTATACTCATTTGAGCAAAATGGCATGTGGAGATATTCCTCATGTTTATCTTTAGATTTGTCCTTATGTGTGTTGCATTTCTGGAGTCCTGTCTGGTGTCAAATGCATTTGCCACTGACATTCTATATTTTAATTCTTGAAATATATGTGTAGAAAATGATGGATGAACTCTGTACAAGAAGTGGTGTAAACACCTCTTAAAAACCACAGCTGCACTTGCATCAGTCCTTGAAGTGAAATTGCAGGAAAATCTCTGAAAATGAGGAAAACATGAAAAAATGGAGCAGTTTATATTTATAGAGGAAACACTTCACTTAGAAAGAGATATGGTATATTTGAGAAATATTGAAGTCAGAGATTCATCATTATATTTTGCACATTTTATAAAATTATAGAATTTACAAAATGTATAGTCAGTAGGATCATATGCTACTAACTTATGGGGAGTATTTTGAAGTATGTTCCAGCATATTTTTTTAATAGTACATAAAGTTTAAAATGTTTTTCCACATATTAAGTTCAGTTACTAAATGCTAAACTTACTGAGGTAGTAAAAGTGAAAACTATGTCATATCTTCATCAAGCAGACAGCACTTGAGAAGCATACTGTACTGAACCAATTAAACAAAACTAGCCCATATTAAAAATACTATGATACGAATTTTCATTATAGAAAAAATTATGGAAGACCTTTTTATTGAAAAAATATCACTTTACAAGAGACTGATTAATAATTGCTTGTGAAATATAATTTCCTTCTTATTTACTTCATCCTATAGACCAACATACCAGGGAACAGTGGAATGAACTGGAATTTTTATTGAAATGGTTATGGATTGAAATCCAGTTTGTCATTTATTAGCTATGGTCCTCAGCAAGGTGGTTCAATTCTCACATGTAAATTGAAGACTGTGACATCAATATGCTAAAAAACAAAATTCAACTGAATAAACTTTAAAGATCTTATTGGCTTTATTTAGTGATTCATAAATTGAATAGTATCCCATCTAACAGATAAAAAGGAGCTCGGAAGCGTTGAACAAAAATGGAAGAATTTTGGGTGCCTGGATGGCTCAGTCGGTTAGGGTTCCGCCTCTTGATTTCAGCCCAGGTCATGACCTCGGGGTCCTGGGATCAAGCCTTATGTCAGGCTCTGTGTTCACGGCAGAGTCTGCTTGAGATTCTCTCTCTTTCTCTCTCTGCCCCTCCCCCTGCTTGCACGCACACACATGGACACGCATGTGCACGTGCATGCATGGTGCTCTCACTCTCTGTCTCTCTAAAATATATAAATAAAATCTTCAAGAAAAGGGGGGAACTTTCATAGAAGTGAGCAGGGACAGGGAAAAAATGGATTACCTCATCTTTCTTCAGAGGAGGGTGGGGGCCTATCAGGTAGATTACCTCACTAGTACTGACCAGATTTTCTGGTTTAAGATTACCTTCCTGGGAGAAGTTGAAACTACAGTTAATTTAGGTAATGTGGAGTTAGTCCACCTGACTTCCTTTTGGGTCTGTTGTCTCTCTCTCTCTCTTTTTTTTAACATAACATAAAGAGTTCTGCATGTGAAAGAAATCATGCGATGATTTCAATGAAGTCAATTCAGTGAGTAAGACTCATTGATGGATGAAGACAACTATCATATGGTTCTGACTGCACAGTTAATGGCCTGTCACCTCCTCCCACAGAAACCCCATCTTGATGTTTGTCATCCTTTAAATGGAACAAACTGTTATTTCCCAAGATGTTCAGAAGAAAAATATTCCAAAGAGAGGAGTCATATTGCATTCTTTTAATAAGAAGAATCAGGGGCGCCTGGGTGGCTCAGTCATTAAACCGTCCACCTTCGGCTCAGGTCATGATCCCAGGATCCTGGGATCAAGCCCCGTATCGGGCTCCCTGCTCAGCGGGAAGCCTGCTTCTCCCTCTCCCACTCCCCCTGCTTGTGTTCCCTCTCTCGCTGTGTCTCTCTCTGTCAAATAAATAAATAAAATCTTAACAACAACAAAAAAAAACCTAAAAAAAGAATAAGAAGAATCAATTGCTGTATGCATGGAGTAAGTTGTACCACAAAGAGAAAGTTGGGTATATCAATAAAAAACAACAGAATGCCATGGAGATGGGTCAGGATAGGAGTACTAAAAATCAGAATGAATTTGATATTATCTGTGGCATTGTGATTTATTAATAAGAAATATATGTTAGGTTTTCAACCCAGTTCCTGAAACTCCTAAAATTCTTGGAATTTCCTGTGATAAGAGCGGTAAGGGTGTCTTTTGTTGTGTTAATGCGGTGACTTTTGAAAGCCCTCAGGTGCCCCAAGGATGGGGACTGGTTGCCAGAGGAACCAAACTTATGATTAAGGGGTTGGAACTTTTGACACCATCCCTCCATCCCATCTCGCACCTCCATGGAGGGGAAAGGGACTAGAGGTTGAAATCAATTGCCAGTGGCCAATCAGTTTAATTTAATCAATCACAACTAAGTAATGAAGCTTCTACAAAACCCCAAAAGGACAGTATTCAGAGAGCTTCCTCTTGGTGAGCCCATGGAAATGCCAGAAGAGTGGTATGCCTGGATTGGGCATGAAAGCTCTGTGCCCTTTCACTGTACCTTGCCCTATGCATCTCTTCCATCTGGCTGTTTCTGAGTTATAACTTTTTATAATACACTGGTAATCTAGTAAGAAAAAAGTTTCTCTGAGTTCTGTGAGCTGCTAGAGCAAATTAATGGAACCTGAGGAGGGGATCTTGGGAACCTCTAATTTATAGCAGGCATCTGAAGTTGGGGGCAGGTAGCAGTCTTGTGGGATTGAACCGCTAACCTGTGGAATCTCATGTTATCTCGGTAGATAATGTCAGAATTGAGTTGAATTTTAGGACACTCAACTGGTGTCCATAACATTGCTTGATAGTGCAGGCAATCACATCACCCCAATCTGGTTCCACTCAGTGGAATTGGGTCCAGAACACAATTTAGGATCAAAACTTCACATCAGATGAGACCCATAACATCATTAGTGTTTTGAAATATATATACCCCAAGATGATATGCTCTCTTCCATTTCTAATTTCTTTTCTGGCCTAATACCTCTTACTTTTCCATTCAAACAGTTTATATGTTCATTAAATTATGAAAACCTTCATCCTGCATTTGAATCTACTGATAACTTATTTCCATTCTGATTTTGTTTATAACCTTGAGTTCTACCTTGATGCTATAGTTTCCTGATACTGCCGTGCTCATCTATTCCTGGTCAATCCTCCTAAGTACTTTTCCTGTGATTGTTTCTTAAATCTTTGTAATTCCAAGGATGCTATCCTCTACATTTTCTTCACACTTTCTTTTTTTTTTTTTTTCACCACCATATCAAATTTATTATTCCAATGGCACTAATACAGCTGGAGGTGCTCACGGTGACACCGCACAAAGTTTCCTGCCTTCTAGCTTCTGTCCAAAGAGAAAGGTCTACCCGCTCGTTCCTTCCCCGTGGGGGGAAAATCCACTACGGGCCATTTACCCAAATAAACCTCTTAATGCATTATATATTTTTTTGGACATCTGAGTTTCTGAAATGGAAAAAAGTGTTGAGTGTCCCATCCCACCTCCCCCACCCCCACCGGCCAAATAAGTCCCTGTTGCCAGGGCATTTCTCTAGCAGGCTGGTTTTAACTATCACCTACCTACATATTTATTCCCAGAAAATGAGTAAGTCCTTTGTCTTGAAATAAAAGGTTCTCTGTGATGGGACTGTTTCTTTCTCTCTCATTGAAACTTATTCTGCAGCAATAACCGAATTCATACATGATGGCAGACACACCATGTATTCAGGAAAACGATTTCTTTCCTTTCTGTGTAAAAAGATGGAATATACTTCCCAGCCACCCTTTCAGATAGGAGTGGCCATGCCACAGTGTTATAGGTAAATGGAAGTGGCGTCAATTACTTCCAGGACTGGTGCATGAAAACTGCCCTTAGGCTCTCTTCTCTTTCTTTCAACTTGCTTGAAACCTTGAAGACCTTGCCACCCATTGATGGTGGTGGTTTAATATGGAAGGATCCCGGGCCCCCGAATCATCACTTTATGAGGAATCTCTTTGACATTAGGAGCACTTGCTTTGATAGTACAAGGATGAGAAAACTTACCTTCTATTAGGTTTGGATCAATATACATTTCTGGGTTTCTTGTTGTAACAGCAGAACTTTGACTAACACACATGCCGTACAGAATCAAAACTCTGGGACTTTGTGCTTGCAATCCCCTCTGTCCAGAAAATCAGTTTCACCATTGTCATTACTCAGGATTCCGCACGGGCATTACCACTTCCAGAAAAACCTCCTTGGGAACCCATGTTTTTGGGTAGAAGCTTCTTCCTACAGAATGTAAGCTTAGTCCTATTAGTATGGTTCAACATTTAATTGAAACTCTGTTCACCTATCTTGTTACCAACCTCCTCAACCAAGATCGAAATTTCATAAAGGGTAGAAAGCAATCATTTTGTATCTTCAGCCAAGCTTGGCATTGTGCTCCTGGCTGAAGATACAAAATGATTGCAATAAGGTTGCAATAAATTCTTGCTGGACTGACCTCAATGCAATTTCCTCACCTATAAAAATAACATAATAATTCAGACCCCATATGGTTACTATGATGATTAAGTGAGGCAATCTATGCAAAGCACCTGGCACATAGCAGGTGCTTACTAAGTGTTCCTTTTCATTCTTTCACAGAGCCTTCCTTAACGACTTTGTTGCATAGTTTCATCTTTTTATCTTAATTCTGTCCAGTCAGGATAGAATTTGTCCCTTAGTTTTTTGATAATTCTTTTACATGTGTATTAATTTTCTCTCCTTATCTAAACTGTAAACCACTTCTCGAAAGAGCTATGTTTTATCCTTCTTTCTAGCCTCATTGCACCTTGGACAGAGGAGGTGTTCAATATACACTTTTTAAGTTGGCTGAGATCTCTCTGTATGTATTCTATTATGTTGCATTAAAAACAGCTCCAAAGCCTGGTCTTCATGACAGAAAACAAATCTTTGGCCAAGAAATAAGCCAATGCATAAAACATGCTTTCAACTTGGCTTTCATACTAACCTATACAGGTGTGTCTATTTTAGGGAGTAGAATATTATGGAATATCAGTGCCAATTTTGGGGGGGGAGAGGAGTGGTGAGGTGTGTGTGTGTGTGTGTGTGTGTGTGTGTGTGTGTGTGTGTGTGTGTGTTACAGATAATCTAAAACATAAAACTTTCTAGTGCTTGGAAACCATTTACTGGATTTAATATCAGAACATCAGGTTCTGACTCTAGAACCATATGAAGTTTTGTCAGGGCTTGAGCTTATATAGTCAAGGATCTCCCTATTTTATATCTTCTAAATTCCTCCAGGAATATATCCTCTCTTAAACCGAGCCTTCTACAGCAACAATAATCTGCATTTATCAGTTCAAGTTGCACAAGTTGTCAGAGTTGCGAGTGGTGGAAAGAATGGGTATTCAGGATTGAGGCGGAGATGAGCTAAAGGTAATCTCTGAATTACAGTACAAGGAGGAAGAGCACAGTCTGGAATCAGACTGCTGGGTTTCAGCCCTGGTACCGTGCCTTGCTTTAGGAGGCAAGTTTGTTCAAGTTTACTAGAGCATTTGAGAAGTATTTATTAAGTCCCTAATATGTGCCTGCACCGTCTTAGGTGCTCAGGAAAGAGTAACGAACAACAGACAGAAGTTCTTCTTGCCATAGAGCTTACATTCTAGTGGGAGAAGGCAGACAATAGACAACAATAACCAAAACATATAGAGTGTTAGTAAAATTTTCTGAGGAAAAATGAGAAGGAAATAAGGAAGACAGATAAGGAGTGTAGGGGTAAATCGGTATGAATTTTTAACAAGGACACCAGGAAAGACCTCACTGAGGATATAGCTTTTGAGAAAACCTCCTTAAAAGGAGAGGAAGAAGATTCCACAAATACAGGTGAAAGAGCTTTCTAAGAAGAAAATAGCAAGTGCAAAAATTCCTAGCAACATAAGAGGAGAGGAAGGAGGAGAAGTTACAGGCCCCGTAGGGCCCGCTGTGTCATTTCTGGGACCTTGGTTTTATTTGATTGGGTTGGGAAACAATGAAAATGTTTTGAGCAGAATTGTGACCTCATGTTTTCATAGGATCACTCTGGTTGCTGTATTAAGAATAGATTGAAATGGGGTGAGGTCAGAAGCATGAGACCAATCAGGAGGATATTGCAAAAACTTAGCCAAGAGCTTAAGAAGAGGCTTTGACCATATGGTAGCAAGGATGATATAGTAAGAGGTCAGTCCAGAAATATATTTTTGAAAATAGAGTTAGTAGGTTTTGTGAGTGGATTGCAGGGTGAGGGCAATGAGAGTAGATAGTCATGGATAACTCAACAATTTTTGGCCTGATTAAGCAGAAGGGTGGTCAATATTTACTAATAGGGGAAGGCTGTGGAGCATATTTTGTTGAATAAAGATAGAAGCTTATTCATTTTGCTAAGTTTGAAAAGCCCATTATACATCCTAGGCAGAAAGATTTATGAGTGTTAAATTCAGATTGAAAGATGTGAACTGGAGATACAAATAAGGAAGTCAGTTCAGCATATGGATAGTATGTAAAGGAATAACAGTAGATAACATTAGTATGTGAATATGTGTAGATAGAAAAATTTAAGACCTATAAAGTGTACACAAATGATGGGACCTGCCTCAATGGATCATTGTGAGGATTAAATAAGTTATACATGTAAAAGGCTGATGGCATTGTCTGGTACATAGTAAGTCTTCAATGAATAGTAAATGTAGTTGTTTTACTTTAAACACTATAGGTCGAGAGAGCCTTATTCAGATATACTGACCCCCAAATTATGTTGTTAAATGAAGACTCTATATTATGATACAACAACATTCTCATATGTAGTCTTCTCTCAAACATATTTTCCTACTATTGTCTAATAAAAAATTGATATTTAATATTAGAATTGGAATTGAGCAATGGTTTTATTTATTCTGATCTCTCTTCCAAAGGGAAATGGATTTGTTCAGTATCTCTATTCTTCCATGATATTCTGTTACATACCTCTCATTTCATTTATCTCTATGTATCATAATTTGTGTGTGCATTTTACCCACTAGATTATGAAATTCTTGAGGATACAGATGTGTCTTATTTATCTGTGTAGTCCTAGTGCATAATTTATGCAGGATCCCAAACACTACTCAATAAATATTTGATGAATGGATGGAAAGGATGGGTGAATATCAACTATGTGTTAGGCATTACACTAGGGGTCTTGATTGGATGAATGACTTACTTAATCCATAAAAGAACCTGGGCTAGATTGGCATTATTGGCTCCATTTAAAATATGGAAAAAGTTATGCACAGAAGCTAATTGGTATGCTTGAGACTAACTATCTAGTTAGTTGTAATGTTTGTATTATACTACAGGAATGATCTAAGGCCCTCCTGTTCCCTTCTTTATCCAAAAATCTCTTATTAATACATAAGTTTCTTTTAAAATAATTATGATGATGAAAGATAGTCACTGCTCTTTGACTGAAAAACTTCCAAACATGTTAAGTTCACTAATAACAAATAAATCTATGCTATTAGATAACCTTAATCAATAGCAGCCCTTACATATTTTAAGCCCAAAGATAAATTATATTAATATGTTGATTAAATATTAGGTGTATAATCTGAATGATCACAAACCTACAAAAGAATTGAAAGTACACAGCATGTAGAATTTTTTTTTCTGAACTATTTAAGTGCATAGAGTCAAGATGATGCTCCAACATCCTCAAATATTTTACTATGTATCCATTACCAGTGCTATGCTGTATAACCACAATAGGGAGCATCACAATTAGGAAATTGACACTGACACATTATTACCATTTAATCCTCAGACCCCATTCAAATTTCACTGGTTGTCTCAACAATGTTCATTAGCACAAGAATCCAGTTCAGAATCATGTGTTATTTTGGTTGCCATTTCACTTCAGTCTTTTTCAATATGGGACAGTTCCTCAACTCATGACACTTTGGAAGATTACAAGTCATTTATTTCATTGAAGTGACTCTCAAATTGGGTTTATCTAATATTTCCCAGTGATTAGAGTCAGGTTATACATCACTGATATCGCCACGTTCTTATTATTACATCCTGTTATATAGTATATGATTTCAACTAGTTCCATGGTGATGATACTCATTTTGATCACTTGATTAAGGTAGACTTCTCCACTGCAAAGTTAATCTTTTGCCTTTTATACTTAAATTATTTTGTACATACTATTCCTCAACAAACTTTCAATTAACTCATCTTTTTATTTATGACAATATGGTTTCACAGTTTCTTATATTTTTTAATGTGGTATAATCTGTTTTTATCAACCATTTTGATGCTCATATTTTCACTGATCTGGCCAAATGGTAACCCCATGCAAGCTGGCTTCTGTATTCTTTTGACATGTCCTCAGTCATTTATGAAGCTCCTCCTGCTTCCTGATACATGAAAATATTCCAACCTCGTTTTTAATTTTTCCAGTCCCAGTCTGGATTAAAAAAAAGAAAAGAAAAAAATGGATCAGCAAGTGATATTTTTACAAGTCACAATATACATGCTTATTTTAAAATTTCTTAAGAAACTTTTTTTATTTATTTGTGTATATAGTTCAGAGTTTCAATTCAAGCTTCTAGAAAATAATAGGCACAGAACCAGTTCGCAAAGTTTTTTTTTTTTTTTTTTAACTCACAGTTGCTAGTTTGCTTGTATTATTTCACTGTGTATCTAAACGTAAGAAGCAAAGAATTTTAGGGTTGAACAAGATCCTAGGGGCTGTACAATCCCAGCCCTCTCCCGTTGCAGAAATCTCTTTGTAATTTCTTAATTGGCTGCCACCCAGGTTCTTGAACCATTATAGAGACCACGTCACTACTTTGAGACTACCTTTCTCTATATTAGATAATTCTAATCTTTCAAATTGAATCAAAAGGCCTATTTTTCTGACTTCTACCCATTAATACTAGTTCCACATATTGTGCAAGACAGAAAGGACATACAACATTTTCTACCTAATGATCGTTCAAATACAGAAGAAAGCTTTTGTGCCAGCCTTCCTGGCCTTCAGGTCTTCCTTGATCCTGGTGAAATATCTCCAGTTTCCTCATTTTTCACCATACATGTTTTCCTGATCCTTCAGTTTCTTCCACTATGAAAGTATATTAATCTACTAAGAAGATAGAAAATACCTCCAGGACTACAATCTTTCTATTTAAATCTAATAATACGAAATTGTTATTTTATATTTGGGTTGTCTAAGAAGCCCTCTCTCTGCTTTATTTCAATGAGAATTAATCTCAGTGAGATTTCCCGATCCACCTTGCTATAAATTCAGAAATTTCTTGGGCTGCAACTAAGAATGCACTGGAAAGTTACACTCTGGTATCTCTATACAGAGATGTTGCAACATGGTCTTTTTTTTTTTTTAGTATTTTAATAATGCATTGCATTTTTCAAACTCTATATTTCCAACAGTTTCGTACCTTTAGTATAAATGTAATTAATTTTCAAAAGTGCTATTGAAGAATTTCCTTGAAAGAAATTTTAAATTTTAAATTAATTTCTGGAAGTAGATTAAAGAAGAAAAACTGAGACTGTTTCACACCACTAGAAGAACTTTAATTAAATTCCAGACTCACGAGCCCTCTGTTGAGAAGAGCTTACTCCTGATCCCTACTCTGAAGCCTTGGCATTTTAGAAAAAACTTTATTCAGTTCCACTGGCATGGAGGTCCAGCAGCTGACTGGAAACTATGGTGAGAAAGAAAAAAATGTCATGAAATAATTCTCTCTGCGTAAGGATACCTAACTGGGTGTCTAAAATGCTGAAAAGAGAATGCCTCTTGGAGAACTTCATGATATCAGCTTATGACCTTCTCTAAACCAGAAAGAACTTCAAGTAAGTTCTGATTTGATAAATTACTTTTATCAAATCAGATAAAATTAAGCTCTGATTTGATAAATTACTTTTTAAAACTTTGATTGAGAAATAATTGTGCACTTCCGGATTTCTTTGACCAGAATGTAATGCATATTAGTGAGACTATGCCACAATTTTTTACCTATTTTACCATAGTAAATTTAATCATGATGTTCATTTCAGAGGAAATGGAAGGAGAATAAGATAGCATTTTTGGGGGGGTAAATGAATAAAAAGCAAAGAAGATAGAAAATAAAAGTGATAAAAACATACCAACAGTAGTGCTACTTTAAATGATTCATTTTTGCATATTCATTCTGAATAAAAGGGGGAAGGGAACAGGCATTACTTTAATTCCCTACACAGGTAACTCCTTATGACAGATATGGAATCAATTAGTTCATTCTTTCAGGAAAAAAAAATGCAAACTCGAAGCATTTCAAGTGGGCAAGCATAATGTTAACTTTTAAATATATAGCTTCTTAAAATTTTGCAACATGTTTTGATGCATTTTTATTTTTTTCTTTTTAAATGACAAAGTAAATCATTTAATAAAGGAAAGAAACCTTTCTCAAAGTAATAACCTATTTGTCATAGCAGCCAGATACTGGTTATTTCATTTTATATTTCTCAACAAGAGATCTTAATTTTGTAGTTTTGACAGGTATGATTAAAAGTTTTAATACTTTAAAAAAATAATTGATCCTATGTAGGAATAAAGGATTTTTTTAGCTTATTCTACATAAAATGTTTTCATAGATGCATATTTTTCCTTACCTTCTGTTAAGATTATTTAAATTTGACAATGGAAATAACAAGAAAGTATTTCTTAGCATGTTTCTTGGCAAACATTACTATCTTTCTAACTAAAGAATAGTTTTTCAAGATTGTTCCTATAAGGCTAAGCCATAACAATAATAAAGAAACTTTAGCATCAAGACCAAATAGAGAACAATATTTAGTGGTTTGCTTAAAGAGTGATTCTTAAATCAGTCTATTACAAAATGGTGGGCAAACGTTTTACCTAATTATGTCTTATAAATAGACAACCAGATGTTCATGTATCAAAGGATTCCACAAGATACATTTTTTGAAATTTAAAATTTTACCTCTTCCTACATTTGCAGATTTCCGCCTTCACTAAAAGTAGATTTTAATATAAAGGATTTCAAAAGCTTAAATAAATATAACGCTATATTAAATATCAGGAAAGAGGGAAAATTTAAATATCACCTAAATTGATTTAAAGTGGCCATTGTGAAAAAGGAACAGGTTCACTGGTATAAGTCTTTTTCTTAACAACAGTTGATGCATCATTATTAATAGCTTGAAAGTTTCAATTCCAAAATTTATCAGATAATAAAAACTAATGCCAAATGATTTTAAACCTTTGACATAGTAACTTTTGTTCTGAATTACTGGAAATTTAGTGAAAAGGACTTTTAAAATTTCATGGATTTAAAGTTTAGTATAACTTTATTTCTAAGTAATGCCCAGTTCTGCTGTATGTCTCCTGCCATTTGTGTCCTGGAGACATTCTGCTTTCCTTCCCTAATGAAGTGCATCAGTCAAGAGCTCAGTGACCTCTGACAAGGCTTAGTATGGGATTATAGCCTGACAGGAGGCAGCTGGAGGGAATACTTGACAATTCACACTTAGAGTAATCCCTGAAAATTGCAGGGCAGTTATGAGGAAGTAACAGTTTGGCTCCCTTGTGAGAAAGACTAGTAAAAGAAATTTCAAGTGGAGTTTGGGACACTAACTATCGTTTCTAAATTAAAACTAAATCATCAAGTTCCCTAAGCACCAGTCAACAGGGAACACATTTTCATGAATAGATTCAATCTGCAGCCCTATTTCAAGTAGCTACCACTTCAGTCTGTTGATAGAAACCTCATTTAGCACATGGATTATCTATAATTGACTAACTTCTTTAATACAGTTTTAACACGTCTCACATGTAAAAACATTTCAGCAAGGGCTCACGGAGAATAATAGTTGTAATCAGAAATATAAAATGGTCATTTTCTGTAAAAATTATCACAAGAAATCAATAATACACATTTGTTGACTTGTATTTTTCTAACATGCTATTTAATCTAAACTGTGTATTTTTTTAAATAACTGCTCTGTTATAATTTTGCTTAAAATCCCATTGTCCATCTAACAGCAAAAAGATTTTGCAAAAATAACTTTCAAAAATTAAATATGATAATTTTAAATAATCATACATACTACATCATAATATTTTATATAATATATAATGAATAATATACATATGTTTTTAAAATACAGATACCTTAATTTCTCTAGCAACCTCTTCCTCTAAGTCTCAGACTATTAGAGATTTATTCGTGCTACCTGCTACGATTTTCTTGCAGTTGTGACTGAAATCCATCCCATAATAGAAAAATGAAACCATCAGAATGCAATTTCCTTGGAAAATTCACCATTTTTATTCTAACTTTGAATTTTCACCAGGTATAATCTATGTGGATTGATTTATACCTAGCTGGCACCAATAAATGTGTGATGGATAAAATTCAAATAATTCCTCAGCATTGTTCTTCTAATTGTTTAAACTACAGGAAAATAGTTTTCCCCAGGTCATATAACAAATACTATCTGACATCCACTGTGTGACAATCACTCTGTAAAATGCTGAATTCTGTTTTGCTAAATGTCTTTAAAACTTTTTTCTCTCTGTGGTAAATTCATGGTTTAGCCTCTAAACTGACTCTGTATAAGTCTACAATGTGTTTTAAGAAATCATGGTTAATAATCCCATATTTAATCGTATTAATCTTTGGTGTTTTGTAGCATTCCTTGTGTACAGGTGGAATGATCTGCCTCCCAAACAAAAAAACACACCAAGTTCCTGATTTTCTACCTAATAATAATATTTTTTTTGATCAGCAAACCTAGTGTCTATGCATCTTTTAAAAATATTTGTTCTCTCCAAGATGATCAGAAAACTCGCTCAAGTATGACCCTAATGAACTATCAGAATTAGGGCTGAATGTCCACAATTAGGTTTGCTTGTTTTGATGATCTGAAGATGGCTGAAGGAAAAGAAGGAGACAGGATATCTGCTCAAACATCATTGATGGGTGAACTGCTGGTTTCTTTCAAAAGATTTTGAGGTATGCTAACCTCTCGCCTGTAGGGGGAAGTCAGGGCTCCGCAGTAAGGGACTCGGACTCTGGACTCGGGAGGAGCTGCAGCAGCTGTAGGTAACATGGTAAGTTGAGGAGTCTCCTGGATCTCTCCTCTGGCATGTGCATTAACTACTGATTTACACCAGGTGTCTCAGGTAAGACAACTACTTGTTGGCCAAATTCAGAGTTATCTTCAGTTTAATGTTAGTCAAGAGAATGGCAAAATCTTGCTAAGTTTAGTTTTTTGCTTCCCTGTTCTTAATTTACATTTTAAAGAAAATGTGAACTAGAAAGATCTATTCTTCCTTTAATGATTTGTATTTACTGAGATTGAATGAGGGCAATATCATGCCTACATAAGGCTTACAGGATAACATAGTATATCATGTTCTTGGTTCTTGCAAATTACTCTAGGTGATTTGTTCTCACCTCACAGGTTGTTCATTTTGACTTTTTTTTTCCCCTAAAGATTGATATTTTTCCCATTCTTGATGAGATTCTCAGACACTCTGCTAGATGGGTTAAGAGTCTGAGACTTTACACAGGAAGACCCAAACTCTGACACTTAGAAGATCTCTGGTCTTGAACTACTTGTTCAATTGCTTCAAGGTTAGCCTACTTCTCTCATTGTTAAAATTGAGATTAAAGTTCCATAATTCACAAGATTGTAATAGTTAAATGAGTGAATATAACTGCACATATTTTGTAAATTTGAAGGCCTCCTAATCATTTAAAATATTAAGCTTGTTTTACTTTTTCTTCCTTTAATCTACTTATTTATTGCTGATGTATGTAATACAACCAAAACTAGATTATATTTAAGGTGTTTTTTTAGAGCTTAGATATAATACTATCTAAAAGATATTTTCTATGATTTTGAAAAAAAATAATCTGAGAGGTTAGTTTTTTGGATTTTATGGCTACACACTCGTGCAGTGTTTCTTTTATGGCGGTAGATGGGACTGAAAATAATGATGAGAAACATGGATTTTTTCCTCTTCTGAGCATATTCAATATGCTATAAGAGGCTTTGTATTGCTTGTAACTTTTAGGAAATGATAAACAAAATGAGACTTTCAGAAATTTTGAGTTGCATTTAATACAAAGCCAATGGCCATCTAAAAACCGCTTACCAAGAATGCCCATGTTTCTTAGCTACTGTTTTGTAGTTTTTTATTCCTTTTCCTTCTTTCTTTCTTTTTTTTTTTAAGTGACTGCCTTCAGCTCAGGTCATGATCCTGGAGTCCCAGGATCGAGTCCTGCATTGGGCTCCCTGCTCAGCAGGGAGTCTGCTTCTCCCTCTGACCCTCTTCCCTCTCATGCTCTCTCTATCTCATTCTCTCTCTCAAATAAATAAATAAATAAAATCTTTTTAATCCTTTTCTAACCTCACTTTTAAAATGTTTAGGCACATCTGATTGCTTTGTTTTGTTATGCAAAATATCAATTAAAAATGTGAAGTCTAGCATACAAACTGTATATTTCAAACTTCAGGTTCAGTGAATACGCATTTCCTCTTAGATGTAGTAAAAAGTTCTGTGGTTCGATTGCTCAGTGGTGAGTCCATTTCTTTCAAAATATGCTCAGCATTTTAGGGGTGAGGATATGTCTTTTAAAATGCTGCTATAAAATACCGCAGAACTGCCTGATGGCTCAGACTTAACAGAGTTACCTTCACTTGAAACCAGCCAATGTTTCCTTTTGCCCAGTTAATTGGTTTTTTCAGACCTCATTACCTTCCATGCAGCAAAATCATAATGAGTAGCTCGTATATATGACTCAGGTTGATTATTTCATGCCATGCTTTTACTGAAAAAATAAAATGTATTTGTTGTTTACCATTAGGTTTTATTATGTGGCTAGCATTTCTGTGATGTCCTTTTTTGCTTTTCCAAACTCATCTAGGTAATCAGAGTTGATGCTACTGATGTTCAAGCTCAGACAGTATGTAGCGCCGGCCTGTCTCCTTGAAACTCAGCATTAGCATGTATGTCTGGATGTTAGGAATAAATCATTCACTTAAGTATCTCATGGGGAACTAGACATACAGATGCCATAATTCTCCAGATAATGAAACCTCAACATCAGAGACCATTTTTACAATTAGGTGTATGTTAGTGTCTAATATAATGCCTAACACGCATAAGACATGTTTGTGGTAGGTTTCATTATTGAACAGGAAACTAGAGATTGTTTAGAGATGATGACTTATAAGAACTGTGTGGTCTTAACCTGCTAACTTTCCATAATCTCTGACATGACTGTTTTGCTCAGGTAATTAGCTTCTGACCCTTACTACTCCTAGGATGCTCTAATTTGACATTAGGGAATGTGCATATCATTTCATGGAATCCCCAACTGTCTGATATAATGTGGGCCTAGATAGAGACTATTATAGCAACTGTTTTTAAAGTGTGACCAACCTGATAACATTGCCTATTTGTTCAAAATTCATTGAAAATCATTTCATCTGGGTTCTATATATAGGCAATAAAGTGGAGAGCAAGATTTTCCTGTCTCAGAGGAAGGAGGAAGAGTACCTCATATTCACACAGTATTTTCCCATTCAACTCCTTTAACTCATTTTCATTCATTAAAAATGAATAAGACAGAACCGATTCCATGAAATTCCACATAAAATTGTGTATACAGGTATAAATTTATCCAACAAAGCGTTCAATATCTTTTTTAATCCGATTTTCATATGATTTTCTGACATCCTCTTTCCCCCAATTTAGAATCTTTGATGTTAGAATTTTCTGAATAAGGCAGCAGAGTAAAAGAAAGCTTTACTATAAGGTGTAATGTGAGTAGAGCCCCGTGTGTAAGTATAAGTATAGGATGTGTTTAAAGAAAAGTCACCTCATTTGGAGTGATTGAAGCAGACGGCACAATGGATCATACCTGAACAGGAGGCTGAGAGGCACTTGTCAGATGTTGTGAGAAGCCTTATGGTTTGGACTCATGATTTTAAGCTGTATCCTGTGATTCATCAGAGGAAATTACAAATTTCAAAGAAGGGAATAACAGTGGATTTCTTTCTTTTTTCTTAAAGATTTTATCCATTTATTTGTCAGAGAGAGAGAGAGAGAGAGAGAGAGAGCACGCATAAGCGGGGGAGAGGGGCAGAGGGAGAAGCAGGCTACAAGCCGAGCAGGGAGCCCGATGTGGGACTGGATCCCAGGACCCCGGGATCACAACCTGAGCCGAAGGCTGACACTTAACTAACTGAGCCACCCAGGCACCCCTCTTTCTTTTTCTTTAAGAAAGATGAGTGTGGAAAATGTACCCGTGCAGGTGTAACTAGAGGCAGGGAGCAGTAAGAAGGATATTGTAATAATTTAAAAGATGATGATCAGAGGATACCTGGGTGGCTGTCTGTTAAACATTTGCCTTCCACTCAGGTCATGATCTCAAGCCGCACGTTGGGCTCCCTGCTCAGCGGGGAGCCTGCTTCTCCCCCTCCTTCTGCCCCTCCCCCCTGCTCGTGTTGCTCTCTCATGCTCTCTTTCCCTCTCTCAAATAAATACATAAAATCTTTAAAAAAAAAAAGATGATGATCAGTTTAGCTAAGGGACAGTCATAATGTATCCAATAGGAAGAGTCAAGGACGAGGAGCAATCCTTCGTGAAAACAAGAGAGCACATGGAACTCAAGGAAGAAAAGGAGACAAGTAGGAGAAGTAGAGGAAGTATGTGAGAGACGTGTGTTGATCTAAGGGAGGCATTTTCACATTTTATGACACATACAAAACATTCAGTAATGGTTAAGCAAATTATAGAATGTTCTCTTTAGGAGTATCAAATATCCAGAAAGGTCAAATTGTTTAAGGATTTACACTAACTAAAGACCCTTACAAGGTCACTGGTGACCTCTCTGAAAGCAAATACAGCAGATTTGTGGGCACGTAAGTCATAGTTTAGAATAATGAATAGTAAATTCGACCTGAGGAAGCTTTCATGGTGAGGATAAACTGCTCTTACAAGTTTCACCAAAAAGAGCATAATTCAATTCAAGAAATACTTATTGATTAATATTTTGCATCAGGTTCTGTGCTTACATAGTAATGTTCCCCAGTGAAGTTTAGTGCCTGGTGGAGAAAACAGGGGTTTAACGAGTAAGCTGAGCGTTAAGAAAATGTAAGCAAAAGATGCCAGGGGCTAATATAACAAAGGAGCTGACCTACTTTAGATCAAGGAAGACCTCCCTGGGAAAGACACAACTAAGGTGAGAAAGGGAATATGAGTGGGAGGTAACCAGCAAACTCTGGGGGTTGGGGCGTGGGCATAAAAAAAGGGACAGAATATTACTGGCTGAGAAATATGTAAAAGGATAGAAAAAAAGAGATGATAAGAGTTTTTAAATTATAAGATAAATCATACTTTATGATATGACTTTCATGATATGATTTAAACTATCTAAACTATTTAAATAATCTAAACTTGATTTAGATTTTACTTTCACGTATTTAACACCTCATGTAAGAAACAGAACAGTACTAATTCTATTAAAGCACTTTGTGTTCCTATTCTGGTGGATCCTTCCCTCTTTTTCAATATGTAGAAGTAGGAATATATATATTACACAGTCAATATATAGTTACTGTCATGAATTTAGTGTATGTTACTTGTTTTGCTTTAAATTATTAACAAATGCGTATATGTCTAATTAATTCATACATCATTAAATTTTGTTAGTTTCTGAATTTTATATAAACGGAATCTTATTACATATATTATTTTATGATTTTCTTTTTTTCATTCAACACGATGTTTTGAGAGCCATCCATGCTTATTCTTGTAGCTGAGGTAAATTCATTTTCATTGCAGTATAATTGTCCAGTGTAAAAGATATCAAAATTTATGTGTCCATCTATGAGGAGTTTTTTCTTGTTGTTTTCAGAATTTTGCTTCACCAACAATACAGCTCTATAAATTCTTGTGTATCACCTGTTGCCCAAGTGTGAAAATTTCCTGGGGCATTTACCTAGGAGTAGAATTCTGGGTCATTGGACATGAACATGCTTAGCATTATCACATAATACCAAAATGTTTTGGGGACAATAGAGTTTTTGAAGAACTGAAAGAATTTGAGATTGTTGAAATAGAGACAGGATGGTAGGTTATGAGGCAATAAGATCAAGGAAAAGTTTGTGTGTGTGTGTGTGTGTGTGTGTGTGTGTGTGTGGTTTGTATGTTGTCAGCAATGGAAACATAAGCATATTTATGAGAGCACATGGGAGGAAACGAGTCAAAGGAAAGATTCTGATGATAAAAGTGAGAAACTGCATGATTAATGGTACAAGTTCCCAAAGGAGGCAGGAGAATATGAGTTTAAAATCATAAATGGAGAGGGAAGAAACTGAAGCTCCCAGACATCAAGTAAACAGAGATCTAAAGGCTAGAGTGCAAAGCAGAGAATAAGAAGAATCTTCCAGTTACACTCTTGGTGTTTCTTTTCACTGGTTAAAACTGGTAAAATGAACAAACAAACAAACACAATAGCAGTGCAGAGTAAAAGTAAATTCATTATTCCTTTATAATTTAAAACAAATAATGTTTCAAATAGTAAGAAGGTATATGTTTTATAGGTTTTCCTATGGACTAACTCAAGTTAACAGGGGGAACAAGCATGAATTAAGTCCATAAGCACAGTGTACATATTTGAAAGCTTCTCTCTTGGAGTTATCCCTTGAAAAACAGCTCTTGAAATTATGCTAGTCACCATTTTCCACAAGCATTAAGATGGCTCAACTGCGTTTTTAAAGTAACAGAGGTATATTCTTCAAAAGGATACATATAGGGTTGGATATTCTTTTTCTTACACTATTGCTTTTATTACAATAGTCAAGGGAACTATATTTGACCATATTCTTTTTCTTACACTATTGCTTTTATTACAATAGTCAAGGGAACTATATTTGACCATCACATTGAGCATTACCAACACAAGGACCAAGTTGGGAAAATTCAAACATTTGACATGTGTCTGTGAACAGCTATTTGAGTCCGTTTCAATGACTGTATCTATTAATCAACTGCTCATGAAGAAGTGTGTATGATGGCTTTAAAATTTTTTTTGCAAAATTCGTACGTGTGTATGTGTATATATGTGTGTGTGTGTATATGTACATAACATTCTGGATATATATATAATATATATATATTTCATATATGCATTTATATCAAATATATATAAAATACTTGTATCATCTTTTAAAACTATTGTTAATTGTTTTAAATGGTTAAACTTTTTGGGAAAGCTAATTTTTCTGAAGTTAGAATTTGTGTTTCCGGAGTCTACCTTTTGCTTCAAGAAATGGCTTTAGAGGGTCCTTTAAAAAATGTGCTGGTAGGTAAAAATTAATCAAAGGAAGGATAAATGCTTCCAGACTTTCGCTACTGTTTGTATCTGGGCTAGACAAGCCTATCTCGGCTTATTATTATTCCAGTCTGCCTAATTTTCTTTTCATTTAATGACCCTGTTAGAAGTGTCTGCTTTATGTTTTTCAAATACTTAATCATCTACTTGTTTTGTCCCAGAGGAACATTTTACTTATAGATACAGCTTAAGTATGTATGTGCTGCTTCTTCACTATTTGTTACCCCTTGAAGATCATCTCACTAAAGAAACCCTTCCTGTTCCCTTCCCCTTAAAGTCAATCAACATTCATGCCTTGTTTTTGTTGTTATTGGAGGTCAAAACAGCAAAAATCCTATAGCCATGCTGGCTTTAGCTTTAGTGAGAAGCAGGCAGCTATAAGTTTGAAAAACTCGATAAAATTTATATGGTGTGGGCAGTATCTTCAGCAGTCTGCATGAAAAAGATTTCCAGTGAAGGCTTGCTGGGCTCCCACTCTATGTTACACCTCTCTATCTCACATGAGGTCATCAGAATCACATATGCATTTATTCCTTTGGAAAGACTACCATGTGAGGAACATATTAAAGCTCGACATGATTTTTCCATTGCTGCCGGCTCTAAGGTCACAAACAACTCTAACCTCAGCTGGAAAGATAACACTTTATTTCTTAGGGTCTTTTAAGAGGACGGGTTTCCATTTTCTTTATAACCCCAGTCACCCTAGAAAAGATTTGTGATTACTATTTGTAAGAGAGTGTTTTAGCTTCTGGCTAAAACCCCTGCTTTTTTATACCGGTCTGGTTTCAGCATCTGTTCTGTCTTTTGCTCCTGGTGAGGTACAAGGGGCCACAATCCATTACAAAATGATATTTTTATCTCCACTTCCCCCTTCCATAGATATGTTTGAAAATAGAAGTTATATGAAAAAAAGTTCTACAGAATTCATGTGTCCAGATGTATAGTGGAATTTTGAAATGATCCTATTGTAAACTGAAAAGTTATAAGCTGGCCTCCCCAATCTCGTTGCTGATAACCTGCTTCATCTGTCTTATGTCTGGGAGCTAAGCTTCACTCAGAGATGAGACAACCTTTCCAATTCTGAAGTCAACATGAGAAGAAACAGTGATGGTGTAGGTAGGAGATGATTTATATACCGCTGACTTCTCTTACCTTCCTCAGACACCCATGGAAATATTTCAGTGACTTTTGTACCTTATTTATGCCCAGAATAGTTTGACTTTTTTTTTTTTTTTTTTTGCTTGCTATAGATTAGTAACTATATTGACTCTAGGGCTCGCTTAAAGAATTCATTTAAAAAAAGAAATTATATGGGCAGTTTTCAAAGTATGTTCTCAATCATTATCTCATTTAGCTACATTAGATAATTATAAATTAAGCAGATTAAACAAAATTACCCCCTTTTCCTATCCTATTGAAGAAACTAAGGCTAAAAGTATTCAAAATGACCTTGTCCAGGTCACATGATTATTTATAGTGTGGAATTCTAGATTCCTGACTCTTAATCCAGTCCTTTTTATTATGTTGAAATATGAAAAATTTTTCTCAACTCACATTCAGAATCTTATCCTGACATTTCATGTTTAATGTCTTTCTTGGTTAGAATCATGCTTAGACAAACTTGCTTTAGCCAATTCTCAGCTGCACAAAAGCCCCTTTATCTGTCTTACTATAAATCAATTAACCTCTTTTACATTCTGCTGAAAGTTCTAAACTTCAAATGATTGGCCATTAACTTGGACTGTGTGCCCAGTGTACTAACAAAAATAAAAACAAACAGCTGTATGATGTGCTGAATGTACTGTTAGTATCAATTCAGTTTTCTTAAGTATTCCTAAAAGGGGCCATCGGGAGTTGGCCCTTATCTATTGTACAGTGGCAAGTTTGGCTGATAGACAAGCTGTTACGAGCAACTCCACAGCAAGAACGGCTCTGATCATTTCAACTGGCTTTTTTCCCCTCAAGGTCTTATTTAGATTCCCAGCTAGTTAACATACCGTCCAATCAAGTAGTTTTTAACTAGTCTCCTTCCAACAGGAATGGGGCAAGAATTCCAGCATTCTGTGCATGAAACAAGTGCATACTCAGAGTGAAATTCTCACAAGTACACGACGGGAAAATGAGCGAGAGATGCAATTGACACAGCACTTTGCAAATGATTTATTAAGCTTCATTTTTTTGGTTTTGTTTTTTTCCTGTGGGGTATAATAAAAATAATCCATTTATTTCACTGAACAAAAGGCCATCGAAAGCTGTTTGAAGCGTAACTAAAATCAGGCACACGGCAGAGAAGTTGGCTGGAGTTCCAAAGAGGGCATACTTGAAGTTTGCCTTCCTCCCTTACCTCCTACCCTCCCTCTTTCCCTTTTTCTCTCTCTGTTTCTTTTTTTCTTAATGCAAGAAATGCTTAATCTCAGATGCAACCTGTCACAGTTTTGTAAAGTTCAGAGCATATGATATCAATAAATAACTGCATACACTTTCTCCATTTTTTATTCCCATTTGGGTAACAGTTGACTACCTGCCCTAACATATCACACAGTGTGTAACATAGGCCTGATTTCTAACTCCTAACACCAGCAACTCACAATGTGAGCTCCACAGAACCTGAGCCGGCCTGTTTATTCAAGGAGGCAAATCTCCAGATCAAATGCTTGAATGTCTTGGGAATAACAAATGCTATAGAAAGTGTCTACATGCTTACCCTTAACTTCTGAACTTCTCTGGTCGAGGGTTTGTAACAAGCAGTTCATTAACCAAACCATGGTGCCTTCTTGCCTGGCTTGTGACAGTAAGTAGCTTTCCATTTGGATTTCTCTCTTCTACTAAAGTTTCCATGTGGAAGCCCGGGTGATCTTTTCAGAAATGTAAGCAATTGATTAATTCCTTGCTTGAAATCCATCATGGTTGCCCTTTGCATTTCATGGTAGACACACTTAGTTGACAAGAAGATCTTATATGAACTGGCCCCTATCTCTCCTACTTGACTTTATTCCATGTTCCCATTTGTCACTATGATTCTGCCTCTTGGCTTTGTTTAATTTTAGAACTTCTGTGCATGTTTCTCCCTCCGCTTGGAAAGATTTTCCCCTGATTCTTCCTAAGGCTGAATTCTGCTTATCTCTAGGTCAAGGATGGACAAAGTTCTGTGAAAGACCAGGTGGTAAATGTATTTAGTCTTTTGGGTCATGCAGTCTCTATCACAACTATTCAACTCAGCCATTGGAGATTGAAAGCTCTAAATGAATGAGCGTGATTGTGTTCCAATAAAATTTTATCTATGGACACTAAACTTTGAATTTCATATAATTTTCATATGCAGTTCTTTTTCCTTTAAAAACAATTTTTAATGTTAAAAAACATTCTTAGCTCAAGGGCACAAATACAGGTGGTGTGGCTTGCAAGCCCCTTGGCTTCACGTTTAGCTTAGTCATTTTGTAAAGACTTCCCTTAACTTTTGTATTTGATTAAGTCTATTCCTTATTTCAGCACTGTTATTTTAATTTATATCACCTCTTCTTTTCTTTTCTCTTGGTAATTATTTTCTGATTTTTTTTGGTTTATTTATTCTGTCTTTTCATTTAGTTACACGTTCCCTGATCTTGTCTCTTCCGTTAGTCTCTGTGCATCCACAATTAAAATAATGCCTGGTTACACGGTAAGTGCTCAGTATTTGTTGACTAAATTAATTCTTTTTTTTTTTTTTTTAAAGATTTTATTTATTTGACAGAGAGAGACACAGCGAGAGAGAGAACACAAGCAGGGGGAGTGGGAGAGGGAGAAGCAGGCTTCCAGCTGAGCAGGGAGCCTGATGCGGGGCTCAATCCCAGGACCCTGGGACCATGACCTGAGCCGAAGGCAGACGCTTAACGACTGAGCCACCCAGGCGCCCCCTTGACTAAATTAATTCTGTTAACTCATTTCCCTATAACTCAAGTGCTTTAAAAACTGAGCTATGTCAAACTGTTTCATGTGTTTTAAGACACTGAGAATGGAACTTAACACAAACATTCTCTTATCTCTCTCATTGTGTCCTGTCTTCAAGCTAAATTTGAGAGACTATTTACTCTTATTTGTTCAATCTACAAATAACAGTGCATAACAGTGGAAAAAAAAAACCCTATTTTCTACACATTCACACTGTGTACCATATTTTGTTTACAAAAAGGTCATAAAAAGAGACAATGCATTATTCTAGTCTTAAGAAGACTTTTATTTGACATTCAAATTACAGTCATTATCACAGAAATGGATTCCTGTGGTATCATTTGAAAGTTTCATGACATGTCTTTGAAGACACGTCTGGGTAAAGAACCAGAAAACGGGAATAGTTTCAGCAGTCACTGTTGATGCCCGTCTGGTACCCAGCTCTTCCCGCCCCTTTCTCATTAGCAGAGCCCCTGTGTGACTGTGTGGCCAGGAAAGCCCACCCTCTTTTAGCCTCAGAGTGAATCCTGGTCAGTCTTAGGCAATCTTGACAATTTCATCCTCTCTCCTAATGGAATCACCAGACAGGGGCCAATGACACGGAAAGAGGTTTGTTAGAGGCTTTTGTGAAAGATTTCCCTCCTTAGCCAAAAAAAAGACACCAAAAGAGAAACTGCCCTTCCTGTCTCTGAACAAAGTTATGTGAAGACATGACGTCCAGAGCTGTGGAAGCCTTTTCTGGAACATGAGTGTAAAGCTAAGAAAAACACAGAGATACTGCCTGCATCGCTGGAAACTACCTTCCATTTCTGTGAAATGAAATATTCTCTGGATTAGGCTAGTGATTTTCCAACTGTAATGTGCATCTGAATCCCTTGGGAATCTTGTTAAATTTAAGATTATAATTTGGTAAGTCTATATCCTCCCTGATGAGGTTGATACCGGGTAGGTCTAGGGTCTATACTTTCAGTAGCAAGGCTTTAGGCCTCTGTCAGTTTTGACCTACCTGGAGCTGAAAGCACCTTACCTGATACATTATGCAAAGCTAATCTGCATCAAAGAATGAGAAGTTGATTTCTCTTTGTCTCCATTTTCACAGTCAGACTAATAAACATAGCTTATATAACTTGATGTTGGTTTAACCAGGAAAAAAACATGTTATTCTGTCTTAACAATGACTCTGCTTTTCTGTGAAAAAAGTAATCAAGCCACTAGAGACTGTCTCCTGTGATAGTGTTATAAGTTATATGAAAACAGAAGCTTTTGTTGAAACTTTAGCATTGTGTTTTCACTTGATAGTGATATAATTTTTTCATCACAGTTTTACAAAAATGATAAATGTTGGAAACAGATCATGTGGTCTGTAGATACATTCGTTTGGAAATTCAATCAATTAAAAAGAAAGTTTGCTATTTGTTGGCTAATTGAACATAATAAAAAATGAAATTAAAAAACATGTTCAAAATGTTAAAAAAAACTAACGATGTACTATATACTGGCTAACTGAACATAATAAAAAAAATAAAAAGAAAGTTTGCTCAACTAAACTTTTGGATAACCATGCAAACCACCATTTTTTTGTTGTTGTTACACTAAATTTTTTTCAAATGTTCTTTTGGAGTTATGTCAACATAGACTGAAATGTATCAGAGCAGAGACAAAAGAATCAAGGCGGTAAAAAATTGAAGATATATCTAAAAACTAAAAAATCCCATTTTCTAATTTAGGCCTTTTATTTTAGCATGTTAAGGCATAGCTTGCCCAGAACAATGCAAAGGTGATAGGGTACTGTTGTGAAATGATAAACAATGAACAAAATTGCAACAATACAAAAATTGACCTGGGAAAATAGAAATGGCAGCTTGAGGATGAAAACTATTTGCCTCTCATGGTAAACACAAGATGACTTTCTCTGATGATCACTTGTTGCTTATGGGAAATAATATTCTTTGTATTTATTGCAATTATTGCTTCAGTGCAATGTCATTTATCCAATGAACTAAAAATATGTTTTGCGTAATGAAAGTAACTGTTGCAAAGAAGTCTAATTTCATCACACTCCCTTTTTCATATTTTCCAAATTAAAATAAAGGTCATGTCAAAATCAAAAGTTCATTCTTTTCTGAGAATGAGTAATGAACTGGATTAGCAGCCAATCGCAATGCAGAGCCAATTGATGGGTCACGAAACAAATTCAGCAATCCAGGAACACAATGTTAATTTTGGCCAGTCTCTAAGAATGTTTGTCCAAATATTCAGGGTGGGGCTGAATCTAGTTTTTCTTTCTGCCAGCAGAATGCTTAAAATAAAATTTTCTTCTGCAAATCTCCTTCCTACAAGTGCTTATTCTCTGATGAAATAGTAAGAGAAATCTTTTTAAAATTTCACAAATTTTCCTAAGCAAGCACTTAATCAGATACATTTCTACAAAAAAACCAGGAGCCAGTCTAAAAGAGATAAGGAAATGGGATGGTTATCTAGACCCCAGCTTTTTAGGTAAATCATTACTAAGGACAGATTTATGGTTCCCTGATCCTATAGAATCAATGACAGTTCACACCTCTCTGAATAATAGAGTACTTCAAGTCTCTAACTGTATGCTGACTTTGAGTGCTATAGATTTATAAACAGTAATATCTATTGCTGTGTTCAGTTTTGGATGATTCCTATGCTCTTTGCTTTTGCATTGTATGGCTTATTTACATGTTTTATGTATGGAGTTCATACTGCATATTTTTAATATTCTAATATGGATATTAAATTACAAATTAATCATCTTAGATTAAAAATTATAGATCAACATAGAAAAATCCCTTAATTCTTTAATAATTGTTGTCATTTATGCTCACAAAGGAATAATATTTAATAAAAAATTAAATAAAGTTGACAAAATGTTTTATAAATATTGCTACATAAAAAGTTATGTTCAGGAAACAGTCTACATCATCACAAACGTTGTGGATTCATGTTACCAACATACTTGATTGGATGCCACAATGGTAAATATGTAAAAACAGGTCATTTTCATTTAAAACTTGTTTGGATGCATTACATAAAACCCATGAGCTCAGACTCAGCCCACTGGAGCAAATGAAGATTTCTAAACCAAGTTATACATGTTGGGCCCTACTGCATAATCTCATGCTGGACTACTCTGTTTCTTTATTGAAAAAACTAAAAAAAAAAAAAAAAAAGTGGCTGCGTTTGGGAGCAATGCAGTTAGAATACTAGAATCAAAGATGTTACTCTTCCATTTAGAAAAGATTCCATATAATTCCATAAATTTTTCAAATTTCCTATTGCACTTATAACTCTAGGTTTGCTTTCTCCAAAAAATATTTAATGTTCTGTTATAAATTATTTTTTAATATGGCTAAAGTAGGTCTGGTCATTTAACATCATACAGTTAGAAGATATAGAAAGAATTGATAATATCTGCATATGTTCAGCTAAAAGTCTTGTCTTCAGAATCTTCAGATGAAATTCACTTACAGTTAGAGTTTTTATTTTCTACAGTAAAAGAGCAAGTGAACAAATCAATAGAAGTTAAGTTTAAGTTTAAAAAGATGCTGCAGGCCATTGTTAAACTCAAGTTTACTATGACTATTGCAGAAAATTAAAGTTATATGATGCTGTTTTCTTTTTAAAAAATCAATAAAAAGTCATTTTATTTGAGCTGTGATTTTCAAAATTATAGCCTACTCATTTGGATTCACTGTATAACCAATTCAATGATGAACAGCATATGATCATTAGAAGAGTTTTAACAGAACAAGCTGTTATAAGAAAAATGAGTTTAGACATCACAGACAGCCTAAGTATATTTGGTTTCCTATATTTAAAGAGCCAGAAGTAAAAATAATGATAAAAAAAAAAACCTGTACTGAAGCTCGTTTTGTGTAATAGTATTTTCTGGTGTAAAAGACTATAATACTGTGTATCAAATGTAGAGGTGGCCCAATAATAATGCATAACACACACTGAGGACTCCCTGTGGGCCAGGTGCTGTGCCAAACACCTGATATGGATCTCTCGTTTCATCATGCAACAGGCCCTGAAAAGTAGGCATTCTTTTTCTATTTTAAATGATTTTTTTAAAGATTTTATTTATTTATTTGAGAGAGAAAAAACGAGAGATAGAGAGCAGGAGAGGGAAGAAGGTCAGAGGGAGAAGCAGACTCCCTGCCGAGCAGGGAGCCCGATGCAGGACTCGATCCCAGGACTCCAGGATCATGACCTGAGCCAAAGGCAGTCGCTTAACCAACTGAGTCACCAAGGCGCCCTCTCTCTATTTTAAAGGTCTGCAAACTGAGGCCCAAAGTGTTTGAATAACCTGCTTAATGTCAAATCATTAGCAAGTATTGTAGCCAGATTTGAATCTAAGCAGTCTGACTCCAGGGTGTAGTACAGTTGTTCTTAAATTGTTGTCCTGACCCCAGTTTCAAAGCCCCTATTAGAGGCTGGTTAGTTACCTTCTTAATCAGCTGATTAAGCCCACGTATCAACCACATTCCTTTTCGGGCTTGCATACACAGCACCTCAGTGCACCAGCCCTAATCACCCTAGAGCCAAGTACTGGACAACTGGGACCAGCGCCTTTTGGTGGAGTGGGTGCAATTATTCAAATTAGCCAATCCCCCGGGAGCCTGGGAAGCCTAAGCCCACCTACTTGCCTTATGTAAGCTGCCTCCTTACAGCTCCAAATTGCATCCCCTTGTCCCCAAGGGCAACCCATGTGACCCACAAACACTTAGGGTGTGTAAGTAGCAGAGTTCAGCCTTCCATCTGTCCCAGTGTCACGTCAATGGTGTCCCACCATCGAAAGAATCTTTAAATCCTATAAACATTCTGTACTACCTCCCACTAGAATGATGTACAGTGAAGGTACTTAAGCAGTTATTCATCAGTTTAGATCTGTAAATACTATGAAAACTCTAAACCAGGACTGTAAATAACAAATCTGTTAACTCTTTTTTTCATATACACTTAATTGGTCCGGATTCATATTAGCTAGAATTCGTTATAAGTATTCCACCTAGTACTTTGCCCACATGTATCAGTGAAGGTCATATTTAAGGTAAAATTGAATTTAATAGGACAAAAGAGAGGTTACAAACTTTAAGAACAAGAAGAGGCCTATACTTTCTGGACACTTTATGAATAATAAATTGATAAGCAAACTAATCAGAACAGGAAAAGAATTATAATATTTAAACAACTCAATACAGTACAAATATGAAATGACTCAAAGGAATAATTATTTCACAGGGGCCCCTTACACGTGGATACTTAGAGACGAAAGCCTTAGGGTTGGTTTCCTTTCTTGGGTGTGGGAAACAAGTGATTGAAGTGTGTAACCTGCTATGAATTACTTTAATAGTCTAATACAGAGTTCAGATAACATTGTTTTTAAAGAGTCATGTAGTAGGAGCGCCTGGGTGGCTCAGTCGGTTGAGCCTCCAACTCTTGGTTTTGGCTCAGGTCATGATCTCCAGGTGGGGAGATCGAGCCCTGAGTCAGGCTCCACAATCAGCCCAGAGTCTGCCTCCCTTCACCCCTCCCCCCACTTATGTGTGCTCTCTCTTTCTCTCTCTCTGAAATAAATAAATAAGTCTTAAAAAAAAAAAGAAGAGTCAGATGGCTTTGAGGGCCATAAGGTGTTTGTCCCAAATATTCAACTCTGCCTCTGTAGTATGAAAGCAGCCATTAAACTACTGGGTGTGTCTGTTCCAATAAAACTATTTACAAAATCAGACAATGGGTTGAATTTTGCCCATGGGTCATAGTTTGCTAACCACTGGTCCAATACTCTGAGTTACGATTCTAGCTTCCTTTCTTTTCCATGATTGACACATTTTTAAATAAGGGGATCCCAGTTTAGGAAGTATGAGGTCCACATGCTAGGGATAAGGTAAGTCTAGAATGAACCAGCCAAAGACATCTCTGCAATTCTAGTTGAAAAATTCAACTAGACTTTTTAGGATAGTAGGTATAGATCACATAGAGAAAGAGAGTGCTTTACTGTAATACTAGCAGCTTTGGAAGACCACCAATATTCACAGTAGAGTTTAGCTGACCTGTTGCTCTGCACTTTCCATTCGCTAATTTCTAAAAAAAAAATGTGTACCCACTAAAATACTCATCACGCTGGTGTAATGAACTATTGGTTGGAATTAGAAATGAATGATTATCTTTTGTATGTGTGAATAACAGTAATAGTAATAATAAAAATAGTAGGTGCTAGTTATAGAATATTTACTGTGTGAGATTCTGCCTGATTCTTTAAGACTCAGGCCTATTCTGTCCAGGAAACCTCTGATGTCATGGGTTAGGTTTTATATCCTTTTCTTCCTCATGTCTCGTCACACCCTGATTTTCTTGTATCACAGCACTTACTACACTTGAAGGGCTTACTGTTAATTCCCTCCTAAATTGGTAATAAGTGGCTGGGTGTCAGGAATCTCCTAGAGTCCAGTACAGCCCACCCCTAGAGTCTAGCACAGTGCCGGGCTCCTAATAGGCTCCCACTTCATAAGTGCTTTCAAAAGAAATGAATGAACAGATACCTCAAGCCACAGTACAGTCGGCTAGCTGTTGGAGGCCTTGAGAAACTGAAAGAAAAGGTTGAATCCTGGGGTAATATCCAGGCTCAGCTGCATGAAAGAAAGGCCCATCACTCTGAATCATTCTAGCACAAATTATAGGCTTTAAAAATGGTTTGTGAATATTACATTTTTGAGTTTCCTGTGCTGTAAGAGATCTTAAATTTCACTTTCTTCTCTGGGCAGCCCTCATTCTGATTGTATGTTGGTTAGTTCACTTCAAGCAGAGGAGAAAACCTGTTTGAAAACAAACCACGAATCAGATTGCTCTTCTACTCTCATTCCCCCGTTGTGTTTATCCCAGTACCAGAACTAGGATGCCTTTAGAGATGTGTGCAGATAGGCTACCAGGAATGAAATTTCAATTCCAGTTTGGCACTAAGTGAGCCGCTCTCCCAAATGTCTTTTACAATGTGCTGACTAGAATGCTTTGACCATAAACCGCTGGTAATAGCAAGAAATTAGGCCCTGGTTAGAAACATATTACTGCATTGCCAAATCCTTCTGTGGAATTCAACTACTACACATTTTTAGGTTGAAGAAAACTAGATCTCTGCACTTCAGCCAGATCTGAATTTGGTTTCAAATTACCTCAGAGAAGAATTCTTAGCTGATAATTCATTTGATATGGTTTGCTTCACATGGAGATATATTTACAGTATATTTGGTAATTAAACATTTTTTTTTCTAATAAAAAGGTGATACTAACTACAAGTTCCCAGTGGAAGATACCAGCTATTTTCCAGGGGTGGGGAAAGGGGGGAGAAGAAGTGGATAGGAATTATGGTATCTTAGGTCACTCAAAATGGGGAAGTAGGGGTTTGAAAAAAAAACAAAAGAAAATCATGAGAGAAACAAACAAACAAACAACAAAAATAACGAAAATAACTCCGAGGACTCGAGAAATATCTGGATAAGTCTAGGACCTTATTTTAAGGAACACGCTTGTTAGGTTAGTACCAAGGTCTCTAATTCTCACGGGGCTTGTTTGGTTGTTTACATATATCACAGATATGTACCTTCTACACATTGATATTTTTCATTTCTTTTAATCTGTCCCCATTCCTTTTATTTTGAAAACATGTTGACAAAAAGAGACATCCTGGAAAATCTCCCCTAAACTCAGTTGGGTAAGATGTCAGCATGAAGTAGGCCTGCATTTCTCCAATAAATTGCCATCCTCAACATTATTTAAGTGAGCATATCAGGAATACCAATGCCTTAGAGAAACAAGCTTATTAGAATTTCTAAAGGAAGAAACAAAACATTTCTAGGGCAACAGTTTGTGCCAAGGAGAGTTCACTAATCATTTACTTATTCAACAGACATTTATTGAGTGCTTGCTATATGGAAATAGGTGAAAGTAGTAATAAAAAAATAGTAATAAAAAAGTATTATATTTCATAGTCCCTTCTCTAGAGGAGCTTATTTTCTAGTAAAAATTTCCAATTTGACATTTTAAAATTATGGGAATCACTGAGAGATTCTAACTCCCAAATTCCATTATAGATTCTTATTTGTGATAAGCCTGAGCTGTGACCTTCGAAAATATTACCTACTTGGTCATTTTTATAACTGATCTTAATTTGGAATTTCTTATTTTTGAGATCCCTCCCCAGTCATTTCTGACAATTTTACTAACTGCTAAATCTAATCCTCCAAAGTGATTTGTGTCTATAACTCTATGCTAACTGTCAATCTAAGAGATTTTAATGAGCAGCACAGAATATATTCTCAGCAAAAAAAGTTCCATTTTCTTTTTTTTTAAATGATGGTAAATCTAAATTTTTTTTTTTTTAAGATTTTTCAAAATTTATTTGCCAGAGAGAGAGAGAGAGAGAGAGAGGGAGAGTACAAGCAGGGGGAGTGGCAGGCAGAGGGAGAAACAGGCTCCCCGCTAAGCAAGGAGCCCAATGCAGGACTCAATCCCAGGACCCTGGGATCATGACCTGAGCTGAAGGCAGACAGATGCTCAACCATCTGAGCCACCCAGGGGCCCCTCCATTTTCTTTTCCTATATAAAATACTGCTAGTTTGTTTGTCCATGGGTTTTTTTTTTAACTTCAAAAATTTCTCTTACATTTAAGGAATGAAAAACGTTCCAATTTTAATTCATGATTTATTACAATCATGAAACTTAAAATACAGACTTTGGTCATAGCAATTATAGTTTCTGCTCATTCCTGTTTTAAAAAGGAAGTTTTTAAGTGAAGTAGAATATATATACAGATAAATGTACAGAACAAAAATATCTGCTAAGTTCTCTGGACTAATTAGCATAGTCATATATAGTCCCAGGCTGCATTATACTTGTAAGGCAATATCACTTTGTCAAAAACCTAAATGTTTAAAATTTTGGATTTAATCCCCTGATTTCCTTTCCTAGAAAGCAAAGGTTAGAATAAAATACCACAGTTTCCCTAAATTCAAGTCATGCCTTCCCCTTTTTAAAGAGAACTTAAAAGTATTCAGAGAACACATTATGAAGGATTGCAACATTTACACATCGGCATATTTACATTGGCAAGAAGAAAGAGAATTCCCATCCTTCTGAGCATTATTCTTTGGCAGCTTTTCCTTAGCTCTTTGTGGAGGATAATCACTATGCCAAAATGTCAAGAAACTAATGATAACTGATACTGGGATGATTTATCTTTTTGCACACTCCTTGGAAATAGACATTCTCTTTGAAAGTTAATCTTTCCGTTAGTTAACAGATGCTTTACCTACTAGATACAAGAATAATAATGAAAGAGTTGTAACCTATTTCGTAATATGTTCAGTCGTACACACACAATCAAACTTCAATTTATTTCTCAATCTGTGTATAAATACTTAATGTAATTGATTCATTCAGGTATACGAGGGTTTTCCAGTGCAAGTTTATTTATTCATGAGAGACAGAGACAGAGGAGAGGCAGAATTGCCACAGAGCAAGGAGCCTGATGCGGGACTCAATCCCAGGACCCTGGGATCAGGGCCTGAGCCAAAGGCAGATGCTTAACCAACTGAGCCACCCAGGCACCCTGCTCTTGCAACTTCTTAAATACCATATTGAATCATTACTTTTCATTCCTTATTTTACTTGACCTGTGCTTGATATTTACACTTCCTGGAAATCCCTCCTCCCCCAGACATTTAAAATCTCTTTTCTCTCTTCTCTGGTTCGTTTGATTCAGAATTCTTTCCTGGCTCACCTTCTCTTGCCTGCATATTCAATATTGATTTACTCCACAGCCGTATTCTGGGGTATCCTCGGAACTGACTCACTCATAGGTGATTTTATGACTTCAGTACAATGCTCTGCACCGCACCCCCCATACCTATCTCTGATTTTCTTTTTTTTTTTTTCAAAGATTTTTCATTTATTCATTTGAGAGAGAGAGCGAGCAAGCCAGAGCAAGAGCAGGGGGGAGGGTCAGAGGGAGAGGGGGAAGCAGACACCGCACTGAGCCTGAAGCCTGATGCGGGGCTCAATCCCAGGATCCTGGGATCATGACCTGAGCTGAAGGCAGGTCCTTAACCAACTGAACCACCCAGGCGCTCCCCACCCATCTCTAATTTTCAACCCAGTTCCAGATCCCTATTTCTAACAGCAGTTTGCTCCATTTAGATCTACAAGACCCTCAAATTCAACATAAACACAAGTAAAAATTGCCCATGCCCCCCCCCCAACAAATGCTCATTCTCCTCTGGTGTTTATTTTTAATACTAGCATGACATCCATGCAGTCATCTAAGAAAGAAATATGGTACCCATATTACTCTTTATTCCCCATGGTTTCCTAGTTATAAAAGCAGACTCTGGAGTCCTTGTCTGAGTTTGAATTCCAGCTCTCTTTATTATTGGTGTGACCTTGGGGGAGTCATGTGACAGCTCAGTGCCTTAGTTTCTTCATCCGTAAAATGGGGGTAATCATTGAATGAATGTCTGGGGGTTGCTCTAAACATTAAATGGGTTATGTGTAAAGTCCTTAGAATGTGATCTGGCAGAGTGAGTGCTAAGTATGAGCCCTAGCATCATTACTTTCAGGAGGTATCACCTGGCTTACCATTAGTGCCTTTAGGACTTCATCACCTCCACCTGGACTGTGGGGCTCTCACCACCTCAGTGTTCTCTTGCCGGAGGCCACGCCCTGTGGCAATGTCTGCTTTGCTTTGCCACTTGAGTGATCCTACACATTTTTTAAATTCTACTTATATTTTTCTCTACTTGACTGATATTTGTAAGGGGCACAATAATACCTTATCCATTTTTATACTTCCTGTGCTTGGCACAGAGCTAAATCTTTGTTAAACAAAATGATGAGTGACTGTTAGTTTATTTAGAGCTATGATGTCATGCCAGGTTTAAAATTTCATGGTAATCAAATTATGTTTACTAAATAGAGTCCTGAACAGACACACACACACACACACACACACACACACACACAAAAGTAGATGGTGCTATTACTCTGTGTGTATTTAAAACATATAATTAGTAAAACTTTCGGTGAGCTGTAATATCTAAAATAATCTGTTAATTTTAAACTCCATAGTCTATTTAGAAGAATCTTACACAGGTTATTGCAGGAAGTTTCTAAGTTTAATTTAACACTTTTCTGTCAAAATACACCCCCTCTGGTTAATCTTTTACCATCCCATGAGGCTAATTAGAAGCTACTTTTTAATGTTTTCCTAGAGACTTAAGGATCCATGATAGGCCCTCTCTAACTAAGCCTACTAGGGAATCCAAGAAGGACTTTAGTGACTGTCGAGCCCAGAATTAGGCCACAGACAAATATTTGACACCTCCCTCCTTGCTGGCGAACCGAGGACAACACAGCAGGCTCTCTCATTAGATAAGGTACAAGGTAGAGCCTCCAATCCATGCTTTATTCGGGTTCGTCAGTCTCTGATTGCTAATCTTTCAAGAAAACAAAAATGGTGGAACCTTTGCAGCTACAACTAGCTATTTTGAAAAGACTGGGATTCAAGAATAATAATTTCTTCTGACTTTGGAGATAGTCTGGCTGTGCCATGGGAGTCATTAATGCAATCAGTGCAAGCATCAAATCCAAATCATTCTTGAGAAAATTGTCAGTGTACTCAATAATAATTTACTTCACTTAAAATTTGGACATGACTATAAAATTATACTCAGAGCAACAATCCTGAAAATTGACTAAATGATGGGTTTGATTGGGCTTGACAATTAATTAGGCCTTTCTGCAAGCAGCATTGTATATTTTTCTTTGGTGGTCAGTTACTGCCTGAGATTGAAAAGTCAATTTTCCATGGATTTAGATGCCAAGGACATTTACATCTAAATGAATACCAAGGACATTTACTTCTAAATGAATAAGGATTTACGTATAACTACCTTAATTATAAATACTAATTTGAGATTATAATACTCATTCTGTATGGGAATAATCCTGTATGAGAAATTATCATGTCTTCTGAAATCATTTCTATTTCTGTTCTCCTTCAGTTCCTATATTAGACTTTAAGTTTGCTCTTGTTTATGCTTTGGTTCTTTACTAAATTATATGCTTCTGAATTGAGAAACTGCCTCCCGTATGTCTTTGTATTATCTTTCCACAGTGCTTTTAACATATTGGACATATACCACCCCCCCCAAACTTCCATTTATACCTTTAATCCTCAAAGCAACCTTATAGGATAAGTACTATTAACGAATATTTTATACATTGAAAACCAGTGGTTCAGAGAGTTTAAAAGAACACTTCACCCAATTCCACCTTGGTAGAAAATGAAGGGGAGGGGATGACCTATGACTCTTTCCACAATGCCATCCTATATCAGGTATTGATTGTGACTAAAGGCAGCACTTAAACAATAGTATATAAGTCCCAGAAAAATCTTTGGCTAAAAGTTACTCAGCTGAATAATTGAACAACATTTCACGGCGTTTGATAACATTTTTGTGGTAGAGTAAATGCCCAAGATCAGCTAGGAGACTTCTAAGGAAAACTAGGAAATGAGGTCTTGCCATAGCCAACGTTGGAACTTAGTATGAAGCTGGAGTAAATGAGACAGTGTGGCACCGGCTCAGGGAAGGAAAAAAATGACAAGCAGAATTCTTTTTTTTCTTTTTTAAAGATTTAATGTATTTATTTGAGAGAGAGAGAGAGAGAGTGCTGGGGAGGGGAAGGGCAGAGGGAGAAGCAGACTCCCCACTGAGCAGGGAGCCCGACCAGGGGGCTGGATCCCAGGACCTCAGGATCATGATGTGAGCCGAAGGCAGATGTTTAACTGACTGAGCCACCAGGTGCCCTAGACAAGCAGAATTTTTAATAGAGATCCCAGAAAGAGGCCCTTTCTGTGACTGTGTACGGTGTCACCTTAGCTAAATCAGAATTGTGTTTCTCAGACTTCTCAGAGTTTTGCTGGGAATGACATTTTCAACACCTTCACTCATTTATACCAGTTCAAGGGCTGATTCTCATTCCCTCTGATAATCTTCCTGATCACTTTAACCAAAAGTGGACCCCACCTCCTCTCTACCTCTGTGATTCCTCCTTACCTATTCTTTAAAAAGAACAGAACTTCTGTAGGAGGTTTAGCATGATGCCTTATTTCTAGGAAGTAATAACAGGGGAAAAATCCGAACATAATGTAGAAAGCAACTTATTCCTAGACCAGGGGCTTTAAAAGTGACCCATTATTTTTATTGGACAGATTATAACGTTCCACCAAGGACATGTTGAAGGAATACCACAATATTTAACCTTCAATTTAAGTAAATAACCACAAAAATGTATCATTCCAAGGTTGCTGCCAGGTTGGACATTTTATTAAAACATAACATTTTAATATATAGAATAGAATTTCTCAAGCTTTGTTCCTTAAGATATTAATAGATATTTTTAGAAAGAAAGGAAAAAAGTAAGTAAATTTGAATACAGTTGGCAAATACCGTCAAATATTAATTACCTATTGGCTACTAACAATGATAACTATCATACAAAATTCTCCAAAAAACCTAGATGTAAAGAAGCCCTACATTTGTTTAAGCTAGTCTTTTCCATACTTATTTGTATACAAAACACATTTTTCTTACAAAATTCTTTTTTTAAGATTTTATTTATTTATTTGAGAGAGAGACAGAGAGAGAGAGAGAGAGAGCATGAGCAAGTAGGAGAGGGAGAAGCAGGCTCCGCACTGAGCAGGGAGCCTGATACAGGACTCCATCCCAGGACCCTGAGATTATGACCTGAGCCTAAGGCAGAAGCTTAACCAACTGAACCACACAGGCGCCCCATAAAATTCTTAAATTTCCTAGCAATTAGAGTAGAAAATTCTTATGGTGTTCTCTCTCAATCTTCATAGAATTTAGTTTAATAAATTTATTAAATAATTTAAATAATATTAAGTAAATTTAATATTAAATAATAAAATAACTTAGAAATTAATAAATAATTCATTTGGTTCAAAAATCAGAAAAATGCAAAAGCCTTACATTTAGATTTTTTTCTTCCATCTCTGCCCTTGTCCCCTACTCTGATTAGCCACTTTCTTAGATTCTTGTGTATGCTTCCGGTGTCTTTCTTCAAAGACAAGGAAATTAAAATACATATATATTTTATTTATCCCCTTATACAAAACATAACACAATAGGGGCGCCTGGGTGGCTCAGTCGGTTAAGCGTCTGCCTGCCTTTGGCTCAAGTCATGATCCCAGGGTCCTGGGATCGAGTCCCACATCGGGCTCCTTGCTCATCGAGGAGTCTGCTTCTCGCTCTCCCTCTGCTGCTCCCCCTGCTTGTGCTCTCTCTCTCTGTCAAATAAATAAATAAATACATAAATAAAATATTTTTTAAAATTATTATGTTATGTTAATCACCATACAGTACATCATTAGTTTTTGACGTAGTGTTCCATGATTCATTGTTTGCATATAACACCCAGTGCTCCATGCAGAACGTGCCCTCTTTAATACCCATCACCAGGCTAACCCATCCCCCCACCCCCTCCCCTCTAGAACCCGCAGTTTGTTTCTCAGAGTCCATCGTCTCTCATGGTTCATCTCCCCCTCTGATTCCCCCCTTCATTCTTCCCCTCCTGCTATCTTTTTCTTCGTCTTCTTTTTTTTTTTTAACATATAATGTATTATATGTTTCAGAGGTACAGGTCTGTGATTCAACAGTCTTACACAATTCACAGTGCTCACCATAGCATATACCCTCCCCAATGTCTTAAAAAAAAGAAATCTTGGTATTTGTGTACTCAGAAATGTTTAATTTTTTTTTTTTTTTTGGTGGTTGTTTGTTTCTAAATTTTGGTTCTGGAAAATTATATTTTCCAAATGAGTACATGATCTTCTATCCCACATACTCTTCATTACAAAGTGACTGAATTAGTTTGCTATGACTGCCAGACAAAGTACCACAGGCTGGGAGGATTAAACAACAGAAATGTATTGGCTCACAATTCTGGAGGCCGGAAGTACTAGATGGAGGTGTTGGCCTGTGAGGTGGGGCTGGATCCCACAACTCTGGGATCGTGACCAGAACCAAAATCCAGTCAGCTGCTAAACTGCCTGGGCCACCCAGGCGCCGCAGGGTTGATTTCTTGGAAGGCTTCTCTCCTTGGCTTGAAGATGGCTTTCTCTGCCTTCACATGGTCTTTGTCCTAATTTCCCCTTTTTAATAAGGAGACCATTTATATTGTTTTAGGGCCTCTCCTAATGACCTCATTTATTCCTAATTATCTCTTTAAAGGCCCTTTCTCCAAATATTCTGAGGTCCTGGTGATTAGTGAATTTTGGTGGAACACGGTTTAGTCCATGACAGTGACTTTGACACTCCTGGCCAGAGAAGTGGAATCTGTTTCCTGCCTTTAAATCTTGATGGGTCTTTTGACTGCTTCAATCAGTAGAATATGGCAAAAGTGATATTATGTGACTCGCAAGGGTAGGTCCTCAAAAGATATAGCTCCCAGATGAACCACTCTTTTTGGAATGTCAGGCTCAAAACCATTTGCTTTTAGTCTTTATACCTGAGGGAGAGTTTGAGGGAATGTTGTGTGGAAGTCTAATGCCAGCTTTATCTTTTTTCTCATGTATGTGACATGATCATTTTTGCCTGGCTTTTAAATTTAGAAGTCCAATAACTTTACAAAGAGATGTCTCATTGCTCTGATAAGGTTTCCTTGGCACACAAGGTCTTTCAATGTATGGAAGCAATATGGTTCTTCCATTTCTGAACCATTTCTTTAGTCATATATTGAACTTTCTGCTTGGTTTCATATTTTTTCTCATATTTAGGGCAGTTTTGTAACTATTTTTTATTTCAATGTATGAATTTTTTTAAAAAATTCAATAAAATATTTATGTTTAAGAGGGATGGATTTATTTGGATAAACTATTAGCAGATGATTTCTGTGTGTGTATGTGCAGGGGGCGTAGCGGGCAGGAGGGCAAAGATAAGGTTAGGATAGCTTCCAAACTTACCATCCTGACTCCTTGTCCCTCTAGACATGTAGGATTCTCTAAGTTACTTAAATTCTCCAGTCTTTGCATAATTGTGCTTATTTCACTGGTTTACTGTGAAGAAAAAGTTGAGCACAGTTCTGGTTATATAATGAGCATGCAGTATATGGAAATTTTTGTTCTAGCTTTTCTCTGACCTGATTTGACTGTGCTATAAAAGTTAGAAAATGGTTGGCTTCTACTGTAGCATACATTTAAACACAGAAAGCAAATAAATGTTGAAGTATGAGTAGCCAAAACCTTGCCTCAATAATTCTGTCCTTTTTTGGCATCAACCTCATTGTTTTAGACAGAAAGCAGATACCAACTCTGGCCTGCTCCATAGGGAAGCTCTTTGATACTTGTTAATCATCTTAGTGAATGGAAATTTATAGATGCTGGAAGAGGGATGAATGACTATCATCTTAAAAATATCAATCCTCATCACAGATAGCATTAATGAGATCCCTGGCTTTAAATACTGAAAGTTCTTTGACTTTGAGTGCTCTTTTAAGGCGTATGTATTGATCATCTGTTGCATTTTTCTATGAAAGTCCAGTGGAAAATATTAGAACGGTTTTCATAAGATTAAAGATGAAAAGTTTTTGACTGATGTATGAAATAATTAATCATTCAAATGTGACCCTTATTTGTAGACATTTAATAAATAAAAGAAGGTATTTCTTAATATTTGATGTTAGAATGGCTTCGTTAAAACAAAAAAATAAACAAGATATAAATTAATTAAAACTAATTAAAATTTCAAAATATATGCAAAAGTAAACTAACATGTATGCTGCAGTGGAAAAGTTATTATTTATCCTTTATTCAAAAGTAGATTTCTGGGGTGCCTAGGTGGTCCAGTTGGTTAAGCATCTGACTCTTGATTTCGGCTCAGGTCATCATCTCAAGGTTGTGAGATCAAGCCCCATGTTGGGTTCTGGACTGGGCATGGAGCCTGCTTAAGATTTTCTCTCTCTCCCTCTGCCTCTCCTCCCTTCCTCTCTAAAAAACAAAGCAAAACAAAACAAAAGTAGATTTCTATGTATCTAATTAAGTTCATTATAGTTCACATATATAATTATATGAAATTATTTTATGTACCTGTGTACTTCTTCATGGAGACTTCTGTCATCTTGATACATTAAAAAGCAAGACATTTATTGATAAACTTTAATAAAAATCTATATATGCTTCAGAATATTTTAGGAAGTATATTCCAGTGTACACTTTAGAAAACTTAGGCAATTTATGTAATTGAACTGGCAGCTCAAAACAGAGAGAAAGCCAATATATGTGTGCTTTGGCTGCTGTATGTCAGTAACTTGCTTATGAAACAGCTATTTCAGGTAAATAATTTTTTAAGGGGCAAAACTTAAAAAAAACTTAAAATTTGTCATTTATTGGGAATTGAAATAGTCATAGTGTTTATCCAAACATAAATGGATTTTTTTTTTTTTTTTTTTGCCTTCTGGAACTGAGGCTAAAAGTTTGGTGAAAATGAACTTCCTCTTCAAAGATTTACAATTCTTCAGGGTTTTTTTTCCCCCCCCAATGGAACAAAATGCTGAAATATCATTTTCCCTTTAAGAGTACAGTATTAGTGTTTCAGAGCCAAACCAAACTAAAGCCATCTGGGAACTTGCCGTTCCTCACCTTTCAATTTATTCACTGAATAGAAATGATGACCCACAGCTCTTAAGGTCTGGCACTTAAGTTCACTTCAACAACTGTTGAGTAAATGAATTCATTTGCCCATGTGATTTTTATCTGTCTTTACTATTTTCAGTTTGTACTATTTTCCTATAAGACTATTATTTGACCCAACATACTGTAAGTTATTAACAATGTATAATTCTTTTATGATTATTATTAATCTCCATTCCTATTATAGTGCCAGTCACAAGTTATACATTAATAGTTATCAATAGGAAATGGTGACCTGTAAGATTTAAAAGATTTTAGCTTCCAAGTCTAATAAATAGTCCGTTTTCATATTCTTACTGCATAGAACTGAAACTACACAGTACGTTATTACAAAGGTCTCCTGTGTTCTTGTGACACATGTTTCCTCCTCTTTGTGCTTGGTCAGTCCAAGACACCCAAGATATCATGGTCAGTGAGAAAGATAGTGCCTCTTCCCTCATGGAGGTTCAGCCACCTAGAAATGATAGCCTTAAAAAAAGTACTCAAATAAAGAGGTAAAAGTTGTGATATGTGCTATTCGGAAATATGTTGGATACTGAGATAGGAAGTAACAGAGAGACCCCCAATTGACTGGGTAACAAGGAATTCTCTGAGGAGGGAAACGGGAGGTGAGAGATGAAGATTGAGGAGCCAGTCATGTGCGTGGTTTGACTCACTCTGAAGTCACATAAGATAATATGTAGCTTTCCTCCCTGCCTCTCTATTCTTTATGTTTTTGAAGTGTTTTTCCTTCACCTTTTCCATCACTTCGATTTTGCTACTAAAACTTATTAACCTTGTTAAGGAACAAACTTGTATTTCTACTTTGACTTCCCTTTCAAACATTTTTCTCAGCAGCCTTTATATATCTCTTACGAACTCTCTACCCAGCCCCCAAATCCTTTAATCTTTAATATCTTTTCTCGTTCTATTGCACTGTTGATATGTTGAATTGCATGTGCAAGACGGTCATGCCATTCAACATTTATTTCTTAAACCACTCAGTCTCACAAGTGCTATTCATGTCCTATTCTTTTTTTTTTTAATTCAAAGCTGTAATTTTTATTATTTACATTCCCACTCAGGATGTTCACACGTGGTATTCCCTTTGGAATTCTATTCCCTTGATTTTTTTCTTTTCTTTTTTCGTTTTTTTTTTTTTTTTAATTTTATTTTACTGTGTTATGTAACTCACCATATATTACATCATTAGTTTTTGATGTAGTGTTCCATGATTCACTGTTTGGGTATAACACCAGGTGCTCCATGCAGTACGTGCCCTCCTTAATACCAATCACTGGGCTAACCCATCCCCAACACCTGTCCCCTCCAACACCCTCAATTTGTTTCTCAGAGTCCATAGTCTCTCATGGTTTGTCTCCCCATCCGATTTCCCCCTCCTTTATTTTTCCCTTCCTACTATCTTCTTTTTTTTTTTTTAACATATAATGTATTATTTGTTTCAGAGGTACAGGTCTGTGATTCATCAGTCTTACACAATTCACAGCGCTCACCATAGCACATAGCATCCCCAATGTCTATCACCCAGCCACCCCATCCCTCCCACCCCCTACCACTCCAGCAACCCTCAGTTTGTTTCCTGAGATTAAGAATTCCTCATATGAGTGAGATCATATGATACTTGTCTTTCTCTGATTGACTTATTTCGCTTAGCATAATACCCTCTAGTTCCATCCACGCCATTGAAAATGGCAAGATTTCGGGTTTTTCTTTTGATGGCTGCATAATATTCCATTGTATATATATACCACATCTTCTTTATCAATTCATCTGTTGATGGACATCTTGGCTTTTTCCATAGTTTGGCTATTGTGGACATTGCTGCTATAAACATTTGGGTGCAAGTACCCCTTCGGGTACTTCACTACATTTGTATATTTGGGGTAAATACCCAGTAGTGCAATTGCTGGGTCATAAGGTAGCTCTATTTTCAAATTTTTGAGCAACCTCCACACTGTTTTCCAGAGTGGCTGCACCACCTTGCATTCCCACCGACAGTGTAGCAGGGTTCCCCTTTCTCCGCATCCCAACCAACATCTATCATTTCCTGACTTGTTAATTTTAGCCATTCTGACTGGTGTGAGGTGGTATCTCATTGAGGTTTTGATTTGGATTTCCCTGATGCTGAGCGATGTTGAGCACTTTTTCATGTGTCTGTTGGCTATTTGGATGTCTTCTTTGGAAAAATGTCTGTTCATGTCTTCTGCCCATTCCTTGATTGGATTATTTGTTCTTTGGGTGTTGAGTTTGATAAGTTCTTGATGGATTTTGGATACTAGCCCTTTATCTGATATGTCATTTGCAAATATCTTCTCCCATTCTGTCAGTTATCTTTTGATTTTGTTGACTGTTTCCTTTGCTGTGCAAAAGCTTTTTATCTTGATGAAGTTCCAATAGTTCATATTTGCCCTTGCATCCCTTCCCTTTGGCAATGTTTCTAGGAAGAAGTTGCTGTGGCTGAGGTCGAAGAGGTTGCTGCCTGTGTTCTCCTCTAGGATTTTGATGGACTCCTGTCTCACATTTAGGTCTTTCATCCATTTTGAGTCTATTTTTGTGTGTGGTGTAAGAAAATAGTCCAGTTTCATTCTTCTACATGTGGCTGTCCAATTTTCCCAGTACCATTTGTTGAACAGACTATCTTTTTTCCATTAGACATTCTTTCCTGCTTTGTGAAAGATTAGTTGACCATAGAGTTGAGGGTCCATTTCTGGGCTCTCGATTCTGTTCCATTGATCTATGTGCCTGTTTTTGTGCCAGTACCGTACTGTCTTGATGATTACAGCTTTGTAATAGAGCTTGAAGTCTGGGATGGTGATGCCACCAGCTTGAATTTCTTTTTCAACATTCCTCTGGCTATTCAGGGTCTTTTCTGGTTCCATATAAATTTTAGGATTATTTGTTCCATTTCTTTGAAAAAAGTGGATGGTATTTTGATAGGGGTTGCATTAAATGTGTAGATTGCTCTAGGTAGCATTGACCACTTCACAATATGTGTTCTTCCAATCCATGAGCATGGAACATTTTTCCATTTCTTTCTGTCTTCCTCAATTTCTTTCATGAGTATTCTATAGTTTACCGAGTACAGATTCTTTGCCTCTTTGGTTAGATTTATACCTAGGTATCTTATGGTTTTGGGTACAATTATAAATGGGATCAACTCCTTAATTTCTCTTTCTTCTGTCTTGTTGTTGGTGTATAGAAATGCAACAGATTTCTGTGCATTGATTTTATATCCTGCCACTTTACTGAATTCCTGTATGAGTTCTAGCAGTTTTGGGGTGGAGTCTTTTGGATATTCCACATTAATTATCATATCATCTGCAAAGAGTGAGAGTTTGACTTTTTCTTTGCCAATTTGGATGCCTTTTATTTCTTTTTGTTTTCTGATTGCTGTGGCTAGGACTTCTAGTACTATGTTGAATAGCAGTGGTGATAGTGGACATCCCTGCTGCATTCCTGACCTTAGGGGGAAAGATCTCAGTTTTTCCCCATTGAGAATGATATTTGCTGTGGGTTTTTCATAGATGGCTTTTAGGATATTGAGGTATGTGCCCTGTGAAGAGTTTTAATCAAGAAAGGATGCTGTACTTTGTCAAATGCTTTTTCTGCATCTATTGAGAGAATCATATGGTTCTTGGTCTTTCTTTTATTAATGTATTGTATCACATTGATTGATTTGCGGATGTTGAACCAATCTTACAGCCCAGGAATAAAACCCACTTGGTCGTGGTGAATAATCCTTTTAATGTACTGTTGGATCTTATTGACTGGTATTTTGGTGAGAATTTTTGTATCCATGTTCATCAGGGATATCCGTCTGTAATTCTTTTTGATGGGGTCTTTGGTTTTGGGATCAAGGTAATGCTGGCCTCATATAATGAGTTTCGAAGTCTTCCTTCCATTTCTATTTTTTGGAACAGTTTCAGAAGAATAGGTATTAATTCTTCTTTAAATGTTTGGTAGAATTCCCCTGGGAAGCCATCTGGCCCTGGGATCTTGTTTGTTGGGAGATTTTTGATTACTGCTTCAATTTCCTCACTGGTTATGGGTCTGTTCAGGTATTATATTTCTTCCTGGTTCAGTTTTGGTTGTTTATACGTCTCTAAGAATGCATCCATTTCTTCCAGATTGTCTAATTTGCTGGCATATAGTTGCTCATAATATGCTCTTATAATTGTTTGTGTTTCTTTGATGTTTGTGATCTCTCCTCTTTCATTCATGATTTTGTTTCTTTGGGTCCTTTCTCTTTTCTTTTTGGTAAGTCTGGCCAGAGATTTATCAATCTTATTAATTCTTTCAAAAAACCAACTCCTAGTTTTGTTGATCTGTTCTACTGTTCTTTTGGTTTCTATTTCATTGATTTCTGCTCTGATCTTTATTCTTTCTCTTCTCTTGCTGGGTTTAGGATTTATTTGCTGTTCTTTCTCCAGCTCTTTTAGGTGTAGCTTTAGGTTGTGAATTTGAGACCTTTCTTGTTTCTTGAGAAAGGCTTGCTTTGCTATATACTTTCCTCTTAGGACCGCCTTTGCTGCATCCCAAAGATTTTGAACAGTACTGTTTTTATTTGTTTCCATGAATTTTTCTAATTCCTCTTTAATTTCCTGGTTGACACATTCATTCTTTAGTAGGATGCTTGCTCTTCAGCCTCCATGTATTTGCATTCTTTCTGACTTTCCTCTTGTGTTTGAGTTCTAGTTTCAAAGCACTGTGGTCCAAAAATATGCAGGGAATGATCTCAATCTTTTGGTATCAGTTGAGACCTGATTTGTGACCTAGGATGTGATGTATTCTGGAGAATGTTCCATGGGCACTAGAGAAGAATGTGTATTCCGTTGCTTTGGGATGGAATGTTCTGAATATGTCTGTGAAGTCCATTTGGTCCAGTGTGTCATTTAAAGCCTTTGTTTCCTTGTTGATCTTTTGCTTAGATGATCTGTCCATTTCAGTGAGGGGGGTGTTAAAGTCCCCTACTATTATTGTATTGTTGTTGATGTGTTTCTTTGATTTTGTTATTGCTTGGCTTATATAATTGGCTGCTCCCATGTTAGGGGCATAGGTATTTACAATTGTTAGAACTTCTTGTTTGATAGACCCTTTAAGTAGGATATAGTGTACTTCCTCATCTCTTATTATAGTCTTTCGTTTAAAATCTAATTTGTCTGGTATAGGGATTGCCGTCCCAGCTTTCTTTTGATGTCCATTAGCATAGTAAAGGGTTTTTCACCCCTTCACTTTCAATCTGGAGGTGTCTTTGGGTCTAAAATGACTCTCTTGCAGGCAGCATATTGATGGGTCTTTTTTTTTTTTTTAATCCAATCTGATACCCTGTGTCTTTTGATTGGGGCATTTAGCCCATTTACATTCAGGGTAACTATTGAAAGATATGAATTTAGTGCCATTGTATTGCCTGTAAGGTGACTGTTACTGTATATTGTCTCTGTTCCTTTCTGGTCTATGTTACTTTTAGGCTCTCTCTTTGCTTAGAGGATCCCTTTCAATATTTTTTGTAGGGCTGGTTTTGTGTTTGCAAATTCTTTTAGTTTTTGTTTGTCCTGGAAGCTTTTTCTCTCTCCTTCTATTTTCAATGACAGCCTAGCTGGATATAGTATTCTTGGCTGCATATTTTTCTCGTTTAGTGCTCTGAATATATCATGCCAGTCCTTTCTGGCCTGCCAGGTCTCTGTGGATAGGTCTGTTGCCAATCTAATGTTTCTACCATTGTAGGTTACAGACCTCTTGTCCCGACTTGCTTTCAGGATTTTCTCTTTGTCTCTGAGACTCATAAGTTTTACTATTAGATGTTAAGGTGTTGACCTATTTTTATTGATTTTGAGGGGTTTCTCTGTGTCTCCTGGATTTTGATGCCTGTTTCCTTCCCCAAATTAGGGAAGTTCTCTGCTATAATTTGCTCCAATATACTTTCTGCCCCTCTCTTTCTTCTTCTGGGATCCCAATTATTCTAATACTGTTTTGTCTTATGGTTTCACTTATCTCTCGAATTCTGCCCTCATGATCCAGCACTTGTTTACCTCTCTTTTTCTCAGCTTCTTTATTCTCCATCATTTGGTCTTCTATATCACTAATTCTTTCTTCTGCCTCATTTATCCTAGCAGTTAGAACCTGCATTTTTGCTTACACTTCATTAATAGCCTTTTTTATTTTGACTTGGTTAGATTTTAGTTCTTTTATTTTTTCAGAAAGGGTTTCTCTAGTATCTTCCATGCTTTTTTCAAGCCCAGCTAGTATCTTTATAATCATCATTCTGAACTCTAGTTCTGACATCTTACTAATGTCCGTATTGATTAGGTCCCTGGCAGTTGATACTGCCTCTTGTTCTTTTTTTTTTTTTTTGAGATGAATTTTTCCATCTTGTCATTTTGTCCAGAGGAGAATAGATGAATGAGAGAACAAAATGCTAACAGGGTAACAACAACCCCAGAAGAATATACACGAAACAAATCAGAAGAGACCCAAAACTGGAGAAAAAGAAAGGGAAGGAAAGAAAAAAAAAAGAATATGATCAAATATGATCAGGTTGGTGAATAGATCAGTGCCAAACACTAAATTTTGGGCATATTTTGGTCTGTTAGAAGAAACTGCCTCTCAAAATTTTAAAGAAAGAAAAACTTATATATGTACAAAAATAAGGGTAAATACGATGAAAGGATGGAATATACCTGTAAAGATGAAAATTATAAAAAATTTTATGAGGAATTGATAAGAGTTGGTTGAAAAAAGAAAGAAGAGAAATTAAAAAAAAAAAAGGGAGAGAATGTGATCAGGCAGGAGACTAGAACAAAGCCATACACTAGAGATTTAAGGTATATTTTGGTCTGTTAGAAACAACTGTATCCCAAAATTTTAAAGAGAGTACAACTTACATATATATACAAAAAAAAATAAGGTTAACTACAATGAAGTGATAGAATATGACTCTAAAAACGAAAAATAAAAAAGATTTTTAAAAAGGGGATTGATAAGATGTTGGTTGAAAAAGGGAAAAAGAAAAATTAAAACAAAATAGAAAAAGAAAACAGAGAAAATTAAAAAAAAATAACTTTGAAAGACTAAAGATTCATGGGAAAAAAGCCATGAATTCTATGTGCAGTATTCCTCTAGTGCTGGCATTCTGCCATTCTCATTGATCAGTAAACTTTGTCTTAGCTGGCTGTTCTTGCAGATCTTCTGGGGGAGGGGCCTGTGGCAGTGATTCTCAAATGTATTTGCCAGAAGCAGAATCGCCCCGCCCTTGCTGGGTCGGGGCTAAGCAATCTGCTCAGGTTGGTTTTCGGGAGCTTTTGGTCCCTGCAAGCTTTCCATACAGGTTTGGAGGACAAGAGTGAAAATGGCAGCTTCCCAATCTCCGCCCCGGAGGAGCCGAGACCTCAGCGCCCCACTCCTCAGTGCACCCCCCCCCCCAGAGAAAAGCAGTCAATCACTCCCATCTCCCTGGTCTCTGGCTGCACTCCATGCTCACCTGGCCTGTGACCCAGCATTTCTATCTCTGGCACACAACCCCATGTGGAGCCTCCAAACCCAGCAGATTCCTGCGGTGCGCTCCCGCGCCGCTCCTCCCCGGGGGAGGAAGGGGAGTCTCCCTGGATCTGCCGCTTGTTGGGTCCTGGCTGGAAGAGCAGTGGCCCAACTGTGCTGCGGATCATAGTTTATGGCAACCCCGATCTGAGAGACCACTCCTTGCTCTGTCTCTGCAGCAGGCTTCCCTGCTCTGATACCTGGGAGCTCTGCTGTACACAGGCACCCCCAGTCTTTCTGTGACCACAAGGGTCCTGAGAACACACTGTCCCAGCGAGGGTTCCACCCCCCGCTTAGCCACTGGAGCGACATCCCTCAGCGGAACTGGCTTCTAAAAGTTCTGATTTTGTGCTCCATGGCTCTATCACTTGCCAGAAGTGCCCGACAGAGGCCCCCTCCCCCGCCATCTTCTTCCGGAATATGGCCTCAGATTCACTTCTCCGCACTTCCTACCTTCCAGAAAGTGGTCGCTTTTCTGTTCAGAGAGTTGCTGCTATTCTTTTCTTCAATCTCCTGTTGAGTTCGTAGGTGTTCAGAATGGTTTGATCCCTATCCAGCTGAATTCCTGAGACCAGACGAAATTTAGATCTCCTACTCCTCCGCCATCTTGCTCTTCCTCCCCCCCTTTTTTTGGTATTTTTAAAATTAATTCTAAATTTTAATTCTAGTATAGTTAATATACAGTGTTATATTAGTTTCAGGTGTACAATATAGTGACTCAGCAATTCCATACATCGCTCAGTACTCATCACGATAAGTGTACTCTTTAATCCCCTTCACTTACTTCACCCATCCTCCTTACGCCCTCCCCTCTGGTAACCATCAGTTTGTTTTCTATAGTTAAGAGTCTGTTTCTTGGTTTGTCTCTCTTTCTCTCTCTCTCTCTTTTTTTCCTTTGCTCATTTGTTTTGTTTCTTAAATCCACATATGAGTGAGATCATATGGTATGTGTCTTTCTTGACTCACTTATTTCGCTTAGCATTATGCTCTCTGTCTGTCCATGTTGTTGCAAATGGCAAGACTTCATTCTTTTTTCATGGCTGAATAATATTCCATTGCCTATATACCACCTCTTCTTTATCCATTCATCTATGGATTGACCTGTGGGCTGCTGCTATAGTTTGGCTATTGTAAATAATGCTGCAATAAACATAGGGGTGCATTCAAAGGTGTATCCCTTTGAATTCGTGTTTTTTTTTTTTTTTTTTTTGTAAATACCCAGCAGTGGAATTCCTGGATCTAGGCTACTTCTATTTTTAACTTTTTGAGGAAACTCCATACTGTTTTCCACAATGGCTGCATCAGTTTGCATTCCCACCAACAATGCAAGAAGTTTCCTTTTTCACTACCTCTTTGCCAACACTTTCGTTTCTTGTGTTTTTGACTTTAGCCATTCTGATAGGTGTGAGATGATCTGTCATTATAGTTTTGATTTGCATTTCTCTGATGATGAGCGATGTTGAGCATCTTTCATGTGTCTGTTGGCCATCTGTATGTCTTCTTTTGAGAAAAGTTGGTTCATGTCTTCACCCATTTTTATTTGGATTTTTTGTTTCTTTGGAATTGAGCTGTATTGGTTCTTTAAATATTTTGGATACTCTTTATCAGATATGTCATTTGCAAATATCTTCTCCAATTCTGTTGGTCACCTTTGAGTTTTGTTGATTGTTTCCTTCGCTGTGCAGAAAAATTTTTATTTTGATGTAGTCCCAGTAGTTTATATTTGCTTTTGTTTCCCTTGCCTCAGGAGACATATCTAGAAAAAATGTTGCTATGGTTGATGTCAGAGAAATTACTGCCTGTGATCTCTTCAAGGATTTTTATGGTTTCAAGTTCTCATCTTTAAGTCTTTAATCCATTTTGAGTTTATTTTTGTGTATGGTGAAAGAAAGTGGGCCAGTTTCATTCTTTTCCATGTGGCTGTCCAGTTTTCCCGACACTCTTTTCCCATTGTATATTCTTTTCTTCTTTGTTGAAGACTGACCATTGACCCACAATTGTGGGTTTATTTCTGGCTTTTCTATTCTATTCTATTGATCTATGTGTCTATTTTCATGCCAGTACCATACTGTTTTAATTACTACCCCTTTGTAATGTAACTTTAAGTCTGGAATTGTGATACCTTCAATTTTGTTTTTCTATTTCAAGACTGCTTTGGTCATTCAAGGTCTTTTGTGGTTCCATACACATTTTAGGATTGTTTCTTCTAGTTCTGTGGAAAATGCTGTTGGTATTTTGAAAGGGATTGCACTAAATGTGTAGATTACTTTGGGTATTATAGATATTTTAACAATACTTGTTCTTCCAAAGCATAAGCATGGAATGTCTCCCATTTGTTTTGCTTCATCTTGAATTTCTTTCATCAGTGTTTTATACTTTTCAGAGTACAGGGCTTTCACACTTCTTTCATTAAGTTTATTCCTAGATATTTTATTGTTTTTCATGCAATTGTCAATGGGATTGTTTTCTTAATTTCACTTTCTGCTATTTCATTATTAGTGTATAGGAATGCAACAGATTTCTGTACATTGGTTTTGTATCCTGTGACTTTACTGAATTCATTTATCAACTCTAGTAGTTTTTTTTTTTTTTAGTGGAGTCTTTCATGTTTTCTATATATAGTATCATGTCATTTGCAAATAGTGAGAATGTTACTTCTTACCAATTTGGATGCCTTTATTTCTTTATGTTGTCTAATTGTGGTGGCTAGGACCTCCAGTGCTATGTTCAATAATTCAATAGAGTAGACATCCTTGTCTTGTTCCTGACCTTAGGGGAAAGGCTCTCAGTTTTTCACTGTTGAGTATGATGTTGGCTGTGTGTTTTTTGTATTAGGTTCTATTATGTTAAAGTATATTCCCTTTAGACCTACTTTGCAGATTTTTTTTCATGAATAAATGTCGTACTTTATCAAATGTTTTTTTGCTTCTATTGAAGTGATCATGGTTTTTATCCTTTCTCTTACTGATGTGACTTATCACATTATTGTCTTGTGAATATTGAACCATCTCTGTATCTGAGGAATAAATCCCACTTGATCTCAGTGTATGATTTTTTTTAATGTATTGTTGGATTCAGTTTGCTAATATTGTGTTGAGGATTTTTGCATCCATATTCATGAGAGATATTGGCCTGTGGTTATCTTTTTTTGTGGTGTCTTTATCTGGTTTTGGTATCGGGGTGACACCGGCCACATAGAATGAATTTGGAAGTTTTCCTGTCCCTTGTATTTTTTTGAATAGTTTGAGAAGAATGGGTATTAACTCTTCTTTAAATGCATTGTAGAATTTGTCTGTGAAGCCAACTGGTCCTGGACTTTTGTTTTGGGGGAGTTTTTTGATTATTGATTCAATTTCTTTGCTGGTAATTGGCCTGTACAAATTTTCTATTTCTTTCTGTTTTAGTTTTTGTAAGTTACATGTTTCCAGGAATTTATCTCTTTCTTCCATGTTGTCTAATTTGTTGGCATAAAGGTTTTCATAATATTTTGTTACAATTGTTTATATTTCTGTGGTGGTATTTGTTATTTATTCTCTTTCATTACTGATTTTATTTGGATCCTCTCTCTCTCTCTCTTTCTGTCTGTCTCTCTCTCTTTTATGAGTCTGGCTAGAGGTTTATCAATTCTGTTGGTCTTTTCAATAAACCAGCTCCTGGTTTCTTTGATCTGTTCTATTGTTTTTTTGTTTGTTTGTTTCTATATTATTTATTTCTGTGGTACCCTTTATTATTTTCTTTCTTTTGCTGGGTTTGGGTTTTGTTTGTTCATCTTTTTTCTAGGTCCTCTTGGTGTAAAGTTAGGCTGTTAATTTGAGATTTTTCTTGCTTCTTGAGGTATGCCTGTATTGCTATAAACTTTCCACTTAGAACTTTTACTGCATCCCAAAGATTTTGGACCATTGTGTTCCCATTTTCATTTGTTTCCATGAAATTTTTATTTCTTCTTTGACTTCTTGGCTGACCCATTCATGTTTAGTAGCATGTTATATATTTTTTAAGATTTTATTTATTTATTTGACAGAGAGAGATACAGCGAGAGAGGCAACACAAGCAGGGGGAGCGAGAGAGGGAGAAGCAGGCTTCCCATGAAGTGGGGAGCCTGATGCTGGGCTCCATCCCAAGACCCTGGGATCATGACCTGAGTTGAAGGCAGACACTTAATGACTGAGCCACCCAGGCGCCCCTAGTAGCATGTTAATCAACCTCCATGTATTTGTGCTCTTTCCAGATTTTTTCTTGTGGTTGATTTCTAGTTTCATAGCATTGTGGCCAGAAAAGATGCATGGTATGACTTCGATTTCTCTGAATTTGTTGAGACTTGCTTTGTGGCCTGATACATGATCTATTCTGGAGAATGTTCCTTGTGCACTTGAAAAGAATGTGTATTCTGCTGTTTTAGGATGGAATGTTCTGAATATGTCTGTTAAATCCATCTGGTCCAGTGTGTCTTTTGGAGTCACTTTTTCCTTGTTGATTTTCTGTTCAAATGATCTCTCTGTCGATGTAAGCGGGAGAAGGCATAGTTCTTGAATATTCCATTTGAATTTAAATTTATTTCTATTAATAAAGGTACTATTTATAACATTTTATTGATGACTTATTTTCTGCCAAGCACTGTTCTAGGTGTTTAATTTGAATAGTCACATTTAAAATTCATAGCCTATTGTTCATATTATACTACTACAATCTTTATTTACAATTTGAGAAAACTATAACCTAGAAAGATTAAGTAATTTGCTCAAATTTATCTCAGTTAGTTACTTCATGATGGGGCACCATTAATCAAAATTTTTGATCATCAAACATACTAGAAAGTAATCTGTTTTTCCTTTATATAAAAGGAATTTATATAATTTTTATAAAAAGAATTTTTACATGATAAAACATCTTGGAATTGAAGTCATCTTTAACATCTTTAACTGCCTTCTCCTCCAGATCCAAGCAATACTTAAGGTGTAAAAGTTCTATTTCCTTGTCCTTTTACACCTTAATCTGCTACTTTTTATTCCTACTCTCTCCACTACAGGTTACGTTCTCATTATATCCTTGAAACCACTCTAAGAACTTCCCAACTTGTTTCTTACTCTTCAGTTTGTCACCAGTTTAATTTATCTTTCACACAGCTTCCAGATAAACTTCATTAAGGCAGGGGCATAATCATGTGAGTCACAATTTTAAAGCTCTTCTTAGACTATCTTTCCTGATGAATTACATTTCTGTCTCTTGAGTTTGACATTCAAGACCCTCCATAAAGTATCCTACCTATTTTCTAGCCAATAGAGATAGTTTTACCAGCTCCCAAGAATGAATGTTAAATTTTCAGAAATTTTGTGAGCAAATTGTCAAACACAGCCATTATAAAAAATTACATTATATTAAACCTATAACTAAAAATTGTATTAAAAACAAAGGCAATGAAAAAAAGGCAATAAATACTCAAGACTCATCACTTTTTAATCATTTAAAGTATTTTACAATTATGCGTTTGAGGTTATTTACATATATTGTATCTGATGGTGGAAACACTCGATAATGGTATGCTACTTTGTGTCTCTTATTAATCACATTTAGAATGTGACCTTGGAAGATTGAAATCATCATTGTGGGAATATTTACGCCATGGAAATTGGAAAACATTGCAAATCAGTTATTAAAATGTATTATTTCATTGCATATTTGGAGCCAGGGTCAGTATACTATAGCCTATGGACCAGCTGTCTGTTTTTGTATTGGAATTCAGCCAGGCTCTCTCCTTTATGATTGCCTGAGTGCTTTTGCACTGCAGTGGAGAGTAGAGTAGTTTTTTGTTTGTTTATTTGTTTGTTTTATCATCTAGACTATTTATTTATTGATGTATACTTGATACAGAGACTAGTTTTCACAGAGATAGTTGGCTCCCAATATTTACTCTCTGGCCCTTTAAGGAAACATTTGTGGACCAGGGGTTGCCATTGTAGCAGAAAAGGAGCTAAAGATAACAGGGAAACATATGGAAAGGGTTGTATGCCTATAAAATGTTATTTACAAAAACACACGGTAGACCAGATTTGGCCCATGGACTGTACTCTAATGACCCTTGGTCTAAGACTGGTCTATGACTTAAGGAAGCCACAGAAAAAAAATGATAATAATGCACTTCAAACTTAAACATGTGTCATGTCTGTAGCCCTCAAGTTGTGAATATCATAACAAACTGAGAAAATATTATTTCAGTATTCAAAAGCTATTATCTGATTCAACAAAAAAGTTGCTCATGTCATTGATGAATGAATGGAAGTTAGCATACATCTTTATTGTTTTACTTTCATCTTACTAAGTAATGTAAGCAAAAATATTAACCAGTATTCTAAATAGAGTTACACTGGATTGTCACCTGCATCTATAGTTTGCCTTTGGATACAAGAGTGCAGCAAAAAATGATGAAAGCACTCTTATATTTTATTATTATTTATAAAATTGTGAGTTACATATCCTTTGCATCAGTAAAATTTATTAGAAATTCAGGTATATTAATATATATGTATGGGGCACATGGGTGGCTCAGTTGGTTAAGCACCTGACTCTTGATTTCGGCTCATTTCATGATCTCGGGGAGGTGAGATCAAGCTCTGTTGGTGCTCCGTGCTCAGCACCGAGTCTGCTTGAGATTCTTTCTCCCCCTCTCCAGTGCCCCTCCCCCTTCTTGCACTCTCTCTCTTAAATAAACAAATCAATAAATAAAACCTCTCAATATATGTATTAATATTTACATGCATGCATTTTTTTAGGGAGCTGGTCATTAAACATTTGCCAGCAGACTGTATATAACTCTATTTTTAGCTCCTCTCCTTCACCTACATACTTTCAAATTAAAGTGATTATGTACTCTTTCATGGTGCACCTGTCATTTTTCCCTACTCCTTATGCCCAGGTTGCTCTTTTCTCATGGAATGACGTCAGGATCTAATTCTGCTCATCAGTACTCTACATGCTCTCCAAGACTTTGCTCACATGCCATCTTTATTAAGAGTTCTGGTACCTCTCAGGTCCCATATGACTTGTTTCTGCCTTACATACTTAGAGCACTGTTTTAATATTTCTTTCCAACATTTGTTAGAGTTCTTTGTGTATCTCCCAAATGCTTGATTAAAAGTTCCATGAGAGGGGTGCCTGAGTGGCTCAGTTGGTTAAGCGTCTACCTTTGGCTCAGGTCATGATCCCAGGGTCCTGGGATCGAGCCCCGCATTGGGCTCCCTGCTTAGTGGGGAGTCTGCCTCTCCCTCTACCTTTCCCTCCTACTCGTGATCTCTCTCTCCCAAATAAATAAATAAAATCTTTATTAAAAAAACGTTCCATGAGAAGGTATGCTCTATCTCTTCCATTTTCCTCTCTTTATGGAATCCAGTTTTCTGTCTTATGCATAGTGTTTAACGTATGTTGTCGAACTGAGTTGAAGAGGCACTGTACAAGTAAAATTGCTGGGATATTTTTGTCAGCCTTACTTCTTTCATATAACTCCCATTAGTAAATCCAATCTATTCACTTTGTCCTAAAACACATTTTTTACATGTATGACCCTTGCCTGTATTATTTCTCTAACACATAGGCTCATTGTTTTAATCTGTTCGGGCTGCGAAAATACCGACTGGGTAGCTTATAAAAAACAGAAATTTATTTCTCAGAGTTCTGGAGGCAGGAAAATCCAAGATCAAATCACCAGCATGGTTGTGTTCTGGTGAAGACCCTCCTTCTGGTCATTGCTGATACCTTCTCACCTTGTCTTCGTATGGTGGAAGGGGCCAGCAAGCTCTCCAGGGTACCTTTGATAAGAGCACTAATCTTATTCCTGAGTGTGCAGTCCTCATGACCTAACCAGTTTCCACAGGTCTCACCTCCTAATTCTATCACCTCGAATGCTAGGATTTCATTTGAATTTTGTTGGGGGGGACACACAAACATTCAGACCATTTTTCTCTTCATCTATTTTTCTATTTCGTTCATCTATTTTTCTCTTCTTATCTGAATCCCAACCTGAAAACCAAAGTTGGTTCCCTTCTCAAGTGGGAAATATTCCCTGAAAATAAGAGTCAAGGGAGGGTTTCTTTGTCTAAACTTCAGGATGTTTCATTTAATCAGTATTCTTCCTTATATGTAAAAATTTATGTGTAAAAAAAAACCCCTCCCTAACTGGTTGTAGGTTTCTCGAAGAAAGGAATGATATCTTCCTCATCTTCACAAAGCACGGAGTATTTCCAAAGCACTCAGGATAGAGCCTTGCACTCAGATGCTGAGTATGGTTTCACGAATGAATAAATTTCTCATAAGTCTCTGTATTCCCTACAGTGTTTAATGGTGCTGAACACATTGTAGTCACTCAATCAATAGTTGTTGATTGATTGATATGTTAATGAAACATAAAAACTGAAAGTAATTGAAAATTAGACTTATAATTTATTGAAATGCAATAAAACTATCTTCAGTTTCTGAGTACTTTAATACTTTTCACTGTTGTTTCATCTTTACATCACGGACAAATTTTTATGCAATGTCATGAGGCTGTTGTCTGCTCGAATTTATAAGACACTTAAAAATGCTCAGGCCCCATAGCCATGTCAGGATCTAGGAAATCTGCAGTCATTTATGATTAATGATGCTCTGTGTTTTGTGAGGGATTATTAAAAACAGGAGCCTATGACTTCACTATTTCTGACAATAACTTTGAACATAGGGTCAGTCCTTCAATTTTAACATGTCTTTGTGAGATTAAAAGAAAGTAAAAACATTGCATTGGAAGTTTCACCCAGATGTGACAAAATGGGAGACACAAGTTTTCAATCTGTTCCTTCCAATGAAACGTCACCTCATTCATAGAATACTGATGATGAGCAAATGTTACTGAAGGGTCAATCTAGTCATCAGAAAAACATAGAGTTCAGGACACTATCAGGCATCACATGGTCAATTCATAGAAGATGTTAACCAAAAGACTTTAGAGCGAGTTAAGAGCTGACTCATAACAAATGCAGTTTAATATTTGCATTTCCCTCCAGATGAGTAACTGGAATGAGAGTTATCAGGTTTAAGAAAAATCAAAGTATTCAAGTTTCTATTGAAAATATAAGAAAGTACTGGATGTTTCCTGCAAAAACCAAAAAATGTTGTATAACATAATGACCACTTTTATTCAATTACTTAAAAATAATAATCATGTGCTCCAGCAATTAAAAAAAATAAGAACAACATGATAGTTTGCTTTTAATGGACACTTCGGATTCAAGAATACACGTAGTTCTCCCTCTGTTATCTTCTTATTTATGGAAGAATATCTATAATTTGCCTATAATTATTTATACTAGTTTATTTGATTGCAATTATTGATGTTTTTAAAAGGAATATATGCTTTTACAAAAATTTATTCAAACTCTTCAACTCTGCTTACTAGCAACACTTTACAATCCGTAAGAAATACAAACTAACTTCTTATAAGCATTGATATAGTCCTCAAAGTACAGCATTGCACTAATTCCATCTCTGCTAGCATCTTGAAAATACTTTCTTCATTGTCGGGTAGTATGCCTATGATATTCAGAGTAGCTACATAGTGTGTAACTTCTGTGTTCTAAGTACCTCACTAGTTGCTAGGCCACAGTCTGACCTTAAATTTGTATGAAAAATTAAGTGGAAGACCAACGATTGAGTTGTGGTTTTTCTCAGTTTAATATGATTGCCCCAGAGTCTGGCAAGGGAAGAAAAAACCAGCTGCTTGATTGGGATTGTCACTTTCCAGTCCTTCAGTGAAACAGTACCAGAAAGGATTTAGTTGGAGCCAGCTTTCAGCCAATTCTTCTTCCTGAGAATGTGATGACGTGAGGATAGACAGGCCGAAAGGAAAGAATAATTCAAAAAATTTCTTCCTCACTTTATTACTACAAGTTAACTTCTATTTTTTTTTTAAGGGCTCCACTTACTCCTTGCTTCAAAGCAGTGAAATGATGTGTCAAAGCTATACAGTTAAATTAAACAGTCCTGTGCTGTAAGAACAAAGATTCTATCATGTCACGTTTTCAGTTGTTACAGTAACCCCAACTTAAGATAATCAAACAAGAGATATCTGAAGAAAGAACACCCATTCATAACCATGCAGTTCAAAACAGTCTTTTCTATTAAACTGAACAGGATTTGTGAATTAGAGGGTGTTGTACACATGTGCTGAAATAAAGCTCTTTGCAGTTAATGTTACAAAGGAAGTGAGTTATAGGTTTTTTAATAAGACACATTTCTCTTTAAGTAATATGAGTTATGGTGTTGCTTTCCACCAGTAAAATGTCCTCCATTTATGGATTTTTTGGGGTTGTTGTTTATTTTAACTGTTTGATCGATCTTTGTATCTATCCCTTCAGTATTTGACCAATCATTTAAAAAATACTGTACATTGTAAATAGATCCAAATGTCCTGGGTGTGGATATCTAAAAGTGTTGGTTAAGCTCCAAGAACTAGAAAATACAAATAACTGGCTCAGAAAGATTGTTGTTAATGTTCCCTCTTTATATTTGGAGGACCAAACAAGCTAGAAACAAATAATAGAAATGTAAAATACCTTGCTGTGTTTTAAAAATCCTCCTAGACACCTAAAGTGAATCAGCAACATACTTTGTACCCTTCCTCACCACCAAGGAATTCAGTTTAAAAAAAAGTTCCTTAGGCACTCATGGCTTTTGTTTGTTCATTTCTTCTTACAACGAATATTTATTGAGCACTTAGGCTAGCACTGACGAAGCATTATGCTAGGTCCTGAGAATGTAGCAGTAAAGAAGGTGGACCTGAGCCCGTTCTCATGAAGCAGAATATTTAGTTTGTAGAATGGATCATAAATAAGCACCTTGAAAATAATAAAATATTATTTAGGAATATTTATATGTGTGTCTGAGGAACTGAAATGAAGGTGCCCATGGCTAGAGAGTCCAGTGTCATGGGGCCGAAGTGGGAGGAGAAGAGATCAGAGAGGGAAGTGGGGCCAAATCACATACCACACCTCATAGGTTGGGGCAAGGAGGTTGGCTTTTCTTTTGCTGTGTTGGAATACCATTGAAAGAGTTTAAGAAGAGGATAATACAATTTATGTTTTAAAAAGCTCCTTCTATCTGCTCTGTAGAGAACAGATGATAAGGGAACAGTATTTGAGGCAGATTCTTCATTGCTCTCTTATTGCTGTAGGGTAGACAATGCAAGACAACCCGCAAGAGGACAGGGGTTCATGTGTGTAAAGGAATGCCGACAAAATCCTGATTTTTTTATCTATCTTTCATGTGTGCCGTGAACATTGCCTTGCCTCTGGCTGCTGTTTTCCCTCTACTTCCCAATCCGTTATATCTACAAGCTGCATCTCCTTTACGAAATCTTTTTTGATCATTATAATTTTTTATTTCCATAAACACATATTTAATAACAAATAATTACTTATAATAGTATGTACTACTAATAATTGCTGTAATAATAATATAATAATTGGGGCTGATTCCACCTATCCCAACAACTGAAGCATAAGATAGTGTTCTCATTTACAAATAATAAAGACTCAAAAGAGTCAATATATTGACCACCTGCCAGCTAGGGGAGCCAGGGTCTGAACCATGGGTTTTCCAACAGAAAAGCTTCTGTTTGTTTCATTACGCTAAGCTGCCCTTTTAATCAAGAATGTATTCTTTTTTGCTAATTAACAGGACTCTTGGCAGACATTGACATCAAAGAAAAGAATGCTTGCAAGTGTTGGGTATCAGTAGGTAGAAGTTATTGTTTTAACCGGGGCTAACATGCTCACTCTTACAAAATATGCAATAGACTATGAGTATGAAATATCAGAACCTTCTTTCAAGGGACCAGCAAAGAAAGGAACACAGAGTAATGATTAATAAGATGTAGTGTTAGTGCCTTTTCAAACAACAAAAGTCTATTCAGTTTGTGAATACGGTTTGCGAATACAGTATATAAAACTGCCTTGGACATCACTATCTCCTTATTTTAGAGGAAACGATAGCCATAGAATTACAAAATTGCCAAAGCAAAACAGACCAGAGAACAAACTGTCAGTTTCTCCCTTTCATCATCCCAGCCCTCCATGGCCACATAAGATAGCAGGGGTATAAGAATCATGCATGTACATTTTCTATGAAGACTGATTTGCACACGCTTCCTGAAGAGTTCTTGAATCCACAGTGGTGGATTTCTCTTATTGCACTGTGCCAGGAGGAACCTCTTTCAGGCCAAAGGGAGTAAATTATGGTACCTAATTTTCTTCTTGGCTGTTGGATTTTGATTATAATCTTAGCCCATTTAGGTAAACAGAGATTGCTTCTGAGTCATTAATAACTGGAGATTGATTTTCATAGGAAGGCTAGAGGGAATGTTTATCAATCAGTCCCTTTGTAAAATCGAATTGCCTACTAACTTGGATTTTGTATTAGCACATAATGGAAGAATTAATTCAAACAATGCCCAATTTCAAAATAGATTTCACTTCAGAGACTGGTTGAAGAATATAACCACTCTAGACAGTTTAAGATGAAATTAAAAATATTCTATTTCATCTATGTAACAAAAGTGGATCTATGCTGTAATTTAAAAGGATGGGAAAAAGTAACCTCTACTTTGAATTGCAGAATGTTTTTATATTTCCTTAATGTTCCTTTTCTATGGGTTTCTCACTTTTGCTACTAAAAAGTTGCATAATTTGTATTCATCTAAATAACTTATAGTCAGTTTTCAGAAACACTTATCTGATGTATGAAAACCTTATGAGTATTTTGAAACATGTTATGTAAAACCCCAAAGCTATGTTTTTTTCACCAGTATAAAACTGGATGTTGAATCCAGTTGAAAAAAGTTGAGTTGGTTATTCTATCAGATTTGACAAATCTTTATTATATGCGATTATTCACAGTTTGTCCTAATTTGATTATATTTAATATAATAATTTTAATGTTGATCATAGCCACTTTGCATAATATAACAGCTCATATTCATTTAATGCTTTGCTTTACCATTATTGAGCTACTCTAGAATTTTAGAAGATACATTAAATAAATGCTGCATATTTTTTAAACAATAATGTGAAAGATTATATTTCAAAAGAGAACCTACTACATCAGAACCTTCTACAACTGCATTGCCATATGAAAAATGGAATACTCAGTCATCTAATTGTTTAGACTCTATAACATTTGATACTAAGATATTAAGGAACAATGAAATGTTACGAAGTATCAACATGATGGAATTTTTATTTTACTCTTTACTTAGATTTTGGTTATCATTTAGAAATAGTATTGTATTTAAATTTAGTTAAACATCTTTTTTTTTTATTTTGCATTCCTTATGCTGGGCCTTTTATTCCCTAACTATTTTTTGAAACACCAATATTTAAAGTGAAAAGCACAACTCTATCTTCGTGTTTGAAGGGTTGGTTTGTCCCCACAGGGACATTTGGTAACGTCTGGAGACATCTTTGGTAGTTGTCAATAGGGCCAAGTTTGAGAAACACTGAAGCAGAGAGGTATTAAAGAAACTTAATGCTAGAGAATGCAATAAAGATGAGCCAAAAATAATGTAAGGATTAAGAGGTTAGGACCGGGCTCTGGTTAACAACTTGTCTTGTACATGGTAGAAACTCAATTGTTCCCTGAAGATTTGTTCAGCTTTTGTATATAAAAAGACACAAGTAATTATTCTTTTCTATACCCAAATAAGTTAGCAATCATTGCTGTAGGGCAACCTAGCCTAGTCAATGTATGGGAAGCATTTTTAGAATTATGTTCATGACACACTTCAGAATGCATGTAAGTGAAGAGCTGAAATACATTTCAGCTTGCTCTAGAATAAGGGACATATTAAGATGGATTTGGAAATACATACACGTAGCCATTTTATTATACTGTAAAATTACTGCTCATTCTTATGGAAAAGTAAAATTTGTGGAAAGGCCCTTTTTGCAATTTTTAGCCATAAATGACAGAATTTTCATATACCCCAGGCACTAATATTACTTATAAATTTATACCATATACCACTTTTACTTAAACTTTTTTTTTATTAAGGAGAGTGATCGGAGTCAAAACCATATGCTGTGGCTTTTGCTCTATGGAACTCTCAAATATACTGCAAGAATAATTATTCCTACTTAATGGAGTTACCGAAGAGAATGTGGTGCTGGCTGGTAAGACATATGTAATCTAATGAAAACCCTCTGTAAATCCTCTAAAGGCTTGTGTTAAGAGTTTTGAGTTTTGTGGGTTTTCTCTTATTAAAAGACTAAATAGCAGTTGAAATCTCTAAGAGAATAAATGGATGCTAAAGACTCAAAAACTTTCCTTCTCAGGGGATTCTATCATAAGTGTATAATAAAGAGTTTGTTCCTTTGGGAAATCAGTGTCTTCATGAACAGGAAGGGGGAGAGAAACACAGAGAGAGAGAGGAAGAGGGAGATTTTTATTATATTTCTCAAAAATATATCATGTCAAAGTTTTGTTTATTTGGAAACTAAAACATAAATTTAGATCCTCACCATTTTCTTTGATTAGCCTCCTAAGTGTCCTTCTACTCACAGTCTCTTCTCTAGACCATTCTTCGGAGCTTTGTTGTTCGTTTGTTTGTTTTGTTTTCAAAAGCACAGATCTGAAGATGCCTGTCCCTAGCCTGAAAATATTTGACCCCCTTAGCATGGCAGAAACATTCTTTTAAAATCTGCTCCCTACCCTTTTTTGCCAATTACGTTCCCACCACTCACGCACTATCCACACGTATCTCCCTATGTCTATAAATGTCATGATCTTTTATGCTTTTCTTTCCTGCCTTTCTAGTTGGGTAATGTGAAGGTCTTTCAAATGGCAAATCTATAAAAATCATCTCTAATCTTTCTTTGACTTCATTTCCCTATATTGTTAAAAGAATTTCTAGGGGCGCCTGGGTGGCTCAGTTGGTTGAGTGTCTGACTCTTGGTGTCAGCTCAGGTCATGATCTCAGGGTCGTGGGATTGAGTCCTGCATTGGCTCTCTGCTCAGGGAGGAGTCTGCTTCTTCCTCACCCTCTTCCCTTGCCCCTCCCCCTGCTCTCTTCCACTCTCTCAGATAGGTAAGTAAAATCTTAAAAAAAAAAGAGAGAGAGAGAGAGAGAATTTCTACACACCTATATTAAACAATTTACCACACTCTACTAAAATTATGTGTTTGAGTATATATTTTCTCATCAACTGCTGCATCTGTGAAAGAAAGGGCATATGTTATTAAACTTTGTATTCCTACTGCTATTGCCTGGTACGTAAGTGTTTTAAAATTCAAAGGTGAGCCACCGATAAGAAATGTTAGAATTAAAAAGACTAACCAAACCAATTCCTTCCAGGCAAGGATGTGGAAGAACTAGAACTCCCATACACTGCTGATGGAAAAGGAAAATCGTACAAAGCCTTTGGAAGAAAGTTTAGTAATTTCTTAAACAGTTAAGCATATGCTTATAAATAACTGCCATTCCCCTCCTGGATACTTACTCAAGCATATATCCATACAAAAACTTCTACATGAGTGTTCATACCAGCTTTAATGTCCATCAACAGATGAATGGATAAACAAACTGTGGTGTACCCAACACAATGGAATATTTACTTACAGTAATACAAAAGAATGAACTATGGAGAAATGCAATGATGTAAATTAATCTCAAAATAATTATGTTAAGTAAAAGAAGCCAGACAAAACCTAGTACATGTTGTATGGATCAATTTTAACTTGCTATTAAGATACACTTAAAACTCTTAAGATGCAAACTTCTATCATGACAGAAAGTAGTCTCATGTGTGGTCGCTCGGCCGGGCTGAGTTGAGCACTGCAGGATTGAGGAAAGGGACAGAGAAAAGGATTATAAAGGAGATTTGAGGGGAGTCTCAGGGTCCTAGATATATTCATGATCTGAACTTTGGTGATGATTTCATGTGAATAAATATATGTAAAAACTCACCAAATGGCATATTTTAAGTAGGTGCAGTTTGTTCTGAGTTAGTTGTACCTCAATAAAGTTTTTTTTTAAAGAAATAAAATTAGAAGGTGAAATCATGATGAAAAGGCATTTTGCAAGTAATTTACAAAGTAGAAGCTACTACATTTCTTAGGGTGGAACTGGGTAAGTATTTATATTTGTTGACATAATTTGACTATACACTCTCCTTTTTCAAGAACTCACAGAATTATCAATTTCGGATATTATAAAGTCAAACACTGCTCCATTAAATAATCAACATATGATTATTTAATATCTATATTTAATGTGTGCTGTAATGGGTAGAAAAATTAAACTAAGCATAAGTCTTTTTTTTTTAAGATTTTATTTATTTATTCATGACAGAGAGAGAGAGAGAGGCAGAGGGAGAAGGAGGCTCCCAAGGAGCAGGGAGCCCGATGCGGGACCCGATCCCAGGAGTCTGGGATCATGACCTGAGCTGAAGGCAGACGCTTAACCATCTGAGCCACCCAGGCGCCCAAACTAAGCATAAGTCTTATATTTCTACCATGGTCACTATGTAGCCCATGAGTAGATAATTTAAACTTGTTGGGCATTAGCTCTTCATTTTGTAAAATAAGGTTGTTGGTGTGGAGTGAAGACAGTTCAACAAATACTGAGGTAATTTTTTACAAAAGCACTTTGGGAAAGATATTAGTGGTGGAAGTTTTAAAAGATAAACTGAAGGACATTGAGATTTTTAAGTTTATTTGATCAAACATCGATTTGAATCAGGCAGCACCAAACCCAAGATAGGTGGGGGCATGCTGTTCCAGCAGGAGGGTGGGGAAAGGCTTTTGTAGTGCAATGTTGGCTCACAACCTTGGGGGCTTCCTGGGTGAAATCTGAAACTGGCCATTGTACTTGAAGGGCAAGGAAAGACTATAGAACAAGGCAGACCACTGAAGGTTGGTGGGCAGCAGGTTTAATAAGCAGGGGAACTAATACATGAGGCTGATCTCCAGTAGCTGCAAGATGAGTAGATCTCCACACCCACCTGCTAGAATCTTGAAAGTTTATTTGGAGGCCCTAACTGAGTTTAGTCATGTACATGGCCCAGGTAATCTCAATAATACGTTACTCTCTCAAGGTTGCATATTTGAAAACAGCTCCCAGGGACTTCCTAATGTTGACTGGAGCAGGCTATTCTAAAAAGCAAGTAGGAATAGGGGTGATCTGGAAAAGGTGCAAATCACCAAGGGCCTTGAATGCCATCATTAAGAGGTTTAGATTTGTGTTAATAGAATCATGTTTCAGAAAGCAAGTTCATGATGCTCTGCACTTAAGCAAAGTCACAGAGTAAACATGAAAAATCTTTTACTCTACCTAGTCTGGAGAACACTGATCCTCAAGACCAAGGTAAAGCACACAATTGGACCATCTGGTTTATAGGAAAGGTGATTAAACCCAGTGTACACATATTGATTTTGAGGTACTATGGAATGATTAAATACAAAAGATCATTGGGCAATTGCTACTAAGAATTGTATGTATATATGTATGTATTTGATACTAAGAATTTTAGTCTAAGTCCAAAGCTAGAGAGGTTTACTATGAATAAAAAAAATATGCTATTTATTGATGGTTTACGATATACAATTGTTAAAAAAATGCCCAATAATTTTATATACCTACCAGCTCAAGTAAATTCTCATAATATTCCACTGAGGTAGATTTTCAGTCTCCTTGATTGGTTTTAACTCACATCACTGACCTTGAAAGGTGGGAGTGAGCCAAGGCTCAGTCTTTGACCCTCTTTTCTCTTCTGACTATACTCATTCCCTAAGTGATCTTGCATCCGATCTTGCCTTGAAGCACAGCCTTTATGTTGAAGACACCAACATAAAAGGAGTGGGCTGGACTTTCCGAGAACTTTGCATGTCTAGTGGATACCTTGAACTTAACATAGTCAAAGGCAAATCTTGATTTTACTTTCCTCACCCACATTTCCTTCTACTCTTGCATATCTCAGAAAATGGTAACTCCATCCATTCAGTTACTGAGGCAAAACAAAACAAAACAAAACAAAACAAAACAAAACAAAACAGAAGCTATTCTATACTTATTTTCCTCTCTCACACTGCCTATTCAATCCATAAGTAAATGCAGTAAGCTCTACCTTCGGGCGCCTGGGTGGCTCAGTTGGTTAAGCGGCTGCCTTCGGCTTGGGTCATAATCCTGGAGTCCCAGGATTGAGTCCCACATCAGCTCCCCGCTCAGTGGGGAGTCTGCTTCTCCCTCTGACCCTCTCCCCTCTCATGCTCTCTCTCACTATCTCTCTCTCAAATAAATAAAATCTTAAAAAAAAATAAGCTCTACCTTCAAAATATATCCAGAATTCATCCATTTCTCACCACCTTTACTGCAACTATTCCGGTAAAAAGCAACATTGTGGCTCACTTGGATTAATACATTGTTCCTCAAATAGTCTTCTTTCACTTTTGCCCCGTTGCAGCTATAATCCATATAACAGAGTTGTTCCTTTAAAACATATGTCAGACCATGCTGTTCCTCTGCTAATAACCCTCAGAATAAAAAAAAAATTCTTTCACAAAATGCCTAATAATCTCTCTAACCCCATCTAACTTTTCCATCCCTTGTTCTAACTGGGGATACATTTCTTGCTATTTCTGGAACTCACTGAGCAGGCTTAACCCTCGGGGCATTTACACTTGGCTGTTTCTTTGACCTGGAATGCTCTTCTCCCTTACATTTCCAGATTTCACCCCTTCTCTATCTCTAGGTCGCTGCTCAAATATCACCTGATCAAAGAATCTTTACTTAACCATCTTATATAAAAGAAATTAAAAAAAAGACAAAAAACAAGCCTCTCAATCCTATCACTGACACACAGTAGGTGTTCAAAAATACTTGCATGGATACTCAATATTTCAAAGAGTAGTCTGTATATTGAAAATGAGGACCATGTGGCCTAAATGAAGTTTCTAAGTTTCATATCTGATAAATTACAGGACTGGAATTTGAATCCAATTCTTTCTGACTCCAAAACTTTAGTTGTTTTATGGGGATTTAAATCTTAATGTTGACTTGAAAATCTTCAAAGAGAACATTTGAAACTGTAGAAGGAGATGGGATTATACAATGGCTAGACCATATAGATGGACCAGGGATAGACACTAGACCATATAGATGGACCAGGGATAGACAGACACTGGAGGAAGGATTCTTAATCTTTTTCAGGTCATGGAATCCTTTGAAAATCGAGCAAAACTCTTTGGCCCTCATTCCCCAAAGCACATGTAAGCATGTACCACTATCTTGCTTAATATCGCATGCAATTTGTAGACTCAATATTATGCTCTAGCTGAAAGGGACAGAAGATAGTAGAAGAGGGTGGGATTGAAGATAGTTTGTGCAGACTAGTGTTTGGGAATTTTGAGAACAAATGTAAAGGGGTGGCCTTCCCAATCTGAAGTTTATGATTCTGACTTCTCTGTTCATGCCTAAATTATTGAAGCACTATGTTCCCATTGAGTCAAGATAGAAAGGACAAAAGAGATCATCTATCACCCTCACTTTGCACATGAAACAGCAGGGGCCCAGTGGCATGCTTGTGTACCTCCAACTGGCTAGCCTCAGAGCAGAGATTAGATTTCACATGTCGTGAGTCAAGGCCCCTGCTCCTTTTACCAGACCATGCTGCCTCCTTAGAAGAATGGGGTCGTCCTCCTGTGCTTCCCAGCTGTTCTTGAGGTGCTTCTGTATATAAGTTATTGGTGTTTTTCTCCAACAAAATGTAAATTGAATATAGATGATGGACAATGTTTTGCACTGGAATTATTCTTTTGTATTGCTGAAACATGCTGAAAAATCATTTTGTAACTAACTCATGGTTAGTTTGAGAAATTCACTGGTTAGCGATAGCTGATGAAAAATATTTGGTGGTTAAGTGAGAGCTTAAAAATCTAGGCAAGGATCAAAATACTAGTGCAAGAATTTCATTCCATTTTCCAATTTACTTTAATCTGCAGTTTGGTTTTCGTTGTGCAGATGGCTGAAATGGTGCAAGATTGTGCCATTGTGATCAATTGTGCAATTATAAAGAATGTTACACATTCTAGATCTTTGTAGCAAAATGTCTGTATATTCATTCATTTGGAGAAACTTAAATAGTATCTAAAATCTTCAAGATCTGTTGGTAATACTGAGGCACAATTAAATGAAATAATTAATTCATGTATTTATCTATTTGACTATCCATCTATCCATTCATCCACTAATTTAAAAAGGTTTTTGCGATTAAAGTGGAAATCCTCATACATTATTTATGAGGTCTCTTAGAGTGACTGACAAGACTACCCAGGGTGCTAATGTACTCTCTGCTCTAGCTTATCAGTTAACTACTGAAGTTTAACACGAATGGTGTCAGCTTTATATTTAGAGTGTAACTGTATAAACAAAAGAAGACACCAGGAGAACCTTGTTTTAGAGTTTTCACCTCATTTAAATTCTGAATTTGTCCCTTCAGTTTAGAAAAGGCGATTGCAATGTGGTCCTGCTTCCAATTAATGAGCTTCAGAACAGGATTAGGTTTGCCTCACTCAGTCTTTCCAAAATAGACTAACCTTGAATCACACAAACTCCAAGAAAAGGTAAATACTCTGTTCTGATTCAAATTAACTTCAACAGAGAAGACAATCCTAGGTTGTTTGTTTTATTATAGCCTGAGCTGAGAGTCCTAAAAGTTAAAGTTGATAAAACAGACATTTTTTTTTTTGAAAGTTAAAAAAAGAAAAATATTAGCTTGGCATTCATGTTACTTTTATTCAGTTTTTTTTTTCCTGCTTATCTCATGTTTTCTGTTTCTAGTTATTCAGTAACATAGTAGCAATAACTAATAGCTTGTATTACTCTGGTTAAGATTGAAAATACTTGGCTGCTTTTGTTATTTGGAGTTAAATCAATCCTAAGGAGCCAGTTATAAAAAAGCCCCTAATATATCAAATATCTTAAGCATATTATGAGATTATAAAAGGAACAAAGTCGTGTGTATATTTGTAAAATCACTTTAAGGATATTCATTCCTCTATAATCACTTTTTGGGGATTTCATAGAAATCAGGACATCTGAAAGTATCACAGTCTAGTTTCCTTTTTCATGAGGGTAGTCATCCATCTCCCCTTGAAGCCATCCCCACATTCTCATCCAAAATAAAAACTACATGTGGGGGGAACCAAGATGGCATCCTTTTCTATCTTAGTCCATTTTTAGCAATATTTTTAATGTACTTCCACCTGAGTCTGATTTATTTATTCCTGAATTCTTTGACTTCAAAAATATTCTGATCATGCTGATAAGCACATGTACATGCTAATCCCTTCCAAAGATAAAATTAAACTCATACCCTATTTATATGAGATGAATGCAATACATCTGTTGGTGTTTAATTACTAAACATCAGTGTTTTTTTTTAATAAGCAACAAGGAAATTCATTGATTTAGGGTCAAATTGTTCATATCATTAAAAAACATTGATTTTAAAGTTTTGTTTCACATTAGTTACTCAGCCTGGGTTAGGGCAATCAACACAGTTGTAAGTGAAAATATGTTTGAATTAAAACAATTAGGCTTGATTTTCTTGTGTCTTGCCTCTCACAGCAGGTATTCAAGCACAGCCAAAACTTGGATGTGCTGACACCTGTAATCAACACAAACAGTCTCTTTCAAACTAACAAATCATCCCTCCCAGTGGAAGTATAAACAAAACCCTAATTGGAGATTTTGCTAACTATTCTCCCCTGCTGTGAATACTAGTTAGTGTCTAGTGTTTAAGCAGTAACCTCAGCTATAATTTATAATTGCCAAAAGATAAGAGCTAATCCTCTTGATTCAGTCAATGTAACTATGTGTGCTTAAATTGAGCCTATACCATTCAATGATCAATTACCAGCTAGTATCAAACATTTTGAAACTATTTTTTAATTGCAAGGAGGCAAATAATAATTAACACATGTAGTGCTGATAAAGTGCCATACTGTCCTAAGCACTTTTACATATATTAGCTCATTGCTCTTCACTAAATACATTCGAGGTAGATACTAATATTATTCCCAATTTACAGCTAAGGAAATTGTGGCTATGTAGTGGTTTGTTCTAAGCATCACAGCTACTAAGCAGTGTAGGTAAGATTTGAATTCAGGTTGTCTGTGTTCAGGGTCCGTGCCTTGCCTTTGTCACTAAAAAATAAAGATGGAAATAAATAAAAATTAGCTCCAATCCCATTTTAGACAATTGAATTGAACACATATGCTGATGAGATCCTTCATGCAAGCTTCCAAGATTACCCAGGGAAGGGGTTCATGGATTCTGAGATCCATAGTTTGCAAGCAAGGCGTATCTTTGATTAAAACAATTGATTGTTGGAAATCAACGAAATCTAAGTGCACAATGAATTAACACAAATAAGAAGCAAAAGTGGTACTAACTCAATAATCAATATGTGCTTCATTTCAGGAAATATTTCTTCCTACACCACACAAGAATGTAACTCTTCCCTTACTTCTTAATGTGGTTATCAATGTGCCTTAACAGCTACATTCTTCTGTTCCCTAAAGTATTCTTGGGCTATAAATTAAGAACCTTTGAAATTTTCATTAATTCTTTCAGATATTATACTAGTGTAATCAATTTAAATAGTGCTACAATTTTATCCAGAGCCTCGTTTACTTGTTTAAAGTCTTGTTACTCCCCTGAGGCTATAAACCAGCATCAGTAACACTTGAGAGCTTGTTAGAGATGCAGAATCTCAGGCTGCAAAACACAGACCTATTGGATTAAAATCTGCACTTTAAGAGGATAACCCAGGTGATTTGTGTGCAAATACAGTTCAAAAAGAAGTAGTTTAAGCCACTCTATTTAAAGAGGGGGGGGGAAGCTGAGGTTTCAATTACCATCAGGTTAAGTTTTTAAGAATTGGATATATTCCTCTCTTCTGCTTGTACAATAGAAAAAGGGTAAATAAATCTTAGCAGAAAATATATATGACCATATAGGTTATTGGATTAATTAATGACATTCGTATTTTCTTTTTTACTTTTATTTTATTATTATTATTTTCAGAAATGTTAGGGGAATAAGCTAGTTATGTGTGGGGTGTTAATTAGGTACATCTGTGGTTTTAACATCCCGATATTGTTTTTATTTCTTGAAACCCATCCCATATCCATTTCACGTCTTTGTGGTTCAGTGGGACTAAAATCTAAGGCTGGGTCTTAGACCCTGGCTCAGCCAATAAGAGTCTATAATGATTGGTTCAGGGGTAGCACGTGACCCCACATTGACCAATGAGAGCATTTCCTAGGGCTTTTCTCACCTCCCCGTGCAGTACCTGGAAGGCTGCTCCAGTTTGCTGAGATGGTGAGCACTAAGGGTCAAGGAAGCCTGGAGTTTCCATGGATTATCATTGCCACTCTAAGGGTGGGGGACGCTGCCTGAGAATGGAACCTATAGAGAAAAAAGCAAACCCAAGAGGCAGATTCAGACACCTGGATCCAGTTACAGCTTTGGATCCATCACATGGACTTTCCAGGTATGTGAGACAAATCCATTTTTTAAATTGAGATATAGTTGACATATAAGATAATATTGGTGTCAGGTGTACAACATAATGATTCGGTATTTGTATATAGTGAAGTGACTGCTACAATAAGTCTAGTTAACATCTGTCACCATACATAGTTATAATTTTTTCTTCTGATGAGAACTTTTAAGATTGACTCTCCTAGCAACTTTCAAACATTTAATGCATTATTATTAACTACAGTTACCATATTGTGCATCACACCCCCAAGACTTATTTATTTTATAACTGGAATTTTGTACCTTTTGTCCCCTTACATCCATCTTCCCTCAGCCACCAATCTGTTCTTTATATCTTTGAGCTTAGTTTTTTGTTTGTTTGGATTCCACATATAAGTGAGATCATATGGTATTTGTCTTTTTCTGACTTATTTCACTTATGCCCTCAAGGTCTATTCATGTTGTCGCAAATGGCAAGATTTCCTTCTTTTTTACAACTGAATAATATTCCTCTGTGTGTGGGGGTGTGTGTGTATGCACACACACATCTTTATCCATTCATCTGCTGATGAACACTTAGGTTGTTTCTGCATCTTGGCTATTGTAAATAACGCTGCAGTGAACCTGGGGGATGCATATATCTTTTTGTTAAGTGTTTTTGTTTTCTTCAGGTGAATACCCAGAAATAGAATTGCTGGCTCATATGATAGTTCTATTGTAATCTTTTGAGGAACCTCCATACTGTTATCCTTTAGGGCTGCGCCAATTTACATTGCCACCAACAATGCACACGTTTCCTTTTCTCTGCAACCTCACCAGTACTTGTTACATTTCTTGTCTTTTTGAGAGTAGCCCTTAAGTGATGGTTGATTTGGATTTCCCTAATGATTGGTGATGTTGAGCACTTTTTCATGTGTCCATTGGCCATCTGTTTGTCTTCTTTGGAAAAATGCCTATTCAGATCCTTTGCCTATGTTTTAATTGGACTGTGTTTGTTTTCGCTATTGAATTGTATGAATTCTTCATATATTTTAGATGTTACCCCTTATCAGATGTATGATTTGCAAGTATTTCCTCCCATTTGGTAGGTTGCCTTTTCCCTTTGTTGATGGCTGTAGATTCTCAATGTAGCTATTTTCTAGTTTCTAAAAATGTTTCCCATTTTTAAATCTATTTATTTAATTGATAATGTGTTTGTATCTTAGCTTACTCCCAAAATATTTTAAGGTGACCTACTAAAACACAAGTGTAGCCTTTGTGAGCTATATATTTTTTTAAGATTTTATTTCTTTATTTGACAGAGCACAAGCAGGGGGAGCGGCAGGCAGAGGGAGAGGGAGAAGCAGGCTTCCTGCTGAGCAAGGAGTCCGATGCAGGACTCGAACCCAGGACCCTGGGATCATGACATGAGCTGAAGGGAGATGCCCAACTGACTGAGCCACCCAGGTGTGTCCCTTTGTGAGCTTTAAATATGAAGGCACACTGACTATATTTGCAGTATTGCCTGTCTTTAGCTGTGGAAACTTGGTCAGGTGACTCCTCTTTCCTGTTTCCTTGTTTGCACAATATGGATACTACCATCATCCTCTATACCTCTTAGGGTAATTAAGAGGAGTCATTGATTCATATTTTAAGTTTTTTTTTTAATTTCATTTACTTTTGAGAGAGAGAGAGAGAGAATGACAGAGAGCATGAGAGAGGGGAGGGTCAGAGGGAGAAGCAGACTCCCCGCCGAGCAGGGAGCCCGATGTGGGACTCGATCCCGGGACTCCAGGATCATGACCTGAGCTGAAGGCAGTCGCTTAACCAACTGAGCCACCCAGGCGCCCCTGATTCATATTTTAACTGCTTAGTGTAGTCCTAGCATATGATAAGTGCAAGATAGGACATACAACCTAGACATATATTACAAAAACATTTTTTAATTACATATGATGACATTGAATAATTTTTTAAAAGAACCCCGAGAAATGGGAAAAAAAATGTTATCTACAAAAAACAAAAACAAAAACAAAAAACCCATTGTGGTCTCAGACCTCTTTGTAGTACGAAATACCAGGAAGGGAAAAGGGAAAATAAATGTTGTGGCCAAAAATTTAAACACTGGACTAACGTATAAGGCAGTAGGAAGACATGTTTATATGTGTAGATACCTGGAAAATATAGTATATGCTTCATTTAGAAGAAGGCATGAAGATACGTTCTAAAAAGCTGAAGTTAGGAATGAATAAGACATTGGATTAAAGCGATGGTGATAAATTCTAACATTTTAAGTTAAGTTTAGGGATTATTACAAACATTAGTCCAAAATAACTAATGATTAAGAATAGTTATTGAAAGACAATGTGCATTGTGAAATTAATGATGTAAGTTTGAGGCATGCAACTCTTTAAATAAAGGAGAAATGTGAGGAAAGGTACAGTGAAGGGTGCTCTGCTGAGAACAAGGGGAGGGGAGTGGCATGGGATGAGGCTGAGGGGCAAGCAGGGACTAAAGCAGGAAAAGCCTTTCTCAGTGTAGTAGAAGTATGCATATATTAGAAGCTAATACATGATGAAATCTGAGCTTTCAAAAAAATCACTTAGATGCATTTTGGTAAATGGATTGGAGAAATCTAAGAGTGGATGTGGTGAGTCTGTTGAAGTTGAAGTAGAAATGCTGGTAGTTCACACAAGGTATTTGGCATTACAGTAGAGAGAAATTGAGGTGATTGAGAATATTTAGGCCGTAGAAATGGTAGAACTTAGTAATGGATTGGGTATGTGGATGAGAGTGATGTGAAGGATGATTCTGGGTGTATGCTTGTGACCCTCGGTAGTGGGCGGTGATGCCACTCACTACAATTGGGGTTGAAGACTCATAGGAGAGAACTTGAGATCAATTTGTAACAAGCTGAGTTTGAGTGACTCATGCATTAGGAGATGGTCATGCAAGTGGAAAGGCTATATAGACATTCGGATGTTTAGATCAAAAAGATTCAAAGGAAATATTTGTAGTAAAAATGTTGATGCATAGTCAATGAGTAGCTTAAACTGGAGTTTCTCAACCTTGGCACTGTTGAGATTTTAGGCCAATAATTCTTTGTTATGCAGCATCTACTGTGCATTGTAGGATGCTCACACTACCCCTACCCTCTACCCACCATATGCTCGTAGGAGCGTGACAATGCAAAACATCTCCAGACATTGAAAATCGTCCCCTGATAGGCAAAATTGTCCCATTGAGAAACACTGGCTTAAATGATGGTAACTAACAGGACAGTATAGAGTAATAAGAAAACCCTATAACCCTACTGAGACCAGTAATTCGGTTCTAAAAAATATGGCTCAGGCAATTTTTCTTAATTCGAGTAATTGTTGTGGATACCATTCTTGTGGAAGAACAGAAAGAGGAACACTATTTGTATGTGCTATTGTAAAACTAGTTAAAGTAGGGTCCAAGGTAGATAAATAGAGCCAGAAGGATTAGAGATTTCAAAATGGTTGAAGATGGAATTTACTAGAGAATAAAAAAGGTATACAATAATTTGTAAATTCTAAATTGAAATTTGTATATCCTCTTTATATAGTTGGTTAATCCCTGCATATCCATGAATAGGCTTAACTGAGAAACAATGTTCTTGCTGATCCCATTTTCAGAAAAAGCAGGGCTGAACTGCATCTCCACAGTCACATGGGCATGAAAGATGAGAATCTTTCTCATTTGAGTTTTTGGTCCTGTTATTGACAATGAACTCTAATGGCTTCCTGGAGAATCTTAGTATCTTTGGGGATGATAGACTATTAGAATATCGTTGAATCCTGTAGACTAACATTATTTGTTACATGGTACTATTAACAGTATTTCCAATACATAATTTTTATTGATTTGCATACATTTAGATTATGTCTGTTAGAAATATTTGAATTGTTCTGATTATTTTGTTGGTAAGTATTTCCTTTGTCCCCTGAAAATATGCAAATATATGCTTATTTTACAAACTGAAACTAGTATAACCTGAAGTACAGTTAAATTATGCAACATTTGCTCCTTTTTTTAAATTAAAGTTATCGCCTTTGTGTGAAAATATTCAGTTGAATAGTGTTTTCTAAAGTACTTGCATTTAACTTTCACTTGACTGTACTCTGGAACGCTCTTGATATTCTACATTTCAGAGTTTCTCTGCTGCTTAACTTTGATTTGGCATACTCAGTATGGTGAGTTGTAATTTGCCTATAACAGCCGACTCTTTTGAAAATAAGAGTGAAAAACATAGAAATCTCTTAAAATTTAAAGATTTTTTTTTCCCTTAATGACCAGAAATTCCTAAATCCTGGTTTCTAAAAACCGTGCCATTTTGAAATTTATCTGGCGGATAGCACTGCTCTGCTGCATTACATGTGGTTGATGTTAGTCACATCCTTGATGTAACATAACACAAGCTGGCTAAGGTAATCCAGTGTGACATATGACAGCATTTTGAGCCAGTCTGGGATATTTGAAAATGTGCCATCTTTCAAAGACTCTGGACAGATAGCATGGTGAGCCAAGATTGTGAACTCTGCTGCTTTCATTTTGAACAACCACAAAGCAAGGTTTTGTGATAATTAAACTGTGAATTCCAACATGGTAGACTCTAACAAATAATAACAAAAGTACGATTTTTTTGATGGTGAGTTTATACTTGAAACTACTGAAGTGAAATCATTAAGAAAAAACAACTAAAGAGATGTGATGCATTATTACATGTATGTGAAAAGATAATGCAGAAACCAGCTAAGAGTATCTGGTAACAAAGATACAGAGGTGACCAGTGGGCGTCTGGTTATTGACCATTTGTTAAAAGTGCTCAGGTCAAGTCAAGTATCATTTTAGTAGTGTTAGAGGAAAAACAATCTAGAAACATGAGCACCCAGGCAAACATCTATGTTTTCTACACATGTTGTTGCATTTCTCTGTGAAAAGTCTCTCTGTACTCAGCCTAATTTATTGTGCAGGCTGTGGAGAATTTGAAAACCACGTTTTCTTCTAGGATTACTTCAAGATCAGCTCCTTTGGTTTTAAATTTGTTTCACATTTGTTGGAGCAGAAAATACTAGCACTAATAATACCTGATAAATAGTGATGAGTTACAGAAATGAAAATAACCTGGACACTGAATTAGATAGAGGACGGAAAAGGAAATTGAACATAATGTATACATCTTAGAATGCAAAGGTAAAATTGAACTACACATAAAGGGTCAGCAAAACTGTTCTTTTTGTGAGATTTACAACTGAAAGTTGTAATATTTGAGTGCCTTACTCAATTATATTTTAAAATCTCTTCTTTCATGAAAAGCTCTTCTTATCTTTCCAGGTAGGTCAAAATCATTAAGTAATTCTGGTACTAATCTGTTAATAATGGGTTGCTGGAGTGGTGGGGGGTGGGAGGGATGGGGTGGCTGGGTGATAGACATTGGGGAGGTATGTGCTATGGTGAGCGCTGTGAATTGTGCAAGACTGTTGAATCACAGATCTGTACCTCTGAAACAAATAATGCAATATATGTAAAGAAAAAAAAAGAAGAAGAAGATAGCAGGAGGGGAAGGAAGAATGAAGGGGGTAAATCGGAGGGGAAGACAAACCATGAGAGACAATGGACTCTGAAAAACAAACGGAGGGTTCTAGAGGGGAGGGGACTGGGGCGATGGGTTAGCCTGGTGATGGGTATTAAAGAGGCCACGCTCTGCGTAGAGCACTGGGTGTTATGCACAAACAATGAATCATGGAACACTACATCAAAAACTAATGATGTAATGTATGGTGATTAACATAACAATAAAAAAATTTAAAGAAAAAAATGTGATTTAAGTAAATGTGGAAAACAATTCACTTCCTTACAAATTAAAAACACATAGTTTAAAAAAATACTTTGTGCATATATATATGTAAATACATTTTAATTATTTGTGCATATATTTTAAAAATATTATATCAAGATTTCCTGAACTGCCTAAGATGACATTATAACATAGGAAGAAAATGCTGTTTGTTTGTTTTTTTTAATTACTTTAGGTACAATAGCAAAAATTCCCACTACTTTAATATCACTCTTACAACTTATAAGTAATGTTTTTCTAATGCTTTCTCCTTTGAAACTCAAAGGTATGTGTATATCACAAAGATAAATTGTTTTATCCATTTAACAGAAAGGAAAATTGAAACTTAGTGTTCTAGTAATTGATAGGATCTTAATTTCAAGTCAGGTTTTGAACTTGAAGTCTACTGCCCTTTTTTATGGTTCTCATAAAATTAGGATTTTGTTAATTTGACCCAAGACCTAGTGACTGATAGCAAAATTTAATGTAAAGATAAACGATTTAACATTAAGTGGAGACTGGATCGATCACCTTGATGTTATACTTTAACAATGCTGAAAGTGAACAAAATAATTACCTGTCGAATTCTGGTTGATAATTAGATTAATGGAATGCTGTAGTTAAAAACATTGTGGTATTTTGTACTTAGGGCTATAGCAAGTGTTGGAATAAAAACACAGTAATGCCTAATGAATCTAATATAGAAGATCTGATATTTTTGATTTAATAGAAACAAAATATATTGTCAAAATAACCTAGAAAAGCCCATTAGAAAAAGAAAACAAAAATAAAATCATTTTGTCTTTTTTGGAGGAAACTAAAGGTTAAAAGCTATAAGCTGAGGAAAACCAAGGTCAAGCAAATTATTGTTTTTGCTGGGTTGGTTTCAAACATATTACAAATCCATCTATCAATGACTCTGCTAGCTATTCCAGACAGGAGTTGCCTAACCAGCAGGAGAGATATGATATTAGAAACAGGATTTAATGTTTGTTATGTGCCTACTGTGCCTACATTTTTTTTTTATAGATTATTCTCACAGAAAGCTTGTGAAAGCAATTTTCCCATAATATACACCAAAGATTGCAGCTCAGAGATTAAGTGACTTGTTCAAGGCAATATCCCTAACGTGGCTGACGAGGGATTTGAACCCAGTTACAGAGTTGAGATTTGAATATTGAAAATACTAAAATATATTAATCTTAGAAGACATATAAGCAGATGATAAATGACAGAAGACAGATGTACAAATAAAAGAAAAGAGTTTTTTCAAACTGATGGTCTAGCATTGGTAAGAGCCTACCCAGGAAGATTTATGTGATTCAGTTGGATAACAGATCATTCTGTTTGGTTATCTAGTTGAATGAGGCATTTCCTGGATAATGAGTTGGCATGCGTTTTGACCTTCTAAAGTACTCTAAGGTAGAATATAGGGTATGGAGCTGGGCAACTTTGAATTCGTTTCCTTGATGGTTACTTTCTGTGTTACTTTGGGTGACATACTTAATTATGCTGATCCTCAATGCATTCCTCTGCAAAATGAATATTAATGATACTTGTGTGCATTCTGTTTAGTTATACTGGGGTAAGAAACATTACCAAAATGTGAATGGCTCACAACAAAGGTTCTTTTCTTGCTTGGATTGCCGATCCTTTTCAGATCAGGCACAGCTCTGCTCTGTTGAAGTTCTTCCTTTTGGTAGAAGGAGCCTCCCCTTTCAGCATGTGTTTGTCTCAAGGCAGAGGGAAGAGATGCAGAAACCATAGGATGACTCTCACAGGGTCTGCTTATATGGTTTGTGCATTGCTCTCACTTACCTTTAAAATTTCCAGGGGAAGTCACATACCCAAGGCTTATGTGAATGAGACAGAAAGTATTGTCTAATAGGGAAGGCACTGACTAATTGAGAACAATCCTACAGTCTACCATAACACCCACATTATTGTTGTGATGATTAAATGAGATGAAAAAACAGAGTTCCTAGCAGAGTTCTAGGCACATAGTATATGCTTGAGAAATTCTATTTCACTTCCGTCTCATTTGGGATCCAGGGTCAAGCTGAACAAAGGCCAAGCCCAGGAAATATTGCAACTGTATATAACAATTTTCAAGAGTTCATTCCATGACCTTATTATAGTAATTGAGAGAATTACAAATAAGAGTTACTATGTTTCTCATTAGAGACTGGGAATTAAAAGAATTAAAATCCTATTGAAAAATCATAGTAAGTTAGAAAGACCTTAGTCCTCTTACTTAACTCTTAATAAAGAATTGACAAATTAAGACCTGGCTTTTAAAAGTACATTCTTAATTTCTTAGGAATTCCTAACTTCTTACACACACACCCAAAAATATATAAAACAATTAAGTGAGCATTATTAACAAAATAACAAGGCAGTTTCAATTGGAAGCTGGCATTTGGGATAACCGATGAACATAAATTTTGGTGAGAGTTATTTTCCAGTTTAAAAAAAAAAACTCTCAGGAATTTTGCAAACTTTAGCATGAGAGGAAAATTCCCTATTGAATGTTTCTGAAAAGATCTCTTTTCTATGTCATGTGGTCAATACCAGCAAGACTTTTGCATGAGTAATGGATTTGGTCTTGTGGATTTTTGGATGAATCCTTGAGGAAAAAGCCAACAAGTCTTGCCTTGCCTCGATGAGATCAAAGACACCACTGTATTTTTGGTATGAAAAGGGTTTTACCATGTTGCCAAAAATATGCTGTTTCCCCATCAGCTGTGTAGTGGTCACGCAGTGATTGACAGACCATGAAGTCTCTCCAGGGTGGCTTCGTTTCAACTTAATGGTAGTGTTTAATTTGAAAAGTACTCTGAGTCCCTTCTGGATAAAAATTGTGACAGTACACAAATAGTTTTTCCCTCAGCAAAAAGTCAGTCAACAAAACCCACTGTGTGAGGTGTCGCTCTAGTACGAAGCAGCCCTTTGTGAATTCATGGAATAAATTTCTATCTGTGTAAGATTAAAGTACTCAGCTGATTATTTACCTGACTCTTTTTTTCACAATAAATTCAATGGAGAAAAAAATAATTTCCAATGAAGACTAAATTGTTTGAATGTTCCCAGAGAAACAAATTTGAGAATTATTTTTATGGGGAAAAATGTCTAACAAAGTCTTTGGTAGGCCATTCTTCATTATAAACTATTTAAATAATGGAAACTTGTTATCATGTGATTTTAATATACAATGGACTGAAACACAGCTTCTCATACAGCAAATACTCAGCTGGCAGGCAATGAGCAATGACAGGTGGGTATTAGTCTGTCTCATCAAGGGGTCCCCCAGTGTATGAACCTTATTACACAGATGAGGAAAAAAATGGAGAATTCATCTATCTGTAGTTTAGCATGTTTATTTTTTAAAAGTTTCAATGTATCCAATCTACTGCAAACTTAGATAGCAACAATAGCAAAGTAAATTAGAGAAAGTTAACTAAAAACCCCTCTCAGTAACTTATGGGAGTGAGGAAGGATGTACAGATAAATAAGCCTCCTTTTAAAAAGTGTACCCTTCACACTGAGGTTCAATATGTGTGAAGAATCCAGTGGAGAGTCCAGCAAATCCCAGAAAACATCCTCCACTCTAGGAATTACCTGGTCCTGCACTAGTGTCTGCAACCCTCAGATTTGCAGCATTCCTTGGCTTTCCTCTGAATCTCTGGTCCAACTCAGTGAAGTGATGTGGAGAGAAAAAACAAAAACAAAAACAAAAACACACCAACACTTTAAGCCCTTTATGCTCCAAGTCCTGAAACTGACGAGATGGTATCTTGAATGATTAGGATGAATTGGTGACTGCATGCAGAGGTCACATTCACCAGAAATCTGCCTTACTTTTTTGCTTTAGTTCGCAGGAACTCTTTAAGATCAGAGTTAAAAAAGAGTTGTGTGTTGTGCTGTGTCAGGAGCATGTTTTCTGCTCACTTTTGATGCTATGAAGTCAAATGAAACAGTTTGGAGTGAGGACTGAAACAAGATGGTTTGTAGGTGTGGGAACCTCCATGGCCTCAACTAGTTGGTAGAATGCCAGTAAGCATTCATTTGTTCTACCTCTGATACTGGGGACTTGTTCTGGGAGTTTTTTTGAAAAAAAAAAAAAAAATAGAAAGGCCTATGTGAAAATGATAAATACTCAGTGAAGGCTCGAAGGTTTCGTTGTCTCAAATATTATGCATTTCATGAATTCTATTTCATCCCATTTTTCCAAGTTGGTATTTAATGTCTCCACTTCAGTTTGTATAAATCTTGTCTTAACTATTCTATAGCCTGCAGGGGACATTAGGTCTATAGTCTAGAATGCCTCATTTTAAGTCTATAATGCACAATGTATGTTTTAATTATTTAACAATATAAGGCTTTTAAGTGAAATCCATGAAAACATTAAAAACCCATACTAAATCTAAAGTTCACTTGAACAATTTTAATTTTATTGACAAAGCATGCTACTTTTAATAATACTATTGGTATATATGTATAAATGCTTCTTTTCTAAAGTGAAAATTGATAGATCTCTTTCTTCTAACTCCTGCTTTACAAATGTCTAGTTTATACTTGATATCAGAATGATCTGTGGCAGAAAAAAGTAATCCATGCTCCTTGGCAGAAATACAGGCTGTAGACCTCAATTGTTAGATTTTTGAAATTCAAATAAAATATTTGAATGATGGTTATCTATAGCTCAATCTCTTCTGTTTGAACTTGCCTTATCACTCCCTGAATCATTGTCAGGAAATGCCTTCTTTTTTTAAAGATTTCTCTAAATTGGGAAGCTTTTAATCAGTTTTGTTCTTGTTACAAAGTCCAATTCTACCACTGACAGCAGTCAGTAAGCATAGAGGCTTTTGGTCTTAACAATGTGTTTATCTTTAGACTAATGCTATTTGAGTCAGAGGTTAATAATACTTACTAATAAAATATTAATAAAGTAACTAACAAGTTTAAAATATGCTAAAGTGAAACTCAACCCATTTTGCATTTAAATTCCTGAGGCTTTGATTTAATCCTAATACATATCATCCAGCTGCATTGAATTCATTTGATGGAAACACTTGATAATTGTTCACCTTATACCCTTATCGTTTAGACACATTCTCTAGCACACTCTACTTACTATTCCTTGATATAATAAACTCAAACACCAAAGTAAAAACAAAACAAAACTTAAACAGCACTTCGAACACTGAAGAAAAAAGTAGCATACTCTGAAAATAAAAACAGAAACCTCTAAAATAATGTTTTATTTATCACATATAAATGTGTTTTCCTAAGAATTATTTCCAGTACAGGCCACCATATGGAAGTAGAAAGCCATTATGGGATTGAACTAAGATGGTTTGTATCACCTGCATAACTTGTTTTGTTCTATGCCTTCAGGCTTCAAAATCCACTTCCCATATTTTTTTCCTTTCTTAAAAATAATGTACATCAGTTTAATTTATCCCAGGTCCTGACAGAAGGATCGGATTTTAAGCATTTAATGCTGTGGTTTCAAATCCAATTTCTCAGTGTTCATCGTTTCAAAAGTGGTAGAATTCAGTTTTTGAAAAGGTTCAAGAACTTGGGGAGGATTGGCGTACTTTCTAAAGTCTTACATTGATGTTAAAGGCAGCTCTGTACAGAGAGAGCCGTTTGGTCTGAATTTTTCTATAGTGCTCCAGGAAATACTAAACCCTTTGCCTACTCCAACAAGAGTCTCTTCTTAATGGTGTCAACCTAGGAACATTTTTTAAACCCATAAAGCATATTGAATAAATAACCTATTTACAGATTTTTCCGGGCTAGGACACTGATTGGCTGGTACATTTTCCTAAAAGGAGGGTATCAATATATCTGCTTAAGGCTTGATTCCACCACATGTGTTTGGAAACAACTTTCCTTAAGACCAATGGGATTTTTATCCATTCAGACGCTGAGGCACTAGATCCTTTCACAGTAAATTCATTGTAGGCTCTCTTTATTGGTGGTGGGTGAACCTCAAAAGGTCAGGAGTCCAGATTGCTTCAAATAAACATCCAGAATCTCAGATGATTTTTTGAAATGGGCCCAAGTTTACTTGAACCTCTTTTCTGGTTTGGAAATCAGGCTGAAAATTTTACAGAAACAGATTTTCCTGTGAGATCTCAGAATGTTGTGGTTTAAGTAAAGTAATAAACAAATTTGAAAAATGAAAGGCAAAATTGGCTCAAACTCACCTGGTTCCATTCTATTAAATGCCTGAAACTGAGTGGCATTGTGCAATATTTTAAAGAGAAAAAAAAAGACTTTGGCTGTGGTTTTGCCTAGAATCATCAAACATTCCTGTTGAGGAGGTTTAAGAGAACTTTCTGTCACATTGTCCTCCTCCATCCTTACATTTCAATGAGTTTCATCTTTTATTTGTTTATTTTCACTTTCATGACTTTGGCATTGGTATTCCATTTTTATTTATTTATGTATGTATGTATGTATGTATGTATGTATGTATGTTTCAAACTGTTAGTGAAGAGTAACTCTTTGACCTTCTTTGAGATGGAATAATTTCTCTTTATTTATGAGTGTGGTCTTCTTGAAGTGCATATCATGGCATTGCATGGTATATTTAACATGTAAATAAAGTAAAATTTTTGAAATACTTACTGTTAAATAAGTAAGTAAATTTCAGGCATGAGGTAAAACTTTCACATGCATCATATCTCATTGTCCCAGCAAGACTATTAAGCAGGTATTATAATATCTATTTTATAAGTGAGAAGAAACAGTTTATGAAGGGATGGTAACTTGCCCAAATGTGTAGCTATATTACTTATAGCTGGGAAGTAACAGAGGAAGGATTGAAGCAGAGGATGTCTGACTTCAAAGGCCATACACTTTACTACTACTTTCCAAAGTTTCCTGTATAGTTGCCGAGGTTTTTCCGAGAGCTTTTTTCTGTAAGCCCATTTATCCCTTCCTAATAAGTTTAACCTAACCATTACATATAATGGCTTATATACATTAGATGTTAGCTGGAAAGAGTATTTGTTTTGTAACCCTTAGATGTGAATAGGAAATTTCCAAAGTTAAGAAAGTTTGTTATAATCATGCCTTAGATTTGTGAAGCTCTGTCCTATATACAAAGACCTTTTGTGGGTGTTATCTCCTTCTCATCTGTCCAGCAAACCAGGAGGTAGGCAGATAAGGCATCTTGATCCACTTGTACCAATGAGGAAGACTGAGGCTCCATGAAATTAAGATATTTTCCCAAAGTCCTGAAACTACAAGAACTCCAGAAGAAACTCTAACTGAAATCTTTCACCTACGTGAGTTGCTCTTTGCAAGTCAACATTTCAGGATTCCATTCTGTGGTCTCCCAGTACCTAGTTTTATTTTCTCACTCTTCCCCCCTTTTCAATTGCACTGTTTTCTCCACAGTACTTTTGCATATTTCAGCTCTGAACATATATTGTGCTCCTGATAGAAAGTGCTCTGCACTAACTGATAAAATCCAAACTACTTTTGCAGAGCCCAAAATAGTCTGGACACATGATACCAAAGCTGTTCTTGTGCTACCCATTTAAGTTATGTATCAAGTCGAAATTTAATCAAGGCCACATTTTATTTATACATTTCATGCATTAAACTCATTTAAACTTTTAGTCAGATTTCATTAGAAGAAATACTACCGTGTACATCATGCAGTAGTAAAGCTAATGTACTTCAGGAATTTGAAAGGAGTTCGAGATCGGGGGTCTGATTTCAAAATTTCTCTTTCTTTCTCTCCTCGGTGCTTTGCAGCAGGTCTGTGAGCAGCACACGGTTTGTCTCCTAGGACACTAATATACTCAGCATGCTCTGTACAAACGTGTAAACACAGACATTCCGTGTAATCAGGGAGGTTGGTGTCTTAAGGCAAGATTATGTTTTTTTAGGAAATGCAATTTATGTTCAGGATTAAGTTTCACTCGCAGACTGATAACGGCTGAGGTTCAGGGAGATGATAATAAGTATTGTATCCTTACTCCCTGCCCTGCATCCGAAGCCTCAGATCCGTCTTCCTGGATGGCCTTCATCCTCCTGATCCCAAGTGCAATTATTTGGGTTCTGCATTTCTTAGAAAGATGAGAAAAGTCAATGATGTGAAAATACAAAACACATTTTAAGAAACATCCGGCATCTATAAGCCTTGTTGGTGGGTGTGAGGAAATCTAGAGAGACGTGAGGAAAAAATACAGATGACACCAGAGTAACATTCTTCACAAGTCAGGAAATTTAAATTTATGTTAGGTACTTTGGTATTCCTGAGGTTGAGGTGGGATTGGGTGGCAAATGAGACATGATTCTTGGAATGTAATCGTCTTTGTCTGCTTGTGGCATAGTCCTAATACTAGAAAACAAGTTAAACATATGAGGTTTCTGACAGATATTCTCTTTTCACATCAAAGTTGAAATAAATCCACTCGGAATCTCATGTCAGCCTTTTCTATAAATCCTTTTTACACAAATTGTGGGTCATGCAAAAGAGAACTATGGCCTTGATCAGACAGCTGAGTTTTCTCCACCTTTAACTTTTTTTTTTTTTTTTTGCCCACAAATGAATTAAGTACGTAGAACTGGAACTTTTTGGATGGCAAGGGAGACTAAAGTACTTTTTTATCATGGTAACAGGTACTGTGTGAGGACAGGCCTTACCACGGAAACCTCAATCTGCTGAGGCCGTGACTTTGAGAGAGGGCGTGCCACCAGGCAGGTTGGCGGTGGTGGGGGCGGGGAGGGGTTGTTTGTTTGTTCAAACATATTTTCTAAATTACTTGTTTGTGTCAGTTAGGAGGCTAGAACTGGAAAATGCAGCTTTGAGCTGGTTTTTACAAAGTCCTTGTTTAGCATTATAATAATCTTAACAACCAGATAATGCTCCTGTGGGCAGGGAATCAAGTCTGAGAGGGCAAGAACAATTCTATATTGTGATGACTCCTGCTGTTTTCTTCCAAGACATTGGAAAGAAAACACATAGTAGTTGAGAAAAAAAAAATCCTTTATCCCCCCTTCTAAAATCCCACCTCTTCTAAAAATAGAATTTTATGATATTCAATCTAATTTATTTTCAAGACTATTTATTTAATAAGAAGAATGTTCTCCTGGACTGAGATGCAATGTAACTGAGTACATATATCTTTTTTTTTTCTTTCCCACGGAGTTAATGTTTACGGCAGAGGGCTAAGCATTGAAAATATGGAGCTGAAATGGAAACTCTGACAACACTTTAGCTGCAGCCCTACTGCCTTAACTGGGGAGAAAAATATTAGACCTTGTCCAGCTTACCTTTTCCATGAGGTGTAAAAAGCACCCTATACAAAGAGAAGCTATGAAACCCAGGAATGTTACTCATATACACGCCCATTGTTGTAAACTGGCACTGGGCGAGCCCGCTGATTCTAACCATATGGCTGCATGCAGAAGTGCACTGAGAAGTTTCCTCTGGGGTACCCACACAGTGTCCGACTGGCTTCCCAGGCTGCAGGAGAAAATAAAAAATCTGCGTTCTCCCATTTGGAGATTTAATCCAGATGCTCACGAGGTTATACATTTAGAATGGATCTTGGACTTGAAGGAAAAGCAACGTTTCCAAGCTTTGAAGGCTCTTTGCTTTTTCCACTGGGTGGCGCCCAAAGGCCATGCTGGTGAAGACAACTCGCAGACTGGAAACCAAAAATCTAATTTTTAAAATGTTTTAAGGGTGGATTAATTCAGAACTACCCTCTTCTAATCCGATCACGGGTGCATGGCGTCAAATGTCACTCAGACTGTGCTTGTACTGCCTGCTGAGTGGTCAATAATAATTCCGCCTCACAGAGAGCATATAGAAACTTCGGAGGTATGGAAATAGTTTATGCTGGTAAACTAGAATTCTTGGAGAATAAATATTTTGTACTCAGTGTATACATTGAATGCCCAAATTACCATGATAATTTCTCTGCAATTAAGTTTTTTTTTCCCCCCTCAACATTTTTTCAGCTTTTAAGGAGGATCTTTCCTGTCCTAAATACCTTTCAGAATTCCAGAAAAACACCATTTCACTTAATAGTAGTTTTTGGTTATGGTCCATTATTAACAGCTCTTACAAACCCTCCTCATTATTTCTGGAACTGGAAGTTTTGGGGCTGTAGGCTACATCCATTTTAGTTTGATGGCAATCATTTACTGCATGCCTCGTGAGCCATCAACTGTAAATCAGAAATCTGACGTAGAGACTTACGCTTTCTGCATATCGGCTCTGCAGATCTTGTTTTATAGGTCTTTCTTGGCTTCAGAACAAGCAGTGTTACTAGTATTCGTAGGGTATGCATTAGGCCCCAACTCTTTTGCTGCCTCTAGGACCTAGTTATATGACCCTGGCTCAATCATATATATTTTGTCACTAAGCAGAGCCAGCTATATGCAAAATATTGAAGTTAGGTGATGTTGTTTTTGATAATTATGTTTTCTTTCCCTGGCCTTTTCTGCACATCACACGTAATAGAGCTGATCGAAGTAAAACACAGGTATTAAATGGACTTGGGTTAAAATCTTGATGTTTATTGATTACATGATCTTGGGTTATTTACTTAATATCCCTGCACTTCTATGACCTACTTTAGAAAATGAGAATAGTAGTCTGTATAACCATGACTCAGAAGGCTGCTTTTGAATATTAAGTTATATCAAATGTATGAGGAACTTAACGGGTTGGCCTGTGTGAACTTCTCCACAGATGATAGCTGTTGTCATTAGGAATAAGCATTTAAAAAACCTAACTCTTTTTGTCTTATAATCAGCCTGTTGCAGTGCCATACACACAGCCCTAAGATCTATGCAGTCTAGCTGGATTAATAATTCATTTGTTCACTCATTTACTCGTTCAACAAGTATTTATTAAATACCTCCTATACAACAGGAATTTTTTGATGATGATATTACAACCATGAGCAAAAGACACACGAATGCTGCACTCACGGAGCTTAGTTTCTTGGAAGAAACAAACTCCAAACAAAAACGCATTATTCAAACAAATTTTAAATTAAAGGTGTGATAAGTATCATGAACAAAGTACAGAATAGTGAAAGCCTCAATGTATCCAGGGTCACCCTTACTTTTTAATTAAAAGGAAATAATCTGAACTTCTTTTATCATTTTTTTTTTTTTTTTTGCAAAAACTACTATCTTATTCGTGGCTATGCAGATTCTTCTAGATTTGTTTTTCTGAGAGTCAGCCTTTTCTCTAATTTCATATTCCTGTTAAAATCTTTATTTCTCTGTGATCTTAACTCCTACAGTGATTTTCTTCTCTCTGCTTCTCATGGACTAAGATAGATTACTCAGCCTTTCTAATACTAACAAGGTTTTGATTTAAAAAAATAGGCCTCTCATTCTGAAATTGATTAATCTGGTTGCTCTTTATTAATGGCAAGGCTGATAAAAATAAAGATTTATGATGAAGATCAATGATAGTGATCCTAGTCTGGTGGAAGAGAGATTTTATAACAGAATTCCTTTCTTGTGTTTCTCAAATAAATTTGTTTACCAAGTTTATTTGCAAATTGGCTTCCACAAACTTGGAACACACGTACACAGGCACACATATATGCACACGTGTGCTCTCTCTCGTGCACACACAAACACACATATATAAATTTGATGAAAAATTTCATGAAAAAATTTTTAGTTATCTCAACTATCATATAATAATTAACAAAATTATTAACATCAATAGAACTAAAATAAAAAGTAAAATGAATTCAATACAAACATATTTCTCATAAGGTGTTTAAGTCTTCCCTTCTATATAAGCAGCCAGTTTTGATGGTCAGTCACATTTACTATGGTATCAAAGATGAGTGAATTTGGAGTCAGGAGGCCTGGGTTCTAATTATCCAAGCAACTATAAATAAGTCTCTCAAACTTTTTGAAATGCACTCTCCAGTAGGGTAGCCAATAGCCACATGTGTGTTATTTATATTTAAATTTTAAATGATTAAAATTTAAATTTAAAATTTGATTTCTAAGTCATACTAGTCACATGTTAAATGTTCAGTATTCACATAGGTTAATGGCTACCATATTGGACAGCTCAGTTATACACATTGCAGAATGTTCTATTTTTTTTTCAGATTTTATTTATTTATGTATTTATGTATTTATTTATTTATTTGGGGGCAAGAGAGGGGGAAGAACGAGGAAGAGGGAGAGAGAGAATCTCAAGCAGACTCTACACTGAGTGCAAAGCCCGACGTGGGGCTCGATCTCACGACCCTGAGATCATGACCTGAGTTGAAATCAAGAGTTGGAAGCTTAACTGACTGAGCCACCCAGGCGCCCCCAGAATGTTCTATTCTGTATTATTGTTGTAGAATGACAATCCTGATCTATCGTATCTCTTTTTGTGTCTTGCCTTATTCTTCATTATTTTCTTAATATGTTTTGGGGAACAGAAAACTTTAATTCCACATACTTCAACTACTCATTCAACATAACTGTAGAATTTTCTTTTTTGCTTACTTTTTATTGTTTGTCTACACCAACTAGAATGTAAATTCCATTCTAGCTGTTTTCTGGCTAACAATTTACTGGTTACAGTACCCCACCCCCAAACTTATCTACATTTGACCTACTTTTTCTTAGTATAAGAAGAAATGCAAACATCCTCAGTACATTAGGCTAAGGCCAAATACAGAATAAGGTATCAGTTATAAGCAAATTTTGTGACCCTATAATTTTGCTGATCTTGTTTCCAGCTCTATCCCTATTATGAAGAATACAAACTGCCACATGGTAAGACACGCAATAAGTATTTCTTGAATGAATAACTATCTTCCCAATTTATTAAATAAGCAAGAAAATATCATTCTGTGGTCTCAAGGCAGACGTGGGATAGACATACAAATTTGCTGAGCATTCAAGCTCATAAAATTTCCTTAGAACAATCTGCCTCTAAACTTAATTTTGAATAAGGACTTGGTGGTGAAGTAGAAGTCTCAACTCACAAGATATAGTAAATTTCCCTTAAGATTCTGCTAAATTGTATTTTACCACCAAGTCCTTATTATTCAATAAGGACACCCTTACAGAGTTTCATGTTTTCTAGGACAAATGAGTCAGATTTTGAAGTGTGACTCAGGTCTATAAAAGTTATGAATGAGACATCATAGAAATGTAGGGCTCTCCTGAAAAAGTCAGAGTTAGGGAAATTAACAAAAGGGAGAGGAGATCATCGCAATAACTTTCGTGTTGCCAGTGCTTGGTAAATTTCTAAAATATTTACTGAAATTATAATAATTAGTAATCATTGATCACTAGGAAATGTAAAATCTCTTGGAATAAAGTTTACCAAGGACTTCAGTGGATCTGAGATTTTAGCCTACTTGCAAACTAACAGGTTAGTTTAACTTAAAGTGTAACTTTAGGTTAGACTGCCAGAGCATGATGCTGGCAGGAGATACAAGACTCCTGGGTCAGAGACCAAGAAAATTCTTATTTATGTCAGAGCAGACAACGTGTGTGTCAACATGTTTTGTATCAATTCGCTTTGTATTGGGTGATGAAGAGGGCCAGATAATGCCTAAAAATATAGTTTTACAGGAAAGAAATTCCAAGTTTAGGACACTAGAATCTTTTAGTCAGGGCAGTAGCCCTTTGCTCTTGAGACACTATTGCTGTCTTCCAAAGCTGTTTGGTCTAGGAACGTTCTTGAAAAGACTGTCCGGGAAAAGAGGAAGTTAATGCCTCTGGCAAGGTGTGAAGAAATGCAAGAGAACTGAGAATTGTCTCTCAACAGAATTATGCAAAACTAAGGTCATTTTTCTTGCTAGACATATACTATTTCAGAAGAATTCTTATAAAATATATACTAATTTCATTTTTTGATAACATTCTCTTTGGACATGTTTACACATAATATGTAGAAATCTATATCGATGGATAGATGTTGCAATCGGACAGATTTTTTGCTGATTGAAAAACTATATGCCAGATCTTAATTTATGACAGCTTAATTTGTGGAAGTCTAAAGGCATTATCTCAGGTAGTTATCATCAACATTGTAAATTCTGATATAATGATTTCAAGCACCCTTTTCTCTGACCTATGCTGTAGGTCAGAGAAAATATATTTTGTTCAATATAATTTAGCATCCCCAATCCAAATACTCTTTCAGTTCTCATTATTTTCTCATTATATCAACCCATCATTACCTTATTTCTTACACACTTTACATTCTGTGGTTTCTCATTAAGATAATTTTCTACAACTAAAGTCTGATTCCATTGCATACAAGCATTTTGGGGAGTGGAGAAAGAAAAATAACCATAATCCACATGCCTGCAACACACACACACACACATGCACACATGATACACATACACTCAGACACACTGGTGCTGCCTTTTTACTTGTCTATCACCACAAACCTCAGATGTGCTATACCCCTAACACTGACAAACCATCCCTTTATATTGTTAGTATGTCTTCTTTCCTACTCATTCTCTCAGAGCTTTTATGGCACATATTCCTCTCTGCACAGACTTCCAATGATCTCTGAACTCAGATAAAGATCTTCACTCATATTTAGTTGGAAAATAATACAAGATTAATTGGATTCTAGGAAGACAGCTGTCTCCAGAGATTTGTAATGCCATCTAATATATGGTCAAGAGGGCTGATGTAGGGTTAACAGAAGTTCTAGAGAGACTTGAGTTCCATTTACTGAATATAAAAAGCTGCACCCAGATGAGTTTGAGTTAGTGAAATACTTGAGGGAGAAGCTAGACAACTGTTTATGCACTCCTGTGTATGAAAAAGAACCAGATTTGAGTCACTATGCTTGCAATAGTCTGGTTAAACCTGAATTTCTAATTCTCAATTTAGTATAGAGAGCAATTTCTGTAACTTCTAAGTAAATGTTTAGAGAGAAAAATCAGACTTACCAAAAATGAATAAAAGAAAAATAGTTGATTTACTTCATGCTGCCTACCCTCCAAGCTTACTGGAAGGGCTGGAAGAAGAAGACCTGTAGACAGGGTAATATTAAGGGTTTCAGATATCACATACCAGACCTGCAGAGCAGGGTAGAAGCTGGAGGAGGAGGGCACATTCTGCTGTTAGGGGGTGGAGGACAGAGGTAGTGTTCTAGTAACCACACTTTCCCTGAGAATTTCTGATTCAGCTCTTTAGGTCCACAATTCTACCAACAGATTTTAGTTAATGACATATAATGAAGTTTATGTTGGGCTACTCCAGAGTGCTCCAACATAATTCCCGAGAATCTTCCTGTGTCAAAGGGACTGGGATTCAGTCTGTGGTTTATCCATGCACAATTCTTTGGCCTTTTATTGCTGAAAGCTAATCATAATTCTCATTCATTCATTGATTCATTTAATCTTTCAACATATTTATTGAGTACTTGTCACTGTTCTAAATGTAGAGCATACAGTAATGAAAATTTTAAAAAGTAACAAACTTCTCTCTTGAAACTTGCATTCTAATGAGGGAAGGCAGAAACTAAGCAGGTTGAATATGTACAATATATCATATGCTGTATAGCGCTATGAGCTATGGACAAAAATAATGTAGAGAATGGGGGTTTTGTGTGTGTGTGTGTGTGTGTGTGTGTGTGTGTGTGTGTGTGTGTGTGTGTTACAAGATTAAATAGGGTGGGCAGCAAGACTTGAGAATGTGACATTAAAGAAAGGCCTGAAAGTTCAGGGAACAGGAGTGGGAGAAAAAGAAATGTAAGGAGTAATTGAACACACACGTGTCTGGAGGAAGGGTGTCCTGGCAGTAGGCACAGTAAATTCCAACCCCTCAGTCAGGGCTGCTTCATGGCTCTACAATCTGTGCTGTTGCTCAAGACCCATACCATCTTGAAATTCTTAATGAATTTTGAGCAAGAAGATCTGCATTTTTATTTTGCACTTGGTTCCACCACATATGCAGCCAACCCTGTCCTTAAGGCCCTTTAGGGGAATAGTGGTGAGGTCCCCATGGTTAGAGAGAAGTGAGCGGGAAAGAGAGCCATAGATGTTAAGGATATAGGGAGGTCACACCTCTTGTATGACCTTGAATGATCTGAATAGTGTTCTATCAGTATTATTCCAACTGGTGTGTTGGAAATAGAATGAAGAGATCAAGGGTAGAAATAAGGTATTCAGTTTTGGGAGGATATTTGCAGTGAAATCTCAGCAAGACTTGATGGTGGAATAATAATCTGGCCCTAAATTTAAAATACCATTGTGGGGTATAGAGATTACTTAAATAAATAACATTTAAAAATAAAATAAAATACTGTTGTATTGTCCTGGTTTTAATTAAGGGCTGATAGGTTTCAGTGTGTTTAGATGACAGTTGATGGACAACAGGGAGAAAGCCTTGTTATTAAGTGTCATTTGCTTGTCGGATGCAGGCCCAGAAAAAGGATTGCCTTATGTCCATGTACCACTTATGACCTGCACTCTAAAAGTCTCATGCATATTAAAAAAATGCCTTATAAACTATATGAAGTTGTTACGATCATTTTTATAATTGCGGAGTTTGAACTAGATGATCTATAAAGGCTCTTTTCCAATTCTTATTTTCTTTGCTTTGTGCATTCTTTTGCTACTTAACACTATCTGAAATCTGATTTCGTTTCACTTACCCTGGCCCCAGACTGACTGGGTTTCTTTTCTATTTATATTTAATTTTGAGGGTTGTGGAATTGTCACAGGTTTTACATTTTTATGTATAATTATATATCGATGCCTATTCCATCTATTGGCATCAAATGAGATAATGTATAGAAAATGCTTTAGAAACTCTAAATAATTCTATAAATGCAAGAGATTAAGTAGTATATTAGGAAGATTGCAGTTTAAATCTGTTTGAAATAGTTTGAAATCTTGCTTACGTTTCCCAACAATCTGAGAGAACTATGTACATACTCATTGCTATAGCTAAAACATAGAACTTGCTTTCATTTTATAAAATTAAATTTTTGGAGAAGGATTAACTAACAATTTTCTACATAGTGTAAAGATTGTTCTTCTGATACTGGTACTTGTAGGCTGTTTAGAATTTTCCTGCCAAATGTGCAGTTTCTTGACTTTCTTTTTTTTTTTTTTTCAGTTAGTGGGAGAGAATTTTCTGTGCTCATGCTTGTTTCCAACTTTAGACTTCTATTTACAAGCATGAAAATAAACTCCCCCAGTCCCCCCTTAACAAAAATGTTAAGTTTGAGTACTCATTCCCTGGATCAAGTTGTTGGCAATTAAAATGTTGCTTACAAATTTATCTGTGTTCTTATGATCCAGACAGTGATGTCATTTTAGATATATTTCTTTAGGAAGATGGCCATCTTTGCAAAGGTTAAGTCCTCCATAATTGCTCTTGATCCCAGTCTCAAACATCAAGTATCAGCTCTTACTCAGATATCACTTTCCAGGCCTCCCTAAATTCCCAGATTAGGTCACACCCCTTTACTGCCCTCTATTCTCTTCCTCCAGAACATTTATCATGATTAGGTTGATAAACAACAACAAAAAAATCAGCTGTCTCCCCAAGAGATTCTAAACTTGCTTATAGTAGAGACCATGCCTGTTTGTTCTTCCAATTCTATCACGTTATTTAACAAATAGGAGGTATTGTGCCTTTGTTCATTTAATAGTTAACACTAAGTTGTCTCCTTTAAGTGGAACTATTGTACTCACATTTTTTGGAACAAGATGGTATATGAAAAGGTATTAATAGCCAGAGAATGCTTTACTGGTTTAATTATTCAGTATGGGCTAGACTATCCTGCACTAAAATCTGTCTCTCAAATGTTAACACATGTCTTGTGAGATCAGTGGGTCCTTGCTCCAGAAATTTACTCAGGGACCCCAGCTCACTGAAATTCCTCTGTGTTGGGACATACCATTCAAAGCATGGCACCCAGGGTCACGGCAACAGGGAAAGAGAATGGGCATGGGGAACTCACAGACACTCTTAGAAGGTCTGGACTGAAACTGACAAGTGCCACTTAAGCTCATAGCAGTTTGGCCAGTACTTGTCACATAGCCCTGCATAAATGCAGGGGTCTTGAAAGTCTTCTTTTATGCAAAGGAAAGAGAGGAAGAGCAGATGTGGTGAGAACTAATAAAATCTACTGCTGAGTAAAAATTTTTATACTAGGAAATGTTTATTTAAGGTGTTAGAATGAGGAATTGCGTATGGGATAATAGGTAAGTACAGAGCTCATTCCTGTAAAGCAAGAAGACTTGATCAGAGAATGTCATCTAATAGGCAAAGTGCCATGAATGAACTGCATTAACTGAGCCCCAACCATCATCTGTCAGTAACACTGCTAAATTTAAGTTTCTTCAATCCTTTTCTCTTTCTGCCTTTCTCTCTCTTTTGAACAATAAATTTGAAACCTTGAAATTTATAAACTAGTGGCATAGGCTATTAAAGATCAGAAATAAAACAGACTCTAGTGTTTTCCAGGGCTTTTATATTTCTTTAAAGAACTTTCTTGGGTTAAAAATGTAAGTAACAAATGAATATGAAAATTATGGTCTAATAATATTTGATAAAATCATTCAATCACTCTGCTTTTGTAAATATTTGAAACAGAGCATGGTAATGATTATAGTGAGTGAAGGCAGTGCCCATGATTATGGGAATGGAGGGACAGTGTAAGAAGCAAAGTTCCATGCTATGGCACCCTAAGTATTTATTCATAGAAGTGGGAACATAGATTTTCATAAAGAGCCTTGCACTAGTCTACATAACCAGTTTTGACATTTTAACTAATTTTAGAGCTTACTAAGTACTTATTTTTCAATTTAGTCAAATAACCTCCTAATAACACATGCGTTTAGCCAAAGTAGTTAGTAAAACTAAGAAAAATAGTCAAGCTGGTGGAACATATAGTTTTACTTCAAATCATAACTAAAAGACTATGACAGAAATGAGTGTGACCAGAAGTTGCTTTGGTTTGGAATCCCTGACCCCATTTTGGTGTAAATGTTAGAAATCTGCATATCTTGGATCAACTTCTCACAGGGATGTCTTACTGAATCAGACAAACAGACTTTTTACCCACATCTGATTCCACCACAATTGCACATGTACAGACTGGGCAAAAAAGCCACATTAGAACATCCTCATGTAAACCCAAAAAGTTAAATCAAATATAAAAGTGTATATGCATTTATGCGACAGATACATTTATGTTATAGAAATACACATTCTAAGAAACCCAGTTTGGCTCTCTGCATTATCCTAATTCCTTCTTCACAGAAGGAAGTGTTACATCAAATTATAGCATGTGATGTCAAGTGAGTTTTGGCAAGCTTTAGAGATGCCTATTTTGCTTATCGTTTCATCATATATTGACAATATGTTTTATATTAGATTATAAGTAAATATATTTTGAACTAAGATTGATACCAATTATGCAATATAACTGATATTTAGTTTTTTCATATTTCTAATAGAAATTCTCTGTAAACTGCAAATCAGTTTTGACTGAACTGATTTGATTAATTATAATTCATTCATTCATTCATTCATTCATTCAGATATTTACTGAGCACCTACTAATACCACTAGTCTAGACCTTAGGTTTATCAATTAAACAAGACCTCTGCCCTCATGGGATGGGGAAATAGTGTTAACCATAATAAGTAAGTAGCTATATATAACAATAATAAGTAAGTATCTGAGCTAGAAATTAAGTGGGATGGACAAACTGAAATATGGATGGGACAGGTTAGGTCTCATTGAGAAGGTGCCATCTGAGCAAAAACTTGAAATTATGGCAGTAGCTAAGTAATAATTTGTGAACCAGCATTCCAAGTAAAGAGAAGAGCTAGAGCAGAGGTGCATGACTGGTGCATGCCTCCTGTGTTTAGAGAATAGCAAGGAGGCCCGTGAGGCTGGAGTTGAGTAAGAGAAGAGGAGAATGGTAGGAGTTGAGACCCGAGGGGTAACAGGGAACTGGGATTTTGACTTTTACTCTGAGTGAAATGAGGAGATTTTGCAGGTTTTGAGCAGGACAGTGGTATGATCTAAGTAGTGATTAAAAGAATCATAAGTCGTAGGTCAAGAAAAGACTGTAGGGAAGTAAGGGCTGAGACAAGATTAGTTGTGAGGTGATGGTTGCTAAGAATAGGCTAATAGCAGAAGGGATGGTAAATGGCTAGATTTTGGAAATAATTGAAAGTAGAGTCAACAGGATTTCTCGAGAGATTGAATGTGGGGGGGGGAGGGGCTTATAAAAACAGAGGAGCAATTAATCCAAGGTTTTTGGCCCAAGCAACAAGTAAGATGCAGTTGTTCGGTGACACAGGTTTGAGTGAGGGCTATGATGAAGATCAAGGGTTTAGTTTTGGACATGCTGAGCTTGAGGTTAACATATTTATGTGAAACATAAGGGGCTGAAGCATTAGGAAGTAGACTTAAGTTCTAATAAGACTATCTGGGGGAAAGCAGACTTTAAGAACAGTTTTAGAGGCATTTATGTGATTTCTTTTCAAATAGGAAGTTATTTCCCCTCGTCCTATATACTGTATTTTATGGCTGTATATATATCCCATAGGACTGTTTATAGGCTTGCTGGTGGGAAGACAGCACCATCTTGTGGATAATAATATACAAGTTTTTTTAAAGAAAAATCTATGTGAAAATACATTTTTTTACATTCTAAAGGAGTTGAATTCTGAAATTATTTACTAATATTTTGAAAACTCACATAAATTTCTGAGTGTATTCCTCTAAGGTTATGTCTACTGGTGCCAAAACGCTGACAAAACCAGTAAGTCAGACAACTGGATAATTCAAATAAATGTCAATTCAATAAATTATCTCACAAAATCTTCTAAGGAGATTAAATAATTAGTAACTTTTAAAACAGGAGATGAGACGCACCTGGGTGGCTCAGTCGTTAAGCATCTGCCTTCGGCTCAGGTCATGATCTCAGGGTCCTGGGATCGAGCCCCACATTGGGCTCCCTGCTCCGCGGGAAGCCTGCTTCTCCCTCTCCCATTCCTGCTGCTTGTGTTCCCTCTTTCACTGTGTCTCTCTCTATCAAATAAATAAATAAATAAATCTTAAAAAACTGAAATAAAATAGATGAGATCATTATTTGTGCACGTACATAGAATTAAAGAATATAAGTTTTGCCTTTGACTGGAAACTCATTAATGCACTTATTCATTCTTCCATTCTTCAAATAGCATTAAAAAACATTTTCTATATATGCATATCAGGCCCAGTGAGAAACCAGAGAAATTATATAAACCATTATTACTGTCCTGAGGAAACTTACTACTTAGGTGAACTTACTATCTATTAAAATTTAAGGAACAATAAAATTGATAAATTATAGCAATAAATTAGTCAGCATATAATAACTCCTTATGAGTCAAAATATCTGCTTAGACTAGTGTTTTTCAAACCGGGCTCATTGGAGTTGCTTCAGGAATTCTGCAACATTTTATCAAAAAAAATAAGAGTGTGATTGTGCAAAAAAGCTTTGCTTTGGTTGTGTAAATGAGCATATGAGACATATTTAAAATACTGTATTAGGATGCAAATTTCATAATTATCTTTTCACTTTAATTTTCTTTTATTCTTTAAACAAGGCAATTTGACTATATTTATTTCATTAGATACATCTAATAGAGTTTTTTAATAAGATGGGTATCTTTTACAAATTAAAACAAATAAACATATAATTTACCAAGCATCGCACAACAAATCCTGGCTGTTATTATCGCAAAAAGAACTCTAGGCAGGATAAACCAGAAACGGGTGAAGTATTTGCCAAGAGAATAGTAGAAAGGAAAGGGGAAGAGGTAAGACTCCTTTGAACAGACCTTTTAATAAAGCTTTGATTTTGAACTATGCAAACATTTTCCATATTACAAAAACAGTTTAAAGGGATAAACAAAGCAAATCCTAAAATTAAAAATCAGTGAAAATAGCATTATATCAAATTGATAAACAGAAGAAAATAGATAAATCAGCTAGATTTTGAACAGTATTTTGATTATACAAATACAACTTCAAGGAAATATTAAATTTTAAGAAGGTTTGTTGTTGGTAGCACCAGTGGTGTAGTGATTCTTTTTTTTTTTTTTTTTTTTTTTTTGAGAGAGAGACAGAGACAGAGAGTGAGCAGGGGCAAGGGGTAGTGGGAGAAGAAGAGAGAAAATCTTAAGGTGGCTCCATGCTGAGCGCAGAGCCCAACACAGGGCTCGATCCCCCAAGACTCTGAGATCATGACCTGAGCCAAAATCAAGAGTTGGACACCCAACTAACCGAGCTACCCAGCCGCCCCTGCAATTCCTAGCGAATTGTAGGATAAAGCAAATGAGTAAATATATAGATGCTATGAAGAAAGTGAGTTAGAAATTTGGAGTGGGGAAAGTTTGAGAAAGAAATCTCTGGTGACAGATTTTAATTGGAGCTGTAAGTATGAGCTCATGTGGATAGATAAAATACATATATAACCATAAGTATGAACTCTCTGTATATATAATCTCCAGCTATCAAGCTCTATCTACAAAAGGATGTAAAAGCAATGAAATCTAAGTAGCCGTGAGCACCTTCTACCCCCCTGCCATCCACCGATCTTGGTTTCTAAAAACCATGTCCTTTTAAAGGAACCAGGAAAGCATGAAGTAATTAATGATTTCATTTCACTTTTGGAGAGGGAAAGGGATATGGTGAACCTGAAACATACTTTTGTGCCAGAACTAAAGAAGAACTTAAAGACTGATGGGCCCTGGGCAAAAGATAGAGGTGCCCCTCTGGTAGACTCTCGCTGTCCAAATGTGAGATAGATTGAAAATCAAAAGTATAATGAAACTAATGAATTACAGAAAAATGTAATCTAATAAATTAGATGGAATGATAGAATTAGAAAGTTACCATTTTGTAGCCATCGGTTTAATAGCTGATTCAGGTGAAGATCATTAATACATATTAAAACCCTTTGTTTTAGAGTTGTTTAGTAACATGATCACATGGTCAGAAAGCATCACCACTGATAACATATGAATTACAAAGGGACAAAAGTACCTTGAGAATGGAGAAATCTAGTAGACGTCCCCTTTGCCAAATGATCAAGTTTAACATCATCAATAATGGGACAAACCTAAATTATATGCCTCCTGAGATGATGCAGTAGGAAGAACACAACATCACCTAAAAATAGTATTGTTGATATAAACATTTAACCTGATCTAATCATGGAAAAAACAATTAGACCCATCTACAGGGTATTGCATAATACAACTGACCTAGACTCTGTAAAAATATTAATGCTGTAAAATATAAAATAAGAGCCGTTGAAATGAGATGAAGAGACAACTAAATGTAATATTTATTTTTTTTAGTTGATCTTTGATCAGAGGAGAGAAAAAAAAAACAGCTGTAAACTACATCGTTGAGCTACTTGGGGAGATTTTTTATGTAAGATGATCATTATTGAATTAGTGTTAATTTCTTGGGTGTGATAATAGTAATGTGTTCTGTGGTTACGTAGGACAATGTCCTTGTTCTTTAGAGATAATGGCTAAGTATTGTGCTTAAGTAATTAAGGACAAAGTCTCTCTGTGTCTGCAATTTACTCTCAGGTTTCTCTGGAAAAAAAGACAAATTGTTAACAACTGGCAAATCTAGATTAAAGGCATGAGGGCGTCTTTCAACTTTTATAGGTTGGAAAATTTGCAAACTAAGGAAATTAGGGAAAAGGGCTCTCTCGCTTTTTTTTTTCTAAATTGCCTCATATTTTTAAAATAAAACCAGCTATACAAGTACACTGATAATTGAAACCAATATTCAAAAAATGTTAGGCTATTTACTCACAAAATTAAAATGTGATAAAGAGCCAGCTCTGACCTTGCCACATTATGATGTTGCCTTCACAGCATATATAGTCACAAACTTTGAACTAGCTTGGGGGATACTAATTCTATTTATTTAATCTCCTGATCACAACTCTCTTCTAAATTTAACTTTTGCTTTTCACTGACTTTTCGACTTTGTCAATTCTCAGGGCACTTTGAGTCTATAAAATAAAATGTTTGGATTCAGTGCAAGTTCAGGGTCCAAATAGTTCTAAGATTTTAGGTTTTCACAGATTTTAAATATTCTGTCTCAAGTACAGAAATATAAGATCTGACATTATGTGTATATATGGCCTTCAAATCAGAGAGACCACAAAATGCTTTCTGAATTAATAATATATACATTTATTATTTAAGGTTTGGTATAAAGTTATATTCTGATTATTTGATATTATAATTCAATTATTCAATGTATCCAAATCCTAATCATTCCCAGAAATTTCAGCTTTTGCTATATTTTTTAAATTGGAAATTAAAAAATGAATGACTTCTATCATTGGAGTTATAAATAGATTTTTTAAGTTTTAAGTAATTCAATAATTTAAAAATTATTTTCAAGTAATTCATCTATGAATGGATTGCTTTCCTCCTTCATGATTCCTAGCCTCTACATTTGTAATGAAAGTCTCATTCACTAGTTGAGGGATTTCTGAAAGCTTTTACTTTCTTTCTCTTGCTAGGATAGCCATTTCCTTTGTATTAATTAAATTCAGCAAACCTGCCTTACATTCCTCCTTATTTTAACAGAGAAAGCATTGAGGAATGGTATAAGGAGGGGAAAAGTAGATATAAACAAGGAAAAGCACTCAACAAATGCAATTAGGAATGGACACAAATGTTTTGGTGTAATAAATTGAGATCACTCTAATTTGGGTGAGGAAAATTTTGTGGACTCTATAGGACACCATAATTTAGAGCACTATGTTGGCTAAATTCCTAAGCAAAATTCCCAGCATATAAAAATCTAGATCAAATTAAAATTGATAGAGCAAAGAGTCAGAAAATAAGAAAGTTGTTGGTTGCTACCAGGGAGTAACTAAAATGATATACATCTATGTAGTAGGATTAATATCTCTATTAGCATAGAGATATATATTAAAGGTATAATATATATGTAATATGTATCTTTAATATAATTTAACATGTTCATATAACATTTATTCAGCCTCAGCTGTATCCCAAGCATTGTGCTGGACAAATTTATATAAAATGGGAAGAGAGACATTATCAAGTTGTACGTGTTGAGGTCTCACACTCCCCCACCCTGCAGATTGAGCCTCCTCATCTGTCCACCTGACACTCAGAGTTCTCTCTTGAAACTGCTTAAAAAATGCTCTCTGTGAAAGCAAGTCATTGCCCTCATGTTGGAGCAATAAAGGAATTGAGACATGGTTATTATGCCTTCTTTTTCAACAGTTTTGTTATTTTCATAATCCATAATTATGTGTGTTTTAATCCTATGCTTGGCTAGAAATGCATTTCAGGCTTTTCTTGATGGAAGCCTGCTCTTACGATTTTCAGATGTGATCTTTTAACTTAATCCCAATATGGAGAATGTGAAGTTAAAACCATGTTGTTGCTAATAATACCATTGCCACTTGAGCCTATGTACTGTTTTCTGTCCTAAAACAGTCCAATTAAATTTTTTAAAAGATTTTATCTTTTTATTTGAGAGAGAGAAGAGAGATGGAGACACACACACACACACACACACACACACACAGAAGCAGACCCCCACTGAGCAGAGACACCCTCACCACACAAACACACACAAGGGGCTCCATCCCAGGACCCCGAGATCATGACCTGAGCTGGAGGCAGACACTTAATAAGATTGAGCCACCCAGGAACCCCAGCAAAATTAATTTTTAAAGAATAGTAAGATAAATAATACACAGAAAATGACAGAAACCTTGATATAGGAGAACCTTTAAGAAAAATGACTTAGATACATTTTTAATAATCCTGGTGCCACAATTACACCTTCAGTACCATGACACATCAAGTATATTGAGCAAATCAGGCAAATGGGTTTAATGGTAACTTATTTCTGGAAGGAACACAAAATGGTTTCTCTCTTATTTTTCACTTATACAAATGATTTTCATGAATGCTATTGTAAAGTACATAATTGCTTTATAAAGTCCTTCTCTATTTCTTTTTATTTATTTATTTGACAGAGAGATAGAAGCACTAGTAGGCAGAAAGGCAGGCGGAGGGAGAAGCAGGCTCCCTGCTGAGCAGGGAGCCCAATGCGGGACTCGATCCCAGGATGCTGGGATCATGACCTGAGCCGAAGGCAGACGCTTAACGACTGAGCCACCCAGGCGCCCCCTTTTTTTTTTTTTTTAAGATTTTATTTATTTATTTGAGAGAGAGAATGAGAGATAGAGAGCACGAGAGGGAAGAGGGTCAGAGGGAGAAGCAGACCCCCGCTGAGCGGGGAGCCCGATGCGGGACTCTATCCCAGGACTCCAGGATCATAACCTGAGCCGAAGGTAGTTGCTTAACCAACTGAGCCACCCAGGCGCCCAGTCCTTCTCTATTTCTCTGACCTCTTCTGTGGCATTCCAATCTAATGGATTAAGTTAAAAGATACCAGGTAAGTGTCCTCAAGAGGTTTCAAAATAAACCTCACCAGAGATCCAAAATCAAAGTGCTTTCACTATAAATTACTATTTGCATTTATTCAGTTTCCAAGAATCTAATTTAAAAGAGAGGTTCAGGAGCTAGTTGCATATTTAATGGCAAATCGTCCAAAAGAAAAATAATGTAAGAATTCTTGAATGATACAAAATGAATTTAAAAGCAGTACTTAAAATGTAGCTCATTTGTCTTCTGTTTTCTTCAAAGCTACTGTTTCTATACTGTGTCCTGACATGGCTTTGCTTTCTGGAAGGAATAACATTTTTAAAGTATAAGCATTTATAATCCCTATTTTGTCTGCTCCTTAATGCGGGGAGGTAGCTCCTGATAAAAGAATCTCTTTATTTGTTGTACTGCGTGGTAGATGGAGAGGCAAATAATAGAATACTGGAGAAAGGCTAGATATCAACATGTGTATCTTGGAGAGATGGAAATTCCAATGGCAGAGAAAGATAAAGTCTAGATTCAGCATGAACTGAGAATGTGTGGTGAGAAAACATGGTGGCCTCATCCCATCCCCCCACTCCAACTGGAACTGAGAGTACATGAATAGTATGAAACTTTTGTTTGTTTATTGGTCATTTCTATTTCTTCATATGTGTTTATATCTTTTGCCCTGATTATTAAAAATAAGCATTTAATCTCTTATTCTTTTGATTTGTAGGCATTCTGTTGTCTACTGAATATCTCTCTCTGGATGTCATTTGGCCCCTCAGATTCACTGTGTGCAAGACAGTTCATTATTTTCTGTTCACATATGACCCTCCTCTAATAACTAACACTTTTGTAAATAGCATCATTCACCCAGTTGTGGAAGCTAAAATTTCTAGAGCCTCTTTGGATCTTTCTTCTCCTTCATTCTACAAGTTGAATTCATGACCGTCCTTCTAATTCTACCCCCTAAATCTTTCCATCCCATGGTTGCTGTCTGACTTCAGGCCCTCATCTTCTCTTACCTGGACCATTTTACTAGCCTCATGTTTAGTCTCTCCATTTCAAGTGGGTTGGTTGTCTACATCATTACCACTTATTTTCTTTCTAAGACAAAGATCAAATCCCTTCCATAGAAGATGCTACACAATCTATCTGAAATCTGACTTTACCAGCCTGACCTCCAGTCTATCTTGACCACTCTTCAGCCAGACTGAACTTATGCAATCTTTTTCATGATTTGTCCAATCTGTTCTTCCGATGTGCCCAAACATGTTCCCGCCTCTGGGTCTTTGCATATTTACCTTACTATCTTCCTTGAATGCATTTCTCACACATATACTAACTATCTGCACACAGACTTCTCACTTCAGGCACCTTCTCAGGTGTTGCCTTATTAGAGAGTCCTTCCTTAGCCATGCTGTCTAGAATAGCAGTCCTTTCTATGGCACTCTTTACTTCCTGACCGTTCTGTTTTACTTCTTGTCACTTGATGGCACTTCTCACCAACTAAGTTGTTATGTTTTTGTTCATTAGTTTATTGTTTGTTTTCCACCATTAGAATTTAAGCTCCTTAAGAACAGGGACTTTATTTTGCTATATTCCTGCAAGAATGGTGGGAATGAATGCATGAATTAAGTTCTTTTCAATGTGTTGAATGTGTTTCTCCCCTTTTATGTCTGAATGGCTCATTTTTCCAAAGGAGACCAAAATCAAAATTATCTTCCCTAAGCCACCATTTTTTTCTACTGGAGACTTAATGGCTTCATTTTCAAAGTCACTATTGCACTTTGTAAATAATTATTTCAAAGCATATTTTTTGTTTATATATATATATATATATAGTATTGAATGTGTTTTTCTCAATGCTGACTAGAATATAAAATATTAGGTGTGATGGATCCTGTGCTAGGGACTCATATGGGCCCAAACTGGTAATGAGCTTTAGTTGATAATTCCAGTTGTGTTACAGGACCAGAGGCATTTCTTCACAGTCACTTGGGTGGGGCCCCAGATCTGGTGAAAGTTTTCATGCTGACTGACAGGCATGTTCCCCATCTCTGCTGTTTTTAGCCGTTGTTAAAGTGGTGCCTTATTATATGCTAAGAATAAGAATCACCCCATTCTTAACTGAACCCCATTCAGTTACAGTCTTAGATACAAATCTGGGGTAAATCAATGTTTCTTCATGTTCTAATAACAAACAAAAACTGTTGAGTTTTGCCTTTTCACCTTTGTACCAGAAATTTGCCTCTAGCAATAAACGCTGATCATATTTTCTCAAGTGGAGTACTGGATGCAGGATCGGTCCCCACACTCACTGTTCAATAAAAGTTGTTGAATAGAGTTCAAAAATTGTAAATTAATTATTGAATGGATTATAAATTAAAAGCAAGTACTGGATATAAAGAAATATTAAAATGATTTTCTCCTCTTCTCAATATTCAAAGTACTTTTTTTCCCCCACTGGATAGTCAAACTCACATTTATAGCACCTAGAATTACAATGTTGTGTTGTTAAACATAGAAATACAAAGGGGCTCTGGGCAGCTGGGCTTGGCCCTGACTTGACAAATCAAGTTAACTCATTCTACTGGACATAGGGAGATCAATGTACAAAATCTGCCTTCCGTAAAAGATCTCTATTGCATATAAAGAAGACTTATACTCTTTCTGGATCTGATTGAAATCTTTTAGAACTTTAGCAGTTTAATCTGGGGTTTGAAATTAGGCTTTTCTCCTCAATTGTTAAGTTGTTCAGGAAAGCACCTTCTGAAGTATTTTGAATAACATGATTCCCTGACAATTACTCTGAACACACTGAGCAATTTTTTTCCACTGAGAAAAAAATGGATTCTTGAAAAAAAAAGTGTGTGTCTGTATGTGTGTATATAAGAGGGGAAGGGGGAGGGAAAAGGGGAGAAGGGGCAGGGGAACAAGGAGGAAGGGGGGAGGGTGAGGAGGAGGGGGGAGAGAAGGGGACCGAGGGAGTGGAGGAGGGGCTGGGCTGTAACATATTGGAGTAACGGTCCAAAAACATAATGGCCAGAATTCCTTTCTTTCTAGCTTGCCAAATAATCTGAATGAGCCACAATTTTCCTGTGTCTAAAATCCTAGAAAAATCTACTTAATTCTCTCTGTGGTTCTATAGGTCACAAAAGTGAACCCTAAAGGAATAGAGTCATAAAGAAGTGAAAGGTCTTCTCTAAAAACTTTATTCTTTAACTCTCAAATTAGGCATACACTCCCATAGGCCTCTCCTCAACCCCCATCCCCAACATTTCATTCAGATAATTTTAGAGTTATAGCTCTGCATTATGTTGACATCCTAATATTACTTAGATTTTTACTTATTTTCTAAATTTGAAAATCAACTCAGCCTGTGGGTTGGCATTGCTGCGACAATTAATGTGTTGCGAGTCTCCTCTTAGTAGCAATTGGTCCATATTCTCTGTCTCTGGGGTGCTAATCAGTGGTAGTGCTTTATTCATTTGTCACAGTGTTTGGAGCAATTATTTCATAAATACTTTGTGAAAATTTTAATTTTCACATAAAAAAGATAACCACTTTCTTACCTTTATGTGTCTTATGGAAATGCAGTTGGACTTCCACCACCATTAAGAATTGTACTTTTATGATCCAAATTCTTCTCTCTTGTTAGACTAAAAAAAAAAAAAAGAAAGAAATGGTTGTCAGAATTGATTATGCTTTAGTCTTTCATTTTCCAGTAGGTAGACGGAATGATCTTTAAAACTAGGTCACTTCTTTTTTTTTTAAGATTTTATTTATTTATTTTGACAGAGAGACACAGCGAGAGAGGGAACACAAGCAGGGGGAGTGGGAGAGGGAGAAGCAGGCTTCCCTCAGAGCCGGGAGCCCAATGTGGGGCTCGATCCCAGCACCCTGGGATCATGACCTGAGCCGAAGGCAGACGCTTAACAACTGAGCCACCCAGGCGCCCCTAGGTCACTCATTTTCAATTTTGGAAGATTTTTACCCAATGTATATGATGAGTTAAATTTAAAATAAGCTATAGATTTAGAAAACTGCAGTAAATTAGTTGTAGTCCCAAATAAACAGCTTTGTGGCTATTGTCATTGCACTGAATGAACTTTAGATTAAATACAAATTATTTTTCTGAGGTCATGATAATACAGGTACCAGCAATGATAGATGATATTTATGAGCACTCACCATTTATCAACAACGCTGAGACATGCTGTACATGTGTTATCTCAGTGTATTTTCACATAGGCTTTATGATTCCGATTTTATAGAAAATCTTGAAATTTATAGAAATTATATAATTTGCTCATGTTCATACATTTAATAAGTGGTAGATTATAGTTGAGACTCCATCCCATAAGGGGCTTTGTTATATTAAAAAAATAAAATGTACAATAATTTTATGCTAAACTGTAATTTCAGATATATTTGAAATAACTATATCATAGATGATCACAAACAAATATGGAAGATGTACTCAAAGGGAGAATGGAGATTATTTAAGCATTTAATCTAATAAAATTGTGAAATTTCATTGCAGGCTTTCAAAACTGTCAAAAGAACTGATACTTTAAGAGAAGTATGGATTTTTATCATAATTTTATAATAGAAATTATATTATATTTTATATCAAGACCATAGTAATAATTTCTTTTTGGAATTTGAATAATTTTATTGTATGACTGTTTCATTCTTTAATAAAACTAGAACAATAGTAGGAGAGATGGTAACCTCTCTTTGTCTTGATATTAAATAACCTTAATTGTTTTAACTCCGTAGTTCTTGAAAATCCTGTTTAAGGATCAGACAGAGCCTGTACTATGAGATTAATTTTACTACCTACAAGAGAGCAATAATATATGTGGAAACAACTTGAATACATTTTGAAGATAGGAATGAATGATTTGGGTGAAATGTTTTATTAGAAGTCATGTGTATATTCAGTACTGAAGATCATAGGACCATAATATGTAATTCATCAAACTTGGAGATTCTTTTCAGCCCTTGCCATTTTCAAAAAAGTAAATGTCATGCTTCATGTATAGCAGGTGAGGGAAGTTTAGTTTTCAGGTTCATCTGTGATAAAGCAGGAAACATGTCCCAGCAGGTCTTAGGGAGAAACTCAAATGCAAATCAAGGTCCAGGATAATCAGTTCTTCTCTGACCACGTCTGTTTTCTTCTCAAAAGTAGGTTTCTGTTGTTCCCCACAGGATCTCCACCACTGTGAGCGACTGCTAAGCTACCCTCGGCCTGGGCTTTTACTGTTGTCCCTACTACCACCTGAGTGTTCCTGCTGTCTTCTCTTCTGTCCATAGCTCTGAGTCACTCATGACCTCTCCCTCAGGACATACTCCGCTGTAGCAGCGTTGGCTTTGGGGAACCACATAATTCTCTGTTGTTAGAAGGAGGCTGTTCTGTACATGATAGGGATGTTTAGCAGCATCCCTGTCCTCTGTCCACTAAATGCCAGAAATACTCAAGTTGTGACAACCAAAGCTTTCTCCAGACATTGTTGAATGTTCCCTGGAGGGTAAAATTGACTCTGGTTTCAACCACTTACACTTAAGAATTTCTTCTTATAGGAGTCCCAAGTCACATTCTCTCTCTCTCTCTCTCTCTCTCTCCCTCTCTTTCTCTCTTTCTGAGTCTCTTTCTCTCTGCCTGACTCTCTCTTTCTCTCTCTCCTTTCCTCCTCTCCTGCTGTCTCACAGTTAAACTCACTTTCAGAGAGAGAAATCTTCCCAGATAGTGACAGTATGCCCAGCCAATACCATGCGTGGTCTTTCCATTAGAGTTAAATAATATCTAGCCTTAAGGGATGTTAAATAAACCAAATCAGTGACACAATTTCCCTTTATTCTGTTACTGTTTATAAGAATTTATTTTTGTAAACTTTTGTGGAAATAATATCTTTAATTGTGAAGAAAAATTTATTTAAAGTTCAATCATTCCTTCATTTTCAATTCTGTTTTTTAAATCTAAGTAAAATAAAACTGTCTACTTTTAATTTAAAATATAATTCTTACATGATTTAATTTTTTACAAAAGAAATTTTATCTACCAGTTCTATCAGTACCTATACATCTTATATTTTAATATATAATTTATATTCCAGAATGCCTAGGTTCAAACTCATATTGGCACCTACTGGTTGTCTCACCTTGGAAATTTATGTAAAACAATTATGCCTTAGTTTTCTTATTTTTAAATGGGGATAAAATTAGTACCAACTTTGTAGGGTTTTAAGAATGATGAAATGATTTAATATTTATTTAAAAAAACCTTTGTTGGGGCACCTGGGTGGCTCAGCCATTAAGCATCTGCCTTCAGCTCAGGTCATGATCTCAGGGTCCCGGGATCGAGCCCCACATCAGGCTCCCTGCTCAGCGGGAAGCCTGTTTCTCCCTCTCCCACTCCCCCTGCTTGTGTTCCCTCTCTCACTGTGTCTCTCTCCATCAAATAAATAAAAAAATCTTAAAAAAATAAAAAAATAAAAAACATTTGTCTATTAAATGAACATAGTAATAAACATATCCATTATCCCCCAAAGTGACATTTCCATGGTTACCTTCATATATCAAACTCACTCATCATATTGTGTATTTTAAATAAGGGCAGTTTTTTGTGTTGATTATACTTCAATAAAGCTGATATAAATATATATTTATAAATATATATTTATAACAGTGTTTACCTAATCATAAAAATTGTTATTTCTAGATAGTAGTAATCTGTATGGTTTGTTTCCAGTTCAATTAAAGTTTTATTAAATTTAATTAAACTGTTCTTCTCTGCATTGTTTAGATTTGTTATAAGGAGATCAACACAAACTATCACTTTCCTACAGGAAAGCATTTTGAATATAATAATGAAATCAATATTCATTTCTAAATCTTTATAACCTGTCACTCTTTCTTAGGCTTCTGATACAATATTTCTTATCCAAATGTCTGAACACTGTTATTACATCATTTTACATTTGACAGGCACACATCGCAAGAGAAGACTTACTTTACCATCTCTAAATATGGCTATGAAAACTTACTATGTAAATTTCCCATGTGTTGTATTTCTTTCCTGTATTCCGGAAACAATGGGTTGAGTAAGTGAAACCTTCCTTATGTTTAACTTAATAGCATGAAACAATTTAAGTGTATTGTTGCTTCCTGTCTACAGAATGCAACTGTTATTAACCAATTTTGGTTTAGCAATTTTTCATATAGAGGAAGTACTATATTCTTAAATTTCCTCTTAGCTCCTCCATGTAAGATTAATTTTATTATCCTCTATTGCTTGTTTCTTTTTGTTTCCACAAGCTGTACACGAACATGACATTTTCCACAGAACTGTCTCTGAGTGGGCCAAACTTTATCAGTTTCTACAGCATAATGGCAAGAACATCTGCCTCTTCGTTTCCCTAATACACACAAAGTGATCCTTTCATACTTGAAGGTACAGGTAATTTGAAGATTTTTGAAATGAGACTATTGATTACAAGACAAAACATTTCACCCATAATGATAGGGTTACCAATAGTCTCATCTATTTCCACATTTTAAGTAGTATCTATGTGAAATACTTTTTTAAAGTTACTTTTATTTTTTGTTACAAGAATGTACATTGATTGTAAACGTTTAGAAAATGCAAACAATTATTTTATTTCATTATCTGCCCCTGATATTGGGAATAGCAGTGCCTGTCCCTATGTCTGCTTTTGTGTGTGGACGCAGACAAGGCAGGACAGAGGTGTGCTCGTTATGAGTCCTCTCTTAATTTACAAAATCAGCATGATTTTGTAAATTAAGAACAGGCTTATATTTCCTCCTTTTTTTTTTTTAAACCTTGGAGCAGCTTAGAACCAGTATATCTCAACTTTGTTTGACATAATTATATTTTTATTCAAAACCTCCCATTTGACCTGCTACTCTTTTTGTCAATAGTCCTGGTTCATTAAGGTATCATTTGGATTCCTTGTATAATTCTGTTCCATTTCATTCCAATAACCACTTCCTGAACACTTAGTTCTTTCTCTTTTATCCTCTAATTGTATCTTTCCTCTTGTTTTGTTAAAGGTGCTTGTGAAAATTCCTCCACCATGTTAGTACACTTGGTATAATTGCTGAACCTCTTTTGACACATTACAGTCACCCAGAGTTCTTAGTTTACATCAGAACATTAAGGTTCACTTTTGATGAGTTGTCTGTTTTTAAGGGTTTTTATTATGAAGTCTTTGTATACCCAATATAAACTTTGTTAAAGAATTTTGTAATCCTTTGTGTTTATTTTTTGACCAAATATTAGATCATAACATTTTTTTTCAATGACTCTCTAACTCTCCTCCACCTCTGACATCCTGAATCCTTATTAATCGGGACCATTACCTCTCTTCCTTTTGTTTTTCTTGGCAGTAGGAAAAGGCAGTCATCTGTATGTGACAAGAACTCTCTCTTCTCCACCAAAACAAATCTTTAGAAGAGGCCACAAAGGCCAGAGCTTAGTGTAACAAAGCTTTTTGCATCCTTTAGGATCTGCTTTTTATTTCCCCAGTCCATTACTTAATTCTTATTTAGGTTTGTTTGGTCATAAAATTGGGACAAGCAGCAGTCCCTGTGTTCATTAGACAGAGCATATCTTTGTAGACACATGTGTAGGAATTTTGCCTCTCTCTTACTAGTCTCACAAATACAGAACTAAGTCTATAAAGACAGAAAATGTGTGTCTTTGGTGGATGGGAGGTTGGGAAGCAGCTGCTATTAAGACAGTTGTGTGGAAACCACATGACTGAGTCATAAAAGGCACTTCATGGTGAGAGAACAGGTTTAAACATAAGGAAGTCTTACAGGGAATTGCCCTTTCACAAGGGAGCAATCCCTCTGGAACATCAAGTTAGTAATCTAAACTATACTTTACTATTAAAACTACTCATGCTTAAAATAAGTTGTCTTAGTCATTAATTAAATCATAAAACCACTGAATAAACTAACTGACATCTTTGTAAAATGAGGACTTAATTATAAACTTTAATCTTGGCAATGCTTCTTGAATGAAACTTAAAACTGTGACCCGTAAATGTGTATACTCAATAAAAGGTAACCTTCTCACTTATTAGCAACACTTCTCCCACTTAAGGGGTTTCCTTTCCTGAAGCTTTTGGCACATCTGACCCACTGTCTACTTTATTGGTCCTGAGGAGACATATGTACTTTTTAAAATATGGATTCAACACTCAGAAGCCTCTCAAGTGACTTATAACTCAAAACTTATGTTTAATCAGAATTTCAACTTGGAGGAATAAAAGAAATGTTAAGTGGCAGTATGACACACTCCTTCTCACCTGTAATTTAATTTTTTTCTTTTTTACTATGAGCTCATAACGTTTATTACCTTTAGCAAAAATGAATTAGAAAAATCTTATTTGCCTGCTGCAATATCCCTTCACACTTAACACTCTGCTGGGAAATGGACTGTCTTAGAGGAAGTACTTTTGCATTGAGGTGATCTGAGGCTATAGCACAAGATGCCACCTGCCCTAGTCCCTGCTCATGCCTTCTGAGATCTTCTTTAACAGCAATCCCTAAAAACAATAACTCTATAATGCAGCCTATCCTAGGGTTTTACTTAAGTTAGTAAAAGTAGTGGAACTTTGCTAATACTCCCCAAAAGCATATAATGGCTCTTAAAAAATAGATGTTTTTTTGAAAAAAATTTGCTCACATAGATTACTTGTTAGGTGAGAATTGGACAGGATGTCTTCCTCAGCAGTTATGCAGGCTCCCAAGTGGATAGAGGTTCTGCCATCTTCAACAAATGTTTTCAAGGATACCCTGTGAGCCACCATCCTTTCAGCTTGAAGGGAAAAGTGCATTGAGGAGAATGTGAGGTAGATTTTCATAGACCAGTCTTTGTAGTACTGCATACCATTTTTGCTTCCCTTCCATTGGCTAATCAGTCACATAGCCATAGTTAAGTACAAGTGAGGCAGGAAAACATGCTCTGACTCCATGTCTGGGAAGAAGAGACATTCATGGATTTGGGTGAGCAGCTGGTTGTTTCTGCCATACCCATTCAAGTTCATTCAATCTTCACTGGTGCAAAAAAGGAATACCTTATGCTTGGACAGATCTTAGGAAAGTTTGGTCTTCTAAAAAAAAGAAAAAAGAAAAGGAAAGAAAGAAAGGAAAAAAAGAAAGGAAAGAAAGAAAGAAAGAAAGAAAGAAAGAAAGAAAGAAAGAAAGAAAGAAAGAAAAGAAAGTTTGGTTTTCTGAAATGAGATTCATTTAGTCAACTTCCTGGATTTTAATTCAAGAAAGTAGACCTGATTTCTCTCAATGAAATTGAAACCATTGTTATCAAACACGTAACTTCCAAAAGATGTAATTTACAACAGATTTTACAAAATTTATGATCATATTTTCTATGTCTGGACAAAGTCAACCACCTCTATCCCTGTGAAAGCCTGTCTTCTTCTATCATATCTTTTACTGATCATTTTAGAGCTAGGTCAAAAATTTAAGGTCTATAGTACTGGCTTGAGTTTCTGGGTCTTAAAACTCACCAGATTTCCCAACGGGATGCTTTTATTCTTTCATTCGGGAAGAGTTTTACTGTCCTTGGGATGTGAAGGAGTGACATGTTGGTGGGACTGAAGGCCTAGAAGACTTCACACTGAGTTCAGTCTTACATTATTCAAATTGATATGGCTTTCCTGATAGCAAGTTGTGCCAAATTCACTTTCCCCCCTTCTCTTTCCCTTTTATTGTCAGTTTATTTGCTCAGTTGGGAAATAAGGAATACTAAAGCTTAAAAAAGTTTCTTCTAGCAGGACAGATTATCTATTGCCCCAGTGATGACTCCAATCAACAAGGCTTCTGAATAACTGTGTCTTCCCTATTGTTCGCACAGGTAGCTGCTTCAGTGGGGCCTTGACTACACCTCCTGGTATAATTCCTAATAGTGATTCCCCAGAGCCAGATTTTTAGTCCAGATTACCACAAGAAGCCCACTTGTTCTTTGCTTCTGGGCGCTACAGCTATGCACAACTCTTTAAAGAAGGTTTCTTAAGTGGGGTGACCAGTTGTCCCAATTTTCTTGGGCCTGATGGGTCTCCTGGAGCTCTAAAATTGTGAAAATCCCCAGAAAACTGGGATAATTTGGTCCTCTTGTAGTCTTAAAGTCCTCTAGAGCTGCTAGATAACTATAGAAGCACAAACTATACTTTCTTATCCCTCAGCTTCACTTTGCTTACTCTGAGGTGGTAAACCTTAACTCCCTTGGCCCTTGGCTCAGCAGGAAGTAATTCTCAAATTGTGATCCTACACCACCTGCATCAGAATAGGGATGATTTTTAAAATAAAAATCTCAAGGTTCTACTCCAGATCAGCCCCCCAAATCTTAACAGATGGGGCCTCAAATCTTAAATTCCTAATAAGGACACTGTGGTGACATTTGAATGTACCACATTTTGGACTTCATTTCCTTGTGGAGTCCATTTATAGAGTGACAAGAGATTCCCCCTTTCCCACCTGCCTGGATATAGTTTAGGTAACTAGGGCTTGGCAAAAGCCTCGCACTTATTTTTCAAGGCATTCAATTTTATTTAGGAAATATAGGCACTTATGTAAATAAAGCTCTAAGTTATAGTTATACATCAGGGGTTTGCCAAACTCCTCCTCCATACAAGAATTTTTGGTGTATACATGGGATTTCAAATATCTTTGTCTCAGTGCCTCCCCCCACCCACCCTCCCAGGGCAGTCATTGAACTTCCAATCTCCCATCAGGGCTTCCTTTCTCTTGGACATTCCATAGCATTTATTATTAAGATGGACTTTTACTGCAGTCAGCTATACCACCATCAAATCCTCTTGAGGGAAAGCTGCATTTTTTTTTCAATTCCTGCCTATTTTCTTTGCCATTTTTTTTCTGTCTCACAGTAGTTACCCCCAACGAATGCGCTGTCTCACCCTGGAATATGAGATATATGGTCCTTGTCATCCATACATCAGGCATAGTATGTACAACTCTTCTGAGACAACGTAACAGGCCACATCCGCTTCCTTCTTCATAGCCTCTGAGCTGGGTAGTAGGTTTTCTATGAGGGGAGAGGAAGGCAATGATAATCAGGTTTCAACTTCTTTCCTTAATTGCCAGGTATTAGCTAGAACTTTCCTTTGCTGGACAGCACACTCTCCCCAATTTTCATTTGTTTTCTTTTAAGAAAAGCCTGTTGGAAATAAACAGCCTGTTGTGTCATAGTAGATCTGTCCACTAGATGGCACTCCTAGGTTAACTTTGTTTTCAGTTTCCTTCAGTGCAATGGGATTTTCACATTGAAGCAGTAACAGAGAGGCCCATGATTTATATTTCATGATTTACTTGGTTGTTTCAGGAGTTTAGGCATATTGTACTGTTGAAACTGACGTATACTGTGGTATATTGGGGGGTACATTATAATATAGGCAAACAATGATGAGATAAATGCTATTTGTTGCTGCAGACCAAAGAGCTCAGAAAGAGAGGGCCTCTTCCTGAAAAGATGGAGCTTGAACCTTGCTGTATCTTTCACTCTATTTCCACCGGTATCAACTCCTAATTAAGCAGCACACCAACCACCCTGTACCTTTGCACTGGGCCTTTTTTCTTGACCCTCTCTACTTATACAAACTAAGTTATTATAATAACATTGGTTGTACTTTGTATTTGTTGTTCCAGTTCATGACTAATTAAATAAAAAATAGATATATTTCCAGAAGAAGGTATGCCTGGCATTTTGGAGGAAAGTGATTTTTAATTTTAAATGCCCTGTCCAAATTAGTAAAATGACATTTAGCAAGTACCAGTAATTACAGGAAGGAGAAAGAGAAGTAAAAAGAGAGAAAAAAAAAACGAACAAACCCTGAATAATAACCATATACAAGTAGAATTCAAGGTATAAAAAGAAGAGATGGTCTTAGTTGGATGCCCCTCTTATGAAAGTGGTGTTGGGTGCCTGGGTGGCTCAGATGGTTAAGCGTCTGCCTTCAGCTCAGGTCATGATCCCAGGGTCCTGCGATCGAGTCCCACAATGGGCTCCCTGCTCAGCGGGGAGCCTGCTTCTCCCTCTGCCTCTCTCTCTCTCTCTGTTTCTTATGAATAAATAAATAAAATCTTAAAAAAAAAGTGGTGTTGACTTGAAAGAAAACCAATCTCAAAGTAGGTTGGTAAATGCTTTATTCATTGTGTTCCTGAGGACTATGGCCTGGGAGACAGTTTCAGATTCCTTGGAAGAACTGCTCTGAAGCTTGTTAGATACAGGGGATATTCTATACAAAAGGGGAAGTGGTATACATGCTTGTGAGCAGTTCTTCCAACACTTGTGTCTTCATGTTTCAGTAGGATCTCAATTAGTGTGAAGCATTAGGATTTTTTAAAATTAGTCCTCTTAAATAGTTGTAAGTAAATAAACATATCATCACAACATAAAAAATTATAAATTACCAAGTACATTGAAAAAATGACTTGCTATAATGTTTTCCTGTTTTTGTTAGAGTGAAGCTTTGATTGGGTTGAAGGGTAGATTTATATTATCGCTCAAAAAAGGTTGCTTTTAGAGTCTCCAAAGAACAAACTAAAGTAATACTATGAAGTATGGACACCTGCATAGCACAGATTTTGCAATGATGTAAACTTCCCTTTATTTCTGGCCACTTTTATGTCTTACAATGGCATTCTGAATTCCTGCCACTCCTAAAACAAGGCAAGTAAGTTGATACCATCTGTAACTTTATTAATAATTTTTATCTGATTTATTAATATGCTAAGTAGAACCACTTACTGGAGTCAAGATTAAAGAACACTGAAACTGGGGTGCCTGGGTGGCTCAGTCGTTAAGCGTCTGCCTTCGGCTCAGGTCATGATCCCAGGGTCCTGGGATCGGGCCCCACATCGGGCTCCCTGCTCCGCGGGAAGCCTGCTTCTCCCTCTCCCACTCACCCTGCTTGTGTTCCTTCTCTCACTGTGTCTCTCTCTGTCAAATAAATAAATAAAATCTTAAAAAAAAATAAAAAAATAAAGAACACTGAAACTAAGCATATCCAGAGTGGTAATCTTTGAAAATCTTCCAGAGGCCAGAATTCAGCAGAATTAGGAAAATGCAGGAAAAAAAAACAAAACAAAACCCTTTAGTTTAATTGTTTTGAGTGAGATTTTGCAGAGATATGAGTATTAGAATCGTTTGACTGGTATGACCTCAGGGGGAGCTTCTCAAATTTTTTAAAATATCAGATTTAAGGCAAATTAGTATATGTGCTGCCAAAGCGAGCACAGATTTAAGGCAAATTAAAAGTCATACTTAATAAAGCCAGAAAGAACCTTAGCATTTCATTAATCCAAGAGACAGTTGTAATTTTTGCTGAGTACAAAATTAGTACCAATGCTTCTTTTCTTCAGGAAATATTGCCAATAGCTACCAGTAATTGCACATTCCTTATAGCTCTGGTCTCAAAGGCTTAACTACTTATAACAATGATTGATAGTGTAGAGAATTTTCCAATTTTCCTTTCAATTTTAGAGATAGCACAAAAACCAATCTATGTATAATTATTAATGAGCAGCACATTTAAATGTAAGCCACAACTTAAATGAAAATTTTAAACAAATAAGAATGACAAAATGTATTTCATATCTTTCTTCAAATTCTTCACTTTACCAATGTCTACAAATGTGCCTTAGTTTTCATTTTAAGTCTGCATTAGATGCCAAATTCAACAAAGTTGGTTGAATTTTTTTTTAACCAAAAGACCTTTAAGATTTTATACTTAGGTTTGGATCTATTGCTTTAGACTTCAGGTTGGCATATGTAGTCCTTATTTATTAATTGTCCTATAACCATCTGCTTAGAAATGGAGATGGAAGTAAAAAAGGAAAGGAGGGAGGAAGGAAGGAAATGAAAAGAATAAAAGAATTAAAAAGAAAAAAATGGATGAAAAGAGGGAAAAGAAAGAATACATTGAGTTCTGCTGTTTCTACCTCATTCTTCTCCCTCACCTCCTGGAATATGAATATAGAAAGAGCCTTAATTAGGAGTGGACACATTAATTAATAATCGGGTTACTTACTTTACACAGTAGCAAGCCCCTCAACCTTAGGACTCTTTACATGGATGATTCACAAGAATGTTAAATAGGTAAATTATAAATGTAACTAAACCATAAATACATAGATGCTGCTAATTTGTATAAATCTTCTAATGAGGTGTTTTCCTTAGTCTGCATCAAATAGTTCACAAAAAGCCCTCATAGCTAAGAAATGTGTCTTCTGAGCAATGGCTACTTCAAATCCACTTATAAATAAATTCATGGAGGGAGAGAGGAGCTAAGATGTCAGAGTAGTAGGAGGGCCCTAGGCGTGCCTATTCCCTTGAACACAACCAGATAAATATCAAATCATTCTGAATACCCAGGAAATGGGTCTGAGGACTGACAGAACAAACTGCGCAACTAGACGGAGAGGAAAGACCACCTCATGGAAGGTAGGAGGTGCTTAGATGTGATTTGGGGGGAGAGACAGATCACAGGTGCTGCAGAAGGGATGGAGCCCTGTTTGTGGAGAAAGACAGAGGGAAAGAGAGGAATAGAAAGAGAGAGAGAGAGAGAGAGGAACTCACAGGGGATTGCACAAGGAAAGCACTTCCCCAAAGCCATTGACTGGAAAAATGAGAAAGACTGATTTTCATGTTTTTATAACCAGTGAGGCCCAAAGACAGGAGTTTTAAGAGGTCTGTGGTGTGACCAGTGTGGAACCCTGAGGGCACTTCAGTGCTCCAGTGGAGGAGGGCACAGGCCTGAGAGCAGACAGTGCCATCTGAAGATCTCCTAGGATGCACTGGGAGGGATAGTTCTCTCTTCCTAGAGCATGTCAGGGAGTGGGGGCATTGCCTCGCCAGGGACAAAAGAGCTGGCAGGCGCCATTACTCTGCCCCACCCCTATCAGCACAGAGCTGCCTGCTGAGGGTGCTAGCCTGGACACTGGCTCTCTGCTGTGCTTTACTCCAAACTCTATGCTCCTGTGCTTTGGTGTGACTGCCCCTCTGGGACAAACCTGTATCAGTCCTGGCGTGGCGAGACCCTCCCCCAGAGGACCAGCATGGTTCTGCACCACACCGGTCCCTAAAATTTGGAGTCTTAAACTCAGTGGAAGAACACCTGGGACACACGAGGGGAGATTGTTCACTCTTCTGGGAGGGCTTCCCGGATAGAAGTAGGCATGAACTCCCCTCTCCAAAGATGAGGGAGGGAGCTGATGCCATTTTTCTCCCCTGCCCCTCAGCATAAAGTAACTTCAGTAAACAGCACAGAATTCATACTGCAGGCCTAAACCACTTACACAAGCCCTGCACCCCAGCACTCTGCAGGTGTTGCTTTTCTTGGGGAAGAGTACCCAAGAATCAGTGCAGTGGGCCCCTCGCCCTGGAAAGCAGCAAAAACCCACTGCATGCACCATGTCTACTGACACTGCAAAACTTCAGCTGTAGTGGAAATAACATTAGGTCTCTTTTAACAAGCAGACCAAAGCACACCTCGTTAAAACTCGCCACACTCTGGCCAAGGTCCAAACACTCCCCAAGGCCAAAAGAAACTCTATAAAGAACTGACCTGAGGGAAAGAGCAGCCAAAACACAGCAGCAGAGTGTACTCAGCATATGCCAGAGATACTTCCTGAAGCACCAGGCCTTGGATAGTATATGATCTCTTCTTCATAAAGCCATTACTCTCAGAAGCAGGAAACATAACAGGCCTTCCTAATATGCAGAAGAAGACAAGAGACCTAACAAAATGCCAAGATGGAGGAATTCATCCCAAAAGAAAGAACAAGAAAATGTTATGACCAGAGATCTAATCAAAACAGATATAGGTAATATGCTTGATCCAGAATTTAAAGCAACAATCATAAGGTCACTAGCTGGGCTTGAGGAAAGCATAGATGACATCAAGGAGTCCCTTACTGCAGAGATAAAGGACTTAAAACTAGTCAGGCCAAAATGAAAAATGCAATAACCAAGATTCAACACTGACTGTAATGACCACAAGGATGGAAGAAGCTGAAGAACAAATAAGTGATATAGAAGATAAAATTATGGAAAATACTGAGGCAGAAAAGAAGAGGGAAAGAAAAATATTAGATCACGAATGTAGACTTAGGAACTCAGTGACTCCATAAAGCATAATAACATTCAAATCATAGGAGTCCCAGAAAAAGAAAGAAAAGGGGGAAGAAAGTTTATTTGAGGAAATTATAGCTGAAAACATCTCTAACCTGGAAAAGGAAACAGACATCAAAATCCAGGAGAGAACTCCCATCAAAATCAATGAAAACAGGCCAACACCGAGCCATATCATAGTTAAATTTGCAAAATATAGAGATAAAGAAAAAAATCCTAAAAGCAGGCAAGACAAAAGAAGTTCCTAACTTACAAAGGAAGACAAATAAGGTTAGCAGCAGATCTCTCCACAGAAACTTGGCAAGCAGCACGAAAGTGGTATGATATATTCAATGTGCTGAATGGGAAAAATCTGCAGCCAAAAATAGTCTATCCAGCAAAGCCATCAATCAGAATAGAAGGAGAGATAAAGAGTTTCCCAGACAAACAAAAGCTGTAGGAATTCGTGACGACTACACCAGCCCTGTAAGAAATATTAAAGGGGAGTCTTTGTGGGAAAGAAAGAGCAAAAGCAACAAAGCCTAGAAAGGAACAGAGAAAATCTTCAGAAACAATGACAAAACAAGTAATAAAATGGCACTAAATTTATATCTATCAATAATTACTCTGAATGTAAATGGTCTAAATGCTCTAATCAAAAGACTTAGGGTGTCAGAATGGATTAAAAAACAAAAACAAAAACAAAAAACCAAGAGACTCATTTTAGATCTAAACATATGTGCAGATTGAAAGTGAGGAGATGGAGAACCATATGTTATGCAAATGGACATCAAAAGAAGGACAGAATAGCAATACTTACATCAGACAAACTAGATTTTAAACCAAAGACTGTAACAAGAGATGAAGAAGGGCACTATATCATAATTAAAGGGTCTCTCCAACAGGAAGATCTAACGATTATAAATATTTATGCCCCAACTTGGGGGCACCCAAATATACAAAATAATTAATAACAAATATAAGGAATTCATTGATAATACAAAAGAGTAGGGGACTTTAACACCCACTTACATCAATGGACAGATAATCTAAACAGAAAATCAACCAGGAAACAATAGCTTTGAATGACACCCTGGACCAGATGGACTTAACAGATATATTTAGAACATTTCATCCTAAAGCAGCAGAATCCACATTCTTTTTGAGTGCACATGAGAGATTCTCCAGAATAGATCACATACTAGGTCACAAATCAGGCCTCAACAAGGACAAAAAGATTGAGATCATACCGTGTGTATTTTCTGACCACAACACTATGACACTTGAAGTTAAATACAAGAAAAAATAAAGATTAGAGCAGAAATAAATGATATAGAAACAACAACAACAAACAGTAGAATGGATCAAGGAAACCAGAAGCTGTTTCTTTGAAAGAATTTATAAAAATGATAAAACCTTAGCCAGACTATTCAAAAAGAAAACAGAAAGGACCCAAATAAATGAAATCATGAATGAGACAGGAGAGATCACAACCAACAACACATAAATACAAACAATTAGAATATTATAAAAAATTATATGCCAACAAATTGGGAAATCTGGAAGAAATGGATAAATTCCTAGAAACATACAAACTACTAAAACTGAAACAGGAAGAAATCAAAAACTTGAACAGACCCATAACCAGCAAAGAAATTGAGTCAGGAATTAAAAATCTCCCAACATACAGAAGTCCAGGACCAGATGGCTTCCCAGGGGAATTCTACAAGACATTTAAAGAAGAGTTAGTATCTATTCTTCTCAAACTGTTCCAAAAAATAGAAATGTAAGGAAAACTTCCAAACTCATTCTATGAGGCCAACAATACCTTGATTGCCAAACCAAAGACCCCACTAAAAAAGGGAATTACAGGCCAATGTCCCTAATGAATATGGATACAAAAATTCTCAACAAAATCAAATCCAACAGTACATTAAAAGAATCATTTGCCATGATCAAGTGGGATTCATTCCTGGGCTGCAAGCGTGGTTCAATATTCACAAATCAATGTGATATACCGCATTAATAAAAGAACAGATAAGAACTATATGATCCTCTCAATAGATGCAGGAAAAACATTTGACGAAGTACAGCATCCATTCTTGATAAAAACCCTCAACAAAGTAGGAATAGAGAGAGCATATCTCAACATCATAAAGGCCATATATGAAAAACCCACAGCTAATATCATCCTCAATAGGGAAAAACTGAGTGCTTTTCCTCTATGGTCAGGAATAAAACAGGGATGACCACTCTCCCCATTCTTATTTAGCATAGCACTGGAAGTCCTAGCCTCAGCAATCAGACACCAAAAAGAAATAAAAGGCATGCAAATCAGCAAGGAAGAAGCCAAACTTTCACTATTTGCAGATGACAGGATACTCTATGTGGAATACCCAAAAGACTCCATCAAAAAATTGCTAGAACTGATACATGAATTCAGTAAAGTTGCAGGATACAAAATCAATGTACAGAAATCTGTTGCATTTCTATAAACCACTAATGAAGCAGCAGAAATAGAAATCAAGGAATTGATCCCATTTACAATTGCACCAAAAATCATAAGATACCTAGGAATAAACCTAACCAAAGAGGTAAAAGATCTGTACTCCAGAAACTATAGAGCACTGATGAAAGAAATGGAAGAGGACACAAAGAAATGGGAAAAAAAATTCCATGCTCATGGATTGGAAGAACAAATATTATTAAATTGTCTAGAATACCCAAAGCAATCTACACATTTAATGCAATCCCCATCAAAATGCCACCAGCATATTTAACAAAGCTAGAACAATCCTAAAATATATATGAAACTACAAAAGACCCTGAATGGCCAAAGCAATCTTGGGAAAACCAAAACAAAAACAAAGTTGGAGGCATCACGATTCCAGATTTCAAGCTCTATTACAAAGCTGTAGTCATCAAGACAAGTATGGTACTGGCATAAACACAGACACATAGATCAATGGAACAAAATAGAGAGCCCGGAAATGGACCCTCAACTCTATGATCAACTAATCTTCAACAAAGCAGGAAAGGATATCCAAAGGGGAAAAGAAAGTCTCTTCAACAAATAGTGTTGGAAAAACCAGACAGCAACATGCAAAAGAATGAAACTGTATCACTTTCTTACACCATACACAAAAATGAATTCAAAATAGATGAAAGACCTAAATGTGAGACAGGAAACCATCAAAATCCTAGAGGAGAACACAGGTAGTAACCTCTTTGACATTGGCCGTAGCAACTTCTTACTAGGTATGTGTCTGGAGACAGGGGAAACAAAAGCCAAAATGAACTACTGGGACTTCATCACAATAAAAAGCTTCTGCACAATGAAGGAAACAATCAACAAAATTAAAAGCAACCTTTGGAATGGGAGAAGATATTTACAAATGACATATCTGATAATGGGTTAGTATCCAAATCCATAAAGAACTTATCAAACTCAACACCCCAAAACAAACAATCCAGTTAAAAAATGGGCAGAAGACATTTATAGACATTTTTCCAAGAAAAACATATAGATGGCTAACAAACACCTGAAAGGATGCTCAATATCATTCATCATCAGGGAAATACAAATCAAAACTATGCTGAGATACTACCTTGAATCTGTCAGAATGGTTATAATTAACAACAAAGGAAACAACAGATGTTGATGAGGATGCAGAAAAAGGGGAACCCTCTTACACTGTTGGTGGGAATGCAAACTGGTGCAGCCGCTCTGGAAAACAGTATGGAGTTTTCTCAAAAAGTTAAAGATAGAGCTACCCTGCAGTCCCGCAATTGCACTATCAGGTATTTACCCAAGGATACAAAAGTACTGATTTGAAGGTATACCTGCGTGATGTTTATAGCAGCATTATCAACAATAGCCAAATTATCGAAAGAGCCCAAATGTCCATCAACTGATGAATGCTTAAAGAAGATGTGGTATATATGTATGTGTGTGTGTGTAAATATATATATATATATATATATATATATATATATAAAATGAAATAATAGTCATCCAAAAGAATGAAATCTTGTTATTTGCAATGATGTGGATGGAACTAGAGTGAATTATACTAAGTGAAATAAGTCAGAGAAAGACAAATATATGTTTTCACTCCTATGTCGAATTTAAGAAATGAAGCAGATGAGCATAGAGGGGTGAAAAGAGAGGCAAACCAGAAAATAGACTGTTAACTGTGGAGAACAAGCTCTGAGGGTTGCCAGAGGGGAGGTTGGCAGGGGGATCGGTTAAATGGGTGATGGGTATTAAGGAGGGCACAAGTGATGAGCACTGGGTGTTATATGTAAGCGATAAATCATTAAATTCTACTCTTAAACCTAGTATTACCCTATATGTTAACTAACTGGAATTTGATAAAAGGTCAAAACTAAAAAATGAATGAATGAATTCATGTACATAGGATATATCATGAGTTTTATAAGCTAATGCTCTTGGACAAAAAGATTGATTCAAAGGACCATCATGCCCCCCAGCATCCCTGGTATCATTGTAGAAGAAACAATTGTCTGGGACCGCTGTAGGTATACCTGAGTTCTTGATAGCAGCCAAGTTAAACTGTTCTCAATCTTCTAAATATTTATTTCTTTAGCTCATATTTTCAGAAGAAATTTGCCACATTAAGGAGAGTATGAGCTAGTAGAAATTGTCATCCCTTTCAGATCCAATTCCTTTTTGGAACAAATACCCTAAAATTAAATTAATTGGTAATATATCTCATCTACAAACATAACTTGTAAATCTACATAATGCCCATTCATGATAATAAAATACAACGAAAGGATAGATGATAAAATGATCTGTATTTCCATATGTTAATACTCAGGCACAAGTGTCCTAGAAAACAATCTAGTTAGATACTTGCACTTAAACACAAAATCATCATAATGCAACAGCTAAACAATGCAAACTAATACAAGGGCTTTGTTTTGGCAAGTAAATAACAATTTTGATCAATGTCATGATTGTTGAAAATGGTGAACAAATCTTAATAAGGCTCCAGAAAAAAAATAAAAGTACATTTTTTTCCTTATTATGCAGGACTTGCATTCCTGGAAAAGTCAGTGTGTATTTAAAAGTATTTTTTAAATGTTAGGTCTTTTTTGCAAAGTAGAGTTGGGTTCATGTAGGAAAATACATACCAAATAATAGCAGCATAAGACCACTAGGTTTCTCACAGAGGGAAATACCAGCTTTCTGAGTTGGAGGTTTATCTCTTAACTTCAGACACTTGGTAATGCTGGGAGAAGGCGAGGACAACAGACATGAGAATGAAGACGAAGAGTAGCACAGCTGCTGGTTTTCTCATCATCATGATGGCTCTCAGACCCTAAATTGGTCTCCTTCTTAGTAACACAGGTTGGCTCCTGGCACAAGGCAGAGAGGGTACTTAGGTCAAGTCAGTTGTCCTTGAACAATAGTTGTCCTTCCAAAGAGCTGAATATGGCACTACTAGTTAAATAAGTAGTACTGGGTCACTTTTCCAAGATGAGTTAGCTACCCAAATTAGAAATTTCTTAGAGAATAGAATGGAGAGTGTTGCTAGCTCCAAACAATCTATCACAAATAAAGAGGTGATTCTATATAGTAACTTAGAGTTTAGGCAAACCTGTTTTCAAATCTTAACTTTGCAAACGACTGAATAATATTCAATATTTACTTAATCACTCTGAAATTTCCTACCTTTACTTTATGGGGCTGTCATAAGGATTAAGCAAATTGTAGTAAGTGGAAGCTAACCTTCTTCATTCTTTCTGTTCTCTCATAAAATATCCCAAGAACAGAAATAGGAAAAACTCAGCAGGGATGTAATGACAGGAAACATAAGACAGAAGGAAAATTAAGTACTCCTGGCAGAGCAGAAAGAAAGGAGAAGTGTCAAACTGGAAAGGAGATGATAAGTTAAGACTTAATTTCACTCCCAAAACAAAAAAGATTTTGTTCTTTTATTTTTCCAGGTAGGAATTGACTGGAACTATTGTTGCTTCTATGAAGGAGACTACAGGGAAGTCATTGTTCTCACCATTTACTGAATAGATTTCATATGTATTCCTTTTTATTTAATTTTATTTTTTTAATGGATTGAAAGGAATAAAGATATTTGGGAATACTCTGGTTAGATTAACAACACTGTGGATGTGGCAACATTTTACAGTATCTAGTTAATCTGCTTAAATTTCCCAATTTAAAATTGACATTGGCAGTAAGAAAGATATTTTATATAAATAGAAAGTTAAAATTTCCTGATATTATAAAAATAAACATTGACATATATGCTTAGAATTGGGGGGAAAAGTATAAATCATGATTAATTATGCCCTAACAATAATAGTGAATTCTGCCCTAAAATAAAATTTGTGATTATTTGAAAGGGAAACCTTCTTGATGCATTTGTTCATTTATTTTAACATAATTATTAATTTCCTTTTCAAGTAAAAAAATTAAATTCCTACTCTAGTTTAGGCCCTGTGCTAAGTGTTGGGAATCCAGTTGATAAATAAGGTTACAATACCAGCCTTCAGGGAAGTAACATTCACTACTAAGTACACTCTAGAAAAACAAAACAGTGGTGGATTTTTACATGGGGTTTACCCACATTTCATGTTTTCCCTGCTTTTCCAGTTTTGCTTTTTGCATTATATATCATTCATGTAAGGACTAGGCATAAAATTCCTTTAATTACTAAAACACATTTTAATGAAAATGAAACCTCACAAAATAAAAATAAAGTGGTTTACTTAAAGGTTCCCCCCGCCCCACCCAGGGCTAGAAAGTAAAATTGTCAGGTAATTTGTCATGTGCACCAATCTTCATGGTGAATTTGGCCCAGCAGTCTACCTATTTCTTATGGCTCATAGCACGAAATAATTTCTATCCAAAATTATGAGGAAATTTTAAAGACTGTCAAACATCCTTTTTGGAAATCCGTGCTTTTAAGTGTTTGAACATCATGCTGCGATGTTCACACTGTGCTGATTTAACGATGAATGAACTCTGAAGTACCTTGGTTAGCCCTCACTCTGATGCTTGGAACTAATAATTCACTTCAGCGGTGTGACTAGAAATTTAAGGCCTTCAAATAAAAATGAAGACTGATTCTAGTTCTTACTCAGAACTTACAGTGGGCTCTCTTCCATCCTTAGTCCCAAACCAGAGCAGGAAGTTAGATGTGATGTGGTTCCTGAGAGATCTGAAGTTTCTAGCTGACTGATTTTTAAATGGCAAACTTAATTTTACCCTTCACTTCAATCTGAATTTCATATTGAATAACACATGGGGGACTAAATAGGAAATGTACTGGAAATCATAGATTTGGTCTCAAATGAACCTTTTAGATATTTGTTAAATTCTTTAATTTCATCAAAAACAAGTGGCTCAGGAAATGTCCAAGATGAAATTGGGACTGATAAAAAAATGTTGCTTAAGTTCAAATGAAAATGGTCTACAGTATACACTTGTTTCTAGAAAAGTTACTGTTCATAAATCTTTGTCTTCCTCTAAAGAGCCTCTATAAATGACCTCTCATTCTATGTCCCTAAAATACATTATCAAATTTCTATCCTATGTAGTTATTTAACTTGACAGTCATTGAAGTCTTAACATATAAAGCAGAGTGCTAGGCATTGGAGTCCCCAAAATGACTATGATATGATCCTTTTTTTTTAATTTGGTCACAGGGTATCTGGATTTAATAAGGGACAGATCTGTCTCCTGAAATCACATTAAATAAGCACTTTCTATCTATAGAGAGTAACAGCTCTGAAAAGTCAAGGTAGAAGTTCCTCAGGCTCTATACGAACATTTAGGTAGACGTAGTCATTAGCATAATAAAACAAATGTATTTTGATTTTCTTCTGGTTGTTGGCACATGCTGCTGTTTTAAAGTTAGGACTACCTGTTTTCCCAGACTTTCCAGGGGATTGCTTAGTAGCACAGTGTTCCCACAGCGATGCCCAAGAGCCTGGGCAGCACCCTTGCTAGAGCCGTTGGTCCTCAACCCCAACTGCACATTAAAATAATGTTAAAATATAAATATAGCTTTAAAAAATAAAACCTAAGATAGCTTTAAAAAATACCAAGGCCTAAAACCCACTCTAGATTAAGTCAAAATCTGTGGGGTTTGGACGATGGGAACTACTCTCTGTTTATTTCCTACGGTGATTTTAATGTGCAGTCAAATTCAGAAATACCACCATAGACATTTTCTGTATCTAAATCAGATCACTAATTAAAGTGTTACAACAGAAAGGCCATGTGGGAAGTGAGTGTTTCATCATATTATATGTTACATAAATCTTACTCCAAATATCTTCCCTCCAAACTATGGAGGACCAGGCTAATCTCTTTAAATTCAGCTGCATTGCTGGAGGCTTGAGGTCTACTTACTCTAACTTGTCACATGATGTAGGTATCATATCTGTAGCATCCATGACCTTTTTCACATTGACAGTTCACTGCCTCCCAAGGTAGCTTATTATATTTGTGGGAAGATTTAGCCATCAGAAAACTCTTCTTCCTTATCTCAAACTGAAATACTTGTCTATAATTTCACTTGTTAGTACCGAAATCCATTTTTTTGAATGTATCTTAATTTCTCTGGTGACCATTAAGATAGTTGAAGACAGTCATCAGAACTTGTTTATGTCTTCTTTTCTATAGATGAGATATTCTTTGTGCTTTCAACTTTCCCCTTTAGATGTCTGGTGGTTTGGAAATGTGGTTACAAATTCTTTGACATTTTTATCCATCCAGAAATGGGGTGCTTATCTGAGTGAGTCTGGCTGAGCTCCTGACTGAGGGTACAATTGCTTTGATGCTCTATGAAGTACAAGGTTGGGTCATTAAAAGCCATGCAGTGGCTTCCTCCTTGTTCTGTTGAATCCCTGATCCAAGCACGTAAGAAGTCCGATCACTCTGAGGCTGTCATGCTGATGAAATGACAACCAGGAGCTGTGGTCAACACTCCCAGCTGAGCTCCACCTTTCCACTCTCCCCAGGAAGGCCCCCTCCACTCCCTCCATGTCGGCCAGATCTCACTGAGTGTCTGCAGGCATTGCTACATGGGACAGAAGAAACCCCAGCTGGGTTCTATTGAAATTCTCAGAGACATGAGATATAATATGATTGTTTTAAGCTACTTAGTTTTGAAGTTGTCACTCAACAATGAACAGATGTAAAATGGTACATTTGTTACAAGATACGTGCTTTAATTTGTTGTGCATCTTCTTACGCACCCATTTGAGTACAGATCATGTCAAAAAAGAAAGCGTTCTCCTCTTTGTTTATACGCCAGGATGCAGTTTGACACAAGACGTTTTCAGCCAACAAATAAAGTATGTCACTTCAGCTTTGTTCTGACAGTCACTGAGAAGTATCCATTGTTTGTTTTTCTTAAATTCTGTGGTTTTCTTAATTTACCTTTATTTGATGTTCTGTGTCATGGACTTGAGTTTTAGCTTGTGAGGACAGAAAGACAAGAAGAAAGAAAGGCCACAGTATTTAGGACAGTTTTTCTGAATATAATTTAGATGCTCTAAATTCACTGTTAAGTATTATCTCACTTAACTTAAAAGGAAAATGTGATGTCTCTGGGATTGAAAATAAATTTTGATTCCTTATCTTTAGTCTTGATATATATGCTACATATAAATGGTCATAAGAAATAAATTTACAATCAGTTGAACAAGTGCATAAGGAGTTTCACTTGATCTTAGCCAAAAGGCCGAGAAGCGATTGTGAATAAGGAGTTTCAAATTTAGTAAATATTTAAATATTTGCTACAACCATTTTTATAAAATATAGCAAAAATATTGTTCTATGGGAAGTTGAATTTTAATTTCTAACTGATGATTTAATGAATATACACTCATGCAAACAGACACACACAGGTACACATGCACACACAGAAATTTAGAATATATACGAGAAAAAACAATTTGTGCTATTATTTTTTTCTCCTAGAAAATACCTGCCTTTGATACATTTCTAATTGTACCACTAGATGGAGCTCCTTGTTAGAAAGTTAGCTACCTCTTAAACCAAAGAGCTCCTGGGGGGGGTGCGGTGCAGGGTGGAATCTGTCTATCTATCTATCTATCTACCTACCTACCTATCTCTCACCTATTGAGCATGGGGGAATAAATATATATGTTTATAATATCTATGGATTTCCTGTTATACATGCCTCTGAAAATATTAAAAAATTACTCAACTTTGAGAAAATTTTATTAAACATTTAGTTATCCAAAAGTTGAGTAACCCCATAACCCATCTGGGAGTGAGATTACATATGAATATTTGAACACTAACAAATTTCAGAAGACATTTCAACTGCCCTTGGATTAATCCTCAGGAATAGTCTGAAAATTTTTGGTTCCACAGAACATGCATCTTTTATTAATTTCACAGACAATACTATTGTAGTGTCCGGAGTGTATATATTCTATTCTTGTAAAAATACACTCTAAAAAATTACAAATTACAATGACAGGCTATAAGAAGATGGTTGATGGAGTTTTGTGGAACTTTCTGTGAAAAACATAAGCAGGTAATCAGCACAACGGGGCACTGTGTTCTCAAGAAGTAAGCAAGCATCTGATAGAGACATACCTGTTGATCTTTGTTCCTAGGAGTTTGCATATTCTTACTGTATTATGTGATCAAGAGATAGCATAAAAATATAACTTAATAGAAAGAAGTAGTGGATGAAATTAGATTTTGGTCAAGATACCAGTACTGAGCAAACCTGATCCAGGAAATGCTTGTACATCAGAGAGTTACCTTCACTTGCTCAATCAAGGATGGATTCCAAGCCCAGAACAAGGTTACAGCCCAGCAGGGGGAGAAAAAAAAGTCTTATCCAGCTAACCATTTATTCATCCATCCCAGCAATGATATCATTTAGGACCTATTGGAAGGTGCTATGCTAGCTCATGAGAGTGATAAGTACTATTCATGATAGATGCTACATTAGAAATATGGATAAAGTCTGATGAAGTAGAGGAGGGATTGACAAAAGGTGCCCAGATTGGTAGTGAAATGCTTTATCCAGAAGAGGATACTTGAACAGACTCTGGAAGCATATTTAAAGATATTAGCAAGAAGGAGGTATTGGGGGTGGTAGAATTGGGTTTCATTGACTTAAGTATGGGTATAAAGTGAAATGAGATTTAATAAAGTGAGGTTTAAAAATAAAATGTGAAGGTTGACTAGCTGGCTCAGTTGGTAGAGCATGTGACTCCTGATCTCAGGATCCTGAATTCAAGCCCCATGTTGGGTGAGGAGCTTACTTTTGTAAAAATGTAATAATAATAATAATAATAATAATAATAATAAAATGTGAGACTTAGTAACCATGTTCTCTCTCTTGATATCCTAGCCTGGGTGTAACTATGTAGTAGAGTCAATGGTGAGAGTTCTCGGATAGGAGTTCTCCATCTCTTATTAACTTAGACTGTGTTCTTCATGAGTGCTAGAAGCTATCACTTCTAAATCTGAGATGCTTTTTTCATAAAGTCACAAATGTCTAAGTCCTTTATTCTTAACAAACTCCCACATGTTCAATGATAAGGTAGGAAGAGAGAAAAAAATTTATGTGTGTGAAAATGCTTTAGGACTACCACTTCATGTCCAGATATGCCCAGGGATAGCATATCTCCCTGTGGAAAGAATCGAAGAGAGTGAAGAAGTACAGGTAAGTCAGGAGGAAAAACAGGCCTTGCTTTTGGCTCTGGGAACCCAGAACAACAGGGACAAGGACAGCTCTTCTAGTCTCTCATATAGAACACTGTACTGATTGGGTTTAAAAAAAAAAAAAGAATTAAAACTCACCCAGTTGGAAATGTCTGTTTTTTGTCTGTCAGTGCTGGAAAATACTGGAATTGGAGGTTCCGGTGACAGTGATGAACTGAACTACTAGCTCCCAAGTATACTAGGAAGATAACCATGCTCCCCCAATGCATTTAGAGGAGGCTTTTGACAGAGAGGTTTGGTTTCTTAATTCCTGGATGATGAGACAAAGGGTAGATGAGATGGACATTTGAGAAAGGGAAGTAGAAAGGAGTATCAGGAAGGGAAATGACAGTAAAACAGAGGCTTGCAGAACTTGATTCTGTCTAACTTAATACTCTGCTTAGAGTCCAGTACTAAAGTCTAATAAAATATTTGGTTTGTCTGGCTCCAAAACCAATGCTTTTTTCATTATTACATTAAGTACAAGAAAGAGGTAATTATAACTATAGGTAAGGGGAAAAAAAAGCGATGTTTTATGTTTTATATTGGCAGAAAATCCGGTTATGTTAGCACTTTAATCGGGGACAAAAATGATTCAGAACAAAATTCAGGCTTTCCTTTTTTCCACAGATGCCCTCAAAATAATGCCAGGTTGTTCTAAATAGGTTCTAGGGCCTAATTTTCATTCATCCATTCATTCTCTAGTGTTCATTGAGGCACTGTAATAGAATTCTTAAGGAATCTTGGCTGGCCATGATTCCCTTGGCTTGAAGTATTTCTGATAATTAGCCATTTATGTGCTGTCCTAGGAGATCAAAACATAAACTCTTCCATTATGTCTTTACCTTGTGTTCCTCAAAACACAAATATTCTCAAGTGAAAGTCACTCATTTCCGACATCTTAAGTCATCTATGTAACCACATTTTTAACTGCAATATCGTACAATGAAAGAAATGCTCTTGGGATGAAAATCTTAGAAAAGCATGTAAAAACATACATTTTCAACCCCTTTAATTCTAACCGACAATTTTTTTTTAACAGAGGAGAAAAAGAAATACAATTTTGAAATGATGGTTGTTTAGATGAATCACACTTTCCTTCCTCTTCCCAAACTTTCCTCTATGACTATACAAGATAAATACTGGAAATGACATAGATTTAGTTCCTACACCATGAGGTGAAATGACAAACCTTTGACAAGTGAATTGTCATTCTAGCAAGAATCTGAAGAGTCTAGAGTCTCCAATGTGCAAAATAAAGAATAAGGATAAAGAAAAAAAGTGTGATGTGGACTTATTTGGGATTTACAGTTCACATATTAAATTTAAAAATCACGAGTCACTGTTTTGGGGATCTTACAAGTGGTTGTCTTTATAGACAGAAAGTTAGCAAGTAACCTTTTGTCTTGCTTCTATAATTCATTATTTCCAAAATAATGAAATTACTGTTTGACACGTGCCACAGTTTTTAAAACAATCTACTTATCTGATATATCAGAATAACGATTAAGCACTGTGTCTCCAACCAGGGATCTAAGATAATTTGATACTGACAAGTACTTTTTGTAGTGCAAAGTAAAATTAGTTTGTATTAGATGGTAGAAAGTCTGCCCTTATTTGGGAAGCCATCATTGTAATAGCTGTTTGATGGGAGGAAGTGCTTATTAGAACTGACCCTATATGGCTAGGATATTAAATTTTTTTTAAAGATTATTTATTTATTTATTCATGAGAGACAGAGAGAGAGAGAGAGAGAGAGGCAGAGGGAGAAGCAGGCTCCCAAGGAGCAGGGAGCCCGATGCGGGACTCGATCCCAGGACCTTGGGATCATGACCTGAGCGGAAGGCAGATGCTTAACCATCTGAGCCACCCAGGCGCCCTAGGATATTAAATTAATAGTGAAACCAATCAGCCATCCAACTAAAGAGAAAAAAAATTGTAATGTTATTTTCTTTTTAAATATAATTTGAAGCCATCGAAATTGAAGACTCTCAGAATTAAAACACATTAACAAGTGTGTTTAATGGAGACTAAAATATACAGGGGAAGTGAGCAGGAGCCTAAAAAGCATTTGTAATGCAAAACTACTCTAAACTGGCAACAGGGAACTTCTGCATGGAAATTGGGAAGTGACATTATTTAATGTTAACAAAAGAGATGCCAAATACTTTCTTTACAGAGGCCAAAAAGAAATAATTTGCCATGGAAACCTTACCTGATTCCAGAAAGAGCATGTGTTTCCATTCCAATCAGGAAAACTCTGAGACTCTAAATCTTTGTAGACTGTAAGAGAAATCACATGCCTGTCTTCAGGTCTTGCTTTAATTTTACCAAAAACTTGATTATGCATCAAGCGCTAAGCTAGATAATAGAGACACTCTTGACTTGGAATATAATGTTGGATATACACAGATAGGAAAAAGAAAACGTCGACTTTCTGTGTCCCATCTTCTCATGGACATTCCATCAAATCAGACACCATTGTTGTAGGATACACCATTATTTTATACACAACTAGGAAAGAAAAAGTAATGCCGGTTAAAGTATGACAAGCTAAGATTTGTATAGCTCACTGTAGTTTTAGGGGAAATGTCCCTCTTAAACATGTAAAAAAAATGTGAATTATGGCATGTCTTTGCCACAAGGGAGAATTGAAGGACAAATATATTTGTAGTTGCCAAGCCCAGCACTTTCTGTGGAATGTTCCATAAAACAAGTAGCTAGGCAGAATTTGAATAAGTGTATCTAAGAAACAACAACTACATAGACAACAAAATATTCCATGCTCAAAGAAAGTTTGGGAAATAATGAACTAAATAACATTAAACTCTATTGTAGGAGTCACGGAGCCTTTAACATTTGAGGATCATTGTGAATCTCCAAGAGGTAAATAAAGTGTCTATTGGTTCCCCAAATTACTTGACATAAATAAACCCTCTTTGTTTTGTAGGGCATATTATGGTAGTAGGGCTCACTTGAAAATATTAATGCACTCAGAATTGAATGGCAAACAGTCCAAATTTATTTAAATTGCTTCTCTAATTTTTAGGTTTCTAAGAAATACACAAAGTTAATATATAAGTGAAATTAAGAACTGTGGAGTCCTATGAGTCTGAAACTCCCTACAAAGACTCCTAAGAGAAAATTGCCCTTTACAGGCTTTTCTAGAATGATCCATTCATTCCTACCGAGGCTTCAAAGAACCCTGCTCATTTCAGGTCCAGATAACTGTAGAGTTGAATGTCCTCCAGTTGTCCTAGTTCTGTGGTCACAATGCCACTCAAGTCATTTCTTCTCTGAGATAATTGAAAGGAGAGGGAATAGGGCATGTGTGTAACCAACTGGTTCTTCAGCTGTCTTCCTGGGAAGCCAACATTTTAGGAAAAATAAGGGTACCTTTTCTTTTTTTTTTTTTTAAGGATTTCACTGATTTATTTTTTTAAAGATTTATTTATTTATTTATTTATTTGAAAGAGAGAGAGAGAGAGAGAGAGAGCACATGAGAGGGGGGAGGGTCAGAGGGAGAAGCAGATTCCCTGCCGAGCAGGGAGCCAGATGTGGGGCTCGATCCAGGGACTCCAGGATCATGACCTGAGCCGAAGGCAGTCACTTAACCAACTGAGCCACCCAGGCACCCAAGGGTACCTTTTCTTATCTTTCCATTTCTCTCCAAAAATTTGCATGGTTGTTGGTCCAGAAGAATTCTGAAAGCCCTAAGAAATAGAAATGCTTCGCTTGTTATGATCTTAAGAGAATCCTCAAGGGGCGCCTGGGTGGCTCAGTTGGTTAAGCGACTGCCTTCGGCTTAGGTCATGATCCTGGAGTCCCGGGATCGAGTCCCACATCGGGCTCCCTGCTCAGCAGGGAGTCTGCTTCTCCCTCTGACCCTCCCCCCTCTCATGCTCTCTATCTCTCATTCTCTCTCTCTCGAATAAATAAATAAAATCTTTAAAAAAAAAAGAGAATCCTCAAAGGTAGTAGCCTTGTACCCTTCCTTTTCTCTCTGAAACCTTTAATTCTTTCCCTTCAATTTTTTGTGTGCTGTAAGTAAAATCTATGAAGGGTAAGAATTAGTAGTTTACACACACTTCAGCTTTTCCTAAAACGTACGAAAGTCTAAAATAACTTCTCTCTTAACTCCTCCTTTTCTTTCTCTTTTGAGGGGAAGATTTCTGGAAACTCCAAGTTGGAAAACTTGAGTCATTGCCACAAAACCTCATTGTAAATCCAGCCTCTAGAAAACATTCAATTTTGGCTAAGTCTTCCTAATGTTGTGCTGTGCTTTGAAGAAAATTATCAGGTTACTGAGTTTCTCAGTATTGAAAAACTACTGAAGAGGAAATAATATAAGCAGTTGACATTTCCTTTTGGGAATTGTGCCCAGGATTTAGGAAAATTAATGAGGCATTGAGAAAACATTAATAGGTAATGTTAGTACATTATAGAAATTAACTATGCATTTATTTCCTCAAATGGTACAACAAATTTTGAAAGGTGGAGATTTTAAAGGACAAAGGTCACTGTAGCATAAAGAAAAGTAAGAGTGTGTTATAGAACTCCAAGTAGACTATGGACCTGGAGTGGAATGAGTCATTTTCCTCTCATGAGGGAAGAGTGAACCATTATTATCAAACAGCTCTGTTTCTATGTCCCTCTTTGGCCTTCTACTCCCTCACCTTCCTTCCTGTAAGGGACCTGGAAGGCAATTAGTGTCTGGGTCATTAGTTTCCTTGGTAATATCATGGTTTACATAATTTCCTCTAGTGCAAAATCCTTATTGAAACTCAAGGCAGAGCTGTTTTGCCAGCAACTTCTGAGCCATTGATCATGTACTAAAATCTGTCCTGCTTCTGTAAGGTAACTTTTGAGGATGATGGAGTAAGTATACTTCTAAGCACCTTGTGCCTCCTCGTCTTTGAGTTTGAAAAAAGAAAAGCAGATTCTGTACATAAAATACAGAACATCTTTTTTCTTTCCTGTTGGATCCCTGAAAAGCCAGCACTCCATATTTGAGAGGTTTAAAATTGAGGCTGATAAATGAGGCATCAAAATTAAGGTACACTATGCAAACAATACTTTACACTCAACCAGGTTAATGAAATAAGAGATTCTGTTAGGATCATTTTAATTCCTCAGGATATGTTTATCTTGTTTATACCATAATTTTAATTAGAATAAAGACATTCTTTACATGGTCATCAGTGTAAGTAAATTATTATTTTTTTCTTTCAGAGTTTACATGGATAGTTGCTCTTATCATTCTGAAAAACCTGGACTAAAAGTTAAACTGCTATCATGTAAAGAAATTTTTTAAACAAAAACTCTTCCATTTTTCATTTGTATGGACTGAAATACAAATGACTGAAACCTCCTGAAGAGCTCTACTCACCCAGCACAATTCAGTATGGCTATCAAGGGAATATCTGAAGACACACTTTAAAAAGTGCTTTAAGCCTATAGACATACTTTTGTTTTCCAGAAAAGTCTTGAAAGAAGGAGACAAGTTATTGGATATCAGTCTATTATCATCTGGAGAATATGAGATAAGGTCAAATTTTGTTTCATTTAGAGTTTAAATAATGATTCTCTCTTTTCCCCCTTCTTCTTCACAGTTTGTTCTCTTACAAGCCTAGAGTATAACATTTTATATGGTTTAGCTTATAGAACTCGTCACCTGATGACCTGAACTATAAATTATAGTATGAAATAGCTTTTTCTTGGCCAATCAGAGGAAAAAAAGACAATACCTGCCTTTATTTCATTTTATTCCAGTCTGGTGAAAATTAGATGGAACAAAGGCTTTAGCTCTAAGTGGCCATGATTAGACACAGTCTGCATTGGAAAGTCAGAGGATAAAATTGATGAAAAGCACATTTTGTTATTAGGGGATTTCTGTTCCTAAACACTAATGCATTTAAACAATGATGAACTATGTAAGTACCTAAGTTTATAATAACTATCATTTAAGAAAATGTTTATTTTTATTTGTTTAAAAATTTCATTTATTTACTTGAGAGAGAGGGCACAAGCAGGGAGAAGGAATAGAGGCAGAGGCAGAGGGAGAAGCAGGCTTCCTGCTGAGCAGGGGACCTGATGCAAGACTCCATCACAGGACCCTGGGATCATGACCTGAGTCAAAGGCAGACGCTTAACCGACTGAGCCACCCAGGTGCCCCAAGAAAATGTTTCAATTGTGGTGGCTGTGTGCACATGGAGGGACATCTCCCATGGCAGTTATAACCCCCCACCCCAGTTGAGTACAAGTATGTGCGATAAAAAGGTGTTGTACCTCTGGATTCTATGGACAGCGAATAAAAGATGAGAAACCACTAATCTAGGAAATCACAATGAGATAGCCTCTACTTAAAATCAACTAACTAAATAAATGTAAGGTGTCAGGAAATAGACCTTTGCTTCTCCCCTACCCAACTCACCCATGTAATACAAACAAGTTCAGTGCACTGGGCATTAGAATTTAGTCTATGGTAATTTAGGTCATAGAAAATAGAGGGAATAGAGAATATTATCTGAAGCATATAACCTCTTAGGGGGGAAAAAACCCTAGATATAGTGCAAAATAATGGTCTCTATCTGGAGAGATCATGACTTGATTTGCGTATTTTGCTAGAATTGAATTTTACTAAATTATAGTTTTTAATGTCCATATATTAATAAAGACACCTCATTAGGCTATTTGGTGTGCTTAACATATACTATGACTAACACTATTATTGCCTTCAAATTAAACATAAACACTAGGAGATACTCATCTAAATTGACTTAATCATAGTTTAATTACTATATACCAAGGCACACCCATTACAAAATTCAGACCCAAGTTGGCCAAATAATAGATTACAAATAGAGTGTGATCATACAGGACTGGATAATAAATTCACTTCTTAGATGTTTGAGAAAATATTTTAGAAAAGATTCTTAAGCCAGTTGTGATGAAGAGAAAAAATCCATTTTTCAAATTTAGAATCTTAACTTTCCAGACTCCCATTTTTTTCTAGTCTGATAACCAATTAGTTTAGAACCAAGTGCACTCTTGGCTTTCAGAGTACAAATAGAAACTTGTGACAACATATCATGATACCTGCAGATTCAACAGTTGCATACCTAATTGTTCTCTCCCATGACATCAAAATAAACAGAAATGGAACATTTTTATCCTTCAAAATTGTAAACAAGGAAACTTATGGTGAGAAGTATTCATCCATCATGGGGGATAATCTCCCATAATTCCAAGATCCTCTCTCAATCCTTCTCAAGATGGTAAATGGTTTGAGAGTCACTTTCCTAGTTAGAACAATAAAAAATGTGGGACAAGAGCACTCTCTTGTTAGGATACAGGTTTAAATATATTAGAATCTGAACCATTTTAGCAAGAATGATTTTTATTGTGAGTTCAGTAAGAAAGAGTTTTGGGCTAAGCCCATGCTTTCAATTTAATTCCACAAATGTTTATAGAACACATAGTGTTTCTTAAGCACAGTACTAAAGATGAAAATCAGATCCAGGCAGTAACCTAGAGACCCACTAACCTATGATTTTTCAGTCAGAGTGTTCTTCCTTAAAGCAAAGCTTATTCTCTGAAAATCACCGTCCAGGAAGCTTAAGCACAGAGGGAATTCCAGCATCAAAGTCAGGGCATTGATCTAATGTTCGATACCACTCTGCACACAATCTCAATTTCTTACCTCCAAGTACAAGTTACTCTAGAACCTGGTGCCCCAGTCATCCACATGTCTGCCCTCCAATATCTATCTACCCATTCCCTCTTTTTCTTCTCCACCGCCCTCAAAAATCTTCCTTAAAACCTCTAATCTGATCAGATATTTTCATTACATTGTTCATTTCATCCCAGTTATTAGCTGCAAAAGTCCTACCTTCAACTTAAGACCCAGATGAAGTAATATATCCTTTGGAACCTCTTGCTTCTTCAGGGAACATTGTCCCATTCTCTAAATTTCCACTGTTTATTGCTTATAACACTGCATTTATATTTACCACATTAGGTTGTAATTCAAAGGTATGTAAGTCTTTCTATCTTTAGTACTTAGTAGAGTATCAGGTATGTATTGTCCAAAAAAAAAAAATTGAATGCGATTGAAGATGAGTTTTTTTTCCTCCCCTTAGGGGAACTTATGCACTAATGGAAACACAAGCATGAAAACAAGCAAACAAGACTATAATACAAGGATAAGAGCTTTTATTAAACTCTTCTGCTGTGCCAAATACTGTACTAAAATATTTTTAGGAATTATCACATTGAAACTTCATGCCCATCTTTGAAGTAGGTGTTTATCTTTAAGCCCATTTTATATATTCCCCTGAGTACTTCTCACATGATATTGGCATTTCCTTGTTACTTGTCCATCTATCCCACTCTAGACTATAAGCTCTTTGAGAACATGGACTGTATCTGGCAGTGTTTCATTCACATCTGATATGGTGCCTAATAAATAATCAAAATGTTTGTTGATGCATTGGTCAATGAATTCATGCTCTAATCCAAGGATTCTCTTTGTCCTTTTGTAATCTTTTGAAAGATTATTATAGCACACATTTATACAATGCTTACATGGTGCCAGATGCTCTTCCAAGTGCTTCACAAATATTCCTTCATCAAACCCTCACCACATCCTGTGAACTAGCTTCTCTCACTGTAAACTGGGTAATGTTTTACAGATGAGGAAACTGAGGCACAAATAGTAAAGCAATTTGGCAAAGGCTGTACAGCTAGTTATCTACCTTGGATGCTGCTCTTAAAGATGAACTGAGATAAAAACCTAGACTATGATATCAGCCATATATAACCCACTAAAAGGGCAATTTAGGAAAATTATAAACAGTTTTAGGTACTGTGGTGATCGTTTTTCATTTTCCTTACCTGGCGAAGTCCTTAGCTCATCCTGATCATTTTTCTTCATTTTGGTTCAACATCTGCTTAGCTCTTTATTGATCCAAAGTTAATAAGCTCATTGGAAAAAAGCATATGCTTACTTCCTGAAACTGCCCCTTAAAGAATAGGATCTTGGCTACAAGTACTCAGATTTTAAGGCCTATACTCAGTTTCTGTTCCTAATTACTATCACACAAACCTGTGTAGAGTCAGAAGTGCAGGAAATAGGCTCCTTGGTTTTGTAGATCTTTGCAGTTTTAAACAGGGGAAAAGTAATCTATGCAGATTCTCTACGTCATTCAAAATTTCTTTCTCTTATATAGTTATTTCCTTATTGTTTCACAAGTATTCCCATCTCAAACAAACTCTTTCCCCTTCTGTGTTCAGCCCAGCCAACTGAAAAGTGTATTTTTCTATTTACTGTTACACATCCAGTAACACTGCATGTATATTAATACTCTTGCCCCATATACTATATATCTGGTTTGTGGTTACATTTTTCTCTATCGACATGAACCCATCGATTGAAGAGCAATGATCATGGATTGATTTAGCATTGACACAGTTGATTCCTAATGATTATGAGTAATTTAGAGAGTGGTTCCTTGGCGAGTTATAATTGAATCTTAATCAGTTTTCTTACACCAGAAAACGCATGATGTAGTTATTTAATGACACTCAAAGATATGTTATTATAGAATAATATGATATTTTAATGAATATTTAAAAACCAGTAAGTTCAAAGGTTCAAAGATGTTGGACATACAAGGACCCTACCCAATTTTTGTAATCTTGGAATTAATTTTGAATCTAAAGAAGACTGCATGTACTATTGTGACTCCTTAAATAGTCCTTTATTTGTTTTCTGTGGCTGAATAACACATTACCACAAATTTAGAAGCTTAAAACAACACTCATTTCTTTGTTCATGGTTTTCTGTGTCAGAAGTCCAGCAAGATGGGGCTAGGTTCTCTACTCACTCACAGGGTGGAAATAAAGATGTCATCTGGGCTTGGCTCCCTGATGGGAGGAGCTGGAGAAGGATCTGCTTAGAAGTTCATTCAGGTAGTTGGCAGAATACAGCTCCTTGCAGTTTCAGTACTGAGATGCTGAATTTTTTGCTCTTAAAGAATTTCTAGAAGCTTCTTTCAGGTTCTTCCTATATGTCCCCCTTCATCTTCAAGCCAACAATGCCATATCAAATCCTTCTCCTCTTTCAAATCTCTCATTTCCACTTCTGCAACTAACCAGAGAAAACATAATGGTTTTAAAGGGCTCATGCAATTAGGTCAGAACCACTTAGTTAATTTTCCTGTCTTAAGCTCAGTTGTGCCAAATAACCTAACTTGATCATGGGAATAAAATTCACTATCTTGAGGATGACTCAGGGCCTGTACACCAGAGGTTGGGAATCTTGGAGAAAATTTGGAACTCTGCTTATTACAGTCCCCAAATGGAAAAGGCCATCTCCAGAGGTACAGGTCTGTGATTCAACAGTCTTACACAATTCACAGCACTCACCATAGCACATACCCTCCCCAATGTCTATCTGTACCTCTGAAACAATTAACACATTATATGTTAAAAAAATAAAAAAGAAGAAGATAGCAGGAAGGGAAAAATGAAGGGGGGTAGATCAGAGGGGGAGACGAACCATGAGAGACTATGGACTCAGAAAAAAAAACTGAGGGTTCTGGAGGGGAGGGGGGTGGGGGGATGGGTTAGCCTGGTGATGGGTATTAAAGAGGGCACGTACTGCATGGAGCACTCGATGTTATACACAAACAATGAATCATGGAACACTACATCAAAAACTAATGATGTAATAATGTATGGTGATTAACATTACATAATAAAATTTTTAAAAAATTTTAAAAAAAAGCATACATTATGAGCCGGCTAATGTTTGAGACATTTTACATACTGTATCCAATTTAACCCTTAAATAAAACCCTATGAGATAAAAAAAAAAGAAAGAGAAAAAAGAAAAGGCTGTCTCCAAATTTCAAAGCATATTCTTTTTCTTTCTTATGAGTGAACAAAAGGTTCCTCGTATCTTTTCTGATGGTGCCACGTAGTCATATTCTGACAGCTTTAGGAGTGCTGACATTTTAGGGCTGGCTAATGGTGAATAATATTTCTCTCCATTTATGCATATGTTTGTGTTTTTGATATATACATACACATGAGCATCTGAAGTACTGGTAGCACTTTTAATAAATATTGACAGTTAAAATCTGCTGACATCACAGCTACATGAACTGTGAATAACTAGAGACTTAAGAAAGGACTAGATATATATTAGCAAAATCTATCATTGCTGGAATGACAAAATATTTTAAGATGCTATATTAGTTTGCTAAGGTTGCCATTAAAAAAAAAAAAGACTGAATGACTTAACCAAAAGCAGCTTATTTTCTTATGGTTCTGGGGGCTGGAAGTCCAAGATGAAGGTATGAGCAGGGTTGGTTTTCTCTGAGACTTCTCCCCTTGGCTTACAGATGGACACCTTTTGCTCCCTCTTCACACTTTCTTCCCTTCTTGTCATTTACATTCCTAGCATCTCCTTGCTGTGTCTTAATCTCCTCTTCTTAGGACACCATTCAGGTTGGATTATAGCCTACCCTCATCTTAACTTAATCACCTCTTTGAAGACCTTATCTCCAAATACCAGTGATATTCTGAGGTATTGGGAATTAAGACCTAATGTAATGAATCATGGGAGGGAGCCACAATTCAGCCTATAACAGATTCTGAATGAAATATGTTAGAAGTCCTTTCAAATTTATAAGCATAGTGCAGCAAGGCCTGCAGTTCTCGAAATAAGGGGATGACCTATTACACATGACAAATTTTCTGACTTACATATGGTTTATCAAGATAACAAAGTAAGATCTGGGATGTACATCTCTCAAAGAAGCTGACTTTGTTTATATTGGGTCATTTATCTCTTATGTACTTATCAAACATTCATTCGTATGTAAATTGTTCTAATTATCATATAAGACAAAATATATATTTTCTGAAATTTGAATTAAAACAGTCCAAGAAAATTATTTTCTTATAATGGTAAGAATTTGGTCATCTTGTTCACCCATAAAATGGGATAATAGCCTTGTTTTAAGGATAGTCAGAGTCTAATACATAGTGAGTTTCAACACGTGTTAGCTCTTTTTATTTTAGGACTAGAGAGTTTTGCTAGTCAGCTGTTATGGTTATTCAGGCATGAGGTAACTAGACGCCATACAATGGGGAAGGACTGAGTGATGGAAGTGAAGAAAATACATTGGAGATGCAGTTTTGGGGAAAAAATGGAGTAGTTTGTGACTTCTGAGAGAATAACGGAGAGAGTGTTAAATTAAGGGAGAATGGCAATATCACTGAAAAGTCAACATAGACTCCATTTGATCTTTGAATTAAGAAAAGGGAGAGATCAGTATGGCTGTTGAGTACATGGCTGTGGAGGAAGTATGGTTTGCATAGTGAAGAAAAGACTAAAAAGAAAGTAAGTGGAGTAGAGAAATAAATATGGCACATTAGAAGTAAATATGCATCAGCATGAGAGTGATAATTGGTAAGGTAAGTGAAGAGAAGTAGTGAGGGTATAAATCCAGCTGGAGTGATGGATTCATTCTGTGAGTCACAAGATGTTAAGCAGGGAGTAGGGCAAATTGGGCAATCATTTGCTATAAGGTCATCAATAAGAGAGATTTTATAGGCTTTTGAACTAGTAAGACCAGCTGATCAGTCTCCAGAACCTATTACTAGTCCATTTAAAATGTCTCTCAGATTTATCATTTCCTCCCTATTTCCAGAACATTCGTTGTCATCACCAAATACTCTTTTTTGAAGATTTCATTTATTTATTTATTTGTTTGTTTATTTATTTATTTATCTGAGAGAGAGAAAAAGATGGAGGAGGGGCAGAGGGAGAGGGAGAGAGAGAATCTCAAACAGATTCCACACACTGAGCATGGAGCCTGACATGGGCCTTGATCTCACCACCCTGAGATCATGACCTGAGCCAAAATCGAGTCAGAGGCCCAACCTACTGAGCTACCCAGGTGCCCCTGTCATCATCAAATTCTATGCATATTATGATAAATTCTCTTTTTAACGGTCCTCTTCCCACCCCATGCCCCAGGAATTTCTCCTTCTCCAGTCCATGCTGTATACTATGTCAAATAACCATCAAAAAGCTCTGTTATCAAGAAAAAAAGCTCTTTATTGTGACATTTGTTATGTTGAGTGCATACTGGACTTAAGTGGCAACAGCGAACCAAGGCCTGAAAGCTGAGGAAAACCATGCTAATATCTTAACTCCATAAGCACAGCCTTGGGTGCCTCAAGGCATTTGCTACATGTAAGATTTAGGGCTGGTGATTTCTTAAATACTCTTGTTTAAATATCTTGCTGACTAGTGAGCAATTACTGTACTATTCAGTATCTGCTCACCTTATATGAAAGGTGGAAGAAATTTAAGAAATGTGGAAGGCAGAAAGCACAGAATAGAAATAAGAAGTAAGTAAGCTATAAATTTTCAACAATAAATATATCACTGCATTGAAGAAAAATAAGAACAAAGATAAATGTTTCCAGATCAAGAAAGTTATTACTGTCAACTATTTTTGGAAGGCAATGGTGGGCAAGAGATGAGAAGGATTTGTATACGTGTATATATGTATGTACATAATATATATTCTATATTTTAGGATAATGCTGAAAAGTAATTAAAACTGTACACATAGCTGTCGAAAGATGGGTTTGTGTTTCTCTCACCATGTTAAGTATGTTCAGTGTTCATGAAAATGATGTTTTGTGAAAATAATACATGGATAGAATGGCTATGAATTTAAAGTTTAGGTGTTTTTTTTCTGTATTTTCCTTTAACAAATCACTCAAAAATAATTTTATACATTTTATAAATGACTTAAAACTAATATGTTTCCCTTAAGAATATAAAACTTTTGCAATGGAATAGTTACTGGATTGGAAATCAAATGCAGGCACCTCACCTTCACTGGTTTTGTTGAATGAAATTTTGTTCCTCATCTGTAAACGTAAACCTGTTGAAATACTTAGGGGTAAATCACTGCTATTGTTGCTTATGTAATATCTCTGGATTTACTAGAAAGAAAAATCACCATTTATAATCTCTACACCTTTTCGATGAGTATTATTTTTTTGTGGAGGTTTTTCTCTGAAGGTCTTTAAACCAAGCATAAGGAAGTTTTACAGTCGGTTCCAAAATATAAGTTATGGTTTATTAGCTGCTTAACCAAGAACAATTCACTACATTATTTTCAAATAGATGTTGTCTTATAATAATATTTGTTCCCTGAACAACTGGAGCTGAGACTTGACTCAACTTGGAGGTGTTCACTAATGATCTTTTGAATCATTTATTCCTCCATAATTTTTATTTTTCTATATTAAGAAACTAAAAACACATTGCTAATTTTTTACTAATGATTCATGAAATGTAATGAGTTGAATGGGTTTCCAGATTGTTATATGAATGGCCTTTAGTCTGATCTTTCACTGTGCACTCCAAACTCATACCTCATAGTTGCATGGAGATAATTTTTTTCTTTTTTTGCAATCTCTCAAATTAATAGCTTACTAAATTACACTTCCTGATATCGCAATTTGGCTAGTAAATTTTCATCAAATGTTAGCACTCTTCTTTTTAGCTATATATCATACAGGTATTAGTGAGAAATAAAATTCTCTCTCAATTAACACATCCTAAATATTCTGGAAAAAAAAGTAAAAACCAGTAAAACATTATCTCAAAGCAGGTATATATTTTTTCTCTTTCAATTTATTTCATATTATCTATTTTTTCTAATTTCTACTTTATTTCCTTTATAGCACTTGTTACTCTATGAAATTATCTTGTTTACTTGTTATTCTATTGCCTGTATTCCTCACTGGAATGTAACATCTCTGAGCGAAGGGAACACCTCTATCTTGTTTAGTGCTAGATCATCATTGCATAGAACTGCATAGAGTCTGCCATAGAAAGCTAGATTTTAAAGCTGTATTTAATCACAACATCTAACAGTCCTCTTCAAAAAATTTTGGGGATATTTTATTAATAATAAACAATAAACATATTGACTGAAATATGAATAAAATAAATAAAATTTTATATACCTCTGAGTATTATGAGTGTCCATATTCTAATAATTTCTAACTCAAATGGAGAATTAAAGAGTCATTCAATTAAGAAACAAAACAATTCCTAAAAATTACAGAAGACCATATACGTTCAGCCTGAGCTTAGGCTAAGGCACAGACCTTACCTCAAGAATATGCTCCTGAGAGAAGGGAAAGGTAAAAGAACAGCTAGTTATAAATCAAAGCAGATTGCAAGGAGTGGAGGAAAATGTGAAACAAATATTCAGATCAAGAAGTTCTCAACTGTCTTTAGGATATTAAAAGATAAACTGAATCATATTAAAATTAAGAGTTATTTGAGCAAAAAATTGATTTGAATCAGGAAGCATCTGATCTAGCAGAGAGGAGGGAGCTTCAAGGAGACATACAAAATGAGACTTTTCTAGATAGAAGGGAACAGGAATGAGGAAATTAACTAGGCAAAAACGTGGGTTGCTTATTATAAGATTACTTTCCTTTAGGGGCTGGTAGAGCTTTATGGGGGCAGATTACCTGACTAGTGCTAATCAAGTAATTCCTGATTGGTTTAAGATTCCATTTCTGGGAGAGTCAAAACATAATTAAGTCAAATCTCAGTTTGGTAATATGGAGCTTAGCATGAGTGAGTCCATATTGGACCTGTTGTTTTTAACAATGGAAAAAGTATCTTTAAAGGAGTAACTAAATGATTTTGAAGATATAATAGGATGTATAAGTAATCTATAAGTAAAGATGAGGGAATGGAACATGAAAAGGGTCAAGAAATATTGGAAGCTATTGCATGTGTTAGAGAAAGGAGTTTGGTTGGGGTCATGTAGCAGATAAGGTTGGAAGAAAGATTTGGGTGTTATTGTACCAAGTCCTCCATTCCAAACTCAGAAATTATATTTAATTTATTTAGAAACATTCAATGATTTATGTTTCCTATCATGGGAGTGAAATTGTAAGAACTCTGCTTTATAAGGATTGGTACAGCCATGATCAGTTTTGACACAACTGAAATGTAACCTGAGGTAGGAAAGTAGGTAGTGGGTGGCTGAAATTGGTTAGGTGAGGTTATGATACATTGCTGAAATAGAATATTTGCACAGAGAATTTAAAGAAAGGTTTTCAAGGAGACAGAAAGTTAGGAGTCTCTAGGACTTAGATATGGAAAAGGTCCTAAACTTATTCTGCTAATTTTGATCAGTTCACCAATTGTTCAAAAGAGGGAGCCATTAGAAAAACTGTCTTACACCTGTCCTACCTGTGTCCTCTTTTTATAAAGCTCCTAAATAAAGGGAGTAGCATATAGAAACTCATTTTTGTGCCAACTATTGCACTTGTGAAAGACCCAAACTGAAATTTTTATTAATATTCTCATTTTATTACATATATGTGTTAAACCTGAGCATAGCAACAGCAAATGATCTGTTCCCATATTCTACTATATTTTGCAAACACACTTCTTGCAACCTATTAGAAATTTTAATAATTATTAGAAATATGTTTGGTAGCATTGATTGGTGTGACAGAAAACTGGCAGATAGGCCTCTTCCTTTAAACCTCAATTTCCAATCTGTAAGGTTTTTTGTTTTGTTTTGTATTTAATCCTATTATTTATAGTGGCTAAGCTTAAGGTGAGTGTTCTCCAGGACCCCTACCTCCTGGCACAGTAGGACTCCCCTTTCTCACAATGAAGCCTATGGGGTCATAAGTTATGGCTCCATGTTCTACCTTTCCATACTTTGCATACTATTTCTTTGCTCATTATTTTTGACTCGTAATACTTCACTCACTCTAAAACTTTCAGATAGATACTCAAAGATTTTGCTTTTAAGAGCTGGGAATATACTCTTCTTTCTCTTGGAATCCCCATTTTTCAAGACCTTTCAAGTCTTTTATTCCATAACTTTTTGTAAGATTAAAGTAGCTTTCAGATTCTTTTATAGAAGTATTATAGCAGAACAATTGGGAGACTCTTGCACCAGGGTAAAGCACAAAGTCATTGAAATGCCAGTGGCTTGCTAGGTCATGTCATCTTACACTTGCTCCCAGGTTATCGGGAACTAAGCATTTATCTCTTTGACATTAGAACACTAATCTCCCTGAAGCACATTCTTATCAATTTCAACACATTGCCATACAGCTTGGTCTTTTATAATTAGCCCCATTCCTCAGCTGGTAACCCTAGGTTCTGAAATTGAATGAGGCAGAAAAGATCCACATGAATTTATTAAATTATAGAATACTAGTAAATCCTTTCCTTTTATTGTTTGGGATGAATGTATAATCCAAACCATATCTGAAGATAATGGCATACATAGTTAAGATTATTTTGTATTTGTATGGGAATAAATATTTGATCCCTTTGTCAAATTCTGTAAAAATAATTGGCTAACAATTATAAATATATTCAAATGGAATACTCATTGAATCATTACTAAGCCAAAAGATTATTTACCCATACTTATTCTCTGAATCTTGATTTTTCAATGTTTTATTTAGATGGAAATTGGGACTAGATCTAAGTGTAGATGTACATAAATGTATGTAATACTTTATAAGTGTAGTTCTATATTAAGTGATAACAATTATACTACATTTTGCTTTGAGATATTCTATTTATGCTTATTGTTAGGCATATATGGCTTAATATTAAAAAGACTTTTTCTCATTCCATTTATGAATCTACTATATCAGTTTTTAAGTTTGATTTACATTTTCAGAGTTATTATATTTACATGTTGATGAATAAGACAAACAAAACTAAGGATAGTTGCTTTTTTGAATTACCAGTTATCTGGTGAAAATAAGTGACTTAACAGGAAACTGTTACCTTAGATTTATCATGTGATTGAAACAAAATAACATACATTAAATTATGTACAGACTTTTAACTTTAGAGGGAAAACCATTGCTTTCAGAAATATAATTTTCAACATTTTGAAGTACATGATTCCCTTACATAATTTAATGCTTCTATTTCATTCAGTAAACTGTTTTATAAAAATTCAGTTGCAAAGCTTTTAATATTCCCAAGGGCTTTTAAGTTAATATAAGTAGTTATTTGCATAGTGATTATACCTGAAAGAATCATAAATTTTTCTCTCTTTTTTTTCTTTTTCTCTTATTTTGGCTCAGCAGTGAATTGAGAGCAACTGTGGTAATTGTTCAATCAGTTAAGATGCCCCCCCCAAAATTCAGGGGAAATAAAAACCTTTTCGTCTTTTTCTAACCATTTTTCATTTAGCTGAGAAAAATGTGAAGATTTGACTGACAACATATTTACTGTAACAAATCTTAGCATCAGCAATGGTAATATAGGCAGGCGTTATGTGCTTTTTATTGTGATGCACATTATGGTATAAAACGTCTCCTAGGCAGAATGTGCTTCTCAAACAAAATTGAGTCTGAGCCTTTAGATACTGTTTTCAGCTTATAAGAAGTAAAGAAGATAGAGGAGCAGCTAAGAAAACTCTTCTGTTAGTTGTTGAACATCATAGGGTGTTGTTTTGCCCTTTTCTTGTTCATTGTCAAGCATAATGCTTTATTTTAAAAAATCACTGTATAAGAAATTAAGACATCGATTTTTATGGAATTTAAGTTTTGCATATATTCTCCCATCTGAAACACACCGCACTCTTGGGAGGCAGATATAGATGGTTGTGCTCACTTGAAGAATGAATCTGACTTTGGGAGAATGGCCATGCTCTATCTCTCTCAAAATATAAAGACTTTATTAAATGTAACAATGCTCCTGAGGAACTGCTCAAGGAGCTGAGGAGGGAGGTGAGTTGGAGTGTTAGGGAGCTCCGTGTGCTAGGGGATAGATTAGTAGAACTATTTATTTGGCATCAGCTCTGTGAAATTTCACATCACAGGAATTTTTCAACCATTTAGTTGGTTTGGACATCATCTTTAACAAATCATTCATTCAATGACTATGAGTGTCAACTATATACCCGATAGTTTTGAGGTGTAGGGAGAAATCAAGGGTGAATAAAATGTCCCTACCTTCATGGAACTGGCAATTTAGTGTCAAACCTTTAACTATTTCTTGAAAATACATATAAAATTTGTCACATGGTGATATATTTTATAGAGAAAAATAAAGCTGGGTAACTAAGTGAAGGGATTAATGAGGCTGGAGGTGGGGGCAGGCCAGGAAGAAAGAAATAATTCAGGTGATTATGAAAAGCTTCTCTAATAAGAGATTTGAACTGTGTCTGAAACAAGTGAAGAATTAAGCTATGAAGGTCTCTAGAGAGAAGTCTTTTCAGGCAGAGGGAACGGTAATTGTAAAGAATTGATGCAGATGTGAGCTTGCCAAACTAGAGAAAGAGCAAAACATGGAGTGGAATAAACCAAAGGGAAAACAGTAGGAGACAAATTCAGAAAGGCAGCTGAGCACCTGATCCCCAAGGGCTTTGGCAGCCCTTGTAAGCACTTTTAGTCTGAGTGACATAGGAAGCCAGTGGAAGCTTTTGCCACAGGAGTGATATGATTTGTTTCATGTTTGGTTCTTTTCAAAAGTCTTTATTTCTGATTGTGTGGTGGTGATGGTAGTGGTGGCCCAAAGCAATAAGAGCCTCTGCGAAAGAGAAAAGAATAGAAGAGGGAAGAGGAGGAAGAAAGGAGGAAAGAAGAAATAAAGGGAGGGAGGAGGGAAGGCAGGAACACCGGTGCATTCACTTGGCTGAGTATTATTTTTCCATAACAACATTATTAGTTATATGAGAATAAATGGAATACAATCCTAGTGTGAAAGATTAGGGAGAATCTTGTGAACATTTCATTGAAATGTATGGTGATCATTACAAGAAGGGATGTGAAGAAGACAGAAGGACAGCCTGCCTGGAAGACTTCATAAAAAAGTGTTTGAGATAGTTCTTAAAGGAAAAATAGGGATTTGTCCAGCAAGAATGGAGAATATAGTTCTTAATTCTGATGAAAAAAAAATATAATCAGGAGGTACTACAATAGAATAAAGAGAGTAAAATACAATAAATCAGGACAAATTCAGGAACCCGTCAGTGCAGTGATGGCTTCAACCTTAGGCCTGTCAGTGAGTGGCCTTCCTCATTTACATGTCTCTACTGGTCTCTTAATATTATACTAGAAAGATGCTCTGAAGAGAACCTAGCATCAGGATAACAATTATTCAGTTCATTAAATTTTATTACTATTTCATGATTGTTTTAGTAAGACTCAGATCCCCATTTTTTTCAGATTATGTAAAATAGGCAAAAATTATTCTGAAACAAGCTATTTATAAATGCCGATTATCACAAACTTTGTTCAAGATCCTACTTGATCTTGAATAGAGATGTATGACCTCTCTACTCAATACTTTTTAATTTAAAAGAGTAATGATTTGTATATGCTGCTTTTCTTGTGAACTAAGGTAATTGAAATGCCAACAGAGGGTGGCCATTTCTTCCATAGTAATTGTTGATGTAAGTTTATTAACTATTTGATTACATTCATTTTGAAAGTGCTAATTGGTATTTAAAATTAGAGTAGAGATTCTTAATGATGTTTTATATAAACTATACAATCTATTTTCTTTAATTTTTACTTAGAAAAAGACACTACCACTGAATAGGACTTATATAAATTGCCAAGAAATTTATTATTTCTTCTATTCACTGAGTTCTTCAATAAAATAAACATTCAGAATTATTTTGAAAGCAGCCTTGAAGCTTTCATTTTTGAGCTAGGAAAAAAAGTTTGATTTTTTTTTTATTTTTAGTTCTAGTTAATAGTATAATATTGAAAGAAATGTCAAATAAATGCCCCTGCAGAAATTGGGCTTGTCATTCTCCTAATAGTTCAGAAAATAAGACCATCATGATTACTTTCACTACTGTAACAACAGACTTGAAGGGAAAAAAATGGGTATAGAAATATCTCCAAATCCTGTTCTCATACACTTTTGAATTCCCAGAAATTTAATTCCATTTTTGAATAAGAAGAATATATCAATGTATAACATGTACATATTCTTTTTACCTAAGGAACAAAAATCAGTAATGTGATTTTTTGTTCTCTAGATACCCAGGCAAAGAGCATCCAGCAGAATATGTAACTGTTTTTCTTTTTTCAAAAGCAAATGATTAAAGTAATTGAATAGCATCTATAATAACTACCACTTATTGGAAATACTAAAAATTTAAAACATTTTAGCATTTTGTTAAAAATAATTATAATTTGTAAACTTTACTGTAAGTTAAATGTAGTACATGTAATTTACATAACAGTTCATAAAATGACGCCTTAAAATATCTCACATCATATCTAAAAAATACATATATGTACCTGTGTGTATGTGCATGTGTAACCAAAACTAGAGGGAGAAAATACCATAAAAAATTTAAAGGCCAACCAACTACAAAAGCATATGCAAAATATCTGACAGTGTTTCAGATTTATTAATATGGAATCTCATATACATCACACATACACAAAAGGTAAGCACCAAAAAAACAATTGGGCAAAAACCTTGAGCACGAAATCACATGTCAAAGAAACGTATGAGAATACCATAAATGTCGTTAATGAAGAAAGAAGTATAAAGTAAAATAATGACATATTTTTCAAACTTCAAATTGTCAAAGATCATTTAAAATGATAAAACAAATATTTGAGTAAGGCATTGTCAAAAACTGTTACTCAAAATTTGGAAAAATTCAGAAGATTAACTTGAAGTCTTAAAAATGTTTATACTATTTACTTAGTACTCTTAATGATATTTATCTTAAGAAAATAGTCAATGATGTGAGATGTACATAAACATTTATGTTTGATAATGCTTATTGTTGTGTACTTTAAAGTAGCAAAAAATAGAAAGTAATCAGATTGTCTAAAAGTAGGAGGATGATTGATTAAAATATAGCAGTATATCTCTACAGTGTAGGAAACCCACAGTCCTTCCTACTCTAGGCAGATATAAACATACTAAATTTTAATGAAATATTTAAATAGCAAAGACAAAAATGGAAAATAGATAAATCAATAGATACAGTAGCCTTTGACTAGCCATCCCTGGATTCTAGAGATGAGGCTCCAACCCCAGGTCCTCTATCACTAGCAGCCTAGCCATGGGGCAGCTTCCCTAAGCATTGAGAGATCAAGCTGCTAGTGATATACCCAGCAAGCGACCCTTGGAATCAATTTCTTTGTAAACCTTGCAGCCAAATAAATCTAGTGTCTGTTATTCTTAATCAATGACGGTAATGTAAAGCACCCTGTCATCTTCTCTTTAATATATAATAATCATTTAGTTTTCCACTTCTGCCAAAACTATAAAACTTGGGAAAGACCCAGTAAAGCTTGGCCTGGCTTTTCCTGCTGTTTAACCTGGAATTGAAGTTTCCTGAGCAAGACTCAGGTTATGTAAGTCTGAGTAACCTGAATGCACTGTGTTGTGTATTATGTTCTGATACTGATTTTAATGAGGGCAGGGCCTAAGATCACGGTTCCGTGGTTTTCCCTGAAGGGTAGGAGCATTTCCATTCTCAGTCATCCTGGAGAAGGCAAGACCTCAACAGGGACAAACTCTGAACTAGTTGGTAGGTGGTGGGGCTGGGGCCAATGAGCCATTTCTTACTGTGAATCATGTTCGGATCATTTCTGGTGGTAGTGATGGAGGGAAGGAGTTGTGGAAAATAATTTCAATGTTCTGATCCTGTCCGTATGCTTCAAGTGGAACCCAGAATCTATGTTTGTATCAAGTCCTCCTCCCCATCATCCATCACTCCATGATTCTGATGAAGATAGCCTGTGTACTATACTTTAAGAGATACAAAACTTACAGAATAGTAAATCTAGCATATAAGATCAAACACAGTTGTACAATTAAAATAGCTTTTAAAAAGGCATTATTTCACCACGTTCAGAAATGTCTACCTTGTTTCCCCTGCCAAAATCGTATGTTAAAACTTGCTAGAGATCTATCTAACCAAAAAATTGTAAGACTGCACTCTTTCACTTGAAATACCTGCCATGCCATTTCATAAATGTGGCTAAGGTGGTGAAGTCCTTGCTCAAATTCATTTTGGGTCCTCATTATCAGTCTGACTTTGGGGAAACAGAATATGCTGAAATGAAATCTGTTGCCTTTTGTTCTACTCTTAGGTAGAAGAAGTGAAACGAATCTCTGGACTTTTTCTCAATTAAAAAGTGAACAAGTAATGTCAGTGGTGCCCAGGATGAAGAAGGTTGTCCACAGACATATCATTTTTCATATTTACAGTTCATACTTCATCACAGTCTGGTTCAAAAATAAGATGTAATGATCCCACTATGTAATATACAGGGGCAGTCTTCAATTTGACTAGCAATTAATTATAAAACTAGTTTTCCCTTGATAAATGGCAGCTAGTAATTATGTATTACTTTATGTCGTCAAATGTGTACAAGCAATTTTAAAGTAAAAGAAATGTGGGGCGCCTGGGTGGCTCAGTTGGTTAAGCGACTGCCTTCGGCTCAGCTCATGATCCTGGAGTCCTGGGATCGAGCCCCACGCCGGGCTTCCTGCTCAGCAGGGAGTCTGCTTCTCCCTTTGACCCTCTTCCCTCTCGTGCTTTCTATCTCTCATTCTCTCTCTCTCTCAAATAAATAAATAAAATCTTTAAAAAAAATAAATAAAAAAATAAAGTAAAAGAAATGTATCACTTTTCAACAATGATAAATATCACAGAAACAATGATCTCTTATCCTTTCTTGCAAATATTTAACCTTGTTTGACCATATATCATGGAAATAAAAATATTCCCAAAGTAATTATTTACTTCAAATTAAAAAAAGACAGCAAACTTTTTATTTATTTTTATAATTTAATTAATTAATTTATTTATTTATTGACAACAAACATTTTAGCGAGGAGATCAAACCCTTAGGTTTATTGCATTAAAATTTGTACTGTATTCTGGAAAACAGAGATGGGTCATAATTTATTTTGGAACTCGTACTGCAGCCACATCTTACTTTGATTACTTAAAAACCACCCCCTGAGAAGAAACTTCTCATTAAAGGGCAGATCCAGGTGGTCATTTTTGTATTACATGATACTCCATACTGTCACATCCCCCTGACAGGGGATGATCAGTCCATGATAGAACTATGTCTTAGAGAATAAAGGATGTATTGTATTTTCCCCTTGGGAATTTCAGGAAGAAAATGGGGTTACTCTGTATGTTGTTGCTTGTGGTCTCTAAAGTTGAAAATGTAGACTTGGACTTGAATTTACAGCCAAGGCAAACCCAATAATGGAAGTAGAGACTATGAGTAAGCAGAATAGACCAGCCATCAGAGAAGGTAAGTGAGATATAGAGAAGAAAAAAAAAAAAAAGCTAGTGAGCCAGGAAAGGGAGCAGGGCAGGGAGAGAGTGGGGAGGAGGTGGAGAGAGAGTAGGGGAGAGAGAGAGAGAGAAACAGAGAGAGAGTCAGAGAGAACCCAGGGCTGGCTTGCTGGCTTCATGGAAATGGGATCTGTTTAATTGCACAGGACCCCCCACACAGAAGGGCCCTGATTTGGTTTAATGTTCTGGTCCTATCCGCTTGAAATTGTTCATTGTTTTTGAACAAAACATCCTGCCTTTTCATTTTGTGCTGTACTTTGCAAATTACGTAACTGATCCTGCCTGATCCTTTGCCATTTCTTCTCAATAGAGTAGCCAGGGTAGTTTTTTAAGCTATAAGTCAATTCATACATTCCCTTACATGAAACTATTTTCTTTTCTTTTCTTTTTTTATTTTTTTTAAAGATTTTATTTATTTGACAGAGAGAGAGATAGTGAGAGAGAGAGCAGGAGCAGGGGGCAGGGAGAGAAGGAGAAGCAGGCTTGATCTCAGGACCCTGAGATCATGACCTGAGCCGAAGGCAGATGCCCAATGACTGAGCCACCCAGGTGCCCCCACTTTTTTTTTAAAGATTTTATTTATTTACTTGAGAGAGAGAGAGAGAGCAAGAGTGGGGTGAGAGACAGAGGGGGAAGCAGACTCCCCGCTGAGCAGGGAGCCTGATGTGGGGCTCGATCCTAGAACTCTGGAATCATAACCCGAGCCGAAGGCAGACGCTTCACCGACTGAGCCACCCGGGTGCCCCACATGAAACAATTTCCTACCTGCCATCCCCCCTGAACAATGTAGAATAAAATCCATGCTCCTGACTTTTGCCTTGGAGACCCTAAATTATTTGGCTTCTGCCCCACTGGCCCACTGCCCTGCTGCTCTCCTTTTCACTCTTCCCATGATGGTGTACTTTATGCTCTTCCCACAAGCTCAACTCCTTTTCTGGGTCTCTCTGTTCATTCTGATCGTCAGCCTAGAAAGCCTTTCCTTCAGCTCTCTTCATACCTGACTTTTTAAAATAATTCTGGTCTCCCACATTCCCTCATTAGTGAGGCATCCACGGAGCAATGCCTTTTAGTAACTGTCTGCTGTATTTGCTTCATTATGTACATTTATTTGTTATTCTGTTTATTTGGTTTTGGTATGTCTTCTCAGCCAGCCTGCTCTACCTCCACTCCACCCAGTGTCATCAAAACGAGGGCAGGGATGATATTTACTGGTTTGCAGTTGTGGTCCCATACCGAGCCCAGTTCATGGAATATGGCAATTGCTCACATTTTTTGTTTTCTTTTATTATGTTATGTTAATCACCATACATTACATCATTAGTTTTTGCTCACATTTATTTCTTGAAAAGAGAATGAAAGGAATTTGAAGTCCTAGAGAGGGGGAAAATAATTTTGACTAACTTCAGTGCCCAGAGTGTTTGTGAGTATTTACCCCAATAAAAGTGCTGGAGAATTATTCATGTGGTCAAAAGGTTAAGAGAAAAGCTAAAAAACGGGGGTAGATACTAATTGTCCTATCTAATCTGGAGATACAGTTTATCGATAGATAATATAGTTAAGAAATTATAATTCTGATATCACTTATGTAAGATTATCAGAAAAGTTTTATTTATTTTGCTTGATCAGAGACTATTTTTTTCTTTTACTATGTGTGAACATCTGGGAGCAATATAAATCAGAGACAGTGCACAAATGTTTATGCTTTGGGTATTTCTCATGATGAGTAATCTATTGTTACTTTTATGTACACACTTGTGCAATGATAAAATGTGATTCAAAATATAGTAATGTTCCAAGAATGTGTCATTAATAACATACTCTCTCATGCCATCAGCATATTTTCACTGAGCTGGCCACACCTCAAAAAGAGTAGATGTTAAAATGTGTTCTGAAACTCTTATGTTCAGCATTTTCTGTGACAACACATTAAACTAGTGCTTTTCAACTGGGGTGTCACAAAACTCAAATGGACTGCATGAACAGACATACCTCCTATGAATGTCTCCTCTTTTCCTGGAGTTTGCATTAATCAATAGATGTAAGAGAGGGAGAAGAAAAGCTAATATCAAATAATAGCTAACCTGGGGCACCCGGGTGTCTCAGTCGTTAAGTGTCTGCCTTCGGCTCAGGTCATGATCCCAGGGTTCTGGGATCGAGCCCCGCATCTGGAAGGGGAACCTGCTTCTCCCTCTCCCTCTGTGTTCACTCTCTGTCAAGTGAATAAATAAAATCTTAAAAAAACAGAAACAAAAAACAAATAATAGCTAACTTATATGCAGTGCTTACTATGTACTTTACATATATTCAATCTCACACTAACCCAAGGGGTCACTTCTCTATCTCCATTATATAGAGTGCAATGTGCTAGGGCTCAGTAAATGTCATATAAATATTCACAACTTTATAAAAGAGCTAATATTCTTCCCATAAATAGGAAAAATTAGGTAAAGGATGGTCAAGAATTTTTCAAATATGCATAACTCATTTGTGGAAAAATAAAGATTGTAATCCAAATCTGTGTGGCTCCAACACCGAGTTCTGCTAATATCATAAATGATTCTTGGAAAGAAACAAATTTAGATATTATTAGTGGGAGTTAATTGATTCTATTAGCTTTTCCAATACTGTCTATTTTGTGTGTTCTTTATAACTCTCAACATCAAATTCCCTGTTATGGACGATTGCTGATCTGGGTCAAGGCATCTTTCTTAATATTACCTCCTTCTCTGTCATTATCACTCAGACAGAGCAGTGCCTCTCTTTTCAGGCCAAGTCTATCACTGGCCATATCTCTGTTAGCTATGATGCTTATCCTTAACCTTTTCTTTTAATTCTTCTTTTCTTCGAGTACCTGAAAATTTAGTTTCTCTCTGTACCAGTTTCTAGAGCTGCCATAACAAATAATTATAAACAGAATGGCTTAAATGAACAAAACCTTCCTTTCTTACAGGTAAAGAGGCCAGAAATCCAAAGTCAAGATATTGATAGATTTAGTTTCTTTTGGAGGGTCTGCAGGAAATTCTGTCCCATGCTTCTTTCAGGTGGTGGCCAACAATCTTTAGTGTTCCTAGGCTCGTGGATGCATTGCTCCAGTCTCTGCCTGTTTCTACATAGTATTCTCTATGTCTCTGTGTGTCCTCTTCTTTTTTTACGAGGACACCAGTCATTGGGTGTGGGACCCACTCTAATCCAGCATGACTTTATTTTAATTTAACTAATTAAATCTGCAAAGATCCTATCTTCAAATAAGATCGTGTTCTGAGGTCCTTGGTGGTATGAATTTTTGGAGGACATTGTTCAGCTAATTACATTCCCTGAGAGCCCAGCAGCTCCCAGAAAGCAAATCTACTTTTCTCTTTTCTTCCTTCTACTTTTCTCATCAACAAGATGAGGTTGTCAAATATCTCTTTGATTCAGACTATTGCTTGTAGATCATCATCACTGTGTTATGTTAACTAAATGGCTTCTCTCTTGATGATGCTCACACTTTTGACACTATCCCTTCTCACTGTAGCCATTTACCAACATCTAAGTTACTCTCCCATCTTCATCAGTGGCTTGATACCCCACCCATAATCTTTCTTTCATCCTCATTTTCTGTCCTTAACAACAGGATGTTTACACCAGTATTGATTAACTCTCTGACTCAAAGATTGTTCCATGTCCCCAACATAGAGATCTCCATTCCCTTTATGCCTGTGACTTTACTGCCAGGTCTGCTTTATACCCTCATCAGGGCTTCTGTAAGAGTCTTAAACTCAGAAGTCTGCCTAGAGGCTTCAATCTGGCTATTGTTCATGTCTCTTCACTCCTATTCCAGATTTTCATCTGTAGCATGACCTCTTTCCTCATCCGTCACCCACAGTACCTCACTCCTTCTATTTATTTTTCTGACATTTTAGCCTCTTTCTTATTCCAGAATCTATGATCAAGCATTTGAGGAAAGTTTTCTTTTTCTTTTTTTTAAATTTTTATTGTTATGTTAATCACCATACATTATATCAAGTTTTATTTTTCTTATTCTAGAATCTATGATCAAACATTTGAGGAAAGTTTTATTTTTCTATATACACAAGAGCTGGCTAAGCATTTAACTTATTAAAGAGAACACAAATGTATAAGGATCAAATCATAGGCAATAACCAAAGATCTAAATTAATTAAATGTCAACTTCTTTATCCATTTTGTCCTTCTCTGTTCTTAAACTCTGGTGAAAGGAAATGATTCTAATTGTTTTTCAGTTTCTCTCTTTCCAAAATAAATATATTTCTGAAATTATTTCTACTTCTAGGAAGTAGAAAACTTGTTTCCAAGGGTGAAAATAGTAACCTTAAGAGAATAAGGTTACCAAAAAAGCTTCCAAAAACATAAATAACAGATATGTATAATTATTAATAAATGCATGAGTTCTGTGAGTTTCTCACAAAGTCTTCCAACATGATTAATATTCCGAGTCCTAAATATGCCTAAAATAGATATCTAGCTTTAATCCTTGTAATTCAATAGGTTTTAAATTTTTTGTATTAATATTTTCTGAATAATATATAATAAAATACAGTTAAAAAGTTTTAATGTTTAAGTGGATTTTCAACCTCATTTAATCCCTATGCTCTTTTATAGGTTTTCAGAATAAACTGTCTTCTCATTTTATCCAGGTTCCTAATTAAAACTAACCTATAAACAATGATGTATGTATTATTTGTGACAACAATAATAATAGTAACTAACAAAAACAGCAGTAATAACAAAATAACAATGATAATAACAATAAAATAATTTATTAATGTATTTTTCAGACATGTACTAAGATTTTTATATATTTTAAATCTGCACCAAAAAACCCCACTATTGAATGCCTAGTAATTCCCCAATTATACAAATGAGAAAACATGTACAAGTAAATTAATTGCTAAAGATTACTAATAATTTCAGAACTGGGATTTGCCCTCTTGTTTGCCTAACTACAATGCCTGGGCTCTTAGTCATGATACCTCACGACAAGCTAAACGTGTACTGAATTTTTTATAAAGACAATGTTAAAATAAGCTTCATGTCATTCCTCTATTAGTAAGTCATGTCAGTGTGAAGGTTCAACTCTGAGAGAAACAAAACTCATTCCTCCTTAAAGCAGTCTGCATTAAAAAGCACGCTTACATATATTCCTATGAAATTTGTGTTTCTGTCACACACATGCATTAAAAAAAACAGATTCTTATTCCTTTAGCATTCATCAGACTATTGAGATAATAAGGCTCTGGGGTTATTTTATTCCCACATTTCTTCTTCTTCTTTTTTTTTTTTAAATTTAAACTTAAGCCAGGTATAGTAAATTGCAGCCCATTTCTTCTTCTTCTTTTTTTTTTTTAAATTTAAACTTAAGCCAGGTATAGTAAATTGCAGCCAACCCCCAAGTCTAACACTGGGAAGATTCTGCCCCTGGCCCTTTAGGGGTACAGGCTTAGTCTCTGCCTGTGAGGCCAGATTCACAGAGATTTAATTACATGCTGCTTCAAAGGAAGAGAAGCACAGCATGGAAGCATGAGTGGGGTGGGATCTACCTTGGTTCAAGTCAGAACTTTTCAATCAAAACTGTGTGATTTTAAGCAAATTAATCTCTCTAAAATAATAATTTTTCTCAATTGCAGAATTTAATCTAGTCATGTACTCTAGGCAGAGTTTGTGCAATTAGTAGTAACAGAGATAAGGCATCTAACACCTTTCTTTGAAATGCATTATAGGATAATATTTCTCTTCCCAGCCCCTATTTTAGTAATTATAGATGAGTGAGCTTTTTTTTTCTTGAAAACAAATTTTCCCATTGATACTGTAAACTATTTATTAAAAGGCAGTCTATCTTCCTTGTCTCTTAAGCCTCTAGTCCTGGTACAAAATAAATATCTGTTAAGTAGAAATGAATTTGTACAAAACAGGTAAAATAGGATAAAGATCTAATCCCTACTACTGCAATTCATAAAACACGTATTTATATATTGTTTCGTTAATTGCAGTCCTTTATTGCTCTATTAAACTCCCAAACTCCAAGCAAAACCTGGAGAAGAAACTTCAGTTAATTGAATAGAAATTTAATTATGTCAGAAAGTGGCCCTTGTAAAGTTAGTGCTTATTAGTCTCATTTTTTTAGCTTTAAAAAAAAAGGTTTAGGAATAGATGTAATTAAAGAAGAAAACTGAGTTGTAAATTCTGAGACATTAGGATTGTCACCATATTCCCTGTGAATAAGATTTGGCTTGAAAATGTGTCTAATTTCCTCTCCCAATTCTGTTAATCCCAATAACAATTAGCCTTAAAATTTTATATTTCCCTTTAGCTACCTGAAAGTTTGTGTTAACCTTTCTTTCTTTATCATCACTTTATAAACTCTTTGTAATCACTTTATAAAATATAAAAATTGTTTTTCTCTCAAATGAGTAAAATAACTTTCCTCAGGATTATCTCCAATATTTTGTTTGGATTGTGTGCCTGGTGCAAATTAATTGTTAAAATATTTTTTTCAGTAAATGGAAATTTTAAATCATTGTTTGTCAGATTTTTCTTTTATGAAATTCGATTATGAGAATGCATCCAACTTTTTTAAAGATTTTTAATAAAATATTTCTTTTATGAGAAGCAATTTTTATGTATAATTTAACACCCACTTACCTCTCAAAAAAGAATCAAAAGCATTTAAGATCATCATTGAACTGCTCATCCTCAAATATGACTAATTAGTTTAACATTGTGCTTCAGGTTTTCCTTTAAATGACTCTGGAAAAGACCTTAATTGTGCCTTTTCCATCCAAGTGAACTGAAAAAACAATGTAAAATTGTCAGTGACTGTAATAAAAATCATTTTGTTGATAATTTTACCTCACTACTGATAAGGGAGAGGAAGTACTTTTTTCTTTTTTCTTTTTTTCCTGTCACCAGGACTACAATTATATTTCTTTTTATTTTTTATTGTTATGTTAATCACCATACATTACATCATTAGTTTTTGATGTAGTGTTCCATGATTCATTGTTTGTGCATAACACCTGGTGCTCCATGCAGAACGTGCCCTCCTTAATACCCATCACCAGGCTAACCCATCCCCCCACCTCCTCCCCTCTAGAACCCTCAGTTTCTTTTTTTTTTTAATTTTTTTATTGTTATGTTAATCACCATATATTACATCATTAGTTTTTGGTGCAGTGTTCCATGATTCATTGTTTGTTCATAACACCCAGTGCTCCATGCAGAACGTGCCCTCCTCAATACCCATCACCAGGCTAACCTATCCCCCTACCCCCCTCCCCTCTAGAACCCTCAGTTTGTTTTTCAGAGTCCATCATCTCTCATGGTTCGTCTCCCCCTCTGACATACTCCCCTTTTCTTCCTCTCCTGTTATCTTCTTCTTTTTCTTTTTTCTTAAAATATGTTGCGTTATTTGTTTCAGAAGTACAGAACTGTGATTCAACAGTCTTGCACAATTCACAGCGCTCACTGTAGCACATACCCTCCCCAATGACTATCACCCAGCCACCCCATCCCTCCCACCCCCAACCACTCCAGTAACACTCAGTTTCTTTCCTGAGATTAAGAATTCCTCATATCAATGAGGTCATGTGATACATGTCTTTCTCTGATTGACTTATTTCACTCAGCATAACACCCTCCAGTTCCATCCACGTCATTGCAAATGGCAAGATCTCATTCCTTTTGATGGCTGCATAATATTCCATTGTGTATATATACCACATCTTCTTTATCCATTCATCTGTCGATGGGCATCTTGGCTCTTTCCACAGTTTGGCTATGGTGGACATTGCTGCTATAAACATTGGGGTACACGTACCCCTTCGGGTCCCTACATTTGTATCTTTGTGGTAAATACCCAGTAGTGCAATTGCTGGATCAAACGGTAGCTCTAATTTCAACTGTTTGAGGAACCTCCATACTGTTTTCCAGAGGGGTTGCACCAGCTTGCATTCCCACCAACAGTGTAGGAGGGTTCCCCTTTCTCCACATCCCCGCCAACATCTGTCGTTCCCTGACTTGTTAATTTTAGCCATTCTGACGGGTGGGAGGTGGTATCTCATTGAGGTTTTGATTTGGATTTCCCTGATGCTGAGCGATGTTGAGCACTTTTTCGTGTGCCTATGGCCATTTGGATGTCTTCTTTGGAGAAATGTCTGTTCATGTCTTCTGCCCATTTCTTGATTGGATTATTTGTTCTTTGGGTGTTGAGTTTGATAAGTTCTTTATAGATTTTGGATACTAGCCCTTTATCTGATATGTCATTTGCAAATATTTTCTGCCATTCTGTCGGTTGTCTTTTGGTTTTGTGGACTGTTTCTTTTGCTGTGCAAAAGCTTTTTATCTTGATGAAATCCCAATAGTTCATTTTTGCCCTGGCTTCCCGTGCCTTTGGCGATGTTTCTAGGAAGAAGTTGCTGCGGCTAAGGTCAAAAAGGTTGCTACCTGTGTTCTCCTTTAGGATTTTGATGGACTCCTGTCTCACGTTTAGGTCTTTCAACCATTTGGAGTCTATTTTTGTGTGTGGTGTAAGGAAATGGTCCAGTTTCATTCTTCTGCATGTGGCTGTCCAATTTTCCCAACACCATTTGTTGAAGAGACTGTCTCTTTTCCATTGGACATTCTTTCCTGCTTTGTCAAAGATAAGTTGACCATAGAGTTGAGGGTCCATTTCTGGGCTCTCGATTCTGTTCCATTGATCTCTGTGTCTGTTTTTGTGCCAGTACCATACTGTCTTGATGACGACAGCTTTGTAATAGAGCTGGAAGTCCGGAATTGTGATGCTGCCAGCTTTGCTTTTCTTTTTCAGTATTCCTCTGGCTATTCTGGGTCTCTTCTGGTTCCATACAAATTTTAGGATTATTTGTTCCATTTCTTTGAAAAAAGTGGATGGTATTTTGATGGGGATTGCATTGAATGTGTAGATTGCTCTAGGTAGCATTGACATCTTCACAATGTTGATTCTCCCAATCCATGAGCATGGAACGTTTTTCCATTTCTTTGTGTCTTCTTCAATTTCTTTCCTGAGTATTTTATAGTTTTCTGAGTACAGATCCTTTGCCTCTTTGGTTAGATTTATTCCTAGGTATCTAATGGTTTTGGGTGCAATTGTAAATGGGATCGACTCCTTGATTTGTCTCCCTTCTGTCTTGTTGTTGGTGTATAGGAATGCCACTGATTTCTGTGCATTGATTTTATATCCTGCTACTTTACTGAATTCCTGTATGAGTTCTAGCAGTTTTGGGGTGGAGTCTTTTGGGTTTTCCACATACAGTATCATATCATCTGCAAAGAGTGAGAGTTTGACTTCCTCTTTGCCGATTTGGATGCCTTTGATTTCTTTTTGTTGTCTGATTGCTGTGGCTAGGACTTCTAATACTATGTTGAATAGCAGTGGTGAAAGTGGACATCCCTGCCGCGTTCCTGACCTTAGGGGAAAAGCTCTCAGCCTTTCCCCATTGAGAATGATATTGGCTGTAGGTTTTTCATAGATGGCTTTTATGATACTGAGGTATGTCCCCTCTATCCCTATACTCTGAAGAGTTTTGATCAAGAAAGGATGTTGTACTTTGTCAAATGCTTTTTCTGCATCTATTGAGAGGATCATATGATTCTTGTTCTTTCTTTTGTTAATGTATTGTATCACGTTGATTGATTTGCGGATGTTGAACCAGCCTTGCAGCCCAGGAATAAATCCCACTTGGTCCTGGTGAATAATCCTTTTAATGTACTGTTGGATCCTATTGGCTAGTATTTTGGTGAGAATTTTTGCATCCATGTTCATCAAGGATATTGGTCTGTAATTCTCTTTTTTGATGGGATCTTTGTCTGGTTTTGGGATTAAGGTAATGCTGGCCTCATAAAATGAATTTGGAAGTTTCCCTTCCATTTCTATTTTTTGGAACAGTTTCAGGAGAATAGGTATTAATTCTTCTTGAAATGTCTGATAGAATTCCCCTGGGAAGCCATCTGGCCCTGGGCTTTTGTTTCTTGGGAGATTTTTGATGACTGCTTCAATTTCCTTAGTGGTTATAGGTCTGTTCAGGTTTTCTATTTCTTCCTGGTTCAATTTTGGTAGTTGATACATCTCTAGGAATCCACCCATTTCTTCCAGGTTATCTAATTTGCTGGCATAGAGTTGCTCATAATATGTTCTTATAATTGTTTGTATTTCTTTGGTGTTGGCTGTGATCTCTCCTCTTTCATTCATGATTTTGTTGATTTGGGTCATTTCTCTTTTCTTTTTGATCAATCTGCCCAGGGGTTGATCAATCTTGTTAATTCTTTCAAAGAACCAGCTCCTAGTTTCGTTGATCTGTTCTACTGTTCTTTTGGTTTCTAGTTCATTGATTTCTGCTCTGATCTTTATTATTTCTCTTCTCCTGCTGGGTTTAGGCTTTATTTGCTGTTCTTTCTCCAGCTCCTTTAGGTGTAGGGTTAGGTTGTGTATTTGAGACCTTTCTTGTTTCTTGAGAAAGCCTTGTATTGCTATATACTTTCCTCTCAAGACTGCCTTTGCTGTATCCCAAAGATTTTGGACAGTTGTGTTTTCATTTTCATTGGTTTCCATGAATTTTTTCAATTCTTCTTTAATTTCCTGGTTGACCCATTCATTCTTTAGTAGGATGCTCTTTAGCCTCCATGTATTTGAGTTCTTTCCGACTTTCCTCTTGTGGTTGAGTTCTAGTTTCAAAGCATTGTGGTCTGAAAATATGCAGGGAATGATCCCAATCTTTTGGTACCGATTGAGACCTGATTTGTGACCTAGGATGTGATCAATTCTGGAGAATGTTCCATGGGCACTAGAGAAGAATGTGTATTCCTTTGCTTTGGGATGGAATGTTCTGAATATGTCTGTGAAGTCCATTTGGTCCAGTGTGTCATTTAAAGCCTTTATTTCCTTGTTGATCTTTTGCTTAGATGATCTGTCCATTTCAGTCAGGGGGGTGTTAAAGTCCCCCACTGTTACTGTATTGTCAATGTGTTTCTTTGCTTTTGTTATTAATTGCCTTATATAATTGGCTGCTCCCATGTTCGGGGCATAGATATTTAGAATTGTTAGATCTTCTTGTTGGATAGACCCTTTAAGTAGGATATAGTGTCCTTCCTCATCTCTTATTACAGTCTTTGTTTTAAAATCTAGTTTGTCTGATATAAGGATTGCCACCCCAGCTTTCTTTTGGTGTCCATTAGCATGGTAAATGGTTTTCCACCCCCTCACTTTCAATCTGGGGGTGTCTTTGGGTCTAAAATGAGTCTCTTGCAGGCAGCATATTGATGGGTCTTGTTTTTTAATCCAATCTGATAGCCTGTGTCTTTTGATTGGGGCACTTAGCCCATTTACATTCAGGGTAACTATTGAAAGGTATGAATTTAGTGCCATTGTATTACCTATAAGGTGACTGTTAACTGTCTGTTGTCTGTGTTCGTTTCTGCTCTTTGCTGCTTTTAGGTTCTCTCTTTGCTTAGAGGACCCCTCTCAATATTTCTTGGAGGGCTGGTTTCGTGTTTGCAAGTTCCTTTAGTTTTTGTTTGTTCTGGAAGCTTTTTATCTCTCCTTCTATTTTCAATGACAGCCTAGCTGGATATAGTATTCTTGGCTGCATATTTTTCTCGTTTAGTGCTCTGAAGATATCTTGCCAGTCCTTTCTGGCCTGCCAGGTCTCTGTGGATAGGTCTGTTGCCAATCTAATGTTTCTACCATTGTAGGTTACATATCTCTTCTCCTGAGCTGCTTTCAGGATTTTCTCTTTGTCTCTGAGACTCGTAAGTTTTACTATTAGATGTCGGGGTGTTGACCTATTATTATTGATTTTGAGAGGGGTTCTCTGTGCCTCCTGGATTTTAATGCCTGTTTCCTTCCTCACATTAGGGAAGTTCTCTGCTATTATTTGCTCCAATATACCTTCTGCCTCTCTCTCTCTCTCTTCTTCTTCTGGGATCCCAATTATTCTAATGTTGTTTCGTCTTATCATATCACTTATCTCTCGAATTCTGCCCTCGTGATCCTGTAGTTGTTTCTCTCTCTTTTTCTCAGCCTCTTTATTTTCCATCATTTGGTCTTCTATATCGCTGATTCTCTCTTCTGCCTCATTTATCCTAGCAGTTAGTGCCCCAATTTTTGATTGCACCTCATCAATAGCCTTTTTGATTTCGATTTGGTTAGATTTTAGTTCTTTTATTTCTCCAGAAAGGGTTTCTCTAATAACTTCCACGCTTTTTCCAAGCCCAGCTAGTATCTTTAAAGTCATGATTCTGAACTCTAGGTCCGACATTGTACTAATGTCCGTATTGAGTAGGTCCCTGGCTGACGGTACTACCTCTTGTTCTTTTTGCTGAGGTGATTTCTTTCATCTTGTCATTTTGTCCAGAGGAGAATAGATGAATGAGAGAACAAAATGCTAAGAGGTTTACAACGTCCCCAGCAAATATACTGTATACAAATCAGAAAAGACCTGAATCCAGAAAGGGAAAGAAAGAAAAAAGAAAGAGAAAAAGAAAAAAAATAGAAAAAAAAAGATAAAAACAAAAACAAAACAATACAAAAAAGGCAGAATATGATCAAATATGATCAGGCTAGTGCATAGATCAGTGCCACACACTAGATTTTGGGCGTATTTTGGTCTGTTAGAAAAAAGTGCCTCCTAAAATTTTAAAGGAAGAAAGACATATATGTACAAAATAAGGGTTGATACAATAAAGGGATGGAAGATGACTGTAAAGATGAAAATTATAAAAGATTTTATAAAAGGACTTGGTAAGATAAGTTGTTTGAAAAAAGAAAGAAGATTTAAGAAAAAAAAAGGAAAAAGGGAGAGAATGTGATCAGGCAGGAGACTAGAACAAAGCCATACACTAGTGATTTAGGGTATATTTTGATCTGTTAGAAGAAACTGTACCTCAAAATTTTAAAGAGAGAACAACTTATATATATATGCCAAAAATAAGGGTAACTACTATGAAGGGATAAAATATGACTCTAAAAATGAAAAATAAAAAATGTTTTTTTTTTTTAAAGGGATTTATAAGATGTTGGTTGAAAAAGGGAAAAAGAAAAATAAAAAAAAACAGTCAACAAAAATTAACTTTGATGAAATAATGAATCATGTTAAAAAAAAAAAAAAAGCCATGAATCTATGTGCAGTATTCCCCTAGCGCTGGAGTTCTCCTATTCTCCTTGATCGATCAACTTGGTCTTGGCTTGCTGGGTGTTTGTGCTGATCTTCTGGGGGAGGGGCCTGTTGCTGTGGTTTCCAAATGTCTTTGCCGGAGGCGGAATTGCCCCGCCCTTGTCGGTCCGGGCTAAGGAAGCTGCTCCGGTTTGCTCTCAGGAGCTTTTGTTCCCTGCAAGCTCTCGGTACAGCTTTGGAGGACCAGGGCAGAAATGGTGGCCTCCCAATCTCCACTCGGAGGAGCTGAGAACTTGGGGCCCCGCTCCTCAGTGTGCCCCCAGAGAAAAGCAGTCACTTCCGTGTCCCCGGTCTCCGGCCGCACTCCGTGCTCACCCGGCCTGTGATCGAGCGTTGCTATCTCTGGCACCCGACCCCGCGCGGAGTCTCCAAACCCAGCAGATCCCTGCAGTGCGTTCCCGCACCGCTCCTCCCCGGGAAGGAAGGGGAGTCTCCCCGGATCTGCTGCTTGTTGGGTCCCTGCTGGGGGAGCCATGCCCCGACTGGGCCGTAGATCACCGTTTATGGCAACCCTGAGCTGAGAGCCCGCGACTCTGCTCCGTATCTGCAGCCGGCTTCCCTGCTCTGATACCTGGGAGCTCTGGCGCACTCAGACACCCTTGGTCTCTCTGTGACCCCAAGGGTCCTGAGACCACACTGTCCCGGGAGGATTCCACCCCCCGCTTAGCCACTGCAGCGACGTCCCTCCGCCGAGCCAACTTCTAAAAGGTCCGATTCTGTGCTCCGCGGCTCTATCACTTGCCAGAAGCGGCCGGCGGAGGCCCCTCCCCCGCCGTCTATCCTCCCGAATATCGCCTCGGATTCACTTCTCCGCACGCCCTACCTTCCAGTAAGTGGTCGCTTCTCTGTTCAGAGAGTTGTTGCTACTCTCCTGTTCGGTCTCCTGTTGAGTTCGTAGGTGTTCAGAATGGTTTGATCCCTATTCAGCTGAATTCCTGAGACCAGACGAAATCTAGGTCTCCTACTCCTCCGCCATCTTGCTCCGCCTCTACAATTATATTTTTAAAATAATTTCTTTAGAACGGTACAAGCCTTTTATTGTTTAGTTTTCTGAAAAGTAATTTAATTGTGGACTTGGACCCTGAGAAATTGTCAGAATCTAAGACCTAAGTTTTTCAGTGAAGGATGAAGCCAGTCATACACTTCCTTTATTTCTTCCCAGGAATGAGAGATGGGTCCTAGAGGCTTTTCTCTAGAGGCGCCCTGTTTAGTAGGCAAAAGTTCCCAGAGTCTCTGATCTCCTGTCAAATTGTAACCTGTTGATTATCTATTGATCTCAGATTCTCCTATGAGAATCTATGCTGAGAGTATCCTTTCAGATTAAGGGATGTTCTATACTTTTACAAATTACAATCGGGACCTGTAACTATTCTGGTTTCAGAGAAGCTGGTAGACCTTCATACTCATAGCTTTTTCTATCTTGGTCACAGGGCCACACCCTGAAAATACAAAATAGGTGAGAGAGAACTGTGCCAGTTCAAAGGGTAGGGGCAAGGTCAGAGTCCTCCTCACACTTACACATAGTGCCTGCTCTCTCCCTTGATGCGGCCCTGGCCTCAAATCCAAGAAGTCCAGGTGCAGTGAGTGGCATAGTGGGGAAACCACTGAGCATGTTCTTCCGCCTTCTATTTCTTGTCTTCTTGAAATTTGTTTCAGATGCATACATGAAATCCATTCTCCCCCAGAGAATATTATTTTAAGAGCAGAGTTTGCAGCTACATAAAAGAGAATGAATTCTAATATTGAATAGATATCATGCAAATATCATATGCTTTTTCTCTTTTTCTAAAATATCTATACCATGATTGAAATGATTCATTCAAGAGTTCTAGTAATTTTGATTAGATATGTAACCCTGGATTTAGGTCTTCATTCTTCCTAAATATTTTGAATAAATAAAATAAAAATAAATAAAATAAATAAATAAAAACCCCTGGTGGCATATAAGTTGCCATACATATATGATCAATCTTGTTTGAATCATATGATTTAAGAATACACACACACACAATACACAAACACAAGTTAACTATAAATTCTGTAGGGTAGTAGTTAAGAGAGTGTGCACTGGAGATGGATTTCTTACATTTCAAAATTTCTATATCCCAAATCTACATTTGGGAAGTTTATTTAATCTCCTTGTGCTCACTGTCCTTATCTATAAAATAGAGACCATAATACTACCCACTTAAAATTATTAGGCAGATATAAATGAAGTATTGCATGTAATTCAGTTAGTACTCTGCAGGCACATAGAAAAGGGTCTATACATGCTTGCAAATGGTATTACAAACAATCATGGAAGATATTGAGTGTAATGAAGTCTGAAGGATGAGAGGTCTTATTTGAGGAAATTTTCTGAAGAAATAAATATATTCAAGAAAGGAAATTGATGCATTATCACCAAGTAGGTAAGAAGTACTGGGCTGCTGCTTACTCTCAGGCTGTGTTCATTTTTCATCAATGTTCTACCACAGAAAAATAATATTGTACTCTGAGTTAACACATACTAGAGAAGAGGAAACAGACCAACACTATTAAACTCTGAAGATGGAGATTAAACAGAAGCATCTTTTAGTTTCTAGGAATAAGACAAACTGTATTTTACTTAGCCTTTCATACGGGATATAGATTGCTTAAGTTTAAAGTTTCCTTTAAGTAAAAACGCTTTGTTCAATTACTTTTCCCTTCTAAGGTTCCATTAAAGCTAGTCTAAGTAGTATGAAATCATCCACTGTCTATTACACCAATGTTCGCTATTTCATTACAGCTAGCTTGCCCTCACACTATCTCTTTTTTATTTCTTATTCCATTACCTTTAAAAAAAGATCAGTTGACAATCTAATGCCTTAAAACTCGTCTTAAGATATATGGAGTCTCTCTCTCAACAATCATTTTTAATGTTTTATTCAATTGCTAAAACTGGATTCTCTTATTTATTGCCCATGGAGAGGAGAGGAACCATTTGCTGTCCCTGGTGAACTCACAAAACCCTTCTAGTCTACACATTTCCACAGCCCCACACTGATCTTATTCACAGAAACCCAAGTGGTTGGGGCGCCTGGGTGGCTCCATTGTTAAGTGTCATCTGCATTCGGCTCGGGTCATGATCCCAGGGTCCCGGGATCGAGCCCCACATCGGGCTCCCTGCTCAGTGGGAAGCCTGCTTCTCTCTCTCCCACTCCCCTTCATTGTGTTCCCTCTCTCGCTGTCTCTCTCTCTCTGTCAAATAAATAAATAAAATCTTAAAAAAAAGAAACCCAAGTGGCTGTGGTCCAAGTCCTGTACTGTCATGCCTATGGGGCCTATATGTCTTTTTAGGCCCATCTCTACCAAAGTTACCTGCAGTATCATTGGTAGTATAAAACTCAGGGGCTTCTAAAAACGATGCTGCTTGTGGTAAGAGACCAAAATAGGGACCATTTTGTCCTGTCCACCTGCCTCATAGCTGGATAGTGATGGTGATGCTGCCTCTGGGATGCTCTTTGGACTCCACCAGCTCTGCTGCCAACTGTGATGGGCACAGCTCCGCCAAATCCTCTGATTGCCATAATGTGTTACTTTGTCTGCACAGGTACCTTCTTTCAAAGCAATGGGACCTAGATTAGTGGGTTGGGTGCTATATAATTCAATGCTCTGATTTTTCCAATGTTCAAAATTCAGTTTTTTATTGTTCTTTAACAACTGCACTCAAAACTTTTGTTTTCCCTTTTGGTCCAAGGCTTAGCTATGAAATATAGATTTCTATTTTATAAATACTATTCATGGCCTCGGTGAGCTATAATATACATCTGATAGCACCCATATATTTTTAGTAAATAAGTTCATATCTCTAAAAATTAAGCCAGATCATGTACTTTTGCTCAATGTATTTGATATATTCACTAACCCGAGGTTTAGTAATGGGAAAAAATGACAACTGCATATCATTTGAGTCAGGAATTCTGTCAAGGCATAGTGGTAGTGACTAGTTCCTGTTCTTCAGTGCCTTAGATCTTAGCCAGGAAGACTTGAATAGCTGAGGGCACTGAGGATATCTGGAATCATTTAGAGGCATTTTTACCTACATTTCCAGTGCCTGGGATAGGATGGCTTGGTACAGCTTGGATTGGCAACCAGAACCCCTATTTATGGCCTTTCCATGTGGCTTGAGCTCCCTGAGAGTAGTGGCTGATTTCCAAGAGGTAGTATCTCAAAAAGAAGCATCTGGAGAATGAATATAGCAAATGACCCAGGGAGAAGATGCATGGCCCTTTATAAATTAGATGTGGAAGTGATAAAGCATCATTTCTTTCATATTCTATTGGTCAAATACAGCCCTGCCTCTATTCAAGGGGAAGGGACCAAGACAGCCCCTCTGAAGGGGAAGAACATCAACTAATTTGCAGAACTTTTTAAGTTTCACAACCTGTACTCTGGCTACGAAGTCTTTATATTCTTCTTAAGGGCAAAATACACTAACAGCCTTCAAAGACTCACAAAAGCCTTATTCCATTTTGGGCTGAGATGACTTAGTTGGGGTTGTCAACCAGACCCTCTTTTCTGTGGCCTCTCTGTGTGGTTTGGGCTTCTCGTTGCAAGGTGGTTGGGATCCACCAAGTAGAAATCCAGAAAATGAATTTCAAGAGAACCAGAAAGAAGCTCCATGCCTTTTTATGACTTACCCTCAGGAGTAATATAATACACTTCCCCCATACTCTATTGGTCAAGAGCTGTAGGTCTACTTACATTTAAGAGGAGAGGACATAGAGCCCACTGCTATGTGGAAAAAATGTCAGAGAACCTGGAAACTTTAAAACAATAAAATTTCACCCTACATGGTCTGTCATTTTTCTTGTCTCACCAGTGTCCTCTCTGACATCTCCTCCTACTCGTCTTGCTCATTCTGTTATACGAAGTGGCTTCTTCACTTCATCATAAACATCAAGTAGGCCCCTGTCTTAAAGCTTCTGCATTTGCGGTTCCCTTTTTCTCCTTACCAAAATAGCGGTATATTTCATCCTCACCTCCTTCAGTTCTTTCTTCATGTGTTACTTTTACTAGAATATAAGTTTCAGGAGAATGTTAGATATTGTTTACTTTTGATCCACTAGTGCTTAGAATACCACATAATACGTAGTAGATGGTAAAGATATTTTGAATGTACTGCATGAACTGATTTCTATTTCACAAATTGATAATTTCTGGTTATTATTTTCCCCATTTTAATTCATGAAGACCCACTCATCATGAACTTCAAAGTCTGAACATGAGAGAATGGGAAATTAAAAATAGGTGGTAGGGAATAAGAGACACAAATCAAAGGAAAAGAATTTCAGTAAATTAAAATGTCCTCCTCCAAATCATATTTCTATATCTGACTTATAGATCTACCTCAAACATTAAACTTTTTTCACATAATAGTCTTAAAACTATAAGCTTGATTTATATCTTATCTTAGATGACTAAATGTTTGAGAAAATACGGTTGAGCGATTAAAGAAATTTGTTAGTAAAGTTTAAATCTAATCAAATTAAAGAAACTCCTTGTTAGAATTTTGAGTTGTGATGCATTATAAAAATTCATGACTTATCAAGGTTATGCAAATTCACAAATCAAGATAGACAAATCCTCACTGTGGTTTATAAAACATAAGAAAGTATATAATTTATATTTTCTTATTCTTTCATATCTGCCACCCTAAAACTACTGCCATGTACAAAATATACATATGCAACCTCTACAAAAGTGTAAAACTCTATTTTCCTTGACGGTACTGTAGTTCTGGAAATGATAAAAAAATCATTCTCTGGTATACTTAATTTTGAAATATTTTAGGTCTTGTGATTCAATTCAGAATTGAATCAATTTATGATTTATAAGGTGTGTAGAACTTCACTAGAAATGAAAGGATTGATGGCTTTTACTGGGAACAGTTTTTTGGATATCACTCTAGTGAATTTAACTTTATTTTTATTGGAATTCCATATAATAATGAAAGAAATAAAACATATGCTTACCTTGGGAGGTGTACACAATAGAGCATCCTAATCGACTGTGATTTTTTAAAAATTCCACGTCTGTTTTTATTTTTTTCTTGCTGTATATTGGAGGTAATAAATTCCATGTAACTAGAAAATAAATATTGATGTTATTTTGACTATTGTAAAATGCTAAAATTGATTAATGGAATGATTGACCTTAACAGCTTATCACTGAGTCAAAAATCACACTTGATATTTATAAATTAAGCTTGATGAGATTTTATGGTTTAGCAAATGGATAATTATTCTAAAGTATCTTTCTCTGATTCATTATGTATTTAAAATTTGTTCAGTAAGTAATGACCAAAAGTTGCCATTTCATTGATTGATACTTGAATCAGAGGCATCAGCTGCAATCATTACAAGGGTTCAGATTTTGTTTATGAGTTAATTGAGGTATAGCTATGTCAGGTGCGTGGGAATTAAGTGATATTTTCAGATTCAGTTCATATTCTCTGAGGTGAATGAAGTCATGTTGCTGGCCACATGTTCCATTTATAGTTTTTACTACTAAAATGTACAATTTTACCCTTTCTAACATTTATTTCCAGAGTTTTTATATTTAAAATAATTATGAAATACCTAAAACACTTTAATAAAATATTAAATAATAATAAATAAATAAAATAAAAATTTTTCTATTTTCTGTTGAAATGAAGACATGAAACTCTGTTCCTAGAGCCTAAAAGATTAGTAACTGTGCCTCAGACAGAGAGGTAATTATTTCAGTGATTGGATTTCCCCTCATTTTCTGAACTGCTCTTTGTGACTTTTGAAATTCCTGCTATGAATTTTATCAATTTAATATTATTTAGTTTATTCTTGTGAGTTAATTTTCTCTCCCTACTTATGGAATTTTAGTTTCTTGAAGACAAAGACCCTTTCTTATTTTTCTCATATCCATTTTTATGCATGAATAATTCTCTCTCTCTTTTCACTTATAATAAAATGATAAGGCATTTTAAGAAAATTTTTATTGTAATGTATCCATATTATTATTTATATCATTAATTACTCTGATTACTTAAACATTAGACATATGTATTTCTTCATTTGATTTGTAACAGTGGTTTGTCTTCTGACAAAATGATAAAGAGTACTATCTGATGGAGGAACAGGCAGATAAATCTCCAGAGCAGATAGACAATTGCATGATTAGTGATGATAATTCTTGTTACTTATATTTAAAAGTTAGGTAGTATATATTTAATGTTCAATTTCATCAAATTATATTTATCTATTTTATTGCTATTTTAAATGCTCAAATAATTGTAAGGTAAATGTTTTCATAGAATCATGGTACTAAAAGGGACCTCAACAATTTACATTTTCCTTTGTATTCAAACAGGTTTTATCTAAGCCACCTCAAATAGATACAATATGTAAACATATTTATATATATTTTTATATATTTAAAAAACAATATGATATTTTATAATTTTTTATGACTCTAGTTAAAGTACATTAAAATTTAAGCCCATTCCAATGTAAATTCTCATACATTGCTCAAAGGAGCCTGAAATTAATTTAATGGTCATGATCTTGTGGACATGACAGTAGTATGACAAGTTATATTGCTCCAAGGTTAAAATTTCTAAGAGTATTTACAAAAAAATCATTTGTTTTTTAATTTTTTTCCAAGATTTTATTTAAATTCAAATTAGTTAACATGGAGTGTAGTTATTAGTTTCAGGAGTAGAATTCAATGATTCTTCACTTACATACAACACCAGGGCTCATCACAGCAAGTGCCCTCCTTAATGCCTATCACCCATTTAGCCCATCCTCCCACCCACCTCCCCTCCAGCAACCCTCAGTTCTCTGTAGTTCGGAGTCTCTTATGGTTTGCCTCCATCTCTGTTTTTATCTTATTTTATTTTTTCCTTCCCTTCCCCTGTGTGCATCTGTTTTGTTTCTTAAATTCCACATATGAGTTGACATCATATGATAACTGTCTTTCTCTGAATGACTTATTTCAGCTAACATAATACAATCTAGTTCCATCCACAACATTGAAAGTGGCAAAATTTCATTCTTTTTGATGGTTGAGTAATATTACATTACATATATATATGTAATGATTCCATCAGTTGATGGACATTTGGGCTCTTTCCATAATTTGGCTTGTTGATAATGCTGCTAGAAACATCAGGGTGCATATGCCCCTTCAAATCAGTATTTTTGTATTCTTTGAGTAAATACCTAGTCGTGCAATTGCTGGTTCATAGGGTAGTTCTATTTTTAACTTTCTGAGGATCCTCCATACTGTTCTCCAGAGTGGCTGCACCAGCTTGCATTCCCACCAGCAGTGTAAGGGGGTTCCCCTTTCTCTGCATCCTCATCAGCATCTGTCGTTTCCTGACTTGTTAGTTTTAGCCATTCTGACAAGTGTGAGATGGTATCTCATTGTGATTTTGATTTGCATTTCCCTGATGATCAGTAATGTTGAGCATTTTTTCATGGGTCTGTTAGCCATTTGTATGTCTTCTTTGGAGAAATGTCTGTTCGTGTCTTCTGTCCATTTCTTAACTGGATTATTTATTTTTTGAGTGTTGAGTTTGATAACTTCTTTATAGATTTTGGATACTAGCACTTTATCAGATGTGTCATTTGCAAATATCTTCTCCCATTTTGTAGGTCGACTTTTAGTTTTGTTGATTGTTACCTTCATGTGCAGAAGCTTTTTATCTTGATGAAGTCCCAGTAGTTCATTTTGCTTTTGTTTCCCTTGCCTCTGGAGACATGTCTAGTAAGAAGTTTCTGTGGTCAAGGTCAAAGAGGTTGCTGCTTGTGTTCCCCACTAGGATTAGGATGGTTTTCTTTCTCACAGTTAGATCTTTCATCCATTTTGAATTTATTTTTGTGTATGGTGTAAGAAAGTGGTCCAATTTCTATTCTTTTGCATGTTGCTCCAGTTTTTCCAATACTATATGTTGAAGAGAGTGTCTTTTTTCCATTGGATATTCTTTCCTACTTTATTAAAGATTAGTTGACCATATAGTTTAGGTCCATTTCTGGGTTCTCTATTCTCTTTCATTCTTCTGTTTCTGTTATAAAAAAATCTTTTTAAAATGCAGAGAACAGAACATTTACATGTGAAAATATTATTTAATTAGTATATTTAATATATTTAGTATTTAATATGCTTTATTCATATTTTAAGGTAGTTACTTTTTTTGTTAAGATATTCTTTCTGTAACAAAGTTCATTCCTTCATGAATATTATGTGATCCTGAAAGATGAGGTTTGTGAAGTTTGGTAATGTTGGTTATAAAACATCATTTTTTAAATCTCAAAATGGGAATAGTAAAAATCCAATTTATAATTTGTAGTAATGCTGACAAATAAATAATTCCAATTGTCTTCCATGCACATGGTGGGATTGCACTTCCCAGGTCCCTTGAAGTTAGTTGGGACTTGTGTCTTGTTTTGGGCAGTAAGTAGAAGTGATATATGACACTTCCTTTGAAAGCTTTAAGAGCTTGTGTATAAATTGCCACACTCAGTGTCTTCTCCATTAACCTAGATTTGAGTGTTAGAATAATATGAACAGAGTCTCCAACCAAACAATGGTGACTATGTAGAGGGAGCAAGAAATCAATCTTTGTTGGTTTAAATCATAAGATTTGGAGGTTGCTTAATAACACTGTATAACCTAATCAAAGTATGAGACAGTATGTATAAAGTGTAGAGCATAGTGTTAAGCTCAGGTATTATTATTATTATAAAAGTTTTACACATTACTAATATAGACAAAATGCAATGTAAATACTACTGACTAGTTAGAACACACAAAACCTATAAGGGTTAATTATATGCCCCTAAATCTAGTTTGTAATGAGCGAGACTGGTATACTTTCTTTCCTCATGTGTGCTGAGTTTTTCCTAATAATGGTTAATACAATTATTATAAAATTATAATTTACAGGGGGAAACTTTAATGTTTTGAGAGCATATATTTAAAGATACTGATATAGAAAACAGAATTATGGGAAAAGCAACACATACATTTATTTATTCTCTCAATAGTTCATTAAAACCATAACTCCAAGGGTGTCTGTGTGGCTTAGTCAGATAAGCATCTGCCTTCAGCTCAGGTCATGATCCCCAGGTCCTGGGATCGAGCCCCATGTCAGGCTCCCTGCTCAGTGGGGAGCCTGCTTCTCCCTCTCCCTCTGTGATCTCTCTTGCTCTCACTCTCAAATAAATAAATAAAAAATCTTTAAAAACAATAAAAACAAAGCCATAACTCCAGCATCTAGAGTAGTCTCTGGTTGATATAAATTTGTTGAATGAATAAATTTGACAATTCATACCAAAATCTATTCTTTCATCATTTTCAACTTTATATGCCTGTTTTTCTTAGTGGGAATTTTGTATTATTTAGATTTTTTTTCTATGGCCCTAACTTTTACAGATATTAAAAAGATATCTTCTTTAATTGTGCATATTATTCATATCTTTACCTAGCTGTAAAATCACATCTCCAAATGAAAACTGCAGATATATTTTTGTAGCCCATCTTTTTGGGTGATAAAACTTCATTACACCTGAAATAGTTCTTTTCATATGGGGACTGTAGTAATGTATGGTGATTAACATAACATAATTAAAAAAAAGAATAACTTAGGGAAACCAAACATATAATACAGAATTAATTCTGATAAACTCAGCAACTAATTTGGGCAGAGGTATAAGTACAAATAGATAAAGAAATAAGTTTTCATCTTTAATCTCCAGTATGTCTTTAGTAAGAGTTTGGGGAAATAAAAATGTAAATATCAGCATTGGGATGAGGGAAATATTCTTTTACCTCAGTTGTGAGTAGATGGTAACGAAAGTTGATAAATTAATAAAAAAATAGGAGCTAATTTTCTGGAGTCAGGTTAACCACCAGAATTTATTAATTAAAATAAAAAATAGAAATGGCTAATGGGTTACTCAAGGAGAAGGAAAGAAGGGTGTTGAAAATTACTGCTTTTAACCATGTGCTCTTCTGTATTGGATTTGATAACGTGTGCAAGTATTGTTTTGTTCCAGCTGCCTACTTGACAGCTTCATCTGGATATCTCAAATGCACCTCAAATGAAAAAATACCCAAAACTGAATTCATTGTTTCTTTTTCCATTGCCTTCTGTATCAGTTAATGGCACAAATCCATTAATCCAATCATCCTTGACACTTCCCTCTCCCTCATCCCCCTTGTCTTATTTTTCACTAAGTCCTATCAATCACTTTGATCTCTTAATATCCCCTGAATATATAAGGTTTCTCTTTTTCTCCATGGTTGCCTTTATGCTCTGCTCTTTTCTACAATACTGAATTAGCTTTTTAATGGTCTTGCCAAAATTCACTCTGAGTATTCTCATCAGAGCTTCAGTGGTATTTCCAGCTGCAGTAGTGATTGTGTTTCATACTCTTGCCTAAAACACACCAATGACTTCCAATTGCTCTTAGGATACAGAACAACTCCTTTTCCTTAACATAATCTGGGAGGCTGTGCATGGTGAAGCCATGTCACCATCTTAAACCTCTTATAACCCTATATGCTTCACTCTCTGTGCTCTGGTGGTCCAATTTAAGTTTTTTTTCATTTAATGTTTTTATTTTTATAAATTTTATTTTATTATGTTTATCACCATATATTATATCATTAGTTATTTTTACTTTAAATTTGTATTGTTATGTTAATAACCATACATTACATCATTAGTTTTTTAAATTTTTTATTGTTATGTTAATCACCATATATTATTATTACATTAGTTTTTGATGTAGTGTTCCATGACTCATTGTTTGTGCATAACACCCAGTGCTCCACGCAGAACATGCCCTCTTTAATACCCATCAACAGGCTAACCCATCCCCCTACCCCCTCCCTCTAGAACCCTCAGTTTGTTTTTCAGAGTCCATCATCTCTCATGGTTTGTCTCCCCCTCCGATTTCCCCCCCTTCATTTTTCTCTTCCTACTATTTTTTTTAACATATAATGTATTATTTGTTTCAGAGGTACAGTTCTGTGATTCATTAGTCTTACACAATTCACAGTGCTCACCATAGCACATACACTCCCCAATGTCTATCACCCAGCCACCCCATCTCTCCCACCTCCCACCACTCCAGCAACTCTCAGTTTGTTTCCTGAGATTAAGAATTCCTCATATCAGTGAGATCATATGATACATGTCTTTCTCTGATTGACTTATTTCACTTAGCATATTACCCTCTAGTTCCATCCACATCGTTGCAAATGGCAAGATTTTGGGGGTTTTTTGATGGCTGCATAATATTCCATTGTATGTATATACCATATCTTCTTTATCCATTCATTTGTTGATGGACATCTTGGCTCTTTCCATAGTCTGGTTATTGTGGACATTGCTGCTATAAACATCGGGGTGCACATCCCCCTTCGGATCACTACATTTGTATCTTTGGGGTAAATACCCAGTAGTGAAATTGCTGGGTCATAGGGTAGCCTATTTCCAACTTTTTGAGGAACCTCCATACTGTTTTCCAGAGTGGCTTCACCAGCTTGCATTCCCACCAACAGTGTAGGAGGACTTTCTGCAAGGGTAGAAGTGTAGGAGAGTTCCCCTTTCTGGGCATCCTCGCCAACATCTGTCATTTCCTGACTTGTTAATTTTAGCCATTCTGACTGGTGTGAGGTGGGATCTCATTGAGGTTTTGATTTGGATTTCCCTGATGCCAAGCAATGTTGAGGATTTTTTCATGTGTCTGTTGGCCATTTGAATGTCTTCTTTGGAAAAATGTCTGTTCATATCCTCTGCCCATTTCTTGATTGCGTTATTTGTTCTTTGGGTGTTGAGTTTGATAAGTTCTTTATAGATTTTGGATACTAGCCCTTTATCTGATATGTCATTTGCAAATATCTTCTCCCATTCTGTCGGTTGTCTTTTGATTTTGTTGACTGTTTCCTTTGCTGTGCGAAAGCTTTTTATCTTGATGAAGTCCCAATAGTTCATTTTTGCCCTTGCTTCCCTTGCCTTTGGTGATGTTACTAGGAAGAAGTTGCTGTGACTAAGATCGAAGAGGTTGCTGCCTATGTTCTCCTTTAGGATTTTGATAGACTCCTGTCTCACATTTAGGTCTTTCATCCATTTTGAGTTTATTTTTGTGTGTGGTGTAAGGAAATGGTCCAGTTTCATTCTTCTGCATATGGCTGTCCAATTTTCCCAACACCATTTGTTGAAGAGACTGTCTTTTTCCATTGGATATTCTTTCCTGCTTTGTCAAAGATCAGTTGACCATAGAGTTAAGGGTCCATTTCTGGGCTCTCTATTCTGTTCCATTGATCTATGTGTCTGTTTTTGTGCCAGTACCATACTGTCTTGATGATGACAGCTTTGTAATAGAGCTGGAAGTCCAGAATTGTGATGCCACCAGCTTTGCTTTTCTTTTTCAATATTCCTCTAGCTATTCGGGGTCTTTACTGGTTCCATACAAATTTTAGGATTATTTGTTCCATTTCTTTGAAAAAAGTTGATGGTATTTTGATAGGGTTTGCTTTAAACTATATCATACTTAAAGGGTCTATCCAACTAGAAAATTTAACAATTGTAAATATCTATGCCCCTAACATGGGAGCAGCCAATTATATAAGGCAATTAATAACAAAAGCAAAGAAGCACATCAACAACAATACAATAATAGTAGGGGACTTTAACGCCCCCCTCACTGAAATGGACAGATCATCTAAGCAAAAGGTCAGCAAGGAAAAAAGACTTTAAATGACACACTGGACCAAATGGATTTCATAGATGTATTCAGAACATTCCATCCCAAAGCAACAGAATACACGTTTCTTCTCTAGTGCCCATGGAACATTCTCCAGAATAGATCACATCCTAGGTCACAAATCAGGTCTCAACTGCTACCAAATGATTGGGATCATTCCCTGCATATTTTCAGACCACCGTGCTTTGAAACTTGAACTCAATCACAAGAGGAAAGTCGGAAAGAACTCAAATACATGGAGGCTAGAGGGCATCCTACTAAAGAATGAATGGGTCAACCAGGAAATTAAAGAAGAATTAAAAAATTCATGGAAACAAATGAAAATGAGAACACAACTGTTCAAAATCTTTGGGATGCAGCAAAGGCGGTCCTAAGAGGAAAGTATATAGCAAAGCAAGCCTTTCTCAAGAAACAAGAAAGGTCTCAAATATGCAACCTAACCCTACCCCCAAAGGAGCTGGAGAAAGAACAATAAATAAAGCCTAAACCCAGCAGAGAAGAGAAATAATAAAGATCAGAGAAGAAATCAATGAATAGAAACCAAAAGAACAGTAGAACAGATCAACGAAACTAGGAGGTGGTTCTTTGAAGAATAATAAGATTGATAAACTCCTGGCGAAACCTACCAAAAAGAAGAGAAATGACCCAAATAAATAAAATCATGAATGAAAGAGGAGAGATCACAACCAACACCAAAGAAATACGATTATAAGAACATATTATGAGCAACTCTATGCCAGTAAATTAGATAATCTGAAAGAAATGGATGCATTCCTAGAGATGTATCAACTACCAAAACTGAACCAGGAAGAAATAGAAAACCTGAACAGACCTATAACCCCTAAGGAAATTGAAGCAGTAATCAAAAATCTCCCAACAAACAAGAGCCCAGGGCCAGATGGCTTCCCAGGGGAATTCTATCAGACATTTAAAGAAGAATTAATACCTATTCTTCTGAAACTGTTCCAAAAAAGTAGAAACAGAAGGAAAACTTCCAAACTCATTTTATGAGGCCACCATTACCTTGATCCCAAAACCAGACAAAGACCCATCAAAAAGGAGAATTACAGACCAATATCCTTGATGAACATGGATGCAAAAATTCTCACCAAAATAATAGCCAGTGGGATCCAACAGTACATTAAAAGGATTATACACCACGACCAAGTGGGATTTATCCCTGGGCTGCAAGGTTGGTCCAACATCTGCAAATCAATCAATGCGATATACTACATTAATAAAAGAAAGAACAAGAACCATATGATCCTCTCAATAGATGCAGAAAAAGCATTTGACAAAGTACAGCATCCTTTCTTGATCAAAACTCTTCAGAGTATAGGAATAGAGGGTACCTACCTCAATATCATAAAAGCCATCTGTGAAAAACCCACAGTGAATATCATTCTCAATGGAAAAACTGAGAGCTTTCCCCCTAAGTTCTGGAACATGACAGGGATGTCCACTCTCACCACTGCTATTCAACATAGGATTAGAAGTCCTAGCCGCAGCAATCAGACAAAAAAAAAAAAAAAAGGCATCCGAATCGGCGAAGAAGAAGTCAAACTCTCATTCTTTGCAGATGATATGATACTTTATGTGTAAAACCCAAAAGACTCCACCCCAAAACTGCTAGAACTCATACAGGAATTCAGTCAAGTGGCAGGATATAAAATCAATGCACAGAAATCAGAGGCATTCCTATACACCAACAACAAGGTAGAAGAAAGAGAAATTAAGAAGTCGATCCCATTTACAATTGCACCCAAAACTATAAGATACATAGGAATAAATCTAACCAAAGAGGAAAAGAATCTGTATAGAAAACTATATCTGTCAGAAAATTATAAAATACTCATGAAAGAAATTGAGGAAGACACAGAGAAATGGAAAACCGTTCCATGCTCATGGATTGGAAGGACAAATATTGTGAAGATGTCAATGCTACCTAGAGCAATCTACACATTTAATGCAATCCCTATCAAAATACCACTTTAACTTTTTAAAACTCACTTGTCTATTCACAGAACCATTGCACATGTTCTCTCTTCTGCCTAGTGTAACTACCCTTACCATAAACCACCTCACTCTGTTCAATCTTAACCATTCTTCAGATCTTGGCTAAAGGGAAGCCAACTCTCCCACACTAGTCCCAATCACATTCCTTTGTTATATGCTCTTAAAAAACACATTCATTTAAATTATATTTGTCTAGCTTCTCTGAATACTATGCTGAATGAGAAAGTGACTGCATAGGTTTTTGCTCACTGTTTATATTGCTCCAGCAATTAATGTACAATTTTTAGCGATTGACAAATTATAAGGAATCAAAATTATTTGTCATGAATTAATATATGGCCCATTAGTCACTTACTCAAGCAATAATGCAAACTTTGTCAGTCTTCTATCAATATTCCTCCAAGTTATAAGCGTTTTGCTTTCTCAATTTCTTGCTGGATCCTGGTTTCTATTCTTAATTGTTATTACACAGTTTTATACAATGGTGAGACACCAGATTCAGGTAAATGTGCTGTACCCTGGAATGCCTATTTCTACTACTTGAGATTTGCTAGATCCTTATGGATTTAAGGAGAAATAATTTCTTCCACATTTAGTGCTGATTGCAATTTTCCTCCATTCTCAAATATTCTTATTTTTGGTCATTTTCTCTATGCTATGTGTCCCTTGAAAAATAAATACTTGTATTTATTTTTATTAATTGTAGCCAATTTTTAATATTTACATTTTCAGGTAATTATATTTAGGCTATTGTGTTTGCGTGGAGAACTTTCACATTTATCTGTAGATTGCACTTGGTGTCATTGTCAAAAGTGGTATATTGTGTTCTATGAACTAAGAATCCACTGTTTTGTAAATTCTGAAATAAAGCATAAGGCTAAAGACAGATTAGATGATTGCTTAATGGATGAAATTTATATCTTGTTTGAAAGAGGAAAAATAAATAGTGGTGCTTCTAGGCTTGTGGTTTTGTTTTGGAACTATCACGGTGCAGAAAACCCTTGACATCCTATCTAAGAATTGGGGGAAAGATTTATGAGCTTATACAATGAGATTTTCTATTTTCAGACGGAAAAAAAAAATCACAGTGTAGAGATTTTAAATTACCTAAGACAGTAGTATGTTTTAAATGTTTATATATTTTTAAATTTATATTCTTCCTGACTGCTCCATATTGCTGCCCCACATCAAGGTTAATTCAGAAACAAACAAACAAAAAAGTCTCAATGTTTTCTGTGTGTTACCAATTAGCAATCAATCTTTTTGATTCTGAGACAAACTTCTGGATTAATTTTGATTAGATAAAATTGTTCCCAGGAGAGAACTGTGGAAATAAATCTAAATTATGTTACGTCAAGATTTTCTGTTACATTTCAAGTTGAATGAATTACAAAAGAAGTGACAAAGTTTCCTTAGTTAGACAGAAGTGGTATTTTGACATGAATAAAAAAATGATCAAAGAGACAGAGATAAATTTCCACTTTCTCCTGACTTCTTCATCAAATTGCGGTCGAATTTGACAAAGCTCTTTTCTTTTGCTAACTCCCACACTCCATAAATTTGAGTTGAGAATTCTCAATAAATGTCAAAGAAGATGCAACTTGCTACTTAGTTTTTCTTGCTTGGATGATCCAACGAGGCATTTTCCAAACTGAAGGAAAATGCTATAATCCAGCTATAAATTAAGAGGCTGTTTGATGGTGGAGATAGCTCTAAAATGACTGCGAGAATCTGTTTTCTGTGTTCTCTGGAGAACCCAGCACTAACTCTGCAGACAGATTTCATTCTTTGAAATATTATTAAAAGTTAAATTTTTATAACAAATGCTCAATAGTGTTTATGTATATGATGCTTCTTTATTGCTTCTTCCTTTTAGAAAGATGCTAGGATAAAATAATCTAGAAACTAATATGCAAGTCTCTATATTAAAAAATCATACTTCACTGGTGAATAAATGTAGACTAACTTTATGTCTTATCAAATTAAAACTCCTATATTTGGTTTGCTAGTTAAGAATGAAATAAGGAGGGGTGACTTGGTGGTTCCATTTGGTTGAGCATCTGACTCTTGATTTCAGCTCAGGTCATTATCTCAGGGTTGTGGGATGGAGCCCAGAGTTAGGCTCCATGCTCAGCAAGGAGTCTGCTTCTTGCTCTCTCTCTTTCTCCCCCTCTGCCCCCTCCCTGCTCTCTCTCTCTCTAAAGTGAATAAATAAATTTTAAAAAAAGGATGAAATAAGGAAATTTTTAAATTGCTATTATTCTTGGTTAATGGATGAAATTGTGACAAAGTTAAATGAACAGTTAGATGCCTATTATATTTATTTTTTATAAGTTGGATTATGGGAGAACAATTTTATTTATCTTGAAGCTTCAGTATCCATATAACCCAAAACAAATTTCCCTAGGAAATTTGAACTGATCTCTCATAACATTTACCTTTCCTTCACAGGAAGTTCTAAAATTTCATCTGGCAGATATAATTTTAGTTTTTTAAGATCATCAGTAAATATCTATTAAATGAGTACCTACTGTATCATAGACATTTTGCTAGGCACTGATGGTTCAGAAAGAAAGCATAGTCTCTGATTTTGAAGACAGTTAAGTCACAAGAAAAGACCTGTGATACATATTTACCATACAATGTAATGAGTGCTTATGTGGTAGAACATATAAAGAGCATTCTGTTGGAGTATAGAGGGGATACTAATCCTATTCTGCCTGTTGTACATGCAAAAGGCATCATACATAAACAGACATCAGAGTGATGCCATTGCTGGAAGGGAGCCATGAATCCAAGAATATAGGGGACTTACACAATCTGGAAAAGGAAAGGAATGGATTCTTTCCTGGAGCTTCCAGAAGGAACCAGACTGCAACACCTTGATTTCAGTCCAGTGAGGCTGATTTGGGACTTCTGACCTTCAGAACTATAAGATAGTGAATTTAAGGTGTTTGAAGATGCTAAGTTTATGGTGATTTGTTACAGAAGCAGTAGGAAACTAATATAATTACCAATACACGGTGGTCTACCTTTGCAGAGTAGTATATAAACATCTTCTGGGAAGTGAGCCATAACGTTTAAAAATTAATTCAAGTCATTCTCAAATTCTCTCTTAAGGAGGCTTGTTGCTAACCATTCCTCCTCTTCCAATTCTTAGGAGAATCATTAGAAAGGGTAAACACAAGGTTACCTTTTTACAAAGAAACACAGAGAGTATAAGCCTCAAACACAATGCTTTACATAATTCATACTGCTGCTTCAAGGTCTTGAGTAACATGGAACATTCTGGGTATTACTAGAGCTTAGAATTATCTTCATTATCACTCTAGCAAATATCACTCTGTGACACTTTGTGACTGCCAGACAAAATATTCTAAATTAGTTGAAACCTATAGAGTTTAAACTTGTGATGTAACACAGTTTAAATTTAGGTATTTGTACTGTATTTGAAATGTGGAAGTGTGATTAATGGGTTAATTCATGCCTAAGCAACCCAACACCTGAATTCATGATCACCCTGAGAACTAAACTTACAAATATATAGACACTTATGGATCTTACTCAGGGATAACCTGAAGCAATAAAATATCTGTCTCTTTATTGGACCAAGAGACTCTTTTCTTTCTTTCTTTCTTTCTTTCTTTCTTTCTTTCTTTCTTTCTTTCTTTCTTTCTTTCTTTCTTTCTTTCTTTCTTTCTTTCTTTCTTTCTTTCTTTCTTTCTTTCTTTCTTTCTTCTTTCTTTCTTTCTTTCTTTCTTTCTTTCTTTCTTTCTTTCTTTCTCTCTTTCTCTCTTTCTCTCTTTCTCTCTCTCTCTCTCTCTCTCTCCTTCCTTCCTTCCTTTCCATCCCTCCTTCTTTCTTTTCCTTCCTTCCTTCCTTCCTTCCTTCCTTCCTTCCTTCCTTCCTTCCTTCCTCTCTTCCCTCTTCTCTCTTCTTTTTTATTTTTTCTTTTCTTTTCTTTTCTTTTCTTTTCTTTGGTCCTTTTCACCTCCTTGTCCACTGGTAGCTTGGACTCAATTATTAGACACCATGACACTTAACTCCCTCTTTGGCTATGAATCTCCTCCCACTGTTTTGTTTCCTACTTTGATCTGAAGATAAGAGGTAGTATTAAATATTAGAATTTTCTATAAAAGACTGAGAAAAAGCAATTTCCTTCTAGCTCCACCTCTTAAACAAGAAAAGATTCTTTTAATCACACATATTCAGAATCCAGAGGTTTGTTTCCCAGGGTATAACTAGATAATCTTGGAAAATCAAATTATTGAAGTATAGTGATCTGCTTTGATGGGTTGATTCTAGACTTTGGGCTCCATAAAACTCATGTATGTACCATGAAGACAAATTACTTAACTGAATATTTGGTCCTGTATGTTGTATTTATAAAGAGGAAAGCAAATTTCATGAATTTCTATCAGTCTAGAGTGGGAAAAACCCTGGGAAAAGTTCTATTCCATAAGTAGAAATACCCTTCCCACTGTTAGGAATTTCTGAGAGAAGTAGAAAATTTTTCAAATTTCCAAACTAGAAAAAATAAAGACCTGGAAATTTTCATTTAAAACAAATAACTACAAAAATGGGAATAGATAATAAAATTAGGATCCTTTTCCATTTACTGTTGCTAATAATGACCATGGCTTTAATTTTTCTTATGTGTGTGCATATATATATATATATAATGTGTATATATATAATGTGTATATATAAAATACATATTATTTATATATATATATACATAATTATATATATAACAAATAGCTACACAACCTTATAAACTTAGAAATAAACCTGAAATACAAATAATAATGATTTAAAGAAAAGTCAATGAAACAGCAGGAGAGAGAAGAGTAACATTTTCACAAGAATTTTTGCCAGCTGATTTCTATGAAGAAGAAAAGGTCTCAGCATGGCAATAATCGTTAATGTATAAGGCAAAAACAAATAAAAAGAGTTATAAAACCAAGTCATTTGAAAATAGACAAGATTTTAAAAAGAATAGAATAAGGAGATAGATTGGGATTTAATACATTGACAAACAGAATTTAGACTATAACCCTGGGGATTAGATTGACTGTGAAAGAAGTAGAAGTTGTGCTTGGGTGAACAAGTTATAGCAACCAGATGGAAGCAACTGTAAGCATTCTAAATTTGAAATAACAACTAGAGACGTTTCATTGTTCAATGGAAATTGATAATAAGCTGTGCTTCAGTGGATCCTATCAGCCCAGACTGAAAACCACATGTCTCTCAATATCAATGTTGAAACCATATCTAAATCACGAAGTATTTCTTCTTCAGGGACTGTGAACTCAGAGCTCCCGGGGAACTTTCTTTAATAATCATTGTTCAGTAAGATGCTGATAATGGGGACTTGTCTGAGACTTTTGTGACACCAGTGCCATCCACTGCATCACAATACTTGCTGGCAGGTATTTTAAAGAAAATAATACTTTGAATGCAAATGGGATCTAAATTGCATACAGATTATCTATGAGGAATAACACTGACATGTTACTCCATTAGCATAAATTTTGTTCATTCTTTTCCAGGTCATTTTTAACCTTTCAGTAAATATAAAGATCTTCTTGGTAATGTAATTTAAGCCACCAGTCTTCTTTGTAGTTCTCCTTACTTTCCCAAACACATTCAATGCTGATATATTTTTCTTAATTATCTTGGTTACTGCAGAAATAGGATTATTTTGTCTCTGAGCCTTGAAGGTTTTTCCTAGCTTTCCGAGTTCACTATAAATCATCTTGAAGTTATGTAAATCCACTTTAGCCATATGTCCCTGGCTTCTGATCACAGACATGTTTTGAGTAGAGTACTTTTTTTTGTTTTGTTTTGTTCTAGGCTTATAGTGCTCTGTTTAATAACTGAATCGCTTTTCTGCTCTGGTACCTTCTTCATCTCTTTCTCTTTCCTATGATTTGTGCCTCGACTTAATTACCTCTCTAAAATTTGATTTCCCATCTCCATCATGTGTTCTTCAACATACCCACAATTATCACGTAACCTTGGTGGATCCACCTCTTCAACCCATACCTTCTAATTTTGAAAGTAACAAAGATGAATGTTTGAAAGGGGAAATCAGAATTTTTTTTCTTTCTTTTTTTTTCCTAGAGAGAGATTATTTCAAGTGTGCTTTCAGGGGCACCTGGATGGCTTAGTCAGTTAAGTGTCTGCCTTAGGCTTGGGTCATAGTCTCGGGGTCCTGGGATCAAGTCCCATGTCAGGCTCCTTGCTCAGTGGGGAATCTGCTTCTCCCTCTCCCTCTGTGTACTCTTTCTCTCAAATAAATAAATAAAATCTTACCCAAAAAAGTGTGCTTTCAGAAAACTCTTTTAAATCAGAAACATGGCAAGAAAAGACACTCAAGGGATTCCTCACAGTAAGATTTAATTTTTTTTTAAGATTTTATTTATTTATTTGACAGAGACCGTGAGAGAGGAAACACAAGCAGGGGGAGTGTGAGAGGGAGAAGCAGGCTTCCCACAGAGCAGGGTGCCTGACATGGGGCTCGATCCCAGGACCCTGGGATCATGACCTGAGCCGAAGGCAGATGCTTAATGACTGAGCCACCCAGATGCCCCAAGATTTAATTTTTAAAAAGAAAAATTTATGAGAGAACCTATGGAAGATGAAGCTGTCACTGTGGTGTGGGTACTGGACACTGGGCTGCATGTGGGTGAGTAAAGTTTGTATTAAGCTAGGGAAGACACTGAGAAGTAATCCTGTAATATCTTTGGTCTTGGGGCAAATTGGAGTTGTGACCAGTTGCAGCTGAAATTGTTGGGACATGTGGGATGTGTGTCTTAGTTAAATGAAAGACTTGAATTTGCAAAGATAAGAGCAGGTACCCAAATTCAGTCTTAAGAAAAAAGGTTTTTTTCCTCCTCAGGAAAAAAAAAAGAGAGAGAAGTGAACCAAAAATAGATGCACAGAATGCAATGTCACTGAAGAAGAGAACTTTCCTATACTTAAAAGGGATGTTATGTATTATACTGAGCACATAATATGGAATCTGGAGAGTTCTAGCCAAATAACCAAAACCTCTGTTATATCCAAACAATTATAAAAAGAGTCACCATATTGCATAATAAAAAAGCCTGACCATGCCTGATTTTTTTTATCTTTAGCACAAATTACCACATTATTTTGAGAAGGAATTTGTGATTAGTAAGGACATATCTATATACTGAAATTAATTACAAATGTGTACCAGCCAGAATCCTAGTAAGGAAACAGAATTTACTTCAAATGTTGAAATAAAAAAGACTGAAAAAGGGCTGTCTGAATCAGTGTGTTTTTGGTTAAGAGAATAAACAAAGAATGATGAGATACCCAGAGAATAGCGACAATGGGTAGGTGCTACCATCACCAGAGGCAACTAAAATAACGCAGGTACAGCCACTTGAAGAGAACCACAGTCAAGGAAGGACAGAGCTATTGTCGGAGATGTGATATCATGCAGGGAAGAAATGTCCCAAGTTTTATTTCTACTGACCTCCAGTCTCCTGTTACTAGTTTCTCTTGGCCATTGCATGAAGCTGGTCAGCAGACAAGCCTAATGTACAAGAGGTAGTCCTTAGAATTCAGCATCATGGGGCACAGCATATCAGAGAAGGGTGAGTAGCCAGTCTGAGTAGAGGAAACACTTAGAACAATATGTAACTGATTTGACTTTGTAAATTTGTATGATAGATTGAATTATAGGTCCTGATTTTATATTCCCCTGTAGTCATCTTATAAATCCACATTCAATTTTACCTTCCCACCTTTTGACTTTGAGCTTGGCCATGAAATTTACTTTGGCTAACTTTAGCAGATGTGATGCAGACAGAGGTTTACACGTTCTTGCACAGTTTGGCTCGCTCTCTTGTATTTTTGCTGTTGCCAAGAGAGTGCACTCCTGTAACCCTTCAACTTGGGTTCCTTTCACCGCCCCCCCAAATGACACATGAAACAGAGACCCCTAACTATCTCACAGCCTCGCATGCTGAAGCAGCGCTTTTCTAGTTGATGCATGCATCTGAAAATAAGTGATTGATTTTGAAAGCCACTGAATTTTGTACAGGTTTGTTACACAGCAATCCTGATAGAGCGTGCATGGTGCTCATTGCATGCTTTACCCTTTAAAAATTCTGAGTGTTAAAATAGCAATTCAGGTGAATTAAAAGATAGAGCTACCTGAAGCTGAGAGAACCAAACTGCTACTGGGATCATTATCTAGTGTTATCTGGGTGTCCACTCTTAAGTACCAATTTTAACTCAGTAGATGGGATATTGGGTATTATAAAATCAGTCTTGTCTTGTATGAATTGCTGAAGAAACACTTCTTATTCTTTTTTTTTACTTACATTCTTATTTTAGTAATATATACATATAAAAAGAATATTTAATATGCATGTAGGGCATATGCATAACAGTATTATGGATTTCTAGAATTCTCTTCCCAGTGCATGCACTAGAACATTTTCAGTATTTAGTATCTATGTATTTCTCCCCTATCCTATCCCCTGGCCTTCCTCTTCCTGATTAGTGAAAATAATACAAAACACAGTCTTTGGATGCTTTAAAACAATTTATGTGTCATCTCTATTGTTTCTTGGTACTCTCTATTTGTTTCTGTTGTTATATAATATTCAGTTGTGATTATGCACCTTACTTTATTTGGTAAGTTTCTTGTCAGTGAATATTCCCAAACTCTACTTTCCTTGCCACAGTGTTGTATGAATAGGGGTAGTCATCTGGTGAGAAGAAAGTATAATAACTTATTGGTTAGTGTCATCCCGACACAATGTGCAGGATCATGGTAATCATTTCCAGGAAATGTGAATTATTCTAGTAAGAGTTCTTGAGCTCATATGACATAGATATTGAGTACCATTCTCTCTCAGATTACAATGAGCCTAATAAAATTGCCATCAGAAGCAGATGAAAAATCTAGCCCTTTAGAGATTAGGTATATTTACCAGAGGAAATAAACTGGCATTTGTTGAACACTTACTAAAAATGCACCAGATATTAGACTTTCTCCTGCTATAGGTGTGATAAAGAACTCTTCATGGGTGCCAAATACGTGTTAATATTTATACAATTAAGAAAGTTATTTTCAGCTAGTACTCCAAGAAAAGAAAGTGATCCTTTTCACAAAGACACCTTTAAAACACCCCTAGTCATTGCCACGGTGCCTAAAAAACACAATGGAAAGAAAAATATACTTTACAGAAACCTCAAGCTCAGTTTAAAAAGAGAGACTATGAGCCACCACAAAATTTAGACATTTCTATTAACAAGCAACACTGATATTTTGAAGAGCATGATAGAGGAAGGATAAACCTCTTATAGAAATCAACTAATCAAAATTCAGAAACAAAGACTTCGTGAGATAATGCATAAAACTTTCTGTGATTAACAGTCCTGAAATAATAAACAGATCTTCTAACCATGGTAGTTGGGGGCAGGATAATGCAGGGCCCTCCAAAGAGAATCCTTCTATGTTCATTAATAAGGCAAATGCAAAGTTCACCAAAATAATTATCAATAGTTTTCTATCTGATAGGAGTGACACTGATGTCATAATCCCTCTCTATATCCTTTATAGTCTGTCATATATATATATATATCCACATATATATATCTCCATATATATATATATATATATATATGTTTTAATTCCAAAAATCAAGTTCAGTCACTCAAAAAACACTTTAGTCACCTTCATAGACCCCAAGATTTTTAAAAAAGCCTCTAGATATTGAAATATATAAGCAGTGCATGGACAGGGTGAGCACATCCTCATTATTGGAGTTGAAGTTCTGATGCTCAGTGTGAACTTACTTGGGTAAGCATACACTTCTTATACAGTACCTTGCAGCTTAGGTCTCTCCAATATGCTACAAATAACACTGTCATATAGCTGGTCAGAAGCAGAAGCTACAGAGCTTCAAATCATTAGTTTAGTTCTCTTTCTTCCACGCCTTGCTGCCTAAGCACCTATCCTAATTGTTAATATCTACTAAAAAGAAAATGTTGAGACCCTTTGCTCCTAAAGCTATATGTATATTTTACTTAGGTAGCTTGAATGGCCACATGCTAATTCAGATAAAGTCACTCCCAGGGGCGCCTGGGTGACTCAGTCAGTTAAGCATCTGACTTTTGATTTCGGCTTAGGTCTCAGGTTCGTGGGATCAAGCCCAGCATGGGGCTCCATGCTCACTATGGAGTCTGCTTGAGATTTTCTCTCTCCCTCTGCCCCTTCCCCCACTTGCATGAGCTTGTGTTCTCTTTCTCTCTCTCCCAGTAAATCAATAAATAAAATCTTAAAAAAAAAGACAAAGTCACTTCCAAAGAGAAAGACTGTACTTTAACCCTAGTTAGCTATCTCTAAACTTTATGCCACTCATCATAACATAGATGGAGTGAGATTATGAATGGATGGAAGCACATCCACAATCATTAAAGGAAAACCAACTCTTATACGTGTTAGATACTGCTGTTAGACAATCTGTACCATCTTTTCATCCATTACATTATATGATATTCTTTGCCAAGGACAATTAATAGTTCTAAATATATAAGAGGTTATTATACCAAGGATGTTTTAAGCTGTCAGCCATCTGGAGATGAGTTTAAATTTTAGCTGATGGGATTAGGGATGCTCATAATCATTGCTTTTAATATTGATAAAATATTCCTGGACTATAGATTGGTAGACAAGAAATGTTTGACCATATACTGATGTGAGATTAGGAGCAATCTAATAGGTTTCTAGGGGACACTTATGTCTTCTTTCCTGGAAATTGTTGATAGACGCCTTGCAGTCTGGTGTAGTGAAAAACCTGTCCTCCCCTCCATCAGAACAGATGATCTCATGTCTACAGGTCCATTCCAAGCCTATGTCAGAGAACTAACAAGACAATACAAAGAACAGAACAAATAAATTCTTCATATCCTTTTTGAAGCCTATTACCTGCAACAACAGATTAATCTGAGCACCTGTTATATGAATAACACAAATCATCTTATAATTAACTAGAGGGTATATTGCATGTAGTTAACCTCACAGCTATTATCCTTATCATTTAATCATACTTCCAACTAGATTAAAAAAGAAGAAAAACAGACCTGGTAGTAAAACTCTTGTTATGATTGCAACATTTTTCTGTTGGGTATTGTGGATGATGGTGATAATTTTACAAGATAAAATACTATATTCAGGGAATTCTGGGTACATGTGAGAGTGATTCCTATAATAAAGCTAATAATATATTTGATTTAATACAGGGGTCTGGATTTAGTCTATTTTGATATCACATTTCACACAGTATAGAAACCTTTAACAGCAATCCTTTTAAAGACATACTCCTACCCCCCCAAGCTTCTTTGCTTTCCCACTGCTTCCACATCAATGCAGATCTTTCATTGTTTCCTTTTTTTTTTTTTTTTGACCACTTTAGTTCAATGGCCGTTTCATCCCCTTGAAAGCACATTATATCATTTAGAAAAACAGGTCCCATGCTGCTTTCGCTTCTGCGGAAATAGGCCGTATTGCACTCAGTCCATAAGCTCTTCAACATGACACAACGCTCTGAAGTTACCTTCACTCTCGCTGTTTAAAGCAAACCTTCGCAACCACAGATCAAGACTTTTAAAAGTTCACTTCCTGATTTGCAGCAATTCACTGAATGTTTTCCCAGCTTCAGACATGCTGTTGCAAAGGAACAGTGAAGCTTCTAATGTTTGAAAAGCAGCAGGGATTCAGTTCTTTAGTGGGGAACATTCAAATTTGCAGCCCCAAGGTGGCAGTGCGGGGGTGTCACATTTCCCACAATCTGTTGTGAGGCCCGCAGGTGTAACAACCCTGCTGCCGCATGTCTGAACGAGCACAATTACTCCTTCTATCCGCAGCAGTGTTGAGGGTCTATCTCCCCCCGGGGTTAGACTTACGTGCTACAAATCATTTTCAGAAACACACTAATAATCTAACATTTCTGCTTTCTTTTTTCTAATTATGAATTTCCTGATATCCCTGACCAGTAACAGGTAAGCCAAGTATCATTCTCCTGCATTTGGAAGACTGTATCACATTAAACACAGACGAGAAACCAAATCTCAGCTTTCAAAAGAACACTGCAGATACAGTTTTTTGGGATTCACTACAATCTCATCTTTTCCCTCTCCTCTAAGCTTCCACAGGAGATACAAAGGCAACAGTAGAACGAATCAGAAGACCAAGAACAATAATAGCTTGGTCAGCTGCTTTCTCTGTTACCTGTCTTGGCTTCCTAACTTTTCCAAAGCTTCTGTGTTCTTACCTGTCAAATAAGGGGGAGATTGCGTTAGTGTAAGAAATAAATGAGATTATGTCATCTATCAATCCAATGAGACTCAGCCAACACCTCTTGAAGACCAATTTACTCTATGGATCAGATTAAGAGATAATAATAAATAAGACAATACTGATCCACAGTGAAAAACACTACGTTAATCATAAGACATTATACTTTTATGAGATGTCTCTGTTACAACCTAAGGTGGGAGTTCAGAACTAGCTTAAGTAGTCAAGAAGCAGTATTGATAATAGGATCATTTGTAATCACAGACAGTAAACACGTAGTGATGTAGGCACTAAAATATGAAATTTGGAGAAAATTGTCTTTTGTAGTAGAGATTCTGGAAGAAAATCAGATGTGAAAAAAACATTTTCTTGTTTCAGTTCTGAAAGATATAAAAAACAGTTTGTGTGAGTCAAATTATTGTTTCTAATGGCAGGTAAGAGTTACAAAGTTATATTGTTGCTTTATTTCCAAAGCTGTTGCATACATACAAAACTGCCTAAACTTATCAAATCAATGGACAGAAATATGTCTTCAATCTGTAACTGTATCACAAAAGAATTTAATATAATGGAATTATATTATATTTCATAGTGGAGCCATAGCTCATAAAAATCTAGGTAAAATTATTAAATAACAGTTGGGCCCAACCCTGTGCTAGGCTTTATAAAGAGGTGTTAAAGTAAGTTGAAGCAAAATTTTATTTTTAGATAGCTTCAAATCCGCCTGAGAGAAACAAGCTTGACATCTATGAAACAACTAAAGTACTATGTTGCATGTCAGAGTAGCACACAAGGGTCCCTGGATTACAAGCTCCAAAATACTTGCGCAATAAAAGAATGAACATTGTAACATAGAAATTTCAAAGAAGACTTCTCTGAAGGATAAATTCTATAAACAATTCACAGACAGGTCTGATGTTTCGGTCTTTGTGTCTCCCTAGTACTTAGAAAAGAATCAGATCCATGTAGGGGCCCCTGGGTGGCTCAGATGGTTACTCATCTGCCTTCAGCTCAGGTCATGATCCCAGGGTCCTGGGATCGAGCCCCACATCGAACCCCACATCAGGCTCCCCGCTCAGCGGGAAACTTACTTCTCCCTCTCCCTCTGCCTGCCACTCCCTCTGCTTGTACACACTCTCTGTCAAAAATAAATAAAAACTTAAAAAAAAAAGAATCAGATCCATATACACACTCAGTAAATGTTGAGGGGAATGTATTGTCACTCACTGAACTTGTTTCAGTGGAATCATTTGTTATGAATCAGGTTAGGAAGATGCTAAAGCAAAGCAGTTGCAATCTGGATGAGAAGAAAGACACGTCAACAAACAGTTGTGGCAAACCCGTGTCATCCTTTTAGAGTGGTAGCATGTAAGACTCATAGCGATGCAGGAAGGAGAGAACAAGCGCTTCTCGCTTGCATAGTCTCTCCAAGGAGATCTGGTGAGATACTGGGATTTCTTTTGGAATGCAAGGAACAGAGCATTAAGAAAAAAAAAAAAAAGGCCCAGAAATGTGAAATAGTAATTTTACCTTTGGGGATATAAGAAACTCAGTATGGCTGGGATATTGAACAAATTGAGTATATTTCAGATAAGTTCAAACGTTTCAGTGTTCAGCAAAGGTTTCAACTTAATAGGACATGTAAATATGTCAAGCAAGTAAGGAACACCTTTCGTGGAATAATATGGAGAAAGCATCTGAGTAGTCATGATGGGGAGTAGGAGTAGGGTGAGGGAGTGAGGTAGGTAGCAGGAAAGAGCAGGCACTACCATGGCCAAGATCGGTGATTCTTAAACTCTAGGGTATATCAGAATCACCTAGTTTAAAATGATATTGTTGGGCTCTCACCCCCAGAGTTTCTGGCTCAGTAGACCAGGGGTAGGTTCCTATCATCTGCATTTCTAAGAAGTTTCCAAAAGATGCTAATGCTGCTCTTCAGGAACCACACACTGAGAACCACCAGTTTAGAAAAATGAAATTGTATAAACAGTGTAGGACTTGCTGATGAAAAGTTTTAAATCTTGAGATCAAGAGGTGGACTGATCTTATCAATGTTAGTAAGTCATAATGCCTTCTTAAACTGCCTAATTCTCAGATTTAAATGTATAAATATAAAGCAGGAATTAGTTTACATTTCAGAAACAATTGTCAAAAATATAAAAGCCTACAACTTCAAATTTTAGGGTTGATGTGGAAAAATGGGAACATTTATACACTGCTAGTAGAGGAGTAAGCTGGGAGGTTCCTGGCTGGCTCAGTCAGTACAGCATGCGACTCTTGATCTTGGGATCATGAGTTTGAGCCCCAAGTTAAGTGTAAAGATTACTTCAAAAAAAATTTGTTTTAAAGTGTAAGCTGGTATAATGCTTTGGAGAGATTTGGTGATGCCTATCTATCTACCTACATGTAGCTATCATACACACACACACACACACACACACACATATATGTTATATACATATCAAGAAAATGAAAAAAAGAATTGGATATGGGATTCCACTGAATAAATTTTTTATATTTATTTTTTTATTATGTTAATCACCATACATTACATCATTAGTTTTTGATGTAGTGTTCCATGATTCATTGTTTGCAATGAATCCAGTGCTCCATTCAGTACGTGCCCTCTTTAATACCCATCACCAGGCTAACCCATCCCCCCACGCCTCTCCCCTCTGGAACCCTCAGTTTGTTTCTCAGAGTCCATAGTCTCTCATGGTTCGTCTCCCCCTCCGATTTCCCCCGCCTTCATTTTTCCCTTCCTACTATCTTCTTCTTTTTTTTTTTTTTTTAACATATAATGTATTATTTGTTTCAGAGGTACAGGTCTGTGATTCAACAGTCTTACACAATTCACAGCGCTCACCATAGCACATACCCTCCCCAATGCCTATCACCCAGCCACCCCATCCCTCCCACCCCCCACCACTCCAGCAACCCTCAGTTTGTTTCCTGAGATTAAGAATTCCTCATATCACCACTGAATAAATTTTTAGTTAAAATGAATTAAATATGTAAACATTAGCATCGATCAAGCTCAAAACCAAAATGTTAAAGAATATATATACTATGCCTTCTTATAACATGTCAGTTTGTAAAGAAATTCTGTATATTAACTGTGGATACATACACATATAGTCAGTATATAAAATGACATGGAATGGTGTATGCCAAATATAAGGGTGATTATGTCTGCTATTGATGGGAAATGAATTTGGAGACAAATATATAAAGGGGCTTATATTTTGTCAGTAATTATTTCTCCTCAGCTTGGTTGTAGATTTGTGTTTGTTTTTTTAAAAATATTGTCATCTATATTTATATGCAAGAGTTAGTTTATAATTGCAAAAATAAGAAGGCCATAATGAAAATGATGCCTTAAAAATCATGATATAATATTTTCAACCTATTATACATGATGGATTGAGTGGGAGCAACAGGTTAAGACAGAGGCAATAAAGGCACTTATTGAGAGGTTGCTGTTCAGATTTCCTCTACAGCCACTGGATTTGGTATTTCTATGATGTTTCTAAACAATGTTTAGCACAGCACTCCACTTGAAGTTAACTGTTAGAGTATTTTTTTCAACAGCTTATATAAAGTTAAAGTTTATTGACCTTATTATTGATAATTAGCCCCATTCAGTTGAAATTGTGTTTGCTTACATAATAAAATGGGCGGTGCTTAATATCATAATCAGAATGGAGAGGCAGGAGTGGGGTGCAGGAGAAACTCAATCACACTTGATTCTATAAAGTTAGTTGCAGTAATAAATTAAATATTATCTTTAAGCATTCAGTAATTTTCTGCTGCTTAGGCATGTCTGGCCAACATTGTCAAAAATTAGCTTCACTTGTACAATTAATTTTATTTTTAACTTGTGGGTTATATTAAGATTCTGATAAGTGTCTTTGATGAAATAAACAAGATAGGTAAGAGTCTCAAGGAAGAATAAAAAAATGTTTCAATCAATGAATTACTCAGGTGTCATTTTTCAGGTATTACTGCTCTTACGTCTTATTAGTCTTACTATTTCTACTCCTCAATGGCTTTTGTGTATTTCTAGTCACATTAAGATTGATAAGTATTATGTAACAAATGATCAGAATTCAGTGATTTAAGCCTGGACAGCCATTAGTGAATAATGAAATCAAACGGAGGGACAATTCTTGAGTAATTCTTGGTTTATGTTCTGGATTAATGTCACTGAGACTTTCTTATCCACATCAACTTTTCCATGTTAAGCCTACTTCTACATTAGAGAAAACATCTTTCTCTTCTTATTAGCTATTGTTGACGTGGGCAGTGGTGTAACTTTTATTTCAAGCTTATTGAAGAGAGCACCGGAAAAAGCAAATTTTGTGTTACATAATGTCATATAATGCATTTCAACATCTAACATAAGTTACCTTGGAAGCATAGCTCTTTGGGAGTGATTGCAGAGTTGCTTCCCTATTTGAATTTCCTCTATGATTTCAGAAAAAAAAGAAACCTAATGTGGTGATAATATATATCAAAAATACTCAGTGGTACCTGAAAGCTAGTGAATGCTTGAAAACTCTTCTTTAGTGTGACCAAGTGAAAAACACTTAAGATATTATGAAAAATTATGATGATGACAATGGCGATGGTTTGAACCTAAAACTAGTATTGCTCACTGGGTCTCTCAGCCAAATTAAAGGCAGATTGAAGTACAGAGTTTAACTTAACTAATAGTTTAGTTATCTGTATTTTGAAAAACAAATAATTTAAATATTTGTAGGTGAATAATGAGAAGCAAATCTTCACAGGAGGCAGCATAATATGGAGGTAAAGTATGGACACAGGGACCAAACCCCCAGGGTTCAAACCCTGGTTCTGCCACTTAGGCTGGTGACCCCAAGGGTGTGACAGAGCCTTCTCATGCCTCAATATCCTCACATGGAGTTATGGGTTGATTTGAGCACCTATTGAATAGGGTTGATTTGAGGATTAAAGGATTCGATGTCTGAAAAGTACATTGAAATAATGTCAGATAGTAATTACGAAATAGTTATTTGTTAAATAAGTAAGTTAACATTTAATATATACAACCTGTGTGGCTAAAACCACCGTTGAGACTGAGTTCTGTTGTTGAGCTAGTTCTTGAAGTCTCCATATTTGTTTGTCATTTGCTTTCATGACTCCCTTCTCTTTCCTGCTTCTCCAAATTTGGATGTAAACTCTATAGATTAATAATAGAGGGAATTAGAGGGTAAATAATTACTATATAACTAAATATTTCTTGCCTGACAATAATTCAAACACTAATTTCTAAGAAGTAGAATAAACTATGATTCTTAATCATAAAATATGTAATCAGTTGGTATTTAAACATTTCTTATCACGACGGATCACTAAACCAGTCATTCACTCACTTTTTTTAAACAAAGGATAAAGTTGTACTGTCTTTAACAAAGTTATCCCTTCTCCCCATAAAAGTTTATCACATTGTTAATTCTATACACCTCCTTATCCTTGGGGCAGTAAGGGGAATTGTACAGTCTATCAGATAGAATGGCCTATACGTTGTTGAGTTTATGCTCAGCATAAACTTTTTATGTGACGTCATGGACGCCTCATTGTAAACTAGGTCTTGACTCTTAGAATTTGCAAGAATGGCATCTGATAATTTCTCCCATGCCTTCTTCAGCCTCCACCTGTACACATTACAAGAACTAATAGGGATTCAGCTACACTTATGTGTTAATTACTGTTCAAAGTATTTCATATATAATATATATATTAATATATACATATAAATATATATATATTTATTATTTAATAAATGTTCATCTTCACAAAAACCTTTTGAAATGTCTGCTATTATTATTCCAACTTTACTGATGAGAGAATTGTGTCAAAGAACAAGTTAAGCAGCTTGGTCAAAATCATGAAGAAAGTGGCAGACCTGGTGTTTTAACCCAGGCAGTTCAACTTCAAAAAACATGCTTTTCACCATTAAAATATACAGTCTCTCCCACACCTCATGCATAGCACGTAAGATGCAAACAACAATAGTTAGCTTCTGAAGTGGTTGCATCAAAGTCTGTCTTTGGGAGCTGGTATGGGAGGTGTTGATTGAAGGTAGGTGTATGCAATTATTAATACCGCTAACATCATAATGATACAGGAGTTCAAACTTGTAGTCAATGTATTTTGTTTTTAATGTAAAATAGTATATCAGGCTTGAAAAAAAGTAGGTAAATGTGCTTACATATTATTTCATTCAATATCTTTTAAATCTCATATTATTGATCTCTAAGATATTATGCCCTCTTTTAACAACCTAATTTTATTACTTTAAAGACCTGAGGATATACACTTTATTGCATTACCAGTCAATATTAAAAGCCATAAAAGTGTTTTCTTTAAATGAACAAAACAGGCAGATATCTCTAATGTAAAACATCTGTTTCACAGAATGTGGTTCATAGCTTTTTTTTAGCTTTTTAGAAATATCTTTATTATAAATTTTCTTAAACACTTCACTGTATGCATTACAGAATGAGTATCACCTATAAGCTTCTATCAGCAACTAGCTGTCATTTTAATATGTCTTTTCTTGTAGACTTTGCTATTTTTTCAGTCTTGACTCATGTCTAATTATAATATGGCAAAATTATGAAGATCTCTTATAATAACTTGCCCTTGTTTTTACAAAGAACTTTACTATATGAGCAAAATATATTACTATTTCAAGATACTCCAAATATATTTCATATGAAGTTTTAAGAAACATTACCATTTTCCTTTTATATTATTTTTTATGAGATGTGATTTTAAAGCTATCTGATTTTAAAACTGAGAGTGACCAGAGTTACTTAGTCCAATCCCCTGAGTTTTTTTAAAATCAGCAAACTGAGTTCCAAATGGATTATTTTTCATTCCTGTTATCTTGGTTTGTGAGACAAATGAAAGACTTGACTGAAGGATGTCTTTTTATGTTCACAACTTGCTGAGTTTTCTTCTCTGCTATTTGAGAAGAAATCATGAGTATATCCCATAATGAAATATATAATTGAATAATCTCTAAGAGTTAAAATAAAAACATACTTCGGAATAAGATGAAAACAATTTGGACTAATCGAAGTTTTCCCAATAGTTGGGAATAGCTCAGAGAATTTAATCTTGAAATATCTCAGGGCAGGTACTGCTCTGTGGTAGTAAACACTGTTCTTATATACCACAAAACAGTATCTACTGAATATTTCTCATATGAAATATACAACCAGAAGGAAAATGATTCATGTTAGTGAAAACAAATAAACACATTGATTTGATATTTTGAAACTGTTTTTAAAATTTTTTAAAAAGCCCTTTTTGTGAAAATAAAACATATATCACTAAGAATTTTTTAAAAACAAGCTTTTAATATGTGTTCAAATGTTTTTATGGAATTTAAACAGCTATTGAGGAAAGATCCAAAATAAATAAAGTTCCATAATAATATATCTCCTATGTCTGCACTTAGGCATTCTGGAAAATATTTAAAGAAAGATTACAATGACAGTTTTTTATGCTTGACTTTGTAGGATATATAACTTACAGTGGAGTCATATAAAAATATCAAGAAGATATTCATAACAATCAAAAGTAAATGTGAAAATTCTACCTGATGCATAAAATCACAAGATTATAAAAGGATTACCTAACATAACACTCAGGAAAAATCCCTCATCAAAATGAGATTGCTGCACCATAAAATTTAATCAACCACAATTACTGAGTAAAACTCTAATTATATTTAAGTCAAAGGAAAGAAAAAAAACTTTCAAGAATATTTCTAGAAGTATATGGTGTTCATAATCAGGATGAAAATATTGTTTCTCTGAATAAAAATCTAAAAATGAAATTGGGTTGCATTATAACTCTTTTATTAGTGATTGCTAATAAAAATATATGACCAAAAAAGTCAATATTGATGGCACAAACATGAGGAAATACAGCATAATTTTGTAAATTGTGGTCTGAAGTATATCATAATCTATATAGGAAATTATAATAAAATGTTTGGCTAGTGGGAATGTTATTTAGCTTTAAATATTCAGTAATTTTTAGCAATTTACCTAATTTAAATATAAATTAATTGGAAGGAAGCCTAACTATAAGCTGGAGAAATAGACAGTGAATCTATTATGTAGAAAGTAACCACAGTGGGGCGCCTGGGTGGCTCAGTCCTTAAGCGTCTGCCTTCCGCTCAGGTCATGATCCCAGGGTCCTGGGATCGAGCCCTACATCGAGCCCCACATCGAGCCCCACATCGAGTCCCACATCGGGCTCCCTGCTCAGCGGGAAGCCTGCTTCTCCTTCTCCCACTCCGCCTGCTTGTGTTCCCTCTCTCGCTGTGTCTCTCTCTGTCAAATAAATAAATAAAATCTTAAAAAAAAAAAGAAAGTAACCACAGTAAAAATGAAATGACCCATTTCTTATCTTTTATCAGCTAAATGGTATTATATGTACAATCTCCGTGTGGTAAAATGTTATGCCTTATAAGGATAATTCAATTTCCTTTACTATAGAAGCTAAATGGACACAAAAAGTTAAGCTGAATTTTCATTCTCGGAGACAAAAGATTATTAGATACTATGTTTGTTTATTTTTTTAAGATTTTATTATTATTTATTTATTTGAGAAAGAGAGGAAATGGGGGAAGGGCCATGGGGGACAGAGAATTTCAAGCAGACTCCCTGCTGAGCATGGAGCTGACTCAGGCTCAATCTCAGGACCCTGAGATTGTGATCTGAGCCAAAATCAAGAGTGGATTGCTTAACTAATTGAATCACCCAGGTGCCCCTATGCTTATTTATTTTTTAGTAAATATGGCTTGAGTAACTAGAAAGGCTATAAAATGCTTGTTACTTACATAAATATTTTAAAGGGGGTACATTTCCTTATAAGGAGACAAACTTTTGTACAAGCGACATTCTTGTGAAATCTCTGCAAGAAGAGAGTGCAAGATTTAGGGTCATTTATCTAGGAAACATCAATAATGATGAAAACAACCCCAGTTGCAAGTGCATATGAATTCTTTAGAAATTTTTAAAGTGTACACTTCAAGAGTTTAGCACACATGAATTGGGGATATAAAACCTGAAAGACTCAAATATGTAATATCCAATTGGTGAGAAGCTCAAATAATTGTCGTGATGGCCTAAATGATCTCAGAGTGTAATCATGATAGCCTCACAGAGGGGAACATAGATTTTTCAGAAAGTTCAAGCTTATTGGACAGTTACCTCATGTGAGATATGTCACACTTAGCCTGGAGAACAGGAAGTACTCACAGAGTGAATGAAAAGAGAAATATTAGATGAGTAATACAGGGATTATTAATGCCCATTTCTCTGTGTTTTTCCTTCATAATTTTCTCACTAGTAGATATGTCTCATCCCTCATCATACCATTAATGTGCTACATTAGCCTCTTTATCACAAAAATGTTTGGGATTTGGAGAATTTCACATTTAAAATCTAGCCAGGATGTTTATCATCATACACTAAGTCACAATTCAGCCCTTGTCTTTTTTAGTTATTGTGAAAGCTCTGATGAATAGAATAATGGTTTTATCTTCTCTTATTAAACTGGCAGGCGGGTATATTATACTCAGTGTACACTATGAATAATGTCATTTATAGTTTCACTTTCAATAATAATGTTGAAACCAAGTGCATTAATTCATGAGAACTGAGTAAGACAATTATGACTAAATTGTTTTTCAATATGATAGAAGGAACATGTCCTTAGAACAGGCAGTTTTAGTCTAAATTCCAGGTATTTTCATTTAAAATGATCTTCTGATTCCCATTTCTTTTCTATTGTAGGATATAGCCTGTCATTTTGTTTTTTTTAACCTAGTAGTAACACCACTCCTGTTCTAGGAACAGAGCACTAATTCTCCTTTACATGCGATGTTGTTGGGAATGTGTTCTCCAAGATTATATATCTGATTGGCACTGCCAAACAGAGATCACTTTCCCTAGCCAAGGTGTGGTCGGGTTATCTCTCTTGGGAATATGAACTTTGAGCCAAATGTAGACACAAGAACAATCATGTTGTTTCAATGAGCTTATGCAGTGGTTCTTGCTACTGAGATCTCAAGAGCCATTCTAGCTCCTATCGTCCCCAAAACCTAGTTCTTCAACTTTTTCTTTTATTTTATGACATAATCTATTTCCTTCCAATAATTTTCTTTTTGCTGAATTTAGCCAGAGTCTATTTACTTTGCTTTCAAATAATGAAATTTAAGTTTCATCATTATTACATCCATTCTTTATCACCCCATTTACTATTCTTTCATTAATTCACTCATTCATCTAGTAAATATACATTGTGAAGCAGGTGTCTGATAAGCAATTAGGAAAGCATACTTCCTCCCTTAAGGAATTTGACATCTGATGAGATAGACTAGACCAGATAGCAAATATTTTAGGCTTTGTGGGCCATATTATCTCTGTTGCAGCTACTCTGAAGGTGTAGTACAAAAGCAGTAATAGACAATATGTAAATGAAATGGAGGGGATGTGTTAAAATAAAACTTTATTTAAAGACACTGAAATGATATGCATATTTCATAAAATTTTTATATTCTTGAAATATTTAAAAAATTTTAACAAAAAAATTAAGAAACATTCTTTGTGAGACATACAGAAATAGGCGGTGTAGTATATGTTGCTGATTCCTAAGATGCACAGAAAAAGAAAACAGTTACTTGTAAGCAGTAGAGTTAAGTAGTTGAGTAAGGAAGGCTGTTTTAGTAGTAAATGCAAGGTAACATGGAGTTGTAGAGATATGACCATAACTCAGTATTTGAAGGAAGAAAAAATGGGGAAAGCCTTCTCAAGGAATTGCATTAAGCTGTGCCTTGAGAATAGAGTAGGAATAAGCTCACAAAAGAGGAGACAACAGTGTTCAAATCAGGGGGAACAGCAATTATGAATGCTCACAGGAAAGGCAAAGAATTGCAACCTAACGTGTTGCAATGTCCAGGGCATATGTCCTGGAGAGTGTGAAAGAAGGAAGTAGTTGGAAGAGGGGGCTGGAAAGTTAAGCTAGAGTCTTAAGAATGGCCTTGGCACTTAGTTTTCCTGTAGGGATACTGAACATGTCCTTATCGCACAAGCAAAAGAGGTAATTCCAGGGTGACTGGTAGGGGAAGATAACCTTTGAAGGACAGCTATTAAGAATTAGTCATTATAGGGCACCTGGGTGGCTCAGTTGGTTAAAAGTACAATTCTTGACTTCGGCTCAGGTCATGATCTTAGGGTCTTGAGATCAAGCCCCTTTTGGGCTCCACAATCAGCAGGGTGTCTGCTGGAGATTCTCTCTCTTTCCCTCTCCCTCTCCCTGCCCACTTTCGCCTGCTCATTTGCTCTCTCTCTAAAATAAATAAACAAATCTTTAAACAAAAAAGAATTAGTCATTGTAAGATTGAAGGCATGTTGCTATATTTCCTAACATTTTATGTTTTCATTTTGTGTGCTATTTATTTTAAATTCTTATGGGAAAGAACATAGAACAATTTTCAGTTACTCTAAAATTTTAATTTGGACCAATTTGCAACTAGTTTAAGTGTTTTGGATTTCAATTTAAGAGCAATGGGGAGTCAATGAAAGCCTTTAAGCAGGAAAACATGATATAATCTTCATTTTTGAAACGACTCTGGTTTTAATATGGATATGACTTGAGGGACTGTGACCTTCCAGTAGAGAGATGATGATGGTCTAAAATAAATGAGTGATGATGGAAATGGAGAGAAATGGATCCACATCTAGTGTATTAAATAGAAATTAGAAAACCCTTAGGAACTCACTGATAAGGAGAGTAATGGTGAGGATAGAAGCAGGGATGACTGCTGGGTTTCTGACTGGCACAAACTCTATGGGCATCTTCACTATGTAGGGAACATAAGAGGAAGGAAAGCAGGTTTTGCAGGGGAAAGAGTTTGGATTTGACACATTGAGGCTGGCGTGCTTTTAGACTTCCAGAAAAGAGATCTGGATTACTGCATTTGCTGTATAACACAGTGTTTTGGAAATTCAGTATAATTAAATTTTCTAAACTCATATAATGTGTCAGGCATTTTGCTGAAATCTTTGCATGCATTTTTCATTAATCACAAAACTTACAGACTTACGATTATTATTACTGTTATTATTATTGCTACATTATTAGTGAGAAACTGAAGGTTTTATAGGTTATGTAACTTGCTAAAATTTTTGGAGTTAGAAGTAGATGGCAAAGGTGTGATGTGGGCATCAGATTTGTTCGTTTCAAGAAGGAACACTCTTAATTACTTTGCTGATTCAAACAAGTGTAGTAGGAGAAATGGTTTCTTTCCAGGTTGAAGTAAGTAATTCAGGGAAGAGAAGTCAGGCAAGATCTTCTTATTTCAGAAAGACAATTAGAAAAATAATAGTGATTTCATTTGCCAAGTGTTTTAAACATCTCCAGTAAGTGACAAGTAGTAGAATGATTGATTATAAATGTTATTCCTGTAAATCTACCTAAACTTTATCAGTTTAGATCCTATGAAATTTCAGTGTGCTTGTGGGTCCTTTTACACATTGTTCAGGAATTTGCCCAAATTAGCTGGTATTACCTAATAGACGTTCTCAACACAAATCATGACTGGTAATAGTTCTTTTGACCACTATGGGCACCTAATTCAACACCAGTAGTTAATACTAAGTGTAGCAAGTATATGACATAATGACGATGCAGTATGTATAATGATTAAGTCCTCTTGGGTTAGTAGGGCAGACCGGCTTAGACCAAGATTTTCCTTTAGAAACAAGAGCATGTATTTAAACAAAGCAAGAGGAAAATAACAATCTCTCTTTTCTTTGCCATCAGAATTGAAACAGAATATGTTGGATGCTAGGAACTACATTAATGTATAAATTTTACAGAATATACTCATCTCTCCTTTCTGCCCACTAATATAATTTATAATGCAGTAATAGCCATCATTTCTTAAAGATGTGATGCCCATAAAAGCTCCCCATCCTCTTCTCTCTGTAGACACTTTAGAATGATCTGTGCCATTAGGTAACAGGTAGTTTTTTTTTGTTACATATATTTCACACAGTGAATGATATGACTAAGTAGAGAACTGCACACCTCAATTTTGACTAATGTATAAAGGAGCTATTGGAACTAAAAATCAAATACGAGATTCCTTCTCCATCAAGAAAAAAATAGCAATTTAACAAATGAGGATAATCATAACTTCCTTCTACGTCAGGGTTTCTCAATTTTGAAATTATTAATAGTATTTTGGACTGAGTAATTCTTTGTTGTGGAGGACTCTAACAAGATTAAATAGCATCCCTGGATTCCACTCACTAGATTCCAGTAGTACCTGTTCCGTCACGACCATCAAAAATGTCTCCAGATATTGCCAAACATCCGCCATGGGGGAAAATTATTCCTGGTTAAGAACTACTGCTTGATATAGAATGTCCTAAATCATAAGAGTGCCCCTAATGTATTTACTTTATACTTTTGCCTCATTTATTAACATTATCTAATCAATTCATAAGAACACAGAGACTATGGGACATATTTTGTAGGTGAATAGGACAGAATTAGTGAATATAAGATATAACAATTCTATCAGCCTAGATTAAGAAACTGGGAATTCTGTCACATGAAATTTTGACGGGTACATTTGATTTAATACAATTACTTTTGAGAATTTTTCCACTCTGCAGGAAAATTAACCTTCAAGTGGATAAGGTTAGAGGATACATGTATGAGAAGTGAAGGAACAGTAAAAATAAATAAAAAGGAACAGAAATTTAACAGAAGTTTAAAAGAATTACCATGCAAAAGAAAAAGGGAAATAATTGGAAGTTGGAGAATGCAATTCTCAAAGCTCTTCTTCCAAGAAACAATGGTCTCTGAGCTCACCTCAGAGAAAATTTAAGTCACATGTGGTGGAATTGACTGTTTAGGTTTTGCACAGATTGATTGTTCTATTCTGCATCAGACTGGAAAATTATGCAATCTTGTTGAACAATTAGAACACTCTGAGTAAAGAAGTAAAACTTTACTAAAATAAGAAAAATTGCCCAACGTGAGACAATTTTAACTCAAAATGTAAAAAACTCTCTGCAAAAACTATTTACCATGAAAACAACCTCAAATTCTGCATAGATTGTTGTGTTTTCTGTGTGTGTGTGATTTAAGAGAGTAGTTGGAATGGTCACAATTTTTAGCAGACTGGAAATAAATTAAAACTGATATCACAGTTTTAAATTTTCAAATGAATGTCTGCATTTCAAGGAACAAAATGCAGTAGATATAGGACGTCATTGTGTTGAATTATTTATTAAAGGCATATTAATTTCAAACATGCTTTTACTTGTGCCCGAAAGTTTTCCATGATGGTTTTGGAACAACTGAAAAGAATTTTTACCTGAACATGATTTAATCTTCATTATTAAAAGCCACTAACAAAGGCACTTTTGTAGATTGCAGTAAATTCAGTTCTAAAATTGGAGATTGACAACATCCTGTGAGCAAGGAATAAGCCAGAAACACTCATGACTTCACTTGTACCTTCATAAAAGATATATTACTTTTTAATTGTATCTTTGTACATTATTTTATTTTATTTAAAAGATTGAATATATGTATATGAAAAGATAAGTTAATTTAATAAATAATAGCCTACCATTTTAGTATTATATACTCATAATCATGGCATAAAGAACACTTTTATATGTAACCTGTATAATTCTCACCAGTTAACTTACCAAACTAGTAGGAAAAAACTTATTGCTATTTTGCAGATGCAAAATGTTAGGCTTGGCTCTATGAAATGATCATTTAGAGTTCATAATTAGAAAAATGTGAGGCTCGAGGTGCACCTGGGTGACTCAGTACTTAAGTGTCTGCCTTCAGCTCAGGTCATGATCCCAGGGTCCTGGGATAGAGCCCCACATCGGGCTCCCTGCTTGGCGGGAAGCCTGCTTCATCCTCTCCCACTCCCCCTGCTTCTGTTCCCTCTCTCGCTGTGTCTCTCTCTGTCAAATAAATAAAATAAAATCTTAAAAAAAAAAAAAGAAAAATTTGAAGCTTGAATCCAAAGCAAGTAAGCAACCTCTTGAGATTAAGTTGAAATTTACAGATAAAGTTACACAAATGTTAGTGTAACTCTGCTTTGTCCTTAGCAAGCTTTACAAAGCCTGTTTCAGATAAGTTTCATGGTATTATACACCTGTCATGTTTAAATTTCTGTCTATGCTTTCCAGCATGCTTTTGTTTTTATATAAAATATCTCCTCTCCTCTCTGACCTTATTTGTCTACTCACCTTTCCAGACACACATAGATTGCAGGATCACTGTAAATATTTTTGAATAATACTTTAGAAATATCTTTCCACTCACTTCCTAGAGCTTTTGGAATCATCACATTTGATATGCACCTAATTACATTGTATACTGTGTTCTTTGCTGTCAGTTTTTTTTTAATTTTTTATTGTTATGTTAATCACCATATATTACATAATTTGTTTTGGTGTAGTGTTCCATGATTCATTGTTTGTTCATAACACCCAGTGCTCCATGCAGAATGTGCCCTCTTTAATACCCATCACCAGGCTAACCCATCCCCCTACCCTCCTCCCCTCTAGAAACCTCAGTTTGTTTTTCAGAGTCCATCATCTCTCATGGTTCGTCTCCCACTCTGACTTACTCCCCTTCATTCTTCCTCTTCTGCTATCTTCTTCTTTTTCTTTTCTCTTAAAATATGTTGCGTTATTTGTTTCAGAAGTACAGATCTGTGATTCAACTGTCTTACACAATTCACAGCGCTCACCATAGCACATATCTTCCCCAATGTCTATCACCCAGCCACCCCATCCCTCCCACTCCCGACCACTCCAGCAAACCTCAGTTTGTTCCTGAGATTAAGAATTCCTCATATCAGTGAGGTCATATGATACATGTCTTTCTCTGATTGACTTATTTCACTCAGCACCCTCCAGTTCCATCCACGTCGTTGCAAATGGCAAGATCTCATTCCTTTTGATGGCTGCATAATATTCCATTGTGTATATATACCACATCTTCTTTAGCCATTCATCTGTCGATGGACATCTTGGCTCTTTCCACAGTTTGGCTATTGTGGACATTGCTGCTATAAACATTGGGGTGCACGTACCCCTTTGGGTCCCTACATTTGTATCTTTGGGGTAAATACCCAGTAGTGCAATTGCTGGATTGAATGGTAGCTCTAATTTCAACTGTTTGAGGAACCTCCATACTGTTTTCCAGAGGGGTTGCACCAGCTTGCATTCCCACCAACAGTGTAGGAGGGTTCCCCTTTCTCCACATCCCCGCCAACATCTGTCGTTCCCTGACTTGTTAATTTTAGCCATTCTGACGGGTGGGAGGTGGTATCTCATTGAGGTTTTGATTTGGATTTCCCTGATGCTGAGCGATGTTGAGCACTTTTTCGTGTGCCTATGGCCATTTGGATGTCTTCTTTGGAAAAATGTCTGTTCATGTCTTCTGCCCATTTCTTGATTGGATTATTTGTTCTTTGGGTGTTGAGTTTGATAAGTTCTTTATAGATTTTGGATACTAGCCCTTTATCTGATATGTCATTTGCAAATATTTTCTGCCATTCTGTCGGTTGTCTTTTGGTTTTGTGGACTGTTTCTTTTGCTGTGCAAAAGCTTTTTATCTTGATGAAATCCTAATAGTTCATTTTTGCCCTGGCTTCCCGTGCCTTTGGCGATGTTTCTAGGAAGAAGTTGCTGCGGCTGAGGTCGAAGAGGTTGCTACCTGTGTTCTCCTTTAGGATTTGGATGGACTCCTGTCTCACGTTTAGATCTTTCAACCATTTGGAGTCCATTTTTGTGTGTGGTATAAGGAAATGGTCCAGTTTCATTCTTCTGCATGTGGCTGTCCAATTTTCCCAACACCATTTGTTGAAGAGACTGTCTTTTTTCCACTGGACATTCTTTCCTGCTTTGTCAAAGATAAGTTGACCATAGAGTTGAGGGTCCATTTCTGGGCTCTCTGTTCTGTTCCATTGATCTATGTGTCTGTTTTTGTGCCAGTACCATACTGTCTTGATGATGACAGCTTTGTAATAGAGCTGGAAGTCTGGAATTGTGATGCCGCCAGCTTTGCTTTTCTTTTTCAATATTCCTCTGGCTATTCGGGGTCTCTTCTGGTTCCATACAAATTTTAGGATTATTTGTTCCATTTCTTTGAAAAAAGTGGATGGTATTTTGATGGGGATTGCATTGAATGTGTAGATTGCTCTAGGTAGCATTGACATCTTCACAATGTTGGTTCTTCCAATCCATGAGCATGGAACGTTTTTCCATTTCTTTGTGTCTTCTTCAATTTCTTTCCTGAGTATTTTATAGTTTTCTGAGTACAGATCCTTTGCCTCTTTGGTTAAATTTATTCCTAGGTATCTAATGGTTTTGGGTGCAATTGTGAATGGGATCGACTCCTTGATTTGTCTCTCTTCTGTCTTGTTGTTGGTGTATAGGAATGCCACTGATTTCTGTGCATTGATTTTATAGCCTGCTACTTGACTGAATTCCTGTATGAGTTCTAGCAGTTTTGGGGTGGAGTCTTTTGGGTTTTCCACATAAAGTATCATATCATCTGCAAGAGTGAGAGTTTGACTTCCTCTTTGCCAATTTGGATGCCTTTGATTTCTTTTTGTTGTCTGATTGCTGTGGCTAGGACTTCTAATACTATGTTGAATAGCAGTGGTGAGAGTGGACATCCCTGCCGCGTTCCTGACCTTAGGGGAAAAGCTCTCAGCTTTTCCCCATTGAGAAAGATATTCGCTGTAGGTTTTTCGTAGATGGCTTTTATGATATTGAGGTAGGTACCCTCTATCCCTATACTCTGAAGAGTTTTGATCAAGAAAGGATGCTGTACTTTGTCAAATGCTTTTTCTGCATCTATTGAGAGGATCATATGATTCTTGTTCTTTCTTTTGTTAATGTATTGTATCACGTTGATTGATTTGCGGATGTTGAACCAGCCTTGCAGCCCAGGGATAAATCCCACTTGGTCGTGGTGAATAATCCTGTTAATGTACTGTTGGATCCTATTGGCTAGTATTTTGGTGAGAATTTTTGCATCCATGTTCATCAAGGATATTGGTCTGTAATTCTCCTTTTTGATGGGATCTTTGTCTGGTTTTGGGATCAAGGTAATGGTGGCCTCATAAAATGAATTTGGAAGTTTTCCTTCCATTTCTATTTTTTGGAACAGTTTCAGGAGAATAGGTATTAATTCTTCTTTAAATGTCTGATAGAATTCCCCTGGGAAGCCATCTGGCCCTGGGCTTTTGTTTCTTGGGAGATTTTTGATGACTGCTTCAATTTCCTTAGTGGTTATAGGTCTGTTCAGGTTTTCTATTTCTTCCTGGTTCAGTTTTGGTAGTTGATACATCTCTAGGAATGCACCCATTTCTTCCAGGTTATCTAATTTGCTGGCATAGAGTTGCTCATAATATGTTCTTATAATTGTTTGTATTTCTTTGGTGTTGGTTGTGATCTCTCCTCTTTCATTCATGATTTTGTTGATTTGGGTCATTTCTCTTTTCTTTTTGATCAGTCTGGCCAGGGGTTTATCAATCTTGTTAATTCTTTCAAGGAACCAGCTCCTAGTTTCGTTGATCTGTTCTACTGTTCTTTTGGTTTCTAGTTCATTGATTTCTGCTCTGATCTTTATGATTTCTCTTCTCCTGCTGGGTTTAGGCTTTATTTGCTGTTCTTTCTCCAGCTCCTTTAGGTGTAGGGTTAGATTGTGTATTTGAGACCTTTCTTGTTTCTTGAGAAAGTCTTGTATTGCTATATACTTTCCTCTCAGGACTGCCTTTGCTGTATCCCAAAGATTTTGGACAGTTGTATTTTCATTTTCATTGGTTTCCATGAATTTTTTTAATTCTTCTTTAATTTCCTGGTTGACCCATTCATTCTTTAGTAGGATGCTCTTTAGCCTCCATGTATTTGAGTTCTTTCCGACTTTCCTCTTGTGGTTGAGTTCTAGTTTCAAAGCATTGTGGTCTGAAAATATGCAGGGAATGATCCCAATCTTTTGGTGCCGGTTGAGACCTGATTTGTGACCTAGGATGTGATCAATTCTGGAGAATGTTCCATGGGCACTAGAGAAGAATGTGTATTCCGTTGCTTTGGGATGGAATGTTCTGAATATGTCTGTGAAGTCCATTTGGTCCAGTGTGTCATTTAAAGTCTTTATTTCCTTGTCGATCTTTTGCTTAGATGATCTGTCCATTTCAGTGAGGGGGGTGTTAAAGTCCCCCACTATTATTGTATTGGTGTCAATGGGTTTCTTTGCTTTTGTTATTAATTGCCTTATATAATTGGCTGCTCCCATGTTAGGGGCATAGATATTTAGAATTGTTAGATCTTCTTGTTGGATAGACCCTTTAAGTAGGATATAGTGTCCTTCCTCATCTCTTATTACAGTCTTTGTTTTAAAATCTAGTTTGTCTGATATAAGGATTGCCACCCCAGCTTTCTTTTGGTGTCCATGAGCATGGTAAATGGTTTTCCACCCCCTCACTTTCAATCTGGGGGTGTCTTTGGGTCTAAAATGAGTCTCTTGCAGAGAGCATATGGATGGGTCTTGTTTTTTAATCCAATCTGATAGCCTGTGTCTTTTGATTGGGGCATTGAGCCCATTTATATTCAGGGTAACTATTGAAAGGTATGAATTTAGTGCCATTGTATTGCCTGTAAGGTGACTGTTACTGTATGTTGTCTGTGTTCGTTTCTGATCTTTGCTGCTTTTAGGCTCTCTCTTTGCTTAGAGGACCCCTTTCAATATTTCTTGGAGGGCTGGTTTCGTGTTTGCAAATTCCTTTAGTTTTTGTTTGTTCTGGAAGCTTTTTATCTCTCCTTCTATTTTCAATGACAACCTAGCTGGATATAGTATTCTTGGCTGCATATTTTTCTCATTTAGTGCTCTGAAGATATCTTGCCAGTCCTTTCTGGCCTGCCAGGTCTCTGTGGATAGGTCTGTTGCCAATCTAATATTTTTACCATTGTAGGTTACATATCTCTTCTCTCGAGCTGCTTTCAGGATTTTCTCTTTGTCTCTGAGACTCGTAAGTTTTACTATTAGATGTCGGGGTGTTGTCCTATTTTTATTGATTTTGAGAGGGATTCTCTGTACCTCCTGGATTTTGATGCCTGTTTCCTTCCTCACATTAGGGAAGTTCTCTGCTATTATTTGCTCCAATATACCTTCTGCCCCTCTCTCTCTTTCTTCTTCTTCTGGGATCCCAATTATTCTAATGTTGTTTCGTCTTATCGAATCACTTATCTCTTGAATTCTGCCCTGGTGATCCTGTAGTTGTTTCTCCCTCTTTTTCTCAAACTCTTTATTTTCCATCATTTGGTCTTCTATATCACTGATTCTCTCTTCTGCCTCATTTATCCTAGCAGTTAGTGCCCCCATTTTTGATTGCACCTCATCAATAGCCTTTTTGATTTCGACTTGGTTAGATTTTAGTTCTTTTATTTCTCCAGAAAGGGTTTCTCTAATAACTTCCACGCTTTTTCCAAGCCCAGCTAGTATCTTTAAAGTCATGATTCTGAACTCTAGGTCCGACATCGTACTAATGTCCGTATTAAGTAGGTCCCTGGCTGACGGTACTACCTCTTGTTCTTTTTGCTGAGGTGATTTTTTTCGTCTTGTCATTTTGTCCAGAGGAGAATAGATGAATGAGAGAACAAAATGCTAAGAGGTTTACAACGTCCCCAGCAAATATACTGTATACAAATCAGAAAAGACCTGAAACCAGGGGAAAAGAAAGGGAAAGAAAGAAAAAAATAGAGAAGAAAAAAAAAGATAAAAACAAAAACAGAACAATACAAAAAAAGCAGAATGTGATCAAATATGATCAGGCTAGTGCATAGATCAGTGCCACACACTAGATTTTGGGCGTATTTTGGTCTGTTAAGAAAAAGTGCCTCCTAAAATTTTAAAGGAAGAAAGACATATATGTACAAAATAAGGGTTGATATAATGAAGGGATAGGAGATGACTGTAAAGATGAAAATTATAAAAGATTTTATAAAAGGACTTGATAAGATCAGAAGTTGTTTGAAAAAAGAAAGAAGATTTAAAAAAAAAAAGAAAAAAGGGAGAGAATGTGATTAGGCAGGAGACTAGAACAGAACCATACACTAGTGATTTAGGGTATATTTTTATCTGTTAGAAGAAACTATCTCAAAATTTTAAAGAGAGAACAACTTATATATATATGCCAAAAATAAGGGTAACTACTATGAAGCGATAAAATATGACTCTAAAAATGAAAAATAAAAAATGTTTTTTTTTTTTAAAAAGAGATTGATAAGATGTTGGTTGAAAAAGGGAAAAAGAAAAAGAAAAAAAAAACAGTTAACAAAAATTAACTTTGATGAACTAATGAATCATGGTAAAAAAAGCCATGAATTCTATGTGCAGTATTCCCCTAGCGCTGGAGTTCTCCCGTTCTCCTTGATCGGTAAACTTGGTCTTGGCTTGCTGGCTGTTCGTGCTGATCTTCTGGGGGAAGGGCCTGTTGCTGTGGTTTCCAAATGTCTTTGCTGGAGGTGGAATTGCCCCACCCTTGTCGGTCCGGGCTAAGCAAGCTGCTCGGGTTTGATCTCAGGAGCTTTTGTTCCCTGCAAGCTCTCTGTACAGCCTTGGAGGACCAGGGCAAAAATGGTGGCCTCCCAATCTCCACCCAGAGGAGCTGAGAACTTGGGGCCCCGCTCCTCAGTGTGCCCCCAGAGAAAAGCAGTCACTCCCTTTGCCCGGTCTCCGGCCGCTCTCCGTGCTCACCCGGCCTGTGACTGAGCGTTTGTATCTCTGGCACCCGACCCCGTGTGGAGTCTCCAAACCCAGCAGATCCCTGCGGTGCGTTCCCGCGCCGTTCCGCCCCGGGAAGGAAAGGGAGTCTCCCCGGATTTGCCACTTGTTGGGTCCCTGCTGTAGGAGCAGTGGCCCGACTGGGCCGCGGATCACAGTTTATGGCCACCCCGAGCTGAGAGCCCACGCCTCAGCTCCGTCTCTGCAGCCGGCTTCCCCGCTCCGATACCTGGGAGCTCTGGAGCACTCAGGCTCCCCCGGTCTTTCTGTGACCCCAAGGGTCCTGAGACCCCACTGTCCCGCGAGGGTTCCACCCCCGCTTAGCCACTGGAGCGACGTCCCTCAGCGGAGCCGACTTCTAAAAGGTCCGATTTTGTGCTCCGCGGCTCTAGCACTTGCCAGAAGCGGCCGACGGAGGCCCCTCCCCCGCCGTCTATCCTCCCGAATATTGCCTCAGATTCACTTCTCCGCACGTCCTACCTTCCAGTAAGTGGTCGCTTCTCTGTTCAGAGAGTTGTTGCTACTCTCTTCTTTGATCTCCTGTTGAGTTCGTAGGTGTTCAGAATGGTTTGATCCCTATTCAGCTGAATTCCTGAGACCAGACGAAATCTAGGTCTCCTACTCCTCCGCCATCTTGCTCCGCCCCTCCTTTGCTGTCAGTTTAAGTCTGTTTTTCTTATCTCCTCAACTGTATTGTAATTTATTTATTTATTTTTAAATAACTGTATTGTAATTTGGTTGAAAAAGGGATACATATGTTCATCATTATTCTATATCTCAAAAAGTGAATTGAATCATATATGTATATGTATATATAATGATTAATTTTATACTGGTCTTTAGTTCTATATTAATATTTTGATGGTAAAATTCCATGTTCATCAATTATTTATTGACATTAATTATTTTAAGCCTTGTGGGCTGGCTACCTTTGTTACTCTTATTAACCTCATCTTGGTGATAGCTTATATATATACATACACTCACTTTCCTTCTCTCTCTCTCTCTGTCTCTTTCTCTCTCTCTCACAAACACACACACACACACACACAGAAATATCATGCCCAAGCCCATGTCCTCAGGAACTTGTTTTCTTGTCATTGGCCATAGGATCACTCTTCTTTCCTCTTAACTAATGTTACCTTTCAATGGAAATTATGCCTTGAGCATATTTATAAAATGTGTGTTTTATGAGGATTTAAAAATTATGATAATGAAAATGATCTTGGATGTTTCAGAAGTAAGATGCAGAAACTATTTTTGTCAGGCAAGTCTTTGCTTACCACCAAACTATAGTATATTATTGTTTCAACTTCAATGTCTAGAACACACTTTCTAGGTTAAAGTTGGAATATATATATATGTGTGTGTGTGTGTATGTGTGTGTGTGCATCTATATCTATCTCAATATACTCCAACAAACTTCTGAAGAAAATATAGGAATTTTTTTCTAATTTTCAAAGCACAAGATTATATATGCTCATGCCCAAGCTAATTTCTAACTACCTAGATAATGATATATATGACACTGGGGTTTTATTCAGAAAATTGCCTGTCATTTTGCAAAAATGATAATTACTATTATTACTAATAAAAAATACATTCTCATTTATTGAGTCCTTTCAGGGAATATAATACTATTTGTAGAAAGAAGAAAATTAAAGACAATCTTGTTCTACTTTATATTATAAATAGCTTTCCTAATAAAATAATATGCACATAATATTTAAAGGACCATAAATAAAGGATTCCTTTTTTAAAAAATTTATTGACTCGGCAGTCGAGTTGTTGCTTTGGCCAGACCAGGACATGTGGCCCACTGCGCCTGGTCTTTGTGCCCCGTCACTCCTGCCCACACGCAGGATGGCCCACAAACAGATCTACTACTCGGACAAGTACTTCGATGAGCACTATGGGTACCGGCATGTCATGTCACCCAGAGAACTTTCCAAACAAGTCCCGAAAACCCATCTGATGTCTGAAGAGGAGTGGAGGAGACTTGGTGTCCAACAGAGTCTGGGCTGGGTTCATTACATGATTCATGAGCCAGAACCACATCTTCTTCTCTTTAGACGACCTCTTCCAAAAGAGCAACAAAAATGAAGTCTATCTGGGGATCATCCATTAAATCTTTTCCAAATTTAATGTATATGTGTATATAAGGTAGTATTCAGTGAATACTTGAAAAATGTACAAATTGTTGATCCATACCTGTGCATGAGCTGTATTCTTCACAGCAACAGAGCTCAGTTAAATGCAACTGCAAATAGGTTACTATAAGTTGTTTAAGATAAAATTTCTTCTAGTCGGTTTTTCTCTTAATATAAGTGTCTGTTTGACTTTACCTGTTGCTTTTGTTAAATAAAGTTTGTATGTTGCATTTATAAAAATAAATAAATTGACTCTTACTTTGGTCTCTAACTTATACATAGCCTTTTAACCATAAGTCGTTCTATTAATGGAAATGAAAAAACATGTTTTAAATTTTATATGAATGATTACTTTTCTTTTTGGATTGTTACAGTAATATATAGCCATAAAATAACTAGAAGTGAATATATATTCATATAAATAAACTACTGTTTAGATAAATAAATGGGGATAAGGAACAAATTTTCCTTAAAGAATAGTCTCAAATTTTATATATATACTCATATACTCATATATGTGCATATGTATATATATACACATCGATGATAAAATGCATATATAGATACATCCACATGCAAAAAAATAGTAATTTCATACTTGGAGTTCCAAACCAATGCTACGTTGCTTATTGTGTTGTTAAAATTATCCCAGTTTTGGTTGTTGAGAACTTTTACAAATTGACTCCTATGCTGCTTCAACATACTCCCATACTTTTTTTTTTTTTAGCTGTTTGGCTTCTGTTGTTGTTGTTGTTGTTTACTTTCTGGCACTACCTGCATGATGTGAATTATTGCTAGAACCAACCATTTCTCCAAGCAGACCCAATTTCTTTCATTGGAAAACAGTACCTATTGCCTTTGAACATTGGTAAAAATTATTTTTGTTTTTTAAGATTTTATACTTAAGTAATCTCTATACCCAATGTGTGGCTTGAACTCACAACCCCAAGATCAAGAGTTGCATGCTTTACCAACTGAGCCAGCCAGGTGTCCCTGAACATTGATTAAAATTATTAAATTATTACAAAATTAAAATTATTTCAGAATTCCATTATTCTAGAACAAACCTAAAATTATTACAGAATTTTTTATTTTAAATCAACTGGCTACCTGTGTTTGGAAGCTAGACAAATGAGATTAGATGTGCTAGGTGCTGTTCCACTAGTCCTAGACATGACTGATTATATTCGGATATATTCTTGAGAAGTGAGTAAGCGCTCAGAGACTAGAGATTGTCTTTTGGGGGCCAAATCTTAGCTCTGTGACTTATTTTGGCAAATTTCTCTTTTCCTCAGTTCCTCATCTGCAAAATGTTTCTATTATAGGGCTACTGTGAGAATCAATTGAGACAGACCAAGAACAGTGCTTATTAGTACAGAGTAAATGTCTAGTGAATGTCATCATTGTTGTTATTGAATCTTTACAAATAAGTGTTATTTCTTCTGTGCCTGACACAAAAAATATATATTTTTTTTATATATTTGTGAAAGAAACAATACTTTTCAAACCTAATACTTTCTCTAGTTATATCTTGTGATTATATTTAGGTTTTTGTATAGTGTTTATGCTTAAAATGAGTTCCCCATTCAGCAAGCAGCACCATGAGTTTCCTGCAGAGTCATAAAATTAGGGATGTCTTATTTTCACAGGGCTCCTGATTAGGTTTACTTTCCCTGGAGGGAATTGCAGCTCTCCCAATGCCTTGGATTCTCTTTGTTGAATCAGCTGACTGCCAGAGCCTTCTGTCTCAGCTCAGAGCAGACAAGGGGCCCGAAATGGCAGATTCAGCACTCTGATCCCTTGTATTTGATGATTTTTTTTAATTTTTGTAATTATGGCCTTTTCCCCTGATAATTTATTCTCTATTGATACAGATTATAAGAAATTCTTGTTTTTAAAAATATTTTATTTATTTGATAGAGAGAGAGAGAACGAGAGCAGGAACACAAGCAGGGGGAGTGGGGGAGAGAGAAGCAGGCTTCCTGCAGAGCAGGGAGCCTGATGTGGGGCCTCGATCCCAGGACTCTGGGATCGTGACGTGAGCCGAAGGCAGACACTTAATGACTGAGTCACCCAGGAACCCCATTTTTTATAGATTTAATTCATTTACTTCAGAAATTTTCTATCAACATCTCCCCTGCTACTCACACAAAATTGTAGTGTTACATCTCATCTTGAATTCATGCCATGTGGTCTAGGATAGAATGGGCAGCATGCTGATTCAGTCATGTTTTTAAAATGGGCAAGTGCCTACAAGTTGTGATACTTCCAAATTCCAGGATAAACCTGACATAGAGCCAAGCTATGTTGGGTTCTGTAATTTAACAACTGTTATTTGAATGCAGTGAATTTTTCATTTTAGGGTTCCTCAAGTATACAGATATATATATATATATATAGGTGTGTGTTTATATTTGTGTAAACATCATAAGCAACTGAAAATAAATATTTAACCTTTTAAACTGTAAGTTCTATATAAAAGCTGTGGGCAATAATATTTTTTATAATGACCTCATTGCAATTATATTTTAATGACCATTGTATTAGTTTTCTATTGCTGCATAACAAATTACTTCAAATAATGCTTAAGACATAAATTTATTATCTTGCAGTTTGCATGAGTCAGGAGTCTAGGCTTTTTAGTTGTGTCCTCTTCTCAGATGTTGCAAGGATGAATGACGGTGTTGGCCAGTGGTTACATCCTCATTTGAAACTTGGGGTCCTCTTCTAAGCTTATTCAAGTTCCTGGCACAGTTCAATTCCTTGTATTTGTAGGACTGAGGCCCTCAGCTTCTAGAAGCTATCTTCTACATAGGTGGTTTAAAAAGTGGCTTTTGTTTCTTTAAGGCCAGTGACAAGCATCTCTGCTACTTCAAGTCTCTCATAAAATGCCTGGATTCTCTCTTAAAGAGCTCACGTGGTTAGGTCAGATGCACCCAGGGTAATCTTCTTTTGATTAGAGACTTTAATTATATCTCTAAAAATGTCTCTATTTTCTATCATATTCTACTGGTTAAAATAAGGAAAAGATAGAGAATATCTACAAAAAGGGAAAGATAGAGAATATCTACAAAAAAGTCTACAGCTAACATCATACTTAATGGTGACAAACTCAAAGCTTTCCTGCTCAGATCAGGTACAAGACAAGGATGTCCCCTCTCACCACTACTTTTCAATATTATCCTGGAAGTTCTAGCTAAAGCAATAAGATGATAAAGGAAAAAGACACAGACTGGGAAAGCTGAAACAAAACTCCCTTTGTTTGCAGATGACATGATAATCATCTATGTAGAGCTGAAAGAATTGACAAAAGAAATTCTGGAATTAATAAGTGATTATAGTAAGGTTGCAATACACAGGGTTAATATGCAAAAATCAATCACTTTCTTATATACCAGGAATGAACAAATGGAATTTGAAATAAAAAAATACAATACTATTTATATTAGCAACCAAAAACATTGAAATACTTAGGTATAAATCCAACAAAATACATACATGATCTATATGAGGAAAACGATCATACTCTAATGAACAAAATCAAAGAACTAAATAGATGTAGAGATATTCCATATTCATAGAGAGAAAGACTCAATATTGTCATGATGTCAGTTCTTCCCAAATTGATTTATAGATTCAATGCAATCCCAGTCAAAATCCCAGCAAGTTTTTGGTGGATATTGACTAAATGATTATAAGGTTTATATGAGAGAAAAAGATCCAGAATAGCTAACACAATTGTAGAAGAACACAATCAGAGGACGACTATCTAAATTCAGGACTTAAAATAAAGCTATGAAAATCAAGACAGTGGGGTATTAGTGAAAGAATAGACAAATAGGACAATGTAACAGAATAGAGACCCCAGCTATAGACTCACATAAAATATCAGTTGATTTCTGACAAAGCAGCAAGGGCAATAAAAGGGAACAAAGTCTTTTAACAAATGGTCCTGGAACAAGTGAATATCCACATGCAAAAGAATGAATCTAGACACAGACTTTATACACCTCGCAAACACTAACTCAAAGTCAATCATAGACCTAAATGCAAAACTCTAAAACTCCTAGAAGGTAACAGGAGAAGACCTAGATAAACTTGGGGTGTGGCTATGACTTTTTAGATATAGCACCAAAGGCAAGATCCACAAAAGAAAGAATTAATAAGCTGGACTTCATTAAAATGAAAAAAAAAATCTACTCTGTGCAAGGCAATGTTAAGAGAAGAAGAAGACAAGCCACAAAGTAGGAGAAAATATCTGCCAAAGACACATCTGACAAAGGAAGAACTGTTATCCAAACGTATAGAATTTTTAAACCTCAATAATAAGAAAACAACCCAGTTAAAAAATGGGCAAGAGATCTAAATAGACACATCATCAAAGAAGACATACAGATGGCAAATAAGCACATGAAAAGATGCTCCACATCATATGTCATTAGGGAAATCCAAGCTAAAACAACAGTGAGATACCAATACACACCTATTAGGATGACCAAAATCCAGAACACTGACAACACTAAATGCTGTAAGGATGTGCAACAAAAGGAACCCTCATTCATTGCTGGTAGGAATACAAAGTGGTACAGCCACCGTGGAAGACAGTGTGGCAGTTTCTTACAAAACTAAACATACTTTTACCATATGATCCAGCAATCACACGCCTTGGTGTTTATTCAAAGGGGATGAAAGCTTACATCCGCACAAAACCCAGCACACAGATGTTTATAGCAGCTTTATTCATAATTGCCAAACCTTGGAAGCAACCAAGATGACCTTCAGTGGGTGAATGGACAAATAAGCTCTGTTACATCTAGACAATGGAATATTATTCAACACTAAAAAGAAATAACCTATCAAGCATGAAAAGAAATGGAAGAAACTTAAATACATATTACTAAGTGAAAAAAGCCAGTGTGAAAAGGGTATATACTGCAGGTTTCCAACCATAATATATTCTGGAAAAGGGAAAACTACAGAGACATAAAAAAGGTCAGTAGTTGTTAGAAGTTGGGGTAGAGACCAGAGGCACGAATAGGTGAAACACAGAGGATTTTTTTAGGGCAGTGAAAATACTCTTCTAGTTACTATAATAGGTACATGGCATTATACATTTGTTTAACCAATCAAGTGAACCCCATGTAAACTATGGACTTCTTGTGATAATGATATGTCATCAATTTTAACAAATGTATCCCTCTGGCGGGGGATGTTGTTAATGGGGGATGTTACGTATGTGTGAAGGCAGGGAGTAGATGATAAATCTCTGCAGCTTTTCCTCAATTTTTCTGTGAACCTAAAACTCCAAAACAACAACAACAAAAACAGTCTTAGTGAAAAAACAAAGCAAAATGTCTGTCTGCATTCAAGAAGGGATTACACAAAAGTATACCAGGGGTGAGAACCATGAACCCTGGAACAAGTGATCTTGGATTCTGCCTACCTGTATAAATTCATACAACCGAACGGACCTCCCTTTTGTGCCTTACTTTATCCAACTGTCATGCAAAACCACCCTGTTCACTCTGCTGATCTACTTTGTACAGTAGGGAAGGAAGAAAACAGCTGACGACTAGTTTCTCCTAAAATGAAATACAAGCTGCAAGTACTCAATATTTTTTTCCAGTCTAAATTTTCTATTCCCATCATAGAATTCATTGAATTCAAATATATGTAATTATACTATACCCAAAACATTCCATAATGATGATCAAATAAATGATCCACCTTCACTTTTTATAATCTAAGTGTTACTTGCCATTTTCTTCACACAATGAGCTAAGAAATGCAAGGAAAAAATGTGCCTTATTTGACATTTAAAAAATTAATAATATATAAATAGGCTTGTTAAAACAAATTTTGATCCTAGTTAGATATGTCCTTAGAAAGCAAAGTAATTAACCTTTTTAACTTGAGTGTATTGAGATACTATGAAAAGTCATCTTTTTAAAAGTACAGGAACTCTAGAACTTCCATTCAGAACAAACAGAGCAGAAACAAAAGCTGTACCCAAAGAACTGTCTTCTGGGGCATTGGGAACATGTTCTACTTCAACACAAATCCTTAGATTTAGAAGATTTTCTTCCATGGATTTACAACATTCCACCCTTGAGTGCATAGTTGGAGTAATTGGATAAGCCATAATGTTTTTTTTTTAATGTACAAATAATTCCTTGTAGCTATTACAATTCTTCTGAAAGCCTCTAGAAATCATATTGCAATGCAAATACAATTGAAAATATATAAGATGCTAAGGTCATAGATAAAGTTCACAATTACTTGGACAAATTTATATAATTTACTGGAGCTTGCTTTCTGTGCCTGACTTTATACAGCTGAACACTTGGGCCTATCTCAAATCAATTTTCAGCTCAAGGAAGTGGCTTATTTAAAAAAAGAAGTGGCTGATTTAAAGATATTATGAAAATAAGTTATTCTTTTCTATACTTTGATTCTCAGGGGGAAATATTAAAAGAAAATAAAAACCTTCTTTACATGGAACATGACATTTAAGATTGTTATCCCCATATATAAAAGTATAGTAGGCCAATCTTTAATTTCTATGAACTCCTTTCATCAGATGAGTAGTTATTTTTAAAATTTCTATGAACTCCTTTCATCAGATGAGTAGTTATTTTTAAAATATTTTAAAATATTTAAAGTTATTTTTAAAACATTCAAGAACATTTTAAAAATAGTTATTTTTAAAATGTTCTTGAATGTTTCTTGTTCCTCAAATTCTATCTTGTTTACTGCCAATCTATTTTTAATGACATCTTTTCTCTAGTCCACTATATTTTGGCTATATATATATATATATATATATATATATATATATAATTCTTTTCTAATTTTCAGTGTTGCTCTTTTCTTCACCTATGGCAATGTTTTGCAATGGAATTGGCATTTTCATTTATTTTTCTTTTAAAGAAAATGCCGTTGTTACAAAATGCTAAATTTTATTGATATTAGCTATAGCAAATAATAAAAAACAGAATCTTGAAAAGCAAATTTTAATTTAACAGAATCAGAACCTAAAGACTAAAACTTGTCTCAGTATCTAGGGACATTAAGGAACATACTCATCAGGATTCTATATAATCAAAGATTTTTTTTTGAAAAATGTAGAAAATATTATATTTTCATTTCTGTTTCTTTATTTCATTTGGTCCTGCTATAGGCAAAAGTAAAAGCATGCTGTGAAAGCACTTTAAAGCATATAGTACAGTTATGGGTTGGATTTTGTCCCCCAAAATTTGTGTGTTGAAGTCCTAACTCCCCAGGTCCCTTACAATGTGAGCTTATTTGGAAATAGGTCTTTACAGAGGTAATCAAGTGGAAATTAAATCATAGGATGGGCCCTAATCCAATATGATTGGTGTCCTTTTAAAAGGGAAATTTGGACACAGAGAAATGCATAGAGGAAATATGATGTGAAGAGATATCACACTTCACAGCAAAAGCCTAGGACAGAGGCTTGGAACAGATTCTCTCTCACAGCCCTCAGAGGGACCCACCCTCCCAATGCCTTGCTCTCAGTCTTCTAGCCTCCAGAGCCATGAGACTCTGTTGTTTAATCCACTCAGTTTGGGGTGCTTTGTTACGGCAACCCTAGGAAACCAATACAAGTACTTTAAAACTGCATTTTCTTGTGCTTATTAGTATTGTCTTGTGGTTATTAGTAATAATAGCTTCTGGAAACCAGAAACAAGAGACAAGACTGGTATTGTCCAATGAGGAGTAGTCTTCTCTTTTACTTTTATCATCATTTATTGATCATGTCCTATATTCCATCAGCTATCATGAGTTCTGATGCCTTCATGAAGAAATAGTGTGTTGGCCTAGTGTTTAAAAGCTCATATTTGGAGTTAGACCCCCTGAGTCCATGAAATTAAATTATGATTCCATTATTTACTAGCTGTGTGTTTTTATGGAGTTTACTTTATCTCTATTCATATATGCCCATATAAGTTGTGGGGCCTCGTGCAAAGTGATAATATGGGTCACCCTGTGAAACAGGCAGGAAAGAAGTATTGTTAAAAATTCTAAAATTGAAAACTTTTTATTTTTAAAAATATTTTATAACATATAAAATGTAATGGGGCTAATAGTGATAATGGATAACAACCTAAAGTTACAAACTGTAAAAAAAGTCTTATTTTTTATATATATTACAACAAATAATAATATTTCATTGTGGCATCCTGCTTGGTCATAAGATTAGTCTGACTCACTTTTCTGCAAATTCATTTATTAGGTTATTATTTAATAAAAATTTTACATTTGCAAGAACTTAGTTTTTCAACAATTTATTTGAAAATGATGTCAGTTACTATTAGCAAATGTAAGATCACAAATAATTTTTGGTAATTTTTCATTTTGAGAAAAAAACCCACTGATGTAACTAATCGAGAAGTTAAGGGTATTTTGTAGACTATATTAACATTGGGATTAATTTCTGATAAATTATTTAGAAATATAACTGTTAGTGGATCTAGAGCTCATGATCCTCATGGAACAACTATTCTAAAAAGGTTTAACTCAATGCAAATCAATTTCACATAATTCTAAATTTAATTTTAAATTTAAGTAGATGCAATGATATTTTAATGTTTCCTTCTACAATTTACGTAATTTGTAGAGTCAATTTAAGAACTAATGAATCATTGAACACTACATCAAAAACTAACTATACAGTGGCTAACTGAACATAATAAAAATAAATAAATAAATAAATAAATAAATACAAAAAAGACAACCACCAAAAAACAAAAAAGAAACCAAAAGTAGATTCATGATGTGTATATAATTCCAAATGCCCATTAATGCAGTGTTTTATATCTGAATCCTCAATCAGGAGGAAAAATTAATTTTAAAATTATTTTCCTCATTAATGATTGATTTATTTAAAGCTTCATATGGATATCAGGCTCTTTTCTAATATGATGGTCTTTAAACTTAATTCCTATTTTTAATGCTGTGGATATTTGCTTTTGAATATTACCTCAGTTTTCAATGCTAGATATTCTAAACTCTGAAGAATTCTAATCACTTCCTGATAAGCTTTTTTTTAAGATTTATTTATTTGAGACAGAGAGCATATGAATGGGGGGAGGGGCAGAGGGAAAGGGAGAGAATCTCAAGCAGACTCCCCACTGAGTGTAGAGCCCAATGCAGGGCTCCATCGCATGACCCTGAGATCAAGACCTGAGCCCAAATCACAACTCGGATGCTTAACCGACTGTGCCACCCAGGCGCCCCCCCCATAAGCTTTATTAAAATCCCCATATGTACCCTCTTATTTTGTAATAATACACTAACATATACAACCTGGGCACCAGCAGTTCTTGTCAGAGAGTTAATATCTGCACACCTGCCCTGGAGATGGACAGCGAAGCCAACCTTCCAACACAGGGCCCAGTGCTGCCCACATACGAGGCCTCTTCTTCTCCTTATAGCTATGGCTTCTGGGCCACCTTGGCCACCTGAGGATGCCCTTCATTGCTCTGAAGCCTGCACATGTGTGCTGGGCCCCTGGCCAATTGCTCAACGCCCATGTGCCTGCCAGGCCACGATCCTAAGCTGGAATTGGCATGTGCCCCCCAGGCTATCTCCATTGCTCACTCGTACTCCTGTGTCTCACAGATTCACTTGAAGTTCCAAGATAAAATTATGAAGAATTTCAAGTAGTGACATCAGAGCCGTAAACCAAGTACAAGGCTCCTCTGAGAGCAAGGCCCTTTACTCTTGCCCTGTCTGTGTTTGCTTACTAAACTAAAAGATTAGAATAATACCTACTTTTAGGGTTGGTGATGATACTAAATTAGTTAATATATATGACAAACTTATTAAAGGGTCTGATTCATAGCAAACACTCCATAGATTTTAGTCTCTGTATTATAATGACATAGAGACTCAGTCACTGTTTCAAAAGTGTTCATAGTCTAGTTAGAGAGAAAGGCATGTGAACAACTTATTACAAAAATACAATAATAAATACCACTAGGCATTAAGAATATAAAAATGTCCTGTCTACAAAGGATGTATAGAGGTGAAACTAATATACACATATAGTTCAATGTAATTAGTATAGCTTGAACTTCCACTGCGAATGTAGAAAATCTCAAAAGAAAGTTACTTCTACTCTAACATTGAAAGGGAAAAAAAAAAGATAATCCATAAGATCCTAACTTTTCTGGAACCCGTCAGAAAGACAATTAGGTGAACTGAATTCCAAAGGGTGACAAGCTCCTCCAAAAAGACACTGAAAAGGGGCGCCTGGGAGGCACAGTCAGTTGAGCGTCCTACCCTTGGTTTCAGCTCAGGTCCTGCTCTCAGGGTTATGATCTCAAGGTTGTGAGATCAAGCCCTCTCTCAGTCTCCAGCTCAGTGTGGAGTCTGTTTAAGACTCTCTCTCCCTCTCCCTCTGCCCCTCCTCCCTGCGCTCTCTCTCTCTCCCCCTCTCAAATAAATAAATAAAATCTTAAAAAAAAAAAAGACACTGAACAAGCGAAGTATTTTGCCTTTGGCAGAATATGGGAGGAAGTAGTGACAGACAGAAACATGTGTAAGAAGGATACAACTGAAATTTTAATGAATTTTGAAAGATTAAATGTCGGTTAGCAAAAGAATTTAAAATCCCTAGAAACTCTGGACACAAAGATCATCTATACTTTCTCATCATCTTTTTAACATAAGCCTCTATCTTTTGCATATAAGAAAGCTTGGGATCATGAAAGGGATCTGAAGAATCAGCTGCTGGAGGGTAAATATGAAATCCAGGCTGTTCTCTCAGGGGACCAAAATCCTTCCACTGCTGTGGCAGAGGCAAGACCATGGCCAGAAATTTGTACTTTTGTCATGACGCAAAGCAAAACTGCTGGAGGACGGCAGGACAATCACTTGCCCAAAATCCCCCCATTCTTACAAGATAGGGGGAGATGGAAGGAAAGCTGAGAAAATCCCACCCTGAAACTGATGTGTAGGGCTTACCTAGGAATGAGGTTGCAACAGACTGAGAAACCTCTCTGCCCCTCACGAGGTTTGCACCAAATAATAAGCAACGGCAGTCAACTGCTAGTGTAGCTTCAGAAGCACAGAGACCCTCTCTTCTGTCACACCCAGGTGAGGCCTGCTCAAAGCTGATGGGGGAGGGGCTGAGCCCTCCAGCATGCCAGACTTCCCCTTAAACTTGAGGGAGCCACTGTTCCTACCCTCAGGGACCCAGAATCCTCTGCACCGATGGCTGGGCCATAGCAGAGAACTGCCATTAGATGGCACCAAATCTCAACCAAGCTCTAGACAGTTCTGGATTACACACCGTTAAGCCTGGATGCACCTTGCTAGATGTGCAGGTTAACCCTAGCCATTCCACTATTTTTGTCATATTACAATTTAATACTATTTTTTCTTAATTGCCACTTGCCATTGTGACATTGGGTATCCTTTATTCCCCCTTTCTCTGTTTACTAAAACAGTGTATTCCAACCAGGTATGTGACTACTTGGGAGGAAGAGATCACACACAACACACACACACACACACAACATTCTAAGATTAAATAAATGTTCTAGCTCAATTTATCAAGAATAAAAATGTTTCTGAAGTACAGGGCACACAGGAAGGGAAGACATATCGCATGTTTTAATGTGGTTCTCTTGATCTTCAGGGATTCTAATGGAACACGGAGCTCCATTGACAACACACGCATGGTAGATATTTGCCAGATCTGGAAAATTCAGTTCTTGCTATACGACAGCTGCCAGGTATCTTAAACATAAAAGTACTTTTCCCCTTCTCTTTGTAGCAACTTTTTACTTTTAGCAGGCATGGATAATCTTGTGTAAATCAGTTATTACATCAAGGATTTTAAATGGTGATTTGCTACTTGTAGGTGTAGGTCTTTTTATTTCCTCTCCTTTTATTTTGGTTCCAAGAGAGAAAAAAATATAAACATGAATCATCAGCCCCCTGCTTTAGCCTGATATCAAGCTCAGAAGGCCTTAGGAGAGGGAATGAAGAGATGTTTGAGTTGAAAGATTAAAAAAATAGTAAAGAAAAAAAGTCGTAGTTATTTGCTTAGTTCCTGGGCCTGAGCTAATTTTCAGATCCATATATATTGTTGGAAGAGGTAGCCAGGTCTCTAGAAGGAAGGACCCTGCAACATGTATATCCTGTAATGATTCCCTAGTTAAAAAAGTAATTTTAAAAAATAAAAAATTAAAACCTTTCCCATTGTAATTTGATGAATTTCCAACAGGCAAGAGTTTACATTTCTTGTTCTTTTCATCATTGGGAATTGGGTGTCTTAAACCTAACAGGCATACACTGTACTTACTACATTTCTTATCCTGACCTCTAAGGCTCTATATGAATTTGCCCTTACTTGACCTCTCAACCCCTTCTCCAGCTCTCTTCTGTGATTAGCACAGTACAGATGTACTTGCTCTTTATTCCTCAAGCATATTCAACTTTGCTCAGCACTTCACACAAGATCATCCTGTGATTTGTTCCTTCTTGTCTTTCATTTCTTAGCTTCGGTGTTCTCTCCACAGAGAATCCTTCCCTTTAATGCTAAGTAGCCGCTACCTGTTCTAGATGACAGGATGCTCCTTCACGTCCATCACAGCACTGGTGATAGGGTGATGGTTATGTTTGCCTTTTCTGGTTTTCCCCAAGAGAATGGAAATTCCAGGGAAGGAGGTATCTTGACTATCTGTTCCTGGCTATCTCCTGCCACTTAGAACAGATTGAAAACAAGATTTTGAATAAAAGAAACACCTTCAGTTTATGTACTTGTTAAACATTTATCTCTACCTTTTTATTAGTACTAGGTATAAAATATGGGTTTAAAATTGCTTTAAAAATACAATGGACTAGAGCTTTTGCTTCCAGAATTGGTGGTGGTGATTTGTTTCAACCCCCTGTCCAGAACAGGGTTAAGAAAGCGAGTGTGTGTGTGTGTGTGTGTGTGTGTGTGTGTGTGTGTGTGTGTGTGTGTGTATCACGTTGGGATGCTAACAAGGCAATAACAGGGCCAAATGCTAGAGGAAAAGAAATAAGACCTAGAGATGTGAGTCTGGTATTTGCCTCCACTTTTCCTTTTGTGGGATCTGGCAATTCTGGAAGAGATGATTGAAAGGTTAAGAAGCTGATGAGAGTTTTTGAAAAATATACAAGAATCAAAATTAAAATTGGGTTTGGTGGTCAACAGGGAGCATTGGTAAATCGCCCTAGATTTTGATTAAAATCCAAATGGTCTACACCCCTGAAATAAGGGTAAAATAAGATGTGAGACTTCTAACTCCAATCTCTGCTAGTAGTAAGGTAGTTCTAGTTTGTTGATAACCCAAGCCACTTACAGAAGCAAACACAAATCTGCTTCAGAGGAAATAAAATTCTTTTAGACCTTGGATATCTCTTTACATATTTGTATATTGAACATAGCAAGCAATAAAGAGTAATCAGGCAAATGAAAAACAAGAGAAGGGGCGGAGGACAGACTGATGGACACAAACAGCAGTAGTGGACTACAACAAACTACAGCTATAGTGGTTTTAGAAAGCATGCATACGTTGAATACCAAATTACCATCTCCACCTCAACCTAAAACTGCACTCCGAATTTTTGTCCCCAAACCTATTCTGCCATGGCCTTCCTTATTGCTGTCAAAGGTAACACCATGTTTCCATAGCTCAGCCCAAGACATTATTGTCATCTTTGACTTCTGGATAGGAAGCCCTCACTCTTATTTTAAAAATACAGGTAAATACATAATCTGACCATTTCTCATCACATCCACAGCTACAAGCTTGTTGCCCTGTTCTCACTGAATTGTCTGGAGTCTCAAGACAGCAGTCAGGGTGATTCTATTAACGCATACATCGAACCAGATTTTCCTCTGCAACAGTTTACCCTTCTACTCAGGACAAAGGAAGCCTTAAAATGGCTCACAGTGTTCTACACTTTTCCAAATTCATGTCAAGGCCTTACAGTTTTATATATGTACCATAAATTATATCTCACTGGAATTTTTACTGTAATTCTTGTGCCATAGGATGTCACTTCATGTGTTTTCCTATAAGATAGGAAATGTTTACAGTGAGCCAAGAATGTTCTGTTGGCATTGCCAAAACTGCAATGGAAACTATTTACTGGAAGCCTATGTTAGTCATTTTTTTTTCAAAAACTCATAATTTTGGTAGCAGAATTAGATTTTAGTCATTACAAGTGAAGATTATCTTATGTTGATTAATGGGCATCAGCTGTTGTAAACAGTAGTAGTGCTTTTAAAAAATATCTTGACCTAATAATTTATTTTTACATCAGCTTGCCTTATTACTTTTATCATTTTTCCTTTCATATAATGCTTTCTGATTAAAGTAACATCTCACTGGGCACCAGAAAGCTATTTGATTAAACTATCTTAATCTATTGATAGTCTCTTTAGACTAAACAGACTTAGATATATATGACTGTTAGCCTTATTTATTTATTTTTTGGTTTTGCTTTTGTGTAATGTTTCATAATTAAAGCAGTCTCCCATTGCACTCCTGTCGGACTCTCTTACTAATATATTTCAATCTAATGATAGTTGAAAGATAAACTTGGAGGTAAAAAAATTTTGATGTAAGGAACTATAGAGGGCAGAGATGCTAAAAACTAGAGCACAGCCCTGATTAACATATGGTTATCATTTCTTTTGTTCGTAAAGCAAAGCTTAGAGGTACGTTGAAGTTCAAGATTGTTATTTGAAAGTTGAATTTTTACAAGTTTACAGTTTCCACTGGCCTCTCAAGCTTCTTTTTTTTTCCTTTTCCTTATCTACTCAAATGGAAATTATAACTACTCTTTAATTTTTGTTCTTAAGTTCAATCAAAGTAGATTATGTAATTGAACTGTCATCAGGATAATAAAATAGAAATTAAGACTATAGACCAATTTTATATAAACTTTATTTAGCAAGATGACTAATACATTAATAAATCTAACAACCTTGGTTACTGTCACCGTGACCTGGACCCTCCTAGTCCACATCCTGAATCAGGATCTCAGACGTCACCTAGAGTGGAACTTATGACATGTTAGTGGAAAAATGGAAACAACATTTTGATATTCAATTCTGGGGAGGAAACTGTATTGCCAAAAACAATTCCCTTTGTAATTTTTCATCTCAATTATCTGCAGCATAATGGCTAAAATGTGTTTTCTTCTCTTTTGTTCTGATTTGGTAAGGAAACACAAGATCAGTCTCTACAGCCACCTGAACAAGCTGCCAAGACCATTCCTTTTATAAAGAGGATTATTTCCGCACAATAGTGAGTGAAAGCATGTTTCCTTTCCCTGTGAAAATTCTGTCTACCTTGGGATAGGAAAACACCCCCCACTCTGCTTTTCCCAAATTAGATAGTACTAAATTTCTAAAAAGAAGGCAAATTATATCCTTAAATAACATGCATTATGAGATAAAACATTTGAAATTTGCCTTGATAGCAATGTTGTTCTTATACAAATGTTTTTAGACATAAAAACATCTTAGCATTTTTATCTTCTCTGTGTATTTCTCTCTCTCTCTCTCTTTTTAAAGATTTTATGTATATATTTGAGAGAGAGAATGAGAGAGAGCATGAGAGTGGAGGAGGGTCAGAGGGAGAAGCAGACTCCCTGCTGAGCAGGGAGCCCAATGAGGGACTCTATCCCAGGACTCCAGGATCATGACCTGAGCCGAAGGCAGTTGCTTAACCAACTGAGCCACCCTGGTGCCTCTCTCTGTGAACTTCTCTTAGTAATTTTCTCCTTACATGCCTACAAAAGTGACTAACTTAATTCTACAGTTAATAATGATAAAATATTGTTTAACTCACTAAAACTTAAGGAAAAAAAAGAAAACCTAAAAACACTTAGACAAATAGATTTATTTTCCTATATAGTTTATTTTACAAAATAAAGTAATATAAAATGTTTTATATACAAGACCTATATTCTTAATAACATTTACTAAAATTCTAACTTCTATACACTTATAAAGCTTTTGATACTCAATTTAGGGAGTTATTAGAACAAATTGAATCCATTAGGCATTTAGAATTCTAAAGTTTAGAAATATTTTGTCAATGGTATCTTTGAATTTGCAAATTTTTTTCTTAAACACACAGAAAAGCAATTTGGGACTCTTTATAACTATATTCTTAGTTCATTCAATAAATCTTGATTGAGTGCTGACTTTGTATTGGTCATACCTTGTTAGTACTAATAACACAGCAAGAAAAAAGGAAGGAATTTTCTGCCCCCAGGTGACTTAGGACAAGTGAGTGTAATTAAAGAGAGAGTATTGATTGCTATATAAATATACTGACTTTCCTTGTACATTGAACTTTTTCTCAAAGTGATGAAATGTAATCTTCATTCTACTCACCGCCCACACGCCTTTTACCTGCACCTTGAGTTGACCTTTTAAAATTGTTTGAAAGCAAACATAGGATTTTTTTTTTTCTGAAGATGATTCATTTTTTTCATTTTACACACAAAAGAGGTAATATAGAGTTTATAATTCATAGAGTTCTTAGTCCCGTCCCCATTTCTTTGTGACCATGCTATTTCAAGTAGGTTGGTGCAGAATACATATACTGCCCTCATAACCTGTGAGCAAATCTAGAAGTCAGATATGTGTTCTTATTTTTTCATTGGCCTGAAATATTAATGGAAATCCCCAAAGACAGTGCCCGATTCAACCTCTATCATTGAACCATCTTTATTTTGCAGTACATGAAGTTCACATACTTGCAGTGATCTGAATGGCTTGCTTGACAAGAATGGCAAAATCACATTCTTCTGCTCTGACTCATTTTTGTACTTATTCTGATTAGAATTTTCCTCAGGGCACAGAACACGCCTTCTTCATCACTTTAAAAATAATCAAATAAAAATCAAGCAAAAGGAATTACAGTAGTAGTTAAGCAATTCATATACATTAAGTTATTTGTTGTTGACGTATGATGTAACTAAATTTTGGGGGAGATGAAAACAGGGCTGTGCTTCAGGTGAACTCAGGGGAATTCCTTAGTTAACCTCTGACTAAAGAGTTGCCAGTTCCATGTATATGAAAGCCAAAGCAAGTGAATCCAAGATTAAATCTAGGTATCAGTTCTTCTAGAAATTGTTCCATGACCTCTCTTTTTCACTGGCCATACCCATCATACTCTCGTGCCCTCAGACATAATACCTCTTCTTTATTCTCCCATATTTCCCATCGTTACACTTAACACATGGTTTCTAATTGTGAGTTGTAGTCTCACACAGACAATGAGCTCTGTAAGGGCAGAAGGTATGTTTTATTCTTCTTTGCGGACTTGTTACCTCATATTAAATCGTTTGAGTTAACTAATACTTTCCTATGCTTTAGAATGTTGCTTGGATGAATTGAATGAATCCGTGAGTGAATGTGATGGTCACCATTTTGGCTGGGCATTCTTTCCTTCAGATAACCCAGCCAACTCTCTGGGACAGTTTTCATTCTGGCTACAACATGGTTTTGTTTTCTGGCCTGATTGTAACAGATAAAACAAATCTGAAATACAGAGAAGTTAAGTTTATTGATACAGAAGGTCACTCAGCAGAGCTAAATCTATAATTCTAGATGAATTAAAAGAATGAGACAGGCAGCTAGTGGCTAAAAGCATAGTCTTTTGTGTCAAAAAACAAAAACAAAAACAACCCCACCCCGGTTAGAATGTGGGTCCTCTTGTTGACAAAGGTAAGGTGTCCTTAAGTAATGTACATAATTTTTCAGAACCTCTGCTTTTGAGTAATGCCTGTTTTGTAATACTGCTGTGAAATAATCTATATGTAATTTAGCCCAGTGCTCATTATATATTAAATACAATAATCTTACACATAGTATAAATATTGGCATTATGGTTTTTAAGTAATAATAATATGTCAGACAAATAGGAAAGTCATAAGATGAAGGAAGCACAAATAAAGAGCAATGGGTGTCCATATGACAGAGTGTAGTAACAAACAAACAATAACTCATGAAGTTATAGATCCTAGAAGGTAATTTCATGATGGGATAAATATATTCGCAAAATGGCCATGGCTATTGTGAGTAAATATCCATGTGTGCCTGGGACAGACCTATCTTACACTTCTTGTCTCACTTTAATTAATAGCTCTCCATTTCACTCTCAAAACTGTCAGAATTTGGATGATGAATTGCATGGTTACTAAATGATGGCACATATGCTAACCTGGAAAATTTTAGGAGAAACTTCCTGAAATATCTAATAAGCATCATACAATGAAAATTTGGCAAACCATGTGTAGAAGAATCTCATCTTCTGTAAACAAAAATCTAGGGTGATTCAACATTTCTGATCTGTCCCCATAAGACCATCTTGAATGCAAATTGTTTTTGTAGCAGTTCACCTCAGTGTTTTCTCACCACACAGCTGATAAGAATGTAATTTGGATGGCTAGACGTGAAACATACCAAATGACTCTAAAGTTTCATTTTTACTTTTTTTTCTTTTACCACCTTGCTTCCACATTCAACTTATTTTAAAAAGGCTTTTTATTCATTTATTTATTTTTTACTTGTATGATCTGAGATTTAGGACTTGAAAAATAGTGAGAAATGTCCATTTTCTTTTTTCTTCTCCCTTTCTATACAGAATAACATCCTTTCCAATAACAAGTATTCAATAAAGGGAAAAAAAAGGTTGTGACAGGATATTCTTCCTTGTTATTTACCAGTCTTTGTTAGCATTATGAAAGCAGTCATGGTACTTCAAGTGATTTCTACAAGTCTGTTCTCAGCCATTATCTAAAAAACAAAACAAATACAAAATAAATTGCACAGTTATTCATAAATAATATCATCTTTGCTATCAAATATCTTCATAATTAAGAAAGCAAATATGCAGAGTGCCTATCTTAAATAGATCAGTTTTTGAAAATACATTCCTTCAAAGTAATATGTAGGAATTTTCTCACTGTGTTAAATCATTAGTGATGAAAGAAAGCAATATCAGATTATGGTAATTTACAAAAGAATAGCATTTTAAGCTATTACTCATGGAAATACAGATAGAGATTCAGATCACATTATTAGAAATTTAATAATTTTCACATTATCAGAAATTTGCAATTGAAAGAGCTGTGGGGAATTCACTTGGCAAGTTAAATGCAAATTTATAGTTATTATAATTCTAAGAAAATTTAAAAGATCCAATAGCATTCCCAAAGACATTTTAATCAGTGCTGATGGCATCCTGGAGAAGGTGATGATTGTGAAGTGTTGATGTGCTAACCCATATCTGTAGGTACAATAAAATTATGCTGCATTGAACATTGACAGATTTTATTTTCTTGCCTTGTAGTAACTATCCAATCTGTTTAAGCATAAAACTCAGTAAACTTACAAGTAATGAGTAAATATTTTACTGTATTTTAGGCTAATTTTAATATTCTGGAGATTCAGAACTTTCAGAGTTACAGCATTGTCACAAGAAAACACATTAACTTTGTCCTAATATTTATTTAATAACCAATTCACCAGAAAACATTACTTTTAGAGTTTTTAATCAGTTATATTGAAAATTAGGTGAAATATTTTTACTTTAAAAACTACCCATTTTCTAGTTATCTGGCTTGGTTTTAAGTTTTGGATCTTTAATATCTCTCATAACACAGATTGGACTTATGTTTCTCGACAATTTTTTTTAAATTTTATTTTATTATGTTATGTTAATCACCATACATTACATCATTAGTTTTTGATGTAGTGTTCCATGATTCATTGTTTTCATATAACACCCAGTTTCTCGGCCATTTTTTGAACAAACTGCAAACTTTCAGTATATTCTATGTAGCCCTCTGCTACATGATCATTCTGGGCAGACCAACTTTCTATAAAGGTCTAGAAATATACAAAATTCCAAACTAAAGTAATCAAAGGATTGAAGTCAAAGTGGAACAAAGGCTCCCAATGTGCCTCTACTTCCTTCTTGGGATTATTCAAAACATTGAGTCTAAGTATACACCATGGGGATGAAAAAGTTGGTCATGAGGTACTAACATGAGATATTAAGGGAACCCTACCTTTCTTCTATATGACCAATCATCCAAGTAAATGCAATTCAAGAAAAAATAATTACAAAATATATCACAGTTTTCTCACATGTCCAATTATTTAATTGATGTTATGGTAGCAGAAGTTAATTTTGGATTACTGAAGATATTTGAATTAATAGTTAAAATACGTACTAAGGTGGGGGGTGGAGCAAGATGGTGGAGGAGTAAGAGACCTGGATTTCATCCGGTCTCAGGAATTCATCTGGATAGGGATCAAACCATTCTGCACACCTAGGAACTCAACAGGAGATCGAAGAAAAGAATAGCAACAACTCTCTGAACAGAAAAGCGACCACTTACTGGAAGGTAGGACGTGCGGGGAAGTGAATCTGAGGGGATATTCGGGAGGATAGACGGCGGGGGAGGGGGTCTCCGTTGGCCGCTTCTGGCAAGCGATAGAGCAGCGGAGCACAAAATCGGAACTTTTAGAAGTCGGCTCTGCTGAGGGACGTTGCTCCAGTGGCTAAGCGGGGGGTGGAAACCTCGTGGGACAGTGTGGTCTCAGACCCTCAGGGTCACAGAAAGACCGGGGGTGCCTGAGTGTGGCAGAGCTCCCAGGGAAGCCGGCTGCAGAGATGGAGCCGAGGCGCGGGCTCTCAGCTCGGGGTTGCCATAAACTGTGATCCGCATCACAGTCGGGCCACTGCTCTTCCAGCAGGGACCCAAAAAGTGGCAGATCCGGGGAGACTCCCCTTCCTCCCCCCGGGAGGAGTGGCGCAGGAGCGCACCGCAGGGATCTGCTGGGTTTGGGGACTCTGCACGGGGTCGTGCACCAGAGATAGAAATGCTCGGTCACAGGCCAGGTGAGCACAGAGTGCGGCCGGAGACTGGGGAGATGAGAATGATTGACTTCTTTTCTCTGGGGGGCGCACTGAGGAGTGGGGCCCCGAGTTCTTGGCTCCTCTGGGGCGGAGATTGGGAGGCCGCCCTTTCACTCTCGTCCTCCAAAGCTGTATGGAAAGCATGCAGGGAACAAAAAGCTCCCCACAGCAAACCCGAGCAGATTACCTAGCCTGGACCTGGCAAGGGCGGGGCAATTCCGCCTCCGGCAAAGATATTTGGGAACCATGGCAACAGGCCCCTCCCCCAGAAGATCAGCAGGAACCGCCAGCCAAGACCAAGTTTACCGATCAATGACAATGGCAGAACTCCAGAGCTAGGGGAATACTGCACACAGAATCCATGGCTTTTTTACCATATTTATTTAGTCTTTCAAAGTTAATTTTTTTAACTTTTTTCTTTTTTTTGAATTTTTCTTTTTCCCTTTTTCAACCATCTTATCAATCCATATTTTAAAAAACATTTTTATTTTTCATTTTTAGAGTCATATTCTATCCCTTCATAGTAATCACCCTTATTTTTGGCATTAGATATATAAGTTGTTCTGTCTAAAATTTTGAGATACAGTTTCTTCCAACAGATCAAAATATACCCTAAATCTCTAGTGTATGGCTTTGTTCTAGTCTCCTGCCTGATCGAATTCTCTCCCTTTTTTTCTCTCTCTCTTTTTTTAATCCTCTTCTTTCTTTTATCAAACAACTTCTTATCAATTCCTTTTACAAAATTTTTTATAATTTTCATCTTTACAGTCATATTCCATCCCTTCATTGTATCAACCCTCATTTTTGTACATATATAAGTTTTTCTTTCTTTAAAATTTTGGGAGGCACTTTCTTCTAACAGACCAAAATACACCCAAAATCTAGTGTGTGACACTGATCTATGCACCAGCCTGATCATATTTGATCATATTCTGTTTATTTTTGTTTTGTTCTGTTTTTGTTTGTTTTTATCTTTTTCTTTATTTTTTTTTCTTTTTCTTTTTTCTTTCTTTCCCTTTCTTTTCCCCCAGCTTCAAGTCTTTTCTGATTTGTTTAGAGTATATTTTCTGGGGACGTTGTTACCATGTTAGCATTTTGTTCTCTCATTTATCTATTCTCCTCTGGACAAAATGACAAGACAGAGAAAATCACCTCAACAAAAAGAACAAGAGGTAGTAGAGACTGCCAGGCACCTACTCAATATGGACATTAGTACAATGTCGGACCTAGAGTTCAGAATCATGATTTTAAAGATACTAGCTGGGCTTGAAAAAAAGCATGGAATTTATTAGAGAAACCCTTTCTGAAGAAACAACTAAAATCTAACCAAGTCTAAATCAAAAAGGCTATTAATGAGGTGCAATAAAAAATGGGGGTGCTAACTAAATGAGGCAGAAGAGAGAATCAACGATATAGAAGACCAAATGATAGAAAATAAACAAGCTGAGAAAAAGAGAGATAAACAACTACTAGATCACAAGGGCAGAATTCGAGAGATAAGCGATACCATAAGATGAAACAACATTGGAATAATTGAGATCCCAGAAGAAGAAGAAAGAGAGAGAGGGGCAGAAGGTATATTGGAGCAAATTATAGCAGAGAACTTCCCTAATTTGGGGAAGGAAACAGGCATCAAAATCCAGGAGGCAGAGAGAACCCTCTCAAAATCAATAAAAATAGGTCAACACCCCGACATCTAATAGTAAAACTTATGAGTCTCAGAGACAAAGAGAAAATCTTAAAAGCAGCTCGGGAGAAGAGATCTGTAACCTACAATGGTAAAAACATTAGATTGGCAACAGACCTATCCACAGAGACCTGGAAGGCCAGAAAGGACTGGCATGATATATTCAGAGCACTAAATGAGAAAAATATGCAGCCAAGAATACTATATCCACCTAGGCTGTCATTGAAAATAGAAGGAGAGATAAAAAGCTTCCAGGACAAACAAAAACTAAAGGAATTTGCAAACACGAAACCAGCCCTCCAAGAAATATTGAAAGGGGTCCTCTAAGCAAAGAGAGAGCCTAAAAGCAGCATAGACCAGAAAGGAACACAGAGAATATACGGTAACAGTCACCTTACAGGCAATACAATGGCACTAAATTCATATCTTTCAATAGTTACCCTGGATGTAAATGGGCTAAGTGCCCCAATCAAAAGACACAGACTATCAGATTGGATTAAAAAACAAGACCCATCGATATGCTGTCTGCAAGAAACTCATTTTAGACCCAAAGACACCCCCAGATTGAAAGTGAGAGGGTGGAAAACCATTTACCATGCTAATGGACACCAAAAGAAAGCTGGGGTGGCAATCCTTATATCAGACAAATTAGATTTTTAACCAAAGACTGTAATAAGAGATGAGGAAGGACACTATATCCTACTTAAAGGGCCTATCCAACAAGAAGATCTAACAGTTGTAAATATCTCCCCAGCCAATTATACAAGCCAATTAATAACAAAAGCAAAGAAACACATTGACAACAGTACAATAACAGTGGGGGGACTTTAACACCCCCCCCTCACTGAAATGGACAGATCATCTAAGCAAAAGATCAAAAAGGAAATAAAGACTTTAAATGACACACTGGACCAAACAGACTTCACAGACATATTCAGAACATTCCATCCCAAAGCAACGGAATACACATTCTTCTCTAGTGCCCATGGAACATTCTCCAGAATTGATCACATCCTAGGTCACAAATCAGGTCTCAACCGGTACCAAAATTTTGGGATCATTCCCTGCATATTTTCAGACCACAATGCTTTGAAATTAGAACTCAATCACAAGAGGAGTGTCAGAAAGAACTCAAATACATGGAGGCTAAAGGGCATCCTACTAAAGAATGAATGGGTCAACCAGGAAATTAAAGAAGAATTAAAAAAATTCATGGAAACCAAAGAAAATGAAAACACAACTGTTCAAAATCTTTGGGATACAGCAAAGGCAGTCCTGAGAGGAAAGTATATAGCAATACAAGCCTTTCTCAAGAAACAAGAAAGGTCTCAAATACACAACCTAACCCGACACCTAAAGGAGCTGGAGAAAGAACAGCAAATAAAGCCTAAACCCAGCAGGAGAAGAGAAATAATAAAGATCAGAGCAGATATCAATGAATAGAAACGAAAAGAACAGTAGAACAGATCAATGAAACTAGGAGCTGGTTCTTTGAAAGAATTAACAGGACTGATAAACCCCTGGCCAGACTGATCAAAAAGAAAAGAGAAATGACCCAAATAAATAAAATCATGAATGAAAGAGGAGAGATCACAACCAACACCAAAGAAATAAAAACAATCATAAGAACATATTATAAGCAACTATATGGCAGCAAATTAGATAACCTGGAATGGATTTGTTCCTAGACCTGTATCAACTACCAAAACTGAACCAGGAAGAAATAGAAAACCTGAACAGACCTAGAACCACTAAGGAAATTGAAGCAGTCATCAAAAATCTCCCAAGAAACAAAAGCCCAGGACCAGATGGCTTCCCAGGGGAATGCTACCAAACATTTAAAGAAGAATTAATACCTATTCTTCTGAAACTGTTCCAAAAAATAGAAATGGAGGGAAAACTTCCAAACTCATTTGATGAGGCCAGCATTACCTTGATCCCAAAGCCAGACAAAGACCCCATCAAAAAGGAGATTTACAGACCAATATCTTTTTGAACATGGATGCAAAAATTCTCACCAAAATACTAGTCAGTAGGATCCAACAGTACATTAAAAGGATTATTCACCACGACCAAGTGGGATTTATCCCTGGGCTGTAAGGTTGGTTCAACATCCGCATATCAATCAACATGATACAATACATTAACAAAAGAAAGAACAAGAATCATATGATCCTCTCAATAGATGCAGAAAGAGCATTTGACAAAGTACAGCATCCTTTCTTGATCAAAACTCTTCAGAGTATAGGGATAGAGGGTACCTACCTCAATATCATAAAAGCCATCTATGAAAAACCTACAGCGAATATCATTCTCAATGGGGAAAAACTGAGAGCTTTCCCCCTAAGGTCAGGAACGCGGCAGGGATGTCCACTCTCACCACTGCTATTCAACATAGTATTAGAAGTCCTAGCCACAGCAATCAGACAACAAAAAGAAATCAAAGGCATCCAAATCGGCAAAGAAGAAGTCAAACTCTGTTTGAAGATGATATGATACTTCATGTGGAAAACCCAAAAGACTCCACCCAAAACTGCTAAAACTCATACAGGGATCCAGTCAAGTGGCAGGATATAAAATCAATGCACAGAAATCAGTGGCATTCCTATACACCAACAACAAGACAGGAGAGAAATTAAGGAGTCAATCCCATTTATAATTGCACCTAAAACCATAAGATACTTAGGAATAAATCTAACCAAAGATGCAAAGGATCTGTATAGAAAACTATATCTGTCAGAAAACTATAAAATACTCATGAAAGAAATTGAGGAAGACACAAAGAAATGGAAAAACGTTCCATGCTCATGGATTGGAAGAACAAATATTGTGACGATGCCAATGCTACCCAGAGCAATCTATACATTCGATGCAATCCCCATCCACTTTTTTCAAAGAAATGGAACAAATAATCCTAAAATTTGTATGGAACCAGAAAAGACCCCAAATAGCCAGAGGAATGTTGGAAAAGAAAAGTAAAGCTTGCGGCATCACAATTCCGGACTTCCAGCTCTATTACAAAGCTGTCATCATCAAGACATATGGTACTAGCAGAAAAATAGACACATAGATCAATGGAACAGAATAGAGAGCCCAGAAATGGACCCTCAACTCTATGGTCAACTAATCTTTGACAAAGCAGGAAAGAATGTCCAATGGACAAAAGACAGTCTCTTCAACAATTGGTGTTGGGAAAATTGGACAGCCATATGCAGAAGAATGAAACTGGACCATTTCCTTACATCACACACAAAAATAGACTCAAAATGGTTGAAAGACCTAAATGTGAGAGAGGAGTCCATCAAAATCCTAAAGGAGAACACAGGTAGCAACCTCTTTGACCTCAGCCACAGCAACTTCTTCCTAGAAACATCGCCAAAGGCAAGGGAAGCAAGGGCCAAAATGAACTATTGGGACTTCATCAAGATTAAAAGCTTTTGCACAGCAAAAGAACAGTCCACAAAACCAAAAGACAACCGACTGAATAGGAGAAGATATTTGCAAATGATATATCAGATAAAGGGCTAGTATCCAAAATCTATAAAGAACTTATCAAACTCAACACCCAAAGAACAAATAACCCAATCAAGAAATGGGCAGATGACATGAACAGACATTTTTCCAAAGAAGACATCCAAATGGCCAACAGACACATGAAAAAGTGCTCAACATCGCTCGGCATCAGGAAAAATCCAAACAAAACTTCAATGAGATACCACTTCACACCAGTCAGAATGGCTAAAATTAACAAGTCAGGAAACGACAGATGTTGGTTGGGATGCAGAGAAAGGGGAACCCTCCTATACTATTGGTGGGAATACAAGCTGGTGAAGCCACTCTGGAAAACAGTGTGGGGGTTCCTCAAAATGTTGAAAATAGAGCTATCATACAATCCAGTAATTGCACTACTGGGTATTTACCCCAAAGATACAAATGTAGGGATCTGAGTGGGTACGTGCACACTTATGTTTATAGCAGCAATGTCTAGCCAAACTGTGGAAAGAGCCAAGATATCCATCGACAGATGAATGGATAAAGAAGAGGTGGTGCACATACATACAATGGAATATTATGCAACCATCAAAAGGAATGAGACTTTGCCATTTGCAACAACATGGATGGAACTGGAGGGTGTTATGCTGAGCGAAATAAGTCAATCAGAGAAAGACATGTATCATATGACCTCACTGATATAAGGAATTCTTAATCTCAGGAAACAAACTGAGGGTTACTGGAGTGGGGGGGTGGGAGGGATGGGGTGTCTGGGTGATAGACATTGGGGAGGGTATGTGCTATGGTGAGCGCTGTGATATGTGCAAGACTGTTGAATCACAGATCTGTACTTCTGAAACAAATTATGCAATATATGTTAAGAAAAAAAAAGAAGAAGATAGCAGGAGGGGTAGAATGAAGGGGGGAAATCGGAGGGGAAGACAAACCATGAGAGACGATGGACTCTGAGAAACAAACTGTGGGTTCTAGAGGGGAGGAGGGTAGGGGGATGGGTTAGCCTGGTGATGGGCATTAAAGAGGGCACGTTCCGCATGGAGCACTGGGTGTTATGCACAAACAATGAATCATGGAACACTACATCAAAAACTAATGATGTAATGTATGGTGATTAACATAACAATAAAAAATTTTAAAAAACTGCGTACCAAGGACGACTGGGTGGCTTAATCAGTTAAGCAACCGACTTTTGGTTTGGGTCAGGTCGTGATCTCAGGGCTGTGAGATCAAGGGGCTCTGTGCTCGGTGGGGAGTCAGCTTGAGATTCTCTCTCCTCTCCCTCTGCCCCTCCCACTTATGCTCTTTCTCTCTTAAATAAATAAATGAATAAATAAATAAATATCTTTTTAAAAAAGTACATATCAGTCAGCTTAGCTTTGTGATTATGTGTATGAAATTTGTAACAGAAAATGTAGAAATTTCTGATTTATATCATCATCTAAGGAGTGGAAATCCTAGAATCTTAACAACTGTGGGCTTTTTTACTTGCGAGTCACACAAACCTCTTAAGCCTGAGAGCTGAGCACAAACTTGATACACAGATGGTTAAAGGGATGAACAATTGGACAGAACTGAGGATGAAATACATTTGTCAGTATATGAAAGCAGAAGGATTTGTTTGTGGTGGGGACCCTGGCTGGGAGGGGAGGGGCCTGGAGGGTGCCTGGGAAAAAGAACCTAGGGAGGAAGCAAGGAAGGAAGAGACCTCCGGAGGTAGGGAGAGAGAGGAGAGAGAGAAAGGCTGCATTAGGGTAAAAAATACTTTGGGGGTGAAAAGCTGAGTCTTGGGTTGTAACTGCCCTCTTCCTCTTCTATCTTCTGTACAAAATTTTCTCACAAACTGCTTGATGTTTTTAAAATGGACTTTCTTCTGAGGATAAAAAAAAAAAATGCTGAGCCCTGTTCCAAAGTTGACAAAGGTTAAAACCTATGGATATTCAGGAGATCTACTACGTGCTTTCGTGCTTATCTATCATCTATCTACCAGCTATCAGAGAAAGAGAGATTGAGAGGGAGAGAAACAAAAGCTAAATATTAAGTGACAGCTTTAAAATTTCTCAAATGAGGGCACCTGGGTGGCTCAGTAGGTGAAGCGTCTGACTCTTGGTTACATCAGGTCACGATCTCAGGGTCTTGGGATTGAGCCGCATGTCAGGCTCCGTGCTCAGCGCAGAGTCAGCTTGTCTCTCTCCCTCTGCTCCTCCCCTTACACTCTTTCTCTCTCTCTGAAATAAATAAACTCTTTAAAAAAAACTTCCTAAATGAATACAAAGCACATTTTTAAACAAAGGAGAATAGTTGATTTCTATATTTTGTTATAATCTACAGAAAAGGGCATCATCCAATTTGAAATTGAAGAACTGAAGTTAAGGAAAATGTTAGGCCATTATTTTATATTGTACCATGTGGAATATTCATAGAAAAGAAAATAAGAGAAAAAAATTAAGAATTAAAAAAATCCAGTAAAAGTCTGTATCAGTTAAGGAACGGAAGCTATTAATGTCATATCGATCATTCTACATTTTAGTTTCAGGTTTGGTCTTGTTTCCATTCTGCTGAGATGTCTATTCACTTAGATGATGATGTTTTCTCTACCTGTTTTTCTCTCTGAACATCTTATGCTCTTCCCTTTTAGTGCTCACCACAATTATGATTAATATCTGTTAGTGTCTCTTTCCTTCTTTGGACTGAAATCTCCATGAAGATGTACCTATGTCAAAATAATGTGTCTCTCACTCCGGATTTGTCCTTTTCTAATGCTCTGCATTAAAAAAAAATGTTACCACCAACCATCTAGGAGCAAACCTCAGAAACCTGAGTCAGCATTGATATCTTGCCCTCTCTGACCCTTCATATATAGTTTATCACGAAGTCTTATTGATTTTAATTCCTTTTTTAAAAGATTTTATTTATCTATTTGACAGAGAGAGACATAGTGAGAGAGGGAACACAAGCAGAGGGAGTAGGAGAGGGAGAAGCAGGCTTCCCGCGGAGCAGGGAGCCTGATGTGAGGCTCGATCCCAGGACTCTGGGATCATGACCTGAGCCAAAGGCAGACGCTTAACCGACTGAGCCACCCAGGCGCCCCTGATTTTAATTCCTAAATATTCCTTAAGTCAAGATAGTTCTTCTCACTTCATCACAGCATCACTTTGAACCCCCTCTTTGACTTATAACTGGTTTGTTTACATCTGCTCTAGGATCCCCCAGCACCCAATCAATTTCTACACCTGCAACCAGAGTCACCTTTTCAAAATGCAACTCTTACTCTGTATCTTCCTAAAGTGAAGACTGGCTTCCAGTTCCCTCTTTAATCAGATTTAACACCTTGCACACTCTCAAGCTTGTACTATAGTCACACGGATGATTTTATTCCTTTATACTTGACATGCTGTATCATGACACCAAACTGGTCCCTTTACCAAAAGTGCTTTTCTTTCCCTGTTTCACCTTCTTGTCTGCTACTTATCCTTCAGAGCTTGACTCAAGTGGTACTTCCACAGGGGAGACCTCACTGAATTTCCATTTTAGGTCAGTCTCTCATTTTAAAGATTTCCTAGCACTGTGTACCTCTTTTTTGCAACACTTGTTAGAGTTGAAATTTGCCAGTGATTTGTTTGATTAGTTGACTGATATCTGTTTACTCCAGTAGGGAAGTCTACAAGGAAGAAAGGAAGGTATCAGCTTTTGTAGCTAGTGCAGTTCCTGGCTCAAAAACTATTTGTTGGATGAATAAATGTATAAACTCAGGTCTATATGTTTTATAGAGAAAGAAGTGATTAGGCCACAATACCTGCCAAGTGAAAATTTTCTTTTTAGCTTTTGAGTCCAAAGGTGAAATGATGGGGAAATAATAAATTGCTCAATATAATATTCCAAAGTTTCTTGTGTAGGTAAAAATAGAAAAGTGACAGACACATAGAATAAGCGGTAACAGTGGCTACCTGTGGCTTGAAGAGAATGCTCGCCATCCAGAATTGTTCCTATTACATTCAGGGGTGGGATAATTTTTTTTCCTTTCTAATTTGCTCATAATAGCTTCCATTAATCCTTTACAACCTGATTGAGTCATGGCATTTTCCTCAAATCCACCCCAAGCTACGCAGTCTCAATATTTCCAACAGTGTTTGAGTGCAACACTCTACAAGAGTGTCTGTCTGTGTTTGTGCGTTATGGTTACTATGGTTAGGAGATATTTCCTGAGAATGGTCTTTTACAGGAGCTATCAAAATCAGATAAACAACTGTTCCAGAGTTGATAAGGCTGAGAAAGTAGATAGCATGTAGACATTGTTGCCAATGGCTACAACAGTTTGAGGACATCTTAAATATTATATTTTCATGCTTTCATACAAAAGCACTTTTGGTAATACCAGGCAGATCAATTTATAAGGTTCATCCTAGCAATCCTATTATGGGAAGATGAATCACAACCAAAAAATTATAATATTCAAATAAAATAAAAATTGTTGGATATGTAAAAAGGAAGTTCAAAGAACAAAGGGGAGAGAGAAGAGTATGTAATAGAGGAAATGGAGAGATAGAGGAAAGGAAGCTAAAATTAGAGGGACATAAGAAAAAAAGAAACATTCATGTCATTAAGAGAGTTCATGTCAAATTTAAGAAATAAATATATGATCACATCCCATCAGTGTAACAATACAATTATATTTCCAAGTACTATAATTATGTCTTGATTAAATCAGTCCTACTCTTATCTCAAGTACAAAATTAATGACAAAATTCTAGTTGCTAAAGGATAAAATGGTTGAACGATTTGTAAGAGCTTTACAGAATATAACAGTATATTACAAATGTGCAACTTAAAAAAAGAGAACAAACTCAACCTTTTTTATTATTGAAGTTTATCATCTTAATTTAAACAGATTTAAGAAACCAAATACTTCATATAGTAAAGCTAAATTAATCCCATATCTTTTCTTTAAGTGCAGTCATAAGATATTGCTTACATACACATGTATCCATGTACAAATTAAATCTCTTGCACTTTGAATAGATTTAAAATTCCAAGTTTTGGTTTGGTTTTGCCCTGAGATACTGAATGTTCAGGAATCAGTTGAGACATTATAATAAAATTATATGTACTGTTATGGATGGGATTGTGTTCCCCCCAAATTTATATGTTGAAGCCCTGTACCCCAATCTGACTGTATTTGGAAATAGGGCCTTTAAGGAGGTAATTACAATTAAATGAGGTCATAAGTGTTTAACACTAATCCCATAGAACTGGTATCTGTATAAGAAGAAGAAGGTTTCTCACCAGAAACCGACCTTCTGGCTCCTTGATCTTAGACTTCCAGCCTTCAGATTGTGAGAAAATTAATTTCTGTTGTGTAAGTCACTCCATCTGTAGTATCTTGTAGTATCTGTTATGGTGGCCCTATCTGTCTAACACATATACCATCATATTTTATTTCACACATTCATTTGAACTACAGCCCTTCTATCTGCCCAATTTAGCACAGACATACATACTTAACTAAGATAAATAAAAATGTACAAATATAGGGTCATATATTATAAAATAAGACCTATACTGAAGGTATTTAACATATTTTTAAGTTAAAAATTTTAGTTTCTTTGGTGAATCTCTGGTTCTTCTTGCTTTGGAAGTGTTTTCTATTAAATTACTTTTAAGTATATCCATGAACAACATATGAATGTTTTCCCTCATTGTCTCTTTTGGCAATATCCTTGCAAAAGTGACAAGGCAGAATAACAAGGAGCAAGAAAATTAAGATTTATTAAGTATCTTCTTTGACATTGGCTATAGCAATTTCTTTCTAGATATGCCTCCTCCTGGGCAAAGGAAACAGAAGCAAAAATAAACTATTGGAACTACATCAAAATTAAAAGCTCTTCACAGTGAAGGAAACAATCAACAAAACTAGAAGGCAACCTATGGAATAGGAGAAGATATTTGTAAATGACATAACTGATAGAAGGTTAGTATCCAAAATATATAAAGAACTTAAAAAATTCAACACCAAAAAAGGAATAATCCATTTAAAAATGGGCAGAAGACATGGATAGACATTTTTCCAAAGAAGACCCATAGATGGCAACAGACACATGAAAAGATGCTCAACAACACTGACCATCAGGGAAATGCAAATCAAAACCACAATGAGATACTACCTCATATCTGTCAGAATGGCGAAAATCAACAACACAAGAAACAATTCATGTTGGAGAAGATGTGGAGAAAGGGGAACGCTCTTGCACTGTTGGTGGGAATGCAAACTAGTACAGCCACTGTGGAAAACAATATGGAGGTTCCTCAAAAAATTAAAAATAGAACTATCCTATGACCTAGCAGTTGCTCTACTAGGTATTTACCCAAAGAACACAAATATTCTAATTCAAAGGGATTCATGCACCCTGATATTTATAGCAGCATTGTCTACAATAGCTAAATTATGGAAAAGCCCAAGTGTCCACTGACTGATGAATGGATAAAGAAATGGTATATATCCACAGTGGAATATACTCAGCCAAAAAAAGAATGAAATCTAACCATTTGCAATGACATGGATGGAGCTAGACAGTACTATGTTAAGCAAAATAAGTCAATCAGAGAAAGACAAACAGCATATGATTTCATTCATATGTGGAATTTAAGAAACAAAACAAAACAGCAAAGGGAATAAAAGTGAAAGAGAGGAAAACCAAGAAACAGACTCCTAACTAATGGTAACTGATGGTTACCAGAGGTAAGATGGGGTGGATGGAGGAAATAGGTGATGGGGAGTAAGGAGTGCACTTGCTTCGGTGAGCACTGGGTGTTGGATGGAAGTTTTGAATCACTATATTATACACCTGAAACTAATATTACACTGTATGTTAACTGCCTGGAATTTAAACAAAAACTTTAAAAAAATTTATTAATTATCTACTATAATCAATGAAGATTTTCCTTAAAAATAAAAAATATATTATATATTAGGGAAATTATTACTGTATTTTGTTCATTGGCAAGGAAAACTGTTTATCTTTCTAGTATCTACCAAACTAACTTAATAAATGTTTATTGATGATGGTGATAATACAAGGACTTTATTTTATATACTATACACCTTTTAGCCCTTATAAGAGGTGTTTGAGTAAATATACAATAAATATTTTTAACTAATTGAAAAGAAAATCCTAATTAAAATAAAAAATCTTTCAGTATAGTTGATGATACTTCAGGTATACTCATCAGGAGTTATTTCAGAATCACATTTTTTATCAGACTTGATAAGAAAGAGCCTTTTAGAAACATAATGATACTCTCTCCAAAATAAGATTTTTTAGTTACCAGGAAAATGGTTTACAGATTGAAATAATTATTACCATATCTACCAAAATTCTGTCTTCTTATCAATTAAAAGGCAGCTCTTTTAAAGTTTTGTGTCCGTGCATTTGCATGTTTTATTTCAATCGTTATTTCTTAGAAAAGCTTTTCCTGATCTATCGTACTGCACACATTCTCCTCTTTGTAGCCCAATATGATGTTACTTTTTAATAATACTTTGTGCATTCATGTTTAATTTATTGTTGGAATTATTTGTTCATTACAATCTCAGTTGTAGAATTCTTGAGAACTGATACCGTGTCTGTTTAGTGTATATATATATGTATGTATATGTGTGTGTATATCTCTATACCTACGTTTATATCTATATCCATATTTGTGTGTGTGTATACAGAGATTTACTTCTGACTAATAGCCAAGGACTTTGACAAAATGGAAAGTTTTAATTACTTACATCCAGCCAAGAACATCTTTCAGTAATATGGATCATTGATATCAGAACTTGAGAGGTTGAAGAACAGATCATGTTGAGAAGGCCAGATCTTGAAGGCCATTAATATGTAAATGGCATTTGAAATAATGCATATGGATGAGACCATCTAGAAAGAAAGAATAATACAAGAAAAAGCCATGAAGCATAGTTGTTAAAAACATGACCACTGAAATCAGAAAATCTACCTTCAGAACCTATTACCTACTAGCTATGTAAAATTAGTGAAGGTTAGTTTGGGTCTTTGTCTTAGTATTTTTTCAAGGATTAAATGTAATAATAAAATGTAAAACACTTAGAGGAGTTCCTAACTAAACATTCAATGTGTATTGACTCATATTAGACTTCAAAGAACAAAAGGCTAGTGCTAATTCTTTAGGGACTCCCAAACTGAAAGATGGAGAAGGATGGCTAGAGAAGTAACAGGTAAAAACAGAATATATAATGCTATGAAAGACAAATGAGAGTATCTCAAGAAGAGAAGTCTCTTAGGCTTTCAAGTTCTCTCCAAGGTTTACCTCCAACCTCAAAAAACTAAATCCATATGAAATAAATGATTAAAAAATATAAAGATATTAGACATTCTTTATAAAAGATGGTAATTCCTGTGAAGATGGGAAGCAAATGGGATGAGCCCTATTATTATACCAGCTTGCTACCTTCAGAGAGATTCCTGGCTGGTGCAGGGAGGGGGGAAATCAGGAGGATACAACAGATATCCTGAGTTGAGGAGATAGAACTGAGAGTCTGAGAAGAATAAGATGGCTAGAATTCACAGGGCAGAGTACCAGAAAGAAGAGAGTTGCTTGCAGAGAACCCTGAAGATCTGTAGAGGCCCTCTTTGGGTACTGCAGAGTACTGATAGGCTCTCCTGAGTGGGAAGCTGGTATGGCTAGGGATGATTCATCTGAAAGGATCAGAGGGAACATTATCTAATGCTCACACTGGATGGAAAATAATTCATTTTATCATTAGCCAGACTGGGAAATCTCATAATTCATGGAACATTACAAAGAGTACTCAGAAGGGTCTTGCCTGAGTAGTGGGAATATTTAGTCCAAAACTCTGGTCCTGTCTAACATTATCTGAAAAGCAAAACTAAAAATAACTGTTTCCAACTGATTTAACTTTATCCCAGAACAAATTTCAATCATTTTTGTGGAGTAACAAAAATATTTAGCTTCTAACAAGGTAAAATTTGCAATGTTTGGCATCCAATAAAGGAATGATGAGATGTGCAAAGAAGCAGGAAAATGGAACACATAATAAGGAGAAAAGTCAATCAGCCAAAGTAGACACAAGACTAACACAAATTTCATAAATGGCAAAGATATTAAAACAGTTATAATTATCTTACAAATGTTTAAAAAAATAGAGGAGAGTTTGAAATGTTAAGTAGAAATATGAAAGATGTAAAAATACACTCAAATCAGACCTCAAGATTAAAAACTATACTGTCTGAGATGAAAAACACACTGAACGGGAAAGAGGATAAATGAGATGTTGGAGAAGAAAAGATTAGCGAATTTGGAAACTAGCAGTTGAAAGTAGATAAATTGAAACACAGAACAAAATACTTGAAAAGATAAGAATATCTTCAGCAAGTTGTGGGACAACTTAAAGTGGTCTGATACACATGAAATTCAAGTCCATGTAGGACAGGAAATAGAGGGGAACAGAAAGATATTTGAAGGAATAATGGCCCCAAATCTTGTAAATTTGATGAAAACTATAAACCTGCATATGCAGGAAGTTCAGTGAAACTCAAGCACAAGAAACATGAAGAAAACTGCAATGCACATCATAGGCAATTTACTCGAGGCCAGTGATAAAGAGAAAATTTTAAAAACAACCAGAAGTGGGGAAAAAAGACAGCCTAACGAGGTACGAAGATGAGGAAACAATGAAAGCAAAGAGGCAATAAGGCAGCATCTTGAATGTCATGAAATAAAAAATGAAAACAAATAACTATCAACTGAGAATTCTACCAGAGAAAATATCTTTCAAATATGAAGGCAAAATGTAGACATTTAAAGATAGAAAAAGGTGAAATAATGCATCTGTAGTAGATCTGCACGAGAACTGTTAATGGGAATTTTTCAGACAGAAGGAAAAAGATAACACATGGAGATATGAATCTTCAGAAAGCGATGATGAGTGCCAGAGGTGGTAACTATGTATAACACTTTTTTCATACTACAAACTTTTTAAAGATATAATTGATTATTTAAATAAGAACAATGAAGTGTAAGAGTTTATTATATATATAGAAGTAATCATATAAAAAAAGATAGGAGAGCAGACATGGAAGAATATTTTTATCCTCTTTTTTAAATTTTTTTAATTGTTACATAAATCACCATACATTATATCATTAGTTCTTGATGTAGTGTTCCATGATTCATTGTTTGTGCATAACACCCAGTGCTCCACGCAGAATGTGCCCTCTTTAATAGCCATCCCCAGGCTAACCCACCCCCCCACCTTCCTCCCCTCTAGAACCCTCAGTTTGTTTTTCAGAGTCCATCGTCTCTCATGGTTCAACTCCCCCTCCGACTTACTCCCCTTCATTCTTCCCCTCCTGCTATTTTCTTCTTTTACTTTTTTCTTAACATATGTTGCATTATTTGTTTCAGAAGTACAGATCTGTGACTCAACAGTCTTGCACAATTCACAGCATTCACCATAGCACATACCTTCCCCAATGTCTATCACCCAGCCACCCCATCCCTCCCACCACCCACAGCCCACTCCAGCAACACTCAGTTTGTTTCCTGAGATTAAGAATTCCTCATATCAGTGAGGTCATATGAGACATATCTTTCTCTGATTGACTTACTTCACTCAGGATAACACCCTCCAGTTCCATCCACGTCGTTGCAAATGGCAAGATCTCATTCCTTTTGATGGCTGCTTAATATTCCATTGTGTATATATACCACCTCTTCTTTATCCATTCATCGGTTGATGGACATCTTGGCTCTTTCCACAATTTGGCTATTGTGGATATTGCTGCTATAAACATTGGGGTGCACATACCCCTTCGGATCCCTACATTTGTATCTTTGTGGTAAATACCCAGTACTGCAATTGCTGGATCATATGGTAGCTCTATTTTCAACTGTTTGAGGAACCTCCATACTGTTTTCCAGAGTGGCTGTACCAGCTTGTATTCCCATCAACAGTGTAGGAGGGTTCCCCTTTCTTTGCATCCCCGCCAACATCTGTCATTTCCTGACTTGTTAATTTTAGCCATTCTGACGGGTGGGAGGTGGTATCTCATTGAGGTTTTGATTTGGATTTCCCTGATGCCGAGCGATGTGGAGCACTTTTTCATGTGTCTGTTGACCATTTGGATGTCTTCTAGGCAAAATGTCTGTTCATGTCATCTGCCCATTTCTTGATTGCGTTATTTGTTCTTTGGGTGTTGAGTTTGATAAGTTCTTTATAGATTTTGGATACTAGCCCTTTATCTGATATGTCATTTGCAAATATTTTCTGCCATTCTGTCGGTTGTCTTTTGGTTTTGTGGACTGTTTCTTTTGCTGTGCAAAAGCTTTTTATCTTGATGAAATCCCAATAGTTCATTTTTGCCCTTGCTTCCCTTGCCTTTGGCAATGTTTCTAGGAAGAAGTTGCTGCGGCTGAGGTAGAAGAGGTTGCTACCTGTGTTCTCCTTTAGGATTTTGATGGACTCCTGTCTCACTTTTAGGTCTTTCAACCATTTGGAGTTTATTTTTGTGTGTGGTGTAAGGAAATGGTCCAGTTTCATTCTTCTGCATGTGGTTGTCCAATTTTCCCAACACCATTTGTTGAAGAGACTGTCTTTTTTCCATTGGACATTCTTCCCTGCTTTGTCAAAGATTAGTTGATCATAGAGTTGAGGGTCCATTTCTGGGCTCTCTGTTCTGTTCCATTGATCTATGTGTCTGTTTTTGTGCCAGTACCATACTGTCTTGATGATGACAGCTTTGTAATAGAGCTGGAAGTCTGGAATTGTGATGCCGCCAGCTTTGCTTTTCTTTTTCAAGATTCCTCTGGGTATTCGGGGTCTCTTCTGGTTCCATACAAATTTTAGGATTATTTGTTCCATTTCTTTGAAAAAAGTGGATGGTATTTTGATGGGGATTGCATTGAATGTGTAGATTGCTCTAGGTAGCATTGACATCTTCACAATGTTTGTTCTTCCAGCCCATGAGCATGGAACGGTTTTCCATTTCTTTGTGTCTTCTTCAATTTCTTTCCTGAGTATTTTATAGTTTTCTGAGTACAGATCCTTTGCCTCTTTGGTTAAATTTATTCCTAGGTATCTTATGGTTTTGGGTGCAATTGTAAATGGGATCGACTCCTTGATTTGTCTCTCTTCTGTCTTGTTGTTGGTGTATAGGAATGCCACTGATTTCTGTGCATTGATTTTATATCCTGCTACTTTACTGAATTCCAGTATGAGTTCTAGCAGTTTTGGGGTGGAGTCTTTTGGATTTTCCACATACAGTATCATATCATCTGCAAAGAGTGAGAGTTTGACTTCCTCTTTGCCGATTTGGATGCCTTTGATTTCTTTTTGTTGTCTGATTGCTGTGGCTAGGACTTCTAATACTATGTTGAATAGCAGTGGTGAGAGTGGACATCCTTGCCGCATTCCTGACCTTAGGGTAAAAGTTCTCAGCTTTTCCCTATTGAGAATGATATTCGCTGTAGGTTTTTCATAGATGGCTTTTATGATATTGAGGTAGGTACCCTCTATCCCTATACTCTGAAGAGTTTTGATCAAGAAAGGATGCTGTACTTTGTCAAATGCTTTTTCTGCATCTATTGAGAGGATCATATGATTCTTGTTCTTTCTTTTGTTAATGTATTGTATCACGTTGATTGATTTGCGGATGTTGAACAAGCCTTGCAGCCCAGGAATAAATCCCACTTGGTCATGGTGAATAATCCTTTTAATGTACTGTTGGATCCTATTGGCTAGTATTTCGGTGAGAATTTTTGCATCCATGTTCATCAAGGATATTGGTCTGTAATTCTCCTTTTTGATGGGGTCTTTGTCTGGTTTTGGGATCAAGGTAATGGTGGCCTCATAAAATGAGTTTGGAAGTTTTCCTTCCATTTCTATTTTTTGGAACAGTTTCAGGAGAATAGGTATTAATTCTTCTTGAAATGTCTGATAGAATTCCCCTTGGAAGCCATCTGGCCATGGGCTTTTTTTGGGGGGGGAGATTTTTGATGATTGCTTCAATTTCCTTAGTGGTTCTAGGTCTGTTCAGGTTTTCTATTTCTTCCTGATTCAATTTTGGTAGTTGATACATCTCTAGGAATGCACCCATTTCTTCCAGGTTATCTAATTTGTTGGTGTAGAGTTGCTCATAATATGTTCTTATGTTGTTTGTATTTCTTTGGTGTTGGTTGTGATCTCTCCTCTTTCATTCATGATTTTGTTGATTTGGGTCATTTCTCTTTTCTTTTTGATAAGTCTGGCCAGGGGTTTATCAATCTTGTTAATTCTTTCAAAGAACCAGCTCCTAGTTTCGTTGATCTGTTTGACTATTCTTTTGGTTTCTATTTCATTGATTTCTGCTCTGATCTTTATTATTTCTCTTCTCCTGCTGGGTTTAGGCTTTATTTGCTGTTCTTTCTCCAGCTCCTGTAGGTGTAGGTTTAGGTTGTGTATTTGAGACCTTTCTTATTTCTTGAGAAAGGCTTGTATTGCTATATACTTTCCTCTCAGGACTGCCTTTGCTGTATCCCAAAGATTTTGAACAGTTGTGTTTTCATTTTCTTTGGTTTCCATGAATTTTTTTAATTCTTCTTTAATTTCCTGGTTAACCCATTCATTCTTTGTAGGTTGCTCTTTAGCCTCCATGTATTTGAGTTCTTTCTGACTTTTCTCTTGTGAATGAGTTCTAGTTTCAAAGCATTGTGGTCTGAAAATATACGGGGAATAAGCCCCATCTTTTGGTAGCAGTTGAGACCTGATTTGTGACCTAGGATGTGATCAGTTCTGGAGAATGTTCCATGGGCACTAGAGAAGAATGTGTATTCCGTTGCTTTAGGATTGAATGTTCTGAATACATCTGTGGAGTCCATTTGGTCCAGTGTGTCATTTAAAGTCTTTATTTCCTTGTTGATCTTTTGCTTAGATGATCTGTCCATTTCAGTCAGGGGGGTGTTAAAGTCCCCCACTATTATTGTATTGTTGTCTATGTGTTTCTTTGCTTTTGTTATTAATTGCCTTATATAATTGGCTGCTCCCATGTTAGGGGCATAGATATTTACAACTGTTAGATCTTCTTGTTGGATAGACCCTTTAAGTAGGATATAGTGTCCTTCCTCATCTCTTATTACAGTCTTTGTTTTAAAATCTAATTTGTCTGATATAAGGATTGCCACCCCAGTTTTCTTTTGGTGTCCATTAGCATGGTAAATGGTTTTCCACACCCTCACTTTCAATCTGGGGGTGCTTTTGGGTCTAAAATGAGTCTCTTGCAGACACCATATTGATGGGTCTTGTTTTTTAATCCAATCTGATAACCTGTGTCTTTTGATTGGGGCATTTAGCCCATTTACATTCAGGGTAACTATTGAAAGGTATGAATTTAGTGCCATTGTATTGCCTGTAAGGTGACTGTGACTGTATATTGTCTCTGTTCCTTTTTGATCTATGCTGCTTTTAGGCTCTCTCTTTGCTTAGAGGACCCCTTTCAATACTTCTTGGAGGGCTGGTTTCGTGTTTGCAAATTCCTTTAGTTTTTGTTTGTTCTGGAAGCTTTTTATCTCTCCTTCTATTTTCAATGACAGCCTAGCTGGATATAGTATTCTTGGCTGCATATTTTTCTCGTTTAATGCTCTGAAGATATCATGCCAGTCCTTTCTGGCCTTCCAGGTCTCTGTGAATAGGTCTGTTGCCAATCTAATATTTCTACCTTTGTAGGTTACATATCTCTTCTCCCGAGCTGCTTTTAGGATTTTCTCTTTGTCTCTGAGACTCGTAAGTTTTACTATTAGATGTTGGGGTGTTGACCTATTTTTATTGATTTTGAGAGGGGTTCTCTGTGCCTCCTGGATTTGATGCCTGTTTCCTTCCTCACATTAGGGAAGTTCTCTGCTATAATTTGCTCCAATATACCTTCTGCCCCTCTCTCTCTTTCTTCTTCTGGGATCCCAATTATTCTAATGTTTCGTCTTATCGTATCGCTTATTTCTCGAATTCTCGTGATCCTGTAGTTGTTTCTCTTTTTCTCAGCCTCTTTATTTTCCATCATTTGGTCTTCTAGATCGCTGATTCTCTCTTCTGCCTCATTTATCCTAGCAGTTAGTGCCCCCATTTTTTATTGCACCTCATTAATAGCCTTTTTGATTTCGACTTGGTTAAATTTTAGTTCTTTTATTTCTCCAGAAAGGGTTTCTCTAATAACTTCCACGCTTTTTCAAGCCCAGCTAGGATCTCTAAAGTCATGATTCTGAACTCTAGGTCCGACATCGTACTTATGTCCGTATTGAGTAGGTCCCTGGCTGACGGTCCTATCTCTTGTTCTTTTTGCTGAGGTGATTTTTTTCGTCTTGTTATTTTGTCCAGAGGAGAATCGATGAATGAGAGAACAGAATGCTAACAGGTTAACAACGTCCCCAGCAATTATACTCTATACAAATCAGAAAAGACCTGAAACCAGGGGAAAAGAAAGGGAAAGAAAAAAAGAGAGAGAGAAAAGAAAGAAAAAAAAAACAAAAACAAAAACAAAAACAAAAACAGAACAATAAAAAAAAAAAACCCGAAAATGATCAAATATGATCAGGCTAGTGCATAGATCAGTGCCACACACTAGATTTTGGGCGTATTTTGGTCTGTTAGAAAAAAGTGCCTCCTAAAATTTTAAAGGAAGAAAGACTTATATATGTACAAAATAAGGGTTGATACAATGAAGGGATGGAAGATGACTGTAAAGATGAAAATTATAAAAGATTTTATAAAAGGATACGATAAGAAGTTGTTTGAAAAAAGAAAGAGGACTTTTTAAAAAAAAGGGGAGAGAATGTGATCAGTCAGGAGACTAGAACAAAGCCATACACTAGTGATTTAGGGTATATTTTGATCTGTTAGAAGAAACTGTATCTCAAAATTTTAAAGAGAGAACAACGTATATATATATATGCCAAAAATAAGGGTAACTACTATGAAGGGATAAAATATGACTCTAAAAATGAAAAATAAAAAATGTTTTTTTAAAAAAAGGGATTGATAAGATGTTGGTTTAAAAAGGGAAAAAGAAAAATTTTAAAAAAACAGTTTAAAAAAATTAACTTTGAAAGACTAATGAATCATGGTAAAAAAAGCCATGAATTCTATGTGCAGTATTCCCCTAGCGCTGGAGTTCTCCCGTTCTCCTTGATGGGTAAACTTGGTCTTGGCTGGCTGTTTGTGCTGATCTTCTGGGGGAAGGGCCTGTTGCTGTGGTTCCCAAATGTCTTTGCCAGAGGCGGAATTGCCCCACCCTTGTCGGTCGGGGCTAAGCAACCAGCTCAGGTTTGTTCTAAGGAGTTTTTGTTCCTTGCAAGCTCTGGTACAGCTTTGGAGGACCAGGGTGAAAATGGTGGCCTCCCAATCTCCACTCAGAGGAGCTGAGAACTCGGGGCCCCGCTCCTCAGTGCACCCCCAGAGAAAAGCAATCACTCCCATCTCCCTGGTTTCCGGCCGCACTCCATGCTCACCTGGCCTGTGACCGAGCATTTCTATCTCTGGCACCCAACCCCGTGTGTAGTCTCCAAACCCAGCAGATCCCTGCAGTGCGCTCCCGCGCCACTCCTCCTGGGGGAGGAAGGGGAGTCTGCCCGGCTCTGCCGCTTGTTGGGTCCCTGCTGGAGGAGCAGTGGCCCGACTGGGCTGCAGATCACAGTTTATGGCAACCCCGAGCTGAGAGCCCGCACCTCGGCTCCATCTCTGCAGCCGGCTTCCCTGCTCCAATACCTGGGAGCGCTGCTGCACTCAGGCACCTCCGGTCTTTCTGTGACCCCAAGGGTCCTGAGACCACACTGTCCCAGAGAGGGTTCCACCCCCAGCTTAGCCACTGGAGCAACGTCCCTCAGCGGAGCCGACTTCTAAAAGTTCCGATTTTGTGCTCCGCGGCTCCATCACTTGACAGAAGCGGCCGACAGAGGCCCCCTCCCCCGCCGTCTATCCTCCCGAATATCGCCTCGGATTCACTTCTCCGCACATCCTACCTTCCAGTACGTGGTCGCTTCTCTGTTCAGAGAGTTGTTGCTAGTCTTCTCTTCGATCTCCTGTTGAGTTCGTAGGTGTTCAGAATGGTTTGATCCCTATTCAGCTGACATTCCTGAGACCAGACGAAATCCAGGTCTCCTACTCCTCCTCCATCTTGCTCCCAAATCTATTTTTATCCTCTTATATGTGAAATGATATAGCATCATTTAAATGTAGACTGGATGCTGGACATACAGTAATGAATAAGATAGACAAAATCCCTTCTCTCATGGAGTTCAAGTTAAAAGCAAGGACCCATATTTACTTGCAGCAACCTTAAAAACTAAGTTTTCAAAACTAAAAGATGATTAACCTGATAAGAATAAGAAAAACTGTAACTATAACAAGTGATATGGGCAAAAACATGAATTTAATTGTTTATTAATTAAAAGTATTTTCTATTTTTATTATGGCTTTTTTCTATTAGAATGGCTATCATCAAAAAGACAAGAGATAAATGCTGGCATAGGCATGGAGGAGAGGGAACCCGTGTGCACTGTTGGTGGAAAAGTCAATTGGTGCAACCACTATGGGAAAACAGGATGGAGGTTCCTCCAAACATCAAAAGTAGAGCCATATGGTCCAGAAATTCCAAAGAAAATAAAAGCACTATCCCAAAGACATATCCATACATATCCATACCCTCATGTTCACTGCAGCACTATTTATAGTGGCCATGATGTGGAAAAACCTAGGTGTCCAACAATGGGTGAAGACTAAAATGTGATTTATATATACTGGAGCACCTTTCAGCCATAAAACAAGGATATCCTGTCATTTATGACAACATGGATGGACCTTGAGAGCTTTACACTAAGTGAAATAAATTAAAAAAAAACACAAATACTGTATGATCTCACTTATATGTGGAATCTAAAACAAAACTTCATTGAAACTCATAGAAAACTCAGAAGCAGAAATCATAGAAACTTATAAAAACAGAGATCAGATTTGTGGTTGCCAGACATAGGGGGGCAGGGGGGACAGGGAGGGGAATTGGGTGAGAGTGGTCAAAAGGTTCAAATTTCTAGTTATGAAATAAATAAGTTCTAGGTATATAATGTACAGCATGGTGACTGTAGTTAATAATATGGCATTATATATTTGAAAGTTGCTAAAAGAGTGAATCTTTAAAGTTTCATCCAAGGAAAAAATTTGTAATTATAGAGGTGATAGATATTAACTAAGCTTACTGTGGTGATTGTTTCCCAATATATGTATATATCAAATCATTATGTTATACACCTTAAACTTATACAATGTTATATGTCAGTTACATCTCAATAAAACTGAAAAAAACATAGCTTTTAAAAATCAAAATTTTGCGTTTATGTAGTGGATATCTAAATTAAAAATATATTTGCTTCTCTCTATATCATATCTTGGTATCATGTCTTCCACTCCCTGCCTGAATAGAGTAATGAATATTTAAGGAAATGGGTAGTGATTTGGCAACTATAATCCATACTTATTTTTAGGATAATGTGGCCTCTAGCCTTCAAATATTGAAAGAACATTTTAGTGATCACTATGTGCAGATATACTGCCCAGTTATAAGCTGTTAGGGTTGCAAGATTCTATTTTCCTTGTTTATTCAGATAGTCAGTTGGAGGCCTGGATTTGATGTTCCTTAGAAACAGTTCAATTCAATAAATAAATTCAATTTATTCTCCTTTTCAGAGAGAGAAATCAATTTTTATAGTCATACACAAATGCCATGAAGACAGCAGTACATTTAATTTTCATAAATAGTAAACCATAAATAGAACAAGTGGTTTTTATATTTCCTGTATTGATGTTTTAAAATCTCATACAAGCAATATTTGTTAAAGGTGAATTTAGTCAGGTATGTCCCTGAAATCTGTATGACCAGGAAGTTCATTCACTCATTCAAAATAAGTTTGCCTTTTTGGTACAAGTCACTAACATATAAGTCACTAACTTTGCTTGTGCTGTGAAGGATACAAGGGCAACAGATAGAAAGATAAGCGATATTCTTATCTTCAGCAAACTCATAATCTCCTAAGGTTATCGAGAAGTCTCCACAGTAAACTATGAAAGGTCAGAAGGAAATAATGGCAATAAAAGAGGTATAACCAATAATTTAGAAAAGCCAGTGTGTACCAATGGATTCAAAGATGATTTCATACTGTAGGTAATATTTGCACTAGACTATGATAGGTTAACCATGAACAAGCAGAGGCCCTGAAGTACATTAAGGCTGAGAGAGCAAACGATCAAATTTAGGGAAGATATTTGAGGGAGACTATTTAGATTCTAGGTAGGTGAAATATAAATGATTTAAAAATGTTTAAACTTATCTACAACACCACGGTTTATGAAAAACAGACAAACATTATCTTTAAGGTACTTGAGATGGAGTTATAGACAGTCTGTTAAAAAAAATAATAGCTAATAAAAAAACCATAGAGCATAGATTAGGTTGAAACCCTCTCAGATCACTTGACTGCTCAGGCCTGATTTCCTCAGTCTAATCCGTATGCTGATGGATTTTTGAGACAGCAAGGTCCCGCGTTAAAACACCAGAGAAACGGCAAGCTGATCATTAGAGAGAAGTAGACATTTTTCCCCACAATTTCTTATTCTACGAACAAATGACTCGGGAAATATGCACTTAAATAAGACGTCAGTCTCTAAAAATGTATCTCACAGGGAAGTATTTCTCTAATGTCATATTTTCTAAAAGAAGAGACTCCTATGACATGCCACCAAATCTGTCATGGAAATCTCCACCCATGGCTAGCTCTAAATGCAGTGATCAACTTTAAAAGTTAACAATAAGAACACGTCTCTTTAATAGCTATTGCATACCTTTCCCCTTAAATTTTGTACCATTCTCCTATCAGCTGATAACACTCCTCATCTTTTATTATAAAATAGAAATTATTAAGTAGGAATTTCCTTCTTTTTCCATCAGCAACTCTATAAACTTACTTATACCTGACTCAATCTTGTTCGAATTCCCATTTCTTGCAAGTGTCTCTGCTGGCTAATATCCCCATTTATGGCATGGATCCCATTGCTTCTCACCCTGTCAAGAAGTTTTTTCATTGTTATATTCTTTTTCTCGTGAGCCTTCAAGCTATCCTTCTCTAATCAATTAATCTGATTAACATTCAACCAATCTCTGATATCATCTCCCATTAAAAAACATTCCTCTTGACCCAACATCTCCCTCCAGAAACTATACCATTTCTCTGCTCCCCTGAATTTCTAAACTCCTTAAAAAACAGGGGTCTAAAAAAACATATGGCAAATTTATTTTCTAATTACCTATCATATCACTCTTCAATCCTCCAATCCAGCCTCTGACTCAGTCTCCACATTGTCAAAGGCAATGAACACTTTGATCAGTACTCATCATGGTTGTTCGCTGCAGCCTGTAAACACTTCCTTTCCCATGTATTCAGGACATGCATCTGCTTTCCCCAGTCCCATCCCAAGCCAAGCTTCTTTTCTTTTTCTTTCTGGCTACACCTTCCTAGACTCCTTCAGTAGCTCTTTTATTCAATATGTTTCTGCTCAGGGCCCAGGGACAAGTGGACAGTGTGTAGTTCTGCTGTCATAATTGCTCTCCTAATAACCAGGATGCTAAAATGCCTAAAATTTTAATGAGGATACATGATTGTGTTTACTTACCTGTCTAAGCAAGGCTATAGTTCATATCACCCGAAAGCCTGATTAATTATTTAGTTGTAGGATGTATTTTTCAAATTCAGGGCTTATTCACTCATTTTTTTTCATTCAGTACGTATTATTTAGCACCTGTCATGTGTCAGCATTGTTATAGATCCTATTGCTTCTAAGTTTCTTATTACCAGAATGACTCATCTTTATTTTTGGTAGGAAATGTGATGGGGGCTGATCTTGAAGGTCCAACTATATTTTTCATTTCATATAGTAGTTTGGGTTTTTTTTTAATAAAATCAAGCATCCCATAGATCCTGAGGGTAAATCAGTAAACAAGATTGACAAGATCCCTGTCTTCGTGGAACATGAGAAGGTAAAGGTGGGGTGAGGGGGTTATCCTTATCAATTAAAGATTGGGTTTTCATCAGTTCATGAGACTCTAAACTCCCCAAGATAATGTATTATTTTCACCTAGAAATATATGCAAAAACCAGATCTACCTGATGTTGCTATGTCTTGATACTTCAAGAAATTCTTGTAATCAAAACTGAGGGGAGGTGGGAGAAGACCCTTCTTCATTTTAAAATCTACTCTTAAACAGACTTGAAAAGAATAGAACCCGATGGTTGAAGGTATCAATGGGATACTTGATTTTATTTAAAAACTACTATCTGGAATGAAAAATACAGTTCAGCCTTGAAGATCAGCCCCACAACATATTTCCTCCCCAAAATAGAGATCAGTCATTCTGATAATAAGAAACTTAGAAATAATTTGCATCAAATAAATGCCAGGACCCCAGTTACAGAGTGTGTTGAAGCAGGTGTTGTAAGAGTATATAAGAAGTGTGAGTTTGCTTTGCCTGCTTTCTCAGCACTGTGGAGTGCTTCACCTGCATGTCCGTCTGGGCTTGTGGCATATATATGAATGGCACGATTTGTTTCAAATGAGAAGATGCCACTAATTTTGGGGGGGGGGCAGCAAAGCAAGATTTATTGAATGATAGTTCAAAGCTCCCAAAGATGGAGGGGACCAAGATGGTTGCCTGCCACTAATTTTTTTTAAAAAGATTTATTTATTTGAGAGAGAGAGAGAGAGAGAGAGAGAGAGGGTACGAGTGGGAGTGGCAGAGGGAGAGAGAATCTTCAGCAGATTCCATGCTGAGCGGGAGCCTGGCAGGGCCTCTCTCCCAGGACCCTGAGATCATGACCTGAGCTGAAACTGAGTGAGAAACTCAGTCGACTGTGCCACCCAGGCACCCCAGTCACTAATTTTAATATGCTAAAATATCAGCACAAAATTAAAAACGCTTTTCTTAACAATTAACAATAATATTGCATGCCTTCCAGATTGTATTTACTTAAAGGATTTCATTTATTTTTTTCTTTTTCATTATGCTTTATTTTTGTGTCTACATATACTTGGAAACTTCCTTAAATTCGTTGTTATAAAACGTCTTAAATGTTGAACATTTAAATCCTTGTGAATAGCTAATTTGAGCATGCGTATATTGTAGAAGGTGGAAGTTTATTCTATATGCCTATTTGATTGAGATTTTGACTACAAGTTGTCATGATAGTCAAATTAGATAGCCCTAGTTTAAATGGTGCTAGATCTCTTTAAAAGACGTTTTTGTGAATTTGACAAATAGCAATTACTGAGCGAGCACACCAACAGTGATAAATACTCTGGTTTCAGCCTGTCAAAAACTAACTGAAGACTGAGAGGAAACACATAATAGGAAACATCTGTTGCCTTTTTAGGCCTGCTGAGAGATGAGGAGGATACACCTTTTGACAATAAATACTTAAATAAATAAATAAATAAATAAATAAATAAATAAATAAATAAATCATAAAATAAAATTCTAAAAAGCAGGGTTTTTTTTCACATTACTTTGTTGAACTAAAGAGTGACTCTGTAATTTAAAATATGAGACAGATATTTCCCAATCGTTAGAACACATTTTAAAAAGCTTTGAATAATTCTCATCTCCATTATCTTAGTGAAAGACATTAATGAGCAACTGAAGATAGAACTTGAGAGGCAAAAAAAAAAAAAAATTGCCTAGGCAATTCTCTGAGGAATAAAATTCTAACCCAGTGTCTGGTGACATCTTTCATTTTTAAGGTAAACTTGGGCATTGAAAGATATTTTTACTGAAAGTTCAGTTATTTTTAGGTATTCAGTATCAAAACAAAAAGTTACGTCTATATTCAGATTAAGAAAGGTGGTAACTGTGAACTCGTTCCTTTCTCCCCCAAGCAAGTAAAGGTGCCCACAGTTTTCCTTTCCACACCACCCCTTGTCTTGTACCATCACTGCCTTTCTGAGTAGCCAGCCTTTCTTTTTGGTGGGAGGTGCAGGGGTGGAGTGGGGAGGGCTCTAAGACATCCCTGGCACGCCTCATGTGGAGACTTGACAGCTCTCAATGCTGACTATTAGGATTTTCAGGTGTGGTCCCCCTACCACAAACCCCTTTCCTTAGTCTCATTTCTTCTTTTCTCTCCTTGCCTTAGCCTGAGCAGCCCTTAGGTTGGGTGGCTTGGTTCTTTTATTGCTTTTATAATTTGTTGTATTTGGCATAATGTTATGCCCTGCTCCCATCAAGGCTTAGCCTTTGAGCTCCAAAATACCCAACTCTTGCAAATGAGAAATTTCCTCTCAAGATGGTTGTCTCTGGTTTAAGTTTTAAGAGACTATTTTGGCACCCAGGGCTAAATTTTTAAATATTCTTTTTATGTGCACCATGTAGGAACTACGCATATTCTAACTTGGAGGTTTAGTTTTAATGGGAGGGGGGAGACTCATGGTATAAAATAGATAATAAATAATAATAAAAGAATTAGAGGGATAAATGTGTTAATCTATCAAAAATATTCTCTCACTATACACACTGGTACACCTTAGAAAATAAAATAGCAAAAACAAAACAAACAAAAAACCTGAGTAGCAATAATACAGTGAATCAGCTATTGCTATTATTAATTACCACAGTAATTGTTGATTTTTAAACAGTGTTTAGTTATCATTTCACTCTCTTTTAAGTATATGCTCTAGTAAACTTCGATGTAAGTAAAACACAAGGTGGAAAAATGAATTTCAAGGTGACAATATTCAAAATGAGAATAATCTATACTATTTCTCATGTTTAAATAATGAAATAGACATTTTTTAAAGATTTATTTATTTATGGGGGGGAGGGAGAAAGCATGGGGGGAGGGGTAGAGGGATGGGGAGAGACTCTTAAGCAGACTCCACCCTGAGCGGGAGCCTGGCATGAGGCTCAATCTCAGGACCCTGAGATCATGGCCCCAGCCAAAACCAAGAGTCGGATGCTTAACCGACTGCACCACCCAGGCACCCCAGCAGACTTATTTTTTTTAATTGTCTAAGTAATTCCTGGTAACCCAGTTTTTGGCAGGTTTGATCGGTTATAATCAGGGCAGATATCACAATATTAAGACTGTAAATGGATGTGGCAGATCAAAGGATGATTGCTTTAATGTTGAAGTGGGGTCCTGGGACTCCCGATGTGCTAAATATTCTCTCTTTAGTTGCTGTATTGAGAAAAATCTGGGGATTCCGAAGAAGTGTAACCTGAAGCAGGGTAGCCGAAGCAGTGGAAAGTAAACTCAGTGGGCTTGGCCCAGCAACTGTCCACTAATAGGCCAAATCAATGCCTCCTGGCTGACCCTCAGTCTCGCTTATCAGCCTGTGACAGTATGAATTTTCTTCTCAGCCTCAGATGTGAGCATTGTTCCATGTCTTCAGTTTTTTCTAAAATCAGATAGATCAAGTTCAATTCCAACTCTTGGGCTAGGCAGGCAATTCATCTCAGTCTCAGCATGTAGGGGAAATGTGCTCACATCGTCTCTCCATTTCTCCCTTGCTTCTCCTACCCACCTCCCCTGCCGTCTCTCTCTAGAGCCTCTATGATTGTTGTCCCATGGATGGAGCTAGTCCTATCCAGAGATGCCACCACTCTGGGACGCATAGCATTGAAATGCGGTTTTGATCCCTGCACTCTCTCCCTCTTGTGGATTTTAGTTCACAGGCAGAGACATTCTCATCCCTCATCTCAAAGCCCACTTTCCTAACTTTATGGTGGCATCCAGCTTTCCTCCTCCAGCAGTGAGCCTGTAACAAATTAGGATTGTTACTAAGGAAAAAGATTTGGTATTACCTAGTATTTGGATTTTTGAAGGACTTAATACTGATAGGGGGAAGGAGATTCTTTGAGTTTGTGGAAAGGAAAAACACAACACATGAAAAAATGGTATTTTTTGTCTTTATAATACCCCCAAGTACATAATAACCCATCCTAGTCACTAAATTCTCAGTCCTCAAGATCAAGGATTGTGTTTTATTTATATAGTCTCATAGAGTATTCCCTCAGACAGGTGGCATTCAGCAAATATTTGTTGAATTAATTGGAGAAGCAATCTTATCCTCTAACTCCTAACTGATTTATTTCTTGGCAATTGTGAGCATTTATTTTCATTTGAATCAGCTGCTAATTTTTAAAAGCAATCATTAAAGTTGTTGCTTTGGAGGTTTGTTTGATAAAGGGGAGTTAGTAATTCTGAATCATTAGCATTAATATTAAAACCCTTTGTTAAAGGCCTTTGTTCCGGGTGCCTGGGTGGCTCGGTCGTTAAGTGTGTGCCTTTGGTTCAAGTCATGATCCCAGGGTCCTGGGATGGAGCCCGCATCGGGCTCCCTGCTCCGCGGGAAGCCTGCTTCTCCCTCTCCCACTCCCCCTGCTTGTGTTCCCTCTCTTGCTCTGTCTCTCTCTGCCAAATAAATAAATAAAATCTTTTTTTTTAAAAAAAAAAGGCCTCTGTTCACCTAATCCCTGCACTGAGTTTAAATGACTCAGTTTCTTACAGTCAAAAATATGTCTAAGAACAATCTATAAATAAATAGGCACTGTAATTACTACTGGGGTCCTTCTGGTATAATTAGGTAACAGTAAAATGAGTAAGTTACTGTCATGTGGTTAATTTGCCTTTTTTTCCACCTTGATTGTCCTTGTTATGCACCAAAATGAAAACTAAGCAAGGAAAACTGAAATTTAAAAAAAGGCAAGTAATTAGGGGGCACCTGGGTGGTGCAGTCGGTTAAGTGTGCGACTCTTGTTTTCGGCCCTCATTGTGATGTCAGGGTCATGAGCTCGAGCCCCTCATGGAGCTCCACACTGAGCTTGGAGTCCATTTGGGATCTTCTCTCCCTCTTTCTCTGCCTCTCCTGCTTGTTTGTGCGTGCTCTCTCTCTCTCTCTCTCTCTCTCCTTCTCAAATAAATAAATAAATCTTTTTTAAAAAGGCAAATAATTAGTTCAATTCACTTAAGCATTATCTGCTCTACCATTAATAACTTGTAATATGTATTCATTCATTTGATGAAGTAATTGAGGGGTTTTTTAAAGATTTTATTTATTTATTTGAGAAAGAGAGAGTGAGCATGAGCAGAGACAGGGGCAGAGAGAGGGAGAAGCAGACTCCCCACTGAATTGGAGCCTGATGATGGGCCCTATCCCAGGACCCCTGGATCATGACCTGAGCCGAAGGCAGATGCTTAACTAACTGAATCACCCGGGTGCCCTGAAGTAATTGAGTTTTTTCTAAGTAACCTCTACATCCCATGTGGTATATGAACTCATGACCCCCAAGATCAAGAGTCACATCTGTACCAACTAAGCCAGTTAGGTACCCCCTGAGTTTTTATTCTAATACTCATCCCCATTCCATGTATGATAGCCTAAGTTGGGTTATGGTATTTATAATCAGAGCCTTAACTAATACAAAAGAAATAGCGTAGAGGGTTTTCTAGGTACAGACATGGATTTTTGAGTTTTCTTTAATGGAGATTAAATGAAAGAGTCTGAGGGAAATGCTAGGATGTTTGAGAGGTTCGTGGGATTTCTCTAAGATGTGCAAAGTGACAGTAGACTGAGTCTAGAAAAGGCAAATCTGTTATCCAGAGAGAATTGAGAAAGAGCCTGGAATGTTAGACCAGCACTGTCCTGTAGAAATAGAATTCAACTAAACAATTTTAAACTTTTCTGTAGTGACGTTAAAAAAAGTAAAAAAGAAGCAAGTGAACTAAATTTTAATAATTTTTAACTCATATGTCCAAAATAGCATCATTTCTATATGTATTCAATATAAAATTATTAATGAGATATTTTATATTTTTTTCATACTAAATCTTTGAATGTGGAGTTTATCTTTCACTTATAGACCACATCAATTGAGACACTAAGTTTCTATCAGGAATACAAGTTCTGCATGTACATGTCATAAAATTTACAGTTAAAAAATGGATTACATTCTTATGCTATTGTAAACAGTTCTCTAATAACTGAGTTGAGTATCAGTATTTTAATTTTAATTAACTAGAAGTAACATTTCAGTTTCCAGTCACACTAGCTGTGTTTTAAGGGGTGAATAGCAACACGTGGCTCCTGGTTCCTGTACCAGTTAGTGCAGCTCTAGATGGAGAAATTTGAAGTCACAAAGGCAGCCTTAGAACGAGAAACATTTTGAAATGCTAGGCAGATACAGAAAAGAGCAGGGTGTGTAAAATTTACAAGTGAGATGATCAGCTGCTGAGTAATCCAAGGTTGATGCGGTTAAACTTCACTTGCTCAATATTCAGCCCTTTCCAGTTGCAGTGATGGTCATAGCAAGAACAGAGTATGACTTGAAGCAAGTTTTCAAATCTTTTTGAAAAATTCTACTCTAAGAGGCACCTGGGTGGCTCAGTCAGTTAAGCCTCTGACTCTTGATCTTAGCTCAGGTCTTGACCTCAGCTCAGGTCTTGATCTCAGGGTCCTGAGTTCAAGCCCTGCTTTGGCCTCCACACTGGGCATGGGCATACATAAAAAAAGTAAAAAAAATAAAAAGATTCTAGTGTTGTAAGAAAGGAGACAATCTTAGAAAGACACAATTTTTTGAGTTAAAACTTCAGTGTTAAACCTAACAAACCAAACATACCATTTATATATTAGGTGTATTATATATATATGTGTGTATATATATATATACTAAATATATATAAGATGTTATATATATTATTATATATAAACTCTTAATTAAAGTGCTTCATCTGATAATTTGTGAATCCAGTGTTATTTCCTGAACCAAGCTAAGCGAGCAATGCAATTTGCCGGTTTGACTTTGCAGGTGAACTTTAGTCCCAGTGCACTGAATGCATACATGACACACTTGTAATTATTCACCAATTACTTCCACACCTTATATGAGTAGAATAAAATGTCACAGCTTTTTTTGTCTTTAGAGAATAAGATTGCTAAGTCTTCAATCTTTGCCAAACTGAACATGTTCACACACCTCAATTATTGCTCATCATTGAATATACCCTATGCCACCTACCTTAATTCTACAAATAAATGAATAGAGGTAATATGAGCTTAGAATCCCATTGTAAATAAATTTGTCGACAGTTACATATCTTGAGCACTGTGGTTGCACACTCACCTGTGGGTAGAACCCTCATAGAAATAGAAGGTAGTTTTAAGGAGTTTATCCTCTATTTGGCTCTTTTACTTAAAAGGTTTATATGAGAATAAACAAAGATTATTTATTTACAGCTTGCTATAGCAAGAGAGTCAGCACCATCACTTGCATTTTGGCAGAGACTGAAAGGCAGATAGAGGAGTGGCGAAAGTTTCATAGAAAAGAGAAGCCCTCAGGTATGCCTTGATTAGTCCGTTGGCAAGGGGAAGCTACAGGTGGGCTAACTGGAAGCGGAAAATCCTATGTGATTAGTTACAGGTGCGTATTTGGCTTTCTCTGGTTGATCTTTAAATTAGAAGCAGGGATAAAAATTAGGGAAGTTGTCAGTTATTAATCAAGTGCTGGCCATTTGGGGCCAGTTGTTACAGGGATTATTGTTTATCTGCCAAGATTGCTACTGGTGATGGTGGTCTGACTTTCTACAAGTCTGATTTATAGATAGCAGGCTGGCTTCCGGAGCTGTTCCTGTAGAGAATGAGTTGGTTTCCTGGGCTTGTTGCTGCAGATTGTGGATCAGAGTTCTATTTTTATATATGGTCTGGCCATTGTCCATTTGCATAGTCAGTCTCCTAATATCCATGAAAAAAAATAACTCACTGTGACACTTTCAACATTAATCAGCTGGGAGATTTTTTTTTTAATTAATGGTGTTGCTTTTCTTCTTGCACTAGATTTGCATTTATCTTTCTTTTGTTATTCTTTTATGGAGCATTTATCTGAACTTCTCAATCCTTGTTAAGTTTTTTTAAAGAAAAAAAGAACAAAATATCTGCTTGAATGTAACTTTCTAAAGTTATCGATCCTAATCAGATATTTTTTGAGTTTTATATTTGAGAGCAAGAAAGGAATTCAAAAGTAGGATAAACTGCTTAAATAGAAGTACAGTCAAGATGCTTGGTGGAGACACTGAGACACTGACGGAAAATGATATTTCCAAAATTTAGTTCCTTATTTTCTTTTTGTCATAAATAAAGAAATACTCTGAGAAAATTTTCTTTTTTAAAAGTCTGATTATTGTGGGGCACATAGGTGGCTCAGTTGGTTAAGCGACTGCCTTAGGCTCAGGTCATGATCCTAATGTCATGAGATCAGCCTGTGTCAGGCTCCCCGCTCAGCGGGGAGTCTGCTTCTCCCTCTCTCTCTCTGCCCCTTTCCACACTTGTGCTCATTCTCTCTCAAATAAATAAAATCTTAAATAAATAAATAAATAAATAAATAAATACAGGGCGCCTGGGTGGCTCAGTTGGTTGGGCGACTGCCTTCGGCTCGGGTCATGATCCTAGAGTCCTGGGATCGAGTCCCGCATCGGGCTCCCTGCTCAGCGGGAGTCTGCTTCTCCCTCTGACCCTCTTCCCTCTTATGTGCTCTCTCTCTCTCTCTCTCTCAAATAAATAGATAAAATCTTAAAAAAAAATAAATAAGTACATAATAAAAATCTGATTATTTTAATGGTATGATTCCTGAGGGGATAAAAATTTTACATGAAATATTTAAAATTTAAGTAAAACATGATCTTCCATTTTTGTCATCTAAGCATGATTAGACAAAGAGAGGAGATGACACAAAGAATGAGGAAATATATAAGAATTCAGTCAGTTGAACAGAAATTTTGTGTATTTCTGGATTAGTTCCATCAGAATCACAGATTTCTAAGACCAGAGGTTTTATTTATTTATTTATTTATTTATTTAAATAATTTGAAGTTAATGAATATTAAGTACCACAAACTAGGTGGTAAACAACAGAAATTTATTTTCTCATGATTCTGGAGTCTACAGAAGTGTCAGAAATGGCAGTGTCCACAAGGCTGCACTTCCTGTGAAGGGTCTAGAAGAATATTTCCTTGCCTTTTCTGGCTTCTGGTGGTTGCCGGTGATCTTTGGCATTCCTTTGTTGGTGGCACCATAATTCCAATTTTAGCCTCAGTCTTTACATGACCTTTCCCCCTGTGTCTGTAATGTCTTTGTACCCCAAATTTCTTCTTTTTGCAAAGACACTGGTCTTTGGATTAGGGTCTGTGCTAATCCAGGATGACTTCTTGATTACAATTGCAAATATCCAATTCCTAAATAAGGTCACATTCACACGTACAGGGAGTTAGGACTGCAACTTATCTTTTTGGGGGAACACAATTCAACCCACACCATTGTCTCAGGTGTTAGCATCTGCTAATGTTAGATTTTCCTACAGAGAGATTTATCCTTTCAGTTTAAAGCTTTCATTCTGATCAACGTTCTGGTATTTATAAAATTTTCATCCTGAAAGAGTCCTAAGATATATAGATAGATACCCATATCATTTGTTGTTACCCTTGCCAAATGCCAGGCACTGTTCTAAACACATTATATATATTATTCCTTTAATTTTCACAAAGACTCTGTCTGTTCAGTACCATTATTACCCCCATCTTATACAGGAGGTAACTGTTTGTGAACCAAACCACATCAATTTGATTATTCACAATTATTAAAGTGTTTTAGGTTGCTATAATTAAATATCATTGAGAATCAACTTTGATACAGGTGGCATGAATTATAATGAACTCAAGTCTCCAAGTGAATTTTGTCTCATAGTTAACAGCAAATAGGTACAAAAATAGTCATACCACCTGTTATGTATGCTTGATGAAATCTCAGCTCTCTATTCTTTTAAGCACTCTGACAGCACATATCATGAACGTTTCATTCAAGGCCAAAGCAGCCATATTACAGGCCGAGTAACAGAAATCAGCTAATCTCCCAGTGGGAGTCAATGAGAAAAATCCTCTATTAAGTGTCTTGACATAAGGCCGGCAGTCTTCCCATTCTGGGTTATCATTCTGGTGGGTACAGACTATCAGATATGTTACATTCTTTTATCTGTTCATGAAAGGATATATGTTCCTACAGAAGATTTCTACACAGTCTACGTATCTTGAACATTATTCATCCCACCGAAGAAACTCACTTCTAATTACTAATTATTCTTCTGGTTTTGACAAAAAAAAAAAAAAAAGAAAGAAAAAAGAAAAACAACACACCGGATACTTCAAGCACTAATAAGAAACTTGGCCAATGTATACAAAAATTTATAGTGACAAGATTTGAACTATCAAGCTACAGTGCCTTTGCTGAAATCAATATTTGATGATTATGGAAAAATAACTTTTAAATATAGCTTATTTGTAATAGTCTCAAACAAGAGAAAAAAAAATGCACAAAATGCCCATCAACAGGTAAATAAACAACATAAGGTAAGATATATCCAAACAGTGGAATATACTCAGCTCTAAAAAGAAAACAAACTACTGATGCACCCAAAATTGGATGAATGTCAAGTTCATTATGTTGGGTGAAAAAAAGTCAGGCAAAAAAAGAGGGCATATACATTTACATAAAATTCTGGAAAGTGCAAAGTAATGGATAGTAACAAAGAGCAGATAAATGATTGCCTATAGTGACAAAAGTTACCTTTAATATGTACATTTTATGTAAATGAAACCTCAATAAGTTGTTAAAGAAAATAGTCCTTAAAGTGTTGTCTCTAAATTTGAGAAGAGAGGATACAGAGGAAAAGATTGGTAGTTCTCTAGGGCTACAAAATCCCAGACTGGGAAGCTTCAACAGTAGAAGTGCATTTTCTCATATTTCTGGAGGCTGTAAGTCCAAAATCAAGGTGTCAACATGTTTGGTTTCTTCTGAGGCCTCTCTCCTTGGCTTGCAGATGGCTGCCTTTTCTATCTTCCTCTCCTTGTCTCTTTGTGTTGTCTGTGTTCTGATCGCCTCTCCTTGTAAGGACACCAGTCATAATGGATCAGGGCCCACCCTAATGACCTCATTGTAACTTAATCACATCTTTAAAGGCCCTATTTCCAGAAAGTCATATTCTGAGGTATTGGTGTTTAGGGCTTAAACATATGAATTTTGGAGATGATTCAATTCATAACAGAGATAATAACTCATTTTTTCTGCTCCCTCCCTATTCTTCTCTCATAAAAAAAGCTCTGAAAGAATGATCTTCACACATCAACCTGAACACCAAGCAATAAATATTTCTGAAGTCTAATAATGCCAACCATGTTTACTTTGCAATTAGATGATCGAGTTATCATCAATAATCATATGTCACGTTGAAATGCCTGAATCCATATATCTTATAAATCACACTCCACTACACATGCCAAAGTCATTGCATTGGCCTGATTTATAAATGTTTACCTTCACAGTTTCCCAGCATAGCGACTTATCAACCTGATCAAGTAATATATCCCTACAGGGAATTTCCTCTTCTAATCTGCATCCCCACTCAAGTATTTCAGCTAATTTATGCATGTTTGCCACTGCCTTGTGTTTAGTCCTATTCTACTGCATGTGCAACCAGGACATTATCTCATCTGGTATTTCCCTGAGTTTTATAACCTTCTCCTTTGCAATATGCAACATGAAACTCTTTTGAACTCCCTTTTAGAGTTCCCTTTGCTGAGTCTCCCTGCTGCCCTCTGATGCCCACTCTTCTCAAGGGAGAAAATGTTCTTGGCTCCTACTTGTAGAAGAGGGTAATCAGTGGAAAATCCCTTATTAGGCCACTGCCATTTCTAACAGTGAGAAGACTTAATAACTGTTGCAGTATAATGACACGAAAGCCATTGGGCGCTCAGTCTCTCCCTGAAACTGTGCCCTAAGATAGAGTCTGTGAGCCATTTCATGATCAGTACATGTTAGCCTGTTACTTGCCTGACTGATGTATGTCAGGCTGTACTGAGGCCAGAATTCTCAGAGGCATTTACAGGACCATCCCAGCATGTGTCCCAGGACTGAGTCTTTTCTAAAATACCTCAGTGCCTTAGACAAAGAACAGGAATAAAAGATAATGGATTAGCAGAGATAAAATAACGCCCATGAATTCTTTTTCCCAGGGATCAAAATTGCAGAACGAAGCTGTTATTCGCTGTTTGTCTTGCCATTCACTGCCTCAACAAGTTTTATGCCTCAGTTTATTCACGTGAGGTGTTAACATTCCTGAAAGAGTATGTCATACAGAACTAATGATGGTAATGACTTTGAACATATGAAAGTTTATTATAAATTCTCTGTACATTTCACATACTAGTGAAAATAATAATTATATTCTCTGTGAATACCATACAGCATCTCCGAAAGAATTGCAGTTCTTGTAGCCAAAAATTACCAGAGGCAATTTCAGTCTGAAGAAAGATTAGTAAATTAAGCCAGGAAACAGGGGCTGAAATGTGTTTTGTTTGTTTTGTTTTGTTTTTACTTTATCTGTGAAATTTGGTTACCCTATCTACCTTTTTACAGCTCCCCAAATTTTCATAAAATAATTTTGAGCAGATAAGAAAAATTTTATAGTTGATATTTTTATGTAACAATATATAAAATAATTCCCTGGATAGCACCGTTTTTCCTATATAAAGGATTTTTTAGCCATAATCTCTTCAGATACCCCAGGTGGTATGAGGAGCAAAGTAAAATCTAACAGAAACACTTTCAGGTAATTCAGTTAATTCACTCCTGGAAGCCCAAGACACCCAAACATCCCCTGTTCCCAGATGTTATTTCTCTTGTTATGATATTTTTGAGCTTCTATTTTCATATACATAAGAAAGATGCTAACATCAAAATATATCCAAAGTTGTCCAAAATTGTAAATTGATAACACATTGCAGTACCATATTATTATGATTGAATTGAATTGAAGTCTGCACACTGTTTCACTGATTTATATAGTCTGAAGTCAGGGTAAAGTACTAGTTCTGAAAACAGCTGCTCATTTATAGAAGCAATAATATAAAGCTTAACTAAATATACCAGCTCTGTCATATTTATAAAAGATTAATATGATTGTGAAAGACTATAGTGATAAATACATTCCCAAGAATGTATAACTTTTAAACATTACCAGTCAAACATGTGATAGGGTTTTTTTCTTACGAAGTTTTTCCTTGTAAACCTAGTCTAAAGTTTTAAATAAACCTCGGGGGTAGAGAAGATCAGCAAGTAAGTTTTAAAGAAGACTCCAAGAATTTTGTTAGAGCTACCTGGTAATTGCAGGATATTTGTATGGTCCATTCAACCTCCTACCCTCCTGGACTATTTCATACTCTTTTCTTTTTTCTTAAATTGAAAATACTTCTTGCCTCATTTTGTGCTGATGACATTGATTCTTTGTCCACTGAGGAGATGGAAGGAATCAGAAGAGTGAGATTTTACAGTCCAGCATCTACTAGCCTGCATCCATCTGCCTGAATAAGCTTCAGTTCCCTGTAACCGATGGACAAAGGAAGAGGCTGTCATGTTCATGGCCAGCCTTTCTGGTCCACTGAAGCACATTGCTTCAGTAATTTCTCCTTCTCCCTCACTATCAATTCTCTCCCCTCCACTGGATCATTCTTATCAAAGCACAAACATATTGTAGTATATCCACCTAAAATAACAAGTAATTTACTTTAAAAAAAATCCAGTTCACTCTACCTCCCTTTTGAGCTCCTATGCCATCTCCTCCATCCCTTTTACAGCAAAACTCTTCAGCAGTGTTGCCTTCTTTGCTCTCTCCCCTTCTATTCTTTTTATGTTTTCTTTAACTCACTATAATCAGATCTTCATTCCCATTATGCCTTTGAAACTGCTTTTGATACCACCTGGCATATCCATTCATTCAATAATGCATCCAATAAAGATTTTGAGCGCCTACTATATGTCACATGTCTTCCAAAGCAATGAGTAGAGAGCCTCAGGATCACGTTTTTCTTTCCTTCTACTCTGGGAATAAAATTTTTAACTCTCCATGACAGTATAGCTGGATATATCTTGGTATACTTTTAGCAAAATTACACATTACGACCCTCAACATCCTGTTCATCAGAGGAGATAGGAAGCAGAGCCACTCCAAAATAGCCCCGGGGTATCTTGACCAGTGAGGACACTCAGTTGTGCGGCACTGCCCTTGACCTGGCTCCAGCAGTCACACCCTAAATCTCTGTAAATTACACACACATCAAACATACAAAGAATCTCAATGCAGATTAACTTTATTTTAATCAACTTTATCTTCATCACTGCCCCAGACTCCAAGACTGCATGCTGTCTTTTCCCTTCTGCTTCTCAAAGGGATAGATTTCTCCCAAATACAGTTTTAAAAATGGAAATCACCTATTTAATCTTTGGTAACAAGTAATTTGGGTCCTAAATCTCAGATCTTTTTTTTTTTTTTTTTTAAGGTTTTATTTATTTTTTTGGCAGAGAGAGAGAGCACAAGCAGGGGGAGCTGCAGGGGGAGAGGGAGAAGCAGGTTCCCCCCTGATCAGGCAGCCTGATGAGAGGCTCGATCCCAGGACCCTCAGATCATGAGCTGAGCCAAAGGCAGATGCTTAACCGACTGAGCCACCCAGGTGCCTCTCTCAGAACTTTTATATGGTAAACTATAATGATTACTTTTGTATGCTTGCTACAGTTGATATACGCTTTGTAGTTTCAGTGACAGTTGTGATCTGACCTAAGAAGGGCATTGTCTTTGACTGTAGTCTAGTCGGGTCAACTGGGTAAGAATAACCCTTCCATCCATACACCTCAAAGCCTGGTCTAAAGAGCATCCTTTTTTTAAAGATTCTAAATTTAAACCACTTATTGGGCTAACTGGTCACCTCTAGCTATTAAGAAAAACAGAAAGTGAAAGCTGCTCTGGAAAAATAATAATGAAACTAATACATAACATGCAATAAGATGTTACATGAAACAATCACAAAGAATCGCTTTGATTAGAATCGTGAACACAAAAAAATAACAAAACTGCAATTAACGAGTTCCTTCTATTGTATAACTTCAGAGCCTTATAACCAACAATAACAACACATTTTCCAGTGAGGTACTTATCTCTAAGGTGGGCTGCCTATAGGTACTGTTATCGGCCTCAATCCTAGGCCTTTTTTTTAACTCCTTCAGATGGAAATAAGTCAAGCGTTTGATAAAAAACAACCTTTAGAAATATTTAAAACAGGTTTTCTCCTCTGCAAAGGAGTAAAAGATTTGAATCTTCCTAGTTTATGCTGGCAACAACGCAACTGCAAACAGCAGATGGTTACTTGCATATCACAAATAAGTGGAGAAAAAAGCTAGTGCTACACCAACTGGGATTGCAGCTCTGGGGAAACCTGTCAATTTCAACAAAGCCTATGGAGATTGAATGTTTATGAGCGACGAGGAAAGGAAAAGTGAACGGGAGGCAAAAACTTTAATACAAAAAGAAAAAAAGAGAGAGAGAAAGAGAGAGAGAGAGGAAAGGAAAGGTTAATATGGTAGGTGGTCTGGGCTTGTTACTCTTCCCCAAGGAGAGAATAAATGGATTTGATAATTTTGTTGCTGCATAATGTGTACACCATCAGAAGAGTACAGCATGGACACAGAGTTCTGTAAGGAGGCAGGGAGAGACTCATCTTGTGTTCACCGCTGAGACTATCTTAACATTTCGTTCTCTGGATGGCTCCCCTCTGCATACACCATCAAGCCTGTACTCCTTGGCTTAGTTTTCCTTTCTTCTCTGCTGATCCTAGTGGGTTGTTTTTTCTCAACTCATCATTAACCCATACCAATTATACAAACTTATTAATAAATATGTCACCTCTGTGGTGTGTGGCTAATGCTGTAATTTGCTCACAGCTTTCCCTGAACATCCTCATATATGAATAGAATTTGAAAAATGATAAAGGCTATCGAGTTTATTATATCTCAGGGCAGTTCAGAATAATCTTCCAGAGCTCATTTGATATCTGATGCCCATTTTGTAATTTAATCTGTATGTTTCCTCATCTGCAAACAAGGATAATTATAGGATCTACCGCAAAGGTTTGTTGTGAATATGTAAGGAATAAACAAGCGCTGGAAAGAGCAGGCACCCTGTTGGTTACTTGGTGTTATGTTCAGTGTTACCCTGGTAATAGGATTTATCATGTGTGGATAACACTGTAGACCATTAGTGAGACTTTTCTCTCTTTAAAGACTTCAGTTTTCCTTCTTCTACCCTCCCAGGGCAGCAGATAACTTTTGAAAAATAAGTATAGCTAGCATTTAGAGTTTATCATGTGCCAGGCTCTATTCTGAGTGCTTTTTAAGTATTCGCACATTTCCTTCTCACAAAAAGGCTACGGTGAAGCTATTGATATTGATAGTATCCCATTTTACATGTGAGGAAATGAAGGCACAGAGAAGTGAAAATGATTGTCCTGGGATAGAATCGTTAAAAACTGGAGGAGCTCAGCTTCAGACCCAGGCTGTCTGGCTCCAGGGTCCACACCCTTTACCACTTCTCCACATCGCTCTCTGTGCTTATTCCACATTACCCAATCTCTATGTCTCAGCACTTCATTCCATCCCTGGCTCAGCTGGCTTCTCACCTGATCTTTGACTTGATGACTTGGCATAGGCTCTTGTCTTATAATTCTCTCCTCCCTTTCAAGTATCTTCCATCCCTCCCACTTCACTGACTTTTCAGCTGCTTTCCAAACAACCAGGTTTCTTTTGTATTTAAAATAAATAAACTCAATACTTGCATTAATGTCATCGTGTCTTGGAATATGTAACTTCTCCCTTTTCTGTTTATATTGAACTTCATGAAGACAAGGATCATGCCAGATGTCAGCCACGGTAACCACATTCTGTTTGTCCCTTCCTTGTCTACTGTCACCACTCCAATGGAAGTGCTTTTTGAAAGTCACTGTGATCCAGGCAAATCTAAAGGCCTCTCTTGGTTCTTTCCTGAGGGACCTTTGGAAAGACAGCCCACAAAAGCAGCTATTCTTGGCAATGAGTAAATGAGGATAAACACTAGGGGAAACAGTATAAAAGACTTCCTTAAAAACATTGGTGTTCTTTGTTTTACTTCTATTTTTTAGCTCTTCATGAACTACTCATGATTTCTCAGGACTTAAATGGTTCACTCTTTTATATACATTTTACCAGTGTCTTTGGAATAACTATTCATCTCTACATTTAAAGGCTTTTTTTTTTTTTGTTCATGATTTCGACATTTCCTTAGCATTGTTCTGTTGCCCTAAACTCCAACAATCTTACAAAAAAAAAATCTGCAAAATAGTGTAGATAATTAGCATAATAATGTCTGTGCCCCCCCCCCCCCCGTTTCTTAAAAGAATTAACATTTAAGAACTAGTAGCACAGGCTGACATTAAACTGTAGTAATCTATGGACTTTTCAGATAATAATTAATTTAAAAATAGTCCTGGTTTGATACATTGTATTGTTTAAAAAGATACCTATATGTACATATAGATACAGATATATAATTAAATTTTTTTTTTACATTCCCCAATGATGACTTAGTTCCTGAGTTTAATTCTGCATCTATGGAAGGGTATTTCTTGATTGAACTGGCATTCACGCAATACCATTTCCTGACTGGGTTTTAGGCTCAGCTTTTTAAGGACATCTTTGTATCCCTCACAATACATAGCACAATGTCTGATATAGAATAAGAGCTCAATAATTGTTTGTTGAATAAATGCATAAATCCATGGTGGGCTGAAAAGGAATAGGAGAGTATTTTCAGTCTCTCTTCCTTCTCCTCCCCATGTTTCATTTAAAAATGATGTGGTATTCCAGGAGAAGAATCCTGGATGCTGAACTAATAAAATTGATAAACCCTTAGCCAGGGGTATTTTGTCAAATGCTTTTACTGCATCTATTGAAAGGATCGTATGGTTCTTATCCTAAGAAATGGGCAGAAGACATGAATAGACATTTTTCCAAAGAAGACAGGATGTATGGCCAACAGACAAGGGAAAAGATGCTCAATATCACTAATCATCAGGGAAATGCAAATCAAAACCATGATGAGATACCACCTCACACTGTCAGAATGGCTAAAATTAACAACATAGGAAACAATATATTTTAGCAAGGATGTGGAGAAAGGAGAACCCTCTTACACTGTTGGTGGGAATGCAAATTGGTGCAGCTACTATGGAAAACAGTATGGGGTTCCCTCAAAAAATTAAATATAGAACTACCCAATGATTTAGCAATTGTACTACTAGATATTTACCCAAAGGGTACAAAAATACTGATTCAAATGGCCATATGCACCTAATATTTATAGCAGCATTATCAACAATAGCCAAATTATGGAAAGAGCTCAAATGCCCATTGACTGATGAATGGATAAAGAAGTGATATATATATATATTCCATTCTATATATATAGAATGGAATGTTAATGTTACTCAGCCATCAAAAAGAATGAAATCTTGCCATTTGCAATGATATGGATGGAGCTAGAGTATATTATGCTAAGTGAACTAAGTCAAAGACAAATACCATATGATTTCACTCATATGTGGAATTTAAGAAACAAAACAGATGAACCTAGGGGAAGGGGAAAAAAAGATAAAGAAAGAGATGGAAGCAAACCATAAGAGACGACTCTTAACTATAGGGAACTGAGGGTTGATGGAGGAGAGGTGGGTGGGGGATGGGCTAAATGGGTGAGGGGTATTAAGAAAGGCACTTGTGTTGAACACTGGGTGTTATATGTAAGTGGTGAATCACTAAATTGTACTCCTGAAACCAATATTATACTATATATTATTATATATATTATAACATATATTATATATATATTAACTAACTACAATTGAAATACAAATTTAAAAAAATAAAATAAAGAAAATAAAAATAAAGGCTCCTCTCAGAAAAATAAATAAATAAATAAAATTAAAACTAGGGAGGAAAAAGAAAATATATGTACACAGTGGTAATATCTTCTCCTTCTACCCAGTTCTGTTCTAGAAGCCAGGCTTTTGCCAGGGAATAATAGTTACATAGTCCTAATAATGCAAATGCTGAATGCTTATTTAAACATAATTATTCTAGAACTACATTGGATTCTGGTATTAGTGTGGGTTCTCTAGAGAAACAGAGCCAGTAGGATGGAGATTTTTATATTGCACATATATGACATATTTTTATCAGCAATTGGCTCGCAATTATAGAGACTGACAAATCTCAAGATGTGCAAAGTCAGTAAGCTGGACACCTAGAAGAGCCAATGATATAGTTCCAGTCTGAAGGCTGAAAGGTTCAAGACCCAAGAAGAGCCAGGTTTCAGCTGAAATCTAAAGTCTAAAGGTAGGAAAAACCTAACGTTACAGTCTGAAAGCAGTCAAAATAGGAGGTATTTCACCAAATATCTGGGTACACTGTGGCCAAGTCAAATTGACACAAAAAATTAACCATCACAGATCCTGTCAGAGTGTAGTGTATGATGGAGTGGGGCTAAGCACATGGGTGGGGAGGAGGGAGTAAAAAAACTAACCAGTTATTAAGCAAGTAGATAATTTAAAATTTTATGAATCAGAAGCTGGCAGCAGAACATAATATTTGAAACTTTGTACTAGAATATTCCATAAAAAGAAATGCTATGAATTTAGAACAGTTCCTGGCATATGGTAAGCACTCAATAGATGTCAGATATTACTTTTCAAATATTAGGATGGTAAATTATATACTCTGTCTTTTATTTTAACTATATTTATAAAATAGTTCATATATAAATTTTTCAGGTGTTCTCATATTTAATATTAAGTAATTTTTATGAATTATGGAGTGAAAATCTAATGTATATAGGATTCTATAAAGAGGATAAAAAGGTTTATAGCCAGTTCCTGCCAAAGCACCATGGTGAATTGTAAAATTATGATAAGCATTCCAGTTATGGCTAGTTGTAGTACTTTGTAAAATAAGTTAATTAACTGCCCTATAAAGAAATTTAACTATCATTCATTTTTTTCCTATTAAAGTAGAAAAAATACTTTTTAAAACTTTTAGCAGATAGCAATTGTTATTAAAATAACTCTTCAGGGCGCCTGGGTGGCTCAGTTGGTTAAGCGACTGCCTTCAGCTCAGGTCATGATCCTGGAGTCCCGGGATCGAGTCCCACATCGGGCTCCCTGCTCAGCAGGGAGTCTGCTTCTCACTCTGACCCTCTTCCCTCTCGTGCTCTCTATCTCTCATTCTCTCTTTCTCTCAAATAAATAAATAAAATCTTTAAAAAAAATAACTCTTCAGAGATTTAAAACAAACTATTAATATAGTTATATATATAATATATATGGGAGCAATTTAAATATGATAATAATAATAATTACAGTGTTAATTGCCTCTGAAACAGTATTATTAGCCACAACTAAAACAAAAAGCAACAACCATAATTTCTACTGCTCAGCATTGTAAAATAAGTCATTTCCAGGCCAGTTTTATGCCGTTTCAGGCACGGTACCAAGTTCTTTATACGAATTTTAGCTTTTAATCTTCCCAACATGCACAGAAGGCAGATTGATAATTCTAATTTTTAAAGCAACAGAATTGAGGCTTACAGAATAAGAATGGCTATTTGATAATATGGTTTATCTCTCTGCCCTTTTAAAACCCCACTAAAATTAAAACAGGCACTAGAGGAAAATCAAAAAACAGAAGTCTATCTATCATAAGAAATGCCCAAGAAAATGCAATTGAACATCAGTCCATCAGTTTATCACCATCAGTTTCTGGTAGTGAGAGATTTAGGGGAAAGATTTGACATTATGTGTGCTAGAATTCCATTTCCCTTTCCACTCTTCCAAAGCGAGGGACTCTTTAAAAGAACTCTGACAGTTCACATTATATTTCTAAAGAGAACCATGATTAGTGTGTACCATCACTCTCAAAAAGAGCTTTTGAACAAAAGACTAGCTGAAGAAGCCTGAGGAAGCAATATGTAAGTTGGTGTGCTGGTATAATTTAATAATCACCAGACACTACCCCTACTCCTGGTCCTGCCTCCCCCCAATTTTTTTAAAAGCTCTGATTTGTAGCATTTGCCGTTTCCACTATGTAAATATTCACACTGTGGTGGATTTCAAGTTACCACCATGCAGTCACTGAACACAGAATCGGAAATTGATGCAGTTTGCTTTCTTGAGCCCTAGGAGCAAGCTGCATTCCTGTAGCAAGCATTATTTTGCAACATTAAAGTGCTAGCAGGGGATGCTGTCAGAGGAAAAAGCGTCCCATGGAGGAAAAAAGCCAGCATCCAATACAAAGACCCAGCATTAAGTTACAACCAATCCATCAAGTAAGGCCTTTTTTTGCCCCCTCAGCAATCCTCGACTCCCCGGTACCTGACACTGTGGAGACCAGAAATGTGAGGTAAGAGGTGCCAGAGAGTGAGGAAAGAAGTGTATCAAAAGAAAAAAAAAAAAAAAGGAATGACCTCAATCATGACTTTCTTCCGCAGTGCAGCCTGTGACATGTGTGAGCTTAAGTAGGAGAGAAATTTAAATTGGATAGTGGTCTGTATTTTTATGAGAAAGGCCTACATATTTTGGTTATTTAGATGTTGTCCAAAAACCATGGAATCTACCCAACTTCATCTAGGAAAAGGAAACCAAAACAACAAATCTTCAGATAGAATCCGACAAATCTTCAGGTAGATACTGGAGTGCCTGGCTGGCTCAGTTGGTAGAGCATGTGCCTCTTGATGTCAGGGTTATGAGTTTGAGCCCCACATTGGATGTGGAAATCACTTAGAAAAAGAAAGTAAAAATCTAAAAGAAAAGAATCTTTTTAAATTCTTTTCAAGCTGAAAAGAATTCTTTTTAGATTCTTTTTAGAATTCTTTTTAGATTCTTTTCAAACCTGAAAAGAGTTCTTTCACTTTTTGGTAGAGGTGGAAAAGGATAGAGTTGTGCTACGTGTGCACCACCTAGTCCAACTGGTTCAATTCATTGGTTTTATAATATAGGAACTCAAGCAAGAATAAATGTCTAGCAGAGATATAATTTGAATAAAGAAAAGCCCAGACTTACCTGAGCTATGCTCTGCTATTACAATCACATTGTCAGAATTAATCACTCCCTCTGACCCCCCAGTGAAGGTTATTCATCCTATAAAGCTCTTATTTAGCACAGTCTTCCTTGGGTTTCCTCTTGACTACCTAATCTCCTCTGACTGTGAGCAATTGGGGGTGTTTACTTTCGTATCCTTGAACTGCTTGGAACAAGGTGTACTTTAACCTGTATGTAGTTGTAGACCGTAAGTACTCGAGAAACCTTTGCTCCCTTCAGTAGATTGAAAAGATTCTTTGTTCTTGGTATGGAATTCATTTGTTCAACAAGTCATTTTATGTTGACAGTATAAAGGTCAGTTTAATCCCCATTTCAGTCAATAAAGTCACAAATTTCACTCAATTAAGATGAAAACTAATGACATTTTATTACCCAGTGTGGAAAATTCACAGCTCATACAAACCTGATAACCGACAGAAGTTGGAAAGAGCACACTTAAATGTTTAGATACACTGAATCCTTAACTCTAACACCATAAAAATATTCAACCCTTCTGAAGAATGCCTTCCTCTTGGAATTTTATTCCATAAAAAGAATAGCTTCTTAACTGCATGTGTAATATGTGTCATATTTTAAAAACTACAAAGAGAAATGTTGTCAGACATTCTATAATTTTTGTAAATTAATATTAAATACATGTTAGTTACTATTTTGTGGTAACCAAGGAGAAGAATACTCTTTAAAAATTCACTGGGACAAAGTCTGTTAGCTCTTAAATTCATTCTGTGGTCTAAAGTTTGAGTCATTTTCCCTGCGTAGTGGGCTTATTCTTGATCACATCTATTTTGGAATTTCCTAATTCATGCTCTCGATGTACTTCCCTCCCAAACTTTCTACAAGCGTAGCTTTCCACAACTCAGTTGACAGTAACACTATCATTTTATTGTTCTGGCCAAAAACATTAGCATCATTCATGAGTCCTTTGCCCACACTTCACATTTATTCTGCCAGGAATCTTGCTGGCTCTACCTAAAAATATATGTGGAATCTGACCTTTTTACTAGGTCCAAACTACTATCTGAAAGAGTTACAAAATTGATACTCCTATTTCTACCTTGCCCTTTTACCATTCTTTTTTCTTTCATGATAAACATTACCTTCTTACAAAAAAATATTAGTCACTTTCTAAAAATTATATTTTATTCTTCAATGGCTATTTCTCCTACCAAAATGAAAGTTCCACTGGGGCAGCATCTTTCTCTCTTTTTTGTTGACTTATGTATCAATGTTCCTCAAAACATTAGCTGGCTTACAGTAGCAGTCTTTAAATATTCATTGAATGAATAAACGCTTTTATATATATATATGTGTGTGTGTGGTTATGTATACATATGCATACATGTAAGTATGTATGTGCATTATTTATATTACAATTTATTCTTTTTGTGGACTGATTGCAAATATATTATTTTGGATCTTATTAAAAATATAATATTTATTCTTTCAAAATTCCATTCCACAAAAAAATCATGGCTTAACTTATATCTATAAATTTTAAATCAGCACTTTTAATGAAGACAACAGAAAATTAGCAAAGACTTTGAGGAAATAATAGAGGAATGGACTTATGTTGCCTCTGAATATATCCACAAAAAAAAAAACAGCGTGTTGCTTGTGTTATTTAACAGAAACTTCAGTAAACTAACCTCCTCATTCAAAAATATTTTTTAAATATGTACTATGTGCATGTTTTCGTAAATAGTTCTGTGTGAGTGTTTGTATGTACACAAAAATGAATGAGACACAGACATTGCTCTTAAAGCCCTAATAAATATTTGAATTTTATTTAATGTAAAAATAATTATAATATGTGAGTCATACTGTTAACTCAGTCATTAGTCTACCAGGAGCATATACATAGTGTTATAGCTACTCAAAGAAAGGAGAGATAAATACAGAATTTTGTGTTTTTATCTCCTTATTGTGCTGCTGTGAGAAGAGAAAGGAAATTTTTTTCAAATTGGAAAAGTTTTCTTTCTATTTTGAAATAAAATATCTGTAAAAGTCTATTAAAATTTCATATGGCAACTAAGAACATTTTAGAAGTATCTTTTTTTTAATTTCAAAGCTATTTCACTTTGAAACATGAAATGGTTAAATTTTTATAACATGAGGGACTACAGAGCTTTGTTTTTATTGAACATTGTATTATGGTTATTTCAACAAAAAACATCCAAACCAGACACTAATTAGCTATATATCAAAAGGGTCATCCATATGAAAAGAATCTTAAATACCCCTGGAATTAAGGTAATTTGTGTTTATGATTAAATATAGGAATAATTAGCCCATCCCTAAATTATAGAATGAAGAATATAAATTCATGTTACAGAAGCAATGATCTCAGGTAGCATTTACATTTAACTATAAAAAACACAGTGAAATACATTTGCATTTTTGAAAGCTGGTCTAATTATTCTTGACTCAAAATTCATAGTTAATCCACTTGGCAGTTTCTGAGTATAAATTTTATTCATTTGTTCCTTAATATATCTATTTCTAGAAGAGAAAAAAAACACAGATATGCCTAAGATATGCTTTTCTCCCCAAAATGACAAATCTCATAAGTTCAAAATATTTGGAAAGTTTTCCCTAACTCTGTTTTTCCCTGTTCCCATAGAATATGACCCACTTCCCTGGTATTTATTCTTCTTTTATTCTTGACATTTTACCTCCAACCTCTTTTACAAATTTCCCTGAGTTTCCTACCCATATGACTTTGTGTTTATTTTTTTCTAAAATCATCTTATATTCTGTTACATATTAATACATCCATAAGCTTTTAGATTTGGAAGAGTGAAAACTCTTATCTATTACACTGACATCATCTATAAAAATCCAGTGGTGTGCTGGTAAACTGGATCTCAAAAGAAAAAAAAAATACTAATTTATACTGTTTGCCAATTTCTCTAGTGTAAATATTCCCAGGTTGTTGATTTCAAGTTACCAACCCAGCTGGCAAAATTCCTAAATATTTAAAACTAGGCTTTCACACGCTGGGAGCTGCTAACTCAGGCACATGCTGAAGATACTCAACTATCTCTATTTGGAATTTTAAATTACCTGTAACTACTTCATGAAGTAGCCCATGTATTGATGGACAGTTCAAGTTTAAAAAAAAAAAAATCTCTTATGTTGGCCCAACATATTTTCCCATGAAATTTGTCCCTGCATTGGCATTAATCACAATTCAAAAGCTATACAATGTAAATAGAAACCCTTTGCCATATGACAGTCATTCAGACTTTAAGGAAGCTTCTGTGAGTGTCTTTTCTCCTAGGTTAAATACAGTTCCTTCTAACTGTTCATATCTGAGGATTTCCATAGTCTTTAACAACTGATCTTATTCCTGGGGCGTACTGTAATTAACTGTCAATGGGGTCTAGAAATTAACACATAACTCCAGATGTGGTCTGGCTAAAGCAAAGAGTCAGAGAATTATTAATTTTCTTTCCCTGGCCACTATAATTTTGCTAGTACAGTTTGAGGATTCATTAGATATTTTTGGCTGCCACATCACACAGTTGGCTTGCATAGAATTGTAAAACCAACTTTATCCACCCAGTTGTTTGTTTTTACCTAAAAAGCAGTTAAGCCAGTTTTTGATCATTCTGTGCGTGTCCAACTAATTTCTGAACCTAGGTGTAAGAATTTACATTAATACCTCTTACATTCCATCCTATTAATTAGGTTCTTCTTTTCAAACAATACAATTGAATCCATAGCCTATCTACTCTTTCCATTTTTGTGTTTGTGGTATTTTCAGGTATAAAAGTATGCTTTCCCTCTTTTCACTCAAACTAAAAATAATCTAAAATGGTAAAAATGATAAAAATGAATTGAATGCCTTTCTGTAGGAAGCAGCATATGGAAAAACCTTAACTTCAGATCTTTTCATTTTCTCTTGTTCCCTGTTCCTTCCCTCAACGTCCATCATTCTGAAATGAGGAGCTGTAGCCCAGAAAACACAATTAAGCTTTTTGATATCATCTAGATGGACTTAATTCCAAGTGTATCTTTGTCTCCAAAATTATTTTTTCAGTTAAAGAGTTGACAACTGCACCTGTATGATCCAAACTCCCTGCCCCAAATCCTTCAGGCTTCAAAGTTACTAGAGATATAGTTCATGTTCCTTTCTGAGCTATCACTCATTTTCTCATGACTCAGCAGAAGGAAACAGCTTGAGCTTTTTCTAGGTTTTGGCAGATTCCTCCTTATCTCAGATAAGAATTTCTTAGAAGATAACACCTTTCCCAATAAGCTGTGGGGAAAGTTTATATAACCAACTCTCTGTACTTCAAAGAAAATAACTAGTGCTAATTATAAGTCTTTTCTCCAGGAAACAATACTATTTTTTTTGTACAAATCAGGATCTGTTTTAATCATCTTACATCTCACAAAGGACTGAAATCACTTAACAGGTTTTTGTTAATGTGTTTACATACACATCTTTTTTAAAAAGATTTATTTATTTGAGAGAGAGTGCGCCCAGGCGCCTGTGCGCATAAAGGGTGGGGAGTGGAAGGGAAAGTCAGAGGGAGATGGAGAGAGAGAGTGTCAAACCAACTCCGCACCGAGTGTGGAGCCCTACAGGGGGCTGGATCCCACGACCCTGAGATCACGAACTCAGCCAAAACTAAGAGTCAAACCCTTAATCGACTGCACCACCCAGGCACCCTTACATATGCATTTTAAGTGAGAATTTTCTCAAGGGGCTAACTGATATAGTAATGTGATTATAAGATTAATTAAAATCTCTCTGGAAACACTGCTGTTTCTGTATTGAAATAACAACCGTTTTCTCCATCATTCCCCAATGAATTAGATACCAGGAAATAATTTTATCTTGCATTCTTATATTCCAACTCCTTTTTTAACAACCCACTTCCCTTCTCACATGTAACTTGCTCCTTTTTACTTTTTGGTTTTATTGCTTCCAATTAGATGTTTCTTTCTGTCCTTATTTTATCGATTTGTGTTTCTCATATCAAACTCAAGCTCCCAACAAAGCTTTTCTAGGTAACCTTTCCTTATTATCATACCTGACCTTAATCAATCCTTTCTATGCATTCCCTCGAGCACTGAAGTACCCAGTGTGATGCACACTAAATCAAACATATTAATATATTGTTGATATATTAGTGCTCATTATTTTCAAATCTCTTTTGCATGCTTCCCCCCCGATATGACAAAAGTTAGTATGAAAAATAAAATTTCTAATTAAGAAGATTTTTAGAGTTTAATGAGACCCAAAGACTTTTTTACAGGTACTGTAAAAACTTTTTACTCTTCCATTAATTTTCAGATCTATGAAATGGTAGAAGGGAAGCATTAGGATGCTCATATGACAAGTTCCTTAATCAAAACACATGGCAGTTGCAATTTCAAAAGGCCATTGTAAAAATCAGTATAGTTGTTTAGAACCAAATACGACAAACTTTTTGATGTGTTATAAATTGAAGCAGGCTTAAGTTAACAATGACATTCAAAAATACTAGTTTACTATTGGGAGAATGTCTATAGGTAAAAAGTAACCAATTATATTTAATTCTGAAAGACAAAAATACTAGCAACTGCACATTCAGAATCAAGTCTATTCATTTCCACAAAATCTCTCCTACAGTGGATATTCTTTATTTTTTACTTATACATTGAATAGCTTCCTAATGGCTTTTTCCAGCTTCAATTTTTTTTTATTATTGTTTATGAACATTTGGAATTTTATTTAAAAACAAAACAAAACATCACAAACACCACTGTTACAGTTGGAGGCCCTCTTGGTTCTCTACAATGATAGCGTGCTCACAACGGGTTCCCATTATTTAGTCTTAAACAACCATCTTTAAAAGAAGGAAGAAAAAACTTGCCCCACTACCATTTCACTTGTTTTAATGTTTCTTCACAAATGGTAAAAAATACTAAAGTACAGAAAAGGAATAATCATAATGCTGTGGCTAATATTATAAATGTGAAATTATAAATTTAAAACATTTTCTGGTTTAAAAATAAATCTGTAGTCAAAACAGCTGTGCGGGGTCTCTGCATCTAGTAGGGCTGGTCTCTGCGTTCCTGACAGTGCTCACTTTTATCCATTTTTCCAGGTCCTCCACGACCGCCTCTTCTTCCTCCCATTTGTTCTGTCAAAGGTCCAGGGGGCCCACCAGGGCCGCCCCATCTTCCTCCACTAAAGCCACCTCGGTCCATGCCCCAGCCACCATGGAAGCCCCCTTTGTCTCCACCATGACCACCTCTGAACATCCCACCCCAACCACCGCGGTCCATGGGGCCACCTCTTCCTCCCTGCCTGCCACCAGGGCTGCCTCTGCCACGGTCACCACCCAGGGATGGAAAGGATGGTTGGAAGGAAGGCTTCGAGCTTTGGAGCCTTAACATTGCTTGCATTCTGTTCTTCAGGGGAAGTTCTGGTTTCCACACCCTGGACTGGGGCACTGCCGGTCTCCAGCTTGGTGTTGGACGTTTCCTCCTCCGGATGGGTTCCCTCTGGAACCTTGGGGCCCTCTTGGGGGAAAGCCACCCCGTTTCCTCCACGGCCTCCCATGTGACCCACTGGGGCCCCCAGGACCTCCTTGGCTCCCCGGACCTCCAGGGAGTTGCTGCGGCATCCCACTGCCCTTACGGGGAGGCATGCCACACTGCGTGCTGTGCATCAGAGGCTTCTTCCTAGCAAAAGAAAACTTGAATTTGCTCCCTTAAAAATCTTTCCCATCAAACCACTCCATGGCAATCTTGGCAGTTGGTGGGTCTTCATAGGACACTGCAGCATCACCTTGAGGCTTTCTTGTTTCCTTCTCCAAGTAGATCTGGATCGTGGGTTGTCCGTTTCTCTTGTTCATCTTAACAACTCCATACTGTTTAATGAAGTCTGCCAGATCATCTAGAGTCCCATTGTCATTTAAGCTTTGCACATAAATTGCACTGTTGTCAGAGTCTTCGTCTGGATCTACAGGTGGGCCTAGATCAAGATCTGGTCCTTCGACCAAGGGCCCATCGGACGTATTGAAGCCACTTTGCTCTCCAACACCCATTCTACTGCATCCTCCTTCCTGCCGACCTCTGCTCATTCCTGCACGACCAAATCCCCCTCTTCCCCTGCCCCATTATCAGGGCCACTCATACTCTGATTCTTTCCTGGTCCAGAAAATCCTCCAGACTCCTGCCCATAAACACCCATGCTGCTGGGGGGGTCCTGTCGGAATGAACTCTGCTGCCCGTAGCTGCTGCTCTGTTGGTTATATTGACTTGGAGCCTGGCTGTAGGATCCAGTTTGGGAGGGATAACTAGTGGGCAGCTGCTGCCCATAGCTGCTTTGTTGACCATAGCTACTTGCTGTCCATAGCTGCTGGGCTGCCCATAGGTGTTCTGCTGAGAGTAACTGCTCTGATCATAACTAGTTGGCTGTGCAGAGGAATAGCTGGTAGGAAGATAAGATGGTGGTGCCCTGACTGGCTGCAAGAGGTAACTCCCAGGTATCTGGGGATAACTATAGTTACTCTGTCCATATCCTAGGCTGGGCTGGTTGTAACCTCCTGTGCTAGATTGAGGTTGACTAGTCTCAGCAGATTTGTTACCATCCTGCGGTTTTGCAGGTTCAATGGCTGCCAGCTGCTGCCCATAGGCTAGGTAAGCAGGCTGAGTGCCATATGCAGACTGAGCTGCATAGGAGGCCTGGGTGGTAGTGACCGTAACAGTGGTGGTATCATGAGCACCAGTGCCGTCCCTCTGGACAAACTGTATGCCTGGGGTGGGTGGAGGGGGAAGTTGGAGTAGTATAACCAGCAGGATGCTGTCCATAAGAAGTTGCATAGGTGGTCTGCCCATAGGTCACAGTGGTCTGAGCCTAGGTATAGCTGACATCAGTGGGCTGTCCATAGGTTCCATAACTTTGCTGCCCATATGCCTGGGTGGTCTGTGCATGTTCTTGAGTGGACTGGGCAGCATATCCACTGTAGCTTTGCTGAGCTGCAGCTTGGCTGTAGGTACTGTAATCTGTGGACGCCTTTTTCTCTACTTCCTTCTCGGTCTCTCCTTTTCCAGCTTTAATCTTGACCTACCATAACAATTCCTTTGAAAATTGGCCAATATAGTCTACCGAAAGCATAGTTCTGATCACATGCCATCTCTACTCATTAATTTTTAGATGACAGGCATTCTTGAAAATTGCAAAGTGATTAAAAAATTTTAATCAAGTTGAATTTTCTCAAAAGAAGTACAAATGATAGAAATCCAAGAGAAAAATCCTTTGTGTTTTAACATGTTACATGAATCTAAATAAAATATTAATATTTACAGAGAAAAGTGAAACTTCAGACAACATTAGTCTATAACCATGAATTTATTATCCTGCCTCTCCATTATAAATTTCTTTTTATATTCAAATGTCTGCCATGATTTTTATATTTAGTTACATTATACTGGCATTGATCTGGTTGAGTTTTCACTATGGTGAAGCAAGTTGAGAGCCACAACATATTCTTGTATTCTCAATGATGAGCCCCATTTTTCCTTTGTGGTGATGGCCTTTTAACAGTTATCAGAGGTCTTCTCTTGAAATGAAAGGATTTTTTTTTTTTTACTTTTGATTTAATTTAAAATAAAGATTAAAAGAAAAAATAACTTGGGATAACTCTACATTCATAAACCTAGCATCTGAACAATATGAATTCAGTGTCATTTGGGAAGGCTGGGTCCACTTAGGAAGTCACCTGTCATCTTGCTCAGTACTTATCTTGCTTCCTTTATTTGCAGGGATACTGAAATGAGTTCCTACAAAGGACAAATGCTTAATACTCAAATGATGGGATCTCTTAGTTTTTAAATTTCTCTTATTAATCTGAGTACACATTTTAAAGAAAGGACTACATCTCATCTCACCACAGTGTTTCTTTTTTTTTTTTTTAAGATTTTATTTATTTATTTGACACAGAGGGAGAGAGAGAGAATGAGAGAGATCACAAGCAGGGTGGGGGGGCGTGGGCAGAGGGAAAAGGAGAAGGAGGCTCCCGGCAGAGGAGAGAGCCTGATGCAGGGCTCGATCCCAGGACCCTGGGTCATGACCTGAGCCAAAGGCAGACGCTTAACCCACTGAGCCACCCAGGCACCCCTCACCACAGTATTTCAAAAAGCATATCAATTAATCATCCATAAATGAAAGGCAGGTATATAGTATTGGGATTCTTATATTCTACCTTGCATTCTACATACAGTTATGCATTTCATTCTCTCCTAGTTGATCTGGAGCTCCTGCAGATCAAATACCTGCCTTGTCTATTTCTTTTAGCACTGACAGAATATAATACATTGCTTTATTCATCAGAGTAGGTACATAAAAAATGTTTATTGAGTCAAATTGTATTCGATTAAATTTCATGACAGAATAGCTATTTTGAAGAGAGGGAAGATGTATTTATTGGTATTGTTGTTTTGTGATTATACACTGCAACATTCATTAAAAGGTCCAAGCAATTTATATTTAGAAATGTATACTCCAAGCAACATTAATCTTGATTAACAAAAATTCCTCTACCAAAATTTCACCACACTAGTAGAAAATGGGGAGTTTCATTGCTGGCAAGAAACATTCACATAGAAACCAAATGATGAGAAATATCCAGCACCTGCTGCCTTTAGGCAACTCTAAATTAAAGCTTTCTATGTTTAGACATACTATACATCTAGATAGCTAAAGTGTAAAATTATTTTGCTTGGCAAGATTTTCCTACTTCATCTTCTTGATGTACAGATATCTGCATGAAATAAGTCAGTCAACCACTATTTTTTGGCTAGGTGACAAAATCTTTGTACCTTCCTATCAGAGAGTTCACTGAATTTATTGATTGGTCTTCCCAGGGTTTCCTTCTAACTATACAGCTATTAATTTATGATTTACAAAAATGCAAAATCATAACTCTCACATAAAATGAACATGAGCCAAAATTTTTATTTAACTCATGAATTGATGAGGGAACCAATAAGATACTATAATGAATTCAGAGATTTTGGCAATTGGGCCTTCAGAAATGCTGGAATTAACCTGCAAAATTAATTAGATGCAAAACTGCTTAATCTTCCATACAGCAATAATGGGTAATATTTGGTGTTATGTTTTCTAGAGGGCAGAAATAAATTTTATCTTTCTTTCTGGGCCATACTGATTTGTACTACTAACATTTTTTTTAATGTTATCTTCTACTTTTACAGAGATGTAAAATGGCCCTAATCAGCAGAAAACCAGTTAAAGCTACATACCCTGGTGTGTAGAAAGTCAGTTAAAGCTACACACCCTGGTAGAATCTGTTAAAACCCAGAGGGTCCACTAAAAGCATATCCAATACTCTTCTTTGTCAGTTTGGGCAATTTTTTCCTGAAAGTTTATCTAATGTTGGAATGTGACCTTGATATTTAATCTTTTTCAGGACTTTTTTTCTCAGCAGTAGAGCTTATTGCAGTTTATTAACACACTGTTACTCAACAATGTGATTGCCTTTTTAAGGGTATTAACTTTTGACGGGCAACATACTGGTTCAAGATTTAGCTAGTTACAAGAATCATTCAACTTAGGAGGGAACACTTAGGAATTTCTGATTCTGTGTCTTTCCTGAGCTCAGTCCTTTCCAGTCCAAACTGTACCTTCCTTTCTCTGCTTCTCTAACCACTAAACAAGGATTCGTTATCTGTTTTCAAATATGAGCCCAACGCCCTGATTAAATTCAAAGCTGCTTCCAGTTCCGAAGATCAGAAACTCATTCTATTTCCTCCTTAACTTCCATGTCCGGAAGTTCTTTTAGTCCTATGATATGTGGGCCAGGACAAATTTCTTTACTGTCAAAGAGAGTCAAGACTGGGAGTGGAAGGGGAGTTTAAACATTTTCTGTGTCAGTGGATCACTTTATTCCCTGAGGAAAGCCAGGAGTAGTTGCACTTGCAGGAGTGGTTTTGAGGGGTGGATACATGAGCTTAGAGCCATGTTTCAGCCAGATAGATAATGATAACCCTTTAAAAAATGCCTCAGAAAGTATCTCCCCCCCTTCAAGTCAGAGGGAGCATTTGTACGGAGCTAGATTTCCAAGGACTCAGCCTGTAGGAGTATAGCTTATGGGGGTGAGGAACTAATTATTTTACAAGCAAATCATATTCTATATTTGGTGACCTGAAGAATGACATTCCAGATTATTCACCGACTATAACAATATGATTAATTGCTCCTTGAAGCTACTTTCAAATATAGTCAAATCACACTCTACTGATATAAATTAAACATGCTTTCATGTGCTGTTACTTGCAGTGGTATCAAAGGTGAAGTAAAGACAGGTAAGAATGAAGGCAAGGAGCCCAATTAAATGGTTACTTTAATAGTCCACCTAAGATGTAATGATAGTCTGGACCTAGGGCAGTTGCTATAGAAAAGAAGGGATAGTTCAAAAACATATTTAGCAGGACGTGATGAATTAGGTATGAGGGAGAATGCAGGATCTAAGATGACTCAAAGGTGTCAGCATCTCTGTAAACAGCATCTCTGTAAACAGTAGAGGTTTCAGGATATTACATGAGAGTAGAGTATAAGCGTTTGGGAATCAGTAATGATTATGATCCTTCCAGACTTTGAGCATGTGGAAAAACAAATATTTTCTTTTGGGGAAAGATTTAAGAGTTTTCTTCTAGTAAGAGAGGTAGAAAGAGTTGGCTTTTTATTTTATTTTGTTTTATAAATATTTTTAAATATTAGACTAGTAATTCATTAGGCATATTTAAAAGGTGCGGCAAGGGGGGTGAGGGAAATAACAGCTTTGTATGAGAGTGAGATTGGGTAAATGGTATATAAAAGAGAGGTTTCCATAATGAATGGTGATCAAGATGTAAAGATCAGGATTGTAAAGTTGCAATGATCTGACCGTAAAGTTTGAACTCTAATATCAACTTGGGCACAGAATCTGGTGTCTCAGCAAGAGAAGCTCAGATAGGGGCTTGGAGTCTTCTAATTCTTTTGGAGTCAGAGTTGAGGGAGTTTCTCGCTTCTAGTCTGAGTATAGTGTTTGCCTTTATGAATAGCTTTTAGATGTTCCCCCTTTTTTCCACGAAACGATCTCTTATACCATGGTTTCCTTTTCATCCAAGATTCTCTCTTTTGAGCAAGATTTGTCTTTTTCAATGTCTTTCTTGGTGTGGTACTCAGAAATAGTGTACACAGTGGTATCCTAACCTAACTAGATAAGAAGACTAAGATATCCCCAATGGATAGATGAGTATAAGTTCAGGAGCATACTGTGGTTAGCTCATTTGACATCATACTATCGACTTAAATTGAAGTAACTTCCAATAAAGCCCTAATTTTCTTTTTCAATATGTATTATGTATGTGTGTGTGTGTGAAATATAGTTAGGTTTGATCAGTCAATATTATATGGCATCATAAATCCTGTACTTAGAATCCTTTCCAATACTGTGTTTTCAAGCATGTCGATAAGTTAGAATCACCAATGATAATTACAAATGTGAATTACAACAAAGATAGAGCCTGTGTCATGATGTTAGAAACCTCTTTTCAAATTGACATCCATTGTGTATAGTGATTTATTCACTTACATTTAACTGCACTATCGTCTTTTCCACATTTATGTATTATCTCTAAGTATCCTACAAACAGTGTTGCAGATTGCTCCATTAGTGCTATGCAGTCTCTTTACTTGAATCCAATAATCCCATAGATCCACATGTTCTAGAATTTTTAGATATACATATATGTACACATATATATTAAATGTCTAATATGTTAGACATTTATATATCATATCTAGATACTTTAGATATGATGAAAATACTTTGCTAAATCCAACCTCTGAATGCTCTTGTTTCCCTATTTCCCCCAATCCCTTCAACACATAACTCTAAACTTTTGGTCAGTTAGTTTTGTTGAGACGAGTATTTTGACTAACGGTTTTAATATAAGGTTTCTAGAGTATCTTTAACTGGAGAGTCTGTGGAAAGTTTGGGATAATCATAAAAGCTGATGTCTAATTTATAAATGGTCTGACAATAAATATCGCTCTCTCTCTCAAGACTTAATCAAGTCATTTATTTATCAAACAAAGGACTCCTTATATCTTACACATATTAAGGTCACTTTTTGTTAACTATTGTATGTACCAGGCCTAGGGCAGATATTGGAGATACAAAGATAAACCTTCATTATTAGTTCTTATCCTAAAGGAGGTAAGTAAGCATCTAATAACAGAAATAGGTAGTACCGAATGGTAAGAGATATGAATAAAATATTATGAGAATATAAAAGAACTGAAGCATGTGCCAGCTAGAATTTAAATCTAAAGAAATTTATAATTGTTCTCAAATTAATACTACTTATATAGAGTTTTATCTGAAACTTTTATATTCTATAGAAAAGTCTGTTTCGAGGCAAACACTTCCATGAAGCATTGCATCAGACCCGTCTTGGCCCACCAACATGAAACTGCCACCCACACCCATATTCACCAACCCATTCTTTTATATTTTTGTTGTGGTTGTGTTCTTGGGTTTAGTATACTACAGTCAGAACCTTCTTGGGTATAACGCAGAATGCTGAATAACAATCAAGTTTAGTCTCAATTTCACATGAACCTGGGGTCTATTTCCCCACATATATCGTTTAGCACAAAAGAAAAGAAATGCATTGCTTTGTGGAGGAGAAAGCAGGCCTAGGCTTGTTGACACCTATCTGCGGCTCCTTTCCAAGGGCTTATTTTCAAAAGCCAGATCCCCATCCTTTTGTTGAGTTGAAAAATTGAAAACAAATAAAAAGCTATAGGAAACTTCCTTTGTTGAAGAAGAAGCCATGTGTGAAGAATTTTCATCCACCGTGCACTGCCAACGTTTCTAAGTGTAAATAGCAGGAGCATTGCCTCATGATTGAATTTGCCTACAAGTGATTAAGGTCATACATTACATAAAGAAAATGAGCATACTGCTAAAATAATTGCTCCAACACTAATTCCACCCTGTTATGTCTTGCTAGGAATCCTTTGCCATTAATGCAGTCCCATCATGTTTATTGCAAGTTTCAAGCCTGGCCTATTATGATAGGCTTTTTCACTAAAACTTACTCCTTTATTACCTTTCAGGATCAGGAGGACTAGATAATGAAAACTTAAATTACTCCCATTTGTAATTCTGTTGCTTACAAGGTCGTCAAAAGCTACAGAATTTTATTGGTATGTTTAAAAAGCCATATGAAAGAATTAACTTTATATGCTTTTATGCTGGCGGCTCTATTACGATATTCTTTTTCAGTTTCTATGGAAAGTACTTTCATCCACAGAACGACAAAATTAAGAGACATGCTGCAGTGAAATAAGTTCCTTTCATGTTTTAAGGACTACAGTGATTTACAACTCCCCACTGAGATGAAGGTGCTCAAATTATTCCCCCCACCCATCTTTCTTTTCAAGTTTAAAATGAACTAAGTGAGTTTGCCTTTGGTGTTTTATAATGTCAATGAACTTTAAAGAGCTTTTGAACAGCCACCAGGGACTAGATCATCATTTTCTTTATGTTCCTATCCAGTTGAAACTGCCTCACTGATTTAAGCCAGGGCTCCCCAACCTGGATGCCTTGGTACTTTAGGGCACCATGGACACTCTTCCCAAAAAACTTGCCCAACTGGGCTTTCCTTGAAGATGAATACATTGCTCTCCTGTGAAGAAGGACTACAATCAGAAGATGGGCTTCTTACACACAGGTGATTTGGCCCCTCCTTCAAGTTAAGTCTCCACTCTCTCAAATAAAATCTCTCTCTAAGACTCCTGTTGTGTACCTGACATTTTCGTAAGAGCTTCATCCTTTGACACCGGCATGCCTGCCCACCACCCACCACCTACATCCCATTCAAATTAGAAACTGTCTCATTCTCCTTTCCTCAGGCACCAACAGATTTAGGACAACCACTGCTGTTTTAGTTGTGCGGCAGCTAAATTGCCTTCGATGAACAGAAGTTGAGCTTGCTCGTAAAATCAGACGTTCAAAGCTTGGGACTTAATTTGCCAAACAGGTACAGGTACAGAGCATAACTAATATAAAAGTAATAGTTCTTTTCAATTCTGAGGATTATTAGCTGTCACAGACCAAGCAGGCTTGGGCCTGTATCTCTCAGGAATGATAGACCTTGAAATAAACACATGCTCCTTCATGAATCTTGTTGAATCTTGAGAAACATTTTTTTTTCAGGGTTGATATTATTTAGAAAAAAACTAGATAGTGCTCTCTTGAAAGGTTTAGCTATTTAAAGGTATATTTAACATAATATGTTAAAAGTTTCTTTTCATAATAAAGGCTCTAAGTACCTCTAAAAAGGTAAAAGCCTTTCTAAAAAATTAGAATAGTTTTTTAAAGTAAAGTCAAATTTATTTCTTTAAGACGCAACTCAAATGTTACCATTCTGATTTTTCCCAACATAATTCAATACAATTTCCCTTCCTCATCTATAGTATTATTTTAGCCTTGATTATACTCATTTATTATACTCCATCTTTGATACAGATATTCATTTAGCCTGATTACAATCTAATACAAATTAGATTTGTATCCTAGATACTTAAATAAATGAGTGAATTGTATTTTATTATAAATAACTATATTTCACAATTTGGTAAATTGTTTGATATGCCCTTAGGCAGTTCTGTAGTAACTAAGTTTTGGAAGTTTTAGAATGGTCTAACAATAAGTTTTTGAAGGTAACATAACTCTAAGTAGAGTTAGAATGGTTTGTTAATCTGTTTTCAACACACATCTGATTGGGCATGTCATATTTTCACAAATAAATATATCCTTCTAAATCCAAAGATGTGCTAAACATACAAGTAGATGAATTCCTAAATTTCAGTTTTTAAGAACTGAGCTTAAATAGAAAAGTATTTCAATTAAGAAAGGGTGATGACATCTCCCTAAATGAGTATGCAGGTATACACCTTGGATTTAAAAGTTGTTTCCTACTGCTAAGGCTGGCAGACATGATGAAAATGGCTCAGACAAATGAAATTTCAGTGTTCCCCACCTGACTCTGATCCTCATATTTACTTTTTCTTCTTATTTTTAACACACTGAATCTGCTCATCGCATTTTAATTTAGGCTGACGGTGATACTGTCTTCTGAGATTATACAGGTATTTTATGGGAATTTTTATTCCAGAGCAGCCACTTAGAAAGCTGAATTGGGTTATAAGTTATTAACAATTAGAAAACAGGGGATGTTTTCTTCAAACATGTTTTCTTCCCTAGAGAACATATATATGCTTATCGAAATATTATTATTCCTTGAAAACATTTATTCAGCTGAACAATGGTTCTTGTCATGTTATAACATGCAAGATATCAGGATGAATGTTAATGGAGGTATACCACCTTTAGGGAATGAAAACAAAAAGCAAAAAAAAGCCTACTCATTTGAAATAATATTTCTAACTCATTCAAGAAATATATATTCATGGAATTCAGTAAGAATTCTGGATACAAATATGTGATTTTTATTCACATTGGTCTTCTTTCTAAGGAGTGTGGCATTATGAATTCTGTCCAAATATATCTATTTTTATATAAAATATGGTTAAAAACACTAAATATGTGACTTAAAAACTTTTCTACACAGGGTATATGGATATATGGCAATAATTTAGTTAATCTGATCCCTGAAAGGTTCAATATGGGAGAATTCAGATGAAACTGTTGGTTCTACTTTTTTAAAATTTTGCATCTAAGTTGACAAAAATAACATGATTATTGCTAAGTCATCATTTTTTAGATAGAAACAGATTGTAAATTATGTCTATTTTATCATTTGTTTACTTTTTAAAGCAGTTATTACATTTTTTTAGAAATATTTATTTTTTTATTTTTTTTATTTTTTTTATTTTTTATTAACATATAATGTATTATTTGTTTCAGGGGTACAGGTCTGTGATTCATCAGTCTTACAACAATTCACAGCACTCACCATAATACATAACCTCCTCAATGTCCATCACCCAGCCACCCCATCCTTCCCACCCCCCCTTCACTCCAGCAGTTTGTTTCCTGAGATTAAGAGTCTCTTATGGTTTGTCTCCATATCTGGTTTTGTCTTGTTTCATTTTTCCCTCCCTTCCCCTATGCTCCTCTGTCTTGTTTCTCAAATTCCTCATATCAGTGAGATCATATGATACTTGTCTTTCTCTGACTGACTTATTTTGCTTAGCATAATACCCTCTAGTTCCACCCATGTTGTTGCAAATGGCAAGATTTCATTTTTTTGATGGCTGCATAATATTCCATTGTATGTATATACCACATCTTCTTTATCCATTTATTATATTCTTTAGATCTTTAGTATATCCTCTACTTGGTCATCAACTCACCTTATATGTGCTAATTTTATTCTAAATAATGATATCAAGTTTTCCTAACCTGTTTGTCCATCCCACTTGTATGTGTGTGAGTGTGTGTGTGTGTGTGTGTGTGTGTGTGTGTGTGTGTGTGTTTATTAGGCCTAAATGGAGATGGGAAAGTACTAATGTTTTATTTAGAATGAAATAGAATTTTTTTATTTTTTTATTATTTTTATTTTTATTTATTTATTTATTTTATTTAGAATGAAATACATTTTTGTAATCCATAATAAGAAATTTTAAGTTGCTGTTTTGTATTAGATATAGATCATATACTCACCCAGTAATTTATTAATTCCTTCCACAAATATTATTGAACGCCTTTTATCTTCTAAACATGTGATAACAAATAATTATTCCCATCTCAATTCAAATCTAATTAAAAGATATCTACAATTCTCTTTTCCTCCTGATAAATCAGATTATACAATCCAATCCAGATTAGTCATATACCAAAAATTGGTTTCTCTGTCCTAGAAATCCAATGGTCCCATGAAAGAAAATTGCTGGTTCTCTCTCTCCTAAATACTGTGTAACTTGAATTATACCTACTGTACACCTAGAAAAAAATTCTCATGTGTATTTACTATAACCAGTGTTTTGGTTTTGTTTAATATGAAAGCCATGAAGAAAGATTTGTAATTTTATAAATAGCAACTTACAGTATTCTTAAAGTATCTAAAGATCTCTTCCAATCATCCAAACTATCATGTAACTATAGTTCTTTTTATATATTAATATTTTGGGGGCACCTGGGTGGCTCAGTCAGTTAAACGTCTGATTCCTGATTTCAGCTCAGGTCACGATCTCAGGGTTGTGACATCAGGCTCCATGCTGGGCGTGGAGCCTGCTTAAGATTTTCTCTCTCCCTTTCCCTCTGCCCCCCATCTAAAAAATATATATGTATATATTAATATTTTTTTCAACTTTTTATTTAAATTCTAGTTAGTTAACATATAGTGTAATATTGGCTTCAGGAGTAGAATTTGAGCACTGAGTATTACATGTAAGTGATGAATCACTAAATTCCACTCCTGTTACTATAGTCTTTATAAGTTATTTTAGGGCCAAAATTCACACACTTTTATATTTACTATTATTTTAACTAGGGATAATATTCAAATAATAAGTAATTTGATATCTCAGATAACTAAGGTCTATGCTATAACAGGCTATAAGATCTCCTAAAACATTTACCTGTAATAATATTATTCCTCAAGCTCATCAAATATGTATTCATGCCTAAAATTTTCTTTGTAATTTTTATTATTGGACACTTAAAGAAAAACTACATATTTGTTATTATTTTAAAATAAAAGTACCATATATCATTCAGGTAGTTCAGACATTATAAGTGGAAAGTAAAAGTACTTCACCTACCTGGCCCTACTCTGACTTCTCTCAAAAATTAACCACTATTGAGTTTCTTATGTATTCTACTAAAATAATTTAATTAATATATTTAAAAACTATACAAATATGCTTATAAAGATTCTGTTTTAATTTTTACATTAAAATGAGATCTGACTATATCAATATAGATAGTCATTTTTTTGTCTGCATAAAAGCTTTGTCATATGCCATGGTATTGACACATTATAACTCATTCCACCAGTTTTCTACTTAATACTGGTTATTGATTTTATTTCTAGTTGTTTAAATTATTATGTTGCAATGAATAGCTTTGAACATATGTTTTGATAATTCTTTCTTCTGAGTCTGTCCAAGATCACATTAATAGATATGAAATGCTGGAACAAAGAGTACCTACATTATACATTTTGATAGATATGGCCAAATTTCCTTCCTTACATCCTTTTATTTCCCCACTCCAAATTTGTGGCAGTTCTTAGTTACCTACCCTCTCACCAATACTGGGTATTAGACCACTTTTCATATATGTCTATCTGATGGGAAAAACAGAATCTCATGCTTTATTTTTGTATCTTTATGTATGAATGAGGTTGAAAATCTATTTGTACATCTATAGCTTTTTTTAACTACTCTTTCTTAATCTTTTCCGATTGTAATTGCAGTATATGCCATATTATTTTATTGTGGCTTTGTGTATATATGCTATTTAACTTGAGAAAATGAGCTATATGCTATTTTGGTTGCTCAATGCTGCCAATACAAATTGACATTTTCTACTTTTTTTTTTAAACACTGTGTATCTTTTCTTTTACCTTTTTATGTACCAAAAACGTCAAAAATTCTATCTGGTTTTGTTTTGCTTGGAAAAGCTATGCCTGGCTCTAAAATTCTATTAATTCAACAAAGATTCTTCCAGTATTTTAATTTTTTCATTAGTAGCATTTAATTATTAATATTGATAAGTATATTTCACATTTCAATATGAGTGGTGAGGTGAGGAAACACTTTAATTGCACTTTAAGTGCTCAATAGCCACATGCGGCCACTTCTCTTGTCCCTGTCTCTTTCTTTCTAAACATTCCCACTATCCAACACTCCCCCTTTTTTTGAAGTATAATTCATGTTTCTTACTTCTGTCTTCCAACTTGCAGCCACACCTTTCAAGGTGATCACCAACAGAGACTCTGTTGCCAAGCAACCCAAGCCAAAAAGTCATCAACAACTCTTAGTTCATTTATTAGTCACTCTCAAAGAAGTTTGTGGTAGTCAGAATTTAGTCTACCATGTAGCATCACGACCAGTTTATAATGAAAGTAACAGATTCTCGGATCATATCTGCCACATATAGACGTTTAGTAAATAATCATGTATTATTGTGCAGGCATAAAACTCTTTCATTCACACTGTTTGGCAAGATTCATGATATATTCCTGTCTTTTCAGAGGTTGTTTCCATGACATGTTCACTTGACATCATTCCAAAGAGTTCACTCAGAATTATGCCAGAAGCAGAAATCTTTTAACCTAGTTGTCGCCAGGGAACCAGGAGTCCTTCTAATGATGGCAGGACATAAATCCACTTGGGAAATGAAACCTTGGCTTCCCTTCCTAGACAAAGGCCCCAGACCTGGCTGGAGTCTTATACACTGTTCATGCGAAGAAAGTGTCTCTAAAGAACTTAGCAAATCCACAGATCTTGAATACTTATAATTTCACCTGTGAAAACCCATTTCTAATGTTCATTATGCTAATAATAACTCGACAAACTATTAATATCATTATTATGCTAATTATCAAAGCATCTGGCTTACATCAGGATAAATATTTAATATGAATTAAGACCTTTCTCATAAAATGGTAAACCATCACACCTGGGTCCAGGTTCTTGATTAGAATACTAACTGCATCAAGTTGTAACATTAACTAACTCCCATATGCCCACTTTTTAATGTTGAAGTACTTAAATGTCAATGTTATTGACATTTATTGACACACTGTGACAAAGTGACAAAGTTATTGACACACTTATCCAATTAATATAATCTATTTAGGAGGCAATTGGGAATAAGTAACAACTAAGTTTTTTCTGTTACATATTTTATATATGAAATTAATTTGGGTCTTGTATGTTGTAATTGAGAAATGCTTAAGTCTAAGTTCGGTGAGGAGTGAGTGTTACCTATATGGTGTCGTATGAAATGTAGCATTGTGTGAAAAAACAAATTCCAGGGAATTATTGAAGCCAGGAAAGATAATTCTTCACAATTTAGAGAGGAAAGATTTTTATGTTATTTAGTAGGCTATGAGAGAATTAGTAGTTCACAAAATAAGGTAATTAGCAGAAGTGGTGAGATATATATATATATATATATATATATATATATATATATATATTTCCCAGAACTGCCTAATAGAAGAAAAATATAATTACACAGTGGGGACTGAGGAGCAGTTCTCAAGCCCTATTTAGAGAATTTTCCTAAAAGACTCATTTATCGTAGAGTAAAGGTGATCCAAGGAATAAATAATCTTTGTTCCATTAAATTCACTTTGAAGAAATGGGAATCTATTGAGGCCTATTGATACTGGTAGACGGAACATAAAGATGCAAAGATTTTAAAGACAACCAATGTCACCTCCTCCATTTAACAGGACAATTCTAAGTCCCTGAACAAGAATATGATCATCCAACCAAAGTGTAATAGACGCTGTGGGTGGGAATCAGATCTATAAACTTCTTGTCTAGTGCAACTTCTACAGCAAATAAAACAAAACAAAACAAAACAAAACAGTATTGTTGGCATTTTCCTGGCACCAAATTATGAAGATGTCTAACCGGGCTCAGAAAAAAATGAAAGCCATGTCTTACTGAAGGAAAGGCTATGAGGAGAAAAATAATGAAATTCCCAGCTCAGAGAATAAAGAGATGGAAGAATTAAGCAGCCAGTGAAAGAATCAGAGAGAAGTCTAACATCTGAGTCCATGTTATGTGGAAATGGACTGTGGAAATGATCTAAAGAAGAAAGGGAAAAGTCCAACAGGGAAATGGTGATCAGATTTTTATGTGTTAAAACCACATGAGCAGTGGCGACTGGGTGGCTCAGTTGGTTAAGTGACTGCCTTCCACTCAGGTCATGATCCCGGGGTCCAGGAGCCCACATCGGGCTCCCTGCTCAGCGGGAAGTCTGCTTCTCCCTCTGCCTCTACCCTCCCCTGTTTTCTGTCTCAATTAAATTAAATTAAATTAAATTAAATTAAATTAAATTAAATTAAATTAAATTAAAAAACTATAAGCAGAAGGGCCCACAGAAATACTAATTGAATTTAAGAGCTGAATTATCTACCTATCTAATATTGTGACCAGTAATTCATTTATTGACTGATATGTTAGGAAATAAATAAGGATCATAATTATTATGATGTAAGCATGTTCAGACTAACAAGATGGTTCCTTTTAAATAGAAACCAATCAACTTATAAGAAACCTTATGTTTAGTATCTATAACTATAATGATTTCATTTGATAGGTTATAGGAACTCCCTTCATTTGTTCCGACAGAGTGAGTATGTTATTACAGCAATTATTATGAAGTTACAATACTTTACTATTACCAGAGCAATAGACCTGGCTCTACAAGCATATTCTTGAAATTCATAAACCATTTAGTTGGCACTTTAAAATTTTAAATTGTGAAAAAATATTTTTATGAAGATTACCTCTTCCCACCCCTAACGAAGTACAGTGTTTTAAAAGTTGTGGACAGGCAAAAAAATAATTACTGATAGTTAAAAACAAAACAAAACAAAACAAAAATAGTATTTACTTTAGGTCAAACAACAAAATAATCATGGATAACTAAAAAACAAAGCATTTAGTTTAGAAAATTATTTTTCCCTGTTGTTTTATTGCAACAGTGACAGTAAACTGAAGAGAGTAAAATAATTCTATTTTAGGATTTCATACCTTAAGGTTTAACAAATAAAAGTTAATAAAATTTCAGTAAGTCCAATACTAGTTTATTGGTTTTGCTTCTGTTATATTTTTAGAAAAAGAGGTTGTGAGAATAAGCAGGGATCTGTAATCCTTAAGAAAAAGAACTCTTTTTACTGTACTGAAACAGTGAGCTAATCATGTGTCTAAAGAAAAAAAAGTCAAAAAAAAAAAAAAGAAAGAAAAAAAAAGTCATCCAAACCAAACATCTTAGAGTTCTGGCAAGAATTCTTTACCTTAGGCAACTAAAATAATGATCTACCTTAATTTAAGAAAGTTTCTCAATCTTAAGTAACATTTGCCACTATAAATTATATGGTTGTTTTATTACAAGTGTGGTTCCCATGAGACAGAATATAGGCAAACCACCAAAAACATAATATGAGGGATTCCTAAGCCAGAATAACTATGGTGAAAAGATGTATGTGTGCCCGTAAGGCAAATGATATCTTATTGACATATGTACACATCCTGTGTTACCTCTAAATTAAAAAAAAAAAATGAGACTGGTAATGAGTAGGGATAATGATTTTCTTACCTCAGGGAGTCCTGAGGAAGAAGGGGGCTGGGACAGGTGCAAAGAACAGCTCAGAAGGGAAAAATGAAGAGATATCATAGCTTAGAATCTATCGGATCTCTAAAACCTTTTAGAATGTCTAAGATTTCTATGAATATTTAAGACCTAATATTTCATTAGAAATCAAATAACTGGATCCTAAGAGGAAGATCTAGAATTACTGACCCATAAAGAATGAGTTTAAAACTCAAACAAAAAGGCAGAAATTTTTTAAAGCTCCCATATCCTTTAGAGAAGTCATTGCATTTACTTGATAAATCAACACTCTACAGATTTTATTATTTCTCTCATTTTAAAGATGAGGTTCTGCCACTGTTCTAATGTTAACCCTCTTCTCATAATAGAGAAAGAAATCACTTACTTACAAAGCCAAAGTTGAATATGTGAATTGGCTTTTCTGCTGCCACCATCTTTCTGCTACAGTCACGCCATCTCCTCTTACCCCCCGCCACTTTTTTGTCAGAATTGGAGCTGCTTTACTTGTTCTTCCGTAAAAGTAAAATCAGTCATGAACGTTTCAAAATGTCATTCACTTTCCAGATTTCTGACACTCCAATTTGCTTTAGCCTCTTCCTAAGAAATATTGCTTAGATTGATTACCGTGTTCAACTTTTCTGTAAGATTTGTGGAAGTGGAAAAATTACACAGCCCCAGGCAGGGCCTAATGTACTTACCTGCAGCAGTGATGGGGAGCCCGTTTTCTGGTAGCTGACTCCCAGTCTTTCCATGGCACCCACAGGTGGGCCTAGTCAAGTTCTCTATATCCCTTCTTTTTTTTTTTTTTTTTTTTGGACACAGGCTCAAAGGTGTCATCTTGCTTTTCTCTCTTTCTGATTCCCAGTTACTCCTTTCATCCCCCCTTATGCTTGGCTCTGGAATTAAATGCTGTTTTTAGATTTTCATCTAAAGGTCCCCTTTCTGGGGACCCTAGAGGAAAAAAAGCCCCCTTTGTTTTAAAGACTATAATACAAAACCTGCAGGAATTTGGATTTAAAGTTACATAAATTATGAACATGAATATGTAACAATGACCATAAAATACAGTCATAGCAAAATCTGATCTATATAGTTCTCCACTTCTTTCTGAGATGGTAAATACATGAAAGTTTCTGTTGGACACCTGTTCAACACTTACTTTGAAGGGTAAGGTTCAACTATGCCTTACCATTATCCAACCTGTGTCAACCACCACATCTTACCCATGTACCATTTGTTGCCTCCAATGACTTCCTACCACCACTCGCTTCTGGCCTTTGTTGTCATAGTGGGGTTTGATGAATGCTTCCCTCCAGATCAGTCCATCATAACACACTAACGATAAACATCAACACATACCAGTTGTCTCCTTGCTACAGGAGGAATAATACTTCCCTGAAGAAATGCAGATTCTGAGACAACAATTTCCCACACTGATCTTGCCAGAAAAGATTGTATTTGTGATATTTTCTCATAGCTCCTAGTCCTTATAGGGTAGAGACAAGTGAATAATACCATCTGGGTACAGCCGAATAAGCTATTTTGCTGCTTCAAATTAAATCTATAGTCATACATTTAGATAAATCATTTGCATAACATCCCTTCCTTTAGAGAAGATGATAAAATAGACAGTATTTATCAATACTGTCATGAATAAAAATGTAAGAAGCAATATATCGCAAGAAGTTTTTGTTCTATATTGTTTTTCATTTATAGGTTTAGAAATGTGCTACAAACTTAGTATCTCTTCTTAAGTATTTTTTTTAAAGTCTAACAGATTTCTTGACCATTCTGATTTAACCCCATCCATTTTGTCTTTGCAACTGTTTCCTGTTTGTCCAACATCTCCCTTCTTTATTTAACCCTCAAAATAAAGATAAACTTACATGAAAAATTATAATTAATCATGCATCCATTTTCCTTAACAAACTTAATTCTCTCCCCGCCCCAACCCTGGAAATAAGTAAGTCATAAGAAATCTTTTTTTAATTATCATAGTTTTAAATGAAGAAACCAAATTTTAAGGATGCACGATTACAAAGCCATAAGTTATGAACAGAACTTGGTTGAAGAAGAATTATTCAGTTTACTATTTTTGATCATTCCTTCTCTGAATTCTAAGTGAATGCTAAGCTATATTTATGTGTGTTCCTGGATTTCACCACTAATGTGGCATGCAACAAATTGAAATAGTAAAGTTACACTCAGAATCTTTGCTTTGTTTCATCCATACGTATCTCAGGAACAATAATCACTTATCATCAAAGGTAGAAAATTATTTCCTAAAAGAAAACACTAAAAAGCTGCCAACTAGGGGCTTTTGATATATATATACCTTTGATATATATTACCTTTGATTTATTAAATGACGCTAATTATATTTTCTTTCAGAATTGGCTTACTTTACTTTTTTTAAGATTTTTATTTATTTATTTGAGAAAGAGAGAGAATGTTTGAAGGGGGAGGGAGCTAAAGGCCCCCTTTAAAATCAATCAATCAAATTTCTTCAGACCAATGAGGGGCTTTTATTAGCAACACAGCTGAAATGTCTATTAATCTCTCAGAAAAATATACAGGAAGTTTCCAGTTTATATATAGGTTGGTTTCCCTAAACGTCACTAATAAGCCATTTGGAATTGAGAACACATGTCACTTAGAAAAGCAATGTTAAAAACAACTGTTAGGTTTTCAGATTATTCATTGATTTGCCAAATACATATTAAGATCCTACTGTGTGTCAGAAACTAGTGTAAGCACTGAGGAATGAGACAGAGAAGCTAAGAGAAAGGTGTGAGAAAGACTACCCCCAAGAGACTTCAGAGAAGCATGACCCTGCAGAAGTTCTAGCCTCCAGAACCATGAGAAAATAGATTTCTGTTGTTTTAAGCCATTCGTTTCATTGTGATTTGTTATGTCAGCCTTAGGAATCTAATACTGTGGTATTTGAGAAAACAGGGAAGCTCTCTTTCTCCAAAGTTTCCTTTCTCATCAGACAATGTAGGACATTTTAACTCTCTAGTCCATGCTCCTGCTCAAAATAATCCTCCAAACCATCCCCTGGCCCCCAGCAATTTCAAGCTTCAGATGAGCTCTACCTGCATCTGCCTATGACCCATGGTCCCCTTTCTCTCACCAGCTGAATACAGCTTTAAAAGAGGTACTTGCCCCGTCAAGAAAGTGATCTTCCCCAAATCACCTTTGCTCAAGTCACTCTTACCTAATAATGAAGCAGAAAGAAGCTATCATCCACGGAGTTGTCCCCCTGCGAAAATGAGGGAGGGATATATAACGCTTCTCTTTGAATAATTTCACCTTCCCCAAAGAGAGTAACGATGGGAGCCAAAATGATCTATTTAGAAACCTTGGCCCCATGAAAGTACTAGGTCAAGAAAGAAATTCAGAAAAATAAAAATTAAGTAGGAAAATTTTCTCTATCCAGGGAATTTTCTTTATAACCAGAGGCATGATTATGGGGATGAAAGAACAGAAGTTTTTTGATGTTCATGAACCATCAGATAATCATGTTTTTTCCCTGTCATGAACTGCCTGCAAATCCATTCCTTCATAAGAGGGTTAAGGAAAGAGGGGTAAGGAAAGCAGACTTGTTCTTGTGTACTAAAGTCAATAAATCGGGTGTTTATACCATGGGATTGTATGAAATAATTTGTAATTACAGAGTGAGTAAATTGGAGCCATGCAATTACTTCTTTCAGCACCTTTGCCTTAACATAACTTAATAGCATTGTGTTTTGGTCTATCCACCATTTTTCAGCACTCTTAGCTAAATTTATTTTATTTAATAATTATTTACCTGATTTTCTTAAAGGAGTTGAATAGCAAATAATAATAGTAGAAATAATAACAACTGTCAGAGGACTCCTTTTGCAATTTATGTATTAAATACCTTTCCTGACTAAGTGCTCTTTGTCCTTTGAGTCTTGGCTCAGGCAGAATCTCTCCCAGGAATCTCTATATGACTGCCCATTCTCATCCTCAGTATGAAGGTAGGAAGAGACTTTTAGGGCTTAAAGTGTCACTCATGCTCTTCTCAAAACACCAGCTATGTTTTTCTGTCTTCGCCCTTTTGCCAGTATTGTAATGATCAGTTTACTTAACCCTCTTGCCAACTATAGTGCATATATTCTTTGTTTTATTCAGATTTTTCTTTTTCCGGGGCACCTGGGTGGCTCAGTTGTTAAGCATCTGCCTTCGGCTCAGGTCATGATCCCGGGGTCCTGAGATCGAGCCCCACACTGGACTCCTTGCTCAGGGAGAAGCCTGCTTCTCCCTCTCCCACTCCCCCTCTCCCACTCCCCCTGCTTGTGTTCCTGCTCTCGCTATCTCTCTCTCTGTCAAAATAAATAAATAAAATCTTAAAAAAAATCATTTTTCTTTTTCCTTTCCTTCTTTCTACAACAAATGAGTTAAAATATGGGTTCAATGAACCATAGCATTTGATGCATACTTATTAGATATACAGTTCTCTATTGGGTGGTCCCATTTTCTGGTCCCTGAGATGGACACTAGAAACACTGTGATGAAAGGGTAGAGAGAATGTCTCAGCCTTTCTAGAGCTTATGTTGAAGATGAGGGAGAAATCAGAAATAAATAAATAAGCAAGATCATTTGAGATGTTAATTAGAATTATGAATATAAGAAACAGGGCAAAGTAATAGGAAGTAACTGACAAAGCTTGCATAGGAAGGTTTTTCTGAGAGAGTGAGACTTGTATCCCAATGATTTAGTTACTTCTTGGGTAATTATTTTTAAGGAATAAATAAAACTTTTATTTGTTGTTGAAATAAAAAGTAAATGTAAAGTGCCATACTTCTCCTGAGTGAAGTTAATGATTTATTTGACTTAGGAATCAAAGAATAGATAGCAGTCAGGGCCATTGACAATGGCTGTGTAGTATGTGGTCCTTGCAAAGGTACCTGGCCGATGGGTGGATGATGGCTAAAGTCAGACCAATTTCAGCTCACAAAGCCACGCAACACGTAGAGGCTCAGGCACCCACACAGGGCTCAGTCAGCTGGCAAGGAAAAGCAGACTTTTTTTTTTTTTAACCCTGTCCAGGGAAATCACCTTTTCCTAATTCTTTCAGAAGGGTGCATCTTTAAATTTACACAAAGAATCCATAGGTTGGGACATCTGGGTGCTTCAGCAGGTTAAGGTCTGCCTTCGGTTCAGATCATGATCCCAGGGTCCTGGATGGAGCCCCTTATCAGGCTCCTTGCTCAGCGGGGAGCCTGCTTCTCCCTCTGCCTGCCGCTCCCCCTGCTTGTGCTCTCTCTCTGACAAACAAAAAAAATCTTAAAAAAAAAAAAGGAGAACCCATAGGTAATATCAATTGCTCTGATAACCTTGATAGCCCTACTGATTTTAAGCTGTAATTTAGTCAGAAAGGGACTCAAAGGATTATTCTTGGGTCATTCAGTATAAACATGATAGTCCACAATTATTTTCTCACTTTATTATACTTGGAATTTACCAAAATTGAAAGTGATCCCTTTTTGAGGAACAGCATAATTTTGGCTCTTTTATGATAAGCTGGAGGGAAGAATTTCAGGTTCTCAAGGAATCTGGAGACCAGTGAAGAGGGCTCTTTAATTTCCTATTTAAAATACCATACAACATTTAGAGAGTATCACATTGATTCTAGCTCCGATGCAATAATATGTAAATGTACGTTGATTATTAGAGTTTTTTATTTTAATAAGTCCAAGTATAGCTGTATCCTCTCCTATACACACACTCTTCTTCTTTGGGTGATTGACAGAGTAGCTTTATTTGTAGTTGGGCATGAATTTGAAAGATACCACCGGTTTTATAACTTCTCTTAGTACAGAAATGACTGGCAGTAGCAACATCCAATCAGATTTCCATACTTTGTTTAAGGTGAATTCAAAAACGAGGTCCCTCTGTTCATTAGAAGCAATTTTTTTAGAGATTTTATTTATTTATTTTAGAGAGAGAGACAGCAAGAGCTGGAGGGGCAGAGGGAGAGAGAGAGAGAAAATCTCAAGTAGACTCCACACTGAGCGCAGAGCCTTATAATGGGGCTCAATCCCCGGACCCTGAGATCATGACCTGAGCCAAAACCAAGAGTCTGACACTTCATGGACTGAGCCACCCAGGCGCCCCTGTTAAGTAGCAACTTTAAGCAGCAAACCAGCACAGGTTTTATACAAAAATTGTCTCACAGGAATTATATATCACACATTTCATTTGTACTGATAGGATATTTATCTTTATGAGAAGAAAAATAAAAGCACACCTCACAAGAAATGTATTGAGAACAACTTTTACGACCTTTAAAACCCTTACATTTTAAGACTTCTCAGCTTTATTGAAGTGCAATATAGTGGGTGTAGAGCCACAAGGGAAAGAGAATGCCCTTGTACCCACTAAGAACAGCTTCTCTGTTTGCTATAATCCTGTGGGACTCATGAATTCAATCAGAGCCATATGCTCTGGGGAGCTCTCTCTCAGGCATCGAGCAAAAACTGAGCTACAGACATGTGTACAAGCTCCTTCTAGGAAGATACTGGTGACTGGGAGCAGGCTAGAGGGAGCTAGCTGGGAAGATGTCTGCCAGTTTCCCCAGGGTCCAGGGTGGACCAGAGCCAACCCCCAAATGACCATAATAGCTTTCGAAGTATGCAGATAGACCTCTATCAGGGAAAGCCTGGGGTGTGTGTGTGTGTGTGTGTGTGTGTGTGTGCATTTTTGCCTGTTCCCTCTGCCCTGAGCCCCGAAGGGAGAGCTGCTGTGAGTGCTTAGGTACTTTTAACAACTGCTACTTTATTTGTGAATCTCGTGAACCCAGGCACTGGTTTTCAGAGCTAGGTGGAGACCTGTACCTTAGGTGGGAGCCTTAAATGTCGGAGTATTACATGTGGGTTCCAAACCCTTTGCTCTTCAGGGTGAAGCTGGGAGTTGCGAGTTCCCTCCTAATTTTATGGCTCTCTGCCAGGGGTGGCATTTAAGGTGAGACTCTGTCTCAACTTTTCCTACCCTTTCAATGTGGATATTTTCTCATTTGCCTGATGTATCAGCCACTTTCTGAATTTCTTTCAGAAGTAATTTCTCCTTGTGTAGTTATATTTTCAGTGTGTCCGTGGGAGGAGGGAAGTTCAAGAGCTTTCCACCTCATTCAACACTCCTTCACAATTTCTTATTTATATCCTTTTCCCTAAGGGAGAGTTAAAAAAAAATCATTAGGTCAGTGGGGATTATAACTGTAAGTGGAACTTAACTAAGAATTTCTTGGAAACATGGAATCATTAATAAAATTACTAGTTATCTTATTGCTTCTTGCACATATACACATAAAAAGCAATAAATCAATAAATCAGGATAAAACAAAACCAATTAAAATATGAATTTAATTTAGATATAAAATCTAATGTAAACTGTTATCTAAGAAACATCCAAATAAATCAATAACCTCTATTATATTTTTGGTTACATGTACAAAAAGTAGACATCTTTCTTAATGAGGGTTCTAGTATGTATGTAGGCAACAAGATAGATATCACCTTATCTAGATTTGGCTACATGAACCAAAGATCTCAATCTTAACAAAATATATGTACATCTGTTGGACAATAGAGATTATATTTTAAAAATTTAAAGTACCATTTTATTTAGCATATTTTCTTTTCGATAATGGTTGTCACAAAACCTTTTTTTAAGTTATTTCAACTTGTTTGTTTTACTAGCCTTCCAGGAAATAGGAGATATGTAAGTAAATCAAATTAATAATTACATGCTTCCATTTCTTTTCATTATTGAAAGACTTAATTGAAATATATTAACCTCTGTGTTTATTTTCTTATAGAAAGCCATGTGTTTTAATGCCTAATAAATTGTCTTTCCCCTGCATCCTGACTCTGTTAGCAGTGAGCCAATCCTTTTGAGAGTATACATTCACACATATAATCATTGTTTTTCTAGGAAATTAATAGTCAAGGTTATGGATGTTTAAAATGCTTTTTAAAGTTATTGAAATACAAAGTTAACTTATACTTTTGATATGAATTCACCTAACTACCACCGTTGAAATGAAGAATGTCATCTATTTATTTTCAAAGAAACTTGTTTCTGAAGCATATAACTTCCTTTTCTGCCAGCCTCATGAAAAGGCAAACTCTCCTTTGTGTTTCTCTGATACAGGAAAGCTCTGTGCAGCTGAACGGTGGTAGTTGCATCAGTTGCTCAGTGTCCTGGGTTGGCCATTCACTTGAAAGTTTTACAACCTGGTTTCAGCAAGGGGTAAATTGATCATATTGTTTCAGTCCTTTAGCTCTTGAAGGTGGGGGATTTGTGGCAGAAACCTGTCTAAATCAAAGTCATTATACCTTCACTTTATTAGTCTCACCAAATCCCCTTTACTTGCCTGGTTCTCACACCAAGGAATTCTTTTGAGTTATGAATAAAATTTTTATTTGCCTTTCCCACAACTTACCTCCAAGCATCCCTCTAATTATCTTGTTTCCTTCCCCAGAGAACAACCTGTTCATAATTAATGTTAATTTTATTTTGGAAAGATTCATTTATCTTTTGTTAATCAATGAGTGTTACACAAAAACAGTGGAAAATTATTTCCTGTGTATTCATCATCGGAATGTTAACCAAGGTGCTCTAGGGGATTATATATTCACTTCTGATGTCATAAGTGTTTTTCTGGATATTTTATTTCCTGGACAATTTGTGCTTTTCTGTTATGGTAAAAGATAGTTACAGTTTAAGTTAGTGATTTTTCTGCAACAAACATTTTTGAATTAGACTAAAGATGGAATGATATGCTGATTTTGATCCATATGGGTTTATGTAATTGTGTTATATATCTCTGATCTTATTTTTTTTAATAAAGATTTTATTTATTTATTTGACAGAGAGAGAGCGAGAGCAGGAACACCAGCAGGGGGAGTGGGAGAGGGAGAAGCAGGCTTCCCGTGGAGCAGGGAGCCCAATTTGGGACTCCATCCCAGGACCCTGGGATCATGACCTGAGCCAAAGGCAGATGCTTAACGACTGAGCCACCCAGGAGCCTCTGATCTTATTATCTTTTGATAACTGTATTAAACAGCAGTCATATTAAAAGGCAGGATATGTTGATTTTAGATTCAGTAGAAAGCAATACTACATGATTTTAATGGAAATGATCTACTTCAGAACTCAACTATATTGATTGATAATTACCTTGAATAAAATAATCAGATCATTTTAAACATTTGCTGTCATTTAATTGGAATTAAAGTGAAAACTTCAAGGAATTTTGTTGTACTCTAGTTATTGTATCTGGATGTGCAATATAAATTAACCAAGTTGTCAAAAAATATTATTATCTGCTGAATTTAAATTTTGCTTTCTTGATTAAGATTTCATCTCAAATAATTTTCCCTAACTTCCCCAAAATAAATCACTCCAACTATTAAACTAGTTTAATATATTTGAATCAGAACATAGTTTTGGAAGCAAAAGAGTATGTTATTACTGAAATAGAATTCTGCTACTATAGAGCAAATTATGTTCAGTCTCTACTGATACCTTTTCCAGTTGAATCACTTGAAATGCTGTGTCAATTGCTAACAAAGGCTTATTGATAAAAACTAATAAAGAGCTCAGTCTGACTTTCTTCTTCTCTCCTAAAAAAGCTACTGAAGGCCATCTAAAAGGTGTTATACAGCTAATTTTTCAGTCAGCCAACATTCTTTGTCTCATGTTTCTTGGCCTCTGGAAAATAACTGTGTCTAAAATATTCGTACTGGGCGCCTGGTTGGCTCAGATAGTCAAGCGTCTGCCTTCAGCTCAGGTCATGATCCCAGGGTCCTGGGATCGAGTCCCGCATCGGGCTCCCTGCTCGGCGGGGAGCCTGCTTCTCCCTCTGCTTCTCTCTCTCTCTCTCTCCGTCTCTCATGAATAAATAAATAAAATCTTTAAAAAATAAATAAATAAATAAAATATTCATACTGAGTTGAAATTTCTATTGTGCTTTATTTATATAAAGTACAAACCATATGCCGCCCCAGTTTTATTCATCGTTGAAAAATTAACTGTTTTTGCAAGTTCAACAAAAAACACAAAAGATTCTAAAATGTGCTACTTTAAGACAATTTAGCTGCATAAATTGTCTTTCCAAGTCTCTCAAACTTAATAACAAAGTTAAAAGAATAGAAAGAGCTTAAAATTGGGCCTGGAGAATATCAAATTATTATTCTAGTCCTCACTGAATGGCTGAGTTAAAATATTGGTAATATTTTGAGAGCTGAACAAATAACAGATGAATGTAATTGATATTATAAAGCCTCTGGCTAAATAGCTCTCATTACTGGCTAGAACTAAATAAGAGAAATATTTCAAACTCTGCTATGTCTTTTCTAACTTACTTTATTTTCTTCTCCTTCTCCTTTTGAATAGTATAATTAGCCTATTAGGTAAGAAATTACCATTAGTTTGGAAAAGAAAAATATATATTTGATCTATTAATTAACATCAAGAATTCAATACAGGATTCAAAAAGTGAAGTTTTAAATTCTAATAGAGTAACATAGTAGGGATGATAATGTTGTAAAGAAACTCAGGAGTAGGAGTGCCTGGGTGGCTCAGTTGGTTAAGTGTCTGCCTTGGGCTTAGGTCTTGATCTCAGGGTCCTGGGATAGAGCTCCCCATCAGGCTCCCTGCTCAGTGGGGAGCCTGCTTCTCCCTCTCCCTCTGCAGCTCCCCTTGCTTGTGCTCTCTCTCTCTTTCACATTCTCTCTCTCAAATAAATAAATAAAATATTTAAAAAAACACCCTCAGGGTAGAATAAGGGGACATTAAGAAAAACCAGGGCATCAAATATTATGAAGAAAGAGACAAAAGCACAATTTTATAAGAAGAAAAGCTATTAGAGACTCGAGTGGTTGTTCGGAATGAAATCCATGTTCCACCTCTAGCTTCCCCTGTCCCTAACTAAAATGAGATTTCTGTCTCAGTATTTAAGATAGCATAAAGAAATACAATCTTGACCCAGCTGATGAATGAAAAAACACTTGGATAAAAAATGTGTTGTAGTAGTTGACTGGATAACTCTACCAATCCTTCTGGTTTCGGTCTATAAACCACTTCTCTGATGTCTATCCTGACTCACCAAACTTGCTTATGTACCACCCCATTGTGCTCTCCAGAAAGATTCTACCTACACTTATCACAGTATTGTAATTGGGTTTACTTGTCAGTCTCCCCACAGTCTCTCTTTCATGATCATATTCTTTTAACTACCATTTAGCACATAGTAGTCATTTAGTAAATACAAAAATCAAAGAAAGGAGGAAAAAATGAGAGAAGGAAGGAAAAACATAGGGAAGGAAAGAAGAGAGGAAAGAGATGGCGGAAAGCATTACATTCAGTGAAAGAGACTCTACAGGGAAGGGGAAGATCATCTTCCTTTCCTAAGCGTCCACATGGTACATAACGGGTCATCTGCCTGCCAAGACAAGCAGTGGCAACAGCATAGAACAGGTGTTTCAGCCATTGTATCTTCAATTTCCCTGCAATAAGAAACAGTTCAGGAAGCAGAAATCTGGGGGTGGGGTGGGGGACCAGACATAGTTGCAGCTGAAAGACAAAACCAAGCCCCATTATTCTCTATAATCTCTGTAAGAGAATAATCCTCTTGCAATGTATACACACACTTATTGAATGCCTGTATTTATTGTTTTGTAAGGATATCTTCATATGCTGATACTTCAGTGAAGATACTAGTGAGAAACCCACTTCCCAGTGTGTGAAGAGAAAGAAAGAAATTATTCACACTCTTGTGTGAATAATTACAGAAGATATAGAGTTGGACCAAATTAATTAAATTGAATGGTGGCAATTCCAAACCATTTCAACAAAACTGATAGTCACCTGATAATATTTTTCATATCACAAAAATTATATGGAAATCAATCCATAGGATAATTAGTGGGTAGTTACTTCTACCCAGTTATTTACAAAAATCTACATATGTCATATACTTTACATTAGAGTTGGGGATATCTATATATTTTTATTTTTAGTATTTCAAATTTTATTTTCCCATTAATTAAAAGGACTATAACTCAAAAAATGCTCTATTCACTTTGTACTAACTCATTATTCCATTTGTTGTAACCACTGGTTCATATCCATTGGTGTATCTTTTTAAAGCTACAGCATGGTCATATGTCAAGACCATAAAGATGGTCATATGTCAAAATAACCTTAACATTTTTATATAAAATTGGAAAATCAGCACAATCATGAATGAAATAATTTTAAAAGTAAATCATTCCACAGTTTATATATTTGTATACAGCCTAATTAGTAAACCACATCAAAAGGGAGTCAGACACATGTGGAAAAGCTCTCTGCATTGTGCTGAAGAGAAATGTTCTGCTAATCGTAGTTTCGAAATGAAAATGTAAGGCATAGCCCAGAGAGCAAGAGTCATGCAACAACGTGACTGTAATATAACTAACTCAAGTAGGAGGGAAAAAGAAAGGGAAAACTCCACATGTATGAGTCCAGTTTGTTTTCCAGAGATAGAAACTTGGATGCCAGGCTTGCCAGTTTAAGGAAACATTCTGACATTTGGCAATCTCATTTATTAATTGTCGGAATTTTAGAAAGTGTAATAATTTATATATTTAGATATAGTTTATGACTTTCCACCAAATACAGAAAACATTGAGTTAGGACCACTTTTCAAAAGGAACACTAAAGTTTAATGAGGGGTGGAGTAATTGTAGTACGGGATGTATTTTTAATTCACTTTTGGAACAGTATCTTGGATACAAGAGAAAGAATGTTCTTTAATGGAATTAAGATCAGCAAAGCCTATTTCCAGCTTAACTTTAACCCATATAGTAAATAATTTAAGCCAGCAATTTTGTATACTTCTTTGACACATTTGTCATAATTGTAGCTTTGTTACATTGTACAACAAATTTAGACAGGAATTTGGGTAGGTACTTTTACTTGCTAAAATTATACTAGCTGAACAGGTAAATGCTTGGCCAAATTCTAGGTCCTTAGATTCAAGAATTTATGTAGTAAAATAGCTTTTAATTAGAGGAAATAGATTAAAACACATTTTCAATGGAATTAGAATAATAGTGCTTAATTTCACCACTGACAAGAAAATCCTAAATGAAGTTTAAATATTTTAAGGAATGGTAGACATTTTTTCCATGAGAATAATTTAGGTAACCAGAATAAGACATGAATTTACATTTACAAATAAATTATGTTTATGATATTATCCTTAATAATTAGCTGGAACTTCATAAAAATATGTTTTTAAATTTTCTCTTAAACTATGCTGAATTACGACATACACATACTAGTAACATTGATATGCAATTAATTTCACAATAGATAAGAGGTATACATTATTTTCACTGAATGTAAAGTTGCAAATTACTTCAAAGTTTATCAAATTAAATATTTCTAAATAACTTGAATCTGGTATTTTATTTCCTAATCTGAATCTGGCAAATACAGAATTCTTTAGGTAGTATATGCTTTAATTCTTATAAGACATTTGATAGTACATAGTATATTAACATATTAAAACACAATTCTTAGAAAAATATGTATAAATCCAGATCTGTTGCAAATGAAACTAAAGTTTTGCATGTCTTATCTAATTTAGATAATCAATTGGCAAATATGGAAACAAATGTTTTGCTTACTAAATTGATAATTTTGACAGTTCTGATATTTGAGTAAGTTAGGCATTTCATCACAGAATGACAAGATTTCGTCGCAGAACTTATTAGATTAATTTAGTAATAGCTATAGCAATAATAAAAGTCTACATTTTAATGATGTCTATGATTTCAAGCCAGGTATAGATTAGATAAATCTGTATATAGGCAAAGAAATACAAAATAAATTAACAGAGGGAGACAACATTTTGTTGTAAATTTTGACAATTTTGTGTTTATTTAACTATATTGCATTTATAAATGAAAATATTCTGATATATTTCATCAAAAGGTGGTTATCCTTAATAAAATATAACCTAATATGACCAGTTTACATTTTATACAAAAAAAAACTTTAAATCATAGGTCATGTCAGTATGTGATCAAAAAAAAATATACCAAGATTGATTCATTTGTCTTGTCTCAAAAAGTGATAACAATTACCAACAAATTGGTTTATTGGAAGGAACTGCTGATCATGAAAGTGGCCAGGATGCAAACCCCGTCCTCTGGTTTCCTTCCATTTGTCTATGTAGTATAGTCATTGTTGCACCTAAGAAATGTTAGAGAGAGAAAAAAACTAACTAGAAAAATGCAGCTGTAAGTTACTAAATCTCAATTTACTGAAGCCATACAGCTAAATTTCTAGGACAGTAACAGGCAATGTAATACAATGTAATAGGTATTACCAAGCATCTACTAAATATAATGACTATCTGAACCTATTTGAATACCCAGTGTGATGGGGAACTCATCATATTGCAAGTGAGTTTCTATACTTTTAATTATTACTAATGGGTCTTTACTTCCACGACTTGGACAGAAATATTGTTGGAACATGCTGAAACCTCAACAGATGTCCAGTTAGAAATAGTGAAAAGTTGGAATTGGGAGGTGTTAGGCCTTGGGAAACTGATGTTGCTGAAAGGAATGACATTCATAATTGACAGGCAATAAAGCAAATCACATGTATGTCTAAAGATATGCATTGAATATGGGCTGATTCAAGAAGTTGTATTAAAGAAAATATTTTTCCTTTAATTTCAACTGTTTTATTAAGGTGTAACTTCAAAAACAGTAATAAGCACATATTTTATTTGTAATGAGTTTTAACTAATGTATACACCCATGTAGTCAACACCCAGTTAAGATACAGAACGTTCCTTCTTGCTAATTTCCAGTCAGATCTCCCTGCTCCCACTGCTGAGTCAATCATGATTTATTTCACCAGAGAAACATCTTGCTTGTTCTTGAACTGTATATACATGCAATTAAAGAGTATGTACCCTTTCTGTCTGGCTTCTTTTATTCAAAATTATGTTGGTGTTATTTATTCATATTGTTGCATGTATCAGCAGTTCAAACATCTTTAATGCTCAGTTGTGTTCCATTGTATGAATATATTGCAATTTATCCATTTCCAGTTGATAAGTATTTGGAAGGTTTTCAGGGTTTTTAAATTTATTATGAATAATAATGCTATGAGCATTCTTTTTCTTTAAATTTTTATTATGTTATGTTAGTCACCGTACAGTTCATCATTAGTTTTTGTTGTAGTGTTCCATGATTCATTGTTTGCATGTAACACCCAGTGCTCATTATAACACGTGCCCTCAATACCCATCACCCCTTCCTGTTCCCCTCTGAAATCCTCAGATTGTTTCCCAGAGTCCATAGTCTCTCATGGTTTGTCTCCCCCTCTGGAGGGAAGATGCTATGAGCATTCTTATACAAGTCCTTTTATGAATGTAAGATTCCATTTTTTGTGTGTAAATTCGTAGAATTGTTAGGAATTTTTTTAACTTTTCAAGAAACTAGACAACTCTTTTCCAAAGTAGTTGCACCATTTTATGCTCCCATTATCAAGACTTTGATATGAATTCTTTATCATTATCAAGTATGAATTCATTATCAAGTTTGTGCTGATATTTGGAAAATATCCCTTCTCCTATGCTTCCATAAATGTTTAATAATGTTACCAGGAATAGGATATGACCTTGAAATTTTCTTTGTGAAAAAGTTTTTATGTGTCAACTTATTTTTTAACAGATATAGGGCTACTGTATTGTTTTCCTATTTCTTCTTGTGAAAGAAATCTACTGAGAAATTCAAAAATCATATTTTCCTGATAGCCGCTAAAATAGAAATTTGAAAAGTAAAGGTGTTAAATTTACAGATGACCTACTTCTTTTTCTTTTCTTATTATTTAATTATTTTTATTTTAGTATAGTTGACACACAATGTTACATTAGTTTCACATGTACAAGATAGTGATTTGACAAGCTTATATGTTATGCTATATTCACAAGTGTAGCTACCACCTGTCACCATACAACACTATTAAACAAATTTAAAAATAAATAAAAAGGGGAATTTATTGGCCCACTCAAGTTAAATGTCTAAGGTTATACCAGTACCAGGGCTTCAAATTCTATTACTAGGACCTACTCTAAAAATGTCTTAATTCTGTTCTCTTTCATGTTGGCTTCTGTCAAAGATTTAATACAAAGACAATAACTTCTCAGAGTCAAGTACAGTTAGGATGGAAAGGGAGAAACCCAAGTATCTTTTACTACAGTTTAAATATCCTGTAAGTGTCATTGGACAAAATTAGGGCACATAATTATCCTTAAGCCAGTCACGATGCCCATACCCAGAGTATGTCATTGAGTCAACCGCATACAAAGCACAGTGAATTGGGACTGTGGAAGGGGTAATTCAAAAGTAATTCAAAAGAGAGAATAGATGCTAGGTGCCCTGCAAAACTACTAGGAGGGTATGAAATTGCTCAGAGCTCATCGCAAGCATTCCAGACACTTAATAGAAAAATGCTAGGCTCACTATCCCAGAATGCATTCAGCATTCAAGCAGAAATTCTCAGTACAGTTTCTGACTTAAACAAGACATGTTTAGAAACTGGGTGGAATTGGAGAATGCAGGAAGTGACACAGTGAGTTTGTAAATAGTTTCCTCTGAGTCTCCTTCATCAAGCATGTATAAAATATGTTCTCTAGAGTTACATAAGAAAAGCCTAATGTTTATTTCATTTAGAATTCTTTAGGTTAGGCAAATATTTTACTCTGAAATCTCTTTCATATAAAGCTAAACTTCATTAACTTTTATGGGAATCTCTTGTATGTTATGGTTTCCAAATATATTCCTTCTTAAAGAACTGTGTATTATTCTAGATGTGGTCTTATAAGTACAGAGTAAAGCAAAACTCTTGCCTGCATTTCTGGACACTGTATCCATGCTAATTAGGTAGTTTTGTTGGCATCTTTAATATGTCATTGACACACTGTATTTGTAGTTGACCAAAACCCTTTAAGTCTTTCCTATATTACTCTTATTTTGTTGCACCTTTCTGATATTAGTCTTGTAAAGCCATATATATATATATATATATATATATATATATATATATATATATGGCCATATATATATATATATGTATGATTTGTTGTTTTACTTTACTTTACCTTCCGGCTTTATTTCTATTCTAAATTTCACCTATTCAGATTTTGTCCCCTGTAGTTTTAACCACTTGGGATTATCTTGCACTCAATCTTTCCAATTTTGCATATCACCATTATTCCTGGTGTTTTCTCACCAATAAATTTCAATTAACATGTTATCTGTGTCCAACTCTAATTGTTACTGTGTGTCTTGGACGTGATACAGAACATTCATGTAGACTTAACACTGTTGGGATCTGGCCATTAAGTTCATCTGAGTATTTTATTGTCAAAAATAGCTTGAACTTACTATATGTTACAGACCTAGCTCCAAGAACTCTCTGTGTTGCTTTACCTAATCATCAAAATAACCTCTAAGGAGTAATGTTATCATTCCTATTTTGCAGATTAGAAAACTGAGTCACAGAAAGTTTATGTAAATTTCCCAAAATCATACCACTAGTGAGTAGCTGAGCCAAGATTCTAAGGTAGACTGCCTCCTGAGCCTGGGCTCTTCACTTCTCATCATTTTCCCTCACCAGTCATCCCTGCAAGAATATGAGACAATCTCTCAAAAGGCCATATTGAAATTCATGAGAATTCTGGAACCCAAATCGGAATCACTAGAATTGTCACTATTTTCCCAATTGATTATAATTCGTCGTGACTGCAAAGAAATGAGTAGAGACGAATATTCACTAAACCATGTGCTGCTGCTATAAGCCTAATGGTGACCCACAGGACATTCCAGTTACAGACTTACCCTTTATTATCACCTAACTTTTAGCTGCATTTGTCATACAAGAACCTCCATTCTATTGTAAGCTGGATAAGCCAAATTTATTATATAAAATCTTAAACCAAGTCTATGATCTTGTTTTTGCTACAATACTGATATCAATATTTGTTTAACCATTTCAGGTCCAAGGTTCCTTTGACCTTTCCTACTATTTCTGCTCCCAAGAGATCTACCTCACAATTCTGTTCTTATATTCCTAAATCAAGAATTCCCTGAGGCACCTGCGTGGCTCAGTTGGTTGAGGGTCTGACTCTTGGTTTTGGATCAGGTCATGATCTCAGGGTCATGGGATCAAGCCCTGCATCAGACTCTGCACTCAGCAGGGCATCTGCTTGGGATCCTCTCTCCCTCTGTCCCTCTCCCTGCTCACATACTCTCTCTCTCTCTCTTAAATAAAATAAATAAATCTTAAAAAAAATAAAAAAATAAAATAAAAGGATTCCCACCAGCCTTGGAGATTCTTCCTTTCATCTCACACTTGCCCCAGCTGGTGAAATTCTCTTCACATTCTACCTCCATACGTAAAAGAAGTTTTACCTAGAGCTGTTATTCTTAGTAGTAATTACCAATACTATGCCTCTAAGGACCCAGAAAGAATATGTACTCAGGGTTCTTGAAGTCTGAAAATTTAATCAAGGCATTGATAATGAAACAAAGAGGAAAATAAATTTGTGTCATCGAAACTATATGGCAACAAATCTAAAGACCTGTATACTGAAATTCTGCTTATTATGAGTTCTCCTCATCTATTTTGATTTGTGTTCCTTTCTCTTCTTCTCTCTATGTCCATACATAATCAAGTTAGCTAGACCTTGTTTTATTTGTAATTCTATTGGTAAAAGCATCAGAAACTCAATTAAAATCAGTTCAGAAAAAAAAAGGAAAGATCACCAGCTTGCTTCAGAAACCCAGAACAACAAAAAAGCCAGAGACTGTGCTAACACTAAAGCAATTAGGGAACCCTAATTCCACCATAGCCCAGTTTTTCTCTTTCTCACATTTCCTCCTCTCTCTTTTACTTTTCTTCTTTTTTCTTTTTTGGTTCCTCTGTGGGTTGGCTTTATCCTATCAAAGCCTTAGGATATTGGAGGCTTGGACCTGGCAACTCTGGAATCTCATTCATTTCACCATCAGAGACTAATTGCCCCTTTTTCTTTAATTACAAAAATCCTTGGGGGAAATATGCTGACTGCCCTGACCTAAATCTATGTCCATCCCTGTGGATAATGGATTCGGTTTCCATGATGAAAATTTCCCAACACTACCTCAGAATGGAGTGGAGGAAAAGCTATTCCCACCAAAAAGTGGAGAGGTTTTTTTCTGGAATAAAGGAGAGTTTTTTCGAAAGACAACTGTTGCCCAAGGCCTGCTCTCTTGTCTTTATCACTTTATTTTCCCCTTCTAATCCACAGTAATGCAGAGGTTCCTCCCTTATGCTGTATTCTCTATACTGACACGAGAAAAATAACCTTTCCTACTCTGGACTTTATCTGCAAAGTAGGCATCTTGCACTATCAAGATCTTTGCACTATCTTTCATTCAAGTCCCAAAGCACGCATTCTTTCCATTTTTTACTGAGCTCATAATGTTCACGGACAAATAAAATCCCTGCCAAGAAACTACCCATGGCTACTTATAACCTACCTAGATACACCTAAATATTCAAAATAGACATAGCTTAGGCTCTGGCTTTGGAATTTTTACCACATAAAATTAAAAGATTATGTAGCATTCCCATACATTAAAATGTCAGTTTGAGGAATTTAAAAAGGATTAGGTATAAACCACATAATCAGTCGAGTATATGAATCACCTGTGTTGCTTTGCTAGTTCAAATGAAATGAAGATTAAAGTTATTTCAAAAAGTTAATTACTTTTAAGTTGATCCAAGACCATGGGTTACACCCCTAACTCTCACAACTGGTCAAAACATCATGGATGGAAAACAGAAATGTTTCAATTTATTTAACTTTATAAGAGAAGCAACAGAAAGTTTTCCTTTAATATATTAAAACCCCAGTTCTCCATGTCATTTTCTCTACACATTTGTAATTTGCCATGAGTTATGATGTCATAAATGTTTTATACTAGCAAAAATGACAGTATCAAATTTATAAATAATTGCCTTTTCAGTAACTCTATGTGAATTTCAGTTCATCCCATACTGTCATACATTATTCTCATTTACATCTGTCCAATATTCTTCCTTGGATGGAAGGGAAGCTAGTGACCTTACAGTGAGCACATCCAATTAAAACCACTGTAGCATATTTAGTAGGGATGGATCTGACCTGGTTTGCATCTGGAAAAGAGCATATTGTGAACAGTAACAAACTAGGAAGCAGGGAGACAATCTGAGGGTTGCTATAGTAATTCTGCAGAGAAGGAGGAAGCTAAGACCAGACACAGCAGAAAGGTAATTAAAAGATAATTATATCCTGCCACTTTACTAAATTCCTGTATGAGTTCTAGCAGTTTTGGGGTGGAGTCTTTTGGGTTTTCCACATAAAGTATCATATCATCTGCAAACAGTGAGCGTTTGACTTCTTCTTTGCCAATTTGGACGCCTTTTATTTCTTTTTGTTGTCTGATTGCTGTGGCTAGGACTTCTAATACTAGTTGAATAGCAGTGGTGATAGTGGACATCCCTGCCGTGTTTCTGACCTTAGGGGGAAGCTCTCAGTTTTTCCCCATTGAGGATGATATTTGCTGTCGATTTTTCATAGATGGCTTTTATGATATTGAGGTATGTACCCTCTATCCCTATACTCTGAAGAGTTTTGATCAAGAAACGATGCTGTACTTTGTCAAATGCTTTTCCTGCGTCCCCGTTTTTTTGTTTTTTTGTTTTTTTGTTTTTTAGCGGAAGCACTGTGTTTAATAAGAGAGGGGGCCAGTGGCCGAGTAATTCCGAGTCCTGTGGAAGAGTCACCGGCTACCTGCCAGGGCCCAGATTTAAACTCCAGGAGGCAGCAATCTAGGCCTGGGGACCGGCACCTAGCCCCCATTGCTTCCATTAGGTGGGTAACTCGGGGGCGTCTCAGCCCTCCCGGTGCCACGGCGCCCTGGAAGCGGGAGACTGGACTATTGCCCTGGCCCCACCCGGTTTCACTGTCCCTGGCTCCGCCCCCCTTACATTTAATCCTCTCCTGGCTGGAGTGTGACGGAAGCAGAGGACAGAGGAGCAAGGTGGCAGGGGGTTAGTGCAGAGAGCGGAGGCCACAGTCGGTGGCGGACCGGTGGCGGACCGGCCGCCACCACCTTGCAGAAACGCACCCTCTGTAAGTCGGTGATCTCCGCGGTCTCCTGGCCCTCAGTACCCGCCTCTGGAGCTGCCTCAGACCCTTCCTCTTAAGCTTGCTGGGTTCTTGGAAGGCTGGGCCCACTCTCAAGGGAGGCAGGGGCTGGCTGGTCACCTCCGTTGGGACTTCCGGTGCGGCTTCGGGGAGGGCTTCCGGTGGGCTCAGCCTCTTGGAATTCATGGCCTTGGGCTGGTTCTTGTTCCTCCTCATCAGCCTCTTCTTCCTCGACCTCCTCTTCCTCCTCCTCACTCATGTCTTCCCACTCCTCATCCTCCCCCTCGTCCTCTTCCCTCAGGTCCTCCCCCCCCACGTCCTCCTCCCCTCATCCTCAGGGGGCCGGTGGGCCGGAGGAGCTGGGGTCTCCGGCGGCTGCGTGGGCGTCTCCTCAGGTGGGGCGGGCTGTGGGGTCTCTGGGGCTGGGGGCACTGCGTCCTTCCTCTCCCAGCGGTTATCATGGTCACTGTAGGCAGGAGGGGCCGCCTTGGTCTGGGGTCGACTACTCTTCCTCCTCCTGCGGCTGACCTCAGCTTTGTGCTGGGACAGGAACTCCCTGAAAGTGGGGGGCTTGGGGGGCCAAGTCCAGGCCTGGTCATCATAGCGGTGGGATGGTTCAAGGGCAGCAGCTGGGCCATCCTTGAACATGCTGTCACTCTTCTCAGCATCCCACTCCTGCCGCCACTGGCTGGTGGGCTTGCGGTGTCTCTGCAGCCACTCCTGGTCGATCTTCTCCCTCTCCTGCTTCCAGTGCAGATACTCTGACCGCTCGCGGCCCGTCATGGACAGCATCATGTCATCAGCGCCACCCAGGCCGGCCGGCGGCCCTGCTGCTCCTGCTCCAGGCCGCAGCGCACCCACTCGAAGTCCCGCCCCTCCCCCCCAGTTGCACCCATGCCCTCTCCGGCTCCTCCAGGGGCCGGCTACGTCTCCGGGGGTCGTCCAGGAAGTTCCGCACCAGGTTGGGCTCCAGCACACCTTCCCGCTGGTTTCACTCCTACTCTGCAATCTTCTCCATCTCCTTGTTCATCTTCTGGATATTCTGCCGGCGCCGCTCTGTCGGCAGCTGAGGCTGCTGATTGATTTGTGGATGTTGACCCAACCTTGTAGCCCAGGAATAAATCCCACTTGGTCATGGTGAATAATCCTTTTAATGTACTGTTGGATCCTATTGGCTAGTATTTTGGTGAGAATTTTGCATCCATGTTCATCAAGGATATTGGTCTGTAAATCTCCTTTTTGATGGGGTCTTTGTCTGGCTTTGGGATCAAGGTAATGTTGGCCTCATCAAATGAGTTTGGAAGTTTTCCTTCCATTTCTATTTTTTAGAACAGTTTCAGAAGAATAGGTATTAATTCTTCTTTAAATGTTTGATAGAATTCCCCTGGGAAGCCATCTGGCCCTGGGCTTTTGTTTCTTGGGAGATTTTTGATGACTGCTTCAATTTCCTTCATGGTTCTGGGTCTGTCCAGGTTTTCTATTTCTTCCTGGTTCAGTTTTGGTAGTTGATACAGCTCTAGGAATGCATCCATTTCTTCCAGGTTATCTAATTTGCTGGCATAGAGTTGCTCGTAATATGTTCTTATAATTGTTTGTATTTCTTTGGTGTTGGTTGTGATCTCTCCTCTTTCATTCATGATTTTATTTATTTGGGTCATTTTTCTTTTTGATAAGTCTGGCCAGGGGTTTATCAATCTTGTTAATTCTTTCAAAGAACCAGCTCCTAGTTTCATTGATCTGTTTTACTGTTCTTTTGGTTTCTATTTCATTGATTTCTGCTCTGATCTTTATTATTTCTCTTCTCCTGCTGGGTTTAGGCTTTATTTGCTGTTCTTTCTCCAGCTCCTTTAGGTGTAGGATTAGGTTATGTATTTGAGACCTTTCTTATTTCTTGAGAAAGGCTTGTATTGCTATACACTTTCCTCTTAGGACTGCCTTTGCTGCATCCCAGAGAATTTGAACAGTTGTGTTTTAAAATCAATGCATAAAAAACAGTGGCATTCCTATACACCAAAAACAAGACAGAAGAAAGAGAAATTAAGAAGTCAATCCCATTTACAATTGCACCCAAAACCATAAGATACCTAGGAATAAATCTAACCAAAGAGACAAAGAATCTGTCCTCAGAAAACCATAAAATACTCATGAAAGAAATTGAGGAATTCACAAAGAAATGGAAAAACATTCCATGCTTGGATTGGAAGAACAAATATTGTGAAGACGTCAATGCTACCTAGAGAAATCTACACATTTAACGCAATCCCTATCAAAATACCATCCACTTTTTTCAAAGAAATAGAACAAATAATCCTAAAATTTGTATGGAACCAGAAAAGACCCCGAATAGCCAGAGGAATGTTGAAAAAGAAAAGCAAAGCTGGTGGCATCACCATTCCAGACTTCAAGCTCTATTACAAAGCTGTCATCATCAAGACAGTATGGTAGTGGCACAGAAACAGACACATAGATCAATGGAACAGAATAGAGAGCCCAGCCAGAAATGGGCCCTCAACTCTATGGTCAACTAATCTTCAACAAAGCAGGAAAGAATGTCCAATGGACAAAAGACAGTCTCTTCAACAATTGGTGTTGGGAAAATTGGACAGCCACATGCGGAAGAATGAAACTGGACCACTTCCTTACACCACACACAAAAATAAATTCAAAATGGTTGAAAGACCTAAATGTGAGACAGGAGTCCATCAAAATCCTAAAGGAGAACACAGGCAGCAACCTCTTCGACCTCAGCCACAGAACTTCTTCCTAGAAACATTGCCAAAGGCAAGGGAAGGAAGGGCAAAAATGAACTCTTGGGACTTCATCAAGATGAAAAGCTTTTGCACAGCAAAAGAAACAGTCAACAAAACCAAAAGACAACCGACAGTAAAGGAGAAGATATTTGCAAATGACATATCAGATAAAGGGCTAGTATCCAAAATTTATAAAAAAAACTTATCAAACTCAACACCCAAAGAACAAATAATCCAATCAAGAAATGGGCAGTTGACATGAATAGACATTTTTCCAAAGACATCCAAATGGCCAACAGACACATGAAAAAGTGCTCAACATCACTTGGCATCAGGGAAATCCAAATCAAAACCTCAATGAAATACCACCTCACACCAGTCAAAATGGCTAAAATTAACAAGTCAGGAAATGACAGATGTTGGCGGGGATGTGGAGAAAGGGGAACACTCCTACACTGTTGGTGGGAATACAAGCTGGTGCAGCCACTCTGGAAAACAGTATGGAGGTTCCTCAAAAAGTTGAAAATAGGCTACCCTACTACCCAGCAATTGCAGTACTGGGTATTTACCCCAAAGATACAAATGTAGGGATCCGAAGTGGTATGTCCACCCTGATCTTTATAATAGCAATGTCCACAATAGCTAAACTGTGGAAAGAGCCAAGATGTCCATTGACAGATGAATGGATAAAGAAGAGGTGGTATATATATACAATGGAATATATGCAGCCATCAAAATGAATGAAATCCTGCCATTTGCAATGACACTGATGGAACTAGAGGGTATTATGCTGAGCGAAATAAGTCAATCAGAGAAAGACATGTATCATATGATCTCACTGATATGTGGAATTCTTAATCTCAGGAAACAAACTGAGGGTTGCTGGAGTGGTGGGGGATGGGAGGGATGGGGTGTCTGGGTGATAGACATTGGGGAGGGTATGTGCTATGGTGAGCGCTGTGAATTGTGTAAGACTGTTGAATCACAGACCTGTACCTCAAACCAATATTGCATTATATGTTAAAAAGAAGAAGAAGAAGGAGAAGGAGAAGGAGAAGAAGAAGAAGATAGCAAGAAGGGAAAAATGTAGGGGAGGCAATCAGAGGGGGAGACAAACCATGAGAGACTATGGACTCTGAGAAACAAACTGAGGGTTCTAGAGGGAGGGGGTCAGGGGATGGGTTAGCCTGGTGATGGGTATTAAAGAGGGCATGTACTGAATGGAGCACTGGGTGTTATACGCAAACAATGAATCATGGAGCACTACATCAAAAACTAATGATGTAATGTATGGTGATTAACATAACATAATAAAATTTTAAAAAATGGCCAAAAAAAAGAATTAAAAGGTAATACAATTTAGAATACAAGTTGAGAAGATACAACACAAGTCATATAGCCAGGCCACTTTTAAAAATCACTCAGAGAAACTCACTTTAGATAATAAGGAATTAAATATTTACCATAGAGGTACCCTGTGCAGGACAATTTTGTGAATACTGCTGATATTTTTACAAACAAACAATGAAATTTCCTGCTGTTATGAAGTTCACATTCCAGGTGGGAGTGTAAAGAAAACAGACAATAGTAATAAGTACAATTTCTACTACATTTAATACTGATAAATACTGTAGGGAATAATAAAACAAGGAAGGTGTTAGAGGTATCTGAGAACTGAAAATGTCGATGTTACTAAAAAAGACCTCGCTGAGAAAGTGGGTCTGGGATCAAAGTCCTGACGGAAGTAAAGGAGCCAAGTAAGTATACAGGAAAGAGAATTTCTAGCAAAGGAAATATCTGTGCAAGACAGTGGTGTTTCCTGGGATGGCAACATGACTATAGAAGAGTAAAGGAAATGAGAGTAGCAGAAGATGAGATCAGAGATATCTGGGAGTTGCAGGGTCTAGGTCACAGAGGGCCTTGTAAATAAATCATGGCAAGACTTGGGTTTTTATTCACAATAAGAGGGAAAAGCACTGGAATCATTTGACCCAGGAGTGGCATGATCTGATTTACTTTTAACAGAATTGCTCTGGCTGTTATACTGACTTATAGGAGGAAGGAAAGACAAGGAAAAACAAGGGTGGAAGGAGGCTCACCAATTAGGTGAAATAAGTTGGAATAAGCCACTGAGGGATGATGGTGGATTAGACCAGGAAGATAGCACTGGGGTGGTGAGAAGTGGGTGGATTCTGAATATACTTTGAAGGCAAACTTAATGGGATCTTCCAATGGACCAGGTAAAGGGATAAAGCAAAGATATGGGTAAAGAATTCTGCCAATGATCTTGGATTAAGCAATTGGAAAACAGGAGTCAGGCCATGATTCTGCCCATTATAAATATGTATCATTTGTAATGTGAGAATCAAGCAAATCATTTCTGAAAACTATACTGGAATTATTCAACTATACCTTTTAGACAGTATTATTCAAAATCTATGAAGAATATGATTGACAGAGAAAAAGTAATGAGATCTGGATGGAAAATATGACACGTAGGCCACTACCTGAATTTTTCCTCTTTTAATTGTGACATAATAAACAGATCATTTACCTTGCTTTTGTTGTCTAGGGTAAGGATATAAATTTGATTAATAATAATTCTTATTTTCTCAGGAGGCTACATTAATTTATGAACATGTAAAAAACGTTACAATAATTTAAATAGAAAAATAATATAATATTTTTATTAATATTGTATATTATTACATAATATTATAGAATATTCATCTACATATACTTTAAATAAATTTTTCCTAGCACATTCTTTTATTATCTCTCATATAACCACAACTTTGAAACATCATTTTCTATAGTGTCAATATAAAGATAATTTAGTCTTTCCTCTAGTTAAATTTTTTTTATAGATTGAGAATTTAGAAAAAATTATTTGCAATTTTGATCATCAGATGTTTTTAATTCCACTATGTTGTAATAAAATAGTTTTAACATTTTGAAACTCTGCTGGTCTTTTTTATTTTTATTTTTTTTCAGTGTCTGGCTTTCCATTTGAATACTTCCTCTTTGTTATACTTCAATTTCAGCAAAATGATTAATTCTGAAAAAAATGTAAAAAATTAATCTGAAATTAGGGCCCGCCCCAGAGCACTTAAAAGTGCATACTTAGACTATCTTGTGTTGCACTGAGCTACTCAATCATGAAAACAAATTACTCTTATGTTACGTATTTTGAATTATTGACAAATGTGTAGGAGTGTTATCACCAGAACACTTGTTTCTTCAGGCTCTTTACTGCACTGGTATCGGTTTTACACATCATTTTATCTGAAACTTCTAGACAAAATGTGTTAGATATTCCCTATACATAAAACTTGAGGCTTCCCGATGTAGTCAGGATTTGTAGTGCTGCTATGAGTCTGCATCTACCCTACAAACAGGAATTCTGAGAAGCCCCAGTTGGCACAATTCCCTTCAACAAATAGGATGCACATATAATTGTATTTGCTGCTGAAGTGAATATATTAGGAACAAGAGGACTTCTGTTTTGGGAAGGCTTTGAAACAACTAAAATCTACTGCTTAATATTTTGCACATAGAATGACTAGAAGAATTTTCTGCAGACTAGTTCTGAATCTGGTTCTTTATATTTCAAACCTGCTTCTTCTCCACTACCCACATAAAGGTAGGAGACATCGGGCACACTCGTATTGCCATGTTACCCCTGGCATGCACTTTTGTGAGTCAATATGGTAAGTGATGGAAGTCTTTCTGGAGGCCATTCTAACTGTAGCTAGCAATAACTTAATTATACACAAAAGAAACTATAAATCAAATAATAGTATACTACTGAACCAAATTAACTATCAGTTCAACTCAATTTCCCTTTGTCCAGATCCAAAAAAATGCCTGTGACTACTCCAAAGCCAACCATCAAAAGGGAAGTGTGTCAAAAACAAGGTCCAAATAGTATGATCTATGAAACTGTAAGTATATTAGGCATCAGATATACTGACATATAATTGTAATACATAAAAAAATGTGAGTTCACACACAGATGAACTCAGCACTTGTAGCAGTGCTATGGGTTTATGCCCCCAAATATGAGAATTTTGATAAAATGTATTTTGTATAATTCCATATAAGAGGGGGAAAAGATGGTACACTTATAATTCTAATAGTGAACATGTAGAAAATATTATACTTTGATTATGTTTGGCCCTGTATCTCATGATGCCAGGTGAATCTTGAATGCCCAATTTGTATTCAGATAAAGTATAAAACTATAAATGTTACAACACGACATCTTTTCACAACATGTGGCATCCTAGGTATTAAACTCAAATGTCGTTCTCCTTTTATCCGTAAATAGTCTCAGAATCCAGATGAAATCAATGTAAAATAACATATTTCAAACTATTTTTAGTAATTTGGTGGAAATGAATTTAAATATTTATGAAGATAGAATTTATTTTTAAGTATATTGTTCACAGGCCTCTTTTATAAAACCAGAGCTTATAGGAAGATGTCAATCAAGGATCATAATTCTATTCACTATCATTTATTAAACCCTAAGCAGAACTATTTTCTATGAAAGGATGTTTTATGTTATGTTCAACTGCCAAGTGAAATAAACTGACTTAAAAATTGCCAGCCATATCTGTTTCTGGTAGTAGGCATATAGGAATTAATTTGAGCTGGTCCCCTTTATTCAAAGCAAAGCATTATAGAGCTTGACCCTTTTCCTTTTGAGGTTCAATATTATTAAAATATATTTGATGAAATTAGAAGACTTGACAGAGGTCAGCTTGCAAATATGGCCAGCAGGTACTCATGAAGGGGGATTCATTGAAAGGGTGGAAAAATAGGGATTGTCGACCTAGGCTCAAAATCAATTCCTAGAACACTGTGTGGTTGAGACAAGATCCCCCTTCTGGCCTACCCATGCTGGCACTACCCAGCTTTTCTTTAGGAAAATGGTTATATATATACTTAAGCATGTTAGGTCATGTGAAATTGAACTGTTACTTTAGAAGTCTAACTCTTCTTTATCATGGAGTAACTATTGGTAATCATAGTATGGGGTATGGTGGGTGAGAGAACTTTTCTAACCTACTGTGACCCAGTCCCAGAGAAACTGCTGCAGACCAGCAAATAGAAAGAATACCTAGTTCTCTACAGGTTTACTTGTTCTCGGTGTATAGTTCTTACTGTGTAGCTATTATCACAATAAAACAGGATTCTCTAACAACTTATATGGGCTTTCTGGCTTTCTATCCCTCAGCAATAATAATCAATTTTTGTCTCAAGGCAGGAAAAAGAATATAGGCAAAGAAATAAAGCTATTCTCTCGACCTGTGAACCGGAGCCTGGGATGATTTAATTTGAATGATCTCATATTGTGCTATTCTAAGCTGGAGTTGCATAGAACATTTAGAACAAACTCTGAGCCCCGCTTTGGACAACGAATGCTATGGTTTCACTTGATATGGCAGTGCCCTACACTAAGTATTTCAGATAATTTTGTTTCTAAAGTTGATGGAATTCTTTAAATTATCTGATAAGTAGCCAGATGGGTATCTGAAGGTTGGTATATTTAACTGGTATATTTAAATTATTTCCGTATTGCTCTTGATTAAATAATGAATACCGATATAAATTAAATTTGTAAGCCATCATGAAATGACATAGAGTACAGATGAGATTATCTAGAGAGAGAGAGAGAGAGAGTGTGTGTGTGTGTGTGTGTGTGTGTGTGTGAGAAAAGAAGAGACAAAAATGATGAACATGTAAACAACAAATTTCAAGAGCTGGACTGAGTTAGAACAGCTGCTAATTAAACTGAGAAAGGGTAGATTGAGAAGGAGACCAAACTATAAGAGAAATCCGGACAATAGAGGGATGATGGAATTTTGGGAAGGAGGAAGTAGTCAAATTGGCCGGATTTGACACCTAGAATGCCAAAGCCACTGGTGATTTGCCAAGAGAGTGTGATGAAATGTTAAGGATTGAAATCCAGAGTAGAGTGAGAAGTAGGATGGAAGTTAGAGATGAGGAAAAGAGGCAGTAATTTGGGCTCTGGATGTATAATCTATAATCTGTGTGTGTGTGTGTGTATGTTAATATATATAATAATGGTTAAATGAAAAAAATGTCTTTAGAATTGAAAAGATCTGAGCTTGAAACTTGGGACTGATACTTATTAGCTGGATGACTTTGGGTTGCCTCAGGGTTATTATTTCTTAAATAGAGACATTAATGCTTTTTTCACAAAGTGCCTTTAGAGAATAAATTGAATATCATGCATACACTCTTTAGCCAATTATAAGTACTTAATAAATGGTAGCTATTGATACCATTAAAAAGTAGCTTAGATCATCCCTCATAATTAATTTAATTATTACTAATTATATTACTCAAGATGATGATAATGATAATTCTACTACTAATAAATGTGACTGAGAGATGATCTCTACTAATTAGATGGCTAATTGATGGCTAACTTGGAAATTAGTTAACTTAAGCATTAAGGAATTTATTGGAAGAGAGAAGAGAGTGTTGTGTAGTTTACAAAATTAAAGAAACTGGATGCTGAAATCAAGCAGGAGTTGCAGGAGTCCAGGCATGGTCAAGATGCCAAAGGCTGTCACAGAAGCCACCTTTTCAGGACATGGCAGCCCAGTCAGCCAGCTAGACCTTCCCTGCCTCCTCCCCGCACCTGCTGCTGTGAATCTGCATTTTCCCCTCTGCTGTTACCGCTCCAGGGCTGTTCGGCCTCCTGTGATTGACATTTTGGACCAAACTTTGATTTGCATGGCTTTCTGGTAAAGGGTATGATGCTTAGTGGCATCTCTGGCCATTGTCCATTAATCGTTGGTATCACTTCTTGAGCCTTGGCATCAAAAATGACTCCAGACTTTATAAAAGGACCCAGCTGAAAACCACTGTGGTTTGCAGATATCTCTAAAAGTGACTTTACTCTTCCAAAATTCAAATATAGGACAGGGCATCCACTTCATTATACCTGGGTCCTACAACCAGGCTGTACCCACTAGGAGCTTAAAGTAAAATAATATTGCCCCAATTTAATTTTCCTTGTAGGAGATAGCTGACTCCCACTTTAGATTCCCCTGTTACCTATGATTTGTGTTAAAATATTGCTCCACAAAAACAACAAATATCCATAGAGCCTCCTACGTGCCAAATATTATGCTAGACCCATTTATAGTGATTTATAATCTTTACAACACTTTAAGGCAAATATTGTTTGAATTATTTTATTGATGCACAAAATGAAGTTTCTAAGACTGTTTCTAAGATGCCTGCCATCGCTCAGCTAAAATCCGAGTTTGTCTGATGCAGATGTTCATTATCCTCTATCAGATCAAATTCAACTGCAATTTATAACAATTCCACCTCAAGTTACTATCTTTTTTTAAATTTTGTTTACTACTTTGAGCAAATGGTTTTTAATTATGTTAAACTATAACATCTCCATTGTGGAAATTCTCCCACATGGTGTTTACTGCGGTAAATCACTGCAGGATGGTTTTTGACTTATTATCTCTATTCAATAAACAAAAGACACTGCCTATATTTCTCATTCCAAATTCTCTTTCTAGTGTCTCCCAAGTTGAAGCTTAGTGTCATGCATTAAAAAAAAAAAAAAAAAAAAAACAGGTCTGAAAACTCCTTGAAAATGTTTTTCAGATGGCATCTAGGTAAAAATTCCAATTCTGTTTCCTTTTTACCTAAGAGAGTTCATTTTTACTTCCTAATTGCCTATAGCCTTGCCAACTCGGGATTTCTCCTCCAAACTAGTAATCTAGAAGCAGTCAAATTAAGGAAATCCCAACATGGAAGTGTGGAATCCAACATGGATCGCAGCATGGAAGCATACAGACTACACAATTAGTATATTTTGAGGATATTGCCCAATTGGTCCATGTATTTTTGGCTATGATGACTCAGAGTCCCGCAGTATTTATTTGTATAAATGTAGTTGAGTGGCCCTTTGTTGATGACTTATTTTTCTGCGACTTGGTATCTTACTGTCTGTAAGTATCTTATTGTCTTAGTCCATATAACAAAATATCATAGACTGGGTATGCTAAACAAGCATTGATTTCTCACAGTTCTGGAGGCTAGGAGGTCCAAGATCAAGAAGGCAACAGAGTCAGTGTCTGGGAAAAGCTTGCTTTCAGGTCGTAAGTAGCCTTCTCTTTGTACTAACATTGCAAGAGGGAAAAGGGAGCTCTCTGGGGTCTCTTTTGTAAGGGTAGCAATACCATTCGTGAAGGCTCACCCTCATGACCTAATCACCTCCTGCCTCCTAATACCATCACAGTGGAGCTTAGGATTTCAACATATGAAGATTCAGGATAACCATTCAGTCCATTGCATTTATTTTCCTTTATATTTCCTCCTTTCCGCCTACATACATTTGTTAATTGACTCATTTTTTTCCCTCAAATTTTTGAGTCATTTATAGGTGTTTGGCTTCAATAAATACAAACTACCACATACAAACATGCAAAAATTGCCAAACGTTTAATACAGTTTTGTTACCAATAAATGTTTTTGACTGCACGCCCATCTACTTTCCAGAAACCTTACAGGATCCATCATTGATAATGATCATTTTTGGACTTAAAAATCTGTTGCTGTTATTATGACCCACATCCTTTCATTCTCCGGTGAATATCATGTTTTTGAAGTTTTATCTTTCAGATAAGAAGAATGTGAGAGGCTGGCAAAAGAGAGGTTTAATCTCAATGGATTTCACTCTCTTTCCCGCAGTATATCCATAGCGACCAAGGTGCCAGAAACTAAGGGTAACATAATGATATTAATAGCCATCCTTAATTGAGTGTATACCAGGTTACATGTGCTGAGCAAAATGCTTTATAGGCCTTATTCATATATTATTCAAAACTACTAGGATATCACTTTACTTTTACTCTCTTTTTATAGCTGAGGAGTTCGAGTTATGATAAAATTGAATATGTAGGGGCGCCTGGGTGGCTCAGATGGTTAAGCGTCTGCCTTCGGCTCAGGTCATGATCCCAGGGTCCTGGGATCGAGCCCCACGTCGGGCTCCTGGCTCAGCGGGAGCCTGCTTCTCCCTCTGCCTCTCTCCCTGCTCATGCTCTCTCTCTCTCTCTGTATCTCTGTGTCTCAAATGAATAAAAATAAAATCTTAAAAAAAAAAAAAAATTGAATATGTAGTAGTAGGTCAGTACCAGGCCTGCATTCTAACTATTGCTTCGTAGTTCAAGAGTCTAATTTACATTCTTGTTACAGAAGTGTTGTGTGGGAGATGGTTAGCAAACGGTCAGTGGTATGATTTCGACTAAAGGAACAAAAGGAGTTCAGATAAGTGCAATCTCAGTAGGAATTTATTTATGTTTGTGTTTATTTATGTATGTAATATATGTATATGTATGTAGGCAGTTAACAATCATGAAAAACACTTGCTGTTCGAAGACTTTTACAAACATAACTCGTTTGGTTCTCATACTAGTTTTCTGAAGATGGTTTAATTATTATCATCATTTGAGAAGTGAGGAAAATGAGACATAGAGAAGAGAATACATTGTCTAAGTCACATTGCTAAAAAGTGGCAGAACTGGAATTCCAAACCCGGTGATCTGGCTCCCGTAGTCTTGCCCTTAATTGATATTCTGTACTGATAGGTGTAGAAGGAGTCCCATCCATTCTCACGTCCTCAATTCCTTTTACTAGGCTTAAGTGCCATGGTGAATCACTAAAACCAGTCCCTTGCATATCAGTTTTTCTTTCTCTACTTGGTGTCTTCCATCAACTTACAAATATGTTTTATTTCAAAAAATAAATACATTACTCCCATTCTTTTTTCCTTTTTTAAAATTTAAAATCAATTATTTACCATATAGTGTATTATTAGTTTCAGAGGTAGAGTTTAGTGGTTCATCAGTTACATAAAACACCCAGTGCTCATTCCATCAAGTGCCCGCCTTAATGTCCATCACCCACTTACCCCATTCCCCCACCTGCTTCCACTCCAGCAACTCTCAGTTTGCTTCCTGTAATTAAGAGTCTCTAATGGTTTGTCTCCCTCACTGATTTCATCTTATTTGATTTTTCCCTCCCTTCGCCTATGTTCATCTGTTTTGTTTCTTAAATTCCCCATATGAGTGAAATCATGTAATATTTGTCTTTCTCTGACTGACTTATTTCACTTAGCATAATACCCTTAGTTCCATCCATGCCGTTGCAAATGGTACGACTTCCTTCTTTTTGATGGCTGAATAGTATTCCATTGTGTGTATATGTATGTGTATATATGCGTGTATATATATATATATATACACACACACACACACACACACATATATATGTATGTATATCACATCTTTGTCCATTCATCAGTCGATGGACATCTGGGCTCTTTCCATAGTTTGGCTATTGTGAACAATGCTGCAATAAACATTGGAGTGCAGGTGCCTCTTGAAATCACTATGTTTGTATCCTTTGGATAAATACCTAGTAGTGCAATTGCCCCTACCTCTTCCCTAAGTTGCAAACATATGCATCTAACTGCTTATTCTACATCTGCATTTGAGTGTCTAATAAGCATGTCAACTGTAACAGGTTCAAAACTGAGTTCCTGTATTTTCCATCCTGAATCCTGTTCCCACTCCCCCTCCCTCACAGACAACATGCCCCCTCCACCCCAGCTCCCAAAATGCCCAATGTCAACCTATTCTCCCCGTAGTGGTCCATTTCAGTATATGGAAACTACATCATTCTTTATCTGATCTCTTTATCACATATCCCACAGAATATCTCATTTGTCTCAAAATATAGCCACAAATTCACTGCTTGTTATGGCTTTCCCACTTCCACCCTGATCCCCCCTGGATTTTGCAAGTTTCCTGATTGTATCTATATTTTTGCCACTCTAGTCTGTTTTCCACAGAGAAATTAGAGTTATCCTTTTAAAACATAGTTAGATCCTCTGTCGAAATTCTTCCATTGGTGTTTCCACTCAGTAAGAATAAAATTCTAGGGGTGCCTGGATGGCACAGTTGGTTAAGTGTCTGACTCTTGGTTTTCATTCATGTCATGATCTTGGGGTCATGAGATTGAGCCCCACGTTGGGCTCTGCGCTCAGGATGGGATCTGCTTAAGACTTTCTCTCCCTCTCCCTCTGCCCCTCCTCACCCCCTCTATCAGAGACACTGGCCACCCTATGGATGCCTGGCATTGAAGAGTACAATAGCTGCCAATATAGTTTAGGCCTTCCTCCTGCTCATGCTCTCTCTCTAGCTCTCTCTCTTTCTCTCAAATAAATAAATAAAATCTTTAAAAAAGAAAAAATATACTTGCTAAATTTCTCTCAATTGTGACTCCAATGGTGTCCACATAGAACTACACTGGATGCTTGTCAGTCAAATCATCATCAGTTTAATAGCTCAACATTTCAGAGAAGATGGTTTTGAAATTTTATTTAGAGAGTCAGTGATTATTTGATTTACTTTCTATCCAGTTACTAGCATTTACTCTTCTCAGCTTCTGAAGATTTTTTGATATCTCAGACCACATACTTAATATTGTACACATTCAGAAGAATCTGTCACTGTGCGTATAATTTGGCTATTTATCCTTTTCTAACTATGCTTTTTGGATGAAATAGAGTTTTTTTTTAAAGATTTTATTTATTTATTCATGAGAGACAGAGAGAGAGAGAGAGAGAGAGGGGCAGAAGGAGAAGCAGGCTCCCAAGGAGCAGGGAGCCCGATGTGGGACTCGATCCCAGGACCCTGAGATCATGACCTGAGCTGAAGGCAGACGCTTAACCATCTGAGCCACCCAGGCACCCCTGGATGAAATAGAGTTTTACATTTCACCACTGCCTAGAACATTTGAGGAGAGAATCAAAGTAGTCAAACTTCTCTTTTTCCTCTAACAACCTGTTTTCCCAAGTATCTTTCAGGTTACTTTGCTTCTCTGCTGGACTTGAAGGTAAGTCCTAATGTAGCTAATAATTGACACCATCACTATTGGAACTCCAGCTGATCCACCATCAAATCTTCCTTCTCTTCCTGATAGAACGCAGTTAGTTCACTTCTATTTTATTTTATTTATTTTATTTTTTGTGTAGGCCCCATGCCTAGCTTTGAGCCCAACACGGGGCTTGAACTCACGACCCTGAGATCAAGACCTGAGTTGAGATCAAGAGTCGGATGCTTAACTGACTGAGCTCCCAGACACCCTCAGGTAGTACATATTTTATCACAAGTTTCTTGGAATTCATTGTTGCTGGTTGGTATCTTTCCATTTGATTATCACTTTGCCATATGGTTAGCTAGTGCTGTTAAACCATTCACTATTATCAGGGAAAAGAAGCAAGGGCACCACTACTCCACTTCTGGTTTTGCTTCCCTGACCCCCTGTTTTCCTGCTGCCCACAGGCACTGTTCCTGTGAGTGTGTTCGTTCCTTTAGAATCAAGACAACAGGGGATTTTTTACATTGCAAGTTTGGCAAGAAGACCATTGGTTTAAAGTAAGGTTTTATTTTGGTCTCAGGTTTTTGTTTTTTAAACAATGCATACATTTATTTTTCCATATTCTTATGAGTTCTTGCCCAAAGCCCAGGAAATGGTATTTATGATATTTTAAATTAATACTGTGACTCTGATTCTTTGTGTAGATTGTACTCAAAGGTGTATATGTGTGTATTTTTACTCACCTTACATTAAATCTTTCCTCACAGTTAAATAATTATGGTAACTTTCAGGTAGAATAATTTTATAAGAATGTTTGGCAAGAACTCTGCCATTCACATCTTTTTCAGTACAAATTGTTGCTTTGTTGATCCCTTAGATGTGAAACCAAATTTCCTTTTAAAGTCTGCATATCATTCTGGAAATACAAATATAAAATAATGCCATAGGCAAGATCATGAGGCAAATGAAATATTTCTCTAACTGGATGCAAATGTATTCATGAAGAAAGTAACATTTACACCAGGAAATCACAGCAGAAGTCAGAACTTTCAGTGGGAAATTTCTTAATGGCTGTTTAGCTAGTCAGATAATAATCTTTCTCAAGGCCTGATGATATTCATAACTACACAGACCTTCTCCCTGAGAAAAATTTACTAAGAATTAAAAAAACAAAAATGTGTTTCTTTCCTGTGGAAATAAAATCACTTAAATTGTCATTTAAATCAGGGTTCTCAACAGTGGCACTATTGCTATTTGGACTAGACAATTCTTCGTTGGTGGAGGGAGGAGGCTTGCCTATACATGGCAAGGTGTTTACCAGCATCCCTGGTCTCTATCCCTAGGTGCTAGTAGCAAATCCCCTTAGTAGTGACAATCAAAAATATCTCCTGATGTAGCCAAATGTTGCCTGGGGGACAAAAGTGTCCCCAATAGAGAACCACAGATTTAAATATATGTCTGCCCTACTCTGCTCACATTATACTAAAGGTATTGATTTTTAAACCTGGGTGTTTTAGTCAGACAGTTTCTGGAAGTTTGTAGCATTTCTGAATGCTGAAATGCTAAATGAACTTCAAATGAAGTAATGCAAGTAGTCACTGAAGAAAGTGACCGTTCTTAGGTAGTAAGTCTATAGGAACAAAATAATAAATGTCTTCAGTTAATAGAGAGGAGATACTTGAGATAAGGATTTGTCTTTGCAACTCAGAAGTTGTATTAGGGACATGGGTGGAGGTTACAGTGAGAAAGATCGTGGAGGAATAGAATAACTAAATAATTAGTGTCTTGCTAACACAGCATTTTAATTTTCATCACTTCAGTTATTACTGAAGCTACACATTCTTAGTATCTGTCGATCATATCTTACATTGTGAATTACCAATTCATGTTTTTTTGTGAATTTTACTATTGTGGTATTTGTATCTTCTTATTAATTTATACTAACCTTTTGTTCAGAAAGGTCATTAACTTTTGTCTCCTACATGTAGTACATATATTATTGCTATGTTTTTAAAATCTTTCACTTCATTTTTGGCATTTTTTATACAGAGCTTTCATAAAAATTCCATGTACTCCAAACCATTCCTTTGTTGCTCTTGTTCCTCCATTTGTTTTTATGTCTACTAAGCTCTTTCCCATAATTAGAAAAATAAACACTCATCCATTTTTTAATCTGTTTTTAACTCGTTCAGTAATATTTGTATTCTATCTATAAATTCGAAAGGGCTTTTAATGTCAGGATAATGAATCTTGAAAAAAGAGAGAAAACAATGTAACTGAATTGTTAGATTGTCAGTAAGCTAATTAAAGTTTACCGAGTGCCTGAAGTATGCCTGACATAGTGTTGGGTGGTTTACAGGTTGTGTCATAAATTACCTTATTTAATATGCCATCATTATTTACAGTATCAGTATGCTTGGCTTATACATGAGGAAACTGAAGCCCACAATATGTAATAGTTTGATCAAAGATACACTGTTGTTAAGTAGTGGGGCAGAGATTTAGACTAGTTTTGCTTGACTTAAAGCTCATGCTGTTTCTGTTACAGCAAGAGTCTACAAGCAATAGAGAGTCTCTTGGACTTTTGAGTGGAAAATGACATGATCAGAACTGTACTTTAAGAAAATCAGGGGTGCCTGCGTGCCTCAGTTGGTAAAGCATCTCACTCTTGATTTCAGCTCAGGCCATGATCTCAGGAACATGTGGTATCAAGCCCTGGATGGGGCTCCATGCCCAGTGGGGAGTCTGCTTGAGATTCTCTCTCTCTGCTCCTTCCCTCACTTGTGTGCTCTCTCTCTCTCTAAAATAAATAAAATAAATCTTAAAAAAATAAAATCAATTTAGCGGTAGCTGACCTGGGAGTTTTTTGGGTTTTGTTTTGTTTTTGTTTTTTAAAGAAAAATGTGGAGGCTATTGAATAGACCAAGTCAAGAATAATGAAATTCTTGTATCTGAATGGAGTAGCAGGAAGTTGAAGAGGAAGAAAAGGGGAAGAGATATTATGGAGAGAGAATTGACAGGACAGAGTAACTGAATATTGAGGAAAGAAAATAAATGTGTTAAAGATGATTAAGAATTTTCTGACAAATTGACTTGAAAAATATATGAGTAGTTTTTCAAATATGAAATATTTCTAAGGAAGATTGTAAAGTCAGTTTTGGACATCCTAAGGGGCTAAATGAAGAAGGAAGGCCGTAGATGATGGTTTAAAGTGTAATATTGAACACTGGTTCAGGGAAAAAGAGTTGGACTTGAGTTATAAATGTGAGAATCATCTGCACTGAATAATAGAACCATGAGATCGCCAAGGGTAGGAGTTGAAATGAGAATCATGAACAGATTCTTAGGAAACGTTTATATTTAAGTGGTAGGAATAAAAAAAGAATATAGATACAAAAATAAAGGCGTGAGTAGAGAAGTAGAAAGGGACACAGAAAGTTTTTATGAAAAGAAAATCATCCGTTGCAAACATGGTAAATATTTGTAAATAGCATATGGTAATGTGAGTGTGTACCCACATCCCCTCACGCTAACCAGAGTCATGCATGGCTGCCCAAATTCCAGCTCCCAGCACCTGTATTACTTTGCCTGAGAACTTAAACCTGCGTTTCATGCCACAGGCATTATAATCCTATTGGACAATTTCCTGTCAACCCCAGCAGCCCTCAACTAATGAATGTGAATGAGTGTGCAAGTATTCCACTCCCTTGCTCCTTGAGCAAGATAACTGAGGCACATCTTCCACACGTGGTGATGGCACTTTCCCAGCATGGTTAACTTGAAGTTATTCTCAGGAGAAACTTGCCTGACAACAAAGCTTTATTGCCTGTCTTCTCTTTCATCACTGCCCTCATAGGGTTTCCTGGAATTATTTACGAAACAAACCTCTTGTGTCCTAAAATTCAAATCTGCTTCAGGATCTTCTTCTGGAAGAATTAAAATGAAAGGCAGAGCATGGTGAATGATATAGGACATTGGTCTTAGGGACAGAGAAGTCATCGCTGACGTCAGGGACAGCCCTCACAGATGAGTGGCTGATTAGTTGGGTAAAAGAAAACTAAGAAGGAGGGAATGCTTGAAGATGCCAGGTCATTTGAGGTGATGTAGGAGGGAAGTTGAGAGAAGGATTTGATTTTGGTCTGAGCCTAGAGTGAGATCGATCCTTGCTCCTCTGCCCAGAGTGTGGTGAAGGGGTAGGTGTTGAGGATCTGAGAAGAGTAATGAATTCTGGAATAAAATTCAGTTCTTATTGCTGCTGAGAATTACATGATAAGCCCTCGACCAAGGTTAAAAATATTTTAAGATAGTGTCAGGCAATAAAAAGAGCAATTTTTTTTTCAGTCAGGCCGACAAACCTGCATAGGAATTCTGGCCTGACCTCACTGTGTGAGCATGTTCATGGTATTTAACCTCTCTGGCCACACTTCCTACATCTGTGAAATGGGGATAAGATTCATCAATCAAGGATCTGTGGAAGAAATGCAACAACACGTAGATCTGCCTGGCTCATAGTAAATAGTGAATGTGAGCTGTTACCCCAGCTGAGGAACACGAAGAATCCAGTTAAAATTTGACTGCATGAGTTCAGAGTGGCAATATTCTGCTTGGTGTTATGTATCTTAAAAAAAAAAAATCAGAATGTTCGTCTCTATTACAGAAATCTTGAGATAAAAAATACCAATTTGTTCCAAGTTTTTCCTTTCCCAGGGGTTTTAACAGACTCCCAGGTCCTGTTTTGATAACCTACTACATTTGTCTAGGCATTCACTTAAAAAAGTAACAAAAATAATAGTCACTTCAGCCTCAGCTTTGTAGTTGTTTTACATGGGTATTATTTTTCAGACAATGAATGATATCTGATTATTCTGGGAAAATCAGATTTGACTTGAGGTTTCCTCCTCAGCTTTTATTTACAAATCAAAACAATGTACTGAATAACAAGTTGAAAAGAATCTTTCAAGCACATTGTTGTGTTTCCAGAGGAAGAAGCTACAACCTCAAGTGAACTTCCTTGTTCTTAATACATATTCTCTTTTTTTTAAGTTTTTCTCTCCTGCAAATAAATTTGTGCTTTAACATTTTTAACTTTATATGCTTTAACTTTATATGCTTTAACATTATTTTTATTATTAGAATTCATTAGAAGTGGATTACAGCAGGAAATACTATTTGACTATTATGTCTATAACTATGAATCCTGTGAGTTTTCCGTCTACTGTATCTCCTAAACAGCGTGGAAGGGAAATGGTCACATGATTATTAACACTCCAGAGTTTATTAGGGTCAACCACTCTTAGTAGACACTAAAAGGAGGAAGCAAAATGTATGACTGTCAGCTGTGATGTCTGGCCTCTGAATATAAATATTCTCGTGTTCTTGCAGACTGCAAGTTTCCTATATTTATAAATCCAAATTAAAGCAAATTTCAATGCAGGAAAACAGTAAAAGTTTATTAGAAAGGATTTTTACTGCATTGAATTGCACATGAAAAATATAAAAAATATATAAATATGCATATAAATATAAAAAACATGCAAAGAAATCTTCTCCTTTGGCATCATAATAAATATGAATTTGTACCCTTGTGTTCATTTAAATTATTCAACAATGACTTTTTGAAAATTACTCTTTCATACGTTCTATATTGAACACAAAAGTCACAGAAATAAACAACTCACAGTTTTTTTCTCCCAAGGATTTAACTATCTAGGGAGACAATTACCCAGTCCGCTTCCTTTTTCTGAATATAAGTTATAAAAATGGATTTTCCTTAGCCAGGAATTTAGTCAGTATTAAAATTTTTTTCTTTCTTTCTCTGATTATGTGACTTCCAGAATTTTGACACCCATCTAAGTTCTGGACTTAGCCATCATCATGTGTAGCCCAGACTACTAAAATAACCTCCTAATTGATAACTCCACTGGAATAATTCTAGACATCTTAATGTTCTCTCTGAAATTCTACCCTGCTTTTTTTCCACTCAATTTGGCAGTGTGCTCAAATCCTAAACCTAGAAATCATTATCCCTTTCTTAACATCCCTCATCTAACACATCAGCAAGTAGGCAATTCTGACCACTTCTCATTTCTGCCCTTACCTAGTCCAAACACTATCATCTTTCACCTTGGCTACTACAGTAGCATCACAACTGGTCTCTTTATTTCTACTCTCACACTATGTCTACTCGGTCACTAAAGTAATTTTTAAATCATGTAAATCGGTCATATCCCACAAAACAAGACATATCATTTGCCATATCTTCCTCCATCCACAACCTGCTGTATACACGTCAGTGGTTCCTATCACAATTAGAATAAGCTTTAAATTCCTTACAACATCCCACAATCTATGACCTCACTCATTTCTTAATTTTTCACTCTTCGGTTTGTTTATTCTGCCTCCCTGATCTTACTCTTAAGAAGGATACTAATTTTCTTCTTTTTGAATATAGGATTTTTAGCTACAATTTTTTCTTGAAGCACCACTATACCTGCACTCCATGTATTTTTGCATATGTTTTAAGTTCATTTTCAGTCATCTCAACATATCTTCTAGTTTCCCTTGTGATTTCTTCTTTGGTTATTTTAGGAGTAGGTTGGTCTAATTTCCACATATTTGTGACTGTACCAAATTTCCTTCCTTACTGATTTCTAACACCATTCTATTATGGCTATATAACCTACTTTGTATAAGTTCTACCCTTTTAAATAGATTGAGACTTGTTTTGCATAATCCGGAGAATGGTCCTTGTGCAATTGTAAAGAATTTGTGTATTTTGTTGGATGGAATGCTCTACAGATGTCTATTAAGTGTAGTCTTTTATGATGTTGTTCAAGTTCTACTTTTCTTTGTGAATCTTCTTTCTGATTATTCTTTTCACTACTGAAAGTGGGGTATGGAAAATTCAAGTTATTATTTTTAAATTTTCTGTTATCCCTTTAATTCTGTAAGTTTCAGTTTCATATATTCTGGGGATCTTTGGTTAGTAATTGTTAGTAATAATTTTTGTCTTAAAAATCTAGATTCCCAGAAATATATTTTTCACTTTTCAAAATCTACTATGGATATCTCATCTATCTGCTTTTCCTTTTAAGTTTACTGTCAACTTGTTTGCCCCAACTTTTATTGCTGCCAAAGACAGCTACAATGTTAAAGAATTGTCGCTAATTGTTTTTCCTAAATGCCCAAAGGGAAAGGTTTTCATCCTGGGTGAAGGGTGAATTAAGTCAGATGGAGACATGTCCTATGAATGCAATTTTCTAGGGAACTGCAGATGGGTCAGTAGTGACAATTCTCTAGAAATGGGGCTTTGGAGAAACTCCAATCCTATTCTTTGCTCTCTGCTGCTAGGTTGCATGTGTTCACTGTGATTGTACAGCTGTGGTTTCCAAGGCTACTAGAGAATTAGGGAAAGGAGAATAGGAATAGGGCAAGTTACAAACGGCGCATGATTTGTTGTACTTACCTAGATTTAGCCATTTATCTTGAATAAGTGTCCTTAGATTGTTGCAAGCTTTTGGTTAGCTTCCAGAACTCTAAAACAGTTGACTTTGACAGTTTTTGCCAATGCTTTCTTTATTTTAATTTAATTTAATTTTATTATGTTATGTTAGTCCTTCCGTTACACGAACAGACTAATTCTGAGTCCCATCTTAGCACAAAGAAATTCCAGTAAGTTCAGTTTTTATCTCCTTAAAGAACTGTACAGTGATCTATAAAAGTTTTGATATGGTCCATCTCAGAGACATTGAGCCATCGTTAATATGTTTGAGAAAAATTATCAGGCCTATGAAAAGGCCTGAAAGAGAGGAATATATCTCTGTAATTAGAATAAATTGGCCCCAGTGAAAGAGAGAACATAACACTAATTGAAAGAAATTTTTTAAATGAAAAGTGTAATAAAAAAAGAGGGCAACATGTTCCAAGAAAGAGCAGGTGATAAATGGCATCAGGATACTGTTGAAAAGGCACAGTTGGAGTTCACAATTGCCCAAGTACACATTGTTGCAAGAGATTCTTTACCTGTTCAACTTTCTCTGGACATACATGCATTATCTTTACTTAAAGCTTTTTAGGTGAATTGGTACAATAACAAAATTCAGGAGGCACAAGGATAGAGAACAGAATAGGCATTGTTTATGTTCAAACCTCATCTCTTGGGTAAACACTACAAATGCTGGTACTTACGAGCTCAGACTTTAGAAAGATATAAATCTAAATTCAAATCTTGCCTCCTCTACTTAATAGTTCTATGACATTAAACAAATTACTTACTATTTGGCAACCTCACTTTTCCCCTTTGTAAAATGTAGACTTTATGAGAAATAAACTAAATAATCTATGTAAAGCTCTAGCTCAGTTCCTAGTTCATAATGAGTACTATATGAATGGCAGCTATAGTTAGTGTATTGTCCATACTAAGTATCTGTGCATATAAATGAGGAGTCCTTCTAATTCAGCGGTCTTCATAATAATATAATTTTAAAAAAGGTCTGGTCCACGTATGAATGTGAACCATATACAATTTGATCAATAGCTGTTATATATAACACAATTACTAAGTGAGCATTATGAAACTATAGTTCTATCATCCCTCCTTCCCTGTGTTGCTGGAGAAAACAACCCAGAGTTATTTAAAATGAGAGGCTTAAAATTTTATTTATTATATTGCTGCTTTATTGATCTTGTATTGTGTCCCCATGATAAGCCTGGATTGTTTTCTAAAATATGTAATTTTTTTCTTTCTTTTTATATTATGCTTGTTTTTGTCATCAGAGCAAGTACACCACTGTGGAAAAGTTTTGCCATCATTCAGTTTGACTTCTGCATCATTCTTCATTCAAACTCAAATACACAATTTACATCTGCAACATTGTTATTGCCATAGTTATTTCTTTCCTAACAACAATGATAACATCACTACCATTCATTGAAAATTCTCTTTGGGCTAAGTATAGCCTCAGGGATAATAATAGTAACATCCACTATTTATTGAGAAAGATTTTATGCATATCTCACTAATCTTGACAACAAATATATTAAGGAATTATTATTCTTATTTTATGAATTAGAATACTGATATTCAGAAAAAAATACCTGAATCTACTCTGGGGCCAGTTCAAACTTCTCATAATCCAGGAACAGCCATCACCACACAACTTACCATCAGCCTCATCTAACAAGAAAGAAAGAATTTTCAGATAATTTAGTCTTCTTCCCTATAATTAATGCTGAAAGAAGATAGAGGTAGCTCATTAGCATAGTCATCTTGTATACCACACAAGTAAATAGATCATCTTCCTCCAGCCCACACTTTTTGGGTGGGTCTGATATAGAGAGTGCTTAGTTTATTGGAAATACATGGATGGGCTAAAGATAATTTACATTGTTAGTCATCAAATTTCTCATGTCCTGAAGTGCTTCTTAACAATGCAGAAGGTGTTTCCTAACTCTGTTACGTTTTCTGTCCTCAAATAATTCTCATTTCTGTATGTCCTGCCTATAAGGAACTATGAAAAAGTAGTAAAATAAGGCAAGATGATAAATTGTGATTATAGAAGCTTTGTGGTAACAATTTGACTTAAGATAAAGTTTAAGTTAAAAAAGAAGATAAAGTTTAAGTTGTGTTTATAAGACAGATAAGGAAGAAGCTTTTTCTTTTGAGATATTTATATTAATCTATTTTTCTAAATTAATTTGGCCTAGAATGAAAGACTATGTTTTTCAAGGTCAACTGTTACTGACAGTATGTTCTTAGGATCATATAACACTAAAATCATCCAATTATTTATATATTCCTAGGTATGTATACATTCATCTTCCAAGCACGTATGTATAGATTTTATGATTCACTTAATAGTTTTACATGTCTTTCATATGCTAAATATGTCAAAAACACATATATCAAAAGCATAACCGTTAATAACCTTATAAAGGTATAATTTAAATAATTTTAAATAATTAGTCACTCTTGCATTTGCCAGTATCTCTTAAAAATACATAATTATCAGGTTGATGCTATAGTAACTGTCACTGTTACTAACGGCAACCAAGAAAAGCAATCTTGCAGTTCAGCATTAAAAAAAAGCTCATAAGAAAAAATTGGGGGGATGCCTGGGTGACTCAGTCATTAAGAGTCTGCCTTCGGCTCAGGTCATGATCCCAGGGTCCTGGGATCGAGCCCCGCATCCGGCTCCCTGCTCAGCGGGAAGCCTGCTTCTCCCTCTCCCACTCCCCCTGCTTGTGTTCCCTCTCTCGCTGTCTCTCTATCTGTCAGATAAATAAAATCTTAAAAAAAAAAGAAAGAAAAAATTTGGAAAAAAATCTTATCAGATTATTTCTAACAATATTATGAAAAACAGCAGAGAGAACATTTTGGAAATGTGCAAATCTTGTGTCAGTTTGTTGACATGGCTCTAAGACTAATTTTAATTTTCCCAAAAAAACCTGAGCCAGAAGAATTTAATAAGTTTTAATTATTATCTAAATGTAGTTATCAATTCATTATTTATATTATTTACATAATTTGAAGCAAGGTTGCATAACTTTTGATGGTTTATTTTATTTTTTAACAGATGTGTGCTTCTCTTACAGAGGAAATACACATTATTTTGGAATAATTTCAATGTTGAATATAAATTATTTCTTTGATTTAAGGTTGCAGTTTATTTTGAAGAATATATAAGTAATTACTCCAGTCAACAAAATTTTGTTTTTAAAATTATTTTAATTTAATCAAAAGATAAAGAAACCTATTTGTGCAATTTCTAGATCCACTATTTTTAATTTTTAAATATTTTTGAAAATACAGAGTATGACACCTGCTTATCTATAGGCTAAGAAGTAAATAGTGATAGTTATTCTGTGTGTGTGTGTGTGTGTGTGTGTGTGTGTGTGTGTGTCTATAAATGAATTAGAAGAGGACAACACTAAAGACCTATATCCATCCAAGTGTCCTTAGTTTAATTATTTGCAAAGGTGGCAAAAGTTAATTTATGTTATATTTGAATTCCTGATTGGCCCTGCAAATTTATTCCAAAGATTATACTGTGGTGCATTCTTAAAACAAAAATTATTGTGTATACCAATAATTCTCTGTCATAAGCCCAGCAAATTGGTTTAGGGAGTAGAAATAGCCAAGCCCCTTGACACCACCAGAGAATTCACAAAGGTCGAAAAGAAGATTCATCGATGTGTCACAAATAGCTATCACCCAAGCATTGACGAATTGCCTATCAGAAGCTTCCAGATGATTTTTAAAAAGAAACTGGTGAATTTCCACCATTGAAAAAAAATAAAAAGGGGAAAGGGTTCATGAAAGAGAAACACATATAACATTCTGGAATTTTTTTTTTTAAGTTCTTATGTATTTAAGTCATCTCTACACCCAACGTGGGGCTCAAACTCACAACCCAGAGGTCAAGAGTCACATGGTCCAGCCAGATGCCCCTAGAATTTTTTGATATGCTGTAAGATGATAGTCAGTTTTTTAAGATGAAACTAATTTCAAGATCATGAACAAATAAGCAGCCATCACCTGATGTTGTGCACACTTGTAGCTGTGACTCAAAAGATGGTTTAGACTGAATAAGGAAGAGATTTAAATTTCATGATATCAAAAATGAAAATGGTCTGTGATTGTATGGAAACAAATACTCTGCTATAGTTGTCTTTTTAAATGTTTATATTTAATGATTGCTTTGATTTTTTTCACTATACTTCCAGGAAACGGGTGATGTGTCTTACAATTGATAAACATCTATGTGGTACTTACTACACTTCCCAAAGCAAAATACCAGCTCAAATCACATTGTTTTTGTAAATGCTCTTTCTTTTTTTATTTATTTTTAAGATTTTATTTATTTATTTAACAGAGAGAGACACAGTGAGAGAGGGAACACAAGCAGGGGGAGCCGGAGAGGGAGAAGCAGGCTTCCCGCCAAGGAGGGAGCCTGATGCCAGGCTCGATCCCAGAACTCTGGGATCATGACCTGAGCTGAAGGCAGACGCTTAACGACTGAGCCACCCAGGCACCCCTGTACATGCTGTTTCTAAAATAATTGAAATCACATTTGTTATCTTGTGAAGGCAGAAATTTTTCATGTGATTCTGTTTGATCTATTCATTTATATAACAAAACCTTTATCATAGATAAAGCATAAGTAAACTTTATTGAACTTCATTTTCATCTTATTACAAAGTTGGCAACATATTTTCTTTTCCTATTTCTTCTATACCCCTCCAAAGTTATAAGGCTTATATTACTCTCTATTACCTTATATTTCTTATTGTAGTAACAGGACAACATACAGCTGTTCCATGGCTTCTCAATCTCAGCACTAATGAATATGGGTCAGATAATTGTGGAGGGCTGTCCTGTGCGTTGTAGCGTATTTAGTAATATCTCTGGCCTCTACCCACTAGATGTCAGTAGCAAACTCCCCTTTTCCCAGTTGTGACAACCAGAAGTATCTCCAGATATTGCCAAATGTTATCTGAAGAGCAAAGTTGCTCTAGCTGAGAAGTACTAATCTATTTTAGTACTTAAGTGACTTGATGAAATTCATATACAAAACTATGATTCAAAACCTGAACTTATCCATCACTTATAGTTTATGTGATCTTGGGCCTCAGTTGTATAAATTCTAACATGTAAATAATATATTTATTCTAGAATTGCTTAGAATTAAATAGAATAATACATGTTTTAGAGTCACAATTTATAGCTTTTATTATAACGATTTGAAACTAGTGTTTAGAAACAAAAGGATAAAAGATTATATTAAAATGTATGTATACTCAACAATTTTGAAAATTATTTGTTATATCTTATAAAATCATTATCAGCATATTTTTTTCTTGTACCTCTTGCCCTTTTCATGCATTTCCTTAGACCTAATACTTTGTAGGGGTACAGAACATGCGGTCACCTTCTTTGTTATAGTTCCTCATGTAATTAAGTAGAACTCTTGAGTCACACTTCAGACTTACTGTAATTATATTCAGTTATGTGTGTTATTTTATGCTTTTATTATACATCCCAACTACTAATCTTATCTTTCATCCTGATTTACTTCTTTTCATGCCTTGGCCTCTGAAATTTGTTTCTGCTTTAATAGGGAACAAATTAGACACTGGGAGTTGTATCCATTTGGTTGTATTTTGGCTTTTATTGGTCAGTATAACTGAAGCCTATCCAAGTTCCTATTCTCACCAGTCTTAAATATTAGCCAACTTTCAGTGGCCTGCTCTGACTCAGGTGGCCTGGAAAGAATGGCAGCAGAAAGTACTATTCAGAGACTATTTCAGAATCTATAAGAATAATGATATATTGCAATGAAGAAGAGATCATGTGGATGTAAATCTGATCGGATGCTGATGAGGAACAGGATGGTGGCCTCTGAAGTAATGGAAGGTTTGTAGGAAGTTTGTGACTTGTTAGATTGGGACACTATGGGGGAAAAGATTAGCTAGAAATGATGAGGTGTTCAGTTTTGAACAAGCTGAGTTTGAGGATTAAGTAGAAATTCCAGGCCCAAATATGTAGTAAGTAGTTAGAATAGACACACATAATATCTAGAACTTAAAGAGTTTTTAGCCAAAGCTAAACATTTGGTAAACATATACATATGCATACACATATATAAGTGTATGTGTGTGTATATATGCACAGGTGTAAATATGTAAATACATATCTATGTTGCATGTATATGTGTATGTATGTATTCATATACACACGTGTGTTTATGTATATGTAGTAGTTAATGCTTTAAAATGGATCATAAAATGATCAAATCCTCAGGCACTGGAATTATTAGTACCATGTAAGTCTTCTCAGATAGCCCTATGAATTTTTAAAGTCCTAAATAAACAAATGTTACTTGTGAAAAAAATCAGCCATAATGTTTGCTAATGGTAAGAAGAGGACAATGTTCTCTCAGCACATATTACTACAGTTCACAGACCATGACTTTGTGACAGCTATATAATTTTAGTGAAATTATGAAGTAGAACAAAGCATTGTCATGTTGGAAGAAAATGTTTCAAAATCAGTCTTTGAACTAAAAGACTTTCTATAATAACACAATTGTTACTGACAAACACTTTCTTCATTTTTTTTTTGCAGTAGATGGGGCTGTCATGTATTTCCTCTCACATTAATTTCTAACTTCATTTGTATTAACATAACTAATCCAATTTGAATATATGACCAGAACTTGCCCCTTCTTTTATAGCTCCCAAAATCTACTCCTAACAATTTAATTACAAATTCAGATCCTTCTACAAAAGTTAAATTCATCCCAACACCTTTCACATACTTTTCCTTCATTGGTCTCTTTCACCAAGATGATAAGAGTTTATGAAAAAGACTGACACAAATGTTTTAAACTAATACTTACACTTCATGATCTAACACAATGAAGCTCCAACTATCGGTAGGATAATGAGTTAGCTTTCAAACAAGAACAAAGAACATGGTACTTTGAAATATTTTAAATTAGAGATTTGTTAATTCCATACATATAGCTTCCTTTTACATCATGTAATTGTACAGTTTGTGAATTAATACTCTGGGAAAATCTACTAATATAGAATAGAATTACTGTATGTAGTTGTAATAGGTAGGCAGCTCTGCAAGCACACACATGATAAACTCACAATACTTGTTCGATGAATAATAAAAAACAGTTTAATTTTAACCTCATAGTCCCTTTGAGTCTACCTATCAGGGAGGTTTTTCTCTTGGCTTGGGTAAAAATAGGTCATATCCATGATTTTTGGTTTAACCTGAAATAACAAAAAGTCTTGCTATGACTTTTACTCACTAACATGGCCTCGGTTCAGTTGTTAAAAGTGTCCGGGCCTGTGTCATAATGCAAACTTTGAAATCACTTTAAAGTTAAAACCTCTCTCACCTGGAAGGGGTTTCTGCTAATGGAAACAAAAGAAGGGAGACAAAGTACTTCTTTTATTTTTCCTCAGTTTAAGCTTCCATCCTTTCTCTTCTCTCTGGTTCACTTTAATTTCTGACTTTTCTGGAGACAAACCAAGAGAAGAACAGCTAAAAAGCATGAGCAGAAAAGTTCTTGCTGCGCTTATAGTGTTTATAAATGGCTTAATATTCTCTGAGTCTGGTAAATGTTCTAAACTGGTAGGTTTCGTGGATAATTTTTTTCTCCCCCCCAGTCTTTATTTTATTTAAAATAGCAAGCTAATGTAATTGTATATATTATTTATAGATATCCCATATATCTTTGTTTTACCAATAGTACCTTTTCTACCTCTTACTTTTTGTATAAGCACATTCATCTTCCACTAAATCAGAAGTGCTTGAAATCCATTCCTATTCTTTCATCCTTCTTCTTATGCCCAGAAAATGTCTCTGTAAATTAAACAACAAAAAACTTTTAACTGTTGCTTTGTCAGCCCTAAATACTCTGTATAAGTTGGGGGATATGATTGTTCTAGGTTATGATTCATTTTCTTGAGTACTTCATTGTTCCTATCACTAGAAACATATTAGTGTATTTTCCATAAAGTGATGAATTTTGTTTCTAATGGATGCCCTGTACCAACATCACAAAGAGTCTTAACTGCCAAGATCCCATCATTCCTCCAAATGGTCTTTTGGGGCAGAATTTAAGATGATTATGAGCCAGTTTTTTCATATAACTCATGATTAGTCAGTGGAAAACACTCATTTTCCCCCACTACTCTGGAAGTGAGCACTACCAAAACGTGTCAGTCCATTTCTGCTTTCTGGATTAACACATGAGTTGGACAGTCGTCCACTGTGGCCTCATCCCTGCAGTAGATATGCATCAAGCCTTTTAATACTGAAGCTCTGCTGCCTTGACCTGATGTAAAAAGGTAAGCTACCTTTTTTCCACTACCAGTTTCTTGGTGGAGGGAGAGAGTCATCACAGCACAGATATCGCCAAAGAACTCCTCCTCAAAGATCCTCTCTTCATTTCCATTGTGATTGGTTCTGTGATTCATACCCTTTGATGTGGATGAAAGAGCAAGAGAGGTGAAGCAAACCCTTTGCCTTCCTTTTGGAAATGTGCTTCATGTTCTGACTTGTAATATGATATATGAAATCTCTTATAACTTGCTGTGTCACTTGGTATTTCTAATTCAACATCCTGCTTTACATGTTACTGAGGTGATGGTTAATTGACACCAAGGCAAGATTAATATCTCATAACATAGAAAATTATCTCTACAGACTCTAAGAGAAAAGTTCCTCCAAACACCTCACTCTCTGAACTTAAGAAAATATCTGAAATTCTCTCATAATAACTTAGGCATTCTATTAGTTTATAGTAGTAAAAACATCTGTTAAAATATGAACATAAAATTAATTGCAATTATAATATAAAAAGTAATTGTTACCCACAAGATTTTGCATTAGATTTATTTTGCATATTATTCATCGTTAATTGAAAGAACAATAGCTTAAAATGGCTAAAATAGTTAGAACACTCAGCCTGGATCGGGACAAGAGAATCCTGAAACATTCAAAGTGGAGTGCAATGTCTATCATAAGGTAGGAAATTTCTCTAAAAAGCTCAGAACTGAAAACCTGCAACATGAGAACATTCTTACAAAGGTATCAAAGCAGAAAGAAAAATAGAAAAGATGATTAAAAAAATGATGGACACAATAAATTTCACTAAGGCTAATCTGTCCTCATAGCTTAATAAAAGACAAGATTATAAACAAAATTTTCTTAGAATATAATTTTTCTCTCATAAAATGATTTCTAACATGGACAACTCCATCATATTTAGGATATTCTATATTAAATAACAGTATAGGAATTATTTTAGGGTATCCACTAGATACCCTATATACATATATACATATGTATATAGGGTATCTGTGAGCATCTTCTTGCCCTACTCTGGTTCACAGATATATATATATATATATATATATATATATATATATATATATATATATATATATATCTCCACTAGAATATTATATTTACATATAATATATGTATATAATATTTACATATAATATTATCATATTATATTAATATATGTAATCTCTGTATCTATCTGTAATATACATTTCCCAAATCTCCAAAGTGAATTTTTTAGGTAGTTTAGCCTAACTTCTATGATAAAAATTACAAGTCCTAATGTCTTAGGCATTATGAAGGCACAGTTCATAGCTCATTCATGTGGATTATTGGGGCTCTACTTCATACAGCTATTCAGGGACCCCAGCTCCTTTCTTCTAATGACTCCACCAATCCATAGGGTTAACTCTTCCATTGAAGTAGATTGAGATCCTTTGTATCTAGTTGGCAGAGGAGGAAAGAGAGAGAGTAAAGATGGCATGAAATATTTAAGGAGTTATGTCTAGAGATGGTGTACATCAATTCTATCCACATTCTATTAGCCACAGCTCAGTCACATGAATATAGCCTTCCTCTATTTCCAGGAAAAGCATGAAATTAGGTTTAGTAAACACATATTATTATCCCTGCCATAATGAATATGACTTCGTTGCTTGCAAAAACAGTAAATTAATCATTAGAAAATAATTACTAGAAAAATTTTACATTTATGTCCTGAGTGTCACAGACTGCAATCAAGATGTCAACTGAGCTGCATTCTCTCGTAGCTCAACTGGGGAAGAACCCACCTCCAAGCTCATTCAGGGTGATGACAGAATTTGTTTCTTTGCCTCTGTATGACTAAGGGCCCTGGCTTTTTTTTTTTTTTTTAAGATTTTATTCATTTGACAGAGAGAGCACAAGCAGAGGGAGAGAGAGGGAGAAGCAGGCTCCCTGCTGAGCAAGGAGCCCGATGTGGGACTCGATTCTCAGACCCTGGGATCATGACCCAGGTCAAAGGCAGCCGTTTAACTGACTGAGCCACCCAGGCATCCCCAGGCCCTGGCTTTTTTACTGGCTATTGATGGGAGTATGTTCTCAGGTCCTAGAGGCCGCCCATAGTTCTCAGAGAACACTCATAGTTCCTTGTCTGTGCGCCTCTCCAAACTGGCTGCAAGAAGAGTCTCTAGCTCCAGTCTGCTAGGATCTGGCATATTATATAGTATAATGTAATCACAAGAGTGACAGCGTTACACATTTCTATGTAACAGAATCAAGGAAGTGGCACTTTCTCACTTTTGCTAGATTCTATTGTTATAAGAAAGTCACTAGTCCTACCCGCATTCAAGGGGAGGGAATTATACAAAGGTGTAAACACCAGGAGAGGGGGATAACTGGAGGATTACATTAGGTTCTGCTGCCACAGTATGGTTTGAATGATTAAAAGGTTATGAGACCTGAAGGAATCAAATAAATGGAGCCAGATAAATAAACATATATATGTATATACTACATATACCAGTTTTCGAGTTACAGAATTAGGAATATTTTTCCATTTCCTGCATTTTTTTTTTAAGATTTTATTTATTTATTTGACAGAGAGAGACAGTGAGAGAGGGAACACAAGCAGAGGGAGTGGGAGAGGGAGAAGCAAGCTTCTCGCAGAGTAGGGAGCCCAATGCGGGGCTCGATCCCAGGACCCTGGGATCATGACCTGAGCTGAAGGCAGATGCTTAATGACTGAGCCACCCAGGCACCCCCATTTCCTGCATTCTATATTTTCTGTTATGTGATTACATTACTTTTGTAATAAAAAGTAATTTTAGGAACTCCTGAGTGCTCAGGTGGTTAAGCTTCTGCCTTCAGCTCAGGTCATGATCTCAGAGTCCTGGGATTGAGTCCCACATTGGGTTCTGTGCTCAGCGGGGAGTCTGCTTCTCCCTCTCCCTCTGCCCCTCCCCCCAGTTGTGCTCTCTCTCTCTTTCTCTCTCTTGCTTTCCCTCTCAAATAAATAAATAAAATCTTTTTTAAAAAGTAACTTTATTTAAAAACTTCACCAAAAGAGAAAGTACAATACACTCTACCAGAGCATAGAAAGTACACTCTACCAAAAAAGAAAAAAAAAAAAAGTTCTTACAAGGGTTACCACTGACCCTTAATTTTTAAATGCAGAGTGGTGTTTTGTTTTGTTTTTGTTTTTAGCTAAATCTGCAGTATTAACATTTTACAATGCTCTCCCAGACTCTGAAATACTTTTCCTCTCAACTTCTTTGGTGTGGTTTGATTCTGATTGTCCAGTCATTCTCCAGACTTCCTCATCACAGCTAGCACATTTTTATCCCTGTAGGTACTGATTAAGGCTATGTCTTTGATCATCTACCCTTCTCTCCCATTTACCTACAGTAATCATACTCTCTCCTCTGCTCCAATCATAATTTCGATATAATGACTCTTTAAATATTGTCTCCAATAACTATATCCATTTGGAATTCCAGAACTTTTTTATTGTTATGTGCATGTGGATTTTTTTTAAATGGCACTTTAATGCCACGACTAGATATTTGTATCACATATCTCAATACCATGTCAAAGTCTACAAAATAAAACCAAAGTCAGAATTTCTATCAAATTAGCTCTTACTACTAAACTATTTATTTTATGTTAATGATACCATCATTCTCTCATGCATTCAATAATTTCTATGTCTCAGTCTGTCTTATTTTATTTTATTATTTGATGCCTGGAACCTGTTACTATGCCTCCATAGTACAAAACCAGATGATACAAAAACCAGATGAACTTTGAGCCTTATTATAAGGGGAGAATTTGACAATTAAGCAGACATGGAATAATAAATGATAAATTTCCTGGTTATGGTATGAAAATCATGCTAAGGAAGTACAAAATCTAATCTAATAGGAGACCAATCTGCAGGGTCAGAAGATGCCTTTTAACTCAATCTGGATATCTTAAAAGAAAGGATCACTGAATTTGGTTTTGAACCTTGTTAGTCTATCAGCAAAAAGAGGTGTAGGCAAAGAAAGAGCTTCCCTATCAAAAGGAATATCATTTATAAAGGCATGAAATCACTTGAGCAAAAACATTCTCGACTTAATTACTACTCCCATTTCTTCCCATAATCAATTGTCAAAGAGTCTTTCACTCTGACTTCAGAACATTCCTCTCACCTTTCCATTTCCTTTGCCACCATTTGGTTTAAATTTTCACCTTAATTACCTCCTAAATTTACTTTAATTAACTTCTAAAAAGCCCTCTCTCCAATACAGTCACACTAGGGATTAAGGCTTCAAAATATAAATTTTGAAGGGACACAATTCAGTGCATAACACCTGGGAAGATCTGATCTTACAGTTCAAGTCTGAAGCCATTTTGCTGGCAGAATTCTGTCTTGCTCAGTGGAAGCCAGTCTTTTATTGGGGTCTTCACCTGATTGGACGAGGCCCACCTACATTCTGGAGAGAATCTGCTTTGCTCAAAGTCCACTGATTTAGGTGTTAGTTTCATCCAAAAGCACCCTCACGGAAACAACCAGAATAATTGTGGCCAAATATCTGGCACTGGCCAAGTCAAGCTGACACATTAAATTAACCATCACACCCATGTTTCCTCCCAAATTGTTTTCCTCTTTTCTTTGACATGCGCCAAAACATCCTTCCCCCAAATGTTTTCTCACCTGGAATATACTGTTTTCCTATATCTATTTAGAAAAATTCCACCCATTTGATAAGTTGCTGATCAAATGCCATCACTTTCATAAAGGTTCCCTAGATTATTACCAGAAGCAATTGCTGTATCTTTGTTTCAAAGCCTCCAGTAGTTTGTAGTATTCATGTAATTTTTACCATAAACAGACTGGTATTATTTGTGTGCTTATGTGAGTTTTATTACTACATTTTCACTAACTTTATCACCAGAGTGCTTAAAAAACAATATAATATCTTTCACTATTTTATATCTACTCATATTTCTTACTCTTTCTATTTCCCCATGTTGCTCAACACAGAGACCCTGGGGTTCAATTGGTGTTCAGCTCTTCTACCCTGGGGTAGAATAACTGGAGGGATCATGAGAAAAGAGTTGGTGAACAATTAAATGTATAGTAGCCCTATGATGTATGAAATCTTTAAAATTACACAATTATACATGCTTATATTAGAATATGAGGTCATGGACAATTACTGTGTATATTAGAGATGGATTTTAGCAATATTTAAATTTTTTTTTTTTACAGAAAGCTATTTTGACATGAAACATGTACTCAATGGAGTATTATACAGTTTTAGATATCATGCTTATCAAGACAGTTTTTAATAAACATACCATATTAATTAATAAAGGAAAACAGTAGGATGGAAAATTACACATCTATTAATTTATAGCTAATAGAGAGGTAGACATTCATACATACATAATTTTATGTTCCATGTAATATCTAATTGGACCTGTTTAGTTTTATTTCAGAAATTTTTCATTTTCCCCAAATAATTATCAGTATTTTTTCTGAGGGTTTCTCAGGATGTGGAATGCTTAGAACAGGTCCCTCACTTTTTCCCCCCAAGCCTCCATGGTCGCTCTCATGCTGACTCTTGCAAATGATGCTTATAAATCGTCTCTCTACTGGACCCAGCTAAACAGCTGGTGTTGAGCCATGGCTATCACCACTCTGGCCTTGAAGGGAACAACAATATTCACCTTTTACTCATTCTGTTCCAAGAAGACAGGACAGGAGGTTCCTTTGAACTGAATGGCTTACATCTGCTTCTCATCATAAAGTCAGTCCAGTCTTCCCTTACCAGCAGGAATATTCCACATCTCCATACTGTAGACACCAGAATAAACTTTCATCTGCTACTAAAGACAGAGGATAATACATTATTTTTATTAATTTCAGATGAATGTTTATCACCTACTAATTAATAAATACTATTTTAACTGAATGTGCTCAGCTAATTGTCTGCAAAGCACTTTGAGGGATAGAAAAATAAAAGTTAGGATCCTGTCTTTAGAGAATTGAATGGATGAGACTGACATATAATTATACCTAGACAAAAATGCAAGCAATATATAATTAGGTGCTAAATTGCATGGTATAGAATATAACTGTAATAAAAGAAGAGGTTAGGCAAGATAATTTCTAAGGACCTTGACAGCCCTTACATGTTGGTCTCCTGCCACTGGTATACAGATATTTCAAGGGACAGAAATGACTTAAGTAGTTTGAGCACTCCATGCTAATAGAAATATAATTTTCTAAATCTGTTTCAAAATGGAATTTCTTTCTGGACTCTTTTTCCATTAAAGTGATGTTTATGGAAATCCAGTTGATTATCCCCATCTTTTGATGTACAGTGTGCAGAATCCATGGTGATTTTGATCATGTGTTAATGCAATACCCATCATCTCATATAATACCGCCTACCATTTGTAAGGTGAGAATTACTATCCTTATTTCACAAATGTTGAAAATAAATCCAGGGAGTTAATGTAGTTTGCCTGATCACACCATTAGTGATGTACAAAATTGATATAAGTTCCTAAAGCACTCAGGAAATGTCAGAGAATAGAAGCTGGGTTGGGTGGGTGCAGGGAGTGTGAAAGTTTGTTTTCAAATAGAAAACAGTGTTTTGAAGAGTAGGATAAGTATACCAGGAATGAATCTGAGTTTGGAGAAGCAGGAAAAAAAAATGCTTCATATTGAATTTAAGAATGGAAAACCAACTATGAGGAGAAATTTGTTTGTGTTAAAGAAACACAACACAGTAGAGGATAAGTCTACTAAGAAACCATAGATGACAGCAGAGCTCATTCAATTTCTGGCCATATCTTTTCTCTCCATTCCTGTTTCTCGCCACTTCTTTTCCCAGATGCTCTGGTCAAAAAAATGAGCATTTTTACATGTTATGCAAATTACAAACTCTTTTGATGTTGAGTTTTTGTACCTGTTCTTTTGTGTCTAATTATTATCCTATGTCATAACTATACATGGTGTATTCCTATCATAAAAGGGCTATGCCATGAAAAGGGAAAGTCAGATTAAAGGAAAGAATTATTGCAAATTAAGAATATGATTACAGAAAATTAAAAAAAAATAAGTCTAATGTTAGTGCTTACACATATAACCACTGCTGCATGCTATCTCAAAGAAAACAAAGGAACATTGTCCAGAAAAACCTGAATTTCTGGGCTAAAAGGAACGAATGAATACTTGGTAGATTCTGAAATCTTATCCTGGGGAAAAAGAGAAGACTCTAAAAGCTTCAGAGAAAGAGGATTTTTTAAAAAGTGATATACTAGGTTGCATGAATGGGAAAGATATAAGGTTTCTGATCTGCTAGTAATCAGTGAAATGATGCCCTCAAAATTGTGAAAGAAAATGATTTGCAACCTAAAATTCTCTACCCAGTCTAGCTATCAATTTAGTAGGAGACTATAACAAAGACATTCTCAAATGTGTTAATTATTTTCAGATAATATATGACTGTTATGAACATATGAAATAAGTCAAAGATTTTATTTTACCCATTAATTGATGTTAAAACCAGTTCAAAGGAGAATTTGAATATGTATTGAATAGAAATGCTAAAATTAACATACAATTATGAAAAATTTTAGTAACTATAGCAATATGAAGTGATGTTTGAGATCATCCTTGCTCCAAGGCAAAATCAATTGTATCTCCACTTCCTAGATGGATGCATCCAATTTGCATTACTACAGAGACGATCATTTGAATGACTATCAAGTTTCTATACCTTGGCTTCCCTATACAATTATAGAACAGTTTAATCAATGGGAAGATTATCAAAGGAACATACTCCTATAGATCAGAAATCCCTGAAGGGTTTGCTAGATAATGTCCAGAACTCCACTAAAAGGATACTCGGTAAATTTTTTGTTCATTTCCAGATCTGTGACATTTTTTCTGATGTGAGAGCGTACTCTCATTTTTAAATTCTTAAGCAGTTAGGAACTATTGAAACAGGATATTTAACAAAACAGGGAGTAACACAAAAAGAATAATATGAAGTTTCTGGAATATAGGTGATCCATCCAGATTCGTTATTCCATTTCAGCAGGAGAGCTCCAGGATAACAGCTAAGGATCAATCGCAGTAGGTAATCATTCAGAAAGAACAACGTGAAAAATATTAAAATGCAATTATATATTATATATAAGATCATTTGAGATCATTATTCCCATGCTTTGACAGATCTTTTGGTGTATTTAGAAAAAAAATAGCACTAGGTACATAGAAAGTTAAACAAATGAAAAATGCAATTCAATGCCAGGGAAAACTATTTAGTCAATATGTCGAAAACTATTTAGTCAAAACTATTTTATATAAAGATAAGATAAATACAATGCCTGGATGGATAACAAGTCACATATATATCATAATAAAATAAGCACTGTCTATTAATTTAATGCATACTTATGATGCAACTACATCAGGTTAATTGATGGTGGGGAAAGGGGCTTGAAATAAGAGGGCTAAATCATCTCTAGCCATATAACAAGAAATGAATAGATGGCCTCTAAATTTGGATAGATTAGAAAATAAAACTTTAAGAATATTATTTTCAAAAAATATTATTTTAAAATACCTGAAAAAAATGAATGAAATATTTGAAAATAATTGTCTTTGGGAGAAGGTCTAGGTTGAGTGAGAACTGAAGAGTGTGCTCTTATTTTTCATTAAAATTCTTAATTTTATTTTATTTCTCAATTGTATGCATTTCTATTGACAAAAATTTTTAAAAATAGTTTCCAGTAAAATGAATAAAAATGTAACTACATAGTGTGTGCATAGTAGAAGCAGGATTACTATATGTGAATGACGTTGGGAAATTATTTTTAGTTGAGGTAATATTTGGTTTGGTACCTACAGTGAGATTCAGTGTTTTTTTGAAGGAAAAGAGAAGCAGAGGCTTTTTAGTAGAGAAAATATTATGTGATCTGATCTCTACCATTCAAACAAGTAATTTTATTGAGTTATGAATATAACTGAGTGTGAATATAATTTTGTATTCAATTATCTCTGACATTTACAGACGACTTACATAAAAAGTGAATCTATATACAATGAATATATAAAGACTACATACGTTTAATGCCTTCTATCCTTGCTTTATGTGTGTTAGATTTGTCCAAGTCTTTGCTTTTCTGATGTTCTAATATTTTAGCTTGCATTGTTCAGGAGAGAACAAAAAGAAGAATGAAGAATGAATTACATGTGGATTGACACAAAAGACTCCCACATTCTTGTATAAAAAGCAAGTCTTTAATATATGCAAGCATATATTTTCTTATAAGCAGATGTTGACATTACAAAATAACAAGTAATTGAGCACAGATGGTGTGCTTGGCATACAAAAATGTTTAAAGGAGTGTTAGCACTTAACAGAAAGAGCAGATTTCCTTTTCATTTAGGATTCTTTTAGCATTAAATATTCCAGATTTCGTTCTCACTTATACCTCTCTGCATAGGGAGTGTTCTGAGCTAATATGAAAATAATAATATAGTATTAATGATAGATATAAAATGATCTTCACTCCAAAATCAACCTCAAAGGAACAATGCTACATAGCTTAAGTATAACTGATAGTTAATATTAGTATTACATATGAATTGCATTTATATCTTCTACATTTTTTGTCTCCAATTTTTTATTTTAGTGATACAAATAACATTCATTTCTCTTAGTCATTGAGAAAATTAAGCCTAAGCTTGCTGCGGTGATAGCTTAATATTTCTGATAATTGCAGGGAATTAGACCAGTGGCAGAATAAAATAGTGTCTACTTTCTCCTATTCATATTTCTTGTTGAGAGTGTGTCTCACTACTTAACCAAAATACTAATAATGATAATTGAGGGAGAAAATGGCGAAAAAGGTAAATTCTTAGTTCTACCTAGGAGACAGATAATGGTTTCAAAGTAGCATTTTGTATAGCAAAATAATGTCAGTTTTCATTTTTAAATATAACACCAAGACAGCCTCACCTTCTTCACAGCCCTGACTAAAAGTGTCAAAAATTATACTTGAAAGGTTTTTATTTTGTCTTTACAAAAGAGGAGAAAGGGCAGACTATATTTCAAATTTCTGAGCTGTGCCCAATTTTTCTACGTTCAGTTGAGAAAGAACTTGAATTATTTTATCCCCCAAAGGCATGTCTTTCACACAAAGATTTTCCCATTGACTTCAAAGTAGGAGCCACAGGAGTGCATATTAACATTGAGATGGATGAAAAACAGATTCAAGTTTTGAATGAGCATAGCAAATTGAAAGGCAGCTAGTAGGAATAATCGGCAGATCAGTCAGGCTGACAGACCATTTGAATCTCTATTATATTAAAGTCAAATGAAGAGGATGAACATAATTTTTGCTAAGAATGTGGAAAATTTCCGACAGTGAAATGCACATTCATAACACAGGGCAAAGAAGGAAGCATTTAACTCCTTAGATGCAATTAAATGTTATTAGGACTTAATGAAACAAGCAGAATACTTTTCACATTTCATGCTAAATCTCAGGATACACAGGGACTGGGTGCCCTAACAGTTCTTAATCATTCCCAGAGATATTTTTAATAATAAAGACCCCCCAAAATTTAGATAATTCTGGTACTCTCCTCCTGAGTATAAGTTACCTTTTAGAGAAGGATATGTCTCATATACATCTCTTAGGCAAGAGGGTAGCGTGAAAGATTTATTTTGAAGAGCTTTAATTAAAATTCTCTCTACACATTTCAAAATTTTCTTTTAACTTAGGGTAAAGGATTACCGATTAACTTGATTCACCAAATACTTACTGAACATGTTAAAAGAGTAACTTAGTTGCTGCAGAATAATCAATGGGAAAGTTCCACTCAACAAAGTTCGAAGCCATCATAATACTGGAGAACAGAATGTGTCTCATCAACAAAACAAAATTTTGAAAAACTCCAAAAAAAAAAAAAATAGCTAATGGAATTAGATAAACTCTTAATTCAGAACAGAGGAATCTGCAGTTGAAGACACCCAGGAGTAAGCAAGGGATTTCCCACAAGGGAGCTTCAGATAAGCTCCAAGTTTAGTATCAACAAATACCAATCGCAGCAACAGCAATCATTATTAGTGTTCATTAGGGAACTGCATTCTAAACCCTTGTCCTTCTTTTCTTCATTGCCATGCAAACAAAAAAGCGATTTATGAGATAGAGATGATAGAGCAATGTGGCTCAATCTCCTGGCAGTAATTCTCAACCATGGTGGCGTATAAAGGTTGGATAGGGAACCTTCACAAAGTACTGATTCTCAGGCTGGACTCCTCAGACATTCTGATTCAATTAGTCTCCACGGGACTTAGAGTCAGTATTTTTAATAAAACTTTCCAGATAGAAATATTTTATGGTTTGGTCACTGGTGAATGCCCAGCATCTATAACAGTTCCTAATACATAGTAGGAACTCAGTAAATGTTTGCAGAGTGAATGAATGAAAATCAGATTGCCTTTGGGGAAAAATAGTATTAACTCAATAATTGTATATGTTTGAAAGATAAGGTCACAGTTCTGAAGAAAAAAAAACCCGAGTAATCCTAGAATTTTATACACATTAGAATTATCAATAAAATGTGAAGAAAAAGTAAATATGCTCTGAAATATGCATACACAATTTACTACCAAAGCAAACTATATAAAAATATGGCTCAAGGCCATACCAAGGGCAAATAAAAAAGAAATCCCAAGAAATAGACCACAGGGTTTAAGAAGTAGCATTTGAGTACAACACAGATGTAACAAATAAAATCTGAAATAATTAAGAGAACGCAGTAGATTTTGCCACTTGGAAGATTCTCATTACTGCAGGAAATTTCATTAAGATCACATTTCCTTTATTTGATCTCTAGTGGTACCATCAGTTTTATACTACATAGTTGTATAAGTAAATTTTAAATGCTGTCTATTACATTTGAGCTTTTTAATCAGATCAAGCCACAAGTCCTTAAGAAAATTACCAAAATAAAATGTAATTGTTAATAACTGTGGCATAGTAAGAAATATATTTGATTTTGGTCCGTGGCTCTTGGCATAGAGCTCCTTAAACCATTGGAATTTTCTTTTCTTATTTTTGTTAACCGTTGGAATTTTCTGAGTAATGGAATTATTTATTGTTAAATATTCTTATGTCCTATTATAATTTTTTACATGTATCACTTCTATAGTTTAAATTGAAATAGCCTATGAACTGCAAAAGAAAACACCAATATCTGTAATAAAAGATAATCCAGAAAAATTTCTAATTCTTAATATTTTATGAGTATGCTTTATAAAATGCACATCTTGAAAATAGACATAGCTTCGCAGCACCTGGGTGGCTCAGCCATTTAATCATCCAACTCTTGATTTCAGTTCAGGTCATGATCTCAGGGTCAGGGGATGGGCTCTGCGTTGGGGGCATGGAAACTGCTTAAGATTCTCTCTCTTCCTGTCCCCACACTCTCTCTCTCTTTCTCTCTCTCTCCCTCCCTCTTAAAAAAAAAAAAAAAAAGACATAGCTTGGTGCATGTCTTTTTAAATTACATTACATTATGTATGCAGCACATTTTATACCAATTATTTATTACAGAGCTCTCTGTTTACTTATTAAAATAATACCTCCCTATTCAAATTCACAGGTAGATATTTTGATCTACTTCTTTTCAAATATGTTGGAGCAGATAAAATTTATTAGAACCTTTCAGATTCTAGCTCATTCACACAAATGTCTTCTTTGGATTATAGAATTATTCGTAGAATATTGTATAGTATAGATTCTTGAACTATTTCTCTTTTAGAATTTATTTCTTTGCATTAAAATTTTTTCTATTTTATGAATGTCTTAAAATTATAGTTTTAAGAAAGTTTCATAGTGTGTAATTAAATTAATCAAGGACCATCAATGTGGTACAGTGAGTGACTGAGTTAGAGGGCTTTAAAACTACTTAAAACTTGATTACTTTTGATTTATAATGCATCTCTATCAAAGAGAGTAGCTAAAGCACTAACCATCATAACTAAAATATGAAAAATGTAGGGGAATAAGTTTGGAAAGTACTTTGAAAAACACGTGTTCCCATTTATATTGGTACATCCATACTAGTACTTGTCTTTGTGAAAGTTGTGCTGTGTATGTGAGCTCTCATGGGTACCAGGAAATTCACCCCAATACAAATTTATGAGGATGGTCTCACTTGGATTCAGAAGTTGCTCTTCAACAAAAGGATCTTTGTTTCTAAAACAGACTTTTTAAGACTATGTGACCAGTGTCTGAAAAAAAAAGGAACTTAATTTATAAACAAGTTAAAACAGAACTAATTATGCACATATGATATGCTGTTTGATTATATCTCAGTGGTAATAGTTCTTTAATATGGGAAGTCTATGTGTTTGTCAAGTATGTTTTTTTAAGTTACAGTTTTCTTAGGCACATTGTAGAAGTCATAGATTCCCTCTGCAGCATAATCAGTATCCATTTATCCTATAACTCGAGCTTGCTGCTAACCTCCTCAGTCCTACTCTTTAAATGCATTACTGCACTCTGTTCTTTTCCTCTTTTGCACGATTTCATGTTGACCGAGCCCTCTAGGACCTGCTACTTTCATTACTGTAGCTCTTTTTTTTTTTTTTTCCCCTGCAAAAAGCTTTTGAGTTTTCTGTTCAGCCATATTTGTGCTACCATCATTTCCTAGGGCTACGTGACCATTTCAAATCTGCTCTTTAAATTTTGTTTCTGACTTCTGACTATGCTCTTGAGAGGTTTTATTTACTTCCCCTAGGAAGCCCTGTATGTCAAGGGCTGCCCGATCAGCAGGTGGTCACAACATTACACTGCCATCCCAGAATACAAAATAAACATTCTCTTGATGATAATTCCTGGCTTCCTTCCTTCAAAGCACCCACTAACAAAACTACAAAACAGTCAAATCTTTGACCCTCACTAGAGCGATAAAACCTTTGGACTCTCTTTGTCTATAATGTATAGAGGCTTGAACACAGTTAAAACCTCGTAGCACAGGGTCTCATGTAGAGGAGATTCCTTGGGGGATCTTGAAAACCATTGCCTAATAAGTATTTGATTTATCAAAGGCCTTTTGTTCTGTTGTTTTAATTATGTAAAAAGGAGATTCATGAGTTGCTAAACAATCTTTGGGTGCTTTCTCAGTTCACTTTTATTGAAGCTTTAATACAGTGTTAGGTACACCTGCCATATTACACCTAATGGTTTAGAAAAATAAGTAAAAACAAAAAAAATTAAAAACAATTCTGAGGATCTTATCAATGACCTTGGTTGATCAAATATGACCAAAATGATGTGATCTGATTACAACAGCTATTTCCGTTGGGTTTTCAGAGAAGCCGACCACCACGTACACATGCGTGCGCGTGGTCACGCACGCACACACACACGCGCCTGCAAACTTCTCCTTTTGAGTTGTAGCTCCTATGTGACTGAGTTTGGAGTAGAGCCGTAGCAAATTCAACAGAAATAAATTCAGCCAGAGTTCTAAATTATGCCTATGGTCAAATCAATAAAGTAACTTTTAAACTCAGCTGCTTGACTTTCACTAGCGTAGCGTGGGTTTTTAATACCACGTGAAAAAATAGACAAAGCCCAGGAGGTGGAGAAAAAAGTATACTATTTTAAGATTCTTATATTGTGTGTAAAGTGGTACCTCTTAAAAAGTTAAATATGCATCTAACCACACCCAGATGAAAGCATATGTCTGTATAAAACTTATACACAAACCCTTATAGCAGCTTTATCTGTAAAAGTCAAAACGGGAAAAGCACCAAATGTCCTTCAGCAAGTGAAGCAGTCGGTACATTGTGCTATCTTCATACAATGAACTACTGAGCAAAATAAAATTAAAAAAATAAACTGGGATAGGACCAAAAAATATTAGTGTCCTAAAATATTTATGCTAATTCAAAGAAACCAGACCAAAAAGAGCACATATTAAGATTTCATTTTTATTCCATTTGTATAAAATTCTAGACGATGTAAATTAATGAATAGGGACAGAAAGTAGATCAGTTGGTTACCTGATGACAGGGTGAGGAGATGCTGGGGCAGGGGCAGGATGGAGGGATTACAATGGAACACAAGAAGTTTGGCAGAGGTATGAATATGAGCATTATCTTGACTGCGCTGATGGTTTCAGGGGTGTATACATGTGTCAAAACTTATCAAATGTATACTTTAAGTATATGCCATTTACTACATGTAAATTATTCCTCAATAAAGATATTATTTTTTTTAAAAAGTATGTTATCTCCCTCAGAAATGAAAATCAATTTTAAAAAAAAGCAGCAAGAGGCTCTACAACAATTCTAACAGAAAGGGCACATTGTATGTCATCTGTATACAATTTATATACATATATACAAATATATATCATATATTAATATAATATAATAATACAATATATAATATGTGTATTTATATATATACATATATACATGTCTGTATATAACTATATATTTCATAAATACATATCCCTCTATATCCTTATCTATACATATCAAGCTACCTTGTGAAATTATCTAATAATTTTAGCCTTAGCCCAGGACTGAGACTATAAATTTGAAAATCATTTCCTTAGCATACTGAAAGTCTGATTTCACAATAATTAAGATTTTAGGAAAAAAAGTAAGATTGGCATAACAGAACTTTGAATAATATAAAACTTCAGATAGTGAGAGGAACATAGAGGAACAAAATGAGAATTAGAAAGAAAATAGGAATATATATCATACATTTAAGAGAATTAAGATTTCCCAGAAGAGATTACTCATTTAAAAATGGGATGCAAGACTCTGAACATAGTCATGGTGTGACTAGTAATGGGGCATGATCAGAATGCTCTAAGTCCCAATTTTGCCTGGACATTCATAATTTATATCTGTTATTTTTATCACTTGACTTGTACAGTACTGATATTTGTATTTTCTGGACCTGCTTACGTCAATGAGTCAGTAAACATGGATCTTTTCATTTTTTAGATGAACCACCTGGCATTTGCAGTCATCTTTTCAGGACTCATCTTGGATAAAACAAGCAAGCAGCACACTTTATAGAACAGACGCAAACAATGCTTTCACTTTCTCTTAAGATTATTTCGTTTATTGTTTCATTATTATGATTTCATTTATTCTTTCACTAAAGATATTTCACAAAGTATTTTTCATGCATTTTTTAATCTGAGTACCTCACATAAAAGAATTTTACCCAAAGTGGTTCACCTCTAGCATGAAATGTGCAAAAGCAGATTTTATATAAATCTTATTGAAAATTGTTGAAAATACTATTTGACTGGCATACTTAACAGTGAAAAGCTGTAGGCTTTTTTTTTTTCTCTAAGACCAGGAAAAGACAAGAATGCTCACTTTCTCTGCTTCTGATTTTTGTTTCTTAATTGGGAGGTAAAACAGTGTTTTTAAAATTTCTCTCAGGTGCTTCAAGTTTTCGAGAAAATTTTTTAAATTTGTGGTTTTATTTCAATTATGACTCAAAAATAATGTGTTCATATTTTGCTTCATTAGGATGATGGTATAACAAAATTGTACCAAGCAATTTCACCTCTTAAATTTCCATTTGTGTTCATAAAGATTATCCAGAGCTACTGAGAACTAAATAATTGCCTATTTCAAAATCAAATATTTTTGCTGAATAATTGATACTCAGCAATCCAAATCATATTACTGCTTTGTACTACTTTTACTTTCTGGAATCTTAAGATATTTTTCATCAATTTTCTCTAATCCATTTTTTTTAATTCCATGTATTTTTCTAGATTTTTTTCTAGATTTTTTCTTATGTCATAGTATCCTCCATTGTGCTTCTCTCCTTAAAAAAAAAAAAAGACATTTTTTAAAGTCTTTTCATTCTCAGTTTTGAAGGAAAATGTCTCTTCAAAGCTACATTCCTCTTTTTTTTAAAGATTTTATTTTTTTATTTATTTTTGTGAAAGAGAGAGTGCACTGGAGCACAAGTTGGGGGAGGGGCAGAGGAGAAACAGACTCCCCACTGAGCAAGGAACCGGATGCTGAACTTGATCCCAGGGCCCTGAGATCATGACCTGAACCAAAGGCAGCCCTTTAACTGGCTGAGCCACTCAGGCGCCCCACAGAGCTGTATTCCTTGTGCGTTATGATCAAGGAGCATGTAAGATTTGCCACATCCCTTCCATTTATTGTTTTATTTTTATCTTTTTAACATGAGAGCACTAAATCATTAATATGAAAAAAATGGAAGTGTTTTGTTTATGATGACATACACTATTGTTGTCTACCAGTACCGATTTTCCTTTCTCCACAGCAATATTGGCACATGTCAATTTGAATATTTTAATATCACTCTTCAGCTGATGGATGTTGAGGTAAAAGAAGGACAGGTGAGAGATGTATAAGTTGGTAACAAATTTCTCTTTTTACCTTATGCCAAAATGTGAACACTTAAGCATATCAGTATAATTGAAGTTGTAAAAAAATAAAAACAAAACCTCAACTTTTCTTCTTTATTTTTTTAGATGAATCATGGGCCAATAAAAATAATCATTGTATATATAAAAGGTATAATGGGAAAAACTCTTGGTTTTTCATTCAATAATAAATTCTGTAAGAATTAAAAACAAGGTATTGGTTTGTAATATCTTACTTAATGGTTAGATAGAATTTGTTTATATTCCTGGATATTAAGAAATTGATAAGGTTGGGATATGCTCCATTTCTCATTTTCTTGAAAATAATTTCAGAAAATGGTAGTAACACATAATGAATAAATAAGTAAATTATATGTCTTAAGCATTCACAAAGTGCTAACTTGAAAAAGACAATGGCATTATGAAGTATTTATTAGAAATGTTTTAATTTAGGGACATCTGGGTAGCTCAGTTGGTTAAAACATCTGCCTTCTGCTCACGTCATGATCACAGGGTTCTGGGATCAAGTCCTGCATCAGGTTCCTTGCTCAGTGGGGAACCTGCTTCTCCCTCTGCCTGCAGCTCCCCATGCTTGTGCTCACTCTCCCCCTCTCTATCTCTTTCTCTGACAAATAAAAAATCTTTAAAAAATGTTTTAATTTATTAAATTAGTATAGTACATTTATCTTGTGGTGAATGAAAACTAATTTTGTCTTATTGGTTTTTTTGAAGAACACTTAAAGTTTTAAATTGCTAAATTACATAAATTACTTTCTTAATAAAAATGAATCATTATCTCCTTACCAAGATAATAAAAGAGCTATCATTCATCATTATTACTTGTGTTATGATAACGAGGCTGCCTGAAATGTTTGACTGATTTAAATTGGTACTTTCATCCTTTGCAAAATTAATATAAAATCCAAAAATTTTATATACCATCTCAGAAAGTTACAGCTCTTACACCCACCTTTATTAAGTTAGGACTTTTTTTTACATTTGATAATTCTGTTAGGTATATCATAAGTCTTTCAACAGATAATTAGGACTAAGAATGATTTAGTAAAAGCATCTTAATTACAGCTTAGAAAATTAAATTTAAAAAATCCTCTTTTGCTTTTGGAAATTGTTTAATAGGCAAGAAATCATTATTGAAAATTTTATGTTTATTTCACTAAAACTTCTATTGTACAAAAATAACCAGTAAGACACTTTTTGCCAATATTTAATATTTAATATTTCCCCTTATCATGATGGCGCCAAAATATCTTCTTTCAATTTCCAACTTTTTCTTTCTTCTTTAGTCACATTGAAGTATAAAACAGATAGTATTTCTCATTTAAGACAGAAGAAGGATGGGATTCAGATGTGAAATTTGTGGAAAACTGTTAATCATAGGATAGGACAGACAAGAACAGAGGGAGAATCTTAGAACTCATTTCAACTAATTCATTCCTTCTACCATTGTATATTTAACATTAGGTGCTGGGCTAGATGCTGATGATAAAGGTGAAATAAGACATGGACCCTGACTTTGTAAAACTTTCTCAACAAGCATACTGGAAATGTGTAAAATATAGGTTACAATGTATAACAGATGCACTAACTGTTTTGGCTAATTAAGGGGAGGGATTGTAGCATTTTAACATTCCTCTTTGCTTAAAGATTGGAATATCGATTCACTATAGACTTAGAGTACACTAGGAATTTGAAGGAACCAGCAATAATTAAGAAGTACCAAATTATTTGGTTAAGATCATTCATTTATTTGCAGTGAAGAAATTTTGTTCTACTTCTCATGATACAAGTCTGGTGTTATTTTTTTATGTCCTAGCATAAAAGAATGGACTTAGCTGGTTATGTCATTGTTTATACATTTTTTATTTCCTTATATGATTTGAAGAAAGAGGGGAAAAAACGTTTTTGTAATGCTGTTGTTATGGTCATGCAGTCAAAAGTTGATAATTATTTTTTGTATATACTCTTATTTCTCTACTTTCCATTTGCTGCTTGACCTTTATAAAACAAAAACACCTCAGACTATTTAATATTCTAACAATAAAGAAAAACAGGAACACAATATTCATTTGACAGTTAAAATTTTAAATAGCAATATTTACGGGATCTTCAAATTATTTGTGACATTTAATACATAATTATATCAGTCATTTATAATAAAATGTTAATTTCTTTGATTTGATTAGAATCTAATGTAAGTTGTTTATGCTAAATCACTGTCACTTCTATTTCTTTATATTGCTTCCTTAAGTTTAAATTTTAAAATTCCCCTGTTCTCTCCAATTTTGTCTTGTTTTAATTGTTATCTTATTCATGCTTGAATTTGTAAGCTATTTTAGATGAAATGGAGCAACATTTTGTGGCCTCTGTTTAACTCATACTATTAATAAAATAAAAATTATATCCTAATAGGAACTTTATGCCTCTTGCATGTGTTCAAAGAATTGAAGCATGCCTTATTCCTTAATACCTCCCCCTGCCCTGTATTTCTTTTGTCATTAATACCGACTCCTCATTTTATCATTGCCTTGTTTCAACATGTTGCCTAACTGCCCCTTTATACCTGCTTTAGTGTCTCTGCCCATTTGTTTAATCCCCAGAACATTATGCATTTTTCACATTAGCCACTTTATTTTTCAAATAGGACACATGGTTATTTCCAATAAATTTTCAAGTTCCATCCAAAAATGTATGAGAATTACTGTGAAATTAAACTTCTTTTGTGGCCTTTGAACAGGACATTATTTTGAAAATGCAATACTTTGTAAAGTTACACTGGACTGTATCAGATACTTTGTGCTATAATTATTGTACTCTTCATGAAAAGTGACTGTTTTATAAGAAAAACCAAAATGATATATGGCAGAAATTCATTAAAAATTAATAAACTCCAACTAATATTACACTGTATGTTAACTAAAAATAAAGTTTAAAAAATAAATAAAAATTACAAAATTTTAATGGAGTAATAGAGTGTATCAAATTGTATGCAAAGTTTATAAAAGAAGGCAAAGCATAAACAATTCCTCATCCCCCAAAAATAAATTTAAGCACCTCTGTATACCTCAGAAATGAGAGCACAGATAGCCATTTTTATCAAGGAAAAAAATGTACTGGTTCTTTTGAGGAAGGAACATTTGTCTAGAAAATTTCACTGAAGGGGTTCTTCATAGAGCTTCCTGACTTTATTTCCAGGTTCATAGTATTTACTCCTCTCTGACCACTTTCTACTCTTTAACTATTTTGCTCTCTATGCACCTTTAAGGCACAGTGCTTACCAATCTTCAACTATATTTTATGATTTCACATACTGTTTCTCAAACAACTAGATTAAATAAAGTCATCTTGTATTTCGATTACATATAAATCTAGGTCCAATATTAATACTTGGTTGAGATCTGCCTTGGCATCCTTCAACAACAATATACTTATAAATTGGTACTAGGAGAAAAGTATTTTCATTTGATTTTATATTTGATAAGATCCTGGGCCAAGAACATGGAATTAGGAATAAGAGCTAATTGATGAGTCAAGAATGACTATGGTTTTCAGTCTTGGTAACTTAAGTCCCTTTATGTTTAGAGACTGGGAAGGGGCAAAGGTAGATGAGTTGGGAGAAACAGTGATAGGAGGAATAATAGGTTTACAAGTGAAAATAATGAGTGGATTTGGTTTGCTAAGCTCCAGTGCCTGCATTACTTTCAGGGGTAATGAATAATAATTAGTAGGAAATATACATAGGTGTAGCAATAGAGTGATGAAATGGATGTGCTAAGACCTGGTATTTGAAGCTATTAGATTAGAGAAATGCATTGGGAAAATGCTAGAAAAAGCACATAGTGAGGAAGGAAGGAAGGGAGGGAGGAAGAGAGAGGGATGGCTTAGGAATCTGACTACAAGACTAGGAATCAGTTATTTTAAGGCCAGATTACTAGGAATAAGCCCAAAGGAGGATATAAAACAAGTTCAATCCATGGATTTTTTTATAAGTGGTATATAAACATGATTTATAATTTGAAAACAGAGTCTGAGACTCAAGGTTTCTATCCAAGAATATAGGAGAAACAATTCACAGAAGTTCTGATGGACTGCTGGAACCATCAAGCTTATCTTCAGTAATTACTAATAGCCTAGCTCGAGAAATTTTGAACTCAAGGATTTTTGCTAATGAATGGACTTGGATAGGAGATAAAAAAAAAAAATCAGTCAAGGATTAGTTTAGGGCGCCTGGGTGGCTCAGTCGGTTAAGTGTCTGCCTTCAGCTTGGGTCATGATCCCAGAGTCCCGGGATTGAGTCCCGCATGGGGCTCCCTGCTCAGCAGGGAACCTCCTTCTCCCTCTGCCCCCCCTCCACTGTGGTCTCTCTCTCTCCCCCTCTCCCTCTCTCAAAAAAAAAAAAAAATGAGCTTAGACAATAAGGAGTATTAAATGTTATCAGAGAAAATGAAATTTACCTAAGGGGTTTAGTTCATAAGAAACTCTAGCGTCAGTGCAAAGTAAGAACACAACAGGAGTGCCTACAAAACCACCACGTGTTCTCAATATTTTCCCTTGTGTCTGGAGTGGAGCTCTTTAAAGCAAAGGAGAATGCAGTTAAGTTGTTTCAGCTGACAGTTCTATGAAAGTGGGAAAGCAGGCTTACCCACTCAAACACAGGCCTCCCCATAAGGCAAAGAGCAGGCCAGACAGGCACACCCAAATATCAGGTGTGGAGCCTCAGGGTCAGCTCCTTTTAGGCTCTCCAATCAGCTTAGACCCTCTTCTTCTCTGGGTAGGGCTGAAAGGCAAGAGGACTGTCCAGGGAAGTCCCTCCATGTGGACACAAGAGGATTGACCATAAAGCATTCTCCCCTAACAGAACACTTAAGTTGTGTAGTCTCTCTGCTATTCCAGAAAGAGTTAGTACTGCTAAAGATAGTGAGAAAGCTCTATTTTTTGTCTACATCCCTCTTGTAAATAATTCTCTTTCCTTTTTCTTTTTCTTTCTCTTTCTTTCTTTCCTTTTTTTTTTTTTTGTGACAGAGTAATTCTGTGTGATAGAACAAGGTTTCCTCCCTTTTTAGCAGTATTCTAGAGTGGAGTACTTCCAGTTTTCCATACTAGAGCTTAGAACAGACCACGGCAGTGAAGATTTTGATGAGAAGAGGCTAAATCTTGCAGCCCTCATAAGTCATTAGAGTGTGCCAAAGAAAAGATTAATATTAGCAAGAGAATTGTTCATTTTATAGTTATTTCATTCTGATAGCAGGACAGGATTTTTCCCCTTCCTTCATCACTACTTTCTGAGCATAAAATCTGAAGAAACTGATCATTTTTCCCCAACTTGATAATAAAATTTCCATATAAGCTGAAGACTGAGGACCTGTCTCAAAAGAGGATTGGACTAGGGATTTCCTCTCTTTCCAAACTTCAAAGGTATAGTTAGGTGATCTGTATTTATACCTGCAAAATATCCTCTCATCTGAAAAAAAAAATTCCTAGGTCCACTCCCTGCCCTATAATAATAGTTTTTAATTCTGAATCTTTGATACACCATTTAGCCTTTTTTTGCTGGTGTAAGTCTTTTCTCAACTAGAGGTTTGGGTGGGTCCATGCCACCATGTTGGAAGTATTTATCATATCTATTTCTCTGAGTTCCTTCAGCTACCCTCTCAGCCACTGTGTTCATTTCAAGTTGTATCAGGAAAACTAAAGAGAAAATATTTAAAATACAAAAGAATATTTTGGGGAGATTTTTGAAAAATAAATGTATTGGATTGAAACCCAATATTTCACACTGATTATTTTTTAGTTTCCATATATAGCATTGTATTCAACTGTTTCTGATAAATTAAGTAACATAGACTCTTACTACCTCAAGAGATTATATCAGGAACCCAAGACATTTGCTCTTGCCACATTTTGCTACAATTAATTCTTTATCAGCTTCATAATTAGTGACTATTATTTTTTTCACAATCTTTTAAAATTTCCCTTTAGAAAGCTGATTTCCTTTTTTTGTAAAGTTGGATTTTTCTCTTCATTTTTTAAAATATAATTTGCCTTTTGGGTTTTAGAATGACTTCATACCAAGCAAGAGTATCATATTTACACAAGAAGATAAAAGCTGCATACATTTTACTCTCAGTTGTTGAAAAGGTTCATGGTTAAATGGAGAATATTATCAGACATTTATCATTTTTGCACTCTGGAATATAAGTTCTATGAAGTAGATAATGAAAATAGAAATAGGCTAACTTCTAAAGAATTAAGTGAACAAAATTGGATTATCTAGATATACTTTTATTCCATGTACATATGTTGATACTAGGTGATGTTTTTACTTTATACCAAATTCAATCCTTTGCTGTGATTGCCTCTATTGTTTTGATGTTACATTAGTGCCTGTATCAGTTAGGATTTTGTTTATCAGACTTAACCACAGTGGCTAAAACAAATAGGATTTATTTTTTTCAAGTAACAAGAGTCAGGAAGTAGGCAACTGAGGTCAGTGCAACTGCTTAAGGAAATCATCAAAGACCAAGACTCACACTAGCTTCCTGATCTGCCATCCTTAGCATGTAATTTTGGACATTGTTACTCTTCCGGGGAACTTGACCACATTTCAGGCAGAAAGAAGAACAAAAAACAAGGCAGTTTGTTCTGTCCTATGAGGGAGCTTTACTTACAACTTTGGCTAGAACAGAGCAACTCCCAGTGAAATTATTTTTTAACTGTGTGTTTTAACCAGATAAAAGCAGGGCTCTCGTAGTAAGAAAATAATATATCTGCCATTGCATTGCTTCTTGATAAAAATGGGTTACAATACATTATAATGATTGCGAATGTTTTCAAAACTCAGAATGCTCAAGATTCATCTAGAAAGTTTATGAAAGATATAGAGGTCAAGTTCTCAAAAGGAGAGACTCTTTTTCAGTAGGGTAGAGCAGGGTCTGGAATTTTATATTTTAGGCTTTTAAACTCTCATCACAGTTTATTCTGATACAGATGGTTCATGAACTATTCTTTGAGAAACACTGGTAACTCGTGTAAAGTTCATTGAAGGTCTTCTCTCTTATCATTAGCGGAGTTCAAAGACAAATGACGTTTTACTTTATCTGAACTTTATGCTTCTATTTCCTGTAATTTTATTCTTTTATTTCCTCTTAATATTTTCTATTTCTTCTCTTTCTCTGTTTTTACATATGAGACTATCTGACTCTTGCCATTACAAACATTGCCACATCTAAGAAAATTAACAATGATGATTAAGTGAACTTAACAATTATTTTTCTAAGTCACAATCAGTCTAGAAATTGTTATATACTTTTGGGAATATAGTCTGGATCTATTACTTCAAATAATTTTTCAGACATATTTAAAGATGGCAATATTTTGAGAATTTTTCAAGTGTGAGACTTTATAAGCATTAATTCCTCAGAATTGCTGGTGCAACAAGACTCCTTTGATGTCTATCTCCTCTCTTAGATTTTGGTACTGATTTTAGAAAATGTTTCTTGACCTTTCATTGAATAGAATGTGGTTAACTTTAAAGGAAGTAAAGAGGCTTAGAAATGATAAATTACTGAGCAGTTCCTCCCTCCTTGCTCATATTTAGTGATAAGCTAGGGAAGTCTTATGTCAGCTAGTTAAGGCAATTGTTGTCTATTTCCAGTTCCATGTTAAGTGACAGCAAGTTGATAGTTCGAAATTGGCCTTGGTAGGTATGTTTTGTGCCACAGAAATCAGCAAATGGTGCAAATTAGGATTTTGTTTTACTTTGTTTTTACTAGAACATCACTGCCTATAAAATTACCCATCTTACCTCACCTTTAACTCCTTAAGAGTCTTATTTCCCATACCTAGAAGGGCAAGTTGATGGGAGAAATGAAAGGCAGGCAGGCAAGCAGGAAGGAAGGAAGGAAGGAAGAAGAAAGGAAGAAAGGAAGGAAGGAAGAAAGGAAGAAAAGAAGGAAGGAAGGAAGGAGAGAGGGGAGGAAAGAAGGAAAGAGAGGAGGAAGGGAAAAAAGGCAAGGAAGGAAAGGAAGGGAAAAGAGAAGGAGGAAGGTGGGGAGGAAGGAAACAGGAAGGAAGGGAGGGAGGAGGGAAGAAGAGAGGGAAGAAGGAAGGGAAGGAGAAAGGAAAGGGGAAGACTTAGTGAAATCAATCAAAATCCGGACCTGCCTTGTTTTCAATTTCATTGAAAATTTAAAAACAAACAAAGGAGAAAACATAAATTGGAGTGTGAAGATCTGAAATAGAATCCCTCTTAATAAAATAAAAAAATTTTAAATTGTTGTCAATGCAATAACCAGCTTGTACTAAAAAGTTCTTGGTTACATTAAAATGGTTTTACTCATCCTTCTCCAAATAAAAAAATCTAGGCATTTTTGAAGGATGGGATGAGCCATAGGAAAGACTGGTGTGGAATAGCTCTAGAACGAAGTGAGTCATATAAATGATTTACTATGTTCTGTAAGACACAGATCATAGGTTGCTGAGATCATCACAATGGAAAATATTGATTTGCTTGTAAGAAAGTAGAAAGTCAGAACTGAGTCAACCCTCAAAGAACCCTACAGAATGAGGCCCTATAAAATCCTACAAAGACAAGCTGCTTTGTTAGGCAGCCTCCACGCAATCTGGTTTTGCAAGATGCCCTTGACTGATGCATCGAGTCAGCTACCCTCAAATCAACACTGTATATTAATAGTGAAGAAATAATTTTGTAATTGCTTTTGTTTGTGTCAGTTCCATGGAATCCTTAAGGCAAATTGCATAGCGAAATAGGATGGACTACTAAATTACCACTCCAAAGATAACAGTCCCATAGGCTTTTGATAAAGGACATATAATACATACACTCTGGTTAAAAGTTTGTATTTTGTAAGTCAATCTAATTATATTTTAAAAAATGAAGAAAAAAATCTAACTTTACAAAAAAGGAAATCAACTTTCGGGGCGCCTGGGTGGCTCAGTTGTTAAGCGTCTGCCTTTAGCTCAGGTCATGATCCCAGGGTCCTGGGATCGAGCCCCGCATCAGGCTCCCTGCTCGGCGGGAAGCCTGCATCTCCCTCTCCCACTCCTGCTGCTTGTGTTCCTTCTCTCATTGTGTCTCTCTCTGTCAAATAAATAAATAAAATCTTTTAAAAAATAAAAAAAGGAAATCAACTTTCTAAAGGGAAATTTTAAAAGATTGTGAAAAAAATAATAGTCACAAATTATAAAGCTGATAAAGAATTAATTGTAGCAAAATGTGGCAAGAGAAAATGTCTTAGGTTCCTGATACAATCTCTTAAGGTATTAAGAGTCTATGTTACTTGGGCACCTGGGTGGCTCAGATGGTTAAGCGTCTGCCTTCGGCTCAGGTCATGATCCCAGGGTCCTGGGATCGAGTCCCGCATTGGGCTCCCTGCACCTTGGGAGCCTGCTTCTCCCTCTGCTTCTCTCTCTCTCTCTCTCTCATGAATAAATAAATAAAATCTTTAAAAAAAAAAAAAGAGTCTATGTTACTTAATTTATCAGAGACTGTTGAATACAATGCTATATATGGAAACTAAAAAATAATCAGTGTGGAATATTGGGTTTCAATCTAATAAATTTCTTTTCCAGAAATCTCCCCAAAATGTTTTTTTGTAACAGACTTGAAAAAAAGGGTTTCAACAAGGATATGAACTTTGGGAAGACCGATATACCAAAGAGACATGGTAAAAAATGCAGTCACCATCCCTTCCAAAATAATACAATGATATCGATTATTAAAGATTAATCTCCTTAGAATGTCCAAGTGGATTAATTACAATATTAGTAATTTAAAAATAATACATTGATGTAGATATTTTATGAACAGAGAAGGTAGTCATAAGAATCTATTAGCTGCATATACATAAACATTAAATGATCTTATTTGATTCTAGTTTTTATGTAAATCTGTCTCAATGTACGTCTGGTTCCATCCACTCTCACCTATACATACAATGAAAGACATTTTTCCTATTAGTGTTAATATTATTAATATTATCAAACATTCTAAATAATTATATATTGAACTACTAAACTAATACTAGAGAATTAAGTCCACCTAATCTCAGATGTATCAAATATTCACTTGACAGAAACCTAACAAAGATGAGAAATTTTAAAAAGGGCGGATTTCACATTGACTGAGAAGGCCAGGTACGGAGGTGACAGAGATGTAGGTGTGGATCTAGGACCCACATATATTATTCCTAGAACGCTTTCTACCTACTCACCCTGTTTCTCTCTGTGTTTTGGCCATATTCTCTTCCACCATTAGATGGGGAAAATGAACACTGCCAGGACTTAGTTAACATATTTCATGCATTGGGAATTCAGAAGCAAGAGAGTATCTTTTAGCCCTCCCAGCAAAGAAAGAATGCCTCAGCACTTCAAATTGTGTGCCCACCTTTGAAAACAATCACTGTGAACAGGAGAATAGTCCATCTGAAGGCCTCAATGAGGGCCCAAATCAGACTCCTCCTACATCTGGGGGTGGTTTGGGTGATATGATTGACAGCCTCACCATTACCACAGAAATGGAAATTTAAATATTCCCCAAAGAGGGACTAATCTTCGACAAAGCAGGAAAGAATGTCCAGTGGAAAAAAATTCTCTTCAACAAATGGTGTTGGGAAAATTGGACAGCCACATGCAGAAGAATGAAACTGGACCATTACTTTACACCACACACAAAAATAGACTCAAAATGGTTGAAAGACCTAAATGTGAGACAGGAGTCCATCAAAATCCTAAAGGAGAACACAGGCAGCAACCTCTTCGACCTCAGCCACAGCAACTTCTTCCTAGAAACATCACCAAAGGCAAGGGAAACAAGGGGAAAAATGAACTATTGGGACTTCATCAAGATGAAAATCTTTTGCACAGCAAAAGAAACAGTCAACAAAACCAAAAGACAACCAACAGAATGGGAGAAGATATTTGCAGATGACATATCAGATAAAGGGCTAGTATCCAAAATCTATAAAGAACTTATCAAACTCAACACCCAAAGAACAAATGATCCAATCAAGAAATGGGCAGACGACAGGAACAGACATTTTCCCAAAGAAGACATCCAAATGGCCAACAGACACATGAAAAAGTGCTCAACATCGCTCAGCATCAGGGAAATCCAAATCAAAACCTCAATGAGATACCACCTCACACCAGTCAGAATGGCTAAAATTAACAAGTCAGGAAATGACTGATGTTGGCGGGGATGCGGAGAAAGAGGAACACTCCTACACTGTTGGTGGGAATGCAAGCTGGTGCAGCCACTCTGGAAAACAGTGTGGAGGTTGCTCAAAAAGTTGAAAATAGAGCTACCATACGATCCAATTGCACTACTGGGTATTTGCACCAAAGATACAAATGTAGGGATCCGAAGGGGTACATGCACCCTGATGTTTATAGCAGCAATGTCCACAATAGCCAAACTGTGGAAAGAGCCAAGATGTCCATCAACAGATGAATGGATAAAGAAGAGGTCGTATATATACTCAATGGAATATTATGCAGCCATCAAAAGGAATGAGATCTTGCCATTTGCAATGATGTGGATGGAACTGGAGGGTGTTATGCTGAGCGAAATAATCAGAGAAAGACATGTATCATATGACCTCACTGATATGAGGAATTCTTAATCTTAGGAAGCAAACTGAGGTTTGCTGGAGTGGTGGGGGGTGGGAGGGATGGGGTGGCTGGGTGTTAAGACATTGGGGGGGTTATGAGCTATGGTAAGCGCTGTGAATTGTGTAAGACTGTTGAATCACAAACTGGTACCTCTGAAACAAATAATACATATATGTTAAAAAAAAAAAAGAAGAAGAAAAAGAAGAAGATAGCAGGAGGGGAAGAAGGAAGGGGGGGCAATCGGAGGGGGAGATGAACCATGAGAGACTATGGACTCTGAGAAACAAACTGAGGGTTCTAGAGGGGAGGGGGTTGGGGGGATGGGTTAGCCTGGTGATGGGTATTAAAGAGGGCATGTTCTGCATGGAGCACTGGGTGTTATACGCAAACAATGAATCATGGAACACTACATCAAAAACTAATGATGTAATGTATGGTGATTAACATAACATAATAATAAAACAAAATAAATTAAAAATAAATAAATAAAAGTTAAAAAAAAAAAAAGAGGGAGGAGGTTTAGGGGCAGACCAATCAAGAAATGTTTCCTATCCCATGTAGCAAAACAGGCAGATTTGATTTCTGGTACATTTTAGCTTCCCTACAAAAGTAAGCAGAATTTTAAAAGTTTTCTCCCATTCACACAGGAATAGCTGAGGATATATAACATTTCCAGCTTGCAAAGTGTTTCTTAAACTGCTTCAGGCCGTTTAAGTAGATTTCTGATACTTGTAGTTGAGAGGCCTAATTCACAAATGTGTAATGGACATAGGTTTCCACATTTAGTTCAATTAATTGTAATTATAATGATTCCAAATGAGAAAACTAAGATTTAGAGATTGTTTGTCAATTACCCAAGGTGAATAAGGATTCACTTTCAGAATTTGAGACCAAAATTCATATTTTTCTTTTCTTTGTTTTTAAATCTTGAATGTTTTTAAATCTTGGTTTAAATCTTTTATATCTTTGAAACAGGTCCAAATTGCGATTTCACTGCCTTATTTATTTATTTATATTTATTTTAATTTCTATATTATCATTAGCCTGCCTTTTGAGAGCAACCATGCCCCCCAAAAAGGTAAGAATCCAAGTATTCCATTAATTTCAATGAGTATTTATAAATTACCTTTTGATTAATTAGAGACAATGACTCCATTTACACTATAAGATTTCCTTGTTCTTGATTAATGTCCCAGTTTGTATCAAAAGAAATAGAAAGTCACCTTGGTTCTTATAACAACCCTGTTAGGTGAACATATTGCTCAATTTTCTGTTCATTTGGTGGAAGAAAATCAAAGTAACCCTTTGCCTAAGACTTTGTTCAACAATGCTAGGAACAAGAATGCTCGGTAAGAACATTTTGTCCTGAAAAAGGAAGGAGGAATTTTACAGAGCTTTAGTAAGAAGGGTTCTACAAAATTGAGCTAATTTGGAGAATAGTTGATCAAAATTAGTTCTGAAAGAGGGAGAAATTTTCTGAAGATTAGCAGTTATTTGTTGGTCAATTCAAATTTATCAAGTGAGATCAGGAGGAAGATTAGGGGCTAAGGTTATGCATAAATAAGGTGAGAGGAAACAGCTTGGGTGACAAGGACCAGCAAATGCCACAGCTGAAAATTACCAGTCTTTCAAGGTCTTTTATAATTCTATTCTAGCTTATGGGAATATGGACTCCTCTCCCCTCACTTGTGTTTAGGTAATATTGTCTAGACTGCATGTGAATAGAACTCTATTAATGCATCTCATTTATTAGCAAGAAGATCTAGCTTTTGGTTTTCCTTTTTTAAAATAAGTTATTTGTATTTCACCTGCTCAAAATCCAAAACCCTAACCAAATCAAACCAAAAACTTAAAAACATTCTTTTACTCTTTGTCACTTAAAAAAACATTAAAAATTAAATATACCTCTGATAACTTTGATCCGTGTTCTAATGTAGCCTGCAATTGGATAATAATGAGTATGTAGAGCTTGCTTAATGTATGAATGTAATATAACATATAATGTAATATGATAGTTAAAAGGATGAATTAACATCCTAATTTAATGCTAATTCATCTGAAATCTATGTTACCTTTAAAATATATTACTTGGAAAATAATATCAATAATTCTGTTTAGTGGAAACGATGTAATAGGGACCCCGAAAAAGTATGGGCCTGGATAACATTCATTTTAGAAATTCATTTTCCAATAACATATCACTGCTATACTGTCCATCATACCATATGCTTAACATATTTATAGTAGGCTTTCTTGTGTAATAGTATCAGGGTCATATATAAATAATAATTCAATATGTCAGCCTACTTTGAAACTGCTGATTATTTTAGTTAATTTAATTAAAATATATCCGATCTGTTAGACATTTCAGTATATTAACATGGTGACAAAACAGGTTTAACCAACATTTGAAGGTTCTCCGCCATCACCACAAAACAACATGGAAGGAAAAGCAAAGAAACCAAGAGATATCTATCTATGCACAGTGTGTACATTAGACCCACCTATCTTTGGGTCAGACTGGTTTTGAAAATCGAGTGTTTGTATAAATAATAAGTACAGTCACCACAACAGAGAATCTCTCTGTTATGAGAATAACAAAAAATTAAAATATATCAGTTACCTCATTTTTCCCATAACATTGAACTAATCTGAGAAGCGTACATGTTTCACCTTGTCAATAATTCATTGTCAATGCATACTTCAAACATTTGTTTTAGACAAACCTCCATGTAATACATAGTGCCATTGTGCCTATAACGCATAGGAAGCTATTTCTCTAATTCCAATAATTAAGGTTTACTCAAACACAACTGTCTGCCATTGGATTAAATTTAAAAATGTACAGCAAAAATTATCTGAAGTAGTAAGCTTGGAACCAAATAGTCAATCCCCTGTAAGAGTAAATTTAAATGTTTCTTCTCTTCTGGCTGAGAGCCTCCCAGAAATAAATGTAGCAAGTGAGTAACATTAATTGCTCTATCCAAAAATAAACATTTAAAATGTATCAAAGCCATGGGATACCTTAGCGCCCAGCCTTTCCTGTCCCTCAGAAACCCAGGGGCATTAATCCTGCCTGTTGAGAGGCAGAATTCCACAGCGGTTAGCCCTACGGATTTTAGAGACAGCTACCTGGATTCAAACACTGACTCTGTCAACCCCCTGCCTTTAGAACTTCAGACAACTCAAAGTATCTACCTTAGTGCACTTACCTTCCAAAATACAGAAATGAGAAATAAAAACCTACCTCACAGCATTACTGAAATGATTAAATAGTTGCGTATATGCAAAACACACTAAAACAGGGGCACCTGGGTGGCGCAGTCCACTGGGTGTCTGACTGGGGCTCAGGTCATGATCTCAGAGACCTGAGATGGAGCCCCACATCTGGCTCCAGGCTCAGTGGAAAGCCTGCTTCTCCCTCTCCTTTTGCCCCTCCCCCTGCTTGTGCTCTCTGTCTGTCTCTCAAATAAATAAAATATAAAAAAAAAAAACCCACTCGAAAACAGTACCTGATGCATATTATGAACTCTGTGTGTTCGTATTACTTTTTATCCCTATTCTACGTGTCTAGAGCATCTTTCTATGGAAGAAAGCTTTTACATAAAGTTTAAGGCATAAGCCTGAGCAGAGATAAAAACATAGGTGACTGGAGTGCCTGGGTGGCTCAGTCGTTAAGCATCTGCCTTCGGCTCAGGTCATGATCCCGGGGTCCTGGGATCGAGCCCCGCATCGGGCTCCTGTTTGGCGGGAAGCCTGCTTCTCCCTCTCCCGCTCCCCCTGCTTGTGTTCCCTCTCTCGCTGTCTCTCTCTCTCTGTCTAATAAATAAATAAAATCTTTAAAAATATATATGTAGGTGACTAATGATTAATTTGCGAATCTCAAAGAAGTAGACTCAGTAAGTGTAGTGATTCCCATCAAAATCCAGCCTTCCAGGGGTATGCAAGGAGACAGCAATTGAGGACCAGACTTTTAATTTCTTGTTCTTCTTCCTCTTTCCCAGCTACTTTTAGAGTATTGTATGAGTCCACTTTCAATGAAGTTTTGTTTTATAGGATCAATTCTCAGTCTGCTCCAAGCAAATACAGTTCACTCTTGACCAATACAGGGATTAGGAATTCTGCCCTCCCTCCCCCCTCCATCCCGGGCAGTTGAAAATCCACATATGACTTTTGACTCCCCCCAGAACTAAACTACTAGTAGCCTACTGTTGACCAGAAGCCTTAGTGATAAAATAAATGTCAAAAAACATATATTTTATTTGTTATGTGTATTATAGACTATATCCTTACAATAAAGTAAGCTAAAGAAAAGAAAATGTTTTTAAGAAAAGCATAAGAGAAAATAAATGTATAATACTATGCTATATTTATTTTAAAAAATGTGTAAATGGACCTGTGTGGTCCAAACCCATGTTGTTTAAGGGTCAGCTGTCCTCAGAAAATTTTTAAATTTTCAAGGTAATTTTAATTATCATTCTACAGATAAAATAACCCAATTTAAAAATGAGTAATTGGTCTTAAGTCACACAAGTAATCATAATATTTAATCCCATGCTAGAATCAACTAGTAAGTTTTTTGATACCATTTCATGCCCTTTTCCCTGTTCGAAGATTTTGAATAGTAAAACTCAGAGATTGAAATTCTTCCATCTGGAATCCTACTATATCAAACCAATCAAGGTTACATTTAGCAAAAAATAGTAAAATGTATGAACTATAGAAAAATGAAAGAAATTAGTACTAGAAACTATACCAGGCGGTCCAAGTTGAAACCACAGATCAAGATTTATAATGCAACTGCCTAAGACAATTTCATATTCTGAAGTCATCAAAAAATATGCTTAAAGACTGAGCCTAAGTCATTTGTGTTTGCTCCTTTGATGTTCTATCTCTCCGTGTCAATAGTACCATCCTCTCAGTGTGGATGGCCACCTGGGGATTTATTCTAGACTTTACCTTTTCTCTTTCCCCTACATCTTTTGCAGGAAGCCCAGTTACTGTACTTCAGACTTCCTCTTTATCTCCTCCTTACTCCTTTCCTTCCACAATCTCTACCTCACCACAAGCTCTCACCAGCTTTGTGTAGATTGTCTCCTGGCCTCCTTTCTCAATCATCTTTTGTCAGTGGCAGGGAATTCCAAAACTTTAGATTGAATTATTAAGGCCTTAGATAATGTGGCCCAATCCATATTTCCAACCCTATTTCTTACTATCCTCCACCAGCGCTCCGCCTTCTTCCCTGTGCCCTATACAGCTTCTTGGACTCTGCAAGCGCTAACATGCCCTCATGTTTCCATCCCCTTTCCTTCCTCTTCCTCTTTATTCCTTAAGATTCAAATATTTCTTCCTCTGAATTTGCATATTCTGCATGAGCCACTGGGGAAATTGTTGCTTTCTTGTTACTGTTTCCTGCTCAGATGCCTTTCTTTACCTCTCACAAGAAATAGAAAGACAGATGGCCCTGGGTTAGCCAGTCACAGTACCCCCACTCTGCTGGCAATGGTTATGGTCCAGTATGGATTTAGCCTGTCCAATCAGAGTCCCTTTCTAATATTTTTCTTACTGTACTAACAAAGAAACTCTCTATTTTTCCTGGAACATAGAACAGGAAACATGTTAATCTAGGTCAGACAGTATGCATATTCTCCATCAGATGAAAAAACTTGTCTGTAGGGTAGGGGATGATGCTAAGTAGAGAGGAAAGGCAAGTAGAAAGAGTTGAATTCCTCTCTAATTCCTGAGGTTCCCAGAGATATCAGGGTTACTATAGAACTTCCTTCCATTGTGGGAGCTTCTCTTTTGCCTTTCCAACATATCTACTTTTTTTTTTTTTGTACAAGTAAGTTAGTTGCATTTCTGTCACTTGCAACCATAGAGTCCTAACGAATAATAGTGCCCACCTTGGACCGCATACTACCAGAACACTTTCATTTTCTGTTGTATTGTATTTATTTTATTCCCCAAATAAGACTGAAAATTGTTTTTTAGGAGGGAGGGGAGATGATGGTGCCTCACGTCTGATTCTACAAAATATTAACACGATAAGTAATATGCAATGATTGAATAAATATATTAACAAATTATTTAGCAAACTTTTAAAATAAGGCAAATTTAAACAAATATACAATTATAAGCTTTGAAATAATAATTTTTTGTAAATTTTAAACTTTTTTCTCATAATCAAATTATGAATTACAATGTTTGACTGCAGTTCATAAAGCCCAATATAATCATTTTGCAGATGAAAGATATAGTACTCAAATGATGAAATTTTACCAAGATCACACAGTTGGTATGTGACAACTTTCTCAACAAAAATAACAACAAAAATAATAAAAAAGGAATATCCAAGGAAAAGTAATTCGATAAATTAAATTAGATAAATTACTTTGTCATCTTTGTTAGTGTCATTGCTTCCATTTACTTATAAATTCCATTATTTATATTTATTGTTTCTGCTTTTTAACAATGAATCCCAGGAATTAAAACTTTAACAACTGTAAAAAATAGATATCTTTCTCTTTTATCTATTTATGTTTGTCCAACAGAGAATAAATTAATAGTAAAAAAGAGAGTGAGTTTGTAAATATAACACTCTAGGATACAGAATTGATTCTTAAGCTTTTGACATTTACCATAATTATACACTGTGAGCATCATCCACCAAGACTTTTTAAAGATTTTTTTCCTTTATTAGAAATAAACAGTGAAAATTGATGTGAATCAGTTTTACAATATTTTCTCTGAATACTTCACAGAGTATTTGGTGAGAAATGAAACCTTTCAAAAACGTGTAAATATTTCAAAGTTATAACAAATTCTAAATCATATAAAGAATGTGAAATTTAAAAAGGCAACATTCAGGGTTTTTTTTTAAGATTTTTATTTATTTATTTATTTATTTGAGAGAGAGAGAGAGAGCACATGAGAGGGGGGAGGGTCAGAGGGCAAAGCAGACTCCTTGCCAAGTAGGGAGCCCGATGCGGGACTCGATCCCGGGACTCCAGGATCATAACCTGAGCCGAAGGCAGTCGCTTAACCACCTGAGCCACCCAGGCGCCCCAGGGGGTTTTTTGAGTAAAAAATATTTTTGAGTAAAAAACATCTAGTTTAAGCTGTTTTTATGAAAATTCCATCAGTAAAATTAGGGATTAATTTCATCTACTAAATTTAGTATCTGCAAAAAAACAATAGCAACAAAAAAATCCCTCCTTAACTCATGCCCCACACCTAATTTTTCAATAAAAAGTTCATGACATCAGTGCATTTCGCATTTGATTAGTCCTCATTACCTCCACTGCTATCACCTACAGTCAAGCACCATTTCTCACTTGAAATATCTCAGTAGATTCTTAACTAGTCATTGTTTTTTACTGGCCCGACCTCCAATTTTCTGATCTACATACAGTGTCATAGGGTTTATTAAAACATAGCTTAGGTTTTGTCCCTCCTATGTCTTCTCAGCTTACTTAGAGAAACTGGAGCTTGTACGGTGACCTATCATACCTGCATAACCTAGCAGTTAGTTACCTCTCAGATTCCCAATTACTGAAATCTCTTCATCATGCTTCCAACCACCCACTCTTCCCAGTTGTTCTGTGAACATATCATGTATGCCCACAACTCAGGGTATGTACTTCCTCTTCTCTCTGAAAAGCTCTGTATCCTGTTACCTGCACCCAGCCTTGTGAGAACTTCTGAAGGAGAGGACCTAGCTCCCCAGGTTGCTGACCCATAGAAGCTGTGAAATAATAAATTTGTTTTGTTGTTAGGCTGCTAAGTTTTGAGATAATTTGTTAGGCTGCAATCGATAACTAATCAGAGAAAGTAATTTTGCAAGAATTTATTTGTTCATGGAAATTGAAAGATACCTTTTTTTCCTGGTGTTTCCTAAACTTATTTATTTATTTATTTATTTAGCAGTGCAGCAATTTATCATTAGCAAAGTACAGTTTCTTCCAAAATAAATTTTCTCTTAACCCTCAAAGGCATCATCATCCAGATCTAAGAATCATCAAAACTTCTTGAAAGTTTTTTCTTTTTTTTTTTTTTAATATAGGGGATGTTAGATAAATCATTCCATCACATATTACATGTAAAGGTTAAATATTGCTTTGAATTATTTATCATGCTCAGTTGGTTTCCCACATAATCTATTTTCTTGTTTCTAAAAGAAATTGTTTATCTGGGGAGCTTTCCATTTCCTATCTCTTCTAGGGCCTTTTTCATTGTTGATTCTGTTTTTGGTTTTGGCACATCATTGAGATTAGTCTTTGCCTACATAATCTCTCACCTAATTTTATGACCACTATTTTTTTTTTTCTGACTCATCATTGTTTTCCTTTAATTTATTGGAATTTTTTTTTCCTCAGAGTGATATATTCACTTTTCTTCTTCTTTTTTATGTAATAAGACTTTATGTTCCAAACAACAACAAAAACAATGCCAAAGGCCACCAAGGCTTTACTGTTATCCTTCAACAAAGTTCCCTTAGCACACTTATATTACAACACAATAGTAGGTCATTTGTAAAACTAAAAAACTCAAAAGGAGCTTGTTCTTAGAGAAAAAGAATTGGCGGGGAACTAAAGATAATGGAATTTAGAAGTCACAAAACTAGCATCATTAACCTAGAATTTCTGTCTCTAAACCTTCATGAAAGAAGTGGGTGGTCAATATCTTGACTAGAAAGAGCTTATGGGATCAAGTAAAATATACTGTTTTCAGCAGGGGAGGAATGAAAACAGACAGAGTCATGATTTTAAGATCATCTCGTGCTAGAAAGAAAGCAGTTTCTGTGCCCCTTTCTCCTACCGGTGAGTTGCATCTTCATATAATTAAAGGTTTGCTGTAACCTGGAGGAATACCCTTCATCTCACTAGATTCCTGAAAGAAAACTACTATATTTCTTTCCTCCATGACTTAGTGAATTGTCTCCATGTATAACTATACCCTGGAGCTTAATTATGTGTCTTCAATATAATGCAAGTCAAACTATTAATTATTTGTCCTTAGAAGTCCTTACTGTAAGATATAAGAAAATAGGAAAGAGAAAGCAACAGAATGACTTTCAGTCCTGAACAACAAAAACACTTATTTTCTTTTTTCAAGTTATTTTTTTACACAGGAACTAGCTCTCAATTCAGCAGATATATTCTATTGTAAATGATTAACTTCCTGATCTCATGCATGTTCAAGTGTTAGTTTAAGCCAAGTGAAATTGCAAATCTCTTAAGTGAAAAATGGTTTAGTAGTAGTAATTTTATATTGCTGAACCTAGCAGAATACTTGATATCCAATTATTCTTTTAAGAAATGTTAACCTACATTTGGGTTATTGTTCACTAGAAAGGAATATTTGTTTCTCACTTCCCACATTGTTTTTTTCAGAGAGGGAGAGAGATGGGGAAGAGGCAGGGGGAGAGGGAGAGAGAGAGAGACTCTTAAGCACCCTCCATGCCTAGCACAGAGCCTGATCTCACAACCCTGAGATCATGACCTGAGCCAAAATCAAGAGTCAGACAACCAACTGAGCCACCCAGCCACCCCTCCCACATTGTTTTTAAAACACATTGAACACGTTTGCATATAAGATTTCATCTTTTCCAAACCTAATTATAATCATACATTTCAGCATATGTCTAGACTTGAGACAACATAATATTATATATAATACCGACTACATTGCCTCGTGACCCAGGTGTGGACCTGCAGCTTACACAGGCTCATATTCGCATTCAGTTGTCTGTCTATTTTCTATGAGAACACGAATTATCCTTTTAAATCCAGGAAGGAACTTCTCTTGTGATCAGTGGAACAAATTGACCAAGTTGATTTTTTTATTTTATTTTTTCATTGCAGGTAGAGCATATTTTCACTGTAGAAAACCTAGAATATATAATTGGGTCAAATGAAAAAATTAAAACCAGTTTCTACATAGGACACCTGTTACTATTCTGATGTATGCTCTTCTAGTGTTTTCCTCTATATTTACATAAATCAATATACACACATGCATTATTTTGTGTGTGTGTGTGTGCAGTTGCATAGAAAAAAACGTGTAGTTTGATGGACGTGTTAACATGTTCTTCTATGAATTCTTGTTACTGTAGTATCCGTTCTGTTTCTCTGCATCATGAACATTTTGAAGCAAACACTAACCTATTAATAACTGTCTCATTATCTTAGAAATATGAGTATTTGTATATTCCTCTGATGTTAATACATGAATGTGTGCTTCAACTCATGTAAAATCAAATGTAATGGAACCGAAGCTTTGTCTAGTGAGGTTAAAGCAAAATAGAAATTAGCTGACTACTTAATAAGTAAACTAAAACTGGAAAAAAAAAAAGATTCCAGATGAATTTAATTACTTCTCAATGAATATGAGAAAATAATTGTTAAAACTATAATTTAATTTGGATGAGGTAAGCCAGTGTTTCCTGAAATGTTTCATAAAATGCTATTTTAGTGGATCTTTTTAGGTGCAACAGAAAAAAAAGTTTAGTAACCAAGTAAGTTTGGACATAGGTATCTTAAGTAAAGGAGGCTATTTGTTGTCATTGTTGTTTCTTATTTTGTATTTCTTTTGTTCTTAACACAGACATTCTAGATCTTTTAATATGCTAATGTGCATTGCAAATATCCAGTAATGAAAAGCAGTGAAAAGTAGGATGAAATAGTTTCCCAAACTTTTGGCCAAGGAACTCCTTCATTCCTTAGATTTAAAAGATCTGACTAGTATTTCAGGGAACAATTCCTGACAAATATACTTGTGTAAAAATAAGAAACTATTCTTTTTGAATGCGTGGCACATTTCCTTTCCTAGCTTTTATTTAGTGGTCTGCTACATGAGACTCTTAGCCTAATGCAAATTTTCTAACATGATAGCTTCGTATGACTCTGAACTCTTTAAATTCAGGAGCCTTTACTCTTTAGTCCCCAAGGTATTTCAACATCAATTTCTACTGCTTAATCCTAAACTCTGAAGTATTTCTTTTATTACCTCTTCTGTCCCACTGGTCTCACTTCTCTCCCTGATTGAACAGATTCCCAGTCGCTAGACTTCACGGTCCGTATTTCAGTGTACCCTTTCCTTCTTTCCTCCACCTTGGGTTTGTTTATCAATATAGCCAATTGAAACTCTTTTTAAAGTCATTATAATAAACAGCTTAGGCTTAAGGCCACTGCTCTATGTATTTTCTCTTTGTTATAGCAATGAATTTTTCAATCCTAGCAATGCCTTAAAATCAGCAAATCAGAATCTTAAATCTTTTATCTGTTCTTGATTGTACTAAGTCCTGATTGATTTACAATTTTATATATATATATATAACTTTTTAAAGATTTTATTTATTTATCTGACAGAGAGAGCACAAGCAGGGGGAGTGGCAGGCAGAGGCAGAGGGAGAAGCAGGCTCCCCGCTGAGCAGGGAGCCCGATGTGGGACCCCAGGACCATGACCTGAGCCAAAGGTAGCCACTCAACCAACTGAGCCACCCAGGGGCCCCTCAAAATTTCTTAATCATGTTATTGCCAAGTTATTGCCTATTCAAATCAAATATAGGGGCACCTGGGTGGCTCAGTGGGTTAAGCGTCTGCCTTCTGCTCAGGTCATGATCTCAGGGTGCTGGGATTGAACCCCATGTCAGGCTCCCCGCTCAGCAAGGAGTCTGCTTCTCCTTCTCCTTCTGCTCCTCCCTGCCTCGTGCACATACTTTCTCTCTCTCAAATAAGTAAATAAACTCTCTTTTAAAAAATCAAATATAAACAAATGCAACATTTTTTTCATTTTTTCTAAGTACGTTTCCTCTAGTCAATCTAGACTCCTCAGATCTCTTGCTCATTCATCAATCTTTTATTCCTTTGCTTATGTTTTTTCTCTCTAGTTATAACTTTCCACGTCCTTCAGGATCCAAAATGAGATTTTTGACTCATGCATTTAGTTTCAAATCTGACATGTTATCATGGGAAATTTGCTTTTTCTCTTTTGGCCTCAGTTTTTTGTTTGTTTTTATCTATATGATTGAGAAGATATCTATCTCTCAGAGTTGTGAAATTGAAATATGAGATAATGATTGCGAAGTCCCTAGCTAAATATAGATCCTCAAAATGTTAGTTTTCTTTCCTAACTGATTTACCCTCCCATATAGGCCTCTTTACATTTCTGTCATGTTTCTTTCTGTTATTCATCATTCAACTCTTTTATGGTTGTACATCTTGCTTCTTCAGTAAGCTCTTAGGAAACTGCACCCCTATTGTGAATCATATTTCTTTTGTATCCACCATAGTACTTAACATGTATTATATTCATTGTTAGGATCATCCAATATTTGTTGAGTGGATTTTGCTAAAGAAATTATGAAACCTTCTATTGAAGTACAAATCAAAATCTTGCAAGTTTAAATTGTGAAGGATCTCATGGGAGCTCCTAATATGTAGATTAAAAAGAAAGCCACCTAACTTTTAGTATTTAAAAAGAAAACACAAAAGGAAGGAAGGAAGGAAGAAAGGAAGGAAGGAAGGAAGGACAGAAGGAAGGAAGCATGGACTCCCTGCTCAGTGGGGAGCCTGCTTCTGCTTCTCCTTCTGCTGCTCCCCCTGCTTGTGTGCTCGTGATCTCTCTCTCTGTCAAATAAATAAATAAAATCTTAAAAAAAAAATCTCTAAAACGTAGGTAAATTCTCTTTTAACTGTCTTCCATGTGAGTTATGGTGGTGGGACAGTATCATATATAGAGATATTTTAAGGCTTTTGTAAAATTTCAAAGAACCACTATATATAAAATGAGATCATTGTATATATTGTAAATATTGTATAGGTGTGTTGCTTCCCAGATTTCTAATATTTGATGGATTCTTATCATTTCTTCTGATTAGTCATAGTTTTATGTTTATGTATCATTCATTACACACGATACGATCTACCTTCCTCCCCTGCCCCTCTGGCTGAATGTGTTACCTGGAGTTGAGGCCCATCCAAGTTCAGCTTCTTCATCCATCCCTAGGGGTTGTGTGCATTAAGTTTCAGAACCAAGCCTGGAGATGTCTTTATTATAATCAGAGTACAGTAAATTCTCAATTATCTATGATGATGGGTTACCGGGAGAGCCTATGTCAACAAATTGCTTTGGAGATTTGTCACCTTGGGTAAACTCTCCCATCCCTGGGGGGTGGCAGAAAGGGCAGGGTGGAGGGAGCAGGCGGGTTCCCTCCACACAGTGACTGAAGCTGCAAAGGGGAGCTTCACAAGTAACATCCTGAGTGTTCCTGTGTCATTCCCTCCTCATGGATAAAAGGCCTGACAAGGCTCAGAGCCTCTAGCAGCAAACATTTGTTTAGCAAATGCATAAATGAGAGGATTTATTTGGTGGGGCTTCACAGGCCTGCAGTAAATAAATATATATCACCAAAGAGACTGGTAATGCAAACTCATAATGAAGGGGAGCTATATTCGAATGTGAGACATTTCTGTCGGGGATTCTATAAAATATGTTCGCTGCAATAAGGCAGCAAACAACCATGAAACATTTTGAAATCAATACTAAATATAGAATAATGCATCTATAAATATTGCCCAATTCAGAAACAATCCCTCTTCAGCTTCTTTGGGAACTTCTGCTGATTTTCCTGTAGTAGATGCACAGGAAAATGTAAACAGCTTTTTGAGACAAGTGGGAAGACAGCCTCCTTCTAATTGTGCAACTAGTTGTCACTGACTGAGGTAGCTTGAACTCAACCAATAGTCATTAAATATTTGTCAACTCTAGGCATTTTTCTAGTGACTAAGGATGAAAAGGTAAAGACGATAGTGCCCCTGACCATTGTTGCTCCCATGGCTATTTGGGGTGAGTTACAGAAGGATTTGATCCAGGCTCTAGCTTTTCCAGGGCTACACAATACTTTCCTCTCCGTTCTGGGTTTGGTGTATGTGTGTGTGTGTGTGTGTGTGTGTGTGTGTGTGTGTGCATGTGTGCCTTTTCCTCTAAAGAAAATGACAGTAAGGTAAATTTTCTTAGAAAATTAGAATTGGAACACCAAACGCTACACGAATGCAAAGACTATAGGAATCCACTTTCCTAGAGGCAATATGTGGAGAAGAGAAAAGGACACTCTTGTGAATTCAAAGGCCTGAATCTCAGTCATAATTCCACCAGTAATGATAAAACTTCAGTTGTCTGGGACTCTGTTTACTTTTTATAAGATGAGGCATTTGGAGTACACGAACTCTTAAGTTTGTTTCAGATGCCAACTACCGTAAGACCAGGATTAAAGAAAGATGGGATTTTTGAGAAATACACGGGTATCAATAGGATTTGGAAATATTGCATATGAGGATTTCGTAGAGTGGGGAGTCTAAGGCGATCTTGAGGATTTCAGTTTGGATAACAGATATCTGGGTAACTGTTTTAGAAAAGTTAGTTCACTCTTACCTCCCTCAAACTGCAGGCAAGATGAGGAGAAAACAGCAACAGGGTGATTCACAGGCTTGGCAATTAAGCACTGATTGCCTGGGAAAGTTATAACCATTTTTTTTTCTGTCTCCGACTTGTGTGTTCTTGTTCTACCATTCTAGAAAATTCCCCTGGCATAATGCATAAAAACTCATTACTCACTTAGCATGGAGAAAACACACACTTTCAAGGCTCATTTAATCTGTATTTACAAGGAATGATGAATACTAAGCATGAGCTTGAATTATGATTTTGAGATAATGGGGTAAAGCATAAAGTCGTGACCACCCATGGTCTCAGGTAATGGTGATATTAAGTGCAATAAGGTGGAGACAGAGGCTTACAGAGCCAGTTTCAAGTGAGCTTGCATGGTGACAGAGGCCCGCATGAAAGGCTGTAAAGGTCTACTTGGAATGACACATGATTGCAACAAGGATTTAACTCTCATCACATACTCCAATTCCATTATCTGCAAAATAGTTGCCTATTTATTTGTATCTATATGACAAGTCTGAAATATTTTAAGTTCAAAATAAGTCGATAATTTTATCTTTTATTGTAATTTGATAATTCTTCATTCTCAATCATTGTAATTGATATTTGGTTTACAAGATAATAGTCACATAATTTTTCCTCTAGGGTATTTTTATCCCTTGTGTCTCCAACATATTGACTGCTAAAACAACCTTTAAAACTGTGACATTAAGATAAAGGTCAGGGGGCTCCTAAGTGGCTCAGTCGTTAAGTGTCTGCCTTCAGCTCAGGTCATGATCCCAGGGTCCTGGGATCCAGCCCCACAACCAGCTCCCTGCTCAGCAGGAAGCCTGCTTCTCCCTCTCCCACTCCCCCTACTTGTGTTCCCTCTCTCGCTGTGTCTTTCTCTGTGAAATAAATAAATAAATAATCTAAAAAAAAAAAAAGATAAAGGTCGGATCTGGTCTCTCTAATTGTATCACAACCATCGTGTAATTCCTTCCAGGCCTCAGTTTGGTCACGAATGTTCTCACTAGCTCAACTAAAGTGAAGTGAAATTAGAGGAAGATGCTTCTTTTGGAAATGGGAATCTTGATTATGTCATCCCTGGTGTTATCTACTATAAGGTGTTCATTATAAAATAAAATGTACTATACTTATTTGCCTAATAACTTTTTGAGGAATAAAAGAAACTCTGCATGCTATAACATTTTTAGCCAACAATTCTATCACTGTCTTTTTCTATTATAACAGAAGTTTAGGTCTACATCTTCCCATTAAACATCCCTAAATTGTTCTAGATCACTTTTGAGCCTTGGTGATTATGACCAGTTCACATGTATATAAAATGCTGGTTTTCATAACAAATATTTATAAAACTCATCTCTTAATCTTGAGAAAAAACACAGGATAAACACAATCTGCACCTTGTTTTAACTTGATTCCTTAACATGATTAAATTAAATATTGCTGGGCATTAATTTTTCCTGAAAATCAGTCTGTTGTTTTCAACAAATTATTGCATAGTGCCTGAGAGATAGTCTCCGTGACACATAAGCTACGCACACCAGCACCTCTTCACTTGGAAGATCCTGTGCTCTCTTTTGAGATACTTGGCAATTTTTATTACCTTTAAATTGCAATTGTCTGTTTCATAAATAGGCAATCCCGTCATAATGTGTCTCAGTGATCAAATATAGTGTAAGTTTATCTTGACTTATTAGAGTGTATAAAACTTTGGTTGTTGCCTCAAGGGAAGTGGTCACCCGCCAAGAAAAATTACATGCATTGTTTGTAAAAACATGTGTTATATTGTATTTTCTATTTTTTTTTCCACACACAATTTTTTTATTTCAATACTAGACTGTAACAAAATATTTTAAGTGAATTTTTACGATGTGGTACAAATTGCATAAATACCCAATTGAAGTGATAATGAGATGAATAAATAGATACTCTGTAAATGATCCCCCAAAACTGGTAGCAAAAACTGCAGTATAACCTACTCTTCAAACTGATGAACATTTAAGTAATTTTGACATAAATAGAAATCTGCATGCTTCTTGTCTTATCACTAACATATTAAAAAGTAATAAGATAAAAAATATGATAGTAATAATAATTGTCATAATAATAAAAGCCTACTCTGTGCTAGTTGGAATGCTAGGGTTTTTCATGCTACATCTCTTATCCTTAAAACATTCCAAAAAGTCAAATATTATCTCAATTTTCCAGTTGAGGAAATTCAGGCACAGAATGGCTGAATAATTTGGCTACAATCATCCAGGTAACAAAGGCTGGAACCCAAATTTGAACTGAATCTACATGGCTTCTTGGAAGAGAACTGCCTTAGCTATTTTGGAGGAGAAATCACATTTAACTTGCGCAAAGAAAACACAACATTTTTGGACAGTTTATTATTCTTAATATGCAAGAATGAGACGCCTCTTGGGGCACGTAGGTGGCTCAGTGGTTTAAGCATCTGCCTTCAGCCCAGGTCATGATCCCGGGGTCCTGGGATTGAGTCCAGTGTCAGGCTCCCTGCTCAGCTGGGAGCCTGCTTCTCCTCTGCTTGCCACTCTCCTCTGCTTGTGCTCTCTCTCTCTCTCTCTCTGTCAAATAAATAAATAAAATCTTTAAAAAATATATGCAAGCCCTCTTACGGGCATATTTGAGGAAAAGAGCATAAGGCACAGCAAAAATAGCCGTAGTACTCTTATGACAGCCGTAGTCCCCACAGTAGCCTAATTTCTTCTGTCATTTTCACCTCAGATTAAGCACCTTATCTAGAAATAAAACAGTAACCCTCTGTCCTTGGGCACCCGCAGTCTCTGGAGCTTTTAATAAGGTTCTATTTTCAGATAGCCTTTGGCTTGGGACCCTAGAATCTTTTACATCTTTTCAAAGCCCACGACCTCTTTTGGTCATCTTGAGAATGCTTGCTCTTCACATCCTTTCATTTTAGCTTGGTGAAAAGTCTTTAGTTACTCACCAGCTCTGCTAGAATCAATAAACCACACTGGAATGGCATTGCTTTAGAATTCTTTGGGTGGCTATTTAAAAACACAAAAGATGGGGCCACATTCCAGACTACCTCAATCAAATTCTCCTCGGTGAAGTTCAGGAATCTGTTTTTTAAATAAATATTCTCGGTGATTCTGTTGTGGAAACAGGTTTGGGAATTACCACAGAAAGACTCATGGCTCAGGATGGCCTCAAACTTAAATATCCAACCCAAGGGCATTTTCCTCTCTAGTCTGTCCTACTTTTAGCTGACATTTGTACATTTTATTGGAAGATGAACTCGGGAGTGGTAGTGTGGTTGGATTGTTATATAGCCCACCAGTTCATTTTTCATTTTTGGGCTCTTTGCCCTTAAGGTAATTTAGTTTTTCAGTCAATGATCTATACTTAAAAAGCAGAAAAATCATTAAAATCACATATCAAATACCTGTACATAACTAGAGGAGAGTGATTCAAGAAAATTTCACATACACAGGAGGTAATGCTGAGAAGCATTTTAAAATTTTCGTTTCAGTTCCAAAAAGGTCTAAGACTTTTTCTACTCACTTGTCTGAGGTATGAAAATTGCTACTTAGTGTGGGGAAAAAACCCACAACCTTTAAAAAATAGGATTTGGAATGGAAAAACCTTACTTTATATGTATCTGTTAGAGTATCAGTGTATTTGTACTGAATGATAGACACTTATGATATGTACTTTCCAAGATACTTAAATTGTAACAAGGAAAGAATTAATTTGCAGGAAGGGAAAGAGGTATGTTCATTTTGAATCTAGTATGGAAGCACATTTTTCTCAAGGATAGACGTTTCATTGTTCTTTCATTACTTACAATAATAGTTAACATTTATAGAACAACTCTTTATGTTTCAAAAACTGTGCTAGCCCTTTAGTTACACATCTAATTTTATTAGCTTTTTTTTTTTTTTTTTTGGCAAATACCAGGTGCTAATCTCTGTTAGACACTGGGGCAATATAAAAATAAAACAAGTTATTTTCCTCTCCACCTCTATTTCCAGCATAGTTTTTCTGTTCTGGAAACACGTATGGTGTTCTCTTTTTCCTGGACATACATTGTTTAGCTAACAGAAATGTGACTTTTTTGTCTATCCAGGCCCATACTAACAGTCCTACAGTCCCACCCTAACTAATTTAGAAATAAATGATATAGGAGTGAAAATGTTGGGAGAGACAGAGTTCTGAGTTTTAACCCGCTCTTTTGTCAGTGGGCTATTTCAATTTAACTTTGTGTAGGTTTTACCAGAGATACAGTAAAGAGAATAGAGCCAAGAAGAGTAAGCAAATATCTCGTATTTGTTATGCATGTACCAAATCCATTGAATGTGTTACCTTACATAATTTGACTAAGCTGAGAGGAACTATAAGGGTTATCCAATTTGATTTTTTATCTTTTTTTCTTTTAATTTTTTTTTTTATAGTTAAGAATCTGACATTCTGAGATTCAAATGGTTTGCTTGCAGAATTCAGGCTTCTAGTTCCCAGTTAGTTGATCTTGTTGTTTGTCACTCTCTAGCTGTTTGACGTTTGTAAAAGGCTCTGAAGAGCCTTAACAAAGCTAGAAGAGAGAGGGATATCATATACAGGAATATTTTTAATGTGTTCAAATTATAAAAGTTCTATGTATTTTTTAAAATTTTAACTCCAGTATACTTAATATACAGTGTTATATTAGTGATTCAGCAATTTTATACATTGCTCAGTGCTCATCATGATAAGGGTACTCTTAATTCTCTTCACCTGTTTCACCCAACCCCCCATCCACCTCTCCTCTGGTAACCAACAGTTTGTTCTCTACAATTAAGAATCCAAATAGTCTAGGGGCACCTGGGTGGCTCAGATGGTTAAGCATCTGCCTTCGGCTCAGGTCATGATCTCAGGGTCCTGGGATCGAGTCCCACATCGGGCTCCCTCCTCAGCGGGAAGCCTGCTTCTTCCTCTCCCTCTACTGCTCCCCCTGCTTGTACTCTCTCTCTCTCTCTCTCTGTTGAATAAGTAAATAAAAAAAATTAAAAAAAGCTTAAAAAAAATAATCCAAATAGTCTATATTTTTAAACATATTTATAATGAAAGCCCCAGTTAAGCCCCAAATTATCCTTTAATTCAAAACTCTCAGCAAAAATTTTGCATTTCCATTTTCACATGTATTTGCTTTTTGGCATGCATGGATTTTTTTAAACATAGTTGGTCTATATACATTCTTAACTCTTTTTTTAATATTTTGTTTATTTATTTGAGAGAGAGCGTGTGCACAGGAGAGCTGGGGAGGGGGCAGAGGAAGAGGGAGAGGCAGACTCCCCACTGAGCAGGGAGCCCTCGATCCCAGGACCCCAAACCAGATCATGACCTGAGCTGAAAGCAGACGCTTAACGGACTGAGCCATCCAGGCGCCCCATAATTCCTTTCTCTTAAACTGGATTTCACTATGGTATTGTCTCATGACCATCAATATTTACAAATTTCTCACCCAAATAATACCTCGGAACTTAACAAAATTCATTATTGTGCTTTTAATTTGCTTTTATACATAAAGCTAGATGAATACCTAAATGCATTTGTTTTCACAAATTTTGGAATATTTTCTTCCATTTATTATGAATAAATGGTAAGAATACTGATTGAAAGCTGTGAATAACTGAAGATTGTTGATAGATACCAATATTTCCAAATTACTTTTCAGTGTGTTATAGCAATCACCATAAGTAAATCTTGGTGACTGTCAAGTACAGTTGTGCCATTTATTTTATGTTCAAAGTGGGAAATTCTTCAGTAATCTGAATGGTGGAGCTGGTGCCTGGTACCAGCATGAATCCTAATAATGTCAAAAAGCATAAGAACGAAATACCAGGAACCCCCATAGAAATCAGCGTCATTATGGATAAATTTAGTAACTGTTAGTTTTTTAATCGCTCTCTTTGCTTTTCTTTCTGCCCATTGTCTGGAATCTTAAGTAGTAACTTTTGTAAGCGACATTTTCTTATCTCGGAAGAATAGTGTTTTAACCTATTGTTAACCATCCTTGTAGATAAGGATTAAACAATACTGAAAGGAAATATGTTTCCCTCTACTGAGATTTTTTGAATTTTGATTTCATTGTAACACAAATTACAGAATACTTGTTATGAGACAGTGGTTTCAAAAACTGATAATCTGATTAGTGCTTTCTCAAGCATCAGTACCTATGGAAGCCTAATAACAAAGTTTCTAATCCTTGACATCAATTTGGGCTGGCTGAATTCCTGGCAAAGGCAGATGGTGTCAATCATTTTAAAAACAATCCTAAATTGTAGCCTACCCTCATGTTTACCTCCTTTATAGCGGAATGTTCTATGCCTTTGTAGTCAATATGGTTCTTCTTTTATTTTTTAAAAGGTAAGTGCTATTTTCTTTTAATAATAATCCAACTTCAATTTTACTACATTGTTTGCAACCAAGGAATATATAGGTTTCTGGGAGATGCTTAGAAATATGAAAAGTAGGAAGAGGGGTTAGGAAAGGGCATTTTTATTTGCTTGTCCCAATGCAGGGTTGGGGGTGGGGTGCTACTGGCATCAGGCAGGAGGATTCGGAAGTGCTAAACATTCTGCAATTAATAAGTGAGCGGCGCACTAAATACTCTGCTGTCAAAATACCAAGAGAGCAACTGTTGAACATTAACAGGTTAAGCATTTTTCTTACATGAACATTCATGTTGTTCTTACTCCTTATAATGTTCTTACTTGATCAATGACCCACTTGTAATAGACTTTCTCTTCTTATCTATCTCATGGTCATGGTCATTACAAATATTACTAGTAATACTTCATAGACTCTGTCCTACACAATAAGGAGAAATGTTAGACTTCTTTCACATTCAAATTTTGTTTTGCTCTTATTATTTTTGGTCAGAGAAAGTATTTTTTTCAGGGTTAAAGTACACTGCCAAATTAATGGAATGGTATAGAAAGTCCAGAAATAGATCTCAACTACATACCAGAATTTGCTTCCAAAAAAAAAAAAAAAGGTGACTTTTAAAAAGCTGGACAATGTTCCTTATTAAGTGATGTGGGATAACTGGTAAGTATCAAAAAAAAAATTCTACCTACTTTTGTACATGGTAACAAAATAAATTCCAGATAGTTCAAATGTTTAAAAGTAAAACATAAAAAAAAAAATGTAGTATAAAGAACACATGGGAGAAATTTTTTTTTTAAATTAGTTAACATGCAGTGGGAAGGCCTTTTTAAGAATGACAAAAAAACAGCTCATGAGTTGTTAATGAGAAAAATCTTTAAATTTAAATTCAAAAAGATTTGTTAAAATTTTTACATTAAAATAATCAATAAGGAGACAAATGGCACAGACTGTGGGTGGGAAGAGTGTATTTTCAACTCAGTTCATAAGTGATCAATTTCCATAAAGAATAATTAGCAAAGTTTATTAAAATTTTAAAAATCCATTTCTCTTCCTTTGATACAGATTTCTAATCCAACAATCCACCCTCACAGAAACATATTGATTGGATAACACTGTTTATAACAGTAAATGATTGGAAAGCACCTAAATGCCCACTGGGAAAGAAATGGTGAAATAAATTATGATAATTGACACAACAGGATTCCCTGCTGCCATCAAACAGAATAAGGAGTCTCTATATGAATAATATAGAACCGTGTATACATTATATTTACATTTTTTAAAAAGATTTTTTTTTATTTATTTGACAGAGAGAGACACAGAGAGAGAGGGAACACAAGCAGGGGGAATGGGAGAGGGAGAAGCAAGCTTCCCGCCGAGCAGGGAGCCCGATGCCGGGCTCAATCCCGGGACCCTGGGACCATGACCTGAGCCAAAGGCAGATGCTTAATGACTGTGCCAACCAGGTGCCCCTACATTTTAATATAAAAATTGTCACAAATAAAACACATGATATTCAAATTATTATTATTACTATAATCAAATTGCTAAAAAAAATGTACAGCATGAAAAGTAAGTCTTCCTTGAAAGGAAAAATTCTTCCTTCTACCCGTGGCCTAATTTCCCAGATATCCTCTTCAGAAATGTCCACTGTTAAGTGTTATTTGTGATTTGTTCTAGAGATAATCTATGCATATATAGGTATAAATGTATATGGCTAAGAAAATAGTGTTAACTTATTCCTAAGTGTTGTGACTGGACATTATATACAATCTTTTAGTAGAGTCATTTCATGCTCATTTATAGAATGACCAAATGAGTTTCCTTAATTTTCAAATGATTTGGTTATTAAGACAGTCGAAATTAAAGGACTATTTTGAGAAATAAGGTAGTGACCAATTAAATAATAGCAGAGAAGATTTACACTTGAATATTATTACATTACATTAACATGGATTTTACTGGGCACCTGGGTGGCTCAGTTGGTTGGGCATCTACCTTCAGCTTGGGTCATGATCTCAGGGTCCTGGGATCAAGTCCACATCGGGCTCCCTGCTCAGCGGGGAGCCTGCTTCTCCCTCTCCTCCCTGTTTGTGCTCTCTCTTGCTGTCTCTCTCTCTCAAATAATTAAATAAAATATTTTAAAAAATAAAATAAAATAAAATGGATTTCATTCTAGAAAGCAAGATACCAGCTCATAAAACCAGCCATCTAGTATAGAAGTGAGGACATTCTTTCACGACAAATTGAAACATATGTATAAAACCTAATAAAAAGTTTTATTAGGTCTTATTTGCTATATATTCTCATGAAATAATACCTGATCTTAACTTGTGTAAGTTAGCACAGCAATTATATAATTCTGACTAATATAAAATTTATTTTTAATATAGCCGAGTGATGCACCCAGAAAGACAAGCAATGTCACATGAAAGGGTACAACTATTTCTTTTATTATTCTGGATTAGTTACACTTGAAAAAAATTACAGATAAATTATATTTGTTACATCAGGTTTATTAAACCAATCAGGTAGTATGAAAAGAAATAGCCTAATATTAAAAAAAAAAATCTGTATCTGGATTAAAAGGTATTCCTTTTGTCAACTAGAAAAATACATTCTAAATAAAACCATAATCCTACTTTGAAAAACTATAAAATGCAGCCATAGAAGTATATTTTGTCATGTACAGTACATGTTTAAATAATACAAAAATAAAATTTTAATGGATTAGAATAGGTTCTATACATTGAGACCATTTATTTTTTTGAGTTAGAAAGAGAAAATAAAATGTATTTCATTTAGGATATTATTTCAAAGTTATTTTGTGTCTACTACTTAAAATTCAGTTCTACATAATATATATTTTTTCCTACATGCATATAATGCAAAGGAAAATACTGTAATTTAACCATTGAGAGGCTTTTAAAAAGACAATATTTGCATTGCCTTAAATCAGTAACTGTGATTTAAAAATCAAATAAAAAATTTACTAATTTAAAATTTTTTTCAGAGCACAGAGATTTAGTGCCTCCCCTAAAGAATTTATAAGTAGAATTATTTTTACCATTTTAAGTCTGCTAATAAGCATATTTATATACAAAATGCATGAGCATCATAGAAATAATTTTTAAAATGGTTGCGGCCTTCTAAAATTTAGCATTTCAATTCAAAAACTGGGTAGGGGCAAAGAGGTAAGGAGGTCGATTGGAGGGATTATAGTTAACAAGATAGAAGACAAAGTAATAAAACAATAAAAAAATACATTGGGGGAGGGAAGTTAGGTAATACATAAATAAATATAAGCTAAGCCATAATATAAGCGCTCCTCTATGAAAAGTGCACCCGAAATAGTTGTGGGCTCAGAGATAAGATATTACAACTGATTGAATGGAATAAATGTTTCATAGAAAATATAACATGTTAAAAAGACAAAATGGGTAGCTTTCCGTGTATGGCAGATGGAGGGAAAAAGAGGCATTCCAAGGGGGAGGATGAACAAGGTACAGTCTATAAAAATCTACGTTGTTACAAGAAGGAACAGTCAGCTTTGGTTTGCTACTTCTACCTGTATGTAGCAATTTCATAGTTAACCTGTTAGGTTACTCAAACATTTATAAACACTTTAAAGATTCTATACATAATTAAAACATTAAAGCCTCTATCAAGTTCTATATTTATAATTCAGATTCTCACTTTAATAAAGAATAGCTCAGTATCCAGAGATGAGGGCAATTGTAGTTAAGTTTTATATCTGCATTAATATATTACCCTAAATTAGAGATTCAGCATGGTAAAAAAAAAAAGAGAAGAGATTCAGCATGATAACTGATCATTTAATATTGTAACGAATCAAAAGCACAAATAGATTTGTATAACTAAAGAACAACTAGAAATTCTAAAGTATGTTTAAAAATCAATGATTCTGCTTTCTGAGAAGAGTTTTTAACATAATTTATTGTAAAAATATAGAAGTAGTCCTTAGAATGTATCTCTACTTAACTATATAAAGGCAGAAGTTAATTCAAAGATTCTAAAATGAAATTATCTGTCCAGTCCTATTTCTTATCAGACCCTCTTTCAAATTCAGATAATTAATCAAATTACATAGCAGATAAGTAATGTTCTTTTCATTATTTTCTCACTAAGGAGTAACACAAAGAGATTGCTTTCACTTTTGGAAAACAACATTGCAATTGGTTTATCATTGATGATGATCTTCTGAATTTAATCCCCAGTAGTGAACAACGAATATATCAGTAACTTGCCTTATTGCTGAATGATTTAATGGGATATTTGGCAAAAAAACTTCCCTTTCTCAGATGACTATTCAATTCCCTTTAATTTTTTTTAATTAAACCTATGTTAACATTATTACTTACTCTTTATGACTATCTTTTCCCTGGAATGGAAATTTCTACTTTCTTTACCAGCCAATTTCAACTAAAGCCTTTAGCATTATCTTGGTGCAAGAAATGGTAACACAGATGCTCTCCAAAGTGAAATACTGAAACATTCTAAATATCTTCCCAAAGTTTGGTGAAAAGTCTGGGGGATGGAGAAATGAAAAATTAGATTAGGAAACTCGCTTAAAACATGCACTACAGTAAGCATGGGAATAAAAGGGAATAAGAAATACTGAAATCTTCACCAATATCCACATATTAAAATTAAGTAAAATAATATTTACTTACAGGTATGCTGACATACAGGAAAAGTGTCAGCTAAAGAAAAAATAAACCACAGTGGTGTTTATTTAACAGTACAATAAAACAATAAAACTAATTGTTTACAATGTGATTACATCATGTGTTCACTGGCAAGAAGGAAAGAAGGGAGAGAGGGAGGAAAACATCAGGCAAAACCAAGCCTCGTCCGGCACTGAAGAGTGTCACTCAAGGTGGGATCTAAATAATCTGTTCAATTTGTTGGATATTCACTAGCATCCTTGGGGAAGGAGTGTGGGTCAGAGCCACATTTTTTTAGTTTGCACCTTAGATGAAGTTCTACAAAGACAATCTGAATTCCAGTGTAACAGAATAAAAGGTTTTTGTCCATGTGAGTTCCTCTCTGTAGGATCAGAGACAAAATGCTAATACTTAGGGTATACAGAACTCTATTTTACCCACACAAAGGACCCCAAGTTGCCTCTCTTGGAGCCTCTTTTGTAGGCAGGGTGTAAATAAACAGGACTGTGACCCTGTGATTTTCTCTGTAACCCACATCATACCTCATCAAAAAATAAACCTGCACAGACCATTTGTTTGATCAGAGGATTTGCTTTGTCAGAGAAAGCCCAGGTATCATTCTTAGCAACTTTAGCCTTCTTTAGAAAAATTGCTGTTGTATGTAGCAATTGGCCCTTTCTCATCTATACCCCCATTCAATCCACTGCTGGAATTTGTACATGTCCCAGTGGCAGCCCTTCCCATTTCCTGTTGTCTAGGTCTAAACAAGTAGAGGGGTTTAGAAAGTGACAGAGATGATGTACATTCTAAGTATCAGTGAGAAGAACCAAGACTTGAATTCATACAATTACAGTAGCGTAGCTGTCATGTACATTACAGACTTAAAATTTCCAATGATACAGCTTTGAAAAAATATATTACAGCACATTTTTAACTTTACTTGTTTACGTGTCTAGTTTTAATATGTTGACTGCAATATTAAGAATTAGTTTTGTTTCTGTAAATCATTTTTCCCAGAAGCTATAAGAGATTATAATTCCCATCAAATCATTTCTGTTATACACCTGCAAGCTATTTGTGTTGCATTCCTAATAAACAGCTCATCGTCGGAACTTGTAATAATTGGGTGAGATTGGAACTCTTAAATCAAAAATAAACTTTCTCTAGTTTTTGTTAACCACTGAATACTTAACATGATTTACATCATTTTTCAGAATGTGACATTTAAAATAAAGTTTCCTATTAAGCAAACATGAACATAAAAGTAGGTCAGAAACAAGCCATTCAAATTATGTTGACAATAGCACCACATCTCCTCCAGTTGTTTCTGAGTCCTGACTATGGTTAGAGCTGATACCAGTGTCCGAGTCTGTGTCATTTGTATACAAGTTAAATACTCTTTGAGTCAAGGAAGGAACCTCCCCACTGCTGCTGGGGACCTCAGATTCCTTCCCTCTGTTTTCCTTTAGTTGGCATCCATCTTTGTTGCTAATATGAAGTGAATTGAACTCCTTGGCCAGGAATTCATACTCTTTTGCTTTCATCTGAAGCAATGAGTCAGTGTATTTAATCTCTTTCTGGACGCCACTCAAGTGCGAGTGGATTTTCAAACCAGCTTTCATGCTTTTCTCCAAATCACACTTAACATTTTCTAAATTAGAGCTTTCAGGCTCACTTGCAGCGGCCCCTTCTGCGTCTTCATTTATCTCTGTGCAAACACTTTTTACCTCTTTTTCTATTTCAGCGGAGAGCTTATCAATGAGCATTCTATAATATGCTAATCTTTCCTCCAGGTGTACAATTCCATCACTTTCAGTCAGGTCGTCCAGAATCTGGTTTTCATCAGAAGGCAAGTCCAGCTTTTGCTCAACTTCACTGAAACTAGGCATTAAATATGCATCCTGGACATAATTTTCTCCATCATTTTCTACCCTATCAAGGTGGAACTTAGCTTCACACTTTTCAATTTCCAGATCCAGCTCTTTCATTCTCTTGACTTGCTGATGAATAGTGTGGTCCTGAGAAATAATCAGATGAACTAAGGTCTCCATACTATCTCGATCATGGGAAACTGTGTCCTGCTTAATTTTAGCCAGTTTCCGGAAAGTTTTTCTGACTATTCTTTTTTGTTTATCTGGCGGTAATGTCTTCATGTAATTTGCTGGACTGAGTTCCCACACTTTTTCTGTGTTTTGCACTAATTTAGCTTCAGCAGTCCGCCACAATGGAACTGGAAGGAAAGCATCTGCTTTAACCAAAACAAATTGCATATTGGGCTGCTCATCTCCCCAAGCTTTCCAAAGCTTCAGGATTCTAGTTAGTGGAGGAAGAACCCGTTCCGAGCCTCTCCACTTTTCTATGATGCAGTAATCACTGGGCTTCCCCAGCAGAAATCGTTTGTCTCCAAACGTAGCCTCATGTTCCTCAAGCAAAGCCTGGATGACATCAGCCGAGGTAGTGCGTTTAGTTAACCCGCAGACAATCTTCTCTTCTTGGCAAACCCAAACCACAATTTCCTTCTCTTCTGAATCCATGTCTTTAGTGGGAGATCTGAAAGAAAAACAGAGTACATTATATTTCTGTCATCACCTGTGTAAACTCAGAAACACGGTTTAAATTTAATACCCTTTTCAGATTCTATCCTTCATCAGAGATGCATTTGGAGGCTGTGACTACACGTGAATCAGAAGTTTTACTGCAAGAAAAAAAATAAAAAAAAAATCAAGGAAAATATCTTAATTTCCTTTTATTCCCCAGTGGGCTCTGGAAAGAGCAAATTGTCATCAAAGACAACTGAGGCTATTTTATCTATAGAAGTCAGCCACAATATAAGTACAGTCAGAACTGGTAGAGTTAAGACAATAATCCAAGTGGAGATGAATAAGAGGAAATAAAATTTTTGCTGGAGCCTTCAGACTAGAGAAAGACCACAGAACCGTAGGTAGGAATGGTGGGATGATATTAGAGTCATAGAGCTAAAAATAGATCATTATTGAAAACAGTCATACTTTTGTTCAACAAATGTTTATTACATGCCAACCATGTGCCAGACATGTCTGAAGATACTAAAGACAAAGCAGTACACAAAGGAGAAGACAACACAGATATAAATGTGTAATTATTATAGTAGCAGGTGATGGTAAATACTATAGATAATTAAACGGGATGACGGGACAGAGAATGACTTGGAAGAAAGAGAAGTTCATTTTATTCAGAGTATTTAGGAGAGACTTCTAAGAAGATGACCTTTGAATAGGGGCATAAGTTTTGAGGAGGCCATCAGAGAACTAAGGGAAGAATTCTAAGAGTGAACAGAAGGGCAAGGGTCATGAAGCATGTTCTAGAGACAGAGAGAAGGCGAATGTAGTTGGAGGCTTGGGGGAGGGTGGGGTTGGGGGTTGTTGCTGGAGGGAGGGAAAGGTCAAATGATAGGTGATGAGATCTAGCAGAAATGCATATCCCATGATTAGGCATTTGGATTTTGTTCTAGTTTTAGTGAGAAGCCATGAGAAAGGTTTAAACAGAGGAGATATGGCTAAAATTATGCTTTAAGTATACCTGGCTTGTTTAATGGAATGGACTGCAAAAAAAAAAAACCCAAAAGCAGAGACAGGAAGGCTTAGTTGAAAGCCTAGTGCAGAGATCTAAGGGGAATTACCTGGATTAGGGTTTTAGCAGTAGAGGTATTAGGAAGTGGTCAGAGTTGGGACATATATACAAGTATATACAAGACTTAATAGTAATTTCCTTTGTAGCAGAGAGGGATGGGGAAAAAAAATCAATTTTCTGAAGAAAAAAAGCCATAGAGGTAGTAAAAGAAACAAGGAAGTTCCGTGGTTTCTGGGCCATACCCTGTAGAGAATTTTTACGATCATATTTCCATCATGAGTGTAAGTCAAATTGACCGTGTCTTTCATAATATCCCTTTAAAAGAATGCTAAGAAAGAAATGATATAAAGTGAATTATAATCCAATATGATTTATGGAGACAAAATCTTCAAGTAGTAATTGGCTTGTTGTGAAAGTTACTTTATGTAGCACCCTCAAAGTATATGACTCCATGAAGCATACATGGAAGAAATTTTCCCTGGCTTCTAGAATCTTTTAACACTTAGAATTTAGAGTGTTTATGTTTTAGTATCAATAATGACTAATCTTACATTATTATCTTTATTTTAAATGACTAATTATTGCACCTTGGTTATTGACTTTCTTGGGGTCATAAAGTGACTACTAACAGTGGAAGGACAAATCAGTGACACCAAATAACAAAAAGTACCCAATAAAATTTAGATATCCAACTGTACCAACATTTTATAAATAATTGTCCAAAAAGTCCTAAAGGGCTGTGATTGTTCTCTTATAAAAGTATTTAACATTTACACTACATCAATCAATCAATAAATATATTTAACATTTAATGATTCAACACTGAATAATGTGATATTTGATAATATTTACAACTTGTCACTTAACAATTCTAAGCAACAAAAAAGTAGGTAGAATTTAGGGCAACAGAATTATTTTCATATTTCAATTAGTAGGGAAATAGCACGCAAATACATTCTAAGCAAAAACAAATAAGTACTCAAAGTAACTGATACTAACTACTGTTTATGCTATGGCTGTACAGCACAAATTACCTCTAAATTAATCATTACCTTCATCTGTTTTGATCATGCCTATAAAATACTCAAAATTAACAAATTTTCTTTTTACTTTATGCAGGTAGAAGTTTACCTACTATATTGCATAATTTAAAAAGAAGTAAACCATGCCCTGTGCACTTACTGTATGTTAAATTATAACCATTTCAATATACACTTTTTATAAATAATGGTAAAAATAACAAAATTGAGTAACTGTTGCAGTTATTAACCTTATAAAATAATGCCAATAGCTATTACATTAAAACTAAGAACATAGGACATCTTCATTTTATGCTATTTTTTAGTATTCATGGTTAAACTCTAAAAAGATCCTACTAAAAAATACTAGCACTGAAGATTATAACCATGAGTCATAAAACATTTAATAAATAAAACTGTTCCAAACTCTTGCATATATCAAGTCATTTAATCCTCACAATTCTGTAATGTAGGTAAGAATATTATCACCATTTTATTGATAAAGAAACTAAAGCACAGGGGTTTTTAAAGATTTGTCTAAGGTCACACAGTTAGTGGTACATTGAGGATTTAAACCCAAGCAAGAAAGCAGGCTCCATAGTGCAGTGCTAACCATTATATTGTAAAAACAAGTTTATGAGTTTGATGATTGTCTTTTTAAAATTTTTTTTAAGTAATCTCTACACCCAATGTGGGTCTCGAACTTACAACCCCAAGATCAAGAGTCGTATGCTCCACTGACTGAGCCAGCCAGGCATTCCTAGTTTGATGATTTAGATATGTGGATTAAATTGGAAAAAAAAATAATAAAATACACTACTCCTTTAAGAGGAACATTGTTATATAAGTTTGCCTTTGATAGGAATGGAACTCTAATGTCCTGTTAGAACACCAATTGGTCAAGGGAGGACTTTTCCCAATGGACAGTCACGGAAAAAAGTACATAAGAATGTATTACCGTCTCTACCTTTTCCTTATTAATCTTATTCTTACTCTGATGCAGTACTAAAGGATTTCTGACAGGTCTGGGCACCTGCATTGGCTGACAAAACTTTCATTTATATATATATAACAACACCTTACTGTTGTTTTCTTAGAATAGTCCCTATGTCCTGTTCCATTTTCTGGAAACATTAGTTCTGGGTCTGTAAGAAAGGATAACACATGACCTACAACCTCTTCGGCCCTACACTGTCGTTGTGAAGAAGACTGAGAAGCAGAGATCAGGGAATCCTTTGGTACCCTACGTAGAATAATAATGATGACGTACATGACGAGTCCCCAGTACTTCCATGCCCCTACTCCAACTGGGACCTTTTTTGTTTGGGAAGGATCAAATGCTTGTCTATTGTGGCCTCCCATAGATATCTGCTACTTTTCAGCTCATGTGGATCATGTAACCCTAATGGTCATTAAGCACAACCTAAAGATAGTATTATTTCCACATTATGTATGATAAAATTAGTGCTTTAATAATAACATCACAGTCTGACTGGTTCCAAACATTTTTTTAAGTCTACCTTAAGCTACTTTATATTTTCTGAGTCAGTTATCTCTAAATATTTTGAGGAAATTTTACAACCATCATTCAAATCAGATAATTTTCAAAAGTTCTACCTCTTGATTGAATATGTTTAAAAGTAATGACCAATGAATTTCCATAACCTTCCATACCTAGTAAAAGATTCATCATGATTAAATTCTATTTTTCAAACAGGCTTCAGATTTTGAAAACTGTATTTATTTTGTAGTATGGCCCCAACTGAGTCTCTATCCATTCATTTTTCCAATCCTCTGTACCCTTCACGGTCATACTACAATATCTGACTTACATTTTTCATAAGTTTGCTGCAAATATCATATAAGAGAATGAGTAAAAGAGCTTTGAGAATTGTGAAAATTGTACTAGGTAAATATAGGTTATTAACACTAATAACAAAATTACTTTATTTAATACAGAGGGGGGTGTAGTGTTTTTAGTATGCTCATTCAGTAATCTTATTGACCTTGCTATAGTAGTTAACAATACTATTTTACAAATACTTTCCAACATGTCTCACAATATTTTTTCACCTGTTTTAACTCATCAATTTTTTTACATGTGTACTACCAATATGACATAACTGTTTGGCTAATAAGAGATACTTTAAAACATCATTAATATAATATTTGGATCACAGATGAGCTGAGAATGCTTTTAATCTTTCTCTAACTTATAACCCTCTGATTTTGATTAAAATTGTGCTAATGAGGTTCATTACACTAAATATATATATATACACACATATATATTATTTTACAGTTGTTTCATTATTCCGTGTTTGCCTTTTTTGGAATATCATCAGAAAATTAAGATTTATATCCTAAATAAAACTTTTCAACAACATGTATTAACCTCACTTATGGGTACTTTTCCATATTTACTCTGAAATAATAACTGAAATTAAATATTGGACTTCTTGCATTCACTCTATTGTCAATCAGGAAATTGAAAATATTTCTCCATTGATAATTAATTTTAGTAACACAAAAACAATGACACAGAATTAAGTTGAGTTGGCTTGTAATTACAAATGCAATGTTCATACACTCAAATATTTCTTCAACACACTCCACTGAGTAATTATGGACAAAGCATCAGAGAATAAATTAACTATCTAAATCTGGAAGTTTTAAGATAAAAAAAAGTACTAAGATATTACAATGCCAAACTGAAGATCTCTGAAAACATATACTTACTGAAAAAAGATTCAGTGTGAAAGCAGAGAAAAATGAAGATAAATGGATAAACTTTGGCCATCTTTATTCAGTTGCCCAGAGGAAAAGGGCATTGAAGTTGGGGCACAGGGAAATAAATTGAAAGAGTAACATTTATTCCTAGTATATACTAGACATTAAAGTTTAATTGAAATTTGACATATGAAACTTACTAGGACAAATATTTTATATGGAAACCAACTTTCTTTTTTTACTTTTCTATTTTTTTAAAAGATTTTATTTTTATTTATTTATTTATTTATTTATTTATTTATTTATTTGGAGAGAGAGAGTGGGAGATAGAGAGAAAGCACAAGCAGAGGGGAGAGGGAGAGGGAAAAGCAGACTCCCCATTGAGCAGGGCGTCTGATGCAGAACTCAATCCCAGGACCCTGGGATCGTGACCTGAGCTGAAGGCAGAAGCTTAACCAACTGAGCCACCCAGGCACCCTGGAGGCCTACTTTCATAACAATAAGAATCATTAAAATGATAAATTGTTAATTAATAATTACATTATAAGATATGCTTCTAAAACCCAGTATACAAACACTAGAATGCAATCTATATATATTTAAGGAAAATAATTTGAACCTGTGAATGCATTTTCCACAGAACCTCTATTACAATTATTTTGGAGGTCAGCCCAGAATGTCTGATACTGACACGTTCTGGTTGCTATGTATAGGAGTGACCCAAAATGAAATTCTTTTTTTGCTTAAATCTCTTGGGAACCATATTCCATGCTTAGAAATTAATAGTGAGAACTTTTCCAGTTCCAAACTATTGGTGGTACCTGCGCCTGAACATTGTGATGGAAGGCTCCATCAAATTGAAAGATGAAGAACTATGGAGCTTTGGGGGCATATCTGCGTCCTGGTCCTTTGCTCAAAGACTGTTCTCTGTTTCCTTCTTATTACTATTACCTATTTTTTAAACTGGAGAGTCTCTCCTTCTAAACCAGTGGTTCTCTACCAGGGGTGATTTTGCCCCCCCGGGAGACATTTGACAATGCATGGAGACATTTTTCATTTTTACTTTAGAGTCCAGGGGTACCACTAGCATCTAGTGGGTTGAGGTTGGGAACATAAATGTTCTGCAATGTACAGAATGGTTTCCTGGTAGCAAAAGCTTATAGTTGCAGACGTCAATAGTGGTGCAATGGAAAAATCTTCTTCCAGCTATACAACAAAGTATATGTCACAGGTTCACCTTTACCCTTTTTCCTTATAGCTTCTGGAGAATTTAATACTAAAGTTTATGAAAACAAAAATAATAAACAAGGGAGACATTTCCAATCTCAAGTACTCTAAAATAAATGATGAAAATTGGCATTCTACTTAAGGGAATACAAATGCACTTTTTTTTCTCCTTTCACCCCACAGCCTATGTTATGTTTGTTATTATTAATCCTGCCCAACTGGATTTCCCTCTGTTAATCCCAGAACTGGTCCTAAGGAATGCTGATATTTGCATTTAGAAACACAAACTCTCAGAATAGGGTTAATTATAGTTTAGGAAAAAAACTTCCATTCATAGACTAGTAAATCTTTCTTCTCCATTAAGAAACAGTATTTGAGTAGCTATGACATGACAGTAATGGTCAAGAGACCAGGGCAGTGTCAGCGGTGTGCAGGGGGGATGGGAGTCTGCAGAAGGGGTTTTCATTGTGCTTTTCTCTTACTACTTTACAGTCTATTCTGCCCTGACAGAAAAGACAAAGACCAGAATTAGGAATGGACCCAGAGTTTGGGGGAAGAGGAGGCCAAGACCTGCAGTCTTTACCGGATGAAAGGGAAATTCCCAGAAACAACCGTGGGAAATGAGGGAAAGCATCTCTAGCGCCCAGGCAAGGCAGGGGGTGTTGTAGGCATGTAAAATATGCCCAGAGAAGTCAGAAAAAGCCTTTAAAACTACCTTAGAGATAAAACTACACTGAATATAACACTATCTTTTTTGGATTATTTAGAAGATACTCTGGACTCAAATACTGTCCAGAAGTCATCATTATTCAAATGAAATGGCAGACGACACTACATTTACAAATCTGGTTATTTGTGCTGATTGCTGAATACAAACCAAGGGTTATGAAGATTCTATATTTTACTGACCTTTGGCCAAGCTATGATATTGTCATAGTATGTTGTTTTTCCATGAAGTGGAAAGTAAATAAATGCTCTTCAGTCAAACTTCTCATTTCACAGGGAAATGAGAACTGTCTCCTTAGTATTTTAACTCATAAGACAATTTATTCCCTTCAAGTTATTTATTAAACCTCAAAACACATTTATACTCCTCAAAAGATAGAAGTTAATTTTATCCTGCTATCACTATGCAATTCAATGACATAGCAAGGAACACAACTAGAATTGATACAATATGAGTACATATGTAATTCATTTTTGTGTCCTGTATTCTGATAAATGAAATACAAAATAGCAATACAGAGGAAAAAAACTTAGTCCCTGCACAGATTCTGTTCCAGCAGAAAGCAGATTTTAATGCCTCATAATATATATATATTTTTATATTAAAGATAGATGGGTATGAAGTTATGAAAACCATTCTTAGGCAGTTCTTTCTGAAAACATCTTGCCCAAATAAGTAATAACTCTCACAGGGTATCATGTCCAGTCAAATAGAACCTTCAATGTATATAGCTCACTATATGTGGCACTCATATCAAAAACATATCAGTAAATAATACTGGGAGATAGAATAACCCAACAATGCAAGTTTCAGAAGTGATGAATGGTAATGGGAGCTACAAGACAATAATAAGAAAAGAAATTTGATTCAGTGTATTTATCTCATGCTCAAATCTGACTACATTGTAGAAATTCACATTTTCTTCAAACAAAAGCATATAAGTCATTAAGGACATTAAAAATAAAGATAAAAATAAAAAGTAAGTTTACCAATTTAAGTTCTTACCAAGAAAGTTTACCAATTTAAGTTTAAGGTTATAAACTAATATTTGAGTTTACAGACCCAACTCTATGCTAATTATAAAATTTAAAATGCTGGGGATGCCATAATCAGTTTGGATGCTGAACATTTAAATCACATGTTACAACTACTTTCAAACAAAAATATACTTCCAAATTTAATAACATCTTTTCCCAATAATCAAAATTATCACAGTACAACTCTAAATAGTTTAGCTAATAAATTTGTTAGCTTCATCATTATTATATAAGAGAAAAATTTATATTTTGTATATGAATGAGCAACTTTGTAAGAGTAAAGGAATGACCCAAACACAAACAGAAATCTAGAGACAAAATTGGGTAGGATAAAAACTTAAATGTATTAAAAAAAGAAAAGTTCTATGCAACGTAACTGAATCCATTCCAAGTTAGTTATCTTCCAAATAAATTGTCCATTTGGAATTATGGTATATGAGCTTTATAACTTGCTTCAACAATCATTAATGAAACTCTAGTTTTAGCAAATGCGAATAAATGCTGAGGATAAAATGATATAGAAGATAAGATGATCCTTATGTTCAGGAATTTGTCATATAGCTCGGAAGGAGAAAAGCTACACTTAGGAAGGTAGATTCTAAAAATGCAGGACCATTTAAACATTATTGAAAATCATAAGATAAACTCTGAACAAATGTGCTATAAAATTCCCCAAAATAAAAAAAACAAACAACAATAATAAAACTTGGGTCATAATAAATAATAATAAAAACATAGTAATTGACCTCAATGTCAATTCATTCTCCAGTCCTATAACTCTTTGTAGCAAGTCTGATTAAATAAAAGAGCCTCAAAAGATTTAATTCAGGGCAATATGCTGATTTAGATCTTGTCTGCAGGAGCACTTGACTGGCTCAGTGGGTACAGCACACAACTCCTGATCTCGGGGTCATGAGCTCGAGCCCCCTGTTGGGGAGTGAGTTTACTTAAAAATAAATAAATAAATAAATAAATAAGTAAGTAAAAATACTTTAGATCTTGTCTGTAAAGAAGACCCCTTCAAATTTTGACTTTACATGATTATGTGTGGACCTGCTAATTGAAGGACAGATATTTAAAAAAATAGTAAAGTGTGTGTGTGTGAAGAGGTACATTGGATAGTAGTTCACTTTGTTGAATGCTTAGTATGTGCCCGCCATTGTTCTAAATGCTTTATATACATTAACTCAGTTAGTTTTCTTCACAACCCTGCCAGATAGGTCTTATTGTGAAACCCATCTTATAGATTAGAAAACTGAGGCACAAGAGATTAAGGATTTATACACACACACATAGAAAGCACTAGTTTTATGTTCTACTAAGGCCAGTTTAATTTTCTAGGAAGTAAGCCAGGTATGCAGGTTAAGAAAAACCCTCTACATAACATAATTGCAGGGTAGCTATAATACATAATTCTCATAAACAGAGAAAAGGGAAAGGAATGTGTAAAGAATGTGTTTATTGGAGACAACTGGGGGTTAAGCAAACTAAGCTTATAGTTCAGATTCTGGAAATTGATTTAATCAAACTGTAAATATTTAACATGTAGTATTTACCAGATAAAATGCTGAACAAATATCTAATCTCATTGGAAATTCTTAGGCTCACTTCCCAGTGTTACCTGTGCCTGGCAAATACCTAAAGTTTCCTTGTTGATTTGTACTTTTTAGAGAAGTATTTTACAACAAACAAACTGCACATACATTTATTAAAGGAAAGTTACCTAGCCTGAATATTTAGTTTAATGACAGTTGTAGTTATGTCAGCTATTAGCATGAGTTTTCTTGTGGGCAGCTAAGTCCATAATTGGTTTTGCCTACTTAGTAGAAGATATTCCCTAATGATGGTGATTTTTTAGCTTGTATCTGCCTGCAGCCACCTACTGTTCCCTCTCTAAATGTATTCTGAAATACGTGGGCATATTTAAATGGCACTAGAAAAATGTAGGAATTTGCATTATCCAGTAGGATAGCTGAAAACACAAGATGAGCTCCTTTTCCCCTGATTTTCACTTTCTGAACATAGTCTATAATAAAACATAATAAAATGTGACTTCCAAATGGAAGTTTCATCTGAAATAATCAGCTCTTCACATTAGTTGCAAATAAATCACCTAAAGAGAAACAAAAAATTTATAACTTGTAGAAACAAGAATATACCAGGGCCTGCCATGCCATTTTATTTAAAAAAAAAAAAAAAGGAGATACTTGAAAATATTTTGGATAATAGAAAAACAATGGTCATCCATGTCAAAAGCATCCTATGTCCATTTGCCTTCCCCAAACTTGAAGCTTTTTCATATGCTCTGAATCTCACAGCCTCCACCTCCTCTAGAACTTTCCTTCAAAATGTATCCCTTATTAAACTCTTTATCCTCTACCTTTTCCTCCGGTCCTTCCCACTATCCTGTCACGTTGTAACTACAGTTATTTTGACCACAGATTTGCATCAACTATCTTTCATTCACAAACTCAAATAACAATCCACACTCACTTTCTTTTATTAGTTCTTCTCTTTTCAGTAACAATAACCTACCATAAAGTGACTCCCTCCACCCCACCCCCAACAGACACATTTCTTCTCAGGCTTGTCAGAGATCTCTGAACTGCCAAATTTAGCAGCCATTTCCGGAATGGATTCGACTTGACCTCTTTGTAACATTATGCACTGTGATTTTCCTTCCCATTCTTGCAGCAATCCATGTCCTGACTTCTGGATTTCACCCTCTGAGCTTCTTGCTTTGCCCTGCTAGCTTCTCCTTCACAGATCCTGCATGGACTTTGCTTCCTCTGTATATTCAGTAAATGGTGGTGTCATGCAGGGTGGCCAGATTCTTTTGCAGCTCCTTCCATCAAGAGATGGAATCCTCCTCCCTGAATAGACCTTAGGATTTGCTACGGACAGCAGCACATGGTGAAAACCATGTATGCAAGTTCTGAAGTCCAGGCCTCAAGAAGTCTTGTAGCTTCTGCTTTCTTCCTCCTGGAATGCCGTCCTGGTACTGCTGCTTGTTGAAAAAGCCTGAGATGAAAGACCATATCGAGAGAGAGACCAAGCCATCTCAGTCGTCCCATCTGAACCTAGACCTCAGGCAACCCGCTCTCATTGAGAGAGCCTAGGTGAAACCAGCAGAAGAACCACCCCCAGTTTACCAGCAGAATCCAAACAAACAAACAAGCAAATAAACAAACCAACAAAAATTTAAAAATAACAAAAAAAATTAAAAAGAAGACAAATAACAAGTTGTTTTCAGCCACTAATTTTTAGGATGTTTTATTATGCAGTAAGTACTGATACAAATGGCAACCCCCAGTTTCCTGTGAGTCATGTCTTGTCTCATTAAACACATTTTGTGGGTGACTATAATACTGTCCACAACTTTATCGGCCAGTTGTATGTTGATATTCTCAAATCTATATATTTTGCCCTTGAGCTCTAGACCTGTATTCACAACCTCCTTTTTTGCATGCTTACTTCATATTTACATTGTATAATACACAGGAACCTCAAATTTGACTGATGAAAACTAATTCATCATTCTTTTCTCTCATATTCCAAACTATTCCATCGCCTCCGTCTTATCGAATGGGATCACCGTCCCCCCATTCTTTCTCTCAAGCTCGAAAACTGAGATTTTCCTGGGTTCTTTTGTCTCTGTCATCCTTCTTTAACAACGAGTCAGTAAGTCTGCTTTATTCATTCTCCCAAATGCCTTAAATATGCTCCTTTATGTCTATCAACACCACTATGATTCAGACAACTCTGTTTCACAACAGATTACTGTAGTGAGCTGTTAAATATTGTCTTATAAACTTTTGCCCACTTCACATTTGTGCTCCACAATATTGCCAGGCTGTCCTTTTTAAACTGCAAATCTTCCTTGATTAAAATCTTTAAATGGTTTCCAAGTCCTTTTTAAATCTCTTTCCCTCTCTCTCCTCTCTCTGCCTCTCCCTTTCTCTCCTGTTTTCTCTCTCCTACCGAATCGTAGGATTCCTTTCATGATCTGATTCCCCCAAATCATAGCCAAGCGCTCTTTAGTATGCACGTTAATATGGACATAACTAGCTATCCCTGACTTCTTGCTGATCTCTGATAACTCCGAGGGCTGTCACATATATCACGCTTTGGATTTCTAGACTGGATTGAACTGCATCTGCCAGTTTTGTTTTCATTCTGGGCCTTTCCTGTAACTTGCTTCCCTGCCTGAATTACTCTTTTTCCTGCTCTCTTACTCTTCTTTAAATGTCCCTTCTGTTAGGAAAATTCCCTTACCTTCTCTGAATAACCCCCTTCCCTCCACCCCAGATGGAAATGGGTGCCCTTTCTTGGTGTATTCAGTAATAGTATTTTCTACCTTTCTTTTTTTCTAGTTTTCCAGTCAGGTTCTGGACTGAATCTTTCATCTTTGAAGCCTAAGTGTCTAACATAGTAGATGGTAAATGTTTTTTGGTTTTTTGGTTTTTTTTTTTTTTTTTTTTTTTTTTTTTTTGCAGCATGGAGGTGGAGTGAGTTTAGGGAAGTAAACAGAGAGAATTTTTCCGTTAACTAGGGCCTGGTAGTTACAACTCTTCCACCACCTATTTTTGTAAGTAAAGTTTTATTGGGATACAGTCATGCCCATTTAGTTATGTATTGTCCATGGCTGTTCTCATATTATATTGACAAAGTTGAGTAGTTGAGATAGTAACATTATGGTTCAAGAAACCTAAAATATCGGGGCGTCTGGGTGGCTCAGTCGTTAAGCATCTGCCTTTGGCTCAGGTCACGATCCCAGTCATGACCCCAGGGTCCTGGGATCAAGCCCCGCATCGGGCTCCCTGCTCAGCGGGAAGCCTGCTTCTCCCTCTCCCACTCCCCCTACTTGTGTTCCCTCTCTCGCTGTGTCTCTCTCTGTCAGATAAATAAATAAAATATTCAAAAAAAACTGAAATACTGATTATGTGTCCCTTTCACAAAATGTTTGCTGACTCCTGACCTAGATGATTTACCTGCACAAAAAGTCTAGATTTTATTATCTAACTAAAAAGACATTATTTAAACTCCCATATCTACATAATTCTATGTAGGGGCTAAAAAGGTGAAAATCATGTAATCTTTAAACAGGAGAAATTCACAATTCCCTGGAAGTGATGGCCATGCTTGGAAGTTATTTGGACCAAAGTGAATGATTAAAGTATCACTAAAAGGATGGGTGCTAAATGCTTCATGGAGATTGAGTGGGTTTAACATAGGATTAGTCAGCTTGAAGGCCCTGACTGGGAAACCAGTCTTTTGTCTTCAAAGCCCTGTTCCAGGTGCAGTACGCTCCATATTAATCAGTTGCCTATGGATGTCAGGAGGTATCAGAGTAGGCTGGATGAAAGGCCGCTTTCACAGTCCCATCTCAGGTGCGGTGTGTCCAAACACCAGGTGCTTGGAGGTGGACTATTTGGAAACATACAAATTAGACCTTGCATTTTTCACTCATCACCAGATGTTCTTCCCTCCCCAAAATTACCTTTGCCATTCTTTCTGTTCTTCATGATGATACAACTATGTTCCCAGGTACTCAGAGCCAAAGTTATAGTTATTACTGACTCTTTGTTGTTCATCCTGATATTCTCTACTGCCCTACCCACTCATTTTTGAATTCCTATCAATTCTGCCTCCATAGCGACTCTTTTAACAATAATCACCATCTGACATCTTGTTCTTTTATTGTTTGTTTGTTGTCTGCCCGTCCTCCCCTGCATTATCAGTTCAATGAGAGCAGAGATCTTGACTATCTTTCTATTTCATCCCCAGCACCTAAAATAACGTGTGGCACCTATTACAAGGTAAATAAATATTGAGACTTGAAAACATGAATTTTAATGATACTTTAAAATGCCTGCCTTATATTTTAATTATTTACGTATGTCTGTGTGTCTCCTAATCAGCAAATTCCTTAAAAGCATGATCCATATCTGATTCATCTTTAATCTTTCATCACCCCCCCCACAAATGTGTCGTTCATTTAATACTTCTGATTTTAAAAAAAAAATCATCAAATAACTATCATCTTGAGTCAGTACACAGCAAATATATGTAAGTCAATGCCAAATCTGACACAGTGGGATAATTGATGAATGTTTTGTTTTTAGAAGCTAAGGCAGGTAAGTGAGTAGTACTGTAGTTATGTTCGGACTGTGGACAGGGTTACATACCAAAACTGTCATTTCGCTTAATCCTGGAAACTGTGATCACAGCAAGTTCTTCCAATTCAAGGTAGAACCACTAAAGATGATCAACATTTTCTTAAAAAAGTAATTTAGTCTAGGTCTCATGCTTATTATTAATAGTTCTAGAAAGAAATTCTTTGGTTTTTCACGACTGGAGTAGAACAGGTGGTCAAGAAACCAAAACTAATGCTTTGCATTCTGCTAAAAAGTGCCTGGCTTCCCACACTATTAAAAAAGATGGAATCTCAAAGGTCCAAGATAGCCTCATAAGTACTTTTCCTAATTGTGTGCAACTCTTTTCTTCATATGAGATTGCAGTTATTACATATCTACCCCATGGAAACACTCATGGTTTTTCAAGAGCATCTCTCACGGCTTCTGGGCAAATGTAAGGCCCTTATGTGCAGATCTAAAAATAGACTTTACTATGAAGGACTGTGGTCTCCCCAAACTAATGCTCTGCTACTGGATCTTAAGTACCTCAGTTAACCACACTGCAGAGGATTCCAAAAGGATTGAAAAATATCAGAGTAAAAGAGGAGCCTGAGATTAACTAAAGGTATCTGAGGTGGCTATAAAAACATCCTAGTCATTGGTTGAGAACAAGCATACACTGTGCAAGTATATCAAGAAGCCTCAGCCACAAAACTTTTATCCATTATATACCCTAAGTAGTGAGCATAAAAACTTGCTAAAGTTGGACCACTACCTGCATTAATAGAATTAAAATTAAAAATGTCCACAAAATAGAACAACTCAGTTTTATGAACTGATAAATTGACCAGTCGTTGACTGTAAGTCAATACTGCTATATAAACACATTCTTAAAATTTTTTCTGTACACTTCCTCAATTGTAAAATTATTCTTTTTTTTTCAACCAACCCAACCAAGAATATGGATTCTTGCCAAACTGACCATATTTCTGCCTGCTTCTCGATCCTTACCTTTTGATTATCCTATCTTAGTCAGTCTTACCATTGTGTGATTCAGCCCCCTCCTACATCTTTTTATACATCTTATTGTGTTCCCTACTCTTGTCCAAGCCTGTCACCTAACTGTGGGAGTTTAATAACAAATGCTATCTAATTATGATGATGCTCCTTTTATTTTTTCTTTCCTTCCATGTATTCCCCTGTTATATACTTCTACTTAGAGACAATCAAAAACATTTATTGAGCACCTACTGTACAAAGGAACAGCTTTCTTCAACTGCAAGAGAATACACTCTCATCTTCTTAATTGCATCATAAAGATTGTGATTTTACCTACCCTGTCAAAGACAGTTTCCCATGGAAGAGTGATTTAAAAGAAAGTGCATGCTTGAGATATTTAACTGCAGTGCTGTTCTCTCAATTAATTTAATCTCTTAGGAATGAGGTTGTGTCTTTGCATGTCTGGTACAATACCAAATACACGGTCTACCAGTCCTAAAGAACTAAAATGAAAAGATAGCTACTCATAACATTCAAATATTTGTATTATTAAACTTAAAATTGTGCATAGCAAATAGCAAACACTCAATAATTCCTAGATATTATCATTTATAAACTAATCACATCTTTTAATAAATGGAAATAAACGCATTTGGCTTTTACCATAATGCTACCTTTTGTGGTAAAAGTTATGTGGCAATGCACCATGTTTTAAGTAGAATTAAATTATACACCAAAAAATCTGTCTTTTAATTCTATTTTTAAAAGTCATCTTGAAAAGGTAAATAAGCAAGACAAGAGAATTAAAATCTACTCTGCAGAGGGTATTTTAGAATCACAGGACCTTAGAAATTAAAGGAACTTTAAAAATCTAATTCAGGGGTGCCTAGGTGGGTCAGTGGGCTAAGCATATGCCCTTGACTCAGGTCATGATCCCAGAGTCCTGGGATCAACTCCGCCATCCCCCACCCCCCATCAGGCTCCCTGCTCAACAGGGGAGTCTGCTTCTCCCTCTCCCTCCCCTGCTCTTGTGCTCATTCTCTCACTCACTCTCTCTCTCAAATAAGTAAATAAAATCTTTAAAAAAATAAAATAAATAAAAAATCTAATTCAATCTCTCATTTTATTAGACAAAGATAAGACTAAAATATTTAAATTATGTATCCTTTCTTGGGCGCCTGGGTGGCTCAGTTGGTTAAGCGACTGCCTTCGGCTCAGGTCATGATCCTGGAGTCCCGGGATCGAGTCCCACATCGGGCTCCCTGCTCAGCAGGGAGTCTGCTTCTCCCTCTGACCCTCTTCCCTCTTGTGCTCTCTATCTCTCATTCTCTCTCTCTCAAATAAATAAATAAAATCTTAAAAAATAAATAAATAAATAAATAAATAAATAAATTATGTATCCTTTCTTTTTCTCAAAACTCCCCAAGGACACACAAGGAAATATCCTTTAAACTACGGTAAAAAACACATTGCCAAATTGTTAATGGTCTCACAAATTGGCTCAAAAGAGGTGTGAGGATTAAACCTAAAAGCTGTCAGAATTCAAATATTTCATCAGGTTCCAAAGCTAGTTTTGTACAACACTGATAGACTCATTCTAATCATATTCAGTAATTTGCAATATACCTCTTTATATCTACAGAAGAAAAGAGATGAGTGGTGATGTAGAAGTTCTGAGTTGAGATTTCAAAGACCAAAATATCATACCATGTTTCAATATTAAAAACTTAGATATACTTCATAGCATTTCAATCCTACAGACCTGAACAAGGAGTGAATATTTATTGAGCTTTTATTACCATCCTCCTAGTACTGTGCTGTCTTTTAAATATAACCAGATTTAATCTCATACTTGACGGTTTAGGATTAACTCTATTTTAGAGATGAGAAGACCAAGTCCTCAACAGGCCATACAGAACAATGGTGAAGTGCATGGATTCAAATCCTGTCTTTGCCACTTATTTATTGTTGCCCTGCTCTGTGTCTTAATTGCCTCAAATGTAAAATAAGGAAAATAATAGTACCTTCTTCACAGCATTACTTAAAGTATTATGTAAATCGCTCAGAACAGTGGCACACGGTGTTATAAGAAGTGTTAGCAGAGGGAGATTTACCCTGAAGCTCGTGAAACTGAAGCATAAGGGCTACCTCATTTGCACAGTTGTCTTCCCCAGAACGACCTTAGTAATACTTTTATTCATAATTGTGTATTAAAGAACAACCCTCCTCTGATTGTCAAACTTGGATTTTCCCTTGCATGCTATTATTATTGTTGTTGTTGTATTAAAAAGATTAAATATTTGCCCCAGGGCACACAATTAGTAATGGCATATCTGAGATATAACCTAATGTCTGCTGGAATTCTTAACCAAAATATTTTTTCTGTCTCTTTCTAGAATTTTCCTTTGTCTCATGAACTATAATTATCCTATAGAAGAGAATAAATCCTCATATCATGTAAGAAAACAAATATTTCCTAATCATATTTCCCTCTTATCACAAAAGAAGGAGCAGATGCTCCACACTTAGCAGTGGGATCTAGAGTAGCCATTCACCATCGTCTGCCAAACCTCATGATATACATGGTTGCACTCAAGGAACATGAAGGGAAGTAAGAACATGTCTTGAGAAGATGAGTTACCCTGCTGCTTGGTTTGTTTTCTATCAGAAGCTCAGTAAAGTCTATTTGTCAGATATGGTCCTTTACCATTTGAAAGCAAGGAGGAATTGAGCCTAAGAGCAGGAATAATGAGAGGTCAACCTTGAATTTATGGATTCATTCTTTAAGTTACTTATGCATCCACTCAACACAAATGTACTGAAGTACTCTGATCCAAGCACTGTATGGGGACCAGGTGTATTTGAAGAGTATATGTTGAGTCCATCTATTCGATCAGCAAATGTTTGTGAAACTACTCACGGATTACCTAGAAAGGAACAAGATAGGTAAGGTCCCTGCTCTCACTGAGTATACTCAATGAGAATTTTTTGTATAGATATCTTATGTCACTTTATTTATAAAAACAGAGGCCATTCTAGCCTGCAGATATAAACCTTTGAGGAAAACTTTCCTTGTTTGTCAGCATATTTAACACCCATTGATCATTCTTATTCTTGAAATATCTTGCTTCTCACTGCCAGTGCTGAGCATGAACCCAGGATTCTATTCCATTTACAAGACCTAATTACTTTGCCCTTGGGTGACCATTTACATTAGTAAGTTTTCTTAAATGATAATCAACAAATATGCAAACTTTTTCTATTAGGTGTAGAATTACAACAGGTTAGACAAGAATGGAATCTCAATCTATTTTTTTTAAAAAGGAAATGTTATATGTGTTGTATATGTTTTGCCAGAAAGAAGTCTTTAAAAACTCCTAAGCAAATATACATTACAGAACATTAAAGCCCAGAAGCATGTTGAACTTTTTTCTTTCACATATACATAGTACAGATAACATATTGCCTCATTTTAGAAAGCCAATATGCTAGAGACAAAGAAATTCCTTATCAAGGACTGGTATTCACATACTCCTGTACGAGGTAAATACATGCTGCTACTCAACTTTATTCTATTTTCAGAACTAAAATTAAAAAAAGAGAGCCACATTTTCGTGAATTTTTCCAGCTATTATCAGATCTCCTGGAACTACATACCAATCAAATACCATCAAAGCTTTATAAGTTATGCAGTCCAGGTAATAAAGGTGTTCTGTAAATAAAATTGTTAACCAGCTACAAACTTTTAAACATTTTTTTTTTCAAAAATTCCATTTAGGAAACTTTCACCTTGACATGTTTCATGAATTGAAATAGTACATAATACAACATCTTATGTGGTAGATTCTTAAGTTGGCTTTAGTCATTTGAGTAACAATTCAAGATTTAATCTAAAGCTCAATTTCACTGTCTTCAGGGCTCTTGGTATATTTTTGCCAGGGATAAAGCATTCCAGTCATTGTTCCTAATGGGCTGTCTGCTGCCAACTAATAACTACTTAAGTTACCAAGTATCATCAGGGGAAATCTCTTTCAGAAACTCCTGGGAACTAAAAAGATGTACATACTCAAATATCGTGCATTTCTCAATCCATTTTCAGGAACATTTTAAGTATTTATTTGAGGTTAGACAAAATAGTACATGATAATTTTTCCATTCTGCAGAATTCACAAATTACCATACTTCTAATTTCAGAGGAAACATCCATTTTGCCAGCAAATTTTACCTTAACCGCAAAACTTAATTCTTCCCTCTGATGAAGCATTTGTGGCATTGTTACTACAATTAGAAAAGTTTAAAAGATTAATTCTGATTATAAATATAAAGGATCTTAGATTGGCTCCATTTCTTTTATGTATATGAAAGTTAGAAATGAAAAGCATACAAAGTTTGTGCACCAAAATACCATCATTCATGACCATGCATTATTCTCAAATTCCCCAAAGACTGTTGCCTCATTTTTTAATTTAAATGCTTCTTAAAACTTAGAACAGAATCTCTAGTGGGGTAGGATTAACTTGGCGTCCAAATCCATAAAATTATTTGTCTATTTCCTTGGGTTTTGGATTATATCAAATGTCAACCAATCTTTTGTGAGGTCTTCACTTTTATACAATACCAACTGAGCTCAGATGATAAATAAGAATAAAATAGCAACTATATTTTTATAATTTAATTTACAAAATTATATGAATAATTGTATCACAGGTCCATGATATCTAGGTGCTGTCCTAGGCATAAAAACACAATGGTGACTAGACAGATACGGCACTGCTCTCTCTAAGCTTTACAGCTTGTATTTTCTAAAAGAATTTATGCCCCATACTTGGAAAAGACAGAGAATAGATGCAAAAAAGTTCAATAAACAGTGTCAAAATTTTATGATCTCAAATTTCTTGATTTCAAATTTTATGATTTCTTCTAGTAAGCTATATTTTTTCCTGCTGACAAAGATGCAATTATGTTCAAGTAGCTCTTTTACCTGTATAAATTATACATCACAAGATACACAAATGCATTGCTCAAATTCTTCCTTTGCATTCTACAAGGATTTTTATACTGTATATTTGAGGAATGCCTTAGCTGTTATCAGATAAATGTTTTATCATCAATCACATTTACTATCAAGGATGAATCACTTGTCATTTGAGGAAAGATACTTAATTTCAATATGTCCAAGTAAGATTATTTAAATCATTATGGAACCCAGTAAACAAGATTGGACTTAATCATGTCACTAAGTTTCACATGTAGTTTCACCTTTTGAGAAGGTGCAAAATCAAAGCAGAACAAAACAAAAATATCTCATCTATAGTAATACTGGACACTGAAAAAATAAATATACATTAATTCTATTTCAATACACCATGTGGCTTATGTACTGTTTAGTTTGAGACACCCATATTTTTATCTCTCTGACCACTGCTTGGCTTACAATTTTTCTTAAGGATAGAAAAGTACAAATTTGTAAAGGGAAGCACTCAATTATTAGAGCAACTTACACATATTCTCACTATTACCACTCTCATCAAAACACATTCATAATAAAGCATCACCATTGGGAACACCATTCCATTTTCTCAGGAAAACTTGAAATACTGTTAAACTCCTCATTTTTTATTGTTCTTTCTTTCCATTTTCTTTTCATAATTTTGCATAGAAAATGTCATATTAAAAACTGTATACAGCACCCGGGTGGCTCAGATGGTTAAGCGTCTGCCTTCAGCTCAGGTCATGATCCCAGGGTCCTGGGACTGAGCCCCATGTCTGGCTCCTGGCTCAGCGGGGAGCCTGCTTCTCCCTTTCCCTCTGCCTCTCCCCCTGCTCATGCTCTCTCTCTCTCTGTATCTCTCTGTCTTAAATGAATAAATAAAATCTTAAAACAAAACAAAACAAAACAAAACTGTATACTCACCACCCTGAATGAAAGCTAGTTTTATGGGTAGATGATACAGGGGCAGAATTGAGATAATGTAAGTGGACATGTATTGAGATAATGTAAGTGGACATGTACTTCCCTGAGGGAAACTCACAGGGGTGCACACAAAGTTATACTGAACTGTTATTTGGCAAACCAATGACAGAATTTTAGAATTAATAATAATCAAAATCGAAACAAAAACATACATACATGAAACAACCCTGAACTACAAGGGTATATTTAGAAGGCTCAGCATGCCAGAAACTTAATTTGTTTTATAAGACCACGAACTTTCCCCAAGTAACTTTTATATATTTCAATGGCATTTAAACAAACGTACTTCAAAAATAATGCTACTTCGTAATCATTTAAAAAGTAGTAAAACTTTTCTATTGGTAAGGGAAACCTTTTGGGATTATTTTTTAATGCACGGATACCACTAAAATACAAACCTATTTTTAATAACAATCACTAACATATTTTTAAAAGAATATCCAGACATATTTATTTTAACATATAGTTTCACTAATTACCAGAAATGTCATATTTGTGATACATAACCAAATTATAGCAAATAAAACTGGTTTAGAAAGTTTCGTAGTACTGGATATTGTTGTTTTTGTTTCTTAGGCAAACTTAATCAACTAAATCGTGAATACATTTGGAATGAATTAAAAACAGAATTTTTCAAGTAGACATTTATGCCCAAAATGTGGAGATTTACTTTAAAATTGTATCACCATAAATTATCATGCAGACACTTTAAAATAATTGTGTCATTTCCTACCATGTAATTGTATGCTTTTAAATTTACCCTGAGTAAATTATGACAAGTACTAACAAGCACGATGGAGAAAAGAGTTATGGAAAAGCCCTTATTCCAAAATAAAATACTAATAGAGTAAAGCCCATATCTAAAATTATCCACACATTGTTTTAGCATATAAATGTAACATTTGGGGTGTTAATAAAATATTTAATAGGATTGAAACACACATACTGGCTGAAGAAAAATCTGTGTGTGTGCGTGACAGAGAGAGAGAGACAGACAGAGAGAGGGAGAGAGAGAGAAAGAGAAAAACATTTATTTACACATTTACACTATGGGCACTGCAGGCTTGAAATAGCAAAACAAATCAAAATTGTAGTAATATGGATTAAGGAGGACAGCTGCTTGAATCCTCCTTCTGTGCCTAAAACCACCTAAAGCTCTCAAAGATATTTGAAACAATCAGTTCACAAAAGTTTCTCTACAGAGTATTTTCACTTTGGGAACTTTCCAGGTTTCAGGAATGCCCCACTCTAAGGGGGAGCCAAAGCATTGTTTCCGGATTGTATCAGCAGCTGTGTTTTTTGTTCTAATTAGTGGCTAATAAATTCTAGTTATATCTTCATCAAAATTTTAACCCTTCCTATAATATGCCAAAATTCTGTGTCAACCAAAATGAAACTTGCCTTCCCACTACTTTCAAATATGCAAAGCAACACAAAGAGAGATTTTGGTGATGGTAGCTGTGGAACTGGGACTGGCCAGAGGGGGAAACAAAAAGAATCAAAAGAATATATATATTTTTTCTTTTCAATGGTCCTCCAGATGGAATAATATCCTCGCCAGCTGAATATAAATACAAAACTTCATTCCCTAGAGCTTTTCCCCCTAAGAGCAATTTTCATCAGAATCTAATTGCAGCAAAACACCTACTTTCACACAGAAGCCCCCCCCACCCCCAACCCAGGACACACACGCTGGACTTTACCTGTTTTTATGCCGAGTCTTTAGCAAGTTTCTTCCAAAGGGAGCCATGGTCCGCCAGGCAAGCCAAGAGAAGGGGCCGTATCTCAAAGTTATCTGGGGATGGGGGTGGGGGTGGGGTATCTGCCGTATCTCAAAGTTATCTGGGGATGGGGGTGGGGGGTTATCTGGATTTCTAGGTGAAGGGAGGAGTATTGAAAGTTTCCTCTTCACCTCCTCAAACGTTCCTGGCTTTCAGCTCATTAGCAGCCGGCGAAGAGAGTTGCTAGAAGTTGTGCAACTGCTGCCTAACTTTGAACTGCTGGATTGTTGTGGCTGCTGCACCTTTGGAGACCTGCCCAGCTTCAGCCTCGAAGAAGGCGTTTGAAAGCAGGAAAAGAAAAAAAAGAGAGAGCGAGAGAGAGAGAGAGAGAGGAAGGGAGGGGGACTCTATTGTGTTCGGTAGTTATTTGCAGACTTGCTAAACTTTAAGAACTGCCAACCGCACGGGCATGGTAATACCCATGGAATGGGAATTTCACTCCATTTGGAAACCTCCCCTCCCCCGCTTTCCACACCCAATCACACAAGGTGAAATAAACACATAAAAGGATTAAAAGTAAATACCCCTACCTCGCAACAGCTCCAGTCTGTGAAAAGTAATCTGATCGTGGCAAGCAAGAGTGAGGGCCAAGAACTTTTTGTCTACCGATCCGGCACAAAAATCCCCTCCCGTTGGGCGGGGGGGGGGGGGGGGGGGGGGGGGGGGGGGTCGTGTCAGGGCTGTAAAATATGTTGAGGAGGAGCGAAGCCGGAGACTGAATCAAGGTGGACTCAGAGGTCACTTGGAAATTGGAGCCTAAAAGTATCCCCCAGTCCACTCCTCTACACTTTTCAAATTCATTTTCCAAAAGTCGAAGGAGCTGAAGGACCAAAGTGCTCCGAGGCTGACTGACGACAGCATCGGCAGTAAGAATCAGCCGGGATTTGGGGTCCGACTCCCGAGGCGTTAACACAGACCCCTGCCGGGTCTTTGGCATTTACTGAGCCTTTGGGGCAGGCGAGTTTGAAGGAAGAGCCAACTGTTCGCTCCCGCCTCTCAACTCGTGAAGTCAGAGAGGAAGCGCCTGGAGGACTTCATGGAACTCGAAGTGTGCAGCGAAGGTCGAAGGGTGAGAGCGGGCATCACGCGATCTCGAACCCACGACCCGCGCAGCCGGGGCAGAAAGGGGCGAGCGGACGTCAGTACTGGCGGCCAGGCACAGTCCCCACCCAGCTCTCCTGCCCCCGCCACGGCGTGGGAAAGCGCCATCCAGGGGCCAGGGGCCAGGGCCCAGGGAGTTTTCCCAGGTCGTTTTTTCTAGGATTTCGGCCCCCAGACCAACTCCCTCCCTGCCTGCCTTTACCCCTGCCTCTTCACCTTCCCCCCGCTTTCCCACCCTGCTGGGCAACGCCAAGCTTCCAATCTTTGGCTTCCGCGGCTAGGGGAGGGAGCGAGGGAAAGGAAATCAAAGCACTATGGGTTCACACTGACTCACTTGAAGCTAGTGGATCTCTGGATCTTGGCAGAGAACATGAATGGCACACACTTTCTTTATGAGTACCCCTCACCCCCAACAACAGCAAACAAAAAAGTGATCTTAACGGTTTCTATAATTCTTACATGCATCAATTTAGTCAAGATTCTACAGAGTTCAAAAAAATCATTTTTTCCAGTATTTACTATAATTCCTCTCCTGTGCTCCATATTGTATATATGTGTATTTCTGTATGTAAATAAACATATATATATTTTATGTGACTGTATTTTATTTTAAACCTGTTATGTATTGTTTATAATTGTTCATAAATATTATATATAAATCCCAATTTGTTATGAATTAGAAAATGCCTTAATTCAATGACCTTTTTTTCAATTACTGGAAGAATGGATAATTTTAAGAAAATATACCCATCTTTTCAATGGATCTATAGCAGTGTGACTAGAGAAAACCTTTAAAATATGAAAAGCAGTGATGATATATTTTGGTTTATACATATATATTACATACATATATACACACACACATTATATTTAACATAAATAATGGTGGGTATACTTCAGTTTCGGTTTTTATTTTATGTTACAAGCATGTCACAAAAACAATGATTTAAACTATTATGGAAGATTGCCCAGTTATTCTAAATTGTTCAAAATATAATCCCCTAAAGCTATACTGTTTACTTATTAATATAATGACTGCAGTCAATTCACAAAGAATTTTGCATTTACAAATATCCCTATGTTTCCTCTAGTTTCGGTTCTCCACCCTTATTAACATTACTTGTACATATAGTTTTCACATAAAACATTTTTCATTAGGAGAGTTTCAATGGAACAAGAGGAAACAACATTACATCTTTATTAGCATAATCTTACGTTGAGTTTCAAGTTAGTACAGATGAATCTCATTTAGGATGTTATTATTCCTCACATAAAATATGCTATTAATACTCTTTATGACAAGCTCTTTGATGTGTAAGAATAAAACACAAAGGGTTAATGTCCCTTAGATATTAAAAGCTGAAAGGAATAGAACACCTGGGCACTAATAGCTAAATAGAAAAATAAGCAAATAACAATTTTATTTTTTTTATTTTTTTAAAGATTTTATTTATTTTGAGAGAGAGAGAGAGCACATGAGGGGAGAAGGGTCAGAGGGAGAAGCAGACTCCCTGCTGAGCAGAAAGCCTGATGCGGGACTCGATCCTGGGACTCCAGGATCATGACCTGAGCCGAAGGCAGTCGCTTAACCAACTGAGCCACCCAGGCACCCCGCAAATAACAATTTTAAAAGAAAATAATAAAACCGTGTTTTAAAATATCAACTTTATAAGTAACCAGATATATATAGGTAAATTGAAATGAGGTTTAATTTTGCATCTACCAAATTGCATGATTTTGAGAATGATGATGCCCAACTCTGTCAGTATGATGGTCAGAGTAGACTTCTCTACATGAGTAGTACAGATAGCCATATCCCTTGTAGAAATGAATTTGGCTCTATATATCAATAGCCTTCAAAATATTCAAACTCCTTTATCTAAGTTTATTCTCATAAGAACATTTTCCATGGAAATAATCAGTTTCCTAAAAAGCCTTATGCTTTTCAGATTGTTTATTGATATTCATGAGAACTAAATGAAATATTGCATACAAAGTGTTGACACATAGTATTAGGCAAAGTACTATTTTTTGTACAAGGTAAAGAATAATATAAAAAGTTATCTGAACTTGAAGGTAAGGTAAACTAATGAATGCATGTCCTCTCAATGATACAGTGGAGCATTGTCTAACAGTTCCTCCCAAAGATTATCCAGTTCTCTGGAATAATGCATTTTTTTAACGTACTAGTTACTATTGATTGGGCCCAAATTCTATGAAATTAGATGTTAAATTATTTTTTTAAAAAGCGTAAATTGCAAATGATTTTTGTTCGGAAAGCAAGACAAATGATTTTGTCTGGTAGAAAGATACCACAGAAGGTTATGGTTTTATTGTCATGTACGATATCAACCAATTTGATACTCAACCTATTTTTTTAAATCTTTTATTAATTTATTTGAGAGAGAGAGCGCACAGAGGGAGAGGGAGAAGCAGACTCCCCGCTGAACAGAGAGCTCCATGTGGGGCTCGATCCCAGGACTCTGAGATCATGACCTGAGCCAGAGGCAGACGCTTAACCCACTGAGCCACCCAGGTGCCCTTCAACCTATTTTTATTTCAGCCTTCTTTCTTTAATTCACTAACTATATATAGCAGTATTTCCTATCCACCTTTGGACCAGCTTTGCAATTCTACTAGACCCCTCATTAAGAAGTTAAATCTTTGACATTTGCCCACTATATATTTTCTATGAGATTCATACATTGCAGTTTTTTTGAAAATTGTACTTTTAATAAGTCTGAGCTTGCATCAGTTTTTTTCTGAACCAGTAGGAAGTCTTCACAGAAGAAAGATGGTTACTTATCTTAAAAGATTTAATGTGTAAAAATGAGTTTTGATGGTAGAGAATAGTTAGAATGTCCTTTCAATCATCTATGAATATGAAGCTCGGCCAAAATAAATAGATGTCTATTTCTTTACATATTTAGATTAACATATGAAAAATCAACATGGAAGATGGTGCATTATACTTAATAAAAGAATGAATGAATATTATTCCATCAAAGGAGGATTATGTAATCTGTAGTTGAGTTGATATCAATAGCTAAGCAGTGTTAGAGCATGTATGTTGAGGAAAAACCCTGTTTTGAAAGAGAAAATTAAGAAACAAATAAACAGAAAATGAGTGTATCAATTCTCATTCTAGTTTATTCATAGACCCAGGCTCTCTTTGTATTAAGGATTTTTTAATTGAAATTTTCCCCAGTTGTATTGAGATATAATTGGCATGCATCACTGTAAGTTTAAGGTTCATAGCATAAAGGTTTCACTTACAGATATTGTGAAATAATTACCATAATAACTTTAGTTGCCAACCGTCATCTCATATAGACACAACGAAAAGAGAAAACAAAAAAAGAAAAATGAATAATTTTCGTCACAATGAGAACTTGTAGCAGTTGCTCCCCCACCAACTCTTATGTATTTCATACAGCGGCATGAACTGTAGTCATCATGCTCTACTTTCTATCCCCAGTCCTTATTTATCTTGTCACTGGAAATTTGTACCTCTTGACCACCTTTTACAACCCCCCCCCCCCGTTTGTCTCCACTGCCACCACTTCACTTCTCATATCCATATTCAAGGCTTTTTGTAATTATATGAACTTTTCTGTTTTTTAGCTTTAACCCATATGACTTCATTAAAAGGGTAGTAGATATGAGTTTTGAAGCTATGTAGACAGGGATCCATGTCATAGCTCTGTCATTTTCTGGTGAAGATCTTGGATAAATGACTTAACCTGAGTTTCAGTTTTCTGATCTCCAAAATGAAAAAAAAAATGATAATAATAATTCTTAACAAATTCTCATTTTCCATTCGATGTTAAGTTAGGGGGATTTTTTTTTTCAAAAATATTGTTTTGTGCCAATGTGTTGTATTCTTATTATCAGAAATTTATTCTTCACATTTTAATGATTATTCTGGCTTACTGGTATAATTATCATACACATCTGTAAAAGCCGGTAAAAGCCAGTTTTCCCCAGGGCCTGAATAAAAAGCACAGCAGAGCTCAGGTTCTAGATTATGGATTATACACAGATACTTGACTTTGAGCTGATTTGTCACCACTTACATGGTCATCTGTGAGGAAATAACACACTATATGGCTTGTTATAATCAATCAGTTTATCTGATTTATTCAAAATCCCACTCTCAATTAATGGAAAAATAATAAGATACAGAACCTGTTTTGTTTGGACAACTGAGGACTCAGAAATAATTAAACCTGGCCAGAAGAGTAAAATCAGAACTGGGATGAGAATCTTCAGACAATTAAGACATGGCAAAAGGGTGCTACTCAGTACAGAGCTGTTTATGGCAGAAGGTAGAAAAGCCCCCAAAGGTCAGTAGAGAAGTGGTTACACTGAACTCCAAAGGCATTATTATTAATATAATTATTATTACTCTAATGAGTATCTGTCTCCTGAAATTCTTTCCTGGGTAAAGTTTGTTCCTGGTAATAGAAATCATGTCTAAAAATTGGAATGAATGTAACTTCTTACAGAATCTTTTTAATAATGTGTATTGGTGTCATGGGTTGTGAAATAACCTATCTAAAATGTTTTGAGCGTGGAAGAAATAACTACGTTGTATGGTTTAGGAAAAGCCCAGAAGCAGAGACTCCATTTCAGCTCTAGGGTTCTATGTTCTTTTGCTTCTCCAGAAAAGCTTAAAATGGCACTTTTAAATTTTGTAGGACTTATATAATAATGTGTCTAATTAGTCACCCAGCTTCAATAGGCGGCTCCAAGCTTTTAATTAATTAAACAGTATTTGAATAGCTAACTAGTTGGGTGTTGGCCAGATACCTGTGTCCTAAATAAAAGGCCAAATTTCTTCACTTAGTAGCCTCGGCTTTTGTTAACTCTAATGAGATAAAGTGACAAATCCATATTAGGGTGGCTGCCACTAGAAATTGCTCAACTTCAAAGAAAGTATTGTGAAACACAGATACTTTAATAAAATTAGATGGGTGCATGTCAATGTATAAACACCTCAGATATATGTTCACCTACTATACTAAATAATAAAATCATAATATTATATTGCAGTGCTTTGCATACATCACTTTTATGTCTGATATCTCATTTGATTATAATATGATCAGTAAAAAAGAACATATTATTTCAGTTTTTATGAATAAGAAAACCAAGTTTCGAGCCATGTGATAGATCAATTTAACTATTGCTCAAAACAAACAACAGTTAAACTGGAATCAAAGATGGTTTTAGAGTAGGCAAGAAACATAGATACCATCAATTTCAAATCTCTCATATAAATGAAGAACGCGAGACTCAGAGATAAATGCACTTGCTCGCGGACATGTGTTAGCATAGAGTAGAACCAAGAATAGAACTTGTGGAGCACATTAATAACTCAGATACAGCTTTTCAATTAACATATAAAAATAGAACAAAGTAAAGATCTAGGGACTAAAAGACCTTAGAATTCATCCACGCCAGGACTCATTTTTCTGCTAAGGAGATTCTGAGTGCAGAAGAAAATAAATTAATTCCGAAATGTCGCACTTCACACAGTAGTATGCTTGAAAGAGAATTCTCCAGATTCAGTATTCTTTTAAAATCACATAACTGTATATGCTCAGTCGATCTGCAAGTACTTAAATAACTTGGGTTCAAATTTCACAGGCCTAAATGTCCTCTATTTCATGGTTTTATAAAGAGAATAGTTTTAATCCAGTGACAAGGATTTTTATGAATTCATGAAACACTAATACAATTTAAAAACAACAACAACACTGTCTTATAAGGATATTTGATGTGCTTATTACTAGAAATTTATTCTTTAAATTTTAATGTGTCAAAGACTAATAAGTTTAAAAACTAAAATTCATAACCCTCCTTTAACAATATGGGATAGATAGGGAAAGAAAAGGTAATACCATATGTTTCCAGTTAGGATATTAAACAACACTTTAGGTAGTTCAAGCCAAGTAAAGTTTGATGCAGAGAATTGGTTACAAAAGTGTTGAAAAGAATGGAGAAACAGAAGCAGAAAACCGGGGAGCTGCTGCCATACTTGTGCTGGAACCCATGAGCCAACAATGGCGTCTGCTAGCTGGAGAAACTTCTTTGACCTTCCGCTCCTGTTAGACCTGCAGGGCTGCTTCGCTTTTCTTTTCTTCTTTCCTTTCCTTTTCCCTTTCCCTTCCCCTTTTCTTTTCTTTTCTTTTTTTCTTTTTCTGTTTCTTTTTTTTTTTGAGAGCAAGCACTCATATGCCAGAGCTGGGGTTGGGGGGGTGGGGTGTGTGCAGAGAGAGAGGGATAAAATCCACACCCAGCGTAGAGGTCAACACAGGGCTCGATCTCCCGACCCTGAGATCATGACCTGAGCCAAAATCAAGAGTCCTAGGCTTAACCAACAGAGCCACCCAGGTACCCTGAGAACTGCAGGGCTGCTCCTTTCAAAAACCCTGAAGTGGGTATTCCAACAAGGCCTGGCCAATATTTGCAAGTCTCTCTGCTCCTCCTGCTTTTCACACCTCTGCTAATATTTCTCAACATTAGAATTTAAGAAAGGTTGGCACTTAAGCCTCTAGCTTGGCAAAGTGTCTCTAAAATATACTTGGCAAGCTTCTAACCCTGTTGCCACAGGAGGAAATACAGAAGGATGTGGAGTTGAGAATGATTAAATCATGCACAATTTGACATTTGGTAAATAGTTTTACAATATGTTGCTACCTAGATTACCAAGACATCTGACATTACCAAGAGTATAAGACATTACAGAAGACATTTTCTGTGTATGAACTAAGTGGGGATAAAACAATTCAGGACCATGGTACACGCTTCCAAGGGAGAGAGGCTGAGTAAAGGCAAAGCTATTGGATGTGTCCTATTTTTAAGACTGCTGTAAATTTTAAAATATAACAGTGAGTGCTCAGAACTTGATAATGAAAATTCCCAGTTAATACTTCCTTCCCTTTAGAAAAGCACAAATGTTCTGAGAGCGGGAACTACTGCCACATAATATCATTCCTACTGACTTAGATCATGAGTTCTGGAATCAGATATATCGGAATTTGAATTCGGCCTCGGTTATTTACTGGTTGTGTGACACTGGGGCATTGAGTTATTTAAACTCTCTGAACTTTATTTTCCTAACTAACTTCAAATGGATAGAATCCACCCCTATTATGATTGTTGTGAAAATTGCAATAGATAACATAGACCATTCCAAGCACATAATATATGGCCAATAAATGTTAGCTCGATTCCCTGCAGTTCCTGCCACTTTGAGTATGTATGATCCAGGTTAAAATTATTATGCTGGAATGGATTGTTCCTACACAGAATTAGGATCACTTTTTCTTTTCCCACCTCTTCAACTACTCACACATGAAACTGCTAGAATTATTACTTGTATGGAATTAAAGTTGGTGGTTAGTCTTCAGGTCTGCCTAGATTATAGATATTATCAGTAAATCTTAAAGATGAGCAAGCATTTGTACAGAGGGAAATAATTCAAATATACTTCAACTCAGAGCATTTTAAAAATGTTACAAAGAACAATCATTTGTTGGTTTAAGACCTTAGAGTTTACTCTGAATATTACTAATACCAAAAATAAAAATCGTATACCTGGTTTCCCCTTTGAAATGCATCATATGAGAGATTAATATAAATTTTCAGTAAATTTTAAGAGACTATTATGTAATAACAGATTTAAAATTCTTAAATTATTAGTGTTAAATGATACAAACATAATATTAAATCTGCTAATCATTATTTCTTACCATGTATTTTTCATGTTTAAAAAACACATTGACTTGAAGCTAATTAGTTATTTGATACAATAAATATTAATTGGTTGCCTAGAGTATTGCAAAGTACTGATATAAAGCCCACCATTCAAAGATGAGAAGGCACAGTTCTGGCTTTCAAAAAGCTTGAGTAGAATAGGAAAAACAATTATAATACAAAATATCATTGCTTGAATTGAGCTATGCAGAAAGTACAGTGGTGATGTGGGCGGGAAGCAATTAAATCTGCTAAGGAGAGTTGAGGAAAAATAGTAACTTTGAGAAGTAGGTAGTAGTATTGCTATTTTATAGATGTTGACAACAATAATGGCTTAGAATTATAATACAATTACTTACATGGCCTTTGGAAATTTGTTCTTAACTGATACTTCGTGAATGTAAGTTTTGTGTGTGTATGTGTGTGAATGTCAGCTTCATTCACCATACAAGCCATCTTTCCTTGTGATATGGAGAACATATAGGCCTCATATGTATCAAAGCCAAATACCAGTTGTTATGGATTGAATTGTGTCCCCCAAAATTAATATGTTGAAGCTCTAATCCCCAATTTGATTGTATTCAAACATGGGTGTTTAGGAAATTATCTAAATGAGGTTAAATGAAGTCATAAGGGTGGGGCCCTCATCAAATAGGGCTAGTATCCTTATAAGAAGAAAAAGGGACACAGAGCTCTCAATGCAAGCACACACAACAAAGGGTCACATGGATGCAGAAAGAACATGGGAATTTACAAACCAGGATGAGCATCCTCACCAGAATTGAATTTGCCATAACATTGATTATGGACTTCGGGCCTCCAGAGCTCAGAGAAGATGAATTTCTGTTACTTGAGCCACCAGTCCAACCAGACTAATATAACAATAACATGAAGCATATAAACTTGGCCTAATTTATCCTTGAGGAAGAACATCAGAGTAGTTTTTGCCCTTTGAAAAAAAAAGAAAGAAAGAAAAAGAAAAGCTACCTCCTGTAATATTACTTTGTGTTCCAGGAGAAGAGGTGGGTGAGTTTGTACCTGGATCTGGGAACCTCCTGGGGGTCTCAGGGGTCTCAGTCCACACCTTCTCTTTGAGGTTCAATGTTAGAGACTTTTGCAAAGAATAAAAGTGCTATTCTGACTGAAAGGATCCCAGAGTTGCTAAGCTTAATTCAAATCCACTGTAAGGAAGTTTGCAGGTTGTATCCTTCTCAGTAGGGTCCTACAGAAACCCCTGTATGTAGCATGGTAAGGGAATACTCATTCTGGAAAAGTTTAAAGACACAGCCACCATAGCTTTCAAATTTTAGCTAACTTTGTTAGTGTAGGTTAGGAAGAAAGCTGTGACTCTCAACGTTGCCTTTTCTGCACTTTCAGGGATCTGAGCCTGTTTGCAGTGGGCACAGATCTGACTTTGTGGCTCCAGTCCTTGAGCCTGAAACCTTATAAGAGCAAGAGAAACAGGGGCAGCTAAAAAGCCATTGCTGCAAGTAAGCTATTTGATTTTTCAAAATGCCCTTCCCAGTATTCTGTCAGCAGGACTGCTTTGTTTTGATAGATAAAGAGGAGGAAAGGGAAGGAGAGAGAACTGATGCTAGGTTTCCTGATGAATATAGGCATTTACTCAAGTGATTGATGGGAGAAATATAAAAATGTGACTCTATTGCTACCCCAATCTAGTGGCTTAGATCTTATAGATTGTCATATGAATGTAGTTTAAACTACAGAATGTTTAAATAAATAAGGCACTCCAATTACAGACAACTCAGTGAATATTAAAAATAATAAGTTAGATGTATATACAATTTGATGAAATGATAGCAGTAATTACTTTCCTTCCAGTTAAACTGCATATCAAGGATTGCTAATGAAAATGCCCAAGGGTGGTAAGCAGGGGATGCTAATGAATACAGTGGCGGGGATAGGGCTAGCGGGTTGCCACAATGTGCAATGTGGGTCCGTTATTGCTACATTTTCTCAGAACCCATGAAAATCTGAACTTTTAAAAAGTTTTTATTTAAATTCCAGTTAGTTAAAAGAGTGTAATATTAGTTTCAGGTGTACAATATAGTGATTCAACACTTCCACACAACACCCAGTGCTCATCACAGCAAGTGCACTCCTTAATCCCCGACACCTGTTTCACCCATCCCCCACCTCCCCTCCCGTAACCATCAGTTTGTTCTCTATAGTCAAGAGTCTGTTTCTTGGTTTGCCTCTTTCTCTCCTTTTTCTCCCCTTTGCTCATTTGTTTGGTTTCTTACATTCCACATATGAGTGAAAGTATATAGTATTTGTCTTTCTCGGACTGACTTACTTTGCTTAGCATAATACTGTCTAACTCCATCGTTGCCATTGTAAATGGCAAGATTTCATTCTTTTTTATGGCTGAGTAATATTTCATTGTATATATATATATATATGTATATATACATATATATATATATACACACACACACATACACCACGCCTTCTTTGTCCATTCATCAGTGGATGGACATTTCAGCTGTTTCCATAATTTCACAATTGTAGATATTGCTGCTATAAACAGCGGGGTGCATGTATCCCTTTGAATTAGTATCTTTGTATTCTTTGGGTAACACCTAGTACTGCAATTGCTGGATCATAAGTAGGTTCTATTTTTAACTTTTTGAGGAACATCCACATTGTTTTCCACAGTGGCCGAACCAGTCTGCATTCCCATCAACAGTGCAAGAGGGTTCACCTCCTCTACATACTGGCCAACATCTGCTTTTTCTTGTGTTGTTAATTTTAGCCATTCTGACAGGTGTGAGGTGATGTCTCATTGTAGTTTTGATTTGTATCTCCCTGATGGTGATTGATGTTGAGCATCTTTTCATGTGTCTGTTGCCATTTCTATGTCTTCTTTGAAAAAATGTCTATTCATGTCTTCTGCCCATTTTTAAATTAGATTATTCATTTTTGGGTGTTGAGTTTTATAAGTTCTTTATATATTTTGGATATTAACCTTTTATCAGATATATTTGCAAATGCCTTCTCCTGTAAATGCCCATTTGCAAAATACCTTCTCCCGTTCTGTAGGTTGCCTTTTAGTTTTGTTGATTGTTTCCTTAGCTTCTGTTTCCAGAAGCTTTATTTTGAAGTCCCAATAGCTCATTTTCACTTTTGTTCCCTTGCCTCGGGAGACATAGGTAGAAAGTAGTTGCTATGGCTGATGTCAAGGAAGTTACTGTCTATGTTGCCCTCTAGGATTTTTGTGTTTTTAAGTTTTACATTTAGGTCCTTACTCCGTTTGGAATTTATTTTTGTGTATGGTGTAATAAAGCGGTCCAGTTTCATTGTTTTGCATGTTGCTGTCCAGTTTCCCCAACACCATCAGTTGCAATTTATACACCATTGAAACAGCAGGAAGAGAAATTAAGGAATCAATCCCATTTACAATTGTGCCAAAAACAATAAGATACCTAGGAATAAACCTAACCAAAGAGGTGAAAGATCTGTACTCTGAAAACTATAGAACACTGATGAAAGAAATTGAAGATGACACAAAGAAATGGCAAAACATTCCATGCTCACGGATTGGAAGAACAAATTTTGTTAAAGTGTCTATACAATTTAGAGCAACCTACACATCTAATGCAATCCCTATTAAAAAAATAGCAGCATATTTTACAGAGCTAGAACAAACAATCCTAAAATTTGTATGAAACCACACAAGATCTTGAATAGCCAAAACAAACTTGAAAAAGAAAAGCAAAGCTGGAAGCATCACAATTCTGGACTTCAAGTTATATTACAAAGCTATAGTGATCAAAACAGTATGGTACAGGCACAAAAATAGACTCAGATCAATTGAACAGAAGAGAAAACCCAGAAATGAACCCACAATTGTATGGTCAAGTAATCCTTAACAAAGCAGGAAAGAATATCCAATGAATTTTTTAAATGTGACATCTTTCCATATTAAAAGCATGGCAACAAATTATGATTTTAAAGATGTTAAAGCCAAATTCAATATTTCTGAATGCAGACACCAACCAGAGTGTTCCAGGTTGAGATCTCACTATTAATTAACAATAATGGTTTAAGGAGAGTTATTCAAGGCCACCTGACAAACTTCACTGAAACATGATTAAATTCATTATCATAGCTAAAGAAATAATGTCTTAGTCAAAGAGGTGCTAGCCAGTTATTGAAACAGAAAAGTAGAGAGAAAGAAGTGACTTGTCAAGCAATCTCAATACAAGTACTACCCATCCCAAGAATCAATATATCAGATCTTGATATAATAGACTCTGCATAGCCCTATAGCTGAGGGGTTGAGAATTTGAGCTCTTGAGACAGACTCCGTATGTTCAAATCCCACTACCACTTACTAGTTACTCAGACTCTCTGTGCCTCAGTGTCTCTATTTGTAAAACACGGATTATAATGGTATGTACCACATCAAAATGCTGCGAGAAAGCAGTGGCTCAACAAATATTAGTTATTATTCCTGTGAGGATGAAATATTAGATTATCAGAGCCTGATGCCAGAAACCATTCTTATCATTTAATGGTCTTTGTGCTGATTTCATTCTCATAAAACTATTCCTGATTATAATAGACTTGTGTGCAATGAAAGAATGTCTTGGCCTGAGGGTGTGAGAGCAGACACTGTAGTTAGAGATCTTAGTATAATTTAAGAAATTGCTTGTGATTTCTTTTTAAAGTACTTTATTCTCTGGTGAGTTCAGTTATCACAAATTAGTTGCCTAGAGTTTGATTGTATCTAGAGCTAAGACATGATCCAGTTCTCTGGATCCTAAACCATGGTGAATTCACCAAGATCGATGCCAACCAAAGAGAACTGTTGGCAGTTAGAGTGTTCTTTTTTTTCACCATGGGATTTTTCCTTCAGATTTTCTCTTTCCAAACAGTATAAAAGCAAGAAATGACTTAAAGTTTAGAAGGAACACAGAACAGATGTCTTTACTGGTAGATAATATGTTTGTTTAAGTACAGGGACGCCTGCGTGGCTCAGCAGTTAAGTGTCTGCCTTCAGCGCAGGTCATGATCTCAGGGGCCTGGGACAAGTCCCATGTCAGTCTCCCTGCTCAGCAGAGAGTCTGCTTCTCTCTTTCTCTCTCCCTCTGCCTCTCCCCCTGCTTGTGCTCTCTCTCTCTCTCTCTCTCTCTCTCTCTCAAATAAATAAATAAATAAATGTTTAAAAAAATAGGATTGTTTAAGTAGAAACATCAAAAGAATATACAAAAAAGCTAGAAGATCTAATAAGTGAATTTGATAAGATCACAGGACACAATGACAAAATACAAATATCTATATGATGTCCATATGCTAACAATAAACATTTAGAAAATAAAATTTAATAAAACAGACCACTAGTCTGAAAACTGCAAAAACATTACTGAGGGAAGTTAAGTTTAAGAAGACCCAAATAAATGGAGAATATGCTAAGTGGAAGACTCAATATTTCAAACATATCTACTATCCTCAATTTGGTCTCTAGAGTCGTGTCAAACCCAATCAAAACAAGGTTTTAAAATATAAACAAAGAACCCAATTTTAAAATTGATGGGAAATACACAGAACTTAAAGTAGCAAAAATGATTCAGCAGAAGATAAAGTTGAGGAATTTATACTTGCTGATTTCAAAACTACTATAAAGCCACAGTAATTAATAGAATGTGACATTTACATAAGGACAAATAGATCAATGAAAGATAATAGATCCATACACATCTGATCAATGGTTGTTTAAAGGAGGTGCCAAAGTTTCAATGGGGAAACAAACATTTGTCCAACAAATGATACTGAAGCAGTTGAATATTAAAAGGGAAATTTTAATCTTGACCTCTAAAGCATTTACAAAAAAGAGACATGTTTTATAGATCTAAATTTAAAAGCTAAAATTGTAAAGTTTCTAAAAGCAAACATAGAGATACATTTTCATGACATTGGGATAGGCAAAGATTTCTTACGATATTAAGAGCACTAACCAGAAAAAAGAAAAGGGATAAATTAGATTTCATAAAACTTCCTCACTTTTGTTTATTGAAAGACATTCTTATAAAAATAACCAAGTTGCAAATTGGGAGAAAGTATTTACAATACATATATCTACTCACAAAACCGTATAATGTAGCAATAAAGAGACAAGCAATCAAACATCAAAACCTGAAAAAAACACTTTCCCCCAAAATAAAAGAATGTTTACCATGCACATGAAAGAGTTCAACATTATCAGTCATGAAGGAAAATTATATTGGGTATAATTATACCCAATATAATGACTAAAATTCAAAAGAATGGATACACCAAATATTTGCAAGAATAGTATTGGTGGGATTTTAAAATGGAACCCCACATAAGAAACTGGCAATTTCTTTTTAAGTTAAACACACATCTACTCTATAACCCAGAGCATCCATTCCAAATATTTTTATAAGAGTGGTGAAAATATATGTCCAGGAAAATACTTAAATGTGAGTGTTCATAAGAGCTTTATTCATAATAACTCCAAACGGGAGAAACACAATGTCCATCACAGATGATCCAATTAAATGAATGTATAAACAAATTATAGTATAAGTCTCCAACAGACTAATAGCAATAAAGAGTTGCAAACTGCTCATATGTGCAATAAATTAAGTTAGTCTTAAAAACATACTGAGCAATAGTAGATGCTCACAAAAAAGTACACAATGTTTACTAATGGTGTAATGTATGGTGATTAACATAACATAATAAAATTTAAAAAGTACACAATGTTTGATTGCATTTATATGAAGATCAAGAATAAGCAAAACTGTTTGCCTGTAATGTCAGAGGAGTTCACTGGGAATGTGCATAAGAAAATTTTCAGGTGTGAAAAATGATTTTCATCTTTAATGGATTTTAAATTGCACAAATTCAAACATTTGTCAAAATTCACCAATCTTTACACTTAGGATCTATGCCTTTCACTGTATGTACATTATACCTCAATTAAAAAACAAGCCACAGAGGGACAAAAGTTATATATTGAGCTACCATTTAAGATCTCCAAATTGGAAAGTAAAGAGTCTTTGGAGAGAAAGAAGAAGAAAAAAGTTTACATAGAATTTCTGAGATGGAATCTAATTTAAGATCTTGTGAACAGATACCAGAATGATCCAGAAAGATTAAGATATGTAAATGTCAAATAGAAAGATAGAGGACAATCTGAAGCACAAGCTAACACTATTGAGTGCTTGGCATACACACTTTGTGATCTATGCATACCATATAGGAAAAACTATAATTCACATGATGATGAAATTGGCTCAGAGAGTTAAAATTTAAAGCCACAACTCAACAGTGATTAGAATAAGACTTAAACCAGGGAATAACAAAATGGTGGATCTTGAGGCTCAATTCAGGACATAGACATTTCAATTTGTCCTGTCAGGGAACAAGATTCCTTGTTTCTTTCGAGGGTCCTTCTAGCTGGGGTAAGAATCAGATTGTCATGAGACAAATTAACAGGAGAAAATCAACTTTAATAGCGTACATACAGGGAAGCCACACAAGTATAGACATTCCAAAGACAGGCAAAATGAGGTGTATATATCATTCTGAACTAAGGAGAAGGGGTGTGGGTCTGGGACGTCAGAGGAAAAGAGTGCAATTCACAGGGCAATAAGAAGAGAACAGATGTTTAGTAATTAGATGTTTACCCGGCCATGCAGATGGGACACTCAGCTAAAATTTATTTCTGCTAATAACTCTTGTTCTGGGAAAGACTTCCAATTTAGTTTATTTTATATAGTTAAGGGAGGGGCAAAAGTTCCTCTTGAGCCCTTAGAGTCTCAATTGTCTTCAGCTCAGAATAATATTCATGCCAAAGTGGTTCACCTTGGCCCATATAGCTCACTGAGTGTTGTGAAAAAAAATTAATTAAATATTTGCAATTAAAGATTGTGACATTTCCATAAAAATCTGACTTTCTGGGAAATGCTGAACAATCGGAAGATCTGCCATCTTGGGTCTATATATCCACACGAAGAAAAATAATCTAAGCTCAGTTGCAAGCAGATGATCCTATTAAATAAGACTTAAGTTGGACATATTATTTGCTCCAGTAGGCATTTGAGTGTGGATCCCTGATATAAGGCCTGAGTATAGATCCCTGATTTATGGCCAAAAAAGACATAGAAAAAAAAGGTGGTATTATAACATAGAGGGGAGACAAAAGATCATATAGAGAATCCCTAATTTAGAAACTAACAGATTGTGTTTACTGAAAGATAACAACGGAGACTAATAATGCCAAAAGCAAGGCATTTAATAACAGAAAAGAACAAAATGAGAGGCCTGTCCAAAAGGAAAGCCCATTTGATAGTGACTAATACCCTTTGGATGTTCCCCAACTTGTGAAAATGCTGTAATAATAATAGGGAGACTCACAGAAGATCAATTAATTTCTCAAAATAGCTTGACTGATGTTGGAGAATAACCTTTCTCTTAGAATAAGAGGGGAGGGTAGGCTGAGCAGTCATGACCAATGTGGTAAAGGCTTGGAAGGTGGAGGAAATTTGTAACCCACTTAGAGTATCTAGGTCTGTGTTTCCTTCCCTGTAAAATTAAAGCATAAGACTAGCTGTTCCATACAGCCCTTTTCAGTCCAACATTCTTTGACTTCAGGGATTAGGATAGCACTAAAGCTCTCCTACCCAAGAGGGCTTTTCTGGTATTTTCATTCTATACGTACTAGTGTCTCCACCTAGAGTACAAAGTGGGAAATGTTCTTCTTCCAAGGCCACTCACTTGGACTCCCCTTGGGCTGAAGTAACCTCACTTTACTCCTCATTCTTTGTTCAGACTACCTTATCCTCCACCCTAGTTAAAACAATTCAATTCATGCAGAGCCCGCTTAGATTCTACATGGTCCTTATGATAAAAAGAAAGATACTGACATAAAAAGTTTCTTTATTTAATATGCATAATACACACTTAAGCCTAGAAAGGAAGAAAGACAAGGTTGAACTGAAGAACCGCAATCAGTTTGAAAATACAATCCAATCTGACTTTTTACTAAATGTACTTCTAACTTAAAAGTGTTAGCCTGTCTTTTACCTGGCATACTATTTTCTATAACATGTTAATACAAGATATTCTTTAACTTGTACTTGGATCCAGTGTTAATATTAGAACGATGAGCTGTTGTAATAGAAAGCATTGTTTAGTCTCATCCAAGCTCTACTTAATAAGTCCCCTTATCCTTATTTAAACTCTCTACTCTTAATAAGTCCCCTGTCCTTATTTAAACTTTCTACTGCCTTTTTAAAATTTTTTTAAGCTACACAATGGAATAATATTGAACCCTCCTGCACAGTATGCTGTGTTACATGAAATCAAATTAACCTGGCACAGTGTGCCACGGGGCACAGAATAGGTTCTCAGTGAATGAATTTCAGGTTTAATCTTTAGTTCAGCGGCGCCTGGGTGGCTCAGTCGTTAAGCATCTGCCTTCGGCTCAGGTCATGATCACGGGGTCCTGGGATCGAGCCCCGCATCGGGCTCCCTGCTCTGCGCGGAGCCTGCTTCTCCCTCTGCCTGCTTCTCCCTCTGCTTGTGCTCACTCGCTTTCTCTCAACAAAAGCATTCTCTCATACCATTTGGCTAAGAATCTCTCCAAAAGCAATTTGCTTCCTGGATTTCGCTCTGCAAAGATTGGAAAATGAAAATGTCCTTATGAGAGGTAAGGGAGAGATAACTACCCTAAAACCATCAGGGAGGGGTGCTTAGAATTTCATTAGTTTATTAATTCATCCAATTAACAATATTCACTGAGTTACTACCAGGAGAAGCATTGTTTTGTGTTCTGAGAATATAAGAAATAACACACACCAAAAAAAAAAAAAAAGATTAATTGCTTTTACTTACAAGACAAAATAATAATGGACAAATCAAGACTATAGAGATCGATTAGGATAGCAGTGGGATGCGTTTTAATGTAGATGGTTGTATCAGTCAACTAACACCACAAAAATGCTGCACCACAAACTACCCTAAAACTCAGTTACTTAAAACAAATTATCTAATCCTGTTCGTATGTGAGTTAGCTAAGGTGATTGTGCTTTAAGCTCAGGAAACTCTGCATAAGACTGCAGGCTTGCAAGACAGCTAGTTCAGCTTTGATTCATATTTCTCCTCATTTGGGGACCATCCAGGAAAAGTTCTTGGGGCAGCGGCAGAAGAGCGAGGAGGCAAGCCCCTTGCTGCAAACACATAGCAAGTCTTTGTTTTCCTTATGTCTGCTAACATCCCATTGACTAAAGCAAGCTTCATGGCTGAAGTCGTGGTCAGAGAGTGGAAAGTATATTCTCTGCACTCCGGGAGGAAGCAGGAACGAATATTTGCTAAACAGTAATCTAATTCAATGTTCATTGAAAATCTTGGAGGAAAAAGGTTGGCCTGTTTGAGGAAGAGCCAGAAGGCCAGTGTGCTTGAAATACACCAACAGAAGAGAAGAACTGTAGGTAGGGTATGACAGTAGAGAGGGATGCAGTGGCCCACTCAGGAAGATTTAGGCCACAGACAGACATTTATTCTAAGTGCAATAGGAAACATTCAGAGGGTTTTAAGCAGAGGGTAACAAGAATACGTTTACCTGAAAACAACAACAACAAAAACAACAAAACAACTTTTTTGGCTACTCTGTGATGACTGCATTGAAATGGATCAAAACTGTCAGTAGGGATGCTATTGAGTGTCTCTTGGGAGCAGTAATGGCTTAGACCTGGATGTGATAATGGAGTAAGAAAAAGCATTTGGATTTGGAATACATATTGGTGGCAGACCTCCACCGCAGGGGGTTTTGATAGCTTGGAAATGGTAGGGAGTGAGAAAAAATTGTAAATCGCTTCTAGTTTTTGATCTGTGCAATGTAGTGAATGATGGTTCTGATAACTGAAATGGAGAACACTAGAAGAGAAGGATATTTTTAGAATGGTGTTTGGAGGATTTGAAAGTTTTGTTTTGGAGAATAAGTTTGCTTAATGATCCTCCAAGTAGAGCTGCTGAGGATGTGACTGGATATATGATTTGGGTAGTCAGAGACGCAATTTGGGAGGGTATTAGGGAATAGATGGTGTTCAAAGCCATGATACTAATCAGGAACCCCAAGGAAAGAATCTAAATTGAAAAAAATTAGTAAGACCAAGGAATACTAATAACATAAATCATTATGTTCCAAATTCAACATCTAATATCTTCTTAAGATAAAGAAGGAAAAAGTATTTCACTAAATCTTCTCCTAGCAAATGGTAGCTCAGGTGCATCTGTTCTGTTTTGAGTGTTACAGTTGCTACAGAAATTTTCTTAGACTTCGTAACATTAAAAAAAAAAAAAAGGTAAAATTTTTCTTTCCAGAAAAATTCATCTTATTTTCTACTCTAGATAATTACATTTTAATTTGCAAAAGTAAGAAAAATAAAAGAAGAAAGTTGTTAGGGACTTTTTTTTCTGTAATGCTCTCGTTTTGGTCTTACTCTAAAAGGAAACTTATAAGGACAACTACTTGAGCATTACACATAGTGGGTAGTGGTTTTGTGAGCATCTCAATATTTTGAAATGAGAAACAAGACTATATGATATGAGAAACAAGATTGTAAGTGAGATCAACAGTAATTACAATGTGCAGCAAACTTAGTTAAATATGGCAGTTCACTAACGAGTGGATTCCAGGCAAAGCTTGTGTTATAATTGGAGTTTAAGTTGCAAAATATGCTTTGACTAAAAAGTTCATCATCAATTTTTCCAAGTTAATTACCTATAAAGCTTCAAGAGTAGAGACAGGAAGAGCCAAAGGGAAATGAGCTGGGAATTTACAGAGATTATGGGCAAAGCATGGTTACACATAGATCAAGAAATTGGGCATTTGGTTTACATTTACCTGAGTCTTCAATGTCTGGGTTATATGCATTTCATGTGTATGATAGTATATGTGGGTGTGGGTGTGTGCATGCATATAGCTGTCTGTATGTCTAGAAAATGGACTTTAATTGAATGGAAAAATCAATTGAGTTTACAAAGAGATTGACATCATTGTTTGTTCAGATGAATCAGAGTTACAGTTCCAAACCGGAGACTCATTTAGAGGCATGGAGTAAACCCACAGTTTATCCTAAGCACTCAGCTGATGAATGCACATGATCCCAGGATGCTCTTCATAAGTAATTTTTAAAAGCTGACTTTCCCAGTCAGTGGGGGGAAAGGATGACTAGAGCAAAGGCTGAGAAAGCTGCCTTAGTTAAAAGCTCACAGCAAATATTAAGACTAGTCATCTTTATGACAGAGTCGTAAATAATTGAAATTAAAGTAGAGATGTGGCTGAAAGGAATGTTACAAATGGAAACATGGAAAAATATGTGAGAAATTTGAAATAATTAGGATTTCAGCTCAGTTTAGTAGATATGCATTTAATCCTAATAGATTGTAAACCTTGCAAGAATACAATGAGGAGTTAAGAGTCCTTTCCTCTAGAAGGTCACAGTTGTAGAGGAGGAAAAAATAATTTTCCCTCTACACTTCTAGACTCTTGGCTGAGAAATCCTATAATAAAAGACAGATTAACAGGAGAAAAACAAACAGAAGTTTAATAACATGCATACTGCCTGTATACATGGAGATATCCATGAGAGGTAACTCCCCAAAATGACCCAACCCTCCACCTTAAATGCCATCTCCAGCTAAAGACAAGAGAAGATATTGAGGTGGGTGAGGGAGCCAGGGATGGAAGGCTATCAGGAAAAGCACCATAGACAAGTGTAAGGTTGCTGTGCAGATTTAAGTCCTTCTCCACGGGTAAGAGTTTCTAGAGATTTGGCCATTCCTCCTCTTCCTGGTACACAGAGGGAGATGCCCTTGCAAATGAGGATCTTCCCTATTACCATAAATATGTTTTACAAAAAGGAACTCCTACATGGTTTTCAGAGCCCCTATGTCTACAGTTTCTTAAAAATAACCATTTCAAGAGAATCAATACACCAAAGAGCGTATTTTGAGGTGGCAAATTCTGCCCTCTTTCCCAGTTTGCCACAAATAGATAAGCATTTAGCAGAAACTGGGAGGAGTAGAAGTAGATCAAACTACTTTCAGAATTCAAACTTGGAAAGGTTTGCTTTTACAGTCTTTTAAAAAATGAGAGATGATATCAGAAATGAGAGACATGGAAACCAACGGGAAGATGGAGGGCAGATTCCAGATGGTAGAAATCCCACAGGTGAAGTTTTAGGTATTAAAGTATTAAAAAGCTGGAGAGCCTGGGAAGCTGTTAATGGGGATGACGGAATCTCCAAAGGGACAGGACGAAATCGACTGGAAAAGAAGAACTCATCAAGTTGTTTCTGAAATTTCCCATCTCCAAAGTAAGCCAGTCCACAGACCACTCTTTCCAAATGTCAATCTTACAGGCATTTCTGTTGCTTATTTCAAGTAATTACCTAATAAAGGTCTGGCTTAATTCACAGTAGAAGCTCTGAAGTCTATGTAGATAGGGATGTTGCAGTCTATAGGTACCCAGAATACACCTATCTAGATGGATAAATAGATAAACCTATTTGGAGTTAGCCACTCTATGGTGACCTCAAACTGGAAGGCCAACACATGAAGATTATCAAAGGGTGATAGTCAAACTCTGTATTACTTATTTTATGGGCTAAATAAATGCTAGCAGGATTTTAGGCAAATCTTTTAAAGTAAAAATAGTTTACCCATCTCCATAGGAAAGCACCTGAAATCCTGCTTTAAAGGCATCATTTGGGTATTTCCTACAGTACTTTTTAAAGGCAAATATCCACACATAACCTAGCCTCTGAAAAATCATTTAATTGGCTTTTCTATCACTTGAAGGCACCAGGGCTAAAAAAAAAAAAAAAAAAAAAAACTTTTTTTAAAATACCGATAGAGATCAGATAAAGTTTATCTATATCATAATTTTACCACAAAAAGTTACACATCTTTTTTTTTTCCCCCTAAAAGAAAAATAGTGTCTAGCATCTATTTGATTTTGGATCATTTGACATTAGTTAACACATTTTCCCCCAAATCCTTCTGATTTATTATATATTTAAAACAATTCTCACATTTACAGCTAATATTCAAGTGATATTTTGTCAACATTTCCTTGAGCTTTATTTATTAATCACTTGAGGAGAATAGGAATTACACTTCCTCTTTACTAGTAGGCTGCTATCACACATTTTTAAAGATTATTCTTTGTATTTGCAATCCAAAAGCAGATAAAGCAACTAATTTAAATATCGCACAAAGAATATAAAGTTCCTCTATTTTTTTTCATAAAGTGGCTTTAAAAGGATTCTGTCACAAAGATAGTCAGAAAGTAAATATAATCCTCATAATTCTAATTAAGTGAAAATAAAAGGCCTCTCAAACCTCTGTTGCGCCCTCGTGTGGTAGGAAAGCAAATATTTAGCAGTATATATTTCACATTTCTTTGCCAATTAATGACCCTTCGTATAAAACTTTCTTCAAGTGAGACATGTTCAATATTGCGTTGTACATTAAGTTCGTAAAACAAACTAAAAGTAAGAAAAATATCATCCGTTGTTAAATTTCTGAATATCAAATTATACAAATGATTCCTTGCTGTTTTAAATAATTACTAAATGTTTGGAATTAAATCATTTTTTTAAGTTTAAAGTAAAATAGAGAAGTTAATCTCATACAATATACCATAAAATATAAATCAACTCTCTATAGAAAATAATCCAGATTTTTCTCTATTGTTATTACATGACTGATATATTTAAAAGTGAAAAAGTCTCAGACACTTTTACCTTCAAATATTCACATTCTTAATAGCATCACCTTTTCAGATCACTTCGTGTGTCCTGAAATACTTAATACAGGAAGAAAGCTTCACTCCAAAATATATTTTGAGCAATTTTTTTTTTTCTGAGAACCCAGAGATGAAATGAGTACCACTGTAATTTATAAAATATGATGCGAAGACACTGTCTTAGAAATCTGACTTTGGTGGATGGTGATTGTTTAGGATTGTTTCCTTTCCAAAAGAACAATGTCATTTTTATGACTATAACAGGAGAAAAAATTGATGCAGTGGTGAAAACCGGTAAGAACGGGATTATAAAAAGAATAGGATACAGCGTCAGTGAATCCAAAAGGAGCAGAGCAATGCAGAGAGAAAAGAGCAAAGTATCGGAAAACCTCAGGGATACAATTATATGTATTTCCACATAAATAGTTTATAGTTGGATTTCATAAACATGACATTGTTTTTGTAAGACATTTAACCAAAAGTCAGCGTACATAATTCAGTCATTCTCCCAGTTACTTAAAATAAAAACTTTTCATTTTGTTAAGAAATAATGTCCTAGGGCGCCTGGGTGGCTCAGTTGGTTAAGCAACTGCCTTCGGCTCAGGTCATGATCCTGGAGTCCCGGAATCGAGTCCCGCATCGGGCTCCCTGCTCAGCAGTGAGTCTGCTTCTCCCTCGGACCCTCACCGCTCTCTCTCTCTCTCTCTCATTCTCTCTCTCAAATAAATAAATAAAATCTTAAAAAAAAAGAAAGAAATAATGTCCTATTCCTTAGAGCTACTAATCTTTTGTTTTGTTTTGTTTTGTTTTCTTTCTTCTTTTTTTTTTTTTTGCTTAATCCCTATGCCTTAACTGATTCTCTGATTATCTTCCACTTTCTTCCTTCTTCTATCATTCATTATCTAGAACCTACCTGTATTTGTCCCTAAGCCACAAAACATTTGCTCACAAGTGAGGGTTATCAGAGAAGAATCCCAACTCTTTAAGACTTCCAAAGCTTAAGAGTTACTGATTTCATGCATTCATCCTGGAGACTTTGCTTATATTAGAAATAACAGAGCTCATGCTTCACAAAATCAAAATGACAACTTCTTGAGTCAGAAATGAGAGGAAATGGGGAAAGAGAGGCACTGTAAGTTTTTTTTTTTTTTTTTTCCAGTATGCTCTATATGGAATTGCTTTTGAATGATTCCTGTGCGTCAGAAATCCGGAGCAACAGTGGCAATTAGGGTAGATGTCACACTTTCATTTGAAGTTCAGAAGTGGGGGAGGAGAGTGGGGGGGCAAAGGAAAAGGGGAGGAGGAAGTGGAGAGAGGAGAGGAGGGATAGAGATGAAGGAGGGCACATCCAGAAAAGATAATCCTTGTGCTCTCATGACATCATCTCTCTGCATGTATATATAGGGAATGGCCAAAGCATCTCTCATAGTTCACTTTCCAAGTCAGCTGAAGGCAAGAGGAAGCGCTAGAGAAAGCCCCCTTCTGTGTGTCTGTGACGTTTATGGACTTGGCTTGCTAGAGGGCTCAAGGAGATGATAGCAGGAATGAAAATCCAGCTGGTATGCATGATACTTCTGGCTTTCAGCTCTTGGAGTCTGTGCTCAGGTAAGCTCAGCTGCATTTCACAGTTCCCTGAGGTGATTTTTTTCTTTTTTTGCACTATACTGCTACTTATGTTATTTCATCCAGGGAGAAGGGTTTTTCCTTTATTCTGGATTTGCTTTTTAGAGATAGAAACTGAATATATTCTTTCTCTGTCTTTATGATTACAAGAACTGAAAGATTTCATTTCTCTTTCTAAATCTGCAAGGTAATAAAAGAGATTTCAATGAAACATTTCATGCCCTCCCCTTGGAATGTAGCCACCAGAGTAGAAAAAACTGTGGAGAACTTAAATTAGGCTGGTCAAAATCTGATGAGAAGTGTAGCTGCATTACCTGTCAAAGTGAGAACCCATAGTTAAAACCCATTCCATTCGAAATGCTTTTTCTCATCCTCAGTCATTCTCTTAGGAAGCAGTGGCTTCTCCCTCCCCCGAATTATTTTCTTAACTATGTGTGTATGTTAAGATACAAATAAAGTGAAAACTGATGTTTAATGAGTCAATGAATTAACCATTATTTATAGAAAATTATTTCTAAAAAATATAAAAATATTCCAAGTACTGTTAGATAATACATTTTGTATAGTCTTTCTATGTGACAAATAAGCATACAATTAATTTAATTTTTTTGCATGTTGTTTAAGTTCATGCAAAATGTAACTGGAAAATTGTATAGTTATATTAATGGAAATTATTAACCTATAGAGTGTTTTGCATGTGATAATTAAGAAGCCATGTATTGCTAAATATCTACCAATAACTTATCTTGAAAATAAGACTTAAATTTAAAAGAGTAACATGTGATGTTATAATATTGCAATATCACATCAAAGTGGGGAAAAAATAGGGGATAAATGCAGCAAAAATCATTTAGCCTGTTGTATACCTTCATATTTTATTAATATGACATTGAAATATTTAATTCACACTCCTGTTATGATTTCATTTAAATTATGAAATTAAAAATAGCAGAAGATATAAATGTTACTTTGCCAAATTTTTAATTTATTTTGATCATGAGAAAAAGATCTTGAGCTTCTAACTTTGCAAAATTTTTAATGATATAAATACCAAATTTTCTACAATTATGATTTTGTCTATTACATGAACTTAAAGGTATATTTAGAGTGTATGAGAAAAATTAGGCTATTGATTAAACACTGTGTTTATTAACTCTTGGAGCTTCTTGCTGTGATAAGCCAGAATTTGTAGGGATTTTGATATACATTTTTCATAAATGGCTAAAGGAATTTGTCATTCCCTTGAGAAACAGACTGGCCTTGAAGAAATAGGAGAAAAAGATCTCTGGTGTAACGTAGGTCCTGGATACAATTTAACAAGTGGTTACTCTAAATGTGACACTTCTTTTCAAAAAGAGTGTGTACTGCAAGGAAGATAGTCATTTTAACATCTGCTTTGTTTTAGGACAGATCAGTGAGAATGAAATAAGTCATGTAATTATGATGTTCTATAACTTTATTTCTATTACTTACAGTATTTTCTAAAGTTTTCTTCTCTGCAATATATTCACTAGGGGAAACTGGAAAGGATATCCTAATAAAAGTCAGAAGTCCATTTTCAGGGGTGCCTGGGTGGCTCAGTCGTTAAGTGTCTGCCTTCAGCTCAGGTCATGATCCCAACATCCTGGGATCGAGCCCCGCATCGGGCTCTCTGCTCAGTATGGAGCCTGCTTCTCCCTCTCCCACTCCCCCTGCTTGTGTTCCCTCTCTCGCTGTGTCTCTCTCTGTCAAAAAAATAAATAAAATTCTTTAAAAAAAAAAAAAGGAAGTCCATTTTCAACACAATTACACATGTATTGATGGATAACCCCATTTTGGCTTAACCAATTTGCTTAATAGCCTGTGATAAAATAGCTAAATACACACAATCCTAAATTCCTATTTAAAGTAGAAAAACAAATCTTTCCAAGTGTTTTGTAAAATAGCATCTCAAGTTGACTAAATCTCAGTGTCTTTCTTATTCTAATATGATCAGTATATAATTCCCCTTGGTTTTGAAAAACATTTTGTATACATCTTTTCATGTTGTTTTAAAAATATCAATATGCATATATTCTATATATATAAACTATTGCTGGTAAAAATTAACCAGCATTTTTTATGAAATCTCTACTATATGATATAATCACTTTTTTTTTTTTAAATACTGAGATTCAGAGATTAAACAACTCCAATACGTCAATAGCTCTTTTAGTATATAATCATGTGTTTATTTTCTTAGGAGTGTTTTTATTATTCTAGCTGCCTGTTAGTCCAAAATAAAACCATAATTATTTTTTTCTGAATATTATCTTAAGGATAATAAATGCATAGAAAAACAATAAGCCTCTAAGACTAAATTTTTTTGAGATTAATCTAAAATCTGTAGGTTATAATATAATTATTTGATATATGATTATATAGTAAACATGTGGTTTTGATTTTACTCAGATTCAGAAGAGGAAATGAAAGCATTAGAAGCAGATTTATTGACCAATGTGCATACATCAAAGGTAACTTTTTCTTTTCTTTAACCAAGGACTGAAGAACATATAAGCTCTCATTATAAACATGGTGTCTTTTTCCTATAGTTAATAACTTCCTGTCAAGACTGAAAAGTTCATCAAGAGGCATTTCCTTTCTCGGGAAACTTTTCCTTGAGTTCAAAGGAGTTAAGGGTGTTGATGCAAAAGGGAACGAAATTATAGTGACTATCAATCAGCATATTGCAACTTTAATTAGGTAGTCACATATTATTTATGTGGAGATGAAAATGTATTTAAAGGAATCCTGTTTCCATTCCTATCACATCGTGTATGGCAAAAGGTATGCCTCAAGTTAAATCCATTCAGGAAAACGAAGTTGACATTTTGGTTATATTGGGAAGAGTAAAATGGAGTTCTAAATTAAAAATGAAAGTTCATGACAATTCATGAAATAAATGTGGTAGAAACTAAAGAGCAGTAGACTGCAAACAGAAGCTTGGAGATCTAATCCTCCAACTGTGACTTACGAACTATTTGATCTTAAGCAAGGGGCTTAGTTAACATTGCTTGCCTTTGTTTCCTTATTTTTAAATGCTGGGGTTGGAGCTAGATTTACATTCTCCCTATAACAGAAGTATCATCTACACCTGTTTATGGTTTTTATGGAAACAAGTGAAATTTTGTATACCCATACCTGTTATTCCTCTGTTGGTGTCTTGAAAACAAGAGTCCTAGATCCCAACCTGTACCTAGGAATAAAACACAATTAGAAAATACCTGATTACCGTGCTACCATACAGTATTGATTTACCCAGGGTGAGTCGATCAGTGGGTATCTAAACGCAGGAAAAGAAAAAGTGTTCCCAACCGAAAGATGTTTCTCAAAGAAAAATAAATTTTGAGTTGAGGCGGACCCCTGTTACAATTACTATTATAGGCACTGGGATATCAATGCAGAGGATTCAACAGATGTTATAGTAAGAAAGTAAGTGCTCAAAACTCCTGTCTAATTTTTGAAGAAATACTCCAATTCAGGTCCTGCCATCTCACATTTCTGTTCCCTAATTGGATGAGCATGTTCTAGGTACAACAATCCCTATTATATTTGTAGAATCATGTTTGATAGTGGGTTTGAAGGGGAAATACCCATTTCTTGTCGGTATTTGAGAATATAAGACATCATTATCTGAAAGCTAACAAAAATATGTCGTCTACTATGATCCTTAAAAGACATTTGGGGAAAATTTGAGTGCATATATTTTTACCATTGCCCAGATCTATAAAAGTTGAATGGATTGAAACCAAATTTTTTCATAATTCGGTAGGCTTCATATCAGGAAAGATCAAATTTAGTTTAGTCATTAAAACTCAATAACCAGGGCGCCTGGGTGGCTCAGATGGTTAAGCGTCTGCCTTCGGCTCAGGTCATGATCCCAGGGTCCTGGGATCGAGTCCCGCATCAGGCTCCTTGCTCAGCAAGGAGTCTGCTTCTCCCTCTCCCTCTGCCTCTCCGCCTGCTTGTTCTCTCTCTGTCTCTCTCGCAAATGAATAAATAAAATCTTTAAAAAAAAGTATTAAAAAAACCCTCAATAACCAAATAATAACTTAAGATAATGGATCCCTTGTTTAATACTCAGTCTGAATAGCAACGGTGACAATTACTTCAACTCAAAAATAGGAAGACAAGTAAAGCCAATAGTCTATGTTTAAAAATGTGGCAGGGGCGCCTGGGTGGCTCAGTTGGTTAAGCGACTGCCTTCGGCTCAGGTCATGATCCTGGAGTCCCGGGATCGAGTCCCACATCGGGCTCCCTGCTCGGCAGGGAGTCTGCTTCTCCCTCTGACCCTCTTCCCTCTCGTGCTCTCTATCTCTCATTCTCTCTCTCTCAAATAAATAAATAAATAAATAAATAAATAAATAAATAAATAAAATGGGGCAGATTGGAATGCCTTAGTTTCTCAGTAGAGATTTTCTTCTATAATTCCAAGTTTACAGTGACACATAAAACTCCTAAATAATCTCCAAAATGTAGTATAGTTTGGGGAGTGTTAGTTACTTTGTGAAAGTGTGGAAGTAGAATTATGATTCCTTCTCTAGAGTTACAAGGGTAAGACAATTCCAGTTTATGGAGTGGTTTGGTTTTTCTCTTAAAAGAAATACATAAAAATATCAGCACAATAAATTTTTTCTTTTATTTAGTCTTGGAATATGTCTCTAAAATGCATCATGGAAAAAAATGGAATTGCATTGCCTCCTTTTAATTGATAAAAGTGAAATACAGTCTATAATGAGAAAGCACCCAGAAGCATCATTATTTCAGTTTTGCTGCTAGGATGGGAACAGAACGCTCAATTCATTCCTTATTTTTCACAAAACTACTATTGTTTATTTCTCTTTGACTCAATTGATTTTTGGTGTGTGTAGCGTTCTATGCAAATGAAAACTCCAAACTTATGATTATTTTAACTAAATTACCACATTTAAAAACTTAAGAGTAATAGTATTGATACTGGTAGAACTCCATTATTAAAAGCTTCAGAAAGCTTCAGGTTTCTTCTTTCCATTTTAAAGGTAGAATATGTGAGCAATTTCAGTTTTAAAGTAAAGCTATTTAGACATTGAAATACTAATGGGAAAATTTACTTAAGCAACAGAAGGTTAAGGGAGAGTTCATAGCTTGAAAAGGGGAAGATAATTTTTTCTCACAATACAATTCTCTTTATTATCTGGGCTAGTGCTTTCGTATTGTTCTATTAAGAAAGAGAACCTGGTATAGTATGTTTTCTTCAGATCTCAAAAAGCTGCTACAATGTTGTAATTTTCTATGGTCAAACTTAATGCCTAGTATACAGTAAGAGTTTAATAAGTATTTCTGAACTAACAATGGGAATCTAGGATTCATTACTAACCATTTTGTATTCAACTACAAAACTTCAAAGCTCCACCACAGAAGACTTAAATTATTTTCAATTCAGTGAAATGTTTGAATTCACAATTTGCTGACCTCATCTGAGTTCAATGTACAGGGAGTGAGTATTGGTCATATAGATTAGCTCCCATTTAATTATGGTAACAAAAGTTCAACCAGAATCTTATTTAGCATTAAAAACTTGATTCAAGTAATACTAAGTAAGAACCACAAATATTCTTGTTTTCCTTATCTTGAAAACAAGAAGAGATAATATTCTAAATTTCTTATCTATAGGCTTAGGTCTATTATAAACATTTGTATAAAATAATTTGATAATTAAGAATGTTTATTGTTAAAGAAAAATTATTCATGATGCTAGTTAAAGGTAGTATGGAAGACTTTAGCCAAGAGGACTACTGAAATGGGGGTTTTGCAGAGATTGGCTCAACTCCAAATACAACTAGGGCAAGTGTGCATTTATAGCCGAGGCGGAGTGGGGCTCAGTGAATGGAATAAGAGGAAACATTAAGGCTAGAAGAATTCTTGCTAGAAGACACAACAGGATTCTGATATTAAGGACAGAAATTTGTTAAAGTATCTGATATTTGATCAGGTATCTAGGGTGATCAGATACCAAGGGTGAGAGGCATGTACGTGTGGTAAATTGACTCAGCATGATTCTTGCTAAAACTGGACTAAGGAGACCAAAGACAGAGGCCAAAGTTGGGACCTAGTCAAGAAGGGGGCTCAGAGGAGCCTGATTCAAAGAAAGAGAGTCTTTGCCATTTTTTGAATGAAATAGTGAAACCTTACACACAGTGTTCTCAAATGCAAGATACCTACTTAGACATCCTTTAGTCAGTAGTGCTCTCTCTGCTGGGCTTCCTAGGTATGACAGGGACTAATGGGACCTTAAATAATTACTGAGCCATGTAGTTGACTACTTTAACTGGCAGAAGGAAACGAGATGATTAATTCAGTTTCCTCATCCAAAAAAGTAACCAGATAACACTAGTCCCAACAAATATTTTATGAATAAAGCATTCTGTGGTCAAATTAGTTTGGGAAACATTTGATACTATATTGACACCATTAAAAATTTACAATGGGGCCCCTGGCTGACTCAGTTGGTAGAGCATGTGACTCTTGATCTCGGGGTTGTGAGTTTGAGCCCCACATGGGGTGTAGAGATTACTTAAAAATAATAAAATATTTAAAAATACATAAAAGTTACAATGAACATTTGCAAGTTAAAAGCTCAGAGGATACCAAAGTTCAAGAAATCTTTAAATTTTCTTTAAATTCAAGTTTTCCAATTTACTTGACAGTAGAGCTCTTGGAAAAACAGTGAGTGCAGAACTGGTGTTCTAAGGAGTACACTTGAGAAAACACTCAATTAGATGATCTATAAAGAGCTTTCAAAATGTAAAAATATGGTATTCCATTAATTGGCATGATATAAGGTGTTGCTGCCAGACAATGGAGTATGTCTTCTCCAAGTTTCCCATAGCAGAAAAGTTTAAGCAATGGCTGGATAACTGTATTCACGGGGTATAGCTGAAAGGATTTCCAAACTGATTAAAACCATCATATATTATATTGTTATATATCATAATAATGTTTTCAAATGACTATCTTTGTACTCAAATATTTGCATGTTCTTCAGATAAAATCTTAATCAAAGGGTGTACACACTTTGAATTGTAATGCAAAACGCACTTTAAAAAGTTACAACAGTCTACACCCAGACTAACAAATATTTAGAAGAGGAAGTGTCTGTCTCCTCATGTTCCTATAACTACACCAAATGAGTATGCCTATTCTTTTGAAAATCTTCTGATCTGGTTGTGGCCAAGTTGAACATCTTTCCACATATTTCTTTTTCGAGGAGTGATTCTGACTTGTTCACTCATTTTACTTATCTAAGTTTTAAAATTTTTTGTTTTTTTTTTTAATGGTGGATTCAACAGTTTCTTTTTGGAGAGCTCTCTCTACCTGTGTTAAGGATATTAACATTCTACGACAGCTTTTACAATATAGCTTGCTTCTGATGTTGGTTCAGACTTAATTTTCCAGAGATGTTCTACACATTTATGTATTTAAAATTATCCTTTTCATTGTGGATTGTGGTTTGGATATTTGTTTAATAATACCTTTTTGGGTTTATAAAGCAAATTCTATATATTTAGACATTATTTTATTTTTACTCATATTTAACCCATCTGGATACTGTTAAACAACAATATGTCAAGAAAGTTATAACTAGGGCGCCTGGGTGGCTCAGTTGGTTAAGCGACTGCCTTCGGCTCAGGTCATGATCCTGGAGTCCCGGGATCGAGTCCCGCATCGGACTCCCTGCTCAGCGGGGAGTCTGCTTCTCCCTCTGACCCTCTTCCTTCTCGTGCTTTCTATCTCTCATTCTCTCTCTCAAATAAATAAATAAAATCTTTAAAAAAAAAAATTAAAAAAAAAAAAAAGAAAGTTATAACTAGATCTAAGTCCAGATTTCCTGGTAGCCAACTGTCCCAAGGATTTCAAATACAAACTTTGCTATATGTTACACATTCATTTGTACTTGGACCAATTTTAGGATATTATTTCCTGTTGGGTATAATGTTTACTCTTGCTCTATTAATTCACTCCTTTGATTACTGAGCCTTTCAGATACATTTCAATATCTGGTAGAATAATTTCCTCCTCATTACCTTTTCATTTTTCTAAATATTCTTGGTTATTCTCACACATTCATACTTCCAAATTAACATTATAATTATTTTGCCAAATTCCCACCTCCAAATTCCAGTCTCCCCATGTTTTCCAAATTGGAACTTTGATTCGAAATTTCATTACAGGTGGGGAGTAATTCAGAGAGAATTGACATGTGATATTATTGTTTTTGAATCCTCCCATCGTGGTTAAGTGGTCATTCCCATCTATGTGTGTGTGTCTTTAGGAAAAATGTATGCTTTCCTTCATCTATGCCATTTGAAATTTTTGTTAATTTTTATTATTTTGCATTTTGGCTCTCCTAAGTCCTTATGTTTCCTCATTGATTAGTATTAGCACATAGGAAAGTTGTTGATGGTAATAGTGATTTTGGATAAGATCTTATTAAAAAATGGTAATTCTAGAAAATATTATAATTTGCAAATAAATATATTGATCAACTATGATGCTGCCTATGAGAACTATCAATGTGTGGAATGGATTAGTGATCTCACACTACTGTAATTGTCCAAACCTATTAGTATCATCGTAGTCCATGCTCCATTAGACACTACACTGAAGTATACCAAAAAGAAGGGTAATTTTAGTATTTTCATCTGTGATGTATACATATATTTGCATATTTATACTCATTATTATTTCTACTTTTTGCTTTGCTCATTTATGTGTGCTTGTGTGCATGTGTATAACTGTATTACATTTTTAAAAATGGAAATACATATAAAATATAATAAATTTGGTGATATAAAGTTACTAAATAAATAACAATTATTAGGCTAGAGTAACAGACCCTAAAATGTAATGACTTAGCACAATGGAAATTTATTTCTTGTTCATATAATACAAGTTTTAACTACCTTTTTTTTTTTAATTTTAAGTACCTATTTTTTTCTATACTTCAGATCAGTAAAGCAAGCGTTTCTTCTTGGAAAATGACCCTGCTAAATGTTTGCAGTTTTGTAAATAACCTGAACAGCCAAGCTGAGGAAACAGGAGAGTTTCCTGAAGAGGAGCTTGTTACAAGAAGGAAATTTCCCGCTGCCTTAGATGGCTTTAGCTTGGAAGCAATGCTGACAATATACCAGCTCCAAAAAATCTGTCACAGCAGGGCCTTTCAACAATGGGAGGTAAAGCAAAAACAAAATACGAATGTAATTATCAATATACTAGTTAACTTTCATTTGTACTGATTTTTTTTACCCTGATCAGCATAACAGGAAGACTTACAAATATTAAAAAAGAATAAACCACATGTTGAGGTTAACATTCCTTCAGATCTTCAAATATTTGGAGCAAAATATTTTATCTTCAATCTTAAAAGGGAGGTATATCTTAAGGCAGATTTGATCCACATGCTTTTATTGTACTTAAATGGATGGCATACTCAGGCAATTTTTGGTGGTGGCATGCCTACAAAATTTAAGGATTCAAAATGTTTTCTTAGAAACACAGTCATGTGTGTTTATAAACAAGCACAAAATACAAAATTTCCATTTGTATTTGAATATATTAGGCAAATAAAACTGGAAAAAAATATATATATTCCTATTTCAATTGAATACATAGATTTCAGGTCCTTAGGATCTAAACTAGGTCCACCACAGCCAAGACATCCAAAATCCATTATACAGAAAGAACTACACTGAAGTAGGATAAAACAGTTGTATTAAATACTAGTGATTTACTGCCTTTGGTTTTGGAATATTTGTTTGTTTGAAGGAGGAAAAGAGAAATGAAAATGCTTTAAAGAAAAAAAATTAAAAATTTCCCAACAAGGGAAGCATTTCTTTCTTATTAACATCTAAGAGAAATTTGCTTAATGTTTTATATTTTGGGTTTACACCAACATTGGAAATCCGAGGGTGCCTTTCCTGCTAATATAGCGATCTCTATAAATGACTATCACAAAGATACCCTGTGGAAAAAAGAAATGCAAAACAGAATTTCTAGTGTTCATTCTAACTTATAAACAAAAAGATGTTTTCTAAATGAAAAACCAAAAAGCTAGTTTTAATTTTACTTGGTGGCCTACTCATCCCTTAATTCCGATTCCAGCTAAATAGCTTAGGTCTTTAAAATATTCTTTAAGTCAATAAAACTTGAAAAATGCTAATTTTAACATAGGGAAATGTCAACTGTGTACTATTTATCCAGGAATTAAAAACAACAACAACAACAACAACTCAATAAACTATGATACACACAAATCAGGCACACATAAGATTAGAACTTTTATTATTTTAAATGTTATTGAGTGATTTAAAAAATGATAATATCATTCAGAACATAATATGAATAATTACAGACTATGTTCACAGAGAAACATAAGATTAAGAAACTAGATTGTCTGACAGTACTTGTTTTACCTTCTCTGAAACTGAATGCTGTGGGTTGAAATAAAGTACTTGGTGATACAATTCAATGCATATGCATTATAATTAAAAACTTAGTCTCCTCTTAGTGTTTCTTATGACCCCAAAGTTTAGAAGACAATCACAAATACAAATACAATTCTTATCTTGAACATTTGTTTAAACATTTCACACAAATTAAAGGCAAAATTCTGGGACAAATTCTTAAACATTTTCTGCTAGCTGAAATTTTTTATTCAGAACTGTATCAGAAAAAGGTGTTCAGAACTAATTTTAGAATGTGGCATATTCAATGAGATATTGGGTTAGATTCTACATGGAAATGAACTCCCTTAAGTTATTGAATTTGAACTTGCTTCTAAATATTAGGCACCACAATCTAAAGAGATCTTTACCATTTGAACAGAGCTTTCACATGTGTTAATTTCTACAACGAAGTTAGGACAGGCATTCCTCGCTCTTTGATTAAGAAATGGATCTTTGGAATGGCTTTCAAGTCAAGTCAGTAATTAACGAAAGAGAATACAAAATCCTGTTGCCTTTTAAGGCCAAACTTGGCTTACTAAATTCAAAATTCTATATTTGTTGTAATTTATGATATATTTTCATAACATTTTTGTCTCTCTATCATAAACTACAGCCTGAAAAATACTCATAGACTTACTGGGCATGTTGCTTCAGCTGGAGCTATTAGTGTGTGGCCTTGAACAGAGAGTCAGAAAAAAACATGTTCTCATCCTATTTCAGTCAGTTGATAGTCATCTGTCCTAGGACAAAACATTTAATTGCTTTAAACCTCATATAGCTCATCCACATGTGTCTTACTGTCTGAATAGCAAAAGAGATAAAATGTAGAAAAATACTCTGGAAGATGTCATGCATGTAAGTTTGATTTCTATTCTGTCTATCTTGCAGTTAATTCAGGAAGATGTTCTTGATGCTGGAAATGACAAAAATGAAAAGGAAGAAGTTATAAAGAGAAAAATCCCTTACATTCTGAAACGGCAGCTGTATGAGAATAAACCCAGAAGACCCTACATACTCAAAAGAGGTTCTTACTACTACTGAGAAGATAAATATTTCATTTACATGTGATTGTGATTGATCATCCTTTAATTAAATATCAAATTATATTTGTGTGGTAATGTGACAGAACACAATTATTGTCTCTTCTACAGTCGTGGTTTATTGGTTGTGATTTTTCTGCATTAATATAAATTGGACTAAATGTTTTAAAATAAATCTAGATCTTGAGCATGATAATGTGTTGTGTGTAATTGGAGTACAGAGTAATTAAGTTACATATAGAATGTCTTGTGATTTTGCAGAGCACTTAATGGGTTATTTAAATAGTCAAAATGTTTGACATTTTAAACCAAATTACAAGGGATTACAACAGAGTCCTATGGCAAAGCCTAGTATAGATATCACTGACTCAAAACAAAGTTATAGTTCTTCTTTATTTATTCGATTTTTTTTTTTTGAACTGAGAGAATTACATGTTCTTTTCCAAGACTCACAGAAATCTCTCAGATATGGGGAAGGTAATTGTGGTAAGATAGGATCATCTTAAAAGAATGATTAATAAATGATTGTTAATTATGCCTATCTTAATGAATGGTCTTCAGCTGAATTTGTCTTTCTTAAATAAACTTGATGGCTAATAAAGAGCAACATGTTTCTCCACAAATTTACTTCCATTAGAAGTGTCACCCTTTACAGACTTTTTTTTCTCACGCCTTGATCCAGTAAATGATAGCTTTATTTTTAATTTGACTAAGGAATTTATGTGACTAATATTTTTTTCCAACTAGAAGAACGTTTCTGAGGCAGAAGGAATACTTGAAATAATTCCTCATAAATTTCTTTTAAGACCATACTTATGGTCTCATAAACCCTCACAGTCTATACATTCCACCATTAGCTGTGGCTTTTTAGATTCTCACTCTTAACATGAGGTCTAGGAAGACCTCTCCTCACAGGGCTGCAACCTAGCTCATAGTCACATATGAGAGAAAATATCAGAATTGAAGTTGTGGAATGAAGGAGGCTTCAGAACTCCATGTACTTTTGATAAGATTGCCCTACCCCTAGGCTAAACCCCACTCAGTAGGATATTACAACAGCGTAGTAGTCTCTGAGTTTTTCTGGTAAAACCATGAATTCTCATGACCACCACTCAACTGTCTTTCACCATCTCATCAGCTTCAACATTAAAAAGGTGCCCAAGGAGGGTGCCTGGGTGGCGCAGTTGGTCAGGCAGCTGACTTTTGATTTCGGCTTAGGTCATGATCTCAGGGTCATGAGATCGAGCCCCACATTGGGCTCTGCACTGAGCCCACAGTCTGCTTGAGATTCTCTCTTCCTCTGCCTCTCCCACCTGTGCTCTCTCTCTCTCTCTGAAATAAATAAATCTTAAAAAAAAAAGTGTCCAAGGCCCTGATCCTAAGGCAAAAACTATTTCCTAGTGCTTATGAGTGTGTACTCTGGAATCAGAATGTCCAGACTCAACTCTACTTTTCACTAGTAACCCTGGACAACTTATTTAACCTCTGTTTCCTCAACTATAAAATGTGGATAATAATGGAATTTGGAGGGGGATAAAATGGCTTTATATATGTAAAATGCCTAGAATGGAGTTTGAACATATTCATAATACACTATATTTGACATTCTTCCAGCCACTTTCATCTTATTTTCCTCTCTCTCTTTCAAAAACTACAGAGCACAACACAATTTCATACTAACCTTCTGTTTTGAGCAACTACTGATCTCCTAATTACTTGCTTCATTCAATGTCCTTGAGGACTTCCATGTCCATGTGCAAGAGCCATCCAATAATCTCCCTTCTCGGTTCATGACATCTTCACCTCCAGTAATAAACATTTAATCCATTTTGTTATCAATCACTTCATGGTCACACCATAGAACTTTTTACTACCAATAAATTCAACCTCTCCAAAATCTCAGTTGTAAGTACTCTGCTCTCTACACGTCATCTTCTCTTTCCAGTTCATATAACCTAACACTCTCATGCCAACTAATCCATTATCTCAACCTCCTTCACTCTTCACCTTCTACTCATGACCCCACTGTGCTTTTTACTTGGCTTAGATTCTGTGGGCCAAAACTAAAATCACTTTGTTGTTACCCTGAACATCTTGACTTTCTATCTTATATGAGCTTGTGAAAATACCCACTTAGAGACTACATGTAGGTAGGAATGGTTAAGCTGGAGCCAATGGGAATCAAATGGGAAAAAAAAATGTGTTCAACTTGTGGGTCCTTTATAACTTAAACATAAACCTCATTCCCTAAACTTTGACTTTTTCCTCATTTTTTGTGTCTTAAATATGAATTTATTTTAACCACACAAAGAATATCATTTTCTTGAGGATGGCATTGATTGATAGAGCTTAATCCTTAAACAACTTCATGGAAAAAAGCTGCCTCACTATCCTGGGCCAACCAGACCATTACTTGAAAGAAAAATGCATTCTAAGTTACTTAAAGAAGCACTATACTTTTTAACCTGGTTGATAAAACATCTCAACCATTATTTTAATTTTTACGGTCTTCTGCAGGCCTTCTCAGGGTTTATTTCTTCAGATCATCCAGATCTCTACACATATGATATGCACAATGAGACCTTTTCTTAACAATCTGTTTTAAATAACCTTCGTTCATGAGTCACTATCTCCATTTAACTTGCTCTATTTTTTTGAATATTTTAAGAAGAAAAACAAAACAAAACAGTCACTGAGAGCCATTAGCTGGGAGTTGGCCTGGCACCATTATAGCTAGGCCACAGGTTTCTCCTGTTAAACATGAATAATTCCATTGAACTAAGACTTTAGACAAGGTCACTCTAACTGTGATGGCAAAGACAATCAACAAACCCACTCTGAGCAAATCAAAAACAAAAACACTGTAAACCACAAAAATGATCAAACGTTCACCCTCCTTTCCCACATAATTTGAGTGACCACTGCTTCTTAACCAACTATTGCTTTAATTCTTCTCTGTTCTTCCACTTCCTGGATAAAAACTATTATAACACCCAAAAAAATTTGCCCCCCTTTTTTTTTTCAGAATTGCCTTCACATTCTGAAAACACCCAGACCAGAGCAAAACCACACTTCTGGAGTATTCCCCAAAGCACCTAACACAAGCTCAAGTCCTCTACAAAGCCCCTACTTAAACCCCCTTAATGAGAAACCACATGATTTCACAAATAATGAGATCTCCAGGATCAGTAAACCCAACTTCATGTGAAGATATTTCCAGTGGTCTTTGGTTGGAGGACATCAGCACAACACGTAGGATAACTTGGAATTACATACTCATTTATTTATTTACTTATAGTCTATCACTCCTACTAGAATTTGTAGGCTCTGAGGACAGGGATTTTATCTTTCCTATTCATCATTGAATCCCCAAGGTTGAGCATAAGGCCTGGTAGATGTCAGCAAGGATTGATTTCATGGATGAATAAATTAGCAGCAATAGGGCACTTTCTGTTATAGCAATAAGGTTTAGACATAGTGTCTACAGATTTTGAAGCCCTAACTTAAAGCACAAGTATCTACAAGAGGTACCTGGTCTTATATGAAGCAACAGAGAATCTGAGATGTTGAAGCTCACTTTCACTTACAGTGACAGCCTGGGGAGCTTATCTCTCATTTTTTTTTCCAATGGTGGTTTTCAAAGAAATAGAAAAAATATCCTCAAATTCATCTAGAACCACAACTCCCCCCTCCAATACGCAAAGCAATCCTAAGAAAGAACAAAGCTGAAGGCATCACACTTTCTGATTTCAAATTATGTAGCAAAGCTATAGTAATCAAAACATTATGGTACTGGCATAAAAACAAACACAAAGATCAAATGAACAAAATCAAGAGCTCATAGATAAACGACCTGTAAAAGCAGAATCCGACCTATAAATGCAAACAACACACTGATGGTTGCCAGAGGGAAAGGGATGGGAGGGAGGGGCAAAATGGGTGAAGGGGAATGGGAGATACAGAGTCTGGTTATGGACTGAATAAGTCATGTGAGTAAAAGGTACATCATAGGGAATATAGTTAATGATATTGTAATAGCGTTGTGTGGTGACCAATGGTAGCTATGCTTGTGGTGAGCACAGCATGAAGCATAGAGAAGTTGAATCACTAAGTCGTACACCTGAAACTAATGTAACAGTGTGTCAACTATACTCAAATAAAAAATTAATTAATAATAAATAAATTATTTAAAAAAACAAATAAACCATGTGTATACAATCAATTAATATTTGACAGGAAAGCCAGAACTACTCAATGGGGAAAGGATAGTCTGTCTAATAAAAGGTACTAGGAAAATTGGGTATTCACATGCAAAAGAATGAAACTGGTTCCCTATCTTATACCACTCACAAAAATTAAGTCAAAATGGATTAAAGATTTAAACATAAGACCTAAAACTAGAAGTCTCTGAGCAGAAAACATAGGGAAAAATTCCTTGACATAGGCTTGGCAATGATTTTTTGGATATAAGGAACAAAAGCAAAAACACAACAGTGGACTATACCCAACTAAAAAGCTTCAGCACAACAAAAGAAACAATCAACAAAATGAAAAAGCAACCTACTGAATGAAAGTATTTGCAAATCATATATTCAAAATATATAAAAAACTCATTCAACTCAACTGCCAAAAAAAACCCAAAAAACAAAATAAAATGAAACAACCTCCCCAACCAAATAATCCAATTAAAAATGGGGAAAAGACCTGAATAATTTTTTTTTTTTGCAAAGATGTTATGCAAATGGCCAACAAGTATGAATAGGTGCTAAATATCACTAATCATTAAAGGTCTGCAAATCAAAACAATCATGAGATCCATATCATACCTGTTAGGACTATTATCAAAAAACCAAGAGATAAATGCTGGCAAGTATGTAGAGAAAAGAAAAACTTTGTTCTCTGTTGATGGGAATGTAAACTGATACAGCACTATGGAAAACAGTATATATCCAAATAAAACAAAACCATTATCTTGAAAATACATCTGTACTCCCACGTTCATTGTGGCATTATTTTTATTTTTTTATTGTTTTATTTATTTTTAAAGCTTTTATTTATTTATTTGACATAGAGAGAGACACAGCGAGAGAGGGAACACAAGCAGGGGGAGTGGCAGAGGGAGAAGCAGGCTTCCCGCGGAGCAGGGAGCCCGATGCGGGGCTTGATCCCAGGATTCTGGGATCATGACCCGAGCCGAAGGCAGACGCTTAATGACTGAGCCACCCAGGCGCCCCTGTGGCATTATTTTTAATACCCAAGGTATGGAAACAACCTTAGTGTCCACCAACACATGAATGAATAAAGAAAATGTGATTTGTACATATATACATAATTTATTTATGTCAAATAAGTAAAAAAATCTTTAAAAAATTTAGAAGTCCTATTATGTTTCTGGGATTTTATTTGCATGTTCTCTTCCTATAAATATATATTTACAATATTATATAAAAGGTACACTATTATATTAAAACACACAATATTATTTAAAGGTGGATATTATCAACCTTATTTTACAAATGACAAAATTGAATCTGAGGGGAGATTAAATGACCTGTCCAGTTTTGAACTGAGTGTAAGTGACAGAACTGGGATTTGCACTCAAGTGTGCTTAATTCAAAGGCCCACGGTCCTGTTGCTATACTCCTGTTAACCCCAGTAAGAACACACTGTTGACACCATACTTGGGTTTTAGATAGTGAGGTTCCATATTTGAAATTTTATATGAATAATGGCTAAAAAACATTTAAATACATTCTTTTGGTGCGTGAAGAAAATGCACAATATTTCTGAAAATGTAATTTCCAATTCTGTATTAATGTGCTAATTATGTACATTCTCAAACAAAACATTTCAATACATTCTAATTATTTTATCAGATAAATATCAGTAATTGAATGATGAATGGTTTGAAAACTTTTTAGAACATTACTTTTTCAAATACATTTGTTACGTTATGCATAAATATTTCTTTTTTTTTAAAGATTTTATTTATTTATTTGAGAGAGAGAGAGAGTGAGAGATAGAGAGCACGAGAGGGAAGAGGGTCAGAGGGAGAAGCAGACTCCCTGCTGAGCAGGGAGCCCGATGCGGGACCCGATCCCGGGACTCCAGGATCATGACCTGAGCCGAAGGCAGTCGCTTAACCAACTGAGCCACCCAGGCGCCCCTATGCATAAATATTTCTTTTGCTGCTTTTTCCCCTGAATAAATGTCTACATTTTCTGGGCAAAATATAATCATTAAATGACCATACAGAAATGTCAACAAAATTCTATTTTGTATTTTAATACATGCACTATCCAAGTATGGAAATCTTTTTACCTTTTTTAACAACTGAAAAGGTTAGCTATTAATCATTCCTATTTATTTGCATATGAAAACATAATTCAGCTTTTACAAAAAACAAAGATCTTGAAAAGAAAAGCCATCTATTTCCCTAAAATGGAAGAACTTTTATTGTACCAAAAATAACATAAAATCTAAACCATTTGATCCTTTACCAATCTTTTTATTATTTGTAAAACACAGCAATTAGTATTATAAAACATGTCTCTTTCAGAATCTTGGAATTTAAAAATGTATTAAGGTTTTCAAAAACTTTATACTCTTACTTCCCTTTTATCTCCTGTTGAGATGTGCATTGCAAATAAACGATCCCTCTTAGAAACCAGGTTGCTGGAGAATACATAAAGAAGCCGGTTACCGTCTTCAGAAAAGAGTGCCCCTTCGTCCCAGTGGGCACAGCCTTGTTGCTCACGGACATGACTGGGTGAGCAGAATATGGTCAGCCTTGTGCCCACCCACCCTCTCTTCTCCATCCTTGTGCGGGGCACATCCTGCTCAAATGTAGACAATGGCCAAAGGACTTAAAAGTGCTTGTCAATTCAAATATCAACTGGATACTAATTTAAGTACAATTTTACTCTAAAGGAGAAAACAAAAAAATCTTGTACTGCAAGTCCAGCATTCAGTGCTCAAAACATTTTAACTTACTGATGAATTGACTGAAGTGACAAATTAGACTTTATAAGAAAGAGAGTTAATTCCAAGGCTATCTCTGTGGTATAATTCTTTGGGGAAGTCAGAATTAATCCTGGACAAAATTGCGAGTAAATAATTTTCTCCAATTTATCTTCTGCCACCATTTTTATCATTTTTTCCTCCTCTGGGTAGGAATTTAAAATGAGTCTCTCAGACCTCTTCATTACCCCTTAGTAAATTTATTAACATGATTTTAATTGCTTTCTCTTGGGATCAAATCTTGGCCTGCAGGGCCGAATATCATGTTTTTAAATCATTTACAGCAGCTACAGAAATATGAAAACAAATTAGTCTCATTCATTCATTTAGTCAGCAAATATTTCCTGAGCCTATGCCAGGTCTTGGGGTAGGCACTGTGGATAAATCAGTGAATGGACAGACTGGGGCGGGGGGTGGTTCTCTCTGTCAGGAGCTTACCAGCTCTTCTGCAAAGTCCCTTATCTTTCCAGGTATGCCTTCTCTGTCCTTTCACTGATCCTTCATCATAAAGCTTGTTTCGGAGGGAATTCTTGCCTCCGAAACAGCTTCTTCTCCTGTTGAAGAGGGGATATGTGTCCTGGAGTCACCGAGCTCTCTGTGATTGGCTAGAGAGGAAGGTGCTCTGTGGTCCCTCCTATACAACACGTTTAGCTTCTCAGGCATAACAAGGTACAAAGTAGTGAAGTGACATGTTTTAGGGCCACAGTGGTAATTTATTACAGAACTGGGATTAGAAACAAGGTCTGTTTTTTCCTTACATAGGCTCTTGATGTTTAGACAATCTTCCTCCCATTCCTCCACAAAACTTCCATGCCACACTAAGATAGGACATCTGCTGGGTGTCCTAGAGGGGGACATCTGCTGGTTACCGGTCTTTCAGTTTTCACCCGAATGATTGTTAATGGTGAAGACAGACTCTTGAAGGCAGTGGAAACTGATATAATAAAGCATCCAGACATTTCAGCTCACAGGATCAAAATAGTACAAGGCTTTAAATTTGTGCACACTGATAAAACTGAAAACTGTAATGAAAATGAGCCTGAACTTGCCTTCTGCCCCAAACTTGAATGTGAAAGCACATCTGAAGAAGCCGCACAGCCTCTAGCATGACATACATTACACACGAGTATATAGTCTATCTCTCGGGTTCCCCTTCCCTCATTTTCACCTTCTGTGCGTTTATAGTGATTCTTTTTCTTGTGTTCTTTGTTCCACACTTTTTCTCATGCCGTTTATTGTACCTACACTTTGCTCTACCCTTGTCCAATTGATCATGTCTCATTCTTTTTGAGAATGAGATGAAATGCCACTTCATTTTCTTTTCTTTTTTTGGAAGCATTTTCTAACCTACCAACTCACCACCCAGAGGTCAGTTAGGTCTCCTCTGTGCTGCCCTCTGCACTGCTCTAATACCCTACGGATGTCCCTGTTGGGATATTTTCCACCTGTTACAATAAGAGGTTGTATGCTTCTCTGGAAACTGTCCAAACATCTTTAAGTTAGATATTATGCCTTACTCATCTCTATATCCCTTCACTGTTCTGGCACAGTTCTTGGCACACTCATGAAGATGTTTGTTGAATGAATAAATCATTGCTTAGCTGAGATAGGCAACTGTCACGGTGCCATCTCTTACTCTCAACCTACTTCTTTGCAGAGAATCCTCAAGATGCCCTCTAGAAAGAACCAGATCTACCCCTTTGTAGACTCAGCTATAAGATACACGCTTTCTGTAAGGATTTTGCTTATAGCAGTTCTCCAGTTCTTATTTCAGAATGGCTATGGAGCTCTCCCAAAATCTGGAGTGCCATCAGCACCGTAAAGAGCTAGTGGCTTTAAGGATTCACTTAAGGAGCTCAGTGTGTGATAAGTAGCATACGTAACAGAGTCCTTCTTGAAAGAAAGCAATCCTAGCTGTCTGAGATCCATCCAGGAGACATTCGAAGTTTAATATCTTCTTATCAAGTCCAGCTACTCTGGTCGACGAATGGATTCCCCCACCAGGTCTCGCTACCCTGAGTGGGACCAAGGCAAATCCCTTTTTCCCTGCTTACGTGCAGGCAGGCTTTCGGTGACAGAAAATCTTTCAGTGCTTCGAAGCTTTTTGCAAATGATGGCATCTGATTTTGATCTTGTTTCAATTTAAATTACTTCAGACTTTTATAGGGCATTCAATATATGGATTTTCACTTTAGGAGAATTCAAACAAATACTGAAATACTATCAGCAGGAAATATGAGCCCAATGAACCTAAATAAGGGTTTTTAAGTGTTCTCAGCAAGGTCCAGGGGAAAAATAAAGGGAGAGGATGTAAGCCATTTCTTGCGCTATTATTATTGGTACCTTTTAAAAGGAGGTGTAAAGCTTCACTTAATGGGCAGCTTCATTTACTATGGTACCACCTAATGAAAGACAAAGGCATCTGACATTTACAAAAAAGGCTTCAAGTCCCCAAGACTTAAATTCAATGAATGTAAAAATACCCTTAGTGTGTTGCTTGTAAAGCTAGTTCCTGTTCACTTAAAATCTTACCACTTCCTCAGTAGATAGAAGCCTGCTGTGTCTTCAAGAAAGCAATCTGACTCACTTGTTGTTCCTAACCAATTTTTTTATTCAAGGGAAATTTGCCTACAGACAACAGTTTATAGATGTTCCGTTTATTTCTTCCTGAAATGGCTTCCTGCTGCCTAAAATGTGCCAAAATGCAATACAAATCAAAACCACAATGATACCACCTCACACTGGTCAGAATGGCTAAAATTAACAACTCAGGAAAATAACAGATATTGGTGAGGATGCAGAGAAAGGGGAACCCTCCTACACTGTTGGTGGGAGTGCAAGCTGGTGCAGCCACTCTGGAAAACAGTATGGAGGTTCCTCAGAAAGTTAAAAATAGAACTACCCTACAACCCAGGAATTACACTACTAGGTGTTTATCCAAAGGATACAAAAATAGTGATCCAAAGGGGAACCTGCACCCCAATGTTTATAGCAGCAATGTCCACAATAGCCAAACTCTGGAAAGAGCCCAGATGTCCATCGACAGATGAATGGATAAAGATGTGGAATATAGGGGTGCCTGGGTGGCTCAGTCATTAAGCATCTGCCTTCGGCTCAGGTCATGATCCCAGGGTCCTGGGATCGAGCCCCGCATCGGACTCCCTGATCAGCGGGAAGCCTGCTTCTCCCTCTCCTACTCCCCCTGCTTGTGTTCCCTCTCTCGCTGTGTCTCTCTCTGTCAAATAAATAAATAAAATCCTTAAAAAAAACGATGCGGAATATATATACGACAGAATATTGCTCAGCCATCAAAAAGAATGAACTCTTACCATTTGCGTTATGCTGAGCGAAATAAGTCAGTCAGAGAAAGACACATGCCATATGATTTCACTCATATGTGGAATTTAAGAAACAAAACAGATGAACATAGGGGAAGGAGCATGGAAAAATAAAATAAGATGAAAATTGGAAGGGAGGCAAACCATAAGAGATGCAGAACTCTAAGAAACAAACTGAGGGTTGCTGGAGGGGAGGGGATGGGGTAACAGGTGATGGGCATTAAGAAGGGCATGTGAAGTAATGAGCACTGGGTGTTATATGCAACTGATGAATCACTAAATTCTACCTCTGAAACTAATTAAAAATATTTTTATTTAATTTTTTTTAAAGATTTTATTTATTTATGCACCTATTTACCTATGCACCTCAGTTTCCTCATCTTTGAAATGGAGCCAGTTGGGGCGCCTGGGTGGCTCAGTTGGTTAAGCATCTGCCTTCAGTGCAGGTCATGATCCCAGGGTCCTGGGATCAAGTCCCGCATCTGGTTCCTTGCTCAGCAGGGAGCTTGCTTCTCCCTCTGCCTGCCATTCCCCTGCTTGGGCTCTCTCTCTCTCTCTCTCTGATAAATAAGTAAATAAAATCTTTTAAAAAAAAGAAATGGAGCTGATAATCATAATACCTACTTCCTGAGATGGTTGTGAGGATCAATTAGTTAATTCCCAGAAAGCCCTGGGAGCAGTGCCTGGCCTGTGGGAAGGGCTCCATATGTGATATGGTCCATTCATGGAACAGCATGAGGTCATGTAACAAGATTAGGCTCAGTAACAGAATATAAAAGGGCTAATCTGCCATGTGCTCAGCATTTTTTATAAGTTTTTTTCCCCTTCAAAGTAATTAAGCAATATATACAAATTTTGAGCAGAGAAGTGACATGACCTGGTTTTTGGGAAAATCTTAATTTAAAAATACAAAAAATGAATTGAACAGAAGTGTGACTGGAAACAAGGAAAGCAGTGACAAATAAAGAGGGAATGACCCACATGCAATGACAAGGGGATGGAGAAAAGAGAGAGAAAAAAAATCAAGAACAATTAGGAAGGAAGAGATAAAGGATTTTCTAGTTGCATAACTGAACAAGAAATGGAGTATGAAAGAAGAATCGAACGTGATGCTCAGATTTCTAACTTGTCTGACTGGGACAATAATGATGCCATTTCATTAGAAAGAAAGAAATAAGAATAACAGGTTTTTCAGGAATAGATTATGTGGTCAGATTGGGGAAATTTGTGTTGTTGATATCTATTTGATATTTGGGATGGCAAGGTCCAGTAAATAGTTAATACGATGAGTCTGGAGCCTGTGACATAAATGGCCCAAAGATGGCCCTGTATATCAGCCCCAAATCATTGCCACCTTTCAGAGCTCTCTGACCTGGAAAGTTCCCACCTTCTGCTGCATGACATCAGCTAAACACAGGAGTGTTTTCTCCACTTCTCCTCTAAGTAAAAAATTAGACGGCTTAAACAACACAAATGTAGAGTCTCACAGTTCTGGATATTTAAAGTAGCCCTAGATCAAGGTAGCAGCAAGATTGGCACCATCAGGGGCTGTGAGGAAGAATCTCTTCTGTGTCTCCCCTACTGTGGATTGCCAGCAATCATTGGCATTCCTTGGCTTGTATAAACATCAACCTGATCCCTACCTTCATCTTCATTGGCACTCTCCCTGTGAGGGTGTCTATGTCCAAATCCCCCCTTTTTATAAGGACACCAGTCATACTGGATGAGGGGCCCACCCTACTCCAATATGATCTCATCTTAACCAATTACATCTGCAAGGACCATATTTCCAAATAACTTCACATTCTGAGGTACTGGGGTTGGAACTTCAACATAGAATTTGAGGGGGACACAGTTCAATTCATAATAAGGACACCACAGTTCAGGAGTTGACGTTGCCTCATACTGGGTCTCATAAATGTTTGAGACATTCTTTGATATTCCCATAGAAGATAGTGCTTCAAGGCAAGATCAAGCTGTAGATACAAATTATAAAATTAGGAATCATAATTATATAGGTATTAATTAATGACCTATATAGGTATTAATTAATTAATTAATGATGTTAATTAGGGAAAGATAATAAAGAGAAGGTAGGATGGTACATTGAGCTTTATTGAAGAAAAATGACTAGAACCACATTTATTAATAATATCATTATTCAACTATCCATAAGGGCATATAGAAAGTACTGTATTGAAGACAGAACACAAAACTCATTAATTAAAGGAGACACTAAAACATCATCATCTTTCAGAACAAAATAGGAAGGTAATATGGGCTGGACTTCACCCTATTAAATTGTCATAAGCATTCTCTCTCCTTCCAGTAGCAGTTTAAAAACCTAATTCCTTCATAACACTGTGTGCATATGTCTGCATCAGATGGCTTGAGTTTTAGAGGTGAAGATTTGGAATGAGGTATTTTGAATGAGAACTTTAAAAAAAAAAAAACAAAACTTAGCTTGGAGAATTGCTAGAGTTATTCCAAACTAATTTTGTTTTCCACCAGCTACTGACGACCTTTTCAATTTTTAGTTCAGTTTTTTTCAATCAATCGTGGTTTGAGAAATAACGTAAACATGCTGAGACCAGAGTCAGAATTTCTATGTATTTATGGACAAAGAACCAACATGTGTTTTGGACATTTATATGAACTACAAAGGAGCACAGCAGCTTCAAAAAAATCTATGATTTGATGCAAGGAGACTATTATGAATCATATTTTGCCCTGTTCCCAGGACCCAAACAGTCTTTGAAATAAGTATGTATACAGTTCTATTTGGATCCTTCAGCCAAATGCAAAGATGAAAAGTACCCAGTAGCTAGTTGGCTACATCTTTGAAAAGCATCTCTTCATCTCTTTGCAGTGGGCTGTATGTCAACCAGGTCAGCTCAATGTTTTTTGGCAACAGGCAATTTCTGAGAATCATTCTCATTGTAGCTCTCATTGAAGCAATCAGCATGCTGCATCAATCCAGAGGAGTTATCGGTAATGGTGCAGAACCTGTGTTGCTCCATTATTTGTGACTAAAAGCTAAGGGAAAACAGCTCCCAGAGCCACTCTGCCTCCACAGCAAAGTCACACTCGTTAACTGGGAAAGGGGTAGAATTCTACATGTAGCTCAATTCTCTGGGCCATTAGTCAAAGTTTGCCATAAATATGTAAAGGAGAGTAGCCTCTGTGATTTTGGAAGGGAGTGGGGGAAATAATATGCCAACATGAGAATGGAGAGAAAAAGCTTTTCTCCTTTCAAGAGCTCAATGACAGGAAGTGATGAAAGAGTTCAATATTAAAATAACGAAAGGAAACATCAAATCGATATCAAAAGGAAAACTGAATGAAATATAAAAGCCAGTGTATTTTGAAGTTTTTCTCTAAAATGATGAAGGGCAATCCAACTTTTACCTTTAGGTTGGGATGGCCTGAAAAATATTGTTAGTTGGCATTGACTTTATTTATATTATGTCAAAATATTTGTGTGAAAATTGAAACATTGTCAATGTATTTTCATCCAAAGTTTAAAAAGAATAAATCTTTGGTAAAAAAAAATCAATTAATATGTAGACATTTATTGTATTACCTAGCCGAGTTGTTCCAAAATATTTACATATGACACTAGTTCCCTGAAATATTATTATTTTTTTTAAGTTTCCTGGATGGAGGAGGCCCCACCAGGCCTAGTGTGGTCATTTCCTTCAAGACACCTGAACAACTGTATGTGTCCTGGGACTATTCATCACACTGTAGGTTCGATGGAACGCCAAATTTTTGATGCCTGGACATAATTACAAGTAACTTCCTATGGCTAAGGCCATAGGAAGCAATTATACCTCAAACCCAGATGTGAGATCCAAGAAATAGAGCTTGTAAAAGGTAGTTTTATAACCATATAAGGTAATTACGCTGAGGTTTCATGGTGACATGTTTAGGATATAAAATATATAGAAAAACCTACTCTGAATTTCCAATGACATGAAGGCCCACTTCGGGGCAGGGAGGATATCATTATCAGCTACTACATTCTGTCTTCTCTGAGGAATTGGGAACTTGGGAAGCCACTTTCACCAAACATTCCCATAATCTAATAACTCCAATATGCTTTGCTGAGTGGGCCATAACTTCTTTAGGATTTATTTGTCAGTCTCCTCATTTTTGACAAGCCTCTGGCCTGCTACTCTGAGAAAATATTTTACACAAAGTTTGGAAAATGCTCTGAGAAATTAATTCGCTATATTTAAGATTCGGCACCACCCTTAATATGTTGATATACATTGCATATCACCATGAGGAAAATATAAGATACAGGATTTCCTAAACTGATTGAATCAGAGAACTCTCTTTATTGGAACATTTTTTGACAATGTCCATGTACACATTTTGAGAAATATCACCTGCACCAACACTAACTTAACAATTACTCCCTGAACCCCTTGAGGCATGGTTATAGGTGCTAGGAATACAAGAAGAACAAGCTATCCAAGGTCACTGCTTTGTGAAGCTTCTTTACTAGACCTGGGAACAAAGATAATGATAAATTAAAAAAAAACAAATAAACAATAAAATTTAACCTAGTAAGTTGCTTTCTGAAGAAAAATAAAATAACATGAAAAATTATGGGGGCAACTTTAGGTTGGGTGATCAGATCCTCAGAAAAGATATGAAATGGTTACTTCCTGAGTTAAAATTTCAGGTTTAAACATCCCACGTACTCAGGTTAAAGTTACGAACTTTTTAAATTTTCCGTAGATATTTTGATAAATTTCTATTTTCCTCAGTGAGTACAATACAAGAGCAAAATGAGACTAAATTTCTTTTTTTATGTTTAAAATTTTTTACTGGGAAATATAACACAGAAACATGCATAAAATCTAAAAGTACAGCTTCATAAATTGTTATAAAGCAAAAGCTTGTGTGATCAACCCCTAGCTGAAAAAAGAGAACACTGCCAGAATCTCCACAATCCTGAGCAATGACCTTTCCATGAGGGCAATCACTGTCCTGACTCTTCTGGATCACCCTCACTTGTTGTTATGTATTTTATGGTATGTATTTATGTATTTATGTTATGTCTGTCTCCTATATAGAATCATGCACAATGTTCTATTTGTGTCTTGCTTCTTTTGCTCCACATTACTTTGTAAGATCTAACCACGTTGCTCTATGTAACTGTAGTTCATTGCCTTCTATTGCTCAATGGAATTCACCACATACATTATGCATTTTCTTCTTGGGGGACATTGGAATGGTTTTAATATTTTGCTACTACAAGTAATGCTGCTATGAACATTTTTAAGTGTGTTTCTTGGTGCATTTAGTTACATACTCATCTAGTCTGAAACATATATCAAGGAGTAGAAATGCTGGCTCTTAGATGATGCATTTCTTAAATTTTCTAAAGAAAATCAAACTGCTTTCTGAAAATGTCATACCAATTTATAATTTATAATCCCACCAGTGATGTATGAAAATTCTTCTACACTTTTACCAACATGCTCTACTGTCAGTCTGTAATCTTAGTCATTGTCACGCATATACAGTTGTATTGAATTTTGTTTTTAATTCACATTTCCCTAATGACTAATGAAATTGAACACTTTCTCATATCTTTACTGGCTATTTAAATATCCTTATTTTGACATTTATCACCTAGAAATCAATAATAAGACAAAAAAAGATCTTTTTATTTTTTACACTATTGCATGGTACTGTGAATATCTTTTAAATAGAATTGTGGTGTCTTTCATTCTATTGATGGTATTATAAAGGAATGATTATCTTTAATTCTATTGTAGTCACATTTGTAAATATTTTCTTTTATGTATGTTTAATCCTTTGTGTGTTTAAGAAATCATTCACTGTCTTGTGAATTTTTCTGTAATGTCTTGAAAGCTTTAGTATTTTACCTTTCCTGTTTAGATCCAAAATCCACTTTGAAATGATTTTTGTATAAATGTGGAGAAAGGATAAATTTTCTTTTTTTTCCATATGGGTATTCATTTTCCCAGCATCACTTACTGAGGAGTCTTTACTTTTGCCACTATTCCAAAGTGTCCAATTTATCAAGAATTGTGTTCCTTTATGCTTGGGTGATAGTCTGGAACCTACCTCTACTCATTTCCATCAGTTAAGTTTCTGTCCTTGAAGCATAAATACATTTTCATTATTACTATAACCTTGTAATAGCTCATTAAACAAGTTTTCCTAATTTCAATTTCTTTTCAAAGACTGTTAGTTATTCTTGGAACTTGCCTTCGATTAAAAATGTAGAATTCACTTGTTAAGTACCACATACAGACACACACACTCACACACACATACACACACAAATAAAACCTGCAAGGATTTTTATAAAGGTTGCATTAAATCCATAGATCAGTTTGGGAAAAATTGGCAACTTCATACTATTGAGTCTTCCAATCCATATACATAACTGAGCCTTTCAATTCTTTTATCTAATCCTCCTTTAATCCTTCTCAATAATATATTTTTAAAAAGTTTTACATAGATGTCTCACAAAGTTTTGCTAAATTTATTCCTAAATATTTGATACTGTAATTGCCCTTATAAATAATAACATTATTTTTCTGCTTCATAGCAATATAATTTCTTTTGTAGCCTATATGATCTATTTACGTCCTTTGTCCATATTTTCTTTATTAGATAGTTTGCTTTTTGTGAGTTTAAGTAGCTCAGTATATATTCTGGATATTAATCCCTTATTAAATATGTGATTTGCTAATATTTTCTCCCACTCTGTGTGCTGCCTTTTTACTGTTAATGGTGTTCTTTGATGCATAAAATGTTTTTAAATTTGATAAAGTCAAATTTGTCTACTTTTTTCCCTTGTTACCTATGCCTTTGGTGTCATATGTAAGAAATTTTTGCCAAATCAATGTCATGAAGCTTTTCCTTTTTTAAAAAGAATGTTTCCTTTTTTTAAAGAATGTTATAGTTTCAGCTTTTATCTTTACATCTTTGATCCATTTTAAGTTAATTTTTGTATTTGGTATTAGGTAAGGGTCCAACTTCACTTTTTTTGCATGTAGATATCCAGGTTTCCTGTATGTATTTATTGAAAAGACTGTCTTTTTCCTATTTAATGATATTGATACCACTGCTAAAAATCATTTGATTATCTGTGTGCGTTCATTTTGGGGCTCTCTATCCTGTTAAAATGGTCCATATGTCTGTCTTTACACCAGTACCACACTGTTTTCATAAGTGTAGTCTTAAAGTAAGTTTTGAAATCAAGAAGTGTGCTTCCTACAACTTTGTTCTTCTTTATCAGAAATTCTGTATGATTTAGGATGGGTTTTTCTATTTTGGCCTAAAGCTGTGTTAAGATTTTGGAAGGGGCTGCATTGAATATGTAGAGTTGACCCTTGAACAACGTGGGGGTTAGGGGTACTGACTATCTGCACAGTTGAAAATCATATTTTGTATGTTATATACTATATTCTTATAATAAGTAAGCTAGAGAAAAGAAAATCTTATTAAGGGGCACAGTTGGTTAAGCATTTGCCTTTGGCTCAGGTTGTGATCCCAGGGTCCTGGAATCGAGCCCCAAGTGGAGTCAGGCTCCTTGGTCAGCGGGGAGCCTGCTTCTCCCTCTGCCTGCCACTCCCTCTGCTTGTGCTCTCTCTCTCTCAAATAAACAAATAAAATCTTTTTTTAAAAAAGAAAAACTGTTATTAAGAAAATCATAAGGAAGAGAAAATATATTTATAGTAATATATTATATTCATAAAAAAAAAATCTGTGTATAAGTGGGCCTGTGCAGTTCAAACCCGGGCTTCCAAGGGTCAGCTGGAGACCATTTTGGGTAGCACTGAGATCTTAATATTAAGTCTTTCAACCTGTGAACATGGAAATATTTTCATTTATTTATATTTTTAATTTCTTTCTGCAATGCTTGGTAGTTTTCATTGTATGAGACTTTCACCTCCTTGATTAAGTTAATTCCTAAGTATCTTATAATTTTTAATGCTATTATAAATGGAATTATTTTTCTTAATTTCCTTTTCAGATGGTTCATTGTTAGTTTATAAAAATGCAAATGATTTTGTGTGTTGATTTTGTACCCCGGTATTTTGCTAAGTTTGTTTATTAGTTCCAACAGGTTGTGTGTCTGTTTGTTTTGGGGAATCTTTAGGGTTTTCTACATATAAGATCAAATTTCTTGTAACAGCAATTGTGTCTCATGGTGTCTCCTTTTTCTCTAATACTTTTTGTAGTAAACTGGGTTAATATAAATATTCGTGGACAATTTTAAAGGGATAATAAACAATTAAAAAGTAGTTTGAGGAATGTTGGTAGAGGTGTGACCAATGATCTAAATCCATCCACCTTGTAGTTGAAGGGACTTATTATCGGTCAGTTTTAGACCTTTGAGCTCCTGACTATGGCTGCTTCCGGGCTCCTCAGTTCACTGTTGCTCTGAGTAACTGTGAATCTTGAGGCCTAATTCACATGTGTCCTGGAGGGTCTCCGATATACTCCTTTGTAGTAATCAAAGATGAGTTAAAGGAGAGGATATACTTACAGCTTTTTTTTTTTTTACCCTTTTTATTTTAAAGAGAGAGAGAGAGCACGAACAGGGGAGAGGGGGAAGGGGCGGAGACAGAGGGAGAAACAGACTCCCCGCTGAGCAGGGAGCCCTATGCAGGACTCGATCCTAGGACCCTGGGATCATGACCTGAGCCTAAGGCAGACATTTAACCAACTGAACCATGCAGATGCCCCTACTTACAGCTTTTTAATTATTTTGGAAAATAGTCTTTCCTGATCTTACCAGAAAAAAGAACCTGTAAGTTATCTTTGCATACTCTAGTATTTCTTGTTACATCGTTTTAAGTTCCATCCATTTTAAAGTCATCATTGGCATAATTTTCAGTTGCGATTATATACCTAGAAATAATTTCATAGTAAGGTGTATAAGGTGATAAACACAGCAATTATAGAATCTTATTCTTGAATTAAAAAGTAAACATCAGAGAAGCACAGAAAATATCCCTAAGACTATTTGCGAGCAAAAGAAAATTTAGAGATGAAGGGTTTAACTATTTTTATTTTTTGCATTATATTGCCACCTAATGGTTGTAAGTGGTATGAAAAGGAAAGCTTTTTTTTTTTTTTTTTTTTTTTTTAAACCTTGAAGGCAGGAAGCTTCATCATAATAAATACTGAAAAGAATCAAGAGATAAGTATAATATACACTTTTCTTTTGGTAGATTACCTTAAAATTAATCAAATAATTGTTACGTATTTTCATATTGGTTTGAGAATGAGTCAAGTTTAAGCCACACACATTTATGAATATGTTACTCTTTACTCAATTTTTAACTGTTTACCATAAAACTGGATCCTTAGGATCTTGGCCAGATCCAGGAAGGAGATAGATAAATGGATTAGAGGAGCTTGCAAACATTCCCTTCTTTAATCCCACCATAATGCTTCTGAGTATAATGGAAATATAAGGGAAACCCAGTTTTCTGTCCCTTCTTGTTTCTCGCATACACTTTCATATTCTTTTCTTTTTTCTCTGTACACCTGCTTATAGAGGTGAGCACCAGCTCCCTGGAAAGTAGGAGAGGAAATGTCTCAGAACCAGCAATGAATGTGGCTCAGTTTCTACTGAACTACTTACCTAAAGACAAGCATACACCATTGTCATGAATGTTGATTTCTTTATAAAAACTATACTGTCTAGTATTTAATAAGAGTATGTCTCCTATTCAATAGTCCTACCATTTATGTTAAAGGAGTATTTTTCTTGTTGATTACAAGGAACCCTATCTAGCTGAGAATTCCCCTGCTAAGCCACCAAAAACAGGGAGCTAATACCAAACAGTGTTCCCTGTCCTGACGTTTCTAAGCTCACATGATAAGAGAGGTGTCAGTTAATCCTGTCACACTGTGAACCAGCATTTCTTGTATAATATTATAGGAAATATAATTTGAGTTGAATGTGTACTGACCACATGGTATAAATCACATGGTATAGCTTGCATTTTAAAATAAAAGTATTGCTGTTTGCACCTTTATCTCACATTTGAAATAAAAATGAAGATTTCCATTTAATAGAGGTTTAATTGTACAAATTGCACTATAAAACCACTATCATGGCATTGCTAACTCCTTCCTTGGCAGTATATAAGATTTGTATATTATATGTATGATTCTCTGATGCTTAGAGGAGATTAAGACTGCAGGAATTATAATGCACTCAGAAAACTTGGTGGTTGTCCAGAGAAGAATAGTTTGATGATACATAATAAGCCATCATTAAATATTAATCAAATAAGCAAAAGAATGGCTAAATGAACAAATGAACAGATGTATTAGTGGATAGAGTGGCAAATGTCTATAAAGAGGTTCTTTCCCTTCATGAGTGCAAATAGTAAACGTAAAAAATTATCTTAATTTGTCCATTAGTGGAACATTTTTTTTAATGTTCTGCTTCTTCTATGCATACCCAGTGTTGCCCTTCCTAGGATTCTTGGGGAAGGGTTGTCACTTAACGTGGCAGCATCCCTAATAGTCTACCCTGATTAATCCTCTACGTATAACAACCAGCTATCCAAATTAGAAAAAAAAAGAGAGAGAGAGAGAGAGAGAGAGAGAGATCACTGGTCTGCTGAGAGGCATACAAAGAGAAAGTTGTTATTAGGCCTTTAGATTCCAAAGGTGTTATAGTGGGAGTGACAGTGATGGTATGTATGTGTGTACTTATAGGCTTCTCATGTTTTTGTTTTTTTTTTAAGATGTATTTATCATTTATTTGAGAGAGAGAGAGAGAGAGAGAGAGAGATGGGGGGGAGGGGGAGAGGGAGAGAATCTCAAGCACAGTCCCCACTGAGCACGGAGCCTGCCATGGGCCTTGATCTCACAGACCCTGAGATCATGACCTGAGCCGAAATCAAGAGCTGGTCGCTCAACCGACTGAGCCACCCAGGCGCCCCATCATGTTTTTCTTAAAACCATCTTGCAGGACCTTCCCCATTTACCATATTCTGGATACTGTTTAACAAGATGGACTATAGTATACAGTAAGGGAAGATAAAAATTGGTATCCCTGGGATGCAACGTAGGCCCAGAACCAGTGAGTTATTACCAATGGAAACACATAAGAGCATTTTGAGGCACATATTAGTGAAAACCTCCTAAATAGAAGGTGTAGGGATTACCAGCACTAAGATAAAATCAGATGGGAAAGTCTGTCAATATATCTTCTAATAAGCTATCCTAATAGAAAACTAGAATTTTGAAATGAAAAAAAATTAAATAAAATACTTAATAAACACTTTTTTTTCTTTTTATGGAACACTAATGACTAAACCTCGAAATCAGTTCAGAACTAAAATTTTCAGTGAAGTCACAGGGTTATTCCGGCTCTAAATAAAACTGTCATTGCTCTACAAATAGCAAACTCATGATTTGTAGGAAAGTACAGCCGACTCTTGAACAATGCAAGAGTTAGAGGCGTCCATACCCCACACAGTAAAAAATTCACGCGTGAACTTTGACTCCTCCAAAATGTAATAGCCCACTGTCAACCAGAAGCCTTACCTGTAACATAAACAAGTCAAATAACACATATCTTATATGCTATATGTATCATATACTATAAACTTACCATCAAGTAAGCTAGAGAAGAGAAAATGTTAAGAAAATCACAAGGAAGTGAAAATACATTTACGGTACGGTATTGCATTTATTGAAGAAAACCTGCATTTAAGTGGACTTACGCAGTTCCAACCTGTGTTGTGTAAAGGATGACCGTATTTGTATAAATTTGCTATTGCTGCCACAGCAAATCGCCACAAATTGAGTGGCTTAAAACAACATAACTACATTCTCTTGCTGTTCTGAAAGCCAGAAGTCTGAAATCAGTTTTACTAGTTGCCAAGTCAAGGTATCTGCCGGCTGGTTCCTTCTGGAAGCTCTGAGGGGAGGATCTGTTTCCTTGTCTCCTTCAGCTTCTCGTGGCAGCCTAAATTCCTTGTTGTAGCCCTGTCGCCTTTCCCTCCACCTTTAAAGCTCATCACTCTGAATTCTGCACTCATCATCACATTGCCTTCCCCTCTGCGGTTTACTCATCCGGCTACTGTCTTATGAGGGCCGTTGCAATCACATTGGGTCCAGCCAGCTAATCTAGAGTAGTCTCTCTATAACATAGTCTTAATTTATTCCCATCTGCAAAGTCCCTCTTGCCTTATAAGATAATATACACAGGTTCTGGGCATAGGATGTGGACATATCTAAGAGCCATTATTCAACCTACTACAGTCCCTATGTAGCTGAAATCGATAACTGTGAATACTTATTTGGAAGGCAATGATTTGGGGGTCAGGTAGCAAATGAAATTCTCATAGAGGCATTTATGAAGATTGGTAATTATCAATTATCAATCTCCTATTCAAATATTCCAAATATTTACATTATAAGCACTTACATTTTAGTAAATTTTTGTTCAACTCTTACTCTCTTTTACATTTCATATTTTATTGCATCAAAATTAATTTAAAGCAGAAGTAAAAATTAAAAATATATATTGTTTTCATATATTATCACGTATTTCTGCCACTTTATTTTCAAGTAAATATATTTGCATGGATTTAGACTATTTTTTCTTTAATTTGATTGAAAATTCAAAACTCTAAATTAAAAAGAAAGTAAGAATATGCTAGAGAGAAATGAAATTAAGAAGGAATGTAAGTAGATAGGCATCTACATCAAAGGCGGTTAGGGAAGCATAAATATCGTTGACCACTAGGTGGTACTGCTAATCCACAGAATTGTAATAAAGCAGCTCTCAAGATTTTCTTTCTTTTGGACGTTTATTCCTTTTGTTATTTTTAGACTAATTTTTAAAGTAAGGTTTAAATTAGTCAACCAGTGGTTTCTCACATAAATACTTTGCCAGTGAATTTCAATATCACATATACATATTTTATTTTATGCAGCCATATTCTTAAAAGGCGGGAAGAGGGCAGTTTATAGGTAATATTTCTGCAGGGTTTTTTTTAAATTATAATTTTCTGTTTTTAAGTATCATAAAGTTAGTACGAGTAAAGTGTAGTAATTCAGACTCCTTCCTTTGAAGATATAGGCAAGTATCAATACAGAAAAACTAAGTTTTTTAAAGAATAATATTTATATGCTGAGATTTTAATGCTGTTAAATCTTCATAGTATTGAACAACACCTATTTTGTTGTTCCAAATGGATATTTTAAAAATCAGACAGTAAAGCATATAGCGCATTTCTCTAATATGTTCACAGCTTTAAAATAATACGGGACCATTGTTTACAATAGGTTTTTGTGCTATTAGAACACTAATTCTCATATCTTTATATATGTAAATTTCCAAAAAGTAAATTTTGACAAAAATGTCAGCAGAACTGCATTCTTTAGGCCATAGTGAATGTTATCATATTTTTTTAAATTTTTTAAAAGATTTTTTTTTTTATTTATTTATTTGAGACAGAGAGAATGAGAGAGAGAGAGAGAGAGAGCACATGAGAGAGGGGAGGGTCAGAGGGAGAAGCAGACTCTCTGCCGAGCAGGGAGCCCGATGCAGGACTCGATCCAGGGACTCCTGGATCATGACCTGAGCCGAAGGCAGTCGCTTAACCAACTGAGCCACCCAGGCACCCGAATATTATCATCTTTGTCAGAAGTAAATGTTATGCAAATACAGGTAAGGTACTTTTTCCTAATTAATTCAAAACTGCTTTTTATAAACTCAGATTCATGAACAAGAGAATCAGATGGAATCTCTCTTAATGGAAAAGGGTTGAGTCCAACTGATTTTTAGTTCTGAAGGATTGTATCCATAGTGCCTTTATTTTTATGCTAGAAACAAATATAAATCTTTTCTAGGGGGGGAGATAACATCATTCTACATCTCAAAACACCTGAAAATTTTCATATTCAATGCCTAACATAGGCAGATCCTTATAATGGAACCATCATAGAGAGTTTAAAATAAATGTACTATATATGTTCAAGGAAATAATAAATGAGACTGAGAAATTCAGCAGAAGTCTATAAAAATAGCCCAAAGCAACAATCAAGAAAAAGACCAGAACTCAAAGTACACTAGGTGAAATAACACAATGGATGGTTTCAGTAGATTAAAAAAAAGAGCTTTAGACAATATCAGCAACATTAAAGATAAGTCAGAAAAAAATATATATATAAAATGAAGTAGAGAGAAACAAGAGCTTGAAAATTATAGAAAAGAGCAAAAGAGACACAGATAAAGTGGATGTGTCTAGATGTGTGTGGTGGGGTCTTAGGAAGAGAGTCTTAGGAAAAGAGCAAAGTGAAATACACATGGCAATGCTCAATATTGTTTCATGAGACTTTTGTTTCTTCTTTGTGTATTTGTTACATATTTACTGAATTGAGACAATGTCCGGTATTCTGGATCTCTCTACTTAAAGACAGAACAAACAAAACTGAGAACTACTCTGTTAAATTATGCCATTCACAACAGCAGAGCCTGGATCTTTCTCACAAAAAATAAGCTTTCCCACCCTTTGGCAGCAATTGTGCAGGAAGGATTTCTCAGTGGACCAGAGAGATATTTAAAATTCTTGATTTTAAGGAAGTGGGTTATAACATCAAGAAGGCCCTTTGAATATTCTGTAAATTTGAAATGGAATAAAATTTAAATGTTTCCTAGATTAGTAACTGCATATGTAACAATTTCATCTTAATTACAATAATTTATAATGGATGCTAAAGAGATGGTTCAATTGTTATTTTAGCAGAAGAGGAGGCACCTTCGGACACTTTCATTGCACAGATTTAACATTTGATCTGGGTTGGTGGTTCCTGATAATCAGGAGGCCCCGTGAATAACAAAATCCAGTTCTTCCACGGTATCAGCTACTGGACTCCAAGTCAATCACTCCAACTTGAATAAGTCAAAAAATTATAGGTGTGGGTTTTGCTCTGCATCGTGTCTTGCAGAGTTATGGGAATCAAACATTATCAAAAAGATAGAAGTGGTCAAAACTGGACTGTCCTTCAACGACAGAACTCTTCCACATAGGCTAACCAACATGTCTTGCTCGTGGATCTACCTCCAGAAGTCACTCTTTGATATGCTCACACTTTTAACATCCCGCCCCACTCTGCTCACTTATCACAACTGGCAAGGGCACTCATGACCCCAGTGTTTCTCCCTCCCTGATGCTCCCTTCAGCCAGAGACATTGCTGACCCTATTTCTCCACATAAGATTCCTTTGCCTCTCTAGATCTCTATTTGTAACTAATCACTTTTGCTGGTACTTTCCAGTCACTATCCAGTTTCCTAGAGTCATCTCTAGACTTTAATTTATTTTTAACTTTTCCTGGTTTTCTGAATCTTTCTATTTTTAATATACTAAATTTGGAGGTAAAGGTTTAGGATTTTCTTCTAGATTTATTCTGCTTAAATATAAGCAAAATACCTTATACTGTGTAATTTTATAATACTCTTTTTACAGAAAGTATTGTTGCTGCCCTCACTGGATAATCTGATTTGTGGATTTATGACTGCTTAAGAACTGATATTAATATCTAAATATGGCTAGGGCAACAAAAGTGTCTCAGTCTTATATGAAGATATTCATTGTTATGAAGATAACAATTGAATGAACAATATTCATTGTTATGAAGATAACAATGCCCAGCTTTCTTTATTTACAGGGCAACTGCAAAATAGTGTATAAGGGCTTTGTCAACCAAAATTGTATAAAACTATGGAATTTTTATAATTACAGTAACTATAAAAGTACTATTACTCTAAGTGTTGATTTGAGACTGGAGTTAATGAAAAAGAGCTTATTGATTTGATAAGTATATTTTATCTTCTTTGAAAACTCGATGCTCTCTTTAGCTGGTCTCAAGTAAGATCCCGCAATGATACAGCTGGAACAAGTTACTTTACAGATGGAAAGTGAACTCAAGGAGATAATATGACTTGCCCATAAATGGTAAAGACAGAATTAAATTCAGATCATTAAGCACTGCAACAGGGAGGGGCACTGAGGGACCAGATAGTTCAGAATTCTAAGAATCCCAGCTCTGCTACTTAATAGTATGACACTAAGTTATTTTTCTCATTTGTAAAATTAAGATGCCAATACTTCACACTCTTGTGTTGAGGATTAAATAATAGATGTAGGTTCAAAAACAGAAAAAATAAGCATACAGAAATCTAAAATATTATCACCATACAGGGGGCCTTTGGTAAATTCTCTTCTTTCCTCTCCTGCTCTTTCTCCTCCCGCCTTCCCTCTTCCCCTTCTCTTTCCCCTTTACTGTGTAACTTATCTTGCCTACTATTAGCATCCTGTTTAATGTACCACTATAAAGGTAGAATGTGTTAACTTCCTCTGCTGAAACACTTTCCAAAGTGGTAAGGAATTTATTCTGAAGGCTGTCATAAAAATATTCGGACAAAAAAAAAAAATATATATATATATATATACACCAAACATTTTTTACTTGGGTGGGTTTCCTTTCATTGTGATCTGAATGTGACCAAATCTTAAGTTTTTTCAAGCTAAAGTAGGAAAATAATAATAACAATAATAATTTGAAGCAAAATCATGTTGTGAAGTAATTCTCTCACTGACTTGATTGATAGTGAACCCGTCAATTTTATATTATATAAAGTTGTGGTAGTCCTTTTTGTAATGCTATATTTTATTTAACAGCAAAATGTGCATATATTTCCGGAGCGGTATGAATTTTTTAAATACATAAACATAGTATCTATTTATACAGAAGTCCATTCAGAGTTACTCCAATGTAGCTCCAATGGGTTTATTATAAAGTGCAACAGTATTTTTAAAGTTTCATACATACCATGAAGTTTCAAATTAAAAACAGAACAGATAGGGGTCTCATTGTTGACTTTCATTAATATTCTAGTCCTGTTAAAACCAAATTTTAAAAATATGACGTGCAATGTCCAGCTCCATTATTTAATAGTCATTTTTGAGGCCAAGAACTCTATGAACACTATATAGCAGCCTGGTATACTTTAAAAACAAAACAAAACATGGCCTTATTTTAGAAAGAAACAATAGCAAATGAGAAAATTCTCATTTAAGAGTTTGCACAAAGGCTTAAATAAATATTCAAGCATGTGCCTCTTTCATTACCTCCATTTATCAGGACCATTGAAGAATTAAAGATCTAAGAGTTCAAGACTGTGGATGGTGCTAGCAGATACTGGGCAAAATGGTCATTACTGGGGCCTCACCAGATAGCTCATCTTGCTGCTGCTGGGAGTATTGGCAGATACTGACTCACGCCTACACCCTGCCATAGTGACTTGCCCTTGGCCAAACGAGAGCTTCTTTGCCTGGGAGCGCCATCATACCCACAGCCTGCAAGCAAGACTAGTTGGCATGGGGGATATAAAGGGATCCAGAAAAACAGACGCCAACTGGTATCACTTGTCTCAAGGTGGGTCCGATCCAGGTGTAAGTTTTACTCCAGATCTCCTGATGGGATCAAGCTGAAGCTAGGCTCCACTTGAAATCATATCCTCGCTTAGCATTCTTCCCCTGTCCTAGCGTGCTTTCCCCATTTTTTCATGAGCCACTTTCCTAATAAATCACTTTCTCAAGAATCCCTGTCTTTGTTTCTAGGAGACCTGACCCAAAACAGTGAGTACCAGGAATCATTCCAAGAAGCAGACTCTAAAGATGGGATTCTGGAAGTGAATCATAGGCTGGCCAGATTGTAATGAGAACTCTCGCACTGATGGTAGGTGGAGTGTCAGTAATGGCAAGCCTGCTATAATAATACAACTGATAAGACTTTCATTTGTGGTGAAGTTGGAGAAGACACAAAGTAAAAAAAGGATGCACTAACTCATGCAATGTCTTTGATATTTAATAGGTATGAAAGAAATAATCATTAAAAGGATTGTGTTATTGGGGGTTTTTCTCAACAGAAATGAAATGACAGATTCAGATTTATCAATGAACAATTTAAAGCAAATTTTGAGTGTCAAAGACCCTCCTTCAGTGTGTTGAAGGAAATTTCCTGAAGTCAAAGGGCAGAAAGGGTGAAGAATTTGGATAGTGGCAGAATTCCATTCTCGCTTTTGGCAGGAAGTCTCCCATGCCAAAATCAGAGCCCTGATAGAGAAGGATTGTGACCTGCAAGGGTAGATACACTTGAGATAACCCAAATGCTTCTGAATCTCACTGTCTATGGAAGTGGCCAATCTTCCTTATTGGAAATATACTGCTGCCCCTTGCTTTTCATTCATGCAGAGGTCTCAAAAGTAACATGTGTTTCATAAGCCAATGCTTCCCTATAGGATCTGTCCTAAGCTCCCTTTTGACCCTCAAGCCCATAACCAAGCTAAAAACTCATTAAGATTTAACTGTGAAAATGCTGAGCCTGCTGAAGGGATATTAGGCCAAAGGGGCTGCAGGATCTGGCTAACAGTGTATAAGCAGGAACTGGAGACCATGCTTGAAGTTGCCCCTGAAGGGGCTGAATCAAGGGAAGGTGGAAATATATAAAGCTGGATAAGAGCATTTATCATTATGTGGGAGACTCCCGTGCCTGAGAACTAACATCCTGGCAAGGCCCCAAGAGTTGCCTCTCATCTGCTGCTAAGATGGTTCTTGCAAGCATGGAAAAAGTGATGGCTCCCATAAATGAAGTACAGATGCCAGAACGGCCTGGGCAGATTAGGAAGTAAAAAAAATAAAGGCTCAGAGAAAGGAACATGCTAGAATGGATCTATTCCATATGACCAGAAAACCCACCAGATGCACCATTCCTCCTCATGGTGCAGAGGAAGACTTGTGTTTCTCAAGGAAGTAAGGACTGTTCTAGTGAGGGGACAGAACATTCTAGAAGAATCCTTGAGACGCTCAGTGTCTATTGTTATCTACAATCTGAGGCTGATGGCAGAAGGTGCTGTTACTATATCTAGGCTCATAGATAGCAATGAGGATGCGAGGATCCAGGAAAAATAGAGGCCAGGTGGTGCCTCTTAAATATCAGGAAAAAAATAAACTGGGTGAAAGTCTCATAATAATCAGCAGGTTTGGAGTGGTTGCCAGAGGGGCCCCTGTGATGTCCATATACAACATACATACAACGTGTTCCTAGGGAAAGATTCATGAGCTGCCACAAAGATGTTACTTAAACTATATCATCAAAGGAGATTCAAGAATGAGTGAGCCGAAACCTGAGGTAGAACTCATAATAAAACATCATGATCCCATGTCTGGTTTCCAGAACTACATCCGTTCTCAGACACAATTCTCAGAATCTGTCAACCCAACAAGAACTCTGAAACAAATAACAGTGTGTAGAGACCTTCCCACCCTCCCCCAGATGGCTCCCAGCCATTTACTCAGACCACCAGATACCAGGAAAGGAGAAATGCCTATTCTGAGGATGATTTGGCACAAGTCCCGACGTGATTATGTACTGAGCATGTCCAAGGAACGATTATACCCTCCCTTGTTAGATAAGGGATGTGTGAAGGCACATATAATTGAAGTCCTGGACCAATACCATGCCACAGTGGGTCCAATAGTTCCCTAGAACTACCTGGTAGTCATTTCCCCAATTGCCAAATGATAATTACAATGGACATAGTTTATGGTTAGGATAACTCTCACATTGGTTTTTTGCCCTCTAGAGGACCAGTAAAGGCCAAGTGCAAACTCCTGAATCTGCAACCTCAGGCCAAAATGGCAAATCAAAAACAAGATTGCATCCCAGCAAGAATGGCATGGATTAGGGCTACCCTCAGAATCACAAAGAATGCAAGGGTGGCAGTTCTCATCATAATTCTCATTTAATTCATCAGTTAGGTCCTTGGAAGTACCGTTTCGATTGTGGCGGGTAAGAGCGGACGATCACAAGCCCAACCAAGGAGTAGCTTCAATTGCAACTTCAGTGCTGGGTGTGCTATCTGTATTAAAGCACATTCAAAGAGTCTCTGGCACATATTTAAAGTTATTGATCTGGCAAATGTGTTCTTTTTAATCCTCACCAGAAGGGACAATCAGAAATAATGCATATTCACTTGGATTGGGCAACGTATATATTCAGTTTTGCCTCTGTGCCATGTAAATTCACCTAATTTCTGCCACAACACAGTCTAAAGGGACACTGGTGATCTGTATATTCCCCTGAATATAGATTTATTGCACCTGATGAGCAAGAGGTCACAAGTACTCTGGATGCCTTGGAAACACATGCATTCCAGAGAGTGAGAGATTAACTTTTGAAAGACCGAAGTATCCACTACGTTGATAAAATTCTTAGAGTTCAGTGATCTGAAACATTCTAGGACCTCTTTTCTAAATTAAAAGGTGAGTTATGGAACCTTGGGTCCTCTGCCTATACAAGAGACGTAGAGGGACTGTTGGTCTATTCAGCCCTGGAGTAAGCATGCTGCTCTGACCTATGTGTCTGGTGTTGGGGAAAGCCAACAGATGTGTGGGGGGCCCAGAATCACAGAGGGGTTTGATAGCAGGCCCAGAATGTTGAACAGCAGCTCTGCTATGTGGGCCATAGAACGAGGCAGAACTCTTTATACTAGAAGTATCTGTATAGACATTGCCACCTGAAACCTCTGGCAAACTCCACTAGGAAAATGCATTGTTCACCCCTAGGTTTTTGGAGAAAGGTGGCTGAGGAAGGTCATTGAAAAGACACGGCCACCAGGAGACCTGGGAGCTGGGCCTGGGCAATCAGAGGCTCCTCCCTGTCCTTGCAATGTGGGTTCTGTTTCCTCTCCCACCCTCAGAGGCGCCTCCAAAGACAGAGCCTTGAGATAGTGCTGTGGTATTGAGAACACCTGCAGGGTGTATGTGACAGAACCCAGTTAAAACCTCTGCATAAACTGAAAATTTGGTCAGTGGGTGGGTGAAGGAGTTCACTCACCTTGCTGTTGTCCCAAGACAAGTCCTGTCGGTAAGTTCCCTCTGCTTCGTAAAACTGCCACCTCCCAACCTGGCCTGCCTCTTTCTTTGGTTTCTCCCTGCTCTCTGAATATGCGGTTGGGTTTCAGATTATACTCGGGAAGCTCCCAAGGAGGGAGGCTCCCAAGGAGCTTCCCGAGTATAAAAACAAACAAACGATTCGTAAGCCAGTCAGGAGACTGAAGGAATGGGCCTTGGGAACGAGTCAGCGGTGGATGAAATCCTGGGTTGACCATCGAACTCTCTGTGTGGAGGCATGGCCCATACAAGTCTCTCTCTCTCTCTCTCTTTTTTTTTAAGATTTATTTATTTACTTTAGAGAGGGCGGCAGGGGCAGAGGGAAAGGGAGAGAGAATCTTAAGCAGACTCTGTGCTGAGTGAACGTGGAGCCCGACGCAGGGCTGATCCCAAGACCCTGAGATCAGGACCTGAGCAGAAACCAAGAGTTGGTGGCTCAACCAACTGTGCCCCCCAGGTGTCCCCCATACAAGCCTCTTAAGTAAATTCCCTAGCCTTGGGAAAGGGGCATCCATACGGGAAAACCTGGGTTAGCCAGCTACCTATATGTGGGTAAGGGTCAGATGCTTGTGGATTGCCACATGAGTATAGGGACACCCTGAAAATGCTGGCTGCTTCAAGGGACTTGTTTGGGAAACTATGCACACTGTAGCAAAGAAAGGAAATGCATGGTGGCTGCTGTGGGCTGACCTCTACTTTGGCCACCAATGCCCAACTAGAAGCTGAAGCTCTAGTTAGAAAGTTAGAAAATCTGAGGTTGGAGAAGCACATGAGAGTGTCCACTACTCTGCTGGTTTCAGGGCTGGCATACAAGGTGGGAAAACAAGATAATTAGTTAGAGTCCTTCGCGTGCTATTTGCTAGGAAGGCGCAGGCTGCCTCCAGTTAAGGCTTGTGACAAAGCCTGATTAGGATGCTAGTGGGTGGAATCCCTGAGCAAGTGAAGAGGATAAAGATGTTATAGTAATTGATGAAAAAATAGACAAAATGTCCCATGCCTCCTGACCCCTCATACAAAGAAAAACTTTCAATAGGAATTAGCCCTAACTTCCAGTACAAAACTTGCATTCTTGCTCTGTCCCTTAAAGTGGTAGGTCTTCTCCTGTCTTTGAAATGGAAACACCCCAGGAGATAATCAAAAGATTGGCAGCAGAGATGGTAGGAAAAAAAAAAAAAAGAGGGCGCATGTGGAGAGGCTTTTTAAAATATAGACTACTATAGACGTTTCCCTTGTCAACTGTATTACAATGAACTCTCATCAGACCTTTAATCATGGCCATTTTGCCATCTTTTGTCATCTGCAGAAGGTTACTGTTTTACTCTGATGACTTGGCAAAAAAGTGTTCCTGCAAAAGTGCTTCCTCCTAAGGGGATTCATGAAAAGAATTTGACAAGTACAGGTTTCTGAGAACTAAGATCAATTTGCTTCCTGTGGGAGGGACAATAGCGAACTTTTCAAGTGCTCCCCCAAGCTACCTGCATAGCCCAGCGGTATGTGTAAGCTGGTAGCTGGGGGTCCTGTCTTTGTCCCCCTTCTGCAAGTCAGTAACAGGGGCCCATTACATTGATGATATAATGTTAACATGTGAAGATTTGCCTCCACATTGGGACACCTACAAGCTTTCTGGAGCTGCAAAGGAAAGGACGGACAATGAACCCAGAGGAAATTTAAGGCTTAGGCACTGCTGTAAGGTTTTGGGTGTCATCTTGTCGAGTAAGACTCATGTTGTCCCTAAAGCTATGATTGATGATAAGGTGTGGGACTATTCAACCCCTAAGGATGTGAAAGAGGTACACATCTTTCTAGGGATTTAGGGGTTTTGGAGGACTTTTATCCACCTGGCCTAGTGCTTCTATCCCTAATGCTCCTTGGTAAAAAAAGGGCTCATGTGGGACAGAGGATCAGAGCAGGAAGCTGCCTTTGAGAAGCAAAAATACGAGTGAAGCAGACTAAAACTCTGGGTATCTTCTAAGCAAGGGTACTGATTCAGGGAGACTGGGTCCCAGGACCCAGAGCGGATTCCTGCAGGATGGGCCGAGAGGGTCCTTGACTTCCCACAGGATAGAAATTAAATGTCAGCCAAAGAAAGGGAAAGCAAAGTTCACTGGAGAGCATGAATGACAGACAGAGTATAGCAGATAGAGTCTCTGGAATACTCGGAAAGGAGTGTGAATCTCATCATTGCTTGGAGTTAGGAGTTTGTATTAGAAAAGGGTCTAGGGTCTGTGTTCCTTTAGGAATCCAGGGTAGGGTCCAAACAAAGGTGAGTGGCAGGGGAACAATGGATGTTATTCCATAAATCACCGAAGGTAGGCGGTGTTGATGCCAGTGTCAGTCAAAGGTTTGTTCCAAACTAATGTCCTAGAACGTGTTTGGGATCCTGTTATCAGGTGTTTGGGGCCTAGGACAAAACTCAGGAAAGATTGGATTTCTCGCTTCCCCCTTGCAGTGGGAATCTAGCTTCCTTAGCTTATTCAGAAATGGGGCCTAGCAGAGACACAGCAGAGATCAGGCTTTCTAAATGGAGTCCCTTCAGCTTCCCTATCCAACCCCTAAGAATGTAAAAGAGGGATTTGGGAAGACTTTTATTCCCGACCTGGCGTGCCGCTCCTGCCCCCTTATGCTGCCTGCTAAAGAAAGAACACTGGGGTGGGGGGGGGGGACTGGGAATCAGAGCCCCAAGCTGAACTTGAGAAGCAAAAATACTAGTGAAATTCTAGGCATCTCCTAAGCAGGGCTACCATTTGAGGTGGATGTGTCTGTGACTCGGGAATGTATGGGTCAGGCACTGCGGCAGGGACAACCAAAGGGAAGAATTCCTCTAGGATTTTGAGCCCAGCTCTGGAAGGTGGCAGAAACCTGATATACACCCCCCTGCACCCCCCACAACAACGGCTCCTAGCTGTGTACATAGCCCTCCTCCCGGTAAAGCCTCTCACACAGCAGCCAGTGGGATAAACTCAGAGCAATCGGGCTGGTGAGCCTTGGCCACTAGCCTTTGTAATGACAGGCTGTTCTAAAGAGATTAACCAACCCTATGGCTTGCACAATGGGAAGCCAAGGGGTGGATGGTCATAAATAAGCCTTCCTTGGGACGGGATATGTGAAAATATATTTGGGTCTGTCTTCAAGAGCCTGAGACAGACCTTATTGTTTTTGATACCCCAGCTCCTAATCCACTGACAACCCCTGGCAATCAAGAATCTGATGCCCTAGCTTGGCTACAAGCTTTAGCAACTGACCCTTCGGTAGATATAGCAGATTGAGTACATAAAAAAGAATGGCTAGCACGGTGCCTGGGGACGCTGGCATATTGTCAGATTGCCCTTCAAGTACAATGACTTGGTTAACGCAGTAACATGTCCTGTGTGTTCTGTACAATGACCAAGGCAACTGTCAGAGGAGTCTGGGGCCATCCACCGGAGTTCTCAACCAGTAAGAGAGTGGCACATTGATTATATTGGTCCTTTCCTTTTGAATGAGTGTTCTAAGTATGCCTTGGTTTGTTGGATGCTGCATCAGGCCTAATCCAGGCTTTCTATTGTCGCCGTACAACCCAAGCTGCAACTATTAAGGGATTAAAGAAATGAGTACCATGTACAGATACCTTCGTTGAAGAGACAGTGATTGGGGGGTCACATTTCAAAGGTCATGATGTGCACTGGGCAAAAGAACATGACATGACAGTGAATGAAGGTCCCATCTACCCTACCACCCACAAGAGGCAAGGTTGGTAGAAAGGAAAAATGGAATGTTAAAGCAACAGATAAAATTGTTAGCAGATAAAACCACCTTGGCTGGATAGACTAAAGTACTGTCCCAGGCTTTAATACATTGTTGTTGTTGTTGTTGTTTTAACTATGATTATCTTTTTTTTTAAGTTTGTTTTTTAAATTCCAGTATAATTAACATACAATGTTATATTAATTTCAAGTATACAATCTAGTGATTCAAAAATTCTATACATGACTCAGCACTCATCACAAGTGTACTCTTAATCCCCTTCATCTATTTCACCCAGGCTTTAATACATGTAAATGACCAACCAGTAGGGCCTGTTGCCCCATATGCTAGATGGGCAACCCCTGCTGATGCACCCACCACCATAAATGTATGGAAGTTGTGGGAAACAGTCATTGCCCCAACTCTCACCACGATTCAACATGCTAAGCTGCTGAGAACACCAAGCCTCATCATGCCTGGGAAAAGATAGCTCCTGGAATTTACAATAGGATGTCCCACTGAGCTGGGTGAGTTACTTCATACCCCCGGGTCAGGAGGGGCTACTCAATCTCCACTGGGATCCCAGGATCTTATTGCAAATTGGGCTAAAATACGCTACACCTGGAATGGAACACACACCATTGAAAGAGGGGAGAAGGTGCGGGTCCTGATTGGGGATATCTTGCCCCAGGGCATCCCCTTGCACGTGAAAGTGCTGCCTCCTTCAGCCAACATGTATGTACAACCAGGTCACGTTCCTAAAGCTGCAACCTCTTTTTCCTCAAGGCCACAAGGGCACATTCTGTTTTTCCACTGGTATGCTCATTTGGCCACTATCTTTGTTCCCTCCGTTGGCTCGAAGGATGTAATAACACATACAAAAGCCCTTCCTGATTGACTCAGCAAGCCTTCAATGATAGCCAACAAAGCCTGTCCTCACTAAACACTGAAATGTCTCTGAGAATAGCTGTCCTCTGAAATAGGATGGCCTTAGACATTATTATTGCCTCACAAGGAGGCACCTACACTGTTTTCTAAACAGAATATGTGTTCATACTTGATGAGTCTACTAATGCATCATCCTTATTAAATCATGTAGGGACACAAGTGAACACTCTGAATGATCTGATGCCCAGCTTAAGGGACTGGATAATCAGTGGTTCAGATCATGGGCTCTTGAAGAAAAAGTTGTCACTGATTTTGGAATCATTGTCTTAACCTGTGTTCTTTTGTACATGTGTCTATTTTGTTGCTGTGACCTCTGCCTCTAATGGAGCTAGATAGCCACAGAAGGAGCCACCTCCATGCTAGTGAAACCCCTTGCTGACTTGGGAGCGCCAACTGCAGGAGAGAGGGGTAGTGAGATTGTAAGAGCCAGTCACAAGTGGTAGAATGTTGGGGGAGGTCATCGAAAAGACATGTCTACCTGTTGACTTAAAAGCTGGACCTGGGCAATCAGAGGCTTGTCACTCCCTCCCCTATCCTTGCAATGTGGATTCTGCTTGCCTTTCTCCCTCCCAGAAGCTCCTCCAAGGACATAGGCTAGAGAGAGTGATGTGGTATTGAGAACACCTACCTGTTCAGTATGTATGGCTGATCCCAGATAAGACCTCTACATAAACTTTTAAGATTTGGTGGGCACATTCAGGGATCCACTTGTCTTGCTGCTGCCCAAGACAAGCCTTATATGTAAGTTCCCTTTCCTTTTGAAAACTGACACCTACCAACCTGGAATGGGCTGCCTTGGTCTCTCTCTGCCCTCTGAGTACAGGGGCCAGTGATAGATTACACCTGGGAAGCTCCCAAGAGGGTTGCAAACCCACAAGGTCCAGGCCAAATACACAAGGGAAATATGTGTCATCCAATAGCAGCCCCTTACATGCTACTAGGTCCTGAGAGAGACAAAGCATGTAACCATGGGTTAACAATCAACTATATGGCCATTACTGCTCATTATAGGTTGGACATTTTAAGATCCACCAAGTCAAAAGACATAAACATCAGTGAACTGTCAGAAACATTGTAAAGTATATGTGGCATATCTGGGATCAAACTCTAAAAATTTAGAGGGAACAAAACTTCACAAGGAATTCACAGCACTCACCATAGTACCATAGTGCTGTGAATTGTGTAAGACTGATGAATCACAGACCTGTACTGCTGAAACAAATAATACATTATATGTTAATAAAAAAAAAGAGCTATGGTAAAAATCTCAATAGAAAATTAAAACAGAATACAAAAATATTTGAGTCATATGAGAAAAGATCGGAAAGGGAAGATGAAAAACAGATAACAAATAAAATGGTGATTTAAGTACCAAAAACGAAAACAAAAACAAAAACAAAAAAACTTCACAAGGAAGTAACCCAGACTCTCATATCGCCTACCACTCATGGCTATTACATGGTGTTGTGTCCCCGACAGGCACATATTTGTCCAAGAATCAAGGGTTGGTGTTCCAGCTCATGATTATGTCCAGGTACCCATTTCTAATTTGGGGAATTCATGCTTTCCATTCTTGCTTAGGTATCTTTGAGCCAAGAAGTTCTATTCCCAGAGGAAAGAATGCTTCCAACATGCAACATAGTTAAGATTGCAACTAAATTTAAGGTTCTAGACAAACCGTAAGAGACTTTTTTTTTTTAAAGATTTTATTTATTTATTTGAGAGAGAGAGAGCACGAGCAGAGGGGAGAAGCAGAGGGAGAGGGAGAGTGAGAGAGGGAGAAGCAGGCTCCCTGCTGAGCAGGGAGCACCATATAGGACTCGATCCCAGGGTCCTGGGATCATAACCTCAGCGGAAGGCAGACACTTAACCAACTGAGCCACCCAGGTGCTCCACCTCAAGAGACTCTTAATCATAGGAAACTAACTGAGGGTTACTGGTGGGGAGTGGGGTGGGGGAATGGGGTAACTGGGTGGTGGACATCAAGGAGGGTACATGATGAATGGATACTGGGTATTATATAAGACTGATGGATCACTGAACTCTACCTCTGAAACTAATAATACATTATATGTTAATTAACTAAATTAAATAAAAAATAATAAAATAAAAGATAAAAGCTGGAAAAAAATAAATTTGAAGTTCTGTGTAACCCTGGTAACTTTGGGTTCTTTGTGCCAGTACGTCAGCAGGCAAAGTTATGATCCTGCCAGAGATATCTGACTCCATTTTATCAAACAGTAGGGATGCATCTACTTAATGAATGTGTTCCATCTATATCCTGGGGCATCTCTTGCTGCTCACTTGTCCAGCATATTTTCAGCAACCTTGAATTGACAAGAGTATAGTGATCACCTAGTCTAGTAGATGTGGTGACCAAAAGGGGAAGGGGTATTTGTAATAGAAGGTGGAAGAAGAAGATGAAAATCAGGAACCAGTCTGGGTGGCTGTAGATGACAATGAAATGGAAAATTAATCCATACATTTAACATTTGGATACCAAATCTCATTTATTGGTAGTTGAAAATAAATTAAGAATACGGAGTTATGTTTGCATAAAGCAGAAATAGATATATTTCAAATATCTCTTTGTCATTTCTCATTTGAGTTTCTATAGATATATTATATGGTCCCTATCCAGATTATTTGCTTCCACTTTGACTTAATTGTCACGGTTTTAAACTGTGTCTCTTCAGGTAATTAATCATAATAGTCATTTGTTCGTTTAGTGACTAAGGTAAACTCTGTAGTTGCATCTGTTGATGTTATAAAATAAACTTCTGGATTTTATTTATTCACTATCCTATTTCACTACTGAACTCTAGTAATTATAGTTCAATAATCTGAAGTTAAATGTAATGAGAATATGTTTTGTGGAAATTATAATTTAATAGAAAAAATACTGAGAACCTTATTACTAAAATAAGGGCCTCGTTATCTAAAACAGTGATAACTAGAACAAATTTATTATTTTTTTTCCTGAGACGAGACATGGACATTTGAACATTTCCTTTTCTTGATATGAACATAATTTAATGTGGAGGTATAGTTTGCATGTCATTCCTTCATGTAATGAATTTGTCTTTTGTTTAAAATTTCAAAAGGAGTTTCTAGAGAGAATATAATTAAAATAGTGGCAATCATTCCAATCAAAAATTATGTTGGTTTCAATTATCTACATTTGAGTCCCTACATCTAAAGGGACTCAATTCTCTAATTTTATGTGAAATACAATGGTAAATTGTCTAGGAAGAATAGGGAATAATGAGGTAGCATGCTATGATGCTATTTATTATCAAGAGGTCCCCATCTTCCCTATCCATAACCCAGAACTGCATCCTCTGGACTCCCTCCAATGCTTGGCTTCCTGTTGGATTTAGCTGATGAAAGCTAAAAATAACAATAATATTTTAAAATAAAGATTTGGTTCCTAGAATAATTCTGCTGTGGTCAGAGAGTAAATTTTAGATTATTTCAGTCCTTTGAATTTGTTGAGATTTGATTTGTTTTCAAATCTCAACTGTCAATTAAGATAAATGGTCCATACTCCATAGGCATTTGAAAAGAATGTTTGTTCTACATTTGTTAATGGGCAGTCTTATTAATTTAATCATGGGTCAAAAGAGACAAGAAGGGATTTTCTAGCCATGCCATCGATGTAAAGTGTTGTAACCTTACCAAGTGATATTGGGAGTAATGTTTAGAGCTTTTGTCTGTGTTTCTAGAAATACATTAACAAGTTAGAAAATATGCAGGAAGGAGGATGGTATGTGAAGCTCTACAAAACTGTGTACTTTCTCTTCTTATACATATATCATGACAGTTAAGTGTCTGTTTCCCTTATGTGTTTTTTTATTGTCTTTTATATGTGTGGATAATATAATTGTATAGCTCTTTTGAGGTTTTCACAAATACTATTGGCTGAATAACAGAGTGACAGTATTATATATCTAGATACATTTTTACCTTCTAAAAAACATACACTTCAGAAATTGGATTATAAATTCCAAAATATTTGTATTACCATTTTTAAAATTTATATCTACCCAATCATTTCAACTAAAAAATGCATACTTTACTATATTTTTATATTTTTCTTTCATATACACCTGATTGCTGAAGACTCACTTTTTAAACATGAATTATCTTTGTCAGTTTCAAATTATAAAAAGCGGAGATTATTTTAAAATGGAAGTCTGTAACACATACACCTTTAAGATAGATGACAACTCTTCATGTGTAGAGTGTTATTCTAAAATACTTTTCAATGAATATTAAAATTTAAAATATTATGCAAGAAAGTAAGAAAACAGTAGAGACTGCAGTATTCTTTATTAACATGGTGAGGGTCTCCCAGCCAGATAAATCTCTTTTGCTCCATAGATCAGAAGTCAGATGCCTGGGTTTGAAATTCAGGTATTTTAAACAGAGAAAATATTAGTTTATGTCAAATTCACAACATTTAATCTGATTTTGTTCTTCTCAGAAAGGAAAATCCTTAATGATTAGGTATTTCAATTTATTGAGTTAAGAGAATCAATTAAAAAAAACATAGAAATGCCTTTAGGTACTTTAGTTTTTAATTTATCTGTCAAAAATAAATTTCATTATAATGAAGGAATCAAATGTATGAAGAAATATGTTTTATATGGAAATAAGGGTGTTACATTGCAAATATTGAGCTTTCTGTTGATACATTCAGAATACAAATTTTCTTGTGGCAGCATTTTGAGGCAATTATCTAGGATTTACTAGATGCAATAACAGTTGTATCAAAGTATACAGGGAGACATCCATAAAATCATGAAGTCTGTATTATGACAAGGATTCATGTCTTTAGATGGTCAGTAGGATATGAAAATTTTTGATAGCACAGTAAAACTTCCATGTGCAATTTCAGCTACATGTGTAGAACACCATGAAACAAAAATAATTAAGAGGTAGGAGATTAAACAAAAGACAATGTTTTTAAAGGTGTAAAGATCTGAAAGTCCAGGTACCATGGGAAATATTCTCCAAATAAAAATGAAAGTTTTAGTCAATAGTAACTTTCATAGCAACATATGCCCAATATTAATATTTAGTCTCTTGAAACAAAGCCCCTACTGTGTTTCCCTAACAACAAAGCAGCTATTTCCAAGTGGTAGTCACATTTTTGTTATGAAAATAAAACACCAAGATTTTTTTTTTTTAAGAGAGAGTGTATGTGAGATGGGGGAGGGGCAGAGGGAGAGGGAGAGAGAATCTTAAGCAGGCTCCATGTCCAGCACAGAGACTGACGCAGGGCTCTGTCTCACCACCCTGAGATCATTGACCTGAGTCGAAATCAAGAGTCAGACACGTAACAGACTGAGCCACCCAGGGGCCCCAAAACACCAAGATATCTGAGTGATTTCTTATTAAAGTTGCCCAATAAACATCTCGCTGCTTTGCTTTGTGGTATTTTGAGTATTACTATTTTAAAATCTGATCTTGAATTGTAAAAAAATCCGTGGATATGAAATTATTGAGAGTAAGAAGGAGAAAAGCAGACTAGAACTCTATCACACTACATTATGAGCCTCGTCTCTGTCAATAAACTCATGCACCAAAACGTATGGTTAAATCTGTGAACAGAAATTCTATTCATCACGCTTATTTTCAACTCTATCTTCTTAATCAACAATCGGGATGGATGTGACACAATCAGAACATTGTGAGGCCACAATCATGATGTATTAAGTCTCCTGGAATATATTCTGGGAAATAATATGGTTGATACAACCTCAGATCCTGAAAATTAATTTAGTTAGACTTGCTTTTTATCTGACTTATTTATATCACATTGCATCATTTAGAACATTTTAGGATTAATGCTCAACACCATGATTGGCTGAAGATTTATACCCCTGCTTCCTGAAACTCCATCTTATTGCCTAAGATGAATGCAGTGAATAAAGAACAGAAATCATTCACATTTATGGGAAGCCATCAAAATGCAAAGATAAGACTCCTGGCTTGAGAATCAGAAATCTCTTTCAGGTTTGGCCCTAAAAAACCTTTTTTTCAGTCTACACAAACACAAACTTCCTCATCCCCACTTTTTTTACTTTTTTGGTGGGATAAGGAGCACAGCCATAGAATTAATGCCTATTTACCTCCAACAAAATATATATCATCTCAGAATAATTGTAGTCAGGTAATCATATTAATATGAATACAAAATTTATTAAATCAATTCCCAAAACTGAGTATGGTCATAATGAAAATTGTTAGAATTTTCTATAAGAATTAGGCATGTAGGGGCGCCTGGGTGGCTCAGTCATTAGGTGTCTGCCTTCAACTCAGGTCATGATCCCGAGGTCCTGGGATGGAGCCCCGCATCGGGCTCCCTGCTCTGCAGGAAGCCTGCTTCTCCCTCTCCCACTCCCCCTGCTCAGGTATTCCCTCTCTCGCTGTGTCTCTCTCTGTCAAATAAATAAATAAAAATCTTAAAAAAAAAAAGAATTAGGTATGTGTAGTCTTCTTCAACTTCCCCATTCTAATGCAGGTAGTCAATTTACATTCTTAACAAAAGCTAAACTAGTAAAGTGGAGATCATTTAAACGTTATTAAAACTACACAAAGGGGCGCCTGGCATCTCAGGTCATGATCTTAGGGTCCTGGGATGGAGTCCTGAGTCAGACTCTCCAGTCAGTGAGGAATCTGCTTGTCCCTCTACCCTTCCCCCAGCCCACGTTCCGTCTCTCTCTTTCTCTCTCAAAGAAAAAAAAAAAAAACCTTAAAAAAATAAGATGGTTTAAAAAAATAATAAAGCTACACACAATATCCATTTTGTATGCATAATGAGGGCAGAGTTGTATTTTGAAATCATTTTTCCTTTACATTTCTCTTTATAAAATTAATTGAAAAGATAGGTAATATGATTTCTCCAACTGTGTTGATTGTTGTTTTACAAAATTGTTTTAGCAATTGTAGTTTCCTTGCTATTCTATATAAATTCTGGAATCAGCTTGTCCATATCAATAATAAAGCCTCTACAGTAATATTTTTTAGATTTATATCTAAGTATTTCATTTTTGGAGCTATTTTAAATTACGTTTTTAAATTCTTTTGTTTCCAACTGTACATTGCAAAAATACACAAACACTTGATTTTTGTTTGTTAGTCTTGTATGCTAAGACCTTTGATAAACTGACTTAGTAGTTTTAGGAGGTTTTGCTTTGTTTTCCAGAATCCTTGAAAATTTTACATAGACAGTTATGGCATCTGTGAACTGGGAAGTTTTATTTCTGCCTTTCCAAGCCGTATGTATTTTATTCCTTTTTCTTGATTTATTGCACTGGTTAGAACCTCTGGTAAAGGTTAAATGAAAGTTATAAGAAATCCTTGTCTTGTTCTTCATCATAGGAAGAAAGTTTTCAGTCTTTCACTATAATTATGATGTTACCTGTATGTTTTCTATAGATTTCCTTAATCGGGTTGAGGAAGTTCTTTCTCATCTATTCCTGGCTTGACGATTTTTTTTTTTTAGCGTGAAAGAATACTCATATTTTCAAATATGTTTTCTGCAACAACTGATATAATTTTTTCCACTCTCTTGACTACTAATAGGTGATTACATTGACTAATTTTTGGATATTGGACCAGCTATGCATTTCTGGAATAAACATTACTTGGTTGTAGTGAATTATTCTTTTTAATATGTTTGATTTGATTTGCTAATATTTTGTTATAGATTTTTATATCTCTGTTCCTGAAGAATATTGTTCTGCACTTTCCCCTTTATATGCTTTGTAAATGTCTCATTATATTATCAGGATCATAGTTAGTTAAATGAGTTGGAAAGTATTCTCTCCTCTTCTATTTTCTTGAAGAGATTGTATAGAACTGATGTTTCTTTTTCAATGGTTTGAAATAAATTGCCAGTGAAACCACTGGGGCCTAGAGATTTTTTATTCTAGAAGATTTTAGACAATAAATTCATACTTCCTTAATAGTTATAGAATATTCAAATTATCTATTTCATCTAGGGTAAATATTGGTAGCCTGTAACTTTCAAAAATTGGCCTGTATTCTCTAAATTGTTTAATTCCTTTGCAAGAAGTTGTTCATAATATTCTCTTGTTATCTTTTAACACCTGCAGGGTCTGCGGTGATAACCAGTCTTTTATTGTGGTTATTAGTAATTTGTTTGTGTCTCTCTCCTTTTCTGTCATTGTTTTGATCTGTTTGTTTGCTTGTTTAATTTTGCTTTTGTCTTAGAAACTCGAAAAGATAGAGAGAAAGGGTGTGTAAGAAGAAAGGCCTCCATCCTTCCCCCAGCCTACTCTCCCCAGAGGCAGGTGTCCTGACCAGCTCCTACCGCCACCCATTTTCAAACTCATATGTCAATAAAAGGCCAGGTTTGGGTTTTTTCTTTTAGTAACTGGAATCATGCTGTATGTATTGTTCCTAGCCCAGCACACTCCTTTGATCCATTACATATTCTACAGAATTAGTGTCACCGTTTGGGGTATTTCATTCTGCTGTTATAATTAGGTCCACTTTTGTGTGCAAATTTGAGTACAAGGGGTGGAATTTGAGGGGGAGACTCTCAGTTTGGGTCCCTGCTGACCTGAGGTGAAGGCATGTTTATAGCTATTTTGAATAATATGCCAAGGATATTCTTGCACAAGTATTTTTAAGGACAACTGTTTTCAATTTTACTGGTTATGTCCCTAGGAATAGACTTACTCTATCATACGGTAGATGTATTTTTTATTACATTTGCAGTGAGCAATCAAGGGATGAGATAATGTCTCTTTTCTGGGACAAAAAGCAGGTGTGTTTACTGCTTTCTATAAAAACAGTGGCTTCCCTGAGCTTAGAGTGTCTCAGCTGCTATACAAACCTAGAACATACACAGCTTCTATTTGGGTCCCTTTGTCATCTTCTGGGACTTGGGAGGCAGGAGACATTGATGTGTATGTTCTGATGTTCATGCTATTTGTTGATCTTTGAGTCACACGGCCCTTCATCTCTCAACCAGAAATCTCGGGCTTTCTGTCAGCATCTGTGAAACAGTTATAAGCTAAAATTAGCTAATTCATTTAGTTTGTAAGAAGGTAAAATCAAATCTGAGCCCTGGACAACAGAAAACCATATTGTAAAATTTGAAAGTCCAAACTTTTTAAAAAAATATTTTTAAGAATAAATAATGTAGTTATTACCTTTCTAAAGATATCTGAGCAATCAGACTCTCCTTGGATACTTTCCTTCTATAGTTACTATTTTTGTATGAGTCTCAGCAATGTAGGAAAACTTTGTGATGACCATTTTCTGGGTAAGAAAGCAGTTCAATGGACCACCTGTAGCCTGAATATATACCTTAGAGCATACTTAGAAGTTGAAGCTAAGTTGATAAGGCATTCAATATCTCTACTACTTACTTTGTCATATAATGTTGTTTATCTCTTTTAGTAACTTCTGTTTCTTTTTTTCCAAAAGAGGCACATATGTGACTAATACATCAGCAAATCCATTGAGTTTATTAATATAATTACAGCCTCATGTAAGTTTTATATATGCTTCGTAACTCCAGGTTATTTTTTTTAAAGATTTTATTTATTTATTTGACAGAGAGAGACACAGTGAGAGAGGGAACACAAGCAGGGGGAGTGGGAGAGGGAGAAGCAGGCTTCCCGCGGAGCAGAGAGCCCAATGCGGGGCTCGATCCCAGGACCCTGGGACCACGACCTGAGCCGAAGGCAGACACTTAACAACTGAGCCACCCAGTGCCCTGATTCCGGTTATTTTGTGATAACAAGTTTAACTAATCATAATCCTGCAACACAAAGTATGGTTGCCAAGTGGAAATCATAAGTGATGTTTAAATGATTTCTACAAATCTTAAGCATGATTTGACAGAAAAATAAAAAGAAAAATTTGTTTCTTCCTTTGCTGCTTGAAATATGGCATGGCTAGTAGCATTCTGAATGCAGACAGAATTTAGTTAAAAACATCAACCATAAAATCATTACAGCAAAGAGAGTTGATGGAGAGGATTATATAAAAAAAAAAAACATTGTATTAGATTACACAAGGCAATCATTTTTATTGTGAAAATTAAATATTTTAATATATTGATTAAAATAATTCTTAAACATGTTAATAAATATTTTAACGCACATCTATTAAATATTATACGTAAATTACTGAGGGGAGAATTTAACTCTAAATGAAATTACTTTGGTTGAGAAATATCATTATTTTGAATATAGACTAAAATAAAGAGTAATTTTTCAGTTAATTCTAAAAAAGTTGACTCCTTTTAGAAAAGTCTTCTTTTGGAGCGCCTGGATGGCTCAGTCGTTAACCGTCTGCCTTCGGCTCAGGTCATGGTCCCAGGGTCCTGGGATCGAGCCCCACATCAGGTTCCCCGCTCAGCAGGAAGCCTGCTTCTCCCTCTCCCACTCCCCCTGCTTGTGTTCCCTTTCTCGCTGTGTCTCTCTGTCAAATAAATAAATTGAAAAAAGAATCTTTTAAAAAAAGTCTTATTTTTCAACTTAATAGAAGTTTATTAAATTGAGTTTATTTTTTTAAAGACCAGAAGTAAACTTTAATTTGTGTTTGAGTAGGCCTCATCATCTGCTAATTTACAAATATGATGGTATGTATGCCCACCCACTCTAGTCAGAAGTTTATTGTTCTGTAGGAACTCCATCAGAATAAGAGCTTTACCACTAAAGGTCACTTTATGTTAAGATACAGGCTGATGCTTATACATGATCATTTGAAACTTCAAAATAAAGGGTAATATCATTTATTTTTCTCATGGATAATTTCTCCACTATGTTTTATATACTTAGCTCAGAGTGACTCTGAAGTCAAAAATATTCCAGTAAGAAATCAATGTAGAGATTTTTCTGTAAATAAAGGTTCTTTGTGACTTGAAATTGTCCCATAAAACAAAAATTTGTAAGGATATTACCTGTCCTGTGAGTTTATATGAGATAGTTTATATACCAAATGTGAATGTCATTTTTACCTATATGCATAGCTTGCAAAACTTTTTTTCAAAAATAAGATTTTTAAAAATCAAGATTGCCTCCAGATCATGTATCATACTTCATTTCTATCAGTCAAAGATACAGACGTATTGACTGACAACATTGAACTTGTTCATTCACCCAGTGGGCTTTCCATAATATTTACCTCGATAGAAAACTATGGGAAAAAAATAGAAATGAACCATCTTAAGTGAGTTGCTCTAATGTACTGTGAGTGTCCATAAATCATGGCTAGTAAAATTCTTTCAACCTGTGTTAATTTCAGAGGTCATGAATTAACTGACTTTTGGTATTAGAATATATAAGTTTTAAGATCAGTCCCAACACATGGGAATTATGGGTACTATACAAAAAATATTCAACAGAAAGCCTTAGGCTTCAAGATTCAGGAATGTTAGAATTTACACTAATGAAGTATATAGCTTCAAGCAAACTTTCAGCCAGCAACTGCAGGACTAGCAGGAATTTTATAGCAGAAGAAACAAGAGGACCAATTCAGATTTATATTGTTGACTCATGGTTAAACTCAGTCTTTTCAAAGAAATATAAAACTGTGACTGGCATATGATATATACTTAATAAATATGTTTAATCAATAAGTAAAACATTATATTAGGAAAACCACATTATTACCTACATACCATTGCCCCACCGCTACCATCTCCATAACCCATTGATCAGGAGCAAATAGATTTCTCCAACAGCTCTGGTGAAATCAGGGCATTGAAAAAGTCCTGCTCTTATTAGAAGTCAAGGAAAACAGGAAAGCAATAACCTCGTAATGCAAGGGTTCATAAATTATAATCCAAAGAATGTCTCTTCTAATGTGTTTTCCTCAAGGGGCAATGAGTAAAACTCTTACCTGAAGAATTATTTGGTGAGGGAGAAGTAATTGTGGGTTCTTACTTAACAATTTTACATAGCTTTCCAACAAGAATTATCAAACTCTCATAACCTCACCAATAAGAGATTAAAAAAGGCAAGCTCAGGGATGAGGGATAAATATTTATCAAATGAAAGTATAAAACTCTGGCATGCAGAAAATATCTTGAACAATAAATTTATAAGAAAAAGTAGGCAACACCATATAAAAATGGACTGGAGACTTGCATAACCATTTCAAAAAAGAAGACACATAAATGTTGACTTTCTGTCATCTGTGTATGTATGTATGTATCTATCTGCAAGCTCATAGTAATCACTGGGATTCCAATACATACTCACCAGAATGGCAAGAGTTAGCAAGACTAACAATACCAAATGACAACAAGGATGAAGAGTAGCTTGAACTTTTGGTGGTACTATAAATTTTGAAAAACTATGATGGTACCAACTAAACTGAATGTAGGCATAACCTATAATCCAACAATTTTAATCACAAGTACATAATTAATAGAAATACCTACAAATGAGTACTGAAAGACATCTGTAAGGTGTTAATAATATAGTAGCCCCAAACTGAAAACAATCCAAATGTTATTTAAAGGTAGGGTAGATAAGTAGTTTTTGGTATATTTTTACAATGGAATATCATATGACAATGAAACAAATATGCTAATAAAGCTCACATCAACATGAAAGAATCTCCAACATAATATTCAGTGAAAAGTCAAACACATAAGATTATGTACTGAAAAAAAAAGATTATGTATTGAATTACTTGATTTATATACAATTTAAAATCTGGCAAAATTAATCTATGGGTTGTTAAACACTAGCATAATAGTGATCTTTTGGAAAGAGGGTGCCAGTGTGATTAGAAGATCTTATGAATTTGTCAAATGAACACTTGTTAATTGTGCCAGATGGTGACTACAGACCACAAGAGAAATTGAAATACAGAAGCTTATTTTTCAAGGGTTCTGTAGGAATTTAAGGGGCCACAGAGAGAGGTTTAGGCAGAGTGTAGACAGAATTGGGAGTAGGGACACATGCCTTTTTTAGGGTCTATGAATGGAGTGCTTTGGGGTTCCCAAGCTAAGGCCATATTGGTCGGTTCAACTCAAAAGAATGGGTTTTGGTAAGCGCTATAGGGGTCTTATCTAGTGGGCACAGAAGGGGAAGGCATTGGGAGGCAGAGGAGACTGTTCACAGGGCTGTTGGAGGTCATACCAGGAACTTACATATACTCGTGACTACAGGCTGCTATCTAAGGCATGCACTTGCTTGAAGGACAGGTGTCAGTGTAAGTTGACTGCAGGCTGCTTAGCCACCCAAAATGGATGCAGAGCAATGCAGTACTACCAGAGAGTAGCTAAGCTATACCCTCGACAGAGGGGTAATAGGAATGATTTCTGTGGTGTTGGTAATGTGCTATTCTTGGTTGGAGGAATGATATTTACATGACCATGTTCACTTGGAGAAAATGTATACAACCATAGTACTTTTCTATACGTATGTCATACGCTGATTTTGTTTAAAATTCCCATGAATTTATGAAATGATTATTATTCAGTATACAAACCTACAGGTTTTTCAGTGCATAAAACACAAAATGCATTTGAAGTGCACATTGTTAGGTTGGTACAAATTGGATACTTTTTTTTCCTGCTTTTATTTTTCATCAGTTGACTGACTCATTCTTATTTTCACTGAAGTCTCCTCAACCTTTGTTTATCGAATAATTTAAATGAGTAAATGTGCCGAGATTAGAGGCAGAATCTTTTTTTTTCCTGTAGAAAAAGAATTAGCAAGTTTTCTGAATATTTGTAATGATCCACAAGGAAGCATGACAACTTCAAAAAAATCTGTGAAACTTGATGCAAGTGGGGGTAGTCTTAAGTCTCTTTTTGCCTTCTTCAAAGTAAACTAGATCTTTGAAAATAAGTATTTGGATCTGTCAGCAAGACACAAAGATGAAGTATGCCTGGAACGCCACTGTCTGCTCAATTTGCAAGGACCCCCTTCAAGTTTTCCTGGTGTGCTGTACGGTGAACTAGGTCATCTCAACACCTCTTTTAAGCAGAATAACTTGAAGAGTTGTGTGAATAACTCCTCAACTCTTTCTAGCTCTGCATCAACATCAGATGAACCAGAATGAACATTCAGCTGGATGCTATGTCCTTAAGATCAGAAAGGCATAAATTTCAATCTAGAGAGAAATGGACTTTTTTTTTTTTTTTTTTTTTTTTTTTGCCAGGGAGAGGGAGGAATTTATCCCAATTCAGAAATGGTGAAGGAAGGCCGCCCCCCCACCTCCACTTCTAGGTTTCAATGAGAGGAACTTTATGTAAGTCTTAATATTCTATTGTCAAAAGGAGAATTGAATAAAACACAGTTGGAAATATTTTGAATTTTTGAATATTAAATATTCAAATTAAAAATTCAAATCTTCAAATACTTGAATACTAAGAAGAGTAACTGGAAATTTTACCTCTAGGTTGGTATGGTGTGATAAATGATTTGCTGGCATTGACTATGGTTGCAGGATGGCCAAATAATCATGTGAAGAGTAAAGCAAAAAACTAAAATAAAAATAAAGCGTTTGATCAAATTCAGTTTTACTTTTCAATTTTGCTAGTAACTTTATTGAATCGAGTAAATTCAGCCAAAATCAGAGAACCCCCACATGTACTTTGATCATCTAACCGACTTTAGAGTTCCCATATTTTTCATGAAACTTTAATTCTTTGAAATATCCTCTCTCTCACACGCACACACTGTTTTGCACACACTCTCACACACAACTTACAAACACATGCTTACATTTGAATGCACACCCATGGACATTCACCCAGTTTTCCTAATGGAGTAGGCCCAGGGCAGGCCTTCTATACTCTTTCCTTTTGAGACAGTGTATATTACTGATGGTACATATCCACAGACTGGAGGCAGTTACATTCAGCCTAGTACAGCTGTCAGGTGATTCAACAGGTGTTGTGTCCGCTCATCAATATATATTGTGGGTAACATGGTTGGTGTCATTAACGACGTTACTTGTAACCTGAATATTCCTTTCAGATCCAAGAAATGTCAATTGCTAAAGGCAGTTTTAGAAACCATAGAAAGTAGTTAAACTGGAGTTTATGGGTGATGTGGTAGGGGTATAATAAAATCTGTAGGGTCCTCCTGAGTTAATATAACTTTTCAGAACTTATCCTATATAGGCAGAACAGCACATCTACTTACCCGGCTTGAAAAATCATCTTCAGAGAGTATCTTCAGGCCTGGCAACTCCTCTTATGCTTTGCTGGACATTTATGCTTTTTTCATAGTAAACTCTGTTATAAAATTTCTAAGTCAGAGACTTCCTTTCTCAAAACTCCAACTCAGTCCTTTGCCTACTTTATGTGATAAAATAAACTGAAAACTCCTGGGCTAAGCAAAGTCTAGCTAGCCTCTTTATTGCAGGTCTTCTTAGAGCCTTCGATATACTGATGGGCAATTATGAACTTCCAAGCAGAGTATACAGCCTGTAGTATTAACCAAACTCACTTGACCACATACCTCTTCTTCAAGGGGCTTCTTCCAACACTAGTATGTGTTGAACACATTATGAAAGTCAAGAGTCTATACAGCTATTAATTCAATAAAGATGTATTATACCCAGCTATTTATCAGGAGCTTTTTAAGCTATTAAGGGTACAGAAATGAACAAGGCTATAAAGTAATTATTCTCTTGGAGACCACATTTTAGAAGATGGGAGACAAAATAAAGAGCTAAATAGTAAATAATAATAGTAATATTATAAGCATATGAAACATATACTACTTGCTGTAACAGGAATAATAAAGGTCTTTGGTCTGACGCAGGTGTCTCACAGCTTCTGTCAGCATCCAGGAAACGAACAAGTTAACACGTTTACTTGCTAGTACGGTAAATCTCAGATCTTCTCCCAGAAGTGGATGGCTGTCGTTTGTTGGTAGCTGCTAAACTTACTCCAATGGTAGAGAAGGGGTTTCTTTTGTCAAAATCTAGCCTCAGTAACCCTCCCCACCCCACGGGAGGCAAACTCTACATTGTATTTCTTGTCTGTTTTAGACAGGAGAGTTTCCTCTCCCCCTCCTTCGGTGGTGGTGAATCACTGCTCATTATTGTGGTTTTATCCTTGACCCAAGAGAGTTTCTTGGCCTTTCAGTCAGTGGAGTGAGATATATCCTGCTACTGAAGCAGTTTTGCTTCTGCTCTTCTGTAGAAAAAGTGGCTTGGGGCACCAGGGTGGCTCAGTCCGCTAAGCGTCTGCCTTTGACTCCGGTCATGATCCCGGCATCCTGGGATCAGCCCCGCTCAGCCTGCTTCTCCCTCTCCCCCTGCCCTCCCCCCACCTGCCTGGTATTCTTGCACACTCTGCTCTCTCTTTCAAATAAATAAATTAAAGAAATCTTTAAAAAGAAAAAGTGGCTCTTTGACTATGGCCTAGGGCCAGAGAGTTTGTTGCTTTCCTCCAAGGTTTAAGATTTTTTGCATTAGAAAGTAGGCAGATTTCCTTCTCTTGAATCCCAGCAGCAATCACCACTGGTTCATCAACAATACCAACACCTCTCTTCTCTTGCCCTACCCTTAATCTTTTTAGTAAGCACTAATAAATGCTCAGGGAAAAGAACATGCAAGGGAGTGTAAACTTCCCTTGCATCTAGGTCTCTTAGCTAGTGACAGTTTTCAGTTTAGTCCCAAATTTGCTCAATTTTTAGCTGATTTCTTCTTTCATATGTGCAGTGCCCATCCCTTCCTCCCATGTTCTGCCAATTTTCGAGTGTCCATTTTTCATTTGGGAACTCCATTTTCTTGGTTGCCTTGCAATCTCTTCTCTCTGAAGCACTCATACAAAAGGTATGATTTTTGTACATTCTCCAGAGTCATCTCATTTTTCACACCTGGGCTCATTGCCCACCTGGGCTGGTGTTCCGGCCTGTTAGGAGAGCAGGAGCTGAGGCGGTATGGCAGTCGCTGCTGTGGCCTGGGAGAAGGGAATGATTTTATCCAGAACCATCACTGCTTGCTGCTCCTCTTGTAGGGCCCGTGCCTTTTACATCCGGGGTCTTCTGCAACATGCTGGTGATGCTGCTCACGACCGCCCTCATATTCTTGGCCTGCCAGCATGTTATAGGATTTGATGAGCTAAAGACTGATCACAAGAACCCCTGAGACCAGTGTAATACCCTGAATCCTCTTGTACTTTCAGAATACCTCATCCATGTTTTCTTTTCTTTTTTTTTTTTTAAAGATTTTATTTATTTATTTGAGCAAGAGAGAGAGCACAAGCAGGGGGAGTGGCAGGCAGAGGGAGAAACAGGCTCTCTGCTGAGCAGGGAGCCCGATTCGGGACTCGATCCCAGGACTCCAGGATCATGACCTGAGCTCAAGACAGACACTTAACTGACTGAGCCACCCAGGTGCCCCTCATCTGTTTCCTTCTGTGTCATGTTTCTTTGTGCAGCAGAGTGCCTTATACTGGGTCTCAATATGCCCCCTTTGGCATATTGTATTTGGAGGTATTTGAATTGACCAGTCATGAGTACACCAGGACATCATGACCCCATGGCCATCATGAATGCAGATATTCTAGCATATTGTCAGAAAGAAGGATGGTGCAAATTACCCTTTTATCTTCTAGCTTTTTTTTTTTTTTTTTTTACTACTTGAGCAGTATGATCCATGCTTTGGTGAGCTCTTAGAGCTTCCAAAGGAAGGGATTCTATTCAACAAGATCTTCTTTCCAAGAGTAGCCTTTGGAATTTGATCAGTTACTTTAAAAAATGATTCAGTTTTTAAATGTTTCCACATATTTCACTTATGGAAAGACTGTTTCCCTATGTTAGCCTGGAACAAAGAATTTAAATGGAATTACATATAAAATAATGCAAAATGATTACCTATGGTGTTGACAGGTTTGAACTTGCACTCCTTAAGGAACAACCATAATCCTCTGAATGATTGCATTAATTATTGACTGTCCTTGGTCCATTGGAAGTTTTTCTTTATAAGAACTTGTCAGGATCATTTTGATTTTATTGAAATGCTATCTAATTGTAAGTTAGCTGTAGATACTGGGTGATTCAAGTACTGAAAATACGTACCTGACCTGTGGGAAACTTGGTGGGTTTCCTCATCTATCATGTTAATGATTATATATGGATCCACTTACAAGTGTAATAAAAGTGGAATTTTTTTTTTCTCTTCGACTTGAATATTATCCCTCTGTACTACAGGAATGAGAAATTTCACATATTTCCATCAGAGTAATATACTTGCTTGAATTCTTAAGCATAAGTGAACATGACATAAAAATATATGCTGGACTTAAGAATGCATTTAAAGCGATTTCAAATGTGTTTTTATATGCAAGACATTACTTATTAAGAAACTGATTATTACACTTATTGTTCTCATATGGTGGTAAGATATTTTCAAAAATTTGCAAGTACTTTAGATTTTCAAAACTGAATGAGAGAGAACATTGTATAAGCATCCTGCTGTCTCTTTAGCGCAATACAACTCTGAAATTAAAAAAAAAATGAGAGCAACATTGTTTTGTAGTGCTCTACACAACATATAGTGTTTTATATTCTAAGTGGAAACAATTTATAATACTTATAAAGCAGGTATCTGCATATGGAAAGTTTCATCTGAGTGACTTGAAATACTGGCTTGAAGATTCCAGTTTATACCTCACTTCCCCAAGGTATATACAGATCAATTCCAACAAAATTAAAGCTGTTTCCAAACATTTTATTTTATTTTATTTCATTTTTTAAAGATTTTATTTATTTATTCATGAGGGACAGAGGGAAAGAGAGAGAGAGAGAAGCAGAGGGAGAAGCAGGCTCCCAAGGAGCAGGGAGCCCGATGCGGGACTCGATCCCAGGACCCCGGTATCATGACCTGAGCCGAAGGCAGATGCTTAACCATCTGAGCCACCCAGGTGCCCTGTTTCCAAACATTTTAATGTAGAACTTAATTGTTAAAAATATTTTAAGTGTTTAGTGAAGCCAGTATCTCCTTCAAGATAAGTGTCTATCCAAGAAATAACAAGTGTTGCCAAGGATGGGGAGAAAAGGAAACCTCATGCACTGGTGGGCATATAAATCAGTGCAACCATTATGGAAAGTAGTATGGAGGTTCCTCAAAAAATTAAAAATACAAATACCATATGATCCGATAACTTCACTGCTGCGTATTTACCCAAAGAAAACAAAAACTAATTTGAAAAGATATGTTAATCCCTATGTTTATTGCAGCATTATTTATAATAGCTAAGATATGAAAGCAACCTAAGTGTCCATCAACAGATGATTGGATAAAGAGAATGTGGTATATAGATACCATGGAATATTACTCAGCCATAAAGAGAATGAAATCTTGCCATTTGTGACCACATTGATGGACCTAGAGTGTATCATGCTAAGTGAAATAAGTCAGAGAAAGATAAATGCCATATAATCACTTAAATGTAGAATCTGAAAAACAAAACAAATGAGTAAACAAAAGGAAACAAAGAACAGAAAAAATCACATAAAAACAGAGAACAAACTGATGGTTGCTAGAGGAGAGGGACGTGGAGAATGAAGGGAATTAACAGATATAAACTTCTAGGGGGGCCTGGGTGGCTCAGTCGGTTAAGCATCAGACTGGCTCAGTTCATGATCTCAGGGTCCTGGGATTGAGCCCCATGTCCAGGCTCCCTGCTCAATGGGGAGTCTGCTTGTTCCTCCCCTGCTCCCCCTGCTTGTGCTCTCTCTCTTTCAAGTAAATAAATGGAATTAAAAAAATTAAATAAAGAAGAAATATAAACTTCTAGGGGCGCCTGGGTGGCTCAGTCAGTTAAGCATCTGACTTTGACTCAGTTCATGATCTCAGGGTTCTGGGATCAAACCCCACGTCCCGGGCTCCCTGCTCAGTGGGGAGTCTGCTTGCCCCCCCCAACTCGCTTGTGCTCTCTCTCTCTCAAGTAAATAAATAAAATCTTTACAAAAATTTAAAAAAAAGAATGAAACTTCCAGTTTCACTGATGAAAAGTACAGCATAAGGAATATAATCAGTAGTATTTTAATAACGTTGTATGGTGACAGATGGTAGCTACACTCACCATGGGAAACATGGTGTAATGTGTAGAATTGTTGATTCATTATGGTGTATGCCTGAAACAAACATAACTTTGTATGTCAACCATACTTCAAGAAAAAAAAGTGTGTCTATCAAGCCTAAAAAGATAATGGAAATTTAAGTATAGAATATGATAGTTTGTCTTGTGTGTATTCAATGAATTGCCTGAATAATATTTTAAATCAGGTAATGTTACACTGAGATGTGAACTACAGCATATATTAACATTTTGTTTTTAGCATAAAGTGGAAGTAATGTTTATTGATTATACACTCTTTTTTCCATCTACATATTTAATGTCTACTATATGCCATACATGAACTGTGGAAAAAATATAGATTAGCTGGAGCCTCTGCCCTAAAAGAGTATATGCTGAGGAAAAAGACACGAAAAAATTGTTTTAAAATCTATAATAGAAGTAAGTACAGGAACAGAAAGCTATAAAGGAAGAAAGACAGGGGAAAGGAAAATTCAAGTTTTTATTTACTAAGCTTTACACTAATTCATTGAATCCTTATAATTGCCCAGTTTACTAATTATTACATCAATTTTTACAGATGGGAGAAAAATGGAGTTCTTTAGTCTTAAAAAGAATAAAAAACATACCCCAGGTTTCATTTAGTATGTTTTAATTTGGTGAAATACAACTAAAAAAAGGGACCAAAAGTTCTTCCAAATTATCCAGATAGTATGCAATTTGATTAATTTTATAGTACATTGGTATTGTTGCCCTGTGGATAAACAGCTTAAGGTCATTTGCAAAAATGATATCAATTTGTTTAAGCATTGGAAAACATTATGTGTGCATTGTAGTTTTATTGGCAAAATATTCTTTCCAAGCACTGGAAAGCTATTAACTTAGTCAATAAATGGAACAGAGTTATAAGGTTATATAGGACCCACAATAAACATGAATGTATGTATCATTTATCCTATCAAATGTGAGTCTCTATTACTGCTTATGATTTACCCACTTTATTGTCTAAAATTAGCTATGTTTACCAGGATGATTTTGAGAAGGATCTTTGAAGAATGTGGGGCCCCTGGTTATTTACTTTGAACGGGTCCCCTCTATTTTCTTGAAAACTCTTAAGGCATTGAAATAAGGTTAAAATAAACGTTCAGGAAATAAATTTAATTTAATAATTTAAATTTAATTTAATAAATTTAATCCTTTTAAGAATGTGTGGGGAAAAACAGGAAGATGGTCCAAATTTTGTTGTATGGGGTAGAGGCTGGGGGAGGGTACTTATGGAACAGGAGCTCCACTAACTCTGGAAACTTTCTTCTCAATTGGTTGCAGCCTATCGTTGTCCATCCTGAGACCAAGTCCACAATTCTCAGAGCAGTTGTGTAATACCAAGCTCCTTTCAAATTAGCAAAGATGAGATTATATTTAGCAGGTTTTGAAGAAAAGATGTTCTTACTGCCTTTTAATGATTTTGAGAAATAGACTATACATGGTAACTCATTTAAAAAATGTATTTCCTTATTCTAGAAAAGAGTAATATATAAATTTTTCTGTAACTCTAACATGCAAGAATGTCTACTATTCTTTGGATTAGAACACTTGACATTGAAATTAAAAATTACAGGGGCGCCTGGGTGGCTCAGTCGGTTAAGCGTCTGCCTTCGGCTCAGGTTATCATCCCAGGGTCCTGGGATTGAGTCCCACATCAGTCTCCCTGCTCAGCGAGGGGCTTGCTTCTCCCTCTCCCTCTGCCTGCCACTCCCCTCTGCTTGTGCTCTCTCTCTGTCAAATAAATAAATAGAGTCTTAAAAAAATAAAAATAAAAATTACAAATAAATCCTGTTTTTATCAAGCAGCTAAAAAGTAATTACTTTTATATATATGATTTTTTTATAACCTAACATAATAACATAAAAATCTTGATAGGAGGATTATGAATAGGAAATCAGTGTCCCAGTTATGAGTCAAACACAAGGAATTTAAAATAAATTATTTATGAGGAAAGCTAGAGAACCAACGCATTAAGAAAAGTCCTTTTGTTTGTTGCCTGGTTTATAATTTGCATTACCTTGCCATCTAGTGGTTAAAACAGGTATTAAAAATAAAAGTATTCTAACACCTTGGTACCAGAGGCAGAGTGTATATAGAGACACCTAGATTTACTACAAGAGATAGGAATATAATGTGCAGTGTATTTCGAATACAGGATCATAAATCATATTTTAAGATTGGAAAGAGAAAGAAACCCTTAGGCGCAAACACAATAGAGGTACAAGCAAGGACTCCAATCAGCCTATCAAGTATTTCACATTTAGTGATTCTCTGTTGGTGCTCAGTGCTTAGTGTTTATTCACAAGCTGGCTTCCCTTGTCTGAAAACATAGCTAGATCCAGGTCAGGCATACCTAGACCAAATAGGATGGTGATTCCACTTTAGGGCTTGATAGTTTAGCTATTCCATGCAAGCCTCACTTCTGGCAAAAGAAAACACAGTTGTTGACATTGGACTTGCCCAAGTTATTGTGAAGTTTCATAATAACCAAACCTTGTTGAATATATTAACAAAAGATATTCTTTTTTTTATTATGTTATGTTACTCATCATACATTACATCATTAGTTTTTGATGTAGTGTTCCATGATTCATTGTTTGTGTATAACACCCAGTGCTCCATTCAGTACGTGCCCTCTTTAATACCCATCACCAGGCTAACCCATCCCCCCACCCCCCTCCCCTCTAGAACCCTCAGTTTGTTTTTCAGAGTTCATAGTCTCAACAAGAGATATTCTTTTTTAAAAAAAAGATTTTATTTATTTGAGAGAGAAAGAGCACGATTGGGGGGAGGGGCAGGGGGAGAAGCAGACTCCCGCATGATCATGGAAGCCTGCCATGGGACTTGATCCCAGGACACTGGGATCATGACCTGAGCCAAAGGCAGTTGCTTAACCAACTGAGCCACCAACGTGTTGCAACAAGAGATATTCTTACTGGAGTTAAACATTGAATGATCTCTTTTCTAGGGAAAATTATGAGGAAATATGGCATTCTAGTTATCACATTTTGTTTTACTTACCTTAAATTCATTTTTAAAGTTAAATCTTGTTTTAAAGGAGAAATTTTTATATCAAGTATGTGAAAGCTCAGAGGTTGCTGAGCATAGTCATTTGTCAAATTTTGGTTGGATGTGGACCAACCAAAAAGTATATAATAAAAGTTAAAATTTATAAAGAGAATTCTTATTATTAGCAACACATTAGTATTTTCTTTCTGAAATTTGAATTAAAATATGACAGTTTAAACCTGATTAATATTTTCTTTCATTCCTGGTGGAAGCATCACTCTATCACATCTCTTAAGTTATGGAATAAATATGAGGACTCAGAGACAGAGGAAGGGAAGCTGGCACATGTCATAAATTGAGGAATTTAGGTCTACTCTGGGAAAACCAGCATGTATGGTAACCCTAACAGTGCCTCACATCGACACTCTCCTAAATATCTTTTCGGCCTTAGGTACAAGTTAGTTCTTTGAAACTGTGTTAACTCTTACCAAGTGTATATTGAACTAAACAGTATGGTTAATTGTTTTCTGCGCAGAAGGTTAATTTCCTCTTGTCTAAATGTATTTTGGGTTCAATTTATTGACTTCATCAACCATTAGTCAGTAATCATTGTCAGCCCTGTGAAATCGTTGAGAGTAGACAATTTTACTCTGGAATATTGAAGCTGGTATTTTTTTTTTTTTTTTTTTTTAGCAACTATCATCACCCTTAGGCTGTCCCTAATGAGATACCTCCACTTGGATATCATGTAGGGCCCTTGGATGGTGAATCTTTTACATTTCATGTTTTGTTGTTGTTGTTGTGTACTTGTTTTGCTTGGTTTAAACTAGTGCAGTTAAACATCCCTGTGGCCTGGTATAGCAAGAAGGGAACATTCAATCTGAGGATAACTGCGGGGAGATGCCAGGGAGTCAGGTTTTAAGAGTGTGTGTGTGTGTGTGTGTGCACACGCGTACATTTCCTTTTGTCTTTCCCAGAACCAAGGGGCTTTTATCCCATTTGTTAATTCCACTGAAGCACTTGCAGCCTCTTGGTGACCTTTTGGTGATCAGAAGTGCAGGAGATCTAAATCCTTTCCTAATGGCTCTGATTGGCCTCGCTTGGAGCAGGAAGACCCTATTTAACGAGTGGGCCACTGAAGATAATGCGGGAGGAACAGGAGAAGATAAGCCTAACGTTCTAGTCAAGTAAGATCTGAATCATTGGCCATTTCTTCTTGATACATGCTAAGAAAGAAAGTTAAAAAAAAAAGGCTAGTTATTAAGAGAGAGTTAAACTAATCATTCTGTTATTTCATGTAATTATAATTGGAACTTCTTAATATAAATTTCTTAGTTAAAATCCATGTGGATATTTACTTTTTCTTCTGAAATACTAGTGATGCAATTTAACCTTCAGTTTAAAATTTAAAATATTGCTAAAAATTCAGATTCAAGTTTGTCTCCTCTGTATCTACTCAGGTCTATTTCATTTTCAACAAAAACATCCACAGCTTCACAAATGGTTAGTCCATGACTCCAAGAAAAGTCACTAGTATTTTAGGGAGGGTTGCTTAATATTATTATCTAGAGAAAAATGCGGGTTTTTTTAAAAAAAAGATTTGTTTATTTATTTAAGAGAGAGCAGAGAGGGGCAAAGAGAGAGAGAGAATCCCAAACAGATTCCATGTGGGGCTCAATCTCAGGACCCTGAGATTACGACCTGAGCCAAAACCAAGAGCTGGTCGCTCGACCAACTGAGAAAATGTTTTATTGAGTCAGCTCACTCTTCAGTAAGCTCGATTACCTGTATAAAGTTTGGTAATTAGTACTATTGGTGTCAAAGTGTGTTGGTGTTTTCATTGAAATTCTGAGTAGCATTGACCAAAGTGTTGTATGCTTTTACCTTTAGGTATGCTGTTTTTTTAGGTCATACTTGTTTTAACCTTTCCGGGGTTTTTTCTTTAATACTAAAATTATAAAACTGGAATGAAAGATCTTCGTTATACATGATGCGATTGTGGACTTATATACTTATGCTTTTACTTTTTGAGGTAAATATGTGGTCATAGGATTAGGAAATTTTCAGAGGCTTTTATAAAAAATTCAGAATTTCTGAAATGACAGACTAAAAGTATATTCAAAGAAAAAAACGGGGAATACAGGTCTTTGGTCCATTCCTATTGGGAGGTGTGAAATTTGACCACTAGATGGCGCACCTGATCCAAGTATCTGTAATTGAACCGCCCTCACAAGATCTTTCCATTTGGAAGTTCAGTCATTTTATTGAGTCAACTTTTACTTGTTTATTTCATAAAACAATTAATTCAGCATATTAGCTATTTCTGGCTATATTTCCCATCAATTTTACTCTCATATAGGAATGTTTTGATTTATATGCCCACATGATTTAAATGAAAGAATAGAATATTTTCTTCCCATTTCAATTCATAACATTCTCTCACTTATCACTTTTAAAGGTGTGCTTAAGACAAATGACAGCTTTTTTTTTTTTCCTTTTGGGACAAGTACAAGATTCAGATGATGAAAACAAATATTCATAAAAAGTATACACAATGTTTTTATGTTTTTTAGTCTTCACAATTTTGAACGATTCTCAATTTGTTGCTTCAAACAAATAATAAATTGCAAGCACAGTTATAAAAACAGCAAGCAAGTAAAAAACCACCACCATGTTACAGACTTCAAAAATACAGGACCAAGATTTACAAGAACTATTTGTGCTAATGAAGAAACATCTAGATCATTAGTTTTTACATATTTTATATATGTACACTTCAATCAGTAAATGTTGACCACAAGATCAGTATAGTGACACTCTTTAGGGCACAATTATTACTATTTTTGATGAAATTAAGTCCATGAACACATAGCGTAAAAAGTAGAGTTTTCAACTAGTTTAACAGAAGTCTGATTTTTACATATCAGATTCATAAAAAACAAACAAAAAACTAAGTCTCTCTTCTTAGAGGACAGACAATAGATTTAACTGGTAGGTAGTTCTGATGGATTGTTTTTTTTGTTTTGTTTTGTTTTACTTGGACATAACCTTTCACTTTGTGTGGAGAAGAACAGTGGGGATTGCGGTAATTTTCTCTGAAAACTCTCTTTGGCTATGCAAACAAAAAAGCATCAAATTTTCAATCAAACCAAATGGCAGAGAGCTGAAAACATAGATTGCACTATTATTCAGTTTCATAGAAGACACTAGATGAGTCATTTATACTAACATGGGAATCCCTTCTCAAGAGCTTTGGCATTTTGTTTGTGCCCAGGCAATAGAAAAATAAATGCAATAGGTTTGCATTTTAGATACCTCAAGGTAAACTTAAAAAATTATTGCAGCAATTTGATAAACTTTCCAAAATATGATTTCAGGACTTGAGAAAATTCACAGAACAGTGTTTAGATTATGTTTAGTCTTTTAAAAAAGATCTAATTCAATCAAGCACAATACTTGGTATAGTGTAGAGAAAATAAAGGGTCATTAAAATGTTCATTTTTCAGTTTTTTGTGTGTAGGATTTAGCTCAAACCACAAGGGGGCAAACTACATAATTAGACAATGAATCATGAGGCCCAGTTCTATCCTCAGCTAAAGCTAATCGTGCAAATATGAAACCCAGTTGAAGTTTAGGGACACACATTGTTCATGACATAAGATTGAAAAAGATTCTGACTCCATAGAATTTTTTTTTTTTTCTTTTTACTAAGGCCCACATTATACTTGGAATAACCTCACTTGGGAAGCCTTGTTGAGTTGACACAAAAAAGCACAGAAATATACCCATAAGAAAAATACCAAAGTCAATTTTAAAATACCTTACAAAAGTGCTCATGGAGTTCTTCCTATTGCAAAAGCTGATTTCGTGCTTACAGGCCTTTCAAGCAGGTGTGGAATCATTGGTGGGCCAGACAAAATAATGATAGAATATAGGCAAAAGCATTCGCCAGTGTCAAACCTGACAAAATAGAAGCTGTTATTTTTCTGTCACCTATATTTCCTCATAGTGCTTCTCTTACAGACCGTTATTCAGAATTCAGTTATTTATCAAAGAAATCGTGTTAACAGCCTACCTGGCTGGAGGCAGAGAGCTGAGCTATATTTATGTTTAATTTTTATTATTATTTCTTGTTTTCTGAGCTACATTTATGCTTAGTCTTCATTTTAATTGTTTTTGTTGTGTTTTCCTCTACAAACGAGGCATATTATTTGTGAAGGACCAAGGTCAAGAATCTTGTGGTTATTCTATTATAAGGCCATGTCACTTTATTCATTATAAAGATTCTAGAAATTCGTCATATTTTGGTCTTTTTGAAGGGCATGGACCAGCGGTATCTGTATAGAAATTGACCTTCCAGCCTTCCTCTGACCACACACATGAATTCCAAGTAGCAGCTAGAAAGGAATGAACGGTTTTGGAAGTTGAACAGCCCTTAAGATATCCTTTTAAGTATCCTGAAAATTTAAGTTTGCTACAAAGGAGGAAGAAAATGGACTTTCATCCTAAGATCCTTCCTCTAAATATAGCTGGAGACAGCTCTGTTGTGTCAAAGAAAACCATGAATTTTCCTTTTATTGCAGAGTTGAACAAGAAAGAAAAAAACCTATCACTCATGAAAAGAATGAGTCCAGTCAATTCACATGGTAAGGATATAAACTGAAATCCTTCAGCTAAAGATTTCATCAGTTCAGGGAAGTGCAGATGGAACAAGGATTTTCAAGAGAGTTTAAGGAATTAAAGTATGAAAGGAGCCCCCATTGTTTTTTTTTTTTTAAGATTTTATTTATTTATTTGAGAGAGAGAGAATGAGAAATAGAGAGCACGAGAGGGAAGAGGGTCAGAGGGAGAAGCAGACTCCCTGCTGAGCAGGGAGCCCGATGTGGGACGCGATCCCGGGACTCCAGGATCATGACCTGAGCCGAAGGCAGTCGCTTAACCAACTGAGCCACCCAGGCGCCCAGAGCCCCCATTGTTTATTGCTTCTGTTGGTTTGTTTCCATGTAAATTTGGAACTGCTTCATTTGGCTCAAATTATTTCACTTGGATTATGTTTATCCAAGTAAGAGACTTATCATTATCCTGCAGCAAAATTTACAATTCACCATTTGGCCAAATATGAGACTTAATTAAGTTTTCAACTTTTTTGGATATTTCCCTATCATGTAAGTTTAAGCAGTCAAATATACTCATGCCTCGAATTCATTTAACTTAGCTATGGATCAATCTTATTTCTTCAAGGATGGAAATTATCATATATCATAATAAGTCATATTGTGTACCTACAATGGACTACATACCATAAAGAACTGAAATATATATGTGACAGAGTTCATTGATATTTTAAAACTAACTAGAAAGTACCAAGTTATATTTGGCTGTTAAATAAACAAGGATAATTCTGTTTACTTGTCCAGTGAGTATGGGCACATGCCAGTTAATTTTGAAAAATTTATTTAGAACTAGCACTTTTAAAGACATATGTTACTAAACTGAAACTCATTTGAAAACTGATATGTATTCTTTAGGGTTAAAAACAAGTAGTGGTGGCATGAATATTCAATTTAGCTAAGCTTAATTAACTAATGCTCAAACTAATTGTTAGATGACTAAATTGTACATAATCTCACCAAATCTATGCTTTGGTATATGCCTATCCTTCTCACATTTTGAAATAAGAAAAATACAAGTGAATGGGGCCGAGGAGAGGGTTCAGTTGCATTTGCTATGTCATTAAATCTCTGCTAACCATTTAATACAATATATGGAGACTCTGTATCCAACCTATATTATATTCATACTCTTCAAGTTCTACCTATAATATGGTAAAATGAAAATAACCTGCTCTATAATTTTGTTTAATCATAATCACATAATTCATACCCAAGAAATGAGAATTCTTACACAATTTGAAATAACATAGTGGGCAGGAAATCAGGAAAACCTAGTGAGGACTAGAAGATTTACACTTCTAAGAAATTATTTTAATTTCTTTTGACATTCTAATAAAAGAGGGGGTATGGAATCGAAAGTTTGGCAAGTTATTAAAATACTTGCTTTTCAGGCTTCAGGTTAGATTTTTCTTCCCTTCCTTCCTTTTCTGTCTCCCCCCCTCAACCCCCGCTCCCTCTCCGCCTCTTCTTCTTTATTTTTGACAGTTCTTCTTAGGAGCCTCTTTAATTTTGAAACTTGAACATTAGATTGGATCTGAGGAGGAAAATCCATATATAGCTGTAGTCTCAATTTATTTTACTATTGCAGACAAATGGAGGAAACTTTATCCAAAAATTGCATTGAAACCATGATTTTAAACCTGACATTGACCTTGGAATGACTACTTGAAGTTGTGCTATAGTTTCCCCGAGCAACCTCTGCTGTTCCCCTTAACCACTTTGTCTGGTTACTGCATTTTTCTATTTTTTGCTTGCTAAATTTGGATCAACATTAATTTTCTTTTAGGTTAACTCTCCTTAAAGTTAACTGAAACAGTTTAGGCTATGTTATTTTATAAAATTACTTTTACGTAGCATGTTGATGTTGATTTATTAATTTTTTATAAGTCTTGTGCTTATTAAAGGATTAAAATTCACCTCTAAACCTCTTTAATGAAGGGCCAATATTTCAATCTTCTGGAAAACTGTAAAAAATAATATCCTGCTTTCCTTATTCTGTAGTTTTTATTGTGATGAGCAGGGTAACATTGCTTTATAAACTGCAGTTCCATGTCGAAGTAGTATTGCATTGACTGCATTGATGAAGGTCTGATTTAGCTTGTTCAGTTATTTTATTTTGCTGCCCCCTGGTAGCCACTGCGTATCACTAGCTAACCCCAGGAGGACTAACAAAGGACTACCAGTTCAAAACGAAAGCATAATATAACTGGAAGATATTTTCATTAGACATCTTTGTCCTATCCCTCATTATATAGACAAAGATAGTAAGGACCAAAGAAAGGACTTTCTCATTAACCAAATTAGAACAAGCATCCAGGACCTCTCACTTTTGGGGAGAATTTGACAGAGGGAAGAGGCAGAATCTTAAGTCTGAATCCAACTTCACACTATTAATTACTGTGTCTTCATTGGTAGAATAAGGATAACGATACTTACTACACAAATTTGTGGTTTGAATCAGATGGGAGAAATAGATGAAAAGTCTAGAACAGGGTTAGCATAAGGCAAGCTCTCAGCAAGTTAATCCTTCACTCCCTGTCTCTCTTCTTCTTTAACCTTCAAATTAATTAAGATGATGATGATTGCTCTATGTGCAGCCTATAATTCACCTGTAGAATGAGCGACGTTTTATATTTGGAAATACTTTGCAAAGTGAGTCATAGGGAAAGTACTGTGAAGCCCATCTTGAACAAACTGGATGGACAACTTTTGATGGTTGGTTTTTCTTTGCCTATGACATGAAGGGGCTCATACTGCAAATTTTTGGCAAAATCGAATCGCCAAAAAGTAATAATTTGATGTTAAAAGCATACGTTGAAAGAATGCTCTCCAACTACTGGTTTGATCTACACTGAACCTCTATTTATTTATATAAGATATGACACTTTATTTTATAAAACCACACTTAGCTTAAAAGAAATCATTTTATTCACACACCTTTCCAGGGTGGTATACATTTTTTTAATAAGACAATACACTTACAACTATTTAAAGAACTGGGTCAGAATCACTCCAATGACTTCCTGACTATAAATTAGAAAACAATATTCTCTCTGTAATATATGTGCCACCAGGGCTAGAATTACAAATTGGGAGCAAGTAAGGAAATGGTGGTTGGCTTTCATTAGTATTCTAGTTCTGCTTCAGTCAGATTTACAAAGTGTGACCTATTGCTGCTAACTCCATCGTTTTGCCATCATTCCTGAGACTGTCAACTGGATGGGCATTGTGTAGCAGCCTCAAAACACTGAGATCTTTATTGCCTTATTACAGAGAAGAGACAATTAAATGACAAAATAAACTTTTATGAGCTCAGAAGAAATGTCTGACATGAACATTTAGACATCTTTTTGTTGTTGTTATTCTCATCCCAGAAAGGGAGAAGAGTAAGCAACAGAGGGGACATGTCTGGGGAATGGTCCTAGTGAAGAGTGGAATTATATGATTTAGAGTATAATCAGGAGAAATTTATATGCATATAGTTTAATTTCTAATTTACAGTCATCATCCACCAAATAATTCCTCCTATATCTTCTTTTTCTGACTATGTCTTAATACCTCAGGAATATTGCATGTGCTTGTCTGTACACAAATTTCACTCTATGGAAATTTTTATGCCAGATACAATAAAAACAGTTAAGGAAAACAGCAAACACAGTCTCCTATTTCCTTGAATTTCTTTCTTTCTTTTTTTCAGCCTGACCTTGCTTACGTGAACGTTCCTACTTCATACTATATATAGACAAATTGATATAAATTGATATACGCTTTCCATTGACCCTAAAATAATGGATTAACACAGTCAGGAGGTTTGGATTTGGCAGCATTAAATACAATTTTCAGCCCCAGTAGTTCATTAAGATCCTAAGGTTATTCTGTAATAATGGAGCTTGTGAAGTAAGAACTGATTACTCATTGTCAGAAATTACTCCCCATCATCAAACAAAGTAGTAAGACTGTGAGGTATGTCCAGTTTTATTCAGTCTTTTTGAATACCTGACTGACACATGTGAAAAACACAATGGTAGAATATAGTTACAGTCCATGTAGAAACTTTTAAAATTGTAATTTATAAAAAAAATACAAAGACATTAAAAGATTTATTTAGGAAAGAGTAAGTTTCCATGTCAATGAGCTTGATATGCCCCAGATGTACGTATCAAAGAAAATGCGGAAGGCTTTCTAGAGTTAGTACAGTACCATGTAGCTTGTTATCTCAAGACAAGTGCCAAATACTTTCCTGCCCCTGGAGTCCTATCACACATTTTCTGGTCCAAATATCCCACCATATCTTTTGTTTCTGATATTTGTGGAACAAAGTCAACATTTGAACTCAGATGGGACAAATGTGTAATAGCTAGGTCAACAGTTTATGTAATAAAAACAATTTGCAAGGTCTAATAAAATAAAATTGCAATATATAGTTCTTTAGGTAATAAAATATTAACCATAACTGAATATTGACTTTACTTTTTGATCCTCACAAAATTCACCACTATATGTATTATTATTATAAAACCTATTTTCCAAATCATGTTTGTCAAGTAATAACTGTATTAAATGACTGAGTGGAGGAAGAAGTGAAAGATGACAGGCTGGGTAAGTAGATTCAATTAAGCATGAACTGCAAATTGCACTCATACATTATTCATAGGTCTTTGCCATCAACTACATTTTATATAGGATGAAAATAAAGCATAATTAATTTGATTAATCCTGATATTTTTAATAGAAATAAAATAACTTATCTATTAAAAAGACCTTTATTTTTACTCAATTCACTGAAAAACAAACTATCATGTAATTGACTTAAAAATTGAATCAAGATATTTAGCTATTTCTATTAATATTGTGAGGTATTTATTTGTTACTTAAGCTTTTTTCATACTTCACAGAAACATTGCATAAAAATCAAATATTTGCCAGAGTTAAAACATCGGTCCATTCCAATAGCAAAGTGTCTTATAAGAATACAATTAATGTATACTTAATAAATTCTTTAAAACCGCTATCCACATAACTAGAGTAATACTGACTTTGTATTGCCATTGGGAAAATAGTTTTGCTTTCTGGGCTAGAAATTCCTTGTATTGATATAATTATTAGTATTTTTCCAAATGGTTTCTTGAGGCTGTTACAATATAAAATCCTAAATTTTTAAAGTGGAAGAGTTGGATTCTGATTTCTCCTGATTATTTGAAAAATATAGATTGTTCCATGGCTTTTTGCTTATGGAATAACTACAACATTTTTGCATAGAAAAATATTCTTATACATGACTCATGCATACTTAGTCGTTCTTAACCATTTTGGGGTCCTGAAACTTATATGCTGAAAGCACAGACATTCTGTCCCAAAGCCGCCCCCCCCACACACAGTTTGTTTTAAGTTTTAAAAAGTTTAAAGATCCACTGCTAACTGTGCTTGGGTTTGCTTTGAGTCATAAACACCAAGTCAAAGACCTTTGGATTTGATTCTCAACAAATACTTGTGGTTGACAGACCAAGAGATTATTTGCTATCAGTCCTGATATGCTCCCAGAATGTAGCTATCAATGAAGTAATGTCCATCAGTAAGATCTGAATAGATATTACCGAAGTTCAAAGTTTTTTAATGGTATGGCTGATGTAGTTTAGATCATGATCATTGAAATGGCAGACAAGATCTTGGTTTACTGTGTAAGTGGGCCCTGGGAGAGGAAATAGGAAATAAAAATGTGTGTTAAACTGTATAAGCAGTTAAAACCAACAGCATAAGTGGTACCTCATTGTGGTTTTGATGAGAGGTGATTGGGGGGATGGGGTAACTGGGTGATGGGCATTAAGGAGGCCACATGATATGATGAGCAACTAATGAATCAATGAACATGATATCAAAAACTAATGATGTATTAGATGTTGGCTAATTGGATTCAGATTAAAAAAATAGGCTTGGATTCATTATAAATATAGGAATGTTAATGAATATACAAAAATCAGTATTCCCAATAAACCAAGAGTATAAATTATATACCTATTTTAACAAAGAAAATAAAACCCCAACAGAATAAGTAAAACAAGAGAAAGTAGAAAGGTAGGAGGGAATTTGCTTAAAACAAACAATGTATACAAAAAAAAAAAGATTGAAAGTCATTGGATATACCAAGAAAAAATTGAAAAAGAGTCATGCTAGATATATAATATTCATAACAGTTGCCTCAATGTTATAATCCTAAGGTACCAGTGTTCTGTGTAGTTCTTAGGTTATAACTAAGATTACGGTTTGGAAAAATCAATTAATCAGAAAATAAAATCAGTTGGAGTAACATAAAAGAATGACTGGTATTATAATAGAAAAGCAATGCCAGTATTTATCATGTAATGAAAAATTATGAAAAGATAATAAAATTCCAGTGATTAGATTTTATAATTAGAAATATGCTATACATTGAAACAATTTACTCTTCTCATCTGCAGCCTTACTATCTTACCTGAAAAGTGAGCCTAATAATAGGAATTTGGGGCATCAACCCACAGATGGGATACCTATTTTAGGATGGATGGTTTTTAACAAACCACCTTACCTAAGTGGCAACTAATTCTACTTACCCATATGGCTAGTTGAAAAAAAATATATATATGTTGCTATTGATAACTGTTTCTCCTTTACCTTAGAAATGTGGAATGTACAACAGTACCACTGACAAAATTCACCATGGAAATTTTCTAATTTAACCCCCAAATATTCTATTTTGTAAAAATGTAAGACAATTTATATTTTCTGTATGGTTACATAAAGTTTTAATGGTTGCATTGGCCATAGAATTATAGAATGCTAGTTATGTAGAGAATTTTAAAGATTTTTAAACTGGAAAGAACAGATAACATCATTCTATTATTTCAAGACCTTAGGAACATCCCTAAGAGTAGAATGTTATCTTGAACAAACTAAGCTTTAACCATAAGGACATCCAGGTGAAGGAAACTGACTAGATTAGGGCAAATATATTTACTGATAAAGAGAACATTAACCATTTATGGGAGGTAATAAGCCCTTATCTGATATACAGCCCAGAAAAACTACCGCTTTTCTGAAAACTTTAATTACTTTTTCCCAATATTGTAGCTTGATTTTAAACTTTCACTTACTTTTTCTTCTGACATTTCTAAGGTAAAGGAGAAACAGTTATCAATAGCAACATATATATATTTTTTTCAGCTAGCCATATGGGTAAATAGAATTAGTTGCCACTTAGGTAAGGTGGTTTGTTAAAAACCTTCCATCCTAAAATAGGGATCCCATCTGTGGGTTGATGCCCCAAATTCCTATTAGGCTCACTTTTCAGGTAAGATAGTAAGGCTGCAGAGAGCCCTTGAGAAATGCAAATAAACTATCACTGATCTTCCTCAGATTATTATGGAGAGCTTGGAGCCTTTTATTCTCTGTCAATGTGGAGGGGTCCTGAAATGTGCAGTAACCTCTGTAGGCATATTTTTCTCTCAATTAGAAAAAGTTGTTCAATGTTGCAAGGGAATTCTTCATAAAATCTATTGCTTTTAACATTTCTTGCTGCTTTCTTACTATTATAGAAATCATAAACTTGGCAAAAAGGTCACTGAACAAGTGGACAAAGAATCATTCTAAGAGCCAGAGAAGGAATAATTATGAATAAATGTGAATTTCATAAAGGGAAAACTTGAATCTGAAACTGAACTTCTATATTCTGAATGATTAAAACTTTCAGCTATGTATTAAGTGAAACTCACTTAAAATTGACAACTTTTGTCCAATTGTTTGAGTCACGGTTCATGCCAAATCTACAGATCTAAAATTATCGTATTTTCATTTATTTGGATTGTTTCTGCATTTAAAAATAGATTTTCATAGAATATCTCTATTTAATACAGGTACCCAAGACTGTCTTAAACGTCTATGGTAAAAAAGGGGTGTGCCTGGAATGCAGTAGGACACTCTCTAAAGAGCTGATAAATAAATGACATGTAGTTGTATCAGTCAGCCGAAAGGGTCAATGCAGTGTTTGTTTTTCCCATTATCCACAAATTTTGCATTATGGTTACATTATCTGAGATTGTATCCAAAATAGTTTCATAAAACATTCACTTTTATATTATCAAAAAACTAAACAACAATAATACTAGATTTAAAAAGTGATATTCTATTGTTAATTGTTAATTTGAAGGATATTCCCTAACTATTCACTCATATTTACTCCTATAGGGTTTGGCCATATTCTTTCACTTTGTTTTATAGGCTTCATACATAGGCTTATGTATGAAGCTGCAGGTTTCTTTTTCTTTTAAAACTGACATATAACTTTCTCTATCACCCATCACCCATCATTTACTAGTATGGAATTTCTGGGGTTGCATAAGGATATAAGGCTACTTAATCAAGGTAGTCTTTGTAATCATTTATTAGTGAAACTATTAAACCCAACTGTTCTACTGTGCACTCTAACTACATAATCAAAGATAGTTTTTTTAAAATCTTAGTTCTTTGAATGCGTCTTTTTTGAATTCACAAACTTGATTAATGGAGCATTTAGATTAGATGCTGAAGAAACAATATTGATTTGTGTTTTTTCTTTTATAATAACAAACAATAAATCTTCAGATATACTGTTAAAACTTCTGGCATTTCAGATTCATTATCAATCAAGGGTAATCAACTATAAAGTCTTTGGTTTAAGTGGTATTTGACAAAAAACCAGTTTCATTTCATCTTAGAGGAGAATGTTGTTTCTTTTAAGTTAATGGGAAGTTTAAAGATTATGTTGGTTATCTTGAGACTATCAAATAACTATAAGAAATCTCAATACGTTATGTTTTAAATATGTAAAATCCATAAATTTAAGCTTAATATCTGATATTCCCACTAATATTTGCGAAGAGCAACTAAGCGATACAAATGAATATTCCTGAAACTCTAACTTTATGTAGATGAAATCTGAAAATTATGTGACTTCAACATAAAAAATGACCTCAGAGTATTAAGAGGTCTTCCCATTCACAAAACATACTTCATTTTAACTAGAGATTTTGTGCAAAAAATTATATTTGAGAATAAAACAAAACATCTAAATGTGGTCTCAAAAAGAACAAGTGCCCAGATTTTTTTTACAAGTATGTTTAATTAGATAGGCATGTTTCTCTTTAGCAGATAGTATTGAGAATTTGTGAGCTGGAATTGATGTAGAGGATTCCTTAGAACTATGGGTGAATGGATGTGTGAATGTATGTATGTGTGTGTAGATAATTCTATTTGTTACCTTTCCTCTTTTTGACTCAAGTAGCCACCACTAATACACTCCATAGGTATTTAGGTAAATACCTTAATCCCTCTGTTAGGGTATACATCAAGGCTTATGTCAAGTTACCTCAAAGTCTCTAAACATGCAGGGCAAGCCAATGTGTTCTCTGCCTGTTATCTAAAATTTGAAAATTTGACAAATACATTTTTAAAACACCCAGTTTCTGAAAAAAAAGAAACACAAATAAATTAGAGATTTGAATAATATGGGCTGTAATCGCATGAAGAAAAACACATATGTTGACATTTAAAAGATTTATGAAAAAAAGTCCACTGGAAAATCTCAACTAAGTAGTAGTTTTTCTCCCTCTTTCTTGAATAAGTTCACCTAACTTTAAGAGAGGAAAGTACTTCAGCTTACAAACAGCATTGGATTGAAAAGAATTGTTCTTTATGTTCTTGTATATTAACAAGCTAAAGAGATGGCATCTGGGGCGCCTGGGTGGCTCAGTTGTTAAGCATCTGCCTTCGGCTCAGGTCATGATCCCAGGGTCCTGGGATTGAGCCCTGCATCGTGTTCATTGCTCTGCAGGAAACCTGCTTCTCCCTCTGCCACTCCCCCTGCTTGTGTTCCCTCACTCGCTGTGTCTCTCTCTGTCAAATAAATAAATAAAATCTTAAAAAAGAGAGAGAGAGATGGCATCCAGAGATTTTATGTGATAGAATGAAGATCCGTACTTTCTAATCGAGAAGATGTATATGTCAAGACCCATATGAAAAAAAAAAAAAAGATTCTTTATGAAGTTTTCCTGAAACTAGAATTCCAGATTCCCTAAGAAGGCATGTATAGTCCCTTCACTGAACTTGACAAAAGCAACAGGAAGTTGGCTGGTGCTTCTATTTTTTTCAATCCAACTATAATTGCATTGAAATAACCTAAAAGGACAGGGAACAATGAGGAAAATCTACACCATTCACCTTGTCTCATAATCTATGGCCTTTCCAACTTGGATAAATGATAAACTTTGGAATTTCCTGTGGTACAGTGATTCTCAACTGTACAGTTGTTCCTAATTCTGGTTGTACATTAGAATTCCTTAGGAAGAATTTTCTTTTTAAAATACTGATTCCTGGAAACTCTAAAAAATCATGATAGACTCTCTTGAGAGTAGAGCTGAAGAATGGGTAAAATGTCTCCCTGGTCATGGTAACAAGCAGGCAGACTTAAAAACTACTAATTTAGATAAATATGAATAAGGAATAATAGAGTTCAGAAGAATTGGGTTTAGGATTTCAATAACAAGGTCAGAAGTTTAATTCATCTCTACTGTGTGAACTTGAGCAAATTACTTAACTCTAACCCTGAGAACCTCATCTGTGAAGTAGGAATAATAGTCATTCCTACTTGACAGTGCTGTAAGGATTTAATGCAAAAAAGTTCAGGCACCACCTGCATCAGTGTTAACTGGAATACATTTATAATGCCAAGACCCATCTCAGATCTACTGTTAAGAATCTAGTAGCCTGACATATGCATTTTCAATAAACTATCTAGGTGATTTTTTTATATGATGAATTACGACAACCATGATTTTAATGGGTAATAGAATACCCGTATGTATTAAGCACTCAATACATGTAAGCTATAAGCTGATAAATGAAACTTTAGACTTCATTAGTGTTTTCTAACCTCTCTAATATATTAGCTGAAAAGTTAAAAATTCAGTTAATTGGGGTTGCCTGGGTGGCTTAGTCATTTAAGCAACTGATTCTTGATTTTGGCTCAGGTCATGATCTCAGTCAGGGTCATGAGATGGAGCCTTGTATCAGGCTCCACACTTAGCTTAAGATTCTCTTTCCCTCTGCCCTTCCCTGCCCCCTCTCCCCATTCACTCTCTCTCTCTCTAAAAAAAAGCAGTTAATCAACCAAAAATGTTACACACATGTTGCCAAACTACCAATTTGCAGATTTGAGCCTGGTGTTACAAAAGACCATCATTTGATGCATTAATTAAAATTTACAATTTTTGGAGTCCTTTAATGTACCCAGAGTCCATGAGTTTGCTTTCTTTCTTAAATAACTGAAGTTAGGGGGAAAAAATTTAGATTTCCAAGTTGTAGTTGCCTTCAGTGAAATACACTCAAGAAGCAAGTGTTTTAGATGTTCAAATTTTAAAAATTGAGAACAAATATTTCCCTTGAAGGGACTTCTAATTATCTAAATTCATTTTAAGGCTTTGCATTACTTAATACAGTCATATTTTCTAGGTCACTCTTTAATTAAATGGGTTAAAATTCAATAATTCTTCTAGTGGTTTAGTTTGCATAATGACCAACATTTGGTTTTTTATACTTTTATTTCTCTCCAATAGGTTGATAGGCAATTTCATTTAGGAATGCAGCAACTGATGAATTCTGAATCATCTGGGAGATTGATTAACATAATAAACTGTATTAAATCATAAACTTGGATTTATCATGAAATTGACAAAATTTTTCTTGTGATCTGGAAATATAACCTAAATTACTGGGTCAAGCTATTAAAGTGATTATGAATTAGACACATTACTTAAAAATCCTCCTAGACTACTTTAAAACCTGTGAATGCTTACTTAGTATAATCTTGCTATAACACTACCATATACTTCTTTTTATCTTTAAGTGTGCATGGACATAACTGCCTTCCTGTGTGCATTCATTTCAATAAATTATCTGTCCTGAATATACTATGAAGAAAATTAGTGATTTAACTAACTGAACTTACAGTACTTTGATTATTCCAAATTTGCAGTACTTTTACGATTCAGATATTAATATGCTCTGAAATCAATTGGAGAAATTTTAAGGAATTTAAACAAAAGCAATGTTTTACATTATATTCTACATGGCAAGACCAGTAAAGTGACTAATCTAGAATGTTGGCATAGTATGTAAAACTGGTTTCTTAACTTACTAAAAATGTGTTTTTGTATTAAACAATGTCTATTTATATGACTTCTAAGATCTGTGACTAAAAAAGCAAAACCAATTTCATATATTATGAGATTAAAATAAAATGAAACAGTAACCGGTTTTGTTAAGTAAAATTTAACCTTTCAAAATCTTACATTGTGAGAGCATTTACAACAATTGTTATTAAATTTACTAATGAAAATCAGAAAAATGGTGAAAATTTTATATATTTATAATAAATTTCATTATTCATAATAATAAATTTACATTAATAGTAATGATGTAAATATATTCATAAGAATAAATAGGTATTATCACAATAATTTAACAAATGTCACTTTCTTCTAAAACAAAATACTAAATGCTACGGTCACATTGTACGGAGGGTATTCATGATAGTTATTTTCAGTAGTGCATCAGATAATTATTTATTAAGCACCTTTTTACCTGATGGTATGCTGATTAATAATGTGTAGCTTTAATTACATTAAATTGGTTTGGCCAACTGAAAAATTTACCAGAAAGAAATACTACAAAATATCTATACTTTGAAAAGATGTTCAACATAGTTTGCTTTATCTAGAAGGGCACTTGCATTTTTTATAAAATCAGTTTTATAAAAAACACATGACTGGTTACAGTAAGTCAGCAGAAAGTTAGAGGGTAGAAATACACACTTTGGCTTATGGATTTAAGTGAATGTATTTCCAACCCTTAAATTATAGATACTTCAAATACACACTTAAGTCTTAGAAATCTTCTCGACTATTAGTGACAAATTTCTCAAGTAATGTTCCAATATAATTGCTTCTTTTAAGTGATTTTTAAGGACATTAATGAGGTCATGATATATTACCAAATTATTTTAGATAAAGGTCCCACATATAATAAACAAAATTTTTGTGCCCAGTTACATACGATTTAGAGCTTAAGAAATGTTGAATATTGAAGTTAAAATTGCATTAATGGGATTTTTATATTTTTAATTTGGATATTGACTTCATAGGAGAAAGCCTCTTTATTGTAATTCTATACAAAGCTAAGGTTATAGATATTCTCATGTAGGGAAAAAGCATCAATCATTCTACTAGCAGAGATCAGTTTGCCCTTTTGAAAATAACTGTCTTAGGCTGATTTATAAATCAAGGAAATGACTTTTTAGGGAATTATCCTTCTTATATTTATCCCTTTCTTAACAGTCAAATTATTTGTAGGTAAAGAATTATAATTAAAAAATAGACCCAATGTGATATAAAAAGATAGAAAGGTGTAAACCTTCAATATCTCTTTCAATAGTATTAATTGTTAAAGTGCAAAATGTAGTTTAAGTTATTGAGTTTATTTTGTAATAGTAGGGAATAACTCCTGCCAACTATTGATATCATGACCAAAAACACACAAATATAAGATAACCAGATTACTGTAAAGAATAGGCAATGGTAAAGGAATCAAGATCTCTATTTTAACTTTTTGGAAATGTCATTGATGAAATAAACAGTGTGGAATAACAGTGCTTAAGGGTGGCAGAATATCAATATATTTAAAAGTAGGCAAGAACTATATAGATTATTTAAAGATGGGAAAATAGGACATATCCAAAAGTTAAATGTGGAAGCATTTCACTTTTGGGGGAAAAGATGCATTTAATATTTTAAGATTTTTTTGTATATAGTTGGGGAGTTACTGCTGAGAAAATAATACTTTATTATGGAATAAGAAAATTGACTTAGATGAAATTACAATAAAAGCATTTTTTAAATGTCTGGTTTGTAATAGAATTTAAAACCTTGGAGTTTGAAAATGGGATTGCCATTTATCTCTTGCAGTACACAGATGGTGAAGTGAACAAGGAGATAGAAGAGAAAAATTCCTTACATTTCTTCCAGAACTTTGAGTACAACATAAATTAGATATTTTTAAAAAGTTTTCCAACACTTGGCTTTCAGTTTTGACTACTAACTTTATTTATGCACTGATTCATTTATGCATTGATTTTTTTATTATTTTTAAGCATTAAAATCATACTTATCTGCAGCTAAGCAGAATGATTGTAGGTTATGTTGGCTATTGTAGTTTAAGTTGTAGTAACACATAGTATATTGAAAGTATAGGCTAAATTTCTGAATACTGTTTATTCACTGTCATTTTTCACCCTTAAATAATCATTAAATAATTTCCTGCTTATTAAATTTAATAAGTGTATGCCTTATAAAAATTTTCATTTAAAAGGAAAAAATATTGAGAACCTTATCAATATATCTTTAATTCAGCTATTTGAAGAGATGGCTATGCAGGGTACTGCTTTTCTTTCAATAAGACATGAAATTTGCTCATACTATATTCTTAATGTGATTATATTTTTCTAAGAGCATAAAAATCTTACTCATTTTATCACATAATAAATTGAACTTTTGGGTGAATTTTTGAAGAGAATATCTAGACAGAGCAAAATGGGAAGCTGAAGCAATAGTTCAAATAAGAAACTACTTTGGTCTCAAATATGTATGAGTTTTTCAGAATAGATGTTCAGATCCAATTATCTAGAAAATGGCCTCAAATCTACATTTCAATTTCAATGCTCAAAATAGAACATTAATGCATCTCAGAAGATTTTGGAATTAATGAAATGAGCACTACTCTGGACTTAAGTCAGAGTAACCATGATGAGCAGATTAATGAGGTGGGAGAGATAAGAATTTTGGAACAGTATGACCTTGTTTTCATAATATTTATAGTTTAGAAAGAGAATGCCTTGCAACTCATATTTGAATCTTCAAATGTTAAAAAATTCAAATAAAATAAATTTAAAGTTGAAATTCTAAAAATCAAGTCCTGTTCTGAGAGACATGGGATCTTCTAATAAACAAATAAGCTTTTAAGGAATTTAGACACTCTAAAATGTTGTACAGAAATTTCTAATGAGCTATGATTTTTCATATATAAAATGTATTCATATTTTCATGTATAAAATATTTATGGATACATAACCATAAGCCAGTTCAGAAGGGAGACACAACCAGGAAAGCAGTATGTTAGGAACACTGAAGCCAAGAATAAGTGGAGGTGTGGTTGTAAAAATAATGCTAAGGATACACATACCTCTCTGTCATTTTTTCCTCATTCCTCTTGCTCTCACAAACACACACACACACACAAATACACATATACTCAAATATATACACACACACAGATCTATCTAGACATAGATACACACACCCATATATGGAATGATGCGATAATTTTGGAACATTCAAAAAGAGTTAAAAGCAAACAGACAACGAGCAAGAACTAACCAAATTACATTTTGTTATGACCTTCTTCCTTCTGACAAGAATAATCCTCAAATGAACCGAGAAGAAATTCAAAGGAGTAGAAATCTAAACAATGAAACAATGAAACTCAAGGTAGACAAGGAGAGGAAGCCTGTTTTCAAGTTTGAACAGGTAATTTATAAGCTAGTGCACTGATAACTTTTGCCAGTAATGGAAAAAACAGACAAAAGAATATAAACTTGATATTAAAAAAAGAAAGACTCGGCAAACTGTAGCTCTGTGAGTTTACTGGAGATACTGGGCAAATTTTTAGAAATTACAAAAAGCCTTTTTTTCTTAATTTTTCAAAAGAAATGGGTTTAGATTTCTTAAAAAGAAATGATCATTAATATTTACAGTGGGAATATTAGGAACAACTGTTACAAATTTTGGATGCGGTTTCTAGAGTAATAATAGAATGATAGAAATATATCTTGATTTTAGGAAGGCATTTACATAATCCTACATGATATTCTTTAACAATATAAATATAAAAAGGTGGTCTGGATGACATTTCTAGTGGGTAATGAAGTTGATATTGGTCAGGATGAAGGCCTCTGGTAGTGTTTTGAAGGGCCATATCCTTTCTTAACATATATAATGTGGCTAAAAAGAGAAGAAACATTTATTTCTTGATTGATTACTTTATCTCCTTTTCAGTTCTAACAGCCTACAAGGTAAAATAATTCAACTTCACAGATGAAGGAACTAAGTTTCATAAAGGTTAAATAACTTTCCTAATATCTGGAGGTCAGTAATTGCAGAACTGGGTTTCAAACTCAGGTCTACCTGACCCTTTAAATGTATTTCCTGAGAGGACAAAAGGCACACATACCAAATCTGTGGTACCAGAAAGCTGGGGAGTTATGTTAAAACATCGAATGATGGAATCAAAAGCTGGAAAGTAGGGAGTCATGGATCAGAAGAAAAAAAATGAAATTCTCTTGAAATTAATACTAAATTTTACAAGAAACCTTCAAGAAATCAATTGAACATACACAAAATATCAAATCAGGTTTTATCAGGAGATCATGTAATAAAAATTGTGAAATTTGAGTGTGAGCTTTGTTAGTCAGTAGCAGCATGGTGATAAAAATAAATGTAATCTTCAACAGTGTTAATGGAAATACTGATGAGGCAAGGGAAGAGATCACACTGTTATCTTCAGATGTCAGAGGACATTGAGTAGAGTTTTCCATGTTAATCCAGGGTGTCATGTTCTAAAGGACATGTGACAAACTGGCAAATATTGAGTGATGTTTGCCATATGGACATTTAGAAGAGCAAGTGCTTTCCCTACCATACCTTGTAATTTGTAAATATTTGTTTCATTTGGGTGCCATTATTGTACAGGATAGTTTTTCTATGACAGCTTTATAAAAATTCCCAGAGAATAATGGTTCAGTAACAATGGAATGTTCTAGTCTCATAAGTGTAGCTATATGAGAAAAGTTGTTCTAAATGATGCTTGGTTTCCAAATTATATTTTTAATCTGGAAAATATCTATCTTACAAAATTTATAGTTTTTTTGATGATAATGCAACAGTGCTTATATTAACACTTTTTATGTATTTTTATATCCAGACATGTTATTGCTGCTATAATGTGTATCTTCCAAAAATGTATAATTTCCATATTTTTATTGTGCTTTTATGAATGCTTTTTTTTGATGTTTATAAATGCTGAAAAGGCTTCCTTAGGGAGAAGAAATTTAAATGTAAATAAGCTTTTTAGTCAATTTAAAGTAAACAAATTGAGACATTATTTAAGGTATATACCATATTTTGTGCTCAAACCCTGTCAGCATCGTATTCACGTAGCAGTTAAATAACTCGACTTTTGTGCTACATTCCAGTGTTTTTCAATGGATATTTGTAACAAAGAAAATAATATGTATTTAAAAAAACCTACTACAAAGAGACATTGATGAGACATAATGCTTAATAACAGATTGACTATAATTAAACCTAATAACTTTTTGCTCGATGCCTCTGAGACAAGATTACAGGAGCCTTTTTCAGAATTTTTAAATATAGGGAATGCAACGTTGACTCATATAAAGAATGTATCTTTTAGAAAGAGAAAGGTTATTTGTCCCCTTGTTCTCTAATGGAGAAGCTTTGTTTGTCAAAGTCTTTCCTTAAAAAGTTGACCTCCACTCAATCTATAAAGAAAACATAAAGACATCCTTAGGTGACTGACCAGCTTATTCAAATCTGGTTTCCATAATGAAAAGATCAAGTTTAAGGTAAAATGTAAAACCTTAAAATCACTTTGCATTTATAATTCTCTAGCAAACATTCGATTTCACTGTTACCCTCGGCAATATTTCTTGAAGCATTTTCCAGAAGTTGATGTCTATGGCTGGTCTTTGGAAACACTTTCAGAACCTATGCAGACTCTGAGAAATTTACAATCACTTCATGGAGTCTGCCTAAGTCTTGATATTACATGTCTTTGTTGTGTACCTTTTGTCATTAAAAGTGCAGAAAAATGATTATTTGTAATTTCTGAGATATATGGAGAATATTATGCAACCAGCCAGTTAATGAAAGAGGATGAGAAAAGCCAAGAAAATAGAGGATCTTCAAACATCTGGCAAATATCCTCCAAATCAAGGCAAAGATTATAGTTTAGTGGCAGTGTTCATTTTTCCTATGACTTTAAGACTTAGTAGTGCAACAAAATATTAATATTTATAGATTCATATTTTCTCTTTATTATACTATAGCAACTGGATGCAAAGAAAATACACAGTAGCTATTGTATCAATAAAAGAAAAAATTCCCAGTTTTACGAGTTTCTAATTTAATCAATTTGGATAGAGTGAATAAAATACTTTCCAATCTATCAAAACATAAGCATTTGAGCCTCTCCATAAACATGCATGAAGTACTTTTCATATCTTCATAGTAAACCCTTTTATCTCTGCTGTCTGTCAAAAGATAGAAAGGGTCAGATAAGTTCAGGGCGTTCTGGACAACCAATGTCTTTAGGATGCACTAAGGTCTCCTGAAATGCTTTAAGAGGACAAATGGTTTAGGCACAATTGTCCAGTTCCTTAGAGTAAAAGTCAAGTTTGCTCATCATGTGGGGGCATATACAAGACTATCATTTCAGATACTTTAGGCTTATTCCACAGAATGAAAATGTGACTTATGGAAGAGTTATACTAGCCATTTCAAGATAGCATAACTTGCTATCTGAGCCTTAGGTAGAGGCGAACAGAAAGCAGAATTTATGTGAGGAGCAATCACTACATAAGGGAGAGGGTACTGTCTGGATATCAGTACAACTGGTCTCTCACTTTGGTTTTCCTTTGAATTAGCTCTGAATATAGAAAAGTCAACTGATTTCTATGTTTCCTACTTTTCTCTTTTATAAGATGTCTGTTTAAACTTCAAAGAAAGTATATGATTACAATTTCAATTGTATGAATTTTAATACAAAACATATAAAATCAATTTCAAAAATTTTCTGCATTTACTGAAAATGTTTGTAAGAATGAACTAAGTATAGGCCTTCTCTAATTTCGTCTATTAAAGGTAGGTACCCAATATAACGTGAAAATATTGAGCATAACTATTCTTTTTGCAAAAGGGAATCTAGAAAAAGACTGCTTCCCACAGAAAATTTATTAACAATAGGTGCTCAATTAAGTGTTTTTATACAATGAACAATGCCCCTTTTAATAAATAATCAGGGGAGAAATATTGTTAAGTAATTTTTTTCTTTCCATCACTCCAGCTACGCACAAAATTCTGTTGTAAAGACATATTTCTATGAGGAGGTATTCATTGTAGATGCACAGAAGTCTATGAGAACCTATGTTTACAGGAAAAAAATGGATTATCATTCTAACCAACTGCATATTCACACAGATGCTTAATGAAAGCTATCTGATGATATAATGAATGTTTAATTTTGAGGAAGTGCATACAGTTGGCAACTATTTTTCAAGACTCACCATCCAACAAACTAAATTTTCTCATTTTAAATCCTTCATGTCACCTTTTTGACATTTAGTTGAAATTTTGGAACTAACATGATCACATAAAAATATAAATGGAAGTAGCATTAACCATGGAGTGATTCTCAACTTCAAGAGTTAAAATAAATACAAGTGTGGATTAGAATAAAATTATGTTGACAATATGTAAATCAAAACTGCCAAAATGATTAGACTTTTCTTTGAAAATATTCCATCCATTGCTTTCCCTCCAACAGACAAAAGTAGCAAAAGAGGAAGGTAGCAAAAAGGGAAACAGGAAAGCCTGCTTCAATAACTGGACATATCGATTTAATTGGTTAAAAAGTCCAAATGCTAATACTCCGAATAATCAGCCATTCCTTTTGTGTTTTGGTAACATATATCCTTATACAATTTATGTCAAATGGAATTTTTTGATTCACCTCCGACATTTCAAAGTTTCCGTTTTTGAATTCCCCTAGTCTTAAGTAAGTAACACATTGTCTACTTTGTTTGAAATCTACAACATTTTCCCCAACATCTAGGGCTCCATGATGTAAAATGTCATTTTGCCGATCTTCTGTTCCAGTACTCACTTTAATTTTTTTAATTAAAATCGGATTTTCAAATATAATCACAAAGAAATCTCCTGCTGAAGGTGGTTTCCCCCAAAAGTACTCATCAACACTACTATAAGCCTTGCTTGCTTCATAATTTTCGAAAACATTCATGTTGGTATATAGATTGGCAGGAGGGTTATCAGGGATGTCAAATGACTCTTCTTCAAAATCATCATCCTTCAGCTTATTCTCAGTCCCTTTATATGATGAATAATAACCCATGTGCTGAAAGAGAGATGGTTTAAAACGGATCACATTTTTCTGAGCTAAAAGACCCCGAAAATGAGTCAATAGCCAATCACAAGGCATTTCTTGATAAAACATTAATAAAAAGTGTGCTAAACGTGGGAGATCATGAGAATGATAAAGTTTTCCAATGTAGCCAAGCTTAGAGAACTCAAGAGTTACCCAGTAGGTTCCTTCTAGGGATGTAATGACTTTCTTGATGGCAGTTAAGAAATTTTTTGAACATCGAACATCATCTTCAAGCATTACATAATAGTCTGAAGTATTGGCACAAAAATTAAGCAGAAAAGCATAGTCTACATTTTGCTTAGAACGAAATCTGACTCTGTCTTCTGGATCATTGTAATTTCTCTTAAGGCCATCCAGGATTGGGTAATATTCCTCTGGAGCATGTATAACTATTAATCTTCCTGCAATAATGTGGTGGGCGAATTTCTGTGTAATATCCTGGACCATGACATCACGCCAGGATGAATTAAAGTCTGCTAGGTGAACCACCACTGAAATTTCCTTCAGCTCCTCATAGCTGGATTGCTCAAAAATTGACTTGATTGTCTCGAGTAAATAGTTTCCTTTTTTTCGTTTCACTGATGAAAGTCCAATTGTAAGAAACCCTGAGTGAAAGAGTTCAGAAAGAAGACAAATTAAATGCGAAATAGGCTTTGAATAACACAGAAAAAAAATCTTTTCCCCTCAGGCCTGCTACAATATTAGGCACATCTAGTAAATGGTATGTGTAGAATATTTTGTGAGTAAAGTCTTATGCTAAATATGTAAAGGCTATAGGACTTAATACATAATTTATTTTTCTACGGAAAAAAATGCATCTTAAGCACAATGACATATGAGCTTTATTGATGTAAACATTTGTTTATGAAATAAAAAATACCATTTAAGGTGTTTTGCAGCTTATTGTTCTCATATATGTCCATTAGAGAAGACAGATTTTTGGATAATATCCCCACTATTAAAAAATGCAAAAGGAGAAGGAAATTCACAGTTAAGGATGACAAATAAGTCTCAAATGATAAAAAAGAAAATTAAGCATAACTCATTCTTTTATCTTTAAATTTTTCATAGAAACATGTTACATTTTCATTTTTTTTTGATCATTGTCATTATCTCACACCAGAAAAATTAATAATTGGACTTCACAGTTTTATTTTGAAATTTACCTAGAACGTTAATTAGAATGGAAACAAAATTATAAACTATTTTTAAAAAATGCATTATTATTCAAATATATAGTACATTGTTCCAATACATGAATATCACTGTTTTCCTTATTTTGAAACAAATTTTAGAGCAATTTTCTGATGGGAAATTTTTATTCAGAATCTAAAATCTAAAATTAGAAACTGGATATCTGTAGGGAATAAAATAAAACCTTATGAAATGGCAGTTTACTTCTAAAAAGTGTAGATGTCTCTTTCTCAAAATATTTTCACTTTTTAAAGCTCTGACTCTCACCGTGATTCAGAACTGAATAAAATTTCCTAAAAACTACTTGAAAAATAGGAAAATATTTCTATTCACTAAGATCACTGTTTTAATACAGACACCTACTTGTTGTGACTTATGCAATACTGAAAAAGCCCTTTCTAAGAATAATCGTTCTTACTAGTCTGTCAGAGAGGTAGAGATTTACACATTTTGTTTAAATACCTGGGTTTACGACCCTAACTTCTTTTGAAAAATGAATATGTTCTGTGGTACCATTCAACTCAAGATACCAGCCTTTACTAATGCCCTAGAATAGCCAATACTATGAGAATAGTTCCTACATTAAAGGCAGGAATCTATGCATTTTGCCTGTAGTATGCATCTTGAATATTCCTAACCATCTTTTGGGACAGCTTTGTACTTGTCATCATTTCTGCTTTATAGATGAGGAAAGGAAATTCAGTCACAGGGAGATGTGTTCACTTGTGCAAAGTGTAACACCTAATGAGTAGCGTGGGGCCAAGATCCAAAGTGCCCTGTGTGTACACTCTGTTTTATATCACCTCTTTGTATAAAGCAGTGGCATATGTGCATTGCCAGTTTACTAACTTAGGATGGAAAGGGAGAATCAGTAATGTTTGCACAAAGGTAGTGTAACAGATGGAGATAAAAATAAACATTGGCAATCTTATGCAATTAGAAGAAAGCTTAAGAGCGATAGACATTTGAAATGAAGGAATGAATGGAAGATAGACCTAAAGAAGCCCGAATTAAGTTAAGTTACAATTTCCTCAACCTGGTGATCACAGACTCACTTGTATAAACACTTCTTAATGGGGAATTCAATTTCTGTGGTCCCCACATGACCCATTAAGAAATTCATGATATCACTGTGTTTCATTGATTTCACGAGTCATATTTTTCACACAGAAACATTTTAAACTCACGTTGAATATTGTAATTGATGGCATCTTACAATTAAAACTGATGATTATGTTTTCTTAGTGGCACATTAATTAGATCAATACCTTCTATAGTCTACGGTGTCTTGAGATCCATAGAGTGTGTGTAGTATGTTACTTCTCAGATCCAATCTACCGATAGTGAGTTGAATAGTTTTCTCCAAAAATTCAGGTCTACCTGGAACCTCAGAATGTGACCTTATTTGAAAATAGAGTCTTTGCAGATATAATTAGTTAAGGATCTTGAGATAAATCATTTTGGATTTACAGTGGGCTCTAAATGTAATGACTGGTGTCCCTGAAGAAGAGGAGAGAACACAGAGAGACACAAAGACCAAGGGAAGAAGATCCTGTGGAGATGGAGACTGGGACCGTAGTTAAGCTCCCACAAACCAAGGGACGGCAAGAGTGACCAAAAGCTGAAAGAGTCAAGAAAAGATTCTCCCCTATAACTTTCAGGAGAGTGGCTCTGTCAGCACCTTGATTTTGAACATCTGGTCTCCAGAAATATGAGAGAATAAATCCCCATCGTTTTAAACTACCTAGTTTGTGGTAATTGGTTATAGCACTTTGGTAAACTAAAACAATGACGTTCACTACTTCAAAAGCAGTGGCAAGTCATAAAAACCAGAGCATTAGAGTTAGAAAATATATCGGTATGAGAATAGTATTTTTAAAAGGGAAGTTTTAAAAGTTCAAATAAATTGATTTTTCTCAGTCTCTCTACGTGGTTCTACAGCAAACTGTTTGAAAGTTTATATAACAATTAGGCATTTTAAAAAATTTCTTTTTTGGGTTATTAATGGAACTGGATCAGTGACTGCAATTTGTGAGGAAACACTGAATTACTTCCCAAAGAATATATATTAGTAAAGCCCATAAAGTTTTATTGCGACACAAATGAAGCCAGTTGTCATTATTTCATTATTTATTTTTTTAAGATTTTATTAATTTATTTGAGAGAGAGAGAGAGAACGAGAGGGGAGAGGGTCAGAGGAAGAAGCAGACTCCCTGCTGAGCAGTGGTCCCGACGCAGGACTTGATCCTGGGACTCGATCCCAGACTCTAGGATCATGACCTGAGCTGAAGGCAGTCGCTTAACCAACTGAGCCACCCAGACGACCCCTAATTTTAAAAAAACAAAAATACTTTATGTGTTCTTTATTTGAAAGTGTAGGGATACTTACGCTTTCTTTGTAAAGGCGTGGCAGCTAAGTAGCGATAGGTGACGTTGATGGCTCCTGAGAAATTAGATAAATCTTTGAAAGTATGCACATAACGTTCTGAATTCAGCTGATGTGTGGATGTTTCCCTTATAAGTTGTTTATCTCCTTCCTGAATGCCATGAAGGAGGCAGAGAAAATAAATAAATAATAGATGGTCATGGATTAAATAAAGTTTCTCCTTACACAACGAACATGTGGGGTTGATATGCAACATGGGTATTATATAAATCTCAACTACTGCACCACAAACTATAGATCCTCATCTCTCACCTGAATTCCCACCTAGAGTCTCTACTCCAATTGTACTGTTTCTACTTCTCTTCTATTTGCTTTTCCACAGCATACATTAATAATGGCATTCTCTGGACAAAAAAAATCTCTATGTGAAAACTCCCACTGCCTTTATGTTAAAATTCAAATCCTTTACAATAATTCAATGATCTTAAAATTTCACAATGATCTACAGTGATGTAAAGCTAATTCTTACTAAGTTTACCATATTTGAGTCATAATTAAGCTATTTCATCTTCTTCAAGAATTGTTCAATAATACCATACATAATTTCTATATAATTATTTCTGGATAATTTGTTAGTCAAGAAGCTTTAGTCAGTTACTTATATGGCCACTATAATCAAAGACTGTTGAGAATAGATAGCCATGGTCTTTGTGACATCAGTGTTTTTTCACATGTCTTCAAGATATCTTACGATACATTTGTACCAAGTCTAGGAAATGTCTTCAGAACTTGCACTACTTTTTCCCATGATATGTTTGCTTGTTGCTTGTGTGTGTGTGTGTACATGTGCGTGAATGCATGCGTGTGTGTGTGTTTGTGTAAGCAGTATTCTATTGGAGTTGAAGTCTGGTCCTTTTATGTTTAAGAACCCCTTTATGTAATTGGTAATGGACTTCTGTCATTCAATGTTTGAGAAGGTTTTTATTAAAAAAAGATTCATATTTAGCTTAAATATATCCTGTTAATTACTAATTGGTCCCTTTTTCTCTCTTACTTAGTATAAGTTCAATAGTAGATTTTGATTATCTAATCATGATTTGATCAAGTTTTTATTGGTTATACATTATTAGCAAAATATTGACTTGCTTGGCCTTTGTATCAGGCTTACTACCATGGGTAGAATATATATTCAAAGATAACCTATTTAGAAAGAATTTTGTTGTTTTTGGCAAGTGTCTACTGTACTGTGTGATGTTATATGGATCTATTTCTACTATTCCATATACAATGGCAGGTCAGGCATGTGCAAGCCATTAAGACTATAGAGGAATTAAATGCATTTGAACCAATTTGGTCCTCATATTATCTGCCTGTGGTCAATAAAACTTTAATTAAATCACTATTATAAAAATTAGAAAGGATTCAAATACAAATTTTACCTCATTTGGAACATTCAACACTTTGCATCACATTCAAATGTCAATGGAGAAAGAGACTGGCTCAAAATTTTAAATCATTGGCCAGACTGGAATTGTCTTAGAATAAAAATTGACAATAGTAGACCATGACTGGGAAGAGCTTTCAATCTGGTTTTTGCTAACTCAAGATCCCTTCTGAATATCTCTTCTGTATATTCAATTATGTTTATAAACCTATACTTGGTCTTTAATACTGTATTTCTATATTCTATATTGTCTTGATCATTGAGAAAAATATGTTAGCCTTTTACAATATTTATAATATATTTGCCATCTATAGGTTACAGACTTTCAAAATATATGAAATTATACCTTGAATTCTATATTTCTTATAAATATTGAATATCTATTGAATTCTGATTATTATAATTTCTTTACACATAAATATTTTCATCTTTGTCTTTCTGAAAACCTATAGAACATTATCAGAGTTTTAAAATAAATTTAGGATTGCTAAAAAAGTAACTAAGGACTCAGTTCAGCACCAACTTCTTTAATAGTAATGTAATAGTGTCCATTATCAATAGGGTCTAGGAGAAATATCTATAAGAATCACAGTAGTCACAGTTCTGAATTCATTTTACCATTCTGCTCTTATGTGATGTTACATTCTAAAGGAAGTGCAGGATATTGAATATTTCTTTAAGAATTCTATCTTGAATGTGTAAAATTCCAGACCTTTTGTGTGTTAAGATAGAGTACATTCATCCTGATTGAAGGACATAACAGAATATAAAATGAAATGGAAGTTATATGAAAGCACTTTATTAAATTCTCAAGAACAAGCTCCTTTACACTTTTCAGCATAAATAAATAATGCAACTTTCACCTGAGTCAGCCTTGTTGGCTGCTTTCCAGGGGCATCTATCTGTACTGCTAGGCTCTCCCTGGATACCTTCTTTCTGTAGCTACTATGCTGCGGTGTATTTCTCAGTAATAAGACAAAGCTTTATGACAATCATTTTCTGGATAGGAATGCAATTCAATGGACTAGCAACAGACTAAGTGTATAGCCTGGTGGCTACTTTGAAGATGTTCACAGCCCAGAGGCTCAGTTGATTGGGCATGTAGTGTCTCTTCTACTTAGTTTGCCTTGTAATAGTATTTGTCTCTTACACTGAGCTTGGCTTCCTTTCCGAATGAAAGGCACATATGTCCCGAATATGTAAGCAATACATTAAACTGTTATATGCCAAGGATTTCAGGCCACAAATGGATTTTCTAGCAAAAGCAGCAGAATAGAAAGTGCTAAGTAACTCCAGAGATCTTTTACTTGTAATAGTTTATCTTATTTCTCTGAATTATAAGTAGTATTTCCCCCTTAAAAAAGAAGGCAGGAAAAGAAAGATCTGGGAATGTCTATGCTTAGCAAATTGTACACATTGTGGCATTCTGAAGTCAAGAAAAAAAACTGAATGAGATAATTTTGTGAAAACTGAAATAAACACGGACAGAAGGGTCAAAAGGGACAAGTGTTACAAAGAAACTACATTGTATACTTAGTATACAGTAGTAGGTGGCTGGCTTTCTCTGGCTATTAAACGTTTTTAGAAAAGCAATTTTAGTGTAGTTTTACATTAATTATTTAAATGTTTTAAATCTTTATACATATTAAGCCTTGGGATGAAATTTGGCTTTGGATGAATTTAGGTAAAAAAAATCATCAGTAAATAGTGAGAAATTAAAGTAATAAAAATACTGTCATTAAATTTTCAGTAAGGGGAGTGCTTGTATTTAACCATCATTTTAACTCACTTTTTCCAACTTAATATAAGTACTTAAAAATAATTAAAATTTTTTAAATTTAATTTTATTTTTTTAAAGATTTTATCCATTTGAGAGAGAGAGAATGAGAGACAGAGAACATGAGAGGGGAGAGGGTCAGAGGGAGAAACAGACTCCCCATTGAGCAGGGAGCCCGATGCGGGACTCGATCCCGGGACTCCGGGATCATGACCTGAGCTGAAGGCAGTCGCCCAACCAACTGAGCCACCCAGGCGCCCAAAAATAACAATTTTTAAAACGAAGGAGAAATCTATTCTCTACACTTGGCCTGATTTGTAAATTTGACTAGATATATGTGTAATCTAGCCAGAGAAAATTTCATTGAGAAAGTAAATACTCTTTAGTAAGAGCTGCTTCATTAAATCACACCCTTTACATTAGATGGGTAGGACTGAAGCTTGGATAGACATGTGTACAAATCCACAAGACAGGGCATTAGTATTTGATCCTCTTATAGATATATACTCTATTACTTCTTACACATTTTACAATGAATTTGAGGAGGTTCTATATTAACAAGATGTAAGGATGTTTGTTGCATACAATGGTCCTTTGTCTGTTTAAAATGAAACACTGAAATTGTGTTTAAAAGTGTCTTACAAATGCAGCAAGTCATTGAATACAATAAGCATCCTGTCAATACCATGTGTTTGGTTTACAAGATGTGATTTACTGCTACCAATAGACATAGATGCAAAAGATAAATTTTTATTACAAAATTAAATCATTTATCAAAAGCTCTCTTTATTAATTTATGATCTTTATTTTTTTCCAGAAAAAATAGGGGGTCACATGGGGCTTGCTATATTGTCTGTAAGTCTCATAAACCTAATAATTGGGTTTAAAGAAAGGTAAAAATGCATCTCATTAGTAAGTTTCTCCAGTTTGCTATGTTTACCTAAATCATGCCTAATCAAATTCTATTCATCTGTGGTGATTTCAGCCATTGTGAATTGTCTATGGATAACAGAATGAAGGGACCACAAGATCAAGAAGTATATGTGAATGTAAAAGGCATAGGCAGAGTCAAGATCTAGGAATATGGCAGAATTTCATCATCAAAGAACAATGCTAATGGAAGCAAGATGCTTTATAGAAGACATCCTGAGAGGATCTGTCCCAACTAAGATCAAATGGTTGGCCTATTGGCATAGAATAGTACATGACAATTCATGGGTAGGTAATATCATGTTCAATTAATGAAATAAAACATTTTACTGGGAAATGCTCTTTGTGGTTATTGTCAGATTTTCTCTTGCTAAGATATTCATTGAAACTTTCAGCATGTTTGCATGGTGGAAAGTACTTTTCAGTCCTCTCTGTGTCCAAAGATTTTGATTTTCTGAAATATGTGAACAGGGGCAATAACATAAAGATTAGGATTTCTCCAGATAGCTTAAGCTCAATTCAGACATAAAGTAAATAAGCAAAAATGTCCATGTTATTCTCATCAGACATGAAATGATGTGGTATTTACAATGATAACAAATAATAGAACAAATAGAGTTCTCAAAATTAGCCAGAGTAAGTCCTTTTGTATATTTCTAGAATTTACTTAAAAGTTCATTTATATATTATACACTAAGTTATCTTTTTTAAACTACTGAATAGTTTTCACATCATTATCTCTAGTTCTTGAGGTTCCATACTACTTTTCAATGAATATAAATATATAACATGGTGGCCATTTATGACTATTCAAAATCAAGTGAGGTGTCATACATTATAATAAAATATTACTTCTTAACAAAATAGCATAATTAGTATCATTAATTAAAAAATAAGATTTGGAAAATTTCAATGATAATATTAAAAAACTGAGAAAGTAAGGACTAATATCTTTAAGAATTTTTTAAAATTCTACATGTTTCAAATTAAAGCTCAGAAATTATTATGGTTATACATAAAATTAATCCAGCATAGTGATAGCTAATTTATTTATAACCAAATACACATATTTGAACTACAATATGCAGCACTAAAGAAAACATTGCAACATAAATCAAAATAATTGTAATGCTGGGCTTATAGAATTAATACAAAAAGTAGCTAGATAGAAAGTATACATGTTACAGTTTTGCTAAAATAAGGCCGTTCCAGCAGCCGGGGATTGAAGTTAGGTTACAATTGGACTAAGCCTAATTTGATTTAGACCTTATTTGTAAAAGCAACAACAAAAATAATTAACCTCCAAAACTTACCAGAACATAGCTGTCTTCAATGTACAAGTTCATAAAGAGAAGGAAAATGACAAGAACTCCCAAGAATGATACTGTGGAACGTTTTCTCAAGCATCTCATTTTATCAAGTGTTTCAAAAATATGCTTCATTTGACAAAATTTAAACATTCTATCCTGTGGAAAAAGGGCACAGAATTACTGACAATTAATTTTGGATGTAAATATTTCTTCATATGTATCAAAAGCCAGGCTTTCATAAAATCTCACCCTTCACCTGTTTAACTAAAAAGTTGTTTCCAATTTCACACATATGATTTTCACAGATTAGTAATATCTTAACATAAGGTCAATGCACTGCTTTATGTTGCTGTGGAGTAAATAAAAATAAAAAGCAAATCTCAGTAATTTTTGAACAAATGAACATTAGCAATGGTAATGCAAAAAAAAAAAAAGTCCTTTGATGAGAAACAGCACAAAAATAAAAGAGAAATACAAACACTACGGTAACTTCTACCTCCTCATACTATAATGTAATGAAAATGGAAGAAACTAGAAGCATGGGCCTAATATTGATCTTGGAGTAAGTGCACTGAAAAGAACACCTGGGAGGGAACCTGGGTCAAAGAGAGAGAAGTCGTAAGTAAAGGAAGTTAAACTTTTGGGCTAAGTCCAAACATATTTTCGAGAACTTGAGTTACAGTTGGTTTGCTTATTTTTCCAATAATTCTTGTTAAGTGAGAGTAGATCCTGGGGTGGCATATCTACATGGCCTTGCTTGATCTACTAACTAGAAGTTTGGCTGTTTATAATAATTCATGGACTGCAAAAACAAAATTAGCATCAGCAAGATTAGTGGAGATCTATATTTTTTCCCATTCTACTCTTCTACATTTTGTGTTATTTTCCAATCACTGATTTATTTAGATTACTGATGGTTTGTTCAAAAAAGTATAAACATATCTGGAATGTTCAAAAGACTAGTTGAATCAATCATATTTTGTCTAAAATCAAGTATAATCTGGAAACTGTACCACTTCTAGTTGGGTACTGGGTCTTCCTGAGCTCAGTGTTAGGATGAAGTATTTATATAAATAAAGGAATTCAGGAAGTGAAAATGGCCTGTCCACCAAACCATTAAATGATGTCTAGGACATAGCAGGCAAGCAATATCTCTTCAATGAATTAATGCAAGAAATAATTTATTAATCCTTATAAATTATAAGAAAGAATATTAGGAATTGGGAGAAAGGCTTAACAAAGGCAGAGAATGGAAGAATTCTCAAAAAGAAATGTTAAGAATTACTCATTTTCTTTAGCCATATTTTTCTCTAGGTTTTTTTTTTAATTTTTCTTGTTGATTTGTAGAAATTTTAAATATATGTGTAGAGATGCACACATATACACTTATCTTTGCTTATGTTGAAAATATTTAGGTATCTTCCCCAAGTATTATATTTTCTGTTGGGTTTGGCCAGCAAATCCTGAGGCAGTGAATGAAAAAATTACTCCAGACACCTTAGGAGGAGAAAGGAGAGGGTGTGGGGACCAGACACTCTAGTGGGGAAAGGTCCCAAGTCAAACTGCCTCCACTTTTATTGTGAACGTTATCAATACATCAAGGGAATAAGAAAAACAAGAAGGAATGTGAAGCTTTAAGAATCAGAACAGTGGCATAGGGAGTACCCTGTGATCAGAACATGCCGTGCTTGTGACGTGTGTGCAGTCAGGGAGTGCATGGAGTGCATGACCATCAAAGATAAATGTTTCTCTAAGTTAAGCATTTACTCCTTGGGTGAGAGCATTGAACCGCAACAAGGATCTGGCTGTTTTCAGCCTAGAAACTGCAAAGGAGGTCCAGTTTGCAGACACTCCTTTGCTTTTCAACTAGTCTCACCCAGGGAGGCATGTGTTTATTAAATCTTCTCTAGCCAAGGCATTATGAATTCTCACAATTTTCTTCTTGGTCTGACTTTTGCAGTGTAGTGTTTTTGATTTCAAATTTGTTTCATACATATGGCTTTTTTTGGTATAATGTTTAAAAAATATGGACAGTCTCCTTTATTTTTTTGTTTTTTTTCCATGGATAGATTTTCTAACATATCTAGAATTTATCTTTTTGTCCTTTATCATGTAGTGGATCATTTTATTTATTTATTTTTCATCTGGAGAGCTGATGGTCTTCTCCTTAAGTGCACTGGCCATAGCTACTAGTCACATTACTGCTCCTGACTTCAAGGGTGTGGGAAGTATAATCTCCCTGGGAGTCAGAAATAAAGAACATTACTATTGTATACCACACTTTATATCCAATCAACCATTCTTTTCATATGGGATGCCACTTCTGGAATAGGGTCACTTTCTAATTTGTATTTATAGGTTAAAAATGTGTTTATAGATCCATCATTTATAACATTGTTCAATAAGAAAATATACAGCAATTTAAACCAAAGCATGATAAGTGAAATTCTGTTATCTGGTAATGCTTCTGTAGATAAAACTGCATTATGTTTGTAAGAGATTTTTACCTGAATATTAAAAATTGACAAAAACACAAAGGATTAGTATCTGATCATACACCAATGGACACAATATTTTTAAATGTCAATTTGTGAAAACTTATCAATAACACCAAATGCACACATTCCCTTTGACTCAGCAATTATACTTCTAAAATTCTATTTAAAGACAAAAATTGTATTCGTGGGTAAATGTTTAGCTATAGTGTTACAGGACAGTGATATTTGTAAAATAAATTGGAAACTATAAGATGTTAACTGCTGTCATCTTAGTGTAGAAGAATTATCAAGAATTTTCAATCTTGTTTTTACTTTTTTCAATTTCTATACTTTCAAATGTAAATATATTCAATAATATTTAAAAATTTACTTTTAATTTTCAAAAGTCTCTATCATCTGTTGGAAAACAAAACTGCATTTTATTTCTTGGACACAAAAGCATAAACACAGAAATTTTTTTCAAGAAAATAAAGTTTAAAAATATGTAGCCCTGTATGGTATGGTTTGGATGCTCTGAATTTGAATGTTATAAATTCAATATAAATGCTAAGTCAAGAAGAAGTATATTCTAATTCTATTCCTTGGAGACAAAGACAAAATGTAAATAATGTGACTACAAATTGAATTTGCAAAGTTCAAATGTAGATAATTACATATAAAGAAAATAAGTATACCTATTAAAATTTATTAAATACTTACTAAATGCTAGGCAATACAGTTTGCGAGGGGAGCTCATTGATCTTTCATAACAAAGCTGAGATTTTAATACTACCATTAGTTTTACAAATGAAAAAAAAAAGAAAGAAAGAAAAAATCCAGGGTTTTCTTGAGGTGTCTCTACAAGGAATGATTCCAGTTTTTAAATATTAAAATTGATCGGCGTCTGCTCAATTAACCACTAGTGGTATACAGTTTACTAATTAGGTTTCATATGACATTTTAAACATACTGTTGCCAACAAACTATCCCACATATATGGTGATAACAATCTGTGATACCAATCTCTTGAATAAAATAGAAATAATATAAAAGACATAAATTCAATTTTTTTGGCAGAAAAAAATTTAATTAAATCTACTTAGCCTAATAAACATATAAATATATAATGTGAGGAGGTGGGTGATATATGATATTTCAAGTAATATGAGAAGTAGAGAGTATACTATTTTGGAGGCAATACTTCAGAGTACTCTGCAATAATGCAAAATAGTACAAAACAACAACAAAACCCCAGGTTGTAATTCCAGAGTTGACAAAGAAAGAAAGACAGAATCCTGGGAGAGTAATGGTGATCATCTGAATTCTAAGATCCAATTCTTCAAGTTAGAATCCTCCAAAATCCATTCAGAACAATCAGAGCACAAATAACCTTCCGTAATGTACACCCTCACAGCAAACCCATGAGAAATATAATAGCACAAATTTCACTGTATATATAAGTGAAAACAATAACACCCAGAACAGGCAGAATTGGCTGAGGAGCCCAAATCAGAGCAAACAAAGGATCAGAAAACAGATCAAAATATGTGTCATTTATTAAAAAAAAACAGACAAACCAGCAAAAGAAAATTAAGGAAGCTAATAATTCATCCAAACTTCTTTCTCATCTGAAACAGAATCATCTGGGTCCAGGAAATTCCAAATAAATATTCAGAAAAAAGAAAACAAAACCCTAGAATTACAGTCAATTAAATTTACTGAGAGGAAAACAAAATAGCTGATTTCAGGTAGGAGGAAGGGACTTTGTGGTTAGGCTATCTTTCTGTTGTGCCATGAAGCAAGGAAGCTCTTAGAGATTAGTAGGAGCATATCTAAAGGACACAGAAAATAGCTTAAAGAGGCTTCTATTGAGAAAACTTGAGAAAATCAATCCATCAAAAAATGACTATGATTGATAGAAAAATATTGAATTAATACAAACTCATGTATATAGGGTAATGATAAAAAGAAGAGAAAGAGAAAGTAAGAAACCTATCACAATTAGAGGTGATCACTACATCATCTTCTGATTCTAGAAATTGGTCATTGAAAGGAAAGTATCAAGGTTTCCTGCATTTCCAGGAGGAACTGTATTTCATCCACATTTAATGATTGCCATTTTCAGATAGTGGACAACAGGCAGCAAGGGCAAACATCTCTGAGGGAAAGGGAATGAAAAAAGTAAGTGCCAGGATTTTTCTAGTTTGTTGCCAGAAGGCAGTTTTCAAAAGTCAGGGCAGGACATTGATGAAAGAAATTGAAGAAGTCCCAAATAGAAAGATATCCTGTGTTCATGTACTGAAAGAGTATCATTAAAATGTCCATACTACCCAAAGCCAATAGATTCAATGCAATCCCTATCAAAATTCCAATAGTTTTTATAGATTCCAGTAGTTTTTATAGAAATAGAAAAAAAATTCTAAAATTTGTCTGGAGTCACAAAAGACCCTGAAAACCCAAAGCAATCATAAGAAAGAATAACAAAGCTAGAGGCATCATACTTCCTGATTTCAAACTACTGTATATTAAAAAAGCTATAGTAATCAAAATGGTATGGTACTGTCAAAGAAATAGACACAGTTCAATGGACAGAATCAAGAGCTCAAAAATAAGCCCATGCATTTACAGTCTGCTAAATATTTGACAGGAGAGCCAAGAATACTTGGTAAGGAAAGGTTAGTCTCTTTAATAAATGATGCTGGGAAAACTGGACAGCTACATGTAAAAAAATAAAATGGACCCCTATCAACAATTAGAACAATTAGAACAGTTTCTGCAATGCAAAGACAGAAATAATTCATGTTTCCTTCATCCGAAACAGAAAAAAAAATCGTAACAGATTGGGCATCAGATAGAGTACTCAGAAGAATCTTGCCTTAGTAATGAGGTAAAATTAGCCCAAGACTGGAGCCTTCTCTGAAACCAGCACTCTGATAGCAAAAATTGACAAAAGGAATTATTATTAGAAAGGGAAATTATAACTGGAGGGTATTATGCTGAGCGAAATAAGTCAATCAGAGAAAGACAATTATCATATGGTTTCACTCATATGAGGAATATAAGAAACAGCACAGAGGATCATAGGGGAAGGGAGGGGAAAACCACATTCCAGAAACTGTTCGAATTGTTCTTTTCCAGTGATCCCTTACCAGTTGTTGGACAGTGTTCTCACACACATGCCTAGTGCTCAAAGACATGAGGGAAACCCTTTGTAGATCTCTCTCTCTTTCTCTTTCCCTCTCTCCCCGTGTGTCTCCCTCCCTTCACTTGTAGTCTCCATGTAGCTTTCTCCTTTCTGGTACTCTGCCCTTGAATTCCAGCCATGTCAGAATCTCAAGCTTCTCAACTATGTCTCCTCACCCTAGGGAGCCCACTGTCTCACTGGATTCTCTCTCCTCGTGCTGCAGCCTAGAAACTCTAAACAGTGCGCTGTGGCAATTATCTCATTTGTTTCCCTTCTACCAGGAATCATGCCCTTTTCTGCTTGTATTTATAAAAATATGAGTATTTGTTTCACATATTTAGTCTAGTGCTTTAGTTAAGGAGAAAGGGTAAATCAACCCCCTATTTCTTCATCATGGTCAGAAATATCTTGCTGGTTATACAATTCTTTGTCTGTACTTTCTTCTCTTTTTCTTGATAAGTAGTATGCATTATTGTCTTGCTTTTAATGTTACTTGGGACATCTAGAGGCACCTGTTTTTCTTTCCACTATAAATGATTTGGCAAATGTAAAATGGATTGGTTGTGTTGCCTAGAGGCTTGTTAATTTTTTTTTTTTAAGTAGGCTTCATGCCCAGTGTGGAGCCCAGTGTGGGGCTTGAACTCATGACCCTGAAATCAAGACCTGAGCTGAGATCAAGAGTCGGATGACTAACTGACTGAGCCACCCAGCTGCCCCTGGGCTTAAGTCATTTTTTTGAAAGAAAAGATTTTCAAACTGTGCTACATATGTGGGTGTGCACACATGCACAAATACACACAAACCCAAACATTAAACTGTATAAAAGAAACATATTTAAAACATAGATATTCAAAAAGGCTAATGATAAAGGGATGAGCAAAGTGTTTTAAACAAGTTCAGACAATGAGATACCACAGTTTGGCACCCCGATATACAATGTGAGTGAATAAAAGCCATAAAAGCATAAAACTACTCAATTAAGGCCACTTTGTAAAGCTAAATGCTACAATTCCAGACAAATACCACCAAATAACACAACCAGCAACTTCTTAAATCAGAAACAACAGAAAATTCAATAAGTCAAAATGCCTAATGTTATGAGTCTATAAATTCTCACAGCCTAAAATAGGTCAGGAGAACAAAAATTGTGAGATATCAGAACAGAAACATATGTAAATCAAGAACTCTTAGAAACATAAGCACATGTTTATGGATGTGCAAACACAGTGAAGGATAATAATATTCTTCTCTCAGAATCTGTCAGTTTAAATAGTCAAAAAATAGCAAAGACAGAGCATCTGACAATCCAACATTTTCTCTTAATATTTAATTTTTGTGTGTGTGTTTTGGTCAACGAAATATATACAGTAGGTAGGGATTTTAAAGAATGTTTCGGGTCTGACCATAAACCAATATAATACAAAATAATCCAACAAAGGAGGAGAGAGCCACATCCCATGAAAGAGATACTGATGGTTTAGGTGGAAATGTGATGGAGAGAAGTGGAGAGATTTAAATGCAAGGTAACTCCTAGATATCATGGTAGCATTACTGGGTAGCCATTTTTATTTTTTAATAATTTATTTATTTAATTTGGGGGGAGGGGATCAGAGGAAGAGGGAGAGAGAATCTTAAGCAGACTCCTCCCTTTGTGTGGAGCCTGACATGGGGCTTGATCCCACCACCTGAGATCATGACCGGAGCCAAAAACAAGAGTTAGATGCCCAACTGACTCCACCACCCAGGCACTCCTGGTAGCCATTTTTAACCCACAGGCACTCTGCAACAGCATAAGTCTCTTAGGGTCTAGTGTGAAAAGAAAGCATGTTGATACAAGTAAGTAATAAAACTATCTATTGAAAACCACTAAATTGAGCTTGGCAAACTCAAGCTCACCATCGTTTACAAACTGGAAGTATTAAAAGAAAGTAAAAATTTTGTTTGAAATTATTAAACAGGTGAGCACACCTTGATAATATAAACTGCAGTAGCATGCTCCTGCTTGAAAATATCAGTCACACAAATGAGGACAGATTATTTGAACAGTATTTTGGTTCCACGTTCAAACAGTGTCTTATTTTGTTAGAAAGTTTTGACTTAGTCTTCAAATAATTTTAGAGAGGTAAAAAGTGTTTTTCAGAGCAGATTAGGTTCATTTAGAAAAATGATAACTCATATTATCATGGTTTGAGTGAATTATTTTCTCAGGATGATATATATCATCTTTTTTCTTTAAGATTTTATTTATTTGACAGACAGAGAAACAGTGAGAGAGGGAACACAAGCAGGGTGAGTGGGAAAGGGAGAAGCAGGCTTCCCGCCGAGCAGGGAGCCCGATGCGGGACTTGATCCCAGGACCCTGGGACCATGACCTGAGCCGAAGGCAGTCGCTTAACCAACTGAGCCACCCAGGCACTCCAATATATATCATCTTTATATAACCTAAATGTCATGAGAAATTTGTTTGCAAAAAACATATGCTACAATACACTTTATCTCTTGCACGTGTAATGGGACATGTTTTGTTTAGTAGTTTTACTGCAAATGTTTTAAAAAACAGCTTCTTTGTCAGAAATTTATAATACAACACTATTGATTGTGAATATAGTTATGGAAATAAGGATATATAAAAACCCTACTCCTCTGCTCTAAATGTATGCAAAGTTGGCACATCTGGTTCAATAAGCCTTTTTTTTTTTTTTTTAAGAATCACATTCTCTTTGGAAGATCCAGGTGTTGAATGTTCACATATATGAAACTACTTCAAAGACATAACTATTTAAAAATCATTTGGATGTAATGCTATACCAAATATTTTAAATGGAAATAAATTGTTTTCACTCTATAATTCCTTTGTAAAGATTATTACATTTGAATATGTGGATATATTTATTTATATTCACATATAAAATGTATATTATATATTCATGTATTTACATACAATTTTGAAATTACAAATAGTGTAGCAATACTCCTATACACTTATATACACATAATTATACATATATAAATGTAGCTATAATCACTGACAATGAAACAAGTCAGTCAGTGAGAAAGTACTATTCTTTCTCACTATTTAGTACTAATCCTACCTGAATTTTGTCTTCTTAACTTCACAAACCATCTCCAAAGAGGAGACAAGACATTCTTAGTAATCTTTCCGTCCTATAATATTGTTCTTTCCCACCATTCTGTCCAATCTTCTCTTCTTTTCTTTACAACCTTTTGACATTTCATGACCTCTCTTATAACCAAATTTGAGCAAAATTCAAAATTTAGATCTTAAGCTAGGACTCCTTCCTGAGCCTATTTCCAATTTTTGAATAGAGACTATTATCTCTAGGCAGATTTCCTGCTATTCACACAAACACAGTGAATCTAAAACTACAGGATGGTTTTCCATTCCAGCCTGTTCGTGCTTGCCGTCTCATTTTTGGTAGGCCTAGATTTCTAATCGCCAAATTAAATCATCTCAAAAGTTATTTGTCTCCTGCTCTCCCAAAGTCAGAAATATTCCAAGTTCTGTCTCAAGCCTTCAATATCTCACCTGCCACAATTTCTCCCCCCACCCCACGCCGCTCCCCCATTCTCACTGCCATTATCAGAGTTCAGGTTAACACTTCCTGATGCTGATGGTTTTTCCTACCCGTACGCTGTTCATCATTTGTTTCTTAAATATCAGTCCCTGAACCAGAAGTGGGAAGTTAGTTTGAGAGTTCCGCTGCTAGGCCGGAAGTGAGAAGATCCACCCGAGATGTTGGGATGCGTTTCCAGGTCAGGCGCGGGGGGTGGCTGTCAGTCAGGTCAGGTTAGTAGGAAAAACGTAACAACAGGGCTTTGCTGTGCCACAGGACAGAAATCAAGAAAACTGCCTGCAAATGGTCTCAGTCATCACAGTGATAACACAATGCCCGGTGGTAAACCACATGGTAGCAAAAGCACAGCCAGCCCTGCACAGAGCTCACTGAGGAGGTCCATTCGGACCCTGATTTCCCTTACCACCAAGACCCCAAGTTTCAGGCAGCGAAAACTGTACAGAGGCCAAACCCCATTGGTCTATTTCAGTCCTGCTCTTTGCAAAACTAGAGGAAGGGGATCCTAACGACCGTTAAGAACCATTTTATTTTTCAAGTTCTGGAATTAGCTGCACTTTTATTTGTACTTTGCATTTCCTAAGAAAGGATGCTTGGAAGACAGCCAAGGAGCACCAGGCAGGTAGAGGAGGCAGAGAATTTGAACAATTCTTTTGGATCAAAACTACAATTTCTTCATCCTGTGTCCTACTTCACCTTCCCAGTGCTGAGATAAAATAACCAAAGTTTTTCTGTTTTGTAATAATAAAAGTAGTTTTATATTAAATGAAAAAAAAAAATTTCCTCCAGGAAATACAAACCTACTTGTGTCCACTAGGGTGGGAGTTCCATTGCTTCAGGTACCATCTCCTTTTGCTGCCTCTCTACAAGCTGTGTGTGCTGGAGCCATGCCAATCAGTGGGACTTGGAGGAGGACCCCAGGAGCAGCAGAGAATCCATTGCAGGCCAGCACCTCCCTTCTTGACTATATGAAAGGTATCCCCTGTTTGAGGACACTGAAGTTTATACAGGTTGTGATTTTGCCCCAAATCACTAAACTGGAAGAAACACACTGCAAAGTTGCCACCACAGTGAAGCTTAGATTGGTTGAGACAGGAGCTTCAGCAATTCCTCCAATAACTGGAGGAAGAAATATGAAACTTAGGAGCTTCATTCAGATAGTTTCAAGATGGTGCCTCAGGGATCTGAGCTGCCACCTCCCAATGGCCTCCCTCTGACCTTTAAAGTGCTTACTCCTGATGTTTTGTTTGTATACAGTTCTGCATCTTTTAAAATACAAAGCAAGTGATCACAATCAAAGACTATTGATCAACTAACTTTGAAGTTCTACAAGACTGATTATGTCTGGATTTTGGATACATTGCAGTGGGTGTGGTTGTAGTGACACAACTCCACAGAAATGGGCTATATCCTTCCTCATAGATGCAATCTTGAAACTACTGTAACCACATTGAATGCAAGTGGAAGGATTGATTATCTTCCAGACAGTCCAGAAAAAAATAGCTAAAAAATTAGATTTGCTTGGAGGTTAGGCAGATGGAAAAAAAAAAGGATTAAGCAAAACTTAATTTAAACTTAAAAATAATAACCCTTTCTGGAATGGGGTTCAGAATCTTTGATGAGCTGCCATCTGCAGATCAACTAAATGCAAAACAGCCAGTCAAGCAGGACAATACCATTTTTAGAAACATATGTTCATACAGTTTATTAGAACTTTTCATTCTACAAGTCTGGTATCAAAGTTTTGTCACAGGGTTAAAGTCACCTATCTCTGAGCAATTTTAGATTAGGAGGATTTTTGAATATCCCATTTGAAACACAGAAAGATAGCCTCATAGTGCCAGAAGATAACTCCTAGGGAAATGTAGCAAATTTCCAAGAAAACTCTGTTGGACCCTCCTTTGGAAAACAACATTGAGCGGAATCAGGCCTGCATTAGAAGTAAAGCTGAGGGACATAGAAGTGAAAACCAATCTGCATGTTAGTTCTGGAGTCCCTACCCCTGGTTAGAGACATATAGGGATTGAACTACTTAGAAGTATATAAGGCCAAGGAATGTGAGAGACTATTTCACTTCTCAGAGGCTCAACAATAAGTTATCTTATATGTGGACATGCTTTCCTACATAATTCTTTTCCTCCTTAGGCTTAGTCATTCTGTGCATCAGTTTAAGAAAAGTACTGTTCTCTACATTTGCCTCACATTTTAATCTCCATGGATTTTCTCTCCTTTATTACCAATTCCCAATTTTTGAAATATAATTATAGATCACCAAAATGTTACCTTCTCGCTGAACCCCATTTTCAATCAAATTTGGTTTTCGCTTTTTTGAACTCTTATCGTTTTATCTATACTTCTCTTAATTTATTTAATACTTTCTACTTCTTGATACTGTTTTTACATGTCTTATTTCCCTTTGGATTCTGAACTTCTTGTATTTATAATATTTTTTAAAAACTTCTTATCGTGGGGTGCCTGGGTGGTTCAGTTGGTTAAGTATCTGACTCTTGATCTCAACTCAGGTCTGGATCTCAGGGTTGTGAGTTCAAGCCTCACATTGGGCTCCATGCTGGGTGTGGAGCCTACATAAAAAACAGAACAAACAAACAAAAAATCATATCACTTTAGTACTTGGAGAAGTTTTGTTTTTTTTTAAAGAACAAACAACTACTGGTGTGCGTGTGTGTGTTGCATTGCAGAAATCTTGAACTTGATGAGAAAACTACTAGTCCATGAATATTTGTATTTCTTTCCCACACCACTCTTCTATCTTGTCTAAGAGCTCCCCTTCCATGATCCAGACCTACAATGTAATCTCTAGGCATTTTGGTTGCAAAATGCAAAACTTAACTTTGTCTGTTATCAAAAGCACCATAGACTCTTCTGTGTTTATTTTATAATTTAAGTGAAAAGTGAGGACAGTGCCACTTGTTAGTTTTAGTATTTGGTGGATTGAGATATTTCATTACTGAGATAAATCAAGCTCTTTTAGAATATTTAAGAAATGCAGCAGCAGCAAAAAAAAAAAAAAAAAAAAGAATGTTGACACTGTGGACACTTTGAAAAACACTAGCAAAATAGAGTAATTAGTTTGTGCCAGGAGAGCCTGAGACATATGTAATCTGATCGAATATCAGAATTCAGGTATGGTGCAAAGTTTTAGAAGCCATATAACTTTGGGACAGATATTATTTGGATCTGTTGGACCATCTGCTTATCTTTACTACCTCATACATATGCACATATATGTATAGAAATAAAGACTGTCATTGTAACACTATAAATATTTATTTCAAATCATTACTCATGGACACAGATAAAGTATTAGTTGCACAAACACTTCATTATTTTTCTTCTTGGGAAGACACTGTGGAAATTTGTGTGCTAGTTTTGATCATCTCAGGAAAAAATGGTCATTTATTAAAGAATTGATGCTGATGTGAAGTGACAAGTGAATTATTATACCACAGAGCTGTTTGCTTAGAGTGCATATGCTTGTGCATGTTACCACAAATTCTTCATGTTTCTAGAATGTTACTTGGATTGTGTGCAACAAACCACCAAATGTTAATGAGCTCAGTTCTCTCTCTAGCTCTTTGGGGCAAAATCACATGTCTCCAGTGCAAACTATTCCATGGCCATATAAGAGATTGGGAAAAAGGGAACCCATAACACCACCCGTCTGAATGAATGTGGCTACATTAATCTATCCCAAGGAAGTAAGCTTTAGTTTATATTTTATTTAAGAGTCTATTTTTAAATCAACAAGATGCAAAAGTAAAATTACATTCTCCAAATCCTATGGGCTTGTAGCCAACACTTAACCCCACTTTTGGGAAAATCATGAAAGAAGTCTTGCCATTAACTGTTCATCTGTCTGACATGTGCCTTTATGTATATCTGACTTGCTTGGCTTGTCTTTTTTAATGCTTGACCAATTTGTTTTTCTATTTTGTGGAAGGCTGCACACACCCTCCGGGGCAGTATTCAATACTTTCTGATGAAAAGAAAGACTGTTGCTGACATAGCAAAAGCTTCAGGAAGTCACAAAAATGAGAAGGGTTTTACAAAACTTATTATCTTTACATTTTGTACAAAGGGTTCAGATATTGATGGGACAAATGTAATTGTTTTTTAATGTTAAGATTTTTTTTTTTTACAGTCCCATGTTGTATGATCCACTTGTAGCTATAGGTGGTAGCAAAGTAGAAAATTATAGAGCCTAGATTATTCCTTAGGGTTCACAGTGATGACCAGCAAGATTTATTTTCTGGTTTACGTTAAGTGGATGGAAACACAGATAGAAAATGTGTAGCTCTGACAAGCGGGAGGTTTCTTGTCACTAAGTATTAAAATAGTAAAACTTGAAGTGAGCATTGGGAAAAAAGAACAATCTTTTTCAACGCTGAAGCTAACTAAGATGAGAAATATTCAGTATTTATCAACTTCTTTTTTAGAATATCATTCTCTTACAGATTTCAAGTTTCCTTCCATTGAGCTGAAAAAGGCTAGCTAGAGTGGAAACAAGAATAGCCAACACGGAACCAAGCACTTTAGCAAGAATATAGGAGATAGCGCTTAAGCAAATTGTGGTCATGCAAGTTGTTTTGAGTTGTGGCAGGGAAGAAAGTGATAATGGTGATGATGATAACTGACTCATTCAGAGGGCTGTAAAATAAGTTTAGTCTTCCACAAAACTCATGAGGTAGAAAGGCACCTGGGGGGCTCAGGCGGTTGAGCATCTGGCTCTTGGTTTCTGCTGGAGTCATGAGCTCAGGGTCCTAAGATTGAGCCCTGTGCTGGGCTCCACGCTCAGTGGGGAGTCTGCTGGAGGTTCTCTCTCTCCCTCTTCTTCTGCCCCTCCCCCTGCTCTTGTTCTCTCTCCCTCTCTCTAAAATAAATACATCTTTCAAAAAGAAACTCATGAGGTAGGAAAGAATACGTTTTGTGATTATTCTCATGTTACAAATAAGTACACTATAGAGCAGATAAAGTGATGTGCCCAGAGACAGTATATAGCAAGTATGTTATATAGATATGATAAATGACAGGTTTTCAAATCCCTGACTTTTTAAGCATTGGGGTCTACTCAAACAGTTTAACAGAAAGATCTAAAAATTAGGTGCTTCCAAATCAAGCTAAATTTGGGGTAAAGAAATAATATTAAAGCACAATAATAATCATATTTCTATCACTAATATGAGAAGATAACACACAAGATAATTTTTCCCCCAAAGGGATTGTGCAAGCATTTATGAACAAATACTGGAATAGAAAAGTAATACATTGTCTTGATACAATTGCCACACATTTTTGTATAGTAATAGATCAGGTAAACTGTAACTTGAATTCAGTAATACCAAATATCAATTTAAGTGGATAAATATGATATATGCCCAAATATATTTTATTATTTAAATAATATGCTTAGTACTGTTTTCCTCTTTACGTAAGAGTGTTTTTTCCTAAGTTTGTTATTAGATTCTAAAATCAGAATGAATGTGTCTGTTATAGATAATTCATTACCAGTTATTTATCCTTTCATTCAAAGCACATATGGAGTTCACCCTGTGTACCAGGTATCTGTGCTAGACAATGCACAATGACTGCGATTTCTATCCAGCCTAACTAGAACAGGAAAAACAAACAAACAAACAAACAAAAAAACCTTACCAAGGAAGTAAAATAAAAGCATATATCGTGTTTGGAAATAACTTCCTGGTAGCTATTATCAAGAAGTTTTAGAAATATCATTAAGTGATGGTTTAGTCTGTGTTGCCCTAGATGTTACATATTGCTTTTGCTCTTTCAATGTTTCCTGAAGTTTCACTATCACATGAAATTGTGCTAGAGAGCAAAGATTAATAAGTTCATTTTCTTGCACTACTGTTTAGTGCAAGGTAAATGGAAAATAAATTACATCCATGAAGTGTTACAGTAAGACATTAGGATGTTCACATATGTAGAAACACATAACAGAGAAAGAAGGAAGTTGCCCTGTCTACTTGGAAGTTGATGTCTTCAGGAAATGTTCCAAAAGGGAGAGGCTGACCGACGGAGAAGGGTAAGGGTGAGGAATATTCCACACAGAAGGTACAGCAGAAAGCAGTACGTAGTGGAACAATTTCTGTTTTCTGACGTTGTTATTTTTTCCCCTTTCTTAAAATCTTACCACCATCCAAGCAGAAACAGTACACATTAAAAAACTACTAAGATCTTGACAAACAAAATGAACAGACTGTTTTCAGACTTGTAGTCCATAATAATTTTATTTAAAAGGAAGATAATGAGAAAATATCTTGGGACTTTATGCCCCAAGGGAAATGCTCTTGTCCCATAACTGCAATTGCAAAGGCTCTCTTTGTTTCCCAGGGGCAAAATAAAATATTTTATTCTGATATGTAAAGTCTTAAGAAATAAAATTCAAGTATTAAAAATATGTACGGATATCCACTAAGTCATTTAGAGATGAATTAAGAACCAAGAATGGAGAGACATGGTGAAAAAGGACTGCAGCTTTTCTTTTACTTAGTTGTGATTCTGAATTTAAGAAACCAATAGGAATCAGAGGTTCTCATGTTGAAATTGAATCTGAGCAGTGAAGCTGGACTTTGTATTAAATACTACAAAGCTCAGGGTGCCTGGGTGGCTCAGCTGCTTGAGTGCCAGACTCTAGGTTTCAGCTCAGGACATGATCTCATGGATCTTGGGATTGGCTTGAGTCCTGTGTCAGGCTTTGCACTCAGCGGGGAGTCTGCTTAGAGATTCTCTCCCTCTGCCCTTCCCTGCACTCTCACACGTGAGTGCCCTCTCTGTCTTAAATAAATAAGTCAATCTTAAAACAAAAATAACAAAAGAAACAACCCTCCTCAATTTCCTCCTAAAACTTAACAAAGGCTGACCTTCCCTTTGTGTCTTTAGACTTGCCTATGGTTTACCATAGTTTGTGTCGAATTGCAATTCTTCTGCTATTTCCAAATAAACTCTAAATAAATAAATAAATAAATAAATAAATAAATAAATACTACAAAGTTCAGTTCTCTTTCATAACTTTGAATTTTCTAGAATCAAGAAATTTATTAATAGAACTGTATCCAATGTTCAATTAGAATACATTATTCCTTGTTTATAGCCACTAGAAGTGGTAACTGAATTTCTTCCATTCACAAATTGTGTATGCTTATGATGACTATAACATTTACGTAGTTTGGAGTTTACAAGCATAACTGCCAATGAATTTTGGTATGGGTTTACTCCCATCAGAAATATAGATTTGAGGTGGGTAACTTACAGATTACTGCTATGTCAAGAAATTTGAGAAAAGAATTTTTTCCTGTATCTTTAAAACTCTTCCTGAAAGAAAATGTTCAATATAATTTGTCAATAAATCACCTCTACGTATTCTCTTTTATCTAAGACCTATAAATGTTCTTATATGTTTACTAATCTTAAATACATGTAAAATTTTAACTATGTAAAATGCATAGAGAAAAACAATTAAAGGACTAAAATGATATTAATATTGGTTGGGTTTCAGAGGGGGGCGGAGCAAGATGGCGGAGGGGTAGGAGACCTAGATTTCGTCTGGTCTCAGGAATTCAGCTGAATAGGGATCAAACCATTCTGAACACCTACAAACTCAACAGGAGATCAAAGAGGAGAGTAGCAACAACTATCTGAACAGAGAAGCGACCACTTACTGGAAGGTAGGACGTGCGGAGAAATGAATCCGAGGCGATATTCGGGAGGATAGACGGTGGGGGAGGGGCCTCCACTGGCCGCTTCTGGCAAGTGATGGAGCCGCGGAGCACAAAATCGGAACTGTTAGAAGTCGGCTCCGCTGAGGGACGTCGCTGCAGTGGCTAAGCTGGGGGTGAAACTCTCGCGGGACAGTGTGGTCTCAGGACTCTTGGGGTCACAGAAAGACCGGGGGTGCCTGAGTGTGCCAGAGCTCCCAGGTATCGGAGCGGGGAAGCCAGGTGCAGAGACGGAGCTGAGGCGCGGGCTCTCAGCTTGGGGTTGCCATAAACTGTGATCCGCGGCCCAGTCGGGCCACTGCTCCTCCAGCAGGGACCCGACAAGCGGCAGATCCGGGGAGACTCCCCTTCCTTCCTGGGGAGGAGCGGCGCGGGAGCGCACCGCAGGGATCTGCTGGGTTTGGAGACTCCACACGGGGTCGGGTGCCAGAGATAGCAACGCTCGGTCACAGGCCGGGTGAGCACGGAGGGCGGCCGGAGACCAGGGACAAGGGAGTGACTGCTTTTCTCTGGGGGCGCACTGAGGAGCGGGGCCCCGAGTTCTCAGCTCCTCCGGGTGGAGATTGGGAGGCCACCATTTTTGCCCTGGTCCTCCAAGGCTGTACGGAGAGCTTGCAGGGAACAAAAGCTCCTGAGACCAAACCCGAGCAGCTTGCTTAGCCCGGACCGACAAGGGCGGGGCAATTCAGCCTCCGGCAAAGACATTTGGAAACCACAGCAACAGGCCTCTCCCCCAGAAGATCAGCACGAACAGCCACAAGCCAAGACCAAGTTTACCGATCAAGGAGAACGGGAGAACTCCAGCGCTAGGGGAATACTGCACATAGAATTCATGGCTTTTTTTTACCATGATTCATTAGTTCATCAAAGTTAATTTTTGTTAACTGTTTTTTTTTTCTTTTTCCCTTTTTCAACCAACATCTTATCAATCTCTTTTAAAAAAAAAACATTTTTTATTTTTCATTTTTGGAGTCATATTTTATCCCTTCATAGTAGTTGCCCTTATTTTTGGCATATATATATAAGTTGTTCTCTCTTTAAAATTTTGAGATACAGTTTCTTCTAACAGATCAAAATATACCCTAAATCACTAGTGTATGGCTCTGTTCTAGTCTCCTGCCTGATCACATTCTCTCCCTTTTTTCTTTTTTTTTTTTAAATCTTCTTTTTTCAAACAACTTCTTATCTTATCAAGTCCTTTTATAAAATCTTTTATAATTTTCATCTTTACAGTCATCTTCTATCCCTTGTATCAACCCTTATTTTGTACATATGTGTCTTTCTTCCTTTAAAATTTTAGGAGGCACTTTTTTCTAACAGACCAAAATACACCCAAAATCTAGTGTGTGGCACTGATCTATGCACTAGCCTGATCATATTTGATCACATTCTGCTTTTTTTGTATTGTTCTGTTTTTGTTTTTATCTTTTTTTTTTCTTTTTTTTTTCTCTTTCTTTTTTCTTTCTTTCCCTTTCTTTTCCCCTGGTTTCAGGTCTTTTCTGATTTGTATACAGTATATTTGCTGGGGACGTTGTAAACCTGTTAGCATTTTTTCTCTCATTCATCTATTCTCCTCTGGACAAAATGACAAGACGAAAAAAATCACCTCAGCAAAAAGAACAAGAGGTAGTACCGTCAGCCAGGGACCTACTCAATACGGACATTAGTACGATGTCGGACCTAGAGTTCAGAATCATGACTTTAAAGATACTAGCTGGGCTTGAAAAAAGCGTGGAAGTTATTAGAGAAACCTTTCTGGAGAAATAAAAGAACTAAAATCTAACCAAGTCGAAATCAAAAAAGCTATTGATGAGGTGCAATCAAAAATGGGGGCACTAACTGCTAGGATAAATGAGGCAGAAGAGAGAATCAGTGATATAGAAGACCAAATGATGGAAAATAAAGAGGCTGAGAAAAAGAGAGAGGAACAACTACAGGATACGAGGGCAGAATTCGAGAGATAAGTGATACGATAAGACGAAACAACATTAGAATAATTGGGATCCCAGAAGAAGAAGAAAGAGAGAGAGGGGCAGAAGGTATATTGGAGCAAATAATAGCAGAGAACTTCCCTAATGTGAGGAAGGAAACAGGCATCAAAATCCAGGAGGCACAGAGAACCCCTCTCAAAATCAATAATAATAGGTCAACACCCCGACATCTAATAGTAAAACTTACGAGTCTCAGAGACAAAGAGAAAATCCTGAAAGCAGCTCGGGAGAAGAGATATGTAACCTACAATGGTAAAAATATTAGATTGGCAACAGACCTATCCACAGAGACCTGGCAGGCCAGAAAGGACTGGCAAGATATCTTCAGAGCACTAAACGAGAAAAATATGCAGCCAAGAATACTATATCCAGCTAGGCTGTCATTGAAAATAGAAGGAGAGATTAAAAGCTTCCAGAACAAACAAAAACTAAAGGAATTTACAAACATGAAACCAGGCCTCCAAGAAATATTGAAAGGGGTCCTCTAAGCTAAGAGAGAGCCTAAAAGCAGCAAAGATCAGAAAGGAACACAGACAACATACAGTAACAGTCACCTTACAGGCAATACAATGGCACTAAATTCATACCTTTCAATAGTTACCCTGAATGTAAATGGGCTAAATGCCCCAATCAAAAGACACAGGCTATCAGATTGGATTAAAAAACAAGACCCATCAATATGCTGTCTGCAAGAGACTCATTTTAGACCCAAAGACACCCCCAGATTGAAAGTGAGGGGGTGGAAAACCATTTACCATGCTAATGGACACCAAAAGAAAGCTGGGGTGGCAATCCTTATATCAGACAAACTAGATTTTAAAACAAAGACTGTAATAAGAGATGAGGAAGGACAGTATATCCTACTTAAAGGGTCTATCCAACAAGAAGATCTAACAATTGTAAATATCTATGCCCCTAACATGGGAGCAGCCAATTATATAAGGCAATTAATAACAAAAGCAAAGAAACACATAGACAACAATACAATAATAGTGGGGGACTTTAACACCCTCCTGACTGAAATGGACAGATCATCTAAGCAAAAGATGAACAAGGAAATAAAGACTTTAAATGACACACTGGACCAAATGGATTTCACAGACATATTCAGAACATTCCATCCCAAAACAACGGAATACACATTCTTCTCTAGTGCTCATGGAACATTCTCCAGAATTGATCACATCCTAGGTCACAAATCAGGTCTCAACCGGTACCAAAAGATTGGGATCATTCTCTGCATATTTTCAGACCACAATGCTTTGAAACTAGAACTCAATCACAAGAGGAAAGTCGGAAAGAACTCAGATACATGGAGGCTAAAGAGCATCCTACTAAAGAATGAATGGGTCAACCAGGAAATTAAAGAAGAATTAAAAAAATTCATGGAAACCAATGAAAATGAAAACACAACTGTCCAAAATCTTTGGGATACAGCAAAGGCAGTCCTGAGAGGAAAGTATATAGCAATACAAGCCTTTCTCAAGAAACAAGAAAGGTCTCAAATACACAACCTAACCCTACATCCAAAGGAGCTGGAGAAAGAACAGCAAATAAAGCCTAAACCCAGCAGGAGAAGAGAAATAATAAAGATCAGAGCAGAAATCAATGAACTAGAAACCAAAAGAACAGTAGAACAGATCAACGAAACTAGGAGCTGGTTCTTTGAAAGAATTAACAAGATTGATAAACCCCTGGCCAGACTGATCAAAAAGAAAAGAGAAATGACCCAAATCAACAAAATCATGAATGAAAGAGGAGAGATCACAACCAACACCAAAGAAATACAAACAATTATAAGAACATATTATGAGCAACTCTATGCCAGCAAATTAGATAACCTGGAAGAAATGGGTGCATTCCTAGAGATGTATCAACCACCAAAACTGAACCAGGAAGAAATAGAAAACCTGAACAGACTTATAACCACTAAGGAAATTGAAGCAGTCATCAAAAATCTCCCAAGAGGGCGCCTGGGTGGCTCAGATGGTTGGGTGTCTGCCTTCGGCTCAGGTCATGATCCCAGGGTCCTGGGATCGAGTCCCGCATTGGGCTCCCTGCTCCTTGGGAGCCTGCTTCTCCCTCTGCTTCTCTCTCTCTCTCTCCTCCTCTGTCTCTCATGAATAAATAACTAAAATGTTAAAAAAAAAAAAAGAATACTAAAAATCTCCCAAGAAACAAAAGCCCAGGGCCAGATGGCCTCACAGGGGAATTCTATCAGACATTTAAAGAAGAATTAATACCTATTCTGAAACTTCCAAAAAATAGAAATGGAAGGAAAACTTCCAAATTAATTTTATGAGGCCACCATTACCTTGATCCCAAAACCAGACAAAGACCCCATCAAAAAGGAGAATTACAGACCGATATCCTTGATGAACATGGATGCAAAAATTCTCACCAAAATACTAGTCAATAGGATCCAACAGTACATTAAAAGGATTATTCACCACGACCAAGTGGGATTTATCCCTGGGCTGCAAGGTTGGTTCAACATCCGCAAATCAATCAACGTGATACAATACATTAACAAAAGAAAGAACAAGAATCATATGATCCTCTCAATAGATGCAGAAAAAGCATTTGACAAAGTACAGCATCCTTTCTTGATCAAAACTCTTCAGAGTATAGGGATAGAGGGTACATACCTCAATATCATAAAAGTCATCTACGAAAAACCTACAGCAAATATCATTCTCAATGGGGAAAAGCTGAGAGCTTTTCCCCTAAGGTCAGGAACGCAGCAGGGATGTCCACTCTCACCACTGCTATTCAACATAGTATTAGAAGTCCTAGCCACAGCAATCAGACAACAAAAAGAAATCAAAGGCATCCAAATCGGCAAAGAGGAAGTCAAACTCTCACCCTTTGCAGATGATATGATACTTTATGTGGAAAACCCAAAAGACTCCACCCCAAAACTGCTAGAACTCATACAGGAATTCAGTCAAGTAGCAGGCTATAAAATCAATGCACAGAAATCAGTGTCATTCCTATACACCAACAACAAGACAGAAGAGAGACAAATCAACGAGTCGATCCCATTCACAATTGCACCCAAAACCATAAGATACCTAGGAATAAAGTTAACCAAAGAGGCAAAGGATCTGTACTCAGAAAACTATAAAATACTCAGGAAAGAAATTGAAGAAGACACAAAGAAATGGAAAAACGTTCCATGCTCATGGATTGGGAGAACCAACATTGTGAAGATGTCAATGCTACCTAGAGCAATCTACACATTCAATGCAATCCCCATCAAAATACCATCCACTTTTTTCAAAGAAATGGAACAAATAATCCTAAAATTTGTATGGAACCAGAAGAGACCCCGAATAGCCAGAGGAATATTGAAAAAGAAAAGCAAAGCTGGCGGCATCACAATTCCGGACTTCCAGCTCTATTACAAAGCTGTCATCATCAAGACAGTATGGTACTGGCACAAAAACAGACACATAGATCAATGGAACAGAATCGAGAGCCCAGAAATGGACCCTCAATCTATGGTCAACTTATCTTTGACAAAGCAGGAAAGAATGTCCAATGGAAAAAAGACAGTCTCTTCAACAAATGGTGTTGGGAAAATTGGACAGCCACATGCAGAAGAATGAAACTGGACCATTTCCTTACACCACACACAAAAATAGACTCCAAATGGTTGAAAGACCTAAACGTGAGACAGGAGTCCATCAAAATGCTAAAGGAGAACACAGGCAGCAACCTCTTCGACCTCAGCCGCAGCAACTTCTTCCTAGAAACATCACCAAAGGCATGGGAAGCCAGGGCAAAAATGAACTATTGGGATTTCATCAAGATAAAAAGCTTTTTCGCAGCAAAAGAAACAGTCCACAAAACCAAAAGACAACCGACAGAATGGCAGAAAATATTTGCAAATGACATATCAGATAAAGGGCTAGTATCCAAAATCTATAAAGAACTTATCAAACTCAACACCCAAAGAACAAATAATCCAATCAAGAAATGGGCAGAAGACATGAACAGACATTTTTCCAAAGAAGACATCCAAATGGCCAACAGGCACATGAAAAAGTGCTCAACATCGCTCGGCATCAGGGAAATCCAAATCAAAACCTCAATGAGATACCACCTCACACCCGTCAGAATGGCTAAAATTAACAAGTCAGGGAACGACAGATGTTGGCGGGGATGTGGAGAAAGGGGAACCCTTTTACACTGTTGGTGCGAATGCAAGCTGGTGCAACCCCTTTGGAAAACAGTATGGAGGTTCCTCAAACAGTTGAAATTAGAGCTACCATTCGATCCAGCAATTGCACTACTGGGTATTTACCCCAAAGATACAAATGTAGGGACCCGAAGGTGTACGTGCACCCCAATGTTTATAGCAGCAATGTCCACAATAGCCAAACTGTGGAAAGAGCCAAGATGTCCATCGACAGATGAATGGCTAAAGAAGAGCTGGTATATATACACAATGGAATATTATGCAGCCATCAAAAGGAATGAGATCTTGCCATTTGCAACGACGTGGATGGAACTGGAGGGTGTTATGCTGAGTGAAATAAGTCAATCAGAGAAAGACATGTATCATATGACCTCACTGATATGAGAAATTCTTAATCTCAGGAACAAACTGAGGGTTGCTGGAGTGGTCGGGGGTGGGAGGGATGGGGTGGCTGGGTGATAGACATTGGGTAGGGTATGTGCTACGGTGAGCGCTGTGAATTGTGTAAGACTGTTGAATCACAGATCTGTACTTCTGAAACAAATAACGCAACATATTTTAAGAAAAAAGAAAAAGAAGATAGCAGGAGAGGAAGAATGAAGGGGAGTAAGTCAGAGGGGAGACGAACCAGGAGAGATGATGGACTCTGAAAAACAAACTGAGGTTTCTAGAGGGGAGGAGGGTAGGGGGATGGGTTAGCCTGGTGATGGGTATTAAAGAGGGCACATTCTGCATGGAGCACTGGGTGTTATGAACAAACAATGAATCATGGAACACTACACCAAAACAAATGATGTAATATATGGTGATTAACATAACAATAAAAAAATTAAAAAAAATATTGGTTGTGTTTCATACAAGTATGGGTGGTTATTACTTCCTTATATCATCTATATTTCCTAATCTTCTGTAATAGACACATAACATATTTAAAACAACATATTTGTTTTAAAAAGCAACTAAAATTCTACATATAATATATTTTAAAAATTATGCAAAAAAGCATGAAGCAAAAATGCTAGGAGGTATTAATTCTAAAGGCAAAAAAACGTGTTCTGAGCTGAGGACTATTTCAATTCTTTCTCTTTTTATATTTTGTAAAATTACTACTCATATTAATTTTATGGAAGACATAGTTTTCATTTCTAAAAAGACTCATAACTGTACTCCAGTATCTAAATGGACAACTTAGGCCATAAAATTCTACATCACAGTGCTAGACAGATACATAATTTCAGGTTGACCAGAAGTGCTAATTCAGATACAAGAAGACAAATATCATTAACCATCCTACAGCCTGCTCTTGGTGAAATTGAAACAATCATTTCCATAGTTAAATGCTCAAATGTAAAGACTCTAATTATCTGTGGCCTAGGGATTCTTATAGCAATAGTATAATTGATATTTTTAAAAATGTATTTTAAAGTCTCAATTCCGTTCATTCACTTTGTTATCAGAAATCTTAAAAAATTCTAATATATCACTTTTTTTTTTCAATTACCAGGTTCCTAAGGTTAGGATTAAACCTAATGTTAACAGTTTTATAACAACATTAGTTTATTTGGTTTACCCTCAAATGGAAACAGAATCAAAACTTTGTCTTTTCCCCATGGCTACTGATTTCTTGAAATAGATTGTCAAGTCATTTAAAAAAATAATAATAAATTTAAATCTAGATTCATTACCAGTTCCTTAAACATAATTTTTATACCAACCTTTCAGTCTCTCTTCCTTTTCATTCTCCCATGGTAGGAATTACTTTATTGATTAGGAAGCTATGGCCTGAGTGCATAATGAAAATCTGTAATGAAAAACTCATTTGAGAAAGAAATTAATAATTTCAACAGTGAAATCCAATTTTCCTATGTTCATTCTTGTAATCTATTTTGCGTTATTTCCCATGTGTACCCCAAACATCACTGACTCATGGCATTGTGCACGTATCGATTAAAATGAAAGAATTACATAAAATATGTTTCTTCAAGGCTAACCTACAGCTCTTTTATATTAAAATAATTATATTTCTATATTCAATAGCTAAAATATTATTAGAAAGTTAAACAGTTTTGCAAATATATTCATTGTTGAGAAATTCATAGAATAATATTTTCATATGTTGTTTCAGGAATTCTATAATTTATTGAAGAAAATAGGCTATTAACTATGAAAAACCACTAAAAAATCTACACCTTTAGGGAAACATATTATATGATAGACACTGTGCTACAGGACTTTCTACATGCACTATCTATGTTAAATCCTTCTAGGACTTCAATAACTAGATACTACGATATCTATTTTTTAATCCAGAAAAAAGGCTTTAGGGAATGTTTAACAAACCTGTCCAGGGTCGCAAAATGGTTGATATTCAAATCAAAGATTTTATATATATATAAAATATATATATATTTTTATAATATATATTATATATAGTGATAAATTAGGAGAAATACTGCTTATAGTACTATTGATATGTTCTGTGGTTGTGATAGCATGAATATGCCCTGAAATCTTATGTTTTTGCTAATTTAAAAATAAAAAAAAACTAATGCTACAATAAACAAAGTGTTTAAGTCCCATTATTAAGGAGTGAGACATAAAGAGAAACTATATTGCTTTCATTGTTTAATTACACAAGTAATGCAAGAAGGTATAAGAAATAAGCAGTGAATATCCCCCCCCAACCATACCCCAAGGTTCTTACTAGAAATGACTAGTTACCCCCATAATTTAATTTCTTAGGGCCTTTTCTACACAAACACAGACACAGCACACACACACATCTGCTTAAAATAACACAAATTCCCTGAACCACATTATGTGTGTTGCTTTGTGTCTTAACATATGTTGGAAATCTTTCCATGTCAGTACAAATAGAGTTCTATATTATTTAAAATTGCTGAATCATCTAATTGCAACATTTATTTGACCCTCTCCTTATACATACATCTGTAAGTTGTTTCCAAATATTCTCTATTACAAAATATGCTACAGTGATACAGTGAAAGTTCTTATAATATACCATTGTGCATAATTTTTGGACATAATCTATAAATGAAATTGCTGGGTTAAAGAGTAGCTACATTTATGATACATACTGCCAACTCTCTTTAACCTCGTAATATATCCCTGTGTATTAAATGTAGCACTGTTAGAACTGGTTCTGTGTTTCTTGTCAGCATTTCAAATAGATCTTCCCGCCTCCCAATAAATTTAAGCAGATCTGAGAGATTGCTGTTGACAGCTTAGTTAAATAAGCTTTCTTAGCTCTTCCAATCCGTGTGCTTATAATTCTTCCAGAGCCAGAGACATTACTAAAATGGGTCCTTTCCAATTAAAATAACAACAATGCATTTCTGTATGGTGCCATTTACTGAGTAGAAGGTGATCTCCATAGAAAATATGCATGTTTCAATCTGCATTGAATTTGATTTCTTAAAATCATTATTAACCAATTCTAGGCATATTATAAATAAATATGTCCATCTTCTTAAAAATAGTAACAAAACATAGCTATCATGAACCATTATTAGGAAACCCTCAGGAAATGGAGGATTTTCAACTTTGAAACTACACCCCACATCATAAGCAAACTGAACATATAGCATATAAGGAGGTGAATGGGCTGCAAAAGGACCCTTGGGAAGCATTTTCATCAGTGTTTTTCTGACTATTGGCTCTTCTGAAAGTTAAGCATTAAAAGAAGACCTCTCTGGGCGCCTGGGTGGCTCAGTTGGTTAAGCGACTGCCTTCGGCTCAGGTCATGATCCCGGAGTCCCGGGATCGAGTCCCACATCGGGCTCCCTGCTCGGCAGAGAGTCTGCTCCTCCCTCTGACCCTCTTCCCTCTCGTGCTCTCTATCTCTCATTCTCTCTTTCTCAAATAAATAAATAAAATCTTTAAAAAAAAAAAATAAATAAATAAAAGAAGACCTCTCCTATCTTCCATTTATCCTCAAAAATCATGGCCAGTGACTAAGTTGAAATATCCTAGCAAGAAGCATTATTTAAAGATAATTAGACATTTTTGTATTTTTCAATACTTTTATTAGATTTTTATTTTGAAAATTATGTTATTTTTTTAAAAGATTTTATTTATTTATTTATTTGACAGAGAGAGAGAGGTAACAAGAGAGGGAACACAAGCAGGGGGAGTGGGAGAGGGAGAAGCAGGCTCCCTGCTGAGCAGGGAGTCTGATGCTGAGCAGGGAGCCCAGGACCCTGGGATCAGAACCTGAGCTGAACGCAGATGCTTAATGACTGATCCACCCAGGAGCCCCTGAAAATTATAATTTAAAAATCACCAGTTTCTCATTTGTACTCCATTGACTACTCTAATATTTTTTTTAAATTTTTTATTGTTATGTTAATCACCATATATTACATCATTTGTTTTGGTGTAGTGTTCCATGATTCATTGTTTGTTCATAACACCCAGTGCTCCATGCAGAATGTGCCCTCTTTAATACCAATCACCAGGCTAACCGATCCCCCTACCCTCCTCCCCTCTAGAAACCTCAGTTTGTTTTTCAGAGTCCATCATCTCTCCTGGTTCGTCTCCCCCTCTGACTTACTCCCCTTCATTCTTCCTCTCCTGCTATCTTCTTCTTTTTCTTTTTTCTTAAAATATGTTGCGTTATTTGTTTCAGAAGTACAGATCTGTGATTCAACAGTCTTACACAATTCACAGCGCTCACCGTAGCACATACCCTACCCAATGTCTATCACTCAGCCACCCCATCCCTCCCACCCCCGACCACTCCAGCAACCCTCAGTTTGTTCCTGAGATTAAGAATTTCTCATATCAGTGAGGTCATATGATACATGTCTTTCTCTGATTGACTTATTTCACTCAGCATAACACCCTCCAGTTCCATCCACGTCGTTGCAAATGGCAAGATCTCATTCCTTTTGATGGCTGCATAATATTCCATTGTGTATATATAACCAGCTCTTCTTTAGCCATTCATCTGTCGATGGACATCTTGGCTCTTTCCACAGTTTGGTTATTGTGGACATTGCTGCTATAAACATTGGGGTGCACGTACACCTTCGGGTCCCTACATTTGTATCTTTGGGGTAAATACCCAGTAGTGCAATTGCTGGATCGAATGGTTGGCTACTCTAATATTTAATTGATTACTTAAATCAAATCATATAGTATAATATACTCTATTTCTTGTTGAGAATTTTTGGATTTTTTCCATGAAATTCATATGGTGAAAAACATTACTTGAGAATATAAGTCTTTACAGACTACACATTTCAACTGTTTTCTATCCAGTTAAGAATGCTGGCTCAGTAATAAAATATTCTGGTTAATGGGAAATTATCCATTTCAACAATTAGTCAAAAATTTAGAATTTATGTGAATACATGTAAGACTGAAACTATGTTAAATGTAGCAATGTTTTATAATTCATAAAACAGTTTAGAATCTTTCCATGCCCCATGGCCATCCATAAAACGGTTTTACTATAATTTTCCAGAGATTTGACTAATATTAAAATACACTTCACTTTGCTAAGTTCATCTTTGAAATAACTGTTTTAGACTTTAATGTACTTATTCATTTTTTTCTAGAAAAATATTGCATATATACAATAATAACTCATCAACATAATATATATATAGTTAGTAATGGTTTATAATCAGTATAATATTTGATTTCATACATTCTCCAGTGACCTAAGATATTTAAATTGTCTAGCCTTTAAAAGCAAGTGTACCTAGTTCAGAACCTTCAAATGCATACTATTAAAACTGTTCCATCAAGTGCTCTCTCTAAAGAATATCTTACATCCTTCAGGTCCCTCTGTCACACTCCTCTGCAGTCTTTCCTTAAAACAAATCTGACCATGTCATTCTCAAGCATGAGACATTCCATAATTGCATTTGCTGATGGTACAAAGTTCAAATTCTTGTGCATGTCATTAACATCTGTCACTTTCTTTTGCCTTAATAGTTGACAGTATGCCACCCCAACACTGTGTTCTATGCCTTTTCAAAGACTCCACACTCCCCACAGCAGTAGCTCATATATTGCTCCTTCTTTGAAAAATTGGCTGATTTTTCCTCTTCTATGTAGAAGTGATCAGTACTTTATTTAGGTCCCTTTGTGTAACTCATCCATAGTATCAGCTTTAACCCTCTAGTGTGATTATTTCTTTACACAATTTTCCCCTAAAAACTATGGGCTCATTGAAGGCAAAGTATTTACTTTACTTAGGAAAATGTATACCTCAGAGATGTTTCCAGACATTTTTGAGTGGATTTTTAATTGATGAATTTACCATTTGAGAATACCGACAAAAGCATCTCTTTAATTAAAATTTAAGAAACATTTAGTGGAGCTTCAAAGAAAATGTTTCTAATTATAAGAAGCTATTTTCCTAATGTGTTTGCTATGTTGTATGCAAAAGTGTGGGTGGGAGTTTGATCGTGAGGGGAGATTCTGGGATTTGGGAGCAGGATGATTGTGTTAAAACAGAAGGTTCTGGTGAAGGAAATAAGAAGGAAAGAGCCATGTTATGGCCATAAATAGCTAAGAAATGACCTAAGATTTCTCATCACACACTGTCATTTATCTATATTTTCACTCTGCATGTAATTACTGCAATCTCTTACTATTGTAATTTTGATCATTCAAACTGGAGTACCAAGCACGTTTTCAATTTTGTAATTATTGTCTGCAGCATTTAACAGAGTCAGAGTCATATGATTAGCACTTTAAAAGACTGAACTAATTAAAGACAAGAAGTAGTGAAATATCTGATGTTTTTTAATGGACAAGGGTACAAACATTAAAAGCTGATAATCTCCAAACTTACATATAACCAGCATAATGAGCTTTTAGTAAGTGCTGGCTCAGTGTTAAGAATTTTATGTGCTATAATTCATCTGATCTTCACAGAAAACTTGTGAGATAGGCACTATTAATATCTTTGTCATTTTACACATGTGGAAACAAGTTCATTTCTTAAAGATACACAGTCTAGAAGTGGTGAAGGTATGGAACTCAGAGGCAGCTGAATTCAGAACCCAGGATCTTAACCACAACACGTTCTTCCTACTATGAATTTGAGATGAAAGAAGATTCCTGGTTATTTCAGCATAGAATGGCATATCACAGAAGTTTTATTATGTACATTTTTGAGATTGGAGATGAATCTGGAAAAGGAAAAATGAGTTAAAATGAAAAAAATAGGCTTAATATGTTAGTCCTTAAATCCAGAGACATGGGGAAATCACTCTGAGTGCAATCTTGATGATGGGGTAGTAATGGAGCAACCATTTTACTTGAGGCTATGTCTTTGGAAACCAAAGAGCAGGAATGGGAAAATAAGGGAAATAAGGTCTATTAGTTATTGAAGATTATCTCTATTTTTGTTGGAATAGCTAGACACTTCAATAAGAATTTCATCAATACACAGGGAGACGAATCAATTGGATAAAAGTCAAAATTCCAGTGCAAATTAGATTTTTTTCATTTTCCAAGAATTTTAAAAACATTGTAAAACTGGTTTGAATAATCCAAAGCTTTAGTATATTATTTTGTTCTATATCAATAGATATTTTTTGTGAAGTGGTGTCTACTGTATGGTATAATTACTTTAAAATCACTGTTTTTTTTCTGATTTAATTTGAAAATGTTCATTGTTATATCTAAAAAGGTGTCTAAAAGTAAGATCTTTTTACATGATATATTCACTTATTTTCAATACAGTCAAATTTTAGTATCAGAATTACATTTCCAGAGGAAATCTTTGCAATTGGAGTATTTTTATTCAGATAGGATTATCTGAAGAATTACAATTTGTTTTTTTGGGGGGTATCCATTTCCTTGTGTGTTCTATAACATGCATTTTTTTAATTCTTCATATTAATTTGTCACATTTTTTGTGTCTACTTTGTATCTGGATAAAGCATGAGGATGCAAATATGAATATAATATTTCCCACCAACAAGCTTAGTCTCTTAATGGATTGTCTTTTAAATTCTGATTAAATATCAACTTATACTCTGCTTAAAAATATCTCTGCTTACCAGAGCTATAATTAGAAAAGAAGAACAATATTGCTCTTACCCAAAGGAACCTGTAACCTCAGCAAGTTAGACAAACCACTCAAGGTTTGTTCCTTGCATCTATCTGTGAGGTGATGGAGTCAAATAACGGTAAAGACAGGAAGCAGAAGGAAATTTCTTTATCACACTCTTACTCCAAGTTAGTCATGGAGTTCCAGAAAGTATTTTCTTCAAAATATACATTATGTTCCATAACAAAATTGTGATGTCCATATTCAGTATACACCAGAATTCTGCTGGGGGTTGGGGACGGATAGAGGCATAACCTCTACAAACCTTTACAAACAAAATCGTTTCTGCTCTACTACAGCATACCATCTATAGGAACCAATTTCCAGAGCCCATCATCTCTACCTGGGTGGACAGACATCTATAGTTTGGCTTGTTCTAAATCAAATTCATTTTCTGCTCCTCTCTTAAACTTTGCTCATGTGTGTTCTTGGATCTATCTTTCTTATTTTGGCTAATGACAAGACAATGCCTCTGCACTGTTGCCTGAGGTAAAAATCTCAGCATCATTCCTAACTCTTCCTCTGTTGTCCTCACTTATGACACACACCATCCCACACGCAGTATGTCATCAAGTTCTGTCAATTCTATCTCAGAAATGTCTCTGACATTTTTCTGTTTTTTTTTTTTTTTTTTTTTTTTTTTTCTGACTGGCTTCCTCCCTCAAGAGAATGTAAGCTGTGTAGAGCAAGGACTTGATCTGTTTTGTTCACTGTAGTATTCCTTGTTCCTGGAAGAGTTCCTGGCACATAGTAAGCCTTCAATAAATGTTTGTTAAATAAACAAATGAATACCCAGTCCAAAATAACATAACAACAATAAATATTTTTGGAGGATCATTATTTGCCAGTCACAGAGGTATGTCCTTTGTAAAATTTTATATTTAATTTTAAAAATTACTCTAGAATAGATTGGTACAACAGGATTGATTGGACTCAGAAGCCCTAATTTGTAGCCACAGGGTTTTACCTAACTGCCCGGCCAAAACCACTGATTCCTATAGTCATCTTCCATACTGTTATTAGCATTATTTTCCTAAAGATTTATTATAATTCTGTTTACCTATTTGAAACCTTTCAATGGCATAGCTTCTTGTCATTCCATGTTGGGTATATTACAACTTGGCTACACCTACATTTCCACTCTATTTTTTAGGGTTCCATTACAAGAACCAACATTATAGCTAAAGGACCTACTTGCTTCCCAAATTATGCCATTCACTTTATCACATGGGGCTTTGTTACTATTGTTTACATTGCCTGCAATTACTTTCTCCTTTCCTCCTTGATTAACCTCTATTCATCCTTCAAACTCAACTCCAAATCTCCTCCTGCATCTACTGGAAAGAGATAATTTGGAAGCCAGATACATCTAAATTTGCATTCTGGATTTTCTACTGATGGTTGTGTATTTTAGGCAAGGTCTTAATCCTCAGGTCTTCACTGTAAAGTTGGCACACTAACACTTGATTTCAAAGGTTATTTCTTTGATTAAATGAAATAACAGGGCATTTAGAACGTGGTATACACTCAAAAAAAAAGTATATCATATCAACTCCTTATCCTGACATCATCAGTTGAATAAAATGCCCCTATTAATTCACATTTCTATTTCAAGACTTGTAGAAATTGTATATATTTAAATTTACAAATCTAACCATGTGCCAGTCACCAAGTAAATGTTAAATAACTAAATGTTGAATTTATTGATGACTCTAAGATAGAATCATACATAATAAAAGTACTCTACACTTTCTTTAGCCAAATGTAATTGTGTGGCTTATTTTTATTATTCTTTATGGCTATTAATAAAAAGTTAACTGATTTGGTGCTTACATAAGCTTTGTACAGCTTTTACATCAATAACACCATACATTTTTATTTGTTCAGCGTTGAAATCAAACAATGAATGAAATAGAATGACTCAATAGATTAGAAAAGGTCTCCAGCCCTATCAGGCCTTGTTATAGTTTAAAGCAAATGTAAATGTCAATGTCAGGTCAAAAAAGACAGAGTTAAAAAGTAGGGTGAGTCATGGGAAAGAAAAGAGTACTCCAAGGCAGTGCATAGCCAATTCAGAGTGTGGGGCTGGATCTGCTATAACATATGAGAATTATAATGGAAATGTTGCTGATACAATATGATTTTAGTATGCTTTGTAAGTAGTCTGTTTAAATACATACAAACTGCTATTCAACTACTTGGGCAGAGATCTGGACTGGTAAACCAGCAGGGTCTTTTACTGTGTGAGAACACAAATTTCCTTTCTGCTTCTTGTGGCAATCACAATTTCCTGCCTTACAAAGTGCTAGGAGGCTGGGTCCCAAGAAAAAAAGGGGGGAAGGGAGAAGTTGCTGAAATATTTCTTGAAGATTATTAATTAATTTATTGTTTCTTTGGATTCATTTTCTTCAGAGAGGAGGGAGCCACTTATTTAATTTAAAACTATTGCCCATGATATTAGTGGTAACACTTTATTTACACCTAATATGGAACTTTATAAAATAGCTGTATTGCAATTTGATTCCAGCTCAGAGTTTTCCTTTTATTCATTGATGAATGAGTGTAAGCCTCATTAACATTAAAAAGAACTGTGAATGCCTAATGATTATGGCATAGAACATGTCTAGGGGTTAATTTTAATTGCATATAACTGTATTTGGATGAGAAGTTTAGAAACAATCATTTAACAAAAATAACGACATTTCTTAATTACAAGTAGCAATTGACTTGGGCAAGCATTTGTTGTGCCTATAATCCTATAAAAAGAGCACTCTGGAAATCTGAGTTTATGTTCTCCTATGTTGGAAATATCATCTTTCATGACAACGACTTGTAAAGGAGGGAAGGAAGAAGATGACAGTAGCTATATGTCATGTGCCACTTTACAGAAAAGGCAAAGGAGGCTCAGGGATTTAAATAATTTGCCCACATTTCCACAGTCATTAAGTTGTAGAATAAAAATTCATACTTAGGTTTGTACATTTTGAAATCCAGTGCTAATTAGTGAGAAGAAAAAGTGCGTGTGAACCATTTGTATGGTATTTGTGTGCTGTAGTCTGAATATTTGTGTCTACCCCAAACTCATATATTGGAAATCTAATGCCCAAATTGATGGTATGAGGACGTGGGGTTTTGGGGAGGTGATCAGGTAATGAAAGTGGAGTCCTCATGAATGGGATTAGAGCCCTCATAAAAGAGGCCTCGGAAAGCTGGCTCTTTCCTTCCATCATGTAAGGATATGACCTGAAGTTTGCAACCCTGGAAAGGATCCTCACCTGCCCATGCTGTCACTGTGATCTTGAACTTCCAGCCTCTGGAACTGTGAGAAATAAATGTTTGTTATTTTGAGCTTTCCAGTCTGTGGTATTTTGTTATCGCAGAGTGGGCTAAGACATTGTGTCTGTAGATTGACACATGTTGAAATTGGTATGATTGTGGAATAAAAAAGATGACAGTCTATGGCAGGGATCCTCCTTTGGCTATGTATTTATGAGCTGAGGCTTGTAATGTGTCTTAATATTTGCTAGTATGACTACCTCTACAGATGGTACCACATAGATAAAGCACATTTAATGGAAAAGTTTGCTGGTATCAGTGACCAAAAAAACACTTGTTGAGAAATCTACCACGTACAAAGCATTGGGTTGTTTATTTTTAAAAGAAGGCTGAAAAAGAAAAACTAAAAATTGATTGGGTGTGATACATATTTATATGTTGTTTTCTAATAGAATACTAGTTACATTATAATCTGGAAGAAAACTTTACTTGGGTTTAAAGCATACTTTATTTTTTATTAAATTATGAGAAAAATGACCCTAAAAGTCAAACTGATAATCAGGATATTCAAGCTACAAAGAAATGTGAAGATTATTAGTCCAACCATAACTTTATGCAGAAGAAAAAAGATCAGTGCTAGACAGATTTAACTTGTAACTGAAAGGACAAAGACTAGATTGAGGTTTCCTGTCAAGGTAATACATTTAAAAGGATTCAAATGTCCTTAGAGTCTAAAATCATGGTGTTTCATGTTAGTCATTAAATCCGAAGTCACCAACCAAGGCATAAAACATGGATAATCCCATATGGGAGAAGTAGACATTTCATGCCACACTTAAGATTGATATTCTGTCTAACATTTGATTCACCATAGTCAATGGTTCTCCCCACATTATAAACAATAGTGCTTTTTCTATTCAGTACAAAAAGTAATTTTTTGGAGTTTAGGCATCATGCATGAAATGCATGCATTTTAAACTTTAGAATCACAGCCTGTTTAGTGAGTAAGATGTTCTTACGTAGGAACTAATAATAACTGAGGGAATAGTGACTTACATCTCCCATTTCATTCTCAGGTTCACAGGGGGGTAGAACAAGTGAAATGGTGAGCCAGGGTGCCTACATGAAATGTATATAAATAGTTAATCTCTGTTTCTCTCCCATTTTTCTCTCTCTCTGCTTTTTGCTGAACTTTTACAGTTTTATTTATTTGAATTAAATCTGCTTAAGGTGTTCCTACACTTTAATGCATGAGAGCAAAAGACTGCATAAATTTTTAAAGAGAGAGCAAGACTAGATTATGAATATGTATGAATATCAATATTCATGCATTAACATCAATATGTATGAACATCAATACAAAGCAATATATCAATTGAAACAAGGTCAAAAACCAAGAACTTCATGGCAACATCTGCAATGTTCAGATGATGTAAGTTTCAAAATAACAGCCATCTAGGGGCGAATCTGGGTTCCAAAGAATTGACTTGGTCCATGCAATAAGCAAAAGAAAATTTTAGATAAATATCTAGACTTATTTTTAAATTATAGTATACAGTAATAATGGGCTTCCATTTCCACATGACAACAACTGGCTAGACCTAAGTAATAGCTAATTCCACTTAGATGGGGAATGTTCTCCAGTTTCATGCAATCTCCCCTTCTCCCAATCTGTTATATTTTAATACTGAACTGCATCACTCATTTGTATTACCTATAGGATTCTAGACAGCTGAGTATGCAGCATCTGATCCAAAAAGGGAGCTCAAGTTGAAAAAAATTTTTGGTATTTTTATCTTTAATGGTATGGTTATCTTTGAGGTGGAGAGAGATGCACTACACTTAAAGCATTTTCCATCCTGTTAGAAAAGAGAAATAAAATTATCAGATGTGCCTCTTTTGGTTTAATGTCATTAGATCTTTATCATCTAATCTCCTATTGTGTATTTTGGTAATCAGAGAAAAACATTCTGATTTCTATATTTGTCTGCCTCTAAGGAAGAAATGTGCTCGAATTGTGTATTTTGGTTATTTCTGGTCTCTGCAAAAGTGAATTTTTGATGGCATACCCATGGTATGGATAGTATTACTTGGTTATAGTGAGAGATTTTGCTGATTATGCATATACATATAAAAATTAAGAAATTATTATAAATTAAGAAATAAGCAAAATTGTCCTTAATTTCAATGTCTTATGTATTTCATTAAGTATGAACCCATCTATCAAGTCTGTTATATTTGAGACACTGGTTGCATCTAAGCATTTGCAGGGTAAAGCAAACAACACTAATGAATTTTAGAAGACACCACTATTACTTCTAAATATGTCTCTACAGATTTCTACAGTATATAGAACAGAGTTAAATCAATTGAAAGTTAGGCAATGAATTACTTTCACCTTATGTTTTTGTTCAGAATCTAGGACGCTATGGTTGATGGGCTGACAAAACGTCACAAATTTTTCACTCTTCCTTTTATGTACCCCCTCTTCAATTTGACTTTGTGATGTCTCCCATTAGGAGATGGAGTCTGTTTCCCACACGTGAATGCCAGTTGACTTTTTAATATATTTTGACCAAAAGAATGCTCTAGAATTGAAAGTGTGCAATTCTAAGCTTAGAACTCAATAGGCCCTTTTTGCTTCATCTCTTCCTGCTGGAATCCTCACTGCCATAGGATAGGCCCACCCTTACCTTGCTAAAGGGGCAGAGACCACACAGAAAAGTTTACTTTTTTAATTTCTGTAGCATTTCCACATTATGAGACTAGAAGTTGTTCTTCAAGTGAAAATCACTATTCCTTGTCCCCCATGACATAATTCCTCTAGCATATTGTGTAGTTATAAATCTTTGAAGTCCACACACCATGGACATGCTTTCATTATTTTTAGTAATACTGAGTCATTCTCTGCCTTATTATTTTAAACTTGCAAGATAAGCTTACCCCTTTTCGAACACACAAGCAAAAATACTGGTCAATATTGATTTATCTAATCTGTAAGCAAATATTTACTTCCTGATTTTATACAAAGCAAGAATTTCTATGGAACATGGAAACACAGAAGCTGAGAATTTTAACTAAGAGAGCATCCATAGGTTTTTCCCAATTTAGCTTGAGGTTGAAGGTTGAAGAATCTCACTGGAGTTGTGATAATGATGCACTTGGGAAGGTGAAGTTGCTCATAAATTTTATTATACTAAGATCAAAATTAAGGCAGTTTGAACTGAAAATGTCTCACTAGTCTAATGTTATGTGAAGAAATAAAATCAAAACCAAGAAGATGACTATCAGCTCCTGAGGAGTCCATATTTATCAGAAATAACAGTTAATATGGGCTCACATATCTGCTGTGATGATAGAATTATGAAGGGCCAAACTTTTCTGTAGGCTGATATTTCATACTACAATGCACAACAGCTCACTAAAATATCTCACATGAAGCTGGCTAATCCCACTGTATTTGAATAGCTTAGCTTCTTCTGCTTTGTACTTTGTTATTAACTCTTTGGCTTAGCCACAGGAAGCTGGAGTAGTGGAAATGCAGGGAGTAGAAAATGTAATTAAGGAGTCTACCCCTCAATTTATTAAAAGGAAAAATGAACCACATATGCTATAAATATTTGGGAAGACACAAATTACTGTGAATTCTAATTATTACTGGACACCATTATAAAAATAAAAATTGAAAAAATAAAACAGCTTGTGAAGATGAACTCAGTACTGATGGACTGAAACTTGGTTTGAAAATCTCTTCCTCCCTCCTTCAAAAGACAGCCTGTTATAAACTGAATGTTTTTGTAATGGTATTTTCACATCTTTTTTGGAAAAAACAAAGAAACAGAAAAGAGCATGTGGTATAGTTTAAAGTAAAAAAACAGATCTTATTTAAAAAATAACAAATAAACATTATAATGCTATTTTCTACAAATAAATCTGGCTGATTTAACCAGTATGAAAGTGCCAGCCTCCAAAGGTAGTAAACAGAAATTTTTGAAATATTTACACCAGAAAGTGTCACCAACAGCCGCTTTATATACACATCTTTCATGTAAATAAAGAGAAGAAAAGACTTGTGTACATGTGCTGCCATTTTTAGCTCCCTTTTCCAACTACCATATGGGTAACTTCATTAGAAAGCCTGAATGGGCATTTTATGAACTGCCCTCTTGGTTAAACAGTAAGCATTAATGAAAATTACAAGAATCTCAAAGGCTATAAAATTAATATTGTACATTTGAAGAGTCTAAGAGATTAGAAGAGGGGCGCAAATTATGCTTTTTTATTTTCTACAAAGGCAGAATCAAACAAAAACCATACTTATTTTCTCTGCTGACAATGCTTAATAATTTAGGGAGATTAATGTGATAAAGTCCTTGCTTCAGAAAAGAGAAAGAGGGCGCCTGGGTGGCTCAGTTGGTTAAGCAACTGCCTTCAGCTCAGGTCATGAACCTGGAGTCCCGGGATCGGGTCCCGCATCGGGCTCCCTGCTCAGCGGGGAGTCTGCTTCTCCCTCTGACCCTCCCCCCTCTCATGCTCTCTCTATCTCATTTACTTTCTCAAATAAATAAATAAAATCTTAAAAAAAAAGAAAAGAAAAGAGAAAGAAATAACAGAATCATATCAGAATATGGAAGGGAAAGGTCAAAGACTAGGTAGGAAATTAGTTTGAATTAAAGTTTTAGCAGATTTTTTTCTGCTAAATATCACCTTTTATATTCTGCAAAGTGTAAAGAATTAAGTATTAGGATCTCTATAGAACCACAGCCCTTGATTTTATGCTTCAAACCAGTATATTGGATCTCTACAGTCAGAGTAAACGTCTGACGAAAAGATAAATACGATTAAAATAAAACTATGTATAAACACCTATCTATATACTTTTTAAAGAATCTTTGATCTGACATGAAAAAAATACATCTGCAGAGACTAATATAAAAGTAAAAGCAGAAACTCTGAGAGGTAAGTAATCTCCAAAGTCAGCTTTCAATATGAGAACTTCTAGTGATTCTTAGAAAGCTTGAGCTTCCCTTTGACTGCTTCATGAGGAACAGAGTGGAACGCATAATCGAAGCCCCTTTACCCCATAAAATGGGAAATAAACCTCATGGAGAGAGTGATTCTGAAAGGAAATCTTGTCCTTAGTGCTGGCTAGAGAGGATAAAAAAGAATTCATAATGAGTTAGTCCTCATCACAGATCTGAATTGTGAATCTGTGCTATTTGTTGGATTAAAAACCTAAAGCAAAGCATTTAGCTTAAACGTGGTCCTGGGTTGATAGTCTCCTTGCCTCCTGCTGGAGATTGGTAAAAGCAAGTACTTTAAGAATAGAACTCAAAAACTAATGATATAATGTATGGTGATTAACATAACATAATGAAATAAATTTTTTTAAAAAAGTAACAAAAAACAAAAGAATCAAACTCCAGATCTAGCCTTGAAGAATTCCCATCGATAATATTCCACATGTGTGAAATCGTACTCAAAAACAAAAACACATTAAGTAAAATGGGATTTCATAACTGAAAACAAGCAGAAACAACAGAGTACAATCAGAATCACAAAATTAGAGGTTTAGCTTGAACATTAGAAAAGGAAAAAACAGACTTAAATCTGTAAAACACTCTTAACGGAATTTATTAACACCAAGGTTATAAAAATTAAAAGAATAAAAAGAGATTCATTTAAAATGAGTCACAAATGCAGATAATCTCAGTGAACTGGATATAGATTCAAAGAACATGGCATTAAGAAACTATTGAAAAACAATTAAGGGACATCAAGGATAGAGAAAAATGGAAGAGGCCCCATTAAAGGAGATAATGACTAAGTAGTTCCAGAATTGCTGAAAAACATCTGTCCTCAGATTCAGGAAGGCCAATAAATCTAAAGTGTGATATATATATAAAAAAAAAAAATGTACCGGGGCGCCTGCATGGCTCAGTTGGTTAAGTATCTGACTTCAGCTCAGGTGATGATCTCCAGGTCCTGGTACCATGCCCTGTGTCGGGCTCCCCGCTCAGTGGGGAGTCTGCCTGTCCTGCCACCCCTCACCCCACTTATGCTCGCTCTTTCTCTTTCTCTCAAATAAATAAATAAAATCTGAAAAAAAAAACTGTACCTAGACACATCATAACTAGCTTCAGACCACTAAAGATCAAGAGAAGATTTTATTAAAAGCAGCCAATGAGGGGCACCTGGGTGGCTCAGTTGGTTAAATGATTGCCTTCTGTTCAGGTCATGATCCTGGAGTCCCCGGATAGAGTCCCGCATCAGGCTCCCTGCTTTGCAGGGAGTCTGCTTCTCCCTCTGATGCTCCCCCCTCTCATGTGCTCTCTCTCTCTCATTCTTTCTCTCTCAAATAAATAAATAAAACCTTTAAAAAAAATAAAAGCAGCCAATGAAAAATAGCAAATTACATACATCAGTATAGCAACTAGCAGACAGCTGACTTTTCATTAATAAATAGAATCCAGAAAACAATGGGATAAAATCTTAAATGGTGTCAGAAAAATTACTGACAATCTAGACCTGCAGTCCAGGAATATTAATTTTCTAGAATGAGAGCAAAATGCAAATACTTTCAGACAAAAAAAAAAAAGAAAAGAACCTGAATACTGTTCACTAAAAAACCTCCAAAGAACATACTTCAAGCAGAGAGATAAGGTGACAGTTCTGATAAGAAGGAATGGTGAAAAATAAGTGATAAATATGAGTAAATCTGACATAATATTAATTTATAATACAATAATAATAATGTCAACTTTTGAAATAATAGAGCAAAATACATACAACGCTAACACAAAAATCTGGAAGCCTCATGAAAATTAAAATATTCTAATATACTTGCATTTTGGGAGGGAGTTAAGGAAACTAACATGCCTGTGTGTGTGTGTGCATGGGTGTGTGCATACATACTCTGGAAGATACCTTAATTGTATTAGTTGTATTAGTATATTTTAATTTTGTTCTATGATCAGGTTTTTCTTTAAGCATCAATATATTTCCAAGTTTAAATTAAAACATCAAGCTACATGCTTTGATAAACTCAGAAATTTCCGATAAACATCCTCTAGAGTTTACTGTGAAAGTAGTAGTATTGAAAAAACAGAAATTGCCTAAAATTAATGAGCAAATATCTTCAATTTAGGCATGAGTAGTTACCCCAAAATGATTTGACTTTATGGAATATCTTTGACAATATGTAAAAGATTTGTAGCTCCTCTGAATTTTACTGTGAATGACAGATACCCAATCTCACCTTAAGAAAGAAGCTGTCATAATCTGTCCTGTACAGAAAATGTTGTTACACTGGAAAAAAAAAGTCCAGTATTATTAATACAATACTCTGGTTTATTATTAGTAAAAGTAAAATAAAAAAATATTTTAGACAATTTGTTATTTCTCATGCAGTTGCATATGTTCATATTTATTAAATTTTCCAAACTGACAGAATATATACATATTTTAACATTTTGTATATGTATATCAGAATATTCCTTTATATTAAATAAAATTATTTAAAAGTCATCAAATGTTTGAAGTATATATTATATAATATAAAGACATATACATTTATTTATCTTTTAACATTACCATTGATTTTTTTTATGGCAGTAAATAAATTTGTTTTATTTTATAATATTCCATTTAAGCACAAGATTATTTGCCTTTTGGAAGTAACTTCAGTCCATATCACCTAGCTTTCTTTCACCTAAAAAGTACATAGGCTAGTTTGTTACAAACATCTATGTTACTGATTTTTCCATCACATATAAAGACTTACAACATTCAAGAGACTGTTTCTGCTACAAAATTATAAATTCATTGCCTGGAACACAGTTTCCTACAGCAAGTCTTCTACACTATGTAGCAAGGATATTCAGAAGAAAACTACAGCTGTAAGAAAATGAGTATATGGAGAAAAGTCTCTAAAGATAATGTCTTTAAAGTCACGTGGGTATTCTTTGAGCAAAGGTCGTTTGAGGAATAAATATGTTGTTATTTTGCATTACTTTTCTTGACTATACTTAAAAGATGTATTTATATTAAAAAAAATCAGTACTTCTCTGGGCTATTTAGGTACTTCCAAGGTGACAATAATATTATTTTCCGGAGTTTGAAAATTCATATGCTCTTAAAGCACAAATTCTCCCCTGATATCTCCGTCAGCTTTTTTCATCTCTGCTTAGATGTGCTCTGGTCAGCTGCTGTGGTCAACAACACCCTCACCATCACTGGGTTTCTTATTTTTCCTCCATTTTTAATTCTGTAGCTTCAATATAGGGCAAGAATAGCTGCAATTGGAGATTGCTCTTTTAAAATGGTAGTAGTCTTCTTGGGATTCTTATTTCAAATAAACTCATTTCTCAATATGGAAGTATTATCACTCATTTGTTAGGGTTGGGCAGAAAGGAGGTAGTATTTAAAGAGAACTCACTATAGATTCCAAGAAATTTGGTCTGCAGAAGGGTATAACAACAGTAAGTTAAATTCTAGCAAGCATTTGGTTTGTGGCTACAGCAGGGCATTTAGACTATGGACTTTATGTTTTAAACTTATGGATGGAACACATTGATGAAGGGAGTCCAGACACTAGAGGTGGTAATCAGATGATAAAGCAATCATGAAAGAACTGTATTGGTTTTAAGAATTTTATAACATCCTTCAAGACCAGGATGTTTGATGATGTCTTGTAATGAACTATGCCTTCTGACTCTTTCCACTTATTAGTGATATGACCTTATATTTCAAGATAGGTTTTAAAAGATCTGATATTTTTTACAGTAAGTTGATGAATTTTCTAAAAGGCTGATTAACACTGGAATCTGCTGATTTATCCTTGTACGCATATTACCAACTGGAAACTTAAACGTATACTGAAAGCACAAGATCTGGGCTCATTAGTAGCTTATAAGACTATATTTAGCTGATGATTGCTCATATATACTGAGGAAAAATATCACAGGGGTGTACCTGTACATGAAACAAGATATTCAATTAGTCATATATTTTCTTTTTACAAATACTATTTTGACATAAAAATAAGATTATTATTATAAGGATTTATCTTATTTGATATTTAACACACTAGGTGGCATTTTCAGTGTAACTTAAATTATAATATATATGTGATTTAGTTGTATTTACTTTCATTTTGGGGTGATTATCTTCTGTCTGAGGCATTATTATGAACAATAGCTAATTTTATATACTTCTGTTCTTTAAAGTGATTAAATATTTTAAATCATGTTACAAATCATTATGTTAGCCCGGAAATTTCAAGGATTAAAAAATAGTTGATGGTATTATTTTATTATTTTCAACAATTTCCAATATTCAAGCTTCAAATATTCAAATATTTAATATTATAGATATATTTACATATATAATATATAAATATACATTTATAAATATAATTAAGTTGTCATAACAGTAATAAATTTCTATCATCTTTAAATTTTATAAATGCAAACTGTTTCTGTGTAAAGTGAAAATATATGTTGGAAAAATCTCTAGGTAATGCTAATTGACTAAGCATTCTTCAAAGAAATAGTAACCTTAAAAACAATTAGAAATTTATAATGGTTATAGAAGGATTTTCAGGATAACAAAATCTCAGCAGATGAAAAATATCTGTATGTTGACTGTATTCTGAAAAATACAAACTCCTTTGTTAATGAGATCTATTTGAATACACATTTAACACATCCCTAATTTTTGGGTAAATAAATTGCTTCAGTCGCATATACATCAGGTATCACTATATTGTATGTTAAATAATAATAAAAATAAATGTGTACTTTTGGTATTTTTCCAAGCAATTTTTTTCATGAGCACGGAAGCAGCTTCAAGAATCAGATCAACTGGGCGCCTGGGTGGCTCAGTTGGTTAAGCGACTGCCTTCGGCTCAGGTCATGGTCCTGGAGTCCCGGGATCGAGTCCCACATCGGGCTCTTGCTCAGCAGGGAGTCTGCTTCTCCCTCTGATCCTCTTCCCTCTCATGCTCTCTATCTCTCATTCTCTCTCTCTCAAAAATAAATAAATAAAATCTTAAAAAAAAAAGAATCAAATCAACCACACTGCATCATTCAGTGAAATTTACAGCAGATAAGGAACACAAAACATGAGAGAAAATGAAAGACAGAAAAATTACCTTTCTCAAAAAATCTATGCTCATCTGAATCTTAAATCATGTATTCTTTTCCCTTCATATCATTCTTGATGGGGTTCTTACAGAAAAAAAAATGGGTTAAAGTGACTGAGCTTCACTGTCAAGAGAAACCTATGGTCAGGGATAGATCAAATTCCCAAAGCTTTCATCATTAATATTTTATGAGTCTCGCTGATTTGTCCTATCTAGAAGAAAAATTTGTCTTTCATTTGTGCAAGCACTGCCTGCCAAGTAATAGATTTTGTCCCTCTAACCCTCTAAGCTGGGTGGCAAAATGGGAATGGCAGCAAAGGTAGGAGGAAGCAAAGTGTTCACTTTCTCTTACTCGAGTCTGGCTGCACTTTACTGGACTTGCAGTCAGGCAAGAAAAGTGCAAGATCTTTGGGGAACTATGAAGAGTGTCAGTTCTGGGCTAGCATACTTTGGCCTGCACAGGTGAATGCCCACATGTTTAAACTGACTTCTCAAGGAGATGATTAGCTACAGTGACTTTTTTGTTGTTATTGTAACTTAAACATTTACAAGAAAGTTTGGTGCCTACAACAACGGAAACTCATTTGCTCAATCTTGAAAATATTGCCTCCCTTATAGATGAGATGACTAAATGGCAAATGGATGATCTTCGAACACTTTGAACAGAAAGCCTGTATGTTTTGCCTCTTGGTCGGCTGTGGCTTGTCTCAGCTGAGCTAAGGATGCCGAGGAGGCTCATCTATGACACTGGAGCTATTTCCTGGCAGTATTCATACACAGAAACTAAAACAGAGAAGGAGGGCCCAGGACACCCTGTCACAGTAAAAAACACATTGGGTATCCGCCTGTTAGGTCCACTTAGAACACAGGTCCATCTGGATTCACAGTATGGTTCTCTCATGTGGTTGAAAAGATAATTTCTGGAGAAATGTATTTAGTGTAAAATCAGGAGAAAAAACAAACAAACAAACAAACAAAATCTCCTGGTTTTGAATGAGTATTTTCCTTTGCTTGAAAATGCAGAATTCAAAACTACATGAAACAACTGTGCTCCTTTTCTTTGGAGCTCATACCTCAATTTCTAATTACATATTAACTAGTATGATTATTTAACATCTTTCTGATCTCTTAGAATAAAAATGAGACCCTGTTCATTTTGGTGCACAATGGCATCCCCAGTGTCTTGTACACTGTTGGCAGGCAATAGGTGTTGAGTACGTTTTTGTTAAAAGATTTGCATATTTTTCATTTTCATCAGTGCCTACTAGCATGTTTGGCATAATAATCCTCAGTAATGTTTTCTGTGAGAGTAATGATTTATTTAAACTTCAGCCACAGATTATAAATTTACATAAAGCACTATGTTAGAAAAAAGTTGATACTAATTAGTTTAAGATTAATTTCTGGGGCTCAAAGAGTTGACCATCTAGTTGAAGGATAAAGTATATGTGTAAAAATGATATAAAATGTGAATTATAAGTGACAAAAGAACAAATTAGCTGTAACTGTAAATAGGTATCAGACACACAGAAATGAAGGGGCATTCTTGATAAAGAGAATGATATGAGTAAATACATTGGAATCAAAAAAGGATATAAACCACAAATCATAAAAGGTGCTGTTAGGGATGATACAGCTTAGAATGACCAACAAGAGAACACCACCCTTGTCTGTAAGAGCCATCTAAACCTACTTCTCTCATTAGTTTGTTTAGTTTTTATAGTAGGAACACATACGATTCTCATGAACTGAAAGGATCCATATTCAACACTCATGCTAATATAATATGGCCAGAACTGTAGGAGAATATTTCTTTTCTCAAACTCCAGCTGGTATCTTGTTTTTATTCGACCTCTCCTTGTGATTTAAGCATCTTTTGATATCTTTATTTCTCTTCTCTAAATATCAGTTCTTTTCTCATTCCCCTTTTGCCCCAATTTGTTTGCCTAACTCCTTGGTATCCTCACCCAGACTCTACAAATGGGAGTGGACTGGTCATTTTTAGAGAAAAGTAGTCATTTGTAGATACTCTCTAGCTGAGTAAAATTGTTGCTAGTTGTTACCCATCAATGGATTTGCTCTACCAGTAATTTCAACAAATAATTTTTTCCCTTTAAAATTACTTCAAGCACACTTCTGAATAATTTTAACTAATTCAGTACTCATTTAAGCCTTTGTTTTGCCAATAACTCATTAGCCCTAGTAAGCTATATTCATCTTATTTAAATTTGATGTCAGTTTATAAAAACAATATTATTTTAACAAAAAAAAATGCAGTATGCAGTATGTGAAATGAATAATCTATTTAAAACAGTAACATAACAACTAAATGTTAAATAAGCAAATACAAGATGCCGATTGGGAAAATTCTCTGGACTTCCTTGACTTTAAAATCAAAGTAGTTTTCTTTAAAACTAATATCAAACTAATTAAATTTTATATCACTTTGTTAATATATGATTATATCAAATTAAATTATATATCATTTTATATATATAAAAGATTGTTCTTCATACTCCCTAGACCTTGAAAATTCTCTGAACTTGATGATTCCATAATAATATATCTCTGAAACTATATAAACTCTTTAACTAATTGTTTTTGCTCATATCCATGAACAAAAGCAAAGTAGTTTTCTTTAAGACTAATATCAAACTAATTCAATTTTATATCACTTTATTAATATATTAATATTAATATGATATCATAATATCATATTAATATATGATTATATCAAATTAAATTATATATGATTTTATATACATAAAAGATTGTTCTTTATACTCCCTAGACCTTGAAAATTCTCTGAACTTGATGATTCCATAATAATATATCTTTGAAACTATGTAAACTCTTTAATTGTTTTTGCTCATATCCATGAAGATTATTTGGTGGCTTTGTGTAGATGTAAGTCACTGGTAATTCCCACATTCTTCATTTTCTATTCAAAACATCAATCATCTGGATTTAGTTTTTAAATCCATTCACTTTTTTTTCATAATTTCTATTACCTGCAGTAATTTTTTTTTATTTTTTATCGTTATGTTAATCACCATATTACATCATTAGTTTTTGATGTAGTGTTCCATGATTCATTGTTTGTGCATAACACCCAGTGCTCCATTCAGTACGTGCCCTCTTTAATACCCATCACCAGGCTAACACATCCTCCCACCCCGTCCCCTCTAGAACCCTCAGTTTGTTTCTCAGACTCCATCGTCTCTCATGGTTCGTCTCCCCCTCCGATTTCTTCCCTTTCATTCTTCCCCTCCTGCTACCTTCTTTTTTTTTTTCTTAACATATATTGCATTATTTGTTTCAGAAGTACAGATCTGTGATTCAACAGTCTTGCACAATTTACAGTGCTCAACATAGCACATACCCTCCCCAAGGTCTATCACCCACCACCCATCCCTCCCACCCCCATCACTCCAGCAACCCTTAGTTTGTTTCCTGAGATTAAGAATTCCTCATATCAGTGAGGTCATATGATACATGTCTTTCTCTGATTGACTTATTTCGCTCAGCATAACACCCTCCAATTCCATCCACGTTGTTGCAAATGGCAAGATCTCTTTCCTTTTGATGGCTGCATGATATTCCATTGTATATATATACCACCTCTTCTTTATCCATTCATCTGTCAATGGACATCTTGGCTTTTTCCACAGTTTGGCTATTGTGGACATTGCTGCTGTAAACATCAGGGTGCACATACCCTTTTGGATCCCTACATTTGTATCTTTGGGGTAAATACCCAGTAGTGCAATTACTGGGTCGTATGGTAGCTCTATTTTCAACTTTTTGAGCAACCTCCATACTGTTTTCCAGAGTGGCTGCACTAGCTTGCATTCCCACCAACAGTGTAGGAGGGTTCCCCTTTCTCTGCATTCCTGCCAACATCTGTCATTTCCTGGCTTGTTAATTTTAGCCATTCTGACTGGTGTGAGGTGGTATCTCATTGAGGTTTGGATTTGGATTTCCCTGATGCCGAGCGATGTTGAGAACCTTTTCATGTGTCTGTTGGCCATTTGGATGTCTTCTTTGGAAAAATGTCTGTTCATGACTTCTGCCCATTTCTTGATTGGATTATTTGTTCTTTGGGTGTTGAGTTTGATAAGTTCTTTATAGATTTTGGATACTAGCCCTTTATCTGATATGTCATTTGCAAATATCTTCTCCCATTCTGTCAGTTGTCTTTTGGTTTTGTTGGCTGTTTCTTTTGCTGTGCAAAAGCTTTTTATCTTGAGGAAGTCCCAATAGTTCATTTTTGCCCTTGCTTCCCTTGCCTTTGGCGATGTTTCTAGGAAGAAGTTGCTGCGGCTGAGGTCGAAGAGGTTGCTGCCTGTGTTCTCCTTTATCATTTTGATGGACTCCTGTCTCACGTTTAAGTCTTTCAACCATTTTGAGTCTATTTTTGTATGTGATGTAAGGAAATGGTCCAGTTTCATTCTTCTGCTGCATGTGGCTGTCCAATTTTCCCAACACCATTTGTTGAAGAGACTGTCTTTTTTCCATTGGACATTCTTTCCTGCTTTGTCAAAGATTAGTTGACCATAGAGTTGAGGGTCCATTTCTGGGCTCTCTATTCTGTTCCATTGATCTATGTGTCTGTTTTTGTGCCAGTACCATACTGTCTTGATGATGACAGCTTTGTAATAGAGCTGGAAGTCGGGAATTGTGATGCCGCCAGCCTTGCTTTTCTTTTTCAACATTCCTCTGGCTATTCGGGGTCTTTTCTGGTTCCATACAAATTTTAGGATTATTTGTTCCATTTCTTTAAAAAAGTGGATGGTATTTTGATGGGGATTGCATTGAATGTGTAGATTGCTCTAGGTAGCATTGACATCCTCACAATATTTGTTCTTCCAATCCAAGAGCATGGAACGTTTTTCCATTTCTTTGTGTCTTCTTCAATTTCTTTCATGAGTATTTTATAGTTTTCTGAGTACAGATTCTTTGCCTCTTTGGTTAACTTTATTCCTAGGTATCTTATGGTTTTGGGTGCAATGGTAAATGGGATCAACTCCTTAATTTGTCTCTCTTCTGTCTTGTTGTTGGTGTATAGGAATGCCACTGATTTCTGTGCATTGATTTTATATCCTGCCAATTTACTGAATTCCTGTATGAGTTCTAGCAGTTTTGGGGTGGAGTCTTTTGGGTTTTCCACATAAAATATCATATCATCTGCAAACAGTGAGAGTTTGACTTCTTCTTTGCCGATTTGGATGCCTTTGATTTCTTTTTGTTGTCTGATTGCTGTGGCGAGGACTTCTAATATTATGTTGAATAGCAGTGGTGATAGTGGACATCCCTGCTGCGTTCCTGACCTTAGGGGAAAAGCTCTCAGCTTTTCCCCATTGAGAATGATATTTGCTGTAGGTTTTTCATAGATGGCTTTTATGATATTGAGGTATGTACCCTCTATCCCTATACTCTGAAGAGTTTTGATCAAGAAAGGATGCTGTACTTTGTCAAATGCTTTTTCCTCATCTATTGAGAGGATCATATGATTCTTGTTCTTTCTTTTGTTAATGTATTGTATCACGTTGATTGATTTGCAGTTGTTGAACCAACCTTGCAGCCCAGGGATAAGTCCCACTTGGTCATGGTGAATAATCCTTTTAATGTACTGTTGGATCTTATTGGCTAGTATTTTGATGAGAATTTTTGCATCCATGTTCATCAAGGATATCGGTCTGTAATTCTCCTTTTTGATGGGGTCTTTGTCTGGCGTTGGGATCAAGGTAAATGGTGGCCTCATAAAATGAGTTTGGAAGTTTTCCTTCCATTTCTGTTTTTTGGAAGAGTTTCAGAAAAATAAGTATTAATTCTTCTTGAAATGTTTGGTGGAATTCCCCTGGGAAGCCATCTGGCCCTGGGCTTTTGTTTCTTGGGAGATTTTTGATGACTGTTTCAATTTCCTTAGTGGTTATAAGTCTGTTCAGGTTTTCTATTTCTTCCTGGTTTAGTTTTGGTAGTTGATACATCTCTAGGAATGCATCCATTTCTTCCAGGTTATCTAATTTGCTGGCATAGAGTTGCTCATAATATGTTCTTATAATCGTTTGTATTTCTTTGGTGTTGGTCGTGATCTATCCTCTTTCATTCATGATTTTGTTGATTTGGGTCATTTCTCTTTTCTTTTTGATAAGTCTGTCCAGGGGTTTATCAATCTTGTTAATTCTTTCAAAGAACCAGCTCCTTGTTTCATTGATCTGTTCTACTGTTCTTTTGGTTTCTATTTCATTGATTTCTGCTCTGATCTGTATTATTTCTCTTCTCCTGCTGGGTTTAGGCTTTATTTGCTGTTTTTTCTCCTTTAGGTATAGGGTTAGGTTGTGTATTTGAAACCTTTCTTGTTCCTTGAGAAAGGTTTGTATTGCTATATACTTTTCTCTTAGGACTGTCTTTGCGGCATCCCAAAGATTTTGGAACAGTTGTGTTTTCATTTTCATTGGTTTCCATGAATTTTTAATTATTCTTTAATTTCCTGGTTGACCCATTCATTCTTCAGTAGGATGCTCTTTAGCCTCCATGTATTTGTGTTCTTTCCAACTTTCCTTTTGTGATTGAGTTCTAGTTTCAAAGCATTGTGGTCTGAAAATATGCAGGGAATAATCCCAATGTTTCAGTACTGGTTGAGACCTGATTTGTGACCTAGGATGTGATCTATTCTGGAGAATGTTCCATGGGCACTAGAGAAGAATGTGTATTCTGTTGCTTTGGGATGGAATGTTTTGAATATGTCTGTGAAGTCCATTTGGTCCAGTGTGTCATTTAAATTCTTTTTATTTCCTTGTTGATCTTTTGCTTAGATGATCTGTCCATTTCAGTGAGGGGGTTGTTAAAGTCCCCCACTATTATTGTATTGTTGTCAATTGTTTCTTTGCTTTTGTTATTAATTGCCTTATATTAATTGGCTGCTCCCATGTTAAAGGCATAGATATTTACATTTGTTGGAACTTCTTGTTGGATATTTACAAGATCCTCTTGTTTATCCAACAAGTAGGATATAGTGTCCTTCCTCATATCTTGTTACAGTCTTTGGTTTAAAATCTAATTTGTATGATATAAGGATTGCCACCCCAGCTTTCTTTTGGTGTCCATTAACATGGTAAATGGTTTTCCACCCCCTCACTTTCAATCTGGGGGTGTCTTTGGGTCTAAAATGAGTCTCTTGCAGACAGCATATCGATGGGTCTTGTTTTTTAATCCAATCTGATAGACTGTGTCTTTTGATTGCGGCATTGAGCCCATTTATATTCAGGGTAACTATTGAAAGATATGAATTTAGTGCCATTGTATTGCCTGTAAGGTCACTCAAATACCAGTGGAACTTTTAAAAGTTAAATCGAAGTTTGAAAACTGGAGACTTGGCTATGTTATTCCCCTAGTGACTTTTTTTTGTTTATCAGCCTTAAAGTATTTAAAGTTTGTGTAAAAAAAAAATTACTAGATGATATGAACTTTCATAATCTTTTCATTACTACTGAAAAACCGGGAATGTTAAATTCACAAATCCCAAGGAGAAGTCAAGCCCAGGAGAAGGGCAGAGAGTTCACTGGGGAATCTGGGGTGGAGAGGGGGGAAGTAACATCTGAAACTACTCTTCTGTGACACAGTGGCATATAACAATGACCTTGAGGAAAGGTCATGAATTAAGGGCAGACATTTCCTGCATTTTCTTGTTATAACTTTGGGAGCTCTCTTTTCTACTCTGAGCATCCAGGCTCCAAGTAATGTTCCACTTCTCACAGTAGCTACTTTTTTGGCTTTTCAGTATACCCCTATTTAAATGATGTCTATTATCCCTTCAGGCCAGTTAGATAAGTGAATATGGTCACCTATTGCCAATATAAAGTCTGAAAATGCAAATCTGGTCATATCACTCTGGATTTGGATCCCTTTATTAGTTTCTCATTGTCTATTTGGTCAAATAAATTTCTTAGCCACATTATTTACTCCCCCCAAGAATTCTATGCCTCAGCCATGCTGAAATATCTATCTGCCATTTTCAAACACATTTCGTGTGAACTTCCATGCTTCAGTGCTTTTGAATATATATTCCATTTTCCTAGACAAAACTCTGATCAAGTGCCACTTTGTTAGAAGGTCTGTAAGTCCTGCAATAATGTTGGTCACTCTCTTCTTGAGACTACAATGAAAGGAGTTTCCCTCTTATTGCAGACTTTCTGTGAATATTTATCTTCCTAATGCTGTGAACTCAAGGGCAGAAATCAAATCATGTCATTTTTATATTTGGAACAACATAGATATTCAATAATTGCTAAATGACAAATGTAATGAATTGATATGGCATTTTCTCACTAATTGGAGCTATTAAAAAAGCATTTTATTTATTTATTTTTAAATATTTTATTTATTTATTTGACAGAGAAAGAGAGAGAGAGAGAACAAGCAGGTGGAGGGGCAGGCAGAGGGAGAAGCAGGCTCCCCATTGAGCAGAGAGCCCGATGCAGGGCTCGATTCCAGGACCCTGAGATCATGACCTGAGCCGAAGGCAGATGCTTAACTGACTGAGCCACCCAGGTGCCCCCCAAAAAACATTTTACTGCAATAAGATTTTTCCAGCAGACATAATTTTGGATTCTATGTGCTGCTATTTGGGGAAGTATTTTTGATTTGGCAGTTCTTTCTGGACCTTTTAAATAATAGATTGCTATAGATTTACTTAAATGTAAGGACTTCTAAAATCTAGATTTTAACCTACATTGCCTCACTTTGCTTAGCTGTTAACTAAACCTTTGCTTAGATTTTTTTTATAAAAGAAAAGAGGCTATAAATGAAAATCTACACTTAATGAACAGTGAATATTTTTATATCCATATATTTTGCTATTAATTAGATTTGGGGATCTAAATTATCCCCAAGTTATAATATTCCTTCATAGTAATTGACACATAAATGCTATAATCTGCTAGAAAAATAGTGTAATCATGCTAAAAAGTCTCATTAGAAAGATGACAGCTCTCTTTCTGACCATTCCTTTTAGTGGTTTGTGTAAATAGTATAAATCCCTCCAAAATCTATAAAATATTTTGTTTCATGCCAAATAAAATGTTCAAATTCTTCTCATAACCTCTTTCAGTAAGAAAAATAAACTTAGTGGTCTACTCATAATGAGAAATATTTTCCCCAGTAATTTCCATAATATTCAATAAGGCTTACAACTCAATTATACTTTAAATTTTATACTGTCTTAATTCTGTAAAATGTTTTAAATATATTATTGTCTTGGTGTAAGATAGAGGTCAGTTTCTTTCTTTGCATGTAGCTATCCAGTTTTCCCACACAGTTTATTGAAGAAACTGTCCTTTCCCCCTTGTATATTCTCGGCTCCTTTGTCATGAATTAATTGATCATATATGCATGGGTTTATTTCTGGACTCCCTATTCTGTTCCATTAATCTCTCTGTCTATATTTATGCCAATACCATAGAGTTTTAATCCTATACCTTTGTATTCAAGTTTGAAATCAGGGAGCATGATGCCTCTAGTTTTGTTCTTCAGGATTAATTTGGCTATTCAGGGTTTTTTGTAGTTTCATGCAAATTTTAGGATTATTTGTCCTATTTCTTTGGAAAATGCCTTTGGAATTTTGATAGGGATTGCATTGATTCTGTAGATTGCTTTGGGTAGTGTGAACATTTTGAGAATTTTGATACTTCCAATCCATGAGCATGGAATACTTTCCATTTATTTGGGTCTTCTTTATTTCATTAGTGTCTTATAGTTTTCAATATACAGGTCTTTTACCTCCTTGGTTAAATTTATGCCTAGATATCTTATTCTTTTTTTTAAAAAAGACTTTATTTACTTAAAGAGAGAGAGAGCATGTGCACAAGTAGAGTGGGGAGGGGCAGAGGGAGAGGGAGAGATTGACTTTCAAGCAGACTCTGCTGAGCATGGGGCCCCATGCAGGGCTTGATTTCAAGAACCTGAGATCATGACCTGAGCTGAAATCAAGAGTCCTGTGCTTAACCGACTGAGCCATTGGAGCGTCTGGATATTTTATTCTTTTTGATGCAAGTGTAAATGATGTTGTTTTCTCTATTTCTCCCTCTGATAGTTCATTATTAGTGTTTACAAACACAAGAGATTTTTGTGTATTAATTTTGTATCCTACAACTTTACTGAATTTATTTGGAGTTTTTTGACGGAGTCTTTAGGGTTTTCTATATACAACATTATGTTATCTGCATATCAATAACAGTTTTACCACTTCCTTTCCAATTTGGATGCCTTTTATTTATTTTTTATTCCCTAATTCTTCTGGCTAGCACTTCCAGTACTATGCTGAAAAGAAGTGGTGAGAGTGAGCATCCCTGTCTTCTTCCTAATCTTAGAGGAAAGGCTTCCAACTTTTTACCAGAGAGTACAATGTTAGCTGTGTATTGACAACTTTTTTTTTAACAACTTTTGATATTATCTTTATTTTCCAGATTAGAAAGGAGGACACAAGAAATTTGGTAACTTCCCCAAAGTAAAATATAAAATATGTCTTTTTAGGTTTGAATTAAAATTACTTCATGATATATAATGTAAAATAATGTCTGACATTTTTTACATAGTCTCGCCATGATTTTAATAAAAATGCAAGAGTTCCTTCAACTCTAACAAAACATGTTTAAGTATCAAACAATTTTTTCTTTATCTTTTAGATGTAAAAAACATATTCTGTTTTCAAGTTTTTCCCTCAAATTCTTTCCAATTTCAATTTTATTAATGAACAGTCTTAAGTTTACACAAAGCATTTACAAATATATCCACACTTTCTAGGAATACTATTTGATTTAGAAAAATATAACACTGCACACAAACATTTTATTCAATTCATATGCCACCACATTCCATTTCCCTGGAAGAGTGAATATCTCCTTATGTTCACACAAGCCCTTTCTTTGTGGTCTGTTCTTCTCTTTGTTCACATGTTTGTTCATCCCTTTGTTGACTTCTTTTCCCTTCAGAAGGAACCATAATCTTCTTGAGGAGCTGGGCTGAGACAGGGTTTCCAGTATCCATTCTGTGGGTGGAAAACACCTGTCTTCTCTGTTCTCTTGTGAGAGGTAGATAGTCCATTCCACCTCATCCCTCCCTCCTAAAAGATACATCTAAGCTGTAAGGAGCAAACATAGGAAGTTTAAAGCCTCAATCTGATGTGGTCTGTATAACTGATAAAGACTACTCTTACTTAGTCTGTGGTAACCATAAATGTTTACTTTTTTTGACACAAAGCCACAGGGTGAAACTTCAATTTGAACTGATTACAATGAACTAAAATGAGAAGGGTCTATGTCCTTGGTTCTTGCTTCTCTCACTTGTCCATCTCTGTGTGTTATGAACATCAGTACAGCAGCTCCTGACAGGACTTGAAAATTTTGCATCTCACACTGGCTACCTTATGATGCGAATCAGTACACTGACACTGACCAGGCAAGTGGGAGCCAGAGGTCTTACACAGAATGAAAACAGAAATAAAATAAGAAGGAAGACAATGGATACATGTCTTCTTTGTTCTCAAAGAAGGTGGAGAGGGAAACATGCAAATATGACTACCTACTTTGAATAATTTAATTAGGTGTAAAATGAAATGAAGCCTACAGTTTCAGTTTTTCCAAAAGAAGCAGAGACCTCTGGACGTGACAGACCTATTTCTGGCTCAAGGCCTCCCCGATCAGGCTTTGGATACACAGAGGCAAGCCTCTTGACAGATTGACTTCTTTTAAGTCATTTCACTAAGAGAATAAATAATTACTCTTCCATTATAGCATTTTTCAAAACATTCCATGTCTTTTCATTTATTTCTTCAAACAAATAGAAAAGTCCTTAGGTAAAGTTCAAGCAACTTTCAAAATTATAAATTGTAAAGAAACAGAAATGGCCTATAAAGTTTAAAATCTATCCAGTTCCTCAACTACTCATGCAAAATGCCCATTATAGCTTGTGCCATTGTTGGCTATTTAATGACATCATAATACTATACTCATACAACCTAGAGGGTCCAATAAAGTGGAAATAGTTCATTCATTGTAATAAATCACCATTGATGATAAAGTTGTAAGAATTAAAATTCTATCGAGCTTCGCATTAGGCAAATGTATAATCACCTAATTCATAGGTGTTAAAGTAAAGAGAATGCAAAATGATTTAAGAAAAGAGATGTGACTGGCCTAATTGTGGCTCAAGGCTTCTCCATCAGATTTTTGATACACAGAAGGAAACCTTTAGAGATTGACCTCTTCTGAGTTAAGAGAGAAACATTTCTTGCTCAGATTCTGGAGCTTCAGGATATTTATTTGAAGATTTCAGCCCAAAAAGGACTCATTTCTTCTTTCAGAGAGTGGCTTTAGAAGCAAAATCCTGGATTTGGAAGGATGACAAGGAAACCTTTTTGTGGACAGACATTTCTCAAAGCTACTAGGGAATAGGGTTGTCCAAGAAAATCCTTCTGTAGAAAATAATGGAGCAGGGAGAGGACTACTTCATAAGCTTCCTGGAGGAAGAATGGGTAAGGAAAGGTGTCCTTCTCTCATCAATTTCCCCTCGTACCATTCTTATATGGGCCTCAAGCTTGGTAATGGGGTAAAGGAAGAAAGCCCAGGTCAGCTATTTTACTTTCAAGTAAAGAGACAGATAGGGAACATGCAAATTGCCAAAAGCATCTTGTTGAGTGTTTAGCTAAACTACTCCATAGTATTGTTGCCTCAGCCTTCATTTTGTGTGGCCAACAGTCTGCGAGGCCTTGATCTGACACTAGTCCCTCCAGTAAGGCATGCCCTTACTGATGAGAGCAAGATAACAGCTTGCATAGTCACAGGCAAATGTAAGTTCTTGATATGATACCCCAGCTGTCCTTGTGATAGAGTCACCTGCACCTTCCAAGGCCTTCCCCTCTTGTGCCCCCCTTTGATAAGACGCCTGCAAAGCTTACCAAAACTCCACTCTTTTTTGTTTGAATTGACAAATCCAGCCTTAGCTTAAGAACCTCAAAGTACTCTACCCGCAAACCCTCCTAAAGGCATGGTCCCCTGGTCCTGCTGCACCCTCTGTCTGCACCCTTTCTTGACCTCCCCGTTTGGCTCCTATTGGTATACCGTGTATCTTCTCCAGGACCTCTGAGTAATAAACTTCTTTACTTCAGTGCTTTTTTGGTCTTTTGTTGAACCCCAGCTGACAATCTGACACCCCAGAGCTCTACTTAACAAATGAAAATTTAACAAAGGCACAATACATTTCTAAAGATTGTTTCCACTGGATTCCATTTTAAAGGATACTGGGCCAACTGTTCTATCAACAGAAGGCATGTAATGGATTATGAGTCCTGCTGGTAGAGGCTGAAGATCAGAGGCAAAAAAAGGACTGAACTTTCTTGCCATGCAGAACAAGAGCAGGAGGAGAAGTGGAAGTGCCACTTGGTCAACAGAGAACATAGATCCTGGATCTACAAGTCTTTTCCACTGGACACATCCCTTACTAACTCAGAGGATTCCCTGGTCCACTTGGGCTCTTGCCAAATGCCAAAATTGCATTACCTCTCTAAAATTTCAAATGTAACATCCACTTTAGTTAATTTTGATCTGCTGTGTGTGATCTTTTTTTAAGTCATTGAAATTTTTCAGACCAGCCTGTGCTATCAACCACATATCATATATTTTCTTATCAGGGGCAATGATGCAGATTTTTAAAGAACAAATTATTCTTTGTTTTTTAAGCTTTGGTATGTTTTCTTTTTTTTTTTTTTTGTAGGTATTCCACTCTTCAGGGTTATGGTTCAGATCTCTGCCTTGCAACATTATTATTCCTCTCTCAAAACGATTTCTTTCCTCTACAATTAGTTTTCTGGGAGAGCAGATTTTTTTTTATTGTTGTTAATTATTTTGTTTTTTTCAGTTCTTAATACAGTTCAGTCATTAAGATTCTGATGAAGCTTTTGAACCTGACTTTCATCCTCTGCATTTTCTGACTCCAAGGATTCATTCTCATTTTGCAGTTTTGAAATAAGTCATAACTTGTTTTATCTTCTCCAGTAAATACACACACACACACACACACACACACACACACACACACACACACACACACAGAAACGGCCTGCTTCTCCCTCTGTCTGGCTGGCTGGCTGTGTGAGGGCCTGAGCCAATCTAATCTGTAGTTGAGGTGGGTGTCTGGGTTTTATGGGTTACTGAAGCATTCTTTTTCTATCTTCAGCTTTCCATGCCTCTAGAGATCTTTCTCCACTCAGCTGCCATGCCCCCAGGCATTTGTAACAATGCAACAGATGAAAGGCCTGTAGGGCATGAGGTAGGCTATTTTAGGTCTTCTCTCCTTCCCCAGTCTTTGTCAGGCCCTGGCCTTGCACGTGGTAGAGGCCCTCTGTGAATGCTACAGAATTGCTTTGTGATGGAGACTCTCCTTCGTGATGGAGATTCCTTTAAATTCTAACCATCACTCCAACTCACAAGACCATTAATAGTTTGTTAAAAATTGTGCTTTTTTTCTTCTTGTTCCTGTCTAAAGTAGATTGCTTCCTCACACTGCAGTGCTCTTAGGGATAGAAACAGTCATGGGATTTTTTTATTCTGGGAAGGGTTCACCTTTTCCTGGAATTTGGCTACTTAATTTTGTGTCTTTCGTTCTCTGAGGAGTTAAAAAATATGATTTTGTCCTTTATTTGACTTATTCTCAAGTATTCTTTTAATGAACATCTCCCCACAAAACTCTTCTCTGTCTCCTGATTAGGGCAACCCTATCTACAAAGATATTGATTCAAGTCAAAGTTGAGGTAATACAGATTAGCTTCACAAATACTGAATCCACCAACAATGCGTTTCCTTCCACAACTGACTGGGTCAATAATAGCATTCCAAACTAGAAAATCATCAAAGTATATGCATGAGTTTTAGCTTTTGCTTATTTTTCTGAAACTTATTACCTGCAGTAGCAAAGTCTCCAATACTAACACTCCACATATAACATGGCAGTGAGGGGGATATGAAGAGTGTAGACCATGGGAAGTTGAGTAAACAAATAAATCTGTATAATATTCTCATTCTCAGCTAATGTCTATTCTACCCTACCACTCCTCCAGGCCAATTAGAGTCATTCTTAACTGTGTCATACAACCTATATCCAATTCAGGAGGAAATCTTGTAAGCCCCACCCTTAATATACAACTGTAATTTAACCATGGCTCACTAAAGCTATGGTTATCACTTTGGTTCAAGTTACCACAATTTCTTACATAGGTTTAACTAATACTATGGTTTTACCTCATCTCCATTCTTTCACTCCTGCAACCTTGCCTCATTGCCTACCCCCAAACTATTCCAGTTAGACTAGATCAACCTTATTAAAAGGAGAGTCAGCTAATCTATTGCCCTACATGAATCATTATAATATTTTCTCACTCTTTTGAGATAAATATCAATTACAGTGGTCTAAAAGGCCCTCCCTGATCTGACACCTACCTTGACCTCATCTCCTCCTTTCAGGTGCAGCCACACCTCCTTCATTGTTGTTCTGTGCATATTTGTCTGTGAGGCTTCCGAGGTAGAAACTTTGCACTGGATGTTCCAGTTTTCTCTTTGAAATATCATCTCCTGGGGCGCCTGGGTGGCTCATTTGGTTAAGCAACTGCCTTCGGCTCAGGTCATGATCCTGGAGTCCCTGGATCGAGTCCCGCATCGGGCTCTCTGCTCAGCGGGGAGTCTGCTTCTCCCTCTGACCCTCCCCCCTCTCATGTGCTCTCTCTCTCTCTCTCACTCTCTCTCTCAAATAAATAAATAAAATCTTTAAAAAAAAAAAAGAAATATCATCTCCTAAATATGCACATGGCTCTGGGGCACCTGGGTGGCTCAGTCGTTAAGTGTCTGCCTTCAGCTCAGGTCATGATCCCAGGGTCCTGGGATCGAGTCCCACATCGGGCTCCCTGCTCAGCGGGAAGCCTGCTTCTCCCTCTCCCACTCCCCCTGCTTGTGTTCCCTCTCTCACTGTCTCTCTCTCTGTCAGATAAATAAATAAAAATCTTAAAAAAAAATCCACATGGCTCTAACACTTACCCTCCCTCAAGTCACTGTTCAAATATAATCATGTCAACAAAGTCTATCCCAACCATTAAACAGCAAGTTCCTCTCCCTAAATGGGCATTCTTGTACCTTTCAACTTGTCCCGTTCTATTCTTTTTATTACCATACTAAATATATACTATATAATATACTATATAATTATTTTTTATTTGTCTTCTTAGACTAGATTGCAAACTTTACAAGAATAGGATTTTTTTCTTTCTCTGATGATTTGCAAGTACCTGGTAACTAATAAATCTAATAAATATTTGTTGAGAGAATGAATCAACATGAGGGCAAAAGCTAGTCAACCAATCTTTTCTTTTTGAATAGATTCAATCAACATATTTACCAACAGTTATTTTTTTCCCTAAATTTCATTTGGTATAAGTTGATGGTCTGTAGTGAAATTTCCCTTAATAATCTTTATTTGTATAGATGGCAATTATTTTTAAGAGTTATAGCTCTCTCTGTATTTTTTATATAAGCTGGGATTTCAAAGCTGTATCTATCCCTAAAAATGTTTGTAGAAAAATAATAAAATATTATTAGAAGACACAGAAGTATACTTATCAGGACATACCTAGAGTGCTTACATCTTACCAGGTCCATAAATAATCAGATTCAGGATCGTGTTTTGTGCTGAGTTCTTTTTTTTTTTTTAAGATTTTATTTATTTATTTGAAAGAGATAGAGGGAGCACAAGCAGGTAGAGGGGCAGAAGGAGAAGCAGACTACCCCCTGAGCAGGTAGCCTAACGTGGGGCTCAGTCCTGGGACTTTGGGATCATGACCTGACCCAAAGGCAGATGCTTAATGGACTGAGCCACCCGGCACCCCTGTGCTGGGTTCTAATAATAAAGTTAATTAATAATTTTTCAAAAAAATTTACCAATCAAGATATAAACTCATTATTTTGCCAAAATCCATGGGAAAACATGTACCTAATTTGCTTATTCAAGAGAATGCTGATGTTTCTAAACAAGATTGATATCGAGATTACTATGTAGAATATTACCATTTGCTCTAAACTGCATCTAAAGAAAAGGCTCACAGCTTGTGTAATAATACGGATAGACCCAAGGTAAAATTACAAAGTAGTATTACTTTTATCTTTTATATGCGGTGGTAGGCAACAGAAGATATGACATGAAAAAGCACTAAGACAGTAGGAAAGTGCACTCAATCATATTGAATGCATTGTGAAAGCACCACAGCAAGAAGCTATTCAGCTTTTGTAGGTTAATAAAGTATCAAGGCATCATGCAAATATGTAGACATGGGAAAAAAAATACAGATCCAAAAGAAAGTCAAAGCTAAAAAAAGGCAATCTCGAGCGCCTGGGTGGCTCAGATGGTTAAGCGTCTGCCTTCGGCTCAGGTCATGATCCCAGGGTCCTGGGATCGAGTCCCACATCGGGCTCCCTGCTCCTTGGGAGCCTGCTTCTCCCTCTGCCTCTCTCTCTCTCTCTCTCTCTCTCTGTCTCTCATGAATAAATAAATAAAATCTTTAAAAAAAAAGGCAATCTCTTTTAGGGGGAAAAATCAATAGGCACTATAAAGCAAAATTCAGAGGCTTAAACAGGGCTGAAAAAATTCATAGAGATAGCCCCAACTGTGTTTTGAGGAATAATACAGCTATGTAAATAATTTATAAAAGATGCTTTACAGTTGGCTTACAACAGTATCATTAGGCCATAAAATATTTATTAACTTTACTTCTGGTTATCAACAGTAGTTTTTGTAGTTAACATTTATACAGCTCTCATGAGTGCTGCTGTGTTGTATGGCTCTAGGGAGCATGTCTTATTTACATGTCAATGATTCCTCTTAGCATCATGTGATGTATTAGCAATGGCACCATGTGCCAGGGCTTTATGTATGTTATTAATTCATTGACTCTTCTCAATAATTGCATGAATTAGGGATTTTTATCATTACCCTTATATTAATTTCTCTCGAGAGAACAGAACCAAAGATACAGTATATTTATGTATACAGATCTCTCTCTCTTTCTCTCTCATTCTTAATATATATATATCTCCCTGGCTCATGCAATGGAGTTTTAGAATTTCCATGATCAGCCATCTGTAAGCTGGAAGACCAAGAAAGTTGGTGGTGTAGTTTTACTCTGAGTCCAAAGGCCCAAGAATCAGGAGATCCAATGGTATAAATCCTGGTCTAAGTGCAAAAGAAGACTAATGTTCCGGCTCAAACTGTCAGGCAGAGTGAATAAATTCTCCCTTCCTCTGATTTTGTTGTATCCAGGCCCTCAACTGATTGGATGAGGCCCACCCACTTTGGAAAGAGCAATCTCCTTTATTCACTCTGCCTATGCAAATGTTAATCTCATCTGGAAACATTCTCACAGACACATCCAGAAATAATGTTTGGCCAAACATCTGGGCAACCTGTAATTCTGTCAAGCTGACCCACAAAGTTAACCATCATATCTCCATTTTACAGATCTAATCACTGAAGAACAGGGTTAACTACATTGCACAAGTCAAATAGCTAATAAATACTCAGCCCAGATTTTAATGCAGGGAGTCTGTCCTCATGATCGCTGTTTTTAACTAAGACACTATACTGTGTCTTCAAAACAAGACTTGTTGAATACCTTCAATCTTTTGGGCACTATTCTTAGTGCTTGGAGATAACAACAAAAAGCAAATCTCTTGCTCTCACGAGCTTTCATTTCTATAAGGGTATTCAGACAATAAGTAACAGCTAATGCATGGAGTGTTTATTTCGTGGCAACTGCTGTTCAAAGCTCTTTTAAATATTAGCACATTCAGTCCTCACAACAGCCCTGTGAAAGATTTGCCATTATTATCCCTCTTTCATAGACAATAGAACTGAGGACAAAAGGACTTAAGTGACTTGCTTAAAGTACAGAGCTAGAAAATGGTGTTTGCCCTACTCTTAAATACTTTACTACACTCTGTTAGTTCTATTGCAACAACCGAAGCACTCATGTTACTAAACTAATTTTCTAAAAGACTTTCTGAAGCAAAGACACTCAGAACTTTTCTACAAGGTCCACCTGTCTTTCCTCCATACTATACTTTTAAATATACTAGATCAGACCAACACATCTGTTCTTGTTTCTGTCCACAGGAAAGAGGAAGATAAAATTATATAATTATAAACAAGTAATACAAATTAAAGGGCCAAATATGTTTATGATTGTACAAAATATGTCTCTACATATATTTATATCTGTGAGTCTCATGACTGATGGATAGGTAGAGACACACAGACAGCCATGCATATTTATACATATGCACTCTCCTCTTTCTTACTTCATATATCTTGAGCAACAAAGCAAAGGGTGGATGGAAAGATGTTTGGGTAGGTGAATAGATGGATAGATAGATGGATTGAGTAGATGGATACATAGGTAAGTAGGTAGATGAGTAGGGAGGCTGAGAGAGGGAGAGAATTACATATACTAATTAATCAAATAAAAGAAGTATTAACTGAGAGAGCTGAAATTGTACTGGAAAAAGAGAATACCATGCCAATATATTTACTCCCTTTTTTCTCATGATAATTCTCTCAGAAGAATTATCTACTTCCTTAGGTCCTCACTCAGCTAGTTTTCTTCTTTGGAGAAGAAAAATATCTAAGACTCCTTAACCTTTACCTGAAGTTTCACATCATTAATAATATTATGGCATTGGAATATCTGAGAGGACTGGAAGTTACATTTCCATTCCTTATGCAATGCATACTTCAAAACAAGTGAATATGAAAGGATAAAAAAAATTCAGTCAATTATTTAGTTTTTGAGGGCTCTGAAAAATCTTGAGATCCACATGGAGTACTCATACACTCAAACTACAATGCTGACTTCCTTAAAAAAATATGGATTATTCCGCAAAGTACAGACTCCAAGTGCTTGTTGATTATTACATACCATTCAGTAATGGACATGAAAAAAAAGTATTTTCAAGAGATACTTATATTAATGAAGTTCTAAAGATTTAGGTAAGCCTAGTTGATTAGAAAATATATTTTCAGAAGCAGTTTTTTAGTGCATTGAGAGGTGTGTATTCAGAAATCATCAGAATAAAACATTTGCTTAAATGAAAATTTAACAGATACTCCAGAGCTCCAGTTTCTGTTACTGTTTCCATCTAAAACCATGAAGGGAAGAGACACCTTGGTTTTTGCAGTTTCTGAAGAATGTATATGTCTATTCAGTTCAAACTTCCAATTCATATGTCATAGTGGAGGTCAGTGTAAATCTCCATCTTCTTTCTAGAAACTATTATAAAATTCAGTAGAAGACAACAGGTAATGTTCTTGGTAATGAACATTAGTTCTTTCAATTTTAGTGTTTAATTTAGCTTTATTTTTTAAATATAAATCCTCTTACCTATTAACTTAATGACAAAAGGGTTTAGATGAAATATCCATGCTCTTTTATTTTTCTTCTGCAGATTGAAGAGCACCCAAAGGAAGTTGAGTGGGGTATTATCAACTCACCCGGTCTTAATCTGATTGTCTTATTGTCCTTACTTTCTAACCCTGATTCTACCAACCTTGCTTTTGGCAAAATAGTAAGGTATGATTTTTAACATTTCTTCCAAAGGTTGCCTTCCTGAAAATGATTTCCCATCTGACATGAGGATTTCACACTGAACTACGAAGGGGACTAGTTCTCAAACTTTTTTCCACCTCGACATACCTGAATGAGGGTATGTAATTCTCTCAGTAATAGTGGCAAAGCAAGGATTTTTTAAAAGGTAAGCAGCACATCCCTGCAGGATGAGGTTTATAAAACCCTGAGAAAAATGTGACATATTTTTATTATCACTTTTAAGTATAGGAACTGTTTCTGGAATTTAAGCAAACACTTCAACTCATTCATATTTTTAATAAATTATTCCTTTTCTAAATTAGTCTACAGGAGACCAGCATTCAGAAGCAAGACCTATTAAATAGAAGGAGTTCAATAAGGAAAATAAGAGGGGTAAAGCGCTGGTTTTTGCTGAGAAGAGGAGTCATGTCAATATAGTGTATGAGTAGGTAGAAAGTCCCAGAGGACAGGAGTAGCGTTTGTTTATTAGGCATCCAGTCAAATCGTTGCATAGAGATGGCACTTGATAATTTTTCTTTTCAAATGAATGGGACAAGGATGGATTTACTCAAGGGAATAAAAGGACACAGAAAACCTTAGTATCTCTTGTAAATATAAAAACCCAAGAGATTATCTCTCCCACTACTCCATTTAAGAATTTTGCCCAGTAACACCACTAACAAGGAAAAGGTGAGGAAATCACAGCAGACTTGCTGAGAGCTCAGGTAGCAGTTTGAAATGCTGAACTATGAAAGCCAAAGAGAAAGGTCAAACTGTGACTAAATGAAGGGCACATTCAGCAGTCTCCTCTTTAAACTATCTAAGGACATCCAGTGGTCATCATTAAATATCACTCTATAGTGCTGTCTTTTCTGATGGGTAGCTGTGGATTAGAAGGAGGGCTAGAATATAAGGGCAGCAAGAAAAATGGGTATTTCCCTGGAAATTTACCTGAAAACTATAGTAGGAGTGAGCTACACACACACACACACACACACACACACACACACACACACACACATTATCCATTTCCCCATACATGTTATTGTATATATAGGCATATATATTTTATATTGTGTATATACAGTGTTATAGACATATATACACAAAAACATAGATGGAAAACTGGATAGTGTTTATATGCAAAATATATAGAGATTATATATCTGTTAAAACTACAATCACATTTCTGTATCTGTAAACACTAGGAATGTGTAAACATTGAGAACAAAGTGAAGTGTAGATCATTGAAAGCAGGTTCACAGCTCTAAACTCATTGTCACTCTGGGTATGTGCTCATTGAGTGGAAGGGCCAAGTCGTCAGCTTGCTTTCTCCCTCTCTCCCCACCACTGTTCCTTCTTTTCATTTTCCTTTTTTATTTTTCTAGTTGATTTCCTACCCTATTTCCATCCAGATATCTCTGAAGACCATCCTGCCGTGCTCTGTTACACTGGGTGGCCATAGAGAAGAGCTCTCATGCTTGAGCCTTGGATAAGACTATTCCTCTAACATTCCAGATGCTTCTTTACCATGCCACACTGCCTCGCTATTGTTTGAGCCCTGTTTTAGGAGGTGCTGTGCTGACCAGGAATCTCTTACTTACCACAGTGTGGGCTGCAACTTTCCACCCTCCATTCTCTGATCCTCTTATCTGGATTTTTTTTTTTTTTTTTGTCTTTTTGCCACCTGCTATATCTAAATATTCTTTAGCTAAAAGCTAATGTTACTGCTTTGCCTTACCCAATCCAACTCCTTTCCTTTCACTGGGAAAGCAGTTATGCTCGCTGTTATAGGTGATTTATTTGGGTTAGTTTACCCACTAGCAATTGACTCAGGCTTTTACCACACACTTATGTTCTTATTTTCCTTTATGTTTTCAACTTTTCTATTTTATTTTGATTACCATGAAAAATAAGCAACATATTTTCATGTTGTAAATGATCAAATAGAACATTTAAAAATGTTTAGAAATATAGGAAGTGCTATTAAAGCTGCAGCAGAGTTTAAAGGACTATCCCACCTGTCTATGGCTCAATCTGGTTGTAAAAAACTTGTCATTGAACACACACACACACACACACACATACACACAAACACTTCAAATGTACGATGAGTTCAACTGGAATCAAGACATTGCAACCAGAATTCCATATCTACTTCTGTAATAATAGTAGGTGGCTGGAATTACATGTTTTCCTCAAAATTAGTAGGTCTGAAGAAAAAGAAAGAGGTTTATTAACCAGAGGGAGAACATATTCAAATAAATATGTTGCCCCATAAAGCTAGCTTCCCAGTGAGAGTATGATTAAAAACGCAATTATGGTTTTCCATTACTATAAAAATGCTTGGGTAACAAAATTAAAGTATTTAATTTTTAAAAATAGGCAAAATACTCTCAGCATGGATATATCTGGGTTTTTTTTGAAAAAAACATTATATGTGAAGTTTGGGTTATAAATAGTGTAGATGTTTTCTAGGCATTCAACTTGAGATAAAGAAAAAAAATTAGGGGCGCCTGGGTGGCTCAGTCGTTATGCATCTGCCTTCGGCTTGGGTCATGATCCCAGGGTCCTGGGATTGAGCCCCGCAGCAAGCTCCCTGCTCTGTGGGAAGCCTGCTTCTCCCTCTCCCACTCTCCCTGCTTGTGTTCCCTCTCTCACTGTCTCTCTGTCAAATAAATAAATAAAATCTTTAAAAAAAAAGAAAAAAATTAAAGGTGAATGATATTTAGTTGGTGTGAGTAGAAATCACCCTTGTTTCTCTGCTATTCAAAGGAATGTGGGCAGAGGGAGTGGGTCCTATAATATAACATAATTTTAGTACTCCATGTTGGAGAAAATCTATGTAGTTATTGTGGGTAAGAAAGCAGGGATAATGAAATATGAATAAAAAATATTGGAAAACTTTTTAGATGATGGGTTATGTTCCAAAACCACATTCTAGTAACCTATGGACATTAAAGAACAATAATGAATTGGTTTTCATTGTTACTGATTTGTTGCCATGGTGGCTTTTTTACAATGATAGGAAGGCAGTGTAGTGAAAGTGATTTAAATTTTAGAGCCTGTGATCCAAATCAGGGATGAGTGGTCATTGGATAGAAATTACAGACCTTATTTTCATTTCATTTACATGCTATTTATTATAGTTTTACATTTATTTTGATAGCTATTTTTTTGTCCACACAAATTTACAAATTCACCATGAATCCAGTTATCTGCAATATTCAAGAGAGAGAGTTCATCTAGCACAACTGATAGCACTGGGGAGCAATGCTAATACAGACCCTGAACACAGTATGGAGAACATTTGTTATAAGAATTGAATAAAGTGGGGTGCAATCTCAGTGATATTTTTGCACTATTGTCATGGGTGCAAATTTTCTGCATTGAGAACTTGCTCAATTGCTCAGTTACTGAAAGGGCCAGAGAGATCATGCTGATTTATAAAAGGAATGATTGAAAAAAAATGGGGTTGGGACAAACAAGGCCAACTATCTTGAAACATCCTCCTATTGTTCCAACATATAACATTGCTGAGTGAGACTGGCTCTAGGCTCTGTCTCATGGGACGTGGTACAGAGGGTTAGACATTTGAGATGCTTGCTTAAAATCTTTATTAAAAAAAAAAAGTCTACATTGTGAAGCTTCCATGTCACTGAAGAATAGACACATTATGTAGTTCATTACAGTTTGCAGAGTGTACTGTCTAGGGACTCCAAGCCTAGTGGGAACCGTTAGTAGCAGAGTCCTTGGCAGGCATTTTTCTGCAGGGAAAGTATTTCCATTAGAAACACTGAGAGTCAGGTGGAGACGCTTTATGAGAACCTCTTTCAGAGGTGTCACGAAGAGGACCACAGCACAGTATAATCAAAAAGGCACTGGACTGAGAACCAGATGGTACTTCTAATTCTGGCCATGCCATTAAACCATCCGTGTAACTGCAGGTGGGCCTCAATTTACTTATCTCCAAAACGAGGACTTTGGACTAAACAATCTCCAAGGTCTTTTCTGAAATCTTATGATTCTTTTCAGCGTTACTCTATGTCTTTATTTTCCCAGAGGGATGATTCCTGTGACTAACTGGAAATAAAGCAAAATCTTTTACTGAAAAAGGAATTGGTAGGCAACAACTCATTTGTCTTATAATATTTCTTCAGAGACATTCTGGAGCCTATCTTTTTGTCAAGTATGAGATTTTCTTAAAAGAGATTTAGTACTAACATATATCAACCGTAGTTTAGGAATCTTCTGAGAAAAGAAAAAAAAAACAGCACAGTCATAAATGGTAAATGGTAAATTGTAAATTTCAGTACAAAATTATCAAAAGAAAAGTTTAAATACCAAACTATTACACATAATATGAAATACATTTATTTTATTTTATTTTTTAGAGAGGGAGAGAGAGTGTGCGAGCAGGGAGGGACAAATGGAGAGGGAGAGAGAGAATTTTAAGTAGGCTCCACATCCAGTGCAGAGCCGGATGTGGGGCTCAATCTCACGACCCTGAGATCATGACCTGAGACAAAATCAATGGTTGGATCAGATACTTAACCAACTGAGCCACCCAGGTGCCCCGATATGAAATATATCTAAAACTCTTCTCCCTCCATAAAATACATTTTTGGGGGAGGTTTGTTCATTATAAAAAACCAACGGTGAGGGGCACCCAGGTGGCTCAGTCGTTAAGCGTCTGCCTTCGGCTCAGGTCATGATCCCGGGGTCCTGGGATCGAGCCCCGCATCGGGCTCCTGTTCGGTGGGAAGCCTGCTTCTTCCTCTCCCACTCCCCCTGCTTGTGTTCCCTCTCTCGCTGTGTCTCTCTCTGTCAAATAAATAAAAAATCTTTAAAAAAAAAAAACCAACTAATGGTGTGGGGAAAAAAATAAGAGGGCATTTACAAACCCAACATGAAATTTGAATCTTTTAATAGCAAAATAATTCAGCATGTTCTATTGATTTTACTCTCCTGATGTTTGCATTTTAATTTGCCACAGACTAAATGTTTGTGCCCTCTTAAAATTTACATCTTGAAACCTGATCCCTAATGTGAAGATATTTGGAGGTGGGAGGTTTGGAAGACAATTGGGTCATGAGAATGGAGCCCTCATGGATGAGATTATTGCCCCCAAAAAGATACCCCTAGAGAGCTTCCTTACCCCCCCTTTTTTTTTTAGATTTTTATTTATTTGTCAGAGAGAGAGAGAGAGAAAAACCACAAGCAGGGGGAGCAGCAGAGGGAGAAGCAGGCTCCCTGCTGAGCAAGGAGCCTGATGTGGGACTCAATCCCAGGACCCTGGGATCATGACCTGAGCTGAAGGCAGATGCTTAACTAACTGAGCCCCCAGGCGCCTCCTCCTTGCCCCTTCTACCACATGAGAACAATAAGAAGATGGTCTTCTATGAACCAGGAAGCAGGCCTCACTGGTCAGTGAATCTGTTGGCACCTTCATCTTAGATCCCCAACCTCCAGAGAAATAAATGTGTGTTGCTTAAACCACCTCGTCTATGGTATTTTGCCTGAGCAGACTGAGACATAAATTGGTATCGAGAAGTAGAATAACAAAAACCTAAAAGTGTGGAAGTGGCTTTGAAGTGTGTAATAAGTAGAGTCTGGAAGAGTTTTGAGGTACACGTTAGAAAAAGCCTATGTTGCTGTAATGGACCTTTAAAGGTGATATCGGTGAGAGAGCTCAGGAAGAGAAGGGGAGAACAGAAGAGGAAACCTCCATCTTCTGAGAGAACAGCTAAGTAGTTGGGAACAGAACGTGGAAGTGTTGGATGGAAATGAGGAACGTGTTATTGGAAACTGGAGGAAAGGCAATCCTTGTTATAAAGTGGCAAAGGATTTGGCTGAATTGTATTTGTGACCTAGTGTTTTGAGGTAGAACTTGTGAGCAATGGCATTGTGTATTTAAGGACATTTTTAAGCAAAATATTGAAGAAGTGGCCTGGTCTGTCATGACTGTTTAGGGTAAAATTTGAGAAGAAAGAAATTACTTAAAGATGGAATTATTAATCACAAAGAAGCAGAATTTAAATATTTGAAAAATCCTTAGATCTCCATTTCTTTGGTGTCAGTTATTGAATGTTTATTGTGTTCTTTTGCAGGTATCATGTTTCCCTGACACTGTGATCCCTGCAGCCATAGGTGTTTCTGCATTTGAAGAAGCAGTCACTCCTTCCGGACTTTATGGACAGACTTCAGTAAGGAAAGACTTCACCTGCAGATGGGGGTACCCTGGAGTGTGCTGGGAAACCGGGTTCAGTGGTGTGGGGTGCCAAGTACAGTGATGTGTGGCAGCTCCAAGTCTGGGGGTGTGGTGTCTCCTTGGATCAGCCAAATGGGGTCCATGATATCAGAAATACAGGATCCTTGGCAGGGAGAGCTATTGGAGGGTCTACAAGTCCAGACCAGGCTACTCCTTTAATATTTTGCTTAGAACTTATTAAATCAACAAACACTTTCCTTAGAAGTGGGGTCTTAAAAATATTTTCCTGAGAATTAACAATCCAACGGCAGGTAGGGGAGAGGAAGAACAACGAAAATTTTAATTGAAAAACCCCAACAAGCCCAGTGTAATACAGACGTGTATGCGTGTCATGTTTGAGTGATCCCACACACAGTCTAAATCTACAGCTGTATCCACCTGTCACTGTCCCATTGCCTCTGGGACACAGGTATCTGTGACTCTTGTCCCTGCAGCACTGCTGTGCTTGAGCCTGGATGAGTGCACTCCTGGCACACAGCACTGGACCCTGCAACTGTAGACGTTTGACCCCAGCAGGTACCACCATAGATGGTCCTGCCACCACACCTGTTCCTGCAACCAGTCCCTGGCATCAAGCATGTACACCCATTGGCTCCAGCCCCAATGCCACCTGCCCTGGTCCCCTGCCACTGAACCTGGAGGTACCAGTGAGGACCCCACAGCCTTTGCAGTCACTTTTTCCAGACTTTATAGATTCCTAGCAAGTCATCTATAACTAATGATAAATTACTTTCTTCTCCATCTGTATTTCTATCGATTTTTTGACATTTATGACTTAAAACCTTCAAATTAATACAGAATATTAGTAGCTATTGTGGGTGTCTTCGTCTTATTCTTAATTTTATTGAGGGGCACTTTAGACTGTAGCCATTTCATATAATGTTTCCTGATGATTTCTAATGAATACCCTTGATTATGTTAAAAGAAAGTTAGTACTAACATATGTGAACCACAGCTTAAGCATCTTCAGGGAAAAGAGAAAAAAAAGTCATTAATGGTAACTTGTAAGTTTCAGTACATAATTTTCAAACAGGAAGCCTAACATAAGTATCAAATTATTTAAAATGAAGTGTAATATATTCACTTTTCCTCTTTTATTTACATTGTGAGAAATTATCAAAAATTCCTGAAATGCTTTTTCTTGTTTTATTGCATTTTAAAGATTTATTTATTTATTTGACAGAGAGAGACACAGTGAGAGAGAGAGCACAAGCAGGGGGAGTGGGAGAGGGAGAAGCAGGCTTCCCCCTGAGCAGGGAGCCCGATGTGGGGCTCCATCCCAGGACCCTGGGATCATGACCTGAGCCAAAGGCAGACGCTTAACGACTGAGCCACCAAGGTGCCCCGTTTTGTTGTATTTTAATCTAAAGAAGTATCCTTTGCCATCTCTATATTTTTAATACATTAAAGTTTTATTTGGAGCCAACTTCTTTGTATGTTCCAGAGGCATAGTACAATGACATGTGGATACAGCTTATAGATTTAAACTGTGTGTGGGATCACTCAAACATGAAATATATACATGTCTGTGTTACTTTGGCTTTTTTTTTTTAATTAAATTTTTTGTTGTTCTTCCTCTCCCCAACCTGCCATTGGATTGTTGATTCTCAGAAAAATGTTTTTAAAACCCCATTTCTAAGGAAAGTGTTTGCTGATTTAACAATTTTTCTCTGCATTTCCAAAGTGTTTTGTTTTATGCATTTCTTGACCTGTTCATCATCTTGGTGGGACCTCATATTTCTCACTTAATTTTAAATCAATTTTTGCCATTTCACTTTAGATAGGTTTTTCCTTAGCAAATTTTACTGAGTTTATATTTACTTATTCAAAACTGAGTCTTTGTCATTGAATATCATATTATTCAACCCATTCCTTTTCCTAAGTGATATATTTGGTCTCATTCCTTTGATAACATATATTTTATCTCACATTTAAAATGTACTATGAATTTATTGTTGACATTTTTTCTTTCTTTGGAAAATATTGTCTATTGATCAAGTTTTCTAAAGTTGTATTTATTTTTACAGATATTTCTGCTTTCAATCACAATATTATCACCTATTTAGAATTAACCAAAATTTTGAATATATTCACTGACCATCACTATTCATCACACACAGTATCTTCTATGTTGGAATTCTTTCTCTTAGTTAATATTCATTTTACTGGAGAAGATCCTCAAGTAATTACCACATAGAAGCCTTTTGAGTGATGTACTTTCTAAATTATTGAATGTCTTACTGTATTTACTTGTAGCACACACATATATTGGCTGAGGGTAGATTCTAGTTTTTTAGTACTTTCTTCTCAAGTGTCTATAAATATTCATTCTTTTCTAGATTGATGAGGATTCTAACACCAGTCTATCTTTTTTTTTTTTTAATCTCCAGAGGAAAGGTTTATTTCAAGGCTGATAAGTCCTTGGTGAACTTCTCCACCTTTAAACAATGATAATTTAGAGTCTTCCTTAAAAACCCAAAGCCACAAATGTATCTGGACTTTTCTTCCAGATTCATTAGTTAGATTACACTTTAGTTTTTAAGAAAGGGCAGGAGAAGGAATAATTGGTATAGACTTGGGCTGCCTTCCTAGAATCTTCCTAAAGTATATTTTTCTGATCCTAATAGCCACAAATGATTGTTTAGTTTACCACTGGAGGACAAAAATTCAGAGGAAAGCACAATTTGATGTGTTTACTTGTTGTAATAATTTATCTAAAAAGTTAAATGTATATTCCCCCCTTTCCTGTAAAATGTCACAGAAATTGCCAAACCAAACGAGCAAACAATAAAAAATATCAAATATCAAAAGGAAAGAATTTAAAAGAAGCCAAAGTGTCTAGATCAGGGACTATTCTAATTTTCAGTGCTTAAATAGGAATATTTTATAAGAAAAAAATGTTGCCTCAGATGTTTTGTTAAAAAGAGATTTAGTAGGAAGAAAAGAACAAAAGCAGTAGCCTTGAATAACAGCTACTTCCTAAGAATTGAGTAAATGAGGCAGAAACCCAAAAACCATGTGTAATTGTAGAAATTTCTTAACATGAATATAGTGATGGGTTGTTAACCATTTCCCCCCCACTGGCTCCAGATATTAACATTACTATGAGAATCCTCAGGATATTTTGTTTTATATGAAGCATTAATGCATTTTGATATCACTAACCAAATGCAAAAGAAAGCAGAGCATAAAATGGCTAATCAGGCAGGAGGAACTTAAGTATAAATGACAGTATCTAGAGACTAGCAGACCTTGTCCTGAAATGGCTGAAAGTCTTAGGCAAAAAATAAACAGCAAACTCAAAGAAATAATGAGAGCTTGAAACACATAGCTTTACAAGTCCTCTTTTTATGTTATTGCCCTGCAAAGTGATTTAAATATAGAATTGTAGAAAAAAATAAAGTGATGTTCCTGGACACAAAGGTATGTTTTTGTGTTATCTCTTAACTGGATGGAGAGCCCTTGAAGTGTATCATAGTATTTCTAAGCTACCACAGAAGTTTCACATAACCTGCAAGTCCCTGCCTCTGGCATTCACCAGACACACAAAGACATTATGAGAGGGAAGCTAGACTTTCCTTTACCTAATAACAGCTCCCCAGAGAGGATCCCAAAGGCACTAAAGGCTTGCTCACTAGTATCACAGAAAGAACTAGAAATTGTCTTTCCTTTTCCTTTTTAACCCCATCCTCTATAGCAAGAAGTCATCTTGTGGCTCCACAAAACCCTCGGCCCTCTAGTCTCCCCTGATATATGATGGGATGAAAATCCCTACAAAAATGAAAAGGGACCTTTGGTTTTTTCATTGCAGACCATAGTTCTCCTAAGTAACCACAAAAACACCTCACGTTCCTATGAAAAACGTCATGATTATAGGCTGCAAGAAAGAATTTAAAAACTACCTCTTTTTTTAAACAGCCTTTTGATGTGCAAAAGCAAAATCACAGTTGCACACTCCACTATCCACATGTTTGAATAGGTAACAATACTCATACAGCTTGGAAGTTGCTGGAAGAAGGATGGAGATAAGTTATCATTACTCTATTCTTTGATTTATATTAAAACTGAGGCCCAGAGAGTCCATGTGGTTTAATTTCCCAAGATCATTATAATTGGTGATCAAAAATACTATAAAGGATGTGAAAATACTATATTATTAACACTGAGGATTTGTGTAAGTAGAACATGTGTGCCCTTGGGAAATTTTTAACACTAATTCATATAGATTCATTTTAACTAAGTTCTCAGTTAATTTTGTTTTTCATTTCTTTTGAATTCCAAGTAGATTCTCCATCTTAACCATTCTTCTCAAGGTCCTAGATCCATCTTCTTTTTACCATCATATTTATCTTACCCGAATCTTTAGTGCTGAATTTTTAATACAAAGAACGATGATAAGAACACATTATCTAAGAGACATGTAGTTGCTCCTTTAACTCAACATATAAAGCTATGCCCGTCTCCCTCTAAACCTCCTGGAACCTTTGTCTGTTCCCATAGTCTCATCTACCATATAATGTCAGAGGAAAATGTAGATGGCCTTCTTTCAAAGTTAACCCTGAGCTCTTTTGTACTTTCCTTCAAAACCTCACTTTTCCTGTTATTAAATCTCTTCAGTCTTATCAGTATGCCCCTTTCTACTGACTCTTATTATATGAAATCACTTTGCTATGTCCTATAGATTACACACAGCCTTCAATCGCAAGAAAATTGCAGTGTGGGGGTAACACCCAAGAAAGGGCATTGTGTGTAGTCCAGTGTAAATAAGTCTTGGTTTATTAAGGGACTGGAATGAGCATAAATCTCTGGTAGCTTTGGATACTGTGGAATACCATCTACTTACCTTTACTCCTCCCACAATTTCCAGAGCACCACTCTCTTCTTAATACTTCTATTATTTTATTACCCCTTTCTAATCTATTTCATTAACTTTTCTCCATCTTCTGCCACTTCATTTTGGCTGGTAATAGGTTCTAGATCTTGTCCTTTCCCCTGGTTCTACCTACACAGTCCGTGTCATTATGTGTTACTTCCACTAGTATCTAGATGTTGGTAACATCTCTATCTCTACTATCATCCTTCTATTTCTCTATCATCATCTCACTCAGGACATTTTTTCTACTCTGTTAAGGTATCCTAGGATTCTCTCAAACTGGACTCGTTTCTATTTGAAAATGACAATTGAGACATATTTTTTTTTCCAAGCTCATTGCTACTAGCTTCATACAGGCTCCTGTAATTCATTATCTGAAATAATAAAATATTTATTTTTAAATTTAACTTTAAATATTTTGATAGGTAGTATATTCACATGATTCAAAATTTACAAAACACAAAATCATATATTAGGAAAAACTTCCCTTCATTACTTGTTTCCTAGCTACCCAATATCTCTCCAAGACCATAGCACTCTTGTTTCTAAAATTATTCCATGTTATAGCAGAAAATAAGTGTATACTCATTTTTTCTTTGCTTTTCTTTTAACCAAATAGTAGCATGCTATGCACATTTTTGTGCCATTTTTCTTTCACTCAGTGCATCCCGGAGAGTGTTTTATATCACCACACAAAGGGGTTTCTTTGTCGTTTTTTAAATGCATATTCTTCCTTTGTATGAACACACCACATTTTATTTAACCAGTAACCGACTGATGGACCTTAAGTGAGGTGAAATCTTTTACTCTTACCATGTTGCAACAAATAATTTTCCATATGTGATTGCTGCAAATATATCTAACAGGTAAATTCTTAGGGTTAGAACTGCTGAATCAAAGAATATATGCAGGTGCAATTTGGGTAGAAGATGTCAAGTTGTCCTCCTAGAGAAACTTCCAATCTAGAATCACCTCAGCGATGACTGAGAATACCTGTTTCCCCAGCATCCTCACTGATAGAGCAAGAAGGCAAGTCTTTCAGTCTCTGACAAATGTTATCTGAGTGGTTTTTAATTTCATTTATAGTAACTTTCTAATTGATTTCTCATAATTCTTGCTTGCACTTCTTTCTGAAACAGTTCAGATTCTACTCTGCTGCCTACAAATATATGAAAGTCCAAACTGGCAAATAAAAGCTTCCATTTTCCTGTCTAGTTCCATCACTTGTGATTACCCTCCACGATCTTCCAGCTCCACGCTTCTCAAGTTACCGCATTTTTTCATGGATTTCTCAATTTGTGTTTTTGTTTCTCTATGAAATGCCCTTGTCAGTTTCTCTTATTTACTTGGGAAATACCTACTTATGCTGTCTGGAGCTACTATGTGACCTCCTTAAATGCAGTCTTCTTGAATTCCTTAGGCAAAGTTAGTCGCGGGTATTTCCATACTTCTTTAACATGCTGTGCATTTTACTTTTCTTGCATACTTTTGTAATTATCAGTTAATTGTATGCTTAATTCATAAGCCTTGAAATTTCATATGATTTCAACATACTTATTAATTTCAAATTGCAGGGTAAATAGGGTAGTGCCTACTTTAAAGAAGTGCAAAAAATGTCCAATGAAGGGAACAAGAAGGAAGAAAATAGGTAATTCTTTGGTGCAGGTGAGAGTTGGATTAAGCATATGAATGGTGAAGGAACAAACGAATTGTGCTGTGTGATATGAACAGAACCAAGAGAGAAGAAATGAATTTGTAAAACATACACGAAGAGAAACCTGAATATCGACCAGCAAAAAGAATGGTAACATCAGCAAACCATGCTTTTTGTCCCAAGCCATTGATAGAGAAGATCAGTATGTAACTTATTTTTTTTAAGATTTTATTTATTTATTTGAGAGAGAGAATGAGAGAGAGAGAGAGCATGGGGGGGGGGTCAGAGGGAGAAGCAGACTCCCCGCTGAGCAGGGACCCCGATGCGGGACTCGATCCCGGGATTCCAGGATCATGACCTGAGCTGAAGGCAGTTGCTTAACCAACTGAGCCACCCAGACGCCCAGTACATAACTTATTTTTAAATGCGTTCAAACAGATATAAGGGAAGGTGGTATGCAGCGTAACTTTCCTCAATTGAAAGTAAGCAAGTTTAACAATGACTGCATTGTAACACTGCAAATACCACGTCAACATTATATTAATATTGGTAAATGTGATTTTGTGCACAAACACACAGATACGTGTGTGTTGTACAGTACTAAATATTTTAAATACCATCCTTAGAAATAAAAAATATAAAATACATAATATTTTTGAAATTAAACCATATGCATTGGCAGGTATTCCAATCCTTTTCACTTTTTTTACTGTAAAAAAAATAGGATTGTTACAAAGCTGCCTGTTCTGCTGAATTTTACAAAGAGAACATTTTCTTGAATATGATTTTTGTAATTATCTGTCTTTCTCCTTTCTTTTCTCCCTTTTGAGTATGAGAACCTTGAAATTTGTTGTTGTTTGGTAAAATACTATGCATTTTGTCCCTACCTATGGAGAATGACAGGGATTTGTTCATCTTATCAAGGCTCAATTACATTCCCTTGTACATTAAGCTGTAGATTAAAGAGTTAGAGAACTGATCCTTTCCCTAGACAGGAGAGGAGAAGCCTGTCACCTGCTCACTGCCATAGCACTTACTCGGCAGAAAAACCGGGGTGGAAGAGAATGCTGGCTACATCCCCTGTATCCATTCCTTGCTGCATCTGTAGTTTCAGAATTCCTATTTGTGGGGGCAGTGGTAGTGGAAATAAGTCGAGATTTAAGAACAATGCGTGTCCTAGATTTACATCCTGATAGAAATAACACAAGTTGAAGTTCTGACCAATGAGTTATGAGTGGAAGTGGCTGGGTGAAGTTTTGGGAAAAGTTCTTTAAGGAGATTTAATAGCTAGCACATGCTCTTTAATGATGGAATGATGGCTGGAGTTCCAGAAGTCTTGAGAGCATGAGGACAAATGTCCATTCTAAACAGGCTGGAGGGAAATGCTAGTCCTTTGTGTATGTGCTTCTAGGGATATTTAAAATGACCTGAAATCTTTTCCTCTGGTGTGGTTCTGAATATACATTTAAGTTAAGTTTTGTCATTTTGCTTTTGATTTTGAAACAATTTTTCTTTTTTTAATATTTATTATTAAAGCATATTTGTCATACAATATTATATTTGTCTCAGGTGTACAGCATAGTGATTCAAGAATTGTGTACATTATGCAATGCCCACATGACAAATGTAGTCACCGTCTGTCATCATACAATGTTGTTATAATATTATTGACTATATTCTTTGTTATACTTTTCATTTCCATGACTTATTTTTTGTTTTTTCAAAATATTTTATTTATTTACTTATTTATTTAGAGAGTGCAAGTGGGGGAGAGGGGCAGAAGGAGAGGGAGAGAGAGAATCCTAAGCAAGAAACCCAAGCAGACTCCGCACTGAGCATGGAGCCTGACACGGGGCTCAATTCCATGACCTTGAGATCATGACCTAAGTAGAAATCAAGGGTCGGACGCTTAACTGACTGAGCCATCCAGAAGCCCCAATGACTTATTTATTTTATAACTGAAGGTTTGTACCTCTCAATCACCTTCACCTATTTTGCCCATCCCTCCACAAACCTCCCCTTTGACCACCACCAGTTTGTTCTGTTTTTATGAGTTTGTTTCTGTTTCTGTTTTTAATTGTTTTTTTTTTGTTTTGTTTTGTTTTGTTTTTTTAGAGTCCACATACAAGTGAAATCATATGGTATTTGTCTTTCTCTGACTGACCTACTTCACTTAGCATAATACCCTCCAGACCCATCCATGTTGTTGCAAATGGCAAGATATCACTCTTTTATATGGCTGAATGACATTCCATTGTATATACCACATCTTCTTTACCCATACATCTATTGAGGACACTTGGGTAATTTTCATATCTTGGCTATTGTAAATAGCATTGCAATAAATATAGGGGTGCATATATCTTTTCTATAGTGTTTTTGTTTTCTTTGGGTAAATACCCAGTAGTGGAATTACTGGATCATATAGCATTTCTACTTTAAATTTTTTGAGGAATCTCTGTACTGTTTTTCACAGTGGTTGTTCCCTTTTCCTATATCCTCACTAACACTTATTATTTTTTGTCTTTTTGATACTGGCCATTCTGCCTGGTGTAAGGTGATATCTCATTGTGGTTTAGATTTGCATTTCCCTGATGATTAATTATGTTAAGAATCTTTTCATGTGTCTGTTGGCCATCTGTACATCTCTGGAAAAATATCTATTCAGGTCCTCTGCTCATTTTTTAATTGAATTGTTTATTTTTTGGGTCAAGTTGTATAAGTTCTTTATATATATTTGGATATGACCTCTTATCAGATATATCACTTGCAAATATCTTCTCCCATTCAGTAGGTTGCCTCTTTGTTTTGTTGATGACTTCCTTTGCTTTGCAAAAGCTTATAAATGGTATAGTCCCAACAATTTCTTTTTGTTTTTGTTTCTCTTGCCCCAGGAGACATATCTAGAAAAATGTTGTCGAGGGTGATGTCAAAGGAATTACTGCCTGTGCTTTCTTTTAGGAGTTTTGTGGTTTCAGGCCTCATATTTGGGTCTTTAGTCCATTTGGGGTTTATTTTTGTGTATGGTGTAAGAAAATGGTTCTGCTTCATTCTTTTGCATGTAGCTGTCCAGTTTTCTCAACACCATTTATTGAAAAGAATACTTTGTAATTGCTTTTTATAATAACTTACCTGTTTTCAAAGTCTTACTTGCTATTCTAATCCTTGAAAAACCTGTTTTCTCCAATTGGCAACCATTTTTAGAATTTTATATATAAGCAACTGCATTGTTTAGTAACAGTTGTATTTTGTTCTAGATATTACCTATATACTAAAGTTTTATGAATACTTTTAGTTTTTCCTTTGTTTTTTAGAGGGGAGAGGAGTAGGAAAGACTCTTTTTTAGTTTTTCCAACCTATGAGCAATATTGAAATTAGCTTGTAATTTATTTTTCCCCTCTCTCCCTCTCTATGCCATCTAATTTGAAGTAATATTTATTCCTAGTTAATTCCTGTAAGTCAAGCATTAACTTATTTTACTTTTCTTACATTATCTCCTTTGATTTTGATAGTTGGTAATCTTAAATATATGATTCCATGTCTCTGGCAAAAAAATAATGTTGCTGTCAAATATCTGATTACAAACTGTTTCCCTGATAATTAGCATGATTGTTTTGCTTGGATACCCTTTAAAAAATATTTTTTTCTTTAAAGCTCAATAGTTTTACTAGAACAGTTCTCATTTCTGGCCATCATGGGTTGATTTTCCCAAGCACATGGCACAACCTGTCAAAATATAGTTTCTTATATAAAACATTTTAAAATTTATATCTTTTGTATTTGTTCTACTCCATTACCCTCCCCCACCCCAGGTCTTTGCTTTATCTTATATCTATTTCTTTTTCTTTCTTTCTTTCTTTCTTTCTTTCCTTTCTTTCTTTTCTTTCTTTTTCTTTCCTTCCTTCCTTCCTTCCTTCTTTTTCTTTCTTTCTTTCTTTCTTTCTTTCTTTCTTTCTTTCTTTCTTTCTTTCTTTCTTTCTTTCTTTCTTTCTTTCTTTCTTTCTTCTTTCCTCTTTCTTTCCTTCTCTCTTTCTCTCTTTCTTTCTTTAGTTAATACAAAATAATCACCTTCCATTTTCTACCTCAATTGTTTACTGCTTGAATTCACTCGTGTTTCATCTAATTTTATTTTCATTTGTGATTTTTTTCTTTTATTTATAACTTTTTCTTCTCAAATCTACTTTTTCTCTTATCAGCTTATCAGAGTTTTTCTAATTCCAATTTATGTTGTTTTTTATATCTTATATAATTTTCTTTAATATTGAGCCTTTGAAAAGTATGATCTTCTGCTGCTGTGGGATGATATTTTATTCCTGACTTTATTTTCATAAAACATCATAAGAAATTTGATCAAGAATTTAGTACACTAGTTCCTCTCTAGTGTAGATTTTTCTGCCTAAAGTCTAAATAATATCTTTATGGTTTTCTCAGTGCCCAAAGTCAGCCCTTTGGAATATTGGTTTCTCTGCCTTTCTAGGTTCTTTGTTTTTGTAGTATCTTGGACTGATTATAGTTCATCTTGTTCTACTTTCCCATTTTATGCTAATCTTCAGGATCATATATCCATGCCCCAGCCCTTTTAAACCAAACCTTGGGATTTCTTCCAAGTACAAGTATATTACATTAACCTTAGTTGATATCGTGGGCTTAGAATTTCATAGTCTAAATTATTTTGCCACCAATAAGACCTGATTCAAATAATCCCTTGCAGGGACTAATAATGTTTCAGCTTATTGTGTGGATATTTAATTTAAAGGTTGTATTAAAATAGTCACAGATAGGAGGAAAGTGTAAGAAAAAGTAGAATATATGTACATTTTATAGAAAATAATTTGGCTTAGTCATTTGTTTGCCAGAAAATCTTCACATTGACTTTAGAATAACAATGAAATTGACATCATTATTATAATACAAAATATTAATATATGTATCATTTACTGCTTTCCACATACGTTCTAGCTATTATTCTTTTCAATACCACAGTGCACAAAATTTTATTATATTTTTTAGTTTGTTTAATAGAAATGGTTGTGACATGAAGAGACTGCATTTGCAAACTTTTGGGGAGATCTTCATAAAAATGCATACTGAAATTTACAACAGGTATAAAGAGTATATGCTCTTGATGCTTTACTTGCCATGGACCCAGACATTTCATTATATTCCTGAACTTATCAGAGACATTTAGTATTTAATAAGGAAAGAAACTTGCTAGGTATATTTAAGTACCTTTAATTCACTTAAAATTAGCCTATTCTTTTCATTATTAAGAGTAATTTCATAAGAAATTGTATTCAAACTAGTTTCCACAACAATGGAAAACTCCAGGTACCTGTTTTAAGTGAGAAGTATTCTCTACCTCGAACTGCTTGTACTATGTACCATTACCACAACTAGACTGAAAAGAATTTTTTGCTTTTCAACCAGCTAATGTTTCATTTTCAAGCTAATTCTAATTAGGATTTTAGTCAAATAGAGGGCAGCAACATGTCATTTGACACTTATATAATAATGGAAGAAACACCTGTCTGAATTACACTTAGTATCAGTTAATAGACTCTTATTCTACACTTCTTAAATGACTCCGGAGTTTAGAAAACCATTTCTAGGAGAAGCAGTTCCTGAATTTAAGTCACACTGTTGGTAATGTATAAACTGCAATTTACAATGTTTACTAAAAGATGAAAATATTCTTACGAAAAAGTTAACATGATTTCATTGTATTGCCCTCCGAATTCCCCTTTTACAGAGCCTTCATCATTTTTCCTTTTCTAAATTTTAATACTAGGATGGGAGTATCGCGGAGTTGGATTTTCAAAGTAACTTGTTACTTTGTTCCTTCTTTGCTCTTAGTTATGAAACTGTCCAAAATGATTTGACCACATGCTACAAGAAAAGTTTTGATGCTACTACTTGGAAGCTGGAAGTTTACATTGTGTTGGAACCACTGGGGCATGTGTGACTGAGTGCCAATGGGACATGTTCTGGCGCAGTCATATATTGTCTCCATTTTGTGCATTGTTTCATTTAGGTTTGCCTTGCCATCACAGTGTGTGAATGGCCTCAGGCAAAGACTATATAGTAGAAGCTTTCTGTAATCTCACTCTTTCCACTGCCATTTTAGGTGACATATAAAGTGCTCAGTCCTCCTTCACTTTCTCTTCTCGATAACTAATATCTTCACAGCTAATCCTTCTGATACTTTTCATATACATGTACAAACATATGCAAACATAGATTGTATAAAACAAAAATGGGATATATATATATATTACAGACACATATATGTCCATGTACATATTTCTATAGTTTTTTGCTGTTATTTAACCTTACATATTTCATTTGAATAGCTTACATATTTGTTTTGAATAGCTACAAATTATTTCACATTTGCATAAATTGCATATATATATACCAGGGGACTGATTTTATTTTTTCCTAGTAAATAGCAATTTTCTATAAATTATTATCCTTTTATTAACAAAAATCATGCATACCTATGCTATGAAAACTCAAATACTAAAATATTGTATTTAATAACATATAGCTTTCTCATTTAAAACCATTTATAGAATAATCCAACACTTAGTGAAATTCTATCCCTTTTAATAAATCATATTGTACTTTATATGAGGGTTTATGTCTGAATTCTTTAATCACTTTAAAAATTTTTCTATACTTGTGCCAATAACAAATTGATTATTATATGGTGTAAACATATTTTTATAATCTGGGCTTAGAGAAAATGTATACAGCTTTCCAACTTCCTCAAGAAAGTGATGCCTTATCATTGTAAGACCTTTTTATGTCTGTCAGTAAAAAGTGGCATTTAAATTTTTTTTTTTTCATATAGCACTTGCATCTTTCTTTTAAAGCTTATTCTTAATGATCATGGTTTGGCTGAATCCCATGGGACTTTTTATTTGACGATTTTGTCATTCATTTCTAAAACGTTTGTTATTTTTGGCTTCTCCATTCTTCTCCAAACTAAGATTTTATTTAGAAGAGAATTTGCCTTTGAATATTTTGGTGTATAGATTTTTTTTTTCATACCATCAACTTCTAATTTTTTAAATTGAGTTTTTGCCTCTGCACTTCAGGATGGGTTATGGCTTGATACATGATTAATTTTCACAAATATTCCATGATAGCTTTTTTAAATGTACATTTTCTGTTAAAATTTTCTCTCTTGTGCCCTCTTGCTCTGCTGATTTATGAGAAGTCTGTTAAGTTTTTCTACTAAACATGGTTTATCATTTACCAATTTCTCCTATCATTTCCATTAGTGTTTGCTCTCTACATTTTAAAGCTACATTTTTCAGTGAATAAAAGCTCTTTACTAATTCAGCTTCTTGTACCTTTTATTCTATCAGATTTAATTGTTATGTCTTTTCCTTTACCTTTATTTTCAATCCTTGGGTTATTTTATTTCATTCATTTATCCAGAAAAATACTGTATAGCAGAACTTCTGAAAATTGTAATATAAGGAATTTTTTTATTAAGGAAATTTTATTTTTTTATTAAGGAAATTTATCCACATTCACATTTATTACTATTACACTATGTTAGACTTAGCAATGGCATCTTGTTTTCTACCATTTTTTTTTGCTGTTTTTTTTCCTTTCCATTATTGTTGGATCGATTGAGAATTTTGAGGTAATGTTTCTTTTTGCTTGAATAGTTTAGAATTTATGCAAATAATTTCTATTTTTTTCTGAGAGTCACCACTAAATCATTAAACCTATAACCTTAAAAATAGATTTTTTTTCATGAACATTCAAGGTTAATCGGTATCTATACACTATTTCCAAAAAAGACAAGAACTTACTCTGTTTCCTGCTAATGCTTGCCACTCATTCCATGTTGAGATCATCTATATCTTTTGTTAATTTTAAAAATATAATGTCACAACAATTACTTTGACATACACTGATGATTTGCTACTTTCATTGCACCCCACTTATGTGGAGTGTATATTATTTATAAATGGTAAACTCAACTGTGCATAAATTTAAAGTTTTCTTATTACTAGATTTATTTTTATCTCAAGGCACCAGTTCTAAGCAAGGCAAGAAACAACCGAGTCACTTTCAGGCAGACTTGGTCAAATAAAATTTTGGAATTTTTTCCATTTCTCTCTTTCTTGAGTTAAATATGAATAGGTGGGGCTAGCAGCATAGTTGAATGTTGGTGGAGAACAGGTGGTGGGGAGATAGACTACATACTTTCATATATTTTTGGCATACAGAAATGTAAGATTGTCCCCAAGATTTCTGCATCAGACTGTCAACTACTCAATAAAAATTAAGTTATGATTGTTACCAAACTAATGATAACTTGAACATGGAAGTGTAGGGCTGTTATTGTTATTTTTTTAAGATTTTATTTATTTATTTGAGAGAGAGAGAGAGAGAAACAGCATGAGAGGGGAGAAGGTCAGAGGGAGAAGCAGGCTCCCCGCTGAGCCGGGAGCCTGATGTGGAACGCGATCCCAGGACTCCGGGATCATGACCTGAGCCGAAGGCAGTCGCTTAACCAACTGAGCCACCCAGGCACCCGTTGTTATTGTTATTTTTTTCCATTCACTTGTCAACGGTGAAATAGAAAGATATTTTATATTCATTTTTATTCTTTGCCAAGACACCTATTTCTTTTCTTCCTGCACCAGTTCATTAAAAATAAATATTAACTGGGTATCTGCAGTGAATAGTAAGTCATTACATTCATTATAAATAATAAATATGTAAGTAAAATGTATAATAAAATGATAAATGCATAAATAAAAATGTTCATTACTACTCTGTCAGACATTGTTGCTACCTTCAGGATATGTGGACATCAGTTAGTGAGGTAAGTGATAAGACTTTACAAAGTTAATACAGGAAGGCTTGAGTCTTAGTTTAGAACGTCACTGAAAAAAACCATGCAAACATAGATGACTTACTGTCACACTGTTAGTAACACAGAGGATGAATATTAGTGGAGTTCAAAAGAGGGCAAGACCACTTCCCTCCACAGACATGTTGGTAACAAAATCTAAACCGTACCTTAAAATACAACAATGGAGGGTATTTACCCCAAAGATACAAATGTAGGGACCCGAAGGGGTACATGCACCCCAATGTTTATAGCAGCAATGTCCACAATAGCCAAACTGTGGAAAGAGCCAAGATGTCCATCGACAGATGAATGGCTAAAGAAGAGCTGGTATATATACACAATGGAATATTATGCAGCCATCAAAAGGAATGAGATCTTGCCATTTGCAACGACGTGGATGGAACTGGAGGGTGTTATGCTTAGTGAAATAAGTCAATCAGAGAAAGACATGTATCATATGACCTCACTGATATGAGGAATTCTTAATCTCAGGAACAAACTGAGGGTTGCTGGAGTGGTCGGGGGTGGGAGGGATGGGGTGGCTGGGTGATAGACATTGGGGATGGTATGTGCTACGGTGAGCACTGTGAATTGTGCAAGACTGTTGAATCACAGATCTGTACTTCTGAAACAAATAACGCAACATATTTTAAGAAAAAAGAAAAAGAAGAAGATAGCAGGAGAGGAAGAATGAAGGGGAGTAAGTCAGAGGGGGAGACGAACCAGGAGAGATGATGGACTCTGAAAAATAAACTGAGGGTTCTAGAGGGGAGGAGGGTAGGGGGATGGGTTAGCCTGGTGATGGGTATTAAAGAGGGCACATTCTGCATGGAGCACTGGGTGTTATGAACAAACAATGAATCATGGAACACTACACCAAAACAAATGATGTAATATATGGTGATTAACATAACAATAAAAAATTTAAAAAAATACAACAGTGGAGAGCAGGAGGTCTTTCCATGTGGATGAACTGACAGAGCAAAAGTAAAGAGATAGAAAATAGTTCGGAGATAGAAGGTAAATCTCTATAATTCTAGTGTAAGATGATCTTTTAAAGTGATACCTTTCTAAATTTAGAGATAGCTAATTACGCATGGCTCTCCTTTGAGACACATAGTGTCAACTTGACTGCTCTAGTCGGGCTAAATCACAGTGGGTACTACAAAACCATCTATTTAGGTAGCCAAAATTGCAGCGCAGAAAAAGCTGCATTTAGTTTATGGTGGCACTGGTGTGAGAGAGGTGTAAGAGAGATGTGATTTAGTCTAAATCCTAGGAAAATAAATGGACCCCTGCTGCTCTACCGACTGACTGCAAATTTAATGAGAATGTGCACACCTGCAGTTTCAAAGACTGCATGTCCATTATGAGTTTTCATCCTTTTGCACTAAAATTAATGAAATCAATGCCTTCAATCCCCATGTCGAAGAACTCCTACTGAATTTCATATATCAAACAACGCTTTTCCAAAAAACCTTTTCCTGATGAAAACTTATCTTTGGAAAGAATAATGTTTCTTATTCAAAATATGTGTTGTCAAGCAGCCGAATTAATCATAAGATAACAGAGAAGAGAAACACAAGAATTATAACTATTTAATGCCTTTCATATCTCACTTAAAAGATTTAACTGGTGGGGTGCCTGGGTGGCTCAGTCGTTAAGCATCTGCCTTCGGCTCAGGTCATGGTCCCAGGGTCCTGGGATCGAGTCCCACATCGGGCTCCCTGCTCGGCAGGAGGCCTGCTTCTCCCTCTCCCACTCCCTCTGCTTGTGTTCCCTCTCTCACTGTGTCTCTATCAAATAAATAAATAAAATCTCTAAAAAAAAGATTTAACTGTCACACTTCATTGGAGTGAAAACAATCAATGGGAGAGGAGACCAATACAGATGTAAACTCGAATAGTAAAATAGAGGAAATAAAGGGTGGTGCTTATTGATGTAGGAATGGAATGGAGTGTATCTTCTTACTGTAACAAAAATTAAAACTTCCTTAAAGTTTAAGGGAGATGAATGAGCCAAAGATACACAGCAAAGGTGGCATTATCTATTTTCCTAGTTGTTTTAAGTACTTCTATTTACCTAAAAAACAATGCATTAAATTGTTGTAATAGATGTTATGTAAAGCCAAATTATAATTCTGGTTAAAAAACCCAGAAAATAGGTTTACTTTTGTGAATAATTTTTAAAGCAATTTAAAAGTAACACCTATTAAATTGAAAATTAATATATGACACTTTGCAATAGGCTAGTGAGTTTGTATTAGGGCGTCAAGTGGTTTGGAAATATACCTTCATTTCTCTGAATCCATTTATTTGACAAATAATTTAATAGCTGAAAAGAGAAATCTCTAAGACAGCATCATCTGAAATAAAAAACAAATATAAGTCCACGGTGGAGAACAAAGTGAGGGATATCCAGACTCTTAACTCTAGAGAACAAACTCTAGAGAACAAATCAGAGGGGAGATGGGTGAGGGATTGGGGAAATAGGTGATGGGGATTGAGGAGTGCACTTGTGATGAGCACCGGGTATTAGGTGGAAGGGTTAAATCACTGTATTGTATATCTGAAACTAATATTACACTGTATGTTAACCGGAATTTAAATAAAAACTTAAACAATAGTTTGAGATGTCATGTTAATATAGTTATTCCTAATAGTCTTACCCAACATTAACCTGTTTTAAAGCAAAATGGCAATTCTTTTTTTCAATTTGAGGACTCCATTGTAATTCTCATAGATTTATTGTTTACCAATTTTTTTCTTTAGATTAGCTCTTTAAGTCTAGTAATAATATTTTTTCTACAACATGCAATAGACAAATACTAGACAAATAGAACTAGTACAAATGTGTGAGGTTTTTTGCATTTGCTTATCCCGGCTAAGAAGGGTAAATTTCTTTTCTTTTCTTTTTTTTAAAGATTTTATTTATTTATTTGACAGAGAGAGAGAGAAAGAGAGAGTACAAGCAGGGGGAGCAGCAGAGGGAGAGGGAGAAGCAGGCTCACCAAGCAGGGAGCCCGATACGGGGCTCGATCCCAGGACCCTGGGATCATGACCTGAGCTGAAGGCAGACACTTAACAACTGAGCCACCCAGGGGCCCTCTTTTTTTTTTTTCAATCATTTTATTTATTCATTTGAGAGAAAAAGAGAAAGAGAGAGCATAAGCAGGGGGAGAGGCAGAGGGAGAAGCAGACACCCCACTGAGTCAGGAGCTGGACGTGGGGCTCCATCCCAAGACCCTGAGATCATGACCTGAGCTGAAGGCAGCCGCTTAACCATCTGAGCCACCCAGGCGCCCATAAGAAGGGTAAATTTCTAAGTTGAAACTAATATAATAATCCAGCTCTGAGCTGGATATGGGGCTCATCCCAGGACCCTGAAATCATGACCTGAGCAAAAACCAAGAATCAGATGCTTAACCAACTGAGCCACCCAGGTGCCCCCTATCTCTTATTTTAAAGTAGCGTTCTCTTACTTTGAATGTGTTAATATTTTTTTTCCTCTGAATGATTTAAATTTTTGTGTAATTATTTCTACAGTGTGTTTAGCTATGTATCTATTTCTTTCAATGGGTGAGGGGGTGTCTCAGGAAAATTTATTGTCATTTCAACATCTGCTGTTGAGTTCAATTTCTTCCACTGGTCATGAAAAATAACAAATCTTCTACGTAGGATCATGCCTGATTTTTGCATTGGAAGTAAATATAGCATTTCCAGAGTGTGAAGGCAATGAGAATCAATACTCTTTAGAGCATCATGGAAGTAGAGGCAGTCCTTGACTTCTCCAGATAGCAGGCTGAGTTGCCATAAAAATTGAACACTCTTCCTGTCATGTGTAAGCCCTCCAGATTTGTTTTAGTAATTGTTTAACCTGAAACATAGGCATTTTACTTTGATAAATGAAAAAAGTTTTTAAAAATGCTCATATTAAGATTTTACTTACTAGGGGTGTCTGGTGGCTTAGTCATTAGCGTCTGCCTTTGGCTCAGGTCATGATCCCAGAATACTGGGATCAAGCCCCAGGTGCGGCTCCCTGCCCTTGCTTCTCCCTCTCCCACTCCCCCTGCTTATGTTCCCTCTCTTGCTGTGTCTCTCTCTGTCAAATAAATATATAAAATCTTTAAAAAATTAGATTTTACTTAGTAAATAAGCATAGCTTGAAATTGAGAATTTAACAGGACTCGATAATCTAGCTCACATATTCACATTAACTGAAAATTTAAAGTTCTAGTCTCAAGTGTATTAACAAATCATATACACTGATGAATGAGGGAAATACAGAATATTTGAAATTTATGAATTTAGCCCAGGATTCTTTTCTGAGGTAGAATTTTGAACATCAGTCCATGAATTTTTTATTATTTTTTTAAGGAAAAATAATACAGATGATAATCCAGACATAATGCTGGCATACGATTAGCACTACAGAAGAAGTATAAATCTGTTATTTTGAGTAAGCCAAACATGACAGAACAAAACATATAATTTATATTCTTAGTTTTTTACTATGTATGTTTTTAGCATAGATGATAAAAAGATGTAAATACAAAGATTTTTCTTTTTTAGATTTTGTAACCTCTCTCTCCTATTCTTGGAGAACAAATGCTGAATGACATCTCACATATTTCTGGTTTGGTATTTATTATTGTTACTGATATTGCTAAATTACCTGAAAATTGCTCTTTAGTAAACGGATCATCATTTCTGGTTCCTGGCAAAACCAGTTGAAGTTGATGACAGATTTTCTTAATGAAGTCATTAATGCAAATTATATACTAGGGGATTTCCAATAAATTTATTAACAGAGAAACTACTTATTTTAAATGACTAATAATGTTGTACATCATTAAAATTGCCTTATATACCTTTGGATTTTGGAATTCTTTCAGATATAATTGAGAAAATGCTGTTATGATTGGCTTATATTCAATACATTTATTCTCGGGCAAACCAAATATAAAATTGGGTAAAAGTGGGAAAGAAATTAGCTGCTGATAGTTTTTCTCCATGTGCAAAATTTAAAAAGCTAAACCCTCTGCTGTTGCTTGCACATCTCAGGCGGGAAATCTGCAACCACACAGATGATTGTCCTGGGTTGCCTGACTCCTAAAGAGGAGCTGAGAGTTTGTAGGGCCACAAATCCACAGCAGGAGGCTCAGAGCAACACTGTTGATTAATAGTAGATGATCTGCAACTTAAACTAGTCAAATATTCTTCCAGTCAAATGTCCTTCAAAAATACTAGCCATTAGACACTAGCACCAGATTTTTCTAATCTGTGTCTTCTTCTATCTTGTCTTCCAAGACAATTTTTAACAACAAAATATTTTGTTGTTATTTTTTAAACTTTATTTTTAAAACTTTATTTCTTTGAGAGAGTGAGAGCATGAGCAGAGGGAGGAGAAGGGGAGAGGGGCGGGCAGAGGGAGAAGCAGACTCCCCTGTTGAGCTGGTTGCTCAACTCAGGGCTTGATTCCCGGACTCTGGGATCATGACCTGAGCCAAAAGCAGCAAGGCAACCACTTAACCAACTGAGCCACCCGGGCACCCCCCTTTTAGAGAGACAGTGGTAAATAGTATTGCAAATTAATGTGATCTTTTCACAAAGCAATATGTGGCAATGTGACAATATAAAAATAATCATACTCTTATATTAGCTGTTATTTCTGAGAAATTTCGTTAATCAAATGGAACAAGACAGCAATATACATGAAAACATTTATATCAATGGTATCCATAAGTCTGAAAAATTTAATTAACCTGAATTATCTATTATAAAGCAGATAGACTTTGTAAATAATGACACATCAGTATTATCATCATCATTATCCTTATTGTTTTCCATCCAAATTAAAGTGATGATAAAAACTTTAGAAATAATGAAAAATGTGGCATAATTTAATTAGAACAAAGCATAATGCAAATTATATTCATTTTTTCTTTTATTTCTGCAAGTATTTACTACATGCGTAATTTGTGGCCAGTCATTGCAAACAAGGCAAAAAGCAATGGGCAAAATTATAAAATCCTTGAATTTACGAAGCTTTCAGACTTCATCCCTTTGTAGGATGTGTCTGAGAAACAAGTGGTCACTCTATGAGTTAATTACAACAGTACTGAGCAGTGCTGGGTAAAGTGAAGTGGTGCTCAGAGCAGTGTTGCAGGAGGATCTAACTGAGCCTAGGTGTAGACAAGGCATTTGTAGGATGAACATTAAACTGGAGAATGAATAGGAGGTAACCAGGTGAAGGACTGGAGAGACTTTTCCAGAGAGGAGAAGAGTCATGGGCCAAGGCCTAGTAAGAGTGAGAATTTGAGGAATTTTGGGGGCAGGAAGAAGGTCAGAGTAACTGTATGATAGAGAACAAGGCAAGAGTGTGCTATTCGACACTGGACGTAGATCAAGTAAGGTCTTTTAGACAAAAATGTAAGGAGTTTGATATCTAAATAATAGGAAGCAATTAAAGTATTTGAGGTATATGCACTATGATTGCACTAATATGAAAATAAGTGCACCATATATATAGTCAAGGAGTTGAAAATGAAATTAACAATGACTCCTAAGGTGTGATTTTGGGAAACCCCTTTTTTAAAAGAGAAAACCAAAGTGTAATATGGATGCAGCTTCAACTCTTCAATTATATCTACATTTGATTGAGAAAACCCAGTCTTCTGAATACATATTAAGTAATTTTTAAAGTTCATTAGCTCCATTTTTTAGGACATTAAACATTAAGAGAAATTCCAACAAATAACATGTTTTACAACATAAGTCCTAAACTTTAATATATTTCCTCAGTTTTAATAAAACTTTTATCTAAAAATTATATATTTTATAACTATGTTATATTTATAAGAAGAAGTATGCTCATGAAAAATTTGAAAAGTCTAAAGGAACCTTGAAATCAAACCTTTGTTTATAGAATTTACAGCACCCAGTTGAGGAGGATAAGAGTCACGGTTATACTGGTCTACTATGAATTTGAGATATGCAGCCTTTCTGTATTGAGACTATTATTCTTTTTCTAAGTCCACATCCTTTTTAAAGTTTAAAGATGTTAAATATACTTATTTTTGATGGATTTTAAATGCATTTTTACTTCATTTTAAAATATAAGCACTATAACATTTTGCTTTAAGAAATACTAATTTATTCTATAAATGTGATAAAATGTCAAAGTAATTGTAATACTTCTTTTTAAAGACTTATTTATTTCAGAGAGACAGAGACAGAAAGAAAAGAGAGAGACAGTGTGCATCAGTGGGGGGAGGGGGAGAGGGAGAGAGAATCTCAAGCAGACTCCCTGCTGAGCATGGAGCCTGATGTGTGGCTCAATCCCAAGACCCTGCGATCATGACCTGAGTTAAAATCAAGGGTCGGATGCTTAACTGACTGAGCCACCCAGGCATCTTGAAACTGTTATACTTTTTAAACCATAAAAAGTTTCTGACATTTTAGGGAGACTAATTTTCTCTATTTATATTTGAAAAGCAGTGATGTTGCCACATTGCATAAGAAACTTTATTACACAGGTATAAAAGTATAAATATCAGTAAACTAACCAGAAGTTAATGGCATTAGGACTGAAGAAAAATGAAATAGAAATTTTTGTAGTCTATGAAACATTTGTCTGGATTCTGTAATCATATAAGAAAGGTTGCTATTTGTGGCTCTGCCCATAAAACCAAATCTCACTCTCCTCATGTATTTGCAACATGATTAAGTGTTAGTTTATATATGTAACACAAGACTATAGAATAAGAATTTAGCTCTTTACATTTAAAGTTTATAAAGTTGGATTTAATTGCTAGATTTTTCACAAAGATTACAAGTACTTCTAACAATCTTCTGTTTAATTATTTTAGAAAAAGGGATTTTAGAAATTCTTTAAAGCAAAAGAACTAAAGATTACTCTTCCTTATATGTATGTATTTAATTCCCTTTAAGATTAGTAGGAGTTATACACACACATTAAGAAAAGACTACAACCTAAGCCTCAATTTCAAACATTTTCTAAAAGCATTTTTCGAAAGCTTAACTAGAGTGGCTACATGTTTTTCACCCACGCTTATGCGCAAACACTTCCAAGGGGACTGCACTTACTTTAAAAACCTAAAATCACAGAAGCATGTTATATTAACCAAGTTCAATAAAAGACAACCACAAATGGAATGCAAAATATCTTTTGAATCTTTCTGTAATCACTTCTGAATGGGAAAGAGAGCCACCTGGAGCTGAAAGTATATTACCAGTCATTTTAATAATTCAATTATTTGAAAAATATAACTACTGGAAAATGCCACTGACACAAAATATCAAATATATATGCACATGTATATACTGCGAATTCTATACTGTGGAATTCTCACTTTTAAGCATATGAATAGGTAAATATTGTCTAAATACAATGGAAGAGATGAAGACTGCTATGCATATCATCTACAGATTATCCATGCATGGAAAATCTCATAATCACATGTAATAGTGAAGTGAGATTCAGGATTATGGCAACATTTAGTTCTCTAGCTAAAATCTCCATCATCTTGAAAGGATAAATGACATTTCAATATTCCCTAAGTGGTGCTATATAATCTTTTCTCTTTCCTCTTTCTTCCTAAATTCCAGCATTTGTTGTTAAGGTTGTTGTTACATTTAATGCTATAGATGTCCTGGATGTCCTTGCAGAGGCCATCTTTCTAAAGAAATAGTTGAGGGGTGCCTGGGTGGCTCAGATGGTAAGCGTCTGCCTTCGGCTCAGGTCATGGTCCCGGGATCCTGGGATCAAGCCCCACATCGGGCTCCTGGCTCAGTGGGGAGCCTGCTTCTCCCTCTCCCTCTGCCTCTCTTCCTGCTCATACTGTCTCTCTCTCTCTGTATCTCTGTGTCTCAAATGAATAAATAATTTTTTTTTAATTTAAAGAAATAGTTGAAAATGCCATGAACATCTTGGGAAAGATCAGCAGTGACAGAGAGACCACTATCTTCTTCCTTATGCACATTTGCAGGGAAGACTGTAATTGGTTATTTAGCCAAAGTATTTATTTAACCTCTGTTAATTCAACTCTTACTATTTAACAACTATTAAATTCCTACTGTGCTAACTACTGAGGTCAACACACAAAAATTAGCGTTTATTACATGGTTTCCACTAAATACTATTTATTTGTAGCAAATCATATACATGAAATAAAAACCAATTAAGGGTAAGCTGGGTCATAAAGACAATAAAGGCAACAAAAGTTTGAGACTAGGAAAATGACTGTGGACTGTAGTAGCCATAAAAGAATTCACAAACTAGATGTGTGTGCCCAAATAGGAGGAAACAGAATGAATCCTGGTGTGAGAAAAGAATGAACATGGCATTTGTGAGTGACATAGAACAATCAGACCTTTTGAAACAGAGCATATATTGCAGAACATCACATGGTGGGAGCATCACATGGTAGGATATCACATGGTGGGACACCACAGGGTGGGACATCTCCCATCACATGGTGGGAGAAAAGTAAGAATAGAAATGATTATGACGGAGCTTCAAATGCAGAGGTATTTGGGAGGAAATAGGGAGCCAATGGAAATGCATTACATTGTGTCTTATAATCATCTAGGGATATAAGAAAAAATACAATTGAGTAGGGTGAGGCTGAAACAAGAAAATTAAGACCATTGTTATAATAATCTGGTCATGATATAGTAAGATTCTGGCTCTAGTGGAATTAATGGTAATTTCCAAAGTTATGGAAAATGTATACCCCTGATTGGCTGCTAACCAAATTCTTTACCTTCTATTTAGGTATTATGAAGCAAAATAAACTATTTTTTAAATTTTAATTTAGAGTCACAAACATGATGAAATAAAGCTATAAGAGTTTTTGGAAGAAATTTCAAGAAAGAACTTTTAAAGATAATCAATATTCTAGAGTGACTTAAGCAAATTAGTGTAAAATAATATTGTCACAAACTCTAGCTATTGCATAATATTTGGTTTGCTACCTGAGTTGATTATTAGTCACAAGTCCTTAAGAGCAAGTTGTTCTTTGGCTAGAGGAGATTTGTAGAATTTTTTTTCATGCTAAAATTTACACGAGAGGATGGGAACTCTTTAGATAAGATGGAAGAAATATTACAGAACAAAAATATAAAAGTGGAGGGGTGCCTGGGTGGCTCAGTTGGTTAGGTGTCTGGCTCTTGATTTCAACTCAGGTCATGATCTCAGGGTCGTGAGATCAAACCCCTTGGCAGGCTCCTCCCTTAAAGGGGAGTCTCCTTGAGATCTCCTCTGGCCCTCCCCACCTGGCGCTCTCTCTCTCTCTCTCTCTCTCTCTCAAATAAATAAATACATCTCTAATAATAAAATATAAAACTGTTAAAGGGAAATCAAGACTAAAACTAAGAGCATAACATGAAAACCAAGAGAGCAATGAAAGTTTTACTTCAGTTTGGAGGCTGAGTACCATGAAGAGATAAGGAAAGCAAAAGGATAAATAAAGCAGAAAAAGTACTGAAATAGAGAGGAAACTGAGTTTAACCTAGTCTGTGTCCAACTAATTGGGTGAACAGAGGTAAAAACAACTGCTCACCAGTAAACTAAGAAACCTAAACTAGTTGTTTTCTAATTGTCCTATTTTCATTAGGATCTATCCACCAACATGGCAAGACACAGAAATTTATGTTAGTTCAGGTAATGGATTAAAAAAAAAACCCAAAAAATGAAACAAACAAACAAAAAACCCAAAGAAGTAGTAGAAACATGAAAAGCTTCATCATTGAATCTCATGAGAAAATGAAATATCACTCTTGCACCATTCAAAATACAACAGGAACTCTAGTAGTCCAAGCATGCTGTTGACCTTCAAACATACTAGTGGGTTGCTAAGTGTATGAGTTAGAGTCTCACTATATGCTCTGTGCCTTCTTGTTTTACCTTTGAGTCTGATTAACAACAAAATTCTCCACGTCTTTTTTTTTATAGCTGGGGAACTCTCTTAATTATGTCTTCTGCTCTCTTTATGGGTTCAGTCTCCTCATTTTTATTTATTTTTGTTTTTAGTAATACTTCCTACTATGCCTCCCCCTTTTTCTAGCCTCTTAGATAGCCTCCCTTTGTTTTGGTCTTCCTTGCTTTCAAAATCGAAAGAAGAGCTGACTTGGAGGATGGGTCCTGGGACTCACTATAAAGTACACCTGTTGGATTCTGATATTACTCACAGATCAGTGGGTCAGCTTATGGGTGTCAGTTCTTATTGTGGCCAAGGTGGAGAGGCCATGTGCTATAGAGCATGACAAACAAAATGTGTAAACTTTTTAACAGAGACTTGATAATTCCATGCAACATGAGGTTTATAAGAAAAGTGCACTTATGACAAGAACATCATATGACCTGTCCAATATGGGCCCCTTTGATTTTATTAAAAATGAAATTACCGTGTTTTAGACATTCGTTATTTTTATATTATTATATTATATTATATTATATTTTTACATTATATTAAATGCTTCAAATATATAATCTGTAATTATCTGTAATTTTCATGGTAAATCCTATGTTAGTTTATTTTATTTATGCCATACTAGAAATATAGAAATGGTTTTATGTTGGTTCTTTTAGGTGCCTAAGGCAAAAGAACTGTTATTAGACAAAGCTAAGATTGGAACCCTTATCTCTCTGACCCTAAAGACCTACTTTTCCACTTCTCTCTTTCCCACCTGCCTCCATCTTCCCCTTCCTTTATCATGGTTTCAAAGACACTAGTAGAAGTTAGGAAGTCTATTATCTACCCTAAGGGAATATTGTGATATTTGGTGACAAGAAAGCTACTGAGATTGATGAAGGTAGTTGGGAATAAGCAGACTTTATAAATCATCTTTGCGCCCACTCCAGGAGATAGCGGATAACCTCCCAGAATTCATCCATTTTACTGTTTGTTAACACTCCTGTTTTATGAAGAAAATGATACAACTAGAAAAAATCAGAAATGTCCATGGTAGCAATCTTAAAGATGTGGGGAATAGGTGACATTTCGGTAACATTTTGTAGATACCAGTAGACAATGGAAAGTAAGATATAAATTTAGCATGGATCTGCCAAATTTCAAAGACATTTGAAGCAAGTTAATATATTTACCCCCAATATATAATATAAATAAAGGAGAGAAGGCTAAGAATGGCAACTTAGAGTTAACTGTATTTAGTGAGTAAGGAAGAGGTGCCATAGATAGAGAATAAAGTGACGCAGGAATGGGAAAAGTGGAAGTAGCATATTTTCAGGAACAACTGTTAATCAAGTCAAATACTTCGAATTTGGGGTAAAACTAAGTTTGGTCTAATGAGACAAATATATCTTGCATTTAAATATTTTTTTTAAAATCAAAAGTAAAATAGGCTAGAAGAATGTTTATTTTTTAGTTTGTGTGAAAATAAAATGCTAAAATTTCAATTGATTATAAAAAGCATTAACAGTTGTTTTAAAAAAGGTAAATAAAACTCTCGCTAGTGTTAATTAATTCAGTCACTATAAATAATAGCCCTGATATTCTCAGTGATGATCAAAGTCACTTTAGAATAATATATACGAAGTCTATTATTTCAAAAAGGAATGTAAACAAGATGTCAAAATTTCAGGATAGAATGACATTAGAATGAAAATTAAAGAAATTAAGGATGTTTACTGAGGGAAAGAAGACATAATAAGTGATATGATGAAAGGATAGAGCAATGGTTTTCTAACATGGCGTTTATTCAGTAATCATTTACCGAATACCTACTGTGTGAACAAGACTGCCAAAATCTTGTCCTCAAGAATCTGTATTCTTGTAGAGTGATTCATAACATAAACACATTAACAATAGCAAAAAAAAAAAAAAAGAAGCAATGTAGTAATGCATGTTATCAAAGACAACAGGGCAATGAGAAAATGAGTGACTAGGGTGTATGTTACATTGATACTGTACTTAAAGCAGACCTTTCAGAGGAGGTAATCTTTTGGATAACACTAAAACAATGAGAAGATACTATATTAGTTCTCGAGGGCTTCCAAGACTATTTGGCTAAAACAGCAGAATTGTATTTCCTCACTGTTCTAGAAGCTGGAAGTCCAAGATTAAGGTGTGGGCAGGGTTGGTTTCTCCTGAGGCCTCTCTTTTTGGCTTGTAGATGGCTGTCTTCTTCCTGTGTCCTCACATGGTCTTCCTTCCAGAGGAGTTTGTGCCAAATTTTCTCTTCTTATAAGGACACCAGTTACAATGGATAAAGCCTATCCTAATGATCTCATATAATCGTAATTACCCCTTTAAGGGCCCGATTTCCAAGGATTAGAGCTTCAATGAAGGAATTTTAAGAGCACACACTTCAACCCATAACAGTAGCCATATGAAGACCTGGGAAATAATATTCCAAGCAGTGAGAACGTCTCTGAGAAAGGAATATGTTTAACATGTCAAAGGAATAGCAAGAAGGATCTTGTGACCAGAGCATAGCAGGAAGAATGGCAGATAATGAGATTGAATTGGTAGCCAGAGATCAAGTCACATAGGGCTTTAGAGGGCGTGGTAAGGAGCTAAGCATTTCACTTTATTTAGAGTGGGAAGCAAGCATAGGGGTTAGAAGACTTACATAATCTGAATTATGCATTAATGGGCCCTTCGGTTTCTCTGTGGATGGTGGAGTATGGGCAACAAAATGAGCAAGGAGATTGTTTAGAAGCTGCTACCCTAAGTAGCCCAGACAAAAGAAGATGTTGTCATAGACTAAGAAGCTGCCAACTTCCTGAGAAGTGGTAATATTATGATTTAAAAAAATTTAGCCGATGAGGCAGAGGATAGATTAAATTTTGGATAAGAAGGAAGTGGAGGAATTAAAAGCTGTCATTCAGTTTTGCCTCAGCTTTTAAATTAGAGACAGAAGAGACATTCTGGATTACTATAGGTTACAGTTTACATATCAGTCCTTATTAAGTAAACTGTATAAACATTGATTTAATAAGTTTAAGAAAAGTTTTCAACTGGAATTGTCCAACAATACAATGGGTTGTCTTATGAGGAAACAAGTATCCATCACTTGAATTGAACAAATTGAGCAAGGTGGGAGATTAGAAGGAAGCTAATCCTTTCTGATTTTAAGACTGAAATAAATCTTTCTAGGAATAATGTTAGCAATGACTTACAAGCTCATGGGTATAAATAGTTATTGTGATTTAACTATCATAAATTACTGATACCAGTTCTTTGGGGAACAAATTCCAATGAATAAATATAATCAAGGCAACTGAGTGTCAGAAGATCAAAATTTTAATTTCTAAAATATATCATGGAAACAGTTTCAATTAAACCATTATGAAATCAATTTGTATTTTCTATTAGTGTAAAAAAAGTAAGCTTATTTATCAAAGTAATATTAATGGTATATTATTGAGAACTCAGAAGTTCTATATATCATAATCTTACTTTAATCATTATTAAAAATTTTCATCATGCTGTGCATCTGGCACCATTAACTAATGAAGTTGGCTGAGATAATCAGGTTTCATTGTGGCCCCAGAGTGGAATGTTCAAGTTCTGTCAGTACTTGAAACACAAGACTGATGGCACTGCTTGGGGCAACCATCATAAAATCGTGTATTATAACCACAGTGGAGTCTCTTTATCAAGCAAAATAGAAATACAGGATATCCTACAAACAACATCAGGGAGTATTTAAACAGTTTGTTTGTCTCTGGGGCATAAAAACAGAAACAAAAATATAATTTTTGACTGTCTTTTCAGCTTGCATTCTATTTGGTTCATCAGAAGGTCCCTGTGAAACAACCCTGGTTACCTAGTGTAGCAACAAACTTAATAATGCACCTTTGTAATGGATTTTCCTCCTCTGTCTTGTTCTTTCTAGTTCTTCTCTTCTGTTCCTTTGGATCAATTCTTAAGTTAATGGTCCACAAACACTTGCTTTTCAATGGTGGTGGGTGGAGAGATGCAAACTCAGTCTAAGAGTTATTGTACTGGAACTGACCATTGAAATCAAATACTCAGAATGGGATTCTGGAACAGAATTACTCACCAGCCAGGCAGCAATGTGGACCCCACTGCTTATGGTAAGTGAAGGGGTATTAACCCCTTCAACAATAGCATCCCATTTACTAAAAAAGCAAAAGATAGATAGGGATAGAGTATAGATGCTGTGTGACAGACATGTAGACAAGTTAGACTGGATTTATTATATGAAATTGGAAAACTACTTCCCCAAAGGGCTCAAAGAAAGCTCCTTTCAGCATAACAATAAGGAAAGTATAGGTGATGAGAATCAGGCATCGTTGAGCAGCTCAGTATGTCTGATTTTTTTTTTTTTTAAGATTTTATTCACTTATTTGACAGAGAGAGACACAGCGAGAGAGGGAACACAAGCAGGGGGAGTGGGAGAGGGAGAAGCAGGCTTCCCGCGGAGCAGGGAGCCCAACGCGGGGCTCGATCCCAGGGCCCTGGGATCATGACCCGAGCCGAAGGCAGATGCTTAATGACTGAGCCACCCAGGCACCCCCAGGATGTCTGATTTCTAAAAACCAGGGTTAAGAACATATTTCCCTAGTATCAATGGGATTGATAGGATATCAGAATGGCAATGATCATATGGTACTACTTATCCATCAAAGATAAGGTGGACTTCATCACTGTAACGGACATCATGGTCAGAATGGCAGTCAAAGTGCCTTGAACTATAGGAACCTGTGGTGATGGTTGGTCAGTCATAATGATCCTAGTGGGGAGAGAGATGAACAGCTGTCTAGAGTGGTTTTGAATTATATAACTAGGAAAAATCATAAACTGGCAATGGAGGGCAAATTTCATCTACCAAAATGGAAATTTGTAATTCCTTACCAGTTTCTACATCTAACAAGTTCAGGTAAGTAGAACCTAGTGAGTAAAGGAAAGCCTGAAAAGCTATCACCAGTATACACGATCAATATTTTTCAATCACTTCCCAAAGAGTTCTAGTGCCATTTCCTAATGTTACTGTGCCAAGGAAAATGCATAGATCTTTAAGGACTTTAAAAGGCATGTTTGTGTAGACATGATTTCTGAGAAGTTGCCAATGGCCTGTCCTCTTGGTTCAAGATACGGCAAGGAAGGAGACTAGAATTTGATAGATGAAAAAGTCTGGGAAGGTGACACCAGAGTAGGCACAGAGTCCATGGATCTTTGTGTGGGTCTTATGTTAGTGCCCGTCAGAGAGAATCTGCCTCAGAAGAGTTGCTCAGGAAGTATGTGGGCAAGATAAACACATTCCATGACTATCAGCCAACCTTTCTCCCTGACACCATAGTGCTTTTCCAATAGGGCCCATGAAAGACTTAGCCATAGAGACAGGAGTGTGTGTGAGAGAAACACAGTATCAAAGCCTGCTCAACAAGATGTGCCTTCTCACCAAGACACTGTTAATGCTGAATGCCAACAGTGAGCCATTTTTTTATCATGAAAAAAAAAGATATATGATATTTATAGACCAGGGGCTCATGACATTAAAGTTAGACACACTTCTATAACAGATTGTTTAAAAGATGGTTTATACAGACTTTGAAAATAAGTAAAGATCACTCACGATATTTTATGGGCCATAAAAATGAAATCATACCAAATAAAATGCAGTCCATTTATTTTGGTAAAATTACCAAAACAGTAGAGGACTGGAAAGCAATATAATTGTGTTATATGCCTCTACAAGGAATATTTCTACCTGTTTCCTTAAGATCCTAAGTGGTAATTTTGTAGTCACAAAAGGGTATATGATTTCAATACATGAGCCATTTTTAGTGACAAAACTGGACTCATCATATCCTGGGACATGACTTTGAAAAATGTGGTAATTATGAAATAAGAAGTCTACACTAACAATAGGACCCAAAAAAAGGCCAATTTACATGATGAAAAGGAATTAATTGTATAGTTTTGCTTTCTTTGAGTGACATAGATGAAACTTGAAAAGAAATTTAAAAACGTAAATAAAAATGAACTTTAAAATTATAATTATTTCTTGGGGCACCTGGGTGGCTCAAGTTGGTTAGGCATCCAGTTCTTAATTTTAGCTCAGGTCATTATCTCAGAGTTGTGAGATCAAGCCCCACATCAGGCTCTGCATTGGGCATGGAGCCTGCTTAAGATTCTCTCTCTCCCTCTCCCACCACCACTACCCCTCCCCTGCACTCGCTCGTAGCTTTCTTTCTCTAAATATATATATATATATTTTTCTTAATAAAATAATGAAACTGGAAAAAAAAAACCTCATTTTTTTCCCCCTATACCAGTGTTGCTTAATAGGAGTTGGAGATGTGGATTAGGTACCCAGAGGAAAAGATCCACTTTCCAGAGCAAAATTACTAAAGCATGAGATATTAGCTATGCTGTATTTATTAACATATATTACTAAAATGCATTGAACAGGATTTACTGTAAACCACCTTCTAAGAGTATTAACAAACTCTCATTTTCATTAAGCATTCCTGTAATAATGTGTTAGGATGGGAAAAATTATGTTCTAGGGAAATATCAAAAAGCAATGTCATTTGAATAATATCACTATAGTAATATTATTTCTATTTGTCTGTATCTAATGATTCTGACTGCTCAAAATTATTCAAATGCACAGGGACTTTGAGTCTGTTTTGTCTATGTTTTATTTTATCATGCAAATAATCAATACAAGCCCTACCTCATGGACTCAGACTTTCAACTAAATATATGTTATCTTTACAGTGCTTTGGTGATGTAGTTGGTTTCAGCTCAGGTCATGATCTCAGGGTCGTGAGATTGAGCCCCGTGTCAGGCTCCGTGCTCAGCACGGAGTCTGCTTAAGATTCTCTCTCCCTTTCCCTCTGCCCCTCCCGCCCTTATTCAATAAAATAAATAAATAAATTTTTTAAAAATAATAAATAAATAAATATATGTTATCTTTATAGAAAAAGAAGCAGGTAAGAGATAATCAACTACATATATGTAACAAAGTGAAATTATTAAAAGTAGGTCACATTTTAACATTTGTATATATGAGCAATTGATCCTACTTAATTAATGGAGCCATCTATAACCTTGGAACAGAATTTCCCTCAAGGGTTATACAAATCATTAATCTTCATAATATCTTACAATTGTGATTATAAACATCATGTTTAAAAATGAATAATGCATTGGGGCATGCAAGACACTGATACAAATATGTTCTTTTTAAATTCTTTGTTGTTTAATTTTATTGAAATCGCTCAGAAACAATTTAAAAATTGGCAAAATAGCTACAGGTTTAAAGCTATAGTTACTATTATAATTATAAAATGTTGGGATACCATGTCATTGTTCATAGCTATTAGAAAATCAATAGATATTTCCCAAAAGGCAATATAATTGTTGTAACTTGAAAACTCAAGTTTATAAGTTATAAATCATAAAGACTTAAGTAAATGCATTTATTTTTAAACGAATGCTTTTTGTTAGCAAAAATACACATTTTACTGTTTTTTTCATGCAAAAATAATGAAAAATTCAGGGATTTAATCAGGGACTTATAGGAACATGATCACTTTTTTTCTTTTTGTCCTTTTTTCTTTCAACATCCTAAGTAAAATGTGAAGTTTAGTAAACTTTTGTAATTGTTATTATCTTCTATTTTCTATAATTTTTATGTGGCACCTTTATATTTTTCTTACGTCTTTTTCTTTTCTTTTTTTTATAATTACAGCTGTGCAAGAAGTTATTACAAATGAAATGTTTAAAATTTGTATGGCACTTTTTTGTCTTATTTGAGTTATAACTAATTAAATAAGTAATTAATTCATAACATCTCTAAAGCAATGCACAAGCATTTCATCTGAGTATACTACAGAAATATAAACACTGCAAGATGACCTCATCAGATGGAAGTGGTTCCATTAAGCTTGCAATTAATCTGCTAGATGCTATAAAGTGTGTAAAAGAGGAATAAACAAAACAAGAAACAGGGAAGACAAACAGTTGAAAGTTCTTTTAGCGTGTGTGTGTGTATGTGCATGCAAATTTGCACATAATGACAGTACTCTTATTTACAAATACTTTTCTTCATTATAGTTGTAGTATTAGGACAGTTAATATATGTCTGATTATTTAAAAAGTAACTGGTCGCCCAATACACCAATCCTGAGCAGGACATAGGTAATACCATTCTGAAAAGAAAGTCAATCTTTAACTTACATCTTTCATACAGTAATATATGCCTAAAGATATCTATTGTCCTTAGCACTCTCTAAATATTGCTGTATGTAATTGAATTTTGATACTATTCAATAAATGGAAAACCCTGATTTTCCAGTACTGATGTCTTAAAGTACCTGAAGCAATGGCAAAATACCTTGACATGATCGTGAAATGTTCAAAAAGAAATGAAGCAATGATTTCAACTAGCTATATTTTATGTTATCACTTTGTCAGGAGGGAAATATGGTGACTGTGAAACTTTCAGATAAAACCAGACATAATATAGCATCAAAAATTGTATAATTTGTGTCAACACAAATACATTTTATTTCTTACATATTTTAAGCCCATTGCATGAAGTATGTGAGATTCATAATGATTTGATAGCTGTATTAAAATATAATTTGGAAAAATGTGCCCGGTAAGATCTCACTGTTGTTGCTTATATCTGGATAAGTCAGTATTGTGGTATGCTTAAGTCATTCATTCTACACATATTTAATGACAATATCTCTCTATGCTAAGTTCATTATATGTGCTGAATAAAGGCAAAGTATGGGTCCTCAGAGTAATTCTTTGTTAAATTATATTATCTTTGTTATCTTATTAAATCTTTGAGGCATGTAAGAAATTTTGAAATATCTTGATCAGTTTATTTAAAAAATGCAGAGGAAGGGTTAGTATCCAAAATCTATAAAGAACTTATCAAACTCAACACCCAAAAAACAAATAATCTAGTTAAGAAATGAGCAGAAGACATGAACAGACATTTTTCGAAAGAAGACATACAGATGGCTAATAGACACATGAAAAGATGCTCAACATCACTCATCATCAGGGAAATACAAATCAAAATTACAATGAGATATCACTTCACACCTGTGAGAATGGCTAAAATTAACAGCACATGAAACAACAGATGTTGGCAAGGATGCAGAGAAAGGGGACCTTGCACTGTTGGTGGGAATGCAAACGGGTACAGCCACTCTGGAAAACAGTATGGAGGTTCCTCAGAAAATTAAAAATAGAATGAACCTATGACCCAACAATTGCACTACTAGGTATTTACACAAAGGATACAAAAATACTGATTCAAAGGGGCACGTGTACCCCAATGTTTATAGCAGCATTATCAACAATAACCAACCTATGGAAAGAGCCCAGATTTCCATTGAATGGATAAAGAAGTTATGGTATATATACACAATGGGATATTACTCAGCCATAAAAAAGAATGAAATCTTGCCATTTGCAAGGACATGGATGGAGCTAGGGTGTATTATGTTAAGCGAAATAAGTCAGTCAAAGAAAGAAAAGTCAAAGAAATATGATTTCACTTATATGTGGAATTTAAGAAACAAGACAGATGAACATAGGGGAAGGGGGAAAAAAAGAAAGAAAGGGAAGCAAACCATAAGAGACTCTTACCTATAGAGAATAAACTGAGGGTTGATGGAGGGAGGTGGGCGTGGGATGGGGTAAATGGGTGATGGATATTAAGGTGGCACTGGATGTTGTATGTAAGTGATGAATCACTAAATTCTACTCCTGGACCCAATATTACCCTATATGTTAAATAACTAGAATTTGAATAAAAACCTGAAATAAAAAAATGCAGAGGAAGGATTATTGAACTACCTAATACAAAATTACCTGGAAGTCCCTGCATAGGTGCATTTTACTTATATAATACAATAATGAACAGAGAGAAAGTGAAGGAAAAGTCCATTATTATCCTTAAATTCCACTTTGAGTCCCTCCCAAACTTATTTTCTATAACTCCACAGATAGAAAGGCTAGAACCACATTAAAATGCGCCAAAAGAAACTGAGTGTAAGCCTTTTTACAGGTCTTGGAGATCTGATAGTGATTAAAGAATTATTCAAGGATCATTTGACTATACATTCGTTGCATTGTGAGCTGATTTAAAAATATAACCTGGGAATTACATGTAATCTCACTGTGTTACTGTGTATCTCCTGTTCTCAAAAATAGATTTGTATTCTCTGCATCTCATTAGTCTATGATGTACCCTTAAATTTAATCATGAAATGTAAAAATATCAGTTGTGATTATTTACTAGTATTTTCACTGCTAAAATTTCGAGTGCTGTGCTAAGTGCAGAAAAGATCAAGAAAGTACAGAATAATGGAAAATCTATACACTATATTTATAGTGTATAAATATACACTGTAATTTAATGAAAGATATATTTCACATCCTAGAAATTTTGATAGAAGTAAAAGTAATAAAATAAGTGTGAAATATAATGAGTTTTAAAAAATAATTTCTGATCTCAGGAGGCAACAGAATCATTAAGAAATACAGAAATCATTTTTCTGTATATGCACACAAAACAATCCTAATTTGAAGGAGGAGTTCTAAGGGCCAGTGGAACAGATGTGGCTTATAAAATCTGGGCTGCATATTACTTTATTCATTACTTTTTGAAAATAAGACCTCTGTGGTCTTATAGTAGATACACTATTCAGAAAGCTGGAAGAGGGTGCTTTGGGCACTAGGATGGAATTTTGGAAGACTTACAGTTTCTACCTGGCATAGAGACAAGGTCATATAGCAAATTTGGTATATTCCATTTAGTGCCACATCTTTACCGGACATGGAGAAGACATAATACCAAAAGAAAATTCCCTTTAAACATGACAGCATTATCCCTTGGACCAAGATTTCTTCTTAGTTTTTGGAAAAATTTGTATTCTCTCTAAAAACTGGGGAAAGATGATAACCATATTTCATATACTTGAAGAGATTTCTACAAAAGGGAGTACAGATGTGATCAGAATGACAAATGGACTTAACACCCCCCACAACTCCCTGTTTGTATATGACAGTTGTTCTTACTGAGAATGTGGGCTAAATTCTAACTAAAACTCATAAACTGCCTTACTTGGAGGACTGAAGGCTGGGTATGTGTGTATGAGAAGCTTTGTGGGAACATGATGTTGAAGGACAAATTTGAATCTTACCTGCATCTCTGGAACAGACATCAGATATTGGAGACCATACCAAACAGGATTCTTGCTATGTACACTAGATACAGACAACTGCACCTATCAAAGATAAACAGCATTTTGTTTGTGGTAGTTCTAGGCTGTCATGTCTTACCCAGGGAAGAATTTTAGAGCAAAAAGCAAAGGCTCCCTGTTTGTAGTGCCTTTGGGTCTCATTCATTCTCACATTGCTGTATCTCTGAATTGATGAGGTTCAAACAGTAAAGTAACCATTCTCACTTTTCTTAACCCATATAATGGGTTATAGAACATCTTAATACATGAGATTACTTAATAGACAAGGATAAAGATAAACGACAGAAAAGAATAAGCAAACAAGGTAAAATTACGAGATACGTAACAATAAGGGGACTACCATGTGGAAGAATAGATTCTTTCCTATGGGATAGAATTATTTCAAGGAATAAGAAGGCATTTTAGACAACAGCTAACTGTTTTTGAAAACATGATTGGAAAGGACATTTCACCAAGAAACTTCCAGTACATTTCAAGTGATGAGCTAGAATCCTGAAATAGGAAAGACTTCATAGAGACAGAAAAATGATGTTAAATTAAAATAATAATAATTCGAAATAAAGGCAATGAATGACAGTTGCACAAATTTAAAAAGAAGTGGAATATGTGTCTCAAAATTTCTATTGGAAATCAGAAAACTTATTTAGTTATTCATTCAAAGAGAATAAATTCTGTATAATAATAATTGGAAATAAAATAAAGCTAAAAAATAGGAAGTTTTAAATAAGACAGAAGACTGGGCCCCTGGGTGGCTCAGTTGGTTAAGCGGACTGCCTTCAGCTCAGGTCATGATCCTGGAGTCCCGGGATCGAGTCCCACATCGGGCTCCCTGCTCAGTGGGGAGTCTGCTTCTCCCTCTGACCCTCCCCCCTCTCATGCTCTCTCTCTCTCTCTCTCTCAAATAAATAAATAAATAAATAATCTTTATAAATAAATAAATAAATAAATAAGACAGAAGATTAAATCTATTAGTTATGACTATACAAGAATCAGGTAAAATTACCTATGAAAGACAAAGATTTCCAGATTAGATTACAAAGTAAAATAAGTATATGGTATTTATTAGAGACAAAGTGGAATAATAAGTTTAAAAATGAACTTTAAACAAATCTTTTTCATTTTTTTATATTTTTGTAAAGAGTTTTATTTATTTATTTGACAGAGAGTGAGCACAAGCAGGGAGAGGGGCAGCCAGAGGGAGAGGGAGAAGCAGGCTCCCCACTGAGTAGAGAGCCCGACATGGGGCTCAATCCCAGGACCTTCGGATCATGACCTGAGCAGAAGCCAGACGCTTGACCAACTGAGCCACCCAGGCGCCCCTAAACAAATCTTTTTAAAAATGTTTTATTTATTTATTTATTTATTTATTTGGGAGAGAGACAGAGACAGAGACAGAGAAAGGGAGCATGGGAAGAGCAGAGAGAGGACAAGCAGAATCCATGCTGAAAACAGAGCCTGATGTGGGGCTCCATCCCAGGACCCGAATATCACGACCTGCACTGAATGAATACTAGAGTCAGACACTTAACCCACTGAGTCACCCAGGTGCCCCAACAAATCTTTTTAAAAAATTCCCTTATGTAAGTCAGTATTAATATTTAATATCAAATAAAGAATAATTTAGGAAAAGTAAATAAAATGAGGTGCCTTCCAAGTTTAATAAAGAAAAAAATGCATGAGAGCTATAACAAATTATAAAGCAGTAGTGCAAAACAGATAATAGAAAGAAACTTTAACCAAAGCAAGTGTAATGGAGAACTCTAGTTCACAATTTATCAATTCTTGACAGATTAAAGAAGAGTACAGAGAATTTGAATTATATAATTACTAAAAGACATTTAATATATGTATTAAATTTGGTGTGCTATACACCTAGAAGAAACATTTTTTTTCAAAATCCACAAAACATTTTCAAAAATTGATACCAATTCAAATGTAGAAATAATATATCACAGTTTCTGACACTGTGATAAAGCTGGATAATAACACAATTTTAAATGATCAAAACAAAACAGCAAATACTGGTAATATGCTGTATATATGTATAAATGTATATCAATTCATATATATATATGTGTATATATATATATATACACATATATATATATATCAGTATCTGAAATAACTCAAAGAGAATCTCAAAGGTACAATTGCAGATTACAGAGAGTCTCCAACTTACAATGGTTCAACTTATGGTCTTTGATTTTATGATGGTGCAAAAGCAATTTGCATTCAGTAGAAACTGTAATTTGGATTTTCAATTTTGGTCTTTTCCCAGGCTAGCAATATGCATCTCATGATGCTGGCTGTGGCAGCGAGCCTCGGGTCCCAGTCAGCTACGTGATCATGAGGGTCAACAACCTATGTACTTACAACTACTCTGTACCCATATAACTGTTCTGTTGTTCATTTTCAATACAGTATTAAATAAATTACATGAGATATTGAACACTTTAAAACAGGCTTTGTTCTAGATAATTCTGCTCAACTGTAGGCCAGTGTGAAAAGATTATGTTCAAGATAGGTTAGGCTAAGTTATGATGTTTGGTAGATTAGGTGTCTTAAATGCATTTTTGGTTTAGGATATTTTCAACTTATGATGACTTTATTGAGACCCATTGTAAATTGAGGAAGATCTGAGCTTAGAAATAATGACAAAGAGAAACATATCAAAACATATAGAGCTGTACTGAAAGAATAAGAATGAAAATTCAATTTAATAAGCTTAAGTCCAAACCAACACAACGTTTTATTTAAAATATGAACCGGAGTTTCATGCCTCTGCAGCGTGTTACAAAGGAAGGAATGTAATGCAACTTTGGAGTGTAAGAAAGGAATGCAAAGAACTTTGAATGTGGTTGATTGTGTATGAAACCAATCAAAAGCGAGTAGATCATAAGTCTATTCATTTTTTAAAATGTTTTCATTACTATGGAAACCAGGGGAATGACCTAAGATTTCTTTTACTTTTGAACATTAAAATGATCAACTGTTTTTCTCATACTGTCTTGCTGTTAGGTGTGGCCAGTACCTAACAGTTCTACCTATTGCAATGGGAGCAGAAGTGATAAGTGCTAATCATACGCCTGGCCCATGAAACTATCTAGGGGCTTCCTCAATTCGCTTTTCCCTTCCTCCTCTGTATATAAAGTTTGATAAGAACTGAAATAATGACTTGTGCAGCCACACCATAGAAGGAATTGGGCCCCTGCATAAAGCTCATAAGACAACCACTCTGCAGACTTCTATACCCAATTCAACTCCAAATACCTTCTACAGTTGGGCTAGTATGTATTTAGAACTGTATTTGTCACAGGTCCTTGGTATACCCTAAATAACGAACAAGAAACAAAATATTATATTAAGCAATAAAATACAGATAAAATCATTTCTGTATTTAGGAATACAGAATTTGACATTCTAAATTAAATACCACTACATTAAATAAAGCACCAAGTAAAAGAATCATATGCAATGAGCAAGTGGAGTTTATTCTAGAGTTTTATTTGTAACATATATGTAAATGTTTAATAGATAACTCCTCTTATTTTTGTGACAGGCATCTTAAACTAATCAGGTTTATAACTAAACCCTTTTTTTTCCTCTCAAATCTGCTCCTCCTTCAAGTTTTCTCCTTCTTTGTAGGTTTGCTGCCATTTTATCAATTACTCGAGCAAAAATGTTGGTTTCATCTTTGACTCTAGTTTTCTCACATCTCGCATTGTCAATAGGTGATGTTCTGTTCTACTCGCAAAATTCTTCTGGATTCTGACCATTTCTTACAACTTCTCAGTCACCACTCTGTTCCAACATACTCCCATATCTCACCTGTATTACTTTTTATTAACTAGCCCTCATGATTCATCCCTTGCCTCTGGGAGCATGTTCAGTAGTCAGAATAATCTTCTAAATATAGGTGAGACTGTCATTCATCAGTTCAACGGTTCCTCGTCTTATACAGAATAAAAGGAAACATCCTCTAGTGCTTGCAAGGACCAATGGGATCTGGACCACTATTCCATTCTGTCTTTTGGACTTGTTCCCCTGCCTCTCTCCCTTGATTGAGCAGGCTCTAGTAATTGCTCTCATTGCTGTTTCACTAATAAGCCAACCACACTCCTTGTTTAGGACATTTGAATTCACTTCCCTGTCTTGAATGTTCTTGTAACCTATAGCCACATTTCTTACTCCTTCCTTTATTCCTAACTCCAGTCACCCTGAATAAAATAGCTACGTTTTTCTTTATATACCTCTTATTATGCTTTTTTTTTTCCTCCATAGGAATTATCAGTACCTGACATTTCCTACTTACTTAGATGTCTTCTTCATCACTACGGGGTAAGCTCCAGGAAGCAAAGGACTTTAGTTTCTTTAGTTGAGTAAATGAATGAGGAGAAAGACTGTTTAACATTAGTGATCTATTAACATAATTTGTCAAAACAATAGATAGAAGATCAAAGGAGAAAAATCTTATGGGATGAAAACTGGAAAGATACTAGACAGAATTAATTTCAGTATTAACAAAGACTGTATCAGAATTCTTCTTTAATATGATAATGAACATCAATCTTAAAAACTAATGTATTAAGGAGTACTGAAACAGAAAAAGAATTCACTTTAAATTTCAGAAACTAGCTAAAAATGTCCTACTTAACACTAAATTTAACATTTGTCTGAAAGTTATATAACCAATGCAATATGGGTCAAGAACATAAATAAGACACAACTCACTATTTTTACATATGTTAAACTAGGAAAATCCAAAAGTATTAACTGAAAATATATTAGATATTTTGGGAGAGCAATTGGAAAGATCTTTGCTTTCTTCCTTTTTTCTGTTGACCAGGATTTTGTCACCATAACTCTAAACTGCTCATCAGAGTCTCAGATGTGATTCACAGTTCCAGTTAAATGGCTGCAACAATTTCAGACCTCACAACTAAAGACAGAAAGTGTCTATTCAGGTAGCTTCCAGAAGTATCCTGCAAATGTTGCTTCATCAGCATTCAGTGGGTCAGTAGAGGGTTTCTGGACAAATCCTAATATCAGAGTGAATGGGATGTGCTCATTGGTTTAAACAATTTGTGGGGTCCACTAGTAGAACTGAAACGACATGTGCTGTGTTGAAAAAAGGTTGAACACTCCAAAATCAAACTACTTTTTTTTTACAAGAGTGATATTAATGAGGTTATGAAAATTGGTGATGTATACTATATATTTAATAATTGCCTTTAAGGACAAAATTATAGTCTCCCCTCCACAAACACACCAGAACAGGGGGATTATTCAATTTTATTCCCACAGCCCAGGGGATAGCTGGTTTCTGAGCTTGTATGTTTCCTTAATGAATAGTTTTCATCAAATATGTGAAATATTTTTGTCTTAAAATTTGTCTTAAATAACATTAATTTCCTTGACAATGTTAGTTCTGGTGAATAAATATTAGAGATTGTTATAACAAAAATAAAGAAAAAAACTATGTAAATCCATACTGAATATGAAGTATAAGAAAGGCAAAAATTAGCAATTTCCAGGCCAAATATAATAAATGGCTTTCAATTAAATTTTATAAGGACAAAACAATATTTAATATCCAAAGATTTGTTTTAGAACTCTGCATTTCTTCAGGTTATATCAAAGAAAAATAATATCTTTATATTGTAAAAATGGGAAACACAAGGCAATGCATTCAATACCAGTGGCTTACCTGAACATGGTATTATGGTATCATGGAATAATGAAATTCTCCCAGGTTGCATTCTCCTTCATTAAGAAAGTTAATAGAAATTCATATGTAAAAAAAGTAAATACAGGACTATGATATTAATTTAGACTGTGACAGAAGTAATGTTCTTAATTATTTTTTCTTTGAAATAGTCTATAAATAATACATTCATTATTTAATATTCAAATTTATATTAATATCTGGATATAATGTTCATTTTAAATTTACAAACTACAGTAAACTGGTCAAAATATCCCCCATCTGAATTAAACTTACTACTGAACTAAAACTGTATTTTACTTAATTTGAATATATGTGATGCAATCAGCACTGACTATTATGATTATTCTTAATACCACCACCACAACCATCACATTTTTACTTTTTTTACTATTACCAGTACTACTATTACTGTAGTATTTATTGCTTTTGATGCCACTATAAAACCGTGGTTATTCACTAAAGAATTCAGACTTTTTCTTAGTTTTGTAGTGATTTCTCTCAAGCTTCTCATCCCATCATTCATCCTTTTACGTGGTAGAGGGTGCAGAGGAAAAAGCAGTTAGGAACACACAAATCTTGGCGTTAATGGCTAGATAGCTTTGTTTTATTTATTTATTTATTTATTACTTTTTCAATATTTTTTATTTAAATTCAATTAGCCAACATATAATACATCATTAGTTTTTGATGCAGTGTTCAATGATTCATTAGTTGCATATAACACCCAGAGCCCACCACATTGTGTGCCCTCCTTAATGCCCATCACCCAGTTACCCCATCCCTCCACCCACCTCCCCTCCAGCAACCCTCAGGTTGTTTCCCAGAGTCGAGAGTCTCCCATGGTTTGTCTCCCTCCCTGATTTCTTGCCATTCAGTTTTCCCTCCCTTCCTTTATGATCCTCCGTGCTATTCCTTATGTTCCACAAATAAGTGAAACCATATGATAATTGTCTCTCTCTGCTGGACTTTTTTCACTGAGCATGATCTCCTCCAGTCCCATCCATGTCAATGCAAATCATGGCTATTCATCCTTTCTCATGGCTGAGTAATACTCCATTGTATATATGGACCACATCTTCTTTATCCATTCATCTGTCAAAGGACATCTCAGCTCTTTCCACAGTTTGGCTATTGTGGACACTGCTGGCGTGAATATCAGGGTGTGTGTGCCCCTTCTTTTCACTACATCTGTATCTTTGGGGTAAATACCCAGTAGTGCAATTGCTGGGTCGTAGGGTAGCTCTATTTTTAACGTCTTGAGGAACCTCCGTACTGTTTTCCAGAGGGGTTGCACCAGCTTGTATTCCCACCAACAGTGTAGGAGGGTTCCCCTTTCTCCACATCCTAACCAACATTTGTTGTTCCCTGTCTTGTTAATTTTAGCCATTCTGACTGGTGGAAGGTGGTATCTCATTATCATTTTGATTTGTATTTCCCTGATGGCAAGTGATGTAGAATATTTTTTCATGTGTCTGTTGGATAGCTTTGTTTTTTTTTATTTTTTATTGTTATGTTAATCACCATACATTACATCATTAGTTTTTGATGTAGTGTTCCATGATTCATTGTTTGTGCATAACACCCAGTGCTCCACGCAGAATGTGCCCTCTTTAATACCCATCACCACGCTAACTCATCCCCCCACCCCGTCCCCTCTAGAACCCTCAGTTTGTTTTTCAGAGTCCATCGTCTCTCATGGTTCGTCTCCCCCTCTGATTCCCCCCCTCATTCTTCCCCTCTTGCTATCTTTTTTTTTTTCTTAACATATATTGCATTATTTGTTTCAGAGGTACGAATTGTGTTGGATAGCTTTCTTTTAGTAATAAATTCTCTCTGAGTCTCAGTTTATTCCCACATAAAATGTGAAAACTATGTATCTTTTAATTTGGTGAAAAAATAGTAGGATAATGTATATGAAATATTTGTATCTAAGAAATGATAAAAATGATAATGTATATATTATGCTTGAGGATCAAGAAATACTAACTCATTTTTTTTCTTACCCAAGCAGTGACCCTCATCTTACTGTGCCTTTTTAAAGATATTCTTGATATGGTGAGTTTTCTTATTCTTTCATAATTTTATGTTTATCATAATATTGTACATTTGGGTATTCTCTGGGTCCATTATATTTTTCTTGGAGAAAATAATCTGAATAATAGCTGATGTAATATATATTCATTAATGACAGGACATTTTGCAACAATTCAAAGTTATAATGAATTTAGCATTTGTGCTCTTGTTATATATAAAGTCTTTCTTTAAATAAAAATCACTGTTAGTGTTCTCCAGAAAAATATGCTGAAATATTTTAGTGAATTGTTATTGGCTTCATGACACTAGCCAGATTTTGAAGTTTATCTTCCTAGACTCCTAATTCTTTAAGGATAATTTACTAAGCAAATTAGTAGTACCATAGTAAAGAGGTCATATATGTAACAATTTTCTTTTTCTGTCTGCACAAAACAACTAATAAAAAAATAATTTAGTTTGAAAAAAATAAGCAATGTGGGCTGTATATTATATATAGCTAAAATATTGGATACATTAATATCATAGCCATAATTAATAGTATTCTTCAAATAAAAACTATCATATGCCCTATTTAATTCAATTATAAGACTAAGACCATCTAGTACAATTTTCAAGTCAAGATAATACTAAAAAGGGGCGCCTGGGTGGCTCAGTTGTTAAGCGTCTGCCTTCAGCTCCGATTGTGATCCTGGGATCGAGCCCCGCATCTGGCTCCCTGCTCAGCTGGAAGCCTGCTTCTCCCTCTCCCACTCCCCCTGCTTGTGTTCCCTCTCTGGCTGTGTCTCTCTTGACAAATAAAAAAATAAAATCTTAAAAAAAATAAAGGGAATACTAAAAAGGCAGTAAGTTGTATGTGGCACAAATGATTAAAATGAATCATTCCATAATTTCTTTTGGTTATAATAAGTTGATCTCTCTCTGGACAGCTTTCCACACCAAGTTATTTCAGGAATTGCTAGGCTGTGTAGGTTCATAAATTTTTATTGTAACACTGAAGGTTTTTTTTTTTTTAATCTCTTTATCCTGAATCTAGTATCAATGTATTAAATGAATACTCAATAAATACTGTCTGATTGACTGGGAACACCTGAAATAGTTGCTTTATTTGGATGCAAATATAATAAGTGACTTTTAATGGAACAGAATGAGTAGCTTCATGCTAAGTAGAATATGAACTTTCTTTTTGGCAGTATAAATTGATTCTGAAATTCAATAATGTTTGGACTTTTATTTTTTGCCTGAAGTTTCCTATTAAACTTTTGTCCTAGAATAACTCTTCTTCTGATCAGTTTTTCCACAATCTAGTGAAATATATAAAACACTTAACAATATTTGTAAAAATGTTCTTTTAAGTAAAACACAAATGAAAAATTGATAGTGTTAAATGCCATTATTTCCAACCTCAAAGGGATTCCAAATCGATATGTCAAATTAAGTCAAATTACACATTTATCTCTAAGTATGGCACTGTCCACATTTTTATTGTCTTAATAGACTCATTTTTTATTTTTTATTTTTTTTGGCTGAGTCTACTATTTCCTTAGTTCTGACACATAGTAACCTGTTCTCCACAATTCTCTGCTTGAGAGAATCATCTGCTGACTCTTTGAGTTTAAGTGTTTTTCTAAGTGTGTAAAAAAAGTGCCTTTATTAATTGTTTGTTCCATAGTCATGTTTGCACAATTTTGTATAAAAGAAGTATAGAAAGACATAAATACAAATTGACTTATTATGCTCAAAGTTGTGGTATTAATGCTAACAATACTAAGTGATAAATTGGGAGAAGCTATTTGACACAACATGAATTAATACTGGAATATATAGAGATACTCTTGCAAATAACAGAAATGCAATAGCATTTAGGAATTGGAAATGCAGGAGTGCCTGGGTGGCTCAGACGGTTAAGCATCTGATCCTTGATTTTAGCTCAGGTCATGACCTCAAGGTTGTGAGATCGAGCCCCATGTAGGGCTATGTGTTGGGTGTGGAGATTCCCTCTTTTCCCCTCCTTCTGCCCCTAACCCCTTCTCTCCTTCTCTGAAAAAAAAAAGGACGAATAGGAAATGCAATAGTAAAATAGAAGAGTATTAATATGAAACCAACTGAATGAGAAACCTGAATGGCTAATAAGTGTACAAGAGGATATTCCATTTACTATTAATGTAACAATTAAAAATTAAAACAATAATAACATTATACTGATAAAATCATCATTTTTTTAAATCCAATACTACCAAATTTGGTGATGTTTGGAACCAATTAGCCTCATAAACTGCTGGCAGATATGTATATTGATATGGATTTTTTGTAGAAAATTTGGTAATCTTTAGTTAAAATATGTATTTGTATACCCAATGACTAAGAAACCTTCCGTGTGTTCTTCAGAAATGCCTGAGGGAAAAAAAAGTGAAGAAGTGAACCAATGCAGCATTGGTTTTGATAGCAAGGCACTAGATTAGAGGTAGCATAGATGTCTATATATAAGAGAATTGATAAATGTTGTAAATGCATGCTTTCTATATAGCAAAATTGTTCCTTAAAATCATATTACAGGATTTATTTATGTAGAATTCCCTCAAAATACAAATTTATAGAAACAGATTAATGGTTCTAAGGGCTAGGGATAGAAATGGGGAGTGATTATAAATGGGCACAAGTTTAGAAACATTCTAAAATTAAATTGTGATGATGTTTGTACAACTCTATAAATATACTAAAATTCATTGAAATGCACACTGAAAATAGGTAAATTTTATGGCATGTAAATTATATCTCAATAGGGCTGGTAATTTATGAAATAACAAAGACAAATTATAACATAATACTATTTATCTTTGCAAATACATACAAAAGCAAATATATACAAGAGCCAAAGAAACCAACTACTTTAAGTGGATTTTTATAAAGAGAATGCAAATACAGAATTGGGGTGTGACTCCATAGGACAATACATGTATGACAGTAAATAAGCCTTGTATGTACAAATGTGTGCCTTAACTTGACAATGATTAACTCATTGTCTCTGGGAAAAAAATAAAATAAAGCAATATAAATCGAATATGGTACTTGATGAAAGTCCAGGAGAGGATAACTTTTTATTAACATAGAGTTTGGAGAATCCAAAGTGCTGTGCTGTTTATTACAATTCCCAGGAAGATTTGGAGGTATTCAGTGTAGATCAGAATAGCACAATGAACAAGGAGACTAAACTGGGCAAGGGGTGGGATTTTGTGTGAAAAATATACATTCTTCCTTGTTGTTATCATAATTATGTTCTCTTTTATATTTATCAAAAAGACAGGAGTCGGAAGTATTCATCTATTTAAATGACATATCTTTCTTTTTTAAAATATCTCAGAAAATGGCTTTTAACCATGAAGCTCATAGAGATCATTGCTTTTTAAAAATACATTATGATAGGAAATTGAATTTAAACCTTAGTCTATAAGATATGCTTGGTATAGAAAATTAAATTTGTGGATGTTATGATAATTATTCTACATTCTATAAAGAAGATTCACATGTTTCAATTGTTAACTCCTCCTCTATACACTGCATAGGTCCTCTCCCTTTTTTCTTGTTTTTTTTTTTTTCTTTTTTTTCTTTTTCCCTAGATAAAGCACCTGAATCTTTGGCTTAGCATCTCTGTGTAATTCTGCTAATAATAAAATATATCTCCAATAGATTCTCATACAAACATATGCAAGTCTCTTTCTTCTATAATCATCATCTATTAGAAAGAATTTGGCAGACAATATATACTTATAAAGTACAGATTCATTGATTTGCTCACTTTTTTATTAGATCAGATTGCCTTTTAATTGTAGCTAAGAGAATTTCCAGCAAAGAGATTGGGAATAAGTAGTTAAGCATGACAGTAGTCTGTCACCCATCAAAACCTATAGCCTCCTTACTTGTAAATGAGGACATGACTACCTCTGCTGCCTTCTAAACTTTTGGAAAAATTTAGGAACAAATGAGTTTATGTGAAAAAAACATTTGAAGATCTTCCCCTAATTGAAAAAGTATGATAGTCTAGATGGACAAATCATTTTCCTTATATGCTCTTGCATAATATCTAAGGATAATCACGGTTACTGTTATGACTATAACAGTCATAAATAGAATTAAGTCAGTGCTTATTATGTTGACTTGTTATGCTTATTATAATGCAGTTTATTCTGTAACTACCTACATTGTACATGGATCCAAAATCTTTTTCTGTAAAAATCCAAAAGGAAGCTGGAATTCACAATGAAAAACAAAGTTTGGGTCCTAATAAATCTTCGTTAATAAACATTCAGATAAGTAAGAAAGATGAAATCTACTTAAGGAGGAAAAAAATCTGAAAGCAGTTTATTAATGGTATTGACCTGGTTCTTTTGGAAGATACATATTCAATTAGAAAAAAAACAAAACAAAGTAAAATATCTCATTTGTGGAGAACTTAATGATATGCAATTCAGCTCTTAAATCTAGATTTTATTCCAAACTGAAAAGATTTTATTCCCATTATTATTTTGCTATAAAATATTTATGAGAAACCCAAAAAGTTTAACTGCTATGTTTGAATTTTCCATTTTTCTTAAATTCAAGAAAAGAAAGTAATATGTAATAGACAAAATAATCCTGATTATGTTGTATATAACTATGTAACTAAAATAATTGTGACCATTTTTGTTTTTCCAATTTGATAGCCTCACTTAGATTCAAATACTATTTTGCTTATTTTTAACATTCTTGCTGAAATGATTCACAAATATAGTTCCAAAAAGTAATATTTTCTTTGGTTAACGAGTAATTTTTATTCTATATTTTTGTTTCAATGGTACTTTTTCCAAAACTGTTATGGAAGTACATAACTTTGTTAAAACCAACATTAACTTCAAAATTTAGATAACATAAATTTTAAAGTTTTTAATTTCTTGAAATACCCAAAAGATTTAGATAGAAAAATAAAGCCTTTTTTTATATTGTGTGATTTTTTTGTTATAATTAATGTTTATAAATTCAATGACCCTTCACTCCCCCAAAAAGTTGTTTTATATATATATTTTTAATCAAAGGTTTCATGTGTCTGATAGTAGTATAGCTCATTTTTCTTTTTTTCCTTTCTTACCCTCACTAATGAAACTGGTAATAGCTTTGGACCCCATGCCATTTTGTCATGTAGTTACAACTTGTCCTTTTATAAAAGAAAATTAAAAACTGCTGAGTTGTTATAGATACTAATGGCTGTCAGAAAAGTATCATAAAAGGCTCTTTCTGGAGCATTGCTAAGCTTTTATGTCATTATTCATGAATGACTAATGCATTCAAAGGAGAAGAGTGCTGATCTCCTAGGCTAGGATGATGGACAGTGGAGAGGGAAAGAGTGGCTGACAGAAAGCTTTTTGTCATATGTGAAGATCTAATAACAGGCTTGTCCTCATTGAGATATTTCAGCTGAACTCAGAAAAAGAAACTTTTATTACATGTGAGGTTATCATTCATGGTATCTCAAATCACCAAGGACAAATCTACTGGATACTTTTGGATAACTGAGTACATTAAAGTACATTAACAATCCCAAACTTCAAAAAGTAATAAATAGTAATGCCATGAAACTACACTTTTTATTTTGTTTTGCTGGGTAAACAAGTCTGTTTCTGGGGCTAAAAACACACATCCTCCCCCACACTCAGTCCGTGTCTCATCCCAGGCCTATAGCACTGAACTTGAGAGACCCAGGACCTCCCTCTCTGAGTTGTATATGTGTATGTGTATGGTGGGACTCCTGGGGTAACATCTGGAGGCATTCCTCTTGAGTGCTCTGTCACAACCTCCAGAGATGCGCAGTCTCAGGCAAGGTGGTAGCATGGTCAGAGTTTGAGAATCAAAACAGGGCTGATAGGCAAACTGCAGGTGTTGGAGGGCAAAGAGGGCAGCATCATGAATGAGGGCAGAGAGGCTGCTTAGTGGTAGATGCATAGGACCTGTGCCCAGCCTCAAGCTGGGGGGCCACGGGGATGTGGCAGGTGGCCATGTACACCTTGATCTTGATCTCTCAGAAGTCAAGGAAAATATTCTTCAGGCAGTGTCCACGAAGGAGACGGTGTCCAGGTGCAGAATGGAGGCTATGCAGAGGTAGGCCCAGGGCCATCAGTGTGGACTGAATTAAGTAATGCCATGAAACTACACTTTTAAGATTTCCTTTCTCCTACCAGATCACATATATATATATATATATATATATATATATATATATATATATATATATATATATATATATATATTACTCAAGCTGTGGGCAGTAAAAAGAATCATAAATAAGGCCTCTCCATTTGTTGTTCTTTGACTATAAGCAATGGAAACAAGCTCTAGGCTAATAAAACATAACATGAATTTACTAGAAGGATATGGAGTAGCTTTCAGAATCCTAGGAAAGTTTGGAGATTAAGGACAGGAGCCAAAGAAGTTTCTGGAATTGTGGTGAGAGAAACTAAGGGGCCATCTTCTTGGAATAATAACATTAGTAAGAATCAGCTCCCAATATTTTTTGCTTTAAATGTTTTTCAGTTCAAAATTTGAATCTGAAGAGAGAGAGCCATGTGACTATCAGAGGAGAGTATGTACGTGAAACCTTATTTGTGAGGTTTCACGCAAAGGCTAAGACATGTAATTTCTCAAGGAAATATTGAGAATTACAAAAGGGAGGGGGAGATAAATGCTGGGAAGATAAAAAGAAAGTCATGAACTATACCTGGACTCTTCAAATCTATGTGTGTGTGTGTGTGTGTGTGTGTGTGTGCAATAATTATGAACGTACACTATTTACATAGTGCCCTAAGCTTCGTGCCTCATGGTGAGACTGATTAGAATCTGGCCCTTAGAGAACATCTGTCAAGTCTTTGATCTCGCAGCACCTTAATATCATGTAGAAATACACTAATTTACTAGGACACAGTGTGTACTTTTAAGATTCAGATGATCTACCAATACACTAGGCCCAGGCACATCATTGCTAAACTAAGATGAGTGTGGAAACTGGACACAAATTACTTACCAGGTAAATGCTTCATGAATTTTTGCCATGACTGGTTTGGCTTAGGGACACAGTTAAATTATAGTAAGATTATACAAGAAAGCACTTTTGTTCATTGGGACTAAAATTGTAGTCCTAGATTCTTTAAAATAATTTAAAAATTTGTTTCATAATTAGAGAATTAACTTTAGCTTAATTTTTTCAGAGATTTGTGATTTGCATAGGGAATTTGATTCTGCAAACAGTGTTGTCTAAAATGGCAATAAACAGAGTCCATAAAATAACCACGCGGTAAGCCTGTTGGATGTATCAATTACAAATTATTTATTTGAGGAGCCAAGAATAGAGATGTGTAAGTGGAGAGTAAGTTGAGGAAGTTTAAAAGCTTTTGACAGCCTGGTGGAGCAGGGATCATAAAGAAGAAGGTATAGAAGGGCAAGTCTATGTATTAAAGGAGCTTAGTCAGCCCCCTGGATCTTCATGGTTCCTAGACTGTCATGCAAGAGCATCCAAAATCTCCCCAGCACCCAGATGGTGCTCAGAAGTAAGCGGACAGATCATCCTTCAGGCCAGAGGAGAAATCACTCTGATGGAGGGATGTGACATGGACTTGTTGCCCTGGAGAACACTAGCATCAGGAAACCAGGCAGAGCCAACTCAGGGCATTCAGACCAACAGAGGCAGACACATAGCGTATGTAGGATGTCTTGAGCAAAATGAAAAAGTAGGCACCTCCTTCCCACTGCTGCCAAAGTGGCATTTACATAAGTTCCTGTTAAATTAACTAAACAAGGAGGTCATTAGATTGACACGACTCTAATGCCCTGGCAGCCTACATGAGCAAACCAAAATCTAAGGTTACAAAATTAAAATGTTAAAGACAACCCATCACAAATAACCATCTAGGCATTAAGCTGTAGCAAATCTTTTCTTTCTTCTTTCTTTCTTTTTCTTTCTTTCTTTCTTTCTTTCTTTTCTTTCTTTCTTTCTGTATTTATTTGCTTCTGTCCTTTCTCTTAAGTCTTTCCCTTGGCTCATGTTCCAGAGTGCTCCTAACCACATCTGTTTTGGGCCTCCCCCATTCCAGTCAATTTTTGGTCAAATGAACTCCTAAAATGTTAACAAAAAAATATTGAGTCGGTATCATGTTCCAAGAAGCATTCTAAAAACAGGGGATATATTTGGTGGTATATGTGTGGGAGGGGAGACTCAATCTTTATGAGCTTTTATTCTACTGCAGAGGACACAAAGTAAATATACCCATGAATATATTATATAATCCCAGCTAGTGGAATGTATTATAAAGAAAAAAGGAAGGGAAGGAGATAGAGAAAAATGGGATTAGAGGTGAGACAGATATTTTAGATGGAGTGATTAGGCAGAGCATCTCTAATTGTCATCTGAATAGAGATTACAGTAGAGACCAGAAAAGCAGTTAAATCACAAAGTTATTATCTAACCTGAAAGAGTTGGTCAATTAACATCTGATATGGCTTTTTTATTATTTAAACATTCTATACCAGATTTCCGTTGGCTTATTTCTTTTCTTATCCTGCGGCTTTTTACCCACTAATGTATTTAACTATGATAAATATGATCAAAAATGGTGTGCAAATTTCTGTCTGGTATCCTGGTCACCCTACCAAACTTCAGACTTCTGTATTCAACTGCCTGATGTATTCCAGAGTCATCCATTAGTGTTCCAGAGACATCCATTATACATTCTGTTGATGTTGAAATAGATTATTTCCAGGATCCTTCTCATATTTCTCTATTAACTCAGTAACCAAATATAGAAACCTGCAGTCATCCTTGACTGCTTTTTTTTTCATGGAGCCATAATCTTTGTTTATTTTGTCTCAAATATAAAAGGCAACTTCTATCCATTCTTACTACTCTAAACCTTTATAAACTCTTACTTGAACTTTTGTAGCAGTTTCCAGAATGATTCCTAGGCTTCAATCAAACATCCTCAAGTGCTGTCCTCATTGAAGATAATTATTTTTAAGATTTTGTTATTCTCCTTCTTACAACCATTCAAATGGTTTCTTAATAAAGTGAAAGCTCCTGGTACGACATTATCATATAATCAAGCCTAAATTTTAGCATGCTCTTGTGACTCAGTCTAATAGATACTTAGTTTTTCAGAATTCACCTTAAACTCTCAAGAAGAGCTTTTAGTGAAAGCTACCATGCCTTAAAACTTTCTCTTTGGATTCTATGATGCCATATTTAGCAGACACTTGTAGACACCATACCCAGATTCCCTCTGATGGCTTTATCATTTTTGTGCACCACCCCTTCCTTTTTGTTATCCTTGCTTCTAACTTCCTGCACCTGCTTGCATGTTAAGGCCTGTCCACAGGCAACTGCAGCCCATTTGCAGAGAACAGGAGTACCTGGGGGTCAATAACTTCATGGAGCAGACTTTGGCAATACCCTCTGGGAGTATAAAAGTCCAGCTCTTTTGCACTGAGTAGGGAAGAATTCTGAGTAGCAGTTCTTCCTTCAGCTCCTTCCAAAGGAACCAGGCTATAGCTGAGACTTGGCCTGAAATTGCATACATGTTTGGCTTCTTCCTTCCTCCCTCACTAATTTCTCCAGGAGCACTCGTCTAATAAATCACTAGAACATGAACCATTATGTCTTGGTCTGCTTCTGAAGACATAACTTGAGATACTCCCTCTCCTAATTTCCCCCCTCCCTTCTGGTTCCTCTTCATCACTCTCTATTGTCAGCTTTTCCTTCTCCATCCAATGTATAAATGCTTGAGTTCCTCAACACTCAGTCTCAGATGCTTTTCTTATTGCACTCTATACTTCGTCTGGGGGCAATTTCATCTATCCTTATGGCTATTGTTACAATCAGTATTTTCCCCCGCTCATCTGGACTTTCCCCTGAGTTTTAGACAATATTATTTAATGCTCTCCTCAACATTCCCACTTGGTTGTCTCACAAGGAACTCAAACTCAATACATCTCAGAATGAAATCATAATCTATCTCAGCCTCTATTCCATACATCAGGTGATTGATCATATTGTTGAAGAAAATCAACCAGAGAATTGTTAGCATAAGAATCTGTTAAAAAGTAATAGGTATGAGAAGTCTCCAAAGGAATGTTCAAACTTGAGGGACTAGGGTAGAAAGTTTTATTGGGCTACTTTCAGGAATAAATAAACTTTTCATATGGTTTAACAGCCACTGGACAACCTGGTTTGTATCAATAGGGATGGAAAAGAACAGAGTCAAGATAATGTTATATGTTAGAGGATGTGGGGAGGAATAGCTGAAAGAAAATTCTCAGTCCTTCAGAGTCTCTCACGTCATACTTCTAAGGCCACGTGACTTCCCTCCATCTCATTTGCCGCATCCTGAAAATACTATCTTTCTCCTAAATTACTCTAACAACCTTCAAAATGATCTCTATATACTCTGACCCTTCAGATCTAGCTTATAATGTTTTGATCTAGCTTATAATGTTTTGTTAAATATTTAGTAATTATAAGAGATTATAAAAGGCTATAGAATGTGTAAAGCTAAAATACCAAAATATTCTTCTATTCGTCAGCCAGTGTGTGAAGCCCCCATGGGCGTTTTCCTGATCCCACTCAATTTTGTTTTCACTCAGACATGACCATTATTGTGACTTTTAGTTTTAACATTTAGTGCTTTACTGTCCTTAAAATTTCATTATTTATGCATTTCTAAAATATATTGTTGATGTTTCCTTAAAATTTCATTATTTATGCATTTCTAAAATATATTGTTGATGTTTCCTGTGTCTCAAGTGTTTACTTATAAAATAATACTGTAAGTATTCTTCTTTGAATTGCCTTTTTCACTCAAAATTATATTCCTGATGTTCATGCATGCTATGCAAAACTGTTGTTTTTAAATTTTCTCTACTGTGTAATATTCCATTGTATATAAATATAATACAACTTATTTATCCAGTCTAATGTTGGCAGATTTGGGGAGTTTTATCCCTTTATAAAAATTAATTAGTTAACAGTTAAAAGTCATTTTAATGAACATTGTTATATATGTCTTTTGATATATACATGCAAGGGTTTCTTCAAACATTTAAGAGTAGAAATATGAGGTCTTTGGGGATGTAAATCTTTGGCTTTACTAGAGAATGTCAAAAATTTTACAAAACATTTTTACCAATTTCATATTCATAATCTTACCACTAGTGTATGAGAAATTCAGCTGCTCTACATTTTCTTCAAGACTTGGTAGTGGGGTCTAATCCATTCCTCATCTAGCAGCTACTGTGACCTTTTACAAATGCAAATCTGATTAAGTCACCCAAACCCTGACTAAAATCCTTTAATCGTTTCTCATTGATCCCAGAATAAATTCCAGAGGTTTAACATTGTCAAAGGATTCTTTTTGCTCTGACCTCTCCATCATTTATATTTTATAACACTCTCCTTGCCTTCTATCTCCACACTGACATTCAGTTTCTCTTTTCTGCCTGAAGGTCTTTATGCATGATAAACTTTTTCCTGGAACTCTTTTTTTTTTTCTTTCAAACTATTTCCTTGATTGACTTTGCTTCTTTAGTCTCATGTTAAATATCACTACTTTAGGAAGCTTTTCTTGACTTTTTAGAATTTATTATGCACCCTCCTCATTGACTACCAGAATTGTACATTGTGTTTTCTAAATATATTATTTATCACAAAAATAATTAAGAAACGAAGTGTGTATTTTTTTAATATGCCCACTAATAACCTTTATATTCAAATCAGGTCAGTCTTTAGTTCTCTGGTGTTCAAAAATTTATTTTGAGCAATAAGCAAGTTCTTGACTAACAGTCAATGCTCACTATGGGTTGAATGAGAATGACTAATCCCTACACACACACATATACACATACATTATACTTTAAATTTTATTCCAGAAATAGTAGATTATTATTCAGCAAATATTCTTGTCTTCCCTACACTCTTGATTCCCCCAACTTCCAAGTGAGGGGTATATTTTCTGTGCCATTGAAACTGATATTAGCCATGACCTGCTTTGACCAGTGGAACATGGAAGGTATGATGAGAGCAGAAATTTGGAATGTGCTTGTCCTTTTAGGCATGGCATCTTGCCTTCCACCGTCACAATGAGAAGAATATGCTCTAGTTAGCTTGCTGGTCCCTTAAGAACAAGAGAGTCATATGAGATCCAACTGGGGCCACTATGGATCAAACACCATCTAATCCACAGATTGAGATATAAGTGCTTCTTTCTGTAAGTCACTGAGATTTGTTGGTTAATTGTAGACAGTAAAAGTTTTATGTGTAGACACACTAGATAAATTTTAAAAAAGAGATGAAATTCTTGAAAGGACACAAAGTTAACAGATTTAAGTTTTCTCAAGTAATTAGCAATAAAATAAAAGGAATCCAATTTAAGTTGAAATATAAATAGCTGCTCAAATCCATTTTTTTCTGCAAAGTAACTTGGATGAGAATAAAATATAAATTTAAACATTGGAAAATCTGAGTGGAGGACATCTTTATTTTAAACTCTGATTATAAGCCTTTTACCACATAAATCCTTTCATGTGTCTGGGCATAAAACAATAAGGACCATAGCCATTATGAGCTATAACTGACAATTTCTCTGAACATTTTAAGGGCTAGCTTTAAACTGAACATTTTCCATTAGCTGTAGAGAAAAGGTTTTATAATCCTTTTTTGTGATGACCCCTACTTTTCAAAGCTGAAGTATAAAATACTCTTAACCAATTACCAGTTATACTTAATGATTTTCAAGTTTAGCCTTTTAGTCCTTAAGAAGAGCCATTTAAGTTTCAGAGGTAGTGAGTATATCATAACTAAAAGCACATAATTTAAGTAATACAGATACTACCATTTAAATGCAAGTTATACCTGTTAAGACTATTCCTGGTTAAAGTAGCTTCTACAATATGGAAGTTTCTCTAAACTCCTAGGCTTAAGAGAGTGAGACTAGAAAAAGTCTACTTTGCACAACATAAGCTTGATGCCAGAACTTGCCTGCCTTATAAGGAGAATCCACATCCCCTTCTTACCAGGCAGTGGTCTTATGCTGGGTTTCAAATAATACTCACATGCAGAAGCAGTGAGTATGGAAACATCATAAATTTTATGACCTATACCTGTGACTATAGTCAGTTTTACTAGGAACAAACTTCTGACTCAATCCAGGCTGGTTCTCTCTCTGAAAAATGAGAACTGGAATTCAGGTTTAGATAATTAGATCTACTGTGATACACCTGGAGCTCAAGTGATATAGAATAAGCATTTTTTGGTGGTTATATGGATGCTAAAGACAGAAAGTGAGACCACTCACAGCAAAGCAAATCAAACCAACATAGCAGACATGCAGAGATTAAAGATGGAGTTTCCAGTTCTTTTTACTCCTTTGACAAGAGGCCTATGTGCACATATAACTTTTCATATAAGGGAGTAAAGACTCAGATACTAGGTTGCCCATTTGCCTGTCAAATTCACCTGTGACAAAATGAGATATTTCTCATCAAAACCTAAGACTGGAAATGTCAACAGCAGGCTGCCAGGACATGTCTCTATATATTCTAATTCTGATTTCTCTTTTCTTTTAGCTGAACTTCTCTGTACAAAATCCAACCTTTCTCAGCTAAATGTGCACAGGACATTGTGTATATATATATGGATGGTTATAACTATGTTGACAGAAATGTAGAAAGGCATTGTATCTTCTGTTTTTTTGGAGAGGCATGGGGGTTATTGAAACTTAAGTTCGTTTTTCTTTTTTAAAACCAAAGGATATCAGTTGAACTAATTGTGTCCCAGTTCATACGTTAAAGTTCTAACCCCCAATGTGACTGTATTTGGAGATCAAGCTTATCAGAAGGTAATTAAGGAGACAGGACTTGTAAGAAGATCAAGGGCAGGGCACTGATACAATGGGATTAATGTCCTTATAAAAAGAGATTCCAGAGAGCGCTCTCTCCATGTGCAGACAGAAGAAAAGCCATCTGATGATACAATGAAGAAGGCAACCCTCTACAAGCCAGGAAAAGAGCTCTCTCACTAGAAAACCAAATTTGCCATCACCTTGATGATGGACTTTCTAACCTCCAGAATTGTGAAAAAATAAATTTCTGTTGTTTAAGCCATCCCACTATAGTATTTTGCTATGGCAACTCAATTTGACTATACAAATCCTTAATAAATTCCACGTGGGAAGGGGGCCTTTTTTCACCTGAGAGTCCCAAAATTTATAGTGATGCCAAATAACAGAACAACTTGTAAATTGCTATAGCTTATGAAACATTTCCACTGGAACATATATCTTTCATTAAAAACACATGCACACACACATAGTACTTCTATGGAATGCTTAAAAGGATGACATTTTTCTTGAACAAGATCAATTTCCATTTAATGTATTACTACCCAGATTATGTCTGCCTTTTTGACCTGGGGGATATTGCCATGCAGAAAGAGAGAGAAAGTTGTAAACAGGCTAATAGAACATAGTAAGTACTCTAACAGAGCATGTATAACTTGCTATAGGAGAACAGAAGAGCTATTAGTTAGAAATAAAGGAAAACTTACATGTAGGTTTTTTAATTTTTAAACTTAACTTCTCTCACCTGAAAAAAAAAAACGGTCTTAAAGTCCTTTGCTGTTATGAGATTTTTATATTATTGTACAGCATTAATTTGCTAGAGAGAAGAGCCAAAGAAAAATATAGAACAGATGTCTGAGAATCGGGTAGAAGCAAATAGAGGTAAGAAGAAAAAGAAGTAGTAGGAAGTATCATTATCAGAAATTTTAATTATTAATCATACTGCTATAGCAAATTATAGGCATTGCTGAGCCCCAAACATGAAGGCAGCAGGAACTAGCGTGAAGAAGATAAAGAAATTAAAAAGATCAGAGACCAGGGATATCATTGTGATAGTAAATAATTTATGTAGCTTGCTCCCATGGTGGCCTTTTCTAAGATGGGAACCACGTTGATTTCTCTTTTGTGACCTCTAGGCCCAACGATAATACCTGGCACATTAATATGTGTTCAATAAATCCCAGTGACAAGACTAACGAGTATAATAAAGTTCAATTATGGGGTTTGTTGAAGAGGGAGCCACTAAGGTGCATTGGGTATCCAGGTGAGACCATGAGGGAAAAATATAACTGAAAAAGATCCTGCATATACTTTAGAAATTTACATAATCCTAGATGTCCTGCTCCATATGATGCCTTAGAATTCATATTTTCATTTCATCTTTCATATGTAGTCACTGTAGGTCATGTTAATGAATGTTCTTCTATTTCAGCAAATGAAATATTTACCAAAGAATCTATATGCAGTGAAAATTCTGATAGCTTTCTCTAATTGAAACTACACTGCTGGTTATACCCTCAAGTACAGGTCTAATATCTACTTATTCTATGATGCTAAGAATCATGACACTATTATTAAAATAGAGACAAAATATTCTTCAGGTCAGGAAAAAATTGGTGTATGTGACCAGAGGAATTATGTATTACATTTCATCACAGAGTTGTCACTCTTGTGATATACTGTAAAGCACTAAAAGCTGTTGTTCCCATGAATTATAACCCCAAATACCTTCACTCTGAGGATTCATTTTATCAGGGATCTCAGCATATTATACATCATCACTGTAATGTGTAACATATTTTCAGTGACATATCTTTATGGAATGCTATAGGCTAAAGTAGGGTAATTATCATTATAGGAAAGTTTTACAAGAGATTTTATGCTTTAATTCCTATGTTCAAAGTTATTTAAGTTGTCTCAGTAACAAGAATGTTAAAAATATTCATTGGTTATATTGTAAAATCAGTCCTTAGGGATTTTAAATTATTATCAATTTTAAGAGGTCTTTTATGAGAAAAAAATATTTCATCAATAAGACAGTAAAAATTTTCAATGCATGCTCTTCATTTTACATTGCTTCAGTTTTGCCAAGTGGCTGTTTTTGCAGGAAAACACAATAAAGAAAGAAAAATATTAAAGACTCAATTTTGCTGCATTAAAGTAATTCATAAACAATTGTAGAAACAGAAAACTGTTTAAGTGCAAAAATCTTGCTACATTATCTGTTAGGTCATACAACATTTAAATGGGGTCTAAATATTTTAAATATAAGAAATAGATCTCTATAACTAAAATGGCCATCTAACCTCTAGCTTCTGAGTTAAATTCTGGCCTGACTAGCCATTAGTAGATAATTAGAAGTGACATGAAAGAAAGAACATTCAATGCAGACTTGTTTTTTCAGGCTTAAGAACCTAGTTACTTTATGCAAATTGTAGGAGACCATTATCATGCAGCCCTAGCAATCAGTGTTTAATTTGTTGATAGCCTTGACAGTGTGGCCAGATTATAATTGACATGGGCCCTGGTGCAAAAAAAATAAATTGGGTTGTGCACAAAACTAAACAACATAATTACCAACAATTAGACATTAATTACGAGATAGCAGATTCTCAAACCATTCTGAATTTGGCCAAAGCTAGACCTAATTATATTTTAATGTTGTGAAAACATCTATGTTCCTAAAATAATCAGGTGTTCAGAGGTGCTTCCTGCAGATTTTGTGCTTTGTAAGGAATTATCATTTTAGGAAATTAAATATGTTTATATTTGTGGACGATCTAATAGTCAGAGAAAAATTAGTGAGGTGGGATTTATGCTAATCTGGTAATAATTTATCTACTTTACCTATTTTATTTGATCACCCATTAGAACACTGACATACAAAGAAATGAACATTTTAGAAGTATATAAAACCAAGTATTTTGATGATTAGGGTAAGAAGGAGGAACAGGAAGAGATGCTCAGGGCAAAAAAAAGAGATTCACTAATTACTTTCCACCATAATGAAGAAACCCTGTCCAATATTAGAACCCACAGGAGCAGTGCCATACCACACTTCTAGCTACTGCCTTGATAGTAAATTTGTACTAGCAGGTGGGGTGTAAAAAATATTCATATGAACAAATTTTAGCACATTAGATATCTCATTAAAATTATTAATGAAAAATCCACAGCATCCCTTTGTGATAAGAGACATCATTTCTTTTTTTTTAAAGATTTTATTTATTTATTTGAGAAAGCGAGAATGAGAGAGAAGGAGAGCACATGAGAGGGGGGAGGGTCAGAGGGAGAAGCAGACTCCCTGCTGAGCAGGGAGCCCGATGTGAGACTCGATCCCGGGACTCGAGGATCATGACCTGAGCCGAAGGCAGTCGTTTAACCAGCTGAGCCACCCAGGCCCCCAAGAGACATCATTTCTGATTAGAACATAGATGAAGAATATTATCAAATTTTAACAGCTTATCAATATCTGAATAAGCATTTCCTTATTTTATTTTCTATGATCTGAAGAGCTGAGGCTGTGATCCATGGGTTCTCCTACCAGCCAGTCATGGAACAATCCACTTATTCTACTAGCTGTATATTCTAACTGCTTGTGACTGACAGGTTATTCTGTGCAGAAAACTACAGGTAAGATGAACATCCATACTTGCTTGGAAAAACCCACCTGTTCTGTCTTATTTTTCACTTCAATGCATATTAATTTTTAAAGCTGGCCAGGGAGTGGTGCACTCTTGTTCTCCAAGAGAAATGATACTTATTTTTTTTTACATTAGTCCTCCTGATTTCTACATCTCACATTCCACTCTTCTGGACTGATAATTAGAAGTTTATCTATCTTCCTATATATTTACTTGGAAGTTATTTTTTAAGGTATTTTAAATAGAATGTTATTTTCTGACTCCTGTTTCATGTTCTCTTATGCTATTTAAATCTCTCATAGAACATACAAGTTATGGGGTGCCTGGGTGGCTCAGTCGTTAAGCTTCCGCCTTTGGCTCAGGTCATGATCCCAGGGTCCTGGGATCGAGCCCCGCATTGGGCTCCCCACTCTGCGGGAAGCCTACTTCTCCCTCTCCCACTCCCCCTGCTTGTGTTCCCTCTCTTGCTGTGTGTCTCTCTGTCAAATAAACAAATAAAATCTTTAAAAAAAAAAAAGAAAAAGAACCTGCAAGTTATTCAACCTAATGGCCTTTGTAAGTCTTCATTCAGGACCTCAATGGAGCACTGGATATCTCTGAGCATTCCAAACTTTTGGAATGCTTTTCCTTCCCATAGATTCTCTGATGTTATTTTATTATTTGGTTAAAAATTTGGTGGCTTCTCAGTAGTTATCAGCATAACTTAAAGGTCATTATCATTGAGATTCAAGGCCTTCAAATATTGCAACAGTCTACCTTGCTTGATACTTTCTTTGTAGATTCTAATCATTATTCCAGATTATAACATGCACTTTTATATCCATTTGCCTTTATTCTTTTTGTTTCCACACCTGGCAATATTTTTGTTATCTTAAACTTGACCTACTCTGTAATATTGTAAACTCTTGCTTATACCACTCACCACTCAGCAGAAAAACTAAACCATTGGCCCATCTAAAAAACAGTGGATGGCTTTTTTTTTTCTTGTCTTTATAATCCCAGCCAAAAAGGTTTGGCATATTGGAAATTATGAAATGTGTGTTTGTATGATATCTATTTTCAGCTTGAAGTTCATATGTGTCTTAGACCCAGAGAAAGGTGGATCTAAATATCAAAGTGTCTGAGACTGTGTGAGGTGAAGGTAGAAAAAAAGCCCAATAACAGAAATACATAAAAGACAAAAATTCAATAATACAGTTTTTCCTATTATTTAGGTTAGTTTTTTACCCTCCTAACTTGCATATGCCTGGACCAAGTGTAAGCCCGATATGAGTGGGGCATCAGAGACATTTACAGAAGAAAACCTAGCTCTCTTCCTTCCAAGTTGGTGAAATTGCTAAAGCATGGTGAATCACTAGAGAATGGGAAACGTGAAGATCATATTGAGTAAAATTTTTCATATTTTAGCTCTTAAATCACTATTAGAATTACTTATGATAATGCTGAAATTAGTGGTTTAGGGAGAAAGCACTGCAGATTGTAATATATAGGTAGGGTGCCCATTATTTGGACAGTGTAGAAACATATACAGAAAGATAAAATGCTTCCTTAAGACAATATTTGAGCGACAAAACTAAAGCTAAATCTCAAGTCTCTGGATTTGAAAGCTTTGCTTCAAAAGAGAATATTTACTGGGTTCCAGTGAGAGCAAAACAAAAGACAGAGATATATTTGAAGAACCAAAACAAAAGAATATAAACAATGACAACAAAATCCATTTTGAAACATTTCATATGGAAATACCAATTTTGAAGAGAATAATAAAGTGAATGACTAATGAATGTGTCCAGTTTTAAAGAACTTCTTGCAAACATTACATTTTTGGTATTTAATAATTATATTCTTACCTTAATTGTTTGAAACAAATTGTATGTGCAAATCAGTGTTTCTTTTTTTTTAAGATTTTATTTATTTATTTGACAGAGAGAGACACAGCGAGAGAGGGAACACAAGCAGGGGGAGTGGGAGAGGGAAAAGCAGACTCCCCAAGGAGCAGGCCATAAAAAAGAATGAAATCTTGCCATTTGCAGCAATATGGATGGAGCTAGATATAATGCTAAGCAAAATAAGCCAATCAGAGAAAGCCAAATACCATATGATTTCACTCATATGTGGAATTTAAGAAACAAAACAGTGAACAAAGGGGAAAAAAAAAGAGAAACCAACCAAGAAACAGGCTCTTAACTATAGAGAACAAACTGAGGGGTACCAGAGCGGGGGTTGGGGGGGGAGCTAGGCAAAACAGATAAAGGGGATTAAGAGCACACTTATCCTGATGAGCACTGAGTAATATATGCAACTGTTGAATCACTATATTGTACACTTGAAACTAATACCGCACTGTGTATTAACTACACCATAATTTAAATAAATAAATAAATATAGCCAAGCAGAAAACATATTTTTTCTATTTTCTATATATATAAAATATATAGAAAATATTCTATATAGAAAGAAATTTTTTTGTTAGTATCTTAAAAAAATTGAAAGTATCATTTCTTACACCAAACATAAGTCATCTAATTTCTGTGCACCCCTAATTCTAATTTACAAGTCTTATAAAAAAAACTTGATTAAAAGAGATTCACTAACTCTACGGACACCTGGGTGGCTTCCTCTGTTGTGTTTGACTCTTGGTTTTGCCTCAGGTCATGATCTCATGGGTCCTGGGATGGAGTCCTGTGCAGGGCTCTGGGCTCAGCCAGGAGTCTGCTTAAGATCACCATACATTACATCATTAGTTTTTTGTTTTGTTTAGTTTTTTTTTTAAGATTTTATTTATTTATTTGACAGAGAGAGACACAGAGAGAGAGGGAACACAAGCAGGGGGAGTGGGAGAGGGAGAAGCAGGCTTCCCGCTGAGCAGGGAGCCCAATGTAGGACTCGATCCCAGGACCCTGGGACCATGACCTGAGCCAAAGGCAGATGCTTAACGACTGAGCCACCCAGGTGCCCGCAAATCAGTGTTTCTGTAACTGTTTAAAATCAGCAGGACTGACTACTTGCATTCCCAGAAATAAGGGCATGGAGCTAATTGACCCTGCCAGAGACTAAGTGTACCTACTGTGTTTCAATTTGGGATACAATTATATGTCTGTTTTCACATGCCAATTATTGCACTTCAAAAAATCTGCATGTTACTAATAACTCTGCAATGGAAGAGGAAGAAGAGAAAGAATTCTCTAAACATTGCAATTAGAACAGTATAGGCAATTAACTTTGCTATTTAGTATAAAGTTGAGAGCACTAAAGACTGAAGTAATAAATATTCACAAACACTTCATCATTATACACAATTGCAGAACAGCCACACATTTTTAATACACAATGCAGGCAGTCATATTATTAAACTTAATGGCATCTGAGAAATGATGAAATGCTCACAGCCTTGAGCTTGTAATGAGATAAGCTTGTAGCCTGATCAGCTTGCATACAAATCATCTCATCTGAATAAAATTAATGTTTGATTTTTATATCTCTCCTCAAGCACTGTTGAGCCCCCCTTTTTATTTTGTGAACAATTATAGAAAGGAAAATAAAAGTCTAGCTGTGATATGATATATCAATGGGAGGGTCTACCATATATGACATTTTAAGTTCTCATTTCTAGTGCTGAATGCAAGATTTCTTATATATTGTAAAAATAAAGAATGGATGCTTTATACTAAACACAATGTGAGAAATCTAAAGATTTTACATTAACATAAACATATTTATATTTTAAGTGTGTTTTCACATTCAAAATAATAATAAGATGGTAGTATTTAATGTTGAAAGGACGGACTTTCAGATTTAATTGAATTTTTGATTTTCCCTCAAATTCTCATTTTAAGATTATAATATTAAAGGAGATAAATGTGTCATAAATACGTCCTTTTAACATCAGTAAAACTAGGAAAATTATATGTGACTAAAGTTTACATTCAATAGTTTAAATTCCAACGCATATCATTTCCTTAAATGCTTTTTGAAGTGAATTAATACAGATTTTACTTAAAACAGATTTCAAGCATCTCAGGTAAGACATTGCCCTCTTCCCTGAACATCTTATTGATAACTAGTAACATTAGCACTTCATAGTTATGAAAGTAAAATGCACACAGTCTCAATTTCCCATTTCCAACCTATGCTAGAAAAGAAAACTACAAAGAAACTATCTGAAGTTGAAACTCCTTCTGGGATGATATATCTTAGACTAATTCTTGAACAGGGGTCTCAATTGCATTCCCTCAATACACGATTTGTGATTATTTAGAACATTGTATCAAATTTTATCTCCAACAATAAAATTATGAAGGATAACTATGGTTCTTAATAAAGTGGATATAAGGCACTCCCTAAAATAAAGAGAGTATTTAGGAAAATATTTCATTAGTAAGCTAAGTTGAAACTCAAACTCTTTCTTGAATCACTCTAGCTTATTAATAGCTATTCATCTCATTGTATCCATATAGACATCTCCTGAACAACACCACTGAGGATTAGGTGAGTTTAAACATAAACTGCATACAGTAAGACCTGGCAAATACTACATACTCAATAATTATTATTTAAGGACAATTATCCCTGAACTTCAACTCCCTCTTATTCTTCTGTATACCCAACAAGAGTCAATTGCATTACTTCTCATACATGTTTTTACAAGCTGAACTTTTCCATTAACTCAAAAATCATAAATTTGGGAAGAATCTGCACTCAGATTCCAAGTGCTACTAAGTTTTTCTTCTTCAAAGAAACAAAACCCAGAAATCATAGATAATGCTTATATGGGTGTGGCTTATATAGGAAATTATGTCAGGGGTTCCCAACACAACCCTTAGGCTCAATAATTCTCTAGAAGAACTCACGGGACTCTTAAAAGCTATTATACTCATAGTTATAGATTACAGAGAAAGGATACATTTTAAAATCAACAAAGGGAAAAGCTGCATGGGACAAAATCCAGGAGAAACCAGAGAGAAACTTCAGGAGTCCCCTCCCAGTGAAATTGTGTGGGGATGTACTTAATTCTATCAATGATATGTGACAGCCCTGAAAAATGCTTCCAATCAAGGAAGTTCACTTGAGCGTTGATATCCAGAATTTTTATTGGAGGTCATTAAAATAGGCATGTAGTGCAGACAGGACTAACCTCAACTACTCAGATCCCAGCATCCCTCAGAGCAAAAATAGGCATTCATCATACATTACATTATTAACTTAAACTTATGAGTCAAACTGGCACAGCATGGCCTAAGACTTCAGGCATAAAAACAACAACAACAACAACAGGTGTTTACCTTAAGAATAGAGTGGCCCAAGTCCTCAGGCATATAAAAATATTCTATCAAGTAGCATATTCCAAGGGTTCGGAGTGATCTCCTAAAAAGCCAGCCAAAGGCTGGTACTGAAGCTAAAACCTTTTTTGGAATGTACAGTATTTGAGCAATCCAGGTCTGTGGAGTTAACCCTTTTCTGTCCTTCCATATAAGGGGAATTCAAATTGATGGATCAACACACAGAGAAAAAACTGTATGAAGGTTGGCGAATATATACATCTATGTATTTTATTAAAATAAAATCTTAAGTTACCTACTTGTAACTTTGTAACAATAGCCTGTTTTAAATTACTTTTCTGATTAACTGACCAATTTCCATAATTCAAGTGCCTCACTCAATAGCAGGCATAACTGATAGTTGTAGTTTATGCTCTGGTATAGGTTTTTATGCCCCTATTCCTTAAATGAGGCCTTACCTTGTTCCTGCCACTAAGGCTATTCTATAACTTTGTTTTCCCCAAATTCCTGCATAAAAATTCTAGGGCCCTAGGGCTAGACCTCCCAGCTCTGTCCCCTGACTAGCATGATCCAGCCTGCCTTCCCAATCTCACACCTGCTGCCAGGTTCACAATCAAGTTCTGCAATCCTGCTAACACATTGACCTCCTGCTTCAACTCTCTAAGACAGCCCCCCCGACCTGCAACTTTCACTTCAGCTTCTGGATTTCCTGCCATGTCAGATGGGGCTGTCTTTTAATTCCCTGTAGCTTTCTCTGAGGCGTCTGCCCTACAATGGTGAGTACTTATCCTGTTTCCAGGTTTTTTGTTTGTTTGTTTGTTTTTAAGGTTTTCTTTATTTTAGAGAGAGAGTATGAGCTGGGCAGAGCAGAGTTAGAGGGAGAAGCCGACTCCCTGCAGAGCAGGAAGCCTGATGAGGGGCTTGAACCCAGGACCCTGTGATCATGACCTGAGCCAAAGGTAGATGCTTAACTGACTGAGCCACCCAGGTGCCCCTGTTTCCAGGTCTTTACATGGGTTCCTCTTGTGGAATGGTAGATCTCACAGGACTACTCTACTTAGAAAGAAATACATCTCTTATTCACATAACATGCATTCAGCAAGTATTTAGGGATTTAGTGAGTGGCCATTAAATACCAGGCACAGTTCTAGTGCCTAAATTCATGTTCAAACAATTGAATGTCTATGTTGACAAATGCATTTACATTAACACCCCCCCACACACATACACACATGTTCCCAGTCTTTTCCTTAATAAACAAACAAAAAGTTATCAGTATATAGAACCGACTTTCAAATTAGCCCCTTGTTATCAATCTTTTTTCTTTTCACAGTCTCCCAGGGATCTTTTAGTGATTTGCTACTGTATCGAATCTAGGTCAGATCACTTTTCAGTCCTGCTAAAGACACTAGATCCTGACCTTGACAGTACAAATGGTTATATTTTCTACTCCACAGATTCTAATCTGCACTACTAATTGTAAAACTAATACTCTTTGCCACTGCATGCCCCTAAAGGTGGTGGAGAATGCCATAGGGTCATAGGCTCTCTGACATTAAAGGCAAAGAATAAAAAAATGAATTGCCCTCTCTCAGTACAAACAGCTGTAAATCCAACAAGTACATGACCTTTAGTTCTCCTACTCCTGGAGGGAATCTCTTGAATTCACTAATGTTCAGACCATTGCTGGGGGGCGTGGGGGGGGACCATCTATCATCAAATTAGTATATCAGTACATGCTAGACATGTACTGATTTTTTTTTTTTTTTTACAAATAATGCGTTGAGTGCTTAATATGTATCTGGGCCTTTTCTGGATACCGAGGACACTGCTGAATCAGGTGAATAAATAACTGTTCTCATGGAGCTTATTTTCCAGTGGAAACAGGACCAACTAGCAAGAATTGTGTTGTGTTATGTTTGAAGAAAATAAAGTGGGATGGCATGATACAGAGTAATGGAGAAGTGCTAATTTAAATTCAGTGATCGGGGCCTCAGGTAGCTCAGTCACTGAGGCATCTGACTGTGGCTCTGGTTGTGATCTCGGGGTCCTGGATGGCCCAAGGCAGGCTCTGTGCTCATCGGGGAGTCTGTTTCTCCCTCTGCCCCTCCCCCTGCTCATGCTCTCTCTCAAAGAAATAAATAAGATCTTTTAAAAAATGATAAAATAAGAAATAAAATAAATTCAGTGATCAAGGAAGCTTCTTGTAAGGGGTTATATATAAGCACAGATCCAAACAAAAGATGATTCTGTGATGAGCATTATGGGAAGAGGGACAAACTATTGTCAAAGTGAACAAGAGCTTGGAGAATTCAGGAAACAAGAAGATCAATATGGCTGAAGGGCAGTGAGTGCGTAGCAGGGAATGGTCTGAGGTGAAATTGGCAAGTTTGGCCAGAGCCAGATCACAGAACCTCGTAGACAAGAATAATAATTTTGTATCTAAGTGTAATGGGTAGCCATAGCCATTGCATGGTTTAGTGGCGTATGTGTGGAAAATGGATGGTAAGGAGTTCAGGTTGGAAGCAATGGTGAACTGTTAGGCAGCCACAGCAAGAATATAGATGAGAGACGGTGGTACCATGGAATAGAAGAAGTACTAATGGAAATTCGTGCAAAATAGATACACTTATAATACAAATCATAAGTACTGAAAGTAAGACATGATGGTGGCAGTATGTGCATATAAAGGATAAGGAATAATCAAAGGATTGACAATGTTTAGAGTTGAGGCTTGATTATGTGGAGAGATGATAGCATTATTTCCCAATATAAAAAAGGAAGGAACTGGTTGAATGTGTGTGTATGTTTCAGATAGGTTTACTAAGATGACACTAGTGGACAGCCAACTGAAAATGTCAACTTGGTCAAAAAGAAAGTGTTACATATATTTATATTATATTATAATTATATATTATTGTTATATAATACAAAATTACATAGGTATATATGCAAATATATACATATAAGCTATACATGTGTATACACATACACATATAAATTATCCCAAACTTGTAAACAGAAAAAAGAGATGACTTTTGTTTCTTTCATAAGACTTTCTATGAACTAGGCCATTTTTCAACTGTATTGTAGGGGTAAAGGCTGACTTGTAGATTTGTTTTTGTTATTGTTATTGTTGAGTATATATGAAAATAATTTCTGTCTGGTGGAATAGAAAAAAAGGTTATAGTTTCAGGGCGCCTGGGTGGCTCGGTCATTAAGCATCTGCCTTCGGCTCAGGTCATGATCCCAGGGTCCTGGGATCGAGCCCCGTGTCGGGCTCCCTGCTCAGCGGGAAGCCTGCTTCTCCCTCTCCCACTCCCCTTGCTTGTGTCTCCTCTCTCGCTGTCTCTCTGTCAAATAAATAAAAAGAATCTTAAAAAAAAACAAGGTTATAGTTTCTTGCTCTATAAGACATTAACCAGTTTTATCTCTAACTCAGAAATCTTATCCTAACATTCCTTTATTAAACTGCATATTATAAATACATGCATGTACACATATTTAAACACATACCTATAGCTATTTTGGCACGTGCTCTTTGGACCAATTTTAACATCCTGTCATCAGTTAATGAATTAAACAGGATCTTTGAGGTGTGTTTATTTTAATTTATATGAGATAATTGAATTCATTTTTTAAGAAAATTATAATGTAATAAATGCAACAGTTAAAGATATATATCTGGGAGAAGATTTGCAGAAAATAGCTATGAAATGGGTGAGCCTATATAAAGAGATAATACAGAAAAATATGTGTGAATGGTTCTGATTCCAGAGTGCAGGGGAAAATACGTATCAATTTTATTATGTGCTCAGAAAATTTCTCTGAAGTTTTGATATCTTCATTTTTCTATTAAGTAAATAATGGATCAGAAAGCTTGAGTAGTTCCCAGAGTTTCACAACTAAAAAAATGTTAGAAAGCAAATGTAGCTCTGGTCAGTCTGACTCAAAATTCTGTGTTTTTTTTCCCCACAAGAGCAAGATAATTCTCCAGATGAAAATAGCTTAATTTTTTTTATAGAGTTAATGGACAATTTAGTTAATCTCCCTTCTCTTTATTCCCATCCCCCTCCTGGTGTGTGTGAGTGCTGTAATTTAGGCTCTAGGCATACTAGAAAACTACCTCTTAACCCATATTATCTTACCCAAAGGAGTTACTTCAAAATTGATAAGTATAGATCATGTAGGAAATGCAAATACTATCACAGTATGAGCCATTTTAGTATAGGCAAATATAAAAGACAAGCATACATATAGAGCAAGATTTTTAACAAGTATAAATGTAAATCTTTTAACTGAAATTCTATTCATGAACTAAGTTGATCATTAAATTTCCCTATTTTTAACTTATTACTTTTCATGGTATAATTATAAGAGTATGCATAATGACCGTTGGTTAATCCAGAATCTAAAATTATAATCAATTATATCCATATAAAATTTAAAATGATGATTTTTCAAGTATTACTTCTTCAAATGAAAAAATTTAATTCACAATGAGATTAAAGGCAATGCATATAGAATATACTATGTAATGCAAATTAAGTAAATGTCATTATTGCTTTCTTATTCACCACATTTTTAATATGCATGTTTTTGTTATGCAGGTAAATAAAAATAGATTTAAGGAGCTTAGGAAAATGATAAATCCACTTATGTAACTTCAATAATTTGGTGATAAAGAGTATCAAGCAATTAGAAAAAAAATTGATGGGGCAGCAATAGTTAAAAGTGATTGAAATTATAATGAACACATCATATTGCCCAAATGAAAGTTTACAAAATAATACCAATTTCATTGACAATGATACATTTATGGTAGACACTAGATCTTTGACCTTACATATACATCTCTTTCTGGTAAACCATAACTGCTTGAGGGCAGAGATCATATTGATATCCAATTGTGTATTTCCAGAGCACATACGTACATATACATTAATGTATTCATTTAGCGTTCATGTCTTATACATCATGACACTTAATCTTTCAAATCTTATTAGAACCCTGAAAATATAAAATTCATAACAGGATAGAATTAGAATTTTGACCACTTTTGCCTGCTAGAGAAGTCTACTAATTGATTTTTGAAATAATTTTTTATTAGAAAAATAAAGCAAGTTAATGTTGGAATTTGGCTACTTTAAACTAGGACTAAAATATTGAAATGTAACTGTTAAAAGTATTGAGAAAGTAAAGGTTCACAATGATAAATAAAATGGAAAAAATATATAACTTTATCTCTTAGTACAAATATTTTACTTTAAAAAAATCAACAACATAAAACCAGATGCTGAAGGTCTGCAATCCTTTATGCCCATTTAAGAGAACTGTAAACAATTACATAAAATATGAAAAATAAAAATTAGAAAATTTCATAAAAATAATGAATGTAATAGATAAACTGGGTCATTAAAGAATATTAAATATTTTAAGTTATTACAATCATTCACAAAAATATAATTGAGAATTATAAGGCCTTTAATGTAAGATGCTAGGTCAATTAACATTATGGACAGCCAATCATGTGTGAGATAAATGTTATGAATTGGGACAGTAATTATTCGTAAAAAAATAAATTCAAATTACCTAGAGGCAAAATAAATTATTTGTTTAAATTTTTTTTACCCCCCCCAAAATTGTCTGCCTTACATCTCCAATAATTTGTATTCTAGTCAGATTTCCCACAAACATAGAAACCAAACTTCCTATCTTGTCTTTAAATACTGTATTTTTAATCCTCCGGTTATTTTATATCTATTTTAAATGGCTTGATGTCTGCCATCAGCCCATAGAGATTTTGATTCAGTAAGGCTGAGACAGGCCCTAGAAATCTGCATTTCAATAAGTATCTCAGGTGAACTTGATTCAGGCACTGTGTGGAGCCCTTTGTAAATAAAATCTCTACAATCAGTGTCTAAATCTTGCCAATCTCTCTTCGAAGTACTCTTTCATCTCTAGCCCATTGTCAACATCTTCACAGTATAGTTCTATCTCAGTGCAATAATTTTCAACTCTTACCAGAATTTCTGCAGCCTTTCCTCATGACATTGTAGACTGAAAATTAATATTAATCATCCTTAATTCTGAAAATTCTTAAAGACCCAGACCCTGCCCATCTCACAAAGTTTCACATCCTCAGCATTGATCCTTTGTCCGGAGCATAACAGATTTATTTGGTGAGTTACTGAATAAATCCATGATATTGCTAGATCAGTCCTGGAAAATCACTATTTTAATCGGATCACCCTCTGTATAAGCATGCTTCATGGTTGCCTATCAGAAAAATTAAAACTTCCTGAAATCTTAACTTGATATTATGAAATGTTTTTGAATTACATCAACTAAGATACCACATGAAATCATTGAACTTACATTCGCACCAAGACAATTTTTCATAATTCCTTAGTTCAATCCTTAATTTCTAAATTTTAATCCATCCATCAATTAATCAATAAGGTTTCTGCAAATCCTTATTAAGAATATGATTTCATGTAAAACACAACCCTTGTTCATATATGTGATAATTTAAAATCTAGTTGTAAAAGACATATACATACATGAAGATATGAAGTATGCATTGTCAGTAAACAGCAACTTCTCAATTATGTATGTATAATTATATATATATGACTATGTATATATAGCTATACAGTTATATGTTTTATATATAAACACAGTAGAAGACAATTAACATTCCCCTTAGTTAAGGCTTTGTAGAGGTGAAGGGACCAAGCACAGACATGCCGAAATAGAAGAATATGGGATACCTTTGGGAGATAAAGAGTAAATCAACTTGGCAAAGGCAGAGGGTTTATAGAGAATTAAAGTATGAAATAAGTTTTAAAGGGTAGCTGTGTTTTACAAGACTTATGTCTGCCAGGTCAAAGGATTTATAAGTTTATCCTATCAGCTTGGTGTTAACTTGATATTCTGGTGAAGGTAAGCGGGCAGCAGAGTGGTATAAATTAGATGATGTTCAATGCCTTTAAAATTGAAAATAAAATACTTTGGAAAACCAAAGTGCCTGTTTCTTGTTGTTTAATCATATATTAAATCAGTGAGCCCTTACTGTGCCTGGCACTCTGTTAGATAATGAGAATAAAATTTTGGGCAAAAACACACATACAAAGTGACTTAAATTTTAATGGGAGAGACAGACACTAATCGAATAATCACACAACACATGTATAGTGGAAAACTGTGACCATTTCAATAGAAACGTGTATGATATTTTATGAGTATATATCAGGATTGCGGGATGGTTTTGCTGAATAAGTGACTTTGAGCTGAGTTCTAAGATTATGCATAGGAGGGGGAGTATAGGATTGGGGAGAAAGCATTATAGGCAAAAGAAAGGACATGTGCAGGGGTCCTGGTGTGCCAGGGCACAGGGTACTTTGGAATCTGAAAGAACGCTCCTGTAGCAAAGAGGGAGGAAGTAAGACAAGTAAGCCACCTAGCTGGAGAAAGAGGCAGGGGCTGGATTAAGCAAGGCTGTTGAGAATGTTTTAGTGGCATTGCATTGGCTTGAGAAGAGCAGTGGCTGTGAGTCACTGAAGAATGCTAATAGAAGATTGATACTGAACTTAAAACAATTCACTTAGGCTAGTATATGGGGAGGGCATATTGGATGTCTGGAACATGTGGCTACTCAAATGAGTAATTTATCCAAGTAAAAAATGATACTGAAACTGGAATTATGATAATTTGGGAGATAGGAGTAAAAGGGGAGACTTAAGGGATATTTAGAATAAAACTTAGCCAGACTGGCTATAGGAGGTCAGATAAAAGGAGATTTTAATTATGACAACTAGGTTTTTAGACAGAATATACATGGATGATGGGCTCATTCATTAAGATATATACATATAGGGGTGCCTGGGTGCCTCAGTCGTTAAGCGTCTGCCTTCGGCTCAGGTCATGATCCCAGGGTCCTGGGATCGAGACCCGTATCAAGCTCCCTGCTCCGCAGGAAGTCTGCTTCTCCCTCTCCCACTCCCCCTATTTGTGTTCCCTCTCTTGCTGTGTCTTTCTCTCTGTCAAATAAATAAATAAATAAATCTTAAAAAAAAAGATATATACATATATATATTTCAATATACATGAGTTCACAAAGTAAACAATTAATTAAAGCTTCACACTGTTTTTAAGTATGTGGTAGGGAAATTCTTTCTTCATAATTTCTCCTTTTTAAAATACTTTATCTTCGGGGCACCTGGGTGGCTCAGTCGTTAAGCGTCTGCCTTCAACTCAGGTCATGGTCCCAGCGTTCTGGGATTGAGCCCCACATTGGGCTCCCTGCTCTGAGGGAAGCCTGCTTCTCCCTCTCCCACTCCCCCTGCTTGTGTTCTCTCTCTTGCTGTGTCTCTCTCTGTCAAATAAATAAATAAAATATTAAAAAAATAAAAAATAAAAATATTTTATTTTCTTAAGCCGGTCCATTATTTGATTCACCGTTAGCATTTCAGGATTATACTGTGAAGTGCTATGAAATTCCCTGATGGGATTTTGATTCAAATCAAATTAAAACTATTATACAAATGAGGGAAATTTAATACCTTTTTAAAAATATTCCATTTTATAAACTCATTTGATACCAAAAATACATTAAAACATGTAATGGTAAACAAATCATATCCATTATTTTACTAATATAATAGATAGCTGTTTCATCTACTTTTCAAATTGTCTGATATTGGCCATCGTAGAGTTGATTCTGGCCTCATCAATATCAGGTTTAAAATAACTACACTAAGTGCTTATAGATTATTGTATATCTCAAAAATTTGTAAGCTTAAGAATTTAGTAGTATCTAAATTATTCACTTAAATTTACAGGTGCACTGTGCATGCTGGGAAAAATAACATGCTTAAAGAACCTGTTATGCTTCTTTGCTGTCTGCAACTTCGTTATTTTTATTACTTTTGTATCTCAGCCAAAATTATCTAAATGTATTGGAGGTTGAGAGGCAAGGGCATATAGACATAGAATTACAGTCAACTATAATGGATTAGGTGCTGAGCTGAGGATGAGTATATCTTTTGACAGACTGCAAACCATTTACAAAATTATTAAAGTAATAAAATGTAACTTAAATCCTAAACTATTACTGATTCCAAACATGATATAGCATTTTCAAGGTTTAATTTTACTTTTGAAGGAAAAAGAAACCAATAACTCTGTACTTGAAATAAAATTAGAGTATTAAGTAGCCTTAACCAGTAGCACCTTTTAATAAATATGGTATAACAGTATTAGAAAATCTAAGTAACGCTTACCTTCTTCTCCTTCTATAGTATAGCAGCAATATTTTATATAATGTACAAGAAAAGTTACTTAAAATAATAAATAAATCAAAATAACTCAAACATTTTAAAAAAAGAATAATTCAAGAAAAGATAATCCATTCTCAAATTAATTCAGAGTATTAAATAAAAACCAGGTATCTTGAAATTAAACTCATCTTTGGCAAAGACATATAATTATTAAACAACTGATTTAACTTCATTTGCCCATTTTGAATTAATATTGTACACCTTACAGTTTGGTACATTATCTTATTTACATTAGTTCTCATAGCAGTCTTGCTTATGAAGAAACAAAAGCTTATTGAATTTATGTGAAGTGTTTAAAGTGACATTTCTAGAAAGACATAATTCTATAAACTGAAACTAGACTTTTAATTCTAATATCAAAGCCCATACTTTTAATAATTACTCTATGGTAACTTTGGGGTTGAAAAAATGCATTTCTGCTAGGTAATATTAATATTAAGATTGCAAAATATGATAACCAGTACAATAATAAAATAATGATGCTTATATCTATATAAAATTGTACATTTTTTAAGGTAAGGGATCATGCATTATTTTTCAATTCACAGTGTTTATCACAAGGATTTTGAAAAGTAGTTAATAATTATTTACTGAATTAGTCCACACAATAAAACCTCATTAATCAAAGCTAACTGGAAAAAAGCTTAATCTGAATTAGTGAACATTTAGAATTCAAGGATATCTTTTTAAGGTATAAATAAAGTCTACTGAACATTTATTTAGAAATGTCTATGAGTTAGCCCTTGATCAAACAGTGGATAGGTATATTGTCTGCCCTCAGTGTGCTACAGTAAGTACAAATGATGTAATTGATAAAGGGTTAATATCCAAAATATATAAAGAACTTATAAAACTCAACACTTAAAAAACAAATAATCCAATTGAAAAATGGACAGAAGACATGAATAGACATTTTCCTAAAAAAAACATACAGATGGCCAACAGACACATGAAAAGATGCTCAACATCACTCATCATCAGCGAAATGCAAATCAAAACTACATTGAGATATCACCTTACACCTGTTAGAATGGCTAGTATTGAAAAGAAATAACAAGCATCGGCAAGCACGTAGAGAAAGGGGAACCCTCTTGCACTGTTGGTAGGAATGCAAACTGTTGCAAACACTCTGGAAAACACTATGGAGGTTCCTCAAAAAGTTAAAAATAGAACTACCCTACAATCCAGCAATTGCACTACTAGCTATTTGCCCAAAGATACAAAAATACTGATTCTAAGAATAGATGTACCCAGATGTTTATAGCAGCATTATCTACAATAGCCAAATTATGGAAACAACCTAAGTGTCCATCAACTGATGAATGGATAAAGAAGAGATGGCATATTTATACAATGGAATATTGCTCAGCCAAAAAAATGAATGAATCTTTCCATTTGCCACAACATGGATGGAGTGAGAGAGTATTATGCTAATTAAAATAAGTTTGTCAGAGAAAGATAAATAACATGATTTCACTCATAGATGGAATTTATGAAACAAAACAAATGAGCAAAATGGAAAAAAATAAGAGAAAGGGAAGTAAACCAAGAAACAGACTCAACTATAGAGAACAAACTGATGGTTACCAGAGGGTAGGTGGGGGGGTGATGGGTAAAATAGGTAATGGGGATTAAAGAGTGCACTTGCTGTGATGAGCACTGGGTGCTGTATGGAAGTGTTGAATCACTATATTGTATACCTGAAACGAATATTACACTGTATGTTAAATAACTGGAATTTAATAAAAACTTAAAAAAAATTTCACAAGCAGCTCTCAGAACTAGGATGGCCATTCATGATAAAATTGTAATTGGATTTAAATACTCAAAACATATTGGTTATTTTATCAAATATTATTTGTTTTAACAAATTTGGAAGTTATTCAAGAAATATTCAACATTATTCTAGTGCTGTTTCATGGTTTTAAATGTATTTTGTTTGGGGTACCTGGGTGACTCAGTCGGTTAAGCGTCGGACTCTATAGATTTCAGCTCAGGTCATGATCTCAGGGTTGTGACATTGAGCCCCCCAGTGGGGCTCGCACTGACCATAGAGCCTGTTTGGGATTTTCTCTCTCCCTCTCTCTCTGCCCCTCCCCCTACTCTTTCTATCCCAAAAAAAAATAAATAAAATATAAATGTTAAGTAATCTCTTTAAAAAAAAAGTAATCTCTTTTTCAACATATGTACACAGCACAGCACAAATTAGTCCAAATTTAGTCTGATTAACTGGAAACTTAAACTTCCCAGCCACAGCTTTATCATGTTACATTATTTTGGTGTTTATTAAATTCTTCCTTGAGCATTATCATCAGTAATTAAACAAATTCATAGTATGTGCCTTCCCATATAACGTACAACATCCTTATGAAGTATTTCTGCCAAAAGGCTATTACTAAAACTCATGAGGTAACATCACACAACCCCAAATTGACGAATATTTTAAAATAACTCTAAAAACTTCAAAAATGTCAGCATCAAGAAATATCACAAAAAAGGAAAATAAGAGACCAGAAAACAAAAAGACAGGTTCAGAAAGTATACCAGATTGAAGGATTAAAATATGAAAACTGAAAGCAATGCATGATTCTGGATTTTCTTTTTCAATAAAGGACATCACTGAAACAATTGATGACATTAACAAAACCTGTAGATTAGATAACAGTGTTGTAAAAGTGTTAATTTCCTGAATTTCATAGCTGTGCTGTGATTATATGCTTTTCACTGCTCCTGCTGCTTGGATCATGAAGGAATGAAATCATGCGTGGAGGTGGTAGGTAGAGACAAACTGAAATGCAGTGTCTGGTGTAACATCTTTCTGTAAGCCTTTTCTTTTTGCTACTGCCCGGGCCTTATGTCACTATGGCTTCATTTTCTATGCTGTCATTCTATGTTGAGTACAGTCCTATATAATCTAAGCAGCATCAAAGATCCTTGGCAGCACTTTTATTTTGTTTTACTTTGTTTTTAAATGAACTTTATGATGAAGATGAGATTGTAAAAATATTAAGAAATACATTAGTCCAAAGATAAATATAGCTGCCAGCAGTTTTTATTTTTTACTCTCCTACTCATTGATTTTTAGTAATGATAGAAAAGGGAAAGGGAATGCATCACTTTCTTCCACTCAATTTGTTAAACCTGAAGACCAAAAAATGGATAAGCAGATAAGCACAGTAAAGATAAAGACAGAGAAAAAAGTAATATTCACCATGTATGGGGTCTTCAGAGTCTTGCCCTGCCTAATTTCTAGCCTAATTTCTGGTAAGTCTCACCTTTCCCTTTATCCTATTCTCTGTCAGTTCTGAAGCACTTGCACTCTCTGAACACACCAAAATGTGTTATAACCTCCATATGGTTCTCTCTGACTAGGGATGATAATTTCTACTCCCCAAAACTCTTCTAACTAAAGAAAAGTTATTCATTTTTCAACTCAAGCTCAAGCTTCACTCCATGAGAGAAACATTTCTTATTCTTTTCACTGCTCAGCCAGACTCGACTCTAAACATTTATTCTACTTTTTTTGTTTACCTATTGTTATCCTCACTGATACGTTTCCTTTATTAGCTCATCTCTGTACCTACACCCAATAACAAGCCAAGCAGATAGCAGATGTTCAATGAATCATTAAATGAAGTGGAGAGGCATGGAACATTTAGGGAAATTGAGATAAAATACACAAAGGCAATACAGATCAAACTTTTCCGATCTACTCTTACCTTTGGGTAGGGGGAGATTTGAATGTATTTCATACTCAAAAAACACCAAAGCTAAGAAACCAAAAGGATAGAGAAGGAAAAATGGAAAAGTTTACAGAATGAAAATATATTAAGAGAAATAAGAGTTGTATACCTCATGATTTCCCCATTTTGCAAGATTTTCTCATATTAGAATCTAGCACAGGTGATAGAGCAAAAATGTGTGCAATTGTTTACCAGGCCAGAAATGTACCATGAGAATTTAGTTTTTCCAACAACCAACACATGGTTTAGAAGTGAAAAAGAGGTGGGGGACTTTTTAATATACGATGTGTTACAGAAAGCAGAAGAGATAGGATCAGTTGCTTGGCCAGAGGATTCCTGTGTGACTAGAGTTTTTTGAACATTGGTGGCCGATTGCCATATTTTGCCTAGGTTTCAGGCAATAGTTCTACAATAGGTTCCGCAACGAGGACCTTCAATTTCTGAAACTGGCAGTCCTGAGAAAACCAGGATGATTGGTCATTCATACAAAGAGAATCTTCATAAGAGGAGCTAGACTACAAACTCAGTGTGTTTACAGGGTCATTAAAAATGGCCTCTTACCCCCCAAGTCATGCGATTTAAACCTAGACCATTTCAGAAAATCTTTTCAAATTCTCCCCTATGTTACAGTGCAGATTTCCTTGTTTAATCCCATTAATACACTTTTAACTTTTCATGAATACATATTTCACTATCTGTCACATTTATTATACATTTATTGTGTGCCACTGGTTTGCAAACATTGTTTCAATGTCTCATTTAAAAACCAGATGAAGTAGTAGTCACTGATCTTATGTATATTTTTAGATGAGTGATGTTAAGTCCAAGAATTTAAGTCATTTGCTCAAGCTGGCAAAGCTAATGAATGAATGATTTTAGAGGGATGGTTTACCTATATCAGAGCTTAAACACTTGGTAATTCTGTTCTCTAGGGGAAAATCTAAGTATGAGACATTTTACTGGATATTCTGGGACCTTCCAAGAGATAGTATGCACTGTTCTGAAGTTTACTATCTATAGGGGAGTTAAATGTAAATAAATCATTAAGATATTATTGAAAATTTGCATAGCACTTGCAGTACACAGCTTTTCACAAGCATTAAGTCAATAATTATTCTAATAGCTCATTAAAGCAATCATATCAGGAGTTTATAATCTTCATTTAACAGATCAAGATTCTGAGATTCAGGCAAACTAAATGACTGTTCAATGGCTATTGATTTTGTAGCTGGGGATTAGAATCCAAGGATTTTTTTTTTCTTACAGGCTAGTCCCTATTTTATTTAACTGTGCTGCTTGAAACACACATTGCCAAGTAATCATTTTATCATAGAAGTTAATCTTAGGATTATGAATTTCGGTGATATTTATGATTTGCATAACCCAATCTTAGATTGAAATTTCATGTTTGCTGAATGAATGAATCTGCATTCTAGAGCATTTCTCAGAATGTATTCATGTACTCCACATCCAGTAATTATTTATATAGTAGGTTCATGCAGGGACCAAGTTGCTTCATAAACAGAAATGGCCATTCTGAGAAGCTATAATGTTTCATGTCTAAAAGAATAACTATTGAACCAGACTGGCTTTATAATCCCAGCTCTTCAACCCTCTACCTGTGTAACTATGTAGAGGTTACTCATCGTAACCTCTCTCTCTTTGTGCCATGTTTTTCCTCTTTGGTAAAATAAGAGTAAAATCCTACCTACTTCAGGGGTGATAATATGCATTAAATGAGTTGATATGAATAAGGACTTAGAAAATGTTCTGGCACTTAGTAAGTATTATATGTCTTAGCTACTATTATTATCATGGTATTAATTATTATTTTACTCAGAAATCTTCAACTGAATATAAGCTGAGCCACTTGTTTGATCTTGGGAATATTATTTTATATCATGGAGCTCAATTTCTTCATGTGTAATATTTGGATAATATTTTCAAATTAACATTCTAAAAATACTTAGTGTTTAATGCAATGTAATTGCCCAATAAAATTTAAATACTTTTCATTTTATTTAATAAACATTGAGTAACTATAGAGTATCAGGCCTGTTATTAGTCTCTGAGGATGAAAATGTTTTTAAAACAGTTAAGAGTTTTGTTTTTTGATATTTTAATGTGGGATACAGACATAATAATAGACTATTTTCATAAATATGTAATTATATAAAAAGCATCTGTGTTCCTCCAGAACACTCAGAGCTAACATATACAACATATATTTTATCACCTACTTGTATTTTGATTTATGCAATTTATTCAGTTGTCTGTACAGTCTTTTTTTTTGTACATTCTTTACATTTGCTAAGGGCACACCTTAGATTTTCAACTCAGAGCAAAAAGTCCACCCCCGTGTATACTATAGAACATATATATATATATATATATTTTTTTTTTAATGATTAGAACTTCATTGATTTTTTTTCTTAGATTAGTGGTGAGAAAGCAAATGAAAGTAAGATCACCTCCAATGATGATAACAAAGTCCCAAAGCCAGATGTTCTGACTCGATGTATTCTACCTATCTTTAAAATAATTAATATTAATGACCCAGTTTATTAAAGTTATTAGAACCATTGATGACTTTTCCAGGTATAAAATTATGAAGTCATTACATTTTAAAATATCATCATAAAATTATATGCAAAGAGGGCCATGCATATACAATTTTGAACATGAAACTGTCACAGAGAAAAATGTTAGCTAGCAAAATCTACATTAATGCAAGCATTAATGTTCTGTGGGAGACTTTCAGTTTAGGCTGGGATAAATTGTGATCGTGCTGGTAAATTGCTTAGTATAAGGGAGAGAATAACCAAAACAAGAATTCCTATATTTCTTAGAAGAGCTCCCAGTTACCCCTCACCTAACAGTGATTTTTATTACAGTGAACACTTAAACCCTGTATCAGCAACTTTCATATTGGGGAACTAAATTTATTAAATATGAACATTTATATATTCTGAAAATTGCTAAAACAATATGACTCACTCATCAATTTACTACACCAAGAGAATATATTTTTAGAAATGCTGATGTGAGTTTTGTAATTTTATCATGCCTCAAGCAGCAGTACCCACAATAGAATAATTATTTAAGGATATTCCAATTAGCTACTTTATTTTTATTCAAAGTGTTTCTTTTTAAAAAGAATATACAATAGATAAGCAGAAATTAGTCATAATGACCTACAATATTTTATACAATTATGAATATATCACATTTATTTGCATTTCTAAAAATACATTTTTGCTCACAGTAGTAATCTAATATCTTGTTTGACCTTCCATGGTCTTATTTCTAAACAGTAGAATATCTTGCTAGTCATTTGATAGGGAAATATTAAAACATAACAGTATTATTTTATATAAATGTGGGGGGGATATGTACACTAGGAAAAACTTTTCTCAAATATAGCCATCCTGAGGAAAAGCAAAAATAACAAAAAAGGGGATTTCATTGATATTTCTTTTTTTGTGACTTTTTCCTATTTATGACTTCTCTACATTTAATTTTGAAGGTTGCACTGTTTTATAATCTATAATATTATGCTGATCTTTCTTCTTCTTCCTCCTTTCTTTGTGTTTATGCTTGCTTATACTGTGATATAATTTATTTGTCTCCAATAAACAATGTTTTCATTGCATAGCTAGCACAGTGTTGTCACAACCATATACAGAAAGTATTACAGTATTTAATAGATACCCCCAATGCCATGATCTATGTTTTTACTATAAAATTCAAAGTTGGTTATTCTCACCAAAACACATACACACACAAGCAACTAACAATAAGTTTGTCTTCATTTTGGATATTTCTGTTTTCTTTGCTTTATTACACTAGATCTACCTTTGTGTCTATGTACTTGCCTAGTCACTTCTTTTTCATCTTATTTTTACAAGGTGGTAAAGAATAGTTAAGAACCCAGAAGCAGACCTATCTGGATATAAGCTCTCTTGTTTTTTATGTTATCAGTTCTGTAAATTAAGTTACTTAAGTCTTAATTTCATCATTTGAATAATTTGGCTAATAAATATTGTCTCCTAATTTATAGTTCGCTGGAAGGTTAAATGAGATAATGCATAGGACATTCTTATAATAGTTGATATATGCATTACATTGACTTGTGTCTTTCTTTCCATTGTTAAAAAACAAATTTTCTTAAAGTTTCTTTTTTTTTAAGATTTTTCATTTATTTGAGAGAGCGAGAATGAGAGAGAAGAGAGCACGAGAGGGAAGAGGGTCAGAGGGAGAAGCAGACTCCCGCTGAGCAGGCAGCCCGATGCGGGACTCAATTCCGGGACTCCAGGATCATGACCTGAGCCGAAGGCAGTCGCTTAACCAACTGAGCCACCCAGGCGCCCTTTTCTTCAAGTTTCTGCTCTTCATTACTTTCTTCCATTTCCATGGCTCAAGTTTGTTGGCTCCATTTATAGTCAAAGTGTCAGCAATTCCTATTACCTAAATATTCTTTTTTTTTTAAAGTTTATTTATTTAAGTAATCTTTACACCCAACATGGACCTCAAACTCACAACCCCGAGATCAAGAGTCACATGCTCCTCCGACTGAGCCGGCCAGGTGCCCCTAACCTAAACATTCTTGATGAAATGATATTAAAGTAAGCTTTATAAAGTTCCATCTTAGAATAAAATGTTATCATTAATTTTAAAAGGTTGAGAAGTGAGAATAAATGTGTTGTTTTTGTAAATAAAAAATAAAGGAGAAAAAATGTATTGTCTGTTTCTCACTCTTATTGACATTTTCTGTAATAAACTTAGAACTCATATCAGTACACTTATTTTAAAAGAATATTAACATTTGGCTACTTGGTAATCAGAATTAGTAGTATATTAATGATCACTTTCATATTTCCACAAAAATTATTCCAAGGTATATCAGGTGATACATACAATTTACCATATACAGTATAAGTCCCTATAAATAGGAAACTCAGTTGTCACTTAAATTATTTCAGATAGTTACATTATTGTAAATATTTGTCTTAAACCACATAAAGAATATACAAAAATTTAAATAGAGTATAACTGAGTTTTTAAAGAAAGATTTCATAAGAAGGAAAATGTAAATTGATCATATATGCTAATAGGAACTGCATGCATAATATAATTAGTTTACTTAGTTCACAAAGCTAGATAACTAGAAATCAGTCAAAACTCATCCCTCTATCTTATGTTTCTATATCCTCTTGTTCATATCTCAGTTTTACACCCCAAATTTCTCTTAAATCTGCTCCATCCTCTTTATCATCATGCTTATTATATTTCAGAACATCACCAGCTCTCCCCTGAACTGCCAAAAACCTTATTGAGCCCATCTTCTGCCTTTTATTCTTATCTCCTTCAAAATGGATGTGCCAATGATTATTCTAAAATACTCATTTAGGCTCCCCTCTCAGCTTTATAAGTGCGTGGCTTTGTAATGCCAGACAAATGCATTTTAGTGCACCGGTTCTTTTTTTTTTTAATTTTATTTTATTATGTTATGTTAATCACCATACATTACATCATTAGTTTTTGATGTAGTGTTCCATGATTCATTGTTTGAGTATAACACCCAGTTAAACTTTAATATGCATCAGAATCATCTGAAGGTCTTTTTTAAAAAAAAAAATAAAGTTTCCCAGGACCCTATCTCAGAGTTTCTGATTCAGTAGTTTTGAGGAGACCTTGACAATTGGCATTTTTTCAGGTGATGATTGTCTTGGGACCATACTTTGAGAACTACTGCTTTTATGTGACCTAAAATGTTCTCCATGATCTTGTTTGCTTCATTCTCAAACTTAATCTCTCACCATATTTTCAAATTTATTCATATTCCATATAGGCCTAAATACTATAGGCTATATTCCATACAGGATATGTCCATTCTTTCTGAAACATCCTTTCTTTCACTATTCCGTTGTTCTGCAACCTGTCTACTTGGCTTGCTGATGATCACATTCAAGATTCAGCTCAAACATAGTTTTGGCTGGGAAACATTCCCAGACTCTCTTCTTATATAATCTTCTTGTAGCTCAGATAGTACCTGTGCATGATACTTACCAAAATGTAATTATCAATTGTTTTTTTGTTTTGCATACTATCCTTTACGATCCCCTCACCTTATTTATCTATATATATTCAGAAATGTGTCTGATATTTCAGCACTGCTAATATTTACCATAAAGTGAAAAATTCACATGCCAATCATTGAAAAAGGACATAAAAATAACAAAAAATGTCTATTAGATTAATAACATTCTTGGTGTTTTCTCTTTTAAAGCTCTTTTAAGGCTACTCTTATTTTTATAAATAAGGATATTTCTTGTGGGTTGTGAATTTTAAGAGTTACATAAAATATTGATAAAATTATATTTTATATCTTATATAATTATTTTAGGGTGAGACAACACATTTTTACTATTTTCATTTTCCTTATTTAATATGTACTAAAATGATAAAGAGAGAAAATGTGTGTAATATATTAAGTGACTGTTCATTATTACATTATGCCAAAGAGTATATATTGCGAGCTTACTACATGGCAGGCACTATTCTAATTTATGTAATTTCCCAAAACGCAGAGATAACAGTAAACAGTGAAGCAGCAGATTGAACAAATCTGACCCTTTACTATTTTATTATCTCACCTTCATACTGTATAGTGTGGTTGGTTATTAAAGTTGTGTGAGAATACGAGCTTATTATACAATACAAGTGACTTACATCTCTCCCAACACATATTTGTGTCAAGGGTAAGCTCCAGCAAGAGAATGCAGCTACTGAGGAATTCTCATCAACTCAGCAGAAGTTGGAGGTAGAACAAAAGATATAATTGTACAGCTTAATTAGAAAAAGCAACCATGATACTCCGTGTGATGATACAATAGGATTACCTTCCTTGGAATATTTTCGGGACTAACCCATGATATTCATTTTTATCCCAGTTTTATTGAGGTATAATTGCCAAATAAAAACTGTATATATTTAATGTGCACAATATGATGATCATATATATATATATATATGATAGCCATCAATTTGGCTAATTAACATATACATCACTTCACATAGCAACATTTTTGTGTATGGTGGCTACACTAAGTTCCACTCTGTTAGCAAATTTTAAGTGTAAAATACAATATTACTAACTTTAGTCACCATGTTGTACATTATCTTGTATCTTATAACTGAAAGTTGTATCCTTTGACTGACATTTCCCCATTTTCCCCACTTAACAGCCTCTGGCAACCACCATTCTACTCTCAGCTTCTGAGTTTAATTTTTTTAGATCACACGTATAAGTGAGATCAGACAGTATATTTGTGTAATTTCATAGCACAATGTCCTTCAGGTTCATCCCTGTTGTCATAAATGGCAGGTTTTCCTTCTTTTTATGTTTGAAAATATTCCATTGTATATGTACACTACACTTGATTATTCATCCATTGATGGACACTTACTACAGCTATTGTGAATAATTCTGTCAATGAATCTGATTGCATATCCTTTAGATATATACCAAGAAATTGAGATTGATGGATCAAATGTTAGTTATATTTTTAATTTTTTGAAGAAATGCCATACTGTTTTCCATAATGGCTGTACCAATTTACATTCCCCCAAAGAGTATACAAGTAATCCATGCTATTTCTAAAGATGAAGAGGTTTTTCTTTTAACTTTCTTTAACCTAAATTAATGCACAAAATCTTTAATAAAATATCAAGACAACAATTTTTGATGTGTACATTAAAAAACATGTTGAGAAAGGAACTATTTTAAATATACAGATAATTCTTTCAAGAATACCTGCAAACTAGAACAGAATTATCTTAATGAATATTAGATTCCCCCTAATATCTAAAGAAAACCATGGTGGGGTATAAACTCCTTATGCATTTAGAATTCATAAAAATAAAAGACTTTTGTACTATATCACCAACACCCTAATATTTAATATTATATGGAAAAAAAATTTCTTTGGGAAAAAGGTACTATTCATAAAACAATTAAAACACTGCAGAGGGATTTGCAAAACCTATCCTATGATTACATTGGATATAATAGATGTGGGATATGTCTCTTTCTACAAATCATTTACATCTAAATCTTAGCCTTGCATTTTCATGATTATAAGGACAGATTCTTATTATATTGTGATTATTCCACTGGATTGAGATTTATAATTTATCATTAAATAAGAATTCTAGTGTATTAGGAAGAGTCATTTAAAAATATATTTAGTTGCTACTAATAATGTAGAAGGCAGTTTGCTTATACTTATTGAATAAGAATTTCATATTTTAAAATTATTAGAAATTATTAAAATAAAATGTAAGTACAGTAAATATACTAATGGAAAGAAAGTGAACTTGACAATTTGCACAGAGCATATTGGCCGGGTAGAGCATTTGTAATCTCTGTACTCCTTAGTGGAGGGCACGGATGTTCAGTTTTGCTGAGAACTTAATTAAGAGCAGAATGTTGACATTTTCTCCTTGATTTTACTATTCTCTGAAGATTAAATTGCCATTTCTTGCCCTTCCACATTTTGTTTATTCATCACATTTTTATCGTTACTGTTTTTGTTTATAGTTAAGCAACTTTAGCAGAAATTTCCCTCTAACACTGCTCTCCCTCAAATAGAAATGCCTGTTTATCCCTATTGATTAGGTAAACCAATGGCTGCCTGTCACTGGTTTTAGGCCCAGAGAGAAACACATGTAAAACTCTTGTTTTAAATCCAGTAAATTAGTGGTGCCTGGTTGGCTCAGTCAGTGGGCATGCAACTATTGATCTCAGGGTTATGGGTTCAGGCCCCAGGTTGAGTATAGAGATTACTTAAAAATAAAATCTTAAAAAAATAAACCCAGTAAATTAATATTAAGATACTTATATTAGTATTAAAACTAGTTTGTCATTTCATTGCTAATTTTGTTATGAGCCTTTTTTTTTTTTTTTTTTTTTTTAGCCAGGATGTATGTGCCTCAACAATGCATACCTTATCTGACTCAACTGTATTCCCATCTTCTTGACCAATGTCCCTGAATTCTGTTCTGGCTTTAATATCCCACCTCTGTTATGAACTTGCTCTTGATTTTCTTCCAGATCTATAGATCTTACCTCTTTCTCTGCTACTGCTTTTTCCAATTCTGTACTCTTCACATTCTGAGGGTTATACTTGTTTTTAGATTAAAGCTTATTTCAACAGTAATTTAAAACTTACTCTGCCTCTTCAGAAGTAGCTACCCAATCCTGGCATTTACACTGATATCAATATAAGGTTTGGAGGTAACACAGAGTGATGGTAATATTTAGAGATAAGAAATGGCAAAACTTGTACAAAATACAACAGATAAGCAGTCAATTAGCACAAACTATATCATAGGTACAATTATTAGTTATATTAATATTATGAATGATTTTTTCATGGAATCTTTTAGATAATGAATGATTCATGAATTGTAAGTATATTAACTTATATGATGAAGATTTTAACAACGGATCTAATTCTACCTCTATCAAAAACTTCTTTGTTTTCTTTTTTAAAGAGCGGGGGTGGGGGGAAGAGGGAGACGGAAAAAGAGAATCCCAACCAGGTTCCACTCTGGAGGATGGGGGGTGTTAGGGGGGAGTTCAATCCCACAACCCTGAAATCATGACCTGAGCCAAAATCAAGAGCCAGAAACTGAACCGACTGAGCCCCCAGGCGCCCCAAGAACTTCTATCATGACTAATATCACTTCTATGATGAACATTTGAGTTAGCTAAACTATGACTAAATGAGGAATAAAATGTGGGAAGAAATCTTCATAACAAAAGCATTTAATTTTTTGAAGAATTTTGCTCTTACTGTTTTCTTTGTAGCAAATAGGAGCAACATATCTTCTTTTCAATTTTCAGTGTTTAATATTTTTAACTGAACTTGATATATTATGAATTATTTTTCTAAAAAATACATTTCCTAAGCCAGTGTCAACATTCCAATTATACTTCTATAGTCTTTTCTATCAATGATATTATTTGTCATTAGTTTAGATCATCCACTTGTAAAGTTTAACCAACCACTGTTTGAACATCTTTAAAAATGGGAATGATATTCTTCCTACTCCATTGTACAGCGAAGACTTTCATGTTGAAACTTTTTAATCCATAGCCACACTAATTCATATACTTGAATTTTAAAGATTCTCCCTGATATGGCTCTTATTTAATTCCATAAAGCTAGAGCCCTCCATTGATATAAATTAGTATTTTGAAAATCCTTTCTTTTTTGCTTATTAAAATAAAATTCATCCTTTTGGATGTACAATTCAGTGAATTTTGGCAAACCTATGCAGTGGTATAACCACCACCACAATCAAAATAAAGAATATTTCCATTGTCCAAAGAGATGTTTTCATTACCCTCTGTAGTATTTATTTTTGTCCTACCCCAGGTCTTGGCAACTACTGATATGAATACAATCCCTATAGATTCACCTTTCTTAAAATGTCTTATAATAAATCTTTCCTTTTTTACATAAACTATTTCATTGTTATTTAAAGAGAACCTACAATGGGCAGAAAAAACAAAAACAATAAAGTCCACAAAAAACAAAGAATAAACTTGTTGTAATGAGACAGTACTATTGTTTTGACCCTAGACATTGTGTCTTCCTGTCTTCCAACTGCAAAGAAAATTCTATTTTTCAGGGCTTGAGGCTTGGAAATATTATGAGAGTTATTTATCTAAGGTGCACCTCATTAATAATGTTTCATACAATTTGAGAATGGGGGATCTCCAGAAATCCAAAGATATTCTTGAATTAGGAGAAAGTTACCTTAACAAGTAAAATGGCAATTTTATCTGATGATTTGCAGATGAGACCACCAAAGCACTTATATCCGAAGTGGACGGTGGTGGAAGATGAGGCATTGTGTCCTGCTGAGATAACCTTTTGGGCTTTTGCCTGTCTTAAGGTACATTCTTTGAGTGAGCAGGGATTAATTTCTCTTTGCTGCTACTTCTCTGCTCAACTTATGCTGGAGTATTTTTCAAAGAGCATAAAACTTAAAAATAAAATCAGAAGACAATGAGAAATGATTGAAAATTCCAGTGATTTTAGGGAATGGAGTTCATGTCGCCCATTCAAGAGTAGTGATGATTTTCTAGTGGGAAAAATAGAACTGAAAATTGCATACTTTTTTTTTTGTAGAATGCAAAAGAAATGCTTTGAAATAGCATTTAAAATTTCCTCAGGAGCATACACAGTTCATCTTTCCTGCTTGTGGGCAGCAGGGTATAGCATACGGAGCATACATACAATATGAGGGAAAACTGCCAGACAGGAGGGACATGATCATTCCTTCTCTGTGATCCCAATTTGGTCTATAGATTCTTAGGCACTATTCCTGCTCTAGACATGCTGAAGCTAGATTTAGGATGCATAAACGTATGTATTAGAAAAATAACACCAGAAGAATCTGAAAGTTCAAAAGAAATAAGAAATTACATAACCTACATAATTCTACCGAGAAGGGATAATAATTCTCTCTACCATTTGTTTTAGGTATGACATTGGAGAAGTTTGAAACAATTGGTTTATGCATTGTAGTTCATAATTAGGGCCCTATGGGGAATTAATTAAAGTAATTTTAAAATCCCACCGGCACTGTAAAAGAGGAGGGACACTGAAGACTTGCCATTCATTTGAATTTACTGGCAGGAAAAAAAAGCACTAAAACTTCATTATAATGAAATTATTTATTGAATATTGAATATCATAATCATTATTAAATTGTGTTTTAAATTTTAAATAATACAAGTAAATTTGTAACCCAAATAGTAATTTTTAAATGAATTTTAAAGGATATCACTGAAAAGAAGTTAGTTGATGGTGACTGGACAGAAATTGATAGGTTTTATGTGGAGATAGAGGAACATATTTTAGACACTGGTAACTTATTCCTTAAACTTGAATCCAGTAATGATTTTGATTTTTTCCCTTTTACTGATGAAGACTCAGTCTCCTATTTCTAGAATTAGGGGTGATTTTAATTATCTCATCTATAACACTCCAAAGAAAACACAGACTTCTCACATCATTATTCAACTTCCCAACCAACTTCAGAGAGAATGGGTATGGAAAATTATTTAAGTTTCTCATTAAATTATTTTTCACATTTTGTTATAGTTGGAATCTCATCAAAAATGTTAAATATAAATAATTTATTAAGGTAACTGAAATTTTCAAGGGTGTAGTGCATTCATTTCTAACCTGCAGCCTTTCCTATGCAGTAAGGACATGTTACAGTAGCTCCCCACCTGAAAAAAAATCACAATAAGTTGTACAAAATGAACAAAAGGAAAGTAGTATTCTGACAGTGAAAATGAGCAATACTAGGAAAAACAAGAAACCAAAAGATCCTGAAAAATATTGCAATTTTTTTAATTTAAAGATTTTCCTCTTCTAGCCCTTCTTAACATATGTAGAAATTAAAGTCACTGAATTTGTATTAAAAAGGGAAATGATGCCGGGCACCTGGGGGCCTCAGTTGGTTAAGTGTCTGCCTTCCGCTGAGGTCATGATCCCGGGGTCCCAGGATGGAGCCCTGCACAGAGCCCCAGCTCGGCAGGAAGGCTGCTTCTCCCTCTCCTTCTGCCTGCTGCTCCCCCTGTGTGTATTCTCTCTGTCAAGTAAATAAATAAAATCTTAAAAAAAGGGGGGGTAGGAATGATGCTTTCTAAGAGCTGCTGTCAACTGAAAAATCTTTTAGTTTTTGAAAACTCCCCATTCTTGAAAACACCTTCATATACAAACATAAAAATGCCACACTTCAAATCATAAATCCAGTTCTTTTCTTCCAAAGCAAAGTAACAAAGTAGTCAGGTTGTGGACAAACACTTGTAGTCCACTTTCTAAATTCTTTTGAATTCTCTCCAAAGTCATTCTTTGACTTTGATAGTACGTTCAGGCAAGCAATCATGTGTTTCCTATGATGGTGCAAAGTAGTGATCCTCAACAAAACCTTCAGCTCCCCCTTACTCAGAGTTGACATTTATGCAATTACCTAGTTCTTTGAATGCTTACGACAACTCAAAAGGAAGGCTAAATACTTAATTCTCATAGGATTTTATTTGATTGTAATTCTGCTTTTGAAGCACACTTGATGACACCTTTCCTTTTCATATCCAAATTGCAGCTTATCAGTTGGTGAATTCTATTTAACTCTCAGCATATTTGGGGGGAAATGCAGAAATAGTAAAAAAATTAAAGGAAATCAAAAGTTCTAAAATCTTTTAGAATGATATTCACTTGGTTGTCGCATCAGGGATTACTGAAAGGAAAGACACTCCTTTTCCCCATTTTCTAAGTCTATTTGCTGCTGTTCACTCTTTGAGGTGAAGTTTAAGAAAATTCAAGAAAGTTAAGAGTGAAGTTTAAGAAAGTTCAGGAAAATTGCTTAGAACAACGACATACTTCCTTGACTTAATATATTTAGTATAAATCAGTACTTCTGGCATCTGAAACAACATAAGGACCTTAGAACCCCCATCTTTACCTACCCTACTACTTACCCTTCCATTTCCTCCTATGTTTCGAGTGGCAGTGATAGAGTGTCATGCATTTTAATTCTCTATGTACTTATTTACTCTTATTGATATTTTTTCCTCCCTGCATTTCTGTGCTTCTAGCTGTAATTATTTCTCTTCATTGAAAAACTCCTTTGGTTAGACCAGTTGATAATAAATTCTATTTTTTTTAATAAAAATCCCTTATTATACCTTCATTTCTGAGGATATTTTTACTGGGGTTAGAATTTGAGATTGGCAGTCATCTTCGTCAGCCTTTGAAAAACACACTCTTTTCTAGCTTCGTTGTTTATTATAAAGTCTAGTTTAAGTGATATTTATGATCCTTTGAAGAAAAGTATCTTTTTAAGTTTGAGATATTCTTGATATTCTTTCTGTCTTTGGATTTTTGTTTTTGTTTATTCGCAATTTGAGGTTTTATTTGTATATATTCTCAAGTACATAGCTTTCATTAACTCTGGAGTTTCTTGTGTTTTCATTCATTTAAGAAAATTATTGGCCACTGTTTAACTTATTGCTTCTCTCCTCCCTTCTCCACTCCTCTTCTCTTCTGTTCCCTTTCCCTCCCTTCCCTTCCTTTCTCTTCTCTTTTCTTCCCTCATATTGCCTCATCTCAGCCCAATTCACTTCACCCTTTCTTATCTCCTCTCTCTCCTTCCATTCATGGGATCTGGAAGATATGCTAGGACTCTTCCAACATGGATATATCTTATATCTTACTGCTCCTCCCTGCATTTTCAATATATCTTTCTTTCTGTGGTTCAAGCTATTTCCTAATAGCTAGTTCCTATCTCCCTATTCACTAACCCTTACTCTAGCTGTACCTTAAACTATGTTCTTACTGCTAATTCCAGAATTATTACATGATTCATTTTATAGTTTCCAATACCCTGCTGACATTATCTATCTTCATATATATTCTTGTGCATATTACTTATTCTTGTTTAAATATATACATCTGTTAATTCCAATAAGAATTGTCTTTTAATCCCTTGGTTTTCATTCATTTAGTCCTATTTCTTATAAATCTGCTTTTTTTGATTGAATGTTGAACACTCTGTATGCAAAATTGTGAAGAGAATTCATGGTTCTGAATGTGGTTATTTTCAGCCAGAGGTTTTTTTTTTTTTTTTTTTTTTTTTAATTTCTGGCAGGTGGTAGAGTAAGGGCAGATCAATTTAATCAGTCTGGGATAGAACTGAGTCAAAGCTGGTTTTCAGCCTTTATGAGAGGATTTATTTGGGTTTGCTCTCATCCCAGTTGAGGCCTGAAGTATTTACCAGAGTCTAACTTCTTTGGCAGGACCTGAACTAAATGTTTGTCTCCCCTACCCATAAAACTGGGAAAAACTCCTTTCAGCTTCTTAGCATTTTGGCTAAAGTTTAAAAATCAGCAAATGCCTAGAAAGGTGCCAAGTATTAGTCTCCCCTCTCTGCATTCCTCTGTTTTTCTGTGATCTTGGCATCCCTAGTTCTGGCTCCCTTAGTTGACATCAATCCTGATTTTCACTTTTCTAGTCCCAAAAGACTGCTCAAAGCTCTGATCAATTTCTCAACACCTCAATCCTTTGCAGAAATCAGTAAGGGAAAAGTGGCACAGAAATTTGGTTTTTGCTCAGTCCAATTTCCTTCTCTGTAGGATCTTGGTTCAAATGCTGGCTACTGAAGTAGGGTTCTTCAATATTTTTAAATAGATTTAAACTTTAAAAAAATAGCTTTCATAGCTGTTTTCATGATGTTTGTTCTCCTATAATTTTTCCTTATTAGATTTGTAATGATTGTATTAGGATATTAATAAAACAGTATCTTATAAAGGGGATAGTGGATACTATATAAAATATTAAAGAAACTATTTTTGATTAATTTCATATAAGTGAATATCTCTCAGTTCTTAGCACAATAATTATTTTAGAATATGATAATAGGTATTCGAAAAAATAAGCAAACTAAAATATTTAAGATTCATCAGTTCTAGCTTCTGAAAGAACATCATCTATTCTACCATACACAGATATAAGTAACTATCTTCATCATTATATAAGAAAGTTGACAATTGGGCGCCTGGGTGGCTCAGTTGGTTAAGCGACTGCCTTCAGCTCAGGTCATGATCCTGGAGTCCCGGGATGGAGTCCCACATCGGGCTCCCTGCTCGGCAGGGAGTCTTCTTCTCCCTCTGACCCTCCCCCCTCTTGTGCTCTATCTCATTCTCTCAAATAAATAAAATCTTAAAAAAAAAGAAAGTTGACAATTTTAACAGAAAATAAATGTTTGAAACTGCTCTCACTTTTGAACCATGCATTTACTACAGCCAGATACACATCTTTTCTCTCTTCCACCTGTCTTCCATCTCTCTCTCTCTCTGTGTATACACACACACACACATATACAAACACCATATATAACAAGAGTAAGGGTGCCTGGGTGGGTGGCTCAGTTGGTTAAGTGTCTGATTCTTGATTTTGACTCAGGTCATGATCTTGGGGGTCGTGGGATCAAGCCCCACCTGGGGCTCTCTCTTCAGTGGGGAGTCTGCTTTTCTCCCTCTCCCTCTGTCCCCCTCCCCTGCTTGCACACACATTCTCTCTCTCAAATACATAAATAAATCTTTAAAAAAAGAATATGTATGTATGCATACCAACTATACACACACTCACAAACACATGCACACAAATACACACACACACACACACACACACATATATATACCAACAAGAAGCATAAAAGAGATAAAGAGGCAGTTGCTTGCAACCAGATTTTTCATCTGAATCATTCAGAACACTTTTGTAATGGCCCCTCAAACTAATACCGCCTGTTCTTTTTAAATCTCTTTATTCTAGGCTACCTACTTAAACTGAGGAATTTTTCTTTCAGTGTCTGATGCCAGGTTCCTATATTTTGTTTTAATATTATATATTATTTTTACCCGTATCATCAAACACCTTAATTTCATATTGCTTAAATGGCTCCATTAGGTCTGTATCTATGCCCTAAAAGATTGCATAAGCCTGGGGAAGCCAAAAGATAAAAACAGAATTTTGAGAAAAAATTTGGAAATAAATAGCATTTTCAAATATATAATTTTAGGGAAGAAGGATATCAAAATAGTTTTAGGAGTTTAAATAAATAATTTCTGGCATGCAAATCTGATCATATATCTTTATTGACCATAATCTGCTTAATGCTTACAGGAACTGGAGGAAATCTGAAGATGATGTATTGACTAAGTTATACAATTCAGTGAAAACTGCAGTGACAAAGTCTACTAATTATTTTATTAGGGAAGCTGTCTGACAGATTATGGAGAGTTTCTGATAACTTAATTCTCTATCCATGTAATTGTTTCTATTATTTCAATTATTGAGTATTTTGGTTGATTTTTTTAACATAATGACTTAAGATGTCCAGACTTTAGCACTTTATGCACATCTATATTTAGTAAAAAGCATAGTAAAATAATGATTTGAGTAAACTGTCCAAATAAAACATTCAATAAAATAGCTTTAATAAATTTTGTTGATATAAATCATAGTTTGAATTAAGAAACTTATTAATTATGCAGGCTGTCATCATTCAAGCAGTTGTGAACTGATATATAGTAGCTTGAAACAAAAATTTATTATGTAGATTTTTTAAATCAGTGTGTTTAATTCAGTTATTAATAGGATCTAGGACCAAAGAGAGTGAGACTTATATTTTGTGGGTTTTTTTCCTCTAAATTTTGAAGTTGTGATTTATACCTTGCACCAAGATCGACAATAATCTCTCATTAACTGAAAGTTTTATGTGTTGTCAGCCAAAGTATTCTAAAATACAACTTTATACATATCACACACAAATACACACACACTCATTTAAAACCCCATATTTTTCACTGATTACACAAATATGTGTATACCACACAGGGGAAGTTATATTACATATATATTATAGACTATATGTGTTATTAATTTATAACTCCTAACTTTGAAAAGGGCAAAAGTGGTTTGCTTTACCAAGTATAAGTAATTTGTATATATTCACAATACCTTCATAAATAGGAAATATATTTGGATGGCGGTTTTGGTTCTTCTCCTTTTTTAAAGAAGAGATGATGGATAGATGATGGATAAATAGATAAATAATAGACAAATAGATGATACTGATGTAACAGATGACAATTTAATTGACTGAAAAAGGTAGAAGATGAATTCTTAATAGAATTACTGTGAAGCAAGGCCAAGACAGCCTGCTGTGTCAACTGAAATGTGAAATGTATAAGTTTAAGACTAAAACCTGGTAAAGATTAAACATAATTTATTGTTTGAAAAATAAATCTTTTTTATGGATTGAAAATTGGATGGAAACAAAGGCCAAAAATAGATAAATTAATATATTGTTAGAATAAACAGCTCAGTAAATGGGAACTGTGAAGCTCAGAGCATGGCTCCAAATGTTTCAGTTAAATAGGATTGGAATTTTATGGGAAACTTTACTTTAAATGATGCATATTCCAAACACCAGCTAATGCAATTAAGTTTAGTAAAGTGTTTTTAAACATGAAGTCCCCAGTATGTTGTCACTGTGATATATTCAAAACCAACCAACAAGCATTTAACTGAATTTTACAGTCTAGTTGGATATATAAATACATAAACAATCACAAAATCCTGCCACCAAAATTGTTTCCTTTTATCAGTAGGGTCTAAAGCCATTGAGACACTTTTTTCTTCTTTTTCTTTTTTCTTTTATTTCTCTCTCTCTTTTTGGCAATAGTAGCTCTGTTACAAAATCCAATGTGAATGTTATCCATGATCTAATTTTGTTTACCACCAGCAAGGTGTTTGAATTTCTGACTTGTCTTTTCCTGTTTTGTTTTTTTGTTGTTGATGAGCTTCTCCACCATTATAAAACATTATATCTTTTTTGATGGATTATTATGAAAATTATTTTGATGCATTCGTGTGTTATACCTTTCTCACATTTTCATTGTGCACAGAAATTTCTTCCTATCCCACCAGTTCTTCCTGTACTGGATATTTTCAGTTTGAGTGATAGTTCATAAACCTTTCTTTTTATCATTTATGGCATTCTTGTGGGTAGAATTTATACTTTGACTAGGATTGGTGGTTCATAACGGACGGATACTTTTATGACACAGTTATGAGTTTAAAGCATTTCTCTGTGTATTAACTTGAACTCCACCCATTTTCTCTCCTTGTAATGCTCCATGTGGCAGCTCATCTCCATATCCCAGGTTGAAATTTCCTGTTCCCAAGGCATCAAGGGTGTACTCCACAATGAACATTGGACTTTTGTTAAGTGTGGGCATCACATATGGCTCAACACTAGACAAAGACAGCTATGCAGAGCAAATGCTCAGTTCTCTGGCAGAATCTGCTCATTTTACTTCCCTGGGACTTTCAAAGAACAAACACCATCTGTGTGAAAGAAAACGCTGTTGAAGGATTTAAGAGCATTACTCATAATGGTTATATCTTAATGGTCATGCCAAACTGATGTGTTCCAAAATTTATTTAGGATTAAATCATCCTGATCGACTGAGGCTGTTGCTGTGTCTCCAGATTTTTCTTCATGTGGCTATTACTTTTGATATCCCAAGAGGAACCATGTCATTACCAGAAGAGGGAGAATGTGAGAACCTCAAGGATACAAGAGCAGTGAGTAGCAGTTGGAGCATCAAGACTTAGGACAGAGGCAGCAGGGGGAGGAAGCAGAGAGAAAACAGAAGAAGCCAGGAGAGTGATGGATCAGCCATAGAGATGATAGTGCTAAGGAACACTTTAGGAGAAGAAGGTGGAATTTTGCTCTGAATAAGCCGTATGTTCTGAATTCAGTGCTGAGGTCATCATAATTTCGTAAAAAGTTTTTTTTTTTTAATTTTCAAGTTATATTTCATTTCATCATTCATTCTGTCATTCATTCAGCATATATTTAATATATGTTGATTATATCACCTGGGTCTGTTGTAGACATGAAAGATACATTGGTGAAGCAGAATAGTTCTTAAAATATCTTCCTTCATGGGGTTTGCCTTTTTCCTGTGAAATTGGTATGTGACAGAACAGGTATCATAGTCATCATGATCAATATGATTCAGGCAAAATACTTAGTAAAGTGCAAAACAAATGGAACTTGTTATTTTTGGGAAACATACGTCATTAGCGCTCTATCAGAAATCTATAAACTCAAAAGCCACCTGCTACAAGTTGCCAATTAGTATTTTTAAAAATGTTTTTAAATTGAAGTTAAAGTTTACATCCAGTAAAATGTATAACTTGTGTTTGTTAAAAGGAGTTTTGGCACGTGTATATACCATACAACTAATCACCAAATCATGATATAGAAAATTTCCATCACCAGAGAGTTTTCTTATAACCCCTCCCTATTAAACTCTTCTCTGCATGGGTGATCGGTGTTTTTATTTCTACCCTCTACATTAATCTGGCCTGTGTCTTAACCTCATAAAAATGTCATGATATAGTATGTACTCTTTTGTGTCTGGCTTCCTATGTTCAATATATTATTAACATCCACCCATACTGTTGATGTACCCATAGTTCATTGCTGTATGTATTACTGTATTAAATTTTATGAATATATTATAATTTATCATCCATTATCCTGTCATTAACAGGATATTTGATTATTAATGATAAAGCTCTCTAATCATCCAAGTAATTTTCTAGACTTGTTTTCATCTTTCTTTGGTAAATATCTAGCTACATCATGGTGTAGGTGTATGGTTTACTTTATAAAAAAACTATTTTTCTAAAATGGTTAAGAATTTTATATACCACCAATATTTTATGGGGAGGTTAGGTCTATAATTTTATCTGTTGTCATCACTCATTTTAATTTTAGACATTCTGGTAGAGCTAAAGTCATATCTCATTGTAGTTTCAATTTGTATTTCCCTAGCAAATGATGAAGTTGAGCACATTTTCATATTTTTATTGGACAAGTGTGTAGATTTTGCCATTTTCCACCATATTTGATGTTTCTTTATGCATTTTAGATATAATTCCTTTGTCAGATGCATATCAAATATATTCTCCCAGGCTGTGGCTTGTATTTGCAAGGATGTGAAGTTATTTTTCCTATGTTTTCTTCTAGAAACTTTATGATTTTAACAGCTCTACATTTACATAAAATTCATCTCAAAATAATTTTTGTATATGATGTAAGATTTTTATATTTCTGAACTGTTTTGGCACCTTTGTTAAAAACCAGTTGGCTATATATGTTTGCATCTACTGTAGTCAATTATGTGTAGACTCTTCTCTGTTCCATTTTTCTATTTGCCCATGCTTATGTCAATAACACATTGTCTTAATGAAACTATACAATAGGTTTTAAAATCAAGCAGTGTATGTGATCCAAACTTATGCTTGCTTTTGTTCTGACTGTTCTAGGTTTCTAGGTCTTTTTAATTATGGAGTAATTTGACAATAGGTCAGTTAATTAGTAATAAATTAGCTGTTGGGATTTTTATAGGGGTTGTTTTGAATTTGTAGAACACCCTGAGGAGAACAAACATTCTAACAATATTGAAACTTCAAAACCATGAACATGATTTATCTTGGCATAGACTTTAATTTCCCTCAGAAATGTTTTAGTTTTAAGTGCAAAGATATTGCACATTTTTCACTAAATTTACTAAGCTTCTATGATTTTTAATGCATTGAAAATGGTATTGTGTTTTAATTTTCCAATTGTTGCTATTACACACAACTGCTTTTTAAATATATTGACCATGTATCTTATGAATTTTTAAAACCTAATATTTATCATATTTTTTGTACTTTTCAGGATTTCAGGATTTTTTACATATCCACTCATGCCATGTGTGAATAAAAAAAAATATTTTACACCTTCCTTTTCAGTCATTTTCTCCTCATTTTCTTGCCTGATTGCACTAGCAAACTTCCAGTACAATATTAAATAAAGTAATGAGAGCTCACATCCATATCTTCTTCCAAATCTTAGGGGGGGCGGATAATATTTTGTCATTAAGTATGATGTTACCCGTAAGTTTTCAGAAATATGCTTTATCAAATTGAGGAATTTTTCATCTATTCTCATTTTATTGTGAGTTATTAACGACTGGGTGTTCAAGATTGTTGAATGATGCATTCATATGATATTTCTCCTTTATTAATGTGATTTAGATTAATTGCTCTTTAAATGTTAAACCAACCCTACAACTGGTCATGGTGAATGACACCTTAATTTATTATTAGATTCAATTTGCTAACATCTTCATAAGGATCTTTTCATCTTGGCTTTTGTTTCACTGAATTTCTAGGTATATAGGTTGCTGTATTTCACAAAACTCAACATATTTTGAGCCATTATTTCTTTGAAATTTTTTCTGCCCTGTTTTTCTTCTTCTCTCCTTTCAGAACCACACTTAGTTATGTTACTTGTTATTTTCCCAGGTCACTGAATCCCCATTTTACTTAAAAAAAAAATTATGAATCTTCATTTTAGATAACTTCTATTGAGTTAGCTCTGGTCTCTCTTCCTTTTATTGTTAAGGATGCTAATCCCCTCATCTACACCTATTTAATTCCCAGAGGCTCCACCCTCAAATACTATCACATGGGTGGTTGGGGCTTCAACATATAAGTGGGGGCAGGGGAAGCACACAAAAATTCAGTCCATAAAACTCCTTATGTATAAAATATTCAGCTTTTAAATTATCTACAAGATAGTCTATTTGAATGATATAAACACAGACTTTGACTTTGTTTTTGTTTTCAGACTTTGACTTTGATTTCTCTCAATCAGAAAAGATTATTAAATCTATACTATTCTCACAATGATCACTGTTTAATAGTGTTTAATTCAAGCTATATTAATGATAATCTTGAAACAAAAGTTTAGCAGATTTGGAAATACATTTTCACATAATTTTAATATTGGAAGCAGAATTTTAGATGTGGAAAGAGAAGATACTCAGAAATCAGTTTAACCCTTTTCAATGACAGTTCAGTTCATCAAATGCCTAAACTATTTCCTTACACTACTTTGTGTTTAGAAGTTTCAGTACAGGTTTTAGATGATGATGATGGTATCGATAGTAATGATAAATAATGGCAATAATGAGGAAGAAAGAGGAGAACAAGAACACCATGTACAAGAAGAGCAAGAAGAGTTGCTAACACTTGTACAGCACACACCAGGTGCCAGTTCTAAGTACTCTAACTACAGCAAATCACTTAATTCTCTCAGTCCTACAATAATCATATGTAGCATTGATGTGAGAAAAAAGGCAGAAGAAAAATTATTAAATTTCCTTAATATCTAAAGCCCATTGACAAGTCCTTAAAATAGGCAGAATGACATTCTTTTAGGAACTCAGCTGCCTCCATGTTAATACTTTGCTAAAGGCAAAATAAGATTTCATAAATAAATTTATTTTATAAATAAATTTTATTTACATATTTTATAAGGTTTTGCTTAGCCCAACCCTCAGGATTCTGTAACTCTACTTTAACATATAAAAATTCTTTCAAAAACTTCCTTTATCTTTACCCACCCAAGATACATGTTTGCAATCATCTCCCAAGCATATGACTGACCGATACATCTGAAGAGTCTCCCGACCTAATTTTTACTAACCAATATTAAATGACCTCTCCCCCTCTCATGCTCTCTCTCTTTCTCTCTAATAAATAAATAAAATCTTTGAAAAAAAGACAACAAAAAAGGTGATAAAACTAGCATATGTCCAGTTTTAGAAAAAAAAGTAATGATAAAAACTTCAGTTTTTGTCCCCCGGGGAATGAAAAACTAATGAACATTTATAACTCATCAAACTCACTAGTAAATGTTTTAAAAATAACATTTATATGAAATACAAGAAAACATGTATGGTAAGAATCATGTTTTTCAGGTTAATAAATTATAGGCTGAATTGATAATTTAAAAAAAAATGAACTACCTAAAAACGAATCGATGATGAAATCCATTCTGGGCTTTTCCTACAAATCTTATAACTGACCAAGATGACCATAATGTTTCCATCCGCTCAACTAAACTTTTAGAAAGATTTCTTTCTGCCTCTTGGTCTCTGACCTCCCTCTCTCTTCCACCCTTATAGATTTCAGATGGCTTAATTGTAGAGATCCTTTTTTTTTTCTTAGAGAATTTAATCAGAAAAATTGTAATGGTAAATCCTTTCTCTGCCCTTTGAGGTATAAATCTTTTTAAAAAGGTTCTTGCCAAATTTACCACCCAGGATTGTCTTGCTCAAGGACTGAGAGGCATCCCTTTGAAATGTAAACATCAAGGAGATAGTCTTTGATCTCCCAGTCACCAGAAAAGTAGGCGCCTAATGAACTTCAGTAGGTTAGTGTCTGACTCCAAATGTAAAATTACCTTCTGTTAGGAAGATATAAGGAAGTTTACCTTTTTTCTTGGATAGGGCCAATTAGCAAACATAAATGTCTTTATTCCCTGCACCGCAGCTCTTAAAAAACCCTCTAGCCTTTGTTTCAGAAGTGTTGAGTTCAGAGTGTGTTCTGAACTCTATTCTCTATTCTCCATTGCAATATCCTAGAATACAGTCTTCCTTACTTATTTAATTTTGCCCTGTGAAAGTCTTGCTTTAACATAATTATAATCCCCCAAATTCTGAAAAGGTAACAATTTGGAGACAAAACCTCTGGATTCAATTTCAACCAGACATTCCAAATTCAACTATGTACTTAATGCTCTTGAAAGACGACTTCAGCTGCCTCAATTTTGACCTCAAACTTTCTACCTGGGTTCTTTACAGCTGTCTCTTGGCTCAGGTGGAAGACTCTGAGGGCAAAGATCTCTTCATGGGAACAGAAACTACTCATTCAGGCAATGACTGTCCTGAGCCAGCAAGACCCTGCCATTATTGACTCTAAGACAATGATCAGTTTAACCTTCACTAGGCAGTGAAATAAATACCCACCCACCTTTGCCTCACATTTTCCTTATATAAACCTGGGAGTATTTTTGGCATTTTGGAGACAGTCTTTGAGATGCTAGTCCATTGTCTTCCCAGTGTTGGCCTCAATGAAATAAATTCTTCTTGTTTTACCACCCCTCATCCCTCTGCCTTTGGATTTTTGTGAGCGATGAGTGGCTGAACCTGGCCTGTTTGGGACCCCTGTGTGCTAGTTATACTTTTAAGTAGTTGATTTATTACCCCCAAACTAGATCTATTCAAGTAGTTAAAAAGAGGCTATGTAAGTACAAAATAAACTTGATAAGGACCTATAAATTCACTATTTGCTTCGTTACCAAATTTATGTATTACCTTCAAAAATGACTTTCAATTTTTCATTTATATGGGCCTTTTTAATCTGAATCTTTCATTAGAATATAGTATTACATTTCTCCAAATGAGAGTATTACTATTAGTATGCATAAGAACTCTGCATTAATAGATTTTTATTAGATTCTACTTATAATTAAAGAAAATATAACTAATGAAAGTGGATGACATTCTGTGCATGTAATTCTTAAATGATCTCATATTTCATATTCACCAATATTGTAAGATATTAACAGCATTTACATTATTTTTTCTATGAATGTAGATAACACTTAATGAAAGGTGTAAGAACTATATGATTAAAATTACATTGTGTTAAAGTTGGATACATTTCAAAAAAATTTATAAAAATGTATAATAAAGATTGTTCTACACTGTGATTTATCATTAGTAATAACTTCAAAGCCATTATCTTATCAGTATTCTTTAGCCTTCGGAATTATTCTTTTCAAAGAAAAATATGAATTGAAGGATATCGCAACTTTTGACATAGTTACTTTTTATATGATTCTTACATTTAGTTCAAATTGCAACAATTTTTGAAACATTCAACAGTTATAATATGCTTAGTATCAGCGTAAAGGCTTTAGGACACATGCAATTCTTCCCAACCTTATGTTTAATTAATTTAACCAATTTTAAGCAAATCAACCTTTATTTCTTAACTTGATTGTAATAAAAATGGTCAGTATTTTCCATCTTCCTGTAGACAGAAGATTCAAAATCAAGACTACACATTAGCAAGGGAGGAGGGCCTGGGGATAAGGGATCTAACATGACACAAAGGAGAAGAAAGTGATTTTCTTCTTCATTGTTCCTTAACTCCCACAAATTCTCAGTTCTCTATTTCAGTCACCAAAGATGAAGGTGATAAAGAGCTCTATTATTCAATAAATAAACAAAATCCTCCTGGGTAAAAGTTTTGGAATATTAATTCTCTGCTTAAGATAGAAATTCTAATACTCTCACCCATCTGCCTTCTTTCTTGCCTCTTAATGATTGTATAGGTTATGACTCTGTTATTCTCTCAAAGATGAAACCTGAAAGCTTAGGTTCAAATTTCTCATTTTCCTTTCTTTTAAAACCCATTTGGTTCCCCCACTTTCTCTAACTAGCCCATTCATTACTATGTCCTATCAATTTCAGAATATTCTATTTGAGTCAAGGATTTTATACACAGATAAATACACTGAAGGTACATATAGTAAGCAATTCATTTAACTTAGGTGTCTCTACTTTTCTTCAATGGTATTTCCTAATTGAGTTGTAATGTTAATCTTTACTTTCAACGTAAATCTTTTTTGAATGTTGGAGTGCCTGGGTGGCTTAGTCAATTAAGCATCTGACTCATGATTTTGGCTCAGGTCATGATATCATGGGTCGTGAGATCAAGCCCCAAGTTGGGCTCTGTGCTCAGCAGGGAGTCTGCTTGGGTTTCTCTCTCTCCTTCTCCCTCTGTCCCTCCCCCCACTTTTGCCCCTCTCTCTCTTTTACTCTGTTTCTCAAGTAAATAAATAAATCTTAAAAAAAAATGTTGGATCCACCTTAAATGTTTGCATCCACCTTGGGGGAAACATTGACTTGGGGATGCAATGTTCATCAATTTTCCTTAGCGCTTTCTGTGACAGTAATGTGCAAAACTGCAAAAATAGAACTGTGAGTAATAAATCCGTTAACTAGAAAGAACCATGTTTTGTGTTGTCAGCCTGTCTTTTTTCCCAATGTTGGCAGCTTTCCTATCCTGAGACTGTCTCATCTAACATTCATTCACCCGTAAGCTCAGCTTGGAGTCCAAGTTTGGGAATACCCCAGACCTTGGTTTTTATAGATTTCCTGAGTTCTAGCCTACCAGCTTCCAATTCACCAAGATTACCCAGAAGCATTAATAAACTATCTTCAATATTTCAAAATACCTAATACACAATTATTATTTATCTATAAACCATCATTTACCTATAGGCTAAATAATGTCAAATGTCTTTGTATTTAATTGGAATTATATCAGTTGTATTTCCATATTACCTCAGATTTTACCCTAGAGTAATATTTATTTTGGTTTTGGATATTTACTTGATTATTGTCTCCCTCAGGATAATAATTCTAAACCTGGCTCATTAATTTGACAGACAGTTGATAAATAATTATTGTATTCCATATCTTGTGCTAAGCACTGGGGATAAAGAAATAACAGACTTCATGTTGCTTCCGATCTGATTGTAGAGGGAGGTAAGGCAGCACGATACAATACAAAGTGACGAGTATATCAACACAGTTCTCTGAGAACTTAGTGAACAGATACCTAATTCAGAATGATCAGAGAGACTGGCAGTAACATATGGCAATATGCCTCTTTGCTTCCATTTGTCTTTGAAAGAAAACATCTTGTAGCTATTTCTTACCTCAATGTGGTCTCATCTTTAATTGCTTGATTATTTAATGTCTTTCCAACTCCTTCTACTAATTTTTTTTTTTTTTTACTGTTCATTTACTATTCACGTCCTTCCTCCACAGGAGCTAACCCAGACAAGAGTTGACTTTGACAGGAGTTTCCTCTCTTCTTACACGACTTTATCCTATTTTGGCACCTGTTGAAAAGTGAGTCTTGTCAATGTGATCTCATCCATTTTCTTTGTCTACCAAGGTAGAATCCTTTCAAAGCCTATCTCCAGATCCATGTTAAGTCTCTGAGCTTTCGAGCTGCTGTGTGGCTTAGTAGTTAATAGTCCAGGTATCTTTTCACAGCTTTGGTTTTCTCAGAAAAGGAAAAAAATGTAAGCTACCTCCTAACATTTTCATCAAAGAAACACACTAACTACTTTCCTAATTTTTAAGATTGGAGCCCTAAAACTCTCATTTCTTTATGGCTGTAAAGAGGTAAAAAAAAAAAAAAGCAAGCAAGCAAGCAAGCAAGCAAGTAAAAAGGAAGAATAGCCATTCATTTGTATATCCATTAAGCCATCCTTTTCTAATAAACATAGGTTTTCCTCCATCTCAATGTTTCATCAAAGTACATATGAAATAACCCTATAAACATTCTAATCTACTTCACCCAAGGGTAGTGTAGTATATTAAACTTCTCATAAAATATTTCTTTGTTATCACAGTTTTTAAATACAGAGGATATATATCTTTGAACAAAACAGCATCATTGAAAAGTAGGTATAGTCATTCACAGAAGAAAAAAAAAAATCACTGTGACATTATTATAACAGAAATGAAAAAAAAGAAAAGATGGGTATAGCAGAAATTTTAATTTGTATTTGTTTATTGGATTTTACTTTTACAATCTGACTGATATTTCAATATCAACTTATATTAAAGACAGTTACCTGAAAGATTTAAATAGTTACCCTATTTAAATAAATTTAAATAAAGGGATTCACTGCTTGTTAGTAAGATTATTGTTTTTATAAGTTGCAGCAAAAGTTCCTTTCATGGACTGTGTCTTTAAAAGCAAGCGTTAAAGAGTGTGTTCTGTGGATTCAGCCTGACATGGCCCCCCATGGATTCAGGGTGTGACATCGCCTTTACCGGCTCAATAGCTATACTCCTGGAACATTAGCTTTGTGTGCTGAAGGATATGAGAATTTGTGGCTGGAGGACATCTTTCTAATTTACTCGAGATTTCCTGATAACTTTGCCTTTCTGCTTTTGGCATCAGTGATTTAAGTTGACAGATCAGTTGGGGGCAGGAACATGCACTTGTCAAGTTCTTTCCAAAAGTGAGTCTGAGACCTACTGCCGCTTCCCAAGAACTGCTGCTGCTCTTCCTATTTGAGGCTACTCTTACTGGGAATCACTGCGATAGAGGGACGGATTCACAGACATGGGGCAAAATGACGGCACAGTGGTAAAGTCATGGTGGTACCATATGGTACGTCAAGGAAGTAAATACCTCTTTTGGTATTTAATAAAATCGTTTTAAACTTCACAGTGAATAGAAATAATGGATAATACCATGCTGTGTTCTTTCATTACTATATGTAATAGTTATATAATTAATCTCCAAACTTAAAAGAACCATTGTAAGAGTTTATACTTACTGATTCTCTAGCACAGATTAATTAAAAGAAATTATGACATCCATCTGAGGGTGCATTGAGACACTAGCCATTGTTTTTTTGTTGTTGAAAAATTGTATGTACCAATATTATATATTCCATACCATGTTGGATTGCATGGTATGTGCTTAACAGTGTTTTGCCCATCCAATCCAAAGTCCAAAGGGAAGGAGATAGCCCCATCAAAGCAATTTGAAAATGACAATTAGATTTGTGAAGATACAGAAAGAAAACTTTTAGAGCCAATTTCAATTTTCCCCGTTATTTCACTAAGAGCAAATCCCCATCACCCCCTTACTAGACTATAGTAAGTGGTCCTTCGGCTTCCATTAGGTGCCCATGTAGTTCATTCCCCACCTGGGGGTTGAAGTGCTCTTTGTGAACATGAATCAGGTTATGTTGAAACTTAAGTTGCCCTTGCATTCCATAGAGTATCCCATTCTTTTTTTTTTTTAAGATTTTATTTATTTATTTGAGAGAGAGAATGAGACAGAGAGAGCATGAGAGGGGGGAGGGTCAGAGGGAGAAGCAGACTCCCCACTGAGCAGGGAGCCTGATGAGGGACTCGATCCCGGGACTCCAGGATCATGACCTGAGCTGAAGGCATTCGCTTAACCAACTGAGCTACCCAGCCTCCCAAGTATCCCGTTCTTTTATGGGTTCTTTTTTTTGGCCCCACCTCTGTGACTTTATCTCTGACTACTTTTCCAATTACCCACTGTAATCCAGTTATCCTGAATTCTTCTGTTTCTATAACTCTTCAAGCTTACTTTTCTTTGCTGTGCCTTTGCATCTCTTGTATCCTCTGCAGAGACACTTTTCCTTCTGGATTATGTTTATCATTCTCTGTTCAAATCAATGACCAGAAATGCCTTCTTCTAGCAACCCTCATTTAGGTCACCTATGCAATTCAGGTTCTTTTCACATTAGCCTGTTGTATTTTCTTCAGCATATTTGTCACCATCTGATTTTTATTTATAGTCTATCTCTACTTGCACTTTGAGTTTTATGAGGGGAGGGACCTTGTCTGTCTTGGTCATTGTTTTACTCCTGATGTCTAAAGCAATACTTTGAAACAGTATATGCACAATGAATATTTGCTGAATTATAAATGTAAGTTTCTTTCATTTGAACCCAATGATCTGCTTCTAAAGTTAGGTCAAATTATATCATAACAGTTTTTTTTATAGATTCTATTACCAGGTTCTATGACATAGAAGTATCTTCATGACTTACCTCTATTTCCTAATCCTTGAAGAACTCTACAATAGATTTGTTTCATTAGAGATTGTTATATGTAACTTTGTGATAGACAATGTATAAGTCAGAAATAGGAATTCCCAATGAAACTCTGTTCTAATCCACATCATATAGGCATAATCCCCAGTATAAAAACCAGAAATATAAGCTCTCTGAGAAATCAAAATAAGAAATCAGAAATACATGTCTCCTTTTTAAAAGAGAATCAGCTCTAATTTAAGGAAAACTATAATGCAGGTCATATAAAACTGAAAATATATTTGAAAATCAGGAATGGTACTTTAAAAGTATCCCTTTGCACATATAAGAAAACAAAATTTACAAGCTTTTAAACTAAACAGCAATTTTTGGTTAAATGAAAATCAAATTGGAACAAAGGTCTCAAGTAAGACTAAATTTAATTATAATCTGTTCTCCATCAAAAGTGACAGACTTCTCTATTATATGTTACTGACATTGAATGAAATTTAAAAAAAAGTCTCTTACTGTCACATTGTTTTATTGCAAACCTGTTTCTACCCCTCTAAATTATACCTTTATATTTGTATGAAAGTCAAAGTCTGAATAGCATGTTTGAGTTAATTATGGAACACTATAAAAAATCTCCTAGCGGAGATTTTTATCTTAATTTTAATCTTTTCAGAAATAATTGAACTCACAATGAACTTTAAGATTTTGAAATTTTATCTTTATTATTCCTTTCACACCTCTCAGTTGTTTTGGTTTGTTTTCCCTTTTTTTTTTTTTTTAATCTATATGTACTGCAGTGGAGACTTGCATTTTTGAACTAGTATTCTCCCGTGTGCAGATGTTAACATAAAGTTTAAATTTTTAAAAAAGTGCTTAATAATTTCTAATTCTAAATACAACATATAATTCTAAATACAAATATACTATGCAATATGACCTGATGTAAGTATTCATTTGTTATTTTCCACCTATAATCACTGGAATGCAAAACACCACAAGGACAGTCTTTGTTGTATTTTCTGCTATAGTCCCAGAGTTTAGAGCTCAGGCTAGAGCAAAGTCACCACTGAAAAATTCTTATTAAATTATCATTTAAGTCTCACAAAATGGGATCAAGGAGTGAGGAAGATGATTTGAATCTCCAAAAGAGTTGGGGAAAAAAATAAAACTAAGAATAAAACAGCCTTTTACATACAGTTTAGTGTGTTGGGGTTCTATTGAAGTATTCAAAAATTCCTTTCTTAAAAACCATGCTGGATTTACCTTTTTTCTTTTGCTAAACTGAGTTTTCTTTCAACTGTGTCAGGGATTGCAGATGGGACCTTTCTATTTCTGAAAATAAACATATCCCTGATGGTAAAGTGTTTTGGGCATAAAATGTAACCGCTTTAATACCTATTTCCCTGAATCCCCATCTTTCTGCTCCTCCCTCCCCACATTCCCCCAACCCCCAGTCCCAAACCTCTGGTGTGCACACAACATAAATGTCTGAAAATGTTCTGGATCTCTTGATGACAAAGTGCAAGCACTCAAGTCTCCTGCAACATTACCTTGCCCAGACATTGTTTTCTTTGTATTACAAGAAAGGATCGTTGGCTTAACTTCATGGATTTTAGAACAAGTTAAATTATTCCAGACCTTACATTTAAAAATAAGAAGAGGAGTGATCAAATTCAGTAAAAACATTGAAAACAAAATCCATTTTGTAGGATCAAATAGGATTGCCAATAATAAGTAAAGGGGGTAAGAGTTCAAAGAAGGGACCTAAGAGAGAGTCTATGTTCTTACTGGAGCCCATGGAATATTTACTTTGTGGAAAAACTTGATTGCTTCAAAGTAGTAATTTCCCTACCATCAATCAACAAATTAATTTATACTGTGTGTCTTGAATCTGTTCCAAATATTCACACTTAAAATTTCAAAGTCATCATGCAATAAGAAATCATTCTTTAAGACTGGGGATAATGGGATGTAGAGACAAATAAATAGAAATGGGATGCAGAAGTGATCAGAGCATATATTATCTGGACCAGGGTAGTTTTGACTACCTTCAGTGGTTTCTTTAAAAAACATAAGCAGATACATACATCTTTTTTCTTTTGTAAATGAGAAAACCAACTTAACTCCAGAACAAAAAATTTGCAAAATAGAAAAAAACACATGTAAATTAAGCTCTACAACATAATCATTATTATTGTTTTAAGGTAATTAACTGCAAATTTTTTCCCCATGCATTTAAAAAATATATGTAATTCCTGTTTCCTCTTATCATTGCTAGTGTCAGAATAATATATTAAAGTGTCTTCCTCTGGATCACCCTTGCCTACTCATTTTAGGACCTCTAGTCTCCTCAAATTCCTTCCCATCTTTTTTAGTTTTCCCCAGGAAATATCTCAAGCGTATTTACAAAATAGTCTTCCTGTTCCAGTTGGCTTCTATCATTTTCTTCCTGACCAGTATTGGCCTGTAATTGTGATGCCTTCTGAGAATACCTATGCCACTGTTCTTTTTTTCCCATGGCTTCTGAAGCCTGCCTCAGGCATTAATAAAGCTGAGATGCTGCTGTGATGTCCTTTAAATACACCTCTCCCAGGAACAATTACCTCCACAGCTCAGAGAGTGTCTATTTCATATTCCAATGAGCACCGATCATAACTGTAGGTAAAGATATAATGTCCTGGTCACCACCACAGTTCTCCACTCTTCTAAATGTCAACGTGTCCTGCCAATGCCTCGGTAGAGGATTTCATAAATACCTTGCTTTATAATAGCATCTTTCCATTTGGCCTCAGGCACAAGTTTCTTCAGGATAGAGTAGTTGATATTTCAAGTGGCTTAGCCCTCATGTAAATGAATTTTTGGTAGGTTAAGTAGGCAGTTCTATTATCATGTATCAGATTTCAGTATTTTAACATGTGTATAACGAATTTAGATCCTTGCTAAATATAGTTATAATCATAGTATATTATCCTGATTGTTTTTACTTAACATTACATAATTAGCATCTTTCATATGTCTGCATTTGAATGAAATGTTCATAATTTTCATAGTTCAGTATATATATTTAAGAGGATTCAATGCAAAAATATGGATATCTGATCCAAAGGATTCTCTGTCCTGTGTGTATGGTAGGGGAAAAGAATAATATAATAAATATTTTGGAGTTACTATTCCACAAGTGAACAAAATTTAGTAGTATGGGTAGAAACATGAGCCAGAATCTTGCCCCATCTTAATATTAGACTAAAACTTCATATTCCAAGTTTCTGACTCATGACTCTAATGTTTCCCATGTGCCTTTCTCTTCAAGTACAATAACTTGTTTCAGTAGATCTTGCCCACAACTTCCTTGTAGAGCTTACTCACTTCAACAAATATTACTTGAACTACATGATGAATCAAGCACTGTACTAGATGTCAGGGGTAAAAAGGATGAATAAGACATGGTCCCTGAGCTGAGCCACATGGCTCTAGTTTTCTCTGGAAACTGCACATCCACATCCATCACTTCTATCTACTGAGTTTCTTGCAGGCAAGGAAAAAGAATCTAATAGAAAAGGAAAATACAACCAAAGGGAATCGATTAAATATTCTTAAAGGAAGGTCATGTGAATAGGAACAACAGGAAGATCAAAAAAGATCAGTAGACCAAAATTTTATCTGAGTGTACTGCCATTCTATGTATAGATGATTTTAAGATACTTTTTTTTTATATTTTAAAGATTTATTTTAAACAAATCATCCATCTAGTCTTTTATTTTTTCAAAGTTCACATCAGGTTTACTCTTTGTTTTACTTTTTGTGGGGTTTGACAGATGCATAGTGACCTGTAGCTGCCATCATAGAATCATACAGAATAGTTTCACTGACCTTTAATATTTATTTTATACCACATCTAAAATGTACACAATAAATAAAGGCTTTTTGTAAAAATATTCCTTTAAACCAGTGGGATAAAAATCTCTGGCTTGAACTAAGAAGAGCCCTCTGAACACCCAAAGAGAGTTTCTAGAGCTTTCAATTAATCAATCATAAGAAGCGTCTAAAGTCAATTGTGGGGGGAGGGTAATCTCACATTCACATGATTCATCTGCCCTAATAGAATGAATGCTGTATTATTCCCCAAATTTTCTCTATGAAACAGAAGGAATAAAGATTTATATTTTTTACACAGATTTCTTATGCCAGTAAGCCCTTTTTTTCTTTATGTATTTAAAACAAACAAAAAACATTTAGTCAGTAAGGAACAGTTAGATGTATGCTATTGTAATACTTATATATTCACCACAGCGAGGAGAATGAATTCTTGTTAAGATCAGCAAAGTCAAACTAAACAAACAGAGCCTGTCAACTGACTAAATCCTCAGGGAACCAATCTCCACTAGCTAGTGAATGTTATCAGGGATTATCAAAGCCATTGTCAAGAAAATGTGAACTCTGGCTTCTTATGTCTAGAGGGATCATGAAATGTATGCTGATTGGAAAGAGAAAATAATTAGCTTGATGCTTTTCCTAATTTCGCTTCATATACTATAAATGGTATTTTCTATAAGTTAGCGAACAATCTGATATTAATGACCTCAGAAGATCGTATATATTGGAAAGCAAATGGATAATAAAATTTAAATAATGGATAATTAGTTATAGTTGTACCCTCTTATACAATATAGGTAATGTCTTCAGAAAATACAATATAAATGAATTTAGAAATGCATATTTCTTAAAATATGAATTGCAATGTTTTAAAACATCATTTATGTCAATACAATAAATAACATATTTTTAATCTATTTTTTTCTCTTTTCTCTTTGGGAAATAGTTCAGTTTTAGAAAGTAGAAATTATAGTTTTATACCTAATATATTGGGAAAATATGGGGGGTATTACGATATCTATGTGGACACAAACACATGTGATTCAAAATGACACTGTAATTCAAACTGGGAATTAGAGACAAAGAATGGAGACTATTGTGTGTGAATTATGCATGTTCTTTATTCTAATGCTGAGTTTAGACTGGTTGTATTTCAACTTGATACAGCAAATATTTATTCAGTATGAGCCATGGTCTGTGTTAGGTTCCAGAGATAATAGAGTGATGATTACTGCATACTTTTTGCCGGCAGGTAGCTTGAAATTTAGTAATGGTGTAAGGAAATACATAATTAAACACAAAATGGGCATCATAAAAAAGATTTTTTTAAAGGGTTAAATTAGAACGATTGACTTCTTTCAGGAACAGTCAGGAGAAGCTTTATGGTAAAAGTGATGGAGGACAATTTGGTTTATACAGTAGGAAAGAGTATTATACTTTACTTATATAAGCACAATATAATCTCACATATAATTGTAGCCAAACATGGTATTAAAAAAGCATAATATGATTGTGTAGAAGTCTTCGATATAAGCCACACAAAATGTCTTTATTGCAGAGAGAAGAGAATATTTCTCTTCTACCTCCATCTCTGCCCACCCATACCCTGGCAAATGCCCATGGGAAGAGATGTTGCTCTTATTGATCAGAATCTAAAACAGTGTAATTGTTATGCATTAGGATGAAAGCTCCCCAAGAAGGCAGGGATTTTTGTATGTTTTATTTATTGATGTGTGTCCAGATCCTAGAACAGTACCTGGTATAAAATGCATTCTTTATAAATGTGTGTTTAGTTAATAAAAAGGCACTAAAAATGGTGGCTAGTACATGGTTTTACATGATTGTTTCCATCCCCCAGACCATGGGCTATTTGAAGGTAGGAACTACCTCTTGACTTTTCTGAACACATAGATATACTGGGCAATGTTTAATGTGCTAGAGTGAATGATGTCAGAAAAAAATATTAACAAAGAGCCCTACAATCTACATGAAAAGGGCAAATGGATTGGCATTTCAAGTAGAATACATTTAAGTAAACAAGCTATCAAACATTTAAAGGAAGTCGAATAGGTTTTGACCTTTTCAGTTTCATTCATCCTTTACCTCAAAGGTATTATTAGCACTTAAATTGCAATGCTCGTGTCCATGAATTTCAGTTCAACAAGTTATCTTTGGGGAAAAAACAAAATGTATCCAGTGTAAGTTATCTAATTATATAGTAGAAAATCAGAATTTGTCACAAAGAAGAAGCTGATGATGCCCAGATATTGTTATTCTGATCAGGAAAAGGAATTGAAAATACAACAATAAATTGCACTTTCAGGTGTTTATGTGGGAACACTCGAAAAGAAAAAAAAATCTGAGGAACACAAAAGGAATTTTACCCCTGTCATCTGCAGGATGAAGGAAAGGATTTTGAGTAATATCTTTTTCCAGAGTTGTAGCAAAGATGTCTCTGGAAATTTGACCTTTAACAGATGACTATCTACTTCAAACACTTCCCCTTTCTTACTTTCTTCCTAATTTATGTGCCGAACAGGAAAAGTAATTTCCATTACATTATGAACAGGTCATCCCCTCCCTTACTGCATTTTCTCAGGGTCAACACAATCATGAACACTAATGGATGTTTACTACAGTTGAGGTGGTAGAAGAGCCTGCTCAAATTGAAATAAAATCCTGTCCATAAATTTATGCCTGAAGTTTTAGTATCATTGATGGTTCAGGTAATCAGATATAATGTGTTAGAAATCTATAGAGATTATAAATCAGATTTTTCCCACTAATAGAAACTTCCTAAAACATCCCCTTTAGCAAATTATTTCCTTAAGAAGTGGCAGGGATGATATTTTCCACATAGTTGAAAAGAGAATGTTTTGGGCACCAAGCAATTTTTAAGCTAAAAGGTAACTTATCCTTAGGCAAGACCCATTAAAAATATTTTGATGTGTCTTGTGTGTGTGTGTGTGTGTGTGTGTGTGTGTGTGTGTGTGTGTGTGTGTATTCTCATATACTTGGGGAAATATGTGAAACTCTTGCTTTAACATATATGAGTACCTAACTGCTGGGTTATGTCCTGCCTTTCTAATCTTCTGCCTATCTACCTATGTAACATTTAGAAGGGAACTGGGTCATTGTGAAGCAGAATGTTTAATTAACCAAAAAGAGTCTAGTTCTTGAAATCAAATATGTATAAGAATCATCATAATCTAAATGCTAATAAATAATGCCTTTATGTTACCAAGTAGAACTGAAAAAACCTCAGAACCTGTGTATTTGACTCCTGAACATGTGGGAAGTGATTTAAAGGATATTTATATATTTCTTATTTGAAATTCTATTAGATTTCCCTAACTCATATAGACTGTAGAATTCTCATTTTTATTTTGGTAACATATAGTAGTGCTATTTTTGCATTTGCATTTTGCATTTATTAGGAATTTATAGTTGACAATGAACATGCACATCAATTGCATTATTTAATCCTTCTAACCAAAGGCAAATATTAGAAGTTAGGAAATCGAATCTTAAAGAGGTTAAGTGACTTGCTGAAGTTTGCCAGTTTTAGCAAGATTGTCTCACTTCTCTATTTCTCTTTGTGGAAAAATTTAGAGTTAAAAATTCTACATGTTTATTTAACAAACCAACATTAGCTCAGTATCCTCTGTGTGTGTGTGTGTGTGTGTGTGTGTGTGTGTGTGTGTGTGATTGACTAAGACAAAAGTCACAAAAGCATTCAAGAAATTTCTTCTTGAATAAATTGACCTAAGACACGTCACCAAGTACTTCAAGTAGGGTGGGATTTGGAAGGACAAACAGTAAAGCAGAGTGTTTAGCACCCAGGATCTGAGTCCAGTGCATCTTGGTTTGAACTCTGATGAGGTTACTGACCAAATGTTCTTGGACTATTTATTCTCCTCTCCTTTCTATTCTTTGGTGGTTTTATAAGAACATGGTGGAAATTACACCGACCTCAGAAGGCTGTGGTATGGATTACTGAAGTAAAACATGTACAAAGTTTAGAAGAGTGCCTACTTATTCGATATTTAATCTAGTGAAAAGAAATGCTGAGTAAAGAGAGAGTGGTCCCCTGCCCATCTAGTATTGAGTTAGTGAATATGTATGTACATATTTATGTGTATCAAGAAGGAAAGTAAAAGAAGTCATTGGCAGCTGGATAAGAGGAGACAATGAGTTCTGCAAGTGATAAGTGAGAATTGTGAGGAGGGGATGTCATCATTCACTAACAATGGACACCTATGACTGGCCCCTGTGGGGTGTTGTCATTATGTGGAGAAAACACACCCCAATCCCACACAGCAATCAAAACATAGCACTACCTATAATGTTAAATGATAGATACGGATCTAAAAAACTGTAGAAAAGAGTTGTAATGTGTTAGCAGTGGAGTAGGGACTCAGTAATAAAGGTAGTTAATTAAGGAATCTAAATAGGTTTTTCTGTTACAGATTTTTAGATCTAGATTTACTCTGTTATAACATACATGGTGTAATCTTGGGGTTTTTGCACTACTAATGTCCTTGCTGCTCAACGTGAATTAAATATGTTTTAGCAAAGAAAGTCATATTTTGCAGGGAACAATTTCCTCTTTAAGTCGCTTATATGCAAGTCTATTTTCAAAAGCTAAGTTTCTATGATAAAGTTTCAATGCTCACCCCATAAGCAACAAAGAACCTGGAAGCAAGCCAGGTGCTTAGTACTCAACACATTTAAAGCAAAACCAGTATTGTGGGCTGGCAGACACTTGGATGTTAATGGCATATTAGATTACTCCTCAGACCTTTATTATAAGGACTCCAAAAGTGCAGCCTTTGATAGGTGACAGTCTCACTGTATTTCAAAAAGTGGAACTTTTAATCTTCTTTTGAATTGCTAGGCTTCACAGTTGTATCAGCTAGGCCTTGGTGGTTTGTTGGTAAATTCCAGGACAATTTCTTTCTGCTATGACTAGAAAGAAGGTTGAATTAAGTGTTCTTGATAACAGCAAAGCAGAAAAATACAATTCACTTATTTCATAGTTTGTTCTTTTTATTATGATTGGGAGTGACCTTTTAACTATGTATGGTAGAACATCTAACAATATTCATAAATTTTGTTTAAATAACTTATGAAAAGAACTGATTTTTTGCTTTTAAGTTACATAATATTTCATAAATTTTCCCTATGAAATAGAATTCTAGTAAGTATATGAATAATTATAATTGTAGCATTTCTCGCTATCAAAATCAATTAAACACAACACAGCTATGTTCTTTTTATTTCATTATGGCTTTAACAGTTGGTGATTATTTTCTAATTCATACGGGTTTATCATATGAATTTTCTAATTGATTAATTAAGTGCTCTTATCTGAACCTGGACAGGCTACTCTCACTTGATAATGATTATTTTTTTCTGTACTCAAAATAATTTGTGTGATTATCATAGCAATAGTAATAACAATTAAAAAGGCATGAAGGTGGGCTGAGATGAAAGTTTCTTATTTAATACATACAATTCACTTTGAAAACCCATCTGGTTTAGTTTTTCATTAAAAAATATGCATGCATATTTTCTCGAAAGATGTATTCTAAAAAACATCTGAAAATAATATATTTAAATTGAATTATTTCAGACAGAAAGAGATACAACCTCATCTTACACTGATACAGGACCAGTATATTGGGGGGAAAAAGTATAAGCCAAGAAAACTAAGGATTTGAATTGGTTTTCACAACGTGATAGGCAACCAGTCCTTTCACCACATGTGGATTTTTACTGAGGAATGACCGAATGCCTAACACTGTATTTTGCATGCACACTTGAGAGAAACTCTCCATCAAGTATGAATCACTCTGCTGAGTCAGCATGCTGTTGTGGTTTAAGTATCATTCTAAATGCAAAGTAGGTACCAATCTGTTTCTGGTAAACAGTATATGCAAGCATAAGTCCCAGTTTGCACTGACAGTTCTTGGGTTCACAGTCAGCGTTCTTGACAACTCATACATCAGCACAGAACTCTTGGCCGACACTGGTTGTCTTCTTTACTTAATGCCCTCCCTTTCTCCCTTCACATTAGTTGCTTAAGTTTTGTCTCCCCTAATTTACCTCTAATTCATTTCTAAACCCACCGCTAATTGGTATTCTTCCCATGCTATTCCACTGAAAGTGCTACTCCCAAGGTCGCCAATGACCTCCTTTTTGCTAACACCAACAGACACTTCCTACTGTTGTTTTCCCCTCACATGAACTGACCCTATATTTGAAGCTATTGCCTCCTCCCACTTTCATGATTTCTCTCTCAACTCCTATTATGTTACTTTTCCCTTAGTGTTTTGTCTCCTTATTTGGGCTATCCTTATTGTTTGTTAACAATAAATAACAAAAATAAAACAATAAAACAACGTTTGTTAAACGTTCATATTTTTCAAAGACCCGCCCTTAGCTCTTTTCCACTTTACGAATATTTTTCTCTCCTCTTACATTGCTGAGATATTTCATAGAATTCCATTTGTTTATTTATATCTTTAGGATTCCCAGAGCAGCTCTTTCTCATGAACTCAGGCCTACATATGCAGTTGAATCATACGTCTTCATTTCACTCTACTTGCTCACATCCATGTGTGTCTCTTCTGCCCCATGCCACAATCTCTGATCAGGCCTCATCATCTCTTTCCTCGATAACTCCATATACACCGGACTTACATCTCTGTCCTAAAGCTTTCTACTTCCATCCCATCAACAGAAAATCAAAAAGGATTTTTTCCCCTCAAATATAAACATATTTGTGTCACTCCTTTAATGAAACTAAAACTCTCCAGTGACTTCCTCTTCTATAGTGGTGGCAACACAAACTTCATACTAAGGCTTTACGAAGTCCATTTTGTAATATTTCCTCTCCTTCGGGCCAACTTCTCCAGCTTCATCTTTCCCTCTGTCCCTTTGCTCCCAGCCTTTGTCACCTAACGATGCTTTTAATACTGACTTTTTTGCAGATTGATCATTATGGATTGTTCTCTCTTATTATATTATATGAAATGCCACATATTTTACTTGGCTAACTTGCACTCATTTTTTTAATCTAAGCCTAGAAACCACTTCTTTAGGAAAACTTCCCTTAATGCTGTAGACTAGGTTAAGCACCCTTACTATGAATTTCATGGTACCTTATACCTACTCCTAAGTTAAGTACTTGCCTCTTTCACTAAAGAGTGACTCTGGAAGGTCAGTGCTAGGTCTTAGTCATTGTTATTTTGTCCTAGAGTTTAGCATAGTGTCTGGAATAAAGTTGCTATTCAATGAACCTGTGTGATGTGAATTAAAGACCAGCCACTGCAACAAATACGTGAGTCAAGGTTATGTAATAGAAAGCCAGTGTATTGTGAGATACACTCTTAGATTAATAGAACATTATGTCATGGTTCTAGATAAAAGTTTAACCTGTCCTCGCAGGAGACTGAAAGATCTAATTGATAGTCACTCAAAATGTGAACGTACATGTGGTACTGACATCACAGAAACATATGCATCCTAGTCACTGAAAGTAAATATGCTTCCCATGCAAATACAAGAAAATAATGAAAGGTGAATTCTCACCTAACAGTCTGGAAGGAGGGAGTTTTCAGGGCTGGTTGAATGAAAGACCTGGATTCAAAGCTTTGAATTCTTTCCAGCACTCAGGCCTCCTATGCTAATTGGTTTGGCCCTCTGACTATTTAGAATTGGCAAGATATCCACAGCATTTCCACAAAAGGGATTTCATCATCTCTGTCTCTATTTTAAGAAAAAGAAATCTCAACAGCTCCACTCTCATCGCAGCAGGTTTCCACTCATACTCTATAGGTCCCAGGTTCATTTGTAAATCTTTGGCAAGGGAGATGTGATTACAAAGACAGACTAAACTAATCATGGGGGAAGTAGAAATGCATATCAAGGAGTCAACCACCATGACCAGTACAAAACCAAGATCAAGAAAGTTGCCACTGTTCAGGTTCTGAAATCAATGGTGCATATAAGATTCTTCTTTACTGCACAAATGTATGAGTTTTGTGGATGGGAACAGGGGCTAAGAGCTCTTATATGGTCAGTAAAAATGGTGTAATTGCAAGCAGTTTGACTAAATGATTCAGGGACCATCTCAAGTTCAACTTCAAAGAACGCAGAAGCTGGTGGCTGGAGGCAACGGAAGTGGGCAGTTTAATATAAGCAAAAATATTCTGCAACCATAAGTCTAAGAAGCAGAGTTATTCACTGTGATTATCCTGGTAAATAATTGCTAGAGATAATTTCCAAAAAATCTCAGCTAGATTTGTCTATCTGGAAAAGGCTTTATCTCAAAGGAGAGAAGTATGTTTCATGTTGCATTAGCCTAGTCTTTTAAAAAAAAAGTATATATATACACACAGAGAGAGAGAGGAAGTAGAAAGAGTATGGATATATAGTTTAATATAAACATGATAAGAATGTAGAAAATTCACACACACACACACTATACACACATAAACACATGCAAAAGAGCAAAATGGCAATTTATTTAATAAAAGAGTATGGATACAAGTTCTGGAGATAGGTAAACAACTTTTAGCTTGTTTCCCAGTTCCATCCCTCACCAGCAGTGTGTGACCCTCCTAACTAATCCTTATCAATAAAATTGTGATAATAAACCAGTTACAACTCTCAGGATTGTTGTGGGGTTAAGAAGAAAGTGCCTATGAAATGCTTAACACGGTGCCTGGCACAGCGTAAACATCATACAAATCTTAGTTATAACATTACAATCATTACCTACAATATATTAAGCCATAGTAAAATAAACAAAATCATTTATTTATACAATTTAAAAAAATCAATTAAAACCTTTTCTTTTAATCAGACATTATGAGCAGATGAAAACCATTGCTACGATAGGTTTAACTTTTCTTTATTCATATCTCCATGAAAATGAAGTTGGAGAGGTAACATTGTGCAAAATTCACATATTAGGAGAAAAAGCTAATTTTCTTTAAGTTTTTTGAGGCTTACAGTCCCTTGATAATAAAATAAGCTTTCATGAAACCATGAATCAGGAGATACAGCATTAAGGAAGATAGAAAATAGATATCTATCTATTGAAAAGGACGTCATAAAATTACTATAATAGGGGCACCTGGGTGGCTCAGTCTGTTAAGTGTTGGACTCTTGGTTTCAGCTCAGGTCATGATCTCAGGGTCTTGTGATGGAGCCACAAGATGGGCTCCTTGCTAGTGGTGTGGAGCCTGCTTAAGATTCTCTCTCTCCCTCTGCCCCTCCCTTCCCCTTCAAGTACACACTCTCTCTCTAAAAAAAAAAAAAAAAAAAATTAACTATAACAATTAATCCATAAATCATTTATATTGCAATCCTGAAGGACAAAGAATTTGTTTCCTCCATATTTTATAAGGCCGGCCTACTTTACGATATCACATGTTTACAATACCTAGGTGGTTCTTAACAGTGTTTTGTATGATGACAATGAGTTTTATAATTTTCATTTCCTATGAATCAAAGTCTGCTTCCTAGCCTACTGTTTCCTTCCTCTGTATTCTGTGGGCTTGTCTTCTTGCATAAGCGAGCTTAAAATATTCATGCTCTGTTGTAGAGTTATTTGAAATACAGAGAATTATTTTGCAAAATTTGTGGTCACTTTTAGTTATCATTTCTTACAAAATCAATACTTATACAATAATCATATGATGGAGTTGCAAGTTAGTCATTTCTCTTTACTTTTTGAAAGCTGTGGGAATGCATGATAGCATTAGGAAGTCATTATCAAAATGCATTAATGGTTTTCCTTCTCCAATAGAGCGTTCCAATTAAGGGGTTTGCAAGTCCTAAATATTAGAGTTGACACAGCTTGTCTTCGGCTGGTACACTGTGGAGTCAAGTATTACAAAAGTCTGAACACATACAAGATGTTATGAGCTCTTTGCAAAGAATGCTCCATTATTGAAAGCATTTCGTTGTCTTGAGTGTACCTTGTTCTGTTTTATACATTATCCTATTTTTATGGTTTATTTTGCTATAGTATTTGATGTTTTCTATTATAATGCTCAAGTTCACCAAAACATGAAAAAAGGGTATTGCCATGCAAATGTGGGCACATGCGGTGTATACAGTTACACTGTTCAGGAGTTTATTTGAATTCAGCTTACATGGTTTCAGGGTCAGTAGTTAACAAAGCTGTTGCTGAAGGGACAGCTCTGATGTGCTAGAAAACCTGGACAGCACAGATACAGTGTTGTAGCTGATCTAAATTTGTATTGTCTGCCATCTTCAAAGTGTTAAGCCTTTATACTCAATAATCAATACTCCATCCAGCACGATAATAAAACATGGAATTATTTATGGTTACAATTACAGTGTACTTTTCAGTCACAAGATGAGTGAAAAAGTTACCGGACAGGTGATGTGATTTAAGGAAAAGCCAAGGCTTTCAAATGAGATAATAAGTGTGAAAGCTCTTGAAAAAAAGATATAGTATTATACAAACTTATTGTTAATTTTAAAAACCTAAAATGTTCATTTCTGGCACGCCTCATGCATTCTGGGGCTATAGAATAACATTTAAAAATTGTTCAATACAAACAATAATATGTGGTGCCATGGGAAACTCTAAGACCCATGTTTCAACTTCAAACTTGGAATTTATTGCTTTTGAGATCTTATAGGTTGACCCTTAACTTCCTTTCTGCACACAATCTTTTAACTTTGTTTTTATATAGTGGTATTCTGCTGATGTTCTTGTCTTTTTCCTTTAGGAAATGTTCCACAGCAATTGCATTATTAAAACTGGACATGTTCCAAAGGAGTTGTCAGAGACCATAGCAAACTTGGATTCAATCTCAGTGGAATAACTGCAAGGTAATTGTCCCAAAGTCATCCCCTTCTGGATGTCTCAATAAATCTGGCTTTGATAACATGAAAATTTGCCTTAATGGAAGCCTGTGGAGGAAAGAACATGACTATATTTGCTGTAAAATGCCAAATTACACAGAAATTTCAGACAGCTGGCAAAAATCTTAAGAATTTAAGAAGGCCTATTTCTTTTTTCTTTCTTTCTCTTATTTCCTTCCTCCCTTCCTTCCTTCCTTCCTTCCTTCCTTCCTTCCTTCCTTCCATTCTTCACTTGAGCATGTTTCAAAGCTGACAATAATATTATTTGTTTGTACTAATTTTCTATCTCTCCAAAAAAGTTCAAGAATCTCCATAAAAAAAAAAATGATCTCATTAATCCTTAGAACGTCCTTATGTGGAAAAGTAGTGGTAAAATATTATTCAACCTCTTAACAAGTGAGAAAAATAAAGTACAAAGGCTTTAGTTGAGGTGCAATTAAATCTGTGGGACATTCAGATGTACAACCAAGATTTCACAGTTTTTCCCTTTTATTTCATTTTAATAATAGCATCTTAGTTCTCTTACCTTTCTTCATTGATAAAAAAGATCTTATCCCTCTCTCTCCAAGTAGAACATGAGCTATTTGAAGGCATGTGATTCAAAATACAACTTTTCATTATATTTCTAGGGCAGTGATTATGTAATAAGCTGAATTAAACTATCTTTGTTTTTCACTTAAAAAGTGCATGGGTTCTTTTTTTTTTTTTTTTAAAGTAAGCTCCATGCCCAATAGGGGGCTTGAACTCAGGACCCTGAGATCAAGAGTCACATGCTCTACCGACTGAACCAGCCAGGCACCCCATGCTCTTTTTTTTAATTCAAAAATGGCAAAAGGATTATACATTGAAAAATAGGTCTCTCTCCCATCCAGATATATAGTTCCTGACCCAGAAGCAAATGCCAATAACATTTTCTTGTATGTACTTTTCCAGTCATTTACATGCATATTAATGAGTGTATATCTTAGTGTTTATATTCATTTTTGAACAAGTGAGAGAGCAGTATAAATACACTGTACTACATTTCTTTAAACTTAATATATACTGGGTAATTCTTTCTGTAAACTTTTCATTTGAAAGTAACTTTAAATTTACATAAAAGTAGCAAGAATAAAAATAGTATAAAGAACATTCATACATTCTTAACCCAGATTCAGCTATTACTAATGTTACCCTATTTATCATTTGTTTAATCTCTCTCCCTTCTTTCTGTTTCTTCCTCTCTCTATCATCATTTGAAGGAAGTTGCACACATCATGATGTTTTACTCCTGAATATTTTTATCTTGAATTTCTTTTTTTTAGATCTTATTTATTGATTTATTGAGAGGAGGGGGAAAGACCAGAGGGAAAAGGACGAAGAGACCCTCCATGGCGCCCGATGCAGGGCTCAATCCCATGACCCCAAAATCATTATCTGAGCTGAAATCAAGGGTTGGATGCTTAACTGACTGAACCCCTATTCTGATTTTCTAAGAATGATATTCTTTACTATAACCACAGCAACATTCTCAACTTCAGCAATTCTAATATTGATATAATACTTTAAAATAATACATGTTCACATTCCAACTTTGTCTATTGACCAAAAAATATTCTTTAGGGCATTTTTACCTCTCCAGTACAGGAACAAGTCTAGGATGAAGTAGTTCATTTAGTTATATATCTCTGTTAACCTAAATCATATCACAACCTTTGTTTTTCTATGCACTGACAATTCTGAAGAACACATAGAATATTCTTCATTTTGGATTTGTCTGATGTTTTCTGATTAGTTTTAGATTATGCATTCCAGCAGAAATAATACATAGGAGAGTCTGTTCTCTGAATCAAATCTGAGGGCACATAATATCCATCTGTCTCTCATTGGTAATGTTAATTTTAAAAATTAAAATAACAGTCAAGGTGTTGCTGATTTTCCACTGTAATAATTATTTTTGTTCTCCCTTGCAGCTAAGGGGCAATCTCTGGGGAGTCACTTTACAACTACGCAAATATCCTGCTCCATATTTAAACATTCCCCCTAGATTTAGCATCTATTAGTGGTTCTTGTTTGATCTGATCTTCACTATTACGGAAGCAAAATAACTATTTGCCAACTCCCAGTCTCTCTCTACACTTCCTAGTTGGTTCTCTGCATTCTCCTGTAAAAAGGGACTATAACTTCTCTCCCATTTATTTATCTATGTATCATTGATATGGGCTTGTGAATGGTTATTTTGTTCAACGGCTTATAATTCATTACTGTGCTTAATTATTTTGGTCCTCCATTTTCCCAGAGTGGGTCATGGGGTAAAGGAAGTTGAAGTCAGCAGTGAGTGCTTCAGTGGCAGTTGATCCAGGGCTGCCCCCAGATCTTAGACCTGCTTGACTGCTGTCCATGGGAAGCACTGTACAAAGTCCCACCCAAACACCCAGTGAGCCTCCTCCAGCCCTGACTTCAGCCTGGTCTGGCAGTGCTGATAGCCTTTTGCTTTGGTCTGAGCAATTATTTGGGTTGGTCCCACCAAAACTACTCTTCCTGAGCCTCACCTGAATCTGCTTGGCCCACCCTGCCCTCACATCATCTGAGACTGAGGGAGGGGAGGAAATGGGGAAGACATTATCCATGTTCCCGACTGTAGCCTCTCAGTGTCTCAGAAGTTATCCCCACTCCACGCCCTAGCCCTCTCGATCTTCTCCTCTTTATCCAGCAGGAGCTGAAAATAGGAGTCCCTAATCCAAAATGTCTAATGACCAGTCAACCCTGTGGCTCTTGCCTCAGCTCTCCTAAACTTTAGGAAGTTCGCGTGGCTACAGTTTTTCCATGTTGAGAGATTAGGAGGAGGCAAGTGGACTCTTTCTGGCTCCAATTATCACTTCCTCTTGGTGACTGTTCTACTTTCCTCACTCAAAATTAGCTCTTCCCAGTGAGCTCTGCCACTTGCAAGTTTAGAGAGCTTTGTAGAAAGTCTCTACAGATGGTTAGGCAGTGGCAGCTAACCGTCACTTAGAGGTCTCAGGATATTCTGTGATTGCTCCCCGTAGTATGCACAACCTAAGGTGACCCTTAATGAGTCACATCCTTTCATAGTTCCCTCCCCTCGAGTATGGGTAGAACCTGTGATGTATTTATAGCCAGTAGAATATGGCAAAAGTGATGGGGTGTTACTCCCATGAGTATACTGTTATGTAAGACCTGGCCTTAGCACACTCAAGAGACTCCCCTGCTGGTTTTGAAGAAGTGAGCAGCGAGCAACTGAGACCACCTGTAGGGACTGAGAGCAGCCCCCAGCTGACAGCCAGCAAGAAAATAAGGACTCAGTTTCACAGCCAGAAGGAACAAAATTCTACCAACCACCACCTGGGCCTGACGAAGAACTCCAGAAAGGAACACAGCTTGATAAACACCTTTATTGCAGCCTCTTTGAAACTCTGAGCAAAAATCTCTAAGCTGTGTCTCTATCACTGACCTGTTGAAACTGTGAGATCATGTCTGTTGTTCTAGGCATTTACATTGTGGTAATTCACCACACAGCAACAGAAAACTCCTACATCCCCCATGCAGTGGGAGGAGAAAAGAGGGGCCATAGTCTAGCATACCCCTGTGACTTCTAAGTTGAGATTTCAGGCTCCTGCAGTATTTAAGCCCCCAACCTGGTTCCAGCAGGTAGCACTGCTGGTGGAGTTTATTCATCATTTTTATTCCAAAGACAAATAAGTCCATTAAAATAAAAGAAATGTAAGGGAAGAGTTTCTGAATATTCAAAAGGGCAATGTTTTGCATTGCCCACAAGCAGAAGCACACATACCATACGTCCTGTTAGATGGTACTGGGCTGTCATTCAACGGACCCGTCTCCAGGCCAGCTTACACCAACTACATTGGGAAACTTGGTGACAGCTACGGCAGCTCGGCGCTGCAAAGATACCCGCCAGATAAAAGCTGCTCCTACCAACACCATCGTGGCAGGAAGTAGACAAGGATTAACAGAGGAGTGACTTTCATTGCCATTTTCTGAAAGGGACCTCAGATCCTCTAGTTCTGGCTCTCCAATTACCAGTTCTCAGATGAAGCTGTAACAGAGAAATGCTTTCAGATTATGGCTCTCCAAAGGGATCTAAGTCTGGGGCCTCTCACCATATATTCATTTAATCAATACTTAATGAGTTTCTACTTTATGCCAGCACTGCTGATGTAGCAGTGGATAAAATACATGAAGTTCCAAAACATATGGAGCTTCTGGTCTAATGGGAGACACTGAGAAGGAAATTGCAATTAAAATACACGATAAAGAAAGTGCAGGTGCCATCTGAGCACAAAAGAGGGATACCTCGCCCATTCTAAGATGGTCTAGGAATGAGTCCCCTTGCCCCGCCAGTCATGACATCTGAACTGAGATGTGAAGAATGATAGGAATTGACACTGCAGATGCTCCAAGCAGAGGGAGAATGGACTAACTCTCAGAGGTGTGTCTGAGGAGCAGCGGGACTGAAGTGTGGAGTTTTCAGATTAGTCACAGTCAGAAGGTATACAGCAGGTGCCCAGCACGTACTGGCTGTCGGCATTGTGCTAAATGGATGGCATATATCAACATGTTTGATCCTCACGGCATCCCTCAGGTGAGGCCACTGAGACATGGACAGGTTAAGGGCTTTGCCCATGGTCATACCACTGGTTGGTGAGGAAACCAGAAACTCTCATGCCACTGACTGGCTTCAGAGCCCACACTCGTCACCCACACTCTCATACCGTGGAATATAACTCACATGAATAAACCAGATAGTGAAGCTTCAGGACAAGCCTCTATTCTTCATCAATAGAGCTATGAACCCCAACCTATAAGTCCAAATCCACCCCAGATTCTTCAACTTCTCTGACCTCAGAATCTCTGTCCAGTGCTTGAGTTCTTGCTGACAAGTGGAGCCCAGTTGCCTGGTCCGCTATTAGCAAGCCAGGTTTCCACACTGAGGCTCTGCCTCCCTGGACTTTTTGAAAACTCGAATCTTGTCTCTGAAGCCAGTCCCCTTGTCTAGATCCCTCTTCTCAGACCTCAGATACCATGCTTTGCCGTCTTTTTGGGACTTCTTCATTATTTTGGTTTCATGAGCATCCTCGGATTGCTTTTGGGTCCCTGTGCCTGTGCTTGTCCTGAGGATCCAGCCCTCATCAGTAGAGCCTGACTGCAACACCTTGCTGCGTGAACATCTCTATCACATGGAGGTTGCCATGGTTTTCCCTAGGCATAGTGCCATGGGCAGCTTTTCCAATTTCAAACCCCCTTTGACCTCACTTTTCCTCTGAATCCATGGTGCATCACATGCCTCCTTCCAAGTCAGCTGCTAGAGTTAGCAGGCAAATTCTGTTGCCTTTTTTTTTTTTTCTTCTCAGACTATTTTGGAAATGGGAATATCATTTCTCTCCTGACTGGGATATTTAAAGATGTCTTGCCCTTCCCAACAACAAGAACAAATAAATTAATCAAAGTTGCTTTTTTTTCTAGGCAAATCAGAAATGTCTTCTAAATAAGAATTCTATAGTAATCGTAGAGCTACCAGAATATATAGTTGGATGTGTACCCAACTTTGAAAACAAATGATTCTATTGCTACATGTATATTTTTACATATGTAAAGATATATAATGTTTATACACATATTTTGAATTCATAATTGTATATTATAGTGTAGTATTCTCTTTAATCATGCAGATTTTTTAAACCGTATCTTTCTCTTTTTGGGTTTCAGTTAATTTCTCCAACATTTTAAGAAATGGGAGCTCTTCTATTTAGCAGGCCATGAATATTTTCTGGCACAGCATTGCTACTTTAGATTATTTTGTGGCCTTCTGGAGGGTCCAAGTCTTAATGTTAGGAGGCTCATCTGTTTATTTGCTTACATATCAAGAGCTGCTTATTATCTCTAAAGATGCTTATAAATGGCTTCAATGGAAACAGAATCACTTTTATGAGGATGATTTAACTGTTGAGTAAATAACACCACAATTTTCTACATTTTTGGCTATAATGCTCTCCTTTTTTAAAAATCATGATGCTATCTTAAATGTAATGACTAGATACCTAGCATCTAGTTATTAAGGATAAATATGTTTGCTACTTATGAAGATCGATTTAAAAGGGTAAATGTTACTTAATATTTCATCCATCCACCCAGCAAGTAAAGTTTTTCCATTTATGAAGGAGTCATTGCCTGACAGTTCCGTCCAACAGGTCTTTATTCCTTTTCAGTTCTAAATTGCTTGAACATGGTTTCAATTCCTAAAAATCAATTTCCTGCTGGATTCCTCGCTGTCTGTCATCTCAGACTACTTTCTTTAAGGCCACCAGTGACCTTCCCTTCAATTTAAAGTTCAGTTTTCTTTCTTCCTATATTTTGAGCGTTTCTGCTGCCTTTCATATGGTTGACCACCACATTCTCAATTACAGTCTGTATGTTCATAGGACCCTTGCTATTTTTATATCAAAATTTACAAGTAGGGGTGCCTGGGTGACTCAGTTGGTTAAGCGACTGCCTTCGGCTCAGGTCATGATCCTGGAGTCCAGGGATCGAGTCCCACATTGGGCTTCCTGCTCAGCAGGGAGTCTGCTTCTCCCTCTGACCCTCTTTCCCTCCTGTGCTTTCTATTTCTCATTCTCTCTCTCTCTCAAATAAATAAATAAAATCTTTAAAAAAATTTACAAGTAGACATTGATAGTATTTTTGTTGCTTGGCACATAATTCAAAAGTGCACAACCTATAATCTTACTTGATATACTTAAAATATTATAACTAGCTATGGAGTCTTCCACATATTACTGGTAAGGAAGCTACAGCAATGGGCAATGCCCATTCAATTTTTCTTTCTATAATTAAGATTCACTAGCATCTCAGTGCTTTTGATTTTCCCTGGTGCTAATATATTTTTTTGCCAGGTTCTCTTTGCCTACACCATTATTTAGCTGCTATCCATACTTTAGACATTATTCTTTTTTATAAGTATTTTTTTCTTTTTTTAAGATTTTATTTATTTATTTGACACAGAGAAAGCACAAGCAGGGGGAGTAGCAGAGGGAGAGGGAGAAGCAGGCTCCCTGCTGAGCAAGGAGCCCAATGCGGGGCTCCAGCCCAGGACCCTGGGATCATGACCTGAGCTGAAGGCAGACAGTTAACTGACTGAGTCACCCAGGTGCTGCGAGACATTACTCTTGATGCTGGAGATTCACTGGTGGCTCAGAACAGACTCTGCAACTAGTTTCCTGAAGATTAAAGTCTAGTGAGGAAGATTGGAATTAACAATTTCATCAACCAAGAAGTCCTCCAATTGTAACTTTTGCCAGTGTTAAATATTGTTTTAAGAACCTGTCATAGGAAGATTTGAACTGGTCTAGGAGGTCAAGGAAGACTTCTGCAAGGATGCACTTCTTTAATGAGATTTACACGATGAATGGGAACTAAATATGTGAAGAACCTACCAACCAGAAGGAATGGCATGAGTTAAGTCTTAGGAGTGGGACAGAGAAAATATTGTAAGAGAGATGAAAAGAAGTCAAATGATGCAGGAATGTACAGACCAACCATGCTGGCTCTTGTAAACTGTATTGATATTAATTTTGTCATTATCTTACAAGTAATAGAAAGCTACTGAAGAGTTCTAGGTGAAAAGGGAAGGGAGAGAGGCTATGGGGAAAACGAAAAAAGGAATGTATTCTTCCTAGATAGAGGTTTATGTGGATTTCCCACCCTTAGCACCATCTTTTCCTTCCTGATCTAAAATTAAGAGTCAGGTCTAAGAGTTTCAGTCTAGTTTTCTGAATCAAAGGCTCTCATTCTGAATGTCCTTTGTTTAGTTCAGCTTCCTCTTTACAACCTCTAAATAATAGAATTCCCTAAGGCTTCTTCTTTGATGTCCTTCAATCACATTGCTTTTGAATGGCAACAATTTGAAGATGGTTACTAAATATCTCAACTCCAGTCTTATATATCCAATAGCTACAAAGTCTATCTTTTTTGTTCTTTAATGGGGATTTCAAACATAGCATATCCAAAGTATATATAAAGAGAAAGAAAATCAGTTTCTTTGCTTCCTTCCTTTCCTCGTGCATTCATTTTACAAGCATTTGCTGAATGCTTTTCTTTGAATGGCTATTCAAAGAATTAGGCAGAATCCTTGACTTCAAGGGAATAAAATCTTCTCTATAATTAGTTTTCAAACTCTCCATGATTAACTATCACAACCCTGTATGCTAGTGGATTTTTTTGTTATACTCCACCCCCCCCACTTTCCTTAAAATGTTTACTTCCCTGGATCTCCACCTTTCTAATGCCTCACAGTTCCTGTCTATTTCCCACCTTCAAGACCATTCCTCTTTCTTAATCTAAAGTTGTCACTTGCATCCCATTATGTGATATTGCTCTGAGAGTTAACATTAAATATCCAGGCAAGCTGAGAGGGGTTCTCCTAGAAGTAGGCAGACACAACTGTCTTGCCTTTCCTAGGGTGACTTATCCTCTTATCTCTGGTGTCCCTCCACTGCACCCACATTCCAGATTGAACATCAACACCACACTTATCTCTGTATCTCCATCACCTACCAGAGTTCCTATAGTATTGTTAAGTGTGGGAGGCTGTAGAGAAAGCCTAATTGATTACACTCCCATTGGATGCCATCTCTCTTTCCATATTGGAGACTCCCCATTATTGTATAAATCAATAAACTTAGAATAACAGGTTTTGGGGCAGTCTTGCGGGACAACTGTGGAACTAATTAGTGTATAGTCTTTTCTAATGCTCAGTACTTCTTTCTCTCGCTCTTCTCCCCATCACTAATTTGTGTTTTCCATAAGTCACATTCCACCTAAATCATAGCAAGAAGGGAATGGAATGATGCTTCATTTTTCATAGCTTCCATATAATGTTGTTCAAACAATTTAAAAAATAACTACAATGAATTGAATCATCTTATAAGGAAGGAGTTCAATCCCCTGGATCTTCCAGCAGACCCTAGCCCAACACTGAAACATTAGGTCACTCAGGAATAGATATTTCCTATTCCTTAGCTGAGATCTGGTCAGGATCATCAAAAGTGAATCATTACTGACTCAAGGACTCTTTCCCAAACTCTGATATTCTGCTCAATTCTGTCATGTGTGATTCTCTTCTGTATTCTTGAGTAATTAGTCACTTCATTGAATATTATCCGTCATTTAAGATAAATGAATAGAATGGGGAATTTAACACTATTTGAAATTTAATGAAGTGAATTTTCTTGGCCTTCTTGCTCCTTTGATGGGTCAAACTGCTTTAAGTAGTCTTAGGTAATCTTGTTTCCTGTCTCTTTTAAAAAAGCATTTCACATTTACTCAAAATCACAGTGATGTATCTAATCACACATCTTCCACAGTATTTAAATTTAGAAAAAACCTCAATTTAACCTTCCAACCAAGGCTTGTAGTTATGCAGTTAGGACCAGGTTGTCCCTACTGGTGTTTTACTCTCAGCATCTGTTCGGATACTTTGGCTCATTCTTAGTTCCCTCTTGTCCCAGCCTCCAGTCATACTAAACACTAGGCCTTACCTGAACACACTGTACTTTCTCCTCCCATTTTGACTTTATACTTACTGTAGGCACCTGTGCCTAAAATATCTTTTACTGTTCTACACCTGGGAAATTCCCTACCCATTTTTAAAAACTCAGCTAAATGACAGCTTCATTTGGATAACTTTCTCATTTTTACAGGTAGACTAAGTCAATCCTTATCTATGTTCCCTCCGCACTCTGTGCATACCTCTAATATAACACTTACCACAATGTATTTTAGTTATTTAGGTTCAAGTTTGTGTTGGCCTCTAGACCATGAACCTTTGAGACCAGCACTGGTGTTTATTCATTGTTGGTATGTCCTAAGTACTTATAACTATGTGCCTATGTTTTAAATAATTTGTGGAATTTAGAAGTGAAGAAAAAAATACTTTAGTAAAATGATTGGATTGTTCTTTTATGTTTTACACTCATGTTAACACCTTGATTCTACGAGACTATGAATTGGAGAAGAGAAGAATTTATCCTTGTCTATTTGTAGCTCTCTTGATGTAAGGTTGGACATGTGGTAGATGCTCTATTAAAATAAAACAAAACAAAGCAAACACACACACACACACACACACACACACTCACACAGGTTTTAAAAATCAAAACACTTTTATGTTGCCTTTCAGTTATGTTAGGGACACAGAACAGCATGAGCTAGAGAAGGCCATTAGCCCAATCCTATTATCACTTCCTCACCCATGTGAGACAATGAGCTAGCTGTTGGAAAGACTGAGAGTGTTGATCTCTACATGCATGAGAACAAATAAAACCTTTTATAACTACAAGTTTCAAATTCTCATCAACTCATACAAAATAATGGAATAAAAAGTAATGACAGTAAAATAGAGTAAAATGTAAAAATATAGCTATTGGACTTTTCATTTGAATTACACACATATTTGTGTATATATATGTATTATAAATAAATGTGTACATTTTTATATAAAGATATCCCATGCCATATAATTTTAAAGTTGGAAAAGCTCCTAAAAGTGGTTTAATCCATTTTTAATTTAATTCATTTTTTCACACCAAAAAATGTGAAGTCTATGACATATCAGACTTCTTATAAATGCAGTAAGTGATAAGGCTATATCTAGTACTAAAATCTCCTGAAGTCAGTGTCAAGTGTTTTTTTTTTAAGTTTTAAAGAGTAATTAATATGATTAGTTCACAAAGATTTTGTTTGTGGCATACCAGTCTCTCTGTTTGTAAATGTTGGTTTTCAATGAAACTCCTGAGTCAATTAAAACACACACACACACACACACACACACGCACACACACACACACGCACACACACACGCACACACACGCACACACACACAACACTGAGCCAATATCAGTGAAAATACTAAAAGGAGGCACACTGATTGAAAACATACTATATGCCAGACACTGTTCTCAGTACTTCCAAGATTATTAGCTCAAGAAATTTTCACAAAAACCCTATGAGGGAGCTGCTTTTCTTTCTCCCAGTTTTTAAATGAAAAAATTACGGCCTGAAATGGGTGGGGCAAGAAACTGTACTCAGGTCATCTGGTCCCCGAAACCATATTCTTACCACAGTGCAGGTAAACAAACAATCAAATGAAAAAGTGTCTTTGAAAGCATCTGCTATTCATTGCTCAACAGAGTAGAAGTGTTTGCTCATCTGATCATAGTCTTACACATTTAAATTGGGAAAAGTTGTTAGAACTTAATTTTACACCAGGCCTACCAATCCCAGCAGATGTTATCATGCTCTACCCCACATTATAAATTTCATCCAGCTCAGTATTTCATCTGACTTGACATCACCAATACACACGCTCTGTTTTAGAAAAAATGCATTTTTTCACATTGATTCAAATGCTATGGTACACCTTTGAGTATATTACAGTTTGTCACGGCATATAGGTTGAGAGTCACTTCTGAATGAAGACTGTGACCAAGCTGTCTTTAAACGATGCTCTGTTCCTTGCCATGAAATCAGTATTGCAGAACAATCAATCTGGTTTTGGTAGAATTGTGCATTTAAAAAATGCAGTCTGATGTCAGTTCATACTTTATCACAAACTTAATCAAAATTAATTCTGGAATATTATAAGGTAGAACTAGTTAAATTCAAGGCCTAGTATCTTGTAAAACTTTTTGGCAAAATGTCCACACCTTAATATCCTTTGAATGTAGGTAATTCATATGCTTAATTATTGCATTCTAATTTTACACCCTTATTCTGCACATTTCAAATGCATATTAGTAAAGGAACTAAGTCCAGGGATATAATGTGATTATTATGCAATATTACAAAAGTAAAATATTTTGTGCCAAATCAAGTGTGTGCAAGCAACTTTGAATTGTTGCACATTTATATGTATGTCACTAGATAGATTCCTCAGTGGCTAATTAAATGATACCATCTAAAATGGTTTATCTTCAACTGATAGGTTCTATGTACAGATTGATTTTCCCTGAGGAGGTTAGATTTCAGGCTGCTTCTTCTTCTTTTTTATTTTTTCCTTTTAAGTCATTGGGCATCTGTAAATAAATTCAGTGGGTAGTAAATATCACTTTTAGTTCAACTATCCTAGGAACCACTCTTAATATATGCCAAACTACTGAAAAAAATGGCGTTAAATGCCAGATTATCTCATTTGCTTTATTCAAATGCAAACTGTTGTCATTCAGAAAATATTAAGTTTTTTAATTAAAAGAAAATAAAATTCAACTGTTTCTCACTCTCCTATTTATATCCTACTAAAACCCTCCCTAAAACCAAGCAACTGTAAACTCAATGTATTATGACTATTGAGAACTTTATTACAAGATAGAGGATAAATATAAAGCTAGATTCCCTGAATGTACACTACAGATACAAGGTAAACTTTGTCCCAAAATGATTTTTTGCAATCCATTTCAAAGTAAGCATTTTATTTTTGTAAAGTTGCAGGGATCACATTCAAAATCAAATAAGAGTTATAAAATAATTGATAGAAATTCATAACACCCAAATGTAAAGTTTTTACAAATTTATTTTAGGTTAGAATATACCCGAGAAGTTAAAGATACATGGAAACACAAGAAATGCAAATAAACCCATCCCTTAACTCATGTTTCTTATTTATTAGTAAGTTCTCTGTTTTATTTGCCACACCTTGAAATACATTCTATATTTTTAGTAATTTAAAGATGAGAGTCTGCCAGATAAAGAAAATAATGTAACATGCACAAAACAAGGATCTTTTATATTGTTCAGTTATAAATAAATCCCAAGAACCTAGATGAGTGCTTGGCAAAGAGTAGGCAATAAAAAAAAAAAATCATAAGTAGTCAGATATTTGGAGGGAGGGAGGAAAGTTGATTGATTGATTGACTGACTGATTTGGGGTATTAAAATTTGAAAAACATTTTCTGAATCCTGACTTTTCCATTTACTGATTTACTGGCTAGGTGATCTTTGGCAACAAGTTAAAAACTATTAGTCTCTATTTTCTTTGCAGCATAATATGAATTACTTTATCACAGACTAATTATTGAGAATGAATGATATTATGCCCATGAAAACACTTTTTAAATTTTAAAGTATATACGAACCTATTTATGTACATAAAATATACACCTAAATATCCAAGCATTTTCATATTAATATAAACCCAAGCTAAGATGACACACTGTTACTATATTTTTGTCTTAACTAAAATGTTGGCCATGAAAGTCCAAAATTTCTAAGACAGGCAAAGAATTCATGACATATCCAGGTACTTCAAGCAAGAAAATAGAAACCTAAGTGGTATCCATGTATTCCATAATTAAAAGAAGCTAATGAAGGTGCTTAATAAACTGATTTCTAGGAGAACATTAAGGCAAAGAAGAGGGGGAAAAAAGAGTGTTATTTTGGAATAGGTAATAATAGGATTTGAAGAAATATTTTCAAAAGGAAACCTTATATATAACAGCTTCAGCCTCTGGGAAATGCAGAGAACTTCAGAAGAGGTAATAGGAATCTTTCTATCACTGGGCACTGTTTCCACCTCCAGATCTGTAAAACCTGTCACTTAGTAACATTTAACTTGGTCCACTACACACAAAGAACTGGATAAGATAATATAGAGAAGAAAAATGCAAAAGGAAAAAAAAGATGATTATTTAACTAAGACAAAGGCCATATATGTTAAAAAGGACGCAAGGAACACAGCAGTATATGCCCCTTCCTGCATTTTTCACCTATGCTATTTTCACCTATGTATCAAGCGTTCTTCCCAGGGAGATTGTGGCATGGGGAATGGTTATGATCCCACGGATGTCCTCCTTTTACAAAAATGAAATAAAAAACAAAACCTTTCTGTCAATAAAGTGAACCAGCCAGGTAGATCATATCATGTATATCCATGTCGTACAAAGTCATTCAGAGGAACACAAGGAAATGAGCAATTCTAACTACCAAAGCAGGGCATTTGTCATCAGAGACACTAACACTGAGGGAAGCATTCAGCAGAAAATACAATTTTAAATGTCTAGATCATTCATTGGCTGAGTAAGATTTTCTTCATTGTTTTTTTTTTCTTCATTGTTGACAGAATGATATAAATAGATTTTTAGAGAATTAATTGTTGGGAAACAAATGTTTTCCCTTAGTCAAGATTGATCACCTGTGAAAATGTTGGTCAATACCTCTGGATTATCCAACTCCACTCTAAAGTACTCAAGGGGAAAAAAATTCATTTCAAAGTGGTGAATCATTACGCTTTCACGTTCACATTATCAAAACTTTGGGATTCCCACTTTTAGATTTTGAAATTCACAGAATAACCAAACTAAGTCTCCCTGTGAAAAATTAACTCCAGGTGCATATTTGTCATCTGTTGAGGTTTGGTGGATAATGTTCTGTTTTGTCTGAGACAATGAGCTCAATTCTTTAGATTCCATTAATACACACATCTGACACTTCCTATCAACTCAGTTTTGTTCAGACCTGAATTGACTGAAAGAGACAAGTCGAACGATAGCTATGTCAAGCCCTGCCAAACAGGACTGGGCTAGCCGAAGATGCAGAAGTGTGACATAGCTGAGAAATCCCTGCTGTCTGTAAGTACAACTTGAGCCCCTCCAAACCCTGATTTCTAATTATCCAAATTGCTGGATCGCACAGGCAGAAATATTCTGTGTTAGAGTAGGGTAAAAATCAATCTGAACAGCATGAGCATATTGAAGCCTGATGGATAAGTCATTAGTCAAAACTTTTATTACCCTAGAAGAGATGGTGATGCTATTACAATAAAAGAAGAGGTTAAATTAAATACCAGCTATTTACACTTCCCTGGGTCTCTGTTTCACAAATAACTGCCTTCAACTTTAAAATAACAACAGTCTGCTACTTTATACTGTGATAATAAACAGTTGAGGAGTTAAAAGTGTTTTTGAATTCTTCATTTGGTAGCATGTGAACATCTTCAGTCAGTTAAAGGCTTTTATTGTATCTGATTTTTCAGGATACTTATCAGAGTCAATCTCTTAGATCCACAATAATCCAACAGCTGTAAATATATTTGTTTTGCTATAATACTGTAAGGATCCTCAGGTGTAAGTATCACTACTAATAAATTATTAATTAATTGAAAGCTTTATTTTTAGAGTTTAAATATTCTACAAATGCATAAAACAATATTTTGCTATGCATTCAAAGGCACTTAGTCAATAAATGATTTTAACATCTTAATTCCAGAAAAAAAATTCCCACACCGTTCCTTAAAACAATTTGTTATTATCACTTCCTTAGATTAAAAATGGTAAATGTCAATATAAAGTACTACAACTTCATGTCAGAAGCTAAAGCCTTTGCTCACTTGGTGAATTTTGTTTTTTCTGTATAGATACAACTTTGGAAAACTGTCCCAAAGAACTATCATTTAACAATTAGAAACTTTGACTCATTTTAAATTTATAGCAAAACTACCTGGGGTTGATCATTTCTACTCTTTGCTACTAATAGCAAAATATAAAGAAATGGAGCAGAGTGGTATACATATCCACATGTATTTAAACACACACACACACACACACACACACACACACACACACACACACCCATTGAAAATAATGATCCTATAACAGCAGTTACTTTCCTTTTCTAAAGAAAAGCTGAATTTACCTGCCATTCATTTTCTACTGCAAATTAGTTTGCCAGGTAAACGTTAGCATGCTCTTTTTCAATTCATTTTGCTAAACCCACATTTCCTCCTAATAATGCAAAACATTGCTCTGATTAAAATCTTACCGGCTAGTAATCCTGTTTGACCCTGACACCAGTTTCTTACAGTTTCCTCTGTTAGACACATTTACCTTTATTTTGAAAGAGAAGGTATAACAGAAGAGGCTCTTACCAGAGACAGGGAAAACAATTCGTTCAGCTACATCCAACAGGGCTCTGTGCAGCCTGGCAGCATGAGTGATCCTTGGGCCTCACACAAAAGCGAGATAATTGGCTCTCAATGAAGAGATGTAAACATCCATCATAATGGCACTGGGGCTGAAACTGAACGCTACCTCAGCTGTTCTATGTACTCCGACTGGAAGATGATGTCACAAACATCAACTGGGTGTACTCTCATTGGCTTCTGTTACCTGGAATCATATCTTAACCCTAAACTGTCAGCTGCAAATTGAAATGCTCATCTCTGACTATAATTTTGGCTGAAAGGGGAATGAGAGTGATGGTGAGCTACTGGAGGATAGCAAACTGAAAATACTACCCCTCAAATATGCTAAGACCAATGTACATAATTAATTAGGATCGGGGGGAATTTTATTTTTTAAATATGTTCATTACATAGCAGTTATTTATAAAAAGGTATTCCCCAGAATAGACATTAAAGGAAAAGATTCATGTAATCATAACATCTGGAATTTTAAATTTTGTAATTACTTTGCATTGATTTTTCAGAACTACCTTGCGAAATTAAGAAAATCAAGTTGAGAAAAATTACAGTGCAGACAACTGTACAGTGGAGCTTTCAATCAATTTGGGCAGAGTGGCCATCTATATTTTTAAGTGTTCTAATAAAAAATTTTAAAAAAGGGATAGAGATGCATTTTACCCTCTGAATGTTAAATAGTATCTCCAAAGTTTTGTGTAATAAAGCTTAAACTATGAGACATTAGAAGTGTAACATCACTAAAATAATAATAGTAAATATTGGTTTTTACAAAGAGTAATTTATAAGTCACTAGAATTATAGACAAGCCCATTTCAGTAACTGAAGGCTACTTTATAATATAGTGCTGTTCTCTTTGAGCACAAACAGGGAATAATTATCCATCCCTTCCTCTCTATCCTGACAAAAGCCCCAGACTTCTCCCCAGGCTTAAATCCAGTGGGAGAGGAGGATAATGGGCTAAGCTGGTTGCAGCAGCTTGCTGCCAGAGGGACAAAACTACCATCACCTTGAAATATATCCACGCTTTCTCCACCAAAGGAGCTGTCAGCCGCATAACTGTGAGATGCAAGAATTACCAGAGCTATTCAATGACCGGCTCCTTCTAAATCCAGCCTAGTCATATCCCAGGGCAAGCCCTTTGAAAGCTGTGCAGCTCAGCATGCAAACAGTAGAACCACCTGGAGAGACAGTGAGAGAAATTCGTTTCATCCATTCCCACCTTTAGGGAAAGGAAGGTCACCAACAGTGCCCCGATATACCTTTATGTTGATTCGTGTCCTCGTGAATAATGGATTCAGGGCAAAGTGTTGTGACAATTATTTCATATTTCTGATGACAGAAAATTACTTATTGTATGGCTCAATGAGAGTCCTAAAAGTTGAAAATACATGAAAATTCGCTTTTATGGACGATCCGTTCCGAATTTCCTCTCAAGTTCTTTCATGACCCTTGGTTTAATTGTTCAGATAATCTTTGTAGCAAGTTAGTATGTGAGATATAAGGGCAAGAGTTCTAGATTTGGGCTCCAAAGATCCAGCCTCCAAATTCTTGCTCCTACACTCTGTGAGAACTTTGGAACATTAAAAACTGTCATGTATAGAACGAGAGTGATAATGCTACCTACAGCAAAAAATATTTTTAAAATTTTGATATGGGGGAAACCTGGATGGCTCAGTCAGTTAAGTGTCTGCCTTCGGCTCAGGTCATGATCCCAGGGTCCTGGGATTGAGTCCCCGTCAGGCTCCTTGTTCAGCAGGGAGACTGCTTCTTCCTCTGCCTACTGCTTCCCCTGTTTGTGCTCTTTCTCCTCTCTCTCTCTCTCTCTCTGACAAATAAATAAAATCTTTTTAAAAAGTTGATATAGGGGTTAAATAAGGTAAATATGAAACATTATGTAAAAATATTGTTATGAAAAAGATCAAATATATTCATTTTAAAAGCATTTGGGTAATTAAAGTGAGGAATCAATTTAGTGTCTTCAAAATAACAAAGTAAGAAATATTATTATCCTAAGCTCTTAAAATTTCAAGTAGAAAGTAATGTTGTAAATTAACTTGGTTTATAACACTGACTAGTGGTCTTTCTTCTTTTTTTTTTGTTTGTAGCTTATTATTATTATTTTTTTAAGTAAGTTCTATACCCAACGTGGGGCTTGAACTCACGATCCCAAGACCGAGTCTCATGTTCTACCAACTGAGCCAGCCAGGTGTCCCTCAGTGGTTTTTTTTTAAAGTTATTGCCCCCTCAATATTATTCGGAATTTAATCATCTTAGTGAAGTGGAAGAATCTAGATTTAAGAAGACTATTTGTCAAGATGTACTTGGGGCCAACATGAAAAACTCTGTTCATTTATTTCTGCCTAAAACCATGGAAGTTTAAATGGAAATGTGTATAAAAAAAAGATTCGTTGCCATGCAAAGTGACATAAAATTGAATTATAGATCAGAAAGATGAATTTGGACAATGGGAATGTCAACTGTATTTCTGGTAGACAAATGATAAATCTAAGACATTGTAATTGCTAAGATGACATGTCATGGAGAAAATAATTATGAAATAAAATATGCTCCTCCATTTCATACATCATATAACATTTTAATAATATAAATATTTAATAACAGATAGATAAATAGCAAAGTTAGATTATAGCCTGTTGCACATAGAAAGTATATATGTATACTTTTAAGATAAATGTATATTCTGGCTCTTTTAATAAACATAGATTGTAACTTTTCTTTTTTTTAGATTTTATTTATTTATTTGACAGAAAGAGAGAGAGAGAGCATAAGCAAGGGAAACAGTAGGTGGAGGGAGAAGCAGGCTCCCTGCTGAGCAAGGAGCCTGATGCAGAACTCGATACCAGGACTCTGGGATCATGACCTGAGCTGAAGGCAGACGCATGACCGACTGAGCCACCCAGGCACCCTCATAACTTTTCTTATTTTGTTTTGCATTTGTTTGGGTGCCACTATTCCATATAGATATAGGATACCATGAATATCGGGAAATAAAAATACCCCTAGCACTCTACAGGGATTTGTATCAAATACCCATATCCTTCACATGATTCATTAATAACTTAATACCTTTGTAAAGGGATTAGTTTTGCATTACCAAAATGTGTAAATAAGGTTTTTTTTAAGAATATAGATATCAGGGCGCCTGGGTGGCTCAGATGGTTAAGCATCTGCCTTAGGCTCAGGTCATGATCCCAGGGTCCTGGGATCGAGTCCCGCATCAGGCTCCGTGCTCAGCGGGGAGCCTGCTTCTCCCCCAGCCTCTCTATCTCTCTCTCTGTGTCTCTCATGAATACATAAAATCTTAAAAAATATATAGATATCATATTATATATGATCAAGATTAATCAATGCATCAGTAAAATTTTTAGGGAGTTTACTTATTAAATACAAAAGCATAAATATTTGAATTGTGTACAAATAGGAAAATTAATGGAATATAATTTAATTCTTAGGAGAATGAATAGGAGAGAAGGAAAATCTAGTAGAAATATTTTAGATTAATGCTGTTTTATAATAATCTTTTTATAGTAAGTCAATTTCAAATTTTATTGCAATTCATTAGGACAGAATTTATATTTTCATTTTACATAATTACATCTATACACTCAAGAAAGTTTCAGATAAATATAGCACATATCATATCTGGAAATCAGTTGTGTTCACTCCAGAATAGTATATTATAGCTAAGAACAGAAAAATTATATTTCTTTATGATGGGCATTAATCATCTGAAATTAATGATGAGTGGAAGTTATGAAGTTTTAGTAAGAGTTTGGTAGTGTTTCTTTAGGAAGAGCAGCGATATTAAAGGTCAGGCCTTTCCATGATTTATTAGTAGTATGTCCTTTTGTAAAGTCTTGGTACTTGAACATCAGTCTGCATATGCATCTGATTTAAAGCCAAAAATAAGGTAGTGAGTACGTAATATGAACATTGATAATAAAACATAAAATCCTTACTACTATCATAAACAGTATTAGTAAGAAATCTAACTGGTTACATGACACAAAAAAAGAAAACATTCTAAGTGTAAAAATGTTGAAACATAAAGGGACCGCAAGAAAAATAAAAATATGGTGTCATTTTTTGAATATACTAATTATTATACACATGTGGAGAAGGAAAGTACATTTTTTTCAGGATTTAAAAAAATCAACTTCATGAAAAGGGAAAATAACAAAAATAACATTTTATCATGAATTTACCTACATTCTCTCATTATTTATTACATTCTTCCAACCAAAATGGTCAGCTAACATGAGTTCCAGAGAACAGAAAAATATTTCAACTTTAAAGCCATGTAAAAGCCTAATACAAGGGGAAAACAACGATAGGAATTAATCTAGGCTTGATTCTGAGTAAATTTTTATTAGTGAATGTTTTCTGATATGAAGAAATGGAATCCATAAAAATACTTTTGACAAATCAAGTAGATGTTTTGTAGTTCAAGCCAAGTACATCTCAGTTTTATTACTATACTTACATACTATATATTTCCCAGGAGCTGAAATCATTGCAGTATTTAATTGCCTGACAATTATTTCTGTTACATCAATTTTGTGGTTAAACTATTTATATTATCAAAACAAATCAGCACTAGAGGCTAATTAAACTGGAGAAACCATCCTCCAATATTTCCCAACCTACATTTAATAAGGTTTAGGTTAATAATAACTTCAGAAGAAATAAATATGTTCTTCAGGTGATAATTTCATAGGCAGGGTTTAGGAAACAGATTTTAAATTCTTGTGAACATTATTACTAACTCTGAACAGTCAAGAATATTAGAATATAGCATTTACAAGTCTTGCAGCATCAATAACTGGCTGATTGTCGCGTTATCCACAAGATGGCAGCTCTGTTTGTACCACTAACACCCTTAATACACTAGCTTATCCTTATTATGATTATTATTTAAAGAAATATAGTATGTAAGGAACTTACGTGTGTGAATGCTCATCTTAGGCAACTTTTCAGTTTAAGAAGTATAAGTGATCAAGTGAAATTATTAAAACCTATTAAGATAGGAATTATATAAATCATCTTAAAATGTGTGACTTCAAAACATTACTTTCTGCTAACACACTGCACAAATGCTTCAACCCAAACTTATTTCAGAGGTTAATCTATTTATAAGAAATGGTTTCATTCTGTTTTGTAAAGACTTTTGTATTGCTTTTAAAGAAGTACAGACTGTTCAAAATAACTGAGATGGCGAATCAGTGATAACTCGCTGGTACAGTAAGAGATAGCTGAGAATTATATTTTCCATCTACTAAATTCTAGGCATAACCAAATCTGATAAGAATATTTATTTATTGACCTTGCTTGTATTCCTTTTTTTATACTTCATCTTCTCCACTGTCACTGTTTTTTCTTTATGTTTACCTTCAATCTATTGTGTGGCAGCTTTAGTATATTATCTTTATTTCTATTTCCTGTGCAGATAAAATTTTGAAAATGCTTAGAATTATTAGGCCATATAATCTTTCTTTTCTGAGTATAAATAACCTCAAGATGTTTAACTATGTTTATGTGTCAATAAATTTTACCCCAGAGAAGAGGGAAATGACTAAGTAAGGGTGAAGAAAGATCTCCTCTTACATGTTAAAGAAATAGGAATTCTCAGACCTGAAGGTAGGAAACTCATGCTGTGTTAGTGATTCAGCACACTGTTTTTAGATGCAAACTGAAAACATTAACTTATCATGGAAGTATCTCCATTTAACATATACCCTAATTGACTTTACTAGATTCCCTTTGAACATCATTGTTAAGGTCTGTAAATCTAAAGATCTGTGGGCAAAAGAATTTGTTTCTCACCATGTTCTCTAAACAATTTTATCTTCTGTTTTCATATTACTCCTTAATTAAGAACAACTCATTTGCTTTCTTACAAATACATTTTGCTTTGTCCTTGCTGTAAATTTCATAACTTCAACTCATGAGTTTTTTTCTTTTACTTCAATTTCCTTGCCTTTTTTCTCATGTTGCCCAAATTAGATCAAATCAAGGCCTACTCTTTCCATCTTGACAAATAAGGAACAACATTAATCTCTAAGAAACTGAGAATTAAATTCAGATTTTGATGAGGAACATTTGAACACAACCACCTTACATTTGACAAGAGAAAGGACTTATTATGTAAAACCCACTGTGCTCAAAACATTGCTTCGTATATTTGGATATTTACATATGAAGATACTGAGAAACAGATTACTAATCATTGTATGGCATTTTGCCATGTTACAACTTTGTAGTAGGAGACTTCAAATCAAACAGAAATCCACATTACCACAAGGAGGATGAGGATTATAATAATAGTAAAAGAAAGAAAATTATCATCATCATCATCACTAACTTGAGTGTTTATTTTGCACTAAGCACTGTCTAAACATTTTTTTTCTTTTTTTAAAATTTTTTATTGTTATGTTAATCACCATATATTACATCATTTGTTTTGGTGTAGTGTTCCATGATTCATTGTTTGTTCATAATACCCAGTGCTCCATGCAGAACGTGCCCTCTTTAATACCCATCACCAGGCTAACCCATCCCCCTACCCTCCTCCCCTCTAGAAACCTCAGTTTGTTTTTACCTTATCTAATTTGTTTGTTTTTGTTTTTGATTTTGTTTTTATTTTTGCAACAGGTCTCCAGGCTGGTCAATGTTAAGACTTTTTAAAGGTCTCCTCGATTTGCACTAAGAACCTGTATTTTTCAATCATAGCTGCTCGTTTAAATCTCAACTGGGAAATGCCATAATATAGGGCCCTCCTATGGATCGAATATTTGTGCTCCCCCAACACCAATTTATATGTTGAAACCTAATGACCAATGTGACGGTGTTAGAAGGTGAAGCCTTTGGGAAGTGGTTAGGTCATAAGGGTGGATCCCTGTGGTTGGGAGTAGCACCCTTACAATAAGAGAGACCCCAGAGGGGTACTAGCTCCTGCTGCCATATAAGGTTATAGTAAAGAGATGGTCATGTCTGAACCAGGAGGTCTGCTCTCATCAGGAAGTTTTATCTTGGGTTTCCTAGCCCCCAGAAGTGTGAGAGACTAATTTTTCTTGTTTAGAAATGACCTACTTTGTGGTATTATTGCTATAGAAGCCCAAACAGGTTAAGACAAGCTTCAATCCAACTACTTCCATGAGAACCTTTGAGTATGGGGAGTGGTTGGCCCTGGTGTATGTTCCTCCTTAAATGATTCTTTCTGTAACTGGGCTTAAAAATCATTGCTGAGGGGCGCCTGGGTGGCTCAGTCATGAAGCATCTACCTTCAGCTCAGGTCATGATCCCAGGGTCCTGGGATCCAGCCCCACATGGGGCTCCCTGCTCAGTGGGAAGCCTGCTTCTCCCTCTCCCACTCCCCCTGCTTGTGTTCCCTCTCTCGCTGTGTCTTTCTGTCAAATAAATAAATAAAATCTTTAAAAACAATTTAAAAAATCATTGCCAAAATGAATATGTGAGCCAAAGATTTTCACGTGCAACATCAGATTTCACTGAAATACGTAAAAAGTGCTCTAAAAATCTGAGGTGAAGTCTGTGAAGAAAGTAGGGCACAGTTTATACATCAAACAATACTTCTGGAAATGAATAAAGGAAAATCCACATTGCTCTGCATCCCCAAGGTGAAGAGATGAACATCACCTCCTGATGGTGGGGGCGGGTGTCTGAGGAGAAAAGTGTGATGGAGCAGGATGAGTGGAGGCTGGTAGGAAGATGAAAGAACTACAAGCAGGGAACTAATAATGTGAAGAGGAGCCCGTCCAACATTCAGAGACTAATCACTGAGTGCTAGTGCCGGAGGGCCCTGCTCTGCTGAGACAAGGGTGCCAGATCTGTCCATTCTGATGTAAGATTTTTCCTGCACAAGTGATGCCCTCTCTTGATACATGACAGCACTGAGCTTTACTCGAAATGCGCTGTATTGACACTCTCCTTTTCAAAGATCCAGGATGCATACAAGCCCACTGACTCAGAGGATGGTATCTAAATGGGTAATGGTTGTTTGGAATGGAAAGGTCCCAGTACCTTTCCATTTGGGAAACCATTTCCGTTTGGGACTAGAACCTGTGAAAACCAACCCTATGACAGAAAGAATTAACTAATTTTTCTATAGGCCTCTATGATTCCATAGAATTATCTTCATAAACCAAGCCTTGTGCCTGAGATATGCCTTATCTTAATTGTACTTGTTCAAACGTATAGCAGAACTCCTATCTTTAGAATTAATCATTAAGCATCATCTGTAATAAAGCTGGATTATAATGCATTTCTGAAAATACAGATGAGAATACAATCCTTGGTTATTCTTTCAATAATGAAGTACATATATTTATCTCTGTGTATATGATTAAATAAATGTAATAAAAAGTTTTAAATAATTGACAATTAGTGGGAAGGTATTTATAGACACTTTAAAGTATTCTAAGAATTGTTTTAAATGTCTAATTTAGTACTATACCTAGAACATATATAATGTTTCTTTCCCCGTACATTTGAAGACATTACAATGTATATACTTTAAAATCAATTGTGTTATCTTTGTTTCATGAGGAGCTTTCAGCAGTGGTCGTTTTTCATCTATTCATTAAAATCTGACATTAATTCAGCATTTTTTTCAGGGTTTTCTCCTCTTTGGCAGTGTAGGACTAGAATGACTTTCCTTAAATTTGTTATTTTGTCAAGTTTTGTTAAATAATCTCCTGTGTACTCATGTACATTTTTACTATTTTGCTATTAGCTGATATGAGGAACTGTACCTTACTTGAACTGATTCAGTTAACAGTGTACTCTTACAATCACAGTCACCACAAAAGAAAATGCTTGGGTGTCCTTCCATCCATTTTTTATTTTTTATTTATTTATTTTTTTACCTTTTTTTTATTATGTTATGTTAATCATCATACATTACATCATTAGTTTTTGATGTAGTGCTCCGTGATTCGTTGTTTGCATATAACACCCAGTGCTCCATTCAATACGTGCCCTCTTTAATACTCACCACCAGGCTAACCCATCCCCATTTTTTAAAAAGTGGTTAAATTACAACCATTGTTTCAGAACACTGTAGAGACACAATGTGAATTAAAAACCTTCGACTTGATCTTGGTAGACCATTGTGTCGAAGCTCAATCATCAACTTAATCCACGAACTCACCAAGGTAAATGATCACTATAAAGGAACCTTATGATTTGTCAAGATGAATGACAAGTGGGTGTGGTTTATGCTTCTGAGATATAACTGGCATTTTTATCTATCATCTCTGTCTTCAAAATTGTAGATGTGGAAAATATAAGCTCTTTCCAGGGTAAATCAGAAAAGAACCACTAAGTGGAGAGTGTGAAAATGTAGGAGATAAGAAATTGTTTTGTTTGTTGTGTTTTGTTTTCCTCCAGGAGCTACCTGCTCCTAGCACATATGTTTTTGTCCGTGACTAATAGAGGATCAAAACAGCCTAAAGGTTAGAAGGGAGATATTCCCACCTCTCTACTATCCTGAATTCAGAATCAGTAAAGAAGAAGCTGGAAACAGACACATGATTATAAGTATGTTGCATCTTTTTTTTACTGTAGGCCTCATGAGAGCATACAGTCTGACTGCTGCCAGGCTCCTAAATGTTCCCCAATTCTAGAGCTCAGAATAAGCCAACCAATGGCTGTTTCCTGTGGATCAGGGTTGCAGCCCATAGTGCAGAGGGCAGAAATTGGCTTAGAGTCCATCCTTTTTGAGGCCAGGCTGCACCAGGCTTACTAAGATTATTTCATACTCAAGTCACTCACCTCCCACCCCCATTGTTATTCCTGATACAGAGCTAAGTCTTTCATTGATTGTTAAATTACTCTAATTAAAACCTCATCTCATTCTCTGTTAAGTCTTATTCATAATGTTTGTAAAAAATGTTCCTCATATTTCACTTCAGACAAGTTATGCCTGACGACCTTAAAAGTAAAATCATGGTACTGGCAACAAGTCCCTTGGGACCCCAGGCCTCTCAACGTTGATTCTTCACAAAATAGAGACAGAGTCATTTTTCTGCCTTATATAATTTATGGAGTGAAAGTCCTGGAGAGACACATATTTCTATGTTGAAAAGACCCAGGACTGCCCTAACAAAATTAATCAAAAAGACCCACATTAAAGCACATTGTCATGAAATGTAAAATCACCAGGGATAAAGGTCTTACAAGTCTGAAATGAGAAAAAACTAGTCACCTAAAAAAATAAAAATAAAAATCAGGAATCAGAGTTGCACCTAACTTTTCAATAGCAAAACTAAAAAAGGAAATAATGGAACAATGGATACTTACAAAGTTATTTTCAAAACAAAAATTTATACCCATCAACATTACCAATTAAGATTGAAGCAATAAGTCAGGACATCTTCAGACATGCAAAGTCATAAAAATGTTACCTTTCACACCCTTTTTTGGAAGCTGTTGAAGGGTGTGCTCCATCAGAGCAATGGGTAAGGCAAGAAGGAGGAAAATGTGAGTTTGGGAAATAGGTGACAGAACACTTGGGAGAGGTCATGAGAATTTTCCAGGTGATGATGATGAAAGGGAATCTTTGGATGAGAGCTAGGTAGCAGGCCTGGACAATAATCATGTGCAAATTCAAACAAAAAGATGGCATTCTCCAGGAAGGATCATTTAATAAATAATAACTACAAAGAAATAAAACTAAAAGATTATTTGATGTGTTTGAACATATTGAGGAAAGGTGTATTTTTCTGAAAGAATATAAGTCCAAATTAGAGAAAGGTAGTAGAAAACTGAGGAAGTCAATAAAAAATGAGGTACTTATTAAGGCAAGGGAAACAAAGTTATTTAAAGGAAGAAAATTTACTGCTATACTACTATTTCTATACTAATAAATATTTAAGTTTTAAAATGTGATATAATTGTATCATAATGGTAGGAAACACTAGCAAAAATACTACCTGGAAGTTATTTATTTATTTACTTATTTATTTATTTTTATTTATTTTTTTAGAGAGAGGGGGCACGAGCATACGAGGGGTGTGGAGGGGGAAAAGGGAGAGGGAGAGAGAGCATCCCAAGCAGGCTCTATGCTGAGTGTGGAGCCTGATGCAGGGCTCGATCTCAAGACCCTGAGATCATGACCTGAGCTGAAATCAAGAGTTGGATGCTTAACTGACTTAGCAACCCAGGCACTGCTAAGATTTAAAAAAATAATTAATCAAACTTCTAGTTTCTAGTCCAGCTATAAGAACCTTGATGTAGCTACTCCATCCTTACAAGTGAAAAGCTGAACAAACTAAAAAATCAGCAACTCTTCTTACATCCATCAGAGCATGAGCTCGCAAGGATAACTGCTGCCTCCCAAACTGGAGAGACCAATAAGCAGATACAATGAATCACAACTTACAGAACAGAAATCCACAAACTGAACATCCTCAGAAACCAGTCAGGGTAGGAAAACCTGAACTGTGAGGAATTGCTAGAGGCTCAGCATGGACAAGTTTGAGTGATAAAAATGTCAATAGGACCCAGCCCCTCGGGATAGGGGTGGAGGGTACATTATGTGAATTTTACCTCCTGGAATTCTATCAGGTTCTCAGAGTGAATATCAGGAAAAAAATCTGTTGTGCTTCTGGAAGGGAGAAGGAATAAGAAACCATTTTGAAACACATCAAAGCATTCTGTTCTCCTAAACAAGATCTGCCCTCTGGAGAAAATAGTTAACCAGAGCCTAACTTGTGATGTGTTTTATCACAGCCTAATGATCTGAGGGAACGGAAATAACTAACTCCCAAAAGTGAGAAACACATGTGAAGTTCACAGTCAAGAGGCATAGGCTCACTAACAGTCTGAGACCTAATCCATTATTAAACTATAGAATGGTTCCCTTGCCCCCACACCTTACAACCACGTAACTAAAGGATTATTTACAACAGATTCTTTTATCCAATATATCATGTCTGGCTATCAGAAAAATTATAAGGCATAAAAAGGCAAAAAACACAGTTTGAAGAGACGTAGCAAGCATGAAAATCAGACTCAGATATAGCAGGGATTTTGGAATGATCAGACTGAGAATTTAAAACAACTGTGGTTAATACATGAAGCACTCTACTGGATGGAGTAGACAGCATGCAAGAATAGTTGGCAATGTAAGCAGAGAGAAATTCTGAGAAAGAACCAAAAATAAATCAAACACACTATAAAAGAAACGGACAATGTCTTCGCTGGGCTTATAAGTAGACTGGTATGGCTGAGGAAAGAATCTTTGAACTTGAGGCTATCTCCACAGAAATCTCCCAAACTGAAAAGAAACAGAAAAACAACAACAACAAAAGAATAAAATTTATCTAAGACCTGTGGGACAACTACATAAGCATATGCATAATGTAATATATAAAAAAAGAAGAATGCCAGAAGAAGAGAAAGAAATAGAAGAATTATTTGAAACAATGATAACTGAAAATTTCCCTCAATAAATGTCACATATTACACCACAGATCCAGGAAGCTCAGAGAACACCAAGCAAGATAAATGTAAAACAAAAACAAACCACACATTGGCATCATTTTAAACTACAGAAAATCAAAGATAAAGAAAAATTCCTATAAGAAGCTGGGGGTGGGGAATCTTATCTATAGAGGAATAAATGTCAGAATTACATCTGACTACTTCTCAGAAACCATGCAAGCAATAGTAGAGTGAAATATTTAAAATGCTTAGAGAAAAAAACCCTGCCAACCTAGAATTCTGTACCTTCAAAAGTGACAGAGAGTGAGAAATAAGATATTCACAAACAAAAATTGAGGGAAAAATCTGTTACTAATAAATCTGCCTTGCCAGAAATGTTAAAATAAATTCTTTAGAGAGAAGCAAAATGATATAAAGTTCAGAAACTCAGCTCTACATAAAGAAGTGAAAGCATCAGAGAAGTAATAAGTAGGGGCACCTGGGTGACTCAGTCAGTTAAACGTCCAACTTGATTTCAGCTCAGGTCATGATCTCAGGGTCGTGAGATCAAGCCCTGCTTTGGCCTCATGCTGAGCATGGAGTTTGCTTGAGAGTCTCTCTCTCCCTCTGCCCTTTCCCCTGTTCAAGTGTGTTCCCTCTCTCTCTCAAAAGAAAAAAAGAAAGAAAAGGAATAAGTAAAAGTAAAATAAAAATTTTTGTCTTATTTTTAATTGATCTAAGAGATAATGATTTGTTCAAAATAATGAAAGCAATAATGTATCTTGATATATAAAAGAGATAGATACATAGACTCTATACACTTATATGTAAGTTAAATGAATGATGACAATGACACAAGAAATAGGAGGGAGGTTTTAGGATTATTTTGTTATAAAGCACTTACACAATCTATGAAGTGATATAACATTATATGAAAGTGGACTTGAATTAATTGTAAATGTATATTGTAAACTCAAGGGCAATGACTAAAAAGAGTAAAAAAGGTATAACTAATATGCTAAAGAAAGAGAGAAAAGTGAATAAATAATGCTCAATTAACCACAGAAGGCAGAAAACAGAGTAGGAGACAAATGTAGGAACAAAGAACCAAAGCAACATATGCACATCAGCAACAGATATGGTCAATATTAACCCAATTATATCAATAATCACTTTGACTGTCAATGGCTTAAATGTACCAATTAAAAGACAGAGATTGTCAGAGTGGATTAAAAAACATGACCCAATTATATGTAGCCTACAGGAAACACACTTTAAAAATAAAGACACAACCAGATAAAAAGTAAAGAGAGAAAGACATAACATGCTAATACAAATCAACAGAAAGTAGGAGTAGCTATATTAATTTTAGACACAGCAGACTTTAGAGCAAGAAAATTCATCAGGAATAAGGAAGGGCATTACAAAATGATAAAGGTAAGAATTCTCCAAGAAGATGTAACAATCCTTAGCGGCATATGCCTAACATCAGAGCATAAAAATACATGAGGCAGAAACTGAAAGAACTGCAAGAAGAAATAGATGAATCCACTATTATGGTTGGAGACATCAACACCCCTTTCTCAGAAATGGGTCCAAAGTGCAGTGTCAGTAAGGATACTCAAAACATTTTTAATCAACTAGATGTAACTGGTGTCTTCAGAATACTTTCTCCAAGAACAGCAGAATACACATTCTTCTCAAACTCACATGAAAAATTCAAAAAGATAGACCACATTCAGGGCCATAAGACACACTTTAACAAATTTAAAATAATACAAAACATACAATGTCCGCTCTCAGGCCACAACGGAATTAAATTAGAAATCAATAGCAGAAAGATAGTTGTGAAATCCTCAAATATGTGGAGATTAAAAAACACACTGCTAAATAACAATGGGTCAGAGAAAAGAATCTCAAGAAAAATAAAATAGCATTTTGAACCAAATAAAAATGAAAACACAATTTATCAAAATTTGTGGGATGCAATGAAAGCAGTGCTGAAAGGGAAATGTATAGTCTTTTTCCTAGTTTTGATATTGGTATTAGGTTGGGGGAGGCATAGATGAATAGAGAACAGAGGATTTTTAGGAGAGTGAAAACACTCTGCATGTTACTATAATGATGGATACATGTCATTATATATTTGTCCAAATCCATAGAATATGCAACACCAAGAGTGAACTGTAAGGTAAACTATGGGCTTCAGGTGATTATGATGTGTCAATGTAGGTTCATCCTTGGCAAAAAACAAACAAACAAAAAAACAAAACAAAAACACTCTAGTGAGTCATGGTGGTGTGGTAAGGCAGAAGGCTACGTATGTGTGAGGGAGCGGGCATATGGAAAATCTGTATCTTCTTAATTTTGTTTAATTTTGTTATAAACCTGAAACTTGCCTGAAAAAAAAGACATTATTAAAATAATGAAAGGATAAACTGAATACAAAATTGAAATTTATTTTTAAAATCTCATACATTTGTGTTTGGGGAAGGGGGTGGTAAGAGAATTAAAAATGCACAGAAAGAAACAGAAACAATAGGTTTGTGAGAAGATGACCACTGTCCACAGCTGGCTCTCATCTCATCTTTTATTGGTTCACTCTCTTGTTCCCATTGTCGCAGGTGCTAAACCTCCCACTGAAATTAAGATGTACTGGTCGCTTAAAATACTGTCCTAATTCTAGCTGGTGTCTCAACTTATCCCTCCACCACTGTCAGGTGGTTACTTAGGGCCATCATTAATTGGAATTCAAAACAGGCATGGACAGGGGCACCTAGATGGCTCAGTCAGTTAAGCCTCTAACTCTTGATTTAGGCTCAGCTCATGATCTCAAGGTTGTGAAGTCAAGCCCTGCCACAGGCTCTGTGCTGGGTGTGGAGCCTGCTTCAGATTCTCTCACTCCCTCTCCCTCTGCCTTGCCCCCCGCCCTCTCTAAAAAACAAAACAAAACAAAAGAAAAAAAAAACAACCAAAACCAAAACAAAACAAAAAAACAGGCATAGATATACCCTGACAGCAGGACATCTACTATACTTACCAAAAAAAAAAAAAAAAAAAAAGAACAAACTCTATCAAAATTAACATTCAATAACCCACTAAATGCCAATTTCCTGACAGCAATCTCTGACTAACAAATGATTTATTTTAAAGATTATTTATTTATTTATTTGACAGAGAGACACAGCGAGAGAGGGAGCACAGGCAGGGGGGTGGGAAAGGGAGAAGCAGGCTTCCCGCCCAGCAGGGAGCCCGATGCGGGGCTCGATCGGAGGATCCCGGGATCATGACCGGAGCGGAAGGCAGACGCTTAACCGACTGAGCCACCCAGGCACCCCCTGACTACCTCTTTTTTTTTAAGATTTTATTTATTTATTTGACAGAGAGAGACACAGCAAGAGAGGGAACACAAGCAGGGGGAGTGGGAGAGGGAGAAGCAGCCTTCCTGCTGAGCAGGGAGCCGGATGCAGGACTCGGTCCCAGGACCCCGGGATCATGACCTAAGCCAAAGGCAGACGCTTAACAACTGAGCCACCCAGGCGCCCCCAAACAAATGATTTTTATAGCAGAGTGTTTCCACAGGAAATAATAAAGTAGATTTAGGTATAATCTACACTTACTTTCCCTGGCTTCCATTCAATAATAGAATCAAATTAGTACACAGAGTGTAAATAGAGATTCTTGGGTTCAATAACTGATTTTATACTTAAGAATTATGCCATCTTGAAAAGCAGCACATTATTTACCTAGTTTGAACAGTATTTCCAACTTACTCTAAGAAAAGTCATAATTGTAATTTATCTCAAAAGGTTCTTAAACTTACTGAAAGGAAAAATAAAGTACATAAATTATTTAGATCATTATTTAGTACTTGCTAATTGCTCATAAAAAGATGGCTTTTTACTCCAAATCACATTATATTTTTATATAGTAACCTGTGAAACAAAAATACTATAGACTCTGTGTGTGTGTGTATGTAGTTTGTTTTAGTTAAAGAGGAAAGCTATTCATTAAACAGCATTATAACTACTCCTAAGTATTCAAAGAAACAGAAGGGTCAATGGGGCTTGTGGTAAAACTATGATAGTTCTCAATAAAAATCTATTTTTAGCAGTAAGATCTGAAAACAGTTATGATGCATTTTTAAATACTTGCCTCACTGTCTTGTGCAGAGTACACACTCATTAAATATTTATTAAGTTGATTTAACATTTTAAGATGGTGAAATATTGTAGCAGAACATACATGAAACAAATTATGTCCATTCCATTTCCATTCATGCAATCAACAAATATTGATGGCTTGACATTGCATTAATTGCTATGATACAAACATGAATGTGGCTTTTACTTTGGTCTCAAGGAATCCTCAGTCAAGAGAGAACTGGAAACATTAAATAAAACATTGCTGACCAAATTTTTTAATTTGTCAATTAAGATAAAGATAAATTTACCTAGAAGGCTGAAACATCAAATGCTTGTTTCGTGCTTATGTTAATAGGAAAAAAAAAAAAGCAAACCAGCAAGCTATTAGAAGGAATTTCCTGAGAAAAGCAACTTTTAAGATATATAATAATGTGACTGATTCAGACCAATATTTTGCAACCTGTATATCTATAATACTGTATTGATTTTCAAGACATACAACCAAGACCAAGAAGCATATCAAGACACTCCAGTGTCTTGGATTGATTACATGTAATAGAGTTCATGATTAATTGAGAGGAAGACCAGAAGTGTGTTGTACTTTAGCATTGGATCTTCACTGGAGAGGAGTTAAGAATCACAGTGAATGGGATCTGTAATGCAAATATATCAAACTCTTAACATCTCGCCCCACCATCTCCAGGTCTTGCTTAAAATCCTCAGGGATTCTTGTTGTTCTTAAAATAAAAGGAGGATTCTTCCTAGTATGGTTTATAATATCCTGTCTGATCTAGCCCCAATAACTCTAACCTTACCTCCCACCAGCCTTCTTAACCTCACTCTTGTTCCCTCTCTTCTCTATCTCAAATGACAGATTTAATCCCTTTTCTTGCCATAACACCTTTTGCTACAGGCTTGCGTGTATACCCAGATTGTTTCTTCTGACTGAAATGTCCTTTACTCATTCTTCTTTTCATATTACTCCTTGTTATCACACCTAAAGCCACTGTGAGCCTTCTATTTTTAACTCATAATCATGCTGCATCTTTTGGCCGCAGGATTTTGCACATGAGTTCTATTCTGTCTAAATGTTCTCTTGCCCATTCCATCTCCCTCTTCATCTAGATATATCTACTCATCCCATATCAGCCATTTCTTTTTCAAAGGAATCTTCCCTGGCCTTCCTAATTAAGTCAAATCTCTATTATGTGCTCTCATAGTCTAAGTGCCTTTCTTTTGTTGTGTTTATCATGGCAATAAATAGATTTATTTCTGTGACTTTTAAAATGTTTGTATCTTCCACTAGAATATAATGTCTTTGAAAGCAGAAGGTTTGCTTACTAGGTTAGGCATTCAATATGTTTTGTAGACTAAATGAATGTCTAGATACTTCAGTACACTATGCAAACATGTATATAAGCTTAAAGTTTTTGGCATGGTAGGATATTTATTTTTAATTTTCTAATTTTCCACATTATTTGCATTTTATAACCCTTTTGGAAAGTAATTTTTACCTAATGTAAGAATTATAGGAAAGATAAGGTGTTTTAATATATCTATAACCATTGCTAAAATGTTTTAGTTATTATTATTAGTTTTAAAGATTTTATTTATTTGAGAGAGAGAGAGAATGAGCTGGGAGAGGGGCAGAGGGAGAAGAAGACTCCTCGCCAAGTGGATCATGACCTGGGCCTAAGGCAGACACTTAACTGACTGAGCCACCCAGGCATCCCAATGTTTTACTTATCATTGATACTTTTGAAATTTTGACCTGTTGTATTTCCATATGGGATAGTTCTCAACTTTATGCCCAAATAATTATGTTGCTTATAAAATGGCTTAGAAGATTTTTTAAGCAATATTTTAAGACAATTATTTTAATACAGTTTAAAAATACTGGATTTTACCTTTACAGTACAGGTGAGTTTTTTTTTCCAATAAATGACTGATGGTGTGAAGTAACCCATAAATTGGCAAGTAAAACCAAAAACCAGGAATATCGGTCTAGATACATTTTTTGAGAGAGCCAAATAAATGTTAACTGCATTTTAAGTAAAATTTTATATTTATTAATTTTTTAAATTTCTGAGCTGTCTTTTCAAACATTATATGCATTATGATGTAATAACTCAATGAAAGGGGAGTAAATCAATTATAAAGTGAATCAAAAGACATCAAGACATCACAAGTCAATATTCATCCTTGGCTGGAAAACAACTGAATGGATGCAGAACAGAGATGGATATACTGGGGGTGGGGGGGAGGACTTTTCTTAATCTTAGAAGAGAGGTTGTTCACGTCTTTTAAGCAGTTTTTATACAAACATATCTTTTGAAAATAGGCAATGAATTTTCTGAATACCTCTGGAGTAATTTTTCTCACCAAAATATGTGTAATAGTCACAGTTGGACAGATAAAATTTTTGGTGAGATTAGACTATGTTGAAACTCAGCAACATTCTGAGATTACTCTGGTGAAGTTGGTTTTGAAGTATCAAGAGGTCTTTAGAGAAGATGCTTAGAAAGATGACTGCATATGTCAGCCTTGAATTATAAGTAGTCTTCATCAGAAGTAGAATGTTTATTTTTTTATTTTTTTAATTTTTTTTAAAGATTTTATTTATTTATTCATGAGACACAGAGGAGGAGAGAGAGAGAGGGAGAGAGAGAGGGAGAAGCAGAGGGAGAAGCAGGCTCCCAAGGAGCAGGGAGCCCGATGCGGGACTCGATCCCAGGACCCCGGGATCATGACCTGAGCCGAAGGCAGACGCTTAACCATCTGAGCCACCCAGGCGCCCAGAAGTAGAATGTTTATGTTAGTCATAATGACGTAGGAGATTATAGAGCTGCTAGTGACCTTAGCAATGATTAATTTCACCATTTCATTCAGACTATATATATTACATATGAGAAAAATAAAATCCAGGATTTCTAGTCAATTAACTCAATAGCTAAAGACATCCTTATTATGAAGCTAGACTTCTTTGATTGGCTCTCCAACCCTTGTTTCCTTTTTTTTTTTAACTCTTGTTTCTTTACAGCATACTTTTTCTTATCTTAGATTCAATGGGCTCATCATCAAAAACGGTTTACTGTGTCAAAACCTTGCTCATGCAGATAGGCAAAATTGCATATAGAAAGTACCTGATATACAAAGATATATATATACAAAAAATATATATGTATATATACAAAAATATGTATTTTTGTATTTGTATTTTAATTATATATATATGTACATATATATATATATGTATATACGGAGAGAGAGAGAGAGAGAGAGGTCTTTTTTCCCTCTTAAACCTGATATCTACCATAATTTTTAGTTAAGAACTCAAAGATTTTTGAAGTGTCTATTAAAAACCAGTGCTGTCAATTGTGTAAGACTGTTGAATCACAAACCTGTACCTCTGAAACAAATAATACATTATATGTTAAAAAAAAGAAGAAGATAGCAGGAGGGGAAGAATGAAGGGGGGAATCGGAGGGGGAGACGAACCATGAGAGACGATGGACTCTGAGAAACAAACTGAGGGTTCTAGAGGGGAGGGGGGTGGGAGGATGGGTGTTGGGTATTAAAGAGGCACGTTCTGCATGGAGCACGGGGTGTTATATGCAAACAATGAATCATGGAACACTACATCAAAAACTAATGATGTAATGTATGGTGATTAACATAACACAATAAAATTAAAAAAAAACATTAGTAAAAAACAAGGTACAATCTTACTAAAATATTTTGTTTTACTTATTTAATTGGTGTTCAAATAAAAGAATTTTAACCGTACATGTATGTCCTTGTGTTTTACCATCAATAGATTTATTTTTGTTGTTTAGTTCAGTTCTTATTTATATGTGTTATTTCTCTGAAAAAATATTTGAAGAAAAAGTGACAAACTTTCTCCTTAAAAGTTATATATATATAATTATATATATGCATATATATTTTTAAAACAAAAAGCAAGTTTTGGGTGTGTTTGTTTTGCCTGTAAGTGGAGAAGATATGTTCTCCCTATGCAACTGCTCCTCCCCAATACACATACACATCATACACACTTGCCTTTTGTATATATTGTCATATATATATTAACTAATATTAATATCTAATATCTAATTTATATTTGTATATATATATATCTTTTCATTCTCACATTGTTTTTACTCACTCCATGCCATTTTCTGGAATTGTTCTGAACCTTAGCAGATAATCATGAGCTCCTCAAAAGAAGAGGAAAAAAAAAAAAACTAAAGTAGAGCACAAAGTTCTTATGGTTTTATGTGTTTAGAAAGAACATGCTTAAAATTTTTATATCATTAAATGCCTTAAAATATCTCTTAATAGCTCTTATCTGATCTGTATATCTGTCTTTAATTTTGAGATATAAGGTTTATTTCTATTCATTTCCAAGAAATATTTAATTAATATTTTTCTTGTTTTTTTTTTCCTTGATGGTCATTTATCTGATTATTGATCTGCTCCCCAAGATCTACTAATATTTCTTGACAGTAGTCAAAAAAATCCCTCTTAACTACTAACATAAAATGTAATTGTTAGCACATTCTAGTCAGGGTCATTTAGGACAAAGTCAGTTTCTCAGTGTTAATTCAATTACAAATTTTCCAGCTCAGTTTTTATCCTGGCTACCAGTTGCATTAGAGATCTTTATTATTTGTTTTGCTTAACCCCTTCATTTCTCTCTTAGAGGAACTGCTTTGCAAAGAGCTCTACCTCTTTCATGCTAAATGACTCCCCCTTCTTGAAGACTCATTGCCCCCAGAGTGGATATTTGAATATTTAAACTAAGAGATGGTAAGATCTAGGTTATAGTAATGAGCGAAGGACCGCGTGGAAGGTCAATAACGTTTGACTCATTATGTTTTGGAGGCTGCTCTAGTTTCTAACCTTCTTGAAAGGGTTATTCAACTATTCTTGTATTTCTATAAGAATTGTATTTTTTTAATTGTGGTAAAATATACATGACATAAAATTTACTACTTTAACCCTTTTTAGTTTTACAGTTCAGTGGCATTAATTATACTCACATTGTTGTAAAACCATCACCACCATCATTCTTCAGAATTTATCTTCCCGAACTGAAACTCTGTACTCACTGAACAATAACTATACATACCCTTCTCCCCATAGCCCTTGACAACCACCATTCTATTTTCTGTCTCTATGAATTTGACTACTCTATGTACTTCATATAAGGGGAATCATGCAATATTTTTTTCTTTTTTTGTCAATATCTTCAACTTTCATCAATGCTGTAGCATGTATCAGAATTTCCTTCATTTTTAAGGCTGAATATTCCATTGTATGTTTAGATCAGATTTTGTTTGTCCTTTTTTCATCAGTGGACATTTGGGTTGTTTCCATCTTTTGGTTATTGTGATTAATGCTGTTATCAGCATTGGTGTACGGATTTCTGTTTGAGTCCCTGTTTTTAATCCTTTGGGATATATACCAAAATTGCTAGATCAGATGGTATTTATATGTTTAATATTTTTGAGGAACCACCATATTGTTAAGACTTGTGTTATTTTACTGAAGTGTCCCTTCATCTATGATACCCAAGAGTTTATTTATCTCTTTGAAACTAAGCAGTCCCCAAGTAAGAAATTAATGCAATGCTGATATCAGAAATAAAACTGTACATTCACTGCATGCATGGAAATCAGAGATTCTGACTTCAAATTAACCTGATAATGACTCTCTCCTGCACATACAGCAGCAAAGCTCTTCTTAAATGCAAATTGTCAGTTAGTCACTGTTTCTCTACAAAGGGAAGAAAGGGTGAGTTAGGAGGTTTTTTTGTAGTTGTCCAAACTACATTTGGACATTATTAGATGTTCATATTAGATATTAATGGAATAGATAGCATGCTGTCAGTTAGGATGGAGAAATATTTGAAAAATAGACGGTGAGATCAGTTTCCTGGATATAGCATAGAATGCTGGTTACAGGCACAGATTCTTGAGCTAGACTGCTTGAGTTCGAATCCTAATTTCATTATTCACTACCTGTGTGACCTTGAGCAAATTACTTAAATTTTCAGTGTCTCAGCCTTTTCATTTATAATATGAGAACAATAACAGTATGCATTTCATTAATACTTTATGTGAATTAAATAAAAGGTAAAGTTCTCAGAACAAAGACTAGAACATGGGGAGAACAATATAAATACTTGCTAGTTAAATATATTTAGAAAAGGAAGACATCAGTATTACTTCTCAGTTTTATGGCAAGATAACTGAGTGATATCATTTATTATGATAAAAAACAATGAAAGATAAATAAATAGAGAGGAAGCATGTTGAATTTTATGTGTGGATGTGAGGCAAATAGAAATTTTGAGTAAAAAAATGGAATATACAAGTATGAAGCTCTGAGAAAGGAGATTAGAGTTGGAGTCCATATTTGGAGATTTATCAGCATATAAATTGCAAATTATAACCCAATAATGAATCCACAATGAGAAGAGGGCCTAGTGGTGAAATCCCAATAATTCCAAAATATGAAAACCACAAATAGATTTAGTTTGACAAAAAGTTCACATACCTCTAAAACTTCAACAGTTTTTGGCACCAAAGATGTCCTAATCCTAGGTGGTTTTCCTCTAAATGACAATATATTTAAGACTCCTATTGACAAAACTGGCATTATACTAGAAGCTAGCATTAAATATGAATATGAGTTCAACATAATGTAGAGCAATGTGGGCAGTTCCCAAACCACATCAATGTCATAAAATAAACCCTTGAAATTGTGGCTATTGAGGTTTTGCACCAAATAATGATGTAAAATGGCTAGTTAATCATAAGGAAGAGTTCCTTAGCAGATTTACAAGTGGAATATTCCAAAAGTGAGTTTTCAGGGACTGAACAAGAAGCAAATTATTTGCTTCTGGCAAATTGTCAACTACCATCCTTTGTCTATATTATATACTCAGACCTGCTGGAGTCGTTCTATTACATTAAGGTGAAAAATAGCATTGGGGTCAGTTGTCTGCCTCCCAACTTGCAGGGCAGAATATGTGAGTGGACTTGAAAATTAATTTCTGCCTAAGAGTTAACACCATTCTGTGAAAAAAGGAATTTGAGAAAAGTGAGCAGTTACAGAATTACAAAACCCCTTAGCAGGAAAGCCTTGGGTCATGAGATAGCAAAGACTGGCTGAAGCATAGGATAACACAGTGAGGAGGTACACAGACATTTTTATATGGCCCCTTGGATCTTGGGAAACTGAAGTTGTTTTAAAGTGTTGGTAAGGTTGTTCAAGAAAAACAAAGCTAACTTACAGTCAATAGTTCATCCATCTTGATTTCATTTAATATGATACCATGTGCACTATTTAGAATAAGTAATAAGTGTTACTTGCAAATTAAAATGGAAATCAATGTGTAACATCACAAATTATCTATGCCTAAAAGCAATATGATAATATTAATAAGGGTATATAGTATAATGGCTAAGAGTAAAGGATCTGGAGTCATTCAGATGAAGTTCCCATTTCCCAGGACTCCATTAAAACTCCTCGATCTCTCTCAACTTGTTTCCTCTATTGAATAGAGCCCAGCTCATAAAGATTTTGTGATGATTAAATGAAATAATGATTGAAAAGAAATCAGCACAATGCCTAGCTATGGAAGTCAGATAATGGCCCCCAAAGACATCTGTGTCCTAATCTCTGGAAACTATGAAAGTTACCTTACTGGGTAAGAGGAATTCGTAAATGTGATTAAATCAAGGCCTTTGAAGGGACAGTTTATCCTGGAATTATCTTGATTATTCTAGATAAAAATTATATTATCTTGGTGGGTGCAATGTAATGACAAAGATGCTGAGAAGAGGGATACAAAAGAGTTGGGGTCAGGGAAAGAAGAATCAGGATTGAAGCAGAGTTTGAAGCAACCTCTAGAAGCTGGGAAAGGCAAGGATTCTCCCCTAGAATTTCTGGAAGGAACAAAGCTGTGTTGACCCATTTTAAACTTCTGACACCCAGAACTATAAAATAACAAATCTGTGTTGTTTTAGGCCACCAAGTTTGTGGTAATTTGTTATAGCAGCAGTAAGAAACTAATACATTAACACATAACAATTCCATAATAAATGTTAGCTGGTATTATTGAGAAAAGAAAAAAATATGGTCAGGGCTACAAAAGATGAGGAATATCGTTTTTTTCCCCTAAAAATCAATGTCACACATTGATTATTTTTATTTTTTATTATATGTATATTATAAAATGAGACCTAGACGTTATAAAATATTTGAGAAATATAAAACAAAGAAAATATATATAAGAAAAATTCAAACTATCTTTTCCATTCAGGATCCATGGCCTGCCATTTCAGAAACAAAGTTTTGTTAACAGATTCTTTATGTTGTTGTTATTGTTGTTATTATTGCTTTTTAGAGAGAGACAGAGAGAGAAAGAGAGAAAGGGGGGAGGGACAGAGAGAGAGAGGGAGAAAGAGAATCCCAAGCAGGCTTCAAGCCTGGTGTGGAGCCCTTTGCTTGGCTTGATCTCACCACCCCGAGATCACAACCTGAGCTGAAATCAAGAGTCAGACACTAACCAACTAAGCCACCCAGGTGCCTCTTATTAACAGATTCTGTGTATCCCTTAAAAAATGTTCTTATGTAAAAATACCTGCAACTGTTTTTTTTTTCCCGATTTATCCTTTTAAAAATTTTGTTGTATAGATTTGCCTGTTTATTTCTTGTTATTTTGTCCATTACTGCTACTTACATTTTGAATTTCTGTTACTAGCTTACACATTTGGGATTTCTAAGGCTTTTTGATAAATTGACACTTTATCATTGTGATAAGACTTTTTTAAAAACCTTTGCTGATATTCTTTATGCTGGAGTTAATCTTGTCTGACATTATTAAGCCACTGACTTAGTTATGATTTGTGTTTACAAAACATATCTTTTTGCATATTGCTTTAAACCTTTCTATGCCTTTATATTTAGTGTGTACAGCATATGGTTTGGTCATTCTATGTGTAAGCGTGATGGTAGTTTTTGTTTTTAATTAGACTATTTAGTCCTTTAAAATATAACATAATTATTGACATGGTTTATGGTTACTCTCTTACTATTTATTTTTTGTTTATCCATCATTTCATTTTTTTCCCCTCTTTTCTTGCCTTCTTTTGGGTTGAGTACATGTTAGTATTCCATTTTATCTTGTCTATTGCTTTTTTCACTCTGCCCCTCCCTGCTTTTTGTGGTTTCTATATGAATTACAATATGTATCACAGTAGTCTTCTTGTTATTTTATGCATAATTTAAGGAACTTACATTGGTTTACTTCCATTTCCTTCTGGTCACTTATGCAATTGTTATACATTTCATTCCCCCCTTTCTCCCTCTCTTTCAGGACATGTTACTTTATACAATCAAGTATCTTTTGAAGGAATTCAAAAATTGATTTTTAAAAAAGACTTTTATACTTGCCACACATTTACCATACTCAGCCCTCTTCATTTGTTGGTATAGATGCTAATTTCTATCTGGTATCAATATCATTTAGCCTGACTAACCTGCTTCAACATTCACGAAGTGCAGGACTGCTAGTGATAGATTCTCTGAGTTTTTGTTCATGAGAAAATATCTTTATGTTGTCTCTGGTTTTGAATGGTATTTGAAAGACACTTATTTCTGGACTTAGAATTCTATTTCAACATTTTTTTCTTTGCCTTTAATGATTTATTTCATTTTTTTAAATGAAAAGTATGAGGCCATAGTTATCATAGTTTAGTTTCTCACGTAAGTAGTGTGGTATCCCCTTCTGTCTGCTTTTTAAATGTTCTTTATATTTGGCTTTCAGCAGCTTGATTATGTCGTGTCTTTTTCTTTTCTTTTTTTTTTTTTTCTTTATCTTGCTTGGGGTTTGTTGTGCTTCCTTAATCTACAGGTTGATTTTTTTTAATTTAAAAAAATGCTAAGCCACTATTTATTTATTTACCCCATACATTCTCCGTTCCCTTCTGGGATTCTAATGATACATATATTAGACTGCCTGATATTGTCCCACAGGTCTCTGAGTGGTTTTTAATTTTTGCTTTAATTTGTTTTTTGTGTGCCTTAGTTTCAATGATTTCTGTTTTTCTATCTTCAAGATGATTGATAATATATTTTATAATATCTTATCTTCTATTAAGCTCTTTTTTTTCTTATTTTTTAAAAAGTTTGGATATATTGTAGTTCTCAGTGCTAGAATTTTCACTCAGTTCTTTTTTTATAGTTATCATTTTTCTATTGAGATTTCCCTTCAAATCATTCATTACATTTAGATTTTTCTTTATACCTTCATTTATAATAGCAAAATAAACTATTGAAGAAGTTAATTCTGACATGTTGTCTCTGTTTGCTTCTAATGGTTGTTTTTCTTGTTTGGTTTTGAATCACATTTTCCTGTTTCTTCAGATATCTATTAAATATTTATTGTATATTCTGCATAGTATATATTGTTGAAAAACTGATTTTTGTGTTTCCTTAAAATATTGAGTTTTTGTTTTGTTTTGTTTTTCTGACAAGCAATTAATCTACTGATACATCACCTTGATTATCTCCAGTCTTCTTTTTCAGTTTGTTTCTTTTTTATTGTAGTTCTAGAGTAACCTTAATTTTAGGACTATAGAAGCCATTCTACAAAGGCTTTCGCAGGCTGTGTCTTTTCTGAAATCTCAATGCAATGACTAGGGTGTTCACCTGAAATTTGGTTTGTTATATCTGGTGTGTTCTCTAGTTGTTCAGTATTTTTTCTAAGCAAAACCTTATAGAATATTACCTGAGGCATGTGCAGCTCAGTCTTCAGCAAAAGACGTAAAAGCACCCCTCTGCAAAGCCCTGGAGCTTTTTCTTTATGTACTCTGAAGGACCAATTCCAACCACCTCATCATCGTCAAACTCTTATCTTTGCTTCTTCAGCACTGTGAGCCATGAGGCATGGTGGCATGCTTTACTTGGATTCTGTTTCTCTGTCCCATGATCAGGAAAGTTTCTCCAAGCAGAAAACAGACAAAATTGTGATGTTCATCTCTTTTGTTTCTCAAAGTCCTGTGCTATCTGTTTTTCAAATTCTGAACACTGTTGCTTCATCTGTTTTGCCTGGTCTTAGAGTGGTTGACAATGGGAGAGGTATCCAATAAACTGTCTGTCACAGACAGAAGTGGAAATTACATATATAATCAATTTCCTTATCCTCTTTAGAAATTGTTTTTACTTTTTTGAAATGTTATATGAATTTGGGTTTTAAAAAATTCATTATATTTCCTATACGAATGAGTGGAAAATGAAAAAAAATTTAAATGTCCTTCACAGTGGAACAAGCTTAGTTTCTTCAGTGCTCCACCTTTTATTAATAATGATTAAATGTGAAATCAAAGAATAACAAGAACTACCAGTATTTCACATGCTTATGCTAATCCTGATACACTGACCATTGGCAATGCACCATTTGTTGGTTGTTTTTACATTTTTGAAACTGAGCTACAAATGTATTCTGTTTTCAACTATCTGCCAAGAGCATAAATAGTTGAGCTTTAAAACGACACCTAGCTACATCTCTATTTGTCTGAATAAATGTCTGTATGTGATATGTTTATAACTGTTGCAACACTTCTTTTCTTCACCCTGACAGTTCTGTAGAGATACAGTATATCACTATATAGAATTCAAAGCATGCTCAACACTTTGTGCTAAGGCATTTCTGCTTCAAAATGTTTACAGTTTGAACCTGTCTGTACCCATTGAATTTACTATAACCAAAATTACACTTGCACTAAACTCTATGGCTGAATTAAAGGTAAACATGAAATTTTCAAAACACTTAAAAGGATTCAAACATAATTGTATTTGTATCATCTAAGCAAAATACAGTAACTAAAAGTCCTCAAAAAATTTTTGTGTGTAAAAAAAAGTAAAATGCAATATAGATACAAATATATTATCCAAGGTATGGAAAATATAACACTATAATTTTACAATAGATTGTTCTTTATAAAAACAATTTTTAAAATATATGAAGGCACATAAATAACAATAGTTAAAAATAAAAATGTCCATTAGTTTCCTTAGCTTAAGAAGATAAAAAATAATTAAGGTGGTCCTAGCAAAACTTCCCTAGAAGCACTTCTTTTAGTAGTGCTGACTTCACTTGTTTCTAAGATTTAGCTCAAGCTCTTCCTATTTATGAGTGACTGAAGTTTAAACTAGTCTATCAAAATCTATCTATCAAAAATCATACAAAAACAAGTCCTATTTCCTAGGGAAAAGTATTTTGTAATTCTTCCTTATTTCTCATGCTTATCATCATTTAATTACAAATAAAACCCCTCTTATTATCAAACACTTTGATTAATTAAAAATAAACAGTGGAATAAAACAGGAAGCCATGAACAACCAATATGCATGTAATAGATATTCATTTTGACATGAACCATAAAAGTATACATGTATGTTTTTTCTTCTGTTTATAGCTAAGTCTTTTTCTTTTGGTTACAATCTGCTGATCAGAGTTCTATGCAGTCTTCAAAACTAAAAACATCCATTGTGAATAACCTGTATGCCAGGATTTTTTTTTTTTTTAATTTTAGGTGGAAGAAAAATTTAAATCAGAAAATCCTGAGTGCATATATTTTCTAAATATTCACTATTTTTCTTTTTTTTAAAAGATTTTATTTATTTATTTGAGAGAGAGAGAGAGAGAGAGAATGAGAGACAGAGAGCATGAGAGGGAAGAGGGTCAGAGGAAGAAGCAGACCCCCTGCTGAGCAGGGAGCCGGATGTGGGACTCGATCCTGGGACTTCAGGATCATGACCTGAACCGAAGGCAGTCACTTAACCAACTGAGCCACCCGGGCATCCCAAATATTCACTATTTTTAAATCTTTTTTACATAATGTAATAGTAATACTTTTAGCAACTAAGTTTTAAGTCTTTCTAAATATTAAACCAATGTTTAAAAGAAACAAAGCCATATTTCTTTTGTATATATATATATATATATACTTAGTCTATATAATATTCGAAAAGTACAAAACTACCATAACAAGAACATCTTAGACAAATATGTAATCACATTCATTTGAGTCTTGGTAGACATATGACCCAAGTAAATGGAGCAGAAATATACTTTTTTGCCAGATACTAGCCTCCTAGCCATAAATATTGAGATGCCTACAGATATAAGTTGCCCTGTTTTGCTGTAGGAATGAAGGGTGTTGATTAAATTGGAGAGGCACTTATGTAGCGCTCATAGAAGAGAGTTTTACTCATGCTTATTTAATATCATTTATTTTGTTAATTCTAAGCTTTATAAAGACAGGGATCTTAACTGTCTTATTCACAACTATTATTTCCAATCTATGGCACTGTGTCTTGTAACTAGTAGAGAATCGATATATATTTAATGAAGAAAAACCATGATCTAGCCATTTTTAGAACACACATGCATATACCAAAATGTAGATAGCATACAAAAATATTCAACATCACAGGAAATCAAATGACCATCTTAAGAACTACCCAACTAACATTTGACAACATTTAGAAAATGATAACAATAATTATTGAAATAGCAATGACAGAATAGGCACACTTGTAACATTATCAGAAGAAATATAAATTCATACATTTTTCAGGACACAATTTTATAATATGTATTCAAAAGCCTCAAAAACATTAATATACCCTAAATCCTTCAGAGATGTATATAAGGATTTATGTATAAGATATTTATACAGATATATTCATGTCAGTAAAAAATGTAAATTGGCTAAATATTTACTAGAAGACTGATTAAATAAATAATGTGACATCTATATGTTGGAATATTATGCAGGCATTTAAATAATGTATTTATGCACTATTCAATGATGTGGAAATACTCAATGAAAATTAAAAACTAGGGGGCGGAGCAAGATGGCGGAGGAGTAGGAGACCTAGATTTTGTCTGGTCTCAGGAATTCAGCTGAATAGGGATCAAACCATTCTGAACATCTACGAACTCAACAGGAGATCGAACAGGAGAGTAGCAACAACTCTCTGAACAGAGAAGCGACCACTTACTGGAAGGTAGGGCGTGCGGAGAAGTGAATCCGAGGCGATATTCGGGAGGATAGACGGCGGGGGAGGGGCCTCCGCCGGCCGCTTCTGGCAAGTGCTAGAGCCGCGGAGCACAAAATCGGACCTTTTAAAAGTTGGCTCGGCGGAGGGACGTCGCTGCAGTGGCTAAGCGGGGGGTGGAATCCTCCCGGGACAGTGTGGTCTCAGGACCCTTGGGGTCACAGAGAGACCGGGGGTGCCTGAGTGCGGCAGAGCTCCCAGGTATCAGAGCAGGGAAGCCGGCTGCAGAGACGGAGCAGAGTCGCGGGCTCTCAGCTCTGGGTTGCCACAAACTGTGATCTGCGGCCCAGTCGGGGCACGGCTCCCCCAGCAGGGACCCAACAAGCAGCAGATCCGGGGAGACTCCCCTTCCTTCCCGGGGAGGAGCGGTGCGGGAACGCACTGCAGGGATCTGCTGGGTTTGGAGACTCCGCGCGGGGTCGGGTGCCAGAGATAGCAACGCTTGATCACAGGCCGGGTGAGCACGGAGTGCGGCCAGAGACCGGGGACACGGGAGTGACTGCTTTTCTCTGGGGGCGCACTGAGGAGTGGGGCCCCGAGTTCTCGGCTCCTCCGGGCGGAGACTGGGAGGCCGCCATTTTCGTCCTGGTCCTCCAAAGCTGTACCGAGAGCTTGCAGGGAACAAAAGCTCCTGAGAGCAAACTGGAGCAGCTTCCTTAGCCCGGACCGACAAGGGCGGGGCAATTCCGCCTCTGGCAAAGACATTTGGAAACCACAGCAACAGGCCCCTCCCCCAGAAGATCAGCACAAACAGCCAGCAAGCCAAGACCAAGTTGATCGATCAAGGAGAATAGGAGAACTCCAGCGCTAGGGGAATACTGCACATAGATTCATGGCTTCTTTTTTTTTTTTTTTTTTACCATGATTCATTATTTCATCAAAGTTAATTTTTGTTGACTTTTTTTATTTTTCTTTTTCCCTTTTTCAACCAACATCTTATAAATCCCTTTTTTTAAAAAAAAAAAACATTTTTTATTTTTTTTTCATTTTTAGAGTCATATTTTATCCCTTCATAGTAGTTATCCTTGTTTTTGGCATATATATATAAGTTGTTCTCTCTTTAAAATTTTGAGGTACAGTTTCTTCTAACAGATCAAAATATACCCTAAACCACTAGTGTATGGCTTTGTTCTAGTCTCCTGCCTGATCACATTCTCTCCCTTTTTCCTTTTTTTTTTTTTCCTTAAATCTTCTTTCTTTTTTCAAACAACTTATCTTACCAAGTCCTTTTATAAAATCTTTTATAATTTTCATCTTTACAGTCATCTTCCATCCCTTCATTGTATCAACCCTTATTTTGTACATATATGTCTTTCTTCCTTTAAAATTTTAGGAGGCACTTTTTTCTAACAGACCAAAATACGCCCAAAATCTAGTGTGTGGCACTGATCTATGCACTAGCCTGATCATATTTGATCATATTCTGCCTTTTTTGAATTGTTTTGTTTTTGTTTTTATCTTTTTTTCTTTTTTTTTCTTTTTCTCTTTCTTTTTTCTTTCTTTCCCTTTCCTTTCCCCTGGTTTCAGGTCTTTTCTGATTTGTATACAGTATATTTGCTGGGGACGTTGTAAACCTGTTAGCCTTTTGTTCTCTCATTCATCTATTCTCCTCTGGACAAAATGACAAGATGAAAGAAATCACCTCAGCAAAAAGAACAAGAGGTAGTACCGTCTGCCAGGGACCTACTCAATACGGACATTAGTACGATGTCAGACCTAGAGTTCAGAATCATGACTTTAAAGATACTAGCTGGGCTTGAAAAAAGCGTGGAAGTTATTAGAGAAACCCTTTCTGGAGAAATAAAAGAACTAAAATCTAACCAAATCGAAATCAAAAAGGCTATTGATGAGGTGCAATCAAAAATGGGGGCACTGAATGCTAGGATAAATGAGGCAGAAGAGAGAATCAGCGATATAGAAGACCAAATGATGGAAAATAAAGAGGCTGAGAAAAAGAGAGAGAAACAACTACAGGATCACGAGGGCAGAATTCGAGAGATAAGTGATACGATAAGACGAAACAACATTAGAATAATTGGGATCCCAGAAGAAGAAGAGAGAGAGAGAGGGGCAGAAGGTATATTGGAGCAAATTATAGCAGAGAACTTCCCTAATGTGAGGAAGGAAACAGGCATCAAAATCCAGGAGGCACAAAGAACCCCTCTCAAAATCAATAAAAATAGGTCAACACCCCGACATCTAATAGTAAAACTTACGAGTCTCAGAGACAAAGAGAAAATCCTGAAAGCAGCTCGGGAGAAGAGATATGTAACCTACAATGGTAGAAACATTAGATTGGCAACAGACCTATCCACAGAGACCTGGCAGGCCAGAAAGGACTGGCAAGATATCTTCAGAGCACTAAACGAGAAAAATATGCAGCCAAGAATACTATATCCAGCTAGGCTATCATTGAAAATAGAAGGAGAGATAAAAAGCTTCCAGAACAAACAAAAACTAAAGGAATTTGCAAACACGAAACCAGCCCTCCAAGAAATATTGAGAGGGGTCCTCTAAGCAAAGAGAGAACCTAAAAGCAGCAAAGAGCAGAAACGAACACAGACAACAGACAGTTAACAGTCACCTTACAGGTAATACAATGGCACTAAATTCATACCTTTCAATAGTTACCCTGAATGTAAATGGGCTCAATGCCCCAATCAAAAGACACAGGCTATCAGATTGGATTAAAAAACAAGACCCATCCATATGCTGTCTGCAAGAGACTCATTTTACACCCAAAGACACCCCCAGATTGAAAGTGAGGGGGTGGAAAACCATTTACCATGCTAATGGACACCAAAAGAAAGCTGGGGTGGCAATCCTTATATCAGACAAACTAGATTTTAAAACAAAGACTGTAATAAGAGATGAGGAAGGACACTATATCCTACTTAAAGGGTCTATCCAACAAGAAGATCTAACAATTGTAAATATCTATGCCCCGAACATGGGAGCAGCCAATTATATAAGGCAATTAATAACAAAAGCAAAGAAACACATTGACAACAATACAATAATAGTGGGGGACTTTAACACCCCCCTGACTGAAATGGACAGATCATCTAAGCAAAAGATCAACAAGGAAATAAAGACTTTAAATGACACACTGGACCAAATGGACTTCACAGACATATTCAGAACATTCCATCCCAAAGCAACGGAATACACATTCTTCTCTAGTGCCCATGGAACATTCTCCAGAATTGATCACATCCTAGGTCACAAATCAGGTCTCAATCGGTACCAAAAGATTGGGATCATTCCCTGCATATTTTCAGACCACAATGCTTTGAAACTAGAACTCAACCACAAGAGGAAAGTCGGAAAGAACTCAAATACATGGAGGCTAAAGAGCATCCTACTAAAGAATGAATGGGTCAACCAAGAAATTAAAGAAGAATTAAAAAAATTCATGGAAACCAATGAAAATGAAAACACAACTGTTCAAAATCTTTGGGATACAGCAAAGGCAGTCCTGAGAGGAAAGTATGTAGCAATACAAGCCTTTCTCAAGAAACAAGAAAGGTCTCAAATACACAACCTAACCCTACACCTAAAGGAGCTGGAGAAAGAACAACAAAGAAAGCCTAAACCCAGCAGGAGAAGAGAAATCATAAAGATCAGAGCAGAAATCAATGAACTAGAAACCAAAAGAACAGTAGAACAGATCAACGAAACTAGGAGCTGGTTCTTTGAAAGAATTAACAAGATTGATAAACCCCTGGCCAGACTGATCAAAAAGAAAAGAGAAATGACCCAAATCAACAAAATCATGAATGAAAGAGGAGAGATCACAACCAACACCAAAGAAATACAAACAATTATAAGAACATATTATGAGCAACTCTATGCCAGCAAATTAGATAACCTGGAAGAAATGGGTGCATTCCTAGAGATGTATCAACTACCAAAATTGAACCAGGAAGAAATAGAAAACCTGAACAGACCTATAACCACTAAGGAAATTGAAACAGTCATCAAAAATCTCCCAAGAAACAAAAGCCCAGGGCCAGATGGCTTCCCAGGGGAATTCTATCAGACATTTCAAGAAGAATTAATACCTATTCTCCTGAAACTGTTCCAAAAAATAGAAATGGAAGGGAAACTTCCAAACTCATTTTATGAGGCCAGCATTACCTTGATCCCAAAACCAGACAAAGACCCCATCAAAAAAGAGAATTACAGACCAATATCCTTGATGAACATGGATGCAAAAATTCTCACCAAAATACTAGCCAATAGGATCCAACAGTACATTAAAAGGGTTATTCACCACGACCAAGTGGGATTTATCCCTGGGCTGCAAGGCTGGTTCAACATCCGCAAATCAATCAACGTGATACAATACATTAACAAAAGAAAGAACAAGAATCATATGATCCTCTCAATAGATGCAGAAAAAGCATTTGACAAAGTACAACATCCTTTCTTGATCAAAACTCTTCAGAGTATAGGGATAGAGGGTACATACCTCAATATCATAAAAGCCATCTACGAAAAACCTACAGCGAATATCATTCTCAATGGGGAAAGGCTGAGAGCTTTTCCCCTAAGGTCAGGAACGCGGCAGGGATGTCCACTCTCACCACTGCTATTCAACATAGTATTAGAAGTCCTAGCCACAGCAATCAGACAACAAAAAGAAATCAAAGGCATCCAAATCGGCAAAGAGGAAGTCAAACTCTCACTCTTTGCAGATGATATGATACTGTATGTGGAAAACCCAAAAGACTCCACCCCAAAACTGCTAGAACTCATACAGGAATTCAGTCAAGTAGCAGGCTATAAAATCAATGCACAGAAATCAGTGGCATTCCTATACACCAACAACAAGACAGAAGAGAGACAAATCAAGGAGTCGATCCCATTTACAATTGCACCCAAAACCATTAGATACCTAGGAATAAATCTAACCAAAGAGGCAAAGGATCTGTACTCAGAAAACTATAAAATACTCAGGAAAGAAATTGAAGAAGACACAAAGAAATGGAAAAACGTTCCATGCTCATGGATTGGGAGAATCAACATTGTGAAGATGTCAATGCTACCTAGAGCAATCTACACATTCAATGCAATCCCCATCAAAATACCATCCACTTTTTTCAAAGAAATGGAACAAATAATCCTAAAATTTGTATGGAACCAGAAGAGACCCAGAATAGCCAGAGGAATACTGAAAAAGAAAAGCAAAGCTGGCGGCATCACAATTCCGGACTTCCAGCTCTATTACAAAGCTGTCATCATCAAGACAGTATGGTACTGGCACAAAAACAAACACATAGATCAATGGAACAGAATTGAGAGCCCAGAAATGGACCCTCAACTCTATGGTCAACTTATTTTTGACAAAGCAGGAAAGAATGTCCAATGGAAAAAAGACAGTCTCTTCAACAAATGGTGTTGGGAAAATTGGACAACCACATGCAGAAGAATGAAACTGGACCATTTCCTTACACCACACACAAAAATAGACTCCAAATGGTTGAAAGACCTAAACGTGAGACAGGAGTCCATCCAAATCCTAAAGGAGAACACAGGTAGCAACCTTTTCGACCTTAGCCGCAGCAACTTCTTCCTAGAAACATCGCCAAAGGCACGGGAAGCCAGGGCAAAAATGAACTATTGGGATTTCATCAAGATAAAAAGCTTCTGCACAGCAAAAGAAACAGTCCACAAAACCAAAAGACAACCGACAGAATGGGAGAAAATATTTGCAAATGACATATCAGATAAAGGGCTAGTATCCAAAATCTATAAAGAACTTATCAAACTCAACACCCAAAGAACAAATAATCCAATCAAGAAATGGGCAGAAGACATGAACAGACATTTCTCCAAAGAAGACATCCAAATGGCCAACAGGCACATGAAAAAGTGCTCAACATCGCTTGGCATCAGGGAAATCCAAATCAAAACCTCCATGAGATACCACCTCACACCCGTCAGAATGGCTAAAATTAACAAGTCAGGGAACGACAGATGTTGGCGGGGATGTGGAGAAAGGGGAACCCTCCTACACTGTTGGTGGGAATGCAAGCTGGTGCAACCCCTCTGGAAAACAGTATGGAGGTTCCTCAAACAGTTGAAATTAGAGCTACCGTTCGATCCAGCAATAGCACTACTGGGTATTTACCACAAAGATACAAATGTAGGGACCCGAAGGGGTACGTGCACCCCAATGTTTATAGCAGCAATGTCCACCATAGCCAAACTGTGGAAAGAGCCAAGATGCCCATCGACAGATGAATGGATAAAGAAGATGTGGTATATATACACAATGGAATATTATGCAGCCATCAAAAGGAATGAGATCTTGCCATTTGCAACGACGTGGATGGAACTGGAGGGTGTTATGCTGAGTGAAATAAGTCAATCAGAGAAAGACATGTACCACATGACCTCACTGATATGAGGAATTCTTAATCTCAGGAAAGAAACTGAGTGTTACTGGAGTGGTCGGGGGTGGGAGGGATGGGGTGGCTGGGTGATAGATATTGGGGAGGGTATGTGCTACGGTGAGCGCTGTGAATTGTGCAAGACTGTTGAATCACAGATCTGTACTTCTGAAACAAATAACGCAACATATTTTAAGAAAAAAGAAAAAGAAGAAGATAACAGAAGAGGAAGAAAAGGGGAGTATGTCAGAGGGGGAGACGAACCATGAGAGATGATGGACTCTGAAAAAGAAACTGAGGGTTCTAGAGGGGAGGGGGGGAGGGGGATGGGTTAGCCTGGTGATGGGTATTGAGGAGGGCACGTTCTGCATGGAGCACTGGGTGTTATGAACAAACAATGAATCATGGAACACTGCACCAAAAACTAATGATGTAATATATGGTGATTAACATAACAATAAAAATTAAAAAAAAAAAGAAAAAAAAAAAAAGAAAATTAAAAACTAAACCGTGTACTTAGAAAATCACAGTTATTACAAAACATGCACACACAAAAGAAAAACAATAAAATGGAAAGAATTTATCTATTTTAGGGGTGATAAGGTCTTTGAAGCTTTTATTTCTTCTTTATTCTTCCTTTTGATTTTTGTTTTTTCCTATCATGAACATGCTTTTTACAAATCAGGACAAAAATTCCCTTAAAAGCTTTTTCATTTTAATTTCTGTATCAGTTTTTTGTTCTTTGAAAATATCATCAGAAAACTAATTTTGATTGTTACATTTAGCGAGTTGAGAGAGGGTGTAAAGTTTTGTGCATATTAAAATACTAGCCTGACATGACTTGCCTAAATTTAAGAATGTCACATTTGATAAAATGTTAGCAGTAAAAAGAACATTAGACTTGCCCTAATTAAACCTCCATCTTTAGCAGTAAGTGGCCATGCACTATTTCCACATTAAGCTTTCCATGAAAATGTGTTTCAAATTTGGCATGTACTTGTACTTGTTTAGGAAACAAGAACTGGGATGTAGAAAATAATACAACTAATGGGCCAAGATTCTCTACTTTAATAAGCATTTACATTTTAAAATGTGTCAGTAAGCTGAATATTTATTAGACATGAAAACTTTATAAACTGACTATTCATGACAGTTTGACAATAGTTTCCACGTGGAAAGTAAATTTAAAAAATTAAATTACAGAAAAATAAAATAAAATAGCATTTTTCCACTGGGTTATTAAAGTTTTATTTGCTTCATTATGTTTTCCTTTTTGTTATTTACTATTAAGATGCTTTTTTCCTAGGTTCATAGCTAACCTGTATTTATAGGCTTTGCATTTAGATTGAGAACATATGACTGAAAAATGAAATGTAGGCTTCCAGGCCCACCTATAAACATTCTGTAGCAATTCTTCATATTGTAGGTCATATTTAAAGATTATGGGGTTCCTAGATGCAAGGATGCTAAATCCCTAAATCACTTTTTTTATAAAGATTTTATTTATTTATTTGAGAGAGAGAGAGAGAGCTCCTCTGGGAGGAGCAGAGGGAAAGGGACAAGCAGTCTCTACATTGAGCATGGAGCCCGATGCAGGGCTCAATCTCATGAGATCATGACTTGAGCCAAAATTAAGAGTTGGTCACTTAACTAACTGAGCCACCCGGGTGCCCCCTAAATCCTTTTTGTATGAGAACTTTTCAGGAAAGTTATGCAATTATGAACATCCACACTGACTTTGCATGAGTGAGAATAGCACAAAAGTTTTGCGATTACTTATTGTAGCAGCTAGCATTAATTACACAGACTAATAAAAAAAACCCAGCATCTCAAACTTTGATGCTGAAGTGGTAAAAACTATAATATGTGACATTAGCTAAGTTGTTGGGCAGCAGATGTTAAGAATATGGATAAAGCAGGTTGGTAAATTGGCGACTGCAATGAAGACAAATTTAAAACTGTCACCTGTGGTAGGCTGGAATACAGTACAATGCTTATTGAACTTTTAGTTCTAGAGATGCTTGGAATATACATGTTAGTAATATGTATTATTGTTATTGATATTTTCAGCAAAAGTATTGTAAGAAAGAGATAGAGAGAAAGAAAATAATTGGCAGATTTAAAGTAGAAATGAAAAGGAATAGAGAAGTTCACAAAAATCAGTAAGAGATAGTATATGAAAGACTGAACAGCAAAGACCCAGTGAGATTTCTCAGATGCACAGTGACTCAGACTTGTGCCAAAGATCAAATAAAGGGAATGCTCTACCCACTCAAGCTTTCCAGCCTCAAAATTATCTGAATTGAAGTTTAATAGAGAGACATGACAACAAGGTAGCAAAGAAATGAAACATATTTGAGAACAAAGTCTGATAGTTTTAGCTCCTTGTGCCTGAAATTGACTAGAAGCAAATAGTTTGCCAAATTTTTAAAAGAATTATATTGCCAAATAACCACAAGTCCATATTAAGAAGTCTTTGACTCTGTAATTCTTTTTTTTTTTAAGATTTTATTTATTTATTTGAGAGAGAGTAAGAGAGCACAAGCAGGGGGAGCAGCAGAGGGAGAGGGAGAAGCAGGCTCCAGCTGAGCACAACGTGGGGCTCGATCCCAGGACCCTGGGATCATGAATGAAGTTGAAAGCAGACGCTTAACTGACTGAGCCTCCCGTGAGCCCCTCTGACTTTGTAATTCTTTTTTTTTTTTTTAAGATTTTATTTATTCATCTGACAGAGAGAGACACAGCGAGAGAGGGAACACAAGCAGGGGGAGTGGGAGAGGGAGAAGCAGGCTTCCCGCCGAGCAGAGAGCCTGATGCGGGGCTCAATCCCAGGACCCCGGGATCATAACCTGGGCCCAAGGCAGCCGCTTAACGACTGAGCCACCCAGGTGCCCCCTGACTCTGTAATTCTTAAAACAAACTTTTGGACACCCATATGTCCATGAGCTTGAGATGGGTTCTATAAATTGAATAGCCAAGACAGACCTAGTCTTTAATACCCACTTTACAGATGGCCAAGGAGAATAAGGGGTAAACTTGACTGAATTTGCTTTTCTTAACAAAGGAGTTCTTTCCAGTGAAGATAATCAGGCTGAATTGAGAATCTTTCTTTTTCTCTGGGAAGTAGGACTTTACAATATCTGTCTAGCTGGATTCCATAAATACCATGAATTAAAAATTTCTATGTGCCTTCTATTCTCCTGTTTTCCAAACAGGAGTTACTGAGATTAACTTGCCTGTCTGTAAGTATGTGTATTTGGACTGTCAGGGGGCATAAACATGATTTTTTAAGAATTTTCAGATTTCAAAGCCATGGATATGGTTGTATATATAGATCGGATAAAGACAACTGTTATCATCCAAAGATCCCAGAACATAAGCCAGATGACTAGATGAGACTGGAGGTTATTCATTTGTGGAAGTTGAGAATTTGGGAGATAGTGTGAAAGGATTATTTGGTGACCTGAGGATTAGTCTGTAAAGAAGATATTGATATATACTTATTAAACCATTTCCATTTCCTCCTGGATGCATAGCTAAAGCTACATTTTTCAGTCCCTATTTTAACTAGTTTGAGATCATATGACTAACTTTTGTCTCCAAACCTCCTGCCTGATCCTCCACCCTTACTTCTCTAAGATGAATATGAAAGCATTAGAAGATAGTAGGAGCCTGTTGTCATTGCTTGTAGGAAAACCACTCAGGAAGGGATGAACAACAGATACACTTCACATGCATTTAGTCACCGAGACTTCTGGATTTTTGGTGATGTCATCGATACAGGTGGTGGTGTTGATACAGGATTTTTGGTGGTGTTACTGATACATGTTTTAGCATGAATGACCTGACTACAGAGTAACTAACTTTTTAGCAAAAATAATTCCATTTTATAATAATTTGTATAAAAATTAAAATGTCATTTTAAAGGAAAAACACATAGCATATTTTAGATATACAAAAAATACATAGCATATTTAGGTCAAAATTGGTCCTTTTTTCCCCCCAAAGACATAGCATTTATAATTTTTCAAAGTCTGTCATTTAAAAAGAAAGAAAACAACTCCTACTACTTTTTCAGTGAAGATTTCAGGAAAGCTATTCCATTCAGCAAACACTGATTCACTGGGGTCTATTTTTACCCACGATTCAAGGAACACAAAATTTGTGGACTTTGGAGATGTGATTATAGGTGACTGTCTAGAAATAATTGATGATAACTTCTGAAGAAGCTGTCATAGGTACATATGATGTCTTTAAGTTAATAACAGCTTCTATTGCTCATATTGTTTTCCACAAAGATGGCTGTTCCATTCTATTTGACCTTAATTGGTATAACTGATAGCAGTTAGAGCTTGGTGACCATTTTAATCATGGTACAGCTTTCCTGAGAGAAGACAACAAAGTAGTTGCTGTGTGTTATCTAGTGTTAGAGTAGAGACAAAAAAGTAAAATAAATAAATGTTTGTTATTTAACCTGAGACCTGGGTACTTGTAAATCATTACTGGCAATTTACTAATGGTTTCAAAGAGTTTATGCTAATCTCTAAACAATTAAAGAAAGCTACTTGCTGTGTAATTTAACATAAAGGAAAAGAGAAAATTATTTGGATATAGGTTAGAGACATAAATGATCCAAGAAGAGTTTGAAAATGTTCTAAACATTAGTGCAACCCCTAGTAAACAAAACTTTTATGACAAACAAGGTGCTGAGCTCTTATTATCTGAATACGTGATATTTAGTTCAAAGTAAAAACTGAAAATGATCTTAGTTATAAATGTGATTGCAGATCTTCCTTGATTTACAATGGGTTATATCCTGATAAACACATTATAATTTGAAAATATTATAAATCAAAAATGCATTTAATACACCTAGCCTACTGAACGTCATAGGTTAGCCTAGCCTACCTTAAATGTGCTCAGAACACTTACATTAGCCTTCAGTTGGGCAAAGTCATCTAACACAAAGCTTGTTTTATAATAAAGTGTTGAATATCTCATGTCATTTATTAAATACTGTACTGAAAGTGAAAGACAGAATGGGTGTATGGATACAGAATGGTTGGAAATGTATTGGTTGTTTATCCTGGAGTTCTCACGACCACTGGCCAGCATCATTGGAGAGTGTAACACCACACAGTGCTCACTGGGAAAAGATCAAGATTCAAAATTCAAAGTATGGTTTCTACTGAATGTGTATTACTTCCATACCATTGTAAAGTCAAAAAATCATTAAGCTGAACCACTGTAAGTCAGGAAGCATCTGTGCTTCAATTCTCAGTGATTTGAATGGGTTGCTTAGTATATGTATATGGGGGAAGGGTTGGATGCTGAAAAGAAAACAGATATTGCTAATTTAATATGAATATTGTTTAATTATTTTGAGCTAATGAGCTGGTTGTTCCAAAAAAAAAGTATTGTGCTTTTCACCTTTATCACAATTCTTTGATATGTTTCTCTTTCCTCTTTTCTTAAATAACAGGAAGGCAAAATTCATTTCAACTATAAAAACTCTGGGAACTCAAGGTTTTTACTCTCTGGTAATTGAACAATATTTATTCTATCTTCCCATTAAGGAACTGGATTCTGCAGCATTTTCTATACATTTTTTTGGTTTGTTTTTGTTTTGTTTTAATTTGGGAAACAGTTTTACTGTCTAAACCAAACTTTTAACAATGGGCCACTTTCCATTAGGATATATTGCAGTTCAGTGTATGAGAAGGTCAGCAGTCCACGCCCAATATTTGACAGAGAGAGAGAAGTCACAAGTAGGCAGACAGGCAGGCAGAGGGAGAGGGAGAAGCAGGCTCCCCACTGAGCAGGGAGCTAAATCCCAGGACACTGGGATCACAAACTGAGCCAAAGGCAGAAGCTCAACCGACTGAGCCACCTAGGCATCCCTCCATGCCCCAATATTGTCTCATGGTTCTTCTTTAATTCTTCTAGTCTGACCCCTGGTAATGACATCTCCTACCAGGTAGTATTAACTCAACTAGGGTAGACAGAGACCATTACAAATGTTGGGGGACCTAGGAGTGTGCCTGCTATTCGGCAATTCAGAAATTAAAAAAAAAATGTTATGCTGCCCACTATATCTAAGACTTTCCTGGAAGTTCTTTTACTTAGCTAATCATTGGCTAGTCAAATCACTATAACAGTTGATAGTTTCCTTCAGCCTCCAATCCCCTCCCTCCCATAGCTTATGTCTAATTCCAATCTCATGTAGCTTTATTTGTACTTTCTTACCTTTTTTTTCTTTATCTCAAGAGGAAAAAATATTCAGTCATTAAAGCTGCCTTTTCTTCTTAAATCTTATTTATTATCACTTTCCCATTTTAGAACTTTGCTTCCAAATTGATTCTCTTTCTGTCTAGCCCCACATGCTTCTTCAACTGCACTCATTCTCCTCTGCCTACAAACACAGGGCTTGACTATTCTGAAAAACTAAAAGGAACAAAAAGTACTTCATTTTATCCTAACATATGTCTTTCCAGACAATCTGTTTTGCTGCTTTCTGCAATGGTTCAAAACCTCTGCAATGGATAATTAGCAACCATGGCCACCATATTATTTCTACCACTTTCTTGCTTAACCATATACTGACGTCTAAGCCAATCACTGTAATGAAATTGCCTGCTCAAAGTTTCCAGGGATTTCCTAATTATAAAATCTCATGGTTATTTCTGTATTCTCATTTTTTAAGGCCTCCTACTACATTTTGATTTTTTTTTTTAAATCTTCACCTAGTTACTGAAATCTACTCCTTCATTCCATACTTCTGCCCTATCTTTTTTATTACCTTTCTCTTAACTTTTTTTTTCTTTTCCTCTGTCCCCTTTGCTAACTGGCTGGTCTTTCCTCCTTTTCATTTTGATCTCAGAAAACACTGTGTTTTGGTCTTTTGCTATTACACTTGTCATTTTACATTCTTGCTCCCAAGAGTTCATGGATTATTTTGGTTTTAATTAAGTATACTCCAAAACATGTATCATTACTCTTGTTCTCTCATCAGAACTCTACAAACATGTTCCCAATTTTTTTTTTAGTTAATTAATGTATTTGAGAGAGAGAGAGAAAGAGAGAGCACATTAGCGGTGGGGGGGGCAGAGGGAGAGAAACTCAAGTAGATGCCATGATGAGCACGGAGTTTGACCCAGGGCTCGCGCTCACAACCCTGAGATCATGATCTGAGCTGAAATCAAGAGTTGGACACTTGGGGCGCCTGGGTGGCTCAGTCGTTAAGCATCTGCCTTCGGCTCAGGTCATGATCCCAGGGTCCTGGGATCGAGCCCTACATCGGGCTCTCTGCTCGGTAGGAAGCCTGCTTCTCCCTCTCCCACTCCCCCTGCTTGTGTTCCCTCTCACTCTCTGTTTCTTTCTCTCTGTGTCAAATAAATAAATAAAATCTTTAAAAAAAAAAGAGTTGGACACTTAACTGTTTGAGCCACATTGGCACCCCAACATGTTTCCAATATCTAATTGAATTGTCCTTTCTATAGATTACATAACTTTTCCTTCACACCTGATTAATCATTACTCAGTCTCAAAAGTGTTTAATTCATCCCTATCTTTACCATATTGGGCAAGATGAGATATTCTCAACTGTTCGCTTAAAATGTTTCTGTTGGATTAGGGATAGCTGACAAACAGGCCCAGTGGGCGGGACTGAATGCAAGAGACCTAAAGACCTTCCCCATTCCCCTAAAGCATAGATATAAATATCTTTAAGTGTAACAGTGGCTCCAGGAGGACACTGTGATGATCTGAATGCATTACTCTTTTTAAGGCAATGGAAAGTATTTAATTAAGTTTCATTATGGCTGAGACAGTGTTATTCATGGTTCTACCACAGGCCCTCTTCTTTCCTCTCTCAACACTCCTTGGTTAATCTTGTCCATTCCTACATCCACATGTATATTCTTTCATTCAACAAATATATATTGAGTCCAGGTACTACTGTAATTACTAGTGATAAAAAGTAAACAAACTATAGTAAATATAGGTGGTGAAATGCATAGGAAGGGAAGCAAATCTTATTTTCTATAAGAAATATCTATGTTGCAGGAGCAGCTAGGGCAAAAACCCTAAAATGGATAAAAGCTTGGTATATTCTAAGGCAGAGAGAAACCTGGAGTAAGTTTCTAGTGACAGAAAATACTAACCATGTGAGATGATGTTGGAGATCTAGACAGGTGTCAGATCACGGAGGTTTATGTAGACCTCTATGTAAAAAACAAGAGTAATTTCACTTCCAAATATTTCTAGCTTTATGTCAGAATTACACCCTGGCTCCTATTTGCAGCTGCTTTAAGCTATCTCATTTGGTTGGTATTCAGATGAACTCAAACTATAGGAAACTGAATTCATCATCTTAACCCGAAACATGCTACTTTCCTTCTTCCTGTCTTAGAACATGGAACCCTGAAACACTTTGCTGCCTCAGCCACACAGTCTCCCATCATTTACTCCTGCTTCTTTCTCACCTATCCCTCCCAACACTAATTAACCATTAGTGCTATTAATGATACTTCCTAGATATCTAGGTCTCACTCTCATTCCCACTGTAACACCTGTCACAAAATTTCTTTCTTCAGTCATTTCAAAATTTCTCAATTGGCCTTAGTCACTTTCTAGCCAAGTCGCCACATTGCTATTCACCACACCTTTTAAAACACAGTATGTTCCTATAATAACAATTTTGTTTAAAATCTGTTAAGTACTCACTACCCATGTTTTTATGCTGCTTATCTCTCTATTCCTTGACTTCAAATATCTATTCATCCTCAACATATTCCCTGAAAAATAATTTTCAATAATTTACTAAAATAATACATATGTATTTCATTACTGTATATCGATCTTTTGTTCTGATCTTAGTATTCTTTTATAACTCAATTTCTAAAATCATAAAGATACCTTTGATAACTTTTATTTTGCACCATTTCATAAATGTAAAAGTCAAGGATTAAATACTTTTTGGTATGAAGCAAGATGAAGACAAATTGAAATCATTGATTTCCATTTTCTTTGGAAAAGAAAATATTTCCCAAGTGAAGAAAAGAAAGGTTAAATCTACAGGGAAAACTTGACAGAAGATATAACACCAATAAAATTAATAGAAAAGATATCCACAGGGAGGCAAAGTAATACTCTATTTTCCACCTTTGACAAGGTGACCTGAGCTTTTAAATACCTCGCAAAAACTCTGCATTAATAATGTGTAAGAATGATGATATTAGCTTGTGAATATTTAACAACTGTGATGATTATGTCCTCGAGAGTTTATTCTTATAAAAAATGGGAGGCAGGGATATATGTGCCTCAATCTCTAAAGCACAGTAATATTATAATTTTCCATTTGATATAAAAATATATATGTTTTACATATACATATAAAATTTCATTGAAAGTAACTTCCAAAAATAAATTTCATTTAGAATTTTACTTCAGGGGACAATTCTGGAATCAAGTTAATTGCAGAATGGTTAAGAACCATAATCTGAGGGTAAACTCTTCCCAAATCCATACCTGACTAATAATGCTACATATGTGTGGAAGACCAAAGATATTTCCATAGAAAATCACTCAGAAACCAGGAGAAAGGTCTGTTCTTAAAAGACAGAATTGATTCTGATGAGATTTGTGAGTTTGTTACACCTTTAACTATGTTCAACAACTTAGGAGATTTATGAAAATTGAATTCAACTGTGAGAAAAGAAAAATAAGGAGATGGGATCACTCATCTATTTAGACCTACTATCCTGTCATATTAATACAAACATGTTACTAACACAGAAAAATGAAACAGAATAGAGAGGGAGGTCATGTGAATATAAGAACTTGATACATGTAGTACCAAAATTAAATAGAGAATCATAGATTTTAAAGCAAATGATGTTGGAAAACAACAGTTTACTATGTGGAGAAAAAGTATAAAAGTAAAGATAGATAAATGATGTAAGTAATGGAGAGATAGATATATGGATACAGAAATACATTCCTACAACTAATAGAATATAGGGCAGTATATTTATAGTTATGGTTTGAATTTTAAAAAAAAAGGTTTATAAAGTCGAAAGGAGTAAAAAACAAACATTAAAGAGAAAACCAGATAGGCTTAAGTATATAAAAAAACAATGATTTTTATTCAATGAGAGACAAAATTATATGAAAACATTTGCAACACAAAACTTGGCAAGAGCTTAATATTTAGAAACTTAGACTATCTCCAGTAAATGAAACAGAAAAAAAGAAGGAAATTAATAAAAATGGATGAAATTCACAGAAGTAACTAAGAAGGCAAAATCAGTGGCAACTAGAAAAATTAAGAATCAAACATTGTGAGGACACGAAGAAATGGGAATTTTTATGTATTGTTAGTAGGTGTGTAGCTGGTGAGAGTTGGTTTCAAAGTGCAGTCTTTTTTTTAAGATTTTATTTATTTATTTGAGAGAGAGAATGAGATAGAGAGAGCATGAGAGGGGGGAAGGTCAGAGGGAGAAGCAGACTCCCTGCTGAGCAGGGAGCCCAATGCGGGATTCGATCCCAAGACTCCAAGATCATAACCTGAGCTGAAGGCAGTCGCTTAACCAACTGAGCCACCCAGGCGCCCCAAAGTGCAGTCTTAAAATCACTATGTTGTACCTGACCTTCAGTGAGACAAGTCATAAAAGTAGAGTTCCAAGTGGTTAATAACCATAAAATATTCCACTTAATTAGTCATAAAGAGCAAAACTATAATAAAGAGATATTTTACATGTATAAAGTCATTAAATATTGTAAAAGAATTGTATTCAATATTTGCAAATACTTGAGATTGGAACTTGTACATAGAATTAGAAGTCATGTAATTTTGCTGAAACCTTTCTGAAAGTCAATTTGACATTGTGCATCAGGAGTTTTAAAATGTTTATTAGTGTAGGGCGCCTGGGTGGCTCAGTTGGTTAAGCGACTGCCTTCAGCTCAGGTCATGATCCTGCAGTCCCTGGATCGAGTCCCACATTGGGCTCCCTGCTGAGCAGGGAGTCTGCTTCTCCCTCTGACCCTCTTCCCTCTCGTGCTCTCTCTCTCTCATTCTCTCTCTCTCGAATAAATAAATAAAATCTTTAAAAAAAATGTTTATTAGTGTAATGATTAATTTTATGTGTCAGTTTGGCCAGAGGTTACCCAGATTAAAAATTATTCTGGGGTGTGTCTGTTAGGGTGTTTACAGATGAGATTAGTATTTGAATTATGAATTCTGTAAAGTAGATTGCCCTCCCCATTGTGACTGAGTTTCATTCAGCCCTTCGATGATCTGAATAAAACAAAAGGCTGAGAAAGAGAGAATTTGCCCCATTTTCTCTGTCTTGTGAGTGAGCTAAGACATCTCATCTAATCTCTCCTGCTCTCAGAATGGGAGTTGCACCATCTGCTCCCCTGATTTTCAGGCCTTTGGATTTGCACTAAATTAGACTACCACTTTTCTGGGTCTCCAGCTTGTAGATGGCAGATTGTGGGACTCTTCAACCTCCCTAATCATGTGAGAATTCCCTATTGTCTCGAACATATATATATATATATATATATATATATATATATATATATATGTCTCAAACATATTTATTTTCTGGTTCTCCAGAGAAACAGAAATAGATATCCTACTGATTCTGTTTCTCTGCAGAACTCTGACTGATACAGTAACTTGTGCCTCAGGAATTCTACTTCTAGAATTTTATGGTAAAGGAACAATCAAAACATGCATAAATACATACATATATTTTTTATAGTATTACTTGTTATAGTGAAACTGGAACAAATCTGAAACATCAACTTCATGGCAAAGGTTTTTATTTTTTGTTTTTTGTTTTTAAGATTTTATTTATTTATTTGTCAGAGAGAGAGAGAGAATGCATGAGCACAAGCAAGGGGAGTGGCAGGCAGAGGGAGAAGCAGGCTTCTCGCTGAGCAAGGAGCCTGATAGGGGGCTCCATCCCCAGGACCTTGGGATCATGACCTGAACTGAAGGCAGGTCCTTAACCGACTGAGCCACCCAGGCATCCCCATGGCAAAAGTTTTAGAAATCATGGTTTATGATGCTCTATCAGATGCAGCCATGAAAAATTATGTTTGGGCAAAATTTTAATGAATTAATGAAAAAATCCTTATATTAAGTGGGGGAAAAGCATAATGAGAAACTCTATTGTGTTGAAATAATATAAAATATTAATAGCAGTTATCTATATGCTCTGATAATTAACCACTATACTGTAAGCAAGAAATGAGGATACTGTACTTTACTTACCTCTACATGCTCAACACTTAGTTCAGTACTTGGTACATGTTAGCCACTCAAAAAACAGTTGTTAAGAGAATAAACTTGAATTTTAATTAATTTCTTTTTCTTATACTCTTTTTAGAAATTCTCAGCAATGAGTGTATATTATTGTTATAATCAAAACACATAAATATTATTTAAAAATATATCTACCGCAACCTTCCATAAGGTTTAGGAAGAAATGTTCTTTTTTTTCCTCTGCTGGTTTATAAGCTTGATACTCAAATCTCAAATAATGAAATCACACAGTACTTATTGTAAAAATTTTCTGATTTACACCTAAACTGTTTTTTTAGTAAACATATTATACAATGATATAAAAGGTATTTGCTTTGAGCCAATAATGCCAAATTATATTTTCCATATTGAGCTGTAATTACACAGAAGAGTATATTTTACTTCTTGTATGTGAAAACTCAGATGAAATTGTTCAAATATTTAGCATTATGTTTTTATTACCATTTATCTGAGTGATGATTACTATGTCAGAAGAGTAAGTGGAAGAAGAGTGAAAATATGCAAAGAATCTGTAACAAAAATCAATATTTGATAAACTTTGCATCTTAGGAAAAAAATGGGTAAAGAATGAAATGTGCCCTTTGCAGTAGATTTAACTCAAACTTTTCAATTTCAGGCATGAATTTCAATTTGCTGAACAAACTTTCTCTATTTGGACATGTTTTCTTCTCCTCGGGCTCGGCTGCATTTCTACTGATGCCTAAAGGATTGTGTGAGTTTGCTCACATTTACAAAGCACCCAGTGTGAAATGGCATTTTACTCCCTGTGCATTCATTTTTTTTTTTCTATTCTTTTCCTTTGTGTTAGTTAGGAATTGACAGGGAGATTCACACTGAGATGCAAGTCATCAAGAATAGCTGTCTTGGAAGAAAAACATACTTTATTCTATTATAAAGTAAATTATAGCAGAAACTAGTTGTCTGCTCCTGACCATCAAGACATGGTCCTACAATTTTAAAAATATATATTTCAGGAACTCCACCATCTCTTAAATTAAAATAGTAAGACTGAACATGGTTGTTCAAACCAGTTAAGCAGAAATTGATCAAAACCCTTCTATGTATATAGAGTTTGCACTTAGAAATGGGGAAGGAAAGACAGAAAAGAGTGGTTCTTCTATGACAAAGACCTATATAAAGTGATTGTTTTATCCAAGAAATAATAGCACTACTGAGCAACTTCAAATTCCATTTACAGTCAGCTTGTCAGGATTCTGCCACTGAAAAGCATTAGCTTGAATTTTACAGTTTTATTTCATATAATCTGCCACATAGCAATGGCCCTATATTTTCTTCTCTCTCTGTCTGTCTCTGTCTCTCTTACTCTCTCTCTCTCTGAATTTCTGTGAAAACTCAGTTTCACTTGCATTTTATGGACTGAGTCTAAACTAAAGTTGCACTGCATAACACTGTCAAATCAAGTGGGAGAATCTACTATCCCCATCCATAACATTGATATCTCAATAAAACTGAAACAAATATTTAAGGTTCCACTAGGCAAAAGATGGAAATCTCAGCCAGAGGAATATATATGCAAGATACAGAAGAGCTTCCCCTCATGGTCAGCATGGAACTGAGCTATTATCTACTTCCATGTGAAAAAGACACTAATTTAGTAGATAAGTATTTTGTGTCACATATATATGGTTTTAATGATATGATGTTGAATGCATTCTTTCTAATCAAGAAAGAAATTTAACATTCAAAAATATTACTCTTCTTATAACTGTATTTTATAATTTCAACTTATTTTAATAACAATATTAATTAGCATGTGAAAGTTACCCTTTTTTCTTGCCAAAATCCACCCAAAACTTACCTTAAGCATGCATCTTTCATAAGTAATTCAAAATAATACTTGCTGAAGTTATTTCAACACTTTTTAAGCACCTATACTCTAGGCAGTCACTAGCCTCTGAGATATAAAAGTTATGCTAGATATGATCCTAAAATACAGATGTTTATAGTCTCTAAGGAGGGAGATCTGAGAACAATCAAATCAGTTAAAAAAAAAAGTGGGTCACTTGCTCTAAATGAAATATTTGCTGTGTGCTATGCGGACTCAGAAGAGAGATAGCTAATGCAATTTTGTGAAGACAAGAGGGAGCATTCAGCGACATTACTCTTCAATTCTACTCCTCAGCCCTTTACATTTTATCAAGTGGTAGTGCAGTGCTAGGTCCTCATTAACTCATCCATACTCAGGGACTCACCAGTAGTACTATGTCTGATGCACAGACCATCTCAAAGCGTTACTGAAGGAAACAGGTCATGTGAAGCTGGCCTTTGCAGCCCAGGGAATTTTGTTAGTACTTTAAAGATAGGGATCATTTATCACGAACTCATTTATTTTTTAACAGTACTGTTTCCAAGCCTTGGCAAGTTTGCTGACCTTCACTCTTAAGTAGGATAAATGATTTCCTTGTTTACATTATCAGCTTGCTTGGGAAACCATTTTTTCAGTCCAGCATACTGTGATTATTATGAATCACAAATGAGTACCACTTTAGAATACATTGTACTTAGGGAGTGATGAGATTCTTGGTGCAGATATTTTTCTGCTTTTGCATTTATGTGCACTCTTGCCAAATGTATACCACAGCTTTTCATGTATGTCCTTTGTCTCTCTCTTTTCTTTCTTTTCTTTTCTTTCTTTCTTTCTTTCTTTCTTTCTTTCTTTCTTTCTTTCTTTCTTTCTTTCTTTCTTTCTTTCTTTCTTTCTTTCTTTCTTTCTTTCTTTCTTCCTTCCTTCCTTCCTTTGAAAGAAATGTTATCTTCTAATTTCATCTACTCTTACTATGTTGATGGATAGTGTGCTATACCTCAGGAGGACTGTATCATCCTGTTATAAAGTGTTTTCATTTTAATAAATAAAAAGAAACATATTCTAAAAATCACACATACTTCTTTTCTTCTCAAAATATTTTTTCTCATTTTAATATATCTCAAATCAAGATTCATTTTAAATCGCCTCGCACAGTCATGCAATTTTCCACAAAAAAAGGTATAATCAAGCTTTATGGTGAACCTTATGGTTGACGGAATCTTAAACCTCACAAAATATAGTATTCAGAAGAATATTTAGCTATTTATCAATAGGTGAAAAGTCGTCAACTATAATATTTCATTGATCTATTTTATTCACTTATGAAACTTTAGAATAAATCCATATCTAAAGAAAATTTGTTTACTATCTCAATCCCAATGTACTATTACTATTCAATCATTGAGATTATTCTTTCCTGAATTGGTGTTTTCCTCCAACGTGTAAGCACACATAGATTCAAATGGACTTTCTGGTATGGAAATAAGTTTGTATATGCAGATTTTTCTAAAATGCTTCAAATAAATATAAGCCTTGATACATCTGATTAAAGAAAGAGTTGAAAATGAAAAAAAATAGTCAAGTTGTAAATAAACCTTAGGAGAATTTGATTGCCTTTGCTATACAAAGATCTATATTTTTGCATGAAATTGCAAATGAGGCAAAGTCAACAGCTGCGATCTCTTTTGTTTGGTTATTTATTTAGCTATTTATTTACTTTTCTAACCTGATCCATTTTCTGCTTTGAACACAAGGAAATGTGAGACTCTAAGCCAACCAGTGATTTTGAAAGTTGATACACTTACTGCTTCTGTTTGAATGGAGGGATAGTGGTATGGAGAATAAAGCTAAGGGACCAAGATTCGAAGAATCAATGACAAGTTTTCCTCTGAGGAAAGTATAACTCTTCCCTTGCACTGTGAAGATACAGGCTTTTGTCACCAGGTAACAGAGCAGGGCTTTGAACATTTCTTTTCTTAGTTTTCTGATATTAATTTTACTCCCATTTTTAACTTATATCTTCTCCCAGAACTATCATTGTAACTCTTAACATTTTAATCCCCTTCTTTTGTGGAACTAATTTCAGTTACATTGCTCTAATAAAAAAAAAAAAATAAAAGCAGGCGAACTTACAATTTGATTTAGACTTACATATCTGTTCTTTTAAGGCTAATGTTCCAAGTTGTTATTATTTATTGATTGTGTCTGTATTTCTCCCTTTCAACCTCCAAACCACGCTGGCTTCTCTAATTTTTCTAATTGAAATACAAGACTTAGAATCTAATAGAATTATTTACACACACTTATAAACATTTAAATCTTTAAAAGAGACCATTAGTTGCATTGTGCTCATAGGAATAGATGAAATCAGAATCTTATGATAAAATAGCATTTGAAGATAGTATTAATATCTCTCTCTACATGACTCAGGTCCTTATACAGCTGGGATTTAAAGAAAACTTTTGCAGATAAACCCTGGTGAAAGGTTCAAGTAAGATATTTGTAAAAGACAAGTGAAATGATTAAACTCCAGGGTTTTAAAAGAAATGAATCAACTCTAGTCTCCAACTTCATCTAGCTATGTAAGCTTAGATAACTCTGACCCCTAGTTTCTGCATATTGTAATGGAGGCTATTACATTTTTTACCTCCTCTACATGGAACATTTTATAAAAAAGAATATTGTCTTGAATTGGTAATTGTTGCCCCAAGATTCATAGCTAACTAGTACTCTTACTTTTGCTAGAATACATTCGTTTTCAAAGGATTAAAAACATAAGAATTGTATAGTTTTCCTGTTATATTGTGTGAAATCAATCCCTCTCTCTCTTTCTCTTGATTTCTGTATCTCTCATGTTTCTTCTATCTACTAGAATAGACGGTGGGCACTGCCAATAAAACTTGAATTGATAATAGGTAAATGTTTCAAAATGACATCAGGTGAAGAAGTTCTATTTTCTTATAGAATTTAAGTAGTTCTAACAGCTTTTAGACTTTCTTGATGTAAAGTCTGAAACAAGAGAAAAAGTGAGTGGCTTTCCTAGACCTGAAACTGATAAACACAATCTTTGAATGTATTATTTTGTTTTGTAAAAACAGAAGTCGTTTTCAGCTATCCCAAATGTTTTTTGGTAGCATATAGGCTTTCATGATGCAGAATCATGCAAGCTCCTTCTTTATGCTCATTTTTTTCAGTCAGGAATGTTTTCCTGAATTTGTGAAACAAGTTATTGGTTTTGTTGTTTTCTTTTAAGAGCTTGAAGGAAACAGTCGACTATTTACATACTCTACTTTCTATATAATTGTTTCTAAAACTATTAGACTGAGAGATGAAAAATTTCTAGCAAAATTCAAAATATATACTTATATTAACAATCAAATCATTCCTACATCATTAAACGTCCTAATATATTTAAGGAGGAAGTGACTAAAATTTTAATCTTGTCACCATCTTATGCCTACTCATAATGGGAAGTAAATCAAATATCGTATGGATTGAACTGTGACCCCTGGACAAATATGTTGAAGTCCTAACCATTAATATCTGGGAAAGTGACCTTATTTGGAAACAGTGTCTTTGCACGTTCAATCAAGGAAAGATAAGGTCATTAAGGTGAGCTGTAACACAATATGGCTGGTGTCCTTGTGAGAACAGACAAACACATGAGAGGAGAACACCCTGAGACAATGGAGGCAGAGACTGAAGTGGGTCAACCCCAGCAAGCCAGGGGATGCTGAGGATTGCCAGCAAACCACCAGAAAGTAGGAAAGAGGCTAAAGGAATTTCCCCCTATGTTTTAGAAGCATCACCCTGTTCTCGCCTTGATTTCAGATTTCTAGCCTTCAGAAATGTGAGATAATAAGTTTCTGTCATTTTAAGTTGTATAGTTTCTAGTAGTTTGGCTGGGCAGCCCTAGAAAACTGACATATACCTTCAGGTCCACCTTAAAAATACATTTTGTTGTTATTATGGTTTAAATTAGGTTTGGTTCAAAGTAGTAGATGATGATGTCCAACACTTAAGTGAATGTTAGCTAAAGAAATGCTGTAATGTTCTGATTCTTTATATTTATAGGAATAAAGACTATATTGTTTTAAAAAAATTCTTCAATATTCTATTTAATGATTTTAAGTTAAATACCTCTTAAAAATAATATCTACTTACTTTTTATAAAGTTGTTCACTTTCAGTCTTTATGTATCTTTATTTATTTATTTTTAAAGATTGTATTTATTTATTTGAGAGAGAGTACACATACGTGAGAGAGCATAAGTGGGGGGCGGGAGGGGCAGAGAGAGGGAGAAGCGGACTCCCCGCTGAGCAGGGAGACTGAGCAGAGAGCCTGATGCAGGGCTTAATCCCAGGACCGTGGGACCATGATATGAGCCAAAGTCAGGAAGGCAGATGCTTAACCAACTGAGCCACCTAGGTGCCCCTATCTTTATGTATCTTTAAAAGAACTTGCTTTACTTCTGGAATTATCCTGCCATATAATCCATTACACTTTTAATATGAACCTCTCCTTTACCAGGGAATGAGGTAGGAAAGTCTAATTTCTAAATTAGAACTTAACAAGAGAATAAAACTAGAGGTTACAATCATTTGAGAAAAAGATCTGGCAGTGTCTTATAAACCTAAATAGATCCCTGTCATATGACCTCACAATTGCACTCCTAGGATTAACCCAGGGAAATAAAAATATGTCTATAGAGACTTGTCAAGAAAAAGCTCATAGTAAAACAAAACAAAACAAACAAAAAAGTTCATAGCAGATTCAAGCAAAATAAGTAAAAACTGAAAACTTCCCAAGTTACCATCAACAGTATGGATAAAAAAAAGAGAGGTAAATTTACATTTTTATATTTATATATGGAAAACTGTCCAGCAACAACAATGAAGAAGTTATCAGTTAAACACAGTAACATGATAAATCTCAAAAAATACATGCTAAATGAAGGAAGGCTACACAAAAGAATACATTCAGTGTGGCTTCATTTATATGGCTTTCTAAAATAGGTGAAATTAATCAGGATGAAGTTTTGCCTTTGGGGTTGGGTGGGGAAGAGACTGACTGTCAGAAAACAGTCTTTTCTTGTGTGAGGGTAATGTTCTCAACCTTGATATGTGATTGAATTGCTCAGGTTTATACAGTTCTCAGAATTCATGAAGTGATACACTTAAGATATGAGCATTTTATTATATGGGTGTCTTATTTTTAAATAAATCATAAACTAATGCATGCACCCCTATGTTTACAGCAGCATTATTTACAATAGCCAAGATATGGAAGAAGCCCAAGTGTCCATCGATAGATAAATGGACAAAGAAGAGGTGGTATATATATAGAATGAAATATTACTCACTCATCAAAAGAATGAAATTTTGCCATTCGCAATGCTGTAGATGGAGCTAAAGAGTATAATGCTAAGTGAAGTAAGTCAGTCAGAGAAAGACAAATACCATATGATTTCACTCATATGTGGAATTTAAGAAACAAAACAAATGAGCAAAGGAAAAGGAGAGAAAGAGAGAGAGAAACCAAGAAGAGAATCATTTATAGAAAGCAAACTGATGGTTCCAGAAGGGGGGTTGGTGAGGGAATGAGTTAGTTAAATAGATGATGGGGATTAAGGAGTACACTTGTGATGAGCACCAGCTGATGTATGGAAGTGTTGAATCACTATATTGTACACCCGAAACTAATATAACACTGTATGTTAACTACTGGAATTAAAATTAAAACTTAATTAAAAAACCAACAAAAATTATAAGTGAATATTAAACTTTAGGTGATTGCATATATGTCAAGCTATTTAGGGAAAAGTGTACTGATGTCTACACAATTTTTTTAAATAGATAAAATAATAAGGTTTGAATTATAGATAGATGAAAAGATAAATAAGAAAGCAGATGTAGTAAAATGTTAAGAATGGAATATGTTAATGTGGATATAGGGGTACTATAAAAGTATTTTCAATTTTCACCATGTCTGAAAATTTTCATAATAAAATTACATATGTGAAGAAAAACTCATACACATAAATGCACAGTCTCCAGAGTATGTTTTCCTAATAGTCAAAAAGAAAAATATTACTTCTATACTTAGAATTTTTCAATCACATGGCTTCCTGAGCCACTCATCATAATTGCTTAACATATAAAACGTTCATTGACCTCAAAACAGAAAACCATCACTTAAGATAAAATATTGTCACTGATAGATTCTACTAGAATGTCTGTATTTATCACAAGAACTATATATTACATACTAATGAATACAGTATTTTACATTTATAGTTGTCTCATACTGATCATAAGAAATTAATACTATATTGTAGTAAATTTATAGTTATTAACTAGAGGCTTTGGGGTGTATTGCATAAGATAAATTACATATTTCTACATTACTTATAATTTTACTGTAATCTTATTTAACATACTACTTACCACATAGTGGACTTTAAAGAAATATGTGTGGAAGGAAAGAATGGATAAATGCATCCCATTCTAAAGGATAAGAACCATCACCATCTAGCCATCAGCTACAACTAGTGAAAAAGTTCCACCCAGATGCAAACATGGCTGAGAAGGAAAGTCTGTGGCTGGGCTGTTGCCCTCAGCAAAAATTTTACATTATATAAAGGGAACATAAAATTTTCTGTTTTCTGCAGGAAGATCTTGCCCACACTTATTTTGTTTTGGGATATTTTGAAGGCAATATTCTCAGCTATGTGCTTGGGTATTATCTATTTTTTTAAAACGTGTGACACCTTAAAAAAGGATTTAAAAATAAATTATGTGTGTGTACACACACACATACACACATACACATCGATAATGCATATATAGAACCTTTGAACCTTTTCCTACTGGGATAATATCTTTTTAAAAAGTGTGATACCTTTTATTAATTGTTTATTTTATTCATTTAAATAGGTTTCTGAATGCCTATTTTGTGCCAGACATATATTAGAGAGAAAAATACAAATAAAACACCAACCCTACCCTTAGTGTGGGTTTTATATCTAATTTCTCTCCAAATATAATTGCTGAAAATTTTTAATTTATGAATTTCTAGAAGCTTATGAGACAAACAGCAAGCTGACTTTCAGTTAAGAGACATCTGGGAAGAGGGAAAAAGGTTTTTTTGGCAAAAAAATAAATCACATAAGGACTTAGGAAGTATTTATTTATTGTTTTAAGAAAAGCTTGGTTGCTTGCTTGGTCATGTAACAGCCTAGCATCGATGGTAGTGCTTTCAGTGAATAGATCAGTAAGAGGAAATAAGAGGAAGAGGAGGTGGGGGAGGTGGGGGGGGAGGAGAGGGAGGTGGGGGGAGGTGGAGGAGGAGAAAAATGGCAAAATACAAAAACTCTGAGAAATAAACACAGAGAAAGATTTTTTTTTTTTTCCTGCCTCCATCAAGCACAGAAGTCCTCAGTGGATAATGACTTTTTTTTTGTACCAATGTTTAGTATGAACTTAACTACTACTGATAACACTCTGCTAAGTATTTTTATAGTCACCATCTTATGTTCAAAAGTAAACCACAGGCCCCAAATGGTGTCACATAAGCCAAGTCACCAAATTTGGACTTGATACTTAAGCAAGTTTCAAGCCTCCCCACCATCCCAAATGTAGTCTTTTAACTGGGTTAGTCAGGAATTTTCTGACCAGCATCACTGAGGTCATCTGTTACATGGGCCTTCACCATCCCCCAAGGGAAGATGACACCAGCATAATAAGACCTCCTGCCTCTCCCCATAAAGGAAGGTGATCTTTCCTGAAACAATCTTTTCTTTTCTTTTGCTAATAACTTTCTTACACCACCCTCCTTCCTATACAAACCTTCCATTCAGTACAACTCCTCAGAACTCCCCTCTACTTGCTAGATGGGATGTTGCCCAATCCATGAATAGCTTAGTAAAGCTGATTAGATCTTCAGATTTACTTGGTTGAAATTTTTTTAGCACTTAATTTGATATTTATAATAACTTTGTTTTGTTAGGTTGTTATCTTTGTTTTATAATTTTTTTAAAGAGGCCTTTGAGGAGGACGGACTTATCCAAGGTCACAGTGGAATTCTGATTTTCTGTAACTAGAACACTATACTCTTTTGAAGAAACTGTTTAGTGTTAGTATCTGATTTAGTAATAAAAAAGTGAAATCTATTCTTTATTAACACACTTTGTGCTTCCATTAGATCTTGTTCTATTAAAAAGTTCTGACTTAGTCGCTGCTAGTATAGTATTCAGACAACTACCACATTATCCTAATTCTCTAATCTTTAAATTGCCTGCTGATTCAAAATAAAATCAAATAACTGTTTTGACCTTCATTTATAGAGCCCTAAATGGTGTAGACCTGCTAATGTGTGCAGAACTGAACAGCAACCTGAATCCAATCAAGCATACTTGGCTAGCTCCCTTACAATCAGTAACTCAATCTAATCTCTAGACACAAGTTAGCAAAAGAAATGAGGCAGTTTTCTAAATCACTGGCTATAAGTATTTGAAATTTCCTCTGCAACAATAAAACCTAGCAACAAATTATTAAGAAATGACTGTGTTGTATATCTTTTTTCTTGGTGATTTTATTGTTCTTCAGTAAATTGCCCAGATTCCAGTAAGCTCCAAAAGAGTCCAAATTTTAAGAACAATTTTATCTTTCTAATGCTTTATTCTACAAAGTTTGCATTAAAATTATAATAATAATATAAAAATGATGTAGTTTAAGATCCTCAAGGAAAGGAATTGTTGGGATAATGGGAAGAAGAAAAGGAAACAATAAAGAAACAGAAAGAGAAAGGTAAAAGTTCAATTAAAAAGTAAACATAGTGGAAAAGAGAGCAGAAAAAAGAAAGGACAATGTAGATAGAGGACAAAGTAGGAAAATGTTTGAGCTAAGGGTAAAATGGGGCAAGTCAAGTACAAAGGCAGGGTCTCTAACTCGCTTCTCTGTTCAAAGTAATGCAAATGAGCACATTGAGGTGGATGTAAGGAAACCAGTTCCTCTTCTTATGACTTTCCTCACCCCACGTCTAAGAAATAAACAAAAATAAATATTTATTTTAAAAAGTGTTAAAAGGTGATTTAAGAGTATCATCCTCACTCTGGAGACAAAAGAGAATGGCGTGGCACTAGAAGAAGACAAGAACTAGGCACAATTCAGCTCCAGCCAATATTAGCGAAACTTCTGATTTTATGGAGAAGCAGAAATCCAAATTTTATGTCAAATCTGAAATTGACAACTCAGTCCAAAAATATTTAAACCTATATGAACACTCTCATCACCCCATACTAACTCCACCCCTACAGGTTGGAGGATTTAGTCCAGGGACTAATTGTATGCTTACTATTAAAAAGATAACAGACACGGGAGAAAATAATGTTCCTAACTTTATCTCTATCTACCTGTAAGGCCGATGGACCTTGCTGTTTCCTGTGTTCTTATCTAGATCTCCTTCCTGTCTGTGAAATTAGTGCATAATTCTCTATGCGTGGTCTCTGACTGGTAGCTCTATGGTCCTATAAGCAGGGCTAGCTTCACGACTCTGGGATCACCAGAGTTGCAAAGGGTTCCACACTCAGGAAGGGGCTTGATATTTAATGGATACTCTATGGCCAGTGTCTTGACATTATTAACAACTTTATGTTTCATAAGTGAAGTTTAACTGGACAGTGAATCATGAGTCAGGGGCTTAGATCCCTTGTTCACACATCATCCTGCGTCCTGTCTCTGACCAGCTCTCCATCCCCCAGGATGGGTTCTTGGCCAGCAGCTTCCCCTCTGCTATCCTGGTACCATGGCTGCTCTCCACTCCAGCAGGGACCTGGGCATAGGCATGGTGAGAATTGAGGTGAGGCACGTGAAACTTGGTTGGCCCCAGGTAACTAACGGTGAGACACTATACTCACCCTCAAAGTATCCTGATGCTTGAAAGGCAGGACATGAATAGAAAATAAAAAACACCCTGACCACTCAAGAAGGACCACAGGGAAAAGACAAGACTCTCTTCTGCCTTTTGAAGGTGTCCCATATATTTCATTTTATACTGAGCTCTGAAAACTATGTAGCTGGACCTGCTTACCAGAGTACTTTATTATTACCAGTGTACTCTTTCTTTCATACCCCACAAACTTCTCTTCTGCCTAAAAGTAATTTCAAGCTTAAAAGTAAAGGAAAACATGAGAGTTTTAAAAAAAGTTTAGTTAAAAGAAATGGGAGATGATTCTTTTTAGGAACAGGCATTACCCTCTATACTCCAAATCTGGACAGTGTGAAAGCAAGTGCCTGCGTAATAGGTATCACTTCAAACAAACAAACAAACAAAAACCACCTGTTTACTCACTTTTGTCTCTTCATGGTATGTATAAGGCACAGCTTGATGTATTCAGACAAATCTCCTTCAAATTCCAATTCTGCCACTTGCTAAGTGGTAACCCTGGGCAATTACTTAACCTTTCTTAGCTAGTTTCACTCTTCTGTAAAATGATTATGATAATGGTCCAGCAGTGTTGTTCAGGTTGAATGGTGTAACATAAAACAAGTACATAGTGTAATGCCCAGCATATTATACAGACACACTCATGAAAAATATGCATATACAATTTTTAAGAAGTTTTATATTTTTAGTATTTCAATGCAGGGTAAACTTGCTTTGTGTCAATTACAAAGAACCTGAAATTTTAGTTGAAATGATCAGAAGTCACTATATAATAGTGTTTATAAGGTGTGTCCACTGAACCTGGGTGGGCCCGTCAACTGTTTATGTGGAGGAGTTGAGATGGCAAGAGTATCTTTCAGTGGCAAGCCTGAAGTTAATTTAAGGACTTCGTAACTCCTGAGGCCCAAGCAAAGTGTTAGAGTCTTTCACGTTCCTTTTTTTTTTTTTCTAGATCTAGAGAATTTTCTTGATTGTTTTGATATATGAGAGGGTGGTTGCACACTAACCCATTCTGCACGCATTAATAGAATTAGAGTAGTGGATAATATTTGTGATAATTCACAATTAGCAAAAGTATAAATCTATATATCTTTGTCATTTCTATCATGTAGTAAGCAATATTTGTGAAATTACAACAGTTTAAAATATAATAAAATTAAATACCAAATGTCATGGTTTCTTTTTTTTCCTTTTTTTTGTTTCAAGTTTTAATTTAAATTCTAGTTAGTTAACATATAGTGTAATAATGGTTTTAGGAATAGAATTCAGTGATTCATCAGGAATATTTAACACTCAGTGCTCATCACAACAAGTGCCCTCCTTTACACCCATCACTGATTTAGCCCATCACTTGCACACCTCCCCTCCAGCTACCCTCAGTTTGTTCTCCATAGTTAAGTGTCTCTTGTGGTTTGGCTCCCTCTCTCTTTTTTTTCTTTCTTCCCATATGATCATCTCTTTTGTTTCTTTAATTCCACAAATGACTGAAGTCATATGGTATTTGTCTTTCTCTGAATGACTAATTTTGCTTAGCATAATACAGTCTAGTTCCATTCATATCCTTGCAACTGGCAAGATTTCATTCTTTTTGATAGCCAAGTAATATTCCATTGTATATATACACACACCATGTCTTCTTTATCCATTCATCAGTCCATGGACATTTGGGGTCTTTCCATAATTTGGCTATTTTTGATAATTCTCCTATAAACATCAGGGTGCATGTGTCCCTGAGAATCAGTATTTTTGTATCCTTTGGGTAAATACCTAGTAGTATAATTGCTGGGTCATAGAGTAATTCTATTTTCAACTTTTTGAAGAACCTTTATACTGTTCTCCAGAGTGGCTGCAACAGTTTGCATTCCCACAACAGTCTAAGAGAGTTCCTCTTTCTCTGCATCTTTGTCAATACTTGATGTTTTCTGTGTTCTTAATTTCAGCCATTCTGACAGGTGTGAGGTGGTAACTCATCATGGTTTTGATTTGTATTTCCCTGATGATGAGTGATGTTGAGCATCTTTTCATGTGTCTGTTAGCCAACTATATGTCTTCATTGGAAAGATGTCTATTCATTTCTTCTGCCATTTCTTAACTGGATTATTTGTTTTTTGGGTGTTCAGTATGATAATTTCTTTATATATTTTGAATACTAAAATTCAAAATAGTATTTATCAGATATGTCATTTGCAAATATTTTCTCCCATTCCATAGGCTGCTCTTTAATTTTGTTAGTTATTTCCTTCACTGTGTAGAAGCTTTCTATCTTGATAAAGTCCCAATAGTTCATTTTTGCTTTTATTTCCCTTGCCTCCAGCGAAGTGTCTACTAAGAAGTTGCTACAGCTGATGTCAAAGAGGTTGCTACCTGTGTTCTCCTCTAGGATTTTGAAGCCTTCCTGTCTCACATTTAGGTCTTTCATCAATTTTGAATTTATTTTTGTGTATAGTGTTAAGAAAGTCGTTCAGTTTCATTCTTCTTCATGTTGCTGTCCAGTTTTCTCAACACCATTTGTTGAAGACACTGTCTTTTTTCCAAAGGATATTCTTTCCTGCTTTGTTGAAGATTAGTTGACCATATTAGTGGGTTCATTTCCGGGTTTTCTCTTCTGTTCCATTGATCTATGTGTCTGTTTTTGTTCCATTACCATACTCTCTTGATCACTACAGCTTTGTAATATAAGCTGAAGTCTAGAATTGTGATGCCTCCAGGTTTGGTTTTCTTTTTCAACATTACTTTGGCTATTTGGGGTCTTTTCTGGTTCCATACAAATAATAGGATTGCTTGTCCCAGCTGTGAAAAATGTTGGTAGTATTTTGATAGGGGTTGCATTGAATGTGTAGATTGCTTTGGGGTAGCATAGACATTTAACAATATTTGTTCTTTCAATCCATGAGCATGGCATGTTTTTCCATGCTTCACCTACTGAGCCACTCAGGCACCCTTCTCATTTATTTCTTCTCTAATCTTTATTATTTCCCTTGTTCTTCCAGCTTTAGGCTTCATTAGCTGTTCCTTTTCTAGCTCGTTTAGGTCTAAGGTTAGGTTGTGTATTTGAGATTTTTCTTGCTTCTTGAGGTAAGTCTGTATTGCTATATACTTCCTGCTTATGACCACTTTTACTGCATCCCAAAGATTTTGCACTGTTGTGTTTTCATTTTCATTTGTTTTCTTGTATTTTTTAAAATTTCTTCTTTAATTTCCTGGTTCATATACTGTCCATAGTCTCGCCCTTCAGGAGTGTTTCTGGTGTATGCTGTGTATACGCTGCTATTGTGTTTTGGCTGCTCTTTCCCTCAGACCAGTTCTCTGCAGAGTTTCTCCTTTCCTACACTGGGGAGTGTTTAGACTTATCCAGTGTGTGATGCGTTTTAATTAGGTATGCTTTGGTCTGTTTGTTAAAAGAGGCCAGATCCTATTTCTACTAAAGGTGAAACTTTGCAGCACTCTATGGTCAATAGACTTGGTGCATATGTATGTGTGTGTGTGTGTGTGTGTGTGTGTTGGCCGGGGGGTGGGGGTGTGGGTGGGGGGTTGTTGAGCTGGTAATCTGTGGGAGGGGCCTGCTGCTGTCTGGCTCTCAGGCATACCTGCCCCAGCACAGAAGCACCTACAGAGTGTAGGGATGTGGGGCTTGGTGTAAGCAGCTCAAGCCTCTACTGTGGGTACTGTGCTGCTCACTTAAGTCCATCTGTGTTGCTGAGCAGGGGAGAAAAATGGTGCCTGCCCTCTCCCTTGTCCCCAGAGAGGGGAGTTAGTCCCAGTCACTGTTCAGGATGTTCTCACAGAAGAGAAAACAATCTCCCCTCATGTGTCTCAGGCATCCCTTGGATCACTGCCTTCACCCTGTTTGTGTCTGGGCCGCCTGCTCACCCAGCAGTGCAATGCACCTGTGTTTTATATCTCAGGTATGCTAGATGAGTTTCAAAACTCCAAATTTTAGGGACCCAGTGTGGTGTGGACTCATGTTAATCCTCTGGGGGAGGGTCTGGTGCCAGTTTGTCCCAGAAGGGTAGTCACACAAATGTGCAGTGCAGTTTGGAGTTTAGAGTAAAGTACAGCAAAAAGCCAGTATCTAGGTTAGCCAGTGTCTCTGCCCCTATGCTAATGAATGGGGCAATGCAATGGCACCTACCAGCTCTTTTGTCCCCAGAGAAGCAATGCCACCTCTCCCAAATGTATTCCAAGAAGGGGAACTCTCTCTCCCAGTGCATCCCAGAGGATCCTCCGACCACACTGTCCACTCCTCAGTGTCTGCCCTCCTTCTCCACAAGAGCACTGCTATGCCCACCAGGCTCCACCCCAGCCACTGCGGAGACTTCTAAAACTTTAGTCTTTGAGTTCTGCTGCTTGTAAAACTCATGGTAATCTGCCCCTCTTGTTTTCCTAGTCAATGGTTTTGGGAAAGTGTTTTTCTTGTGCAATCCCCTGTGCACTGCTCTCTCTCTCCCTCTCTCTCTCTCCTTTTCTCTCTCTTTCTCCCCTCTCCATGATCAGGACTTCCCTGCAGAGCACCTTGACTCTTTTCTCCCCCAAATCATGTCTCCACACCTTCTACCTTCCACCTTGTGGCCTCTTTTCTCCCTCTATTGTGCAGTTTGTTCTTTCCATCCTCAGATTGATTTCTTGGGTGTCCAGAATGATTTGATATTTATCTAGCTGTGTTTGAGGGATGAGATAAGCACAGGTCTTGCTATTAATCTGCCATCTTAACTCTTCCCCCATAAGCCATAGTTTCTTAGTGGGGTTCCTTTAAATAGTCTCTGAGAAATCATGGAGGGTATTGACAGATGCAGCACCTAATAAATTCAGTCTTATAATGAAAACTCACACTTAGATCAGAGCTGTGGAGAAACAATTTGTTCAGGAACAAATTTTACTTATATTAAAATTTCCTGACCCTCTTTTGAAGATCATGAAATCAGTGTCTTTAGCCTTAAGTAACATGTGTCCTGCTTACTAAAAGATACTGTGTAACTCAGTTGATAGCAAGTACAGTATATACATATAGTGTATACATACAGTGTATACATCTCCTGGGGCCCCTGCGTGGCTCAGTCTGTTGAGCATCCAACTCTTGATTTAGGCTCAGGTTATGATCTCAGAGTCAAGCCCTGTTTTGGGCTCCATGCTGAGCACAGAGTCTGCCTGAGACCCTCTTCATTTGCCCCTTCCCTGCACTCTCTCTCTCTAAACAGATAAATAAAATAAATCTTTTAAAAAAATAAGTATAGTATATACATCTACTAAAAGTATAGGCAAGTAACAACTAAGAGAAGGCAGCAGAAGACCTCTAAGGCAGTTAACTAAAAGTAGAACTAATCTCATTCTTGCAAACAAAAAAGGCAAGAGAAAAATTTTAATTACTCTTTCATGAACTTGTGAAAAGCTATGCAATCAATAGAAAACAGAGCTTATTTGTAAAGATGGGCAAAATGGATTCATTAATATTTATTCAATATTTGTGTGTGACTTGGTTAACTGAATCACATCTCAGCAAAAAACAAATATGATAAAGATAATTAGGTTCTAATTGCCAAGATTACCAGAAATAATCATTTGGTTGGTGATAAATAGTAGAAGTACATGGTGAAAGTTTATGCGTTTCAAAAACATTTTCCAAATGATCTACAGTGTCTATGGAAGGAGAGCTAGTACCATGAAATGGATTGCACAAACATAAAAGAAGTTTAAATCTTTATTGAAATTATAGGGACCACAGTTGGAATTAATTTCCATTGAAGTTATGGAACAAATCACTTCTGTTTCAGTGAATTAAATTAAACCATATTTGCTCTAATTTGGATCTATGTTCTCTTGTTCTGTATCCAATAGAAATGGACAAATGTTCCCTTTATTTATTGTTTCAAGAGAGTAATAACCACCACCTCCCCACCCCCCATTTTCTCACATATCTTTTTTCTATTTTTTTGGCCCCATTCACTCTCCATTTTCTTGTGGAGATCATTAAAAGCTTAGCACAATAGAATAAAGTTTGTAGGATGTTTTAACAGCACAGAATGGAGTGGATAAAAATAGGAAGATAGAGAAGAGAGAGAAATAAGAAACAGAGTAAGAAATGCCATTCAAAATTGCTGGTAGAGTCGATGAAAAATCCAAAACTATTTGATCTCTATTATGTGACAACCATTGTGTTTGAATTCACAAAATCTTCTAAAATCTGTTTGATTCAAAAAATAAGGAAAATATAATTATTTTAGTTCCTTTTCAAGGATTTGGTATATAAAGAATATTAATGAATATTTTAACAAAAAGTTTCTCTCTTCACTTCCATCAGCAACATATGCTATCCAATAATGATGTGATATCCTTGGGAATTATAGAGTAAGTATTCAACAGAGACATGGTGAGATTTAATACTTTGTAAAAGTTTGGGAAAGACACTTTTCTTCCAGAATCTGTTATACTCAAGAAGAGGTGACTCAAATGACATTAGACTTCTTTATGAAGACAATTTTGAAATGTTTCAATATAAATATAAGGATAATAATCATTGAATGGCAATTTAAAAAATGATAAGCAAAAAGGATTGGAAACACTCAAGAAAAAATTTCTCAGTTGGCATCAAAAAATAAATTAAGAAATTATGACACAATATAGCAGACTCCATTTACAATGACAGCAAAAAATTCTACGAAGTATCCATGAATTAGTTAACAAAAGAGGTGTAACATTTGTGTGCAGACCGTTATAAAATATGGCTGAAAAATTATGGAAGATCTAAAGAAAATTTTTAAAAATCTTATTTTCATGGGATTAGGAAGACAATATAAAAATGTTCTATTCATCTGAAGTTGACCTTTAGACTCAATGTAATTCCAATTAAGTACATTCTTTCATAAACATGAAAATCTGATTTAAAAAATTAGAGAAAAGCAAATTGGAACCACAATAAGATATTATGACTATATTAGTCAGCTCAGACTGCCAAAACAAAGTATCATAGATCAGGGTTTAACCAACAGAAATTTATTTTCTCATATTTTTGGAGGCTAGAAGTTCAAGGCCAAGGTGCCTGCATGGTTAGCTTTTGGTGACAACTCTTTCTGGCTTGGAGATGGCTCCCTTTTCTTTGTGTCCTTACATGGGAAAAAGAGAGAGAGAGAGAGAGAGCTCTCTAATGTCTCTTCTTGTAATGGTACTAATGCCATTATGAGGGTCCCATGACCCTTGATGGCCTCCTCTAAACCTAATTATCTCCCAAAAACCCCATTTCCATATGCCATCACATTGGGGATTTAGTACTTCAACATATGAATTTTGAGGAAACACACTCTGATCTAGAGCAACTACACAGCTATTACTTTTTTTTTAATTGAAAAAGAAAGACCATTTTGCAGGATTGACATTTCATGACCATTGTTCCAGTCATGGAAAAAGAGAAAGTTCTAGACATCCATTATACAACACTCCCCTTATAGTGAACAATACTGTACTGTATAGTTACCACAAAAGAAAAAAAAAGAAGAAAGAAAGAAAGAAAGAAAGAAAGAAAGAAAGAAAGAAAGAAAGAAGAAAGAAAGAAAGAAAGAAAGAAAGAAAGAAAGAAAGAAAGAAAGAAAGAAAGAAAGAAAGAAAAGAAAGAAAGAAAAAAGAAAGAAAGAAAGAAAAGAAAGAAAGAAAAAAGAAAGAAAGAAAAAGAAAAGAAAGAACATACCAGAATGCTGGTGAGAATGTGGAGAAACTGGAACACTCATACAGTTTGTACAACTACTTTGGAAGTTTCTGAAAATTTTAAACATTTTACTGTCTTTTAATCTAGCCATTCTATTCCTAAGAATTTACTTAAGAAAAATGAAAGTATATGTCCATACAAAGACTTGTATATGAATGTTCATTAATATTTATTTGAAATGGTCGATAACTAGAAGTAACCCAAATGTCCACCAACAGGTAAATAAATCAATTGCATTATGCTAACACAATTAAATACTACTCAGCAATTAAAAGGGTGACCAATTGATATAAAGAACAACATAGATGAATATCATAATTATGTTTACGAAAAAAGTCAGACAAAAAAGAGTTCATACTGTGTGAGTCAATTTATATAAAATCACAGAACATGCAAATGAATCTATTGAAACAGAAAGTAGACGAGTCATTGCCTATTGATAAGAGGAGGGTGTGGAGAGGGGCAAGAGGGAGAAAGGGATTTCAAAGGAACAGGAGGTAGTGGATATATTCATTATCTTAACGGTGGTTATGATTTCATAGGTGCATACATGTATCAGTAATTATTAAATTGTACAATTCAGATATATGTAGTTTATTATAAATCCATCTTCCCTCAAGAAAGCTGTTTTTAAAATGTATAAAGATTCTCACTTCCAGGCCTGATTCCAGCTACTGAACTAGCCCTTCTCTGTAAAAAGCTATAAAACAGTACATATTAATAAAATACACATCAGATATTAGCCAAAGGGAGTTTGGGGCTGTGATAGCTGAAGAATGAGAAAGAATTGAGCTGACCCATGCCTATGGAGGCTTTCTGTCCGGAAGTTCAACCAAAGATGTAGCACAAGGAAAGGGGGTCAAAAGCAGAGTAGAGCAGACTTGCTGAAACAAAGAAAATTGAAATAAAAATTCAGGAAGGCTAAAGATAGATTATCATGTAAAAAAGATCTCCACAGTCAAGGACATCTAGGAAAACTGCACTTGAATCTGGCTAAATATTGAGTAGCAGATGCTCAGGGTGAGACTCCACAAGAAGAGCCAAAGAAGAACTATTGCAGAAAGAAACAACAGGGAGCAATAAACTGAACAAGTCTCTTACGTGACATAGGACTGGGAGATGTTTGTGATCCAACCAACCATAGTGGAGATATTTCCTATAAGAACATTCCAATGAAGATATTGGAAAGACTAAACCTTAGGAAAAGAATTATACCAGCCTCAAAATAAAGGATACTGTATAACCATGCTAGCAAATTTTAAAAATTAGCCTGAAAAGAATCAAATGATTTGAAAATAAACTGCCTGTTAGAACAAAATTCAACAACCTTTAAAAGGAAGACAACAAAATGCAGAGATTCACAACGTACATCATGCAGGCATGAGATGACTAGAAGAATCAGGAAAATATGACATAACAAAAATATCAGTTATTACAAACCAATGATAGGAATAATAGATTTAACATTCTATTATATATATCCTGGATAAATTTAACATCAGATTAGGCACTATATAGAAGACAATCGTTTCACACAAATGCCTAGAAATGGAATCTATCCCAAAGGAAAAAACAGTGTTAAAATAAACCAATATGCATTGACCTATGAGATAATATTCAGCCATCTAACATTGACATAATTGGAGTCAGTGGGAAGAGGAGGATGGAAGAAATAATGCTTTCCCAGATTTTAATAAAAAACAAACCCACAGATTGAAAAGCTCAGAGCACCCCTAACATAATACACAAAGCACATAAAACAAAGCACAAAAAACATATTTAGATGGATATTTAGAATAAACACAAACAACATACTTAGACAAATTACAATGATGAATATGTTAAAGGTTCTAGTGGAAAAAGAGAACAATGTGGATAAATAGATGAAGAAACTCATCACAGAAATGAATAAAAATAGGAAAGACCCCATAAGTAGTGGAGTGTGGAAGTGTAAATTCCTGAAGGGGAATGTTTCTGGCAGGGGACCCAGTCAGAGTCTCATTAAAGTATAAGCTACAGCTGCTGTCTGACCCTATCTCTGCAGGGACAATTGACCTGATCTTCAGAAAGCAGGGCTGCTCTTAGACAGTACAGGTAAGGAAGAATATATTTGGGGCGTGGGCACTTCTAACTAGTCCTTTGCTTCATATTGACAATAAACAGACAAGTACAACAGCTCTGGATGAGGAAAGGTTGATGTCCAAGGACTCAGACCTTAAGGATAAGGGTCTGAGTCAAGTGACTAAGTTCACTGAGACCAGCAGAGCTGCCAGCTGATGTGAGGGGATTTAGAGTGGGTAATAGAGGAAGATTATAATAAATAACAGTTGCAACCTGAGACCAGCTTTAGTGGTGAGGGCTTCTTCTCCCAAGTTCCCCTCAGGAAAAAAGGGTATTCAAAATCCTAGAGGACCGCAGCATGGGTGGTAGGGATAATAGTAGATACTGTATTGTGCTACCCAGGACCCTTTTGGAACAAAGGATTTAGATTCTTCAGCTGCTGGGAGTGCTGCTGGCAGAAAGGTCTGAAGAAAGCTACTTCACCGAAGGTGATATCTCCCTTCTAGGGTGGTACACATCCACTGAATGATCAAAGTGTAGGCATAAAGGCTTAACTCCTCTACCCCAATTCAGGAAGATACTGAAGGATCATCCCAGCTGAAGCCTTCATTTAGACTGCATCGCCACTCATCTTCTCCTTCTCTCATACTGCTTCCTTCTCTTCTCTTTCACAGGTGCCAGTCATAAGAGCATGCCCCGGAAACCTTTTAAATTCTAATCCCTATCTCAGAGTCTGCTTTCTTGGGGACCCAGTTTGGCTAGAGGGTACCTCAAAAAGGAATGATATCTGGAAAAGACTGGCTTTACAAATAAAGTAATAATTAAAAATAATTTAAAAATTAAAAAGAGGGGTGCCTGGGTAGCTCAGCCGGTTAAACATCTGCTTTAAGCTCAGGTCATTATTCCAGGGTCTTGGGATAGAGCCCCACTTTGGGCTCTCTGCTCAGTGGGGACTCTGCTTCTCCCTCTCTCTCTGCCCCTTTCCCCGCTCATGCTCTCTCTCTTGCTCACTCTCTCTCAAATAAATAAATAAAATCTTTAAAATATTTTAAAAAAAGAATCAAAAAAGGAAGGAAATTGGTACACTATCACTTGTGCTTCAGGCCTAGAAACAATCCATTCTGGATTGCAGCAAGAATAGAGAAGCCCTAAAGTAAAAGCAGATGCAATTAAACGAAGAAAAAAGAAAGTTTGAACTAAAAGACTGAACAAATTATTTAAAGCAAAAAAACAAACAAAAAGCAAAACACACAAGAAGACAGAAAACATAGCTGCACAAGAAGAGAAATGAAATGCTCACTGACTACAGTGACTAAATTTACATAAAGCTAATTTGTATACTAATTTTCAACTGTTAAAATGCATCTCTTTGCAAAGGACAGAAGACAGAGATGGTTTCAGAAGAGTATTTGGCTGCTATTAACCTTAAGAAAGCAAAAACATGGGGCGCCTGTGTGGCTCAGTCGTTAATCGTCTGCCTTGGGCTCAGGTCATGATCTCAGGGTCCTAGGATCAAGCCCCGCATCGGGCTCTCTGCTCAGTGGAAAGCCTGCTTCTCCCTCTCCCACTCCCCCTGCTTGTGTTCCCTCTCTCATTGTGTCTCTTTCTGTCAAATAGATAAATAAAATCTTTATTAAAATAAAGAAAGTAAAAATGTACCTATAGATAGTAGAAGTTATAAGTCAGAGAGGAGGGTGAGTTGAAGGAAGGAAGGGAATATCATTTTAGTGAGGAAAATCAAAAAATAACATCACTAGTTGAAGAAACAAGAAATGCAAGTTTGGTGTTGGGGCTGAAAAAATATGGATATTAGTTTCTGGGATGGATATAAATTTTTGGTAGATGAAAGGCAGGTGTCATCTACAAAATGAAAAATAAGGATACAATGTATGTATTTTATTAAGGGATACATGTCAGAAAAAATATCACACACAAGTATAAGACAGTGTTTTCTTTTGGGAAATGGAATTGGGAGTGAGAAGGAAGTATGTCTGGGTAGTTATGATGTTGGATATATAGTAAGTAGACAACAATACAACCTTTTTTTTTTTGAAGAATTAGGATATTTAGTTTGACAAGTTGGAGTGTGGAATGTGAGACAACTTTAGCTTAAAATACAGAAATCTTTTCTAATGAACAACATTAGAATAAACCACCTTCTAGAGGAGTGAATTTTCAATAAGATAATTGAGGGATGTTTCACACATGTAAGAGACATTCCAATTTCACATTCTATGGTTTGATGTGCTTTTAGCAGAAAGATGTTCAAAGAACCACTACTAGATACTAAAATTATTTTTAATATAATATTTAACTGCATTTTTGTAATGAGAAATCCTACAATTCTACTTTTCCTTCTCCATGTACATCTTACATTAAAATGACTTCAACTTTTAGAAATAAAACAACAAATTTAACTGAACTCAAGGCAAAATAAAGCCTTATATTAAGTTTCCATGGAAGATAATTTTGCAGGAAACCTCTTAGAGAAATCAAAGGAAAAAGAAGCTAGAAGTACATAAACAAGTTATGTAGGAGAAATTGGTTCTGTGAGGATAGATCTATTTGGTTTAGTTTTCTCTGGGTAATATAAAATATACAATGTATTTTATGAGGATTTTCTTATTGTCCATACTCAGTTTGAATTCATACCTCAGAGAAAAAGATAATGTTGATTCTTACAGGTTATCCTAAACTTTCTTTTTTAACACTTTTCACAAAATTGAAACATTAGTACTAAACAGCCCTGTCTATGCTTGAGGGAGTAGTCACAACACAGCTGAGTGACCCATCCCTGCCCCTGATGTCTGACAACACCTAGAAGGTGACCTAGCTCTCTAGAAGGAATAGCACAGGCACCAGGGAGCTCTTTTCCTTCTTGGACCACTATAATTGTTGAAACATGCTTCCCCATATAGAGCCTAACGTCTAGACCCTATAAATCAAGACTATGAATTTTCTTTCAAATATTATGGGGTTTTTTTGTACTATGAACTTATTATATAGTTGGATTAAGTGAGAGCTTCCAGATCTAAGACACCAACAACTGACTATATTATATTGTAATATAGCTTAGTATAGTATGGCATGTTACATTATCTTATATGAATATATAAATATAAAGATACACAATATAAAATGGAATACATTCTCATTCAGCATCTACCCACACCATCATAAGGGCACATCTTCCTTTTAAGTGGCAGAAACTTCCACTGATACATTCATTATTCAGAATTATTTTGGGTTCCTGTTATTAATGGCTTTTAGGCTTCTGTTCATTGCCACTCTCATGAGATGAGACTGCTAGTTTTATCTCTGACTTTTACCTCTATGGTTTTATGCCTTAGTGGTAGTGTTAGTTAGTGATCAACTAACTACTAACATGTTTTCCATCTCTGTGCTTTTTCCTACTCTTCCCATTTTGTCTGAGATTTCAACTTCTATCAACCGATCCCTATTTTTCAAGATGCAACAAATACCTAACTCTTCGTACAAAACTCTGGTTAAATGTTTTTTTGCAAGGAAGCTGTTTTTGATCCACTGCAGATAATATTCAAAACTCCTTTGTGCTCTCGCTGAAGTGCACACAGATATCTAACAAGGAAGAACTTATTACTGCAGACTCCGTATGACTTCTATCCTTTCACACACCAAATCATTCTGCACAATGCCAGACCTATCTTGCCACAGTGCAATTCTGATTGTATAATTTCCCTTCATAATTCCTTTTAGGATAAAATTCAAAGGATTTAGCACATTTTGCATGGAATATAAGGTTCTTCATGATCTGATCCTGGAATATTTCTTTAGCATTAACATTAGCATTACACACTCTCTTATATTGTCCCAACAAGCCACCAAAACTGTCCACTGTCTCTCAGAGAGGCAGTGGATGATTCTTTCATATCATTCAGATCTAAGCTCAAATATCATTTCTTCAGAAAGGCATTTATCAACTCCTATATAAAATGGTTTTCCCTGCTCTGTATTCACTTAGCATTTACTGCCGTAAAGAATGGTAATGTTTGATTATTTTTCTGGCTTCTTCCATTATAAAATAAGTTTAATGGCAGTGGGGATTTTTTTCTTGTTTTCTGCTTTATTCCTAACACCTAAAATAATGTGTTTTTTTAAGTGAGCGAATAAATGTTTATTTAGTGAGTGAATGAGTATTTCTGTTTGTTACCTAGAAAACCCATTACTGTCTCAGCATCTTGCTTTTCTCCTTCTTTCCATTGAGTATCTGAAAACTGTAAAGAACTTAGTGATGATTACTCTCAAAATGTTGAATATTTTGATTCAATCAGTAGTAAACTTTAAAACAAAACTATCCACCCTAATTTCAAAAAGAAATAAAATGTCAATCCCATAAAGTAGTAATGATATAACTTCCCAATATACTTAGTGAATTTAGCTTTATGGAAAACCTGCTGCATGGTCCTTATCGTTTCTCTTTTGGCCATGAAGCTCTACACTGGGAGGCTCTAACCCAGCCCGTGTTCCTACCGCTACAAGACCTCCTTCATCACACCTTCCACAAAACCCACTTATGCTTCCCCTGCCCTTCCCAGCTTGGTGAAAGAAACTAGTCTGATAACCTAATTTGAGCAAAAATGCTGATGTCTAATAACGGCTTGATTCATCTTGTTCAGAGGTTTGTATTTGTTTTAAACAATAAGCATTAACCCAAAGAAATGAGTAAATAATACTCAAGAAATGGGTTGGAATTCTTAGTAAGGAGAGATACAATTTTTCTTTCAGCTTCTCAAATTATGCCACATAAAAGTGTTCTTTGCATAAAGATCGAGATTAACAAATTTAAGGAAAAAAGTTTACTAAAACACATTTCCTTTTAATATCTATTGATGGTCAATGTTTTCATGGCAATAAAAGATACCTAAAATTTATTGAGAACTTAACATGTATTCAACACTGTGCTTTTCTTTTTCTTTTTCTTTTTTTTTAAGATTTTATTTATTTATTTGACAGAGAGAGAGACAGCAAAAGAGGGAACAAAAGCAAAGGGAGTGGGAGAGGGAGAAGCAGGCTTCCCACTGAGCAGGGAGCCAGATGCAGGGCTTGATCCCAGGACCCTGGAATCATGACCTGAGCCGAAGGCAGACGCTTAACGAATGAGCCACCCAGGCACCCCAAAACACTGTGCTTTTCAAACATTATCTCATTTTGCCTGCATAGTGATACTGCAAAAAGTATCACTTTTATTCCAAATTTACAGGTAGAAAAATAAGTTTAAAAAGAGGTTAGGTAACATGCTTAATTTCTCACTGCTGGTCAGTGATGGGGCTGGAATTCATGTTTTGATCTTTATGATTCCAAAACCTCTAAGGTCTCTCACAAAAATAGAAAGTGTTAAAATAAGGTTGTATCTTATCTTGTATAAGATATGTATAAACCCCCACAACAGTCCTGACAGGGGGTCAAGTTCCTTCTTTGTGAACAGTGCAACACTCATGACATCATAAAGTACAACTTATATTTTTATTTAGTTCTAATTGTTACCACATCATTTTCCTTACTGGGTCAAAATCTACCACCATACATAATATACACCATTTAATCTCATTCTTGTTCTTCAATAAATAAGTAAAATCAAGGAGAGGAGTCCCAAAGTTAAATCTCCAATTTGATATTCTAGAAGTTTGTGTAAATCTTTGAATAAATATTTAAAAATCTAGATAAGTTTAAAAATTAACTCCATACATTTTTAAATCCACTGAAAGGTAACATTATTATTTTTTGTAATGAAAGGATCCTAAGGTATCAATCTTTCTGCTTTATTTTTCAACATTTTCCAAAACCTATATGTGGAAAATTGTTTTAAAATTTTGACAAGTAAAAAAGATAAAATGATGTGGCAGCTTTTATTTCAAAATACAAGGCCATTTCAGTTCCATGAGCGAATATTTTGATTTAATGTATATTTCCTACTTACCTGGGTTGTTTTAATTTCTTAAAATATGATTCAATTCTGAATGGTTAAAAGAGTCCAAATATGCTTTCTTTGCTACAGAGTTTGGCTATTCAACATTTTTCAATTAACTAACTAACATCAAATTAATCAAATGATTTGCATATCTAGTTACTGAGGGTATGCTTTCTTAAAGACAATAATATCTTGTATCTAAAATATTGCATTTTACCCTTGTTCCTCCAGCTCCTTATTTTGGTTGCATTTGAAATATGTTGTAATGTAAAATAGACCATTTACTATGGGAAGCAGACATAAGACTTTTTTTTTTAATTTTCCAGACTAAATGAAACTTTTTATTTGAATTTCATTGAGTTTTAAGAAGTATCTTAATTGTTTGGAATTTTTTTTAATTATAAAAGTTAATGAGAAAATTGGGAAATACCACTGATACAATACTAAATGAACGTTTTAACAAAATGTTAGAAATGGCTTTTTATAAAGTACATATATTCAAGTACCAGTATGTTTTTAGATCAGATAGCTGCTTCCATGTTTCTCTATTCTAAACCACTGCTTTAGATACTGAGGTGACATGGTTATGATTCCTTTTTTAGAGACATTTCTTACTAACAGCTATTTTCTTTTTCTTGTGCGTGTGTGTGTGTGTACGTGTTTAAGAGATGGAAGCTAGATGAGTATTATAATGAATTTGTTTAGAAAAAAAAGGAATTTAGAGGTTCCTTTTAATTCTTTTTAAAGCTCCTGCTGTTAGAACTGTCTCTACTGTGACTCTGTTGAAATTCAGTGCCAGTGATCAACAAAAAGGCCAATTCAGTTGCTTTGACTTGAAAACACAAAACATGTTCCCCAGACACGACCTCCTGTCATTTTTAGTAGTTCGGGACTATGTTCATATATGAGCTTTAGAGCATACATTTTTAAGATTGCAAAATTATAGTAGCATGAGATAAGATACTTCAGATTTAGATTGCAAATATGAGTTTCAAATTTATACTAACATCTGCTTCGGTTTCTGTGTACATAGTCCAGTTTATTGCTAGGAAAGTTGAGAAAAATCAAACTCTAGATTTGATTCATTACTCAAGCAATTATTAAAAAGATTATAAACTCATCACAGACATTGCTCATTTTATTGGCTTTGCATCACAGCCTAAAACGCTATTGTAAAATTCAGCAATACATGAGGTTATTGAGTAGTATAATTTTAGAGGGATCCAAAACATTTAATAGATGCAAAAATGTTCTTATGTCTTTTATGTTAACTATTCATACAAAACTATTTAGTTATATACCTGTGCTAGTAAGAAAATTTTAAAAAATAATTTGTAGAATTTTCAAATATCTCAATGAAATCCTAAATAAAATGTATGTAATACTGAAGTTGTCTATAAAAAAATGAAAGTACATAGTTAGAAAAATAATTAAACTAATGGGAACTTAACTCTGTCTTTTACTACTTGACAAATCTACAAAATTTTCATGTGTTTTTTCAGAAAACTCAATGAGAGGTAGATAGATGGATGGACAGGTAGGTAGGTAGATAGATAGACAGATAGATAGATATACCAAGAAAGGAAGATGGCAGTTGACAGAATGTTTTCATTAAATAAAATTATTTCAGAAAAAAATGCCTGAAAAAAGTTCTTATTGGGTGCCTGGGTGGCTCAGTTGGTTAAGTGACTGCCTTCGGCTCAGGTCATGATCCTGGAGTCCCAGGATCGAGTCCCGCATCGGGCTCCCTGCTCAGCAGGGAGTCTGCTTCTTCCTCTGACCCTCCCCCCTCTCATTCTCTCTCTGTCTCATTCTTTCTCTCTCAAATAAATAAATAAAATCTTAAAAAAAAAGTTCTTACTGAATGCCCCCTTCCTCATATCCATTCCCTTCATTCCTTCTATCCTCAGTGTCTCTGTCCCTTCTTTCTCCATAGGATCAGAGTGAAAAGAATCCATAAAAAAAATACATGCTACTCAGTCCTTTTCACATCCATACTCATCATTTATTTAAATACCTCTTACATTTATTCAAATCCCTAGTAATCAATTTTAACTTCAGATTATTGATTAATGAATTCATATAGCAAATACGTGTTTTTTTTTCAGATACAACTCTAAGAACTTGTAATATCTGTCAAAAAATCAAATTAAATAAAAATTCCTGCTCTTATGGGATTTATGTTCTAACAAAGGAGACAAGTAAAAAAAATAAGTAAATAAATTATATAATATGATAATGGAAAATGTTATCTGTATAAAAGTAGAAAAATTAAGGGGATCCAAAGTGAAAGAACATGAAAATTTTATTATATTTTTTATGTTCAAGATGAAAATTTTATTAATTAGAAATGTGTTCAATAGCTAATACTGACATATTCATTATAGTGACCAGAACAAAAATAACTTTAATCTTCTCATCTAACAATAAATCTAGAGGAGAGTGGCTGTTAGTATTTGTAGTCCTGCTAAATAATCCCACTGGGAACATATCCAAACCTTCCTAGTTTCAGCAAGCTGACTTTTTTTTTAAAGTTTTTATTTTTATTCCATTATAATTAACATACTATATCCTTATAGTTAACATTATATTAGTTTCAGGTATACAATATGGTGATTCAACAATTCTATACATTACTCAGTGCTCGTCATGATCAGTGTACTCTTTAATCCCTATCATCTATTTCACCACCACCCCCCCCCCAATCTTCCCTCTGGTAACCATCAGTTTGTTCTCTATGGTTTAGAGTCTGTTTCTTGGTTTATTTCTCCCTCTTTTTTTTTAACTTTGGCTTGTGTGTTTTGTTGTTTTAATTCCACATGAGTGAAACCATATGGTATTTGTCTTTCTCTGACTGACTTATTTCACTTAGCATTATACTCTCTAGCTCCTTCCATGTCCTTGCAGATGACAAGATTTCACTTTTTGTGTATATATACCACTTATTTATCCATTTATCAGTCGATGGACACTTGCATGGCCTCCATAATTTGGCTATTGTAAACAGTGCTGTTATAAACATAGGGTTGCATGTAACCTTTTGAATTAGTGTTTTCATATTTTGGATCTTAGGGTAGCTCTATTTTTAACTTTTTGAAGAACCCCCATATGGTTTTCCAGAGTGGCTACACCACTTTGCATTCCCACCAATAGCACACAAAGTTTCCTTTTTCTCCACATCCTCATCAACACTTGTGTTTTTTCTTGTGTTCTTGATTTTACCATTCTGATAGGTGTGAGGTGATATATCGTTGTAATTTTGATTTTCATTTCCCCAATGATGAGTGATGCTGAGCATCTTTTCATGTCTGTTGGTCATCTGTATGTCTTCTTTGGAAAAATGTTTATTCATGTCTTGTGCCCATTTTTGAATTGGATTATTCATCTTTTGGGTGTTGAGTTTTATAAGTTCTTTATATATTCTGGATACTAACCTTTTGTTGGATATGTCATTTGCAAATATTTTCTCCCATTCAGTCTCCCTTTTAGTTTTGTTGTTTCCTTCAGTGTGCAGAAGGTTTTTTTATTTTGATGTAGTCCTAACAGTTCAGTTTTGTTTTTATTTCCCTTGCCTCAGGAGATCTATCTAGATAAATGTTGCTACAGCCAATGTCAGAGAAATTATTGCCTGTGTTCTCTTCTAGCATTTTTATAGTTTTAGGTCTCACATTTAGGTCTTTAATCTAGTTTCAGTTTATTTTTGTGTACAGTACAAGAAAGTGGTCCAATTTCATTCTTTTGCATGAAGCTGTCCAGTTTCCCCAACACCATTTGTTGAAGAGACAGTCTTTCTCCCATTGCATATTCTTTTCTCCTTTATTGAAGCTTAATTGACCATATAATTCTAGGTTTATTTCTGGGTTTTCTATTCTGTTCTATTGATTTATGTGTCTCTTTTTGTGCCAATACCATACTATTTTGATCACTACAGCTTTGTAGTATAACTTGAAGTCTGGAATTGTGATACCTCCAGTTTATTTTTCTTTTTCAGGATTTCATTGGTTATTTGGGGCCTTTTGTTTTCCACACAAATTTTAGGATTTTTTGTTCTAATTCATGAAAAAATGCTGTTGGTATTTTATAGGGATTGCATTAAATGTGTATATTGCTTTGTGTGGCATAGACATTTTAACAATAATTTTCTTCCAATCCATGAGCATGGAATGTTTTTCCATTTCTTTGAGTCATCTTCAATTTCTTTCACCAGTGTTTTATAGTTTTCAGTGTACAGGTCTTTCCTCTTTGGTTAAGTTTATTCCTAGGTATTTTATTATTTGTGGTACAGTTGTAAATGAGATTATTTTCTTAACTTCTCTTTCCACTGCTTCATTATTAGTGTATAGGAATGCAACAGATCTCTGTACATTGATTTGTATCTTGAGATTTTACTGAATTCTTTTATCAGTTTTAGTAGTTTTTTGGCAGAGTCTTTAAGATTTTCTATATGGAGTATCATGTCATTTCCAAATAGTGAGAGCTTTACTTTTTCCTTACCAACTTGGATACTTTTTATTTCTTTTTGTTGTCTAATTGCTGTGGCCAGGATTTCCAGCACTATGTTGAATAAAAGTGGTGAGAGTGGACATCCTTGTGTTGTTCTTGACCTTAGGAGAAAACTCTGTTTTTCCCAATTTGGTATGATGTTCTTTGTGGGTTTTTCACATATGGCCTTTATAATGTTGAGGTATGTTCACTCTATACCTACTTTGTTGAGGGTTTTCTTATCATGAATGGTTGTTATACTTTGCCAAATGCTTTTTCTTCATCTATTAAAATATCATACAGTTTTTATCCTTTCTCTTGTTGATGTGATGTATCATGTTGACTGGTTTGTCAGTATCAAACCACCCTTGCATCCTGGGAATAAATCTCACTTGATCATGGTGAATGATTTTTCTTAATGTATTGTTGGATTTGGTTTGCTAGTATTTTATTGAGGATTTTTGCATCTATGTTCATCAGACATATTGGCCTGCTCTCTTTTTTTGTAGTATCTTTATCTGGTTTTGGTATAAGGGTAATGCTGGGCTCACTGAATGAATTTTAAAGTTTTCCTTCTATTTTTTTAGTGTAGCTTGAGAAGAATAGGTATTAACTATTCTTTATTTTTTATTTTTTTAAAGATTTTATTTTTTTATTTGTCAGAGAGAAAGAGTGCACACAAGCAAGGGGAGTGGCAGGCAGAGAGAGAAGCAGGCTCCCCGCTGAGCAAGGAGCCCAATGCAGGACTCGATCCCAGGACTCTGGGATCATGACCTGAGCTGAAGGCAGCTGCTTAACTGACTGAGCCACCCAGGTGCCCCTTTTTTATTTTTTAATGAGTCTTGCTAGAAGTTTATCAGTTTTCAAAGAACCAGCTCCTGGTTTCATTGATCTGTTCTTTTGTTTTTTAGTTTCTATATCATTTATTTCTGCTGTGATCTTTATTATTTCCTTCCTTCTGATGGTTTTTGGGTTTTTAGAGTTCTTTATCTAGCTCCTTAAGGTATAAGGTATAAGATTGTTTATTTGAGATTTTTCTTGTTCTTGACATAGGCCTGTATTGCTATATACTTCCCTTTTACAACCATTTTTTGCTGCATCCCAAAGATTTTGGAACATTATATCTTCATTTTCATTTATTTCCATGTAATGTTTGATTTTGACTTCTTGGTTGACCAATTCATTGTTTAGTAGCATGTTGTTTAACCTCTATGTACTTTTGTTTTTTTCAAATATTTTCTTGTGGTTGATTTCGAGTTTCATAGTGTTGTGGTCAGAAAAGATTCCTGACATGACTTTGATCTTCTTAAATTCATTAAGACTTTTTTTTTGCGGCTTAATATGTAATCTATTCTGGAGAATGTTCTATATGCACTTGAAAAGAATGTGCATTCTGCTTTTTTAGGATGGAATGTTCTGAATACTTCTGTTAAATCCATCTGGTCCAGTGTGTCATTCAAAGCCACTGTTCTCTTGTTGATTTTCTGTTTGGATCATCTGTCCCTTGATGTAAGTGGAATGTTAAAGTCCCCTACTATTATTGCATTATTATTAATTAGTTCCTTTATGTTTGTTATTAACTGTTTTATGTATTTGAGTGCTCCCATGTTGGGTGCATAAATATTTACAATTTTTATATCTTCTTGTTGGATTATCTTCTTTATTATTATATAGTGTCCTTTATCTCTTGTTACAGGCTTTGTTATAAAGTTTATTTCATATGATATAAGTATTGCTACCTGGCTAAAATTTTGATGATCAGGATGGTCTCACTGTGATTTAAGAGAATATTTTAAATATGTAAGGAAATTTATTATGCAGACATCTAAGTAAACTGCATCTGGACAAAGGAAATAGCTTTGCAATGGCTTTGAGATAGATGGAAACCTCTATAGCTTATTTATTAGTTTCTTAATGCTGCTATAACAAATTACTACAAATTTCATCTATTACAACAGAGATTTATTATCTGATACTTTTGGAGGCTATAAGTACAAGGTAAGTTTTCCTGGGTTGAAATCATTGTTTCGACAGGATTGTGTCCCTCTGATGGTTCTAGGGGAGAATCTGTTTCCATGCTTCTTCCAGCTTTTAGAGTTGCATCCCTTATATTCCTGGACTTACAGCTTCTTCCAAGTTAGCAGGGTAATGTGTTGCTTCAGTCTTCACATCAACTTATTCTCCTGTAAAATCTTCTTTTAGGAACACTTGTGATCACATTTAAGGCTCATTCAAATAATTCAGGATAAACTTTCATCTCAAGATGCTTAACTTAATTTCATCTACATAATCTATTTTGTTATATACAGTAACAGAGCTTCCAGAAATAAGACCTGGATGCGGGTCATTATTCAATCTACCAATGCAATCATGAGGATCTGGAATGCTAATGAACAACAATGATCAAAATCAACAAAAGTTGAACATGGAAAAGATTTATTCCATGATCCTAAGTAACATAGCTGACATCATTTTTATACCAAGGTTCCAAGTCAATAAAAGTTCAGATCTACTTCTAAAAGTTTCTCTCTCTCTGTATATACACACACATATATATGTATTTATATAAAGTTTTATATATGTACATTGCTAGAATAAATTTAAATTGTATGCATATATTAGAAAAGATAATAAAGCTACCAACATGTGTTAAAAATCCATAACTATGTATATATATTTCTAACCTTGAATGCCTATTATGTGTTTCTGTAAATAGGTCCTTTAATGGAAAACAAACAGAAAAGAAATAACAAGGCTTATTAATACAGGCTTTCTTGGTCTCCCCTTTTTCATTATCTAATTGTGATTTCCTACTTTGTAGTATATGATGTAGGTATTAATAAAAATTTAACTTGTGTCAAGAATTGTTAGAAGTTAAAGGTATAGCATTTCAACAGGTCTTTACACTTTTTTTCACACTAAATAGAAATATTCATATCTGTTTAATTTGCTAAAGTTCAACAAAATTTTAGAATTGAATGCTATTGATACTTCTGTTTTGACACATAGATATCATAGACATCCATGTCCACATGCCCTCAGATGATGTACACAAATACAGATTTTCCTAGTACTTTCAGGGAGAAAATTCTTTTTTATAAAGTTTTTTTTAAGATTTTACTTATTTTATTTGACACACAGGGAGAGTGAGAGAGAGCACAAGCAGGGGGAGTGGCTGGCAGAGAGGGAAGCCGGCTCCCAGATGAGCAGACAGCCTGACTTGGGACTCAATCCCAGGACCCTGGGGTCATGACCTGAGCCAAAGGCAGACACTTAACTGGCTGAGCCACCCAGGGGTCTCAGGGAGCTAATTCTTTACATTAAAATAATCACAGTGAATTGGCTCCTGGCATGGTCTTTGAACTATCCTCACACATGGTTATTGTCTCTTGCTGCTTCTGCTTTGCGCTTGCACAAGACTTTCTATAGAGAGAGGACAAGCCCTTTAGAGTACTGCCATCTCTCTTCCCATTCCAGATTACCTTTAGATTGAGAGGAATCTTTTCCTAAACCATGGCATCTTGTTGTTTCTGATTAAAAATAATTCTGAGGTCAGAAGGTTTATATCTCATTTAATATGATTATGCTTTCATTACTTGTTGTATGATATTTTATAACTTTTAGAAAGTTGTACCTGACATGAAAACAAAACAGATAGATGAACATATAATTTTATATAAAAGATAATTCTAAATATTTCTCTTTCTGGTAGCATTTATTGAGGGAATAATAAAAGAAGAAAAAAATCATGGTAAATGAGAAAGTATAGAAGTTGAACAGTAGTACAAAATATTAGGATACCCTATCAATTTTTGCATAATGAATTGAGAAACAGTATGGTTTGTCATGATAAAAGATTAATGGAAAGAAGTCACAGGGCCCAATATCAATATTATGAGAGGTTAAAGTACTGAAATAACAGAGGTGAAACTTACTACTCTCCATCTTTATGTTTCTATGGAGGTTTTCAGCTATAGGAGCTTTTAGGTGGAGAGAATACTGTTGTTATAGGACTATAATTTCAGTTTGCTTCAATAATGTGGTGTAACCTCCAAGCTGATGCAAGTCCAGCCTTATGAAGATTCTTTTCTCCGTAAATTCTTCAGTTCCTTCTTTCTTTATGGGTTGGATTTATCCTTATGCTGGCCTTCTTCAGAGTGGCAAACTACTGCAGGGGTCTACGTGTTTTATTATCCCTGTCAAGTGAGGGCAACAATGTGTCTTTTCCTCCAACCATAAAAATAAGGCCAAGTATTCACTTTGATTAAAAATCCCTGAAAAAAATCACACATTTGTTTAAACCACTGGTCTTAAAGTCTTCAGGCAAGATTATTGATTCAGATGGTAAACACACATCAGTACAGAGAAGTGAATAAGAATTCAGATTTTAGAGTCAGACTGCTTCAGACCAAACTCTGAATCTGTCTTTTAGTAGTTCTGTGACCTTATTGTAAGTTACTGTTCATATATACCAATGTCCTCATCTGTAAAATGAGGATAGTAGTAGCTACCCCAAAGATTATATTATACAAACTTTGTCATGAAAACAAATATATTATATAAAATTTTTGATGGCATATCTAGGCATCAAATCCTGAATTATTATGTATATTCTATGTTAATCTGTATACAAGAGCAGATAAATGGTAATTATGCTAATACATCTATATGTATACATAGCCATGATACATGTTATATAGTTCACATAGATGTATAATATATCTATATGTATATGTAGTCATGATTTTCTAGATTGTAGATGAGTTGACTTTTTATTGGTTAAAGAAATGCTGCTTTTTATAAACATATTTTGTTTTAGTTTCTTCCATTCAAATAAAAATGAATCAATTCTCAGGTAATCATAATTAAAGGATATGAGAGATTTGATACTATTTATGAATATTAGAGATGTGAATACATTTGAAAAAAGTATACTTTTTATTCCAAGTTCTCTGATATGTATTTTAAAATTCCAATTGTTTATTTAATTCTAACAATGTTATTTCTAGCTACAGTGGCTGAAGAATTATGTAAAATAACAATAAAGAAATATCTCTTATTGTCACATTATTGTTTTCTTTTGTATCAGTGAGTGGTAGAGCACATGACCTGTAAGATAATATCACTTGCCTCTCTCTCTAAAGTCACCTGAATTTAAGGTAAATTATCATAATCTACTGTATTTTAATGTCCCACTTGGTTTTTATTATTTTTTGTTAATCTAACTTTGTTACTGGTTAATATGGCAGGTTTAATATAGTCCATCTTTATTTTTTTAAAATAAGATTAAGGGAGTGGTAATATGAAAAAACCAATAGCTTTTTATGATCATAAAATTATTAAGGCAATTTTCAATATACAATAGGCAAAGAAAAAAATAAGTATGTGAAGCAATGATTTAATATACTTAATATAGTTTAAGAAACTCATAACATTGTTCTTATGGGTGTTATGTGTCAAGTTATTACTCAAAGGAATTTCACAGCAATGAAAAAAATAACTGTAATACTTTTTAAAAATGCAATTGAATTTGTAATACATCCTCTTTTTCTAGATTTACTTATTAAATTTAAAAATAAATTTTTAGCTCCATGCTTTATGTTTTCTGACAGAAACGTGTCCTATTAAAATTGTTAATACTTTCCACAATCCCTTTCATACCAATCTGATATCTGAAATCAAAGATTACTGACACTCAATCTTATTAGTCTAAATGAATCAACACAGTGTTATGCCTAATACATATATTTCTATAAATAAAATATGGAAATCAGTAGAAGACAAAATACTGTATTTGAATTCAGACAATGATAAATTTCTTGTATAAACCTTTACTAATCAAGAAAAAAATGGGAAAAATATTGACTTAAATTAGTTTTATTCTTTAGTTGATTTATCACTGGAAACAATTTATTTCCTTTTAATTGAATACAGTAATTTAAATCAAGTATATTGTCACAAATTCATTGACCTCTTAACTGGCAAGATAAATTTCTATAGTTAAAAACAAAATACAGTTTTTTCTTGTAAGGTTGGTTATATATTGCTCATTTATTTCAGCTATCCATCTTACAAATCCTACAGTTCCTCCTGGGTGGCAAAAGAGTGGTTGGTGCCTCTGTGTGATCCATCTACATAGAAAGTAAACACTTATTATACTCTAATAGGAGTTACAAGCATGTTTGGCTTCATCGTGATATGGTTTCTGATATATATTTCCATATTCTTAACATTCCTCCATTCTTTTTGTGCATTTTAGTTACTAATTGATTATAATGTATTTTGCATTCATTTTATTGTATTATGTTGATTTCGATAGATTTCTTTGTTTGCCTTTTGTTTTGTATCACTTTTAGCTGTACATTTTGTTGCTAGACATGAGATTTAAACTCAGGAATATGGGTGCCTGGGTGGCTCAGGTGGTCTTCCTGCAGCTCAGGTCATGATTTCCAGGTCCTGGGATCGAGCGGCACATCAGGCTCCCTGCTTAGCAGGGAGTCCACTTCTCCCTCTGCTTCTCCCTGCTGCTCGTGCTCTCTCTCTCTCTTAAATGAATAAATAAAATCTTTTAAAAAACAAACAAACTGGGGCACCTGGGTGGCTCAGTCGTTAAGCGTCTCCCTTCAGCTCAGGTCATGATCCGAGGTCCTGGGTCGAGCCCCGAAGCCTGCTTCTCCCTCTCCCATTCTCTCTGCTTGTGTTCCCTCTCTCACTGTGTCTCCCTCTCTCTCTGTCAAATAAATAAATAAAATCTTAAACAAACAAACAAACAAACAAACAAGCAAACAAAAAAACCCAGGAATAATTAGAGCATATTTCAAATAAGCCACTTTACTAAGTGTGCATTTAAAGGGAGGATTATATGAGTAACATAGTAATTGTGTTATTTAGAATATTCTAATTTTATATTAGAAGATAAAGTGGTAAGAATATAAATACTTTGTTAACTAATCCATAAAGAAACAAAGTTGTTTTTTTTCCTGCCTCTACAAAGCAAAATAGGAAATTAATCATTAATTATTTTCCAGAAACATTTGCTTTCTGCCCCAGATTTACGTCTGGATGTTTACTTGGTTTGTATCATTCTCAAGAGATATGGCTTATTAGAGCCATTCGATGGAAGTCATAGAAATCTAATGACAATTGTTTGTTTTTCCCAAAGAACTACTTCCTAATGATTATTATTCAGCCCTGAAGTATTAAAATGATATGTTCAGTTTTATATGAGAGTTTTTAAAAATTATTTCAGCTATGTTGATACCTGTTATAGAATAAATGTCAAATTTTCTGACCTATAGTAGATGTTTAGAAGCAGATCAATTGTTTTAATATAAGTGTTGCCTACTTCACTGATGCTTCACACAAGCATGAATAACAATTTGAAGCTACCAGATCAATACCATGATGTTTATTTGTACTAGTAGAAATTCAAACACAGACATTTATTTTGTTGATACTTTAAATTCAATTATCTCTAATATAATTTAGTTCATAGTAGCTGTTAATACTGAGCAGTATAAAAGGTTGTTTTTCCTTCCCCGTAGCCATGTATTGGCCCCTTCCTTGTCTTTTCATATGAAGTTCTCATTCATATGTCTCATTTATATGTCTCAGTGGCATATAAAACAAGTATTTATTTAGAAATTACTATAGCTTTGTGATACAGGGCACAAGAAATCCTTAACCAAATTCACAAATAAATGTACATTGGAATACTGGCAAAAGTCTCCAGTTCTAACTGTGCAGTTAAATAGGATTGTGATTTAACCTGACTATACTTTGTCTCTGGGGATTGGCAAACCCAAACCTCTCTATAGCTCAGTTTATTTATCTACAAATTGGGTACATTTAAAATGGAGGGACCTAAAGGAGGTACTGTATTAAAAGCAATAAAATTCATGCCCAACACAGGGCTTTCTATGCAGTTTTTTCAATCTATTACCATCAAGGGGATTACATTCTTGGGGTCAAATGGTGTGGTGAGCATTACATGGGTTTGGAATTAGGAAGAACATTTTAACTCTGCTAGTTGACTATGTATCTTTGAGCAAATTATATTTCCAACATGAGTCTGCTTATTATTTATTAAGATAAAGATCATATTTTTATATAATATTGTTGGAGGGTTAGATAAGCCATATCTTTTCATAGTAACTAGCCAGTAAGTATGATCCTACCCAGCCACTTAGTTTTAGAAAAGAATCATAAAGATTTAAATCCATTAGACTTTGTAATAAAATAGTAAAATTTGTATTACAGAAAAAGCAGATGAAATTACTAAAAAGTACATAACTCTTTTAGTTTATAAGCAAACATAGGTCATATTTTATGCCACAGAAGAAAACTGTTGTATTTGTAGAACCAATCTATGTAATTATTAATTTAAAAAAACACTTGAACTTTTATATCTCTGGAAGTGTCCAAATATTGTACCAATTTTGCTTCTCCAAGCTACAACAAAAAAATTCAACGGAATATGAACGATAAGTGAAAGCAGTCAATGATTAAAGCCAAAATATTTTAACTAACTCCAAAAGCCACTCTAAAAGAAGCCTACCTTACTGCCCTTTAAGCAACAAAACAAAAATAAGGTAGTAAGAAAGTTAAGGAGGATAATTTAGACAAGTTGTATTTTAATGCCAGGAAGCTTTATATACGACTTTCTCAAATATCAGAGCAGTTTTTAGTCAGCTCAGGCTCCCTTTCTTAATCCTTTTCTTAAAATAACTAGAGTCATATCATTAAAATGATTATAACCAGTTATGTAAGCACAGTAAGATACAAACATATAAGTACTAATGCAAAGAGACTATCAAAAATGCTTTTACCATTGCCTTCCTATCCATTTACAATAATGCATAATATAATTTCACCATGACCTTAAGGTCCTAGGATGCCCCATACTATACACCGCCCACAAAACTGTTATCTCCACAGATGTGCAAGGATTGGAAGATTTATATCAATAAAGGACAAGGTTCTTTTTTTCTGCAGTTCTCCATTTACTACCTGCCTCAACTAGCTTGCTAAAATTAAAAATACTTTTTTTCTCTTGGTCATATATTATTTAGGGCACAGTGCTATGGTAGGGAGAAACAGGAAGGACTAAGAGGAAATTTCCTCCAAGATTCTAATGTCTTTGGAAAGGTCCTGCAGGTGGAAATTGTGGATAATGTTTGAAACTGTTCATTACTCTGTTTTATTTTTCACATCACCATCCGTTTAATGAGGGTTACTTGTAATAGGAAGAACTTTCTGGAAGTCTGCTTATATTTGTACTGTGGACTATTCTAGTAGGTGTGTGGACTTTTTTCCAAATTCTTGATCATCTTAGCAACTTATGCAGCTCTTTTGAAATTTAACTACCAATGACATCTGCTAAAATTCCATTAGACACTCATGTTTACCACTTCAAAGAATGAATTTGGCATGAGCAGTAAATACCATGATTCAGAAAAGTGAGGTTGAATTTGGAGCCTTTATCATCAGAGAAGTCCTAAAAGGTTTTGGTTTTCTCTGGAGATACTTCTGGAATTTTTTTACTGAGAAAATTCTAGGTACAATTTTAAGGTATAACAGTTTTGCTAATATTTCTATGGAACTTAGTAGAAAATGTATATGTATGTGTGTGTGCACATTTACATTTATTTTAAATGAGCAGTCATACTTGCATATTCTAATACTCTAAATGACGCACTTTTAAATACATCACCAGATAAAAAATCTAATCGTGCCATAAGAAAGCCTAAAACACAGTTATGAAATAACATACTGCACACAATGAATTATACATTTAGAAAGATCTATTTACTTGAAAGTCTTTCTAAGTCAGCTTCTATTTAACAACTCTCTGAAATATTGTCATGCAGGCCCTTTGCTTAGCTGTTGTATTTTTTTCTAAGACAGATTTCACATTTTCCATGCTCTCGTTAGAAACTGTGTAAGATGAAATAGGGAATGAGCAGATAATATTTATCGAAAATGCTTACATTTGTGCAGATGGAATACCACATATGAAAGTACTTAAGTTTACCTTCAAAATAAGGAAAAATAATCATTCATACTCAGAATTGCTTTGAAGATTAAATGAAATATTGTACATAAAGGAACTGGAAGAATAACTGTCATAAAAAATGCTCAATAAAAACTAGCTATTATTATTATTATTATTAAATTCATCCAGTAGTGCCTAAAACATGTTGATGTTTAACAATAAAATGTTTTATTGTTGCTTTTAATACTGGTCATATCATTGTATTTATCTGTATGGCATTCTCCATGCTTATCTCTATGACTAATTCAGTTTCTCTACATCTATCTACACACACACACATAAAGAATGAATACCAATGGCTTAAAAAACTATTTAGAAAACTATTTTTTTAATTAGGGTCAATTGTATGTGTAAGAGCATATGCATTTGAGTGTGTTTTTGTATTTAAGTGTATGACTGTAAAACATATTTAAATAAGATATTAATAATTAGGGCGCCTGGGTGGCTCAGTTGGTTAAGCGACTGCCTTCGGCTCAGGTCATGATCCTGGAGTCCCGGGATCGAGTCCCACATCGGGCTCCCTGCCCAGCAGGGAGTCTGCTTCTCCCTCTGACCCTCTTCCCTCTCGTGTTCTCTATCTCTCATTCTCTCTCAAATAAATAAATAAAATCTTAAAAAAAAAGATATTAATAATTAGTCCAGTTAGTGGATATTACAACAGTAATCAGGATCATTTCTGGAGCACTGACTTTGAAATAGTTTGTACCTTTGTTTTACTCCTAAAAACACCAGTTACCTTCCTCCCTTTCCTCATTTTCTTCTCCTTAGCCCCACAACCACTTGTAACTTTTGTTACAAGCTGCTTTCTTAACACTTCTTGCTTATTTGTTTTCAATTTTAGGCACCATATATTGATTACTCACTAGGACAGGAAAGAACTCAGCACTCTTTCCTTCTACTTCTAGATAGTTTGGACATAGAATTCTAGACTGGAAATTATTTCTCCTTAGGAAGTTTTGACCAATAATAGTTAGTTATAATTTTTAACATGGAACAAATTAATCTTTGGTGTTATGCAATATCTTCATATTTGTATAGCTGGGCCCTCCTTAGATCTTCTTCATCAACTTGTTCTGTTCTTTCCTTCAAAAACATTTACCAACTAAATTTCTGTAGGTATCTTTGCCTTTAAAGATTGTGGTTTGTGAAAGCATCTGAATTTGGTAGAAACTAAGTGCCAGTCAAAAATCCCATTCCATTCTAGTTTCTGGTGTTTTGTATCTAATTTGTTTATTGTCCTGCCCCATCCCTGAAAATCTGCAGAAACTTCCATGTTCCTTAAAATTTTAATATTTTAGTAAGCTTCATTTACTCTTATTTTCATCCACTGTTTTGAGTACTTAGAGGTACTTGCAATTTGGAAAGTTATGTTTTTCAGTTTTTAAAAACTGTATTAAATTATTTTATTGCTCTTGTTTTTGAAATTCTGTACTTCAGATGTTGGGACCCCTAAATGAATACACTGATTTGCTTATTTTTCTTTCTTATGTTTCACCTATTTTTCCTGCTTTACTTCCTCTGAATTTTTCTTATTTACCTTCTGACACTATGTTGTGGTCCCATGCTGAGCAATATTGGAGCTGAGGCAAAGGGAAAAATCAGTAATACTGATCTTGTCTTTATTTAAAAAAATATTTTGTTCATTTTATGTTTATGTGTTCACTTTTATTTTAAAAATATTTTATTAAAATATAGGGATTTTTTTAATTGCTAAGTTGATTGGTGTACCCTTATATTTTGCACTCGAAGAGAGTATCTCATTTGATTCACCTTCGTCTCAGCCCTGCTTAATGTTCCCCGTTGTGGTAACGGTGCCTTGGGTGACTCAATTGGTTAACTGTCTGAGTTTTGATTTCAGCTCACGTCTTGATCTCAGGGTCATAAGTTCAAGTGCCACATTGGGATCTATGCTGGGTGTGGAGCCTACTCAAAAAGAAAAAAAAAATGTTCCCTGATATATATCCTTTCTTAAAGCTAAGTAAACCTAGTGCTGGTTGAAGTCTCTTGTATTTCCTATGTTTGTTTGTTAATCCAAACCAAGAACACTACAGCTAGTATTGTAGAATTGGAATTACTGAAATCAATCTTTTAAATACATGGAAACAATAATTGGAGGAAATGGAGATAACAAAGAAAATATGATATCAAAATAAACAAATAAGAATTCTGACTTAATAAGCTTAGAGATATAAGAAGATATTGTCTCCAAGAACAGGATGCTATTTTCAAAATATGAAATATCCAAAGAACAGTTCATTATTTTCAACCAATCTATTTTTTTTTTTTTTTGCCTCTATCCTACCCCATCATTTATCTCCCAAGCCAGAGATTCTTGTGCTGTAAATAACTAAGACTTCGGGGAATTGTGCAGTGTGATGTCAATTATATCATTTCTTGTCTTTTCCCACTGACAACTTAGGTTATTTTTCTCACTTGTTTGTTATTTACTGCTAGTCCAGAGACTTGGCTTACAAAGTGTTGTTGCATTGTTCTCAACCCTCAAACTCCCCTAACTTGAAAGTTTGTGTCATGAAATGAAAAATACACTTAATGTCATTTTAATGGAGTGCATGGAGAGAAAGCAGAGAAGTGGTCAGTTTACTATCTTTATCTGAAATTTGACTTTTAAAATATTGTGTTTATAAAACACTATAACTTTTATTCAGCACAAAAATAGCATGACATGAGTCATAATTTCTACAATGAGATTAAGATGTGCAAATATATTTACATTTTAGCAGAGTTTTAAGCATCTTCCTTGTACCAATACTATACTCTTTATTGAGCACACAATCTTTCAGAGAAAATAGACATAATGATGGGCATTTTCTATAGTCTGAAATGTGTTATATTGGAAAAAAAGTCTCAAGGTGCTATAGGTACAACTAGGAGAAAGTTTGACAGCTCAGTAGTTCAGGGAAAGCTCAGTCATTAAAAAATTAGAAGTACTAAAAGAATGACAGGAAATAGGAACATCTCTAGCCAAAGATAATAGTAATGCATATAAAATTCTAGAAGGATAAGAGAACATAGCAATGGTGAAGCCTCAAATAATTCATTCAGCATATTTAGAGCAAGATATGAAGGCAAGAAGGAAAGATAATTGTCAGGATACTTCCTCAAAAGGATAAGTCACCTATTCTTTTTCTAAAAAAATTTTTTTATTAACATCTAATGTATTATTTGTTTCAGGGGTACAGGTCTGTGATTCATCAGTCTTACACAATTCACAGCACTCACCATATCACATACCCTCCCCAATGTCCATCACCCAAACACCCCATCCCTCCCACCCACCTCCACTTCAGCAACCTTCAGTTTGTTTCCTGAGATTAAGAGTTTCTTATGGTTTGTCTCCCTCTCTGGTTTTGTCTTGTTTCACTTTTTCCTCTCTTCCCTTATGACGCTCTGCCTTGTTTCTCAAATTCCACATATCAGTGAGATCATATAATAATTGTCTTTCTCTGATTGACTTATTTCGCTTAGCATAATACCCTCTAGTTCCATCTAGTCATTGCAAATGGACAGATTTCATTTTTTGATGGCTGCATAATATTCCAGTGTGTGTGTGTGTGTGTGTGTGTGTGTGTGTGTGTATGTGTGTGTGTGTGTATATATATATATATATATATATATATATATATATATATATATATATCTCACATCTTTATCCATTCATATCTTGATGGACATCTAGGCTCTTTCCATAGTTTGGCATGGACATTGCTGCTATAAAGATTGGGGTGAATGTGCCCCTTCGGATCACTACATTTGTGTCTTTGGGGTAAATACCCAGTAGTGCAATTGCTGGGTCGTAGGGTAGCTCTATTTTCAACTTTCTGAGGGACCTCCATACTGTTTTCCAGAGTGGCTGCACCAGCTTGCATTCCCACCAACAGTGTAGGAGGGTTCCCCTTTCTTCACATCCTAACATCTGTCATTTCCTGACTTGTTAATTTTAGCCATTCTGACTGGTGTGAGGTGGTATCTCATTGTGGTTTTGATTTGTATTTCCCTGATGCCGAGTGATGTTAAGTCACTTATTCTTAACATTGAATTGGCAGTGTATTTACTGAATTAGAAGAACACTACATATTGACAATAGAAGTATAAACAGGCAGATATTTTTATACGCCCACTTCTCAAAGCCAACTTATACAAAACTGCCTTCCTTGAGTTGTATATAAGAAATTTTGATTGCCCTTTACATTTCTGGTAACTTTAGCAATGTTATTAAAATAAATTCCTTGTAAAGCAAAAAAAAAGAAAGAAGTATAAACAAGATTTAAATGGACCAACTTACTACTTGACCTGCTAAGCACTGTTTGATTTTCAGTTTTGTTTAGGAGAGAATAATATTTATAATATATGTAGTCTAGATGGAAGAAACTTACACAATTCATGAAGGAAACATGACAAACAAATATCAAAGAAACTCTATTTTATTTTCTGTGGAAGTGATCCTAAGATACATTACAGAGTTAGAAAAAAATACGGAGAACATGAGTTGATTCTTGCATTCTATTAAGGTACTAAGGATAGAATCTTGGCAAAGCTTCTTTAACAAACTGCTCTGACCTTTTATTCCAGTGAGCATCTCCCAGTGCTTTAAATTTATCATCATGAAAAATACAGTCAACAAAAGGAATTAGCAGCAAATAGAATTTTTAAAAAGGTCTTGGTGTTCAAAAAGTTGAAAATCATATTTACACTCAGGTACTATGTGCTTTGTCTCTGTTACTTATTGTTAGGAAAAATAAATGACTAATAGCACATATTTCCAAAGCGCTTAACTGTACATTAATTGCCATATTCCTAATGCACTGCTAAAAATGGCATTTCAAACTAATTGTTTTCTGCCAAGAAACTGTCCCTGGCATTTCTTTGTCTATGCATTCATGATTAATTAACCCTTCACTAGTCCCTTTAAAACAAGTAATATAATGGACATTTTAACATGTACTTTTAAAATGATTAAAGGGCATGGGAGTCATTCTCTAAGGTACTTATCTTATACTCAAAATAAGTATAATCCTATTAGGAGTACACATGTAAGAATAGAATCGTGAACTAAACGGTTGTTTTTCCTTCTCTGTATGTAACCATAGAAGTAAGACTATTCTCCCCAAAGAATATTTTGGCATTTATTTTAGCACGAATGGTATTTACTCAGGCTATTCTCTTCTTACCCTTCCATTATACAGGTAAACACACTCATTTACTCTTGAGAATATTTTATTTGTAGGGCAGTGACACTGAAATTGGAACCACAGTCTTTTGTTTTTTTCCCCAAGCTAGAAGGAAACACAAAGATGTATTTTTACCATTATGAATTATGATCATTTTTGTAGCTGAGAAAAATGATGGATAAAGATTAAGGTACTTGGTTAAGAATATTACGACATTGATTTTTTCATGTTCTTATCATCTTTAAAATTTTGATACCTTTGTTTTTTTTCTTTAAGTTTTGTATATCTCCACAAGGACTTTATTCACGAGTGTCAGTAATTTGTAGAACAAAGAACATTGGTACTCTAGACCTTAGCAACATTTGTGATTTGGGACTAGTTTTCAGCTTCCCACAGTATTAATTTTTCCATGTGTAAAGTGGAACATTGACCACTAATGTTCCTATTAACTTCAAATTACCATACTGGGGTTTTAATTATTTACCCAGGTCTTAAAGTCTCTCATTTAAATATTGTATGCATATCATGATTTAATTTTCATCGTGTTAAGTTTTCAAAGGCCTTTTCACATAAAACAAATGAGTGAACAGCATTTTTTATTCAATTACTAAGGGTGAGTATTAAAAATTATTGAATCACACATTGGGAAACATTTTACTAAATATACTAATTTATACTTTTATTTATTATAATACTAATTATTTCAGTTAATGCCATGATTAATTAGTATATACTTGATAGGATAAAAAATTGTAGGCAAGCAAAGTAGATATTAAGACAAAGAGTATCATCAGATATCAAGAATATTATTTCACAGTGATAAAAGGGGTCAATCCATCAAGAAGACATAACAAGTTTAGTTATATATGTACTTAAGAGCAGAGTTTAGAAATATAAGAGACAAAAATTGACAGAATTGAAGAAATGAATCTCCAATCCACACTTTGGTATGGGGAGTTTAGTACTGCTTTAGTAATTGAGAGCAAGAATACAAAAAAAAAAAAAAAAATCAATGAACTAAATTATTAACTCATTTAAACTAATTGACACATATAAAATGCTATTCCCCAAATTGTAAGATACATTATTTTTAGAGGTACACAGAGCATTCATTGTACCATAAGCTATAGGATAACTCCCAGTAAAGTTCAGACAAATAAGGTACAGTATGATATTTTGCCACAGAGTTATTTATTAAAAATTGATTTGAAAAGATAGAAATTCTCTACATAATAAGAGATTAAACATTAAATTTGTAAATAATATATGGTTCAAAGAAAGACTCAAAAATTCATCTAGAGACTATTTCAGACTGCGTGATAATGAAAACAGATCATGCCCAAAACCCGTGGAACACAGTTTAAGTGGTGCATAGAAAAAAAAGCGGTTAAATTACTCTATCGGAAAGAAGTGAAGTATAAAAAATAACGACCTAATTTTCTATGTTTAGAAGTTAGAAAATAAATCAATATAGAATCCAAAAAGAGTAGAAGCAAAGAAAATTAGAGATAGGAGCAGATACCAATAAATTTGTAAATGAAGAAAAATATTTTAAAAATCAACAAGTCAAAACCGCTTTCTTTGACAAGATTAATAAAACTGATATATCCTTAGCCAGTTTCAAGACAAAGAGGGTAAATTCAAAATACCATTATTAGAAATGAAGTGAACAATACTACAGATCCAATCCACAGTAGTTTCATAATAGTACTTTATGAATAGTTTTATGTAAACAGATGTGATGATTGAGAAACAGACAAATTTTCCAAAAGACAGGAACTGTCATAACTGACAGAGGGTAATAAAGAAAATCTGAACATCCCTTTATCCATTAAGAAAATTATATTTACAATTCAAAAGTTTTCCACAAAGAAAATTCAAGTAGCTATTCCAGTGAATCCTATCAATTATTTGAAGAAGAAATAATATACAAACTTAGAAAATCGAGGAAAAAAACACTTCCAATCTCATTTTATGTCTTTATACCAAATGAGATAAAGACCTGAAAGGAAAGAAAAATACAGCATAATATTTCTCACAAACATAAACACAAAGATCTTTAACATAATATTGGCAAAACAAATCAGGTTACATATATGATAGATGCTACATGATGACCAATTGGAATATATTCCAGCAATGCAAGTTTGGTTTGGAATTCAGAAAATGCAATTTGATAAAGATAAAATGTAGAGAGGAGAAATAAGATCATCTTAAAAGATGCAGAAAAAATATTTTAAATCTAGTACTCATTTTTAAAAACCAGAGAATAGAGTAGAACTTTCTGAATCCCATTAAGAGTATACAAGAAAATTAAAATACTTGGAGAGAAACACTGAATGTTTCTCCTAACATTGACAATATGATGACAGAATCCATTCTTGCCATGTTTTAAAAAAGATTTATTTATTTATTTGAGAGAGAGAGAGAGCACACACGCACATGATGGGGGGGGCAGGACAGAGGGAGGAGGAAAGAATTCTCAAGCCCCATTGAGCATGGAGCGTAATGTGGGGCTTGATCCCAGGACCCTGCAACAATGACTTGAGCAGAAATCAAGAGTCAGATGATTAACTGACTGAGCCACCCAGAAGTCCCAGTTCTCACCATTTCTATTCAATATTGTAATGGAAGCTCTAGCCAATGAAATTGGACAAGAGAAATAAAAATGCAAATGTTGGCAAGAAAATTTTAATATCAGATAATAGTATATATAAGAAAACCTATGGAATGTATAAAAAGATACATGGAGTACTAAATGAATTAGGAAGCCCATAGGATAAAAGGTCAGCATAAAAATTGATTTTATTTCTATATACTAAAATGGAAAATGAAAAAATTAAAATGTTAACATTAATAGCAGCATCAATAAACATCAATTAGGAATAAATCCAACAAAATATGTGGGGGATCCCTATTATGGAGACTATGAATTGCTTCAGAAAGTAATAAGGCCTAAATAAAAAGAGCTATGCCATCTTCATAAAGGGGAAGACTCAATATTTTTAGGATATTAATTCTTCTTCATTTGTTAGCTTTAGTACAAGTTCAATCAAAATATCATAAGAATATTAGCTGATTCTAAGTTGAAATGGAAAAGGATCTAGAACAGTCAAAATAATCTTGAAAAATAATACGTTTGGTAGTTACACTAACATATTTCAAAACTTGCTCTTAATCTATAATAACAGACAAATATCAACAGCATACTTCAAGTATTTAATAATACACAAATAGATGAATAGAAGAGTAAAAAGCTCTCACAAATACTTTCAATGAATTTTGGAACAAGGTCTGAGCTAAAAATGATTCTTGATCCCTACTTTTTACAATACACAAAAATTAATTAGCTGATTCATAGAATTAAATGTAAAGCTAGAGAGAGGCGGAGCAAGATGGCGGAGGAGTAGGAGACCTAGATTTCATCTGGTCTCAGGAATTCAGCTGAATAGGGATCAAACCATTCTGAACACCTACGAACTCAACAGGAGCTCGAACAGGAGAGTAGCAACAACTCTCTGAACAGAGAAGCGACCACTTACTGGAAGGTAGGGCGTGCGGAGAAGTGAATCCGAGGCGATATTCGGGAGGATAGACGGCGGGGGAGGGGCCTCCGCCGGCCGCTTCTGGCAAGTGCTAGAGCCGCGGAGCACAAAATCGGACCTTTTAGAAGTTGGCTCGGCGGAGGGACGTCGCTCCAGTGGCTAAGCGGGGGGTGGAATCCTCCCGGGACAGTGTGGTCTCAGGACCCTTGGGGTCACAGAGAGACTGGGGGTGCCTGAGTGCGCCAGAGCTCCCAGGTATCGGAGCAGGGAAGCCGGCTGCAGATACGGAGCAGAGTCGCGGGCTCTCAGCTCGGGGTTGCCATAAACTGTGATCTGCGGCCCAGTCGGGGCACGGCTCCCCCAGCAGGGACCCAACAAGCAGCAGATCCGGGGAGACTCCCCTTCCTTCCCGGGGAGGAGCGGTGCGGGAACGCACTGCAGGGATCTGCTGGGTTTGGAGACTCCGCGCGGGGTCGGGTGCCAGAGATAGCAGCGCTCGATCACGGGCCGGGTGAGCACAGAGTGCGGCCGGAGACCGGGGACACGGAAGTGACTGCTTTTCTCTGGGGGCACACTGAGGAGCGGGGCCCCAAGTTCTCGGCTCCTCCGAGTGGAGATTGGGAGGCCACCATTACTGCCCTGGTCCTCCAAAGCTGTACCGAGAGCGTGCAGGGAACAAAAGCTCCTGAGAGCAAACCGGAGCAGCTTCCTTAGCCCGGACCGACAAGGGCGGGGCAATTCCGCCTCTGGCAAAGACATTTGGAAACCACAGCAACAGGCCCCTCCCCCAGAAGATCAACACAAACAGCCAGCAAGCCAAGACCAAGTTGATTGATCAAGGAGAATAGGAGAACTCCAGCGCTAGGGGAATACTGCACATAGATTCATGGCTTTTTTTTTTTTTTTTTTTTTACCATGATTCATTATTTCATCAAAGTTAATTTTTGTTGACTGTTTTTTTTTTTATTTTTCTTTTTCCCTTTTTCAACCAACATCTTATAAATCCCTTTTTAAAAAAAAAAAAAAACATTTTTTATTTTTCATTTTTAGAGTCATATTTTATCCCTTCATAGTAGTTACCCTTATTTTTGGCATATATATATATAAGTTGTTCTCTCTTTAAAATTTTGAGGTACAGTTTCTTCTAACAGATCAAAATATACCCTAAATCACTAGTGTATGGCTTTGTTCTAGTCTCCTGCCTGATCACATTCTCTCCCTTTTTCCTTTTTTTTTCTTTTTCTTAAATCTTCTTTCTTTTTTCAAACAACTTATCTTACCAAGTCCTTTTATAAAATCTTTTATAATTTTCATCTTTACAGTCATCTTCCATCCCTTCATTGTATCAACCCTTATTTTGTACATATATGTCTTTCTTCCTTTAAAATTTTAGGAGGCACTTTTTTCTAACAGACCAAAATACGCCGAAAATCTAGTGTGTGGCACTGATCTATGCACTAGCCTGATCATATTTGATCATAGTCTGCCTTTTTTGTATTGTTTTGTTTTTGTTATTATCTTTTTTTTTCTTTTTCTCTTTCTTTTTTCTTTCTTTCCCTTTCTTTTCCCCTGGTTTCAGGTCTTTTCTGATTTGTATACAGTATATTTGCTGGGGACGTTGTAAACCTGTTAGCATTTTGTTCTCTCATTCATCTATTCTCCTCTGGACAAAATGACAAGACGAAAGAAATCACCTCAGCAAAAAGAACAAGAGGTAGTACCGTCAGCCAGGGACCTACTCAATACAGACATTAGTACAATGTCGGACCTAGAGTTCAGAATCATGACTTTAAAGATACTAGCTGGGCTTGAAAAAAGCGTGGAAGTTATTAGAGAAACCCTTTCTGGAGAAATAAAAGAACTAAAATCTAACCAAATCGAAATCAAAAAGGCTATTGATGAGGTGCAATCAAAAATGGGGGCACTAACTGCTAGGATAAATGAGGCAGAAGAGAGAATCAGCGATATAGAGGACCAAATGATGGAAAATAAAGAGGCTGAGAAAAAGAGAGAGAAACAACTACAGGATCACGAGGGCAGAATTCGAGAGATAAGTGATATGATAAGACGAAACAACATTAGAATAATTGGGATCCCAGAAGAAGAAGAGAGAGAGAGAGGGGCAGAAAGTATATTGGAGCAAATTATAGCAGAGAACTTCCCTAATGTGAGGAAGGAAACAGGCATTAAAATCCAGGAGGCACAGAGAACCCCTCTCAAAATCAATAATAATAGGTCAACACCCCGACATCTAATAGTAAAACTTACGAGTCTCAGAGACAAAGAGAAAATCCTGAAAGCAGCTCGGGAGAAGAGATATGTAACCTACAATGGTAGAAACATTAGATTGGCAACAGACCTATCCACAGAGACCTGGCAGGCCAGAAAGGACTGGCAAGATATCTTCAGAGCACTAAACGAGAAAAATATGCAGCCAAGAATACTATATCCAGCTAGGCTATCATTGAAAATAGAGGGAGAGATAAAAAGCTTCCAGAACAAACAAAAACTAAAGGAATTTGCAAACACGAAACTAGCCCTCCAAGAAATATTGAGAGGGGTCCTCTAAGCAAAGAGAGAACCTAAAAGCAGCAAAGAGCAGAAACGAACACAGACAACAGACAGTTAACAGTCACCTTACAGGAATACAATGGCACTAAATTCATACCTTTCAATAGTTACCCTGAATGTAAATGGGCTAAATGCCCCAATCAAAAGACACAGGCTATCAGATTGGATTAAAAAACAAGACCCATCAATATGCTGTCTGCAAGAGACTCATTTTAGACCCAAAGACACCTCCAGATTGAAAGTGAGGGGGTGGAAAACCATTTACCATGCTAATGGACACCAAAAGAAAGCCGGGGTGGCAATCCTTATATCAGACAAACTAGATTTTAAAACAAAGACTGTAATAAGAGATGAGGAAGGACACTATATCCTACTTAAAGGGTCTATCCAACAAGAAGATCTAACAATTGTAAATATCTATGCCCCGAACATGGGAGCAGCCAATTATATAAGGCAATTAATAACAAAAGCAAAGAAACACATTGACAACAATACAATAATAGTGGGGGACTTTAACACCCTTCTGACTGAAATGGACAGATCATCTAAGCAAAAGATCAACAAGGATATAAAGACTTTAAATGACACACTGGACCAAATGGACTTCACAGACATATTCAGAACATTCCATCCCAAAGCAAAGGAATACACATTCTTCTCTAGTGCCCATGGAACATTCTCCAGAATTGATCACATCCTAGGTCACAAATCAGGTCTCAATCGGTACCAAAAGATTGGGATCATTCCCTGCATATTTTCAGACCACAGTGCTTTGAAACTAGAACTCAACCACAAGAGGAAAGTCGGAAAGAACTCAAATACATGGAGGCTAAAGAGAATCCTACTAAAGAATGAATGGGTCAACCAAGAAATTAAAGAAGAATTAAAAAAATTCATGGAAACCAATGAAAATGAAAACACAACTGTTCAAAATCTTTGGGATACAACAAAGGCAGTCCTGAGAGGAAAGTATATAGCAATACAAGCCTTTCTCAAGAAACAAGAAAGGTCTCAAATACACAACCTAACCCTACACCTAAAGGAGCTGGAGAAAGAACAGCAAATAAAGCCTAAACCCAGCAGGAGTAGAGAAATCATAAAGATCAGAGCAGAAATCAATGAACTAGAAACCAAAAGAACAGTAGAACAGATCAACGAAACTAGGAGCTGGTTCTTTGAAAGAATTAACAAGATTGATAAACCCCTGGCCAGACTGATCAAAAAGAAAAGAGAAATGACCCAAATCAACAAAATCATGAATGAAAGAGGAGAGATCACAACCAACACCAAAGAAATACAAACAATTATAAGAACATATTATGAGCAACTCTATGCCAGCAAATTAGATAACCTGGAAGAAATGGGTGCATTCCTAGAGATGTATCAACTACCAAAACTGAACCAGGAACAAATAGAAAACCTGAACAGACCTAGAACCACTAAGGAAATTGAAACAGTCATCAAAAATCTCCCAAGAAACAAAAGCCCAGGGCCAGATGGCTTCCCAGGGGAATTCTATCAGACATTTCAAGAAGAATTAATACCTATTCTCCTGAAACTGTTCCAAAAAATAGAAATGGAAGGAAAACTTCCAAACTCATTTTATGAGGCCAGCATTACCTTGATCCCAAAACCAGACAAAGACCCCATCAAAAAAGAGAATTACAGACCAATATCCTTGATGAACATGGATGCAAAAATTCTTACCAAAATACTAGCCAATAGGATCCAACAGTACATTAAAAGGATTATTCACCACGACCAAGTGGGATTTATCCCTGGGCTGCAAGGCTGGTTCAACATCCGCAAATCAATCAACGTGATACAATACATTAACAAAAGAAAGAACAAGAATCATATGATCTTCTCAATAGATGCAGAAAAAGCATTTGACAAAGTACAGCATCCTTTCTTGATCAAAACTCTTCAGAGTATACGGATAGAGGGTACATACCTCAATATCATAAAAGCCATCTATGAAAAACCTACAGCGAATATCATCCTCAATGGGGAAAGGCTGAGAGCTTTTCCCCTAAGGTCAGGAACGCGGCAGGGATGTCCACTCTCACCACTGCTATTCAACATAGTATTAGAAGTCCTAGCCACAGCAATTAGACAACAAAAAGAAATCAAAGGCATCCAAATCGGCAAAGAGGAAGTCAAACTCTCACTCTTTGCAGATGATATGATACTGTATGTGGAAAACCCAAAAGACTCCACCCCAAAACTGCTAGAACTCATACAGGAATTCAGTAAAGTAGCAGGATATAAAATCAATGCACAGAAATCAGTGGCATTCCTATACACCACCAACAAGACAGAAGAGAGACAAATCAAGGAGTCGATCCCATTTACAATTGCACCCAAAACCATTAAATACCTAGGAATAAATCTAACCAAAGAGGCAAAGGATCTGTACTCAGAAAACTATAAAATACTCATGAAAGAAATTGAAGAAGACACAAAGAAATGGAAAAACGTTCCATGCTCATGGATTGGGAGAACCAACATTGTGAAGATGTCAATGCTACCTAGAGCAATCTACACATTCAATGCAATCCCCATCAATACCATCCACTTTTTTCAAAGAAATGGAACAAATAATCCTAAAATTTGTATGGAACCAGAAGAGACCCAGAATAGCCAGAGGAATACTGAAAAAGAAAAGCAAAGCTGGCGGCATCACAATTCCGGACTTCCAGCTCTATTACAAAGCTGTCATCATCAAGACAGTATGGTACTGGCACAAAAACAGACACATCGATCAATGGAACAGAATCGAGAGCCCAGAAATGGACCCTCAACTCTATGGTCAACTTATCTTTGACAAAGCAGGAAAGAATGTCCAATGGAAAAGAGACAGTCTCTTCAACAAATGGTGTTGGGAAAATTGGACAGCCACATGCAGAAGAATGAAACTGGACCATTTCCTTACATCACACACAAAAATAGACTCCAAATGGTTGAAAGACCTAAACGTGAGACAGGAGTCCATCAAAATCCTAAAGGAGAACACAGGTAGCAACCTTTTCGACTTTAGCCGCAGGAACTTCTTCCTAGAAACATCGCCAAAGGCACGGGAAGCCAGGGCAAAAATGAACTATTGGGATTTCATCAAGATAAAAAGCTTTTGCACAGCAAAAGAAACAGTCCACAAAACCAAAAGACAACCGACAGAATGGGAGAAAATATTTGCAAATGACATATCAGATAAAGGGCTAGTATCCAAAATCTATAAAGAACTTATCAAACTCAACACCCAAAGAACAAATAATCCAATCAAGAAATGGGCAGAAGACATGAACAGACATTTCTCCAAAGAAGACATCCAAATGGCCAACAGGCACATGAAAAAGTGCTCAACATCGTTCGGCATCAGGGAAATCCAAATCAAAACCTCAATGAGATACCACCTCACACCCGTCAGAATGGCTAAAATTAACAAGTCAGGGAACGACAGACGTTGGCGGGGATGTGGAGAAAGGGGAACCCTCCTACACTGTTGGTGGGAATGCAAGCTGGTGCAACCCCTCTGGAAAACAGTATGGAGGTTCCTCAAACAGTTGAAATTAGAGCTACCGTTCGATCCAGCAATTGCACTACTGGGTATTTACCCCAAAGATACAAATGTAGGGACCCGAAGGGGTACGTGTACCCCAATGTTTATAGCAGCAATGTCCACCATAGCCAAACTGTGGAAAGAGCCAAGATGCCCATCGACAGAGGAATGGATAAAGAAGATGTGGTATATATACACAATGGAATATTATGCAGCCATCAAAAGGAATGAGATCTTGCCATTTGCAACGACGTGGATGGAACTGGAGGGTGTTATGCTGAGTGAAATAAGTCAATCAGAGAAAGACATGTATCACATGACCTCACTGATATGAGGAATTCTTAATCTCAGGAAAGAAACTGAGTGTTACTGGAGTGGTTGGGGGTGGGAGGGATGGGGTGGCTGGGTGATAGACATTGGGGAGGGTATGTGCTACGGTGAGCGCTGTGAATTGTGCAAGACTGTTGAATCACAGTTCTGTACTTCTGAAACAAATAATGCAACATATTTTAAGAAAAAAGAAAAAGAAGAAGATAACAGGAGAGGAAGAAAAGGGGAGTATGTCAGAGGGGGAGACGAACCATGAGAGATGATGGACTCTGAAAAACAAACTGAGGGTTCTAGAGGGGAGGGGGGTAGGGGGATGGGTTAGCCTGGTGATGGGTATTGAGGAGGGCACGTTCTGCATGGAGCACTGGGTGTTATGAACAAACAATGAATCATGGAACACTGCACCAAAAACTAATGATGTAATATATGGTGATTAACATAACAATAAAAAAATTAAAAAAAAAAAGGCTTTTGCACAGCAAAAGAAACAGTCATCAAAACCAAAGACAACCGACAGAATGGGAGAAGATATTTACAAATGACATATCAGATAAAGGGCTCGTATCCAAAATCTATAAAGAACTTATCAAACTCAACACCCAAAGAACAAATAACCCAATCAAGAAATGGGCAGAAGACATCCAAATGGCCGACAGACACATGGAAAAGTGCTCAACATCGCTGGGCATCAGGGAAATCCAAATCAAACCTCAGTGATCTACACCTCACACCCGTTAGAATGGCTAAAATTAAGTCAGGAAACGACAGATGTTGGCGGGGATGTGAAGAAAGGGGAACCCTCTTACACTGTTGGTGGGAATGCAAGCTGGTGCAACCACTCTGGAAAACAGTATGGAGGTTCCTCAAAAAGTTGAAAATAGAGCTTCCATAAGATCCGGCAATTGCACTACTGGGTATTTACCCCAAAGATACAAATGTAGTGATCCGAAGGGGTACGTGCACCCCAATGTTTATAGCGGCAATGTCCACAATAGCCAAACTGTGGAAAGAGCCCAGATGTCCATCGACAGAGGAATGGATAAAGGAGATGTGGTATATATACACAATGGAATACTATGCAGCCATCAAAAGAATGAGATCTTGTCATTTGCAATGACATGGATGGAACTGGAGGGGGTTATGCTGAGTGGAATAAGTCAATCAGAGAAAGACATGTATCATATGACCTCACTGATATGAGGAATTCTTAATCTCAGGAAACAAACTGAGGGTTGCTGGACTGGTGGGGGGTGGGAGGGATTGGGTGGCTTGGTGATAGACATTGGGGAGGGTATGTGCTAGGGTGAGTGCTGTGAATTGTGCAAGGCTGTTGAATCACAGATCTGTACCTCTGAAACATAATGCAATATATGTTAAGAAAAAATAAAAGGTAGTAGGAGGGGAAGAAGAAGGGAGGAAATTAGAGGGGGAGAAAAACCAGGAGAGACGATGGAGTTTGAAAAACAAACTGAGTTCTAGAGGGGAGGGGAGTGGGGGAGCTGGGTTAGCCTGGTGATGGGTTTTAAAGAGGGCATGTTCTGCGTAGAGCACTTGGTGTAATGCACAAACAAATAATCGTGGAACACTATATCAAAAACTAATGATGTAATGTATGGTGATTAACATAACAATAAAAAAATTTAAAGGAAAAAAAATAAATGTAAAGCTAGAAACAAAAAGATTCTAGATGAAAATATAGGAGAACGACTTGGGAATCTTGAAATATGCCAAGATTCTTAAATAATACATAAAACACCAAACAATAACAGTTTGCATTTACTTTTCCTACTATAAATGCTTTCAGAGAATGATATTCTAAATTTACTTCTAGGCAACATGGGATCATGGTAAGATCACGACCCTGAAATAAAGGTAACCTGATTCAATTAGTTTGGTAAGTACTGGGTTAAACACCAACTGTTAGTTTAAGAATTCTTTGGACTTTTAATAGGCTAATCTGGGTGATGGACATTGGAGAGGGTATGTGCTATGGTGAGCGCTGTGAATTGTGTAAGACTGATGAATCACAGACCTGTACCCCTGAAACAAATAATACATTATATGTTAATAAAAAAATTAAAATTAAAATTAAAAAATTAAAATTAAAAAATAGGCTAATGTACTTTCTCATTCTTTAAAAAAAGGTATTTGGCATAATATTTTCCAAATTTCTTTGATAATTTCAAAGAGATTATTATCAGTTATCAAAAAATAAATGATCACAAAATTTCTATTTACATGTTTCACTGTGTATAGTATAAAGAACATGTTTCAGGAAGTTAACAGATTATAGGTATCTGGCTGTTTTGCTCATCAAAGTCTAATTAAATATTTGACCTCTTTTTTGCATTTTACAAGCCATCATCCTTATGAGTATTTCCTCAAGTGTGTCTCTCAGAGATAAGCCTTCTGTTACTAATATTTTATTTCAGGCTTCCTGCTTTATTAGTTTATCTAGTATTTGTCAAAGTCATTAGCAGTTTCTATACATATTGATAATGATTCTTCCTTTAATTTATTTTGTAAAGTGAAGCCAGACTAAGTGGAGTGCATACACTTACACACACGCAAACTACAGACATACATCTGGGGGTGCATATATGTGCATGTATATATATAGCACATACCAAAGGAAAATCCTGTAGTACCTACAACCAGATTGTTCTGTATGGACTGCCATTCAACATAACCACATTCTTATTTTCTATGCTTCTAAAAGAAGAGATTAGACATGTTCAGGGGACATAGCTACATGCCAACAGAATCCCAAATTCCTTAAACTAGTGTAAAATCTTCCACAATCTTGTTCTAATCTACCTTTAAATAAAATGTCCATTCATAACCAAACATAACCTAATACATCCACCTATATTTAGGAAGATAAGTGATAAGCAACTAATTCTTACTAATACTTTCTTCATGATTTTCCTATGGCCATTCCCTGTGTCAAGAGTTCCTCCAGCTTTCTTCAAAGCTTGTGTCAGCTCAATTTCAGCTTCTCTTTATAAATAAAGCTCTACTGTATTTTGAAAGTGTATATTGAATTTCCTTACTATATATTGATTTTTATGAAATGAGAGTTAACAATTTATAATAGTAAATCTATAGACTTTTGCAGTTTCATACATATACAGTCATCTCGATAAATGATTGTAAAAATAAGTGGGTTTTTAATAACCATAGATCTTTATTGTTTTTCTTTAAACTATTTAAAAAGATATCCACAGAATATTTCATAACTATTCTTAGACAATGCTAGTTATGTGTGTCATGGCACTTAATATTTAACAAGTTTTGGTAGGCTTTAGTTGTATAGTGAGGAAGCTAGTGAAGCCTGAAGCTTGCTGATTTCTCTATTTGTATACAATGTGTATTTGTAATTATTTTGTTAAATAAACTGGTGAGTATATCATATTTGGTACTATGTATTTGACATATGCATTACCTTTCTCTTGTTCCTGTTTATAGAATGATTTGGTTTTCGTTATCCAACCTTACTCGTTCAACAAATTATACTATTTATTATATTCCAGGCACTATGCTGAGCACTAAATATTGTGCTTAAGTTTTGTAAGAGACACAAAAATAAACAAGTAAATATTTTTCTCTCTTCTCTCTATATTTAGTTTTATTTTTTATAAAATATACATAAAATGCTTAAAAATTATGGTAAATGCCACGAAGTAAAAAGAACTCTGTAAGAGGTGATAGCTAGGTTGGATGCTTAAAAAAGACCTTTAAAAAAATGATATTTAAGCTAGTTTAGCAGAGTCTGAAAGGTGGGGAGCTATTCATGTAAAGAACAGAAGAAACTTTGTGATACAGAGAACTGTTTAAAAATATCATTACAACAAAATCCTTAAATCCTCTTTCTCTAACAAAACAGTTTTGTCTGAATTACTCTAAAAATAATATGAATTTAGTCTGTGTTTTTAAATAGTTTTCTTTAAAAAGAAATACCTCCTAGTGAAGTATATAATAAGCTTGTGTAAAGACATTGAACTTCAAAATTTAGACTTTTTTTCATCCTCAATAGAAAAAAAAATTAGAATAGAAAGAAGAGGGCAGAAATATGCCTGATTATATGTACTTTGCATATAGTATATGGGTATATATTTTAGGTTTATGAACTGTTTTTCTTTCTTTCTTTCTTTCTTTTTTAAACAGAGAAATGCTTAACAGAACATGTTGAAATCCTAAAATAATATTATTAAATAGATTTATTTCACACTCTTATTAGGAGGCCTTATAAGGTTTTAAGGTCACAGGGTAATTTAAAGATTGGGAAATGTGATGAATATCTTATTTAAATACTGTATATTATGCATAAATGATAGAATAGTTCTCACAGTAATGCCCTACTTATGCTTTAATTCATTAATAAGAAAATTCTGGTTTATGTTAAATGTTCTACATTTTCACAAGTAGGACAAATATCAAAAGACTTGTACCATATAAATGCAGCATAAAGTCATCATTTTTATCCAGTTGGAAGAGTTTTCCTTTTGCTACTTCATGAAATGATCATTTGTTTTGGATTGCAATAGAGAGTATAAGGAACAATGTTAAATTAAAAAAATAGAGAAAACATATAAGTTTATATAGTTACTTTACCCACCGTTAAGACTGCTGTCATGCATGCTAAAAACACTTTAAAAAGATTTCTTTGATTGCTTTCATTTAACTGCCTCTTTGCCATTTATTGACTTAATTTTACACAAAATGGAACACTCTTAAAACCCAAGGGAAGATATTAGGTTTTAGTTTTATATGCCACATAATGGAAATAATAAAAAAAAGCTTTTTTGCATTTGCTAAATATCCCACATCCAAAAAGATAGATCTGTACTGAAGTCTCTCAGCACAATTTTAACACATAAAAATAAGCATCTCTTGCATGTCCTTTTCAAATTTGAACTAGTGTCTGTCTCATTTTCCAAGGTATGCCATTTTCTCTCAAAATACTTATGGGGTAATAAAGTGGAATTTCCACAGCAGAAAACTATATTGTAAATGGGAAAAGAAAAATCTTTATTTTCTAAAGCTTTTTCTAAAGCTTTTTCTTTGGTGAGACCTGATTAAAATCAGATCTACGATCTGATTTTTTTTTCAGTAAAATTAATGCACTTAAATACGTATCTGTTTGTTTAAATAAATAAAGAAGCCATGGAAATGCATTAATCAAGAGTTAGGCCATTATTGGGAAACATATTTAAACTACTTAATCATCAGAATAAATGACTGTGCTAACAGAAAAGATGATTAATTTTTTGTTACAAACACTTGCATATTAATAGATAGTTAAATTTTTGTCAATCCATTTGCTGTTGAAATGTTGCAAGAGATCATCTAACATATGTTCAAATTACCAGCTTTCTAATAGATAAAAATTCAGCAGCAAAAAGCTATATGAATCAAGCGTGTACCATCCCACGGCATAGGTCTGATGACCCCTGAATGTGACCTGCTCCCAGAGGAAAGCAATTTAATGCTCCATTGCACACAGAACAGTATGTATGAATCACAAAACCTCCAGAAAAATTAGTGACAGGTACATCTGAATAGGATTCCTTCTAAGTCGCTTATCTGCAGCCAGGCAAGCTTGTTTCACCCTCACTTTCAAAGATAAAGCCACACGGCCTGTTGCCGTGGCAGATTCTCACAAAGCGAACAGCCCCCATCGTCCATTATTGAGGGAAAAAAAAAAATCTCCTTATTATTTCAGGTACTGTGTACTGTGACAGCAAATGGGATAAAGTGAAAACTATCTGCAGTGGGAAATTCATCAATCAATACCAGGCCTTATGTCTTCTCTAACTTTCCATAGGCTCGGTGCCTCTTGCTCTTTCGCTTTTATTTTTGACAGTTCTGATACCCCAGAGTTGCAGCCATGGCAAAGTTCAAGAACAAACAACAGGCTATTAAAGACAACTTATCAGAGGCCAAACAGGGAGAAAAGATGCCAACAGCTAGTAAGTAGCTGAAAGACAGATCTATGACGGAATGGGGAAAAAAGGCACAACGAGCTTTTACCTTTAGCAGACTATGCATTCCATTTGGAAACCCCAGAGAAAAACCGAGTGCCAAATATATGCTCTAAGCACATAGGGATGTTGATCATAGAAAAGATGAAAAATAAATTATGCTCAATATAACACAAAAGATATGTATTTGTAAGACCTTATTTACATATCTTATCAACCACAGATACATCAGAATAACAAAACTATACCAACTATATGCTTTAAACTGAATGTCCATGAATAGCACAAATGTATTGTCTTCTTTGATGTTAAGCATTAACTATGAAAATTCTTTTAAAGGGAACGATAAAACAGACATCACTTTTCACTTTCTGCACTTCTTATAGTCTACAATTACACTTAATCAAGACTTTCATTACATATCTTAATAAGGGCCACGTCATATCACTGAGTCAGTTATATAGCATAGAATTCAATAGCACAAATAAACAGTACTCACATTTCAGGTTCTATTGGAAGTCCTTCTCAGGCAAAATCAGGGTTGTGCTTTCTGGGTGAATCTGTGTTAAATCAAAATGACAAAAATCTTAGTTTCCCATGGCACTGCCACTTAGAATGCATACAAATAAACCCCCCCGTTAGTCAAGGAGAAAAAAAAATTGAATTAAAGAGTACTGATTTGTAAATTTGGTCTTTTCAAATGTAGATAATGTTTGCCCCTACTCTTCCCCCCATATCTTTGCAAAATTTCTACCCAATGAACTCATTACTGTAGAAATTCAACTATGCCTGTGGTCAGTGAATGAAATTCAGGTTTAGGATTAACCTTCATAAACACGCACAATGGTTGGGCACCTGAATTTGAGAGAGACAAGGATGATGCTGGAAAGAAAAAAACAAAAAAACAAAACATAGTTTAAAGAATGTACAATATGATAGACTTAGCTAACTTAACTGTTGTCCTGTATATGAGGTGATTCATAGTATTCTAAATGTATAAAAATTAAAGCAAATATACTTTGAAAACATCAATAACATATCCAGTGACACTTTGGAGAATATAAATATAGCTACTAAATTTACCTTCTTTGAAATTGCACAGGTTTAATTAAATTGGATGTATGTCCTTTACAGCCACAATAACTTAAGCAACATTAAACACTATTTAAAATATGCAAGAACTTCAGTTAGCAGGCAATAAAATTATTATTTCTGCTCTAACTAGGTACTGTGTTTATACTGAGTTATTTATTTACAATGTACTTTAATGTTACCAGTAATTTCTTAGAAGCTTCAGTAAATGGAGAACTAAAATGTTCAATAAAACATTAAACTTTATTTATGAAGTACCATATAATAATGTTAGTTTATTTTTTATGAGTTAGAAAAAACTATGAAAAGTAATTAGAACAATTAGTTTAGATATTAAAAAAGCCAAATGTCATGTGTGTATTGTTGAACACTTTATTTAAATTATATAAATACAAAGTCATGTAATAATCCTTAATCACTACATGTCAAGAGTGTTTTACTGTATAAGGGAGTGTTCAATTTTTCTGGTTAATGGCTGTGAATTGCATAAGACTGTTGAATCACAGACCTGTACCTCTGAAACAAATAATACATTATATGTTAAAAAAAAAAGATAGTAGGAAGAAAAAAAGGGGGGGAAATCGGAGGGGGAGACAGACCATGAGACTATGGACCCTGAGAAACAAACTGAGGGTTCTAGAGGGGAGGGGGGTGGGGGGATGGGTTAGCCCGGTGATGGGTATTAAAGAGGGCACGTTCTGCACGGAGCACTGGGTGTTATACGAAAACAATGAATCATGGAACACTACATCAAAAACTAACGATGTAATGTATGGTGATTAACATAACATAATAATAAAAAAATTAAAAAAATTTTCTGGTTAATTATTCATTAATTCAACAAATAGTTCTTGACTAAGATGGCCTTATAATTCATCTTAGCTAGAGTAAACTTTAGGAAGGTTTTTTTCCTCACCCTAAGCCCTTGACCTCTCTTTTCTTAGAACATTTACTTTACAACTTGCAATTGTAAATTATTTTTTCTGCTCCTTTGAGATATAAATATTCTCCTGAACTTTTGTCAGTTTTACAACCCAGATTGTCTTTCCCCAGGACTTTGGAAGCCATCCTTTTGAGATGTATGTATTCATTAGAAGATAGTGTCTCTATCTCTGAGTGTCTATGTGAGAGCAGGAGCTTAACTTCAGTAAGCAGTATTAACAAACACAGATGGCCTAATCACATTTATCAACCTTCCCCCAACATCTTGCAGTGTTTTTTCCACTAGTCATCTCAGCTCTTAAAAATCTCCCATTTTTTTATTTCAGCAGAGTTAAGTTCAATACTCCTCCCCCACCTAGGTAATAGTCTTCAATTAAGTCTTCCTTGACTATTTAATACCATCTGGTACAATTTTTCTTTCACAATCTCAAGTGTCTTTTATGGGCCAGCACACTAGTAATTCAGTGGTGGAGAGGACAGACATTGCACTTGCCTTCAGAGGACCTACAATCTAGTGGGAGACTGAGACATGTAAATTGACGTATAAAATAGAATGTGATCAATACCATGACTGCAAGAGGAGAATGGGGCACCCAAGAAAAGTGGACGAATGATGAATAGAATAATAGAATGAGTGTCTTTGAATCCATCATTTCACAGACAATGAGATATCGAGGTAAACTGGAACAGGAACAATGCTCCAGGAAGAGGGTCTGGCATGTATGAAAGCCCACAGGCAAAATAAGCACTCCATGCACAGAAAAGTCAAATCAGAATGGCTAGATTGTTTAGTGTGATGCAGGGGAATGCCAGGAAATGAGTCTGAGATGTAATAGGAGGAAGACAGGAAGAGGCATTTATGAAGTCATACAGTTGCTTATTTTCCTTTTAATCAATGTATCAGGGGAGGCGATATAAGCTAAGGTTCAACGTCAAGGTCTCTGGTACCAGATTATCAAACTTTGAAATCTGACTCTATCTCTCACAAATTGTATACTAGGCAAATAGTCCAAACTCTCTTCATCTCAGTGTCTCCATTTCATAAATAGGGATAATAAAAATACCTCGCAATGTTTTGTCAGGATTAAAAAGGAAATCTCACATAAAATAGTCAGCACAAGACTTGGTACATGGAAAATGAGCGATGATGATGATGATGATGAAAACCATGATAGAAAGCAGTCTGAGGGAGTCTGGGTGGCTCAGTTGGTTGGGCGACTGCCTTCGGCTCAGGTCATGATCCTGGAGTCCCTGGATCGAGTCCCACATCGGGCTCCTTGCTCAGCAGGGAATCTGCTTTTCCCTCTGACCCTCTTCCCTCTCATGCTCTCTATCTCTCATTCTCTCTCTCTCAAATAAATAAATAAAATATTTAAAAAACAACAACAACCACAAAAAAAGAAAGCAGTCTAAGACAATATTGATCATGAACTGCACAGCATACACCAGGCCATAAGGGTCATGGTGAAGAATCTGAATAAAAGAGAAACTACTGAAGTATTTAAACATGGACAAATATTATCAAGTGTACATTTTGGACACAGCATTCTGATTACAATTAAAAGAATGTTTTAAACGTTGCAAAGTGAATGCTGTAATCCAAGCCTGTAGAATAGATAGCAGTAGTTAAAATTTTAAGTAAATATTTGTAGAGATATTAATTAAAAGTCAATGTGTGCAAAAAAAAAAAAGTCAATGTGTGCAGAGTGGTGGGTTTTTAATAGACTGGCCTGGTAATAGCGTAAATATACTTCTGTTTATTAACTGTTGTCTGGTTATAATTATTAATAGCACAGCCATTCACTCATAAAAGCATCCTGTGTTTAGGTGATAAACTACAGAGTAGATGTCTTTGTGAGCATCAGTTAGTATATTTTACAAGGGGAGTTTTGTTTAACCAAGCAAATCAGTCGAATGGATGCTGTTTCTAATATTTAATATACCAGTAATCATAAGAGAAAGAACTACTCTTTGTTTTTGTCATATTTATTTGTCAGACACTGCTTTATGCTACTTACATACATTACCTCATTTAGTTCTAACAACCCTATGGGTGTTATTGTTATTCCCCTTTCACACATGAGAAAATTAGAGCATATAGAAATAATTGGCCCAATTTGCATAGCATGTGTAAGAGCATAGATTCAAACCAGGCAGTCTGGATCCAGAGTTTGTGCTCCGAACCCCTATGTGAAAAGTGTTGTAATAGAGAATTTGTAGAGTATCTGAAGGTCAGAGAGGGCAACTGTAAGCTAAGAGTCACACAAAGAACTTTGGGGCTCTGGGAGAAGACACTTCCTCAACAAGGCAGAAAGCACAAAGAGGGTAAAATAAAAGTAGCTTTAAAAAGGAAAGGATATTTCAGGTAGATTTTAAAGAATGAATACTTTAAAGAAGTCTACTTTAAAGAAGAATCTATAATGGCACATATTTTTTCCCTACCCAACTAGATCTGATCATTCCATCTTCCAAATGCCCTTGTCTTTATTAAACATACTTAAAAATATGTTTGTTCACCCCAAATAAATCTGTAACCAACAACATTCTGACAGATTTCTATCAAATGTAAATTAAAATCTAAAATTCAAACTCCTGCCAAAATAATTTTTTTTTGTCTTTCTCAGAAACACCAGGCAGGGCACCTGGGTGGCTCAGTCAGTTAAGAATCTGCCTTGAGCTCAGGTCATGATCCCAGGGTCCCGGGATCAAGTCCCACATAGGGCTCCCTGCTCCACAGGAAGCCTGCTTCTCCCTCTCCCACTCCCCCTGCTTGTGTTCCCTCTCTCACTGTGTCTCTTTCTGTCAAACAGATAAATAAAATCTTAAAAAAAAAAAAAAGAAACACCAGGCTTCTGCTATTTCTTTTGCTAGTATAATCTTCACTCAAATCTTACATTACCAGATCTATCTCATACATTTCTTTTTCTACTTCCTCCCCTATTTTATATTATCTTTATTTAAGAGATATATGGAGCTTTTTTTAATGGAAAATATTTATTCTTTGCTAAAGTAATTTCCCCTTATGTTGAGAGAACTCTACCTGCTGTTTCATTCCTGGCTCATTCCACTATACTCCCCACTCATTTAACAATATGTGGTGGTAAGGAGTATCTCTCCTTCCTAGCAAGTGTCACGGTTATCATTTTTCATATATTTCTGTGGCTATTGACAAAATTATTATTAATCTTAAGTCCCACAAGGGCATATGCCTTGTTAGTTTTTATATTGTGATATATCCTGAAAAAGATCAGAATATACAACCCTAACATATGGCACTTTTCAATGTGGGTTAGTTGAGCTGAAGGTAATTGAGAATCAACAGATGCAGAAAGAAGCCTTCTCACAGTTCCCCTTACATGATTAACAGCAGAAACCTCAGAGAAATGAAGACTGCCAAAAATCCCTTCTCTGGGAAGTTTTATGGTCATGAAGAAGATGGAGAGTCAGCACCAAGATGAGTCTTCACCAAAACAAACAGCAACAGCAACAAAACCACTAACTAAAATAGCCTTTGTTTCTCATTAGTTTCCCCATATTATTTACCCTCCCACAATTTACCCTCCTGGGAGCCCAAGTCCCCCTTTCCTTGTCTAGTCCATAGTTTATTGCCCTTTGTTACTATTATATAAACTTCCAAGTCTACCATGTCGTGGGGGGTCCACTTCTTTTCTGTGGAGCCTCCATGCATGTAAAATTAAAATAAAAAAACATATGCCTTTTTCCCTATCAATCTGTCTTTTGTCAGTTTAATTCATGATGATAGGGGAAAAGTTTTTGTTCTGCTCCTATCCCGAGCACCTAAACCAATGCCAGACTCAGTAAATATTTGACGAATACATGATGTGTGACTTGGCAGGAAACATGCACTTGGAGTGACTGATTCATAGGAGACAACCAATGAAAACTAGCAGTTGAAATTACCAAAGAAAGTTTGTTGCAGAGAGTGCTATGACCTGTGTTATCCTCGCGATTATTTCCAGAAGTTAGGTAAGGTCCAAATGTAAATGACATGAAATAATAATAATAATAAAGAAAAGTAAACAAACAAGCAAATAAATAATAAATAAATAAAATAGCCCAAATGAGATTGAGATAGGAAGTCTGACAGCTCTGTGGTCATCAAAGACCCAGCCTTCCTAATTTTCCTCCCTTAGCCAGTGGCTTCTACCTTCAAAGTGTCTGAAGTATTGCTACTTTAGTTCCACCCTTTATAGGTTTCAGGAAGCAAAAAATAGAAAGGGAAGAGGGCATAACATGACAAGAACAAAAACAAAACTTGGTGGGCCCCCCTAAGAACTATTCTAGACACTAACCTACAACTTCACCTTATGTCTCATTGAAAGCCCCTTCAGAACTAAAACTGAAACGTGGGTATTTAGATAAGTCTATTGTCATCTTAAACAATATGGTGATCTATTAGCAAGGTAAATGGGAAAAATAACTAATTTTTCTTTTCTCTGATGAAAACTTCCTATTTTTAACTTTTTGAGCATTTTATATCATAAAACTGTGTTTTCTCTTTACTAAACCTTGAAGGAATAAATCTTGGCAAAATAATTTCTATTACATATTTTTCCTTAAATTTACTTCTCTAAAATGATAAACGAAGGAAACCCAGGACTAAAACTGGATTCATGGCCTGAAATAGCAAGACTTGTGAAATAAATTATGGGAAGCACAGAGACAAATCTCAGGTGCATCCCAGATATACATGTGAAGATGCAAGGCTACCTTATACTCAGTCCACATTCAAATATATCCCCATCAGCAACCTGATGAGATTTCAACATCTTAACTAACTCCAGTCCCTGACCACTCTCTTCTCAACTTTTAAGATGCTTCATTCAGTCAATCCTTGACGTTAGTAACTACTGAAGTTAAGCCATGGCAACAGGACGTCATTCTTCTTTGGCTTTTGAATGTGTTTTTATGTGTTTGTGTGCTTACATAGTAGTGAATGCTTGCTGTTTTGGCTATTATTTTCACACCAAACAATGAATCCATACAGTGATGACCTGAATTGGGACCAAGGTTGGCAGCTTTACCATTTCTTCATTCTGCCTCTTTGCTAAATTTTTGTTACTTGTTTTAAGTTGAAAATAGAATTATCTGCCAGAATGAAATGAGAATTGCAGATTCTCAAATTTATCCCCCCCACACACTCTTTCCTCTCAAATATAGCCTGATATTTGAATTTCAAAGACATGCTCTTCGTCTAAACAAATGGAGTAGAAAAAGTCAAGAAAATAACCACTTAAGAAAAATATGGGTGCTCTTAATAAACTTGAGAGGAAGTTCTGCCTGAAGAATCAGGAGTGAAAAAAGTATTAAAAAAAAAAGGAACCAGGAGTGAATATAAATCAAAATGAAATTGTATTTGTGTTCTTCCTTTTAAACTAATTTTAGGGATTCTTCTTTCAAGAGAGTTTTTAAATCGATTAGGTAAGGCTTTGAAAAACTAAATAAACTACTTCTTTATTTCATGACAGTTTTGCTATTCAAAAGAAGAAAAGCTTACACATTAAAAAAAAAAACCCTGACTTCTGAAAAATAGTGCTTTTAAAATTTTTGCCAAACTTTGTTAAGCAATACGGTTAAACATAATTATATTCTCTTTTCCTTTTTTTTTTTCTTTTTGGTACTTCAGTAGAAGTATCAGACAGATTTCAATTGATTGCACCTTACACACGTTGAATGGGGACTACAGATGTGTTTAAAAATCCCTAAAATGCAAGAGAATAAGTTGAGAAAATGTTACTTCTTTTAAGTGTTAAATAGCCAGCAATCCAGTTCTTTTTTTTCTCAGTATGTGTGTCTGTGTATGGGCGATGGTGAGATAACATCTAAAGGACCAAACATAAGATTTCCCAAGAGGAGGCTGCTGCCTACTGGATTATGTGTCATCTTTAGCCAGCAAATAGCAGCATACTTCTATCTAGTTTGTGCTATTGGGACAATTATTTATAGGTGTATACATTCCTTACAGCTCATATATGTCCTATTAAAATTTCTAAGGAGAATGCTAATAAGATCATTAAAGAAATAGTCTATTATTTGTATATCATAATCTCAGGTGTTCATTTTTTATTTGAAAATTTTAACACAAAAATTCCAGACATATCAATATAATTCCCATATAATACATTCAAAACAATGCAATACACTCATTTTTTGATAAAAACATCATACCTAAAATTTCTTTTTATCCCCCAGCTTTATTAAGGTATTAGTGACAAATTAAACTAGCATATATTTAAGATCTACCATGTGATGTTTTGTTATATGTATGCATTGTGAAATGATTATCATGCTAAAGCTAATTAACATATCCACAAAATCACATACTTTTTCTTTTTGTGATGAGAACATTTAAGATCTACTTCCTTAGCAAATTTAGGTATACAATACAGTATTATTAACTATGGTCACCATGCAGTACATTAGATCTCCAGAACTTATTCATGCTGCATAACAGAAAATTTGTACCTCTTGACTAATATATCCCTATTTCCCCAACCACCAGGAACCACCAGTCTACTTTCTACTTCTATGAGTTGGACTATTTTAGATTCTACATATTAACATTTTGTAATAGACATCTTAACAGGTTTGATATGGCATTTCATTGTGGTTTTGGTTTATATTTCCCTAATGAGTAGCAGTGTTGAGCATCTTCTCATATGCCTGCCAGCCATTTGTATAGCTTCTTTGAAAAAATTTGAAATTTTAATTTTTTCTTAATGTAGGTATTTATCACTATAAACTTTCCTCTCAGAATTGCTATTGCTGCATCTATAAGTTTTGATTTATTTGCTTTTTAAAAAATGTATATATTGATTTCCTTTATAATTTTTTTCTTTGACTCATTGGTTATTCAGGAGTCTTTTGTTTAATTTCCACATATTTTTGAGTTTTTCCAATTATCCATCAATTATTGATTTCTAGTTTCATACCATTGTGATCTGAAAACATACTTGATATGTTTCCAATTTTTAAAAATTTGTTAAGATCTGTTTTGTGGCCTAGAATTATGCTCTATCTTGCAGAATGTTCCCTGTGTGCTTGAGAAGAATATGCATTCTGCTGCTGCTCTTGAATGACATGTGTATATCTCTTAGATCATTTAGTCTAGAATGTTGTTCAAATCCTCTTTCCATATTGATGTCTGTCTGGATGACCTTTCCTTTGTTAAAAGTGGAATACTGAATATTGAATTGCCTACTATTATTTTATTGCTTCTATTTCTACCTTCTGTTCTGTAAATACTTGCTTTACATATTTAGGTGTTGTGTTGTTCCATGCATATATATTTACAACTGTTATATCCACTTGGTGAATTGATGCTTTTATCATTATATAATGATCTTCTTTGTCTTCTGTGACAGTTTTGACTTAAAGTTTATTTTGTCTGATATAAATATAATCATCCCTGCTCTGTGTTGGTTACCATTTCCATGGAATATCCTTTTCCATCCCTTCACTTCCTCCCTATGTGTCCTTAAAGTGAGTCTCTTGTGGGTCAATCACTGTAGAAAAGAGTATGGAGGTTCCCCAAAAAGATAAAAATAGAAATACTATATGATACAGCAATTCTACTACTGGATATTTACCTAAAGAAAGCAAAACATTAGTTCAAAAAAAAAAAAATACATGCACCCTGATGTTTATAGCAGCATTATCTACAATAGCTAAATTATGGAAACAGCCCAAGTGTCTATCAACCGATGAATGGATAAAGAAGATTTATCTCAGATAACTGGAATAAATAAGTGATGTGGATGAAAGAAACAGCATAAGGAATATAGTTAATGGTATTATAACAGCATTATATGGTGACAGAGGGTAGCTACACTTGTGATTATTGCATGAGGTTTAGAGTTGTCAAATCGCTATGTTGTAGACCTGAAATTAATGTGACATTGTGTGTCAAATGTACTTCTATAAAAAAAATAAAAAAATAAAGTGAGTCTCTGTAACATTTGGTTGAATTTTATTTTCTATCCATTAAGCCAGTTTGTGTCTTTTGTTTGAAGAATTTAATCCATTTACATTTAATTATTGATAAGTAAGGACTTACTAGTGTCATTTGTTAGTTGTTTCATGACTACTTTGTAATTACTTTGTTCCTTTCATTATCTCTTTGTGATATAATTTGTTTTAGTTGTATGTTTTGATTTCTTCATCTTTTGTTTACTATAGATTTTTTCTTTGTGGTTACCATGAAGCTTACTTAAAACACATCTTATAAGTCTTTACTAAGTTGATAACAACTTACCTTTGATTGTATACAATTCTACACTTTAACTTCTCCTCCCACATATGTCATTGATGCTAAAATTTACATCTTTTATATATTGAGCATTCAATAACAAATTATTATAGCTACAATTATTTTTAATTATTTTGTTTCTTAACTTTTATACTTGAATTGAAAGTGGATTACATATCACCATTATGATATTAGAGTCTTCTGGATTTGACTATATTCTGACCTTTACAGTGAGTTTTCTACTTTCATATATTTAATGTTGTTGCTATATCATCCTTTCTTTCAACTTAAAGAACTCCTTTTAGCATTTCTTGTGATGTATGTCTAGTGGTAATAAACTCCCTAATCTTTTGTTTGTCAGGGAAAGTCTTGATCTTGCCTTCATTTCTAAAGGGCAGCTTACGGATATGATATTCTTGTTGACAGTTTGGGCCTTGAGCTTGATTGGCACTGGGGTCTAGCATGGCACTGGGGGCAAGCCTAGTGACTTGATCCATAGGGGTGAGCCTGGTCCTGAGTCTTTGAGGGACAGACTGGCAATGGGGTCCACTGGGTTGGACCTAGGTCATGGGTCCAATAGAGCCTGATTTAACTTAAACTAATTCTTTTCTAAGTCTGTTACATAGCTTGGATTCTTTTCACTTAAATCTTTAGAAAGTTTATTTCTTGTAGCCATGTATTTCTCTGTCTTGGATCTTACCCTAGCTTTCCTAGATTACAAAGTTAAGTAATTTCCTCAGAAAAGGGTTTATTTACAAGTGATTTTTTGCATTTTTGTTACCTAAAGCTATTCTCATGTGGTCCTGGCACTTGACTAGCTTGTCTGTGTATAGAATTTCAAAGTTTTGAAGGCATTGCCTCACTCTATGTACCCACTGTTGCAGTTATCTGTACGATTCTAATTCTTCAGTAGATGGTATTTTTTGTTTGTTTCTTTTCCTTGAAAACTTTTGGATCTTCTATTCATTCTTGGGATTCAGAGACATCACAATGATGTCTATTTATATAGGCCTTTTATCTTTCTTTTTACTTTTTGGTATTGGGCAAACCTAAAAAATCTTGGCACAACTGTCTCTCTTTAACTCAGTGAAATTAAAATTGGACTCCATTAATAAATTTTCTTTTAAATAATTAAGATCAACTCCTTGGATTTTTTTATTATATAATTCTTATTATTATATTACTCATTTAAAGAGGAATTATATGCACTGACTAAACTAAGGTATTTGTTAAAATTATTTGGTTAGAACCCAATAGCAATTTTTTGAAACTACATGTATTATTACTTGTATTTATTTCCATTATATATTATAAATATGAGGTCACCATGCCTTCAGAATCTTATGGCGAGTTAACACACAAGAGCCTGTGATATATTTTCATACATAATTGTCAGATATAGTGTATAGAAAACTGGAAAGACTCTACATGATTTTATCTTCCTGAAGAAGAGATTTATTTTACCTTTTGGTGGGACTTTAAAGTAGGGAAGATTATCTTAATTCAATAAGGGGTTCAGGTAATTTCAGTTTGGGTTTCAGTCTTTGCAAACCTCACTGTATATCTACTCAACTATCACCTTTTAATACATCTTTATAATAGAGTGAAATATTTGATATTTAATCTTCATAAAGTTATCGTGGAACTTGCATATTAATACATTTCTGGAGATAATATAAATTGATATAATCTCTCTTTAGGGAGTCTGTGATTTAGTTACTTTTGTTGTTGTTTATTTCCATGTTTCTTTGTTTTTACTTCTACTGGAGACCATCTGGATTTGTTCCTAGAGGGTCTTTTTTTTTTAATAATTTTATTTTGTTGAATACTTACGCATATTAAGAAGAATTTGGCAGCAAGGATTTCTCTGTCCAAATCAACAAATCCTTTGATTTTATGACTGTAGTTTTTGGACTTTTTCTCCAAGCCCTTACTCTAATTTCACAAACAAATAAAAGGTTGGATGCTTCTGGTGGAAAATTTTTGGTTGTTTTTGGGTAACCAACTTAACTTTTACGGTTAAGTGAAATATTCACATTCAACCAAGATGACTTCTGAAACCCTTTCCTAAGATACAGCAATAAATGGCATTTATTTCAAGTACAATACACTCACACCTAAGCAGATCTCTGGCCTGGAAGTGGTGGAGCAGGGACGGTTGAAAGGAAGGGCGCTTCTAGATATTGGAAGTTGTTTAGTTGCAAACCTAGGCCAAATTTGCCTCATATTCTTCTCTTTCTCTTGAACATGCGGTATAAGATGTTTTGTTTAACCATGATTTCTAATAATGTCTATATTCTTCCTGTTTGACAGTTTCTAACTTATCTTAATAACCAGAAAAGATGATTATGATATACATGCATTTGATCAAAAACTTCTGTGGTGCAGAAATGATGTACAGAATAATCAAGAACAATAAAGTTTTGCATAAAGTAGAACCAAAGTAGAGGAGAGATTGTTGAATACATTTCTCAATTATAAAAAATAAATGAAAATTTTAAAATTAAAATGAAATAACACATAATCCCATCATCTTAACATTATTATTGTCTGTAAGATAATTTAGAAAAGCAGTTTATGAAGAATTATCAGGAAATATAAATATATTTCATGAATCATGTGATTCATTTTTCACTCAATAATTTCATTTCTGGTAATTAATTCTGAGGAAATAAATTAATCAAAAGAAAATACAACTTTGTGCATTGAGATTTTTTTTGTTTTTTCTTGAGGGAGAGTGAGTAGTGGGGAGGGACTGAGGGAAGGGAGAGAGAGAGAGAGGCTCTTAGGCAGATCCCATGCCCAGTGCAGAGCCCAGTGCTGGGCTCAATCTTATGATGCTGAGATCATGACCTGAGCTGAAATCACGAGTCAGACATTGAACTGGCCGAGCCACCCAGGTGCTCCAAGATTTATTTTAATATTAATTTGAATGACTAATGTTTTAAACAATCTGTATATCTGGCTAGTGTAAAATTATTGCACAGCAACTTAATTAGTCCTTAAAATTAAAACTGTGATGACACTAGCTATAAGAGATAATCACTTAATGTAATATATAAAAATTATGTCAAGACCATTATAGTAAAAAGTGAAATTATTAATTTATATGGTCAAAAAATAAAAGGGGCCTGAGAAAATATGAAATAGCTGCATTAGGATAATTGGATTACTGTGATAAGCCTGTTTTTTTCACTATTATTTTTATCACTAATATGTAAAAATCATGGGAAAAATTTAAAAAGTAGAAAGTTAGAAATAAATAGGAAGTGAGTGTTTAGTTATATGGTACATGGAATAAACAGCTATGAGCACTTACTGATACTTATTTGAAATCATGCTTAGTCTACCAATTCATTACTTTTATTAAGCTTTTGTTATATGCAGCTTTGCTCTATTAAGCTTTTGTTATAACTAGACAGCTCTTAAAAATATCTCACAACTTAATTTTTAAAGGTAAATTCTATGTCTCATTCAAATTTTTATGCACTAATGTTTAAAACAATGGTTTAAACATGGAACGTTTTTGATGAATATCTGTCGAATAAATTTGAGACTAGAAAACTTTGACACCTTTTTAAAAGTTAATTTAAATTTGAGTAAATAATGAACTACATCAATCCAACAATGGCAAAAGAACACACAGTGGGAAAAAAAAATTCTCCCTTCCATTATCACCTGCCAGCCACTTTTCTCTTCCTACATATACAAATAAAAACCTATATGTATTATTTCCCTCTTTTTACACAATGAGAGCATATTATACATAATTTACTGCAGATTGGTTTTTGCCAATTAACGATATATCTTGGAAATCTTTTCGTATCAGTATACATTTGAACTTCTTCATTCTCTTTTATGATCACATAGCATTCCATTACATGGAGGCATCATACCTTGCCCTCATTGATAAATGTCTTTTTGTTTGTTTTTATTTTTTACCCAGCATTTCCCAAGGTTTTTTGTTGTATCTGTCAGTCTGCTATAAGGCACCAAAGTTAAAAGTGAACTTCCTCATTTTTTTTTTTTTTTCCAAAGCTTACTCTCACACACCACATCAATTTTTTAGGAAACCCTTCTGGTTTTACCTTAGATATATATCCAGAATTGAACTGCTTTCCACTATTTCCACTGAGCTATCTATCATCTTTCACCTGGATTAATACAATACCTCTTAAATGGTCTCCCCCTTTCAATGCTTGTCTCCTTTGCAGTGTAATCTCCAAACAATAGATAGTACTAATTATCCTTTTAAAATATAAGGTAGGACTTACAGAATTCACTAGGATAGAGTAAATACATCACTCTATCCCTCCAACTGAATAAAATTAAAATCCTAGGCAGAACACATAAACAAGTACCTTTATCCTCTGAAAAAATAAATAATAGCAAGTAGAATAAGATATCCTGAAAATCAAAACTCAAAGAAGAAGAACGTGTACAGGGATGAGTTCTCTGTTTCATTCTTTCTCCCATCTCTGGCCTAGACTATAGAGTAGGCTGAATCTTAAGACTATGTAGCAGTGCAGACAATAAAAGCTCAAAGAAAACCTCTTTTTCTGGTGCAGAAAGCTGGGAAGGAGGCCATTATGGGATGAAAAACACAGGAGGAAATCCTCATGTTTTGGATTTCCTGTTTTTATGCTCTTAGAACTGACCCAAGTCAAGTCCCAGTGATGAAGCTACATTCCTATGGAGGTGACAGTGGACAGTGCCAGCAGTGGTGGTGGCATCAGTGGACTTGCAGGCACCTAAAACGTTCAGGAAAAAAATCCTGTTCTTTTAACGGAGAAACAGGAAAGAGCTCCCTGTCATATGAAAAGTATGGGAGGAATCCCCTTTCTTTTCTCCTTTTTTTCTTGTTGTTATTTTGCCCCAAGTTGGATCCAGTTATAGAAACTGCAAAATTTGTGACACTAATACCTTGGCATAATAATCAGATTGCTAAAATTGAGGTACTCAGAGAGTATGGGGTGATCATGAAGAGAATTAACCAGGAAAAAGCAATTCTTTAATCTATACATGAACTCCATGGCTTACTCCACATTTTACATGTATTGAACCGTCCTGAATCAACACATTAAAAGTTTTGAGGACTTCCCATATAAAATAAGACTTTCCTGGTGGCAAATTAGCACATGGTTGGTTGACATGTTGGATGGACCAGAATACAACTGCTAAGGCTTTATCTACTATAATGATATTGGAATTATAGTGCATAGAGGTTGGGTCATAGCATTCAGCCTGAATCTAACCAAGTTGATTGCAAGCTAAAACAAAAACAACAAAACAAAATTTTCCAGAGGATTTTAATAGGATCCAGAGTTTCACATCATAAGATTTAAAATATCCAGAATATAATCCTTGATTAACCAAAATATGAAAGAACTAGGCATACATCAACAACTCCTAAGGAAAAAATCCACTTAGAGACAATGACTTCAGAGACAAGATAACCTGTTTTGTAACTGTCGATAAAAAGCATAAAGCAATTATTATAACTTTTTTCCATGAAAGAAAAAAGAACAAAACAAAACTCTTGAAATGATTGGAAAAGTACAAGTTCTCAAGTGAGAAATTGAAGTTATAAAGAAGACACAATTGAAAATTCTGTACCTAACAATTATCATAAATAAAAAAAATCATTGGAAATGAAATTACCTAGGGGAGAATCAGAGAATTTGAAAGTAGACTAATAAGAATTATCTAATTTAGATAACAGAGAGAATAAAGTTTGAATATATATATATATATATATATTAAAAAACCAGGACCGTGACACAATGTCACAAAGTGTCATTGGAGTCCCAGAAAGTGAGGAAAAGATTAATGAAGAAAAAAATGTTTGAAGAAATAAAAGCTGAATACTTTCCAGATTTGGTAAAGAAGATTTTATTTACAGATTTAAGAAATTTGGAAAATCCCAAGCAGAATAAACTCAAAGAAAACCACATACAGACATACTTTAATCAAACTGCTGAAAACTGAAGATAAAAATAATAACCCATAGGCAGGTAGAGAAAAATTATATATTACATAAGATGAGAAAACAGATTAATAACATTTTTAGAGTCAAAAGAAAATAATTGATAACACGTTTCTATATATAGTAAAAATATCCTTTAAGAATGAAGGCAGAATAAAGACATTCTCAGGTTAGAGAAAACCAGCAGAATATTTTGCTATTAGACTTGCTGTCAAAGAAATGTTAAAGAAAATTCTTTAAACAAAGGAAAGTGATAAAAAAAATCTAGAACTTTGAGGATGATAAACAGCAATGATAAATAAGTGGGCAAATGAAACATTATATTTTGATACTAAGTTCTTTAAAATATGTATGCATTGAAAGAAAAAAAAGGCCAGGGAGATTTTTAAAGTATGTAAATAAAATACATATTAAATGTTACATAAAGGGACCTATATGTGGCAAGTTATATACTTTGTATTTGAAGTAATAAGACCTTAACTCTATGTAGATAGTGAAAAGCTGTGTTTATATATTGTAATTCCTAGGGCAACCTCACTCGTTGAAAGCAGAAAAATAAATTAAAGTGGATTACTAAAAATATTCATATAATCTAAAAAAGGACATAAAAATGACAATAGAAGAACAAAATTGAGGAAAGAAAAAAAGCAGAGATGATATACAGAAATCTAATAATAAGATGTAGCTAAATCCAACCATACCAATAATTACATTAAATGTAAATGGCTAAACCCACCAATTAAGAAGACTTAATTCTTATTGTCAGATTTATTAAAATAAAACAAGAACAACAAAACAAGATTCAGCAAGGTACTCTTCAGGAAACACACCTGAAACATAATTATATAAAGAAGTTTTTAAAAAACATGATAGCAGCAATCAAAAGAAAGCTGAAGTAATCAAAAGAAAGCTAATATCAGATTAAGCAGATTTCAGAATTTTCCACTGACAAAAACAAATTACATAAAAACAAACAAACAAACAAAAAACAATTCTTCAAGAAAGTATAGCAACACTAAAGTAAATAAATCTAAAATAGATTGCTCTACATTCATGAAGAAAAGAAAAAAAACTGATAGAACTGAAAGAGAAATAGAAAAGTTTACAATTTTACCTGGAAACTTTAATACTCCCATGAATATAAATAAATAGAACAAATACACAGAAAATAAGCAAGTGTAACATCATCTGACCAATATAATATCATCTAACTTAAAACCACACTCAACAACTACAGAATACACATCATTCTCAAGTATACATGGAACATTTATCAAGATAGATTATACCTTGGATTAAAACAAAAAAAGCCCAAACATTAACAAATTTAGAAGAATTGAAATTATACAAAGTATGTTCTCATCTCATAGAGTTAATCTAGAAAATACATAACTGAAACATGTCTAAAATATTTAAAATTAAACTACATACTTGGAAATAACCTATAGGTCAAGAAAATGTCTCAAGATAAATTGGTGTTTTAAACTACATTAAAAGGAAAATGCAACATATCAAAATTTGTGAGATGCAGTAAAGCAGAATTTAGAGGGACGATTATAAAGTTGGATGCTTATATTAGAGAAGAAAATACATCAAATCAATAATCTAAGTTTCCACATTAAGAAACTAGAAAAAAAAAGAGAAATAAAACTCAACACAAGCAGAAAATAAAATAATAAAGGTAAATTTCAAGTTTTGATAAAGTTTCAATAAAGATAAATTTAGTAAATTGATAATCAATAAGTTTCAATAAAATAAATGGTTTTAAAACCACTGAAATTAAGAGCAGATAAACAATATACAAAATCAATGGAACCACACATGGGTTCTTTAAAAATTTTGATATTTTGATAATATGGATTAACCTTTTCCAGAGAGGGAGTGACAGAAAGAGCAAAAATTACCAATATCTGCTAAAAAACAGATCTCTCTATAGAACTCACAGCCATTAAATGTGTATATCTAATTCTGGTATCAAACCTGGCTACCAGCTGCAACTATATCAGCTCAAAAGGTTACTGCTCTAGCCCCAAGTTCCTTCTCTGCTTGTGCCTTCTGGGGATTTCCTTTTCATTACTTCTTTTGCACTCAATTATGCATTTACTATTTAGTTTATGATAGCTTATCCAATATTTTCAAGTGTTTCCGGCAACAGTGGGAAGTCCACATTAAATCAGAGCATCATGTTGCTAGGACAAGAATTACATAGGTTCTGAGACCAAGCTACTCCTTTCTCCACTCTTCTCTCTGCTACAATTAGAAGCTGATTATTTCCATGCTTCTTTGTAATTCACCTTACACAAAATAAAGTCAAGTTACATGTCATCCTTTCCAACAATGTTGCAAAATATAAAGTAGAATGTTTTATGCATTTCAGTAGTTCTATCTTCCACAATGTATTGGTTTTTTGTTTTGTTTTGTTTTGTTTTGCTGGTTTGAAGTATAAATGCAAAATGCTGTTAATTTTAATTAACTACTTCTTTTTATCTTCAATAGATTCTTTGTTAGATTCTTTCATGGTGTTTAATTAACTTTGTAAACACAGCTTTAGTACTATTTATCTGATCTCAGTTGGACTAGATTGTTAATAGATATCATTCTGGATCCTACTTCATAGCTTTTTCTTTCTTTTCTATTTTTTTTCTAGTTACCTTGTGGTTCAATTTTTTTCCTCTTTATTCCTAAAATGCAATTCTCTCTTTTTTTTGTGTGTTCCATGATTCATTGTTTGCGTATAACACCCAGTGCCCCATGCAGAACGTGCCCTCTTTAATACCCATCACCAGGCTAACGCATCCCCCCACCCGCTCCCCTCTAGAACCCTCAGTTTGTTTTTCAGGGTCCATCGTCTCTCATGGTTCATTTTTTTTTTTTTAAGTAGGTTCCATGCCCAGGGTGGAGCCTGATGCTGGGCTCGACTCACGACTCTGCGATCAAGACCTGAGCTGAGATCAAAAGTCAGATGCTTAACTGACTATGCCACTCAGGAACCCCTTTCCTTTTCTAATTTTTGAACCCTAACTCATTTTTTTTTCTGTACTATTCTTTTGTGTTTTCTAATTCTGTTTGAGAAAACAGGATTGGTGTACATAACGTACAAATAACTGCTTTATAGGAAAGCAGTAGAATTGGGGCATCAATAAGAAACTTAATTTCCTGTTCATTCAAAAATGATTATTGAGTGCCAACTTGTAACATTTACTGAGCTAGGAATGAGATTCACTTCACAGTCAAAAGTGAGGAGGTAATGACATAGTGTACTAGATGGTAGAATAAAGATACATTATGGGAAGGAAAGGCAGAATATCTCATTTAGACAGAGAATGACAGGGAAGTCTTCCACTAGGGGATGATACTGGCACTGAAACTTACAGATAAAAAGAAATTTTCAGCTTGAGGAAGCAACATGTATAAAATATCAAGGAGTGAGTAAACATGATGTGTAAGAAAAATGCAAGCATTTTGGTATAATTGAACCATATGCTGTATGTGAGAACTTGGCTAGTGATGAGTTTCAATGAGCTTCCAGATGTAAGCAGTTACTGGATCTTGAATGACTTTGTTTCTTTACTAAAGGAGTTGAATCTCCTTTGGAAAGTAATAGAGAAGTATAAATGGGTACTAAGAAAGGAAATAACCTGACTAGATTTACAGAGTTGAAAGACCACTGTGGAAGCAGCATAGAGTACTGAGGGCAAAATGTCTACGAACGACCTCTTATCACTCAATAAAGTAGCTCTACTGTACCTCAGTATTTATTTTTGTCTTGTATTGTTTTGGTTTTTATTGTTTTGGCCTATTTAATTTCCAAAATTTCTCTGAGTTAACTTGCAAGCTTAATTCTCCAGGTACATTTATTTCAATAGTATTGGCAATGCCCTATGACATGCATCATACTAAGCCTTAGAAGTACTAAGATAAACAGGGATCCTGCCTTCTCAAAGTTTACTGCTTTATCGGGGGACAGTAGAGTCATTATCAATAGCACATCAAAATGATTTCACAAAATTATGCAATATATATATATGTAGCAACTATATACATGTATGTGTATGTGTATATATATAGTTGATAGTTGACCCTTGAACAACAACCCCCACACAGTTAAAAATCTGTATAATTTTGACTCCTGGAAAACTTAACTACTGATAGCCTACCATTGACCAGAAGGCTTACTGATAACTAAGAGTTAATTAACACATATTTTGTCTGTTACGTGTATTATATGGTGTATTCTTACAATAAAGTAAGCAAGAGAAAATAAAATGTTATTAGGATAATCATAAGGAAGAGAAGATACATTACAGTACTGCAATGCATTTATCAATAGTGTAAATTTACATTTTTACAAAGCGAATCGTCTGTTAGTACCCACATCAATATTGTCTTCTGTGATACAAAACACTGTAGATGTTATATGTATTATAAACACTAGACATCAAAATGAAAGGATAATATGAAAAAAAATCCATATTTATTTACAAAATAAAAATTTTCCAATATATTTATTGAAAAAATCTGCATATAAGTGGATCTGTGCAGTTCAAACCCATGTTGTTCAAGGGTGTTCTATATGGATAGATGTTTTTTGTGATTTGTCCTGTATAACCGACCGCCTGGACCAGCACATACACAAGGAGGCTAAGAAATGTTGTTTGTGAGACTCATGCAATGTAAATAACCTTGGGAGCCTGGTGATTTAAAATATATTATCTGGCCTCCAGGTCAAACCGGTCTTCTGTTCTGGATACCAAGAGCTACAAATCTTGCCTCACAGCCCCTCCTGCTCCAGGCTGGGCTGGTTCCCCAGAATGGAATCCAGCAGGGAAGACAGACACACATAGCCTAGACTCCTTGAAAATATAAAAACATGATAACATAGAAATGCAGCTGGCTCCAAACTGCATGTAGGTAAACAAATGTTTAATTTTAAACCCTGTTTTTTACGCTATAAATATGGCCCTTATGGAGATGGTCAACTGGAAGTCTCACCTGAGGGGGAGGACACTCTGTCCAGGCCTCTCAGTCGGGACTCCAGGCTGGCTGTTTCCATGGGGCTTCCTCAGCTAATGGGGTTGGATGTAACTTTGATGCAACTTTGCCTTATTCTCATTTCTTGCCTCCTATTACCTTCATCAATGTGTAGATCCCTTTCTTCTGTTTCTGTTAGTTTCTATAATAATGATAAAGTTTTCTTCCCTTTTTGAAACCAAGACAAGGCTGTTGTGAATCTATTGTTCAGAACAAAGGGTCAACTCTATATATAACTAGAGAGACAGAGAGAGAGACAGAAGTTGGGATATTAGACCAGCTGACTCAGGAAATATTTCCTGCAGGAAAAAATTTACACTGAGACTTGCAAGATTAATAAAATTACAAAAGGTACTTACTCCCCTTCGGCTAGTATTAGTTATTGCTCCAGGTAAAGAGGACTAAATATTCCCAAAGTCTTCTTTTCTTCCTCTCCTTGACTCCCAACATTCCTAGATCTTATTAGTCACTAAGACATGCTGTCTGCAGGTGCATTGGGAAGGAAAACACTGTAACTCAGACATTTTCCTCAAATCTTGCTCTTCATCTCCTTCCCACTCTTTTAGTCCTTCACCATCTCTCACTTAAACTTTGGTAATTACCTCACTCCAGGACAATCAACCTTCCATACTGCTGCTAGAGGGATCTTTCCAAAAGATAAATTTGCACTTATGATTCCCTTGCAAAAAATAAATAAAATAAAATAAAACAAATAAATAGAACAACAAAAGCATTTGGTAGCCTTCTATTGCCATCAGGGAGAAATTCAAAACTGCACAGGTCATAGAACACCCCTCACTATGTGATGGTGATTCACCTCATTAGCTCTTCCACAGCCTTTCACCTTACTCTCAAATCCTTTCTTTATTTATCTTTTTAACAGGTCTTCATTTGTAAAGCTTCCTTCTCTATCCCAAAGGCAGAAGTAGACAGGAGTCTGAATTATAGCACTTTTCTCTTTGTATGAAATTACTTATGTGCTGTTTTCACTTCTAGACTGAATATTTAAAGGGGGGCAATGCACTTTATTCATCTTTGAATCATCAGTATTTGGCATAGTTCTTTTCTTGTCATATTGAAAGTATACAATACATTTTAAAGTGAATTAAATAGAAATAAATTAACCCAGAGTTGCGAACAAGACCTGGAAGTTAAATAATATAATAAATCATGAAAGAAATGTTATTTTTGAAAGCAGAGATGTTAAGAATGTTCATGTAGGATACCTCTGAGCTTAAATATTCAACATTTGCCTTTGGGTCCTTCAAAGTTAATCAAGATTTTTTTTCAGTCCATTAAATGATTTTTAGAAAACAAATTTAACAATATACACTGAGTAGAATAATATTTTATGTATAGTAACCATATTATTAGGCTTTTACAAAGTATCAATTTAATTCACTTGAGGGTACTGAATGTTTGCATAGCTAACCTTTTCTTTATTTGAATTCAGAATATATCAGTTTGTGTGTTTTATTATTTTTAATATGACATCAAGACACTCCAGGGGACATTTTATTATTCTATTTATTCATGCCTACGGTACATTATGAGCTGCAAACCTAAAGGCTAAGTGCTTTAACCACCCAGATCATGTATTAGTGGATCAATAAAACAGACCCTGGAGTATCTTAATCCTATAATATGTCTCTTACTTCTTATTAAAGAAAAAAAAGCAATTAATCTTGAACAAAACTAATATTTTAAAATCATATCATTCTACTGTTACATGTTTCATACAGGGTACAGATGAAAAGCAATGGCAGTCTCTTGTTAGGACATTACTAGAGAAATGATAAATTATGCTGTCCATCTACTGAAAGAATAAGAAATATTTCTGTTCTAAAAGCTTCTATGGATAGAGAGCCCAAATCTAAATGAAGTATTATATTTAAGTCTGGTAATTCCTTGTATAGTATCAATCTAAAACAAAAGAATTAGACAATGGAGTGCTGCATTTAATTATATATATCTGATAAGCACTGACTTGCTATGTATTTCTGATAATTTTGCATTCAGTTACAATAGCTTGTATCAACCACAATTTCTTATGATTGCTTTTCCCTCTGCCTTCTCTTTACTACAGAGTTTTTCTTTTGTCACTAGATTTATAATACCCAACATACCAACTTGCATATTATAGATGCTCAACAAATAGGCAGTTTAAGTGGTGGAATAGTTATATTTATAGCTAAACAACCTCAAATTCCATTTTAGAAGTTACTGAATTACAAATGAAATTAAATATATTCATATAAACACTCATATATAATACAGATAGCTAATAATCATAATAAAATTACCATAAAGTTTAAGAGAAGGCAATTATAATAATTGCATATACACACATAAATAGATAGAGATGGAGAGACAGAGATAGAAAAATTGGAGAGAAGAATATAACCCTAAAGTGTTGACACTGATATCAGGGGAAAGGAGGGAAAACTGAATGGGAAGAAATCAGAGAGAGAGACAAACCATGAGAGACTCTGAACTCTGGGAATCAAACTAAGGGTTACAGAAGGGAGAGGAATAGGGGAATGGGGTAGCTGGGTGATGGGTATTAAGGAGAGCACATGTGGTAATGAACACTGGGTGTTATACGCAACTAATGAATCGTTGAACACTACATCAAAAACTAATGATGTACTATGTGCTGGCTAAATGAACGTAATAATAATTAAAAAAAGAATTTATATAATCTGTTTCTTTGACCTGCATTTTCAGATTTTCCTACAATGGATGTATAATCCTTTTTGTTAAAAGATACAACAAAAATAATTTTCTGTTTTTAGATATGTATATGTTTAACTCAAGAAACTTCTGTCCCCCAACATTTTAAGTTGCAATGATAATAAATAATGCCAGCAGTTATTCCATGACTCAAATATAAGATTGCTTAGAATGATACATGGCAGCTACTAAACATTCAATAAATATTTACTGAGTGAATGAGGGAATAAAAAAGAACTGTTTGATTTAAGCATTCTAGGGGCTCCCTATATAAAAATATGGGCTTCATCTGGTTTTATGTATTTATGTATGTATGTATGTATGTATGTATTTTAATTTAAATTCAATTAGCCAACATATAGTACAACATCAGTTTCAGACGTAGTGTTCAAAGATTCATTGGTTATGTATAACACCCAGTGCTCACCCAGTGCTCATCACATCACATGCCCTCCTTAATGCCCATCACCCGGTTACCCCATCCACCCAACCACCTCCCCTTCAGCAACCCTCAGTTTGTTTCCCAGGGTTAAGAGTCTCTCATGGTTTGTCTCCTTCTCTGATTTCTTCCCATTCACTTTTCCTCCCTTCCCTTATGATCCTCTGCACTACTTCTTATATTTCACTGATGAGTGAAACCATATGATAATTGTCTTTCTCTGGTTGACTTATTTCACTTAGCATAATACCCTCCAGTTCTATCCATGTCGATGCAAATGGTGGGTATTCTACCTGTGAACAGCAGCTTCAGCTGGTGCCCAGAAAGTCCAGCCTGCCCTTCCTGTTAACCTGCCCTACAGATTTCAGTCTTACTTTGCCAGTCCCATGTAAATCATAGGTATTCATTCTTTCTGATAGCTGAGTAATATTCCATTGTATATATAAACCACATTTTCTTTTAAAATAGGTGAAAACTAATTAAAAATGTACTTTCAACCATCATGATTTAAAGCTTGTTCAATCCTACAGCAATTTTCAATAGTTTAATCTCTGATAACTATATCTTTTCCCATTCTGCCATTCTCTAATCCAGAACTACATTTTTTTCCAGATTTCGCATAAGGGTCCTAGTTAAACATACTTCTTTAACATCTCAAGGTAAATTCATAAACAATTGAGGGAGTCATTGCATGCAAAAAATTTGTAGGGACTCATAGTGAGTATTGTGTAGGAGGGGGATAATACAGTCAAATATTATTCTAACCTTTTACTCAATGACTTCTAAATTTGCTGGTGTCCTAGATATTATTGAATGGGCTAAAGACTAGAAATGGGTAGGTCTAATAAAATTATTTCTTACATGATTCATTTTCTTACTTTTTTGTGATAACACTGCCTAATGTGCTGTAACATTGGAATATATTAAGTCTGCTCAGCTTAATAATTTTTGATCTACATCACAATGTACATTCTTCCCTGTACAGTAAAAAACACTAAGAAATAGAGCTTCTACAGAGGTTTCACTGATATTGGAAACTACAATTGAAAAGAAATTGAAGAGATTCACCTGTTTTTTGGAATGCTTTTATATCTAGCTTCCCTTTCTCTTCGTTAAAAAGATTCACTCTCTTAATAATGCTTCACAGAGAGAATAAACCTCTGCTGTTTTGAGGCATTACTGCCTAGTAATCATTCTATATACATTGAAATACTGCTAGCATGTCAGAGACAAAGAGGAAGAAGACTTTTGGAATATTTAGTCCAATATACACTAAAATCAGGTAATAACCATGATGGCTTCATTCAAAGAAGGTAAGTTCCCTGAGGGTATGGATTTTGTGCTTTAATCAGGGCTGTCTCTTCAGTACCTGAAGTAGTAAATGGATAAAAAATCATGATGAGGCTAAACCTAAAGGTGATACTAGATACTATGCTAAGCCAATTATATGTAGTATTTTATTTAATCCTCATGAGCACAAAATAAGGTAGATCCTATCATTATTATTTTATGAAAAGGCTTAAAGGAGATCAAGTATCTTGCCCAAATTTACAACCATGTATGTGATAGAGCAAGAAATTAAATATAAATTGTGAAAATATTCTGCCTTTGAGAGGATAAGAATTACTTGTTCTCCTTTACCAATTTATACTGAAGCAAACAAAATATCTACATATTCTCATTTCCATTCTGTATCAGCATAAACAAGATGTGAGCCATGTTAACCAGATTAACATACAATTAGGCTTCCTATTTAATGTCCAGTGCTCTGGGTGGGATAGAATCTTAGCCTCTGTAAATTTACAGCTGCTACTTCCTTTTCATATGGCCTATCCTTGAAGCTTCTCATAACCCCCTCTCCTGCTCTCATGTCAGTATATGCACCTGTCAATGGCTCCACTCAGGAATCTGTTTTCTTTTAAATGGTTGATTTACAGAGTCAATTTCTACCAATTTCTGATCTGCTTAATTTCTCCTAACCCCTGTGTCTTTTGCCTAGAAATTCCCACACTAGTCTTTCCCATGCCTAGTAAGAAAAAGATATTTTGAAAACTGTGCATTACTACTTAAAATACACAATAGGTGCTCAATAAACATTTGCTGCAACAATGGATCTGGCAGAGTTGCATAATTTTTATTTGGTTACTGGCATGATGACATAAAACAAGAATGAGATGTAATAATAATAAACAAAATAATATATGCACTTCAGTTCATTTGGGCCTCTTTCATATGAAAATGTTTTCTTGTGAGTAAATCCAATTCCTTCCACCTCTTAAATTATAACTTTCAAATCTGTTTACATACTCATCTCTTATTGCAAGCTCTGTTCATGTCACACCACAATTAATGCAATAGACTTCTAACTAGTTTCTTATTTCAACTCCTCCTTTCTGTTGGGATAGCAGATTAATTTTATAAAAAGAGAATATTAGCCTGAAACTCTTGCTTAACGTCTTTCAATGACTCTTCATTTTCTTTAAGGTAAAATCTAATGGCTCATGCACAGCATGTGTGGCCTTTCATGACTGGAGCTTTCACATCTTGCCAGTCTCATCTCGCTACTCACCACTAGCCTAGTCCACTCCAGCCATAGGACATTACTGAATTTGCACCATCAACTTTATGGGATTAGGCCTGATCACCTACCTGTTACTCTTCCTGCCTGTAAGCCATGTCCTCTCTACTGACACTGGTCTCACTCAGGTTCTTTCATTCATTTGCTAAGTCTTCCACATTGTTGAAAATTAAATCCAGATGGCATCTCCTCACAGTATCATTTCCTGTCTTCCAGTTGTGGCCTAGATGTACATCTGTGTGGTGCCTCTTAATCTGGTATTAACAACACCATCACTCTTATCCATCAATACTCATTTTGGAGAATCAACTATGCACAAGGTGCTGTGTTAATTCGAGGGAGTGCAGGGGATGCAGTGGCAAACAAAACAGTGGCTAGTTAGAAGGAGTACTTCATTTGCCTACTTCTTTCAAATATGCAGGATTCCTGAAGAAATGAAACCTGCCTTTCATCCTCATGCTCCTAATTACTGGCACATAATAGATAGCACTCACTGAGAAATGAGCTTTCCTGACCCTGTGTAGGTAAGTCTCTGTTCATACTCAGGACTTCACCACGCCAGCGAAACATACTTGGTTTTGAAAGATTACCTCATGTACACATTGTAAAACAGAATTGTATGCATAGTTTTTTTGTTTCTTTTGCAATTACATTGATTTTGCTTATTTCTAAGTTTGTTCCATGTGGTGAACGAAGGCAAAAAACGATGAGAAATTGCTTAAACTCAAATCATTTAGTATTTTGGACTATTACTCTCAGTGGAAAAAGGATCGGGAAAGAACAGAGTTGATAATGATTAAAAGATCTCAGGGAACCTAAGTAAAATTTACTAAAAATGGAATGACACCATTATATATACAATCCAAGAAATTGTCTCTTTTTCTATTTGACCTTTTAACTACACAGCACAAATGTAGTCATACAATACTCAGTTTAGCTATTGTGCTTGCCTCGCTAACTAATAAAACATATCACTTTAAATAACTTTTCTCTGAGAAGTCTAAGCTACCAAATGAGTAAAATTTTAAGCAAGTTGCATGGATATAATTTGTCATTTTTATTTCTCATTTTATATAAATTGGCTTAAATATTGATACAATTTTATGAATATTACATATCTAGTGTCAATATTTCAGGCACTGTAATGAGTTTCTCTCTCTTCTAACAGACTGCAAATACAAAATGTAAATAGTTGTCTGAAATAATCCTTTTAAGTCTTGGTGAATTTCCAAATGATCTTGTGCTTATAGCAATAAAAATTTTACTGCCTACTTACTTTCTAGTGCTAATCACCCCAGAGATAATGATTATGCACTTTCTGACTTCACGATTCACACAAGTTAATGTTCAGGGCATCCACCTTTTCCTTACTATTACTGCAAACCATATGTATATCCATATGGATACACACACACTCACATGTGTGTAATATCTATACTATTATTATCCATTTGGAATTAAATATATAATATTTATAAACACATTATGTTGACTTTTCAGTTCAAGTAATTGCGGAAATATCTATGTTTACATTATTTATTTACTTATTTATTTATATTATGCATTTACAATTATTTGTTTATAAACAAATCCATGAACTACACATAAAGAACTACTGAGGAAGGAAGCACAGTAAAAATCTATTTAACGAATGTTCAATGACATTATTTATAAATGTTGTCAGTTGGTTATTTTATCTAGAATGTGCAATAAAATGGGAAAATATTAAGTTAATGGATTCAATAACAAGCCCATTATTACTGGAGCTGTAGCATAACTTCTGCAGCCCTAAAGATTATAGCTGAGCAACAGAAGGGGAAAAAATGTAGATCATCCATTACATTGAGCAGTTAATGATATTTTATTGCATTATTTATCAAATACTGTGGATGTTATTTGTAGCTGCAAGCTTGACCTTAGCTAATCAAAATTTGATGAATGTGTATATCATAAAGGCACTATTACAAAATGCCCTATTGTTTTATGAAGGAGGAACATGAACTAGTATTATGAAATTCAGTAAGAGTGTAGTTTCAAGATATTAATGCTCAGACACTTATGTGCAAGACAGAATAGATGCTTATAATTCAGACACGGCTGCTGAAATTTCTTTCTCCTTCAGTAATATAAATATTCAAGCCATCTATCTTGAATGATTCCTGCAAAGCATTTTTATAAATGCACTAGGAAGACTGTAATGATAATATGTTATTAAAATACTAGAGTTCTCATTCAATCAGGAAGAAAAAAATCAGAAGCTTTTCACAAAGCTTTATGAGTTTGTATTTAATTAGATTTGAATATATATTTTGGAAAGAAAATATAAATGTGATAAAGAAACCAATACCTACTGTATAATTTTTAATTTTATCATCCTCCTAGGAAAAGAAATGCACTATGATTTCTAAGATGAGAACAATTACTTCATTTTGTATATATTTTTGTAAAGATTTGGAATGAGAAGCTAGCTCATTAGGACTCTTTCTTTTCATATGAAAAGTAATATTGGTGGCAATGAAACAATATTTTAAAGCAAGAATATAATTTTTAAAGCAGCTCTTAGATATCAAATCATAAAAGTTACTTTACCCATGGGCTACCTAGATTTATCAGAGAAGGAGATACTAGAAAATAAATAAGAACTACCTCCCAATTAAGAGATCTTTCCATTGAACCGTGCTTCCTATCAGTGCAACTTGATGATTGATAAACTCCTTGGCTTCATTCCTAAATACAGATTTATTTTCTCCTTGCAGTATATGAAAAGTACTCATTAGTTATATGCGAACCTCATTGAAACTACTGAGTCTAAATATCAAATTATTATGTTTTACAACTTGTTATGTCTAATACCGAGGAGCTATTTTCTCCTACAACACAGCTGTCAAAATTATATATCATCTCCAAATGAATGTTTTATGTGATAAGTTGAGTTATTGTTTAACAAATGTTCACATTCTCTCTTCTATCTCCTGAGGTACAGTGTATTTCCCCAAAATGATGACTTTGGGTGTGGCCATGTGAATTGCTTTGGCCACAAGAAAAATGTGAGAGCATAAAAGTCTTAAATGTGCTTGTACAATTTGATTTGGCTTATGTCTTCCTATGATCTTCTGTGAGAGAGCATGCACTCCATTAATAGCTTTATTCAGCCTGGCTCCAGATTGAGACTCCTGAAGGTGACTTGGACACAATTGAGATCTCAAAACCGTGCTTAGTTGAGCCACAGCCTAAAGTGGAATCACTACAGTGATTCCAGCAGAATCCAGCAGTATCACTCAAGGATTTGTGAGTTTTATGTTTAGCTAGAATTTGAAAGTTTTTTTTTTTTTAAATGCAGAATTACTATAAAGCTCACAAATACACATATGACTTTATGGAGTATTATTATTAAAACTATTATATTTTTTGAAGTTAAATTTATTTTTAACAGATTAAATTCATATGTCTGAGGTCTGCTATTTCATATTTTATTATTGGGTAATGAGTCAGTAATTGTACTCTAATCTGGGCAAATATTTATGGGAAATAAAAAACAATAGCAGAAATATTTCATATAATTATATATAAAATTCATTTAACACTTCTAAATAAGATAATAATATATGTTTTTCATGTCTGCAAAGGATTATGCACTTGAGGGCATGCTTAAAATTACATGTATACAGAAATAGCAAACATTTTGGGTGCCAGGTCCTAACACAAAATTTGAATCACTGCCTAATAAAGATGTCCAAAATGAATTTGGGACCAATATCCACAACCTTTTCTTTATAAGTGTTTTTTTTATTGATAAACAGATAAATGAACCCAGTTCTGCACCTTTGAAATCTTATAAGTAACAAAAAATAGTTTTTGGACAAAAGATTAGAACATCATATGAGAAACTGAGGCTCAAGAAGACTAACATCAGACCCAGAGACACAGAACTTTCATATGATATAACCAAGACTTGATCCCAGTTCTTCAGATTCTATGACCCCCCATACTCTCCATGTTTTAACCACATGAAACTACTTTTTTTTCCTTTTATAAATAAACATCCTATTTTCCAGAAAGGATTTATTTATTTTTTTAAAGATTGTATTTATTTATTTGATAGAGGGAGAGAGAGCACAAGCAGGGGGAGGGCAGGCAGAAGGAGAGGGAAAAACAGACTCCCCACTGAGCAGGGAGCACAATGCAGGGCTCAATCAAAGGACCCTGGGATCAAGACCTGAGCCGAAGGCAGAAGCTTAACCAACTGAGACTCCCAGGCACCCCATCCAGAAAGGATTTAAAAGTTATAGAATGAGGAGATACTGAATGACTTAATTTTTTTCTTCTTTCTCATTTTATGAGATTCAAAACTGATTTTTGCTACAAAAAGTCTCTTTCAATTGTGTGACTGTCAGCAAGGGGAGTCCTCAGTTTTCAGGTTTATTTAAGAGACTTTTTGGGTACTATGAAGGACAGCTGAAGAGGGTGAAACAGCTACATCCTGAAAATATCTCAGTCTGGAGAAAGAAATTCTAACATGTGTGAAACCACCAGTAAACTTTGATTTTTAGAGTAAAACACTGCTGCTTATCTTATTAGTACTGAACATGGAACTCAGGACAACAATGTTCCAAGGGTTTCTTGCTGCTTTAACAGGATAATCAGAATGTGAAAAAAGTAGTGAATGCACAGAGCAATAATGGGCAATATATAAATATGCTAGTCTTTTTCAAGAGGAAGAAATATCACTGATTTCTGGATGAGAAGAAGTTATGTGTATGGCTGATAAGGTCCAGTGGTAATATTTATTAAGCAAGTTCATAGCTTATTTTATTCAATCAAAGATTGGCATCTGTGCAAGGAGATGAAAGACCTGTACTCTGAAAACTATAAAACACTAATGACAGAAATTGAAGATGGCACAAACAAATAAAAAGATATTCCATGCTCATGGATTGGAAAAGCAAATACTGTTAAAATGTCCACACTACTGGAAGCAATCTACAGATTTAATGTAACCCCTACCAAAATACCAACAGCAGTTTTCACAGAACTAGAACAAATAATCTTAAAATCTGTGTAGAACCACAAAAGACCCCAAATAGCCAAAGCAATCTTGAAAAACAAAAACAAAACTGGAGGTATCATAATCCCAGATTTCAAGATATACTATATAGCTGTACTAATCAAAATAGTAATGGTAGTGGCACAAAAATAGACACACAGATGAATAGAGGAGAATAGAGAGCCCAGAAATAAACTCACAATTATATGGTCAATTACTCTTCAACAAAGAAGGCAAGACTATGCAATTGGAAAAAGACTGTCTCTTCAACACATCATTCACAGTAATATTAAGTAATATTCACTAAGCGTTTGATTGATAAATATGTGAGTAAAGGATTGAATGAAGTTTTGCATGTTGACAAAATTTATTTTTCCTATGATAATTGTTGGAAGAAAATTATCATTGTTGGGAAAACATTTTGTATAACATAAATAGTCATATTATCAACAAATATTACCAGAATTTGATACATAGATCATTTAAATTTTTAAAACAGTTTTACTGCTATTGTGTGGTATCTTAATATATACACACAAACACATAAATTTAACAAAGCTTAGAAGGTCAGTTTTTCCAGGCAAAACATTGCTATCTTTCCAGATTTTTGAAAGTTAGTTTAAAAAAAAACCTCTTACTTAACTTTGTTTTTCTTATAATTACAATTTTGTGGTAGGTATATTCTAAATTTGCTTGGTACAAATGGATAAATAAATGTTTACTCTTCAGATTGGTTTGCCAAGTGTCATTTTGTGGAAAACTACAGAATCTCATAGATAATTCTAAATTATTAAATACATCACCTCTCAAACACCATATATCCAATCCACAATGCCTGCAGTTAAAAAACAAAAACAAAACAAAACAACAACAAACACCTGTGGTTCTTTAGGATTAAAAGCAATGTAAGAGATCATGCAGTCCAAAACCATCATTTCAGAGTTGAGAAAACTAAAGTTTAGAGAGATGAAGCAATTTCCCCAATAAAATACAGTTAGCAACAGAAGTTAGGCCTACAACACTTTCTTTTTCTATGTTATCTGTAAAAGTGGAAATACATAAGTAAACATGATATAGTCAAATCCCTAACTTATTTCCCTCCAGAAGTGGGGCAGAAACTGTTGGTCATCTACCCAAGACCAATCTTCCTTTTTCCTATGCTAAACAAAACCTGAATATATTCTCTTGGCAACATATGCAGCCTGTGAGGATGAATCGTGGATGTTCTAATTACTGGTTTTCAACAGATGGCCGTGCTATTCCTTCAGGAGGTATGAAGAGTGATGTTGTATGTCATGATGATTAGCCACAGGCTTTTAGTGCTTAGGGATCATGGGGGAGTCCTACACTACAAAGATGTGCCTCATCCAAAATGCCAATGTTGCCAACTGGAAATCTGGCTTAACTAATCATGGTGGTCTTGTCTCACGTGCCAGGAATGAGTGTACGGATGGGCACGTTATCCAGTTCAGGCCACATTAAACATAAAATGAAGTCTGTTGTAGTGATTTCCCTCCCTGATATAAAAAGGTCATCCTGTGAAGAGAGCTCATCTTTCCTCCGGTACTCCTCCTCATCGTTTTGTACACTCTCCTTACAGATTATAGTAGTTGGAGCTGAGCAGCCACCATATGATGATCAGGTCACCAACATGATTAAAAAAAAAAAAGCAACAAAATGATAGAGAAGAAAGGAAAGCCATTGAATTAACTCTGGGAATGCACACTTTCATATTTCTCAATTAACAAAAAATACATAGCTACAAAGATTAAATACTATCCATCATGGTCTCTGTCATTTGTTCTTCAAGGCATGATGATACAATATCTTGGGTAAATTTGGTAGTTGGAAATAAAATATGTGAGTATTGTTTAGCTATTGTTAAGTCATTCTAAAGTTAATGCTAATTACAAGGAAGCTGTATTCACTATTGATATTAGGCCACAGAATATTTTTATAACTCTTAAATATCACTGGGAATCTGACTGTATTATTTGTGTTTTGAGGAATATTTATTATATGTGATGAGAAGAAATTAGCAGATCACTAATTAAAGTATATTGTGGGAGTGAATTCATGAGTCCCCCTCCTCACTTTTATCAATGTTCTCTTGCCAAGAAAAAATATGTCTAACAGCTTTTAAAAAAGGAAAAATATAATCTTTCAATGGTAAATAGGATGTTAAATAATCTAGCAAAATAATATAAGATTAGAAAAAAATGGAACATAATAAATGGCTTCTAGAAAACAGACAATTCAACTAATTGAGATAACAAAGATTTATAATTTGAATTATAACCAGTTTCTTTCCCATATATTGAAAAATTTTGCTAAATTTTAGAGCTAGGAAAAAAGAGACCCTCCTCTGTATTATACAGACTTTTTGCCTAATTTTTAACAATTTTTTCTTCCTATAAAAGTGTTTATGGTTTATTTATCTTCCTGATTTATTTAAGCATTCATAAATGTTGAGGGATGTCCTCGAGAGGAGGTAACCCCCCACTTGACCTATGAGCTATACCCCAGGCAATCAGAGGCTCCTTACCCTCTGCTCCCTGTCTTTAGAATATGTGTTCCACCTGTCTTACCCACTTTCAGAAACTGCCCCAAAGACATAGCCTTGAGATAATGACGTGGTGTTGAGAACATCTGAAGGGTATACATGAATGAACCCAGTTAAGACCTCTATATAAATTTTCAAGATTTAGCAGGTGGGTGCAGAAATCTATTCATCTTGTAGCCACCCAAAATAAGCCTCATATTTAAGTCCCCTGGCTTGTTAAACCTGCTATGTAGCAATCTGGAGTGGTTGTCTCTTTCTCCATCTCTCCCTGTCCTGTGTATACAGGGGCCAGTGTACCAACCAACAATTGGTTAGCCAACCAGAGACCAAAGAATTAGGACATTAGGAAAGAGGCATCCTTGGAAGAAACCCCAAGTTAGCCATATAATTCTATGTAGGGAGGGGTTCTCGGGACAAGCCTTGGAATTTTGCTAGCCTTGGGAAAGACACAACCCCAGGAGAAATCTTGAGTCTCCATCAACCTCTGTGTGGGGAAGTGTGGCCTGTATGTCTAATGCTTGTGGATCACCACGTGAGTATGGGGATGCCTTGAAAACACTGGCTGCTTTAATATGCTTGTTTTAGGAGCCAAGCATAACACAATGCAGCAAAGAAGGAAAATGAGCAGGTACTGCAGTGGGCTGGCCTCTATTGTGGGCAGTTCAGCTGGTCACTGATGCCCAGCTAGAGGCTGGAGCTCAAGTTAAAAAGTTGGAAGAAGAGCTGAGATTGGAAAAGGGCATGCCTTTGTCCACTACTTTGCTAGATTTAGGGCTAGCTGACCAGTTGGGAGAGTTAGATAATAAATTGGAGACTTTAGTATGCCATTTTGCAAAGCTAGGAGGACACAGCCACCTCAGATTAAGTTTATGGTTTATTTTTATACATACTTATATACCACTTTTTATTTATACTTATTCATACTTATACCACTTATGACAAAGCCTAATTAGAATGCTAGGAGGTAAAATCCCTGAAAAGGTAAAGAGAATGAAAGGAAGACATTATGATCCACAATGAAATGGATGAAATGCCCCATGCTGTCTAACCCCCAATACAAAGGAAAATTTTAAATAGCAGTTACCTTAGACGTCTGATAATAAAAAATATACCCCAAAACTCCTATGAGAAGACTTACGTTCTTTCCCTTGAAGTTGCAAATCTTATCATGTCTTTGGAGTGTAAATACCCCAGGAGATATTAAAGACACTATCTACAGAGACTAAAGGAAAAGAGGAGAAGGCAGGCTTTTTAAAATATAGACTGCTATGGAAGCTCCCTTACACCACAAAGCTTTAGTCTTGTGAGTGGTATCGAATTCATGGCTCAAGTTTTGGAATAAAAGCTATGGGATCTCTGTTTATGTTTGTCCGTATGTTTATATATGTTATTGGATAGATGTTATGTATATGTGATATTTTTCTACCTCTGGAAAGTATTGCTGAAATTATTTTGCAGACAGCTCTATTTAACTGGCCTAAACAAATAGGCTTTAATATCAAAGTGTGCTTATATAACACTGAAACTTACTCTTCTTTCATCTGCTAAAAGGACAATTTTTTCTTCACTATTGGTCTGTTCTTGATGGGATTATGAAGGTCTTTCTTTATCTTTTATGTAATCTGCCTGGAAAAAAAAAGATTTTGTATTTTATCAAAATAATTTCCTGTTCTTCATGTTGTTTTTATCAGGTCTTTTATTATGTAAGGACACTTAGTCTTCTCTATTAAAAGAGCTAAGTATTTTACAACTATGTAACTTTCTGTATTTGCCTTTGAAGTCTTTAATTGTCACTTTGGTTAAATGGATAACTAAACATTGTCTCATATTGACTTATGATCCTATTTAATCCAATGTTTTAAACTTTTTGATATTTTTGACAAACTTCCAAAATATCAAAGTCTAATGAAGTCTTGTTGCCTTTGAACTAACTTTGAGATTTTCCAGAGGGGTCCTGGAACATATTTTCTCTCATAAAAAAAAAAAATGTTGGGGCACCTGGGTGGCTCAGTAGGTTAAGCATTTGACTCTTGATTTTGGCTCAGGTCATGATCTCAGGGTCATGAGATCAAGCCCCACATTGGGCTTTGTGCTCAGTGGGAAGTCTGCTTGAGATTCTCACTCTCCCTCTCCCTCTGCGCCTCTACCCCCTTGCATGCTGTCTTTCTTTCTCAATTAAATAAATAAATCTTAAAGAAAAAAAAGGAAGAAAAGATGTTTAACTAATTAGTCTTATTTGGAATGTTAAGTTGCATGGGAAGCATTGTCAAGTAAGCAAAGATACCAAACACTTTCTTTAGGGTATATTTATACAAAATTCCTAAAAATCTTATATGCCCTTCTACAGTATTATCATAGTCTTAAAATGTATGTCATGAAAATAACCAAGTTCCCTTGTCAATTATGTTATAATGAACTCTCTTCAAATCTTGAACCATGGTCATTTTTAAATCTTTTGTCATGTATAGATAGTCATTGTTTTATTCTGATGGTTTTTCAAAAGTGTTCCTATGAAAGTGCTTCATCTTTGTGGAGATTCATAAAAAAGTTGGGCAAGTATAGGTTTCTGATAACTAAGATCAATTTGCCGCCATGTGGGAGGGATAACAATGAGCCTTTCAAGTTCTTCTCCAAGGTTACCTGCACAGTCCCACCATATGTCATGGGATGGTAATCTGAAACCTGTTCCTGTTTTTCCCATCAGTAAAATGGGCCTATGATATTGATGATATAATGTTAACATGTAAAAGCTTGCCTGTGATGTAGGACACTGCAGACTTTGCAGGAACATCTGCAAGGGAGAAGAGAGGGACAACACCCATAGAAAATTCAAGGCCCAGGCACTACTGTAGAGTTTGGGGAATCATTTGGTCAGGTAAGACACACATTGTCTCAGAAGCTATGATTATTAATATGCAAGCCTTATCAACCCCTTAAAATGTGAAATAAATCTAAGTTTTTATAGGGATTTTGGTGTTTTTGAGGATTTTTATTCCCATCTAGCAGAGTCTCCTCATCCTTGGCATTTGGTAAAGATAAAGCACTATGAAATTGGGGATCAAAACAGTAAGCTACCTTTGGGAAAACAAAAATACTATTGAAGCAAATTAAAGCTCTGGGCATCTTCTAAGCATCTGAGTTATATGTGTCTGGAAGATTTGGGTCAGGCACTGTAGCAGAGACAACAAAAGGAGAGAGTACCCCTAGTATGGTCCCAGCCGAGCAAGGGAGAGAGAAACCTGATCTACTGCCTTAGTGCAACAGCTTCTAGCAGTGTACACAGTGCTCCTCCAAGGAGAGCCTCTCACACAGCAGCAAGTGCAGCTGTGGGATAAACTCAGCAGTTTGGCTGATGATCACTCCTGAGTCCTGACCATTAACCCTTTATACTGACCATTGGCCTGTTCTAAAGGGATTTACCTTATGGCTTGGACGATGGGAAGCCAAAGAGTGGATGATCACAAATGGGCCCTTGTGGGGTCAGGATCTGTTGGAGGGGCAGCAGTTGGGTTCACCTGCAAGAACCTGAGGCTGTTCTCACTGTCTTCCATGTCCCAGCTCAAACACTGACAAGCCTTGGCAATCACAAAGCTGATGTCTTAGCTCAATACAAACCCCTGGCAACTGACACTTCAGTAGTTAGAGCAGATTGGGGGCAGAGTGGCCACCATTGTGCCCAGGTAGGATGGCCTGTAGCCAAAGATGCTAGATTGCCCTTAAAAATACTGACATGGTTAATGCAGTAGCAGTGTGTCCTGCGTGTTCTAAACAATGCCCAAGGCAACTGCCAAAGGAGTCTGAGGTCCACCACCAGAATACCAAACTGGTGAGGGAGTGGCAAATATTAGCCTTCTCCCTACAAGTGAGAGTTCGAAATATACCCTGGTTTATGTGGACATTGTAGCCGGCCTAAATCAAAGTGTCCCCTGTAACCATGTGAAGTAGGCTACCACCATTAGGGGGTTAGAGAAGCTGAGTACCATGTATAGGTAGCCTCACTGACTAGAGAGTAATCACAAGTCACATTCCCAAGGTCATGATATGCAAGACTGGCCAAAAGAACATGACATTGAGTGAAGGTTCCATCTTTCCTATAACCTTCAAACACCTGGGTTAATAGAAATGAAAAAAAAAAAATAGAATATTAAAGCAGCAGATTATATTACTAACAACTAAAATTCCCCTGTCTGGGTGTCCTAAACTACTGCTCCAAGATTTAATACATTTGAGTGATCAACCATTAGGGCCTATTGCTCCATGTGTCTGACCAAAAAACTCCTGCCAAGGCACCCAATACTGAAAAGGTATGGAAATCATAGAAAACAGCCACTGCCCTGACTCTCACCATGGACTCATGTGCTATGCAACTGAGAATACCAAGCCTCATCAAGACCTGGGAAAGAAATTATCTGCTGGAATTTGCACTGGAACATCCTGCCAGGATGGAGAAGGTACTTTATACCTCTGGAGGAGGGGAGCTACTCAATCTCCGCTGGGATCCCATTGTCCTGCTACAAGCTGAACTTGTTGAAATGCACTGTGCCTGGGCTTGAACATGCACCACTGAAAGAGGGGGAAAGGTGGGGGTCCTGGTCTAGTGTATCCTGCACCCAGTCCATCTCACACTTGACAGTGCTGCTGTCCCTAGCCAACATGTATGCTTTGTACAACCAGGTCAAGTTCCTAAAGCTGCCAATCTCCCTCTCCTCAAGCCCCAGGTGGAAATATTCTGTTTTTCATGGTATGAGCATTTGGCCACCATATTTGTTTCTTCCATTGGCCTAGAGGACAATAGCACACATCGAAGCCCTTATTAAATTCACCCAGCAACAAAATGATAAGCAACAAAACCCCTCCTTAATTAAAACTGAAATATCTCTAATGAGAAAAACTATCCTCCAAAATAGAGTGTCCAAGACATTATTAATGTTTTGCAAGGAAGCACATATGCCATTATCCAAACAAAATGTTGTGTGTTCACACCTAATGAGTCTGTTAATATGTTATTTTAATTAAATCACACTAAAGATGTAAGTGGATGCCCTGGGTAATCCAACACCCAGTCTAGGGGAGTTAATAAATCAATTATTTGGATCATGGGAATCTTGGTGGAAAAATTTGTCACCAGTTTTGAGAATCATTGTCTTAATCTGTGTTTTCTCTTACATGTACCTGTATTGTTGCTGTGGCATCTACCTCCAAAGGAGCCAGATAGACTCCAAAAGAGCCACATCCATCTAGTGAAACCCTCTGCTGCCCATTCAAGGCACATTGTGGAAGAGGGGGGCATATGAGATTGTGAAAGCCAATCACAAGGGGTAAAATATTGGGGGAAGTAATTAAGAACTATGAGCTGGACCCAGGAAACCAGAAGCTCTTCAACCCCTCCTCTTTCTTGGGATGTGCATTCTGTTTGTCTTCCCCACCCCAAGAAGCTGTCTCAAGAACATAGTCTTGAGATAATGATGTGGTCTTGAGACTATCTGGACTGTATACAAGACTAAACCCAGTTAAGACCTCAATATACACTTTTACGATTTGGCAGGTGGGCACAGAGATCTACTCATCTCTTAGTCACCCAATAGGAGCTTCATATGTAAGTTCCTTTGCTTCTTAAAACTGCCATCTACCAATCTGAAGTGGCCTGCCTCTTTCTTCAGTCTCTCCCTGCCCTATAGGGGCCAGTTTATAAATCAACAATAAGGAAAATGTTTTAATAGATAATGTGCATTGAGCACATTTTTAAAATCATGCTTTTAAATAAGCATAGCAAAATGGAAACTACTCTATGCAACTACGAATGGCATTTTGCCCAATAAGTAAAAGAGAATTGAGCTGAATTATTAAGCTTAAGTCCAAAACTACATTCAAGGGAAATGCCTCCAAAAAAATTTGCACTTCGTTATGCATAGTCAACCAAAGAGGATTTCTGATGTGTAACACTGAGCTCTTACATTTTAAAAGTGCAGTGGCCTTTTGGATTTGCAATTCAGTGCACAGTAACTATAATACCATAATAAGTCCTTGATTTTCTTTCCTTTGAAATGTACAACATAGTTTTAAAGTGAGTGCCTTCACAACAAAGACCCATCTGTTTCATGTATGTGTGCTTGTCAGTAGTGATATATCTAATACATGCTCGCAGAGTATGTTAATATGTCTCAGAGTTGCACAAAAATAATTAAATTAGTGTCATGAGTATATAGTTAATAAAAATGCTATAGAAAAATATTATGTTGAATTATAGCCCAATCATAATTTTACATTTTCTAAGCTGGAAACTTTTATGTAGTTAGTATAATTTCATCTCTACAAATTTTCTTAGCCCACATTTAAATGTAAAGTAAATATTATTGGGTTGTGTTTATTTGTTTCTTTTGCTAGTTTTTTCTATTGAATATTTCCTTCAGATAATAACTAGTATTAAACAATAATATCGTGGATTCTATGAACATTTTATAAAGTAAAATGAAGAGTAAAATGAAAGATGAGTAAAAAAGTAAGAGTGAACTTTAAACATTTATATTCAGCTAATGGACCTAAAAACTGGATGCATGTTATAATCATTTGGGACATATTTTAATATATTGATTCCTAGGTCCCATTTCAAAAATTCTAACTTATTGTTTTGGAGTGAAGCACGTCTATAGCACACTGTTTAAAAGCATTACAGAAGATTCTTAGGTATTGGCAAATTGAGAACCTTTGACTAAAAACCAGTTCATTTATAATTATTCACTTATATAAATAAATCCTTCAAATCAAATAATTTCATAGCATAAAAGATATTAAGATTATCAAGTTCCACACATCTTAAAAGACTGCTCTCCCACCATATTTTTAATGGTATTTTTTTTAATTTAAATTTAATAAGCCAACATAGAGTATCTTTAGGCTAGAGGGAACGGTTGTTGCATTTGACCACCAGCAAGGAGTTAACTCTGTTGGCAATTATCTGAATGCCCACTGGATCCTTTGGCCGCTCACATTTCAACTGGAAGAATTTCATCTATGTTTTATCTGTATCTTTTCCTCAACAACAACAGAAAGCAAGGGTATGTATATTAGAGCAGTGAGGTAGAGTGCAGAGAAGCAGGAAGTGGTAGATGCGGCAGAGAGACAAAAATCCAATGTCTACAATGTTGTGCTGCATATTTTACTTTTATATAATTCATTATCCCTTGAGAGCAAACGAAACTAGAATTAATTGGCTCCATTCATGAAAAAGATTAAAGTACATCTGTAGTGACTGATACCAGCCTAAACTGTTATAATAAAAATAGCTCTGTGACACTGCATTCTGTGGTTTTTCAGCAATCTCTTTGCCTACTTATTTTGTATCATTTCTGGCTAGTCCTCCCTATCCTCTTTTTTTTTTTTTAAATGCAGATGTTCCTTAACAAGTACTCATCAACCTACTCTACAGAAGCATTTTTCAAAGTACATTTTTGAAGACCACTTGTATAAAAACTACCAAAATCTATGCATTTCAAAGCCTCATTCAGAAATAGTGAATAAGAATCCTCAGGAACTGATGGTGTATTTTGTATTTTTACATTGGTTTTTGTACTCATTAATCTTTTAATACACTATTTGCCTTAATAGTATTAAAATTCCCACTATTACTTTTGTCTTACTCATTATAGCCCTTGCCATATTCTTTTGAAATGTTTAAAAATACAGAGGAATTTCATGGAGAACAGAAACACATCCCCAGCTACTAGCACAGTACTTTGCACATTGTATATATTAATATATATGTGTAGAATAAAGAAATGGCTCAATAAAATCAAATAACTGTGACTTTGCCTCGGAAGTCCTGTTTTAAATCATCTTGATCTTTACTGCTTTCTCCAGTTGCTGTTGCCTCATATCCATGTCTCTTGGATGGACATGGATATGTGCCTGAATGATGGGTCACTGATTAAAAGCTCAAAAAGCAGCCCATGGGCCAAGTCAAACCCATCTATCTTATGCTTATTAGCAAGAAAATAAAGGATGAAATAAACCTATTCCTGTTTGAAGATGGTGTTATCGTCTTACATAGAAAAATCCCAAGAAATCTACAAAACAGTCCTAGAACTAAAAGGTAAGTTCAAAATAGTCACATGATACATGATAAACACAGAGAAATCAATTGTATTTTTATGTACTAGCAATGAACATATGGACACCAAAATTAAAGATACAATAGCATTGATAATGGAGGAGGCTATGCATATTTGAAGGCAGTAGATTTATAGAAAATCTCTGTACCTTCCATTCAATTTTGTTGTGAACTTTAAACTTCTCTAAAAAAAAGAAAGAAAATTTTGTCTTTAATAAAAAGAACAATACCACTTACAATTGCTCAAAAAAGAAAATGAAGGGGGGGAAATCGGAGGGGGAGACGAACCATGAGAGACGATGGACTCTGAGAAACAAACTGAGGGTTCTAGAAGGGAGGGGGTGGGGGGTGGGTGAGCCTGGTGATGGGTATTACAGAGGGCACGTTCTGCGTGGAGCACAGGGTGTTATGCACAAATAATGAATCATGGAACACTACATCAAAAACTAATGATGTAATGTATCGTGATTAACATAACATAATAATAAAAAAAAGAGAAATATTTAGGTGTTAGTGTAAAAGGGTATGCACAGAACTTATACAATAACTATATAACACCATTGAAAGAAATAGAAGCATATCTAAAAAATGGAGAAACCTACTGTGTTTATGGCCTGACTGGCTCAACATAGTGAAAATTTCAATTCTCCCACATTGATAAACAGGTTTAATGTAATTTTTATCAAGATCTCAGAAACACTTAAATATATATGTAGACAATATTATTCTAAAATTGATACGATAAAGCAAGGGTCAGAATGCCTGAAACAATTTTGAAAAAGAATAATTAAGTTGGCAAAATCAGTTCACTGATTTCAACTTTTAATATATAGCTACAGTAATCAAAGCTGTGGTATTGGCAAAGGGATAGATACATAAATTGATAGAACAGAACAGAGAGCCCAGAAATAATCCATACAGACATATTCAACTAGTTTTTGACAAAGTTGCTCAAACAATTCAGTGAAGGAATGATTGCTTTTCAACAAATGGTGCTGGAACAATTGTGCATATATAGGTCAAAAAAAAAAAAAAAGAAAGAAAAGGATCGCAGACTTAAATGTGAAATATAAAACTAAAACGTTTGGAAAAATAAAATACAGGTGAAAATATCTGGGATCTAAAGTTAGGTAAAAAGTTGTCAGATTTGCTATCTAAAGGATAAACCATAAAAACAAATAATGATAAATTGGACTTCACTCAAATTAAAGTTTTTGTTCCCTGATATTATTTATTAAGAGGATGAGAAGACAGATTTGAAAGTGAGAGGAAATACTTGCAAGCCACATAGGGACTGTATCTAAAAAATTTAAAGAACTTTCAAAACTCAGCAGTAAAACCAAGAAATAAACAATCAAATTAGAACATAAACCAAAGACATGAAGAGACATTTTATTGAAAGTTATATACAAATGGTAAATAAATACATGAAAAGATGCTCAATATCATTAGCAATTAGAGAAATGCAAATAAAATTACTACATACCTATCGAAATGGCTAAAATAAAAATTAGTGACAGAATCAAATGCTAGCAAGAATACAATAAAACTGGTCATTCATACGTTGTTGGTGGGAATATAAAAAGATAAGGTCACTCTAGATATAAGTGTGGCAGTTTCTTTAGAAACTAGATGTGTAACTACATACAACCCAGCAATTGAATTCTTAGGCATTTGCTCAGAGAAATAGACCTATGTTTATAAAAAAACAACAACAAAAAATAAACTGTACATGAATATTTATATCACTGCTATATAAACTGTTTATTCATAACAATTTAACCAGATTTCTTCTATCAATGGCCTAACTTCCAGAAGGGAATGTGGATATTATTAAATTGTCCTCATAACCTGCAGCCCATTGACAGATACTTGAAGCGGTCAGAATGTAATGTTCCTCCAGAAAGTTCCCAACTTACCTTCATGTTAATTCCTTGCTAGAGGGAAAAACAAACTTAACATGACAATGGCAAGGCTTCTGGTATCCTGTGAGTCTTCTTTAACATATGAAAATCCTTTTGACACCTCCCTTTTCCTTATCCACCCCCCACTGCATAGTATATAATGAGCCACCCCTCACAACCCCGGTGCAGCAGCTCTTTCTGCCCATGAGTACCGGCTTTAATAAACCACCATTTTGCACCAAACCAAACCAAACCAAACCAAACAAAAATCAGTTTAACCAGATTACTATAAGTGAGTGAAAGAACTATGGTCCATCTATAACATGGACTGCTACTCAGCAATAAAAAGGAATGAATACTGATGACATGAAAACCTTGTTGAATCTCCAGGGAGTTAAATATAAAGTGAAAAAAAAAAAAGCCAAATTCAAATGGATACGTTCTGTATTATGCAATTGATATCACGTTCTTGAAATGACAAAATTGTAGATATAAGAAGTGATTAGTGGTTGTCAGACATTAAAAGCAGAGTGGGGATAGGAGGGGAGTGGATTTGGCTATAAAAGGCAACAGGAAGGATTCTTGAGGTGATGGAAAATGTTCAGTATCTTCACTGTATCAATGTCAATATTCTGGTTGTGATACTGTCCTATAGTTTTGCTAGATGTTACCATTTGGTAAATAGTACATGAGATCTCTCTGTATTACTGTGTAACTCCATGTGAATCCACAGTTTTCTCAAAATAAAATTTTTAATGTTAATAAAAGGTGCATCCGAAGCTGAGAACTGAAAAAAAAAAAAAATAGCACTTTAGAGTCTTCAAGAAAGTAGTTCACTATAAAAGCTGACATAGTTGAAGGGACCCCAACTGAACTCAGACTTTGACAAAACTTCCAGCAGAGACTGGTCAGAATTTTTTAAATATGAGGAGATGTTTAAATAGAGCAACCAAAATCTTATCCAAAAGAGTAGGAAGTGAAAAATCAAATAAGAGCTTTTAGCACAAGTGTTTTTCTGGCAAAGAGAGCAAAGGCCCAGTTCACAGGCTTTTAAACAATGCACCATGCTCTGTTTAAATACCTCTGTGTTCACTAATCAACGTCTATTCCTTTATCTATAAAATGAGATATTTTTGTCAGCCCCTTAGGATCAGTAAAATATTAACCGCTTTGGTGATATCAAGGGCCTTCAATGGCATCAGATTCACAATAGTCATTTAGTAAATGTTCGTTCTCAACCATCACCACTTCACCAAACTCCAAATACTAAATCAAGATACCAAGAATGTCAGGGACTGAACAAAGAGAGTGAAACATTTCTTGTGGTTATAGTTTAGGTGGAGTAGAATTAAGGATTATGTCAATTTAAACCATTAGCATAAGACTCGACCTGCTCTGATATTTTATTCAAATGAATGAAATCTTAAGTTTACTTAGGCTTCACAAATCATCTACTTTTAATCATAATGCAAAAAAAAATATGTTTTCTGAAAATAAATGCTTAATTTTAGGCTACATGTTTAAATATTAGCAGAAAATGACTAAAAATTTTACTATTCTTAGTAAAAATATTGTCTTCCCTTATATAATCAAAACATGTTCATTGTGAAAAAGAAATAACTGATATTTAACAGATAGCAAAACAAACATCTTATTTATAATTATTATCTGAGAAGAGGCGAAACGTATATAAGTGTATGTCAGTTTAATTATGCTTTTATTTGTCTTTCTTAATTAAAAACTCAGACATAAAAACAAATCTACATCATTATCTTTGGTTAGAAAAATTTTCCTGGAAACATTTTTTGTAAAATTGAGTGGAGTTTATTCCAAAGCAAACTAAAGTTTTCCAAACTATTATCATTATTTCATAAAAGTCATTTACCATAACATACTTTTGACATTTTATATTTCAATGATGGCAAATGAATCAGTGTTTAAATTTGCAAATAAATGCTATGTATTTTTATTGGATGTAAAAAAACAGAATCATCCATTATTATGCAAAATTAGGAAAGTGCTCTATTTATTTAAGTAAAAATAATTGCCTTTGTCTTTGTTTATGATATATTCAACTTGCAAACATGGTTAAAAATAGGATTTGCATTTTATTCATATGTTTCCTAACAATTGTATTATCTTTAAGAACATGTTATATATAAAGAACAAATTTAGTTCTCACTTAATAATCTTTTTAAAAATATGTGGTGGGGCGCCTGGGTGGCTCAGTCATTAAGCGTCTGCCTTCGGCTCAGGTCATGATCCCAGGGTCCTGGGATCAAGCCCTGCATCTGGCTCCCTGCTCTGTGGGAAGCCTGCCTCTCCCTCTCCCACTCCCCCTGCTTGTGTTCCCTCTTTTGCTGTCTCTCTCTCTCTCTCTGTCAAAAAATAAAATCTTTAAAAAAAATGTGGTAAAATTTAATATTTTCATTAAAAATATTCTTGTACAGTATATAGTAAAATGCCTTTTATCGGTGTTATAATATTTGGTATTATATATCAAATTATAATGGAAGATGCCACTTAAGATTATACCTGCTGTTAGGATGTAACTAGCAGGTACAAAGAGGAAATAATGACATCATATTTCACCATTCTTCTAAAAGTGTTCTAAAAACATTTTTATGAGAATATTGGGCATGTAGAGTTCAGTATTTGTGAGAAAGAAAAGAAAGGTTGGTTGAAGTTTTTATTTGCTTAAAAATGCATAATCCTTTGGGTTCAGTAGGATTAATGTCATTTTAAAGTGGAGGTTACTAGAGTTGGATATTGCCTTTTTTTTTTTTAAATTTAATCAGTTTGCTGTTTGGTTCAACAATCCCCTCAGGCGAAATTTGATTCAGTGTCATAAAACTGTTTATCCCATATGAATCTGTGAATAAATCATACCCCTCACTTCTCTGTAAGGTCCATTTAGTACACATTTGGTAGAAAGACAATGTTTTTCCAAGAAGATGAAGACATATTGTAGCCTTATGTCTGCCATAAGGTTTAAACCCAACACAGAAATTTATAGCTACTTTTTTTTCTTTTTGGAAGCTCTGTCTAGTCAAGCATTAAATGTATAGTTAACAGATATCCAATAGTCACAAGAGAGTTGACAACTCAAATTACTTAGTTATAATGAAGATAAATAGCAATCTAAACATGGGCATATATTGTGCCCTTCAATACAATTGAGTCCAACGTTGTTGCCAGGCAACTTCCCAGGACAGATTACAAATACTTCCCGTAATTTGATGCTATCAGGCATACATACACACACTTGCAGGAATGACCAAAGCTCTTTTGTTTTAAAAAATAGTGTGACCATAAAATGTATTTGAATGCACACATGGGTGACATCAAAATGACATTTTGTTTTGTAAAATGTATGCCTCGTTGTGCGAGCCTTCAATAAAAATATGACCTATTATAGACTTTCAATCACCCACAATATATTTAAGGAATGAAACCATTAATTTTCTGGGATAAATTGAGTATTCTTAGGGGCTTTTTACCACTGTCTGAGGTGATTTTTGTGAAACAAAATTAACTGGAACAAAATAAAATAATTTCTTCATTGTCATTTATATAACTGGAATAAAGATGGTATTACTCAGTAAAAGGTATACGTATACCTTCGTGTATATTGGACACTTACAACTTTTTCTTGTTTTATTTTATATTTTTTTTTATTGTTTGCTTTCCTAATTGGTCTATCACAGTTAGATTCTCTCTCTGAAATTCACATACACAATCTATTGTTAAAGGAAGAATTGTAAAATGTTTGTCAGGGATATATTAAAAATAAATTCTGTATAACACCCAGTGCTCCATGCAGATACACAAACAATGAATCATGGAACACTACATCAAAAACTAATGATGTAATGTATGGTGATTAACATAACATATAATAAAAAATAAAAAAATAAAAAAATAAAATTAAAATAAATTTTGTAATATCTGTCACTCAGCAAATCAATCATGCTAAACTTTTTTTTTCTTCTGTCCTCTTTGAAGAAGGAAATAATCTAGAACTTACTCGTTAACTTGTTATTCAAAATGAAAGAATTCCAGTTCCCATCTTTCTAGAACAAAATATCCATATAATTCCTTGATCCTGTTTGCTATCTTCTAAATAGTGTCTAGCTAATTTTTTTCCCCAAAGTTCCTGAAACTTCTTCCAGAATGGTTTGTGGCTATCTAGGTTCAGTCATTCAATTACCTTTGAAAAAAAAATTTCAACATTTCCACTCTGACATATTTTCCTGTGATGCCCCCAGCGGTGTATGCTGGTTGGGTTGTAGCAGTGTAGCAGGGAAAGAAGGACTAAGCCTATGAATAGATACACGAAACATCTAAGAAAGCAAGTGATTTTAGGGAGAACAAAGGATTCCTATTCATTATACCACTCCAATAAATTCTAAATTCTGCAGTACTCGTTCCATTAAGTTATTTTATTTCTATTAGTGAATACAAATATTAATAAAAGGTAACTATAAGCTTATTCATTGGCCAACCAAGTTTTTTTTTTTTTTAAGATTTATTTATTTACTTTAGAGAGAGAGAGTATGCATAGGGAGAGTATGGGAAGGGAGAGAGAGAATCTCAAGCAGACTCCCTGCTGAATGAGGAGCACCACACAGGGCTTGATCCCAGGACCCTGAGATCGTGATCTAAGCCAATATGAAGAGTCAAGCACTTAACCCACTGAGCTACCCAGGCACCCATGGGCCAACCAAGTTTTATCCAAGAAACAATATATTCTCAAAATTATGCAAAGTACTGGAAACAGTAACAACAATGATAATAATATGTCATGATTGAAGTACCTAAAGAATTCAAAGTAAAAAGAATAATGATACTGCAAATAGGCATTTATAAAACTTTGATGTGTTCTAAGCACTTAAGATCTTTATATGCATCATATCATTTTATCATTGAAGTAAACCTTTAAAACTTACTGTTATTATTCCTATTTTATAGACAGGAAACCAGGGCATAAGAATTTAAAGAATTAAGTAAAACTCAAGAGTGGCAAAGCTGTCACTTAAATTTAAGTTCTTTTACTTCAGAGTATATCCTTTTAACCAATGAATTATTACAATGCATTGGTATAAAGCATTTTAGCCATGAAATGTGCTTATTTACATTTGTGCTTAGGTTGATTACTATTTGATTACTGTTGTGCAAGATGTATTGAAGATCTAGATTAGAGGTGAAGAGATAAACTGTGGAGGCATTCTAATAGTCAAGATACAAGTTTGAGGATATATATTTTAAAAATTCTTGAAATAAGAATGGAGGGACTGTGGACTAACTGTAAACATTTCAGAGATAAAAACTGAAATTAATTTGGGGTGTGCTGTTGAGGATGAGGGAAGAGTGAAGGATGACTTCATTCTTCTAAGTTTTGGCCAAAACACTAAGTGGGAAGGCAATAAGAAGCAAAGATTTTTCAGAAGAAAATGAATGAAATGAAATGTTGAGCTTGAAGGTTAAGATGACTAATAAACTGAACATAAGACTTTGGAACTCAGGAGAGTATACATAGCCAGAAACACAAGTTTGCATATGACAAATTCATGGGATTATGATCTAAATTAGGTGGGTAGGAATAAGATCTATTGCCCTAGAGGTGTGGGTGATAAACTACAATGGTGTGGTAATACTCTTCTGAGAGCTATTGTCTGTAGAATAGAAAGAGAAGAGGCAGCTGAAAGTCAGGTGGGGGAGGTGTAAGACAGTTGAGCAGAGCAGAGCAGAGATTCATGACAGTAATATGTCAAGGGAAATGCAGTAGGATTGTGATGTCACCACAAGGGACCTACCTAAACTAGTGCTCATGACTTGACCATAAAACTGGGTCAAGGATATATTATTTTCTTCCAAAGATATATTGTTTTCTTCCATCATCCTCAGCTTCCCAGCTATAGACAGAATGGTTGGATCTAACCTGGTTGAAGTTTGGCCAAGTCAATATAATAGAAAGTGTGGGGAGAGGGAGGGAAAGATGGAGGAGGAGAAGGAGGAGGAAGAAAGGGAGGGAAAGTAGGGACTGAGAGAGGGTGAGAGGCCATGAAGGGAGGGAGGGAAAGAAGCAGGGACAGAAACATATTGCTTTGTTTAGTAACTGTTTTGTGACTAACGAGAATTGTCTGTGCACAATATATAATTAATAGCAGATTTTTGACTGTCTAGAATAAGAAAGCATTTCAGAAAAGAAAAGATACAAGTAAACTCACAGAGCTTTTTTGTTTGTTTGCCTAATTTCTTTTACAAGTATTTAAGGAACAATGTGAATAAACTGTTGAGAAGAGAGATAGCAAAAGGTAAAATGAATAATTTGATAGTTTCTATGCATCTAAATTAATTAAGGATCAAGACCTTGAACTCGATTGACCATTATTGTAAAAAATAAACCCGAAGATTCTAAGAATGGATTTTAATTAGTCTTAAACAAATTCTCAGACCAGGAAATCATATGCATCAGTCAATATACTGTACAGAAAAATAGATTCTTGCCTTTTCATTATTTCCCTCATGAATATAGTGTTTTACAATATTATACTTGTTCAGCAAAACGTAGCAAGTTAATCCTATTCTCATAAGAATAATTTCAAACTCAAGAGCCTCTTTTATAAAATGCTGAGCACATATTAGCTACTTTTATTGATTTAAACAATATATGAGTTGTCAGAAAATCCCCATTTTTTTAGAGCTATAACAAGATTTTCTTGACTACAGATGTTTTAAAACAATCAGTTACTTTTTTGAGCAAAAATAAATTTAGTTCATGTTGAAGATCTATACTACTAATCATTGTGTCTTTTCTGTGTTTGTTTGTTTTTAACTATGTACCTTAATGGCTGGCTGCTCAATAGGAGACTGGATGCTGTGCTGCAAGCATAGTGGTTACAGGGGTGCTTCACTTGGAAGCAGATGCGGAGACTACTTATTAATTCAATTCCGCTTTTCCCGAACCAACGTTTCCCTAATTTCATCAGTAGAAGTAGTAGCTATTTGAAGCTGCTGCATACATGTTATAAATGATCGTTCATTTTATAGGCCAAATGCCCCTTCTCCCTAAAAAGTGAATTTAACCCATAATGGGATTGAGCCCTATTTGGACTGCATCACATATGAATTTCTAACAATGATCAATGCAAGGTGCAGCTTGAGTTTCGGTTGCTGGTGCTAGACAAATCTCTCCTTTCTTTACTTTCCACCCCAATCCCAGCAGCACTAAAGGACTGGTAATCTATGGGAAAACTGCGGGAAGAGAAAGGCAAGAAGAGAGGCAAGGTGACGCCTGGGCCCCAGTGACTTATTCTTTGTAACTAGCAAAAGAGAATTAGACCACTGCATCAGCAAAACCTGAAATAACAGAAGAGAGCTCAGTCACTGCTCTAATGGGGGTAAAATTGGAATAGCTTTTTGAATTACATGGATGTCAGACTCTCTTTCCTCAATATCATTCATTGCACACTAATTAACACCCATGGTATACTAGACATTATATTAATAATTACATGTACAAAGGTGACAACAGCACTGTGCCCATGAAGGTAGGGAGGAAGAATGGAAGGAGATGAGCACACATCTCTAGAGATATGTGAACACATAGGAAAATGCTGTTATTTCTGAAGAAGTAATGAAACATGAGTTTGGAGGCAGAAACAATGTCCATCATTTTAAGGACCTGACGGCAATCAAAGTTTGGATTTTTTTCCCCCAGTAGACAATGGAGATCATGAACATTTGAAGATTTTTAAGACCAGGGAATAATACCTTAACATTTGAGTGTTAGGAAAAGCATTCTGGCAAGGCTGTGGATAGGATTTATTGAGATAAAAAGTTTGAGACATGGGTTACAACAGTTAATAATAGTTGTACAATACAATAGTTTTGTAAGGGATAAAATAGTTAATAAGGGATAAAAGGGAAAGAAAGACTGGATTGAATTTTGAGGATAGAGAAAAGAAGACGGATTTAAGAGATAGTTGGAAGTATAAATAATGTGGTAGAGGGACTAAGACAAAGATGTTAAAGAGGACAGTTTGGGGCTAGAGAAAATTCTGAGAGTGGATATGATTACTTAAGCAAAAGATATAGAATGAAGGGAGAAGAGGAAGAAAGATTATAACTTCAACATACCCTAACATTTAAACAGAATTCAGAAGAACTTCCTAGGATTCTTGGAAAGAAAAACAAAAGGGAACCAAGGAAAAGAATGGAGGTGTCAGTATGACAAATGACCAGAATCCTATTCGAATGTGTACTGAAATGTAGCAAATAATAATCATTAGTGCTCTTTGTCATAGTAGTTCCAGTGGAGTTTTGAAGGTGAAGCTGCAACCGTACAAATAGAGTTTGAGGAAATACAGTCAGGTTGGGATCACTCTTAAAAAAGAAGAGGAGGCCTACAAAGGGACTGAGATGCAATGCCATTTTTAGGGGGAAAACAGGCTTCTAGGAAGAGCATTTCATTTTTTTGGTTTGGTTTTTTGTCTTATAATGAGGCATAGATTTACAAATTTATATGCTAAGGGCAAAAAATCCAATAGAGGGAGATATTGAAAATGGACTAAGAGCGGAAATAGTAACTAACTCAAGATTTCTAACCAAGGGTAGACAAGATGCAAAACCAGTTGTAAGTATATCTTATTCAGAAGAAGGAACATGTCTTTTGCTGAGATGGAAAGAAATGTGGTACAACTTTTCAAGATAAATTACTTGTGAGGTAGACAATTTTCCTTCTGAGAGTCATTTTTTTCTTTGTGAATTAGCAAGTCATTTAATTATGAATGAGGTTTATGTTGAGGTGGTAGAGAACTTAAAAGGCTGACGGTTTGTAAAAAACTGTCATAGAGAGCAGGAGAGAGACTAGCTAAGACATTAAGAAATACTGACAAGTGGCACTGATTATCCAGTGGGTGATTGACACTATATTTGGCAACAGTCTTATCAATTTCAAAATTGCCTTCAGAACTATACAGTCATATATGTGCAGAAGAATAGAAAGCATTTTTCCAAGTCTGTGGGTAAGAAGGTTTTTAGATCAGAGCTTGTAGAATACCAAGAACAAAGTATATGAGTATTATAAATATGGTGCTTGTTGAAGAGACAAGAAAGTGCAACGAGGAGGAGCCTATGAAAGCCTGGGAAGGAAAGGAACAACAACAACAACAACAACAACAACGAAAACGTGTCCAATGTTATGGGTTAAATTGTGTCACTGAGAAAGATACAATGAAATCGTAACCTCGAGTACATGTGAACGTGACCTTATACAGAAGTAGGGTTTTTGCAGTCGGAATCACATTAAACTAAGACTGTTAAGGTGGGCTCTAATTCAATATGCCTAGTGTCATTACAGGAAGAACTTTGGACAAAGACACAGACACTCACATTGGGAAGACCATGTGAAGATGGAGACACACGTGGAAAAGATGGATATATGACAAGAGAGGCAGAAATTGGACCAATAGATCTACAAGCCAAGGACTGCCAAGAATTGGTGGCAAACACCAGAAACCAGAAGAGGTAAGGAAACATTATCCCTTACAGGTCTCAGAGAAAGCATGGTCCTGGCCAACATCTTGATTTCAGACTTGCTAACCCCAGAACTGTAAGACAGTAATTTCCCGTTATTTTAAGCTATCTCATTTGTAGTATTTTGTTATAGCAGTCTTAAGAAACTAATACATCCAATAGGAGTTATCATCGATGATCTGTACAGATTCATCAGTTTTTAGAATGTGGAGAAAACTAATTAGTTACACATCCATAAAATGCTTTTCATTTTGTTTTTCACAAGTGATTAGTTTATGATGCATATGACAAGATTATGAATAAGTAAATTGGAAAATCCTTTAAACAACTCAATCTTAGAAAAAAAAACACACACAAGTCTTTTAGCATTTTCTGTTAAACTATTCAATGACCACAGAGTTTCTCAATGTTGAAAGAACCTGATTTTTTCATGCTCTTCCAGGCTGAAATATACTTTGTTCAAGTAAAACATAAATGTAAACATATTATAAATTTAAATGTTGTAAGATCTATTGATGGGAATCATTTATTTGCCTTTTCTATCCCACACAAAGCATATATAACTAGTGATTCTGTTTACCTGCTTCTCTATAACACTGATTTAATTAGGTTATAATTTATATAAATTAAAATAAATAAAAATATATTGTAATTAAACCTTCACCCTAACTGTGAATGTGGGTGTCTGTTCACATTTTTTAACTAATAAATACTTGACTGTGAAACATATTTAATTATTTGTATATTTAAAATATTTGAATGGGAGATATTTATAGGCAATATTTATAATTGAGAATTTTATTGACACCTTAGATGATGTATAGTGCAGGGAGGAGCAAAGATGGTTTTTTCTGTAACAATAACATGTGGCATACAATTTAGGAATGCTTACTTTATCACAGAGTTTACAGAGATTACCCCATTTGTTTCTCAAAAACAAAAACAAACAAACAGAACAATGAAATAGCTGCAATTATGCTGATTGTACAGATGAGAAAACCAATGCTTAATGAGCATGAGTGTCTTGTCCAAATTCATACGACTGAGAAATGATTAGAGCAGGGCTGGAGCCCAGTCACAACCCAGAACCTTTATGGCTAATCACAATACTTTTGAGTAAATTTCATAATTATGTATCTAAAGAACATTCATTCACTGCATTTTATTTTCTTCTCTTTTAACAGTACAAGCCATTTCAAAAGACTATTGATAAAATATTCTGATATTAATCTTCTCATTTCAAACTCCACTATAAAATAATTGGAGATAGAGTGAATAGTCAGAGCATCTGATTTGTGAATAACACATATATAAATATAAGTCTGGGTTATGCCAGATTGGCTGATGGATTGTCTTAATATTTCATACAAAACAGGCAAAGAATAACTATTCTTGTTGAAAAAAAAAGAGTTAATTACGAATTAGTGTTTAGAGAATACTGTATAAAACTGACCTCATCAGCAATTGATTATCAGAGCTAGTAAAGAGAAACAAAGTTTAAAAAAAACAGTAAAGCTTCAGGTAAGATAAAGTAGAAAATAATATTAGAAAGATTGTAAATACAACTGGGGAAAGGAAGAAAATTGAAGAAGTTGATTGGATTTTGCTAAGAAACCATTTATGACTCTGTAAAATAATGCTAGTAGAAGGCTGAGGTCAAATATTCTGCTGAAATAACTTCCCAGAAAAATCCTAATCTTTTTTTTCCACCCAAAACAATCTTCAGAACTTTCTCTAGTTTTGGGAGTAATTATGGTTATTGCATTTTCAAAATATTTCACCTACTATAGTGTGTTTCAATCAAATGTATTCATAGGAATTACTTGGGAAACAAAATAACATCATTTCCCTCTCCATATCTCATAGCTTCATGATCTGTTACATGATTATTTTCTAAACATAGGGGAATAAATGTAAAATTTATCATACCTAAATTAAGAGGATTTCTTAAACGTTAACAGGTCTGTTAAAAATTCCTGCTGAAAGTCCTAACCTTCCAAATCCTGAACTCCAAGATCTTGAATCCAGTAATATTAAGAGAAACTAAAGAGGTTTTCTTCCAGCCTCTGCATGATATATATAGATATGCAAAATATATTATATAAATAACTGTAAAATATATAAATACAAATTCATATTAACACTTCTTCAGCTCAGCCAGTCTTCCAGCTTCCTAGATCAAGGAATGAAGTAAGATGCTCATTTAGAATTTCAAAAGGAGACTAGAAAAAGAACAGGGTGACATTTTAGTCTTAGAAAAATGTACCAAAAGGAGTAAGGAAGTCAAAATACACAGAAAAACAAATAGTAATGTTTTGGGACTTAAATGGAGATAAACTGACAAAGCCATTTCACCTCACAAAGTTATCTTGTAGTGAAGGAGCACGAGCCCTTAATGCTCAAGGAATCAGTGTGGTTGTGATAGTGTGCAGGTTTTTGTGGTGGTATTGGGAGAGGGAAGGGGAATTTTGACTTTATGAAGTGAGTTACTGTAGGACATGGAAAACCAGAGCAGAGACCATTTGTATGTATGAGTTGGGTAGAGACACAAATAGGAGAAAAGGAATAAATATGACAATGTTCCATGTTCCCTTTAGTGAAGGAATTGCCAATAAAGTTCCCTCTCCACCTCTTTTTTAAAGTTAGTTATTTTTTTTTAATTTTTTATTGTTATGTTAATCACCATATATTACATCATTAGTTTTTGATGTAGTGTTCCATGATTCTTTGTTTGTTCATAACACCCAGTGCTCTATGCAGAATGTGACCTCTTTAATACCCATCACCAGGCTAACCCATCCCCCTCCCCTCCTCCCCTCTAGAACCCTCAGTTTGTTTTTCAGAGTCCATAGTCTCTCATGGTTCATCTCCTCCTCCGACTTACTCCCCTTCATTCTAAGTCTGGTTCTGAACCTCTGTATTTATTCATCTAGATTCTGATGAAAATATATTTTACAAGGGTTTACTGTTTAATTCATAGGTAGCAAGCCTATTCACAAATTCTCTAAATCTGAGCAAAATTTGTATTACTACAAAATAGTCTGGGCCACATTTTAGCAGCTTACAATATAAAGTCACTTTATAGGTAAATTCTAAAAATTACCAATCTCTCTCCACAGAAATAAATCATGTAAAAATGGGCAATATTCTACAAACCACATTGTGCTTTAGGGTGGTGTACAACAACTTGCATTTTAAATCACTCTGGTTTAGGAATATGATCTAATCCCATATGGCCTACCACTTGAAAAATTTGGCTATAAAAAAGCCCATGTATAGATATTTACTTGGTACTTTATTTCTGGTAAAATCTGAATGATTGTCAATTCAGAGTTAGGTTGAAGTTCTGAATATTCCTTCAAATTGGAACACATTTCAAGATTATTTTCATAATGAGAGAACAAAACAAAATATAATTTGGGTCAGAATCTGAAGAGCTCCATTTGATAGAACATATCTTAAACTTGGGTGTTCTTTACCCTTCTTTGAGAGTCTTTACATGGCAGAAATAAAAGAAAGCACTTTTATGTGTTAGTATTAATGACCAGATGCTCAATTATACTAAAAAAAATTTAAGATGTGTCTATGTTTAAGATAATTACTCTAACCCTCACTGGTATAGTGTCTTCAATATTAAGATTTCCAGAAACTGGGCCCTCACTACATTTATCATACCTATCATTAATCTTTAAGTGCAGACTTCAGCTAAGGCTCATTTATTTGGTTCTCAAAACCTATCTACTATATATAGTATTTTATCCTGAATAGCCTTCCAAAAAGATATTATTCCCCAAATCCAGATTTCACAGTTCACCAAGAAAACTCACACTTTTTCAAATACTTTAGGTTTAAGACCAAATCTAAAATGTAAGGAGAAAAATACAAATCCCATATAACATTTGTAAGTATATCTGGTGTAGATTCAAGAAAATATAAAGTATATAAATATGAAGCATGAGCAGAAGTCACAAATATTCATCTGTAAGTCATTCACAAGAGTCACTATTAATAATTTAGTGCAGAAAGAGAAACCAAGTCATTTACTAATGGTAAATAGTATAAAATATGATTTTTCTTGAATGAAGCCTTAGAATCAGGGTTCTTTCAAAGAGCTAGTATGGCACAAAATGACACAATGACAGAAGTCAAGGACCCACAAACAACACTATGATAAATGGAGATAGAGTTTATATTAAACATTTTATCGCTCAAACACTCTTCTACTTTAACGTGCCTTTCCATCAACTCTATCCCTCTTTTCTCCCACTCTTAAACACAGTAAACTGAAGTACAAAATACTATCAGCAGATATATAGTTAATGTTCAAACTTTTGGAATTGTGAGAAGCCCTAGGGAGCTGCCTTAACCATTAAAAAAAGAATTGAAGAGAAATCAATTTCTCTTCAAAACTTACAGATCAGTTAAAAAATACCAATATACATTTAGAAAAATATTTTTCAACTCTTGACAATCTTAACAATTGGTATAGCATATGAAAACACAAACATACCAATAGCTCTGGTCATAAGGCCGCAATGGAGTTTAAATCTTCTGGCCAGGGCGCCTGGGTGGCTCAGTTGGTTAAGCGACTGCCTTTGGCTCAGGTCATGATCCTGGAGTCCCGGGATAGAGTCCCACATCGGGCTCCCTGCTCGGCAGGGAGTCTGCTTCTCCCTCTGACCCTCTTCCCTCTCGTGCTCTCTATCTCTCATTCTCTCTCTCTCAAATAAAAAAATAAAATCTTTAAAAAAATAAAATAAAATAAATCTTCTGGCCAACAAGGAACTTACGTGTCAAAGAAGTAGTATTTTAAAATCAATTTTTATGCCCATAGTAATTCTCATTTGAAACCAATTTCTCCTACAGAGAGAAAACCTGTATTTTCTCTTTATAAAATGCTATGGGTCAATGTTTTGCCTAATGTTACAAAAACAAAAAGGATACTGCAAAATAATTTAAAATTCAGGTGTGTGGGCAATTAGGCTCCAATTTAATACACTACAACAAAAAGCGTTTGTTTTTGGAAAAAAACAAACTGTATCTTGGTTATAATGACAAACCAGCTTTTCTGCAGTGGGTCCCTCCAGCAAAGGCTTAATATATCTGATTTGTCAAAGTCAACATTCCTGCTAATCTTTCCCACCACCGTCAAGTGCTGAGAGCTATCACCTATTTATTTTGTTATGCAATTTAGGGAGAAAAATGGACAATGGGCAGAAGGTAATCTACAAAACATCAGAATAAAATGGTGTCTGAGCATAGCCACAAGAAAGATGCAGGACGAATTACAAGATCAGCTCTGTTTTATGAGATTTCCTTTGTAACTCTTTGCCTATACTAAGTTTGCTTGGATGTAAATTATTCCTAACTTTACTACATTAGTTAATAAATATTTTAAGACTATAAAAATATTTTCTATTAGTGTCAAAATGTTATATTTTACTGTATGTATGGTCAGGGTAAAGTAAATAAAATAATATTAAATATGAAATGCTTTAAAAGCTTTAAAGCAATATTATTTACTGCTTACTGGAATTTAATCTGAAATAAAAATATTTAAGCCAGAGTTTTAATATTATATCAGCCTAAAATATTCTATTTAACTAAAAATTGTCTTTGGGAAATTACAGAAAATGTATGGCAACCATATTTTTTTTTTTCAGTTCTAGCAACATGAATGGAATTTTCTGTAATGGAATAACTGAGAATTTGTCAATCAATTATATGATATATTCCCCTCTTGAGTACATGTGTGTGCAAGTGTGTGCATGTCTGCACACATACATGCATAAAGAGTGGGAGGGCATGCTGTAACTGAATTACACTGTAATATAAATAGAAGTTTAATGCTTCTGAAAAAGCCTCATAGTAGAAAGGATTGAGAGTAAAAACCAGGGAAATAAAAATCTTTTATTTTAAGTGTTAAAATATCCATCCCTAAATGTATTGAAAATTATTAGCATGAGCCTTCACATTGAGATTAGCACTCTCTCCCTCCTCAGTATTGAGAGAGTCAATGTGTGGACATTCATTGTAAGTATGTGTCCACTTAGGACCATTCACCATGCAAGCTAGATATTTAGAAAAGGAGCATCAGAGACGTAGAGCAAAGGGAAAATAAGTAGACCTATGTTTTCTGTATATAAAACTTTCCACTTTCACTCAAGTTATATAAAAATCAAAATTAATAGTGTAGAACAGCAAATCATGAAAAATTGACCTGAATATTTGTGTTAGCATATAAGACATGACAATGAAATTTCTCTTGTCACAGCTTAGATTTTTTGGTTAATTGACATATATAATAAAACATAGAATAGCAGGAAATAAGTGTTAGGAACACTGGATTTAAGTAAAAAAAAAGTGGGTTCCAGAACCATTTCTACCACATATTAGCATCCTTAAAACCTCTATTTCCTCATCTGTGAAAGGGGAATAATAATAGTGCTTCTTACAGTTAAGAGGTCTAATGAACCCTTTCTTTAGGTTCTGCCCACATTTTCCTGCAGCAATCAGTGGAAATTAAAATATTTATTAACTAATCTAGTAAAGTTATATTCTCTCTCCAGTTGGTTAGAACTTCCCTTATGTTGTGCAGTGTGCTCTTTTTAGCTTGCAGCAAAATTCAGTACATAATTTTCCTTTATTTTTAAAGAGAATTTAGGACTATAGGGTTGTTGTTATTATTATTACTATATTCAATGATTAGTTTTCCAGCTTACCTCTTCTCTGATTGATTTACTAAACTGATTTGACAGAACTGAGAAATGGATGAATTGTTCTAGGCTATATCTTCCCAGTCCCTGAAGCATGTGTGAGTGAGGATTGGCTGGGCATGAGCATCATCATCATCATCATCATCATCATCATTAAACACAAATATAGAGCTTAATGTCTTATGCCAGGCACTAAGAACATGTTTATTAAATCTTTTAATTATTATAACAACTCAGCAAAGTAGGCACTATTATTATATCTATTTTATAGGGGATAAGTGAGGCACAGAGAGATAAAGTAACTTTTTTAAAGATACATAGTCACTAGTGATAGAAGCTGAATTTAAGCCAAGGCAGGAAAGTAGTGGCTCCAGCTCTTTTGGTCTGGACATTATGGTATGCAGACTTTCTTCATAATTTAAGAAGAATGAGAAATATATATGACGGCTTAATATTTTCAAAATTGTTTTGCATATTACACTTGCATTTGACAATGTGAATACTGGCAATGCCAAGTGTTAAATAGCACTGAGTCCATTCTCCTACCTTTCTGCTCTAAGGTCTAGAGTGTCTTGCATCAGCCAATGAACAAAATTACATAATGATCCCTTCTCCAATAAAAATATTGAAGTATCACATACATATAACTTCACCAATATCTTGGGGATTTTCCAAGGTCAACGGATGGGTATTAAACTTGCCTTTGTGTAACAAAGTTTCCTTCTGATTATAGGGAGACCTTACAAATGCCTTTCTGTCTCTGCATAATTTAAAGAGTGCTAATTAAATTAATGATAGCAATAATAATAATCAACACCTATATCAATAACTATATAGTTTGTTCCATGGTATACTTCTTATATATTTTATCTCAATCAAATAAGTAAAAATGCAAAACTTTTTCCTCTTTCCATAATAGAAGCAAGCTACGTAAACGCATACAAATACTTAAATATCTTGTAAGGAGTGTTGCTGGAGTGGTGGGGGGTGGAAGGGATGGGGTCGCTGGGTGATAGAAATTGGGTAGGGTATGTGCTATGGTGAGCGCTGTGAATTGTGCAAAACTGTTGAATCACAGATCTGTACTTCTGAAACAAATAATGCAACATATGTTAAGAAAAAAGAAAAAGAAGAAGACGGCAGGAGGGGAAGAGTGAAGGGGAGTAAGTCGGAGGGGGGGAGATGAACCATGAGAGACGATGGACTCTGAAAAACAAACTGAGAGTTCTAGAGGGGAGGGTATTAAAGAGGGCACGTTCTGCGTGGAGCTCTGGTGTTATGCGCAAACAATGAATCATGGAACACTACATCAAAAACTAATGATGTAATGTATGGTGATTAACATAACAAAAAAAAATTTTAAAAAAGGACCTTTCATTTTAAAACTATCTTCTCAATATTAGATAGACACCACCTATTAGATACTTATCTAGATAAGCAATATATATGGCATCTGCCCCTGACAACTCAAAATATGTAGTCCATCACAGTCAATGACTTTCTGGCTATTTCTATTTCAGCACTGTCCTTAGATCATTAGTGTATGTTTTCATTTTTTACAAAAAGGAAAATCTTACATTGCCATTCCTTCACCCAGTGGCTCATAAGTCTGCTGCCTTATTGCCAGATATTAAGAAGAGTAGAAGAGGAACTATATCATCATAATAAAATTCTAATTTGTTGATCATTTCTAAGATACCAGACACTATAGTAAATAACTATATCATCTCAGTTAAATTTCACATATAGAGTATAAAAATCATATGTAGACTTTCTTATGTCATTGTTCTATTCAAGTGTCCACATCTTTATTTTGCAAATAGCTTTATTGAGGTATAACTTATATGCAAAGAGCTGTCCATAGTTGATGAGTCTATGCCTTGTTAATGTCAGCTAACAGGGGCAGGAGGTATTGAAGAAAGACAGGCAATCAGGGGTTTAAGATACTACTCTTATAGCTGTATTCTATAAACTTTTAGGAAAGAAGAGGGTTGTGTTTTGTAAGGAGAGGCCACCTTCTTCTTTTAGCGTGCAACTCTGATGTTCTCATTCTACATTTCTTTGTGGTAGGATATGGACCATAAATGAATATATACTTCATACTATAGTCCTGACTTTGACTATCTAGTTCCAGGAGAGGTAGGTAGTACTATATACAGTATCATTATAATGCTACATTAGTACAGTTACAGATATTTTAACATTTTGAAATATATATTTTCTACTTTTCACTTTCTGTCCCTTCAAAAATAAAGTGTTTAATATCATAGAACCTGTACTTGACTGACTGAAGCATTCTTTTTGACTATGGAAATATTTTTGTTGTTCTCCCAGCCCCTTGCACACACACACAAACACACACACACATGCACTTGCACATGTCCAGACCCTTCTATACATTCAGAAAGAGAAATTTTCATTCCCTAGTAGTCATATTTTTAATTGTCCAATAATAGACAATTCTGTTCCATTTATATTGGTGGAAGGAAAATATCTGATAGCTGTGTTTTCTAAAATGTCATAAAAGGTGAACCTTTTCATTCACATAGAATATTTAAAAGCTAATATAGTATAGTATCTCTGTGACCAATTACATCAGGTTATAGAAATAGGAAATGCATGTATTATATATAATTCAAGACAGAATTCTTTACCTAGATTATCTCATTTAATCCTATAGAACAGATGTTATTACTTCCATGTCAGAGATGAGAAAATGCAGGTGGATAGAGGTTAGATTAATTGCTCAAGTTTTACTACTGATGGGCAATGGAACTCAGTTTTGAACTAAGGCTGTTGGATTCTAATGTGCTTGTTCTTAAATATGCATCTGCAAGGAACAGACCTGGGCCACATAACAGAAAAGAATCTCTGAAGGTTAAGGATCAGTTCCATTGCGAGGTCATTCACAAAAGTGCTGGAAAGTACTTTTGCTTGGTGCAGTAAAGCACTAGGCATCAAAATCCTGATACTAAAGAATTCTGATTCTTTTTATTCATCTGTAAATCTAATCTGAAGAGAAATGAAGGGGGTAATGGGGCAGCTGGGTAGCTCAGTCATTAAGCGTCTTCCTTCAGCTCAAGTCATGATCCCAGTATCCTGGGATCGAGCCCCGCAGTGGGCTCCCTGCTCAGTGGAGAGCCTGCTTCTCCCTCTCCCACTCCCCCTGCTTGTGTTCCCTCTCTCGCTGTCTCTCTCTCTCTGTCAAATGAATAAATAAAATATTTTTTAAAAAGGAGGTAATTATTCTTCATATAGTCATCTACTTTTCAGGGTATAAAATCAGTGACATTTTATCAAAAGTATATCTAATATAAAATATTTTCTCTACCTATCATCTATCTATCGATCCATCCATCCATCCATCATCTACCTATCATCTATCTACCTGTCAATCTGATATTTTATATATGTGTATGTGTGTAAGTAAATAATATTTCAAGTTGACAGTAATCTTAAATTCTGTTGAATAATAAGTACATCGGATTATTTATTTTCCTACCTAGAATAACCTGAATAAATACTCATAAATATATGATTGAGAGTTTGAGATAACCAAGATAAATTCGTCCAAAATGCATTACACTTAAAAGATATAGAGATATAGATAGATAGTTGCATATAGGTTTTAAAATTCCACAAACTGTTTATTTTTCAATAATATATTTTCAAATCCTAAATCTAGCTTGGTCATTAATTAAATAATATATCCCATGACTTGGAGTGAAATATATATATATATGTATATCTCAAATATGGGATTTTACTTTACATTTAATTTTTATTTATTTTATTATTTGCTATTACTTTTAAAAATTTGAAATAAAGTGTACCAATATTAAAACATATGTGCTTATAAAAACATAAATTGTTTACAAATCAGAGTAAATATTGCTTTGCTAGTAGGAAAAGTCATAGATTAACTTTGTAATAATGTTAAAAATTGTATATAGGCAAATATGCAACTTCCTGCATGCATGGGTTATCTTACAAATTGTTATGTACTTTTAAAAATATTCTTGTTTCTAAAGGATTGTTTCTCAATTAACTATGTTCTATGCATAACATCTGGAAAGTGAAATATATTTCATAGAAGAAGGTATGTGCTACAGGAAAATCACAAAATGATGCAGACACCCTGAAGGAGTTGACTGTAGTTAGGAAAGTCCTTTCCAATGAGGTCTATAAAACAACAAAAAAACCCACCTCAAAACAAATAAAAAATTGAATTAAATTGATAAAATTACATTACTATTTTTGGAGAAAATATTTAATTTTCTATACTTCAACACACACTTCATGTGAATTAAAAATAAAGAAAACTGAAAAAAATTTGTAACATATATGGACAAAGTTTTTCCACTAATTATGTTATTATTACTATAATATAAAAATTGAAAATTACATAATATTGGTTCTTTTAATTTTTTCACATGAATTTTTCAGATTGTGATATTCATTTTTTTAAACGATATTATTTATTTATTTTTGTGAGAGAGAGAGTAGGAGCAGAGGGGTAGGGGCAGAGGGAGAAGCAGACTCCTCGCTGAGCAGGGAACTCTCTGTGGGACTTGATCCCAGCACCCTGGGATCATGACCCAAGCGGAAGGCAGACACTTAAGTGACTGAGCCTCCCAGGCATCCTCAGATTGTGATATTCCTTTTTTTTTTTAAAGATTTTATTTATTTATTTGACAGAGAGAGACATAGCAAGAGAGGAAACATGAGCAGGGGGAGTGGGAGAGGGAGAAGCAGGCTTCCTGTGGAGCAGAGAGCCCAATGCAGGGCTCGATCCCAGGACCCTCGGATCATGACCTGAGCCGAAGGCAGATGCTTAATGACTGAGCCACCCAGGCGCCCAATGATATTCTTGATATCATTGATATACAGCTTCTTTATAACAATAAAATAATAATAGAATTTCTAAGCATTTCTTTAGATAGCAGGGGTAAATTAGATTATTGTTTGAAATTATACATTTCCTCCCTCCCCCATATCGATGGGCAGAAAATACTTTCAGGCCTGTTAACATTGAGCTTGGTCACGTGACTTGTTTTGGCCAATAAATTGTTAGTGACTATTGCAGCAGCTTGAGGAGGATTGAGAAGTTCTTGGGCTTGTTCTTTCACATTTCTGCCATCACCATAAGAAGAAAAGGGTAGATTCTGGCTAGCTTGCTGGTACTGAAAGGAAGTTGAAATACGTGGAGCAGAGCTGACAAATTCCAACATGACACTGACTGTAGGAATCAACTACAGATACTTTGATAGAAACTACAAATGTTAAAGTTAGGAGGAGTCTTACCAACCTACTGCATTAAAATTACTGCAAAATGGGGGAGGGGGGTAAAGTGACATTCTTTTGAGGAAGTACATGTGGTTGATTAGTGGGTAAGTTGAATGACTTGATATGGACAAACACATAAGAATAGATTAGTGACTTTTCAACAATATAGATGAAAAATTTTTACAAAGGTACTTATCAGGATAAATTAATGGCAATGGAAAAGATGAATCAGGAGATACTTTAAGAACAAGAAGTTGTAGAACTTAGTATTGATTATATAGTATGGTGTCAGTCATATGTGACAAAAGAAATGAACATATCAATATTAAGGGACAGATTGATTACGAAAATGATGGTTATTAAAATTGAAGTGCAAAATTGTTAGTGCAATGGTCACCTAACAAAAATACTAGAAGTGGAAGAAAGTGTGGCTGCCTTTTGACCATTCACATGTAAAGAGAATTGTCAGGGGATATCTGCAGTATCAAAATATCTTAAAATAGTAATGACTAACCTGTTCATAGTAATATGTGCTAGGCATTCTTATTACTGATATGTATGTATTTTCTTATTTAATCTGAATCATTTTATAGTGACAGAAATGTTACCTTCATTATATTAATGGGAGAGTTTATATTTTTTTGCCTAAATTCACAAACAGTAAGAAAGAGGAGTGGCAGGCTTAAAACAAAAGTTGTCAAACATAGGACCTCATGGCCTTAACCACTAGTCTTGACTGAAGAATTGAAAGGAATGAATGAGTACAATTTCCCTATGAAATATCATAAGGATCAAGTTTATTCACTCTTGTCATTTACAGAATATTTTCTCACAAAAAGGTATGTGAATTGATGAAAAAAACAAATCTCAATTTTTTTTTTTTACTTTCATAAGTATATGTCATATAGTGTGTGTTTATGTATGTTAACCATAAGGTGTTATGGTTAAATAAATAATGTTATGTGTTCCTCACATGTCACTATAATTACAGAACAGATCATCCAAAGAAAGAATAATTAGGGTAATCAATCTAGTATAATCATAATGTTTTTCCTGAAGATACCACACACTTACCACGCAGTGTTAAACTTAGTCTCTCTTACTCTAGGAGAGAAAAATAAAGCAAATAAGTAAATAAAATATCAAGTAGTTGTAAGTTATTGAAAAAAAAAGTGTGGTAGCAGTATACAGAGTGACCAGGGGAGGGGGGAAGCTGGAGCAATCTTTCTGAGGAGGTGATATTTGAAGTGAATATATAAAATGGGGGAGTAATCCATGAGGCTATCTGAGGGAATGATATTCTTGGTAGAGGGAACAGCAAAGTAAATGTCTTATGGCAAGCTCATTCCTGATGTACTCCTGGGTTAGCAAAGATACCTATGGTAAATTTACAACAAAGCCAAGCCCTATATTTGCTGCCTCACATTTTTCCTCATCTATTTTTTTTCCTAGTAAATACATGTTTTTTAGAACAATTTTAGGTTCACAGCAAAACTGAGCAGAAGGCATGGAGAGTTTCCATATATCCTTTGTCTCCTCCCATGCACAGCCTCCCCTAATATCAATATCCTGCACCAGTGATGCATATGTTATAGTCCATACACATACACTGACATATTATTATCACTTGTTGTACATTTTGTGGGTTTTGGCAGATGTATAGTGACATGTATTCACCATTACAGTGACATACAGAATAGTTTCACTATTCTAAAAACCCTTGTGCTCTGCCTAGTCATTCCTTCCTCCTAACCCCTGGCAATCACTGATCTTTTAACTGTCTCCATAGTTTTTCCTTTCCAGAATCTGGTTGGAGTCATACAGTATGTAACCTTTTCCTATTGGCTTCTTTTACTTAGTCATGTGCATTTAACTTTCCTCCATGTCTTTTCATACATTGATAGCTCATTTCTTTTTAGATCTGAATACTATCTCATTGTTCAAATGTAGCACAGTGTACTTATCCACCTCCTAATGAAAGACATCTTGGTTGCATCCACGTTTTAGAAATTATAAATAAAGCTGCTATAAATATCTGTGTATTGGTTTTGTGTAAACATAAGTTTTCATCTCCTTTGTTTAAGTACAAAAAAGCATGACTGCTGGATCACATGCTAAGATTATGTTTGATTTTATAAGAAATTACCAACCAAGTTCCAAAGTTCCTGTACCATTTCATTTCCACCGACAATGAATGAGAATTTGTGTTGTTCCACATCCTCACCAATATGTGGTTTTGTCAGTGTTCTAGATTTTTGCCATTTTAATTGGCATGTCACGATATCTTCTTTTAATTTGTAACCCCCTTATAATTTGTGATGCCACTACTTTTTCCTTCTTTTTATTCCATCTACCTTTTCATATGCTTATTTGCCACTTGTGCATCTTCTTTGGTAAAGTGTTTGTTAAGTCCTTTTGCCCATTTTTTATTGGGCTGTTACATTTCTTATTACTGAATTTTAAGAATTATTTGTATATTTGAATAACAGTCTGTCTTATTCAAGCAACTGTAACAAAAAACAATAGACTGAGTGGCCTGTGAAAAACAGAAATTCATTTCTCACAGATCTAGAAGCTGGGAGTCCAAGATCAAGGGTCTGGTAGATTGGTTGTTAATTTCAAAGTCCATTTGTTTATTGCTGGTATATACAAAATTGATTGACTTTTTTTATACTAATCATATCCTGCAACCTTGTTACAATTGCTTCTTAGTTCCAAGGATCTTACATCCAATTATTTTGGATTTACTATAAAGACAATCATGTCTTCTACAAACAAAGACAATTTTATATCTTACTTCCCAATACATATACCTTTCTTTTTTTTATTTCTTGTTTTATTGTGGTATTTAGTACTTCCAGTATGATGTTAAGTTGTGAGAGGGGATATTCTTGTTTTTCTAAATCTTAGCCAGAAAGTTTGTAGTTCCTCACCATTAAGTAGAATGTTACCTATAGGTTTGGGTTTTTTTTGGTAGATGTTGTTTTTACAGTTGAGGAACTCCCTTTCTATACCTAGTCTGCTGATATTTCCATAGTATATTTTTAGATACATAATGCATACATATATATATATTATTTTCAGATACAGAAATGAAGTCTTATGTGATAGTTTATTTATGTGGAAAAAGGCTAAAATATGAAGGAAGTACAGGGAAATAAAAAAACAATACAATGAGTTTCAATTTGTTAACAGGTTATCAAATCTAAATATATTTAATAACATGATATTTTGCAATGAGATCTGGCAATGAGAGTGCTTCTTATATTATTTTTATTTCTGGGGCCTAAGTTGTTATTCTCTATATGATTGTCAAGTCCCCCCCCCCATCTCTCTCTTCTCTCTCTGTTAAGTACATACATACATATAGTATATATCATATGTAACAAAACATAATACACACATACATACATATGCATATTTGGGGTGGTGCTAGTGCTTTAAAAAAATTAAAACCATATCTACTTATAAACACCTGGGAAATCACTTGTTAGCTTATAGCTTTTATAGAGAAATCATCTCATGTCCCCTGGTATCTGGGATATTTCTAGAAAAATTAAAATATCTCTCTTCACCTCCAGGATCCAGCTTAGCTCATTTGAACAAAGATCAGTTATGTTATATATTTTCTTCAGTAGTGTTCACCTGAATCTATAAAAATTATTACTATTATAACTAACAAATTTCTTAATTTATCTACCAGTAGGTCACACATAATAAATTCATTTGCTAAGAATTTATTATATAAGGTTAACCACCTTTGAAAGAAATGTAAGAAAAAAACCTTTATAATTCAGAATGTAACCTGGATTTTAAAGAAATAAAGCAACTAATTCTGCTGGACTTATATTTGAATTAATAGCAGAAATGGTGTGCCTAGAAAAGTCAATCAGAAGCAAAATGAGGCATGTCTATTATAAATAGAGATTTTTAATGTATAAATCAAAGTGCATTTTATAGATACATATACATTTCAGAGACACTAATCTTTTATGCATTTATGATTAAAATGTTATAATTTTTTTTCAATTTTCTTCTGAAGACAGACTTAGCCCTGTGTTCTATGTACTCCTCTTTCTCTCTTCTAACTGGCGACTGACTACAATTTCTTTGACCTTTTATTTCCCTTGCTGAAATTCTCAGTATTTCAAAATAAGTTGTATTAGGTATTAGTTGCAAGTCATTCTCCTCTTTCTCAGTAATTTCTCATTATTTCTGCATTATCTCCTGTCTTCTTTCTCTGCAATTCTTTTTTATCCTATACAAATGTTCAAACACTGCCTGGAGGGGTCCACTATATATAATCATTAATATTCCTCAGGAAAAGTGATACTTGCTTTTAAATGAACTCTATTGTGAAATATATTCTCCACAAGAATGGCTGAGGCAATTTCTTTTTCTCCGTTTGTTGTAACCCCAAAGAAACTGACTGCTATAACTTTCACATCTATACCTCTTTCTCAGACATTTCTTCTCAATTTGGTTAAAAGCTGTCCATTATGAATCTTTGTTCAAATCCCACAGATCTCAAAATAAAGAAAACTATATTAGCATTTGCAATATTTCTCTCAATATGTTGACTCTCATGCAATATGTTGACTCTCATCGTCTATTCTTATTTTGTTAAAAGGTATGAATACCTGAGTAACAAAATCTGTTTATTGTACTACTTTCATATACTTTTCCCTTTCTTTGTTCCTATTAATTTGCATATTTAAAGAAATAGGGAATTTATGAAATTCAATAATATATAGTGCCAGTCAATAGTAAAATAGAAACATGGTAGAACCTAATCAAACAATGGTTAGGGTAGAAGGTATTTTTATTGGCTGATCCAAAATCTAACATGCCTGTCAAGTGTATCCTTATTTTATCAAAAGATGCACCTAGCTATTGGTACACTTCATTGTAAGATTCCTGCTATTTATTTTTATGTTTATTTATTTATATTGATGTACAATTGTCACACAATGTTTCAATTAATTTCAGGTGCATAACATAGTGATTCAATAACTCTATATGTAATTTATGCTCATCATAAGTGTAGCTACCATCTGTAGTGATGAAGACCATGGAAAAAGTGGAGAAGGGAGGGAAACAGAGAGATAGACGATAGATGATAGATAGATAGATGAGATAGAGGAATATTAAACCCTGACTGAGTTATGAGGAACTCTTAAATATGTGGTCCAGTGAAGAGAAAGAGAAGGAAAATAAGCTACTAAAACAATAGGAAAATCAAATAAACAAAACAAATATATGAGAAGGTGATGTTGGAGAAGTAAAGGGAAAAATGTTTCAAAAAGGATTTAATAGTCACCCTTTCAATACCGATAGGAAGCCAAGATAAGAACTGAAAAGTGTCCAAAGAATTTATTAACAAGAGTCAATTGGCTACCTGAGAAAGTTTGGAAGACACATGAAGGCAGAGGAAGATTGGAGAGAATTGAAGATAAAGTCATGAAAATGGTGCCTGGGAAAAGGAAAAAAAAAAAAAAAGTCTTTGAGCAGAAACAAGGATGACATCTAGAGGGGAATGTGCTATCCCAGCCATGGAATAGTAACTATGTGCAGTGAACACAAAGACATCCAACTAGAAGGATTTTACAAAGAAAATAGATTTGAAGATCAGGAATGAATGTTTTACAGAGTGAAGTGGATACCTGAGAAGTCAGAAGTAAAGGAAAGACCAAACACTGATGAAAGTTTGGGTTCTTCCTCCCACTATAAAAGGTGGAAAGAAGAGAGAAATGGATGCAGATTGAAGTAAGCTTTTTAGATTTAGAGGCAAAAGAATGTGGGGGAACATGCCAGATGATTTTGTTTTCTCAATGAATGAAGTACAAGATTATCAGCTGTAAAAAAACCAAAACCAACCAACCAAACAAACAAACAAAAAACAGGAGAGCAAAGAAAGCAAGGGAAATTTAAAAAGCAATAAAAAATACTTTTCTAAAAATGTAATTTTCTAAAAAGCTGACTTCTCAAATGATGTCTGGAAGGAAAGAACATGTGACAAAAGTGTCCCATAGTCTTTGAGATACAAAGCACTGAATTTGACTGCTGTTCCTAAACTTCAGGTTTCCCCACAATGATAAAAATAAGAATGTTCCAAAATGAAATAATTTCACCCAGAGTGAGCATGAGGCTTGTTGGGAAGATATGATGATATAAAGTGGCCTCTACTCTGAGCCATAAAGGACAGATGGAACCTGCACAGGAGACAATAGGAAAAGCAGTGTTCTTGGGTATGAATAGTAAAAGTAAAGGCTTCAAAGTAAAACATTCTGGGAGATCCTGCTGTGCCATACTCATCAGGGGGTGGAGGTGCCATTCCTGCTTTCCTTTCCTGTCTTCTGAATATGGTGTGTGTGTGTGTGTGGGTGTGTGTGTGTGTGTGTTAACAACTGTAGTTTATAATAGCAAAAATAATAACAGAAATGGTGATACAAATACCATTAAATGTGGTTGTTGTCTTACAAGGATTTATTTTTTAGAAGATTTTATTTATTTAATTGAGAGAGAGCACGGGTGGTGGGGAGGGGCAGAGGCAGAGGGAGAAGCAGACTCCCCGTGGAGCAGGGAGCTGGATACAGGACTCCATCTGAGGACCCTGGGATCATGACCTGAGCTGAAGGCAGATGCTTAACCGACTGAGCCATCCAGGCGCCCCATGTCCTACAAGGATATTTTTGTACATTTGAGATTTCCTTCAAAATCTGGGAAAGATACAAAAGTCAAAGAATTGGGGCATTTTGCTGTTGTTGCCGGCTGCATGTGCCTAAGGGCAAGGCACACTCTTAAACAGGGCAGAAACCACAGAATGTTGACTTTTTCTTTCTTTCTTTTTTTCTTTTACTCTATGGACTCTTGGCTTTATTTGTTACTATTATTATTTTCTTACCCCAGTTCCCCTTAAACTCGAATCTCTTTCAGGGGCAGGGCTGTCATCATATTTCAGTACAATAAACACAGCTGAGGTACTTAAAAGGACTTGTATTAAATGCACACATAATTTAAAAGAAGGTAAAAAGGGAAAAATGGTATTGCTGCAGCTTTTTAGGCTCATGCATTAAGGGATAGAATTATTTTTAAGTCTGAAAAACTGATTCTCAATGCATTTATTCTCGTCCCTGATTGTTCCTGTGTGTGAAATACTTTTACCTGTTTGTCTTTAGCCCAAACTGTAATATAAATTAGTTATTTTCAAGCACACTTGTTAAATCATCATTAAATCTGTACAGATATCATATGTTCCATTTCTTTTATAAATCACAGATTTCCTCTCATTGAACATTTAGCAAGATAAATTGTCAATAAACTTATTAAAATGATCAAATGAACATGAATATTTATTAGTGACATATCAGACTGACATTGCCAGTTGTTTACACCTTCGAGCTGGAAATACTACTCTGAGGTAAATCCATAAAAATATTTAGATTAACATTTCATGGTTTTGTGTATCAAATCACACATGTAATTGAACTATGAAAAAAAGAAACTGGACAAGTTCACTTAAAAAATAGATTTAGCTTTAAATGAAGCTGATTGGTTGTAAAGTTTTTTCAATATTTATATCATTGTTTTCTGAACAAATGCTTACCAAGAAAATGAAGAGTAATATAAATGCAAACTTCAAATTATAAGCTTCTCCAGGAATTACATTGCTATAACATGTAAATCTGCCATTACCTAAAATTAATTGTGTACATGTCAAATATTTGTACATAGTTATGTGTATTTCTTGTCATTTTAGACAGATATGAATTCAGATAGAGTTTATAACATGTAGAGATCTTTGTGGAAATACTGAGGCACATTATAGGTCAAAGAAATTTATATGACAAACAAAATCATGTATTTTGTATATATGTGTACAGTTACATTATTTAGAACCAAAGTGACAAAAGCAATATACAAACTCACCCAGAATACTATCTCCAGATTTTCCAATTTTTAAAATGAAAGGTTAGGGTGATCAGAAATATCTGCAATTAAACACAAAGGCCAAATTTGGTTGGGTTCTTGAAGCTTTATGGTGGTGAGCTGCTGGACATTAATAATATCATTTGTCAGGGGAAAACTTAAAAACACGGGATTCACTTTCAGCGATGGTATCAGAAAAATACTGACTTTACCCTTTTGTCCTGACCAGGCAATCAACAGCATAAAATGTGAAATAACATCACATTTCATTCAATGGTAGAATAGTTTAAGACTCTCCTACCTCAAATACAAATTTAACACGTACAATATGACTCTGTGTTTCGGTTTTATTTTGCTATAACATACAGGCAAAAAGCATTCTGAACAAAAGTAGTTCAAAAGAAAAGAAAACATTTTATGACTTGTAATATAGAACAGTTTCTCTTCTCCCTGACCACATTACTGTGTAAAAGGATTTCTTATCAAACTTTCACCATAGCAAAGAAAAAGAAAACTTCTCTTACCAGAGTGGAATAAAGCATCAACCTTGTTATAACGTTTTCTGCAGCTCTTGTTTGAAAAGACAGATCCAAAGCGGCTTTGTGCATACAACTGACCTGGCTGATCTCCAGTCCCTGCACACACACACACACACACACACACACACACACACACACACACACACACACACACACACACACACACAGTATAATTGGCTCTCAAAAAAGTGTTGTAAACATTCATCATGATGGCACTTGCATGTTGAATCTAGTCACTGTTACCCTAGTGGACTTTTTCCAAACAGGCCAATTATGTTTCTACTTTCCAATCTTGCTGTTTGGTTTTCTCTATTCAATGCTCAGATTAATATCCTTAAAGAAACCATGAATATCAGTGTCATCTCTACTACCATGTCAAGACCTTTGGGTTCTGAAAGTACGGTTCAGACTTAAAAAAATAAATATATCAAGACGACGTTGTCTGATAGATTTACTTGGCATCCATATGTCTTCATTTTTAAAGTTGACAATATTTGGCCCATTATTTACATGTGAATGAGATATCAGTATTTTCTTTTTTCTTTTTTTAATTTTATTTTATTATGTTATATTAATCACCATACATTACATCATTAGTTTTTGATGTAGTGTTCCATGATTCATTGTTTGCCTATAACACCCAGTGTTCCATTCAATACATGTCTCTTTGATACCCATCACCAGGCTAACCCATCCCCCACCCCCATCGCCTCTAGAACCCTCAGTTTGTTCCTCAGAGTCCATAGTCTCTCATGGTTCGTCTCCCCCTCCGATTTCCCACCCTTCATTTTTCCCTTCCTACTATCTTCTTTTTTTTCTTTTCTTTTTTTTAACATATAATGTATTATTTGTTTCAGAGGTACAGGTCTGTGATTCATGAGTCTTACACAATTCACAGAGCTCACCATAGCATATACCCTCCCCAATGTCTATCACCCAGCCAACCCATCCCTCCCACCCCCCACCATTCCAGCAAACCTCAGTTTGTTTCCTGAGATTAAGAATTCCTCATATCAGTGAGATCATATGATACATGTCTTTCTCTGATTGATTTATTTCACTTAGCGTAATACCCTCTAGTTCCATCCACGTCGTTGCAAATGGCAAGATTTCGGTTTTTTTGATGGCTGCATAATATTCCATTGTGTATATATGTGTGTGTGTGTGTGTGTGTGTGTGTGTGTGTGTACCACATCTTCTTTATCCATTCATCTGTTGATGGACATCTTGGCTCTTTCCATAGTTTGGCTATTGTGGACATTGCCGCTATAAACATTGGGGTGCATGTACCCCTTCAGATCACTACATTTGTATATTTGGGGCAAATACCCAGGAGTGCAATTGCTAGGTTGTACGGTAGCTCTATTTTCAACTTTTTGAGGAATCTCCATACTGTTTTCCAGAGTGGTTGCATCAGTTTGCATTCCCACCAACAGTGTAGGAGGGTTCCCCTTTCTCCGCATCCTTGCCAGCAGCTGTCATTTCCTGACTTGTTAATTTTAGCCATTCTGACTGGTATGGGGTGGTATCTCTTTGAGGTTTTGATTTGGATTTCCCTGATGCCGAGCGATGTTGAGCACTTTTTCATGTGTCTGTTGGCCATTTGGATGTCTTCTTTGGAAAAATGTCTGTTCATGTCTTTTGCCCATTTCTTGATTGGATTATTTGTTCTTTGGGTGTTGAGTTTAAGACGTTCTTTATAGATTTTGGATACTAGCCCTTTATCTGATATGCCATTTGCAAATATCTTCTCCCATTCTGTTGGTTGTCTTTTGGTTGTTGACTGTTTCCTTTGCTGTGCAAAAAAGCTTTTTATCTTGAGGAAGTCCCAATAGTTCATTTTTGCCCTTGCTTCCTTTGCCTTTGGCAATGTTTCTAGGAAGAAGCTGCTGCAGCTGAGGTCAAAGAGGTTGCTGCCTGTGTTTCTCCTCTAGGATTTTGATGGACTCCTGTCTCATATTTAGGTCTTTCATCTATTTTGAGTCTATTTTTGTGTGTGGTATAAGAAAATGGTCCAGTTTCATTCTTCTGCATTCTTCTTCATTCTCTTCCCAACACCATTTGTTGAAGAGACTGTCTTTTTTCCATTGGACATTCTTTCCTGCTTTGTCAAAGATTAGTTGACCATAGAATTGAGGGTCCATTTCTGGGCTCTCTATTCTGTTCCATTGATCTATGCATCTGTTTTTGTGTCAGTACCATACTGTCTTGATGATTACAGCTTTGTAATAGAGCTTGAAGTGTGGAATGGATGCCACCAGCCTCGCTTTTCTTTTTCAACATTCCTCTGGCTATCCGGGGTCTTTTCTGGTTCCATACAAATTTGAGGATTATTTGTTCCATTTCTTTGAAAAAGTGGATGGTATTTTGGTAGGGATTGCATTAAATGTGTAGATTGCTCTAGGTAGCATTGCCATCGTCACAATATTTCTTCTTCCAATTCATGAGCATGGAACATTTTTCCATTTCTTTGTGTCTTCCTCAAATTCTTTCATGAGTATTTTATAGTTTTCTGAGTATAGATTCTACTTCCTCACGTTCCAATTCCTTCCCAACTAAGTCTCACAGAGGATCCATCAAGTCATTAAAATAAATCCCATCTTACCCAATCTCTCAGTGGTGTCAACTCAGTTAACTAACTCCTTCTTGAAACATTGTCTTCTCTTGGCTTTAGTGATGCCATCATAAGAAGGTGGCATCAAAAGACTTAGATATTTCCCTAACCTGCAGACTTTTCATGCCAGGTTCATTTGCTGGCTTCTCCTCCTCTGCCTGAATCATGATAGGACTACTCCCTGATTGGTCCTAGACTCCTTACTCTCTCAAATTTACATTCCCTGTAGATGTTCTTATTTAGGTCTACAGCTTTAAATAATATCTATCCTTTTGACTACCAAATATACAACTGCAGCCTGACCTCTCCACTTTTCTCCACGTGGGATACTCCATCTGCTTACTGATCTCAATTCTTGGCTCTCTAACAGCATTTTAAAATTCAAACCTGACAGAAACAGAGCAATTGATTTTGCCATGTCTTTGTAAATCTCACCTTTTCCCAGTCTTCCTTATATTAGTAAAATTCACTAATTATTTAAGCTAAAAAGCAAAGGGTTTTTATAAATTTTATTTTTATTGGTTAAAAATGTATAACATAACTTACCATCTTTTTTTAAATATATTTTATTTATGTATCAGAGAGAAAGCACACAAGTGAGCACACAGGCAGGGGGAGCGGCAGGCAGAGGGTAAAGCAGGCTCCCCACTGAGCAAGGAGCCTGATGTGGGACTTGAACCCAGGACCCCAGGATCATGACCTGAGCCAAAGGCAGACAGTTAACTAACTGAGCCACCAGGCATGTCTAAAACTTACCATCTTGGCTATTTCTAAGTGTACAGTTCTGCAGTGCTAAGTATATTCACACTATTCTGCATCCATCTTCAGAATGTTTTCATCTTGCAAAACTGAAACTCTATACCCATTAAACAACTCCCCAATATCAATAATCTACTGATATATACAATAATACAGATGAATCTCTAAGTAATTATGCTTAGGGAAAGAAGCTACACAACATGAGTATATACTGTATGATTTCATCCATATGTAAAATTCCAAAAATGCAAATTAATTTATTGTGACAGAAACAGATCAGTTGTTGCCTGGAGACCAGAAAAGAGGGTTGTAGAACTGGTATGAGAGACAGTCAAGGAGTATAAGGAAACTTTTGTGGATAAAAGATGAGTTCATTATCCTTATTATCTCAATCATTTCATGAATGTATGTATATGTCAAAAGTAATAAAACTGCATACTTTAAATATGTACAGTTCAATTTAAATTGAACTGAGATATTATACTGAGGTAATAACATTTATAATAAACATAAATAAATAAAACTCCTAAAATTAATTAGAACATGATTGTCAATCTAATGTTTAAAGTCAAAAATATTTGTAGGCACTTCCCATAAGAGGATATCCAAATGGCCAATACCATGTGAAAGAGTGCTCAACATTATTTCTTATCAGAGAAATGCATGCTCACCATATTGAGTAAAATATCTAAAACATTATTTCAATATTTTGGAGAGAATGTAGAGCAAGTGGAACTCTTATACACTTAAAGTTTAGCAAATTGGCATCAGCACTTTGAAAAACTGGGAGTATATCCTGAAGTTGAAAACATTCTTACCCTATGATCCAACAACTACACTCCCGGTTTTATACTTTAAAGTACACGCATATGGCATCAAAAGGTGTGCCTTAAATTACTTGCGGTGCCTGCAAAAACAACTGTCCCTTCTTCAATCAACACTCCTGTTTGCACACCACCCTGTCAGTATTGTAAACAGAGCAGATAGTCGTTCAGAAATTCTAGTGGAGGTAATTAAAACCTAACACAGAAGAGGTGTTTCTGGAGAAGTATGGGCAAATTGATGGAAAAAAACAGAGCCAAAAATTTGGAAATGATCCAAAGTCCATCAGCAATAGCCAAAAACTAAAAACTATCAAAATGTCCAGTAGTAAAATGAATAAATGCGTTTTGGAATATTCACATAATATGAAAAAATACATCAATGAGAAGTAACAAACTATTTTTATACATAAAACCAGTGAATCTCTTAAGCATAATGTTGAGAAAAGATGTTACATACAAATAATATATCTTGTAGAATTCCATTTATATTGGCTTCAAAAATGGTCAAAATAATTTATGATAATAGATGTCAGTTTACTGATTACTTATTATTCTTTTTGGGGTAAATTGAGGATAATGACTAGGAAGAACTGCAAAATAATTTCCTGAGATATCAGTAATATTTTCTTTCTGTTAAGGTTATATTTACATATGGGATATGTTCACTGTGAAAATTCACTGTTACTCACATAAGAGTTTATACTTTTCTGTATATGCTTCAGTATAATTTTTTGTATATATATATACATATATATAATTTGTATATAATCAATATAATTTTATGTATATATACATATATATGCACATATATGTACACATACCATATACATATATATAAAGATGTAATAAAATAATTGTGATATATGTTCTAAAGAACAGATTTGAAATGTTTGTGGAAATGTAGTGCTAAGGCAATATTACATTTTATCCTGAAAGTGAAAATAAATCAAATGGAAGATAAGGTTAAAATGTTCCAGTAGGAAAGTAGCCATTTGAATAATTACTTATCCCAGGAAGGCTGCTTCAGATGACATTGTCAAGAGAAATAATGCACTTGTTTTCTTAAAATAATACACCATTATAGTACAGATATTACTCTGTATGCATTTTACATTTTCTGTTTATGAAACTTCTTGAAGTTCTGACTTAGAGAAAGAAACTTGCTTTTTTGCATAGATTTACAAAATCAGTGTCTTAACAGAAAAAAAGTGAAAAAACAATATCTTAACATTTATATTATCTTATTGCTTTTTTCCTCACATTACTAATATGAATTCTATGTATTGTTTTCTATACTATCTACTGTTTACATAATAAGATGAAAATTGATATCAGAGCTTAAGTTAATCATGTAACCCATTCCTCTGATATTTAGGGATTTGATTAGTCACTCTTGGGAAAAATGTGGGTATCACAGTGATACAGAAACAGGCTTGAATATATATCAGTTTTTGCAAGTTATATATTGGTACTATGCCCCCTTTTCCTCATCTATGAAAGGAGTCAACTTCCTGACTGTGAGGAGACCATAAGATAATGAAGATGAAGTGCCTAGAACAGACCTTTACACATTGTAAATGGAAGCATTATACATGAACATATAAAATATGTTATAATCTAAACACTTATTATCACATCAAGCACTAATACCAAGATGATTTTTGGCCATGCATCACTAGTGTTCTACATAATAGATAATTTTGGAATATAATGATATGAAATGAATAAAAGATGAATAATGCCAAGGAGAAGAGCTATTGTAGAACATTGGCCCTATAACAAAAACAGTATTCTAAAGAAGGCCCTTTTTCTGAATGAACAGAATTCTGTTTATGTAACTGATGATTATGATGAGCACTTTGGTCTGAGTAAAAAAGAATGACCAGAAACACCTTGGCATAACTTAAAGTAACAAGAAATATGTCAATAAACTTATAAAAGCTTAAAGATTATTATTTACTACTAAATAAAATCATTACTTTGCATAAACATCAGTTAAATTTTAAAAAGAAAACAACTTTAATAGAATTGCTTTCAATAAGAAGCATGTGGATTGACCAGAGTCTGATCTCATTGTAATTTTTATTGCTTTAAGCAGACTTGTTTTTCAGTCTCCCTCAATATTTATTTAAGGAAAAAAAGAGATCTCTTTAAATAGTTAGGACCCTAAAAGTAAACACAAAAGAGGAGAAAAGGGCCCCTGGGTGGCTCAGTCAGTTAAGCATCGGATTCTTGGCTTCGGCTCAGGTCATGATCTCAGGGTCCTGAGATGGAGCCTGCATGGGGCTCCAGGCTCAGCAGAGAGTTTGCTGGAGATTCTCTCCCTCCGTCTCCCTCTGCCCCTCCACCCACTTGTATACACACACACACACATACACATACACACACACACGCTCTCTCTCTCTCTCAAATAAATAAATAATATTTTAAAAAGGGAAAGGGAGGAGAAAGGCATTAGAGAAATAAAAGCAATGAAGAGCAAGAAGAGAAAATACAAAAAAAAAAAAAAAAATCCCATTGGAGGTCATATCTTTACCCATGCTTTTTGCCATGACATGCATATGCCATGACATTTTATTGTGTCAACTAACCTAGTTTTTCAGAGTTTGACTGTATGTGTATGACTAATTTTCTCAAACGTAAGAATCATTTAACATTTTTGCCTCTTCCTAAGAGCGAAATAGTTTCTGTGATTTTTTAATATGATTTTTTTAAATGGCTGGATCCTGTCAAAAAGTAGATCAATGACTTGCTGGAGATGGAGGCAGAGTGAGAGCAGAGATGTTGACCAAAAAGAGCACTGTTTAAGAAAAGAAACTCTTCCATATGATGACATGGTAGTAGTTACACGGTTGCATGCATTTATCAAAGTGTATCACATACATGGAAATATGTATTGAAATGGATACATTTTATTATTTGTAAAGTTTATCTCAATAAAATGTATTAATAGGAAGAAAAAATTAAAAGGGCCAGCCCCCCCCAAACAGTAAGAGAATTTGAATTTCATACAGGCCACAGCAGTGCACAACTCCAAAAGATTACTATTCACAAATGTAATGGTATTCTTGGAGTTGCTCAGCAAAGATTGTCTTTCATGCCACGACTTATTCTTTTATATATCATCTAGAGCTTCACCTTCTCTGTGAAATGTTTATCAAATGCACACTCTCTCCCCTTTTTCTCATCTGTACAGATTTTACAACTTAATAAAATTAAATATGCACAAAACTATACTTATATAAAAAGATTATGATAATGATCTTTTAATGGAGTATAATAAACTTCTCCATAATAAATAAACTGGTCTTCATGTTAGTTTTTAAACATTTTAAACAAACACATAAAAATAAGAATAACAACACTATTACTATAAAACATTAAACATAAAACATTAAAAAGTGGCATGCCACATAATAAATGATGGTTAGATGAAAATTGAATTTAAATGGCAATACTCATAGTTAATGCTATTTTTTTCTTTTTCTTGTCCCTTTTATCTTCTTATTTTTCTCCCTTCTCAATCCCGCCCTCCTCCTCACCCCATTCTCTTCTTGCTTATGTTTACTTTTCTCATTATTATAGCAGCTCATATTTACTGAATACCCTCTATATGCCAGGGGCAGGTTTGAGTGCTCCACATACTGCAAAAGAAAGTTACTTTCTTTCTTTCAACTGCCATATCTTCTTCTTTATTAAGTCTGTCAGCTTCCACTTTCAAAAGAATTTGTCTCCTTTATTTTAAGTCCCATTTTGAGGTACCAAATAATATTCACAATATTCACATTTATCATTTACAAATAAAGTCTTTAGAAGATTATCACACGTTGTTTTCTTCTTTCTTATCAACTAATCAACGTATCTTAGCTCTTGGATTGTGTCCTCAGCATTTCTATAAAAATAAATCTGTTTAGGCTGTGTGGCAGTATTATGTACACTTGAACTCTGCGTCATTTGACATTTTTTTATAATGTCCATCTAAACTTATGACAGTTCTCCAAATTAAGCATTTTTTAAAGATTTATTTATTTGACAGAGAGAGACACAGCAAGAGAGGTAACACAAGCAGGGGGAGTGGGAGTGGGAGAAGCAGGCTTCCTGCTGAGCAGGGAGCCCAATGCTGGGCTCGATCCCAGGACCCTGGGATCATGACCTGATCAGAAGGCAGACGCTTAATGACTGAGCCACCCAGACGCCCCCAAATTAAGCATTTTTGAAATATTTCTTCCTTATTGAACCTGAGTTTCCTTACTTAAATTTCAAATTGCTGATATAACCACTCTATAACTCAGACTTTGATTCAGAATCTTCCCTTTTGGTGTTAATAGTTTGTTTTTTTTTAAGATTTATTTATTTATTTATTTGAGATAGAGACAGAGAGAGCACAGGCAGGGGGAGGGGCAGAAGGAGAGGGAGAAGGACAAGCAGACCAAGGGTTCGACCCCAGGACCCTGAGATCATGACCTGAGCTGAAGTCAGACACTTAACTGAATGAATTACCCAGGCACCCCAACAATTTTCAAATTAATCATTCACCATCTTAAGCTATTCTGCTTAATACTGTGGTCCTCTTAACTAATATTTTGGAGATATTGTGCTATGAAAAGGAAGGTAACCCAGAAAAGCCCACCCAATATTGAGAAGAACAAAGTTGGGGGACAGACACCACCTAACTTCAAGACCACTATAAACCCACAGTAATCAAGGCAGTGTGGTATTGGTGAAAGAGTAGACAAATAGATCAATGGAACAGAATAGCAATCTCAGAAATAGATGAGCATAAATGTAGTCAAGTGATCTTTGACAAAGAAAAAGAAAACAATCCAATGAAGCTTAAGCAAATGATCCTGGAACAACTGGACATCCACATGCAAAAAAATGAATCTAGACACGGATTTTTACACTCATAAATTTTAGCTCAAAATGGATGACATATTTAAATGTAAAACACAAAATTATAAAAGTCCCAGAAAATAATGTAGGAGAAAACTTGGATGATATTCAGTATAGTGATGATTTTTTAGATACAACACCAGGGTATGATCCATGAAGGAAATAATTGATAAGATGGATTTCATTAAAATTAAAATTTCTGCTCTGTAAAAGAAAATGGCAAGACAATAAGACAAGCCACAGATTAAGAGAAAACATTTGCTAAAGACATATATGATACAGGACAGTTATCCAAAATATGCAAAAAACTAAAAAAAATGCAACAATAAGAAAAGACCAACCCAATAGAAAAATGGGCTAAAGACTTTTTTCTTTTTTTTTTTTTTTGGTTGCAAGTTTATATTTAAATTTCAGTTAGTTAACATACAGTGTAATACTAGTTTCAGGTGTAGAATTTAGTGATCCATCACTTACATACAATACCCAGTACTCATCACAAATGAAAAATGGGCCAAAGACCTTAGCAAACACTTCAACAGAGAATATAGACACACATGGCAAATAAACAAAGGAAAAGATACCCTGCATCATATGTCATTAGGGAAATGCTAATTAAAACAACGAGATTCCACTACATACTTATTAGAATGCCCAAAATCCAGAATACTGACAACACAAATGCTGGCAAGGATGTGGAGCAACAGGAACTCTCATGCACTGCTGGTGGGAATGCAAAATGATACATCCACTTTGGAAGACAGGTTTATTTTCTTTGTTTGTTTGTTTGTTTACAAAACTAAATACACACCTACCATATGATCCAGCAACCATGCTTTCTGATATTTTACTAAGAGGAGTCAAAAACTTATGTCCACACAAAAACCTGCACACAAATATTTATAACAACTTTAATTGCAATTCTAAACCTTGGAAACAAAGAAGATATCCTTCAGGAGATGAATGGATAAATAAACTGTGGTACATCCAGACAATGGAATATAATTCAGTGCCAAGAAGAAATGAACTATCAAACCATGAAAAGAACACAGAGAAACTTTAAATGTATATTACTAAGTGAAAAAAGCCAATCTAAAAGAACTATGTACTGTATGATTCCAACTATATGACATCCTGGAAAATTCATGGAAATAGCCAAACTATAGAGATAGTAAATGATAAGTCATTGGGGGAAGGGAGTAAAGATGAATAGGCAAAGCATGGAGGATTTTTAGGGAAATGACTCTGTACACTACCATAATGAAGGCTACATGTCATTATACATCTGTCCAAACCCATAAAATGCACAACATCAAGAGTGCACTATAACATAAACTATGGACTTTGGGTGATAATGATGTGTCAGTGAAGGTTTAGCAATTGTAACAAATGTACAACTCTATTGAGGGGTTTGATAATGAGAGGCTATGCATGTGTGGGGACATGAAGTGTATGGGAAATTTCTGTATCTTCACCTAAATTTTGCTGTGAACCTAAAACTGCTATAAAAAAATGAACAAACAAATCTTAATTTAAAAGCATAACAATAGCACATACCCTCCCCAAAGTATGTGCTACGGTGAGTGCTGTGAATTGTGTAAGACTGTTGAATCACAGACCTGTGCCTCTGAAACAAATAATACATTATATGTTAAAAGAAGAAGAAGAAGAAGAAGAAGAAGAAGAAGAAGAAGAAGAAGAAGAAGAAGAAGAAGAAGAAGAAGAAGAAGAAGAAGATAGGAAGGGGAAAATGAAGGGGGGGAATCGGAGAAGGGGATGAACCATGAGACACTATGAACTCTGAGAAACAAACTGAGGGTTCTAGAGGGGATGGGGGTGGGGGGATGGATTAGCCTGGTGATGGGTATTAAAGAGGGCACGTTCTGCATGGAGCACTGGGTGTTATAGGCAAACAATGAATCATGGAACACTACATCAAAAACTAAGATGTAATGTATGGTGATTAACATAATAAAAAAAATAAAAAAAATAAAAGCATAACAAAACAACAGCAGAATAAACCCATGTAAGTTAATAGACACAACTCTAAACTATAGAGCCTGATGAATTTTTACAAAGTTAACACATTTATTGAGCCAGTCTTTTAACAAATTGAGTTATAGAATATTTCCAGGAGCATGAAAACCTGCCTTATGGTCCCTATAGGCATCATTCCTCCCCCCACCATCCTGCACTCTTCTCACTTCTGTCACCATGAGACTAATTTGGGTTGCTATTTAAATTTTTAATAATGGAACATTATATATTATTTTACATCTGACTTCTTTTGCAGAGCATTCTGAATATAAGATTTAGTACTACTGTTCCACATAGCAGCTGTAGCAGTGCTTGGTCATTTCATTTTTGTATACTATTATATTGAAAGATTAAACCCTATTGAATGTATCCATTCCAAATTTGAAGAAAATTTGAGACATTTTTAGCTGTTAATAATTATTTTGCTTTGATTGCTTAATGGATATGGGGATAATGAAAATGATTTGGAGCCATATAAAAGTTGTATTTATACAACATTTTGAATGTGCTAAGTATCACTGAATTGTGTAACACTTTCAAATAGTTAATTTATGTCATGTGAATTTCACCTCAATAAAAAGCATTGTGTCGCTTTGGCCTTCAATCATATTTTTTTTATTTTTTTTATTTATTTATTTTTATAACCACGCTTCAATCACATTTTTTTTAGCCTACATGTGTTATAGGATATTCATATGTTCAGCTTTAATAGACATTGCCAAGTTCTCAAGGTGGCGATGCCAATTTACTATATTCACTGTAAGTGAGTTGTTAGTTACTCTATATCCTTGCCAACATTGTTTAACACCCCCGCCCCTGTACTCATTGTGGTTTTAATCAGCATTTCCCTGAACATGATTGATGCTGGGCCCCTGTACACGAGCATATAGGCTATTTGGGTAGCTATTTAAGTGAAGCATCTAATTTTTCATTAGGCAGCCTTATTTTATTAGGTTGCCTTTTCTTGATGATTTGTAGGAATTCCTTATATATTTTGGACAAAAATTCTTCACCATATAAAAATGGTCTCTGGCATTTATTCAAATTGTCAAAATATTCTCTCAGTCTGTCACTTGATTTTTTTTTTTACTATCCTAATAGTGAACAGAAGTTCTTTTAATGTAGTTCAGTTTCTCATTTTTCCCTTTATAGTTAGTGTTTTGAGTCTTGTTAACATATGTTTGTCTACCACAAAGTCATGAATATCTTTTATATTATCTTTTAGAAGCTTCGTTGTATTACCATTTATTTTTGGGTCTAAGATCCTCTTCAGTTAATTATTTGGTACTAGGTAAAGTAGTGATCAAGCTTCTTTCTTTTTCTTTTTAGTTTCCTTTCTATTTCTGGTGTGTATGTACATACACACATTAATTTATGTCTAAATATATACATATATACACATGCATATACATGTGTCTATGTGTATTCACACACACACAAATATATTGGCAAATATCGAAAGAACTGTCCTTGTTTTTTTACTGCATTTAGTGCTATATTTGTCATATATCTGATGATCATATAAAGAAGGTTGGTCATCTGTCAGGCTCATTTAGTTCCTTTGGAGACAATAGGCCTTTCATTTGGACTCCTTTTAAAGATTTTCTTTTGTGTTTGGTCTTCAGCAGTTTTATTATGAAGTGCCTAGGTTTTCTTTGCATTTGATATTCTTACATCTTCTTCAATCTTTGGTATCATATCTTTTGTCAGATTAGAAAAATTATTGGTCAGTATCTCTTTGAATCTTGCTTCTGCTTCTTTTCTCTCTTTCTAGGACTTTAATTAAATGTACCTCTCATCTTTTTTTTTTTTGTCTCTGTTCTTCAAGATATTCTTTGCTTAATTCAATAGATTTGCTTTAAAAGATTAGACAGTAATCCTCTCTTCTGCAATGTCAATCTTCCTTTATATCTACCTATTGAATTCTTTATTCAGTTATCAAAATTTTCAGTTCTAGGATTTTTTCACATTACACACACACACATACACACACACATACACACGCACACTTTTAACTACAGTTCTCTGTCGAAATGTTCTATTCTATTCTATCTTTGGATATATTAATTATATTCTATTCATTTTTGGATACATTAATTATCATTTTAAAGTCTGTGTCTGATAATTCTAACATCTACATAACCTGTGGGTCTATTCTGTTGCTTAATTTTCTCTTGGTTTTCAATAATTTGGGTCCTATTTTTCTACTGGGATTAATTATTTTTGTGTAATTGATGGCAGACAGAAATTTATTAGGACAAATCACCTAATTCAGTTGAGGTTGATCTATTTCTTGTTTGTTTTTATGCTAGGTGGATGGATCTCCCAGTGGGTCTCCACTGAAAGTGTGGGGCACAATCCAGTCACTCTTCTTTATTAATTCTTGAATGCCAATTGTGGACTTCCTAAGGCTGTGTGACTGCCAAGTTCTTGGTTTTGTTTTTAAGCCCTAGACAGCTGTTTTCTACTGGGTTTCTCTTAATTCAGCTCAAGTTCTTATTGCGGTTATATGAGATATTAAGACTGATATCTGTACATTTTTCTAGCCTGAGATGGAAGTTTGGACAAGTTATTTAAACTCTTTAAATTTTGCCTTCTTATTCTTTACATGGGAATAAAAACAAGAAAGGGTGGTAAATGTGCTTGAATGAAAAGTATTAATTTCTGCTATATTCCAGTACCAAATAATCCCCTATATGAGGAGGACTTCCTTCAAAGTCATGCCCCAACTATTCAACACAATTCCTGTCTTTCCAATAGCCCAGTGGTGTATACACTAATACAATAACTGAATCACTCTTTGTGTGAGGAATGTCTATTTCAGGAAAGCTTTTGTTCCTCTGGATTAGGTTGACCCCAGTTCAATTCCTAGTACCAAATATGTCTCCTTGTTAAATAACTGAAAGTTTTACTTCTTTCACGTTATTGTACTGGGAAAATAGGATATTTTAAACCTTTTGCTCTTTTTGAAAATACAAAAATGAAAAATAATACACAAAAGAAGTCTCTTCCTTCATAGGGACAATGAAGTATTTCTAAACATAATTCTCTGAAAATCATACTTTAGGAAAAGAACTTCACAATAAGCATCATACAGAGGTTCTCACTCCTACCTCTGAAAGGACTCTGAATATGCATCTAAGTAAAATTCCAGAACCAAATAGTTTTAAAATTGGAAAATATGAAACTGAAGTCACATATCTATGCTTGCAGGCAAAAACAGAAGACATCTGGGCCACCTGGATGGCTCAGTCAGTTAAACATCCAACTCTTCATTTCAGCTCAGGTCATGATCTCAGGGTTGTAAGATCAAGCGTTGGTTTGGGCTCTGTGCTGGGCATGAAGCTTGCTTAAGATTCTTTCCCTCTCCCTCTGCCCCTCCCCACCTCATGCTTGCTTATGCGCGCTCTCTCTCTCTCTAAAAAAAAAAAAAAGAAAAGAAAGAAAGAAAGAAAGAAAGAAAGAAAGAAACAAACAAACAAAAGATGACAACTTCACAAATTCAAATTAGTTAATTGGTATTTTTAATTCCTAAAATTAAAAATATCTAATTTTCAAATACCCAGGCACGTTCTTATCCTTATGGTCTAGGTCTGGCATTGTTCTTTTATTCAGCACTCTGCCAGAAAGGATACTTTTTAGAAATGACTAAATTTATAATAACTTGAGTTCTCGATTTTAAGGGGGTTTTGATGACTCAATATATCCTGATAAATTAAGAGATTCACAAAACAAGGGTAGTGTTTAATCTGTTTTAAATTTTTGATTCAGGATATGTCTATTTTAGCCAACTTCCCTTCAATACTTTTAATAAGGAAAGTCTGAGGAGGAGGCACAGACATAGGATACTGGTATGACACTTGAGGAAAGTTAGGGGGATCAAACTAAACATGCACATTTTAAAAAATTCATAATATAGGGCACCTGAGTGGCTCAGTCGGTTAAGCAACTGCCTTCAGCTCAGGTCATGATCCTGGAGTCCCAGGATCGAGTCCCGCATCGGGCTCCCTGCTCAGCGAGGAGCCTGCTTCTCCCTCTAACTCTCCCCCCTCTCATGTACTCTCTCTCATTCTCACTCTCTCAAAATAAATAAATAAATCTTTTTAAAAAAATTCATAATATAAACTCTTATAGGAATCTTGTATTTTCTTAGCTTTTATGTCCTATCAGGGATCTCTGTTAGAAACTTCACAAACATAAATATTCATATACACACAAAGGCAGTGGTTTCTGAATCAGCTATGTATATATTAGATATCTTATATATATATTTTATATATTTATATTATTATATATTTATATATATATTTATATTATTATATATATATATAATTATATATCTAGAATATATTCACCTTCATGAGAAACGCCTGGGAGTATTTTCAAAATCTAGATTCCTGGATCCCATTGCAGAATGACTGAGTTGGATGCTCAGGTAAAATGATCCAGGAAGTCCCTCTTTCAGTCAACTTAAGTGATTACTATAGTCATCAGTTTTAGAACCCTCTAAGATATATATATAATAGATAAACTATCTATGACAGGATTATAATTTTAGAAGAGATTCAATTCTTTCATTTTTTTTCTTTGAATTATTGAGATTAATATATCATCAATTCTTTGAATAGAACTAAACAACTTCATAACTGGTATACTGGTTACAATGCTGTAGTATTTTCTTGCCCAATTGAGGCATATCAATTTTCATTATTTAACTTTCATTACTTTCTTTTGCAAAGCACATAACACAGAGAATTAATGGAAGGCAACATGCAAATTGATACTTAATCCTACTGACCTGTTGGAGAAATGCATAAAAGCCAGGATTAAAATAATTTAAAATAATAGATTTTTCTCACTGTCTCAATGAAAATGCTTAGTTTTACTTATGAATAGATTTATTTCGGCTAAGCCATGCCATAGCCTGGTGGAAAGATAATGTTATTTCTGGTTAATTGCTGTCCATTTGCTTTCAGTTCATTATATAATCTCCATTATAAAAATGGAGATTTTTTTTTTATTTGGGAAACTATTTTCAATGTAGTTTAGCTGAAATGTCATCTTAGTTTATAAAGGAAAAGAAAATAGCATGTTAATTTATTCAGCAAGAGAGACTTTTGGTCACAGATTTTAGACTCTAGAGGCTACAGTTGATGATGAAGTTGTCAGCAATTGCTATTTTCATCCACTAAAAGAATAATGGTATCTCTAGGAAAATCAAAACGTATTGCTTTAGCAGAACCTTGTTAAAAACCAAAAATGCAATAATAATAAATAAAATCACAGATTTTTCTTCCCTCCTCATTTCATGTACATTAGTGTGCAATAACCCATGTGAATATCTACTGTCATAAAATATTTTTTAAAGATTGCTTTTAAATTGAAAATTTTTTTAGTCAGAAAAAATTTAAAGTTAGAAAATCATAGACTAGATTTTTTAAGTTGTTAATACAAAACAAAAAAATAAAGAAATACTATCAACAACGAACAGAAAATAACTCTAAAATCCCTGAGTTGAACATTATCTTTAAAGGTGAACAATGTGTGATTAGCTACCTGAAGTGTTTTAGCAGCTACCTTAGATTCATTTTAGAAGAACAGGTATGAATACCTTTAAAAATACTTAAAATCATTACAGATTGTAAAACTAATACATCCCTCAGTTGGTTTATTTTACTCCATCTCCTCATCCAGATCTCTATGGTCTTCAAGTACCTCGATCGCCAAGTAGACCTTAGAATCCTTGATATCCTTACTCTGAAAGCTCTTAGAAGTGCAACTGGTCTTTCTCTGGGTAATTTCTGATCCCCACAGTTTCCCAGTTCACAATATAGTCTCATCCTGAATCTCTCTTAACCGTGCAACTAGACTGTATTTGTGTTTAAAATTTACATACACACAAGGGCAGTCATAAATCTCCATTTGGAGGTAAGAAATAGAAAGAAGATAATTATCCACTGGGGACATAAAGTGTGTTCATCACCGCATGAGGGGATGACACACACATTTCACCTGCTCCTCACAGTTCCAGAAAGCCATAATTAAGAGTGTGGAAAAGCCATAAAAGGTATTATCTACACACATGGAATGAATATCACAAAGTCCTTTCTGTTAGGGTAAAATGTAAACAGTAGAAAGATTGTGATTATTTCACAATACTGCGAATTCTAACAGGCAATTTTTTTGTCTTTCTGTGAGGGCCACTTACAAAACACTTCTTATAATGTATAGAATACTTTTGGAATGTACGCACACCCAAACCAGGCCATTTGACTTTGGCTCTGGTTTTAGAGGCAGTTAATGGAGTGAGGTAAGTTGTTAGATGCTATTTCCAATGACTTGATTTTTAGTTTTCTAAAAATAACACTTTCTCATACCACCACAACCTCAGCACTACGCTCAGTTCTTAGAGAAGAGGTTTAATGTGAAGACATTTCAAAAACCTATCCCAAAATATGCATATATTTATGAATCATAATAATATTACTAAAAGATGAGGTGATGGATGTTAACTAAGTTTGCTGTGGTTATCATCTTGCAATATATAGATGTATCAAATCATTACGTGCACACTTTGGATGAATACAGTGTGATATGTCAATTATATCTCAATAAAACTGGAAAAAATAAAATAAAATCCAGTGCTGGTTACTTCAAAAGAAGTGTTAACTTTGTTGATAGAATATGTGTATTATAATTCACATCCAAAATAGAACTTTTAAAAGAATGAGATAAAGACTGAAAAAAATATTGACTGATGTGTTCCTGTTATCATTAGTGTGAAGGCAAGTTTTTAAAACAGATCCTAAGATTCCTGTACCTGTGACATGTTATATAATTGCCTTCCCTTGAGTGTAGGCAGAATCTGTGACTATGTCGGGATTATCACTGTTGTGATTAGGTTACAAATCAGTTGATTTTGAGTTAATCAAAAGGGAGATTATACTAGGGGGGTCTGACTTAATCAGATGATCTTTTAAAGAAAGTAGAATGTCAGAGAGACTCTCTGCTGGTTTTCTGGAGAAAGCAAATAGCCATGCTGTAACCTGCCATGGAAAGGAAATGCAGGCAACCTCTAGAAGCTGAAAGAGTCTCTGGACAACGGCTGGGCAAGAAAATGAGGACTTCACTCATATAGTCACAGAAAGTAAAATCTGCCAACAACCAATTATGTTTGAAGAAGACACCAACCCGCCACATGAGAATCACCTGTATGCTTCAATGTCTGCCTGCGCAGAGGAGTCAGTGTGTGCGTGTGTTTCCACATGGATCCTGGGTCTGAGTAAATCTAACTTGAATTAAGAAGAAGTACCTACAACCTCACCCACAGAAATACATCTCCTTTCCTTCTATTCCCTCCTCTACTCACACCCCAGGAAAAGAAAGGAAACTGAGGCTTAGAGAGATTAGCAATTTATCTGAATAAAGAATACATTATACCCACTATTATATTATATGAAGAACCTATTCTTCAGTAGCTTCCTATTTTAAAATGTTTATTCCCTATATTTTATGGTATTCACACATCTTTATTTAGTGAGATACTGACACCCGTAACTCAAGTTATCAAAACATCAAACATCGTGAGCAGTAAAGCAGCTGAGTTTGTGAAATACAACTGGTCTCTAAATACTTCCGCCTCCTAGGCAGGAGTCAGAGTAGGAGACCAGGCAAATTCCACCCACTTATAATGAGTCTATGCTGCCTAACTCAGTAGACCAACATTTTTAGGGTTATGGAAACCAGAAAGAGCAAAAATACACTGACATTGTAGTAGGCAGGTAAATTGTCATGTTTAAAAACTAAATAGAAGATAATACCTTGTGAATATCACCTTTAAACTTAATATTTAGCGTTCTTCCAATAGAATTTCTATGGCTTTTTTCCTGAACTACTTCTATGGTCTTATAATATTTTTACCACATTACAAGATTGTGTGTGTGTGTGTGTGTGTGTGTGTGTGTGTACATGCTTGTATGAACAGGCTTTATCTTTAATAATAGAAAATAGCACATTAAAGATAGTCTATAAATCTGAAACTAACTCAGAAGTAAAAATATAGCCTGTTAGGTTTTACTTCTCTGAAAATGTATTTAGTAAATAGAGAGTTCCAGAGTTACTTTTCTAATTCACAGCAATTAAATTGTTAAATTTTTTTCTCCTTGTATTAAAAAAAAAATTACTAAATGTCAATATTAAACCAGGCCAGGGCAGACATACATTCTCTCTTTTTTTTTTTAAGATTTTATTTATTTGACAGAGAGAGACACAGTGAGAGGGAACACAAGCAGGGGGAGTGGGAGAGGGAGAGGCAGGCTTCCCACCAAGCAGGGAGCCGGATGTGGGGCTCTACCCCAGGACCCTGAGATCATGACCTGAGCCAAAGGCAGACGCTTAATGACTGAGCCCCCCCGGGTGCCTCTCAGACATACATTCTTAATTACACTCCAATGACCATTAGTCTCACTGGGTTTTAAAATCTTGGCATATTTTTCCTGGCAATTCTCATTTCTTGTCCACCTTAAAATATAAAATATAAATACTTATTATCATTCATGTCTTTTCCATGAATATAGCTCTCCGGAAAATAGTAGGTCTCAAAGCCATTCACTGTTTATCATGATGAATGGATGTAGATATGACAAACAGTACTAAAGAACACATTTTATTTTTCTTTTGATTCTTTTGCAGTAAGTTCCATAATGTAGGTAGGTCAAATTAAGCATGTTTGTTAAATTTTAAAATTTCTTCTTGCCAACGATTATATGGATGACTATACTTTAACTGATCTCAATAAGCAATTCTCTGGGTGGGCCTTTAGGTCTCAATGCAAATAATTCACAGTAAAATCAATAAGGCTCATGAAGTGCACTCAGAATTCCAATAGGGACACTAATGTTCATTATTTCAGGACTTCACAAAATTTCATAAATTTCTTAGAGAAATTAAAATGCACTCCTGAACAAATGGTTTAACAAAATAGGGATGGGAGGAATTATAATTTATAAATGAAATGCATTACCGAGAAAATCAATTTTGTGCTATGATAAAAGACTTGACCTTCCAGTGCCATTACAAAAAGTCATACAGGATGAAACTCCGTGTCAGGGAGAAGCAAGCATTCTCCTTTAGTATTTCTGTTTGTAACATAAGGGAGCCCCATACCAGCTGCATGCGGTATTACTTCATGAGTATCTAACTGTATTTAAATCATTTATATATTACATTTTACAAATGTAATAAGGAAATGTGTTCTTTTGCATTCACAGTTAAGAGTTGGAACAGATGGTGAAAGGCTCACTTTAAACTAATATGGGCATTAAAATAACTGATATTGCATGCATCCTTGATATAACAGAAGTTTAGTTCACTATAAAATGGGTTTGTGACTTTCTGGAATATATTAAACATAATGTGTCTTTAGCAATAGTTTTTCTGCATGAGGAAATTTGCTGTTAGAATTTACTCATAAGAATTTTTCTAACTCGAAAAAATGAAGTCATTCATTCAACAAATATTTACTGAGCACCTGTTATTTCAGACAATGTGCTTAGGATCAAATTGCTTATCAAGATGCATGAGACATGGTCCCTGCCTTCAAGATAAGATCACAATTTGGTAGAGAGAATGCGACCATAGAAAACAGTAACATATGGAACATTTGGAGCACCTCTATTTGCAGTGACTGGGTCTGTGGTATTTTCATAGCCTCCAGGATCTAAGTCTGAAATTCTGGTAGTTGCAACAAGTTGGCAATAGAGCTTAGGTCTGGAGTCTAGCTGAGATGCTCTGCCCTTTTTTGTAGGCATGGACAGCTGAGAAGAAATTAACTTATTATTCATACATTCACTATATATTTTCCATCAAAATAGCTAAAAAAGAAGTCAAAGAATTAAAAAAATACAACAGTGAGCAATCATTTGAAAAAATAAGAAGACCTTTTCATATAATGAAATTCTACCTTAGTCTTAGTATTTTGCTTGGGATCTTGTATGTTGTCTTGCCAGGAGTAGATGATTTCTGTCATACTTTTGAACTATTTTGCACGAGTCCAAGTTCTGTTCAATTTTCTATAGTTCCTGGCATGTATCTGGAATTTCCGTTGCCTCCAGGTTTTTCCAAATGCTATGGCACTCACCAAGGACACTTCATCCTTCATTTCCTTTTTGGTCTTTCTCCTTGCAAGCTCCTATTCATCCATCAGACCTGACTTAAGGATCAATTTTTAGGATTATCTTCCCTGACTTATAAATTAAGTTAGATTCACCTGAAATATGTTCATTTATAACTTAATTTTCCTTTAAGAACATTAATCTTTCTTTGTTTTAATTTCTTGCTTAATATTCACCATGTACAGCAAGAATACAAACAATAACTAGGTGCTTAATGAATACAGTAAAAAAGAAAACATACACTTTCCCCTGCCTTAAGTAAAATATTCCTTTACTTGGCTAACTTTTTTCTGTACCAGTATCTACTGGGGATAAGGTCTTCAGACATGGATAGGTAGAAAAGAATGCAAATTTTAAGTTTTAAAATGAATACTAAAAAACACTTTATTTAAAATCAATGCATTATAATCTTTCTTGTGATTCACTAGCTATACCCAGTTCTTTATGCTATTGCAGAAATGTTGCTGTTACTTAAGAAAGCAGCACCACAGAGTTAATGAGTTTTTAATTTAGCCAGCCTTCTCTCTGGGCACTTTTTAAGTTTGTTCATCATCTTGTTTCTTCACAGGTGTTGCCATACGGTAAGACAGTACGACTTGGGAAGTAAGTTTACATAATTTTTTCCTTGATACCTCATTGACGATTTCAAGCAAAGTTTACTAGGTGATTTGGAAAATATGGGGCAGTTTAACCACAAAGAATATCATACAGGGCTGCTGCTCAGTCTTCTGCTAATCTAATGAAACTCTCTAAAGTTACAAGAAAATTGTTTACTTAAAACATTAAAGAATCATTTTGCAGTATTTAAGTAAGAAAGAATAAGCAGTGGGAATAGAGCAAATTGCATCTGTACTTCTTAAAATGATTTTATATTGAAATCACTGAATATGGAAGTCATGATCATTCAAACATGTGCACCTGCTTATATTTGATTGTAACATCAGTGTTTCAAATAACCATCTATACTCTCAATATATATCTAATTCATCTGCACTAAAATTTTACCTCGATGATTGTATATTCAAATTTCTGCAGATGTTCTTGGAGAAAATGTTTATGAAAATAAGCTCCTCCAGATCTGATCCTTCAACATTTACAAGAGCAAAATAACCCTATCCATCTAAATATATTCAGCTTTTTTCCAAATAAATACTTAGTTGTTTATTCAGTTCAATTCTCTACAGAAAGAGTGTATCTATAAAAATATTAAAGCTAAACTAAAATTCACATAAATATTCCTCTGTTATCTAAAGAAAATCAATTAATCAATTATTTGTTGAATACTAATATCATTTCACTTACTTTTGGCAAACAAATTTATGACTTTGATATGTAAGACTCTGCTTACTACTCAGATAGGAATGATACATTTTATTTACATGATACATTATACTATATAAAATGCTTTGTAATTCACAATATTTTGTTGGATCATCTAGCAACTCTTTGAGATAGGCAGTAGAATTACCATTAACTCTATATTGCAGGTGAGACATTGAGGCTGACAACAGTTAGGTAATTTACCATAAGTCAAGTAGGTAGTAAATGATGGACATGAGGATCATTAACTCTGGTTTTTCTATATTAATATCTGGTGCTCTTTCTACTGAAAAAGACTTTCATTTCTACATGATGCTAAATCTTTGGAAATTCATATAATTTCTGTTGATTTCTATAAGTTTCCAAGTTGTGCAGTTTTCACTATCTTCAGATATTTACATGAATTTGCTACATGGCATATAATAATACATCAATATATTTAATATATTTTATTTACACTAAAAAAAACAACAAGGCTTTGTTATGCCTAGGGCTCTTCAAGCTGATATAGAAGCATAGTAATTCTCCCTAAATTCATTCATACAGCTACAGATGATATTTCCCATCATTCCTTGAAGCCCCATGTGACCTAGCTAATCTAATTCTTATTTTCTAGTTATACCGTGGCATGTTTCAAATATATATGCACAGTTAAAAATTATTTCCTTAACTCAAAATTCATCCACTCTACTGTCTACCTGGCACTTCCACTATATATATGCACAAAACTAACTCCTGAATCCTTCTACCCCACTATAAAACCTACTGGAACACAACTTTCTTCATAATAGCTGATGATAACTCCATGAGTGGTCTTTTAAAAATATAAGTTGTATTATATCAATCCTCTGTTCAAAACCCTATGGTTGCTCCCCTCTTCACTTAAAACAAAAGTCCAAGTCCTTTGAATCACCTACAATGCCTTACAGAAACATTGCATGTTATTTCTCCTAAGACTTTTCCCCTTGCTCAGTTCTGTGACACAGGTGTCCTTGAGGTTTCACAGACAAATCAGACACATTCCCATCTTACTGGCTTTACCCCAGTTTTTCTCTGTCTGGTGTACTTTTTCCCCAGGCATTGATTTTATTAACCACTTCACCTCCCTTAAGTCTTTGCTTGAATCTTACTCTCTCAATAAATAACATTTTTAATATCATGACTTATCCCCAGCTCCCCATCTGCCCTTTGGACCCTCCCAATCTTCTTTAGTTTCTTCTGATATCCTTGTTTCCATAACATGTACCAACTTCTTACATATTATCTAATTTATTTATTTTTATCATTCATTGTCTCTCCCTCTTTTCTCCTTTGTGGGCAGGGAATCTGTTTAGTTTTGTTCCCTGATGCATCCAGTGCCTAGAACACATGGTATCTGCCAAAAATATATCTACTGAAATACTACATACCTGATGTATTTCAGTCATAGTACTATACATTTTAAGTATATATAATATCAGTTAATCCTGTGGTAGGTAGTTTCTGAGATGGGGTCCAATGATAGCTGTTTCCTGATGTTCACACCCTTGTGTAATCCCTTTCCTCGAGTGTCGGCTGGACCTACAGATTTGTTCCTAATGAACAAATAAATAAATATATGAATATATATATATTTATATTTATACATTTATATATTTATATATGTAAATATATAATATATATAAATAAATATATATAATATAATAATAAAATAAGGTCAAAACGGTGGGCTGTCACTTCTATGATTAAGTTACTTAAGATTGTGCCTTTAGTCCTGCTAGCATTCTCTATCTTGTTGGCACTCTCTTGTTCTCCTGCTTACTTTCTCTGATAAATTAAGCTGCCACATTATGTAATCCTCTGTGGAGAGGCACACATGGCAAGCAATTAAAGGAGTCCTCTGGCCAACAATCAGCAACTGAAGCCTTAGAACAGCCAGAAAGGAACTGAATCCTGCCAATATCCATGTGAATGAGCTAAGAAGCTATTTTTCCCAGTTGAGACTTGGGATGAGTGCAAACTTATGAGAACTTGAGGACCTAGCCAAGCAGCATCCATGACCCACAGAAACTGTGAGATAATAAATGTTGATGTTTTAAACCACTAATCTTTGAGATTGTTATGCAGGAGTTGATTACTAAAATAATTCTCAACACAAAACTGTGTGTATACATGATAACCTTCTTCTGAGAAGGGTGGAAACCAAGAGTTTTGAGTTTCTCTCCCGTGTAAAGTTTACATCTCATAAAGACATAATTGAGGTTTAACCCACACAGTATAATGCCAGCTCACATCTTGCATTATGTTTTTCTGCTAATCTGTCCTAAAGAGAAATCTTAAGTTAAACATATGATTTCAGTTTTTAGTGTTCCATTAATGTTGTTATACTTGCCCACATGTATAAAATATACAAACCACAAAATACAACTTAAAATGTAAGTGCTAAGTTATATTACCCCCCCTTTCATAGCCCTTTAAAATTCTAATGATGCCTCCCCTTATTGACAAAATACTTAAGATACATAACCATATGATATGCAAGCATTCCCAACCACTCCCTCCTTTGAAATTAAATTATCTGTTTATATCTGCCATTCAAATCAGTTAATCAAAATTTTTTAAGATTTTATTTATTTATTTGACAGAGAGAGTGAGAGAGGGAACACAAGCAGGGGGAGTGGGAGAGGGAGAAGCGGGTCCCCCGCAGAGTGGGGAGCCCGATGCAGAGCTCCATCCCAGGACCCTGGGACCATGACCTGAGCCAAAGGCAGACGCCTAAGCAACTGAGCCACCCAGGGGTCCCAACCAGTTAATCAACTTTTAATGTTCCTTCATTATATAACAATTGTTTTTAAAAGAAAAAAGACTTGGGGAAAAAAATCCTGGACCGTGCAATAAGAACAACACTATCTAAATTATCCTCCACCCCTGAAAGCATATTTGTGTTCTAAGACAGAAAATGCACTAATTTTTCAATTAAATTATGTTTTTTGGAAATACCACTAGACTTTGGAAGAGGAGATGGTGTTCTTTTTCCATCTCTGACTCTGAGAGGTTGGCTGATCCAAAGACTTTATTGATCTCCATAAAGTGGAGATCTTATCCAATCAACAAGCATTTGGTTTTCATAATCTCTGGAGTCCTTTCTTATACCAGTCCTATGATTTAGGAAAACATGAAATTAGAACTAACATTTCTATAGGTTGTGAAATTCTGGAGCACATGGATTATTTCTCAATGCTTTTTCTGATACTTAACATATCTAAATCATATAAAATAAAGCTAAAATGACTACTTGCTCTATATTGATTTTGCTCTTTCTTACTAAATGAACTCCAAATGTATTTCTCCAAAAAGTCTATATTTATTTATGTTGATATTATATTTATTTATGTTTGCATTATGTTTTAAAGATTTTATTTATTTATTTGTCAGAGAGAGAAGAGCACAAGCAGGGGGAGCAGCAGGCAGAGGGAGAAGCAGGCTCCCCCCTGAACAAGGAGCCAGATGTGGGACTCGATCCTAGGACCCTGGGATCATGACCTGAGCTGAAGGCAGATACTCAACAGACTGAACCACCCAGGCGTCCCTATATTTATATTTATATTATTTATATTTATATTTATACTTATATTTATATTATTATTCTTAACTTCCAGGGAAAGAAAAAAAATTATCTGAATGACCATGGATTGCTCACCCGGCACTAAAGATAGCCAGAAGACAATGGAATAGTATCTTTAAAATACTGAAGGAAAAGAACCATCATACAAGAATTCTATACCCAAAAAAATATCCCTCCGAAATAAAAGAAAAATAAAAACATTCTCAGATGAAGGAAAATCAAGAGTATTTATTTCCATTTGACCTAATTTAAAAGAGTTGCTAGGGGAGTTCCTCATGCTAAATGGAAATAATACCAGAGGGAAATTTGAATCTTTAGGGATGAAGGAAAAGCAACAGAAGTGATAAACATCTGAATAGACATAAAAACTATTTTTCTATTTTTAGGTTCTTTAAAAGATGCATAACTGGTGAAGGAAAAACTCTTATCTGCATATTCATTGTATGTACATGTAATATATATACCTACTATAAATCGAAGTCAATAGGGGAGGTTAAATGACCTATATTCATGCAGGTCTTCTACATTTTACTCAAAAAGTAAATTATTAACTCTGAGTAAACTGATAATTTAGGTATGCATGATGTAATCCCTAGAGGAAACACTGAAAAAAATTACAAAGGTTTAGAGCTAGAAAGGCAATAAATTAATTACAATAGTATATTAGATATATTCAAATAAAACAAAGGGAAAAAGGCAAATTGAACAAAATCAGACCATACATGGTACAAAAGAGAGTGTTTGAAATAATGGACCATAAAGCCTAGACCCTAAAGGTAAGTGAGAAAATTTTGGAGGAGATAGAAAGAGTCATAGAATGGTTGCCTCAGTGCAGATAAGTGAGCACTTAATATGATGTAGAAGACAGCAGCTGAGTTGAATAGATGGCAAATTATGGTGAGCAAACAGGATACCATCTTTTATTTATAAGTATTCATATGTATCATAGTTTATCAACTATTATTTGAAAATGCTATGAACCATAGCAGTGCTTTTTCCAGATGCTATTATTCAGTAATTTATTATTTTTAACGTTAGTCAACATTTTTTAATATAGTATTTTACAGTGTAGCATTTTGGTACAAACTAAATTCCTTTAAGTGCTAATAGTTTTTTGGGGTGTATTTTTTGGTATTTTAACTGTAGCAGAAATTCTTTCAAGACATACTTTACTTCTTGGTAAAGTTAGTTTAATGTTCTGATTTTTCTTTCCTTTTTTTTAAATTTTTTTTTTATATTCCCAGTAGGGTAACTAATTATAGGACTGGGCTGGAATAAAGTGATGGCCTCAGGAGATTTTGCTTTTATACTTTCACTCCCTTCTATGAGCCTTCCTTTGGCAATTTTGGGCCCCTTGAACAATTACTACTGATTTTCTGGCTTCCTAGAAAATTGGATCATCAGGCCTATGAAGAGCTTAACTTTGTTTATACAGAACTTTCAGTACATTAGCTGAAGGCAAGTGCTTAAGGAAGCTTAGGATCTTTAGTAACTATGTTCAAGGGTGGCCAAATGCCTTTTCACCTTTTACCTCTGGGTTCAAGGTTGTTTCTAAAACCAGAGATTGTACAAGCCTAATCTTCAGCTAAGTATGGTATCAAACTCAATTAAAAGCTTATGGTCATTAATGAAAGCTTGCATTAAAAAATGAAGTTCTAATTTCTTTTCATCAATCACTATATACACTATTTTCATGTTTTATTGTATATATAGCCAAAGTCTAATGGTAATCACATTTTTTTTCTAGGTTAAAAGTTCTAAGTGTTCCATTATAGTAATTTTAATATGCTCTATTCTGGAGGATAGGGACCTTGTAACAAATAATTTTAGTACAAATATTAAGATTTTTTACAATTTCAAATTCTTTATTAGAAGTAATTGAGTATAGTCTTGTAAAATAATCATTGCCTGAAGGACCAACAGATCTAAATTTTCAGTCACAAAATACTCAATTTAAGCCCTAATTAAAAAAAAAGGTAGAGAAAGAAAGAAACAATTGGAGAAGTAGCTTTTAAATGAAACAAGTTCTATTGTTGGATATAGATAAGTAGATATAACAAAGAGAAAATGAGAGAGAAAGGAGGAAGATATTGGTAAATTTTTCATTTACATGGGAATGGAAGGGGCACCTGTGTGACTCAGTTAAGCGTCTGCCTTCCGCTCAGGTCATGATCCCTGGGTCCTGGGATCAAGCCCCCATCAGGCTCCCTGGTCAGCAGGGAGTCTATTTCTCCCTCTCCCTCTGCCCCTTCCCTTGCTTGTGCTTGCACTTTCTCTCTCTCTCTCTCTCAACTAAATAAAATTTTAAAAAAATAAAAATAATAAACGGGAATGGAAGCCAGTCTTAAAGAAATCTGAGATGACACCTAGATAAGAGGCGGAGACAAACTATGAATAAACCAATATTGTGATCCGAATACTGACTGCTCCTTAACTTATTGTCAGGGAAGAGGCAAGGGTTTAGGACTAAAAGAGTGTTGAACACTTCATTTAACACCAGTGTCCTAGAAAATGTTTCTTTCCCAGATTGAGCTAAAAAGGCTGCAGCTGTGATGAACTTGGGTCAGATAATCAAACTCTCTAAGACTTAAAGCTCCACCAGCAAACAACCTGCCCTCAGTAGGGGAATGGTCACATACACTAAGAAATATCCATAAAATAAAATGCTATGTATTTCTTACTAAAGAAGTATTGCTTTTGATGTATTTTTACAGAAATATCTTTGGTAGTATAAAATGACTGATGTAGGTTTCTGAGCATTACTTATACTTTCTATCCACTTTTTTTTTGTAAAAACGTGTTTGCACACATCTAAAAAAATTCTGGAAAAATTTAAAAAACTCTTAATGTTTCAGATACAGATCCTTTGCTTATATTACAACTAAGAAGAGATTTTGAATCTGTCATAAGAAAGGAGACACAATTTGGCATAAGAAGTCCAAAATCTTCCATTTACTGGCTTCAAGAGTACTGAAAAAGTGTGTAAATGGTGTTAAGAATTTAATTAAAATAACAGAATAATGCTTAACAATATTATTTTAAAAGATTAGAAATTCTGCTCACTATATCACTTATTATTAAACTCTATATTAAGACTATAATTTGTTTTCTTAAGATAGAGCAATACTTAATCCTTTCTGGTTTAATGGGCAAAGTGTACCTTTAACACATAATTACAAGTGGAAGGGAATGTTAGATATTTCAGATGTGACAATGGACCTTTTCATACCAAATATACTTGAAGCATAATAGTTCACAAAATCTGGTTCAGACTGTGGAGAATTTGTATAATAGGATCTACTGTGCAACAGAAACCAGAAATTGCTATCAATGGAAAATTTGAAAAATAAAACTGTGTCAAAGTTTTGTTGTTGTTTTTTTTTTTCCCTCCCTTTGCTGCTATACAATTCCAGACCCCCTTCTGGTTCTCTCCCCAAGTCTCTCTAGGATAGACTATAATAACAAGATCTCTTTCTTTAGCAAACAGAAAGTCAGGGACAGAAATGTTTAAGCCTCCCTCTTAACTAGAAGTAATTAAATATCTAAATTATAAATACACACTCATGTCTGGGGAGGTTAAACTGATTTTATGAACTGCATAAATGACGAAAGCTCTCCATTTTACTGGAGAAGGTTCATACTCTGACTATTCAGACTTTTTTTTCTTATATGAAGGCCCATTGTTTAATAGTAATTAGAGGTTTTTCACTGAGGCCTATAGGTCACATTAATATCGAATTCAAAATTACATAATTTTTTTAACCTGTATCTTTGCACTTTTCTAAGACATGAACAACTTCAAAACATATTTTTATTCCTATACAACACAAAGTAAATAAAAAGTAGATTCTTTAATTTCTAACTCAGCAATAATCGAAATATATGCATGAAAATTTCATGCACATGCATGTAAACTAATCAAATGTCCTAAAAGAACATTAAAATATAAATTCCAAGTCATAAATTTAGCTTTTAATGGCATAAATGTTACTGTGCATTTTGAAAATAATAAACTATGTAACAGGAATAGTATAACTTGGGAATTAAGACCTAACTCAGAGTGCTTGCTTTCAACTCGTTAATACTCCTACTTACTTGGTGTGCAACCTTTGAAAACTTCTTAATCTTGTTAAAATTTAGTTTTCTCAACTAAAAAATGAGAATAAAATATTCACTAACTGAAAAGTTTGTTTTAATGGTTAAATGAGATAAAGTAAAAAAAAAAGTGCTTAGCATATTCCCCAGGACATAGTATAAATTCCATAAATCATTACTAAATGGGATTTGGATATGGGATGATCAGTTAAACACAACTATACAGAGTATTGGAAACATTATAACTGCAAGAAATTTATTCCTTGAAAATAGATTCAAGTATAAAATACACAAAGAATAATTGAATATTATAAAATTGATGTCTAACATTATTACTGCTAGAATTTTTGGAATAACTGTAATTTCAAATATATAATATATAATAAAGTATATAAATAATATATTTACTAATATATACTATATAACAATATATGTTGCATAGTATATATATCATATGATAACATATATAGTAATTGTTAGTCATTAATTTGGAAAGATTTTCAGGAAAAAGGGGCATGATTTTGAGAGAGAGTCTGTATATTATATAAAAAGTATGCATTTACTTCAATTTGTCTCTGGTCATGCAATTCCTGAGATACTTAGCATTATAAAATATGTTTTCTATATATAATATGTTTTCTATATATGTTTTCTAGATAGGGTAGTTCTATTTTTAACTTTTTGAGGAACCTCCATACTGTTTTCCAAAGTAGCCGCACCAGTTTGCAATCCCACCAACAGTGCACATCCTTGACAACAGTGGTTTCTTGTGTTTTTGGTTTTAGTCATACTGACAGGTGTGAGGTGATATTTCATTGTAGTTTTGATTTACATTTCCCTGATGATGAGTGATGTTGAGTATTTTTTCATGTGTCTGTTGGCCAACTGGATGTCTTCTTAGGATACATGTCAGTTCATGTTGTCTGCCCATTTTTAAAATTTGGATAATTTATTTTTGGGGGGTTGAGTTTTGTAAGTTTTTTATATATTTTGGATATGAACCCTGTATTAGACATGTCATTTGCAAATATCTTCTCTCATTCAGTAGGTTAACTTTCAGTTTTGTTGATTATTTCCTTCACTGTATAGAAGCTTTTTATTTTGATGTAGTCTCAATAGCTTATTTTTGCTTTTCTTTCCCTTGTCTAAGGAGACCTATCTAGAAAAAGTTGCTATAACTGATGTCAAAGAGATTATTGCCTGTGTTCTCTTCTAGGATTTTTATAGTTTCAGGTCTCACATTTAGGTCTTTAGACCATTTTGAATTTATTTTTTGTGTATGGTGTAAGAAAGTGGTCCAGTTTCTTTCTCTTGCATGTTGCTGTCTGGTTTTTCCAAAACCATTTGTTGAAGAGACTGTCTTTTTTACATTGGATATTCTTTCCTGCTTTGTCAGATAATAGTTGACCATATAGTTGTGAGCCCATTCTGGGTTTTCTATACTGTTCTGTTAATCTATGTGTCTGTTTTTGTCCTATTACCATACTGTTTTGATCACTGCAGCTTTGTAATATAACTTGAAGTCCAGAATTGTGATGCCTCCAGCTTTGCTTTACTTTTTCAATATTGCTTTGGCTATTCTGGGTCTTTTGTGATTCCACACAAATTTTAGGATTGTTTGTTCTAGTTCTGTGAAATATGCTGGTAGAATTTTAATTTTAATTTTAAGTGTGCAGATTGCTTTGGGTAGTATAGACTTTTTAACAATGTTTGATCTTACAATCCATGAGCATGGAATGTTTTTCCATTTCTTTGTGTCATCTTCAATTCCTTTCATCAGTGTTCTATGGTTTTCAGAGTACAGATATGTTATTTCTTTGATTAGGTTTATTCCTAGGTATCTTATGGTTTTTGGTACAATTGTAAAAAAGAACAATTCCTTGATTTCTCTTTCTGCTGCTTCATTATTGGTGTATAGAAATGCAATAAATTTCTATACATTGATTTTGTATCCTGAGACTTCAGTGAATTCATGTCTCAGTTCTAGCAATTTTTTGGTGAACTCTTTCCAGTTTTCTACACAGAGTATCATGTCATCTACAAATAGTGAAAGTTTGACTTCTTCCTTGCTGATTTGGATGCCTTTTCTTTCTTTTTGTTATCTGATTGCTAAGGCTAGGACTTCCAGTACTATGTTGAATAAGTGGTGAAATTGAACATCCCTGTCTTCTTCCTGACTATAGAGGAAAACGTCCTTGGTTTTCCCCCATTGAGGATATTAGCTGTGGGTCTTTCATATATGGCCTTATTATGTTGAGATATATTCCCTCTATCACGACTTTGTTGAGGGTTTTATCAAGAATGGATGCTATATTTTGTCAAATGCTTTTTCTGCATCTTTTGAGGAAATCATTTGGTTCTTATTCTTTCTTTTATTAATGTAGTGTGTCACGTTAATTGATTTGTGAATATTGAACCACCCTTGTAGCCCAGGAATAAATCCCACTTGATCATGGTGAATAATTCTTTTAATGTACTGTTGGATTTGCTGAGTATTTTATTGAGAATTTTTGCATCCATCTTCATCAAGGATGTTGGCCTGTAGTTCTCCTTCTTAGTGGGGTCTTTAGTTTTGGAATCAAGGTAATACTGGCCTCCCAGAAAGAGTTTGGAAGTTTTCCTTCCATTTCTTTTTTTGGAACAATTTGAGAAGAATATTTATTAACTCTTCTTTAAATGTTTGGTAGAACTCCCCTGGGAAGCCATCTGGCCCTGGTCTTTGTTGGAAGATTTTTGATTACTGATTCAATTTCTTAACTGGCTATTTGTCTGTTCAAATCTATTTCTTCCTGCTTCACTTTTGGTAGTTTATATGTTTCTAAGAGTTTATCCATTTCTTCCAGATTGCTCAATTTGTTGGCATATAATTTTTTATAATATTCTCTTTTAATTGTTTATATTACTATGGTGTTGGTGTGATCTCTCCTCTCTCATTCATGATTTAATTTATTTGGATCCTTTATGTTTTCTCTTTGATAAGTCTTGCTAGGGCTTTATCAAATTTATTAATTCTTTTGAAGAAACAACTAGTTTCATTGATCTGTTCTACTAGGGTTTTTTGTTTGTTTGTTTCTATATCATTTATTTCTGCTCTAAGCTCTATTACTTCCCTTGTTCTGCTGGCTTTAGGCTTCATTTGTTGTACTTTTTCTAGCTCCTTTAGGTGTAAAGTGAGGTTGTTTATTTGAGATTTATTTTGCTCCTTGAAGTAGGCCTGCATTGCTATCTACTTCTGTCTTATGAACACTTTTGCTGTATCCCAAAGGATTGGGAATGTCGTGTTTTCATTTTCATTTGTTTCCATGTATTTTTTTTATTTATCCTTTAATTTCCTGGTTGACACATTCACTCTTTAGTAGGATGTTGTTTAAACTCCATTTATTTGTGATCTTTCCAAAATTTTTCTTCTGGTTGACTTCAAGTTTCATAGCATTGTAGTTGGAAAATATGCATAGTATGGTCTCAATCTTTTTGTACTTGTTGAGGCCTGATTTGTGACCCAGTATGTGATCTATTCTGGAGAATGTCCCAGGTGCACTCAGAAAGAATGTGTATTCTACTGCTTTAGGATGAAATGTTCTGAATATATCTAAGTCCATCTGGTCCAGTGTGTCACTCAAAGCCATTATTTCTTTGTTGATTTTTCCTTAGATGATCTGTCCATTGATGTAAGTGGGGTGTTATAGTCCACTACTATTCTTGTACTATTATCAGTGAATTCCTTTTTGTTTGTTATTAATTGGCTTATATATTTGGCCAATCGTACATTGAGGGCATAAATATTTACAATTGTTAAATCTTCTTGTTGGATAGACCCCTTTGTTATGATATAGTGCCCTTCTTCATCTCTTGTTACAGCCTTTGGTTTAAAATCTAGTTTGTCCGATATAAAGATGACTACTCCAGCTTTCTTTTGATGTCCATTAGCATGATAAATGTTTCTCCACCCCCTCACTTTAAATCTGCAGGTGTCTTCAGGTCTAAAATGAGTCTGTTGTAGACAGCATCTAGATGGGTCTTGGTTTTTGTTGTTGTTGTTGTTGTTTTTAATACATTCTGACATACTACATCTTTTGATTGGAGCATTTAGGCCATTTACATTCAGAGTGATTTTTTTTTAAGATTTTATTTATTTATTCAACAGAGAGAGTGAGACAGTACAAGCAGGGGGAGCAATGGAAGGAGAGGGAGAAGGAGGCTTCCCACTGAGAAGGGAGCCTGACACGGGGCTCGATCCCAGGACCCTGAGATCACGACCCAAGCCGAAGGCAGATGCTTAACCATCTCAGGCACCCAGGCACCCCTCAGAATGATTATTGATAGATATGAACTTAGTGCCATTGTATTAAGTCATTGTTTCTGGAGATTTCCTCTGTTCCTTTCTAGTTTTTGTCACTTTTGGTCTTTCTCTTCCACTCAAAAGTCCCCTTTAATATTTCTTGCAGGGGTCGTTTAGTGGTCACAGACTCCTTTAGTTTTTTGTTTGTCTGGGAAACTCTTTATCTCTTCTTCTATTCTGAATGGTAGCCTTGCTGGATAAAGTATTCTTGTTCCATATTTTTCCCATTCAGCATGTTGAATATATCATGCTACTTTCTTCTGACCTGCCAAGTTTCTGTGCAGAGACCTGTTGCTAACATTATTTGTCTTCCCTTACACATTAGGGACCTCTTTTGTTTTTTTAGGATTTTTTTTATCTCTATATTTTGCAAATTCAACTACAATATGTCTTGGTGTTGGCCTGCTTTTGTTGATTCGATGGAAGATCTCTGTGCCTCGTGGATCTGAATGTCTGTTTCCTTCCCCAGATTAGGGATGTTTTCAGCTATAATTTCCTCAATAATCCTTCTGCCCTCTTTTCCCTCTGTTCTTCTTCTGGAACTCCTATGATACAAATGTTATTACACTTTATGGAGTTGCTGAGTTCCTAAGACTACATTGGTATGATCCAAGATTTTTCTTTCTCTCTTCTTATCAGCTTCAGTATGTTCTATCATTTTATCTTTTATATCACTATTCGTTCCTCTGCTTCTTCCATCCTTGGTTATAGCATTTTTTATTTTGGCCTGACTAGTTTTTAGGTATTTTATCTCTGTGGTGAGGGACGCCCTGGTGTCTTCTATGCTTTTTTAAGCCCAGGTGGTATCCTTAGAATTATTGCTTTAAATTTCAGATCAACCATATTACTTATATCTGTTTTGATTAAATCCCTGGCCATGACCTTTTCCTGTTCTTTATTTTGGGATGCATTCCTCCATCCTGGCATTTGTCTAGGACTCTGTCTTCTCCTCTATGTTAGGAAAACCTGTTATGTTTCTTGTTCCTGAGAGTAATGGCTTTATGAAGAAGAGTTTATATACCAAATGCCTGGTGGTTCAGAATGTGTCTCTGGTGTGTGTGTGTGTGTGTGTGTGTGTGTGTGTGTGTGTGTGTGTGTGTGCGCGCGCGCGCGCGCGCGCACTCTGCTGCTGTGATTTGGCTGCTCTTTTCCTCAGGTAGTCCTTTGCAAAGTTTCTTCTTGCCTGCAGTGAGGAGTGTTTGGACCTTGGCCAGAGTATGGTAAGTTTTGACTAGGTGTGCTCTTATCTGCTTGCTAAAAAAGACCTGATGTTATTTCCAGGAGAGCTGATGCTTTACTGAACGCTATGCTTTACAAACATGGTACATGTGGGAGGTTTGTACTGGTCTTCCAGAGGAGAGGCCCACTGCTCCAGTTCTCAGGAACACTTGTCAGGGAAAAGCAGCACCAGCAGAGTGCAGGGGGGCAGGTTTTGGAGTGAGTTGTTTAGGCCACTATTGTTGGCACTGTGCTGCTTACTGAAATTAGTTTATGCTGAGGGGCAGTGGAGGGAAATGGCGCTCACTGGCTCTTTTGTCCCCAGAGATGCAATGCCACCTCTCCCAGATTTATTCCAAGAAGGGGGAACTCTCTCTCTCAGTGAATTCCAGGGTATCCTCAGATTGCTCTGCTTGCTCTCCACCCACTCCCACCCCCGGCTCTCTGACCCTCTCCACAGGAGCACTGCAGTTTCCACTGGGCTCCACATGAGCCATGCCATCGACCTCTAAAATTTCAGTCTTTGAGCCCTGCTAGCTGTAAAAACTCACCCAAATCAGCCCTTCTCATTTTCCCAGTCAACTGCTTTGGGGAAGTGTTTTCTTTGTGCAATATCCTGGGCATTCCTCTCTCTCTCTCTCTTATCTCCATGACCAGGGCCCACCGATTTGTTTTTCCCTCAAATCATATCTCCACACCTCTTACCTCCACAACATGGTTTCTTCTCTCCCTCTAGTTGTGCAATTTGTTCTGTCAGTCCTTGGATCAATTTCTTGGGTATTTAATATTATTTTGTATTTATCTAGCTGAGTTTGAGTACTCAGGCAAGTATAGGTTCCTCCTCCTACTCCCTTAAATTTGATTTAAATAATAATAAAAAAAAAAGATTAGTGAGTGACTGTGGTACAACAGACTATCTACAGCAACTGTTATCAGTAATCTCTGAGCTATTTATAGTACCTTAGTAAGTGAAATGACTTTAAAAAAAATTTATTTATTTATTTTGGAGAGAGAGAGAGAGAGAGCGGAGGGGTGGGGGAGAAGAAGAGAGAGAATCTCAATAAGACTCCCTGCTGAGCATGGAGCCTGACTCGGGGCTCCATCCCATGACCCTGAGATCATGACCTGAGCCAAAATTGAATCAGACGCCTGACTGAGCCACCCAATCACCCCTGAAATGACTTTATCATAGACTAACAGTAGTTTCTTTTACTTTCAAAGATTCCTGGGAATGATGTCACCAAGATAATGACAGAAGTTGTTCTTGACTCCATCCCCCTACAAGAAGATCAAATAACAACTATTTAAGAATAATATACCACTCAGAGAATCCTAGGACATGGGGTGTGAGGCTGAAGCACCTTCTATACCACAGGGGCCAAGACAGACTGCATTAATGGGTAAAATTCCTCCTCCTGCAGGCCAGCACAGTATCACATGAAGAGGTCTTTTCTGAGTCTCCAGTAACTCTAGTGGGAAAAGAAACCTGTCCCCACCCCATCACCATTGTGGGGTACTTTCAGGAGACCCTACTGTGACCACACACAATTGGGGCTGCAGGGCACAATCCCTGGGAATATGACTGTGATGAAAAGTGGGGAGGGGCTTGCCACAACCAGCAGATGGATCTTGGCAGACTGAGTTCATACGTGCAGTGCCCAAATAGTCATCTCAACCAGTGGCTTTGCTCATCTGCAGAACCAAACTGGGGGTGCACTCTGACCAGAGAATTTGGTGGGGTGCAGATTTGCCTGATTCAGATCCTTAAATGAGGAGGGTTTTTTTGGCTTTAGAGTCCAGTTTATTCACATCCAGGGAAGGAGCTGAATCACATTCCCACCAACTGTGTAGTGTCTTCTGGCACCATCTGATCTGGTGACAACTCCTGGAAGCAGTGCAGCCCAGAAGCATTTGAGCTGAAAGGTGGGCTGGAAGAACCAACAATTTGCAGAAAAAAAGCCAGTAGCTCCATTAAGTCAAGGAGCTTGGGGTATAGGTCAACTTGAGTTAAGACAACAAAGCGTTTTACAGGCTTTAGAGCTACTTCTCCTATTTGGCCCAGGCAGGAAATTTAATTCATAGCCCCCTCATTGCTGAATATGTCCTTCAGCCTGTCCAAACAACGAACCTAACCAGAGCATGTGGGAAGCTGCATAGCCCATTTAACAGCACCATATACAGTGATACTTCAACAGAGTACACAGCCCCTGATATCACCCATCTGCAGAGGAAAACTAGTGGCCTCACCTGACCAGAGAATTCAGTACACACTCTGACCTGATTCACATCCCCAAACAATGAGCTGTACAAACCTTAGGTCCAGTCCTGATAGAAGGCCTAATTCATAGCCCTATCTACTACTGAACATAGTGCCCATTCCTAACCATCTAGTAAGCCTGACTAGAGAATCCAGGCAAGTGCACAGCCTATCCTACATCCTGACTTGGGTAGAAAAACAAGCCAACAGTCCTAGCCAATTGTTCTCAGACAGTGGGACCCTCCATCCCCAACCTTAGACCTCGAAGAGTTGCCTCACCCAAAAATAGACCATAACAGCAGGCCCTGCTTAATGAAGGGCATTACGAGCAAACATACCCAGAGAGCTAAACTGAAAGGACTGGGAAAGAATGGTCTCTGCCCAACAAGCCTGTAAAATTTAAAAGAGGAGTTCAATTATGCAAATGCACAAACACTAATGTTTGGATTTAAAAAATCAGGTAAATATGACACCACCAAAGGAAATTAATAAAGCTCTAATAACTGATACTTATGAACTGTCAGAGAAATGATTCAGAATCATCCTCTTAAGGAAGTTTAGTAAACTACCACAAAACACAGAAAACAAAACAAAATTAGGAAAACAATGCATGAATAAAATGAGAAATTTGATAAAGAAAGAGGAATCATCAAAAAACAAAACAAAACAAAAAAATCCCAGAGTTGAAAAATACAATACCAAACTGAAGAATTCAATACAGAGTTTCAAAAGTAGTAAACTATGAATATGAAAGAATGAGTGACCTGGGGAATAAAATATTGGAAATTATTGGTCAAGGAAAGAATATAAAAAAAAGGAAAAAGAATGTCTATGGGAATTACTGGACACAATGAAAGAAACAATATTCACATTATGGGAATTTTGGAACAAGACAAAAAGAACGGAAAGTATATTTAAAGTGAATAAAGTAATAAGGCTAAAACTTTCCAAACCTGAGGAAAGAAATGAATATCCAGATCGATGAGATCCAAAAGACCTGAAAAATGTTGGATATGTCTACACCAAAAGGACTACACCAAAATTATAATAGGGCTACACCAAAATTAGAATGTATAATTACATTATAATTAAACTGTTATAAGTCAAAGACAAAGAAAAAATTTTAAAAGCAGCAAGAGAAAAGAGAGAAGTTACATATAGGGGGACCCCCCCATAAGACTACTGGCATATTTCTCAACATAAACTTTTCAGGCCAGGAGAGAATGGGATGACATATTCACAATACTGAAAGAAAACAACTGTCAGCCAAGAATTCTATAGCTGGTGAAACTGTTTTGCAGAAATGAAAGAGGGATATAGACTTATCCAAATGAACAAAAGCTGAAAGAGTGTATTTACCAACAGACTTGCCTTATAAGAAATGACACACTAATTAGTATCATGAAAACAAAATAATAAGGTAAATTTCACTGGTAATAGCAAATATATAGTCATAGTTAGATTCTACAATACAGTAATAGTCATTCATAATTCACTTATAATTAGTTTAAAAATTAAAAAATAGCAAATGTATTTAAAATGACAATAATTATATTAGACCTGTACCCCTGAAACAAATAATTATAATAATCTGTTATTAGATACACAATATAAAATATGTAAAATGTAACAGAAACGATGTCAAATGTGAGAGGAAGGAGAAATAGCAAGGTAAAATTTATGAATTCTATTACAGTTAAGTTGTCAGTTTAAAGTAGGGTGTTATAAGTTTATAATATTTTACATAAGCCTCATGGTAACCACAAGGGAGAATCCTGTGGTATTTATGCAAAAGAACAGGATAAGCAATGTTGTGCATCTCTTCACGTGTCTTTTGGCCATCTGTACATCTGTGGAGAAATGTCTGTTCATGACTTCTGCCCATTTTTTTTTTTTTCTGCCCATTGTTTAGTTGGATTTTTTTTTTTTTAGTGTTGAGTTATATCAGTTCTTTATGTATTTTGGATACTAAAACTCTTTATCAGATATGTCATTTGCAAATGTCTTCACCCATTCTGTAGGTTGCTTTTTAGTTTTGTTGATTTTTTCCTTTGCTGCACAGAAGCTTTTTATTTTGATGTAGTCCCAATAGTTTACTTTTGCTTTTATTTCTCTTGCCTCAGGAGATCTATCTAGAAAAATGTTGCCTCAGCCAATGTCAGAGAAATTACTGCCTATGCTGTCTTCTAGGATTTTTATAGTTTCAGGTCTCACATTCAGGTCTTTAATCCATACTGAGTTTATTCTTGGTGTAAGATGTCCAGTCTCATTCTTTTACAAGAAGCTGTCCAGTTTACCTAACATCATTTGTTGAAGAAACTGTCTTTTTCCCTTTGCATATTCTTTTCTCCTCTGTTGAACATTAATTGACCATATAATTGTGGGTTTATTTCTGGGCTTTCTATTCTGTTCCATTGATCTGTCTATTTTTGTGCCAGTATACTGTTTTGATTACTGCAGCTTTATAATATAATCTGAAGACTGGAATTCTGATACTTTCAGTTTTGTTTTTATTTTTCAAGATTTCTTTGGCTATTTGGTGTCTTTTTGATTCCATACAAATTCTAGGATTGTGTGTTCTAGCTCTGTGAAAAATGTTGTTGGTGTTTTGATAGGGATTGCATTAAATGTGTAGATTGCTTTGGGTATTATAGACATTTTAATAATATTTGTTCTTCTAACCCATGAGAATGGAGTGTCTTTCCATTTCTTTGTGTCATCTTTAATGTCTTTCACCAGCGTTTTATAGTTTTCAGAGTACAGGTCTTTCATCTCTTTGGTTAAGTTTATTCCTAGGTATTTTATTATTTTCAGTGCAATTGTAAATGGAATTTGTTTGGAATTGTTTCCTTAATCTCTCTTTCTGCTTCTTCATTATTTGTGTATGGAAATGCAACAAACTTCTGTACACAGATTTTGTATCCTGAAACATTACTGAATTCATTTATCAGTCATCATCAGGAAACAAAACTACAATGAGGTATCACCTCACATCTGTCAGAATGGCTAAAATAAAAAACAGAGGAAACAACAAGTGTTATAAGAATGTGGGAAAAAAGGAACCCTTATGCGCTGTTGGTAGGAAAGTAAACTGGTGTAGCCACTGTGGAAAACAGTATGGAGTTTCCTCAAAAAGTTAAGAATAGAATTACCTAATCCAAGAATCACATTGTTGGGTATTTACCACAAAAATACAAAACACTAATTCAAAGTGATACATGTACCCCATGTTTATTGCAGCATAATTTACAATAGCCAAATTATGGAAGCAGCCCAAGGGTCCATCAACTGGGCTGAATGGATAAAGAAGATTTAATATATACATATTTATATTATATATGCAATATGTGTATTTGCAATATATATACATTGTGCATATGAAAATATATATATTCACTGATATGAGGAATTTGAGAGAGAAGACAGAGGATCATAGGGGAAGGGAGAAAAAATGAAATAAGACAAAACTGGAGAGGGAGACAAACCATGAGAGATTCTTAATCTCAGGAAACAAACTGAGGGTTGCTGGAGTAGAGGAGGGTGGGAGGAATGGGGTGACTGGGTGATGGACATTGGGGAGGGTATGTACTATGGTGAGTGTTATGAATCGTGTAAGACTGATGAATCATAGACCTGTACCCCTGAAACAAATAATACATTATAAGTTAATAAAAAATTTAAAAAAGAAAATATATATACACATGTAATATATAATGGAATATTATTCAGCCATACAAAAGAATGAAATCATGTCCTTTGCAACAACATGCATAGAGCTACACTATATAATGCTAAGCAAAATAAGTCAGTCAGAGAAAGACAAATACCATATGATTTCATCCATATGTGGAATTTAAGAAACAGAATAAATGAGAAAAGGGGAAAAAAAGAGAGAGAGAGACAAACTAAGAAACTGACTCTTCATGATAGAGAACAAACTCATGGCTACCAAAGGGGAGGTGGGGGGGGGGGGCGAATGAATGAAATAGGTGATAGTGATTAAAGAGTACACTTATCATGATGAACACTGAGTAATGTATAGAATTGTTAAATCACTATATTGTATACCTGAAACTAATATAACAATACTGGAATTAAAATTAAAAATTTAATAAAAAAAAGAACATGATCAAGAAGTCAGAACGTACTGATATCAAAAGACATCAAAACATTAAAAAACACAGGAGAATAAAAAACAAGGAAAAATGGATCTCCAAAACAAGCAGAAAATAATGAGCAAAATAGCAACAGTAAATCCTTACCTACCAATATTTACTTTAAATGGAAATTTATTAAATTCTCCAATTAAAAGACACAGAATGGCTGAATGGATAAAAACAAAGATCCAACAATACCTGCCTGACTTCAGCCTTGAAGACACTAAAGACTGAGAATGAAGGAATACAAAAAGATATTCCAAACAAATGATAACAAAACAAAACAAAACAAAACAAAAAGACAGGGGTAGTTATATTCATAGCAGACAAAATAGACTTTAAAAATGGTAAAAAGAGACAAAGTCATTATATAATGATACATTGGTCAATATACCAAGAATACATCACAACTGTAAATATTTCCAGACCAACATTGGAGCATCTAAATATATAAAGCAAAAACTAACAGAGCTAAAAGGAGGAATAAACATTACTACAATAATAGAGGCATGAATACTCCACTCTTAACAATGGACAGATAATCCAGAGAATAAGAAAACAGTGGATCTGAACAACACTAAAGAACAAATGTACTTAACAGACACATAGAGAACATTCTATTCAAGAACAGCAGAATACACATTCTTCTCAAGCATATATGGAATACTTTCTATGATAGACCATGTGTTAGGCCACAAGACATGTTTTGTCAAATGCAGGAAGACTGAAATCATACCAAGTATCTTCTCTGACAACAGTGGCATGAAACTAGAAATCAATTAACAAGAGGAAAACTGGGGCACCTGGGTGGCTCAGTTGGTTAAGCGACTGCCTTCGGCTCAGGTCATGATCCTGGAGTCCCGGGATCGAGTCCCACATCGGGCTCCCTGCTCAGCGGGGAGTCTGCTTCTCCCTCTGACCCTCCCCCCTCTCATACTCTCTCTCTCTCTCAAATAAATAAATAAATAAAATCTTTAAAAAAAAAACACAAGAGGAAAACTGGAAAACTCACAAACATGGAAATTAAATAAGACTCTCCTGAACAACCAATGGACCACAGAAGAAATAAATGGGGAGATAAAATGTTTCTTGAAACAAACAAAAATGGAATCACCACATACCAGAACTTGTGGGATGCAACAAAAGCATCTCTAAGATAGAAGTTCACAACAATAAACATCTACATTAAGAAGCAAGAAAGATTGTAAATAAACAATCTGACTCTACACCTTAAGGAACTAGACTCTACACCTAAGGAACTAGAAAAACTGAGCCACAGTAAGCAATAGAAAAGATCAACCAAACTAGGAGTTGGTTCTTTGAAAAGATAAACAAAATTAACAAGCCCTTAGCTAGAGTAAGCAAGGGAAACACAAACAAACATATATATATATATATATATATATATCTCATACATACCATGTATACATACGATATATGTATGATACAGATATGGATATTTCTTAGCCATAAAAAGAACAGAAAAATCCAACCATTTGCAACAACATGGGTAGACCTTGAAGGCTTGTGCTAAGTGAAATAAGACAGAGAAATACACTGTATTATCTTACTCTGTATGATCTCACTTGTCTTAAAATCTAAGCAAAACCAAATAAACAAACAAAAACCCCAAATCATAAAAATAGAGATCAGATTTGTGGTTACCAGAGGCAAATGGTGGGGGGAGGGGGAATTGGAGGAAGGTGGTCCAAAGGTAAAAACTTCAAGTAATAAGATATATAGGACTAGGGATATAATGTACAGCATGATGACTACAGCTACCACAGTTGTATGAAATATAGGAAAGTTATTAACAGAGTAAATCCTAAGAGTTCTCATCACAAAGTTTTTCTTTCATTCTGCTGTTTTGTTTTGTTTTTCTTTTCTTTTGATTGTATGTATATGAAAAGATGGATGTTAGCTGAACTTACTATGATATTATTTCACAACATATTTATATTTAAATCAAACTCTTTTGCTGTATGTCTTAAACTTATACAATGATATAAAGCATACCTTGTTTTATTTTATTGTACTTTGCTTTATTCACTTTTCAGATATTGTGTTTCTTACAATTTGAAGTTGTGTGGCAACCTTGCATTGAGCAAGTCTATCGGCACCATTTTTCCAACAACCTTTGTTCACTTCATGTTTCTGTGTCACATTTTAGTAATTCTCACAATATTTCAAACTTTTTTCACTATATAGAATTAGAAGTGAGCCTGAAGATGTGACTGAATTGCTGAAATCACATGTTAAAACTTTAATGGATGAAGAATTGCTTCTTATGGATGAGCAAAGAAAGTGGTTTCTGGAGATGGAATTGACTCCTGGTGAAGATGCTGTGAAGATTGTTGAAATAACAACCAAATAATAAGGATATTACATAAACTTAGTTGATAAAGCAGTGGAAGGTGTTGAGAGGCTTGACTCTAATTTTGAAACAAGTTTTACTGTGAGTAAAATGCTATCAACCAGCATCATATGCTACAGAGAAAGCATTCATGAAAATAAAAGTCAGTCTTTGTGGAAAACTTTATTGTTTTATTTATATTTTAAGAAACTGCCACAGACACCCCAACTTTCAGCAAACACCACCCTGATCAGTCAGGAGCCATTAACATTGAGGCAAGACCCTCTTCCAGCAAAAAGATAATGCATCATAGAAAGCTTAGATGATGGTTAGCATTCTTAATATTTTTTAATTAAGATATGTGTATTTTTTTAATACTATTACACATTAAAAGACTATAGTATAGTATAAATATAGCTTTTTTATGCACTGGAAAACCAAAAACGTAACTTGACTTGTTTTATTGTGATATTTGCTTTATTGAAGTAGCCTGGAACGAAACCCATGATATCTCCAAGGTATGCCTGTCAGTCAATTATTTCTCAATAAAACAGGAAAAAAAATAAGTTACTGTGTCAAACTGCAATAGTTGGTATGATTAAATATCAAAATGAAATTTATAGTATGGAAGCATCCTGAAAAACCAAGTTGCAGAAGAGAAAAGAATAGAAAAATAATCATACATTGGAGACTACTCTGAATGAAAACTGAACATCACAATGCCTTTAATATTTACTTATTATTACCATTAACCTTGGAAAAAGAAAAGAACCTAAATTAATTTATCTGTGGGTCAATTTTACATCAATACATAATATATTAAATGAGTATCTTTTTCATATAACTAAGCAGTTAGTTTTATAATGAAATTTAAAATCAATGCTAATCTGATTCATACTCACACATAAGATTTTTAGGAGAAACTCATAATCACATTTTTTATTTTATATAAAAATAAGATTCTGAAAGGCTCTTAGGAAACATTAACAATAACAATTCTTGCTATTAGAGAACATTTAAGTGTTCTTTAATGTATAAGTAATACAAAATCAGATTTTGCTGTTTTTATAGAAAAATGAAACAAGAGACATCTAGCTTTTGGAGTAGTTTGGTAAAGTGTGAGAAATATAACCTGACAATTTAAATGTCTAGTCATTTATTTTGTTTGTGTGTTTGTGTCTTCAACAAAAATACACACTATTTTCCTAGCTTTGAGAAATTTAAGGTCCTTGATCATTATCAAAATAGTCCAGATATTTCATTACACTATGAATATGTATATACACAGTTTTCAAGGGCCCTAATTTTCTCAAAGAATAATGTGCATTTTAGGTGAGGCAATGTGCTCCTGAATCCGCTCATTTACTATCATAATAACGATGCTCTTTTTCTAATTTATTTTGGGAAAATGGATAAACAGAACTGCCTCTTCACAATACATCTGGTTCAGATTATATAAATTGTATCTCCACATTAATTACTAAAGAAGTCTGTGGCTTCAAGTAAAATAATTGTGTTTTAAACCTTCTCTTTTTAAATTATGGCAAGAACATTTAACATGAGACCTACCCTCCCCTCAAGAAAATTTTAAGAATATATTATTGTTCACTTTAGGAACAAAGCTGTGTAGTAGATCTCTAAAGTGAATTCATCTTGCTTGACTGAAACTTTATGCCTGTTGATTATAACTCCCCATTTCTACCTTCCCACAGTCGGTAACAACCACTCACTCTGATTCTACGAATCTGTTTCGATACCTCATTCATATAGACAGAATCATGTTGTATTTGTCCTCTTTGGGACAAAAAGGACTGGCTTATTCCATTCAGCATAATATCATGAAGGTATATTCATGCTGTCATATATTGCAGAATTTCCTTCGTTTTCAAGAATCAACAGTATTCCTTTGTATCAATATACCACGGTTTCTTTATCCATTCCTCTGTTAATGGACATTAAGGTTGTTCCATATTTTGGCTAATGTGTCATCTTCAATTTCTTTCATCAGTGTTTTATAGTTTTCAGACTACAGATCTTTCACCTCTTTGGTTAAGTTTATTCCTAGATATTTATTATTTTCAGTGCAATTATAAATGGAATTTGTCTGGAATTGTTTCCTTAATCTCTCTGCTGCTCCATAATTAGTGTATGGAAATGCAATAGATGATAATATTGCTAATATCTCTTCAAGTTCCTGGTTTCAATCTATTGCATAAATATCCAAAAGTTGGATTGCTGGATCATATGGTAGTTCTAATTTTAACCTTTTAGATTGTCCATATTCTTTTCCATAGCAGCTGTGACAGTCTGCATTCCCACCAACAGTGTGCAAGTGTTCCCATTTCTCCAGATACTTGCTATTACTTTTTTAAAGGCGATTTAAGCAGAAAATTTAAAATTACAAATACAGCATGCAACGTATTTTTATTGGACAGTGCTGGCACAAATGATTACATGCAACATATTTCAGAAAATTGTTTTTATATATGTGATGTTTCTCATAGAGAAATAAGCACATTTTGGCTTTTCCATTGATTCCCTAAATAACTCTGGGCAAATAATTTAACAACTATTAGTTTTGGTTTTCTAAGTGTATTTCAGGACAACCTCTGAAACAAAGGCCTTCTTCTAGCCCTATGAATTAGACTGTGGTTAAGACTTAGGGTTGAATAGTAATTTACTTTGTGAACTACATCAAATAAAATGTAATTTCAGTTGGAGGCTTCTCAACTGCAAACAAAATTCATAATTATATGCCACCTATAGTTGTTGTAAGAATTAAATTGTAAAATCCACATGCTCATGTTAGAGATCCACAACATACAAAATAAACATATTACTATGACTCATTATGTCCCTTCACCTCAATGCAGCAATTCATACACCATAGGTGATTTTTTTTTTTTGCTGCTATTGATGCTCTCTGCCTAGAAAACAAGAATTTGTTTTTGTTTTGCTTTTTTAAATCCTTCTAAATTTGAAAAGACACTCTTGTTTTTCCTTAATTCCATGTGTACTCTTTCACACATTCCAAAATATCCAGATACCTTGAAGCCACTTCATATTATTGTGAGAATATTAGAATGTGAAAAATAAAACTCTTAATGGAAAACAACATTACAAAATAAAACATAATCACAGATAATATAAAAGACCCCAAAGAGACCATATATAAGATATCTGGGTTTCAAAGTAAATGTTAAACCTAATAACTATCTACTGTTTAAAAATGTTATAAATTTTAATGTTGTGTATGGAAATGTGTTTGGAAATATGAGAAATATTTACATTTAGTTTCCTTTTTAAAAATTTCTTGGTGAAAAGTACACAGCTTTTTTTTATAGCTTGGATAACAGGGTCATATGGGAGTCAGGAATAATTGTGTTCTGGACTTTTTAATACCCAGTACCAATTGAATTGGCAAAGATTGTTTAAAAGTTACAAACCTAGTGGTGAGGTGAGGGAAATTATTGCTCTCATGCCCTGTTGGTGAGATTGTACATTGGTACAACCTTTCTGCAGTTCAGTTAATCAAAATAGATTGATAGTAATATATGTGTGCACATTTTGCTTTGGAAAAGCATTTCCACTTTTACAATTCATATTAAAAGAACATGCCAAAAAGATGCACAATCTGTAGAGGCAAAAATCTGCATAGCAGTAGCATTTGTATAAACATAGATATACACAAAGAATTGGAAGCAACCTACATGTCCAGCAACATGGATAAAATCAAGTATATTATGGTACATATATGAAATAGTATACTAGTGAACCACTTAAAATGAATTTGTAGAAGAATATTTAATTATATTAAAAGACATTAATTTTAAGTGAAAATATTTACAACATGATATGTAAATAAAATACATTTTTAAAAATACATAATAATATAAAATATTAATGGAGCATATATTAAAATATCCTGAAGAGTGACTGTCTCTAGATTGTGGAAAAATTCCTTCTTTTTATTATTTATATTTTTTAACTTTTTCACTACACAGACACACACACACACAAACACAAGCATATGTGTGCACACACACACACACACACACACATCTTTCCTTTTAGAGAAAAGAATAAATCAAAGTAAGTTGTAATTTCACTACAAAAGTTTTCCTAGGGCATTACTATATTTAACAAAGATAATTTTTTTATATAAGCATTAGAGCAATACTATTCTGATTTTATATAAAAATTTAGCTAGATGAAAATAATAGTCTGTAAATATGTTTAAGTGGTAAATGTTATAGATGTTATCACATTCCAGTAAAGTCACCCTTCAAAGAGAGATTCCAAATGCTGTTATTATATTAGTCTTAAGTTCTCAGCAGTCATAGGTATAACATTTTCTATAATAATCAATATGACAAAGTGGATGCATCTTTGTTTTTAGCCACAAATAAAATCTTGGGATAAGCATAAGCTCATAAAAATGATAAAATAGTCAAAGGATTGGAGTTTACCTGGTTATGATAGCAATTTACACTTTCTGCCTTCATGATTTATATATTTGTTCAAAAGATTCTAAACTTTTTTTTATTTTCAAGAAAGTATTGAGGAGGAAATACATTATTTGCAAATATATAATTTTCAGTATTTTCTTATTTACAAGGGATCAGATTTTCAGAAGTAAGTATTTTTCAATTCTTAAAGTCAATTGTTTTTTATTGATGAAGTTGCAAAGATGGCAGAGTTTCATGAAGAGGTCCAGTGAAATCATAATCACATATGATAAAATTCATTATTTTGTTTTTCCACAGAATTTGTAAATTTTTCTATGTTTATTTACCAAAGTATGTACATTTTTGATGCTTCCTTCAATTTTGCAAATTACACCTGCTTAGAAATTTCAAAGGAAAAGAATACTAGGCCAAATACTAATATTTCATTTATGTATTTATTCACACATATACTGATAGAGAAAACTTCAAGACATTCTGTTTACTGTGAGTGAGCAGGAGCAAAAATATAGGATTTGATTTCTCCTTAATAGAGGTTATCACTTAATAAAGAAGACTTTATTCTAAAAAGTATTTACTGTTAAAAGTGCCATTTGATTAATCTGTGGTGTCCATTTTAGAAACAGAAAAAAAAAATCAAGATTCCTGAGGGAAAGATCAAATGATTTTATGGAGCCCAAGTATCATTAAAAAAAAAAACAAAAGAAGAAGTATAGTTTGCCTAGAAAGATACATTGAGAGAAAACAGTGAAATATTTCAAGTGTAAAGGTAAGGACAATATACTTTATTTGTTAGACAACAGGGACTCATTTGCAGCTTAGAGAGAGATTCTATTATTTTCTGAATGAACCTACTCCTGTTTTTTATGGAACTTCCATATTTTAGGGACCTCAGTCTTTGGCAGAAACTGAAAGTCTTCTACTTGGTTTCATTCTTATTCACCCATACCTCTCCAGCCATTCTCCATAGAATCATAAGAGTGATCTTTATAAAATGTAAATTAAATCAATTTATTTTTCTGCTTAAAATTCTAAATAGCTCTTTCCTGCATACAGAATAAAATTCACTATCTGCATGTGGTCCTGTCTGTTCTTCTCAACTCACTTCTCACTGCCATGCACTTTATGATTATAAAACACACCAGCTACCATAACTTCATAACCACACCACATCAGTATTCCTTAAACAGGCTGTTTATGACACTTGAAAAGCCTTTCCACTCCACTTCCTCATTTGCTTTTACACCCATTCTTCTTTTAAGATTTGGCTTTTTCTTCTGAAAAACCTTTCCTAAACTTTCTTCTTATTTAAGAACAATTAGCAACTCATTTACACATATTCCCACAACACTTTCTTTACACTTTTAAGGTAAAGGTTTTCATTTTAATTGGTTGTTTACTTTTGCTTTCCTTACAGATTGAGGATTGTTGTTAACTGTCATTGTACTCCCCAGTAATTTATATAGTTTCTAGATAGAAGATGCTCACTACATGTTGAATGAATGAATGAAAAGATAAAGGATGGAATAAAATATAATTATTAGAAGCTTTTTGTGGTAGCACTTAATATGGAATTGATGAGACAGAGGGGTTACTTACAAAATGGTAGCCACGATGACTTAACTTTCATTTTCCTACCCTGATTTTCTTTCAGGGTACCTTTGCTCACACTGCTCTCTTGCTTAGAACAATGTCCTCATTCTTGTTGTTCAATTAGCTGCAGATATTTCTTCTCAAAAATTCTACCTAATCCTATCTTTCCAGTATTTCCTCCAGCATTACATTTAAACACTTTAAGTTACATTGTCAGTGTTGTCCTGCCCTAAAGTCCTGCATTCTTGAGAAACTTATTCTCTCCCCAAAGTCTCTTCCACCCACTCATTGCACCTAAGCAAATTTCTCCTTATCTTTTCCATTGGCAAAGCAAGGATAGGACCAAGATTGAGTAAAATATATTAAGGAACAAATGACCTAAATTAAATCTGTGTCATGGCACTCTGAAACCAATGCATAGGCTATATGCACAAAACATTCCATTCATTCATTCATTCAGCAAATGCTTACAGTAAGGGCCTTGGATGTGGCAGCCACTGTGCTATCTACCAGAAATTTAAGTAAGATACTCTACATGTCTGTAAATGTATATGTCAAGTAGTTTTCAGTATCATTGAAGAAAAAGTGTAAATGATTAACATAATCACTGAAGACCTATTGCTTGGAATTTTCTTAAAACATAAGCTCTTCAAACATAAAATACAAGATTAAGTATTTAAACTCATAAACACATAAAGATAGTATGTGGAACTAAGAATATTTCTTCCTATTCTCATTTAGCAAATAAAATTATCTTAAATGGTCCATATATTAACAATGAAAGCTTTATTATCACACAATCATAACAGAATTTTGGTATGTTTATTAATAGATTGAAGGGACTTAAATGAGTTTTAATTTGTAACAGAAAAATACATAGTCAACGGTTGCTTTTCATTTTATTTAAATCTTTTTTTTTTTTTAAGATTTTATTTATTTATTTGAGAGAGAGAATGAGAGATAGAGAGCACGAGAGGGAAGAGGGTCAGAGGGAGAAGCAGACTCCCTGCCGAGCAGGAAGCCCGATGTGGGACTCGATCCCAGGACTCCAGGATCATGACCTGAGCCGAAGGCAGTCGCTTAACCGACTGAGCCACCCAGGCGCCCTGTTGCTTTTCATTTTAAATAAAATAATGATTATAGATTTAAGATACTGCATTTATTTGCTAATGCAGATCATTAGTTCTAATAGTCATTGTATTATTTGACTTTTTATTTATTTGACCTTTTAAAAAGATCAGAATTAAAAGAACATGGATCTAAAGTACTACTAAATGGGGGAAGAGCTACAATGGCAACATATTAGGAGGACTGTAGGCTTGTGTCCTCACTTGAACATGGCTAGAAAAATGTCAAATCATTCTGAATATCCAAGAAACCTACCTGAGGAGTGACAGAACAAACTACACAACTAGAGGGAGAGAAGGGGCCACATTGTGGAGGGTACGAGGTACAGAGATGTGGTTTGGGGGAGAAACAGATCACAGGTGCTGTGGAGGTGAGGGAGCCCTGGTCGCAGAGAAACACTAGAGAGAAGAAGAGGAGTGCACAGGTGATCACACAAGGAGAACACTTCCCCAAAGCCATTGACTAGGAAAAAGAGGGGGGGGGCTGATTTTTATGAGTTTTTGCAACCAGTGGGGCTCAAAGACTCGAGTTTTACAGGTTTGTGGCATGGCTGGTATTGAGCCCTGAGGGCTCTGCAGTGCTTTTGTGGAGAAGGCAGGCAAGTAACCCAGGAGCAGATGGTGTGATCTGAGAATCGTGTAAGATGCACTAGGAGAGACTGTTTGCTCTTCTTGGAGTGCATCTGAAAGAGGTGGCATTACCTCTCTGGGACAAAAGAGCTGGCAGGTGGCATTTCTCTCCCCTGCACCTCAGCATAGGGCCAGAGACACCTGCTGAGGGCAACTAACCCAGACACTGGCTGTTTAGTGTGCTTTGCTCCAAATTCCACCTCCTTGCTTTGGTGCAAATGCCTTTCTGGGTCAACCTGAACCAATCCCGGTGCATTGAGACCCTCCCCCAGACCAGCACAGGTATACACCACACCAGGTCTCTACAGTTTGGAATCTTAAAACCCAGCTGAGCTAGTTGGGATAGAACCCAAAGTGCACTGCAATGCTACAGGCAGGCAAGCAACCCAGACAAAGACAGTGTGAAAGCAGCAATCTGAAAAATGCCTGGGACACAGGAGGGGAAATTGTGCTTCTGGGAGGCCTTCTCTGACAGCAGCAATTGTGAGCTTCCTTCTCTACGGACAAAGGAGGTGGCTGGCACCATTGCCCTCCCCTGTCCCTCAATATAAACCAACCAACTTCAGTAAATAGCACAGTGCCAACACTGGCTGCCTAACCTGCTTACACCAAGTCCCACCAACCTGTGTTCTGATGGTACAGCTTTTCTCGGGCAAGCATGCATAAGAACTAGCTCAGCAGGCCCCTCCTCCAGCAACACAGCACAACCTCCACCCCTCCCTCCATGCACCATGCCTACTGACCATAGAGTTATGCAAAGCTTCAGTTCTAGTGGAAATATCATCAGGTCTCTTTTAACAAGCAGAGCAGAGCACACCTAGTTAAACTCACCACACTGTGGCCAAGGTCCAAACACTCCCCACTGCAGGTAAGGAGAACCTCAGCAGAGGACTGATCTAAGGGATAGAGTAGCCATAACACAGCAGCAGAGTGCACACAGCATACACCATAGACACCTCTTGAAGCACCAGGCCCTGAACATTATATGACCTCTTCTTCATAAAGCCATTATGCTCAGGAACAGGAAACATAACAGGCTTTCCTAACATAGAGAAGAAGACAGAGACCTAAACCAAATGCCAAGATGCAGGAATTCATCCCAAAAGAAAGAACAAGAAAAAGTCACAGCCAGGGATCTAGTTGAAACAGATATAAATAATATGCTTGATCTTGATTTAAAAGCAACAATCATAAGGATACCACCTGGGCTTGAGTAAAGCATAGAAGACATCAGGGAATACCCTTACCACAGAGATAAAACAGTTTAAAATCAATCAGGCTGAAATGAAAAATGTAATAACCAAGATTCAAAACTAACTGGATATAACAACCACAAGGATGAAAGAAGCAGAGAAATGAATAAGTGATACGCAAGATACAATTATGGAAAATAATGAAGATGAACAAAAGAGGGCAAGAAAAATCTTGGATCACAAGAGTGGACTTTGGGAACTCAGTGACTCCACCAAACATAATAATATTTGTATCATAGGAGTTCTACCAAACATTTAAAGAAGAGTTAATAAATATTATTCTCAAACCATTCCAATAAATAGAAATGGAAGGAAAACTTCCAAACTCATTCTATGAGGCCAGCATTTTGTGATTCCAAAATTAAACAAAAACTCCACTAGAAAAGAGAACTAAAGGCCAATATCCCTGATAAATACGGATGGGAAAATTCTCAATAAAATACTAGCAAACTGAATCCAACAGTACATTAAAAGAGTCATTACCCATGATCAAGTGGGATTTATTCCTGGGCTGCAAGGGTGGTTCAATATTCACAAATCAATCAATGTGATACACCACATTAATAAAAGAAATGATAGGAACCATATGATTCTCTCAATAGATGCAGAAAAAGCATTTGACAAAGTACAACATCCATTCATGATAAAAACCCTCAACAAAATTAGATAGAAAGAACATACATCAACATCATAAAGGTAATATATGAGAGATCCACATCTAATATATTCCTCAGTGGTGAAGGAGTGAGAGCTTTTACTTCATAGTCAGGAACAAGACAGGCATATCCACTTTCACCACTCTTATTTAACATAGTACTGGAAGTCTGATGCCTCAGAAATAAAAGTAATCCAAATCAGTAAAGAAGAAGTCAAACTTACTTATTTGCAGATGATATGATACTCTATATAAAAAGCCCAAAAGACCCCACCAAAAATTGCTAGAACTGATAAAAGAATTCAGTAAAGTCACAGGATACAAAATCAACACACAAAAATCTGTTGCATTTCTATATACCAATAATGAAGCAGCAGAAAGAGAAAATCAAGGAGTCAATCCTATTTATAATTGCACCCAAAACCACAAGATACCTAGGAATAAACCTAACCCAAGAGGTAAAATATCTGTACTCTGAAAACTATAAAATATTGATGAAAGAAATTGAAGATGACACAGAGAAAAGGAAAATCATTTCATGCTCATGGATTGGAAGAACAAATACTGTTAAAATGTCTATAGTATGCAAAGCAATCTACACAATTAATGCAATCCCTATCAAAATACAACCAGCCTTTTTCTCAGAGCTAGAACAACCCTAACATTTGTATGGAATGACAAAAGACCCAGAATAGACAAAGCAATCTTGAAAAAGAATAGTAAAGCTGGAGGCATCACAATTCTGGACTTCAAGTTATACTTCAAGCTGCAGTGATCAAGATAGTATGATATTGACACAAAATAAGACACTTAAATCAATGGAAAACCCAGGTATAGAAACAGAAATGGACCCACAATTATATGGTTAATTAATCTTCCACAAAGCAGGAAAGACTATCCAATATGAAAAAGACTCTCTCTTCAACATATGGTGTTGGGAAAACCGGACAGGAACATGCAAAAGAATGAAACTGGACCACTTTCCTTATATCATGCACAAAAATAAATTCAAAATGGATGAAAGACCTAAATGTGAGACTTGAAACCATCAAAATCCTAGAGTAGAACACAGACAGTAACCTCTTTGACATTGGGTGTAGCAACTTTTTAATAGATATGTCTCCTGAGGCAAGGGAAACAAAAGCAAAAATAAACTATTGGGACTTCATCAAGATAAAAAGCTTCTGCACAGTGAAGAAAACAATCAGGAAAACTAAACTTTTGGAATGGGAGAAGATATTTGCAAATGACATATCTGATAAAGTGTTAGTATCTAAAATATATAAAGAACTTATCAAATTCAACACCCAAAAAATGAATAATCTAGTTAAAAATGGGCAAAAGACATGAATAGACATTTTTCCAAAGAAGACATACAGATAGCTAAGATACATGTAAAGATGCTCAATATAACTCATCATCAGAGAAATACAAGCAAAAAATTCAATTGGATATCATCTCACACCAGTTAGAATGGTAAAATCAACAGCACAGGGAACAAGAGATATTGCAGAGGATGCAGAGAAAGGAGAACACTCTTAAACTGTATGTGGGAATGCAAAAAATGGTGCGGTCACTCTGCAAAACAATATGGAGGATTCTCAGAAAGTTAAAAAGAGAACTACCTAACAATTTAGCATCTGTACTACTAAGTATTTACCCAAAGGATACAAAAATATTGATTTGAAGGGATACATGCACCCTGATGTTTATAGCAGCATTACCTACAATAGCCAAATTATGAAAGAGCCCAAATGTCCATCCAGTGATGAATGGATAAAGAAGATGTGCTACATATATACAGTGGAATATTATTCAGCCAGAAAAAAGAACGAAATCTTGTCCTGAGCAACAATGTGGAAGGAGGTAGAGAGTGTTATGGTAAGTAAAATAAATCAGTCTGAGAAAGACAAATACCATATGCTTTCACTCCAATGTGGAATTCATGATAAAAATAGATTAACATATAAAAAATAGAGGCAAATCAAGAAACAGATTCTTAACTATAGAGAATAAACTGATGGTTACTGGAGGGGAGGTGGGCAGGGGGATGGTTTAAGTGGGTGATGAGTTAAGGAGGGCACTAGTACTGATGAGCACTGGGTGTTGTATGTAAGTGTTGAATCACTAAATTCTACACCTGAAACTAATATTACACTGTATGATAGCCAACTGGAATTTAAATAAAAACTTGAAAAAAGAATAAATAAACAAATATATGTTTGAATATATTTACCTAGAATGGTAAAGTTTACTACTTAGATCCCTTTTTTAATCCAAGGCACAGGAATCAATAGGTTAAGTTTCCTAACCTCACATGAATTTAGGTGTCACTACATAACTGAGTTTTGGAAAGTGAGTAAAAATTATGTGACCCACTTCCATACTGAGTCCTTGAAAACTTCCCAGGGGTTCCCTCCTCTGGCTGGATGCATCTGATGAAGAGACCTATGGAGTGGTGAAGGCAAAGTGGGAAGGAGCCTGGGTCCTGAGTGGCTCTTCTGCTAACTACCACATGAACAAGAAGAAAATTTTGATTGGCTTGATCTTTCAGATATTCAAGCCCAATTGTTATGCTAACTTCCCTACCTAACTCATAGATCTAGCCTAGTAATTATCTTGTAGAAGCCATTCAGTAAATTAATGCATATGATAAAAAATAGACTAATCACTGGCATTCTATCTGAAAGAAACAAATGAACTCTGGTGGGGAAAAATATTGAGATTCACTTTCTCAATTTTTTTTTAGAGAAAGGTACATGATAGAAAAGCGTGAGTGTCAATAACTAAAATTATGTGCTAATAAATTTAATAAGATTGTTAGGATTTTTGAAAATACCTCTGAAAGTGTGATACATTTGTTTTTGTTTTTCATGTTCTGTTTTCAGGTTTGAAAAATTGTTAATAAACCTGATTGCATAGAAAATCAGGCAATAAATATTTGGATATACATGAAGTTCTATTTAAAGATTAATGTTGATTATGGAAAAACATGTCTTTAGCTAAATGGTTCAGTGTAATTGAGGCCATCATTTAGTTATTTAAAAACTTTCATCACTAAATGCTTTTAAATATTTTATGAATCATTTAATTACTTTGAGTATTTGTGTAAGTACTGTAGTTCCTGGTAGAAAATGTACCTGCTACATATGGGTCTCTTATAAAATCACATTGATGAAGCTTTTAAAATACCGTAGCAGCCAGATCTAATTTGAGAGTAGGTATGAGTAGGTTTATTCTCAAAAGGAAAAAAAAATCAATTTTTTTTATCTCTTCCATTTGAGGTCTCAAATCAAAGGTGAAAAGGCATTAAAAATTTAAACACATATTACATAGCTTTTTAAGTAACAGGCATTATCAAAATTCAAATATTTCTGATTAGTCCAGATGGCTATAATTGCTAAAGATTTAGTTAATTACAATTATTTTGAATTCAAAATGTGCACTTCCTTATAATTGATTTTAAATTACTTGATTTCTTCCTGCATTATTGATGTCATTAGCAAAACCAAGTTGCTACTAAGAAAATAATCCAAAGAATTAAGCATTGATAAATTAGCCTCTTAGGATTATATACCTATGGACCATGTCATTTCAAAATTAATTCAGCATTTTTTATGCTTTGACCAGGAGAGGAGAAACTGAATACAAAAATTGCCTTTATCAATGTTTTACACCAAAGTAACTGAATAGTCATGTTTAAAAAAAGAAAATAGTTACTTTTATTATTTTTATTGATAAATTGGTTTACAATATTTAAGGCTAGTGCACAAAAAGCTAATCAAATCCGTCCTCGTAAGAAATGGACTCTGATCTCCTATCAACCATATGGAATACTTTCATTTCTAGACAGTAACACTAGAAGCCATAAGACATATCAAAGTTTTAGGATAATCCCAGAGTATGTTGGGCCCATTTTCTTAATATCAGACAACTTCATAAAGCTTCCAGGATGCACATGACTCGTTATTATATTTTTTCTGTAAAAGTGCATGTTCTTTTCACAAAATATCTTTTCATGAAGTTTAACCTAATTGTGGCCCATTATTTCTAATCAGTATGGTGATGTTCATTTTTCACTTTCAACTCCTGCAATTCCACAGATATTCTCTACCTCAGAAAATGTGCCCTCTCATCATTACCAGGTTTTTAAAATGTTTTTTTCTCATAAAATTCCCTACAATGTAAGTATCAAAACCTTTTCTGTTTTTGAATAATCTTCAGTCCAACCTCTTATGAACATTTTATACATTATTATGATAGACTTTTTTCCCACATTTTATTTATAAGTATTCCTTCCTTTTTCTTAGTACAACATCACCATAACCTTCTTTGGGACATGTCTGTCCACTTTTTCCTATTATATACATACTGGTTGAGACTAAACACCATCCCTGACTATGGTGCTTGCCTCAGGATAGGCAGTCAATCTAATCAGGTTGTGTGTGTGTGTGTGTGTGTGTGTGTGTGCGTGCGTGTGTGTGTGTGTATGTATTTCAACACAGGAAATACAGAAATTTAAACTGCAACAGACATATCACCTTTATGATGGGAGAACCTATCTCAGACTGAGCCTCAGTGAGAACAAGATAATCTCTCTTATTCTTAAGGCAAAAATACATGAGCCATCATTCTCAATTCTCTCCCACCCAATCCCCACTTTTAATGCCTTGGATAATACTATCAGGCTTATTTGGAAAAATACAACAAAACTAACCATTTATCACCATTCTACCCAAATAACCAATCAATGCTACCTTCATATTTTTGTCTAGACTAGTATAACAGTCTCCTAATACTTCTCATTTTTCTACTCCTAGCATAATACATTTTCACAAAATAGCCAGAAATCAGAATTTGTGTTTGGGCTATGATGCAGTAGCTTAGATTTAAATAACCTTTTCCCAGATATTTGCAAATGATATATTCGATAAAGGGTTAAATCCAAAATATATAAAGAGCTTTTAAAACTCAACACCCCAAAAATGAATAATTCAATTAAAAAATGGGCAGGAGATATGAATAGACATTTTTCCAAAGAAGACATATATATGGTCTACAGATACATGAAAAGATGCTCAACATCGCTTATTACCAGGGAAAATGTAAATCAAAACTACAATGAGATATCACTTCATACCTGTCAGAATAGCTAAAGTCAACAACACAAGAAACAACAGGTGTTGGTGAGGTTATGGAAAAGGGGGTACCCTCCTGTACTGTTAGTGGGAATGCAAACTGGTGCAGCCACTCTGGAAAACAGTATGGAGGTTCTTCAAAAAGTTAAAAATAGAAATATCCAACAATCTAGCAACTGCACTACTAGGTATTTACCCAAAGAATACAAAAATAACAATTCAAAGGGATACATGCACCTCAAAATTTATAGCAGCATTATCTACAATAGACAAATCATGCAAATAGCCCAAGTGTCCATTGACTGATGAATGGATAAAGATGTGTGTGTGTGCACACACACACACAGAATGGAATATTATTTAGCTGTAAAAAAGAATGAAATCTTGCCATTTGCAATGATATGGGTGGAGCTAGAGAGCATTATGCTAAGTGAAATATGTAAGAGAAAGACAAATACTATATGATTTCATTCATATGTGGAATTTAAGAAGCAAAACAAATGAACAGGGGTGCCTGGGTGGCTCAGTTGGTTGAGTGTCTGCCTTTGGCTCAGGTCATGATTCCAGGGTCCTGGGTTGGAGTCCCACATTGGACTCCCTGCTCAGCAGGCAGTCTGCTTCTCCCTCTCCCATTCCTCCTGCTTATGCTCTCTCTCTCTCTGTCAAATAAATAAAATAAAATTTAAAAATCTTAAAAAAATGAGCAAAGAGGGAAAAATAAGAAAGAGAGACACTCTTTCTATAGAGAGAACTATAGAGAAAAAACTGATGGTTACCAGAAGGGAGGTAGGTGAGGGGTGGGTGAAATAAGTGATGGGGATTAAGGAGGGCACTTGTTGTGATGAGCACAAGGTCATGTATGGAAATGTTGAATCACTACATTGTATACCTGAAACTAATATTACACTGTATGTTAACTAACTGGAATTTAAATAAAAACTTTTAAAAAATAACCCTCTCCCATGAGCAACTAGAGAAGTGAAATAAAAATACTTTTAAATTGGTTTGAATGCACTAAAGTAAAACTTCAGCCAGGAATAAAGATTCTAGGATCATAGGAAGAAGAGAAATACACAGAAATGAGTGGGGCACTTTCTTCTTTTTTCTCCTTTTAGGACTTGACAATTTCTTTAGGGTGGGCCTAGAGACCAAATAGAAAGCATTCTGTTTTTTATCAACATATCCAAACTTAGAGTTTATCTAAAGTTTAGAAGCAAATTTATAGCCTTAAATGTCTGTGTGTGTGTGTGTGCGTGCACACGCACACACGCAGACATGCATGACTTCCAAGAATGAATAGAGCAAATTAAAAACAAAAATGTGGAAGCAAGGAAATAATGAAGATCTTATCAAACTTATTTATATAATTAATAAACTCCTAGCAAGATGGATCAAAGAGAAAGAGAAAGAAAGAGAACAGATTATTAAAATTAGTAATGAAGAGAGTATGTAAATAAATATCCTACAGCATAAATGAATAAGAGATTATTAAAAAAGTCAATAATTTAAAATTTTATATGAAATGGAAAAGTCCTTTAAAAAACATAATAAAACTGGCACAAGAATATGCAGAAGATATCATTAGACCTTCATATATTTAAATATATATATTTAAATTAAAATCATTCCACAAAGTAAACTCCAAGTCTAAATTACTTTACAGTTGATCTTCTCAAACATTAGAGGAAGAAATAACCCATCGATTTCACATAAACACTTCAAGATATGATGAAGATAGGATAAGCAGTTTATTTCTTTCAATGATGCTAATATAAACTATTTATCAAAACTGGATGCATCATTATAAGAAATGAAAATCTTTGGCCAATATCTTGCATTATATAAACATAAAAACCTCAAACAAATATTAACAAATTGCACTGAGCAAAACATAAAACTAATAACAGGTCACACTCAAATTTGGTTTTATCCCTGGAATGCAAATTTAGTTTATCCTTTGAAAAATCAGCCATAGTAATACATCAAATTGAAAGAATAAAAGAGAAACACAACAGAATAATTATAATAAAGAAAAATCTGTTGATAAAATTCAAATCTTTGTTATGACAAAATACTTTTTGTTTGTTTGTTTGTTTGTTTTTATTATGTTATGTTAATCACCATACACTACATCATTAGTTTTTGATGTAGTGTTCCATGATTCATTGTTTGCATATAACAGCCAGTGTTCCATTCAGTACATGCCCTCTTTAATACCCATCACCATGGTAACCCATCCCCCCTCCCCCTTCCCCTCTAGAACTCTTCAGTTTGTTTCTCAGAGTCCATAGTCTCTCATGGTTTGTCTCCCCCTCCGATTCCCCCCCTTCATTTTTCCCTTCCTGCTATCTTCTTTTTTTTTTTTTTTAACATACAGTGTATTATTTGTTTCAGAGGTACAGGTCTGTGATTCATTGGGGAGGGTATGTGCTATGGTGAGCGCCAATGAATTGTGTAAGACAGATGACAAAATACTTTTGAAAAACCTGAGCAGATTAGAAACAGAAGGTACTTTCTTAACATAGACAAGTTTATTTGGAAACAAAAAACCTTCAGAAAACATACTTCATGTGAACTATTCAATACTTTCCCTATAACATCAGCAATGAGACAATGATGTCTAAGTTGAGAGACAATTCTCCATAGAGCTCTTCAAGACTACTTTGTGATGGATATTTGTATTGCAAATTACCTTGAAGAGAGTTCTGAAACAGGCATATGCATTCACCAGATTTATGAGAAAGCTTCAGTACAGCGGGAAAGTACAGTGGGAAGAATCATCTCTTCAATAATGGAGCTTTTTTAAATGTGTATTCACATGGAAAAAAAAATCTTGATCTCCACATCATCCTACATACAAATATAAATTCCAGGTATATGGTGTATGAAAGTTTAAAAAAAGAGAGAGAGAGAAATTCTAGAATATAACCCAGGAAAATATCTTCATGACATTGGGATGAGTGGAAAGTCATAATTAGAAATCAAAACACAATAATTATATAGGAAAAGACTGACAAATTGGAGATCATTAAATTAAGATTGATCAAAGACACCATTAAAAGATTGAAAATAATCCACAGAAGGTATCCTTTAATAAAGGAATGGATACACAAATTATTTATCATTTGATGGATATGGAATATTATTGGGATGGAATATTATTCAGCAATTAAAGGAAATGACCTACTAAGCCACAGACTAAGAAGAATCTTAAATGCTGATTGCTAAGTGAAAGAAGCCAGTATGGAAAGGCTACACAGTGTATGATTCCAACTCTATGACCTCCTAGGAAAAGCCAAACTATGGAGACAGTAAAATACCAGGAGTTGCCACGAGCTTGGGAAATGAAATACTCAGTAGGTAGAACACAGGGGATTTTTAGGGCAGTGAAACTATTCAGTATGAAATCATAATGATGGATACATGACACGATGCATTTGACAAAATCCATAGAACTGTACAACAAAAGAGGGAACCCTAATGTAAACTGTGAACATTAGTTAATAGTGTATCAATATTAGTTAATCGGTTATGACAAATATAGAACACAAATACGAGATATTAGTCATTAGGAAAAACTTTGTGTTTAGTGCAGGGACAGGTATAAAGGGAATTCTGTAGATTCTGCTCCATTTTCCAGTAGACATAAAACTGCTCTAAAAAATGAAGTTTATTATAAAAAATCCATGGAGTGGGAAAAGATGTTTCCAATGTATATATTCAACAAAGAACTCATACCTAAAAAACTCCTAATTAGCAGAAAAGTAAAAATAATTCAAAATATGGAAGAAATGTGAAAATGTACTTCAAATCTAGACTATCCAAATGGCCAATAAACATGAAAAAGCTGCTGATATTCATTAGATACAGGGTCAATCAAATTTAAGTCACAAAGAAATGCCACTAACATATATTCAGAATAGCTAAAATTAAAAATAATACCTAGCAAGGATATGGAATAATTGTCACTCTTCCCAAAAGAGTGGGAATATTCTTTCCATGAATACCTGCATACCCTGTTCCCTTGTTCCTTTCAAGCTTCTACTTACATATTATCAACTCGTAGTGGACTTTCTTAACAATCCTATTTAAATAATCTCCCATTCTCAATTTATATCTCCTTATTTATTTCATATTTTTCATAGCTCTTACTACTTCTTGTCATATTTTATATGGCTTTGTTCAATGCTCTGCTCCCAGCTTCCTGAACAGTAAACAGTATGTATTTGGCCTTCAATAAATAAAAGTTGAATGAATGAATGAATCAATCAATCAATTGATTAATGAAGTCAACTTGAATTGAGTTTTCTGTCACTTTCAAACTACATGTTGGTAAAATGAGTGATAAATGGTGTCTGGGTGGCTCAGTTGGTTGAGCATCAGACTCTTGGTTTCGATTCCGGTCACGGCTTCAGGGTCTTGAGATCAAGTGCCGTGTTGAGCTCTGCACTCAGTGCAGTCTGCTTAAGAGATTCTCTCTCTCCCTCAGCCCCTCTCCCCACTCCTGCTTTCTTTCTCAAATAAATAAATAAATACATCTTTAAAAGGAGTGATACAATGGTAATAAAAAATAAAATAATGATGACAATAATAGTGATAATAGCTGACACATCTAGTGCTTACTGTAACATATATATGTCACACACTAATTTAATCCTCAAAACAATACTGAAAGAGATACAAATAGTTTCTTGTTTTATCAATAAAAGTTTTTTTTTTTATTTATTTGACAGAGACATAGCAAAAGAGGGAACACAAGCAGGGGGGAGTGAGAGAGGGAGAAGCAGGCTTCCCGCCGAGCAGGGAGCCTGATGCGGGGCTCGATCCCAGGACTCTGGGATCATGACCTGAGCCGAAGGCAGATGCTTAATGACTGAGCCACCCAGGTGCCCCATCAATAAAAGTTAAACTGAGGAATAAGGACAGTGGACTCTTTTTCACAAGGCAATCTAAGTTCAGAGTATAATCTTTTAATTATCAGGATACATCACTTTCCCTACAGTATGGGGTGTTAATAGAAGGATAATACATACATAGGGCAATAATCTAATTTTATTAATTAAAGGACATCATGTCTTACCTGTATAAAATACACAGAAGAGTGGACAAATAGCTATTCAATGTATGCCCCACTTAGCTTTCCAGTTCTCACTATGGATTAAGTATCTACCACCGATAATGCTTGACTGGGAATGGGGCTTATAACAAATTCTTAGAGAAACGAAATCTGGATCCTTCTTAGGGAATATTTATTGCCTGTGGCTACTCTAAATTGTTTAGAGAAACAAAATTCTGGCTATATGTTTGCCTTCTGGCTTGATGCAAGCAAATACAAGTCATAATAAATTATGTAAGACAGTTTACACGTACTAGAGCTTTCACATCATTACCTTTGTCAATGAAGGCAATGGTAAATAAAGCCCCAACACATTACCAAGAAAACTCCATACATCAGGTTGAATTTAACATCCAATATCCAAAGATGATTAGGAAATGTTAAGTAAGACCAGATCTCGGGTCTACCCAAAATTCTGTTGTTATATAAACCAGAGCTAGTTCCAGTGCCATCTTTCTAGAAGCACCACTTTTCTTTCCCTGAAAAATGCATTTTATTTCCCACAGAATATCTGTAACAGCAATCATAGAGCACAAAATAAGGGACGCTAAATGATTAAACATACCTCATCAGTTTTGTAGCTATTACATTTTTAATGTTAAGGAAAATCAGTAAAGGTCTTTGCCTTAATTATAATATAGGTTCATTTGAATGTACAAGAGATAACCTTGGATTATGCAAGGAAGAAATGTATCTCTGTATCATGTTAAATTTCACTTATATGTAATTCAGGTGTAGTAAGGCAGCCTAATGTTTTTTCAGACTCAGACCCCTTCCAGCTTCCTGTTTTATTATCCCTAGGGAGAAACCCTCATACAAATGATCCAAGGTGGGGCTCTGCTCATACAAATCCAGATTTCAAGCAAAAAGAAGAAAGAAAAAGAAAAATGAAAATGCCATGGTCACTTTCTGTCAATGACATATCCAAGATATTTTTGTTTTTGATTTGTTTTGTTTTAAGTAGGCTCCATATCCAACATGGGGCTTGAACTCACGATCCTGAGATCAAGGTCACATGCTCTACCAACTGGTGTCCTGACATATCCAGGATGTTTGAGGCAACCAGGTGTCCTGACATATCCAGGATGTTTGACAAATCACTTGCCCCTAAATACTGACCAGAAATAAGTCACACAGTGACATCTAACTTCAAGGAAATTTAGTAGATATAATCTTCATTGTGAATGATCATGTATCCAGCAAAGGATCAGAATGTTTACGATTTTAGAAAAAAAGGTTCTGTGCGATAACTAGCAGCCTCCATTACAGTTGTCATGATGCAATTCAATGGGAATTCATTTACAAGTCACACCTCAAATGGACTCACTCTCCCTGTCAAGAGGAATGTACTGTTACATGCTAGATGTAAATAAAAAGATAACCCTACAGGAAAATATAGGTAAATTACAATTTTGCTCTGTTTTGTTCTGGTGAGCATACCATAATGTATAAAGAAGTTGAGTCATTATGTTGTACACTTCAAATTAATGTAACATTGTGTGTCAACTATACTCAAATTTAAAAAAAAAATTAAAAAGATTTACTGTAAGCTGGCATTGCAGAAGAGCCTCTGCAGCTCAAACTCATTAAGTGTTATAAAATGTCTATACTCACTGTACTTCTAGAGAACTCATTAGGATATTATATTATGGTGCCATAATATTGGAGTTAGGAAAAAAATAAATGTGCATATAAATATTATTTTTAAAGCCTTGGAGATGAAAGGGGACAAGCAATTATTGGCAGAGACTGAGAATTTCTGAAAGGGGATCTGACTGAAATACAGAATGTATTGTGACTCTCAGACCAGAATCAGCTAAAACTGAAGAATTCAAACATTAGAGCATTTTATAACAATCACTTAGGAAAGAGAAGTAGATATTAGTACAAACACCCTAACACCAATTATTTATTGAAAATAATTTGGTATTATAATAAAAACACTCTGATTTTGACTTGTAGTTTACTATATACAACTATATTAGGCTACAAGTAATACGAAGCCCATTTTCAGTGGCTTAACCACACAGATATATACATTTCTTATGTACCAGTAAGTTCAGAATTATAGTCTAGTAGCTCCAAAATATCATTAATTTTCAGACTCTTCTTATTTTAGCTCGGTCATCTTTCACATTCAGTTTTCTTTTTTTTCTTTTTTAAGATTTTATTTATTCATTTGAGAGAGGAGAGAGAGAGAGCAAGTGAGCAGTGGGCACAGGCAGAGGGAGAAGCAGGCTTGCTGATGAGCCGGGAGCCAGACCTGGGGCTCAATCCCAGGACCCAGAGATCGTGACCTGTGCCGAAGGCAAATGTTCAACCATCTGAGCCACCCAGGCACCCCATGCACTCAGTTTTCAACGTCCTGGTTGAAAAATGGTTATTTATTTCTCAAGGATGACCTTTGAGTTGGATAAAGGGAGAAAGAAAAGGTATAGCTAAGGAAAACGGGTAAAGCTTTCTTCTTAAGTTTTTTTATAGCTATTATTCCAAAATGGGTCAGGACTGTATAATATAGACATCTGTTTAAAAAAAGGAAGCTTGAGAGATGGGAAATTAGAGGAATACAAAGAAATGAAACTGTCTTGGTGGTTGGGTGGCCAGTATACAACGTCGGCTACATTACAGGTTCTCTTTTTAAAATTACTATTATAGCAAACTACATATTTACACTTATTTTCAACAAAACCCTTTTTGTTTTTTATAAAATACTAAGATTAAATAATCTCTCTGAGTTTTGGAAGGAATACTATCTGATCCAGCAAATCTTGTCTGACAAAATATAGTACAGATTCTGCTACTGAGATAGTGTGTGTCCTATTATTGTTCAGTTAATATCCACTCCCTAGCCCCATGCCACACACACACATACACCTCCATGGCAAGGATATATTTCCCAGACCATAAACATTGAGCTTTGTTACATGACCTTTCTTTGACTTCATGCTAGGTAAAGTATACTTTTAAGTGCTTTGATTTAAGGCTTAGACATTTGACTTGTTTTACCCAGTGGGATTTTAGTGGATGAGAGGCAACCCAAGGTTTAAAATGAGATTAGTGGTTGGTTGGACTTGTACTATACTTTTCTGTAATTTACCATTAGAAGGATATTATTTGGCTTGTCACTTGTCCAAAGAAGATGAGAGATATGGGACGCAAACCTGTACCCACTATTTGGTGCCAAGCCCATCTAAACCCTTAGATGAGGCAGGTTGCAGCCTACTTACAAATGAGTAAGTAATAAACAAATCTTTGTTTTTGAAAGTCATAGAAAGTTTTAGTTTTACATCATTATTATGCCAATAGATGACTAGTTCTTTGGGCAAAACAACTAAAACAATCCTCCTAAAATTGAATCCTAAAAGTCCTAAAAATTTACTTAGTTGAAACATTTGTCATATAATGCTCTGCATGCTAGCTGTTCATGTTTATTCTTGTTTCTCTCAACAGAGAATTAATTTACAAATATCAACTAAAGTGATATTATACTTATTTGTATCTCCATATCCTTAATAACTCATTAAAATTGTAATACTTATGAAATAAGGTTAACTATAAAAACAAGAAATAAAATAGCAACTATTTTATTTAAAAATCACAAGATAGCCATTTAGAAGTATTTGAATTTCAAATATGGCAAGTAACAACAAGTAGTTGCTACTGATTCATATCATATGATTCAAAATCATGTTAAATATAAGAGTAAAGGTAGGTCTTATACAAAGGAGACACCCAGGTAATGTGCTCAAATTGACTTCTTTATGTCATGAACTATAAATGAGCTGAAAATTTTCCCTACTTGCAAGCTAACTAGCTAGCCTGCAACAGTTACAGGATGTTGGCAGAAAGCATGAGACTCCTGGGTCAGTGTGGTATTATTGGCATTAGGATACGGATTTATGGAACAGACTAGAGAGCCCAGACATAAAGTCACACATGTATAATCAAGTGATTTTAAACCAATGTGCTCAGTAGTAGAAAAAAGAATGGATTTTTTAACAAATTATGCCAGAACAACTGAATGTCTTTATGCACAAACCAACAAACAAACAAAAAATTAACCTAGAGTGGTGTTAGTGGAAAATGGTAGAATAAGGACCTCCTTTATGGCAGCAATGTTAATGCTGAAAAAAAGGTAAAAACCAACTTTTTCAGAATCCTGAAAATGAACCAGATTCTTGGAGTCTTTTACTCAAGAAAAACAGCAGAATATTGGTAAGATAGGTGAGTTCTATGGCATTTTAATTTGTCCTATTCCCATTTCCCTCTCTCCAGCTTCATAGTAGATTTGAAAACCAACAACAAAATAGCCTGGCAGTCACTGGAGAGAGCATAAATGGTTTGAAGTCTCCAAAAACCAAATCCCTCGAGAACTGTTATTATATGACAGGCAGACAGTGCAAACAAAGGGTGAAGACTTAAGCAGAGCTGTCAACTGCCTAAGTGCTAAGGTATGTGTCAATGCATACACACAGAGCACTGTAGTAAAGTTTGGGAGAATTACCGATTCAAGGCGTTTAAGGGGATCTCTGTCTAATTATTAGCTGACCACTGTGATAACTGAGCAGAGACTTCTGTGGGCACATAGGACAAAGAATACAGACTTAACAGAATTAGTTCAATAAAATCAGTAAGTACATAAATAGCAACAAACACCAGCACCACTAAAAACCAGCAACAACAACAACAACAGACAGTAACAACAATAAAAGCTGAGGAGGAGGAATTCTACCTGAGAGTTGCCACATTATATTATTTTAAAAGTCCAGCTTTAAATTAAAAAAAAAAGATATGCATAGAAACAAGAAAATATGGCATATTCACATAAAAAAGGTCAATGGAAACTAACCCTGAGGAAATCAGACTTTAGACTCACTAGAAAAGATTTTGCATAAGCTATTACATGTTCAAATAACTAAAGGAAATTAAGTTTAAATACTAAAAGCAAATATAATAATATCTCACAAAATTGAAGAATATCAATAAAGACATAAAATTATAAATAAAAAGGAACCAAATAGAAATTATGATTTAAAAGTACAATAACAGAGATGGAAAAAAAAATCACTAGATGGGCTCAAGATCGTATTTGAAGTGACAGAAAACAGAATCAGTAAACTTGAAGTTAATTGAGATTATCCAGCTAAGGAATTGAAAGCTTAAAAGAAAAAAAACACGGGGCGGTGGTGAGAGAAAAAGTGAACAGTCTGGCAACCTATAGGACACTGTCAAATGTAAGATATGATATGGAGGCCCAGATGAAGAGAGAAAGAGGCAAAAGGAGTAACTGAATATACAATGGCTGAAATCTTCCCAAATTTCATTTAAAATCGTTAACCTACACATTAAAGAAGCTCAAAGAACTTTGAGTAGAATAAAATCAAAGAATCCCAGAACTAGACTCATTGCATTAAATGGTCTCAAGACAAAGACAGAGATAAATCACTCTGCATAAAGAGATCCACAATGTATTATTTTCCTATGTTGTTACAGAAAAAATTGATAAAACTTAATGGTTTAAAATGACACAAATCTATTATGTTATGTTTTTAGAAGTCAGACATCTTAAATTAATCTCACATGATAAAATCAAAAGGCCTGAATGTCTTCTAAAGACTCTAGGGGAGAATGTTTCCTTGCCTTTTTCAATCTGTTTTTATTATTCTGTTATGTTAATCACCATACATTACATCATTAGTTTTTGATGTACTGTTCCATGTTTCATTGTTTGCATATAACACCCAGTGCTCCATGCAGAACGTGCCCTCTTTAATACCCATCACCAGGCTAACCCATCCCCCCACCCCCCTCCCCTCTAGAACCCACAGTTTGTTTCTCAGAGTCCATAGTCTCTCATGGTTCATCTCCCCCTTTGATTTCCCCCCCTTCATTCTTTCCCTTCCTACTATTTTCTTTTTTTTTTTAACATATAATATATTAATATTTTTCAGAGTTACAGGTCTGTGATTCATCAGTCTTACACAATTCACAGTGCTCACCATAGCACATACCCTCCCCAATGTCTATCACCCAGACACCCCATCCCTCCACCCCCCACCACTCAAGCAACCCTCAGTTTGTTTCCTGAGATTAAGAATTCATCATATCAGGGCACATGGGTGGCTCAGATGGTTAAGCGTCTGCCTTCGGCTCAGGTCATGATCCCAGGGTCCTGGGATTGAGTCCCGCATCGGACTCCCTGCTCCTTGGGAGCCTGCTTCTCCCTCTGCTTCTCTCTCTCTCTCTCTCCATCTGTCTCTCATGAATAAATAAATAAAATCTTTAAAAAAAAAAGAATTCATCATATCAGTGAGGTCATATGATACATATCTTTCTCTAATTGACTTATTTCGCTCAGCATAATACCCTCCAGTTCCATCCACGTCGTTGCAAATGGCAAGATTTCATTCCTTTTGATGGCTGCATAATATTCCAGTGTGTGTGTGTGTGTGTGTGTGTGTGTGTGTGTGTGTGTGTGTGTGTGTGTGTGTATGCCACCTCTTCTTTATCCATTCATCTGTTGATGGACATCTTGGTTTTTTCCACAGTTTGGCTATTGTGGACATTGCCGCTATAAACATCGGGGTGCATGGACCCCTTCGGATCCCTACATTTGTATCTTTGGGGCAAATACCCAGTAGTGCAATTGCTGGGTCGTATGGTAGCTCTATTTTCAACTTTTTGAGGAACTCCATACTGTTTTCCAGAGTGGCTGCACCAGCTTGCATTCCCACCAACAGTGTAGGATGGTTCCCCTTTCTCTGCATCCCCGCCAACATCTGTCATTTCCTGACTTGTTAATTTTAGCCATTCTGACTGGTGTGAGGTGGGATCTCACTGAGGTTTTGATTTGGATTTCCCTGATGCTGAGCGATGTTGAGTACTTTTTCATGTGTCTGTTGGCTATTTGGATGTCTTCTTTGGAAAAATGTCTGTTCATGTCTTCTGCCCATTCTTGATTATTTGTTCTTTGGGTGTTGAGTTTAATAAGTTCTTTATAGATTTTGGATACTAGCCCTTTATCTTATATGTCATTTGCAAATATCTTCTCATTTTTAAAGGTTAAAGGTTACCTACATTCCTCCTTGGGTCATGGCACCTTTCCTCCATCTTCAAAGCCAGTAAATTAACTCAAATCATTCTCATGCTTCTTCATCTCTCTGAATCTCTGTTTTCTGCCTCCCTCTTCTACTGATAAGGACCTTTATGAGCATATTAGGCCCACCCTGATAATTCTGGATAATCTCTTTGACTCAATGTCAGCTGATAAGCAATCTTAATTTCATCTGCATTTTTAATTCCCCTTTCCTATAAAATCTAACATATTCATGGATTACAGATATTAGGATATGAACATCTTTGGAAGACCATTATTCTGTCTATCACATTTTAAAAGATTAAAAGCTAATAGCTCATCATAAGCCATAAGCAGCCAGAAAGCAGTGAGATGATATAATCAAAGTACTGAAAGATACAGCTATCAACCAAGAATTCTACTCCTACAAAAACTATCTTTTAAACATGACAGACTAATTAAGACAATTACAGTTAAGCAAAAACAGAGAGAATACATTGCTAGCAGACCTGCACTACAAGATACATAAAGGAAATCCTTGTGGCAGATATGAAAGGAAATAAGGCATATTCACATATTCAAAAATTTTGGAGAGTAGAATGTGGACATCTTTAGGGGCAATTACTCTGCCTTCCACAGATGAAAACTTCTTCAACCTCATAAATGTTGTCTATAGACAACCACAACTAACATATTTAATGTTAAAAGACTGAACGCTTTTCCCTCTATTATCGGGGACAAGATAAGGATATCATCTCTCACCCCGTTTACTAAACATTGTACTGGAAATTCTAGCTAGGTCGGTTAAACTAAAAAAAATAAATAAGAGGCATCAAGAATGAAGAAGAAGAAGTAAAATTCTTCTCTATTTTCAGAAAACATGATCTTGTATGTATATAATTCCTCAAAATGCACAAAAAATTATAAGAACCTAAAAATAAGTTCAGGAAATTAGCATGACACAAGATCAATTTATAGGAATCAATTGTATCTTATACATTAGCAAAGAAGAATCCAAAATAAGAAAAAAGAAAACATTCCATCAAATAACATTAAAAAGGATAAAATACTTAGAAATAAATTTAAGAAAATTATTGCAAGACAGTACACTAAAAACTACAAAATACCATGGGAAAGATATTTAAAAAGATCCAAGTATGGATCTTGGGCAGGGAAATGGAAAGACATGTCACATTCATAGATCAGAAGACTTAGTATTGTGAAGATGATAATACTCTCCAAATTGATCAGAAGATATAAAGAAATTCCTACCAAAACCCTAGCCAGCTTTTTTCTTTTCTTTTTTTCCACAAACAGACAAGCAGATCCTAAAATTTACATAGAAATTCAAGGGATGCAGAACAGGCAAAACAGTTTTGAAAAAGAATGACAATGTTGGAAGACTCACGTTATGTGATTTCAAAACTTACTGGAGAAATACAATAATCAGGATGATATGATATTTGCATTGGGATAGACATATGGATCAATGGAATATAATTGAGATTCCAAGTATAAACCCTTAAAGTTACAATCAATTGACTTTTTTTATGAGGGTGCCAAGATAATTCAATGGGTAATAGAATATTCTTTTTAACAAATAGCACTGGACCCATTAGATACCCACTTGCAAAAAAAAATACAGCTGGACTTACTGAAGGATTCCAGCTTATTCAGTATTTTAGAAAAGACAAATCTAATCTAGTATAATAGTAAATAGATGGTTCCTTGGTCCAAAGGCAGGAGAGAAGGCAGTGATTGTCTGTAAGGGGATATAAGAAAACTTTTTGGTGGGATGAGAAGATTTATAACTAGATCATGGTGGTTGCTCTGGTTCATGAACTGGTTAAACCTCATCAAAATGTTTACTTAAAATGTGTAAATTTGATCATATACAAATTAAACCTCATTAAAGTTAATAAAGATAACATGACCCTGTATGATATAGTTTTTATTTTCTATAAAATATTAGCTTTATTTCTAGGAGAATAATACTGAGGAAATGCATTTGAAACATTTGAAAATAGAATAATTAATTTATATCTTTTTATAAGATCAAAAGTAAAGCAAGATTACCATTGTGAATAGGTAATTATAATGTCAGAGTAAAGAATCCATGGCCAGCAAAATGATCATTAATTTAAAACAAATGTGGCTTCATTGTACTTACAATTTCATGCTATTTCTCAAAAATAGGAAATTTTATATCTTTAAGTATTTAATAATCTTATTATATGTAATATTAGCCTTTCTAGGAATTACAGATGTTCAATAGATAGATTTAAACATATCTTCTATTTCTTTCTCAGTATAAGAATACACAGTATTAAAATGTAATTTCTCATCGGCATAGAAAATGTGCTGGAAATAAAATGATTTTATAGTGCATTCTCTTGATATTAAATATTTTTTTCATTTTGCTAATGACTGTTAGAAAACTAATTTCACCAGTAATTTTAACTTATACAAAAATGAAACAAAATGCAAGTATTATGTTAGAATTTTAAGTTTGTCATTCTTAGAAAAATATAATCATACATCATCCACCCCTGGTCTCTGAAATACTCCCAATGATTTAAGACTTTGGCACATGCTTCAGAATTTTTAGTCATATATTTATTTCCATTTTCACTACTCATTTAACTCTTACTAACTTATGATTCTGGTAATCAGCTTTTGACAGTTGATAATGGAAGCTATCACATCAAAGCAATGTGAACAATCTTAATTAATATTAAAAGGAAGTTCCAAGTAAAAGACCTAAAACTCTCCTCCAGTTTGATAGAGACAAAGAGATAGGTGTTAGGGTAGCAAACAAATTGTTTTCCTTCTCCTTCTTTGGTTATCTAGCCTTGATCATGATCCAAAGGGACAAGTGCATTAAATATACCAACTTGCACTTGGTTCCATAGAATACCTTTTTTAATTTTAGATAATGCTCTTGGTGAGAAATGTCTCCCCTCGTGAAGTTTACATACAGTCTACCTTGGTGATAAGTGCCATTTGTATTTTTGGATAGAAAGCAATTTGCTGTACTGAAAACCACACCATTACTAGAGTATGAGTGAGCACCAGTGTGAATAGTCAACTTTCTCCTTAGCCTCTAGGACACTGTAGGTAATGTAGTATGTCCTTTGGAAACTAGTCCCTTGCCTATTTAATCCCTAATTCCATACACTCAGACTTGCTCTAATATCTTGTAAAAATCATTTTTCTTTAAGAAAAGATTTAAAGACCATGAGCCCATGACTTACTACTTCAGCATCAAATCAGCTGCACTGCCACTTTGCTCTTAAATGACACCTCAGTCCTAATTCCCAACATTTGTTTCCATGTCCACAATCATTCCTCCACCTTGCCTCCTAGGCCCAGTAGCTTGGCTCTTTTTGTATGCTTCTATGGCAGATTCTTTTAAATTAAGGGCCATATGTATTTGTTTTAGTTTTTCTTTTTGTACACAGTACACATTGTAGAGCTAGCACTGTTTTTATAATACTTATTGAGTTACATAGCTGCCTATTGAAATAATCCTTTCCTTTAGAATTGGTCATTGCTGTGCTTGATCCATTATTTTTATGACTAGAGACCTGTCCTGAAACCTTTACTCTTTCAGTCCCTAGTATTACTAACCAACACTCACTTTTACCTAATAATCTAGATTTCTCCATATCGTCCTATTTTGATAGCTCCTCACAAATCTCAGGATCTGCCCAGACGACTGTTTCAGTCCCACCTCTGCTCCAGTAAATGCTCCATCAGCCAAGTTCCTATATCATTAATGATGAACCAAATATATATATTTCTTAGGAATAAATAATTATATTTCCTAGGGATGAAAGTATACTGTTAAAAAGAACACTGACTCAGGTGCTCAGTGAACTAAATGATACCTTATTTGTTGTATCCTTCAATTTCCTAAATTCTACTTTTCTAGAAGGTTAAATATTTAAATTTATGTGGCAGTCTTCCTTCCAAAGCATTTATTTAGACATATATTAATTCAAAAAATTAGTCATCTTTCAACACGCAATTTAGTAGTCTGAACAGGTTCACACATCATAAACATTTGGCTTACTTTTCCCCTTTCAAGGACACTGTCTCTAGGTATTCTCTGAAAAGAAGAAACATTGCTTTGTTAAAGGTTGCAACATAACTTCCTTTTCAATTCTTTTGAAAAAAAATATGCACTCTGTGAAGGACAAGACCATGTTTATCAGGAATAATAAGTAGCACACAATATGTATTCCACAAATATTTCTTACAGAAATAGAAACAGTTAACTCCTATACATAATTAATATATGAAAATCTGTAAATCTGGTCAGTCTTTTAATTTCTGAAATCTGTTTAATAGTGATTAACAGTAACAGCCCCCTCCATTATTTCAAAAGAAAAGGTGACCTTTAAAAATATTCAGGAAAGAAGTAAACTCATCTTTAGAGAAAAGAGCAAAGCACTGAAAATGAATTTTGTATTTGTGCTCCACCAAATAGTTATGCAACATTGGTTTTATTTTAAAAAATGCATCATAAACTATTTCAGATGTAAGAGTCTTTCTATTGCAATTTAAGGAATGGTGCCAGTTAGCATGTGATCTTCCCAACATTTTCTCCACTTTTAAAACTCCAAATTAGAGTATTCAAATGTGTTCTCAAAGAGGTTACCCCTGGAAACCACTCTGAGGCTTCATGGGGTACAGAATAGCCTGGCTGCTGATTGGTTTTAGCGTCAGGGAATATCACACCAAAGCACAGCAGTCTCCAATGACTACCAATTTGCTTCCCAGTGTGATGCTAGGTATCGCCTGTGGTCATTTATGCCATACTTGGTAAAGGGATACACTGTTTACTGATTGCCCTTTCCTTCATTCACAGTCAAGACAATGAAGACAACAAACTGCAGGTTTAAAATTCAACTCTCAAACTTCTCGAGTTTAAGATTTTGTAATAAAGACCCTTTTCTTTCAGACTTTTACCCATTCAGTTATGAATTTGTAGAACTTAGGACAGAAGCTTTTTTAATTTTTTAAATTTTTTTTAAGATTTCTCCCTTTAGGTAGCACTATAGGGAAAATGCTATTCACATCATTTCATTTTTTAATTATTTCTGAAATTGAATGCTTATGTTAAAATTTTATTATGAGTTTTATTCTTACAGCCTTTGGTATAGCTCAAAGTTTAAAATTAGGAAAAAGAACACATTTCCTGATAAACTTGAAATTTACAGTACACGGGATTCCAGTTAATAGAACTTAAACAACTGGCTTTACAGACTGCTTAATGGATTATCTGATCCTATGGAATCATCTAATTGGGGAATAGCAAGTTCAAATTAATATTCTTAATACTTGATCTTCTTTTTAAAAATAATGCCAGTCAAGATACCACAGTTATTTTTAGGGGTTCCTTATCTTAGAAATAAGGTATTTTTTTTTCAATTAGAATGAGTGACTAAAATTCCCATATTTTAGATGAGCCTAAGAGAGAAAAGAAGCTACCAACTATATTTAGGAAAATGGAGCTACAATAATTAGCAGTAATGATTGTAGATTTATTAGACAACCTGTAGATTCAGTCATACGACTGAATAAGTTATAGATGATCCATCCATCAAAATGTATGTAACATTAATAGCACAGCTACTTAAATATTTGTAAATTTAGGCAATGGTATGGATTTGGTAACTAGACATTGAGCATGATTCTGATAAGGCTGCATCAACAAGGCTATCTGTCCCTGGACAATATCTGGTGTTTAATATGAATGACATTTTACATATTAATTTTTTTACAAACAACTTATTGCTTGATCTTGTCTCATTGTTCAGATAGTCATATATTTCTATGCATTGATTTCTTATGTTTCTAACATAGCAATTTAGGTAGAGTTAGCTTTGGCCTATCAGTTCCACCAGTTGATAGATTAATAATGATAAAACACTGATAATTATGGAGATCATTTACTACATTCTAGGTGCTCTGTTAAGCCTTTAACATACACTATTTCATTTTATCTTCACATCCACCATTTGAAATATTTGAAATAGTGATTACTATCACCATCTATTGAATAAGAAAGCTAAACCTTGGATGGGTCATAGAATTTTCATACAATTGTATGCAAGTTCATTTATTATTAATATAATTAATATGTATAATTATTAATATAAATTCATACAATCATGAAGGGACTGTATCCAAATATGAACATAGCCAGTTTGTATTTGAGAGCCCCAATGTTTAAACATTGTGCTCTATTGCTCCTTTCTGGTAGAATGAAATGTTTATCTGAAAATCCGTCAGACTAACATTTTTATAAACCACTGAATCTCAGGCCTGTAGGGGACCTTGAGGATCTTCAGTACAATGTCTATAATTTCTACAAGGCTGTCACCCAACAATTACAAACAACTTCCCAGCGATGGCCACAGTAGTTCAAAATGCAGCGCACTCTATGAAGGAACAGTCACTTGCACTGTTCTGAAGTTATTTCTCGTAATGTATTTTTGGCCTTCTTTACCTCTATCTAAAGAGTTCTAGTTTCCCTCCTTCAACTTCAAGCAGTGGTTTTCAATTCTCAGATTCTCTTAGCAATCATTGAATATCTATAATAAACTAGATGGACATTTTATTAAATATATGTTACTTCATTTAACCCTTGCCATATTTGTGTGAAGTAGATTTTATTATTTCCTTTAAAATGGCTGAGAATGATTTGCCAATGGTTCTAGAACAGAAAATGGCAGAGCTCAGAGAGTGCCCATATCTTCTGATGCCAAATCCATTTTGCCCTAATGAATCAGTCTTACAAATTTCAAATTCAATGGATTTTGATTTACAATAGATGTAATTATAATTCCCAATTATTTTCCACTTCTACTTATTCTGCCCAGGTTTTAGTATTAATTTTAAAATCTCAAATATTTTTCTTGCTCTACCCACATGACTTTCTATTCTGCTTTATGCTTAGAAAAAAACATAAGCTAGGCTTCCCTGAGTCCTAGCCTGAAATATGACCATTCAAATAATTTCTCAAGCCCAACTGAATTCCTTCTTTCTTATCTTTAGAAGTAAGACACATACTGGGGAACTAACTCAAAAAAGATTTATGTGGAATAGGGGCACCTGGGTGGCTCAAGTCGGTTGAGTGTTGTACTCTTGGTTTTGGCTCAGGTCATGATCTCAGGGACCTGAAATGGAGCCTCACACCGGGCTATGTGCTCAGGCGGAGTCTGCTGGAGATTCTCTCCCTCTTCCTCCACCCCTCCCGCACTGCACATATTTTCTCTCTCAAAATAAATAAATAAATCTTAAAAATAAATAAATAAAAGATATATGCAGAATAAATGCTAAATATGATACGTTCACACTGAATTAGAAAGACATTTGTGAAGCTAAAGCAAACACCAAATGAGGAACTTTTTGAAGACATAATTTAGAAGGAAAATATTTTCAGTCTAATTATTTATATTATAGTAATTATGTTGTCCTGGAAACATCAACATGTTTATTTAAACTAATATCATTTGTCAATGACCCATGTACTTTATGCATAAAATGGGATGACTTATTTTAACTCAATAAAAGCAACACGCAACATTATGAAAGTTTAACCAATATTAATTTCCATGCAACATAATTATTATTTTATAATTCTTAATTACGAATTAATTTAGACAAAGGGACTGCATTTGTTCATAATTTATCAAAATCTTCCTTCAGAAAAGGGTAATGCAGTCTCAGGTGTGATTTGCAGCATATGCATCAATATTATATATTGAAATTTTTAAAATCCTTTGTTCATTATCTGTGGGTATAGGTCACATGCAATAAGATGAAACAGCTGATTCACTCAGCTTCTCCATCCTCATATCTTGTGACCAACAAACTGGAAATAATTGTTTGATTGAAGACGTGTAATTAGACAGCATAATATCTAAGATACTTTTTTGTCAGTTTGCCAAAAAGAGAATTTTTGTAAGTGATACATTATATCATAAAAATCCTCCTTCAACAGGAGGATATATATTTATTAATGGTAAATAAAGAACTTGTGCAAACCAAAGCAATTAATCCTTTTGAAGTGTTTCAATAAAATCACTTAATAAGGGGGTGCCTGGGTGACTCAGATGTTTAAGTGTTTGCCTTCGGCTCAGGTCATGATCCCAGGGTCCTGGGATCGAGCCCCACATCGGGCTCCTGGCTAAGCGGGGAGCCTGCTTCTCCCTCTCCCTCTGCCTCTCTCCCTGTTCATGCTTTCTCTCTCTCTCTGTATCTCTGTGTCTCAAATGAATAAAATCTTAAAAATAAATAAATACATAAATAAATAAATAAAATCACTAATAAGACACCCAAAATGCTAATACATACATAAATTATTCCTTTGTGAATTCGTGTTTGGGATTATCACATTTTTTCCCTCTATCCTTGAGAGCAGTTAGTTTCATTAGCAATTGCATTCCTTTAAATATTTATTTAAATGAAAGTTTGGATTCAAAAGAAATGTGTAAAATATAATCACATTACATATGTTTAATAAAATGCATATAAAGTTATTTTAGATATTTTTATTGAGTAGGTGATTTTTAGTGTTTTCTTAATCTTTTTCTTAAGATTTTTCTTTGGTGAAACACCTATAGAAGTCATACTTTTAATAAAAATATAATTTATTTATATATTAACTGCAAATAAATATTTGAACCCTAAAAAATGAGTACAATGCATATGAAATGCAAAAGTTCTATGACTACATTAAAAGGACCATAGGTACTAAGTACACATAATCTCATTAAAATAGCAGCATATACTCCCAACTGATCTTTAATTTATTCACCATGTTAAGAATGTATCCTTTTAGACTCTCTATGCTGCCTTTCAGTGAAGACACTGTTACACAAAGAAAGAAGAAAACATGTTGCTGGATACTACAACAGACACCAATATTACAATATGCATTATATACCTAATATGAATTCTCAGATTCCTAAAGGACATGGAACTTAGGTCTAATCTCTGGAAGTGTCATGTGTTCCTGTTAAAACAGGGATCTTTAGTGGAAGCAGAGTGACCTCTTCATAGATGGGCTCTTAACACATATTTTGGAAGAAAAAAAATACTTTATAAGGTATGATAACAAAACAAGTACTCAACAAAAATGAGTCTTTAGTTAAGGGGATTCATTGTATATTAAAATTAAGAAGTGAGGAAACATGAAAAAAAGTGATGAAACATGTATACTAAAGATTGTAAATAAACTAAAAAAGCCTCCTTTAAATAGCCAGTGAAAAACAGGTTACCCATAGAAAAGCAAAAATCTAGCTGAGGACAATAGGACAATTTCTACAAAGTTACCAGAGGAAAATATTGTAATTCAATAATTTTCTACTCAATAGAGCTGCCATTCACAGACAAATTTACAGAAAATATACCACCCACGTGCCCTTTCTTGAAAGTAAAATTGAAATGAAAAAAAAAATACAGTGAATACAGGATAGAGGAGAATCAACAGTTAAGGCTTTCTTAACATTTGTTAACATCGTTATGAAAATAAATGTTTCTTTAATAGAAAATGATATACAGTATATTGAAAATAATTATCAGGAAATTAGCAACCATATATTTTGTCAATTAAAAAATAGGAAATAGAGTGAAAAAATAAACAGTAATAATGGTGCTTAATTTCTGTTTTCATTCCCAGTGAGGGCATGGGTCACTTCCAACTGGATTCTTGCATTTCTACTGACCTTGATATGGGGAATAAGGGTAAACAACTGCTTTATTCTTGACATTGATATTCTTGGAAATATGTATATAAATATATATAATAGCTAAAGATAAGTATTGGTAGATCAAAACAACCCTCTGTTTTTGAAAACCTCATTTTAAGACAGTCTTAATTTTAAGTCTGAGATGAGGAAGCATATGAGATGGTATAATGAGGGGACTGGCAAAAGTACTATTTAGACAGCCAGGATGTATTTGGTTTTCCAGAATTAAGGAGAAAAGAGGAATTGGAGATTCTATGGGGGACATCTGAAATTTCTGAAATACCTTGTGCTTGAGATGGCAGAGATCTAGGAAAAGAATGCATGAGTGGTTGTGAGAACTGCAAGGGCTGGACACCAGTCACCATAGTCCAAAGGACCTCATCATGGCATTGACATGGAGATACTGGAACTCCCAATTGTGCCCGGTGACCTTTAATATATCTGCTGTGGACTGGGTAAAGAGCTATGACATCTGTGATCACCAGAACCTGTACTAGGGTCTTATACATTTTCCTTTACTGATAAAACATTTCATACCCACTTTAGAGAGTGGACACTCAAAGTGGAAAAAATTTTATAAATTATTTCATTATTTCATTTTTATTTAAATTTTTGTATATTCTAAAAGCATTCTTAAATATCTATGCAATTACAGTATTTTTATTTTCTTGTTTAATTCCATAGAATCTAAGGAAATACAAAAATACAGATATATCTGTGCTATAATAGAGGCAAAAACTTTAAAATATTTGTTGAAATATGATGTTTTGTACAGAACACTTACTCAAGTTTTCCTTGCCTGTCTGTCTCTGTCCTTTCTCTTTCTTTCTTTCCATCTTTCCTCTTTTTTTTTTTTGACTAATATGAGACAACTAGCCCCAGTCCCTCATATCCCTTTTCTTAAAATTGGATTTTAAAAAAATCTCTAATACCACCTAATGTATATCAATCTCACCACATGGATACTTATTCCTGGTAAAAATATAAGACATCTGGTGTTAAAAAAAAATCACATCCCAATAAGTGAATGTTGAGGGTTAAAATTTTATGAAACACTACCTCATTTTGATTAGAAGTATTAACAGAATGTGCATGTACCTTTATAAAAATATGTTTTTCTCAAGAAATAAGCTATAATCATTATCCAAATATCTAAATTGAATTTGGAATTTAGACTTTTATTCTGTATTTAATTGGAAACTTATATCATTAAGATCTAAGATAACAAAAAAGAACCGAGAAAGATGTGAAGTAATGTTTTCCTCATATTATCACATACATATATAAATAAATATAATAATCAACAAATAGACCAAACAACTTACCAACAAAGAACCTAGAGAATAACAAAGGTGGAAAATAAGACTACTAAAATATCAGAAAACGAAACTTTTATAACTGGTATATTTACAAAATCTACATATCATTTGATGGTATTTGTAAATTATGATTAATGTTGTTTTATAGTGTACTTATCAGTTTCAACTTAATCGTGGGTATTGTGTTGGAAACATATACCTATATCTCTATGTCTATATACATACAGACAGACAGTAAGGGAAATATATTATAAGTAACTGTCTCACATGACTACGGAGAATGACTTGTCTCAAGATGTTCAGGGTGAGTCAGCAAGCTGGAGATTCTCAGGAGACCTGATGATGTAGTTTTAGTCCAAGGTCAGCAGGATGATACCCAGGAAGAGCCAACGTTTTAGCTTGAGTCCAAAGGCAGGAAAAAGCTGGAAAACTCTATTCAAGGAAGTCAGTCTTTTTGTTCTATTCAGGCCTTCTCCTGATTGGATGAAGCCCACCCACATTAAGAAGGGTGATCTGCTCTACTCAGTCTACTGATTTGAATGTTAATCTCATTCCAAACACCCTCACAGAAATACCTAGCATAGGGGGTGTAGCAAGATGGCAGAGGAGTAGGAGACCTGGATTTCATCTAGTTCCAGGAATTCTGAAAGATGGGTATCAAACCATTCTGAATAGCTATGAAATCCACAGGAGATCGAAGAAAAGAATAGCAACAACTCTCTGAACAGAAAAGTGACCACTTTCTGGAAGGTAGGACATGTGGAGAAGTGAATCCGAGGCAATATTTGGGAGGCTAGATGGCAGGGGAGGGGGCATCTACCCACCACTTCTGGCAAGTGATAGAGCCGCAGAGCACAAAATCGGAACTTTTAGAAGTCGGCTCTGCTGAGGGATGTCGCTCCAGTGGCTAAGCGGGGGTGGAACCCTCGCGGGACAGTGAGGTCTCAGGACCCTTGGGGTCACAGAAAGACCGGGATTGCCTGAGTGTGGCAGAGATCCCAGGTATCGGAGCAGGAAAGCCAGCTGCAGAGATGGAGCCGAGGCGCAGGCTTCTCAGGTTGGGGTGGCCATAAGCCATGATCCGTGGCACAGTCAGGCCACTGCTGTTCCAGCAGGGACCCAAAAAGCAGCAGATCTGGGGAGACTCCCCTTCCTCCCCCGGGAGGAGCGGCAGGGAGCGCACCGCAGGGATCTGCTGGGTTTGGAGACTCCACATGGGGTTGTGTGCTAGAGATAGAAACGCTCGGTCACAGGCTGGGTGAGCATGGAGTGCGGCCTGAGACCGGGGAGATGGGAGTGACAGACTGCTTTTCTCTGGGGGCGCACTGAGGAATGGGGCCCTGAGTTCTTGGCTCCTCCGGGGCGGAGATTGGGAGGCCGCCATTTTCACTCTTGTCCTCCAAAGCTGAGGGGAAAGCCTGCAGGGAACAAAAGCTCCCAAGAGCAAACCGGAGCAGATTACTTAGCCCAGACTGGCAAGGGTGGGGCAATTCTGCCTCCCGCAAAGACATTTGGGAACCACGGCAACAGGCCCCTCCCCCAGAAGATCAGCAAGAACCTCCAGCCAAGACCAAGTTTACCGATCAATGAAATGGCAGAACTCCAGCACTAGGGGAATACTGCACATAGAATTCATGGCTTTTTTACCATGATTCTTTAGTCTTTCAAAGTTAATTTATTTGTCTTTTTTTTTTGAATTTTTCTTTTTCCCTTTATCAACTAACATCCTATCAATCCCTTTTTAAAAAAAAACATTTTTATTTTTCATTTTTAGAGTCATATTCTATCCCTTCATAGTAGTTACCCTAGTTTTTGGCATATATATATATATATATATATATATATATATATATATATATATTGTTCTCTTTTTAAAATTTTGAGATACAGTTTCTTCTAATAGATCAAAATATACCCTAAATCTCTAGTGTATGGCTTTGTTCTTAGTCTCCTGCCTGATCACATTCTCTCCCTTTTTTTTTTCCAGTCCTCTTCTTTCTTTTTTCAAACAACTTCTTATCAATTCCTTTTATAAAACCTTTTATAATTTTCACCTTTACACTCATATTCCATCCCTTCAATTTATTAACCCTTATTTTTGTACATATATAAGTTTTTCTTTCTTTAAAATTTTGGGAGGCACTTTCTTCTAACAGACCAAAATACACCCAAAATCTAGTGTGTGCCACTGATCTATGCGCCAGCCTGATCATATTTGATCATATTCTGTTTTTTTGTTTTGTTTTGTTCTGTTTTTGTTTGTTTTTATCTTTTTCTTTCTTTCCCTTTCTTTTCCTCTGGTTTCAGGTGTTTTCTGATTTGTTTAGAGTATATTTTCTGGGGACGTTGTTACCCTGTAAGCATTTTGTTCTCTCATTCATCTATTCTCCAAAGGACAAAAGGACAAGATGGAAAAAATCACCTCAACAAAAAGAACAAGAGGCAGTACCGACTGCCAGGGACCTACTCAATACAGACATTAGTACAGTGTCAGAACTAGAGTTCAGAATGATGATTTTAAAGATACTAGCTAGGCTTGAAAAAAGCATGGAAGTTATTAGAGAAACCCTTTCTGGAGAAATAAAAGAACTAATCTAACCAAGTCGGAATTAAAAAGGCTATTAATGAGGTGAAATAAAAAATGGGGGCACTAACTGCTAGGATAAATGAGGCAGAAGAGAGAATTAGTGATATAGAGAACCAAATGATGGAAAATAAAGAAGCTAAGAAAAAGAGAGAACTGGATCACGGGGGCAGAATATGAGAGATAAGTGATACCTTAAGATGAAACAATATTAGAATAATTGGGATCCCAGAAGAAGATAAAGAGAGAGAGGGGCAGAAGGTATATTGGAGCAAATTATAGCAGAGAACTTCCCTAATTTGAGGAAGGAAACAGGCATCAAAATCCAGGAGGCACAGAGAACCCCTCTCAAAATCAATTAAAAATAGGTGAACAACCCAACATCTAATAGAAAACTTACGAGGCTCAGAGACAAAGAAAAAAATCCTGAAAGCAGCTTGGGAGAAGAGATCTGTAACCTACAATGTTAGAAACATTAGACTGGCAACAGACCTATCCACAGAGACCCGGCAGGCCAGAAAGGACTGGCATGATATATTCAAAGCACTAAATGAGAAAAATATGCAGCCAAGACTACTATATCCAGCTAGGCTGTCATTGAAAATAGAAGGAGAGAGAAAAAGCTTCCAGGACAAACAAAAACTAAAGGAATTTGCAAACATGAAAACAGTCCTACAAGAAATATTGAAAGGGGTCCTCTAAGCAAAGAGAGAGTCTATAAGCAACATAGACCAGAAAGGAAAACAGACAATATACAGTCACAGTCACCTTATAGGCAATACAATGGCACTAAATTCATATCTTTCAATATTTACCCTGAATGTAAATGGGCTAAATGCCACAATCAAAATACACAGGGTATCAGATTGGATAAAAAAAAAAGACCATCAATATGCTGTCTGCAAGAGACTCATTTTAGACCCAAAGACATTCCTAGATTGAAAGTGAAGGGGTAGAAAACCATTTACCATGCTAATGGACACCAAAAGAAAGCTGGGTTGGCAATCGTTACATCTGACAAATTAGATTTTAAACCAAAGACTGTAATAAGAGATGAGGAAGGACACTATATCCTACTTAAAGGGTCTATCCAACAAGAAGATCTAACAATTGTAAATATCTATGCCCCGAACATGGGAGCAGCCAATTATATAAGGCAATTAATAACAAAAGCAAAGAAACACATCGACAACATTACAATAATAGTGGGGGACTTTAACACCCCCCTCACTGAAATAGACAGATCATCTAAGCAAAAGATCAACAAGGAAATGAAGACTTTAAATGACACACTGGACCAAATGGACTTCACAGACATATTCAGAACATTCCATCCCAAAGCGACAGAATACACCTTCTTCTCTAGTGCCCATGGAACATTCTCCAGAATAGATCACATCCTGGGTCACAAATCAAGTCTCAACTGGTACCAAAAGATTGGGATCATTCCCTGCATATTTTCATACCACAATGCTTTGAAAGTAGAACTCAATTACAAGAGGAAAGTTGGAAAGAACTCAAATCCATGGAGGTTAAAGAGCATCCTACTAAAGAATGAATGGGTCAACCAGGAAATTAAAGAAGAATTAAAAAAATTCATGGAAACAAATGAAAATGAAAACACAACTGTTCAAAATCTTTGGGATGCAGCAAAGGCGGTCCTAAGAGGAAAATATATAGCAATACAAGCCTTTCTCAAGAAATAAGAAAGGTCTCAAATACACAACCTAACCCTACACCTAAAGGAGCTGGAGAAAGAACAGCAAATAAAGCCTAAACCCAGTAGGAGAAGAGAAATAATAAAGATCAGCACAGAAATCAATGAATTAGAAACCAAAAGAATGGTAGAACAGATCAATGAAACTAGGAACTGGTTCTTCGAAAGAATTAACAAGGTTGATAAACCCCTGGCCAGGCTTATCAAAAAGAAAAGAGAAATGACCCAAATAAACAAAATCATGAATGAAAGAGGAGAGATCACAACCAACACCAAAGAAATACAAACAATTATAAGAACACATTATGAGCAACTCTATGCCAGCAAATTAGATAATCTGGAAGAAATGGATGCATTCCTAGAGATGTATCAACTACCAAAACTGAACCAGGAACAAATAGAAAACCTGAACAGACCCATAACCACTAAGGAAATTGAAGCAGTAATCAAAAATCTCCCAACAAACAAAAGCCCAGGGCCAGATGGCTTCCCAGGGGAATTCTACCAAACATTTCAAGAAGAATTAATACCTATTCTCCTGAAACTGTTCCAAAAAATAGAAATGGAAGGAAAACTTCCAAACTCTTTTTATGAGGCCACCATTACCTTGATCCCCAAACCAGACAAAGACCCCATCAAAAAGGAGAATTATAGACCAATATCCTTTAAGAACACCGCTGCAAAAATTCTCACCAAAATACTAGCCAATAGTATCCAACAGTACATTAAAAGGATTATTCACCAGGACCAAGTGAGACTTATTCCTGGGCTGCAAGTTTGGTTTAACATCCGCAAATCAATCAATGTGATACAATACATTAATAAAAGAAAGAACAAGAACCATATAATACTCTCAATAGATGCAGAAAAAGCATCTGACAAAGTACAGCAATCTTTCTTGATCAAAACTCTTCAGAGTATAGGGATAGAGGGTACATACCTCAATATCACAAAAGTCGTCTATGAAAAAGCCACAGCGAATATCATTCTCAAAGGGGAAAAACTCAGAGCTTTCCCCCTAAGGTCAGGAACGTGGCAGGGATGTCCACTGTCACCACTGCTATTCAACATAGTATTAGGAGTCCTACCCACAGCAATCAGACAACAAAAAGAAATCAAAAGCATCCAAATCAGCAAAGAAGTCAAACTCTCAGTGTTTGCAGATGACATGATACTTTATGTGGAAAACCCAAAAGACTTCACCCAAAACAGCTAGAACTCATACGGGAATTCAGTAAAGTGGCAGGATATAAAATCAATGCACAGAAATCAGTGGCATTCCTATACACCAAAAACAAGACAGGAGAGAAATTAAGGAGTCGATCCCATTTACAATTGCACCCAAAACCATACGATACCTAGGAATAAAACTAACCAAAGAGCCAAAGAATCTGTACTCAGAAAACTATAGAATACTCATGAAAGAAATTGAGGAAGACACAAAGAAATGGAAAAACGTTCCATGCTCATGGACTGGAAGAACAAATATTGTGAAAATGTCAATGCTACCTAGAGCAGTCTACACATTAAATTCAATCCCCATCAAAATACCACCAACTTTATTCAAAGAAATGGAACAAATAATCCTAAAATTTGTATGGAACCAGAAAAGACCTCGAATAGCCAGAGGAATGTTGAAAAAGAAAAGCAAAGCTGGTGGCATCACAATTCCAGACTTCAAGCTCTATTACAAAGCTGTCATCATCAAGACAGTATGGTACTGGCACAAAAAAAGACACAGAGATCAATGGAACAGATTGGGAGCCCAGAAATGGACCCTCAACTCTATGGTCAACTAATCTTTGACAAAGCAGGAAAGATTGTCCAATGGAAAAAAAAAAAAACAGTCTCTTCATCAAATGGTGTTGGGAAAATTGGATAGCCACATGCAGAAGAATGAAACTGGACCATTTCCTTACACCACACACAAAAATAATCTCAAAATGGTTGAAAGACCTAAATGTGAGACAGGAGTCCATCAACATCCTAAAGGAGAACATAGGCAGCAACCTCTTCGACCTTAGCCGCAGTGACTTCTTCCTAGAAACATCGCCAAAGGCAAGGGAAGCAATGGCAAAAATGAACTATTGGGATTTCATCAAGATAAAAAGCTTTTGCACAGCAAAAGAAACAGTAAACAAAACCAAAAGACAGCCGACAGAATGGGAGAAGATATTTGCAAATGACATATCAGACAAAGGGCTAGTATCCAAAATCTATAAAGAACTTCTTAAACTCAACACCCAAAGAACAAATGATCCAATCAAGAAATGGGCAGAAGACATGAACAGACATTTTTTCAAAGAAGACATCCAAATGGCCAACAGACACATGAAAAAGTGCTCAACATCGGTCGGCATCAGGGAAATCCAAATCATAACCTCAATGAGATCCCACCTCACACCAGTCAGAATGGCTAAAATTAACAAGTCAGGAAACAACAGATATTGGTGGGGATGCGGAGAAAGAGGAACCCTCCTACACTGTTGGTGGGAATGCAAGCTGTTGCAGCCCCCCTGGAAAACAGTATGGAGGTTCTTCAAAAAGTTGAAAATAGAGCTACCATATGATCCAGCTATTACAGTACTAGATATTTACCCCAAAGATACAAATGTAGGGATCTGAAGGGGTACGTGCACCCCAATGTTTACAGCAGCAATATCCACAATAGCCAAACTGTGGAAAGAGCCAAGATGTCCATTGACAGATGAATGGATAAAGAAGAGGTGGCATATATATACAATGGAATATTATGCAGCCATCAAAAGGAATGAAATCTTGCCATTTGCAATGACATGGATGGAACTGGAGGGTATTATGCTGAGCAAAATAAGCCAATCAGACAAAGGCATGTATCATATGATCTCACTGATATGAGGAATTCTTAATCTCAGGAAACAAACTGAGTGTTCCTGGAATGGTGGGGGATGGGAGGGATGGGGTGGCTGGGTGATAGACATTGGGGAGAGTATGTGCTATGGTGAGCGCTGTGAAGTGTGCAAGACTGTTGAATCACAGACCTGTACTTCTGAAGCAAATAATACATTATATGTTAAAAAAGAAATAAAAGAAGAAGAAGGTAGCAGGAGGGGAAGAATGAAGGGGGGGGAAATCGAAGAGGGAGATGATCCATGAAAGACTATGGACCCTGAGAAACAAACTGAGGGTTCTAGAGGGGAGGGGGTTAGGGGGATGGGTTAGCCTGGTGATGGGTATTAAAGAGGGCATGTTCTGCAAGGAGCACTGGGTGTTATATGCAAACAATGAATCATGGAACACTACATCAAAAACTAATGATGTAATGCATGGTGATTAACATAACATAATAAAAAAATTAAAAAAATAAAAAATAAAAAACGATATACCTAGCATAAAGTTTAATCAAATATCTCGGCACCCCATGGCTCAGTCAAGTTGACACATAATATTAACCATCACATTGTGGAAAGTGATCTTGTGTGTTAGAGAACATTTAGCAATATCCCTAACCTCCAAACACCAGAAACTAGTACCATCCCTCCACTGGGAAAACAAAATGACAACAACAAAAATGTTTCCAGGTACTGCAAATATCGCCTAGGTGAAAAAACATCCATCTTTGATGACCATTGTCATACATTATCATCTTGAATCTTCACAAAAGTTTTGCTGGAAAAAGAATATTATTATCATTATACAAATAGGAAGGTGATACTCAGAATTATTAGGTAATATGCCCAATGCCACAAAGCTAATACAGTTATAGAGCCACTATTTAAATCCATGTCTGTCTAACTTCAAATTGCCTTCTATTTTTCAGTACATCATGCTATCCAACTGGCAGGTGAAAATTGGGTTGGAAGCTCAAGACACTGACCTGGCCAAGAAATAGAGATTGTGAATCAATATAGCATACAGAAGACAGTTGAATCCATAGTTGTGGATAAAATTTACTTAGAAGAAGCAATATAATTATTAGCCCCAAGAGGAAGGAATACTTTCTGATGGGAAATATGGAAACTTGGGAGTTCCCCATGAATTTTATGGCTTATATAAACCTAACTAATTGAACTGAATCAACATCATTGAGGTAATATTTATGGACCACTGAATCTCTGTAGATCCTCATATGTCTCCCTTCTCCTTTCATAAATCTAAAATAATGACAATAAAAATTATTTCTTCCAAAAGGCTTGCATGTTTGTGTGCACTAGAATTTACTAACATGTGACCACAGATTAATATATTGGCCTAATAAAATATTGTCTGACCAATAAAAAGAAGACTGAAGAGGAAAAGGACATGAAATAAGTAAATTATAGATGTGTATGATAATATAGACATCTAAAACCATAATCCAATGGCTATTGGATAAACTGTTGTGGGCAAAGAAGAAGGTAAGCATAAAAAATTATCTCCTTTCTAAAGAGAAACAATTAAAATCACAGGATTATATTATTTTGTAATATCGTAGCCTTTGCCCACAAAATTAGGATCAATAACTTTCTAGAGTTTTGCTTATAATCTATGGTAACTACGCTCCAAAATGGTCTTCCACTTTTTTTGCCTCCTGGTCTCCATTTTGTGTGTAGTCTTCTCTCACACTAAATAGAAGTGACCTGTGCAACAAATTGGATATTCTAGAAATAACAAAATGTGATGCTTTAAAGTCATTGTGGCTTCCTCTGTGGCTTCTGTCAGACAGCTCACTCTGAGGAAAGCCAGGTGTCCTAAAGAAATGTCAATATGGTGAGAAACTGATGTTTCCCGCCAACAACTATCACTAACTTCACAAACAAGTAAGTGAGCCATTTTGGAAGCAGACACACTAATCCAGGTTAAGCTTTCATAGGACTCCAGCCATAGCCAACATCTTGACTGAACTCTTATGAGAAATTCTGGTCTAGAAGAAGTCAAACTCTCACTGTTTGCAGATGATATGATACTTTATGTGGAAAACCAAAAAGACTCCACTCCAAACCTGCTAGAATTCATACAGGAATTCAGTAAAGTGGCAGGATATAAAAACAATGCACAGAAATCAGTGGCATTCCTATACACCAAGACAGAAGAAAGAGAAATTAAGGAGTCGATCCCATTTACAATTGCACCCAAAAACATGCGATACCTAGGAATAAAGCTAACCAAAGAGCCAAAGACTCTGTACTCAGAAAACTATAGAATACTCGTGAAAGAAATTGAGGAAGGCACAAAGAAATGGAAAAATGTTCCATGCTCATGGACTAGAAGAACAAATATTGTGAAGATGTCAATGCTACCTAGAGCAATCACACATTTAATGCAATCCCTATCAAAATACCATCAAATTTTTTCAAAGATATGGAATAAATAATCCTAAAATTTGTATGGAACCAGAAAAGACCTCGAATAGCCAGAGGAATGTTGAAAAAGAAAAGCAAAGCTGGTGGCATCACAATTCCAGACTTCAAGCTCTATTACAAAGCTGTCATCATCAAGACAGTATGGTACTGACCCAAAAACAGACACATAGATCAATGGAACAGAATAGAGAGCCCAGAAGTGGACCCTCAACTCTATGGTCAACTAATCTTTGACAAAGCAGGAAAGAATGTCCAATGGAAAAAAGACAGTCTCTTCAACAAATGGTGTTGGCAAAATTGGACAGCCACATGCAGAAGAATGAAACTGGACCATTTCCTTACACCACACACAAAAATAGACTCCAAATGGTTGAAAGACCTAAATGTGAGACAGGAGTCCATCAACATCCTAAAGGAGAACATAGGCAGCAACCTTTTCGACCTTAGCCGCAGTGACTTCTTCCTAGAAACATCGCCAAAGGCAAGGGAAGCAATGGCAAAAATGAACTATTGGGATTTCATCAAGATAAAAAGCTTTTGCACAGCAAAAGAAACAGTAAACAAAACCAAAAGACAGCCGACAGAATGGGAGAAGATATTTGCAAATGACATATCAGATAAAGGGCTAGTATCCAAAAGACATTATAAAATGCAATTTAGCTAGCTAGTGTAAATATGCTTTGAACATCAAAATAAGTGGCTAGTAACCAAGAAGATACTTGCAAATGACATATCAGATAAAGGGCTAGTTATCAAACTCAACACCCAAAGAACAAATGATCCAATCAAGAAATGGGCAGAAGACATGAACAGACATTTTTCCAAAGAAGACTTCCAAATGGCCAACAGACACATGAAAAAGTGCTCAACATCGCACAGCATCAGGGAAATCCAAATTAAAACCTCAAAGAGATATCACTTCACACCAGTCAGAATGGCTAAAATTAACAAGTCAGGAAACGACAGATGTTGGTGGGGATGCGGAGAAAGGGGAACCCTCCTACACTGTTGGTGGGAATGCAAGCTGTTGCAGCCACTCTGGAAAACAGTATGGAGGTTCCTCAAAAAGTTGAAAATAGAGCTGCCCTATCACCCAGCAATTGCACTACTGGTTTTTTACCCCAAAGATACAAATGTAGGGATCTGAAGGGGTATATGCACCCCGATGTTTATAGCAGCAATATCCACAATAGCCAAACTATGGAAAGAGCCAAGATGTCCATTGACAGATGAATGGATAAAGAAGAGGTGGCATATATATACAATGGAATATTATGCAGCCATCAAAAGGAATGACATCTTGCCATTTGCAACAACATGAATGGAACTGGAGGGTATTATGCTGAGCGAAATAAGTCAATCAGAGAAAGACATGTATCATATGATCTCACTGATAGGAGAAATTCTTAACCTCAGGAAACAAACTGAGGGTTGCTGGAGTGGTGGGGGGTGGAGGGATGGGGTGGCTGGGTGATAGACATTGGGAGGGTATATGCTATGGTAAGTGCTATGAATTGTGTAAGACTGTTGAATCACAGACCTGTACCTCTGAAACAAATAATACATTATATGTTAAAAAAAAAAAAAGAAGATAGTAGGAAGGGAAAATGAAGGGGGGGATATTGGAAGGGGAGACAAACCATGAGAGACTATGGACTCTGAGAAACAAACTGAGGGTTCTAGAGGGGAGGGGGGTGGGGGATGCATTAGCCTGGTGATGGGTATTAAAGAGGGCACGTACTGAATGGAGCACTGGGTGTTATATGCAAACAATGAATCATGGAACACTACATGAAAAACTAATGATGTGATGTATGGTGATTAACATAACATAATAAAATAAAAGAATGTAAAATAAAGTAGAAAAAAAAGAAATTCTGGTCTAGAACTACGTAGCTAAACTATTCTTGAATGTATGACCCTGAGAAACTGTGAAATGATAAATGTCTGTGTTCTTTTAAGCCACTAAACTTTAAGGTAATTTGTGAGGCAGGAATAGATAAATAATAATGCATCTATTTAGAAGTAGACTAGGGTAGGGAGAGGCATCTAAAATATTTAACTAGTCATATTTTTACTTGGTCTATCTTCACCATAAATACTCAAGCTAACATTTCCAGATTGATACACAAAAGCTACCATGAACTTGATTTCTAAGGCATTTTTCATTGCAGTTATCCATGATTCCACTAAAGGTATAAATTAAAGGAGCCCAAACACAAGAAAAAGTTGATATAAGATATTTGAAAATAAAATATACGAAGCTTTCCCAATCCTTCAAGTTGTTCTCAATAGAGAGCCAAAGCAATATAGTATGGAAAAAAGTACTTCCAAAAAGTGTCCAACTGGAACATTATAAAATGCAATTTATCTAGCGAGTGTAAATATGCTTTGAACATCAAAATAAGTTCATAAAAGAAGATAGCAGGAGAGGAAGAATGAAGGGGAGTAAGTCAGAGGGGGAGACGAACCGGGAGAGATGATGGACTCTGAAAAACAAACTGAGGGTTCTAAAGGGGAGGAGGGTGGAGGGATGGGTTAGCCTGGTGATGGGTATTGAGGAGGGTACGTTCTGCATGGAGCACTGGGTGTTATGAACAAACAATGAATCATGGAACAGTACACCAAAACAGATTATGTAATATATGGTGATTAACATAACAATAAAAAATTAAAAAAAAATAAGTTCATAAAAAAAAACTAGACTACATCTATGGAAGTCAGCCAGAATTTACAGCATCACATAATATGTATACTATAATCAATTGAATATATTGATGACTGGTAAATACTAGAGAGGGATTATGCAAGAGTTCGTAAACTGATTAAAAAGTTCAAAATGATTTCCAAAAAAAAGGGCATTGACTTTATTACTATTGATTTAACCTGAAACAGTCCATATGTAAACACTACTGTATCTGCAACTTATAAAGTAAGCAGCTGAAAGTGAAAAATTAAATTACACTGATCAGTTGCTCAAGTCTAAGTTTTGCAATTAGAGTTATAAGTTAAATCCAAAGAAAGTATACACTTATATAAACTTAGTAATAGAATTATATATTTAAGCTCTATGTCACTTTGTCTATAGTTATTATAAGTGATAATAACTTAATGATGGCCTTTGAAAGGCACTTATTTGCAATGATTTAAAAATATGTTTCAATAGGGGATGCCAACATTAATTCATTCCTTATCCAGGTTTTCACTCCCACCTTAAGCGTTATGCCATCTTTAGCTCTACATAGTCAAATCAATATGGCCTTTCAGGCAAATATTATGTTTATACTCACTTCTGGTTTGTGTCAGGTAGCATTACCTTGTATGTCATCCTAATTTTTATTAAAATACTCCCAATGATGTAGGTGAAAAAAAAACTAAATCAACAGTCTTTAATCAAAACATGACAGTTAAACATATGAAAATGTCTGAAAGGAATTTTCACGAACTAGGACAGTGTTCTCAAACTGTGACCTTTGGACTACCATCACCAGGGCACCTGTTATGGATATAAACTGTTGGCCCATACCTTAGACATACAAAAGATGAAACTCTGGGGCTCAGAAATATATTTTTAATAATCACTCTATGCAATTGAAATGCACACTAAAGATTGAGAATTAATTAGAATGTAGAAGAACCTGGACTGATAAACACAGTCAGAACCGTGTAGATACTGCCTTCTGAGACAGCCAAAATGCTGTCCTTACATCTCTCTTAAAATTACCTTTCTTGGGCACCTGGGTGGCTCAGTTGGTTAGGCGACTGCCTTCGGCTCAGGTCATGATCCTGGAGTCCCTGGATCGAGTCCCGCATCGGGCTCCCTGCTGGGCAGGGAGTCTGCTTCTCCCTCTGACCCTCCCCCCCGCCATGTGCTTTCTCTTTCTCTCATTCTCTCTCTCTCAAAAATAAATAAATAAATAATCTTTAAAAAAAATTACCTTTCTTACTATAACCATGAGAGAGTCGATTATCAGCACACGGTGCTACTGCAATGCTTTATAGGCTGTGAAGTGATGCCAATAACTCTGTGAGTAACAGATCCTGATGACAGTAGTTTTTGTTTGTGTTGACTTAGGAGCAAGAATAATCACTACTGAATTAATACTGTGACTTTCTCACAGTCCAAGAATATGGTAGTTAAGAGTATAGGCAGATCTAATTTCCATTCAAGAAACTCCCACAAGCTGAAGAAAATTTTCTTAGAAAAATGACAAACTCTGTGTATACAATGAAACAACGTAACAACATTAACCAAATTTTAGTTTTTCAACATTAACCTGAGTTTTCCTGCAGGCATATTCTACTGGATGCCTCATTTTCTGCTAAAATTTCACTTTTAGTAGTAACTTTTTTTGATCATCTTTATTCCTCATCCCCCAAATATGTTCAGTGTTCCTTCCCTCTGTTCCCATAAAGTCGTCCTCCCGTTACCACATTTTATTGTTAATATTGGCCATTTAATTATCTCTATTTTCTTTCATACTACTTAAAAGAGTGTGACATTTAGTTTTGTGTGTTTTATTATTTAACATGGATCTTTTCCTCCCACAGCTCCTTGAGAGCAGTGGCCATGCTTTTTTTCTTTACCATCAGACGTCTAGAAACTAGATTAATGCCTGACATTTCATAGACAAAACAAATGTGTGCAATGAATGAAAAAAGTGAATGAATGCTTGGCTCTAAACTCCTGTCAGTTTCACTTTTCACTGGGTTCTTCTTCACTATTATTATAAGGGACAAATGGTCGGCATGTCACAAATATTGGGTCAGTTAATAAATTTGCTTATTTATTGAAACTGTTTCCCAGCCTGAGCTTCAGTTTTAAATTAAAAAAACAAACAGATATTTTATGATTTTATACAGTCAAATATAGTTTTGCCTCCTTTTCTGATTTTCCTCCATAATTCTGACCAAAACCTGACCTCACATTAATTTTTTTTCTAAGTCTAATTGGGAAATTACATTTATGTTTTCTTTTGGTCAATCCTTACTTCTAGTTGAAGGAATTTTACTTTGTTCATTTTGGATTAGTCATTGAGATAACTAAACTGAATGGATTTTGTTTATATTAACAAGAGAGCTATTGAGTAAATTTTCAACACACATATCCAGAACAGCTCAAAAGCTGCAATAATAAAGAAAAAAATCATGGCATTGGTTTTATACACCTGCTATATTAATGGCATAGCAATGCTACAATATTCATGTTAATAGTGTAATAAATATATAGTTTTAGTTTTATATGCTTTTTTTTCCTAGGTGGGGGGTAAACTGACAAATTTCAGATTTCTGCCCTTTTATAAGCCTTGAAGCATCTCTGATTAACTCCCAGGGCAGTCTCTGACTGATAAAAGAGAAATTACCAAAACATTTAAAATTTTTCCTTAGATTATTTTTGCTTCTCTTTCTTATTTTAAGACATGTTATTCAGTTTATAGGATTTTCAAAATAAAGGTAATGGAATTATATAATGCACATACTATTTGCTGGTATAGCACTAAGTACTTTGTCTTATAGCAATTAATTTATATACAAAAGTTTGAAGATAATTTTTAGCCTTTTTATTTTATAGATTAGGAAACTGTCAGAAGATGTCAGTAATTTGTCTAAGGTAACATTTCCAGTATGTATTACATCTAAGAATTATAATATTGATTCTAATAATGTATCAGTTATCTCTTGTGCAACCCCAAATCTAGTGGCTTAATTAAAAAAACAACCTTTATTATTTTCCACAATTCTATGGGTTGCAGCTGACTTAGCTGATGTCTATCATTCATTGGTGGCTTGACTGGCTCTAAAATAGCCTCACTCACTGATTGGTAGTTGGCCAACTGTCAAACACAGTGTCTTAGTCCTTCTTTACCTGGACTTTCCATCAGGCTGGCTCAGGTGTGTTCATATGGTATCAGATTTCCAAATTCAGCAAGAAAGCAAGACCCATTACATAATCACTTTTCAACCTCTACCGCCATCATTATTGGCGATTGTCTCATTGGCAAAACCAGTCAAATGGCCAAGGCTAGACTAGAGGAGAAATTTCCTAGTATGTAGTTTTAGAACAAGATCTGAATTGTGTTTTTATCCGAATAATCCCAATTTCACATATGCCAGGTATAATCATATGCCTGAATGTATAACTGAGAAAACATCCAATATCTCCATGGCAGGTAACCAAAAGTTTGATTATTAGTTTGAAGACATGTACAATTACTCAAAAATATGTTTCATCTATTCATTCATATTTCAATAAAAGTTTATAAAATTTATTATGTTGATACACATTCTTGGTGGAGTTATTTGGACCCTTAAATTTATTTTCCTGTAATACTGTATAGTTTATTTCCATAAAAACTGTTTTATGTTTCTGAAAGTTTGTTTAGTTAGGTAGTGATTGAGAAGTAGAAACCATTCTATAGCCAAAGGAGTTTGTTAATTACAGTACATCCCCCATGAAAACATTTTAGTTAGTGGTCAATTAGTATGCTTGAGCACAGGGTCTAACTAAAAACTGTTTTGTCTCTGATATGCACAACACATTTTTGCTACAACTAAGTACAGTATACATATAGTTAGAACATTGTCCATTAAATAGAGCTTTACTTGGCTAGTCAAATCAATGTATTTTGAGCAGGGCACAGCTTGCTGTAAATAAAAGTCTTAGCATGGCATCAAAAAGAGGCAAAGACAAACGCTTACTTCCTGAAACTTGTAAATGTTTTGCCTTATTAATGAATGATAGCTGTGGTCAGGTAACCAACTATTATATTCACACAGCTATATTATCAGGTTCTGCTTTTATATTCACCAAGCAACCTTTTTAAAATTTCATAGTGGTTGTTTTATAATCATTGTTAACTTGTTTAATCTCACTTTTAGTCTTTTAATTCTTTCAAGTGAACCTCCAAAAAATTCTAGATGTAGAGTGTGCTTTGAACTCTGAAAAATTAACAAACACTTCTCTATCTGGATCCAAAGGGATAAGTTAGGTAATGATCATTTAATTTACAAATCGATTTGTCACATTATTCCTTTCAATAGCTACCCTCTGGCATATTAAAATATAAATTGATTTATAAATGATGATTTATACACTTGCCCAGAGAGTAATACAACTTATTGACAAGAAGGCTGCATTGTAAAACTCATTAAATATGAATCCATTTTCCTAAAATAGATGCAGTAGCAATAGGATAATACATTATAATTTTTAAATGGTTAATATGAAAAGATAACTTCAATAACCTCAAGTAGAAGCTATATCACAAAATATTTATTTCAACTTGAACTCACTCTATAGTTCAATGTAGGTTGAGTAATTTTACATAACCACAGGCTGTGTCTCTTCTAAATAAAGCACATATTTGATATTACATCTTCTTGCCAGATTAGATGACAAGCAATATTCAAATCGCAAAATCCTCTTGTATAAACAGGCTGTTACTATAGTGCCAGATTATGACTTTTTCAATTACCATATGTTTCTAAGTGTTTATTCAGGATTTTAGAAACAGTGTGGCTTTTTCCTGCAAGCGATCAAATAAAATAAATCTTTATTTTGATAATATTTGAAAGCATAAAGGCTAGAAAGTAGAAGAAAAATGATCTTAAAATCTCAGCTTGATAGAATAGAATTATAGTATTTTGACCTAAAAAAAATGAAATCAGCTGAAAACACCACTCAGGCTCACAATTAACACCAAAAAAATAAAGGTAGTAAGGACATTGTCACAGAAGCAAATTTCTGTTTCTTTTATGAGAGTGTCAGTGAATAGCAACAATACTTGAAGCTTTACACTGCTTTTATAAAAAAGAAATAGTTTTCAGAGGGCTGTTTTTTTTCCTCAAAGCATAATATAAAATTGTCAGAAACACCTTCTTTAAGCTACATGCCATGTTATCTACAATGAAATTAAAGAAATAGATTACAATGTTCATGGCACTGACCTCTTTTAATCAGAGTTATATTCCTAATCTGATCACATCTGAAGCACAGTTCTAGAACAGTATAAATCTGTATAACTGAATTTCAGTTTGGAGCTTGCCTATGTACTTTGCTCTCTTCTTCCATATTGTTGTATGTAACATTCAACAAAAAAATTCCACAACTGACTTTAGAGAACTCTTTATATTTTTCTTTCTTTCTTTTTCTTTTTTTTTTAATTTGAGAGAGAGACACAGCAAGAGAGGGAACGCAAGCAGGGGGAGTGGGAGAGAGAGAAGCAGGCTTCCCGCCCAGCAGAGAGCCCGAAGCAGGGCTCGATACCAGGACCCTGGGATCATGACCTGAGCCGAAGGCAGATACTTAACGAATGAGCCACCCAGGTGCCCCTACATTTTTCTTCTCTAAGATTGTACAATAGTTGTATCACTGCTTATCACTGTATCCTTAAATGGAAAAGAACAGATCGTAAAATATTTATACATCATTTCATATACCTAATAGTAATAGGTATAGGATCTAGGGGGGAAAAATCTCAGTATTCTTATTGACTTCTACATGGGCACTTCTGAAACCTGGCAGGAGAATAATTTCCTACTGGTTGCTGAAGAAAAAAAGTGAAACCACATTTCTCCAAATATTTGTGAATTTACAAAAGACTTCCTTTATGAAACTAATGTAAAATTGTATGTCAACCATACTTCAATTAAAAAACTAAGAAAAAAGGTAATAAGGTATAAGGCTGTTCAAAATTTTAAAGTTTTTTTTTTTAAAATAGTCTTCAAATTAAACTAACTTTTGACTTAAAGATCAGAAAATTAAGCAGAGGCAGATTAAAAAATACCTTCCAACAAACTATATGATTAAATTCTACCTTCTGTGAAAGTATATTTACCTGAAAACTTTAAAATTGCTTTTTTTTTTCTAAGCTGTATATACATGGATGCATATACAAGCACATTAATCTGAAAAAGCACACTGGATATGGAAGCTGAAATGTCATGGAAACCTTTTAAAATAATATGTGGAGACAGTCACAAAGAAGACATCCCCCAAAACCAGTATCTAGATACCTTATCAAAGTGATAGGTCAGAACAGAAATGCTGGAGAAAAGCTATGAGGAAACAGGGTAGATTGAGCCCACAACATTATTTCTGTACTTTTAACTTCAAGGATAATGTGAGTATATATATATATATATGTTTTTTTTAATGTGAGTATATTTTAATAAATAAAAGGCATTTACTCACCATTAGGTCAAAAATTGATTTATTTTGTGAAAATTTAATTCTCCCAGAGAATATAAAATAAGAGAATATAATTTCTCAACTTATTTTCCATAAACCACAGTTTTCTATTTTTTCCATTTTTATTTTTAGTTTACTATAATTATTCTCCTCAGTGTTGACTTTTTTCCTTGTCAATATTAGAAGAAAGTTTGACGTATAATTTTTTTTGCTTTTATCAAATTTTAATAATTGTAGCCTTTCCTAAAAAGTGAGGTTGTTTTTTTTCTTCTATTTTCTCTTCTTCCTTTCCTTGTTTTTTTTCTCTTTCCCTGTTATATATATATATAAAAGATTTTATTTATTTATTTATTTATTTATTATTCATTTATTTATTTACTTATTTATTTTAGAGACTGAGTGGGAGGGAGAGAGAGAGAGTATCTGAAATAGACTACACACTGAGCACAGAGCCCAACATGGGGCTTGATCCCACAATCTTGAGACCTGAGCCAAAACCAAAAGTCTGGTTCTCAACCAGTGGAGCCACCCAGGTGCCCCTCTCCTTCCCTGTTCTTTTATTCTCATCAAGTCCAATATGCCTGAGTCATTTCTTTTCTTTTCTTTTTTTGGGGGGCAGAGGTAGAGGGAGAGGTAGAGAGAGAATCTTAGGCAGGCTCCATGCTCAGCACAGAGACTGGTGAGGGGCTTGATCTCACACCTCTGAGGTCATGACCCAAGTTGAAATCAAGAGGTGGACACTTAACCAACTGAGCCACCCAGGTACCCCATGCCTGAGTAATTTCTAACAAATATAATTGTTCTGAGAAATTATAATCTCCATGATGGTGGGAATTTCTTACTACTTAGCTCACTGATATATTGCCCATGCATCTAACCATGTCTGAGTCGTGGAAAGCACTCCATAAGACAAATTTTAGTTAAATGACACATATAACAATGTAGTTAAATTGTTGTCTTGAATTTTGCCAAGTCTTGTCTGATTAGACCTATCCAACCACAAAAAGAGATGGCTGAATGATGTTCCCTGTTTGTTGGTGGGAAGCATGTACTTTTCAAATTTTTCAGAATACACTAACATATTTCACAGTACAGGCTGGTTTCTCTCCTGGAAATGCTCTCTACTCAACACTGGTTAGCTTCTTGTATTTCAGATCTCAGTTGAAATGTCAATTTTGAGAGTATTCTATTCCCATGACCCCATCTAAAGAAGTTTCCCCACCTCCCTGTTATTCTCTATCTCTTAATATCTCATACTGTTACATATACATATGAACATACTCATACATGCATGGATGTGTATATTTGGTTTATAGCTGTCTGTCTCCCAGATTAGAAATTAAATTTATGGAGGGCTGACTTACAGGATCATCTTCTATTTCAATTGTATCCTCAGATTCTGAAGCCACCTTGAGTTTGATTCAAATTCTGACTCTTCACATCATTAGGTGTGTGATTTGGAGTAACTTCATTTATTTTTTTAAAGATTTTATTTATTTATTTGAGAGAGAGAGGGATCACAAGTAGGCAGAGCGGCAGGCAGAGGGAGAGGGAGAAGCAGGCTTCCTGCTGAGCAGAGAGCCTGATGTGGGGCTTGATCCCAAGACCCTGGGATTATGACCTGAGCCGAAGGCAGACGCTTAACTGACTGAGCCACCCAGGCCCCCTGGAGTAACTTCATTTAATCACTACCTGTGCTATAGTATCCTTCTTTGTAAAATATTATAGAAGCTACTCATACATTTTTTGTGAAGATGAAAAATCTCAATACATGCAAAGCATTTATAACTGTCTATAGCATGCTATAAACAATAAATGTATTATCTATTGTTTTTAAAATATATACTGTAAGAAGTAAAGTTCTAGAAAAAAACAAAAAAACTGGGGGAGGCTAAATCCAAAGGAGTCGGACCGTCTTATAGCCTGGCTTTACCATATGTAACATTTTCATTATTTAACTTCTCTGTATCTTAATCAGGCCATCTATGAAATTGGCATTATAGTTACTCATACAGATTTCATTAATTACAATATAAAAAGTGTTTACAACTGAGCCTGATACATAGTATCACTCTTTAAAAATGAGCCTTTTTGATAATAATAATGTTGATGGTGATGATCCTATAAAGGTATCCAAGATATATGGAAAAATTTTAAGAGTAACATGGTGAGATTACTAGTGACTTATTTTCTATTTTAGATGCACTTAACATGCATTGTTTATACAACTTTTTTCTGGGTAACGAAGGAAATATTAGTATTTTTTGAACATGAAGTTCATCTAGTTGCCAATGTGTCATCAGAAAGGTTCATATAAAGTTACTCATCAACTCATGTTATTAGAGTCCTGTCAAATGCATATAATTGTTAAGTCATCTGGCAAGTTTAATTACCAGTTACACCTGTTATCTTATGTCTTGAAATATGTTTCATTTTAATTCAAATATGCTAATATACAGTGCATTTGTTATGGTTTTAGGTATAATGATGCTTTATTTCCTTATTAGAAAAACTCCTTTGTTTCTCACCCCCTCTAAATTTTATTATTGCTTCTAGTTAGAGCCTGAAATGATGAATGACAACTTCAAACTAAAATAGGGTAGGTAAAAAAATGAAAAAATATAAAGGGAGTTATAAAGACTTTGTAAAATAAGCTATTGATTTCCTGAGGGTTGCCAGGCAACTATTGTGAAGTAAATTGCATAAACACTTCTCTTGATTTTAATGAGTTGCATCAAATATATGTACATATATGACGCATATTCTAGTTTGACATTAGCCATAATCTTTTTATTTTTCTTAGTGGTAAAGAATACTGAAATAATAAACATTTTTTTAAAAATATCAGCATGTTATCTAGGTAAGTATTTCTGTAAAGTAATTTAAAAGCTTGTGTACCAGCACATAATTATCAGGAAAATTACTTAAGGTCATTTTTGTATCTAATCCATGGCAATAAAGTTGCAGTTCAGTCAGCAAAGCCTTGGCATAACCTTTATTTCGTTCAGAAAATTCTATTAATTCTAATTGTTGCAGGCTTAATGAAAGTGTGATTCAATATTCTCTAACTGACCTTAGGCCATTTCCTTTAAGGGGTGACCATGTGACCAATAAAGGTATATAAGTCATTTTGACTTTATTAAACTCACATATACCCTAAACTCTAAGCAAAAGAAAAATATAAAATAATCCTGAATGAATAAAGTTTTATACAAACTTTAACATAAGACTTCAAAAGCATATAACTAAATAAATCTGATCCTCCTTACTTATTTTGTTTACTGCCACTGAACCAGCTTCACACTCCCCTAGAAACCTGTTCTATTTCCCTCTATATTTTTAAAACTGCCTCTTCCAGTTTGTTTTACCTGAAAACCTGCTTCTTCCTGATGATACCAGTTTATCTGTAGCTCATTTGGACAGATGACCATATATTTTCACCAAAATGACTTTGAGATTAGAGTTGCATGAAGCTAGTTCTCTAAAACCCTAAAGCATTACACTTGACAAGCTCATTTTTAGAAAAGCCAATCTGAAGCTTGCCTTCCAGGAGTGCCACCCATTACTACTTCCCTCATCTTAGCATAAATTTATCTCAGAACACCTGACTCCAGGTTTACAAGAAAATGTCGACATCCAGTCAGAAACTTCCAGAACTTCTTGGTCCCCTACCCATTTATAAAACACTTTCAATTTATACTCATTCTTCCATCCTTTCTTTACATTTCAGCATAGAGGTGACCCTTCCACTTAATGTCACTCACATTTATGGGACTTTCTATTTGTTTCTTCCCCTTTTTCATATTTTTCAACTTCTCTCTCTTTACCCGCAACATGTCCAAAGTTCTCTTATCTCAAAAACTCATGGCACATAAACACAGGCACAAAAATGTTCAGGCAGCCCCCTGCCCCTCTCTATCGAGTATTTCTTTTCTCTTATTTCTTAAAAGTGAAACAGTCTTTGTCTCTACCGTTGATCTTTAGTGCACCTCTAGGATCACTGCTGCATGTTCTCTCTCCTTGATAATGCCACTGAAATTGCTTTGAATAAAGACACCAGTGATTACCTGTTAAATTCAACAAACCCTGTTCAATCCTGATTTTACTTTGAGGCACACTAGCCGTTATTTGTTACTGCTTCCTATTTGGAATTCTCTCCTCCTTTGCCTGCCATAATGCCTCTCTCTCCAACCTCTCACCACCTTATCCTCCTCTCTCTAGACTTTTTCACAAGATCTTCCTCTATTACCTCACATTAATTGTGGATATTTCCAGGACTTCTACTTGATTTTATTTTCTTTTCAACTTGCACATTATTCATGGGGAAGATCTTACTGATCTGTTTAGTTTCACCACAATGTATTGGGGACCGCTAAACAATAGTGCTAGTCAAGTTTTCCCTTTCTCAACACTAGATATCTCTACTTAGTATTCAATGTAAACTCAGCATTTCTATATTAGTTTCTTATTGCTCTTTTAACAAAATGTCACACACAGTGCTTAAGACTATACATATATATGTATATATCTCTATATCTAGCTATCATCTATCTATCATCTATCAAATCTTACAATTCTAGATATCAGAAGGCTAAAATGGGTCTTACTGAGCACAAAATCAAGGTGCAAGCATTGTCTCTGGAGGTTCTAGGGGAGAATCTATTTCCCTTTTTTTCCTGCTTCTGGAAACTCCCCACATTTCTTGGCTTATGGACCCTTCTTTAATCTTCAAAGCCAGCAGTATAACATCTTTAAATCTCTCTCTCATTCCCTGACCCCTGCTTCTGTTGTCATATTTTCTTCTTTGAAAAGAAGGGTCCTTGTGATTACATTGGATTCACCTAGGTAATCCACTATACATGCCCTCATTTCAGGATCCTTAACTTAATTATATCTGCAAAGTCCCTTTTGCCATGGAAAGTAACCTATTTACAGGTGCAGGGATTAAGATCTAGGACATTTATGGGATGATTATTTCACCTGCCATAAGGTCCAAAACTTAAATGATTTTTTTTCTTACCATATACCAGTCTTTCTGAACCTCCTGTTGACAATTTGAGCTGATAATTCCTTGTTGGGAGAAAGGAGAGCCCTGTGCATTGTAGGGCACTGTGTATTTAGCAGCATCCTGGGCTCCTATTTAAGATGTCAGCAGCACCCTTCCCTAGCTATAACAACCAAAAATGTCTCCAGATATTGCCAAACATCCCCTGAGACAAATCATCCCAGTTAACAATCACTACCCAAAACCTTTTTCTTTTCTTGTTTTTCATTAAGTCAGTGAAAATGAACCAGCATTGATCCAGTTAAATTAGGAATCTGGGAGTCAATCTTAACTCCTCCCTCTTACCTTCTAAAGCCAATGGTCACCAAATACTGTCAATCTTAACTCTTACTCTGTATTGCCCTTGCCACTGTCATTTTTGGCTCTTCCTCCCCCTTATCCTGGATCATTGCAATAGTCTTCTAAGCATTGTTGTCAACTTCACTACACTCTTGCTTTTTCCTGTTTCTGAACTGTCTCCAAGTTCTCACTTAGCTACTGCTTTCCCTAAGCTTTCTTTGGCACCAGTTCAAGTCTGTCAACTCCTTTGGGCTTACTCTGGCTCAATGGTTCATATGAGTAGATGTTATGATAGAATATTAATGATCCTTTTGTTGTTCTATACCTGGACTGTAAAATGGATATTCTGTTTAACAAGTGTTGTCTCCATTAGGTTTACAGTTCTTTAAAGGTTTTGTCATGCACATTTTTCTGTGTACTTAGAAAAAGTAGAGATTTTGAGACCAAAAGGGAAAATTATAAATCCAACCACACTCCTGGGTTTAATATCTAATTGATTCATGCCATCCATGCTGATTGAACTGGATACTGACGTTCTAGTATAAGTTACTGTCAAAAGGAAAATGTTGCCACCATTAATTCCATTTTTGCAGAAAGACAGTTTTTTTTCTCTTTTATTTGGGTACTGTTTATAAAAAATATTGCTTCCAATTTATAGATAATAGATTAATTTTGAAGATGAGATATCAGTCAGGTTAACGTTAGTCCATATGTAGCTGCTAAATTTTAGCCATATCCATATACTAGATCAAAGTTCTTTACTTAGTATCTTCCTTTAACTTGAAACATTCTTTCCTAGCTTAATTTTAATAATAATATTCATTAATTTATCAGTTTGATATGCTAGTAATATTTTTCAATGTATTTTAAAATAGTTTAAAAAACACTATGCTTGCAATATTTTCTACAGTGGTATATTTAGGAAACCAGTTTTGGTGGAAAGCAATTAATTTATTCTTTTAGGTACAGAGATAAAATCAAAGGTGAATATGACACATAGTCCCTTTGTTACCTGTGTACTATACACAAAAAGAATAATATATATACTAAAGCATGCATTAAAGAAAAAATTGAATAGGTGCCAAAATTGGAATTCAAAGTAATGGAAGCAGTGCAGTGGTGTAGCTTATATACTCTCTGAAGAAATCCCTAATAGATTAAGAATGTATAGTAAATTCTTCCTGAATAGAACATAAGCACACGTGTGTGTGTGTGTGTGTGCACGCACACGTGAGTGTGCACTCATGCATGCATGGGTATGTGTGTGTATGCAAATGCATCATTTGTATTATCAGCTTTAATCCTACTTTAGCATGGATAATGGGGAGTTAACCATATGACTTTAAATTTATCTGAATAAGAAACTCAAAGACAATCCCCACATTGCTGCTAGAATGTTAAGTGTTCTTCTGTAAATTTAAGGTCAAAGAGATGAAATATAGATTAAGCACTTATGTTTCCACCTAGATTTTCAGAAGCCCTTTTAAAAAGACAGTTCACATGAAATACATGGTTATATATCCTATTTAAAATAACTCACTTTAAATTTTATTTTATTCATAGATTTTTTTTTTACTTTTATCAATGAAATCATGCCTCTTTCAAAAACTTAGTAAAAATTTGTGTGCTTTATGAGGTCATTTCAACCATAACTTACCTTTTCTTGTTTGAACCTAGATATGCACAGGGCAAAAATGGATACTTTTTCAACTTTCCCATATCAAATTAGATAGACTTTCTGAACTTGAAGGATATTTTTACTTTAAAGATTAGCTTTTACAAATTGAACAAAATGTGGGATTAAAATAAAGACAGAGAGATTTATTTAAAAATAAATTAACTTAGTAAGTCAATTTTTATCTAGAAAATGCATTTAAAAATTCTAGGAATAACCTTTATCTCCTTTCTCTCCCTCACTTCCTAACCCTTTTGTATTGAATCAGTCATGCAATCCTGTGGTTTCTATAATCAATATATCCCTGAAATTATTTTTATTTCTTTATAATTTTTCTTATTAATATGTAATCTTGATTATGTCACCTCATTGCTCAAAATCCTTTAGAAGGCCATTGAAGGGCATGCTTTTTTACTATCATGTCTGCTGACTCTTATATCCACACCTCTTACAATTCTCCCATATGGATCCTTTGGTTATGTAGACATCCTGAACTACTTGCTCTTCTCCAAATGTGCCCTGCCCACTCATGCAGTCCTTGTCTTTTTATAAGCGGATCTCTTTATTTATAATGTTTACTCTTAGCTTATTTTGTTTGTTTTAAGTAAACTTCTAACTATTGTACAAACCAGCTCAAAATTCAACTCCTCTGTTGACACTGGCTCTCCCACACTTAGTCAGATAGTGTTATGCATTCTTCCTTATGGAGCGTGAATGAAGATGTATATTAACAAATCATATATCAAATCTCAATCCTTCCCTCCCTTCTTCCTTAGCATAGTGGACGCCTTGAAGGCAAGTGTCATATGTATTTCCAATCTAACCGTCATATACATGAGAAATATAGATATATAGATGTTTGTAAAGGCATCCAAACTAGAATGCTAGTTTTAGCATAGACAGAATGTTTATCTTTCACCCCAGTCTAGTCTCTGACCCAAGAGCAGAGGCATTTACTTATTACTTAAGTTATATACCTTTTTTCTTTATTAGTACCTAATAGTACTTAATTCATCAGAATTTTGGAATGGATAAATAAAACATTACAGAGTCTAGCACATGGTATGTGTGAAAGAAATCCTAGCAACTTCATTATTTTCACATAATTATTAAAGTGTTTACATGTAGTCATAATACCATGTGTATTTTTTTATACACAGACAATTAGAAACATAAAAGGCAAAATGAACTAAAGGTTATCTGAAAGTTGTGTATTTCCCTCATTTTATCTATATGAAAGCTGAAGCACACAGAAATAGCTCGCTTATAATCCTACAGTTCAAGATTATGAAAGAATAAAAACTAGAGTCCATTAAATAAAATCTTTTGATTTTATGCACTCTCACACATTCAAAATACACTTATTGAACTAATTAGATGCTGACATATAAGGCTACTTTTAATATATACTTGTAGGACCCTTACCACCACCACCACCACCAGCACCCTAGAATCTGAGCTTCATAAAGACAAAAATGATATGAGCTTCCCTGACTACTCTGTAAAGTGTTCCTTGGCAATTGCCATATATTCACTAAATATGGTAGAAACAACATCTATATTTGTTTTAATGTTCTAGAAAAGAATATGCACATCTAAATCAGCTTCTTAGGATTTATTATTTAATTTTCTAAAAGCTTAGACTTTAACATAATTTGTCCCTCAGAATGTTGGCTATTATCTTCAATATCCAGAACTCATGTATTGCATGTTCCTATAAAATTAAATACATTTCACAAGATACATTTTCATTCTACCATTTTTTCCTCACATAAGTCCCTCAGAAAAATACCTTAAATTCCTGTAAATATTACCACATCTATGAGGAACCAAGAAATTCCTCTCATGTGATACCCTTTAAAAATCGCACTGATACTAGACCCTATACAGGCTCTCATAAGGTACCCTGAACCGTGTATTCCTAGAGACTCTACTTTGGAAGTACCTCTTCTTCTTTTTTTTTTTTTCATTTTCTAAAAAAGCAATTCTATGGAAATTAGCATATCTCCTTTTCTCCCACCCCAATGTTTGGTTTTTTTCTTTCTCTCACTTTCAGCTATAATTAGGATATGGATATCTCTGTATTTGGATGCAAAGGAAAGGAAAGGAAAGGAAGAAAGAAGAGAAGATGGAAGGAAGGAAGGAAGGAAGGAAGGAAGGAAGGAAGGAAGGAAGGAAGGAAGGAAGAGAAACAGAAAGTTGGATGGGATTCACCTCCTCAGAAAACCTCTATTCATAAGCCTTCAGTTTCAGATAAAGCTAGGAAATACATTTTATTCTGCTCCCGAAGTACCCAAAGAGAACTTCGTTTATCACCTACAACAATAACAAATTATTATTATTAATTATATTTATTTATTGACATATATTTGGTTATTTTTGCTGTGCCAGCACCTTACACAGAGCTTCAGACATCACAGATACTCAATAGTTAGTTTGATTTGAAGTCTAGAATACATTTTTTAACCCAAACATCAATTTCCTAATTTATTTTGCAGATAACTCATCTTCTCAATCTAATAATAATATCTCCAGCCATTATATTTGAAACCAAGTGGGTTACTCTATTGTGCATGTTAAAATGTTTAAAGCTAGAAATGTACATATATGGATGCATGATTAAGTCTTGCATAAGATTTAACAATTCTATTATGTGGTTCATAAATAGCAAAGTGAAGGCAATTAGAAATATATACTGCTTACTTGATTAAAATTGTTCCCTATTTAAGCTAATAACAACTGACTTCATTGATTGAGCACTTAGTGTGTGTTAAACAAGTGTATTTATAATTGCACTGAACCTTTGCCATGTTTTTAGTATTCTTTCTTTACTGGTGAGGGGCTTGAGGATTAAACAAGTTAGGTAATATGCGTAATATTACCCATTTCTTTTCTAAAGCTTATCTTTGAATAATACTCTTTTCCAAGGTGATAAATTGGCTATATCTATAGTTGGCTGAAATATATGAGTATGCTAAACAGCCTCCTAACTTACTTCAAAGCTAAAGCCTTAGGTTACACAGGGCTGTTATCTTCCTCTCAGCAACACACACACACACACACACACACACACACACACACACACACACACACACACACACACACACACACACGTCGTCTTCCTCTCCTGCTCATGCCCTCATTCATCCATGGCATCTAAACTGGTCTCCTTGTTTTTAAACTCTCCAACCTCACTTTTTTTTTAAAGATTTCATTTATTAGAGAGAGAGAGAGTGCCCATGTGCGAGAGAGAGAGAGAGCAGGGGCAGAGGGAGAGGGAAAAGCAGACTCCCTGCTGAGCAGGGAGCCCCATGTGGGGCTCCATCTGAGGACTCTGGGATCATGAACTGAGCCGAAGTTAGACACTTAATCAACTGAGCCACCCAGGTGCCCCTCCATGCTCACTTTTGCCAGTAGTTTACATTTTCCATTTTTAGCCTATAATGTTCTTACATAGATACCTTCATGATCGTTTTTTTTAAAGATTTTATTTATTTATTTGACAGAGAAAGAGATAGTGAGAGCACGAAAACGAGCAGGGAGAGTGGGAGAGGGAGAAGCAGGCTTCCTGCTGAGCAGGGAGCCCGATGCGGGGCTCGATCCCAGGACCCTGGGATCCTGACCTGAGCCGAAGGCAGACGCTTAATGAATGAGCCACCCAAGCGCCCCTCTTCATGATCATTTGACCTATTTTGTGTATCAAATAAAACTTTATCTGTGACCATCCAAATTTAAATAGCAAACCTCTCACCCGGCTTTCCTGATCATGCCTGCCTGATGTATTTTTCTCTATGACCCTTTTTATCGCTTGACACATTTTAAACTTTTTGTTAAAAATATATGTACTCTCTCTGTTAGAGGCTTGACAGAGGTAAGGATTTTTGTCTATTTGGTCTAATACTATATCCCTAGGACAGAGATCAATGTTTGATTCATATTAGATGCTCAAATAATACCAGTGGAATGAATTAATAAATAAATGAATAATGTGGGAAAATAAAATGCTTAAAGTCCATAATAACTTTGGCAGAAACAACAGTTAGCACAGAACTGATTATAGCGAAGAGCTACATGATTAGGGGCATCCGGTGGCTCGGTCAGTTAAGCGTCCAACACTTGATTTTGGCTCCGGTCATGATCTCAGGGTTGTGGGATGGAGCCCCAGGTTTGTGCACTGGGCATGGAGCCTGCCTGCTTTAGATTCTTGCTCTCCCTCTCTTTCTGCCCCTTCCCTTTTCTCTAATCCTGTCTCTCTCTGGAAAAAAAAAAAAAAAAAGAGCTACATAATTAACCAAAAAAAATGTCCTTAGAAGTCAGAGAGGCTTAAATTTAAATTCACCCCTGCTTTATCACCGTGTGACCATGGCAGGCTAGTTAGTACATTCTTCAGGCCCTATATCCACTAAGGTAAAAATGCTAATAATTTCTCACAGCCTTATTTTAAGTGCTGAATAAGAAGACATAGGCCAGTTAGTGGCATTTTCATCTTTCTTCCTTATACCCTGTAGGGTATGATACACATACATAAAATGAATATGGAATTTATCTTCCAAACCAGAACTCAATAAGAGTGAAAGGGGACACTATTTATAATTGTACTGGGATGACAGACACACATCAGGACTGCCCCAAGTAAGCCAGAACATATAATTAACCTACCTAATAGGTACACGTAAATTCGGATATCAAAAGGAATTAAATGGACACCAAGTGCGCTGAGCATAGTGTATTAGCCTGAGCATCATTTACATTGTTTCCAGAGGCTGGAAAGTTAAAACATTTACCAAGATTCCCTTCAATTTAAGTGTTTGAGTATGCATAAAATTTTTTCAGTTAAATGAGTAGTGTGAGATCTAGAAAGTAGAGAACTGTAGGAGAGACTTCCTCCTTTGCTTTGGCTATTGCTGCAGAGCAGCATGGTATTATCAAGATTTGAGGGGGGCGGCAACAGAGCACTGTGTCTACTCCTGTGTGCTTTTGAGAGGAAGCTGCTGCATTCGTGGCTTTCTGTCCCTGGATCTCAGGCACAGTGGTATTTTCTTGAAGTCAGACACACACAGAAGCTCCCTGGCAAGCTATTTCTGCATAGAGTGGTTCTGAGTGTTAGGCCTAGAGGTCCTTCAAGTGATGGGTAAGCATCTCAGTTCTTATGTAAAATCTCGTGCTGCTGGTAATTGCCTAGGCATCTTTTTGTTTCCTGCAACTGAAAGCTTACATACCAAGATGAACCACAGAGCCTCCTAATTCACAGCACTGCTTCTCCACTTAATGCTAATATAATCTTTTCATAAGTGGTTGTGGCTGATCTGCTTAAACAGTGTACTAATGAATGCTGAAATATGTCTTTGCTTCAGTCATGTCTCAAGAAGAAATATCACTCTCTCTAATTGGTTGCTTCTCAGGAGGTTTTACTTCAAATACGTTTGTTATAAATAAATATTTCTGGGGAAAATATGTTACCTGTTGAATTACATGGAAAAGTGACACAGGGTCATTAACATTCTTATTTAATCTTAAACAGTTTTTCTAATGTTGAAAATACATAAACTACGAATTAAGTCAAGTTGTTAACAATGTGGAGGTGCTCTGTAGTCTAGGTAAAACTATGCTCACCTTCTAGAAGGTCAGTGTTATATATCCAATCTTTAATTAGTAGTTAACTTAGGCTGATTATCTTCTGGCCTCTCCTTTCATTAATAGGAAAAGATATGGTTGGTGTTTTAATAGATTTCCTGGGATAGGTCTCTATGATAAGTAGGAATTTTTGCTTACATCCTCAAGTTCTTAGGTCACCATAATGCATGTAAAATTAAGGTATTTGCAGAAGCCAATATATATGTATTAGATTTTGCTTATCTGACAGGTGCCCAGAGAGCCTTATTGCTAATATACTACAATATTAAAATGTACATACAAAGGTCACATATAATATTTTCACATTTTCATGATTGAGACGAATGTTGTATCTGCTGATAGAAACAACAGAGTTTTCATGAAATGGTTTCTTTTTTTGTGAATTTTATAACTCTGAATGTGAAATGATAAGCAGTACTTTTTAATAATTCAATATTTTAATAAAATATTTTATTTAGCCTTAGGTGAAGCTGAGTCGATGAGAACTCTCTACAGCCTATATTAAGAGCCTAGAGTCAGGAGAACAAAGCTATTTAGGGCCGATTTGTTTGCTTCAATATTGAATGAAATCCAATTGTGCCTACAGTATGATTATAAATATGTAAAATTCATGCACGCAAATGGACAGCAGTTAGAAGGGAACAGACCTGTCACTGTAGTTGAGCTGATGGAATGGTAGGATTTGGAATATTTTGCTTTCAACTCTGTTATGGATACAATATAACACCAATAAAAAGTGTACTGAATTAAACTTTCTAGCATTTCATTCCAGAAGGTAACTGCTGGTATTTGAAGATGTACTATATGTTAGAGCAACCATCTGAGGTATACAGTCTGGTCAAGTAGCCTCATGATAATCTAAGGTGATTCAATTATGCTTCGCTTAGGAATGGAGGAATGAAGTCCCCAGGACACTGGGGCTTATACAGACCAAACAGCTCCCTGACTGTACCTGGAAATGGCAGAATTAACAAATGTAACCCCAACAGCAAACTCTTCCAGGTTAACCAAACAAATCTATTAAAAGAAGGTATTTCAAGCTTGTAACTTTTTTTGATAGTTAAAAACTACCTAAATAATAATAATATACTACTCTTGGCATATAAACAGATAAGAAAATGGCACAAACTGGACAAGAATATATAACGGAAAATAAGGACATTAAAATTGCATTATATTGCCTCTGGCTTATACAACCTATTTCAAAGATGCAATGACCTCTTTCATATAAAATTTTAGAAAATCAAAATCAGAATATTTCCTCTCTAAGAAGTTTCCAGAAAGCCCATGTTTTAAATAGCATTTATGCCTTTAGGACTACATATTTCACATAAAATACTAAGAATCTAAAAAACAAAGTAAAAGACCCTTGGGGACTTCAAATCTCTTAGATTTATTTTAAGATTTTTTTTTTGAGGAAATGAGTTTCCCATAAAGGGACACTCGGGCTATCAAAACATCTACTGAAAAGAAAGCGAATGAAATATTCAATGACTTTTCTCTTAATAACAAAAGTAATAAAGAAAACTATTGGCAACAGTAATCCGTTTTGGAGGAAAAACTCCTTTCAGGCTGAGCTCTTTATTTTTCCTCTCCATTTCAGTGTGCTATATGCCATTGAATAACTGAATTCTATTTATCAGGATCAACACATCTGCTAATAAATACCAACATCAGCTTTCAAGTTTTGCATTTTCAAGTTTTATACTGTACCTAAACAGTACTAAAAAGTTTAACTATTCCTTTATTTCATTTTGAGAGCACTTTTAGCTTATTTAAGCAGTCTTTCTGTGAAAATAATATTCTGCACATGAGTTCAATAAACCTTCATGAATAGTTCAAAATCTCAAGAATGAAAATTCAAATAAAATTAATTTGCTTAAAATTGTTTACTGCTCTCCAATGCAGAAAATACATTTTAAAATATTTGTTTACTATATTCCTAGAAAAAGTCTCAAAGTTTCTTAATGCTATCCAATCTTCAATATTCAGAAATCATTTAAAATTATTTAGCATGTAGATTTCAGACAGTCTCTCCCTTTACCTTATCCTAACAATAAAGCAGTACAGTTTGAATGCGTATTATTTTGACATGTCAAAGATGGGTAATCACAAGAAAGAAATACACAACTCAAATATTTTATAAAATACTTTAAGACTCATTAATAATCCAGTGTATATTCATGGATTGAGTACTTTGTATATGTCAAGCACATGAAGCACAAAAAAGACAAAGAGGAGTAAATGTTGCCTATTAGATTGGAAAACATTTAGAGAGAGAGAGAGAGAGAGTGCGCAAGTGGGGGTGGGAGGGAGAGGGAGAGAGAAAATCTTAAGCAGGCTCCACGTTGAGCACAGAGCCCAACTGGGGTCTTGATCTCAGGACCCTGAGATTATGACTTGAGTGGAAATCAAGAGTCGGAAGCTTAACCAACTGAGCCACCCATGCAACCCAGAAAACATCTTCAAAAAAACAAACAAAAAAAAACATTGCAATGGTGAGTTTATGAATTTGGAAATCTTAAATAATATCAATTATGTTATAAAATGGTGAAATAAGTTTAATATAACCTGGCCAGATGATTAAACATTTTGTGTCCTCTTTGACTCAGCACCCACAGTCTTAAGAATATTTTATGAAGATAAATTAAACACTTTTTTTAACATATAATGTATTATTTGTTTCAGAGGTACGGGTCTGTGATTCAACAGTCTTACACACTTCACAGCGCTCACCATAGCACATACCTTCCCCAATGTCTATCACCAAGCCACCCCATCCCTCCCACCCCCTACCACTCCAGCAACCCTCAGTTTGTTTCCTGAGATTAAGAATTCTTCATATCAGTGAGGTCATTTCTCTGATTGACTTATTTCGCTCAGCATAATACCCTCCAGTTCCATCCATGTCGTTGCAAAAAAAAAAAAAAAGAAGATGATAGCAGGAGGGGAAGAATGAAGGGGGGAAATCGGTGGGGGAGACAAACCATGAGAGATGATGGACTCTGAAAAACAAACTGAGGGTTCTGGGGGGGGTGGGGGGATGGTTTAGCCTGGTGATGGGTATTAAAGAGGGCACATTCTGCATGGAGCACTGGGTGTTATACATAAACGATGAATCATGGAACACTATATCAAAAACTAATGATGTAATGCATGGTGATTAACATAACATAATAATAAAAAAAGAAATTACACAATTTTATAAAGCCAAGTAAAACAAGGGAGTTCTTTGCAATTTTTCTTTTATGTTCTAAAATTGATATACCCGTGCATTTATTTTCAGCAATATTTTCATATTTTACCAGTGTCAACAATACAGAAGTATTAGGTATAATAAAATTCTCATCTTCTACTGAAATCCCATTTCTTACTATAGGCAGAGTAACAATTTGGAAACTATGTTTTTCACAGTTTTATACAAGCTATATATGTTTTTTCAAGAAAACATTATTAGAGGAAAATATTCTATACTTCGCTTTTTTAACTTAATAATATATTTTTCTCAATATAAATATATAAAAATTGACCCCAGAGATTGATTCACCAAAATTTATTCCGTTTCCCCCATGTGATGGATATTCAAATCACTTTTGCTTTTATTTTTTCCATTTCAAATAAAGTATAAATATAAAAGATAATAATAAATAAAAAATACCATAAAAATAATATCATCTGGGCACCTGGGTGGTTCAGTCAATTAAGCATCTGCCTTCAGCTCAGGTCATGATCTCAGGGTCCTGGGATCGAGCCCCGCATCGGGCTTCTTGCTCAGTGGGGAGCCTGTTTCTTCCTCTGCCTCTGCCTGCTGCTCTCCCTGCTTGTGTTCTCTCTCTTGCTATCTCTCTCTCTCTCTCTCTGTCAAATAAATAAATAAAATCTTTAAAATAATTTTTAAAAAATATCATTTATATGATGATACTTCAGTTTCTGTCGTCTCAGGCCCAGATAAAATTACTAGTTCAATGCGTATTTGCACTTTAATGTTTAAAAATACTGCCAAGACAAATTCCACAAACTTTGGAGTGATGTCCAATTTTACTGGCCAAAGGTTATGGCTGTGTTACATTCCTGGCAGCAATGAATATGATCAATCATTCAGATTTCTGTCAACTTGATTTTTTTTATAAAAGATCTCATTGTTTCAATCATCTTGTCCTTGATGACTAGTGAAGTGGAATTTATTTTCATTATAAGGCCATTTGCATTTTCTGTTCTGTGAATTTCTGATTATATTCCTTGCTCATTTTTTCTGTGGCTTTTTTTCTCATTTCATTAACATGTATAATTTTTGGTGTAAAATAGAAATATTAATTCCTTAGGTGTTAAATGTCACAAATAGGTCAAACCATGCACATTTGCTAATTTGTGTCTTTTTTTTTTTATTTTAGAGAGAGAATGCATGAGCAGGGAGAGCGGCAGAGGGAGAGAGATGGGGAAAATAGACTCCCTGCTGAGCGGGGAGCCAGACAAGGGGCTCAATTTTAGGACCCTGAGACCATGACCTGAGCTGAAACCAAGAGTCCGACGCTCAACTGACTGAGCCACCCAGGCACCCCAATTTGTGATGATTTTTGATCTACCAAACGGCAATTCAGGATAGCTCACTCAAATATTTTATTTCAGTCTATCATTTGTCTTTGTTTATAGGTTATCAAACAAAAATTTTAATTTCTTGCAATCTCTACTATGCATATATTTTCTTATGCTTTGTTTTAACATTATAGTTTTTTACTATAAGCCCCATACATAATAGTATAATTTTTTTCATTCAAAGAGCTGTTCTTATTTCTTCAAAATTAATTCATTATGTTTTCATTTATATGCAGAACTGGAAAAATGATTCTAAACCAAAATGCTTTTAATGATTCTAGAATGAATTTAACATTTAAGAAATTATCTAAATATGTACATTTCATTAACTAGGTGTTCTACTTTTCTTATGATTATGGTTCCCATATAATGTGAAATGTAAAATGATCACTGATTAAATTGAAGTTTTACACAATAATATTAATATAAACACATTAATTAAATGTGACAGATGGTGGTTTGGCCTAGAGCTAGCCTGTCATTTGCAGGACTGCTGATGGCTATGGTTCCTTTTCTTATGGTACTGACTTCTTCATACTTCAGTGTTTCATGTGATGCCTCAATATTCTGAGCCTCCTTGACTTATAAAACATTTACTCAATCTACAGCATATTGTGATATTACTGTCACTTGTCCCTAAGGCATCATGAAGACCATCTCTGTAATTTCCCAAAGAGCTTGCAAGTTTAAAATTTTAAAATAATAATACTTGGAAGTAACATGTTTCCAAGCACCAACAAAAGTCCAGGACTTAAACTCAGTCATTCAATGACTCAGAATAGCTTCTGTATTTTATTCATATTTAAACAAAAGATACAAAGTACAAAAATTGTAGAGAACTTTTAGAAGCATGGGTATAAGCCTAGGATACGCTTTCTAGAATACTGACATGTGGGCCCCTCTCTCATTCCTACTAACACAAGTCCATAGCACAGCTGTGCAGATAAAAGCCAGAGTAAAAGCAGACCACATACATTTTACACCAGCAGTGTGCGGACAATTCACTAGGTGCTCTCTAGGCACGATCCGCTCATAAACCCTACAGATGAGCTCATTCGTCATGACCATTTATCAAAGACAAAACTGAAGCTCAGAGAAACTTTAAGAATTCCTCCGAACCACACAATTGTTAGGCAGGAGACTTAGGTTTCTGACTGAAGTTCATCTTTTCCAAAGTCCCTGTCTGTCTGCTCCTAGCCCAGGAGCAATGACTCAGCTGTGTGTATACTATTTAACTGGTTCCTGCTCACTACATAGGGCTTCATTCCACTGCTCTCATATCTGCTGAAAAACGTTAGAAGAGGCAAACACCTTATTGAAGAAATGAGCCTATGGCAGTCAATTTAATTCCAAAGCTCTTTCAAAACACTGCAAACAATTTTAGCTGTATTTTTTTCTTTTTCCATACATGTATGGCATCATATTTGCGAAAAATATTAAAAATAAAATACTCTTGTCATAATTAACAGCAATACGATTATGCAGATGGCCTAAACTTACACAGGCACACAACAAAATGATATAAATGCAGAAAAACAACAAAAAAAAATGTGGGGAATCAGACTGGCATGTTTAATTCCCTGAATTTTAACCTAAATTGGATTCAGCGGTACTTTCAGCAAACTCCCTCCTGCTTTACACCTGAAAGCATATGGAGGCAGATTTCATCATGAATTCGGTCCTTTCAGATTATAATAGTTTATGATGCTCATCTGCATTTTAACCAGATACGAAGGATTTATTCCTGAAATGTATCAAGAAAGCCTATTTTCAGCACCTGGAAATGCATCAGAGAGTTTATGGCCAATCCAGTAAAATATGTTGCACACTTTTACTTTGTGTCTCTTTCTCTTGAGTATATAATATTACATGGATAGAGGTGTCAGCAGTTTTATTAAAAGCTGTCTATAATCCTATCAAAATTGGTATGGAGAGGTGATTTCATACTCAAAAATCATTTTTATTAGGATTTGACTCCTGTTTTAAAAGGAGTTCAATTTGTCATCCAATTTCATAAAATAATTTAAAGTATGTTTTACATTAATAACAAACACCATATTCAGCAAATTGGAACTTACATCTATGACAACCTTCTTTAGATCAAATTGGAATTAGTCAGCATGCATCCAGTCCCTGGAAATTAAATTAGGTACCAGAATAGTAGGCTCATGGTAGTGTTTTTGTGGCACAGCATTCTGTGTCACTTCTGTGACAGAAGCTATTCATTTTCCAAGGACACTATTCACTCATAATTTATGGCTATTATTAATAAGATCAAATCATAATCTTAAATATAGTACATTGGCCTCATTGAATAAAACATATCTGAGTTCCTCACCCAGCATTCTATTAAAAATTACTTCATGCATTGATATTTTATATCACTAGGTTTTTACATTTAACTGGAAGATAAAAGAAAGGTATATAAATGCAATAAAATTACTAAGGTTCCAAAACAGACGTTGAAAAAAGGAGAATACTAATGACTTATTATATTAAAAAACATGCTTTTATGAAAATGGTATGATTCAATATAATACACATTACCTTATATATTTTGCCTTTAAATACATTTTAAGAAGTAGATATACAAATATTCTAGAATTTAAATCCTCAGATACACAATATTCTATAACCCTTTGACAAATTTGATCATAAAACAAAATTAATTACCAGTACAAATTTCAAACAACCTTCTCAATTTTCTTTGTAATCCAAGGTATTTACTTATCTGCACTTTCTTAAATGAGAAATTATCATATTACCTTTTTACCTTTTGAGATATTTACCAATTTATTGTTAAAAAAACAGCAAAGAAAGAACTTTGCCCACACGGTGGTAATACCTTATTTCTTCACTAAATCAAATAGCCTTCCAATATATAAATTTACTTACTTTTTTAAAGGAAAGTTATATTTATCTTTTGATAGAAGTATGGAAAGACATAGTAGCTATATAGAGTGGAAAGCATATGTTAGTGGAAGCAAATTAATGCAAACAGAGCTTTGTAACTAGAGGTGTAACATTTATTTTACTAGAAGTTGATTGAAGTAAGTCTCAAATCAAATATAGGCCTCAGTCTTTGTAAAAATAGCACATAGGGGATTTTGTAAGGAGGAGCTGTGATAGAACATAACCCACAGCCTTTCATCAGAAGATTTAAATTTCCTTTTTGGCTTAAATATTAATCACTGTGTAATTTGAACATGTCATTTAGCCCCATTGAGACTCAGTATTCAAGGCTATAAAATGAACATTATGTTTACCTCCCAGAATAGTTGTGGAAGTTTTATTACATATATATACACACACATATATATATGCCTTTAAAAACTGTTCAGTTAGAAATGTTAAGGATTATATCATTTTGTCTACTTTTGGGGGGGGGTGAGTTCACAGTTACCACATTCTAAAGTCTGCTGTACATTTCTCAGAATCCATTTCCTATCGGTTCCTAGTCAGACTTGTCAATGAGAGGTACATGTCCAAGATTTGGAAGGGGGAGGAAGACATGCCATTAAATCTGTAGCCAGAGGCAGCTGTAGGTGAAATCCACAGCAAGCTCTTAGGAACCACTGGTCTTGGTGCTTCAGGCTGAGATATTTCCTATTGATTCCCCTCCCCAAACTTCACTGACTCCATCACAATTTTTACTCCCTCAGTTCTAAAGACTCTGTAAATACTTCTCCCTAAAATATATTGAATTACTTCTCTTCACCTGGTGAAACGATGAATAACATATCAACACTTACTTTTCTGTCTGTATCAGATGTTGGTAACTTAAGAAAAGTTCATTTGTGAACACAAAGTAATCAGTTTAATATCAAGAGGATGTAATTATATAACACCATAATTAAGTAAATTTTGGCACTATTTATAAACTTTCCACTGTGAAGTTAACTTCCTACTGTCTTCTTTTAATTCCCAACTTCTGTGTGTGTGTGGGGGGGGGTACACGTGTATGTGTGTGTGTGTCTGTTTCCCTTGATTCTCTAGGATTTTTTTCCCTTTCATTTAAGTTGTCTAACTTATTGACATAAAATTATTAGTATTTCTTTATAACCTTTTTCTATTTCAGCAGAATCAGGGTAATGTTCTCTCTTTCATTTCTGATTCTAAGGATTTTATTCTTGTCCCTTTGTTTCTTAGTCAATCTGGCTACAGTTTCATCCACTTTAAAAAAAAAATCTTTCAAAGAACCAGCTTTTGGTTTCATTGATTTTTCTCTATTGTTTTTGTATTTTCTATTTCATTAAGATATGCTCTAATCTTTATTCTTTCCTTCTTTCTGCTAGCTTTAGATTTAATTTGATCTTCTTTTTCTAGAGTCATAGGTTGAAGTTTAGGTTTTTGATTTGATATCTTCCTTCTTTTTCAATGTAGGCATTTTACAGCTATACATTTCCCTCTAAGCACTGCTTTAGCCGCATCCCATAAATTTTGATGTGCTGTGTCTTCATTTTTGTCCATCTCAAAATATTTTCTAACTGCCCGTGTGATGTTTTTCTTTGACTTATCTGTGATTTGGGAGTATGTTATTTAGTTTCCAGCTATTTGTGTATTTCCCAAAGATCTTTCTAATAATTGGTGTCTCATTCCATTCCATTGTTGTCAGACAACATACCTTTTTATTATTTCTTTTTAAATATATTGCGGTGTGTTTTTTGGCTGGGTACGTGTTCTTTTCTGATGAATGTTCCATGTGCTCTTAAGAAGAACATACATTTTGGGGCTCCTGGGTGGCTCAGTCATTAGGCATCTGCCTTTGGCTCAAGTCATGATCCAGGGTCCTGGGATTGAGCTCCACCCACATCGGGCTTCCTGCTCCACGGGAAGCCTGCTTCTCCCTCTCCCACTCCCCCTGCTTGTGTTTTCTCTCTCTCGCTGTATCTCTGTGTCAAATAAATAAATAAAATCTTTAAAAAAAAGAACATACATTTTTCTCTTTATAGATGGAGTATTCTATATATTTTCATTAGGTCTTATTGACAAGGATTCAGTCTCTGTTCTACATCCTGCTTCTCTCCCTGAGACAGAATCTCCAAACCCTACCTCTGAAGTTGAGGGAGGTGAAGATGGAGACAATGGTCTGCTTCTCTCTAAGTAACGTTTTCACTTTAGGAGCTGAGAACTTGGTACATGGAAGCAGCAGCCACAGGTCTCCTTGGTTCTCCTCTCTCAGCGTGGAAACTCCACTACAAAATCTGGGTCAGGGTGTCAGGGCCCCAGTTTATTTGGCAGTACCAAATAGCCCCCTGACTGGGAGCTGGGAGAGAGGGAGATTCTGTTTTTACTATTTCACTCTGGAGTAGAGCTTACATCTCACTAAATAATGAAGAACAGAAGTGACAAAGATCTTGGTTTAAATACCATGGAATCACACACCTTACCACAACTTTAGAGTTCATTAATGTTGTTGTTTTTTTTTTCATCTGCTATATGCCTATAGATCCACTGCCAGAGAAGGTAATACTTTTTTAAATTGTGTTTTGTACATTCATCTGTCCCTTTCCAATAGTGCTAGCACTAGTATTGCAAAGAGTATTATCTTTTTACTCTATTTTAGATTTTTATATTGTGAGCCACAATCAAAATCATTATCAATAATAATGATAATATTATTAGGGGATAAAAATACCCTTTTTAAAAAAGACTTTATTTATTTATTTGTCAGAGAGAGAGAGAGAGTGAACATAAGCGGGGGGAGGGGTGTCAGGCAGTGGGAGAAGCAGGCTTCTTGCTGAGCAAGAAGCCTGATGTGGGACTCAATCCCAAGACCCTGGGATCATGATCTGAACCAAAGGCAGATGCTTAACCAACTGAACCACCCAGGTGTCCCAAAATACCCTGTTTTTCAACATTTGTCAGATTCAAACAAGGCAATCCAAAAAAAAAAAAGAAAAGTACTTTGGGATGCTATTGACTGCTTCATGGTTCTCCCTACTACCAATTCACAGACTTCATCAGGATGTCTGTTCATAACCACTGGGGAAGCTTCATGTGTAAACCCTCTAACTGGTCCATGGACATACCCAACTTCCACATGCCTCACCCACATCTTCATGGCTAATTCTCAGCACATGCTTCTACTGACAATGAGAATAAGTTTTTGCAGACTGCTAGCATGCAAGTGCAGAGAACCAGTCCAGCTCTGTGGGAGGGGTGAAGACTCATAAACTTGAGCATGTGCATTTCAGGGCACTGCCTCAGGGAAATAAACAGAAGGCTTGCAACACCTAGCCTGGATTTGCAAGACTGGGAGAAGGTATACAATCCTAAGAATTCCACCCTCCACCACCACCACCAACAGAAAACAGAAGTGTAAAGCAGGCAAATCTCTAGAAAAGGTCGGAGAAACCCTCAAAATACCTTCACCTTGGAATAACAGGTGAAGATAACTCTCTTTTGAAGCTAGTCAGTAAAGACTGTAAGTTCATAGTCTATGAACTTGAAGACAGGACATTTGAAAGAATCCATTCAAAGAGGAAAAGAGTAAAGAGAATGAAAATGACTGACATTAGTGAATTATGGGACTCCTTCACAAGAAATGATATTCTCATTATGGGAGCCCAGAAAGAGAAATACAGAAAATGACAGAAAACTTGTTTAAACAAATAATGGCTGAATACTTCTTAAAGCTGGAGAGAGGTATGGGCATTCAGATACATGAAAGCATAGCATCCCATACAGAGTTGACAAAAAAAAACAAGCAAAAAACTCTTTCCATAAAATGGAATCACCATATGGCTATCAGTAGATTTCCCAGGCAAAACTTTACAGTCCAGAAGAGAGTGGCATGATATATTCAAAATTCTAAAAGAAAAACAACAAAAAAAACAACTGCCAGTCAAGAATATCTGGCAAACTGCCCTACAAAGATGCAGGAGAAAAAGACTTTCCCAGATAAAGTTGAGAGAGTTTATCACCACTAGATCTGTCTTACAAGAAATGCTAAAGGGAGTTCTTCAAGCTAATTAGTAATATGAAAACATATAAAAGTATAAACATACTGGCAAAGGTATACATATGACCAAATTCAGAATATTCTAATACTGTGATGGTATGATAATACATAAATCACTTAACTGTAGAATAAATGTTAAAAACAAAAATATTAAAATAACTATAGGTAAAAAATTTGTTAATGAATATACAATATATTAATATATAAATATATAAATTATGACATTAAAACACAAAAACAGGGGAGTAACAGAGTTTTTATAGATGATTAAAGTGAAATTGCTATCAGCATAAAATAGGCTATTATGACTAAAAAAATTCTGTGCAAGACTCATGGTAACCACAAACCAAAAACCTATAGTAGATACACAAAAGATAAAGAGAAAGGATTCAAGGTATACAAGTACAGAAAATTATCATATCACAAAGGAAGATAGCAAGGGGTAGGAAGGAACGAAAGAATTAAAAAGCAGCCAGAAAACAGTAAGATAGCAATAATATATCCTTACTTGTCAACAATTATTTTAAATGTAATAGACTAAATCCTCTAATCAAAATACATAGAGTGACAGAATGGATATATAAAAATAGTGACTGAATGGATATAAAAGTCTATGCTGCCTGTAAGATACTAATTTCAGCTCTAAGGATACATTTAGGCTGAAAGTGAAGAAATGCAAAAAGATATTTCATGCAAATGGAAACCAAAAAAAAATAGAAATAACTATACTTATATCAGACAAAAGAGACCTTAAGTAAAAAAACTAAAAAAAAAATTACATAATGATAAAGGAGTCAATTCATCAAGAAGAAGTAACAATTTATAAATATATATGCACTCAAAATTGGAGCAACTAAATATATTAAACAATATATTAACAGATCTGAAGGCAAAAATAGACAGCACTGCAATAATAGTAATGGATTTCAATACCCCACTTTCAACAATGGATAGATCATCCAGACAGAAAATCAATAAGGAAATAATGGACTTGAACTACACTTTAGCTCAAATGAAACCAACAGACATATAGAGAACATTCCATCCCACAGCAGCAGAAAATGCATTCTTCTCAAGCACAAACAGAACATTCTCTAGGATGGATCATATGTTAGGTCACAAAACAAGTCTAATAAATTTACTATCAAGCGTCTTTTCTGACTACAACAATCTGAAATTAGAACTCAGTAACAGGAAAAAAGGTGTAAAATTCACAAATGCATGCAAATTAAACAACACAGAACAACGAATGGATCAAAGAAATAGCAAAAGGGGAATAAATAAATATCTTGATACATATGAAAACGGAAACAAAACATACCAAAACTTATGGGATGTAGCAAAAGCACTTCTGAAGGGAAATTTATAGCTATTAACACCTACATAAGAAAAAAGAAACATCTCAGAAAGACAGACTAATTTTGTACCTCAAGGAACGGAGAAGAACAAATTAAGCCCAAATTTAGGGGAAAGAAGGAAATAACAAAAATCAGAGCAGACAAGCAAAATAAGCCAGTCATAGAAAAACAAATACCATATGATTTCACTCATATGTGGAATTTAAGACACAAATCGTGAAGGAAGAAAAAGAGAGAGAGAAATCAAGAAACAGACTCTTAAGTGGAGAACAAATGGATGGTTAACAGAAGGGTAGTGGGTGGGAGGATGGGTGAAATATGTGATGGGGATTAAGGAGGGCACTTACTGTGATGAACACTGAATGATGTATGGAAGGGTTGAATCACTATATTGTACACCTGAAACTAATATAACACTGTATGTTAACCATATTGGAGTTAAAATAAAAATCTTAATAAAAACCAAACAAAACAATCCTCTTCCAAAAAATCAGAGCAGAAATAAATGAAATAGATATTAGAAAAAATAGAAAGAAAAAACAACAAAATTAAGAGATGGTTTTTTGAAAAGACAAAATTGAAAAACCATTAGCTCAACAAAAAAAAATAAAAGATTCAAATAAATAAAATCACAAATAAAAAGGTCAATATACTGATGTCACAGAAATTAAAATTTTCAAATTTTCATGAGACTACTATAAATAACTGTATGCCAACAAATTGGACATCTCAGAGGAAATGGATAAATTTCTAGAAATATACAACCCATCAAGATTGAATCATAAAGAAATAAAAAATCTAAACTGCAAAAACCTAAATAACTATAACTGGTAAGGTGATTGAATCAATAATTTAAAATGTCCCCACAGAGAAATGCCCAGGACCAGATGGCTTCACTGGTGAATTCTACCAAACATTTAGAGAAGAGTTAATGCCAGTCTTTCCTAAAGTCTACCAAAACTTTGCAAGGAGTGGACACTTCTAAACTTATTTTAGGAAATCAGCATTACACCAATAACAAAACCAGACAAGAAATTATAGGACACTGCAAGAAACCATAAGACGCTTATCAGAAAATTATAGACCAATATCCCTGAGGATTATAGATGTGAATATCCTCAACAAAATACCAGCAAACCAAATTCAACAGTGCACTGGAAGGCTTATACACCATGACCGAGTAGGATTTTTCCATGGGTTACAAAAATGGTTTAATACAACCAAATCAATTAATGGGATCACAACATTAACAGAGTGAAAGACAAATATCATATGGTTAACTCAACAGTTACAGACAAAGCATTTGACAAAATTCAACATCCTTTCATGACAAAAACTCTCAGCAAATTAGGTATAGAAAGAATATCTCAATGTAATAAATGTCATATATGGCAAGATCACAGCTAACATTATACTAAATGGTGAAAAGCTATAAGTTTTTCCTCCAATATCAGGAAACAGACCAAGATGCACACTCTAGCCACCTCTATTCAACATATTAATGGAAGTCTTTATAATAGCAATTAGGTAAGAAAAAAATAATAAAAGGCATTCAAACTGGAAAATAAGTTACAAAAAAAATAAAATTTTTTTAAAAAGGAAAATAAGAAGTTAAATTGTCTCTGTTGGCAGATGACTTGATCTTACATATAGAAAACCCTAAAGACTAAAAAAAAAAAAAAAAAAGAAAAGAAAACCCTAAAGACTTCACCAACTGGTAGAAATAATCAAGGAATTCAGTAAAATTACAGGATATAAAATCAACATAAAAATCAATGCATTTCTATACACTAACAATGAACTGATTGAAAGGGAAATTAAGAAAGCAATACTATTTACAATACCATCAAAAATAAAACTCTTTCAGATTCATAGGCTACAAAATAACTGAGTATTTCTTTTGCTATCCAAATGTTCTGCAATATGCATTTTAAAAGCATATGCAATCTAAACGGTTATGGAGTTCCAAAGGGCCTTAATATTTTATTTTTTTAAAGATTTTATTTATTTGACAGAGAAAGACACAGCAAGGGAGGGAACACAAGCAGGGGGAGTGGGAGAGGAAGAAGCAGGCTTCCTGCGGAGCAGAGAGCCTGATGTGGGGCTCCATTCCAGGACCCTGGGATCATGACCTGAGCCGAAGGCAGACACTTAACGACCAAGCCACCCAGGTGCCCAGGGCCTTAATATTTTAAATGAATTTCTATTTGCAATTATTTGATATAAAATTCAAGTAACTATAATCATTCTGTAAATCATTATGATAATTATCTATTTGTACATGATTGTGGGTAATCATGTTTCTTAAAATTACTTATTTCTATGCAAGTTATTTTAAAAGTATTCTATATGTTCTTAAATGAATTCAAGGTATATTTATTCATTTCATTGCAAAAAGATATTTAATATACTTCATATATATGGATATGTGTAAGTTTATATATGCAGATATATAACACATTAAATATATAATAATTACACTTCTTCCACAAAAACAATATAAATACAAAGTATATTTGTTATAAATTAGCCATGAATTGTGGTTCTTTATAAGACTAGAAAGATGTAGTCTTTAAAGCTTAAAAAATAAATGAACAAACAAAAAAAGCTACTCCTGTTTCTAACTATACAGGTAGAAATTGTCCAAAAAAATTCCTTTTCATCGCAAAACCTACACAGGTTGCATTGTATTTACATTTTGTTGCTGGGATTGTCATATCATGTAAGTTTATCAAGAAAATTCATTTCCTTGATCTCTTTATAGTTTTACTGTAGTGATTCTTCCAAAATACAAAATTAATCATGTTACTAACAACTAAAACTCTTGTTCAGTGCCTTGTTTAGTTCAGTGCTTCCACAGTGTGTAGTGGATAAAGCTTAAACTCCCTGTAGGCAAAGACCTCTTCATTACCTCTTTTGCTTTTTGTTGTAATGTTCATACATATTCATATAATAAAATAAATTGTATGTATTTTATATACAGTATTTTGTTTAGACATGAAATACTTGACACTCTGAAGTAAGTACTCACTGACAGAATGAGAGAATCTGTGAATGGAGGAGAGAGCTGATATGTGTCCTTTGAGAAATATACAATATATAAAAATAACATAAATACACTTTTCCTTCTTCAATGCATATAAACTGCTAAAAGTAGCAAGGGGGGTATGTTATCTGTCCATATACATAGCCTTGATATACACTTTTTACATTTAGCAGCTTTGGAAATTAAGGAAAAATGCATAGATCCTGTAAGCCTATTTCCTCACCCATTAAATAGATAATAAAAATATGTTATTTTACGGGATGGTTGAGTAGAAGAAGTAAGACATGTAAATTTATTCACATAGTGTCTGCCACATTATGTACACTCAAGAATGCCAACTATTATTATGATTTCATTATGCTGTGAACATTATTATTTAAATTCTAGCTCTTCAATGGAAATCTAACCCATTTACAGAAACAAATACCAGTCAACAAATACATGATAAACCAATCCGAATGAGATCAAAGTTTTGAACATTTTAAACCATTATGAATGTTGTACATAATTTGATTTAGCCTGAAAAACAAATTAATAATGCTAAGTGAGAAATAAGGGTGACTGATAGTTGTTGCTATATGCCGAACAGTGGGACCATACATTGTTATGGTGCTGTAGAGTTTGCCATTAGTGTCACATATCTGAGCTCAAGACAGTGTGGGTGGGGTGGATATTTTCTCATTTTTAAACTGAGGAAATTGGACTATAAATTGGAATATAAAGAAGTTAAATTACCATCTAAGTTCGCAGAGATAGAAATTGACTCTGCATTTCAGAGCATTGTTGAACTTAGAAAAAAAATAGAGTTAAAAATATCAAGAGGTAACTTTGAGGAGAAATAAAGAAAAAGTACAGTTTTATATAATGTCTGCTAAATATATTTATTCATTCAAATGTATTTATCGAAGATTAGACATGGTTCTATTGGCTCAGCTCCCTCTGTGAACGAGATAGACAGGGTCTTTCCTCTCTGAGCTTATAGTAGTGCAGGAGATTGAAAATCAAACAAAAAAATAAATTGAACCTGTATGTGATTAAGTTCAAGGAAAGCAGCAAACAGGTTGCCGAGAGAAAAGGAAGAATTAATGATGACTATCATTTTCTCTTTTTTATTTAATGTGATTTATTGACTGGGGCAGATGGGAAGGAACAGATTCATGTCATGAAGAGAACTTAAATTGAGACGGCAAAGACAGTATGCAATTTATCATCAAACAGGCACACTTTTGAAACTGATAGAAAAGATTCTCAATAAGTATTACAGGACAATTTGCATAAGCTAGGGTTGTCACCCTAGAGATAAGTAATATCAATAGGTTAAAAGAAAGAATAATAACTAGTATTTATGAAGGACTGTTGCCAGGCTCATGCCTTATTTAAATATTCATTAATATGTTTCTCCCCAAACTTCATTGTTACTATAGACATTTTTGCAGATGAGAATACTGAGGGGGAAAATGAAGTAATTTGCACAGGTCGCGAAGCTAGTATAGGGTGGTCCTGGGCTGTCACCTCCACCAGCCCCACTCTCAAGTCAATACTCATATACAGTAAATATGGCCCTCACAGGAAGCACTTTCATCACAAAGTGGTGTCTCTTGTTTGAGAATGAAAATCATCTTCCTAAAGCGATAGAACACATACACAAAGGATATGATCTGAACATTTTGAGGTGTGATTCTGAGCAGTGGATCTTATACCAAAGAGCACAATGTTATCCTCACAAAATGTCTATGTTTTACGTATTGGGTTAGAAATCTGGCTTAGAGAAACCAAAAGGCTGACACAAGAAAATCATTAACATGTTAGTAAATACTTTTGAAAAAATATCCCAAGGGTAACTTCCAGTCCCCCCAGATGATTCAAACTCTATTGGAATTATTTTTTTTATGTCTTCTGAACTTCTAATCACAAGTCTCCCTTAAAATCCTCCTCCTCATTTTTATAGGCAGCAAATTAAGTCTGCAGTGCCAGAAAAAAACCTCTTCAAATTCTTAATCAAGAGAAATGGTTCTTTGTTATTATTTTACTACTTGTAATGAGTTGATTTAATTAAGATTGCTGTAGTTATAAACAACAGAAACTGACTTTGCCTGACTTAACATAAAAGGAACTTTATTGGAAAGATAGCTTGGCTGTTCACTGAATCCCAGGAACAGCTAAGAAAATACACTCCAGGTAATAGAGCTAAGACAATGACACCTGACAGACATAAGGAAGCTGGGGCTAGGAGAACTTCTCGCTTCAGTGCTGCCTTTACCAAAGTTCAACTCTAATGGTTTCCATTTTCTTGATCTCTCCATTCAAGGTTTAATATTCCCAGAAGAGATGATCAGACAGCTAGGCTTTGGTCTACTCTTGGATCAGTCATCAATGGCTGGAGATGTAAGGCACCAAAAGGAGCTTTGTCTTTGAAATTCTTTTAAGGAATGGGAAATTCCAAAATTTCAACCTAATTGGCATCTTCTAGCATTCTATGCATGTATGTTGTTCACACATCCACATACATGTATAGACATATACACATAACACACACACCATGTTATCTCCCTCTATTCAGAAGGTACTTGCTTAACACAACCCAACCCTACTACCCAGGGACTCTTCTTCACCAAAGGAGATAACTGGAAGTCACATCCAGCTTTTCAGAGATGATAGAATGGATATTATATATATGGATATTACATATGTCAATATTCAAAAACTTTAGAAACAAATTAAAATTTAACACTTTTACTATTTTATACAGTGAAAAAAGAAGAAATGCATGAAAATACATATTCTTCTATTAAAAACAAAATAAAATGGAAAAATGATTCCACTCAGCCAATAAGAAAAATTTTAGTCCTCATATTTGCAAGTGTGACAAAACCATAGGGAACATATATCACTTTTCACCTCAATTTTGTTTTGCCTTCAGTTCTTATTCTAGCTGACTGGGGTAGAATTATTTCTCCTTTGGGAATTTCTTTCTAAGACCACTAGCTAAGTGTGTAGTCATAGTACAGAAAGTTAAAGTTTATGGACTATTAAGTGTGAAGCTAAGAAATGTTACTACATGGATTCTGGTCCATTTATTTTGATTAGGGACACTATTTCACAGAATATTTTGAATTCTGAAAAACACCTTCCAATCCTCACGAAGTGTGGTCTGCTTGTAATTGACCTTACAGCTGAATTTTTGATATGGCATTCAATTGTTACATAAGGTTAGATGTTTCTAGATTAAACATGCTTGGTAAGAATGGTACAGCTGGTTCCTTAATTTTCTGCTAGATACAGATTTTGGTCAGTTTTAGGAAAAGTTGTTTCATGCTGTTAAACCTGCAAATTTCACTCTGCAATTATGAGCAACTTTTTTCACCCTTTTAATAAGTACTTATTTTTTTGATGAGTATACATGATAATTGGCATTTACTAAATAGGGTATCGTATCATGTCCATAAGATTGTTGATAGCAATGATAATTTTCTGGTGATCAATTATCAATATTTCTAGTTTCTAGGTTTTCTGAGAAGTCCATTTCCAGAGCCAACTCTCAATTTTTCATTTCAACTCTCTCATTATCCAAGTCAATTATATCTAACAATTGTTATCCTCAACATGACATAGATCTTGCATTAGGGCTATCCTTCCAGGAAAACCAAGCAATGTTAAGTACTTCTGGAAGTTCTGACCACTTGGAGAAATCCCTTTTTGAGAGAAATTCAGGAGCATTCAATCCCCAGCAAGTGCTGGCATAATTGAGAATCACTGGCCACCTAGATCAAGTTCTTTTCTCACTTTGGTTGGCTCCATGGGATCTCCTGAGATCACAGCTGTGGACTAAGAGAGGGTGCATATTTGGCAAGCATAGGCAATTATGTACTAAATGTAGACAGTGAAATATGAACCCTGAATATTACTACACCTCTACTTCTCCTACATTTCTGCACACTGGAATTCGTGTGATGTGGGCATAGAATATATTCCCATTTTTTTTTAACTTTAAGTCATTATTTTTCTTTCCTATCATTAAATGCCATCTTGTATGCAAATATGTAAAAAACCAAAAATATAGATTCTCATACTCTTCTAACATTCCTTTGTAATTAGCAACGAATACACAAATAACAGACATTTGGGACCGCATTTGGCTTGTGTAGCTCCCTTCCTTAGCTAGAGCAGAGCATAAGCAGCTTGCCCTGCTGATTGAGAAGTTCACATCTCCAGTCCCTGTTAACTCACTCAGAAAACCAGCTGTGCATATTACCTCTGAATGCCCACTTCCAAAAAATGCATTTTTAACATCTACTGTCCTCACTGGCTTTCAGTATTACATGATAAAAGCAAACAACTATCAGGATTTCTGGAAAGAAGATCACATTACCTTAGATAAAGCAATTGTTTTGGCATTGAATCTCTATCCACTTGGAGATCACTCTGATACATGGTTTCTATACAAATATCTCCTACATAAAATGACATACTGTATACACATAGATTTTGGATATTGCTTAGTTTGAAAATCTACCTATTAGGATTACAATATTTAAATAATTCATAACATGTTTCAATAGTGAACACATTGAATTTTTAAAACACCTTTCCTAGGTAATGATATTTGTCCTGTATATTTCATAAGCATATGATGCATTACAGCTAAAAAGATATTGAATATTTTAAATGGCTAATTTACAAAGAGTAATAATTGAGGAAAAGGGAAATCCTCATGTATTTTTTTCTCTTGTCATTAGAAATACATGCCATTTACCTCTTTTAAAAGGTATTAGGCTCTGAAATTAAAATCTTACGACTCTTGACGTATAGAGTTATATATAACAACAGTATTTTTATATAAAACATGATTTTATCTATTTAATAATTTTAAATAGCAAATTAAAATATCTTCAAGGGAAAATTCATCTTAGCAACACTATAACAAAAATAAAGAAATTCAGGATAATAGTTGTCTCCATAGGGGAGGAAAGTGGATAGGCTGGGTGGCATATATAGGAAATATAAAAATCTTAAGACTTCTATTCCATAAAGTAAATTGCAGATATATAGGGGTCTAATTTTTTTTATTACTATTTGTGATTTTTTTAGAATGTACTTTGAATTTATGTACATAGTTTATATGTGTAATATTTTTTCTATTTCATTTTTATTTTATTATAGGTTTTGCCATTACAGAAGTTTGCAAATTTTATGTAGTCAAATCATTTATGGTTCTTGGTATGCTTGGTTGGGAAGATTTTCTGCACCACAAGGTTATAAAAATATTCTCCTATATTTTCTTCTACAAGTTATACATTGTTTTGTTGTTGTTGTTTCGAAGACCTTTTTTTTAGAGCAATGAGAAACTTCACAGTGAAATTGGGAAAAAAGTACAGAGATTTCTTATATGTTGCTTTCCCCCATACATGCATAGCCCCCTTCATTATTAACATCACTTTTCTGAATGGTGCATTTTTATCAAGGATGAACCTGTATCGATACATCATAATCATCCAAAGTCCATAGATTACATTACAGTTCACTCTTGATGTTGTATATTTTATGAATTTGGATAAATGTAAAATTACATGTGTCCATCACTATGAGGTCATATAGAGTATATTTTCAGTGTTCTGTGCTCCATCTCTTCATCCTCCTCCCTGCCCCCCTACCTAGCACCTAGTATCTTTTTTAGCCATATATATCATTAATTTTTTTTAATTTTTTATTGTTATGTTAATCACTATACATTACATCATTAGTTTTTAATGTAGTGTTCCATGATTCATTGTTTGTGCATAATACCCAGTGCTCCATGCAGAACGTGCCCTCCTTAATACCCATCACCAGGTTAATCCATCCCCCACCCCCTCCCCTAATTTTTTTAAACTAATCTTTGGCCCAATAGATATTAGGCAATGATTATGAATATAGGTGTTAAAAATACTGCTAAATATTAAAACTTATAATCTCTCTCATCACTAAAAATTCTTTTTAAAGTATATATGACATACTGAATTTGATCCAGCCTTGTAAAAAAACAAAAGAACCAAAAACTTATAGCAAATATATCTTACGTCTTTTTCGTGTTTGCTTCTCTTTGTGTCATGTCGGTAACAACACTGACACTAGCATGAGACATTATTCTTAATCACACAGGACTTCTTTGCACAACTTTATTTCATGTTCAATGAAAACAATGTGAATGGTGGTGTCTTGAGTTATGCTAAATGAAAGTTACTAACATCTGTAATTTTTATTACGCGAAGAGTACCTTAGAGAAAAAAAATAAGTAAGAGGGTGAAACTAGAAGTAAGGTAGACTTCGAAAATTTATTTAAGTGAGAGTTTATTTTGACCCACCATCCATACTTCTCTTTGGATACTTTTTCTCAGTCTATGAATTCTGCCTGATATCAAAACTTACTAAGGTAGATTAAGTCATAACACCTGTTCCATATCCTTAAGCTATCAATATTTTACTATGCATCTTATATGCAGCTGAAGAAACTTTAATTTGAGGTTGTGTGTTTCATGATTTGTTGACAAAAACAGAATATGATGAAAAATAAAACATAATATCTGCCTTTAATGAGTTAGTAATCTGATGAAGAAGATAAATAGGGAGCCCTAATGATCATACCACATGATTAAGTCAGTAATGAAAAGATGCCCAAAAAGATTTATCAGGCAGCATGTAAGAAAATTCTATAAAAAGATCTAATACTGCAGGAAAAGTTAAAAATATGAACAAGATTTGATTCTTTAACATATGAAAATATGCTTGTATTTTACAGGACATACATATCTCTCAAGCTCTTGACCAAACTTTATATAGGGGAAAACTGTATTCACTTTTCCAAAGCACAATTCAATTGTTTCAAATAAACGAATTTGTGGGACCAGAAAACCAACTTGAGCTACATCCCCAAGCACAACTGGAAGAATTTTAGAATTACATGAAGAACTGCTTGAAATGTGCTTTCAGTGTTGTGATGGTGATGGGAATAAGAAAGACATCAGAATGTCACACTTGGTATGAAATTTTCTTGGCCTTTTTGTACTTGTCTCAAATACTTTTCCACAGTATGTGTTATATTTAGCTTTTGTTTTTGTCTACTGTTCTACAATGAATCATAAAACAGTTGAAAATGTTATAAAGGAAAATGTGGAAATCAAAGCAAAGCAAGTGAGAAAGCTTTATTTCAATGAAATAAAGCTAAAATGTTTTGACAATTCTTTACTCTTCTGAGCACAGTAAAAAAATTGCATGCATACTGAAGAACAAATTATCAGGGTGTGCACCATAATGATAATAATGAAATAATAATTAAAAGAATTGTGAATCAGCATCCACATGCATGATGTGACAAGAATATAGCATTCTTTGTTGGAAAAGGATGCAAAATAATTGGCAAAATGGATAGAGAGGGAAGGTACTCAAGGTCTCAGATTCTTTACCATCGTTAACTCAGGAAAAGACAATAATGTCTGAGAAGTTAAAGGTGAAGGCAATGGCAGAGAAAAATTAGTTGGCAAAGGAGTTGTCTTTCAAAGCAAGCCTGAGAAGTTCAACAGTATCAAGAGCCAAGCTATGCTCCTGTTATGGACACACTATTTGTATCCCCTCAAAATTCATATGTTGAAGACTTAACCCCTAATGTGATAGGGGCCTTTTGGAGGTGGGGCCTTTGGAAGGTAATTAGGATTAAATGAAGCCATGAGGATGGGGCCTTTATGATGGGATTAGTACCCTCATCAGAAGAGGATGAAAGACCAGAGCTCTTTCCCTCTCCTTGAACACATAGAAGAGGTAATATGAATACATAGCAAGATGTTGGTTGTCTGCAAGTCAGGAAGAGGGCCATCACCAAAACACAAATTTGCTGGCATCTTGATCTTTGACTTGGACTTCTCAGCCTCCAGAATTGTGAGAAATAAATGTCTTATTTAAGCCACCCAATCTATGGTATTGTGTTATAGCAGCCTGAGTAAGCTAAGACAGCTCATATCATCAAAATAATATTGAAAGCTGCCCTCTCTACGAAGAAATTGCTATTTTCCTGTAATAACTATATATAAAAAAGGAAGTTATACTGCTAAATAAATTTTGTTGTAGATGAAATAGGATTGTTTTGAAAGCAATATTGTCCTGTAGATTTATCCTTCAGGAGAACAAAATACATGGGTATGAAGGCTTCTAGAGCTGGCTATAATCTATTTATCCAGGCATTTGTGCTAATAATATTATGTGAAACCCAAACTAACTACCATGAATTCTGAAAAATACATTTACTCCAAAGTATGTCCAAAGGAAAATGCAAATTTTCTGGAAATCCTCAAAGCCTACTTGACACAGAAGAATTTTTGAGAATCATGCAATCTTATCTCTGACCCTTAATAAACAAAAATATTGTAAAAAAAGTCCTAAACATTTTTGACCCCCAACATTCAGCTAAGAATGTAGAATATAGTGTTAACATCCAAGTGATTTTCTTCCCTTCAAATATTACATTACATGTGTAATGTGTAGCCCATGGATCTTGAGTTTATAGTCCATATGATTATGGCATTCATCCAGATTGATTATCAATTCCTTATGCAAAACCTGGGCCAGGATACAGATGTTAAGCAAGAAGCTTTACTAAAAAATTTTTTGAAAATTTGACACAAAAAAGGGGGCTTTAGAATTTACCAACCAGGCATGGCAAAAAATTTTCTACATCGACACCAAGGGATACAAGAAAACCAACTCCACAACTGTGGTTTATTTGAAAGGTTTTGTAAGGATAGTTGAGGAAGAATGACAATTGATGCCCCCAAAGGATATTAATTTTGATGAAGCTGATGAAAAAGATGCTAGAGAGCTCTTGAAATCACATGCAGAGAAATTAATAGCTATACTTATTTAGAAGGATATAATTCTTGTTTGAAGAAATTGAGATGATCACAACTTTGAGGCACAGTGTAGAACCACAGGTGCAGTACACTTTCAAGGAATATATGAGCCATGCAAATGTAATGCTAAATATTATCCCTAAATGTACAGACTAAATGAAAAGTCTGCTTTTGAATACTGTTTTATGTCTCTTACTGTGATAGTTCAGATTCTCTAGAAGCAGACACCAAGGCAGAAGTAAAAGGGCAACAGATTTATTGAAAGAAATACTTATGAAGATAAAGAAGTGAGGGATCAGAAGTAGGTCGGTATTGCCTTCATACCACAGTGCAGTTCTGGCATCTGTGATGAAGGAATGAAGACTGTTTAGAAAGAGCCTTGGATTATGAGAAAGTCTTGGGCAGCTGATGGGGAGACAAAGAGCACAGATCTCCCATTGGAGGCATCATACATGAGTCAGAAATGGCTGACTCTGGTAAGTATCCCTGCTGTGCTCACTCATGGGCAAGGAGCAGCCTGAAGGTTGCTGTTCTGGACTCTCTATAGTAGTAACAGAATGATATGAAAATTATATCAGTTCTGCTGGATCTGACAGTTTACCTGAAGTTTTCCCTTCCTCACCTAACTCCTCTGCCTGTCACCCGCAAAAATTCATCCACTGACTGCTTCAACAACCCTTGCCTCCTCCCATCTCAACTTTCTTCACTATCAACCTCACTTAATAATGACTCAATATAGGAAGTTTTTTCTGAATCTTCTCATAATAAATTTATTTATTATTGTATTTTATTTATAGTTCTTATTTTAGGTGTAGATTTTACCTTAGAGTTGGATTGTATAAATTATACTATTTTGCATGCAATTTTTTTGGTTAACAACAGTATTAATTGTTCAGGGACAAGAGGCAATATTTTTTAAAGATTTTATTTATTTATTTAAGAGAGAGAACACAAGCAGAGAGAGTGGCAGAGGAGAGGGAGAAGCAGGCTCCCCACTAAGCAGGGAGCCTAATGCAGGGTTCAATCCCAGGACCCTGGTATCCTGACCTGAGCCCAAGGCAGATGCTTAACCGACTGAGCCACCCAGGCATCCCAACAGGCAATATTTTAAATGCTTTACATCATATTATGATAGTTTGATATGTAGATAAATGATAGATAGATATTTTTAATGTTTTAATTACATTCTAAGAAACTAATTTGAAACTTTGGATTTATGTAGGAACTTGTCAGGAAAAAAATGCCATTATTTGCTGTAAAGTGTTTGGCAACTTGGAGGATATCTAAGTTATAGCGACTTTTGGCCTCAGGGTATATTCAAACTGAACTTCTTATTCTAGAACCTCTATCCAGTTCTCCAACCAACCTCATCGTCCACTACTTCACATCACACATTTTATTCTATAGTACTAATGAAGAGCTTATAGTTACTTGAATGTATTATTCTACTTCAGATTTACATTCCTTTAGTTATGATATTCTCCACGAATAAAGTGTTCCCATTTACTTCCATCTTCCACAACCTGGTTAAATCACACACATCCTTAAATTCTTGGCTTAACTATCGTTTCTCTTCAGGATTGGCAAAATATCCTCTTTCTACAAGCAAGAAAAAGTCATGTTTCACAGTTATGATGCAATTACATTGTTATTTCACAGCTGTCAAAAAGCATAGTCTTGAAATATGACTTTTTAAAGTATGTACTTAGAAAACTTTTCAACGTTTTAACTAATAATATTTCAAAGACTCTATGAATATTGTAACTAGAAGCACCTTAAAAGGAGATTAGCCAATAAAATCTTTTATGTAATTTTCAATAGAACAAAAAAACCTCTATATCATAGATTCAATGGGTACCACACAGCCTTAGATATATATATATATATCAAACAGAACACAAAGTGAACTAACAAAATTATAGATATTTTGTCTGACAAAGACAAACTTAAGTATCATTCAAAACAAGAAATAAATTTGAAATCTAGTAAGGAATGCTTTTCTTTAATTTACTTTATAACCCTCACCCATAGTTCAGACACAAAGTGAAAGGCATATAGAAATACAAAATAAGGGGCGCCTGGGTGGCTCAGTTGGTTAAGCATCTGCCTTCAGCTCAGGTCATGATCCTACGTCAGGCTCCAGGCTCAGCGGGGAGTCTGCTTCTCCCCCTCCCTCTGCCTCTCCTTCTGCTTTTTCTCTCTCTCTCACTCACCCTCTCTCTCTCTCAAATAAATAAATAAAATCTTTAAAAAAGTAGAAAAAAAAGAAATACAACATAAAAAGCTACTTAAGGAGATTGGGTCAAATGGATAGCAATACAATAATGAATAGAAATCAAGCTGATTTTAGTACACAAAAGGTATACTATAACATCCTCTGCAATGTTAAAAGTCAACTCAAGTTAAGCTTTAAAGTTCCTAATAGACAACAGAAAGAAGCATTATTACATAAAATATTTATAGTTCCCATGATGTAAAATATAGACCAGAACGTTAGAAGCCAGGCAATAATTTCCTGGCTCTGCATTCTGACAGAAATAATTCCGATGGGTTGACAAGCCACTCTGTAATATCACATCTTCTACAGCATACCTAAAATAATGCTGTTGAAATAAGCAGCCTCTAAGATGGAGTTAAAGTAAAAAAGAAGTAATAAAAAAGAAGTTTTACAAGAGGAGCCTAAAATTATCCCTGCTTTACCACCTTAAAATTATTCAATTTGTATCAACAGACAAGGTGTTTATAAAAGGCTAATGCAGTGTACCTCACAACTGATTCCTTTTTGCTAAATCTAATATTTAACAGACATCATTGAAAACTCTAGTCTCACCTTGCACCTTTGCTTGAGATGATGAAAAGAGCTAATAGTACCAAAGCTCAATTATTTATCTTCTGCCATGTTTTACTGTGAAGCCCAACTTAACATCTTATTAAGAGGAAATTAGCTTGAAAATTTTGAGTGTTGGAGCAGTGTTCAATAAACTAACATTATGATTTGGAAGAAATAAAGTTGACTTACTTTAAACAGAGATGGAGCATCATTCACCAAAACATGTTTCAAACAACATTAATCCTTTGCGATATTGTGCAATTTTGAGAAATAAAAAACTAGAGAATCCCAAGTTACATTATCAAATCCATGGCTCTGTGAAATACTGGAGGAATTATTTTGGCATTTTCCTGAATTTATATAACCTTAGCATTTCTTTTTTTAAATTTATGCAAAACACTGCAGTCAAAAGTGGAACAGATCGGGCTTAGCCTGTTAGAAACACAGCTAGAGAATTAATAAACATAAAAATTTAGTGAATGATGAAACCCACAATTGAGACAGATTCTTGCACAATTCTAGAAATCCAAAATAATCCTGAAATATTTTATTGAGCTGGACTATAAGCCAATGTCTACTAAGGAAGTTGTAAAATGTCTACAAAATTCTGGTTAGTTGTGTTGAGCTCATAGTTTTTATTTACTTCACAAATAAAGATATGCACAAAATGCCTTAGATAGTAATGATTTAGATCTGAAACTGGTATTCACAGATAATTAGAGTAATGATTTGAATCATTTAGGGTATAGTGTCAATGTTTGTTACTACCAGCTTGGGAAATTTCAGTGCCTGATTTATAATTTTTAGGTCTAGTCTGAGGAACCTCTGCTGTACTTGAAACAAATTGCTTCCTTTCTTTTATGCTTGGGATTGTTGATATCTATTCTTTGAAAAATGAATGATTCTGAATTAGAAAAATTTATAATTTATTAAAATATTCCTTTGAATGGAACTTTTGTTAAAAGTAAAAGCAATATAAATATAATTAAAGATCTACAAACATAAGCAATCATTGAATTATAAACCTTGTAACAATGAGAACAAGAATGGGGAAGAGTGAATTTTACTATTTGTGTGGACATTTCAAAAGTTTAATTCATATGATTTATATTATAGTTTGATGGCCAGAAAATGTATCACTTCAGTTTTGATCTTATTGGAAAAAACAATAAAAATCTTCTTTAAAAAATGAGATTTTACACAGAACATGCCACTCATTTATTTCTGTATGCTGAATGCTGTTCATGTGAACTGACTTTTATTAGAGTTGACAAGACTTCTTTTTTCTCCCTGAAGTTCAATGAAAACACCTTTCTCTCAACATGTTTGTCACAACCTTTGGACATACAAAAGCCCAGGGAGAGAAAAGTAAACATAAGCATAAACACATCTAACAATATTTTGATATAACAAACCATCCAGGCAAGGGACTAGATGTTTAGAAGACTAGCAGAGGGACATAAGTCTTTCACTGCTAGGTCACCTGCATAAATTTACTTCTTAAAAACATGTAACTTGTACTCAACTATTGGGGACATGTCACTGGAGAAAAGAGAACCCAGCAAGAAATAATAATTTTAGCAGTTAACAATACAAAATTATTTAATTAAATAACTACACTAATGGACCAAATTTTAAAGTATTTAATAATCTCTTTATTTTGAGCACCTGTTTCTCCTTGTGGACTGAAACAGGTTGGCTTAGTTGGTTAGCATCTGGTAATAAACCCAAGGTCCAAACAAACTCTGAAAATGAGTTAGTATTAGTCATTTTTTCCCCTGCAATCTGCCTCAATGTTGGTCAGTTGTTTAATAATTTTTTTTTATTATTGTCCAGATATGTTTAGCACTCACACAATTATTTTAACAACCTAACTTAATCTTTTTAATAGCTACATATTATATTTATGTCTATATGTATTATTTTCATTGTAACAAAACTCAATTTTTCCATTTTAAACTTTCTTCCATCTCCTGATTCTTTCATTAATAATGCTAGTGCTATCATAGTAACTCCAGAGTGATATCCTCAAGAAATTTTAATTTCATTATATTTGTTGTTCTTTCTATCATGAGCATATACCATATTACATAAGTAGGACAAAGTACTTGCAATTAAGTCTAATTCTAATTACCTCCATCTTTCCATGGTCCTCACTGTTAACAAAGGTAGTCTCAACACCCAAGTGGTATTCATATCTTCCCATATTATTTTAGTCCTTTCTAAAGACTTGCTTTTTTATATTTTCCTTTATGTATTCTGTACAACCATGACAACAGGTCATTTTTCACACTGCCCCACTCCACCTCCCCTTCCAGTTTACAATCTTTTCTTTCTTTTTTTTTTACATAGCTTCCTTTTCTTCTATCAAATATCTTCACATTTTTCATCTGTAAAAATCCTACCAGTCAGTGAAAGTGAAAATAAAATAGTATCTTTATAGCATAGACCTACTCTGTCCCTGCTAGCAGAAGCAACCTAAAGACATATGTTTTTATACTTTTTTGATTTTTACCACTAGTTTGCAAACTAATTACAAAAAAAGTATGAATCTTCTGATAGATATTTAAGAATAAACCTAAATTTGGAAAAATGATATATTTGTTGAAGCAGTAAAATAATTAAAAATATGATTTTCTATAGTACCCAGTAATTTTCTATATGAAATAAATTAGTAGATACATAGTAGATATTCAAAAATAGTTTTAAAAGAAAAGAAACTAGGTAAATATGGAACTGTAGGTAAGAGATGTTTGTTTCTGGCCAAGATGGTGTAACAAATTGGATTTATCCTCATACTTGAGATAAATAAAAGTCTGGATAAATATCTGAAATAATGATTTTCAGATATTGGGACAGTATGCTGTACAGGACAGTGATCTCTGAAGAAGGAGAAATAAAAGTGGTAATGAGTGCCTATAGTGCCTATAGCCTACTACATTAAGAGTGTATCCACACCCTACTGCAGCGTAAAGGAAATGAAGACAAGTTGGGGACTGTCCCTAAGATGAGGAGATTAAGGTAGGGATCTAAGAAGTGAAAGCAGCAAGGGTTTTCTAGGAAGAGCATCGAAGATAATAGGTCTATATAGAGAGTGCTCTGGAGTTCTGCAGAAGATTCCCTTGAGTCTCTCCTATTTTCTGACCAACTCATCCATTGAAAAAAAAAAAACAACACACTAGGTCTTGGAAAGAACAAACATCACAAATTAGAACAAACCTCAGAGCTCACACAGTGATGGAAATAATTCCTATCCTCCATAAAAACAATGAAAACATTGGTATAAATTGTAAAAATCAGCTTTTACAGAAATCTGAAAGTTAACATCAGGCTTGCAACAATCTGAGAAACACGTTTTCAACAAAATTAGATCAATCTTGGTAAAAGCAGTGAGTTTGGTGGTGTTTTAATTTAGTCTACCGTCATCCCTCTCTCTTCAGCTATATGAAACCTTGAACACCAGCAGCCTTGCAATCATGGTAACTGTGAATACAAGCAACCTAGCAGCTAATGAGGCAACAAAGTGGGTTTAGAGCTCTCCCCCACAATTTCATCATCAGAGAATTTTAACTGACATTGTACTTCAGCAAAATTATCATTCAAATATGAAGGAGAAAGGGAAGTTGGAAGATGGCAGTAGAGTAGGAGAACCCTAGGCTCCCCTTGTTCCACGAATACTATTTCGTGATTTAATACTATTAAATCATCCTAAATACCCCAGAAATTGACCTGAAGACTGGAAGAAAAAACTCTACAACTAAAGGCAGAAACGAGGCCACATTGAAGAAGGTAGGAAGTGCTGAGACATAGTTTAGGGGAGAAACAGACTGTGGCCACTGTGGTGAGAGGGAGCTGTAGTCTCAGAAACAGACTAGTACAAAGGGAGCACAAGGGGAAAATAAATGCTCATAGCAGTTGGCTTGGAAAAGGAGAGTGGCTGAATTTTGTGAATTCCTACAACCAGTGGAGCTTAAAGCCTAGAGTTTTAAAGGTCAGTGGGTTTAGCTAGGATAGAGCCCAGAAGGCTCTGTGCTTGCTCCTGTTGAGAAGGCAGGCAAACAACCCAGGGGCAGACAGTGTGGGAAGAGGATCTGAAGAGCACCTGGGGCACAGCGGGAGGGAGATTATTTGCTCTTCTGGGAGCTTGCGCCTGAGAGGCAGCATTCACAGCAACACCTCACCAGGAACAAAGGAGCTGACTGGCATCATTTACCTCCCCCACTCCTCAGCATAAACACAGAGCCACCTGCAGGAACCAGCCCAGTCTCACACTCACTAACTTATTACACCAAGCCCTGACACACTGCAATCTGGTAGAACTCCCTCTCCCAGTCATGCTTGCCTCAGTCCCAGCACAGCAGACCCATCGCCCAGAAGACTGGCCCAACCACTTGCCAACACATGTCCTGACCTGATAGTTTTGTGAGGCCTTGGCTCTGGTGGTAGTGGCAACAAGTCTCATTTCATAAACAGACCAGAGCTCAACTAGTTAAAATGTGCTACATTCAGGCCAGGGGCCAAACACTACCTGCAACAGGCAAAGAGAGCTTCTGCAGATAACTGGCCTGAAGGCTAGAGCAATCAGAACAAAACAGCAGAGTACACAAAGCACACACTGGTGATACCCTTAGAACTAAGCCCTGGGGAAGAAGGAACACCAAATGGCTCAGCACTACAAGACCCTTTCTTCATAAGGCCATTACCTCAAAACCAGGAGACATAGCTGACTTTCCCAACATAGATAACAGGCACAGAGACTTACACAAAATGAGAAGGCAGAGAAATTTATCCCAAATGAAAGAACAAGACAAGGCCACGACCAGAGATCTAAGTGAAACAGATATAAGTACCATGCCTGATAGAGAATTTAAAATAACGATCATGAGGATACTAACTGGACTTGAGAAAAGAGTGGACAACATGAATGAGACCCTTAACATGGAAATAAGGAATAACATAGCAGAGATAAAGGCTCAATAAATGAAATGAGAAACACACTTGATGAAATGGCAGCAGGATGGAAGAAGCAGAGGAACAAATTAGTGACCTAGAAGACAGAGTAATAGAAATTAATAAAGTTGAACGAAAGAGAGAAAAAAGAATTATGCAAAATGAGAACAGACTTCGGGAACTCAGTGACTCCATCAAACATAATGGCATTCATATTATAGGAGTCCCAGAAGAAGAGAGAAAAGGGGGCAGACAATTTATTTGAAGAAATTATAGCTGAAAACTTTCCTAACTGGGGAGAGGGACAGATATCCAGCCCCAGGGGGCAAAAAGAACTCCCATAAAACTTAACAAAAGCACATCCACACCAAGACATGTTGTATTTAAACTGGCAAAATATAGTGATAAAGAAAAAAATTTAAAAGCAGCAAGACAAAAGAAGACAGTAACTTTCAAGGGAAAATCCATAAGGCTAGCAGGAGATTTCTCCACAGAAACTGGGCAAGAAGAGAGTGGTGTGATATATTTGAAGAGCTGAATGGGAAAAATCTGCAGCCAAGAATACTCTATTAAGCAAGGCTATCATTGAGAATAGGAGTAGAGATAAAGAGTTTCCCAGGTGAACAAAACTAATGGAGTTCATGACCACTAAACCAGCTCTGCATGAAACATTAAGGGGAATCTTTGGGTATAAAGGTAGGAAATACAAAAGCAATAAAAGAGAATATTTCTGTTAAAAAAAATCAGCCAAGGAGCTCACAAAATAAGAGAATACAAAATATAACAACATATACCTAAACATGGGGTGGAGAGGAGAAAAGAATGGGTTCAAACTTAAATAACCATCCACTTAATATAGACTGCTATATGTGGAAGAGGTTATATACTAACCTAATGGTAACCATATATTAAAAACCAGTAAAACATGCAAAGAATAAAGAGAAAGAAATCCAAATATTCACTAAAGAAAATCAGCAAACCATGAAAGAGAGAAAGACAAGATCAGAAAAAATCTTCAGAAATAACCACAAAACAATGAAATGACAATAAATACTTATCTATCAATAATTAATTTGAATATAAATGGACTAAAAACTCCAATCAAAAGACATAGGATGAAATAAAAAGACACAGTGTGATGGAATGGAATAAAAAAAAAAAAACAAGACCCATCTATATGTTGCCAAAAAGAGATCCATTTTAGACCTAAAGACACCTGCAGATTGAAAGTGAAGGGATGGAGAAACAGCTATCATGCAAAGGGATATCAAAAGAAAGCCAGAGTAGTGATACTTATATCAGACAAAATAGACTTTAAAACACACTGTAAAAGAGACAAAGAAAACTATAAAATAATAAAGGGGATAATCCAACAGGAAGATATAACAATTGTAAAGATTTATACACCCAACATGGGAGCACCCAAATACATAAAACAGTTAATAACAAAGATAAAGGAACTAATTGATTATAATACAATAATAGTAGGAGACTTTATCACCCCCTTACATCAATGGATAAATTATCCAAACAGAAAAATCAACAAGGGAACAATGGCCTTGAATGTCACACTGGACCAGATGGATTTAACAGATTCAGAACATTCCATCCCAAAACAGCAGAATACACATTCTTTTCAAGTGCATATGGAACATTATCCAGAATAGATCACACATTTAGGCCACAAAACAAGCCTGAACAAATTCACAAAGATCAAACACATATCATGCATTTTTTCTGGCCACAACACTATGAAACTAGAATTCAACCACAAGGAAAAATTTGAAAGACCACAAATATATGGAGGTTACATAACACTCTAGTAAAATAATGAATGAGTCAACAAGGAAATTAGAGAAGAAATAAAAAATTAAACAGAAGCAAATGAAAATGAAAACACAATGATCCAAAACCTTTGGGATGCAGCAAAAGCAGTTCTAAGAGAGAAGTTTATAGCAATACAGGCCTAACTCAAGAAGCAAGAAAAATCTCAAATAAACAACATAACTTTGCCCTTAAAGGAGCAAGAAAAATAAAAACAACAAAAAAACTGAAACCAACAGAAAGAAGGAAATAATAAAGACTAGAGCAGAAATAAATTATATACAAACTAAAAAAAAAAAAAGAGAGAGAAAAAAACAGTAGAATACATCAATGAAAACAGGAGCTGATTCTTTGAAAAAAACAATAAAACTGATAAACCTCTAGCCAAAATTATCAAGAAAAAAAAGAGAGAATGGACTCAAAAAAGTAAAATTACAAATGAGAGAGAAGTAACAACCAACACCACAGAAATACAATTATAACAGAACATTATAAAAAAACTGCATGCCAACAAATTGAATAGCTTAGCAGAAATGGATAAGTTCCTAGAAACATGAACTACCAAAACTGAAATTGGAAGAAATAGAAAATTTAACTGACCGATAACCAGCAAAGAAATTGAATCAGTAATCAAAAAACTCCCAACAAAAAAGTCTAGGACCAGATGGCTTCATAGGCAAATTCTACCAAACATTTAAAGAAGAGTTAATACCTAATACGTTCTTCTCAAACTATTCCAAAAAATAGAAAAGGAGGGAAAACTTAAATTCATTGTATGAGATCAGCATTACACTGATACCAAAACCAAATAAAGACATCATTAAGAAGGAGAACTACAAGCCAGTATCGCTGATGAACATGGATGTATAAAATCCTCAACAAAATACTGGCAAACCAAATCCATTAGTAGGTTAAAAAAATCATTCACCATGATCAAGTGAGATTTATTCCTGTGATGCAAGCATGCTTCAATATTTGCAAATCACTCAACGTGATGTATCACATGAATAAGATAAATGATAAGAACCATATGATCATTTCAATATACATTTAAAAAGCATTTGACAAAGTACAACAACCATTCATGATAAAAACCCTCAATAAAGTAGGTTTAGAGGGAATATACCTCAACATAACAAAGGCCGTATATGAAAACCCACAGCTAACATCGTCCTCACTGGGGTCAGGAACAAGACAAAGGTGCCCACCCTCACTACTTTTTTTCAGTATAATGCTAGAAGTTCTAGCCACAGCAATCAGACAAAAAGAAATAAAAGACACCCAGATTGGCAAGGAAAAAGGTAAACTTTCACTATTTGCAGATGACATGATATTATATATAGAAAATCCGAAAGATTCCACCAAAAAACTGCTAGAACTGATAAAGGATTTCAGTAAAATTGCAGGATATAAAAATCAATGTTCAGAAATCTGTTATATTTTTATCCACCAATAATGAAGCAGCAGAAAGAGAAATTAAGGAATTGATCTCATTTACAATTGCACCAAAAACAACAAAATACCAAACCTAACCAAAGAGGTGAAAGACCTGTACACTAAAAATTATAAACACTGATGAAAGAAATTGATGATGACACAAAGAAATGGATAAGCATCCCATACTTATGGATTGAAAAAGCAAATACTGTTAAAATATCTATACCACCCAAAACGATCTACAGACTTAATACAATCCTTATCAAAATACCAACAGCATTCTTCACAGAGCTAGAATAAGCAGTCCCAAAATTTGTATGGAACCACAAAAGAATACCTGAGACAATCTTTTTTTTTTAAGATTGTATTTATTTATTTGACAGAGAGAGACACAGTGATAGAGGGAACACAAGCAGGTGAGTAGGAGAGGGAAAAGTAGGCTTCCCGCAGAGCAGGGAGCCTGATGGGGGACTCAATCCCAGGATCCTGAGACCATGACCCAAGCTGAAGGCAGACACCTAACGACTGAGCCACCCAGGTGCCCCTAGCTGCGACAATTTTGAGAAAGAAAAGGAAAGCTGGAGGCATCACAATTCCAGACCTCAAGTTATATTACAAAGCTGTAGTGGTCAAAACAGTATAAAACTGGCACAAAAACAGACACATAAATCAATGGAAAAGAATAGAAAACTCAGAAATAAACCAACAACTATATGGTCAATTAATCTTCAGCAAAGCAGGAAAGACAATTTCCTCAACAAATGGTGTTGGGAAAACTGGACAGCAACATGCAAAAGAATGAAACTGGACCCCTTTCTTAACACCCTACACAAAAATAAATTCAAAATGGATTAAAAACTTAAATGTGAAACTTGAAATCATAAAAATTCTAGAAGAGAACACAGACAGTAACCTCTTTGACATCTGCTATAGCAACTTTTTCTAGACATGTATCTTGAGGTAAGGGAAACAAAAGCAAAAATAAACTATTGTGACTAAATCAAAATAAAAAACTTCTGCACAGTGAAGGGAACAATCAACAAAACTAAATGGTAACCTCCTGAGTGAGAGAAGATATCTGCAAACAACATATCTCTCAAAGGGTTAATATCCAAACTATATAAAGAACTTACAAAACTCAACCCCCCAAAAATAAATAATCCAATTTAAAATTGGGCAGAAGACATGACCAGACATTTATCCAAGGAAGACATCCAGTTGGCCAACAGACACATGAAAAAATGTTCAACATCATTCATCATCAGGGAAATAATGCAAATCAAAACTACAATGAAATATCACCTCACACCTAAATCAAAAACACAGGTGTTGTCAAGGATGTGCAGAAAAAGGAACCCTCTTGCACTGTTGGTGGGAATGCAAACTGTGCAGCCACTGTGTAAAAAAGTATGGAGTTTCCTCAAAAAGTTAAAAATAGATATATCCTATGATCCAACAATTGCACTACTGAGTATTTATCCAAAGAATACAAAAACACTAATTCAACGGTATACACAGACCCTGACCTTTATATCAGCATTGTTTACAATAGTCAAATTATGGAAGCAGTCCAAGTGTCCATCAATTAATAAATGTATAAGGAGGATGTGGGTATATATATATATGTTATATATATATATATTATATATATATATATAATGGAATATTGTTCAGCCACAAACAAGAATGAAAGCTTGTCATTTGCAATTACATGGAAGGAATTAGAGAGTATAACTCTAAGCAGTATAAGTCAGTCAGAGAAAAACAAATATATGATTTGACTCATATGTTGAATTTAAGAAACAAAACAAATGAGCAAAGGGAAAAAAGAGAGAGAGAGAAATTAAGAAACAGACTTTTTTATAAAGATTTTATTTATTTATTTGAGAGAATAAGAGAGATAGAGAACATGAGAGGGAAGAGGGTCAGAGGGAGAAGCAGACTCCCTGCTGAGCAGGGAGCCCGATGTGGGACTCGATCCTGGGACTCCAGGATCATGACCCGAGCCCAAGGCATCTGCTTAACCAATTGAGCCCCCCAGGTGCCCCAAGAAACAGACTTTTAACTATAGAGAACAAACTGATGGTTATCAGGGGGAAGGTGGGTGGCGGGATGGATGAAATAGGTGATAGGGATTAAGGGGTGCACTTGTGATGAGCACCGGGTGATGTATGGAAGTGTCAGATCACTATATTGTATACCCAAAGCTAATATAATACTCTATGTTAACTAATTGGAATTAAAATAAAAACTTAAAAAAAGCAAATATGAAGGAGAAATTAGACATTCCCAGATAACCAAAAACAGGGAGACTCTATATGTCCACAGAAAAACTTGTGTATAAATATTCATAGCAGCATTATTTATAGTAGACAAAATTAGGAAATAACCCAAATATTCATCAGTAGATGAATGGATAAATAAAATTTAGCACATCCATATAACAGAATATTATTTGCAATTAGAAGGTGTGAAATATTGATATATACTATAACATGGATGAAGCTTGGAAACATTATGCCAACTGAAAAAGCTAATCACAAAAGACCACATATGATATCATTTATACAGTGTATCCTTAATAAGTCTATAGAGACAGAAAGTAGATTAGTGTTTGTCATGGGTTGGAATGAGAAGAGTATCAGATCTAAAGAAGCATGCGGCTTCTTTTTGCAGTAATGAAAATATTCTAAAATTGTGATGCTTACACAATTCTGAATATCCTAAATATTAGTTAATTCTATACTTTAAAGGGCAACCTTTATCATATATATATATTATATTTCAATAAAAGTGTTATGAAAAATCCCTCTGTAAAAAAAGGTGAAATAAAGGATTTTCCAGATACTCAAAACCTGAAAGAATTTACCACTTGCAGGACCTGAATTTATAAGTGAATATTAAATCATATCATTCAGGTAGAAAGAAAATTACAACCAATGGAAATCTGGATTTACACAAAAAAAAATGAAGAACATCACCAGTAGTAAATATGTAAGTATAGATTTTTTTAATTCTACAAATATCTTTAAAGATTTAAAGCAAACAAATGAAAAGTATGTGCTCACAAAATATAAAGAAATAAATCATACGACAATAGTGTGAAGTCTGGTAGATATAAGAAAACACTTAAAGGTTCATGCACTACATCTGAAGTACTAACTTACTCTAAGTTGACTAGGCTAAGATAAATTTTTATAAATCCTAAACCAACCACTAAAAATAATACAACAAAAATTAGGTTTATTAAGCCAGTCTTGGGAAACTAAAATGAAATTATAAAAATATCCCCATTTAATAAAAAAATGCATAAAAAGAGGAAAAATAAATGAACAGATGGAGAAAAATATAAAACTAATAGAAAGATGGAAAATATAAATATACCCATTTAAATAATGGCATTAAATTTAAATGGACTAAGTGTCCCATTTAAAAGGGAGAGTGTCAGATTGAATAAAAAAGCAACACCTAACTATACACTCCTTTCAAGCAACCTTTTTTAAATATAAAGATACAGATTGTTAAAAGCAAAAAAAAAAAGGATACACAAATGAATTAAAAGAAAGCAAACGTGACTATATTAATACAAGACTGAGACTACACTAGATAAAGTAACAAAATTGTTATGCAACACAATCCAAGGATATGAGTTGAATGAATGAGAGTCATAAAAAGAAAAAAAGATTATATTTGATGTGTGCATGTAAATAGTCCAATTCTTTTCTTAAATAGCCCAATTATTTTCTTGAATTATTTCTTGAAGTTAAAAGAAATTTCAAAATCTTATTTTAAAGTATTTTTCTTGATAAGAATTATGCCCCAATAGATGAAATAAACGAGTCAAGAACTTACTTTGTCCAAAGCACACAACCTTAATATGTTCTAATTTTATCACACAACTTGTATTGTGGTGATTTTGGTGGTTCTTAGTCTAACGAAGAGAAAACTATAAGGCAGTATAGATCAGAACAAAGGCATGGATGTGAAGTAATCCATACTAGAGTTTGAATTCTGGTTTTAGAAATTACATGCTTGGGGCATCTGGGTGGCTCAGCTGGTTAATCATCTGCCTTCAGCTGAGTTGGTTAATCATCTGCCTTCAGGGTGCTGGGATCAAGCCCCTCATTGGGCTCCCTGCTCAGTGGGAGTGCTTCTTCCTCTCCCTCTCCCTCTGCCTCTGCCCTTGACTCGTGCTCTCTCTCTCTCTCAAACAAATAAATAAAATCTTAAAAAAAAAAGAAAAGAAATTACATGCATAGGCAAATTACTATGACTTTCTGATATTTCCTAGTATTGCTTGAAGGATTATAGAAACTAGATTATTAACAAAACATTTGGGAAATGGTATGAAATGAATAGTAACTAATATTATTATGTCATAAAGCATTGAAAAATTGTGTGGAGGAAATTTTACTGGAATTTAATATCTAAGATAAAATACACACAAAAAGAGAGTTATTAATGTGAATATTCTGTAAATGTATTTTCCTGTCTATATATATGTGTAAATATATATATTCCAAATATTTATTAGTAAATTTCAAAGAGTGCATTAAACATCACATGCATGATTATAATAGAAGGTAATAAATATCTTTTAAAAATAATCTATTGCTGCAGGTTTTTGGCTAAGAAGGCTTGAGACATAATGGAATGTTGGCAATGAACCATAGATTATTTCCCTTCTCACCCATGTTAATATTTTAAAAATATTTTAAATTGTATGACCATAAAAATATTCTAACATTATCTAATTCTAGAACATATACTTAGGCTGTATTTACTATCTCTTTTTTCCAATTATTTTAATTATTATAGATGATATAAAAATTAACTATGGGGACTCCTTTCCTTTTTAGACTTATAGGAATATTTAATATTATTCTTTCAGCATCTCCTAAATTCCAAAGCTGGTGGCACTTTTTGAAGTGGCTAGCAAGATACTATGACAGGAATCCTCTCAATTTCTCATTATTAAGAAAATAATACAACTTAATCTGATTTTCTCCTTTAGGATGAAAACAAACAAAAAAACAGTAATCTCAATTATAAATGTAGTAAATTTGTACAAAATCCCTCTCAATATTGTAGCTTTGTAACTACTGAATAATGTGCTAGGTTAGTTGGACTAAAAAAATTTTAAGTATCTAAAGCTGCGATTGGCGCCTGGGTGGCTCAGTCGGTTAAGCGACTGCCTTCGGCTCAGGTCATGATCCTGGAGTTCCGGGATCGAGTCCCGCATTGGGCTCCCTGCTCAGCAAGGAGCCTGCTTCTCCCTCTGACCCTCCCCCCCATGTACTCTCTCTCTCTCTCTCATTCTCCCTCTTTCAAATAAATAAATCTTTTTTTAAAAAAGTGTCTAAAGCTGCGATAATTTAGTTTCATTATTACTGTGCTTATATTAAAATGTTTACCTAAAACCCAATGGGTAAACTGGACTTTAAAATTAAATCATCTTGTGTTATTTAGCTATAACACTAGTACATCCTAGAAGCTCTGGGATGAAATGAAATTCTTAGATCACTAAGATGTCCCCTTCCATAATTCCATATATAAGGTGTGAATTCCTTCATTTTACCCAAGGTGTTTCTTACTGTAATAATGAACAATAGCATACATACTTTTACTTTCCCATCGATGTTCCTAACTCACTCAGGTGTTTTAAGAACAGAGAAAGAAAAATATTTTCTGGGTAACCTAATTAAAAGGAGCTTATTGTAAATATATGTGGGAATATAAAAATAAAGGAACATTCTCAACAGGCATGTTGAGAATTAGAAAATAATTCATAGTCATTTAGAGGATGTAATAGATTTGTAGCCTATCAGCAGTTCTGGTTATTTAACAGTGAATTTTCTAGTTTTCTATACATTAAGCTAAGATTCTAGACATCCATTCTCATCTTTGTGCCACCCAGTTTCAAGATTCTAGTTCTACCATTTATTAGCTGTGCAAATCTGAAGTTATGTAATCGATCCATACGTCAATTATCATATCAGAAATTATAATAAGAAACAAAAAATATTACTGAATTTGTGATTTTTTTTTTTTTTTTAGTATAGTTGACATACAGCATCACTTTAGTTTCAGGTGTATAGCACAGTGATTTGATAAGTTTATACATATGCTATGTTCATTACAAGTGTTGCTACCATCTGTCCTGATATATCACTATTACGGTATCATTGAATATTCCTTATGCTGTCTGTGCCTTTTCTTCCCATGACTTATTCATTCCATAACTGGAAGCCTGTACCTCCCACCTCCTTTTACCCATTTTGTCCAATCCCCCTCCTACCTCCCCTCTGGCAACCATCAGTGGGCTGGTTTAAAATGTATTAATTATCTATTTTTTGTAACAAATTACCACCAATTTAGCAGATTAAAACAACATACACTTAATACCTTATGGTTTCTGTTGAGTCAGGAGTCAGGACATAGGTCCTCTGTTTAGGATCGCCTAAGGCTGCAATCAAGATTTTGGCTAGGCTACATTCCTTTCAGGAGTTTGATGTCCTCTTCAGTTACATCAGCTAAATTCAGTGCCTTGTGTTTGTGAGACTGAAGTTGTTTTCTTGCTGACTGTCATCCTGGCTTGGCTCTCAGCTCTGGGAGGCCTCCTGCAGTCCAAGCCAGGAAGACCTTTCCTAGGTCCTGTGATAATATGACAACTTCCTTCTTCAAGGTCAGCTGGAAAATCTCTTATTTCTGTCTGCTAAGATGGCATCTTATTTAAGCTAAAGCAATCACAGGAATAATTATCTCATCACTTTTGCCATATTCTATTGGTTAACAACAAGGAACAGATTCTGCCCATCATAAAGGGAAGATTATATAAGCATGTGACTCACTAAGATGTCACCTTGGTTTGTCTAACACCTGAGGATTAAATTAACTAATACAGGCAAAATATTTATTATATATATTTATAATATATAATATTGTTTGGTAAAAGCACATTCTCAGTAATTTCAGCTCTTAGCTACTACTGTTGTTGTTCCTAGTAAAACTTTTTTTTTTTTTGGATAATTCCTTGTTTCCATGTTCAATTTTTTTTTTTCTGACCAAATGAGTAAGGTGTTGTATAACATTTGTGGATTATTAGTTTCAATGAACACAGCATACATAGGCAGAGAGCAGGCAGTTTGACCTTTTAAGCCGACTTACCTTTTCCTTGTTTAACATTTTTTTCTATTCCTTTATTTCTTTAACCCTTTTATTACTGCCATCTATAAACTAATTACCTTTTGATTTGAATCTAACAATAAATCAAATACTGAGAATCACTGTATCTACTATAGCAGGAATTAAATCTCAAAAGGATATTGAACTGTTTTGGAGCATGTAGGAGTTTCTTATTTCATGACCCAATACCTTCCTAAAAATAAATCAGCTCAATTTAATTAGAGAGCTTTGTTAATCACCGACTTCCAAATGAGATAGCCTTTCTACTATAATCCAGGACATTTGCTCATATCCCTCAAAGTGATAAGTCAGCATATCCAGAGCACCTGTTATGGACTGAATGTTATGTTTTCCCATAATTCATATGTTAAGGTACTACCCCTCAATGTGATGATATTTAGAAATGGGGTCACTAGAAGGTAATTAGGGTTAGATGAGGTCATGAAGTGGGGATTAATGCCCTTATAAAAAGAGACACCAGAAAATCTGCCCTTTTTCTCTCACAGTGAGGAAAGGCCATGTGAGCACACAGAGAGAAGGCAGCCACCTGCAAGCAAGAGAGTACTCAGCGGGGACCAAATTCATCAGCACATTGATCTTGGACTTCCCAGCCTCCAGAACTGTGAGAAATAACTTTCTGTTGTTTAACTCACCCAGTCTATGATATTTTTTGTTATGGCAACCTGAGATGACTGAGAGAGTTCCTCCAAACTGTCATAAATATATGTAAGGATCCTCCAAAATCCAGATTCAGTTTAGTTCTTCTCATTTTGAAGTACTCCAAAAACAAAAATAAATTACTAGATAATGCTTTAACCACTCCAACCTAAGTAATTTTTTTTCTTTTGTTATTTAAGCCCTTGAATCTTTAGATGACTATAAGCCAATTCTACTCTGTCTTTTGAGCGACCATCAGTTGTAATTTTTTTTCAAATTTAAAAATTAGTGTATCATCAATATAGTTGAGTATATTTTCTGATACTATCACTGAATCCAAGTCATCTGGCACTGGTTGATTATAATAGATATCCTTGAGGCAAGATTATGAAAAGTTACTGCATGCCTAACCATGTAAAGGCAAAATGAGAGTTGATTTTCTTCTGCAATTCAAATGAAAAAGAAAATACAGTTTGTTTGCTTTTCTTTTTTATTCCAGATCAATGACAGCTCAATATTGTAGAGCAGCCTCCTTAATTTCCTGGACCCATAATTGTGTTTTCACTAAATTATATAATCCTCATCACATAGAAAAGTGGTTCTCAGCCAGGGGTGATTTTGCCCCCAAGGGATATTTGGTAATGTCTGGAGACATCTTTGGTTGTCACCACTGGGGTATGTGTGTGTGTATGAGCGTAGTGCTACTGGTATTTAGTGGTTAGAGGCCCAGGATGTTGCTAAATGCCCTACCGTGCCCGGGATAGCCTCCCACAATAAATAACGACCCAAATCAAAATGTCAATCCTCCCAGGCTTTACAACCCAAATTCATAACTTTTTTGGACAAATCAAAGGTGACTGTTGCCCAAAAACCTCATGTAATAAAATAGACATAAAAGAAACAATGCTAACTAAAACATTGGTTTCTGTAATATCTTCGATTAAAGCATACATCTTTGTCATTGCCATGATTCCTACACTTTTTTATATTTTCCGTAGTAGTTTTAGTACAACAGAATATTTCCCACTTAGTGTGTCTTATGACTCTATTTAAAAACAAAACAAAACAAAACAAAATTACCTTCTCAGACTCATTCTTCCTTGAAATTCAAATTTTTATTTAAATATTATATTAAACAAAAAAAAATCACCTGTTGGAGGAGAGAAAATGACAATGTTCACATGTATGGTGTGACTTACTCCATAAGAAATAGAAATGGACTCTTCCCTTGGAATATTTCATTTCTATAATCTCTCAGATCAGCCACCCTTCCTTTAATGTGATATAATCATGGCTTTTTATATTTTTTGTACCATTGTATCCTTTTTCTATTGCTGCTATAACAAAATACCACAAATTTAGCAGCTTGAAGCAACATAGGTGTTATCTCACAGTGTGTGGAATAGAAGCCCAGCATGGATCTCAATAGGCAAAAATCAAGATGTTGTCAAGGCTTCTTTCCTTTCTAGAAGTTCTGGGGGGAAAATCTGCATCAAATCAAGAAAAAAAAAGATAATCTGGGTTGTTGGTAGAAATCAGTTTCATACAATTGTAGGACTGAGGTTTCTGTTTCCTTGCTTCCTATCAACCAGGAAATGTCTTTAGCTTTGATAGGCTGCCCATATTCCTTGGCACTTGTCCAACCCTTACCATCACCTTCAAAGAAAGCACACCTGGGTAGAGTTCGTCTTATGCTTTGAATCTCTCTAACCTCACTTTCTGCCTCATCTCTCCTCTCCTTTCCTCCTCTGCTTTTAAGGACTCTCACATGATTACATGAGGGCTACTTAGGTAATCTAAGACAGTCTCCCTGTTTTAAGATTGGCTGATTAGTAACCTTAATACAACTGCAAAATTCCCTTCATGTCAGAACCTAAATGAGGGTTTGATTGCAAAATCAGAAATGGGAATCTTGGGAAATATCTTTAGAACTCTGTATACCACAGCATTATCATTTGGATATTAAATATATTGTTTTCCCCCAAAGAACCATTTCATATAATGCTTTAGATTCCCAATTAGGGGCGTTGTAAGAATATTCCATCTTTCCCATAGGACAAAGGGAACCCCAGAGTCTTAATCTTCCCTTAATGCTAACAGAATGCATTCATTTTGAACCTACCAGTTTAAAAAAGGAAGAGGTTATTTCAATTCTCTTCTCAAAAGAGTTTTCTCACTCTTGTTTTCTTCCTCTGGATATCACTTAGGGTTTTCTTTAATTCTTGTAATTCAAGATACTATCTTGAAAAGTTACTTGAGTAGGGCTACTGGGATTTCTGTGTTTTTATCTCTGTGTACCTTTGCTCAGGTTTTACTTATATTTGTTTGTGAGGTCCTAGAACATTAATTGTCCACGGCAATCTCTACAAATATACAAATGAAATATTAAATGAGCCTGTTGAAATTTCATGCCTTTTATATCTGAATTATATTTAGTAGACATTCATTTTTTTAAATCTGTCCAGAAGTCATTCTTCCTTCCAAAGTTCTAATAAGATGACTTTCACTCCCTTGCTGTCAGAAAATATTTCCTGGGTGCCGATGTGGCTCAGTCAGTTAGTTAAGTGGCTGCCTTCGGCTCAGGTCATGATCCCAGGGTCCTGGGATCAAGCCCCACGTCGGGCTTCCTTCTCCTCAGAGAGCCTGCTTCTCCCTCTCCCTCTGCCTGCTGCTCTGCTTACTTGTGCTCTCTCTCTATCTCCAATAAATGAATAAATAAAAAATCTTTAAAAAAATAAAAAATATTCCTTTACCTATTACAGTCATAAATTTAGTAGGTAGTCACCAATTATAGTACCTCATCACCTTCCTCACAGGTGACTTTTTTAGAGTTTAACCATTGTGTAAGACATTTTTTATCAACATATCCAACAATTTTCAATTCTCTTCTATGTTACCTGCTTCCATCTTACGAGTTGAAAAAGTTACATAACTCTTTTTAAATATGAAACGCCTATGAAGGTTAAAATGTATAGGTCAGTTTTTTACTTATCATGTAAAATTTTGGTATATTATTATATCAGAGCCAATTAGGATAGATACAGCACATGGATGAAGTATTTGAATTTGGTGGTTACAGGAGTTCCTGAGTAGATGTGGCCAGTAACTGGGAAGTGCCAAAATTTTCAAAATGATACTGAAATGAGTAATTTGGTTTAGTTAGAGGCAAAAAGATATTAAGCTTTCTCTACTTTAAAATTTTATTTTGGGGCATTCATTCATTTAATTTACTCTGTCAACTGATATTAATTAAGCATCTGCTTTGTGCAAAGTACTGCTTTAAGAACTGGGGATACATGCTAAGTAGGACACACATCCAACATTTATCAAGTGCTTTAGCTACCAGGCTCTTCTAAAGGTTTATGATATGTCAATAAAATCAGCCTGCATACAATTCTATGACCTCAGTAAAATTTTTGTCCCCATTTTGCAGATTAGGAAGTTAATAAAGAGTCTAGTTATTTGCATCAGGTAACAGCTCTATAAGAAAAGGAACAAGGATTAATGCTCAAGAAATCTGACTATAGAAAATAATATGAACATGAAAATGAATACAAAGACCATATTAAAGAACTTTTTCCTTAAGCAAATTGTATATTATGAAAATGTGTTTTTCTCTAGGTTCTGAAACCCATATTCCAATTTATTCCTTTGCTATAGCCATACTTCTATTAAAACACTCATCAGTGACATTCAATTATTGTTTTTCTTTTTCCAAATCTTCATACTAAAATCTTTGAGAGCCATAAAAAAATCTCCCCATTATAGTGCAATATAATGTAAGAGAATGGAAAAGATTCTTTATTTGGCAGATAGAAATATTATAAAGAAAGAACAATTTGAGAATCTTTTTTTTAAAGATTTTATTTATTTGAGAAAGAGAGAATAAGAGATAGAGAGCACGAGAGGGAAGAGGGTCAGAGAAAGAAGCAGACTCCCTGCTGAGCAGGGAGCACGATGTGGGACCCCATCCCGGGACTCCAGGATCATGACCTGAGCCAAAGACAGTCGCTTAACCAACTGAGCCACCCAGGCGCCCCAATAATTTGAGAATCTTAATGATCACTTTGGCCCTTTTTGTCTCAAACTGAGTTCCAGTTCCCTCATCCTTTGGTCTACTCTGCTCTCTATTGCACAATGTAATCAACCAAAATTATTTCGCTTTACTTAGTATACAATAATATTTTGGTTTCTTATAAAAATTTATCTGATAATAAAGGATATATTTTGAAATAATTAAAGTAGACTTAGATTGTTGTTTTTATGGATTAATTTACACAGCACATCAAGCAATGTATTCTTTAATACTATTTCATCACAAGACTCTCAGAATTATCTAAAGCAGATGAACTTGAAAATAGCTATTAACAAACAAACAAAAAGCAGAATCAGACCTATAATTGTGGAGAATAAACCGATGGTTGTCAGAAGGGAGAGGAATGGGGGATGGGCAAAATACAGGAAGGACAGTGGGAGATAAGGAATGAATAAATCATGGTAATTGAAGGGACAGTATAGGGAATACAGTCAATGATATTGCAACAGCCTTGTACGGTGACAGGATGGTAGCTACACTTTTGGTAAGCATAGTACAATCTACGGAAAAGTTGAATCACTATGTTGTATACCTGAAACTAATGCAACATTGTGTGTCAACTATCCCCAAATAAAAAAATTAAAAAGAAAAAAAAATCTATCAGTATGAGAACTTTGTAAAAGTATTTTCTATTTTTGTTTCTGGGTCATTGTTGATGGACAGAAAAGCAAATGTTTTCTGTGGATTACCAAGACAATTCAGGTGAAACAGAAAGAGAAAACACAAAGCAAACCTATCAATGACTTAGGAAAATACAAATAGAGGCAGCCAGAATCATACCAATAATATATTTATTTGATTTGATGAAATAAAGGGTTAAAAAAGGATCTAAGTTTTTGAACCTCAAAACTGATCCATTGCTAATCACTTAGTGCAATGAACTGAATATCTATGTCTTCCCCAAAGTTTATGTTGAAATCCTAACCCCCAAAGTGATGGTATTAGGAAGTATGGCCTTTGGAAGGTGATTAGTTCTTGAGGATGGAGCCCTTATAAATGAGATTAGTGCACTTATTAAAAAGGACCCCACAGGAGCACCTGGGTGGCATGGTGGGTTAAGCATCTGACTCTTGGTTTCCACTTAGGTCGTGACCTCAGGGTTGTGATCTCAGGGTTGTGATCTCAGGGTCATGAGATCAAGCCCCATGTTCACCATGGAGTCTGCTTGGGATTCTGTCTCCCTCTCCTTGTGCTTCTCCTTCCTATGCACAAGCTCTCTCTCAAATAAATAAATCTTAAAAAAAAAGGGGGGGACTCTACAGAGCTCTCTTACTCTCCTCCTACTGTGTAAAGATACAGGAAAAGAAGGGCATCTATAAACCAGGAAGTGGTCTCTCAAAAGACACCAAGTCTACCAGCACTTTGATCTTTGAAGTCCCAGCCTCCAGAACTGTGAGAAATAAATGTTTGTCATTTAAGCTACCCAGTCTATGGTATTTTTTAACTGAATACCAAAATGACTAAGACACCCAGAATTATTTTATTATCATTTGGCATAAGATTTGCTCATAATGTATGTTTGTACATTATATGCTCATATAAAAGTTCCCAATATGTCAGGGGGAAATTTCTAAATAACATTGCATAATAGAAATTGAATAGCTGTTAATATGTATCAATGTTTAATTTTAGTTTTGACTGGAATCAATAACTTAAAATTTACCAACACTAAAATATAAAATTTAGTAACATCAAGACTATAAAGATTCTTTAATCCCTTTCTCCTCTAACTGGCCTCTGGTGCTGGCTAGTGGATCAACTAATGATAGGCTCTGTTAGATATATGATTTCTGACATTCATTTCATTCAATTTAATATGCAATTATAATTCTTTTTTTCAAATATATGTCATTTATGGTTCACCCATTTTTGTTTATTCCTGATCAATTTTGTCTCATTTTTAATTATTCAAAAGATAGCTTTACTTACCATATGCAAGTATTTTATATTCCCATAGGACTGGTTTGAATATTCATCATTAATTCTCAAGTTAAACACATGAAGAGTATAACTAACTATGTAAATAATCACTGGAGTTATTTTGATTGGATAAAGATTAAATAGAAATATGTCAAACACTTTAAAGTAGAAGTTCTAAAATAAATGGAGAGTTATTTCAGACTACCTATAACACTAAGTTTCAAGAATTCTGAGGTGAAGCACTGATCTCTGATAGGAATGTATGAGGAGAGAGGGTGGCAGCACTGATTTTGATTGCTTTCCTGTAGCTGACTGAAGAAACTGAATGAAGTATTGCAAAAACTCTATAAGCAACCATGCTTAGCTGGGAATAGGATTGCTATGATAAAGTCAGAAAGATAGGCATGTAATCAGGAAATCAGCAAAGAATGTCTGGTGAAAGCAAAAGGAAACATATAACCCCCACAAAAAAGGGAAAATAATTTGTAATTCAAAGATATCCCTGCTTGCTGAGGGAAGGTAACATTTAAATAAGGAGAAATGATTAGGTTAAATAATATATGAGTAAAGAAACTTGCCAGTGGCTCTAAATATGGTCATATTTGTTTGGAATATTTTGCATATTTTAATTAAAAACAATTTTGATAAAATAATATGTATTCGGTCAGTAAAAGATTCCATCAACAAGAACTTGTTTGGGTCATGAAGAACATACTTTATAAACTACTTAAGAATACAAGAATAAAATGGGAACAACAAAAAAAGAAAGTGTTTAGTTCTGTCATTATTAAGACGACAAAAGAGGAAAAATCAATATGGAGATAAGGAGAAATTCTGCTATAAACGAAGTGCTATGAGATTATATAGATAAGAATTTGAGACATGGATGAAAAAGGAATTTGTTCAACATAAAGCTGAAGAACATCTTGGGCATTTGTCTCTCATGTCATTTCCCTTGTTGGTATGCTCACGACCATTACAACTGACCAAGTGTACATGAATATATACTGCCTTTTCAATTTTGCCTGCTGACAACACCACATGGAAAGAAACTCTAAAAGGACAGGGTCAGAGAATTGTGAAAAAGAATACCGAATTCATCAATAGTGAAATGCCTTGGGCTGGAGTATATGATAAAATACTATTCTGTGTATTGATGGAATTAAGGGCTGCTAGCTCTAACATTTGCCCAAAGACAAACAGGATTTTCAAATTAAGTTGAAATTAATAGTGTTGTATTAGGATACTTGTAAAGGGGTCAGGAGACCTAATTATACCAGTTACTACAAATTTGGCATCAGGGACTTCATTCAACCTCATTAGACATTCAACTTTATGGTTTTGTCTTTCTTTCCCTTTCTATCTTAGATTACATTGCTCATCACATCATTGCTCTCTTGGCAACACTTTGGCAGTCTTCAAAAAGTTAAACGTAGACTTACCCTATATAGACCCAGAAATTCTAGGTGTATACCCAAGAGAATTGAAAACATATGTAAACACAAAACTTGTACAGAAATGTTCATAGCCTTATTATTCATAACTGCCCAAAGTAGAAAGAACAATGCCCACTAATTGATGAATGGATAAACAAAATGTAGTATACCCATTAAAAGGAATAATATTGAACCACAATAAGAATGGCATAATAAGCCATACCACAACATGGATGAATTTTGAATTTATTATGCTAAATGGAAGAAGTCAGACACAAAAGGTGAATTATTGTATGATTCTATTTTTAGGAAATGTCCAGATTAGACAAATCCATGACACAGGAAATAATTTAGTGATCTAAGGGGTTGCCAGAGAGGAGAAAATGAGGAATGACTGCTAATGGGTACTTGTTTTGTTTTGGTTTTGGTTTTGGTTTTGGTTGATGGATATATTCTGGAATTACAACTTTGTGAATATACTAAAAGCCACTGAATTATATACTTTTATAGGTAAATTTTTGTTATGTGAAGTTTATCTCAATAAAAATAATAATTAAATAAATTATATGTGGATTTTTAAAGTTAGCTGTAAATGATAATTAAGATTTTAGATTCTTTTAAAAAGTCATGTTTATGTACTTGGATTAGAGAAGATAAGGAAAACAACAAGCACTTTGACTGCATTAGAGGTAAGATGTCTGCTTATCAAAAGAAACCATGTATGAATGGAAAATAAACCCCCAAATGGAAGAAGATATTCACAACTGACAAAGGGTTCATATTAACAATACAATAGAGTTTTCACAAATCAATAATAATAAATAACCTTATTGAAATTGGAATACAGACATAAACAGGAATTCAAAAAAGAATATACAAATGGTCAATAAATATATTTTAAATGTTCAATCTCATTAGAAAATGCTCATTATTTATTAGGAAATTAAAATGAAAACTAAAATTATGTACTGTTGCATAAAGGTCAAAATGAATAAAATTTTCAGAAATGGCAATATCAAATGTTGGCAATAATATAAATTAGCATATCTTCTGTGTTGCTGGTGGAAATTCAAATCGATAATACTGTTTTGGAAAACTCTTGGGCCTTAGCTACTAGAGATGCACATATGTATATGCTGTGACTCCGCAGTTCTACTCCTAAGTATCAGTCAACAAAACACATAGGAAGCCTGTGTGTACCAAAAAACATTACAAGAATGTTCATAGTATTGTTCTTTCAACCCAAAGTTCATCAAGAGTAAAATGGATTATATTTTTAATATCATTGAAAATTAATGAATGACATACAAAATATGATATTTAACCTCCCCTATGTCATGTCTATGAATGCAACCACATATGAAATTATCAATTTAATTAAAAATACATGCAAAATCTAATCTACACTACCAAAAGTCATGATCATGATTTAAGAAGGGAGCATGGATTCACTGGAAGAGGGAATAGATAGGAATTTCTCACATGCTACTAATGTTCTATATTCTGAATTGGGTGGTGGTTATTCAATCACTGAGTAATCAATTATAATTTCTGCATTCTTCTGGGTGTTGTACCTCATAATTTTTTTTAAAAATTCAAGTTACCAAATAATATTAAACATATGATCCTATATGTACTTCTGAACAAAACCATACCCATAAATGTATATATACATGATATTAATATATCACATATTTGTAGTTTATAAATGTATTACATATATATGATATAGAAAATATAGATGTTTGATGTTTATAAATACAAAGGAAATCTCTAATTGGATGAAACAATATTTACCAGTGCTTACCTCTGAGTATTAGCCTAGGATGATGGATATAAACAGGGACTCACTATTTACTCCTGAAATATTAAAATTTTATTTCATTGAGGTCACTCATGTGTCATTTATATAATGTTTAAATGCAAAATTATAAGCAACATTAAATACATTTTTTTCTCATTAATGTTTTCAGAGTTATCAGTTTTTTAAATCACTTCAATGTAGCATAGGACCATTATTGAGGAAATGCTCTGTGGTAAAAATCAGTCACCTGTGTCAAGGCATTTTTCAGACAGCAAACAATATTCAGCAAGCAATACAGTGAAATCTTGGTAATAATTTCTATTCCTATCCTCTATACCTTCTTAAATCTGCAAACTTTAAAATCTCAGCAAGTTTTTCAGGTATTCAGGGCTGTGGAATTGCATGGTAGCATTTCTCTCATAAATCTGTTTTAAAATTTTACAATTCAATATTTTATGATCCTGCACCAAATCTATATGGCAGACACTTTCTACATTTCATTCTTCTTGACAGCAGTGGCCTTTTACACTTATTTTCCAAAAGAAAAATCTAACCACATCAGGAAGTTCAAAACAACCTTGTCCTGTGACTCTAGTAACTTTTCTCTACTCAAAATAGGTAATGCCTATACTTAACATTCTCTTGGGTATTATTCTGCAATTATCAGAATTTTCCAAAATAAAAGGATTTCTGTTTTTCAATCTATATATTTAGTGATGTCCCAATTATTTTTATTTAAAACTACATAAATAACAACATTTTTTTCGTGTCTCATGAGTTTAGTTTAGAAGCACATTGAAGAGAAAAAGTATATATATATTTCTGTTGATTGAGTACAGCACTATTTCTAAGTTTTCTGTGCAAAATAATTGGGATGATAGACAAATTCTATCAAGGCTGTTAAGATCAATCAATGTGATACATCACATTAATAAATGAAAGGATAAAAACCATATGATGATTTTACTAGAGGCAGAAAAAGCATTTGACAAAGTACAACATCCATTCATGATAAAAACTCTTAATAAAGTAGGTTTAGAGGAAACATACCTCAACATAATAAAGGCCATATATGAAAAACCCACAGCTAATATCATCCTCAATGGGGAAAAACTAAGAGGTTTTCCTTTATGGTCAGGAACAAGATAGGGATGTCCACTCTCACTGTTTTTATTCAAAATAGTACTGGAAGTACTAGCCACCAGACAACAAAAAGAAATAAAAGGCATCCAAATTGGCAAGGAAGAAATCAAACTTTCACTATTTGCAGATGACATGATACTATATATAGAAAATCCAAAAGACTCCACCAAAAAACTGCTAGAATTGATAAAGGATTTCAGTAAAGTTGCAGGATACAAAATCAACATACAGAAATCTGTTGCGTATCTATACATCAATAATGAAGCAGCAGAAAGAGAAATTAAGGAACCAATCCCATTTAGAATTGCACACAATAAAAGATACCTAGGAATAAACGTGACCAAAGAGGTAAAAGACCTATACTCTGAAAACTATAAAACATTAATGAAAGAAATTGAAGATGACACAAAGAAATGGAGACATTTCATGCACATAGATTGGAAGAACAAATATTGTAAAATGTCTAGACTAACCAAAGTAATCTACAGATTTAATTCAATCCCTATCAAAATACCAACAGCATTTTTCACAGAGCTGGGAAAAAAAAATCCTAAAATTTGTATGGAACCACAAAAGACCTGAAATAGCCAAAGCAACCTTGGATAAGGAAAACAAAACTGGAGGCACAATTCCAGAACTCAAGTTATATTACAAAGCTGTAGTAATCAAAACAGGAACAATCAACAAAACTAAAAGGCAACCTACAGAATGGGAGAAGATATTTGTAAATGACATATTTGATAAGGGACTAATATCCAGAATCTATAACAAACTCATCAAAATCAACACCCAAAAAATAAATTATACAGTTAAGAAATGGGCAGAAGACATGAACAGATGTTTCTGCAAAGAAGACATACAAATGACACATGAAAAAATGCTCATCACTCATCATCAGGGAAATAAAAATTCAAAACCACAATGAGATACCACCTCACACCTGTCAGAATGGCTAAAATTAAAAACAGGAAATAAATGTTGGCAAGGATGTGTAGAAAAAGGAATGCTCTTGCATTGTTTGTGGGAATTCAAATTGGTACAGCCACTGTGGAAAATAGTATGGAGGTTCTTCAAAAAGTTAAAAATAGAACTACCCAGGATCCAGAAATCTCACTAGTAGGTATTTACCCAAAGAATACAAAAATAGTAATTCAAAGGGATACATGCACCCCAATGTTTACAGAAGCTTATGTACAATAGCCAAATTATGTAAACAGCCCAAGTGTCCATGGACTGATGAATGGATAAAGATGTGGTGTGTGTATACACACACACACACACACACACACACACACACACACACCATGGAATATTACTGTGCCATAAAAAAGAATGAAATCTTGCCATTTGCAATGACATGGATAGAGCTAAAGAGTATACTGCTAAGCAAAATAAGTCAGTCAGAGAAAGACAAATACTATATGATTTCACTCATATGTGGAATTTAAGAAACAAAACAAATGAGCAGAAAGAGAGAGAGAGGGAGGCAAACCAAGAAACAGTTTCTTTATACAGAGAAAAAACTGTTACCAGAAGGGAGTTGGGTGGGAGGTGGTTAAATAGATGATGGAGATTAAGGAATGCACTTGTTGTGATGAGCACCAGGTGATGTATGGGAGTGTTGAATCACTATATTCTATACCTGAAACTAATATTTATATATCATATATATATAAAATATTTATATATTATATATTTATATTATATATTTATGATATATAAATATATATAAATAAAAATAAATATAAAATATTTATACAAATATAAACAAAAATAAATAGTATATATTAATATTAATAACACTGTGTTAACTAACTAGAATTGAAATTTTAAAAAAATGTTGCTAATTAAGAAAGAAAGTGAGAGGGCGCCTGGGTGGCTCAGTTGGTTAAGCGACTGCCTTCGGCTCAGGTCATGATCCTGGAGTCCTGGGATCGAGTCCCGCATCGGGCTCCCTGCTCAGCAGGGAGTCTGCTTCTCCCTCTGACCCTCTTCCCTCTTGTGCTCTCTATCTCTCATTCTCTCTCTCTCAAATAAATAAATAAAATCTTTAAAAAAAAAAAAGAAAGAAAGTGAGAATGGGCAACAGTCAACCAAAATGTATTTTCCAAGTAGCCATATAAAGAAAAATGGTAAATAGCTATGGTTAGACACCAGGATAACTTGGTTTTCATCTGAGTAAATCATTATTTTGGTCTTCTTGTATATTGGCTGACATAAAAAATTACCTAATTTATTCAATAAAAACTCACTGGCATGCACTGTATTATGGGAAGAAGGTGGGTAATATTTGATGTCTGCTTAATACTATGAGAACATGGCGATGAAAGCTACTTTCTAGATCTCAAAAATCCAGAAACAACCATTATAATTCAATCTATTGAGTCAATCATTCAAGGTAGTATAAATGGATTCCAACTACTCTTGAGAAAATGAAATATAAGATGCCAACAAAAGCATCTCATTTCTATTTAATTTCATGAGTCTAGCAAGTGATACATTTTATGCAGCGCTGGCCACCTTACATTCTATTTTCCTCTCTGCAAATATTCTTTGTTTTCACTTCTGATGTTTGCCTAAAACCCACTATGGTGGATGGCAAAAATGGTTACAGATTTCTTCCACCCCTGTATGTACACTCTTCAGAGTATGATTTTGTAACTCCTGCAATCAAGAGGTGAAGTTTGTATTTATATGCCAAAAATTTGGACTTGACCATATGAACTCATTTGACCAGTGGGGTGTAGCTAAGGTGACACAAGCTAAGATTTTCAAAGCAATTGTTCATTGAGGCTTGCCCTCTCTTTCTGTTGATAACCTTGGACCTATGCTGCAATGAAAGATGAGAGACCTGTGGAAAAACTGCTGACTCAAGCATCCCAACCATTCCAGGTGCTGCCATTCCCCTGCTGACATACCAGCTGATTGCAAGCCCTATGCATAAGCCCAGGTGAGAACAGAGAACTGTCTGGCCACCCAAAGAATCATGAGAAATAACAAATTATTCTCATTTTAAGTGACTAAATTTTGAGGCAATTTTGTACAGCAAAAACTATCTGATACAAATACTTTGATAATTCCATGTATCATCAATTAGGATTTATTTAAAAAGTTAAAATTAACTCAAACTTAAATCAAATGCTTTTAAGGAACCAGGGAACTTTTTGCTTCACAAAATTCAAAAATCCAGAGACAACCAGGTTTTTATGTAAATTAATCAAGGTTTCAAGTGATATTGGTTAATAAAACCTGATTTTCCTCTTAATTTTACACCATTTCATACACATTCAACTTTCAATTAAGTCTATGCCTACCTTTAAAAGATTGTGTTTTCTAGAATCCTAGAAAATTTTGGCACCTGGATGGCTCAGTGGGTTAAGTGTCCAATTTTTGATTTTGGCTCAGGTCATGATCTCAGGGTGGTGAGATTGAGCCCTGCTTGGGCTCCATGCTGGGCGTGGAGTCTGCCTAAGATTCTCTCTCTCCCTCTCCCTCTGCCTTTTCCCCTCTCCCTGCTTGCACTTTGTCTTTCTCTATCTCTAAAAACAAAACAAAATGAAACAACAAAATAGAATTCCTAGAAAATTCTACTTGGGTTTAATTACAATATGGGATACACTGATTTTCTTCAGTCTAGGTCACATGTTACAACCTTGAGCTGAGTTACTACCTCCACCTGATATGTACAGTTACACAGAATGATAAAAGATATTTTACTGAATGAAGGGCAAATAAATTCTAGGTTGGAAGAATACTAGATATTTGCTAAATGAAAAATTAGCTGACCCTCTAATGAAATTTTATCAGCAAAATCTATTCTGTCTGATATTAATAGTTAATGTGAATGAGGTCTTGAGAATGTAAGGTAATTGCCAATTGTTTTCTGCAATATTGTATATATTGTGATGTAGATGTACTGTGTGAATACTCTGTATCCTTAATATTTTTACCTTCTTTAACTCCCTATTATCTGGAGAAATTTATTTAAATTTTTTACTGTAAGTATGGGTTTGTCAATTTCTCCTTTTTTTCTATCCGTTTTTATTTCTTTAAAATAAGTTAGCTGTGCATTAGAGAGGATAATGTCTAAATCTTTCAGATAAAATGTCTATCTATATATATGACTTTTGTTCTAAAAATTTATTTTGTCCAAATCTATTTTGTCCAAAATTATCTTTTTCTCCAATAGAAAGAAAATATATAATTTTCAATAAGAGAGGAATGCATGGGTAGCTAGAAGGAAGGGAAATTGCATGTTTAGCTAGATCACCAGGACCTGTGAGAGAGTACTGCCACTGAAAGACATTAATTATTTGAGATATATTGAGTACTCATTACTAGGCACTTTTATGTGAGCTGGGGATACAGAACCAAACACACATATACTTGCCGATATTTAGTGTTTTAATTCAATCATGAGTTATATTGTGCGGTTCATTAATTTTGGCAATTTTAATATCCCTACTCAAAAGTTTAAATTGTAAATGCTACCAATTTGTTATGTTTTAAAATTGTCCTCCACTAGGGCGCCTGGGTGGCTCAGATTGTTAAGCTTCTGCCTTCGGCTCAGGTCATGATCCCGGGATCCTGGGATCGAGTCCCGCATTGGGCTCCCTGCTCCTTGGGGAGCCTGCTTTTTCCTCTGTCTCTGCCTCTCTTTCTCTCTGTCCCTCATGAATAAATGAATAAAATCTTTAAAAAATAAATAAATAAAATAAAATTGTTCTCCACTATAACTTTTTTTTTCCTATGCATACTTCTGAAATTTGTAGTCCTTGATTTCACTGTGTGATTTTTAAAAAATCTATTTTAATTTTATCTGGGGCCTTCCTATGGTAGGTCCTGCTACACTTAACTAGGAAATTAACATATGCAATTTTTTCAATGGTTGTAAAAATAACAACAATCAATATCTATGAGGAGGCCTTTTCAAGATAACTGTGTGCCCCTCACATACCTAATATTTATAACTCAACATCTTCTGAGAGCCAACACTAATGTTACTTCTTCCAGAAAACTTCAGTACTTCAGACTGCTTTAAGGGTACTTCTGAGTTTATAATTTTTAAATATTTTTATTTGTTTATTTAAGAGAGAGTGAGCAAGAGAGAGAGAGAGAGAGAGAGCAGGGGGGAGGGGCAAAGGGAGAGGAAGAGACCCAGTCCCCGCTGAGCAGGGAGCCCCACAGGGGGCTCAATCAATCCCAGGACCCTGAGATTCTGACCTGAGCCGAAGACAGATGCATAAACAACTTAGCGATCCAGGTGCCCCTGTCTATAATTTTTTTTAAAAAATACCTTTATGTTACAGTTTTATACTCTATTGAAATGATCTAAATATGAAATGATCTAAATATGATTCTGTTCACTCAATTGGCTCTAAGCTCCTTGATGGGAGAAGTAAAATATCATTGAACATTTCATTTCTTGTTATTACCAGAAGATCTTTAATGTACAGGGCGTTTATAAGATATATTGAACTCAATCAGTTTACTTAGATATTAGATAATGATTTCTGACTCATGTACTCTAGGATTGAAACAATTTAAAATCTCAATGAATGTGTGAGGGTGGGTGTGTGTGTATAACATTTTCATTAGAAGACAGCAAAACATATAGATGTTAGTGTAAGCCCACCTAACAAAATGTACTTTCTATATAAAATAAGATTGGATATCTTTAAGCTTATCCTTTACCAAGAATCAGATCAAAGGATGAATTAACATGTAAGACCTGATCTCATTTAAATCTTCAAGCCATTATTTTATAGATTCTTTCAAAACATTGAATAAAGGTCCTATAATCTAGCAAGGTAATATTACACATGTAGGGTATTGATAATTTACACACATAAAAACTTTTGCCTAGTATATTTTGGATCATATATTTTAAATCCCTATTTTTTAAAAATTGGAATATTTAAAATATTTTAAAAATATTAACAATGCTATAAGAATTTCAAAGTCAGTAGGATAACCCTTGCCAGACTTTCCCTACTGCAATGCACCATCAGTCTGGAAAATTGAAAAAAGTCAAGGTTTGCTAAATAACTGCTGCAGACTACAATTCTTAATTAAGTCATGCTTTTGGAGTTATAAACTTTAATATACTTTTGCATGGCATTCTATATTTTACAATTGCTGCTCACCTCAGAATATATTTCTCTGACGATATTGGGTCTATTTGGTCACTAATAAATGGTTTTGTGTTTAGAAAAAGAAAAAAAAATTCTAAGTAAAATTTCCATTTATTCCACAACAAGGAATTACGTCAGACAGTAAGTTAATACTCATACTAAGCTTATAGTTCTACCAGGTATATCCTTTCTGGGTGTCCAAATATAATTGCGCTTCTGCTTCGGTAGAATTCTATGCTATAGACTCTGCTATGAACTTAAAAATCAACCTCTTTATTACAAAAGGAGCTTTACTGATAAAGCAAAAATACTGTAATGTATCCCTTTCCACAACACAATAAATGTGTCTTCAGCGCTCTATCAAGTGTACAGAAATGCAGCAGTGACACATTTAAATACAAACCGCAGCAGAAAAAGTACCACTAGAATTTCTAAGGGACTGAAATTATGTGGCTCAGATTTAAACTGTTGTTTTACTGTGAATTATGATCCCCTTCCCCTCTAGTGGATCCAGACACTGAAAATGATGTCTATATTATTATACATTTTCCAAGATTCTTCTGGAGACTGAACTGAAGAAGAAAAATCTTCAGTCTTCAGTCCCAGCAAAGCCCTCATTGACTTAAGAGAAATTTATCAATGTAAAGGGACTGGTTTATTACCACTTTAAAACCCTCATGCATCACAAAAGGATTTGCTAAATACTTTCATCGGACTGCCTGTGCTGCCAAGGGGCTTCCGAAAAGGCACTGAACCTTTTGGTGATTGAAATGTACAGTCCTGCTGCAATGAATTAACATAATTGGAATCAGGACCAGATGTTTTTATAGGAGCTGATTACGTGCAGTTCCAATAGTATCATTACTTTAGCCTATCTTATCCTTGAGGGCATACGAAGACTTGGAAATGGGCTTTAAATATGATGGCTACTCTGCAGGTGAGCAACTCTTTGGTGAGAGGTACATTAGCTGTAATTTATAAAGTGTAGTTGGTGGCATTTAACATTCTAATTATATGTAATATTAAAATGTGTTAAGAGGTAATATATTGTGTGTGCTCTCTACCTTAGAAAAAAGTTCTGACCTATCTATATTACTATGATCTATTAGGGAAGTACAAGATTCTTCATGGTATATTAACCAAATGGAATGCTAGAGTAATGGAGACCAGAACCCATGTAACTGTAGACCTATTTATCTTAAAAAAAAAAGATCATCAGTAGACCCACTTTTAACAAAGAGCAGGTAGCTATATATTTGGCAAGTCAAGTGAAAAGATCCAACCATTTAAGTTTCATGTATAGTATAATAGTTTTGTCAGTAATGTCCTTGTGGAATTGTTTCATTTCAAAAATCCATATAATACCTTACTCGATTACAATTTAGAATATGTTTTTTAAATTGACAATCTAAAATTCATCTCAAGAATGGGGTTGGTTATTACTTATAAGCAGATACAATAACTATGAAAAGAAAAAAATCTTGATATTCCTTAATGATTTCTTTCCCTCCACACAGAATGCATAATAGTATAAAAATCAGTACCACAAATATATCTCTCCAGCCCAGCAACCAGCAACTTCATTTTTTAATGATCCTACTTTTTTCAGATGGTAAATAATTTATAAATAAATGAAATCCTAGATTAACATTACAGTCAATAAGTGAATGAATGTTTAATTATAGAACAGGTTATCATAAGAGCTGAATGATCTAGATTCATAGAAGAACTATATGAATTACAGAAAATATGTCAAGGCTATTTGTTTTTGTCAAAAATAGATATAGCAAATCAAGTAAAACTAAAATAAATTATCTGAGTCTGTGACTTAATGACTAGGTGAAAATGGCTAAAGATGAATTTATCAAAGAGGTCAAGGTGGCCTGTTTCAAGACACACATGACTGCTATGGAAATATTTTTAAATAATTGAAACTGCTAAGTAAATACTTTTCTTGGAAATTATTTGCAGTGCTCACCTTTATAGTGACAACTCCCTCTAGACACTCTTTTTCAAACTTTAGTTGATCATAATTAATATAATGTCAATCCATATAGGAGAAACACAAACTTAATTCTTATTTTAAATAATTATTCTTGATAGAAATAATTAAATCTACATGTGTACTCCTTTCCTCATGGACACTTTATGCTTTAGAACACAGAAGCCTTACCTAAAATATAATGCCCTCTTGCCTATATGAATTCTTTTTTAAGTTTGTTGCTAGAGATCCCAGTCGTTGTCTCCCCAGATAACATACCCACACCCAACCTCCCTTCAGATAAGGGAGAGGCTTGGGGAACCTGAGAATGAACACCTGATCCACAATGGGCAATTCATTAGTTTTTCTTCTTGGAATATGGAATGTTGATAGAAGAGTGAATTAGTTAGATGTCAGGTTAGTACCAAGAGTGTTCATATTATTGGCACTATTGTTTGTGCCAATGATGGCTAAAGCAATGAATGGTCAAGCAAAAATTATGGAAAACAAAAATGAAACACCCTGCCTCAGAAGCCAGGCCTTCAGAGAGGAAAACTGAACAAATGTATATAGAGAGAAGATATGAAAAGATTCACAGCCACACAAAGAAATGGAGAAACTGTAAACTTACACTTATATCATGGCCACATTGTATTTTTTGCAATTAATCCCTTCATATTTTCGTATTTCAATACATTCCTATTTTACTTAAATTCATTTGAATGGGTATCTATTATTTTATAATAAAACTCTCCATGATTATAATCCTGTATTAAGATAATCATACCTAAGTTTATTTCATTTTTGAGCACTCCCAACTAATTACTCTATTCTAGAGAGATAAAGGTATATGAACTTTGACATTTTAAATGAATAGCTCATTGATATTTTGCTTGTGGAGCATACAGGTATACAGGTGTACAGGTATAGTAGAATTATTTTAGAGACAAAGAATATTATAATGCTTAACTTTGTCTTTTGCAATATAATCATATTCATCTGTAATGCTGAGTTTTCAGTGTATGCAGCTTAAGTAATACAGAAGATTATTTCTCTTTCACACAATTTTCCAGGTAGGCAAGTTATCAAGGGCAGCTCTATTCATATCTTTATCCAGGGACTCAAGTTGCTAGGAACTTCTACTCTCAGCAAAAAGTGGTTTCCCACTCCGGGTCTAAGGTAGCAGTTATAGGAGTCTCAAGCCCACAGCCAGTGGAAAGGAATGAAGGATGAAATGAGTGCCAAGCAGTTTCCTTTTATGGAAATAACAGGAAAGTTGCACACAACACATCTGCTTACATTCCTCTAGTAAGGGTTTCTCCACATGGTCATACCTAACTCTATAGGAGTTCGTTTAGCTTTAGCCATGGGACTTCCTAGAAGCTGGGTGTGGAGGGTTCTATTACTAACAGGGAGAAAGAGATAACAATTGGTGAGAAATTAAAATCTCTGCCAAGAAATAATGTATTATAATTTTTTTGTATATATCTTTCCTGTATAGCAAAAATACTTAGAAATCATAGGTTGGCAAGAACAATAATACCAGAGATTTTTATCAATGGACAGTTGAATATTTTTCATCCATTTAAAGATTCCATTCAGGATATATGTATTAACAAGCATAAAACTTATTTAGAAACGTATTTTAATACAGTAAAATATGAAATGAATTTCATTAATTTTAAAGGCCAATCTATTCATTACATAGTATTTTTTTTAAATTATAACACTGTTGTAATTTTCTTTTTAAATAAGGAATGCAAGTTTTTAAACAAAAAATAAAACCAAACTAGTATCTTACAAACTAGAGTGAGTTACTATTTTGTCATAATGTTCCAAGAAAAACTTTAATGTTACAGAGCATTAAACAGAAAAATGTCTATACTTCTAAAAACACTATGGTTCCAAATTTTTAATCACTGATGAACAAAGACTTATGGCTTAGGAAAAATTGGAGAAAGTAAAAATGAGATGGTGTTTCCTGGATTAGAAAGGCATTGACTTTTCGATTCTCCATTTCATTTACACTGATTGCATCAGACAAGGAGAGTAAAGTCTACAAATTGTGGTTGATGTGAGAAAGATAGAAAAACCCTAATGTAGAAGTTAGAAACTAATGAAAAATAAGTGTAAGGTTTTTTAAAGCAATATAAATCAGCTTTCTTTTCAAAGTGGTAGAGAAACAAAGTGAGATAAAAAGGACTGAAATAGGAAAACAAGCCTGATCTATGTACCAGCAATCATATATCTTATTTTAGTCCAAGAGAAGGTTTTTTTTGAAACTCCAGAGGTTTCAAAAAACAAAATTTTCCATTTGGATTTTTGGCTCAATATCAAGCAAATTAGCTTTTCAAATCAGTGTAGTTATGTATGCTTCTAGTCTGACCTGTTTGTGGAATCTTTCTTTTAGCTGTAACAACATGGGTTTAGAATCTTGGATCCTCAACCAGAAATATCAATATAATTACATGATTTGGGGCAAGGCCTTGTTTCCCTGTATCTATTTTTTTTTTTACCCTCAAAGTGATATATTAATGTGTTCTCTGACTTTCTCTCTGGGATGTTTACTGAAGAAGCTGCATTATAGTGTGGATAAGTTTTGCAGTGAAGATCAGAAAACCTTCACGATAAATGGGGAACATCTTTTAGTATCACCATTTATTTGAAGCTTTTGTGGGAGCCAGAACCATTATTGATATATGAAAGCATACATATTATGGAAGGTAAGATTTTGCATTAAGTATTAGGGAAGTTAATAAATATGTGGCTGTGCCTATTTTGGCGGAGTTTGCTCTTGACCTGAACACATCTTGTAACATTACTCAGTTCTTAATCATTTCTCTCCCTCATCCCCCTCTAGCCCCATTCAAAAAGCTCTGGTGAATACCGTACATTTCATGTGTAGACCAAAGACATCACATGCTATAAATCCATTGATATCTCTTTGCCTTCTAAATCTTTCCCACTTCCATATATCTCCCTGGGACTCCGTACCCAGGCTTTCTTCTCAGTCCTCCTTCACACAGCTATTATAGACCACAATTTAGATTCATGCCCACAACACAAATGCCACATTCTATGACATGAGACTTTATTCAGCCAAACTTATTTTGTCTAATATACCTCAAGCATGCTCTTATAGACAAGTGAAAGAATGTGTATCTTAGTTCATCGTACTATAGGTAAAATATCAACCTACTTTCACTGGGTGATGCATGCTCATATTCTCCCCCCGAATTTTAGAAGAATGGTTAAGAGAACAAATTCTAAAGCTGTACTGTGTGGTTTCAAATCCTATCTCTGCCCTTTATTATTACACAGCGAAGTAACATAAATGTCCTCTCTTACTACTGGTACTTGAGTTGAAAAGTTTTAGAAGCAGAGGACAGTGAACTCAAGTAGAACTCAGTTTTAATTCTGACTCTGATTCTCATTAGTTGGATGACTTGAGAAAAACTATTTGCTAACACTGATAGTTTTTTTAATAACATTTTGGGGAAATACAAACCTAGCAAACTTATGAGGATTGGTGATCACACACACACAATACAAAATCACTAAATAAATTTTATCTATTATGTTTCAGTATGTACTGAGAATGAAAATAAGGGAAGAAGAAGATGTAAAAAAGTTTTAAGTAACATTTAGTACAAAAAAATGCAAGGAGGTTTATAGTCAACAGTCATTTAACAAATGTCTTTTGTTTGCCTATTATGGCCCAGGCACAGAGCTAAGCATTAGACAGTGAGCAACATCAGACATTTCCTTTTATTCTTTTTTCTTTTTTTAAAACTTCATTTATTTATTTGCGAGAGAGAGAGGGAGAGAGGGCACAAGCTGGGGGCGGGGGTGGGGGAGGGAAGGGGCTGAGGGAGAGGGACAAACAGACTCCCCACTGAGCAGGGAATCCGATGTAGGGCTCAATCCCAGGACCGTGGGACCATGACCTGAGCTGAAGGCAGACACTTAACTGACTGAGCCACCCAGGTGCCCCTGCCTTTTATTCTTATTCAGCTCATTCTGTGTGTTCTCTAGCACTCTTAAAAAAAAAAAAAAAAAAAAAAGTAAACTAAAAAGGGTGACTTTCATTACTTACCGAAACCATCTGGGAAAGAGATAAAGGAAGATAGTATAGTCCCATTAATATGGATTCTAGATAAACTTATTAGACAAATCATTATATTACTGATGAGTTTATTGCTGTATGTACTTTTGAAAATAAGTCAGAAGAGTATTCCAACATGAAGAAAATGAGCACATCTCATTACAAAAGCAACAAACTAATGTCCAATTTGCATATCTGTGGGGTAGGATCGATGTTAAAAAAAAAAAGGAAAATCAGCTGTCAACAAAGGAGACATGAGATGCTAACAAATCTGTGACTGTGTTTCTTCCTAAACTCCTCATGCTATATTTCTGAATCAATATTGGCTGACTCAGAAAGAGTATTAACACAAGCTACATGAGGATCGTGTTCCTAAACTGGAATATTTCAGACATGTGTAAGAAAATTTCTCAAATATTTTACCATTTTTTATTCCAATATCCAAAATTGAAGTAACAGTTCAAGAAAAACATTTTAGGAGTACACTTGAGTGTGAAAAATGCTTCACAAGTTGAGAATAGTTGGAAACGTTGTGTTTTTTGTGGAGTAATGAAGCAGGCACATCTTCTGACACTCAGGTAAATATGCTATTATTTAGGGTTCCTTTGCTTTTCAAATTCAATACCTGAGAGTTTAATTAACACCTCCCTAATTAATTGACTTCCACATAAATAGAGCCTTAGTATTGACTTAGGATCACATTTAAAGTTATGTATTTTTTTCTCTTCAATTTCAGTATCTGAACGTATTTTCAAGCATTTGTATTTTAACCAATTTGGAATAATGTAACACTGGAAATCCCTATTAATCTTAGTATCCTGACATTGTGTCTATTTTAATTGTATAATAATATAATAATATTATTATAAAATTGTATAATAATATAAATATATATTTCTAAATTTAATTTAAAATATTATATATACATTTTATATAATATATAATATAATATAAATATATAATATATAATATATAATATGAATATATAATATAAAAAATATATATGTAATAATATATATAATATATATAATATAAAATGTAAGCTGACTTCAAAGTAAAATCCCATTTACCAATTTTGAGTAACAGAAAGTGAGAAGCAAAAAGCTAGAACACTTTCTTTATCTTCTACTATATTCTCACTTTGAGAGCTCATGAACAAAAGTGGGGGACCAAGACTAAATTAAGATGGAATCTGGGCATAACAGTCAATAAAATGGAAAAGTTAGAAGGGATCTGTGTGAAACAGAGAGATAAAAGTTTGAATTAAAGCAATACAGTACATGGGACTCTTCCTCAAACTATTCTTGTATTACAATCCTCTGCTGAAATCCATGATGATTAAAAGGAATGCCTCCATGACCACAGGAAAAAAAATGGTGTCTTCAATGGTTTCTATATAAAAAGAGAAAATAGTGAAGGAATTGAAGAAGTAATGAAAAGGCCTTGGGAGCTTCCAGTAGCACTTCCAAGCCCTGAACTTGAGAATACAGAAAATAAATAAATGGAAGAAATAGAAAATGAAAGTTAAAAGCAGAAATTAAGTGCTAAGAAAACTGGGTAACTATAAGATTGACAAAACTAAGATTTAGTTATTTAAAATATATTAATAAGGTGATGACAAGTCTAATCAAGAGAGGAAACAAAGTTACAGAGTTCAGAATGAAAGCAAGTACAACTAGAATGGGAGCAATTAAAAAATATGAAAATGTTATGAACAATGGATACTTTTATAGAAAAATGTTGCTGCTGAAAAGCATTAATTTTAATAGAATTCTAATATTTAAGCCATCAAAGAAAATTAAAATGCAGTAAAATATTTTCACTAAAAGAGCACCATGCTCAAGACTTTGTTCATGAACATAAGAGCACACAATAAGCTCTAAACAGTGGTTACCCAGTTTGTAGACTGTTATAGCTGCCATCGTGTATAAATTATTCATTACTTTAAAAATCAGCAATATAACATTAAAAATAAGTTTTGCCATAAAATCTCAGAAGTTAGCATATAGATTAACAAAAGATCACATTTACTCATATAACCAAAGCAGAATATAAATATGGCAAATATGAGATACCATGGTTATATTATATATGCAGATATAAATACAGATGAATAGTTTTCATTAAATTATTTATACAAAGTTAAATATTGTATAAGATATTAAATGAAATTCGGTTTGTATTGATTTATAAATTCTGTCTCTACATAGAAAAATTCATTTTAGAAAAGGATCAACTGAATAACAAGGGTTTTAATAAGAATCTCTCAGTGGAGTGGCAAAATCAGGTATACTGAGAACGTGTTTCACAAAAACAGACTTTTAGGATATTATGTTTAAAACACAAAACTCTCATTAAGTTTCAAGACAGATAAGCACTTAAGGAAGCTCCTATCCTCTTGTCTATTTGAATCATCATTCACTAGAATAATTATTATTAGGAAGTGTGCCTGATTCATTTTCTCCACATGCTAACTATACATGACATGACGTATCACAGCAATTACTGTCAAGAGAATTACTATTAAAAGAATCATTTTCTCTGCACTTAAAGTGTTTTCACTTAAAACAAAAAGAATACAAGTAGTCTTTTTGTGCCTATTATGGAGTGATCTCGCCCTGGATATCCTCACATTTCCCTCATTTACTTATTTCAGGTCTCGCTGATCAGATAGCACTTTCTCATAAAAGACTTTATCACCTATGTGGGATTGTATTTTTGTTCACAGTTTATTCACTCTCCCAGAAGGAGATTTGACTTTCGGTTTGGCCATACGACTTGTTTTGTCCAATAACATGTGAAGATAAGTGGCACATGTTCTTCCAAGCAGAAGCGTTGAGAATCTTTACATTGTTGCTCGCATCTCATTTCCCACAGACCAGATGCCTGCGATGGTCTGCATAGAAACTGCTCTTAACCCGAGCCTTCAAGGTAAAACGACATGCCCTGTGACTGACAGGGAGTTTTAGCCATAATTAAATGTTTATTGTAGTAAACCTCTGAGAGGTGGGGTCTGCTTGTTCTCACAGTATAACCGGCCTATTCCCAGGGATACAGTACCGCATATAAGCAGTGAGTATACTTCCTCCAACCTGCATCACTTTTTTTCTTATAGCACTTTTTTTACCCTTTAATATAGATATCTATCTTTGTTTATTGTCTGTTTCCATACATAAAAATATAAGCTCGATGAGGGCAGAGACTTTAGTATTTTCATTGCGGAATCCCACGTGCCAAGTTTAGTGACTGTGGTATTTATTAGCCAGATCGAAGGTGCATGGGGGGAAGAAGGGCATTTCAACCTAAGGTGGAAATCTCTCCAAAATGCTAGAGGAGAGATATAAGCTCCTGAACTGTGTCAATTTCACTTTTTTTCCAAATGAAAAGAGAAAATGAATCAAAGTGGGAAGGGTAGGATATTGAAGGACGGGTATTACAGTTATCTATGAAGTCTGGAGAAATCAAGCAAGAGAAACAACATAGCAATTTGAACAGGGGAAGTTCAATATATAGAAGTTTTGACTACAACAGAGGAGTGGAGTAATAGGGAATAGGCTAGTAAGAGATAAAGAGAACTTACAAAATATGGACTAGCAAATGGAGGGAGCAGACACAAATTCCAAAGGGGGGGAAATATATATAGCATTAGGGCTGGGATAAAAGGTCCAAGGAGGAGACCCCATTCCTTCCTCCACCCCTCCATTTTCCATCCAGAGCTGAGACACAGACTTTACTGGAGGGCATGGTTCTGAAACATTACATGTCAAAGAAATTACTATGGTGTTGTTCCTGTGGAACTTGATGGAAATATGTCCTCTATAGTGCTGAGAAAGCTGTTGACTTGGCAGTGTCCTACTGAAGCACTCTATTGCAAAACCACTTAAGGAAGCGTGCCACAGAAAATGCTGGTCACTATGAAACTACAGGATTGGGTGATAAAGAAGCCATATATGCTAGCACACCAAAATAAGCAAGCACACAATGTCCTCTCACAATGTCTGTCCAACATCTTCTGCTGGAAAAGCTTACAATCGTGCCAATTGGCAAAAGAAAATAATTTAAAGCTCCCAGATACATTTTTGCAGAGAAGGCAATGCATGATGACTTTGGAATTGAGAGGCAATAAATTGATAACTGACATGCCAGGAAAGACACGTTTGTGATTATTCCAAGAACACAGAAAGGGAGGTGAACTACCTTTGTGAGATGTAGAGCCATTAGCAAGGTAGATTTGACAGAATTTGATAACAGATTGGATGTGGGATGGAAGAAAGAGGAGGAGTCAAGAACCCTCGGATTCTACTGTGGATGACTGATTCCCTGAAACATGAAATTCAAGAAGAAATGATCCTTAGGAAGATTAGTGGGGAAGAAAATTAGTAAGTAAAGTCCTAGACACATTGAATTAAAGATACATATTAAATATCTAGATGGACATGTAGTAAAGAAAAACAAGAGGAAAAGGAGAAATATTAAATATCTAGATGGACATGCAGTAAAGAAAAACAAGAGGAAAAGGAGAAAAGCCAAACAAAAATTATAATATGGATAAAAGATCAGATAAAATTAAAACTTTAGAGTAAAAACAAGAAAAATATTGAGATAAATAATTTTAAACAGGTAAACATAACTAGAAAATACAATATAAAATCTAAGTTAAAAGTTAAAGCAACAAGATTTAAAATAAGGATGATTATAATAAAAAGATGTATATTTAAACATGTGAAAGAAATGAATAATCTTAAAACCTTCAGACAAAATATTAATATGAACCCATGAAATTAATAACCAAATAACTATAAAGTATAAAACTATATTTCTTTAAAGTTAAAAAAATACAAGTGGACAGTCCTAAGTGAGTTTATGAAGTATATATGAAGTATATTTGAATGAGAGGTGACAGGGGAGAAGTGAAGAAATCAAACATAAGCAGGGCAGGGATTTAGATTCTTATTAATATCTTCTATGTATCTGATTTCTGTTGAACAGTCCATGACCTTGGACTGACCTGGCTAACTGCCCTGAAGAATGGCCTGCCAGTATATGATCTTTTTTTTACTCTAGCTTTCAGTTCAAGTCAGAGAAAAGTGAAGACCCCTAGAGACTTACTAAGACCCATACATTAATGAGTTCAATGTTCTCAGACATCAGAGCAGTCTCAGAAAATCAGAGAAACAGATTTACTTATGCATACCATAAATCATTGGTATATACCAAATACAATTATAAAATTATATCGTGGGAAATAAAAAACATAATGAACAAAAAAATTTTAAAAACTTGGCAAATAGTCCTGATTTAGCTGATGGTGGAAAATTCCTATTTGTATATATTTATCTCAGAATGACTTGAAGAGTAATTGCTCTATGAAAATTATAGGCAGAGAAGTTTAAGCAATGACTTGTGCCTAATCTCAATCTTTGGTTCATCCTTCTGCCATGATTTAATAAATTATAGAAGCATTTGTAATGTATATTGAAACATATTTGTAGGTTTGAATCTTAAGTCTGTTCCTTACTCTGTGAGTTTTTCCCCTAATATCTCAGATTCCTCAGGCTTTTAATGTGTGCAACTTGTAGGGCTATTTTCAAGATTAAAAATGATGCACACAAAACATCTGGCACACTGTATCTTACAGAGTGAATAGTACCTCTCATTTTTGTTGTTATACTTACTTACAGCTACTGAGTTTGCACTGTTCTGGAATTAGCACTAACCTTCAATCATAAACTGACTTGATTACTAGCAAGGTTTTGAAAGGCCACGAGCAAGCCAATTAACTCAATTAACTGGTGTCAAAAAATCAGTGCTGCTACTCTTTTTAAAAATTTCAGTGACTTTTCCTTCAGATTATGTTGCAGCCATTGTACAATAAAATACATATCTGATAATTGTAGTTAAAATAACTTCCATGCTAATTCATTTATCCAAGTGTCTTTCACATTAGTGTATTCTTATTCAGTAACTAGTGTTGTCAGGATTAATTGGTCTGATGACCATTCATATAAATATAAAAGGACATGATGAGTCAGACATGACACAGTCACAGCACATGTAGAATTTTAGTTATTTACCACAATAGGATTTGCCTCTAAGGTAAGAAAAGTTGTTTTAAGTATTATTGATTTTTACTTGGAAAATGTGTCCTATTGATTTTTCCATCTAGACCTTTAACTATGGCTTTTAATACACTGTTCTTGTCTATAATGACAATCAATAGAAAATCAAGAACAGAAATGGGATGGCCACAGGTGGGTAAAATCAGGCTTTAAGAAAAGGATACATCCTCCCCAACCCCCCTACCACCCCTGCCCCTTTGCTACTGACTTGTGAAACAGAAAACAAGGTTCTTAGCTTTTTTGAGTGAAACCATGTGGCAAATTTAAAAAGTAAACAACCGAATTTACTGTTTCAGAGCTTCTATGCTTTTGGGCAAAGAATTTCTGTGCTTCTGCCAAAAATGAAGTTCAAATTATATGGAGGGTTTGATTATTTGAGTTTCTGTATTTCTTTTAATTTGGCTTTGTTTTTCACATCTGTCATTAGTTGGTTCTATTTTATTACCTTTTGGGACTTGGCATTCAAGCATTTGGAAATGTATTTATGCAGGCAAAGAAACAAACAGCAACAAAACTGCTGGAATTCTGAATACTGTTTATCATCTGGTACCACACAGTCAATATTCTTTGTTCTTCAAAGAACCTCCTTTTACATAACTATGGAGGAGTAGCCGCTCTGGATAATGCTTTTTTCTCTTTATTTCCACCTCCCTGCCTCTTTTCTACTTTTCTCCCTTCTCTCTCTCTCTCTCTCTCTCTCTCCCCCTTTCTTTTTTTTCTTCTCCCATTTGCTTTCTTCCTTCGTCTTTTCCACGTTTCATCTGTCTTGTTTCATTTAAATTTGAAAGCGCAAAAGAAATAATATAACCTAAAATTCCAATTGTGCAAAAAAAATTTGTGCAATTTCCTCGGGAAACAGACTTTATTATTTCATTTCTACCAGATTTTGAGCAGAGTAGAATGAAATTGCAAAGAAGACAATTCTGTTGCCATGCTAATAGATATCAGCAGTTTATGGTTTTAGTTTCTGTGCCATGGGACAGTCACTCCTCAGGCATGTCCCCTTAAGTTCTCTGGGAATTTCAGACTTATTTAGAATTTTGTAGTTAAGAGTGCTACAATGATGTTTTTCTCTGGCTCCATAGAGCAATTTGATTTCCAGACATTAATTACTGCCTAAAAGAAGAAAAGATTAAAAGAACAATAACAACAACAAAAAAGCCACCTAATAACTGGACACGTTATTAAGATATAGATCATTAAATTATCATTCAAAATATTAAAAAGCTTTAACTATATGAAGGATCCCATAAAAAAAATCCAAGTTTCTACTTGGACATTTTAATTAACTGAATAATAACATTCATAATAAATTTTTTGGATAAAATCAGACACTATTCACATATTGTTGGCCATTTAATTAGTTGTGTTCTAACATCTTATCAGGTTTGTTATATCCTTTTTGTATATAGGTATCCCTTATTTTATGCTTAATGATCATTGAGACAATATAAGTTGCCCACAGTCACACAGAGTAGAAGTATCTACAGTCTAGCTCCCTTGTTCTGTCCACTCCATGTTGCACTTTAACTTTTTTTTTAATTAGATAAATTCCCTTGAAGAGGATGGCATATGGAATCGGTTTATTTTAATTAAGAGTCAAGTGGCTACACTGGACAATGGGATCAGCCCCCAGTACAAACAGCAGTGCCTGGGGAATACAGCAGTTAGCGGGAGGCCAGCCTCATGTGAGATGACAGAACTTTAATGGATTTAAAAAAAGAAAGCAGCTCTCAGCTGCTTTACAGTTTTCTCTAACTCTGGGGAAATGGTGAGACAACCTGAAACCTGTTATAGAGAAGTGATTATGTTGGAAATTTTACAGAAGCGTGATTTTTCTGTTCAGGACCATGGTGGGGAGAGGATAAGAATGTCAAAAAAAAAAGTGATGTTCAAGAAAGGGATCGTTTTCAAGGCACCTGGGTGGCTCAGTTGGTTGAACGGCTGACTTATTCCCGATCTTGGGACCCTGGGGTAGAGCCCCTCATAGAGCTCCACGCTGAGCAGGAAGTCTGCTTCTCTCTCTCCTTCTGCCCCTCCCCCTGCTCGTGCTCGCTCTTGCTCTCTCTCTCTCGAATAAATGAATAAAATCTTACAAAAAAAGAGGAATCATTTTCTCCTGGCAAAACTAAAGATGATTAATTATACTGCCTAAGGTTGAATTTATTTGTGCTTGCATCCTTATTTAAAGACAAACTATTAGAAGTAGTTCCAAAAAGCAAATAAAATAACAAAGCAATAATTCTGTATGCCTTTGGTTATTTCCTTTAGTCTTCTGCAGTCTTCCAATTCAAGGAAACAAGTACATTTTTTTAAAGACATGTTGTACAAAGTTGCCTGCTTTTTTTACTTGACCAATGAAACTGGAAGAGTGAAAATCAAAACTGCAGCTCCTCAAACAAGCTGCAGGCAATTTTGAATTCAAGCATTAAGAAAAAAAAGAAGGAAAAAAAAAAAAACAGACTTTCTTCCTCACACTTGTGCTTCTGTTTTTGCTGACAATGCCACAAAGATACTGCACACATCAGAGAAGTTCTCTAAAGCAGAGTGTTAGATCACACCTCCAATTTTTAGCTATTCTTCTGAAGGCCTGTACTCTGACACCATCAGTCTAATTCTTTTTTACAGCTCTGAGATCAGCATTGTCATTTAAATTAAAATAACACACTTAAATATGACATAATAGTATTTATTCTCGAAAAACCTCAGAACTAAGAAGGAACCTTTGTTAAATCCTTTTTGAAAGCAAGCTGGTAATCCATTCAGCCTTAAATATTACTGATGTGTCATGTCATACTTACAAAAGCATTCTATTTTTCCACTTTTTCCTTAACATCTTCTGGTATTATATTCCTTACTCTTTTTCTAAAGCAAAACTGCAGAAGTGTAGGATTTAAGTTTACTGAGAATCAGTACTTCGTTAACCTTCATTTTCCACAGACTCATCTTCTCTGACATGATTCACAAACAAAATTATTATTTTATGAAAAACAACAAGAATCATAACAAGGAACCCCTTTGTTTCTCCACAAGTGTTTCGGGAATTAGAAACATGAAGCAGTATGCTCTAAGAATACCTCTGAGCAAAAAGTTTCAAGTATTTTCTCTGAGCTGTCAGGAATTTAGCACCCGACCAGTCTTTCTGAATCAGATGTCCCTAAGCAAAGAAACAGCAGTTTTTCACCCAAACTGACATTTGGTGAGCATTTATCCATCTAATAAACATTAGCCAGATCATGTGAGTTAAAAAAAAAAACTCTTAAAAATATGTTATCTCCATGCAAACTCACTTTTACAGAGTTAAAGCCCAACAAAACTTTAGCCAGACCCCCATTGTCAACAGAATCAACAGAAGCCTATAATGAATGATTAGGTACCTAGTGGTAAAGGGATATATGATGCATGCATTTAGGAAACATTTTGATCATGGACTGTATTGAAATTGCTCTATGCTCCTGCTTGATGTCGATTTCTTATATTTTATCAAATATACTTCCACAGTACAAAAGGAATCAAGTCACTGAAGTATAGTCTATAAAATGCACATGGTGGAAACTGTGTTGCAAAATATAAAGTAAAATTTTAAGAGGAAAAGGAGTGTATGAACTGAGCGTAAAATCAGGAGTAAGAGCTAAGAGCAGAGTCACTATGAAGCCACAGGAGAAGGGGATACTGGAATGCACCTGTCATGTAGCAGATGCATGCTAGACTTGGCAGAATCAACACAATAATCAAGGGAAAATCTAGGCCAATGTGTAAACCTTGAGTTTTAATTTTGATCTAGTAGGACAAATGGTCGGAGATACAAAGACCTAGATTGAAAAATCTACAAATCACTAGAATTCACATGCACATTTTCTGAATAAGCAGCAAATCAGATCACAGCTTAACCCAGAGAAAGAAGATTTCAATGTCTAAAGTGGTAGATGTTTTCCATAAAGATTTAGATAATAAATATTTTAAGCTTTGCAGGCCATTTAGTGTTTGTTGTTACTACTCAAATCTATGCAGTGAGCATGCAATCATAGACAATACATAAATAAATGAATGGGGCTATGTTCCAGTAAAACTTTATTTATAGACCCTAAAATCTGAGTTTTCACATTATACAAAATATTCTTCTTTTTATTACTTTCCAACCATTTAAAACCATATAAAAAAATACTTCTTAGTTATCAGGACACACACAAATAGGTGCTAGCTAGTTTTGACGTGAGTGTTGTAGTTAGCATATGATCTAGAGAAATAAAACCCTTGTAGTAAGCGAGCATTGCTGGGAATTTGCAAAATCTGAGTTGTTTTAGCAGGACTTTTCTAGTCTGATATTTGTTTTCAAGAATCAATAGCATCAGCAACTTGCAGTATTCTAATTCAGTTTTTCTGACATGAAAGTCTGTGGCTTAATTTAGTGACAAATAAAATGTTGAACTTAAATAGATTTGGCAGATTGTGCCTAGGACTATTTCTATTTGTATTTTGCTCCAACCATTATAAAGTTATCTTAGACACTTGACAGATATTTTAAAATAATTAGCCATATTTTTCTATGAAAGACATATAGATCAAATATATGTCTAAATATATGGCAAAATGTATACTTTATCATAGGATAGTTAGCAGAATTTCAGGCTTTGGTGCTAAAATGAAAATAGCATATCTAATTTTAAAAAGAGGACATTTACATTTTCAAGGTTGTATATACAGTGGTTAAGGGGATGGTCTATAGAAACAGACTGCCTGGACATAAATCAGAGTTGGGTTACTTCTTACAGTATGATTTTGGTCAGGTTACCTAAACTTTGTTCCTCAGTTTATTCATCTACAAAATGGAGATATTCCATAGAGTTCTTTTGAGATAACCTATGTAAAATACTTAGACTAGGGACGACACAAAGTAAGCTTTATAAAGTTGTTTGATTTGTTATCATTATCAGAAAGCACCCCCGCATGTATCATTTCCTCATTGTCAGAAACTCCCTTTAAGGAGCCTGGATTGCTCAGTTGGTTAAGCGGCCGCCTTTGGCTCAGGTCAGGATCTGAGAGTCCTGGGATGGAGTCCTACATCCATCTTGGTCCCTGCTCAGTGGGGAGCCTGCTTCTCCCTCTCCCTCCACCCCTCCCCTTACTCGTGTGCACTCTCTCTCTCTCAAATAAATAAATAAAATCTTTAAAAAAAATAAAGTCCCTCTAAGTAAACAAAATAGTACACACATACATGCATATGCACAATTTTGGCTAGCAAAATAATTAGGTGATCCAGACAAATGTGGACTTTATGTGAACTTTAACACATGTTTTGGTCAAATTTCAATATGACAGTAATTTCCTACTCATATTCTTCATTTCAATCTGAAAGACAGCTTATTTCATAATATAAAAGAATATTTAATCTTTAGAGGGTATAAGAAGAGATAAAAGTATATCTTACACTAAATACACACTTAAATAGTTATTTCAATATATGGATTTGAGCAAAAAGAACATTATCAATTTGTTACCTTAATTATACTGAAAATTTTGCCTGAAAGGATTAGGGTAATTTTATTCCACTGACAGGTTACTCTTCCTATTAGTTATATGCCTCTCTAGTCTAATTGAACATTACATGTGCATTTCTAATTCTAGCACAATATTTGTATTCACTTCACATGGAAATTCAATGAGAGGTTAAGAATAAAAGCAACTGCTCCCTAGTTCTATACTTATGAATTAGTCTTATGGTAAGGTATTTTGAAAATCTGATTGTAGTTTCAAATTAAAATATTTATATATGATAATTGACATCATTGCCACTAAAGTATAAAACATTGTCACCTTGTCTTTCTGACCTTTGTAAAAATAAAATCTAAAATGAATGCTTATAAGATTAACATCATACAAGACCCAATTTTTGAGGTACAAACAATAAAACAACCACAAAAACAAAATGCAGTAAAAAATCCAGACAGACTATCTATAAAATGCAAAAATATAAATATAAGATACACATTCTTTTCTTTAGCTTCTTTATGTTCTTTTTAGGATGGAACAGATATAAATATTTACACAAGGCACATTTAGCCCCACTTTGTCTTCATTATAACCTATTAGGTATTTGTTACTTTTCCTGTTCTTAAGTGAGAAAACTTAAGAGAATTTAAAAGAAAGCCTATGCCATGTCTTCAAGATTGTGTTGCAAATATAGGCCACAGTGAGAATCTGAATGCAGGGTTTTGAATAGGAGTCCAGGTCACTTCTCACTACACAAAAGATGACCTGCACCCAATTACTGCGGCATAATCTGATGATGCTATTTTTGTCTGGCACCACTGGGGAAAACACCTACTGAATTTTCAAAAAGTGGAAATTACCTTTTAGGTCCTAAAGAAACATTTATTTTAAACATTTTTTTGATAGAAATCTTCTCAAAGACTATAACACTTCCCTGTCTTCTTAAAAATAGTTCACTAAAGGGCATTTACTTTTATCTTGATGAGTCACTACCTCCATCTTGAACATCCATTACCAGATCCTTGTGGTAAAGCTGTGCCTGTCAAGCTGTCAGCTGTCATGATCTGCCATCATTCCACCTGTATCTAACAGCCTTCTGCTCTGATTCCTCTCAGTGACTCTGGGTCAGGGAATCAGATGACCAAGGCTTTTAAAGTTTATATTATAAAGATTCTCAGTTTTCTCAACTGTAAAATGATGTTGCTATACCAGACCAGTGGTTCTCAACCCAGGCTGCATATTTTAATCACTTGGCTACTTTTTTACAAATATCAGTGCTCAGGTTCCACTCTGGGAGATTCTAGTTTAATTGTTCTAAAATGGAGCTTCATTATTGGTAGTTTTAAAAAAGATTTTATTTGTTTATTTGAGAGAGAGAGAGAGAATGCACATGCGCATGAGTTAGAGGGGCACAGAGAGGGAAGAAGGACAAACCGACTCCATGCTGAGTGTGGAGCTCTATGTGAGATCATCATGACCCTGAGATCATTACCTGAATTGGCTGCTTAACCTACTGAGCCCCCCAAGCACCCCCATCATTGGTATTTTTTAAATGACTCTAAAGTGTTTTGTTTTTCAGCCAGAATTGTGAAATATACTATTCAATGATCTCTAAAGTATCTTTAAATCTGAAACACGTTGTTGTCACAGTAGAAGAATCAGTAAATCTCTAAATGAAGGGTATGCACTGCACTCTAATTCAGTTTCCAGCTTAGCAGTGTTTCTTCATCATCTTATGTACATGCCTCTTCACTTCATCATCTGAAGCTGGTGCACAGTTCTGCATAGTTAGGCAAAGGGTTCCTACCTGCTGTCAAAACTACTCAATATATCTCCTCTATTATTTTCCCCAATTACCCCCTGCAATTCTCCAGCTAAATACTTAGAATAGGTTGCAAAAACCTAAATAATAAATGTAGCAATCTAACATTTTCAAAGTGTCCCCATATATGTTTATATCTTCAATATTGCAACAGATTACTGTGACTATTATCTTTCCTTGCTTCCTTCTTTCTGCCACATTTTTCTATTGCTGTATTTGATATTTATAGAGATTTACAAAACTCCATTCCAGTGGAGTTCACAGGTGAAGATGAAAAACTAACAAGTGAACAGACATTTGTAATTGATGTGATAGAGATATTGTAGATTCCTATAACAGTGCAGATTGGGTTGGAGCTAAACCAACCTGGAGGAGGAGGCTATATAAGAATTTCTAGAGGAAGCAAAGGTCAAGTATAATCTTGAAGAACTCACCTAGATGAAGAAGGAAAGGGTCAGAGGAAAGATATTCCTGATCAGGAGGAAAGTATGCAAAGTTAAAAAGATGTAACCATATAGAGTATTTGGAGGGGATTTACGGTATGCAGTTCAATATGAGGGCTGGATAGGGAAAAATGGAGTAAAGGATAGAGACATGAGTCTTGAAATAATCAGTTAAAGATGAACTTAAATGTCCTGCCAAAGATGTTACATTTTTACCATAGAGACAATAGGAAGGCATTGAAGAATCGTAGTGTGCAAAGTAAACACATAAGTAATTCACATTTCATATTCATGTTTGAAGCATTAGAACATGATTATTCTATAGCAATATTGCCATTTACAAATTTTAAAGAAATAATGATGATACATCCTGATTGGAGATTGATAATCAGATGAGAAATCATTGTAGTAACCAAGAATAATCAATGATTTTTTTATCTTTTCAGAGAATCTGCGTGGATGGGTTGGCCCTTTACAATCACTGAGGCATGAAGTATAGAAGTAGAAGCTAAGAGGATGAAAAAGGTAACTTCCATCCCAGCTTGTCAATGTTGACCATGAGACAGTCAAGTGAATACATTCCATATGTACATATAAAGGGCTTGAAGCCAAGAGAGAACAAGATAGAGCATATACATATGGAGAAACAAGTCTATAGGATATTTGAAACTATAGTTCCATAAAGTGAATATAGAGATTAAGATTAAAGAACAGACTCTCAGAAGCATAAATATTTAAAATTCAGGTGAAGGAATAGGGCCCTGTATGGAGATAAAGTAGAAATAACTAGAAAGGTAAGAGAAAAACCAAGAGAGACTGATGTTAGGTAATTGATCTCCAATAGGATAATGTTTCTACAGTGATGTGACAGAGGTTACCGGTCAGGCTGCAGAAAGTTGAGGAATAAAGAGCATGTGAGGTAGTATTTTTCTTAAAAAATAAAAACACACACACACAAAACCCTACATATACTTAGTTATAGGTTTTTCAACCAATATTTAATTACACAATTTCTTATTTGAGAAACTATGTCATCACTCATAATGGGCTTCTTGAATTAAAAAATAAAAACAGCTTCTGTTTCCAACTATTTCTCATATTTATTAACCCCACCTATCTCTAGCTACAGAAATTCCAGTCACACCTCCTGTTCTGTCACGAATCTCCTATTAGATACTGAATTGCAAATTCCTAAGTTGGGAGTTAGTACTAACTGCATCTTTCATTTTCTTTGTAAAACCTCAAACGACAGCTATAGAGCTTTGTACACAATGGCTACTCGAAAATATACTCATTAGATTTACTCTTCTGTTTAGTTAAGGAATAAAGAATAAGGTCAAATCCTCCTAATTCCATGCCATCTAGAATAAGTTTTATAAAATAATTGATAATATAAGCCTTTGGAAGCATTGTGCAATTTCATGGAGATAATGAATATATTTTGTTTATAGAGAAGATATTAAGGACTGTAGAAAGTTAAATATATTTTTGTCAGGGTAAAAGGGATAAAAATAATAATTCCTGAAGTATTCTTTAATCTGCTGTAAATATATTACGGTACAAGGAATTAATGGTGTTCACATAAATTTAATTTTCATGGTGTTAAGTAGCTGATGTACAAGTTGGTCACTAGTAAAACAATGCTAAATGGGATAGGTAAAATACTAACAGTTATTAATTTATCCATGTTAATTTATAATGCTTTAGAAAATAAATGGTTAGAACTGTTAAGCAGAAGACTATTTGTCCTCTTTTCCCTAATATTTAGATATTTAAGTTCCCCAGTGTTTATCTCTTGGAGCTTTTTCTTCTGTCTTTACACTCCCTTCTCCCAAAACAGCATCCCGTCCCAGGATTTACACCCTGAATGTACACTGATGACTCTTAAATTTATATCACCAGTCCTGAACTCCTGAGTTCTAGATTTGCTTATACTTCAGCCAACTTGATTCTCCCATTTAGATATCTCTGATGACAATCTCAAATATCCCTTGATTTCCCCTCCACACAAAAGGGAGAACAAAGCAAAACAAACAAACAACCCATTCCTCCATTTAGTTTACCCATTTCTGTAAATGGCACTACCAACCTCGCAAATGCTTGGCCAAAAGAATAAGACTCATGCTTTATTCCTCAGCTTGCCTTACCTCACACTCCCACCCCCCAACACGTGATGGCTCAGTGGGCCTGCTGGCTCATCACTTCTATCACCACTGCCTAGCTCTGGTGGCATCATCCATCATCTACCTAATTCAACAACCTCCAAGCCACCTCATTTCCTCTTTTGCTTCCCTTAAAACTTCTCTAAACACAGTAGCCACCACGATCTTTATAACAAAAACATGCCATGTTGTCTTCTTATTCAAAATTCCCCAATTACTTCTTGTAGTATTTAGCATAAAATCTGAACACTCTGATCTACAAAGACCAACTTTATGGCCTTTTCATGGTTCACATAATATTCCAAATTATTCTCTCTCTAGGACCTTTGGGATTGATGTTCCTTTTGCATAGAATATCCTCACCTCATTCAGGGCTTTGATTATATGTCACTAATTCAGACAGATCTTCCTTCTTGCGTTCTCTTGTACCCTGACTCTGAAGTTATTTTTTTCTTTTTTTTTCTTTCTCTTTTTTTTTTTGTCTATCTCCCCTCCTAAACATAGGCCCCTCCCAAAAAGTCAGATAACTTGACCAAATGCTTAGTATGCTGAAGATTATTTGACACACTGTAGGTGATGTATAATTACTGCTGGATGAATGAATACATGCAGGCACACTGCATTTGCTGATTGCTAATCTATTTTTAATAACATCTAGGTGATTGGGTTATAGTATTTAAATTAACAGTTGGAAATTTAATAATGTGTTGCTTTTTACCAAGCCCTTTCACAGGTTATCTCATATGATGATCACAGTTTAAAGAGATTTAAATATCTTCACTTTACAAATGAGAAGAATGGGGCTAAGAGAGGTTAAAGAACTTTTCCTAGGACCCACATCTATTCAATTATTGGGACCAGGGAGGATACCAGCTCTGATGTACTTCCTGACTTTATACTCCCTTCTCACAGGCTGAGCTTCAGGACTAATGTGCAATTGTTTGGTGTTTAGTGCAATATGAAAGATACATGGAGTGTAATTCTTAGCCATATGGTTAAATAGTTTCCTAGACAAGACTGCATTTTTTTTAAAAAGGGAGCTCTTCAAATAGCTTATCCACTAAGTAAACAATGACTTAGAGACAAAATGATAATTAGCTTACCTAATTTTCCTGGTGTAGAAGTTACATTCATAGCTAGGATGCACTGGAGGTAAATTAATAACCATGCACTTGAGCTAGAATGAGACTGATTATTACTGAATGTGATAGGAAAACCATTATGTGTAATTTATGAATTTTAAGATCCTATAATATGTTTCTTTTCATTTCTTCTTTCTATTGCTGTGAATTTAGAGCTGTTTGAAGCCAAGATTTCGGGACCAAACAGGAAAAGAAAGAAACCTTATTTGTTACACATCTGTAAGCACTGTTTTTCTGGTGTGTGATACATTATGCTCATGGGAATATTTGTGCATTCCATTTCCAAGGTGGTGTTAATTTATCTCAAAACCTCTTTAGCACATGTGGTTAAAAAATAAATTATGAGAAAGGACCTATTTCTTAACAAATAGAAAGTAGACACTACCTAGAAAATCTTGTGATATATGTGGTTCTATATACAGATACTGTATTATCCATGCAATATTCTAGCATCATATCTTTTAGAACTTAGATTTCATTGTGAATTTGGCAGTAATAGCCTTTATAACAACCATATCGGGACGATCTAGATTGCCATTGATGTGATAAAAATATATGCTATATACAACAAAGGTGCAAATTATAGAGCTTGATTCAAAAGAGGAACGTCGCTTATGACAAATTATAGGTTATGACATTTACAATCTTGGTGTAATGTGAGATTTTCCTTTTGCATGGCATGTTTACATTAAAAGCTTACATAAACTGTGCCCTGCTAATTCTATTTTCTTTTAATTATAAATGATGGTTTAAGATAATATCCAGATTCACTCACTGATTCATCAAACACTTGTATGTCTATTGAATACTGTAACAATTGCTGGGAGTAAAAAGTTAAATTGTAAATAATCAATGCTTTAATGAAATCTATAGCCTAGTAGGAAAAAGAAAACAACAATTATCACGTGGCTTTCCATCCACCTAATGACTGCTGAGAATACTGGTATATTCTGATCTATTTAACAATTACACATTTTATTATAAATTAACACATTAGAATTCTCTTATATAAAATTTTTATGAGGTTAGCGTGTGCTCACACATGAAAGATTGATTACCACTTAGTTTGGAGGCAAAAATCAAGTTTCTGAGTTTTTACAGCTGAGTTCTAGAACTTGGAAAGTAGAAATTTGCTGAAGAAAAATGACAAAATCCAGGCAATTTTACTTAGTAATGCTGTTATTCCAACTCATCTTCTGTTGTTGTTGTTGTTGTTTTTAAAGATACACTTATTTATTGGGTGCCTGGGTGGCTCAGTTGGTTAAGCGACTGCCTTCGGCTCAGGTCATGATCCTGGAGTCACTGGATCGAGTCCTGCATCGGGCTCCCTGCTCAGCAGGGAGTCTGCTTCTCCCTCTGACCCTCCCCCCCCATGTGCTTTCTCTCTCTCTCATTCTCTCTCTCTCAAATATATAAATAAAATCTTTAAAAAAAAAGATATTTATTTTAGAGAGAGAGCATGCGAGCAGGGTGGGGTTGGTGGGGGAGAAGGTTAAATGGAGAGGGAGAGAAGCAGACTTCCCGCTGAATAGACAGAGCCCGGCTGGGAGCTTGATCTCAGGACCCTGAGATAATGACCTGAGATGAAATCAAGAGTCTGACCTTCAACCAACGCTTAACTGACTGAGCCACCGAGATGCCCCCACCTTACCTTCTTTAAAATACAATCAACATGTTTATAACATAAGAAGACACAAATGGCAGTTGGAGCACCCAGAAATGTTCCTCCTCAATGGACTGAAAACAAAGATTTCAGATTTTTAATTTAAGTCTGAATGTAGGTATATGCTTGTGTATGTAAAGCAGCATCACAAGCTGCAAGTATACTTCTAATGACTTACAAAAATCTTTTATCATATGTGCAAGTAATATAGGCATGTTCAATTATTAATTTTAAATTTCAGTGGGAGTAAAAACTGGCAATTGATAGGAACTACCATTTATTAAATGGTATGAAATCTGATTTTTATTCTAAATGCACTATTTCATTTAATATTTTACTGATATAATAAATTCAATGAGAGAAAGATTTGTTTCTTTCTTTTGTTTATTTTTTTGTAGTTTCCAAGCTAGTAGACTACCTTGAATATCAATATTTGAATGATAAATTTCCAAGGTTAAAGGTAATTAACTTACAACAATGAAATTTTCTAATGTCAAATTCTTGCCTAGACATTCATCAATCTTATGTAGAAGGAGGAAGCCTTAAATCACATTTATGAAAATCATCATAACAAGGCAAAATGTTTTGCCCAATGCTTTCTATGACTCAAAATCTTACATTTTAGGAAGATTTTGGAAAGTTTTCAGGGCAGTTCAAGAAACTATTTGTTTTAACTGTAACAAACTTCAGATAATTAAATGGGTGTCTTTGTTCATGCTTCTATGACAAATTGTCAAAGACTGGATGGTTTATAAACAACAAAAGTTTATTTTTCACAGCCCTGGAGACTCAGAAGTCCAAGATCAAAGCTCTGGCAGATTTGGTCTGGTGAGAACCTGCTTCCTGGTTCATAGATGGTCATTTTCTCCCTGTGTTTTCAGATGACAGAAGAGTCAAGAGGGCTCTCTGGAGTCTCTTTTATATGGTCACTAATCCCACTCATGAGGGTTTCATACTCATGAACTGATCACCATCCAAAGTTCTCACTTCCTAATACCATCCCATTTGGGGATCAGTATTTTAACATATGGATTTGGGGGGAACACAGTCAGTCCATAACAATAACTATAAATAATAGTTAATAATAAATAAATAATAAAATAAAACTATCTTTTCCTTATCTGAACCATTAAATAAGATCTATATTTAATGGGCGCCTAGGTGGCTCCATTGGTTAAGCGACTGCCTTTGGCTCAGGTCATGAGCCTGGAGTCCCAGGATGGAGTCCAGCATCAGGCTCACTGCTCAGCGGGGAGTCTGCTTCTCCCTCTGACCCTCCCCGCTCTCATGTGCTCTCTCTCTCTCTCTCTCATTCTCACTCTCTCAAATAAATAAGTAAATAAAATCTTTAAAAAAAAAATCTATATTTAAGAACAATCTTGAACCTTCTCACTGGTAGGTGGTATATTTGGCTCTAGTTGTATTTTTCATAATTAAACATTTGTAATTTAAGCTCTCTTCATCAACAACTACTATGACAACTAGATGTGGGAGGCCAAACTTGAGGGGAAAAAAAGTTGCTGATTACATCACAATGTGAAGTGCTATGCTTCCATTTCAACAAGTTCAAAATCTGAGCTCAAAATGAAACAAATTAATGTAAAATGCTCTTACATACATCATAGAGAACAAGTCTATAGTCCATGTACTACAAGGGGAAAGATTTAGCAAATATACTTTATAACAGAGAAATTTCCGTTGAAAAGTTGGACTTGGATTCACTTTTCTCTCTAGTTATAATTTTAGGAGATAGGAGGAAAAATGAGCTTATCTGAACATTACCACCTCCTCCCACATTTAAACACTGGCTTTTTTTTTTTAAAGATTTTATTTTATTTATTTGACATAGAGAGAGACAGAGTGAGCACAAGCAGGGGGAGTGGCAGGCAGAGGCAGAGGGAGAAGCAGGCTCCCCACAGAGAAGGGGGAGCCCGATGTGGGACTGGATCCCGGGACTCCGGGATCATGACCTGAACCAAAGGCAGCTGCTTAACCAACTGAGCCACCTAGGCACCCTAAACACTGGCTTTTAACCAATGTCCTTTATTATAGAGGGCTGGCACTTAGAGAGATTGCTCCAATTTTCCCCATTTTGCTGGGTTGGAAGAACAGAGTGATGTTTAAGAAAGTCGGCTCCAGGATCTTGACAGTCTGAGTTTGAGACTTGACTCTGGACTTGTTGGCTGTTCTGACTTGGGGTGAATTGGATAATATCCCTATGTCTCAGTGTCCCTATGAAATGGACATAAGAATACCTCATAGAGTTTAATGAATTAAAGATACAAAAAACAAACAAACACTTAAGAGTGTTATTCTAGCACAGAGAGAAGATTCAATAAAAAAATAATTGTTTATTTGCTTATCTCTTTCTTCCTTCCTCTTTCCTTCTCCCTGTCTCTCTCCTCCGCTCCCTCTCCTCCTCTCTCTGTCTCTCTTTCTCCCTATCAAGTTTTCCAAATCATAAAATGTGTCTCAGGAAATTTTCAGAGAATATGAACTTTACACAGTCAGTCAGCATCCCCATATCTTCAATGCTGTACTTGCTAGGTTTAAATCTCATTGTCTATCCTTTTAAGTACAACTTCCCACCTCCAGTAAACAGACTGCCATGCCTACTCTTCTTTCAAAAACTCAACATAAATCCAAGCTGAATTATGTGCTTCAGTGAAGATGAATGGTGCTGGAGAAATATTCACCATGACGCTAATTTGTCTCACATTGGATCTATGATCACAGATGTGGAGTGAGCCGCCAGCACTGACATGATTTTCCTATAACATTTCCCTAGTTACCCCACTCTCCCATTCACTTGAGTCCTTTTTCACATATTTTATTTTCTTCAAAGTTATAATCCTTCTCCCTTTTCCTCATGCTTAGAAAACTTTGCTTCTTTGGTGATTAGGGGGAACACAAGCAGCAATAAACTTTTGTGTCCTTGATACCTCACAACACAGTAGCACCAACAACTTCTGCATCCTTCCTCATCTACATACTCCCTTTCTTCCCTTGCAGCTGGTGATCTACTCATCGTCTTATCTAATGCCAACCTCCACTTGTGCCCCTCATTTCACATCCTAATTTAGTCATGGAATTTCCTTCTACAAATGTTCCCTTTTCTTTCTGACATCACCACATCTTCCCTCCGAGCAGAATGATTTCTAAAAAATGTCCCAAGTGAATTAAAAGAAAACTCTATAAACAGTTCCAACACTCCCTAATTGTCTGATCCATTACAGAAAATGGCTCAAACATATTGTCTGCATGTGCTGTGTGCACTTCCTTTCCCTCTTTGCTTGAAAAATACTTTAATCATGATATCTTTCCCATTCCTTATCTGGAAATATTTTTGCAAGGTCTTCTATGATGAAAACATTACCAAATCCAATAACATTTCTCAATCTATGTACTTTATAACTTAAAACAGATCATTACATGATATGTCCACATTAATTCCACACATCTACTTGTCCCCTCACATCTCTGGAAACTGCTTTTTTCATTTTCTTTGCTTCTTCATGATTCCGACCCCAACCTCTAAATACTGGAATTCCTAGGAGTCAATCTTTTAATCACTTGACTTTTCCATCTATAACAGCTCCTAGTCTCATCTAGTTTAGTGGCTTTATATTACCATTTACAGTAATGATTCTGAAATGTATATATGATATCTGAAATGTATTTCAACCCATTGTTCTCATAAATTCTAGATCTGTATATTCAGCTACATACACTGTATTTCAAATTTAATGTTTGACAATAAACTTTGATCTTCATCAACTCCTACACCTGATCTTTATTCAGTATTTTCACTGGTATAATAAATGGCAAAATTTCTTCCTCAGTTACACAGGCCCTAAACTTTAAAGGCCTCCTTGATACTTTATCTTCTATTACACTTCATATTCAATCTGTTTAGAGGTATTACTAGTTCTTACTGGTGAAAGGGTACAGAATATGTCACACCAAAATGTGCCATTTTGGCATATTGATTATTTTGAATTAAATTTACTTAAGAAATAGTCCAAGAAGGACACTTTGACCCTCCTTTGTCTCTCTGAAAGCAGGAAATAAATCTCTCATGTGGAAGATACCCTCCTTGTAAGAGCAGGGTAGAAGATGTCCTTATCACCAGAAATAGGAAAGTTAGGGCTGAGAAGGCTATATAAATAAAACTTGTTACTTCTTTACCAATTTAGTACCCTAAGTCCCATTTTGTCTTGTCACTTCTTCACAAATTTTGTTTCCTTGTCTAAAAGGTATGAACACTGCCTGCTTTGGTCATTTCTTTGAGTCTCATATTTTTTATGGGGCTCCCATACATACAAAATTTTATTCTCTTGTTAATCTGTTTTATTTAAATTTAATTATTAGACTAGCCAAAGAACCTAGAAGGGAAGAAGGAAAAATTTTTCTGCCCCTACACTGGCAATAAAGGACTAGCATGTTTTGGAACAATCCTCTTGATGAGAGCAACTAGAATAGTTGATAAAACAATATATGCTTTAAGGCAAAGTGGAGTAGGGCGCCTAGGTGGCTCAGTCAGTTAAGCGTCTGCCTTTGGCTCAGGTCATGGTCCCAGGGTCCTGGGATCAAGCCCCACATCCCACACTGGGCTTCCTGCTCAGCCGGGAGCCTCCTTCTCCCCCTCCCTGCTGCTCATGTTCTTTCTCTCTCCCTCAAAAAAATAATAAATTTAAAAATCTAATAAAAAAAAAGGCATAGTGGAGCTACAGTGGCAGTAAGAATTAGCAGGGTCAAGATCAGGGAATGGAGAAAAACAAAGGGAAGTAAGCCCAGAATTCAAACTGATTTTCTCTCTGAGCTACAGTTTCCAAAAGCAGTGGGTAAGATGTTGAGACACATGAGCAGAACTTCTTGACATCACTGTACTGAAAGCATAAAAATCGTCAATGAGGTAGAGCCAAGAAAAAGACACCCTAGTAAGCTTTATGTTGGAACCCCAAATGACTACATCCTAGGGATATGAATGAACTGAAATAGCCAACATGAAGTAGAACTGAAGCCCAGTTACCAATCAATTCAATTTGTAATTGGATTAAGGTCATCCTTCTAGGGGCACCTGGGTGGCTCAGTTGCTTAAGCATCTGCCCTCGGCCCAGGTCGTGGTCCCAGGGTCCTGGGATCGAGCCCCACATCGGGCTCCCTGCTCGGTGGGAAGCCTGCTTCTCCCTCTCCCTCTGCTGCTCCGCCTGCTTGCGCTCTCTCTCTGTCAAATAAAATCTTAAAAAAAAAAAAAAAGGTGATCCTTCTATATTATAGCTGTCTTCTATAAGCAAAACAAATCAAAATATAACATTATCTAGAGTCTCAAATTATCTCCACAACTTTTCATATACTATCTCCGACATTCAGCACAAAATTACCTAGCATAAGATACACAACACATCAAAAATTTAAAAAAATAAAAAATAAAAATGAAACATAAAATGCATATAATAGAAACAATTTATAACAAGTTGAGATAATAGTTATTATAAATGTAGGCTTTAAAATATTTATCTTAAAAGACAAAACAATTTCAATAGAGAATTCTATTTCTGCATATGTATAATTAAATGACAAATAACTGAAAATGTAATAATTTAAGATATCAGTGGATTGGCTTACCATGATATTGGTCATAACTGAGGTGATAATTATTATGTTGAAAGAATAGAAAGAAACATTCCAACAGAAGCATGAAGTGACATTTTTTAAAAAAATAGAAAATAAACAAAAAAAATTATAAATGATATGTGGGCCACAGTAGAAAGGCCCAAATACTCATAACTAAAGTCCTAGTAAAAAGGGAAGAAAGAAAATGGAGCAGAAGCAATATTTAAGGAAAGGACGTTTGAAAGTTTTAAATATGAAAAACACATAAAGTCAATAATGCAAATAGTATAACTACAAAGAAAATCACACTTGTTATATAAAGTAAATTCAATATATATACTATATATTTAATTATATATAATATATATAAAATATCAAAAACATAACAACTATTCAGAAATGTCTAAAGAAAAACGTATAAGGCTGCTACAAAAAATGAAATCATTAAGGAGAAATATTATAGACATAAATAAATGGAAAGATGTATTATGTTACAAACTGGAAGACAATATTGCAAAGACTTTATGTCTTACCAATTTCTTTCAAATTTAGTTTAATGTATTCCTTTCTCCTCCAGGAATCTTATTTCTGACATGAAGCCCTTTGAAGCCCTCTCCATTTTGTTTTAAAAACTCTTCAGTTTGTTTCTTTCTTTTTTAATTTTTTTGGGGGGGGGCGCCACAAATGGTAATCTCTGAGGTATTTAGCTGATAATGGCATCCATTCATTATTCTTTGGCTTCTATTCTGAAACTTGGAGTTTAAAAAAAAATGCTCTGTATAGAGAAGTTGAATCACTATGTTATATACCTGAAACTAATGTAACATTGTGTGTCAATTATACTCAAATTAAAAAAAAAAAACATAAAAAAAGAGAAATGCCCCCCTTTTTTGGGAGTGCAAAACCAAAAGAGAGAACATTTTTAACATGTTGCTTCCAGATTCTTCTGCCATATTTAGTGTTTCTGAATTTCCAAACAAACTGACCAAAGATCTACCTGTTGTACTATTTCACCCTTTCACCTCTTCCTTTGTGAATATCAAATCAGATATGTTCAATCTCCTTTTTCCTCATCTTAGGTACCACCCTCTACTTTAATTATTCTTAGCAAGCTAGTCTTTTATTCTGCTTCTATTGTACTTTTTATAAATGACATTTCCTATATGTTTGAAATAGGTTTTGAACATGACAAAACATGAAAGGCCATCATTAAAACTATAGATTCCTACACATAACTTTTCTTTAGGATTTTCAAACAATTATGCTCATCTTGATATGAGGCCATCAGCGCTGCAAAAATATTTAGAATGAGTTATTAGAAAATGGGAACTGCATCTTTTGTAACACCTGCACAAATAGCATATTACCAGTATTTGAATGGTTTGATGATTTTTTCCTTTGATTGATAAGTCAAATGAGATACGTCTTTCAAAATTGTACACCACTAATGAAAGCATGCAAAGTCAGGGTTACTTTCAGAAGTGATTGCAATGTTCCCGTTCCAGTAGGATTTGAATTTTTAAGAGTACTTACCTATCAAAAAGAAGTTGTCAAGCACAATATGAGTTAACCAGAATTCTGTAAGATAATTAGAATGAACACGTAAAATCCAGAAGAATCCTCTCAAGTGTATTGCTTCATAAGTAAGCTTTAAGAAAGGGCTTTTGAGAAATGTATTCCTGGTGGCAAGTCTATCCCCTTTTAGAAGTGAGTACAAAAGATTCAGTGAAAGTACTTTGCAAATGCCAGTGCCATTTATATGAAAATCCCATTTGCAAGAAGGGAATGCAACAGGATATTTTATTTTATTCTATGTTATTATTTTATTTTTTAAAGATTTTATTTATTTATTAGAGAGAGAGAGAGAGGGAAAACACAAGTGTGGGGAGGGGTGGAGGGTCAAGCAGATGCCCCACTGAGCTGGCAGCCTGATGTGGGGCTCAATCCCAGGACCCCAAGATCATGAACTGAGCTGAAGTCAGACACTTCTCTGAGCCACCCATGTGCCCCTAGGATATTTTAGTTAATCCATTAAACCTAAATTCATTTTCTATAGCCCAAAGCTGTGGTCTCCATACAACTTTCCAATTTTTATTTATCTTCCCCAATGGGTCTGCTGAAATCAAAATAACACCGGCCATGTGATGTTCTGATTAATTAACACCATTCTCATGGGTTTGGTTTATATGAATCTACTATACAGAGAGAAATCTGATTTTGAACCAAGTGGATTTTGAGACTATAGAGAGAAGACTACATTCCAAACTATGGTATATTAACCAAGTAAATCTTAGGAGACAACCCTGTGACTACCCTTTCTCTCTACTATGACTCATTTAATCTCAGATTTTACAGGATTTGGTTGATAAATTCTTACTATACTGAATTAAAATAGTACAGAGATTAATATAGTAATTCCTATGTACAAGAGAGTATCTCCTTTGGTTGGCAATTCATCCAGTCCTCTGGGAAATTCCATGTGCTCTACATAGGTGATTGGTTATATAAAGATCATGACCTGATGTGCAATATGGGTCAGAATTTCCCACATGTATTAACTAGAAATTATCTGCAACTTTCTCTCTATTTGAAGCCTCATGAACTTTTCATGCAGTTTGCCTTTATAATCTTGGCATTTTACTATTCATATATATTGAGTGTTTCTACAATTTTAACTATATAATGATATTAAAATGTAACAGCCAGGAAATCATAGATAGTTGGAAAAAATGGAACCTAAAGTTTATTTAGTCCAAACTTCTCATTTTATAGCTGCAGTACGATTGGGAGATGACCCTTGGGAAAATAAATCAGATAGATCCTGATTCCCATGGCATGAGACAAAATCACACCTAGAAAAATCAGAATGAGGATTTATCCTCCACAGAGCTACACAAAAGAGAAGTCATTAACCAAAGTGTCTCTCACTCACCCACACCTTTCAGTACTTATGACCATTACTGATTTTCTCCTTTATAAAAACAAAAAACATACAAAATAAAACCAAAAAATAAACAAAAACCTAAAAAATTCACATGATAATTTTCATTTAAATATAAACTTTTTACTAAAAGCCAAAAGAATGATTCTGTACTTAAATAATTATGATGACAATGGCAACTACAAAATCTGCAACACATGCGGTAAAAGATTCAATCCTTTAAATGGAATGAGCTTTTATAAAGAAAAAAAGGAAAAACAATCTCCTTAAAAATGTAAATCAGGTATAGATTAATAAAAAATTCATAAATAAATGGCCAATAAACATGTGAAAATTATTTAACCTTACTCATCCTGAAATACATGCAAATTTTCCAAAATGGGTTTTATCATTGTGGTTGTTGTTTTACCTAACAGATTGGCAAAAACAAAAATATTTGTTACCATTAAGCATTGGCAAAGATGTGTGGCCATGGTAGCTCTCTTATACTTTTGGAGGGCAGGTAATAAAATGCAACCTCTTTGCAGGATGATATGGTAATACCTATACATAATTACAATTATACATTCATATTGAATTTTATTGGGATTTTTAAAAATGTTATTTGGAATACTAAAAAAAAAACTTTCAAAAGTTGCTGGAATAAGAAACACATGCCATAAGTATGTACAGTCGGGATATGTGCTGGGGTAGTCTGTTGATTTATGTATGAGTGCCACCTAAGTTCATTTCAATCACATTTAGTTTATTCACTTGGTTTCATTCTGAAGGAATGAATTCATTCTGATCATTTTGTCTGTGGTTGAGAAAATTGAACTCTAACAGATTGCAGTCCCAGAAGAAATTGCCTAGTGTTAGAGCTGCAAGTAATTGCTAAACTCCCACATGCCTCAGGGGAGAAAGTATGTCCTTGATTAGAAAAACATGCAAGGAAAAAGAGGCAGTAAGCTTGTAGTTAATGGGCAAGATAGTATTCTCTGTTAAGAGCAACAAGGCACATTCTTCTCCATTTTTACTAACTAGAGAATTAATTTATATCCCAAAAGAAATGTTAAAATTCTAATCATTCTTCATTAAGTAGGGATTCTGCATCTTCTCATTACCATACAGAAGGGCAGTTTAATTCAAATGAGGTAGATAAATAAATCCAAGGGCCTTATTTAAATTTATTTAATATATCATTATTAATATATAATATCGAATTATATACTTCTGACAACACTTCCACAAATTAAATAGGATAGTTTACTGTTCAATTATGATGGATCCTACAGTCAGAAAATCAATATGCTGTTACAATATAAGCTCTTAGATTGTTTCTAGTGTACCAGAGAGTATTACTTCCATGGCTTTCAAGAGAGAAAAAAAATGTGTGTTTTTCTATCTATTCACTTTATTTCTGACTATATTTTCACCATGAGTTGATAATTTATATATCAACTTGGGTCATCAGTGTGTGTGTGTGTGTGTGTGTGTAGATTTAAAGTCTCTTAACATATTGACCAACACAGAGTTCATTTTAGAATATATATAAAATATATATAATATGTATATAGTTTGTTATTTATGATCAAAACATTTTTAATGTCTACTAATAACTGCAAAAAAACACTGAAGAGAGCAAATGAAAGATGATAAACAGAAAATGCAAAATTAAAGTGCATCTGCATAAATTTGCCCATATTTGTACCAGATAAGTAGTAGGTGACCCACGTTTAAAGTCAATTCAATACTTAGAAAACTGCACCACATAAGTGTATGTGTGTATACATACATATATACACACACACGTATATGATTTTATATATGTACATACATATAAATATGGTATATATATAAAGTATATCAAAAATTCCTTCAAGGATAAAGCAAATTGTTCCCAGAAGAATCAAAATTCTAATGATGAATAACCAAACCACTCTTACAATTCCCTCAAAACAAAAACTAATTAAAACAACAAAAACAACACCTATAATAGCATCAACAAACAAACCTAAACATACAGAAGTTAAATTATTGACAAATGTTATTATTTGCCTATTGGGCCACTAAAATATAAAGTAAATACATAGGTTGTGACTTTAGGAAACATAAAATGAAGCTTTTCACAGACATGCCACTGTGCCTTAACCTAATACCTCTCAAAGGCAATAATGGACATTATTTAAATGAAATGGCATTCTAATTGTATTGTTTCTAGGTAAGGTCAAGAAAATGTGACAAAAGTATAATATAATAATATGTTAGTATGAAGAGTTACATCTCTATCCACAGAGATAGAAATGAAAGATGGGATGATTTAATTAAACTAGAAACTATATGACCACAACTTTAGTTCCACCTGATTCAATAAATAAAATAAAGCCAAGACTTTGTTATTATAAATACTGATCCTGCAACTTATTTTGGTTAAAAAAAAACCAAACTAATACTACTTAGTGTGTTGTATATAATATCCAGTGTAATCCTTACCAAAAAACATCTTACTAAGAAAATAGCATTATTTTCCTTTTATTCACAAGTGAGAAAATCAAGTTTAATGATATTAAGAAACTTCCTCAATAATGTACAATTAGCAAATGACACAACTAAATTTATTAAAATATAATAAAAAGTCTTTCAAGGAATTTCATAGAATTTAAATAAAATAAGAAACTGTAAATAGAGGGTTCAGGAAGATGGCAGAGTAGGAGCATCCTGAGCTTATCTCATTCCAAGGACACACCAAGATAATAGCTATATGTACATAACTAATTCTGAAAATGATAACAAAGACTTTCCACAGTTAATAATAGAGGGGAGACCACATCAAAAAGGGTAAGAGGGGCAGCGACATGGTTGAAAACCAAACCCCAGGTGAGACTAAGTACAAATGGGAAGCACTCCATAAGCATGGAGAAGCAAGATCAGACCCCACATAAGGCAGCCCAGGGATGGGAGACTTGAACTGGCAGGATGAGTCCCCATAACATTTGGCTTTAAAAACCAATAGGGCTTAACTTCACAAGTTTTTAAAATCAGCAGGGCTCAACTCTGGGTACTTTAAAAAATCAGCAGGCTTAGCTCTGGGAGAGCCAGAGGGCAATAGGAAACAGTCCCTGCCCTTAAAAAGCCAGCATTACAAATAACCCAGATGAGACACAGCATAGAAGCAGAAGTTTGAAAAGTGCCTGGGGCATATGTGAAAGAGATTTATTTATTAATCTCAGAAAGTGCTCTGGAGGGGCAGGGATCTTTAGGAGACTTCTCTAAGAGCAAAAGGGCTGGCAGGTGCCATTTCTCTTCCCCTCCCCAGCCTAGACAAGGACAATTGCAGAAACCAGAAGGAAAACTCTCCACCTAACTTGCTAGCACTTAGTGCCCTGCCCCCATGTTCTCTGTGGACCTGCTCCATCCAACCTTCCCTATTCAGCAGACTTAGCTCCAAAAATGCTCCTGCCCAGGCACACCCTGTAAGCAGTCCAGGTGTCACTCCAAAGTGACTCTTGGCATGGGGAGAGGGGAAGATAACCACACATCCCAAAGTGCCTGAGCCTTTTTGCTGCAGTACAGTGCAACTGCAGCCTGACTGAGGGACTCAGGGCAGATGTCTGATCTTGCTGCCAGCCCTACCCATTGAAGAATGCCTCTCAAGGGGCTGCACAGTGCCTTGCAGTTTGGTGGGCACAGAACTGCAACACATAGACTGTGTAAGACAGCTAGTCTGATTGCTGATGCCACCCAACTACAAGCCTATGGTTACTGCGGACAGTCGTCCCAACAACAAACCAAACCCTGCCTGGTGCACCCACAATAGGCAAAATGGGACATTGCAGCTGACTGGGCTGAAGGCAAACATACCTCAGCCACAACAGTAACGGGTACATGCAGCCCACACAGAAAACACCCTTGGAACACCTAGTTTTGGTGACCAGGGGGCATTGTGCTACAGGGCCCCTTCTTCATAAGGCCACTTACTTTCAAGTTCAGGAGACATAGCCAACCTTCCTAATTCACAGAAAAAAACAGAGAGAGTAGGCAAAATGAGGAAGCAGCGGAATATGTCCCAAATAAAAGAACGAGACAAAATCACAGCAAAAGAACTAAATGAAATGAAAATAAACAATATGCCTGATAAAGAATTCAAAGTAATGGCTATGAAGATGCTTCATGGACTTGACAAAAGAGTGGAGGATCTCAGTAAGACCTTCAACAAAGAAATATATAAATATAAAGTCAGAGATAAAGAACTCAGTAACTAAAATAAAAAATACACTAGAGGGAGTCAATAGTAGATTAGAGAATGCAGAAAATGGATCAGTGATCTGAAAGATAGGGCAATGGAAAGCAACCAAGCTGAACAGCAAAAAGAAAAAAGAATAATAAAAACTGAGAACAGATTAAGGGAACTCAGTAGCATTATCAAGCATAACAACACTCACATTATAGGGATCACAGAAGAATAGAGAGAAGGATGAAAAAAACTGATTGAAATAATAGTTAAAAGTTCCCCATTTTGGGGAAGGAAATGGACATCCAGATCAAGGAAGGACAGAGAGCCCCTAACAAAATTAACCTAATGAAGTTCATGCCAAGACACATAATAACTAAAACGGCAAAAAGTGATAAAGAGAGAATTTATTTTTTTAAAGATTTTATTTATTTATTTGAGAGAGAGAGAGTGAGAGAGAGAGAGCCCAAGAGGGGGTAGGGTCAGAGGGAGAAGCAGACTCCCCACTGAGCAGGGACCCCCCCCCATGCGGGACTTGATCCCGGGACTCCGGGATCATGACCTGAGCCGAAGGCAGTCGCTTAACCAACGGAGCCACCCAGGCGCCCGATAAAGAGAGAATTTTAAAAGGAGCAGGATAAAAGAAAACAGAGACATGGGAACTCCCATAAGGCTATCAGCTGAGTTTTAGCAGAAACTTTGCAGGCCAGCAGAGAGTGGCATGATATATTCAAAGTACTAGGAGAAAAAAACAAAACAAAACTAACGAACAAAAAATCCTGCAACCAAGAATATTCTACCTAGCAAAATGATCATTCAGAATAGAAGGAGAGATGAAGTGTCCTAGACAAACAGAAGTTAAAGGAGTTCATCATCACTAAACCAGCCTTGCAGAAAATGTTAAAGGGGATTCTTTGAGTGGAAAGAAAAGGCCATAACTAGAAGTAAAAATTATGAAAGGAAAAAAAATCATAGGTAACATACAATAAAGGTGGTAGATTAATCACCTATAAAGCCAGTATGGAGGTTAAAACACAAAAGCAACAAAATCAATTATGTCAATAAAAGTCAGAGAAGGGATTCACCGAAAAAGGACATAAAATATGACATCATATACTTAAAATGTGGGGGGCGGGGTAAAATTTTAGTGCTTTTAGAATGTGTTTAAACTTAAGCAACCATTAACTTAATATATATTGCTATACTCATAAGAGGTTATATATGAACCTAATGGTAACCACAAATCAAAAACCTGTAATAAATACACATACACAAAAAAGAGAAAGGAACCAAAGCATGACAATAAAGAAAGCCATCAAACCATCAAAGGTGAGAACAAGAGAAAAAAGGAACAGAGAAGAACAACAAGAAAACAATAAAAAAACAATGAACAAAATGACAAAAAGTGCATACCTATCAATAATTACTTTAAATGAAAATGGACTAAATCTTCCAATCAAAAGATACAGGGTGACTGAATGGATAAAAAAGCAAAACCCATTTATATGCTGTCAGAAGAGACTCACTTCAGACCTAAAGACATATGCAGATTGAAAAATGAAGGGATGGAAAAACAGTTTACCCTGCAAATGGAAGCAAACAGAAAGTTGGGGTAGCAATACTTATATCAGACAAATAGACTCTAAAGCAAAGACTTTATCAAGAGACAAAGAAGGAAGTGCATAACAATAAAGGGTACAATCTAACAAGAGGATATAACAATTATAAATATCTATGTACCAAACATGGGAGCACATAGATATATAAAGCAATATTAACAGAGTTAAGGAGAGAAATTGACAGTAATACAATAATAGCAAGAAACTTTAACACCTCAATTACCTCAATGGATAGATCATCAAGACAGAGAATCAACAAGGAAACAGTGGCTTAGAACAACACATTAGACCAGATGGACCTCAGATATATATAGAATATTCTATCCAAAAACAGAAGAATACACATTCTTTTCAAGTACACATAGAACATTCTCCAGGATAGATCATATTAGGCTACAAAATAAGTTTCAATAAGTTAAAGCTTTAAATCATATCATACATCTTTTCTGAACAAAATGGTATGAAACTAGAAATCAATTATAAGAGGGGCACCTGGATGGCTCAGTCGTTAAGTGTCTGCCTTTGGCTCAGGTCATGATCCCAGGGTCCTGGGATTGAGCCCTGCATTGGGCTCCCTGCTCAGCAGGGAGACTATTTTTTCCTCTGCCCCTCCCCCCTGCTTGTGATCTCTCTCTGTCTCTCATGAATAAATAAATAAAATCTTTAAAAATTCAATAATAAGAAAAAATCTGGAAAGAACTCAAATACATGTAGGCTAACTAAGATGCTACTAAACAATGAATGGGTCCAGTTAAAAATGAGAGGAAATAAAAAATGCATGGTGACAAATGAATATGAAAATATAACAGTACAGTCTGTGGGATGCAGCAAAAGCAGTTCTAAGGGCCTACCTCAAGGAACAAGAAAAATCTCAAATAAACAATCTAAACTTACATCTAAAGGATCCAGTAAAAAGAAAAACAAATAAAGCCCAAAGCCAGTAGAAAAAAAGGGAAATAATAAAAATTAGAAAAAAAGGAACAATGAAACTAGAAGCTGATTCTTTGAAAAAAATCAACAAAATTGGTAAACTGTTAACCAGGCACATCAAGGAAAAAGAGGACTCAAATAAAATCAGAAATGAAAGAGAAATAACAGCCGGCACCACAGAAATACAAAGGATTACAAGAAAATAAGACTTTTAACAAAGTACAACATCCATTCATGATAAAAACTCTCAACAAAGTAGATTGAGAGGACACATATCTCAACATAATAAAGGCCTTTTTATGAAAAACCCACAGCTAAATTCATCCTCAATGGGGAAAAGCAGAGATTTCCTCTAAGACCAAAAACAAGATAAAGATGTCCACTTTCATTACTTATATTCAACATAGTACTAGAAGTCCTAGCTGCAGCAGACAAGATATAAAAGCCATCCACACTAGTAAAGAAGTAAAACCGTCACTATTTGCAGATGACATGATACTATATACAGAAAACCCTAAAGACTCTACCAAAAAATTACTAAAACTAATAAATGAATTCAGTAAAGTTTCAGGATACAAAATTAATATGCAAAAATCTATTGCATTTCTATACAGTAGTAATGAAGCAGCAGAAAGAGAAATTAAGAAAATAATCACAGTTAAAATTGCACAAAGAATAAAATACCTAGGAATAAATTTAACCAAGGAGTTGAAAGACCTGTAATCTGAAACCTACATGATATTGATGAAAGAAACTGAAGACAATGCAAATAAGTGGGAAGATATTGCATGCTTATAGATCGGCAGACCAAATGTTGATAAAATGTCCATACTACCCAAAGCAATCTACACATTTAATGCAATCTCTATCAAAATACCAGCAACGTTTTTCACAGTACGAGAACACATAATATTAAAATATGTATGGAACCACAGAAGACCCCAAAGAGTCAAACGAATCTTGAGAAAAAAGAACAAAGCTAAAAGCTTTGATGTCACAAAGTTAAAGATGTCACAATCCAGATTTCAAGATCTACAACAATGTAGTGATCAAAATAGTACGGTACTGGCACAAAAACAGACACATAGATCAACAGGACAGACTACAGAGTCCAGAAATAAACCCATGCTTATATGGCCAATGAATCCATGACAAAGAAGGCAAGAATATATACTGGAGAAAAGACAGTCTCTTAAACAAATGGTATAGGGAAAACTGTACAGCTACATTCAAAAGAGCACTTCCTTACACCATATACAAGAGTAAACTCAAAATGGATTAAAGGCATATATGTGAGACCTGAAACCATAAAAATCCTAAAAGAGAACACAGGCAGTAATTTCTCTGACACTGGCCACAGCAACAATTTTCTAGATATATCTCCTCAGGCAAGCAATACAAAAGCAAAAGTAAACTACTGGGACTATGTCAAAATATTTCTTTTGCCCAGCAAAGAAGACTGTCAACAAAACAGAAAGGCTACCTACTGAATAGGAGAAGATATTTTAAATGATATATCTGATAAGGGGTTAGTATCCAAAATATATAAAGAACTTATACAACTCAATACAACACAAACAAATAATTCAATTAAAAATGGGCAGAAGACATTAACAGACATTTCTCCAAAAAAAGAAAAAAAAAAAAACAACCCAGAAACAAAACAATATAGATGGTCAACACACACATAAAAGTGGTCAACATCTCTAATCATCAGACAAATGCAAATCAAAACCATAATGAGATATCACCTTATATCTGCCAGAATGGCTAGAATCAAAAAGACAAGGAATAACAAGTGTTGGCAAGGATGTGGAGAAAAAGGAACCCTGGAGCACTGTTGGTGGGAATGCAAATTGGTGCAGCCACTGTGGGAAACAGGATTTCAAAAAGTTAAAAATAGAAATGCCATATGATCCAATAATTCTACTTTGGGGTATTTAACTAAAGAAAATGAAAACACCCATTTGAAAAGATATATGCACCCTGTTTACTGCAGCATTATTTACCAGAGCCAAGATGTAGAAGCAACCCAAATGCTCATCAACAATAAAAGAGATTCCTAAAGACAGAGAACTGATGGGCGTTTGTCAGAGGGGAGATGGGTGGGTAGATGGGTAAAACAGATAAGGAGGATTAAAGAGGTACAAACTTCCAGTTCCAAATTAAATAAGTCATGGATATCAAAAGTACAACCTAGTGAATACTGTCAATAAGATTGTAATAACATTGTTTGGTGACAGATGTTGACTATGCTTATCTTGGTGAACACTGAATAATAGGTAGAATTATGTTGTATACCTGAAACTAATATAATTCTGTATGTTAATTGTATTTCAATTAAAAAAAGAAATTATTAATAGGACATATACACATCTATTGTTTCAGGCTTTTGTTTTTTTTTTTTTTTAGTTTTTATTTATTTTTCAGAGAGAGAGAGAGAGCACAAGCAGGGGGAGCGGCAGGCAGAGGGAGAAGGAGGCTCCCTCCCAAGCAAGGAGCCTGATGCAGGACTTGGTCTCAGGACCCTGGGATCATGACCTGAGCCGAAGGGAGATGCTTAACCAAATGAGCCACCCAGGTGTCCCAGTTTCAGGCTTTTAAATAGAACCCAAACTCTGCTATTGTATTCTCCAATGTCTTCTATCAATCATGATCTTGGACAAATTAACTGTTTAAAAGTGCAAAATCGGGGCTCCTGGGTGGCTCAGGAGGTTAAGTGTCTGCCTTCGGCTCAGGTCATGATCCCAGGGTCCTGGGATGGAGCCCCCAGTCGGGCACCCTGCTCAGCAGGGAGTCTGCTTCTCCCTCTCCCTCTGCCCTGCTCATTCTCTCTCACTCTCCCTCTCTCTCAAATAAATAAATAAATAAAATCTTTTAAAACAATAAATAAAAGTACAAAATCCATGCAATTCAACTAATGATTAATTAAGCAAACCAGGGCTCTCTATTACTACAATTTCAAAGGCAAACTTCCTTGGTATATTTATCAGTTATTGTTCTTGGTTTGTAAGCAACAAAACCTAAATCTCACTTTAAGACAAAAGATTTAAGTATTGCAAGGATATCAAGAGTTCTCAAAATTTATAGCAGATTTAGAAAACAAACAAACAAAAACAAGTACCAAGGAATCTCCAGAAGCAAGTTTTGTAGAAAACAGTTTGGCCAAACAACCTTAAAGGAAATATGACTTTTACAGTTAATATAAACTTCCATAAAAATAATAACACCAAAGTAACAGACAATATTATGAGTTATATTTTACTGATTTTTGTATAGAAAATTGTATTCAAGGATCTGTTAAAAGTGTTCTGCTTGGATAACATCATTTTACGTTTTAAAGGAAACTGAAAAAGTTATTAGTATTCTCTCATTGAATAACTTCTCTGTGTTCCTGAAGAAAAAGTGTCATTCTGTTGGGAGACAACACCTTTTCCAACTTAAGTTATGGGTCAGGTCTCTGGCTGTGTCAGGCTAAAATGGTACGAACGGCCCTTCTGGCTTGTATCGTGTAGGACAGGTCTGTAGTTCCTACCATAACACAAAATAGGAAGACTGAATACTACTAGAAATTAGTTTTTGTATGATGGACAGTAAAACATATGTCTACTACAACCAATTTCCAAATTCTTCTATAAGTTGTATTAATAAGTGTATAGAGCAGAAAATAAAGTGATAGAAAACACTGTGTGCTTGTTATTATATTAATAAATACTTATAGAATAATATATAAGGGAGACAGAAAGACTAGAAACCCACGTATAAGGGACCTAATACTTGCACTGGGCACTTAAGCTATTTCCTTTAGTCCTATGAGACAGATTTTATTACCCAACATTTGCTGATGAGTAAACTTGATTGGTGATAGTGAAATTAATTTTCCTGCCCAAAGTCACACAAACGGAACAGAGTTTTAAATCCAGATAAATAGGACTCCAGGCCTGTATGAAGAAGTATAGTACCTGATTTATTACTTCTAAAACTTAAATGCTTTTAAGGAATAACAAAATAAACACACATTCTATAACAACCATCCATATCACTGGAGTGAATAATTTTCATGTTTTGTGTTCCCTCATTCACACTGAACAGGCTCTTGTTTTAGGTATCTTCCTGTGTTTTCACCCCACCTTCTCAAATTATAAGCAGAATTAAATTTAAAATTTTTCTTGTAGAGAGGTACAGGCACGTCCTTCAGACCAACCAGTCAGATTCAAACACATCTTTTTTTTTCCAGTTTGAAACCATACTTTATTTTTAATGTAGCTAGAAATCCCATAACTATCTATTTTTAAGCAGAATAAATAACAAAAAAACCTCCTTTACTTTTCTTTCTTATAGCATTATTAGCATAAGAAAAATTTCTGGTTTAGAAATGATATTGAGTTTCTATGAAAATGAACGTGCTTTGTATTTGTGAAACTTAAAAGCAAAGGACACATTTTCACAAGATCAAATTTACCATTTTTATTACCCACTTATGGTAATAATAGAATGTACTTAGGTAATGTCTAATTAAGTAAATTAAATAAGGAATCTGGAAGAACTGGTTTTCTTGAGTTACAGTGCACTTTGGAAATTTTGAGAACACACAATAACAAAAAGAACACCCACAAGCTCAAATACAAGTTTATATGCTGAGTGTTTTTAAAGGGTTTAAAAAGCATGCTCAATTAGCATACAACTCTTTCTCACTTATATAAAATATGAATTTCTTTTTTTAAAAAATTATTTATTTTTAGAGAGAGCACGCATCGGGGGTTGGGGGGACGGGCCATGGGAGAGGCAGAATCTCAAGCAAGGCTTCTGGCAGAGCACTAGAGGCCCGTGCAGGACTCATCTCACAACCTGGAGATCATGACTTGAGCCAAAATCAGGAGTCCAATGCTTAACTGACTGAGATATCCAGGCACCCCTATAATAGACGAATTTGTATCTGGTTGTATACAGCAAAGGACTAGAATCTGAAATCTACTTACTTATAACTTCAGAAATGCACAATTTCAGCAGTGTATTCCAAGAAATTTTCCTCATTGCTCCTATCACTGATTCTTCAAGTAAGCAAAATCCAGAAGAGGATCTCACCCATTGAAACTGCTTTGAAACACTAACACTTTAAATTGGAAGATAGGTAGGGCGCCTGGGTGGCTCAGTCGTTAAGCGTCTGCCTTCGGCTCAGGTCATGATCCCAGGGTCCTGGGATCGAGTCCCACATCGGGCTCCCTGCTCAGCAGGAAGCCTGCTTCTCCCTCTCCCACTCCCCTTGCTTGTGTTCCTGCTCTCGCTGTCTCTCTCTGTCCAATAAATAAATAAAATCTTTAAAAAAAAAATAAATAAATAAAAATAAAAAAATAAATTGGAAGATAGGTAGAAACCTAGGATTTCTGGTACAGTGCCTGGACTTAGTTTAATTTAAGAGTTGGATGTAAAACAGAAAACTTAACATTTCTTTATCCTTGGAGGAGTGGGAAGGGGAGAAGAGGCGCTGATATGATGCAGTATCTAAGAGCTGAATAGGAGAATAATGACTCTTCCACAAAGCCAACAACTCCACATTGAATAAAATACATGGATCTCATCAATTTATAATTCATGATGAATCAAAAAGTCCAGTTTACCTCTATGTATATCAATGCATTCTAACCTTATAATTACCTTTCCTGGAAAGAAAATGCCCGACTATTTGATGACAATCAGGTCACTTTTGTACCTACCGGAAGAGGTATTAAGAAAAAAAACCCTCAACATTTATAAACTCTAAGAAATGGTTATTTTATCACAAGCAGCCATAGGAGATTTATGATTAATTATATTGTGGACATTTTTTCAAAGATTTTATTTATTTATTCATGAGAGACAGAAAGAGAGAGAGGCAGAGAGAGAGGGAGAAGTAGGCTCCCTGCAGAGCAGGGAGCCCAATGCGGGACTTGATCCAGGACCCTGGGATCATGACCTGAGCCGAAGGCAGATGCTGAATCGACTGAGCCACCCAGGCGCCCTGTTGTGAACACTTTTAAGAAATGCTCATGGGGCTCTTGGGTGGCTCAGTCCTTAAGCTCCTGCCTTTGGCTCAGGTCATGATCCCAGGATCGAGCCCCATGTCGGGCTCACTGTTCAGCAGGAAGCCTGCTTCTCCCTCTCCCACTCCCCCTGCTTGTGTTCCCTCTCTCACTGTCTCTCTCTGTCAAATATATAAAATCTTTTAAAAAAATGTTCATAATTATAGGTGCTGAATCTATAAAGGGACTTGAAAGTTTCATAGATGTACTTACAGTCACTGTCAAGAGGTATATGTATATATGTGTAGATGTATATATATAACATATATCAGTGAGAAGGAAATTTTAGAATTTATCTTTCCTATTTCCATTTCTCATGTTTGGTATAAAGATCTTCTCGTATATGCACACATACACAAAAGTACTAGCTCTGCAAGTTGAGTCCAATTATTTTTTTCTGATCTTAGTGACAACTGAGAATTATTAATCACTGACCTTGGTAAAACTTTTATTCAAATAAAAGTGATTTGAGACCATTATTCTTTATAGAATAAACAATACTAATTCCTACTTACATCACAATAGAAACAGCAAAAAAGGTATAAGGATAACCAAAAGATATATTAAAAATCTTCCAAGTTCATGAATCATTAAAGTACAATAAGTTAAATATTAGTTGTTTTACACAAATTGGACATCTCTGATAATATCCCCATTTTCACATTAACACAGGTCACTTTTGTGCTGATATAGTGATGGTAAATACTCCTGAACATCTAATGTGAACAATGCAACATTATGTAATCTTTCTAGATAGCAACTTCTCAAAACTTATTCATAATCATTGTCTCTTTGGTTCTATTTCCAGGGATCTGTTCTTTCCCAAATTAGCTTCCTTAAAACTTAAACTGTTTTAACCCCACTTAAGTCAGCCTAAGAAGGGACTTAGGCACAAATAATTGATTGATTCTTAAGGCAGGAAGTGAAGCAGGTAAGGGAAGGAGAAAGAGCCAAGAAAGGGTAAAGATGTGTCTAAGATAAAGTCTATCCCTGGATCTTCCCACGGAGTTGTCTCCCAGCAGTTGGTACAAGTGCTGTGGGTGGATTAAGCTTGAATGTTAACACTCAATACTTAGAAACTGGGAAATGAGGATACTGGCCTAATATAGAGGCTATGGGAATGGTAATGAAGCAGGTCTATCACATAATTTGAAAACAGTTCACAAATGTGAACTCAAAATTTCGTGTGTAGATGGTCACTACACTGTTACACTAATGAAAATTTAGGTTTTGAATCTTACTCGTTTTCATTTTAGTCATACAGGTTTTTTTGTTTAATAGTAGATCTCTAGTAATTTGGAAAACAAAAAGGACAGAAGGAAGGAAGAAAATATGGAAACTAGGTAGGCTTTCACCTCACAAACTCAGTTATTAAATCATACAAACACAGATATTTTTATACTTTGTATCTTTACACCAGATACATAACTGGAATGGTCCAGTGCAAAATAAGAGTGTGGGGCTCACTATTAAAAATTATTAATAATTTCAGGACAGCAAAAGCAGGCTACAAACCAAGAACAGGGTCCTGTTTGACTCCATAGGTCACATTTCCATGAAGGCTGTCCTGCCCTGGGAATAAATACTATAGTTCTAAGCGGAGAAATTTTCTAGTTTGATATGTTGTCATATGCTAGAGATAGGTGTTTATACAGTATGAGAAACTATTTAAAAAATAAAGCCCTCTAGATTCCAAATGTGGTAGTTCTCTATTTCATCCATTTATAAAATGACAAAAAAAATTAGATTTAAGATTGTAGTTGAAGAGACATTTAGAGAATTAAAAGAAACCTAAAAATATATGATATTTTGAAAATATATTCAAGTTTTTTAGTATTTAAATATTTTTAAGATGTATAAATATGAAATCTACTCTTCTTGACCTTGAATCAATAAAATATCCTAACTCAATAAAAATATAATGATGGAATAAGAAATGTAAAAAGTGTTTTCCAAAATTAAGATGTTTACCAGTTCTTGATCCATGAAGAACACAATCAATACCTGACCATTAAAAAAGAAGAAAGAAAAAGAAAGAAGAAAGAAAGAAAGAAAGAAAGAAAGAAAGAAAGAAAGAAAGAAAGAAAGAAAGAAAAAAATAAGAAAAGAAGGAAAGAAGGAAGGAAGGGAGGAAGGAAGGAGGGGAGGGAGGGAGGGAGGAAGGAAGGAAGGAAAAGAAAACTTTAGAATATGTCTAAGTCAAAAGCCAGAACTCATTAAACCTGAGTGATTTCAATGCTCTAGGCTGTATATTATCAGTACCAGATAAATGAGTCATTTGGGGGTGCAGGAATCACCTGAGTTATGTCCAACATTTCATGAGTTAAGTGCCCACTTCAAAAACTTTTTGTGTCATCTGATGTCACTGTGAGTCATGGTAAAATTATTATTTTTGAAAATTGGATTTTTCCAATTAAAACTGGGCATAGAACGTGTGTGTGTGTGTGTGTGTGTGTGTGTGTGTGTGTGTGTTATCAGATTTTTCACCTTCTCGTCACAACATAAACAAAAGTAATTTGAAAAAAAGAGAGAGAGAGAGAATGGAGTATCCAGGTTCTTTTATCCAGGTATCAAGAAGGAAAAACTCCATTAAGTTTATGCAGAAGAACGATCTGCCAACAGTAGACAATATTTTCCTCCTTTGATTCCCTTCCCTAATAGAGTCTGTATTTTTCTACAACCCAATACCTCTTGACCTATGGCCATTAAGTCAGAAAATGAAAAGGTACTTTCTCACCATGAGAGTAATAATGAGCATTGATAAAATTGTTTCATGGAAAGAAATTTTGTCAAAAGGTTAGCACTGCAACAGTTTAGTCATTCTGTAATTGCCCACTATTTATTCTGAAAATCTCTGCAAACCAACTCTGCATTTGATTTAATTACTGTGAAAATGTTCTGCTCAAATACATAAGGCTACAAAACATACACAAAGACAATGGCATCCATGGTGTTATGTTCAGCAGTTCTGTTGAAGATAACAGTGTTGCCATTAACTAGTGTCTTCTTATGTACAACAGATGGATTAGAGGATTTTTTTTTTCTAGATTTAACATAAAGGTAGCTATAAGACCATACAATTCCCTCTGTGAGTATTGTTGATTTTGATGAATTGGTCCTTTTTTAACTTCCAGATGACAGCATGTTCAAACAGCTGTTGAACATTTCAACAAACAAGTATTAGGTTGACCCTACCCTCTGAGGATATATCATTTTATTCTGAAAATTTTAATTCATCTTCTTGGGTTATCACATCATAATACATAAATGCACTTGCTATGGCCACAGACTTATAATGGGTAACATCCATTTAATCCATTAATTTTTATTGGATTTAAGGGCTTGTATCTCCATCATAAAGGTGTATGTGTATACACACACACACACACACACACACACACACACACACACACACTGTATATATGAACTTGTGGAAGACTCTACACTTTAGGAAAAGATAGCTTCATCAAAATACTGACTATAGGTATAAAATGGATAATTCTGAAAAGCAAAAGTTAATATGTAAACATACATATATTACAATATTTTTCTTTAATTTTCTTTCTTCACATATTATGGACACTTTCTAGTCTTTACATATGAATCTAGTTCATTCTTTTTACAGGTATTAAATATATATGTATACATATATACACAGGCTAACATATATATATCCCCCCTCCAAAATTTGATAATATAATCTATATTTTCTACCACTTGATTTTTTTAACTAGGACATTGTTCCATATACATGGCTCATCTTTAAATGACTATGTATTATTTTATTACATTAACATAACTGAATTAGTCTTCTATTGTCTTATTCATATACATTTAGACTTCTTCCTAATTTTGTGTTACAAAATTTACCTAATGATGACCCATATAAAAGTAGACTAATCAAATTATGTCACATTTTTTAATTGACTATTGTTAAAATGATTTTATCAAATTGTGCATGATTTTTTCTAAGATGAAAATTGGTGGTATCTTTGTTCAGGTTCTCATTTCTGTGGTGATGCCTCTAGTGTTTCATCATTGACTATGATGTTTGTTTTTAATAGGTTCTCCTTATCAGTTTAAGAAAATATATTTCTCCTACTAATTTATTAAGTTGTTTTTATTTGAAAATGTGTGTTAAATTTGTTAAATGTCTTTTGGCATCTACAGAAGTGACTGTTTTTGATCCTTTAGTCAATGTATGTATAAATAAATAAATAAATAAATAAATAAATAAATATTCCTTACATACATCCTAGGAAATTATAAATTACTTTCATAACTTTTCTGCATATGTTAGTAACCTGAGAGGGCATAGAAATGATACAAGAAAACATTGTTAAAAAGTATGTCAAAAATATTTCATTGAAGAATGTTTATCATAAACAATAAGTTATTTGGATAATGCTACCAAATGAATTGATCAAAGAAGGATAAAATAGCAGAAAGCTGAAGCCTGGGAAACAGATAATGATAATGGACACAGGGGAAGAGATATTGTGATCAGAGAGAATACCAGGAAAAAAGCATTATATGATACTCATTCACTCACCAATCATTCAGTTCATCAGTCATCTGTTTGTGCCCTCATTTTATCATTTACAGATTCACCATGAAGGTACTGAGCTGCACTTTGAAAAAATATTGTGATCTACTGTGTTCTATCATAAGAGGAGAGAATAATATATAAGCCAAACAAAAATAAATAAAAATAAAGATCTTTTTGGCATACAAAGCAGTTTTAGACAGTTATGGTAGAAGCAACCTATAGAAGGTACACATAGCGAGTACACATAGTGAACAAAAAGTAATCAGAATAAAATTGTCTCATATCTTTTGGCATATATGAGAGATTACTGTGAAGTTGTAAGAATTCAACTGTAAGTCACATGAAAATTTATCTCATTACATTAGTGTCAAAGCCTTGTATAATTATATATAATAGTTTCTTAATAGCTCCTCAATTTAAAGAAAATATAAAAATAATACTAAAAAATAAGTGTCAAATGATTTAGAGATGTTTATCTATGTACAAAATCTTTTATAGAATTGACCTTGTTATTTTTTGGTGTATGTGTGGACATAAAGGCAATGGAGAAGTAAATGAATATCATAGAACAACATTTCACAACTTACGCTCTTAGGTATTTTTCCCATGTTCATTTATTTCCCTCAATATTTATTGTACACATACCCCAAAAGTCTCTTCCTTTTACTTTGGAACTTTGGTATACTTCATCTAGATTTATTTGATATCATAAATCAACTTTGGTTTTAGGTTATTATTCTGGTTTACGAATACTTGAAGTTTACTAGTGATGATATCTAAATTTCAAGGGACAAAAGACTGACCTTTATAAAAAACATTCTTTCAAATCACATGGTTTTAATGTTTCTGATAGAGAAACAGTAAACAAAACTAGGTTCTGGGTTTTTATTTCTTTGTTTCAATTTATTCACCTGAAGTTAATTGATTCATTTATAACCTAAGAATTATTGATTTGGGCAGATGACAAAATAATGTGTTAGTATACTGAATTTTGCTTGTTGCTGTTATAAAAAAGTTCTAGTCATTTTCTAAAAAGTATGACATAAATTGCCTCCTAATTACCAATAACATTTATAAACCATCATCAATCTAGTAGAGGAGGTACTCATAGACATTAAACAGGACAACATGTGCCAAATTAAATTAAATAAATATGAAAATTAAGAAACCATATTGATAAACAGCATGCAATCTAATTTTGTTTTTGGAAAGTAACTCACTCTCTTTGCTTCATAAATTGGCTCTACCTAGTATTATCTTTTTGATTCTTCTTTTGGCGTACATTAATCCTTCAAAGCAAATGTGACAAAATATACATTATCTCATCTTGTTTAGCAACTTGCCCTCACAAAAAAGAGAGTAATGTTAAAATAAAAATCAGTTATAGAAGGGCAAATATACTGACATGCCAGATCTATTCAGTTTTAACAATTCCTTTACTTCCTGAAAAATGAAAGAAGTAAACCCATCTAGAAGTTATGAACAGTTTACAAATCAATTTATATGTCATTGCACTATGTAAAGTTTGTTAAAAAAAAGAGAAAAATGGATTTAATCTATTTGAATACTCTCTGCAATGGATGTCCTATTCTTCTGATTAGTGGTAGCTGTCAACTGATGACAGATATATGCCTTGTAATAGTGACATGCCAATTACCAAGAAAAAGATAGTGTCTGGTATATTTGAAAGTTAAGTCCAGAATATGATGAGGCACTAGCTTACATAGACTTCCAGTAAAAACACCATTATGTTAGTATTGGGAATGTGGGCAAATCTCTTGCCTATTAAACATGTAGTTAATGCTTCTCATCTCCTAACAGTATATATTATATTCTGAGCCATTTTCGTTGTTCTGGTGATAGATTTGCATTGTCCAATACTGAAGATAGATTTGCACTAAGCCTCTCATGGTTTTTCACCATTTGCGACAACCAGCATTTGAAGCAGCATTGTTAGGAAATAATAGCACTGTCACTGGCTCCAAAATGAAAACAAAATCAACTCATTTGTTTTCTTTTTGGCCAAGCTCCGCTGGACTATTAAACAATTTACAAAAGTAAACAAACAAACTAGTAATGGTAATTATCACAATAATCCTTGTTCAAAAAGAAAAGTTTGAAACAATCGTAATAAATTACAATGGAGTACCCAGAACCCCTCTTTTTTTATTATGTTATGTTAATCGCCATATATTACATCATTAGTTTTTGATGTACTGTTCCATGATTCATTGTTTGCCCAGAACCCCTTCTTAAATGGCTTATATAAGAATATGAAAGGTGAAAAATCAGGACTATAATGCCAGTAACTTAAAATATTCCTACTGGAGAAGAAAACAAGAATTCTTTTTAAAATCTAATGTCCCCTTACTCTAAACCCTTGCCCTTTTGTTCCTTTCCTATGACTAAAAATTCTGATAGTGTTTCCTTTCTGAATTGTAAGTTGCCATGCAATTAGTATCATCAAAATTTGAAGAGGTAGATTATACTGTCAAAAATGTACAGCATACCCCATTAGTCTCAATTAGTAATTGTGTCCTGATAAGTATTTTTAAAAGCACCAAATGCTAAATTACGGGGTTATGTGAGGGACAAAACTCATCTCTTGGAAAGCCATTCATTTATAAAAAATGTTTTTATTGAAACAATGCAAAAAATAACATGAAAAATCAGCTAAAGCATGAAATAAGAGAAACAAAGTACCAGAAATAAAACAATTCATGAAGGTGAACTTCAATAACTGCATAACTTAATGGAGCTCTAGACATACATATTTACAAAAGTATGAACAGCATGAACATTTTGATGATTTTGCAAACAGTACATTCAGTCCTGGAATATGCTTGTTTCAGTAATGTCTCTACTTCAGGGTTTACCATTAGTGGGCTTGATACAAATTTTTGGCTCTTTAGATCATAACATTTTATACTTTTTTCTTTCCCAAGATTTTTTTTTCTCCTACCATTCTTTCCCTAAGATTATCTAAAGCAGTGATTCTCAGCCAGGAGTGATTTTGCCCCCAGAGGACATTTGGAAATGTCTAGAGCCATTTTGGTAGTCACAACTAAGGGGTTTATGTGCCACTGGTATCTAGTAGAACAGGGCAGTGATGCTGGTAAACTTTTAACAATACACAGGGAAGCCCCCCCATAACAAAAATTATCTGGCCCAAAATGTCAGTAGGACTGCTTTGAGGAATCCTGAACCATAATGGTAAAATAAACTCTGTAACTGGTTCATTTTTTTTCATGCATTTTCTAAAGGAAAAATGCTCTCAGTATTTCATAGTTCTCGTTCTGGTTATCTATTGCTGTGTAACAGCCTAAAATAGTGACCTAAAACAATAATTAAATGAATAATGAATAAATAATTAAAATGAACCCCCTCAATCACATCAAGGACACAGACGGTTGAGAGCTGGAAAACAAAGACAGAATATTTAAAGATTTCTTTAGAGAAAGTTGAATACTAAGTTGTATACTTTGGTCCTCCCCCACAATCCCTCCTACATTCAAAACTTCTACAAGTGGAGGGTAAAACTACTACAAGTCAGTGAAAGGAAGTTTAACAGACCAGTCTAGGAATTGGGTATGTCACTGAAGCGAGGATGACACTGACGTGGTTCTCCACTTATGCTTGAGAAAGCTAAAAGGGAAATAGCACAAGGCTGCAAGAGCAAGATCACACCACTCGCCCTAATGATAGGTTAAAAAGTGCAAGAACCTGATGTACCAGGTGTGGATCGAGCAATAGGAGCACTGGCCTGCAGTCATTTAAAATGGTATCTTGTCCAAAATGATGACCTAGCAACAAAAGAGCCACAGAAATGATCCATAAGAACAAAGCAATTTTGACTGAAACAATGCATCTGGCCTAGAAGGCATGAATCCATCTTTAAAGTGTCCTTATCTGCTTTCTTCTCCCTCCTCTTCTCCTTGATCATGGAGACTAAAGAGTCCTTAACTAAATAGCTGAATTGGTTGAGGGAATGTAAACTAGGAAAGAATGAAACATCACTGGATGGAACTAGAGGGTATTATGCTAAGCAAAATAAGTCAATCGGAGAAAGACAATTATCATATGATTTCACTATCATGGAATTTAAAAAACAAAACAGAAGATCATAGGGGAAGGGAGGGAAAAATAAGACAAAATCAGAGAGGGCAACAAACCATAAGATACTCTTAACTCTAGGAAACAAACTGAGGGTTGCTGGAGGAGAGATGGGTGGGGGAATGGGGTGACTGGGTGATGGGCATTAAGGAGAGCATAATAAGCACTGGGTATTATATGCAACTGATGAATCCCTGACCTCTACCTCTGAAACTAATAATACACTATATGTTAATTAATTGAATTTAAATAAAATAAGATTTTAACAAAAGATTCATTCCTCTACCTTATATTATGGGGTCCATAAGGAGAAAGAGAAAATATTTAACTTTAAATTAAGTTCCACATTTGATTACTATGTGGTGTTAGTCAATTCAACTTTACGAGACTGGAATTTCGTTTTTGTCTTAAAGTGACCACAAGGCATTTGATAACATAAGATTGATCAAAATTATAATATTAAAAATAAAAACAAAACAAAACAGAAACCATGAGGCCTGCCAGCAGATTCTAAATATATTCTCAATTGTGCAAGTCCATTCTACTGATAATATACAGCATGCCATGCTTCCATATTTTAAAAGAGTAGATACAAAGATGTTCTGACATTTAGTGTGGGTAAAATCATCACCCCAGATATTTTTAATCTCTTTCAATGAAAGACAGAATTGTGGATAAAATTTATTTGAATGGTCTTTCTAAATCACCTGATATGTTAACTACATACATCTTAGATTAAGCAAATATCAATATAAATAACAAGGACAGTAAATAGAAAAATCTTATGGATGGGTGAGCACTTTAGCATATTGTAGTCATTGTTTTAGTAATGGTTCTCTTCTCCCCTCAGGTATCTCCGGAACTAGAGAAATGAGGATAGCAGCAGGAGGAAGGGCAATGTAAACTATGCATACCATAAAACAGGGTGTAAACTGAAAGAGAAGGAACTTTGGCATTGCTGCAGGTCATAGAAGATCGTAGGCATGCAGCTTCTTCACAGATCCCAAAAGACACTGAAGAACAGAGCCAATGTCCTTAGAACAGTTAAATGTCTGACTTAGAGGTCAATTCTTTAGATGCTAAAAAAAAAATTGAATACTTGTAATTCTGCTATTGGATCTTTTCTTGTAATTAACTTACTTCCTGAAAAATAAACACACATACACACACATACTCATATTATAAAAATATGTATCTAAATGCCTCATTTTCCCCAACTTTGACAAATTTTGTGCAAAGTCTATATCTTGGTCACACCACTTTTGGATTCAGTTACCATACTATTATCAAGACCACCTCAGAGAATGACCTGGAAGTCGCAAAATACCATATCCCACCAAGTCAATATTTTTTAGTAGATTTATCAAGAATCAATCTCAAAATAATCATTTTTTAAAAAGTGAATATATTGACAGATGTTATTGAAAAGATTCTAGGTCTCAAATCATGACACAGGGATTCTGTTTCTATTCATGTCTCAGGTTTGCTTTACTCCATTGCTTTATAGTAGCAAATAAGGACAAAAATAGTAACCTAATTTGTATTGCTCACATAGCCCAATACCAATCCGTCTGACCAATGGTATAATGGACTCTAATTTTATAGACCTGAGTCATATGTCCCTCCCTCATTATGGTGTCGGGGGTTATGAAAGGATGGAAGCTGGGTCCCCACTAATTGATATACATGGAATGAATTGGGTTATTTTAGTGGGAGAGATATGGTATACATATACAAAAACACAGGTCTGCCATATTCCTATACATGCTAAACTCAGGGGTCCTCATGCTTATTATACCTGCTTTTTTTAAAAAAAAATTTTACTTATTTATTTATTTATTTATTTATTTATTTATTTATTTATTTGAGTGTGTGTGCAAGCAGGGGGAGGGGCAGAGGAAGAGGGAGAGAAATGTCAAGCAGACTCCACACTGGGTGCACAGAGCCTGATGTGGGGCGCTATCTCACTACCTGGAGATCATGACCTGAGCGGAAATCAACAGTCCAACTCTCAACCAACTGAGCCACCCAGGCACCCCTCATTCCTGCTTCTTGAGAATAATATGAAGATGTATGTGCTGCACTGAGGTTGAAGTCTATACAGCAATTATATACACTGATAGCACCATCACACAGTGTTTATTCAGTAATTTATATAATAATTAGCTAAGAGTTGGTTCTCTTTAGTCTTTGAATTTTGAGAATATCAAAAAATTAATGTTGCCAGGTTCATCACTGTTCCTTAGAAATTCATAATTACACATATCTCAAAATATTATTTTAATCTTTTTCTTAATTCTCTGAATTTGATAAAGAATAAAATGTAACAACTACAATAAAGTTCACTGGTAAACATGTAAAAAACATGTAATTAAATTTCTCACCTCTGCAAACATTTCTGAAATTGCATGTTTGCAAATTGAGTACATGTATGTCTTAACTTACTTAGGTAACAATTAAAAGAGGAAAGCAAAAGAAAATCAAGGCACTTTGGGGCTTTTGAGAAATAAGCCTTCTGTATAAGCACATGTAAGTTTTCCTTTTATCTGGACATGTTCTACACAATATCCATGGCATTGTAAACTTCACTTTTTATAAGATACTGAAAAACTCCAAACCTGAATAAAAATGCATTTTCATAGATTTTTACTACATATGATTTTTTAAAATATGAAATACTTTCATTCTGATTCAAAATAAAACACTTTGTCATTAATTATGATTCAAAATGGTTAATGGTAAATTAGCACCCAAAGAATTAATCATTCTTTGTAAATCTTTACTTGGTGACATGTAAAGTGCAAGATGCAACAATCTTTAATGACTTCTTTGATGCTGCCCCTCCCCAAATTGTGAAGCTTTCCGTAGCTGAATTTTGACAGAATTATAAGCATTCCTGATAATTTTCTAAAATGAATTTTTGTTCATTAATAAGTGTTACAAAAACTGAATAATCCAATGCTTTAAATTTATTACTATCACTGCCAGAGCTATCTTTTGCGGCATCCACACTCTCTGTTCTAAAACGTTATAAAGACTGTTTACGCATTAATTGCATATACACATCAATCATGATATATATATAATATGTATTACATATACCATAATCAATGTGCATATAGGTATATAAAACAGGGTATTTTATATATGTAAAGTCATAATGGCCCAAACTTCCCCACCATATATGCAATATATGTAGTTACAAATTAATTTATGTGACTTCAGAAAGAATAAGATGTGCTAATTTGGGGAAATACAGTTTACTTTTGGTGAAATGTCATTTTAATAATGTGATCATAAGTAAATTATTTGTCAAATTACTAAAAGTTTAAAAATTAACACTAACTTTAAAAGGATCTCTGATAGTATTATTACATTAATAAAGACGAGTGACTTAAAATTCAAATTTTCTGGATGTTGTGACATTATCTCCTATCATATATTATTATACACTACAAAAGAAGAAATTGAAACAGAGGATCTACTTCTTAAAATCTAGGGTATACCAGATTTTCCTCTTTCCCCCAAATTTTAATGAGAAGCTATGTGAAAATAATTACTTAATTGGTTCTCCATTGATTGTTTACCATTTCTCACGAAACTTAAACAAGTTGGGTATAAGTAGTAATGATTTTGAGTTAGACTAGATCAGACAAAAGACTCCACAAGAATAGACACAGAGACTAAAATTCTTTCTTATTTTGTGTACTCACTTGCACTCAGCACAGCGGTGTTTAAAATACTTTAGACAGGGGCGCCTGGGTGGCTCAGTCTGTTAAGGCATCTACCTTAGGTTCAGGTCAAGATCCCAGTGTCCTGGGATCCAGCTGCCTGTTGGGCTCCCTGCTCAGCAGAGAGCCGGCTTCTCCCTCTCCCTCTCCCCCTCCCCCCCATTCGTGTGCTCTCTCTCGCTCTACTCTCTCTCTCAAATAAATACATAAAATCTTTTAAAAAAATAAAGTAAAATACTTCAGACAAATAGTATGACTTTCTAATACAATGGTGAAGAACTCTGCATCTCAAAACAAGCTCCTGATTGAAGTTAAAACAGATTCTAAGTTGCATTATGGTTGCATTTTTCCTACAGGAATTAACCATTTGTTTACTCTTCTGAAGAAATGTGATAGAAAACACCTGAATAGTTGAAACACACAATCACACACCAAAGCTTTCACAGAAGAATGTTAATGTCTAAAGATTACAGATCCTTCTCTAACCAACACTAGAGAATATACTCCTATAGATGTTCATCTCAAAATTTCAAATAATCATAACAGAAACATAATTTATCACTTGACAATAGCCGGTTTGAAGCATCTGAATCTTGAGTGAGATCATCTCATGATAAACTATACCTTCCTCTGACAATTTTAAACTAACTGTATCAAATTAGACCATAAGCAAATAACATGAACCCACATTATCTTCATTTTTCCATAGCAAAATTTTCACTAATGAAAGACGTAACACTATAGTTGTAGGATGTCAATATCCAGACATCAGATTAGATAGAGATCTAAAAATACGAATTACCCATCTGAAAAAAATAGTCTGTGTAAATTTATAGTTGACAATATGATAGTACATAATATATTTTACATGGCTGACTTGCTTCTGGATTCACTTGCATGAAGAAATGGGTCTGTCCACATTAAATAAAAATACTTCATTTCTTTTATTAAACAAAAGGAACTATAGAATTCAAAATTTTTCTTTTTGTTATAGATTCTAGCAACACAACCCTGACTAGAGCTTAGTTTAGTAAATCATTGGTGTATGTGTATGCAATATGTACATAAGAAGTAAATATATATATACACACACACACGCATACATATATAAAGAAAATTAAGATTGCCTATAATTCTATCTGTGGGAGTTAGCCATTGTTAATATATGTGGATATACATGCTTCTGGTCTTTTCCCATGTTTTATTATAAAAAACAAACCAAAACAGAGTGTGTGTGTGTGCGTGTGTGTGTATCTCCCTTCCAATAGCTTTTTTAATTGTTAGTATTTAATATGTATAATATGTAAGTAAAATCAAATCTAAGTTTATAATATAATAATTACATGAAACATAATGGATAGATAAATACCATTTTAAATTGGTGGTTTTAGCTAATTATTAATGATTTTAAATTAACTTGAAAATGTAAAAGTATACTGGGCGCCTGGGTGGCTCAGTTGGTTAAGCGACTGCCTTCGGCTCAGGTCATGATCCTGGAGTCCCGGGATCGAGTCCCGCATCGGGCTCCCTGCTCGGCGGGGAGTCTGCTTCTCTCTCTGACCCTCCCCCCTCTCATGTGCTCTCTCTCTCTCATTCTGCCTCAAATAAATAAATAAAAAAAAAATCTTAAAAAAAAAAAAAAGAAAATGTAAAAGTATAGTTAAAAGGTGTAAAATTCTAAATATTCTGGCAAAAATGGTCCTGAATCAAAGTACTTGAATATTAATAAGAGACTGCCAAGGTCTTAAAAGTATATTTTCCATTTGGGGTAAAATGCTATGGCCTGCCTGTAAAAACTATAATGCAAGTTATATTTTAACCCACTCTGAGTTAAAATTGTGGAAAGTTTCCATTGTAATCACATCTCCAAATTTTATGTTTCTTCATTTTTACTTCTCTTGAACTCTATTTTTTTTTATCTTTGATAGTGTTAAATCCAAGTCCTTCCACTTTAGTAGACTAAGTGCCTAAAACAAATGAAGTCTCAACACATAAAATTTGACTCACAGTTTCAAAATAGTATATAGAACTTACCCATTCAAGAAGGATGTAACAGCAGCTGAGAAGCTGTCAAGGAGAAAAATGCCAGAAGGATTAATAAATCATATTGCTGTAACATGACCATGAAAATTATAAACAGCTATGTAAAAATTAGGTTGCTAGCAGTCAGATGGCTTGGCTTCTTTCAGCCTTGGTAGTAGAGTGGTGTACATTTATCTTCTGTTATGCACTGGTAAATAGCTGGCAAGCTTGGTATATATAAACATTACTTAAAGATGTCATGATTGGCTTGGATCCAGAAAATGTCCTCTGACATTACCATTAGCTATCAAAGATCTTAAATATTGCTGGAGATGTTTGAAGAGGCAAAGGAAAGCCAGAAATCCAAGAAAGACAATAATAGCAAGAAAAATAGAATGGATAATTAGGAATAAAACATGCACACTTAATGACATAAGAATTTTAAAACAAATTAGTGAAACCCAAATGTCTATATGGTTCATAAGAAAGAGTGGTTTAGCAAATTAAAACAGAAGGGAAAGAAATATCTTAAACAACAGCTTGCTAAGTAGTATTTTTTATTTTTTATTGTTTTAATGTTTTTTACAAATAGAAACTAATCTTCCCAATATATTTTCCCTGTTATACATGAAAAAAAAGGTATGCTATCATTCTACTGTCATTACCTGTGACCCTATTAAAAACAAACAAATGAAAAACTTACATAACCACCAAGAAAAAAAATGTTAAAGAAAAACCTCACTTAATCGTCATTCCCCTTGCAATTAACTAAAGCTTTTAAGAAAGTCAGGCAATAACTTAGCTATGATGTGCTACATTTGGTTTGCTGATTTAAACAATGCTCACACAATTAAGGTAGTTTATTGATAAGCAAATTTCATCAAGAGTTAACCATAATAATAAAATCATATTTCCAAAACAAAGTGTATGAGGAATGAGATGTTTCTACAAGTGTCATAAATGAGTTTTTGAATTTTCGTCCAGTCACATGATTCTACCTTGCACTGCCTAAACTGATAATTCGTTTTATGAACACATATTTTAAATATAGTCAAGAAGCAAGGAAATTAAGGTTGCCTGAAATTCTACCTCCTGGAATTAGTCATTGTTAATATGTGGATATACATGCTTCTGGTCTTTTCCTCATGTTTTATTACCAAAACCAAAGCCAAAACCAAACCAAACCAAACAAACAAAAGTGCTTTCCACACTAAATTCAGTTGTGTTAAAATAAATGCAACATTTTAATTTTTAAACCAAGCCAAACCAAAACAAAACCTTTCTTGCCGAATATTACACATAAGAATGTAAGGAACGCATGTTCACTATAATCCCACTCAATAAATGAATGCTGAATTTGCTGCATGTCATACCAGATTTTTTCTATGCACATACCAACGGGTTTTAACATTGTTATCTAATGAACAAGCACATTTGTACAACTGTAGTTATAAAGCACACTATTTTCAAAACTTTTTTAACACTGTATCTTAGACATTTCAATATCCGTTCAAACATATCTAGATTTACTGTTTTATATACTTGTAATAAAAGAACAAAAATGATTAGTTTATATAATTTTTTGGTAATAGAATAATGCACTTTAACAAGAACTGTCAATTACTAGTTTTTGTAGTTAAAACAAGACTAAATCAGTTTTGCAGGAAAACAAGGAGAAAGATCTTAAGGAGAATTTATGTCAGGTGCAATTCGCAATGATAGATGTTATCATTAAGAAAATAAAATTGTGTAAGTAAGGAAGCCAAGGACTTACTCAGCAGAAGGCAGGTCTGTAAGGTTTAATCCTGAATAGAATACAGCTGAAAAGTGAATATTAGGAGACTAATTCTAAAGTAGATTTTTCCAAAGTTGATGCTAAGAAGTACAAGAAGTCATCTGCCAAAATCAAGAATCAGAGCATTTGAAACATAGGAGCTATTCCAACACTGTTGAATTTTCATCTCACCTAATTTACTTTTGTCAATTTTATTAAGAAAACCAAAATTTGTGTTAAAATTACCATGTTAGAAAGACTTAAGAGGATGACATGCATTTGAAAAATAAGTTAACCTCATAATAAAAGCCCTAAAAAGATGTTCTACATCACTTTCACCTATCTAATATCCATGAAAGCATTCCCCAAAATGACAGTAGAGTGTCTATGTTAGTTTTTCCTCAGGTGTTGCCTTTTGTTTTCTTTGCAATTTAAAATATTCAGTCTATACATACTTCAGTAGCTGGTGTGTTATTGTTGTCCCTAATAGCACCTTTAGAGATGACACGCTTTTGCTGTTCAACCAGAATTTGTAAAAATAAAGTTCCTCTCAATTTTTTTGAGATTAATCATGATATAGCTTCTTTGTTAAGTCTTAGGTGATTGAAAAATAAATCACATGTGCCATAAATATCCTTTGAACCACAAGCATTGCAAATTGACATTACAGTGTGGATTTTTCATCTTGACAGCTTATCGTAGGAGCCAACTTGCCCAGATTTTCTTTAAAGAAGAACAGGATAAATCTGGTCAAACATAAAGAATAAAACAAAGTACTTGTTTATTGCTATAAAGAAATCCACCATGGGTCAGCTTCCATATGAGATGTATTCCAATTCTCCTGGACAGGTTGGAAATTTCAACCTTAAAATTAGCAGTAATTTTGCTCTTTTTGAAGGGCCAGAATAAAGGGACTTTACTTTAGTGAAACAATTGTACCTCACTTGTTCTAAGGGTAGGAAAACAAATAAATGCAAGAAGAAAATCATACATAGTCTTTTCAGGGCACAGATAAAAACATATTTTTCAATGTTATTTAATAGTGAATCCTTCTGCCGATAAAAATCTCAATGCCATAATCTATACTTGTTTTGTCAATGTAGGAGTAAGATAAAAGGAATTACCCTATTCTAAGATGCTTAGCCCACAAAAGAGTATCACTATGCAAATATGTGATCTGCTGTCATAACAAAGGTAGGATGGGCAATTTTATTCTGTAAAAGTATAGAAAAAGTCAGAGAAAGAGTCCTCCTGGGGTTTTAGAATGCATATATTTCAGTAAAGCTAACTTCAGTAAAATACTGTTTTGCTTTTGGAGTGGAAATTAGATTCTGCATATGCTGTGGTCAGAAAACATCTTAGGGACGAGGAATTAAAATAATACATCAAAGTAAATATAAGAAAAGTTGAGGCAGATGCTAAGTTAGGGATCATGGTTATAATCTTCCTCTCCCTTTTTAAAAGTACTTTTATTGTATCAGATAATATTTAATAAACTATTATTGTATAATAAGTGTTATGCTTATTCTTCAGGTATGTTCCTCTCCTCCACAACAATCCTACAAAATAGGTTTTATACATTTCCCTTTAGGTATGGGAAAACTGAGGAAACAAGAGACGTAGTAATTTGCTTTCAGTCTCATAGCTAGTGAGTGTCACAGTCAGAAGTGAATTGAAATTATCTGACTCCAGTGGCTGTACTTTTGATTCCTGGATAGATGGTCATGATAACCATGTGTGCAGAACTTTCAGAGTTTCTAAAAATTTTCATGCCTGTGATCTCATTTTCCCCTTCTAACCTTATATTCTGTCTGCAGGATGGCTGCTATTCTGTATAATAGAAACACTAAAAATGTGTCTGGCTTTGAGTAGTAATTTTAGGAGTGAGTAGGTCCAGAGTTTATGGGAAGATCAGCTGAGGCTCCTGTGGCAACTGCATCATCGAATCAGGCTTCTCTTACCGCCCTGTAGGGTTTTTTGGGGTTTGTTGTTGTTGTTATTGTTTCCCAGAGAACACACTCAAGTAAACTTCCGGCATGTAAACGTATATCTCAGAGTCTGTTTCCAGAGACCCTGACCTAAAACAATAGTTTCAATATCAAACCAATCTTTTGAATCTTTAGCTAAATCTTTCCAGTCTCTTTAATAATCTCTTGCTATTTTCTTCTTCTCAGTACTTTATATATGTTTTAAAGATTTTATTTATTTGAGAGAGAGAGCACAAGAAGGGGAAGGAGGAGGGGCAGAGGAAGAGGGAGAAGCAGACTCTGCTGAGCAGGGAGCCTGACTCAGGGCTCCATTCCAGGACCCTGGGATCACGACCTGAGCTGAAGGCAGACGCTTAACTGACTGAGCCACCCAGGCGCCCCATCTTCTTCTCAGTATTTTAATTGATTTATCCAACCCATAAAGCCAATTTATTATGTATATTCAGTTTTGATATTCTGACTCATTTTTGGAGACTTTAGCCGTGGTATCTTATTTTCTTGGGTGTTTTGTGATTTTTTTTATTATAAATTTGTACCTCTTAAAATTTTACTTGGGGGAATTATTTGTGGCTTCGACTAAAGACAGTTTCTTTCAGAGAAAGTTCACAATTATTTCTGCCAGGTGCCTAGGGGCCTATACCAACATAAGACCACTTTATTTTTTAAAATATTTTATCTATTTATTTGAAAGAGAGAGAGAGAGCTGGGGGGAAGGGCAGAGCAAGAGGGAGAAGCAGGCTCCCCGCTGAGCAGGGAGCCCGATGCGGGGCTCAATCCCAAGACTTTTGGATCATGACCTGAGCCGAAGGTAGATGCTTCACTGACTGAGCCACACAGGCGCCCCCAACCTAAGACCACTTTAAACTGTAATGTTGCATTAAAGTGTTTTATATAACCTAAGTAAGGTAAATTCAGGCTATAATCCAATATAAGGGTTGGTTTTTAGCTAGGATTATTTTTCCCTCTTATTCAACACTAGGATTTAAGATATGAACATCTTATAAAACCCTCAGTGAATGTACATTTACATATTTTTTACACTTACATCAAGGGACTAGCCAATTTGCTGGACCCACCTTTATGATGGGATTATACTCTTTTAGCCTTCTTAACTTAAGAAAGTACTTGATTTATCTATTTTCTATGCTCTGCAAATCTATGAAAACTAAAACTCAAGTTCACTAGAATTTGCAATTGCTCTCAAGATGAAAGGTAGGATCAACATATTGCTTATTACTTTTCATTTTCTCCTTTCATTTAGTTTTGCCTCAGAGTATTCCTTTCTATTCAACTCATCAACAATTTAAATATGTTAATCTACTCAGTATTTATAATCTTTCCCCAAAGAGATGGGCAGATCACTCATTCTGCCAGTACTGCAGAAATGCAAATCTCTCCCTCTCCTCTTCATCAAGTATCTTCACCTTTAACATGTGGTCCTTTTTTTCCCAGCCCAGCCAGCAGAGATGAGTGAAAACAGAGACCTAAAAGTGGATATGCTAAATCTTTGGTTATTATTTTAATGAAAGCTATGTTACAAATAAAACAAAAAGTTGGAAAAATGGAAACATTAAATTGTTATTCACCCTCATTCAAATAATAAGAATAATTACTCCTCTTGGTACAGAAAAAAGTTGAACAATGTGTTGGAGCGAATCCTTTAGACCCCAGTGGGACCCAAGGAGAAGTTGTATGCACTGTCTTTTCTGTTATTAAATCAGTAAAAATTAAAACAGGTATTTACAAAAGTTACTCAACAGTTTGGGGACCCATGAATAAAGGATACATTTACCCTAATCCTTTCCGGGACAATGTGAAAAGATATCCTTTTAGGATTCCCTAGTAACCCAGGTAAAACTGGATCTAAAGGGCTGAGCTGTCTCTTTGCTGCTGAAAAGGGAAAAGACACAAGGCAGCCATAGTAAGTCTCAAGTGATCCCTGGATAACAAGAGAAAGCAATAGGATTTCCTTTTGCCTCTGATACCAAGACACTTGGCTGAGAGAAAGCAAGCAGATGTTGAAGTGATCCATGGTCATGATGAGAGGAAATTATAACAAAGAGCAGCGTAAGAATGTGTGTCAAGAAACCAGGTGGGAATAGAGAAACCTCAACAGATGCCAATGTGGTGGGGACATGGGACATGCTTGTACATTGCAACAGATGTCAGTCTAGGACAAAGGAAGGATGAAGCCCAGATGCCTTGCCATCTGATATTACTGCATTATGTAAACTTTTCAGAAATTAAACCAATCCAAGAAGAAAAGAAGGGGGGGGGGAGGCAATTTTGATTTGACTAAAAACCTAAGCCTGACCTGAGAATACTTTCAAGCAAATGAATTTACTTAAAATTGATTCAGTTATCTTTGGTTTTGCTACCAAGCATAATGGGAACTCAAAAGCTAATTGTGGTTATAAGAAAACATAAATTAAAGTTAAAATAATTACATATTGTCATCACTTGAATTTTAGAGCCTGAGAATATATAACCACAAAACATCCTCTTGATCTCCACAGGAAGAAAATACTGCTCAATTATGTAAAATATTTGACAACTAAATTAGGATAAAAAACATGTTACTAATTGATAACCCTGCAAGCAGAACCCTAGAATGGCAAGAATGAAAAATCAAATGGAAGGTGAGAAAGTTGAAATAGTATAAACACACACACATACACACATTCTCTTGAAAAGCTGGTAATGAAAGGATATAGGAAACAAGACAGTTAAAAGTCATAGCTAAAGGGATATATGAGGTCAAGTCAAGGCTTGTCTTGCTTTCTTTAAGATTACAGGTACTAGATCATGTTTGACTGATCAAAGAGAGTATGTAGTAGAAATCAAGATGCTGAGATGCAGGAGACAGCAAAGCTACAAGTGCAGTGGGAGCAAAGAAACACGCATGAAGGGATTGGGTTTGGAATAGAGTAGCACTTTCTTCATGGTCATGAGAAGGGGAGGTAGCAGGTTAATTTTTAGATATGGTAGCAAAAAGATTAAGTGGTTACTATCTGATGCATTCTCTCTGGTCGGAAGTGAAGCCAAACACTGAGATTAGTAGAGGGAAGAAAGAAGTAATAAAAGATTTAAGTAGAGTGGCTAAAATGTGATTTTATTACGGAAATAAGCAGGGTAAATTTTCTGGAGAAACCGTTTTTTGAATGCATTGTGGAAAGCCAACTTGAGTGTGGGGAATGTGAAACTATAGTACCTCCAATCTACTGTTTGATGCTTAGCTGTTGGATATAGGCAGAGAGGGATCTGTCCATAGTTGCATTCTTTACAGGTGTGTGTGAGATTAGAGCAAGGGAGTCAAGAATATTTTTTAAAGCACTATTAGTAAATATGATATGACCAGAAAGAGAAGCTGGGTATGGAGGAATAATGTGAAAATAGAAAGCAGCTAATCAATAGTGAGGCAATTGGGGATCAATGAATTGTGTACCTCCTCAGTGAAGTTGCTTGAAATGGTGGTAGCTGTTAGGGTGGTCAGCTGATGAAATTATCAGAGATTTGAAACAAGTTACTAGGAGATCTATAAATGTCAAGTGTCAGAAAAGGATGAGGGAAGACAGCAGGCAAACCAGAGAGTTTGAAAGTGATAGAGGGAACAGAGAGACAGGAAGCAAGGGAGAATCCTTATTATAAGGAATTTGTGTTGTATAGATTTTATTGAGTTTTCAGGCAAATGGAAGTATCTTTGAACATAGAAAATATCTCCTTTTTGGAATGGGCTTCCTTGTAAGAAGCCAGTCACAGAAAATACTCAAATAGACTGGATAAGTATTAGTTATATAATGAAGAGACTTCAAGATATAAAAGATTAGATTATATCATGTTTGAAGTCTCTTCCTACTCCAAGAAATCTTCTGAATCTTCTTTATCCATTCACCATCCATAGTTTTTCTTTTTTCTCTCAAGTTTAATCATTAGCAAAATTGACTATGTCCTCAACCTCCTTGAATGTCTCTCCCACTGTCTTGTCCTAACTTAAATCTGGTTCCTTCACGATGATACTGCTTCTACTGTAGACTTAATAAGCCTAGGACTCAAAGTGCAATAAGTACCCATTCTATACTCATCATCCTGTTCCATACAAATGAATCTCTTTCTTCTATAAAATATCTCCTTGGCTGCTATTGTCCCCCATGTCACCACCCTCTGTTCTTTGATATTAGCTCCTGGCTCACTGCAACTATCTCCAAAACTATTTCTTCAGCAGTGAACTCAAAGTCCAAAGTCTAAGACCTAGACCTTTCTATTCTTCTTCTCAACCCTCTTGGTCCCCACCCTAACTTCAAAACTCACTTCTGTAATCATACCCATGCCTTTGTTGTTATTAATCACTGCTACTCTCCCAAAACCTCAATTTCAAGCATGTCTTACTACAATGTTCTATTTTTCCAGCTCAATCCCTCTAAAGGTCCAACTCCAACAATGTTTTGAAGCCAGTGAGACCTTAGCATATTTCCTTATCTCTCACCCCTGGTCCAACACCCACACTTCTCTTACTATCAAGCTTAAATTTAATTGCTAATATAAAATCTCTCACTTAAATGCAACATCAACTCCTTTGTTTTCTGTCATATTTGTTTACTCTCTTAGCTAAACCACAATTACAGTTAAATCCAAATCTCCACCAGCTGCACATCTCAACCTGAACCATCACACCAGCCTGGAAGAAACCCCAAACTATCTGGGCTAGCTTTAAACTCATGAGCACTAACTCATATTGTATTTCTATAGTCCATTCACTCTTTTACTCTACTATAGGATTTTGTTGTACTAGGTCCTTTTGCTTCAAACTTTTCTTCTCCCACTCTCAGCTTGTGACCATTCTTCCTATTTCATTGAAGAAAATAAAGCAGTCAGAAGACAAATTCCACCCACCACCTCCCCAACACATCTATTTTCCTGCATTTGTACCTGAATACTCTAACTTCCCTTCTATCATCAGGATGGACTGCACTCCAACTAAACATAAATTTTCATTGTGTGCACAATCTCATCTTCCTTTTCTTTCTCAAAGACATTGCTGTAGCCATTTTCCTCTTGTCTTTCTTTAATTATCCAATATTCCCCATCAACTGGTACATACCCATTAGTATCAAAATAACATACAGTTATGTGTTCATCTTATAAAGAGAAATTATATTGACACCACTCCTTGCAGCTCTCACTTCATTCTTGTAAGTATAAAGTAAAACTCCTTGAAATAGCTCCCTATTCTTGATTCTTTGAATGTCTTCCTTCCTATTTTCTCTCAAACCCACTACATCATATGTTTATTGCCACAACTCCAACAAAACTGCTCATTTTGTTGTCACTATTGATCTCCACGCTGCTAAGTCCAATGGTCAATTCTTGCACCATTTTTAATGTATCAGAAGCAGGTGGCACCATAGATCATTCTCTCTAACTCAAAATATTTTCTTTACTTGGCCTCTTTTTAATATACACAAGCCTGGTTTTCCTTCCACTTCTCTCATTCCTCAGTCTACTTTTTAGTTTTGTCCTTTTTTGCTTTTAAAATATCTTAACACCTAAATAGTAAGAACCATAAGATTCACTCTACTGATTCCCCTAAATGACTTTACTGAAAAATCTTCAACTGATAATTGTTTTCCCTTTCAACATGAATGTTAAAATCTTCAACTTGATCTGTAAAACCATTTATAATCTAACTCCCTGCTCCACCATGGACCCCACCTACCTCGACACTTCCTTTAGTCATCCCCTGTTCCTCCTTCATAATTTTCAAACCTGCCAGCTACACACCCACATTAAGGTCTCTGCCTCTCTGTTCCTTTTGCCAGGGATGCTCTTCCCACACACATTTGCATTTCTCAGATCTTTATTTTTAAAAATCACATTTTCAGTGAGACATTCCAGCCTACTTTAACTAGAACTATTATCCCATTTCTTACACTTAATATCCCTTTACCTTGCCTTTTTTTTTTTCCCTTAGCACTTACCACTGTTTAACATAAGGAAAAGTTTACACGATTTCTTGTTTATTTTTGTTTCCCCCCTAGAATAAATGTCTTCATGAAGGCAGGGATTTTTGTCTATTTTGTTTACTAATGGATCACAGAGCTTGTACACATAATCAATAAATATTTGTTGAATAAATGAATAATGTCACTTGTTCCATTTTATAATCAGTGTCAAGTTTGAAACTCAGTATACATTAATCAAACTTCTACAAGAACTGTGTTATTATCTTTCAATTATGTTACTGCTTTTGGAAGTCAGGTTCTATATCAGTAAAATTTCAGATTTGATTACTAATAGAACTAGTGTTGAGAATATGATACCTACTTTTGTGGACCTTAATTGTAAAACAAATTAATAAACCAAGACTGAACTTACTCATTAGGTCTTTCAAGTTGAATGTCTAGCTTGCCATAAAATTAGCTGATTCTTAGAATTCTCACCTCTAAAAATGAAGAGGTTAAGATAAAGGATTGTGGAAGCCCTTTCATTATAAAGTTTTATTAAATGTCTATCCACATCTAAAGGAGAGGGGGGAAAAGAGAAAATTAAGAAATTATGCTGCATTTTGTATTAAACAAAGGTTTCTATGTATTAAGCATCAAGGGAGATACTTGGTGTGTAGTAAGCATTCAAAAAATGTCAGTTATTATTGTCATCATGGTAGCTCTATTAATCTCCTTAAGATGGACTAAAAAAAAACCCAACAAAGATTTTTAATTCAGCTATACTCCCTGTGTAAAAACAAAATAAATCTTATGATTGAGACAAAAATCTTTTGGAAAACAAATAACCTATAAATGGTATAAACCTAAGTACAAAGCAAACATTTGCAAATTGTTGTACTCTTTTTCAGAATTATGATAGTACAATTACAAGTATATATTTTAACCATGGTTAAAGAGTAACTTCCAAATTTAAATACATTTTTTTCAAACCCAACTTTAAATTTAGTCAGTAGTATTATAACAGCATTGCATGGTGATCATGGCAATAGCTACACTTGTGGTGAGCATAGCATAACATGCAGACTTGTTAAATCACTATGTTGTACACCTGAAACTAATGCAATGCTGTGTGTCAACTATACTTTAATGAAAGAAAAAGAAAGAAAGAAAGAAAGAAAGAAAGAAAGAAAGAAAGAAAGAAAGAAGGAAAGAAAGAAAGAAAAGAAAGAAATCCAAAAATATAATCATTAAAAATACATATTTTAGGTATGGAAATTTAAAACATTTATTCTTTTAATAACATTCAAATTTATAAAATCTATATTCTTATTATATATTTATATAAAGTGAAATATAGATATTTCTCTAAATTGAAAGAGTCCATTCCTAATAGAATATTCCTCATGAACTATCCATAGCTAAAAGGCTTCTCTAAGGACAATAAGAAGCACCAATTTTTACCTCCAATTACAAAACTGTTAACAGATTCACAATACTTATTTTTGAAATTACAACAGTATTTGAAGCAAAATGTTCAATTTCATTTTAGTAAGAGCCCTTCATTATTTCAATTCCTTTCCAGATTATTTCAGACAATATTGAAAACTAGTCCAACTCATAGAAAAGTCCAACTCACAGAAACAGAGAATAGCAATAGAATGCTGGTTGCCAGGGGCTGAGGAGTGGGAAAATGGGATTGGTAATAGAGTACAAACTTCTGGTAGAAAATTTTAAAGTAAAAAAGAAGAAAAGGATTCTGTAAAACTGAAAAAAAAAATTGAAAGACCAAATATAAGCTTTTATTAATCAGAAACAAAATAAATGATGTACTTATTAAAATAGAATTAAATTTTCAAAAAAATGTATATTTTGAAATTTTAATACTTTCTCCCCTGATTTCCAGTTTATGTGCATGAGTATACTTGCACAGTGGATCTCCTGGAGTATTTTTTAATTTAATTTAATTTTATTATGTTATGTTAGTCACCATACAATACATCATTAGTTTTTGATGTAGTGATCCATGATTCATTGTTTTCAAGTATTTTGCCTATACAATGGAAAGCTAATGCATGTTTTATTAACATTCCTATATTAGGCTTCTTAGCTTTTCGAAGTTTTCACAAAAACTTCAGTCTTGATGGTCTTCCACAGAACAATTTTCCTTCAAAAAGACATATCAGTCTGGTTTTATTCTTAATTACCTTAAGGCAAAACAAGTAATTTTGACACATAAACTTGGGACTTGTTATTTGGATCCACACAGTTCTTGAGTGAAGATTATTGCTTCCAGAAACCGCTTAATATAAATGATATTTAAAATAATTTCATAATATATTTTAACATATGATTTTATTTTAGGTTGATAGCAGGAGGGGGAGAATGAAGGGAGGGCAGAAATCAGAGGGGGAGATGAACCATGAGAGATGATGGACCCTGAAAAACAAACTGAGCGTTCTAGAGGGGAGGGGGGTGGGGGGATGGGTTAGCCTGGTGATGGGTGTTAAAGAGGGTATGTTCTGCATGGAGCACTGGGTGTTATACGCAAAAAATGAATCATGGAACACTACATCAAAAACTAATGATGTAATGTATAGTGATTAACATGACATAGTAAAAAAATTCAACTAAACACGAAAAAAAATGTATGGTCTTCTGTCTTTTGAAGGTTTAGAACATATTTCTCTTCATAATAAAAACACATTGCTTACTTTTTACACAACAGTAACTAAAGAAAACAAATATTGAATAAATAATAAAAAAAAAAACCTTCTGCAATGAATTTCCCAAAAATGTAACTGTCAAATTTCTCTGTCTTGTTCTTATGTTAGGCTTTAGAAATATTACGTTAAAAACTAGCAAACCAATGTGCTTTATTGGTACCATTTAAAATACCCAAAGAGTAAACAACACTTGGACATTGTGCTATATAATAGGCAAGAGGCAAAATAAAACTTTCTTTTAACTCAGAATACAAAATGATCATCCAGGAACAGTCCTTGAACTCATGCATTGAAAGTATCCAGGAAAATTTCAGACATTTAATAAACACAAGAATGGCTTTCCCTGAATAAAATGATTCATCTTAATTTTATTCCTATACAACTTCCTCAGGTTCTCACATCATATTTAAGGGCTCTTCCGATCCAGAGATTCTCCTTTTCAGTAAAATGACCCTTCAATTATGAAATATAATAAGGAACCAACCATAAGCAAGAGGGTTGACTTATTCATTCATTTTTCAGATGTATATTTAAAAGTAAACCAGTATAATAGCTTCTATTAAAATCTTTCTTATATCACATTTAAAAAATATGATCTTCACATTTGAATATTTTTTTAATTTTGTAAGTTTTATCCATTTATTCAGACATTGATAGTTAAAACAAACAGTTAACCTATGGTTCTCATGTGTTTATCCTGAGTTTATTCTTACCCATGTTTGTGTTCTTGGGTCTCCTTCTAGACTTAAGTTACACTCTCCTGTATGAATTTTCTGAATCCTACAAAAGCATAATAAATACTGGTTGATTAAAACCAACATATGTCTCTTTGCAAGTCTTATTGGTAGATTATAGGATTTATCAATAAATTCTTCCTTTCCTCCAAGTGTGTCCCCAAAGCGTGGTATTTATAGAGTATACTTCCATAACAAATAAATGTTAGACATAGTCATGTGACTTGATTTAACCAATGGAAGAATGACAGGGTTCCATTTCTGAGTTGAAGCCTTAACAAGGTAGCATTATGTGTTTCTGCTTCCACCCTGTTCCTTAAATATGCCATACCACAGTTAGCCATTGTTGCTTCAGCGAAACTACCAGATAGAAAATACATGACCAAAAACCTGTGGTCTTAAGATTAGATCAAAATATCCTAGCTGAGAGTAGCGACCTGCAGACCACTGAAATTTAAATAAATAATTATTTTAAGCTACTGAGTTTCTGGGGAAGTTGTTATGCAATATTAACATAGCAGAAAACTAATATTCCCTAGTATAGAATATGAGCATTTATTCAGAGCCTTTAATAAGACTATAAGAAATACAGAAAGATAGTAAGCACTTTAGAAAGTTATTAAATGTAAAAGCAGCATCATATCTTAAATCTTGCCTCTTGAGTAGTGTTCACAGGTGATGAATTATTCTTAAAATCAAGGCTGTGAAACATTAAAGATATTTTAAGAATGTCTCAAAGACTGAAAGGTGCATATTTTACCTATAAATGCATAGATTACCACCTAAGGGAAGAGTTCAATTATAGCAAATATTATATTATAATTATAATAAATAATATATAAAACCATTATATAATTGATATAATGTATTAATATCATATAATATTTTATGTAAATAGGTGTCATTCTCAGACACTCTCTGGGTTCCATTTAGATACCATGAGTACTATACAGAGTTAATACAAGAAGTATTTCTTCATAAAGGAATTGAGAAATAGCCATATTGTATAACTTTTAAAATTTTAATATTAGAGTTGTGTTACAAAGAAAACATATTATTCAATTATATATTATTGCCTATATATATTGTTACAAATATATTGTAACACACATATCAGTGACTTAATAATTTATGTTGTGAATGTATTCTATGTTTGAAGAGTAAATATGTCTCAGAGGAAGATGAGCTTCCCCTTGAAGAAATTATTTTACATTTGATGTAATGGCTGGGAATTACTGCCACAAAATGAGATGTTGCAGTTTTCACATAAGTTTTGTGGCTATGATAGATTTCTGGGTCCCTGAAGCTCCTGCTTTTCTAATCAGCTCTCTACATAAAACAAAGGCTCACAAGGATGGAAGCACAGAGAAAATAATCAATGGACTTCTTTAATTTTATAGGGTTAAATGAAACCCAGGTTTTTCCCAAATTCATAAACTTCATTAGATTTCCAAATCAAATATCCATCCCAGACGCCTCTTTTCACTTCCATCTCTATAAGAATATTAGTCAGACATCTGATTTACAGGATATTAGTCAGACATCTGAAATTTGACAAGTCTAAAATTAGATTCACTTTTACTTTTCCCAGCTAAGGTGGTCCTCTTCTTTTTCTTTTTTTACTCTACTAATAGCTAAGTAGTATGAACATTAGCATCAGCAAAGATCACAACAGAAAAAAAGGGCACACTTAAATGCAATAATTTAGGAGAATTTAATGCAGGGACAGTTAATAAATATGAGAGCAGATTTAAAGTAAGTTATCAAGGCATGTTGAATCACTCTGAATTTAGCAACCACAGGAAGTCATCAACATCATTTGGCCTAAAAAGGTGAGGGTGCGAGCACTCATGAAATGTAGGGAGGGCTGAAGCTTGTGCTGTAGCTATAAGACAGTACTGCTCAGGGGGACCTGGGTGGCTCAGTCGTTAAGCATCTGCCTTTGGCTCAGGTCATGATCTCAGGGTCCTGGGATCGAGCCCTGCATCAGGCTCCCTGGCATCAGACTCCCTGCTCAGCAGAAGGCCTGCTTCTCCCTCTCCCACTCCCCCTGCCTGTGTTCCCTCTCTTGCTGTGGCTCTCTCTGTCAAATAAATAAATAAAAATCTTAAAAAAAAAAAAAAAAGACAGTACTGCTCAATAGTAACTGTGGACTTCAGTAGAGAAACTCAGAAAAGGGCAATCTATCCCTTGGCAGGGAGATAATCACAGAAGTAAATACTGCAATTCCAATCTCCCCCTGCCAAATCTCTTCCCATTACAACTTCCGTTAGCCAAACTCAACAGGAAGCTAGGGGGAAAGAAAAGGCCACTGATGAAGTTAGTAAAGATTGGTCTTGTGGTGCCAGAGCAGGGTGGAGAAAGTGAAAAGTAAACCTGGAAGGGTAAACAGTGTATCTAACATACCCATCCAGTGTTTCAAAGCAGAAGCAAGAGAATCTAAATCTGTCCCTCCCCTTTACCCCATCCAGATTCAAAACACATTTTAATTCATCTAAATCCCAAATGGAAGAATTCTGCCTCTCTCATTTTATTTTTTTACATAAACTTTATTATGAAACCCAGGATATTCTGAGTATAATAAAAACCAGTGTTATTAATCTAAGTATGGATGACGGTGTGTCTTTGTAGGAATCCCCTGAGATTTTATTAGTGGAAACTATCCTCCACATGTGTCACTAAGAACAAAGTAGCTATGTCAGGGCACCATATCTGAGGTCCTTCCACCAGAGTATGCACAATTTTATGACAGAGACTTGAATCCTTCAATTAAGAGGGGGAGAAAAGTTAAAACATAATCAGCCACACATGTGTATAAGGTTTGGGGAAGAGGCTGAAGTACACGTGGAAGAATCATGATGCAAGTTCATTCTGTATGCATCAGCCTGCACTTCCCTTAAAAACTCCTGAGCAGTGAAGAGAACGTTTCTGCAGGTAATTACTGAGCTGGAGAAATAGTAAGGCTGTTCACCCAACCTTCTCTTCCCTAGAGGGTAGTTAGAGCTACACCCTATGGGGCAGAGAGGAAAGGGTGTACCACCTGTGTTACACCTGTGTAAAATAAAAATGTATTTAAAAGGCTCTTCACCACTACTGAAGACATCCCATCTTTTAAAATTTCTAGAATAACTAAAATGTACAAAGAAAGGCATACATATTCAGATTCTAAATGAGTATGTAAATGAAGCAGTTTGCATCTGGAGAATGAATAAATTTCCTTTTTCAGTGTAATCAAAGTATCTTGAAGAACTAAAGAGATATTTGGTATAAAGTACCAGTTTCAGAAGATATTCACATACTATTATGAATGTAATTTATGCTTTGCATTTCTACTTCTCATTTTGAAGTTCCAAACTTCATAACACAATAGGCATAGGTTCTGACAATATTGATGAGTTTCAAAAAGAGTATGAACAAAACTATACAATTATTCCCGGAAATATGGAGAAAAATAGGTGAATTCCAGAGATCTGTCTATAAAATCAAACTCTGAACAACATTTTTTTTCCTCTCCAGTGTTTAATCAATGCCTGCAATACATATTTCTTGAATAATGATAACTAAATGGATGGATGGATGCATGCACGCATACATAGATGAACTAATGAATGAAAGAATATGGCTCCACAAAAGCATCTTCTTTTTCATAAAAGTACTAAAATACAAAAAAAAGAAAATATATTTTGCAATATAAAAAAAATACAGAGCACATATCTATGTCATGACTGAATATCCCCATATGAATCAATGAGGATTTCTTTCAGTTGCAGAAACAGAAATCCAACTTCAGGAAGTTAAACTAAATAAGGATTTGATTGATGTATCTTTAGATAAAAAATTAATGTGGCAGAATCGTAGAGCTGTCTATTCCTTGGCAAAGAGCATGTCACTGTTCTTTGGAATGAATGGCTTTTGCTCTAGCCTGCTATAGAGACGATTATTAGGGTTTGTTCTTCTAGCACACTTTACCCTCTCTCATTCAGTCAGCTCAAGGGAGCTAATATCCACATTTTCCAGTAAGAAGAGTCAATACACAGAAATTCTCTCAGGTCTGGCCAAATTGTTCCTGCTGTCTTAGACTTGCCTGTTGCAAGGCAAAGCATGAACTTGGGGTGTTAAGTGTCTACTCGTATACCTTCTAACTCACTTTCCACAAGGCAACTAGAGGGATCTTTTTAAAGAAGAAATCTTACCATGTCCACCCTTTGCTTAAAACCCCTTAGTGGCCCAGAAAAGTGCCTCCAAAGAGAGTCCAAATGTCTTAGTATATCCTATAAGGCAGTTGATGATCTAGTGTCTGTGTTTCTCAGGAGAACACAATGATCATTTTAGGGTAAGAAAATCACCCACTATGCTAGAAGCCTCTGCAGTGAAATCTTGTCCCATACCTACCAGATCTTGGTAATGCTTCTCCTCAGTCATTATGACATAAAAAAAATCTCTAGAGATTACCAAATGTTCATAGGAAGGCTAGATAACCTCCTCAGTGTAGACTATTTCTCACTTAAATACTAAACTTCAATCAACAGTGAATTACTCACAGTGCACTTAGTAAGCAATGCTTTCTCTTACCTTAGATACATCTCTACACCCCTCTTCTGAAATAGTCCTTCATCTCCAGAGATGTAACTAATTACAGAAGGACCAGCAAATATCATTTCAGATATTTTTTTTGTGCCCCTTCCAAAAAATAAATTACATCTCCTTCCTAGGTTGTATCAAGATACCTTACATTTACCCTGGGTAGGATACTTTAAAAATATCACATGACCTAATTACATGTTTGTCTCACCTGCTATATTCAAAGCTACTTGGAGGCAAAAACATCAACCTATTCAGAATTGTGCTCTCCATTCCCAACCTATGATATTCAGACCAGGTACTGATACAGATGAGATACTTACACATAAATGAGTGGATAAGGGTGGCACTAAACTTGGAAGTAGATAACCAGACTTTGAATCTGTACTCCAATAAAATTTGTAGGATCATAGTCAAGCTGCTAAAAAATTCACAGCACGTCTGATCCTCCCTATCTTGCAGGATTTCAGAGATGATTAAATGAGGTAATGTATGTAAAATCTCTTTAAATACTGATTTATAGCTATAATCATTTTAAATTCAAACCATATTCAAACCATAGAAAATACTAATATTTTCTAGATATTAGTAGAAATGCTATTGAGCCATAAGATTCATTTTCCTAAATGGCTTAAAAACTTTCTGAACTGTGTAGCTTGTTAGAGAATGTAAATGGCTGTCCAACTAGGCATTTATTTAAAAACAATTAGTCAATTCAGCTATTTCACCACCTGTACTTGCATGGAGGTTGTTTCAATTTGCTTCAAAGCAGTTCATCATGATATTCACAGATGCCAATTTCACAATTATTTCTCCTTAAAACTACGTTTTTTTCCAAGTCCTCTAAATTTTTTGTGTTAAAACTGGACAAATCATAAGTAAACTATGAGAAACATAATAGCTTGTGGCCATCCATGTGTTAATAAAGGTTTCAGGGCAATACTTTTTTCCTCCCTCAGAGAAAATTTTCCTACAATTTTCCCTTAATTAATATAATTGATCACAGTTATATAGATATCTGGCATTTTAATCATGCAGATATGTCTTTTGCTGTCTAAAGTGAAATTAAAAACTGCTAGCAGTCTTGTACTTCAACTCATAGCTGGAGAGGAAATTAAAATAGAGCTGGTAATAAGTGGTTGATATGTTCAATTTGAAAGATCACAGACCTGGGTCACACACATAGGAAAGGGATGGCAGAAAATACAAAGACAAACGCAGAAGAAAAGCTCCTATCCACACAATGAATTGGGCATTTTCAAGTCTTTAAATAACAGGCTCTGTAATACCTAAGTTATCCAGCACAATTAAGGCCAAAACTTTTGATTTGATTAGCACCAATCTAAGATTGTGATTTAAGAACAAACAGGACCCAAACCCTGTACTACTCATTGCTATTTCATTTATCAATATTTCGATGGGTATTTGGTTAAAGAGATCTCAATATATTCAAAATTCTTTCGACCAAGCATTCTGTAGCTCATAAGAGAGTGTTTAACGTTGATCTATAAATATACTAAACACTAATACTAAATGGATGACTATCAGGCACACTCATCTAGACACTGTGATCAGCTCACTTTCAGATAATATAGGCAATCAGAAATGTTACAAACATTAGACATGGGCCATAGCCTCTGGATAATATCAGAAATTTATCATTATAGAAATTGGGAGGATGACAAAGAGCCGGAAACTTAACATTTTATTTCCAGGTCTATGTTACTCAATGAAAGTTGAATTGGTGAGGATTTTTGTTCATGTTCCTAACATGCCAATCTCTTCAAGGATAATTGGCTTTCCCATTTGGGAATCATACGAATGAAGACACTAGATGAGGCCATGACTGAATGAAGTACCAAGGAGTAATGTATAGAAAGAAGAGAAGGAATACTGAGAACAGAACTGAAGGGAATGCCTATCTTTGGAAGTCAGAGTAGGAGAAGGAATAGTCAGGGTCAGAAATGTATTGTATGATTTCATGTAAACCAAAGGAGAATACCAAAGGGAATGGTAATCAACTATTGAGTATTTATAGAGACTTCAACGGAGATAAGATGTGAATTTTAATGTGTTATTCAAGTCAGAATCTTTTTCTTAGCATTTACACAGCCGTATCTTAGAAAATGATCAGGAAATGGAGAAAATTAAAATTTTTGAAGATATCAGTAGGAAGTTCAGCAAAAGCAATTGTTCAGTTGTTCACATAAATGTTTGTTAATGATTAAAAGTGTTGAGTGTTTTTTTGAAAGATTTTATTTATTTGACAGAGAGAGAGAGAAAGTGCACATGCAAGCAAGGGGTGCAGCAGAGAGAGAGAGATAAGCAGGCTCTCCACAGAGCAGGGAGCCTGATGCAGGGCATCAGCCTGATGCAGGCCTGACCCAAAGGCAAACACTTAACTGACTGGGCCACCCAGAAGGCCCAAAAGTGTTGAGTGTTTAATTATAAATTTTAAGTTGAAGGAAATATACTTTTCTTCAACTTTTTTTTTTATTTGATTACAACTAAAGTTTTTTAGGAAGTAGCTCACTTACTGCTTTCTTTTTCTTTCACTTACTTATTCTGGTACCCATCCAATCTGGCTTATACATCCTAAACCTGCCCCAACTCTCTTCTCTCAATTTAGATGATCTAGTCAGCAACAGTAGCTGAAAACATAGTTAGAGTAATATTAAGAGCAATCAGATATATTTGAATGGCAGATTTTCTCAATACTCGGATACTTCTTATATTCCATTCTTCTATGTAAGAGACTTATCCTTTTCATATTTTGTTATATTTTTAATGTTATATAGAAATAACCTCCAACAATGTACAACCTCTGGAGTACTTTACCAAATGATCAGTCTTTTGTCATGCTAATTTTTTAAGATTTTATTTATTTGAGAGAAAGAATGAGAGAGAGAGAGAGCACATGAGAGGGGAGAGGGTCAGAGGGAGAAGCAGACTCCCTGCTGAGCAGGGAGCCCGATGCGGGACTCGATCCCGGGACTCCAGGATCATGACCTGTGCCGAAGGCAGTCGCTTAACCAACTGAGCCACCCAGGCGCCCTTGTCATGCTAATTTTTAAGTTGTATTAGTTTGCATGAAATATAGAGAAACTTTCACTTTGGTAAGATTTCTGATGTGAAACCTACGTCTTCATTCAATTATTTTATACAGAAATAGTAGCTGTCACTGAATACAAAGTACTAGCTTTTCCTCTGATGTGATTTTTCCTTGTCAGAGACAAACGATTATCCTTAAAGGATCATAACTGGGTAACAAAAGAAAATAAAGAAAAAAAATAGTGCAATGTATCAGATTTTAAAAATGTTTCTTGACTCAAAAAAATGGCAGCCTTAGATCTTTTTAAATCAGTTAAATAATGCAAAACAAGCATGGGTTCTATATCAAATTTCTTGGGTAAGTTGGCTGGGAAAACACTGCTGCATGGCAAAAAAATTTCAAGTTACTTTTGGGTATTACATAGTATAAAATTCAAAACCCATGACTCTCCCTGAATAAAATCTAAAGATATCTACTTGTTTGAGGCAATATTTTCCTTCAGTAAGTAGAGTTCCACTCAGCTGGAGCAGAGATTGAAATTAAAGTTAGTACCAGTGTATCACATATATGTTAAGAGCCACTGAGATTTAAATTTATATTTACCCAGGTTAAATGGTAATGATCAAAGTTTACTCAGTTCAGTTATAGGAACAACTTCGGTCATCTTGAACCCCACAGAATACCCAGCATACAATTAGAGCATGATAGGAATCAACATATTTGTTGGATTATTGATTTTATCTCCCTGGTTCCCAGATGACTAAATGGAGATGAGGTGTATATTGTCAAAATTTGACAAAGGAGAAGTAGCCTCCTTGAGAAAGGTCTACTGAGAGATAGAAAGGATAATTTGGTTTACACAGGATTCTAGTAACTATACAAATGCAGTCAGTCTTTATATAAGAGCTAAATTAGAGTCTCATAGGATAGGAACATATTTCCCAAGAAGGTAATAGCTCAGTTGAAAAAGCTATTACTATGAATCATTTTTATCATAGAGGTCCCATTCTCAAGAAGGCTGATTCGGCCCAAAGACATGTTTTTGTTTGTACTGTGTACATTGCTTTAGAAGTTAACCTGAATATCATTAGGAACAATCTATGCTCTCTCCCCACTATTCTCGATCATTTTAAATTAGATCTAATTTAATGTTTTATATTTTTGACTGGCCCTCAAAGGTATTTGAGTGAGAGATGCTTGATAACTGGCAGATCATTTTGGAAATTTGGTCACTGTAATATTCCAGTTCCAACACATCAGATCAAACCAAACACCACAAAACCTACAAACCGTATGGTAAAAGGATTTTCCCTATAATCTACTATTTTTCTTAATTTGTTGTGGCAATACTCTCATACTTTTAAGAAGTATTAATGAGTTGAGTGTGCAGAGGTCATTGTGAAAGAGAGCCAATATTGTAAGGAGATATAATATTAGATCAGAACCAAAGAGGACTAAGAAAAGCTGAAAACTATTGAAGAATTATCTCTTCCTGCATATTTCACCAACTCTATTCCAGCCCCAGTTAGAGTAGTTTTGATCATCTCAAGACAGAATAGTTTTGAATTCCAAAATGACTATCAATAGATCAGTGGATAAAGAAATTGTAGTATTTTCTTGGAATGGAAAATGACAGTAATAAAAACAAATGGATTCTTGCTACATGTAACAACATGGATGAATCTCAAAGTAATTATATAGAGTAAAAGAAGATAGACTAAAATAGAACATATTGTATAATTTATATAAAACTACAGAAAAGACAAACATCTTCAGACAAATCATAGGTCACTGACTGCCAGGGACAGAAGAGTTGGGGGGGAAAGAACTACAAAGGGACCTGAGGAAACTTTTGGGAGTGAGATACATACCATTATCTTGATAGCGATGTCAGTTTCATAGGTGTATACACATGGCAAAAGTTATCAAATTAGAGACTTTACATATGTGTCATTTATTTTATGTCAATTATACATCAATAAAACAGTTTAAAAGATGAACACAAAATCAGAATGGCAATGGAAGGCACAAGGAAAATAAATCTGTCCCATGAATTGGGGACTGATAAGCAAACATCTTTTCTGTAAACAATCTACTTAGCCAAATCGCTGTATCTGTTTGTGAGTAAGAACTTAGAACAAGGTAAATTATTTCATGTTTAATGGAACAGAGCAATAGGAGCCTTATGTATCCATTTCTACTTTAGGGTAGATTTTCATGAGGAGAATTTAAAAATTAGTGGTCTTCTGCTCAAACTCCTTTCCCCTAGACAATACTTAAAAGAGTATTGTCAATATTTTCTTCTGTGACTCACTTATGGTATGTCTCCTTAAAGGGATTTTCAACAACACTATGATGGTTAGTTACATGATTCAACTCAGTCAGGCTGTAGTACACAGTTATTTAAACAAAAAGTAATCCACATGGTGCTGTGAAGTTATTTTGCAGATGTATTTAACAACTACAAGCAGTTGACTTTAAGTTGGTTTAAGTAAAGATTACCCTTGATGATGTTGATGGGCCTTACCCAACTACCAGAAGACCTTAAAAGAGAAAACTGGGGTTTCAAGAGAAGTAACTCTGCCTCAAGACTGCAACATCATCTTGGGCACCTGGCTGGCTCAGTTGGTTAAGCATCTATCTTTGGCTCAGATTGTGATCCTATGTTCCTTGGGTCCCAGGATCAAGCCCTGGGTCAGGCTCCCTGCTCAGCAGAGAGCCTGCTTCTCTCTCTCCCTCTGCTGCTCCCCCTGCTTGTGCTCTCTCTCTCTCTCTCTCTCCTTCTCTTCCTCTCTCTCAAATAAATAAATAAAATTAAAAAAAAAAAAAAAAAAAGACAGACCGCAACATCATCTCTTGGTCTGAGTTTCTGGTCAGCTGGCCAGCATTACTAATTTCAGAGTTGCTAGCCCCTATAACCACTCGAGCTAATTCCTTAAAACAAATCCCTTACTACCTATATTGATGTATATCATATTGGTTTTCATTCTCTGGAGAATGTAGACTGATATGATTACTAATATGTACTGGTGTTGCTGTTTTACTATGAGGAGAAATACCATTCCCAATTTCAATATTTTGTGGAACTCTTCATTTTTCACCATAAAACTTAAAATATATATTTAAATACTTCATGAACTATTTATAAGATGATATTTAAGATAATAATCACTAATGTTTAAAGACTTGTTTACAATTTTCAAATTTTGTTTATTTTTTCTGTTCTAATCTTAAAATATAGGTATAAGGACAGGTTGCCATAACATAATATAATTTTCAAAAAAATTTTTTCATCTTCTCTTAAAATATATGTATTAGTTCAGGCTGCCATAACAAAATATGATAGACTGGGTGTCTTATTAAAATTATCTCCTATTAAAATTTTTCTCATGGTCTTGGTGGCTAGGACATCTGAGATCAAGGTGCTGACTGATTAGATTCCTTGTAAAGGCTGTCTTTCTGGCTTGCAGAAGGTCACTTTCTTGCTATGTGCTCACATGGCCTTTCCTCGGCACATGCACCCAGGTAAAGAACAGAGAAAGCTTTTAGGTATCTCTTCTTTAAGGGCACTAATCCCATCATGAGGGTCCCACCCTCCTGACCTCATCTAGATTTAATTACCTTCCAAATTCTCCATCTCTAAATTCTATCCCATTGGGGGTTAGAACTCCAACATTTGAATTTTGAGGAGGACACAGTTCAGGTCATCCCAATATATAAATGTTCTCCTCCAAATCACAATAATGACTTATTTTCTTTGGAGTTTGATACCCCTTCAAACATTATCACATATTTTGTTTCAGCCATTATATCAAGTAGACTAATTAGCATATCATCACTATTTTTCATAGAAAGAAAAAATAAATAAAACTCTAACACTAAAAAAGTTAAATGACTTGCTCAGCATCAAATGTCAGTAGAAACAAGAACTATTTCCTTACAGTTTAGAACAATATTATTTTGTTACAGCACACTGTTTCAAAATATCTTCAGGTCCATAAAAGAAAGAGCTATACATTGGTATGGAATACAGAGTGTATGGACAGTTGCAATAAAAACTCTTCGGTGCTGGCAGTTCTACTGACTTACCTTCAACAGCCTGAAAGATAACTATTCTAAAAATTAAGTAGTAATTAGATTTCCATCAAACCAAAGTGTTAATTTTATAGTAACCCTAATAGGCCTTTGCCAAGTTGGATTAAATTATTTTAAAAGTGCTGTTGCTGATTGATTTATCTAAAAGTTACAATCAGAATAGTTCTCAAAAACTCTGTATGAAAGATATGCAAAAATAGCCTAAAAATGTATTTTGTGTATTGTACTAATATTTTCCCCAACTGAGGGGGAAAAGTGCTGAGAAGCCGAGGCTTTGAAACCTATTTTAAACAAGAAAATTATTTTTCAAATAAATACTTGCAATGAAATACAGTAGACTAAATATATTGACGGGGTGTCTTTAAGTGGTATGTACGCATGTAAATGCAGAGATCTGGATGTGCATATACTTTGTCCCCTTCTCTCCAAGGCATACCATTGGAACCCTTTGGTCCTTCATGCTCTGGAATGATTTGAAAATGCTAGTTTCAGGTGATACCTGCATACAGTTTAATATTTTTATATCTGGATTATTGTTCTTCTTAGAATATATATTTTTGCTTAGAAATGTGAAGGATAGTCACAAAGGGAACTGTATACCTGCCACAATAGAGACAGCTCCATAGAATATAACAAAACCCTGATTCTTGCCTTCCCACTGACTTTAACCTCAAGGCACTAAAAATAACCATTCTGTCTAACAGTAAGTAGTAATTCAGTTTCCAATTCAACTAAAACCGTAGCTTCACCTCAATTTTAACAGCTGAAATTCTTATGTCCTCTATGGGTCATATCTGGTCACTTTTAAAACCTCTTAAATTCAGTTACTATGGAACTAATGGATATCACATATAGTATCCCCAGGGTGAACTGAAAAGGAAGTGAGAAAATGCCTTTTCTAACAGCTTCTTTTCAAAAGTGTCCAAAGAACATTTTATATTGAGCACAATTTATGGGACACTTTACATTTTTCTTATGATAGGGTGGCAGAGCTGTTGATTGAGATCTTACATCATGAGCTTCTGCTGAAATTCAACAAATCGCATTTCAATTACCCAAGGTTCCTTTGGTTCTTACATAGGTGTCAAAAAAATAAATTGCTATAAAGCTTTGCAATCATATACCACTAAAGGTTTTGCTAGACCAAGTTGGCAGGTTATCACAGAAACACATATTTGGATAAAGATGGATCAAAGGAATTTTGATAAGCCACAAACCTCAGAAAACAAAGGTAGTACACTTTTTTTTATTTCTAAGTGCTTTAAAAAATAACTTTTACTTAGCACAATTCTTTGATACATTTTCTATTACTCTTTTTTATTAACTCATTAAATCATTGACAGCTTTTTGAGATTATTTATTAAATTTTCTTCCCCTTTATAGAAAAGAAAACTGAGGCACAGAGAAACTTAGTAAATTTCCTCAACTCATTCAGATGGTAAGTGACAAAATCAAAATTCAAACAGAGGCACTCTGGTTCTGGAGATTTCTCCATGTAATCATGTTTTCATAGTACTAAAATTTTCAATAAATGCAGTGAGTCAAGTACAAAGAAGTTGAATCATACTCAAATCCATGAATGGTAGATATTTTATTAGGCACAATTAGTAACTCTGAGGATCATACCATAAACTTCCACAAGAGCTCACTTTCTTTGCACTGATTTTATGGTTCTGATACCATGCCCCAACATTTCCTAAACACAAAAACGAGCAGAGCACTATGATGCTGACAGATTTAGAATGAAATATAAGAACCTATTTATATTTCTTAGCTTGTAGATGGAAAGGTAAGCATCTTTTCAAAATAGCAAATGACAAATGTAAAATGAGTGATTCGAGTAATAAATTTGATGAAAATTCAGAGCTGTTTGAGGCTCCCACTTGTATCCAAAATGTACAAGTAATAAGGATTCTCTTGTCTGAAACAATCAAAAGAAAAATGTATAAAAAGAAAAAAAAATTGCATACAGTTTCAAAGACACCAGGTCAGGCAAGGAAGGACAGTGATCCCTGAGAAGTAAGAAACTGCAGGTGAAACGAATATAACATTGTATCAACTATCTCTCTCCGCCACCCCCCCCCCCCCCCCCGACCCACCTGCAGAAAAAGGTATTAAGAAACAAAATGCGGAGTCTCACAGTGCCTCTGCTTACTGAGAGTATGCCCCAGCCATACCAAAGGGGAATTCAGATTTTGCTGAAAGTAAGCTTAGGGAGAGAATTGCAATATAGCATGAATGAATCTCAAAATAATTATGTGGAACAAAAGAAGGCAGACAAAAAATTGTATATAATTCCACTTATATAAGATCCTAGAAAATGCAAATTTAATTGACAGCAGATCAGTGATTACCTGGGGCGGGGGGGGGGGGGGGTTCAGGGCACAGATTTGTAGGGTAGGATTACACAAGAGCTTGAGGTAACTTTTGGGGGTGATGGTTATATTCAATATCTTAATTTGGGTGGTATTTTCACAGGTGTATAAATATGCAACTTGTCACACTGTACACTTGGAATATGCATAATTTTATCATATTCAATTATACCTCAAAGTTATAAAAATGTCTGGTTTGGGCACAATGTTCTAGGAAAGTTGGGCTTTAGAACTAGTCTTTGTTGTAAATATCATATTTGTGTCCCTTCAAAATGCATAGGTCACTAACTTTTAATAGGTTGCTAGTAAGAGGTAGGGCATTTAGGAAATAATTAGGTCATAAGGGTGAAGTTTCATGATGGGATTCATGTCCTTACAACAAGAGGAAGAGAACTAGCCCTTTCTCTCCTCCATGTGAGGATATAACCAGAAGATGGACATTTATAAACCAGGAAGAGGGCCTTCACTGGAATCCGGCCATGCTGTTATTGTGATCTTGGACCTCCAGCTTCCAGAATTATAAGAAATAAGTGTTTATTATTTAATGTATCCAGGGCACCTGGGTGGCTCAGTTGGTTAAGCGACTGCCTTCGGCTCAGGTCACGATCCTGGAGTCCCGGGATCGAGTCCCACGTCGGGCTCCCTGCTCGGCAGGGAGTCCGCTTCTCCCTCTGACCCTCTTCCCTCTCGTGCTCTCTATCTCTCATTCTCTCTCTCTCAAATAAATAAATAAAATCTTAAAGAAAAAATGTATCCAGTTTGTGGGAATTTGTTATAGCAGTCTGAACCTATTAAAACAGGCTTTATGGGATGATAGCATTTAATAAAAGAAAAGGAAAGACTATGCTCTGATTAATGGTGCAAACAGAGCAGCACTAAATTGTTTTTAGAGGTCTACAACTTGATTATTTTGGCTTGAATATTAGTTAATTTGGGTCATATGAGAAAGTACAGAGGTAGTTTGGGATTAAATACTGTTGTGGGATAGCTGCAATTACCTACAAAGACATTGTATTTATTTTCTATTGCTGCATAACAATTACTACAATCTAGTAGCTTAAAATAATGCAAATTTATTATTTCATGGTTTCCATGGGATCAAGGGTCAGCATGAGTGTATTAGTTTCTTATCACTGCTGTAATAAATTATCACAAACTTAGTTGCTTAACATAACACAAATTTATTCTGTTATATTTCTGGAGGTTAGAAATCTGAAATCAATTTCACTTAAGTAAAGCTGAGTTGTAAGGTTTGGGCAAGGCTGTTTTCTTCTGGATGCTCTCAGGCGAGATTCAATTACCTTGCCCCTTTTCAGCTTCCAGAAGCCACCTGTATCTCTTGACTTGTGTCCTCTTCCGTCTTCAAAGCACATCACTCCAATCTCTGCTTCCATTTTAACATTGCCTTCATCTCTCTTTTCATTCTTGCTCTCTCTTACAAGGATCTTTGTGACTGTGTCTAGTGTCCACCCAGGTAAAGCAGGCTAATGTCCCCTCTAATGATCCTTAACGGAATCACATCTGCAAAGCCTCTTTGCCCTTTAAGATCACATTCATAGGTTCTGGGGATTAGGACGTGGATATCTTTGGGAAATGGTTATTCAGCCTACCACAGTGGATTAGGTGGGTTCTGTGCTCAGGTCTCAACAGGCTGAAATCATGGAAATGGAGAGGGCTGTACAGTCCTATGAGGCTAGAGGTCTTCTTCTAACCTCACTCAGGCTACTGGCAGACTTGAGATTGTAGAATTTCTTACTGGCTGCAGGCTGAGGGAATCACTATCAGCAGCTAGAAGCCAACCTAGGGATCTAGTCCCATGACTCTCATATCATGCAGCACTTTTTCAAACTAACAAAAATTTATTTTGTTATTATGATGACTGATTCTTGTATAACCTTAGTTCTATGTTAGTCAGCATTTTCCCCCAGTTAAGCAAGTTACGAGAAACCGGTTGAATATTTTTGTTATATATTTTAGGAAAAAGCAGAAGATTTTTGTAAGTACTTTTGACTTTTCAACATATTTTATCCTTTTTCGAAGGCACGCCTACCATGTACTAACAAGGAACATATTTCCAAAGTGGAAAAACATGTCATCATAAAGCAGTAGCAGGTTCAAAGCAGACAAATAAAAGAGTCACATTGATGATGCTCAGTGCTCTTTTTTGCCATTTTTCAAATGGAAAGCAAAGAGAAAAAATTCCAGTCTGCAGGTGTTCAATATAAATCAGATACTGAGTTGCGACATATGTTTTCATTCTCTATGGAATTTATGCTTCTTCAAAACATTTTGTTACAAAATGTACCTTATCAGAATTTTCTGATACTTTAAGAAGAATGAAATAAAATAAGCATATTTTAGGGTTTTGTCACTGGTTTAAAAAGAGAATAATGAAATACATCTTTGTGTTCATGTTTTATTTTAGTGAAACCACAAAGAGAAATTATCAAGAGAAATACATTAAATGTGATTCAAAACATAAATTTCTATATAAATGACAAGGGAGGAAAAAAGTGAGGCCTACTTAGCTTCTAAACAAACTTATGAATCGATTCTACCATCCTAATTAACTTTTCCCTTTACAAAGTTTATTGGAAGCTAGGTAGGGTAATAACTCTACAGTCTACTCCCTTTGGAGTTGTGTTCATATGTAGTACTTTTTTTTCATTTTATCACAACCATACCTCAATCTATGCTGATTGAATATAGTAGTTATTTGATATCCCATTAATATGCCCTAGTGGATTTTTATTAATATTTCACATATACATGACATATCAAAGTATATACTATAAACAGACAGGAATTAGTTCATGTTTCTCTTTTCACTAGTGTCCATATCTATGCTTTGAATATTACCAAAAATAATTAATATTGACTTTATAGATAATTTCAATAAATCTGATTTCAGTATTTCACTAAATTTTAAGCATTTTATAATCTAAGCATAAATTTTCATTGATAGGCATACCAATTTGCACTCAATAATACACACAAATGCGTGTACCTGTTATATATGGTATATCCGCAAAATGCCTGATACATAGTAGTTGTTCTGTAACTAGTAACTGTAATTACATTTATAAATCAACCCACCTAGGATTTAGTTAAGCTTTCTATATCTAGGACACAGCTAAGAATAATGGCACTGTGGGCTCCATCCTATTAGAAATTTTATGACTTAAAATTTAGCATTTGGTGTTAGTGTTTATGATCTAGTGAGAATGGTTTATCTACATTCAGGAACAGAGTAACTTCTTCATAGAGCATTGGTCTTTCATAAGCAAGTACTAAAAAAAGCAAAGTTTCCTTATAAGTATCAATTATGGTGATAATAATAGTGTAGAAACTAAGTTAATTGCCTTTATGTCCTACACCAAATATTTATCATGACAGATTTTAACTCTGAGGAAATATGTATTGTTTATAATAATCCCTTTATTTCCCACTATTAATACAATTTTTAAAAATAATATCTATTATATATTTATATCTAATTAACATTGTTTTGTTATTTTGTTGACTAATCAGTTCTTGAAGAAACATTCTATAATTGTTACCTATGATTTTTGCTTTTCTTGAGGCCTCTCAAAACTACTTTAAAATTTACACATGATGCATAGAAATGGGATTCCAGAAGACTGTTAAAAAATCATCTTAAAAGTAATTATCAGATTTTTTTACATAGATAATGTACTTGTCATAGAATGTGGAGATAAATTCCAGGTAATTCAGTAATACATGCTTACCATCTGAGGCACCAATTTATGTATGAATGCCTTCAACATTAAGATCAAAGATTCAGTCTTGGAAATAGTTAATTACTTTAATCTGCACCATTAGAAATTTATGTTTTATCTATTTTTTTCTTAGTTTTTTTTTAAGATTTTATTTATTCATTTGAAAGAGAGAGAGAGAGCACGCGCACAAGCAGGGGGAGGCAGAGAAAAGGGAGACACAGATTCTGCATTGAGCAGGGATCCCAATGCGGGGCTCGATCCCAGGACCCTGGGATCATGACCTGAGCTGAAGGCAGACACTTAACCATCTGAACAACCAAGGCGCCCCATAGAAATTTATGTTTTAAATCAGAAAAAAAATATTTTGGAATTAAGAGTAAAAATTTTGAGTAGTTTCTCTAGAAATTTTTAGTAGGAAGATATAGTATTATAAATATGACATTAGTTTGAAGGAAGAATTATGGAGTGAATTGTATCCCCTCCCAAATGTATATGTTGAAATCCTAACCCTCATACGTCAGAATTAAAATTAGGTCATTAGGGTGGCCTTAGTCCAATATGAATGGTGTCCTTATAAGAAGATAAAGTCTGCACATAGAAGTGTACAGAGGGAAAATGATATGAAAATACATGGAAAAGACAGCTACCTACAAGCCAAGGAGAAAGATCTGGAACAGACCTATTCCTTCCAGCACTCAGAAGGAACTAAGCCTGCCAACAACTTGATCCTTGGACTTCTAACCTCCAAAACTATAAGGAAATAAATTTCTGTTATTTAAGCCACCTAGTCTGTGGTAGATTGTTATAACAGGCCTAGAAAAGGGCTAGAAAGAAATTTTCCATTAGAATGAATCCTCCTACACTGTTGGTGGGAATGCAAGCTGGTGCAGCCACTCTGGAAAACAGTATGGAGGTTCCTCAAAAAGTTGAAAATAGAGCTACCCTACGACCCAACAATTGCACTACTGGGTATTTACCCCAAAGACACAAATGTAGTGATCCGAAGGGGCACATGCACCCCAATGTTTATAGCAGCAATGTCCACAATAGCCAAACTATGGAAAGAGCCTAGATGTCCATCAACAGATGAATCGATAAAGAAGATGTGGTACACACACACACACACACACACACACACACACACACACACACACACACACAATGGAATATTATGCAGCCATCAAAAAATGAAATCTTGCCATTTGCAATGACGTGGATGGAACTAAAGGGTATTATGCTAAGTGAAATAAGTCAATCAAAGAAAGACAAATATCATACGATCTCACTGATATGAGGAATTTGAGAAACAAGACAGAGGATCATAGGGGAAGGGAGGAAAAAATGAAACAAGACAAAACCAGAGAGGGAGATAAACCATAAGAGACTCTTAATCTCAGGAAACAAAGTGAGGGTTGCTGGAGTGGAGGTGGGTGGAAGGGATGGGGTGGTTGGGTGATGGACATTGGGGAGGGTATGTGCTATGGTGAGCGCTGTGAATTGTGTAAGACTGATGAATCACAGACCTGTACCCCTGAAACAAATAATACATTATATGTTAATAATAAAAAAAAAGAAAGAAAGAATCATACTTCAGCACGCTTGGGTGGCTCAGTTGGTTAAGTGCCAGACTCTTGATTTCAGCTCAGGTCATGATCTTAGTGTTGTGAGATTGAGCCCTGCATAGGGCTCTGAGCTGGGCACAGGGCCTGCTTAAGACTCTCTCTATCCCTCTCCTCTGCCCCTCCCCCTTGCTCCCACGTACACGCTCTCTCGCTCTCTCTCACTCATAAATCAGTCAATCAATCATACCTCAAGTCTCACCGATACCTGATGTAGGTGCTATTTAGAGGTGATTTGAACTTAAATTTGTTGCTAGAATAATCAGGTGAACAGGTTTTACATATCAGAAGGACATGGATTTTTAGGGGGCCAAGGGTGGAGTATTGTGGGCTTAAGTGTTTCCCTTCAAAATTCATATGTTTAAGTCCTAACCCCTAGTATCTAAGATATCATCATATTGGGGATTACTTTACAGAGGTAATTAAGATAAAATGAGGTCATTGTGGTAGGCCCTTGTCCAGTATGAATGGTGTCCTTGTATAAAGTGGAAATTTGGACACAGACATGAGCAGAGGCAAAGTGATGTGGAGGCATGGGGAGAAGACAACCATCTATAAGCCAAGGAGAGAGGCCTGGGATAGTGCCTTCCCTTATGCCCCTCAGAAGCAACCAATCCAGTTCACAGTTTGATCTTGGACTTATAACTTCCAGAACTGTGAGAAAGTAAATTTCTGTTGTTTAATCTACTCAGTCTGTGGTTCTCTGTTGTGGCAACACAAACTGACAGAGAAGACAACTGACTAAAACATTTCTTAAATTTTTTCCTATTGTTGAGTAGGAAAATAAATGTAAAATTTGATCATTTAAATCATTAAAAGTCTTATGATGTTACTATATAATAAATATAATAATTTTATTCATATCTCTTAACTATTTACTTATAAAGCAAATGGTACATATGTGTGTGCATGCATGTCCACACACATGTACGTCCATATCCATATAGTTACTTATATTACTCATTTTAAGCTCCTTCAGGTAAAAGATATTATAAACTTTTATTTGTATATATGTATAACATACAATTTAGTGTATCTATGGCATTTAATGTTTGAATAAAACAATTACATATGGATTATTTAAGTTATATTAGATGGTTAACTCTACTTAACCAAAATATATCAGTTTAACAGGGCTAAATTAAATAAAAGTAACTTTAAAGTGCTGTTTTTTACCCTTATCCATGCAACTAAGCACATGTGAAAGGAAATAGGCTAAATGCATAAGGATGCTTTTGATAAACATTTTTTTTAAAGTTATTTGCCTCACAGTTGGGAGTGGCTATACTGTCAAATGATTATAATTATGATATTCTCATATTTTTTATCTTTTGAAAAAATCATGTTTGCATCAATTCAGTTTGTATATAAAATAATTTACTACATATATCAATTTAATTCCAATTAGCTTTTCTTAACCTAAAAATACCATTCTTTATTACTACAAAAAAAGTTTCTTCTCCATTCTAAAGGATTTTAAATCATTTTAAGCAGCATTTTAAAGAAAGCAGCAATCCAAATAGCTTCATACTACATCTAATAAGAACATTAATTTAATGATTGAAAATAGAGTTGGTTCTATAATGAGGCCTCATGAGTACTTTATTATGTAATAAAGTAACATCCCCAAAGACAACCAATTCTGGGAAAAAAGAGAATTATTGATGAGAACAGAATCAGTATAATGGATTATTTGTATGTCAAGTATACTTAGGCAAAAATAATTGTTTAGTGGTTAAACTTTACAAATTATAAAAACTTACCTTTTAAAAATCCATATATTTTATTATAAAAGGTAATAGGTCTTTAGTAAATGGATGTTTCTATTTAGTGAAAAGAACCATGAAATAGGTGCTGCAAATGACTTTCTGAAATGCTTTTCACATAGGCACAGATATAAACTCTCCTCCTGAAGATTAGAAAACTGGCCAGTCACCTCTGATTTTAATTGGGAAATGTAAACTTACCATCCTACTGAACATAGCATAGAGCGCTATAGCTTAACAAAAAAACATGTGGATAAAGGTAAATATATCCATTCATTTTTTTTCATTCCTGTTTACAATTAACACATAAAATAATTTACTTATTATATAAATAACATATATATGATATACAGCAACATATAATAATATAAATAATAAAATTAAATATATATTCAAAAATTAGTATATATATTTACAATTAAAAACACTTGTTGAGTGTTTATTCCAAATACTGATGAGAAAAGGCATCATCCTAGCTCCTAAGAAGAAGAAAGTCTCATGGAGATGTTACACATATAATCAAATAAACTAAAACTGGGCAAGCTCTATCATAAGGTATATGAGAGTGATATAGGAAGGAAGAAGGGGAAGCAAACCTTTGGAAGGGGTTTAAAAAGATTTGAGTCACTGATATACTTAATATGTGGTCAATAATCTTTGAAACAAAAAGGGTAGGATGGCATCTGAGTTACAGAAATGTACAATCTTTTTGCTAGACCATGTGATTTACTATTTCTAAATCATCAGTTATTCTTATTTTTCAACTTTCTGGAGTTTTAAGTGTTTTCCTTTTTACCCTGGAATTTATATAAAATTGCAATTACCTGAGTCACTGTCTTACTATCTTATCAAGCATGAGGGATTTTTGCCCTCTTATATTGCACAATAGATTCCTGTATACAAAACAAGAGAACAATCCATAAGAATTTGACTAAATGTATTGTTAACTATGATGCTTAAAATTTAGAACTTTGCCTTTAAAAACAATTGTGTGTTAATAAAACTTGACCTAAAGTGATGAGAGTGAGAATGAGACAGATTTGGAAGGCATTAATAGGATAGAAATTTTACAACTTGATAACTGATTAGATATAGAAATTGAGCAAAAGGAGTAAGCATTATATATGTATCTCCATATATATTAGCACAGGGAGCAAGTATTCAATGGAAAGAGTTACCACAATAGGAAATACTGAGAAAGAATCAGTTTTAGAGGGTAAGGATAGAAAAGAAAAAATATCAGCTTTAAGTTTATTGCCACTTAAATGGCAATTTATTGCCATTCCTAAAACATTGTACTAATTAAATGTTACTAAAAGTTATGGATGTATAAGAACACTTAAGATAATTTCTTTTTATTTTTAGCTTAAATTCCGATAACTATTTCCAGGTATGTGATCCTTCATTAGACGATAAAAACAATATATTTATTTAAGATGACATCTTAGCCCTGAAGTGGTTTATGGGAAATAAAACTCACTAAAAAACAACTAAATAATTTTTCTCAAAGGTCATTTAAACTGATATCATTAATAGAGCCTTATAAGAGCTCAAAGAGAATTCAAACTACTGAGGAGAATAACATTCATTTGCTAATTTGTGATTTTATATATTTATAAGTGTCAGTTTTGCCATCTATAAAATACAGATATTAATTATGTTCCAGAGTTGTTTTAAGGAATAATTAGTGAAAATATATGAAACTACATCATACAACGTTTTATGCTTGTTATATTTCCTCCTTCCCACTTCTTTTATGTGTCTAAATCAAGTAAGACACATAAATATCATACTTTTAAAGTATGAGTATTAAGACACACCCAAGAATATAAATTATGAAAAGATTCAGTTTCTTTCTTTCTGACTTGCCATTATCCACATAACAGAAAATTATATTTAAAAAATGGCCTACTTGATGTCCACTTTCACCACTTTTATTCGAGTACTGGAAATCCTAGCCATAGCAATAAGACAACAAAAAGAAATAAAAGGCATCTAATTGGTAAGAAAGAAGTAAAACTTTCACTATTTGCAGATGACATGATATTCTTCTTTTTTTAATTTTTTATTGTTATGTTAATCACCATATATTACATCATTAGTTTTTAATGTAGTGTTCCATGATTCATTGTTTGTGTATAACACCCAGTGCTCCATGCAGAGGGTGCCCTCTTTAATACCCATCACCAAGCTAACCCATCCCCTCACCCCCCTCCCCTCTAGAACCCTCAGTTTGTTTTTCAGAGTCCATCATCTCTCATGGTTCATCTCCCCCTCCAATTTCGCCCCCTTCATTCTTCCCCTCCTGCTATCTTCTTTTTTTTTATTTTAATATATACTGCATTATTTGTTTCAGAGGTACAGATCTCTGATTCAACAGTCTTACACAACTCACAGTGCTCACCATAGCACATACCTTCCCCAATGTCTATCACTCAGCCACCCCATCCCTCCCACCACCCCCTCCAGCAGCCCTAAGTTTGTTTCCAGAGATTAAGAATTCCTCATATCAGTGAGGTCATATGATACATGTCTTTCTCTGATTGACATATTTCGCTCAGCATAACACCCTCTAGTTCTATCCACGTTGTTGCAAATGGCAAGCTCTCATTCCTTTTGATGGCTGCATAATATTCCATTGTGTGTGTGTGTATATATATATATATATATATATATACATATATATATATATATATATACCACCTCTTCTTTATCCATTCATCTGTCGATGGATATCTTGGCTCTTTCCACAGTTTGGCTATTGTGCACATTGCTGCTATAAACATTGGAAGGCATGTACCCCTTCAGATCCCTACATTTGTATCTTTGGGGTAAATACCCAGTAGTGCAATTTCTGGATCATATGGTAGCTCTATTTTCAACTTTTTGAGGAAACTCCATACTGTTTTCCAGAGTGGTTCCACCACCTTGCTTTCCCACCAGCAGTGTAGGAGGGTTCCCCTTTTTCCGCATCCCTGCCAACATCTGTCGTTTCCTGACTTGTTAATTTTAGCCATTCTGACTGGTGTGAGGTGGTATCTCATTGAGGTTTTAATTTGGATTTCCCTGATGCCATGCGATGTTGAGCACTTTTTCATGTGTCTGTTGGCCATTTGGATGTCTTCTTTGGAAAAATGTCTGTTCATGTATTGGGCCCATTTCTTGACTGGATTATTTGTTCTTTGGGCATTGAGTTTGATAAGTTCTTTATAGATTTTGGATACTAGCCCTGATATGTCATTTGCAAATATCTTCTCCCATTCTGCTGGTTGTCTTTCGGTTGTGTTGACTGTTTCTTTTGCTGTGCAAAAGCTTTTTAACTTGATGAAGTCCCAATAGTTCATTTTTGCCTTTGCTTCCCTTGCCTTTGGTGATGTTTCTAGGAAGAAGTTGCTGTGGCTGAGGTCAAAGAGGTTGCTGCCTGTGTTCTCTTTTAGGATTTCGATGGACTCCTCTCTCACATTTAGGTCTTTCAACCATTTTGAGTCTATTTTTGTGTGTGGTGTAAAGAAATGGTCCAGGTTCATTCTTCTGCATGTGGCTATCCAATTTTCCCAACACCATTTGATGAAGAGACTGTTTTTTTTTTTTTTTTTTTTTTATTGGACAATCTTTCCTGCTTTGTCAAAGATTAGTTGACCATAGAGTTGAGGGTCCATTTCTGGCTGGGCTCTCTATTCTGTTCCATTGATCTATGTGTCTGTTTTTGTGCCAGTACCATACAGTCTTGATGATAACAGCTTTGTAATAGAGCTGGAAGTCCAGAATTGTGATGCCGCCAGCTTTGCTTTTCTTTTTCAACATTCCTCTGGTTATTCAAGGTCTTTTCTGGTTCCATACAAATTTTAGGATTATTTGTTCCATTTCTTTGAAAAAAGTAGAGGGTATTTTGATGGGGATTGCATTGATGTGTAGATTGCTCTAGGTAGCATTGACATCTTCACAATGTTGGTTCTCCCAATCCATGAGCATGGAACGTTTTTCCATTTCTTTGTGTCTTCCTCAATTTCTTTCATGAATATTTTATAGTTTTCTGAGTAAAGATCCTTTGCCTCTTTGGTTAGCTTTATTCCTAGATATCTTATGGTTTTGGGTGCAATTGTAAATGGGATCGACTCCTTAATTTCTCTCTCTTCTGTCTTGTTGTTGGTGTATAGGAATGCCACTGATTTCTGTGCATTGATTTTATATTTTGCCACTTCATTGAATTCCTGTATGAGTTCTAGCTGTTTTGGGGTGGAGTCTTTTGGGTTTTCCACATAAAGTATCATATCATCTGCAAAGAGTGAGAGTTTGACTTCTTCTTTGCCGATTTGGATGCCTTTGATTTCTTTTTGTTGTCTGATTGCTGTGGCTAGGACTTCTAATACTATGTTGAATAGCAGTGGTGATAGTGGACATCCCTCCCACGTTCCTGACCTTAGGGGGAAAGCTCTCAGCTTTTCCCCATTGAGAATGATATTTGCTGTAGGTTTTTCATAGATGGCTTTTATGATATTGAGGTATGTACCCTCTATCCCTATACTCTGAAGAGTTTTGATCAAGAAAGGATGCTGTACTTTGTCAAAAGCTTTTTCTGCATCTATTGAGAAGATCATATGATTCTTGTTCTTTCTTTTGTTAATGTATTCTATCACGTTGATTGCTTTGCAGATGTTGAACCAACCTTGCAGCCCAGGGATAAATCCCACTTGGTCCTGGTGAATAATCCTTTTAATGTACTGTTGGATCCTATTGGCTAGTATTTTGGTGAGAATTTTTGCATCCGTGTTCATCAAGGATATTGGTCTATAATTCTTTTAGATGGGGTCTTTGGTTTGGGGATCAAGGTAATGGTGGCCTCATAAAACGCGTTTGGAAGTTTTCCTTCCATTTCTATTTTTTGGAACAGTTTCAGAAGAATAGGTATTAATTCTTTTTGAAATGTTTGGTAAAATTCCCCTGGGAAGCCATCTGGCCCTGGGCTTTTGTTTCTTGGGAGATTTTTGATGACTGCTTCAATTTCCTTAGTGGTTCTAGGTCTGTTCAGGTTTTCTATTTGTTCCTGGTTCAGTTTTGGTAGTTGATACATCTCTAGGAATGCATCCATTTCTTCCAGGTTATCTAATTTGCTGGCATAGAGTTGCTCATAATATGTTCTTATAATCGTTTGTATTTTTTGGGTGTTGGTTGTGATCGCTCCTCTTTCATTCATGATTTTGTTGATTTGGTTCATTTCTCTTTTCTTTTTGATAATTGCATGATATAATCGGCTGCTCCCATGTTAGGGGCATAGATATTTACAATTGTTAGATCTTCTTGTTGGATAGACCCTTTAAGTAGGATATAGTGTCCTTCCTCATCTCTTATTACAGTCTTTGGTTTAAAATCTAATTTGTCTGGTATAAGGATTGCTACCCCAGCTTTCTTTTGGTGTCCATTAGCATGGCGAATGGTTTTTCACCCCCTCACTTTCAATGTGGGGGTGTCTTTGGGTCTAAAATGGGTCTCTTGCAGACAGCATATCGATGGGTCTTGTTTTTTTTTATCCAATCTGATAGCCTGTGTCTTTTGATTGGGGCATTTAGCCCATTTACATTCAGGGTAACTATCAAAAGATATGAATTTAGTGCCATTGTATTACCTGTCAGGTGACTGTTACTGTATATTGTCTGTGTTCCTTTCTGGTCTATGTTGCTTTTAGGCTCTCTTTGCTTAGAGGACCCCTTTCAAGATTTCTTGTAGGGCTGGTTTCGTGTTTGCAAATTCCTTTGGTTTTTGTTTGTCCTGGAAGCTTTTTATCTCTCCTTCTATTTTCAGTGACAGCCTAGCTGGATATAGTATTCTTGGCTGCATATTTTTCTCGTTTAGTGCTCTGAAGATATCATGCCACTCCTTTCTGGCCTGCCAGGTCTCTGTGGATTGGATATAGTATTCTTGGCTGCATATTTTTCTCGTTTAGTGCTCTGAAGATATCATGCCACTCCTTTCTGGCCTGCCAGGTCTCTGTGGATAGGTCTGTTGCCAATCTAATGTTTCTACCATTGTAGGTTACATATCTCTTCTCCCGAGCTGCTTTCAGGATTTTCTCTTTGTCTCTGAGACTCGTAAGCTTTTCTATTAGATGTCGGGGTGTTGACCTATTTTTATTGATTTTGAGAGGGGTTCTCTGTGCCTCCTGGATTTTGATGCCTGTTTTCTTCTCCAAATTAGGGAAGTTCTCTGCTATAATTTGCTCCAATATAGCTTCTGCCCCTCTCTCTCTTTCTTCTTCTCCTAGGATCCCAATGATTCTAATGTTGTTTCATCTTATGGTAATGCTTATCTCTTGAATTCTGCCCTCGTGATCCTGTAGTTTTTTATCTCTCTTTTTCTCAGCCTCTTTATTTTCCATCATTTGGTCTTCTATATCACTGATTCTCTCTTCTGCCTCATTTATCCTAGCAGTTAGTGCCCCCATTTTTGATTGTACCTCATCAATAGCTTTTTTGATTTCGACTTGGTTAGATTTTAGTTCTTTTATTTCTCCAGAAAGGGTTTCTCTAATATCTTCCACGCTTTTTTCAAGCCCAGCTAGTATCTTTTAAATCATGATTCTGAACTCTAGGTCCGACATCATAGTAATGTCTGTATTGAGTAGGTCCCTGGCAGACGGTACGACCTCTTGTTCTTTTTGTTGAGGTGATTTTTTCCATCTTGTCATTTTGTCCAGAGGAGAATAGATGAATGAGAGAACAAAATGCTAACAGAGTAGCAATGTCCCCAGAAAATGTACTCTAAACAAATCAGAATAGACCTGAAGCCGGGGGAAAAGAAAGGGAAAGAAAGAAAAAAGAAAAAGAAAAAAAAAAAGAAAAAGAAAAAGATAAAAACAAACAAAAACAGAACAAAACAAAAAAAACAGAATATGATCAAATATGATCAGGCTGGTGCATAGATCAGTACCACACACTAGATTTTGGGTGTATTTTGGTCTGTTAGAAGAAAGTGCCTCCCAAAATTTTTAAAAAAGAAAAACTTATATATGTACAAAAATAAGGGTTGATACAATGAAGGGATGGAATATGACTGTAAAGATGAAAATTATACAAAAAATTTTATAAAAGGAATTGATAAGATAAGTTGTTTGAAAAAAGAAAGCAGAGGAGTTTAAAAAAAAAGGGGAGAGAATATGATCAGGCAGGAGACTAGAACAAAGCCATACACTAGAGATTTAGGGTATATTTTGATCTGTTAGAAGAAACTATATCTCAAAATTTTAAAGAGAGAACAACTTACATAGATATGCCAAAAATAAGGGTAACTATTATGAAGGGATAGAATATGACTCTAAAAATGAAAAATAAAAATGTTTTTTTAAAAAGGGATTGATAAGATGTCGGTTGAAAAAGGGAAAAAAATTTTTAAAAAGTAAAAAAAAATTAACTTTGAAAGACTAAAGAATCATGGTAAAAAAGTCATGAATTCTATGTGCAGTATTCCCCTAGCACTGGAGTTCTGCCATTCTCATTGATCTGTAAACTTGGTCTTGGTTGGTGATTCTTGCTGATATTCTGGGGGAGGGGCCTCTTGCCGTGGTTCCCAAATATCTTCGCCGGAGGCAGAATTGCCCTGCTCTTGCCGGTCCAGGGTAAATAATCTGCTCAGGTTTGCTCTCCGGAGCCTTTGTTCCCTGCAAGCTTTTGGTACAGCTTTGGAGGATGCGAGTGAAAATGGCTGCCTCCCGATCTCCGCCCCAGAGGAGCCAAGAACTCAGGGCCTCACACCTCAGTGTGCCCCCAGAGAAAAGCAGTCGTTCACTTCCGCCTCCCTGGTCTCCGGCCGCACTCCGTGCTCACCTGGCTTGTGACCAAGCATTTCTATCTCTGGCACCCAACTCGGTGTGGAGTCTCCAAACCCAGCAGATCCCTGTGGTGCGCTCCTGCGCTGCTCCTCCCGGGGGAGGAAGGAGAGTCTCCCCGGATCTGCCGCTTGTTGGGTCCCTGCTGGAGGATCAGTGGCCCGACTGTGCCGTGGATCACAGTTTATGGCAACCCTGAGCTGAGAGCCTGCGCCTCGGCTCTGTCTCTGCAGCCGGCTTCCCCGCTCCAGTACCTGGGAACTCTGCCACATTCAGGCACCCCCAGTCTTTCTGTGACCCCGAGGGTCCTGAGACCACAGTGTCCCACGAGGTTTCCACCCCCCGCTTAGCCTCTGGAGCGACATCCCTCAGTGGAGCCAACTTCTAAAAGTTCTGATTTTGTGCTCTGCTGCTCTATCACCTGCCAGAAGCGGCTGACAGAGGACCCTTCCCCCGCCATTATCCTTCCAAATATCGCCTCAGATTCACTTCTCCGCATGTCCTACCTTCCAGAAAGTGGTTGCTTTTCTGTTCAGAGAGTTGTTGCTATTCTTTTCTTCGATCTCCTATTGAGTTCCTAGGTATTCAGAATGGTTTGATCCCTATCCAGCTGAATTCCTGAGACCAGACGAAATCCAGGTCTCCTACTCTCCGCCATCTTCGATGACATGATATTCTTTATAGAAAACCCCAAAGACTCCACCAAAAAACTGCTAGAACTTAGAAAGGAATTCAGTAAAGTCGCAAAATACGAAATCAACATATATATATATATATATATATATATATATATATATATATATGTTGCATTGCTATACACTAATAATGAAGCAGTAGAAAGTGAAATTAAAAAAATTCCTATTTATAATTGCACCAAAAATAACAAAGTATCTAGGAATAAACCTAACCAAACAGATAAAAGACCTGTACTCTGAAAACTATAAAACACTGATGACAAAAATTGAAGATGACATGAAGAAATGGAGATATTCCATGCTCGTGGATTGGAAGAACAAATATTGTTAAAATGTCAACATTACCCAAAGAAATATACAATTTAATGCAATCCCATCAAAATACCAACAGCATTTTCATAGAACTAAAACAAACAATCATAAAATTTGCATGGAACCACAAAAGATCCTGAATAGCCAAAGCAATCTTGAAAAAGAAAAACAAAATTGGAAGTATCACAATTTTAGCCTTCAAATTATATTACAAAACTGTAGTAATCTAAACAGTATGGTGTTGGCACAAAAACAGACAAACAAGTCAAAGGAACAGAAAAGAAAACCCAGAAATAAACCCCCAGCTATATGGTCAATTAATCTTAGACAAAGGAGGAAAGAATATACAATGGGAAAAAAAACAGTCTAACAAATGGTGTTGGGAAAACTGGACAGCAACATGCAAAAGAATGGAACTGGACCTCTTTCTTACACCACACACAAAAATGAATTCAAAATGGATTGAAGTCCTAAATGTGAAACCTAAAGCCATAAAAATACTAGAAGAGAGCACAGGCAGTAATTTCTGACATTGGCCATAGCAACATTTTTCTAAATATGTCTCCCGAGGTAAGGGGAAAATAAAAAAATAAACTATTGGGACTACATCAAAATAAAAAGCTTCTTTGTTTGGTTGAAGTAAACCATCAACAAAACTAAAAGGCAGCCTACTGAGTGGGAGGAGATATTTATAAATGACATATCCAATAAAGTGTTAGTATACAAAATATATAAAGAACTGACATAACTCAACAACCCCCCCAAAATAACCCAATTCAAAAATGGGCAGAAGATATGAGCAGATCTTTCACAAAAGAAGACATCCAGTTGGCTAACAGACACATGAAAAAATGCTCAACATCAGTAATCATCAAGGAAATATAAATCAAAACTAAAATGAGATTTTACCTCACACCTGATTGATTTCAGAATGGCTAAAATAAAAAACACAATAAGCAACAATTGTTGGTGAGGATGTGGAGAAAAAGGAACCCTCACACACTGTTAGTGAGAATGCAAACTGGTTCAGCCACTGTAGAAAACAGTATGGATGTTTCTCAAAAGTTAAAAATAGAACTGCCTTAGGATCCAGGAATCATACTACGGGTGTTTAGCCCCAAAATACAAAAACACTAATTCAAAGGGATACATGCACCCCTATGTTTCTTGCATCATTATTTAATAGTCAAATTATGGAAGCACCTGAGGTGTCCATCAATAGATGAATGGACAAAGAAGATGTCGTATGTATGTATGTATATATACTAGTATATATAAAAAGTATATATATATGTATACATATATGTATATCTTTTATATGGCTGAATATAATATTATTCAGCCATATAAAAGAATGAAACCTTGCCATTTGCAATGACAGGGATGGAACTAGAGAGTATAATGTTAAGTGAAATAAGTCAAAGAAAAGCAAATACCATATTATTTCACTTATATGTGGAATTTAAGAAAAAAAACAAGCAAAGTTAAAAAAAGTGACAAACCAAAAAACAGACTCTTAACAACAGAGAACAAACTGATGCCACCAGATGGGAGGTAGGTGGAGGGATGGGTTAAATAGGTGATAGAGATTGAAGAGTACACTTATGATGAGCACTGTGTAGTATATAGAATTGTTGAATCACTATAGTATACACCTGAAACTAACAGAACACTATATGTTAATGATACTGGAATTAAAATAAAAAACCAATAAAAAATAAAATAAATTTAAGATTGCCTAGTTGACTAAGAAATATAGTCAATTAAAACTGCACTTAAATCTATCTAGTCCTCATAAACAATTTTAAAGGACTAACTTACCTAGTTTGGTAAGATTAATGTATGAAATTCAATGGCAGATTGCCACATCACAATGTTGCATTGTATTTAGTGATGTGGCCCAGTCATTCTTATTAAATCCAAATATAAGCTTAATATAATGCTGGAAAGATGGCTTAGTACACTTATCATGGTTACAAAACATTCTATCTGATATATTCCAATGATGAAACAGCTTGTGAATTCTGTCATTTCTGCTTGGTTACAGTATTGACACTTGCTTGCTAGAAGACTATCTAATTCTCTCATAGATAATTTATCAGAATTGGATTGTTTACCTCTTTACAAGTTGCTTTGGCAGATCAGAAGGTGTCCCGGCCTGGCTGGTGTTTGGCTTGAGTCATTGGTGAATATGTAGGAGATAATGAATTAGAGACAGCCAAAGCCTGTGAATCTTGTTGTTGGAAAATTTCTGAATAGTCTTTGGCACAGTTTCTTCTTATTCAAGAGTGTTAGTTTTGGAAAGCTGGAGAGCTGGGATTGAGGAACATGAGAAGTGAAATATATAGCAAAGGAAGCTTGTGCCTTTCAGTGTAGGCTGAAATATAAGAACTTGAGCTGACTCCCTACTAGTGGTCCCCTCTAGAGGTTCTTTGAAATATATTTTCAAGTGCTCTGTATATTTGTAATAGGAAGACTACCTGAAGTCATAAAAGGAAAACTGATAAAATTAGGCAAAATAGCTATACATGAAATGTTATTCTTCCATATATTTTATTTTCATTTATTTTTATTATTTCTATATTTTTAAAAAGATTTTATTTATTTATTTGAGAAAGAGTTAGCAAGAGAAAGAGTACGGGAACAGGAGAGGGAGAGGGAGAAGCAGACTCCCCTGCTGAGCAGGGAAGCACGACTAGGGGCTTGATCCCAGGATCCTGGGATCATGACTTGAGTTGAAGCAAACACTTAACTGACTGAGCCACCCAGGTACCCCTTTCCATATATTTTTTAAATCAATTCTCTATGTGGAACTAAATTTTTGAATTTTGAATAACACTTATCAAGTAGTCTTTATAGTAATAAAAATGTATTTTAAAAGAAATAATCTCATTACATTTTTTTTCTTACTCCTTTCCCTCTATAGGGAGGGAGGTGAGTTGAGTTCAACCTATTGATCCAGGTGAACTGATTCAAATCTCAGCTCCATAGCTTACTAATTCTGTGTCCTTCATCAAGCCCCTTTCTCCCTCCAAGCATCTTTCTATCACATGAAAATGAAAATACTACTATCCTCAAAGGAGAGTGGAAAGATAGAGATAATGTACATAAAGCATCGAGGTCAATGTCAAAGGTCCTAATGTTGAAGAGTGCAATTTTCTATCTTCACCAAGAAGATGTGTGTGTGTGTGTGTGTGTGTGTGTGTGTGTGTGAGAGAGAGAGAGAGAGAGACAGAGAGACAGAAAGACAGAGAGACAGAGAGACAGAGTGACAGAGTGACAGAGAAACTGAGACAGTAAAAAAGAGGATAAGCTGCATAAAGACAGAGAAGATGCATTATTTTAGAAAACCCATTTACATGTAATTTACAAAAGACACCAAAGAACATAGGTACACTCTTCTTTGAGAAATTTCCCTTTCTGGAATTTATTTTTTTAAAGATTTTATTTATTTATTTATTTGAGAGAGAGAGAGGGTGAAAGAGTGATCACGAGCAGGGAGGAGGGACAGAGGGAGAAGCGGACTCCCCACTGAGCAGGGAGTCTGACATGGGACTTGATCCTAGGACCCTAGATCATTACCTGAGTCGAAGGCAGATGCTTAACAAACTGAGCCACCCAGGTGCCCACCTTTCTGAAATTTAATTGAAGAATGAAAGCTGGTGGAAGAGAGACTTCAAAGAATTTAAGAAAAAAGCTTGTTCTATTCTAGTACTAAATTTGGTGGCATCAAAATAAAGCCAAACATCTACACATAGATAATTTAAACACAGTAGATCTGGCAACCTGAAAAATATCCCCACGATTGATCTGACAACCACATAAGAAAAGAAGTACCTACTATATTCACAATGAGCAAAGATGACCTATTTTCTTACATTTGTCACTAACATCCTCACTGTTGCCAAGCTTGTTAGTGACAAATAACAAGGGAAAAGTCACAGCCTTATGTAATTTGAATCAGCCCTGTTTTAAGAGGTTTACTAATGTTGAGGACAGAATCTCTAGGAGTTGGCTTTCCTACTAAATATATACTTTTATTTTTTATGTTTTCAAAATCTTTAAAATTCTCCTGCATGGTATGCAACTAATTGTATTACTTATACTACAGACCCACACTAAGCTGGTTTTCCTAGGAAGAAAATCTAAATTGATTTAACATAATACAAATATTTTATTTATAAAAGAATAGAATCAGAGCCTGATGTTTCATTTAAAAAGTTGTCATATTCTGGAGGAGAAAACAAAGGATACATAAATTTCCAAAGAACACACAGCTAGTAATCAGTTTAGCCATCAGGTATTATGATGTTATGCTTAATTCTAAAACCAGAACTCTTTTCCCTACAATTTTCTGCATTCTAATTACTTCACTTAAAAGACAAATTACAAAATGATAAAAGGCAAAGTAAAAGATAAGAAATGAAGTATTCTTCAGTTCACTTGGGGATCTTGTGAAAACTAATAGTAATCAACAACTGTCAATACAGATCATCAAAATAAGAAAATATACCTTTGATAAACGGTAATATCTCTTTTTGATTATTTGCACAAAGTAGAACAATAGAGTTTTCTTACAAAGCAAATAAATGATACATATACCAATTCCCCATTTGTTTTGTTTTTGTTTTTTTAATTTAGTTTTATTATGTTATGTTAATCACCATACATTACATCATTAGTTTTTGATGTAGTGTTCCATGATTCATTGTTTGTGTATAACACCCAGTGCTCCATTCAGTATGTGCCTTCTTTAATACCCATCACCAGGCTAACCCATCCCCCCACCTCCCTCCCCTCTAGAACCCTCAGTTTGTTTCTCAGAATCCATAGTCTCTCATGGTTTGTCTCCCCCTCCGATTTTCCCCCTTCATTTTTCCCTTGCTGCTATATTCTTCTTTTTTTAATTTTTTCATTGTTATGTTAATCACCACATATTACATCATTAGTTTTTGATGTAGTGTTCCATGATTCATTGTTTGTTCAGAACATCCAGTGCTCCATGTAGAATGTGCCCTCTTTAATACCCATCACCAAGCTAACCCATCCCCCTACCCCCTCCCCTCTTGAACCCTCAGTTTGTTGTTTAGAGTCCATCATCTCTCATGGTTCGTCTCCCCCTCTGACTTACTCCCCTTCATTCTTCCTCTCCTGCTATCTTCTTCTTTTTCTTTTTTCTTAAAATATGTTGCGTTATTTGTTTAAGAAGTACAGATCTGTGATTCAACAGTCTTGCACAATTCACAGCGCTCACCGTAGCACATACCCTCCCCATTTGTTTTGTGATTACATAGTTATATATGGCCTCAAAATTTAAATGAGTGTTTATAAAATCATAGTTTATTCATTTTTGTTTCCTAAGAATCAATATTAACTTTAAAGTTGAAGTTAGGATACATTAACTCTAATCACACTTCTATAAGTAAGAAGGTATGGATTTTGGATCTTGAGACAACCAACTCTATGGTCAAATAAACTTTGACAAACCAGGAAAAAACATACAATGGAAAAAAGACAGTCTCTTCAATAAATGGTGCTGGGAAATTGGACAGCCACATGCAGAAAAATGAAACTCGACCATTCTCTAACACCATACACAAAGATAAACTCAAAATGGATGAAAGACCTCAATGTGAGACAGGAATCCATCAAAATCCTACAGGAGAACATAGGCAGTAACCTCTTTGACATTGGCCACAGCAACTTCTTTCAAGATACATCTCCAAAAACTAGTGAAACGAAAGCAAAAATGAACTTTTGCGACTTCATCAAGATAAAAAGCTTCTGCACAGTAAAGGAAACAGCGAATAAAACAAAGAGGCAACCCACAGAATGGGAGAAGATATTTGCAAATGACATGACAGATAAAGGGCTGGTATGCAAGATCTATAAAGAACTCAAACTCAACACCCCAAAAACAAATAATCAAGTCAAAAAATGGGCAGAAGATATGAAAAGACACTTCTCTAAAGAAGACATACAAATGGCTAACAGACACATGAAAAAGTGTTCATCATCATTAGCCATCAGGGAAATTCAGATCAAAACCACATTGAGATACCACCTTACACCAGTTAGAATGGCAAAAATGGACAGGGAAAGAAGCAACAAATGTTGAAGAGGTTGTGGAGAAAGGGGAACCCTCTTACACTGTTGGTGGGAATGCAAGTTGGTACGGTCACTTTGGAAAACAGTGTGGAGGTGCCTCAAAAATTTAAAAATAGAGCTACCCTATGACCCAGCAATTGCACTCCTGGGTATTTATCCCAAAGACACAGATGTAGTGAAAAGAGGAGCCATATGCACCCCAATGTTCATAGCAGCAATGTCTGCAATAGCCAAACTGTGGAAAGAGCTGAGATGCCCTTCAACAGATGAATGGATAAAGAAGATGTGGTCCACATATACAAAGGAATATTACTCAGCTATTAGCAAGGATGAATACCCAACCTTTATATCAACATGGGTGGGACTGGAGGAGATTATGCTCAGTGAAATAAGTCAAGCAGAAAAAGTCAATTATCATATGGTTTCATTTATTTGTGGAACCTAAGGAATAGCACGGAGGACATTAGGAGAAGGAAGGGAAAAATGAGGGGGGGAATCGGAGAGAGAGATGAACCATGAGAGACTATGGACTCTGAGAAACAAACAGGGTTTTAGAGGGGATGGAGGAGGGGAGATTGGTTAGCCTGGTGATGGGTATTAAGAAGGGCACGTACTGCATTGAACACTGGGTGTTATACACAAACAATGAATCATGGAACACTACATCAAAAACTAATGATGTAACGTATGGTGACTAACATAACATAATATAATTTAAAAGAGTTCAAAAAAAATTTTTTTGAAAAGCAGATATAGAGTATTGAGATGATAACAGAGCACTTTTAAGTTAGAGAGAACAACAACAAGAAGACAGTATGAAAGCTTCTGCCCAATAGGCTGTACAGATTTTCAAAACCTGTCTTTCTTTAACCATTTTATAACATTATGGTAATGATTCAGGAGAATTGTAAAATGCTATAGGAAATTAAGTTAGGTTGAACAAATGATGTGCTATTTATCTATTTGACCAACATTTTTAGAGCCCTTATTTTGAGTAAGGCACTGTTCTAGGCTCTGAGGATAAAGTGGCAAAGAAGAAAGCAGATAACATCCCTCTCCTCACAAAAATCCCATTCTCATGATATCATTTTTTACAGTAATCTTCTCAATATTCAATATTTCCCATTCTAGCTTTCTTTCTTCCTATGAGATAACAAATCTAGAGTTGGACACAAAATATTTCAAAATTATTTTTTTAAAGCTTGATAATTTTACCATATAGCTATACATATATAGTAATGCTTTAACATAAAATTGCTTATATTTATGTAGAATCAATTGATTGTATCCTAGAACTCATTAAAATTTGTTATGCAAAAATTAAAACAGATTTCTCTATTTCTGTTACTTAAAATTAAAGAAATTCATTTTTTATTGAAGTTCAATGACAGGTGAAAATTTTCAAATCAGGATTTGTTTAGAATGGGATTAATAAAAATACCATGTTATTGGTGGTATAAATGTGCTTTATTTTTCAAAATAATGCAAGGTTTATGTTATAGATCAGACTGTGTATCCCTAAATTCATATGTTGAAGCCTTAACCTTCAATATGATTGTATTTGGAAATAGGGTAATAAGGAGGTAAGGGAGGTAATTAAGGTCAAACAACATCATAAAGGTGGGACCCTGATCTGCTGGGACTGGTGCCATTATTAAAAGAGGAAGAGGTACCAGAGATATTACTTTCTTCCTGTGCACAAAAAGGAAAGGCTGTGTGAGAACACAGAGGAAAGGTGGCTATCTAAAAGCCAGAAGAGAGGGGTCTTACCGGAAAACAGTTCCTTGATCTTGGACTTCCAACCATGGGAAGATAGATTTTTGTGGCTTAAGTCATCCAGTTTTTGGCCTAAGAAGACTAATACAATTTAAAACAGACTGGCTAAGGACTGTCCTTTTGTGTTCTATCCTAAATGGTTTAATATCTTAATATTATCTATTTTAGATGAGAAATAGGAAGAAATTCAATGTATCTTGTTAAGACATCAAAATCCTTGAGGAGAACACAGGCAGCAACCTCTTTGACCTCAGCCGCAGCAACTTCTTCATAGAAACATCACCAAAAGCAAGGGAAGCAAGGGCAAAAATGAACTTTTGGGACTTAATCAAGATAAAAAGCTTTTTTGCACAGCAAAGGAAACAGTCAACAAAACCAAAAGACAACAGACAGAATGGGAGAAGATATTTGCAAATGACATAACAGATAAAGGGCTAGTATCCAAAATCTATAAAGAACTTATCAAACTCAACACTCAAAGAACAAATGATCCAATCAAGAAACGGACAGAAGACATGAACAGACATTTCTGCAAAAAAGACATCCAAATGGCCAACGGACACATGAAAAAGTGCTCAACATCACTCTGCATCAGGGAAATCCAAATCAAAACCTCAATGAGATACCACCTCACACCAGTCAGAATGGCTAAAATTAACAAGTCAGGAAATGACAGATGTTGGTGAGGATGCAGAGAAAGGGGGACTTCTCCTACATTGTTGGTGCAGCCACTCTGGAGAACAGTATGAAGGTTCCTCAAAAAGCTGACAACAGAGCTACCCTATGACCCAGCAATTGCACTACTGGGTTTTTCCCCAAAGATACAAATGTAGTGATCCAAGGAGCACATGCACCCCAATGTTTATAGCAGCAATGTCCACAATAGCCAAACTATGGAAAGAGCCTAGATGTCCATCAACAGATGAATGGATAAAGAAGATGTGGTGTGTGTGTGTGTGTATATATATACAATGGAATATTATGCAGCCATCAAAAAAATGAAACCTTGCCTTTTGCAATGACATGGATGGAACTAGAGGGTATTATGCTAATTGAAATAAGTCAACCAGAGAAAGACATGTATCATATGATCTCACTGATATGAGGAATTTGAGAAACAAGACAGAGGATCACAGGGGAAGGGAGGGAAAAATGAAACAAGACAAAACCAGAAAGGGAGACAAACCATAAGAGACTCTTAATCTCAGGAAACAAAGTGAGGGTTGCTGGAGTGGAGGGGGGTGGGAGGGATGGGGTGGCTGGGTGATGGACACTGGGAAGGGTAGGTACTATGGTGAGTGCTGTGAACTGTGTAAAACTGATGAATCACAGACCTGTACCCCTGAAACAAATAATAGATGTTAATTAAAAAAAAAAAAAAGACCAGACTATGGAAAGAGGCAAATGTCCATTGCCTAATGAATGGATAAAGTGAGAATGGATAAAGTTTATATATATATATATATATATATATATATATATATATATAGAGAGAGAGAGAGAGAGAGAGAGAGAGAGAGAATATTACCCAGCCATCAAAAATAATGAAATCTTACCATTTGCAACATGGATGGAGCTACAGTGTATTATGCTAAGTGAAATAAGTCAGCCAGAGAAAGACAAATACCATATGATTTCACTCATATGTGGAATTTAATAAACAAAACAGATGAACATAGAGGAAGGGGAAGAAAGAGAGAGAGGGGGAAACAAACCATAAGAGACTCTTAACAATAGAAAGCAAATTGAGGGTTGATGGAGGGAAGTGGGTGGGGGAGGAACTAAATGGGTGATGGGTATTAAGGAGGGCACTTGTTATGATGAGCACCGGGTGTTATATGTCACTGACAAATCACTACATTCTACTCCTGAAATATTACAATATATGTTAACAAGATTTTAAACAAAAATTTGAAAAAAAAGACATCAATTGTAATTTTAAGAATGATGACATATCAATAATTTAGAATGCAATATATTAACCAGAGAAGTCTGTGATTTCATAATTACTTTTGTTTTTCCCACAAAACTGAGGACACCAGTCTTTTGTGAAGTCATAGTCATAATATATACAGATTAAATGTGTAATAAAAGGCTACAGTAGTTAAATAGTTAAATGGCAAGTTAAATTTTAATACTTAAATAGTTCAATATAAATCCAGAAGCAAGCATACAAAGTTTGATTGGCCAAAGGAAAATAGTTATTATTATGAATACCATACACTTATATAGTTGAATGTAATTGAAAAAGGTTAGTTCACATGCATAATCTCAATTATCCCCTCAACCACAGAGGAAGTCACAAAAATATTAACAAAAATATCTTATTATGTACTCCTAGAGTTTCTTACATATCTTCTCTTCAAGAAAATTACCAGAATTACAATTTTATCATTATTCATGTAATTCTTTGATTACTGTCTGTCTCTCCCATTAGACTGTAAGATACAGATTTCTTTTTTCTTTTCTTTTCCATTATACATAACTGTTTTTAACTCTTTATAATTTAAATTAAATGGAAAGTCTCCTAAAGACCTAACTTCTCTTTTTCCCTTGGTCCTAATAAGTTTTGCATTATGGAGAATCACTTGAGAAGCCTCTTCATTTTCTTGTTTTCATGAAAATAGGATCACATTTATTGATCCTAATCATTTCATGAGAAACATTGATATACTTATGAAATTCAAATACTTTGTTACTATAAAGACAATCAATATAGTCTTCAAACTGGCTAGGAATAAATTAGTAGTACTGATTGACAAATCATGTTGAGTATTGAGTTCTTTTTGATAACCTAAGAGTGGAAAACTTTATCAACCTTCTTTGTAATATAGGAGGGGATATTTCAATACCCTGAAACACTCCTTGAGGTGATTCTATAGTTTATCAAACTAGGACAATCTGGTGATGTGACAGGTGAAACGTATACTTAAGGTCTTCATCTTTGTTGCTACTTCTACCTCCAGTCCCATAGTGCTTCATTGCAGTTAAATGATGCAATAGTCCACCTAGTATGACATTAGGAAGGGAGTTATGTTGTAGCAATTCTTCCTAACTAACGAACACAACACCACTCTCTAGAGAAGTTTGGATAGATGGTAGCAAGAGAGAATTTCTTGGACTAAATTAGAAAACATGTTCTTGTAAGCAGTGAAAAGGATACATGGACCTCAAAGGATTTATTCATTCACTCTTTTTACTTTTACTTTTTTTACCTTTATTTTTTAAGTTTCTATTTAAATTCCAGTTATTTAACATACAATGTAATACTAGTTTCAGTTGTATAGTGATTCACCACTTCCATATAACCTTTGGTGCTCATCACAAATACACTCCTTAATCCCCATCACCTATTTCACCCATTTTCGCATTTCCCCCAGTAGCCATCAGTTTGTTCTCTTTAATTAAGATGATATTTCTTGGTTTGTCTCTTTCTTTTGTTTTTTGTTTCCGTTTGCTTGTTTTGTTTCTTTAATTCCACATATGAGTGAAAGCATGTGGTAACTGCTTTTCTCTGACTTATTTTGCTTGGCATTATACTGTCTAGCTCCATCCATGTCATCGCAAGTGGCAAGATTTCATTCGCCTTATGGCTAAGTAATATTTCATTGTGTTGTATATCTTCCTTATCCATTCATCAGTTGATGGATACTTGGGCTGCTTCTATAATTTGACTCTTGTAGATAATGCTGCTACAAGCATTGGAGTGGATGTATCCCTTTGAATTTCTATTTTTGTATTTTTTGTGTAGATATCTAGTAGTGCAATTGCTGAGTCAAAGGGCAGTTCTATTTTTAACGTTCTGAGGAAATTCCATACTGTTTTCCAGAGTGGCTGCACCAGTTTGCATTCCCGCCAACGGTGCAAGAGGGTCCCCTTTTTCCACATCCTTGCCAACACCTGCTTTTTCTTGTGTTGATTTTAGCCATTCTGGCAGGTGTGGGGTAATTATCTCATTGTAGTTTTAATTTGTATTTCCCTGACGAGGAGTGATGTTGAGCATCTTTTCATGTGGCCAACTGGATGTCTTCTTTGGAAAAATGTCTATTCATTCTCCTGCCCATTTCTTATTTGGGTTATTTTTTGAGTGCTAATTTTATAAGTTCTTTATATATTTTGGATACTATCCCTTTATCATATGTCATTTGAAAATACGTGCCCCCATTCAGTGTCTCCTTGCATCAAGAGACATATCTAGAAAGAAGTCGCTATAGTCGATGTCAAAGATGTTACTGCCTGTGTTTTCCTCTAGGATTTTGACGGTATCAAGTTTCACATTTAGGTGTTTTATCCATTGTGAATTTATTTTTGTGTATGGTGTAAGAAAGCAGTCCAGTTTCATTCTTTTGCATGTTGCTGTCCAGTTTTACCAACACTATTTGTTGAAGAGATTGTCTTTTTCCCATTGGATAGTCTTTCCTGCTTTCTCAAAACTTAATTGACCATATAGTTGTGGGTTCATTTCTGGGTTTTCTATTCTGTTCTACTGATCTTTGTGGCTATTTTTGTGCCACTATCATACTTTTTTGACACTACAGTTTTGTAATATATCTTGAAGTCCAGTACTGTGATGCCTCTAACTTTTTTGTTTGTTTGTTTTCCAAGATTGCTTCAGCTTAGGTCTTTTGAGATTCCATACAAAATTTAGGATTGTTTGCTCCAGCTCTGTGAAAAATGCTGTTGGTATTTTGATGGGGATTGCATTAAATCTATAGATTGTTTTTGATAATATGGACATTTTAACAATATCTGTTCTTCCAGTCCATGAGCACAGACTATCTTTCCATTTCTTTGTGTCATCTTCAATTTCTTTCATCAGTGTTTTATAGTTTTCAGAGTATATGCCTTTTACCTCTTTCGTTAGGTTTATCCCTAGGTATCTTATTGTTTTTGGTGTAATTCTAAATGGGATCGATTCCTTAATTTCTCTTTCTGCTGCTTCATTATTGATGTATAAAATTGCAACAGATTTCTGTATGTTGATTTTGTATCCTATGACTTTACTGAATTCTTTTATCAGTTCTAGCCATTTTCTGGTGGAGTCTTTGGGGGTTTCTATATATAGTATCATGTCATCTGCAAATAGTGAAAGTTTGACTTCTTCTTTGCTGATTTGGATGCCTTCTATTTCTTTTTTGTTGTCTGATCGCTCTGGCTAGGACTTCTAGTACTCTGTTGAATAAAAGTGGTGAGAGTGGACATCCCTGTCTTGTTCCTGACTATAGAGGAAATGCACTTAGTTTTTCCCCATTGAAGATGATATTAGCTGTGGGTTTTCAATATATGACCTTTATTATGTTGAGGTATCTTCCCTCTAAACCTACTTTGTTGAGAGTCTTCATCATGAATAGATGCTGTACTTTGTCAAATTCTTTTTATGCATCTATTGAAATGATCATATGTTTCTTATCCTTTATTTTATTAATGTGGTGTAGCACATTGATCTGTGAATACTGAAACAACTTGGCAACACCATTTTATCATGCTGAACGATTTTTTTAATGTATTGCTGAATTTGGCTTGCTAGTATTTTATTGAAAATTTTTGCATCCATGTTCATCAGGAATATTGGCTGGTAGTTCTCTTTCTTAGTGGAGTCTTTAGCTGGTTTTGGTATCAGTATAATGCTGGCCTCATTGAAAGAATTTGGAAGTTTTCCTCCCTTTTCTATTTTTTTGTAATAGTTTGAGAAAAATAGGTATTAACTCTTCTTTAAATGTTTCATAGAATTCCCCTGGGAAGCCATCTGGCCCTGGATTTTTGTTTGTTGGGACTTTTTTGAATACTGATTCAACTTCTTTGCTGGTTATGGCTCTGTTCAGGCTTTCTATTTATTTCTGTTTCAGTTTTGGTAGTTTATATGTTTCTAGGAGTTTATCCATTCTTCCAGGTCATCTATTTTGTTGGAATATAGTTTTTTTTTTTTATTAATACTCTGTTATAACTGTTTGCAATTCTGTGGTGTTGGTTGTGATTTCTCCTCTCTCATTTGTGATTTTATTCATTTGGGTCCTTCCTTTTTTCTTTTTGATAAAACCGGCAAGAAGTTTATCAATTTCACTGATTTTTCGAAGAACCATCTCTTGTTTTCATTAATCTGTTCTATATTTTTAAGTTTCTATATCATTTATTTCTGCTCTAATCTTTATTATTTCCTTTCTTCTGCTGGCTTTAGGCTTCATCTGTTCTTCTTTTTCTAGTTCCTTTAGGTGTAAGGTGAGGTTGTTTGAGTTTTTCTTGTTTTGAGGTAGTATATATATTGCTATATACGTCCCTCTTAGGATTGCTTTTGCTACATCCCAAAGGTTTTTGACCATTGTTATCATTTTCATTTGTTTCCACATTTTTTAAAGTTTCTTTGATCCATTCATTGTTTAGTAGCATGGTGTTTAACCTCCATGTATTTGTGGTCTTTCCAAATATTTTCTAGTTTTTGACTTCTAGTTTCAGAGTGTTGTGGTCAGAAAAGGTGTATTCTACAATTTCAGTCTTTTTATATTTTCTGAGGCCCGTTTTGTGACCTATTGGTGATCTATTCTGGAGAATGTCCCATGTGCACTTGAAAAGAATGTGAATTCTGCTGGTTTAGGATGGAATGTTCTGAATATATCTGTTAAGTCCATCTGATCTAGTGTGTCATTCAAAGTTGTTGTTTCCTTACTTATTTCTTGTTTAGATGATCTGTTCATTGATGTAAGTGGGGTGTTAAAGTCCCCTATTATTATTGTGTTTTTAACAATCAGTTCCTTAATGTTTATTATTAATTGTTTTATATATTTGGGTGCTTCCATTTTGGGTGCATAATTATTTATAGTTGTTATATCTTCTTCTTGGATTGTCCCCTTTATGATTATATAATGCCCTTCTTTGTCTTTTTTTAGTCTTTGTTTTAAAGTGTAGTTTGTGTGATATAAGTATTGCTTTGTTGGTTTTCTTTTGACAGTCATTTGTGTAATAGATGTTTCTCCAACCTCTCACTTTCAATCTGCAGATGTCTTTAGGTCTAAAATGAGTCTCTTGTAGGCAGCATATAGATAGATCTCGTTTTTGTGTTTGTTTGTTTATTTGTTTTTTTATCTATTTGACACCCTGTCTTTTGATTGGCGCAGTTAGTCCATTTACATTTAGAGTAATTATTGATAGATATGTATTTATTGCCATTTTATTACTTGTTTTGTCATTGTTTCTGGAGATTTTCTCTGATCCTTCTTGTATTTGTCACTCTTGGTCTCTCCTTTGCATTGAGTCCCCTTTAATATTTCTTGAAGGACTGGTTTAGTGGTCACAAACTCCTTTAGTTTTTGTCTGAGAAATCTTTATCTTTCCTTCTCTTCTGAATGATACCCTTCCTGGGTAATCTTGGCTGCAGATTTTTCCCAATCAGCATTTTGAATCTATCATGCCACTTTCTTCCCACTTGCTAAGTTTCTGTTGAGAAATCTCCAGCTAGCCTTATGGGTTTTCCCTTTAAGTTAAGGACTTCTTTTTTCTTGCTGCTTTCAAGATTTTTTTCTTTATGACTATATTTTGCAAATTTAATTGCAATATGTTTTGGTGCTGGCCTGCTTTATTGATTCTGATGGGAGTCTGCTGTGCCTCCTGAATCTGGACATCTGTTTCCTTTGCCAGATTAGGAAAGTTTCCTGCTATTATTTCTTGAAATAAATTTTCTGCCCTTTTCTCTCTTCTTCTTCTGGGACACCTATAATACAAATGTCATTATGTTTGATGGAGTCACTGAGTTCCTAAGTCTATTCTTGTGTTATATTGTTACATAATTCTTCTTTCTCTCTTTTATTCAGCTTCATTATTTTCCATTATTTTGTCTTCTTCTTCACTAATTCATTTCTCTGCTTCTTCCAGCCTGCTGTTCATTGCATTGAACCTGTTTCCAATCTCGTTTATTGCATCTTCATCTCTGATTATTTTTTAACTCTTTTATCTCTGTGGTAAGAGTCTCACTGAAGTCTCTATTCTTTCCTCAAGCCCAGTGAGTATCCTTATGATTGTTGCTTTAAGTTCTCCATCAGGAATGTTACTTATATCTGCTTCAATTAGATCTCTGGCTGTGGCTTTATCTTGTTCTTTCATTTGGGATAAATTCATCTGCCTTGGCATTTTGTCTAAATTTCTTCCTTCTTCTCTGTGTTAGAAAAACCAGTTATGTCTCCTGCTCCTGAAAGTAATGGCCTTATGAAGAAGAGGTCATGTAGTGCCCAGGACTGGCACTTCAGGGAGTGTCTCTGTTGTGTGCTGCATGTGCTCTGCTGTTGTGTTTTGGCTGCTCTAACACTCAGGCCAGACATCTACAGAGGCTCTACTTGACTGCTGTGGGCAGTGTTTGGTCCCTGGCCTGAATGTAGGGAGTTTTAACTAGGTGTGCTCTGGTCTTCTTGTGAAATGAGTCTTGACATCAACTCCACCAGAACTGAGGACCTGCAGAACTCTCTGATCAGAAGATGTGGTATGGGTAGGGGTTTGTGCTGGTCTTCTAGAGGAGGGGTCCTCCACTCTGGTACTGAGGAAAGCTTCACTGAGAAAGGCAGTCCTTCCAGAGCACAGGGGGGTGGAGCTTGGTTTAAGCAAGTTAGGCAGCCAATGTCAGTAAAACACTACTTCCCTGTTTAAGCTAGTGGCCGGGGGAGAAAATGGTGCCAGCCGTTTGTTCCTGGAGAGGTGTCTCCATGAATGTTTCCTCTCAGGGAAGTGGTCCAAGAAGAGTGAATAGTATCCCTGCTGTGTGCCCCAGGTGTTCCTCAGATCCCTCTTTCCATGCTCTCTGCCCCTGGGTTGTTTGCTTGCCTTCTCTTCAGGAACAGTGCAGTGCCCTCCTGGCTCTATGCCAGTCAAGCCTGCTAACCTTTAAAACTTCAGGCTTTAAGCCCCACTGGTTACAACAATGCACATAAATTAGCCCTCTCAGTTTCCAAGCCAATGACTTTGGGGAAATTTTCTCCTTGTGTATTCCCCTGTGTGCTCCTTTCTCCCTTGCCCTTCTCCATGACTATGGTTCCCTCCCCTCCACAGCACCCACAATCTGTTTCTCCCCTAAACTACATCTCCACAGTTTCTACCTTCTTTGATGTGGCCTCTTCACTCCCTTTAGTTGTGGAGTTTGTTCTGCTAGTCTGCAGGTTGACTTCTGGGGTATTTAGGATGATTTGGTAGTTATCCAGTTGTGTTCACAGGATGAGATGAGCCTCAGGTCCTCCTACTCCACCGCCATCTTCCCATTCATTATTCTTGAAAACATATATTAAGTGTTTTCTTTGATACTTGGGCTTAGCACAGAGCATACAAAATTGGCAAGCAGAAGAGATGCCATGCACAATTTCATAAAATTCAGTCGAACCAGGAAGTTGAAAACTGATCACAAACTTTTAAATATAAGTGAAATTGCAATCATGGCAATGTGTAATGTGTATGACAAAGGCAACAGCATGTGCAAAAATCTTCATTAAATAAATGAATGAATAAAGTGAGTGAGTGAGTGAGTGAATGAATGTCACTGTGGATAAAAGAAACTCACAGAAGGCTAGTCTAGCTGAGCAGAGAGTGGCCCTCTAGGAATGCCACATGAGGAAGTAGAGATTGATTCTATCATGTAGGGCTTTGTTAATTTTAACCTTGGAAAAAAGAAAAGACATTGGAAAGCAGTGTCTGTGCCCACACCCTTAAAGTGTAAGAGTTAAAGAAGGGAAAATACAAAATTTGTGTTTTTAAAAGATAACTCATGTAGCTTTGTAGAGAGAAAAATAAATGATTATAGGGAGCCTTAGGTGGATATGGGCAAACAGTTAAGTTCTTGGAATTAGACAGCTCTAGGTCTTCTACTCAATGCATGATATAAATTTGGAAGAATGGATATTTGTTAACGGCTAAAATAATTCTTCTTTATACCTTTCTTCTTTGCATGGAAGGCAGTATTAGCTGCCAGGAATAACTTTATAAATACAGTGACTAAATTATACAGTTATTTCATGCACTATTTATCACTCAAATATGAGAAAACTAAGCTATCATAAATGTCTGTCTCTATTTGCTTGAAAAATGAATGCAGTATATTGATTACAAGATAATAAACAGCAATATTCCCTTGCTTTGATACTGAAATAGCTATTCCTTATTTTTGTATATTTTCTCTATTACTAAATACTAAATTGAATGAGAAACATTGCAGTATTTCAAAAAGTCAAATCTATGGAAAATATTAATACAATTGTTATAAACTCTTTGTATCTCTCTAAAATTCATATGCTGAAACCCTAATCCTTAATGTGATGGCATTTGGCAATGGTGTGTTTGGGAGATTATTAGGTCATAAGGTTGGTGCCTGCATGATAGGATTAGTACCCTGTAACAAGAGGCATAAAATAACTTGCTCCCTCTCTCTTTCTGCCAGGTAAGGATACAATGAGATGTTCTTCAGTAAACCAGGAAGAGGGAGGGCCCTCGTTAGACACTGGATCTACCAGCACCTTGGTCTTGAACTTCCCAGATTCCACTGTGAGAAACATTTATTGTTTAAGCCACCCAGTCTGTGGTATATTTGTTATAACAGCCTGAGCTGATTGGGATAGCATTTATAGTCTATACAACAAATATTTGGAAATTTCATGCATGAAAATTAGATAAATACTTTTAAGAATTAATTACCAATATTGAGGAAAAAATCAAATTCCATGAAGATATGTGTAGATGTTATAAAAATTATATATAGGTTAGATAAGTCACACAAACATAGCTTTCTGGAATATGGGGTATCAAATATAAAATCCATTAAGATAATGCATTTTTATGCTTGTAGTGGAAATAAAATCTGATATTCAATAAAAAGTGCCAGAGGTAGCATAAACTAAAACATAATTTCACTATCACAATATTAACTAAAATGTTATTTTTCTAGTTTTCCAATACTAAAATCATATACTAAAGCAAGAGAATTATAATTTAATTTTATATTACCATGATATAATATAGCATTGGAAAAAGCTTACAATATTTAAAGTACTCCAAATTTGCCCCTTTTCTCCGGTCATTAAAAGTACATTCCAAAGTGATTGAGGAGTATGAACGTTTAAGTAAGGAATAGGTACACAACTTAAATCCTTATTTTTTCAGCCTTCTCAAATCATTTAACCAAAGATCTCCAACATGTGACACAACTTTGTTCCTCTGTTTCCTTTGTCTGTAGTGCTGTAATTCACCCCCAGAGCCATTTAAGATTTATAACCACTCAGCTTTCACACCTGCTATGTGGTAGTCAAATGCTACCCGTTATGGGGAACAAAAATGAATAGAACATTATCTTGCATTCTACAAATTAATAAAAGCAGCAGATGAAGGTTGGCAATCAAACAGCTGACTAAATTCAACGTGGTAAATACTATGAAAATTGATGTATAAAGTGCTGAGACTACACATAAGGGAGTGACCAAATTTTTGGGTAATACACTATATAGTTAAGAACAACTTCTAACAAAAGAAGTACTTAGAATTGGGCTTTGATATTAAATACTCCTTCCTTCCTTTCTTTCTTTTTGTTTTGGAAAAATAAAAGCAACAACAAGGCAAAGATGCCAGGGAACTATGTTGATGTGATTTTTTTTAAAGATTTTATTTATTTATTTGACAGAGAGATAGAGAGAGAGCACAAGTAGACAGAGTGGCAGGTAGAGGGAGAAGCAGGCTCCCCACTGAGCAGGGAGCCCGATGTGGGGCTCAATCCCAGGACTGTGGGATCATGACCTGAGCCGAAGGCAGACGCTTAACCGACTGAGCCACCCAGGCACCCCTATGCTGATGTGATTGTAATAAATGTTCCAACTGGTCAGGGGTTTCATTTCTCAAAGAATACACTAGGTTTTCTTTTACCTTCAATTCTCTGCACAAATGTTTATTCTTTTCTAAAATACTAACTATCCTTAAAAAAATATATGTCTCAAATCCAGACCACAATGGCTGGAAATATGTGTTGGTCTAGTGCCCCTTTGAGGATATTTCCTTTGGTTTGAGCTCCATTGCCCTCTCCATCTTTGAATATCTAAAACGTAGTCCTCTGGATTACTTATATTAGCACTGTCCACATATGGCTTAGCCTCTTTTCTGTCTTAGCTCTCTAAATAGTATATATTTTAACAGGAAATTTTCTCTGAATATTTAAAATTATTGTCTATAATGTTATGCATAGAGAATTTATAAATATTTATTGCATTTAACTGAATTAAGTCATTTTATTCATAAGCAGTAAGTTCATCTTAAACTTCAGACCTAACCTGGGGAATGAGACTATAGGTTATTCATTTTTATATCTCTAAATGTTTGCTTGCAGTGATGCCCAAACTTTGACTTTAAAAATGAATAAATTATAATTTTAAGAAAGACCTTGAAATACATGAGTATGATTTGAGCATGCTGATTTGAAAGCTATTCCAGATTCAGGAAACAAAATGGTTGGAAATGTAGGAAAACATGATTTATAATAAGAGAGAGAAAGTAGTTCTGCTATGGGGAATGTAAGCTTAATAAAATAAAATAGGTAAGTAATGAGTGAAAGAATTTATAAATGAATACTTTCTTAAGTTAATCAATGGGTAAAAGGACCAGAAATTCAGGTTGTAATAGAATAGAGGACTCTAGAAATTTGTGGGATTAAAATCAATTCCTCAATCATAAGCAAGAGGAAGATAACAAAATTACAAATAGTGGGGCACCTGGGTGGCTCAGTCAGTTAAGCATCCAACTCTTGATTTTGGCTCAGGTTATGATCCCACAGTCGTGAGACTGAGGCCCGAGTTGGGCTCCATGCCCAGCAGAGAGTCTGCTTGAGATTCTCTCTCTCTCTCTCCACCCCCTTCTTAAATAAATAAATAAATAATTACAAGTAGACTATTGATGTGTTTAGTAAAGGCTTGAATGGGGAGAATTAATGACATGGAAACTAAGAGGAAATTATTAATTAATAGGGAAATTATAACAGAACCTGAACTAATAAGATAGGACTGAGAAATCAGAGGAGATAGATATAGGAGGGATCATAAAGGAGGAACTTTGGCAAAAATTTCCTATTCATTCAATACTGTATTTGTTCTAAGCCACACCATTACTTGCTATGAAAAATGTCATCGGAGCATGGATCCTGCCCTCAAGGAGTTTATGTTTTAGTAAGGACAGAGAAAGAATTTTGAAGAAGACGGAACTAGAGTTGGAATTGCTAGGAAGAATTTCAATAGATCAAGAGGATCATTCAAGGGAGAGGAAAATTCTATAAAAGCCACTGAAGTTAGGAAGCTGGGACTGTGTTTAGAACAAAGAAAGGTCTGCAGTTTGGCTAGAAACTATGTCATGGGTAGATAAATAAAATGAGATAAGGCTTAAAAGAAAAACTAGGGTTATGAAGAAGGGAGATTTGAATATCCAGCTAAATAGTTTAGGTTAGGTATTAGAATGGGTATCTTGACTTTGGTCACCCTGCATCTCTCACCTCCTTTTAGTCTTGTTTATTTATTTTCTGTAAAAACATCCTGAATTATCTTTTGGAAATATCCTTTTTCACTAAGGGCCATTCTGACCATCTCTCCCAGGAATTTGAATCCCTGCCATTGACACAGGAGAGAGAAAGGGAGGAGATGAAGCACACCAATTGCAGTGTCATGGAGATATTTCCCTTTCCTGCCAACTTTCCCATGTCCTGTCCTTTGCAAGAACTGGTTGTTTTGCTCTTATTTTGGTTTATGAATTGCCATGAATCCTTCCAATAAAACCCTTTTGTTTCCCTTAAGTAGGCTAGAGTTGATTTTGGTTGCCTAAGAGCAAAATACTCTTACTCAGAAACCGGCAGAATACATTATATAACATTTTCATATAGACAGTGGGAGTCAGAATAAAACAGTATTTTGTTTCATATATGTAGTTTTCAAAGAAAGAATGAAAAATAAAAAGATCTGTCCAGTGAAAAAGTTACTGTAATATAGACATTATTCCAAGACACCATTATGTAGAAAATGCTGTGCTACATTTTCAGGGAGGGAAATCATAAATCAATGTACACAAAATAACTGTGACTTAGAAAGGGATTTTGAAAAGAATAAGTTTCTCATGCTTTTGTAGCAAGCCCATAGAATCAATAATTTATATTGAAAAAACAAGGATTAGATTATTCTCAGAGAGCTCAAAGAAGATATTTTCAACTACTTGAAAATGTGTAGCTGGTAAGGAATGCATTTATGTTTAAGTAATTTCTATGTAAAAAAATATAAAAGGTTAAGAGTAAACAAAGAAGGACAGACTCAGGATAAAAATAATACAAAGCAAGAAATTTGTTTTCATAATTAAAAATTAAAAATGCCCTCTGAGGGACTCCTGGGTGGCTCAATCAGTTAGGCGGCTGCCTTTGGCTCAGGTTATGATCCCAGGGTCCTGGGATCAAGTCCCACATCGGGCTCCCTGCTGGGCGAGGAGCCTGCTGCTCCCCCTGCTTGTGTGTGCTCTCTCTCTCGCTGATAAATAAATAAAATCTTTTAAAAAAATGCTCTCCGATTTATATGTCAGGTATTCATCAAACCTCTTGCTAACATTAAACAACTTTTGCTATTAATAACAGCTAAAAAATATTTGGAATTAAATGGCAGAGTCTATCTTGGCAACTATGCAAACTATTTCATTTAAGCTTCACAAGACAGTTACAGGACAGGCTTTATAAATCTTAAGGCTCTTTGGTCACAATGAAACACAAAACCTGATCCAAATTTGTTTAAGCAAATAGGACATTTATTGGCTCACACAAATGAAATTTTGTGGAAGAAAGTTGTGGTAAAAGGCTTAAAATCTATAAACAATAATTACACTTTCAGCTTCTCACTCTGAATCTCCCCTTTTTCATAAGTTGTCATTATCTAACCCCTTCATCATCACAGGATGACTACATAAGTCCAACTGAACATGCTACTAACTGAAAGTCTAGAGGAAAGAGACATTTCTTATCCCTCAACACTTTGAAGTCATTCATCCAAACAACATTTTGGCTTGATTCTCACTGTCTAAATTGGATGGTATTCATTTCTGACACAATCAGGATGACATGTGCTGATTGACTTGCACAGGTTGTAACAAAAACTGTGTGCATAGTAATAATAAACATCACAATCACAATAATAGCAGTGATCATTTATAGTATTTACTTTCAAATTCTAATGACTCAGACTAGATTAATTTAAAGATTTTCACAATAACCATAATACATAATGCACTATTACTATTCACATTATATTGATGAGAAAATTGAGTCACAGAGTGGTTAATTGACTGACAACATTCACACAGATGTCAAGTGGAAGAGATGGAATTTGATTAGAATTTGTCTGGCTCTTAAGTCTACAAAGTAGCCATTCTACTGTAGTGTCATTCATCCTTTGATAAGATAATAGGGACATTCCTTTACAAACTACATGTGCTGAAAATAGTAGAACGGTGCAACAGAAAATGTGAGGTGTTATTTCCCAGAAGATAAGGAAATGGAGGCACAAAGAAATTAAATAGCTACTCTGAAGCAATTAGCCAGTGAATGGTTGAGCTACAATTCAAACTAGGTCTGAGGGCAGAGCTCAAAGTCCTAACCACTAGAATACGTGAATACATGTGATGACTGTTATTGAATATATCTGTGAACAGATAATGTAGCCAGAATTAACATTTAAAGTGTATTACCTTAATGAATTTTCATTTCTCCCATTAATTATGTTTCTGATAGTCCAAAACCTATTATAAATCTCTCAACCCAGGGAAAAGGAGGGCTGGTACTACCTGGAACAAAACAGCCATGGCTAGATTTAGATTGCAATGGGTAGTTTTGGTTTTGATCCTGTTTCTTTTTTACATGTATACCAAAGCAGTGACCGTGAAATGCAGACTCTGCCAAAAAAGATATGTAGTTTCGCATTTCATTAAATTCCATTAATATATTAAAAGCCAATTCTTTCAAACTAGGTCATGGATTTTTTCCCATAATTTTGAAGGGATATCCCTGACCCCAATAATACTGAGTCACAGTAGGAAAGACATCACGTGTGATGTAGAGAAACCTTTTCCACAGGGAAAGGGGTAATGGTAAACCCAAAACTTTATCAATACCAAGGCCCTACTACAAATTTATAAATTCAATCTCTGAAAATGAAGCCTGGTTGCCCATATTTTTTAAACAGTTACCAAGTGTTTTTGAAAGTTGAGTTAATGTTGAGAAACAGAATACAAGTCTCTTCCCAAGGTCAAAAGCAGAGGAAACTCTCCAAAACAAATATCCAGGACAGCATATGCATCTGAGATCTAACACTATCTTAAAAGGAACAGAGAGTCATAAAAGTTGAGTATTTGTGTATTTTCAAGGAAGATTTTTTTTTTAACTTTAAAAAACAGTGGTACTTAAATTCATAGTTAATTTTTATTTGGTTGGTTTTCTCTTACACATCAGGTGAATATGAAAGTTAAGGACAGGGTGTGGGTCTGAGAGGGAAGAAATCACATATATTACAGATAATAAAAAGGTTTATTTCCCGAGCACATTTAAATGGTAGTATGCTCATACTTTTGAGCCCTAGAGATTATTTTTTATTCTCTGTGCATTTTTCACTTTTTCTTCTTCCATTAGAGCAGTTAGCAATTTATGCTTCTTTGTCTATAGATAGGTTTGTGACTGGGAGGAAAGCAAGTTTCAGCTAAACAGCCCTGTCGTAGCTACTATTTCCAGAAGTCTCAACCCACTGAGGGAATTTTACAAAGTGCTTCTAAGAAACTATTAAGACAGAGAAACACCTTTGAAGGAAACATCAAGTGGGTGAGAATTTACCTAATTCTTGGAGAGGAGCCCAATCTCCTGGCTGGGAAAAAGAGCATGGACTGAGAGTCCAGAAGCAAGGGACACACAGGTTTTGAAGGTCATTAGCAGCACAGTGGAGAGGGGCCAACATGCCTAAATGGAATCAGTGCATGGTGTTTACAAAGAAACCGAGCCATAGCCATTTGGGCTTACCAAAGTGTTGACATTCTTATGTCCGCAGTTGACAGGGAAAATTGCATAAAGCCTCCAGACCTAATGGAAGTCTCACAAGCAACCAAGGCAGTATTTTCTTCCAGATTGGTGGGATCAAGAGCCCGTTTAAAATGAAATCAATTTAAAGAAAATAAGGTCTTATTTATTGAACATCAAGGTACTATTCATACTTGCTACATAAAACATAACTTTAAATTGATGGACTAAGTTTTTAAGCATTCACTAAGATCTTCAAAAACCATTAATTGTTTAAAAAAGTAAATACATAATAAAATGTATGCTTGAGCAAAATTTTGAGAGAGAGGAATGAGACACTTGCACAGAAGAATAAGCCAACACACCTTAGACTTTACTAAGTGATAGGCTGCTATCAGAGATATCATCTGAAAAGAGTAAATCTAGTATATCCATATAAACGTATATTGTCCCTGATATATCTATATCTAGATTTCAAGTCATTGACAGAATACAAAGCCCCCAATTAAAAAAAGAAAAAAAAAACGAAAAAGAAACTTGAGCAAATATATAGACTCAGACAAAATACTGTAAGTTTATGCATTTTAGAAAAATGAAGAAAATAAATACATTTTTCAGGGTAAAATTTAATTGCCTGGAAAGTCCAATAAGGAAGGATCTCCCATTTCTCCAACTTTGAAGTGACTTCAGGCTCGCAACAGCCTATTGTTCATCTGATAGAAAATAATAACTTACCCTATATTTGTCTTCAAACTTTGGAATCTGACCTATTTAATTGGCCACTTTGGCCAGATTTGATTAACACTTGTTTTTTGGGTTTTTTTGTTTTGTTTTTTTTTTGATTAACACTCATTTTAGAGATAATTATGCAAGGTCCATTTTTTAGTTTAATTCCGCTCTGCATTATCTAAAGATGCTACGGCTGTTCAGAGGAGTGTATCATTACTCAGAAGAGAAGTGATTTATTGAGTAATTAAGGCAAACTAAATCTACACTAACTCAGTGCAAATTATAAGTAAATGCTAACTTGGGCTAAGCTAGCTGCTCTTTTTCAAATGTAAAGTACTATTTATATTGTTGCTATTAGTACTTTTAATATTGTTGGGTTTTAATAGAATTTTCTATTTCATTTTAATTTTATGCTTGTTTTCTTGGAAAAAGTAAAAAATACCAAAAATGAATATGGGCATTTTTACTGAAATTAAATAGTGCCAGAAAAAAGCCTGGATGATTTCAAAACTATGAATAAAATAATGATTTAAAATTACACACATGCTCATTTAGTTTCAGTTAAACGTTTCTGAATACACATTTATGAACCTGGCAATGTTTTCTACAAATGTGTAATAAAATTTGTTTTGCTATGACACATAAAAATTCTCACAATTCTATTAATTCAATTTATCTACTTATTAAATTGTGAATAATGTAAATCATTGAATCTTCTTCCATCTGCAACTTAGTTGGTGCCAATTATCTTTTTATAGATTAGGCTGAATTAAAAACTAAAACGTGGGTATAGGCAAATCTTGCAAAAAAGTTGGAAAATTCTTCCACTTATCACTAATAAAAAGCAATGTGAAAATTAAATCAATAGGCCAAGAATTTGGGAAGCAAGTAGGAGATGTATGAATGTTTGGGTTTATGTTTCCATATACATGCAACACCTAAATTCAAACACACATTAAAGAATGCATATACATTTACACAGATAAGTAAATATAGAAGGTATGCCAATATGGTACCATAGTAAAAATAATAAAGTAAATATGTTTGTAACAGAGTAGATTTTTATTTGATTATTTAGAGTTATAGTAGAATTTTGATATTAAGACATCAACATTCTTTTAAGTGTTTACTTTGAATGTGACTGTTCTTTTTAACATTTTATGTAAAACTTGACACTACTTTAAAAATATACTTTAAAATCTACCACAAATAAACTAGGAATTATTTTATATATTCAATTATCAGAAATTTTAATAAAATGAGGATTTAGAAACATTTTATTTATGTTTATTTTCTGAAAAAGTGAACATGTTTAATTTCTTTCTACAGCTTATTTCATTGTTCAGTTATAATCCATTTTCCAAAAACTGGAACTTGACCCAATGTTAATATTTACTAAGCAGTTAAAATCTGGAATACATTGTTACGATACAGATCATTTTGATTCTCCTTTAAAATACTTTTTAAAATCATGACAGAAATTTATTCTTAATAGAAAGTAGCACAAAGGCCATTCATGTTCTTAAATGAAAGATGCCTCTTAAATGTGTGCTTGAAAAAAACCCTCTGAGGGAACGCCGAGATCTTTAATTGTCCTGAAATCTAATAAGTTAAGCTAAACTGCGTACCAAAATCAAAGATTCTCTTTGGTTTGATATGATAAAATGTATCATCAGATTCATAAAGTTTCATTGTTGTGATTATAACTATACCTTGGTGATATAACAGCCAACACCATTTTGAAAATTAGAAATATTCAAAAAAATTAGAAACACTGTTCCCAATGTGACTGTGAACCTTGCTTCAAGAATATACATGATCCAATATTGATTCCACAGTATCTGCTTCTCTTTGAATATTTCTTGCCTTTAATTTACAAAGTATATACATAAGTATGTCCTCTAACCCTCTTCTAACTCTTTAATTTAAACTGTTCTCTAGATTTCAGTTAATAAAAAAAAAGCCTATAACACATCTTCAAATGATATAAAGCACTTTATTAACAACATTTTCAAGTCTGCAGTCTTTGTTCTTTGTATAACCTCTCCTTTGATTTTCTTTATTGTAGTTACTACACCAAGTCACCCTAGCTAGCATCTTGGGCAATCTATTGACGTCTTCTTTTTCAATCTTACAAACTATTGATTGCTAAGTTCACACACCCTTATCTCCTAAATACTCCTGAACCTACTTCATCTTTACTACCATGCCATTTATTTGTTTTCTCCTCATACTCTGTGTATACTTATTTACATATCTTACCCATAACTATATGTAACTACCTACCCCTCCAATTGCTACCAAGGTTAATCATATTATATCTGTCTCAGTCCGTTTGGGATGCTATAACAAAATACCACAGACTGAGTGACTTACAAACAACAGAAATTTACTCCTCACCATTCTAAACTCTAAGTTTGAGATCGGGATACCAGTATGGCCACGTGAGAGGCCCTTTTTTGTGTATCTCAGACTTCTACCTTCACGTGACAGAAGGGGGTAGAGATCTGTATGGGTCTCTTTTATAAAACTCTAATCCCATTCAGGAAGGCTCCACTGTTATGACATAAGACTTCCAAAGACCCCACCTACTAATAACACCACATTGAGTATTATGATTTTGACATATGAATTTCCCATAGTAATATCCTTTCTTACAAAACAGCAATTTAGTGGCTTCCTCCGTCAGAATAACTTCTAGATCCTTTCCAAGAAATATAAACCATCAACAGCTGCATGCCCATGAAGCTGGCCCCAACATGTTATGACCAAATATAAAACTGATTTTATTAACCATAATTCACACATTACATTCCTTTTTAACTTTATTCATAATTCTCATTTTATTCCAATCTTTTAGTTTGTGTTGTTTTCTCTACCACCAATCTTCTTCCCACCTCCCTTGCTGAACATACTTCCTCCTTAATATTCTAGATTAGTATCTGGGGAGGTGTCATTGTGTGAGGAACCATCCCACCCTCCTACCTCTCACACATACAACAAGTAAATAAACCTAGATATTCCCCGGGCTTAATTATGGGCATTTTTTTAAAGATTTTATTTATTTATTTGAGAGAGAGAGAATGAGAGATAGAGAGCACGAGAGGGAAGAGGGAGAAGCAGACTCCTTGCTGAGCAGGGAGCCCGATGTGGGACTCGATCCCGGGACTCCAGGATCATGACCTGAGCCGAAGGCAGTCGCTTAACCAACTGAGCCACCCAGGCGCCCAATTATGGGCATTTTTAATCCAATTCTAAATTTTATTTTGTTATTATTTGTTTTAGAGAGGGAAAGGGAGAGGGGAGAGAGGAATGGGGCAGAGGAAGAGAGAGATTCTGAAGCAGGCTTCACGCTCAGCAAGGGGCTCAATCTCACAACCCTGAGATCATGACCTGCAATTAAGAGTCAGAGGCTTAACTGACTGAGCCACCCAGGTGCTCTTTAACTCAGTTTTATATGAGAGTCTTTTCTGATATATTCTGAACTCCTTTGGGGGGTAATTATTTAATATTTTTTATCTCTGTCTTTTCTCTGCGTAGCATTTTACAGATGCTCAATACATACAGGGCTCTTAAACCTAAGTAATATGTGTAGAAAAGCAGGCAAACTTTGCTTTGCTTTTCTTTAGAGAAAGTGAAAAAATTAATGAAGTATACCATTGTAATAAAGACTCAGTGGTGGAGCTCAGAACACTGGCTATTCTTCAGCATTTAAAAACTGTATTCATTGTTTCTACTTCAACTAGTTTTCATGTTATCAATTGGTTAACATGTATGCAAAGTCTTGAAGAAATGCAAAGGTGAATTAAATGAAATATTTTGTAGAAGTCAAGTTATTTTATTAACTTAAATATGGGAATGTTTGGTTTGGTTTGATTTTTAATGTATATGAACCAAGTGATCTAAGTGTTGCTACAGCTTGAAAAACAAGTTTCATTCAGGAATAGCACAAGCTACTAAACCAGAGTCACCTTACAGGAGGGACCTTTGCTTAAATGATTCAATTTGCCTAGCAGACCTTGCCCAATTAAAATAACCAGTGACAAAATTAATTAACAAAATCCGAATTACAGTAAGGTGAAGTTCAGAATATGAAAATCAATAGGGACAAAGGGATTCGGTTTTTGTAAATGTAGCCTGGATTTTGAGGTAATTATCTATTTATCACTCCTGACACCTCCTTTCTTTTGCCCTCACAAGCACAATCACCATGACTCTTGCTCATTTTACATGTTTTTCTAGTGATTTCTGCTTGTTATAATTTGCATACAATCATTCCTCTTGTAAGTTATATGAATTCAAATTTGAATATAACATTAACAACAATTTGGGAAATATCTGTTATGTTGTTTGATACAAACTTTTAAAAAAGATTGCTTTGTTTAGTCTCCACAGTATGAGATAGTCTAAAGCTAAAGAGATGGTGGTGATTTAAATATAGTAATATTTATAACATCCTTAACACATGTGTCCATATTATAGGCAAACATTAAAAGCCATAGGAAAGGTCACCTAGTACAAAATATGATACACGCTTCACTCTTAAGTAGCTTCTAGGATTGTTCTTTCATCTGAGGTACTCTTTTTGTAATTATTAAAGCTATGTCTGCCTCATAAATAATAGTTTAAAATAAAACTGACAAAATGATAGATTAAAGAGCAGCTGTGAGAAAGCAAGCATTTTCAGCTCTCACCTCTGCAATATGCACACAGAAAATGCATTTTAGAGAATATTCTAAGACAGATTTTAAACATTATGTAAATCTCAAGAATTTTTATTATTGTTCAAAGCAGTTTTCAGTATGAGAACCTGGAGAAATGAGAGTGCTCTCATCTTTATAAGTCTTATTTATTATACTTCATTTATATTTGGTGCATGCTTTCATATTAGATTGAAAGTAAATATGTCCCACAAGGTTCAATTCCACAAAGTTTCCTTTTTCCCTTATATTACTATATTTAAATTATCAGCATGATCTCTTGTTTTCAATATCTCATATTGTAAGAAGTCAGCAAAGCAATCTTTTTAAGAGATTATATCAAACATAACAGACATTTCCCAAATTGTGGCTAATGTTATATCCAAATTTTAATTCAGATAACTTACATGATACAATGATTATATATAGTTAATTACTATTCTGTCTATGGCATACAAAGAGGGAAAACTCAGTCAATATTAGAAGCAAGATTAGAAAGGGAAAGTGAACCATTTACTAAGTAAATATTTACTGAGCAACTAGTACAAGTTATATTAGTGGCAAAGTAAGCAGGGAAGAAAGATCCAAAAACAAACAAAAACAAAGAAAAAACAAAAAATGTAAGCTGCCTAGTAAAGATAGTGAGGGAAGTAGATAATGAAAACAAGAGGTAAAACATATAATACTGGAGGTAATAAATGCTGTGGGGAAAAATAAGGCAAATGGATTATGGGGGTGGGTAGGTATTGCTATTTTAACTGAGTGGTCAGGAAAGGTATCCTTGAGAAGGCATTGTGGGGGCCTAGATGCCAAGAATGGGAGGTAATAAGTCATGCAGCTACTGAGAGAAAAATATTAAAGATAACAATTACAAAGAAGCAAACTGAGGGTTCTAGAGGGGAGAGGGGTGGGGGGATGGGTTAGCCTGGTGATGGGTAATAAAGAGGGCACGTTCTAGATGGAGCACTGGGTGTTATACGCAAACAATGACTCATGGAACACTACATCAAAAACTAATGGTGTAATGTATGGTGATTAACATAACATAATTAAAAAAATTATAAAGAAGGAGATAAGATCGTAGTTGATATATTTGAGGAACATAAAATAGATCTTTATAACTGGAGAGATGTGAAGGACAAGAAAATAGAAGAGAAGGAAATAAAAGAAATATTCAGTATTTAAAAGGCAGCTCTCAGCTTGCTGGGGGCTATGGTAGAGACCAAGCACTTAACCACGGGGCAGTGACTGTACAATCTGGGAAGTCTGTCACACACCAGGTATAACATGATCCACTAAACCATAAGGTTAGGCATAAGCATCAGTAATCTATTATCAAATGGAAATGGTATATGTCGGGAAAACGCCATCAGTTGCCTATCACAGGGAGCAGAAATCCAACACTTCCGCCCACGGCCTCTTGGTATCTGAGTCACCAAGGAAAGCACGGCACAGTCAAGTGCTGGATGGAACAACACCTTCCTCACACCAAGAAGAGACACAGCAAAATCAACATCAGTAGCAGGTGTAGATCCCCTCTAGCCAGTGCGTCCCTCTTGGCAGCTGATACAGGGCTTGCACATACCCGTCTGTGCCACAGAATAAAGAAGCCCATCCTCTTCTCACAGGGTACAGATATGGTAGTGGGGTGAGCCAGGGGTCATATGACAGACACTTCAGTAGAACAAAGGAGGACACACTGAGTCTGGAACAGGGAAAGATATTCCCACACAAGCCTTGATAAGCTCAGCACAGGCAATGAGGACTCTTTTTTTTTTTTAAGATTTTATTTATTTATTTGAGAGAGAGAGAATGAGAGATAGAGAGCATGAGAGGGAGGAGGGTCAGAGGGAGAAGCAGACTCCCTGCTGAGCAGGGAGCCCCATGTGGGACTCAATCCCAGGACTCCAGGATCATGACCTGAGCCGAAGGCAGTCGCTTAACCAACTGAGCCACCCAGGCGCCCGGCAATGAGGACTTTTTATGGGGGGGGTAAGGAAGTGCTGGAAGCCCAGGGCCTTTATTCTCATGTGGCCAAGGAGGGGCTGAAAGGCTGTATGCACAACACTGCCTTTCCCAACAGTATGTTATGAAATCTTGCTAACATAGAGTTTGAAGGCACAACCTAATAAATGGATGCCATGATACTTTTTTCTGCTCTATTCCCATTCTTTCCTAGCTTGTACTCATGGCCTCATGGGGTAATCCCACTTTTGATGGAAGAAGGAATCCATGGTAGCAATAGTAGGAAGTACACGGCCACTGTTTTGCACCCTCATCAAGTGGTGTCTTCTAAGGATTATGTTAAAAAGAAATAATCCTAGTTGGCATACACCAGGCACCATATCTTATTGTCCTCTTGGGTGGAAGGAGAAATGGCCTGACACATGGATCTATGCTGATTCAAAGTTGACAGTTTGACCAGGAGTTCTGGAATTTATAAAAATCAAAACCAGAAATTGGTTATGAGGATGTTTGAGGAATTGGTGTGTGGAAGGACCTCCGAGAGTGGGCACAGATTCTGAGTAAATTCTCTTCTCAGGAACTAAAAGCATGGACTTGTCCTCAAGCTCATCTGACTAGATTGTGTAGTGTGTAATTTACAAATGGCAAAGGCCAGTGCCAAGCACCCACTGTGGCAGCACTCCCCATGGCCATGAGCCTTTCTTTCACCTGCTGGCAGATCGATCACATTATGCCCCTTCATCACTGAGGAAACAGTGAATTGCACTCAGGCGGAATGGAAGTTTATTTTAGGAGTTTTGTATATATTCTCTCACTTGCCCCTGGTTAGTGATATGGGTTGCAAATACCTTTTCCTAGATTGTGGATGGCATATTTCTTTATATATTCTGTGCTTAATTGGACTTTTTATTGAGGTAATTATAGCCTTACATGAAGTTATAAGAAATAATACAGATTTCCTGTGTACACTTTACCCAGTTTAGCACAATGGTACTATTTTGTAAAACCATGGTATAATATCACCACCCAACATCTGATATTAATATAATTCACAGCTTTTATTCAGTATGTTCCAGTTTTACTTGCTTATACTTGTGTATGTGCATATATTTCATTTTATAATTTTATAAAATTTTATCATATGGGTAATTTCTTATGTTCCTCACCACAGTCAAAATCCTGACCAATACCATCAAAACAATCTTTCCTGTTGCCTTTATGTAATAATACTCATCTCCCTTTTGCCATTCTTCCTCCATCTCAACCATCCACTACACTTCTAACTCGAACATGTAGCAAGCACTAATCTCTTCTCCATTTCTAAGATATTGTCATTTCTAAATGTTTAAATGAAATTCTACAGTTGGTCATCTTTTGGAGTTGGTTTTGTCATTTGGCATGATTCCTAAGAGATTCATCCAAGTTGTTCCATGTGTAGACAACTTGTTCCCTTTTATTCTAAGTGCTATTCCATGTATGTTTGTACCACAATTTGTTTAGCCATTTGTCTGCTAGATGCTTTGAAGGTGTATTACCAGAACAGGAAAAAACTGTACCACTGAAGATACATACTTTATCTAAAATTGCACACACAAGAAAAACCTTCTACCATAAATAACATTCAAAAGCAAGAAAGAAGAGAATTAGAATTTCCAAGACTAATAACAGAACTATAATCATCAAGGCCATAGAAAATGTTTTACAAATAAACTTGTAAAATAGTGAATCAAAACAAACAACAAATGTTTAAGTATATAGGGAAATTAAAAAGGCAAAATTGAAAAGGCAGATTTAAAATATTAATGAAGAGGTAAAGCCACAATTTAGCACAGCTTGAAAAGATGATTAACTAAATAATTATGAAAAAACATAGAAGAATAAAAAATGAAAAATCTAAAAGAGTGGTTAAGAGGCATGCAAACTCGAATGAGCAAGCTTAATACCTTAAGAATTAGGAAAATGGAGCAAAGTAATTTTAGTGTAGATAATGATTGGGGATATGCCAGAATTGATAAAAATCTTGCCTATTCAAGTTCAAGAAATGTACAACTGCTCCTGAGTAGGATAAATCTGTATCTAGACATATGATAGCAAAACAAAGAAAAAACAAAACAAAACAAAACCTGAAACAAAAAAGAAAATGTTTTATGAAGAAGGGTATTGTGATCAAGTACATTTGGGAAAAGCCAAGGTGAACAACATAAAATATATTTCTTTATCTCAAGATTTCCAAAACTTTCTTGTGCCAATTAATGTACCTTACTAAATCAACATATAGTAGTCAGAGCAACTCTTATTTGTATTTTAAAACAAAGAATAGGGGTGCCTGGATGGTTTACTGGGTTAAGCGTCCTGGGTGGCTCAATAGGTTAAGTGTCTGCCTTCCGCTCAGGTCATGATCCCAGGTTCCTGGGATCAAGCCTGGCATAGGGCTCCCTGCTCAGCGGGGAGTCTGCTTCTTCCTCTCCCTCTGACCCTTCCCTCTGCTCCTTCATTTTCTGTCTCTCTGTCTCCGTCTCTCTCTCAAATGAATAAATTTTAAAAACTTAAAAAAACAACAACAAAGGATACATTTTTCATGAACGACCCTGCAGGACTAACTTAGAGCTAATTTATTTATTTATTTATTTATTTTAAAAGATTTTATTTATTTATTTGAGAGAGAGAGCACATGAGAGGGGGGAGGGTCAGAGGGAGAAGCAGACTCCCTGCCCAGCAGGGAGCCCGATGCAGGACTCGATCCAGGGACTCCAGGATCATGACCTGAGCCGAAGGCAGTCGCTTAACCAACTGAGCCACCCAGGCGCCCTAACTTAGAGCTAATTTAGAATATCTTCCATGTTTTGCTATAAAACATAATCATAATGAAAATCAATTTTGCACTGTGAAAGCTTTGGATTTAAAAAGTTATTTAATAAGTAACAAAAATGTTTCCAATTCCCCAGTATGAAAAATAGTGCTTAATAACAGCGATTATATAACAAATATAGTATTAAAGCTTTCTACAAAGTTTTGTTTTAAAAACACACACAAAAAACGAGAAAGCATTATTTGAGCATCACCTTTGTGCTGTGAAGATTAGACTATACCGGGCTATTTGGGCACATACTATTTCCACAGGATGCACCTGAGGAAAGATTTTTTTTTCATTCCTTCCTTTTCATTTTTGCTTACTATTTATAAAAACAACTACTAGAAAATTTGAAGTTTAATCAGAGCTTCATCTAGCAAGATTTTAAGAATTAATCTAAACCAAAATAAAGAAATTTTAAATTGAATTATTTATGATCTGTCTCTAATTCAATGTAGAAAATTATAATTTCTTCTATTGTATTATAAGTGGCCAAGGATATAACTCAGTCAGAGAAAGACAAATACCATATGGTTTCATTCATATGTGGAATTTACTAAATGGAACAAATGAACATGGGGGGAAAAAAGAGAGAGAGGCAAACCATAAAACAGACTCTTAACTATGGAGGGTTGTTGGAGGGGAGGCGGGCATGGGGGATGGGCTAAATGGATGATGGGCATTAAGGAGTGCCCTTGTGATGAGTGAAATTCTGCTACTGAAACTAATATTACACTATAGGTTCACTAACTGCAATTTAAATATAAACTCAAATCAAACAAACAAAATATAATATAAACTCAAATCAAACAAACAAAAACGGCAAAGGATATAGTTCCATAACAAAGAGCACAACATTTGGCTCAATATTTCAAGGGTTATTTCTTGCCCATGATCTATCTAATGAGGGTTGGCAGGAGGGCCCCATTAATAATGAACTTTCAGGGATTCAGGATAATAAAGGTTTATTCTCCACACATACAGAATTTCTTAGGCTAGGAAAGAAAAGAAAATGTTGCAATCTGACACCATCAATCAATCCCTCCCACCTTCAATTGACATGTGAGACTATGTCTGATTTCACTGAAAGAAGCTAATCTAGGGACCATGACTCTAAGTAGCAGGAAATTGCAATTAGGCATTTGCCTGGAAGAAGGAAAACCACAATATATTTGAATAGCCCTAATGACCATGATCAATAGCTTTTTAAACTATGTAAGAATTTTAAGATGTTATTCCCAATTTAAATTTTAAAGAACTTAAATAAAATGACATAAATATTTTTCAAAAGTTCCACCAGAGATTGGTTTATGAAAGGACACAGCAGAGATATAATATCTTAAATTTAATAAGGTTGGTTTCTAATTTGAAAGTGGAAGATATTTCTAGGAAAATAGATATACAGTGTGGAAAACTTTAATATTAGGTCATGGCAAAATTCTTTTGGTGACCACTTTTAAATAATTATTATAAATAATTCACCATTTCCTATGCATAGAACATTAAATAGAGCTCCACCAAGTTTGGCTCAATGAATAAAAATACTGATACTGTCCAATGGTGGAATATCCTCAATTATATTAGAACTTTATTGGAGACAAGTAACAAAAAGCAATTCCCAACAAATATGTGAAATCTTTATTTAAGTCATATATTATCTTTGGCAAATCTTAAATAAAGTTAAAATGACAAAATAAGACATTCAAGAAAAATATCATTGTTTAACTGAGTCATTAAAAAATGAGTATGAATGTAATACATGAAGAGAAATTTTAAGTGGTAGGAAAAATCTTAACAGAATATCAGCTCTCAGAGAATCTGAAATTTGTTCTCATGCAGTGATGTACCTGCAGCAAGTATAAAATTGCCAGGCCAGGCACTTTGTAAATGTATATAGGCTGCACTGATGAATGAAAGAAAGAATGGGTAAATAACTGAGAACAAAATGAAGTAAACTTTTTAAATGCAGCACGGAAGAGTTTATTATAGGTTAGTGCTATTTCCCTGCTTGCAGCAGTTGTGAAAAGCTGTAATATTGCTGAGTGCTTTGAGTTACTGGACATTTAGTTTAGTGGTGTATAATCAATATCTTAAGAAATGTTACAAACTATGAAAAAAGTTCTAAATTGTTGCCTTTGATTTTAAAATATAATGAAGACAACTGATCCACACTTGCAATTATATTATCTACCCATTGCTCACTCACTTCAGCTGTCATATGTAAACATAAAGAGCAGAAAGAGTATAGAGTATACCTAGATAAGAGAGGCAAATAGAATTACTGTAAATGCTACTGAAAAAGTCCTCATTATTTTTGATAGTGCATGCAGAGGAAAGCAATCAAAAAAACTGAAAATGCCTTTGAAATTCACAAACCTGATTGAATTATCTATATGTTATTTTTCACCATGAAGCCCCTGGCTCAATCAATGCTATGTTTAAGGCTTAACAAATTTTAGTGAAGATGCTAAAGGGCCTAAGAAGACAAGACATTTGTGGATCAAATTAAGCTGCAAAGAGAGGGCAGGTATTAGCCTGGCTATGTGGTGCTACAAGAAGAGACAGACCTCTCTGTCTAGGTATTAGTTATGTAGTGCTGGTAAGCAAATTAGTTGTAAGGTAGTGTAAACTCTGGATGATCAAAATCTATTCCCCCCTCTATTCTCATACCCTGCCTGTTCCTTCCTACTCACACAGCGCAACACTCTGTTTTTAGAATACATAAAAAGATATTTGCTGAGTAAGTATTTATTAAAATAACGTGTGGAGTAGTCTGTAAAATCACATTTTGCCAAACAGAGCCTATACTTCTTGCAATTTCCCATATATATTCTTTGAGATTAATTCTAAACCCTGGGGTATTTTCCTCCCTATAAAGCCTTTCTCATAAGGTCTCATTTAAAATTTCTTAAACTACAGAGCACTAAAATTTGATAGAAGCCACTTTACAGGGAAGAAAAACCAAACTTTCAGCTATAGTTTATGAATTATTTCAGGAGATAAAGAGAAAAAGAAAAGTTTTAAAAAGAGCCGAATAGATCAAGCACTGAGTGGGGATATAAACTGATAAAACTTCGGAGTAAATAGTAAATTGAAAAAGCATTTTCCTATGCTCACTATTGTAATTCCAAGCATCCTGCTTAGAAAAATGTTTCTGCAAGCTGAAACACATCAAAATGTTAAAAGGAACTTTACTAAAGCCCTGTTTATAGTAGTGGAAAACAGGACACATACTAACTATGCATAAATAGAGCAAGGGATAAAGAACATACACAACATCTATTGACTGAAATACTGTATAGCAATTGAAGGAACCAAATATTACATATATATATATACATGTATGTATGTATGTACAGTAATATTGAAGAATCTCTCGGAAATTACTAAGTGAAAAATGTAAAATAGTTCATGTTACATAATACCATTTAAGTAAAACTGAAAAAAAATAAGAAAAAAAAACCCACAAAGTAATAGTAAGCAAGATGTATTGTCACTGTTATATAAATGACAAAAAAATGGACTAGAAGTCCATATACATCATACCTATAAAAGTCATTATATCTGGATTTGGGGGAGAGAATCTGTGCTTTATGTACATGAGCTAATTCATCTTCTTGTTTAATAGTATACAGTTTAAAGGAAAACAACATTCATATTCCATTGATGCAATATAAATGCAAAAAGCAGTAAAAAGGAAACAAATATGCCAACTTAAAAAGAATGGATAATTCTGGGAAACCGGAATATTGAGTTCTTGGTGTTTATTTCTACTGTTCTTGTATTTTTCAAAATTCCCAAAATAAAACAGAAGAGAGAAAAAAGGGATAGTTACTGTAATTACTTGATAACCTCCCTCATCCAGCCAAGGATTCAAGGAAGATTTGACTCGTGAAAAATTGGCTTCCATCTGAAGTAAAGGGGATGGCAAAAAAGGAATACTGGGAAGTTAGAGAATTAAAGGCACCAGAAGTAGAAGAGCATGCCCTTAGAATTTGTATGAACATACAACCCTTTTTGAATAAGTAATGAGAATACGCTTAGAGATTATCAAATTAATATTATACAAAACACTCTTTTTGATACTGCAGATGTCAAGTGGGTAGGGAGAGTAAAATAAGTCAACGCATTACACCTAAATTAAAGAATATTATTATGGAAGATGGGAGCCCATACTGTTTACTACACAGGGAGGAGTTCTCTAACTCAGTCTGACATGTGGAGGGAAGCAGGAAAAACAGACACTTTAAACAAAAAATGATGCTGGAGCTAAGACTAGGAGACTGAATTAGAAATCAGCTAAGCCAGGGATGCTTGGGGGGCTCAGTTGATAATACCACCAACTAGTGATTTCAGCTCATGACATGATTTCAGGGTCGTGACATGGAGCCCTGCTTCATGGGCAGGGAGGCTGCTTAAGATTCTCTCTCTCCCGGGGCACCTGGGTGGCTCAGTCATTTAAGTGTCTGCCTTTGGCTCAGGTCATGTTCCCAGGGTCCTGGGATCGAGCCCCGTTTCCAGCTCCCCGCTCTGCGGGAAGCCTGCTTCTCCCTCTCCCACTCCCCCTGCTTGTGTTCCCTCTCTCGCTGTGTCTCTCTCTGTCAAATAAATAAATACAAAATCTTAAGAAAAAAAAGATTCTCTCTCTCCCTCTGCCCCACATCTGCCCCCCCGCACTCCCCTCAAAAAGAGAAGAAAGAAAAGAAAAAAGAAAAAAAAAAGAGAAGAAATTAGCTTAGCCAGGCCATCCTGAGGTATAGCAGAAGGTACAAAGCGACTAAAGAAAAAGAGAACATTTTGTGAGTTTCTTGAGAAGAGGAACTAAGTTTTGGTTTTTGATTTTTTATTCCACAGCTCCAAAACTAGCATAATAGGAACAAATAATCTTTCTTTAGTTAATGACTCAAAGAACTAGAAGACCATCTATTACATCTTGTTTTCTATTTGCAAAATGAGAATACAGTTTATGTGAGCCAAAAGTGAAGATTTTAAGAATCATAAAATTAGATATTTCTTGGTATAAAAGGAGTATTCGATTTCAAATTCAATTTACTGCATATAAGCTTTTAACTATGTATCTTAACTCACAGAAACAGTCACTGCTTTGAACATAACCACATTTTAAATTTATATCTGCCTTAAATGTCTTCTGATAAAAAATTATTTCAAGTTGTTTGGTAACATTTACCATAAAGTGAATTTTATGGTATTTAATATGAGTTATTTTAACACTAATGGAGTAATTTCTAAAATATTATCAAACTAGAATATGCTATGGCATATTAACTATTATTTTTTAATGATATGCTCATTTGCAAGAAGTGTCATGACTGCAAAATGATGTTGAAAAATAAAATACATTCTTATTTTAAGAATTAAGAGAAGAAATAAAAAATACAAGAAAGTCAAATTACTCATAATAAAAATATTAGAATTTGACTTTTTAATTCTTTAAATATTATTTTAGATCATTTGACAAAGTTAATTCCTATTCTAGTAGTTGGCAGTGAAATTCTGTATTTATAGAATCATGACTATATTTTTCATGTATAAACTATTAATAAATATTGATTAAAATTCTGAAGTAAAGATTTTTCTTCTTGAATTTACATGTAAGAATCAGCAAGGATTTTAAAAATCTATAAAGTACTACTTTTAGTTACTTAGATGGGAATTAGATTATACTATAAATGTTTTCTTAAAGGGATCTGTTACTCTTACACATTTCAAATAACTTTTGCATTTGGAAAAATGATTAAAATCTGAGCAATGTAGGTACAAAAAAAGAAATAAAATAGGCATTTTATGGTTATTTCATTTCACATAAACAGAAGCTCATGTGAATTCTGTGATCTGTTTTTTCCAACCAAACATATCCTGAAAATTATTACCTTTCATTAATAAAAATTTATATTATCACTTTCTTTTTATTTATTGTGTGATTTCATGTTTTAATTTTTTTATTCAAGTATAATTAACATACAGTGTTATATTAGTTTCAGGTGTCCAATATAACGGTTCAATGATTCTATACATTTCTCAGTGCTTATCAAGATAAGTGTACTCTTGGGGCACCTGGGTGGCTCAGTCATTAAGCATCTGCCTTCGGCTCAGGTCATGATCCCAGGGTCCTGGGATCGAGCCCCACGTCGGGCTCGCTGCTCGGTGGGAAGCCTGCCTCTCCCTCTCCCACTCCCTCTGCTTGTGTTCCCTCTCTCGCTGTCTCTCTCTGTCAAATAAATAAATAAAATCTAAAAAAAAAAAGATAAGTGTACTCTTAAAACCTTTATCTATTCCCCCCCTTACTCACTCACCTTTTATTTATTTTTATTTTTTTCAAGTTTTTATTTAAATCTAGGTAGTTAACATACAGTGTAATATTAGTTTCAGGAGTAGAATTTAGTGATTCATCACTTGCATACAACACCCAATGCTCATCACAACAACTGCCCTCCTCAATAACACTTTTAATGACTGAATGTTACTCAAAATATGAAAAGTACATAATTTATTTAACATCCATTATGCTAATGAACTTTTAGGTTGATTCCAAAGTTTTGATTAAAGTATAGCAATGAAGCTACTTGGATATGTCTTTCCATATTTAATAATCTCTTAGGATAAATTTTAGAAATGGAGTTGCTATTTCAAAGGAGGCTAGTTTAAGCTCAGCCATTATTTACATAAAGAAACTTCCCCTAATTCACTCTCACAGGCTGAGTTATTTGTCTCTACTACATGCACCAACTGTGCCTCTGCCTATATATATATATATATATATATATATAGACTTCCAGAGGGCAGGGGCCATAATAATTTTATATCTTCAATACTTGGTATTTAATAAATATTTGTTAATTTGAATGTTGTTGACAGAATATAAAGAAATAACTTAGATCCATAAGTATTAGAATCATTACAAAGACACTTAGGTAATAGAATGGTTGTGAGATACTGTAAGACTTCAAAAATTCTCTAGGATACACCTGAGATGAAGCTACCCCATACTAGAGAGATTTTAACTATTCCAAAAGACATAAGTAAATCAGTAGTGTAAATAATAAGTGGTATCAATGATATAAAAGTTCATAGATCACTATAGTCAGAATTTCTCTCTATATAATTTCTAGTATGGAATTCTACCCTACTTATAGAAACACAGATACAACTGAATCTCTTGTAATACATTCATAAGAGTTTTTGATCCTTTTATCCTTTCTGTATGTGGGCCAAAGCTAGGTGCTATGGACTGAATTGTGTCTCCACAGAATTCATATGTGAAGTCCTAACCCCCATGCGGTAATGGTATTTGAAGAGGGGGCATGGGAGGTAATTAAGTCTAGATGAGGTCATAGGGATGGGGCCCTCAAGGGATTAGTTCCTTTATAAGAGAGAAGATACACCACAGAGAAACCTGTCCTCACTCTTTTTCTCTGTCTCCCCTTCTCCGTCTCCCTGTTCATCTCCCCTTTGAGGGCAGAGTGACAAAGCAACCATCTGCAAGCTTCAAAGAAAGCCAACCATGCTGGCATCCTGATCTTGGACTTTCAGCCTCCAGACCTGAGAGAAATAATTTTCTGTTATTTAAGCCATCCAGTTTATTGTAATGTGTTATGGCAGTTCACACTGACTAAGAAGCTAGGGAAAATAGAGTACTGAAATAAACCTTTTCACTGATCCTGGTACCTAGGCTGATGGAATGTATATTTGGATATCTGTTTAATAATTACAAATGAGACTAGGTGTCCAGGGTTCCCTTTTCTCCACAACCTCACCAACATTTGTTATCTCTTGTCTTTTTAACAATAGCCATTCTAACAGGTGTAAGGTGGTATCTCATTGTGGTTTTGATTTGCATTTTCTGATGGTTACTAAAGTTGAGCACCATTAATATACCTGTTGACCATTTGCTTGTCTTCTTTAGAAAAGTATCTATTCAGTTTCTTTGTTTATTTTTTAATTGTATTGTTTCTTTTTGGTGAGGATGTGGAGAAAAGGGAACCCGGGTGCACTGTTTGTAGGCATATAAATTGGTTCAACCACTATGAAAAACAGAATGGAGGCTTCTTAAAGAGTTAAAAATAGAACTATCATGTGGTCCAACAATCTCACTTTTGGGTGTCTATCCAAAGGAAATGTAAATGGGATCTCAAAAAGATATCTGCACTCCCGTGTTTATTGCAGCATTAGTCACAAAAGCCAAGATATGGAAACAGCCTAAGTGTCTCTCCACAGATGAATGGATAAAGGAGATGTGATACTCACACACACACACACACACACACACACACACACACATACATATATGTATAAACTAACATATATATTCATATATATGAATATTGAATATTATATATATATATACCTGTAGGGATATTGAATTACAAATATATGAATTATATAATATTATAATATATATATATATAAAATTCAGCCATGAGAAAGAAGGAAACCCTGACATTTGTGACAACATGGATGGACTTTGAGGTCATTATGCTAAATGAAATAAATCAGACAGAGAAAGACAAATACTGTATGATATAACTTTCTTGGGGAATCTAAAAGAGCTGAACTTATAAAAACAGAGTAGAACGGTGGTTACTGAGAATGAGCATATGGGAATTGGGAAGGTGTTGGGAAGAGTACAAATTTTCGGTTAAAAGATGAGTAAGTTCTGGGGAGCTAATGCACATCATTGTGATTATAGTTAACAATACTGTATTCCATACTTGCAAGCTGTTAAGAGACTAGGTCTTAAATGTTCTCACCACAAAAAAGAAATCACAATTACATGATGTGATGGAGGTGTCAGTTAACACAATGGTGGTAGTCATGCTGCAGTATATAAGTGTATCAAAGTTACAGGCTGTACACCTTAAACTGATACAATGTTATATGTAAATATATCTCAATTTAAAAAATATCAGTACCCAGGATATGAAATCATTCCAGGAGAAGTTTGGTAATACTTGATTTTTTCTTGGCATTTTCATACAATTTTAAATTCCTAAATATTTATAGATAACCAATGTATGCCAGATACTATAGGAGTTAAAGAGGTACCTATAAAAATACCTCCCCAAAATAAAGAGATTTAAGCACAGTAAGTTAAATGTAATACATTTCTTTCATTCAACCAATAAAAATCTTTATTAACCTTTTAATTATGTATAGGCCCTATACTAAACATACTCCCAGACAATTAGACCTTACTGTTTAATGGGAAGACAGACTTAATTACAAAAACAATGCCTAATTATAAATTGTAAAAAGTGTGATGAAGAAAAAGTCTAATGGATAGATTGGATCTAACATAATTGACAAATCAAGGGAGATCTATCTAACGAAGATAAGAATAAGATGAATAGCACTACTACAGTACAAAATGAAATAACACGTAAGTAACAGAGAAGGAGTACAAAAAATGTGATACTATTTTAAAAGAGGGACAGATCAGACTTAGGTTTCATGCAGTAAGGAAACATTTGTGTAATTCTGATGAAAACTGTCATATTTTACAAGAGTCTTGAAGTATGCATATAATTTCAGTAAGATACAGAGAAGAGCATCTAAAGAATGAGCCTGCATAGACAAACCAACTTAATTGGAAAAGTGTGGGATAAATTTTAAAAACATCATGCAGTTGAAATCTCATTTACATAGGGAAATAATGGCATCTGGGACAGATCTAGAGCAGATTGCTAAAAACCTAGGACGTCATGATACAGTTTTTGTCATACAGTTTAGAAGATCAGCTAAAATAAATCAAGAAAAGAAGCAGTATTGGCATCAGAGGGAAAGAGAATTTTATGAGAGAGAAGAACCTGACATCACTTACTGAAAAGTTACCAATGACTTACAGTTTAAAATAGTAGGATCTTCCAAAAAAAAAAAAAAAAAAAAGTAGGATCTTTACAGAAATGTGATTAAAACAACAACAAACACCACCTGTCAGATGGATCCAACACTGTGAGCAAAAAGGTAAAAGTTTCAAAGGGCAGGTTATGCTTAAATAAGTAAGCCATATATATATAGAGAGAGAAATACAAACTGGTTAAGACTCACAGCACTGAATTATATCATTTTCCATCACTTTTAAGCAATACTTAACCTCTCAGTCCCTAATTTCTTCATCTGTAAAATAAACATAATTATAGTATTTAACCCAAGAGTTGTTTGCAAATTAAATAAATACCCTTAACACTCTTGGCAGAGTACTTAGCAGGTAGTATAAATTGCTAGTTATTTATTATGTCAGAAGGAATTCTATTTTAATCAACAGAAAACATTAAGGAAAAGTTCAGCAATATTTCTTAATTCCAACATACAAATAATATATCTTTATACGTCAGACACTGTTCTAGATGTGGAGATCAAACAGTAACAAGAATAAAAAAAATTACTGTCCTCATAGAGCTTATATTGCAGTAAGGGGGACAGTAAAATGCAATATGAAAACAAGCACTGTAGTACCAGAGAGTTCTAAGTAATATGAAAAAAAATGCAATAGACTAATGAGATAATATTAATAATAAAGTCTGAATGAATCTCTGAGGAAGAAATTTTTAAGCAGGGACCTAAATGAAATGAGAGCATTGTCTATGCAAATATTTTTATATAAATTATCGCAGACACAAGGAACAGAAAGTGCAAATGTCTGGAATGAGAAAAGCAAAAAACTGAGATTGGCATAATTAGGTGATGGCAAGAAGGTCTGCATGACTAGAGCAGTGTGGTGGAGAAGGAAGGAAGACAGAAGGTGAAAGTAGAGATCCCTGAGTCCACATTATTACATGATTTTGTGGACCCTTTTAAGGATTTGACATTTTTGATAAGGGTTACAGGAAATCACTAAAAAATTCTGAGGAGTAGATCATGATCTGATACATATTTCTAAAATACGATTTAAGAAAATTTCAGTTTAGGTACAGAGAAATAGAATTGGCATATCGTCCCCTTATTTTTTCCCATAAAAATTGTCCAGAAGCAACAAGGGAGACAAGAAATCAAGAAGAAAATTTCCATTTTTGGTGAAACTAGGCAATAGCTAACTCCCCAAACTACAGAATAGTAGAAATGCTTCTGAAATATAGTGAATATAAAAGCCAGCATATGAAGCAGAAGGTAAAAAGAAAACTGCAAGGCCAGAAATTTCATAAAGAGCCAATCAAGTCACTTTTCAACTATGAATGCAAACATTCAGGTGTCAAAAACCTATCTCATGTTTGCCAAAGCAGGAGTGGGGGGTATGTGTCTGTCAGGGGTGGGTGAAAGTCTGGAATCAGCTCCATTCTAAGAAGCAAAAGAGGTTTTTCCAGATAAGAAATCACATTGAAAAGTCATATTTGCAAAGAGCAATCTGCATGACTGTTTGAAAGGAGGTGAAACTTTTCTTCTATCCCTACTGACTCAGGAGGAGTAAACACTAAATACACTCATGCTCAAAATCTTAGGTGTAAGTACACCTCCACCTAGCCTGAAATACAGCCCTAGCCACTCACCTACGTGACTTTCTTGTCAATTAATGGTTCAGGAAAACAAGTAAACAAAAATCAACAAACACATAACCTACAAAAAGAATAATATTTAGGGGCACCTAGGTGGCACAGTGGGTTAAGCTTCCACCTCTTGGTTTGTCGCTCAGGTTGTGATCTCAGAATCCTGAGACTGAGCCCTGCATGGGGCTCCGTGCTCAGCAGAGTCTGCTTCAGATTCTCTCTCCTTCTCCTTCTGTCCTTCCTGCTCGTGCTCTCTAAAATAAATAAATAAATACTAAAAAATAATCTTTAAATAATGTAGGGAAATTAAAGAAAGAAAACAAGAAAAAAAATGGCAGATAAACCACCCTATGAAATTACTGCATCAGAGTAGATAATCTAACATTTTCTATGAATTGTAAAAATTAACAGACAAATATATCAAGGGAGTATACGTACAAACCAGAATTTTACCATCTTAAAGGAAATGGTAAGACAATGGAAGGAGATATAATGTGATCCCTTTAAGGCTTAGAAAAGTAGTGGAATAAAATGATAAAACTTATCAAAAAGATATGCATGATAGAAAATGGGCAAAAACAAATAAAGTTTTTAAAAAGGGAGTTAAAGAAGATTATGAAGAAAGTGATAGAGATAAAAAATAAGGAAAAAAAATCAAAAGGAATATAAAGAAAAAGAAATGTAAAATTTTTGAAAGCTGAAAAAGGATTATGGAGAAAATAGTAGATGTGAAAGACAAATAAAAGGAACCAATATTTGTGTAAGTGCATTCCCATTGAACAAAAATATTGGAGCAAAGCTAATATTTCATAATACAAAGGGCTTGAATATTCATATTAAATGGGAAAAATCACCCCAAACTATCAACACTGAAGTATACTCTGGTAAATTGATATTAAACACAACAATCTATAAAAGATGCTATACACAGAGTCACACCAAAAAAAAAAAAAAAATCCTTTACATTGAGATTAAGAGGAAAAAAGGCTAATCTTGGAATTCTTATGTAAAGTTTTATTTGTGAAAATAAAACAGATTAATAAAATGCTCAACAGAAGAAACTATGATCCAAGGAGTTTATATTGAGTCAAATAATCTTTCAATAAAAATAATAAAATTATTGTGAATATACAAAAAATATTTCTATGAACTGTTTCTGATATAAGTGCTAAACAATGAATGCCACCGGACCAAAAGACTATTATAAAAACCTCTGGGAAAGGAGTGGAGTGGGGTTCTGTGAAAACACTTATACGTTTATCTGTACATGTAAATATGAGGTTTGCAGGGAAGGAATAGAAGATATGTGTTGTTTACGCCTTAATGCAGAAATGCCATAAGCACCAAAGTTAGAGGAAAGAGCAATGAAAGTAGGACATATGCTGACTCTTCACCTTTCTGATAATACCTAACATCAAAAAGATAGAACTCACAAACATTTCTCAAATTAATACATTTAAATTAACTAAACTAAATTCTTAAAAGAGAAAGATTTCCACAATGGATTTCAAAAGGATCCTAATTCTTTGTTGTATTTGAGATAAACCTGAAGCAAAGTGATTCATAAAAATTTTTAAAAATGTACAGAGACATAGGCAATTCAAACATAAAAAAAAAAAAGAATTCACTCTATCAATAACAAACAAGGATGAATTCAGGCCAAAAAGCATTCACAGTGACAAATCAGGGCTCTTTATAATATTAAATGATACAAATAATTTGCAGATAAAATAGTTATGAATATCAACATATCAAATAAGAGTTTCAACATGCATTAACAAATCTATAGGAAATACAAGGAGAAAAAGAAACACATTAGTAGTGGATATTTAATTTCACATTTCTGGACCCTTAATAAATCAAGGAGACACAGAACACTTAAAGATATAAAATAAAATACATACGTTATAGTAAGTGGTAGGTCTGAGTCTCAAACATCAACACTGGCTCAAGTCAAGAGACTAATCTCTTGACCAGCATCCTATATTGTGATTCTAGAGTGCCTCTTGGCTGAAGCAGATAAATAGATATTTATATATTTGAAGAGGAGATGGAAAATTTTCCTCTGATTAAAACGAGCAAGTGAAAATGAGAGCTGTTAGAGGTTTAAGAAAAAAAAAACTGCTGAAATAATTTTCTGAAAGAGCAATAGACTGCAGTAATGAGCAGGTTAGTGTGATTAGCAGTAGTGCTAAGAGCTTATTTCAGGTCAACTGGAATGATACAGGGTACCGGATGATTCCCAGAATCCAAGAGCAGAAAGCAAGGGCAGCCAGTACCCAGAAAAGCTACTCAGGCTATTACTGTGTCTGCCTCCCAGCTCTTTAACTGTGGAGTGTCTCACCAGCAGCCCCCCGCCCCCTGAGCTTTATTTCACCGTATTGTTCTCTACAGACTGCCTTGCTCTGTTCCATTTGCACATAGCCCAGTAATGGCTGCCAAATTCCTGCTCTACTTGACTACCCAGTTTAGACACCAAATTAAGACTGATTAGAGTTCCTTATAACTCTACTCTAGATTCCAGGGAAAGAGAATCTAATTACTATAGTTTAGGTCGTAAGGTCATAGTTATCCCACACTAATCTGGTGGGATGCAGGGCAGAATCAGGCAATTAAAAAAAAATTGGCTGAAATTGAGGAACTCCAGAAGTCTACTGTAAGTATCAGTCCCATTATGCATGTGGTAATTTAAGATATTTATTCAAGTTCAATTTAAAAATTATACCCAAAGTTTTCTTCATATGTCCATGCCCTCAATCTGTTTAAATGTTGTCTATGTAGCAAAAGCAAAGAGAAAATATTTTTTTTTTTACCCAAAACAGTTCATCACATTTTTAATCCATGGAGATGTAAGTATCATAATGAAGAGAATCCAACAGACATAGTGTTTTGTGGGTGGTGGGCATGTGTCAGAATGGGATAGTTCACGAGTGTATGTGTGGTTTTCCTTAGGCTGATGTATTACAACATTTCTAGATTGCTTCTGGGAATCAGCAACTGAGTTAAATTGAAATAGAGTGGGAAGAGTGGATGTTCTGCCAAACCTCAAGTAAAATGTTAACATTGTGGTTTTTATAATTTTAGCCAACGTCTATTTTTTTCTAAAATATAAGCACAATACAATTACTATTTTATTTCAAAAAGAAAGATTCTAAAGTCAAATAAAGAAACTCTTTAATTATGTTACTAATCCTCTATATTTCTAAAATAACAGAGTGTGGTACTTAATTTTTAGAAAAGAAGTTCACATTATAATAGACACAGCAAATTTTAATGATATTTATAGAATTACAATATTTTACTGTAATAAATTAGAAGATACAGACATTTATTTTGTTTATAGGAAAACTGCTTGAGTATGGCACCCTTTCCTAAAATAATCTCAGTTGAACCAAGTAAAGTCTGGGCCACATTTGCAGCAAAAATGGACTAGATTGGTTTTATAGCACCTGTAAGAATAATGATGGAAAACAGAGCATTTAATTAGATCCAAATTCTCTGTATTCCTGGTGCAACAGTGTGCATTATAAAATGGGAAACCATCTGAATTCTCTTTAAAAATGTAGGCACTATTTTCTCCTTTATATTTTCTTGCATATGTGTGTTTGAATATGTGTTTGTTTGTTTTTGTTTTATCTTAAAAATATTGAACTTGAAACTACCAGGTCAGGATCAAAGGAAAGAAGTCATGACAAGGGTTATTGACCTAGATGGAGCTGAAGATGTAGCATTGGATGAAACTACCCAGGCTGAGTAAAAATAAGAAAAAATATAGTAATAAAACCTAGAGGAATGTATACTGAAAAGATGCACAGAAGAAAAGTATCTTGGAAAGATGTGCATTTCTCACACTTAAACTAAGAGAAAGTGCTGCAGTAAATTCTGTTTCATTTTCTGATATACTGTGTGTAGAAGGGGAAAAAAAATCCATTTAAAATCAAAATTTGCTTCACACCCAAGTTACCTATTTTGAAATAAGAATATGAATATTGTCAAGGTTCCATGTCAGTTAATCACAAATAAATGACGGAGAAAAATCATCATCAAGTATAAACCTCATAAAAAGGTTTACAAGCTGTCTGGGATATCAGTCAATTTAGAAAAAGATAGGAACCATTGAGATAAAAAGGCTCACTCATAGGTGGCCCCAGTCAACCATATGATTTGAAAATTAACACCTACACTGTTTTCAGTAAGTTAGCAAACCCTAAATATCAAAACATACAACAGTTCTCATATGGTAATTCCTAGAAGCAGGTAAGATTAAGAATTGAAAATTTCTAGAAATAGGAAAAAAGGCATTTTAAGTAGAAAGCCTGTTACAAACAAAAAGGGCACAATAAAGCTCATTATCTGCAGATTTTATATTTCCATAATAGTTGATTCAATAAGAAAACATCAACACTTTTCAAAAACTTTTTTCTATTTTAAACAGGAATCAAAAAATTAACTACTTTATGTATCTGTCATTTTATTTCTATTTAGAGATATGTTTTATAGTAAAGTGAGTAAAATTATTTATATTTAAGATTATTTACACTTAATATATTTGTATTATATTATTTATAAGTAACCTTAAGCTTATCAGGATAGAATACATCATTATGCATCACCTTAACATACACATCCATAAACAAACTTTTTTGCTTCATTCTTAGTTTTAAAAAAGCAGTTTTACAAACCTCAATATAGAGTAAATTAATTTGAACATTGGTTTCCAAGCATATACTCATTCTGTGAATACAGTCTAGAAAAAATAAACACAATCTTCACTCTTTAAGAGTGAACAACTATAAAAAGTAAACTCAGGGCGCCTGAGTGGCTCAGTTGGTTAAGCGACTGCCTTCGGCTCAGGTCATGATCCTGGAGTCCTGGGATCGAGTCCCGCATCGGGCTCCCTGCTGAGCAGGGAGTCTGCTTCTCCCTCTGACCCTCTTCCTCTCCTGCTCTCTATCTCCCATTCTCTCTCTCAAATAAATAAATAAAATCTTTAAGAAAAAAAAAAAAAAAAAAAAAAAAAAAAGTAAACTCAGAAACAATCCATACATACATTTACTAGTTAATGGAGAAATAAAATTTGGTAGGTTCAAAGAATGATATACTAACTGGCAATGAAAAGGTACTACAACATGGATAAACCTCAAACACAGTATGCTCCATGAAAGAAGCCAGACATAGAAGACTACATATTGTGTGATTACATTTATATGAAATGTCCAGAAAAGGCAAATATAGAGAGACAGAAAGTAGATTAGTGTTTGACTTGAGTCAGGATGAAAAATGAGAGTGACTCTAAATAGACACAAGATTTCTCTTTGCAATGATGGAAAGTTTCTAAAATTCAGTTGTGGGGAGAGTTGCACAAACAGTAAATGTGCTAAAAGTCACTGAACAATATACACTTAGAACTGGTGAATTTTATGGTATGCAAATTATACCTCAAATAAAGCTGTTTAAAGGGGATGTTCAATATATAAGCATGTATGCTTTCCAGAGATTAAAATAAAAAGGAAAATACCCTCTGCCAAAGAAAGTAACCTCAAAGGAAAACACAAATCTCAATTTTCAGTTGGTGTTAATTTGTAAAAGTACCAAACGTGATGCAAAAGAGTAGTTTTAAAATAATATGAAAGACAGGGCCCCTGGGTGGCTCAGTTGGTTAAGCTTCTCTGCCTTTGGCAGATCATGATCCTGAGATCCTGGGATCAAGCCCCAAGTCCTCTGGCTTCCTGCTCAGCAGGGAGTCTGCTTGTCCCTCTCCCTCTGCCCCTCCCTACTGCTTGTGTGCTTTCTCTCTCTCTCAAGTAAATAAATTCTTAAAAAAAAAAAAGATGGGGAAAATTGTTAAAAAAATAAAATATATGAAAGATTACTTGAAGTTCAGAAGAGGTTGAATATGCCCACCCACCAGTGAAAATGAAAGGTGGTTACAAGTACCAGCAAGGTACCATATGCAAAATATTTATCTAATGATAATTTAACATGCATTTAATTATACAGTCTGTATATCCTTCTAAGCCTCTAAAACCAGCTCCTAAATAACTACTAAACTTTGCCATCCTTTAATCCTCTAGTTCTTACAATTATAAAACATTTTGAAGGGCTGAATATTTCAAATCAACAGTTAAATAAATGTAATATCAAAATTTTCTATAAGACTTTAAAAGTTTGATATGTGTCCATTCAAGCCATTAAAATTCCATTCAATCAAAGGAGCCTTATACTTTCCCCCTGCTTTTCTCATTTTATTGCAACAAAAAATATCAAGTGCATTTATAACTTAGAAGTGGTTTCAGTGACCCACAGCAAAAGACTAAGGGCTGCAATAATTATTTTGACATTAATAATGTTTTCGAGGCACAAGTGGTTTGTTCTTTTGTCTGTTTTATAATTGTTGTTTCTTCTCCTGGAGAAAGAAAATTGATCATTCTCTTGTCTGAATTCTGACTTGTCTCTTATATTAAGAGCTTGAAAAAAGAACCTTAAGGTAATATATTTCAACAGCATCCTCACAATAACTTCACTATTTTTGTTTCTCTTATCTCAAGACAGAAATACTAGATAAAATTAAAAAGAATGACAAAGCATGTATTTCATACTTATCCATGATTCTTTTTACTATATCTATGTAGTAAAAAACAAAAATGTACAGAAATATATACCTTAGAAATGATCCTTTAATAAGCAATAAAAATGGTTTATTGCTGGATTTTGCCTCATGAATGTTTAAGTAAAATTCTATTATGTAGTGTATGTACACATACATGTCTATGCTTATATCTCTGCTGGGCTGCCAATCAGTGGCCAGATCTGCCTGTCCATGTTAGAGCATGGGTCTGAGGCTCATTGTCCTTTTCTTGTCTCTTCATCAATTTCTCTGTTGTCTAAATCTGCTTGCCTGTGCTTATCTGTCTGCCTATTCATCCACATCCCCCTTAGTATGTTTCTGGCTGGTTGTCAGTTAGCCTGTCCCTGTGTATTGGTCCGTCCATCCCTGCCCCATTGTCAGTTCCGATCTGTCAATCTTTCTCCACATTTACTTGTCAGCCTGCCCCTGCTTGCATATCTGTTGGTCTATGTATATATCAGTATGCAGGTACATTCCTGTCTATGATTCTATGTGTACCTAGGTATAGATTAAAATATTTCCTTTAGTCCAGATTTAGTCTGTACTCTACCCTATGAACTATGTGGGTGTTGACCAAAGGTTTGGAGATAGCTAGAAGGGGTTTCAAAATGAAAACGAGAGTTGTAACTAAAGCCAAATACAACTGTTCTCAGAGTCAAAGGAGAATATATAAGAACTTAAACACTTCAGAGAATTGTTTTTATGGGAATATCCCAGTTCTCAGCATTATTCTTGAGATCCAGTCTACTCCCACCCCTGTTGACAACCTAAAAATAATTTTCTTCTTTGGCAATGCAAACCTTCATCCCTTCATGTAAATTCCACCAATTCTCATAAAGATTTTCCCTGTCCTAAAATATTCCCATGTTTTACCCCCCAAGAATAATCTGAAGGCGAAAAAAAAATTCCTGGCAGAACATTTTCTAAAGCTTAAGTTATTTTGTGAGGAATAACACTAAGTAAGAGGAGGGTGAAAGAGAATTGCAAGACAACCCAGGGTGTTTTTAATGCTCTAATTCCCATATATTTCAAGGTCCACTTGCTGGTGAAGACAGAAGATGAATCTCAATATCCTGCCTATGAACTAAAGATCTGCCTTTCAAATCTCCCATGGGTGATTCATGGAAAAAAACACAAATGGACATGACACACACAGACATGCACACAAATGCCTTCACACACAGATTCACATGGCTACTCAGGTACTTCTTAAAAAAAATCTAGAGAGAGTAAATATAAATTCATATTAAAGACAAAAAATTCCAGAACAATAGAATGCCCATAGTTATCCACTGTCCCAATAAATATAAACAAAGAAAGTTTACTTTGGTTTTGCTCTACAATGTCCAGGGACCTAACAGAACCTAAAATAACAAGACCCATTGCAATAATTTTCTAAGCACTAATAGTGCTTTGTTAAGGTTCTACATATACACATGCATATATTTTAATTACTAGACATTACAATTCAAAGCTGAAACTATTAAAACTGCTTTACTTTGATAGATTTTGGCAGGTGATAGACAACCTTCTACTTTATGATGATTATATTTTTTATATTAGATGTGGATATCGGACAATATCACAAGAATTTTTGTGTGCTAATGAAGTGACAGAAGAGTAATTTATGAAGTAGGTCAAATGTACTTACACTGCATGGTAGTAGTGGCCTATTTTTCTTTTCAAAGATGTTCTACCAAATTCAGATATAGCTAGAAAATATGATTCAGTTCTACAGAAATACTGAAGGCATATCAGATGTATTGATGAAATTAAAAAGGACAATCCAGGAATTCACACAACACACAACATATGCTTCTTAGAATTAAAGCAGAATTGCCACCTGGCAAAGTTTTCATTTGAACAGGTCGTCCTTTGAACACATTCAAACTGAGTACCTGTTGATTCCATGAAAATAACTAGAAATAATACAGTATTTATACCCAGTAGTCAGTTTGGCTATTCATTGTTTCCCCATATAATATGAATTATTAAACTAAGCATTAACTTACTTACATGCAAAATTAAATGTGAAATTCCTGTGAGCTTCAAAATTATACCATTTTGTTCTTTAGGTTTCCTTTGATAAACCTAACCTCTTTAACCATACTCATTCACCGTATGATATTTTGAAGACAAAAAAAGTCTTTAAAAGATAATTCATGAATTCCATAAGAAAAGACAAGCAGAAATCGCATAATTAACTAAAAAAACCATCATGCCTACTACATTCACATAAAAATATGGGATTGAAATAAGCACTGCATCATTTCCCTTCTCTTTCACCTGAATTGCTGTTTGACATGTATTTTTCAACATTTTCACAGCTGTTCTTACAGTAAACATAAAACTCTGCCATGATCAGAGAGCCGTTACAATATAGTGGTTAAATGCAAGACTCTGAGCTGAAGATTCTCTACCCAAACCTTGATTAACCACTAAGCTACTTATGCTAAATAACCACAGGCAATTGCTTTATCTCTGTCTGGATTTCCACATCAGAGAAATGATTATAACAGCAGCTACCTTGCAAGGCTATTGGTAGGATTAACATGAGAAAATATATGTTGTGTTTAGAATAGTCTTTAGCACACAGAATGTACTCGACAAATGCAAAATATTATTAATATTTATCAGATGCCATTCTAACTTTAGGGCTTTATTTTTTTTTTAAAAATTTTATTTATTTATTTGAGAGAGAGAGAGAGAATGAGAGATAGAAAGCACGAGAGGGAAGAGGGTCAGAGGGAGAAGCAGACTCCCTGCTGAGCAGGAAGCCCGATGCGGGACTCGATCCCGGGACTCCACGATCATGACCTGAGCCGAAGGCAGTCGCTTAACCAACTGAGCCACCCAGGCGCCCCTAACTTTAGGGCTTTAAAGAGCCCATTAAGAGTGAAAGTAATATGCTCTATAGATAGCCACATCAAATTGAGGAATTTGGAAGGATTTTGGCAGAAGAAAAGGATAAAGTTATGTTTTTAGGCTAAAAATCAGTGGTTATCTGCGAAGTAGACTATCTTGAACATGGAAGTTTAGGGTTATATTTGGCCCAAACTTTGGAAGATCTTTCTTTTCTAGAATAAAGTTTGGAAAACTATGCTCATGACCAAATATGGCCCCTAAAAGCATTTGTTTTCTTGTTTTTGTTTTACATTTTTAAAAGGGTGAATAAGGACAAAGAGGGAAGAATGAGGAGGAATATGTGACAGAGAGCTAATGGGGCCCCAAAATCTAAAATGTTTACTCTATTGGTTTTCTAGGGCTTTTGGAACAAAGTACCACAGACTGGGTGGTATAAACAACAGAATTTTTTTTCCTCACAATTCTGGAGGCTAGAAGCTGAGATCAAAGTATCAGGAAAGTTGGTTTCTTTTGAGGCCTAGTTCTTGGCTTAATAGATAGCTGCCTTTTCCTGGTGTCTCTCTATACGTGTGTGTCTGTTTCCTCTTCTTCTAAGGACATCAGTCATACTGGGTTAGGATTTACCTTAATGACCTCATTTTAATTTAATCACTTCTTTAAGAAACACTGTATTCAAATAAACTCACATTGTGAGGTACTAGGAGTTAGAACTTTAGCATATGAATTTTACAGAGAGACAGTTCAGCCCCTAACTTTTATTAGCTGGCCGTTCACAGAAAAAGTTTACTACCCTGCGTTCTGGAAGCCTGAGGAGGTTATACACGACATGTGAAACAGTATCTTTGTGTCTCCTTTAATATGTGTTTGTCAATACAAATGGAGACACAAGGAGAGACTCACTAAGCTCTGAGAGATCTGTTTTTCCCATTAAGATATGCTGAGGGAAAAACACCTCAAGGAATTCGTAGCTAAGCTGTTTAAAGGTGAGGTCAAAGGGGCAGGGCTGACTTAATGAAAATAAGAGGAAGCCACAGGCAGAGAAGAATGTAGGTGAACACATATCTGGGTCCCCCAAAGAGGGTCAGATAATCACACTGAATAACAGGAAGCCCAGTATCAGGGACAGGCCTGAAGATGGAGATGTTGTGAGAGCTATACCAACACTCAGTACCACTTTTTAGTATTTACCTCAACAAGCCCCTATAGTATGATTTTATGATGTTTTGTCACTCATTTCACACATATGAATATTATTATTACCCTCCCACACACATTTATAGATTAGAAACTGAGTTGGAATTAGAACACAGGTTCTAATCTCCTTAGGTACTGAGTCAAAATATCCAAAGTTTGGAATCAAACAGCAATAGAACAAGAAATTCAAGGGTCTTGTAGAGAATGAAGTCAGATGCTTAAAACTTCACTTTGTTGGTGATAGGTCAATTCATTGATTTTAAGACAGGATTGGCACTGATGACAGATATGGACTCAAAAGCAAAGAAAAGAAAAGAGAAAAGAAATGAAAAGAAAGAAAAGCTTTTCAGCAGGTAATTGCTTTTGTGTCCACGTTTTGATCTAGTCATAATGTACAAGATAATTTCCTATAACACACTTTCAAAATAATTACTGGGTGGTTCCCTTTTATAAAGAGGACATTTGTACATCTGTTTCCAAATTCCAATAAAAGATACATGAAAGACATGTATGATGCTTAATTTACTTCCCAGTATAACTCACAATATTAAAGTAGGTTTTCTGTATATGCTTATTAACTCAATATGAAATGTATCTGAGAAATTCAGACTCAGAATTTTTCACCAGTCTTGTGACCTAAAGAAAGCAGTTTCTAGCTTGGATTTGCATACTATTTTTGTAAAGATTCAAACTCACAGTTAAGGTCAACATCTGGCTGGATTGAACATTCATATTTAACAGTTTCACCCTCATTAAAAAATGTTTAGCATTTTTCCAAAGCAAAAACTGTCTTTTGTTTTAATAAAAGTATTCATATATTTGCTTTGTTCCTTGAGGGGATGGTCTGTATGCTTAAACTACTCTATGCAGTTAGAATTTGAGGCCATCTCACTAGACAAGCCACTGGAGCAAAATAAAATGCAAACAAAAAGGGCAAAGGGAGCAACAAAATGAGCAAGAGAATTTACTGGCTTGTCTTCTATTTCCATATCTTTTGGGAGAAGGGAAAAATGGGAATATGAGATATGGTTCTATCTGCTTTCTCTGGTAAGGTATGGTTGAAAATTTAGCTGTTTGATAGCCATAGAGATTATGCTGACCTATTTCTCAAGTTAATCTTAATTTTTAATTTTATCTATGTATAGAGTACTTCTATAGAGTACTCCAGTGCTGGGCAATAACTACATGATCAATAGATTATTTTTATCACTAAGACCTTTAAACAATGGATCTATGATAATACACATATACACATACACACACATTCATATACACACATGCAGCACTAAAGAAAGATGAGTCAAGGTGGTTTCAGTTGGTACATTCTGTATGTGAGACTCTATGATACAATGCATTCGGAAATAATACTGTTTATCAAACGTATGTTGTGCATGCACTATGTGTTTGTTAGTTAATGTGTGTGATCTCTACTACCTACAAAAATCCAAAAAGTAGATACCATTATCTCTATTATACACCTAATAGGAGAGAGGTATGTGGGAGACCAATTAACTTACACAAATTTGCTTAACACATTTAAATCTAGTTTTCCTTGTCCTCAATCCAATGTTCTGCCTATGATGACATTTTGACCTATGGAGTAGAGTGAAGAGAGTATTTGAATACAATTGGATGATAAGTCTGGGATCCACAGTAAAGTTGAACGCAAATCATTGACTGAATACAGGATATTTCATGTCTTACATGTGCATAAGCAGCCGCTAAAAAGCCAGCCTTAATTGCCTTCCACTGTGGACACCAATTAGAAGTCCTGAAATATTAATAAACTGGCTGATTTAAGAGAAAATACCATTACGTACTTTCTTCCTACATCTTGCTTTGAAACACCAAACAGATCATGGGCACTCAATAAATATTAAATATTTAAGAACAACTAATAAAATGAAATTATAGTAATATTTTTGCAATGAACTCACCAGTAGATGAAGTAAAACAAGTTTTAGCACTAGACCTGGAAGCTGAGCAGATTTAGATAGCTGGGTAAGTGAATGAACCCTATAGGGAGGCAAGAGACACTAGAATGATATGGTAGAAAAGGTTAATAAGAGGTCAGAGCAATAAAAATTTTTATTGCAATTTGACAATTAAAACTGCCCCTCCTGATTTTTATATTTGTTCTATTCATCTAACATCCAAAATAGAAATTAAAGGATATATTACTAAGCTGTTGTTATATCTTCCTTATGCTGGAATAAATAAATAAATGATGTTAAATCACTTTAGCTTTGACATTCATAAGGCAGTGAATTATAAAACTCTGAGACACTCAGGAGTATATGTAGTTTCAGAGAGCATACTTCTGTAGATTTAAATTAGAGCTGCAAGTTACTGGGGAAGAAACCAGACTGGGAGCAAGCTCACTTTTTGTTTTTCCTTAAGTGAGTGGAGGGAAAATATTCCATAAAGGAGAGAAAGATTGCCAAATGGAGGAATCCATAGGGAAACCTTAATTTAAGCCCCTGTTCCTCAATTCTTATAAGATTCATGAAAAAAAGAAGCACTTAGAAGTACTCTTTGGGGTCCCTATTCTCTTTCATCTTTTTTTTCATTTTTTGCCTTTTACAATCCCTCTGGGATAAAAGAAAATAAACTCCGAGTAACTATTTGGGTGACTCAATCCTTCTTCTCCCTCTCCTTCATTCTTCTAATAGTCTCTCAAATGCTCAAAAGAAATGAAAACACATTTAACAAGTGCTTTCGTGAAGCTGAGCCACCATTTCCTCTCCCGAGCCTGTGATTAACCCACTGATGGGTCCACAAACTCTGTGTTCCAGTCCAAATACAGCAGCAGGTATACCCGCTCCGGGTCAAACACACCTGCTATTCTACCTATTCTGATAGTCATTTTTAACATGGAAGAATATCAATGCCATGGTAGGGTTCACTGAGCCTATTCACACAATAACAAAACACTTAAAAACATCAAGAGCCCTAATATCATATTTTAAAATATTTCTTCAGTTTTCCTAAACTCTCTGTGATTACTATATGCTTGCTTTCTATCCTACACTCCTACTCACTTGCTGACACAAAACACCCCCCTACACACATACCTTTAACTTTTAGGAAACAGGCACAGTAGTCACCCCTCTTCCTGTTCTAATATATCATAGGTATAATAAGCTAGATTTCAGGGTAGGATAAGGCTTTTTCCATTTTTATTAATTCAGTTAATATTCAGAAGTTTGCCAGCTTTTCACATTTTACTTTGCTAAACAGTTTTGTGTACTTCATAAATATATTGGGGTTGTTCACTTCACAGAACAAAGTTGAATAACAAATTTTTATGGTAAGCATGTTTTACTAAAAATGTGGCAATTAATTTTAGGAAGATTCTTTCAAACTTAAAAATAAAGACCTATAAAGCCAGAAAAGTACATCGATATAATATTCTTATGAAGACTCCCACCGGAGTTTCTTTAAATTGAATACTTTTATCATTCATATATTTATATACCGTAAATATCAATGGCACCAAAATTAACAGCAGCATTTGAGATAAAGTTTGAGAATATAATGAGGAAACATCATGATCATGTAAAAATATTTTTTTAAGATATATAAGGTTAACTGAGTTTCCAAAGTATGTATTTCCCTTCATTATACGCTGCAGCTACAAAAAAATCCTCAAGAGAATTAATATGAACTTATGATAATGCAGCCTGCAGCACGGTTTTGTTTTGGTTTTGCCTGTTTTTGCTGACAATGCAATTCAAACTATACCCTACTAATCTTCACTAAAGGAGTCGGATTATTCACCTATAAACAAGCAGCAATAAAGTGTCATTCTTTAGTCAATACTGACTACTTAACATCTTTCTCTTTTTTACCGGTTTGGATCTCCAGCTTATTAGATCATTACCTGATAAATAGGAGAGGGTAATGAATTGAGAAAATACGTACCTTCAGAGAAAACCTGCCCGATAACAATAATCCATTAGAAAACTGGCAATATCCTCTGATCTATTGCCCGCAAAGCTATGACTTGATGGAGAGTTTCATTCCCTGGGCTCAGTTCTCCAGAAGAAAATCAGCACAATTTAAATATTTCTTGGAATGTGACAGCTCTCCAGATCCCTGGTTGCATTCTGTTCCCCAGGGATGGCAATCTGGTGTTCCTGTGTGCATAGAGCAGTGAAGATGAATTGAAAATGCTTGAGATAAATTAGGAATGGCTAAGTTAAAATTGTCTCTGCTCCAGACTCTCTCATCTGCAGTCTGTAAGCCTGTTTTTCTGTGAAAAAGCTAGATGGCAGGCTGCCTCAGTAAGTTCTTCTTAAGCGACACAGAGCATTTTCAATGAAGAAAAATTCTCCCATTATCTAAGCTAATGTGACTGCTGCTAAATCTAGTTTTTAAGTGTCTACTGGCATGAAATTCATTTTCACTATTGCCTTCCTTCAAACTACGGTCTAGAATCCATACTATCCTGCTATATACACTTCTATCTGAGAGAAACATTTAAAGTTTTCAGCTAACATATTAAATCATATCCCTTTTGCAGTTTTAAAGATCATTTATGTATAGAACATGTCTTCTTTAGGTCCTAAAGCCATTTTACTTCACTGTATTATATGTAGAAGGTTTTGTTTTAAATTCCAGTACCGTAATATGAATAATATTATTTTTTATTAACAATCATTTCTTTTAATGTGGTCCCACAAAGAAATGCATCTTTTTCAATATAAGTTAAAATTCAGAAGTTATATACAAATAGAAAAGGGGATACAGAATCCTAATATGTGACCACAGAAGTAAATTTTACTCTTTGAATATCCTCCTAAAGAAAATAAGATATTCCAAATTAAACCATGTTTCATAAATTATTCTCCTTCTAAATAAAAACAAGCCATTTTTGAATTCTGTTTCAGTTGAATAATGTGTTGCGATATAATATTTTTTTCTGAATTAGATAGTTCTTTCAGAATTTTAATAATGTTCTGAACTTTAGACAGTACACTTTACTTGGTGCGCTGGCAATACACAAAACACAGAGGGTCATCAAATTTTCAGCTCCATTTTGTTACTTGGATTTTCTATATAAAACAACTTTTACATTATCAGAAAGGACAATTAAGACCCTCATAATCCATAAGCTCATGTACCTTTTTTTTAAATGCTGTTAAAAAAAAATCCCAGTATTTCCTTCCATAACTCTCCTCATGACATTCTGTAATGCTGTGTCCGGTTATTTCTTGTGTAAACAAATTGTTGCCCCCAAGACAAAAATTAGGTGTATACATCGTGAGGGAAGCAAAGATGATCTGATGTGATGACTTGAGAGCCAAAAGAAAAAGTAAATCAAATTTTCCATTTTCCCTCCATCCATCCTGCAGCTGATCACTTTATTCAGGGGGTGGAGAGAAGAAGAAATAGGAGAGGCATAAGGAAACACTGGAACAAATGCTCCAGCTTCTCTCCCTCTTCAGAAGTGGTAACACTGTAGCTGTCACTGGGGAAAAAAACACAAAAGAGTCCAAAAGAAGTAGCTTCAGTATCCTAGTTGGGAATTATAGTTATCTAACAGATTTTCAAAGACCATGAAAGAAAAAGAAAGGAAGGAAGGAAGAAAGGGAAGGAGGAAAGCTATTTATCACTCTCAGTTGCCATTTTTTTAAAATATTTTATTTATTTGTTTGAGGGAGAGAATGAGAGAGAGAGAGAGAGCACATGAGAGGAGGGAGGGTCAGAGGGAGAAGCAGACTCCCCGCTGAGCAGGGAGCCCAATGCGGGACCCGATCCCGGAACTCCAGGACCATGACCTGAGCCGAAGGCAGTCGCTTAACCAACTGAGCCACCCAGGCGCCCCTCTCAATTGCCATTTTTATAATGACCATGGTGGCTAAAGATACATAAAGCAAACGAAAAATGATAAAAGTTAATATATCTAATAGCTGACAATTGAATCAATATCCAACTGCTTTGCACAAATGTGCATTGAGCAGCTCAGTTAATATAATAAATAATTACAGTAGTGAACAAAGCACATACTTTAAGAATTTCAGATGTAAATCTCCACTTAGAAACTGCCGATTTTATTAACACTATATTGAAGATAAATTCAGGACCATACGCAACTATATATGAGAGATACCTAAAGTATTCTTGGGGTATTAGGACTTGTTTCTTATAGGAAGTAACAGTTAAGAAAAGGCTAAGTAGAGCCTGGTTAAAAGGATAAGGAATATTTCCAGGCACTGGGAACAAAGCCCCCAGGGGAAATATGCATATTACATTTGGATAAGTGAGAGTAATTCAGTATAGCTGAAGTGTAGAGTGAGGTATGAAGGGCATAAAAAAAAGATGTGTCCAGAGAGATAATGAGTCATTCATGCTATATAAAGGAGTTTGGACTTTATCTTTGAATAGAGTCATTGAGGGCTCTTAAATCAGGGTGAGAAATAATCATATTTGCATTTCAGAAAGATCACTCCTCATGTCACACTAGTCAGCTAAAAAGCATCACCACATACCTAGTTTGCCAAGCCAGACACTTAGCAGTCATACTATTTATGCCTTCTTACTTTACTTCTAATATCCACATCATTCTCTATTAATCTTCTTCTAATAGATCTTCTAATAGATCATTATCTATTAATTCTACCTTCTTTAAAATCTTTTGTTATTTCTAGCTTCCATGGTATTATTTCTAGCTTTCACCATCTCTTACCTACATAATGGCAAGAACCTTTTATTTCATTTCCCTGTTTCAAGTGATTTACTACATCAAAACCTCTCATATAGCTGCCAATTCTATCTAAAGTATGCATAGTTACATCATTCTCCTGCTTGTGACAATTTATTTACTCATTATCACCTGAAGAATAATGTGCAAATCTTTAAAATGATCTGCAAGTGTTGGTTTGAAACCTTGGGAACATCCGGGATGAAGTCTGAAACTGGTCCCCATAGGCAAAGGAGATGGAGAGACAGAAGAAGCAGGCCACTCCAGATGGGTAGGTGGCAGGTTTAATAAGCAAGCAAACTTATATGGGAGGCTTGTTTTGGGTGGCTGCAAAATGAGTAGATCTCCACACCTTCCCTAAGCTTAAAAGTTAATATATAGGCTTTAACTGGGTTGAGCAGTCTCTGAAGGCTGTCTTTGAAAACAGCTCCCACTGTGGAAATGGTGTGCATAATATACATTCCAAAATCAGAAGAAGGGCTGCTCAGGTCCACTCATGGGTCTGAAGTCACATCCTCTTGATGACCTCCTCTAACAAGATCTGACTGCAGTGCTAACCAGACTGAAACCTTAAGTATAAAAAAGACTAACCACGGGCACCTGGGTGGCTCAGATGGTTAAGCGTCTGCCTTCGGCTCAGGTCATGATCCCAGGGTCCTGGGATCGAGTCCCGCATAGGGCTCCCTGCTCCTTGGGAGCCTGCTGCTCCCTCTGCTTCTCCCTCTCTCTCTCTCCTCCTCTGTCTCTCATGAATAAATAAATAAAATCTTTAAAAAAATAAAAATAAATAAAAAATAAAAAAGACTAACCACATTGTTGGATTTTACTTCTAAAACCTCTACACATGCTGCCCCTTTTACCTAGAATTTTTTTACTAGAACTATCTACATCTCCTTCATATGGATTTCCTAAATATGGAATATTTTTGTTAAATATGATTTTCTCTTTGAAGCCATTCTAATTCCTTCACAGTGTTAATTTTGTTCTTTGAGGTAAGCTTTGTCTCTTATGTGATGATTTGGTGACCATCTCAATAAAGTCAATTTTCCTGTAAAATATATATTCCCTTTTGGAAATTCCTCTCCCCTTCCCTTCCCACTGCTCCCCTCTCCTCTCCTGGACTCTCTCCTTTTCTTTCTCCCTCCCTCTCTCCCTTCCTTCCTTAACAATTTATGCTTGCTTTTCACTTTCCATACATTTATGTAGATTTATATATTTTAAGTTTGTGGCGAATACTGTCCATCTCAATTCTCTTGTCATTTTTTTCCTGATATTTTCATTTGTATTTTCCACTTCTCACTTTTACTGTTTTTCTTCCTATTTTTTATTCTCCTCTTCATTCACTCTTCTATATTTTTCTATTCCTTTTGCTGCTTTCTGACCTGTTGCTTGCTTCATTTCTCCCCTCTTCTCCTCCTTTCTAATCCCTCACTATCTTTTTTTTAAGTTTCCATTTAAATTTCAGTTAGCATACAGTGTGATATCAGTTTCAGCTGTACAATATAATGGTTCAACACTTCCACACGTCACCCAGTGCTCATCACAGTAAGTGCACTCCTTAATCCCCATCACCTATTTCACCCATCCCCCCAACCACCTCCTTCTGGTAACCATCAGTTTGTTCTCTATAGTTAAGAGACCCTTACTATCTTTAAAAAAAAAAAAAAAAAAAAAAGACCTTGAAACCATCTTACCAACTTTTGGAGAAATATACTAAAAAACTCTCCAACAACTCATTTTCTTATTCTCTTTAATTAATGATGCAAAAACTAAGTTGTGGGAAACTGTTGCATTTGATTTTCATTACATAGTTGTGATATAGGCCTACACAGAAATTGGCTTTTTAATTATGTTGCTGTTAAACTCATGGTTCTCTGCAAGCTTTATTGTAAAAAACTATTTTTCCCAAGTTACAACTTAATTTTAATGTTAAAAATCTGAATGTATAGCAAAATTATTTTTATCATTCAAAATATATTTTTAATAGCAATAATCAGAATGGAGATTTACTTCCTTTGTCACTGTATATGATTTATAAAATAATTTATTTTCTCTTAGTTTGATGTTAAGCTATAGCAGTCCAAAAATGTGGTTTATTTTATTAAAAATCAGCTCAACATTTACACATTTTTAAATTTTAATAACTTATTTATCCTTAAGAATTATTAGGATGACCAACATTACAACATGGGTGATAGTTGCAACATGATGAAGTTAAGAATAAAATAAACATTGACATGGCATCTTGCTTATAAATAAAAGAGACATAAGGAAATATTTATGAGTTTAATAAAAAGCAACTTACATAGAATATCTTTCTAAACTGACAGCATTGAGAAGAAATAGAGACTTACATTAAAAACATATGATAAATATTTAACTTAGGAATAAACTTAGCCAATGAAGTGAAAGACTTGCACACTAAAAACTATAAAACATTACTAAAAAAAAAAATTAAAGAGGACACAAATCAATAGAAAGACATCCTGTGTACATGGATTGGAATACTTAATATTGTTAAGATGACAATACCACTCAATGTTATCTGAAGATTCTGTACAATCCCTATCAAAATCCCAAAGGCATTTTTGGCAGATATAGAAAAATCCATTCTAAAATTCATACTGAAACTCAAAGGACCTTGAGTAGCCAAAACAATCTTAAAACGGAAATCAAAATCAGAGATCTCATCTTCCTGATTTCAAAACTGACCACAAAGCCACAGTATGGTACTGGCATAAAGACAGACATATAGAAGAGAAGAGCACATATAGTAAAAAAATTACATATATTTATATAAATTACATATATGGTCAACTGTTTTCTTCAAGATTTATTTATTTTAGAGAGACAGCAAGCATGAGCGAGAGGGGTAGAGGGAGAGAGAGAATCCCAAGCAGATCATGACCTAAGCCTGAAACCAAGAGTCAGGCGCTTAACAGACTGTGCCACCCAGGTGCCCCTTATTGAAATGATTTTAAACAATGGTAGATCATTCAAGGGAAAGGATAGTCTTTTTAACAGATGGTGCTGGGAGAACTACATGTTCACATGCAAAAGAATGAAGTTGAACACTTACACTATATATAGGAATTCACTCAAAATGGATCAAACAATTAAATGTAAAACATACAACTGTAAAACTCTAAGAAGAACATAGAGGGAAGCTTCATGATATTGCACTAGGCAATGATTTCTTGGATATGACACCTGGAACTTCTGGACGACATCAAATTTAAAAATTCTGAGCAAACAACACAATCCACAGAATCAAAAGGCAATTCACAGAATGGTAGAAAATATTTGAAAATCATATATCAGATAAGGGGTTAATAATTAAAACATTTTAAGAACTCCTAGAACTCAACACCAAAAAAGCCCCAAACAACACAATTTAAAAAAATAGGCAAAGGCCTTAAGTAAACATTTCTCTAAAGAAGATATACAAATAGTCCATAAGCATATGAAAAGATGTTCAATATCACTAATCATTAGAGAAATGCAAATCAAAACCAAATGAGATACCCCTCATTAGGATGGGCTATCATCAGAAAAACAAAAAATAACAAGTGTTGGGGGGCGCCTGGGTGGCTTAGTCGATTAAGCATCCGCCTTTGGCTTGGGTCATGATCCCAGGATCCTGAGATTGAGTCTCACATTGGGCTCCCTGCTCAGTGGGGAGCCTGCTTCTCCCTCTCTCCATCTCTCTCTCTGACAAATAAATAAATAAAATCTTAAAAAAAAAAACCAAGTGTTGGTAAGGATGTGGAGAAATTCAAACTCTAGTGCACTATTAGTAGGAACATAAAATGCTGAAGCTGCTATGAAAAACAATATGGCAGATCCTCAAAAAATTACAAGTAGAATTACTATCTGATCTAGTAATTTCACTTTTGGGTATATACCCAGATGAATTGAAAGGGACTCAAATAGATATGCATGGACCCATATTCATAGCAGCATTATTCACAATAGCTCAAAGGTGGAAGCAACCCAAGTTCCCATCTAAGGATGACTGTATAAACAAAATACGGAATATATATGCAATGGGATATTATTCAGTCTTACAGGAAAGGGAATTCTGACACATACTACAATATGGATGAATCTTGAAGACATTATGCTGAGTAAAATAAGCTGGGCACAAAAAGACAAATTCTGTATGATTGTACTTATACTTAAATTAGTCAAATTCACAGAGACAGAAAATAGAGTGGTGATTGTCAGGAACTGGGGAGAGAAAGAATGAGGAGCTATTTTCTACTGGTTTCAGTTTGGGAAGATGAAAAAAAGTTGTAGATGTGAATAGTGGTGATGATTACACAGTATGGCTGAACTGTTAATACTTAAAAATGGTTAAAATGATAAATTTTATGTTATATATTTTACCACAGTAAAAAAAAAATCCAAAAGTAAATATTAAATCATTACTGACCTCTGATGAAAAAAATCAGAGGTGAAAAATTCTAAACAGTTTTCCAAGTGTAAGGTAAGTTGTTTTAAAATCAAAGCATCTAACATATATGCTGTTTTCTGTATTGCATAGTAAATGATCTGAAAAACTGTGAATCTTGTTTTTGAGTTATAGGATATCTGTTCTTTTTATTTATTACCATTTCATCATAAAATAATGGAATAAAAACATTGTTTCTTTGGTTAAGAATGCAAATGTCTAAATATAAGTTTTATTGCTTCTTTTAACAAAAAGGTTATACATTCATTGTAGAAAAAAGTGAATACAAGGGTTAAAAAGAATAAAATGCATAAATTTCATCATTGTTAACACCTTAAGGAAATATCCTTTCCTCTAATCTCTCTTTTTAATATGTACATATACACACACATATAAAATACACATATACATATCAGGATTTTATATATATATAAATCTCCCTCTCTAAATATATATATAATTCTCCATATGCACATGAAGAGTATATGTACATATGTATAGTATATATACTATACATGTGTACACACATATATTTACAGAAAGTGAAAAAGAGGATATTTAGTTTTGCAATATGAGAAAGTTCTGGAGACCAGTTGATCTCTCAAATAAATAAATAAAATTTAAAAAATTAAAAATAGAGTCCATGATAAGCCTTAGAATTCATATTATTATAAATCAAAATCTATATCAAAGAAATTGCATTCAGTTATTTCCTTAAAACAAATTTTTAATCGTTTTTGGTAAATTCAAAGTAATTTTACCAAATAAAAAGTTAGTTTTTTGTTTGCTCTACTCAAGGTAAAATATTCTTTTTTTTTTAAGATTTTATTTACTATTTGACATAGAGAGAGCACAAGTAGGCAGAGCAGCAGGCAGAGAGAAAGGGAGAAGCGGGCTCCCCACTGAGCAGGGAGCCCGATGCGGGACTCGATTCTAGGACCCTGGGATCGTGACCTGAGCTAAAGGCAGACGCTTAACTGACTGAGCCACTGAGGCATCCCAAGATAAAAGATCTTGATAATTAAATTTAAAATGTGCAGCATTTCATGTTATACGTTGCAACTTTGACTAAAGAGTGGAAACACAAGTATCTGGTATATTCAAAAATCTGAAATATTAATACTCAAAACACTCCATCAATAAATCCAATGATAGACACCTCACTCACAAGCAGCTTAAGGTAAAATATATGGGAGCTCTCTTTAAATGTCTTTAAACATGCGAAGCCTGATTTTGAAAACAATTCAAAAGGATTAGCAAACTATATTTTGCTTTTCCAAAATTAAATGAGTTTCTTATTTATTCTCTATATTCAAATGCTAAAGAGCCTCAGCCTAGTTATCTATTTATGAATTATTACTGATTTCCATGAAGATAAAGTACTTATAAATGACTTGAGAAAAATTTAATACTAATCCATAGCACTGACATCTATGATTCAAGAGTTTGATTGTTTTATAAACAATAAACTGTTTTGCCAGAATGTATTATTTTAAAAAATTCTTAAACTATTTAAAGGATTTTCTAACTAATGTTAATAGTTTATGAACTAGATAAACATGATTTAAGAGATCACTTGAACTTCATTGCCAGAATAATACTCCTTTTACAGATATACAAACTATTAAAACACTGCATAAAAAATAAACAATATACTTCCTCAATTGAAATAAATATATATATTTATTTCATATATATATAATAGTGGCAACAAATTTCCAATCCAAATGATCTGAATTGCTTCTGGCTTTCAGAATTGCTATCTGCTCTGTATGTCATCTATGAAAGTTTTGATACATTTCTGGATAGAAATAAAATAGTTTAAAGAGTTTATATATCAATAAGGCTTATGTTAGACGTATGGTTTTAAGTCAGGTATGAGGGGCATTAAAGTAAACAATATTTTTAACCCTAAAGTGACAATTATAGCAACTAATTTGTTTTCAAATTTGTTGTTCAAACACTAAACATTCTAGTGTAAACCTTAAAATTTTTTTAAAGATTTTATTTATTTATTTATTCATGAGAGACAGAGGGAGAGAGAGAGAAAGAAGAAGAGGGAGAAGCAGGCTCCCAAGGAGCAGGGAGCCCAATGCAGGACTCGATCCCAGGATTCTGGGATCATGACCTGAGCCGAAGGCAGATGCTTAACCATCTGAGCCACCCAGGCGCCCATAAACCTTAAAATTTTAATATTTTATAATACATGTTCTTTCATGGATCAAAAATACTTGAGCCAATTTTCAAACTTAAAAAATTACAGATGTATAAGAAAAAGCTATGCACTCCATGTTGACAAAGAAATGCAATTTCAAATAAAAGAATGTCAAGGCCATGCTCAAGGCCAAAAACACCCTTGGAATAATTTCATGTGATTATGCAGGGAAGGAATTCTTAGGAATAGGCAGAGGTTTTAGTTCGTTATTGAGAATGGGAAAAAATGTTAAAATTATACACCAAGAGCTAACTTTATTGGATCTTCTCTTAGACTGGTAAGAAAGCTGAGTGTAATTATCATGAAAACAATATAATATAATCTCCCCTATCACCAAATTACTGAGTGCAGTTTCTGGACAACCATTTCATAGTATTTTCTAATTTTTTTTTGAATGTCTTTTGGCTCCAGTAAAATACAAGACACGTAAATATTTCCTTTGGGGATGTTTTAAAATCATATATATTTAAATTTGTGGGAAAAAAACCTTTATAAGTCATGTACTTCAACCCTTTTTCCTTTATTCCCTTGTTTGGTGTGTTCCCCAAAGTCAATGACAGAAAATCTACAACCAACATTTTTAGTGTGTATTGATTTCATCAAACCATACTATGCCTTCATCTATGGAAAAAGCCTAAAAATATCAATTACATAGTATTATCCAGCCACACAAAAATTTTAATAATTATGTTAAATCACAGTGCAAGTCACTCCAAGTGATCAAATAATGAAAAAAAATACTAACCATTCCTATAAGATCTTAGAAACAATTCAACAGGAAAGCTTAAAATCAATCAAACAGGCAGAAAACTGCACACAAGGCAAAACATGCTATAACACTAAAGAGTTATAAACAAGTGCAATTAAGAATTCAAAACAGGGATTGGTAGTCACTAAATAATATTGTGGAGCAGCAAACTTGATAAGAAAATAAAATTGCTTCATAATGATAGCAGGTTATATTCTACTGTAAAAGAGCAAGGTTAAACCTATTCTTCACCAGTGGAGTGAAGAAAGCATTGTATATTAGGAAAAGTCTCAATCTCTGAAAAATAGCCATGCAAAACACGCAATAGGCTTAGAAACTATTAAAATGCATCTAGTCTCTAGCATATTTCCCAATTCAACAGGCTATGAACAACATAAAAAGACCTTTAGAAAATCATCCAGAAGTTCCCAAATGTGAAAAGCTAATTTCTAAGAAGCTGTACAAGTAGATATGCCAGTAACCCTAGAGAACATTTTCCAGTTTGCACCTTGTCTACTATTGAGCACATAGTTGGTTTAATGAAATATACCAACTCTGGAATCACCAAGTCAATTTTAAAAGGTATGATAAAAAGAAAAAGAATGATTATACCAACTCTGGAATCACCAAGTCAATTTTAAAAGGTATGATAAAAAGAAAAAGAATGATTATCAAACAAGAAGTTGATGGTCTCTAATTAGGCTATAGGAACCACCAGTCCTTTAGTAATATGCATTTTAACTATGAATACTCTACCAAGTCATCATTCTAAATGATTTACTATGCTTATAGGAAGTTTTAATTATTATCCCAACCATTTCAAACTCAGTTTTACTGGTCAAATACACCAAACCTATCATTAGTTGAAAATTTCTCAAACATTCTAATTAATAATGTCCTCTCAAAGAATAAATACTTGATCCAAAAATAATTAAATAGACAACCAATTATAGCCATAATAAGAAAATTGGAAAGGTAACCCACATTCAAAAGCCACCTTCCAGAAATCTATAGCATCTGCATATTGCTTAATTTGTCAATAATGAGAGCAAAAAAAAAAAACCATAGTATTAAAACTACAAAATTGTTTTTATAATGTTATTAAAGAGATGGGAGACTGCTTTTTTTTCCCAAATGAACTTTATATTTTAGAATAGTTTTTTAGAATATAGAAAACTAACAATTTTACAGAGTTCCCATATACCACCTCAACTAATTTCTCTATTTTTAAAATCTTACTGGGGCACCTGGGTACCTCAGTCGGTTAAATATCCAACTCTTGATTTCAGCTCAGGTCATGATCTCAGGGTTGTGAGATCTCAGGGTTGTCTTTAAAAAGCAGTATCTGGGTGCTAAGGGTGTTCATTGTTACTGAGAAATTTTTGCTTCTTAGCCCTCTTAACTAACAGAGCAAGGAAATGTATATGTGTATACTAACCCAGGTGTATACACATAGCTATAAATATTTCTATATGTAAAAATCTGTGTCCACACTAAGCTACAGATGAGTTTATATGGATTCCTTCTACTACATTCCATTATCACATGGCTTATTCTACCCCCCTCCCATCTGGTCCAAGTAAGCAGATCTTTGCTTATCTGTCAACTCCAACTCCAATCACGATAATCCTGACACCTACTATCAGCCATCCATTGATTTAATTGTTTCAATCCATTATACATGTACAGTGGTATCAGAGTGGTTAGTATGTATACCCAATGGAAACAAATTTATCATCAAAAGTACAGTGCTCATGTACAGACTCTAATCATCTCCAAAGTTAATTAGGTCAGCAGCTTTTTCCTCCTCCCCTCTTTCAGTGAGATTGTTTCATGCATTTGCAATAGAGTTAGATTGTTCATCCTTTTCACATTCTAGCCTGGGATATCTGACCTCCAAAAAAAATATGTTTGCATATATTAGGGTTTATTATGTACTGTAAATTTCTATGTGTTTTAGCAAATGTATAGTGACATGTATTTACCATTAAGGAAATATAAATAGCTTCATGGTCCTTAAAAAAAAAAAATCCCACTTCACCTCTCCTTCCCCCTGAAATCCAAGAAACCATGGATATTTCCACAGTTTATAATTTTGCCTTTGTCAGAATCATACATATATCCTTTTCATACTGACATCTTTCATTTAGCAATATGTGTTTATGATTCCCAATGTCTTTTCATATTTTGACAGCAGCTCATTCCTTTCTACCACTGCATATCAGTCCACTGTATTGATGCACCCATAGTTTGCTTTTACAATCTATAGCTTTGAAGGACCTACTGCTTGCTTCTATTTTGTATTAATTATAAAATAATTATAAAATTATAAAATAAAGCTTATAAAAACTTACATAAAATTATAAAATAAAATTTCTATAAAGATTCACATGCTAGTTTTCATGGGTACATAATTTTTCAAATCAGTTGAGTAAACACCTAGAAGTACAATTGCTGGATCATATAATAAGATTATGTTTAGCTTTATCAGAAACTGTAGAATGGTCTTCCAAAGTGTCTGTATAATTTGCATTCCTACCAGCAATGAATGAAAGTTCTGTTGCTTATATCTTCACCAGTAATTTGCATTGTAAGCTTTTTGGATTTTAGTCATTATAATGTGTGTAGTAGTACCTCATTGCTCTTTTAATTTGTAATTTCTTAATAATAAATGACATTAGGCATCTTCCCATGTGCTTGACCACCGTCGGTATATCTTCTTAGTTGAAGAGTCTGTTCAAATCTTATGCCCATCTTTAAATTGAGCTGTTTGTTTTCTTATTGTTGATTTTAAAGAGTTGTTTTGTTTTGTTTTTACAATTTTTGGATACAAATTCTTTATCAGACATTTGTTTTGCAAATATTTTCCCAGTGCACAGCTTATGTTTTTGTTCTCTTAATAGTCTCACTTAATATTAATAAAGAAAAACTTGTCAAATTCTATTCCATGGATTATGCTTTGGTGCTATAGCCAAAAACTCATTAAAGAACCCAAGTTCATGTAGATTTTCTTCTATATATCCTTTGTCTCTTCAGACTATGTTTTTTTCTTGACTTTTAGAGCATGTGTTGTAATATTTTGCTAAAAAACAGATATATATGGTAATAGGAACTATGGCAATTAGGTTTTTTTAAATTTAAATTCAAGTTAATTAACATATAGTATATTATTAGTTTCAGGGGAGAGTTTAGTGATTCATAGGGGATATAACACCCAGTCCTCATTACATCAATTGCCCCCCTTAATGCCCTTCACCCAATTATCCCATCCCTGCACCCGCTTCCCCTCCAGCAATCCTCAGTTTGTTCCCTAGAGTTGAGTCTCTTATGGTTTGCCTCTATTTTTATCTTATTTTATTTTTCTTTCCCTTCCCCTATGTTCATCTGTTTTGTTTCTTAAATTCCACATATGAGTGAAATCATATGGTGTTTGTCATTCTCTGACTGACTTATTTCGCTTAGCATAATACCCTCTAGTTCTATCCCCATCTTTGCAAATTGCAAGATTTCATTCTTTTTGGTGGCTGAGTAATATTCCATATTCCATTGTTTGTGTGTGGGTTTATCACATTTTCTTTATCCATTCATCTATTGATGGACATCTGGGCTCTTTCCATATTTTGGCAATTGTGGACACTGCTGCTGATATAAACATTGGGGTGCAGGTGCCCCTTTGAATCACTACATTTGTATCCTTGGGGTAAATACCTAGTAGGGTCAGTGCTAGGTCATAAGGTAGTTCTATTTTCAACTTTTTGAGGAACCTCCATACTGTTTTCCAGAGTGGCTGTACCAGTTTGTATTCCCACCAACAGTGTAGGAGGGTTCCCCTTTCTCCACATCTTCGCCAAGATCTATTATTTCTTGAGTTGTTAATTTTAGCCATTCTGACCAGTGTGAAGTGATATCTCATTGTTGTTTGATTTGTATTTCCCCGATGCCAAGTGATGTTGAGAATCTTTTCATGTCTATTAGCCATTTGTATGTCTTTGGAGAAATGTCTATTCATGTCTTCTGCCCATTTCTTAACTTGATTTTTTTGTTGTTTGGGTGTTGAGTTTGATAAGTTCTTTATAGATTTTGGATACTAGCCCTTTATCTGATATGTCATTGCAAATATCTTCTCCCATTATGTAGGCTGCCTTTTAGTTTTGTTGATTTTGTTGATTGTTTCCTTTGCTGTGCAAAAGCTTTTTATCTTGATGAAGTACCAATGCTTTTGTTTCCTTTGTCTCTGGAGATGTGCCAGCAAGAAGTTGCTGTGGCCAAGGTCAAAGAGGTTGCAGCCTGTGTTATTCTCTAGGATGTTAATGGATTCCTGTCTTAAATTTAGATCTTTCATCTATTTTGAATTTATTTGTGTGCATGGTGTAAGAAAGTGGTCCAGTTTTATTCTACGAGTGGCTGTCCAATTTTCCCAAAACCATTTGTTGAAGAGACTGCCTTTTTTCTATTGGATATTCTTTCCTGTTTTGATGAAGATTAGTTGCCCATGGAGTTGAGGGTCCATTTCTGGGTTCTCTATTCCATTCCATTGATCAATGTGTCTGTTTTTGTGCCAGTACCATACTGTCTTGATGATTACAGCTTTGTAATACAGCTTGAAGTCCAGAATTGTGATGTCTTGAGATTCGGTTTTCTTTTTCAAAATTACTTTGGCTATTCAGGGTCTTTTCTGGTTCCATACAAATTTCAGAATTATTTGCTCCAACGCTGTGAAAAATGCTGGTGGATATTTTGGCAGGAACTGCATTGAATGTGTATATTGCATTGGGCAGTATAGACATTTCAACAATATTTGTTCTTCCAGTCCATGAGCATGGAATGTTTTTCCATTTCTTTGTGTCTTCCTCAATTTCTTTCATATGTGTTCTATAGTTTTCAGAGTACAGATCTTTCACCTTTTTGGTTAGGGTTATTCCTAGGTATCTTACGGTTTTTGGTGCAAGATAAATGGGATTGATTCCTTGATTTTCTTTCTGCTGCTTCATTATTGGTATATAGAAATGCAACAGATTTCTGTGCAATGATTTTGTATCCTACGAATTCGCTGAATTCCTGTATCAGTTCTAGGAATTTATTGGTGGAGTCTTTTGGGTTTTCTACATAGAGTATCATGTCATCTGAGAAAAGTGAAAGTTTAACTTCTTCTTTGCCAATTTGGATGCCTTTTATTTCTTTTTGTTGTCTGATTGCTGACACTAGGACTTCCAGTACTATGGATATGTAGTTGACAACAGCAGTGAGAGTAGACATCCCAGTCGTGTTCCGGACCTTAGGGGGAAGCTCTCAGCTTTTCTCCATTGAAGGTGATATTAGCTGTGGGTTTTCAATATATAGCCTTTATGATTTTGAGATATGTTCCCTCTATCCCTACTTTGTTGATGGTTTTTATCAAGAAAATATGCTGTATTTTGTCAAATGCTTTTCTTGCATCTATTGAGAGGATCATATGGTTCTTGTCCTTTCTTTTATTAATGTGGTGTGTCACACTGATTGATTTGCAGATGTTGAACCACCCCTGTAGTCCAGGAATATATCCTACTTGATCAATGGTGAATAATCCTTTTAATGTATTGTTGGATCCTATTAGCTAGTATCTTGTTGAGAATTTTTACATCAGGGATATTTGTCCGTAATTTTCCTTTTTAGTGGGGTCTTGTCTAATTTTAGGATCAAGGTAATGTTGGCCTCATATAATGAGTTTCAAAGTTTTCCTTCCATTTCTATTTTTGGGAACAGTTTCAGAAGGATAGATATTAATACTTCTTTAAATGTTTGGTAGAATTCCCCTGCGAAGCCATCCGGCCCTGGACTATTGTTTGTTGGGAGATTTTTGATTACTGATTCAATTTATTTGCTGGTTATGGCTCTGTTCAGGCTTTCTATATCTTCTGGCTTTGGTTTTGGTAGTTTGTAGGTTTCTAGGAATTTATCCATTTCTTCCAGATTGCCTAATATGTTCGCATATAATTGCTCATAATAGTCTCTTACAATTGTATTTCTTTGGTGTTGGTTGTGATCTCTCCTCTTTCATTCATGATTTTATTTATTTGGATTTTTTTTCATTTTTTTCTTTCTTTTTGATAAATCTGGCTAGAGGTTTATCAATCTAGTTAATTCTTTTGAAGAACCAGTTCTTAGTTTCATTAATCTGTTCTACTGCTGTTGTTGTTGTTTTCCTATATTATTGCTTTCTGCTCTAATCTTTATTATTTCCCTTCTCCTGCTGGATTTAGGCTTTACTTGCTGTTCTTTTTCCAGTTCCTTTAGGTGTAAGGTTAGGTTGTGAATTTGAGACTTTCCTTGCTTCTTAAGGAAGGCCTGTATTACTAATACTTCCTTTTTAGGACTGCCTTTGCTGCATCCCAAAAGGTTTTGAACTGTCATGTTTTTATTAACATTTGCTTCCATGAATTATTTTAATTCTTTAATTTCCTGGTTGACTAGGAAATTAGTAGGATGTTTGGTAGGATGTTCTTTAATCTCCATGTATTTGTGGGGTTCTTGCAAATTTTTTCTTGTGGTTGACTTCTAGTTTCATAGCATTATGGTCTGAAAATGTGCATGCTATGATCTCGATCTTTTTGTACAGGTTGAGTCCTGATTTGTGACCCAGTATGTGATCTATTCTGGAGAATATTCCATGTGAACTTGAAAAGAATGTGTATTCTTTTGCTTTGGGATCAAATGTTCTGAATATATCTGTTAAGACCATCTGGTCCAGTGTGTCATTCAAAGCCCTTGTTTCCTTATTGATCTGTTTAGATGATCCATCCATTGCTGTGAGTGAGGTGTCAATGTCCCCTACTATTATTGTATTATTGTCAATGAGTTTCTTTAAGTTTGTTATTGATTTATATATTTGGCTGCTCCCAAGTTAGGGGCATATATATTTAAAAGTGATAGATCTTCTTGTTGGACAGACCCCTTTGTAATGATATAGCATCCTCCTCTCTTATTACAATCTTTGGTTTAAAATCTAGTTTATCTGATATAAGTATGGCTGCTCCATCTTTCTTTTGATGTCCATTAACATGATAAGTTGTTCTCTACCCCCCCACCTTCAATCTGGAGGTGTCTTTGGGTCTAAAATGAGTCTCTTATAAGCAGCATATTGATGGGTCTTATTTACTTTATCCATCCTGATACCCTATGTCTTTTGATTGGAGCACTTAGTCCATTTACATTCAGAGTAATTATTGAAAGATATGAATTTAGTGCCATTTTATTACCTGTAAAGTCATTGTTCCTGTAGATTGTTCCTTTCTAGGTTGTGTTACTTTTGGACTCTCTTTCTGCTCAAAGGGTCCCCTTTAATATTTCTTGCAGGGCTGGTTTAGTGTTCACAAATTCCTTCAGTTTTTGTTTGTCTTGGAAACTCTTTATCTCTCCTTCTATTCTGAATGACAGCCTTGCTGGATAAAGTATTCTTGACTGCTTATTTTTCCATTTAGTACATTGAATATATCATGCCAGTCCTTTCTGGCCTGCCAGGTCTCTGTGGAAAGGTCTGCTGCCAGCCTTATGTGTCTACCCTTGTAGTTTCAGGACCACTTGTCCCAAGCTGCTTTCAGGATTGTATCTTAATCTTTGTAATTTGCAAGCTTCAGTATAATATGTTGTGGTGTTGACCTGTTTTTGTTGATTTTGAGGGGAGTTCTCTGTGCCTCTTGGACTTGAATGCCTGTTTCCTTCCCCAGATTGGGGAAGTTCTCAGCACTAATTTGTTCAAATAAACCTTCTGCCTCTTTTCCCTGATCTTCTTCCTCTGGGACACCTATGATGCAGATATTTTTTTGCTTTATGGAATTGCTGAGTTCCTTAAGTCTACCTTCATGATTTAATAGTTTCCTTTCCCTCTTCTTTTCAGGTTCATTATATTCCATAATTTTATCTTCTATATCACCTATCCTCTTCTCTGCTTCTTCAATCCTCATAGTGATTATATCCAGTTTTTTGGTCTTTTTTTGTTTTGTTTTGTTTTGTTTTGTTTTTTTGCATCTCAGTTACATCCTTATTATTTCATCCTGCTAGCTTTGAGGGTTTTTTTATCTCTGCAGCAAGGGTTTCTCTGGTGTCTTCTATGCTTTTTTTCAAATCCAGTTAGTAGTCTTATGACTACTGATCTAAATTATTCAAATATATTGCTTATATCTGTTTTGAACAAGTCCCTGGCTGTGATAGCTTCCTTACCTTTCTTTTGGGGAGAACTCCTCCGTCTTGTCATTTTGGCTAAATTTCTGTCTTTTGTGTGTTATGAAAGCTTGTTATGTTTCCTGCACCTCAGAGCAATTCTATATTAAAAAGAGGTCATACACTGTCCAGGGCCTGGCTCTTCAGGAAGTATTTCTGGTGTATTCTGTGTGCACTTTGCTGTTGCATTTTGGCTCTACTTTCCCAGAGTCCCATCCTCTGCAGAGTTCCTCCTTGCTTGCAGTGGGGAGTATCTGAACATTTATCTAGGTGTGCTTTGATTTGTTTGTTGAAAAAAGCCTGTTTAAAAAAAAAGAAAAAAACAAAGAAACAAAAAAAGGGAGAGAAAAAGAAAAAGAAATCCTGATCCAAAAATAAGAGAAAAGGAAAAGGACTGAAAAAAAAAACAAACAGACAGACAATCAAAAAAATTGTAAGCCTGATTCCAAAAAAAAGAGAGGGGGAAAAAAAAAGAAAAAAGAAAAAAAGCTTGATCAAAAAAAGAAAAAAAGGAAATGAGAAAACAAACAAACAAAAAAAAAACTACAATTCTGATTCCAAAGAAAAAGAAAAACAAAAAATCCAGCCCCATCCTATTTCCACCAGAACTGAAGGGGATGCTGTGATGTATCATATGATCGGTAAATTTGGTGCATCTGGCTTGCTGCCTGTGTTGCTCTTCTAGGGGAGAGGCCTGCTGCACCTGCTCAGAGTCAATCCTGCCCCAGCAAAAATAAAAGCACTTGCCAGCCACAGGAGAGCAGGGTTTGATGTAAGTGGCCTCCACCTCCACTGGGGGCCTTTGTATTGCTCTCTGATGTCCAACTGTGTTGGTATCAGGGTAAAATGGTGACTCCCCACTCTCTCCACCCAGGTATGGGATCTCACACCCTGCAATGTACTGGAAACCCTCATAGAAAATCAAGGGTTGCCAGCACGGCTGGTGCCCAGCTATCTTAAGTTTATCTCTGGCATGGCTGGGATTCAAAACTCCAAATCTTAAAGTAGCCAGCACCTCTCAGATCTGCTCCCTCCTCTGGGTTAGAGGCTCACTGCACTCTGACTAGTGCTTTTTGTCCCAGAAAAACAGTCCCCTACCTGTGCTGTGCATGGATTCTGTGCTTTGGCAACATGAAAAGCAGAGACCAGGTTACCCAGCCTCTGCAGGCATGTTTGTTCACTGCCGACGGAAGGCTGTTTGCTGGCTCCTGCAGGGCTTTTGTCCTTGGAATGGATATATACCCTCTTCCAAATGTTCTCCAGGAAGGGGAACTGATCTCTCCCAGTGCAACCTCTGAGATCACTACATCACTTTGTGTGTGCTCCTGGGCCAGAGTTGTCCTTCTCTCCTGGAGTGCACACTATAGCAACTCTCCTACAAAAGCCATGTACTTCCAAAAGCTCAGAGCTTGAGCTACACTGTTTGCAAAAAACCTGTGCCCTGGGTTCCCTCAGCTCCATATTCTGTGGTCCAGGAGGTTTCTTGTGCTAACCAACACCTCACTGTCTCAACCCATTCTCCCTTTTCTCTCCCTGCCAAAAGGGTTCCCTCCCCTCCATAGCACGGCAGCTTTTCTCTCCCCCATTTCACTTCCACACACTTCACACCTGCTCCCTCCAACAGTAAAATCCTTCTTGGAATCCTCAGGTCAATTTCCTGGGTGTTCCAAGTGATCTGACCTCAATCCAGCTGTGTTCAAGGGATGAGGAAAGCCCCAGGTCCCCCTACTTCTCTGCCATCTTAGAAGTCAGCTCAGAATTTTTAAATCAGAGAGAGGAGGTTGGAGGCAAGAACTGGGGAGCCTATGATTCAAATGGACCACTACATATAGTTTTCATACATTTGTTGCTCAGTTTTTAGCATCACTTAATATGTATTATTTTCATGTTGTCTGCTTTGTGGGCACTGATGTTTATGTCTGCTGGAACCCAGCAATTAGGCTTTTAATATAAAGTTTTAAGTTTCTCTACCCCTGCCAAAGCCACAAGAGGATCTTTCTTGATTCTGTACCATGAGAAACTGGTGGGATTCCTAAAGGTAAACCCCACAAAAGCTGTCTCCCAAAACTGTGGTTCCAGGAGTTTTTCACTCTTAAGCTAGTTAGTCTACACTTAGCGTTCAACAATTCATCAAAATTACCAATTAAGTGTTCCTAATACTTATAGTTCCAGTGTGGCTTTTGTTCCAGGTAAACGGATTTTGACTCTGATTCTCGGCCTTCACTCTCTCTCCAGATTTTAGGGTGGTGATTTGCCCTGCAACCTCATTTATCTGATGGATTCAAGACAATTACTTCATTTTCATTTTGTTGTTGTTGTTGTAAGGACAGGAGTGACAACTTTCAAGCTTTTTGTAAGTTGGAAATGAAACCAGACATCCTTTCTGTTTCTTTTTTAAATCTCTGATCATTAAATACAGGTTTCACATTTCAGATTTTAAAATAGTTGCTAGAATGCAACATTGGAATAACATCTCCTTTTATGAGATTTTAAAAAGTATGAAAATATAAAACAAATGGATCATAAGGCGTAAAATAACAATAAAGGAGAAGAGATGGTTTCAATTCTATGAATGTGATTTAAATTTACAATGAACTTATATTTGAATTTTTCTATGCATTGGAACATACTTTAATGGTAAACCCATTATTTCTGTTTTATTTTCTCATGTTAACATAATAGCCTATAAAGTAAAATGGACATTCGTCTGTTAAAAAGTTTTCAAAAATAAGTTCACTCATTTTAAAAATATTGTCCTGTGTAAAATTCTTCATTCATAAGCAATTAGACATAAATACTTTAAATACCTGCTAAACAAATTAAATAAGATGCAAAAAAAAAAGGTCATTTTAAGGAAATACAGATAGAACTATCAGATGTGCCTGTTTTTGCACACTTCAAATAAGTTTACGCAAAGAAATATGCAGAATCAGTCTGCAACAACAGGCCCTCACACAGTATATGGTCAGTGCATACTATTTCTTAAAATACTCTAAGATATTAATATTTGCTATCATCATCAATAATAATGGTGAATAATGGAAAATAATGGCACACCAAAAGGTTCTCAAGAAATGTTACTGTCGCTAAAATAACATTCCTATCTTATACTACCATTTATCACTTAATATGACAAATATCCAATGAGTGACAAGTATGCTCTATCTATTAGGTTATGCACAGAGTTTACAGCATTAAATATGACAGAAATAGCCCCTACTCATCCAGAGCTTACAGTTCAGTGTATGCAAATGCTCTTCTCATCTAATACTGGCCTTCTTAAATTGCAGAACTTCTTTATTTACAATTAATGTTTAGCATTCAGTCATTCTGGGGAAGAAATGTGGAGGTGGTATCGACCTTGTATGCAATCTATCTTTCCATGAACGTGCATAAAGTTTCTGGAACAAAAATGTTCAATCCTTGCATGGCTAAGGCAAAATGTAACCAATGTTTTCATGGTTGCAAATAATATAGAAATTTTGCTTTGCATTTTAGAAGATAATATTTTCACTAATAAATTAGGATCACCACACCCTAAATAAAAAATAAAATTCACTATAACATTTAAAGCTAGTGGAAATAGATGACTTCACTCAAATAGTATCCCATGCATCTTGTTCTTATCTTGTTGCAATCTATGAATGTAAAGGAATTTTGTGCTAAGATTCTGCCTGTGGCCTGTTAGGGCTCAAGTGGATGTAGAGCCTAGTGCCCTGAAGTAACCATACTTTTGGACTTTGAAACTAAGGAGTAATTGCCAATGACAAAATTTAGTGAAATAATATATTTGAACTAAAGAAAACAAATAAAAATAGATTGAAATGAGAAGACTGGATTAAGGTGGAAAGAGGAGTTTCCCAGTGGGAAGATGGGCTAGCCTGCGGTAATTTCTTCCTATGCCCCTGCTTGTCACCTCCAGCTTGAATATATATAAGGTTTAAAGGAGTAAACAGTAACTTATCCTCACTCATTTTCCACACTTATTTGGAAGCAGCTGTATAATAATCTTTAAATCCTTGACATCACTTGATTATGCAGTTTAATTAGCATACTACTCATGGCTGAATATTAGTTTTTTAGATCTCATATCCCCTATCACTTTTCAAATCACATTTCTGAATGCCCTAATTTTTAATAACAATCCATTAAGCATAACCTTCATCATTTACATAAAAATATTTTAGAAGTATATTTTTTCACAATTTCACCAGAGTTCTCATTCAAAATTTGATGGTGTGTTGTTCCAAAAAAGATTTTTTCATTACAAAAAAAGCAATATATTGCATGTGATATTTTTGATAAAATATATGTGAGTGTATCAAGTTTACTTTTATATGATTATAATCTTACATATGTAAAGGGATTTTCCCAGGTCACAAGATTATGAAACTACTTGAATGATTTTAAGAATACAATCTAGAAATAATTTCATTTCTGGTAGGTACTAGATTCTACTTAGAAAGAGCTTGTATTATACAGAATTATATGTTACTTGTATGAAAGATAGTAACTATCAATATCCTATGTGTACATGTGGGGGGTACATTCATATATACACACACATACACATATATAACTATGTGATATATTGAATTTGGCTTATGACTTCAGTGATCTTCCCTAGTTTATATGTAAAAAAAGGAATTCTAAACAGATAATATTTACTTAAGTGGGTAAAAAACAAACTCACATATATCAAATTAATACCTCAAGTTTCTGAAAGGAACTTTTCATCAGATATAACATTAGTTTTTCATAGTAAATTTAAGTTATATTTTAAATCATCACTCTCATTTCAAACTAGCTGTTACTATTTGTGTGTGTGTGTGTGTGTGCGTGTGTGATTTTGTTGTGCATTTTGCCAACTATACCTCTGCTGCTAAAAAAATATTGCTTCTTTTACACTTTGGTTCATTGATTTTTTTTTAAAGAATATATTTGGGTGCATCAAATACTTATATCCTACACTGTCACAGTTTATAAATTACAGAACTTTGTCCCTTGAACTACACTTTAATTACAGCCATTTAAAAAGTATATGTTGCTAGGAAAGACCTTAAAAAATACTGTTTTAGTGCTTGATTCTGTGTTTCAGAACATTTTCTACCTTTTACTTATGAGAAAAGGCTAGATTGCCCTTCCCCACTTGGCCAGTACGTACACGATGCAATGATTGGCTTTTGCTAGCAGGACTTCTAACAGCTTAGAGAAACATTGAGGAATATGAGGTGCAGAGTGTGGTGCTAAAAAACAGAATCCATAGAGTTGCAGAAATATGCTGTGTCTCAAAGCTTCTTTAAACAAGCTGCACCCATGAAAATACTCCCTATTAAATATCACTTATAGCCATTTGGTAAATTTCCACAACCAAAAAAGTATTGGCAATGATACCAAAATGCTAAATTCAGTCCCCCAAATCCTATTCCTATACTATGCATGCTGACTGGAGGCACAATCCTGCCACTGCTGTGTGAGGGGACAGCCACACGGGAGGAAGCGGGATAAAGCAGAAGCCTTATTTTCTCCACTAATGAAAGGACGCATAGTTCTACATTTTCAAAGTATTCTCATATGGCACTGCAGACATACAGCATATATGTTTTCTAGCAATTATTATCCATGCATCAGTCTAAGGAAATAACACAGAAGGACTGTCTGGGTATTTGTACGCATTCATTCTCATGCTCAATATTTTTTTATAGTCAAGTCACATTACCATATCCAGAAGGATTCCTTAGCACTTGCAGAACAATTTTATTGGTAGAACATGTAATATTTTGAACATTGTTTCCTCTCTCCATCCCCACAGCTGTCACCCACAAAGCCCAGATTACTTCTTTCATGAAAGTCAGTGTGACACGTTTTTTGTGGGAGTTCACATAGCAGTTTCCTCAAACAATGTGTTAGTCCATCTGACTTATCCTACTTCCATTTCTAGTAGTACTTTTACAACCCATGTCTGATTTCTAGCCCCAAATCTCTTCATTTTGTAGAGCATTTTTAGCTTAACCTACATGTTTCAGACTGTTTCACTAAAGAATAAGAGACATGAATGAGCTAGAGGACTCTATATTAGATATTCGTAACAAATGACATATGAATATTAATAATCATACATTTTGAAAACTACAAAGAATAAATGTATATAATGAAAACCCTAAGATCTCTTAAATTAAAATGACATCTTTCTATGTCTTAAAGAAAATAACAGGGGCACCTGGGTGGCTCAGTCATTAAGTGTCTGCCTTTGGCTCAGGTCATGAGCCCAGGGTCCTGAGATAGAGCTCCGCATCAGGCTCCTGGCTCAGTAGGAAGTCTGCTTCTCCCACTCCCCCTGCTTGTGTTCCCCCTCTCACTGTCCGTTTCTCTATCAAAAACATAAATAAAATCTTAAAAAAATTAAAGAAAATAACAGATATATGGATCTCTTTATTATTACTCATTATAACTAGGGTTAAAAGTACCTTTTGTTCAGATGCTATTAAATATATCTAATTCTTTTAATTTATAAATTTTGAAGAATTTTGTATTTGAATTGCATTTTACACTGAACTCTATGTGACTATATACCAATATATACCTAATCCTTGCACAGTTCACAACTCAATAAATATAAATTAACTGTAATATAGTCTTTATATAAATTCATATACTTATATTAATTTTATTTGATATACAAGTATATATTTAAGTACTATTTAATATAAAGTATATTTGTATTAAAGTATACATTTGAAAATTTACTTTCAAATATTGATATATTAATTTATAGCTAAAATGTTAGTAGATACATGTATATAAACAAGTATAATTTATGTAAATTTATGTATTTATACAATATAGATGTAAGCAAGTATATATTATTGTATAAAAGAATTATCAAGTGTGATTGAAATTTTAAAAAATTATAAGTAGCAAACATATAAAGAATATACAAAAATGTGTATGTATTGTTAAAAGAAATGTGATAAAATAAAGCCTTATAAAAGTAGCTATATGGTGGTATCTAAGTCAAAAAAGAGCTATTCAAATTTAGAGCTAGAACACACACAAATGCTGACATTTGCATTCATATATATATTCATAGGGGTATAGGGGTTCTCTGGGTCAGATATTTATGAATGGAATCTCTAGGTTCAAGGTAAGTGTGTTCAGTTTTCCAAAGTAGTTGTACCAACTAACACTCCACCTGCAGTGACTGAGTACTTGCTAATCCATATCCAACCATTAAGCATCTGTTTTCTAAAAGATGCTCATTTAGTGAGTAGAAAATAATGCCTTCTGCTACACTATTCTGATTCTTGATATATCTATCTCTATCCAACCCTCTGTCTATCCATCTATCTATCTTTACTTATCTACTGACCAAAGTTTATAGGCTATTTGTACTTTCTCTTGGAAGTCATTTTTTTCTTTTACTATTTTTCTAGTTTGTTTTCTTTTATGTTGATTTAAAAATGTTCATTTTATTTTCTATAAAGTAACTAATCTTTCAATAGTTAATGTGTTTCAAAAAAGTTCATAGCATTTCTTTTCACTTTCCTGACAGAGTTGTTTAATAACTAGAAGCTTGTAAAGTTAATGTTGGATAATTCATGAATATTTTCTTCTGTTATTTTTTATCCTTCATAAGAAATCCTTATAAATATCATGAATATGGTTTCTTATATTTTATTTTGAACATTTAATATAGTTATATATTTATATTTTTTCTTTGACTTTTTAAATGTCTATTTTGTGAGGTAAGTATCTAATTCCATTTTTCCCCATGCAATCACCAGATACTTGGAATAAAAACAAGAAATAAAGAGATGATCCTTGTTCCTCTGCCCAGCTCCATCTTTGTCTTAACTATGGATGAAAGTACTCTTTTAAGTGTCACTTGGCTATCTGTGGACATTTGTATTTGTATTAAAATTTTAGAAATGCAATGTCAAATACTACAAAACATATCTGTAATCTTAATGTGACTGAATCTACATTTTAGGGATATCTACAATTTAGGGAAATCTACATTTAGGGAAATCTACAATTTAGGGATAATTGAAACCACTTTAATATTAAGCTTTTTGATTTAAGTGAATGGTATTATCTCTATAATTAAGAATATCTGCCTTAATATTTTTATAGTATTAACATTTTATTCATAAAGGCTTTTCATATTTTTATCCTTATCACCATATGCTACTATACTATTGTATTATATGAGATAAATACCATTTACACCTCAAGATAGTCATGCCTCTTTTTTCTTTTGGGAACTTACGAGTGTTGAGTCAATGGTCGAATTGTATTTGGGTTTTGTGGTTGACTATGACTCTTCAGTGCACATCTGACTTCAAATTCCCACACAATTCCTTCAAATTCCTTTATGCTTTATGAAAGGTGCTGGATTTTCTGGGTTTCTGCCCTATTTTCAGCAGTCTCTGTAGAGATGTATCCCTTTCCATGCTCTTGCCACATCCCTAGTACTGGACTGCTGTTGAGGACGGAGTAGGGTTCTTAATTCTCCTATTCTCACTTCAGTCTTATGTAGGCCATGTACACTGAAGTGAGATGATTTAATGTGGATGTGATGAAATTCAGTCTCCTTCTCTTAATCTTTATTTAGGTTGTTCATAGTAGAAAGAGACTAATATTTGCTAACAAATACGAAACTATTAACACCAGTTTTTATGAAGTTAGTATAAAGTAAAATGTTTCAGGGACAAAAACCTTTCCTAGGATAATGTTTATTTAACAAATCCCCTTATCTCCTTGTCCTTATTTGTAAAAAAGAAATCTCAAATTTTAATTAAATATCCAAATTTCATTTTATATAAGAGTTTAACATTTTCAACTCTCTCATCTAATATCATCTTTGCTAGCATAGGAAATAAATGTGTAGAACTTTCCACAAAGAAAAAAATGACATTCAGAACACATTCCTTTTGGAAATAAAGTTATATACTCTCATTTCAAGAAAGCAGTCTCAAGCACAATAAACATCAACTGGGAAAGATAACATTTAGATGAAAAAAAGTGCTGTGTCCAATTTATTTATAAATGACTATTCTACATATAATAAAATTTGATTTGAATACTGAAGAGTTAGAATCAAATATTCATATATTCTGTATTCATATAAGCTTTTAAAGGGTAATTATCTGTACTATTGTCTAATTGGAAATTTAGAGATATTCTACTTTATAATATGGTTGAATGTAGTACAGCAAAATGAGCCTTCATTAAGTCCTAGAATGATCAAAGTATTTTAAGTTCTGGACATAGTTAAGTGAATATTGAATTATTTCTTCAAATAAAATCCCCAAGGATCTATAAAACATTCTAAATATCTTCTCTTTCTCCATTATCCACTTGAAACTCGGAAAATGTTTCACATTTAGTTGTATAGTATCAAGTTATAAGCTACTCTTGGGAATTCAACAAGATAAGCGGTTGTTACTTGAAAGAATTTAATTAATTTTAATGTGATTTATTAATTGATAAGCCTAGAAGATATATGACTTCCTAAAGTTCCAAAGAAGGTCATTTTCAAGTCTAGATGTTTTTGTCCTTGAAAAACTTTAAGAATAATGACATCAACGACAAAAAATAACACTAACAGCTATGGCTAATATTTACTGACTCTTCCTCTATGACAGATACTGCTTAACTCTACATATATTATCAAATATATCACATCCCCCCTTTATAGATTATGCTCCGAGATATGCAGTAATTTGGCTAAGATTACAAAGTTCATTAATAGTAAAGCAGCATTCTTACTCAGCCTGATTTGGAGGTCTTAGCCATTAGCCATTATATCCTATGGGCTCTGAACCAATTACCAGGTTTTTAAATAGGACCTAGTATACACTATATTCTCAATGTTCAAAATAAATACTTTAATGGAGGTCAAGATACCTTATCACTAATGAGGGCCATCATTATAGCAATAACAGTGACTTTTTCACCTATTCCCAAGTGAGAAAAAATGTTTTCTGGGGAACTTTAATGTGGGTATTTAATAAAGAAATCACTCTTCTATTTTTACAACCTTTGAACTGTAAAACCCTTTATGCATCACCATAACCTTGATTATCATATTTTCTTCACCACAATACTGTGTCCAGCACAAAGCCCGATGTGGAGCCCAGATGCTTAACTGACTGAGCCACGCAGGTGCCCCAGTGCAGAGCTTCTCTTCATAACACACATAAAAATTACACAGTCCTGGACAGTGTTGCTGCCTCTAGGAATTTCGCTTACAACAGTTTTAATTTGTCAAATTAGAAAGGACTTATGAAACTATTTTGGTCAAGATCCAACACACGTTATATGATGAATAATCTTTTTTGCTACATTAAACTCTGACACAAACTCATAGAGATTTTAGCAAAACTGACATATTTATCTTTAGTGTAAAAAGGGGATATTGTCAGAGGGTAATAAAAGTCCTCTATAATAAGAGGAGGTCAGGGTTCAAATGATGTTAAATTCAATGTCATGTTTATTTGGGCACCACTTTCTTTCAAATGTTAAAAAAAATCCAATACAAATGTAGAATTAAATATAGCTTTTCCCAATTTTCCTATTAGGAAAATGTTCTTCCACTAGCTAGACCTATTTTTCTTTGCTGCTCTACTTCACTTTAAACTTTGATATATCTATGTAATTAACAAGAGCTATAGATTCTATCTCCCCTTTTCACCTTGCTATTTTAAATTCCATTTGCCTCTTGTATCCTTTATGGGTAGCTCTTATGAAAATATTCAGTTGCTGTATGTAATTATTTATTTGATAATGTTTCTCTATCTAGGAAAGAGTAAAGTAGTTCTCACTAATACTTCAATATGCCCGGTATAGAGGATAGTCACAAATATTTTGAAGAAATAAATTCAGTTTAATATTGCCATTCACCTGTAGAAGATAATGTAAGAGGGCAGGAGAGTGGACTAGATGATCAAAACTTTGACAGAAGCTCATGATGTTTCAGAGATGTGTAAATGACAAAAGGAACCAAACCACCAGCAGAAGCCTCACCTTGCCTTCACTATAGACAGGAAAGACATCATGGATAACCAAGTGTTTTCTCCACACTAACTTACATACCTATTTCTTCCTATCTTAGTGGGGATGTGGTTAAGACACACAGGGCACATATTACGTTTTCAGACTGAAAGTTTGAGTCCCTTGGGGATCTAGTAAAAAGCAACTCAAGTCTTAGAAACAAACTCAATTCATGCTGTTAATTTGTTCCAATGGTTAAGGTAAATTTAAAACACAGAGGACTAAATTTTCTGAAAAATAATATTTCCAAAAGTTAATTTATCATTTTAATATAGTTAATTTGCTTTCATTATGAAGATTAATTTTCATTGTTTCTCTTTTAAAAATTGAATGATTCAATAACAATCTAATCACTATTAAAATGAATTTAAACCAGAAATATATAGTGTTCAATTAGAATTTAATCAATTTTGTAGTTGTTACAAGTGTGAGTCCATCCCATTCTTTCAAACAAAGTAGAACTAGTTATATAAATATTGAGGAACAAACATTTTCCCACAGACTAGAAATTATGCCACTGCCTTTTGTAAAAATAGTTGCAGGGAAAAAAGGCATGAAATGAGGCTAATATTGGATCCTTTAAAAATAACATGTTTTCTGCCTAGAAACCCTTAACAAAATTTTTGTATTTTTAAATAAAAGAAAAAAAAGGAATTGTATATAGATATTAACCCTGTTTTCATTATTTTGTCTGTAAAATGAAACATATAAGATTTATAGTAATCAAATGAACATGACAGGTATATAATCAAATGACTAATAGAGACATTTAAAGAGTACAGAAGCATACCATATTGGGATTTTTTTTTTTTTTTGGTATTCTAATAACACAAAATAACATGTACTACATACAAAATAGAATTCAACTAGAGGGTAATGAGGGAAAAAATAATTGTTAGTGATTCTTTCTGAAAGGAATATATTTAAAATGTGTTAAATAGCCATTAAAAAGAATATTTATGAAATTCTTTTACATATTTCCTTTGCAAGGAAGAACTTAGAAAAAAATAAGAAATGCCCCTTCTGACCTTTTTCTCTTGATTTATAGTATTTTTTATTTCCTCTTTATGAGAGATGTTGGAGAATTAAAGGAAGCACTTGTCAGTGAGCATAAGTTTAGCCAACTTAAGAGAAGATGCTTCCCTTTCTTTCTCTGATGGGATGGTGCATTATTTCTCTACTGCTCTTATACCCTTACTGTCTCTCTTAACAATAGGTTATTTCACTCCTTTCCACAGAAATTTTCTGGAAGCATAATCAGAGAGTGAGATCAAATTAGATCTTTAAAATCTAGGTGTTTTTCCTTCTACAAAGCAGGTTATCTACCATTGCTATTTTTCTATTTTAACACCTCACAAAGGAATACCTTTGTAGTCTGCTGATGAACTTCTTATTGAAGTCCAAGATAGCTTACAAAATTCATTAAGGCTTAATTTAACAGAGAAAAAAAATACTGTGGCCATAGCATACAAATAAAATATTGATTTATTTATAGCACTATATGTATCTGCTCAGCAATAAAAGTCCAGCTGTTGTGATTCATTATTCATTGATAGAATCTTTGCTCTTTAGAGATGTAAATGAGAAGAAAAATAAGTTACAAATTCTGGAGCAAGTTTAATGCACCTGAATTACTAAGGTAATTACTAATTACTAATTACTATTACTATCTATATTAGATATTAACACCAAAATGGATTTTAGCAAAATGGCTTATTAAAACCACTTTTTTTCTTTATCATAACTTATATAATCAGAGGATCATGATTAATTAGGGCAATGTACTGTGGTAGAAGAGGAATTGGACTAAAAATGAGAAAACTTCATTTCTTGTCATGGCTTTACTCATTTCAACTATTAGTTATTTGAACTTTGTTTTCCTCTGCAACCTGACCGAACCCCATGATCCTACAACTGTCATCACACTCAATATGTGTACTCCATTGTTATTCATTCATTTAAATATCTGTTCAACAAATATCGACAGATGCAGGACCTCAGTCTTCATAGTGCTTTAGGTTCTCAGATGTGAAACAGATAATTAAAAAAAAAAAAACAAAAAACATTTGAACAAACAGAAAGTGCAGGGTAAAACAAAAGCAAAAAAAAAGGGGGAAATTATAATCTAAGAGCTCTGGAAGACATTCAGGAGAAAGTAAATTTCTAAAGTACTTTAAAATCAAAAGTGGGGAAGAAGGGTCTGCAGAATTGAAGAGACCACAAAGGTTGAAGTCTGGAAGTGAGGAAGAGCATGGTCCATGTATGGAACTAAAATAAGCTTCATTAAGTCTACAGTGTAGAAAACCTCAGCTGTGAGCTTATCTAAAAATTTAACTTTTCCTCTTGTATGCTAGGCTAATAGAGACATTACAATACTCTTCTAGGTGTAGACAATCAAGGAATATGCTACAACTGAAGAAGTTTATCATAGATAATTTCATATATTTTCTTTTTCTTAACTTAGGATTCAGAAGTAAATCCTAAAAAGAATGGAAGAGTAAAGAATAAGTTAAATATGTAAATGAAGAAATTCTTTGGCTTACTAATACATATTATCAATAATTATGAAATAATAGGTGTTCATTAACCCTCTGAATATTTTGATCTCTAAATATCATCTATTTTGAAGCTACAATCTTGTAGCAGGTATAAAAACATACCATTTTCATAGCATTCCTTCCCAGCAATGGCTCTTTGAAATCTTTCTCATAAGTAAGGGTGGTAAACTCCCAGGTTCATAGCTTAACTTTCATTTTCTATGGCAGTGACACACAGATTGCAGGAAGGCTTTGAAGCAGTACAAGAGTTAAGAACAGAATCAACAAAACAACAATAAAAAAGCAACCAATTTCAAGGACAGCTGTTTAAGCTCACTGAACAGAGTCAAAAACGTGCTAGCTCCACTTAGACATATGTCAAGCATGCTTCTCACTGCATTTAAATGAAGACTGAATAAATGAAGAAGGTGAAATAGAAAAGATCTGATCAGATACTTCTGTTCAATTAATCAACAGATTCTATATTATATGATTTAATCAACTTAAATTCTGATGCCATATATGTCATAATCATTTTTACAAACAACTTATTCTTAGCTGTATTTCTCAATTTCAAGTGTGTTGATTTAATTATATTTAATTATATATATTTAATTATAATTAAATATAATTATATTTATTATTATTATATATTATTATATATAAATAATTATTATTATTATTATAGCATGGATGGCTACCATTTCTGAATACTTATGAGGTCCTAGGCATTCTACGTGGTAATCATAATTTGAACTACTTTAGTCACAAGAGAAAAAACCAAATTGCCTAATCAAATGTAGGCAAAATGGGGACTGCCACCATTATGTCCTACCACCGAATTGTTTAGGCTTAAGAAACCAACTTTCCTCAAAAAAGAGAGAGAGAGAGAGAAAGAAAGAAAGAGAAAGAAAGAAAGAAAGAAAGAAAGAAAGAAAGAAAGGAAGGAAGGAAGGAAGGAAGGAAGGAAGGAAGGAAGGAAGGAAGGAAGGAAGGAAGGAAGGAAGGAAGGAAGGAAGGAAGGAAGGAAGGAAGAAAGAAAGAAAGAAAGAAAGAAAGAAAGAAAGAAAGAAAGAAAGAAAGAAAGAAAGAAAGAAAGAAAAAGGGAAAAAAAGAATCCAACTTTCTTACTGTTTCTTAGACCAGAAAATTCTTACCTCAAGCTATACTTGTGACCACTATCTCTGCCATATGATCTCAAAGCACTGTCATTCCATAAACTTTGAAATTTCTAGGGATAAGATAGGTGTATTTGTTCTATATATTCTTATTGCAATCAAGTAGTATCCTCCAAGTATTTTATTTCTTCCTTTGCCTCTTCCTGATCCTATGAGAAAAGATGGGCTAATTTCAGAACACTCAAACATGCTTCTTAAATTAGTCACTTAAATTGATCCTTAAATTGGTAATGTTAACCAAATCTGGACACTACCTTTCTTTTTTCTTTCTTATTATCTTCTGACTCAGATAGTTGGTTTTTCTAACTCTCCAAAGTGAGTGTTACAGGCTTTCCATAGTGAGAAATAAGAAGTCAATGCATACTAGGTTTGTCAAAGCACTGATTATTAAAGAAAACCCTAGCCAGTGTCACTTTTCCATTATATGACATGATGGGCAGTGAAGAGGTAGCATTCTCCCTGGGAGCAGACAGTAAGGGGGTACATGATTTTACATATTTTACAAAAATAATAAAATAAAATCTCAAAATAAAAGTTGTTCTACATTTTTATTATCACCACGATCCAGTAATTTTAAACAATATCAGTAGTAAAACACTCTTCCCTCAGAGAATCATTTGTTAAAGTTCAAAAAATTTTGTGGTTACATCAAGTTAAATATATATATATATCTATTTTATTATGTGTCCATTATTAAATATTGTATACTATATAGAAGTTAATGCAGAAAACTCTCAGTTATACAGTAAGTCCCTGACACAAGTAGACTCAGATACAGTCATTCTTTTCTAAATATTTTGATCTCTAAATATCATCAGGTTTAGTGTGTATCTCCAACCAATGTGGTACCACATATTATTGTTTTTCAAATGTAGACACAGAATAAACAGTGATAGCACAATGAATGTATAGATGAAGAAATTTTGTCTTTCTATGTGACTGCTAGAAGTTTTGAGTTTTATCTTAAACCTTAATAGAGTGAAATAATATATGGACTCTGAAGTGCACAATTTTTGTTTCAAAGGTTCAAATGAGGTCACATTATTTTATTGATTTTTATTAACATACTTAAAGTTGGATTTTATTATTCTATTTTAATTAATTTTTGCTTTAAAACAAAAACAAGTCATACAAATAAAATGTCACACCAGTGGAGCTATTCCCTTGTTACTCAAATTAAACATTTTATATTTTGGTTGGAAGAAAATATACTTATTAACTTATAAAAACTAATTTGAGCAATTATTAAGTCAAACTGTAACAAAGTTTATGATGTTCATTTTGTATAAAACTTTGGACTACATAGTTTTTTGGGTTTTGGTTTTTTTCCCTCTCTGGGAATTTGAAGAAGCATAAAGTCATTTGCTACATTATTGTGAAACCAGTAACTGGTTTATAATGTTTCTAAGTTCTGTAAATGAGTGTCTTACTTCTGTCTTCTGAGCAGAGGCTTTAACAGTTTTTGTTCCATATCATCTTTCAAGATTGCTCATAAAGCAAATAGCCTTGCAAGTTAGAGTGTCTTCCAGAACAGAAGGCATATTACTTTGCTGTTCACATTAATAATTACAATGTCTCTTTCCAAGGCAAAGTTTGGGTGGGTTTTCTCATTGCCTCCTTATTAAAAAATAAGGTTTTTAAATGCAGTTTTCTCCCCTAACAAACCCACTGTTTGTCCAGGCATCACCCAGACCATGTCATGTCACCATATGACATGTGGGAATTAGGGCTTGGAGAACTAGTATAAACAATATAATGCTGACCATTGCTGTTGCTGGGAGTCATAAGCTGTCCTTTATCTCATGCAGGCATCTTGTGTCTTTGTTGATGTACGTGAACTTTTGGCAGGGTAACTTATTAGCTTACACATAAGGCAAAACCTCAGACCTCAGTCCCTTCACAGAGCTTGACATCTATATGAAATATGACAGATTTTAAATTCTTTGCCCTAGTGAGCTTAAAAGTAAAATCTATTTTAGAAGCTACATTTAACATCAGTAATGAACCACTCCACCCTAGCATATATAAGATTATTTTGATAGATTAACTAATTGCAACTATAATTTAATAAGCATTATCTATGGGTCAGGCATGTTAAAATGCACTTTAGAGATGTGATTTTATCTTCACAATAAATCGGTGTGGTTTGTTTAGTTACCCCAGATATGAAGATATGGAAACTGAGATTAAAAATTAAGTAACATGTTCAACATCATACAGGTGAAGATTGATAAAGTCAGATTAGTACCCATGTCTAACACTAAAACCCAAGTTCTCTCCACTAGTCTCCATTGTAACTTTAGGGTCCCAGCTGAAATTAGACACATATTGCCTAAAGTATCAGACTAGCCGACATTTGCCCTTTCCTATATTAGTAGGAGTGTTAAATTTGCTATAACCCAATAAGATGAGGAATTAAAAGCCAGCTTAATAAATACAAAGAGCTGAAAAGAAATAATCTGTAATAGAGGAGAAAAGAAACAAATACCTCTCTTATTTTCTGCTACTCATAAATTTCCTTCTCTTTTGTTTCTGAAATGTCATTAGCCTGACATCAGAATTACAGCTACAGAAAACAAAGATAGGTGAAGAATTCTGAAACCCATTGGATGACATTAAAACAAATTTAGAATTGTGGCAGTGCTAGAGATCTTTAGAATTGTAGTCAGAGAAGATCATGGGAAGAAATAGATTTCAATTAGGTAATAAATTTTTTTTTTAAGATTTTATTTATTTATTTGACAGAGAGAGACACAGTGAGAGGGAACACAAGCAGGGGGAGTGGGAGAGGGAGAAGCAGGCTTCCCGCGGAGCAGGGAGCCCGATGCGGGGCTCAATCCCAGAACCCTGGGACCATGACCTGAGCCAAAGGCAGACACTTAACAACTGAGCCATCCAGGCACCCCTCAATTAGGTAATAAATTAAAGGGAGTAGGAAATTCTACCTATCAAATCAGACAGCTTTAAAAATGTTACCACTTGTCTAATCAGTGTCCTGGGAGGAATCCAGGGCATATATACAGTTCTCATAAAGTTATTTCAAATTTATGAATGATAAACAAATATACAAATAATTACAGCAAACCTAGCATAGCAAAGTACAATGGTTTTTAATTTTCTGCCAAGTAACCTCAGCATGCCCATTAGTGAGTAAGTTAAAAGATAATTAAGTTAAGATATAATGAAGGAAGCCAAGTCTAAATCACTCATATTTCATTATTAAGTTTATAATATCAGTGTCTTTTTTTTAAATTAATGCTTATGATATTTAGGGGAACATGGTATATTTGATACTTTTAGGTAAAATGTCTAAGATGATTTTCTGTTAATAGTATTAGAGTATTAGGGAATTTAATTTACCAATTTACAAGTCTGCTTTTATGAAAATTCTTTAAACAGTTTTGGGAGAGATTTCCCTGTTAGAGTTGTGAGTTTTCTCTGTCATGCTTGTGTGATGCCTAAAAAAGAAAACTGAATATATGTAATTTATAAATGCAGGTAAAAAAATGTCTAAGGAAACCTTGTTAGGTAAAATTATAAGTAGATACACCAAGTTACTATATACCCTTCATTTCTATGTGTTTGAAGCAGACAGTGTCATGTGCCTATAAAACATCAGAAATGGATGTTCCAAGGTGATGCCTAGACACACTTTAACTAAATGGTTGATAGTACAACCAATGCATTCATCTCTCAGGCTGAAATAGCTGGTGGTGATAGGGCCTCTATGCCATCACATAGATTGAAATGATCATGGTAGATCTTGTAGAGTTTGAAATGAATAGACCAACATATCACAAATCAGATTACCTCCATAGTGGCTTAGAAACTCTCAATCCCACTTTTACATGGTATATGCCAGGTTAAATCAAGTATATAAATTGTAGTTGTTCTCTTCTAAAACTTACTTTCTGCGGCAGTCAGAAACTTCCTCGCTGTTCAATTTAGAATTAAATATCTAGTTCACATTAAACAAGTAAAATGAGCTCAAATATTGAAGAGAGAACCATTAGGATTGCAAGTACAATTTCAGAAGAAAGTCAAGCATCAGAAGAGAGAGTGTTCAAATGGAATACTGGAGCGAGGGAGAGTTCTTTCTGAAGCAGAGTCGAGTCAGCAAGGCTGCCCATAACTGTACTTTATCACAAAACACAGACTTGCATGGCTGAAAAAGATAGTGCCTCAAACCAGATAGAAACTGCGGGGTGAGCTTGGCAGCATGCACCCATTCACTTCCATAGGGAATGAATAAATAGTTAGTGGACTAAAAATAGACAATGCCATGTTTTCTATTAATTGAAAATAAAATGATGCTTCTCTTCCCACTTCCTTTTGATGAATATTAATCACTTCATGCTATTTTAAAATTGGAAGCTGCACTAGAATATCTATGGTACAGTAGAAAGAAGGTCATAATTTTCTACACTTGCATTATTTAAAACATGATTTGCAAAATATTTTCATGTTTGTATACACTTGTGTCATTCTAAATCAATTAGTCTAAGTACATACACACATACCCATGAAATAAATATTTTGTATGTTTTAATGGTAAAGATTACAATCTACTTTAAAGTCTACAACTTAAAATACAATGTTATTCAGATAGTTATTTAGGTGCATAAAGCCACTGAGAAAATTCTAAATCATAATGTCTTCTCCCAAATGAGAAAGAAGAGAAATATCATATTTCAAATACTGCCAATTGCTTGCTTTTCATTGTTAATTTGTTCACATCTTCTAGCGAAAGAAATGGCAAAAAATGCAATTAGTATTGGTGACAAAATTAAACAGATACAACTTGTTTCAGTTTTATATTAAAGTTATTAAGTGAGAAGGATGTATTGCATTAGAACATTCTAATGAAAGTGGTTTTAAAAATAATCATTTTAGTCTCTTTCACATGTTTGTGATTATTTCAATAGTATTTTTATATCTGTAAAGCATAGAGTGAAAGAGTAGCAACTGAAATAAATGTGAACAGATCATATCATGATGCTAGAAATTTTAAGTACATCATTAAAAGACGATGCAAAATGAAATGATTATCTTTCCACAGTGCAAGTCTTCCCAGTGAATTTTCAAACACTCTAATTTATAAGAACTGTGAAATAAAATCCCAGGGCAAAGTATATGAGATTTTGTCTTATCATTATTGAAAAATGAATTGTAACATTTAGCTCTGTGTTTTTCAGTATTAAATTCTCTTCTCAGGGGCACATGATTATAGGCTAAACATGAAAATAGGAGCCTGAATTACATAACGTTTTGACTGTCCTTGCAGAAAAATAATAAATATCTAGACTCTAATTTATATTAAAGATATAAAAGAGCAATCGTAATTAAGACATAGGTTTTCTCTTCCCAAAGGCCTGAGCCATCTCCTTAAACTAAATTCTCTAGAATTACGCAGTCTCCTGTCTGTCCAGAAACCACTCATATTACAATGGTATACTTAGAGTCTGCCCAAATAGAATCACTTGGTTTTACTGTGGCTCTGCTGAAGAGCACCGCTTCAACATTCAGTGGTCTGAGTGTCAGAGGTACCTGATTGCCATTCCTTTGATTCCTCTGATCATATGTACTTATATCCATAGCTGACAATTTTCCTTAGCTGGAGCTGCATGGGAACAAGTGGCCACAACTTAGGAGGAAGGATACAGAGAAAGCAAAGAATCAAATACATCTTTATAACTGATAATCAATTTCATTAATATCTAACTTGCCTTTCAGGGCAAAGAAATATTTTCTCCTGCTCCAATGAATACATTTATCTAGGGTAAATTTTGAGGTGTCACATCACTGTGGTAGTTTCCAATTATTGACGTGTTTTTGACAGGCTGATGATGATAATGGACATGAACTGACTGAGAAGCTAACTGTAGAAGACCAAAGTCAATAATACAAATATTGACTAATATTAATTAGAGCATGGACTAGTTACATTATCTCACTGAGTTTCTTTCTTTAACATTTGTTTTTATTTGAGAGAGAGAGAGTGAGAGCATGAGCTGGAGGGGCAGAGGGAGAGGGCAAGAGAATCCTAAGCAGACGCCACACTGAGCATGGAGCCCAATTTGGGAGTTGATCTCACGACCTAGCTGAAATCAAGAATCCTAGGCTTAACCAACTGCACCACCCAGGCTCCCCTCATTGAGTCTTCAAATATCATTACTATTACTCCCATTTTACAGTTAAAGGAATTGAGGATTACAGCTGTTAAGTATATTTCCCAGTGTAATACAGGTGGGTAAGTGGTAGAGCTACAGTTCAAACTCAGACATCCTGAGCTAGTCTGAAATTTTCCCCCTTATGCTATACTCTAGTTGGAATGGATCACTATTTACTGAAGTCTTGAAAAAAAAAAAAGAAGAAGAAAGGAAAACAGATGATTTAACAAAGGATAGGTTATTCTGGTGACAGATTCATCAGTAGAGCTGACAGTTTGTGAAGAATAAGGGTTCCTACTAGAGAAGCAGCAAATCATAAAGCAATTAAGATGGTTAACTACTAAGTTTGATGAAGGTTGCGAATTTGAGATCTTTGAAGGTGGGATAAAGAGTTATAAAACAAACCAATAAACTGGAGAGCACATGAGGAGCACAAGTATGAATAAAAACAGGCACAAGTGAAATATTCTCATGAGTGACACCAATAAACCCCAAAAGAAATCTCCTTAAACACAGAAGACCATCCTCCTGAGCTTTAAGAAGAATCATCCTTCTGAATTAAAAAAAGCACCATCATAGCAATTATTAGTTTAAAATAAAATTTTATATTCATAAAGTTATCTATTCTTTTTAGTTATGTTCAATTCATAATATTAAATAATACATCCACAAATTTATTTACAGAGTGACAAAATTATCCATCTGTATTTATATGAAAAAAAGTTGATGGAGAAGCAATTTTATTATTTTTTTAAATTTATTTGTGAGAGAGAGAATGAGAGACAGAGAGCATGAGAGGGAGGAGGGTCAGAGGGAGAAGCAGACTCCCCACCGAGCAGGGAGCCTAATGTGAGACTCAATCCTGGGACTCCAGGACCATGACCTGAGCTGAAGGCAGTTACTTAACCAACTGAGCCACCCAGGCGCCCTGCAATTTTATTATCTTATAAATACTGCAATTAACCTTCAAATCACAGTGTTTTTTTAAAAAATAACACAAATAAGCAAAAATTGCCAATAGTTCAATTTAATTAACCCTAATTAAATTGCAGCATGTCACTAAATGTAATTACACTGCATTTTTCATGGGGTTACATTTCATAAAGCATTAAATGCTATTATTGGTTGTGGATGTTTTATCTTCAATAAGTAAGCTGATACTTATTTATGGGACTTTTTATGCATTAAATTAAACAACTACTAAATCTTTTCTAACAATTTATTTGGATGGGTTTGAAAAAGAATTTTTTATAGTGATATAATATCTCCAGTGGCAGAAACATCATATAAAGAAATCTCTATGTTATCAGGTACAATCAAGTTTGTCTCTACAATAATTGCATTATTTAAACACTTGAGAATCCTGTAGCTTTCCCAAATCTAATTTAACCTTTCAGATATTAGACTTTTTATAGCTTCTCACCACTACTCCTCCCTAAGGAGTAGGTATGTATGTATCATAGGTCAGCAGAGATTGAACAGTTCTTAAAAAATTTAAAACTCTCTGAATTAATCTTGTATTTTTAGACCAAGCAATATTTCATTTTTACAATTTTATTGTACTGTTATCCATTCCCTATAAAGCTGACAATAAGCTTAGCTGTCACTTGGTTACTGTCCATGTGACAGTAAGGGTTGCCTCATATCTGGGAAAATCAAGAATATTTAAATTTTAATATTAGAGATGGGAGGAGATTGTTCTGTCTAAAAGCAAGGCACCAAATGAACAATCATGGTGCTTAATTTGATAATTCATTTGAGTTAAGCCATTGAAAATCATAGTTAAAATGCAAACGTCTTTTGGGAAGAGGACACTTCAGACTTAACAATAGTGATAACAACAACACCCTTTTTGACTAACTCTACACTAGCAGCTTGAATAGGAAAATATCTATGTACATTTAACAGACTAGAAAACAAAGGTTAATGTTTATAGAACACTTAAGAAATAAAACTTCATTCAACATGGCTGTGTCTGCACCAGTAGCCTATATGTATATTATAATGCCTGTCACAATATAATGGCATCAGTTAGCTCTATGTATTAGTATTAGTTGCAAATGGATAAATTAAAATAGATTTAATTCAATCCAATCCATATCATATTTACAAAGCTTACCATAGACATTTTCAAATATAATAAAAAGAATATGACAAAAGTTTAGTGAAAGCATAGAGCAAGGAGTGATAACTTGGTTTGAGGTAAAGTCAAGAATCTTTCTAAAAGTGACTTTTAGAGCTTAAACCAAATCTGAGGTAAGGAGGGGAAATAATGTGCAGGTAGAAAATACTTAAGGTCAAAAGAGAATCTTATTTGAAGATTGCTATAGGAACTAATAAGTAAATTTTAAAGTTTGCAAGGTTACAAGGTTAATATACAAAAATTTATTTTATTTTGAAATAATAGCAAAGAGCTATTAGAAAAGAAAATAAGAAAACAATGAACCAACTCAGATTAAGAAATGAAATGCTTAGAAATAAATTTAATAAAATGTTCAGGACTAGAAGTAGTCCAAGATGGCAGCACAGAGAGACCTGAATTCACCTCTTCCCACAGATATACTAAACCTACAACTACATGCGGAAAAATTCCCATTGAAAAAGAACTAAAATGTAGCTGAACAGCTCCCTCTACAATAAGGGATAAAATGGCCAAATCCAGATAGGTAGGACAGGCAGAGATATGGTCTCATCAAAATATTTCCCACCCCCAGTCACAGTAACCCTCAATAGGGAGGAACGTCATGGGTCTGTAGCCTCTCCCTGAAGTGTGAGAGGTTTGTGTTTCACATTAGCCACTCCAAGCCTTGGGACTTGCAGCAAAGAGACAAGGCCCCAAAAGAGTCTGGCTTTGGGAACCAATAGGGCTTATGTACAAAAGACCTGGGAGACTGTGTGAATCTGAGATATTCCTTTTATGGGGCTCATGTGCAGACTCACTCAACTAGCAATTTGAGAAGTGATGGGATTATATGTGAAGGAGATTCATTTGCTAAATCTTAAAGCATCTGATGAGGGGGCAAGGACCAGTGGGCTTTTGGGGGGGACGAAGGCATTGGCAAGGGCCATTTTTGCATTTAACATAATATTAGAAGTTCTAGTCATAGCAAATAGGAAAGATAAATAAATAAAAGATATCAGAGTTGTAAAGGAAAAAGTAAAATTGTCTCTACTTGCAGATGACATACTATATATAGAAAATCCTAAAGACTCTACTAAAAATTGCTAGAATTAATGAGTTCAGCAAAATTGCAGGATACAAAATTGATATGCAGAAATCTGTAGCTTTTTTATACAGTAATAATGAACTAGTAGAAGGAGAATTTAAGAAAACAATCCCATTTATAATTGCATCAAAAAGAATAAAATACTTGGAATAAATTTAACCAAGGAGGTGAAAGCCCTATACAATAAAAAGTGTAAGATGTTGGTGAGGAAAATGAAGAAGATACAAATAAATGGAAAGATATCCTGTGTTCATGGATTAGAACAACTGATATTATTAAAATGTCTATACTACCCAAAGCAATCTACAGATTCAATGCAATCCTTAGATCTGTACTTCTGAAACAAATAACGCAACATATTTTAAGAAAAAAGAAAAAGAAGAAGACAGCAGGAGAGGAAGAATGAAGGGGAGTAAGTCAGAGGGGGAGACGAACCAGGAGAGACGATGGACTCTGAAAAACAACCTGAGGGTTCTAGAGGGGAGGAGGGTAGGGGGATGGGTTAGCCTGGTGATGGGTATTAAAGAGGGCACATTCTGCATGGAGCACTGGGTGTTATGAACAAACAATGAATCATGGAACACTACACCAAAACAAATGATGTAATATATGGTGATTAACATAACAATACAAAAATAAAAAAATAATTCTAATGGCATCTTTCACAGAACTTGAACAAATACTTTTAAAATTTGGATGGAACCAAGAAAGACCTTGAATAGCCAAAGCAACCTTTTTTTTTAAATTAACATAGAATGTATTATTTGTTTCAGGGTACAGGCCTGTGATTCATCAGTCTTACACAATTCACAGTGCTCACCATAGCACATACCCTCCCCAATGTCCATCACCCAGACACCCCAAAGCAATCTTGAGACAGAAGAACAAACCTGGAGGTATCACACTCTCTGATTTCAAACTATCTACAAAGCTATAGTAATTAAAACAGTATAATACTGGCATAAAAACAGACACATATATCAGTGAAATATAATAGAAATCCCGGAAATAGAGAACCACACATATACAGCCAATGGATTTACAACAAAGGAGCCAAAATTATACAATGGGGAAAGGATAATCTCTTCAATAAATGGTGGTGGGAAATCCGAACAGCCACATGCAAAAGAATGAAACTAGACCACTATCTTATACCATTCACAAAAATTAATGCAAAATGGATTAGAGACTTGAATTTAAGACTTGAATACATAAAACTCCTAGTAGAAAACATAGGTAGTAAACTCCTTGATAGAGGTATTTGTGTTGAATTTTTTGACCTTACTAAAAAGCAAAGGCAACAAAAGCAAAAATAAATAAGTGGGACTACATTAAACTAAAAAGTTTCTGCACAACAAAGGAAATCATCAATGAAATGAAAAGGCAACCTACTGAATGGGAGAAAATATTTGAAAACCATGTTTCTGATAAGGGGTTAATATCTAAAATATATAAAGAACTCAAACAACAGCAAAAATAAAAAAAACCTGATTAGAAAATGGGCAGAGATCCTAAAAAAAACTTTTTTCCAAAGACATACAGACGACCAACAGACACATGAAAAGATGCTCAAAGTCACTGATTATCAGGGAAATACAAATAAAACCACAATGAGGTATCACTTCATACTTGTTAGAGGGTTATTATCACAAAGACAAGAAATAATAAGTGTTGGAAAGGGTATGGAGAAAAGGGAACCCTTGTACACTGTTGGTAAAATGTAAATTGGTATAGCCAGTATGGAAAACAGTATGGAGGTTCCTCAAAAGATTAAAAATAGAACTACTATATGATCTAGTTATCCCACTTCTGGTTCTTTATCCAAAGAAAATAAAACACTAATTCCAAGATATATGCACCCCTACGTTCATTGCAGCATTATTTACAATAGTCAAAATATGAAAATAACCTAGGTAGTCATTGATATTTCAGTGGATGAAAAATATATGGGGTGCGCACGCACACACACACACACACACATACACACGCGCACACACGCAATGGAATACTACTTAGCCACAAGAAAGGAAATCTTGCAATTTGCAACCACATGGGTAGACCTCAGTTAAAGGTATTATGCCAAGTAAAATGTCATACAAAGAGAAATATCTTATCATTTCACAATTATGCTGAATTAAAAAAACACAAATGAACAAATAAAACAAAACACATAGATGCACAAAATATACTGGTGATTATCAGAGGGGAAGGGGGTGAGGATTGGAGAAATGGGTGAAGGGGTAAATTGTATGGTGACAGACAGTAATAGATTTATTATGGTGACCACTTTGTTTCTTTTTTTTAATTTTTTTATTGTTATATTAATCACCATATATTACATCATTAGTTTTTGATGTAGTGTTCCATGATTCATTGTTTGTGCATAACACCCAGTGCTCCATGCAGAATGTGCCCTCTTTAATACCCATCACCAGGCTAACCCATCCCCCTACCCTCCTCCCCTCTAGAACCCTCAGTTTGTTTTTCAGAGTCCATCGTCTCTCATGGTTCGTCTCCCTCTCTGACTTGATCCCCTTCATTCTTCCCCTCCTGCTATCTTCTTCTTTTTCTTTTTTCTTAACATATGTTGCATTATTTGTTTCAGAAGTACAGATCTGTGATTCAACAGTCTTGCACAATTCACAGCGCTCACCATAGCACATACCCTACCCAATGTCTTTCACCCAGCCACCCCATCCCTCCCACCCCCCACCACTTCAGCCACACTCAGTTTGTTTCCTGAGATTAAGAATTCCTCATATCAGTGAGGTCATAGGATACATGTCTTTCTCTGATTGACTTATTTCACTCAGCCTAACACCCTCCAGTTCCATCCACGTCGTTGCAAATGGCAAGATCTCATTCCTTTTGATGGCTGTATAATATTCCGTTGTGTATATATACCACTTCTTCTTTATCCATTCATCTGTCGATGGACATCTTGGCTCTTTCCACAGTTTGGCTATTGTGGACATTGCGGCTATAAACATTGGGGTGCACGTACCCTTTCAGATCCCTACATTTGTATCTTTGTGGTAAATACTCAGTAGTGCCATTGCTGGATCGTATGGTAGCTCTATTTTCAGCTGTTTGAGGAACCTCCATACTGTTTTACAGAGGGGTTGCACCAGCTTGCATTCCCACCAACAGTGTAGGAGGGTTCCCCTTTCTCCACATCCCCGCCAACATCTGTCATTTCCTGACTTGTAAATTTTAGCCATTCTGACTGGTGTGAGGTGGTATCTCATTGAGGTTTGGATTTGGATTTCCCTGATGCCAAGCGATGTTGAGCACTTTTTCATCTGTCTGTTGGCCATTTGGATGTCTTCTTTGGAAAAATGTCTGTTGATGTCTTCTGCCCATTTCTTGATTGTATTATTTGTTCTTTGGGTGCTGAGTTTGATAAGTTCTTTATAGATTTTGGATACTAGCCCTTTATCTGATATGTCATTTGCAAATATTTTCTCCCATTCTGTCGGTTGTCTTTTGGTTTTGTGGACTGTTTATTTTGCTGTGCAAAAGCTTTTTATCTTGATGAAATCCCAATAGTTCATTTTTGCCCTGGCTTTCCTTGCCTTTGGCGATGTTTCTAGGAAGAAGTTGCTGCGGCTGAGGTCGAAGAGGTTGCTACCTGTGCTCTCCTTTAGGATTTTGATGGACTCCTGTCTCACATTTAGGTCTTTCAACCATTTGGAGTCTATTTTTGTGTGTGGTGTAAGGAAATGGTCCAGTTTCATTCTTCTGCATGTGGCTGTCCAATTTTCCCAACACCATTTGTGGAAGAGACTGTCTTTTTGCCGTTGGACATTGTTTCCTGCTTTGTCAAAGATTAGTTGACCATAGAGTTGAGGGTCCATTTCAGGGCTCTCTATTCTGTTCCATTGGTCTATGTGTCTGTTTTTGTGCCAGTACCATACTGTCTTGATGATGACAGCTTTGTAAAAGAGCCGGAAGTCCAGAACTGTGATGCCGCCAGCTTTGCTTTTCTTTTTCAATATTCCTCTGGCTTTTTGGGGTCTCTTCTGGTTCCATACAAATTGTAGGATTATTTGTTCCATTTCTTTGAAAAAAGTGGATGGTATTTTGATGGGGATTGCATTGAATGTGTAGATTGCTCTAGGTAGCATTGACATCTTCACAATGTTGGTTCTCCCAATCCATGAGCATGGAACGTTTTTCCATTTCTTTGTGTCTTCTTCAATTTCTTTCATGAGTATTTTATAGTTTTCTGAGTAAAGATCCTTTGTGTCTTTGGTTACATTTATTCCTAGGTATCTTATGGTTTTGGGTGCAATTGTGAATGGGATCGACTCCTTGATTTGTCTCTCTTCTGTCTTGTTGCTGGTGTATAGGAATGCCACTGATTTCTGTGCATTGATTTTATATCCTGCTACTTTACTGAATTCCTGTATGAGTTCTAGCAGTTTTGGGGTGGAGTCTTTTGGGTTTTCCACATACAGTATCATATCATCTGCAAAGAGTGAGAGTTTGACTTCCTCTTTGCCGATTTGGATGCCTTTGATTTCTTTTTGTTGTCTGATTGCTGTGGCTAGGACTTCTAATACTATGTTGAATAGCAGTGGTGAGAGTGGACATCCCTGCCGCGTTCCTGACCCTAGGGGAAAAGCTCTCAGCTTTTCCCCATTGAGAATGATATTCGCTGTAGGTTTTTCATAGATGGCTTTTATGATATTGAGGTATGGACCCTCTATCCCTATACTCTGAAGAGTTTTGATCAAGAAAGGATGCTGTACTTTGTCAAATGCTTTTTCTGCATCTATTGAGAGGATCATATGATTCTTGTTCTTTCTTTTGTTAATGTATTGTATCACGTTGATTGATTTGCGGATGTTGAACCAGCCTTGCAGCCCAGGGATAAATCCCACTTGGTCCTGGTGAATAATCCTTTTAATGTACTGTGGGATCCTATTGGCTAGTATTTTGGTGAGAATTTTTGCATCCATGTTCATCAAGGATATTGGTCTGTAATTCTCCTTTTTGATGGGGTCTTTGTCTGGTTTTGGGATCAAGGTAATGCTGGCCTCATAAAATGAGTTTGGAAGTTTTCCTTCCATTTCTATTTTCTGGAACAGTTTCAGGAGAATAGGTATTAATTCTTCTTTAAATGTCTGATAGAATTCCCCTGGGAAGCCATCTGGCCCTGGGCTTTTGTTTGTTGAGAGATTTTTGATTACTGCTTCAATTTCCTTAGTGGCTATAGGTCTGTTCAGGTTTTCTATTTCTTCCTGGTTCAGTTTTGGTAGTTGATACAGCTCTAGGAATGCACCCATTTCTTCCAGGTTATCTAATTTGCTGGCATAGAGTTGCTCATAATATGTTCTTATAATTGTTTGTATTTCTTTGGTGTTGGTTGTGATCTCTCCTCTTTCATTCATGATTTTGTTGATTTGGGTCCTTTCTCTTTTCTTTTTGATCAGTCTGGCCAGGGGTTTATCAATCTTGTTCATTCTTTCAAAGAACCAGCTCCTAGTTTCATTGATCTGTTCTACTGTTCTTTTGGTTTCTACTTCATTGATTTCTGCTCTGATCATTATTATTTCTCTTCTCCTGCTGGGTTTAGGCTTTATTTGCTCTTCTTTCTCCAGCTCCTTTGGGTGTAGGGTTAGGTTGTGTATTTGAGACTTTCTTGTTTCTTGAGAAAGGCTTGTATTGCTATATACTTTCCTCTCAGGACTGCCTTTGCTGTATCCCAAAGATTTTGAACAGCTGTGTTTTCATTTTCATTGGTTTCCATGAATTTTTTTAATTCTTCTTTAATTTCCTGGTTGACCCATTCATTCTTTAGTAGGATGCTCTTTAGCCTCCATGTATTTGAGTTATCTCCGACTTTCCTCTTGTGATTGAGTTCTAGTTTCAAAGCATTGTGGTCTGAAAATATGCACGGAATAATCCCAATCTTTTGGTACCAGTTGAGACCTGATTTGTCACCTAGGATGTGGTCAATTCTGGAGAATGTTCCATGGGCCCTAGAGAAGAATGTGTATTCTGTTGCTTTGGATGGAATGTTCTGAATATGTCTGTGAAGTCCATTTGGTCCAGTGTGTCATTTAAAGTCTTTATTTCCTTGTTCATCTTTTGCTTAGATGATTTGTCCATTTCAGTCAGGGGGGTGTTAAAGTCCCCCACTATTATTGTATTGTTGTCAATGTGTTTCTTCGCTTTTGTTATTAATTGCCTTATATAATTGGCTGCTCCCATGTTAGGGGCATAGATATTTACAACTGTTAGATCTTCTTGTTGGATAGACCCTTTAAGTAGGATATAGTGTCCTTCCTCATCTCTTATTACAGTCTTTGTTTTAAAATCTAATTTGTCTGATATAAGGATTGCCACCCCAGCTTTCTTTTGGTGTCCATTAACATGGTAAATGGTTTTCCACCCCCTCACTTTCAATCTGGTGGTGTCTTTGGGTCTAAAATGAGTCTCTTGCAGACACCATATTGATGGGTCTTTTTTTTTAATCCAATCTGATAGCCTATGTCTTTTGATTGGGGCATTTAGCCCATTTACATTCAGGGTAACTATTGAAAGGTATGAATTTAGTGCCATTGTATTGCCTGTAAGGTCACTGTGACTGTATATTATCTGTGTTCCTTTCTGATCTATGCTGCTTTTAGGCTCTTTGCTTAGAGGACCCCTTTCAATATTTCTTGGAGGGCTGGTTTCGTGTTTGCAAATTCCTTTTGTTTTTATTTGTCCTGTAAGCTTTTTATCTCTCCTTCTATTTTCAATGACAGCCTAGCTGGATATAGTATTCTTGGCTGCATATTTTTCTCGTTTAGTGCTCTGAAGATATCTTGCCAGTCCTTTCTGGCCTGCCAGGTCTCTGTGGATAGGTCTGTTGCCAATCTAATATTTCTACCATTGTAGGTTACATATCTCTTCTCCCAAGCTGCTTTCAGGATTTTCTCTTTGTCTCTGAGACTCATAAGTTTTACTATTAGATGTCGGGGTGTTGACCTATTATTATTGATTTTGAGAGGGCTTCTCTGTGCCTCCTGGATTTTGATGCCTGTTTCCTTCCTCCCATTAGGGAAGTTCTCTGCTATTATTTGCTCCAATATACCTTCTCCCCTCTCTCTCTTTCTTCTTCTTCTGGGATCCCAATTATTCTAATGTTGTTTAGTCTTATCATGTCACTTATCTCTCGAATTCTGACCTCGTGATCCTGTAGTTGTTTATCTCTCTTTTTCTCAGCCTCTTTATTTTCCATCACTTGGTCTTCTATATCACTGATTCCCTCTTCTGCCTCATTTATCCTAGCAGTTAGTGCCCCCATTTTGATTGCCCCTCATCAATAGCCTTTTTGATTTCGACTTGGTCAGATTTTAGTTCTTTTATTTCTCCAGAAAGGGTTTCTCTAATATCTTCCACGCTTTTTTCAAGCCCAGCTAGTATCTTTAAAGTCACGATTCTGAACTCTAGGTCTGACACCGTACTAATGTCCGTATTGAGTAGGTCCCTGGCTGACGGTACTACCTCTTGTTCTTTTGCTGAGGTGATTTTTTCCATCTTGTCATTTTGTCCAGAGGAGAATAGATGAATGAGAGAACAAAATGCTAACAGGTTAACAACGTCCCCAGCAAATATATTGTATACAAATCAGAAAAGACCTGAAACCAGGAGAAAAGAAAGGGAAAGAAAGAAAAAAGAAAGATAAAAAAAAGATAAAAAAGATAAAAACAAAAAAAAAACAATACAAAAAAAGCAGAATATGATCAAATATGATCAGGCTAGTGCATAGATCAGTGCCACACACTAGATTTTGGGCGTATTTTGGTCTGTTACAAAAAAATTCCTCCTAAATTTTTGAAGGAAGAAAGACATATATGTACAAAATAAGGGTTGATACAATGAAGGGATGGAAGATGACTGTAAAGAAGAAAATTATAAAAGATTTTATAAGAGGAACTGATAAGTTGTTTGAATAAAGAAAGAAGAAGATTTAAAAAAAAAAAGAAAAAAGGGAGAGAATGTGATCAGGCAGGAGACTAGAACAGAGCCATACACTAGTGATTTAGGGTATATTTTGATCTGTTAGAAGAAACTGCATCTCAAAATTTTAAAGAGAGAACAACTTATATATATATATGTCAAAAATAAGGGTAACTACTATGAAGGGATAAAATACGACTCTAAAAATGAAAAATAAAAAATGTTTTTTTAAAAAAAGGGATTGATAAGATGTTGGTTGAAAAGGAGAAAAAGAAAAATTAAAAAAAAACAGTTAAAAAAATTAACTTTGATGAACTAATGAATCATGGTAAAAAAAAGCCATGAATTCTATGTGCAGTATTCCCCTAGCGCTGGAGTTCTCCCATTCTCCTTGATCGGTAAACTTGGTCTTGGCTTGCTGGCTGTTCGTGTTTATCTTCTGGGGGAGGGGCCTGTTGCTGGGGTTTCCAAATGTCTTTGCCGGAGGTTGAATTGCCCCACCCCTGTTGTTCTGGGCTAAGCAGCTGCTCGGGTTTGCTCTCAGGAGCTTTTGTTCCCTGCAAGCTCTCGGTACAGCTTTGGAGGACCAGGGCGAAAATGGTGGCCTCCCAATCTCCACCTGGAGGAGCTGAGAATTCGGGGCCCCGCTTCTCAGTGTGCCCCCAGAGAAAAGCAGTCACTCCCGTCTCCCTGGTCTCCGGCCACACTCCGTGCTCACCCGGCCTGTGACCGAGCGTTTCTCTCTATGGCACCCGACCCCATGTGGAGTCTCCAAACCCAGCAGATCCCTGTGGTGCGTTCCCACGCTGCTCCTCCCGGGGGAGGAAGGGGAGTCTCCCCAGCTCTGCCGCTTGTCGGGTCCCTGCTGGAGGAGCAGTGGCCCGACTGGGCCGCGGATCACAGTTTATGGCAACCCCGAGCTGAGAGCCTGCGCCTTGGCTCCGTCTCTACAGCCAGCTACCCCGCTCCAATACCTGGGAGTTCTGCCGCACTCAGGCACCCCCGGTCTTTCTGTGACCCCGAGGGTCCTGCGACCACACTGTCCCGGGAGGATTCCACCCCCTGCTTAGCCACTGCAGGGACATCCCTCAGCGTAGCCAACTTCTAAAAGGTCCGATTTTGTGCTCCATGGCTCTATCACTTGCCAGAAGCGGCCGACGGAGGCCCCCTCCCCCGCCGTCTATCCTCCCGAATATCGCCTCGGATTCACTTCTCCACACGTCCTACCTTCCAGTAAGTGGTCGCTTCTCTGTTCAGAGAGTTGTTGCTACTCTCCTCTTCGATCTCCTGTTGAGTTTGTAGGTGTTCAGAATGGTTTGATCCCTATTCAGCTGAATTCCTGAGACCAGACGAAATCTAGGTCTCCTACTCCTCCGCCATCTTCCTCCAACCCCCTTATGGTTACCACTTTGTAATGTATACAAGAACCAAGAATCAAATTATTACATTGTGTACCTGAAACTAATATAATGTTAGATACCAATTTTACCCCAATAAAAAATTAATACATTTTTAATAAAAAACATTTAAATTAAAAAACTAAAAACAATGTAAATCAATTGCATCTAGTACAAAGATTATATAACTTCTTCAAAGACTGAAGGATTTTAATCTTGGTTAAAACGTTTTAATTATTATTATTGTTTTGTTTTGTTTTTTGTTTTTTTTTTTTGCAGGCTGGCTTTTTTGTAGTTTGACAATATTTGCCTAAGTTTTGTCCTGTTCTCTCCCAGAAGTTTAATAATTTTAGTTCTTGCATTTCATAGTATGATCCATTTTGGATTTTTGTTTTAATGCTATAACAAATGTTATATACATTAAATTTAAAAAATTATGGTAGGGGCACTTGGGTGGCTCAGTTGGTTAAGCAGCTGGTTCTTGATTTCAGCTTAGGTCATGATCTCAGGGTCATGAGATCAATCCTCACACTAGTTCCGCACTGGGTCTGGAGCCTGGTTGAGATTCTCTCTCTCCCTCACCTTCTGCCCCTTTCTCTCTCCTCTCTCTCTCTCTCTTCCTCTCCTTTTATAAAAATGAATGAGTGAATAAACAAACAAACAAACAAATAAGGTATTTGTTTGGTGTGAATCTCAGCTCTTCTCCATACATAATCTTAGGCAGATTACTTAATCTCTCAATTCCCAGTTTTACTGCCTATGAAATGGGGATAATAATAGCATCTATCTGATAGGGCTAGATTAAGGATTAAATGAGAGCAATTCCTGGAACTTAATATAAACTCAAAAAATAGTAGTCATCATTAAAAAAATAAATATAGGGGCACGTGGGTGGCTCAGTCATCAAATATCTGCCTTCGGCTCAGGTCATGATCCCAGGGTCCTGGGATCGAGCCCTGCATCGGACTCCCTGCTCTGCGGGAAACCTGCTTCTCCCTCTCCCACTCCCCCTGCTTGTGTTCCCTCTCCCGCTGTGTCTCTCTCTGTCAAATAAATAAAATCTTTAAAAATAATAAAAAAATAAAAAATAAAAATAAAAAATATGGTATTTACACGAATATGCCATGCTTATTGTATATATGCTTTTTCCCTCCTCTCTCTCCAAAGTTTACTATAGCACCCATCATTCTAATTTTATTGCCTTACTCTATGAAAATTTGACTGTTTTTACTGACAGTTAATATGAGCCTCTCTACATGGCAGTTCATTGGCTTGGAAGAGTCGTGAGTATGTTTAGGAAACAAGGATATTTCTCTCATTTACCCCCAAATTTTCTGACACTGAAAAAATTTATAATGTAGAACACTTCCTCATAAAATGAAATAGTTTATACATTCATTAAAAAGAAAATAGCATGAAACTCAAGGAAGTCAGGGGAGAGGATTCTGAATCTCAACTTATTTGGTCAAAAGAATTAAAAACAAAATAAAATTATTTGAATCTTCACTTAGTAGATATCTTTCTTTTGGTGGAGAGGCTATTTACTTTTTTTTTTTTTTTTAAAGAATATAACCATATTGGACACCTGGGTGGCTCAGTCGTTAAGCGTCTGCCTTTGGCTCAGGTCGTGATTCCAGGGTTCTGGGATCGAGTCCCACATCTGGCTCCCTGCTCAGCAGGAAGCCTGCTTCTCCCTCTACCACTCCCCTGCTTGTGTTCTTGCTCTCGTGCTCTCTCTTTCTCCCTCTCTCTCTGTCAAATAAATAAATAAAATCTTAAAAAAAGAACATAATTTTATTTAAACAAATGTTATATTTTGTTCTAAGACCAATGCCTATATACATGTTCTCTTTTATTCTTTATTTTTTAAAAGATTTTATTTATTTGACAGAGAGAGAGAACATGAGCAGCGTGAGGAACAGAGGGAGAAGCAGACTCCCCACTGAGCAGGGAGCCCCATGTGAGGCTCGGTCCCAGGACTCCGGGATCATGACCTGAGCTGAAGGCAGATACTTAACCGACTTAGCCACCCAGGTGCCCTTACATGTTCTCTTTTAAAAAATATCACATTTTCCTCTCTTTTTTGCAAGAAAAAAGGAAAAGGAGGCAAGGGGGGGATGGAAGGAATGAAGGAAAAAGCTAGCTGAATTTTAGTAAATATTAATCTTATTTTAACATTACAAAAGGAAATGCTAGTTTGAATATGAATGAGCCCTTCTTAAGTCTTTCATATTTTTCTAGTGTCCAGATTTTTTGGGCAAAGATTCTATATTGAAAAAGAGAAATCAATTAAAAATAAATTAAATTTACATTTATCAGAAAGCATTAGACTTCATTCATTTTGGTTTACCATCAAGTCTTCTCTGTATTTAGTTCCTATTACAATACCTAAACATTAGGCACTTAGAAAATAAATAACTCAACTTAACTCTAAATAATTTAATCTAACTTAGAGTCCTAAGTTATATCCCCTACATCTTTCCCTCAAAAGTTCTAAAATATGGAAAATGATTACTTTAGGATGATCATGTACATATGCATATGTGTGCTTCAGTGTCTATGAATCATATTGGAATATATTTTTCTATGAATGGACAACTTCAAGATATACCATATCAGTCTTCTGACATTTTTTCTCATCTAAATTTTTTCTTAAGACAAAAGCTAATACTCATAAGAGAAATACAGAAAGTTAATATTTAAAATGCCCGTGCACAATTATACATTTTTTAGTCATTGAAAAGTGCAATCAAGGAAAAGATTTGTCTTTGTATGTATTACCTTGACGTTTTTGTGACTATTTTTTGCATGGTTTTTGTGTGTATATATGTTATAGTCCAACTCTTTTTAAAACCACGCTTTTTAAGGATACTCTTTCAAATAATACAGTACCAACAGTTTCTAATTTTAGTTCTTCTATCAAAAATAAGGGAAGTAGCATTCAAATCACTCAGGAGTATAAATTCCTGACTCTATATAATTACTCTTAAATTATATCTGTCAAACACATGTTAAAGGTGAGTTATTATTTACATATTTTTTAAAAATGTAACTATGAAATATAAAAGTTACTTAGAATTTTACATAATTATAGTCTATTTTCTCAAATACATTCTATTTTCTCAAATATAGTTTTAATTGGAATTCTCAGGCCCAAAATATCATGTCTTTCTGCCACTTCTTGAACAGAAGATGTATGCGCCAGCATGTTGATGTGCTAGGCATGTACAACTAAATGGAGGTGCCTGGGCAAGCCCATCGCCTAGTACACAGAATAAAAGCTTCCTAGACTAACTCCATGGGGAGAGAATGCTTTGAGAGCTATTTCCCTGTCTCCTTATTTGTAACAAGTAATGAAAAGTTCTTTGTTTCCAAAACTTCCATGGGTGGTGTTCAATTTCATGCATCCCAAGCAGTGAACCCCTTGAATTTGGTTACAATTTCTGTGAGAATCTTTGTTGGGTAATATATATATATATTGTATATATAAAGTAACAGGTACAAATATTTATATATAAGTATCTGTGCGATTGTTGATAATAACAAAGGAATTGGAAACAATTTAACTGTTCATTTAAACAGGGGAGCCTGGGTGGTTCAGTTGGTTGGGCGTCTGTCTGAGTCTTGATTTCAGCTCCAGTCATAATCTCAGGGTTGTGAGATCCAGCCCCGCGTTGGGGGCTCTGTATTGGGTGTGAAGCCTGCTTGGGGTTCTCTCTCTCTTTCTGCCTCTGCCTCTCCCCCCACATCTCCCTCAAAAAAAATTCATTAAAACAAATTGTTAAATGATGGCATATTATGCATTCATCATCATTGTTAAAGATGTGTTTACAAATATGAGTATGTGTATGCAGAGAGAGAGAAAGATTAGAAAACAGTATTTTGATACCCATATAAATGTTGGTTATATATTGGTTATCAGTAAGTGGTTAAATTATGTACATAAAATGTAAGAAAACTGGGCCATCTCTGGAGATTATCTCTAGAGATAAGAGCTGATATTAAGAAAACATCATGGGAAACACACACACACACACACACACACACACACACACACACACACACACACAGCTCCTCCTCAGTAACAAACCCTGGGTCTCCCGACTGATTATTGTTCCTTGTTATTCAGAATACAATGACAACTCCTGTGTCCCAAAAGGAAATCAGGCATTCAAGACTTAAGAAATCTGTTGCTACTTATTCTATCTAGACAGAACCATTCCACAGTTTTCAGATATGTTAAATCCTATTACCAATTCTCCTATCTCCCTACCACACAGACTCTGCTTACTAATAACTGCAATTTTTGACGTCTGCATTGTTTTAAAAACCTTTCTCACTTAGCACCACACCAACTTTCCTTCTTCATCTCTTTTATTTAAATTTCTCCAGAGAAAGTATCTGCTGGGGTTGAAAATTGCCCTCCAATACACTGTTTTCACAAGATACCTCATCATGATATGATGATCAGACCAGGAGCCTGATTTCATTCAAGTTTTGATCTCTAAGATTTGTTTACAAACAATTAGGATCCATGGGATATAATCATAGAAGAACCTTTATTTTCATTCTACCACATTCTTTAAAAATATTCTGTAGGTATCTACTGGATAAAACCTGGATAAAAACTTGGGCAAATCTCATGATTTCCAGAATCCTCTTGAGTAATTTAAAATTTTCTATCACTTATGCGAGAAAACATAGCCTTGATTTAGAAATAATCTTATATACAGTTTGATATTATTACTCAGCTCCTTGATACAAATTGAACAGTAAGCCTTTCTATTTTTTCCTTCCCCTAACTATTGCAGGTTAGAAGCAGGTTCTCTGCCTTTTAAAAAGAGCAAATACTTGGAGCCTTCATTCTTTCTTGCTCTATTTGCCATTCACTAGCTGTTATTTCTGACCCTCCAGGATCAGAGCAAAATGAGAAAGGGGTATAGAAAAATTTCTAGGGGCACCTGGGTGGCTCAGTTGTTAAAGCGTCTGCCTTTGGCTCAGGTCATGATCCCAGGGTCCTGGGATCCAGACCCGCATAGGCTCCCTGCTCTGAGGGAAGCCTGCTTCTCCCTCTCCCACTTCTCCTGCTTGTGTTCCTTCTCTCGCTGTGTCTCTCTCTGTCAAATAAATAAATAAAATCTTTTTTAAAAAAGAAAAAGAAAAATTTCTACATGGTGGCTGCTCTTGTAAAAGAACTTAGCACATTCTGTGCTTGGCAAATATTTAAAGCTTACTCATTCTCTCACATACCCACTCTGGACCCATCAACTCAAACTCTATTGACCTGATGTTGACCCTGATGTTCCTTCAGCTGGCAATTCTTTTCCAGAGTCTGGCTTTCCAGCAATCTACTCCACACAATTTCTATGTCTTCCCTAAAGACAATACTCTTGGCTTGGGTAGGACTTAATTCCATCCTGGCTATCTGCCAAATGGATTACATGTGGTCCACAGGAAATATTTATACAATCTTTGGCCTTAAAATAAGAGAGTACAGGCTAAATCCAACACAGAAGCAACTTGTCCCTTACTCCAGTCATTGGAAAAGCTAGTCAAAATATCTCATTCTCTATTTTCCTCTTTGAAAGTCATAATCTTGGTTAATGAAACATCTTTATTAATGAAACATCTTTGTTAGTTTCCTAGTATTAATGAACAAAGTACCACAAGCTGAGAGGCTCAGAACAACAGAAATTTATTGTCTCACTATTCTGGAGGCTGGTGTTCTGAAACTGAGGTGTTCGAAGCGTCATGTGCCCTCTCTAACCTTTAAGGAGAATCCACCCATGCCTCCTCCTACCTTCTGATAGTTTGCCAGCAATACTTAGCATCCCCAGACTCACAGCTTCAGCATTTCAATCTCTACCTTTGTCATCACATGACAGTTTTCCCTCCTGCGTCTGTATGTGCCGATTCTCTTCATATAAAGATACCACTCAGTGAATTAGAGCTCACCTTAATGACCCCATCTTAATTTGACTATATCTGCAAAGACCCTATTTCAAATAAAGTCACTCTCATAAGTACCTGGGGTTAGGATTTCAACATATTTTTTTGGAGACCCAATTCAACCCATGACCAATATCTAGCTAAGCTTTCCAAATGGTCCCTCTCCCTTAAAATTTTTTTTTTAAGATTTTATTTATTTATTTGAGAGAGAGAGAATGAGAGATAGAGAGCACGAGAGGGAAGAGGGTCAGAGGAGAAGCAGACTCCCCGCCGAGCAGGGAGCCCAATGTGGGACTCGATTCGGGGACTCCAGGATCATGACCTGAGCTGAAGGCAGTCGCTTAACCAACTGAGCCACCCAGGCGCCCTCCCTTTAAATTTAAAGACACTCACCCCACCCATTTTCTCCTTTGTGTATGGATGTAGTGGTAGGAGGGGAGCTTACAGTATAGGAAACAGTTTTCTTTAAATAGTTTGAAGGCAGGGCAGACTATGCCACCCCAGAATGTGCTACTTTTGTATGTGGATTATTTCAAGCTGAAGATAATCAAGGCCCAGCAAACTCAAGAAGTGTTTTTAACCTCCCTTTAACTGCCTAAAATAACTTAGATAAGGGGATTATACCAGGAAGAGAACTATTACCACAGATAAGTCTTTATTATCAGAAAGACTTATCTGCATGACAAGGCAAACGTTTACTTTCCAAACATTTGCTCTTCTCATCTTCCTGTGAATTGTCTTCCTCCCCTTTGAAGCCCTAGATCCCCACCCTCTTCTTAGCTCAGGATGGTATCTAAGCCTCAATTACTGACTGCTAAAAAGTTTCATATTTTTATGGAGCTCCTGTATGTTCAAAATTTGTTTTTCTCCTGTTAATCTGTTGTATCAATTTAGTTATTAGACAAAAGAAGCTAGAAGGGAAGAAGGAGAAAGTTTTCTTCTACACTTCCAAATAAAATCCTCTCTTACTAATCATTCTTCTAGCCTTCCTATTCCCTTCTGGTAGGAGTAAATTTTACTTTTTAAAGGTTGTGAAACTGGTTCCCTTGAAAATCTTTGAGGTCTTGTCTCACTTTGGTATTTCATACATATTGTATTATATTGTGAGTCAAATGAACACATTCTTTACATATACATTTAATCATGACAAATTTGCATACCCAAGTCGGCACCATCAAAATCAACATATAAAGAATTCCATCAACTCAAATGATTAATTCCCTCTTGTCCATTTTAAGGCTAGTCATCCCCTGCCTTGCTACTCACCAGTCTGTGGGCCCAGAAACCAGTGATTTTATTTCTATCATTACACATTGGTTTTACCAGTTCTAGACTTTATATTAATGGACTCATCTAGTATGTGCTCATTTTTTTGGATATACACTTTCATCTGTTCTGAATAAATATCTAGCAGAATTACTAGGCTCTATGGTAAGTATATAATTGATATTAAAAGAAACTTCCAAATGGTTTTCAAAGGTTATAGTTACTTCCCATCCTCATCGACCCTGGATACTGTCCATCTCTTTAATTTTGCTATTCTAATAGGTTTGTGGTTTTATTTCATTATAGTTTAAATCTGCATTTACATATGACTAAAAATACTGATTTTTTTTCATAAACATATTAGCTAATATATTTTTATCAAGTGCCTGTTTAAAACATTTGTCTACAAGTCTACATATAATTTAAAATATATATGTATATATGTATAAAATTTGCCTTTTCAAATTCTCTAAAGTATTTTTCAAAGAGCAGCTGCTTAAATTTTGATAAAAGTTTATCAATTTTTTTTTATAGTTTATACTTTTTGTGGTCTGGTTAAAAACGTTTTCCTAAACTAATATGTCAAAGCTTTTCTCCTAGAAACATTGTAGTTTTGGCTTTTGTATTTAGGTCTATGGTCTATTTTCAAGTTAATTTTGGTATACGGTGTGAAGTATGGTTCAAGGTTTATTTCGTTTTTATGAGTATCCAATTGTCCCAGTTCAGTTTGTTGGAGTGTTTTTCCTGACTGAATTACTTCTACACATGTGTTTAAAATCAACTGACCGTGCAAGTTGTGGCTCTGCTTCTGGACTCTCTATTCTGTTCCACTGATCCACATACTTATACCAATACTGCACTGGTCCTGATTATTGCAGTTTTATAGTATTCCAGTGAAATAGGTAGTGTTAGTTATCTAAATCTGTTATTTTCAAAATTGTTTTGATTATACCATATCCCTAAAATATCCATTTGGAATAACCTTGTCAATTTCTACCGAAGTTTGCTAGGATTTTGATTGTCATTGCAAAAAATACACAGACTGATGTAAAGATAAATTCTATCTTAACCACACTGAGCCTTCCAATCCAATAACAAGGTATAGTTCTTGGTTTATTTTGGTATTTGTTACTTTCTTTCAACAGTACTTTGTAGTTTTCAGTTTGCAAATTTTGCATATATATATATATGTTTATCCTAAAATATTTCATGTCATTAAAATCTACTTAAGTGATATTTTTAAATTCAATTTTCAATTGTTTATATATAAAAATTGCTTTTGGTATACTGACCTAGCATTTTATGACTTGGTAAACTCGTATTAGAGTTTATAAATCTAGTAGCAATTTTGTAGATTCCTTAGAATTTCTTATATACTTGATCATATCCTCTGTAAATAAATTTACTGCTTTGTTCCAAACTGCATGCTTAGTCTCCCTTTCTCTCTTTTCCCATTCCCTCTCCCTCACCTTCCCATCCTCTCTGTGTCCCTGAATCCCTCCACCTCTCTCTCACTCTATCTCTCTCCCGCCAACACCCCTGGGTTATTGTATTATCTATGACCATGGTACAGAGATTAGAAATGGTGTGAAGATGTTCATCCTTGATTTGTTCCTGATCATCAGGGGAGAGAATTTCATATTTATCATTAAGTATAATGTTAGCTCTATTTTTTTCAAGCTACATTCTATCAGGTTGAAGGAATTCCTCTTATCCCAGTTTCCTGAGAATTCTTATGAATGTTGCTCAGTTGCGTCAGATAATTTATCTGCATTTAGTGTAATGATGACTTTTTTCTGATTTTTCAATATGGTAGACTGCATTGATTGTTTTCAAAGTTAAAAAAGTCTTGAATTCCAGGGATAAATTGTATTTAATCATGATATAATATCATTTTTATACATTGGTAGATTCTAAATGCTAACATTTTATGAAAATCTTAGAGATATGCTCATATTTTTGTGTGAGTGCGCACACACACACTCATACTGTAATGTCATTGTCTTGTTTTGTTCTATCACTTAATGAAGAATCATTACATCTCCAACTGTGATTGTAGATTTTTCTACTTTCTCCTTAGGTGTTGTCAGTTTTTACTTCATTTATTTTTTAAATCTTTCTTAAAATACTATTTAAATAAGGCATGCATATGTTTATTATATAACATTAGCACACATATTGCCAGCTAGCCCAAATACTTTTTAGAGTTTAATATTTATCATTAGGAGGTTTTCAGTTAAATATTTGTCAGTGAGAAACAAGAATAATACTTTCATAATATCTTTCCATCAACATAAAATGTGTTTATTAAAGTTTTACAGAAATATGAGATAGAGTTCATCACTACAACTCTTTAGAGTATTGTCTATAATAATAAGTAAGCCATTTGGTAGGCGAAAGTCACAGATACCCTGGTATGGGAATAATGGGAAAACAGCATGGTGTTGAGCTTAGGTGAAATTGAAATTAATTTTCACAGTTTAGTTGCTGGGTGGTCTCAGATGACATGGTTGTTTAATCTTAGCTAGTACAGGTGTAGAAGTCATAATATGAAAACTGACACATTCAAATAGAAAAAGAGACAATATTATAATTAGACTTCATACTCATGGTAAAGTGTGAAAGAACAAGCTTTTTTACACAGTGTCTCTGCATTGTGAAAAAGCTATGTAACTTTTTGCAAAATAAATATGGACATTATATAGCTTCCATTCTCTGTATTATTTGTAACAAAAAGTTTTTTTGCCTGATGTTTATATTGAAGAATTTTCATTTTAACAATGCCTGAGATCAATTTTTAGAGCCATTCCAGTGATGGAAATATGCCTAATTGCCTGGTACAAAATCTTTTTATTCCATAGAGAGGGTTGTTTTTTAAATCAGAGCACATCCCTGTCCCTTCTCCTATCCAATTAAGACACAAATATAATATGGCCTGCTACCACAGAATTAGCTGTGGAAATATACACATTAGTTACTTTTGATAAGTCTTTACAAACAAGATTTTATATATGATATTTATAGTTGATAATACATGCTGACATATACATGTATGACATAGTATATGTGGCTGAGGAGATTATACTGCACTTAATGAACATTCATAGTGTTATGGCCTAAACACAATATACAACTGACTATATTGTTATTTTCTCTATGAACAAAATATTAAGAAACTGAAAATATATTTTATTCCATTGAGGACAATGCAGAATTATTGCATCTAAAATTCATATTTAGGGGTGCAGAATTATTGCATCTAAAATTCATATTTAGGGGTGCATAATTGTTGCATCTAAAATTCATATTTAGGGGTGCCTGGGTGGTTCAGTCATTTAAGTGTCTGACTTTTGATTTCAGTTCAGGTCATAATCTCAGGGTCATGAAATCAAGCCCCACCTTGGGTTCCAGGCTAAGCATGGAGCCTGCTTAAGATTCTCTCCTGTCCCTCTACCCCCTCCAACCTTGTGTTCCTTCTCTCTAAATAAATAAATAAATAAATAAATAAATAAATAAATAAATAAATAAATAAATAAAATTCACATTAAAAAATTCCACTGGTAAGAAAATCCCTACTGAAATGGCTAGTGCTTTATTGCCATTAAGACCATTATTTTTACCTATCTCTGATTTATTTCTACAATATATGGTAAGTTTATTATTTCTCACAACAAAAGCCCATATTATGTAATTTCCTAAGTCATACATTAAATAATTTATTCAATTGAGATCCTATCAATGGTATCTTACATATAAATTACATTTGATTTGCTAGTAAGACTTACCTATGTAAATAAATTTGTAGGCTGAACATTCAAGTATACAAAATAACTTTAATTCTTCATTATTGAGGACATTAAACTTTGAAAATAAAAGTGTTTCCAAGGCTATATATTAAGATTTAATCCATTTATTAAAATTATAGGAGTAAGACATAGTTTTATATTTACTATTCTATTACCCTTAAAATGACCTCTCCTTTAGTTAAAATATAAGTAGACCAGCAAATTAATCTGTGTTTATCTTTAAGTTAAACATATGGAGAATTATTAATCAGAGTATAGTGTTTGCATCCTTAACTATATAAGAAATACAGGTAATACTATAATTATAGGATAATATGTATTTTGTGTTATAGTCTTAAATAAAATGTATTAACAAAAAACTAGACATTTTTACACTTAACTAAACTTTCCTTACAATGCATAATATTAAACTTCAATTTAAATCACATCTCCTAAACACACTGAATGAGTTATATCCTATTACACTGCATCTAAAATCTTATGTAAATTAAAAGCTTATAGACTTTGGGTACATAATGCAAGCTTTTGTATCAGAAAAAAACAATTCTCAGTGAATTAACACTGAGACTTGGTTACTCAACTTTCATTATGGCTCAAAATCCAGTATAGTTGCCATTAGGAAACCATACCTTGTCCCTTTATCTTGTGAAACTGACCTCCTTAACATATGCCCACAATGTATTAACTGAGTGGGGGCTTGGGGGAGGAAAATGAAAAGATTTCAATCCAAATCTGGTTGTGCTACACAACCTTTCTTCTCAAATTCTGTTAACTGAAATTGGTCACATACTGCCACCTAACTCCATGAGAAAAAAGGTAGAATGCTTCTCTGTGTCCAGGAGAAAAACAAAATACATTTGGAGAAAACATGGTTTTTCTTTTGTCAGGAACACTAAACAAAAGAAGCAGGAAGCTCAAAACCATATGCATAAAGTGTAACTTAAATTTTTCTGGGATTTCCAGGGCAGCAGCGCTGTCGCAAATATTGGATATGCTTGGCAAGAACAATAAGAATAATGCAACTGATAAACCACAAGTGCTCTATTCACTTAAACTTTATTTCAGGAAATCAAAATTAGCTTCTCAAAGAGTAGACAGTGAAAGCTTCCTCTTCTACATTTCAAAATGTGTTAAATATTCATTATCACTACAAAGTAATTTTAGTGGAATATTTCTTTTTCTTCCTTACTAAATTAGTTTGGTGTTTCTTCAATGAACAAACTATCTTTTTAAATGAAAAATATAATTTTATTTCACTATGGATAAAAATCTGGGAAAAAAGAACATATTTCAATGAAAAGTTGAAGTGTTCTAATAAAGTATCACTAAACAATTATAGTTACAGGATATGAATATGGACATCACTGTGTTAAGCATTTTCATACATCTTATTTAATTTATAGGAGATATTACTCTAAAATGGATTTTTATTATTAAAGAAATGAAAGGATCATTTTACACTTAATAGAGCCCCACTTTATGAGCTAATATTGAGTCATGGACCACAGGAATAAAACAATAATTATTCTTCATTGTAAAATTATATTCTACAATGTAATTAATTTGCCATAATTGTCCCTGGTGACATATTATGTTCTTGGCTCACAGTAGTTACCTTGCATCATGGTTATTTGTTTAATAATCACCACAGTATTCAAAAGTATGACAATATTTTCTGCCATTATTTTATTTACTGTTTTATAAAATCTTGAAACCAAAAGACATGCTAAAACTTTCTAGGTGCACTCTTATACTATATAAATAGCTACCATTAGGATTATTCATACAAAATTATTTATAAGATGTTTACCTGAATAATAAATATTTATACAGTAACCTAGCACTAAAGTGGAAGTACCATCTCTATAAATCAAATGAGAGCTAGAAGACTTAAAGATTTTTGAAGTGGATTTCCCAGCTACTGAAGCAAGATGAAAATTAAAAAATAAACACTTGGTTGTTACAGTTTTCTGAGTTCAAGATCTGGTTACCAAAAACTTAAACTTTTTGCATATTTAATGGTAGGTTGCACTGCATTTCACTTGAATCAGAATATGAAAAACATATATATTTTTGAAAAATAAAAGCAAAATTTTCTTTGGAAATTGTCTGTATCTGCATTTCTAAGCTTTATATACAAACCAAAGAGGGCTTTCCAAAGACTGGTCAGAAAAACATATCTCAGAAAAAACTTATCAGGTACTAATAAAATATAAATGGATACTGAAATGATTATTTCATAGAGTAAGGGATTCTCTGAACAGTTCCTAACTTGTGACCATATTCTGGATTTCTTATTCTCAATTACCTTGAGTGATATGTTCATACAGTGATTAAAAAATAAAAGTCACAAAGATGCCTGAAAATCACACCTGACTTTAATTTCAAATGCATTTCAAGCATCTGTTAATGAATTTTAAAATTAATTACTAATTTCAAACTCAACACTCCATTATACACACTAAAATCGGTACTATTAATACTCTTATCAGAAATATTATTGCTATTTTATGAAAAGTCATGTTTCATTTTTGAAAAGAAATAAAGTCATAATTTGAGATAACACAAGAAACTCTGTATGCTTTTAATGCTCTTACAGATATACCAAGAGAACACTTTTATAAAAAATTTAAATCATATTGATACATGGTCCATCAAATACACAGATGATTTTTGATGTTTGATGTTTCTGGATAGAAGGGTGAGAGGACTATGATAATATATAAGAGTGTTTATAAAAGTTTAATTTGTAGCAATAAATTGCTCACTAGACCAGATGTTAAGCTACTCAATGTCTTTGAGCCTTCAAATGAGCTTTATACACCCAATACTTGTCTCGCTTCTTCATAACCATAATTGCTCAAAATAATCATAGCAATGATGTACTAGGCGATTACAGTTTATGGATTAAGTGAAATGAATGACAGCAATTTTAAAGGGACTGGGAAGAGTAACTCAGAAAACAGTTATAAAATAATTACACTACCAGTGAAACAGTATAGTGTTATTCAAAAGCGGAATTATTAGTTATAAATGTGTCTTTCACACACTAGGGCAACCAAAAACATTTTTTTAACATGTATAATTGAAACTCTAAGAAAGAAGAAAAACAAGTGGAGTCATATAAAATACTAAATTAAAACCAGAGAAGGCAGACAAATAGTGAGAAAAAAGGAGACAAGGATTAGAATACAGTTTAAAAATAGGTTAGAAACCAATTATATCAATAATCATTTTAAGTGTCAGTGACATAACTTCACCAATTAAAAGAGACAATCACAGTGGATTAGAAAAAAAGAAGAAGAAAAGAAAACAGACCCAACTACATGTTGTTTACAAGAAATCTACCTGACACATGAAAAAATGTTCAATATCACTAGCCATCAGGGAAATATAAATCAAAACCAAAATGAGATACCACCTTACACCAGTTAAAATGGCAAAAATTAACAAGACAGGAAACAACAAGTGTTGGCAAGGATGTGGAGAAAGGGGAACCCTCTTACACTGTTGGTGGGAATGCAAGCTGGTGCAGCCACTCTGGAAAATGGTATGGAGGTTCCTCAAGACATTAAAAACAGAGCTACCCTATGACCCAGCAATTGCACTACTAGGTATTTACCCCAAAGATACAGATGTAGTGAAAAGAAGGGGCACATGCACCCCAATGTTCATAGCAGCAATGTCCACAATAGCCAAGCTGTGGAAGGAGCTGAGAAGCCCTTCAACAGATGAATGGAAAAAGAAGATGAGGTTCATATATACTATGGAATATTACTCAGCCATCAGAAAGGATGAATACCCACCATTTGCACTGACATGGATGGAACTGGAGGGGATTACACTAAGTGAAATAAGTCAAGCAGAGAAAGAGAATTATCATATGGTTTCACTCATATGTGGAACATAAGGAATAGTGCAGAGGACCACAGGGGAAGGGAGGGAAAACTGAATGGGAAGAAATCAGAGAGGGAGACAAACCATGAGAGATTCTGGACTCTGGGAACCAAACTAAGGGTTACAGAAGGGAGTGGGTGGGAGGATGGGGTAACCAGGTGATGGGTAATAAGAAGGGCACGTGTGGTGATGAGCACTGGGTGTTATACACAACTAATGAATTGTTGAACACTACATCAAAAACTAATGATGTACTATATGCAGGCTAAAAAAAAAAAAACAAAAAGAGAGTAAACGTCAAGATTAAAATATGCTATATAAGGGTATAAATGTTTAGCTACCAGAATCTGTGTTATCAGTCTCATTGAAAGGCACTGAATATAACTCAAGATAATAGGAGGGAAAAAAGAAGAGAAATCTACCTTAATAAAAGGACAAAAATAGATAAAAAGTAAAGGAATAGAGAAAAATATACTATGCTAAGACTAATCAAAGGAAATCTGTAGAAAATATATTCATTTCAGACAAATCCAACTTCATGCCAAGGAAAATTATCAGATACAGAAAGGGGTTACATAATAGAAAGGGGTTAAAGTATCCAAAGAGATCTAAAGACTAATAATGTATATGAACCTAAAAGCAGAGCATAAAAATATGTGACACCAAGAATGAGTTCGACACTAATCTCTCAGTAATTTCAGGTTCAGCAGGCGGTAAATCAGTAAGGATATAGTTCAAATGGACAGTACCATCATCAGCTTAATCTAATTGAAGACTACCTCTTTCAAAAACAGCATAATACACATTCTTCTCAAGCTCATGTGGACCATTCACCAAGTTAAACCAAATTTGGATCCACACCTCTTAATAAATTTAAAAGAATAGAAATCATACAGTTTGCTCATAGACCATATTGGATTAAGCTAGAAATCAGTAAGAGAAAAATAACTGGAAAACACTGAAATATTTGTAGATTAAATAATACTTCTCCATAACACTTGGGTTAAAGAAATTTAAAAGTAGTTTGAATTGAATGAAAATAAAAATAAATCATCAAAATTTGTGGGATGCAAAGAAAACAGTACTTAGAAGAAAATTTATAACATTTATTGCATATTAAAGAGATCTAATATCAATAATTTAAGTTTATAACTTAAAATTAAAAAACTAAAAAAAGATGAAATGAAATTCCAAATAAACCAGATATAAAGAAATAATATAGACCAGAAATCTATGAAATTAAAAACAGGTAATCAATAGAAGGAAATTGACAAAACTTAAAGCTGGCTGATTCTTTGATACTGAAATTGATAACATCTATCCAGAACTAACCAAAAAAAAAAAAAGAAAAATGCAAATTATCAGAGACTAAAGAGGGGCTATCACTACTGAAACCATAGATATTGAAAGAATAATAAAGGAATATTATGGACCACTCTATGCCCACAATATGGATAAATTTGATGAAATAAACAATTCCTTGAAAGACACAATCTACAAAAACACACAAGAAGAAACATATCATCTGAATAGGCCTGAATCTATTAAAGAAATTGATTCAATAATTAATAACCAAAACAGAAAGCACAAGGCTCTAAAGCCTTTACTAGTGAATTCTAATGAAGAAATGACACCAATTTTCTACAATCACTTTGAGAAAATAGAAGCAGAAGGGATACTTTCTAACTCATAATATGAAGCTAGTGATAATCTAATAGGAATATCAGACAAAGACATTACAAGAAAGGAATATTACAGACCACTATTTTTCATAAACAGATGCAAAAATCCTCAACAAAATATTAGAATAAATCCCAGTGGTGTTTCAAAAGTATTACACACTATAAGCAAATGGAATTTATCTCAGGTATGCAAGTTTGGTTCAATATTTGAAAATTAATTACTGGTATCCATCATATCAATAGGCTGAAGAAGATAAATCTGGACAAACAAAACTTGTTAAATGAACACTTATCTTCCTAGTTATTTTTTCACCGTTCAACACTCCTAGCCCAAACTACTTTATCTTGTCAATTTTCCACCAATTTATTGTTCCTTTATTTAAAAGGTATAAAAAATTCCTTCTTTGATCATTTCTTTAGGCCTTCATGATCTTGTGAAGATAATGTGCATGCATGTGTGATACAAAAATTTAATAAACTTTGTATACTTTTTTGTTAAAAAATTTTAAAAAGGCTCAAGAAGAAAAATGACATGCTCATACCAATAGATTCAGAAAAAACGTGACAAAAATCAGCACTGATCCATGATAAAAACTCTCAGCAAACAAGAAATGGAGAAAAACTTTCTCAACTTAATAAAGAACATCTCCAAAAACCTTACAGCCAGCATCATATTTAATGGTGAGAAACTGAATGCTTTCACACTGAGATTGGGAGAAGGTACGGATGTACCCTCTCAACACTTCTATCAACATTGAACTGGAAGTCCTAGCTCATGCAACAAAGTTAAAAAAAAAAAATAGGAAATACAGGTTTAAAGATTGGGAAAGAAGAGGTAAAACTATCTTTGTTCACAGATGATATGACTGTTTATAAAGGAAATCCCAAAGTCCCAAAGAACTGGGACTAATAAGCAATGATAGCAATTTTTCAGGATACAAGGTTAATTGCCTTTCCATATACCAGCTTGAAAATAAAAACATAATGCTATTTATATTCACATCAAAAAAATCAAATGCTTAGGCATTCATCTCACAAAATATGTACCAGAACAACATGAAGAAAATTACAATTTTTAGTATATTCAGGTTGCTATAACAAAATATATTACAGACTGGGTAGCTTATGAACAACAGAAATTTATTACAGCTTTAGAAGCTGGAAATCTGAGATTAAGTTACTAGCAAGGTCAGGTGAGTGTTCTCTTCCTGATGACAGACTTCCCACTATGTCCTCACAGGGTAAAAGGAGCAGCAAGGGAGCTCTTCAGAATTTCTTATTTATTTTTTATTTATTTATTTATTTATTTATTTATTTATTTATTTATTTATTTAATCCAATTTAGTCATTTTTCCATTTTTTAATTTAAATTCAATTAATTAACATATAGTGTATTATTGGTTTCAGAGGTAGAGGTCAGTGATTCATCAGTTGCATATAATATCCACTGCTCATTACATCCTATGTCCTAATGTCTATTACCCAGTTACCCCATCCCCCTATCTCCCTCCCCTCCAGCAACCCTCAGTTTGTTTTCTATGTTTAAGAATCTCTTATGGTTTGTCTTCCTCTCTGGTTTCATCTTGTTTTATTTTTTCTTATTTTCCCCTATGATCCTCTGTTTTGTTTCTTAAATTCTACATATCAGTGAAATCATATAATTTTCTTTCTCTGATTGACTTATTTCACTTAGCATAATACCCTCTAGTTCCATCCACATCGTTGCAAATGGCAAGATTTCATCTTTTTTTTTTGATGCTGAGTAGTATTCTATTGTGTGTGTGTGTGTGTGTGTGTGTGTGTGTATATATATACACACACAGACACACATACCACATCTTCTTTATCCATTCATCGGTCAATGGACATCTGCGCTCTTTCCATAGGTTGGCTATTGTGGATATTGCTGCTATAAGCACTGGGGTGCAGGTGCCCCTTCAGATTACTACATTTGTATCCTTGGGGTAAATACCCAGTAGTGCAATTGCTGGGTCATAGGGTAGCTCTATTTTCACCTTTTTGAGGAAGTACCATACTGTTTTCCAGAGTGGTTGCACCAGCTTGCATTTCCACCAACAGTGTAAGAGGGTTCCCCTTTCTCTGGACCCTGCCAATATTTGTTGTTTCCTGTCTTGTTAATTTTAGCCATTCTGACTGGTGTGAGGTGGTATCTCATTGTGGTTTTGATTTGTATTTCCCTGATGCCGAGTGATGTTGAGCATTTTTTCATGTGTCTGTTGGCCATTTGTATGTCTTCTTTGGAGAAATGTCTGTTCACGTCTTCTGCCCATTTCTTGACTGGATTATTTGTTCCTTGGGTGTTGAGTTTGATAAGTTCTTTACAGAATCTGGATACTAGCCCTCTATCTGATACGACATTTGCAAATATCTTTTCCCATTCTCGGTTTTCAGTTTTTGTTTGGTTTTGTCCACTGTTTCCTCTGGTGCAAAAGCTTAGAATTTCTTTTGTAAAAGCCCTAATCTCATTTATAAGAGCTCCACCCTGATGGCTTGACAACCTTCCAAAGATCCAACCTACTAATACCATCACCTTTGGCAGTTAGAATCTCAACATTTGAATTGTGGGATCACCCAAACATTCAGAACACAACAGATACAAAATTCTAATGAAAGAAATCAAAGTCTAAATGAATAGAGATATTTGATGTTCATGGATAGGAAGACTCAATATTGTTAAGACATCAGTTCTTCCCAACATGGTCTATAGATTAACTGCAATTCCAATTAAGATCCCAACAAACATATTTTGTGGCTATCAACAAACCAATTATAAAGTTATAGAAGAAGGCCAAAAATCCAGTGTAGCAAACACAATATTAAAGAAGAACCAAATCAGAGGACTGATAGTACCCAACTCTGAGACTTTCTATAAGGCTATAATAATGAAGATACTGTGGTATTGGTGAAGGAACAGACAAATAGATCAATGGAACATAATAGAGAGCCCAGGAATAGATCTAACAAAGATAGCCAAATTATTTTTGATGAAAGAGGAAAAACAATCCAATGGAAAAAGGAGTCTAAAAAGAAAAATGATAATAGAACAACTGGACATACACATAAAGAAAAAAGATATAGACACAGACCTTATGCATTTTACAAAAGTTAACTCAAAATGGATCATAGACTTAAATATGAAGTGTAAAACTCCAAGATTCCAAGAACACAGAAAATCTAGGTGATCTTGAGTTTGGAGATAATTTTTTATATACAACATCAGAAGCACCATACATGGAAGAAATAACTAACAAATGGGTCTTGATTAAAAGCAAAAACTTGGAGCAAGATGGCGGAGGAGTAGGAGACCTGGATTTTGTCTGGTCTCAGGAATTCAGCTGAATAGGGATCAAATCATTATGAACACCTACGAACTCAACAGGAGATCGAAGAAAAGAATAGCAGCAACTCTCTGAACAGAAAAGCGACCACTTTCTGGAAGGTAGGACGTGCGGAGAAGTGAATCCGAGGCGATATTCGGAAGGATAGACAGCGGGGGAGGGGGCCTACATCGGCTGCTTCTGGCAAGTGCTAGAGCCGCGAAGCACAAACTTGGAACTTTTAGAAGTTGGCTCCGCTGAGGGACATCACTCCAGTGGCTAAGCGGGGGTGGAACCCTCATGGGACAGTGTGGTCTCAGGACCCTCGGGATCACAGAAAGACCTGAGTGCGGCAGAGCTCCCAGGAATTGGAGCGGGGAAGCTGGCTGCAGAGACAGAGCCGAGGAGCAAGCTCTCAGCTCGGGGTTGCCATAAACTGTGATCGGTGACAGTCGGGCCACTGCTCCTCCAGCAGGGACCCAACTAGTGGCAGATCCGGGGAGACTCCCCTTCCTCCCCCAGGAGGAGTGGCGCAGGAGCACACCGCAGGGATCTGCTGGGTTTGGAGACTCCACATGGGGTTGGGTGCCAGAGATAGAAATGCTCGGTCACAGGCCGGATGAGCACGGAGTGCGGCCGGAAACCGGGGAGACAGGAGTGACCGACTGCTTCTCTCTGGGGATGCACTGAGGAATGGGGACCAAAGTTCTCGGCTCCTCCCAGGCGGATATTGGGAGGCCGCCGTTTTCACTCTCGTCCTCCAAAGCTGTACGGAAAGCTTGCAGGGAACAAAAGCAAAGCAAACCCGAGCTGATTACTTAGCCCAGACCCGGCAAGGGTGGGGCAATTCTGCCTCCAGCAAAGACATTTGGGAACCACGGCAACAGGCCCCTCTCCCAGAAGATCAGCACGAACAGCCAGCCAAGACCAAGTTTACCAATCAATGAGAACGGGAGAACTCCAGCGCTAGGGGAATACTGTACATAGAATTCATGGCTTTTTTACCATGATTCATTAGTCTTTCAAAGTTAAATTTTTTTTAACTGTTTTTTTTAACATTTTTTTTTGAATTTTTCTTTTTCCCTTTTCCAACCAACATCTTATCAATCCCTTTTTTTAAAAAAAACATTTTTATTTTTCATTTTTGGAGTCATATTCTATCCCTTCATAGTAGCTACCTTTATTTTTGGCATATATATATATATATATATATAAGTTGTTCTCTCTTTAAACTTTTGAGATACAGTTTCTTCTAACATATCAAAATATACCCTAAATCTCAAGTGTATGGCTTTTTTCCAGTCTCCTGCCTGATCACATTCTCTCCCCCTTTTTTTCTTTCTTTTTTTCCTTTTTTTTAATCCTCTTCTTTATTCCTTTTTTAAAAATTTTTTTATAATTTTCATTTTTACAGTCATATTCCATCCCTTCATCGTATCAACCCTTATTTTGTACATATATAAGTCTTTTTTTCTTTAAAATTTTAGGAGGCACTTTCTTCTAAGAGACCAAAATACACCCAAAATCTAGTGTGTGGCACTGATCTATACACCCGCCTGATCATATGGGATCATAGTCTGTTTTGTTCTGTTTTGTTCTGTTTTTGTTTGTTTTTATCTTTTTCTCTTTTTTTCCCTTTCTTTTTTCTTTCTTTCCCTTTCTTTTCCCCTGGTTTCAGGTCTTTTCTGATTTGTTTAGAGTATATTTTCTGGGGATGTAGTTAACCTGTTAGCATTTTGTTCTCTCATTCATCTATTCTCCTCTGGACAAAATGACAAGATGAAAAAAATCACCTCAAAAAAAGGAAAAGAGGTAGTACCATCTGCCAGGGACCTACTCAATAAGGACATTAGTGTGATGTCAGACCTAGAGTTCAGAATCATGATTTTAAAGATACTAGCTGGGCTTGAAAAAAGCCTGGAAGTTATTAGAGAAACCCTTTCTGGAGAAATAAACGAACTAAAATCTAACCAAGTCGAAATCAAAAAGGCTATTAATGAGGTGCAATCAAATATGGGGGCACTAACTCCTAGGAAAAATGAGGCAGAAGAGAAAATCAGCGATATAGAAGACCAAATGATGGAAAATAAACAAGCTGAGAAAAAGAGAGATAAACAACTACTGGATCACGAGAGCAGAATTCGAGAGATAAGTGGTACCATAAGAAGAAACAATATTAGAATAATTGGGATCCCAGAAGAAGAAGAGACAGAGGGGCAGAAGGTATATTGGAGCAAATTATAGCAAAGAACTTCCCTAATGTGGGGAAGGAAATCCAGGAGGCACAGAGAACCCCTCTCAAAATCAATAAAAATAGGTCAACACCCCAACATCTAATAGTAAAAGTTACAAGTCTCAGAGACAATCTTGAAAGCAGTGCGGGAGACAAGATATGTAACCTATAATGGTAGAAACATTAGATTGGCACCAGACCTATCCACAGAGACCTGGCAGGCCAAAAAGGACTGGCATGATATTTTCAGAGCACTAAACGAGAAAAATATGCAGCCAAGAATACTATATCCAGCTAGGCCGTCATTGAAAATAGAAGGAGAGATAAAAAGCTTCCAGGACAAACAAAAACTAAAGGAATTGGCAAACACGAAACCAGCCCTCCAAGAAATATTGAAAGGGGTCCTCTAAACAAAGAGAGAGCCTAAAAGCAGCATAGACCAGAAAGGAACACAGACAATATACAGTAACAGTCACCTTACAGGCAATAAAATGGCACTAAATTCATACCTTTCAATAGTTACCCTGAATGTAAATGGGCTGAATGCCCCAATCAAAAGACATAGGCTATCAGATTGGATTAAAAAACAAGACCCATCGATATGCTGTCTGAAAGAGATTCATTTTAGACCAAAGACACCCCCAGATTGAAAGTGAGGGGGTGGAAAACCATTACCATGTTAATGGACACCAAAAGAAAGCTGGGGTGGCAATCCTTATATCAGAAAAATTAGATTTTAAAACAAAGACTTTAATAGAGAGGAGGAAGGACACTATATCCTACTCAAAGGGTCTATCCAACAAGAAGATCTAACAATTGTAAATATCTATGCCCCTAACATGGGAGCAGCCAATTATATAAGGCAATTAATAACAAAAGCAAAGAAACACATTGAAAACAATACAATAATAGTGGGGGACTTTAACACCCCCCTGACTGAAATGGACAAATCATCTAAGCAAAAGATCAACAAGGAAATAAAGACTTTAAATGACACCCTGGACCAAATGGACTTCACAGACATATTCAGAACATTCCATCCCAAAGCAATGGAATACACATTCTTCTCTAGTACTCATGGAACATTCTCCAGAATAAATCTCATCCTAGGTCACAAATCAGGTCTCAACTGGTACCAAAAGATTGGGATTATTCCGTGCATATTTTCAGACCACAATGCTTTGAAACTAGAACTCAATCACAAGAGGAAAATCAGAAAGAACTCAAATAAATGGAGGCTAAAGAGCATCCTACTAAAGAATGAATGGGTCAACCAGAAAATTAAAGAAGAATTAAAAAAATTCATGGAAACCAAGGAAAATGAAAACACAACTGTTCAAAATCCTTGGGATGCAGCAAAGGCAGTCCTGAGAGGAAAGTATATAGCAATACAAGCCTTTCTCAAGAACCAAGAAAGGTCTCAAATACACAACCTAACCCTACACCTAAAGGAGCTAGAGGAAAAACAGCAAGTAAAGCCTAAACCCAGCAGGAGGAGAGAAATAATAATGATCAGAGCAGAAATCAGTGAAATAGAAACCAAAAGAACAGTAGAACAGATCAACGAAACTAGGAGCTGGTTCTTTGAAAGAATGAACAAGATTGATAAACCCCTGGCCAGACTTATTAAAAAGAAAAGAGAAATGACCCAAATCAACAAAATCATGAATGAAAGAGGAGAGATCACAACCAACACCAAAGAAATACAAATAATTATAAGAACATATTATAAGCAACTCTATGCCAGCAAATTAGATAACCTGGAAGAAATGAGTGCATTCCTAGAGCTGTATCAACAACCAAAACTGAACCAGGAAGAAATAGAGAACCTGAACAGACCTAGAACCACTAAGGAAATTGAAGCAGTCATCAAAAATCTCCCAACAAACAAAAGCCCAGGGCCAGATGGCTTCCCAGGGGAATTCTACCAAACATTTAAAGAAGAATTAATACCTATTCTCCTGAAACTGTTCCAAAAAATAGAAATGGAAGGAAAACTTCTAAACTCATTTTATGAGGCCAGCATTACCTTGATCCCCAAACGAGACAAAGACCCCATCAAAAAGGAGAATTACAGACCGATAACCTTGATGAACGTGGATGCAAAAATTCTCACCAAAATACTAGCCAATAGGATCCAACAGTACACTAAAAGGATTATTCACCAGGACCAAGTGGGATTTATCCCTGGGCTGCAAGGTCGGTTCAACATCTGCGAATCAATCAACGTGACACAATACATTAACAAAAGAAAGAACAAGAATCATATGATCCTCTCAATAGATGCAGAAAAAGCTTTTGACAAAGTACAGCATCCTTTTTTTTTTTTTTTAGTTTTATTAGATTTTTTTATTGTTATGTTAATCACCATATATTACATCATTAGTTTTTGGTGCAGTGTTCCATGATTCATTGTTTGTTCATAACACCCAGTGCTCCACACAGCATCCTTTCTTGATCAAAACTCTTCAGAGTATAGGGATAGAGGGTACCTACCTCATATCATAAAAGCCATTTATGAAAAACCTACAGTGAATATCATTCTCAAAGGGGAAAAACAGAGCTTTCCCCCTAAGGTTAGGAATGCAGCAGGGATGTCCACTATCACCACTGCTATTCAAAATAGTATTAGAAGTCCTAGCCACAGCAATCAGACAACAAAAAGAAATCAAAGGCATCCAAATTGGCAAAGAAGAAGTCAAACTCTCACTCTTTGCAGATGATATGATACTTTATGTGGAAAACCCAAAAGACTCCACCCCAAAACTGCTAGAATTCATACAGGAATTCCGTTAAGTGGCAGGATATAAAATCAATGCACAGATCAGTGGCATTCCTATACACCAACAACAAGACAGAAGAAAGAGAAATTAAGGAGTCGATCCCATTTGTAATTGCACCCAAAACCATAAGATACCTAGGAATAAATTTAACCAAAGATGCAAAGGATCTTTACTCAGAAAACTATAAAATACTCATGAAAGAAATTGAAGAAGACACAAAGAAATGGAAAAACGTTCCATGCTCATGGATTGGGAGAACCAACATTGTGAAGATGTCAATGCTACCTAGAGCAATCTACACATTCAATGCAATCCCCATCAAAATACCATCCACTTTTTTCAAAGAAATGGAGCAAATAATCCTAAAATTTGTATGGAACCAGAAAAGACCCCAAATAGCCAGAGGAATATTGAAAAAGAAAAGCAAAGCTGGCGGCATCAAAATTCCGGACTTCCAGCTCTATTACAAAGCTGTCATCATCAAGACAGTATGGTACTGGCACAAAAACAGACACATAGATCAATGGAACAGAATAGAGAGCCCTGAAATGGACCCTCAACTCTATGGTCAACTCATCTTTGACAAAGCAGGAAAGAATGTCCAACGGCAAAAAGACAGTCTCTTCCACAAATGGTGTTGGGAAAATTGGACAGCCACATGCAGAAGAATGAAACTGGACCATTTCCTTACACCACACACAAAAATAGACTCCAAATGTTTGAAAGACCTAAATGTGAGACAGGAGTCCATCAAAATCCTAAAGGAGAACACAGGCAACAACCTTTTCGACCTCAGCCGCAACAATTTCTTCCTAGAAACATCGCCAAAGGCAAGGGAAGCAAGGGCAAAAATGAACTATTGGGACTTCATCAAGATTAAAAGCTTTTGCACAGCAAAAGAAACAGTCCACAAAACCAAAAGACAACCGACAGAATGGGAGAAACTTTTTGCAAATGACATATCAGATAAAGGTCTAGTATCCAAAATCTATAAAGACCTTATCCTACTCAACACCCAAAGAACAAATAATCCAATCAAGAAATGGGCAGAAGACATGAACAGACATTTTTCCAAAGAAGACATCCTAATGGCCAACAGACACATGAAAAAGTGCTCAACATCACTTGGCATCAGGGAAAGCCAAACCTCAATGAGATACCGCCTCACACCAGTCAGAATGGCTAAAATTAACAAGTCAGGAAAGGACAGATGTTGGCGAGGCTGTGGAGAAAGTGGAACCCTCCTACATTGTTGGTGGGCATGCAAGCTGGGTCCACCACTCTGGAAAACAGTATGGAGGTTCCTCAAAAAGTTGAAAATAGAGCTACCATACAATCCAGCAATTACACTACCAGGTATTTACCACAAAGATACAAATGTAGGGATCTGAAGGGGTATGTGCACCCCAATGTTTATAGCAGCACTGTCCACAATAGCCAAACTGTGGAAAGAGCCAAGATGTCCATCGACAGATGAATGGATAAAGAAGAGGTGGTATATATACACAATGGAATATTATGCAGCCATCAAAAGGAATGAGATCTTGCCATTTGCAACGACGTGGATGGAACTGGAGGCTGTTAGGCTGAGTGAAATAAGTCAATCAGAGAAAGACATGTATCATATCATCTCACTGATAGGAGGAATTCTTAATCTCAGGAAACAAACTGAGGGTTGCTGTAGTGGGAGTGGGGTGGGAGGGATGGGGTGGCTGGGTGATAGACATTGGGGAGGGTATGTGCTATGGTTAGCACTGTGAATTGTGCAAGACTGTTGAATCACAGATCTGTACCTCTGAAACAAATAATGTAATATGTTAAGAAAAAAAAAAGAAGAAGAAGATAGCAGGAGGGGAAGAATGAAGGGGGGTAAATCGGAGGGGAGATGAACCATGAGAGATGATGGACTCTGAAAAACAAACAGGGTTCTAGAGGGGAGGAGGGTGGGGGGATGGGTTAGCCTGGTGATAGATATTAAAGAGGGCACGTTCTGCGTGGAGCATTGTGTGTTATGCACAAACAATGAATCATGGAACACTACATCAAAAACTAATGATGTATGGTGACTAACATAAGAATAAAAACATTAAAAAAAAAGTAAAAACTTGTTCCTGCAGATACACTGTTAAGAGAATTCATAGAAAAGCCACAGACTGGGAGAAAATAATTGCAAAACGTACCTGATAAAGGACTTCCGACCAAATACGCAAAGAACTTTTAAAGCCCAACAAAAAGAAAGCAAATAATAATGGGCAAAAGATAAGAATACACACCTCACCAAAGAAAATATATAGAGGTCAAATAAGCATATTAAAAGAAGTTTAACATCATATGCCATTAGGGACTTGCAAATTAAAACTGTAATGATACCAATGCACACTTGTTAGGATGGCTAAAATCCAAAACATTAACATTATCAAGTACAGCCAGTACGTGAAGCAGCAGGAAAATTCATGCATTGCTGGTGGGAACGCAAAAATGTACAGACACTTTGGAAGATAGTCCGACAGTTTCTTACAAAGCTCAACAGTCTTGTATCATCCAACAATCACACTCTGTATTTACCGAAATGACTTAAAAACTTGTGTCCACACAAAAGCCTGCACTGAATGGTTTAATGCATCTTTATTCATAATTGCCAGAACTTGGGAGCAACCAAGATATCCTCCAAAAGGTGAATGGTCAAATTATGGTACATCAATACGATGGGATATTATTCAATGATTAAAATGAAATAAAATATCAAGCCATAAAAAGACACTAGAGAAACTTTAAATGCATATTGCTACATGAAAGAAGACAATCTGAAAAGGCTGTCTTCTGTATGCTTCCAATTATGTGACCTTCTGGAAAAGGCAAAACTATAGAGACAGTAAAAAGATCAGTAGTTGCCAGGAACTTGAATGGAGGGCAGGAACATGAATAGGTGGAATGCAAAGGGTGTTTAGGGCAGTGAAACTATTCTGTATGATACTGTAATGGCAGATATATGACATTACATATTTTCAAAACCCAGAGAACTATACAAATTAAAATCTGAATCCTAATGTGAATTATAGATTTTAGTTAGGATATCAATATTACTTCATCAATTATAAATGTACAACACTAAGGGAAGATGTTAATGATAAAATAAATTCTGGGTGGAGAATGGGAACATATGAGAACTTTCTATATATTCTGTTCAAGTTTTCTGTAAATCTAAAACTGCTCTAAAAAGCAAAGTCTATTAGTTTAAAAAAATAGAGATTTTTATGGTGTTTTTAAAATAGCATAATTTAACCCATCCCGTCTGAGAGAGAAATTGGTACCTATGAATGGAGTGCTGCCTCAAAAATTAAAATCTATTATCTGTGGCATTGTTTTAGGGGTCAGGCAGCTGGAGTGAGAAAAATAAGTTATCAGAGTATGGGACAGTATCCATATTAATAGTTAGTAGAAAAATATTCAGTACAATACACCTGAAATAAGTTGGAAGATGTATAATACAGGTAATTTACCCTAGGGTAGTGGGTGATGAGATGTTAAAAATAGCTCGTTGGTAGCATGCATTTTTTGCTTAGTTGTGTTTGACAAGGCTCTATAGAAACTCAAACAAAGAATTTGCCTTTTGCAACCAAGACTAAAAAGGAATGCAGAGAATCAATACATTTAGGCATTAAGATGGAAAAGACAATTGATACCTGGTCAAAAATTAAATGATAAAAATGAGAACTTTTTAGTGAAGAAACCCATGAGATAAAAATCCAGCCTTGCCACAGCGATTAAAATAAGCTCATGGCCATTGTATGATCCAATGTTTCAAACTGAAAATGGATTGACAGTGCCTGACAATTCCTTTCAATTATACTCTTATTTGGCTCTTATCTGTACAATGATCTTATTAAGGAGGATTTGCTCAAAAGTGAATACACATTATAGGAAATGAGCCAAGAAACCAATACAAGGAAGGTACCCCTAGTTTAATGTAGTAAGAACATATTGCTGATGTGAGGGAATATTCTGCACTTCATCTACTATGCATATCTACTCAGCTAATAGTGTCAATATATTCTGCCTTTGAAAAATACAAATCATTTTGCTTTCCAGTTCAATTTCTAATCTAAATCTAAATTTATTATCTACAACTCATGGCTTTATATGAGAATTCTAAGCAAAATGAGAAAGTTAAAAAATATTTTTGCCTTTTTTCTGCTAAACCTTCCTACAGTAGAGAATGACATGCGAAAAGATTTCATCCTCAATCAAATTTTTAAATAACTTTCTTCAACTGAGAATCTCATGTTGATCTGAATTTCTCTCCATAGTTAATATTTTTGTATGTACAAAGTAACTATAGTTAAAGAATATCATTCAAACCTACACTAGAAATGAATAAGAGATCGATAATAAAAGAAAATGTGCTTTGGGTCCTTTACTAATTGCCACTGTATTAGAATAACAAGATCATATTTTCTCTTAGGAATATTACTGTCATGCTGCCTTCTGTTGATTAGGTTATTTAATAATATAGTGGAGCAAATATAATAATATCAGTCTAAAATAACGTCATCCAGTAGAGATAAAAACAACAATTTTGAGTTAAGAATTTAATGAAAATTAAAATGACAACACAAAAATCTTCAAAATCATACAAATCATTTTTTTAATTTGGAAGAGATTTTTATTTTAAATATTAAAATATTCACTCTATTACTGATAGTCTATTATAGGCAAAACTAAATTTAATAAGGATTCTTTTTAACTTATCTTTTTCTTCTCCAGGATCTTCTTTCTTTCTTTCTTTTAACCTGATACCTTTGCTTTATGGTATCATAGGCTCACAACCTTATTCACTTCAGCAGGGAGTATTGCATAAGAGAAATGCTTGAAAGGGTAATGGCATTCACTGCATTATTAATCTATTCTTTCAACTGTTGATTAGCATTGAAATTGATTTTGAACTTCTTGTGACTAAAATGACATTAATCTAACATTTGCTGTTAGAAACATAACACCTATTTCATGTTAGCAGGTGATGACACATCATTAATTTGATAACTTGATGTTGCAACTCCTTACAAGCCATCAAATATATTAGCTCAAAAGAACTTCATAAGAGAAAGTAACTGTAAATATCAGTTGAATATCTGAGGATGTCACCCTTTTTTTGGAAAGTATTTGTACCAAGCAGTGTCAATGTATGCACCCAAATCTGGATGTCACATTAGTATCTTCTTCTTTATTATAACTCAGGGCTTTTCAACCACAGCTGTGCATTAGACTCACCTAAAAAACTTTAAAAATATTGATACCTTGACTGCAATCCCAGAGGTCTAATTTATTTGGTCAGGTGTGATTCCAAGGCATCAGTATCATTTAAAGCTCCCCTGGTTTAGACCTAGAAGCCAGTAATGAGAACCAGTTATAACCCAATATTCAAATACCCACAATGATGTATGCCTATTATGGAATCTGTGTGTTCCAAGACCTTCTATAAATAATAATAAGTGTAAATAGTAAGTATTTTTGCTCTTGGCTCTCATAAAGGAATTTCATGCAAGGGAAAATTACAGTAATCTCTATACTTCCCTTATGATATCTATAACAAATACTGCCTTACTTTAATGGCAAGAGTTTCCAATACTCTTCACTACAATGTTTTCATTCATGTTAGAAAAAAATATTGGCATATGTTTTTTAAATCTCAAAAAATTTTTTTTGAAAATGGAACTACACTAACAAAACAAAACAGCTTGAGTTTATGATGTTAGAATGAAATATTCATTCCCACTATTTCATCTACTGCTCTTTACAACTAGTCAGGGTTTTTTTTTTTTTTTTTGTCAAAAATAATAAAATATTCAACAGAGATAAAGAAAAAAAAAACAAGTAGGAATAAAAACTATCTTTCTTAAAAAAATATTGACCTAGATATCAAAGGCCAGGATCCTAGGAATGACTCTGATGCTTCCTTGCTGTATGATCTCAGTAAACTTTTAACTCTGCCTCTTTCCACTTTTATAAAACGTGAGGTCTGAATAAGGTTCATTCTATTATTCCTTTGAGGCATTTATGCCCCCTTCCCCCAATCTATTCTTAACACATAAAAGAATTAAACTTACTTTACATCTATAACTGAGCTACATTTAGTGTGATCAGCACTGCAAAAATGCTCAAAAATGTTTGTGAAATGAATGAATGTTTTGCTCACTCTACTACTTCACCTTAAAATCCACATTTTCCAAAAATTAGAGTTTTATCTTTAGCTTATGCTACTATGTAAAACAATGCTTTTGCAAGCTCCTTATTCAAACCTTATCCCATAAATGTTACTTCAATGGTATCTTTATTAGACATTATTTTTAATTATACTATTACTACTGATAGCAGTAACAGCTTGTTTTTTACATAAGTACTGATGCTTTAACATGCTTTCACATACATACCATGCTATACTTCTTACATGATGTTGTTTTCAAGGAAAGAAGTATCATGACCCCACTTAATAGATGAGAAAACAGCCTTGTTCTTTGAAAGTTGAAAAAGGGTTGAACATCTCTCCCTCTCCCTTTCATCACTTGCTCTCTCTGATAAAGCAAGCCACCATGTTGTGATCTACCTTATGAAGAGACCCATTTCACAAAGAGTGAAAGGTAGCAATAGGCAGCAAAGAATTGAGGCCTTTACTGTGATAGCACAAGAGCTGAGTCCTGTCAACAACCAGGCAAGTGAGTTTGGGACTAGATCCTTCCCTAGTCAAGATTCAAGATAACTATAGGCCCAGCTGACACTTCAATTAAAGCCTCGAGAGAGATCCTGAGCCATAGGTCCTAGATAAATCATGCCTAGATTCCTGAAAACAGAAACTGAAATAATACATAGTGCTGTTTTATGACACTAAGTTTTGAGGTAATGTGATATGCAGAAATAGATAACTAATACAACTGATCTTCTGTAGCGGTTTAAATTATCTAAATTACACATAATTTCTATATGCCATTCAGCTGCTCACGATTATCAACTTTTTTTTTTGAAAGTCCACTTTTTATTATATAAACAAGACACATAATTCTCAAAGTGTAGATGTAATGGACAAAAAATAGGAGTAGCATCCAGAAATTATGCTCTTGGTGCTATAAAGGGAATCATTATTTCACCCAACCTCAACTCACTTTATCCTTGCAAGGAAGAATTATCAAAAGGATAACTCTGAGTTGCTTTCCCTTTGCAACTTTCTCTTTAACTCTGTATCTCCTCTGAAGTGGAAGAGTGGTTGATTTCATCTGTGAAGGCCTAATATCATTGTATTTCATTACCAGTGTCCAGGTTCACTAACTGCTACAGCAACAGGAATCTGTCTCTACTCTCTGGATTGTGCCACTGAATGGATGGATGGATGATTTAGAAGAGAAGTCTCTTTCCACTCCTTGCTACCAGGTGGTTTGCACTTTCGGGGAAGTCTCAGATCCCAGAACCTTTCCTCTTGGGTATAGATGGGCCATTCTTTCTCACACACTCTTTGGAACCTAAGGAATTAGCAAAGCAAAACTGAGACGCTACATGAAGATACCTTGTTAAATGAACTCTGAGACTGCATAGAGATGTAAATTCCTCCCCCACCACCTGATGTCTCAATTTGAGGCCCCCAATAGGAAAACCTCATTTGACACCAGCTTAAATTTGTGTTCTGCACTTACATTTAATGAAGAATAAGGATTCTTGAGTTACTGGGTCACCATTAATAAAGCTAATGATGATACCGATTTGCTTCTGTGAACATTGTTTCTAAATAGTAGAAACCAGTGACAAAGAGAGTTAAGTGATTGTACAAAGAATCCCCAACAAGTTCCAAATCATCACTTACCTGTTTATGTTAGACAAGTCATAATCCCTTAGTTTCTTTACCTGTAAAAATCACTGACACGTTTGCTTTTATAAACTCACAGATATTATAGTGGCTATATAAGATAATAATATATATTAATCATTGCACTTAAATTATTACATGCTGCACTAGGAAAAATGATAAATACAAATGAATACATAATATTTGTGTAGAGTTTTAACAGACAAGTTCACATCTCCAAAAGGGGAATAAAAAAATTATATCTGGCTCATTTTGAGTCTCTTTCTGTTTGCCATTCCTTATTTAACTCCTCCTTTCTCTACTACAAACGACTGCCCTCATTTCTACCTCAGGGCTTTTGTTCTTTTTCTCCCTTCACTGCATTGCACTTTGATCTAATTGAATACAGTTCTTTGCATGAATGGTTGCTCTTTGTCCATCTGGGGCAAGCTGTTCTTTAGAGAGGAATCACCTACTATTCTTTATAAATGATTAGCTTGTCCTCGTTTCCATCATTCTCTGAACTTTTATCCTGCCTTACACTATAATACTGAGCTTATCACTATTGTATATTATTTTTGATTTAGTTTTATTGTCATTGTTCTCCCCACCAAGGAGAGCTTAATCTTATAAGGATCATGGCTTTATCATTTCAATGGGGAATTCTACAAAAAAAAAAAAAAAAAAAACCACCAGAGCCTACAATGTGCACAAAGTTGCTGAATATATATATATTCATATATATATATACACATATATATATACAGTGAACAAAAGAACAAACTACACTTATTAGCAGATAAAAGGAACTAAAGTATATCTTATCTCCAACTACCAGGTTACTCTGAATGGTCAAACAAGGAGAGAATTGGGACATCATGTAGTAACTAAAGATAAAGTTGCTTTGTCTCAACTTGTTGCAATAGCTAACATCTCCAAAACTGTGTGTCATGAACTTTGCACTGGCACCAAAAAAGTCAAAATAGAGGGTAAGTTAATGTTATCAGTCAACAAATTATCAGAAAGAATATGAAGACATCGTAAATTACCATAAGACGAGAATTTAAAACAGCATGATACATAATGCATGGCTGAACAAGAGAGTATAGAAGGCAAGGGGACCACTCAAAAGCCTTCTGAAGAAACAAAAGGACCTTCGTCAAGCAACTGCCAAAGGACAAGGGCAGAGAAAGCAAAAGGGAAGGGCAAAAGACAAGAGACGGAAAGCCATTGCTGCCAAAGGTAAATAAATTTTTATTTACTACTGAAAAAAGAAGTCCCTATCTCTTAGTAATTCACTACATCTGGTGTATTTTGATACTCTGAATACCAAATGTATTGCTTTTCATGCTATTTTGTTTTCCATCCAAAGTCAAACTGATCAAAGGCACTTTTAACCCTTTCTTGTATCCACCTATTGACATGGTGTCTCGCATGTTGCAGATGCTCAAAAAATGTTAACTTAATAGTGGATAAGCCCAACTTCATTTCTGATGCTAAAGAAGTTTTACTTATTTTCCTGAGAAGATATTTACATACTGTTCAAAAAATAGAATGAAGGAATCAACAGTATGAAAATATATTAAAGATTAAAGAGCACTTTTAGAAAAATGAATTCATGACAAATTATTGTTTTTGAATAAACTGTCAGAAAAGTTTAACAGTGTTTAAGTAGCACATTTTATGTTCTTTAATCTCCTTCTATAATCCAGAAATTGCAGATCAATATGTGTTGAACTTAAAAATAAAAGACTGAAACCCTACCTTACCATAAAAATGATTATTCTGACAATGTTTTTGTGATATTTGAGGTGAAAATAATAGCAAGGGTCTATGGTACTGCCATTTTAAAATAAGTAAAATAGTAAAAAATGAAAGGCTCCCACAGAACAACTTGGGGACAATAAACATGGGAAAGCAACAATAAAAATCTCAGGAAGACAAACACATAAGATATGTTTCACTAAAGTCAAAGAAAAATAGAATTCAAGAAAAAACTCAGAGGTATGGCCATGACCTTTAAAAGTAGCTATAAAAGAAATAAAATAAATAAAAACAAATACATATGCCATTAAGTATTTGATTCCCCTCCAGAGGCGGGGGGCGGGGGGGGGGGGGCGGAGAGAATGTATGTGTACAAATGCAAGTATACCAGAAAATAGCTTCCACTTGCCACTGTGGGCTGTAATACCAGTATACCAGGTCATTGTAGCAGAAGTATGGCATAACATTTACAGTGGACTGTTTCCATCAATCTGTTGATGTGCCAGTCATTCTCCTCTATTGTCTTTGTTTGGGATTTCCTGGATAATCTCACTTATTTGTTCTTCCCAGTGAATTTTCTAACGAATGTGCCTAGCTCAGGGCTGGAAGCAGGGACTTGGCCCTGTTTTAATTGAAATTTTAAAACATTCATAAACTAATTGGGGAATAACTGAATTTGGGAGTTTTGGTTTTGAGTTTTCCTATCCAAGTAAATGATGTGGTTTTTTTTTCCTATCTTTAAGTCTATTGTGCGTCTTTAAAAAATGTGTTTCAGTTATTTGTATAGGTTCTCTAGTATCACTTAAGTTTATGCCTAAGAATATTTCATTTTTGCTATCAAAATATCTTCTCTTTCAGTATTTCCTCTTTTTCATTTTCTTTGTTTTTTTTGCTTATATTAATCAATGAAGATTATTTGTTTTCAGTATGTTGGTTGAAAAACCAGGCATTTATTATTATTGTTATAAGATTTTATGTATTTCTTTGGCAGAGAGAGAGTGAGAGCACAAGCAGGGGGAGCAGCAGGAAGAGGAAGAGGGAGCCAGAGGGAGAGAGAGAAGCAGGCTCCCTGCTGAGCAGAGAGCCCCATGCAGGGCTCCATCCTAGAACCCTGAGATCATGACTTGAGCTGAAGGTAGACACTTAACCAACTGAGCCACCCAGGTGCCCCTAATATATTATTTTTTAACAGAAGTATAATTGATATAACATTAGTTTTAAGTATACAACATAATGAACTGATATATGTATATATTGTAAAATGATCACAATAAATCTAATATCTGTCACTGTACACTTATATTTTTTTGTGATGAGAACTTTTAAGATCTACTCTTACCAACTTTCAGCTGTACAATACAGTATTACTTACTGTAGTCATCATGCTGTACATTTCATCCCCATGACTTTCCTATTTTATACATGAGAGTTTCTCTCTCTTGACCCCCATTCACCCATTTCTCCCACCCTCCACCACCTGCCTCCAGCAACCACCAATCTGTTCTCAATATCCATGATCTTTGTTCTTTGTTTTGATTAGATTCCATATATAAGTGATATCATATGGGGCCCTGGGTGGCTCAGTTGGTTAAGCGACTGCCTTCGGCTCAGGTCATGATCCTGGAGTCCCGGGATCGAGACCCACATCGGGCTCCCTGCTCAGCGGGGAGTCTGCTTCTCCCTCTGACCCTCCTCCCTCTCGTGCTATCTCTCATTCTCTCTCTCTCAAATAAATAAATAAAATCTTTGAAAAAAAATGTTATAAGTGATATCATATGGTAATTATCTTTCTCTGACTTATTAGCTTAATATTTGTTTTCATTTTGTAATTGACTTTGTGGGGATTCCAAGATGTGTATTCCAGTTATAAGCAAATAGAAATAATGTTTTTTTTTTTTTCCAATTCTGATCCTGCTCATTGCTTTGTCTCAACTTGTTGCAATAACATCTCCAAAACTGTATGTCATGAACTTTGAAGGGTCTGGTATGTTACCCTATTTGTAAGCTAACAAACTAGACTGCCACAGTTCCAGGGATGCTGACAGAGACCTGAGACAAAGGACTTTATTACAGCAAAGTTTCATAGCTTTATTTGTTCTCCTTGCCCTCCAAGTTCGACACAGGGGTAATATGCAACAGCCTAGGTAGATACTGTTCACACAGTGGATTTGTATCACAACTGATGAACTCCCAACTCAGGATACTCCAAATCATATAAAAAGGAAGTAAGTAAATCTTTTCAACCTTTGTCCCAGAGAAAGACACATATTATCCTTACTACCCTGGTTAGTAGATAAGCCTGTCCTGGCCCTGCAGGGAGCCATTATGACCATACTCTAAGACTTTTTACTTGTACAAACACAACTGAGACACATTCTAGAACAAAAATTGAGACCTGCAGAAAGACCATGAAGAATTTTCTCCCAACACAATGTTACTTAAGTAATAGTGAAGACAAAATATATCTTTTTTTAAATTTCTAAGTAGAAAACTACTTAGCATTTCTCCATTAAGTGTCTGGCTCTAGCGCTGAGGTATATTAATTCTAACATGTTAAATGCATTGATTCCAAATTACTGATTGTCATTTTAAAAAGAGAGTAATATTCTGGTAAACAACTATTAAGAATCTACAGAGGTGATATGTTATTTTTCTTTACTTCTATTAAAATACCATATGGATAAATCAATGGCTCAGTAGAGATATTAATGGATTATTTCTATTATGTATTGCTATTTTGTTTTATATATATATAGTTATAATATATAACATTATATTGTAGAATAATTCTAGAAGTATCCATAATGACTCATGCCCTTATTCAATCCCTTCAACTTGAGTATATACAGGATCTGTAACTTCATTCTAACCAACAGAATATGGCAAAGGTAATGGGATATTAGACTTGTGACTATATTACATTGCATGAAATTTTAATAAAGAGATTTTGTAAATATAATACAAGCCCTTAATTTTCTTTAAGTTAATATAAAGGGAGATTATATTAGGTGAGTCTGATCTAATCAGGTTAGCCACTTAAAAGCAGGTCTAGGAGTCAGTAACAGAAGTCAGAAACAGCAGAGATGTTCTCCTGGCCATGAAGAAGCTTGTTGTGAACTGCAAATGGGGGAGAGGTGGCCTCTTGGTATGAAGAACCTCAGCTCTACCAATGTAAGGAAGTGAATAATGCCAAGTGATCTTGAGAGAGAACCCCAGAACTCAGAGGAGACATTTTGACTGCAGCCTGGAGAGACCCTGAGCAGATGAACCAGTTAAGCTGTGCTTGAACTTCTGAGCCATGAAAACTGTGAGATAATAAATGTATATTGTTTTAGGATGCTAAGCTTATTGATAATTTGTTGGGCAACAAATAAATTAATATATTATGCAACAGATACATTAGTGGATTTTATATACATTTATAATGGATTTCCATCAATTCTAAAATAAATCCCATTTTAAAATGTTTTTTAAGATGTCTTTTGTTTGATAATACTTTATTTAAGGTTTCTACATATATATTCATAAGTGGGTTTGGTCTGTAGTACTTTTTTATGGATATAGCATGCAAGTATTTTAGAGGAATAAAGTTCTTGATAAATTTGATAAGTCTTATGCTTGTATTGCCTACTGCCATATTTGTATTTCCTTTGCAGCAAAAGAAGACAGATTTGTTATAATTTGCCCATAGTAACAGCTAGCTGATTCTCTTTTATTCTTAAAAAACATGATGTCAATTTAAGAAGATATTCTAAATGTTAACTTCTTACTCTTTCCCTTTTTTGTGGCTACCTTTTTATTTTTCTGAGTAATATTTTCTGATAATTCTTTCAACTTAGGCTGTGGTTGATATATCTCTGGAATCTCTGAATATTAAAAAGATATTTCTTTTCCCTTCCACTTGAATATTCATTTGGCCATTCGCACTTAGGTTCAAAATCATTGATGACAGAGGGCAGGTAGGAACACTTTTATGTTTTCTTCATGGATATATGTCAAACAACTGGAACCATGATTAAAAAAAAACAGTAGTTGTTCCATTAAATTTGTTGATGAATGAGTGAGTGATTATTTCATCATTGCTTCTATGATTCTTTCTACGAGCATTGTGCATGAGTTGGCTATGGATATTTTTATTCTCATACCTTTATAAGTTCCCCATCTATCATGTAAGTATGTATACACAAAAATATGTATGTGTATGCTGGTTTTTAGGGGTTTTTTTGGTAGAAATTTTAGCATTGTGTATTTAGGTTTTTATATTCATTCTGTTCAGTACTTGGATGGTAATTTCTCCTAAAACATTTTTCTTCATTTGTGGAAAACTTTTTTTACTGTTTGATAACTTGCTATTTTTCTTTTTATTCTCATTGTAGCTTATATTTGTATCATCTATTTTATTTCTCTTTCATCTCTGTCCTAAATTTTACCAAATTTTTATTTAAAAAATCCTCAGTTTGGTCTTCTAGTTCATTATTTCCAATTTTTTGTTCTGTTATTAAGCATGTAGTTTTATTACTATGCTGGTTAGGTATATTTCAAGGAATTTCAATGGTCTCATCTTATAGCTGATTTTTTTTCATTAAAAAACCAGCAGAATTAATGTTTGATGAAAAGTGATGTGTATTTAGAAAGGGAAAAATGGAGTCACATAACTGCAGCTACATTCACCCCAAAATGTCCAACAACGGTAGACATACATGTATTCCTTCCTTTACAAGAAAAGAATGGAGAAGAAAAAAAAAAATTAAAATAAAGGTACCAGCAAGAAAGTACCCTTTCCCATCACTTTAATTTTGTTTAGTGCTTAACCTCTCCTGACTCTTAGGACCCAATTAGGTAAGCCTTTAAAGGTACGTCCAGATTATAACATTCTGGCTAGCAAACAAAATCTACCTTTGAATTTCATTTTACAGGTTTTCAGGGTATTCATAAAGACTTTGGGTAATGCTGGTTTTATTTGTTAAAATGAATTCCCTGCAAATGGTATTTAAGAATTCTGATAACAAGCAGTGACCTAATTCTGAAGAGCTAAGAAAGAAGTGATGTCCCAGGTGTCATCTCAAAGGGACAGAAATGTAAGCAGTTTTCCCATTATCATCCACATTTGAGGTATACCAGTGACATTCCTTCACCATTTAAAGGTCTAAGGTGGTAATTAGATGGTGCAGTCTTCCACTCTCATAGGAAGACTACAGCCAGAGAGAATTGATTCAAGCTTGTTGATTATATTACTTCAAGGTATTAAGGTGGGAAAGCGTTTATTTTCTGAAATCACTTATTATACATCTGTTTTTGGTAGATTAAATTATAAGCTCATTTGAATTTGTATGCATAAATTAGAAACTACTGATAGAGGAGATTGTTGTAGCCTTAAAACCATTTTACACTTAATTTTTCTATGAACGCTTTCTTTAAAAAAAAACAAATCACATACTGTAGGGTCTCCTTGCTCAGTGGGGAGCCTGCTTCTCCCTCTCCCTCTGCCTGCCACTCCCTACTTGTGCTCTCTCTGTCTCTCAAATAAATAAATAAAATCTTAAAAAAAGAAAATATAATTCCTTTCCTTAATTTTTAATACAATATACAGATTATTCTGTAATACTTCACTTGTCTTTTCATCACTTTATTACTAGAAATCTAGTAAGATTACATTTTAAAAAATATAAAACCTCAGATACCTTTATTATCATTATATTCAGAGTGACTATACTGAAATGGTGACTATTTTAATGCCAATAAGTTGGCTTTCATTTATAGTTTGTGATTTTTTTTAAAGATTTTATTTATTTATTTGATAGAGAGAGAGCACAAGTAGGCAGAGAGGCAGGCAGAGGGAGAGGGAGAAGCAGGCTCCCCGCAGAGCAGGAAGCCTGATATGGGGCTCCAACCCAGGACCCTGAGATCATGACCTGAGCCGAAGGCAGACACTTAACCGACTGAGCCATATAAGAATTATATTTCTTATATCTCACTTTTATATATAAAGAATATAAAAAATCAAACTTAAAAAAACATTGAAAAGAGTTATAAAATTCTCTCTAAACAGGTTAAAATTTTACACTTAAACATCTTAAACAATAAGGATTACTTTTTTGGGTGTTTTGGTTGTACTCTATATGTGGGTATTATACTTTAATAGGCAACATATTTGTTAGATGATTAATAAAGATTATAATTACAAGTGTCTGAATTGAAATAAAACTGTAAGATGAAAACATTTTTCTAAAGAATCAATTCCCATGAGAAAGGAAATAACCTCTTAAAATACAAATTTGGCATTTATGTTCCTTAAAATAAGCTAAAGGACATTTATATCAACTGGTGATGCTACTCTTGAAAAGATTTTTCACGTTTTTAAAAAAATCTCCACTTAAAAGATGTTTATTCTCAATAGAATTTAAGTTATGTGTGGTTATGGTAGCTATACTGTAACTCAAGCTTTAAAGGGCATTTTTAAGGGAATCGCCTCATCTATCCATAGCTCTGATTCATAGGTAAAAATTCAGGTAAGCTCCCATTTTAATTAATATTCGGGAGCCAGATGTGTAATTAATATTCAAGAGCCAAATGTATTATAAGTCATTTTGAAACAAAGCTATTTAAAGGAAAGAAATAACTTCTTAGGACTGATTATCTTCTGACTGGCTTGCCAGAACACGTATTTTCTGTCCCTGAAATGTTATGGAAACTGGCTTATGCTCATGGTTTAAGAAAATTCAATCTGGTCAATTCTAAGGCTTAGACACTAAGACTACCTTTCCACTTCTGTTGTCAAAGGGAAAGTGATCCTGCCCCAAAGAGGAAGGCTGATAGAGTAAAAATCCACCGCTTGAAGGCTCCATCGTATAGTTGCAGCCGTAAGGATCAGACTCCATCTCCCTAATAATGCCATAGGAAGGGCTGGTTCTTCCATTAAACACCAGTGCTGACCTATCAGGATGAAGCTGGTGCTGATATTCAAACAAACCACATTACTGTTGTATCCTTGCCCCTGATCACATGAGAGGAGAAACCGGTATTTCCTTATAGGCTAGCTCAAATCTCCTTACTTCACAGGTTGGACTGAACACTTAAAGAATCTTAGGACACTACGATTGGTTATCATTTTTTGGTTATTATTTTTGCTTTTCCAAGGTATATAACTAGCATACCTCAATATTAAAATGTATTAGAAGCTCCTTGTGTAAGTAACTTTGCCAAAATAATATCATAAACTCTGAAACTTGAAGGAAGTCATTCAAGGAAAAATAATGAGACTGTTAATAACATTTCAAATGGTAGACGTATTTAAAGCTGTTTTATCAATTTAATTTTAATAATTAAAACTTCCCTACATGCCCTATTACTCTGCCAGTTCATCTTAAAAGAGATATAATATATGCATACATAATATATGTGTTTATATTTACATATAATATATAGTATTTATCATTGACTCTTCTTTATCTTTATAAACAAAGTAGACTCACTTTCTATTGAGCTAGGTCAGGTATTTCCAGAACACCTAGCTAAAAGAAGAAAAATAAAATAGATTTTTCCAGCCAAGGGCTGTTTCATTATTCCAGACAACACTTTGTATTGATCCTCCTCTATTTATTTCTAATTTTGTTGCCACTGATTGAGTTGAGCTCTAAATCTTGTGATGGCTTACACGCTGTTAGGATGCTGCATTGCTACCAGAAGAACAGGGTAGCAATGTTCTCATTTTAAACTCTCATTTAGTCTTATTTGCAGCAAATTAAGGTGCCTGATGTAGCATTTTAGCACTAAAAATGCTTTATTACATGTCTTTCTTTACTCACTCTCACAAAAAACACAGTGTATGCAGTCAATACAAATTTATGCATTAGATATCCACCACAGGAATTGTGAACCAGATAAATACAGAAATTTTTCAACAACCTACCAATATACATGACATATAATGTGTGCCTATATGGTTATATTTCAAGTTGCCTATGTTTAAAACTTACCAGAAAAGCAAAACGATATGAAAAGGGTTGAAAGACAGACCTATGTAAAAGATTCCCTTCTATCTTAGACCCTGAACTCTCACTGTTTTATTTTGAAGTGCTCTCTCAAGGAAAGACTATCTATGGGGTACATTTACTCATGAATACACATTCATAGATATTGATATCTCACATTAACAAGTCTCAGAGTATAAAAATTAGGTAGTGAAATTTATAAAAAATTAATGAAATTAAATATTTTAAATTTTAAACTTAATATAATTAAATACATATTATGAAAAACTGGTTTTACATTTTGTCTTTTTTTTTTACACTTTGTCTTTTGATATAAAATATAAATGTAGCATTCCATCCCCCGCTTTTTTTTTTTTCCTTTTGTTTTTTTTTTAACCTCATTCCTCAGTTTTCCTTTTGGATGGCCTTATTTATCTTTTGAATAACCTTTAACAAACTGTGTTTTTATTGAGGCTAGGGGGTCATACTTTAGTCATTTTGTATCCCCAAAACTAGCAAAATAATCCTTAGACTACACTTACTCCACTTGACAATATTATAAAAAAAAAATTTAGCCTACAGATCATTTTTAAGAAAAAAAATACTTAAAATGGGTAAGTTTGTTAAAATTCTTCTAGTTACAGTAAACCTCTCAAGCAAACATAATTGTCCCACATTTTTTACGCCAGAATAGTTATGAGCAAATTATTTCTGCCACAAAAGATAACTCATGACACACAATTTTCAGCAACCAGAGCCTTCCTAGCATTCTCATGTAGCCCTCATGATAGCTTTAGTCATCATGTCACCTTTTAGTTTGTGGGAACTCCAGCTCAGAAAGGGCCTAACACAAAAACTAACCTTTCTCTTTCTATCATCTTTATTTTTATCTCCAAATCTCACATCCACTTCTGCCACTGTATTATCTACAGTGTCCTATTAGCTCATTCCAGTTGATCAAAATTGACAGTGAATTTGCATATCAATTAGTAACCCCTGCGATGGGAGGTAGGCAAAATACAGAAACTCAGACAGGTTGTATGATTACCTTAAGCCATTTTCTAAACACAATTAGAAACTCAACTGCAGCTTTTGTCAACAAAACTGGCTGAAATATAGGTGAAATTTCTAAGTGAAATGAGACATTGTAAATTGAGCCAAAGTTTTCTAATCCATTTCCTGTGCAATAAATAAATTAAAAAAAAAAACCTGGTTTTAAAGTATATGATACAAAGAAGCAGCATTATAAGACCATTGACGTTTTGCATGTATCTTATATTTTAAATGAAGAAATACACAATAGTCTCATTTAACAACAAAATGTGTTCCTGGATGTAACCTTTCAACATTGCTATGTTCTAATTATATTTTCTGAAAAGTTACTCAAAAGAGAAATACACTTAGAGTAGGAAATAAATGAATATTCAAACACAGCTATAAGCATAGTATCTCCTAATGAAATTGATGCATAATGTTATATTCAGAACTGAGAAACATGCCATCCTTTGTTTAGAGAATTTTTAAAACACATATACATTTTAAAACAAACAAGTGTTCACATAATTTATTATTCCTACAATATATACATTCACTAACACTAAAAAGTTCAGTATTAGTGCATATATACTTCTGCCAGGAAAAGTAGAAAGAAAATCAGAAAACTTTAGTTGTCTTTTGTGACCTTTTTTTTTTCATTTTGGCTTTTCTCAATCTTCAAAATGTTTCTATTTCACACACATACACACACAAAATGTAATATTTGTTTTGTCTAAATGGATTTTAGATTTCAAAATGACCCACATTTTTAAAAATATAATACAGTATGTTTTACAATATAACATAAAGCAGTCTGATCTTCAAGTAAATTAAATTTTTAGGTCTTCAAAAAACCAGAGAAAAAGTAAGTTTATGAAGATCATGTAATTATCCAGCTTTACTTCAACACATGCCAAGGTGATACTCTATAAGGGACATGACAAATTTAACACCACAATCTTTCCTGAGACATATCCAATAACCAAAAGGACATGCATAACTCCTAAACAGAAATAAATATTATTTTAAGGCATCTTTTTAGTGAAAAACATTTAGACTTACTTGTATTTACAATTGGATAATTAAATATTAAATGACATGACAGAATTACTAAACAAATCCAAGTGTTCAAAATAAAATAAATCAATTTATTTCAATCAGACTTACAAAAATTAAAAGAGCTACAAGATCTACTTGTGGCAAGAATTTAGAGATCATTGTCAGTAGGAATGTGAATTGATAAAGCTTGTTTGGAAAGCTACCTGTGACCCTCAATCATTCTCCTGGTTATTTCCCATTGAAATAGAAGTAATGAAAACTTCCAGAACTGAAAACTGATTGTAGGGCTAAGATGTGGAAATACAGTTTGTGCCCATAAAAAGAGAAAGTGCTCAAAAATGAAGGTACATCTGTACCATATATTCTCATGTGAAATATTAGGAAGATTGAGTTAGAACAGTATCTGTTGATTAATTCTATAAGGTCTTACTGAGATAACAAGTCTCAGCATAGGATATGATCCTATATATGTTTGATTATAATTACATAAACATGGATAAATACACTTAGAACACATTCCAGGAGTGAACAGGAATGGACAGAGTGATTAAATATTAGTAAAGAAAAAGCACAGAGGTTAATGCGGAAAGCCAAGGAAAAAAGGAAAACGAACAAAGTACATGGTACATAAAAAAATGGTATAACCTAGTTACACTTATGGAATGGCATAACCTAGTCACGCTTACAGAATTTTAAACATACATATACAATAGACAGTCAACTTATAAGTGACCCCCAAGTTTTGAAACATTATGTATAACAATTTATAATACAATACGGAATAAACAAGTCTAAATTTTCAAGTAAACTGCCTTCATACACATATCTCTTGGTGTGTGTGCAGGGGAGGTTGGTAAATGTGTATGTATATAGTCAGTAAATATGTAAGAAAATCTACAAATAAAATTTGTAAGAGCAAAAACAGGAAAATAATTCATTAACTCATTTGTTAATTATAAAATGAAGTCTAGCTCATGGACACAATTGGAAACTACAATTATTTGAATGTTAATTATTTTCCAGATATTTTATTCAGTAAATATTCATTGAGCTTCTATGTGCTATGTGGCAAGTTCAGTGTGAGACATGTGGGATATAAGCAGTGAAGTGAATAGGCATGATCCCTGTCCTTAAGGCAAATGTAGGAGACAAGAAATAAAGGAAACAAATAAACAGAAGAGACACAAGTATAAAATAAATAAACATGGATTCTGGGACATATAATAAGTGAACAGGTATATTATACAGGACAGTGAAAAAAAAAAATCTTCCTAGGTCTGTAATCTACAGGAACATGAAGAGCAAGGAAAAGTGTTCATATTGGACTACAGGGCTGTGATGGTGTTTGGTTTTTTTTGTTTGTTTGTTTTTAAGATTTTACTTATTTATTTGACAGAGAAAGAGACAGCGAGAGCAGGAACAGAAGGAGGGGGAGTGGGAGAGGGAGAAGTAGGTTCCCGGCCGAGCAGCGAGCCCAACGAGGGGCTCGATCCCAGGATCCTGAGATCATGACCTGAGCTGAAGGCAGACGCTTAACCGACTGAGCCACACTGGTGCCCCGTGTGATGGTGTGTTTTATGTATCAGTTTGGTTAGACTATTATTCAATCAAACACCAGTTATTTGATCAATCACTTATCTAATTCTTGCTGTGAAGTCATAAGGTAGACATGATTAATATCTATCATCAGCTGACTTTACGTAAAGGAGAATATCTTCAATCAATATCTCTGTTTCTTGGATGGAACCTAGCTGATAGAGGAATGCAAAAGCTTTGAAGTTAAAAATGAATATGGTGTGTTCAAGGGGTAAATGATTGTGTGGCTGGAACACAGTGGGAAAAGAAAGAAGCTAAGCAGGAGGTGGGTCAATGCATTGTTTTGTTGAATCCATATGATGCTCTTGGAGATAAGTTTTACAATTTCCATTTCAAAAAGGAAGAAAGGAAACTTAGTCAAGTTATATAATGTTACCACAAATTAAATGTCAGGTAAATGGTATAGAGCTGAGGTTAGAAGCCCAGATTTATCTAAGTCCATGCTCTAATTCCATAACACCCTGAGCTTCGTCCTCACCAAGAACATTCGACATGTGAAATATTAAAGTTACCTCCCTCTAAGCACAATCTTTCCAGCTCTTTCACTCTGTGACTCAGCCTATCAGCCCTTTCCTAGTCTTATCTTTCTATATGCAGATGGGTCTTTACAAGGCACCTTTTCGTTTTGTTTTGTTTTGGCATCTATCTCCTGCTCCCCACAGAACAGGGACCAATGTAAATGTATGTACTCTTAGCGGCTGCTCCTCGGCTGCTGAACACTTACTTGCAAACAAATCAGCCAACTTTCTAGTGTAGACTATTCAACAGAATGTTTCTGCATTGATGGAAATCTACTATATCCGTGCTGAGTAGTAAAACTGTGACTGGTGCATCTAAGGGACTGAATTATGATTTTGTTTTAACTTTTAATTTAATAGACACATAGCTACTGGTTACTATACTGAACAGCACAGCTCTTGACTGCTGTTACTATACTTTGTGGTTCCAATCTAAGTGGGTTTTCAATGCACCCAGAAATCTTGGTATTTGCCTTGTTAGATTTTTCTCCCAATCTTCACAAGTCTCGGAGTCGGGCTTCCCCAAGTTCTTTCAACTTAACTTCCAATTTCTTTCTCACATTCAGTAAATGACTTGGACTTTTTAGCACACAAATAACTTCATTAAGCTATTTCCACAAACACCACAAACTTCACAAACACCAATCATTTCTTTCTATCCTGTGACACTAGAAAAAATCTCTCTAATCCTCTCAAAAAATAATTATTCTATACATGGCCTGGGGCCCTTTGAAGATTTCTTATCAATTAGCTCCCTTTCCCTTTACATATTTAATTTATTCCTATACTCTGGACGCTTTCCTAATATTTTAATATACTCAATTTTCTTGAAATTACACTAAACAACTTTTCTTATGCCGACCCACAATCCACTCCAACATTCTTTTTAATTTAAAATACACAGCTAAAACTTGCAAAATAAATCATTTGCCAAAGAAATCCACATTTTTCAATCTTATCATGAATCCTTAGATTTTTGACAAAGCTCCAAAACTTACCTCAATTTTTTTTTAAATTTTATTTGAGAGAGCGCATGCAAGAAGAGAGCACAAGCAGGGGGAGAGGGAGAAGCAGGCTCCCCACTAAGCAGGGAGCACGATGTGGGGCTTGATCCCAGGACCCTGAGATCATGACCTAAGCTAAAGGCAGACGCTTAACTGACTGAGCCACCCAGGCACCCAATTTACCTCAATTTCTAATCTTCGAACTCTTACTTTTCAGACTCTCCTGCCTCTGCTTGTTGGGTTAAATGTTCCTCTGGGCCTCTATATGAGCTCTCTCCTGTTCTCACTCAGCTTTCTCACTGAGCTTCAACTAACAACTCCCAGCTGTGGTAGAGAGATGCACCGCTCAAATCCCTTTTCAGAGACTTGAGGCCCAGCTGTGGGGAATGAAGTGGTGAGACAAGCTATTGCTCTCAGCACCTCCAGGATCTGCCTAGTTGCAGAGAATCACCTCTCCTGAGGGCATATCCTAAGTGATCCTTGCTACAGAGCTCCCTACCAGGTAGGATGAGGCTTGGCCACGCCTGAATCACACTGTAGCTTCTTCTGCCCAGTCCTACTTCCTTCATATACACAACTAGTTACAAGATATAATGGAACAGGAACTCCATTTAAAAGAGCAATAAAGGGATGCCTGGGCGGCTCAGTCAGTTAAGCATCTGCCTTCAAGTTAGGTCATGATCCCAGGGTCCTGGGATAGAGTCTCATGGGGCTCCTTGCTCAGTGGGGAACCTGCTTCTCCCTCTGCCTGCCGCTCCCCATGCTTGTGGTCTCTCTCTCTCATAAATAACTAAAATCTTAAAAAAATAAAATAGCAATAAAAATATACACCTCCAGGGAATTAATATTTTTCAATATGTGTATGAGAATCATACAAATCAACATTTGTATGAGAAAAAATACACTACTGAAAGACTTATGAGTATATTAGAACAAATGGAAAGCCATCCCTTGTTCATAGATAAGTTTACTCAACATCATACAGATGTAAAGATATGTCTGGCTAATGTACTTATTTGAATATATATATATGCAAAAATCCTGTGCTTCACTGATAATGTATTTTATACATAATGCAACCACAATACAATTGTCAACAAGCTATTCTTTGTATTTTCTGGAACAACAAATATTAATAATAAAATTCCTATGGAAAAATGAACACACACAAAGAACTTAATCTCTAAAAAAAAAGAGTCATAAGGGGTACTGGACAGTCTAGACTTCAAAACATGTCATTAGGGTCTGTTAAGGACTATGGATATATTGCTGATTTGTATCTGGACCTTATATCCTAAGTAAACACATTAAATGCATTAGCTTTTGTTAATTCTTTGGGTTTATCTATATCGCAAAAGAGGTATTCTGTGAATAGATTCACTTTAATTTTTTCCTTTACAAACTATATATATTTTATGCCTTTTATTTTTTGCCTTATTTCACTGGCTTTAACTTCCAGTATGATATCGGATAGCAATGGTGAGAGTAGACATTCTTGCCTTCTTCCTGAACTTAGGGAAAAAGTATATTATTTATTATGTTAAGGTCACTCTCTCTTATTCATTGTTTGCTAAGAATATTTGTTACGAATTTTTTTTCAAATGTCTTTTCTGTTTTAATTGAGCTGACCATATGGCATTTCTTCTTTAGTCTATTGATATAAAGAATTACATTTATTTCTGAATGTTGAACCAGTTTTGCTTTCCTGGGGTGAATCCTACTTGGTGGTGATGTGTTTATCCCTTGTATATATTGCTGAACTTAATATGTTAATATTTTGGTGAGGAGGGGCGCCTGGATGGCTCAGTTGTTAAGCATCTGCCTTCGGCTCGTGTCATGATCCCAGGGTCCTGGGATCAAGCCCCATGTCGGTCTTCCCGCTTGGCGGGAAGCCTGCTTCTCCCTCTCCCACTCCCCTGGCTTGTGTTCCATCTCCCTCTGTCTCTCTCTCTCTGTCAAATAAATAAATAAAAATCTTTAAAAAAAATATTTTGGTGAGGATTTTTGTATTTATTTTTATAAGCCACATGGGTCTGATGTTTTCTTTAAATGGTTCTGTCTGGCACTGGTATTAAGGACATGTTGACTTTTGAGTAAGTTGAGGATTGTTTGCTTCCCTTCTATTTTTGGAAGATATTGTTTAGAATTGGTAAAATTTCTTCCTTTCCATCAGCTACAATGAGTTTCCACCAGTGCCTTAAAGCAACAGTTTTTATTGTTTTCTCTCTGAAGACTAAATATTTTATTCTGAATGGGAGATAGAGGAGGTGGGATCTGGGCAAAATTTCAGGAGCTGATGCTTATCTACTTCCTCAAACAGTATGAGAAGAGCTTTCTTAGATTCTCCCTGAATTTTTCTGTAATATGGTCAGGTTCAAGGAGAGAAGTTCTGTAGAAGTTTGTGAACTCCTCATATCTTACTGCTCCAATGGGCTTCCCATACTAGTTTAATCCACATCGGTCTTTAGCAATTTGTTAAAATAATCTGTGTTTCTTATCCACTCCAAGTAAGCAAATGAGAGGGACCTGGTTTGGGCTTTGTTTTGTTTTGCTGCTGCAGGTGGCTCTCTTTCCTAAGGTCTCAGGTTACATAATTGCACTGCAACCTAACTGTGATGGGTTTGAGAAAAGTAATTAATGTGCAGTTTGTCCCAGGTTTGTCAATGTTGCATGGATGAGAATGATCCTCTTTTTAGCTCTCTATATCTCTGAGCTAAAATCAATCTTTTTAAAAAAGAAATCTGGCCTTTAAATTTGTCTTGACAATTTATTTAAGGAAATATGTTAAGAACTCATCAAAAACATCAACACAATCTCCATGCAAAAATCTTTTGCTTCCCTGATTAATCCTTTACAAAATCACCAAAATACACTTCCCTCAAACACTGAAGTAGTTTGTTTGATCCATTAAATTTCAAGTTAACTGAAAGAACAAAAGTTTAAGTTGTTTTTAAAAATATTTTTAATTCTATTTAATGCTTGTATTTCAATAATTTGTAAGACACTACACAGGTACTGCATAGAATACAAATTCAAGGACCCTGGATATTAAAACCCGATTATGGATATTAGAAGAGTTTTAGTTCTTTAGAAACAGAAATCTTCCATTAAACTTGTCTCTTCCTTATGCATTCATTTTCTTAAACGTTTTTAAAAGCTCATTATTTATAAAAATTGAGAACAGCCTATTACATGTTCTAAAGTACTTTCATTCACATACCTTAGCCTATTACAGACAATATTTTGAGACATTAATCTATTATTTATATCTATATCATATTGCATAATGGTATATAATATTGGCATTTTTCTTTTCCCTATCTATCCGTCCTATCATCTATCTATTGCTGTGAGCAGGCATAGCAAGTGTAGGTTCAACCTTGGGTTAGGAAAAGGTTCCCCTAGTCTGGGTTGGGTAAGGCAAGGAAGCTATGGAGTAAGAAGGGATGTGGGAGCAGAAGGGAAGTGAAGAAGAGTGTGAGAAACTGAGCCATGCTTCCCTGCAGTCACCTGGGTGAGATGGAGTTTGACAATGCCAGGGAGTCAAAGTTCAAAAAGAAATGACACGTCATAAAACCAGACAGAACCGCAGATAGTCTTGTGACATTTCCTTTGTGGCCACTTGAAACATAGGCCTCAAACAGGTGATGAATCTGGCATTTATGTTAACAATGATGCTGTTTCAAACAATATTCTTGCATAGACGGGCTTTGCCCATGTTCAGCTCTTTGAAATGTCTCTCTGAACTTTGACACAGGCGGTGAAGTAAGTGTTTAAAATGCATATTAATTTCCATTTTATAAAATATAGGTTTTGTGTGGAGAGTCACATGATCCATATGAGGTGGCTTATTCTGGACCACTAAAATCCCAATATTTTGATTGACTGTAGGTTATAAAGAAAATAGGAGATATTTACAAATGATTGGGTTATGTTGCTCACCCTCCTGGAAAGATGGGAGCTCAAAAGTAAAATGAATTTGAGTTTTAGAAAGTTAAGTCACAGTTCCTGCTCTTATGTTTCAAAACTATTGTTCTATTAAAACAAAATAAAACACTATTATTTATTTTGATTTATATCATTAAGTTAACTCATTTTTCTAACTCATTCTTTTACTTCTTTTTTTCCTATAGACTTTCCTTCTTTACTTCGAAATAATACATTAAGAGATCTGGAAGAGAATGAAAGAAAAATTGAACATTTATCTTCCCAATGGTATTGTCAAGTTTCTCCCTATTCACATTACTGAAGAATTTAAGTATCTTTCTAAACTATTTGGACTGACAGAAATAGTTTTTTTTAGGGCTGTCATTGCCTCTTCTAATACAGATTGATAGCAATGTTTTTATTAATTTAATTTTCACATTTTTAAGCGCATTTTATTTTTATACTTTGCAATGCATGCACCTTAACTGGCAGTTTGAAAATATTAATTGGTGGCTGATTTGCACTTTCTGTGGCCCAATAGAACATCAGAAAAATGTAGATTAGAGAATCAAGTGACTTAAGCATATCATTTTTTTTTAAATTCTGGTTTCCAACAAAATAGGAATATAGATCCAGGCTATTGGTTGAAAAGGCATTTATATTTATACAATATATTTTATTTTTTTACATATTAAAAGTCTGGAATCAAATAGAAAAAACTGCTAATAGTTTTTTTTATTATGGTGATGGGAACATGGGGCTTTTGATATGTTATTCTGTGAAATATGATGTATTTTTTAAGAATTTCTTTAAAATGTAAAGGGCACCATAAACTAATGAGGAGATATACAGAACTTTGGATGCTACATGCCATCTATTTCTCAAAGGATTCCTGATTTTAATTAGTTGTTCTATTATCTGGTCATGCACCAAACTCTTTTCCTCCAATTTTCTATATCGGCTTTATTGAGATATAATTTATACATTGTACAATTCATCCTTTTAAAGTGCACAATTTAGTGGTTTTCTATATGTTCACAGCCATGCACTACCACCTTTATCCAATTTTAGAACATCTGCTGTCACTCTCTTCTTCCAGCAACTACTAATTTACTTTCAGTCTACGTACAATGTTTGGCCTTCTGCAACAGGCATCGTTAAATTAGCACAATGTGTTATGGGTTAATTCAGGTTGTAGCAGGCATGAATACTTCACCCCCCAACCCTTGCTGATTTAGGAATCATGAACTTAATATAGACACTCAAAGCAGGAAGCAGTCATACATGTGAGCAAGTTTATCTTCAGTATCTGAGGCACAGTGCAGCTAAAATTTAGTCATAAGGGTCACTCATTACTTAGGTGTTGGTGATTGGTGATAATTCCTCCTACAGACTGATACCCATCATTTGCTTTAGCTTCAGGGTGGGTGGTGGAGGAGGACCATTGTGGTTTCATGTAACTTCATCATTTATATTCCTTCTAATAGTTTCCCATCTCTTCCCTCCCTCTCTTCCCTGAATATCATGAAATATGCACTTAAATGTAGGCAGATCCATGCTCTCTCCTCTAACAGTGTTATAATTGTATTTATCACCTTCTCATCTTTACTTTTATACCTCTCTATTTTTAAAATCATCTGTATAATGAATCTACTGGTATCAGAATATGTTCCTATTCTACAGTGAAATGAGGTTTTCATTCATTCTCCAAACTTATATTTTATGTCACTTATGTGCTAAGTACTGAGTGAAATTCTGGGGACATCATGATGAATAAAATATATAGTATCTGACCTCCTTAGAACCAGAGTTTTCCAAAGAAGATATTTTTATTTTATATAAAATATTATATTATACATTATATTATATATTATATATTTTATTATATATATATATCATTTTAACAGTATGATAATCACCATAATAAACTACTTTCCATAACATTGATTCATGTCTTGAAGCACATATAGAATTTTGCTAAATAAATGTATATAATTGGAATAAAGACAATTTAGAAAGAAAGAACAGTGTACCCTGATACAGTGAGATGAGAAAATGGATGTATTCTGAGAATTTGAAGTCTCTATATCTGAATTATGCCCCAAGCTCCTAGAAGAGGGACACTATACTCAAGAGAGGAAGAGAAAAAAGATAATCTTATTAAACTTGTGCTAAAACATGCCCAGGGCACATTCATTAAATTGGCCCTCTAACTCTCCAGGCCTGACCAAAATAAAAGGGACTATCATTCTTGCCTTCTATCACCTATGGCCCCCTAAAATGGCCATTCTGTGAATTTTTTCTTCACATCTTTCCTTGGTAGTTTTTTAGTCTATTTTCTACAGTATAAACATGCTTGCCTTGTTAAGTTTTGAGTGCTCATATTATTCTAGGCTCCCTAATAAATATTTTTTTAAAGATTTTATTTATTTATTTGAGAGAGAGAATGAGAGATAGAGAGCACGAAAGGGAAGAGGGTCAGAGGGAGAAGCAGACTCCCCGCCGAGCAGGGAGCCCAAGTGGGACTTGATCCCGGGACTCCAGGATCATGACCTGAGCCGAAGGCAGTCGCTTAACCAACTGAGCCACCCAGGCGCCCCTCCCTAATAAATATTTTACTGTTATCATTTCAGTGAGCTCTTAGTCTAATGTTGGACCAGCTGCATCAGACCTCTGTGAAGACTTTAGAAAAACAGAACTACAAGTACCACCCGGGGAATTTCTGATTCAGTAGTCCAAGATTGGTTTTGGAATTTGAGCCAGTGTTTCTGACGCATGACCTGGTCACCATGAAAGGCAACCCTGTACAAGGGAGATGTCATTTCCCATATTTTATAAATTTCAAGTTGAGGATAGTTAAGGTTATAAGTCTTCTCAAAGCCACATAATTATCTAGGTCAGGGGTTCACAAATCCAGCTCCTCACCCATTTTTATTTTTATTTATTTTATTTTGTTTTGTTTTATTTTATTTTATATTACATTTAGAGAGGGAGAGAAGGTTAGGAGGGGCAGAGGGAGAGGGAGAGAGAGAATCCCAAGCAGGATCCACACCCAGCATGGAGCCCAAAGCAGAGCTCGATCTCACAACCTTAAGATGATGACCTGAGCCAAAATCCAGAGTGGGACACTTAACCAACTGAGCCACCCAAGCGCCCCCACGACCTGTTTTTATAAAGTGGTTTTGGAAGATACATAACCTCATTTGCCCATGTATTGTCTATTGCTGCCTTTATACTATAGTGGCAGAACTAAGTAGTTGCAACAGAGATCATATTAACTACAAAACCTAGAACACTTACTATCTGACCTTTATGTGTCTTTATATTGGTCATAATTCCTGATTATATTGGTCCATAATTCCAATCAAAAATTGGAAGAAAGGGGTATATTTCTCCTTCTTTCTTAAGTTAATTTCCTTAATTTATTTTATTTATTTTGCCTAATTCACACCACTTTATATGTGACTTTCTAATTTTCAATAATTGCATCAACACTGATATTTGTAGGAATATCCATGCCACCTATTTTGTATCCAACTGTCACATCACAAATAAGTACTTATACTCACTTACTAAACTTTAATTTCCTTATGGTTCTAATCCTCAAAAACTTGGCTTTAGTTTCTTATTTTATTAAGAATACCTGTTGAATAAGAAACAACAGGTGTTGGTGAGGATGTGGAGAAAGGGGGCACTCTTGAACTGTTGGTGGGAATGCAAACTGGTGCAGTCACTCTGGAGAACAGTATGGACGTTCTTCAAAGTGTTAAAAATAGAACTACCCATGTTCCAGCAATTGCACCACTAGGTATTTGCCCAAAGGATACAAAAATCCAGATTCAAAGGGATACATGCACCCCGATGTTTATAGCAGCATTATCAGCAATAGCCAAACTATGGAGAGAGCCCAAATGTCCACTGACTGATGAATGGATAAAGAAGATTTGGTGTATATATATGCAATGGAATATTACTCAGCCATCGAAAAGAATGAAATCTTGCCATTTGCAACAACATGGATGGAGCTAGAGCATATTATGTTCAGCGAAATAAGTTGGTCAGAGAAAAACAAATACCATATGATCTCACTCATATGTGGAATTCAAGAAAGGAAACAGATGAACATATGAGAAGGGGGAAAAGAAACAAAGGAGAGAAGTAAACAAGCCATTAGAGACTCTTAACTAGAGAGAACAAGCTAAGGGGTGATGGAGGGAGCTGGGTAGGGCATGGGCTACATGGTGATGGGTACTAAGGAGGGCACTTGTTATGATGAGCACCAGTTGTCCTATGTAAGTGAGGAATCACTGAATTCTACTCCAGAAACCAATATTGCACTGTATGTTACCTACCTAAAATATAAATTAAAAAATTTTAAATTTTTTTAAAAATCCAGATATCAAGTAAAACTAGGTACTATATGTTGGCTAACTGAACTTAACAAAAAATGTAAAAAAATCCAAATTTTATAGAAAAACAGAATACCTGTTGATAGTAACAATTTTAACTATCACACTGTTCTTTCTTTTATTGAAAATCCTGACAACTTCTAACATTTAATAAACACTTACTATAAGCCAGCCACATTATTTTATGTTATTATTAAAAAGTTATTACATCAATTACCCTATAATATAGGCATATTTAGTACACTCATTTTTATATTTTTAGAAAAGTTAGTAGATTAGTGGTAGAAGCAGGATTTTTATCTAAGCAGGGTAACTCCCAAAGCCCCTCTTTCCATTCTTAGTGATTTGTCTCTCCTTTTTTCCTATTATTCTTGTCTGAAGAAATAATCTTTCCTTCTTTGTTAAGTAGATTCCTTCACCTATAGTGTTGATCCCATGCTCTCTTCTGGAACTTTGTCTAATTTGATATGAGTCACCTAACAACTTGAATCAGGCTTTCACTAATTCTTACCGACAAACGATTCCAGTGACTGGTATCAGGCTCATTGTAAGAGCTGGTTAAATGAATGAATCGAATTCAATGTGTTTTTACCTACCAAATATGCAGTTGCATGATGTATTACTATCCTGTGGCTGCTGTGACATGTGACTACAAACTGGTGGCTTAAAGCAACAGAAATGTATTTTCTCACAGTTCTGGAGTCCATAAATCCCAAGTAAGTATCATTGGGCTGAAATCAAGGCAAAAGTTAGTGAGACCACCCTCTCTTTGGAGGCTCCAGAGAATTACTTCCCTGCTTCTTCCAGCTTCCTGTGGCTTTTGTTGAGTTGTGGCCACATCACTCTAAACTTCAAGGCCAGTATCATTAAAACCCTCTCTGCTCCATCTTAACATTGCTTTTTCCTCTGTGCATGTTACATCTCCCCCTGACACCCTTCTAAAGGGATACATGAGATTGCATTTAGGGTTCACTGGGATAATCTGGGGTAATCTCTCCATCTCAAAATCCTTAACTTAATTATAACTACAAATAGGTTTTTAATTTTATTATTATTAGTATCATGTAATGTAACATACATAGGTTCCAAAAATCAGATCATGGTTATCTTTTGTGGGGACATTTTTCAGCCTACCACATGTAACTTATAAATGATTCTATCATTGATACATTTTAATGTAACGTATGAAAAAATAAAATAGTATAAACTATTTCTTTCAAATTTTGTGCTACATGTAACATTTCATTTATTAACCATGTTCAAGGCACTAAATTTGAAAAGGTTATAGGATTTTGTATTGAGAAATGCTTGAAGTTAAACACAATTTAGGGAGTAGTATAGCATGACTTACTCTATGATAAATGCCTAATTGTTGCATTTATGTCCCTGTTAAGTATAAACTATGGGACACTATTGTTTGTGGGAATGAGAAGACCTCAAGAGCCATTGGAATTGGCTCAACAGTCACCCTAGAGTAATATAATGTACTCTCTTTTGCTCAGTCACATCTGAGTCACATCAGATGCCTGCCCCATCTCTCTTCCTCCTCTCTGTCCCTTCCTTACTTCCATGCCTTTCCTTCCCAGAGAATAATCTGGGAGCCACATGTGGAGATATTGGGTTTAAAATGACTGAATCAGTGCATCATAGGCAATTATAACAGAAGATCAAACGTACTAATGTGAAAGTTAACATTTTTGCTTTTTAAAAATTTTTCTTGCTGCTATAGACTGATTCAGATTTTCATGGTAGCACTTCCATGTATCTTCCTCACCTTCAGCATGTGTTTGAAACTGACTACTCCTTGTGTTGGAGGAGAAAAAAAAAAGTTTGGTTGTTGTTTCGTTGACTTGTCAACTACTCTTATCAGTTTCATTTACTGTCTGAAAGTCCATAGAAAAAAAACCAGAAAGCCTCTGTAAATGGATAAAGAAGAAATGGCAAATGAGAGGGAAACAATGTATAATGACTTATGGTTTGGGCTCAAGAATCTCGAGATTTGAGGCTAGCGGAGTTGCTGAAAACCAGAGTAGTTATGGGACTTCCTAAAAAGTGCAGGCTTCATAGACCAAGGGAAGCATCACTTTAAATGACTAAAATTTGAGTTCTCAGGACTTAAATTGGGTAGAGGTCCTCTCCAGTGAACACCTGACTGGTAACTGTTATCTCTCAACCCCACACCCTGGCTATCGGCCAGTTTATCACATCACCTGCTTCAAAGTGAGAAGTCCAGTTCTTTTCCACAAAAGTCATACCTTTCACTGTCCAGCAAGAGGGATGAACACCAGTTCACCAGAACCTTGCCTAGTACCCATCTGACTACTATAGTTATTGCCTTCCTATACTTCTCAGTATATGTGTAAGCCCCAAGGGACCACCGGACATCTAACAGAATTTTTGTCCCATTCTTAGAGATTTACAATGGAGCAAACTCAAGACTTTGAAGTCAGTATGAAATTTGTATCATTGTATAACTAGTGTCCGTCCCTATCACAATGCTGGCACGGACTCTGGGTAACATACACCAGAGAGGGTAGAGGTTTGAGTCATCTTATTTTCTGTGGTACTTGAGAAAGTTAGGATTCACAAAACACTAACATGCAAAGAGGCAGAAATATGTTTTTCACTAATTCACAGGTACTGAAACTAACGTCAGGATCTAAAAACATATTAAAATCGCTAATATTTTTTCTCTAGAACTATAATCTTGGCACCTTCTTGTAGTTCTTTATTGAAAAGGTCCCTAAAATATTAACTTACCATGAAAATTAAACAATATAAAAATCATACCTAGGGGTGCCTGGGTGGCTCAGTCATTAAGCATCTGCCTTTGGCTCGGGTCATGGTCCCAGGGTCCTGGGATCGAGCCCCGTATCGGGCTCTCTCCCTCTCCCACTCCCCCTGCTTGTTTTCCCTCTCTCGCTGTGTCTTTCTCTGTCAAATAAATAAAATCTTTAAAAAAAAAATCATACCTAGTCCCTGGCATGCCATTTCAATGCTCGGTAGCTATTTAAAAATTATATAATTACTACTATATAATCATAATTGTAGTGGTGCTCTCCAAGGGCATTTTCTTTTATTATTGTCATTTCTAAGCATGCCTATCAGTCTTTATCCTGCTAATTGCTGAGGCAGACCTCTAGATGATAAAATTGAAAAAAAAATGTTCAGAAAAAATAATTTACAAAATCTATACATGTATCTTACAAAATCTGTACATGTTCATATACTAGAAGAAAACTTGGCTGTCAAGTTATTTGCTACTGTGAGCGGTTAAAAAATATGTGTATACTGTCACTTCTTACTGTTTGGGACAATGAGGAGGGCCTACTCCTTTTCTATCCTTCAAAAACTTCAAAGACACAAACACCTGACATTAGAACCTATGGACTATGACATCAAGCCTGATCACTTAATTCTTTCATTTCTGTGAGTAGCTATATACCTCTATAACTTGATAAAATAGTTTTTGAAAACTCCACTGTGGAATATGTGAATCTGGGTAAGGAAGATCTTTAAGTATTGAGTGTGTGTCTGTGTTAAGAGTTTTCAGGCTACTTCTGTTCTGACCTACTTGGCTTTCTGGAATCAGCATGATCAAATATTAGTAAAGGTAGAACACCACAACAATACCTCAAAGCCAAACGACCTCATTCATTTGCTGTTCTCTAAATGTGAGAATACTTTTGGTGTATATTGAATGATGTTTAAAGTTGAGTTCTTTCCCTTTTAGCTTTGTTGTTCTTTTTTTATTGATTGTCATTAGATCATTCTAGTCATTCTATTAGTCAGAAATGGTTTTGTATATTTATAATCAACTCCTTTATGAGGAACTAGTTTCCTTGTGGCAACTTCTTATATTTAAGAAGCACAATGTCATATTTTGTGTGTATCCATTAAATTATTTATTGTTGTGGCTATCAATAAATAACCACAAGGGCATGTAGAAATATGTTTAGAATCCTCTGTGGTGCCTCTTACTACATCCATGCCCAGACATAAAAGTTAATGAAATATCTCCAGCTTAATAATAGCAAAACTACTGAGAATCAAGCCTTCAGGAATGTGGTTTGAGTAACCAAATCAACTAAAGACCTCTGACAATAAAAAATTCAGGTCGAGGAAAAAGGGATATAAAATGATTAAAAGAAGACTGCAGCAATAATTTGAACTACTCCCTTATGACCAACTGTATTAGCACATTATTCCTTTTTACCTTCCACCCTTGTCCTAATATTTTATATAAAGGGTAGTGACAGCTACTTTTGCAACTTAGTTTAAGGTTACAGAATATCTGTATGTGGATGTGAATACAATAGATGAGGAGGTAAGATTTTTGGTGTGACCAGATGTATTAATCATGTTTCTAGCTTCTGTAAACTGGATGTTTTAACACCCGCCCTACATGCATGTGCCAGACAGGCCTTTTTATGGACAACCTGATAATACACCTGTATCATGGTGCCTTGGCCCCCCGACTCCCTTGTGCCACCTCACTTTCTCAAGAGGGCCCTCCTCTTGGGGGTGCATTTTTCAAACACACACCAACCAATCCAGAGTGCACACTCCCAACTACTTTCCCTATTGGGCGTTCATACGCTCTGTCACTGAAATTGTTTTAATCATCCCAGGACCAGGTACCCAAAATTAGGGGCAGACTTTATGCCTCAGAGTCTGACACTAGCCGATTCTAAGCTTGCTTACCCTGTTTTGCCCAATTCCTCCCACGGAAATCACAGTAATGGCTCTTGCCCCATTTCTCCATTCCATTGCCCCATGACCAACCCGGGGGCTTCCCCATGCAGCCCCACCCTTAAGGCATGGAATTGCCTTTTCATCTTGAGAACTGTGAATAATAAACTATCTTTGCAATGGCAATAATCTCCTGATGTGTTCACTTTACTATACCTCATTTTTTCTACTGATACACTATATTTTAGAACATCCATGTTGGAAGATGGTCAGACATCTTTAGATTCATGAGAGATGCCTGCATCATGTAGTGAAGAAAATGCTACTGTCATTACTGTTTTGAGCATGGGTAGAAGGGAAAGAAAGAATACTGAGAATCCGGAGAAGTGGATGTCCTATCATTTATCTGTTCTCAGCCCATGTTTCCAGCTTTCTATGCTAATGTATCTTCAGGAAAGTCTTGCAAATTAACTTAAAAAAAATAGTTGTCTATTATCTATCTGACATCTTGTTTGGTGCTGGAGATAACTGATGAATTCAGATATAATTTATGTTTTGGTATACATTCTTTTTAATCAACAGTTGAAACAGTATGATTTAACCAAAGTCCCATAAAATGTGAATATTAAAGTCTAGTTTTTAAAATCGAAAGTGGGTAACTTATAAAATTAGTGGACTTTATTAAAATTTATATTTATTAAATTAAAATTTATTAAAAACTTATAAAAATTTATTTTTTTATTTTTATTATTAAAATTTATAAATTGTATTTACAAAATAGTGGACTTTATAAAATAATGGTCTTCAGAAAATACTTTTAGGTAGTGAGCATGCAAGCAATACAAATATAATTCATTTATAAGTATTAACTCATTAATTCTCATAATGATTCTTTTATTCTTATATTGAGAAAACTGAGGTAAAGAGACCTTATGTAATTTTCTCAAGATCACAAGCAAGTCTTTGAAAGTTAGGATTTGAACCCAGGCAATTTGACCTCAGATTTCACTCTCTCAGCAGAGTCTATAATATGTTGCATCTTACTTTCTTTAAAAAAAAAATTATTTTTTAAAATATTTATAAACAATATACAGTTGCATTACTTCTTATCATGTCATCACATAACTCAACAGTAATTTTCAAAACTGCAAACAAAAATGCCAAAGGGACAGTATAAAGCACAGTTGAGCCTATTATAAAGACTATATTCACTTGTATTATTTTAATAATTTATCTAGCACTACAAAGGTTTTTTTTTCCACAAAAGTACAGGATTTATTCTTTTATGGTCCTAGTAATTCTATTAATGATATTGTAACTATTTTTAAATATTTTTGAGCCCTTACTATAAAATAGTATTTGTACCAAAAATTTCCATAATGAAAATACTCATTGTATCTACTCATATAATAACTTCATGATATAATTTAAGTAATTCTCTTTTATTCATTTTCTCATTTTAATATGGATGTGATAGACTACTATATATATTTATACACACACACACACACACACACACACACACAATGAGGCCTGGTCTTTCACCAGAGATATTTTGATGGGGATTGTTCTAAAGCACATTACAACCCACAAATCAAATGCACATGATTGAGATGTCCCAATGCTAAGTCCTAAGCCTAACTTTTCTCTTTCATCATAAACAAGATTTGAGAACTGAAGTGACCAGGAAATATACAGATAATGTGATTGAGTGAAGGTGCTCATGGAGAGAAAAAATAAACAGAGCTTATCTTTTAGGTAAAACATAGATTCTCCAGTTGGGCAGGTTTTTCTAATTTGCTGGCTAATTTTTTAAACATTACATTGGCTAAATAAAACACATCTGTAGACCCACCAGTTTGAGATCAGTGCTTTATATATTTTCTTTTGGTTATCTCAAGCACAGCCATTATTTCAATAATTTTCTACTTCTCAACTAAGTCCAGAGTTCTCTTCTGAATTACAGTCCTGTATATTCAACTACGTATTCAACTTCTTTTGTCGTCTTAGAGATATACAATACTCAACATGTCCCAAACAGAAACAATGTTCAACTCCATAAAATCAATTGGTTTCTTTTTTTTTAAGATTTTTTTTATTTTTATTTATTTGACAGAGAGAGAGACAGCGAGAGCGGGAACACAGCAGGTGGAGTGAGAGAGGGAGAAGCAGGCTTCCCGCAGAGCAGGGAGCCCGATGCATGGCTTGATCCCAGGACCCTGGGATCATGACCTGAGCCGAAGGCAGATGCTTAACTGACTGAGCCACCCAGGTGCCCCAAAATCAATTGGTTTCTAACTTGTACCAGTGATTAAACCTCTCGTGAATGCCATGAATCTGTTAAATATGATAATCTCTTTTTTCTTGTCATGAGAGGTCAAATACACTATGATGTGATGTTTGTTATTTTATATATATTACATAGACACACACACACACGCACACACACACACAATGTTCCGTCACATATTCCTGACTTAAAAGGGATCTGATACATTAGTAATAGATTACTTATTGCATATACATTGCTAGATATTCATAATGAATTATGTTTGTAATAAATATGAAGTTATCTTCTTTTTCCCCAATTAATGCTAGTTGAAATGGGATTACATTTTCTCATACTTAGCATTCCTACTCCTCACTTCATTGTGTCTATGTTTGATAGAGTAATGCTCATTATTTTCCTTATAGAATAGAATTGGACGTTATTTTGTGATCTGTTATAAAAAAGGAGGCAATGTAGTCCAATTAGTGCAAAAGGGCCAGTCTCTGGAGCTAGAGAGAGCTCATTCCAATGGAAAGTGGCAACATACTAACAAGTGTTTTAGTGACCAAAGATGATAAAATAACTAACATATTTAATTAACATAAATTGAAATCAATGTTACCAAATTTAATATAAACCAAATTCTCACATTTTAATTAGGTTATAGTAAGAAATATTTTTTTTAAAAAGAATGGCACCTGATACTGATAAAAATTCTTTGAAAACTTTCCCATCGTAATTGCTAAATATGAAATTAAAACTTCCATGAGGCTAATTTATCAATATCACATTTTCATTTTTCTATGCTTTGACATATACTTCTTTCATTGGCATTTTTTCCCTTTAGAAACAAGCAGACATTCCCAGAAAGACTTGAATTCAAATATCCTTATTTAAGTTGCACTTACAATACTGAAAGTATAAACATAAATAATCAAATTCTATCATGATTAATTATGGAAATAAATAGTATTTTTATTAAATTTTAAATAAATTTTAAAATGGTTTCTACCTGGTCTATTAAAAGCTTCACGAAGTTGTGAGTCACAATATTTTTATGTCAAAATCACAATGCTGGGCCTCCAACCTGCTTTTTCACAGAACACCCTACTTTCCTGTAGCCTTTGCTTCGACAAATGCTTATGAGAATCCCAAGGGTATGACTTAGTCTTGGTCATCTTCAGCCAGGCCAGTAATGAGGTCAAGAAAGAAATATGCCAATATGATTGTGATTATTTTCACTGGATTTTAGGTTTGTTGGTGATTATTATTTAGCATATATATTCTTTTGCATATTTCTCAATCTTTTAAAACAGAATATAGTTTTCTAATATTAAGAGAAACAAAATGATGCTATTTTACAAGTATTATTAAATATATTCAGTAGGTGAATTATTGTTTTTGTATATGTATCTATTTCATAAATGTTAAATTTATATAATTTTAAGCCTTAGGACTTTGATTTTTTTTGTACTTCTTTTCCTTTAATATTCTGTTAGTTGACCTGAAATTAATGGTGCAAGAAAGGACAATCACTGTATGACAGATATTTGGGTTCTGCAAGAATCTTGTTTGAATGGTTCTGCTTTTATTAAAAGGAAAAAGCTTAACTCTGACATTAATGAGAACTAATCATGTTAAATTTCTCAGCCTACTGAAGCTTAACACTGACCTGTTTTATCAAAAGGATAGCTGTAAACAGACATCTAGTCATGAATAACACTACTGGAATTCCATGCACTATTATCTCCCACTTAGGATGCGAAATTGGACATTAAGAAAATACTTACAAAGTTTTTAATCTTAAAAATTATTTTAAATGACATATAAGGAATGTGTTTTCTTATTTGATAAGACTACAAAAATACTGTTATGTTCAATAACCACTTACATTCAGAGAAAAGTCTATTTATTTCTAGATTCATTATTTAACAGAGTATCATATTAAAAGTTGTAAAATATATTGTGCTTGTGAATATGTGTTTTCTGTCATAGAGTAATAAAACTTGAAACCTGGACAAATTCAAGAATGAAAACCAAGATGTATATAGCAAAAATAAAGTGGAAATTAGCACAAGGGCTGCCAGAATGCATATTTTACAATAATATTCACTGATTTATTCCATTTAATCCAATCAATATGTATTCAGTGACTGCTATGTACAGTACATGTGTTAGGGACTGTGGACACAAGCAAAGAAGAAAGACACAAAAATAGTTCCTACCTTCATGGAGCAAATTTTCTAGAGAGGGAAGCTGCAAGAGAAAAACAATCCAAAGTACAGAAAATATACATACATCACCTGTAAAGTGTTATAGGTGATTAGACAGAAATAAACAGTGTGTATGAGCAGAAAATAAGGGGTTGTCTATCTCAGATAATCTGGTCAGTCACAGCTTCTTTGAGGATGTGGTAAGCAGGCCAAAATCTCAAGAATGAGAAGAACTGAGGCACATCAAAGTAGGGAGACAAGTACTCTAGGCCACATGAACAGCAGGCATTGAGAACCAGATGGAGTAAATAGCCCTATCTTCACATAAAGCAGAGACCTCTGTCGGTTTATGGCTCACGTGACTTTCTATGGTCTCCAAGCTAGGTGCAAGGTGACTACTTTATCAATACATGTGCTCTCTACACACCAGAGCTTCAGAATTTCATAATTCTGAAATATCTGAAAAACATTCAAAGTCTATTCCATTATCATTAGAAATATTAAAATGATATATTTGCAAAGAAGGACAGGGGATAACACTGAGGTTTTTAAAAATAAAACCAAGCTCTGCCTTCAGAATTTGCCAGCCAAGCTTCATATTCTCCCTCTCATGAAAGTTCAAAATCTGGCAAATACCTTGAAGGGATTCCAGCCATGCACTTGGGTCCTGCTGCTTCTCCCAGCAGGACTCTGCTTTTTAAGCACTGTAGATTGCAGGACATTTCAGTCTAGCCTTCAGAAATTTTATCTTAACTCCCCAGACTTCCACCCACATAGTCCCAGAAGTCAGAAAATGTCCTGTGGAGAGAATTGGTCAAGCGGTGGATGTGCCTCTGTTTTCTGCTTTGTTATTCTAGCCCTGCATGTCAACTAAAAACTTACTGGTTTTCTCCTTCCCGCAGCAGAGTCGGCTTGAGCTAAGTCTGATCCGAAGCCTGTGCCCAGAATCAGCAAATATCCATAGGGGTCTAGAAAAGACCCTAGTTTATCAGCTCACCAAGGAAAAGTTATCTCCTCAGTGGAATCTTCGCTTACCTAGATTTTTTTTCTTCCATAGCTACCTCCTGCCTCTGAAAATGCACCTTTGGTAATGTATACAAACGTTCCTAGTTTTTTTCAGCAGGAATAATGGCCTGCTGCTACTACTTATTAGAGGCCACCTAGAAACCAAAGTCTTCAGTACTTCAGTTTTAATTTGTGATTTTGAAGTGGGAGGGTGAGATTCCATAGTTTTACACTTGATCATCCTATAATAATGGCTCTCAAAACATAATTTGGTAGCCAATGTTGGTATTCTGTAATTGTCACTTAGTTCTATTCCAATTAATCTCTTAAGAACTGGGCAAAGGACCAAGTTATATTTATGTTTACACACTCTCCTACAATGAAATGGACTTGAAACAAAACTCCATTTATCATCTGTTCTCCATAAAGCATTATTCTCCCTTTTGGCATTTTTATTCAATAGGGATTTGTGATAGCTCAGGACCAGTGTCCCTTAATCTGAGAAATGACTAAGCATTTTACTTTCCCTGATGCACCATTACTCTGTTTAATGTCTATGAGCTCTTTTAGGGGAGATAAAGAGGAAAATATGCACTGTGTACTTCATATGTTATAATAGGTCTCCCTCAATGTATCAGCCTTACCCTCAATGAAGAGACTCTAACTCTTTGAACTGACTCAAGTCTGAAAATTAGTCAGAGACCATAACTACAAGTGGGTCAGTTCAGCCTCTGTTGGTCATATTGGATACATGTTTATTATCATTATTGTTTTGTTACTGTTGATGATTATGATGCTTCACTTACATAGTCTAATCAAGGCCTTTAGTTTATGACCCACCTTTTTGTTCTGGGAGACCTCATTTCAACTAACTATACTTAACAACTAAGATGTGTATTGGTCAACCCATTCAGATTGCCAGGCTTAATAGAAAGTCACTGCAGAAGAGCTATCAGCTTGTTCTTGCCCTGGAAGACAAAAGGCAAGTGTAATCATCATTAAACAGAGTGAGTAGCTATGTCAGGCTGTAGATGTTGGGGGGCAGAGGAGGGAACATGGAGCATATAAGTTTATAGAGTAAGCAGAATCTCTATTTTTTTTTTTTCTCAAACTTGGGTGTTTTCTCAAACATTCTGTTTCTGTGCAAACTGGAAGATCCAAACAGATAGTCAATTTCCATTATTACTCCCATATTAGTTCTGTCACCTGTCCTTGGGAAAGCAAGAGAGTAACACAGAAGCCTGAGGTCACATCTCTTTCAGATTGTGTGTACTCTGTTGTCCAGTCACAAGGACAGCAGTCCTTCATTGGAAAGTAAAAGAAGAGAGGCAGATAAGGATGTTTCAAATCTGTCATGACTCTGCCTTCAAGGGAAAGTGGAAGGATTCTTTGTAGGTAAGGGGTAGAAGATAAAGAGACAATTAAACAAGGGTAAGAGAATAATTACCAAAAACGTGAATGGGAAAGAGACTATTAGCAAAAATAAGACAATCCATATTTTCACTGACCTTCCTCAAAAGAGTGCCCAAGGGGGAAACTGGTTCTGAGCTAAGGTTTATAACTGTGAGTAAATCTGTTTTAAAATCTGTGCTATGTTTATCTCCTTGAAGCCAGGCAGCACTGACCTTGAAATTCTTCTATTTGTGCATAGGTATTAGGAACAAATTGACTTAAAATTAGTGTTCAAAGGTTAAAGAGTTTACGTAAGTGAGAACATAATATTTCCACTGGTAAATTGGTAAATTATTTATGATGCTTTAGATTATAATGGGTTTGTGTGTTTGAAGCCTTGTTTGCATTTTTTTAAACTAAGTTTTATTACTTTCAAAGCAGTCCATAATTTCTTAGTGAAATAATATTAAAATAGACTTATAGCAATTAAACAATTACAATAAATGTAATGATATTATTGTTGCAGGTTACATTATATTTCCCAATTATGCATGCTTTCATGCATCCACACCCTTTACCATATGAGCTGTTTTCACCAAAGGGATGTTATCAGATGTGATGCAAGGGGAGCTTTACTCGGGTGTGCCTGAATAAACGGGTTGGGACCCTAGCATTGCTGCCATTCACATGAAAAGAGCTTCTCTCAAGTAGCTAAGAACCCTTTTAGCTTCAGCCTCAGAATGAATACCTGTGAGGCCTACCTGAGTCCAGTCCATAGTGATGAGCTAAGTCCATCCAGACCCACAGTTGAGAGGTTCATTTTGCCAAGCCTGGCCTCAATTAGCTGATTCACAAAGAACTGGGGACCTGTAAATATGGGAAGAAATTCTTATTGTTATTATAGGTCACTGAGGTTTGGAATGGATTGTTATTGAACATTATTTACTTAATAACCTGGCAAATCAAGATATTGGCATCTAGAAGTTCAGTGTTGCCAAAACCAAAACATAAAAACGTGGCATGGGCTTTGGGATTGCATAGCACGAGCTGAGTAAACCATTATAGGGGCTTGAATTAAAAAGAATGATATCTTGCCATTTGCAATGACATGGATGGATGGAGCTAGACTGTATTATGCTAAGCAAAATAAGTCAGTCTGAGAAGGACAAATACCCTAGGATTTCACTCACATGTGGAATTTAAGAAACAAAACAGATGAACATAGGGGTAAAAAGAGAAAGGCAAACCACGAAATAGACTCTTAACTACAGAGAACTAACTGAGGGTTGCTGGAGGGGAAGTGGGAGGTGTTACATGGGTAATGGGTATTAAGCAGGGCACTTGTTAAGATGAGCACTGGGTATTGTATGTAAGTGATGAATCACTAAATTCTACTCCTGAAACCAATATTACACTATATGTTAACCAACTAGAATTTAAATAAAAACTTGAAACAAAAATTAATTTTAAAAACTTATCATAGGGGCTTGAAAAAAAGAGAGCAGGCACATGCACAAGTAGAATTAAAGAAGGACTGTGGTGGGCGTGCCTGGGTGGCTCAGTCGTCAAGCATCTGCCTTCGGCTCAGGTCATGATCCCAGGGTCCTGGGAGAGAGCCCCGCATCGGGCTCCCTGCTCCGCGGGAAGCCTGCTTCTCCCTCTCCCACTCCCGCTGCTTGTGTTCCCTCTCTCGCTATCTCTCTCTCTGTCAAAAAATAAATAAAATCTTAAAAAAGAAGAAGAAGAAGAAAGGAGGAGGAGGAGGAGGAGGAGAACTGTGGAGAACCTAGAAATGCTGGCTTTGAAAACAAAACTTTCTAATCTTTGATCTCTCCAGACAGCAATAATTCAAAAGTTAAAATACAGCCTTGGAACAAAGCCTGAAAAACTATGCAGCCCTCAAATGCTTCTTGTAGGTGTAAATACACAAAACTAAGGGCTTGGGAGCCTCACCATTTACTAAGACTTTTTTTTAAGACTTCTAAAATAAGTAAGGCAACACCTCTTAGATAATTATACCTGAATTAACAGACTCTTAATAAAGTAAAACACATGGTCTCACAAAAGTGTGATAAGAATAATACCTTTAAAAGATTTGTGAGTAGGGGCACCTGGGTGGCTCAGTCGGTTAAGCATCTGACTTCGACTCAGGTCATAATCTCACGGTCCTGGGATCAAGCCCTACGTTGGGCTCCCCACTCAGTGGGGAGTCTGTTTGTCCTTTTGCCCCTCCTCCTGCTTGTGCTCTCTTTTTCTCTCTCTCTCATATTGTTTAGAAAACAATAAAATAAAAGATATGTGGGTGAGGCTGTTGGCTCTATAACTGACTGTAATTTAATACATTTTTTTAAAAAAACACAGGTTTGGGTATTTACCCCAAAGATACAAATGTAGGGACCCGAAGGGGTACGTGCACCCTAATGTTTATAGCAGCAATGTCCTCAATAGCCAAACTGTGGAAAGAGCCAAGATGTCCATCAACAGATGAATGGATAAAGAAGATGTGGTATATATACACAATGGAATATTATGCAGCCATCAAAAGGAATGAGATCTTGCCATTTGCAATGACGTGGATGGAACTGGAGGGTGTTATGCTTAGTGAAATAAGTCAATCAGAGAAAGACGTATCATATTACCTCACTGATATGAGGAATTCTTAATCTCAGGAACAAACTGAGTGTTACTGGAGTGGTTGGGGGTGGGAGGGATGGGGTGGCTGGGTGATAGACATTGGGGAGGGTATGTGCTACGGTGAGCACTGTGAATTGTGCAAGACTGTTGAATCACAGATCTGTACTTCTGAAACAAATAATGCAACATATTTTAAGAAAAAAGAAAAAGAAGAAGATAGCAGGAGAGGAAGAATGAAGGGGAGTAAGTCAGAGGGCAAGACGAACCATGAGAGACGATGGACTCTGAAAAACAAACTGAGGGTTCTAGAGGGGAGGGGGGTAGGGGGATGGGTTAGCCTGGTGATGGGTATTAAAGAGGGAACGTTCTGCATGGGGCACTGGGTGTTATGAACAAACAATGAATCATGGAACACTACATCAAAAACAAATGATGTAATATATGGTGATTAACATAACAATAAAAAAAAACACAGTTTTAAAATTCTCAAGTATTTATTTAAATTCCAGTTAGTTAACATATATGGTAAAATTGGATTCAGGTAAAGAATTTAGTGGTTCATCACTTACATATACATCCAGTGCTCATTACAAGTGCCCTCCTTAACACCCATCACCCATTTAGACATATTTTGAGATGTCTATGTTTGCAAGCATGTTGCCAGTCTGTTCAAGATGTTAAACAAACAAACAAAAAACTCTAGTCCTCCACTTACTATAGGAAGAGAATAAACAGAAAATGCCAAAGTGACAACAGCTTCTGCCAGAAAGTAGAACCAGGGTCTGATCAAGAAAATTGTATGTATCAAGACTGGAACATGATAGTGTTTGCCTAGCAGGATTTCAGAATTCCTGGGCATCAGAGGCTCCCATAAGTCTCTTATTTCTTCTCTGATCAAATGAGAGTATTTTTTGCACAGACCCTGTTCCTGTTCCACAATCACACTGGGTGTGATGGAGAATAATTTGTTTTTTAGTTAATAGGTCTCCATATAAAAATAAATGATTCCAGACCTAATGAAGATTTTGAAATCCTGATCAACAATTAGTAAATTTGGGGGATTAAGTGGATAAATTGTGTGTGTGGAAGGATCATAAATAACTAACTAAGGGAATAGACAGCGGCAGATTTAATTATTTTTTTGCAATTCTTAATCCTTCCCTGAATCAATGTCTCATGCCATGTGACCTACTTTGGCCTACTGGATATTAACTATAGAGTAAGGGGTTCATATGCTTACATAAATGGGCTTTATCTCATGTACTATTACCTTTAGCTAATATTAATATATGCCATTTGAACTAGCTAAACTTGTAGAAGAAGCCAAGTCCTACAGACCAATGGTCTGAAAAAGAACTTCACATTTGAACCCTGCTTAAATATACTGACCTGAAGATGCATTCAGAACCATGAACATAAGAACATATGCTGATTAATATTTGCCTCTTTGTTTTGGAGAGTATTTTATGCAGCATTATTGCAAAATAGCTCAGTGATACTGTTACAAGATATAAAATTTGTATTGGAGGCATAATTAATTTTTAGAGAAAAATGAATTTTCTTGACTTAAACTAATATAGAAAAAAGAAGACACTTTTATTCATGTTAATAGAACCAAACGTAATAATCAAAATGTTTTTCCCCAGTACTCAACACGTTGAAAAACTTCCCTCCCTTTTGGGTTCTTTCAGAAAATTAGCTTTAGGCCTTGGATGGGAAGGAGAACCCATCTCTTCATAAGTATAATTTGCCTTTTGGTATGTTCTATATTCAAACTTTTTAAAGTATAAGTTTAATAATGGAAGTATATAAACTTTATAACATAAAATTGAGGAAATTAATACATCTTAGTTCTTTGATTTCCTTACCTGATACTACAATTTGAAATGAAATCTTTTTTGGTATAATAGGTAATTGTAGGAAGTTTCAATTTTTTAAAAGATTTATTTATTATTAGAGAGAGAATGAGAGAGAGAGAGAGAGATAGCACGAGCACTCACACGACTGGGAGGAGGAGCAGAGGGAGAGCATCTTCAAGCAGACTCCCCACTGAGTGGAGAGCCCAACAAAGGGCTTGATCTCACGACCCATGAGATCATGACTGGAGTTGAACCAAGAGTCGATGCTCAAACAACTGAGCCACTCAGGTGCCCTGGATGTTTCAGTTTTTTAAACTGGCTTTGTATTCTAAATTTCATGTCCTTGACATTACCTCAGAGAGCACATCATCATCATCATCACCATCATCATCATTGTATTTCTCTTACAATTTTCTATAACTGTATTACATGTTTTCTATATCCATGTGTTCTGTACCAAACATGAAGGGTGTTTACTTCTATGGTTTGGGGATTATCTAAACATAATGCAGTATGAAATTGAAAATGGTAAAACCTATAATCCAACTGTACTTTTATGTTCCAAGGGTTTGCTCTTTAAAAGCAAATACTATCAATACTATATAAGTTACATTAGATTTTAATTCTCTAAATACTCTTGGGATAATTTTTGAAATTGTAGTATTTGACCTATTTCTCTCCTAATTTTCGTATGACACTAGTGTTATTTTATGATAGTTCTGACTAATTTTAGAGAATTACAACTGTACAACATAGCCTTAAATATTAGGTATATTCATAGGGCCTCAGAAGTGCCTAGAAAAAGAAATAACCAATGACATTAACAAAAATAAAAGAAAAAACATAAAATATATTCCAACTTTTCAGTCTTAAAAAGCAGAACTGAAAAATAATCTTTTAGCACACTCTCATTCTTTATTATGTTTTATTAAGTATAATAGGATTTTTGCTGTCAATATTGTTGAGGAAGTAATGGGTTGTTTGGTGCATAGTGTTTTGCAGTCCGAGAGCTGCTGATTCTATCCTAACAATGTATAGTAATATGTTCCTCTGTGTTCTCTATTTCCTATAACTTATAATAACATCTACAGAGCATTAGATTCCGGCTATATATTTTGGGGAAGAGTACTTCATAGGGAAGTTAATTATCTTTCATCAGGGAGGAATTTGGATGGATGCCGTTGTTTTTTCTATGGTTAGTAGCCACTAATAGCTGATGCCGAGATTCATTAAAATATTAATAGTTGCAAAATGGTGGTATTTTAATCTTGTTCTATTATTTTTATTTTTTCAAAGATTTTATTTATTTGTCAGAGAGAGAGAGAGAGGTTGAGACTGAGCAAGCAAGGGGGAGCAGCAGGCAGAGGGAGATGCAGGCTCCCAGCTGAGCAGGGAAGCCCAATGCGGCACTTGATCCCAGAACCCTGGGATCACAACCCGAGCTGAAGGCAGGTGCTTAACGAACTGAGCCACCCAGGTATCTCGTATTCTTTACATCTTAAAGAGAAATTTTTCCAAAAAATTAAAAAGTATATTTCATACTTGGTAACAATAATTAGGAAACACAGGATAAATGATTCAAACTTCTATTTATTTTACCAGTTTTAAAAATGATGAGTTTATTCACTACCATTAGGTTTGTATCTCTTTGTTATGAATGCATAGATTTAAATAAGTTTGAAGTGTTTCAATCAATTGCAATAGTTATCCTTCATGGCGCTCACATTGTCCTATTTTTGGCCTCTTCAAGTTGGATTCTCAATTTGACACAATCCTAGTAGAATTTGTAGTATTTCATTTACTTTCTATCTAATTTGAAAAGATATCACAAGTTCCTCTTGTATGTTTCATAACTGTTGAAACTAAATGACTCCATGGAATCATGGTACTATTCTACTTGTATGTGTTTAGTTTTTTCATAACCAAATGTTTAAAAAGTGAACAAGAAGTAAAAACTGGACAAAATATTTGGCAACAATTATCTGAAGAAGTTTGGCTTTTAAAAGTATAGAGAAATTTTTGATTTAAGCTCTGACATATAAAAATTTTACAAGTTGTCACTCTCATTCTTATAAGAAAAAAGGTGAAAAATGGAAAATCAATGACTTAGCATGATCATCCAAGACTGAAGTTGTGGAGAAAATCAGCACATTGAAGTCTGGATAGACAGACAAATACAGAAAGTCACAACTGAGATCTTATCTGAAGCCCAGTCCACTGGAGCCATAAATTGATAAGTACATTTAATGGTAATTCTGATGAAATACTGGAAGGTTAGTATAGACTTGCCTGAAAGTGAGAAATTCCTGGAAACTGAAGTTTTGTGGGGAGAGACAACTTTCCTGGGTTTTACCTCCAGGAACCCATACCCCAAGCTGTCATGGTGGAGAGCCAAGAAGGATCCTCTCATGATTTTGGCAAGGGTAGGGGAAGGAAGACATTGTGAAATACACTCAGATATCGAAGACCTAGTATACAGGGAAAAGACTACTAGAACCTTCTCTCACCAAACAAAATGGCATTTCTCCCACTCCAGATCTCTTCCTGTCTGACCTAAGGGAGAAAAAATTCTAAGACACACTTGTGAAAGTCAAAGCCCATGGACATAGGCCCACTAAAAGATTTAATCATATGATGGTGAAATGCTTCCCCTCCCTTACACCTAACAACTGTACCAACAAGACTTCAGTATAGCAGCAGAGGACTGCAGCTGAAAGAGCAGGAAGATGCATACTCTACCTGATGAGGAGTTAAGGAACCCCAAAGATAGCAGAGAAAACAAAACAACATCAATACAGGAATTTGAATCTTCTGGCATCTACAACTACAATATTAAACCCAACCCAATTCCCATAGAGATTAATATAAAACCTCACACTAAAGCCTATTTAAGTCAGGTGGTAATACCTGATACATCATGTTACGTTTTCAACATAATTTTAAATCATGGTGGAAGGAAAAAAAAAAGTCTGAAGATGCAAGGAAAGCATCAGAATCAGACCCAAATATGTAGGGATATGGGAATTATCAGCTCAGGAATTTAAAACAACTATGATTAATAGGCTAAGAGCTCTATTGGAAAAAGTAGATAACATGCAAGAATAGATAGGTAATGTAAGCAGAGATATGGAAACTCTTAAGAGAATCAAAAAGAAATGCTGGAAATTAAAAACACTGTAACAAATGAAGAATGTCTTTGATGGGGTTATAAGATGACTGGAAATGGGTAAGTATGTTTGAAGATGGATCAACTTCCCCAACTGAAATTGAAATAAAATAATGATGATGATGATATGGTAACGATAATAAGTCACCTAAGACTTGAAAGACAATGTCAAAAGATGTAACATGCATAATAGGAATGCAAGAAGAAGAAGACAGAGAGGAAGAAATACTGGAAGCTGAGAACTCTCCAAAATTAATGACAGAAATCAAATGACAGATTTCAGAATCTCAGAACAACACGTAGGATAAATTACAAAAAAGTCTGCACCAAGCCATATCATATAAAAACTACAGAAGCTAAAGACAATGAGAAAATCTTGAAATAATTCAGAGGAAAAAAACCCCACCTACTTATAGTGGAATAAGGATAAGAATCTGAGAAAACTTTTTGGCAGAAATTATGTAAACACAAAGAGTGTGAAGTGAAATATTTAAACTGTTAAAATTAAAAACAAAACAAAACCCTCACTAACCTAGAATTTCTTAACCAGGCAAAATATACTTCAAAAACAAAACAAAACAAAAAAACAAAAAACAAAAACAAACAGAAGAAATTCTCTTTCAGACAAACAAAAAATAAGGGAACTCATTACCATCAAACATGCTCTGTAAGAAATGTTTTAAACAGTTCTTCAGTCAAGAAAGAAAATTATATTGGTTAGTGCAGTGAATTGAATAGTCTCCCCCAAAAAGGTATGTCCAAATCCCAAACCCCAGTACATGTGAATGTGACCTTATTTGTAAACAGAGTCTTTGCTTATGTTATTAAGTTGAGAATGTTGAGATGAGATCACTGTGGATTAAGTGTGGGACCCATGCATCTACAAGCCAAAGAAAACCAAGACTTGCTGGCTGCCACTACATTCCAGGACAGAGGCATTGGGCAGATTGTTCCTCCAACTATCCTGATGGAATCAGCCCTGCTGACACCTTGATTTTGAACTTTTGGCTTCCAAAACTATGAGAGAATAAATTTCTGTTGTTTTAAGCCACGAAGTTTGTGGTAATTTATTATGGTTGTTCTAGGAAATTGATATACATTCTGGTACTAAAAAGTAGAGTGCTACTGTATCAAATACCTTCAAATTTGGATATGGCTTTGGAATTGGACAATGTGTAAAGGCTGGAAGAATTTAGATGGACATGAGAGAAAAAGCCTCAACTGTCCTGAAGAGGTGATGGGTAGAAATATGGCTGTCAAAGGTGACTGGTAAGAGTTCAGAAGGAAGTAAGGAACGTGTTATTCAAGACAACGGGAATGGCAGCCCTTGTTAGAAAGTGGCAGTAAGCTTGGCTGAATTTATTCTACTGTTGAGTGGAAAGCAGAATTTGTAATAAATAGATGCAATTAGCTGAGGAGATTGCCAAGCAAAATCTTAAAGTGGCAACCAGGTTTCTCCTTGCTGCTTATAGTAAAATGTGAGAGGGAAGATAAACTGCTAAGCAAAAAGAAACAAACATTTGTTGATTTGGGAAATTCTTAGTCTAACCAGATTTAAGGAAGCTTAAATTAGGAAATTCAATCTTGGAAAACCATGCTCTGGAGAGAGGGCCGAGGGTGTGGCTCGAAAATCTTTTACTGAAAAGATTAGCTGTGTGATGCATGGATCTAGTCAACCATCTCAGCAGAAGCCAGAATTAAAGATGAGTTTATCCAGGAAGGAGATACAGAAAACTTTTATATAATGTTGTGGGCTTTTATGACTTACAGAAGACAGATAAGGTGTTCTGGAAATGTTACACATCAGAAACACTGCCAGAAAGGGACAGATCTTAGACAAAATGAAAGAAGGTTTTTGGACTCCAAAATTTTGACTTCTTCTCTGTGAAAGACAGTTAAGAGAATGAAAATCACAAGCCACAGACTGAGAGAAGGTATTTTTAAAACACATATTTGATGAAGGACTTATCTCCAAAATGTACAAAAAAAGTCTTAAGAGTAAAAAATAAAACAAACAACCCATTATAATGGAAAAAATGTTAGAACAGACACCTCACCAAAGAAAATATACAGATGTCAAATAAATATCAAATAGTAGTCAACAACATTTTTCATTGGGGAATTTAAAATTAAAACAGTAAAATACCACTGCATGTCTATTAAAAAGGCTAAGATTAAAAAACAAAACAAAAACAAAAACCCTGATAATACCAATTGCTAGCAAGAACGCAGAACAACAGAAACTATCATTCATTGCTGATGGAAGTGCAAAAAAGATACAGACATTTTGGAAGACCTGGTGGTAGCTTCTTACAAAGGTAAACATAGTTTTGCCATATGATCTAGCAATCACATTCCTAGGTATTTATCTAATTATTGCAGAAATCTTAATGTCCGCACAAAAATCTGTGCAGAAATGTTTATAGCAACTTTATTCATCATTGCCCAAACTGGAAGCAACCAACATGCCCTTCAATAGTGAATAAATAAACTGTGGTACATCTATACAATGGAATATTATTCAGCGATAAAAAGAACTGAGCCATTGGGTGCCTGGGTCGCTCAGTCATTAAGTGTCTGCCTTCGGCTCAGGTTATGATCCCAGGGTCCTGGGACCAAGCCCCGCATCGGGCTCCCTGCTCGGCGGGAAGCCTGCTTCTGCCTCTCCCACTCCCCCTGCTTGTGTTCCCTCTCTCACTGTGTCTCTCTGTCAAATAAATAAATAAACTCTTAAAAAAAAAAAAGAAATGAGCCATCAAGTCACATAATGACATGCATGAATATTAAATGCATTTTTGAGATGAAAAAAAATGTGAAAATACTAAATACTGCATGATTCCAATTATATGACATCCAGGAAAAGGCAAAACTATAGACATGGTAAAAAGGTCAGTGGTTACCAGGGTTGTGGGTAGAAGAGAATGATGAGTAGGTGACATACCAAGATTTTTAGGGTGTTGAAACTATTCTGAATAGTATTATAGCTACATAACATTATGCATTTTTCAAAACATATGTAACTTTATAGTACAAATAGAAGAAAGAACTGGGATTTTATTTTTTGTTTTGAAAAAAAAAAAAAACCCAAGCAAAACAAACAACAACAAAACCTGTACATAAACACCATACTCTGGTTGACAAATCTGTTCCACAGAAGGGTCTGGGATAACAATTCTGAATATACATATTAGAATTAAACAATTAAGTAGATAAATGGTGATGATGTGAGCCAAGTTTCTTATTTTTGGAGAAATTTGCAGATAAGCAAAAGTGGAAGGTTAGAATTATCCATGAGATAACATTAGAACTGGTAATATTAGTATGAACTCATGTTTAGCACTAAATAGATACAAAAGTTAACATGTCTGTGGATGTGTGTGCACGCACATGTTTACACAGGTTACTATACATCCAACTATTTTCTTCCTCTTTCAGCTGAAATCATCTAGCAGTAATGACATCTCAGTGTCTTGGTTCCTAATAGAATTTTCCAATAAAATAAACCAGGGAATTTTTGGAAAATGGCTGATTCGAGTACTAAGGAAGGAAATCCATAAAATGAGTCTAGAGCATTCTATAGTGCTAGAAAGTAAGAAGTGCCCACAGAGGGAAAAAGGAAAATAATGGAAGAGAAAAGAAGAGAAAAAAAGACCAAGTTGGGGTTATATCAAAGGGGTACAGGAGTCAACTGGAAGAAATGCTAATGGCAAAGCTGGAAGCATTTAAATAATAAAATAAATGAAGCAGGATTGGATTCTAACCCAATGTATAAAATAGATATCTATGAGTACATACTGATCTCAGATATCTATGTAGAATTCAAAAAATCAGAATTAATCAGATATTTCAAAAAATGAAGTAACTTGAGAATAGTTATGTATACAGTGATGATTACACAATTTATATATCCTAACTAGACCTCTCATTTGGAACTACTAGACAACTTTAATCCACTTACCCAGCCCAGAATGCTCATATGCTCCCTGTTGCTCAAGCTAAAATACTTGAAGATATCATTTATTTTTCACTTTATTATATTGTACGTTCAATATATCTGCAAATTTTATTGCTTGTAGCTTCAAATAAAGTCAGAATATCACCAATTTTTTAAATCAATGTCACTGATATTACAATGCTAGAAATCAGCATCTTCTTGGATTATCCTAAAACCTCTTAACTGGTCTCCTAGAATATGTTCCAGTCCTCTTTCATTTGTTCTTAACAAGGAGCAGAATGATCTTTTTATAGTTATATAGAAGTTCATTTCCTACTCAAAACCATCAAATGCCATAACTTTATAATGAAATTTGATATCCAATGGTATAATTTCATCTTTGTTCTTCTTCAACATTTCCTTAACTATTTTTGGCCATTTGCATTTCAATATATATTTTAGAAAGATCTTGTCAATTTTCATTATATATCAAATTTTATATGATCATCATAAAGGTGGCACTTTAGCAATTTTCAATAGTTGTTTACAGAATTTTGTTGGAATTCATAAGGTTTTATTTATTTCAGACTTGGCTTTAAAGAATATCATTATGCAGTTCCATTCTCTATGACTGAAAAAATTATGTGAGTAATCTTTTATTTCTCTAGTATAGCTTTAATAAGTTTACTTGTTGCAAAAAGTAAGTAATTTGACCTTTCCATATACTTTTTCTTCCCTGCAGAAGGTAATTTCTATCAAATAAAAATAAAAATAATCAGGATAAGTAAATGTTCACTATAGGCATCTGTTCATTTTTCATCATTATGGTACAACTAAAGGATTATATGAAGATTAGTCTTTGATTTTAATATAAATGGATTTTACTGGTAAGTTGGATTTTGCTATGCTTCCTAAGGATGTATTTCGTGTGGCAAACTGAATTGCCTACCTTTACAAATTGATATGAATCAGGAAACTTCATTTCATGCGAACTTTTTAATATCTAGGCAGAAATGTAAAATTTACTCTTGCAATCATCTGTGGCTCTACTGCATTAAGAATTCGATTTATCTAAGCAAGTGAAATAGCTTGCATTTAGGCATGCCCCTCTGTGCTTCTCTACAGTATTATATGTTAATATATTTAATCTATTCAACATCTTTGGATGTTTTAAACATAATCACATGCATTTATTCGAGGGCTTGGGTGTACTCTTACTACCTGTAATGAATTTGACCTATAAACAGAAGCTCTATAAGCTTTTATCTAGTAACATACATAGAAGTTAGCATCATAAACATTGTTTTCTTGGAAATTTGCATTTTAACTCTAAATTATTAATCTTTTTCTCCATATTAAACATATACAGTAATCTAAACACTTTTAATTTTTTCTGGATATTTAAGTCACCATTTTATTATAAACTCTCTAGTTCTTTCTCCACTTAAAATGGCAATTCGCTGTTAGAAATATTTCCACATTGATTACAATTATTATGGTATTAAATTAATTAGGCATGAAAGTATTTAATCTTTTTTAAGTTTTTACTTAAATTCCAATTAGTTAACATACAGTGTAATATCAGTTTCAGGTGTATAATTTAGTGATTCCACACTTACATACAATACCTGGTGCTCATCACAAAAAGTGCACTCCCCATTAATCCCCATCACCTAAAAGTATATAATCTTAATTTTAAAATGAAAGCTACACAGAAATACTTTCAATACTATATGTATCAAATAATTAGCATTCAACTCTCCTATACAATCTGCTCATTGCAAAAATGATGCTAACTCTTCCTCTCCCCACTCCCTGGCCAACAAGTGCCAATTAAATCAGAGCAGCCAATTATATATTTTTGATGTCAGATACTATTTGTTTGCTAACAATTTTTTTTCTTGGTGCATTAAAACCAAATTTTGTTGAGCCACAATATGCTAAATTAACACAAGCCTCTTCATTAAACCCAGGGATGGGTTTTTATTTGTCTAAATCAAGTATGATAATTCTATATCCTCCACCAGTTATTGGTTAGGAAAGTGTGACCTGAGTATGATCAATGATTCATAAGAAGTCTGATGAGTAGAATTCTGAGAAATCTAATTATTGATTTTAAGAAAAAAAAAGACAAGACACAATACTAAAATACTTTGCCTTTTCTTCTTCTTGCCTTAAATGTAACAGAGCTTTGGAAGGCATCTTTAGGCCATGAGGTTACAAACCTAAAGACAAAAGCCAACATAATTTATTAGAAGGATTCAGTAAGAGCCTTATTATTAACCACTAAATTATTGCATCAAAACTGAAAATACTTATATATAGATTCCCTGTTAAGTGAAATATGGAAATGTTTCTACTGTCTAATGTTTTGTTCTAATACTGTACATTTATCCTAATTCGTATAGTTTCTTTTATTGTTTCAAAGTTGGGATCCCAAATAAATAAAAATAATTAACAATGACTACTATTGTGGGTAATAACAAAAATAACTAAGATTTATTATACAATTGTTATGGTTCTATGTACTTTTGCATAAGTTATTACATCCTGTAATTATCACAATAACCTTATAACATATGTAAATTTACTATAACTACTTTATGGATGATAAAAAGGCACAGAGAAGTAGATAAAGTTTCACAAAGACTGGAAATTGTAAATTCACATCAACACAATCTCACCCTAGTACTCCAGATCCTTTCTATTATTAATGGGGTGCCACCAATGAATGCTTAGGTAGGGACAGAGAAGCTTGGAATTATATCACATAATACACAATTTGTTTTAAAACAAAAGACAAAGGGTCAAGAAAACAAACATATTTTTAAAATAAAAAATATTTTATAACAAAAATAATGAAGTTGTACTTTGTTACAAATTTTGTTACTCTTATCCTTTACAATGTATATACTGGATGTTCCACTTCAGTTAAAGTAGTATAATCATTGACTTTTTTTTCTTTCAAGATTTTATTTAAATTCTTGCTAGTTATCTAGAGGGTAGTATTAGTTTCCAGGATAGAATTTAGTGATTTATCACTTGCATATAACACCTGGTGCTCATTACAAGTGATCTCCTTAATGTCCATCACCCATTTGGCCCATCCCCCCACCCACCTCCCCTCCAGCAACCCTCAGTTTGTTCTCTATAGTTCAGAGTCTCTTATGGTTTGCCTCCCTCCCTGTTTTTATCTTATTTTATTTTTCTTTCCCTTCCCCTATATTCATCGGCTTTGTTTCTTAAATCCCACATGTGAGTGAAATCCTATGGTATTTGTCTTTGACTGACTTATCTGCTTAGCATAATACCCTCTAGTTCCATCCATGTAATTGCAAATGGCAAGATTTCATTTTTTTGATGGCTGAGTGATATTCCATTTTGTGTGTGTGTGTGTATGTGTGTGTGTATGTGTATATATATATATATATATATATATATATATATATATATATATATGAGCTTTTTCCATATTTTGGCTACTGTGGATAGTGCTCTACCGCAACCCCCTACCCCCTTCCCCTCCAGGAATCCTCAGTTTGTTTCCTATGGTTAGGAGTCTCTTAGGATTTGTCTTCCTCTCTGATTACATCTTAGTTTTCCTCCTTTCCTATATGCTCCTCTGTTTTGTTTTTTAAATTCCACATATGAGTGAAATCATATGACAATTGTCTTTCTCTGATTGGTTTATTTTGCTTAGCATAATACCCTCTAGTTCCAACCACATCATTGCAAATATAAGATTTAATTTTTTGATGGCTGAGTAATATTCCATTGTCCACATATCCCACATCTTTATCCATTCATCTGTCAATGGACATCTGGGCTCTTTCCATAGTTTGGCTATTGTGCACATTGCTGCTATAAACATTGAGGTGCAGGTGCCACTCTGGATCACTATGTGTATATCTTTAGGGTATATATGTAGTAGTGCAATTTCTGGGTCATAGGGTAGTTCTATTTTTAACTTTTTGAGGAACCTCCATACTGTTTTCCAGAGTGTCTGTACCAGCTTGCATTCCCACCAGCAGTGTAAAAGGGTTCCCCTTTTTCTGCATCTCGCCTACATCTATTTTTTCCTGAGTTGTTAATTTTAGCCATTCTGACTGGTGTAAGGTGGTATCTCATTGAGGTTTTGATGTGTATTTCCCTGATGATGAGGGATGTTGAATATTTTTTCATGTGTCTATTAGCCATTTGTATGTCTTCTTTGGAGAAATGTCTGTTCATGTCTTCTGTCCATTTCTTAACTGGATTCTTTGTTTATTGAGTGTTGAGTTTGATAAGTTCTTTATAGATTTTGGATACTAGCCCTTTATCTGATATGTCATTTGCAAATATCTTCTCCCATTGTGTAGACTGCTTTTTAGTTTTGTTGATTGTTTCCTTTGCTGTGCAGAAGCTTTTATCTTGATGAAGTCTCAATAGTTCATTTTTGCTTTTGTTTCCCTTGCCTCTGGAGACTTGTATAGTAAGAAGGTGCTGTGTCTGAGGTCAAAGAGGTTGCAGCCTGTGTTCTGCTCTAGGATTTTGATGAATTCCTGTCTCACATTTAGGTCTTTCAACTATTTTGAATTTTTTTTGTGTATGGTGTAAGAAAGTGGTCCAGTTTCATTCTTCTGCATGTGGCTATCCAATTTTCCCAACACAATTTGTTGAAGAGACTTTTCCATTGGATATTCTCTCCTGTATAAGCACAGACTTTTAAAATTCTTCTCATACAGGCCATGTCTTGCAAGTCTATGTTTGGGTTCATTTTTCTTTGCATAATCCAAGGAATCATAAATCCTGCCAAAGCCAGTTGTTTTGCCACCACCAGATGGGTTCTGAATCCAAATACGAAGGTGACATTTGGTGTGGTCTTGTACATTTTGGCTAGTTTTTCACAAGTTTCCATCTCAGGTACTGTTGCCTTTCCAGAGTGAAGGACATCAATGACCATCTGTTTTTGCTGAAGTAGTCAGTTGGTCATGAACTTCCTGGTGCCGATAGTTACTCTGTCATTCATGATGGCAACCAAGCTTCAGGCAGCCAGGGAGGAAGAGACTGTGTTTATGTAACTTTTAGTTTTAATCCAGTATTACTTCCCTGAGTGAGTGATAGAACATCTATATTTTTTTTCATTATACTTGTGAAACATATTAACAGGCATTAGAAAAATCTTAGAAATGTCATTTACTGCAATACGTAAATGAACTTGAATTTGTGATTCAACATAACTCTGAGACCCATTCTTTCAAGAAACATGCCATAATAATAACATATTATATTCAAAATTTGTAATTAGAAGAAATGTCTAACATTAGTTAAGGAACATATAAACCTAAAACCCCAAGTCAAATTTCATGACTTGAGATTCACAAAAGGTGGGTAAAATAAGAATGAATTTAATTATTTCTTATTTCCCATAAGCTACAGTCTTATTTATCAAAATATCAAATTATAGGAAAGAAAACATGTGAGCCACTTTTATCATCCTTGAAAAAGTACAGAGTATCAAGTACAGTTCATCTACAGAACAGCAAATTTATCTTTTATATAGTCTCCCCAGATCCTACTGCTATAATATGCAACCTTGAACTTTTGATCTGGTGATCTTGCATCTTGTAATCATGTAATAAACATGTATCATGTAATAAACAACCTTCATTACTTTTTTCAATTTCCCCTAGGAGAATTTGTGCATCTGTCTCTTTATGATTCTACCTCCCCTCAGGTAATCACATGTTGATATTATGATAATTATATCATGGATATTATATACATATAATATACATATTATATATATAATGTAATGTATTAGCCACCATAAATCATGAAACATATAAAATATTCCAAGGTAAGTGCATATTAATACCATGTAGTATCTTCTAATTTGTGAATATAGACTAATATACAGTAGTTCTTACATTTTCTTCATGTAATTGTGTTGTTTTAATACATATTTCTAATTGTTTTCACATATATTAAAAATACACTTTTTTACTAACTCCACCCAAATTAATTATATATTCCATGTTTTTACTTTTAACTATAATTATGCTGCCACAATCATTATTCACTAGAAAGAAATTATGAGGTATTTATGAAAGTGTTTGCATATCATACATAGCATTTTCATTTATATAGAACATTGTCATTTAGGAGCTTTGCTCGATAATATGATATGAGAGCTCAAACAAACGAAAAGGTTGGGGAAATGTCTATGCTTTTTGTGACCACACGGAATTGTATTTATGGATAACAAAAAATATTTTCAGGCTGTTGCTTAGCAACCTACATGCAAGGAAAAATTTGCATCAGTGCTTAAAGAATAAGGGCTTATGATATTAAATTCTTTAACTTTTTTGTATTATTACCCTTCAAAGTTCACCAACAATATTAACTTGGTTCACATTCCAATTTCATGTGTAGTTATCAGTTTACTTATTAACTTTTATATGAAAACACAATAAAAAATACATATAAAACCTTGGAGAAAGAAGAAAGGAGAGGGTGAGGAAGAGAGGGAAAGAAAGTTCAGTCACTTCATTACCAGTTAGGGAAAACAAACTCGAACCATACTTACTGTGAAGGTACTATTTCTGGGGCCATTTTATGGTAAACACTACATTATTCTTGTGAAATTATCACTTTAGTGAATTTCATATAGGATAATTCAAAATCGCAAGTTAAAAACTGATACCTAAAACCAACAATGTGTGCATGTGGCTCCTTTACCTCACTTACTCATTTCACGAAGATTATTTTGACAAGCTGCACACTTCTACTTGCATCCCATGAAGAGCAGTGGTAGCATTTTTCGAATCTAACAAGTCATTTCCATTTTTCTTTAGCCTTTGAGGTTTAAAAAAAAAAATCAGAGGAGCCTAACCAACTCTAACAAAAATATTAAGCAATGTTATGAAATTATGATAGTTGTTTACTCACTAATACTAGCAGATGATTTCTTTACATAAAAATAAGATTAGCATATTCCATTTCCTCTTGTTAGCCTTATTGCTGTTAGTGACACTACTATGCTGGCTGTCTGAAATAGAAATCAGTTCATTGTTATCCACACTTATGTGCTCCTGCTGACCATATGTCATAGGCATCCACATCTTGCTTAATTCTATTATGTTTTTTTTCTCAAATCCAAATCATTCTTTCCATTCACACTGCACCTGTTTCAGTTCATTTGTCCATCATCCTTAGAACTGGTTCTAATCTTTGCTTTACAAAGTGTAGACATTGCTGAGTGCTCTTTCTGCATCAGTCACTGTATCATTATCTTACCTAAAACCTAGTAAAAACTTCCTATTCCCTGCACAGAAAAGTCAGAAGTTTTCGTATGACATTATCACATGACCCCAAGAGTAGCTTACCTTAGCTGCATATTCACTCAGTAATTTCTTCTACATTACATGCTATATTCTAACAATGAGAGAGTTATAATTTTCTAAATGCAGCACCTTCCTTCCTCTCTCCTCCCTCCTTCCCTTCTTTCCTCCTACTTCCTTCTTTCTTTCCTTCCTTCCTATCCATTACTTTAGGCATATAGTCTCTCTGCTAGGCATATAATTCCCTTCTCTTCCTTATTGGGAAAACAACCAATTCTTGACTCTCAAATTTACCACTCAAATTTATCTTCTCCAAAGCCTCTATTTAACTCTCCTTCCCAGGGGAGTTAAATATTCCCTCACTAATGTTAGCACTCTAGCTGATATATACTTCTGATACTATACCATATTATTATTGTTTCCAGGTCAAAGTTCTTATATGATTAGCAAGCATTCTTTTTCTTTAACTTTTTTGTTTCCCTCAGAGCCACCTATACCAATATCTTTTAGGCTCTAGAGCTTGATGTGTAAATATTCAGTTGTCTAATAATGCAATGCTAAAAAATGAATTAATTCATCTATTAAATTAATGGTTAAATTAGTAACATTAAATTTTAAAAAATAACTCTTAGGGAGAAATTTGATTTCTGAAACACCTGGCATTTGTTTTTCAGTGAAAAGAACAGTCGAAGGAGATGCCTTGAATCAAAGCCATTATTTGTCATTTACCTTTTTTACTCAACAAATATTTATTGGCTATATATACCCTACACATAATTGAAATGGCTTCTACCATATTTACAATCCCATAGGCAATGGTTTATGATAGAGGAGAGATAGGCTAATATTAGCCATCATGAACCTGTTTATAAGATTGAAAAGAGAGCCACTTATACTAGATTTGCAGAGCTGAAGCATGCCACAAGGAAAATTTGCAACCTGAACTATGGTTAGAGAATGATAAGTCAAGGCAAAATGCAAAAAGGCATGGAAAACCTTTCAAGGAAAGGAAATGGTAGGGACAGAGCCTTGGAGGTGAAAGAGATAATGATATTTTGGGGGAACTGCAGGTAACTAGTAATAAGTAGTTAGGTTTTTCCATCACAAGTCACAGACCCAGGTTAACTTAGGTAATAGGAGTTTATTGCAAGAATACATGCAGAAGCAAAGAAATAGTAATACATTCATTCCTTAATGGTTATTGACAACCAGTAATGCAAAAGGCATTGTGCTAACATCTAGGGATTTAAGGTCAGCTACAACAGCAACCATGCTTGAGTTTATGGGTTTCTATTCTAGTGAGAGAAAGTTATAAATCTTATAGTCGCACACATAGTTAACAGTGCTGTGACAGAAAAGGGCAGGGTATGATTAGCACATATAATGAGACACACAAAACCATAAGAAATTCATCTAGCAGTTGAAAATCCAGGCTTAATGGAGACCTGGAATTCATTCAGAATTCAACAGCAACCCTATCAGCCCACTGCTGTACTGAAATTCTAGATAAGGCATTGGGAGAATGAGTAACTGAGCTTAGGGCCAGAGGTAATAAGTTTGAATTACTTCTGGGGACATACATGATACACCACAATGAGATCTTAGCTGATATATTATTTTTCATCAAGATTTATATGGCAGATAAGAACATGGGAATGGATGAAGAAAGAAGCAAAATATCTTAAAATACATATCAGCAAATAATATTCACTGACATTCACTGACATTGTTTTTGTTGAAAAATCATTTGTGACTATTTTTGTTATCCTTTTGAAGATGATTTTTTCTCTCTTCATATTGTGTCATATTCAGTGATGTTCCAAAACTGGCCAAAATACAATTAATAGTAATTTTTTTCATTTAAAATTATTCTGGATAAATGTTAGGTAGAAGGAATCTAAATGTATCGTGGCATTTTTACAATAACTTTATTACTAAAGCCTTAAAATTTTTGGTGGAAGAGGTGGGCTTACATTTTAATCATCTACTATCCATTTTAGAGCAATTTCAAAGTAGTTTCAATGAAGCATAAAATACATCCAGTTACTTCTTGAGAAAACTCTCTTATTATCCCAAATTTTGTGCTTAGGGTATTATACGGTAGTTACTTAATAACATCATAAACATCAAATTTCTGGGTGATAGTATTAGAATTTCTACATTTTTGCTATCTGATCAAAGATAAACAATCCATTATAAACATCATCATTAATTAACATTTGAATGCACACATTCAAAGTGTCCTTAAAATATTTTGATCTTACATACTTATGTAATTTTAATGAAATCAAATGTTTAAAAGGAGCATTTAAAATATATTTTAGTCTGATAGTAACATGCTTTGCCTGTGATTATGTAGATTTTTTTAAAACAGAAAAATAGCAGATAAAAGTACTTCATAGAAATAGCAATTGGGATGTAAAATGACTCACTAAATATAAGAGTTGTTTTTCCCTTGAAGCATATAATGTCAACTTGATAATGTATCAAATAATTTTCTTCCCTTCAGTTGATAACAAAAGTATATTTAGTTACAAAGAAGCAGAGCTTCATATTTCTAAACATATAATTTGCCTGTTGGACAAAAAAAGAAAAAAAAAGAAAAAGAAAGAAAGAAAGAAAGAGAGAGAGAGAGAGAGAAAGAAAGAAAGAAAGAAAGAAAGAAAGAAAGAAAGAAAAAAGAAAAACAAAATAATTAGTTTTAAATTTTCAACCAAACATTGTAGATAGGTTCAATAATTCACCAGGATATTGAAATAAAATAAGTTACTCATCCCCTTAGGAGCAATGTGTGACTATGCATCTTTATAATCTTTAAATGCCTACTAAACAGTGTGTCTTGCACACAGTAGGTAATTATTGTTTGTTCAGATGACAATAGTTTCTTTGTTTTTTTAGGAAAAAAACATATCATCTACTTCTGGATTTTGATACTTCTATTTCTCATAATGTTCTTTCTTTTAATGCAATCTCTTTTTTTATGTTTATGTATAATAGGTAAAGCAAGTCTGCTTAACATAATATGAACTAAATTATGTACTATAAATTAAGAGATATAATTTTATTCTTCTAGTCAGGCTTGAAAAACACTTTTGGATCACTTATAATCAACTGTTATGGGCTATCTAGAAAAATAAAGAAGGCATTGATAATTCAAAAAACCAAAACTTTAGTAGAGATAACTCACTCCATAAATTATGTATTCTTTAGTGTCTTTATAAACTGGTATTTCCACAGTTTTTCATGACTGTAGGTAACAAATGACTATTGTGTATTCTTGAATTAAAAGTTCTTATAGTTCAGGAAATTATTATTCTCTAGAGGGTAGTGAGGCATTATATTTTTCCAAACATTTTTAAAAGTTTAGGCCTTCAAATTAGTTGAAAAAACAATACATTAGACCTTGTGTAAGCTTCATTTGTATTCGACCTTTACTAACTTATGAAACCAAGAAACCTCCCTACTTCTACAAGAAGCCTAATACCTAGTGATTTAAATTTAAAGGTATATATTCCAACATAGGTTAACTATGCCAATCATAAAATGCTGTACCAGTTCATTTATGATTGCAATGCATCTACTGATGCAGTGTCCATCATTACTTACTTAAAGAAAAAACAAAACAACAAAAGCAAAAGATCATACTAATGTCTTGGCCTAAATTCTGTTTATCACACTCTCTACAGTTTTTTTTTTTTTCCATAGTCAGCATGAAACATTATAATAAACACCAGAGAAGAAGAAAAAGAAGAAAAATCAGAACAGTCAGAATCAGAATTCTGATTAGAATCAGAAAAAGAAGTAGAAGCAGAAGCAGCAGCAACTCAGGAAATAAACAGCTAACAGAAACAAATCCTGGAATGATAAACACATTGGAACTAACAACTGGAGATTAAAATAACTATAAAAACATCTTAAAAGATCTAGTGAAACAGGTAAAGACCATGCCTTGAAAAACGGTAAATTTAGGAGCCATTCAAACCTACAAGAAAAGAGTATAAAGAAAATGCTACAAGTAAAACAGCAAATTAGAGATGAGAATTTTCTTTGAAAGTTTTACCACAATATCAGCACTGAAGAGAATGTTCTCAGCCTCCTGCCTATAGAGTATCCTCATGGCACAGAACAAGAAGGTGAAACCAAGATAGAGTTAAGTGGTTTCCCTGGGGGGAGGAGACAAAGTTGGGGTTCCCAGGAGGCCAAAGTAGCTAGAGTATGCAGGACAGCATACCAGAGAGGAGAATATTGCAAAGATAGATAGTTCTAGAGGTCTTTGCAAGATCAACCTTGTATCCACAGATGAGTAAAGAACAGCAAAATGTATGAAGAAACTACACAAGGCTTGGTGAACGGGAACATAAGTAACAGTCAATGGATTTTCCAAAGGGCCATGAATCGTTTCTTTCCATACTGAAAAAGCCATAATAAAAAAAAGTCCCTTAACTCATAGGACCAGGGGTATTGTACTCAGAGGTTATTCAACAATGGGACAAATTAACCCTAGAATAAAGGTTTCTCTGGTCCTCTTACCAGAAAAACATAAGTAAAAACACAGATCCTCACCATATGTAAAAATTAATTCAGATGGATCATAAACCTAAGTGTAACACAATGTGTGTTTATCAAAGTACATATAATCTATGTAAAGAAATAACAGGTATTATTTGTCTTTGCCCTCATAGAGAATATATCCTGAGCAATATTTTTTAACCATATGATTAAAATAACACCAGAGAGTATGGTGTTCACACCAAAGAACAATTTTGTAATAATTAAATTGGGAATGAGTGACCTAATACCTGATTCTAGAATAGCCTACCTTAATCCAAGTGGTATGTTATATCACAGCAAAGGAATGGATATAGTGTATATCCATCTGGTAACCCTTAATAAGTAGGTATCTCTGGACACTTTTTACATATAAGTTCTTTTTTTTCCTTAAGCCTTGTGGATTTTTTTTTCTTTTTTCTCTTGAGAAATCTTCATTCTTCATATAAATTTTATCTACAAAATTGTAAGATCCTGAGGGCCAAACTGGGGTGAAAACCTACAAGAAATGGGTCAAGACAGCTACTCAACCTGATCCTAGTCTCATCTACAAATAAGAAATCCCAATTAGTCTGTGATTCATATACAGTCACCATTTCAGGCAACCACAATGGGGTTTGAGGCCAAGGTTCTGCTTTTGATTAAGTTAAGACATTGGTTTAGTCTTAGGCTGGGGTTTCTGTCTTCCTTAGGGACCTAGAAGAGCGGCCACACAAAGCAGATGAGTTTACTTCACATCATATCCATCATTCTTTTTTTACCAGACATGGCTGAACAAAATTATTTTATCTGCATTAATCCGTAGTTTAATTTCTAGCAAATAATTTGTTTTTCATGAAAACGCGTGATTTAGTTTTCTTCCCCACTTTACTAACAATTACTCATGACTGTTACAGGATTGACATAGCTATTTTAGTGTAGTTAAGATCCAAGAGTTTTTCATAAAGTGAGAGTGAGTCTTTATAAAACATTTGGCTCATTTTTAAATAAGCCAAAAGAATATTAGCTTTTTCAACCAAGACACTAAATAAAGGATTCAAACTCAAGTTTCACGTGACTGCATTTTCCTAATCACTATTCCCTGAGCAATATTCTAAAGCGCCACCCATTTCAGTGAAGATGTGATATAACTAAGTCCAGAGTGGATAACTTTCTTTCAAACCAATCTACTTCCTAATTACATACCTTAACTGTGCTCTAAATGGACCCAATAGTTTTTTCAGTGTTTTAAAAATAAAGTTTTCCTCCACCAGTTCTATTTTTTACATGGAAGTCTTTTAAAATAGAGCCAAAGACATGCTACATATTCTTTATGGTAAAAAAAGAGGTGACCTTTTATAAAAACTAAATAAATTGTATACTCCTCTGTGATATAACATTTGCCCATGTACCATCTTAGAGCAGGCAAACCTACTTTTTCCCCTCCATTTTTGCTTTAACCTAGAAGCCAATAATTCAAATTGAATTAACTTGCTTTTCAATAAATTTGTTGATGCAACTAAGTAATATTATGGTAAGTTGCTTCATCATTATTCTTCTCAACTCTGCAAATATAACACTGAGTTAAAACTCCTATTTACATATTACAATCAGTGGTTAACTAAACTGTCATATTTTTAATTTGAAGTAACATTAATTAAGAAAAATAGAAAATTCATCATTCATTCATTCATTCTCAAGTCTCAAGACTTGAGAAACCACACATTTCAGTATATTTATATGCAGACAAAGAATACACACACCCACACATACACAGTTATTTTCTTCTTAGGAGTAGTTGAGTTGTTTAGGTAATGAAGAAGAGTTTTTTTCTATTTTTATGATATTAAAAATAGTATATTTTGAAAGGTTACTTCAATAGTGAACACTTCTAATTAATAAATCTTACACACCAAAACATAAGTTTAGTTTTCCAAATTTTTACATAGTTGCTCTTGCCTCCAAAACAATACACCACCCTCAATGAAAAGTATTGTGGTTCTGGTTATGTAATTAATACATCTGATACAGTAGAATCCTTTGGAACTCATCTGTAATAAGTTCCTAAGTCAGCTATGATCCTATTATGACAAAACCTTCATCCAGTCTTTAATGATCTTTTCTCATCAACCAATCATATATGTTTTATTATTAAACACATGGCTTGCAGGATGTAATAAATAATTCAACCTGAACTGGAAATTTTTCTATGTTCTATTCATTGTGACATATGCTGAGGACTCAGAGAGGAATAGGGTACAGTCTCTGCACTCAAAGAACATGTCATTAAGTCATGTTCACATAGATAAATAAACAATTGACAGTTAAGTATGATAAATGTAAAGCAGGAAAATCAGAGAGAGATTGCACAGTGAGTGAGGGATTATTGCTACTTGGGGGAGTTAGGGAAGACTTTTAAGAGGAAGTGATATGTGATTTGGGACTGAAGAATGAATAAACTATTCATTAAGTAGATAAAAGGGCATTTTAAATAATGCAACTTAGATACTCAAAGAAATAGGGATTAACTATCCTTCTCTAAACAAATTCAACCATGGTTCTTAACAGAGTCCATGCTAATGTTACTAGTGGGTTATCTGAAGTCTCATTCAAGTTTATTTGATCCCTCTTCAAAGTGCCCTCACGGGCTGTGTTTTGTAGTAGCTGGCAGGAAGTTCATAAACATTCAGATTTTACTTCTGAATACATGGTAGGATTGTACTTTCTTGCCTCTTTAAATTTTTTTTTTTATTATTGAAGTATAGTTGACATACAATGTTATATTAGCTTCAGGTGTACAACATAGTGACTCCACAATTCTATACATTACTTAATGCTCACCATGGTAAGTATAGTTACCATCTGTCACCATACAATGTTATTACAATATTATTAACTATATTCCCTATGCTGTACTTTTCATCACTGTTTTTTATACCTGAATTTATTTATTTTTTCTATACCTGAAAGTTTGTACTTCTTAATTCCCTTCATATATTTCACATATCCACCTAACCCTCGCCTCAGGTAAGGATAGTTCTAAACAAGTAACTTTCTCTGATCTAGGAAAGAGGCATGTGTTATATCTAGACAAATGCTTTTAAGATCTAAGGCATGAGCTATGTGCTATGGTGAGCGCTGTGAATCGTGTAAGTCTGTTGAATTACAGACGTGTACCTCTGAAACAAATAATACATTATATGTTTAAAAAAGAAGAAGACTGCAGGAAGGGAAAAATGAAGTTGGGGGGAATTGGAGGGGGAGACGAACCATGAGAGACTACGGACTCTGAGAAACAAACTGAGAGTTCTAGAGGGGAGGGGGGTGGGGGCATGAGTTAGCCTAGTGATGGGTATTGAAGAGGGCACGTACTGAATGGAGCACAGGGTGTTATATGCAAACAACGAATCACGGAACACTACATCAAAAACTAATGATGTAATGTATGGTGATTAACATAACACAATAAAATTAAATTAAATTTTAAAAAAAGATCTAATACATGATTTGATGCATTCTCTTCCAACTGTCATGGTGATCATGGACACACATATTAACAAGGAGTCTTTGCGAGCCTGGGTCATTGAGTGGCCATGATAAGCAGATCCAGCCCACTCCCTGGTGGGCACTCAATGTGAGGGAATAATAAATACTTGGTCATATATCAGTAAGTTTGGGGGTTATTCATACCACAGCATAACCCAGCCCAACCTGCCAGATGATGGTTTCAAACACTTTAATATTAAGCCTTTGGTACCAAAATGAGTGGTTAAATGAGAGAGAAATTGCTTCTAGATATAAAATGTATACTACTGTATAGTGTATCACCATATTGTAATGATTCTCCTCAGAGCAGGCACTGCATAGCTCATCTACTTATCCCTGAGTGTGCACAGATATTTTTTATCTTCCTGCTTTTACATGCTTTCTTGACATTCTGCATTGTGTTGCCCATAGCACTTATTTCAATTTATAATTGTGAAATTACTGATGGGATTATTTTGTTAGTATTTGCTTCCTACATATATTGTGATCCCAAGTAGATAATGCCATGTCAGTATACCTAAGTGAATAGCAAAGACACTGGACCAGGGTGAGTGTTTAAAAAATAAGTGAAAGCTAAATAAATAAGTGAATGAATGCATGAGTGTATGAATGCATAAATGACTGAGGATACTAAGTGTATATTTATTGACTTTATTGTCCCCTATAACCTTAGACAAGGGGAAAGAGCACGATACCAACTTTTTTCTTTTTTTTCTTTTTTTTATTATGTTATGTTAATCACCATCATTACATCATTAGTTTTTGATGTAGTGTTCCCTGATTCATTGTTTGCGTATAATACCCAGTGCTCCATTCAGTACGTGCTCTCTTTAATACCCATCACCGGGCTAACCCATCCCCCCACTCCCTCCCCTCTAGAACCCTCAGTTTGTTTCTCAGAGTCCATAGTCTCTCATGGTTCATCTACCCCTCCGAATTCCCCCCCTTCATTTTTCCATTCATGATACCAACTCGTTTTAAGTTAGGCTTTACTACTTAGAATTTAAAATAATTAGTAAGCACTGAAATTATCAACTTACATAGGAAAAGGGGGTATTTACAATGATGTAATGCAATTTTCTAATTTTATAGATTAGAAAACCAAAATATCTATAGACTTTTGATTTACCAGTAGTGACACAGAAATTCAGTGACACTGATTTCACTTTCATAATAATGAAGATTTTCCTTCTTAGAATGCAGTTTCCATAATTTTTGTAAAGACTCAAAATCAACAGCTGCCATTTGATAGCTGCATTATCTTGAAAAATGTTGAGCCCTTTGGGATCTCATTGTCCTCATCTCTAAAAGAACACCCATTTTATCACCATATAGGGCTGCTTTGAGGACTAAAGGAAGTACTATATGTAAGATAAGTAAAAAGCATTCCTGCATGTGATATACCCATATACATGTATACACATGCTATAAAAAATGAACACTATATATGTACATACACACACATTTGGTCTGATTTTGATGATGTTGACAATGATAAATGCAAATATAATCAAATCACTAAATGCAGATTTTCTTAAAGTTTCAGAATTCTAATTATTCTTCACACATATTTTAAATCTTTGGGCATTGTCAAGTATTTATATGAAATGTCTAAGCCTGAAGAATTTTATGATATAGTGAAGAAATTATAACCATTATGATTAGCTTCATAATTGTGTAACTAAACTTTATTTTTTTATATTCACAGATCTATGATATTATTTTTGAGTCATAATTAAAAATATCTTATGTGGTTATATAATTACTATCATTAAGGCTACATTTTAAACAATTATTATAGGAAAAAAGAGAGAGAGAGAAAGATGAGATCACTTATTGTTTGTTGACTTTTACCCAAAATTCAGAATTGTAAAGATAGGTGAAAACTAATATTTATAAAGAATATCCTTTGTGTCAGAATTTTCAGGCATATAATATATATGTATATAAAATATGTAACATATCATTTATAAATAGATACTTTATAATGTATACATATAATTTCACTTCCATATGTTCCCTACTAATTTTTTAGAGGAAAGGAAACTTAAGACTATGTGAAGATAAACAATTTGTTCAAAATCATCAACTAGAAAAACTAGAAAGGAAACAGATTGATAATACTAATATGGTAAAATCAAAACTTTAAGACTTCATAAAACAATATAATTCAAAAATTTCAAGAACAACTTAAATACAATGTCTAGATGTATAGAGACCAATTGTTAAACTTTAGCTCTTTTATTTCACTGATGCAAAACTAAATCCCAAGGATGCTTTCCTAAATTTGTATAGCTTCTGAGATGTGACAATTCTGAATCTCTACTTTTCCAACCCTGGTCTATTTCCAAGGACTTTATGTTAATATACATTTTACAATATTTGTAATATAGATATTATCTTAAACTTCCATTAGAAAACAAATGTGTGGTATTCTTGTAGATGATCATCTATCATTGCCAGGCATGAATGCTATTAGATCTTTCCTATTTATTTTAGAACTAATTTTTATTTCATATACTTAGCCATCCCAGACTAGTACTTATGTCACAAATCAAAATAGGAGGTAATTAAAATCTATTATAAGATTCTAAAAATACTTTAACATTACTGTTGGAAAAGTTGAAGATAACTTGAAAAATATGGCTATTTAAAAGTAGGTTATTTATATCATCTTTTTTTAAAGTTTTTAAAACTTTTACCTGTAAGCGTCGTCATATACATCAATGATGATTTATTCTTCAGCTATATTCCATTAACATCCCTATCAAAATTAACAGCTCTTCCTTAATATCATCTAATGGCTCAGTCCATATTAAAATTTCATAAATAAATAATAAATAAATAAATGTATGTAGGTACTTATGTCTAAATGAGACAAATCTTAAATCCATGGAGATGAGTAACGATAATGTTAATTTCTAACCCAACTGGGTAGAACAAACTTGGTCTAAACTTGGTCATTCATCTTTAAAAACTTGGTCATTCATCTTTAAAATAAACATTTAGAGGTTTTTTTAATCAGGACTTTATGAAAGTTACCAAAGGGACTGTCTAGAATGACTGTATATTCTGGAATACAATCATGTTCATATGCATACATACACACAAACTTGAATATATGTACCTCTATGTATTGCTATATATATATTCTATATATGTATATATATACACATATACATTGTATAGCTGCCATTCTTGTGTATGAATATATATGTGTATATATATACCTAAACACAGTTGACCCTTCAACAACACGAGGTTGAACCCCTACACAGTTAAAAATCTGTATATAACTTTTGACTCCCCAAAACTTTACTAACAGCCTACTGTTTACCAGAAACTTTAACAATGACATAAATAGCCAATTAACACATATTTTGTATGTTATATATATATAATATATATCTTACAATAAAATATGCTAGAGAAAAAATATGTTAAGAAAATCATAAGAAAAAATACATTTACAGTACTGTACTGTAAAAAATCTGCAAATAAGAGGACACGCCCAGTTCAAACCTGTGTTGTTGAAGGGTCAGCTGCATATGTATATACTATTTAGCAAATTTAGGCATGCTATATAAAACAATAAAGTTGAAAATGTGAGAAGACAGAATTCTAACCTATAAATTTAATACCCTTTAATATTATGTCTAATACCTCTAATTACTGCTTCTATAGGAAGAGTAGTTTAACCTGTATCTTAGTTCTAAACAGTTCTCAATGTCTCAAAAATTTTAAGAAAAATACATATAAATTACTCTTGTAACTATACCCTTGTGATATCCACAAATTATAGGTGGGATATCAGCATGTTTTTTTCTTTCACATCTGGAAGTATAACATCAAGCAATGTTATCTCTACTTAGTTTGATATAATCTCTTTCCCAGTTCTTAACTTTTGGATTGAAATTATCAATGCTTGAAAAAAACAGAAAATCAGTTTTCAATTTAATTTTTTTGATTGTCAGAATTTTTATTCCAAAATATATTCACAATGTCTTGACTTAAAAGTTCTTGCTTGGGATTTGTATCTACAGATAGAGCATTTTTTAAAAATAACCTGGGTTCTTATGCATAGCATTCTAGTATTCAACATTAAATTTTATAAAATGAATAAATTGTAAAACATCCCCCACATATTTTGAAATTTGCATAATTCCAGATTAATGTCCCTAAAGGAATAAAGATAAATTTGAGGTAATGTATACTTAGATATTATAAATCTATAATGAATGGAATTTATTTCTTCCATAATACTTCTCTTTACTTTCTCACCATTATCAGTACGTAATTTACTGAGAGGCCCCTCTTAAATTATCAGCATACCTTATCATTGTAGGTATAAGGCTTTGTGTAAGTTTTGTCCACATTTTTATTTTGCCCCTTTGGTGTATTTTTTTTTCCTTTAGCTCTACATGTAGAGCTATAACATAATGAGTGCCTAGATAACATCCATTTACCTCTTTCTCAATTCTTTTATGTTACTGCTCTATTTTTCCATACTGATAATAGACTCCAGTTAAACAATGAGATGAAAGCTCCATTAGAGAGTATAAAGCTTACACCTGAAACTAATATAATACTGTGTGTTAATTATATTTCAATAAAGGATGCATAAAGCAATATATATATATAAATTATATATATATATATATAATTTGAAAAAAATGTGCATTCCCATATACTGAAATGCTCCACAGTTACCCAAAACCTTCTATTTACTTTGAAGGGATAAAATTCACTGGAGCATGAAAGCTAAATGAAGAAGAATTAATAACAGCTTCTGACATTCAAAAGAAGAAAAAGGTCACATATAAAAGAAAGAGAATCTACTGGTTCCACAAAAGGATTGCAGCCCCCATCTATAACATGACAAGGGTATAAAAGTCCTCTGCTTCTCCTATGCCTTTTCTAAAGGAATTGGGGAAATAAAAAATGAGCAAACCCTTGATTAGATCATTAAACTTATATGTATTGCTGGAGTTATTTTAATAGATTAAACTTTCTGCATTGGACTAAAATTTTTCACATTGTTGGGCCATGGATGAGAGCTAATGAGAAAGAAAATAAAGGTATTATCTTCCTTTGCATATGCTAGTATGTTAAATAATAACTATTGAAGAGTATATTATGGAATGCTCAGAAAATAAATATTACTATGTTTCTTAGTGTTTTCAAGTAATTAGGAGGTTAAAGTAGTAGGTCTATGCTATGACACGCTACATGACAGAACACTAGTGAAATGCACAGACATCTGTACGTATGTGGCTGAAGGCATGAGGAAATAACAGCCAACCTCAAAATATTAGAAAATATTTTACTATAATAATAATTATCAAGATTGATTTATTGCTAAGAATATCTTACATATACACATAAAATTTTTATATTTAATAAATTTATAAAATACAAAGATGAACATGATAATTCCCAAGACCCATGATAAATATGAGTTTCCATGACTTAGAGTTTACCATCATTAAGGTCTGGGCATTTTTGCTTCCATTTAATTGCTTTTTTGTTGTTGTTATTCTAAAATTATTATTGTTTTTGTTGAAGAAACATGCACATTATGTATGCCATTTAAATTTAATAAAAAATTAAACTGAAAAAATTGTGATCTTTACTTGTTCTGTTCAATGATATTAATAAATAGAACCCCTGGATTTATGTTGACATATTCTAAAATCTTTTGATGGACAGAAGTAGAATTAGAAAACTAACCCTGTTCATCCTGTTTGCTTGAGAATCTTCTATTATTGTCTTTTTATTATAGTGTCCATATTTGGAATTTTTGTATTTTGTAGTACCCCAACCAATGATGGATTTTCCTAGTGAATACTTCTGCTGACATTAAATATTTTCTGGCAAAATGTGATAAAATTTTTTAAAAACCACAAGAAATTGTAAAACTTTTGTGATACCCACTTAATATAGCCTTTTAATAAGAATTTCCCCTCAGAGGCTAGACAGGTTTTAATTTGATATTTTTTTTTAACTTTTCAGGATTCTAAAAGGACCAAGATTTTTATTTTTCATTTTGCTTCACTGACATGTATCACAAACAGGAAAAATAGCAAATTTTCATAGATAGGAAAAGCATAGCAGTGATACTACCTTTTTATTTTATTCTACCTCAATTGATAAAAGAAAAAGAACAAGAGGTTTTCCAATATCCTTTCTCTTTTTCCCTCTTGTGTTGCTTTTTACTTTGTTTCTATTTCCCTTTCTTAAGGTACTTTTGAAATAATATTTTCCCGAGAGTGGAAATGGTTTCTCATAACCTGACACTTCTCTAGTCAGGAATATAGCACAGAGATGATTAAACTAACAAATAATGCATTTTAAGATATCCCATAAGTTTTTGTCCCAAGACCAGCAGGAGTTGTGGTGTGTAGGGACAGGCTGACTCACGGAAAGCCAGGTAGGAGAGTTTCTCTATGCAGAAGGAAATCGTGAAATGCAGTCAGTGCATTTTGCTTGTTTTATTTTTCAGTCAGTCAGTAGCATAAAATGTGGTCTTTGCAACACAATTTGAACATGTGTACCTCTCAACTAGTACTTGTTCTTGACCTACAATCCTTGATTAAGCTGTTCTTTACTCTCATTCACTTTGTGAAAGCTCCCCTTATAAGCTCTCTGTAAACAGAATAGAAATCCTGACACTGTATGTAAAGTATTCCAAAGTTCAAATTCTTGCATTCAAATCTCGAGCATATCCATTATATCTTTTAATACTATCTTTTAATAGACAACTTTAAAGATTTCATATCCATTATCAAGTGGAGAATATGGATTGTTTTTTCTCAATCATGTTCAGATTTTTCAGAAAATTGTACTTCTGCTTTAAGCCAAAGGGGGAAAAATAGAAAACTTCCAACTTGACCTATTTTGTTTAAATCTATATTTTTAAAGTGGTAGCACAAATATCCCAGGTTTTGTCTAGTGTTTCCTGACCCCTCCAAAAAGTGAACTAGTCCCTCCTTTGGCTTCCCACAGCACTCGGCTAAAATTCCATTTTAGCAATTGCTGCATTCAGTTATAATCATCTGGAATATATTATCTTAAAATTGTCTCAAACACTGTGATTATGCATTTCATCCTCTCCATGAGTCCTAAAAAAAAAACTGAAAAAGACAGATCTATTAGGAAAGTGGGAAAACGGTTAGTATTATTACTAATAAGAGAAAAATTACTTGACACTTATTGTATTTGTAAGGATTAATCTTCACAAATATCCCCTTTCCACCCAACTCTCCCCTGAGGTAGATACTATTATCACCCCATCTTACTTATGAGGAAACTGAATTACAGAGATGTTTAGTAACCTGCCCAAGACCAAGCACTTAGTAACCTGTGAAGCTAGAATTCAAAGATAGGCAAGCTTACCTCTAAAACCAGGTTCTCTGTATCAAATGTCTTATTAGAAAGTGCTAGAGTTGATACTAGAAGCATAGTTTAGTCAATTGGAAAACACAGAACAGTGCTTCCTATCACTTCTATATTCCTTTTTCCTTTATTATTTTTGCCTTTTCATTACATTTTGATTTTTATGCTGAAATATGTAGTCAGAAAAGCTCCTGCAAGTGACTACTTATATTCTGGAAAGAAAACCTAATTTTAACTTTAATTTGATGTATGTGTGAGTGTGTGAGTGTGTGTGTGTGTGTGTGTGTGTGTGTGTGTGTGTGTGTATGCATACAGAACTTTTGACTGAGAGTCTCCTGAGAAATTAGAAGTCTATCACAAATATAATGAAGACACTAGAATGGAACAAGAAACACTGTCTGCCTGGCTGAAGAGAAAAACTTTAGAGGAAAACACTTAAGTTCTTTCTGGTTCTAACATTCTACTCTCATTTCCCTTTGTTCCAAAAGGCCTAAGGAGCGGAATATTAATATTCAGCTATCTAGCCTCAGCCTCCACATGAGGAGTTTGACTGAATGCTGATTAAACTTTAGTACCGTGATCTTATTTGAAAACTCCAGAGCAAGAGGCACTTTATTTTTCAAGTATCAAGAATAAACACTTTGAACTCTTGAGCACTGTAATAATTCTCTGAAAATGTCAAGTTCTGGTTTCCAAATTCTCTATGCTTCTAAAATGATGAGAATTTACAGCATACACAAACGACCTTCTCCCTGAGCCACATTAGCTGCTTATTCAGCACGGTGACCTTCCCCTCCAAAGATGTTACTGTAAATCAGTGATGAAGATGTCAGGTCCAGGTTCAGAGTTCAGTATCATCATTTTCTTTTCTTAATGGAAGAGCCTAAACACTGTAGTTACAAAGGTTTCCGTCAAACTGAATATCTCCACTATCAAACACAAAGTTACCATGTTTTTACTCCTCTCTAAATTGCCATAACTGATGTCTGCCCTCTCTCACACATTAAGAAATGACACAGATTCTCTCTGTCTCTCTCTCTCACACTCCACATTAATATATATTTTAAAACACAGAACACATTCAAGTGGATGGGGTAGGAGGACAAGAAGTTTGGCATTTCTGAATATGTTAAGACATCTTAGATAAAGGTAAATGTGTTATGTTGAATATAATTTACCTTAATGTGGTCACTTTTTATCCATCACTGACTAATGACTGCTGAGATTTAGGAGTGACCTCAGCCTTTATGAGGAAAGATTTGGACCCTCAAGACAAAGTAAAAGGTTCCAATGATTAACTAATATGTGAGGGAGAAGTTTCATGTTTGCATCCTATCCTCTTATAATGATTATAAAGTAGAATCCAATAAATATCGCATTAAGTTCTAAAACATTTCCAGTCTTTGTAAAAAGGAAGGTGTGCTAGTGTAATTCAGCAGCCTTAATTCGCAGTTTGGTATGCAGAATAATCAAACCTGCATACTTTCTGCAAAAATATTTTTAATTAGTTCCTTAACTATTTGAAGGCATTTTAGTGTCAAAGTATATATTTAAAATAATGTCAATGTTCATTTATAAAAATGAATATATATATATAATATATATATATAAAATATATATATTTTTAAGATTTATTTATTTTAGAGAGAGAGAGAGCACGTGTGTATGCACACACACACACTGTGAGCTGGGGGGAGAAGGGTGGAGGGGGCAGAGGGAGAGAATCCTCAAACAGACTCCTCACTGAGCTGGAGCCCAATGGGGGGCTCTATCCCAGGACCTCTATGACCTGAGCCAAAATCAAGAGTTGGATGCTTAAGCGACTGAGCCACTCAGGCGTCTCTCATTTATATTTCAAAGTCACCAGATAGGTCTAAATGAATGAACATGAGAGAAAAACTAGAAGAGAGACTACATAAAAGTTGCATTTACTCTGTGATGTATAAAAATTATACTGCCAATAAAGCACACATTTTCTTAAATATTTTCTCTAAACATCATTATCCTCATCAACTTTATTGCTATACTTTATTCTTTACAATTGTAAAAGGTATCATTTTGTGCTGTCATCATTTTCCTTTCATCGTTAATTACTTTACTGACTTTTCCATACTTCTTAAAATATCATCCTTTTCTCCTTTGCAATTTTAAAAGTAATATACCATCACTGCAAATAGTTTTAAAAATATAGGAAGGTACATAGGAGAAAAAAATACTCATAATCCCAAAGCCTAGAAGAAATCACTTTCCACATGATAACTATTTTTTCCAATATTTATTATACAAATATCAGTATACTTATCTTTTGCAATTAAATGAGAACACATTGTATATAAAATTAGTATTTTCTTTTTAAAATTAACATTATATTGGTCATTTTGCTATGACAGTAAGGAGCCTGGAGAACACAATTTTTATTTGCCACATAATAAACATCATATATAAGGTGATACCTTCATTCACTTACCCATTTTCCTATTTTTTTTATTAGATTGTTTACCAAAAAAATACCCCCAACAGTACTTGAAAATCAATATTTTTCCTAATTTATATCCATTTCCTACTTTTACTATTAACCCTGAGATGAATGTTTTCGAAGGTAGATTACCAAATTAATCTCTAGAAATATTAACTGATTTATCCTCACTAATTATGTGTTAGGGTGTTTCTGTTTCAATGCAACCTGCTAGCATTGAAAAGTGTTATTTTTAAAAACCCCTGCTTATTTTATAGGAAGGGAGTATGATATTTTAATATGGATTACCAGCTTATGTTACTTAGCATTATTTTCACCTCTGAGATTTACACATACACGTACAAATTCAGTGAAATGTTTGGGCATACCAGTCCTTAAGAGTATATCTGCAGAGCAACATGCATGCTGAGATGGTTCTGCTTGGGCAAAAAGAATGCTTGAAAATGGAGATGAGAGGAAAAGTACATGCCTTCTCTAATATTGATCTAGGCTTCGCCTCATAAATCTTTGCCAGAGTGCAAGAAAGCACTCTTTGGGGCCCAGGAAAATTTTGAAAAGTGACAAGTTGATACAGAGAGATATTATTCTAACCATTCTAAGCACACGGAAACTTCCATTATTACATGGTCATACCCCACAATTTAAACGCATATGTCACATATACAGTATATCTTGTATATTATAATATACAAAAATATTGTTTGTATACTTGTATACTATAATAAACAAAAATATTGTTTGTTTTTTGGTTTGCTGATCAGTTCTTTTTATCCATCTATTCTTAAGGCAGTATCAGCTAGTATTTAAAAGGTTTTTTTTTTTTATAGAGAAGACATTTTCACACATTTATCCAACCAAATAAACTTTAAAAAAAGAAAACTAATTTTATTTTTAAAAGTATCAGTGGGGCACCTGGGTGGCTCAGGCATTAGGCATCTGCCTTCAGCTCAGGTCATGATCCCAGGGTCCTGGGATTGAGCCCCACATCACATCAGGCTCCCTGCTCAGCAGGAAGTCTGCTTCTCCCTCTCCCACTCCCCCCTGCTTGTGTTCCCTCTCTCGCTGTCTCTCTCTCTGTCAAATAAACAAAATCTTGAAAAAAAGTAATATATCAAGGGGATAAAAAAATCAATAAATCATATATTGACAAGTAATTCATCATTATATACCTCAATTCTTTCTTTCCTTGATAAGATTAAATGTTTCTACTCTCATATGTGTCCTTCATAAAATATTATACATACAAGTAATTTTATGTGTGTATTCAGATGTATATACATGTGTAAACACAAGTATCAATACAGATTTTTTAACACATGAGATTTTTTTCTACCTTCTTCTTCCCCTTGTTTACTTGTAGTGCACAAAATATTAAAGTAAATTTCTTTTGTGAATTTATACTTTGGGTAGTATAGCTAAATCTTATTCTTTAAAAAGTTTTTCTGCCAAATATTTTAACTTTTTCTTGGAAATACTACTATATTTTGCTAAAACACTATTCAGAGAAATCTTAATATTAAAAGTTCACATAGTTATACTGAACTCTCCCTTGTGTTACAATTAGTAACAGTGATAATGCTTATCTGAATTCAGTTCTCTTATTATTCTGGGTACAGAGGAGATTAAACTCCCTCACCACCTGTACAGAAAAGAATTAGCATAGCAGGCCTGGGACCACTATCCTTAGAACGGCTTCCTTATAAGGTTGAACCTTGGCTGGCATCTGGGAATTTGGCTTTCAGGGTGTTCCTAATCAACAGTTAACTGATAAGGATAATTTGCTGTGCCTGGACTTTTAAGTAAACAATACCATTTATGCTGAACACCTCCTTTTCTTTTATGAGTCTGGAAATTTGGTACCTTCTAGGCAGAGAGTACTCATGTGGATCAACCCCAGTGAAAACTCTAAGCACTGAGTGTCTTAACTTTCCTGGTAGACAACACTTCACCTGTGTTGTTACAACTCATTATTTAAGAATTAAGCATGCGTCATGTAAATTCACTGGGAAAGGACCCGTAGAACTTGTGCCTGGTTTCCTCTGGGCCTCACCCCGTGTGCTTTTTGTCTGTTTGTTGATTTTGTTTTGTTTCCTTTCTCTATAATAAATGTTAGTCATGAAGTACAACTATACATTGAGCTCTGTGCATCCTTCTAGGGAATCACCAAAGCTAGGAGTGATCTTGAGGAACTCAATACATTCTCCCCTACATTTGGGTTGGGCCAATGTAACTAGCTTGGCTCCTATGTTGGTGGAAGTGATATGTGTCATTCTGGGCTGACACATTAAATTGTTGGCTGGGGCATTCCATTGTTTCTTTCTTTCTGAGATGCCAAACAACAATATTCCAGAGAGTGAAGATTCTATAAAGCTGAGGATGAGAATGAGGATGATATAGAGCAAAGCACCCAGCTGACCCAAGATAGAATTTGCATTGTAAGAAATGGTTCTCTAATTTTTTAAGCCACTGAAATTTTAGAGTATTATGTTATTATAGACAAATAAGACAATTTTTTAAAATTTTATTTTATTATTATGTTAATCACCATACATTACATCATTAGTTTTTGATGTAGTGTTCCATGATTCATTATTGGCGTATAAAATCCAGTGCTCCATTCAATACATGCCCTCTTTAATATCCATCACCAGGCTAACCCATCCCCCCACCCCCCTCCCCTCTAGAACCCTCAGTTTGTTTCTCAGAGTCCATAGTCTCTCATGGATCGTCTCCCCCTCTGATTTCCCCCCCTTCATTTTTCTCTTCCTACTATCTTCTTCTTTTTTTTTTTTAACATATAATGTATTATTTGTTTCAGAGGTACAGGTCTGTGATTCATCAGTCTTACACAATTCACAGCGCTCACCATAGCACATACCCTCCAAATAAGACAATTTTGACTGATACAAATACTAAGTAGATTTTTATGTTGAAAATAAGGTTACATAGTATGAAGGGTATTTATATCACAGATTAATAACAATAATCACTTGTCATGCATGGAAAAGTGCACTGCTTGTCACTCATACTTAAAATTTTAATGGCCATAGTTTATTTTATTAGAACAGATTATCCTCTACTGCATGCTTTTGTCATTTTGTTATAAATGGTATTAAAAGCTTGGAAGTTATTACAAAGAATCTACATAGATTTAAATATACTATAATTTATAAGAAAATAGTCTTATAAAGTTTTCTAAGAGTTGATAATATATGCAATATTCATCATTTGAGAAAACTTTCAAAATTAGGGGTAGGCAGACATTAATAGTCCCTTAATAAAATGATGACTTGTTTTAATGGCTGAAAGGATGTTTTTTCCCTAAGCATTTTTTATTGACATTGAACTATGTGTTGATCACATACTACAGGGCATGGATCATTAGCTGAGCTTAGTAGTAGAAGTGTCAGCACAAAACTGAAGTTGGATGCAGCTGGATAACACAATCTAATATTTATTCACAGTAATAAACATGTCCAAGAAATTGTGCCCTTAAAGAAATGTTTAAATGTCTCCAGAATATGCTCTATTTCAGAGGAAATATATAGGCACAAGCTGACTTTACCTCTTTTCATGGTTTCCAATTGGAGTGTGTGTACTTCTGTCTTTACAAATACTTCATAAACCAAAAGTAAGAACTGGATATTTCAATGGTTCCTATTTTTCTAATTTGATTTTCTCACTTTTTTTCACTTAAAAACTCAAGAATTAATCTTCCAGTGAAATCTTAGAAAAGGTGAAGCCTAAATATTGCTACAGAGTTTTTATGTTACAGCTATTATGAATTTTTAAAAAAAGACATAATGAATTGAAATATACTTTATTATAAGTTTCCTTGTTTTGCCAAAGGCTAAATATTTTTTTTTAAAGATTTTATTTATTTTTGCAAGAGAAAGAGAGCGCACGCAAGAGCAGGGGCGGGGACAGAGGGAACAGATTGTCGGCTGAGCAGGGAGCCCCAAGCAGTACTCAACCCCGGGACCCTGGTATCATGACCTGAGCCAAAGGCAGATGCTTAAGGACTGAACCACCCAGGCATCCAGGGCTAAGTATGTTTTTATCACCAATTTACATCTTATTTTAAAATGTAATAAACAAGATAGAACTTTTTATATGAATATATTTTACCTTATGTTATAAAAGCTGGTGCCTAGGATGTGTCTGATTAGGTCCTAAATATGTATAAGGCCGACAAAGACAGCCTTTCCTAATTCCTATCTATGGAATGTGATGTCTTTGATTCATTAGGAAAATTTGCTGAATTTAAAGATCTTTGCATTCCATAGCTTTATAACCAGGCTCTGTTTAAAATTAACAAATTAATCACAATATCTTTATTCTATTTTATATCCTGGAGAGATCATGGTTTTATTTCTGCTACAGCTATAGAAATATATATTTAATTAACTTAATAAATGTTTTTAAAAAAATATTATTTAGAATAGTTTTAGATTTACAGAAAAGTGGTGAAGATAGTACAGAGAATGACTATATTACCTGCACCATTTCTCCTACTGTTAAACTCTTATATTAGTATGATACACTTGTTATAATTAATGACTCAATATTGACATATTACAATTAACTACAGCCCATACTATATTCATATTTCCTTAGTTTTTATGTTTTTTTCTATACCTGAATCCATTCAAGATACCATGTTTACTCATTATGTCTTCAGACTCCTTAGGTTGTGATAGATCTCAGAATTTGTGGTGAATGACCTCAACAGTTTTAGAGACTCCTGGTCAGTAGAATAGCCCTGTATTGGGATTTCTTTGATGTTTTTGCATGATTAGAATGGAGTTTTGCTTTTGTTCTTGTTTTTTTAGGGGGGAAGGGAAACATCACAGAGATAAAGAACCATTTTCTTCACATTGTATCTTCATATAACTGTTTTCACAGCTGATTGAAATAGTGTTTGTCAGGTGTCTCCACTGCAAAGCTACTCTTTTCTCCCCTTTGTATACTATACCTTTTAAAATGAAGTTCCTATGTGCAGCCCACACTTGAGTAATAATTATGTTCCACCTCTGTTGAGGCAAGAGTAGCTACAGTAATTATTAAATTATATTTTAACTACATCAAAAATAATTTGAAGAAGTTTGCTACACCACTACACTACACCAGGTGTTATCAAACGTGCAAAAAATCATTAGGGCTGTTTGGATCTCACTAACATGACAGAGGATTTTGGTACATCTTACTTTAAGAAACAACACATTAGATTCCTCAAATATCCAACTATGTTTTTATTGCACTGGAGATATTTTACTCTAGTCTAATTCACACGTTTTATAAATTAAATAAATTTTATCTAACTTTCACAGGTAAAGTGTTACAGTATTAATTAAAACATAGGTTCCCTGACTCCCTAGGCAGTGATTTCTCTAGTCTGGTATATCAACTATTTTTATCTTGTTGAGTGCCAACTTGATCATCAAATATGGTATATTCACAGGCTGTTAATCTCACACAAAACCTCACTTTTTTCACTCTTTCCTCATCTCAAGTAGATAATACCCTTCAATATGTTACAGATAAAGTCAAAAGAATTGTATGGCTTTCCTGTATTTCTCTCTTTTTATCTCAAAGCATCTGAAATCATTGCCATAACTATGTATTTGTTACATAGATGAGACTCTGTATGATTTTGTTCTTTTTTTTTTTTTAAGTAGGCTCCATGTCCAGTGTGGAGCCTAATGTGGAGCCTAGTGAACTCACAGCCCTGAGATCAAGACCTGAGCTGAGACCAAGAGTCAGAAGCTCAACCAACTGAGCCACCCAGGCACCCCTGTACAATTTTGTTCTTTATCCCTGTCTACCCCGGGGATACAAAATGTTGTTTTTCAAAACAAACTTCTTCATATTACCTTATCAGATTTAACTTAAATTACTGGAAAAGTATCATGACTAAATATTGGCTAAACATTAGATAGAATACAAATATAAAGAAGGTATAGTGTATCATTTGAAAAAAAAGTCTTCTCATTATTTATTGTTTTATTATGCCAACACCCCTTCCCATTTTCAGCGGCATCTTCTACTCCTTCAAGTCCCAGTTTAAGTGTCAATCCCTCAACAGTGCTATCTTTGACTAATTTGGCCATACTTTCACTTCTTCTGCTAATCCTTATAGTACTTACAATCATTAAGACAATCAGCAAAATGGAAAGGTAATGTACTGAATGAAGGAAAATATTTACAAATCATATATCACATAAGGGGTTAATATCCAAAATATATAAAGAACTCATACAACTCAATAGCAAAATATATATATGTATCCAATTAAGAAATGGGCAGAAGAGCCGAATAGACATTTTTCCAAAGAAGACATACAAAGAACCAATTGAGATGTGAAAAGGTGCTCGACATCACTAATTATCAGGGAAATGCATATCAGAACCACAAAAAGAAAAAAAAGCTCACAAAAAGATATTACTTCACACCTGTTGAAATGGTTATTATCAAAAACACAAAAGATAACTAGTGTTGGCAAGCATGTGGAGAAAGGGAACCCTCATGCATTATTGGTGGAAATGTAAATTGGTGTAGCCACTATGAAAAACATCATGAAGGTTCTTCAAAAAATTAAAAATAGAACTACCATATGATCCAGCAATCCCACTTTTGGGTAGTTACACAAAGGAAATGAAAATGGAATCTCAAAGAGATCTCTGCACTCCCATGTTCACTGATAATATTCATACTAGCCAAGATACGGAAACACCTAAGTGTCCATCAACAGACAAATGGTTGAATGGAAAAATGTGGTATATACATACAGTGGAATGTTACTCAACTACAAGAAAGAAGGGAATCCTGCCTTTTGCCTTCCTTGAATCTTGCAAATAGAATGTGATGTAAGAGACTATGGGTCATTTCTGAGCCTATATATCAAGAAAACTTGCACATGTTCATTTGGAGCCTTATGACATTTATGTGAACAAGTCTATATTAGTTGGCTAGAGTATGACAGACTGCGTGTAGAGAGGCCCTACTCACTCCACTTGTGAACTGGCAACCCCTTCCAACCTACCAACCTATTCCATCAAGAACAAAGGAGCCCTCACTTAAGCTGAGCCCAAATTGTCCAATCGCAATTGGTAATTCATTATATCTTAGTTTGTTACACAGATGACAACTGATAATGCAGCTAACATTAAAAATACAGCATTATCATAGAAGTTGGGACATTTGCCCAAACAAATTCTGACAGGAAAGTTACAGGCCATACTACACTGAGCCTTTAATACTTTCTGGGTATCTTGACACTCAAGGAACCACAAGTTGAAGGCAGAGCCAAAAGACTTCATAGAAAAAAACAACAGAATTTGGTTGCTCTCTCATGCTAAGAGAGAAGTGGAGAAACAACTGAGGTTTTAAACTTGAGCTGGAAAGAGTCATGTGCTCTGGATGCTCTGATGAAAGTTCGAAAAAAAGGGCTACATTGGGCATGGGTAGTTTAAGTTGATTTTGTTTCTGGATCTAGCAAACTTTTCTTATAATGTGTAATATAGAATGCTGGATTTGTAACTGAACATTTACATAAGATTTTGGGAGCTTATTCTGTTATTTTAAGAAAAATATATATATACATGTGCATGCATGTGAGAATGTATGTTCATGCACACACACACACACATACACCAGAGACACACACACCATCTACATACAAATTAGTCCACAACTAAGAAGGAAAATAAATAATTAAAGGTTGTAACAAAATTTCACAAAGGGTTTTCATGAGGCAATTAAGTATTCTGACTCTTATTCTTCCAATACAAATGATTTATACTCAAGGATATTTTCTATTGACTGGACATAATAAATTCTGTGTACTCTGTACTCACATCTGCCTAAGAATAGCTGATATCTGAGAGACAGATACCCATTAATATAACTGCTACAAAAAAAAGACCATCTGGATTTCATACATAGTCTTTAACTGCTAATTGCTAATCTACCTCATTTTTTTTCAATTTCCCTCTATTAGGCATTCAGTTTTCTGGTAGGCATGGTCCCCCACATGTTTCCAGTGCTGGAGGTGTCCTCCAACCAAGATGTTTTCTCAGGTTACCAAATGGTGAAAACTTTAGCAACTGGGCTGCCACCTGTGGCAAAGATTATCCATGGCCCACATTCATCTGGGTTATGGCCAACTACATCATACATAACTCAGTCATTCTTAACATCCCTTTCTCAAATATTCTCAGAATCAGCTGTGTCATTTTGGGTTGTCTGTAAGCCAGCACCAAGACAGGAATAACTAAGCTGGATAGTTTTAGTGGAAAAGCCTATAAAGTAAAACTAGAAGAAAATGAGGAGAGTGAAGATCCTCCAGACCACAGCATAAATAGGATACTTATGAAAGGAGGGAGAAAAAGGAAGGATTGGGCAGGAAGTAATTTAGACTACAGCAGAGTTGTAAGAATGTCTCAGCCAAATCAGTGTGGAGTCCTTGTGCATCTCTTGCTCATTTCAGGAACTCTACATCTGGCAGAAAGGGGACAATACTAAAGAACCTGCTGTGCTCAATCACCAGATGGGAAGAGCCCACAAGGAAATGTGACTTTGGTAGGAACGTGGTAGTAGATCCATAGGGACCTGTAGTTGTCAGCTGGAGCTGTCAACTGGATTCCACATTCTGTAGTTTCTCTTGACGTAGTGCACTCAGCACTGCACTTACCACAATCCTCTCTCTGCACTTGGCCTAATCCATTTTTACTTGAAGATTCAGCTCCTATACAGGTCCCTAAAAGGTCATCCCTAACGTCGTCTACAGACAACATTGTCTAGGGCAGGAAGCTCTCCTCTCTTCATTCTGTACATGATTCTGTCCCCGCATTTTACTTTGTGTTAAAATAGTCGTTGACTTATTCACGTCATACAACTGTATGTAAACACTTTTGAGGTCAGGAATTATTTCCTCTTTATCTTATAATCAACAGATTCAGGCAAACTGGCACAAAGTATATTACTGGAAGAAGGAATGAAAGATATAAAAACAGTGGTAGAAAAAAAAAAAAACAGTGGTAGAGTTTACTTCCCTTATAAGCACATAAACACTTAGCAAATGCTTAAACCTGGAGGTAGCTGACACCCCTGTTGCCATGAATGTCACTGCTGAGGTATGAAAGGAGCCCTGAGCTTAGAACCAGATGATGGACCAAAAACAAAAACAAAACAAAACAAAACCAGATGATGGATCTAGACTAGATATTTATTGACAAAATGTAATTAATTGGAACTGTATTCATAACAATTTCCACAAGTAGGAATATTAATAAGCACTTTAATTCACTGGTATGAAAATAAATGAGATACTTTTGATTATAGATCCCAGACCAAGATAGTACAGAAAACTTATAGCTATCACTAGTTAAAAAGGCTTGAATATGGCACCTGGGTGGCTCAGTTGGTTAAGTGACTGCCTTCGGCTCAGGTCATGATCCTGGAGTCCTGGGATCGAGTCCCACATCGGGCTCCCTGCTCAGCGGGGAGTCTGCTTCTCCCTCGGACCCTCTTCCCTCTCGTGCTCTCTATCTCTCATTCTCTCTCTCTCAAATAAATAAATAAAATCTTAAAAAAAAAGGCTTGAATACATACCAATAGGATTAAAAACAAGACAACAGTCCCTAAATGGGCCATATGCTAAGGCCCATGTCACCAAACACAGACTTAATTACAGTTTCAGCTTTCCCAGAAATGGAATCTAAGCCAGTCAATCAGGAATGACCTGATCAGTATTTGCTAAGGGTCCATCTGCCTGAGAGACCCCTGCCACTCCCTAAAGGAAAGTAACTCCAATAACCAACCTGCTTTTTAGCTTAGTTTAACTTCCCTTTCTCGTTTCCCTTTTGCCCATAAAAGTCTTTTTTCTATAGCTCCTTAGAGCTCCTTTCTATCTGCTAGACTGGATACTGTCCGATTCAAATTGATTTTGCTCATATAAACTCTAAAATTTTAATACGCCTCAGTGTATCATTTAACAGTTCTGTGAGTAATGCTAAGAAAAGGGAACCTAAGGGGATCGTGCTCACCCCGCCGGCCCCCAGGAGCAACAAGCAACCAGACATGTGTGGGTACCTGCTGAACCCGTGGAGCTCACTGCTTTCTTGCTGCTTCAGGAAGAGCTGGTGAAGTCCTTGCACAATCCTCTGAAGCTTTTCCATTATGAGCTCTCAGGCTACCTGAGCATGTCTTTCTCTGGACTGAATCCGGAAACTGGCCGGCCCAATTGGGTCTGGCTTAAAAACCCAACCGGGTCGAGGGTCCGACTTAGAAACTGGACCGGGGGACGGGTCAGACTGGGGACAACATAAAAACTGGACAGGGGTCAGGTTCGGACTCAGTGAGACTTAGAAACTGGACTAGGTCCGGGTTGGACTGGGTGTAACTTACGCTGCACTGGGTCTGCTGTGAAGCCTCAGGTAAGTAAAATTTGGTTTTAAGGCTGAACAAGCAGCCAAAGATAATTTTGAGTTACAGTGGCCACAGTGAAGAAATTTTAACCAGAATAAGCTCATCCATTTCTGAGATGCCCTAAAGGAAAGGAGGTCTCACTATAAAGGATAGAGATTTTTTTTTTTTTTTTTTCTCTTCTACAGTTTGTGGTGACCCAGATGAGATCACCGGGACACCTTGCTCACTCCAGAGCACATCGACAGAATCTGGGGAAACTGGCAAAAGCTGGCAAAGGGTAAGAATTCTTATTAAAATCAGCTCTCCCAAATTTCTATGTGATGCCTGGTCAAGAGAGAAAGGTAAAATTTTACATTGTCCCTATCATTCATATTGTAGGCAAAAAAAACAAAAAATTTGTAAGAATTAGATCTTCAAATTGTGACCCAGAATTTGCTTTCGAGTACCCATTAGTTGTTGATCATTTCCCTCCCAAGAACAACTATTGACTTCCTGTGTTGTCTCACTTTTTTCCTGAGAACTTGACTTGGTTTTCTGCCTACTCAGGGCATGCAGGTTCATGTGTATTGCAGACAGCCCAAACGTCATCTTGGGGGCCCCAAAAATGTGGCTGGACAGAAATGTGGATTGCATGCCACTTGCAGCTAGGGTCCTATCAACTGTTGCCGGCTCTCAGGGGAATTGTCTAAATCTTACTTTTGGCTATCTTTGGGAGTGGCTCTGGATCTTGGGAGGGTAGTGTCTTTTGCACCCTCTTTGGGGATGCCTCTTATGTCCATGGGGTTTTTCAGTATTGCCAGGAATACTGTTTGTCCCTGCTGAAACCTGACACAATATTTGAAAGATATTCTTAAAAATTTTAAATACCTCCATTTATCTTTTAACAATAAATAAATGAGAGAGAGAGCAGAGGGAGAGAAGAAGGGCAGAGGGAAAGAAAACAGGTGAGGAAGGGGAGAAAGACAGAGACAGAGACAGATTGCATGTATATAGTCTTCCAAGAAAGAAAAATTGTCTGGGGTCAGAATCACATAGGGACTTGAAAAGGATGGTGGTAAAAACATAAACGAATTCAATGGCTGCCCTGTGGGCTGTTAGCAGGACCTGCAGCCTAGAGATAAGTGTCCTACTGTTTGTTGGTACTCAGTGCTCTCCCATTCATTCAAAGCACTTCATACCAACATAAGAGCTAGAAAAAGCGAACCACATTTTTCATATTCCCTTTCTAGCAGGGTTCTAGATAGATCCCCATAATTAAAGGAAATAGTCTGGAACATGAAGATATGGAGTTTAAGTTTTCCCACACTTTTTGGGACCCTCTTATCAACCATTTCAGATCCTAAGAAGCAGATTCTACACCTTCCAACATATGTGAACGCCTCTACTTTCCTTGTACTAAGTCTCTTTTTGTTTAAAACTTCTTCATTGTATTTGTTTTCCTAACTAAATCATAAAAGATATGGTATTTAGTATAAGAAATAGATCCTTAGATGGAGCGGCTGGGTGGTTCAGTCAGTTAAGCATCTGCCTTCAGCTCGGGTTATGATCCCAGACTCCCTACTCAGTGGACAGTCTACTTTTCCCTCTCCCTCGGCCCTTCTCCCCTGCTCGTGCTCTCTCTCTCTCTCAAATAAATAAAATCTTAAAAAAAAAAAGAAATAGTTCCTTGGAAACTTAACCTCAAGATAGAAATCTGAAATTATTTACTTAATTGGACTAGATTAGAAAGCATAATAACTATGTTGCCAATAGATAATGGCATACTGGTAGTTCATGACATGTAGCTTCAGTAATGAAACAAATTATTTAACGTATCACCTTTCAAAGCAGCATTTTGAGAGACAAACTGGCTTTTGCGTTGGAATACAATGGAGAAATAATGAAAACAAGCACAAGTATGGCGGCCGTCTTAACTGCACTAGGAAGTGCACAGAAAGAAAATGACAAACTTGGGCACCTGGGTGGCTTAGTTGGTTAGGTGACTGCCTTCGGCTCAGGTCATGATCCTGGAGTCCCGGGATCGAGTCCCACATCGGGCTCCCTGCTCAGCGGGGAGTCTGCTTCTCCTCTGACCCTCCCCCTTCTCATGCTGTCTCTCTTTCATTCTCTCTCTCTCAAATGAATAAATAAAATCTTTAAAAGAAAATGACAAACTCAAGGTTTGAAATACAAAAGTCAGAGGCCAGGGAAACTTCCTTACCAACTAGGTAAGATATGTTATCTATTGCAACCACAAGACCAATGATCTGAAAACCAGACCCAAAGTTGACCTTTCAGTTAGAATTACAACACATGTTGAATTTAAAGTATCCCTGGGTCTCTTATTTTAAAATCAGAACTTTCTAGAGAAAATGAGAGACTGAACATTGGAATGAGCATATTTAAGACTACAATGATTTTAAATAATTCGAACTTTCAAAAGACACTGAGTTCCCTTGTCAACAAATCAAGCTTTCAGGGCACCTCGGTGGCTCAGATAGTTAAGCATCTGCCTTCAGCTCAGGTCATGATCTCCAGGTCCTGGGATCAAGCCCCATGTGGGGCTCCCAGCTCAGCAGGGAGTCTTTTTCTCCCTCTCCCTTTGCCTCTCCCCTTGCTTGTGCTCTGTCTGTCTCTGTCTCTTTCTCAAATGAATAAAATAAAATCTTTTTATTTAAAGCAAGCTTTCCTTCTCTGTTTATGCAAGTTAGCTTCTCCATACTTGAATACCAAATAAAGACTCAACTTGTGATGAGTAGTTACCCCAGAGAAAAGTGGTAAAATTGGGGGATGATGTATGAGAATGTATTCTAAGAGTGTTAGAACAGGGAAGAAATACCACAACACTGGATCAAGATGAACGCCTCATAGTGGTTTTGAATAAATGAAGATTCAAGGCAATAATGTGAAAGAATTTATTGAAAATCCTAGTAGGCTAGGAATTTGAGTGTTTGTCACATGTGACAGGCTAAGCCATTCTCTAATGATGTAAATTTGAGTACTCATAAAACATGAGAGCTTCAGCATTTGTAGAAAACTCTATAGTGGCTATATTATGAAAGCTAAAGATCATGGTGGCAGATACAGCATTGAAATGAGTTTTCTGGGATGTGGGGGGGAGATGATGAGACCCTGGAGTCACAAAGTTCAAGCGATGATACTTACAAACTAGAGACAAACCAGGCAAATTACAATAATTAGATAGCAGAGCAAATTGTGGTATTCAGTGATAGCATCTATTGCATTGTCCATCAACTGCCTAGTAAAATATTACTTAATCTGTATACGAAAAGATTCTAAATCTAGATCTGGTGGAAGAGATCTAATATGAAATACCATAATGGAAAATCAGTGTTCCACAATGAATTTCTAGACTTGAGCCAGTTCATACATGCAGACTCCCCTGAATGATGTAAGGAAGGAATCCCCTTTAGGAAGGCTATTGCAACACTATAGCAAGTGTGTGCCTTAATTATTTCTCCTCAACATTCCTAAAGGAATTTGTAGCATTTAACATGATGACTGTACTGGGAGAAAATCTAAGACAAAACAGGAATGTCTGCTCATAGGCTACACATTTAAATAACCCTTAAGCACCCCAAACACCATGGTGATCTACTGACAGAGAGGAAAATTATGAAGCTCAAATGACTGATAGAGTCGTGAGCTGAATCCATTTAACAATGAGTCCAGATGATCTGTGAACATACCCTTCGATTTTCCTTCAGTTCTTGAATGCATAGTTGAACATAGCCTTACTAAGCAATTGGCTGATTGGACAGTTGGAGCTCAGACACATAGAATAAGGACACTGTTGTAGGAAGACCCAAGTGGAAACACACTGGATCTGCCTGCCATTGCATTAGCAAAATGGTGAACTGAAAACGAATATTGCATTCCTGGGTACTTGTTGAGAATATTTACCACCATGGTGTAATTACAAAAAGTTAATCATGAAAATGGATTTAAAATAATGAGAGAAAAAGGGCAGATTACATAAAAGGCAAGACCTACACAAATTACCTATACAGATTACATACAAAGCAATATCTATATGGACTTTTCATTAGCCACAAGCCAAAAAACAGTGTGATAATAACTTAAAAGCACAAAGTAGAAAGCTAAAGATTCAAAAATGGAAGTAAAATATGACTGTTTTAATTTAAAAAAATGAATGAGCTTATTACCAAAACACCTTAACAAAAGATACTTCTAAATAATGTTATTCAGGCAGAGGGAAACAGACCCAAAGAAAGAAGATACAGAAGAGAACGGTAAGCAAATGACTTGAGAGCAAATTTCTCTTACAATGCTAAAACCCTTATCATATAATGTGAGTAACTGATACGTAATGAGTACTTAAATGTAAATAAGAGCCATCCCTCCTATCTAATACAATATACGACATACAGGAACCTGTTGGTTTCATTCCCCACAGTTTCTTCCATACATGTCTACAGTTACCACTGAGTCAGCAGTTTTTATACCTGCGCACTGCCATGCGACTATTCAGGTTTCACGTAACTTTCTTTCTTCAAATGACTGCACAGAGGTATTTCTTAACAGATTTTTCCAGAATTATCAAGATCTAGTTTTTCTTCCCTTTCTTCTGATTATGTTGGGTTTAAATGGCACTTGATAATTTTACTTTTACTACCTATGTGTTATGTAACATTTACCAGATTATAGAAAAATAGAAGTTATCGCAAGAGAATATAAGGAAAACACTGTTATAACATGTATTATAAGCTAACAGGTTTTTTTTTTCCTGAATACAAAAGAGAACATATAATTCTGTAAGATGCTTTTCCCATTGAACAGCTTTGTTTACAACATGTATTTTAAGTTGACTTATTTCTGCTCAGCTAAGTCTTACTCTCTTTGCAGGCTCTTCATCTCATCATTTTTTTCAAATTTATTTGCCAAAATTCTTGTTTTAATTGAAGAAAAATCACAACTCAGTATTACTTAGGCCAGAACTGGTATTTAGAAGAGGGGAAAATGCACATATGTCCTAGAGGAGGAAGAAATATAGCATCATTGGAAAGAATACCATCTGTATTCTTTCGTAATTCTATTCTTTACTGACTGTACCATCAGTAAAGAATACTGATAGGGTATCTTGGGTTAAAGACAGTAGCAAAGTAGTTAGAGGTGAAAAAAGGGAATCAGACCTGAGACTTTTATTTGAGAACATGTCTAGTTCTGTTATCTCAACAATTATAAATAAGCACTGAAAATTGGTCACTACTCCAATAAAAAATAAATGTATGTATGCTCTCCTGTTAGAAGGTCAATGTCATTGTTCTTTTAACAGAGGGATAGTGAATTTATAAAATGAAGGAGACCTTATTACATAAAGTTTCGGCTGGATACACAAACTTTGAGTTTTCAGTAATTTGATATTATAGTTGCATAATTATAATAATGTCTTTTTTTTTAAGATTTTATTTATTTGAGAGAGAGAGAATGACAGATAGAAAGCACGAGAGGGAAGAGGGTCAGAGGGAGAAGCAGACTCCCCGCTGAGCAGGGAGCCCGATGTGGGACTCGATCCCGGGACTCCAGGATCATGACCTGAGCCGAAGGCAGTCGCTCAACCAACTGAGCCACCCAGGCGCCCAATAATTATAATAATGTCTTGAGTTGGTTGCTTTGGAAGATGGATTATGATGTATCTAATTGAGTTGAATCCTTTAGATAAATTCCATTAATTTCACTTGTTGAACACTAACGGTTGTGTAACTCGAGATTAAAAAGGCATTATTATACCAGTTATTACAGTTTATTACAAGACATATACCACTTCATTTACTAGAGAGTCAAATACTAAACAGGACAAAGGGTCAAAGATACAATAGAAGTAATTACTTTCACTTGCACAAGATCTAGTGCGAGTATGAACCTAACTGCTACAGCTCATTCCCTAGCCACACTGTGTTGCAGGGCCATGGTTGTATATCTGAAATGAAATATTGTCAGAAATTTCACACAGTAAGGTCTTAAACTACCTGGTAAGTTATTAAGGAAACCCCATAAACTTCTTACATGAAAGATATACTGAGCAGTCCATCTTTCATACAGAGTATTTGGGATTGAAATATCAGTGTGCATCCTGATCCCTGATCTCTGGACAGGCTATTAATTATGTTATACAGATAATATTTTTCCTACATTCTCCACAGTGCAGGGTTTTTTCTTATCAAATATGTATCATTGAATGACAATATTTGAATGGCATATAAAATTATATGTCTTTGTATAGAAAAAGCAGCTCTTTCTTCAATGCCAATTTCATAACAAGACAAGAGATTTAATCTTGAAAGTTTTAATCAAATCTGTGGGATGTCCTTAACCAGCCTTCCTCACTTGTCAAATTATAGTCCTTCTTTACTATTCTTGGAGAGCAAGGTACTTGATTCCCGTGGTTCTTAATTGTCTCTTTCCAAACTTCAAAGGGAAATTAAAGACTTTTCATATCACTTGAGAAATAAAAAATGTAGGCTAGATTAACTAATAAATATTAATGCCATTAAAAAAAACAAACAGAGCAACAGGAGTAAAACGTTCATTTAGACTGTGCCTTAATACACTGCAAAAAGCCATATCACCTATGAAATGTATTAAATTGTCTTCACATGAAAATTGTAGGCATTTTTCCAAATGCTCTAACATGATTTTATGAGGACCTGTCTTCCCTAAGCAAAGTATTAGCTATTATATTAGCATAGTTTATGTGAGTTTATATTCCAAATATGTGCTAATCTGAGTATTATAAATTCCAGTGTTCTCCATGGTCAATGAGAAATATTAATAAAAATAACATAAGAAAGTACCATTGATATATAATTAGCTTTTGGCAGTTTCATCTAGATTACTTTCAATATCATATACAATAAAATCACTTTTGCTCTTTCAGTTAAGACAAATGCTATGTGGTTTGGTCAAGCTAGATATATCTTACTTTATGCACCTTTGTTGTTTTTGTTCATATACATAAATTCATTCTTTCATACAAACAATATTTACTTTATAGGCAATGAACAAAATAGATACTGTTCCATATATTATTGAGCTCACATTTGGGTGAAAATGAGAAACAATAAATAAATAAACAAGATACATAATGACAGGTCATAAGAGATTTTTTGAAAAGAAATAAAAGAATGTAAATGTATAGACAAATTCAAGAGTTCAAAAGATATCTCTTAGAAGTTGAACATGGAAAGTATCTCTGTTAATATTGGAGCAGAAAATTTTAAAAGGAAGTAAGTGGATCACACAACACTTTATTCCAGGCAGAGGAAGTGATAAGGGCATTGGTGCAAGGTAGACAAACACTTGGGATGGTCAAAAAAAGAGCAAGCAAGTCAATATGGCTGAGAAGTGAATGAAAGGAGAAAAAGGAAACTGGATATGGTAATAATAAAGGGCCAGATTTTCTAGGACACTATAAGCCACATTAAGGAACTTGAATGTTATTCTGAATGAGAATCACTAGAAATTTGTGAGCAAAAGAATAACATTATCTGACACATTTTGTAAAGCATATTTGCTGCCCAACGTGGAAATGGAGGTCAAAAGAGGAATCAGAGAGAAGAGTTCATCTAAATCTGGCATAATCTAAATCTAAATCTCAATAATAAACTAGTGTCTCAAACATTACATCCTAGGGTATATCCACATGGTTTCAGGTCTCATCCCTACTTGACATATAAACACATACCTTTGGAGTAGTGACTCTTATGGAGTTCTCATGGAATAGATATTAAGTCATAGTATAACTTCCAAGGTTCTCTCTCAGCCCAGGTCCCAAGTTTTAGTAAATGTTCCTCTGAGGGGGGAAAAAAGAAGCCCTATCTGAACAGAAACATAAACACTTCTTGTACAGTCTCACTATCTATTGATTCATTATGGATATTCTCATAAATTTACAAAGAAATGACCTAGGTATTCTCAGTAAGATTTAACTCTTATAGTAACAAATGAATATAATAAATTATTAGCTCTGATAACATTTATAATTTTTTTCTTTTTCTTAATTTGTATCTTCTAAATTTTCTTTAGTGATTACATATTGTTAATTTTTAAGTAACTAAAAATATATATATTATTTTCTGGGTTTTGCATATTTTTTGTCCAATTTTTTTCTGGAACCTAAGAAAAAATAGTTGTAAACTTAATGGCTAAATTATAGTTTATGAAATTTCTATGGATTGCAATAATTTCCACATATTCTATATACAAATAATGGAACTTTTAGTGTTTTCTTCAGTGGCTATTGACGTTGTTACACATAGGTTAATATTTTTATACACATCCCTCCATTCCAAATATGCTCAAATTGGTGGTAAATAATGGGCTCTGGGTAGCTGAGTAACTACTCACCAACCACATCAAGATTTTCCACTATTAAAAATTGGCATTGTAGGACGCCTGGGTGGCTCAGTCAGCTAAGCGTCTGCCTTTGGCTCAGGTCATGATCTCGGAAGTCCTGAGATCACGTCCCAGGATGGGGCTCCCTGCCCAGTGAGAAATCTGCTCCTCCCTCTGCCCCTCCCCCACCCCCACTCGTGTGCTCATGCTCAGGCTCTCTCTCTCTCAAATAAATAAAAAAAATCTTTAAAAAAATCACATTGTATACTATAGTCCATACAATTTTCAGGAGACTAGGAAAGGGGAAAGACTTCAATAATTCAAAAACCTTTTATTGCCTCTTTGGCTGAAACTGAATACTCACTTCGGAGACTTTTTAAAAATTAATATGTGTTTAGGCTCTTCCCATATTCTCTCTTGTAGTTTGTATCTACACAAAGAGATATTTCTACATAAAGAAATGTTTCCAAGTAAGATAGAATATTCAAAGTTTACATAACGTGTTCTTGCCAAAAATCTTGTACAATTTAAGAACTGGAGTTTATCAATATTAATCTGAAAACATCCTTTTAAAATATCATTTGATCCAGGGTACCTTGGTGGCTCAGTCAGTTTAGCGTCTGCCTTATGCTCAGGTCATGATCCTGGGGTCCTGGGATTGAGCCCCACATCAGGCTCCCTGCTCAGCAGGGAGTCTGCTTCTCCCTCTGCCCCTCCCCCCACTCGTGGCCACTCTCTCTCAAAAATAAATAAATAAAATCTTTAAAAAAAGTATAATTTGATCCAGCCATGTACCAAAGAGTGGATGACAATATTTATAGCCTAAGTAATTATTCATTGTATGTGGCCCATTCTAGGGGTAATGGCGCACAGTTACTGTCTATGGCTTTAGTGTACAAAACTCCCTATATAACTTCACACTTCACTGATAACATTATGTGAAAGGTAAATCCAGTCCCCTTTCTGTAAAAACAACCTATCAGTTGCTTTGCCTGGAAGCAGCTTTCACAGTCGCTCTCTATGATTTTTACAAAATTAATAATATTTTGTAGATATTTTAGTTTTCACTAAAAATTGTGGGATTTTATTCTAGACTAGTGAGGCAGATGACTCCTGATATAATCCCAAGGCTGGACATAGTCTCTAAAATGAGCAAAGAGATAGCTCTAAATTTAAATAGAGATTATATATGCTTGACTATCATTCTTACAGATTCATAACAAAGCAATTTTAATTTCTTGTTCCTTGACCCTTACTAATATGCTTTTGAAATCACTCAGAAAACTCTCTTTAGTAAGGAACTTGGGAAGCTATACTGTAGCTGTCAGATGACCAATTGAATGGAAAATTGAAATAGATGGGGAAAAGTGTTTCCACTGAATGATTTTGCACCAGAGTGTGGTAATCACCTTGGTAACGTTTGGCTAATGCCCTTCTTTTCTCCATTACCTTCCATCAACTTCCATCATGCTTCACTTCCTTTCCAGGACTCAGGGTGGCTCTCACTTCTCCCTATACCAATTTCATTTGGTACCAGTCCATTTCACACCATTCTAACAACTTTGTTTTCATCAGTTTATGCTCACTATCTTTTTGAATATCTTACATTATAAGTGAACTATACCACTATTTCATTTCCTCTCTCATGTATTTAAAGCAGCCTCAAAATTCATGAGCAAGGAATGAGTACATAAAAAAAGAGATCTTCAAATGAATAGAAAAACCAGAAATACCTGTTAAAATAACAGACCAAATCAAAAGAAAAAATTTCACCAATCCTATTTAACTTAACACTTAAAAATAAAGTTATATTAGAGAGCAGATGGCAGCCTCTGGATCATTTAGACCTGCATTCAGACTACTCAGTTTATCCTCTCTAGTCCATAGGAGAGCTGATAGGGTATTCCAATCCTTAGGCCAAATCCTGCAATAGAAAAAATCGTCCCCTAAAAGAGAGGCTGGAAGAGTGTGTTACATTTATGTTACCAACAAGCAAGTCTTATTCACTACATTGATTCACTGACAAGTATTTAATGAATACCTAAATGTGTCAGAGAAATACACTTGACTTGCGAATACAAAATTGAACAAAACATAATCATCATCCCTCTATTTCTTTAAAGAGTTTACTTATTTATTTGAGAGAGAGAGCATGAGCGAGGGGGTGGGGCATAGGGACAAGCTGACTCCCCAGTGAGCAGGGAGCCTGAGATGTACGGGGCTCAGCTCCACAGCTGGATCCCAGGACCCTGAGATCATGACCTCAGCCAAAGTCAGATGCTTAACTGACTGAGCCACCCAGGCACCCCAGTTATCCCTTTAAGTCTTATAGTCTAGTGTGAAATTAAAATGATATTAGAAATAAGCTATGTCTGCATTTGCTTGTCTTATCTGATTGTTCAATCTAATAATTTCTCATTTCCTCAACCAGATCATAAACTTTGCGAGTATTTTAAATTATGTGTAGGTTACTGGTACAATGACATGCTTCCTCCTCTTCCAACTGCCTGGATGATATAGTAAGGTCAGAGAAGTCTGCAGGGAACTCTATTGGAAAGCACAATGCCAAATAAAATGGTAGGGGTAGGTAATATGATTTTCTAAACTACCCAGAAATTAAGGTATTTGCCAAATTTATCTGGCCTAGACTTTTCTTCATATGGCAATAATTTCTCTGTACCTTCACAATTAGGGTTCTACATTCAAAAAAATAATCCATTTCTCATAATCAGCAATTTGGAGCTGTTTTCAGAGTATGGGTAAAAGACAAAAATCTTGTTTTCTTTTATACATTATCTAGTGATTTTTGTCTCCTTGTATGTTCTTTGTATTTTTTAATCTATAGAACTGATTAGCCATGTAAAATTTTCCATATAGTTATCAGTGTTTTGGCATATTGAATCCAAGGATATCTCAAACACAGTAATGCCCTGTTCAATATCCTATATGCATACCTTATGTGTATTATCAGAAGAAACTGAAAATCACATCAATTATATGCAGGTAATCGATGAGAGGTGAAAGACCTACAAATATATATCCTAATTTCAAAGGAAAATGCAACACTCTCTAAAACAAAATGAAGTGAAATATCAATGGGAAGTGCATAACCTATTGGAAAAGCCCTATCCAATAACAGAAAGACAGAAATATCAAGGAAAACACAAAGGAAATAATAATGCAAGAGAAGCCACAATGGCAGATCTGAGATTAAGTATTTAATCACAATTTTCTTTTAGTAACTCTACATTTTAAGCTTCTTGTACTGGATTAACTGTCACCAACTCAATATCACCCCTCCCTTTTATGTTCTCACTAAATTATAGAAGAGACGGAGAAACTAAATTTCCTAGAATCTCCTTTCCAATATGGACCTGGATTTGTTTTCCAATGAGAGGAAATCCCCAGAGATTTGGAAGGCATTTAAAAAAGGAGGGTCCAAATGTTATCCAATGGCAGTAGTAAGTTTACCTTTGGTTAGGAATAAGATTCAAAAGAGCTTCCCGGTGAGGACTTGAGAACCACCTGCAGTTTGAGAGTTGCCATGAACTTCTTAGAGAGTCTTCAGACCTGAGTGGCTTTTCACAAGATCTGGTGGGACCCTAACTTTGCCACCATAGCTGACTGGTGGGGGCTGATTGCTTCCTTTGCTCTACCAAGGATTGTGAAAGCACCAATTTCCTTACAGGAAAATATTTAACACCTAAGATATATTGAGTGGCTTCTGATTTCCTGAAGAAAATGTGAAAGAACTGTGATGAACAAATGGTGCTACATCCATTATAAGATGATTACTGAGGGACAAAAGATGAACTTTTTAGCAAGATACAAAAAGGCATGGATGGATCTTAAATGTATTATTTCCAAGTGAAAGCAGTAAAACTCAAAATGCTACATACTGTATGATCCCAACTAAGAATATGACATTCTGGAAAAAGTCAAACTTTATAGATGATGAAAAGATCAGTAGTTACTAAGAGCTTGCAGTAAGAAAGGAAGGTTTGAATAGATGCAGTTCAGGGGATATTTTTAACAGAGTGATAAGACCCTCTATGATGCTGTAATAGTGGTTATATAGCCATATACATTTGTCTTTCCCATAGACCTTTACAACATAAAGACGGAACCTCAAGGTATGCAAATTTTAAAAAATCATTTTGAAGGATGGAGGATTCCAAGATAGAATGAAGAACGTGACAAATCAACCTACCTATACTATAAATGTATGAAATAACTTCACTGCAGTGTTTAGGGGACATTTGTGGTGCTCTAGGCACTTAGAAGTGAATAGAGTTGGAAAGGCTAAAAGCAAAAAAGCAAAAACAAGCAAAAAAAGCCACAACTGACAAAAACTGCACATAATCATTGTAGTTGTAATTGCTTCCCGTGCTATATGGGGTTAGCAAATTCTGATCCTTCTATACATGTATAGTAGAATTGAACAATTAAGTAAATGGGTGGTTAGATGGTGGAAGGAAGGTGCATCACAGAGTGGCAGTGGTCTGATAAGCAAGGGGAGGAGGCTAGAATAATCCATATGCGGTAATGGATTAGAGTTGGAGGCATCAGTATGTTTAGCTTAATATAGATACAGATGGTTACATATAGAAATATTTACAGATATCTGTAAATATATACAGATATCTGTATATACCCTGGTTAGCATACACACAAATTTCCTTGCTCTGTCAGCTGAGATATCAGGCCTAGAAACAAAGAAGCCTCAGCGGCAACAAGAGCATCCACCACACTCATCTAGCTTTCTAATTCTATTCTCAAATAGAAGGAATAAGGCTCCTTGGAGAAATGGCCAATTCCATGCCAGGAGTAAGATATTTAGAAGATTAGCCTGGTGTATCTTGTAGTGCCAAAATGTAAGAAAATGCTAAAGACACAAATATGAAATTGACAAATATATAGTCCAAAAAAAGAAAAGGACTATTAGATCTATGAATGTAGAAGAGGAAGAGTTCTGAAAAACAAAGACACAAAATGAGTGTTGACAAATGTTTCAAAACTTTTAAGCAGTTCCATTTTGAATGAAAATAAAATGTTATTTATTTATTTATTTTTAAATTTTTTTTTATTTATTTATTCATGGTTGGGGGTGGGAGGCAGAGGGAGAAGCAGGCTCCCAAGGAGCAGGGAGCCTGATGCGGAACTCGATCCCCGGACCCTGGGATCATGACCTGAACCGAAGGCAGACGCTTAACCATCTGAGCCACCCAGGCGCCCCAAATGTATTTATAGTATTATCTTTGTTAAATCAATTTGATACTTTTGTTCCCATTTTAATGTTCTACAAAATAATTTTACTACATTTTTGAAAAGTGTCTGTGATTTCTGAAATAAATGACACATGAACAAGACTCTACGTCCTATAACGGAGGACTCTCAATATTAAAATAGTCAAGTTTACTCCATTCATACTAAGTTTGCCTAAGACTAGAAAAAAAAATTAAACTGAGCAGCAAATTGATGTGCTTTTTATAAGACAATATATTTCACAATTCCTCAAACAAACTATTGATCCATTATTGGCAAAGCAGAGAGAAAAAATAATAACCCTCAAACTCTGGAACCAATGCACTAATGTAGATTTATGTTGAGCAAAAACCAGATTTCCTTCAGGCTAGACTTAACCACTCTATAAAAACAAATGTATAAAAAGGATATTCATGAAATCTTTTCTCCATTACTTTTTTCCCTGTGATATTATTTGAAATGTTTAATGTTTTTATATGCTGCTTTGAAGTTTTAATAAAACATTTTCCGAAAGTTTTCCTAATTTTGTGTAGTATAAGATAAAGTAAGTTTCTACTTACTAAGTGGTTTCCTGAGATTGGCCATCACTTAACATTTGAGTACCTGCTACATTTAAACCAAATAGCCCTATAATACTGAGAGTCCAAGGTGCCATTTGGCAAATGGTGAAAAAGAAGGGAACAGTTTTTCAAACAGTGAAAAGCAAATTCTTATTGAAAAAATTACATCTCTTAGGATTTTGTTGTCAATTCCAAAGAAACATGATGTTAACCATTATGAGACAAATGACCTTAGATAATTTATTAAAATACTATGATCAGTCTGTCCCTTTGTTATTGCTCTTGGACAAGGGATTGGAAAGGTAGTAAGGGTGGCAACTAACATGATCTATAAAATTCTTTGTAACATCATTTACCCTATGCTGCCCACTGGAGTCATGTAATAATCAATGTGAAATCTCAAATCCAGCTGAAGGGAGTGTATTTTGATACACATTTTAATACAAAAATACTAAAGTAATCATGCATTATAGATATATATCCAAAATATATATAAATATATAATATCTAAATAAAATAAATAAATGTGTATGCTACATAAATAAAATAAATGAGATTTTATATATAAAAATATATATGTATATATGTGTGTATGTATATATATATATATATATATATATATATATATATCTCCTTCAAGAGGAGAGAAGAAAAGAAACTGGTTAAGTTGTTTTTTTTTTTAAGATTTTATTTATCTATCTGACAGAGAGAGAGAGAGACAGCAAGAGAGGGAACACAAGCAGGGAGAGTGGGAGAGGGGGAAGCAGGCTTCCTGCAGAGCAGGGAGCCCGATGCGAGGTTCCAGGCAGGGCTCGATCCCAGGACCCTGGGATCATGACCTGAGCCAAAGGTAGACGCTTAATGACTGAGCCACCCAGGTGCCCCAGAAACTGGTTAAGTTTTAAAATCTTGTAATATCCTGGGGCACCTGGGTGGTTCGATGTGGGGCTTGATGCGGGACCGCATAAGTCCACCATTTTTAAAGCAACCTTAAAAGTTCCCTATTAGCACTGGGTGTTACAGGCAAACAATGCATCATGGAACACTACATCAAAAACTAATGATGTAATGTATGGTGATTAACATAACATAATAAAATTAAATTTAAAAAAATTCCCTATTAGTGGAGCCTGGGTGGCTCAGTTGGTTAAGCATCTGCCCTCAGCTTTGGTCATGATCTCAGGGTCCTGGGATGGAGCCCCATGTTGCGCACTCTGCTCTGCAGGGAGTCTGCTTCTCCCTCTCCTTCTGACCCTCCCTGCTTGTGCTCTCACTCTCTCGCTCTCAAATGAATAAAAATCTTTTAAAAATTAAAATAAAAATAAGTAAATAAAAAAAGTTCCCTATTAAATGTCCAGGATGTAGGGAAGAGACAGAAGCAGAGGACAGTATAGGGGAAGAACCAGTAGATAAACATAAGATATCGTTAACATTTTAGTTCCCAGACATGCTTCCTAAACAATAAACATCCTAAATAATAAACAAGTAAACAAGTAAAAAGTGGTTCTGTCTTTGATATTCTGAAAAAGGCAAAACTCTGGACATGATAAAAAGAAGAGTGATTGCCAATGCGGAGGAGGTGAGAGAAAGAAAACACAAAGGCAAAGCACAGATTTTTCAGGGCAGTGAAACTATTCTGTATGATACTAGAATGGTGGACATATGGCATTATACATTTGTCCAAACCCATAGAATGTCCCACAGGAAGAGTGAACCCTAATGTAAAGTATGAACCTCAGATGATAATAATGTGTCTATGTATGTTCATCCATTGTAACAAATGCACCACTCTTGTCGGAGATGTTGACAGTGGGAAAGGATGTGCTTATATGGGCGGCAGGAGCAATATGGGAGCTCTCTGTAACTCCTCTCAATTCTGCCATGAACCTAAAACAAGCTATAAAAAATAAAGCATTTGAAAGGGAACAAAATGTATCTGTCTATATACATATTGAAACTTGGATTAAGCTCAATTCAATTCTAAGTAACTAACTTCCATTATAAAAACCCATCAGAATAATTTACTAAATTATAAATGAATAAATAAAATAAACTGATTATCTGAAAAATACATACAAATTGTTAAAATTAATTTTTGGTTAAAGGAAAAACCCTTGGCAAACTCGAAATAGATAAGAACATCCATTATATTGTGATCAACATGATCATATACAGTTTAATTCAAACTTAATTTTGAAATATTTATATAATCCCCTTTAAATTCATGAATGTAACATTGTTGTCACTATCACTGTATCTATTCAATAATTTATGTCCAAGTAAGTAACTAAAGACAAGTAGAAAATAATTCAAATATATAAGGGTAGGAAAGACAAAAAAAACATACTTTATATAAAGATATCAAATTTTCTCAAAATTATTAATGTTGATGGTAAACTCTATTGTCCTACAATCTGAACCAAACTATATGGAAACTTGATGTATGACTGAAGTGATATTACAAAGGAATACAGAATGAATTCCTATCTCATACCATATACCTGGATCAATCCCACTTGATTTAATAATCTGAATTTGAAAAGCAAAACTTAAAATTTTTGGAAGTACAGACAAGAGAAGAAATCTTTAAAAGGTACAATCAGGACAAATCTAAAAAGAAAAATACAAATAAATTTAACTACATTATAGTAAAAACTTTAATGCAGAAAATGCATAATTAAACATCAAAATAGAAACTGAAGATTTAGCAAAGATATTTATAATGAATACAATAATAGGACATTAGTCTCCAAAATATGTAGAATAATGATTAAGATCAATAAAAGGCAAATGGTCCAAAAGAAAAAAGAGCAAAGCATAAATTCATAAAGTTCAAAAATGTTTTTAAAGTCATAAATATAATAAATGAATGAAAATCTAACCACAGTTAGATATTATTTTACATCTAGCAAATTGACCAAAAAAATATTAAAAGCTGGCAATTCCTGCTGCTGCCAAGAATGTTGGGTAATTGAAAATGTTTTCCACAGATCTATAGTATACCAGTCTGGAAAGCATTTTGGCAGAGTCTGTAAAGTTTAACAATGTGCATAAAGAAATGCTTGGAAATAGCAATGTGATTCTCTTTGCAGAATAGACAGCAGAAAGGAAAACATAACCAAATGTATATATATACATACCCATGGACAATATCAAAAATAAAAGTAACTGAAAATGTGTCCCCATAAACCCCAAAATACAACGGTTAGAGAAAAATCACCTATACTTCACTGCAAATACTGCATCATCAGGGGGAAGAGAAGTGTGTCTGCCAGAGCTGAGAACAAAAGAACACAAATATAGTCAAAGGTACTCACTAAAGAGTGCAGAAAGTCAACTAGTGGGGAATTGTAGCTGAAGCTGAAATTGGAAGAGTTTTGCGCATCTACATTTTAAGTATTAAAAGCGTTCTGAAGCAAGATCTGAAGGGGTCTGTATTAGTTATCTACTGCTTCATAACAAATTACCATGACCTTAATGGCTTAAAATAACACACATTTATTATTCCACAGCTCCTCTGTGTCAAGAGGCTGGAAGCATGACTTACATGGGTCCTCCACTTAATGGTCTCAGAGGACTGCTATCAAAACATCAATCGATCTGCCTTCCCATCCGAAGCCCCTACTGGGGAAGAGTCACTTCTAAGCTTATTCAAGTTGTTGGCAAAATCAATTTCCTTGAAGTTTTAAAAGTGAGTACCCTGGTTTCTTGCTGGCTGTCTCCTGCAGGATATCCTAACTTTCTTGCAATGTGGATCTCTAGGAATGATCTCTTCCTTAAAGCCAGGTAAAGGAGAAGGCCTCTAAAGCAAGTCTGCTACTACACTGTGGTTCTAAATGTAACATAATCACAGGAATGGCATATCATCCTTTTTGCTATAGTCTATTGGTTAGAAACAAGCCACAGTTGCTGCCCACCTTCACAGAGGAAGGATTACACAAAGAGAGGAATACCAGGAGACAGGGATTATGGCAGGCCACCTGCCCCCTCTGTCCATGTCAGGGCAAAAGAACAACAGCCTCTAAAACAGTCTTCCAGAACAAAGCCCCATACTGAAAAAAACCCGAGAGAGAGGGATTTGAAATTTGAGATAAATAAAAATGAAAGAAAAAAAATTGGGGTCAAGAAAGGAAAAAGAGTCAGGAGATCTCAGAGGATATACAGTCAGACCTTTTAAATTATGATAAGAAAGAAAGGCAGATAAATAGAATTTGAGATAAATAAAAATAAAAGAAAAAAAATTGGGGTCAGGAAAGGAAAAAGAGTCAGGAGATCTCAGAGGATATACAGTCAGACCTTTTAAATTATGATAAGAAAGAAAGGCAGGTTTGTAGCCATTTCTCTCATTTCACAATTCAGACAAATTAATTTCATATAAAAAGGAGCAAGAAAAGTATCACAAATTTCACTCCAGTATCTTATAAGACAAAAAAAGATCATAAGAAGCTGAATAATATCCATAGAGGACATTTTTTAATTATTGAAAAATATACCCATGAAACAGATGAAAAGAATAAACTAATATTTCAAAATTACCAAAAAGTAATTAGAAAGTGATAAAATCTATGAAAACTCCCTACTGCATTATTTAGATAAACTAACAAATATTGTGATAAACTCAAGAAAGAAGATACAAAATAGTAAAAAAATATATATTTTAGAATGGAGGCAAAACTATTTAAAAAGTTGGTAAACATAATAGTTGCTGCCTTAAAAAGCAACTTGTGAAAAAAAATAAAATTTTTAAAAGTGAATAGAATTGAAGAGATTCAAGACCTTGAGAAAGAAATGAGTACAGAAAAGGTATGTATCATGATGCAAAGGGAAAAATCCAAAAGAAATACATCATAATCCTTAGTATGTATACCTAGTAACATAACTTCAAACTACATAAAGCAACAATTGACAAAAGTAAAAGAAGAAATCTAAAAAACCACAATTAGCTTGGGAGATTTTAACATATTTAAATTATTCAGAGTACAATTTATGACAAAATTGAACTAAACTAAAATACAATAATAAGAAACTAGAGAATCCCCATTTAATTTGAAATTAAACCAAGGGCTTCAAAATTTATACATCAAAGGATTAAAACTGAAAATCAGAAAATTTTAGGTGAATTTTAAGTGAAAGAAAATAAAAATACAGTGTTTTAGAACTTGTGAGAGGCAGCAAGAGGTATGCTTACAGAGAAGTTTAGAGCTAGTTACATATAGAAAATGAGGAAGGAAAATGTAGACATAAAATTAAAAACAAAAGAGTAAAATTAAATAAAATAGGAAATAGAATTTTAATTGAGAAAATCAAATACCCCTAGGAAGATTTAGAACAACAAAATAAGAAAATATATAAATTGTCAATAGCAGCAATGTAAAGGACAACCCACTACAAATTTTACACCCTTACAGTTTTTTTTTTTTTTAAGACTTTATTTATTTATTTGAGAGAGAGAGAGCTCAAGCAGGGCAGAGAGAGAGGAACAAGCAGACTCCCAGCTGAGTAGGCTCCATGCGGGGTCCAAACCCTAGAGTCAGACACTTAACCAACTCTGCCACCCAGGCTTCTCCATTCTTTTTTTTTTTAATGAGGAAAGTATAACCTTGATTATAATATCAGTGAAGGATCTTCTTTTAAGAACATAAAATTAGAGAACAATAGACCCGTGGATATAAATGCAAAAATTCTTAAGAAGATATAAATAAATTAAACCCAGCAATATATAAAAAGATAATATATCACATTACACAAATCTGGAAGTGATTAGTATTCATAATATATATTATATATATAGAAGAATCTTCTATAGACAAATAAATAGAAAACTCAAGAGAATATATGAAAAAATCCTACAACAGGATATTTCAAAAAGGGGATATCTGATAGGTCAACAAACACAGGAAATACCAGTATATACCCACCAGAATGGTTAAAATGAAAGAAAAAGATACCAAGTGTTGGTGAGGATGAAGAGCTATTAGAACTGTTATATATTAGGGGTGTAATATTGGCAATACCACTTGTAGAATTCTTTGTGTGGACTAAAACTAAATATAAATATACCCTGTGACCCAGCAATTCCCCTTCTCCCTTATATGTTACAGAAAGGAATACATACATGTGTTCACCCAAGACATGAATTTTCAAAACAATACTATTTATAATTGATGCCAAATGCAAACTATTTAAATAGTAAATGTCTATCCAACTATAGAATGGATATATTATATAAAGTATATTCTCACACCAGAATAGCATAAAACAGGAAAGAATGATCCACAAGTTAGAACCTAAATATAGGGCTGAGCCTCACAAACATAATATCAAATATAGGAAGACAGACAGAAAAGAGTTTTGCTATATTCATCCATTTATGTATCAAGTAATCCAAAGCATTATAAATCAGGGTAAATTTCTCTTTGAGGGGTTTGTACCTGGAAAGGGAACATGAAAGGGACTTCCATATTCCTGTGTTTCCTCATCTAGATATGAGACACAATGTTTGTGAATTTGCTGTGAGTTGTACACCTATGTTAACGTCTCTGTTCTATGTTACATATTGATAAACAGCTAAAGAAATGGCCTATGTCTTCAGAGTGGATTCAGCCCATTGGTCACCTGGCCTAAGCAAACAAATAGAAGGAAAATACAAAGTAGTTTTAAAAATATCTGCTGATTTCAGAATTTTCTCAGTAAACTGAGTTCACATTATAGCCTACTCCAATTCTGATTACATTTCCTCTAAGTCCCCAATACAAATCTCACTTTTTTATATGAGATTGAAAAATAATTTTTGTGATGATTGCATAAGAAATCATATACAAATCCCTTAATCTAATGCCTTGAACACATGAAATATAGTGTCTGCCCCTTAGAATTTATTTTCTTCCCAACTTAAAGAGGTTTGCAGTCATCTGTGTAACTTGTAAATACATGATACATAGTTTTAACATACACACAATTAATTAAACATCTTTGAAAGCCATCACAAAGCTTTGATGTCAGCTCCCTGGATGTTCCCCAAATACTCCAGCTTGTTCAATTCATTCTGCCCTTTAATTTAATGAGAATTGGCTTGAATATCATCTTATATATAGCCAGGATTTCTGAATTCTTACTTTTATTGAGTTCCCTATGGCCATTCTGTTCATATTTTAAATTTCCCTTTATATTTTAACATACTAGATATTTCACTACTCTCCTTGTTCCTAACATACTGCTGATTCAGTTATGAAAACTTCATTATACTTAGGTATGAGCAATTCAAAATGAAGAGTTTATAAGATTATATAATGCAATTTCTGTGGTTTAAATAGAGTTTTAAAGGACAGCAAGGCTCTGATTTGATTTGGAAAAGACAGAACCCTAACAAGTAGCCATATCAACTTCCTATGAAATGACCAGGAATATTGATTCATTAAAAAAAAAAGTCCTGCACAGGAACAACAAAATGAGGAAAACATAGGATTATATATGAGTTTTACTTTAGGTTTAAGCAAGACATGAAGAATGGAGACAGCTAAGGGTAGACCTCGCAGGCAGTGAAAAGCCCTGCAGCTCGGCAGGAAGCCTGCTTCTCCCTCTCCCACTCCCCCTGCTTGTGTTCCCTCTCTCGCTGTGGCTCTCTCTGTCAAATAAATAAATAAAATCTTAAAAAAGAAAGATTTTACCTCACATTCAGATCAAATAATTAGAGGATTAATCCCTTCCCATAAGTATTTGCATTTTGCAATGTATTAATTCTTTAATTAGCAAGGTAATATTATGAAGGTGAAAATACTTACTTTGGTTAAAGGATCAAAGAAATCTTCAGCACACTAAAAAGTATATAATATAATCAATGACCTAGCCTGAATCCAAAGATTAGGAAGGCCTTCAGTAGAAAGTTTATGTCAGAATTTATGTATTAGAAATTAGTTATAAAACTTCAATAAAGAAAAGAAAGCAGTATTTGTTATGGGTTATAATGTGTCTCCTCCCCCCTCCCCCCCACCACCAAATTCCTATGTTGAAGGCTACCACCAGTACCTCAGAATGTGACCTTATTTGGAAATAGAGTTGTTTTAGTTGTATTTCATTATGTTAAAATGAGGCCATTGGGATGGGTCCTAATCCCATATGACTGGTGTCCTTAAAAAAGAAGAAATTTGGACACATAGATGTTATGTACAAAAGGGAAAACTCTATGTGAAGATTGAAATTATGTTGGCATAAGCCAAGAAATGGTCAGAAGCTAGAAGAAAGACCTGGAACAGATCCTTCCCTAGCACCTTCAGAGGGAACATGACCCTGCTGACACCTTGATCTTGGATTTTGAGATAATTCATTGCTGTTGTTTAATCAACTCACTTTGTAGTACTTTGTTACAGCAGGCTTAATTAATGCAGTATTCTATATTCAAATTAACTTTTACATAAGCTCTTATGTTCAAAGGGTAAAGGATTGGAGTAGGAGTGTAAGGGGTTGAGAGGATGTGCTTGTCTAAGACTATTACTCCATTCTGCATAGAAAAGGACTCTTCAAAATGGATTCTCTGGGGAAAGAACTCATTGTGATATTGTGTTTTGATGTATGAGATATGCATCAAGAGCAAGACTGAAAAAAAATCATGAGCTAATACATCTCTTATGCAAACAAATAGTGAATATAAGTAATTAGATAAGAAAGGATTACATACCATCTAGTAGACCAAAGAAAGGCCATCACATCAAAAGACTTATAACTCCTATAGCAGATGAAAAGCTGTTAGTTTGGAGAAATCTAGATAGATAGAGACCATTGACATAGATAGACTTAAAGCTAACTAGAAAGTCATCAGATTAGGTAGTTCTATATTATTGTGAGGGGGATGAATGGAAATATAGTAAATAATAGTGATAATAGTGATAATTTTTATCATGGAAATAATCAGTATGTGTGGGTACACATCAATTATAATGCAATGGAGATACATGACATAAGAAGCATAATAGCAGATTTTACCTTCAGAGTAATATTTTTAAATTTAAATTAATCTTATATTTTATAATTTGATTAAATGCCATACTACTATTAAATAGTGTGACATGATTGTAGAAATGGAAAGAAGCCAGGTACACACTATAGATACTTCTAAAGAATTTTATTGAGGGAGATGGTTGTAAGGGATAAAAAGGAAAAAAAAAAGTCTGGAAAGAAAATAAAAGTAAGTTCAAGGGATAATTAAGAGATTGTGATCTCAATTAAAAAAAAAACTTCTAAATTGAGTGGTGCTATATGAACCTGGAATTTAGAATACTTATATTAGGTCCATACATAACAGAGGTATCACCTACTATAATGCTGACTGTAGATCACAGAGGAGTAACCATGAGCACCAAAGAATAATAGCAAGGGAACACAAATGGAAAGGTTGCTCATATATTCAGTCCACATAAGATGAATCCAACATAGGTAAGATCAAAATTATTTTATTGTCCCCACACCCCCATCCCTCAAAGATTTTTTTGTGGTAAAGTGTAGATAAATGGAATTTTGTCGGCTTCATATGCCATGTTCAGTAAATATTATTTTACATACAAAAATATACAATTTTTACATGTAGGTAAGAGTTTAAGAGCTTTTATGGCATTTTAGTTATCCTCATCAATCTCTGGGAATGTAAAGAACTGGGATTTAAAAAGCTAACATGGGGGCGCCAGCGTGGCTCAGTCGTTGAGCGTCTGCCTTCGGCTCAGGTCATGATCCCAGGGTCCTGGGATCGAGCCCCGCATCGGGCTCCCTGCTCGGCAGGAGACCTGCCTCTCCCTCCCCCACTCCCCCTGCTTGTGTTCCTGCTCTCGCTGTGTCTCTCTCTGTCAAATAAGTAAATAAATACTTAAAAAAAAAAATGCTAACGTGACAAGGTGCTATGAAAACAGAAATGTTGAACAATTTGGAACAAGAATTTTTAAATCAAAATTGGTAGCTGTCATACATTTCCTAAATAAAAATTTAAATTTAATAAAAAATTTCTGTAATCTATAACTCTGCATGCTATGTCTATTGAAATTTAATGTCCTCAAATCTTGAATAATCCAAGTTAATTATGTTCTTTTAACAATGGTATACACAGTCCTGGGTTTAAGGGGTGGTGTGTTGGGACCTGAAAAGTTACCAAATTATCATCAGGCTGCCTAGCCCTCGGCTCAGGTCATGTTCTTGGGGTCCTTGGATCAAGCCTGCATAGGGTTCCCCACTAAACGGGGAGCCTGCTTCTCCATCTCTCTCTGCCCTTAACCCCTAGTGCTTGCTCTCTCTCAGGCTCTCTGTCTCTCTCAAATAAATAAAAAATCTTAAAAAAAAAAAAAACTAGCTTGTTCTCCATTTCACATTTTTCTATTCCAATCTGCTAAAATATTAATGTGATGATGGAGGTTAACACCCCATTTGCTATGAGACAACAAGAAAAAAAATCGAAGAGTCTAGAACTTCATAATGCGCTGGTAAATGTATAATATTGATAAAATCATTTTGGAAAACTGTGCAAATATTGTGGTACCAAACCCATTTATACCCCCTATCCTGGCTCATGAAAGGCAAACGCCAAATCTACTTGTTCAACTCACTTGTTCCAACCATCCTGGGGACTCTTTCTCACAGCAGATCAGTGTGTACCCTAAGTCACACAATAATATCACTTATAACTTGGTTAAAAATGAAAATAAATTAAAATAATATTTAATAGTAGAAAAATGGGACTAATTATATAGTAGAAACCAAATACCACATGACATATTAAGCTGGTCTCTATTGTTTGGGCCAAAACCTCACTTCTTTTATTCTTCTGTCTTTATTAGTAAAGAGTTTGGTAAGAAAAAAGTAAGTAAATATAAATATATATGTATTGTGAATCTATTTCCTGAGATGATATGAAACCTCCAATCTGCTGAACCTGAGAACTCAAAATAATAATGTGATAACAAAAATCTTCAAAGTTTTGATGTCCTAGACACCGGAACTGGTCTATAAGTCCATATCTAGATGGCTCAATTAGTGTCAGTTAGAGTTAGAAGTTGTTAAACAGTATCTCTCGTATCCTCTTATCAGTCTGAAGTGTGCCCAGATTTCCTGGTTTGTGCCAGATAATCATAGAAAATATTTTAAAGATATTCGACAATTTTAATGTGTAACTTCTGCAGTAATTCAGCTACTTCTAGATATAGTGTCTCTCGTTTATGTTTAAAAGTAGACAAATTGTATTAAGTATACTTATTAATGATTCATTTAACATGAAGCATTAATTAGGCACCTAATAAATTCACATTAATAGAAGAAAAATCTGTAATTATAATGATAAAAGCTTTCTCTTGGTAATTCAAGTCATATTTCCAATTTTTTCAGATGTATCAAATATAAAATTTACAACTATTTCAGCACCAGAAATGAGGTTGGCTTATCTCTTTGTTTACATACCATCATCATACCTGGAAATACATCAAAACATAAATTGGTTTTTCTGCACAGAAAGAGTAGGATGAATGTATTGCCCGTTTCAAATGTTATGATCCCCACTCCCAATTTGTGAATTTATTCTAAGCTGAGATACTATGGATGCCTTTGCGTGGATGGCATTATTTCGAATGATATCTTTATATAATATTTCTTCCTCTGCAGTCCCCACATCCAAATGCATTTGTGGAATTCAGCCATGCATATAAACAATAATTTTTCAAATCCCTGATTCCAAAAAAAAAAGCCCTTTTCTGGTTATTCCACAGCACGATGTCCTACTAAAGTGTTATTAAAATTAATTAAATGATAACCAAGCAGAGAAGAAAATTATTGTCCATTGACAACAAGAAAGAAACACAGAAACAACACAAATAAGTGAAGGGAGCAGCTGTGGAACACCTGTAAACACATTTATCTTTTTTTAAGAATATAATTGTAAAGTACAGAGAATTTGAATTTTGAAATAGTTCTCACTCCATTCTTCTTTAAATACTTTTATCTTTTGGCCACAGGGACAGCAAAGTCTCCCAATTTTTTCTCTATTTCATTGCTGTTCCTTCTCCTTCTCCATCCCTGTCTCCTTTTCCAACTTTGAAAAGCTGAAGTGTCTCAAAACACATCTCTCAGATCTCCATTCTTTTCTTTCTTTCTTTACTTTCTGCCTAGGCTATTTCTGGCTTGAAATATCTATTATCCATTGGTGTCTTTGAAACAAACATCTCTACCAGTGATCTCTCCCCTAAATGGTAGAATCTATATTCAACTACCTAGTTGGTATGGAGGTTATACTTGGTTGCTTAATAAATAACTCAGATTTAACATAATCCAAGTGAAATGAGTAATTTCTATCCATCTCTTTAGCACTTCCTGCCCTACTTTTCCTGGATCAGTAAATGTCATTCCCATTAACTCATTTGCTCAAGCCTAAAACTTAAAAGTCATTGATTTCTCCATTCATTCTTTCATTTCCACATTCAGTCAGCAAGATCTATGGGTGCTCCCTTAAAAAGACTTATCAAATACGATTCATCACTACCTCTCCTGCACAAGTCACCCTACGCCAATAATTTCCTAACCATCTTCTCTGTTTCTAGTAAGTCTAAAAGGCAACCAGTGTGATATTTTGTAAATGAAAATCATACCTATCACTCCCCTGCTTAAAGTTTGTCTCCAAAAAAAAAAAAAAAAGTTTGTCTCCATCTCATAATAAAATCCAGATATTTATCTCCAAGTGTTAAAATCCAAATGGATTATAAAGCCTTACATGATCAGTTTGTAAAATTAGGAAGAAGCCTAATCCTGTTAACTTTCCAACTGCTCTCCCACTTAGTATGCTCAGGAAATCTTGCATTTTTCTCTATGCCTCTAAAATATCAAATTCCTTTCTGCCTCGTCTTCTTAGTACTTGGTGTCCCTGCTCCCAAAATACTCTTTCTCCAAGATCTTTGCATGGTAATTACCTGACTCCAGAAAAATCTCTGCTTAAATTTCATTTCCCCAGAGCCTGGCCAACTTAAAAAAGGGTCCATTTAAAAAGACTCTCCAATCACCAAGAATACATGCTTGCTTCCATAACCAACTTTAATTTTCCTCAATATTTATTGATTATATATATATAGAAGGATATATAATACTTTTTTGGATTATTTGCTGTGTGTGTCTCTCTACCACTAAAATTTAAGTGACAAAAAGACAGAAACATTTGTCCACCACTCTATCCCCAAAGCCTAGAACAGGCCAATACTGGCCATCTAGTAAATCCTACAAACATAAATAGAGTTGTCCTCATTTTTAAGGATTATTTTTTAAAACTTGAAGTCTATAAAATAAGATTTGTCACAAACATCGGATCAAAGCATAATTTCACGATTGATCCATTTATGATTGTATTTTTCTTGCTTCTAGTAATGTAATAAGAAAACACAAACACATTAGGTGTCAAAAGCCCAAATCTAGACAGTAACTTAGCTATATATAACTTCTAGCCTGTGAAATTTTATGACTGGGGCAAAGTTTCCAGTACACCCCCAAATCCATCTTAAAAACAGAATACAGCTGGCTAAAGAAAAAAATTCAGTAACAACATCTTCAACAACAGTAGGTGGCAAGTTATCCTGAAAGTGTTAGAAAAAAGTGCTTGGGGAGACAAAAAGTCAGGTTATATACAAAATTAATAGCTGTGCAGAGGTAGCAGAGGGAAAATAAAGAAAAGTTCTGATGATCCTAAAAGTCCAGGGTGAGAAAAATCAACCACAAATACTCACACGAAGAAAATCCCCAGCAAGTTGAGCAAAGTTTAACAATGAAATGGAGAAAGAAAGGAAAAGAAAGAAGGGAGGAAGGAAAAGGGGGAGGGATAGAGGAATAAAGGAAGGAAGGAAAAAAGGGGACCCCTAATGGGTCATGGGGCCGAGATGCTCTGGAAAGATAAACTATGATATATAATTGAATCGAATAGGGCGGATACAATAAAGGCAAAGATTCAGTTATTTGATGGTACAGGATCCCAGAGAAAACAGATCATCGAACTGTGGGGATGGCTATTCAGACTAGCCATGGCCATTTCTACTAATGTACCCACACCCCCTACACAGAAGCCTCTTCCTGAAGTGTAAGAACATGCATCTCATTTCTTTCTGTACTTCTCTACCACTATGTCTATCTCTGTCATCTATCATCACTCTGTCATCTATCATCACTCTATCTATCATATATGTTAAATACTTTGAGTTCATGCTGATATTAGTATGATAGCTCAGGGTATATTCTAAGCTTATCCCTTTCCATATTTGCAACTCCCCGCTCCAAAAGTGATAAACCTAGCTCCTATTATCAAACCTAAAATACTGAGAAGGTAATTTCAGAATGTCTAAACTGTATCACTGCAAAAAGCATTCATAACTAACTAGAGTTCAATATTTGTCCTCTTTTGCTTAGGTAAAATTTGCATAAAGAAATGTATATATCTTAAATGTACAATGCACTGACATTTGAAAAATCCATACATACATGAAGTCCTTTAAAGAATATTTAATCACCCCAGAATGTTCCCACATGACCCCACTCAGTCAAGCCTCCCTAAAGATAACCACTTTTATGACTTTTTTTCGCTATAGCTTATTTCTCTCTGTTCTAAAACTTCACATGTATGGAATAACACTTTTTATTTTTAATAAAGAAATGTGTCTGCCCTTTTTCACTCAGCGTAGTACCTGTGAGGCAAAACTATGATGTATGTGTCTCAGTAGTTAGTTTCACTGTATTGCTGACTAATAATCCACTGAATGAATATAACAAGGCATTATTTACCTCTTATTCCATTAACAGCCATTAGGATTATTTTCAGCTTTTGAGTATTAAAAGTAAAGTTGTTGCAATTATTTTTGTAAAAGATTTTTATGGCTATATGTTTTCATTACAGATGTGAAAAACAGAAGTAGATATGTATAATTTTATAAGGAATTGAAAACCTTTTCCCAAAGTGATTGTATCATCTGAGGTAGTCACTCTCATATTAACCATTCAAATGGCGGTCTAGTGGGATCTTATTATGCATGTTTTATTTGGCTTTATTCTTATCACTAATAAAGTTGATCACCTTTGCAAGTGTTCATTGGTGATTTGTCTCCCTTGTGAAGAATGATTTCAGGGCTTTTCACCATATTTATTCCATTATTCATTCATTCATTTATTCATTCATTTATTGTTGAACTTGAATTCAACAGGTTCTTTATGTTTCTGGATATACACATGTGTATTTAATGTCACCAATTTTCTTTAACATGGCTTTAACCGTATCCTACAAATTTTTATACACAAATTTTCATTTAATTCAAAATATGGGGTTTTTTTTAAAGATTTTATTTTTATTTATTTGACAGAGAGAGAGAGAGCACAAGTAGGGGGAGTGGCAGGCAGAGGGAGAAGCAGACTCTCTGCTGACCAAGGAGCTCAACGCGGGGCTCGATCCCAGGACACTGTATTCATGACCTAAGCCGAAGGCAGTCGCTTAACCAACTGAGCCACCCAGGCACCCCAATTCAAAATGTTTATTTTTTTGTTTTTATTTTTTTATTTTTTAATTTTATTATGTTATGTTAATCACCATACATTACATCATTAGTTTTTGATATAGTGTTCTATGATTCGTTGTTTGCGTATAACACCCAGTGCTCCATTCAATACGTGCCCTCTTTAATACCCATCACCAGGCTAACCCATCCCCCCACCCCCTCCCCTCTAGAACCATAAAAAAAAAAAAAAGTTTAATTTCCCTGCAAATTTCCTTTGTTCCATGTATTGTTTAATTTCCAAATATTTGAGCATTTATCATACATCTTTCTGTTACTGATTTCAAATTTACTTCCATTATGTTCTGTAAACATATTTGGTATGATTTCTCTTCTTTTAAATATTATCAGGTTTGTTTTGTGGCCCAGAATATATCTTAGCAAATGTCCAATGTGTACTTGAGAGGTGTATTGGTTATAAATTGATGCATAACAAATTATCAAGAAACTTAAAACAAAACATATGTTTTGTCACAGTTTCTATGGGTCAGGTATCCAAGTGAAGCTTTGTAATGTCTTCTCTTTCAGTGTCTCTCACAGGCTACAATCAAGATGTCATTTGGCTATAGTTACCTAAAGTCTCAACTGGGGAAGAATCCACATCCAAGCTCATATGGTTGTTGGCAGTAGACTGAGGACCAGAGTTCTGTGCTCATTTTTGGCCGGAAGTTGCCATCTGTTTCTTGTTTCATGGGTATCTCCAGCATGGCAGCTTGCTTCATCAAACTGTACAAGTCAACAAGGCTATAGAAAGTTGGCTAGGAAGACAGAAGTCATTTTTAACCTAATCACATCATGTGACATCATCACATTTGTTGTTTTCTGTTCAATAAAAGCAATTCTCTTAAGGGGAGGGGATCTCACTAGGTTGTGTATATCAGAAAGTGGAATCTCTCACTTTCCATGCTCTATTCTATTGTATGAAAGTGTATCAAGGAAGAGACAAAGTGATCAAAAGGCTACCTTGGGCTTACCTTGTGTGTTTCCCTTCTTTTAAAGGTAAAAGTCCTCTGATACGTCCTGTTTAATGCCTGGCAACTATCACCTCATATCTTGTCCAGTGCTACAGTTGGTTTTAGTAGTGGATAGTGTCAGCTACATGGTCATTACCAGAAGGAGAATCACTTGCTGGTATTTTAACTGGAATTGCACTGAATCTGTAGTTAACAGATACCCATATCCAAACTCATGATATTTTAATAATATTGAGTTACCCAATTCAAAAGCATGGTACTTCTCTCCATTTTTTAAGGCATATTTTTGTTTTTCCTCAGCAGTGCTTTGTAGTTGTCAGGGTTTGTTTTTTTTTTTCAGTTTTTTTTTCCAATTGTTTATTCCTAATACACACAGAGACAATATGTTTGTATTGATCTTCCATTCCACACTTGCTAAGCTCACTTATTATATCTAATAAGTCTTTCTAGACTTATTTGGCTTTTCAAAGTGTGCATTATGTCCATTATACTATGCATGAATAAAGTAGGTTTTACTTCTTTTTCAAAGTTTGTTTAGTTTCTTTATCTTGCCTATTGTATTAGCTAGGATCTCCACAAAAAACCAGAAGTAATGGCAGTGGATTATTTTTTCTTTTTCATGATTTTATAACCCTCTATTATTTCTGATGTTAGTGGTAGGATTTTCATAGCTACCTTATTACTTTGAGGAATTTTCTTTCTATTATTGGTTTGCCGACAGTTTTCATTAGGAAGTTTGGTTTAACTATATTAAATAAGTAGTTGTGCCTCTATTGAGATGATCCTACATTTTTTCTTCTATTCTGTCACATCCACACCTAAGCATAAGTAAAAGGAGGACTCTTAAATGACATAAAAGCCAAATGTATGTGTAAAATTCATTTGGATCCTGATATGGAAAAAAAATAAAAGTCTAACATTAAGGGATGCCTGGGTGGTTCAGTCGGTCAAGTATCTGCCTTTGGCCCAGGTCATGATCCCAGGGTCTGGTCTTGGGATCCAGTCCCACATCGGGCTCCCTGCTCAGAAGGAAGCCTACTTCTCCCTCTGCCTCTGCCTGCTGCTCTGCCTACCTGTGCTTGCACTCATTCTCTCTCTCTCTCCCTGTTAAATAAATAAATAAAATCTTAAAAAAAAAGTCTAACATTAAATTTTGGGAAAAGTGGGAAAATTTGAAAATAGAGTAGGTATTAATTTATACCAAAAATTACTAATTTTATATATTATTATAACGGGCTATATTACATAAGAAACTGTTTATGGTTTCTAAATATATATATGTGAATTACTTAGAGGTCAAATGACATGATAACTAGAATTTGTTTTAAACTGCTTCTGTATAAAAACCGTGACACACACAAAAAAAATGTAAAAAGAACTGGGAAAAAATGCTTGAGAGTTATTTTTAGGTAATGGGTATATGTGGACCCTTTAATTTTCTTTGGAATATGTGGAATTTTTTTGGAATGTGTTTAAAACAATTAGAATGGCTAGCAAAGTATTAGTTTCTTATAACTATATTTTTAAGGTTTTGACATATATGCATGCACAGAAATACAATCTCCACTTCCTCTATATCTTGAATCTATTTTAGGATTTAGTCAAGAGACATTGTTTCCATAATAACTAGTTAAAAATGAAAATGCCACAAAGTATAATTTTCTGTGTATTTGTTGGAGAATTATTTTATTTGCTAAGAATCGTCTATATTTTTGGGGCGCCTGGGTGGCTCAGTTGTTGGGCATCTGCCTTCCGCTCTGGTGATGGTCCCGGGGTCCTGGGATCGAGCCCCATATCGGGCTCCCTGCTCCTCAGGCGGCCTGCCTCTCCCTCTCCCACTCCCCCTGCTGGTGCTCTCTCTCTCACTGTGTGTCTCTCTCTCTGTCAAATAAATAAATTAAATTAAATTAAATTAAAAAGAATCGTCTATATTTTTGTCCATTTTCTTTTTTTAAGATTTTATTTATTTATTTGAGAAAAAGAGAAAGCGAGAGAGTGCAAGTGAGCCTGAGAAGGGGTGAGTGGGGGGGCCAGAGGGAGAAGCAGACTCCCCAATGAGCACAGAGCCCAACATGGGGCTTGATCCCAGAATCCTGAGAGCATGACCTGAGCCGAAGGCAGACACTTAACCGACTGAGCCACCCAGGTGCCCCTGTTTTTGTTCATTTTGAATGATACATAATATTTGATTGTGTAAATGCACACCTATTTTTTATTGTTTTAAGTTATTTTCTTGTTTAATGAATTCTTGATTCTTTTCTGGGAGTTTGCTTTTGAGACTTGCACATGTCTCAGGAGCACAAGGGAAATTATTTCTCTTGAGCAGATACCTTTCAGTTAAATTGCTAGAGACAAGTACATGTATAAATTTATAATTATGAGATCATGCTAAGCCATAGCACTGAACTTTTTTAAAGTGGATATATCATTTCACTCCCACTATGAATGGATCTCAGTGATCTATATCCTCCTCAACATTTATTGTCAGGTTTATTTTTCAATATAATATTGTACTTTTTGCCAATAAAATGGATATACAGTATTATACCAGTGTGGCTCTGATTTTTATTTCCTTGAACACTAATGAAGTTGAACATCTCTTCATATATTCTTGCCCATATGTATATCTTTGGGTTTTTTTTTTTTTTTTTTTTTTGAGATACCTATTTATGCCATTTTTTCCCTTGGACTGTTTATACTTTTTTTTTTAAAGATTTTATTTATTTTATTTGAGAAAGAGAATGAGAGAGAGAAAACACATGAGAGGGGGGAGGGTCAGAGGGAGAAGCAGACTCCTCGCTGAGCAGGGAGCCCAATGCGGGACTCAATACTGGAACTCCAGGATCATGACCTGAGCCAAAGGCAGTCACTTAACCAACTGAGCCACCCAGACTGTTTATACTTTTCTTAGTGATTTGTATAATTTCCTGATGTATTTTTGATACTAATCTATTTTGATTATGTGTCTTGCAAATATATTCTCCAGGATCAAAATAAGTATTTATTGAATAAATGAATGAATAAATATTGAATTAAAACACTTGTTCAAATACTAGGTTTTGAATTCAGCAGCTACATAAATTTGGCGAAGTTATTTAATTCCTCTGAATTTGAATTTTCTGTGTTCAATACTTATAATACCACTGTATTGGTTTTGATTTCACTAATTTAATGATAAAATGAGATTGTGAAGAGATTGAAAAGCATTTTATACCAATGAATTATTTCTCTTATGAAAGCTATTTCTCTAATTAATATTAAATAACAGATAGATACATGCATACATACATATACATACATACGTACATAGCTGGATCAGTTGGTAGATATAGGTATAGACAGATATTTTACGAGTAAAAGAAGTCCTATACTATAATATTTCTAACACTCAACCATATAGCAAATGATTTTTTCTGATATTGAAACCAAAGAATATTTCTTAGGCAAGTATATGTTTTAAAATGTTTAACCACAAAAACAGTTACATATTTACACATAATTTATATCTTTATTGAAGCAGAATTTTGAGAGTCCAACACCATATTCAAGATTTATCACAGGATAAATAAGGATAAGAATGAATTTTCTCTTCTGTTTGCTGTATGACCTCATACAATTCCTGCTGCCTTTTCCTCCAAAGAAACATACCTGCGTCCAGATGTGAAAGTGCCTACATCCTAAGTCCTTTTGCTGAGTTGCAACTAATAACACATGACTGACCAAAGGAAAGTTCACCCTGGACCAAATTATACATAATTTTATTTTCACAAATCATCTTGATCCCCTTTATCTCTTTATTTGATTTGGCCAATTTATCAAAGCATAAACAACCTCATCCTTTATTATTTGAGAGGTTAGTAAAATAACATTTTATCTAATAAAATATATAAATCTGTCTTAGAGATTGACATAAATGATGTTTTAATGTAACCATGAAAATATATAGAAATTAAAGGTAATATTTAGCATGTAATTTTGAATTTATTTTAATAACTTATTCTTTAATGAAAGTGGCATACTCCTTACTGAATTATGTTATATAAATTTCAGGTTTTGCTTTTGGAATGTTGTCAAAATTGTTCACCTGCACTATACAAAGCAAGTCAGAAGGCAACTGATAAACTGAAAACTGGACCTAACCCAGATTTTTAAAAATGCAGGTCATTTAAATATATTATTTCCTTAGATGCATGCTATTGTTTTAGCTACGTTAATGTTTTCTTTAACATTTGGACAAACTGTCCTCATGTTCACGTTAAAATGATTTGAACAAAAGTATTTTATGAATCAGTGCTGTTGCTCACAACATTCAATAACCTAGAAAATTTCTACTAGATTTGTGAGAAACACATGAAAAATTTAAACATGGATGGTTGACACCTCTCCATGCAATGATCATAGAATGGAGAGAACGAAGTTTAGATGTAAGATGAGAATTCTAACATCCAAACATGACCCTAAGCTAAAGAAGCTTTAATAGTAAGGTCTTTCTCTCCAATGACCTATAGGAGGAAGCCAAATTGGAATGGAGATTATAGCATTATTTTGTCAGATATGTAGACTTTCTCTTATTACACTAGCCTACTAATTTCTGAAGAGCCATATTAAGGCTGTCTTAAGAAATAACTCAATTAAGGCTGTATAAGAAATAACTCCATAACTTAGTAGCTTAAAACAAAAACACTTCCTTTGCTTATGACAACTTATCTCTGTTGTAATGAGCATCACCTAAGGTGACTTGGAGAATAGGGCTAGAAGCATTTGAAGGCATTCTGAGAACAGGTGAGAACACCTGGAGGGTGGAACACCTGGATTTCCTCAGGCAGCTCTCTCCATCTCTATGGGGCTTCTTCACGTGATCTCTCCAGTATAGTGATTGCAGTGTACCCAGATGTTTTATATGCCAACTCAGCCTCCTTAAAAACTTGCTCAGAAGAGAGGCAGACAGAAGCCTCAGAAGTCACAAAGCATCACTTGCATCATAATATATTGGTCAAGACAGTTACAAAATCTACCCACTTCAAGGATAGAAAATATAGACCTCCATCTCTCAAAAGAAGAGTGTCAACATTAAATTATGAGAACAAAGTAGGATATGTATTGGTGTGCACACGCTTAGAAAACACCATTTGCCTTAAGCTCTAAAGTGGAAAAAACAGATGCTGAAAGAAAAAAAAAAAGAAGAAGAACGTGAATACAACCTAGCCTAAAGGAGAAATTAGAGGATCAGGATCAACAGCAGAACAGGTCAGTGAAGGAAGCCACTAACTGAAAGTATGGTGGATCTAGGAAGATTTTACTAGGTGCGCTGTGATGAGAAATTATCCAGAATCGGCTGAGAAACACAATACCAAATGTTACTTCTGCTTCTGCTTCTTTTGCCACCTAAGTGCCTGGAAGAAGAATCAGGACCAAAGAACAAGGCATCTACAAACATAGAGCTAAGGAAAACTCTCTATCTTAAAAATATTGAGTCTTTCATAAGAGTGAATTAATGTGTGACCACAGTGGTTGCTTTAATTAAAACTCTGTGAAGAGAACAATAATGTCTACCTGGGACAGCATTGGGTGGAGGATGCTGTTTAATACTTACAACTTATATACTTAGATGGCACTTTCCAGTGTGCTGGCTAATCCAGCTTAGTACACTAAAGCACTTTCTTTCCATTCATGGGCTTTAAAAAGCCTTCCATTTCTCAGTTTCCCCAGACTATTTATTGAACTATTCACCTTGCCTGCCCTTTGCAGAGCCATCTATTCTGACCGTATTCTTTCCCTGCACTTGCCTTTCCTCCATTTGTGGCTTGAGAACTGACCTTGACATCCCACATGGGCTTTCTGTCCTAAGAGCATGGGCCAAGCCCATTCATTATCATATCCAACCCTAATTATTAGAATCTCATTACAGGAACTGATCTCTGGGGACTCCCATTTTGAGGATGGATGACCAGAATTTCATAAAACACATCATTGAAGTTATCTGGTTTAAATTATCTCAATCCTATGGTTTAGGTTCAATATTACCACTTTTGCTTTAAAGAATAGCTTTTGATTCCTTGAAATCACAAAGCATGTGAATAATTGGGTCATGACAATTCAGGTATTCTAACACTAATCTACACCTTTCTGTAAACTATAGGAATCATCTGAGTATTTTTTTTTTAAGATTTATTTGTCAGAGAGAAAGAGTACAAGTGCACAAACAGGGAGTGGCAGGCTCCCCACCAAGCAAGGAGCCTAACATAGGGTACACACTTGACCTGAGCCAAAGGTAGACACTTAACCAACTGAGCCACCCAGGCATCACTCATCTGGGTATTTTGATGCCAATCAAGTATATTCCTTTACATAAATGTAAACGTTAATAACTGAATTTTTCAAGTGTGTCTGAATTCCACACATTGTTCTTGTCAAGATTAAGATTTAGCTAGCACATATGCACTCTTTAATATGTACTGGGCATTTCTACAAATGTTTTAGATGCATTACTCATTTAATTATAACAGCAACACTAAGAGGGAATTAAATATAAATATATTAGGGAATAGTAAGTTTGGAGCTGGGGTACAAACCTAGACAGTCTGTCTCCTTATTTAATATTCTTACCATGATATGATACTATTTCTACCCAACCAAAGGTCTCCCTGAAACTTAGCAAAGTTGAAACTATTCACTGGATTTAAGATTAAAACACATATGACAATATACAAACACAACGATTTGTTTTATGCTGATACCAGAAAAAAAAGTATTTTCTCTAGTAGTTCTTAAAGTAAAAAGCAGCAATTCATAAATCTTAGTCACAACCAGAAAAATATATCTTCAAAATTATTTCTCTATATTAAATGGGAATTTATTAATTTAAGAAGATTAAAATGTGACTGCTTTATGGATTTAAATAATTAAAAAGTAATTAAATCAATGCAATAATATGAATCATTCAATATTCACACCAACATTTAGAATTTTTAAAAATTATCTGTATAGTTTAAGGCAAATTAATGCCATCTACTACTAATTAAATTTGTTCTCATTGTAGTAATTATTTCAATTTACTAAGAACCTAGTAGACAAATGGACAAAACCCTTAATATAAATAACAACTTAGTTTTTTTAAATATTTTTTATTGTTTTCGAAGCTTATAGTTTAATGCTTGCAAACTATTGCTCATACTCTGTTCCTTGAATACCCAGATCAATTCATTTCTATTGTTCCAGCTTTCCTCATCTCAAGAAATTCTGGAAATGTGAAATACCTAATCATCTTATATTCTGTTTGTTATCAGTTGCTTCCTGTGTGCTTTGTTATATATTTTGGTACACCCCATTCTTTCAACGAGTTCTGACTTTTGGACAAACTCAGGACTGTAAAGTAAATAAGGTTCCTTGCATCACTATAAAATGGCTGATATTAGGTGTAGTGTTTTTATTTACAGAAAGCATTAAGACATTAATGAAATCCTCAACTGTGTACCACTGGCTAAATTTTGGGTAAGTTACTTGTCGTGGTAACCCTCCCCACCCTGGCACCAAAGTTAAATCACCATTTGCCTTTGTCACCTTGAGATCCTGGTATCTATTGAAATCAGGTAGCACATTTCACCTTTGTGTCCCTTATTCCCTAAAGATAATATATATTATATATTAAAGATATGGATATGGATGTAGTGAATGCTAGTGTCTTCTGGGTCCTCTCAGGAGACATATTTAGAAGTATGTTAACAGGTTACACATGATCAATTTACTTGAACAGTCTTATTTACTCAAACAAAAACATGTAAAACATCTTAACTCCTTTCAACCTACGAGTTTAATAATTCAAATTATTTGCTCTTCTACAAGAGACTGAACACAGAATAAGTAGAAAATATACACATATTGGTATTTCTCATCCAAATTAACATTACATACTTTTGTCATCGGAATCAGCTCTAGAATCTGTTACCAAAATCTATTCCTTATATTTTTGCCAATGCCACTGCAGTAGCAAAAAATCTCCAAGTCTCAATGGTTTAACAACAAAAACATTTACTTCCTTCTTCATGATCAAAATCGTTATTCATATTCTTCATGGACTTCGGGTCACCTGTGTCTCTAATCTATGTGTAGTCTCATTTGAGGGCCAAAGTCGAAGGAGGAGTTATTATCTGGGACCACCTGTTCTTACAGCTGGGGACAGAGTGCAAAGTGTGAAGTTCAACATAGAATCATATTCAATACTTCTATTTATATATAGCATGATGTAGGTTTTCCCACTTTCCACTGACCAAAAGAAATCAAGTGTCCAAAAAACAAAAATTTTTAAAAAGAAATTAAAAAAAAAGAAATCAAGTGCCCATGCCTAATAATAAGTTGAAGAGGCATAGCTAGCATGTTGATGTATAATGCTCTCAATGAGGAATAAATGACTTTTTAAAAAATAATGTAAGGGCGCCTGGGTGGCTCAGTTGGTTAAGCGGCTGCCTTCGGCTCAGGTCATGATCCTGGAGTCCCGGGATCGAGTCCCACGTCGGGCTCCCTGCTCGGCGGGGAGTCTGCTTCTCCCTCTGACCCTCTTCCCTCTCGTGCTCTCTATCTCTCATTCTCTCTTTCGCAAATAAATAAATAAAATCTTTAAAAAAAATAATGTAATATTCAAAAACACAATAAATGAAATATAATAATACAATAGTCAAAAGTAAAAGACCAAATCTTGCAAATGTTTGGATTACAGATTTGACATTGTAATTGACTGGCCCCAAGCACTTGCTGGGGACTGATTCAGTATAGAGGCTGGGTTAAAACAATGTGTGTTGAGGTGGGTGCATTAGGCACACTGGCTTCCTCATGTAAAACAAATTCCTTAGATAAGGGCATTCAGCGTTTTAAGGAGGGACTGCCACAATAGACAAAAATGTGACAATTTGGGCACCTGGGTGGCTCAGTCATTAAGCGTCTGCCTTTGGCTCAAATCGGGCTCCCAGCTCCGTGGGAACCCTGCTTCTCCCTCTCCCACTCCCCCTGCCTGTGTCCCCTCTCTCGCTGTGCCTCTGTCAAATTAATAAATAAAATCTTTTTTAAAAAAAATGTGACAATTTACCCAGTTGACAAAGAAAGCTCATTGGGTTTAGGAATTCAGATAAACCTGAGTCCTCTGATCTTCCCATATAGTCACATTCCCATTCCTTGGGTCTTACCCTTTCTCCCTCAATGCCCTAAATGTCATAGAAAGTGCTTGATAAGGCTGTGATTTTAACTAATATTGCAGTTAGGAAGCCTACAGAATCAAACTTTGGTATTTTTTTGGGGGGGTGCCATTACAGGGTTTCAACTTTATTTATAAGAGATTACTTAGTATCATGAGAGAAAGTCTGCACCAGGGGATAACAAAATTGAAATTAGACACTCAAAGTTGTCATTCTCTTTTTCAGATTGTGCAATGGAGTTAGTGATAGATACTCTACCACACAGATGCTGAGTTACTCTTAAGTTTATTTTGTTCTATAGCAGCAGCTACAGTTCTTGATAAGCTTTATTTTTGATGGTCACTTCATTTTAGATCACATTCAGTAATAATTTAACCAATTATAATTTTGAAAGCTCTAGGATTCCAGAGACCATTTCTCAGTTTATCAGCATGATCTTTTACTACCCTTGGTTCCAGCTTATCAATCTAACATCCCCCCAATTCAGCACAAGCTCTTCTAGTACAAATTTCTGTATCAGCGATGTTAGTTTCAAACAATAAGACTTCCCACCGAGTAATTACCTCAAAAACTAATTCACTGGGGTGCCTGGATGGTACAGTCAGTTAAGCATCAGACTCTTGGTTTCAACTCTGGTCATGATCTCAGGGTTGTGAGATCTAGCCCCACATCAGACTCCATGGTCAGTGGGAGTCTGCTTCAGACTCTCTCTCCCTCTCCATCTGCCTCTCCCCTCTGCACACTCTCTCTAAAATAAATACATCTTTTTTTAAAAAAAGTAATCCATTAAAAGGATATTTGGTAAGAGAGCACACTTGCAAGAAAACCTATAGCATAAGATTTGGAAAACAGGCAGAAACAAGCAAGTCTTTAGCATAACACTAGTGTTATGAATACATTAATACTTCTACTGCTTAACAATGCACAGTGCACAGTGCACAGCCCAGATATCACTGCCCACTATGACAATCCTGGTCTCTGCAAGCAACTGTTGTATTGCAGTAACTTCTGTACCTGGAAACTTAGTGTCCTACCTGCAGTCTCTGCTATCACCCTCAGCCAGGATGAAGTCTTTTGGAAACTTGATTTTTTACATAATTTAGTATTCAATTATATTGTCAGGTATACCTAATTTAAAATACTAGTGTCTTTGCTGCAAGAGAGGAACTCACTTTCCTAGAGTAGGATGCAAATCCCACCAATATTCATAAAGTGGAAGATAATACAAACAGAAAGAAGGTTTGGATATGTGCCAAACACACACACACACACACACACACACACACACACACACACACACAAATTATCCATTATCTATATCTACTTAACTCCTATTCATAAAAAACTGATTAGAAGAAGACACTCAAAATATTAATAAGACAAGTTCTGATACGTGGGATATCTATAAATATCCTTTATTCTATAGATCAGACAAAATTATGGCCTCTTTTGGGACACCTGGGTGCCTCAATCGGTTAACAGCCTGCCTTCGGCTCAGGTCATGATCCCGGGGTCCTGGGATCCAGCTCCGCATCAAGCCTGCATTCCATCAAGCCAGCCAGCATTGAGCCCACATCGGGCTCCCTGGTCAGCAGGGAGTCATCTTCTCCCTCTGCCCCTCCCCCTGCTCATGCATACTCGTGCTCTCTCTCTTTCTCTCTCTCTCTCTCACTGTCTCTCAAATAAAATTTTTAAAAAAAAATTATGGCCTGTTTTTGTAAATAAGGGTTCATTGTAACAGAGCCACAGTTACTTTGTATATATTGTTTATGACTCCTTTTGCACTTCTGCAGCAAAGTCAAGCAATTGTGACAGACCACAAGGCACACGAAGTCTAAAATATTTCTATCTGACATTTAAACAAGTTAGCCAACCTCTGCTCTAGATTACTGTTATTTTTTAAAATGGTAGAAGTAAAACAGTACATACTACAATAGTCTTGCAGACCACTCTTTTACGTTTTTTGTGGTTTTTTTTTTTAATTTTTATGCAATGAAAAAGGAACATACATGTCTCTTGGGAAAACTTCCATATTAGAATTGACTAAAATAAGAAGGAAACATTATTGAGATAAAGCACATATAACATTGCTAATGAAATTTCTATACAAATGTGAGAAATGAAAAATATATATCACATATATTAAAAAGAACACTAAAATGAGTGCTCAGAAATGAGTTCTTCAGGAGACTGAACTTGTTTTTTAAAGACATGTTTTAAAGTGTTGGCTTTCAATAACAAGGTGACAGACACCTAGGTGAAGAGGCAGCTTATTCAAGTAAGGCACTTCACAGACTTAAAAAATACAATGTCTTGAAATAGACATCCTAAGTTTGTAAAGGTTTACTTATTTACAAACCTGTTATTTTTTTCACATTACCTTTCCTTTGCACCTTAATTTTGTGTTTTTTTCTACGTTTTAGAAGCTACCAGGCTGAGCAAACATAATTTTGTATTTCCTAAAGTGCTAATTCTGCTCCACAAAGGAAAATGTAACCAAAACCTAACTCTCTGTCATTAACCAAGGGCATTTTCTCTTGAGCTGTGAACTGCAAAGTGATATAGAAAACAGCAGAAGCTATAAATTTAGGGCATCTGCAATTTTTAAGCAGTTTCCATAATAACTAGCCAGAATGTTTCCTTTGTTTCCTGGCTAACCACCAACCTTTGCATAAAGATTGTACCTTTTTATTGATCTGTTTGCTGGAATGAATCATAGAAGGCTCCCCCCACCTCAAGAGTGGTTTTCAATATTGTTTGTCAGTAGTTAGTTAGAAAATGATATATTAATCTAAATTTTGTTTTTGGGGGGAATATGCCTAATAGTAACTTGTGAACATTTTGATGATGCATCTGTGAACCCACAGGTCTATGAATATAACCTCTACAGTGCCATTTTTTTCAAAGTTTCTGTTAAAATTGAACCATAATTAAAATGTCCTGATAGCTCATTCAAGGGAAGAAATAGAAAGGCATAAGTAACATAACCTACCATTCTAGCCAAAATAAAATCTCGGGGGCGTCTGGGTGGCAAAGTCGTTAAGCATCTGCCTTCGGCTCAGGTCACGATCCCAGGGTCCTGGGATCCAGCCCCACATCAGCTTCCTGCTCAGCGGGAAGCCTGCTTCTCCCTCTCCCACTCCCCCTGCTTGTGTTTCCTCTCTTGCTGTCTCTCTGTCAAATAAATAAAAAGGATCTTGAAAAAAAAAAAATCTCACATGTGTTTGACAAGTGTTACTTAATGACATTTCCTATTAATATTAAAGGGAAATATTTTTGTTGTCAATCTTCTTTCCTTTAGTGTACCAATTTAAGCCCATTAATGCTAACATAAATACTCACTTAAATGTATTATTAAAAAAAAAAAGGAAAGAAAACATATTATTTCGAGACAGAAGTAAATTATAGTTAAATTGTTCATAAAGCCAGTATAGATCTCAGTGTATCTGAAACTAAGAGATCTGGAACAAAATGTTGTTATACAGATTAAATCTGATTATAGAACTAAATTATAGGGAATTGAAAATTTATTATGTGACTTAATAACAATAAATAAGAATTAATAAGTTTCTTTTCTTTTCTAGGTTCCAGGTCCTATGCTAAACACTTCATAAGTATTTATATAATCCTTTTAAGAACACTAAGTAGTATGTCCCTGTTTTACAGATTAATAATCTCATTTTTGGAAAGGCTGAAAAAATTTGCCCAAGACCTCATATCAGAACAAATACATGAACATAAAAACGTTTCTAGAACTTGAAAGTATAACAAAGTCAACTCAACCCTTTTTTGACTATGCTTTTATCAATACAGAGGATAAGATAAACTAATGGCATCTAACAAAAGGATAACCTCAAGTCCACCCTCTATTCATTACCCAGAAATTTTCCCCATTAGTCAAGCCCAGACATACATTTATTTGCTTTGATTTCTTTAGCCTCTGTGAATGGCCCATGTGGATTAGATCTTTGGGTTGTTTTTTCAGCTTCCAAGCCACCTTTGCCCTTGATTCTGCTTCTCCATCCATTAACACAAGTGGGCTGTATTTTACAGTTTACCTATTCCTGGAATCCCATCTACTAGGTTCCATATTGCTAGGAAAGATTCCAGCACCTAAAATAAAATTCTTGCCTATTTTAACAATTTCTAAGATGGCAAAAATGAAAAATGTACATGACTTGAAGAATAAAATGCTGAGTGAAATATTATGCAATAATAAGAAATGAACATTGTTCATAAGCTTCCCTCATCTTTTAGTAATATGTTGAAAATCACACTCATATAGTCATGTGAAATTTTCTTCATTGATGGAGAATCTAGATTCTTACCCACTTAATCTATGAGATTCAAGCTCAAAATTTGTCTGAGTGTACCTTTTATTTCTTTATTTTGTTCTCCCCTCTTTCCTCCCCAGGGAACTCCACTCCCCCTCTCCCCCCAGCCTCCTGTATAAGGACAAGAGATCTGATAATTACTTAGATATATCATCACTACCAGGTACACTTTACATTTTTAAAAAGAGGACCACCACAGTAACCTCAAGGAAATTGTATAGCACGCCATCCAGAAAATATTAAGTTCCTAATGGACATTAATTCTCCTCTTAAACTCTAAAAACTAAGAAAAATAGTGCACTTGTGGACTGAAGTTGTATGTCACACTGATAATCTAGTCTTCAACATAGTCTCACCTTATCTCTGATTTTCCCACCTACTCTGTATTGATATGTGAGAAATGTTCTGTTAAAATAAGATATTTTCCCCTTTGTGGTGAAGTTCCTTTTGTGGTACATTTATTTAAATTTTGTAAAAATCCACTTTACTGCAATGACCAGCTGTTTGTTTTACTCATGTTTTGCCTTTTCTAACAGTAAGTATTTCTTCCAGATACGGGTTTTCTAAATGTATTTTGACTTCAACCATAATTCTTAAGTATATATCATGTTATTAGCACATAAACTTAAAACACTATTTGATTGTTTTCATTGCAGATAATTGTTCAGGTTTGTCAAAAGTGAGCTTTGTAAAAAAAATATGAATTCTCTTTAAGAATCTTTAAGTGAATTTTGATTTAATAGAAGAACCAAATAAAGCCTAATTATAGTAGGAAACCAGTATTATCACTGAAGTGTCCAAAACATGCTTTCATTTAATTGACTTTAAATTATTTCTATTACTCTATTTCTATTGGGATTTATGTTCCTATTTCTAAATTAAAAAGTAATTAAAACTGTTATCTGGCATCAGTACATCATGTTCTGTGTTAAAGAATGCAAAATGTATTAGGTAAAATTTCAAGCAAGAACAACATAGGCAAGAAGTTTGATAGGTCTTTAAGATGGATTAGCTGTACAAAGGGAGTATGAGGGGCCAATTCCAAGAGACCCAACTACTCGATGTGCATGTTTTAATACCATATTCAACTCAGTTATCACCTGCAATAGCTTCTATACTGGACATCAGTCTCCTATGGACATGTTGATAAAGGTGTGATTAACCGAAGCTTATTCTAAGAAATAAGAAGATAGATAAATATAGATAGACATATATGTATATATTTCTTCCCAGAAAAAATATATAAATTATATATACTATAATAATATATAAAATAATATGTCTGTATGTGTATATATGTACACATACATATACACATACACATACCCTGGTCTTAATGGATAAAGGAAGTGTTATTAAAATTATGAAATAATTTTATTTCATAAATTTTTATCTTCAATACAGATAGGACTATAATATTAACTATACAGATATATAGCTTTCATTCAAAAATTACTTATATATTTTTGCATTATTTTCTTCCCCATGTCCAAATAGTTACTCTTCCTATGGCAAAAAACAAAACAAAACAAAACAAAAAAAAACCTTTTCACCAGACTACTTTGTCAACTCGATCTTCTATTACATTTGGTTATACTAGAAAAACATGATAAGATGGTCCACAGTCATTAACTGATATATATTAGTTATTTCCCAATATATTAAGGCAAAGGCAGATATATCTACTGAAAATGCCCAAAGAACAGCTTGAACTTTTTAGGGAGACTAACCAATGAAGAAGCTTACACTCTGTAATTAAAAGAGAATCAACGTTTATCCAGGGAATGCAATAATTTAGTCTTAATAACATTTGACAGGGGAGACTAAGGTCATCCTAAGAAGTCTGTTCTGAAGCCCTCTGGACTCTTTAAAACCTTTCCACAAGATGTAGCTCTCATAGACAACCTAATTTGATATGCCTTAAGGTTACCAAAGATGAGGAGAATAAATTGTTTTAGTGTCCAGACATTTTTCCTTTTAGCAAGGGTTGTTAATATCCTGGTCAGAAACCATGCCTAATTATGTGCTCTCTACCACACTTAGACCTCGATTCCTGTTAACTGACAAGAGCAACAAGCGGCTTGCGTGGGTCGCAGGTTCATGGCCAGACCTCAGCCATGCTCTTTTGCCACACGTGGTGCATTAGCTAGGGCTGTCCCACCCAGTCCAAAGGGAAACAGTCCAAAAACAATTCAGTTATCTTTGACTTGAGGCTTCCACATGCTGCAAGTATAGTAGGTAATTCATGAATGTTGAGTTTCCTTGAAAAGTCAGGATTAACTTTTTGTCCACTTGTTTGTTTTTTGTTATTTGATCTCTCACGAACAGCCATTGTAGCTCTAACCAGAAACCATTGAAGTTAAGGTTATCTGATTATCTTTGAACTTGTCTTTCCTGCAGTGGCAGAAATCATTGTAAGCATTGTAATTTTTGTATGACATATTCTAGTGACATTGAAGATGGAATTTATTTTCATTTTTCTTTTTTTTTTTGAATTTTCTAATGTGACCTTTGGCACATAATGTAACCCCCAAAAGTCTGTAACTATATTTTCTAATATGGCACAAAAAAGTACACAGCTAGTTATTAAATCTGGAAATATGTGAAAAATATATCATGCCTGCTTTCTTTTTAACAGCCAGTAATCAATGAGATGTCACCACACACATATACATACACATGTATGTATATATGAATAAAAATGGTTAAAACTGAGGGGTTTTTTTTTCACATGCATTTACATTCATCATGAATCTCAAAAATGCTTTTTTAAAGCTCCATAAGTCGAATAAATATGTCAGCATTCCTAATAGTTCGTAGTAAAATATAATCAAGCTGCAAGATCAATAACAGAATAGAGGGCAAGTAATTTTCAGTGAAATAGGTATGCTAAAAGGTTGAAAAATTTTAAGTCACCAAATACAATCTTTTGGACACTGAGAGATTATGTCAGTGTAATTATGCCTCTGTAGAATTTTACACTCTTAATAATTAATCAGGGTAATTTGAAATTTGCAAACTATAATAATTAGACTCTATTTTACCGAGGCAGATAAATTAATGGGTTAAATAAAAACCCTTGTAAAAAATGAATTAACAATCAAATCAGTCTAAAATTTGGTTTTCTGAAAATATGATCTTACCTGAATGCTATTATGCAGAACTTCGTTTGTGTTTGAATATCTGGGTCAGTGTTGTTTATATAAATTTCCTAGCACTCTTGGCAAAAGGCAGAGATAATAATTCCCTAGTGGAAATTAAATTATGTATTAGTATATGCATTACCACATCCATTTATTCATTTATGAATAGATTTTTATTGAATGCAATATATACAAAAATATTGGTCAAAGAACTGAGGATTCAGCAGTAAACAAAATGGATAACAATCTCTGCCTTCATGGAGCATGTAATTGTATATATTTTCTTCTTTGAAGGTAAATGTTCAAATATTTATTTTATTTATATTCAAAATAACCCACATAAATATATGGCGAAGATATCCAATTTAAAATGTAAATATTGAGACTAAAAGATCTGACAAAGAGATGATTCTTGACACAGACTCTTGACTTCTAGGTCAGTGCTGTATTTGTTCAACCGTATAGGGTTTCTTCATAACATAAATGTCCAATTATTCTAAAAATCATTTGTGTACATACCTATTTAATTTCACAGTTTAAGTGATAGAGTCTCAAAGTGTCATTAGCAGGGAAAAAAGATCTATGATGAAGAATACTTGCTAAATGAACCTGTATTGTCTTCCACATTTCACAGTGGATGAGATACCAGAAATACGTTACAAAAATGAGACCATGTACACTGACATTTCCTCTTTTGATACACATTGTCAGATTTGTGCCTATACGTAAGGAACCACTTTAAATATAGAACACAAAATAATAAGGTTTTAATATAGAAAATGTAAAAAGCTAAAAGTCTCCTATCACTTCCATATATTCATGATACCTCAGGGTCTGTTTCTGGGCAACTGTAAAGAGGTAAGCCACAGCACCCTAACCCAACATGGCGCTATTCACTGAACTGATGTACATGTATGTTTTCAGCCTTCCTCTGAGAAAGCTTTAAACCTTCCCCATGTCCATTGTCTATATTCTTTTTCTTTGTTTGGTAATGCTGTATTTGCATACTACTGAAAACACAAAGCTGGAAAAAAGGATGAAAAACCTTATAAAAGAAATATTGAGGGGTGCCTGGGTGGCTCAGTCTGTTAAGGAGCTGCCTTCGGCTCAGGTCATGATCCCAGGGTCCTGAGATCAAGCCCCACATGGGGCTCTTTGCTCAGCGGAGAGCCTGCTTCGCCCTCTCCCTCTGCCTGCCTACAGTTCCCCCCAGCTTGTGCTCTCTCTCTCTCTAATAAATAAATAAAATCTTAAAAAAAAAAAGAAATACAGAAAAAGTACAGTGTGCCCTCCCCCCAAAAAAGACAAGAAAATGTACAGTGTTAAGTCCTCTCCTCTACCCCATTTCCAGCTTCATTCTGCCCTCCCTCCCAAAACAGAAAGCACTGTTTGTTCTGTTTATTTCTTTTTCAATCCTCCCTGTCCCTGAGCTCATGTAAACATAATACTTTGTTTCCTAGGGCTGCCATAACAAATTACCATAAACCCGGTGGCTTAAAACAAGAGAAATTTACTCTCTCACAGTTCTGGAGGCTAGAAGTCCAAAATCAAGATGTTAGCAAGGTCATGCTTCCCCTGAAGCCTTTAGGAAAGAATCTTTCCTTGCCTTTCTTCCAGCTTCTGGTGGTTGCTGGCAGTCTTTGGGAGTTCCTTGGCTTGTACATGAGTGTCTCCAATCTGTGCCTCCGTAATTATATGACATTTCCCCCAGTGTGGCTGTGTCTCTATTGTCTTCTTTTAAGAGCCCCAGTCATACTGAATTTCAGCCCCCTCCCCCCATCCCGTATGACCTCGTCTTAACTTGATTACATCTGATGACGAGAACTCTCTCCACCAAATTTTAGTCAGGTTCCTCTGAGATTTCTTCCAGACCAGGCTTCAACCTTGGCCCAAATCCTTCTCTGGCCTGCCCAGACTAAGCTTAGGTCATCTCCCCACTCCCACCTTTGGTATAGGATCTCTTGATAACTGATCTTAGTCAACCCCATCCTTGATCTCTGATCGCCTTGTCCTGCCTTCAGCAAGAATCCTGTTAAGTAGGTTTAGCAAGAGTCCCCTTCCCTTTGATGTCTGCTCGGTCTTCCATCCTTTGACTCCCTCCCACTGCTCCTTGGCTATATATCCCTTACTCATCTTTGCGATATTCAAAATTGAGCTCTGCTCTATACTAAAGTCTCTTTCCCCATATTGCTAGAGTTACTGAATAAAAATCTGTCTTTATTAATTTAACTAAGGTGTACAGCTCTGGTCCTCTTTAACACTGTTAAGCCCCTATTTCCAAATAAAGTCACATTCTGAGGTTCTGGGTGAACATGGATTTGGGAGAACACCATTTAACACAGTATGCACTAAAACCATTCACACATACATACACATGAACACATATGCTTGTTGTTGTTGCACTAATTAGTTTTTCTCCATGTCTTTCGGAAGAAATTGGTCCTTTGATATTATTTAAGATTTTTGTGGGACTCCTAAATGAGGCAGATCACTTATCAGATAAACAATACTAAAAACAAACAAACAAAACTGAGCCTGAATATAATTATGGGAAAGTTAGCCATCAAATTCTATGTACCCCCACTCATTTTATAAATAAATGCTCCTATTATAGTGACTTTCACACTGTATTGAAATTATTTACATGACTATATCCCCAGTGGGATTTTGAACTACCTTATAATAGGAGTTATGGATCATATTTCTGAACTCTTAGGGTCAGATATGGTGTCTAAGACATAGTAGGCATTTAGTGAAAGTCTCAGGTTGAGCCCAAATTGGAATTCCAACATGTTTAGGTGGGTCTAGTGAGCTGAGGGAGTGATCTCACCAGAAGCTTATTTACTTTAAGGTCAAAGCCTCTTCTTAAGGAAGGCAAGAATCAATGAAGCAAGCTAAACCCAGGAAAAGAATGCACCAGAGACAGTGATTTTGATTAGAAGACTGGGTCTTTATCTCAGATGTGTCTTAAGTACCAGCCCATATTTGACAAGTAATCCTTATAGAGTGAAGGGAGACTATTAGATTTGAAAGACCTGTTTCATTAAAAATCCTGTAAATTAGTGGAAACAAGCAGTACAGTTGGATAACCTCTAATACAACACAGCATGAAGAAGGGATGTGTCTTCTCACTTACCCTGTCTGTGGCCTCAGAAGTCTGTCACTTTGGCAAATACTGATACTCAGCAGTAATAAACTTATTCATGACCATAAGTGAGATGCCCTCAGCTAAATACCAGACATTCTTAAGGGCTGTTCAATGGTAGACAGAAAACAGCAGTAAAATCAGGTTCCCTATAATGTTGAGGGGCAGGTAAAAATTAGGTAAACATGGGATACAGAGATGATAATGTGTTACACCTTAAATTGAAACAAAATAAGCAGAGGACCACACTGTAAATTTTAGATGGGGCTCCAGGGTTTCAAAAAATGAGGCAGATCATCTTATGAGATCTTATCAAAGTTATGCTTGTATTTGAAAAGAATTAATCAAACACAAATTCATAAAGAACTAAAAAAGAGTTGTAATTTCAAACCTGTTAATGCAAAACAATCACGTGGGGACTGAGATGCATAGGAACATGCAGTATAGTTTTTAAATGGAAGGATATTATAAGCACAAATAATTCCTAACGTTTCCCAAATGGCAATTCCAAATTCATGAAGATTATAAACAAAATGGTGTGCGTTCTTAGATGTTATCTGGTCTAATCATAAATCTGCATGACCTTTAGACTCCATGAATCTAACATGTAGGGAGAAATGTAAGTAGCTAGAAAAACTCACAAAATTCATTTAAATTATTTTCTGAAACTCCTGGATTCACAAATTTAATGCAAAAGCCAGTTGAGAAAGTTGTAAGGGAAGTTATTCTTTTTCTTCCCCTGAGGTTTCAGTTAATTATAATCTCCATCAAAGAAAACCGCTTTCATTTATTCTTTACAAAGATTGACCCTTTATGTGTGTTGTTCTATATTTCTACCTGGACAGGAGTTCAGAGGCGCAAAGTAAAGCTAAAGCTTCTGAGGAAAGCATTTCAAAGTTTCGTATTATTACCTGTGGATGTAAATTGCAGTAGTTTCCCAAGAGGTTTACCAGTTTATTTCCACATTCTTTTAAGTGGATCATTTATCCAAATGTTTAAATGAGAGAAGAAGATACAAAAAAGACAAGGAGGGGCAAATTTAAAGACCTTCCCCATATAAAAAAAATAATTCCCTTCTATCATGGGCAGGCATCTCTAAAAGGGTGATTTTCTCAGGAAGTCATAAAATGGAGTCACCAAACTGTAGACACACATGTCCTGCTAGTTGGTTCCTGCTATTTTCCTTTAGCTCAAGTGTTACTTTCTTAGGATATCCTAACCTATGCTCTATAACTTTTTTAAACTCTTCAGTATTACTCTTCTATAATATGAGTGTGAAATTCCTTCTTGGTGTTCATCTATTTTAGTAACTTCAGCTTCAGAAAAATAGACCTATATATATAATATGCTCACATTGTATCTGCATCTTTTAGCATCAGACCAAGGCTCTAATGGTTGAATATGTAAAGGAATGAATGATTCAGTGCTTCTCAAATTCTCCATCCAATACACATATTCATAAAGCTATCCAGATTACTTGCTTGATATGGACACAATTGATGTCAGGCAATGTATAATTACTGGAGGAAAACAGCTCGCTCACACACACACACACACACACACACACACCACACACACACACACGTTTATACTCCCTGCATTTATCAATTCACCTGCAGAGACTCCCGGACCATGTTTACATTTATTGTATGTCAGTGCTTAGCCAAAAATAGTGGTTTGGCACACAGTTTCTTTGTAATCAAAGGGAAATATAATGAGGGCTTATGCTTATGGAAGAGATTCTTCCCTTAGCACTTAATCACAGACTTGATCAATGCCTTTGCTTCTGCAGAGGAAAGAAAAAAAAAAAAAAAACAGTACATTTTGCTTTTAACACCATGCCTTTGGCACACAATTCATTGAAACCCCACTAAAGTGAGGTGTCTTCGGAATAAATTAGAGGATGGCTCAAATTCTATGCTTGATATAATTAAAATGATCCCATATTCTTGGGGCCATGCCACCTGTGTTTGCACTCACACTGTTTGGACAGAATACCCATGTGAGAATTCACTGAAGTGAACTATCCAACCCAAAAGCACTATAAATTGGTCTGTGACTTCATTGCTACATTACAGAACCAAATAAAAGCTTGTGTGAGGTAGAGGACAAAATGCTAAGCAGAAATGGGACTTTCAAAGTTTTTTGAATTGCTCAAACATAACTAAATACAGTTATTTACGTCAGCCTTGGAGAAAAAGATAGTACAGATGTATATGTGATTTTTTAAGTGTTTTGAAGTATAGATTGGTAAGAATCATTTGTGAACACATTCTAAAACTCTTACAAACTTTATAAGGTGAATAGAAAGTTTTAACAATTATTTTCTGTCCCAGCTTCACATTTATTCCATTGTCATCAGAGTGTAAAGAATTTAATGTCAGTGAACAATTATGATAGGATTCATTTACTGGATGTTTACTGTATGCCAGGACATTTTATATAATAGCCATGTTTATCAATACATTCAAATTTTGAAAAGATTGAAATTTAGGGACATTCATTTATGTCCACAATGTTATGGAGCTGATTTTGATCCAAACACAGACTTGGTTATTGAAAACATCTGCTCTTTTCTTTTTACACTGTAAAGAAATAATTTTACGGAACAGGTCTGTAGCCAGGTGGGTATGAGGATTTTCCCTATACTGACCAATTTTCTGACATCAGCTAGGCATCCTACAATTCAGTTCTGACACTAAGCAGAGTTAGTGTAGACCCCCACAGGTTAAGATCTTAGTCCCACAAGACTGGTCTCTACTTCAGATGCCAATCACAAGTACTGGGTGTTCCCAGATGACCCACAACTTCTGTTCAACTTGGCTACAAACTGGAAGTTCCCAAGAGTCCCTCTTTGGGTTTGTTAATTTCCTAGGATGTCTCTCAGAACTCAAGAAAACAATTTACTTACTAATGCCAATTTGTTGAAAAAGATATTTTGAAGGATACAAATGAATAGCCTGATGAAGAGATACATAGGGCAATGTCTAGAAGAGTCTTTTGCACAGGAACTTCTGTCATCCTGGAGTTAGAGTGTGCCCCTTCCTGGCACATGGATGTGTTCAACAACACAGAAGATCTCTAAACCCTGTAGCTTGGGGATTTTTATGGAGGCTTCGTGGATAGGCATGATCAATCATAACCTCAATTTCCAGTATCTCTCTCCTCTCCAGAGAATGGGAGGTGGGACTCAAAGTTCCAAGCTTCTAATCATGTATTGGTTTTTCTGGTGACCAGCTCCCATAGAAGAGCAAGTCCACCAAGAGTCATCTCATCAGAACAAAAGACACTTCTATCACCCAGGAAATTCCAAGGGATTTAGGAGCTCAGGGTCAGACACTCCTATCACTCAGGAAGTTACAAGGGTACTTTTGTAGAACATTGTGTCAGGAATTGGGGTCAAAGAGCAAATATTAGCAGGAACGGAGGCAGAGACCAATATACTTCTATTTCTTATTATTTCACAAACATGTTGACTATCAAACATTCGGATAATTAATACTATCTTCTAGGTGTCAAAAATGTTGCAAAAACTGGGTTTTTAAAATATGGAACTCTAAGATACATTATATAATTCCTTTCATTCATTTAAATCTCCCATTCTTTAACGGTGGCTATCAAAGTCAATTCTACCTTTACTTACAGTTTATTGGTCCTAATTAGAAAAGAAAAAAAGATTCTGTGTTGCATATTGGAACATAATGATGCATTGATGGGCTATTCAGGACTGTAGAGATATTTACTTTTAAGTTAAACAATCTCTGACTCTCTGGTTTGGGTTCTGATTTGCAAGTTTTTTTTTTTTCTTCTTCCTTGATGTCGGGCTCTTAGTTCTTAATTTTGGCTATTTTCTGTCTACTTCTGGGAGTATCCTGTGAACACAACAATCTCAGAACTCTCCTAATTCATCAGTAATTAACTTCTGAGTGGGTTTCTGCTGAGCTCTACCTTCTTCAAAAAAAAAAAAAAAAAGTGTCCTAACAGATTCTATGATGTGTGTGTATGTGTGTGTTGCGGGGGGGGGGGGGGGGGGTACATTTTGAGAAGGCTCAGTTTCTAAGCTATTGCCTAATAATTAAATTTTTCAGACTAGTGATCCACAGTAAGACAGGTGTCACTAGTTGAATGAAAGAATTGAATAGACTGAAATGTGAATTGCAAACACTAGGGTATTGTTTAAATAAATACCGAAGCCCCCATAAATGGTACTATGCAGCAATTAAAATAATTTTACCAGAATATTACTTACTGACATGGAAAAAAAATTCAAAACATTTACTAAAAATCCAGTTACACCATCTTATGAAACCAATCATTATATGTATGTATATATATATATAATTACACACACACATATATATATATATAAAATGAACATATAAAAAGGTAGTCATACATCATAAAACAACACAGACTATTATTGGTTAGTAGATTAAGAATCAGAAATCAGTAGCTATCTAAAATAAATAAACTAATATATAAATGTTAAACTACAGAAATATCAAAGCAAATGCCACATATAAAAGTATAGGCACTGAAAATGATTGTCCCTGGGGAGTGAAAGGGCAAATTTCCTGTTTTTTTTATTGGCATGTCTTATATACTCTGACTTTAAAACAACGTAGATATATAGACGTATTCTTAACAACTCAGAAGGAAAGGGAATAATTCCTATACTTAAAACTAGAGTATCACAATGAAATGAAAATACATCCTCATAAAACTGTAAGATCAAAAGCATATCTGGGCTTTGTTACAAAACCTCACACAGATTACACATGAAATAAATGGCCTACTTTTTCATTCTAATATCAATGGATCAATAATTTTTAATAATATTAAATGATATATGGAAATGGAACTTCCTCTTTTTTTCAAAGGGATATGAAAACTACACTGATATTTGTGAAATATTTCTTCTGTGAACATTTTTCAAAGGTCTTTATTAAGGTAGACTTTCTACTTCAGTGGATTGTCAATATTTTTCAAATAAGTTTCCATTAAGGTAGATATTCTACTTCAGAAACTTTCTGACTTTATTTTATTTTTGAGTTTCTGGGCTAATGTTTAGAGAAAATAAATAAATGAAAACCCATGTGCCTTTAGTTCAATGATATACATAGTTTAGGATGAGGAGAGAAATGAATTGTGCCCTAAATTGCCACACTTAATGGATTATACCCCAAAAATTCATCTACATCTCATTGAGAAGATAAAATTTTGAACTTTGAGGTTCTGAGTTAATGAGATTTAAGAAGTGGATGAAAACTTTGGAATGTGAGCTAATGTCATAATGGGATGAGACTCCTGGGAACCTTGAGAGAGGGTGAATGTAGCTTGCATTTGGAAAGGATGTGAGTTGTTGAGGGCCAAAAAGTGCATTGTGGTAAGCAGAATTCTAAGATGGTCCTTATAATTCCTCCCCTCTGTGTATACACCCTGTGTAATACCACTCCTTAAGAATGAACAGGACTGGGCGCCTGGGTGGCTCAGATGGTTAAGCATCTGCCTTCGGCTCAGGTCAAGATCCCAGGGTCCTGGGATCGAGTCCCACATCAGGCTCCCTGCTCCTTGGGAGCCTGCTTCTCCCTCTGCTTCTCTCTCTCTCTGTCTCTCATGAATAAATAAATAAAATGTTAAAAAAGAAAGAATGAACAGGACTTGTGAAGACAATGGTATATTAATCCCATAATTAGGTTATTTGATAAAGCGAAGGAATTTTGCAGATATAATTTAGGTTCCTAATCACTTGATTTTACGTTATTTATAATAGACATTATCATTATGGGCCTGACTTAACCAGGTGAATTTTTAAAAGAGACAAGAAGCAACAGAGAGATTTTTTTTCTTCTCACCTTGAAGTTGGACTTAATTAAAATTAAAACCCTCTGTTCTGTGAACGGTATAGTTAAAAGAATGAAAGACACATCACAGATTGAGAGAAAATATTTGCTTTTATCCTAAATATATGAAGAACTCTTAAAAGTCAACAAAATGAAAGCAAATAAACAAACAGTTAAGAAAATATGGGCAAAAGTTCTGAACAAACACCATATCAAAGAACATTTGTATATGGCATATAAGCATATTAAAAGAGCTCAGACACACAATTTGTCTTTGTGTAAATGTAAATTAAAACAAAAAGACATACAACTACACACCTATTTGAATGGCCAAATCCCATCTCCCCTGATCCCCCAAATAGCGACGATACCAGTTTTGAAGAATGTAGAACAATAGTGCCTCATTCATTCTTGGTGAGAATGTAAATGTCATAGCTGCTCTGGAAGATGATTTAGCAGTTTCCTACAAACCTGTAGGCGTGCTGACAACAATGACTCCACATTTGGCCCTCCATCCTGTTCAGCCCATGTAATGATCTCCCCCAGGGCCATAAGTGCCTGGCCTACTGGAGGTTAACATAGGCCCTGAACAGAACATGGGAAGGTTGTGCCACGTTAGATAACTATGCTTTGACCTCATCACAAGGCCCCTAACTCTGCAAAAGCTGTGGATTAAGGTCCAGACTTGACAGAGAATAGCTGTGTAGTGCCTAGATCTTCCATCTGCCTCATCCTGTCAGTAAGTTACCCTGAACAAAACTGAGTAAACAGTATCAAGTGGCTCATTTTTTCTGTCTCAAACTGCCTTCTCACAGCAGAAGGAACACAGTCAATGATACCAGAATAGCAATGTAATGGGACAGATGGTAGCTACACTTGTAGCAAAGAGTATAATGTATAAACTTGTCAATCACTAAGTTGTACACCTGAAACTAATGTAATATTGTGTGTCAACTAAACTGAAAAAAAGGTTGGGGGAGCTTCTCTGTCTGGAGGATACTTTACTGTCCCTCCTCCACCTTCTAACAAAACCTAAGTGTTTTCTCTGAGTGTAGTTGATGCACAACGTTGCATGAGTTGTGGGTGTATAGCATAGTGATTCAACTTCTCTGTCCATTCTGCTATGCTACCTTTTGTCACCACACAACACTATTATACCATTGACTATATTTCCTATGCTTTGCCTTTTAATCCTGTGACTTATTCATTCCATAACTGGAAACCTACATCTCCCACTCCCCTTTGCCCATTTTGCCCATTCCTCATCCCCCTTTCTTACTATACAATCCAGCATTCATGCTTCTGGGTTTAACCCAACTGACTTGAAAATTTATCTCCACATTAAAAAAGAAAAAAATTTGCATACAAATGTTTATGGCAGTGTTATTCATAATCAATACAAACTATAAGCAAACAGGTGAATTCAATAGGTGAATGCAATAGGATACTAATAAATGATATAAAGGAACGAGCTATCAAGCCATATAAAGATATGGATGAACTTTAAATGTATATTGCTAAATAGAAGGAGCCAATCCAAAAAGCCTACAGACTAAATGATTTCACCTACATGACTTTCTGAATAAAGCCAAACTATGGAGATAGTAAAAAGATCAGTGATTGCTAGGAGTTTGGGGGAGAGAGGGCAGGATGAAAGGTAGAGCACTATAGGTGTATGATATTTGCCTTAGTTTACTCTGGCTGCCATAACAAATTAGCATAGACTGAGTACCTTTAACAACAAACATTTACTCCTCACAGTTTTGGAGTCTGGAAGCCTCACACTGGTGATGTTCTCACATGGCCTTCCTTGGTGCATGTAAGCAGAGAAATCTGCTTCTTATAAAGGCATTGATTCCAACATGAGGTTTCCAGCCTTATGACTTAATCGAACGCTTCTTACCTCTGAAAGGTCCCATTTCTAAATACCGTAACACTGGAGGTTAGAGTTTTAATGTACAAATTTTGAAGAGACACAAATATTCTGTTTGTACCAATACTGTAATGATTGATACATGGCATTATACAACTATCAGAACCTGCAGAACTGTACAAATGAACTGTAATGTAAGCTATGGTTTTTAATTAATAATAATGTATCATTATTGGTTTGTTGATTGTAAAATACACCACACCAATGCAAGATATTAATAATAGGGAAAACTAATTTGTCAGGACAGAGCAAATCTAGGAATTCTCTGTACTTTCCATTCATTTTTTCTGTAAACCTAAAACTACTTTAAAAAAGAAAAGGTTAAAAAAAAATCAATAGATTTTTTTTTTTGTAATTGTTTCACATACTTCACCAAGTAGCTAAGAGCAAAGGTCAAGTTTAGCACTTTTTTTTAAATATTTGGATAAGAATAACACAAACAGACCAAAAAAAAAGACAAAACAAACAAAAACATGATATTGATTAAATAATTCAAGAATGGTGTTACTGCTGAAATATAAAAAAGCTGTATTTGTGGGAATTACACTGACCAGCAGTTCTTTGCCAAGAAAATACCAATGTACATACATCAGTTGTAAAAAGCAACAAAAACAAAACTAAAAATCTTCTGCAGAATGAAGGAAACTGTCAACAAAACAAAAAGGCAACCTACTGAGTGGGAGAAGATATTTGTAAATCATATATCTGATAAGGGGTTAATATCCAAAATATATGAAGAACTCATACAACTCAATAGCAAAAACCAAATAATTCAATTTAAAAATGGGCAGATCTGGGGGTGTCTGGGTGGGTCAGTCAATTAACCATCCTTGATTTCAACTCAGGTCATGATCTCAGGGTCGTGAGATCGAGCCCTTTGTTGGGCCATGCTGGGTGGCAAGCCTGCTTAAGATTGTCTCTCTCTCGGGGAGCCTGGGTAGCTCAGTTGGTTAAATGTCTGTCTTAGGCTCAGGTCATGATCCTAGAGTCCTGGGATTGAGCCCCACATTGGGCTCCTTGCTCAGCGGGGAGACTGCTTCTCCTCCTTCTGCCATTCCCCCTCTCCCCAGCTCGTGCTCTCTGGCTCTCTCTGTCAAATAAATAAATAAAATCTTTAAAAAAGATTCTCCCTCTCTCTCTCCCTCTGCTCCTCCCCCACCTCTCTCCTTCTCAAAAAAAAAAAAAAAAAAGGCAGATCTGAATAGACCCTTTTCCAAAGAAGACAGGCAGATGGCTAATAGGTACATGAAAAAATACCCAACATCACTAATCATCGGGAAAATGCAAATCAAAACCTCAATGAGCTATCATCTCACAACTGTTGGAGTGGCTACTATCAAAAAGACAAGAAATAACAAATATTGGTGAGGATGTGAAAAAAGGAATCCTTGTGTACTGATAGTAGGAATGCAAATTGGTATAGTCACTACGGAAAACAGTATGGTGGCTCCTCAAAAATTAAAAATAGAATTACCATATGATCTAGCAATTCTACCACTGGTTACTTGTCGACCTCAGAGAGTCAGGGACCTGGGGCAGCGAAGGAACTGAGAAAAAGAGACGACAGTAGAGCAAGGCACAGGGGACCCCGAGCAAGCAGCCGGAGGTGCCGAGGTTTATTTTCCATACTCTTACATACCTTCTACAGCGATATAGATCTATAATGATTTACAGCAGGGGTGTAGTAAGGCACATTCCTCCAAGTATACAGGATTAGTCGAGCATGTAAGAATTTTTTTTTTTTAAGATTTTATTTATTTGACAGAGAGAGACACAGCGAGAGAGGGAACGCAAGCAGGGGGAGCGGGAGAGGGAGAAGCAGGCTTCCCACTGAGCAGGGAGCCCGATGAGGAGCTCGATCCCAGGACTCTGGGATCATGACCTGAGCCGAAGGCAGTCGCTTAACGATTGAGCCACCCAGGCGCTCAAATCCATAAGAATCTTTAAAACAGAATAAAGGAACAGAGGGGAGTGCCCAGTGTGCTGTTTACAGGGCAAGGGAACAAAGAGGGGAGTGCACAGTGTGCTGTTTATAGCTGGCTTCCTATCTACAGAACCAACCACACACGTCCCAAGGGCATTTCACTCTGATCCTTTCCGGTTATTTTTAACCCTGCAATCTCGAGTTTTCTCAGAGATCTGGGAGTCTGAGCGAACATGCACCAGTGGTTGTGGTATTCTGTTTCCCACAGTTACTTATGTAAGAAAATGAAAATACTATTTAGAAAAAAAAAAATCTGCACCCCTTTGTTTATTACAGAATTATTTACAATAGCCAAAATATGCAAAAGATCTAGGTGTCCATCATGGATGACTGGATAAAGTGTAATATACACACACACACACACACACATACACACACACACACACACACACACATACATAATGGACTACTATTCAGCCATAAAAAGAAGGAAATTTTGCCATTTGCAACAAAATAGATGAAGCTTGAGGGCCTTATGCTAAGTGAAATAAGTCAAAAAGAAGAAGACAAATACTTTACGATAGCACTTATATGTGGAATCTAAAGCAAACAACAACAACAACAATGGGATCATAGATTCAGAAAACAGACTGATGATTGCCAGACATGAGGGGGTGGGCAAAATGGCTGAAGTGAGTCAAAAGGTACAAATTTGCAGTTATAAAATAAATGAGTCATGAGAATATAATGCACAGCATGGTGACTATAGGTAATAATACTGTATTATATATTTGAAAGTTGCTAAGAGAGGGGTGCCTGGGTGGCTCAGTCAGTTGAGCATCCGACCCTTGATTTCAGCTCAGGTCATGATCTCAAGGTCATGAGATCCAGGCCTGCATCAGGCTCTGTGCTTATCAGGAAGTGTTCTTGAGATTCTCTCTCTCTCCTTTTCCCTCTGCCCCTCTCTGCCCCACGCTCACTCAATCTCTCTCTAAAATAAATAAATCTTTAAAAAAATAAAGTTGCTAAGAGAATAAATCTTAAAATTTCTCTTTTTAAAAAAATATTTATTTATTTGATGGGGGGTGGTGGGGAGGGACAGAGAATCTAAGCAGAGCCCATGCTGAGCATGAGTGCTACCTCATGAGCCTGAGATCATGACCTGAGCAGAAACCAAAAGTTGGGCACTTAACCAACTGCACCATCAAGGTGCCCCTAAAATTTTTCCTCTTAAGAAAAACAATTTGTCATTATGTATGGTGATGGAACATTAACTAGACTTATTGTGGTGATCATTTTGCAATGTACACAAATGTTGAATCATTATATTATACACTTGACACTAAAGTTATATGTCAATTATATCTCAATAAAGAAAAACACTAATATTCATCAGTTGTAAAGTACAGGTGGTAATGATAACTAGTGCCTGAAAATCTTATGTAATTTGAAGGCTACCTTAAATCATCCACTTCTCTACAATGAAAATCTGCATGTGTGTGAAGGAGTGTGCTCCTGAGATAGGGGGACAGTGTATTGGGAAAACATTTTTGAACCACAATGAAAAATGGCAGATGGTTATTTTGATAAGTTTGTGAAACTGAAGTATAATAGCTTTATATAAAAGTTTACTTCTGAGTGGAAAGGAAGCTTTAGAAACTGACACAATAAATCCTCTTGTAACTATAAAATGCAGCTATAGTGGCAGTCTAGATGCTTAGCTAAGGCTCCTCAGTTGGCCTTGAGAAAATTCTTTACTTGTTCCCTCATGCTCTTTGGAACTGGCACCATGAGGGAGTCATCTGTGCTGTTCCCCAAACATTCCCAGATTCCTGTTTTATAAGAATAATTTCTCTTATCTAGGTCTCTTAAACTTTGCAATGGCAGGGCACCTGGGTGGCTCAGTTGGTTGGGCGACTGCCTTCGGCTCAGGTCATGAACCTGGAGTCCCAGGATCAAGTTCCGCATCAGGCTCCGGGCTCGGCGGGGAGTCTGCTTCTCCCTCTGACCTTCCCCCCTCTCATGTACTCTCTCTCTCTCATTCTCTCTCTCAAATAAATAAATAAAATCTTAAGAAAAATTTTCAATGGCAGTATTTCTTGCTTTGGACAAAAAAAAATGTAATTGGAAATGATATAATGGTACTTCCGAGAAAAGACTCTAAAAGTCAGATTATGGTTTATTCATCCTTTGCCATCTGCCTCAGCAATCATGGAAGCAGTGAGACAGAGACTCCCTCAGCCTGCATTCCTGAGTAGAATGAGGTAGAGCAGAATCCATGGCTGAAAATCAATGGACACATAGCATGAACCAGAAATAAATCTGTATCATTACTATTATTACTGTTGTTATAAACTATTAGATCTGAGGAATTTTAACTTAGAATGAACTACCTATTCTGATACATGCTATTAATTATTAGGACTATAGCAGTCATTTGGACTGTTTTAACTCCATCTCTACATGAATCAACTGGAAGGAAAATGCAATTTCTCTTTTTGTTTCATCTGATATAAATTCAGAGACCTTCAATATAAAATTTTACTAAGAAATAAAAATATTCTATTCTCTTCCCCAAAAATGCTTTGGTTAATTTGACCTTTAATAAAGTCTCATTTCTTTACTCAACTTTAACCCAGTAATGCTCTATTAAATCCTTCTTCTCCAATCTTGAAAAATTTTGCCTCCAAGTAGTCATAATTACATTTTTCTTTCTAAAGGGTAAAGTCTAAAGAGATTGTCTAACAGAAGAACTCTGGTCTATTAACCACACAGGTAGAAGTATATTCTGTTAACTGTCTAAGAGTTTTTTAGTATTTGGAGAGAGTGACTATGATACTTACACACACACATGAATACTAACAAAATTTCTGGAAACATAAGTACTAGTACTCTCCCAACAGTATTAAGATCTTAGGATCTATATTTACACTATCTGTTTACCAGTCTTAACACCATCACATACTGTATGAACTTTGTTAATTCTGTTCTTAGTTTCATTATCTGTAAATATCTCATAAAGGCATCTAGTGCAAAAAATATTATCAATACGTTTATTCAGTGTGGGGTTTTGTATATAATAAATGACCAACACATACACTATCTTTATTTTCCTATCATTATTTTGCTTATCTTTTTGGAAATCATTAAGTCTTCTCTTCTGTGATATTTGTCAATAGTATTCAATATTAGCAGGAAAATCAAATTACTAATTTGCCTTTCAAACACTGTGGAAAAAATAACCCTCATTATTAACAGAATGTAAGATTCTGGTCCCAGCGGGCTGATGTTTGCCCCTGGCAAGTGTCTTTTGAATGAATGAGTGATGAATTAATTACTTCATTCAAAAAATCCTTATTGAGTCTCTACTGTAAGCTCATGCCAGAGACAGAGGCAGAAATCATGAGATGGAACAAAAGAAGCAAAGCTAGAGGCCCACCACCTCCAGAGGCCTGGCTTGAGGTTGCTGGCAAGCATATAGAACTGACTTAAGTAATAGTGGGGCTATTCTTCCCCTTGCATGTAAGGAACCCAGGAGGGTTTTACTGTGAAAAAACTCTTAATTTGTGAATCTAAAGACATTTTTGTACTATACTGTTCATCCAACATAGAATAAATCTAGGTATTGAGAAGTTATGTGACTGACCTGGGGCTATGTGAAGACTCAGTAACTGAGAAAAATATAAAACCTTAGGAGTTCTAAATCCAAGTGGCCTTTCAAGGATATTCTTGACTAAATATAGCTCTATCCAGATAAAATGAAGCCTTCACAGAAGGAATATTTTGGACTCATAAGTGGTGGATAAAGAAGGCAGAGTGTCAGATATAGCAAATTCATTGAGAGGTATGTTAGACCAGAAGGGTTATAATACTAATTTAGTAAGTGCTCTTCTAGAGACCTACAGGAGTTAGAACACCTTAGAGAAAGACTTAGGCTCAGAAAGTAACATGCATTTCACAGCCTCCTCTGAGAAGTTTATTCCAATGGGTCTCACAAAGATGGCCATGTGTTGTAGAAGTTACAGCTTTATTCTGGGTTTTAAATCAATGAATTCGGAACCATAAAATACATGATCCCATACACTGAGTTATCTTCATTAACTTGGAGAAAGTGTCAGGCCTGATATTTCAGAATGCTCGTTAGGCAGCACGTAAGTGTGAGTCATGTAAGAAGCTGGAGAAGGAGTGTTAACTCCATCCGCAGGCCAGGCCAGTTGGTTCACATAAACAATATCCACAAACAGCCAGAGAAGAACCACCACCCAGCAGAACAATGCCGTGTGCCTTGTCAGTGCCTCGCTTAACAACTTTCTGAGGTCACAGCATGCTCATTCATTCTGGCCTCAGATCTGGAATTGGTTGAATCTCTTGACTGATTGTGTATTCACTCATCAGCAAATGTGTACTAGATAATCAAGATGTATCAGGTTGTGTGCTTAGAGCTGGGGATAGAAAATCTGTCAGAATTAGACCTTCAAGAAATATGAAATCTTATGGAGAGGCAAATACCTAAGGAAATAATTATAATACCACATAGAATGTGTTATAATAGAGGTTAAGCACAAGGTTTTATAGAAACAGAGAAAGAGAAGCAATTCATTCCAGGGAAGAAAATCACAGAAAGACTAATAGAAACATTGGTAATTACGTGGGCCTTGAAGGATAAGTTTACCTGGGATAGAACACAGGAAAACAATAATAATGAACAGGTACCAAGATGGGAAAGTGTGTGGCATATCTGAAGACCTGGCGATATTTAAGTATCATTTGGTACTAGGTATCATCTAGTCATTTGTGAACATATACTTAATGTTGATATTTGTCATAATTAATTTGGAAATACCTTTGAGATTTAAAAGGGTACAACCTGAATCGAAATTAAGTCTTTTATTTTTCATTGTTATAATCAGAATATTCCAGAAATTTTAGCAGTCTGGTTTTCATTTTATGCTCTAGGCTTTAAGTAGTGCATTTAAATTTGGAAAGTAAATTAGAAAGATGTTGTCACAACAAAATAAACACAAATATTCTTAGCATCATTTAAAATTTATCACATTATTATACTGGTCATTATCAGTCAGACATTTTATTCCATAAGGAGTAACTGCTTCATGGAATGGCATGATTTTGAACTCTACATAACAGAATATAATCTTAACTCTAAGGCACTGTTTAGTTTTAATTAAATGTTTATCAAGCCACTCTATAAATTTGACTTCAAAAATCCACACAAATCATTTTCCCTGGCTATTACTGTTAAAGCTAATTAGAAAAAGATAGATAACACCAATTTACTCAATAATAAATGATTAAGATTGGTCAATAGAAACCACATTAAAGCTTTAAATATGAAGCAACTATAGACAACTCTTGGTTTCCTTATTAAAGAAAAATCAACAAGATGTTAGCTTATGAAAGAAAATTAAATTGGATAGCTTTTATTTGGAAGAAGAAACAGTAGAGAATTCTCTATTTGAAATGACTTATGAGTATTAGAGTTCTAAGCATGCATAATAAAATGATGGTTAGTAATATTTCCTTGCCCCTTATTGACATATTAAACTAAGAAGTTGTATGAATTTTGAAAGTGTCTGGTCTATTATGTCAATAATGAAATTTATATTATTATTATATTTTTGAAAAAAAAATAGGTTGATGGGAATGTAAGCTGATGCAGCCACTCTGGAAAACAGTATGAAGTTTACTCAAAAAGTTGAAAATAGAGCTACACCCTACGAACCAGCAATTGCACTACTAGGGATTTACCCTAAAGATACAAATGTAGTGATCCAAAGGGGCACCTGTACCCCAATGTTTATAGCAGCAATGTCCACAATAGCCGAACGATAAGCCCAGATGTCCATCGACATGAATGGATAAAGATGTGATACACACACACACACACACACACACACACACACACACACACACACACACACACAATGGACTACTACTCAGCCATCAAAAAAGAAATCTTGCCATTTGCAAGGACGTGGATGGAACTAGAGGGTATTATGCTAAGCGAAATACGTCAATCAGAAAAAGACAATTATCATAGGATCTCACTCATATGTGGAATTTAAGAAACAAAACAGAGGCTCATAGGGGAAGAAAGGAAAAAATAAAACAAGATGAAATCAAAGAGGGAGACAAACCATAAGAGACTCTTAATCATAGGAAACAAACTGAGGGTTACTGGAGGGGAGGGTGGTAGAGGGATGGGGTAACTGGGTGATAGACATTTTGCCTTATGATAATTTATTGGGTTATACATTTATTTTATATGATTTTTATGTCTTCATATTTTATTTTACAACAATATAAATCTAATAAATAAATATACTAAAAAAAAGAAAAAAATAGATCCACACTCTCATTTTTGTAATACAGCTTTTCCAAATCAATCAGAAAAAAATCTCTGACTATAAATATATGAAACTGAAAAACACATGGCTATATGTAGATGCATATACATAAATTTTAAAAGTGAATCATGGCACTTAGAAAATAAAACAACCACAAAATATAGCTCAGGACAATGTGAAATTCTCAAACCTCTTGATATTACTCCATTTTACAAGTTATGTCATTCATTTAGATATCTAGATTATATCCTCCAGCTAATAGGACCCACTTCAACAATTACAGAGTTCTCATCACTGTTAAGGGAGATTAATTTAAACACTGACCATCATCATCTTGATAATTATTATTACTAGTCAACAGTGCCTCCTATGCAGTGCCTACTATATGCTAAGAATGTTTTTGTATTTACTCATTGGTCCTATTCATTGAGTGATGAATTTAATATTATGTTGAAGCATGTCCCTAATTTTTTGACTATCACTTTTGTTGTGTTTATTGTACTTTAAGCCTTATTTTATAAATTATCCAAGGCAATATCATATAAAATAGAAACTGAAAAATTTTACGCTGTATATGGTATTTAAAGACACATGAAGGGTAAAATGTAGCATTCAATTAAATTAACATTTTTATATAATTTCAGTCAAGAGAGTGACTAATTATTCGGGGAAAAAACTGATATAGATGGTATGTTTTCTTCATTAAACATTTATTTACGTTTTCCTATATTGTTATTACTATGAAAATTAACAGCTTAGGAGAAAAATAATAAATTACAGAGGTGATTTACCTGGCATTACTCTATTTATAAATAATGCGTTACACCTACACACAAAAAAATAAAATTCAGTATGTAAGAAGCATGTCTTTTTCGAGCAATCCTTTCATATAGCATAGACTACATCTCATAATATACTTCCTAATACGAAATTATGAATTTGAATTACGAGCTCTTCTAAATTAAATTAGTTTCATATCCTTGGGGAAAACATTCTTTGCAAAACAACAAATCTTGTTCTTTTGTATTGCATTTTGAAAGAGAAATGAGAAAAAAGAAACAGCATTTAACGGTAGGGAAGAAAAACAGGTCAATTATATATAAAAATGGGGGGTGGGGGGCAAACAGAACAATAACTGGTGGATGTGAATGGAAGAAAGGCCCACAACAGGTGATTTAAAAAGAAAACTTAAAAGTGAGAAATCATCAAATTGAGGAAGAAAATAAAGCAAGCAGGAAAACAACAGCTATATCAATGCTGCAGTCCCCTTGTGATGCAGGGCATCATGGGCATCACAGACCTGCTCTGGCAGGCAGACTTCCCTGATGCTCTTGGGCCCCCCTCTTCTGTTTTATTTGTTTACCAAATGTCTTGATTAATTTGTCTGTGTTTTCTGTAGGTAAAATGATGTTACGAAAGTAGTTGTTTGGCTCACTTCAGTTAGGATAGTTAATCACAAATCCCTTTGCATTCTTCCTTTCTTCTATTCTACTGCCCTCCCTCTCGTTCTATATTTTTTCAGGTTCTATTTAGGTGAATTTGATTTCACCTTACTGGAAAGAATAATGCTTATATTTTATAGTATCATAACCCTGAAATGCTATTGCATATCTTTTTAAGTGGAATATTCTAGTTCTAAATATCCTTTGTAATTCATTATAAACTAACATAATAGTATGAAATAACAAAATAACAAAATGCAATATATCTATATCACATAAATGTATTATAAATAATGTACATGTATATAAAATAACATATGCATGTAAAATAATCTATGTATTTAAAATAATATCGGTGCCTATGAATCATATGTAGCAATATTCACTGGTATTCACATAATCTCTCATCTCTCCCCTATATCATGTACTCTTTTGTTTTCCTATTCTAGTAAGAGGATACTGCTACTTCAGGGCACAGCAGTCTTCCAACACTCACTGAACACACACCAAGCATCATGGCTTCCTGCTAAGCAAGTTATAAATGGTGATAGGATGTCTGTTTGCTATTGGCAGGCTACTCCAGGAATGTAGTGACTAAAGTCAAGATTTCTGCTACGATCTTTGTCTGTAACTCTTTTTCCTTTTCACTTTGGTGATGCCTTGGTCTCTTCAGTGACTCCCCTTGCTTAACAAGTATAAAAAAATATATTTTCCTATATCTTAACTTAAATGTTTGAACAATACATCTACAATTTAAATTACTATGTAGGGCTCCTGGGTGGCTCAGTCGTTAAGCGTCTGCCTTCGGCTCAGGTCATGATCCCAGGGTCCTGGCATCAAGCCCCGCATCAGGCTCCCCGCTCAGCGGGAGGCCTGCTTCTCCCTCTCCCACTCCCCCTGCTTGTGCTTCCTCTCTCTCCGTCTCTCTGTCAAATAAATAAATATTTTAAAATTTTTTTTAAATTAAATGACTATGTAATAACACACAACCATTGGCTTTCATGTTTCATGCACATTAAAAGATATGCAAACTAATAGAAATCATGGAGACAGGACAAGAATAATGAGATTTAAAAATTTTTAGTTTCTGAAGGTTCAAACTATATGTAAAAGATTGCTTTTATTATTACTTATGAGATCATGCATAAATATTTCTGTAGCATAGAAAGGCTGATTAAATGTGGAATGATTATTTGATTTTAGCATGTGACTTTGTTTCATTTTTTATAATACAAAAGTTATATTATGAAACATAAATTATATTCTATTGAAAGAGTTTTGAACACTTTAAATGAATTAATTGCAGAGGTCCTAATCCAGAAATTCCTGAAAACCTAGTTTTTATAGTTTAATCAGTAACACTTCACAGAGTGAAATAGAAATATAACGAGAATCAAAAGTTTTCTTCATTGTGATATAAAATGTGGGACTTTCTATCCTAATAATTGGTAAGCAGAAATAATAAGTAACCATAATCTTCTCATCTGACTTACTGCTACCATTGATACATTGAGGGTAAAAAAATGAGATCTTGGAAGGAAGTTTCTTTTTGTTTCTTTCTTTTAACCTGAGGTTTTAAAATTTATTTTGTTTTGTTTTGCCTTTATGTCAGGGAGTAGCTAGCTATCCCAAGCAAAAGAAGATAAAAGGGTGTTGAGTGGAGTTCATGGATCCAAAGCCAAGAGGGATTTTAACATCAAAATAATAATTGGATAAGAGGAATTAAAGTTATTTTTCTTTTTTTTTAAGATTTTATTTATTTGACAGAGAGAGACATAGGGAGAGAGGGAACACAAGCAGGGGGAGTGGGAGAGGAAGAAGCAGGCTTCCCATGGAGCAGGGAGCCTGACGTGGGGCTTGATCCCAGGACCCTGGGATCATGACCTGAGCTGAAGGCAGACGCTTAATGACTGAGCCACCCAGGCGCCCCTAAAGTTATTTTTCTTTAAGTCTATGAAAGAATAAGAAAGAAGGCAAACTTGAAATATTGTTATGGAAGAATGGATATTTTATGATTAAATTCCTTTTCATTTTACTGTATATTATGCATCAACTTTAAATACGCCAATTAGCCCTTTCAATAGACATATTTTTATTTTGCATAGGGTGAGAAAATAGAAATATTAGAATTAAAACTGTAACTTCAGGAATACTATTCTTTCAAACTCAAAACTGTGAAATTAATTTATGAGAAGTTAATACAATTTATGCCAGGTTTCATTGTCTTTTTTTTTTTTTTTTTTTTTAAAGATTGTATTTATTTATTCATGAGGGACAGAGGGAGAGAGAGAGAGAAGCAGAGGGAGAAGCAGGCTCCCAAGGAGCAGGGAGCCCGATGCGGGACTCGATCCCAGGACTCCAGGATCATGACCTGAGCCGAAGGCAGCCGCTTAACCAACTGAGCCACCCAGGCGCCCCTTTCATTGTCTTTGTGTTATGAGTATAGCGTGTGTGTGTGTGTGTGTGTGCACGTCTATATATGTGTGAATTTAGGAGTGCTTGAGGCTTTTTGAAGCTAAAGCCACTGTTTCTGGGTAAAGAATAATTGGGGGATTTATGTTTTCAAGAGTTTTAAACACTTATTTTGAGAGAAAATTTCCTAATACAAAGTTTCTCCTTTTACTAATGATGTATTTCATATAAAGAAATGTCTCTCCTTATAATAGCTTACTTTAGCCAGAAATGTTTTCAGAGTAAATTAATTTCATGTTTCCATAAATAGCTATAACATCCATCATTAATCATTCAAATTGAAGATACTCAGACAATATACCAAAGAGCATCTCAATATTCATATCAATTCATCAAATGTCAAAAAATATCAATTTAACTCTAAAATAATAAGGATAAATGTGACAGTTTTCAAGATAAGTTACTCAAAAGATTTAGATAATTGAGAAAAAATTGCCCTGATAAGTTGAAATAATTTGTATATTAATTTATAATTCCATCTCTTCTAATACAGATGTGGCTTTAGTTGATATAGGGTAGATACCTTCCTATCAATTAGTTTAATGTATTTCATTTAAAATATTTAGCAATTTTCCCTATAATTAAAATGTAAATTTATTAGAACATAGCCTACCTTTTAGTTTTATATATATTTCTGAAGAGTAAATTACTCTGAAAATAATTTTAGAGAATATTTTCTTCCCTATGTGGATAAGACAATATATGGAGGAAAAAAAATCAATTGCTACCCTCAAAAATAAATAAATAAAGTCCTTTCTGCATTGCCTGCTTAGATCTATTACAAACTTTAATGAGTAAGTAACTGTCTTGATGAACTATATTTCTGACCAGCTCCATCTGCTTTAATTTTCTAAACAGCTTGAAGCAAACAGAGATAAGCAGGTAATAAAATATTTGACTGAATCACTACTTCTAGGGTACTATCAAAATAAAAAGGCATCATGGTGATATTTAACACTAGAGATTAAAATCTAGATTTTTTTTGTTTTCAGGAGGTGAAGTTTCAATATTGTCTAGCAAATTAAGTTAATTAACATTACTTGACTAGAGATGTGTTTCAGACATCATAATGTAATAATAAAACAGAAATCCTAAGAATCATTAGCTGAAACTACAAATTAAAAGTCACAGTACATGTCCAGATGGTTCTGATAAGTTAGGTCATAGTCAAAATAGGACACGTATGATTAAAGCAGTATCCGGATACCTACAGATATTGGCAAAGATTAATCACCAAATTCAGACAATGCTCTAAGCTAGGATAATGGTGACTGTTTTAAGTAGGAAATGATCTTGGGCTTATACTTATTTACTTGACACCGACACAGTCAACAATGGACTATTTCATAGAAATAGTTTGCCTGACAATATATGAAAATCATATAATGGTAGATAGCTTGAAAAATGGAGGCCATTTTTCACTTCTCTGTATACATACTTCTTTGCCTTTTGACTCTGTAGCATTATTCCAATATGAGTAAATCTGATAGGCTATCACTAAATCTGGGATGGCCTTGTGGTTTTCTTTGGCCAATAGAGTATGTTCTCAAGAAGCTTTACTCGCTTCCCTTTTTCTTCCCTGGAACATCCCCAAGCCTCCATATGAACATTTCCAGCCTAGCCTGTTGGAAGATGGAAGACACTTGGCCCAGTTATTCACATTGTCTCAGTGAACAGCCATTTAGACACCAGGCATGTGAGTGAAGCCAGATTAGAAAGTCAGCTTAGGCAACCTGCCATCTGATCTCAGACACATTAGAAAGCCTAACTGAGTGAGATCAGCCAAGCCTGGCCTGCATTGGCAGAGCCACCCACCTGACCCACAAACTCGTAAGTGATATTAATGGTTGCTGTTTTAAGGCTTGGAAAACTAGGGCCCATATATTGGCCCACTGTTTTGTAAATGAAGTTTTATTAGAACACAGCTGCACCCACTTCTTTATGTTTTATCTACAGCTGTTTTCAGGCTACAACAGTAGAGTCAACTACTTGCAGTAGAGAACTTATGGACTACAAAATCTAAGATAATTACATAATCATTTACATAAAAGGTTTGCTGATCCCTATTTTAAACCACTACATTTTGAGGTGGATTTTTACTCAATAATAGGTAAATATATACATTTAGCAAAATATTTCCAGAAGTGTTTGCTTTCATTAAATATAGTCTCACACCATATTATTCTTTCTAATTTACAATATATTCTAGACTGTCCCAGTTTTACAACTATTTGTTAAATATTTAATCACTGACTATCCGATATAAGCCATCTCTGAACTAGTTGTGGGCAATAGAGCAATGAATTCAGACAAAAATCTTTGTCTTCGTGCAACTACATTCAACGGCAGAGATACAAACTGAACATACACACATATATTATACATACATGTCAGAAAAATGATTAAATGTTAAAAATTTCACATGGTGAAAGGTAGGATTATCTAGATAGGGAAATTGAAATGGCATAAGGGGAACTAGGAAAGTAGTAGAATTGCTGTTATTTGAGCAAACGCTCAGAGATAACGTAGTGAGCTCTGTAGCTATCAAGAAAGATATTCCTAAAGAGAAGGAATGGCAATGCAGTGGTCTTGAAGTGGGTTGAGGCTGATCTGTTCAAACCACAGGAAAAAAACAAAGAAGGCCAAAGTGGGTTAAGGAGAAGTGAGATGTATGTTAATGTAAAATACACACCAGATTTTGAAGACTTAGAATGGGAAAAAAAGTGTCAATATTATAATAACTTTTATACCAATTACAAGTTGTAATGATACTAAAATGTAAAAAAATAAGTATGGGGCGCCTGGGTGGCACAGTCGGTTGAGCGTCTGCCTTCAGCTCAGGTCATGATCTCAGAGTCCTGGGATCGAGCCCTGGGTTGGGCTCCCTGCTCAGTGGGGAGCCTGCTTCTCCCCCTGCCTGCCACTCCCCCTGCTTGTGCTCCCTCTCTCTCACTCTTGTTCTATCTTAAATAAATAAATAAAATCTTCAAAAAAAAAAAAAGTATTAACTTCACCTTTTTCTTATTTTTTTTAAGTTGCAGTTACTGGAACATGTAAAATTACATGTATGGCTCACATAATAATTCCATCAGACTGCTCTGGCATATAACTTCATAGTCCAATGTTGGCTTTTACTCTGAGATAGGCCATCATTAAGAACAGCCTGTGATGAGGCAGTTGCAGAAGCAGGTAAACCAGTTTCAGGGATGTTTAATTAATCTGGTTAGGAAAAGATGATGGGGACTAGGAAGAGAATGATGATTATAAATAGAGAAAGTGAGAAGTATTCTTATTTTGCATATATTTTGAAAGGGAACCAATGATAATTGCAGATATATTGAAAGTGGGTTTTGAGGGGAAGGAAAAGATGGATTTATGGATCTATGGCTCGGGTGCAGGAAACTGAAAGAACATGAGTCACTTACTGAGATGAAAAGGACATGAAGAGGAGCAGGTTTGGTATAAGAAGGATTCGGTTTGTGAAATGGTAAGGCTAAAAATATTGCCTAAAAATTTGAATAATCTGTATTTCAAAATTGAGATCCAGGATAGGCATTATCCTTTGTGACTCACCAGCTTATAAGTGGAATTTAAAGCTCATAGAATGAAGGAGGAGAAAGAAGAAAAGCAATCCGAAGGCAGAGCTCCAGGGCACTCTTAACCTTGAGAGGTCAATGAAATGAGGAAACACCAGCAAACAGGACTGAGAATGTCAACCTAGAAGGATGAAAAACAGAATTGTGTGTAGGCAAGTATGGAATTGGGAGTGATAGTCTATGTCAAATATTTCACAAGAGGTCCAAAAATGGATCATGGGTTTTGCAATGTATAGGTCATCCAAGATATTGGTAAGAACAGCCTTGATTGAGTATTAAAAATGGAATGAGTTAGGAGAAACAAAAAAAGAATGGAGATAGTAAATAGTGATAACTATCTCCAGTTTCACTATTAAGAAAAACAGGTGCTTAAGTTTAATGGTAGTTGAAAAATGTGGAGAATTAAGAGGCTTTCTAGAATGTGTATATCACTGAATTTATGACCAAACTAAACTAAATTTTTAGGTTTCTCCTATTTTTTCTTATTATAGACTTTATTTTTATAACATTTTTAGGTTTACAAAAAAATTAATCAAAAGTACAAAGAATTTCCATATACCCTCCCACCACAAACCTCCTCAATAAAGTTTTCCATATTATTAACATCTTTCATTAGACATGTTACCATTGATGAGTCAGTATTTTACCTTACTATTAACTAAAGTCCATAGTTGACATTGGGGTTCTCTCTTGGTGTTGTATATTCTATGAGTTTTGAGAAATGTGTAATGATATGTATGTCATATACAAATATATATACAGAATAGTTTCACTGCCCTAAAACTCCCCTATGCTCCACCTATTCATCTTTCCATTCCTTCTCCTACACCCCTGCCAACCACTGATCTTTAAACTATCTCCACAGTTTTGCTTTTCCCAGGACATCAAGCAGACTAAATTTTCTGTGGCAAACTGATCAATCTAAGTTTTCATCATTTCCATTTTGAAAAAGGCTCATTAATGCAACTTATACTGATAGTTCCTTGGCTAAGACAGAAAAATTTTACCAACCGTTATAATAATCTAGCTGTAGGAAAATTAGTATAATCATTTTTGTGGGATAGAAAGTAATCAAATCTGGGCTGTGCCCACAAAAATGAAGGAAGCTCATTACTTTTGGTCTTTCTAACCATTGGAATGGTTCATTTTTTCTTTAATAAATTCCCTAAAACATTTAACCCATGAGCTCACTTTGCCAATATATTCTTCAGAATACACATGGTTTTACTAATATTCTTCTTAGACAAAAGTGTAGAGAAAGAACACATGATTTGGATTTGGAAAAATCGGCATCATGTTCTTTTTCATTTTTCACAGATTACATCAACTTGGATAAATTCTCCATCTTCAGAGAAAATAGTTTTCTCAAATGAAAAATGAGAAATGAGATGCCTATCTCAGAGGGCTGCTGTTAAAATCAAATTAGATGAACACAAGAAAATGCTCAGGAAATGATAAATGCAAGTGTTGACTTTTTACTCTTTTATTTCCAGACCCTCATAACTTTGGTTGCAACCATCATTATATTAAGTATAAATTGTTATATTTTCACAACAAATTTCTATCATCTTCCAACTTATCTTACAAATAAAAATTGAGAAATATATATATTTCTATATTGAGAAATGTCATAGAAAAGGGACAAAAAACTCTATCAGTAAGTTAATAATCGTCTTTTTGTGATTGAAATATATTTGATTTGCATTTTCTTCTTTGTACTTTGATTTAAAAAAAAAAACCTCTCTGCATTGCATATACATTCATCTTAGAAAATAAATACACTCTACTTATAATTTACTTGAAAGGAATACATACCCTTTTGAAATGCCTATTTTTTTTCAAAATGATACCCATGGTGAATTAAAATGCTTAACTATTAAAAATCAATAGTCAACTACTGAATTAACATTATATGCACATTCTTAACTTGCTTGAGGTTACAATGAAATATAAGAGTTTTGCCTTCAAAAATGTAAAATAAATGTATATATCTAAATGAGTTAATAGATGTTAATATATTACTACTACAGAGAGTTAACCTCTATGACATACAGCCTGAAACTCAATTATAGATATCCTTAAAAAAATCATTCTGCTTAATGAGACATTTAAAGAGTAAAAAGTGGCCTCTGTTTCAGGTGTTTTGTTCCTTGTAAAAAAAAAGGACACGTTTGTTTAATAATATGCACTTAGAAACATGGAGATATAAAACAGATTGTTGACCACTCTAATGGTGCCAGTCCATCCTGGCTATGATTGTCCTAATAGTGTCATCTGTCAGCAGTTCTCTCCTTCTCCTCCACCACTGAGTAAGCAGCTTACAGAGTCAAGCCAAAAACTGAGATGCAATATTAGATACCATCTGTGTCGCTTGTGTGATTTCAATCCAAATTGTTCTCAAGCCAATCATGGAACCAAGTGAAGAATTTGATTGAGATTAGGGTGAGGAATGAAAAAGACATGAAGCTAGAAGATCAGCATCGATTTTCCAGGCACAAAGACATGGTTTGCCTGTTTTGCAAATTCCATTGTAGAAATGAGATTTAAGGCCCAGAAAATTATAACATGCACAAAGATAGACAAAAACACAAATAAATGCACATATGTGTTCACATGTATGCACAATTTAGAAGTGATTTTGTTTTAAAAACTGTCTGTTGCAAAGAAGTGTTCTTTATAATTGTTTTAGCAAAATATGTGGCAATTTATTTTATTTTATATATTTATTTATATTGTTTATATTTATTTTAGGTAAAATACAGGATGATAAAAATTGAGTGTATGTCTGTTTGCATGTAAAAATTTAATTCTAAGATAGTTATTTCCCAAATACCTGAAGACTGTAGGCAAACAAGAATCAGTGTATAGACCTGTGTCCTAGTAATAGATACCTGTTCTGTAAGTGAGCCACTACCGATCCATCTGCAAAGCATGTAAGTTTAGCTACTTGCTTGATTAAGAATAGTTGTAAAGAAGATAAGTCACATCATCCTTATTTATTTTGCTCATTGATTTTTTTTTTTGAGGGGAGAGTTATCAGTTATTTTTATCTTCTCTTTCTTTCTTTCTTTTTCCATCCCAACATAGTTTGAGCAGGGTTTTTGATTAACATTGGGTGAGTGGCAAAGACAAAGGCTATCAGATTGGATTAAAAAACAAGACCCATCAATATGCTGTCTGCAAGAGATTCATTTCAGACCCAAAGACACCACCAGATTGAAAATAAGGGGGTGGAAAACCATTTACCATGTTAATGGACACCAAAAGAAAGCTGGGGTGGCAATCCTTATTTCAGACAAATTAGATTTTAAACCAAAGACTGTGATAAGAGATGAGGAAGGACACTATATCCTACTTAAAGGGTCTATCCAACAAGAAGATCTAACAATTGTACATATCTATGCCCCTAACATGGGAGCAGCCAGTTATATAAGGCAATTAATAACAAGAGCAAAGAAACACATTGAAAACAATGCAATAATATGGGGATTTTAACACCTTCCTCACTGAAATGGACAGATCATCTAAGCAAAAGATCAACATGGAAATAAAGACTTTAAATGACACACTGGACCAAATGGACTTCACAGACATATTCAGAACATTCCATCCCAAAACAACAGAATACACATTCTTCTCTAGGGCCCGTGGAACATTCTCCAGAATAGATCACATCCTAGGTCACAAATCAGGTCTCAACCAGTACCAAAAGATTGGGATTATTCCGTGCATATTTTCAGACCACAATGCTTTGAAACTAGAACTCAATCACAAGAGGAAAGTCGGAAAAAACTCGAATACATGGAGGCTAAAGAGCATCCTACTAAAGAATGAATGGGTCAACCACGAAATTAAAGAAGAATTTAAAAAAAATTCATGGAAACAAATGAAAATGAAAACACAGCTGTTCAAAATCTTTGGGATGCAGCAAAGGCAGTCCTAAAAGGAAAATATATAGCAATACAAGCCTTTCTCAAGAAACAAGAAACGTCTCAAATACACAACCTAACCCTACACCTAAAGGGGCTAGAGGAAAAACAGCAAATAAAGCCTAAACCCAGCAGGAGGAGAGAAATAATAAAGATCAGAGCAGAAATCAATGAAATAGAAACCAAAAGAACAGTAGAACAGATCAACGAAACTAGGAGCTGGTTCTTTGAAAGAATGAACAAGATTGATAAACCCCTGGCCAGACTTATCAAAAAGAAAAGAGAAATGACCCAAATCAACAAAATCATGAATGAAAGAGGAGAGATCACAACCAACACCAAAGAAATACAATTATAAGAACATATTATAAGCAACTCTATGCCAGCAAATTAGATAACCTGGAAGAAATGGATGCATTCCTAGAGGTGTATCAACTACCAAAACTGAACCAGGAAGAAATAGAGAACCTGAACAGACCTAGAACCACTAAGGAAATTGAAGCAGTCATCAAAAATCTCCCAACAAACAAAAGCCCAGGGCCAGATGGCTTCCCAGGGGAATTCTATCAGACATTTAAAGAAGAATTAATACCTATTCTCCTGAAACTGTTCCAAAAAATAGAAATGGAAGGAAAACTTCCAAACTCATTTTATGAGGCCACCATTACCTTGATCCCCAAAACAGATAAAGACCCCATCAAAAAGGAGAATTACAGACCGATATTCTTGATGAACATGGAGGCAAAAATTCTCACCAAAATATTAGCCAATAGGATCCAACAGTACATTAAAAGGATTATTCACCATGACCAAGTGGGATTTATCCCTGGGCTGCAAGGTTGGTTCAACATCCGCAAAACAATCAACGTGATACAATATATTAACAAAAGAAAGAACAAGAATCATAAGATCCTCTCAATAGATGCAGAAAAAGCATTTGACAAAGTACAGCATCCTTTCTTGATCAAAACTCTTCATAGTATAGGGATAGAGGGTACATACCTCAATATCATGAAAGCCATCTATGAAAAACGTACAGCAAATATCATTCTCAATGGAGAAAACTGAGAGCTTTTCCCCTAAGGTCAGGAACGTGGCAGGGATGTCCACTATCACCACTGTTATTCAACATAGTATTAGAAGTCCTAGCCACAGCAATCAGACAACAAAAAGAAATCAAAGGCATCCAGGTGCCTGGGTGGCTCAGTTGGTTGGGCGCCTGCCTTCAGCTCAGGTCATGATCCCGGAGTGCCGGGATCGAGTCCCGCATCAGGGTCCCTGCTCAGCAGGGAGTCTGCTTCTCCCTCTGACTCTCCCCCCTCTCATGCTCTCTCTCTCTCTCTCTCTCTCTCTCTCTCTCTCAAATAAATAAATAAATAAAATCTTTAAAAAAAAAAAAAGAATTTGTGTATCTTCAGCACTTACCTCCCTACCTGGCATATGGTAGAAGCTCAAAAATGTTTCCTGAAATGCATAAACTGACTTTCTACCTAAAATACAAATCGACTAAAAAAATAAAAATAAAATAAAATACAAATAAACTATTAAAAAAAAAATCAATGGCATCCAAATCGGCAAAGAAGTCAAACTCATACTCTTTGCAGATGATATGACACTTTTTGTGGAAATCCCAAAAGACTCCACTCCAAAACTGCTAGAACTCATACAGGAATTCCGTAAAGTGGCAGGATATAAAATCAATGCACAGAAATCAGTGGCATTCCTATACACCAACAACAAGACAGAAGAAAGAGATATTAAGGAGTTGATCCCCTTTACAATTGCACCCAAAACCATAAGATACCTAGGAATAAATCTAACCAAAGAGGCAAAGGATCTTTACTCAGAAAACTATAAAATATTCATGAGAGAAATTGAGGAAGACACAAAGAAATGGAAAAACGTTCCACGCTCATGGACTAGAAGAACAAATATTGTGAAGATGTCAATGATACTTAGAGCAATCTATACATTCAACGCAATCCCCAACAAAATACCAGCTACTTTTTTCAAAGAAATGGAGCATAATCCTAAAATTTGTATGGAACCAGAAAAGACCCCCAAATAGCCAGAGAAATGTTGAAAAAGAAAAGCAAAGCTGGCGGCATCACAATTCTGGACTTCCAGCTCTATTACAAAGCTGTCATCATCAAGACAGTATGGTACTGGCACAAAAACAGACACATAGATCAATGGAACAGAATAGAGAGCCCTGAAATGGACCCTCAACTCTATGGTCAACTAATCTTCGTCAAATCAGGAAAGAATGTCCAATGGAAAAAAGACAGTCTCTTCAACAAATGGTGTTGGGAAAATTAGACAGCCACATGCAGAAGAATGAAACTGGACCATTTCCTTACACCACACACAAAAATAGACTCCAAATGGTTGAAAGACCTAAATGTGAGACAGGAGTCCAGCAAAATCCTAAAGGAGAACACAGGCAGCAACCTCTTCGACCTCAGCCACAGCAACTTCTTCCTAGAAACATCGCCAAAGGCAAGGGAAGCAAGGGCCAAAATGAACTACTGTGACTTCATCAAGATAAAAAGCTTTTGCACAGCAAAAGAAACAGTCAACAACACCAAAAGACAACCGACAGAATGGGAGAAGATATTTGCAAATGACATATCAGATAAAGGGCTAGTATCCAAAATCTATAAAGAACTTATCAAACTCAATACCCAAAGAACAAATAATCCAATCAAGAAATGGGCAGAAGGCCGCCTGGGTGGCTCAGTTGGTTAAGCAACTGCCTTCGGCTCAGGTCGTGATCCCAGGGTCCTGGGATCGAGCCCCGCATTGGGCTTCCTCCTCGGCGGGAAGCCTGCTTCTCCCTCTCCCACTCCCCCTGCTTGTGTTCCCTCTCTCTCTCTGTCTCTCTCTCTCTCTCTCTCTGTCAATTAAATAAAAATCTTTAAAAAAATAAAGAAAAAGAAATGGGCAGAAGACACGAACAGATATTTTTCCAAAGAAGACATCCAAATGGCCAACAGACACATGAAAAAGTGCTCAACATTGCTTGGCATCAGGGAAATCCAAATCAAAACCTCAATGAGATACCACCTAACACCAGTCAGAATGGCTAAAATTAACAAGTCAGGACTTGCCATTTGCAGCAACGTGGTTGGAACTGGAAGGTGTTACGCTGAGTGAAATAAGTCAATCAGAGAAAGACATGTATCCTATGACCTCACTGATATGAGGAATTCTTAATCTCAGGAAACAAGCTGAGGGTTACTGGAGTGGAGGTGGGGTGGGAGGGATGGAGTGGCTGGGTGATAGACATTGGGGAGGGTATGTGCCATGGTGAGCACTGTGAATTGTGCAAAACTGTTGAATCACAGATCTGTACCTCTGAAACAAATAATGCAATATATGTTAAGAAAAAAAAAAAAGAAGAAGATAGCAGGAGGGGCAGAATGAAGGGGGGTAAATCGGAGGGGGAGATGAACCATGAGAGACGATGGACTCTGAAAAACAAACTGAGGGTTCTAGAGGGGAGGAGGGAGGGGGGATGGGTTAGCCTGGTGATGGGTATTAAAGAGGGCACATTCTGCATGGAGCACTGGGTGTTATGCACAAACAATCATGGAACACTACATCACAAACTAATGATGTAATGTATGGTGATTAACATAACAATAAAAAAATTTAAAGGAAAAAAATTGGGTGATTGGGAGCAATAACATGGCACAGAGCAAGATAAATGTTTATAAATTTAAAACATTATTACATTTAAATGTCAATTACTTGTATGTTAAACATGTTTTATTTATATGAACAAAGGAGTAGAAGACAAAGAAACATTTACTTTTGGAAACCAATGAACCATATCATTTTAGGCTTCAGAAAATTATTTCCACAGGCATATAGTACCCAGTTAAGTATACTAAACACCTTATACTGTTACCAACTGTTGGAATCATTTATGTAAGTGCTATAACTTATTTAAACATTAAGGCATAAAAAAGGCAAATACAGAAAGAGTTCAATGAATTTCCTTCCCCCATGAATCACAACTTTTATGGATGTAGATCTATCAACAAAATGCATCGGTTTGAGTAAAATATATAGTTTTCAGTTTGATACCGAAATGAAAAATTACTTTATTTAAAAATCACTACCACAGCATATAATATTTATAAAGGTTGTTAAACAGCATTTAACAAAACAGATCAAGAGCAAGTGTTTTGGGGATTTGTTTTTGTTGTTCGCTTGCTATTGTATTTTTACCATAGTGGTATTTTCCTGTTACACAGTACATTATGGAGAAATGTATGATGTTTGAGGGAAAGATTGATTCTGACATTTATCATCTAAGGGATATGTTTGTCTTGCTAGGAAAATATTTTTAATAAGAATATAGTATGATAAATGCATTGCCATGAGCTAGATATCAAGGTTTTCCTGAACAATCTACTTTAAATGAAATGATCTGGAACAAGCCTGACACTTTCAAAAAAAACTACATGCAATTCTCTTATAAGATGATGACTCCCTTATTAGTGAAACTAAAATTATGATTTTATTATTTTATATTGCAATGCTGCAAAAATGCCTTAAAAGTAAGTTTGTGCCCTTAAGCCTCAAATGTGAACTCTCAGAGCTCATATATTAATATCTCTATTAATAGGAAACTGCATGAAAGTACCTACCATTTCCCTGGCAGCTTAAAATAGTGCTAACTAAACAGTGGCTGCTATCATGATTAGTTTTCAACTGATATGCATTGTATCCATATTCCCTTTTCCTAAATTATACATACCACCATCTTAAGAAGGAATTAAATTTCCATTTTAGGTTCCTATGTAAGAAGCTTGAAAGTTGCCACTTCTTACTAACAAGAAGCATAAAGCTGAACAGATGGAAAAATCAACTCATCTTGGATCCGTAAGAGAGGGGAGGACACAGGGTAACAGCTGTCCCCCAGACTGAAGAGACAGACAGGCAGATATAGGGAGTCAGTGCCTACCTGAGCAGAGACCGCTGCCGGAACTGGTTCCAGTGGAGGGGTAGGAAAAGCTGAACTTTAATTGATGAATTACTGGAGGCTCAGTGCCAGCAAGTCTGAGAGTTAAAAATTCCAAGGGGAACCAATCATCAGAATGGCCCCCGTAATGCTGTGAGATTTATCCCCAGAGGTCTGGCAGATTCCCACAATAAATATCAGAGAAAAATACCCTTGGGCTTCCAGCTGTGGAAGGGGAAAGGAACTATTTTGAATTATACCAGAGCACTCCGCTCTTAACAAGATCTGCCCTCAGGAGAAACTAATTAACCAGAACATAACCTGCTAAAGTGCTATCAGAGCCTAACTGCCCTGGAGAAGGGAAATACCTACCTCCAGCCTATTCTAGCCATCCTGTTCTACATAAGGGAGGGGGGGAGGCAAAAAAAAACAAAAAACAAAACTGAAAATGTGTACAAAATTCAAAGTCCAGAGGCACAGACTCACTTAAGACTGAGCTCTGATGATAGGACTATTAAAAGCTTCACTTCCCCCATCATCTCACCACCATGTTACTATTTATAGCAGTTTCCTTTACCCAGCACATCCTGTCAGCCAATTAAGAAAACATTACAAAGGAAAAAAAAGAAAGGAAACATTACAAAGGATATCAAATGGCAAAAACACAATTTGAAGTGCTGTAGCAAACATTGGAACCAGACATAGTTGGGATGTTGGAATTATCAGACCAAGATTTTAAAACAACTGTGATTAATATAACAAGGATACTAATGGATAAAATAGACAACATGCAAGAAGAGATGACCAGTGTAAACAAAGAAATAGAAATCCTAAGAAAAAAACAAAAAGAAATGCTAGAGATCACAGACCCTATAACAGAAATGAAGAATGTGTGTTTTCAACTTCTTTGGGTAAATAAAAAGGAATATGATTGCTTGATTTTAGTAAGAGCATGTTTCATTTTGAAAGTCAGTTTTAGTATATTAACAAAGCACCAAAGTGTCTTCCAAAGTGGCTGTACCATTTTATGTCCCACTAGCAATGAGTAAGAGTTCCTGTTGCTCCACATCCTCCCAAAATTTCATGTTGTCAGTGTTCCACATTTTGGCCATTCCAATAGTTGTGAATTGGTATATTATTATTGCTTTAATTTTCATTTCCCTGATGACATATGATTTGGATCATCCTTTCAAATGCTATTTTCCATCTGTATATCTTCTTTGGTGAGGTGTCTGCTAAGGTCTCTGGCCCACATTTTAATTGTATTGTTTATTCTCTTATCATTAAGTTTTAAGAGTTCCTTGAATATTTTGGATAACAGATGTGTCTTTGCAAATATTTCGCTCCAGTCCGTGGCTTGTCTTGTCATTCCCTGACACTGTCTTTTGCAGAGCAGAGGTTTTTAATTTTAATGAAGTCCAGCTTATCAATATTTCTTTTATGGATCATGTCTTTGATTTTTTTTTTAATCTGAAAAACTATCATCATACCCAGGGTTATCTAGGATTTTTCCTATGTTATCCTATGTTTTATAGTTTTACATTTTACTTTTAAGCTTATGATCCATTTTGAATTAATTTTTGCAAAAAGTCCAAGATCTGGTCTAGATTAATTAATTTGCATCTAGATATCAGTTGCTCCACCTCCATTTTGTTGGAAAAACTGTCATATCCCCAGTGAATTTATTTTGCTTCTTGGTCAAAATCAGTTGACTATATTTGTATCAGTCTATTTCTGGGCTCAATATTTTGTTGAATTGATCCACTTGTCTGTTATTTTAGAAATGTCACATTGTCCTTATTGCTGTTGCTTTATAGTAAGTTTTGAAGTCAGGTAGTGTCAGCCTTACAACTTTGTTCTTTTTCAGTATTGTATTGGCTATTCTGAGTCTTTTGCCTTTCCATGTAAACTTTAGAGTAAATTTGTTAATATCCATAAAATAACTTGCTGGGATTTTGATAATTTTCCTCCTATAGACCTTGTGCATATTTTGTTAGATTTATACCTAAGTATTTCATTTTAGGGGATATTAATGTAAATGACATTGTATTTTTAATTTTTAATTTCACTTGTTCAGGACCTAGAACACCAGCACAATGTTGAAAAGCACTGGTGAGAGGAGACAATCTTACCTGATCTTAGTGGAAAAGCTTTAAGTTTCTTACCATTACATATGATGTTAGCTGGAGGGGTTATTTATTTATTTACTTACTTACTTATATAGTTATTTATTAATACATATTCCTTATAAAGTTGAGAAAGTTCCTTTATATTCCCAGTTTACTGAGAGTTTTTAGCATGAATGGGTGTTGGATTTTGTCACATGCTTTCTCTGCATCTATTGATGTGATAGTGTGCTTTTTCTTGTTTAGTATGTTTATGTGATGAATTACATTAATCTTCAAATGTTGACCAGCCTTCCATACCTGGGATAAATCCCACTTCATCACCATGTACAATTATTTTTAAACATTGTTAGGTCCAATTTACTAATACTTTCTGAGGATTTTTGCATGAACGTTTATGAGAAATGTTTATCTTTAGTCTTCTTTCTTATAATATCTTTGTCTGGTTTTGATATTAGGCTAACACTGGCCTCATAGAATGAGTTAGGAGGTATTTCCTCTGCTTCTACACTCTGAAAGAGATTGTGGAGAATTGGTATAATCTCTTACTTAAATGTTTGGTAGATGTTCACTAGTGAACCCCATCTGAACATGTTTGGTAGAATTCACTAGTGAACCCCATCTGAGCCTGCTGCTTTCATTTAGAAGGTTATTAATTATTGATTCAATTTCTCTAATGGCTACTGACCTAATATTGTCGATTTCTTCTTGTGCAAATTACATCTTTCAAGGAACTGGTACTTTTCTTCTAAGTTATCAAATCTGTGGAGATAGAACTGTTCATAGTATTCCTTTATTATCCTTTAATGTTGATGAAATCCATAGTAATCTCCCCTCTTTTATATCTGAGATTAGTAATCTGTGTCCTACCTCCCCCCCTCCTTTTTTCTTAGCCAGATAGTGTTTTATCAACTTTGTTGAATTTTTCAAAGAAACAGCCTCTGGTTTCATTGATTTTCTCTATTGATTTTCCATTTTTAATTTCATCAATTTCTACTCTAATTCTTTCTTTTCTTTTTATTTTGGATTTAATTTGCTCTTCTTTTTCTAGTTATCTAAGATGGAAACTTACATTATTGATATTAGAACTTCTCTTTTTTTTCTAGTAAATGCACTCAATGCTATAAAATTCCCTCCAACCACTGACTTGACTGCATCCCATAATTTTGGTAAGTTGTGTTTTCATTTTCATTTTATTCGAAATACTTTTAAATTTCTCTTGAGATATCTCCTTTGATCCATGTGTCATTTAGAAGTATATTGTTTAATCTCTATGTATTTTGGGATTTTCCTGTTACCTTTCTGTTATAGATTTCTAGTTTAAAAAATCTAGTTTGATTTCTAGTTTAATTGCATTTGGTCTGAGAGCATACATATTTGATTTCTTTCTTTCTTTTTCTTTCTTTCTTTCTTTCTTTCTTTCTTTCTTTCTTTCTTTCTTTTTCTTTCTTTCTTTCTTTCTTTCTTCTTTCTTTCCTTTCTTCTTTCTTTCTTGTTTGTCAAGGTGTTTTTTATGTTCCAGAATGTGATATATTTTACTGAATGTTCTATGTGAGCTTGAGAAGACAGTGTATTCTGTTACTGTTGGATGAAATTGTCTATAGATGTCAATTATCAGTTGATTACTGGTGTTATTCAATTCAACTCTGTCCTTACAGATTTCCTGCCTGCTGGATCTTCCACCATATTTTTAAATTGCAAACAAGAAAGCACTCTTCCCTCCATAGAAGCTATTGAAAAATACTAAGTTGAATTCAAGAAAAGAATATTTTTGGAGCACCAAAATGATGTAGTTTCCCAATATTCTAGCATAACACAAAGGCAGATCTTTGTTTATTTCTTTATTTCTACATTGTCTATATCACAATAGATGTACATGTCACACACAAAAAAATCTGTAGGCCAAATGATAAGACATTCTTATAAAGTGGTTTTCACAATTAGGCCACAGCTTAAGATTTCAATGAGAATAGCTCTTCTCTTTTCCTTTCTACTATCTAAAAGAAGCTATTTCACCTTTCCTTTTCTCAAAGGAAAATAAGGATTCAAAGAAACTAAGAACAGAGAATTTTAAAAAATTAAGTTTATCTCTCAGAAAAAAAATGAATTAAATTACAAGCTTCTGAAACAATAGGTGAATGACATGCCTTCTTTATTTTTGTCAGAATGCAAATAAATCTATTTTAATAATATCTACTTTGTTGTAGCAAAGTAGTTACTTTTTTCCCATCTGTTCATAGAATGCTTAAGTAGGCACTGTGTAAAGATGCCTGAATAAAATTATTTTTCAAGTGAATGCAGCAAATTAAATACATTAAAAAATGATATTAACTTATTAATAATAACAATAATAATAATAATTACTCTAGCTTAACAGTAAACAGATTAAATCAAATGTCTATGGCAAAAATCTTACATTAGTTTCCCAACTGGTGAAAAAGAAAATTTGGGGGTATTAAATTAGAAAAAGAAACTAGGGAATTCCTTTTTGTTTCTTAGTGTGCGTGTACATTTTTAATTCCTTGAAACAGAATTGAAAAGGCATATTATCTTTTCAAATATGTAACAACTTTTATTGCTAAAATTAAAGACTTAATACTCCAAATTACACAGGTGTAATTCCACTATAAGATCCCCTTGTAATGCACATATAGATTGCCTCCATTTATCTCTAGAAATTTTCCCAAATGCCTACTGTATAATCTGAGTACTGCCTTAGCTCTGCTGATGATCATATGATCATAGCACATTATATGGCCTCATAAGGCAATTATGAGAGGGAGAGAGGTAAGGGGGAAAGGAATGGTCTTAACAATATGACAAGTACTGGGCGCCTGGGTGGCTCAGATGGTTAAGCGTCTGCCTTCAGCTCAGATCATGATCCCAGGGTCCTGGGATCGAGTCCTGCATTGGGCTCCCTGCTTCTTGGGAGCCTGCTTCTCCCTCTGCTTCTCTCTCTCTCCCTCTCTGTCCGTCTCTCATGAATAAATAAATAAAATCTTAAAAAGAAAAAAAACAATATGACAAGTACTATATTTGCATTATGAATAAAGTGTTGGAGGAACACAAAAGAAAGCTGCTATTTCTGTCTGTGAAGGTTTGTGTATAGGCCCAAATAAATGAAATGACACATGGGGCTTAGCATTTGAAAAAGGAATTTTTATAAGTGGAGTGAAAAGTAAGGACATTTAGGATTTATGGAAGATATATTCACTGTGTAGGTGAAGAAAAACATAAATATTAAAGAACTAGAAAAGTAAATTATAAAGAAATAATGACATTGCAAATATTCAGTAGAGCATAAAGAGTCTGTAACAAGGACTGGCAACAGGAGATGTCTACAGCAGGGTGAGGAATAAGGAAGTACAGTGTATTGAGATTTAAAAACGAATCATTCATAAAATAATTGCTACATAATTGTTGAAGTGACTATTGAGTTTCAAAATATAGTAACCTTGAAACTAGGATGGAAATACATTACTTATACCTTAATAAACTTTGTATGCTACCTGGAAGAATACCCACACTCATTCAAGAATAAATTCACAGCAGTTCAAAATCATTCAGTATTGCTTCGGGCACAGTTTCTGTCTCCGGCTCCTTTGGTACTTCATATTACTGTGTTTAAATAATAGATTAGAAATAAACAATGTTCGCACAGTGATTGTAAAGAAAAAGAAACAGAATTTGTGTTCATTTTTATTCTGATTCCACTTGGAGTTTTTATTTGCGTTTAAAATTTAAAGCAATGGGTGGAAACCATGAGTGCAATGTCTTGTTTTGTTGAGGATATTTTAGCAATTTCTTTAAAATTTAAATTTCTTCTTCTCTTTACTCTTTGTATTTGTTAAAACTAAGAGAAGAAAGCATTGCATTGGTGTTACAATTTGCTATTTGTCTGTATCTTTTACAGACATTCTAGTCAGTTTTATTAAAATTCACTAATGAATTATTGTGAAGTTATTGATGAACATGATGGATCATGGTAAGTCCATGTTTTTCCATTTAAAAATAAATTAATTGAATGTAAGTCAAGTAAAACAGTACTCTTTTCTCTCTTTTTTGTATTATATTCTTTCATTATTTCAAAATTTTTCTTACTTGATTATTTTTCAATGGCAGGAATATAAAAATAAAGTAGAGCAAAAGAAAATTTTCACTGCCTGCATTTATTTTCTAGCCATTATTTTCAGTTCATTTCACAGTTATTACTAAATATAAATTTACTGTAATAGGAAGAAATAAAAATTGATCCACTCTACTTGTCCAGTATGCTAGGTATACTCCACAGGGATCAGTAAACTTTTTCTGTGAAGAGCCAGACAGTAAATATTTTAAGGTTTGTAGGCCATACTGTCCCTGTGACAACTACCAAATTCTGAAGTTGTATAATGATATCAGTCATAGACAATGCATAAGGAAATGTGTTTGGCTGCTTTCCAATAAAATTTGATTTGTAAAAACAGGCAGTGAACTGGATTTGGCCCTCTGGTCACAGTTTACTGAAATTTGGTCTATTCAGAATATAAGCAACAGTCATGTTCTAATAAGGAAACACTTTATATATCATTTTCTTAAAGTAGTTTAATTACTAAAATGGGAGAGTGAGAAATCACTAAATAATTCAGTACTTTTTACAGGAAGGTAATAAACTTTCTTTTGTCAGAAGGGGGAAATTAGGCTAACCAAAGTCTCTTCATAAACATCTATTTCTCAACTTATCTTTTAATCCTAATGATATAAAATACATATTAGGGGATTTACCTATATTTGAAGATACAAAAATGCTGCATTATATATAACCTAGTCTCTTAAATAAATATATTTGGTTTGTCAAAATCAATTTACTAGAGTATTTCAAAAGCTGGATTTATCCTTCTAAATTTATCTATTTAAATGTACTCTGTATTTGCACATACAAAAGAATAAAAAAGATTGAAATTAATACAGAATTTTTATGATAATCAATAATTCAAAAACACCTATTGATGGCTATGAAAATGTTAGGAACATGTTAGAAAGGTAAGAAAAAAAATGGGCAAGAATCCTAAAATTGACAATGACATTTGTTCTATTAGGTTTTCTTCCTTGCTTCGGAAAGATCATATTCACCATGAGATTTGTAGTCATTTAGAAGACCGCTGGATTTCAGGCACAAAAATGTTGCTTTTATAATTATCCCCAGTTTTACTTCTTAGCAATGTAACCTTGATATCTCCTTTTCTTGCTTGATGTTTACTCTCTGTATTACTTTCTGCATGACCAAAGTAAAATCACCTTTGGGGGAGTTTTCAATGGCACTAGTTCCAAAATTTAAAGTATCACTAACAGTGTAATTTGAATTTGCATTCTTAGACCCTATACCCATATTTTCTGCTATAATGTTTGGGGCAGGGATCAGAAATCTGATTTTCTTTTTACTTAGGAAGTGCAGTGGTCCATGGATCAAATCTAAGAAATACTTCACATGTGAAAGGCATTGTAAAGGTGCAATATGCAAGGCAAAGTAATACTAAAAGAAAAAAATTTAGTTCAGTGGATGAATAATTTTCAAAATGTGGAAGGTTTTTACTTGATTTTTTAGAGAAAATTGAAAAAGAGTTGCATAAAAAATGAATTATTTTTGTTTGCTTTTATTTTTCTAGTTAATTTAGGAACAACAGAAGAAATGTCATCTGGATTTTATATACACACATTAATCTCCTTTATTTGGTACAAAATTTCTGAATTTCCTATGTTGACATTTGAAATAACTATTGCAAAACTTAGTATTTATTAAGCAACGTATGTTACTTTGTCTTATTTTTTTCCCTTACCTTATTCTTTAAAGAGACTTATATGTTTAGGAGTAGACTTGTAATAAAGATTGACTTTATCATGGGATGTCAGAAGTGAATGCTGTTTTATACTGTTGCATCCTAGGATCATAAAATAGAACAGGCTGTCCTCCTGCAGGAAGATTCGCCTTTACACTTTACCACCTAAGTTCACAGCAAAGATCGGGGAGAAAAAAAAATCTAACACCTTTTATTATTTACTTCACTTATAAATACCATACAGGAAGAATAAAAGAATCTTAATGAAGAGAAGGGATATTCGATCATTTCTCATCTCACACCAAATAAAGTTTATTACTCTGATTTCATACCACAGACTTATAGAATTGTATCATCTCATTGGTCTTCTTGATTGAGAATAAATGCTTCATTAAATTTAAATATAGCAACCTAATAACAATAGTAAAACCAGAGAGAATAATGTCTGACATTAAAAGGATCACACACATCACTCTTTGGAACATAATTTCTAGAGAAAATGCAAATTTTAATGTTCACAATTGCATAATAAATGCAAAGAATTATGGTATGGCATAAGGATATAATAAACTCAAACTTAGTTTGAGAACAATTTTCAGTGTAAAGAGATCTTGTTGATTGTTTTTTGAAACGGGAACTGTAGACAAAAGAACAAATAATTATAATCCCGGGGTTACTGGCTGTGGCCACTAGGTGAATAGTGATGAGCCTCACTGAGATGAGCAATAATGGAAGAGGAAGAGTGTGTGCTTTTTGAGGAGAGTGCAGGCAGACTTCAGGTTTTTCACACATGGAGTATGAGGTGCACTGGAGGACTCCAAATGGAGATGCCAAATAGGAAGATGGCTATATGTATTGGGAGTTCAGAAAAGTCTGGGCTGGAGATGACCCCCAAAACTATTTCCCTGGCCTCAGACACAAATAGTCAATGCCTACTGGACATCTTCACTTATATAGCTCAAAATTGTGAATAATTTAGTAAATTCATTGCCTAACCCAAAATATGCCTAAATCTAATTTTCACCAATTATTCCCTATTTCATTATAAATGGCATTTCTAATTATCTAGTTCTATAAACCAGAGACTTAAGAAATTCATTCCTGAAAGCCATCTCTGACATTTTCAGAAACCCAAGGCTCATCTTACACATTCAACATTCCTATTATCAGGAATTACATAGGAGAATTCACAGAGCTGTGCCAGGGAAATAAGCACAGAAAAAAAAAAAAAAAAAAGGAAAAAAAAAAGATTTCCTGGGATCTAGAGAGAAGTATGAATGTGCCCATACAGAAATGAATGAGTTCCAATTCTATTTCTATTTTTTAAAAATCCTGTTCAAAAGTCATGTTCCAAGGAGAAAACATATGACTGGCTTAACTTGGATTACATACACATTCTCTGGCAAGGGGAAGGCAGAACAACTTGATCAACAGCACTACCAGCGCATTCAGTGGAGGAGACATAATCCTCCAAAAGTAAATTAAAGTGCTTTTACAAAAGACTCTGCAATTTATGATAGATGGCCAAAATTTGAAAAACCTTGTATTCTGCCTCAGGACCTTTATTCTGCTGCCACCACTACCTACAATACTTTTATCTTCCTTTTGGTAAGTTAATACCTGCTTCTGATTTCAGCTCAAATATATGTCCCCAAAGAAACCCTTCCCATATCAGATCTAGCTGCCATACACTCACTGAGTGGAGTGTATTTTTCCTAAATAACAAATGATCACAGATTATATTCAGCAATTTATTTCTATGATTATTTGATTAAGGTTAATGAGCATATCACTTTTGCACAGATTGGTAAAAGAATAGACAGATCAATGGGGTAAAATAGAGACCCCAGATATAGACTGGCACAAATATAGTCAACTGATTTTGACAAAAGAGCAAAGGTAATACAATGGAGCAAAGATCATCTTTTCAACAAATGGTACTAAAACAACTGGACAACCATAAAAAATGAATTCCTAATGCAGCACTGACCTAGTGTAAAATGCAAAACTATAAAACTAGAAGATAACAGGAAAAAGCCTAGATGACTATGAGTATGGTGATGACTTTTTAGTTATAACACCAGCACCATCCATGAAAGAAATAATAGGTAAGTTTGACTTCATTAAAATTAAAAACTTCTGTAAAAGACAATGTCAAGAGAATAAGACAAGTCACATCTGGAAGAAGAAACTTACAAAAGACATACCTGCTTCCCAAACTACACAAAGAACTCTTAAAACTCATCCATAAGGACATAAACAACCCCATAAAAACACAGACCAAAGACCTTAACAGACGCTACACCAAAGAAGATACAGGGATGAAAAATACACATATAAAGTTATGCTCCACACCATATGTCATCAGAGAAATACAAAATAAAATGATATATGACTACTCACCTATTAGAATGGCCAAAATTCAGAACACTAGAAGATCAAATGCTGGCAAGGACATGGATCAAGAGGAACTCATTCATTGCTGGTAAGAACATAAAATAAGTATAGCAACATGGAAAAACAGTTTGGAGGTTTCTTGCACAATTAAATATACTCTTATCATATGATCCAGCAAGCATGCTTCTTGATATTCACTCAAAGGATTTGAAAACATGTCCACACAAAGACCTGCACACATATGTGTACATCATCTTTACTCACAATTTCCAAAAGTTATAAGCAACCAAGATGTCTTTCAGTAAGTGAATGGATAAAGAAACTGTGATGATATATCCAGACAATGAAGTATTTTTCAGTGCTAAAAAGAAATGGGCTGTCAAGTGATGAAAAGATGGAAAAACTTAAGTGCATCTTACTAAGCAAAGGAAGCCAATCTGAAAAGGCTACATACTATATGATTCCAACTCTATGCCATTCTAGAAAAGACAAAACTATGGAATAGTAAAAAAAGATCAGTGGTTTTCCGGGGGTGAGGGGAGGGAAGGATGAACAGGCAAAGCATGGAGTATTTTTAGGGCAGTGAAAATATTCAGTCTGATGTTATAATGACAGATATAGGTCATTATAAATTTGTCCAAACAGAATGTACAACACCAAGAGTGAACTCTAATGTAACTTATGGATAATGTAATAATGATGTGATGGCTAACAGATATGGTCTCATTAGTTGTAATAAATGCACCCCTCAGATGGAGGATACTGATGGCAAGGGAGGCTTTGCCTGTTTAGGGAAAGGGATTATATGAGAAATCTCTGTATCTTCCTCTCAATATTGAACTAAAACTGCTCTGAAACATAAAGTCTGCTTTTAAAAAGTAAGCATCGTATGGGAACATTTCAGGAATGAACAATGAAATAAAAACCCAACGGGACATCCAGGCCAGTAGGAGGACACCAGGATTCTGGTAAATACCATGGAGCCTCAGGAAATGTATTTTAAGGAAGAAGCAGCCATGCCACACAACCCAGGTGAAACATAAACTAGGATGGATTTTAAAACAACAACAACACTGGGTTTATCAGAAAACTTATTAATAATCTTTGGAGTAAGTTTCAGACAATTAATGGGGGAGGGAAGAACTGAGAAACAGAAATTACTCATAGCTTAGTTTGGAAAAGTTCATAACATAACGGACAGGGATAGGAATCCCAAGGCTTTTTTCTGTATTTTGTATATCCTTCACCGTTGTATTGCTGCTGCAGTGTTTGAGAAGAAACAAACCTGAAGAAGTTTAAGTATCCATGTAAAAAAGTTAAAATTAAAGGAATTTTGAACATGTGAGTGAAAGAAAGAGTAAGTCGACTGGAGGAGTGTAGGAAGGGGGAAAATCTTCAGATAAGAAGGGACTTCTCCCATTTTAAGGCAGGAGGGTAGCAAATAGCTGTCAGTGCAAATAAGACTAGAGGCTTAGAACTAGAACTTTGATGGAGTTTTGACCGATGTGGCCTAGGGAGGACAAGTTCATTTGGCCATTAGTGTAATCGAGGCAAAAGGGGGATGAGGGGCTTGGAGGGTACCACCAGCAACAAAAGAAATAAAAAAGATGGGAGAAAAAGCCCAGAAATTTAAAATGACAGGCAGCATTGGCTTCCAGCTTCATGGTTCTTGAAGTATAATCATATTTTTCCCTCTTTAAGAAAAGAACTGAAAATTACAAACCCCAAAAGAAGTACAAGGCCTTGGGAGGCCTCTGTGCTTGTGAGGGACACTGAAGTTTAAATTTCTTTAGCTTTATGGGTAAATCTGCTTCTCACCACAAGACTTACTGATGAATTTGGCATGGAGAAGGAGTGGAAGAGTTTGCATTTTTTAAAAAGCCTGCCCTGGCTGTGCTATAGAGAATGGACTGGAATGGAGATGGAGAAGTTGGGAAGTAAAGGAAAAGAAAGCAAGAGAAAGGAGACTAAAACACACAAAGAAAATATCTATTTTTCTTCCCACAAAACGAGCCCAATTAGCAACATAGTGAATTCTTTGTTTGCTAAAGGCAGATTAACATTTTTAAGTTTTTTTCCAAAATATAGTAAATAATAGTCCTGCCCTATTTGAAATAATCAGATATTGAATATAAAGGTTTTATGATATTCATTTGCTTAGAGTCTTTTGGCAAACAATATGTTTAACAAAATTCCTTCAGATAAACTTCAAATTGATGCAGAATAAATATGTGTGTGATGTCAAATTTTCTCTTAGTAATATTCAACAGGAACAAAATTGTTTAAGAGTGGCATGAGGTTTGTTTTTTTTTAAGTTGGAAATTTTGTTGTAATAATTTTAGATTCACATGAAGTTGTAAGAAATAATATGGAGAGATTCCTTATATACTTTGTTCAATTTCCCCCAAAGGCATCATTTTGAAATACAATAGGGTAATATCACAACCAATATACTCATATTGATATAATACTCTATCTTATTAAGATTTGTTCTGTTATACTTGTAGTCATTTTGGTGTGTGTCTATGTGTGCTTTCTTAAGTTCTATATAATTTCACCACATGTGTAGGGTTTTTGTATCACCACCACAGTCAAGATACTAAATAATTTTACCACCACATACATGAGGTATCGTAAAGTGAAATTATATGAAATATTTTATTTCTCTATGCACTAAATTGAGAAGAGATATCTTCCCCATTGACTTTATTATACAAATTAGTCATAAATTAGTGAATTACAGTTTTATAAACTCAAATAGTAAGAACATCTGAAGCAGCATCACCCTTGCCATCTTTATTTCTTACAACAAAATGTAACCACCAATTAGTGGCAATGATTTAAAAACATGACAAATCAGGAATAAGACCAGTTTCTAAGATATTGCAATAAGTCAGATATTAGAATCAAATTAATAGAAAAGATACTAAGCACAGTAGACATTGTATATTAACTGATTTCTGACATAACCATTTCAACAGGTGCTCTTTCCTTACCTTAAAAACAAACAAAAACACATGTATAACCTCAGGAGAAGGGGCATTGTGCTCATTTTTTATATAGTAAAGGTGGATTTTGCCAATGGAAAACATTTATGTGAAGTACATGCTTAAAGCACAATTATTCAAGTTACATAGTGTGTAGAATATATCCTGTGTAAATATGTGAAGTGTTACATCACATTTAAATAAAGATATATTTTGCTACCATTTCTACAAAGTTCATGTTTAAAGTATAATTATTCATGTAACAGACTATTTAGAATATGTGCCGTATAAATATGTAAATAGTTATATTTTGTATTTGTACTTTCAAAGGAGCTTTCTTTAAAAGAGAATTACTGTTTGTATTTGAAATATTTTGTTTGATTTTGCTTTGGAAACATTCCTGGGGTTGGGGTGGTGGGAGAGAGAGCAAAAGTAGAGTACATTTACCATACTCTCTTCCACAAGAAACTTTTTTCCATGTAGAAGTTAGACTTAAATTGAGGGCGCCTGGGTGGCTCAGATGGTTAAGCGTCTGCCTTCGGCTCAGGTCATGATCCCAGGGTCCTGGGATCGAGTCCCGCATCGGGCTCCCTGCTCCTTGGGAGCCTGCTTCTCCCTCTGCTTCTCTCTCTCTCTGCTCCTCTGTCTCTCATGAATAAATAACTAAAATCTTAAAAAAAAAAAAAAGAATACTTAAAAAATAAAAAAAAAATAAATAAATAAATTGAGTACATCACCTTCCTTACTTGCATTTTCTAAGTTCAAGGGCATAGGCTTTAGTATAGTTCATCTTCATGGACATTGGTGTGAAAATGTGTTATTCCCTGAAGCTGATGAGCCCCGTGGAGGCTGAAACCTCATTTCTGGCCTGATGACTATTGGCTGCATTTCAGTCTTGGATGGAGAACTCAGAATGTCTACTTGTCGGGGTAAGATTTTTGTGGTATGTGTTAGGTGTGGTCATGTTCCTACTTGGGGCCAGGAATCACTGCAAATTGGCTAGAGACTTGTACACCGAAATCCAAATTTATGAGCCAGATAGATAAATAGATAGGTAGCCAGAAGAAAGAGCTTATGCCTGGGAATGACAATTGAGTGGCTAAAGAGTAGATTGTATACATTGAAACAAGTGAGATATTTGATGATTGTATAGTTTTGTAGGATGATGTCCTAATTTTTAGGAAATACACACACAAGTATTTATGGGTTAAACAGACATTATATCTACAACATACTCTAAAAACATTCAGAAAAAATAATATATGTGCATTTGTATGTGCATGCACGTGTGCAAGTTTGTATGTGCACACGAGGGGTAAAATAATATAAATGTGATAAAGAATAAACATTTGAGAAACCTGAGGTCTTTGACTCCACATCCAATGTACAGCCCATGCCGGGCTTGATCCCATGACCATGAGATCATGAGCTGAGCCAAATCAAGGTAGGTCTCATAATGGACTGAACCCCCCAGGTGCCCCATGAATCCCTGATTTTCTGATTTTAATGAATTTATTACAAAGCTATTAACATATGGCTGTTTATTAATTACTAGATCCCATGGGCTTGCACTTTAGTGAATATTGCTCAAAGAATGCTTGATACAGAAATGTGTAAATCTTAGAAGTGACAGGATATTAACATAGATGGGAGATAGGAATTAAAACACATGCTTACGTGGCTCAGATGGTTAAGCATCTGCCTTCGGCTCAGGTCATGATCCTGGAGTCCTGGGATCAAGGCCCGCGTCAGGCTCCCTGCTCCTTGGGAGCCTGCTTCTCCCTCTGTCTCTCTCTCTCTCTGTCTCTCATGAATAAATAAATAAAATCTTTAAAAAAAAAAAGAAATTTTCCATATATTGGAAATGCAGTTCAATAAGTCCTAACTCTGCTGAAAAGTAGCCTGTTTTTATAGCAGACTTGGAACAGAAAAAAGGTTTTTCCTAATCCAAATCCAATTGATGTATATTTAAATTTTTCTAATTCTTTTGAATTGTTAACTACCAACAACCACCACATAAACTGGTTTTAGGAAGAATATTTATAAAACTCCTAGAATACGTTATTTTTCTAATCTGTGTTTGCTATTAGAATGTATATTGTATTTACACATAATTGTATCTCTCACATCCCTCCAAAGGCAATGATGATGATGATGATGATAACAACAATAATAATATCATCTATAGAGGATTTACCACATTCTAGGCTGAGTAGTAAATATTTAGTGTGAATTGCCTTATATAGTTTTTACAGAAGCCATGTAGAGTTAAGTCACTTGAGAAAAATGATGTTAAAATGGTTTAAAGAACTCATCCAATTTCACAAGGATGATAAATGTTAGAAACAGAATTTGAACCAGGGACTTTTAAGTCCAGAACCTTTGTTTTTAACTACTTTATCCTATTCCTGCTTCTAGACAAATAAATACACTGTATGGCAGGCTTGAGATTATTTAATGCTACTTCTAAATTCAGCAATGATTCCTATATTAGACTTACCTTCAGAGTCAGATTTGCAACAACTTTGCACATCTAAATGTTACTTTACATCTCAGTTCAAACTTAAATTTCAAATAACTTCAATTCTTGAAAAAAAAATGCGTTCATGTTTACTTAAAAAAATATTGTTTGGGACTCAGGAGAAGATATTACATTTCAACATGTAACAATTTTCTTATCTAAGTATGTTTTCCAAATATAACATGAACATCTTTTAATTAATTAGTAAATTTAAGATGTTATTTAATAAATATTGATGTAGATATCACTTATAATTCTTGTAGTATTTTAAAAACATGCATACTTCAATTGGATAAAAATCTTCTTTTGTATAGCATATCATTACTTATTCATGAATCTAATCATAGCTCTTTCCCAACATATCCTACCAGAGATAATATGCATGTTCTTTCCCTTCAGCTTTCAGTGTTTTATTCAAGATGACAGAGTTAGACTCAATTTTCCCATCTCTTAACTCTGCCCCTGGAGAATCTGTCTACCTCCAATGGAGTTCCCTTTGTGTCACTCTATTACAGAGAGTTCAATGAATCACATAAAAGTACTACTAGTTTTCATTTGTTGCGTGCCTACTAGTTTTGGGAGTTCAGTTAAAACTTGAAAAATCACTCTTACAATGCTACAGTGCATTTAATTACTGTCTTGCTGGTATAGTTTTTTATTTTTTATCCTAGTTAATCATAGTTTTATTGTTTATAAAAAGTTCATTATGGAAGTGTGTTTAATGGTTATCTGCTAGCATTTTTAAATGGCATAGTGGTAATCAGCCCTCAAAGGACTGTGTCTACCTAAGGTTAGCTGAAAAACACAGCAGCCTAATTAGCATCCCAAATCACCACCCAGCCATCTGTTATCTCTAGGCAAAGCAGAAGAAAATGTAAATGTCTAGGAAATAAGGGCTTTGAGTGAAAAGTCCTGATCTTTAATTTTTAACTTTTTTTCATTATCCTCATAGTATTTGTATAGTCTTTGTACGGCAGTATAGTATGCTGCTGATGAAAAGTTTTCTTTTCTGATATCCTTCTATTTTTGACAAGTGCATATAAGGAAAGGTGTCAGAGATGGCAGAGCCAGGGAATCATAACACACACATAGCACTTCAGTCTATTTTTAAAGATCAAAAATAGGTGGACAAACAGAATTTCACTCCCTAGAGCTACCATCTGACACCTTGTGCTGACATAAACTCATTATAGAAATGACACATTTTTCAAATAGGTGACATAGTTGGTTACAAGATTTGAAAATTACACTGCTCTTATCTTACCAGGAACCACTATATATATTTTTCACACACAGCTCAATTTACATCTAAACAACCTGTTTTGATACGAAACAAGTGAATGGTGTTGCAATGTTCTGGCCTTCTGAGGAAAAAAAATTCTCTTTTAAACCTGGTATTACTCTTCTTTGTCCTGCAGGGATTCCCTGATACCAAAGACAAACCTAAAACTTCATTATGGCTACGCTAATGAAGCACTGGAAATACAAGTGAGGAAGCGGTGTACAAAATAGCTTACAATGGCAAAAAGGTAATACAACTTAAACCCCTCTCAACTTTCTATTTTCCTCTCCTACTGAGGCAGCTACTTTGAACATCAAAACCATTTATAAACATTCTATGCTGCATCTCAAGAAAGTATTATGATTTTACCTAGAAAAAAATGTCCTTTCAATTCTTATTCTTTTTAGGTACACCAGAAATATACAACAATCAGTTAATAGTTAAAATATTTTAGGTAATGTAAAGATTCTGTTGTCCAAGAAATTATATTGAAATACCACTAGAAATCTTATGCTATTATATAGTCATTGTTATGTAACTTGGAAGTGACCTTATTCTTATGGATTGTACCGCAGTGATATATGATAATAGATTAAAATGATAAGACTATGAGAGAATAAAATATGATATCTTTATTACAAATTTTAATACTGAACTGATAAAATATTTTATTATTTTAGATTACCACTTACTCTCATATTTTATTATTCTAGGGTAGTATCCTGCATCAGACAGCATAATAATAAGCATTGAAATGTACTTTCTCTTGCTGGCTCACTTATTCATTCAACAATAGATTATTGAGTACATATTATATTTTAAGCAACATCTTAAATTATACTCCTAAGACTAGGAGTATACAGTTAGTCCAACTTCTTAGTTCCATAGTGTATTAGCTAGTGTGTGTGAGGGAGATTCATCAAATAATGACATAATGGAAGGAAAAACACAAAACAAAGCAAATAAATCTATGTGGATATATAATGGAATCTGACCTAGCCTGAGGAGAGGTTGAGATTAGACACATGAGAAAGCAACCCTTGACATGAAGTCTGAAGGATAAGAAGAAACTAATTGAGCAAAGAAAAAGGGGGGAAAGGTGCCTGAGAGTATGAACCTCACATGTAAATATTCTGTGTTATGAGAAAGTATAACATGTTTAAGAAACTAAAAAAAGACCAGGGAAAGGAAAAGTAAGTTAGACAACATGAAGTTTATAAGGTAGTCAAAGGGATGTCATGCACTGGTCTCAGTCCTAAAAACACTGGTAAGCCAACAAGTGGTTTTATGCCACCAAGTAATATAGTCAAGTGTGTGTTTTGAAAAGAACTCTGCAGTTGTGGAGGGGATCTACAGTGATAGTAATGAACATGGTTTAGAAGCTACTGTGCTAGTCTGTAAAGCCCATGGAGTTAAGAAGTTATTTGACAGAACTTAATAAATTGACACCTGCCTTGTGATTTTTTCAATTATATAACCCTGTAGAGACTTTATTTCTTTATATGTAAAGTCACAAATATCATTAATTCATTTGTGGCTTGATAGGACTGATCAGTGAAATATGATAGATGATCTTACGGGTTTATCTCCTTTCCTTCTAAACCCATTATGTTAGTCTTCAATGCCCCTCCCCATCCCATCAAAATTAAGCATGAATACATGATTTATATCAACTACAACAAGACTAGAGAAGGAGCTAATGGAAATCGTTGATGACATAACATGGAAGAAAGGGGAAACAGGTCCCATGCAACCAAAACCTAGCAAGTTAAATTCTATTTGATCTTTTTTTTAGAAAATCTTTTTTTCCACGCAGGCACTCTGTTTACTCAGCCATCTGCCATCAGGGGACTGAGTACATTGCAGAGTCAGAAAGAACACTCTCCCTCAATTCGATATACCCCTTGTGTAAGCAAGCAAGTCTTCACGGATCTACTTAATCAGATTAGAATCTTTCAAAAGATCACTTAATGCCTTGAGTGTCCATTAAGATCCTTTTGATGAAAACATATTTGATGTTATGGCTCCAGAACAATCTTTCTCAGTTCCCGGCTCTGCCCTCCAGGCCCACAGGGGCAGCTGCAGCATATCTCTGTGCCCCTCCTGTGGCTCTGCCACTTCAGCTCTCCTCCATGGCCCTGCCCTCTGAAATAGAGACTGAGCAATCTTGCTCCTGGGGCCTGTGGTGGGAGTGATGATCTCTCCTAATCACCTTCAGGGCCATCTATCCCTGTTCTTGTTAGTATCCTTCCTTCATCTGTCCCCTTTCCTCTTTCTTTTAATCCCAGTGAGCAGTGTTTCTGCTGGTATAATTCCCACTCCATTCCTGGCGTCTACTGACACAAGTGATTACATTCCCAGTTTATACTCATACTAATTTCCCCACCAAATGGTTGTTCAACCACAGCCTTGGTGTCCTCTTCAGAATAAGGTTTCTCAATTTTTTGTAACATGGACAGGCTGAGAAATGTCCAAATCTGCAAGTTCTGGTTCTTGTTGCCTAACAATTCCTCCAATTTATCTCTCTCCTCTTGTATCTTACTATAAGTGGTAAGGAGTTGGTCCTTCAACACTTTGCTTAGAAATATCTTCAGCTAAATATCCAATTTCATTGCTTGCAAGTTTTACCTTCCACACAACACTAGAATACAATTCCACCCAGTTTGTTGCCACTTTATATCAAGGGTCCCCTTTCCTCCACTTTGCAATAACCAATTCCTCATTTCCATCTGAGACTTCAACAGAATGGCTTTTAACACCCATATTAATGACAATACCCTCTTCACGATGATGTATCTATTCTCTAAAATGACAGAAGCTTCCTCTGTAGCTCTCCTCTTCTCTTCCACAGTCCTCAACAGAATTGCCTTTATTGTTTATATTTCTATGAACAGTCCTTTCAAGGCCATTTGGCTTTTTCTAGCACCTACCTCTAAACTTTTCTGTTCTGTACCCAGTGCAAAGTCACTTCCACTTTTTGTAGGTATCTGTCATAGCAGCATTCCACTTCACAGTACCAAAATCTGAATTAGTCTGCTTGGGCTGCCATAACAACATACCATAAATTAGGTGACTTAAACAACAGAAATTTGTTTTTTCACAGCTCTAGGAGATGTAAGTCCAACATCAAAGATGCTGGCTGATTTGGTTTCCTGGGAGAGCTATCTTCCAGGCTTGTATATGGCTACATTCTTCTTGTGCCCTCACATGGCCTTTCCTTGGTCATACAGAAGGAAACAGAGAGAGAGTATGCATAGCTCTCTGGTATCTCTTCTTATAAAGACACTGATCCTACCAGATTAGGCCCCCACATTTATGATTTCATTTAACCTTAATTACTTCCTTAGAGTCTCTACTCCAAATATAGCCACACTAGGGTTTAGAATTTCAACACTAAATTTTGGGAAGAATGCAAATATTCAGTCCATAACACCTGGGTTGCTTTTATCTTTTGACTATCACAAATAGTGTTGTGATCATGGGATACAAATATCTGATTCAGTCCCTGCTTTCATTTCTTTTGGGTATGTATAAAATTTCTGGATCATATGACAACACTCATTAATTCTTTTCAGCAAATATTTAAGTACTTACTATTCTTCAGGGATTTTGCTGTGTACTGAGAACAAGTGACTGCCTATAAACTGATCTCAGACTCCTCTAAGCTTGTAAGGTCAAGGCTATCCCTTAAGGCAAGAGTACCATATATTTTAATTTCCCCAGTAGAAACTGCCCAAGTTTAAAGTAACAACACATTTACTCTCAGTAGTGTCCCTCTTTGGGTGATAGGCATCATGGTCACATTACCTAAAGCCAATTCCTAAAGCTCAGGTCCTTAAAATGATTCTACCTAATACATATGCTCATAACTCTTTTTATTCAAGTAAATGTTCCATCACCAGAGTCGTATTCCATTCTTTTATATGACTATTCTATTTTTATCCTCTTCAGTATTTCAGGGATTTTTCCCCTATTAATTAAAGATCATTAATGCTAAAACTTAAAGTGAACAGGAAGTTATAAACTACAAATCTAAGGAAGCAGAGAAAGTCAAAAGCAAGAAAAGGGCACAATGATGCCAATGTGATTAAGAAAACTGCAGCTTGAGCATTCCTCCTCATCTGTCACTTCCTTTATCTTTTGTTTTACTTTACTGTGATAAGACTTAATAGGAAAGAATCAGAAACATGATTTTGGAAGTTTAACATCATCTTTTCACACTATCAGTCATGAAAAAGAAATGAGAACTTCACTTTACTCCTACAACAAAATAAATTACAAATGAAGAAACAAATTAAAAAAAAAAAAAGACCAAAAGCTGAAAGAAATAAAATCAATGGTACAGTTTTGGTGGGGAAATACCCCTGTAAACTTAGAATCAGTTGAAGAAATATTGCTAAAGAATGAAGATATGTGGCAACATAAAATTAGTTAAGAAGGAATAAAATAATATTCATTCATGATACTAGAAGTTATTGGACTCTGTTCTGCACCCATCTTCTCTTAGAGGTGAGAAAAACAAGGATAAAAGCCACAGCTCTGTGCCATAGCATAATCTGAAAGGTAAGAGACATGGAAACAGACATGTCTGATATCATGTGATGAGGAAGAGAGAGAGTTAATACATCTGTATCTGCATCTATATTTCTGAAATGCTTCTCATTATAGCTTCAAAGCAATACATTGTTAAGAACCATGTTTAACACACAAATTTATAGCTCATTCAAACTGCTACTTTTCAAATAGAAAGGATATTTCCAGTTTTTCAAATACATTAACTCTCGGGGTGCCTGGGCGACTCAGTCATTAAGCATCTCCTTCAGCTCAGGTCATGATCTTAGGGTCCTGGGATGGAGTCTGCTTCTCCCTCTCCCACTCCCCCTGCTTGTGTTCCCTCTCTTGCTGTGTCTCTCTCTGTCAAATAAATAAATAAAATCTTTAAAAAAAAATACATTAATTCTTCCTGACCACCATTTATGGATTAGGTTCATATGGATTAGGTTCATCCCTAATTTGGTTCATCCCTCTACACATATCTTAGGTTTCAACTCCTAAATATCCCTTTATTATAAGATTCCTCTTGTGACTTGAGTAAATTTAATAAAATTTTTTCTTTCTTTTCACTATTTATCTTTTTGATGGAAGCCATCTCAACATTTGATTTGTACTTTATCTTTTTAAATAAGTATTCTTAAATATTCTATAGAAATAAGAAAGGATTGATGCACATTTTTAAGACCCCTTTTATTATTAAACTACATTCTTGGTTTTATATAATACAATAATAAAAGGTGACTCTGTGATTTTGTTGCTATTAATACTCTCTTTGTTTCCATTTTGCCTTGTTATTGGCGGCAATATAATATAATGAGAACATTGTCAGCACATAAAGAGACCACACTTGAATTTTCACTTTATAATTTTTTCACTATTTATTAGTAAATTTGATTACTTTTTTTATACTAAAGATTAATAAAACAATATGGGTAACTATAGAGTTATATTATGTGCTCAGAGGAATGATGCTATATAAATTCAAATAGGTGATATTATTATTATTATTATTTACCATTATGTGCCCTTTTTTAAATAAATGCAGTACATATCTTTGCTCTCCATGATGTGCTTTCCATGATTTATCTTCCAATTCCTCCAAGTAATATCTATAGTTGGCACAATATTATAATGTGTTTGTGTATATTGCATATCATCCGTGAGGGAAAATTTTTTGGCAACGCTGTTTTCCAAACAATTCCCTCTCATGTAATCTGTTTCATATTATAATGCCCTAGACATATTAACCTGTATTTGTGCAAGTTAATCTAATTTTGTTCAGTTTGTCCATATTTTTAGATTCCCAGCACCCTTAGCAAGAACTCCCAATGAAACAGCATTGGCAGCATTTCTGAATGGGTAATAAAAGTTCAAAAAGTTAACCATCATCAAACTAAAAGACTTAAACTAGAATACTTTCTTTTTTTTTAAGATTTTATTTATTTATTTGAGAGAGAGAATGAGAGAGAGAGAGAGCACATGAGAGGGGGGAGGGTCAGAGGGAGAAGCAGACTCCCTGCTGAGCAGGGGGCCCGATGAGGGACTCGATCCTGGGACTCCAGGGTCATGACCTGAGCCGAAGGCATTGCTTAACCAACTGAGCCACCCAGGCGCCCAAACTAGAATACTTTCTAATAGACTATAGATACACCTACCAATCCACTTAGCTTGTCTCCTTTGATACTTTTATTCCCAAATAACTTGATATATTCAAAGCAATATTAAATATTTAGAAATATTAAGAAAACTTCTTCTCTTTGGGTTAGCTATTAATCTATTTTGTCTTGGGATGTTCTTCATACAAAGACATATTTATGTTTTGTTTTTGTTTTTGTTTTAAGCATGCAGTCTAACATGGGGCTTGAATTCATGACCTTGAGACCAAGACCTGACCTGAGATCAAGAGTCAGACGCTTAATCAACTAAACCACCCAGGTGCCCCCAGACATATTTATGTTTTAGACGCAAGAATATACAATGGGAAAAAGAAAGGCTCTTCATTAAATGATGTTGGGAAAACTGGAGAGCTACATGCAAAAGGATTAAACTGGACCACTTACTTACACCATACATAAAAAATAAACTCAAAATGGATTTAAGATCTGAATGTGTGACCTGAAATGATAAAACTCCTAAAAGAAAAAATAAGCAATAATCTTTTGGACATGGTCCTTAACATTTTTCTGGATATGTCTCCTCAGGCAAGGGAAACAAAAGCAAAAATAAACTACTGGGGCTACACCAAAATATAAAGGGTTTGGACAGGGAAGGAAACCATCAACAAAATAAAAAGGCAACCTATTGAATGGGAGAAGATATTATAAATAATATATCTGATAAAAATTAATATCTAAAATATTTAAAGAACTTATACAACTTAAAACACACACACACACACACACACACACACACACACAAATATATCCAACTAAAAATCGGGCAGAGGACCTGAATAGGCATTTTTCTAAAGAAGATGTACAATGGCCAACAGACATATGAAAAGATGCTCAAAGTCACTAATCATCAGGGACATGTAAATCAAAACTACAGTGAGATATCTCTGTATCTCACACCTGTCACCTCACACCTGTCAGGATGGCTAGTATCAACAAGACAAGAAATAACAAAATAACAAGTATTGGTGAGGAGGAGAAAAGGGAGCCTTGTGCATGACTGGTGGAAGTATAAATTGGTATAGCTAGGCAGTATAGGCAGTTCTTTAAAAAATTAAAAATAGAAATACCTTATGATCCAGTAATTCCACTACTGAGTATTTACCAAAGAAAATGAAATCATTAATTTAAAAAAATATATGAACCCTATGTTTATTGCAGCATTGTTTATAATAGCCAAGATACTGAAGCAACCTAAGTGTCCATTGATAGATGAATGGATAAAGAACTAATAGAATACTACTCAGCTGTAAGGAGATTTTGCCATGTTCGATGACATGAATGAACCTAGAATGTATAATGTTAAGTTAAACAAATCAGACATAGAAAGAGAAATGCCATATGATTTTACTTATAGTTCAAATCTAAAAACAAAGCAAATGAACAAATAAATAAAAAAAAATTCAGAAACACTCATAAATACTGAGAACAAATTAGTGGTTGTGGGGGAGAGGGGGATAAGAAAAACAGATGAAAGGGATTAAGAGGTACAAACTTCCAGTTATAAAATAAGTCACAAGGATGAAAAGTGTAGCATAGGAAATACAGTCGGTAATATTGTAATAACGTTGTATGGTGACTACACTTATTGTGGTAAACATTGTATTGTACAAAATTGTTGAATCACTGTTTTACACCTGAAACTACATTACATTGTATGTCAGCTATACTTAAATAACAACACAAAATATTAAAAAGAATTTTAAAAAGGGGCGCCTTGGTGGCTCAGTCAGTTAAGCGTCTGCCTTCAGCTCAGGTCATGATCCCAGGGTCCTGGGATTGAGCCCCAGGTCAGGCTTCCACAGGCTTCTCAGTGGGGAGTCTCCTTGTCTCTCTCCCTGTGCCCCTCCTCCCCCTCGCCGTTCGTGTGTGCAAGTGCAATCTCTCTCTCTCTCTTTATCTCAAATAATAAATAAAATTTTTAAAGAAAATTAAAAAAAGAATTAAAAAAAGAAAAAAACATATTTATATATTATGTAAAGATTTTCTAATTGCTATTTGTATATGATAAGACTTTTCTAATTTTAAAATAACACAAACCCACTCCAATAAAACTTCCTCAAAAAAATGAAATTTTATTAGAAAATATTAGAGATAGCTCAAAAAAATTAAAGAAAAATGTAAACAGCAAGACTGCAAAAATTAAGGCAGTGGCCCTAACAGTCACAGATGTCAGATGTCATCATCCTTAACTCTGAAGTTCTAGCATTAATGTGACTCATGTCCTACCTCCACTTCTCTGTTTCTCACTGTGAATTCTCTATAAAGAAACTGTTAAACCAGATTAGATCCCCTTATCTAATCAAGCAAGATCAAGAGGGAAGTATCATTTGAAAGACAAATACATATAGCCCACAGAGTCCTACTTAATTGAATAAGTGTGTGAGGCTCTCAGAGAAGAGGTCCTGGCAATAACATCCCACCAGGTACCAACAACTCTCTCCTATCATAAATGTACATATTACACGCTTGAATGTGTAATGTAAAAATTTTTTTCAGCAAATTCGAGTTGAACGCTTTCTATGGGCCAACTGCTATGGAGAGAGCAATGAACAAGATCTGATCATCTTTAAATTCTATTGGAATTAACAGACTGTAAGGGAATACCCAGATAATTAAATGGGATAATTACCTGTTACAAGAAGTGCTGTAAAAGGAATGAGATCTAGAGAACCTAGGTTGGGGACATACATTTCCTTTAGATAGGTTGTCAAAACAGGCCTCTCTGAGAAATTGACATCTATTCTGAGCCATGAAAGACAAGAGGAAGCCAGCCACGGGAGAGAGGAGCTTCTCCGGCAAAGGCAATAGCAAGTGAAAAGTGTCAGAGGAGAAAAGTGAATTGTGTTTTTGCACAGAAAGGAAGCACTAGGTACAGCAGGAGAATGCCAAAGACAGAGGTAAAAAGAGTTAGGGAAGGTGAGCAGAAGAAAGATGGTGCAAGACTTGTATGTTTATATCAAAATTTTAGCCATAAATCTAATGAACTAGGCTTTGAGGGAAGAGTCTGAAGCATGCTGAGGTGGGGAAGAAGGCTAGGTTTCAAACAGTTCTTTCTTCCTAAAGTGTAGGAAATGGATTGGTCACACAAAAGGATGGACACAAGATATATGTCTATTTCCATAGTCTGGATAAGAGGGAATGGTGGCTTTACCTAGAGAAGTGACTGTGAAGATAAAAATTAAAAAAAAATAATTAAAGTTAAAAACCAAAAAACCACAAAGATGTGAAATTTACTTTGGAAGAGAAATTGATATTTGATTAGAACTGGAAAATGGGGGGAAGAGAAAATCAAGATTGACCCAGATTATGGTTTAGTGGTATCCTTTGCTGAAATGAGGAAGACTTCTTAGTAGCTAAATCATTGTGGTGTTTTTGTTGTACACCCAATTCAAACACTGAATCATGACCCAGGGGTATATTTTCCTTTAGAAAGCCTTTTACCCATAGTTTAAAGGAGGGGATCATTACCAAGATTCTCTGGTTTCAAGCATTGGCTATACCTTCTCAATGTTGGTTACATTCTCAGAAATGTTAACCCCTTATGTTTCCAAGGCAGAAACCAGCAGCTCATGGAACTTATTGCCCTCTTAATCTGAATTAGGAGAAATGTCAAATGTCCTCTTCTTGGTAGGTTGTCAGAGTTCTGGAACTGAATTCTGTTGGTCCTGGGTTTTTGTTTTTGTTTTTCTGGTTTATCTGAGTTTGGGTATGTGTGCATTTCTGACCAAATACTGTAGCTAGAAAGACTGTCTACACTGAAGAGCTTTAGGGTATGATAAACAATTAATTTGGTCAGTAAATATTATTAAACGTCCATTATATGATAATAGGCATACAGCAATGAGAAAACCAAACAGCAACAACAAAAACAAAGCCATAACATCCTACTGAATTCCCTTCTTACTGCAAAGCTGTGAAATATGGGATGCTATGAAGATAAAAAAGTAACAGATGTTAATGAATATTTCACAAGTATGTGCCACGCTGCCTTCTAACAACTATTTATTTTACATGGTTATAATCCAAATTAGTGAAAAAAATTCAAAACCAATCTGACCTGTATTATCAAACATGTTTGTTTTTAATTTCCCAATGAGAATAAAAAGTAGAATAAAGATTTTGTCTTTTGAAGGGGGCATTTCCCATGAATTATACATAAACTGGTATGCTCTAATACCCTTTGCGGTATTAATCAACGTTTGATTCAGTGACCTTATTTTTTGCATGTGTAATTTTCAGTTTATGAGTTTTTTGATTTATAATCAATTTTTGTAAATTGACCATCCATTTTTACCATTTTTTGTAAATTGATTCATATGTTTGCTGCCTCCTCTATACATCAATTTATGAGATAATTCATTTCTAAATAATTAATTTTATCCTCTTCCTTGTGGTTAATAAACCTTGTTCTAATATTTATTTTTTTCTTTTTTTAACAAGTAATTATTAGAATGCCACCAGAAAATAATAGTAAGCAAAAAAGAAAGGCAAAGGAATTTTGCCTTTCTTATCTGCTTCTTCTTGTCCTCTAGTCACTATCCCCTTCCTATTCATTCAAAGACTGTTTGACTTTAGACTTTACAATACAGGTGTAGTTTTGTGAAGTTGTGAAACTACAACCTTCATATGTTATTTGTATGGTGATTGTGGTGGTGGTAGTTGTGGTGTGTGTGAGTAAATAAAATTACTTCAGATAACATTTTGGCACAAAATTAAACATATAAATACACTATGCCAGTTAATTCCATTCCTAGGAATATACAATAGAGAAACTCTTGCACATATCATGTCTCATAGCAAAAGATGATAACAGGAATTTTCTTGGAAATAGCTCAGAACTGAAGCAACACAAACGTTCTTCAAGCTTAGAATGAGTAAATAAATCATTGGTGTATTCATGCAATGGAATAATATATAGCAAAGGACACAAATGAACTGGAGTTGCAGGTATCAGCTTGGTAACACTCAAGAACTTAATGTCAAAGGAGCAAATATTCATACAGTATTATACAAGTATGTGAATAGATGAATATCCATAGAGTTGAATATCAGTATATTTACAGTACATATTGAAAATATAATAAAGAAAACTAAAGAAATATTCACCACGGAACTCAGAACTATGGGAGGTGAAAGAAGAGGGGTACATAGAATACTTCTAAGAAATTAGCAAGGGTCTGCTTTATGATCTGAGTTGTGCACAATTAGTGTTTGCTTTCCTTTTTAAAAAAGCTTTTATTTATTTATTTGAGAGAGTGAGCGAGAGAGAGAGCATGGGCAGGGTTGGTAGGGGCAGAGGGAGAAGGAGAAGCTGACTCTCCCGCTGAGCAGGGAGCCAAACTCGGGGCTCGATCCCAAGGTCCTGAGATCATGACCTGAGCCAAAGGCAGACCCTTAACCAACTGAGCCATGCAGGTGCCCCATGTTTGCTTTCTTTTTATTAAATCTGTAATACTATTGTTATTAATATCATTAAATTAGTAATATTATTATTAAAATATCCACATGGAGACTGAAGGAAAATTTTAGGATTCCCACTAACTTTTTTATTTAGTCCTAGCAATATTTAAGATTCATTTCCTACCTATGTCCTAGGCCATCATCTCTCCAGTATTTTGATAAAGTCCCCCTGTACCCACACCACACAAACACACAAACACATACAAGCATTTACGTTCTGTTGCTGCCTCTTTAAAATCTGGTGCTGAGCCAATATAAATCTTTGATTGTCCCAGAGTCTGTCATCAGTTTTAACATCGGAATGTAACTTTGGGAGGAACCTTCCTGCATCACAGTGGTGATGCTATAAAACATATGTTTTGTTTTTTTTTTTTTTTTTTTGCATTCTTCTTTATGATGTAGTTTTGATGTGAATAAAACTCAATTTACGAAGTAGTTATTTGCTATAACCATTTTTGTCAAAATTTTTTGTCTTAACAAGTTTCTTACAACCTAAGACGAAAAGAGGTCTTTGGTGTCACCAATGCTACTTTCTATACAAATTTCCCAACTTGGCGGCATTAGGAACAAAAAGATCACTTTATTTTCTCCTCAGAAATGATTGTCTCCTCTTCTGCCTTCACACCGTGGCAGAAGTGACTTATAACAGCTCAGTTTTCTATATTTAATTGCATTTTAACTTGGAACCAAGTATAAAGGCAAAAAAGATGAAACTGTAATGACTACTAGTCCTCAGGTGACCTCTGCTGAATATACCAGTCAGCCTCAGAAATGTGATGGTAGTCCTGACGCGGCATCACTGTTATCTCCTACACTATACTTTGATTGACATATGATAATGCCAAGATTATGATGGCTATGTGAAGCAAAAGATAGCAACAATTCTGTTGGATGAATGTGTTACTCTCATTTTAATACTTATTTATAAATTTTCATTTTACTTAGACTTAGAAATCTTACCTACAAGTAAATAAAGATTGGAGAGGTTAAGCTCAAGGTCATCTAGTGATTAGTAAAATCACATGCTAAATTCAATGCCTGGACCATAAAAATCAATGTGCATTTCATTACAACATACTTATCTTATTTCTGAAATCCCACAATACCCGTAGAACAAAACCTTCCTGACAAATCAAAACTATTCTAGCTTACTTAGGTGATTTGGCTTTAATATATTCAGTACTTTACAGAACAAATAAAATGCTATTGTGATATATTCAGATAATAATACAGAAATTACTTGGAAGTGTTTGAAAATAAGTTCTTGCTCTAAGAGTTTCTGCTTAACAAACCTAAAAGTCTATCATTTTTAAATGTCCACATTCTTTGAAGGACACTTAGATATTTTAACAGTTGTAAAGTTGGAAATAATTATAGTTGTATAAATAAAAACTCTTTTCATGCTTCAGTTAATTTTAATAAGTATAATTCATAATAAGTGCAATACAGCATAGGATTCTAATAATGTAAATTCATGCCTTCTGGCCTAGGAACATTAAAAGGCCATGGGGCAGTGGGGAGGGAGCATTTATTAAAATTGAAAAGAAGATTGGGAATATGAATCGGCTTATATGTATATGCATTACAATGCTGTACATTAGCAGTTATATCAACCAATACTATTTTCTCTGTAAGTGTGAGAGAAAAATGCAACACTTGAACCATTGTTTTTATATTGGGAAGAAAAAAAATGAATCCCAATTCAAGGTGACAATAACTGAGTTCAAGTTCTAGTCATGTTGCTTACTACCTCCCTAAATTTCTGAATCCTAGTTTTCAAACAATGAAATAATTTTACCTGCCTTACCTATTGCATAGTGTTGTATTAAGGATTAAATAGAATTATGCCTCTGTGATTTGTTAGATAAATGCATATTAAAATCATATAAGTGCAACTATCTATTGCATTCTCTGAAATAATGCAGTCAAACTTAAAATATATATATATATTTTATTTCAAATATAATCAAGCCGTATTTGAAAGCTACAAAAATCAACTTCAGAATACTTCATGGAAGGGCGCATGGGCGGCTCAGTTGGTTAAGCACCCAACTCTTGATTTCGGTTTAAGTCATGATCTTAGGTCATGAGATTGAGCCCCACATTGGGCTCCGTGCTTAGTGGGGAGTCTGCTTGAGAGTCTCTCTCTCTCTCCTTCTGACCCCCCTGCTTTCACTGCCCCCCCAAATAAATAAATAAATCTTAAAAAATTAGTTCATGGAAAAAGGGGAGAAATAATCAGAGAAATAATGAAATTCTTACAATTGAAAAATATGAAAGCAATGAATTCTACTTCAAATCTTGTGAGATTCAGCTTAACAGTAGCTCGAGGCAAATGCATAGCTTCTGATGAAAATATTTTAGCACCAGAAAAACTGAAAATTGCTGAGCCAACACATCAAATCAAAATTTTAAAAGAAATCAAAATAAACTAAACTAATAATAGAGATAAAGCCATCAATTAATGAAATAGAACACAAAGGAAAGGAAGGTAGAGCGATATGGAAAATTAGATTCACAGAGTAATATTGTATGACACAGATGAGCTTTAAGTTTGGGAACTGGGGGATGTCTTTTTCTTAAAGTATGATTTAAATGAAGTGAGAGAAACTGTAAGAGGTCAGAAATAGAAATAAATTATAATTAATGTATTCAGTTAACAAGTGTTTATTGAACACCTAATATGTGCCAGGAACTACTCCAGCACTTGTTTACAACAGTTAAAAAAAAAAGATAAATATCTGTTAGAGATTTTTATTGTAGTAGGAAAGATTGCTAAGCAAAATTAAAAAGTAAATAATACATTAAAAAGAACTCAGTGAAGCATGGCAAGGTTTTCTGGGAATGGAGATTATAATTTTAAACAAAGCAGTGAGAAAGGCCTTCTTTCTCGAGTCAATCTCATTCTGAAAAACGCAAAATAACTCAGGTTCATTTTTCCATCAAAATCCAGATATAAATATTCAATTGCTTACTTGACATTTCCACTTGGATTTTTAGTTCATATCTCAAATTTAAAATATCCAAATCTATATAGAATTAATATCAAAATCGGCACCACTTTGCCACTAAAACTGCTTGACCTGCAGTCTTCCTCATCAATCAGTGGCAACCCCAGACTTTTGTTTAGTTAGAACAATAAATAATAAGTAGATAAATAAACAAACAAAACACTTCAGAAATCCTTGCTTTCCTCTTTTTCTAACAAAGAACATCCAATTTGTCAAAAAAAAAATTCTCTCAGAAGCAAAGTCAGAAATATCAAAAGTATTTATGTATTTAAAAGGATTTAACACACACACACAAACACACACACACACACACACATACACACACACACGAGTATGTGCATATGTGTATGAATACATGTACATAAATACTTATTATTTACTGGATCAACAGAAATATATCTGTATGTATATATTGCATAATACATCACTAAAATGTTTGTAATTATTTATCTATGTATATGCACACATAAAATATGTATGTGTGTATGTGTAATGTGTGTAAGTAAATATAGAAAATATTTGAGCAATCTTAATTACAGCATTGTTTGAACTCATTTGAATAGACATCTTTAGGGCACTGTGACAACCTCTGAAAATCCACGTTCTTTCTAAGCATATATATAATGCTTAAAAAAATTTCAGTAATACACATCTAGATGCCAGAAATGTGAGAAAATAAATTTCTGTTAAAAAAATTGCAATAAATCACATTTCAACATGTTTAAGAAATTGATAAGAAAAATAACATTAAAGAACATGTATTTCAAAATTTAAAATGAATATTTAATTTATCAGTGAGTGAAGTCAAAAATCATTAAGCCCAGTAGGAAAGACAGTCACTGAATGATGGTCACTGTACCATAACAAGTTAAATTTGTGCAATGTAGCTGAAATACAGGAAATGTATGATTTTGAACATTTACATTTTTAAGAAGAATCAGTAAGCTTTACAATAGCTATACCCCAAATAAAAAGCAGAATAAATCCATAGATATAGTACTGAAAAAAAAAATTAAGGATAGGACATATCTCAGCAACTGAGGTATATAGATTCAACAGAAAACAAAATACAGATTCAACAGAAAACAAAAACAAAAGTTGGATTCTTTGAAAAACTATTAAATATGAACAAAACTATAATGATAGTGTACGGGCAAGTCACACACATAAAAATAAATGCAAATATCCTCAGCAAAATATTAGAGTATACTCAGGAATGATTAAGGGAGATAATTCCCTATTGGACATTATTTCAATTATACAAATTTATTTAAGGGTCAGGGATGCATATTGTTCAAAATTAGAAAATTAGGAGGGCCTGGTTGGCTCAGTCAGTTAAACGTCCTACTCTTGGGTTTCGGCTCAGGTCGGCTTTGATCTCAGGGTAATGAGATTGAGCTCTACATTGGGCTCTGTGCTGAGTGTGGAGTCTGCTTAAGATTCTCTCTCTCCCTCTCATCTGCCCCTACCCCCACTGCTCACGCACAGGTCTCTCCCTCTCTCAAACAAACAAACAAAAATTAGGAAATTAATGTTATTCAGCTTATTACCATATTAAAAGAGAAAATATTAATTGCCAAAAAAACCTTTTGATCAAATTTAAAAGTCATTATAAATAACTCTGTATAAAACTTTTAGCAAACCATAATAAAATGGTACACCTTAACTTCATAAAGGGCATCTACCATAAACCTCCAGCAAATATCATCCATTTTTTTCTTTTTTTCTTTTCTTTTCTTTTTTTTTTTTTTTGATGGATCAGTTATTTAATTAGGTTCTTTGTAAGAAATTTAGAACACCAATTTGTGAGAGAAAACACAGAATGCAGATAGCCTTGAAGCTGAGGAACAGCTTTGATCGTTGGCAGAATTTGTGAGTCCACAGCTTTCTGATCAATCTTGCATTGCTCTGTAATCTCATATTTCTGTTTCTCTGAGTCAAAGAGGTGTCCGGGTTTACTTCTTCTTGAAGTAAGCATCAGTGAGATGTTTGGGGATTTTCACACTGTTGATACCAATTTTGGTGGAGATGGCAATGACAAATTTCTGGTGTGTTCTACACAGAGGAACTCAACTGAGGGCCAAAGGTCCAGTCACAAGTAGTAAGCCACTGCTCAGTCGCTATAGGGAAACCACCCTCTTGCCTCTGTGGTACGCAGTGAGGATGATCAGAATGGTCCCAGGAATGATACTTGCTCACAGTTTTCTCACATGCTGCCTAAAGGGTTTTTTACTGTGGCTCAGCAGCTTTCAAGGTGCATCTTCAGTCGGATAATACCTAAGCATTTTATGAAGTTTAACCACTCGGGTACCACCATTCTTGTCACCACCAACTGGTTTTGTGACAGTAGCAAGAACCTTCTCTTTTTCTTCTCAAAGCTGGATTTAGCTACTGACTCTTCCTCTTGTATATGGCCTTTCTGGCCGATCAGAAATATCTGCCAATTTTTCTGATTAGGACAAGGTTTCAGCTGTAGTCGGGCTTCCACTTCTTTGGCATTTTAGCCTCAATGTTACTTTCTTAACCTTGGCACCAGGATCAGCCTTCTTGGCTTCAGGTTTCTTTTCCTTAGCATCCAGCTTCTCAGCTTTTTTCACCCACCATCTTGCAAGATGGGAAAGAGCAAACATCATCCATTTCTAACATTAAACATCTTCCTTTAGGATGAAGAATGTGACAAGGACACCCCAAATAAGTGATTCTATTTAACACTGAAGTAAAAGATCTAGCCAACCCAAGAAGTAAGAAATATAAACTATTTTAAGAATTAAAAATTGGATCTCTGCTTCAAGCCATGTTGTTGTAACAGGAAGAAATTTGCCCATCCACCCTAGAAGCTAGAAGACAAACAAAATATTTGGAACAATAGTTTTCAAACATTAAACAAGACAGTGCAAAACAGTGGTCCTTGAGAAAAGCAAAATAAATAAATGGAGCTCTAGGGTTGTTCGAGATCACAGTCTGTAAAGAATTTCTAGTGCAGAGCACAGAGATAAAGAACCTAAAAAAGGTAAAATTTGATATTTTCTTTTCATAACTATGAACAGGAAAATGTCAGCCACCACAGTTGCTATTCTATATTGAATTGTAGACCATAGTGGGTAGTATTTTGTAGAATATATAAGATTTGGGTAGTATTTTGCAGAATATACAAAATGCAAAAACAAAACAAAACAAAAATAAACTTAAAAATATAAAATGGAACAGAAGAGAAAAATATAGCAAAACAATATTCATTAAGTCCAATTTAATCCAGCCATGACTCATTAGAAATAACTGAAAAATAAACATGTCTCATTAATCACATGTACCTAAGAATAACTGACAATACATATGCAAGGCTTCTAAATAAAAATTAGTTAAATTTTATTGAAGGATATAGAAGAAAAAGATGCAATATTAATGGATTTTAAGACCCAATATTATAAAGAATCAATTGCTTTTCAATCCATTCTCAACAAGTCAATGCCAATAAGAACCTCAAGATGATGCTCAAATTTATAAGGAAAATTCATAACAAGGAAAAGATCTTAGGAGAATCAAAATATTTTTTCAAGAAAAAGGAGGAAAGGAAAATCAATATTTAATTACCATAATAATTAAAATATTGTGGTCTTTGCAGTGGAATAGAAAAAGAAATGTAGATAGAAAGAATAGCACCTAGAGTTTCCAAATCAGACCCATGCACGTATGGAATTTGACATGTAATAAAAATAGAGATATGTATGTATTATCATGTATATGTATATATGTCATAGTAGATTAGCATTTGAATTGTAGACAAAAATACATAACAGAAAAAATAAATAATTGAAAACATATGCACAGATCATTTACAGAGAAGGAAACCTGGCTGGCAATAAACAGAAGAACATTTGCTCAACCACATTACTATTGAGGAAATGCAAGTTAAAACAGTGCCATTTCATTCCAAATCTACCAGATTGCCAGTAATCAAAAGTTTCATGAATATCAAGTGTGTAGGCAATGCTGAGTGAGATCTGAAATTGGAAAGCAACTTGGCAATATCTGGAATAGCTGATGACGTCCATGTCACATGATCCAGCCATGCCACTTCTAAATATATGTTTTAGTAAAAAGCTTGAATATGAATCTAATGAGACATGCAAAGGAATGTTCACTGAACCACTATTTACAGTGGTGTGGTACTTTAAGTGTTATCACTAGGCAAGTAGATAAAGAAAACATAGTATATAGCATATTTCAATTCAGCGATTAAGATAAATGAATATAGTCTGGATGTATTAATGTGACTTTATATAAAAATGTAGAATGAAAAGCATATTACAGAAGGAGATGCGCAATATGAGAGGACTGACGAATATTTCAAAGTAAATTGTTTGTGCATATATTCATAGCTAAAATATTAAAGCCTGTGTGGAAATGTCACACATAGCTTTGGGGAAGTACTTATCTCTAGGGAGGGAAGGAGGGGGAGGGAATCAAGCAGAGCTGCTAAGCGCGCTTCAAGTTCTATTGTTAAATTCTGTTTCTTCAAAGCAAAAGATCTGAGGCAATCCTGGCAAGTATGCTAAGTTTAAATGCATTTTTGGTACATTTAAAACATGTCAAATTTTAAAAAATGAGTTTGATAAATATCAATGAAGCTTTCCCCCAAAACGCTCAGGCAATTAATGCTTTAGCCTCTGCAAAACCATTAGAGTGTACGTACTGTCCTCATTTACTATTATGATCAAGAGGATAAGGGAAGACCTAGCTTGTTTGTCATTCATTTTTGTACTGTATCTAACTTAATTCTGGCATTTAATTTGGCTGATCAAATGATTAAATAAAGAACTTGTATACTTTAATACACTAGTGATAAAGCATTTTAACACTGGAGTTAGAACTGTAATAATTTATTAATAATCTATTGTCTTCCACAAACACACACATACATATATCAAGCAATAAATACACATAAAATCTGCATGGGGTTTTATGTATATATGATACATTTGTGATATATATGTATATCACATGCACACACACACAAAGAATTTATGATTAAATGTCTAAATAATCCAAAGAAGAAAGAAAAATAAATAAATAAATAAATAATCCAAAGAAAGTAGAGAATCCTCATTTCTACTCTAGGAAAGCATATTGAAAAAGTAAGTACACCATCAACTAAAATATTTCCCTAATTTCGTTTGTTTTGCAAATTGGGAAAAATTGTTATATATAACTTTTCCCAGTCTTATGGATTTAAAGGAACTTAGAACATATTTTGACTGTATCACATGGCATATACTTTATCCATTCAATCGAGTTCAAGATTGTTTTGGCCAAGGACATTTCAAATAGTTTATTTTTATAGAAATCTATCTTCCTGGAGATAAAAATGTTTTGGAAAAATGACTAATTAGTAAGAAACCCAGCAATATTTATTCTGTATTTTTTAGGTGGGTTGAGACCATTCATTAAGTTCCCTAGCTTCTCCAAAGGTAAGTACTTCAAATCTTGTGGAAAAAAATCAGATCGAAAAAAGTTTAATGTCAATAAAAAATACAGAGGATAAATACCATTGATGGAAACACTCATCATTTCCACAGTAAAGTCATAAGTATTCCTGCCAACAACTCTTTTTTTTTAAGATTTTATTTATTTATTTGAGAGAGAGAGAAAGAGCATGAGAAGGGGGAGGGGTCAGAGGAAGAAGCAGACTCCCCGCTGAGCAGGGAGCCCGATACAGGACTTGATCCCACGACTCCGGGACCATGACTTGAGCTGAAGGCAGTCACTCGACCAACTGAGCCACCCACGTGTCCCTGCCAACAACTCTTAAGTAAAAATTATTTTTGTATTTGGTATATATATATATATATATATATATATATATATATATATGTACACACACATTACATACTGATGGATCACAGTACTATTTAAATCATGAAACAGTAGATGGTGCTACCATTGATGGTTCATTGCCCTGCTTATATACCTCAAAATTCCAATGCATAATTTTGTATATTTCATGCTACTTTATTAAACTAATTATCCCTCAACTACTTTGAAAATTCCTTGAGAGCAGTATCTTATCTCTGTGTATGCTCAGCACAGTGCCTGGTACATGATATATGTTTAATAAAGAGTTGTTACATGAGTTTGCCACTGTTCAATGGATTGAGTAGATACCAGTGCAGTTCAGCACAATACCCACACAATAATTCATAAAACTTTATAAAATTTTCATTCTCAGAAGATTTGGCTTTGTAGTTGGTAAAGGAAAAATAATATTGTTATAGCACCCCAAAGTAAGCCTTTAGAATTAGTACCTAATTTAAGATTGTAAGTAATGAATTAAGAAAAATTGTAATAGATTATACAAAATGAAAGAAAACATCTTAATTTAATTTTACTGATAATGTTTCTTTTATATTTTCTATATCAAAAAACAATGTTGTTGCCTTAGGTATATATTGACATATGTGTAAATGTTTGAAAGCACATTTGAAATCAACCCTTATGTTACTATATCAATGCCTTTAGCACAGGACACAACAAATAGTAAACATGGATCATTTGTTGACTAAGCGGTTAAAAATCATTAAATTCATTAGTTAATGGGAAATCTCTAACCCTAGGGTACCTGTCTCCTTAAATAAAACTACCTGGATAAGTTTTTTAATCTCCCCTTTACATAGGAACTCTCAATTTAGGTATTGTAGTATTGGTTCAATTTGGAAAATTATTTTTAAGTTATTTAATTTACATTGATGAGCCTCATTTCCGTAAGGTGAACATCATTATATAATCATTATTTACTCCATTGATTCTTGTAGATTTATTTTCCTATGTTTACTCTTAAATTGATTGCTTCTTGTGTATTTCTCTTACCTGTGAAGTATTACATTTAAGTTTTAAAATATACTAGAAAATATTTGGACTCTTTATCTATATACACCACTATTTCTTTGAAGGAAAGGGAACATGTTTCCACAAATATCACCACCCTAAGCAAATTCATTGTGAAAAGTTTTGGTAGTTCTAGGGACATTTTTCTCAAAGAAAACTTGGGAGTTTAATTGAGAACTTATGATAATAAAGAGCATTTTACATCTTTCAAAGTAATCTTATTTAACTGTCTTATTTAATACTCAAAATAACCTGCAGGGATAGATGAGTAGGAAATTCCAAAAGCACAGAAAGAAAAGGTGAATGCTCTGAATAGCTCTTCCAGAGGCTTCTTCAGAAGTTGGAGCTAACTTTAAGTGAGAGCATCCGCAGGTTCCCTGCCTTCCAAATGGCCTTCTAGAAACCCTGAAGGATTTGAAATGGAGATGGCTGAAGTGTTGCTATTACTCTCCAGGATTCCATTCCTTACTGTGATGATTGCTGAATAATTTTTGCTCCTCAGTGGGTCCACAGTAGTATGTGTTGGTCCATATCCAAGTCCTTAGGCTTAGGATACTAGAGAGAGAGACATGAATTTATTTATACTTGGCATTTCACCATCTGCTCTCATGCTTCTTGGCTTGGTCTGCCCATAATGACAAACTTTTCAGTAAGAAATTGCAGGGTTTGCCAATGATTCCCTTGATCTGTTTCTTAGCCTCAGAACAATTTCTACGGACTAGATCCTGAACATAGTTTATGCCATTTATACTACAAAAGAACAGTACTGTATTCATTTCCCCATCACCTATAATATTCTTATTAAATATTTCTTAAATGAATCTTTTGCTTAATGGTTGTAATTAATAGTACCAGTTTCATGGCAATCATTCTGAAGTTTTCATGTTGGAAAGGATCCAGATGAAACCTGAATATTAATCTATTACCCAAATGTTTTCAAAATTGTCTGGTACTATCTCCAGAAAATGTGACTGAATCAAAGTTTTAACCATTTGTTTTCTACTTTTTCAAATATATGTATTCATTTATTCCATAAATATATACTGTCTCTATATACTAGGCATTATTCTAGGACTAAAAAAAAGTGTTCTACATCAATATATTGAATACAATTTACTAATTATACTATAAATATAGTAATATCCAGATAGTTCACAGTAGCTATCAAAGAATAGAGTGCTTGTCACGATATTGAACTTTTTTTACAGCTCTAAAATTCCTTGACTTCCTTTTTGAAATAACAAAAAATAAACAGCCCTTGATAGATTTTTTTTTAATTTTCTCAGTTAAATGGAACAACAGCTGCATCTTAGACTCAGAAATCATTCATTCTTTGCTCAATTATCATATGCAAGCAGGATCTCACTTTTAATTAAAGTAGCATTGCTTGCCTTTGTGCTATGTAAATTTAATCTTAAAGTTTCAGTTCTTCTTATTGACATTATGTGATAAACAAGAATGGATTTGGAAAATATCAAGCAAAACTTGGAAAGGTGGTATAGAACAGATTGCACTTTACAAGTGGAATTTACCTTTTATAGCATCTAATTCAACCTTTTACGCCCTCCTCTTTTCACAGATGAGAAAATCTAGGTTCAGAAAGGTGAAGCAATTTACCAAAGTCAGTGGCAGAATGTGGTACATAACTCAAGTCTCCTGAAATTAAACTCACTGCTTAATTAGACTTACTTGCCTTGTGTGGCATTTATCTATCATATTCTTGGCTGGCCTAAACCCATCCCCTCACCCCACTCTCAACTTACTCTCAGTTTCCACATCTTCATTTGGAGGTGATTCCTTATTGTATGATCCTCTCAGTAGAGTGATTCTGGCCACCTTTTCCACTGCCTTCCAAAAGGAAAGCTCAGGGCATCTTCTCATTAACTATCCATGGATACATTCAGAGAAACAGGAAGATGATCATCAAAACTTTGTAAATCAACATACACTACTACAATGTAGCTTAAGTTACTAATATAAAAATGGAAGCAACTTTTGGTTGCCAGATTTAATGCAACACAATCCATTGTCTCAGATTCCACACAGCACAGCCAGCCAGCATTGGGTCAGACGGTTCCTTTGAAAGAACCCATGCATATGAAAGACCATAGTATTTACTGCCAAACACCAGAACCCTTCTTGGTTCCTGTTCATATTCCAAGTATGGACAACTAGCCTCCTGTGCAAACTCTACATCATATTCCATAATTTCCTCCTCCTCTCTCTCTCTCTCTCTGATAGTGCCTGAGTCAAATATGCTTTAAAATATCTCTCTTTTTTGTTAAAGGTTTATTTATTTATTTCAGAGAGAGCGCACATGAACGTATGCATGAGCAGGGGAGGAGAAGAGGGAGAGGAAGGCAAGCAGACTCCCTGCTGAGCAGGGAGCCTGATGAGGGGCTAGATCCCAGGACCCTGAGATCATGACCTGAGCCAAAATCAAGAGACAGACATTTAACTGACTGTGCCATCCAGGCACCCTAAAATATCTCTTTTTTAATGATAAAATAAACACAAACAAACAAAAGAGTGCCCTCAGCAGGAAGTCTCAAAACATTAGAAAAACAGAAATCCTAAAATACCACATAGTTAACTATTTCCTTGCATTGAAATCATCCATTATTTTCTGATTTTAAATAAAACATTGTTTTAAAAAAATTAAGAATTTCTACGTGTTATAGTAAATAATCAAGCAGCATAAACACTATATTATAATAAAGATAAAAATAATTCGTTATTCATATTCAATTATTTTCTTTTAATTTATTCACAATACCATGTATGAACATTTGTTAACTTTCCAGTGCATGTAGCCATTGTCCTAGGCATGCAGAGGTGAATGAGGTCAGAAGTTCCTAATAAAATTCCAAATTTTCTGCCAATAATAAGAGCAATGATAAGAAAAATGAAATTAATGCTCAACAAAGATTTATAGTAAGGTTCAATGTGATCCTTCTCAAGAATCAGGATTCCTTAAAATAGCTAGGATCATGTTGATGTGGAAATGTTGGGGTTCAGAGTCAAGAAAGAATTATTGAGACGTCTTTGGTGCAAACAGGGTGATTTTATTAAAGCATGGGGACAGGACCCGTGGGTAGAAAGAGCTGCACTGGGGTTGTGACCGGTGACTGATTCTATACTTTCAAGTTGGGAGGGGGTTAGGAACAGCACAAGCCTCCAAGGTATTTTGAAAACAAAGTTTCCAGGACCCTGAGCGGGCTAGCTATTGTTAGGAAAAGGTTATTTATTACTGTGCAGTAAAAGCTCAGTCAGGAGACTCTTCAGATGCATATCAGTGGGCCACATGCTTGGAGGGAGGATGATTGCTAACTTCTATCTTGGGGGGTAGAGATAGAGGAAGTTTCCAAAGGAATTTCTATATGTTTAAAGTAGACTCACAGGATCCTGAGGGGTGAGGATAATGTTAAGCAAAGATTGCTTTTTGCCCTTAGCAAAGTGCCAACGTTGAGGCAGCTGAGCTCCCAGAAGAAGGTCACTCTCCCTGTTTCAAGGACTTGTCAATGGCCTATAAGTAATAAGGAAAATTAATTTTTTCTTGTAATTTTTTCAAGGACTTGTCAATGGGCTCTAGGTAGGAAGGAAATTTTGTTTTTCTTTTGCCTTTGTTTACCACACTGATTAATGTCAAATCTAACTGGATACCTAGCATTACAGACTACCCATCCAAAAAAAAAAAAAAAAAAAGATGACTAAAGATATATCTATTGTATGATATTCATAGTAGACAAAACTTCACATTATGCCTTACTTTGTGAGGTCCCTCTTGATATACAAACTTGATTTTAAAATATAAGATTTATGGGCCCATATGTATATTATGGTACTATATCAATGAGGATTTAGAATAATCAGAGAATAATGGGTAAAGGAGAGGTAATTGCCTATTTACTTTTTTATCTTAGTAGCACACATGGAGAGTTTTCATACCGTCCAGACACCATCTCTTCATATGAAGATCCACAAACAACTATCTTTATCTTTTTTATTAATAAATGCACCATTTTTGGCTAATTTCATATCTCTGCTTTGAGAAAAAGGTAATGATTCCCTTATTATGACATGACTCCTTGGAACCAATTTGTATTATAACAATATAGATCTCCATGCCTCAGAGGTTCCCATATGTTTCATGTTAGATATATAATTTCTTATTACTACTTCATCTACCGTGCTGCTACACACACACCAGTCAGCAGAAAAAAATCCTCATCAAGCTTGCTCCTGGAATCAGGGGTCACCTGCAAGCCCTATCACATGTTAAGGACACTAGACCTAGCGCTCCTCTGTGTTATCAGGTCAACAAAAGGAGTGTGTGGGGTGGTCAAGGCAGGGCAGTTGTAGAAGATCAGAGTGTCCCAATGAGAAGAAATGGGCACAGGTGTACCCAGATCCCAATCTGCATTTAAAATACGCCAACCAGATGTCATGGCTGACCACCGGATTCCCAGACACTGATAGAAACTTAGATAAATTTAAGATAGGTATTTCTATCAACCAGAACCCACTAATGACCGGGTCTGGACACAGAGTACTTTGAGCACACTTTTCTAATGGAATTGAGGGCCTGATAATCCAGACAGAAAATTTATAAGGAGATACCCTAAATGAGGGACGGAGTGTGGGGGGGCACACAAACTTGCCTGGCTTAAGATATTGCTCTGTGGAATATGTTATAGATACCTATTTTGGTATTTCAAAATACATATTTATCCATTTGGCTTTCTTCCTTCCTTCCTTCCTTCCTTCCTTCCTTCCTTCCTTCCTTCCTTCCTTCCTTCCTTCCTTCCTTCCTTCCTTCCCTCCCTCCCTCTCTTTCTTTCTGTCTAGATACGATATAACAATCAACTAATCTAATTCCCATTGATATATATAAGGAGAATGAATGATGATGTTCCCAAAATGAAACTTTATGCAAATGGTAAATGTAGCAGTTCTGAGAAAACAGAAGCTGTAGGAAAAGTCAAATTCAGTCTACAACTCCAAACTGGGCAGGCAAAGAAAATGACTGACAGGCACTGACCCAGACATGGTAAAAGGAGATAGATATTAATTTCTACCTGAACTAGGTAATTGGCTTTGGAAAGATGCAACAAAATGAAATGTTTCCTAGAGTTTTAATGCAAAATATTTCACAGATAATTGCACACTTTATTTAAAATTATCACGAAAGTAAAAACCATGAATTGACAACCCAACAGGGAGTAAGAAAAGAAAAACAAAATAAGGCTGCCATTCAGAAATCAAAGTTGAACTGAATCTTCAAGCTTTTGAAATGCATATAGATTTCAGGTTGTTTCAAGGATTAAGTGTATTTTTCTTTTTCAGAGAAAGTTATGAAGATGATTAGATGACAGTCTGTGGCAGTCTGTGAAACTAAATAAGGAAGTGTTTCTTAGAGTGTAATTTCCAGGAAGAATGAATTTAAGATTATATATATAATATTTATAGCCTCAAAAGAAGTGTGAAATGATTCTTTTGCCATCAAGTCTTGATCCTCTTTTATAAAAGAAAAAGAAAACAAAATTTTATCAATATTTTTGGCATTTACTTACATGTTGGAAATTTTCCACAAGTAGAAATTTTCCACAAGTTGGAAATTTTCCACAAGATAATTTTCCACAAGATAATTTTCCACAAGGCTTTCAGTCACTATGTTTTTCCAAGTAATTCACACTAGTCAGCACTCAAAAGAAAAAAGAAGTCACCTCACTTAATGCCATTAAGTGGGCTTTAATCCACAAGCAGTTTTAAATTTTATGATATCTCAAAATTTGCAGGCCTGAATATAGAAATCATCATGTAAACATTTAATCCCTGCGTGTGCATCCGTGTATCTGAGTATTTAGTACAGAATGAACTGGGGTCATAATTAGAATCTTTTCAATTAAGTGTCCACTAATAATTTTCTATACACATATGAAAAATGAATTCATAATTATTCATGTGTAGGTTCCATTAACAGAAGGACTTAGAAAGCAGCTTTATATCATTACTATTAAATACTTCAAATAGAAAATCAGTGAAGTTATTGGGATGCCTGGGTGGCTCAGTTGGTTAAGTGTCAGGCTTTGGCTCAGGTCATGATCCCCGGGTCCTGGGATTGAGTCCCGCATTAGGCTCCCTGCTTGGCGGGAAGCCTGCTTCTCCCTCTCCCACTCCCTCTGCTTGTGTTCCCTCTCTCGCTGTGTCTCTGTCAAATAAATAAATAAAATCTTAAAAAAAAAAAGAAAAGAAAATCAGTGAAGTTAATTCAATAAAGATTTGATTTCTCAAGTGTTGAAACAAAGCTTTTTGAAGTTCAGTTTTTCAATGGTGAAATATGTGACTTTATATGAAGGCAATATGAACTAAGAAGGCAAGACTATACAAGAAGGAAAAGATGGTGTCTTCAATAAATGGAATTGGGAAAACTGGACAGCTACATGCAAAAGGATGAAACTGGACCACTTTTGTACACCTTACACAAAAAATAAGCTCAAAATAGATTAAAGGCCTAAATATAAGACCAGAAACCACAAAAATCCTTAAAGAAAACATGGTGGGGCACCTGGGTGGCTCAGTCATTAAGCATCTGCCTTTGGCTCAGGTCATGATCCCAGGGTCGTGGGATCGAGCCCCACGTCCGGCTCCCTGCCCCGCCGGAAGCCTGTTTCTCCCTCTCCCTCTCCCCCTGCTTGTGTTCCCTCTCTCACTGTGTCTCTCTCTGTCAAATAAATAAATGAAATCTTTAAAAAAAATAAAAGAAAGAAAACATAGACAGTAATCTCTTGGTCATCAACCTTAGCAATTTTTCTAGATATTCCTCCTCAGGCAAGGGAAACAAATGCAAAAATAAACTATTGGCACTACACCAAGATACAAAACTATTGCACAGTGAAGAAAACCATCAACAAAATGAAAATATTTGCATACAATGTGTCCAATAAGGGGTTAATAACCAAAATATAAAAAGAACTTAAACATCTCAACACCAAAACAAACAAACAAAAAAATCCATTTAAAAAATGGGCAGAGAAACTGAATAGAGATTTTTCCAAAGATGACATACCCAATGGCCAAGAGACACATGAAAAGATGCTCATTGTCAGTAATCATTAGGGAAATGTAAATCAAAATCACAGTGAAATATTACCTCATACCACTCAGAATGGCTAGTATCAAAAGACAAGAAATATCAAGTGTTGGTGAGGATGTGGAGAAAAGGGATTCCTTGTGCACGGTTGGTGGAGGTGCAAATTGGTGCAGCCACTATGGAAAACAGCAGGGCAGGTCATCAAAAAATTAAAAATGGAAATGCCATATGATCTAGTAATTCTGCTTCTGGGTATTTACTCAAAGAAGAAAATAACCCCACCAATTTGAAAAGATGTATGCACCCCTATGTTTATTGCAGCATTATTTATAATAGCCAAGATATGGACGCAACCTAGGGGTCCACTGAAAGATGAATGGGTAAAGAAGATGTGACATATGATATGTGTATACACATATACAATGGAATACTACTTTGCCATAAGAAGGGATGAAATCTTGCCATCCATGGGGCACCTGGGTGGCTCAGTCGGTTAAACATCTAACTCAATTTCGGCTCAGGTCATGATCTCAAGGTCTTGAGATGGAGTCCTGGGTCTCTCCCTCTCTCTCTGCACACCCCCCTAAAATAAATAAAATCTTAAGAAAAAGAGAGAGAGAGAAAGAAAGAAATATTGCCATCCACGACAACATGGATGGACCTAGAGGGTATTATGCTAAGTAAAATAAATTAGACAGAGAAAGACAACAACTACCACATGATTTCACTTATATGTGGAATCTAAAAAACAAGAGGAGCAGACAAACAAATAGAAACAGATCCATAAATATAGAGGACAAGCTGATGGTTGCCAGAGTGTGGGGGTTGTGGGGGGATGAGCAAAACGGGTGATGGGGATTAAAAGTACAAACTTCCAGTTATAAAATAAATAAGTCAGGAGATGAAAAGTACAATGTAGGGAATATAGTTAATAATACTGTAATAACTTTGTATGGTGAGAGATGGTAAATACATTTACCATGGAGAGCATTATGTAATATATAGAATTGTCAAATCAGTATACTGTACACCTGAAACTATATGACTATATGTCAACTATGCTTCAATCTCTATATTTATGTATGTATATATGTATACATAAACACACACATATAAATTAAGTGGGTCAGCAATATCCTTGGAATTGGCAATGGTGTATACACAATGCATGACTGCTATCAACAAATGTGGGATATTTTATCAATCTAAATAGAAGATGAAATTTTGAAAATTTACAATTTTTAAAATATTCACAGAATAAATCAATCAGAAATTATTTGTGACAATCTGATGCTAAATTAAACAAATTTTAGAAATGTTAAACTCCTTGCTGCCCCATCATTAAACAGACTTTAGAAATTTTCAGACTTTGGAGAATTACTTTCTAAATCAATAGTGTTAGTCCACTAACTGTTGCATCTTATTTATCATCAGCTGAAAATCCTTAATGAAGGTAATCAATAAAAGAAGTCCTAAAAACTCTAGGTTTTAAAGTTTTTAGTGAATTGTAATTATTGAACACTAAGTTTGCAAATAAGAAAATATTAAAATTTCTTTTAAAGGCAAGGACAAAACAACAAATTAATGTTGAGAACTCCGACAGTTTACAAGAATTCATTTGAGTTTCTATAATTAGCTTTAGTATTTCAACCTACAGTAAGAGGGAATTCCTGTTTTTATTGAGAAAATTTATAACTGCAACATGAAAGAAATTGAGAAAACCTATGATTTTGCAGCATCTGTATTTTTTGTAACATTAAGAAGACTCATTAAGAAATAAGGATTTGAAGAATTTTGTTTCTGTAGATATTTGTGAAAATAATTGGTCTAAAATATTTACAAATTTTAAAACTGAATATGGAAGTAAAATACCATCCATTTAACAGAATTTGCTCAGCAGCTACAGAGAGAATGTTACTATAATTAAGGAATTATGATCTTTCCAAAAAAATCAAAAGAGATGTCAAAACTTCCAAATTTATTTTTTTACTTATTATTTATTTTTTTATTTTTTAAAGAGACAGAGAGAGCACACTCACACACATGCATGAGCTGGGGCTGGCGACAGAGGGAGAGAGAGAGAGAAACTTAAGCAGGTTCCACCCCCTGCATGAGCATGGAGGCCTCAGTGGGGCTTGATCTCAGAACCCTGAGATCATGACCCAAGCCAAAATCAAGAGTTGGATGCTTAACCAACTGAGTCACCTAGGTACCCCAAAATTTATTAACCATATAATAAACTCTGAATCATATTGTAGGAAATATTTTCTGAAAACAATTAAAAATATTTTTTCCATATTGGAAAAAATATATTCTTCAGCTAAATACCATTAACACAGTACTAGAGATGTGGCTAGGAAACTGATTAAAGACATGCCTATGTCCTAAGAATAAGAACATATTCTGCTCATGTTCAGAAAAATCAATATAAAGTTTTATTTTTTATTTTCCTTTAATGTATACAGACATCTGATATTTTTATTTCTTTAGAAATAATTTCATGTTTAAAAGCGTATTCAATGAAACTATCTTAAAAATAAATCAATATATTGTACCTATACTCAATAATACTGTATTGTACACTTAGATTTTGTTGAGTAGACTCATGTTCTTGTCATACTAATAATAAAAAAATCAATCAGTAATATAATGAAATTTGCCAGTCTGTCTTTCTTATTCATCCAGCATTTCAGTATTTTAACAAGTCAAATCCACATTCTGAATAAAATACTTAATTCCAGTCACATATAGCTTTTCAGAGACTTACCATTGCCATTTCTAATAGTTATTTCATCCACTACTAAAAGACAAACCTAAGATCTCTTGTCTAACAACAATAACTACTACTTCAAAATTATGAATATGGGCCACTGTCTTGAGTGCTTTACAGCTTGGTAAGATAAGCTCTATTGTTACATACATTTATAGATGAGGACATCAAAGCACAGAGAAGCTAAATAAATTGGTCCAAGATCACATAGCCAGCAGGTGGATAAGCCAGAAGGCAAACCAAGGCAGTCTGCCTCTGCTTTATAGACGACTACAGGATACTATTCTTTGCAAAAACTAGTCTTAGAGAGTTCTGCCTTAAATTGTTTCATAATTACTTCATAACTTTATCTTAATTCACTTGATTTTAAGCTTCATAATATATGAATCAGGCTTTACAACTTTTTATCATTTTCCATTTCTCTTTCATTATGCAGGATCTGATTATATTTGCTTCCCATTGTAATCTGGCACATCTCAAGCAAGTGGATAATAACTCTTTGTGGGATGATTGGCCTTAAAAGCTGAAATATAAGTAGGCTCATGCAAATTACAAAAAGAGTTTTTTTTTAAAATTTAATTATTTCATAATTATTTTTCTGGTGTACTTTCAAAGGTCCAGTGGGGAATAGGAGAAGATAAAATAAAAACAGCTATCTTTTAACATCACAAGTTAAGGTGTAGGCTACCACAACTCTTTAAACTGTATATTAATCATAAAATACTAGCCTTAGTTTAAATACTAGAGATCATTTAGCCTAATCTCACAGACACAGGGTCACTTATTTTATAAATTTGCTTTACTCATATGCATATTTGTTCCTGCTATGGTAGTTTTGTAACAATCTTTAAAATTACAGAGGTAAAAATTCTTCCTTTTCATTTCTCTAATAACTTTCCTTCTAAAAAAATATTTTCTTCAATGTCATATACCTCTTTTTAAATAAGGGCCCTATAGGAAGCTTATTACAGAACAGTATTTTTTTTTCTTTTGATCAGTCCTGCAGCATCATAATTTTTCCTAAGGTTTTATAAAATGCCTGTCCAGTTTCAGAATACTAAGTTCAATAAGGCACAGCTAAGCCTCTATTTCATAATTTGTGTGATTTTTATAATATCTTTTAATCTCTACTATGACTCTGGGATACTTCTAGGGTAGAATGGCTATACATTCATACAGTGGAAGTTATTTGTAAAATTCTTTTAAATGAATACAAATCTGGACTTCTGTATAAAACACAATAATAACAAGAATTCTTTTCCAAATTATTTAGTTCTTTGTATCATTAACTCATCAATTTTGGTAAACTGAGGACCAATTATACCTATTTGTTAAGTGTCTGAAATCTAGAGATACATCCACTTAGCCAAGTAAATAAGGGACGATCTCAAATGCTCAGTTCCTGAGGGAACCGAGACCTTTTGTCCATAAATATTCAAGAAATAAGAGGTCTCAGTGAAACTGACCTTGGTTCACCATATATCAATTTCACATACTGGGTGAATTACAGGTATCAAGTCCACACTGTCTTTTATTTATTTATTTGTTTGTTTATTTATTTGTTTATGTATTTATTTATTTATTTATGGATTAGAGGTCATTATCCTGTTATTCAGGTCTATGTTTATTGTGAGAAATGCATTCAGAGTTTGGGGATTCTAAAGTAGAAAGCTTATTCATTAAATTACTGACAACATTAATTTGTATGAGATGGTTGGTACCTAGAGAACAGGGTAAAATTAAAACCTGACAAGCCGAAGCGTAGGAGGATATCAACAAGATAAGTTTTAGTAACTGAGGTCTAAAAAAGCTAATTCACTCAAGAGGAAAAGCAAACTGCACAAATACAAGAAGAGAAGATAATATTTGCAGAGATGTGACAAAAACCCATATATATAATATATATAGACAACGCAGTATAATAAAATGTTTTTATATTTTTATCTTTTCAAAGATTTTATTTATTTGAGAGAGAGAGAGTGAAAGAATAAGCAGGAAGGAGGGGCAGAGGGAGAGGGAAAAGCAGACTCCCTGCTGAGCAAGGAGCTCTACAAGGGGCTCCATGAGGTGCTCCATCCCAGGACCCTAGGATCATGACCTGAGCTGAAGGCAGATGCTTAACCGACTGAGCCACCCAGGCACTCCAATAAAATGTTTTTTTTTAATGTTTTATAAGTAAACAAAAACACTTTCTATAATTAATATTTACATCACATGATTAAAACTTTTTGTTGATTTATTTCTACTCAACTTTATGCCTGAATGTTAGCATCATCTATCTTTTCATTCACTCATTCATTCATTCATGCACATGGTTAGGGTTATGGGCCTACATTTAGTCAGTAAATATTTAATGAGTAAACAAGCATTCTTTTTGCAAGAGGGCTGCAGTAAAGAAATAGGTAAAAATCTAAGTTATTTACTTTTCCACCAGACTCCTTATATGACTTTGTAAGAAAAGATCAAACTAAAAATTTGGAAGACCTTTATTCATTCTCTGACACTGATTGAAAATCTCTTCTGTTATGAACTGAATGTTTCCATACTCCCCAAAATTCATGTCAAAGCTCTAACTCACAATGTGATTGCATTGGAAGTTAGGACTTTTGGGAAGTAGATTTAGAGGTTATGAGGGTAGGGCCTCTGTGATAGAATTAGTCTCCTTATAAGAAGAGTAAGAAACCAAATCTTTTTCTCTCTTCCTCTCCCTCTCTCTCTCTGCACTATATAGGGATACTGTGAGAAGGCAGCAGTCCCAGCCAAGAAGAGGGCTCCACTAGGAACCAAATTAGCCAGGACCTTGATCTTGGACTTCCCAGCCCCCAGAACTGTGAGAAATAAGTCTGTTGTTTAAGCCACCCAGTTTTTGATATTTTCTTATAGCAACCTAAACTAAGACACTATGATAATAATAAACTTATATTTGGCCTTTGTCCCCAGTTCCTGACATAGAGCTTCTAAAACCTTTGAAATTTCCTAAGTGATAGTGGTGATAAGGTGATAAGAACATCTTTTGTTATTCATAACAAGTTTCTTTCTACCATACCTGAATTTATGCTAATAATGTGACTATTAGTGGGTCTCTGGATAGCTTCAGGATGGGGGCCGATTGCCAGAGGAACCAACCATGTGGTTAGAGGGTTGGAACTTTCAGTCCCACCTGCAGATATCCAAGGAGGGGAGAGGAGCTGAAGGTTGACTTCAATCATCAACGGTCAATAATTTAATCAATCATGCCTACATAATGGAACTAACACACACACACACACACACACACACACACACACACACACACACCTAAATGACGGGGTTTAGAGAACTTCTGAATGGTGAACACATTGAGGTGCTTAAAAGGTGGCATGCCTAGAGAGGGTGCCTGGTGTACCCCTTCCCCTAGACCTTGAGCTATGCATTTCTTTCATTTGGCAATTCCTGAGTTGTATCCTTTATAACAAACCAGTACTACTAGTAAAGTGACTTCTTAAATTCTTTGAGCAGTTCTCTCAAATTATCAAACCTGAGGAGGGAATTGTGAGAACCACCCATGTTTTTCCAGTTGGTCAGAAGTATGGGTGACTTGGACTTGTAATTAGCATCTGAAATGGGGGCAGTGTGTGGGACTGGCTAAAGGGTCTGCACTAAATTCCTACTTGGTGTTAGAACAGAATTGAATGTAGGATACCCCCCGCTGGTGTCAGGAAAGTCAGAAAATTAGCTGTTGGGTGGAGGAAAAAACACATTTGGTTTCATAAGTGTTGTGAGTAAAAACAGTTTAGAAGACACCTTATTTTACTCTTTGTTGAATTAATTAAACTTGCTTATTCTTTACAATTCCACACCTCAATTCCTACCAGAAGTTGAATTTTCCATTGAGGAATAATGTAAGTCAGGAAGCTGAAACTGAATTAAGTTAATATCATATAATAGACAATATCTTTATGATTTTACTTTCTCTTTTGTCATAGATGAAATATATCAGAAACATTTGTCATTAAGAAACAAATACTATCTTAGACTTTTTAAAATAGGAATGAAACACTTTTTTTTGAGTGATAAACCTTAAACAAAAAAAGCATAATGAATGTTATTTAAATAAGATGCATATTTTCATAATGCACTACTGCATTAAACAATGATTCTCAGATCTTGAATTTATTAGATGGTTTGCCTCAATAATACAAACTTTTCCATGTTGAGGCTTTGGCTCCACCATTAAACTAACGTGTGCAGATGAAATAAGGAATGAAAGACCTCCTGAAATGGAGGAATATTTTTTGGAGGACGGTGTTTGCAACAATCTATAAAATGAGTCATGACAGGAGTAATCACCTCCCAGGCACACGATCATCAGGGTTAGACCCAAATAACACAAGTAAGGACATTACAAGAACCAGTCAAATAAGACCTTTAGATCCCACTTTTCTTTTCTCTCCTAGATATCCCTGCACCTTGCCCCTCCCTCCCACTGCACAGTCATTACTTTTGTCAGAAATCATGGTATGCAACTGGGAGCAAAGGTTCACAAAAAATAAACGGTGAGAAGGAAGTAGCCTATCACACCCTGCTTCCACTTAAGGCAGGACTAAGCTGGAGAAAGGAAAAGGTTTCAACTTTAAATCAAGAGCTATATCAAGACTAGTAAATGAAAACAGATAATTAATCACTGCCTGGAGAAATGCCACCATGACCACACTGATGGCGTTTGCCTAAATTTCATCAAAAGTAAAGGGAAGGGTTGGCCCCAGAGAATATAAAGGTGCAAAAAGGTACAAAGGGAAGGGAAATAAAGCCCCTTGACGATTACATACCCAGAATAGCGCTTGCTTAAGTGAGAATTACAAGAACTACCTTGTACCTGGTATTGTCCAAAGACTTTTACATACTGTGTGTGTGTGTGTGTGTGTGTGTATGTGTCCTCATAACTTCTCCATTTGGTGTGATTATTGCCACTTTATTGTAGATGAGATAAGAAAGACTTAGAGATATTATATAACTTGCCTAGGTTTAAGGTCATCAGATTTATCAAATAAAAATAGAGTGCCCAGTTAAATTTGAATTTCAGGTATACAATGAATTTTATTTAAGTACAAGCATATCCTGTACAATATTTGGGACATTCTTATACTGAACAATCATAATCAATTGGTTAATTGAAATTCAAATTTAACCGAGTGTCCTACATTATCAAGCAACCTTACCTAGGTCCCACAACCAACAAGTAAATTGTGGTCTTAGGATTTGAAATCAGATCTGTAGGATCTGTATACACTTTGTCCTCATGACTCAGTGTTCTCTTTTCTGAGGAGAAAAAAATGGCAGGCAGCTTGATTGTTTCCCTGCACTGTTAAATCTCAGGATTTTTCCTATAGCTTTGGCTTGATTTATTCCTAGTATCAAATGCTGAAATCTACCATCTCTGGCTCTCTGTGTGGTTCTTATGGACCTGATAGAATAACTCATCCCAAACACATGAAGCATGCAGACATCCCTGTTTCTGTGGTTGGGTTTATTATCCCCCCTATGTTAAAAGCCTCCAAATATGTTTGGCATTTCTCCTAACTCAACACTCTGCTTCCTAGTGCTTACTCAATTTGCATTTTACAAGCCTCTCAGCTTGCCCTACCAATCACATATTCTGGGCCAGTTGTTTTTCAAGCTGCTTTTACAGAAAGTGCTTTCCTGGAAATAAAATACACACACACACACACACACACATTTTATTTGTGAAAATATGAAAATCTACTCTGGGCAAGACAAAACTGAATGAAACATATTTAATACATTATATTCCCACTGTATTCTTTCAAATAAAAAACAAAACATGTAATATTGCTTAGTTGTTTATTGGTATTAATCTTGTTACTTGGGACTAAATTATCAAAGAATTAAACTTTTCATGCCTCTCTCCCTTAAGTGTATATTATAAAGATAAATCCACAATAAACAGGGAAACAGAGGAAGTTCAGAGGTCAGGAAGCTAATAAAATGAAGGAAGACAATGGCTTTCTTTGGAAATATTATTAATTTTTCTGGGGACTTAAATAAAGACTATAACAGAGAACTAAAAGCCCTAGATGTTTAGGAAGTAGACTTATGGACAGCCTTATTTATTTATTTTTTTTTTTTAGTCTGGTCAAGCCAATGTTAAAGATACACTTAGAGAAAGTCAGACAATTATTGATAATTCCCTTGTGTACACAGCAGAAGGCTATGTGCTTAGAAATGTTCCAGCTGAAGGATACTTGCCTTATGAAGTTTTCATCAAAGAAAGAAAACCAAAATAGATTAAAATAATGCATGCAAAGCATAAACACATAAGTATATAGCATATTTCTATATACAAATGCCTCAATTTTCTTTTTTTAAAAATTTTTTATTGTTATGTTAATCACCATACATTACATCATTAGTTTTTGATGTAGTGTTCCATAATTCATTGTTTGTGCATAACACCCAGTGCTCCACGCAGAATGTGCCCTCTTTAATACCCATCACCAGACTAACCCATCCCCTCAACCCCCTCCCCTCTAGAACCCTCAGTTTGTTTTTCAGAGGTGCCTCAATTTTCTTACACCTAAATATAAAATGAAGTTTTCTTATACATAAATATAACAATGTGACAAAGTTATAAAATAACTGTTATTTTATAACAAATAAGCTAGTTTTATTGAGATACAAAAGTGCTATGTATTTTAGAGGGATAAGGAAAAAATAATGAAATTCCTAAAGCGATTTGGCAAATAGAATAAATACAGCTGTCTAGAATGTTTTCAAGGGTGTAGTAAGCTTAGAAATTAACTTTGAAAATAGGAAAAGTCATGGATTCGGGAACAAGAATGGCAATCCAAAATATCCGTGAGAAAAAGCAAAGTGAAGATGGCAAATATGCTTACTTTGCCCAGTGCAACAGTTTGTAAAAGACACTATGTCAAGTTAATGACAGAAAGAAAAAATAAGTATTTGGTCAAGAAGAAATGCCAAGGACACCTGGATTAATACACATCTACATTTAATGTTAAGAAATTTTGGGTTAGATAGTAGCAAACAGTGGTGTGTGCTGAGCTGACTATTTTGTGTAAAAGAGCCGATTACTTAAATGCTGGTGTCTTTAAACTGGCAATGGTGGGAAAATTTACTGTGGAAATTGGCCAATGCTACAAGTCAGGATTTTGTTTGCTTCTCTGGAAAACTGGTTTACCAGCATACCACACAAATGACTGCTAAAACTTGAAATTAGTCTCCAAACAAGTTTATAGAAAATACATTTTTCGGTATACTTTACAAAGAGTGCGGTAAGTATCATCTTCTGAAATTGTTCCTTATTCAGTAGGTCAAAAGTTAAAACATTGTTTCCTCAGTAAAATTGTACCTGTACTAATTAGTTCCTGAGGGAAATTTTTCTAAGTTTTCTTGTTAGATTTATGATGTATCTAAATTTTTAAAATAACCCTAGAAAATTTCAGTTATTTCTTAGTGAAAGGAAGAGAAATAAAGCTGGTATCTATTTCCAGAGAGAAAGATGTCAAATGAAGAAAATGTGACGGTGGAAAAAAAGGAACAAACCTCTATGAAAAAAAGATACTTTCTAATTTTTAAAAAAATATATCCTTTCTCCCTTGTTACTTATTTAGATGTTAATTTATGTAAAAACTTTGAGATTCAAAATTTATGTTTGTTTGCCCTAGTGCTTTAAATGTTAATTATGTAGATATATTTTATTAGATTAGGAATAACTGGATGACAAAACACAGTGTCAGCATCTTAAATGGTATTTGAAATTGTATCCCTCAAAGTTTGAGATAAATAAAAACATATGACATAAAATGGCTTGTCACAGATAAAGCATTTACACTGTACTGCTTCATCAGTATTCACCTGCTTGAATAAATATCCTAAATGAATATATCATATAAAGCAAAATGTTGCATTTACTAAAATAAATACACGTTCAAATGTGCACAGATACAGATGACTACGGCTCTTAGAGAAATAAATAGGGCTCAGTCTAAAACGAATGTAAGACATTGAAAGAAGCATAAAACAGTTGTACAGAACATGATAAAATGAATACTGCACCATTTAAAACTGATTGACAGGTAATGAACTATAAAATCTATATTGAAATGAAAATGACACCAAAAAAGAATAGCACATGGCCTTATCCCTACAGTCTTAGGGTTGAAAAATGGGAAATTTTCTAAACCACCAGCTCACAAAAATTAAGCAAATTAAAAACTGATGAAAACTATATGTGCTATGATTGAATTACCCAGTTGTTGAGAAAAAGAAGTGCAATGCAATTTAACTTTGTGGTATTAGAATGACATTCCTATTCATATTAGTTTGAATCGGCAGCTGAAAATGAGATGTTTCCTGCATATGTGTGTGTTTATTTGTGCATCCTTATGTTTCTAGATAATTTCTCATCTACCAGAGAATTTCAACACATGTTAGAGATCTGCATTCTGCATCTTAGCCTATCAACATGCCCATGTCGACCTCCTATTGCTAGTTTATAACTTAACAGTCTAAACTATACAGCCATAACTAATAAACATTGGATTTTCCTGCTAGTTGATGTCACTGTTCTGCATAAAATCTGAACTGCCTCACTCCAGGAAGGATGTCTTTGTACGCACATTAACTCCATATGTTTTTCTCCTTTTCTAAAGGATCTGATAGAAAAGAAAAAAAAATTGTCAGTTTCTCATGGGTAGCATAATAGAAGTCCACATCTTATATTTAAAAATAAGGAAATTACAACTGGTCATATGTAGGAAATGAGAAAAATTGTGAGGTTACGGGAATGTATTATAAGCTTATTTCAGAACACATGCATACACACACACACACACACACACACACACACACACACACACACACACGACAGCCATCATTCATTGATAACCTATCATTTGCCAGGTTCTACTCTAGACATTTTGTGTACATTAAAATTGTTTAATTCCATAGTGGACTCCAATAAGATTCGTAACGCCATTATTCTCAATTCACTCATGGCAAAGCTAGGGCAAAGACATTAAGAGAATTTTCCAAATTCATATAGGTAGTATATGGCCATAGCCTAGTTTCAAACCCAATAACCTCACTCTCAAACATGTTTTCTTAACCATTACATAATCAAGTTATTTTTTGACACATATATTCTAATTGTACCTAAACACTTTAGATGACAGCTTATTATTTGAGTTCTGCTAAATATCATGTTTTGGCTCAAGAATGAGATCATCAGATGCATAATTAACACTGGATGCTAACTCTTTAATATAAAGAACTTAGAGCCAGGAACATTATCAAAGGGCATCCCTCAAATAGATTTATTGCAACAGAAGAGAATGTTATCCATAATGATTATGCAGTTGGGAAACTGTGTAATGTATCTTGACAAAACTAAATTGATTTTCATCTTACCTCAGCTTTACTTATAATAACACATTAATTTCTTCAATTTTGGTCATTATAGGGTAAATTCCTTCTTTTGCTTATATATTAGAAATCTGGAGCTCCACTTATAGAATAAGGAAGAGATTCTGAGTTTCCTGAAAACTTACATTTACATCTCTTGGCTTCAAGGGGGTCTGTAATCCTCTGGAAAAATGTGCACCTATTTATGTGAATGTGTATTTGTTTGTAGAGAGAAAACTGTGGCTTTTTTTAGACCACTAACACAATAATTTGGAGTATAAAACTCAATCTTCTTTTACAATTTTAGACTTGTCAAGTAGTCATGGATTAGTGAAAAGAGAAAGAGGTTGAAAGCTAGATTATGTAATGGTTAAGAACATATTTGGGAGGGAGGCTAGCAGTTTCGAATCTGGGCTATGGCCACTTATAATCTTCACAAATTTGGACAATTTGCCTCAACTTCTCTGTAGCCTCACGTTTGTCATCAGCATATTGGTGACAATAGCAGTATGTATCTTTTTGGAGTCCTGTATGAAATTAAATACTTTTAAGATATGTAGTGTTGGGGCGCCTGGGTGGCTCAGTTGGTTAAGCGTCCAACTCTTGATTTCGGCTCAGGCCATGATCTCAGGGTCATGAGACTGAGCCCCACGATGGGCTCCATGCTCAGCACAGAGTCAGCTTGAGATTCTCTCCCTCTCCTTCTGCCCCTTCCCCTGCTTGTGCACTCACTCTCTTTCTCCAGCTTTCTCTCTAAAATAAATAAAATCTTTAAAAATTATGTAAAATGTTTAGAATTGTAAAATTTTACTCCAAATCCATACCTTTACTCAGTGTGTGAACCTTGGAAAAGCCAATTTATTGTTCTAAGACTTCTAAAACCAGGCCATTTGTGTTTAAATTGGTCAAAATAATGACTATTTTAGTCATCTGTGACAGGGTGACAAACCACCCCAAACTTAGTGGCTTAAGATAATAAAGATTTATTTTGCCATTTCGGCAGGGTTCAGTAAGAACAGCCTATCTCTGTTCCACAGGACATCACCAGCTGGGGTTGACTCAATGGCTTGGACAGAAAGCCTCTGAAGACTCCCTCCCTCTCATGCCTGCTGGCTATACTGATTGTCACCAAAGATGTCAACTGGGCTCTCAACCAGAACGCTTACATTTAGTGTCTCACTGTGGCTACTGGACTTTCTCACTATGGCTGGGATCCGAGAAGGAGCACCCACCCAGAGAAAGCCAGGCAGATATAATGTTGCCTTTATGGCCTAATCTCAGAAATCACAGTGAGTGTCATGTTTGTCATAATCACAAGCACCCCCAAATTCAAGAAGAGGAAAAAACACAGACCCCACTTCTCAATGAGAAGGAAAAGAGTGTTAAAGTTACAGTGTAAGAAGAGTATATGAGGGGGAAGGCATTAATGCAAAATTTTTTAAAAAAATACAGTCAACCAAAGCTATCTAACACATAAGGCTGTTGGCAGAATGAAATGGAACTATGTATCTGAAAATGTGTTTCAATATTTTAATTTCAGTAATCAAATTAAATTACGTGTGCCTATGCCATACAAATAAGAAGCACTATTACATAGTTAAATGTTATCATTATTATTCAGAGTACAAAATAATTGTTAAATTTTCAGCAGTGTTGATATGTTTGAAAATTTCACTATAACCATGAATTTCCCTATAGCTCAGCTTTAAAATATTATATCTTAAGAGGAGGGCATGAAGTGTTGAGGAGTTCAGAATATTAAAAACATTTATAGCCTGATTATTAGGTTATATTTAAATTAGCTATAGTATACAGTCTAGATTGGTAATTAATATTTTGAAGGTTAGGAACCCTTTGATTATCACAACCCAGCACCAACAACTGAATTTTCAGCAGTCACAATGGAAGCCAGAGACAGAAGGAAAATATTTTTCCATGCTGAGTTAAAATAACTTTCAAAGTATACTCAGCAAAATTATTCTTTAGGAGTAAAGGCAAAATAACAATTAGAACTGGGTCTTCCCTAGAGGACTTTCTAAAAGATGTACTTCAGGGCGCCTGGGTGGCTCAGTGGTTGGGTGACTGCCTTCGGCTCAGGTCATGGTCCTGGAGTCACCAGATCGAGTCCCGCATCGGGCTCCCTGCTCAGCAGGGAGTCTGCTTCTCCCTCTGACCTTTTCCCTCTCATGCTCTCTCTCTCTCATTCTCTCTCTCAAATAAATAAAATCTTTAAAAAAATAAAATTAAATTAAAAAATAAATAAAAATAAAAGATGTACTTCCGGAAGGAAAGAAAAGGAGGAGGTACCTGGGTGGCTCAGTCGTTAAGGCTCAGGTCAGGATCTCAGGGTCCTGGGATCGAGCCCCATGTCGGGCTCCCTGCTCCGTGGGAAGCCTGCTTCTCCCTCTTCCACTCCCCCTGCGTGTGTTCCCTCTCTCTCTGTGACTCTCTCTGTCAAATAAATAAATGGAAGGAAGGAAGGAAGGAAGGAAGGAAGGAAGGAAGGAAGGAAGGAAGGAAGGAAGGAAGGAAGGAAGGAAGGATCCGGAACAGAAGGTCTGAGGCATTAGAAAGAATGGGGAGGAATCGGAGGGGGAGACGAACCATGAGAGACTATGGACTCTGAAAAACAAACTGAGGGTTCTAGAGGGGAGGGGTGTCGGGGGATGTGTTAGCCTGGTGATGGGTATTAAAGAGGGCACGTACTGTATGGAGCACTGGGTGTTACCCGCAAACAATGAATCATGGAACACTACACCAAAACAAATTATGTAATATATGGTGATTAACATAACAATAAAAATATTAAAAAAAACTAATGATGTAATGTATGGTGATTAACATAACATAATAAAATAAAATTAAAAGAAAAAGAAGGAATGGTAGCAGAAACCCTAGAAAACATGTGGGTATATCTAAATTTATATAAGTTTATATATATATATATAAATCAATAACAAAATTACCTAAGCTGTGAGTTAGAAACAACTACAGAACTAAAATATCTGAATATGGCAGCATAAAAGCAGTGCTCTATGGGAGCATAAAATTTTTATGTACTTAAGACGGGTATAGGAAAACTTATTCAGTAAAAAGCTGGACAGTAAGTATTTTAGGCTTTGAAGGCCAAGAGGCAAAATACAGGATATTATGTAGATACCTATATAATGAAAGAGAAACACATTTCCACAATTTCTTTTATTTCATGAAGTTCAAAATATAATAATTATTGACAATTGTGTGTGTTGTATATGCATGTGTGTGACACAGATCTACCATTAAGAAAAAAATTGGGGGGTGGGTAACATTTTGCTTAATTAGAGCTCAAACTTAGTGTTTTCTATCACCAAAATTGATTGTAAATGTGCATCTGTTAAAGCTAATCTGCAATGAGACTTTACATATTTCATGTTTGGATATGCCTTTTCACACAGATAGGTAGTGCCAAATACTGATATCAACAAATGAACCACTTGGAAACTTACTTTGGATGCATCCTCATTTTCAATTCTGCTGTGGTGAAAAATTACATTGTAAATTTTCTAATATTTATGGCTGTTGCTGTCCCGGGGTTGGAGATACTGTGATGGGTGCACAGAGTTATAATGTTTATGTATATTTTACTCATTTAGCTTAGCTATGACATCATTAACAATGCTTTGCTATCTAATTTGATAACAAATAACCCACACTGCACTGTGTCTAAATATCAATACATTTGAAGTTCTCTTTTCTTTTCTGTTTTGACATGATGGGCATTCACTGGAATTAAAAAGTAAAAGTGAAAGTCCTGGAATGGCAATACACATGGCACTCAAAATACTTTGGACTTGTAAACTTCATCAATAAAATCTGAAGTTCATAGATTTCCCCATGTCACAGAATTTTACTCTTTTTGATTTTTTTATTTATTTAATATATAAAAATCACTCTGGGGCGTCAGGCTGCACACACACTATGTGGCAAAAAAAAAAAATTCAGAATTAATAGAAAACAAAAATAAGTCAGTAGGATGAATAAAACTATATTGGTAATCAAAATTAATAAAAACTAACTCCCTAGTTAAAATGCAAGCATATGTATAATATTTAGATTGTATTAAAAGTATCCAACATAATTTTATTTATAAGAAAAACACCTAAAATAATTAAAATGTTTTACCAATTATTCAAGAGAATTAAAAAAAATTGTTTTGTGAAGCTTGCACAAATTACTTTAAAACCAGAGGAGGACTGCTCAAAGAATGGCTAAAATTTAGAACTCGACACCAAACGCTGGTGAGGATCTGAAGTAACAGGAACTCTCATTCATTGCTGGTGGGAATGCAAAATGGTAGAGTCACTTTGGAAAAAAAAAATTTGGCAGTTTTTTACAAAACCAAACACATTATTACAATATGATCTAGCAGTTGTGCTCACTGGTATTTTAGTCAAATGAGTTGAAAACGTACACCCACAAAGAACAAAACAAAACAAAAACCAAAAAACCAAAAAACAAAATGTCCTTCAATAGGTGAATGGATAAATAAACTGTGATATATCCAGACAATGGACTATTATTCAGTGCTGAAAGGAAATGCGCTATCAAGACATGAAAAGACATAGAGGAACTTTAAATTCTTATCACTAAGTAAAGGAAGCCAATCTAAATAAGTTACATATTGTACAATTCTAACTATATGACATTCCGGAAAAGATAACTGGAGATGGTAAGATTACAAGTTACCAAAGGTTTGAAGGAATGGAGGAATAAATAGTTGGCAGAGGGGATTTCTAGGGGAATGAAACTGTTCCGTATAATACTTCAATGGTGGACACATGTCATTTTACATTTGCTCAAACCCATAGAATGCGCAACACCTAGAGTAAACCCTAATGTAAAGTTCGGAATTTAAATGATTGTAATGTCAGTTCTCACAAATGTCCCACTCTGGCTGGGGATGTTGATGGTGGAGGACGCTGTACGTGTGTGTGAGCAGAAGGTATGTGGGGACTCTTGCTATTTTCCTCTTAATTTTGTTGTGCATCTAAAACTGTTCTAACAAATAAAGTCCTAATAATCCTTGGAAGCACAGTGAAACATTTCTAAATAAAATGTAACCATATTGATCTCTATATCAAGAAATAATAATAATGATAATAACAGTTCTAGTAATAATAAAGAAAATGTATTCTGATAAATGTGGATTTATCCCAGTAATGTAACTGTTTTAACCCTAGGAAATCAATAAGTGTAATTTACCACATAGTGGATTAAATTAGGGGAAAACTCAAGTAATTACCTAATAAATACAGAAAACATGCTTGTAAAATTCAACTCTTAATTATGGTAAAGATTATGATAAAAATAATAAAAGTATCTAAATCAAAACCACAGCTAAAAATTATTTTACCTCTTCCAAATAACCAAGAGTTTATAAACTTTCATAATATTAATTATTGGTGAACAATGGGAAATTTATAAATTGTTGGCAAGAGAATATGTTGGTTCCTTCTTAGAAGGAAAATAAATGTTATTAGAGGCTACTGGGTTTTGAGATAATTTGTTATGTACTATTGTGGCCATAGCTAACCTTAAAGATCTAATAGCTATGTGAGGACTAGGTAGAAGTAAATGATACCAGTAGCCTAAATATCCTTGATGGGAGTATGCAAAGAGTATCAAAGGAACACAAAGAAAAGTAATTAAACAAAAATGGCACCAAGTTGTATAAAAGCCAAAGGTGTTTTAAACGGAGTAAGCCTTTAGATCAGACTGGAGATGTTTCAGGCTGGTATATATGGTTTGCTTGCTCCAGGGTAAGGGAGCACATGGAGTAAGGCATGAAACAATAAAGAATAAGGCAGGCTGAGAATCAAAGTAGTTCAGAATCGCAGGAGTAAGTGGGTCTCTATAGAAGAGGTAGTGGAAATAAGAGTAGAGAATAAGACAGGTGCTAGATTATAACGGGCTTTACTTGTTACAGTTACATTTCATACAAAGGCAGGTTTTACAGTACTGTACACTCCTGTGTCAATTCCTTATGAGAGGGCCAGGACCATAATCTATAATTTAATAAACCAGGTATGATATTAACAGATAATGAGTTTTCCCTGATAAATAACTTATCAGTATTTTTAAGTTACTAGTATTTCAATAGCATCCTTCTGAATGATGTATGTGTGTATACACGTATATAGACATATATAGATATGTTTTCAGGCACAGAGAATTCCTTAGGTTTCTTATAACTTTGAGGGGACTAGAAGCTTTCTTCCTCCTTAAAATAGAACTTTCCCAGTTTGGGAGAAATAAGCTTTGCTCTAGAAAGTTGCTTTGAGAGCAAGGTCTTCAACTTAGTCACAATTGTATAACTAGAGCCACAATTACAGTTGGTACTCAGGTAAATGTTTATTTATGGAAATAAAGTCATCTCCTAACTGGGAAGCACTTCACATAGACGTGGGTTCTAATCTTAGTATTTCTGCCTAAGTCAACCTTAGAGCAATTAATTTCTCTTGTTGTCTTGCTTTATGTTTAAAATGAAAGTATTGAATTCCTATTTCCTAGAGGCGGTGAAAATATTTACTGTAAGGATACCGTAAAGTGGCTAATACAGTACCTGGTATCTAGGAGGTCTTTAATTAAAGATAACTACTATTATCATTGCTCTTCAGGCCCCCCACACCATTACTCCTGATGATGTCCCAGCTTGTGGAAGTTAAATTCTATGCAACCACAAATAGAGACACATTTGTCACATCTTGTCAGAAAAGGTTTAATAAAATTCTAGTCAAAGATATAGGATTAGTGTGGTTTGGACTTGATTTTTAATATGCTTCGGTTGTACCACCTCTAAGGGGCTCATTAGCAATACTGCCTCATCAGTTGCCATAGGCATCAAACTAAGACAGATTATTTTTCATCCTCGTTCCTATTTCATCCTCCCTTTTGCTCTTTCCCTGCCTGTATAGAAAAGGGCATTTTCTCTGCTCTTAAAGAATTTCACGGCACTCCACAAACTCTTTGCCATCACAGGAAAGTGAATTGGTCTTATCATATAGCAATGCAATGCTATATAGTCCAAAAGCTTAAGCTTAATTCACTCATTAGTGAGAAATGACCTACCTGGAGAAAGATAATGGAGATCTAATGTATATGCCACATAGCTTTCCAATAGAGTATTCCTTTTAAAAAAGAAATAATTAGATGAATAAATTAGATTTTAAGCACTGACCTACCTATATACCCCGAAGAATATGTAATTAGAAATTTAAGCAGGCAGCCAGATATCATTAAGTCATTGGAGACAATTCTATCAGAAGCCAATAGCATTACCAAAATGTTAATTATCTAAAACCATTTAAAAATCCTTAAACATTGTAAAGGGTACATAAGGTTGATTGAACAAGCCAATTTAGATAAATGTGTCAGATAAATAATGCTGTACTTATGGAAAGTGCATGCTATATTCCAGGTATTAGGTGAACTTGGTATTTAAAAACCATGCCAAATGATGATGGAAATGGTGTAGCGAAGAGTCATTTACCCTCAAGAAAACATCCTTCTCTTAAAAAATATAACTGATAGTCACCTAAAGATGATATTGTGCTAGGTGACAAGGGAAAATCAGCTATAGCCTGCCTCCTTAAAATTTCTACCTCCAAATGCAGTCACACTGGGCTAAGGGTTTCAGCATATGAATTTGGGGGGAGGGGACACAACTTAATTCACATTTCAAAATGACCAAATGAGCAGAAACAGTTTTAACTTTTATGCTTTTAAAAAACTGACACAGAAGAAAAGATGACCGGAGAGTCATGCATATGAATGAGATTGAAGTATGTAGAAAAATAAAAGTCAGCCACATTTGGAACTGGATATTTTATTTAAGGACGATTAGAAATTGTTTGCGAGCTGCTCTCTTTATTTTCACTTTTACTTCTAAAATGAATCTGGGATATCAACCTGTCTAGACATGTTCACAGGCTGGTCGGATGAGTCTACAGGAATCCTATTTACATGAGGAACCAAGGAGTCTCTTGGGGTTGGAGAACACATTCTAAGAGAAGTAGTCATGGCCATAAGCTTAAGCAGTTTAAAAGAATAAAAAGGTCTTATTTTTGCAAGGGAAGCATATGATAATTCAATCAGAATTATCTATCAGCCTAGCCATACATGAACTTAGATTTGATGTATATGGTACATTGCATGAAAACCATGATCAAATTTGGAAAAGGTGAGTGCCCAGTGTATTCCCTGATGACATGCAGAAGAAAGAGAAATTGTTCTCAAGAGAAATTGTTCTGAGTACAGGGACCAGCATCATTTAGGAAACTCTGATATCAGCAAGAGCGATCTCAGAGAAAAAGGAAGAAAATCACAGACATCAGTGGGTGAATGACTTGAGATATCTGTAGTTGGTATAACCAAATGTCACAGTTTGTTGGAAACAGTTCTGATTCAACTGATTTCATAGTACCTGATTGACAGAGTACTTATTAATGTGCCCCTTTGCACTCTCCAAAATTTCCCATTTTGGTGATCAATTATAGGGTAACCAACCCTAGGAGTGGGGAAATTTGGAGGAAACTGTAAAGTACCTCAGCAAGATAAGGGCAAGAGTAAAAGGTAAACTGTTCTTTCTGAAATGTTTGCATTATATCGTACTATATTTAGTACTATATTTATAGTACTAAAAGATTTAAGGTACTCTCAGTCATGTTAACTGGCTGATTAGTAAGTTCCGCTAACAGGAACGGAAAGTTCTATAGTTGCATGATTACTTTGTGTACATGTCTGGGCCAATATTCTTTTCTTAAAAAAAATTCAGTTCTAAGTGCATTTCTCTTCTTGGACCTACTAAGAAAGCTACTGGATTTCTCTGGGAGAAAAAAGTGACAATAATTGGAATCAATTTGTTCACTGGAAGGAAGAGACCCTCCTAACATTTGCATGGGTTAACTTTGGGCACATCACATAGAAACTTACCTGCCTCCAGAAAAAAGTAGGAAGGGTTTCAGACACTCCAGACAAAATGGGAATTAGAAAAGCCTTCCTTTATTATGTGAGACACATAGTAGGGATTTAGGGTCTAAATTTACTTTATTTCTGAGATGAATTAAAGATACAAGTTACACCATATCTGAAAATTCTCCCTAGTGCAAATGAGGTTTCACTAGAATCAGAATTATACTTGTCACCTACTGTTATTATTTGGTGTTAGATTTTTTTTAATAAACTCCAGAGAAATCAAGACTATATGCAGTATTAAGTCTTATGAGAGTTTCTAATCCTGGCACTATTGTACCTTGGAGCTGGATAATTCTTTTCATACGGGTTGCCCTATGCATTGTAGGGTTTTCAGGACCATCTTTGGTCTCTCTCCACAAGATTCCACTAGCACACTCTTTTCACTCCGTTAACCACTCTGGAAATTGACAAACTTCCCCAGGGTTGGGGAGGATGCAGAGAGGGGAAACATTGCCCCGGGTTGAGTTCTACTGGCTTACACAATAATGTTGTGAATTCTTGAAATGGGACTCCATGTACATGCACTCCTGAAAGCAAAATTTAGAAGTCTCAAACAACACAACCTCACTTGTGAAGACACAGCCTCACTGTCTGGGCTTAAAGCCAGAATTAAAATTAAGTATTTCCCAATTCCCTAAGACAATCAGGAAACACATTTTTCTACCTCCCTTCCCTCTGCCCTGACACCATTTCTTTTGGATAATTAAACTACAGTACTTTAGGCTCCTGAGAGGAAAGCTGCTGTGTAAATGCAAAGTAATAATGGATAGTGGCCAAGCAAAATAAAAGAAACTATACTAAAAAGCTAACTGTCTGAATTGAGAAGTTGATGTTCATTAATGAATATTCATGGACATATTTTCATACTAATACTCTGAATTAATACCAAACTCCTGCTAGCAGATTAATTTGAAGCCAAAAGAGATGTATATTTTTGAAGCTAGAGACATTGATCTTGTAATGATGATCTATAACAATAACTGCATTTCTACCATAGAAAGTGAATGATATTATAATTTTGAAATGATGAATGCTGATGGTGTGGCTAGATGCACGCTTATTAATTTGATTTGCTTTAATGGAATTTTTCCCCTAAGGGTCCCAGTAATAGGCAGAAAACTTATAATACATTAAAAAAAATGATTGTTCTTGAGATTACTTTTATCACAGGAAACACAATCACTGACTATACTTCAGCATCATCATAAATATTCAAATACTAATATATTGCTGCCCAGTGGGAATTTGAGACTTTGGTGATGAAATGCACATTGTTGAATGGGAAGTTTCATTAATTCCAAGGAGAAAGAAAAATGTGCTATGTCTCCCCTGAAAAGACTAATCTTACTTAATTGTTGTTGGGTTGTAGGCTTGATTTCACTGTGAAAGGTAGTGGGATACATAGTTAATTAATTCATAAATGTATCTAGCTAATTTATTAGATAATCTAGCTGAGTTGACTAACTGACTTAAGGCTAGTACCTTAATCCTGATAAAATGTAATAATAAACAACATTAACTTGGAATAGAAGGCTAAGTGAGCCCACATTAATTTCTCTTGTGTCCACTAGCCCTCTGTCTCCCCACTACTCACATCTTTGTCCCAGTCATCGAAACAGTCTGACTCAATCACATGCTGACTTCTTCCTCATTTATCCATTTAAATGCTAATCTTTCAGCTTGGAAGATTGTATCCCATCTTCAATAGCCTTTTACTCATTACATAGCTTTTACACAGGGTGTACAGTGTCTAACCATATTAGGTGGTCTATATATTTTTATTTGATTGCAAACCACTCCTACATGTCTTCCAGAAATAAGCATTAGTATAATTTTTCCAAGTTAAAGTTTTTCAGTTGTTGCTAACTGTAAGATTGTACCAATTAAAGTCAACAAAATAACAAAGACCTTTTTTACTCATTTTACTGATGACACATTGATTTTCTAATAGATTCTACAGCTGCCACTAATGACCTCAAGGATAGCATGATTTCTCCTTTACATAACTTTATATTTCACCCTAACTGATTTGCAAGACAGGGTTATAATCCAGGCATGCCAGAATCCTAGGTGCTAAATTTTATAAAATAGACTCACACAATTAGAGTTTTGTGTCTTTTTAATCAATGTGAACATTTTATTACTAAGGTATATTGTCTTTTAGAAATATATTATAAAATGAGTCAGTATACAGTTGTAAATATTCAGAATGTTATCTTGCAATGGTGATAGCCTACACAGCCCCTGTATGGCAAAGATCATATGTAATGAATACCATTTTGCTTTTCTTCTTCTTTTCTTTTTCTCTCCTTCTCTTGATTATTATTTCCATATCAAGGTAACCAAATGGACAAAACTTTACTTTCTTCTGCATAGACTTTTTGGAAACACCTGAGAACATAGACTATTCACTGGCAGGAGATGAAACACCCAGCTCCAAGACATAACTAAATATTTTTATTGGAAGAGCAAATATTAACTAAGACTCTTTCTCCAACTCAGAGTGCTACTCAAAGTATGGCCCACAGACCATATCTATCAGAGTTACATGGAGTAACTGTTAAAATTGGTATGTTTTTTAATCTCCCCCAGAATCAGAATCACTTGAAGGACAGACATTTAAAATTGGTTTCTCAGATGAATTCTTTGCACACCAAATTTGGAAGATCACTAAGAAAAGCTACAACATTCTGTTGGATAAAAAGCATTTCTAAATGAAAATGTGTTTTTGAGATGGGCAATATGAGCCCAACATCATATTTTTAAATATACATATATTCTAAAATAGTGTATTTTTTTTGCCTTGCACATTGTAGACCTGTGAAATCATGGACAAAAAAGCCCACAAAACTTTCAGAATTAGGGAAATGCTGGCAGAGTTACAACCATGACAGTGTATAGACTGTCAACGCTGTCACAGTCCAGACATTTTTCTCTCTTGATTCAAAAAATTCCAAAACATTTCTATGAGCTGGGCAATGCAAGTATTTTTTTCCCCCATTTTTCAGGTAAGGCAACAGTGGGACTAAGAGTTTAAATTAATTATATACCCAATTCCTAACTCATTGTGCCCACACATTATACACACTGGATTTTATTATCATTATTGTTTCCTTCTATGGCATTTAAATGAAAAGCTGAGTAGGAAGTAGGTTCGTTCTTTCTTTCCTTTTCTTTTCCTTTTCTTTTCCTTTCCTTCCCTCCCTCCATCCTTTCTTTTCTTTCTTTCTTTTTTCTTTCTTTCTTTCTTTTCTTTCTTCCTCCCTCCCTCCCTCCCCTCCCCTCCCTCTCTCTCTTCCTTCCTTCCTTCCTTCCTCCCTCCCTCTCTCTCTCTCTCTTTCTCTCTCTCTCTCTCCCTCCCTCCCTCCCTTTCTTTCTTTCTTATATCAATACTTTCCTCTATCCCTCATTACCTTAAAAGGATTAAAGTTTCTACTTTCACAAAATAATCACAGGACTAGTAAACATCACTACATTTAAAAGCCTTCCAGATTATAAGATAGGAGCATAATAGAGAAGAAATTAAGGCCCAAAGGAAGCCGGAACAATTTTTTTTTTCTTATAGACTTAGAAAAAAATGTTTCTCTGTTCTTAACACTACAACTTCTTTCCAAGTTGCTATTAATTTTAAACTTACCAGAGCCATTTTAAACATATAAATCTATCCAATTAAAAAAGGAACCATGTTTTCTTGTTTATTTTTATTTCGACTTTAATAATTTATCTAACAAGTGCAACTATACATTCAAAATTATGCTCATTTTATTTTATCCAAAATTTCTAGGTGTTTTATCATAGGGGCATTTATGAATATATACAGGATACCAGTTTGAAAAAAGTAGGTGATAGAACGGTTTCTTTGCCTATATAATTCCAAATATATACTAAATTGGTTGTTACAAATGTTTTACATTAAGGTGTTAATTTTGCTTTAATCCCCACTTGATCTTCATTTACAGCCAATTCTTGAGTAGGATGTTAAAGCGGCAGAGTCATCAATCGTTCCAGAAATCCAGAAATTACAAGGTCTCCCAGTCAGTAACTGTGCCTCTGAGGTCAGCATGAAACTGAACACTGTAGGCATTTACTAGGGCGGGAAGGCTAATATTTAGCTTCAGTGTCAGTGAACACTGGCTATCCTAGTGCCTAAGGAAATCACACATTTGTTTATTTCTCTGGATAGGGGCAGACAATTATCTTGGGATGTATATTTTGGGGAATGAGAGCAGGGAAGATTCTGCTTTTGCTGTTGGTAGCAATATAAAGGGACTGTCACCCCCAGCCTGCAGAACAATACGGTATAACGGTATAATGGAGGGATTTTAAAAAAAAAAAAGTGTTCTAGACAAGGGAGAATTTCTCTAGAAATTCTCTAGAAAGGGGGAAAGCAAGGAAGATAATAGGTATTTGGTGAAGATTTGTTCATTTATTTATTTTTATTTTTTGAAATGAGGTTTTTATTTGGTATTTCATATTGATAAGTACGGAGTGCTCAGATTCTTAAGTGTGTTAAACTTTTTGAAGTATAATTACATAACAAAAACTCCACAGATCTAAAGTGTGCCATTTTATGAGTCTTGACATCTGTACATACCCTAAAACCATCACTGTGGTTAAAATAATGTCCGTATCTCTATCAACCCCCCAATGATGTTTCTTGCTTGCTTTGTGATACATTGTTAGCTTGTTGTTCGTCCCTATAGATTCATTCTTCCTTTGCTTGGGGAGAAGGTGATCTCTACAATAAAAGAATTTCTTGACTTTGCTGAAATGTATTGGTGGGAGCCCAAAACAGAGGTAGATCTAAGAAAGATTTTAAAATAGCCAAAATAGAAAGTTCCCAGGACTTTCCTGGAGGAGAGAAGTTATACACTGAAAGTTTACAGGACCTTGTCAATCTATGTTGACAAAAGCCTGAGCAGCATGGATGGGAATAAGCTGTAAGAGAGATAGAGCAAAGGGATGACATGAAGGTCTTAACTGGACAGAATTCACTGACGTGAATGTACTCACTAAGGATCTGGGATTTAAAGGGTTGTCTTGATCACCTACAAGTGGTGTTGATATTCTGGATCCTCTATCAGATCAATGAGGTGAAATGCTGGAATTTTGTTGGTATACTGTTGAGAAAAGCAGGAAGAAGTCAGGAGGCATCAGGAAGCAGCAATGTTAAAATGAATCTGTGATGTGCAATCTTCTCAACCATCCCAAACTGTACTTGCTGGGAGAGACAGGAATTCACTCCCTTCATCAAAACAGTCCAAATACATTGGCAAGGGAGGCAGCAGCAAAACTTGAAGATCTCCACGTGGGCTGTCTCTCATTGCAGGAGATGATGGTAGGAGATGGTGAAGAGTAACAAGAACAGATGCCTTCACCAGCAGAGACAGAGTACACGTAATTCACACAGTAAGCCACAGAGAAAAGATGGTAATTAGAGAATGTGACTCTCAGGAATATGTGGTAATGGACAGTTGATCAAGTGTGCCTAGAAATTTAATTGTTGGGCAGTCTACTGAGAAAAAAAAAATCCGTATTTAGTAGTTGCTACAATAAAGATTCATGGTCTTTTTTTCTAACTCCAAGCTTTAGGCTTAAATGTTGGACTCTAAGTCCCTACACTGAGGGAGAGAGACTGTAGCCCTAGAGCCCTGTGGAAAGTGACCCTGAAAGAGTCTCAGATGTGTGCCCTGCATCTTCTCCCCCCAGTCTCAACTTTCCCCAAAGGTCCCCAAAGCTGTAGACATTGATCAGTGTGACCATACTCTAGAAAAAGGAAAATACTACAATTTCTGGGGACTTTTATATAATGCCTCTGAACATGTGCTACTTTCCAAGGACCAGAAATGCTTGTGGCCCACCCATCAGTTATGTAGGAGCTTTGGAGGTCTGGGGATAACAGTTTCTTCACTGGGACCACAGATTCATCCTGTACTTATATCCCCAGTTCCAGAATATAGAATGGAAATAGATATATTAGCACCTGGTGGAACTCCCAATTTGATTTTCTGAACATAGGAGTGAAGGTTATTAGGGAAGAAAGGACCAATTAACTGTCTTTGGAACTACCCCCTTTCTCAGAGTAAACCACAGGCAATACCACACTCATGGAGGAGATTGGAGAGGTAAGTAATTTTATGAAGCCCTAGATAGTGGCAAGTTGGCAATTCCAATCATTGCTCATTTTACTAACCCCTTTAGCTTCTGTGAAAGCCAGATGAATCATGGAGACTGACAGATTTTCACAAACTTCATCAGATAAAGATAGCAACCGCAGATTTGATTCTGTGTATGATTTTTCTACTAGACAAATCCATCAGCTATCTGATCTCCCAGAGAATCAAGCCTGGTCAGTCCACTGATTGGGAAGAAGCATGAAAATGGGGTGCAAGCCCCTGCCCCCATGATGCTTGTGTCTGAGTGGAGAGATGATACAAGAAAATCCACCAGCACCCCAGGCCCCACACTGAGCATGAGCTAACAGCACCCAGCCCACCCTGAAGTAATCTGGACCCAGCCCAACTGACTAGATGGTCTCACGCCCCATACTACTGGCCTAGCAGGAGAGGTGCACCCACTTCTAGATATAAATCCTAGTTACCTCAGTCTCTGTTGTCTTCTCTATAATTTTATGTCAATTAATTTTGAAATTTAAATGACATGGACACATTTCTTGAAAGAAAAAGAGAAGGTCTGATGACAATGATCCTTATTGAACTTTCTTTACTCAAATGTCCAAAAAACTTCTCTCCTCTCTCTCTCATCTTAGCAAGACAAGTTACTTTATTTTTATATCTGTAATGGCCTCACTTTTGGAGTAACTGTGATATTCTCTTTCAAGCATCCAAGTATCCCACTACTATTTCTTATTCCAGAATATTTCCAATTTCATAGAGGGAGGATTCTGCTTTCTGGGTTAAGACACAAGTAACATTGCTAGAAGAAAAGAGGACTCATAAATGCTAACATTTCTTCCAGGAAAGACACATGTTATGGCAGACATGGCTCATTGATCAGAAAAATTAATTTTCTCTTCTTTCTGAGTGCCTTGCATTGGATATAGCCAAATAAGTATGTCCTATAGAATAAAGATTTATTAATTTCCAGTATACACTGAGCAAGCCAGGGAATAATCTCTTATGGGAAATGGACATCCAGGGATAAACCGATGGCCAAACTTATGGATTTTAAGCTTCAGAGCCCCTCACTTTCTGTAGACTCCTTCCAAGAAAGGCTCTATCAATATTTGACAGGATCATATATTTTTGTAAAATTCACAAAAGTATTTTGTAGTCTATTTTTTAATGACAACTTTTCTTCCCAATATTGCAGACACTTCAGTCATCCTCAGTTTGTACATTCCTGTGGACATACTCCATGAATTTGTTAATTAAGATAATCACATTCAGTTATTCCAGGAGAAGGTGTATGAGCTTTATATCCTTATCAGATTTGAGTTCCTATCTCTTTGCAGCTTTGCAGGGCTTCCTCTGGAACCACAAACTTTTTGAAAAAGCAAAAATAGTTGAATAAAATGGATTTTGTACTTGTCATTCAGAATATACCTTGGACATGGACCATCAAAAACTTTTGCCATTTGTCCTCCACTTCCAGTGGTGGGCTTCTCTAAGGAGGAGTATTGTGAAGCAGCTGCTAAAAGGCAGCCTGGACATACCCTGAAACTAAAGTAATGGTGGGTAAACATACTTCTCATGGCCAGCACAGACTTTAACTGTCTCTTCCAGTTTTGCCAGTGAAAGCAGTTCACTTATGGAAATCTGTTAGAGACATTTGAATTTCTGCATGAGAATAGTAATAAAGGGGGGCATATAGAGCCAAATTCATGTTAAGAGAGATTAGGCAGAAAAAGATGCTGAATCAAGGGCAAGCTGAATAAGCCAATGACCACATGGACACTGAGGATTCTCTTGTCTCTTTTGGAGTCTCCTTGGCTATGGCATTGAAAGAGTCATAATTATGTCTTCATATTTATATTGTGACATTTATGTGCAGATTCACTATTTTACGACAGTATCTGTCTTTTCCTGCGAGTTCAGTCATAATGCTCCCCAAAATATAAGAAGCCAAGAACACACAGAATTAATAGTACAAGACTGTCTAGGTTATTGGCCATTCATCAGAGGTTAGGATCCAAAATATAGTTAATACAGTAAGGTGAGGTCAACAACCGACTCTGAAAATAGCTTTGCAAAACTTGAGCCTTGAAGCTGATTGGTCACTATCATCAAGGCCTTGAGTAGCTCTGTTAAACAGAATAATGAGTCCCCAAAGATATCCATGTCCTAATCCCCAGAACCTGTGAATATATTACCTTACATGGTAAAAGGGACTTTATAGATGTGATTAAATTAAAGGATCTTGAGATGGAGAGATTATAGTGGAAGAAGCTATATTATATAATATCTAGGAATACCCAATGTAATCACAAGAGATCTTAGAAGAGGAGGGCAGGAGGGTCAAAGTCAGAGAAAGAGGTGTGACAAAGGAAGCAGAGGTTGGGATGATATAATTGCTAAAAGAGATCCAAGAGCCAAGGAACTGGCAACCTCTAATAAATGGTAAAGGAGAAAAAATTAATTTTTTCTCTGGAGCCTCCAGAAGGAGTATGCTCTGATAACACTTTGATATTGGCCCCATTTCATTCATTTAGGACTTCTGACCTCCAGAGTTATAAGACAAATTTGTGTTGTTTTAAGCCACTAACTTTATGGTAATTTGTTACAGCAGCAATCAGACACTAATACAGTGGTTGCACAACCAGTAATTACCATTGGCTTAAGTGGTAAGTGTTCAAACTCACATTTTATAGGTGTTATTTCTCATTCATTTAAATATTTTTCTTTTATTTTTTAAGCATTATAGCTAATAGGGACGCCTGGGGGGCTCAGTCAGTTAAGCATCTGCCTTTGGCTCAGGTCATGATCCCAGAGTCCTGGGATCGAGTCCTGCGTGGGCTCCTTGCTCAGCGGGGAGCCTGCTTCTCCCTTTGCCTGCCACTCCTCCTGCTTGTGCTCTCTCTCTCTCTCTCTGGCAAATAAATAAATAAAATCTTTAAAAAAAAGAATTATAGCTAATAGTGGAATGTTTTTGAATATAATTAATAAGAAACAAAATTAAGTGACTAATAATAATATGACATGCTTAGAAATACTGAAAGGCATTTTGTTAATTTTTAAAGTACATAATAGAATTGAACAATATATGCATAGATAATTCATACTGTATGGAATTTAATGTTAAACAAAAATGAAAGGCAAGTGTGATCCCACAGTATATTAACTTTTACACTAAAATGGAAAATAATATATGAGTATGTCATTGACCCATTTTCCTGCTTAATAAAATTTAAATAAAAATTCATTCTAAAAGTTAAAGGGCTGAAGGAAAATTAGTGAAATAAAAATTTATCAACAGAAATGCTTTTAAATATCAGAATCATTTTTACACACACATATACACACTTTCATATATATGTATATTATATATTACACACACGTATATGTATATTACATATACATATATATATATATAATTACATATATATGTGTATATATATATATACACATATATATGTAATTTTAGAACTGGTACAAAAACCAAAAGAGAGAAAAGCAAAAATAAAACTATGGAAGGGCGCCTGGGTGGCTCAGATGGTTGGGCGTCTGCCTTCGGCTCAGGTCATGATCCCAGGGTCCTGGGATTGAGTCCCGCAACGGGCTCCCTGCTCCTTGGGAGCCTGCTTCTCCCTCTGCCTCTCCCTCTCTCTCTCTCTCTCATGAATAAATAAGTAAAGTCTTTAAAAAAAAAAAAACAATGGAAGCCTCCAGATTCAGGGAAATCCCAATTTCTATTAAAACAACAATGTATTTCAGTGGAATTTTGAGCTAAGTTCTCAATTTGTTGTGCTTCAATTCCTGTTGCCTTTAGACATTTCACAAGGAAGAAAAATATATTTGAAAAGGTCAGGAAAAGATACATTTAATCTTCAGATAAAAAAATATGAAATAATTCATATTGATCTAGTATGGGCATAAAGATATGATACTTTTCTGAAGAAGTAGCAGTATCAGCGAGCATAGTAAATAAACTTCCTGAACAGAGAACAGGAACTGATTCAGAAATTCCCTCTCACAAAACCTTCACAGATGTGCTGTTTAAAAATGATGCACATTTTTATAGGCAGCCAGATTTAATAGTCAGGCATGATGTAAGAATTAATTCCCTTAATCTGAAATGATTTTTAATCAGTTTATAACATCAGTTTAATTGGCCTCTTCTTTATTGACATCTATAAGATTTGCCATCTTTTCTAAATCCTCAGAGTCAAATATCCAGGCTAAATTTAGCTAATCCAACTCTTTGGCATCTTTTAATTATGTCAACCCCCTCCAGAATTATTTTCTTCTGCTATTAATTCAAATTATTGGGCTCCAAATCATCAACTTTGTTCAATATTTCAATTATTTAAGTTGTTTACTCAATTTCAACCTTGTTTACAAGACTCAATGGGTCATAGGCATCTCTTCCATTTTTATCACACATTTCAAGCTACCCTTGATAGCCCATCAAGCATAGCATTTTAAAAACATCCCAGACTTGACTGCCCACTACGTTGGCTCTAATTAAACACATTGTCTTTCAGCTTTATTTGTTTTATATTACTTGATATTCTGGGAAGGCATTGGGAAATTCTCAACATCTAACCTGATAATCCTGATTACTACATGTAATAGATTTTCCTCTCATGGGCAACAGATGGGATAAGCAGATTGTGCCTATTATGTATTGTTCCTAAGCAAAGTTTCCAGTTCTTGAGACTGGTATACACCTACAAGCAGTATCTACAAATACTCCGCTTAACTATTTTTACTTAGAAACCATAATTTTTTTCTTTTATTTTCATAAATAGCGAAGGACTTGTTTATCAACATGCCATAATATAACAAGTATAATGGAAACTCACTACGGGGTCACAGAAAAGTTATTAAAAACAGCATTTCTTTTTTCCCACTTACTGCACCTCCTAGTCACCACCTTCCACACACACACTCACAAAACCTCTTTCTAATGAGTTCTAGACCATTTTTGCTAGGGATAACATATATATTGTTTATTTTAGTATTTCTCAAAGTACCTAAAAAGGACCCTGCACATACAAGGTATGCAGTAAATATTTGTTGTGAAATGCCATTCAAATATTAAGTAAAACAATGAAGTAATAAGAATGATTTTTAATTCTTCTTAATCTTACATTTGAATTACAAAAGTAATCCATGCCTATTATTAAAAAAAATAAAAACATGTAAAAAAGCAAAATAAAAGTCAAATAAAATAATCCATTTTTAGGGCAGCAAAATAGTTTACAAGATAATTCCAAAAGAGCAAATCCTCAGATGATTTTTCAAAATCATGGCAAACTTAAAAAAGTATAAATTATGTCTAAGAATATGGCAGTAAATTTAATTAACATCAAAAAAGTTTAATGTAGTGATTACTGTGGATCAAGAACACTTCTTTTTAATGCTGCTACAAAAAGGAATGAGAGCCTGTCTATAATGGAGAGCTTCACAAAAACAGCAGAAAGGTCAGACACGGTGATAAATGGTGTTGTAGGCAGATACACAGAATGCTATGGTAAGCAAAGCTAAATAAACCAGTACACACAGCTGTTTCACTGCTTTGTTTAGTATAAGCATTTGTATTTTTAGTGTCTCCTTTTCAGAAATAAACCCACAACCTACTCTGAATTTCTCTAAGTATTTATCTGAAACTGGAACTACGGCCCAAGGACCACATTATTCTCTCAGTCTCATTGTTTCATTCTTTGACCTCTGTCTTCCACTTGCTTGTGAAGAAAGAAATACTCAAAATGAAACACAAGGTTTTCCTAAGACCTTTATGAATTCCATAGGAAAAACCATAACTGACTGATTAGTAAGATTTAACAGTCAGAAGGACATTTTATAATGGTAATACTACATACCTTAGTGACAGAACTTAAAAAGAGTGAAAAAAAATATGAAAAACAACCCCACAAAAACTCAAAATGAAAAAACAAAAAATCACTGATGCTTATGGGAAAATACTACAGATTATAAATGTAAAGAATATGCCTCACAATAGCATCCTTAATTACTCTGGTTACTAGGTGCTATGTAATATATGCTAATTATGAAATACTCTTTGGTAATGTTTATATTAAAATAATAAAATATTCTCAAGGGTTAATCTTGCTTTGAATAGATGCAAGATAATGGATACATTTGTATTATTCAGAGCTGAACAGGCTTATTAGAGTCTTACAAGAATAAGACCATTCCACATAAAGGCTAATCAAAATGACCAAGAAAGTAATAACTACTTATTGATAAATAAAATTGGTTCAGTTATTCATTAAACAAGTAGTTACTGAGGACCAACTATGTGCCATGCATTATTAGCTAGATGAAATTTGTGAACAAAATAAAGTCCCTGTTGTCATGGGGCTCACATCCTAGTGGCAAAAGACAAGTAGATGGATAATATGTTATAGAGAAAAATAAAAGTGGAAAAGGGGATGGAAAGCAGGAATTGGAGAAGGTGTTAGGAGACGATGGTAGGAGATGGTGGTAGTTTGCACAATTGCGGAGCAGTGGAGGTAAGGAAAAGGTGGCCCAAATCTAGAACAGTATGTAAGGAAGACCTAATAGGATGCTATAACTGTTGGTAAAGAAATCTGAGAAAGGAGAAAATGACTCCCACATATTAGGCCAAGAAATCAGAAGAACTGAATTGCCTTTTATCAAGAAAGTAAAGACTGTAGAAGTTGCATAGAGAATGGGCAAAATCAGACTTGGGGTTATTTATGTTATATTTGAGATGTCTATTAGACATCCAGGCAAAAATTATGTTTACATATCTGGATATGTGAGTCTGGAATTCAGACTGGATATAAGATGTTGAGAGTTCTCAGCATGCAGCTGGGAGACTACATGAAATCACCTAGGGAGTGATTTAAAAAAGAAGAAGAAGAAGGAAAAAAAACACTAAGAACTCAGTACTGAGATAAAATGATATAAGAGACCTGGAAGTTGAGGGGGAAATGAAAAAAGACTAGTGAATGGATGATAAAATTAAGCAATATCACATTCAAAAGTAAGTGCTAGACCCTATGTGGCATACACGTAGATTACTGCAAACCAGCTCTATGACACTTACCCACTTAGCAACATCAAGATTACTGAAGAACTAAGTTGATCCTGAGAGGACGATCCTCTCAATCCTAGGGACAGGGTGTTTAGCAGGATTCTTGAGAATGTGTCCCCTGGACTGACATATCAGTCATGTCTGTCATGACTGACATATCAGTCATGTTCCATTATCATGGAACAAAAGAGCAGTGACAATTTTGGGGGGGGTGGGAACAAACCCAAAAATATTTTCCCAACAGGGATTATGAATGCTTCTCATGGACCTGATGTGAGTCATTTGAGTGAGGGGAAGATTATGTTTCTCAAGTCCTGTCAAAGGGGGCTTCATGGTGAGGCATTAAATCTTAATATAAAAAAGTGAAAGTGTCACTAAGATAGAAGGAATAATTGACAGACATAATAATAATGTCACTAGGATAGAAAGAGTAACAAACAAAATGGAAACTCTTGATTCTTGTATAGTGAATAGCAGATGAGAGATTCCCTTTGTCAGGGAGCCTTCTGAAAAATCTATGGCAAAATGGGAGAATGAGTCAATGTGAAACTCCTAGGGACTGCAAAAGCCTCAACTTCTAATCAAATTTAGAGTTTTGATTATGATCTAAGATTGGCCATTTTAAGTAATAAAACGAGACTAAATTTTGTGACTTGAAAGGACTACAGACTTATTATATAAGAGAGAGGTGACAGGGGCACCTGGGTGGCACAGTCTGTTAAGTGTCAGACTCTCGGTTTCTGCTCAGGTCGTGATCTCAAGATCCTGGGTTGAGCCCTGGATCAAGCCCCTCTCCGCTGTGGGGCTGGGTCCTGAGCTCAGCACAGAGTCTGCTTTAAAAGATTCTTTCTCCCTCTTCCTCTGCCACTCCCCCCCCAAAAATAAATATTTATCTTAAGAGAAAAGTGCACTTTTTTTTTGCAACTTTTCTATATCTTGCCCACTGGATAGACTGAGTGAGACTCTAGGAAAATGTTTTATTAGGAAATGACAAACTTCTTGTTCAAAATGCCCTAAAAATTTAACAAAATATTATCATACTTAATATTTTAATTACCTAATAATTTAATTAAAAGCATCAAATAAACAATTTAGTTAGTTGTGATCAAGTCTGTTCTTAGTAAACTCACTAAATTCTTTTCTAAAATTGTTCACACACCAGTGACAACTCTATTTTTTCTATTCAACAATCTATATTTAATACAAGCCTTTTTATTTTCAGAAACAGGTCCCAGAGCCAATTATTATATATTAAGCTCCGCATTTCCTAGTATTAAAAAGTTAATGTGTTCAAATATTTTTACTTAGAATTTCTATGGATAAATATTCTGTGATCTCAATTTTCTAGGGCTATTGCTCTCAACCATAACTTCACATTAGAATCCTCTGAAAAGCTTCAAAACTTACTATGCCACACTGAATTCAAATGTTTGGGATGGGGTATATCAGTTACGTAGTTTTGTAGAACAAACCACCTTAAAACTTGGGGGTTTAAAACAACAAGAATTTATTTGCTAATTTTTCTGCAACTGAGCTTAGATTTACCTGGATGGTTATTCTGCTGGAAAGCTAAGTATTAAGAAGTCAAAGAGTTGCCAAGAAAATATTGTTTCAACCGATGCCTAGACAGATCCAGAAACCAAGAAGAGGGAAGGAGTATAGGAAAATGTAAGCTGCAGGCTGAAACAGAGAAAACCAAGGTATACAAAGTAACCATCAAATCAGCTACCAGAGTTCAAATTTAGAGCATAACATTTTAAATTCATTATAGGACAATACAGCAATACAGGAACTAGAATTTCTAATGATCTCAAATTATCTAAGAGGTTGTTCATTCCCACATAAGAGAAGAAATACACACACACACACACACACACACACACAATACCTGGAATAGAATAGAAAACAAGTGATTCAGTATTACCATGGATGGCTTTTCTAAGACTGTGGAGAACAATCATGATTACCTTTACGAAATATTAATTCAAAAGTGTTGGGCTGGGGCGCCGGGGTGGCTCAGTCGGTTAAGCGTCTGCTTTCCGCTCAGGTCGTGATTCCAGGGTCCTGGGATCGAGCGCCGCATCGGGCTCCCTGCTGGGCCGGGAGCCTGCTTCTCCCTCTCCCTCTGCCCACCCCTGCTTGTGATCTCTCTCTCTCTGTCTCTCTCTCTCTCTGTCTCTCTCTCTCTCTCTGTGCTAAATAAATAAATAAATAAATAAATAAATAAATAAATAAATAAATAATAAAATCTTCAAAAGTGTTGGGCCATGCCACTCTTTCTGGAAAAGCTCATATATTGACAAAGCATGTATTTTGTTTTTAGGTATTTCCCTGTTTAAATCTGTTTTCTCTCACTTGACTATCAGAACCAAATAGCTTGTTTCTGGAATCAATTACATTAGTAAAATATTTTCCAGTTTTGTTAATTAGATATGTAAGAGATGAAAAACAATTGCATAACTAGAATTTCATAAGTGTTGAAATTCAATAATGTTGAGTAGGTAATCTCTTTTTCTCTTGAAAGACAATCTAAACTTGTTATGAAGAATCATTATATCATGTTTCTAGGAACTATCAAATTTTATTTATCAAGAATATTATGTTGCTACTTGACCACTATGATCTTTGATAAGTTTTTGTAATATAGCTTGGATGACTAGAATATGAGCAATAAGCAGTCATTTTGACTCAGCTTTTTGTTCTTTGTAAGAGATGGATTCATTATAGAAGAATCCATGAACAATATAGACATTTTCTTGTGTACACCATATTTAAAAAAAGTATATGTTTTTCCATTCCCCTATTTGTTATACTAAAGGACTACTGGTACATACAAAATGGATATTTTCTTCTGGGTGTGTTTATATGAAAGCCTTTTTATGGGTTTGCCACAGCCACATAATAGTTTAGTGGAGCATTTACTTTAAAAAATCAAAATATCTAGAAAGAATTATTAATATTTAAAATTGAGGAAAATAATTATACTCTTTTAGCATGACATTATCTGTTAAAGCTGAAAGGAAATAAAAGGAAGCCTCATATTTTGTTCTTTGTACTTACTTTGGGAAAGTAAGTTTTTACAACATTGTACTTTATGAAGAAAAAAATTAGTATATCTCTTTATCAAAAGGACTTTTCAACATGGAGAGTTTTGGTTAATGAAGTTTCCTTAATCCCAAAATAAACTGTATAAATACTAAGCACCAATTCTTCCACTGAGCAAGCTTCAGCCAATAATTTATCTGAGCCTGTGAAAATTATCCAATTTTCTGAATAATAATAAAAAGGCTTTATTTTAGAATAATCTGTCCATATACATAAAAGATTCTGTTTCACAGGTCCAAGTGGCATCTATATAATAAGCAACAAATAAGAAATCTATTTTTAAAGGAATAAGATACTTTGGAAAGAAGTTTGTCCTAGTAGACAAGTTTTCCAACTAAGTGATGCTACAGCTCCTGAAGACTATATTTTATATATATATATATGTGTGTGTGTGTGTGTGTGTGTGTGTGTGTGTGTGTGTGTATGTGTGTGTACATGTATTATACTGGGCCATTTTATTTAGCAGACAGTTATAATACTGAATATATTTCAAGAACCTTAAATACTACCTTACATTTTTGAACAGGAGACATTATATAGTATAAAATTATGGAGAACAATGATATTGAAGAACAGTGATGAGCCCACATACATAAAAGAAAAACACTATATCTGTTATTGAAAGGATGCAAATCAATATATGGCCTTCCTGAATACTCATAACTGTTATTTGCAATCAAGAGCATATGGTAATTTTCAAAGAAATATTTATTGGGTTATAATAATCATTTGAATTTTAGAATACAAATTGTCTCTCTGGCAAGTTTTGTTAGATGGTTGTGTCTGATATTTTCCCAGCAGGCTTACTTATAAAGGAAGAAAGAACACATTTCAAGAATATGCAGACAAAAATATAACTATAATTCTATCTATATCAAGTATAAAAAAATTTTAGGGGAATTTGGAAGTTTCCATGGAAATATATCTTTGAGAAAAAAAGGTAAAGGAAATGAATATTATAGAATGAGTTTGCCGGGGTGCCTGGGTGGCTCAGTCAGTTAAGCGTCTACCTTCGGCTCAGGTCATGATCCCAGGGTCCTGGGATTGAGTCCCACATCATGCTCTCTGCTCAGCAGGGAACCTGCTTCCCCCTCTCCTCTGCCTGCTGCCCCCCTGCTTGTGCTCTCTCTCTCTCTGTGTCAAATAAATAAACAAAATCTTTGAAAACTAAAAATAAATAAATAAATAAATAAATAAAATGTGTTCGTTAAGTGGTTACTGTGAGTTCATTATAGAGATCCCATAATATAAAGCATTATAGAATATATAAAATTAAAATACAAAAATAAAGCATTATAGAATATATAGATATTCTTTTAAAATATGATCATTTCAAAACTGTGTCATTGAAAAGGCATGCATAATTGACTAGAGAAAAATGAGGGGACTTACAGAAGAGGCAAAAAGTTACCAGTTGATTGCACTGATACATCAAATTAATGGCTTCACCATGTCTAATAACCTTCGTTCTGTAACTCTTTAGTCCTTGCCCCATTGATTCTGGACTGGCTTTGGGGTTTTGTTTAACCAAAAGAATACGGCAGTGTATTGGTGTGAAAATGATGATGTGCTAGTTTTGAGCTTATATGCTTCCATTTATCCTCTCAAAACTCTCAATTGACTAGGAGAACAAGCCCAGGGATGGACTGCTGGAGGAAGACCAAGTGAAATATACATATATGTCAGCTGAGGTCCTTCTAGACCAGCAGGTACCTGCCGACCTGCTACTTGACCACAAAAGTATAAACAAGCCCAGCCAAGAACATCCAAGCTGGCTCAATCAGCAGATCCACTCAACTGAGCTCAGATTCTTAAAAAGTAGTAGTTGTTTTAAGCCACTAAGTTTGTGGGTGGTTTGTAACATAACAATATAGTGGTAATAGATGATATACTATAAGTATGTTATTTATTATCCAAACCAAAAGTTTTGAGAGTCAAAAGGGCTACTATCAATAATTATACTGGGAAAGGAGGCATTAATTGGCACTGCTCAAGCAAAACCAGACATATTGACGTCGTATTTATATAACATTCAGTATCAGTCATTATCCAAAGTGTGTTTTTTTAAACTTATGATGTTTATGCTTTGTTTATGGATATGAAAATCTAGGAAAATGAAATGAAAAAATATCACCACCTTTCTTAATATGTGCATTCAACTTTCAGCTGTAAGTAGTAACACAACTCAAAATGACTTACAAAATACAGACATTTATAATATTATATAAAGAGTTAAGATTGATTGGTTTACTGGCTCAAAAATATTACCAAAACAACAACAACCCCTAAACCAAAAAAAAAAAAAAAAATCTCAAACCAGTTTTTGTTATTATCTTCCCTATTCAATAAGTAGCATTAATATTTGTCTCGTTCTCATAATTATTTCCCTTCTTTCTCTCACTTTACTCTTCAGCAACATCTGGTCTTAACTTTTAAAATGTATACAGACTCTGATTACATTTTATTAGATCTACTACTACCATTTTGATCTAAGGGCACCTTCTTTTCTTGCTGAATTATTGCAATAGCCTTCTAACCTCTCTCTCTACTTCAAACCTCATATCTCTACAGTCTGCTTTTAAATGCAGAATGATCTTTTCACACCACAAATCAGATCATGTCCCTTCTCTGCTGCCTGCCTTCCACTCCCTGCCCATCTCATTAAAGTTACATATTCTAATGCTGTGCTGTCCATTTCAGTAGCCACTAGCAACATGTGGCTATTGATCTTGGTATGTGCATGGTCCAAATGATGCCATGCTTTAAGCACAAAATACATTCTGGATTTGACAGTTCTTACAACCAAAACAAAACAAAACAAAAAATGCAAACTATCTCATTAATAGCTTTATGTTGATTATATGTTTAGAAAATAATGTTTTGCATGTATTGAGTTAAATAAAATATATTATTAAATTAATTTGGTTTTATTTTACCTTTTTTATGTGGCTACTGGGTACTGTAAAATTATATGTGTCTTGCAGTATATTTCTATTAGGCTAGCCTATGTGATTTGGCCCCTATTACCACTCTGAGTTAATCTTTTTAGGCTCCTCCCATTTGTTCATTGCTCTCCAAACACCCTTTTGTAATACACTTTTGTGATCTTCCTACTTCCCAGAAATAGCAGGCATGCACGTACTTGGTAACTTTTAAGGGCAATTTTAAGTTTTGTGTAAGTAAATAAAATTTGGAATCTTGTTAAGAAAAACAAAACAAAATTGTTACTATAAAATAAAGTAAAAAGTAAATCTTTATTAGAATAATAAAAGAGGGGCGCCTGTGTGCCTCAGTCTGTTGAGCTCCTGACTCTTGATTTCGGCTCAGGTCATGATCTCAGGGTTGTGAGATTGATCCCCACATGTGGCTCCACGGTCAGCACAGAGTCTGCTTGAGATGCTCTCTCTCCCTCTCCCTTTGCCCCTCCCCCCACTTGCACTTGTGCTCTCTTTCTCTAAATAATCTTAAAAATAATAAAAAAGAAATCACAATAAATGCTAATTCTCAAAAAGCTGAAAAATACCACAAACATCAAAAACTCTAGACTCTAGAGCAATAACATAATATTGTGGGTACCATAATTCATAACATCATTTGGTCTATGACCCTTCATCTTTAGGTCACAACCATCAAAATATCAGTTTTATGAGCACTAGGATTATTTCTAGAAGTCATTCCTATCTTGGGATGACTAGCCATATAATAACCATAAATGGAAGTTACTGAGAATTATATATCTCCCATCGAACTCATATCATATGTAATCATATTAACTGTATTCCCAGCTCAACTTCTTTTTATCTGGCTTTCCAAAAATGCTTATGGCACTTAGACACCACCCTACAAAAACAGGAGTATTATGAAGAAGAATTTGAAATTAAGAGACAGCAATGTTACTTAATTGAGGATTAAAAAATATAATTTGTGAAAATTCTACAGAAACATATGACCACATGACTATTTCTAACTTCATGGTAAACACTTCCCTGAAGGCTTTGGGTGACTAATGCCCTCAACTCCCTCAAGTCCATTCAAATGTCATCTTCCCATTGAGCTTTATCCTGGCCAATCTATTTAAAATCACTACCATCACACCTTTCCTGAGGTGCTTTACTCTGTTTTATTTTTTCCACATACCTCTGTATACTGTAAAATTAACTTACTAAGTTTTTTCTTGGTTGATTGATCTTTTTGAATATCAGTGGAATGTAAACACCATGAGAACAAGGATTTTTATAGCTTTTTTCCCATTTTATTCCCAAAGCCTTGCATCATGCCTAGAGCAGAGTAACTACTCAATAAATGTGCATTCTATGAATGAAGAATCCTGAGCCTTTTATCTTTCTGCGCTGCCAGCCTCACTGGTCTTCAGATGTTTCTCATGTTTGCAAGATGATGCAAAAGACATCATCTCTTCAAACAACCAGGTACTGAAGAAGGACAAAGAAGTTTTGATTTTTTTCTTCTCCTTTGCATTTGTCTAATTCAAGTCTTGCTTTAACATTGGACATTTTCTTCATTCTCCTTTTCTGTTAATTTTATTGTTCCTTTCCTATCATTGTGTCTTGAATGACTGAGTTATTTTTCCTTCCTTTTTTTTATTTGTTACCTCTGTGGGTACATGTACTAAATATATTAATTTTCCTCTGAGCCCTATTTAGCTTTCCCATACATTTCTGTATCTTAGGTTTTCATTGCCATAATTTTAGAGGTTTTGTAATTTGTGATCAAACTTCCTTTATAACTCCTGAGTTGCTTAAGAGACAGTTTTGTGTTTTGTTTTGATATAATTTGTAGATGAATAAGAGAATTTTGTTGTTGTTGTTGTTTTACGTATAGTTTTACTGCACTGTGATCAGAGAATGTGGTCAACGATTCTTATTTTTGAATATACTGGGATGTTTTTGTGGCCTAAAAAATGGAATTTTGTCATGAATATTCCAACTGCAGTCATTTTTTTAAACTATTGCTGCATTTCTTAACAAAACATATAATTTATTCCAATTGGATCTATTAGTTCCATTAAGCTATACAGTCAAACAATCCTACCTAAAACTAAGTATCACTAAAGCAAATAAGACTGTTAAAATTGGCATCACTGGAAAATTAGAATTTTCTGAAGGCATTATAGGATAATTCATTTGACATCTTATAACTAAAAAGTGCTAAATTAAGAGATTTCTTCTGTTTGTCACTTAGGAATACAAGAAAGAAGAAAAATAAATAAAATCTATTTACTTGATATCCTACCATCAGTTCATTCAGAGAGATAAGTAAGACATTTTCAACTTACACCATACTTTTTTAAAGAATATGGTGAAAACTCTCACTAAACTCATTCAACATACAGATTTTTTTTAAAGATATTATTTCTTTATTTGTCGGAGAGAGAGCGTACAAGCAGAGGGAGTAGCAGGCAGAGTGAGAAGCAGGCTCCCCTCTGAGCAAGGAGCCCGATGCGGGACTTGATCCCAGACCTAATCTGAAGGCACTTAACCGACTGAGCCACCCAAGCGTCCCTCAACATATAGATTTAAACATTAAGTTAGAGTGTGGTGTGACTGGATCAGTGCAACTTTGGTCTAAAGGATAAATTGGAAAAGGGGTCACTGGAGTGTTTCTTTTCTTTCCCATATAATGCAAATTATTTATCATGAAAATGTCTGAACTTACCATTCGTACATTTAAGAGTTTATAATAGTATCAAGAAACAGGCTCTCAACTATAGAGAACAAACTGAGGGTAGCTGGAGGGGAGCTGGGCAGGGGGGATGGGTTAAATGGGTGATGGGGATTAAGGAGGGCAGTTGTGATGAGCACAGGGTGATATATCTCAGTGATGGATCATTAAATTCTACTCCTGAAACTAATATTACACTGTAAGTTAACTACTAGAATTTAAATAAAAACTTGGAAAGAAAAAAAATAGTAATATCAAGACAGTGTTCTGTTGTATTTCTATGTAAAAGTTTCCTCAAGGAAAGGAATGGAAAAGTACAAAAATCATTTTCCTCTAACCTTAAATTTGATCTAATTTCTCAGTTTTTGTGGTGCAGTTCTTTGTAAATATTGTATTATGTCTTATCTATTTCTGAAAAGGCAAAGCCAATACAAAGAATCTTTCTGTAGTTTTTTCGTTTTGTTTTGTTTTGTTTTTAGCAGCATGTCACACTAAATTCTTCTGAATTCCCACTGCTTTAAAATGTGACTTCAAGATCTACTAGATTTGTAGGTGGGATGGATTTCAAGGATTTTGAACTTGAATGCATTCTGATTATTTTTCTTTCCTTAACAAAATTGCAAGGAAATTCTTCCCTATAAAATGCTGCTGTAGACATGGACCTGGCTGGCTACAGCTTTATACAGCTTTGCTTTCCCTGTGGGAGATGAATAATAATTGTTTTGTTTCTGGAACATCACAGAGTAATATGAAATTTGCAGAGAATAATAAACAGAACCTAGGCTTAGCTCCTGCCTCTGAATCATCAGCCAGATCAAATGAGCACTGGATGTTGTACAAAGTGAATGTAACGTTAACTCTCTGCAGTAGAAATGAAAATAATTCACCTGCTAACATATTTCAAAATGACTTAAAAGAGATGGCTTGATGACAATTTATTCATCACACGTTACAGAAATTATTATTTATTGACAGAATTTTCTGTTGCTATTTTCCTCCAAGGTTTATCATTGGGTTAAAAGAGCTTGCTTGAACTTACAAATTTACATTTTTAATGAGTTTCAATTGAAGTTCAAGTGGTTGATGGAATCTTAAAAATATATTTTATGATTGACAGAGGAGTGTTTCAAATACCCCGTGTGTGATATGGATATACATGATTGAGAGGTTGCCAAAACTATTTAATTTCTAGGGTTGCATTTCAATTAAGATTCCTGGTTCTGGAATTTCTAAGTTTGAGGCTGGGATCAGACTTTTACTCTCTCTGGGACCTTGTAAAATTACTCCATATGGAATATAGTGAAGATAATAATTGACCCTATCTGACGGTGATGTTATGAAAATTAAATGAGATAGCCCAAGCAAAAATCCTTACACAGTGCCAGACACATTTTGAATGTTTAATAAATGATAGATTCATTAATAAAACTGAATTTATAACATTGTGAAAATAACTCTAGCCAAGAAAGGCTGAGCTCTAGTAAATACACTTTTACTTAATAGCTCTGCAACCTTGGGAAAAACACACAAACTCTCTGAATCCATTTTAATATTAATGAAATAAAGGTTTTCATAAATTCTGTGCCTATGAAATAAAACTGACATAAAGATAAAATAAGGTAATATATATGATTATGTCATACAGTTATATGGTCTTTTATTTAAGTTTCCATTCATTTTGTTATCTCCCTTCACACACAAATTCCTCTACAATTATAAAATTAATGTTTTGCTCATAAGTCTACATTTGAAATAAATGGAAACTCAAATTCAAACTGCTGGTGATTATATGAAGAATTTGCATGTATATAAATATTTTTCATGGTTTGGCTATTTTAGAAATGCACTCTTCAATGTTATTTTATCTCATTCCTAATAATCAACTATCAACCATGTATTCAAAATAGTTTACTACTCCAGTCATTCACTACAAGTGCCATATTTCTTTTATCTCTTTGGAATAGCTTGGTTATAAAATTTAGCATAGAAAAAGAGTGAAATTGGATGTACATCTCAAGTAAGCTATTTTGGTCACCATATCTCCCAGAAACAACTTGATATAGATTTATCTAGTCCCAAATGCTCCAATTTCTTCCACACAGTCCACTGATTTTTTGTGAATATAAGAGGTGACTGGCAGCTCAGCTATCTCCATGGAGATTAATAGCATGTGATTTGCAATATGCTTTTAAGGTAGGATAACATGCCATTAATTATAGAGTATGAGGCAATTTTGTCCCAAGCTATAAATATTTGGGGATGAGATCTATAGAAAACAAAAACTGTGTTATAAGAAAATAGACCAATATTTTAAATATAAAGGATATTCAAAATGCCATTTCACTGAGCTTAAGAAATAGCTACTGTTTTCCAGTAGATGATTCTATGGGGGGGAGGGGGCAATGTTCCATGGTTTTTCACACATTGTGTGACAATTTTGGCCTGGACTATCTTTTTAAGGATGTTTGTGCAACAAACAGCCTGAAAGTATAGAGAGAGTGTCTTCCTGTGAGCCGGTGGGCACATGTGTTTGCTGACCAGGATAACAGAGACAATAACTGTCTTCATCCATAATAAAACTGGGGAAAACCTAAACTCAGGATTCCACAGGTGTGACACAGATCCATAGTGCAGCATCCATCTGGGCCATTCCTCATGGCCCTCCTAGGATTTTGGGACAAGAGTAACTGATGCAAAGATGAAGCTCATGCTGCTTGCTGCATTGTGAGTCATAAAGTCCTCTCTCTCTATCCCAGAGGTCTTTGGCTTTCTGCCAGCATCTATGAAACTAGGATAGAATAACTTGTTAGCTTAGAAATAGGGTAAAATCTCAGACCCTTCATCATTTTTGACAGATTTACTTTGATCCAAGAGTTATTTATAGAGAATTTAATGTGCAAGTGATTGTGTTCAATGTTGCATGGAGAGTAATACAAAGAGATTATGTGGGCCACATTCGAAAGGTGTTTACTATTAGAGGTGGAGTGGGGAAGTAGTGTAACTCAGAAAAAATGATTTATACTGACAAAAACTAATAAAAATTTTTTAAAAACACAAAAAATAAAAAATCAACCACCAACACTGCCAACAAATTATATTTTGATAGGTGCCAAGTGGGTGGTATGTGGGTAAAGAAGCATGTAGACTAATGAAGTTACAAAAATTCTTGGCTGTTTCTCTAAAGACAGATAGATACTTATGGCTTAATTTTACGTTATGTGGAGAACTGTGCATAAGTATGAGATTTGAGAGGCAACTTAGGAGAGATCAAGAAATGCGTGATGGCCAAAAGAAGTTTAGATATTGCATCTGTCAGGAGTCACCCACTAGGAAAAACACAGACACACACACTCTAAAGGATTTATCATAGAGAATTGGCTTACACATTTGGCAGGGGAGGGACCTGCTTCAACAAGCCCTGCAAGACTGTCTCCACTCTTAATACTACAGCCTGAGGTACACAGTGCAGGAATCTCAGGAGCATGAGCTGGAATTTCCCTAGGGCTGTCTGAATTCTGTGCCATTCTTGTTGCTGACCCTGGTGCTGAAAGCAACCTACACATACCTACTCCAAAAAGCTCCTTCAAGCCACACGGAGAGACAGCAGATGAACAGTGGTACAAAATGGCTGCTGCCTTCCCTCCACCCTTCAAGTCTTGTTAGAATTTCTCTTGTGGCTCACCTTAACAGGAAGCATAGAAGGAAGGTAATTCTGAGTAGTTTAGTCTAGCCTAGTTGATGCACTAGAAAGTCACCACAGACCTTAATATAGAGATATTGGAGTGCCTTTAAAGATTTTCATTATTATTTTTTTTTTAAAATAAATACTGTAGAAACTATTAAAAACTTTTATATTATGCAAAAAGACACAAACTAATTTGAAAACAGGAAAGTTGAATTCTGAAGAGCAGCTAATTATTTTGAAAACATTTACTATTCTGTCATTAACACCTTACAAAGTATGGACTCTATTACCTTCAACAAATTATCATATTTTCCCCATATTACCTACCAGAAAAAGTATGTTTTTCTTTAATATATATTAAATACATATGCAAAGAAACAATCTACAAGAAAATACAGTACAGTGTCTTAGCACTTAATTATAAATGCAATTCTCTAGAAGGTAAAGAAACACAAAAATGTCAAAAGACTTCAGAAGTTGATTTTTATTTTAGTCTATTTTAGATGATAGAGACTTTTTTGTGCCTCAAAAAATGGAGTGTGAAGACAGTGCCACAATACAGTTTTACTGTATTTAATTCAGCTTTCCCTAAGCCTAAAATGGAGAAGGCATTAATAAATACTGAACTCCCTGTCTCAGATCTGCCTGGAACAGATTTTAATAAATTACATTTTATGCTACAATCCAAGAATTGAGCTGCCACAGTTATGATTAATAGAGCAGCATTCTCATAAAAGAACAACAATTCTAAAAGAAAAGAATTCTGTTATATAGTGTTATCACATCGATATTAAAAAGAGGTGCAATAATGTTGCAGTACAATAACTGAAATGGGAAACATAAATTTTTTAAAATTAAATAATAAATTATTAAGTTATTCATTCAAGTCTGTATCAGATTTAAACTATAATAGTAATAATTGCCACCAAAATTTGAGAAACACTCTGTAAAAAAATGGAGTGGAAACAGGGTATTGGTTTGATTTGAGAGAATATTTATAAAAATGCATTTGAGGGGTGCCTGGGTGGCTCAGTGGGTTAAGCATCTGACTGCTCAGCTCAGGTCATGATCTCAGAGTCTTGGGATCAAGCCTCACATTGGACTCCATGCTCAGCAAGGAGTCTGCTTGTCCCTCTTCCTCTCCTTCTGCCCACCACCCCCATCCCGCCCCCCCCGCCCCATGCATGCATGCTTGCACTCTCTCTCTCTCAAATAAAATCTTTAAAAAAATTAAAAAATAAAAATGCATTTGAATAACAAGGTTCTAAAGTGAAGTTACTTTGTTTGAAGTCCCAAACAAATGGACATGAAAAACCATCAAAGCTGGCCAATAATCTAAAAATCTTAATGATTATCTTTGGAAACATTTAAATACAGTTATTTTTAATTTAATTTCAATTTTTAAAATAATCCAGTGATTACTGAAATTATTTTCACATTTTGGAAATCAAAATTGACTTTCCCATTTAGTGGGAGTGAAAATATATTTTCTTAATAGCTGATCTAGAATTCTTCATTGAACAAGAACTGTGTTTAAAAATTACATTGAAGGAAAGAAGATTAGGCCTTTAGTTTTTAGCTCATAGACTAGATGAGCCAAGGAGGAGGGAAAATTTGTTACGCATTACAAATGAGCAGAAACTGGAAGCAGGGAGAGCAGAGAAGAGAAAAGAGAGGAGAAAGGAAGTTAATAAGAGAGGTTAAGTATTGCAGAGCCTGAGTTGCAGAGATGGCTGAGGAAGTTTTAGCTAGATACTCAACATTGATTCTGAGGTTGTTTAAGTGTAAAGAGAAAATTTTCTCATCTTCAAATCTTCTTCTGGAAAGTCTATTACTCATACTCTCCTCTAAAAGCAGACGAAACTAGCAGTTAGTCATTGTTGAGTCTTGCCTTTGGCTCATTTGCCATCTTCATGTCTTGTTAACTCTCCTCTTAAGTAGTAGCTTTTCAAATTTCAGCATTCATCAGAATTGCCTAGGGGACTTTTTAAAACAGGATGCTGAGACTCACTCCCAGAGTTTTTGGATTCAGTAAATTTAGAGTGTGGCCTGATGCTGCAGGTTAGGGGACGGCATTTTGAGAATAATTGTTCTAAAGCATAGTCTAAATAGTGGGATCTCATTATTTTCCTTGCTACCACCCTCACTCAGGCCACATTCATCACTCTCTTCAACAATAGCTTCCTTAATTGGTCTCTCTACTCTTCCTATTGCCCCTGTCCCTACACATCCATGCTCTATTTGGTAGCCTGAATAATCTTTCAAAAAATATAAATCAGATTGGGTAAACACAATTTCCTCAAAAGGCCTTCTCTGGCCACTTTATGCAATATAAAATGGACTCCTGTTCCCCACAGCCCATCCCTCAACTACACACTACTTTATTCTCTAAGAACATGTACTACTATTTCATGTTTTCTTATTTAATGCATATTGTTTATCTCACTTATATCCCTGTTCCTACATAATGGATGACCCATATTGTAGATTTCACTATATTTGTTGAGGGAATAAATAAAATGCTCTGTGTGTGGTGTGGGGTGGAGGCATACAGCTGTTTTGTAGGAATTATAGAAAAAAGGTAAAACCCTACATTTAGGTCAACATGGTAGGAGAGAAGTGATATGGTTGAGATGATAAAACAATCCCTAAACTGACTTAATTTATTGGAAATGGAACTCAGAGGCAAAGGTTATGACAATGATATTTCTCTTCCCCTATCCCTGATAATTTTAATGTCTCTTGAAGTTTGGACTTTCCACAGGTGATTGAATGGATATTAAATGCATCTTCTGAGTGCTGAAGGTAATAGCAAGCCCCCCAGCTTTGGAAACAGATTGTATATAATTAAACCTGTTCTTTCTTTGACAACTTCCCCTGTTCAGATAAAATGATATTAGTAAGCAACTGATAACTATAAGGAAATGTACATTTGCACTGGACTATGTATTTGATAATTTGGTGTGTCAAATAAGCCTTGATAATCTGATTTGGTTCTTAAATTCATAAAGTGTCTCAGTCTGGTTTCTGTACTGTGAAAATTATTTGTCCATGTATGAACACACAGATATGTACATATACACACCCACCCACACACACTCTAAACTCTGGATCTCGATCCAACTATATTTGACATTACAAATAAATTAAGGCATCTGTATGTGAATTATGTCAAAGAGGACAATAAAACAAGCTGAATTTTATTTTTCCCCAATATAGTTATTCATTTCAATTATCATTATATTTTAAGAGCTTTATATGTGTGTCTGGCTTTTCAAAATATTTTTGCTTAAGTTGTCTAGTTATTTTGAAATTTTCCATGGAAGTTCAGATCATAAGAATTTCTATTTTTTATATGCTTGCTCAGAGTCCAGCTCTGTCATTTCTGTCTTCTCTGTGTTTCAGTTTCCTCATCCATAAAATGGGGATAATATTACTATTTCTAAAGGTTGCTTTGATGAGTTAATTAATCATTACATATAAGTGTATCTGACTCATGGTAAATTCTCAATAAATGTTAACTTCATTATTAGTTGAAATTGTGATCATTATTATTACTAACTTGGATGCTTCCTTGGATTAGATTGTTTACTGCCAACCAGAAACCATCATTGACAAAGGGAGTAGAAGGATGAAAAAAAGTTTAAAGTGAAGGGAATCAATGACAATGGTGGTGTCACAAAGTTGAAATCTTCAGCCAGTAGGTAGAAGCTCATTTGGCTGGAACGTAGGGATTGTGGATGTAGGCCAGGTAGCTCAGGCAGCAAATGGTTTTGGAAAATGGAATTGTCTGGCACCCAATCCCTGATTGTGGAGACTGGGAAATGGAACAAAAGTACAATTTATTGTGCACCTTTTACATGCCAGGTAATCCCATTAATGTTGTCTTATTTCAGGGTTGTATTTCTGTTTTTATAGAGTATTAAAGAAAAGACACAGAGACATCAGGTAATATATAGAATATTACAGAATTTTAAATCATAAGAGTCAGAATTTAATCTTAGTTTTATGTAAATCCAAAACTAATAGCATCTTCTCTCTCATGCCTTCTTTTAATGGAAATAAGGAATGAATTTGTAAGAGTTTGTGATACATAAATTTAATCTATCTACAATGTGGAACCTGCCTACATTTTACATCAAAACCAAAAGTCTTTTGGAAAACATGTCTTCCTAGAGCCAAGGGTAACAAGATGGGGACATAAGTGGGTAGGACCTTCAGGAGATAGAGGAAAAAGAGAAGTGTATTGGGGGAAAAAGCAAGAAATCCCTTAATTTTAAAATCAACACTATAGACCTGACACCATTCCCAAAGAAGAATAAACATGGTCCCTCTCTAAACTAAAAATCCTCATGCTCAGCTAAGCTGGGACTCTGAAAAATCACAGTTGTGTGTGCAACAATCTAAAACTACTAGAGGGAGACAACATCAGGTCTAAAATGTGTCTCCAAGATAATCTAGTCCACTTGGCAGACTTGCTAAGTAAGCATGCATTGCTGACCACCCCTCAACCTGAGTTTCTGATTCCTTAAGTCACAGGTGAAAACAGACAATTTATATCTCTAAGAGGTTCTGAGGTAATGCTGATGCTGCTGATCTAAGGCCATACTTTAGAGCTGCTATTATAGATTAAGCCATTTTATATTTATACAGAATAAACCATTACATTTTATAAACTGAGGCCCAGACGAGAGTGTCCAAAGTTGTACAGCAAATGATCTTGGAAGGGTAAGAAAAGAAGGAAAGACAACTGATATTTGTCAAAAGAAATGATAAGGTGTCAATCTTCTAACAGCATGGTGGTGACTTTGCTCAAGTTCAGGGTCACAGCTACAATGGTGTCCAGCCACTTCTGGACTAAGTACACCATCAGGAAAAGGAATTAACATAATATGTTTGATGCCACTTTCTCACAAATCATGTTAACTCTTCTTTTGAACTTTATTACAACAAATTCTATTAGTCCGTTTTAAAGTTATAATGAAAATAGGTGAAACAGATTTTGTCTAGTTAGTCTTCGATTGTTGAGATGCATTGGAAAAAAACGGGCTATTTAAATCATGGAGTAAATGCTATGTTCTCAAGGCAAAATTGATTTTATCCCTCAAGCCAAATCAGATGTATTGGATATAGTTGCTGTCCTGAAAATTATTTTGATGCTAAGCTGGAGCTTGGAGGAAAAGATAACTATCTGCCAGAGATAATGAAAATAGGAAGAACATAAGTATTATACACTGTCAAATTCTGGGTTGTTATTGTCATTCATGATGTCTTTTTTACATTGTTCATATGAAAAAATATTTACATGCTCTAAATTTGCTGAAGTTTATGCTGCTAATTATGACCTTGGGGACATTCTTCATCACCTGTTGTTTAATCAAATATTGATTGATACACCCAGTAAAATCCTATATCTGTGATAGCTGAACAACCTGTTAATTCCAAGAGTCTACTATTCTAATCAATTTTCTATGTGACTGTTCATGTAGCACAAACTTAAATGTTGTGACTCTCATTTGACGAATAGAATAACATATGTTATACAGTCATTTTGAGATGCTGTAAGAATGAATGTGCACAATAATGTTAATCAACTTTGTCTATGATAGTGGCATGATTTTGAGTCATATACTATTATTTGCAACAACTGTCCAGAAAACCCAGGAAATGAAGAACTGAAACTGTATTGCTCTGAAGGGCTGTGCATTAGTTTTCTATTGCTGCATAACAAAATACCACAAATTTAACATCTTAAAACAGATTTATTTTCTTATAGTTTCTGTGGGCCAAGAGTCTGGGGACAGGGTAGCTGACTGAAATCCAAGCTTCATCCAGGGCTACAATCTCCTCAGGCTTGGGGTCCTCTTTTAAGCTCACTATTGTTAGTAAAATTCAGTTCCTTAGAGCTATGAGACTAAGTTCACTATTTTCTTTAGAGTGACAAAGAATCTCTCTGAGCTCCTAGAGAGTACTCTCAGGTCCTAGCCCCATGGACTTCTCACAATATGGCATCTTATTTTTATAAAAACAGCAGGATAATCTTTCTCGTGCTTTGAATTTTTTTCTTCATAAAGGACCCAACCCCTTTTAAGGACTCATCTGATTTGCTCAGACCCACCCAGAATAATCTTACTTTTAATTAACTCAAAGTCAACTAATTTGGGACCTTAATTACATCTTCAAAATCCTTCAGTTTTAACATGGTATAATCTAATCATGAGAGTGAAATTTATAGCATTCATAGTCCCTTTTAGCACTCAAGGGGAAGAGATTATACAACAGATATAATACCAGAGGAAGGGCATTTTAGATGCTATCTTAGAATTCTCCCTACCATGGGCTACTATATATATAACGTTTATTTTATATTCTTTTCTAATTATAAAATACTATATGCTGATTATTAAAAAATGGGAAATAAAAATAATTAAAGGGGCACCTGGGTGGCTCAGTTGGTTAAGTGTCTGCCTTCAGCTCAGGTCATGATCCCAGGGTCCTGGGATCAAGTCCCATGTCGGGCTCCCTTCTCAGCAGGGAGCCTGCTTCTCCTTCTCCATCTACTCCCCCCCCCTGCTTTTGCTCTCTCTCTCAATAAATAAAAATCTTTAAAAAAATTTAAAAATAAATATTTTTTAAGTTCACCACCTACAGGTAATCATTAAGATTTTTGTGATTTTTTTCTATTTGTATATGTATATATAAAGGTTTTTAACTATTAAACCTTATTACATACACAAGCTTGTATCTTATTTTTTCACTTAAAATATTAGAAATATTTTCCATATATTTACATTATTCTTAGTGTTTCCAATGACTACATAAAATTGACCATATGGATGTATCATCACTTATTTAACCAATCTCTTAGGTTCACTTCCATTATTTTCATATTTCAATGATCCTTGCAAGTGGGTAACTTTACATGTTAGTCTTTGTTTGCATGTCTGTTTTATTCAGATAAAGTTTGTCATAGAAGTTATTGATAGACATAGTGTTTCATGCCTACCTATATCCATGCCTTTTGATAGTCATCTCTTCTCCCACTGTTTCTGGGACCGGCCATTTGACTATTTTAGACAGTGGGACAGTAGAAAACTTGATGCAAGCAGAGTATTAAACTAGCCCTTGCACAATCCAACTTCCTTTCATAGACCCTGGTCATTGCCATGAAAATGTCCCCAGGCTAGCCTGTGGAATGATGTGTGATCATGTGAAGGAGAACTGAGTGACCTCATAAAGGTCATCTAAGACCAGGTAGCCTCCAGCCTACCACCAGGTGACTGACCACACATGAGTGAGCCCAGTCGAAATCAGCTGAACCTGGTCTAAATGAGCCAAATCATCTCACTGACCTGTGGACTCATGAGAAATAAAAATTGGTTGTTATTTTATTTTTTTTGAAGATTTTATTTATTTATTTGAGAATGAGAGAAAGCACAAGCAGGGGCAGGGGCAGAGGGAGAAGCAAGATTCCCTGCTGAGCAGGGAGCCCAACACAGGGCTCCATCCCAGGACCTGGGGATCACAACCTGAGCAGAAGGCAGATGCTTAACCAACTGAGCCACCCAGGGGCCCCAGTTGTTATTTTATTTTTTTATTTTTTTAAAAGATTTTATTTATTTAACAGAGAGACACAGTGAGAGAGGAAACACAAGCAGGGGGAGTGGGAGAAGGAGAAGCAGGCTTCCCGCAGAGCAGGGAGCCTGATGTGGGGCTCCATCCCAGGACCCTGGGACCATGACCTGAGCCGAATGCAGATGCCTAACGACTGAGCCACCCAGGCGCCCACCAGTTGTTATTTTAAACAATGGAATATTTTGGGTGGTTTTTTACCCAACAAATGCTAATTTACACAAAGTTCTAGAAATAAACTATAAAGGATAAATTTAGACGTATCCAAAATTTACCAGCCAAAGCTTGTTTGACTGAAGTAACATTTAAAGACTTGCTGGACTAAAGTGAGATGAAAATTGCTTTCATAGGGAAAAAGGAGCAAGCTCATTTGTAGAGACATGAAGAATACCACTGAGAAGAAAGATAATCCAGAACATTGGCTTGAGACATACAACAACCCAAAGATATGAAATGCACTTTCCATTGTGACTTTCAGAATTTTTCTCTCTGACATGACAAGGTTCATGAGTACTTTTCTATAAGCTACCACTGGGACAACTTCCAACAAATATGACATTTTGTTAAAAACTTGTGAGGAAATACAGCCTTCATTGCTCAGTGGCATGAACAACATCCCAGACAAATAAGCTACACACCAACATGAACATTACCCTGGCTTCATCCCATTTAATTCAGTGAGGCAAAAACTTGGCTGCATTTAGAAGTAGTTAGCAGAAATCATTAACTACAAACACTTTTTCCTTTCTTTATATTTTTGACATTCTTTAGGAACAAAGTCCTACAGAGTCTCTCAGAGGAACGGAGCCAACAGAATTAAAATATTTACAAATTTTGTGTCAAGTGATTGAGTCTTATCCTTGGTAAAGCAGTGTATTCTCAAGATGCTGGCCAGCCAATGAAACGTATTTATTTCAGGGATAATAGCATATGACACCAACCAACCAGATATAGAAGGGAGACTCAGTCCCTAAAGCAAATTGTTTATCAGTATCTATTTCAGTCTGTATATGAAAAAATCTACTGAAACTTAGACAGATGTGAAATATAGTAAACTTATCAGGTTGTCATACCACCCCACGATTTACTAATAGAAATATTTGACAGGAATGGAATTAAAAACAAACTAGGAGAGGGAATTATATATTTCATCATCATTAAGAGACCTCATTCAGTTCTAAGAGTTCCATATTTTTCCCTTGAAGAAGAGGGTTTCTTTTAATAATTTTTTTTTTTTTTTTGGAAGCAGAGGCAATGTTAAGCTTGCCAAAGGGGGGAAATACAAAAACAGATTACTCACTATCTTCTTTTCCATGCATTCTGCCAACAATATAAAAAGTAAAGGCACTTAAGCATTTGACTTAGATACATTGGAATTGACAATAGTTAGCATTACATCGTAATGAACATTAATTAAAATCATATAAATAACTTCCTAAATGTTTTATTTTATAACTTGCTCTGTTTACATTTTCTACCTCACCTCCACATATTTTTCCTTCAGAAACAGATATTTAATCTAAAATAATGATTCAAGTATTAAATTATTTAAAAGGTTGAGGTATTTTGTGAACACAGCATTTTTTTTAAATCTACATGTTAGAATTATAGCTGAAAAGAAAGTAAAATATGTGAGAAAGAATGCTTCAGTAGATTAAAGATGACCACAAAATTTTTACCACTCATCCCATTGAAAAGCAGTAGGTTATTGAAACAAATGCATTTACAGTGCTTGGATATAATTTTAGCTTAAGATAATTGGTCTTCTGGACTTCAATTCGTATTTTCAAATTATGGTTATTTGAAGAGAATGATAATGGGGGAAAAGTGAACATAGATGAAATTACAGAAATGGAAAGTCCTCACGGAATGCTACTGCATTTCTCCATATGTCAGCAGAAGGGGAGGAGCAATGGAGTCAGGGAAACTATTTTGCCAGGATAAACTCAGCAGTAAACATGGAATCTCAGAAGGCTTCGCAATTTTTTTTCTTTCTTATATCCTTCTATGCATTTAAAAGGCTGGTCCATCTCCCATTTGATGAATTACTCAAATTAGATATTTTAATATTCATATAGTCAACATACATTGTATTAGTCATTACAAGTATCTTAATTATAATCATTCAGTCCATTTTTTCCCCAGAGTGGCTTCCAAAGAACACCAGTCCTTTAAGATATACACTGGGTGTTATATGCAACTGATGAATTATTGAACACTACATCTGAACTAATGATGTACTATACATTGGCTGATTGAATTTAAAAAATAAGATATGCATATATAAAAACACAAAGACTTGGGGAGGCAGATAATAAGAGATCTCTTTAAAGTATAATCTTCTTGGGTGCCTGGGTGGCTCAGTTGGTTAAGCAACTGCCTTCGGCTCAGGTCATGATCCTGGAGTCCCAGGATCGAGTCCCGCATCGGGCTCCCTGCTCGGCGGGGAGTCTGCTTCTCCCTCTGACCCTCTTCCCTCTCGTGCTCTCTATCTCTCATTCTCTCTCTCTCAAATAAATAAATAAAATCTTTAAAAAAATAAAGTATAATCTTCTTCTCGGGAGATCATGATACATATTAACATATTGGACAATCAAGAATTCCATTATTAAAGAAAACAAACATAACCTATTACCACTCCACAGAACTAGTGATCTGTGGGCACACTAAAGAAAGGCTACATGTAATCTTAGCTTTAGAAACTATAAATGAAATCCAAATAAAGAAAAGAAAAGCACTGGGTGTTATACGCAAACAATGAATCATGGAACACTACATCAAAAACTAGTGATGGGGACGCCTGGGTGGCTCAGTCCTTCAGCGTCTGCCTTCGGCTCAGGTCAGGATCCCAGGGTCCTGAGATGGAGCCCCACGTGGGGCTCCCTGCTCGGCGGGAGGCCTACTTCTCCCTCTCCCACCCCCCTGCTTGTGTTCCCTCTCTTGCTGTCTCTCTCTGACAAATAAATAAATAAAATCTTTCAAAAAAAAAAACTAAAGATGTAATGTATGGTGATTAACACAACATAATAATAAATAAATAAATAAATAAATAAATAAATAAATAAATAAATAATAGTTGGAAGTGAGAGTATCCAATAGGGCCAGAAATGTGTACGTAAATAACTCTAAAGCTTCCCGTGTCTTTAAAAAGTAGAAACAGAAATAAATTGACCCAAGGTAAAAGAGCCCTGCTATTTTTCTAGAATTACCTGTGGCTTTAGAAGTTGATTTAGGAGCAGAGAAATTTAAGAGAAAGCCACATTTTAGTGTTTTACCATTTGCTTCTTTATGTGTAATCTTGAGTGAATTAAGCCTCAGTTAAATTAAGCCTCTGCCTCAGTTTCCCCCTCTGTAAAATGGCAACAATCTCAAAGCCATAGGATTCTGAGGATTAAATGAGTTAACAGAGCTAATGGGTTTCCTACGAGTAATTTCTTGTTATGTTTGCTATTATTTTTATTATTGATTATTTCTCTTACAATTCATTGGCATACTTTGCAAATTGGTTGACTTTCAAGTTTTACTCTAGAACAAGTGTCTTAAATGAGGGATTCTTAAATTCATATTTGAATAACAAAAAGAAACAAATGTTAAATTTACACTTTTGTGCATATATTGAGGCCCTCTTCAAGTGCGGCAATAATGTTTTCATCACACTATATCCTCCAAATTAGCAAAATCTTAGAAATAAGAACAAACAAATGTATTGAACAAATTGATTAATAGAGTTAGGAAGATAACTGATCTATAGAAAGATCCACATACATACCAATTAATAATAACAATATGTTAGGACATTCCTGTACAATTTCTTTATAATAAAAGAATGTATTTAAATAACTTACAATAATAAAACATACACAAAGTCCTCAATTTAACTGAATAGTCTGTGATCCTAAACTTTATCAACCTCCAAATGGCTGCTCTCACTTGCTTTCAAATGGTGCCACATCAAAGTAATCCAATTAAATGGAGCATTTCACATTATCTCTTAAAATGGGCTGCCTATGTGCTGTGATCTGATAAATTGGAAGTTTTACTTGAAAGATCTTCCACAAAATGCCTAACACTTTCAGTTAAGGCCTCACAATTCCAAACATACCAAATGAAATGTACATGGATTTACTTGTGAGGACGAATTAGACAACAACTAACATATCACCACTGTTATCTATAAAGACCCTGACTATTATTTTGGAAAGAAAAGAGTGAAGTCTAGGGAACTACAAGTCCAGGTGAATGTTAGAAGTAGTATTGTAATGTCAAGCCTAGAAAAATTGGTCCACTCAGTCATTTGATGTCAGCGGTGGATAAACTGGGGTAGGTAACAAAAATTCATCTAAGAAGAAAGAGAAGATGTCAACAAGTATCCTTTTCCCAATAGGATGGTTTTGTTATTCATGTGAATGTGGGTGAGTGTGTATATATACATACATATATATATATATATGTATATATATATACATATATATAGGCATGTTCATAAACACAATTCTATTCTGTAGAAGCAAGTACAGATCATTCATGATTAACGAAGTTTACGCTTGTCAAATTGGAATTTATAGAATAATGTATATATGATGTCCAAATTCATGCCAAGCTGTAACATCACTGAGCTAAAATATTATTACACTTAGGTATCGTGCTTAATTATCTCCTACAAGGTTTTGTCAATTTACAGTTCAAACTCCTTCCACCACGTGATATAATATCAAAGCTGTTGATTTGCTAGTAGGAGAGATGTTACCTAGACTGAATATTTTGACAAGGCTCTTGGAGTGTTTGGGGAGTGGAGGAAAAGAGAGGGCTCAATAAGACCGCGAGGAGGCATATTTTAAAATCTAAGAGGTGGCTGCCAAAATATGTTCCTAGGGTGGCAGGGTTAACTGGCTGCTGGACTTGCAATGGGCTCAGTGGAAAGAGAAACTGGACTGGACTGAAATCTGAGGAACAATTAAAAGGATCTGAGAGGCTCTACAAGATAAGAGAGATGTCTGGGCAGTTGCCAAGAAATGACACTTTCAGAAAAATATCAGATGTACCAAGGGGACTGTCCTAGTTTGGCGTGTGATCTCTGATGCAAACTCTTTTCCCCTCCATCCCACAAAATCTCTAAACAGCCATTCTTATAAATACTTGTGCAGGAAAGTTAATTTGGGAGAGACAAGTCCTGTACTTCTATAGAAGGAGCAATCTTTCAAGATTATTTACTATTATAATAAGTGGCATTTATAAAACATTTAACACAACTACTCCAGAGGTAGATATTATTGCTCTCATGATTCTCAAATTTACAGATAAGAAAATAGAAATTCAGTAAAGTGAAATGGCCTGATTGAATGACGGAAACAAAGATTAAAAACGTGAATTCATGTCTAATTCCACATTTGATGATTTTTCTGGCCACCAAACCAAGATGCATTAATGTTATTTGTATAAAAAGAAGCAATGGGTATATAGTGTTGAATTTCCTTTTTATTTTGGGGTGAGAAGAAGTCATAGCTTGCAAATGTGGAATTTCTCTAGTGTAAATATTCTAGTTCGAGAGGAAAAAGAAAAATAATTTTCAGAAGAAATCATGTTTTAACTTTATACATGGATGTATCCATTGAAAAACACTGAATATTTTAGAAAATTATCAGGCCGGCTATTTGACATTTGAAGGAGACAAAAGGATTCAGCCGGAGATACTACCTACACAGTGCATGACCTATATAAAATATCCATAACACCAAGAGACAAGCTCAAGGAGACAACAAAAGAATGGAGAAGTCAGGGAAGCCAGACTAACTGTGCGAGTGAAAATAAATTTTTCTTTAAACCCAGTGAGAGAGAAGAATCCTAATGGAAAAAGGATATTGCTTATGAAATGAGTGTGGTCATGGCCACAGAACACTTGAGAGAACAAAATCACAGGTTAACAAGTAATAGTCACACATTTCAAGATTTTAGATATTAGCTGTGACTACAGGCATATTCCAATTACTGAAAAAAGGTATTACATCTTACAGAATTTTGTATAAACAGACCCCAGGAAATATTTTCCAAAGGCACTGCCAGGGTATTTGTTGAAAGGAAGCTACAGCCTAGGTGTGATAAAAGGGTCATTCTGGCTTTTGTGTGCAGCCAAGGCTTGAGGGCATGGCAGGAAAGGGTCAGATTAAGGATAGAAAAAATTTCAAATTGAGGTCACAATGACTAAAAGCCAGGGACATGTCTTGGGCAACAAAGTATTGTAAACTAGATTCACTGAAAATCTCAATAATTTCCAAGAAGAAAATGGTGGGAGAAAAAAGTAAGGAAAAGAAGGTTACTTAACTTGTAAAATATAGTCAAATACTCTAAGAAATTCTGCATATATTGCCAAAACTGACTAGAAAAAGTCCTGTGGAGATATGATAATGATAATGACTGAGCAGTATAAATAAATACATACGTAACAATCCAGGGCATTTTCATTTATTTTTTGGTGTGCCAGAGAGCATGTACCTTATCAGTTGGCTGACCTGAGTTATGCCTGCAACTTCCAGTCAGGGAAGAGAATGAAGCTAATTATTCCCCCCTGGTAGTAAACTTGGAGCCAGCACAAAATCATCACTTTGCATGAGGCTTTCCTGGACTTCCCTGAATACTTTATCTCAATCTTCGTTTGGCACTTAACACCATAGATTTTATAGCATAGCATAAAGAGACAAAATGGTTACTGCCAAAGAAGAAACAATTATACATCCTAGAGATCAGCCAACTGTGGCCCGTGGACTCTATCTGGCTCACTCACTACCTGTGTTTCTATAGTTTGCAAGCTGAGAATCGTTTTTTAAAATATTTTTTCTTTTAATTCAAAAATACATTTCTCAGTGCCCATCACAGTAAGTGTACTCTTAATCCCCTTATCTATTTCCCCCAACCCCCCCCCCCCCAGCCACCTCCCCTTCTGGAAATCACCAGCTTGTTCTCTGTATTTAAGAGTTTGGTTTTGTTTGTCATTTTTTTCTTTGTTCACTTGTTTTTTTCTTCAATTCCTCGTATGAGTGAAACCATGGTATTTTCTCTCTCTGTTTGACTTATTTCACTTAGCATTATACTCTCTGGGTCCATCTACGTTGTCATGTTGTCACAAATAGCAAGATTTCATTCTTTTTTATGGCTGAATAATATTCTATTGTATTTATCCACTCATCTGTCAATGGATAACGGGTTGCTTCCATATCTTGGCTATTGTAAATAATGCTGCAATAAATGTAGGGGTGTAAGTATCTTTTTGAATTAGGATTTTTATTTCCTTTGGGTAAAAACCGGTAGTGGAATTACTGGATCATATGGTAACTCTATTTTTTTTGAGGAACTTCCATACTGTTTGCCACAGTGGCTGCACGAATTTACATTCCCACCAACAGTGCAGGAAGGTTCCTTTTTTCCATATCCTTGCAAACACTTATTTCTTGTGTTTTTTATTTTAGCTATTCTGACAGATATAAAGTGATATCTCATTATGGTTCAATTTGCATTTTCTTGATGATTTCTGATGTTGAGCAACTTTTCATGTGTCTGTTGGCTATCTGCAGGTCTTCTTTTGAAAAATGTCTATTCAGGTTCTTTGTCCATTTTTTTAAAATTTTATTATGTTATGTTAGTCACCATAGAGTACATCATTAGTTTTTGATGTAGTGTTCCATGATTCATTGTTTGCATATAACACCCAGTGCTCCATGCAGAATGTGCCCTCTTTAATACCCATCACCAGGCTAACCCATCCCCCACCCTTCTCCCATCTAGAACCCTCAGTTTGTTTCTCAGTCCATAGTCTCTCATGGTTTGTCTCCCCCTCTGATTGCCCCCCCCCCATTTTTTAATGAGATTATTTGGTTTTTTTGGTGTTGAATTGTTTAAGTTCTTTATATATTTGTATATTAGCCCCTTATTGGATATATCATTTGTAAGTATCTTCTCCCATTCAGTAGGTTGCCTTTTTTATTGATGATTTCCTTCACTGTGCAAAAGCTTTCTATTTTGGTGTAGTCCCAGTCATTTATTTTTGCTTTTGTTTCTCTTGCCAGGAGACACATATCTAGGAAAAGATTTCTATAACCGATGTTAGAGAAATTACTGCCTATGTTTTCTTCTAGGAATTGTATGCTTTCAGGCCTCACATTTAGGTCTTTAATCTACTTTGAGTTTATTTTTGTGTATGGTGTAAAAAAGTCGTCCAGATCATTCTTTTGTGTGTAGTTTTCTCAACACCACTAGTTGAAGAGACTCTCTTTTTCCCATTATGTATTCTTGACTCCTTTACTGTAGACTAATTAACTTTAATAGCATGGGTTTACTTCTGGACTCTCTATTCTGTTCCATTGATTTATTTGTCTATTTCTGTGACAGTACCATACTGTTTTGATTACTACAGCTTCGTAGTATATCTTCAAATCTAAGATTGTGATACCTCCAGTTTAGTTCCTCTTTTTTGAGATTGCTTTGGCTATATGGGGTCTTTTGTGATTCCACACACATTTTAGGATTAATTGCTCTAGTTCTGTGAAAAATGCTGTTGGTAAGAATAATTTTCACATTATTAAATGTCTGGGAAAATTACCAAAGGAAGAATCATAGTTTGTGACATGAAAAGTTATATGAACTTCACATTGCATGTCATAAATAAAGTTTTATGAGAACATAGCCACATATATTTGTTTGTGCATTGTCTAGGGATGCCTTCATGCTACAAAGACAGAGTGGAATAGTTGCAACAGAAACTGTATGATCTACAAAAATTAAAATATCTAAATAAATGTATATATTTCCTTCCTGGAAAGAAGGCCTGTGTCTACCATAGTTCTCTGCACATAGAAGGAATTTTATAAATACTTATTAAATTAATAACTATCCCAAATAATTTGATATGATTTTACAGCAAGTTCCTAGTATATGCCTAATTCTGAATAGAGTATTAGAAGGGGTGGGTTGACATGAAAGAAACCAATGACATTATCACAACCTTTGAAGGAGTCATAATTTTATTAGGGAAACAATACAAATTCAAAAGTATCATCTACATAATGATAAAAACAGTATAATATTTAGGTATCAAATACTTGTTAAAGGCATAGACTCTACTATAGCAATAATAGACATTAGTCATCATCATAAAAAAAGTTCTTAAATGTTCACTATTTACTTGCTTAAATCCTAATGTTTGGGATGCATCACCTTAATAAATAAGCACAACAAACCCATACCAATAACATTTTGAGGTCATATGGATTGACCTGGAAATTGAGCCCAAATTGCACATACTTATTTAAAAAAATATTTTCAGAACAAGGTATTTTTAACTGGGCACACAATAGATAGTGAAGAAATATTAGTCAATTTGAAACCTGAAAATGTGCTAAGGAAATGAATGGGGGGGTATAGAATATGGAACTGAGAGATCAGGAAGTGTTGCCTGAAGAAATGGGAATAGTTTGCATAGGTGAAAAAAAGAGAGAAAACCATTTAGGATGTGTGTGTGTGGGGGGGAATCTAAAGAGCAAAGGCTTGTAATGGGTATGATTTGACTCCCATCATAATAGATTCTACTTTAATTTACTAAGGAATCAAAGGAGTAAATTAGAATATTGTCCTCTCAAGTAAACAAAATTGCATTTGCTAAATTTCTGTTTCAAAGTTTTTTATTTTCCCCAAAGGGGGGCAGTATCTTATTTTTTTTCCTTCAGAAATTATACAGACAATAAAAACAACACAAGATAAATTAACTTTGCCTTTTCCTCAATATATTTAAAATAAAGAATATAAAAGTAGATAATAAGTGGCACACTGACATCATTAAAATCAGCAGCAGGAGGTGCAAAATGAATTTGTGCATCATGAAGTTGCTCAAGGTGTTACAGAGCCAGAGCATCTTTAAAACAAAACATCCACTTCTCAACTGAGAATGAAGCCCTTGTGCTCAACCTAGTTCAGCCTTCCTTCATATTAAAAACAAAACCCATAGAGCTATTTTCTACTTCAAGTCTTTATCTCATTAAAATTTACACTTCAAGGGACAAGGTGAAGAGAAAGGCAGTTATGATAATTACATTCTCTCACCCATGGTGTATTACCTTCTTTATATTTCAGTGGGCAATCTAATTCCATGATCTAAAAAAATTTACTATCGCCGAAGAGAGAGACAAGATGATATTCCTACGTGTAAGGTATTCACAATTGTGTGATGCAGAGCCTGTTGAAAACAGAGGAAGTGCAACTAACTACCTGTTGGTGTGATTTCAAGTACTCAGAAGCACTGAAATCATCAGGGCCCAGTAAGACATGTACCCATAAACTACCAGAACAATTATTTCTACTCATTGCATGCCATAGTAATGTTACATTTCTACATTAACACTGGTTGTTCCATAGCTATTTATTTTTATCTCTGTTTCTTCAGTTAGATTATGACTTCTTTGAGAGTAGGAAGTAGAATATAAGGTGCTTCCCAAACATTATTTTATTTAATCCTCCAATCATCATAGGACTAGGGTCAGTGATCCCATTTTTTTAAGACATAAGAAAACTAAGGCTCAGAGAGGTTAAGAGACTTTCACATGGTGACGCAGATAATAAAAGGCTGAGCCAGAATCGATATCCAGAGTTGACTCCAAAGACTTCAAGTATTGTTTTGGGATGATATAGGTATGTATATGTATGATATATGTATATATGTGCATGATATATATATATATGTGTGTGTGTGTGTATACACACACACACACACACACACACACACACACACCTCTCCCACACAAATCCATCCAAGCCCATCATAGTGCTTTGTACATTGTGATTTCTTTTAGTTGTAGAGTTGAAATAATCTAGTATTGACTGATTTCCATCACTCATGCTTTAGAATGAATAAAACTTAAACCCCTTTTTTTTCTACAGACTGAGATCTTGAGAAAACCAAGAGAGGAGAGTAATTCATAAACAAGCTTCAACTAGTGTATAATTTCCCACAAAGGCTACAGCAATGTGGCAGTATCTTGAAAGTATTATGCTGAGTGAGATATTGTGTGCTCTTATTAAAATCTTCCTATATGCAGTACTCTGGGATTTGTGATATTCCCAAAGATAAAGATTATTTAAAATTTTATTTTTAAGGAACATTCTATTCTCTTTAAGTCATATAGTCATGACTGATAGGCTGTATGTAAGAAAAAAAATATGTGGTTTCAGTTTTTTTGATGGTATAATAAATTTCTGGCAATATAATATTATAGCTGTTATTTTAATCTTGTTCTCTGGATGCTGATTTTAGTTGGTTCACTTTTTTTCCAGTTTTGCTGAGAAATAATTGACGTACATCACTGTATAAGTTTAAGGTGTACAGGATGATGGTTTGATTTACATATGTTGTGAAATGATTACCACAATAGTTTCAGCTAACATCTATTTTCCCATATAGTTACAACAAAAAGAAAAGAAAGAAGAAAAAGGGGAAAAAATATTTTTCTTTGTGATGAGAACTCCTAGGATTTACTCTGTTAACAAGTTTCCTACATTTTATATATCAGTGTTACCTGTAGTCATCGTGTTGTATGTTATATCCCTAGTACTAATTTATCTTATTACTGGAAGTTTGTACCTTTTGATCACCTCCTCCAATCTTCCCTTCCCCTACCTTCTTCCTCTGGTAACACCATGTCTGATCTCTTTTTCTCTGAGTGTGTGTTTGTTCATTTTAGATACCACATATAAGTGAGATCATACAGTACATGTCTTTCTCTTATTTCACTTAGCATAATGTCTTCAAGACCCACCCATGTTGTCACAAATGGTAGGATTTCCTCATTTTTGCAGCTGAATAATATTCCATTGTATATATTTACCACAACCTCATCTGTTCATCCACTGATAGACACTTAGGTTGTTTCCATGTCTTGGTTATTATAAATAATGCTGCTATGAACATGGGGTGCAGATATCTTTTCAAGTTCGTGTTTTTATTTCCTTTGGATATATTCCCACACTGGAATTGTTGGATCATATGGTAGTTCTATTTTTAGTTTTCTGAGGACCTTCCATACTGTAGCAATTTACAGTAGCACCAACAGTGCACAAGAGTTCCCTTTTCTCTACATCCACACCAGCCTTTGTTATCTTTTGTCTCTTTGATGATGGCCATTCTAACAGGCATAAGGTGGTATCTCATTGTGATCTTCATTTTCATTTAATTTGTTTTAATTTAGCCTTTCATATATCTTCTTTGGAGAAATGTCTATTCAGGTTCTTTGCCCATTTTTTAGTTGGGTTATTTGTGTGTGAGTGTGTATGTGTGTGTGTGTGTTTTATCATTGTTTTTGTTTTCTTTTTGTTTGCTACTGAGTTGAATGAATACTTTATGTATTTTGGGTATTAACCCCTTACCCGATAAATGGTTTGCAAATACTTTTTTCACATTCTGTAGTTTGTCTTTTCTCTTTGTTGATGGTTTCCTTTGTTGTGCAAAAGCTTTTCAGTTGGATATAGTCCCACTTGCCTATTTTTTTTTTATGTTGTTGCCTTTGCTTTATGTATCATATCCAAAAAATCATTCCCAAGACCCATGTCAAGGAGCTTTATTCCTATGTTTCCTTCTAGGAGTTTCATGGTTTCGAGACTTACATTTAAGTCTTTATCCCATTTTGAGTTCATTTTTGTGAGTGGTGTAAAGATATCTAGTTTCATTCTTTTATATGTAAATATCTAATTATCCCAACACCATTAATTAAAGAGTGTCTTTTCTCCACTGAGTGTTTTTAGCTCTCTTGTCAAATATTTGTTGACCGTATATACTTGTGTTTATTTCTGGGTTCTCGATTCTGTCCCATTCGTCTGTCTGTTTTAATGATAACACCATACTGTTTTGATGACTCTATCTTTACAGGATAGCTTGAAATCAGGAAATGTGATGTCCCCTGCTTTGTTCTTCTTTCTCAGGATTATTTTGGCTCTTTGGGGTCTTTTGCAGTTCCATACAAATTTAGGAGTGTTTTTTTCTACTTCTGTAAAAAATGCCATTGGAATCTTGATTCGGATTTCATTGAAGCTATGGATAGCTTTTGATAGTATTGACATTTTAATAATATTCATTCTTCCAATCCCTGAACACTGGATATCTTTCCATTTATTTGTATCTTCATCGATTTCTTTCATAAATATCTTGTATTTTTCAGAGTAGAGATCTTTCACCTCCTTAATTAAATTTATTCATAAGTATTTTATTATTTTTGATGCTACTGTAAATGGTATCAGTCTCTGTATTTCAGAAAATTCACTATATCAAAAACTAATGATGTGATGTATGGTGATTAACATAACATAATAAAATAAAAGAAAAAAAAGAAAATTCATTGTTAGTATAGAGAAATGCTCTAGATTTTTGTATGTTAATTTTGTATCCTGCAACTTTACTGAATTCACTGATTAGATCTAACAGTTTTTTGGTTGTCTTTAGAATTTTCTATATATAAATATGCAAATAAAGACTATTTTACCTTTTCCTTTCCAATTCTGATACCTTTTGTTTCCTTTTGTTGTTTGATTTCTCTAGCTAGGATTTCCAGTACTATGCTGATTAGTAGGAGTGGTGAGAGTGGATATCCTTGTCATATTCCTGATCTTAGAGGAAAAGCTTTCAACCTTTCCCACTGAGTGTGATATAAGCTGTAGGCTTATCATATAGGGGCTTTATTTTGTTGAGATATGTTCTTTGTATTCCTAAATTGTTAAGAGTTTTTATCTGTTGTTTGATAAGTGAGATGTTTGCCCAGGTGAGCAGATTCTTGTCACTGATTAATTGATTTCTAGGAATTTCCTGAAGCAAATACTGAAGTTATTTATTGGTTTACAGTCTTATATTACCTGGCAATTTTTTTTCCTGGCAAAACATAGGTAATGTTGTCAGAGGTATTGGCAAAGATGGTCTCAGTTCTTCAGGTAAAAACAACACTGTTCTGGGTGCAACAGCTAATTTTCCCAGAGTAATCTATACAAACCTCCTTCAAATGAATGGACAGAAGACTGAACAGGGGTCTGGATTTTAGGCATTAGTTAGATGGTTGCAAACCACCAGGGTATTTAAATCCATATTCTCCATAGTTCATCCAGTGGTAGCAGTTCTTGGTCCATATTTCCATCACGTATATATCTTGAACACCACTCAGTTCAACAAAGAATTCTATTATTGCATAAGCTAATTGCTACTCATTTAGTAATAGCCTAAAAAACTTATTGTAGTCACCTTTGGAATGTATATTCCCTTTTTTTTTTTAATTTATTTGAGAGGGAGTGAGAGAGATCACAGAGAGAGAGGGAGAAGCAGACTCCCTGCTGAGCAGGGAGCCCCATGTGGGGCTTGATCCCAGGACCCTGAGATCATGACCTGAGCCCAAGGCAGATGCTTAACCGACTGAGTCACCCAAGCGCCCCTGGAATGTATATTCCTATTAAGTACTTAAATTATTTCAAAAGTTGAGTAACTGCCTAATGTGAATTATTTATTAAAACAGTTAACCCCAGGGTATAATTAGAGTTTATTTATACACATAGCTATTGATATCACTGAGTATTTAAAACTATTTACAGAAAATATGATACTTGCAATTGAATATAAGTGAAGATGCAAGGTGTAAAACATTAAAAAAATAAGTACTGTGAGGAGCCTGCTGATGAATAAATAGAATAGCCAGCTATTTATTATGCTATTTTTACAAGAGAATTTAAGAAAATGTCCTCAAACTCTTAAAATTTACTTTGCTTACATGACAGTCATGCAATGTAGGTATTTTCTTCTGATTTATGATTTTTAAAAATTTTTCAACATTTTTTATGATTCATATTTTCAAATGTACAAAAAGTTAAAATAATGCATGCTCAAAACCTAGATTCAATAATTATCAATACTTTGCCATAGTTGCTATATTTATCTATTTTTTTATCTGCCATCTATCTAAATTTCACCAAACACTTTTGAAGTAAGTTTCAGATATTATTACACTGAACGCTTAATACTTAACCATGTGTCTATTAATATTAAGGGCATTCTCAAACATAACCACAAGTTATTATCCCACCAAAAAAACTGTTCCTAATTCTGTGATATTCAATACCCAAGCTATTTCCAAAGTTCAATGTGGAGATATGAATCCCATTTTGCAGTAATTGAAATACAGAACTTAAACAAATTTCAATTTAATTATTCCACATCAACATTCCAAACCAATTTATACACATTGTACTGCTATAATAGCTATTTCTTCTGTATGAGGAGTTGTAAAGGAAGAACTTTTTTAAAATATTAAATCTTTAAAGAAATTTATCCAAAAAAGTGAAGTCAACAGCACTATTATATTTATATTATAATTAAAATTTGAACTGCAATTTGCATTATGTTTCACAGACTACGGGATTTTGCAAAGTGTTCATTTGTACATCAATAGACTGTATTCTAAATTCCTATTTCAAAATATTTTGCATATGCCCTATATTATAATTAATCAATATAATTTCTTTCTTGTTTGATGGAATTACACAAATAATAATCATTTTATTTTATTTAATAAGCTTGATTTATATCTGTGCTATCAATGCCTTAGTTGGGAAAAGTTCATTCTTCTTGCCATCCTCTACTCTTTGCAATGTCACACTAGGTCTCACAGTCCCCAGGGAGAGTATCAATACTACTGCTTTAAAATTTCCAAATCAATCTTTCTTTCTTTTTAACGAACATTCTATGTCAAGAAAAAAAGATAACAGAGTCTCTTAAGTAAATTCACTCCTGAGGTTTTCCTTCACAAGAGTTCTACAGTAAAGGAAGAAAAAAAATAACCTTACCAGTATGTACTTGTACAATTTAAAGACAAATAACTTTAACCTCGGTGATTTAAACAGCATACTTTGATTTATAGGCACCTGACACACTCATTAAAAAAAAAAAATTGTATGTAAACCCAGCCACTGATCCCAATTAGCCACCTTGTTATCAAAAACATAGGATTATTTTCAAATCATGTGTTTAAATAATCTGTGGTTGAACCGAGTTTGTAAATTTTTATTTATGTAATTATGTTTGCTGAAAAACAATGTTGATTTGAAGGAGAAATAAAGGAAGCATAATCAATTAAGTTGATTTACTAGTAGAATTTTATCAAACTGAGATCGATATTATCCAATTCAGTACGTCCAGACATGTGAAGCAACTCTAAGCAAATGCAATTCCTTTTGCAAAGTGGACTCACATCTTTCAAACTCTGAGAAAGAGGCCAAATCTCATACCCCAGTAAAGGACCTGGAGCACACTGTGCATATATGAACTGAGATGTTATGGTGTTCTGAAGCTTATTGAAAAGTGAAGTCAGGGGCGCCTGGGTGGCTCAGTCAGTTAAGCGTCTGCCTTTGGCTCAGGTCATGATCCCAGGATCCTGGGATTGAGCCCCGCATCGGGCTCTCTGCTCTGTGGGGAGTCAGCTTCTCCCCCTCCCTCTGCCTGCCGCTCCCCCTGCTTGTTCTCTCTCTCTCTCTCTTTGTCAAATAAATAACTAAAATCTTAAAAAAAAAAGTATACTTCTAAAAAGAAAAGAAGAAAAGTGAAAACAACTGAAAATATCCATGCAGAAGTCCAGCTTGGAAGAACTGAGCCAAAGGAGTAGCAGCTGTTCGGTTGACAGCTGTGGCAAAGGGGCAGGTGAGAAGGGCTCTTCAGCTAACAACTTTTCGAGTTACCAGATAACAAGAAAGAATGATTTCACATCAGGTGTGCATCACTTCACCTATTTCATACCCTCAGCCTCAGCATTTTGTTGAAAGATTTCCTAGGAAACTCTGGTTTCCTGCTAAAGAAAGTAGTATGGTCACATGCAGCTACTTCACACTTTTTTTTTCCCAAGATTTTTATTTATTTATTTGGCAGAGAGAGACACAGCGAGAGAGGGAACACAAGCAGGGGGAGTGGGAGAGGGAGAAGCAGGCTTCCCACTGAGCAGTGAGCCGTATGTGGGGCTTGATCCCAGGACCCTGGGACCATGACCCAAGCCGAAGGCAGATGCTCAACGACTGAGCCACCCAGGCGCCCCTGCTTCACACTTTTTAAAGTATGTTTTGAAATGGCATATCCATGAGAATAACAGGAGCTGAGAGAGCACCTATTTCTATGCTTTACTTCTTCAAGCTATTATATTAAAAACAAACAAGGCTTCTTGTTTTCAATATATGATTCCAAAAGGAAATAAACTATTCTGATTTTACCAGCTGTGATATTTGAAAAGATTAGATGAGGCAAAAGTGCTTGAATGTTTTTAGCATGCTAAGCTATAAAAGCGATTATCTATGGTGTAGAGTGTGACACTGGAGTCTGAATATGTGAGTTCAAACCTGTGTCTACCCTGTTGTTGCTTAACTTTGGAGAAATAATTTATGTGAGTCTCAGTTTCTTTGACTGGACATTGAGGTCTTTAGAACCTATCCCATGAGTCACTGACAGAATTAAATGAGAAAACAAATTTCATAAAGGTAGCAGAAAATGGCCTGATGTCTGTCATTATTTTTTAATATCATTATTATAATTATTTTATCAGTATTACAAGAAACACTGTTTCTAGTAACATTCCTATAAACTTTCAATGAACTTTACTCTTTCTGTATCTTTATTCTTCCTTATAATGCAGGAACCAATCTAAGATTCTATGCATAACTATTTTATTTTCAAGCTATCATTGCCTCCCAAGTTTCTAGAACCGGAACATTTTTTTATTCCGGTAAAATGACATTACCCTTTATGGCTGTCTCCTTTCTGATCTTCAATCCTGTTTCTGCTTTTCTGTACACACAGCTGTATTACATTTTCAGCATCCCTAGCAGGCAGGTGTGACAGTGTGACTGATGTACAGCAGAAATAATACACACTACCTTCAGGCTGGGCCCTTAAAACCCTCTCACAGCTGATCCTTGAGATTTCTTTCTCACTCTGCTGTCTTCATGCAGAGGAGAAGGCAGCACTGAGATCCACATTTGAAATACAGAAACAGTGCACAGTGGAGGTGGCAAGTGTCTACACATCACATCTTCAAAGAGGATTGTCCACCTATCAGATCCACCTGTTTGGACTTACATGATTGAAAAATAAACTTCAGTTGTGTTTAGCTTCTGCTTATTCTGGAGTATAAATGTTATAGCAGCTCTTGTCACCTTAACTAAAATATCTCTAAGTGTGGGAAAGCCTTACATAGAGGTACAAAATTTCAGAGCCAGAACAAATACCCAAATATCTATAATCTGACAAAATTGGTCACATTAGGCATTTAGAAGCTAACTGATATTGATAGAGAAGAATCCAAATTTCTTGCCTTTTTTCCCTACACATTAAAATTTTATTTTTATATGGGGCCTATTTAGCTCATGACTGGACTTTTTTTTCTCTATTATTTCTTAAGAGCACAGTAATCAGAAACTGATACATAAGTGACATCTAAAGTAGAAATCATACTCTGTGAAGCATGAGTCTTTCATTAAGTTTTATCTGTGTAGACAAAATGGATTTATGAAAAGTACATGAGGCTTAGAATCAGCCAGATCTGGGTTTAAATCCCAGCTCTCATATTTTTTTTCTCTGTGTGCTATTGGGCAAGTTATTGAAATTCAGGTAGCCAGTCCATAAAATGGGAATAACAACAGAAACTACAATAAATAATAATTATAGAAGTTAATATATACTTATGTAATACATACTTAATATATAGTTATAAAATATAGTATAGAAAGAGAAAATAAATTAACATTTACTGAGCATGTCCATGTCAGGCACTGTGCTAAGTTCAGATCACCCTATCGAATAAAGCCGCTGTGTTTGACCAATATCTATTTCTCAATCTCAGATGATTTCTCCTTGGTAAACTCTAGCCTGGAATCACACAGCAATAAGAATTCTGATAAAAGCAATCCCCAGCTTCTAGGGATGTCTATGCTGATGCTAATCTGGCAAGAGACAACCCAGCATGTGTAGACAGTATTTTCCACGTAACACAAAAAAAGAAATTATAGTAAAAATAAAAAATGTGTGTCTGGCATTAACTATGTTCCAGGAACACTTCATAAAGTGGTTACATTTACATTCACTTAATTTTCACAAGCTCTCTTCCTGTCTTACATTTGAAGATAATTAAGGTGAATGAGTTAAAGCAACTTGAACAAGACCTAGAAGTACTAAATGGTAAAGCCAAGATTCAAGACTCATTCTTTCCGATATCAGAGTTTGAGCTTTTAAAAGGTAAAAGCAGGGGCACCTAGGTTGCTCAGTCTGTTGAGCCTCTGCCTTCGGCTCAGGTCATGATCTCAGGGTCCTGGGATCAAGCCATGCGTTGGGCTCCCTGCTCAGCGAAGAGTCTGCTTCTCCCTCTCTGTCTGCCTCCCACCCCCTTGCCCCCCACTCATGCTCTCTCTCTTTCTCTCTCTCTCAAATAAATAAATAAGATCTTTAAAAAAATAAATAAAAGGTAAAACCAGAAATGAAATTCTGATCTGTTTAATTGCAAAGTCTATGCCATTGACACCTTTATTACTTCTATGGTATAAATCTCAGAGTCATTTTCTTTAGGATATTTGCTAAGATAAAAATAGATGACACAGCAATATACAGTTATAGTGCTATAAAATTATTTTATATAAATATGTTTAAAAATTTTGGTTATATATGAGAGTTGGTCAGCCAAGTTTTAATGAATAACTAAGGCATGTAACTAGAACTTAACAAGATGATTATTATGAACTAAATTGTTCCTCCCTCCTCAATTTCATGTTGAAGCCCTGACCCCTCAATATGACTGTGTTTAGAGATAGGGCCTTTAAAGAAGTAACTGAAACCAAATGAGGTCATAAAGGTGGGGTCCTAACCCAATGTGGTTAGTGTCATTATAAGATGTGTGCATACAGAGGGATGTGTGCATACAGAGAAAAGGTCATGTGAGGACACAGCAAGAAGATGATCATATGCAAGCTAAGAAATGTGCCCCAAGAGAAACTAAACTTGCCAACACCTTGATCTTGGACTTCTAGACTCCAGAACTGTGAGAAATAACTTTCGGTTGTTTAAGCCACCCAGTCTTACAGTATCTTATTATGGCAGCCTTAGCAGACAATGTAAGGATCTCACATAATAGAGTGGGAAAAGGGATGTTTTAGTATGTGCATTGGTATGATGCAAAGCACTTTTAATTTCACAGAAAAAAATATACCTGCTTTCTTTTTTTAAGATTTATTTACTTTAGAGAGAAAGAGAGAGAGTACATGTGCACACAGGAGTGTCGGGGGGGCGGTGGGAGGGGTAGAGGGAGAGAGTGAGTCCCAAGCAGACTCCACACTAAGAGTGGAGCCCACACAGAGCTTGATCTCACAACCCTGATCTCAGGACCCAGAGATCACAAACTTAGTGGAAACCAAGAGTCAGATGCTTAACCCACTAGGCCATCCAGGCACCCTGTATACCAGCTTTTTAAAAATAATATCTGTATCAGTAAAGATTCCAGTAGGTAACAGAAAGCATTTTATCTAGTTAAAGCAAAAAAAAAAAGTATACATGAAAATCCTATAGTTATATCATATTTAATGGTGAAAAATTGAATGATTTACCCTAAGATCAGCAAGAAGACAAGGATGTCTGTTCTCAGAACTTCTATCCAAAATATTGCCGGATGTTAAACCCAGGCAAACATGTAAGAAAGAGAAACAAAAAGCACTCAGTTTGGACAGGAAGAAGGGAAATTGTACTTACTCATAAATGAAATGATCTATCTTGTAGAAATCTGATGGAATCAAGAAAAAAGCTACAAAAACAACGAAGCGAGTTTAGTAAGTTTTCATGATATAAGATCAATATAAAATTGGCTTATTTTATACACTAGCAATGAACAACTGGAAATTGAAATTAGCAATTAATATGATATACAGTAGCACAGAAACATGAAATATTTAGGAATAATCAGACCCAAGATCCATAAGGCTTGTAAATAAAAGCTATGTAATATCACTAAGAGAAATTAAAGAAGAGCTTGATAAATTGAGAGATTCATCATGTTCATGGTGAAAAGACAATCTCTTTAAAATGTCATTGCCCTATAATTGATCTATAGGTTAGACACAATCCTTATCAAAACCTAGCAAATGTGTGTGTGTGTGTGTGTGTGTGTGTAGAAAAAGACAAACTCATTCTTAAACTCATGTGGACACACAAAGGACCTAGAATAGCCAAAATAACCTTTAAAAAGGAGAAGAATTTAGAGGATAAAGACTCCTCAATTCCAAGACTTGTTACAAAACTACAACAATCAAAATAGCGTGGCATTGGCCACAAAGAGACAGATAGATAAATGAAGCAGAAAAGAGAGTTCAGAAATAGACTCACATATGTATGTACAACTTATTTTCAAGAAAGGTAAGCAAACAATTCAGTAGAGAAAGGATAGTCCTTTCAACAAATGGTGCTGTAATAATTAAATATCCACATGCAGAAAATGAGCTTCAATCCATGCTAACCCATATGCAAAAATTAATTCAAAGTGGATTATATACCTAAATGTATAAAAGTAAAACTATAAAACATCTAGGAGAAATCTTAAGTGGGAAACTTCCTAAATTTGGATTGGGAAAAGATTTCATAGATGGAACATCAAGTGCAAAATCAATAAAAGATAAATATTAATAAGTGATTTCATCAAAATTAAAAAATTCTACTTTTTGAAAGAGTCTGTGAGAGAATTAGAAGATAAGCCACAGACTTAGATGAAATACTGCAAAACATACATCTAATAAAGGACTTTATCCAGACTCTATACAAAACTCTCAAAATTCAACAATAGCCCATTTGAAAAAATGAGCAAAAACTTTGAATAACACTTTACCAAATGAAACATATGGATTGTCAATAAGTACATGAAAAGATATTCAACATCAGAACTAACTAAGGAAATTCAAATTGAAACTACATTGAGATACCACTATACTCTTTAGAATTGTTTTTAAAAAAATAATAGCTCAGCAAATAAAATGTTGGGCAAGAAGTGGCATACTTGGAACTCTCACAAACTGTTGGTGGGACTGTCAAATGGTACAATCACTTTGGAACATAGTTTGGCAGTTGAGACATTAAACAAGCAACTATCCTATGATCCAGCTGCTTAGCTCCTAAGTATTTACCCAAGAAAATGACAGCAAAATAGCTATGCAAAGACTGGTACACAGCTATTCATAGCAGCTTTACTTGGATAAGCAAATCTGTATCTGCACAATGAGAACAGAGTGATACTAAGCAATGACCTATGGATACATGCAATAACATGGATGAATCTCAAACAAAGGGGGATGCCAAAGAAACCAGACAAACTATATAATGCAAATTGTATGATGCCATTGGTATACATTTCTAGAAGATAAACATTGATCTATTATGACAGAAAGCAGGTCTGTGGTTGCCTGGGGATTATTCGTGGACAACAGAGAGTTGAGGGATTACAACGAGGGAGGAATGACAAAGTGACAACAAGAGAACTTCGGGGGATGTCATTACCTTGACTGTGATGATGATATCATAGATATATATGTGTATACATATACACATATCTCAAATTATATACTCTAAATATGTGTAATTTGCTGTATGTGCACCCAGCAGCTAATTTACCGTCCTTTTTTTTTTTTTTTTTTTTTTGTCTTGTCCTTATATTAGTCACTTTAAGCTGTCTCACAGATTACTGGTACTTTGTTCATTTTTCTTTTCTTTCTGTGCTTTATTTTGGATAGTTTCCATTGCCATGTTTTCAAGTTAGCTATCTTCTTCTTCAGTGTTTAGTCTGCATTTAATCCATCCAGTGAATTTTTCATGTCAAACATGTATTTTTCATCTGCAGAAATTTGATTTGGATTTTTTTAAACATCTTACATGATCAATATATACTTTAATTCCTTGAATATATGGAATATGGTGGTAACTGTTTTAATACCCTTGTCTACTAATTCTATTATCCATGCCATTTGTTGGACTGTTTTGGAATGATGAATTGTTGTCCCCATCATGAGACATTTTTCCTCTTCCTTTGAACACCTGGTGATTTTTTTTTTTATCTTGCTATGTACTAGATATATTTATATTTTTATAACTATTATTGTGCTTGGTTTTGGTTAGTGGTTAAATTAATTGTAAACCTTTTTTAAAAGGTTTTATTTAGTTATTTGACACAGAGAGGGAGAAAACACAAGCAGCCGGAGAGGGATGGATGGACAGGGAGAAGCAGGCTTCCCAGGGAGCAAGGAGCCTGATGCAGGGCTCAATCCCAGGACCCCGGGATCATGACCCGAGCCGAAGGCAGATGCTTAACTGACTGAGACACCTAGGTGCCCTAACTGTAAACACTTTTATCCTTTCAGTTCCTGATTTTGGTTCTTGGTAAGATCAGGCAGAATTTAGTCTAGGGTTAATTTCTCCTTCATCTTCCACATCTTCATCTCTCACACACCCACTGAGGCAAAATCCTTCTCAGAAATACCCTAAGCATTATGAGGTTTTCCATTCTGGCTGGTGGTAAAAATAACTTTTTTTGACCCTGTATAAGTTTTAGGGATTATTTCCTCTGATCTTTTTTCTGCTGGTTCTTTCCCAGCCTGGCACAGCTTCCTCAAAAGCATGTGCTGATCAGTACTCAGCTGGAGGCCTAAAGAAACTGAGAAGCTCCAATGTACCATACAAACTCCAGTTACACTGACTTTCCAGACTTCCCATTCCATCTTCTCAGTTCAAGAAGACTACCAAACTCTGGGTTCCCTCTCCTTGGGCAGCAGTCTCTCAGGACGGTAAGCACAGAAAACTGAAGGGCTCATATTATCCAAGCCCCTTTTTAGGGGTTCATTGTCCTTTGTAGGCTAATGTCTTGAAAATCATTATTTGGTCTAGTTTTGTTTCAAGCAGAAGGTTAAATCTGGTTCAAGTAACACCATCTTGGCTAGAAGTAGAAATATCAAAGGCCTTTTGATTTTGATATAACAAGAAAATATATTTGACAGGCTCTGTGTACTCAAGAGGGACAGAGCAAGAGAAAGGGAATCTGAAGATGGGGTCTTAGTCTGTTTTTATAAATTAGAGGCCGTGGTCAAGGGCAAGTCAGTCTTGCTGAACTTCAGGAGAATTAAGGTATTATCTGTCCTTTCTGCTCCACACTGTTATTGTTATGCTTTAGGGGAAATGGTTTGCATATTTTAATGGAGATATTATAAGTAGTTCAACAATAGGAGGCATTTTGGTAAGAAAACTGACCACATAAATGTTAAAATACATATTGTGAAGAAAATGAGCTCTGGTGTCAGAATCATGAACTTAAAAGCTGTTTCTGCTATTTACTAGGTAGTTTGGCAATTAAACTCTCTGAATTTCAATTTCCTCTTCTTTAAAATGAAAGTAACTGTACTTACACTGGGTTGTTGTAAAAAATTTAAAAAGAAAATATATACAAGTTTCCTAGAAAAGTGTATGTGGAAGGATGCCAAAAAATGTGTGAATTCTTGGATTGTGTAATGAGTACTAAAAAACAAAAGAGAAGTAGTCTGTGGGGGGAGGAAAAAAAAAAAAAACAGACAACTCTACACACAGATGCCACATATTTGTGTTGTCTGGATTTCTTCCTGAGAAGTGGATTATCAGAGCCAACACTAGTCTACATAGTATCTTCGTTTGGGTTATAAATAGAAGAAGCCTTCTGTGTGCGAACGGATTAGAGAAAGATGCCCCTTAATTTAGGTGATAGAGGCCGTTAGAAGAAAGTGCAAACTGGATTTCAGCCTCTTACTCCCAGAGACAGGCTTTGCTGCGCAACATATAAACTGTTCAGCTGGATACGGAGGCCCTGGCGCTAAAAGTCCCCAGAGTATATTCTGATTTCTCTCTGGCCTTCATGGCTTCTTGCTCAGAATTTCTGGCATCACACAAAAGGGAACAATTTGAGAACAGGCAGAAGTTGACATTTGGTCTTGCAATATTTAGTGATATACTTTTTCTAAGTCCTAAAAAGAAGGTGAATTGGAGAATGTGCTATTTGGGGGAGGTTAGTAATAAAATATATTTTATATATATAAAATTCATTATAAAATTAATACTTAAAATATGTGTTTATTATATATGTAAAATATATATTTCACATATAAATATATATTTTATACATATTATATACTTATATATATATATATTTCTGTGACCCACTCTACTCTGAGCTAAACAATGCAGCATCTTGTGGAGCATCTTTCCATATGCTTATCTGCAACCTGTATATCTTCTTTGGTGAGGTATCTGTTAAGGTCATAGTCCATTTTTTAAATTGGGTTAATTATTGAGTTTTAAGAGTTCTTTGTATATTTTGGATAACAGTCCTTTATCAAATGTATCTTTTGCAAATATTTTCTCCCAGTCTGTGGCTTGTTTTCCCATTCTCTTGAACTGTCTTTTGCAAAGTGGAAGTTTTTAATTTTAATGAATTCCAGCATATCAGTTAGTTCTTTTGTGGATCATGTAAGACAACATACATGATTTTGTCTGTAAAAAGTCACCATATCCAAGGTCATCTAGGTTTCTTTCTGTTATCTTCTAGTAGTTTTATTGTTATGCATTTTGTATTTAGAGTCATGATCCATTTTAATTTTGTGAACAGTGGAAGGTCTATGTCTCGATTTTTTTTTTTTTGCATGCTGATATCCAGTTGTTCCAGTGTCATTCGTTGAAAAGACTCCTTTGTCAAAGGTCAGTTAACTATATTTATGTGGGTCTATTTCTGCATTCTCTATTCTGTTCCATTGATCTGTTTATTTTTTCACCAATACTACACTGTCTTGATTACTGGAATATTATACTAAGTCTGGAAGTCTTGAAGGTGGTGTTACTTCTCCAACTTTGTTCTGCTTCTTCAATATTGTGATTGGCTGTTCTGGGTCTTTAGCCTCTCCATATAAACTTTTGAATTGGTTTGCTGATATCTGCAAAATAACCTTCTGGGATTTTGATTGGGATTATGTTATATCTATATATCAGGTTGGAAAGAACCAATGTCTTGATAATATTGAGTCTTCCTATGCATGAACATAGAATACTTCCCCACTTATTTAGTTCTTCTTTGATTGTTGATCAAGGCTTTGTTGCTTTCCTCATACAGATCTTATACACATTTTGTTATATTTATACCTAAGTATTTCATTTGTTTGGGTTCATTTGTTGTTTCATATTCTGTTGTAATTTTAATTGCCAATTGTTCATTTCATTTTTGGTATATAGGAAAGTGATTTAATTTTGTATGTTAAATCCTGAAACCTTGCTATAATCATTATTAGGATGGCTATTTTTGTTGATTCAGATCTTCTACACAAATGATCATGTCACCTGTGAACAAAGACAGTTTTATTTGTCCATAATCTGTAAATCTTTTTTTTTCCTCCAGCATCTTATTGCATTAGCAAGGACTTCCAGTACAATGTTGAAAAGAAGGGGTGAGAAGAAATACCCTTACCTTGTTCTTGATCTTAGTGGGAAACTTCTAGTTTCTCACCTTAAGTACGATTTAGTAGTAGGTTTTTTGTAGATAGCCCTATCAAGTCGAAAACCCTCTTTCCTATTCCCTGTTTACTGAGAGTTTTTATTATAAATAGATGCTGCATTTTGTCCAGTGCTTTTTCTACATCTATTGATATGATCATATGATTTTTCTTTTTTTAGCCTGGTGATATAATTACATTAATTGATTTTTGAATGTAGAACCAGCCTTGCATACCTGTAAAAAATACCAGTTAGTTGTGGTATATAATTCTTTTTTGTACTGTTGGATTCAAAATGCTAATATTTTGGTCAGGATTTTATATTTATATTCATGAGAGATATCGATATATAATTTATTCTTCTGATGCCTTTGTCTCATTTTGGTATTAGAGTAATGCTGGCCTCATAGAATGAGTTCAGATGTATTTCCTCTTTCTCCATCCTCTGAAGGAGATTGTAGAGAATTAGCAATTTCTTACTTAAACTTTTTGTAGAATTCACCAGTGAATCTCTCTGGGCCTGGTATGTTCTGTCTTGGAAAGTTATTAGTTATTGAATCAATTTCTTCAATAGATCTATTCCTACTTAGATTGTTTATTTCTTCTTGTGTGAGTTTTGACAAATAGCATCTTTTGAGAAATTAGCCTTTGATTGAGGTTATCAAATTTGTGAGCAGAGTTTTTCATAGTAATCTTTTATTATCCTTTAAAAGTCCATGGGATCTGTAGTGATGTGTCCTCTTTCATTTCTATTAATAATCTATGTCCTCTCTCTCTTTTTAAACATGGATAGAGGCTTATCAATTTTAGTGATCTTTTCAAAGAACGATCTTTGGTTTTATGGATTTTCTCTACTGATTTCTTGTTTCCAATTCATTGACTGCTGCCCTGTTTTTACTATTTCATTTCTTCTGCTCATTTTAGGTTTAATTTGGCCTTCTCTTTCTAGTTTCCTAGGGTGGAAACTAATTAGATTATTAACTTTAGATTTTTCTTCATTTTTGATATATGCCTTCAGTGCTATAAATTTCTCTCTAAGTATTGTTTTCACTGTATCCTACAAATTTGGATAAGTTGTATTTTCATTTTCATTTAGTTCAAAGTGTTTAAAAATTTCTCTTGAGATTTCTTCTTGATCCATGTGTTATTTAGAAATATATTGTTTAATATATTTGGTAATTTTCCCATGATTTTTCTGTTATTTATTGCTAGTATAATTCAATTTTGGTCTGAGAGCGGACATTATGTGATTTCTATTCTTTTAAATTTATTTACATGTGTTTTAAGGCCCAAAATGTGGTCTATCTTAGTGAATGTTCCATGTGAGCTCGCGTAGAATATGTAGTCTGCTGCTGTTGAATGAAGAGATCTATAGATGCCGATTATATCCAGTTGAGTGATTGCGTTGCTGTGTTCTACTACGCCCTTATGATTTTCTTCCTGCTGGACCTGTCCATTTCTTTTCCTTTTTTTTTTTTAAGTTTCAGCTTTATTGAGGTATAACTGATGTATAAAATTTTAACATATTCAAAGTGCACATCATGGTGACTTGATAGGTGTGTACATTGTGAAAGCAAAATCATTAAATTTCTCCTTAAATATCTATCAGTTTTTGCCTCATGTAGTTTGACATTCTGTTTTTAGTATATGTACATTAAAGGTTTGTAAGTCTTCTTGGAGAAATTATCCCTTATGATTATATAATGCCCTCCTTTTTAAAAATTTTGTTCACTTTTATTTTAATTCCAGTGTAGTTAACATGCAGTGTTATATTAGTTTCAGATGTACAATATAGTGATTCAGCATTCCCATATATCACTCAGTGCTCATCCAGATAAGTGTAGTCTTAATTGCCTTCACCTATTTCACCCATCCGCCCATGCACCTTCCCTCTGTTAACAATCTGTTTATTCTCTATAGTTAAGAGTTTGTTATTTTGGTTTGTCCCTCTTTTTTGTTGTTGTTGTTTATTTGTTTTATTTCTTAAATTCCACATATGAGTGAAATCATATGGTGTTTGTCTTTCTCTGACTGGCTTATTTCAGTTAGCATTATACTCTCTAGATCCATCCATGCTGTTGCAAATGGCAAGATTTCATCCCTTTTTAGGGCTGAATAATACTCCACATATATATCACATATCTTCTTTATCCATTCATCTATCTAATGGACACTTGGGCTGCTTCCATAATTTAGCTATTGTAAAAAAAATGCTGCAATAAACCAAGGGTGATCCCTTGAAATTACTGTTTTTATATTATTTGGGCAAATACCTAGTAGTACGATTACTAGATTGTAAGGTAGTTCTATTTTTAATTTTTTGAGGAACTTCTAACCATCTTCCATAGTGGCTACACCAGTTTGCAATCCCACCAACAGTGCACAAGGGTACCTTTTTCTCTGCATCCTCACCAACCAACACTTGTTGTTTCTTGAATTTTTTATTTTAGCTATTCTGACAGGTGTGAGGTGGTATCTCATCATGGTTTTGAATTTGTATATCCTTGATGCCAAGCGATGTTGAGCATCTTTTCATGTGTCCACTAGCCATCTGTATCTCTTTTTTGGAGAAATATCTCTTCATGTCCCCTCCCCATTTTTAATTGGATTATTTGGTTTTTGGGTGTTGAGTTGTATAAATTCTTTATACATTTTGGATACTAACCATTTATTGGATATATCATTTGCAAATATCTTCTCCCATTTGGTAGGTTGTCTTGTTAGTTTTGTTGGTTGTTTCCTTTGCTGTGCAGAAGCTTTTTATATCAACGTAGAACCAATAGTTTATTTTTGCTTATATTTCCCTTGCTTCAGGAGACATATCTAGAAAGATGCTGCTACAACCAAGATAAGAGAAATTACTGCCTGTGTTCTCTTCTAGGATTTTTATGGTTTCAGGTCTCACATTTAGGTCTTTAATCCATTTTGAGCTTATTTTTTGTGTATGGTGTAAGAGAGTGGTCCAGTTTCATTCTTTTGTGTGTAGCTATCCAGTTTTCCCAACACCATTTATTGAAGATATAATTTCCTTCTTAGTCCTGATCATTTTCCCTGCCCTGAAGTCTGCTCTGCCTGAAATTAATAGAACTACTCCTATTTTCTTTTCATTAGTGTTAGTATGGTGAAGGGTGTTTAAACTTCTTAGGTTACAATTCCCTAAGCTCTAAATTGGACTCATGACATCTATCTCAAAGGATAAGTATATAGATTAAAGTATGCTTAAAGAGCATTAAGAAGAAATGACTGAAATATATGGTCCCCAAAATAAAATGTAAATAATTATAAAATTGCTATTATTCTATTTTTTAGTATCATGGCTTCAAGAAACAGAATTAAGAGCAACGATTAGAAATTATAGTGATGTAAGCATCAACTCAATCTGTGGAAGATATCTGGAACAGCTAGTACTATCCTGACTAAAAAATTAATCCAATAATTTTTTTTCTTTTTTTCTTTTTTTTTTCCTCCAGATCGTAGGCTCATCAGGAAAGAAGGAGCAAAAAAATGGCATTTTATCCTACTTTCTCAAGAGGGCAACAATGACTGTTTCATACACATACTGCTATGGTCTAAAGGTTTGTGCCTCACCCCCGCCCAAATTTATATGTTGAAATCCTAATTCCCAAAATGGTGGTATTAGGAGGGAGGGCTTTTGGGAGGTGATTAGGTCATAATCCTCAGGAAGTGGCTAGCCCTTTTAGAAAGAGGTCCCAGAGAGCTTGCCTGTCTCTTCCATCATCTGACGACACAGCAAGAAAATGCCATCTATGAGGAAGTCATCTCTCACTAGACACCACCTTGACCAGCACCTTGATCTTGGAATTCCCAACATTTAACACTGTAGTAATACATGTCTATTGTTTATAAGCCACCCAGTTTATGTTATTTTTGTTATAACAGCCCAAACAAAGACAGCTATCTTTTTCTCACATTATGCTAAGAGATCGTTTCCTTTTCATTCTGTAATTGATGAAAATGAGCTATGTATCCTCTTTAAGATGCTGAATTTCTGATAGGGATGACTATGTGAAAGCGAGAAGACTAAATAATCAGTGAAAAACCATAAGCAATGGCATAGGCATGAGACATGAGAATGAAATAAGACTTGGAAATAATGTCTTCTGTTCCAGCAGCTATGTATGTTGAAGGATATATTCTTATATACTACATACAAATAATGTTGCAATAGTGCCTTACCTGCCTAACTGGAATCTGGCCAGAGACTAAACTAAAATTATACCATTACAATATGGCAGCTTGATCATTACCTCTGACAGTAGGAGGTATTCCCTACTAGGAAGCCATTCCTAATAACGCAGCAGGATACACTTCTCACACCTGGATGATATACCTGTGTGAAAAACCATCTTTATGTAACCTGACAGAACATTCTCCTCATGTGAATCTAGTCTGAATTGAAAATGACAACTTATTTTCTACAGTCTCCTCTTTTCTAACTTTCTAAATTCTCAAAAGACTCACTCATTTATCATTTCATTTATTTTGAATGCTATAGTCTTTCATACTTGCATCCACTGTCTTTGATTCCAGTTCCAATTCTACATTAATTTCATCTACAGCATCAAGTGATAAAGTGTTGATGCTAATATAATTGAAAAAAAATTCTTTAGTGAGTATTGATTGTACTAAACTATAGTGCTTAATCCAAAACTAGATCCTTTTCCATTTTGCACTTTCCTCATTTTCCTGGAGTTATTTTTCTTTGTCCAGGTCACTATTATCCTCCTGATTACTTTCTAGAAGATGACAAAGAAAATACATGGACATGAGCTGAGTCTTCCAAATTACAAATCAACTCTCTGAAAAGTAAACATTTCTACTAATCAACTAACTGCCTCCCCAAACATCCCAAATGTTTGAAACAACTAGCTTGACTGAATTTGCTGATTATAATATTAGTAACAGTAAAAGACAGGGCAAATAGACATGGAAACACATATTAGAGCATACTCTACTTGACAAAATTGTTAAATTTAAGTTTCTATGTCTTTTATACTATTTCCATGGCCACATCTTTTATGCATTCTTCTTTCACTACAGGAGGTTTCTCTCCTTTCAATGAGTCCTGTAATCCCCAGCCAGATCAGTCTTCCTAAAACGTAATTTCAGTAGTGTCATTTGCAGAATAAAAAATAAGACACCTTACTCTCCTACCTACAGGATGAATTCCAAGCTCCTTAAGCTGCAACTCAAGGGACTGGCTAATCTAACTAGGCCTGCCTTTCCAGAGCTAAGCCTGCTCTTCTCCTACTCCAAATCCTGGTTCAAGTCAAATACATTTATTCACTGTCTCACTTTGCCACCTTTGCATTTTGCTGAAACAGTTATTTCCCATTCTATCTGCTTGCCAAAATAATATTCCCCATCAAGGCCCATGGCAAATCTCACCCTGCTTTCTATATTGCAATAATCTTTCTGCTATAAACCTCTGTTAGTGACAATCTTAAATAGTTTCATGTTATGAAATAACATAAAAGTTTGATAGTTACCCACTTTCTTAAGAGGTTTAAATATCATACATGAAACAAGCTGATCATCATAGCTAAAACAAGAATTGGTTTTATTATGACAGTTCTTATTTTTTTCACATTTGCACTAACATTTAGTCTAACCGACAAGTTTGTTTGTTTTTTATAAGTTTTTATATTTATAGGTTTGCTGCACTTTTTTTTTGCCCCATGGAGAAGATTAAGACTTACTGTCCCCAAAGGATGGACAATGTACCTGTTATTTTTTCTACTCCAGAGTTTACTCTAGGTCAGTACCTGACATATAGTATACATTTAATTCATGTATCTGATGAATCAATAATTGTTCATTTTCATAAAGTTTTATAGATGTTATAGTATAAGGATCACACTTATAAAATCAAACTTCATCTGAAAAGTAGTTATTAATGTATAACCTTAGAAAAATGATCTTACGCTTTATTATAAACACACCATGAAGTATGCTATGAATTCTTAACATAAAAAAGTAAAAGCAAAAACACCCTAAAACCGAGAGACTAATACTCTTCTGATGGCCTAAGGATAGTCATTTGGTGGGATTTGCTAGATTCAAATAGGTAAGATGTGTTATCCTCAGATTCTACATTCAACAAGTATTTACTGACCACAGTCACTGTGTCAGATTCAGGGAAAATAAAGATTTAAATAAATTTCCTCTCATCAAGAGCTCTAACTAGGAGAAACTAACATATGCACACATAATTACAATGCAGTGCAATGTGGATTTTGATACGGTAAGTACAGGTGCTGTGAGATCATTTATCTCATACTGGATTACACAGGAAAAGTCTCAGAAGCAGTCATATGGGAGTGGGATTTTAAAGGACTAGTAAATATTAACCTGGTTTAGAATAAACAAAAAATAACAAGATTGGTGAGAGGTTTGAAAGAAGTAAGGATCAGACAGAAAGAATATCCTGTGTGTAAAAGTCCAGAGGCACAGACACACTCAAGGAATTACAAATATTTTAGCATAACTGGAGTGCAATTATATCAGCTTCTGAGGTGGAAGAGAGTGGGGAGGATGTACAGTGGACAGATCATCTATGCTTTTTTATAGTTTTATCTTATAATAAAAGAAGATTCTATTCAATGTTTTTAAGCACCAAAGTGAAAGGACTGAAGTTATGTTTTAAAGAAGACCATTGAAACAAAAGGTCAGATGCATTGCATAAAATAAGACAGATGAAAGTAAAGCAGTTTTTAGAGTGTTGCAGAGTCCAGGTGAGAAATCATAAAAGCCTAATCGAAAGTAGTAACAGTGAAGACAAAAAAAATAAAAGAGATAAATTTTAAAGACTTTAAAAAGAATCAATAAGGTTCAGTGACAGATATTGCATTGGGTTAAGAGATAGGAAAAAATGAAAAATGACACTTGAGTTTTTGTCTTGGCAGATCTTTAAATTGTGGAAATATCCATTTGGAAAGGAATAAAGAGAAAGAAACAAATCTGGGAGATTATGAATTCTCATGTTTCTAATAACCAGAATAGCTACTATTACGGTGACCATAAAAAACAAAAAATAAAACACACACACAACAAAACAAAACAAAATAAAAAACCCAGAGGCATCTTTTCCATTTAATAATGGGTAAAACAGAGCATAATCCCCTGCAAGGATAATAGTTGCTATTAAGCAATAAACTAGTATTGTTTAACAGCATTTAAAACTAAAATGTTACAGAATTTTTAAACAGAAGTTACAAACTGTACTTAATTGCACAAAACTTGAACTGTTAGGAATCTTTATCATCTTTCCTCTTTTTCTTTTTCCTGCATGATTTCATTGTTAGAAACCTTTAATACTATTGTTTCAAAAACAACGCAACAAAGTCTTCTTCAAAGGGATTACTCCTATTAACTCGATGCCTACCTAATTCAAGTAGAAAGATGGTACAAGGACAGAAGGGAAGACTTGGAGAAGAAAGGGAATCCCTCCCTTTAGGATATCAGTTGAGGACCTTCGCTGCTCTAGGATTCACTCATATTCTTGCCCTTCTTTATAGACTATTTGATTAGTGACACTGCCTTTAAAGATGTGCCTTTCTTCCTAGCTGACTTAAGGTAACATGGAGAGAAAAATCTCATCTGTATCTTGTAGCTTGACTTTACCAGTGACCATTTTTGCCCCAATCACAGAACACAGCATTACTCTCACTTGACCCCTCAACTTCATTTTAAGTGTTTGCTTGAAATTTATTTTTTAAATTACATTAATTAACTTGTTTAATAGTATAGTAACTTCTTCATAACTGCTATAGAATTGAGGTTTATAGAGTGTTTTAAAACAAAATTACTTTATATGACATTATAAAAATAATATGTGCTTACTCTAAATAATTGCAACAATAAAAAAAGAAGTTAAAAAAACATTTACAATTCCTTCTCCCTTAGACAATCTATATTAATATTTTGATGAATGACCTTTAAGTTGTGCGTGTGTGTGCGTGTGTGTGTGTGTGTGTGTGTGTGTGTGTGTGTGTGTAGGAGCGGGAGGAGGAAATAAGAATTGATACGTAATTTAATATTCATGGAGTTATACTATACTTCCAACATAATATTATGACATTTTCTTATTAAACAAAGCATTTTATCTATTTCCGCATGGGTACATAATCCTTTCCTTGTTTGGATATACCATAATTTTATTTTCCCACTACTTTTTAATAAATTTTCCTTTTTATGTCAATATAAAAAGTGCTTCAGTATGGATCCTTGCCAGTTGTTTATCTCCTTAATGAAAAGAATTTTATACGTATTGCCAAAATGCATAGCAGAAAAGCTGAATCACTTTACACATTCACCAATAGCACATAAAACTACCTCTTTTCCTATATCTTTATGTGGATGTTGTCTCTTTTTTTTCATTTTTGCCAATCTTTCATACAAAAAGTATCTTATTTGTTTGTACAAATGCCACTTAGGAGAACAACTTCCCTGGTCACCTTCTATAAAACAGCACAGCTCATCCAACAGTCACACTGTCTCCCTTATTCTTTATTCATAACATTGTCACTAACTGGCACACCATATATTTATTTATCATTTATTGTCTGCTTTCTCCCACCTGGATTAACACTCTGTAAGGGTGTGGGCCTTGTTTCTTTTCTTTAGTTTTCTATCTCTTAGCAACTTAAGCAGGTTCTGGTTTGTAGTAGATATTCAAGATTAAAATGTTCAATAAATTTTGAACGAATTTTTTAAAAACATAATTTTCCCTTATGAATTACTTAATTATGTAATTCTTCTTCTCAAACCTTATTATATACTAAATTCTCATTTTTATTTATATCTTTTTTTTTATTCTTTGTTATGGTCCATAGATTAATGTGCCTATTTTTGAATCATAATTACACTCTTTTTTTTTTTTACTATAGTTCCCTAATACATTTGGAATTCTGAAAGGGTATGCTCCAGCCCTATTTTGTTCTTAGGATGTTTCTAATAATCTCTTTTCTTTATATTCTTGCAGATGATCTTATGAACCATTTAATCAAGTTTCACATAATCCCATTATAATTTGAATTGAAACTGCACTGAATCTAGATAAATATTTAGAGAAATTTGACATCTTTATTGTGCCTTCTTCTCTAAGACAATGCATGCCTGTATTTTCAAAACTTCATCCCAAAAAACACAGAACTTCATTAGCGTGTGACAGTAGAAAAGGTTATCATTTTCTTCACATATAGCCTGAGTATTTCTTAAAAGTCTACACCTGGGGATACTACACTTTTGTTGTCATTGTGAGTGAGCAATTGTTCCATTAGGCTTCTAACTAGTGTTTAAATTGCTCTTTGAAAGACCTTGCATTAGAAGCTCTCAAGAACACTACATTATAATGCCATAAAGCACACTGAAACTGAACTAAAATTTTATTTATAAAAATGGTTTCAATAAAATATGGATTAGTAGCCTAAAAATGAACAAAATCAATTTACATTGACCTTGAGTTTAAAAATTTACCTCATTTTCTTAAAAAAGTACCAATAAAAATATACTCATAGTGTTCTAAATAAAACCCACTGATCTTTACATTTAAGAAATATTTTAGGGCGCCTGGGTGGCTCAGATGGTTAAGCGTCTGCCTTCGGCTCAGGTCATGATCCCAGAGTCCTGGGATCGAGTCCCACATCGGGCTCCCTGCTCCTTGGGAGCCTGCTTCTCCCTCTGCCTCTCTCTCTCTCTCTCTGTCTCTCATGAATAAATAAATAAAGTTTTTTAAAAAAAAAGAAATATTTTAGAGATGTGGTTGAGTCATCTTTCCAAACTTTTAACATGGGGATTCTCTCTCTATAAAAGAAATGTTTTTTCTCAACATATTTAAATAACCTAAAATTAAAATCCCAGGAATAGATGAGAAATAAATACACATGGACAATCAACATGGTCACTCTACAGAATACAATTTGAAAGAACTCAGATATGTCCTGACCTGAGGTAAAGCAAAAATTCTCATAGATGTATCTGTACACTTTTGCTTGTTTTATATAAATGCCACGATAGCCTTCACATAGTCGCTAAAAGTTGGGTAGCTCACTCATTAAGGAAAAAACTAGAAAACTTAAAATGAGTAAAGTTTCCCAAAGGTGTTTCTAAGCCAAACTATTGTTGCTGAGAGAATATGATTACTAATAAATGTTTTCACAATCAGTTGAGGGAAAAGTCTGAGTAAGAAGAAAGCTAAATTGTAGCCTTCTGAGTATTTCCAAAATGACCATAAGTTTAATATGTTACAGGACTTCTGGATACTGATCACTGAATTGATTATAGCCCTTTTGATAGGCCGATTTCTTTATGCCTTATTTCTGCTCACAGATATAAACCATAACTCCTACACTGTTACGTTTGCCATGATTTGAATGAATCTTCCTGTGTAATTTCCACTAATCATTTTTATTCCCCCATCTGCGCAGAGACTACTTGATATTACCAATCAACCATCTGCACATTTATGGAAAGGCTGAATAGTGCCTGCTTATGTGAAACCAGCCATATCCCTTCCCATCAGAAGTCGAAGTCGCTGAAAGAGGAGACTAAATAAATATTTTTAAGTGTTCCTTTTTATATGAAGTAAAGATACATGAAATGATTAATGTCACATAATCAAGCTATGTAACATAAGCATCAACTACAATATTTCAATGGGACAGTTTTATTCTTTGTGGGAGAAGAAAAGTTTTAAAAATTAATGCACAAAGTAAGGAAATGATTTTAAAGGAAAACTGTGCTAAATTGACAGTTTTGTCTCACAACATTTTCTTGGAAGATAAAAAGGCAATTTCTGCCAATTTTGCAAAACCACCTCCTTTTCTCTACTTTAGTAACTATCCCCTAGGCACTTTATATCTTTTCCAGTAGACTAAAATGCTATTCCTCTAGGGAATGAAGGAAGAACAAATCTCACCATTTGATATTCACTATACCACGCTTGAGGTTTTTCTGGGATTTTCAAAAGAAGGTCTGTGACAGAGGGGCCCCACCGTTTACTCCAGTTTTCGCTCGCTGCTGTCACCACAAAGGAGCCCACTCCCACAGACCGAGGGCAGGCTTTCTTCTGCTAAAGGTGTTGGAATGCTTTGTATCTTTCCTCACAAGTTCTTGTATCTTTTGAAATATTTGAATATACTTGACAAAATGAAATCACTTATTTTTACTAATTTTCAAACATATTTTAGTTTCTAAAATTGTCTTTAATGGGATTTACTCCACAGGCTGCATATTTTAACAATCAGCTGTGTGCTTTCTTGATTGTGCTGCATATTTGAATATTTCAGCCTTTGTATATTTTTTGATTGAGACTCATACTGTAATGAGCCACATAAATTGCATCTTTGCAGAGAAGGTCTGTCAGAAACTTAATGTTGGTGTCTGGAAGACCTTTCCCTTGCATCCATGTGTACATGTGGGTGTGTTTGTGTGTGTGTGTGTATTGGGTGAGAGGTTTTGCTGGTGTTTGGATAGTTGCAGTTAGAGATAAGCCTAAAGAAAATGCATGTGCTTTAAAAGAAAAATAAACCCAATTTCTAATTCTAAGTTCAGGTTACAAATGAATGGAAATATGCTTTCATGTAAAAAAAAACAACAACAAACAAACATGAAATCCCATTTATTTGATATAACATTAATACGTTAGCACCCAATTTCTATACGTGTGTGTATATATGTGAAGCACAATATATAAACTCCCCAAATGCCCTGATTTTATAAAGATGTGCTGAACTCAATAGGGTAAAATCAGGAGTTTCATTTTTCACTTTGAAGCAGCTCTGATGGTTCTTACTTCCCTGCCCTTGTCAGCAATGTGGTCAGAACACAAAGTTTAATAGTCACTCTCAGGCAATGAAATGTCTAGTCTAAGCTAAGTAAGTGTTTTTATCCTACATTCAATTTAAGATTTTTTTTCTCTCCCCAGACTAGGCAACAACAGTAAGGAGAAAGTAAGAATGGTTTTTACTTTCAGTCTTTCTCCTCCCTCTACTGTGATTAGAATTTTAAAAAGGAGGGAGGGAGTGTTTCAATCACTGGGGCTATCTATTAATGTTTGTTGGCTGCCAATATATATATCTTCCACCACAAGTGTCTAAATGTTCAAGCACCCTTTCTCTCCATCTCTCTCTCTCTTTCTGAAGGTATATTTGTGGATACCTCACCTGAATTTACAGCCCTACTGCAGTCCAGTGACACAAAGGTCTTCATAGCCCTTCACAATGGTCTTCAGACCTTGCCTCTGGCAATATCTCCAATCATAGACTCTTTCAGCTAAAGTCCCTTTCAGGTAAACTCCTTTCAAGAGTGTTAAGCCAGTATACACTAGGGCCAGAGTTGCTATATCTTAGCCCCACCATCAAATCAAAAAGTCTTTGCCCATGGCTTTCCTCTTTCCACACCTGTTGGAGGAAATTCCCCATCTTTAGGTGAGAATGAGTCCCAGTGACCACGCACTCTAAATCCAAGGGCATGCTCCATGCTCTACCAAGTAATCTCTTAAAACTCCAGCTCCACAAACAATGAGTCAGAAGATAACATCTCAGACTCAGGATAATCTCTCTGAGTAGTATGCTCAGGGTCCATTTCCCCTAACTGTGGTTTAGAGAAAGAAAGGAGCATTACCAAGTACTCTCTATGCTTTCAAATTCCTTCAAATTCAAATTCCTTGAATCATCATTCCCAATAAATAGCCTCTCTTCTGTAGCATGCTGGGGGTAACAATCACTGATTGTTTAGCCACTATTGGTCCCACAAGAGTGTGTCTAGCTCCCTTTTTTAGGGAGTTCTTAAAATCCATTTTCCTTACCTTTGAGGATAAAGTCCAGAATGTTGAGACCATAGGAAAGATACTAAAATACATCCTATTATATGCCTGCGGGAATTTACATATGTAATTTTATATAATATATGACATTTTTGTTAGAGACATCTTTTTTATTTTGTCTTATTTTTCCCATTCTTTCCCCATTCCTCACTCTCCCACACCCATTGATAGTAACCTGATAGGTATCTTTCAATGTATTTCACCATAATCATATAATTATGTATAAATATATTTAATCATATATAGGACTTGTCAGTGCTCATTTAAAAAAAAATAGTGTCATATAGTTATGGGCATCCACTTTTGCAGTCAGGAATGCACTGTGGAATTCTCTCCCAGTCAGAAGGTAAAAATTAAGTCTTTCCTTATTGGCTGCATGATAGTAGATTCAACCATTTGTCGGTGAAGGGCATCACCTTTCTTCCTTCACTACGATGCTTTGAGCATTTATTGATGTTATATTTTTATGGAATAGACTATCAAAAGCAACTGTGTCAATTTTTAATTTAAATTATTTTCCAATGAAAGGCTATAACAATTCATACAACCACCAGCAATAGATGATTTTCTTTCCCAGAATCATTGCCACTGGCAGTATTTAATCTTTTTTAAAAACATATTTTGTATTACTGATCTTTAGATTAATTTATATTCTTCATGCTACTTGTGATGTTGATGTTTATTAGTAATTTAAATGTGCTGTAGCAAATTTTCTATTTATATCATCTGTCATTTTCATTTTAGGTATTTTTCTTGCCAATTTCTAAAAATTCTTTGGGTACTATAGATATTAATCATTTAGCTTTCATGTTTGTAGTGATTTTTATTTTTCATCATTAAAATGTTTAAACATACATATGAAAGTAAGCAGAAGAGCATAATGAATACCTGCAATTTTAACAACTATTAGCATTTTTCAATATTTGCTTCAATTAGTAGATCACATTATTTGTTGCAATTATTCACCTTTCCTGTAACTAAAGTCCTATGAATTTAGACTTTCTTCCGTAAGACAGACTATATTTCCATATCACTTTTAATTTGGAGATCAGTCAAATGACTTGCCTCAGTCGATAGAATGAAACAGACGAGACAGAATGCCAGTTCAGAGCCTTGACCTTAAGTAGCATCAAACATTCAAGCAAGCCTGCTGATAACAAAAGAAGGATAAAATACTGGAAGAGCAGAACTGCCCCAGCCAACCCACAGAACTGCCATGAGAAGCACAGCTCTTAACCCTGTTAACGATGGCATTAAGTGGAGTCAAACACAGCTGTTTCACTGGCTCTTAAACAATAAATGATGGCTGTTTAAAGCTCCTGAATTTGGGTGAGGTTTTCAACAAATGATTGTTAACTGACACAATTCATCTATTTTTTCCATATAACATGAAATTCACTTCTACAGTAGCTATAGTACCGTTCATCCACAACATCGTCTAAAGGAAAGAAACACATGATCTTCTCAATAGATACCAAAAAAAAAGTGTTTGATATAAGTTATTCATCTTTCATGACATAAACTCTCAGCAAACTAGGAATAGAAGGGAACTTCCTCAAACTGATAAAGGGCATCTCTAGGAAACCTGCAGCTCACAGCAAACCGAGTGGTAACAATTGAATGCCTTTTCCCTAGAGTGGAGAACGAGACACCCACTGTCAGAAGCTTTATTCATTATTGTATTGAATATCCTAGGTTCTCTAACAAGGCAAAACAAATAAAAATAAATGAAAGTTATAGTAATTGAGGAAAAAAAGGAGGAAAAATATCTTTATTTACAAATGATAGGATAGTTGTCATTAAAAACTCTTAGCACAAAACTAGTTTATCAGATTAGCTAGTCAAGACTGGGAGATTCACTTGAAGAAATAAGGAATAGACCATTTGTCCAGAAGGTCTCATCCTGAGCTCTCATAACATATTGCAGTAAGATAGCAGTACTGATATGAAGATGAACTGGCATGGTCCCTTCCAACAAACTGCCCAGCAATCAGTGGGAAGAGGGGGTTTGTAGGCACATAAATTACCATGGTCCCAAGTGTAAAGAGCCAGCAGAGTACAGTTATTAAGAGTATAAACTCTGCAGAAAGAGTTCTTGGCTTTCATACCTATGGCTTCAGCAATTCATTTAAATTTTCCCTATCTCAGTAAGAGTATTGTTCTTTTTATGTTTAGATATCTGTCTCTTAGAGAATAAAATTTTATTGATTTATATTTAAATACTTAAATAGGGGCTTGAGTGGGTGGATTAGAGATGAGATTTTATTTGGATAGTGTGTCTAGTTTGGCAACAACATATCATCTAAATCACATCATAATAAAAATTTTCTCTAACCCTCATGAACTCTCCAGCAACAATGAAACAGATACGCAGTGGCAAGCCTTAATTTGTGTGTTACTTAGAACCCTTATAACAGGAATTGAGCCATAAATAGTATTTGTGATGATTTTTCTCACCCCATTATGGGGTGAGAAATGGAGTATTACTGTTTGTATTATCATTCATTCATTTTTAAGGAAAACTGTAACAAGTGTAAAGCCAGATGCTGCTTGCTATCAGGGAAATGGCTATGGAAAAAAACTCAGTTCCTGATATCAATATATTGTTTCATCTGTCCAATTGTCCATCTGATAATTTCCTCTCCAGAATTCAGCCTCTCTTTGATGTTTTATGGGTTTCACATGCAGCATGGAGCGCCTGGGTGGCTCAGTTGGTTAAGCGTCCGACTCTTGATTTTGGCTTAGGTCATGATATCAGGGTTGTGAGATTGAGCCCCGAGTGGGGCTCCGCGCTGGGCATGAAGCCTGTTTAAGATTCTCTCTCTCCTTCCCCTCCCACCCCTCCCTGCCTGCTCATGCATGGGCACACTACTCTTTCTCTCACACAAACACACAAAAAGAAATTAAAAAGAGAAATTCTCAAGCATGCATGTATTGATAAAGTATGGTGTGTTTTGGGGGAGGCTGGAGAAAGCAATTGTTGGCTAAGGATTAAGTTGGAAAGTTATGATGGAACCAGTTTGCAGAAAGCCTCAGCAAATTATGGTAGAGTTTAGATTTTTTTTTTCTGAAACAGAGTATCATTAGGTTCTTCAACAAGAGAACTATCTGAAAATATTTTCTTTATAAAAAAATAGTCAGCAATATTGAGAATGGATTGGATGGGGGTAGAAGAGAATGGACACATGCATATTACATAGAAAGTTAAAACCAGAAAAAAAGATGACAAGTGCCTGCACTAGGTCATGGAATGGATTCAAGTGATATTTTATAGATATAGTAGACAAGACAGTGAGTAATGTGATATGGGAGATGAAGCTAGGTATAGAATCAACAGAGCTGGTATTTCAGATTGCAGTTTCAATTTACCGTGTGTGACTCACTCACTTGAAAACTTCAACTACTGGCAATTGTCAACAGTTCCTAATGGTTCTCTATGGAACTGGGTGTTTAAAGCAGGAGCCAAAGTGAATTCTTCTAGATTGAGTCAGTGCACTGATTCACATAAGACTAAAGCAGCTGCCTCCATAAAAAACTGAAGAAATGGAAACTAACTGGAATTTTATTGAAAAAAGGTATAAATGAAGTTATCACAGACACCCACCTGGCTGCACTTATTATGCCTGTAATTAAAGACAATGTTGTTTCAAACCTCAAAAATTCCTAGTAAAGAATCAAAACAAAGTATACAAAAATTACATTAAGAAAAAAATGTTTAATCAAAAATTTTCAGTAAAAGATTAATGTTTTTCCTTATAAGCTTAAACTTCAAAATAAAAATACACATGGCAATATAATTAATAATAAGAAAGTACTAAAAGAATTATATCTCAGTAGGAAACTACAATGTTTCAAACCTGATAAAGGAAATATACAGAGAGCCATAGAAATTAAGAAAGAGTCATGGTTTACCTGGGTCTATGTGGGTCGACATTCTTATAAGAGAAGAATTAGAAAACATAGGCAATAATCACTTGGACATGCACCATAGCAACATTTTTTCTAGAAAAGTCTCCTCAGGCAAGGGAAATAAAAGCAAAAGAAGACTAATAATAGTATTATTGTAATAACACTGTATGGGGACAACCTCTAACTACACTTATCATGATGATAAACGTTGCATAATGTACAGAATTGTTGAGCCACTATGTGGTACACTTGAAGCTAATATAACATTGTATGTCAACTATTCAATTAAAAAAAATCCTAAGGAAGAAAAAATACAAAAAAAGGAAAAATTCTAAAGACTAAAGTTATTTGGTGTCAGACATTCAGTTATAGGTCCGTAAGAGCCAACAGAGTTGCATTTAAAGAATGTCATGGTTTGTCAGAGCTTCAGGAACTGCTGAAGAATAAATACCAGACTCTCATCCGAAACAAAGGAAATATCATCTTTGGATACAGCTTTGTGTTTAAAAGATTTTGCCAGGTAAGTGAGAAGTATTCTGTATGTTAGTGAGTGCTGAGAGCAGAAACAACTCTGGCTTGTTTTTTGTTTACTATTTCTTTAGCTTGTCCCATTTAGGCACTTCTATTTATATGCTATAAGAAATAAAGTGCAAAAGCTGTGACATATTTTTTTCTTCCTTTTGGTAAAGAAGCACTTTACTGAAAACTTTGAAATACCTTCCTATAATTACTATCCCGAGCAGTAATGGAACTTCTGAACAGCTGGTGGAGAGTGAGGGCATGATGAGAGCTTGCAGGGAAGGAGAGAAGGGGGACACAGAACATGTGTACAGGAACAAGCTTTGTGTGGGGGCATGTTCCGCATGAGTTCTGGTGCTGTTTGCAAACTGACTCCTTTGGTGTTCTAAAATAGAAAGGACAGAGTTCTCTTTGCATTTTGAGGATGCTTAAGTGATGCTTTCATGGCATGGAACATAAAGTACCCATGGATGATTTCCTTTTACTATGTAATATTTTCTGATATGTAATTAGATGTTCTACTTCCCTCATATTTAACTGAATTTATTCATCTATATGAAATATTAAAGCCCATGTCAATATAAGGCTCTCAGAATGGAGGAATGAGGGAAGTAGACGTAAATGAGTAAACACCTGAGGCTATTTCCAGGAAGGAGAGCCATTTACCCTACTTGTCAATTCTCAAAACATTCATTTCAATGTGTTACCAGACTATCACAATGTGACAGCAAAGGATCCTTGGTATCACATGACAATAATTGTTCTGTCTATACTTACTGGAAAAGAAATAGCCTGCCCAAGGGGAAAAAAAAAGGAAAGAGGGAACTATTACAATTTATTCTAAGATTGAGTGGAGATATGCTCAATGTCATTGTGAATCTTTCTCTCTCACTCTCTCTAATCATTATTATTATTATTATTATTATTATTATTTTATTGGCTAAGCTTTTATCCTGTTGGTTTTGTTTTCAAGCAAGATCCCTAGCATGCTCAGGCTTATGTAGTGCTTGTAATTTATAATTTTAGAAGATAAATAATATCATAAGTTAGTTAAAAGAAAGCAGCTTGAGCCAGTATTATTTAGAATTCTAGTCATGCAACTTAAAAGCTATATGACCTTGAGCAAGCAAATTAATACCTCTGAGCCTCAGTTTCTCAATCTATAAAATGACTATAATAGTATTAAAGCTCATAAAGTTGTGAGAATTAAACAATTTCTTCCACACCAACCACTTGGAATAGTGTTTGGAACAGTAGAAACATTTTGTTAAAGTTATATAAAAAATAAATATAAGAATAATCAATGTCTCTCATGGTGTAAATATTAAAAGGGTCTGACTGGCTCTATTTGCGTAATGTGCTCACCTATGGACCAATCTCTGTGCCTGAGTGGGGGCATTGCCAAAACACAGGGTGGAAAGTACAGTTTCTTGTCTGACAGCCACGGAAGTCACATGAAATGGGGAAGGGGTAATTCCCAGAATTAGAGCAGCTGATATATTCTAGATATGAACTGTATTTATTAAGATTGCCCCACATAGAGGGAAAGATTTCAGTGTTCAGATGGAAGCTATCAGGGACTAGTAAAGGCAGAGGGAGGGGAAACAAAGCATGAGCTGAGATTTTTCCAGACAGGTCCTTCTTCTTACCTACCTGCTTCTAGCACTTCTCTTTTTGCTCTATTGCATTCTGCCCCCCAACACCCCAGTAATTCTCTCTACTTTTCAGCATACTAGGATCAGAGTGTGGCTTTAGTATGTGGCTATAACTACATGTGTCCCAGATCTTTCACTGGCAAATGTCTTTTTAGGATATGTGTTTTACAATATTAAAGACACTGGCCACTTCAAATGGAAACTTTGTGAATTCAGTTAAAACAAAACCACATTAATGGCTTTATGATTTTCAGATAAAATGCTGGTTGAGTAAATATTTAACTTTAAACTGGTATGAATTTGAACCACCACAACTATAGAAAAAAGTGTCCTTATATCTTTCTTCTTTGGTGGGAAGCAGGTTTATTCATTTCTGACTACTCATCAACCCCCCCAACCCCCTCCAAAAGTCATTACTTTATTCCAAGTCTTCTGTCCATTATGTCCTGACCATAAAACTTATTTTGGTTTGTTTGTTTTCTGAGAGGGACAGGAGGAGGGAGGGGCAGAAGGAGAGAGAATCTTAAGCAGGCTCCACACCTGGCAACGAGCCCGACATTGGGCTTGATCTCACAACCCTGAGGTCATAACCTGAGCCAAAATCAAGAGTCAGGCGCTTAACCGATTGAGCTACCCAGGCGCCCCTGACCATAAGACTCTTAAGGACATATTAGCAGATAAGATCACAGTAAGCAAAACCAGGAGATCTCAACTGTCAAGAAAAAAAAACAAAAAAAAAAAAACAAACAAAAAACGGTGCACAAACTGAGCTAAGCAGACCTAGAAGTATTTTTGCCCTTTAGGGATGTTTTCAGCTCATCTTCCTTGTTTCTAATGCACTGAAAGGCTCAGCCTGACTAATTCATACTCGGAACAAATTGCATAACACTCCAAGACTGACACTTCCAAAGTTCATCCATTCTGTAGTTGCTTGACATTAGAAAAGGGCAACTCTTGAAAAACAAATAAAATAGATTTTCTCACTCTGCTGGTCATGTCTCAAAAACAGCTGAACACGTTTTTGGAAACTTTACTTTTAAAATAATCCATCATTCAACACTCACCATTTCAATGTTGATACTGTTAAGATTAGCAAGCCAATTTTTTTTCTGAAAATCTAAATACATCAAGATTTTAAATAAAAATATAAGTTCCTGGGGCACCTGGGTGGCTCAGTTGGTTAAGCATCCAGCTCTTGATTTCAGTTGAGGCCATGATTTCATGCATCATGGGATTGAGCTCAGTAGGGAATCTGCTTGAGATTCTCTCCTCTGGCCCTCCCTCCACTTGCACACATGCACTCTCTCTCTCTGTCTCAAATAAATAAATCTTTAAATAAATAAATATATATATGTGTATATATATATATACATATAGATATATTCCAAGAGGCTAATGACTTTATCTCTTTCATTCATAAGACACACAGCCTACCCCAATATCTTTCATTTAATAAAAGTTTTTTTAAATCAATGATCAATTTAATGAATAAGTAAAAAGATTTTATTATGAAATATAAGCATCACATAAAGTGAAATCCACAGACAGCTAATCCTCAGGTTATTAATTCATAACAGTCTTATTTCTGACACTAAGTCAATTATACTAAAATTGTTGATACACAAGACCAAAATAGGCAAAAAACATTTACATGAATTTATACCAGTTTATATTCTTATAGACATATCTCTTAAGTTTATCTCTGATAGATTATTCAGGGTTACTTCATTTCAAAACACACACGAATCTATTTCAAATTGGCTTTGTTAAGAAAAGGGATTTATTTAAGAGTATAAATATGACTTCTCAAAATCTAGATTGATTCTAATATCAGGACATCTTGATCTTGGGTCTAAAATAATATATCAGGGGGCACCTGGGTAGCTCAGTCAGTTAAGTGTCTGCCTTTGGGGTCCTGGGATTGAGTCCCATGTCAGCAGGCTCCCTGCTCAGTGGGGAGTCTGCTTCTCCCTCTGCCCCTCCCCCTGCTCATGCTCTCTCTTTGCTCTCTCTCAAATAAATAAATAAAATCTTTAAAAAAAATAAAGTAAATTAAAAAAATAAAAACAAATAAAATAAAATAATGTATCAAGGCTCTATTTCTTCTTTCATCTCTCATGTCTCCTTTTGTCAGCTTCTCCTTATTCTAAAATATACTATCAGCTTATATTCTAAAAAGAAGAGAGATTTTTTTGGTCACATGCCCAGCTCTGATCTTTTATTGTAACAGGGGCTTTGGATACACTGATTGTCCCAGATCTTAAGTCATGTGCCTAGAGGTAGGAGGCAAAAGGGAGATCACTACCATGGCTAAGGGTAGGGCTGTTCCATATTAAAAGGGTTGGCACATTAATTATACAGATGGCTTCAATTTTTTGCACCCCTGTTTGTATGCCCTTTGCAATGCAATGTGACTTTGAGGTCCTTTCTATCAAGGATGGAGACTGTTTCTCTACCCTTTAAATCTGGGATGGCTTTGTGACTTGCTTTGGCCAATAGAATGTGTCTGTTCTCTTTCTTAACCACTGTGACTACCATGAGAATAAGATAGGCTGATGGAGAATGAGAGAACACATGTAGTGATTTGTCCCAGGCAAGACATTAAGGCTGTCCTAGATCAGATACAAGCCAGACAACCTTCCAATTAACTGCAGATGCATGAATGAACTCAGCTGAGATCAATCAACCTAGCTCATCTAATGAACTTTGGAAGAAGTAGATATTGAACCAAAAGAAGTATTCAGTTACTATAAAATAATGAATGGGTTTCTATTGTTGATTGGGACTGTCTCTGAAAGAAAATAAATTATTTGCCTATAATGATTTAGATAAATGACAATATCAAGTGAAATAATTTTATACTTCTCCATAATGGATATTATGAAAAATATTATTCATTGAAATGCACATCTATTATGGCTATTAAATAAATGGTCTTATTGCCTAAGAGATGTAATTCCTTAACATGGTCAGTAAAAAGATTAAAAGGTTCAGCATTATAAGCAAAGGGTGGATCTTATGACTAAAATAAAATGATTAATAATGTTAAAAATGGATATAAATATGCTGTGTGCTTTTGAGATAGACTACCAATCAATCCATAGTTTTGATTTTTTTGCATTTTTAAAGCAAAGTAAGAAATCAATAGATTAATAATGCAAAGTATGCAAAGCTAACTCTGAAGGAGTAAACTACATGATGCAAAATGAAGCCAGTATTGATGGGACGGAAAGTTGAAAAAGATAGCAAGTTGATGGGTTTTTTGCTACTAGAGCAAAGAATTGTGAAAAAAAATATGCTACCTTTGCTTAAGAAACTTGGAAAGCAAGAATTTATTCATATGTGCTTATATCTGCATAAAGAAAAGCTGAAAGGATATCTATGAGACTGAAAAAGTGGTTAACATTAGATGCAGACAAATGAAGGGGAAAGGGATGGGGGTGACTTCACACTTTATTTTTTTTTACCTTTTTTTATAATGTTATGTTAATCACCATACATTACATCATTAGTTTTTGATGTAGTGCTCCATGATTCATTGTTTGCATATAACACCCAGTGCTCCATGCAGAACGTGCCCTCTTTAATACCCATCACCAGGCTAACCCATCCCCCCACCCCCCTCCCCTCTAGAACCCTCAGTTTGTTTTTCAGAGTCCATCGTCTTTCATGGTTCATCTCCCCCTCCGATTTTCCCCCTTCATTCTTCCCCTCCTGCTATCTTCTTCTTTTTTTTTAACATATAATGTATTATTTGTTTCAGAGGTGCAGATCTGTGATTCATATTCTTACACAATTCACAGTGCTCACCATAGCACATACCCTCCCCAATGTCTATCACCCAGCCACCCCATCTCTCCCACCCACCACCACTCCAGCAACCCTCAGTTTGTTTCCTGAGATTAAGAATTCCTTATATCACTTCACATTTATTTTAATATTTGAACAAATAGTCAATTACCTATTTCAAAAATTTATATTGTGTCTTCTTAGGAGAAAACTTTATTTACTTTTTTTTCTCTTCATGGAAAGATGAACGATGAACATAGAAGTTTCAGTGACTAATCAAATAGGGAATTTATAATATTCTTTCCTGATTTACATGTTTGTTTTAGATCATATGAGTCCTGTATTAGACTATGTCAATTATAAAACTAGATCATTCACCCGAGGTTGTTCAAATAAAGACTCTGTTGATCCTTGAATTACCTATCGTGTGTTAGAAGATAATTCTCTGTGAATCTTTAACATTTCTGCAGTCTTGCAAGCAGAAGCACTGACAGTTATTTGTTCTAGATTATCTTTTCAAGGATGTTTGTAGAGCAGACATAGAAGATAGAGATAGCATCTCCATCTGAAGCAAAGGGCAGGTTTATTACCCAGTATAATAAAAAGAATGTCTCCCTCCAAGGCAAAGGGACAGGTTTGTTTGCAGCCCATTATAAAAAATTGGAGTTTCCTGAGCTAGTGGTTGTTTTTGGTTGTTGTTACTTTGTTTTTGTTTTTGTTTCATGTTATACAGGCATCACTTTGCCTTGTTGCATCATCCTGTGGGAGTTCAGGTTTGGAGAACCAGCACAAGAAATGATCATATATTGAATACTACTACTGCAGTGTGTAATAAACTATCTCTTGTCTCCGAGCCCGGAATATCATGTGGTTTGTGGGTGTGTGCATACATGTATTTTATAGGAAAGAATGTAAAAAAATCAAGTTAGGACTACTTAAAATATTTTCAATTACTTAGAAAATACTCTTACAGGGGAAACTATATTTCAGACTACATTTGAAGTATCTTGGAGGTGTTTTTTTAAGATGATTTTCTTGTAAGTGGAAAATGATTCTTATAAAAATTAAAACAGTAAGACTAAAAGAGAAGGAAAAATAAGCCATATCAGATAGCTTATTATACTCAGATCCATTCTCAGAAACAGCAATTAGCCTTTGACCAAACTTGTTCTTAAATGATTGTTTGCATTGAATCAGTCAACTATCTTCAAAGTAACAGAAAAAAAATTATAAAAACGTACACGGAAAGATTCCATTTGTATATAAGCATATGCATGAACCTGGAAGAATGACAATTTTAATAGTGATGGCCTCCGGGTAGTGATATATCATGTATCTTAATTTGCTTATGGTATCTTTCCATGTTTATTGACTAAAAAGAAGAAGCTAGTTTTATTTCCAAAGTTTTAATTATTAAAAAATAAAATTATTTAATTCAATTTTTTTCTTTTCAAACTGATTTGTGAGTATAGGCACATCATATAGCAATGATGTCATATATCCACATTGTTTTTCCAATGGCTTTTCTATAAATGTAATCTAAAACATATCACAAAAAAAAACCTTATTTTCTCCATCATTTCAATAGTTGAAATATCAAAAATAAGATTCATGGGCACTTTGGTATAATGACCTAATGTTTGAGGTATCCTTCCTTTACTTAAATATATGTTTTGATGATATTTTATAGTTGCTTCAAATACATTCAATTTATTAATTTAAACTAGAGCATGCTACTTTTTAAAAATTATGATATTCAATACTTTTAAATCTCTTTTTACCTGTAGTTAAGTTCTCCTAAGAAGGCCTTCTCTTTCTCTTTTTCTCTCTAATGTTGCCTTTTCAGAAACATGGCAGTTTTTGATAATAATAATGTGAAGTTGCTTGAAGGGGGAGATGGTTTATTGTATTATTTCTGACACAGAGGATCAAGAGTTTGACACAGATATTTCTTGAATTTGTTGACATTCACTTGTGAGATTCTTAATGAAAAACTGCTCTGAGTTCCAAGAACTGAAGTGAGGACTTCCTTCTCTTAGTATTAAAATTGATTTACTATCTCACTGTCCTAATGACTGTCATCGACATTTATATAGATTTGTTTTATTGAAGCATATAAGTAAGTAACCAATTCTTTTCACAGTAAAGAGGAAAAAAATTAAAGAACTGAAGAGCTCTTCATTTCTTCCTTCATATAAAAGGAAAGGATGTTTAGCCTCATCCCAGGCCTCTATCCACTAGACGACAGCAACTTTCTGAGTCATGACAACCAAAAATATTTCCAGATATTGCCCAAATTCCTCTGAAGCAAAATCATCCCAGTTAAATACTGTTATAATCAGAATTTGCATGATGTAGTAGGTTATGCTAACTGACAGAACTAGGGATGGGATATACTAGTTAACTAAGTGATATGTTTTATTAAAGTCTTAGTCTTATTCATACTCTTTGATATTGGTAACCTCATCTTGATAACATTTGTTCCTCAACTGCTCTTAGTCATGTAAAGAGAAAAAAAAAAAGCTTTTGGTAGGTGAATGAGAAGAGTTGTCGTCCAATGAGAATGAAGCAATGGTATTTGGTCCACAAATACATTCTACACTCATAAAGAGTCAAAGACAGACAGGTAGTTATTAGTTATCTCCTTTCTGAAAACTCTGGAAAGCCATCTCAACAAGCCAATACTGGTATACTCCAGAAAAATAAGGTATGCAAATCGTGGCTTGCTTATGCCTGTTGCTCCTGCAGAGTTATTAATAACAATTCTGTTCACTCTCAAAAGTGTCTCAGTTTAGGACACTAAACTAAAAAATGTAATCCTTTGCCAGTCTTAGTGGTCTACTTTTGAATTCGTAATAGTTATTGGCTTTCTGTTCCTAATTTTCCCACAAAGACATATTGAAACACATTGTAGGTTAACAATTGGACAGACTAATTTGTCTGGTGTTTAAGAGCATGAAAATCTAAGCTCAATTTCTAACTTCATCAGTTATTAGCTATGATACTTTGGGTCTTGGTTTCCTCATTTTTAAGATGGGGTTAAAATAGCAGTTGCTTGGGGCACCTGGGGGACTCAGTTGGTCGGTTAAGCCTCAGCCTTCAGCTCAGGTCATGATCCCAGGGTCCTGGGATCCAGCCCCACGTTGGGCTCCCTGCTCAGTGGGGAACCTGCTTCTCCCTCTCCCTCTGCCACTCCCCCTACTTGTGCTGTCTCACTCTCTCTCTCTCTCTCAAATAAATAAATAAAATCTTTTAAAAAAAGTACCAGTTACTTCCTTGAGATAACATACATAAAATACTTAAATGACATTTCTAAATAATAATATACATAATACATGCATAAAATACTTAGAACACTCCCTGGCACAATACTATTACAATCCTGTTTCATTATCTTGACCCTTGTCTTTTCTACTATACACACTGGAGAAAAAAAGGTGTGGGAGGCTACACACATGTTTTCTTTATAATCTGTAATTCTGCCATCAACATACTCATATCATTCTTATATTTCCTATTTGATATTTCAATAAAATTTTAATCACATTGCACTTGGTTCTTTATATGCTATACTTATGTACTCAGTTTCATTTATGTTATATAATTTTCAATATTACATTTAAACTATTATTATTGCTATTACATCATATTTATTCTTTCTGGAGAATTATTTTTGACAATTACATGGTTGGTAGTTGGGAAGTGAGTGACAAACTTCTAAGAGCCCTCAGTAATCCCACCTCCTGATACTCACATTTTGTGTAATCTTTCCTCTTGATAGGTTTTAGTAACTTGCTTCTAACCGGTAAGACATGTCAAAGATGAAGAGGTGTCAATTCCATAATTAGGCTACTATAGATTGTGACTTCTATCTTGTTAGTAGACTCTGTATTTCTTTCTTAGCTGATGGGGTTTGATGGAGCAGTCTGCCATGTTGTAGAGGCCTCTATGGCAAAGAGACTTGAGTCTAACAACCCATGAAAAAGTGAATAATACCAACAACCACATGAACTTGGAAATAGATCCTTTCCTAGTCAAGTTGTAAGATGACTAAAGACAGAAGACTTCTTGATTAGAGTCTATAAGAGTCTCTGAAGAAGCAGGCCCACGTTCTTGCTCAACACAAACTGTGAGAGAATAAATACTTGATGTTTTAAGCCAAGTTTTTCTGATAATACAGTAATATGCTGCAAAAGATAATTCATTCGAAAAAAAGGGAACATGGTACATATGCTCATGAGCTTTTCTTACCTAAAAGTATCTTCAGTTAAAAATAAACTGGTTGCCTCTCCTCCATATTTTATCTCATTGACATCATCAAAACCTTGGTCTTTCATGTAAATATCTGTATAGAACTTTTTAAGAAATTTTACTATGAAGGTGAACAGAAAATGGAAAAGTGGGAATAAAGGAGGACTTGTTCAATTCTTGTTTTCTTTTCCTTTGCTTCAAGATAGGGGATCCCAGGCTTAAGTGCATAATCCAGGGAGAGGTGACGGAGGCAATGGAGGTGGTAAGGGAGAAATGCAGAAGAGAAGTTCTTGAGGAAGCAACCTGGGATGGCATCCAGAGGAGCATAGATGGAAGGATCCTCTTTGACTGGAGGGGCAATATTTTATCCTTCACATCTCAGAAGGCAGGAAATAGGGGTAAATATTTACATATATTGGTGATTTTGTTGGTGATTAGAAAAGAGAATTCATGAATCAGAGTATGCAATCTGTGTATTATCAACATAAAATGATTTGAACGTAATAAACTGATAAACTATATAGAGATAATTAAACCTATTTCTCATAAAAACAGTAGATATTGTCAATTCCTCTGGTTTACTTGGGGAGAACACAAATATACTATTCAAAGATGTCATCTTCTATCTTTTACTTTGTAAACATTTTTAACATGTGAGGAAATAGAAAACGTGTGCTTTTATCTGCCATCAGAAATAATTAAGTACTGAAACTGAATCAGTAGTGAATCTGCAGCCAAAGAGCGAGCTAAAATTGAACCTGTACCTTTGAAGAGCCACTCATGTTTTAACTTAGCATCAAATACAGCTATTTATTCATGCTACTATCAATTTGTGTTAGCCAGTTATAAAAAATTAGCTTTATTCTCGCCTTTGATCCCTGAGGGCACTGAAAAATACTTTCTTGGACATGAACTCAAGAGGATTTCATTCTAGTCTAATTCTCTAGGGCTGTTGGCTTCATGCCCAGATACCTCGAAATGCAGGTCAGCTGGTGAAATGGTCATGTTCTCATTTCTACAAGGAGCAAATGATGCCCTTTTGCTGTGTATAGACTTCTAGGGCATGTTAAAATCCATCCTAGGTAGAAAGAGACAAATGGAAACAGAAAGGTTCATGGCAAGAGTGCATAATATACTGAAGAAATTCCCCAATGCCAGAGGACTTGCCATTGCTATCCACATTGTTGTCAGAGAGCACTGAAATGAGGACAATGCACTGACTGGTTCACAATTTTTTAATGTCAATTCAAAGAACTGTCTTTTATTGTGATGATTATTGTAATGTATATTTTTGTGCTAAAATATATTTTAAATATATTTTTCTACATGGTTTGGGCACAGTAATTTTGTTCATACCATTTTTGAAAAAAATCAAAGTTGTCAACCTTATCATGAAATCCAAATATTTGGGAAATATTAATCTTGGCTAATTGGATGGTCAGTTTTTATTTTATAACAGAGTGGTAAAGAAAGTGCTTTGAAGTCAGATTGTTTGTGTTCATATTTTAACTCTAGGAATTGCATTCTGACCTTGGGCAGGTTACTTACTTAGTATATTCCTTAATTTCCTCAAATATAAAATAGATTAATAAAAGGAACTTAGCTTGTAAGTGAGCAATTAATTCATTCATATATGTACAATGCTTGGGGAAAAGGAAGTATGCTCAGGGCAGTCTATTATCATCTCTAAACATTGAAATTCTCCTAATACAATTGTAATAAATGTTAATTAATTAATGTTAGTTAATTTAATGTAACAGCAAGGAAACTCTGAAAAATCTCTCTTTTTTTAATTAAGCATGCATTTGTTGAGCAACTATTGTGTTCTGGATACTATCCTATAATTTAGAAATATAAAATTAAAAAAATTAAACCAGACAGGACCCTCAGAAAGTCTATAAGCTAAGATTATTTCTTAATTTTCAATAAGCAGTTTCATTTCTGTTCGAGCAGATATTATTTTAAACTGATGACCTGTGCTTGGTACTAAGCAGCGCTGTGACAAAGAAGTTGGGGGAGGTGAAAAGTTAAAGACAGGAAGACACAAAGAAGATGGCCAGTGACAATGGGGACTGGAAATAATTAATCCAAAAAGGGAGAAAAATAGATAAATTCAAAGTGACTGATTATGAGAGTTTGTTAATTTCTGTATTTGCAACCATTTAGCCCAGAAATCTATCCTATTAAAAAGTAGTCTTTCTGCAATTTTCCTTCTAACATAGAGTGAACAACATTGTTTACTTAGTAATCACATAGTGCCTCAACCTCAAGAATTTTTTAGAGGGTAACCAGTGGGGTTGGTAAATGCTTTGATTAGGATTTGATAGAAATATAATTGTAAACTGATTTTGATCTGCATAATCATAATTAGCAAAAGTTTCAACCAGTTAATGCAAATATTTTCTGTTTATAAAAGGTAAAGCAAGTAATATGGTCTGTTCACTAATCACTTGAAATGTCTCCATTATCCATCTCCCACCCCATATCATTCATTTTTCATTCCAGTTGATACTGGAGCTCCCATACAAGGTATACATCTTCTTAACTGGATATTTATTTACAATATTCTTTGTATTGTATCCTATCATTTTCCTGGGCTCATTTTGGTAGATTGAAAATTGAAAACCAGTATAATACAATCTATAAAATTCAGGCAAATGGAAGATTTGTCTTTCTTTCTTTCCAGTCAACTCCCATGAAAAACAAGGTGTTTAGTGCCCACAGTAGGCATGAAAAACTACTGGGTAAACAAGTAGCCCATACCTTATATGGCAAGAAATTTACCAGTGTCCACATGCACCACAGAAGATGGAGAACACATGACAATTTTGTCCTACACTAACACTGTTGATACTAGATGAATGAGGTGTAACTTCTTTGATTTATTGTTCTGTGAATAAGTTTGGACACACACTTGAAGCATGGATTTTTTTAATGCCTACTGAATGAAGATAAGAGCTAAAGGCCTAATTAGCAATTTTAATATACAGCTATGAAGTTACATTAAGTAGACAGTAGGTACACGTCTTAGGGATAGAAGATGAGAGGGGAACAACATCAGTATAAAAAGCCTAACTCGAACCTTAGTTTGAGTTTTTTATAGTAAAAATGATAGAGAGAGATGCCTTGGTCAAAATTAATTTCCTACAGTATTTCATGCCTACCATGTGAGACTACAGTACAGTTGGTAGTCACACTATGCCATAAGTCTTTGTCAGAGAAGGATCCAGAGGGAGAGAGAAAGAATACACTCTCAAGAAGTCCTCCTCTATGACTGAGGTGATGCAGTTATCAACGTCTGTCTGATCTTGAAGTATCTATTCAGCCAACAGTTCTCTCTGGTTTTACAGGTCTAATGAACTGGAGATTTTTGGCCTAGGGGGAAAGATCCCTGGTTCTGGTTGAAAACATTAGCTATCAGGGAGTAAGAACTGTTCATAGCTACATGGATGACCACCATATCAAGTGTTTTTTGTGTAAAAAATGAATTGACTAGCAAATATCCATGTCTATATTTCATTTAGTACTGAAAGTATTTAAGTTCTTCCTCTCAAAGTTTTTTTTTAATTGGCATTTTGAGAAACATATTTAAAAATTCATGCTTACTAGTATAAAAATATTTTTCATATCTGATGCTTGTTTGCATGTAATATTTGTTTGGGTTGACATTATTTCAACTCTGTTATGATTTCAAGTAAAATGTAAGCTCCAGGAGATTTTCTTTTCTATTTTCTGAAGCAGTATCTATCTTAAAATACAAATTTAGAAACAAATCAGTTTGTTGTAGGCAGACACTGGTAAAAAAACTAACCAACATGCATTCTAAAGTAATCCCACCTTTCCCAAGAGGATTAAAACAAACTGCTTATCAATTTGTCTTTGCATTCAGTAAGAATAGGTGTCAATAAGTACAACTTGAAATCACAACCATGAATTCTCTAATCTTACAGAATAGCTGGACTATTATTTCAGATCCAATTTCTAGTTATCTCTTGAATATCTTTCCTATCATACAAAAATACGTTGGCAAATTCACAACACTGATCCAATGCTCAAAGATGTCTTTCAGAATCTCCTTCAATGAAAAAGAATATAAAAACTCTATGAAATTTCATCACACTATTCTCCAGCTGATACAGTTTTAGATGTTTGTAAATGTTATTGCTCACAGACAAGTTTCAATATGATTTAATGCGACAATGCACAACTGCCCCTTTTTCATAAAAATATGTTTAAACTTTTAATACCAACATAAGATCTATCTTTTAAAATGCTTATGGGTAGGAAAAAAAAGTTCTCAAAGTCAATTTCTTCTCTTCCAACCTATTTGATCTTTCTGCCACTCATTTTTCACCATCATCATGCAAATTCACTCTTCAGTACAACTGAGAGCTATTTTGTGTAAAAACAGATCTGCTTTTTGTAAACAACCCAGCTGTGTTCCATCACCAAAGATATTTATCAAATGCCTGCTATGTGTCAAGCACTGTGATAGGCACACATAGATAAATATGAGTAAAGTATAAAAGCCCACAAAGTCTTGAGTGTTTTCTATTGCCAATTCATTCTTCAATGTGGCATACATATCTCCAATCCCAAACCCAAACAACTTCTGCAGTTTGATTTCTCTTTATTCATGCACTTAATCCTCCATTCACACTTCTCATAACCTAAATATTCCATGCCCTGTTATTCCTCTGTGGTGTTGTCCATGATATATTCCTCTCCCACAACCTGGAATAATACCTCTTCTCAACCTATCAAGCACTGACACACTTCAAGACCATGGCCAAAGTTACTTCCTAGTCAATAAAATATTTCCTAAATCTCCTAGTAAGAGCCATTCACTCCCTCTTCTGAGTTCTCTAAGTGCTTTGTTCTTCCCTCATTCAGATTAATATTAAAATCATACCATGGACTTTCACAAAAAATGAGGGGTGAAAATTAAAAAGAGCATTTAAAAGTTGAATATTATAAAAGAATAATGCAAAAATAAAACTATTGCTGTTCATTAAATAAATATGTTAGCAGAAAGCAATGTGATTGTTTTTCAGCAAAGTCAACGGGGGATGGCGGTGGGAGGAGGAAGATAATAGTTTACTTTGTGATAATATTGAAAAATTCATGTACTAAAATGTAAAAGTGAGAAATAAAAACTGCTTTGTACATCCAAAATACATAAATATGTATTTCTTTCAAATAGTTATTTTTCCAGGACACTGAAATTTCTACTATCAGGGAAACTACTATTAGCATATCAAAGAGGTATAGAGACTTGTTTTTTCAAATTACACTAGAACATTTTGAAAATGAAGTCACTCTTATAGGCAGAATCACAAGAAAGGAATCCATTAAAATAAGTAAGGAGAAAGTCAGAAAGCAGGTAAATTCAAGGACACACATGTTGAAATAAACACCTAGTGAGGGTTAATGCAAATAGATCCTTAACATATTTGATTATATTAAAACCTCTCAGTAATGTGCATAAAGGAAAACTAAAGTTTATTAAAATTTAAGAATTTATAAAAGCTGCAGTACAGGAAGGAGTTGAATGTGATATTCAGTTTTATGTGTCAGCTTGATTAGGATATAGTCCCCAGTTATTCAAATACTAATCTAGATATTGCTGTGAAGGCATTTTGTATATGACTGAAGTCCAGAGTTGATTTTAAATAAAGGGATTATTTTAATTAATCTGGATGGGCCTGGTTTAATTAGTTGAAAGACTCTATGAACAGAACTGAGACTTCCTCATACAAGAAGAAATTCTGCCTATGGATAGCAGTTTTGACTCATGCCCTAGAGTTCCAGCCTACTCCTCCTGAAGGCCTGCCTTGGGGATTTCAGACTTGCATTGTTACCTCCCAAAATTGTGTTAAATCAATTCCTTGCAATAAATCTCTAAATATATTTCTCCTATTAGTTATGTTTCTCTCAGTGAACACTGACTAATACATAGAGTTTAATGTCTTCATATGTGATATTTACAACCCTTTTCAGTCAATATATAGTCACTTAGAAAGCAGTTATTTCAAAGTTAATAGCAAGTAATTGAATTCAGCCAGTCTCTACTCAGCATTTGACTGATTGGTCTATTCAGTCAAAATGGTTTTGCCTCCTGGATGAGTCATTTACTATGACTAAATCTAAACTTTTGATCTTGCCTTCAGATATGTTCCTCTTCTAGTACTCCTCAACTTTGATGTGGCACATTGAAGTTCATCCCAGAAATCTGAGAATCATCTTGTACACATTTCTCTTTCTCATTGTCCACATCAAGTCCATCACTGTTTATAAAAGCAGTTCCAGAAGCGTACATACAAAGGACTTAGGGGAGGCCGTGAGCACAATGAGCTGGAAGTCAAGAAACTAGGGCACATAGCAATTTACAAAGAATTGAGAGAGTCAATGGTTCCCCTTCCAAATATAGCACATTGATCCACTTCCCTCTCTGCACCGTACTAACCTGGTCAATGGATAGTAGCCTTCTAACTGCATTTCCTGCTTCCATCTCTCTAATTGATGAGTATTTATTGAGCACTATGAGACAGACATTTTTTGGCACTAGAGTTCAATAAAAGAAAAAAAACATTCTGCCACCTTGGAGCTTGCATTCTTCTGGAAGGAAAAAAAGAAATATACAATGAACATATTAATTTAGGTAAATTACGTATTAGAAAGTGATGAGTGTTATAAAAAAAATAAGTACTATAAGAGGAATGGGAGTTCTGGGAACAGGTGAGAAGTGCTACCTCTAAAAGAGTGCTTAAGGTAGGCCTCAAGGAGCAAAAAACTAGACATAGAGGAAAGGCCCTGAGTTAACAGGGTGAAAGATGATTTGTTATTGTAGGTGTGATTAGGAAAACCAAGGACTCAATGTGGCTGAGGGAGAGTGAATAAAGGTGAGAGGAAAGGAGATCAGAGAGCTCAGGAAAGTGAGAAGCAGATTATGCAAGACTTTTGAAGGCCACTGAAGTTTACTCTGTATAAGAAAAGGCATTAAAGAGTTTTGAACAGAGGTGACATCATCTGACTTAAACAATTTAAAGGATTCTGACTACTGCTGTGTTGAGAATAAACAGTAGAGGAGTAAGTGTGGATGCAAGAAAGTCAGTTAAGAAGCTATTACAAAAATCTAAGTAGATGGCAGTGTGATGAAACATGGTCAGATTATGGATATATTTTCAAGGCAGACCCAACAGGTTTTTCTGACAGAGTAGATCTACTGTCTAGATAGCAGTCAATGAAATCTGGTTTTTAAATGCATTCAGCAACAAGTATTTATTGGGTCACATTACTGCCCTAGGATCTGGCACATAACAGTGAAAAATACCATCTCTAAAATTTGATCGTCACAAGTCACCATTTAGAACCATTCAAAGTCTTCCTATTCTGTTTAGAATATAATGCCAATTCTTTATTTTTTTAAAGATTTTATTTATTTATTTGAGAGAGAGAGAGAGAATGAGAGATAGAGAGCACGAGAGGGAAGAGGGTCAGAGGGAGAAGCAGACTTCCTGCTGAGGAGGGAGCACGATGCGGGACTCGATCGCGGGACTCCAGGATCATGACCTGAGCCGAAGGCAGTCGCTTAACCAACTGAGCCACCCAGGCCCCAATGCCAATTCTTTAAACATGGGTGACCAGGTCTTTTATAATCTGGTCCTTGCTTACGTTTTCTCCAACGTGTCCTTCATAATCTGTCTTCTCTCAGTACCCATACCCTTTCCCTAGCCACACTTAACTCTTTGTTTTGCTTCTGGGGTCTGTCCATGATCCTTCCTCAAAGGAATATTCTTGCTGATGCCCCAACTTCTTTGCCTGCTCATTCTTACTTGGTCTTTAGGATTCACCTTAGCTATCACCTCCTCTGAGAAATAATTTCTGATCCCCCATGGCTTAATAATACATTACTTCTGTGTCTTCCCATAGTAATGTGTGCACACCAATACCATAATACTCTTCTTATTTACATTCCATCCTCCACTTGACCCAAGTTACTTGAAAATCTAGTATGGAGACATTACCAAATGTTAATTTAATGTGTAACTGATGAATTCTGGATCCACACTAAATCTCTGGATTTGGGAAATACCCCAGTCTTAAAGATTTGAAAGGAATCTAATCACACCATGCTCCCTTCCATCTACACCAGCTATGTTAGTCTTTTGATTGTTCTAACAAGCCAAACTTTTTTTCTCCCGAGGGTCTTCACATACTTTGTTGCTTTTGCTTAGAGTACTCTTCTTTTCAATCTTCCCCTGAAAACTCCCTCATGCTTCAGATAATATCTTTGGTCTCACTTATTTAGGGGTGTCTTCCTAGACCCTCCAATCTGAATTAAAGCACTTTGCTTAACATGCTTTCAAAGACCTGAATTATCCTTTAATCTCTTTAGCAAAACTCATATTAGTATAGCGATGCTCATGATTGTTGCTGAATATTTCTCTTCCGTTAGTCAATAACCTCTATGAGGTCAATGTCAGATCTGTTTTTTTTTTTCTTTCTGCTTTTGTGTATCTATTTTTTAACTCTTTTATTGAAGAATACTGTTCAGAAAGAATAGCACATGTATCATTAATTAGTGTGGATATTGATGCATTTCCACACATAAAACACCTGGGTAAAAAACTCCCAGGTAAAGGAACAGTTTATTATTAAAACTTAGGAAGTTCCCTACATTCTCCACTCCTGTCTTCAGAACCTCCCCACAAAAAAGGTCTAACTACTATTCTGAGTGTAAAAACATAGGCTACCTTTGCTATAGATAGATAGATTGACAGATAGACAAATAGATAAATAGACATATAGAACCTCGAGTATGTGCTAATGTTTTTTATCATTATGTTTATTTGACCTATCCATACTATTACATGCAATTTAAGTTGTTTATTTTCATTACCGCATGACATTTCATTATATAAATATACCATGGTTTATTTATCCATTCTAATGAAGATATATATTTAACTTATTTCCAGATTTTGGCTATTATCAATGTTGTTGCTATGAACCTTCTTGCACATGTCATATATGTGTGTGCGTGTGTGTGTGTGTATGTACATATATATATATATATATATATATTTGGTGCATATATCAACAATTAGAAATATAAGGCCAAAAACACATATATTAAGCTATAGTCAATACGACCAAACAGGTTTTAAATTTATTTTATTTAAAGATTGTATTTATTTATGTGAGAGAGAGAGAGAGAGCATGAGCATTGGGAGGGGCAGAGAGAGAAGCAGATTTCCTGCTGAGCAGAGAGCCCCAGGTGAGGGACTCAATTCCAGGAATGTGACCTAAGCAAAAGGCAGACGCTTAACTAACTGAGCCACCCAGGCACCCCTGCCAAGTAGGTTTTAAAAGTAACTGTACGAGGAGTACCTAGCTGGCTCAGTTGGTAGAGCATGTGACTCTTGATTTCAGGCTCATGAGTTCAATCCTCACATTGGGTGTGAAGCCTACTTAAAATTTAAAAAATAAATAAATAAAAGTGATTGCACCGATTTGCATTCTCACTGAAGAGTTTCAGTTGCTTCAACTACTTAAAAATTCCTTGCAAATAATGGAGATTTTCAGTGTTTTTCACTGCAGCCATTTTGGTGGGTAGGTAGCAGAATCTCATTGTCATCTTAATTTGAATTTCCTGATGATTAGCATTGTTAAAGACCTTTTCATATGTTTATAGACATTTGTCTGTCCTTTTAAATAAATATTTATTCACATGTTTTGCCTATTTTCAATGGGGTTATATGTCATTTTTTATTGATTGTAGATATTCTTGTCAGCTATATGTATTGCGACTATTTTTTTCAGCCCTGTGGATTCCTTTCTACCCTGTTAATGATTTTTTTTATTTCCAGATGTTCTCAATCTTAATATAGTTCAATATTTCACTCTCTCTATATAGTTAGAGTTTCACTCTGTGTGTGTCTTCTTTAAGAAAACTTTGTCTATTCCAAGGTCAAAAAGATATTCTTCTATCTTTTCTTGAAGAAACTTAATTCATTTGTCTTTAACATTTAGACCCGAAATCCATTTGAAATTGATTTTTGTGTATTTTTTAAGATAGATATTATCTTTTTTTTCACAGATATAGTCTCAGCATCCAGCAATCAAAATTGAATAAATAGTTCTTGAATGACTGACAGAAAAAATGAACGAATGAAAAGATAGTTTTGGGTATTTCTAAAAAAGTAAGATATGTAGGATAACGTGTGTATAACAAATATTATAAGTCAGCTATTAAAAATTCCATTTCCAACCTCCTTATCCCTTCTCTGATATAAATGTTAAATCTCAACATCTTAGCTTCCATTACTGTCAGAGATACACAGAGATAGATACAGAGATAGGGATATGGCACTTTTCAAGCCAATAAGACACATGCAGAAGTCAATTAGTGATGTCCCTTTCTTTTTCTCCTACCACTGGCCAGTAATAGGCAAACAGTATGATGCCTAAAGGTACAGTAGCCATATTGCAACCCCGAGGTTACAAGAATGAGCACCAAAAAACAAAAAGAAAAATATTTTTAAAAAAATATCTAAGCAAAAGCATAACAAGAGCCTTGTTTCTCAATAGCATTATTGAACATTTATACCAGTGATATCACTGAGCTTTTTGTTATGTATTACAAATAACCTCCATTTGTGTTGTTTGGTGACACATATGTAGCTTTAATTTTCTTTTGTTTGCAACACAATGCATTTATATATGGAGAAATCTAAGGTACCGATCTACACTTAAGGTTTGCAAATGCCATATGTTTTGAAGACACTTTCTCATCCACCATAAATGAAGACTGAAGAAATGTCCTTCCTCTTAGATGGTGTTGTGCTCACATATGTCAGAAAGTCCTAGCCTGAACCCTAAATTCTGACTGTAGTCTACTAGCTAACATCCATGGGTCTTTAACTTTCTTACTATTAAAAAATAAAACAAAATAGAAAAAACATCTTATTTTGAGAGTGATTTTAGAGAAAGGCTTATTTATGATAAATGTAGGAAAGGTACTTGACACACAAGGTAGGTGTTCAATATATCTTATTTATATTTATAGTACATACTTGAAAGAAGCATCAGGTAAACAATAAACAAGCAAACAAAACCCAAGGCAATTTTTTTTCAATAAAGATGTGCACTACAAATGCATTTTGTCCAAATGGCAGCTCTCTTGGAAGACATACCTGGCATGCATATAACAAATCTGAGGTTCATTTAAAACATCTTTCACTTTGTAGAAAAAAAGGTAGGGATGTTTTCTGATATTTACAGTATTAAATTTTACTTATAATTACAAATTTTCATTATTAATTTCTGGTAATAATTTAAATTATCATAGCCTAAAAAACTTTAGGAAGTTTCCAAGATATGGGAATTATCAGACAGTTGCAAGAGTACCAGGAAAGAAACTCTAATTATGTGATGGGAAGACACTTTATTTGGCCAAATATCTAGAATCTTACAACAAATGTTTCTTTTTTTAAGATTTTATTTATTTATTTGAGAGAGAGAACAAGAGAGAGAGAGCATGAAGGGGGAGGCAAAGGGAGAGGCAGGTTCAGACTCCCTGCCGAGAAGGAAACCTGATGTGGGGCTCGATCCCAGTACCCTGGGTCTATGACCTGAGCCAAAGGCAGATGCTTAACCAACTGAGCCACCCAGGCGCCCCACAGCAAATGTTTCTTTGGAATACTCTTATATTGTTTCTCAAGAAAGCAACAAGCATAATTTTGATACTATGTATAATCTCATATATATAATTGTGTATGTGCTGATGCATTAATAGAAGGAAATTTATCTTTTTTTAGAATAGAAAATTGAATCATATCTTAAATTGGTTTATACTAATAGGATATTGCATTGGTTCAAATATTTGATTTGTTTTTCAAGCAAGACAGACAAGTTGAACAACAAAGAAAAATAAGAGTGATTTTTTTTTAGAAGGCTGAAATGCACTTGAAATTGATAAAGCACCAATTTTAGATGGCATACAAAGCATTAAGAAGATTAAGGGAAAAGAGCAAAGAAACCAGTAAACCTTTAACCGACCTTTTAAAAATTTCATTAGGCTTAGAAATGTTCCTGAGGAGAGAAAAATAACAGATCTTTCTGCTTTTTGTTGTTGTTGTTCAGAAATAAATCAAGAAATTATATCCTAATCAATTGAAGATGTGCATTTCGGAAAATCACTGGGCTGTAAGGGAGTGAATACTGTCAAAGCTTATTACTATACAACCCACTTACTTCAATACTGAGAAGAGAAACGCATGCCAAATTTTAGTAGTTCTTGGAAAATATTTTAGCAACCATATGCAAGGGAATTCAGAAGCTGTTTAAAAGGTCATCATTAGTTTCTTATAGAAAGTTCTGTCCGAAATTTTCTAAACTGAAAATAAAATACAACCAAAAGTTCAGAAGAGCCTATCAAATGGTACAATAAATGTATTTAATTCTCTTTGCAAAAAGCAATCTGAGATATCTATAGGAAGAACAAGGGAATAATAACAACATCTTACATCTAGCAATCACTACTGTTAAGGCACATTCACACTTGTTATCTCATTTGAATCATTTATAACTTAGTGAAATAAATGGGGAATTAACATGCTTCACTATACATATGAAGAGACATACAATACACCCAGGGTTTATGATTTTGGACTAGAATTCATCTCTCCTCACTATTTGCAGAGTCGCCCGTGCTGCATTAAATTATGGAAATAAATTACAACAGGGTTGAGTCAGTCTTAAAAGTCTGTCTGTGTAATATATTTCAGGTAAACAGAAAAATCCAGAGAAAACAGATGGAGATAAAGGAAATAATTCATGTCCTGAAGCTATTAGTAGTTGCTGTAACTTGCTTTGTCATTGTACTGAGTACTTCTGAATTTTACAGTTGTGTCACCAAGTGCTAATTAATTTGTAATAAAAATTACAAATTTGGAATAGATATATATGTATCCTAACATTCGTACAATTGTAACTAGTCAATGGAAGGATAAAATGGGTAACTACTATAAAACATGGAGCAAGATACAACTTCTTTAAAAATCTGAATATGAGGACAGCATACGGACATGCAGACACACACAATGATAGCATAAGTATATGTCCTGGGACATACGGGAAAAATCCAGAGGCAATGGATGGAGATAAAGGACTTAGCTTCTGAAGATGTAAAAGAATGTAAACAAGGCAATGAACAAGGCAATAAACAAGGCTCTATTCAAGGAGAATCACCATACTAGGGAGTACGCATGTGAAAACAACTGCAGATATAAATAGCAGGTATGAATGATGTGTGCAACAAATAAGTTAACATTTGTGTTATATAAATCATTTAAAATACAAATCTTTCTGCCCTTTTCGCTTTCCCAGCACTCTTCCCCAGCTTCCTTCTTTGACTAATGATAAAAGAAACATCAGTTATCACGGGGTCTCCCTTTCCCTAGGGTCTCATGGGTACAAATCCAAGAGACTTCCGTATGGCACTGCATCACATTTAGGCATGGGAGTTCCCAAACAGTCTCTAATCTCACTGCATAGGAAAGAGGATCACTAGATGCATCTTTTGTCCTTTTGAGAGGCTGCTGCAGTTAGAAGTGCGATCTCCTGAGGAAGCTGACTACATCAGTCTGGGGGACACACTGCTCTCTAATTGCCATCAGGAGTACTGGCTTCTTTACCTTTTCCTTCAAGAATTTTAAGAAGGTATAACTTTCAAAAAGCCAGAGGGAAGAAAAAGGCTGCCTTTATTATGCTTCTGATATTGACCAGAAAACTCTCTGAGAATAGAAGCACAAATGTCCTGGTTATAACCTTGGATTAGTGGATAAAAGATAAGAGAAAACAAAAGTCCAAGAATTAAGCTTGTAGTGTTTGGCTGGTAACTTCTAACTATGACTGCGTACCTAAAGTTTGTAGATTAATTGGTCCTGTGCAAGAGACAGAGGACAAAGCCCAATACCTCAAGTGAAAGGGAGAATAATAGAAAACCCTGTGTAAATTAGGACCCCTGGAAGCCATAACGCTCAATAAGTGAATTAGAAGAACATAACCCCACCTCTAGATGGAGGTGACAGAGATTTCTCAACTGTCTCACAATGAGAGACACAGAGAGAAAGGAAGGGAAGAAGGAAGAAACAAGTCTCCTATAGGAATACCTAACCACAAATTACAGTCCCAGCATGTGACCAAATGAGGAACTTAGAAACTGGTATAGGTCTGCATAAAAATCACCCATGATGAAGCATACAAAGACATGGAAATGTACAAAAGAGAGAGAGAGCACATAAAAGAAAGTGAAAAGTCCTCACATATGTCAAAAATGAATTCAATAAGAGATAACAGGGAGAATGGGGATGTAGTAAAGATAATGCTTGAGCATGTCCCAAAAATTCATGAAAGAGCAATTTCAAATAGAGAAGCTGAATAGTTCTCAAGAAGGATAAATTAAAAGAAGCTGACATAAATACACCATAGTGAATATGCTTAATGCCAAAAACCAAGAGAATGATTAGAGTAGTTAGAAAGAAAAGATCGTTTTTCAAAAAAGAAAAACAGCGGGGTGCTGGGTGGCTCAGTTGGTTAAGGATCCAGGTCATGATTTCAGCTCAGGTCCTGGTCTCAGGGTTGTGAGATTGAGCCCTGTCTCTGACTCCCTGCTCAGCAGGAGCCTGCTTCTCTCTCTCCCTCTGCCCCTCCCTCCCCCACCCCCACTTGCTCTCTCTTTCTCTAGCTCAGTCTCTCTCAAGTAAATAAATAAAATTAAAAAAAAAAGAAAGAAAACCAGTTAACAGTGACTTATTAACAGCAACAACGGAAGCCAAAAGACAACACAATAATATCTTCAAATTCATATTTCTGTATAGTCAAAGAAAGTATCTCAAGAATGAAGATAAAATGAAGATATTAACTGACTTTCTCTGAAAAACTTTTTTTAAATTTTTTATTGTTATGTTAATCACCATACATTACATCATTAGTTTTTGACGTAGTGTTCCATGATACATCGTTTGTGCATAAAACACAGTGCTCCACGCAGAACGTGCCCTCTTTAATACCCATCAGCAGGCTAACCCATCCCTCCACCCCTCTCCCTTCTAGAACCCTCAGTTTGTTTTTCAGAGTCCATCATCTCTCATGGTTCGTCTCCCCCTCCGATTTACTCCCCTTCATTCTTCCCCTCCTGCTATCTTCTTCTTTTTTTTTTTTTAACATATTTGAAAAAGAAAAGCAAAGCTGGCGGCATCACAATTCCGGACTTCCAGCTCTATTACAAAGCTGTCACCATCAAGACAGTATGGTGCTGGCACAAAAACAGACACATAGGTCAATGGAACAGAATAGAGAGCCCAGAAATGGACCCTCAACTCTATGGTCAACTAATCTTCAACAAAGCAGGAAAGAATGTCCAATGGAAAAAAGACAGTCTCTTCAACAAATGGTGTTGGGAAAATTGGACAGCCACATGCAGAAGAATGAAACTGAACCATTTCCTTACACCACACACAAAAATAGACTCAAAATGGTTGAAAAACCTAAACGTGAGACAGGAGTCCATCAAAATCCTAAGAACATAGGCAGCAACTTCTTCGACCTCAGCCACAGCAACTTCTTCCTAGAAACATCGCCAAAGGCAAGGGAAGCAAGGGCAAAAACGAACTATTGGGATTTCATCAAGATAAAAAGCTTTTGCACAGCAAAAGAAACAGTCCACAAAACCAAAAGACAACCGACAGAATGGGAGAAAATATTTGCAAATGACATATCAGATAAAGGGCTAGTATCCAAAATCTATAAAGAACTTATCAAACTCAGCACCCAAAGAACAAATAATCCAATCAAGAAATGGGCAGAAGACATGAACAGACATTTTTCCAAAGAAGACATCCAAATGGCCAACAGACACATGAAAAAGTGCCAACATCGCTCGGCATCAGGGAAATCCAAATCCAAACCTCAATGAGATACCACCTCACACCAGAATGGCTAAAATTAACAGGTCAGGAAACAACAGATGTTGGCGGGGATGCGGAGAAAGGAGAACTCTGAAAAACTTCTAAAGGATATACATCAGGAAGAAGTAAGATTATGCCAGATGCTTATCCAAAAAGCAAGAAACATGTCAAAAGTACTTGGGTAAATATAAACAAACATCAAATTCATAAAACAAACAATGTCTGATTTGTAAAGTGAAAGAAAAATGTGAAGGATACTGTATAACAGCTGCACATAAGTAGTAAGGGGAAGCCACTGAAATTGAAGCATTCTAAGATTCTTGCATTTTTCATGAGGTGGATAAAGACATTTGATTAACTTCAGTCTTTTGAAAGTTAAATAAGCATATAACTACTAAATGAATAAAAAGAGTCCATAAATTTCTAGTCTGTTTGGGGAAAACATGGAATGAGGTAAAAAATGAAACTCAATTCAAATAATTCAAGAAAATTTTACAAATATATAGAAATAATCTAATAAACAGAAGCATAAAAATAAATGGCAGAAATGAAATCAAATGTATCAATATATATGCAATAAATGCAAACTAAATCCGTTAAAAGACTTGTCACACTGAACTTGTTTGCACAAAACATTTATAAAATATAAGATCACAAATAGTAGAAAGCAAAGAAAAGGTGTGTCAAGAAAACACCAACAAAAGAAACATGTAACCATGTTATGAGACAGAACATAAATAAAGATAAAAGGCATTAATAAAAGGCATTACCAGACACATATACATGGCCACATACACACAGGTTACTACATAAGGTCTAAGAGTCAAATTCACCTGCATAATGTTGCTTATTTTCATCTAACTTTAAGCTAGATGTTACAAAGCAGAGTAACAGAATTGAATAGTCCAATAGTCAAATGTACCATCCTAGTGGGTGATTTGAGCACATTTTCTCATTAATAAATCAAGCAAACAAAAAATCAGGAATTGTAAAGATTTGGATAATATAATTGCATCGGATAAGATAACAGATAAACCTCAAAATATCATGGTTTCTTAACTGGTGAAGTAGGGATTCAGGGATATAGACTTCCTCCATCTTTTAGCTCCACCATCCTCCAGGGTAGTGCTTCTCAACTGGGAAAACTGGTAGTGCTCAACCTCCTATGGGAAATTTTGTAATGTCTAGGAACGTTTCTGGTTGTCTCAACTGGGTGTTTTTGGCACCCAGTACACAGAGGCCAGGGATGCTTCTAAACATCATATAATGCACAGGAAATCCCCCACAATAAAGAATTACTTGGTCTCAGTTGTTTATAGTATTGAGGTTGAGAAATCCTGCCCTATAACTTTGCAGTCCTCTATTGGATTTAAGCATCTAGCCAGCAGATGAAGAAGAATGGAGATTCCCAATTTTATGGATCAGGTCTAGATGTTGCACTTCCGCCTAATGCCCAGAGCTCCTTCAAATAAATGAAAAAAAAAGTCATGAAAGCCAAGAGAAAAAAAAATGGACAAAAGGCATAAAAGTACAGCATTCAAAAGTGGCCAATATACATATGAGTATGTATACAATCTCATTAGTAAAAAAGGAATTGAAAATTAAAACCCAGTGGGTTACCATTTGACATTTATCAGACTAACAATAATGTCTGAACTATTACAATGACAATAATGTCAGTTTTGGCAAAGATGTGGTGAAACAGAAATTTAATATACTTTGGACTGTAGATTTGTATAACCAATATAGAAACCAACTTAATATTAACTATTAAAGTAAAATGCACATACAATCACCAAGATTCTTTACTCTTAGATATTATTGAGCTATAGCAGTAGTTTGCAACACTGCCTGCAGTTATGAATCATCTAGGGAAATATTACAAGACACCACCAGAATTACTGTTCCAGTTGGGCTAGGTTCTCAAGCAACAGATTTTTTTTAAGGTTCCCAAATAACTGGAATTTATAGTTAAAATACATTGCCCTGAAAAGTCTCTTCTCTGTGTCTACAACATCATCATTAGTAATAGCAAAACAAACAAAACACACATATACACAATAAGTAACTGTTATCTATCTCTCTCTATATATATATATTAGAACAGATAAATATTGCTGTTTTGTCATTAAACAAAATTTTATATAGCAGCAAAATGAGTCTACAGCTATACTTGTCTTGAATTTATTTAATTTTTTTAAGATTTTATTTAATTGAGAGAGAGAGAGTAAGCATGAGGGAGAGCATGTGTGTGGAGGGGGGTAGGGCAGAGGGAGAGGAAGAAGCACACTGCCTGCTGAGCAGGGACCCCGACACTGGGCTCCATCCCAGAACACTGGGATCATGCCTGGAGCCGAAGGCAGATGCTTAACCAACTGAGCCACCCAGATGCCCCTCTTGAATTGAATTTAAAACATAATTATATCTCTAAAAACCTAAGTTTGAATAACAACAACCAAAAGAATTTAAAACACACTCTAGGAGAGTGTCATTAGGAAGACGGTGGAATAGAAATCCCTAGACATTCCTCCCCCACCACGAACACACCAATTCAGCAATAATTCACAGACAAATTTTCTTTGTGAGAAATTGAGAAATTAATTGAAAGGCTCTTGAATCTGAGACAAACACAAAACTGGATGTACCAGAACTGGTAGGGAGATTCAAGATGCCCTTTCACCAGAGTTCCTGCCACCAGCACAGTGCCATATGATCAAGAAAAACCCCCTGACCCCCAGTTTCTCCCAGGAAAGGGAAGCAGTTGGTTTGTGCATCTAGCACTCCAACTTTTCCAAGAGGTTTCTCCAGAGGACTGGCTTCTGAGTCTAACACAGTCTAGCTACCTGGAGAACTGGAGATGCACATCCTAGACATTGGGGGCCAAGGCACTACAACACTGACCAAACGGGCTATGGTGCTTCCAGCTCCTACTGGGCCACCCCAGCCCAGAGCTGGTAAAAATTGCCTTCATCCCAGGGGTGATAGGTAGTTTTCTGTGATCTTGGTGGGGCTGGACCTGGGGATTTGGCAAGACTGCCAAACTCCTCAGGTGATTGTGTTATCCAAATCTATTATTAGCCAGGGTAGAGTGCCACTGGCTCAGGGAGAACCCTTGAATCCTATGTTAATAGCTTCCCAATTTTCTACATATTACACAAATACAAACATATACAAAGACATGTATTTTATTTCATTATGTTGTTCATTTAGACATAGGATTAAACCGAATCTAATTTCTTTGGTGACTTGATTTTTCATTACCATCGTACCACAGAAATTCCTCTAGGTCTTTTAAACAACTGCATTAGAGTTATATTGTAGACATTCAGGTGGTTTCCAGATTTGTGGCACTTTAAACAATGAAAACAAACATAATACATATAACCTTCTGTACCAATGCTTTTATTTCTTTGGCAGGTGTATTGAAGTAATTTAAAGTTAAGCTATGTTTATTTTTGATGTCAGTAGATACTGTCACGGTATCTTCCAAGTGGTCTGTAGTAATTCACATCCTTGGCAGCACTAAATTTTACATGCATGTATTTATTTGGGCCAACATGACAGGCAAAAACTAATATATCACTGTTGCTTTAATTTTTACTTTCCTGATGTATGTTTGGTTATTTCCAATTTTGCTCTTTTGTGAATTTCCTCTTTGTATCTTTTGACCATTTTCATGTTGGAGTGGGTGTTGTTTTTCTTAATAATTTGCAAAAGGCCTCTGTATAGTTGGGGCATTAATTCTTAGATGATTATATGTATTGCAAATATCTCCTGTTTATCACTTGCTTCTGATGTCTTTAGCCATAAAAATATATTTAATCTTTATTCAGTTATATTTGTATCTTCTGTTTTATAGATACATACTTGTAATTTTTAAGAACTGTGATCATATAGGCTGTTACAAGAAATTAAGTATTTATTGTAAAATACATAAAACCACATGAAAGAAATAATAATTACAAATAATCACTCCCCAAAGCATTTAATATATCATGTCCCACATAAATATGTGAAGATAAATATATGCATTTTTTTATTAAAGTTTTTTATTTATTTGACAGACAGAGACAGTGAGAGAGGGAACACAAGCAGGGGGAGTGGGAGAGGGAGAAGCAGGCTTCCCATGGAGCAGGGAGCCCAGTGCAGGGCTCGATCCCAGGACCCTGGGATCACGACCCCAGCCAAAGGCAGACGCTTAATGGTTGAGCCACCCAGGGGCCCCTATATGCATTTATTTTTAAGAATAAAATGCTCTATGCTTTTTAATAAAAACAAAATTGGACTTCATGTTTTATTAGCATGCATTTATTCTTTTAATACGTTATGATCCTTTATCCATGTCATTAAATGTTTACCAATGTAATCCATCAACATGCTCTATGACCTTATGAATATTACATCATCAATTCAAAATCACAAAACTAAAGTTCATGAGGAAGATTTCTAATATCCCATCACTTTAGAAATATGCAACTATCATTCCTATAGCAAAAAGTTTTGGCATGTTCATGTTTATCTTCTTAGAATGAACCTTCCAAGTAACGGTTGTATTAAAGGTCAGGAGAATTTTTTTAAAGAGTTTATTTTTTTAGAGAAGTTTCAGGTTCACAACAAAAATGGGAGTATTTACAGATTTTCATATACTCCCTGTTCCCACAAATGTATAGCTTCCCCAGTTATCAACATCACTCAGAGGGGTATTTTTTACCAAGGATGAGCCTACACGTCATAATCACTGAAAGTTCAAATTCTACTTTAGGTTTCATCCTTAGTATTGCATATTCTATAGATTTGGACAAATGCATGATAACATATATCTATCATTATAATACCATGTACAGTATTTTCACCACTCTAAAAATCATCTGTGCTCTGCCTAGGTCTTGAAAAATTTTAAGGGTTTGGTGCTTAACAAAAAACTTTGAGGGACACCTGGGTGGCTCTCTCAGTTAAGCGTCCAACTCTTGGTTTCTGCTCAGGTCATGATCTCAGGTCATGAGATTGAGCCCTACATTGGGCTCTGTTCTCAGCAGGGAGTCTGCTTCTCTCTCTCTCCCCCCCCGCCCCTCCCCCTGCTCATGCTCTCTCTAAAATAAATAAATCTTAAAAAAAACTTTCAAAAAACTTATAGTGATATATACTGATATATACTGAAGCAATAAAAATGACATGCTCTTAGACCCACATATTTATTAATACTGGTTCAAGACAATATCATTCTATTAATCTAGCAATGAGAAAAAAACAAGTAAAACTTGGAGTTAAGCATACAGAATTGTTCTTATTTTTTTAAAAATTAGATAATGAATTAATGATGTCATTGCTGCTGTGATTGTTATCATTAATACAGAGGCCAAAAGGGAGCAAGAGAAGAATAAAACCATGTTAAATATTTCATCATCATCTCAAAACTTATTGTTGTCTTCCTTTTCTTAATGAAGAAATAGAGTTCAAGTATTTTTCAAAATATCAAAAGAAAACACCAGGAAGTTAAAAACATAATATATAAATCTCAAGTCACTTGCAGAGAATATAATTTTTTAAACGATAGTAACATAGCAAAAACCATAAAAAAATCAGGATTATGGCTAGGAAGCACACAGGCAATATCAAATAAGTTTACAGAAGTACAAACAAATTGGATTTAATAAATATGAATGTGCAAACTCCCTTATTAAGAAAACTGTCTTTATAACGTGTCTAAAAAATGTCCAGCTATATTTCCTCTTTCCCCATCCCTTTCTTTCCAATTTCCATATCAAATGCAAAGATTCATTTTTAAATTGATTCAAAAAGGTTTTGTTTTTTTTTTTAAGAATTACGAGGAAAAGCAGGGGTGAAGAGAGAGGGAGGAGAAGGAAAAAAAAGTGGGGCTGGAAAGGGGAGAAAAGGGCACTGCATCTGCCTCCCCCCACTCCCTGCCAAAAAGAAAAGAATAAGGTAGTAGGCTCCTAGCTGCCCAGCACCTGAGATTAAAAACATTGTACATAAAGTGGAGAGAGGATGAAGCCGCTTCCTAATTTAACTGATGACCTGAGGATTGCTCAATTCTTCTTCTGAAAAGCATACATGAAGCAATGTATCTCTCTGGGTCTCTTTCTATCACTCATTCAGATTGGTAGAACTTCCTTCAAAACCTGAGTTCCAAGAGACCTTGGTAAATTGTTTTATAGGCCTGCAGTTCTTTAACATTTACTATTGTGTTTTTATCTTTCTTAGGAGAGAAAAAAAAAAAAGATGGATATAACAAACTGTGACTGTTAGCTATTTTTCTCAAGAAAGCTATGCCAAGATATGTGTACAATTTTCTCAGAAAGATAAATTTCATATAATTACAGTAAATGGAGATGCAGTGCTTCCGAAGTTCCAGTAAGAAAACTTGGTTGAAAATTCCCATCAGCTTGCCTTTACTGCTCAAACTGGAGGACAGGGAAACACCTAATCATTAAACCTGTTTTAATTAGGTAATGAAGTTATAATTGGATGTTCCCTGGGACAGGTTATAAAATATCTAAAATATTTCTTCCATTTTAGAAAGTCATCAGTTTGTAAGCAAAACCCTCTCACTACTCCCCCATAAAATGTGAAAGATCCAGGTAGCAAAGCATTTTGGAATTGTCTATTGCATAAGAAGAGAACCAAACCCAAAAGAGTAATAACTGTAATCATGGAGCTGTGTTTTGAGAAAAAGATAAAGGGTGATATAAATTTATTTTGTCTTACTTATAGGTATATTTCACACTAAATTGTTGCCTCTGAAATTAGGCCTGACCTAGACTTTTGCATGTACCTAAGCAATCTGGTAAGAATGTGGAATTAAGAGGTTCACAGATTTGGGACCTCATCAGACTTTATGGAACTGAGCTACCCCACTCATATTCATGACATCTGTTTGGAGCTACAGGGCAGAACGTTCAAAATGAAGTAAAGAGAGAGGAAAAAAAAAATGAAGTGAAGAGTACCTAAGAACTTCCTCTGTCACTTCCTTTATCTGCCCATTCCCCTCTAGTCCTGGGAAACAAAGGTGTTGCCCTTCCAGAAGGCTAATGGGCACTGTAGAGGTTTACCCGAATGTCTGGACAATGAAATATCCTTGATACGTTGGTATATCTTCATTTTCACATCTCTTTTGATGCAAGATATACCACAATGGTGAGGAACAGTAGCTTAGAGTTTGTAGCCTTTCCCCTCAGTTTTATCACAGAGAATTCATGAGAAATGAAAGCCTCTTTTTTTTATTATTATTATTATGTTGTGTGAATCCCCATACATTACATCATTAGTTTTTGATGTAGTGCTCCATGATTCATTGTTTGCGTATAACACCCAGTGCTCCATGCAGTACATGCCCTCTTTAATACCCAGCACCGGACTAACCCATCCCCCCCTCCCCTCTAGAACCCTCACTCTGTTTCTCAGAGTCCACAGACTCTCATGGATCGTCTCCCCCGCCGATTTCTCCCCCTTCATTCTTCCCTTCCTGCTATCTTCTTCTTCTTTTTTTTTTTTTAACATATAATGTATTATTTGTTTCAGAGGTACAGATCTGTGATTCAACAGTCTTGCACAGTTCACAGCGCTCACCATAGCACACAGCCTCCCCAATGTCCAGCACCCAGCCACCTCATCCCTCCCACCCCCTCCTCTCCAGCAACACTCAGTTTGTTTCCTGAGATTAAGAACTCCTCCTATCGGGTGCCTGGGTGGCTCAGTTGGTTAAGTGACTGCCTTCGGCTCAGGTCATGATCCTGGAGTCCCAGAATCGAGTCCCACATCGGGCTCCCTGCTCAGCAGGGAGTCTGCTTCTCCCTCTGACTCTCTTCCCTCTAGTGCTCTCTATCTCTCATTCTCTCTCTCAGATAAATAAAATCCTTAAAAAAAAAAAGAATTCCTCCTATCAGTGAGGTCATATGATACATGTCTTTCTCTGATTGACTTATTTCACTCAGCATAAGACCCTCCAGTTCCACCCACGTCATTGCAAATGGCAAGATTTCATTCCTTTTGATGGTTGCATAATATTCCATTGCATATATATACCACCTCTTCTTTATCCATTCATCTGTTGATGGACATCTTGGCTCTTTCCACAGTTTGGCTATTGTGGACATTGCTGCTATAAACATCGGGGTGCACGTACCCTTCGGATCCCTACATTTGTATCTTTGGGGTAAATACCCAGTAGTGCAATTGCTGGATCAGAGGGTAGCTCTATTTTCCACTTCTTGAGGAACCTCCATACTGTTTTCCAGACTGCCTACGACACCTTGCATTTCCACCAACAGTGTAGGAGGGTTCCCCTTTCTCCGCATCCCTGCCAACATCTGTCATTTCCTGACTTGTTAATTTTAGCCATTCTGACTGGTGTGAGGTGGTATCTCATTGAGGTTTGGATTTGGATTTCCGTGATGCCGAGCTATGTTGAGCACTTTTTCATGTGTCTGTTGGCCATATGGATGTCTTCTTTGAAAAAAATGTCTGTTCATTTCTTCTGCCAATTTCTTGATGGGATCATTTGTTCTCTGGGTGTTGAGTTTAATAAGTTCTTTATAGATTTTGTCTGATCTGTCATTTGCAAATATCTGATATGTCATTTATCTGATGTGTCATTTGCAAATATCTTCTCCCATTCTGTCAGTTGTCTTTTGGTTTTGTTGACTGTTTCCTTTGCTGTGCAAAAGCTTTTTATCTTGATGAAATCCCAATAGTTCATTTTTGTCCTTGCTTCCCTTGCCTTTGGTGATGTTTATAGGAAGAAGTTGCTGTGGCTGAGGTTGAAGAGGTTTGCTGCCTGTGGTCTCCTTTAGGATTTTGATGGACTTCTGTCTCACATTTAGGTCTTTCAACCATTTTGAGTCTATTTTTGTGTGTGGTTAAGGAAATGGTCGAGTTTCATTCTTCTGCATGTGGCTGTCCAATTTTCCCAACACCATTTGTTGAAGAGACTGTCTTTTTTCCATTGGACATTCCTTCCTGCTTTGTCGAAGATTAGTTGACCATAGAGTTGAGGGTCCATTTCTGGGCTCTCTATTCTGTTCCATTGATCTATGTGTCTGTTTTTGTGCCAGTACCATACTGTCTTGATGATTAAAGCTCTGTAATAGAGCCTGAAATCCAAATTGTGATGCCACCAGCTTTGCTTTACTTTTTCAACATTCCTCTGACTATTCGGGGTCTTTTCTGGTTCCATACAAATTTTAGGATTATTTGATCTAATTCTTTGAAAAAAGTGGATGGTATTTCAATAGGGATTGCATTGAATGTGTAGATTACTCTAGGTAGCATTGATATCTTCACAATATTTGTTCTTCCAATCCATGAGCATGGAATGTTTTTCCATTTCTTTGTGTCTTCCTCAGATTCTTTCATGAGTATTTTATAGTTTTCTGAGTACAGATTCTTTGCCTCTTTGGTTAGATTTATTCCTAGGTATCTTATGGTTTTGGGTGCAATTGTAAATGGGATGGACTCCTTAATTTCTCTCTCTTCTGTCTTGTTGTTGGTGTATAGGAATGCCACTGATTTCGGTGCACTGATTTTATATCCTGCCACTTTACTGAATTCCTGTATGAGTTCTAGCAGTTTTGGGGTGGAGTCTTTTGGGTTTTCCACATAAAGTATCATATCATCTGCAAAGGGTGAGAGTTTGACTTCCTCTTTGCTGATTCGGATGCCTTTTATTTCTTTTTGTTGTCTGGTTGCTGTGGCTAGGACTTCTAATACTATGTTGAATAGCAGTGGTGATAGTGGACATCCCATGTTCCTGACCTTAGGGGGAAAGCTCTCAGTTTTTTTCTCATTGAGAATGATATTCACTGTAGGTTTTTCATAGATGGCTTTTATGATATTGAGGTATGTACCCACTATCCCTATACTCTAAAGAGTTTTGATCAAGAAAGGATGCTGTACTTTGTCAAATGCTTTTTCTGCATCTATTGAGAAGATCATATGGTTCTTGTTCTTTCTTTTATTAATGTATTGTATCACATTGATTGATTTGCATAGGTTGAACCAAAATTGCAGCCCAGGAATAAATCTCACTTAGTTGTGGTGAATAATCCTTTTAATGTACTGTTGGATCCTATTGGCTAGTATTTTGGTGAGAATTTTTGCATCCTTGTTCATCAGGGATATTGGTAATTCTCCTTTTTGATGGGATCTTTGTCTGGTTTGGGGATCAAGGTAATGGTGGCCTCATAAAACGAGTTTGGAAGTTTTCCTTCCATTTCTATTTTTTGAAAGAGTTTCAGAAGAATAGATATTAATTCTTTAAATGTTTGGTAGAATTCCCCTGGGAAGTCATCTGGCCCTGGGCTTTTGTTTGTTGGGAGATTTTTGATGACTGCTTCAATTTCCTTAGTGGTTCTAGGTCTGTTCAGGTTTTCTCTCTTCCTGGTTCAGTTTTGGTAGTTGATACATCTCTAGGAATGCATCCATTTCTTCCAGATTATCTAATTTGCTGGCATAGAGTTGCTCATAATATGTTCTTATAATTGTTTGTATTTCTTTGGTGTTGGTTGTGATCTCTCCTCTTTCATTCATGATTTTGTTGATTTGGGTCGTTTCTCTTTTCTTTTTGATAAGTCTGGCCAGAGGTTTATCAATCTTGTTAATTCTTTCAAAGAACCAGCTCCTCGTTTCGTTGATCTGTTCTACTATTCTTTTGGTTTCTAGTTCATTGATTTCTGCTCTGATCTTTATGATTTCTCTTCTCCTGTTGGGTTTAGGCTTTATTTGCTGTTCTTTCTCTAGCTCCTTTAGGTGTAGGGTTAGGTTGTGTATTTGAGACCTTTCTTGTTTCTTGAGAAAGGCTTGTATTGCTATATACTTTCCTCTTAGGACTGCCTTTGCTGCATCGCAAAGATTTTGAACTGTTGTGTTTTCATTTTCATTGGTTTCCATGAATTTTTTTAATTCTTCTTTAATTTCCTGGGTTGACCCATTCATTCTTTAGTAGGATGCTCTTTAGCCTCCATGTATTTGAGTTCTTTCTGACTTTCCTCTTGTGATTGAGTTCTAGTTTCAAAGCATTGTGGTCTGAAAATATGCAGGGGATGATCCCAATCTTTTGGTACCAGTTGAGACCTGATTTGTGACCTAGGATGTGATCTATTCTGGAGAATGTTCCATGGGCACCAGAGAAAAATGTGTATTCTGTTGCTTTGGGATGAAATGTTCTGAATATGTCTGTGAAGTCCATTTGCTCCAGTGTGTCATTTATAGTCTTTATTTCCTTGTTGATCTTTTGCTTAGATGATCTGTCCATTTCAGTGAGGGGGCTGTTAAAGTTCCCCACTATTATTGTATTGTTATTGATGTGTTTCTTTGCTTTTGTTATTAACTGGCTTATTAAACTGGCTGCTCCCATGTTGGGGGCATAGATATTTACAGTTGTTAGATCTTCTTGTTGGATAGACCCTTTGAGTAGGATATAGTGTCCTTCCTCATCTCTTATTACAGTCTTTGTTTTAAAATCTAATTTGTCTGATATAAGGATTGTCACCCCAGCTTTCTTTTGGTGCCTGTTAGCATGGTAAATGGTTTTCCACCCCCTCATTTTCAATCTGGGAATGTCTTTGGGTCTAAAATGAGTCTCTTTCAGACAGCATATCGATGGGTCTTGTTTTTTAATCCAATCTGATAGCCTATGTCTTTTGATTGGGGCATTTAGCCCATTTACATTCAGGGTAACTACTGAAAGATATGAATTTAGTGCCATTGTATTGCTTGTAAGGTGACTGTTACTGTATATTGTTTGTGTTCCCTTCTGGTCTGTTACTTTTAGGCTCTTTCTTTGCTTAGAGGACCCCTTTCAATGAAATGAAAAGCCTCTTGAGGTTGCTTCCAGCATTTAGAGGTCACCTATGTGTCATGCCCAAGTAAATCAAAAAGCCTGAGAGTATGAGACAACTTTTCTGTATTTGTAATAGAAAACAGAGACTGGCATAGGGAAGGTTAGGGACCATACATGATTAAAGATTCTTGGTTGAGTTGGTGATCAAGATGACTAAAACATCAATTAATGAGACACCTTCACTTTTCAGCTTTAAAATCATAAAGAATCCTGACCCAGAAAGAAAAAAGAAAAGATAAATCCAATATTTTATATGTAGATTTTATGGAAGAGTAAATATATGTAAGTAAAAGGAGAGAGGAGAAAAAAAAAAGTTCTGGTTATCTAGAAGCCTCCTCTCCCTATAGGAATAGCTAATAGAGGGAAGGCTAAACACAGTAAAAATTAAAATTCTATGCTTACACACATCTTATGTTATCACTTTCAACCATGAGTAACTCTGTTTAATATGTGTGAGTTAATCTTTCTGTTTTTACAGATAAGGATGTGTAATTTCTGAAATAGGGCAGGACCTTGAAACTGAGTTGAACAAATGTATAAACTAATTAAGTTAAAATTTAGTGCTCTGAGGTTCAGAGACTCAAAAAATTACTGTCTATGTGGAAAAGTCACCTTCTAAATATACAATTAAAAATAATTAACTCTAACATGCAACTTTCATTGATAAAAGAGTAGTAAAAGTCTTTTTCAAAGTATTTTGAAGGTTGAATGTGTGATTTACCGAGAATAGTTATGTGCCTGTGGGAAAAGAAAATGTTTTAATATTCATTGATTCCAAGATGGGTTCCAACCTAGTAAAACCAAAATACTGTTAAGAATTAGACTGAATATTTAGCATAATTCTGTTCTGTTTTTGTTTCTCCCCCCCCCCAAAAAAATTAACTTTTTGAGTCTCCAATTAGAAATTGGTAGCATATCAAAGTTAGGCAAAATTTCTATCACCCTTTTTTATGAATTGGAAACAATATAACCTCATCAATTCAGAATAAACTTAGTCAATTCAGAGGTTTTTTTTTTCCATGCTTTCCCTTAACCTCAAATTCCTAGCTCTCAATTTCTAGAAATCTTAAGACTTAAATGACACAACAGTTGGGGTGAGAGTGAGATAAGGTTGGTTCTGGTCCCACATCTTTGTCTATATTGGTTATTATGTTTCCATCCTACCATCTACTGTGAAACTGTATCCCTCAATCTTCATAATGGACAAATGGATACAAATCAGTGGGAAAATTGCCAATCAAGAATAAAAGCACAGGTATAGTTCATAATCCAGCATATGAGAAAGTATCAAAATTACTGAGGAAAAGATTATATGATAGTATGTTAAGATATTTCATTGGTTATTTGGAAAATAAATCACATTTTACCCCACCACATATCAAGCACAAAAAAATTACAAAATGAATAAATTATTTAAATATAAAATGCTAAACTATAAATTAAATATCTGAGTGAAGACATTCTAACCTTAAAAACACAACAAGATCCCATAAAGTCTTAATGAGCCTCACTTATATATATAGGATTAAGGGAGGCATTAAACTTATTGGGGAGGTTGAGTGTAAGGGGGTGCAATGCCTTCCAGGTTAGTAGCAGATGTTAATGGCAGAGATGCACCAAATTGGCTCAAAAGATAAAGATCATGGATAAGTGTCAATTTAGTGAGATAACTTGCTTCCTGGTACTGAATGAACGTCCAAAGAATCTGTTAGTCTGTAGTCAATGAACTGGGAGTTAGATTATCTAGAGACCTACAGGCTGCTGAAGTAGACAATTTCATGTCTCTTTCAAAAATGGGTAAGTGAAAGGTTACCGTGCAGAAGGCACTTACTAAATTCACATAACTAGTCATGGCAGACCCACTGAAGTTTTGAAACCAGGCTGCTATAATTTATTCCCCCCACCCTCCTGTGAGATGCCACATATTGACAAATAATGATGAAGACATAGTAATATACCTAGAGACCTGGGAACTAATTACAATATTTTTGTTCAAATACTCATTTATTCTCCATTCAAAACAATTCTACACCCCACTTAGATATACCACACTGTTTCTTTCTTTCTTTGTTGTTTTTTAACCATTGTTTTTAGCTCTTTATTTATGTGAGTTATCTCTCCTCTTTTGAGGGGAAACTTTTGAACTTTCTGATCTGCCTAAACACATTTTTGTGGAGAGATGTACCAAGGATTTTGTCACAATGAACCAGTGGTATTAATATCATACTTAATTCTGTATTGCTTTAAAGAGGGTACTTAGTAAACATATTTGGACAAGGTTTAAGGTATAGATTTTTAAATCCATTGCATATTTAAGCTAAAGAGGGCAATATCACCAAAGCAAAAGACATAAGACAGAGTCTTGAAGAACAAGATTTATGTGGTATTTATCCAAATTTGATCCATGCATCATCCATGTAAAAATCATCTTCATGCTTGTAAAAATGCTGCTCCTGGGGTGGGAGGCAAAGCTACTAAATCAGAATATTAGTCAGGTCTAGCATACTGCATTTTTTAAAGCTCTCCATTTGTTTTTGTTTTTGTTTTTTTCATCAACTAGAATGTGAGAATCACTCTGGTACAGGATCGTTATAGGAGGAGGAATCTGTAATAAGGAACTTAAAAGAAGTGATCAGAGCATTGGCAGGAAAACTAGAAGTAATTCAGAAGATAATCATTGAATTTGTTGAATCAAGAATTCAGATATTAGAGGGTACATGGGTGGTGCAGTCGGTTGAGCGTCGGACTCTTGTTTTCAGCTCAGGTCATGATCTCAGGGTCATGAGATGGAGCCCAGCATCTGGTTCTGAGCTCAGTGTGGCGTCAGCTTAAGATTCTCTCTCCCTCTCCTTCTGCCCCTCCTGCTCATGCTCTCTCTCTCTAAATAAATAAATGAGTAAATCTTTAAAAAAAATTGCGATACTAGAAATAGTGGAATTATGATCTCATGTTAATAGACTGAAACTTATAAAAAGTCAAAAAATGCTGAAAGAATAGGAAGTTAGGTTGAGAAAACACAGTATCTATTGAGAGAATTTCCAACTTCCAGTCATGTTCTAATATGGAAAATAATGCGAGTATACTGTGGGAATAAAAGAGGGGAAAAATTCTTAGTTAATAGTGGTCATCCTTTCTTGAATAACCATAGTGCAGCTTACTAGAATATGAAGCAATTAACTACAAGGAAGAAAATACATAAATTGAATGGTGAATGGGAGTCTTCTCTAATAGGCACTGAAAGGCCAAAAATGTATTTCTTAGCATGAAATAACCCTGGCAGGAATATTTTCACTATAGACATAGGAAAATGCTACAGATCATCTATCTCCTACCACTACCACACAAATGATAAACATTCGTCCCAAGATAAGGAGAAATAGAAAAAAAAAAATCAGAGAACAATACTTAGTGCTCTGAATAGGGATATTTTCTTAGGAGAGAAAACAAATATTAAAGGATTAAATATATAAAGTTTAGCCAAGCAAAGCTTAAAGGAAAATATAACAATTATCTGGAAGTCTGTGTAAAAGTTAAACATCATTGAAAGAGAGGATTGTAGCATGGCTCCAGGCATGAAACAAGGGCTAAAGTGATTAATTATAGTGTAATTCAGCAAAACTTACTACAAGTGAAATATTTTTGCAATGTAAAAAATTATTAAAAGCCTACGGTTGCAATAATTTTAATTTTATGGGTATTAAAAAATGCCAGAAATATTTGCATGCTATAAAAAATGACTCCAACAAATAAACTAGGAGAACTAATAAAACTTGGATTGAAAAACTTTCTATTCTATTAGTATTGTGATCATTATCATTGTTAATAATTGGCAAAATCTAAGATATTTTTCTATCAGAAGAGAGATAGATATATTCATGTTATTCATATGCATTTGGTATGATAATAAGTAGAAACCTGAAGGATGCAGACATTCATGTTTAAATGTAAAACTTTCAATTATTTACAATGTATGAGTTTTTAAATTTGAAAGTTGTAATAAGATACATATTCAGCAATTACAAAGGAAAAAGAAAAGTATATTCGTACAACTATAATTGGTAGGGGAAAAAAGGACTAATTACTGGAATACTTTCACACTGAAGCTTCATGTATGTAGTAGCTTAGATTGAATTACGCCCAAATCTTCTCGCTTCTTAGAAGGGGCATATAATTTAAAAATAAAGAAAAATCCCACTTCAGGTTTAGTAAGGCCTATTTTGTATTCATTGTCATGCTTGAATTGCTATGACTATGTCAAAAGAACAGACATATTTAGGGCTGAATGAAATTTCTTTATAATGTTTTCCATGGACTGAGCTATTTCTTAGAACAATTGGGAACCATTATGCAGCTATACTCAGAGGTTTTATAGGTCTTTTGTTGAAAGTTTAAAAATGTAATGTTACATAGGGGAGTATGATATGCCAATTTTTTTCTGATAAAGTTCTTTGCATTTTAATATTGTGTAAGTATTATGCATAATTTGGCTAGCTCACACTCAAGGCCATCACCTCTAAATAACTCTGACTTTAAAAAAAGCCAAAGTATCATGCATTTGAGAATTTATAATCAGTTCAGCCTGAGGAGTATATCGATTTTAGCACAAGTTCTAGGACTATTACATTTCATAAGCTAGCCTTTATTTAAGTCTTTGTTGTCCTTCTATGCTTTTCAGTAATAACTAGTTTCAATGAATAGTGTATTATGGTGTATTATTAACCCATTTGCTCTTGGACTTCCCTCCCACCTATCTTCCGTTCTGCCTTTTTAAGTTGTCAGTCCATTGTATTCAATGGAGCGTCAGAAAATACCAGGTTCTTTCAGCAGCACAGCAGGTGCGCATTTATGAAGCATATCTGATATATTCAGCAACAGTCAACAGATTAATGTCACTGCTCACAGTCCTTGTTAGGAGAAAAGGGGAAACACTGGTATAAAAATAAAAGTGCTACTTCTTTCACACATTTATAGAACATTTAAACAATGTGATGAGACAGTCTCTCCAGACTCTTTAATGACACCAGGTATTGGAATTTTCAGCTAATTCCTAGACACATTTTGACTTTAAATATATTAATCACTTGTTCATTTTCCTTAAATTCAACTGGATTATAGATAATGGCAAAGATGAAGGGAAATAAAACATAGATTTAAAAGACATAAAAGTTTATTGTTCCAGTCTATTTATATGATTTTCTATAATGCCAAAATCAATTCTAAACTTGACAACTTCCTTTTTCCTTGCTTCTTCATCATCATCATCATCATCATCAAGTAATAAATAATATCCAGGAAATGTGAATATTTTCTAATTTTTCAATCTTAGCTGTTTTCCAATTTTCTTTCCCTTTATTTTCCCCTATTATCTTTCACAGTAAGGGTTTTGTTTAAGCTTGACATTTTGCTTTCTAGAATAAAGATTACATTTCCTAAACTCCTTTTCAGGCCTTGTGACTAATTTTTAGCCAATGAGATGTCAGCAGAAAAGTTGCAGGGCAGCTTCTGGAAACCCCTTCCTTAAAGGAAATTCCATGTGTGATCTTTGCCTATAATTCTTCATCACTGCCTCCAATATGGAACATGCAGGCTCTTAGGTTGCACACTGAAATAAAAGAGGCATGGTGTGTACAATAGGGGTGAACAAATAAGTAAATGAATACATGATGGTGGAAGCCAGATTTCTTGCTGTCCTAGAGGGAAGTTACAGATGAGCAAGAAAGGAAGTTTAGTGTTATTATATTAGAATCACAGACATAAGAATAAACTCATATTAAGTTAATATATAAATATGCGTGTGGGCACATATATATGTGTATATATGTGTATACACACAGAGGATAAAAATTATTAATAACTGCATATAAATGGGTTAGTATATATTCATATATTACCTAGTTCTGTTTACTGAGAGAGCCTACAAACAGTCACACCTCAGAAGCAACAAGCACATCTAGCAACCACATATTGGTTTCTAAGTATCCTTTTCATAAAAGGAACTAGAGGGGCGCCTGGGTGGCTCAGTCGGTTAAGCGGCTGCCTTCAGCTCAGGTCATAATCCCAGGGTCCTGGGATCGAGCCCCACATTGGGCTCCCTGCTCGGCGGGGAGCCTGCTTCTCCCTCTCCCTCTGCCTGCCTCTCTGCCTACTTGCTCTCTCTCTGTATCTCTCTGCCAAATAAATAAATAAAATCTTAAAAAAAAGAAAGGAACTAAAGCTTATTGGAGAAATGGATTATTATAAAGTGGGGCCAGAGAAAATACAAGATTAATCTGGAATATCTTGAAGTACCAGAATGCAAGGGTGTCCTAAAAAACAAACAAAAAAACAGGATGATGACATGTCAAAAAAATTGAAACTAACCTTAAATACCTCCCAGTAGTCAAAATTATAATTATTTGAGCAACAAAACGAATAATATAGTATTGGATTATAACCGAAAGTATAAAATAAATATCAATGAGCTGCAGTGATATAAATAAATGATTGAATAAATAATTAAATGGAAAAGAAGAGAGACATTTTCCTTACTTCCTTGCAAACTTCCACTGAATATATATACATTCTCCAAATGCCAGGAGGTAGAGCTTAATGCCTTCCTTAAAGATGTGCTTTAAGATGTGACTATAAAGAATACAAAGAAGTGATTATAAAGAAGAGAGCATAGAAAGGAAAACAAGTAACTTTAGTGTGAAGAAACCTGGCAAACACTACCTGATGATAGTGATTAATATCACCAACAATGTCATCTATCCACTTATGCATTGTGATGAGAAAGGTGGAGTCACCTCTTGTACTCTTGCAAAACCCAATAACGCCAGTTTAATCCCCCCCCCACAAAAATAAATAAATAAATAAATAAATAAACCCCAGTTGGGGAACAGTCTACAGAATACCTGGCTAATATGCCTCAAGACTATCAAGGTCATGGAAAATTTGGAAAGATTGATAAAGTCTCACACACCAAAGGAGACAGCAGTCATGACAAATAAATGTTATGTGGTGCCCTCGGTTAAACCTTAGAACAGAAAGATTCATTAATGAAAAACTAGTAAATTTAAATAGAGTCAGGATTTTAGTTAATAGTAATGAATCAATATTGGTTTCTTATATGGTAGTGGGGTATACATTAACTTTTTGTAATATCCTTGTAACTTTATCTAAATCTAAACATATTCCAAAATAAAAATATATATATATTTTAAAAAAGTATTGTAGAAAAAAAAAGAAACTTAGATTCTAACACCTTGGAATCCCTTAAAGCCTTGACCCCTGACACTGAGTTCTATAAAAGAGAAGTAAACTGATAACCTACATAAATGGATGCTACTTGGGGTCTTCCATTATTCACAGCCAACCTTAAACTCATATCCATATAGTAAACAAACATGAAAATTACAAAAAGTAATCAACAGATTTCCAGAAAATACAATGAAAATATAATGTGTTTTTTATTTTAACTTGTTATTTTCAGCAGCCCATCAAACCCTACTTTTACTCCCTATCAAGAACTTTATAGTAATTAACTTTGTTCATTCTTGTTTATATGTTCAAATTAGTAATAAGCTATAACTACATGTCAAATGCCACAGTTTTTAATTTATAAAGGAAACATGGAAACTTGAAACACAGAACGTTGGAAAGCTGAAGCTCTTATTCTTTTAGAACAACATTTATAAAATTAAACCTTAAATGATGTTGAATACTATAGTAGACTGATTTAACTTATAGTCCCAATTAGTAGCCTTTTTGTTTCCAAACCCTTTGTTATGTGATTTCATAAGCTCCTCACTTCAAGAGGTGGAGTTTTGTTTTAATGTGTTTATTTTGTTTTGTTGTTTTTTTCCTTCATGATCCCTTGAATCCAAGTTGAACTTATTACTTATTTGGCTAATAAAATGTAGCAGAAGTGAAGGTGCACCATTTCTGAGCCCAGGTTTCAAAGACCTTGTGTACTACTGTCTCCATGGAATTCTCATCTTACCCACAAAACCAAGTCTGGACTAGCCCACAAGAGAATGAGAGAATATATGGAGGAAAGCTAAAGTCCCAGTACACACACCCCAGAAACAGAGCTAATCCTTGCTAATACATAATTGAGCCCAGTCATAATCAGCAGAATCTGGCCTACATCAGAACTGCCTGTCAAGTAATAGGCTAGTGAGAAATAATAAATTGTTTTAGGTTACTATGTTTTAGAGTGGTTTATGACCCAATGATAGCTTATTGATACTAACTCTGCTCCTTCATCTTTACTGCATGTAAATCTTTTACCCAAATGATCCATTCCCAAAGCAGCCTAAGTCAAAAGATCACATACATAAATGAAAAGCAATGTCAAAATAACTATAATAATGTGAAGGAATCTATAAAGCAGTATGTTTTAAAAATTCTACTTTTGTCCCCTATCCACCAAACTCATATACCACAAGGGACTACTTACTTCAAACTCCAACCAAACTCCAGTATGCATACTTCCCCACATCTTTTACTCCTACAAATTCTGTATTTAAATCTCGTAACAAGTCTATCAAACTAGGACTCTCCTCTAAGGTCAGAAAAGCGCAAACAAAAGAAATTTTAAAAATCCAAAAGTTCTTTCGCAAACAAAGAAAAAAGTTGGGAGCACTCATGTAGTAAAAAACTTTCTGATTACAATCTAAATGCAGTTAAATGGATGAATTATATACTTTGTTAAAAGACAAAATATTACACATTTAATGCAATCCCTATCAAAATACCAAAAGCATTTTTCAGAGGACCAGAACAAACAATCCTAAAATCTGTACGGAACAACAAAAGACCCGGAATGGCCAAAGCAGTCTTGAAAAAGAAAAGCAAAGCTGGAGGCATCACAACTCCAGACTTCAAGTTATAATACAAAGCTACGGTAATCAAAATAGTATGGCACTGGCACAAAAATAGACTCATAGATCAATGGAACAAAAGAAAACCCAGAGATTAACCCACAATGATAGAGTCAGTTAATCTTCCACAAAGCAGGAAAGAATATGCAATGGGAAATAGGCTGTCTCTTCAACAAATGGTGTTGGGAAAACTGGACAGCAACATGCAAAAGAATGAAAATTGGACCACTTTCATACACCATACAGAAAAATCAATGCAAAATGGACTAAAGACCAAATTGTGAGAACTGAAACCATAAAAATCCTAGAAGAGAACATAGGCAGTAACCTCTTTGACAATGGCCATAGCAACTTCTTTCTAGATATGTCTCCTGAGGCAAGGGAAATATAAGCAAAAATAAACTATTGGGACTACCTCAAAAGAAAAAGCTTTTGCCCGGCAAAAGAAACAATCAACAAAACTAAAAAGGAAATCTTTGGAATGGGAGAAGGTATTTCCAAATGACATGCCCAATAAAAGGTTAGTATCCAAAATATATAAAGAACCGATACAACTGAAAACCCCCAAAATAATCCAATTAAAAAATCGGCAGAAGACACGAACAGACTTTTTTCCAAAGACATACATATGGGGGGGCACCTGGATGGCTCAGTCAGTTAAGCATCCAACTCTTGATTTTCGTTCAGGTCATGATCTCAGGGTCATGAGATTGAGCCCTTTTTCAGGCTCCAAGTTCAGTGCAGAGTCCACTTGAAATTCTCTCTCTCCCGCCCCCTCTACCCCTCCCCCTGCTCTCTCTAAATAAACAAGTAAATAAAATCTTTAAAAAAGAGATTCTTTCTCTCCCTGTGCCCCCCCCACACACATGCACATGTGCATTATCTCTCTCTTTAAAAAAAACAAAAGAGGGGCACCTGGGTGGCTCAGTCATTAGGCGTCTGCCTTTGGCTCAGGTCATGATCCCAGGGTTCTGGGATCAAGCCCTGCATCAGGCTCCCTGCTCGGCAGGAAGCCTGCTTCTCCCTCTCCCACCCCCCTGCTTGTGTTCCCTCTCTCACTGTGTCTCTCTCTGTCAAATAAAAAAATAAAATCTTTAAAACAAAACAAAACAAAAGAAATACAGATGGCCAAATGAGATATGAAGAGACGCTCAATATCACTTATCATCAGGGAAACGCAAATCAAGACCATAATAAGATATCACCTCACACTTGTCAGAATGGCTAAAATCAACAACACAGGAAACAATATGTGTTGGTAAGGATGTGGAGAAAGGTGAACCCTCTTGCACTGTTGGTGGCAATAAAAATTGATGCAACCAATGTGGAAAACAGTATAGAGTTTCCTCAAAAATTTAAAAATAGAACTACCTGATGACCCAGCAATTGGACTACTAGGTATTTACCCAAAGAATACAAAAATACTACTTCAAAGGGATACATGCACCCTAATGTTTATAGTAGCATTATCTACAATAGTTAAACTATGGAAACAGCTCAAGTGTCCATCAATTGATGAATAGATAATGAAGATTAGGTACATATACAAGATGGAATATTACTCAGCCATAAAAATGAATGAAATCTTGCCATTTGCAATGACATGGAGGAGCTAGAGAGTAATATGCTAAGCAAAAAAATTCAGAGAAAGACAAAAATGCCATATAATTTCACTCATATGTGGAATTTAAGAAATAAAACAAATGAGCAAAGGGAAAAAACGAGAGGGAGGCAAACCAAGAAACAGACTCTTTATAGTTTAGAGAATAAACTGACGGCTACCAGAGGAGGGAGGGGTGGGGAGATGGGTGAAATAGGTGATGGGGATTAAGGAGGGCACTTGTGATGAGCACCAGGTGCTGTATGAGAGTGTTGAATCACTATATTGTACACCTGAAACTAATATTAACTGTATGTTAACTAGAATTTAAATAAAAACTTAAAAAAAAGACAAAACAAATTGCTACTATAAAAAACACGTCTTTCTATTCATATCTCCAATATAGACATTTTGCCTACTTCAGTTAATTTTATTTTTTTGTTTTTTTTAAGATTTTATTTATTTCAGAGAGAGAGAAAGTAGGAGGAGCAGGAGAGGGAGAAGCAGGCTCCCTGCTGAGCAGGGATTGCCAATGGGGGCCTCGATCCCAGACCTTGGTATCATGACCTGAGCTGAAGGCAGATGCTTAGCCAACTGCTTAACACAAGCGCCTCTACTTCAGTCAATTTTAACTAAGCAACCAATTTATATTTACTCCCTAAGTCTACTACTGATCATTTAGAATTATTTTTAAATCTGCCTGTATTAAGGTGACTATAAAGAAAGCATAATACTACAACTAGGAAAAAAATGTGTTAGGATTTAGAAGATACCAGGTTCTCTCTCTTTATTTATTTATTTGACAGAGAGAGACAGCAAGAGAGGGAACACAAGCAGGGGGAGTGGGAGAGGGAGAAGCAGGCTCCCCGCTGAGCAGGAGCCGGATGTGGGGCTCGAACCCAGGACCCCGGAATTCATGACCTGAGCCCAAGGCAGATGCTTAATGATTGAGCCACCCAGATGTCTTGCCAGGTTCTCTTTTTAGTAGAATCTATGTTCTTATTTTTTCCTTAAAAAGTTAAATTACTTTGCTTAGATCAGTAAAATCTTCTAGGTATCAATAAAATCTAGGTATCAGTAAAATCTTCTAGGTACCAATGCTCCCCTTTTTTAAAAAGACATATTTCCCACAGTATATTCATGTTTAATTGTAGTTTGGGATCTGTTCAAATTATTATTTTTTAAAACCAAAGCTTTGGAGAACTTTCTTCTACAACTAGGAAAAACAATGACATGGCAATCTTGTTTTTAACTATCCTTTTAAAAATTATGACTCCAGGGTGCCTGGGTGGCTCAGTTGCTTGAGCAGCTGCCTTCGGCTCAGGTCATGATCCTGGAGCCCCAGGATCGAGACCCGCATTGGGCTCCCTGCTCGTCAGGGAGTCTGCTTCTCCCTCTGATCCTCCCCCCTCTTGTGCTCTCTCTCTTTCATTCCCTCTCTCAAATAAATAAAGTCTTAAAAAATAAATAAATAAATAAAATTATGACTCCATTAATGTAGAGCGACAAAAAAATCAGCTGGTTGTTTATTTATTTATTTTTGTCAAATACAGATAACAGAAAACCACATGAAACAAACATATAGCTTAATGAGATACTATGAGGCAGATGCACTTGTAACCACAACCCAGATTAAGATATACAACTTGAACAGTGACTCCAGGAACTCCTCCATGTACCTTGTTTCTATCTCAACTCCTTACATCCCCATAAAGGAAATATTAGTTCGAATTTTGTAGGAATCTTTTCTTAGTGTTTATTTTGTTTTAGGACACACATGTGCATTCCCAGACATTGTAATTTGGTCTTGTCCATAAAAGATACATATAGGTATATCTTTTGTCCATAAAAGATACATATACATATCTTGTCCTTAAAAAATATATACATATATGCAATATACATATATATCTTTAAAGTCACTTTTAATTTATAAATTTCTTCTCTATTCCATTCTCTTTCTTGCAATTTTATTTTATTTTATCTTTTTTAAAGATTTTATTTGTTTATTTGACAGAGAGAGAGAGATAGCGAGAGCAGGAACACAAGCAGGGGGAGTGGGAGAGGGAGAAGCAGGCCTCCCGCCGAGCAGGGAGCCCGATGCGGGGCTCGATCCAAGGACCCTGGGATCATGACCTGAGCCGAAGGCAGATGCTTAACGACTGAGCCACCCAGGCGCCCCTACAATTTTATTTTTGAAGAATCTGTAGACTTTCCCACATTATAGGTTTTGCTAATTTCATAGTCATGATACATTCAATATGTTTCATTGTCCTCTGTATTTTCTACAAATTAGCAACTAAATTCAGAGTTTTGTTAAGATTCACATTCAATCCATTAGTCAAAACTACAGCTGAGGGTATGTATTTTGTTTTTGTTTTTGTTTTGTTTTGTTTTATTTTGCTTTTTTAGGAAGACCAAAGTATCTGGTTGCCTTTTTATATATGTGATATTAATAGCTGTTGATGATAAGGCCTCAGTCCATTAGTTAATCACATATACCAACATGTTGATAATTCTAAATCTATGCTGAATACTGAATATACAACCTTCGTATACTGATACTCTCATATTTCCAATTAAAATCCAGTACTATACAATTTTTATTTAATGTTCTCAGGGTTGTATCTCTATTTCCTTTATTCCATATCAAGAATCCTGGCTATTAAGGACACAGGAATGATTAAATGAGAATTTCTCCTAATTAATCATTTCATCTCATATTACACACAGAATAACAGCAATACTACTACTACTACCAAAATATTTACTGAGAACAGTTATTTTTTTTCTTTTGTTTCTGATGTTTCCAAACTATTTTTTACTCATACTTTGTCTACATTATTTGAATATATAGCAGTTACATACTACATATCTTACTCTGTCCCTTTTAAGCCTCTTTTTACCTTAGTTGTGCAAGTAACAATATGTTTATGCTCACACAAGTCCTTGTTTCTGGTCATTTTGGCTGTCTGAAACTCATTCTGTAATAGATTCTTAGTAAGATCTCATTGTAACAGTATTTCCTGAGTTAGGATAAGCGTTTGTGAACTTTATACTTCAAAATAATTTCTAGGAGATATTAACTCCTTGGTGAACATAATTTTCATTGATTATCAAACATAATACTCTATTTTGGTCTGTAATGAAGCATTGCTGTCAAAGAGCCTAATGATAACCTAATTTTCTTTTGTTTATAATTCACTTGTTGTTCCTGCCTCAATACCCTCCTCCTGTAATGTGTGTGTGTGTGTGTGTGTGTGTGTGTGTGTGTGTGTGTGTGTGTGTGTGTGTGTGTGTGTGTGTGGTGTGTGTTCTGTAAAGGCCAGTAATTTTGTCAAATAGGCTCTTCCAAGTCAGTATTCTCATATTAAGCATGTGGTATGCTCTTTTATTACGTAGTTTCATTTGTTCTTTATTTTTTATTTCAGGAAAGTTTCTTCCAATTATAGTTTCAGTATTTGTTATATGTTTTTACTCTGGTTTTCTTCTTCAAGGAATTCTTTGATCTGTAAACTGGATCTTCTTATCTCAGTACTTTTTTGTTTCTTCTTATTTTTAAAATTTTCCTCTTTTTACAATATTTCTTTTAAAGCAGTATCTCTTTTAATTTGCTGTTGTATTTTTTCTAGTTTATTTCTAAATTCTGAAAATGATTTTTTCTTTTATATTATTCTTTACTAAATTCTATTATCTTGATTTGGAAGTTTTCTAATTCTGATGTGTATTGTTCTTTCAGATCTTTTATCATTTTCTTAATATCTTTAAGTTCATTTTGGAATAGAGGTTCTGATCAATGAAATCTTATTCTAAGGTGACTTCATTTCTGTAGGGAACTTAGTCAATTCATTCTCCTTTTACTTATAATAACCTTGAGTTGGCTTTAAACTTTATAATTTTCTGGTGCTAACATGTAATATAAATTAATTTTCCTGAACTTTTAGAAAAAGGCAAGGTTCAGTGTACTTTTTCTAATTTTACAAACTCCCTCTTTCAATGTCTTTTAGAGGATACATAAATAAAGCAAATAATTCTTTGAATTTTTTCTTTTTTCTTTTTTTTTCTGCTCAGAATCCCTCCCCTATGCCTATATGAACCATCTCTTTTCTTTCCTCAGTTATCCCAATACTGTTCAATTTATAATCCATTCAAGCTACAAGACCTTGTTAAAAGAAATCTAAAAAATTGGAGAAACATTCTATAGCCATAGATAGTAAGACTTAACATTGTTAAGATGGCAAAACTCCCCAAACTCTTCTACAGATTCAGTGCAATCTCTGTCAGAAAACCAGTTTATTTCTTCATAGAAATTGATACACTGATTCTAAAATTCGTATGGAATCACCAAAGACCCAAAAGCTAAAACAAAGCAACAAAAATCAAGACAGTGTGGAACTGGCACAAGGAAAGATACATAGATCAATGGAATAGAATTGATAGTCAAAAAATTAACCCATACATCTACAGTCAACTGATTTTGATAAGGGTAACAAATGTCGAGACAACTATATAGTCACATGCAATAGAATGAAGTTGGATCCACAACTTATACCATAAACAAAATTAACTCAAAATGGTCAGACACCTAAATATAAGAACTAAAATTATATAACTCTTAGAAGAAAACATAGAGGTAAACCATCATGATATGAGACTGGGCAAAGGATCCTTACATTTGACAACAAAGGCCGGAGCAACAAAAGAGAAAACAGATAAACTGGACTTCACCGAAGTAAAAAAAAAAAACCTCTTTGCTTCAAAGAATACCATCAAGAAAGTGAAAATGTAATCCATACAATAGATAAAGTATTTGCAATTCACATAATTGATAAGGGAATTGCATCCACAATATACAAAGGACTCACACAACCCAGTAAAAGAAAACAAGTAATTCGACTAAACACAGGCAAAGGATTCAAACAGATGTTTTTTTCAAATAAGATATACAAATGACCAGTAAGCACATGAAAAGATGTTCAACGTCACTAGTCATCAAGGAAATGCCAACCAAAATCACAATGAGATACCACTTCACACCCATTAGAATGACTAACATCAAAAAGTCAGATAATAAAAAGTAGTAGCTAGTGAGATTGTAAAACATTGCAGCTATTTTGGAAAATAGCCTGGCAATTTCTTACATGATTAACATAGAGTTACCATATGACCCAGTCATTCCATCCCTCACTATATACCCAAAATAAATGGAAATATATGTCCATACAAAAATGTGTACACAAATATATATAGCAGCATTATTTCTAATAGTCAAAAGTGGAAATAACTCAAATGTCCATGTACTGATGAATGGACATACAAAATGTGGTATATCCATATAATGGACTATAATTTGGGTATAAAAGAGGACTAATGTACTGATATATGCTACAACATGAATTGGAAAACATTATGCTAAGTAAAAAATGCCAGTTATAAAACATAGTATATAATATGATTCCATTCACGTGAAATTTCCAGAATAGGGAAATATACAGAGACAGAAATCAGGTTAGTGTTTTCCTAGGGCTGGCTGGATAGACATTAATAGCTAAAAATTATGGATATTCTTTTTAAGATAGTAAAGATGTTCTAAAACTGCCTGTAGTGATGGTTGCACATATCTGTGAATATACTAGAATCCATTTTTTTAAATTTTATTCATTTATTTGAGAGAGAGAGTGAGAGAGAGAGAGCACAAGCAGGGAGAGGGTCAGAGAGGGAAGCAGACTCCCTCTGAGCAGGCAACCCCACGTGGGGCTTGATCCTGGAATTCCAGGATCATTACCTGGGCTGAAGGCAGCTGCTTAACTGACTGAATCACCCAGGCACCCCTACTAAAATCCATTTAATTGTACTCTTTAAATGGTTGAATAGTATAATATGTGGACCATATTTCAATAAAACTGCTAAAAAATAAGTGTTAAGTTCTTTTGTTTTGTCTTTTAATGTATACTGCTAAGAGCAGCATTTGAGAGTTTTGGTTGATTCCATTTTCTTTTTTCTGTTTTTTTTTTTCCTTCTTTTTAGATATGCCTGGTGACTATGCAGTATTATTATATTGTGGTTTTAATTTGCATTACTCTATGGCAAAGAAAAATGAGCACCTTTTATATGTATATTGTCATTTACTTTCTTTGTGAACTACCCATTTAAAGCTTTTATCCTTTTTGTTGTATTTCCTGCTTTTTTTTTCCTTATAGATTCATAGAATTTCTTCATATATTCTGGAGTCAAGTCCTTTGAAATATGTACCCTAATATCTGCCCCCATTCTGTTGCTTGTTTTTACACCCCTTTAATAATTCCTTAAATAAACGCAAATCATTCCTTAGTTTTTAATGCTTAATGCTGTTAGTATCTTGTTTAAGGACATTTTGCCTCGGGTGAAGGTCATGAAAATATTCTCCTATGTTTTCAGATTGAAACATTAATATCTTGTCTTTTATATTTATATGTAAGTATATATGATTTGAAGTAATCAAGATTTTTTTTCTTTTTCCATATGGATATCCAATTAATACAGCATTATTTGCAGAAAAAAATCCATCTTTTTCTCATTACATTGCTATGTCACCTTTATTACAAATCATACAAAATGATATATGTACAAATCTATTTTCTGGCTTAACTATTTCTGACTTGCAAGAAATATGTATTTTGCAATTGTTGGGCACAGTAGTGTTCTACTAATATTAATTAGGACAAGGTTGATAGTGTTCAGCTTATCTATGCTTTATGGATTTTTAAAAACTGTATGTTCTGTAGATTGTTGACAAAACAATGTTAAGATCTTCATCTATAAAGATCAGAATTTGCTTTTCCTTTTATTTTTGGTATATTATGCTTTGCATATTTAGATGCTATTCATTTCTCAAATGTGCAAAACAATGAGTGAATCATCTGTGACTACAGTTTTCTTCATAGCAAAGTACTTAATTTCTGATTTAACTGCTAAAATAAATACAAAATTATTTCTATTTTCTATTTTTGTTTCTATTTCTACTTGTGTCATTGTAAGTTGTGTATTTAAAGGTGATGGTCCATTTTACCAAAATTGTCAAATTAATTGGCAGGAATTATTTGTAATATCTTTTTATTATCTTTAAGATATATAGTGATATCCCTTTTTTTCATATCTGACATTGGAGATTGTTTATTGATTTTCAGCCCTTCTTCTTTCCTAAAATATAAATTCAAACCTAAAATTCTCTACAGAGCCTTGGCTGAACTTTACAAATTTTAATAGTATGCAATTAATTATAATTCAGATTTTAAATATTTTCTAAGTTCCATTTTGATTTTTTTTCTTTGACTTTTGAGATGCTTAGAAATACATAATTTTGTAGCTTTGGAGAATTTCTAGCTAATTTTAATGTGATCAGAGAATATGCTTGAGTTATATCCATCCACTGAAATTAGTTGAGGCTTATTTTCTGAACCATCACATGGCCAATATTGATGACTTTCCTAGGTGCATTTTCAGAAAAGAATGTATTTTCTGTCATTATTGGGTGCAATGTTCTATATGTTCTAATTAGAACAAGTTCATTCATTTTGTTACCCTTTTGTTCTTTTGTATCCTTACTGATGTTTGTTCTTGTTATTGCCCTATGTCCTCTACCAGCTACTGAAAGAAATACATTGAAATCTTAGACTACAAATATAGATATCTAATCCATTTAGTTCTATAAAATTTTGCTTTATATATTTTGAAGTTCTGCTATGGAATGCATGCAGGTTCTGAATCAATTTATCTTGTTTGTGGTTTGATCCCTCCATCTTTCTGAAATGTTCCTCTTTAGATCTAATGATGCTTTTTCCTAAAGTTCAGGGACAAGCAGTAACATTTGGGTTGGATTTGGAATGATGGAAAAGCAGGTAAAAGTACGCTCTCAAGAAAGCAAGCCAAAGATAGGATCACTGTCTGAAGCCAGGGACTGGTTTAGGATTCTGCCATTTTAGAAGGTGTCTTGGGACTATGGCCTATAGAAAGTTATGAACTTGGTGAAGTAAGAAGTCACAGATACAGAGTCAGGCCCAAGATACAGGCCAAGCCATCTTATTGCATTCTGACTTGATTTTCCTAAAATATGTGACTATGGAGCTAACAATTGCCATTATATCCTGGTTCTTGAATGGGGAAGGCTAGCCATGGGGAAGCCAACTGCTAAACTGTTTGATAGGAAAACTGCACAGAATGAGAAAGAGAGAAGAGACAGAGGGAAAAAAAGGAAGAGAGAATGAGAGAACAATCAAAAGGAAGGGTGAAATATAAAATTTAAGGACACATGAAGAGATAGAATTCCTCAAAAAATACCTAAATACAAAATCAGAAATGAATTCTCTCCAGGTTCAGATAATTTAATTAAGCACTTGAACAAACACTTTAAAATTGGTATGTTTTCCATTGTCAAAAATTTAAATAATGTTACATTTATAATATGAACTAAAAATAGGGGGGAAGCAAAAATTAACTGTGATAAAGACAATACAATGTTAGAAATAAAAATATATATACTCTAAATTAAAAAAAAAATACAATAGATGATATACTTCCATTAGTAGACCCAGTCAGGAAAATAATTAATGAATCGGAAATTAATATTGAGATATCATGCAGCATTGCATAGAGGCACAAAAACTAAACATGAAAGACAGGCAGGTGGAGGTTTGAGGATATTTTATGTGTTTTTCTCAATTCTCTATTTTTTCTTAATGTGTTTTTCTCAATTCCCTATTTTTTGTGTAATTCTTGTCAGTCATGGATTTACCAGCTACCTTGGCTCAAGTATCCAGTGGTGAAAAGGCATCTTTCTGTGTTTCTCTAAGAGCCATATATCACTTAAATTCTTGTTTTTGTGCTACACAAATATTTCTGAAATAACTACAAATGTAACCAAAATTGTTAAAAAATATATAAGTAAAGCCTCCTTTCGTGCCTTTGATCTCCCCATTTAAGACTCTCTTTCCCCTCCCACACTCTCTCATGCCACGGGTTACACCAATGTGGAACGACAAAAAACCATCCTTGTCTTGACAAAACCGTGGACATTTCCAAGCATATTCCCTGCCCCTTTTTAAATCTACTCCATAACCTCAGGGGTTTGCTTTGTATTGATCATGACTAGTCTGATAACCTCAACTATTTTAAAGAGTTAGGGAAAAATAATTGATTCAGGTTTTACTTTTCCCTACAGTTACTAGGTATTACCTATTTTGATTGGCTCCTAAGTGACTACATTTTTGCTTGTCTGTATGTCATACAAGTAAATCTTTTGAAAGTATGTTTTCTTCTTTACCTACCATACTGCTTTTTTTTTCTTTTAGCTCCCACCTCTTCCACACACATACACAAACAAAAACAAGTACTTACCTTGCTCTGCTCCTTTCAAGGTTTTAACAAGAAAGAATCTTGTTATGTTTCAAAACTTAGTTCTTTAATCATTTAGTAGCATTAGGGTCTCAGTTTAGGCAATATCCCTGAGATAAGGGACTTAGAAAAATCTTACTACTTATTGAGAGAGTAAAGGAGGCAATTTCAGGTGACGCCAAATACCGATACTAAATCTCATTAGCCCCATATCAACTCTTCTCTGAAAACCCAAGTGCCATGCTGTTAGCAATAAACAGAGAGTCTAATGCTTTTCCAGAACTCCAAATTGCAATATGTAAATCTGAGTGTAAATAATTAAATGTACATATATTTAACCTGAATTATTCTGCAGACATGCTGTTCTCACCTCCTGCCTCCTACCAAACCTTGTCAGTTGTTGGTAAAATACTAACATGGCACTAGAGAAGAAGGAGAAACAAAGTTAGAATATTATAGCCCCTGCAGTGTTTAATCCATAAAGCAGGAAACACAAATTGGTGAATTGGAGCAATGACATGGTTACTTTCAACTACAGAAAAAGGACCCTTAGGGGACTAGCAGGAAGTAAATTGGGTTCTATTTTGAGATGATGGTTCATTTACATTGTTGTAATTATTTAAATAATTAATTTTGTAATGAAAGTAGCTTATAAAAGCCAAAACCTCACCGAGATAGAAATCCAAAATTCTCTCATGCTAAATCAGAGCTGTTTATCCTCCACAGTGCATCAGTAAATCTATTTAAGAAAAAAATATTATCTATCTAATCTATCATCTATCTATCATCTATCTATCATCTGTCTATCTACACACACATACATAAATGGGACAAGATTTAATCACATATGACTTAGTTGGTACTTCATTATTAAAATGTTTTAGTCCTACAGTATTGTAGGGGTTGCCTTTGTAGAGTTTTCTGCTAACCCAGAGCAAGTACATGTCTTTCTTTCAGCCAGAAAAACATGAAATGTTCATTCACATCCAGCTTAGGCAACAAAGAGCCCTACAGGGAGTGTCAGGAAGATATGTGAGGTCAGAGCCAAGGAGACTAAAAGAGCAGAAAGTTGCCAGAAAACAATGAACTGGGTCAGTTAGGCAGGGCTGGACATCTATAATAAGCAGGGTCAAGAGTAAACTCGAATTAGAGCATATTAAATAAAGCCTGTGGGTTAAACACCCTAAGGTCAGGTCAGATAACTCTAGAGTCTCAGACGGTGCTCAAAAGCTGAAGGTCAACAAAGGCTGAGAAAGTTGGAGAGGAAAACTATAGAATCAAACACACAGAAAGAAAATCAACTTGACTTTTATAGCAGTTCTTTCTCTCCCTCTCTCTCTCTCTCTCTGTCTTTTTCTTGCCCTGTCAGGGAAAGGAAAAAAAAAAAAAAAAAAAGTAAACTGGACTTGAGCACTTGAGAGGTATATGTGGAAACTTTGAAAATTCAATAAATACAGCATATAATTATTTTCCTTATCTCTGTTATAGCCTTACCTCCTAGATAAATTCTTCCCTCCAATTCTTTGAGGATGATATCTGATATCATCCTCTCTTTCTTAGAAACTAAGCATCTGCCCTGCCCGCCATTCTATGCATGTAGCATTTTACAACATAGACACAGTTCTTTCCTATTCTATTGATCCTCACCTCTGCTGAACTTGAGCCACTCACTTTCAATACCACATCCTCAACTTTCTCATTTCCTTTATTGCTTCATCTCTTAAGTTTTAAATACATACTACTCTACTCTCAAGCTACAATGGCCTATTCCTCACCTAACTTCAAAACCCCAACACTGTTCTTCAATGTGGTCAAGATTTGCAAAAGATTCATTTTTCTATCCTCTAAATCTTTGTAGTTGATGTTCTTCCTCTGTCCTTTTTGTGGTTATTCTTAGAAGCAGGATAATTCATGGTTAACAGGATAACACAAAGGTCAAGAAAGCTTGAATTTGAACTCCCAACTTCTTCCCTTTTTAGATGTATGAATTTGGGAAATTTCTTAATATAAAAAGTCAATTTCCTTTTTTAAAAGATTTTATTTATTTATTTGGGAGCAAGAGAGAGAGAGAGAGAGCAACATGAGTGGGGGCGTGGGGCGTGGAGGCAGAGGGAGAAGCAGACTTCCCACTGAGCAGGGAGCCCAACGTGGGCTCCATCCCAGGATCCTGGGATCATGACCTGAGCCGAAGGCAGATGCTTAACCTGAATGAGCCACCCAGGCACCCCTCAATTTCCTTTCTAATAAATGGTTATAAAATATTACTTAACTCATAAGGCTAAAATAAATATTAAAGAGGTATTTCATATAAAGGACTTACTATAGTGCTTGAAATGAAACACTGTAAACAGACATTATATTTGACCTGGTATTAGTCTTTACCCATGTTTTATCCCTCCAACTGTTCTAATATACAACTTGGGTATTCAGTATCTGTTATTAACATTTTGCCTTTCCATTTCTACTCACTATCCATGGATATACTCATCTAAATATAAAATCTCATTATCAAATGTTGATGATATACCTTTTATTTTGAGTCCAAATTGTCCTCTTTTGGCTCCAAAACATGTATAATACATTCTATTGAGCTGGGTTTGTATGAATGTTACACCAAATCTCAGCCTCATTACATACAAAACATGAATGCATCATCACCTCCTCACCCTATAGTGTTCTCCAGTGGTTTTCACAACCATGGTGAATGTGAAACCCACATATCCAACCACCAACAAGAGAACCGAGGAAGCAAGTATGAATATCTATTCTTCCTAAATACCTATATATAATCATTTATTTAGTTCTATAGGTCTATTATGTACATAACTTAAAAAAAAATGTCTTCTCGGGCGCCTGGGTGGCTCAGTTGGTTAAGCGACTGCCTTCGGCTCAGGTCATGATCCTGGAGTCCCGGGATCGAGTCCCGCATCGGGCTCCCTGCTCAGCAGGGAGTCTGCTTCTCCCTCTGACCCTCTTCCCTCTCGTGCTCTCTATCTCTCAGTCTCTCTCAAATAAATAAATAAAATCTTTAAAAAAAAAAAAAATGTCTTCTCTCAAACACTACCTTAGTGTCATTTCTTCTTTTTCTGGTGTAAATTGCTGCAATAGCTTCTAAACAGTTCTCCTTGAGTCCAGAATTTCTTCTCAGAACAAAATTAAATAAAAGCCATCTTTATTTCTTTCAAAATGTTTTTTATGAAATTTAAATCTGATAATAGGACTCCTTAAAATCTTTCAGTGGTTCAGCATAGTCATCAAGAACAGAAAAAAAAAAAAAATCCCCTGGCATATATATGCAGACTTTCTTCTCTGTTTAGCATCATGGTGTCTAACCACCAGCACTCAAGTCTGTGCTCAAATCCACTTAATTCTGTGGTCTCAGACAAGTTACTTTATCTATATAATGTACAATAATCTAATAATGTAATGTACCTTTATTTATCTCTACTCGGGCTTGTAAATTCTGGAATTGTTGTTCTAATATATATTTTCATATTTATTTAAAGCAATATCTGGTACTTCAGCAGCACACAATAAATGTTGGATGGTGACTAATGTTGATGTGTCAATTGCTTTACAGTTACAACTCATCAGACTCTCTCCACAAGTCTTTTTTGTAGGCACTTTAATCTCCTCATAAACATGAGGGATACTGTGAGTTAGAGAGGTTAATATCTTTCTCAATGTCACATGTCCAGCTAGTAGAATAACTATGATTCAAATCCAGATCTGTTGTTTCCAAAATCTCTGTTCTTTCTACTTCTGCTTTGCTGTCTATTAAAGGAAAAGTAGCTGATGCTGTTATGGATACCTCCATTCTTATTTTTAATTAAAACTGTCAACTGTCATGTGGGATTTTGAAAAAGTACAGCTGAATTTAATTTTCAACTGGGTAAGCACAGTTCAGTGTTTCTTAAAGTATCACTTATGGACAATTTTCATTAGACTCACTAAGGTGATTTAAAATGCAACCCCCAACCTACAACCACGATCTCCACATTAAGAATTACTGGGAATATTTCCCAAGAGGATGTTAATGGACACAAAGAGAACCACTGACCAGAAGTGAGGAATAAATATGCAAGATGTAATCACTAATTTTCTAGTTGCTAAATGTGATGCTCATTAAGAGTAGAGAATATGCTCATTGCCAGATGCTTTTATCAAGTTTATGACTAGGTAAGAGACCGAGAAAATGACTCCAGTAGTCATTCTGTGGAGTCCACCTAAACTGGGAAGGAGAAAGAGAAAGGAATTTGTTTTTTTCTTCTCTTTTCTTTTTTTTTCTTTCTTTCTTTTTCTTTTTCTTTCTTTCTCTTTCTTTCTTTCTCTCTCTCTCTCTTCCTTCCTTCCTTCCTTCCTTCCTTCCTTCCTCCCTCCCTCCCTCCCTCCCTCCCTTCCTTTCTTTCTACGACTATGTGACATATTGCAAAAATTCACTGGTATCCTATTTCTCTCCACTTCCAGGCAAATAAGAGAATTGTAGCCTTCCCATCTTTGAAGACATGGTCCCATGAATTATCCAGAGCAATGAGTGGAATTTGTTTGATACTTCTGTGTGGAATAATTTAATTGTTATCATTTAGCTCTCCAGGTACCTCTTCCCTGACTCCACGTGTAGATGCTAACATACACTATGAGCCATCGCATGGATAACCACTCTGGAGAAATGCTGCAGATCACACTGACATCAAAGAAGAACTAAACTTCTGAGGTTTAGTTTATATTTTTGTTTTATTTTTGTTACCATAACATAAACCGTATCTGTATCCTCATATAAGATGTTTATATTATGTTTATTAAGTGAAATTAAAAAATGAAGCCTCAATTTACTAATTGAAAAGATTCAAATTAATTATAACCAAAGGAGAAAGTTGGCCAGCTGATTCACTTCAAAGAGTCAGTCCATTTGCCTTTAGGGGAAAAAAAAAAAGATATTCCTAATTTTGTTTCAAATAGTAGAGTCCCCAAAGAGGCAAGATGAAAACAATTAAGTGAAATAATCTTCAATACTGGAATTGCCATCAAATAATTAGATTAGCTTTAGGATGCATGCCACCATAGAAGGTGGCATGGGATTTTCAAGGCTTAAAATTAATCTCTTTTGAACTCCATTTGACTCAAAACAACCTTAATTACAATAGCATTTCCCAAGACTAAGCCTCCTAATGCTATTCCAGACAGACCGGTTATTAAAAGATTTCAAAGATGTCTATTGATATGTATATGGTGTGATCTTTAAAAAAAAACTATTATATTAAAGAGAAAATGCAAACATAAAAGTAATATAATGCAAATTGTTTTATGTTTGGAATATCTTTCATATGCAGTGCAGTGCATGAGGAATGAGTTGAAATGGATTCCATTTAAAATCTAAAGTACCCAGAGATATATAGCAGAGCAGCTGCCTTGGAATCAATTTCTGTATGATTTTGTTATGGAAAGAAATCTGGATTAATCTACATGTTGAATATAAAAGTCAATAGAAAAGTCAATCTTCTAATACTTGTTGTAAAAATCGATGACCTTAAGTCTGTGTGTGTGTGTGTGTGTGTGTGTGTGTGTGTGTGTGAGTGTGTGTGTGTGGTGGGGGTGTTGGGGTGAATTTTATTTTTCTTTCTCAAGAAGCAATATTGATGTCAGTCTGTTCTGGAAGAGTACGGACAACAAAGTCTAAAGAAATATTCTACTTTTTTTACCTATTACATTGTTGTTTCAGTTTAATGAGGCAAGTTGTCTTTTCATTCATTCCACAATTGCTTATCTTGGATTTATTATGTGCCAGGCAGTGATGAGGCAGTCAGGGCTATGTGATGCACAAAACAAGATAGAGTCCCTGCCTTGAAGATGTTTTCATAGTAGTGTGGGAGATGGACATTTAATCAATCACACAAACACAACTGAAATGTGAAACTGTTAAATGAGCCATGAAGGCAAGATATAGAGTGTTATGAAAGCATATAATAGAAAATTGACTTAATCAGGGACATCAGAAAAATCATTTTTGAGGATATGACACACAAACTGATTAGGCGTTAATTAAGCAGAAGTGTGTGCATGTGCACATGTGCAAATGTGTGCTCACACACGTGTGTTTGTGTACCCTCAACATTCTAACAAGAGGAGATTGTTGTGTTAAGAGGAATTCAGCAATAAAGGCTACTGGTATGCAGCAATACGGTTGGCTAGAGTGAAGGCATGTAAAGAAATCTGGCCCATAAGAGGACCAGAAGGACGTGTAGAAGCCAGACATCATAGGGCCAATTAAGATATTAAGATATTTTGACAACTTCCTTGATTTTTCTAAACTAAAATTTCCACATTTATTCTCAATCACATTTATTCAGTTTCTCAGAAAACAGACACAAAAACAAAACAAAAAATCAACCTCCCATTTAACACTATATGGTTCAAGTATTGTCCTAAAACTTATGATATACTATATGTAGGCATAAATGATACAAGACACTTGGGGAAGGAAAGAAGGAAGGGAGGAAAAAACTATTAATCAGCAGTTAAGAAAATGGTTAGCAGCCACAGTTCTAAATATATATGGTCATTAATTATTCATTAATAATGAATAATTAAAACACACTGAGCACTTACTCTATGACACGCTTTACATACCTTATTTCTAACACACTTGTCATCTGGCCAGGTCGACAGCATTAATCAGTACCAATTTATCAATGTGCAAACTGAGGCACAGTGAAGGTAGCTTGTTTACCTAAAGTCATGGAGTTAATAATATAAGAGCCAGGATTTATTTTTTTTAAAGATTTTACTTATTTATTTGTCAGAGACAGAGAGAGCACACAAGCAAGGGGAGTTGCAGGCAGAGGGAGAGGCAGACTCCCCACTGAGCTGGGAGCCCCATGTGGGACTCGATCCCAGGACCCTGGAATCATGACCCAAGCGGAAGGCAGATGCTTAACCAACTGAGCCACCCAGGAATTCCTAAGAGCCAGGATTTAAACTCTGCTCTCTTGGAGTTCAAAGTCCATGCAACCTCCCACTGTACATAGTTAGCCTGTGTGAGTGTGTCATTACTGTGGGAGAGAACAAGAGCAAGCTGCCTATGAAAGAAATACAAAGTGTTTTCAATATTTACTTTCAATCCTTAAAAGAATATTCACATTTATATCAAGAAGCTTCAGGGCTAAATATATCCCAAATAAAGAATAGTTTTCTACTTTGTTAAACTCTTCCAACTAAGGAGGTCAAACTGCTCTCCAGTTTCCAGAAGAGCTTATTCAACATTTTGAGGGTGAAATATGCTAATAATATGACATGGATACAATATAATTTCCCAAAATGTAGGCAATCTGATCCCACAAAAGGATTTATGGTGGTAGTTAGATTACTTTTGTGTTATTTCATTTAGATATACTTACATTATTACCAGTGTTTGGAATGATATTAATAGTATTGGTGTGGCAAGCTTACCATTCAGTATAATTATAAAAGCATCATTGTGTATCACACACAACTCGTATTCCAGATTGAAAAGTGTTTTCCATTATTACTACATATTATTTCTTAACTAGTTCTTATTATGAAGTTATTTCAATAAAATTATTTCAACAAAAGCTATATAATGAAGAAGTCATGGAGATGAAAAGGTACAGTGTAGGGAATATAGTCAATGGAACTGTAATAGTGTTGTATGGTGACAGTAGCTACATTTGTGGTGAGGACAGTGTAGCATATAGAGTTGTGAAATCACTGTTGTTTACATGAACCTAATGTAACACCGTGTGTCAACTATGCTTCAATAAGAAAAGGAAAAAATATTTCAATAACAACTAAAATATTTATTTGTCTTTCCATAATGATTTCCAATAACAAAGTTCCCAAATTTGTGGAACTGCAGCTTGTTTAGGTGTTAAACACAATAATGTTGTTTATATCTTTTATGAATATGAAGCAAGATATTTTCCATCCACTTTCTTAAGTAAGTTAGAACCTTAATTATTTGTATAAACTCTCTCAGGACAGTGAAATACAAATTAGAAATATTAAAATGAAAATTCTTAAAACTACCCAACCTATTTTTTATTAATAAATTTTATCTTCTAGAATTACAAAAAAATAAGCATACTGTATAGAAAGTCTCCATACTACACCCATACTCACACACATTTTCTCCTGTCATTAATATATTACATTAGTATATGTTTGTTATAATTAATATTGATACCATATTATTAACTAAAGTCTCTAGTTTATTCAGATTTCCTTTTTTTTTTTTTTTTCCTGTTCCAGGATCCCATCTAAGTTACTGTGATACACTTAGTTATCATGTCTTCTTAGGCTCCTCTGGGCTATAACATTTTGTCAGACTTATTTTTGTTGACCTTGATGATTTGATGGATTTAAGGTGGTACCGGTCAGGTTGTATAAGATGTCTCTCTATTGGAATTTCTTTGATTTTTTTCATGTTTAGAGTAGGATTATAAGTTTTTGAGAGGAAGATCACAGTGATAAAATGTCATTTTTATCACATCATATCAAGGGTACACGCTATCAACATGATTTATGACTTTTGAAGTTGACCTTGATCACCTGGCTAAAGTGGAGTTTGCCAGATTTCTCCACTATAAAGTTACTTATTTCCCCTGTTTTTCACACTTTATTCTTTGGAAGAAAATCACTATACACAGCCCACACTTACACTCGTTCTCCTTTAGGGTAGGGTATCTACAAAATTTATTTTAAATTCTTCATATTTTATTAAAGACTTTATTCATTTATCTGTCAGAGAGAGAGAGAACCCAAGCAGGGGGAGCAGCAGGAAGAGGGAGAAGCAGGCCCCTGGCTAGCAAGGAGCCTGACACAGGACTCAATACCAGAACCCTGGGATTATCACCTGAGCCAAAGACAGACACTTAACTGACTGACCCACCCAGGCATCCCAAATTCTTCATATTTTTATTTTTTCTTACATGTATGTATTTATTCAGTCATATATTTATATGACTCATGGATATCTTTTTAATATTTTAGGTATAATACAATACTATTTTTTGTTTTGTTTCTCAAATTGTTTTATGTTTGGCTACTGGGAGCTCATTCAGTTGGCTCCAACGCTCTTATTATTTTTTTTAAGATTTTACTTATTTATTTGAGAGAGAGAGAAAGTGAGAGATAGAGCATGAGCAGAGGAGGAGGGGCAGAGGGAGAGGGAGAAATAGACCCCTGTTGAGCAAGGAGCCTGATATGGGGCTCCATCCCAGGGTCCTAGGATCATGAACTGAGGCGAAGGCAGACACTTAACCAACTGAGCCACCCAGGTGCCCCATGTACAGTTTATTTTGTCTTTAGTTATTTCCAAAGTTACTTAGATCAGCTCTTTTCCCCCCTCCCCATTCAGGAGGTTTTTTCATATATTATAATATAGTAAAATTATCTTATCACAGTCTGTAATCTTTCCTGGGATCCTCCAACTTCCCAAAGATTTTTTTTTTAATTTATACACATTAAAGTTCACTCTCTGTGTTGTAAAGTTCTATGGGTTTAAACAAAAGCATAATATTATATATCCACCATTACAATATCTTATAGAATAGTTTCACTACAAAGTTATTTTTAATCATTTCAGAAAAAAAATCTTTTCTAAATGCTTATCAGCGCTCCTGAAAAGCTTCCTCATCACACTGAATTTTTTATTCTTTGTTAGATGATGATTCAAAAACAAAACTACATTTATTATTATTTATATTATTATTAAAATTATATTACCATTATTAAGGCAAATTCTATGTATGAACTAATTAATACACTGAGCCCTTGAAGTAAACTTTTGGAGAATAATATCAAGAAACAAAATTTTGAGTGTTCCAATAAAGTGTTGTGTTATAAAATAAATTTATCACAACTCCAAGAACAGCTTATATATATCCTATTGTCCCAAAAATAGTTCTCTCATATATTGTTTGAACTGGCTGTGAATTAGTTTATAGCTTGGGGATATTTTGAATACAATTTTTGTTTGAACAATATTTTTATTACTTTTGAGTAAGTCTTTGTGCTGACCATGAGTTCATGAGACTTATAAATAGCACTACGCTTTGCAAGCAACTAAAGAAGCAAAGAACACTTATTTTATTGAACCATAGAGTAAGTAATGAAATAGCTGATTTATGAAATAATTTGGAGGAAGAACTGTTAAAATGATAGCTCTAAATTTTAACAGACTATGAAATAAGCACGATCAGTTCCATAACTCAGAATTTAGGGTTTCATAAGTTTGGGAACTTCAGGTTTGAAAAAACAAACCAAAAATCTATCTGTTTTTAAAAAAAATTGTCACTTTTAAAAAGTATCTTCCACAGTACCAAAATATTTTTGCATAAGTCACAATGTCTGCTTTCATTTCTTTGTACCCCAGATTTTTACCTTAAAAAGTAGCCCCAGGCCTTATGTCTCAAAGAAATAACATGATGATAACATAGATTCATTTACACAAGACTATACAGTGATGCAGGATAATACTGGATCCCACAGTAGGAATAGGTCAAATTCTAATTAGTTTTTATCCATTTCTTCCTTCTTTCCTTTTTTTTTTCAATTTTTTTCTTCCTTCAGAATAGAGGTAAAGAAAAAAAAACGGGTGCACATAAACACTTTGAAAGGAACTCTCTGTGAATGTTTTAAATTTTCACTGTAAAATATGTAGGCTATATATATGTACTATGGGGAGGCATATGAATGTTGGAAAGATAAGCACATTTGTCTTAGAGATCATGTTAGATGATTAATACTCTTAAAATCAATGACTATTATTGAAGTAAAGTAGCATCACCTACTATGAATCCAATGAAAAATCAAAAATTAGGAAAAAATAATGAATTATAGGATCATGTCAGTTTGGTTATGGCAGAGAAAAAAGACATAACATCAAAGATATGTCATGTCTCTGAATTCATTTCCTCCATTTTCTCTTTGCTTACTCTGCTCTGATCATATCAACCTCCTTACACATTCTCATAAAAGTTAAACACACTTCTTCCTCAGGGCCTTTGTATTTGTTGTTCTTGTGTCTAGAAATGTAGTCCCTCAGATATCTGCATAGCTCACAGCTCAGTAGCCTTCAGTTCTCTACCTAAATGTCCCTTTACCAGGAAGCCCTTACTGGGCCATCATCTATTTTTCTCTCTATCACCTTATCTCACTTTGTTCCTCTCTGCAGCATGCCTTATCACCATATATACATACTTATTTTCCTATTATCTCTCTTCCCTAACTAGAATGAAAGCTATAAGAGGGTAGTCATTATTTGGTTCATTGCTATATTACTGTATCTGGAATAGTGCTTGAGAAAGAGTGAGTATTCATTATGTGTTTGTTGAATGAATGGACACAGTCCCTCCAACACTGAAAATAAAATGAAAGTGAAAAAAACTTCAGAGCACATCTTTTACAGAATTGATCATCTTGTCCACACTTGGTAAGGAAGTAGGTAAAATAAATGGATTGGGAGATTAGAAGTGAATTGACAAACCGTATGTCACAAAAAAAGATGAAGATAAGAAAGAATAGTAGATATAAGAAAAGAAGATTGGTTAAGGAGGAAATATTTAGAGCTCTGATTCAGCTCTCAGAACTAGATAGGATTTTTATAATGAAATGCTATAAAAAACATTTATAGGTATGTAAAATACAGTGGGAAAAAAAGGCAATTCAAGCATATGGAGTAAAGGAACTAAGAAATCTAAATGTCATCATTATGGAGGTAGATGATAAGAGACTGGAAAGCAGTTATTCACTTCATCGAAGCTTAGATAAAGGTTTTTGCATCCTCACAAATAATAGTATTGATGATGGATAGAAAAATGGATTGGCACTTTGAATTTTTAAAAGGCCAGGTTTGTGAATTATGGTGGTGGAACCAAGACAGACAAATGGCAATAAGAAATAAGATAGTTCTAATCCTCTTCTGCAATGAAAAATGGAATGCTTTCTCTTGCTGATTTCATGAGAAGTTGTATTTTTAAGCAAAGTAAAATATCAGTAGTGATGCAAGGAAATAAGAATGATTTTAAAACAAAAAATGGGGGATTTTGAAAGCATTTATTCATAAAAGAAAGAAGACTAGAAACAATGTGCTTATGAATGGGACTGAGCATGAATCTGGGAAGGTTTCAAGTATAGGAGGAGAAAAGAAATTTATAGGAAATGATCCTAGAATGGTAATTAGGAACAAATGGAAATACTGGCTGTGAAAACTCACTTTGTAATCTAAAATGCCTTGTATAAATGCAAGGGGATAAATTATACACAAAGATTAAAAAAATTTTTTTTAAATATATTTTGTTAGCCAGTATGCACATCATCTCACATTCCTCTCCCCTGCCTCACTACATTTTAACCACACTGGTTCATTGTTGCTCCTGAAACACACGGAACTCTTACTGACCTTAAAGTCTTTGCAGTTGCTATCTCTCCAACTGCTTCTTTGACTTCCTGATTTATCTCCATGAATGGCTCCTTCGAATCTTATTTAAATGTCACCTACTCACTATGATAAGGTACAGGAGATACCACATCAAATAAGAACATTCATCTCTAATCCAAAGTAAATAGGTAACCAGACAATACAATAGGGATAGGAATTGAGAGCATACAGAAATTGCAAATTACCCAAACTTAGAGGTGAGGCAGGAATGATCCGGGCTGCATCGTAGTGGGTAGGTTGATATTAGAGACAAGCGATGAAAGCATAGAGGGCAGGACGTAAAACAATTCAAAAGTGAGAGAGAATAGGCCCATCCAAAGAAATACACAATGGCTGGAGAAGAATAAGTGTGTATGTGTGTTTGTGGGCAGTGAACACTCTGAAACTATTCCGGGCAAACTCTAAAATAATTTCTGGTAAAAACTAGGCATAAAAACACTTCATTTGCTGCTAAATCTTAACTGAGCTCTCTATCTCCACTCTGGCCCCACTAGCATCTATCTTCCACTTGGCAACTACAGCAATATTTTTAAAACATAGGTCATATCTCAAGCATACTTTACAAAGAAGCTTTGCACTGGTTATTTCCTTTGTCTGGAAGCCTCTTCCCTGAAAATTTTCACGGGATACTACTTCACTCCATTCTCTGTCCATGCTAACTCTCCAGGGAGAGCTAAACAGATCAGCCTATGTAAAATAGCCCCTCCACTCCAGTAAAGACCACTTTATCACCTCCCCTGCTTCTGTGTCCCATCTTCAATATGAACATCAAAAGAGTAGAACATTTGTCCTTTCCTTTCAATGTTGTATCCTTGGTAAATATAACAATGCCTGAGACAAAATAGAAGCCAAATCCATCTGTATGAATGCATGAATGCAAAACCTTTCATTTATCATTGAATGAACAAATAAACTAGTACACATTTATTGAACTAACTAAGTAATGAACTCATTTATGGGAGGAAGAGAGAAAGAAAAAGAAAGGAAAAAAAAAACCTCACTAAAGAAATCAGAATAATTTCACAGCAGAAACTTGAAAACCAAGTGAGGGTAGAGACAGATAATAACACCAATCTGGGGGATACATGAATGCCATGAACACAACACTTAGATGTAGGAGCAGAGAAAAGGGTTACTTGTTGTAGTTAAGCATTTTCACCACAAGTAGAAAATAAAGGCAAAGATAGGGAGGCAAGAAAATGTAAGATATCATCAAAAGTGTAGTTGAAGTAGTAAACATTGGGACCTAAGCTGCATGGCAAAGGACTTAAGTACAAGAGGGAGGTGAAGAATGAAAGACATCAAAGGAGGCAAAGTTTAATCAAGTTGATTGAACAGAACATGAGAAATGATATGATATGATAGCAATTTTTTTGCAGCCTAAAATTTAATCAGCATTCTGGAATAAGGTGTAGTGATTAGAGTTGGATATAGGGGTAATCATTTAAGTGGGTATTTGTCCCAGCTTCATAAGCTTGACCCCTGCAGCTGGTGGGACTTCTCTTCATATCTACTTCATTTGAGAAGTACTGGTTTAATGGCAAACTATTATGATATACATGAGACTGAAAGGTACCTGAAAATTACCATAATTTTACTTAGCATTATATAGACTCTCCTTATCAAGCTGCTCCCTGGGATTGAAAGTGCTGATGACAGCTCAAAATTCTTTAGACACTGTCAAACTCATAGAAAAATATTTTGTATTCGTACTGGTATTTCTACCTTGGCAGAGTTCCCAATTCCTAAATCTGCTTTTATTCTAGCAAAGTCTATTTCCAACTGGGAGTCTCAGAGTTCTGACATATGATGCCCTTGCTATGTCAGGGAAAATAGAAAGGAGTTGTCTTATTTAAAAAGGAAAAATCTTATCTTGTTTATAAATATAAGAAAAGCACATTTCACTTAAACTGTTAATCACAGATTTGATGGAGTTGATGTTCCTTAGTCCCCATATTGCCCCTAGTCTAAAGGAAACGAGAAAAAAATGGGAAAAGAAGATAATTTAGTATAGGAATGAAATACTTTTTCTTTAAAGAAGTAAAAGCAAATGGACTCTTTAAAAACTAGCAACTGTTAAATGTTTGTATTTGACGCTAGCTAATTCATAAATTATGTTGTGTGTACATGTATATGCATATATGTATATATGTAGGTACTAGACATATTGTATATAGTATATCATATATAATAGTACTATTTACTATTATTAACATGTACATATATGCATTCATTTTAATTATAAAATTATTTTAATTTTTTTCATCTGCCATCTTGGTGACAGCTCAAAATGAATATATCAGTTATATTTCTTAATTGCAAGAAAAAGAAACTAATTAGCAAGCTCCCCCCAAAATGCAATGCATTACAAGGGATACTGGGTAGCTCACAGAATATCAAGAAGGAAAAACACCCCAAATTATGCCACAGAAGTGTCCCAAAAGACACCATCAATAGCTACTGAACAACTACAGTGCTGATTACACCACCAGCCCTAGAAACTATACTACTATTCAATTACCAAGTCTTCTCTCTTTGGAAACAGACACAGATTGACCACTGCTTCCACCCTTAATTTAAGGGATCTGGTAATTTAAGTCCCTATTTGTCTGCATCACTAATTTATGTCCAAACTGTGCTGGCAGATGCATCAGTTGGTGAAGCGCTAGTCACAATGATCCACACTAGATACAAAGAGCCTAGGAAAGTAGATTCTCTTTGTAGAACCCAATATCAATTTTTTTACACAAAACTCCTATTTCTTTTTTCCGAGAGAGAGCATGTGTTGGGGTGGGGGTGGGGGATATGGGGGTGTGTTGGGAGAGGGAGAGAGAGAATCTCAAACATGCTCTGCACCCAGCACAGAACCCAAAGCGGGGCTCGATCTCATGACCCTGAGATCATGGCCTGAACCAAAGTCAAGAGTCAGATGCTTAACTGGCTGAGACAATCAGGTGCCCCTGAAACTCCTATTTCATTTGGTCAAGAAAACATGTATCTTGTGACCTTATTCTGCTAATACTTATCTTTCCATCCCACCAATTCACACAATTCAGGAGTAAACATAAGTTTGAAAAAAATCCTTTACTTTTTCCAAAGGAGAGGGACTTTTATATTTTCCTTTCAATCTCTAAAATCAACATATTATGACTCGAAAACAAATAAATATGGCAGAATTATAGGTATGTTTATATATTCCTGAACACATAAGAAGAGATTGATTCTGAAAATTCCATAATTTTATAAGCTGTTAATTAATATATTATAGTACCCTTTTCCCTCTTTTCCAACTACATGTCTTCCTCTACCCAAATAATCAGCTAAAAAACTGGCCAACCAAATACAAACTACACCAGTTATTCTAGTCACAATCATTTAATACAAGGAATCAATTATACAAGTTTTGAAGAACATTAAAACAAAAAGGGAACACTGCCTTGACAAAGATACAGTAACTGCAGGAAATAGCTACCACACAACAGTGATGGGGAAACAAAAGGAAGAAATTAGTGTTATTAGAACCTAGAATCCTGGAAGACAAGATCTGCAGAGCTGGGACACAGGACATTAAGGGGATTACCTGGCTGGTGCTGCTACCTCTGAAAGAACACAATGAGGCTAGTTCTGGAAGTATCAAAGGGGGAAAATGATAATAATTAAAAATAAATAAAACAAGAAGTAAGCCAACTGCTGCTGCCAAGGTGAAAGGTCACTCCTGGCTTCCTAGTTTCCCCCTAACTAGACCCCTTACTGATAGAAAATGACAGGGAGCCCACTGGGAAGAGAAAAAATGTAGTTTGCAGAGACACAGATCTAGTATCATAAAGCAGAGCATAAAAGGAGAGTTTGGATCTCAGAAATAATAGCTTAGTAACTAACAAACCCCCCTTTCTAATTGAATGGGGTAATATATAGCTGATGTTCTTTAATTCTATCAAATCAAAAATAATTTTACTTTTCTAATTGTTTTACCAATTTTAACCATTTGTGGTTCTGAAGATACTCTAAATATAGGAAAATAATTTGCTTTCTAGAAGTATTTAAGCTTCAATTATTTTCCATAAGAGATGGAAATGTAGAGTGGACCTTACTTTTAGGTCTGGCTTTGTTGCTTATGTATTGTACATCTTGGATCACTTATTAACTTCTCTGCCTGCAAGTATTTTTATACGTAAAATGTGATTTACAGATACCTTCCAAGTTTCTCACAGAGGCATTATGAGGGTCAAATTAGAAAATGTATACTATTTTTTTTCTAATAAAGTGTACAAATAATATTCTGAAAAACCATACAAATATTTGGGTACAAAATGACATTTGACTTTCTCTCCATTTTATTACAGATCTCAGTGAGATCTCTGATGCAAAAGACCATAATCCCGGGTGCCTGGGTGGCTCAGATGGTTAGGCGTCTGCCTTCGGCTCAGGTCGTGATCCCAGAGTCCTGGGATCAAGTCCCAAATCGGGCTCCCTGCTCCTTGGGAGCCTGCTTCTCCCTCTGCTTCTCTCTCTCTCTCTCCCTCTCTCTTTCCCTCTGTCTCTCATGAATAAATAAATAAAATCTTAAAAAAAAAAAAAAAAAAGACCATAATCCCAGTGACAGAACTGTTGAGAGATGTCTGCTGGAAATACTGTAGGTGAGAAGATCCTGCAGGGTGATCTGTAAACATAGAACCTGGCTGGTAAGTATACTTATTATGGTAGTATAACCATTAATTCTCAGAATCTTAGATGGAAAAAAAAAAGATTATAGGTAAAGTGGAAGGTGCTGTGTAGAAAAGGAACAACGAATGTACCACTTTTACTTAAAGTTAGGAATCAAGAGAATTTCAAAACTGTGGCAAAAGATTCTTTAAGAATGATTTTGTGGGGACACCTAGAGGACTCAGTTGGTTAAGTGTCTGCCTTTGGCTCAGGTCGTGATCCTAGATTCTCGAATCAAGCCCCACATTGGGCTCCCCACTCAGCGGGAAGTCTGCTTCTCCCTCTTCCTCTACTCCGCCCCCACTCGTGCTCTCTCTCTCTCTCTCGCTCACTCTCTCTCTCAAATAAATAAATAAAATCTTAAAAAAACAAAACAAACGAACAAAAAACCCAAAAAACAAAACAAAAACAAAGAAACAAAAAATGATTTTGCTATTGTAGCCAAAAGAACATCCATAGTATAGAAGGGACTTAAAAAAAAAAAATCTACTACAGAACACTGTCCCTTATGAAGATAGATGCAAAAATTCTAAACAAAATTTTAGCAAATAGTATTCAGTAGTATATAAAAATGATAAAATATCATGATTTATTAGGGCTTATCCCATGAATGTAAGATTGTTTTCAAATTTAAAAATTAATATTATTCACCATATTAATAACCCCCCAAAAAGAAAACTACATTATCATCTGATTAGAAGCAGAAAAATCAGTTGGCAAAATCCAACATCCATTTCTGAAAGAAAAAACTCAGGAAATTAATAATAGAATGGAATTTTCTTAAGTTGATAAAACGTATCAACAAAAAAATCTACAGCTAATGTTACAATTGGTGGTGAAACACTTAAGTTTGTTTCTATATACAAAAGATCAAGAGCAAGACATAAGTCCTGCCCTTACCACTTAACAATGGACTGGCAGTTCTGTCCAGTTCAATAAGGCAAAAAGCTTTCATATTGAAAAGAAAAACTATTTGCTTGTTTGTTTTACAGATGACCAGGTCCTCTGTGTAGCTATTCAGAGGGAGTCTACAATAAAGCTACTAGAACTAACAAGTGAGTTTAGTAAGGTCACAGGAAATAAATTAAATATACAAAGTCAATTATATTCAATCAATTACATAAAGACAGCAAGCAAAAATCAAAATTAAAAATTATGATTTAAATAACATTAATAAATATTAAATGCTCGGGGATATATTTGACAGATTTGAAAGATCTATATGCTAAAATTAGAAGAAAAGATGGTAACAGAAAATAAAGAGAACCTAAATAAAAGGATGTTCCCTGTCCATGTGTAGAAAGACTCAATAATAACTAAAATGTCAATTGTCTCCAAATTGATTTGTAGATTCAAAACATTCTTAATTAAAATCCAAGCAGGATTTAGTATAAATTGATAAGCTGACTTTAAGATTTATGCATGCAAAGGACCTAAAATATGCAAGATAACTTTGAAAAATAAGGACAAATTTGGTGATCTAAAACTACCTGATTTTGACTTATTATAAAACTACAGTTATTAAAATAGCATGGTATTGGCCCAAAGATAGAGAAATGGAATAATGGAACAAAACAGAGAACACAGAACTAGACCACATATGTATGGATAATTGATTCTTTTTTTAAAGATGTTATTTATATATTTGTCAGAGAGAGAGAGAGATTTTTGACAAAAAAAAAATAGGAGCAATTCAGCATAAAAATAAATGACGGTCTTTTAAACAAATAATAAAGAAATGATTGGAGATATATATATGTTAAATGTAAATCTTAAAAAGCTAACACAAAATAGAACCTAAAATGAACACTAAAACCATAAAACTACTAGAAGAAAACATGAGAAAACTTGGTAACTGTGGTTTAGCGAAAATTTTTTTAGATAATAATACAAAAAAAATGATATATTGTACTTCATCAAAATTAAAAACATCTGCTTTTCAAAAGATACTGTTAAAAGAATAGAAACTAGCTACAGATTGAGTAAAAACATATGTAAAATGTGTCTGACAAAGCACTTGTACCCATATATAAACCTCAAGAAAAGACAAAATAAACTAATAAAAATGACAAAATATTTGATAGACACCTTACCAAGAAGATACATAGATGGCAAGTAAGCATATGAAAAGATACTTACATCATTTATAGTCATTATTAATCTTATATTACTGCTTAAAATAATAGAGCTAAATTATCTAGTCCATGATTAAGTAGAACCAATTCAGTAGAAAGATAAGTATAAAACCAGAGGTGACAGAATTTCCAGAAGTCATGGAGAGATATTTGGATTTTCAGAGTGTAAAGACGGGGTGATTTGAACCAATCTTATCCCATCTTTTCTATATCTTAAAGACAGAGGAATTCATGTTTGAACTAGATTAGATGTATATAGACATAGGAAAAAAATGCATAACAATTAGATGTAATTAGATCTATAGAAGTGATTATGGTGATTTGTATTGTCTAATTTGTACTTCTCTGCATATTCCATACCTATCACAATAAAACTGTATCATTTTTATAATTTAAAATGTTTTTCAAATATGTCTAAATATAGACATATACTCCAAACAAACAAAAAACATACTGAATTATCATTAGCATTTTGGAGACTAAAGTTGGTGATTCTGTAATCTTAAAATATATATGAACACACATAAAAATCCAAGGGTAATTTTATTTTCTACTTTGTCAGGAGACATCAAGAAAGTAGCATCAACCAAACAATTTCACTAATTACTTTATCTTATTAACAATAAGTAAGAGCTTTTGAGATTGATAGAATGACAAAGCAAAGGTGAAGGGCACAATCTCAGTAGACATTTATCAAGATTACATTGCAAATCAATTAAGATTACTGTTTATGGGCGCCTGGGTGGCTCAGTTGGTTAAGCGACTGCTTTCGGCTCAGGTCATGATCCTGGAGTCCCGGGATCGAGCCCCGCATCGAGCTCCCTGCTCAGCAGGGAGTCTGCTTCTCCCTCTGACCCTCTTCCCTCTCGTGCTCTCTATCTCTCATTCTCTCTCTCTCAAATAAATAAATAAAATCTTTAAAAAAATTAAGATTACTGTTTAAATCAGTATAGTTCATCTCCTTTGAATGAAAGGACACATTGAGAATGCAAGGGCCACACCCAATTTGTATGCGTTCTTAATACAGGTCAGAGGTCATACACATGAAAGAGATGAATGGTAAAAGGGCAATCAACCTATAGGCAATACTTGATGATGAAAGACTGAGTAGAAGTAGTAAGGTTATTTTGCAAAAATCAAATTTTGCATGAATCTTAAAAATGTGATTGTTGCAACATAAAGAAAAAGTTTATTACAAAACTTAATATGAATTGTTCTTTGATCTGATTACTTTGATATATTTAAAAAAGTTCATCAAGACATTTAAAGTATGAATCTGGGTTATCAGTCGACAATAAAAGGTCATCAACTCAAGCCTGCCAACTCTTCTATACAAAGGATCTGCCAAGATGGCCCCAATGAAACATTACAGCTCAGTCACAAAAGATGAGTAGGCAGGGCCAGTTGCATGGATATGTGACCTGTGCAGTTGCCCACTACTCTGAATTTAGCAGGGCTCACACCTGGCTTAAGTTCTATTGTCATTCTCTTGAAATTCTTAATATTTTCTATACAAGAAGTCCTGTATTTTTGTATTTTTGTTTTGAGCTGAGACTTGAAAATCATGTAGCCCATCCTGAGAGTCATAGTAACTAACTTAAAACTGAGGAGGTAAAGAAGAAAGGAATTCCAGGCAAAAAAAAAAAATATATATATATATATATATATATATAAAATATTTACATTCATTTATATTTATTCATTTATATTTCATATAATAAATGAATAAATTAATTTGTATTATATATCTATCTATATATCTATATATAAAATATAAATTCATGAAAATAAAAATAACTGTGTATTCCTAAGGATCAAAAAGAGAACATTGTACTTGGCAATGCCAGTGCCACAGAAAATTCCAAATCATTAAGTGCCTTTTAGATCAAGTTACAGATTTTGTTTTAGTTCAAGTCTTCTAGAAAGCAGATGCCAAGACAGACTAGAAGTGCAAGAGATTTACTGGGAAAAAAATGCCTGTAAAAATTTAAAGTATTCAGGAAAAGCCTTCAGACCATGACTCAGGACTAACATTTGGGGAAAAGAAGGATTGTACAGGAATAAAGATTGCAGTGCAACTTCAACAGAGTCTTATGTAGGCTCTAAGAGCCCGGATCATGGATTGCCCTTTAGCGGAGTAAGAATGGTCCAGTTCTAAGTACCCTCACTATGTTCAGTCATTAGCCAGCAACAGCTTGGGGAGAGAGAGTCACCTTGGCAAGAACCTTGAGACAAATCTTACAGATGAATGCTGTCAGCAAATGCCACTCCTCACAGCAGTTCTCTCTTGAAAAAAGATCTAAGTGCAGTTTCAGAGGTGTGAACTTGGCCTTCCAGAATTTAATGATTCTTATCACACAAGCCAAACTTCCAATATGGGGGTAATCCAATAACCAGCATGTCATTCCAATTATACACACAGGTTCTGGCAAAATGACCAACTGGTGGATCTATTCACACTGTGGATCCAGAGTAAACTGAATTTTAGCTAGAAATTCATTTAATACCTGACCATGATATGTCCCCAGTCCAGCAGGAAGCTACAATGCCAACTAGGTATCAATGCCAACTAAGATCTGGGTCTAACTATCCTTTAAATATTGGGATATTCCTCTTTCTCTAGGGTTCAATCAACTGAGTAAATTGCCATAGGTTCCACTGGGGAGGTACTGAGAGAATCCTTGTAATATGTCCTTACTGTGGTGCTACAGAGTCCTTTTGTAAACCTAGGCAACTCTTCTGTCAGTGTGATACAGACCTTAAAATTAGGTCAGATATGGAAACTGAGCAGGGGATTGTGACTTTATATTGAGACAACTGTCCTCATTTTATTGCTCCTACATCCTTGACCTTTTCTGATTAGTAGATGCTAAACAGAATCCTCAGTAACAGCTCTTGTATTTGTCTTTCGGGATCCCATGTTATACTGATCTCCACAACCACTTGTGGGTCAAGATCTCTGGGCTATCACTGTTTGCACAAGTCATTGTGAAAACTGTAGACCCCTGCCTTCTGGTGGTTAAGCAGCACCAGCACCACTTGATGTCTGTTGCTTTTGGGCCACCTCATCCCCACTGTGTCATTTAATAAGACAAGTTCTAATTCTGAGACTGCTATTCCTACTGACATCCTTGGCCTGCCTATAAGACCAGTCATTGAACTTGGTGATGTTAGTAAGCCTCTCATATTTTAGGTGGCCTCAATAAAAGTTGTGTCCTCTGGGTCTTCTTGAGCATCTCCTATGGTAGCTCTAGTAGCCTCATGTACAGTAACTATTTCAACTTGCCCATATTCTTAAATTGTTTTTATCCTTTCCTCTACCATGTGACATTGCAGCCCAGACATCTTACCTTTGCTCAGTGTTAGCCTCTTTATTCTTCTAAGAGCTATCCTAGCTGTAAGTTTTCTCTATCACATGGACTACTTGACAGGATGTTAAAGCCCATGTCTCAAATAAGTCCTCTCAATTAATTCTTGCTCATCCAGTCTACCTAAATTGGTGATATCTTTAATATTATTAGATTCTTTTTACTGATACCTGTTTTGTCCTCTGGTGGTCATTTTGGACTGAGTCTAAGTCTCTCTCTCTCTCTTCTGTCTGTTCTCTTCTCTCTCTTGTGTATTCCATCACTGATCAAGGAAAAACATGTGCCCTTTTCCCTAATAATCTCTAAGAGTTCAGAAATCATTTGGCTGATCTATCTGTTAAAAGCCATTCTCTGTCCTTTTAGATTTACTAGGTGGAAGTTAAATCTTCTTCCGTCTACTGTGGACAGATATTATACTCTCTAATAGCCTCTCTGAAGTTCTTATCTCTTATTCTGAGATAAGGATGTAGGGAATTTACCTCTCTTTTGGATGGGGGCAGGGAGGGGTAATCACATCACTGTGGCAATTCTTTATAAATAAATCTTCCCTTCCTCGGGGTACCTAGGTGGCTCAGTCAATTAAGTGTCTGATTCTTGGTTTCATCTTAGGTCATGATCTCATGGGTCTTGGAAAGGAGCCCTGCATAGGGCTCTGCTCTCAGCAGGGAGTCCGCTTGAAAGATTCTCTCTCTTTGCCTCTCCCCCCTCTCAAATAAACAAATCTATTATTTACTTATTTAAAATTTAAATTCAATTAGTTAACATATAATATATTTTTAGTTTCAGAGATAAAGATCAGTGATTCATCAGTCTTATATAGTACCCTGTGCTCATTATATCACATGCCCTCCTAATGTCTATCACCCAGTTACTCCATCTCCCTACCCCCTCCCCTTCAGCAACCCTCAGTTTGGTTCCTATGATTAAGAGTCTCATGGTTTGTCTCCCTCTCTGATTTCATCCTGTTTTATTTTTTTCTCTCTTCCCCTATGGTCTTCTGTTTTGTTTCTTAAATTCCACATATAAGTGAGATCATATGATAATTGTCTTTCTCTGATGGACTTATTTCACTTAGCATAATACCCTCTAATTGCATCCACATTGTTGTAAATGGGAAGATTTCATTTTTCTGAGGGCTGAGTAGTATTCCATCGTATATATATACCACATCTTCTTTATCCATTCATCTGTTGATGGACATCTAGGCTCTTTCCATAGTTTGGCTATTGTGGACATTGCTGCTATAAACGTTGGGGTGCACGTGCTCCTTTGGATCACTACATTTGTATTTTGGGGGTAAATCCCTAGTAGTACAATTGCTGGGTCATAGGGTAGCTCTATTTTCAACTTTTTGAGGATACTGCAAACTGTTTTCCAGAGTGGCTGCACCAGCTTGCATTTCCACCAACAGCATAAAAGGGTTCCCCTTTCTCTGCAACCTCACCAACATCTATCATTTCCTGACTTGTTAATTTTAGCCATTCTGACTGGTGTGAAGTGGTATCTCATTGTGGTTTTGATTTGTATTTCCCTGATGCAAAGTGATGTTGAGCATTTTTTCATCTGTCTGTTGGCCATTTGTATGTCTTCTACGGAGAAGTGTCTGTTCATGTCTTCTGCCCATTTCTTGATTGGATTTTTTGTTCTTTGGGTGTTCAGTTTGATAAGTTCTTTATAGATTTTGGATACTAGCCCTTTCTCCGATAAGACATTTGCAACTCTCTTCTCCCATTCTGTCCTGGTCATCTTTTGGTTTTGTCGACTATTTCCCCTGCTGTGGAAATCCCTTGATGAAATCCCAATAGTTCATTTTTGCCTTTGTTTCCCTTGCCTTTGGAGATGTGTCTATCATGAAGTTGCTGCAGCTGAGGTCAGGGGAGTTGCTGCCTGTGTTTTCCTTTAGGATTTTGATGGATTCCTATAATAAATAAATCTTTAAAAAAAAAATCTTCCTCTTCAAATTCTCTCCAATCTTTGACTCCAGATCCTTTCATAATGTCTGTGGGTTTGAGGACTTTTAAGAGTGTTCAAAGTCCTTCCCTAACACTTAATTATCAAAAGTTAGTACTAGATTACTACCTCACTTCAGATTATCATATGCATTACATCTTGGTATTTCAAGAGACAGCAAATTTAACATCCAGTTACAGTTACATGGAGTGATTTTAGCACTTTCAGTTAAGTGACAGATTGCAGTGAATGTGAGGTGAAAAATGAAGAAAGTAAGAGTAACATACTCTGTCAAGAGTTCTGTTTCTTAAAGGGGATGAATAGGAGAGTCTAGAGGGCTAGTGGAGTTATTTCAGTAGGATTGTCTTATTTGTCTTTATTTTTTAAATGTAATTCAAGCATGTTAAATGATTTTGAAAAGAAGCAAACAGAAAGAGATTGATGATAAACAAAAGATAATGGATAGTCCATAGTCATTGCAAATGTAGAAGAGTATTGGTAGAGGGATGAGCTTTAGAAAGGAAAAGATATGTCATGTAGAGATAAAACAAGTATGTAGGATTGGTGATTATTCCTCTTTCATTTCTTCTTTCTCTGTAAATTAGAAGTTGAGGACATCTGAAGAGAAAGTAATTTTGAGGGGAACTTAAAATATGCCCTATAGAGTATGGGAACAGATATGAATTACCTATTGTATTCTTCTCTTCTGGAAAGAAAAAAAAAAAAACTGCATACAGAAAGTTAGTGATTATAGGGTGAGAACTGAGGATGGGAACAGTTGATCAAACTGCACACCCACCATTTTACCTTGTGTGAGTTCTACATGTCACATCGTGTGTAAGATGAAGAAAACGTGTGTTTATAGTTGGGCTGATGTGAGAAGCTTACATCTGAGAGAGCTGTTTTCCTGAAAAAGGGGCACCAGAAGAAATAGCCATGTCTACCATGGAGAGTAGGACCTGAGAGGTGGGATACAATCATAAAGATAGAGTAGTGGTCTCTTACAGAGTGTAGCATGGGAAGGTGTCTCTGCAAAACTCACAAATATGTCTCTATAAAATAGTTTGGATGCTTGCCACAATAGAGAGCATCATTATGGCCAATAAGAGTCAGTCAGGAGAAAGTTAAAAATAGCATTAACAATATACAAATATCTAATCCTTCCATTCTACCCTTTCTCCCCATACTTGAAGTTTAAAGAAGATTTGGGGAGGGGAAAGAAATGGAGCAAGAAGAACAAGCTGTAAACTCCTTTCCCATTCCTTTGCCTCTAATTGATTTTGATAAATGAGAAAAGAAGAAGGCTTGAATTGGATATGAGACTGGCCTTTCAATTTACATAGAGCGGGGGTTTTAGTATCTATAATATGAAACTTTTTTTTTTTTCTTGAAACTGGTCTTATGCTTAAAAATTAGCACAAAGCTTTAGAATCATTCCAGCAGTGGAGGGAGTTTGGTCAAAGTGATGGGAGTGAAACCAGATAGAACATGATAGGAAGCATTAATGGGAGAAACACAGAACCACTTTTTGTGTTTATCCCTTTAGCCCTTTCAATAAACTCTTTACATTCATACCATTTAATCTGCACTGCTGACCAAAAATACCCATATAATTATTTAAGTTTGCATATAAGTTTTATAAGGAAATGAAAAGAATTTCCAATACGAAAAATTCAAACTAAATGTCCCTATTTCACTTCCCCAAATTTTAAAAGGTAAGTAGAGTTTTGCAAGCTAATCATAGGTGGTTGGGTTAAGGAAGAGCAGGGGAGGATTCCAAGTAAAGTTTAGTGTGAATAAAGGAAGTAAACATATAATCTGGTTCTATTTTATCTAGAGCATTTAGGCAACAGGCTTGAGCCACGGAAACCTGAGCAAGGCAAAAGGGCACAGCGAACACACCACGGAGCCAAATGCAAAAAGGCTCATTAAGTGACCTACCTGAAAATAGCCAGAGGCCCCAATTGACAAAGACAACCAAGTAGAGTTCCTGAGGCCTGAGGGAGTAATCTGGAAAGTAATCTCCAGCTAGGATAAGCAAGAACATGAAATTTTCTTATCCTTTCCACAGAGAAACAAAAATGTAGAAACCTTATCAGTGTAATTACCACTAGCTCCAGAGTGATACCAGCAAATGTGAGTCCCTGAAAATGTGTCAGGTGTTAGGGAGAGATTTTAGGGAAGAGAAGAGATATTAAATAGGCTTAGCAGAAACTGCAGTCTATAATTTTCAGAGCTGGGCAAAATTCTGCCAAACACAGGGCCTATGAGAGCCCCATCTGCTGTCTTCTGGCCTTCCCTGAATCAAGTGGGACATGGGCCAGTCTGAGAACCTTGAGAAATTCTTAGGGACAGAGATGAGTGACCACAGCTGTATGGCTCAACATCTACCAGAAGCTAGCCCTGTTAAGGAGTCAGAGGAGAGTGAGGTTGTGAGAATGATCTATCCCAGAGAGCCTCTGCTGAGCTAGAGAGAAAAGCTGACCCTGAAAACCTGGATAAAAGATTAGTTGCTATATTTCCACATAAATAGTCTTGAACATGTGCTACTAACAGACCCTCACACCAAGCATTTTAAGGAGACGTTTATAACTCTTAAACCAGTCTCCTACCCTCTCAGGGAATCTGGGAGATAGGGGTGGACCTTGAGAAAGACATTCAAGGTTGTAAAACTGACACAAAGCTTTTAATAAGATTTGCCTATCAAAGGGGCAGAGACACAATTTACAACTACAAGTTCTCAAAAGTCAATGCTCTAAGAAAAGGGAGGTCAAGGGCCTACAGGCAAAGAAAGGCCTTCTTTGGTAGCTTCAAGAAGGAACAGCCCTGACACACCTTGATTTCAGACTTACAGCCACAGAACTGTAAGGGAATAAATTTCTGGGGTTTTTTTAAGCCACTTAGTTTGTGGTAATTTGTTACAGCAACGCTAGTAAATTAAATAATGCTCTGCCACTGAAGACACTTCTGGGATAGTGATGGTGGTGGATTGTCACTTTAGTTCCAAGAAAACACAGAAAATCTGAGTGATACAAACATCCTACCAAGAAAAAGCATAGTTATGAAGGGCAAAATGAGACACTATTTCAGAGATTAAAGTTGTCTCTAAGTTTAAATAGACTGAATAGTTACATGTGAATTTTGTTATAGATGTAAGCGTCTTTGTTCTTTATATTGCTTATGTGTCTTCCCTAAAAGACTTAAGAAAAGTAAGTCTTATCAGCTCTTTCCCAAGTGCCTGGCATGTGATATTACTTAAATATTTGCTGAATGCATGAATGCAAGAATTAAGATAGTTACCAAAGCCCAAGGTTGCCTCTCTTCATCTTCCAAAACTCAAAACATCTAGTCTACAGTTTGCTGCCTTTATTTTCTGTACATCACAAAATTCCAATCTGTCTTTGTTAGCTAGGATGCAACAAGAAGTTATTCAAATAAAAGAGCTAAAAGCTCTCAACAGAAGGGAGAAAGGACAAAAGCAGGGCCAACACTGGGAGCTAAGGAGGCACCCAACTAGGTATTTCAGGCATAGCCCTTTGCAAAGTGTGTGTCACTTGACAGCCCCTTATGTAAACCCACCTGAGCTGAGGACCTGCACAGAAGCCCCCCAGCATTGCTCTGAAACTATCTTTAACTCATTGTAAGACGAAGATTTCCTAAGGGTGGGGTTTTCTGCCATTGTTTGAACACATGATGTATGTACTAGCATACTAACATACTAGGCATGCACAATTGCCCTGAACTGCCTATTCAAGCTGCTGTCCCCGCCCCTAATATACTGAATGAAGGCTTCCTGTACTAACCCCATGGGGAGACAGTGCTTTGAGAGCTATCTCCCTGTCTCCATATTTGTAACAAGTAATGAAAAATTCTTTGCTTTCAACATTTCCTTGGGTTGTATTAAATTTGATGCATACCAAACAGAAAACCCCTTGAGTTCCGTTACAGCTTCTCCATCTGTCTTGCTACTGCTTTAAATCAGAGAACCCCTGAGATCTTGCTCCTACACTATTTCCACAATTTTCATGTCTCTAGTTTTTACTCCTCTAACTCATTTATTACAGTGCTTCCAATTATTCATCTAAAATAAAAGTGTGGTTATTCTATTCCCTTGATCAATACATTTCATGCTTCTTCCTTATCAGCAGTACTGTAAATCCAAGAACTCATCTCTCACATGCCATTTCTAACTCCATGATAGAGGCAAGTATCAATGCCTTTTCACACTCATTCCCTTAACCTGCCTTGCCCACCCTCACTTTCTCTACCCTACAAACACATTTATCATTCAAAAGTCTACATTTAAGGATCATTTCCTCTGTGAAGCTTGCCTGATATCACCTCACTAATCTGCCTTTTTCATGTGCCTCTCATATTCTTATCTTGCCATGTTTTAATTATCTGGTCAAAAAATTGTCTCCCCTACTTAGATTATGCCTTACTTATCTTTGTATAACTCCCACCTCCTCAGACCATTGCCCAAAGCAATTGTTAAATGGATGCTGGTTTAAGAATTAATGAACAAATAAATTTATTTAAATTCAGGAAAAATGCAAATAGATCTATTGAGATTAATAATAGCTGATACAATATTAAAATATAAAGAACTAGGGGTTTAAGGCAAAGTAACAGCAGATCATGGAGTCCTATGAAAGTCATTAAGTAAATTTGTTGTGCATTTTCAGGCTATATAAAACCTTAGTGTAGTATTTATAGCTAAAGGTATAACATGATTTTAAACAATAAATTCCCTGAAGAGATATCATGTAGTATGATACTCAGAAACTAATTCTCATCAAATTTTAGACTCTAGCATCTCTCTCCCTATTATTTTTAATTACCTAGAAGTCAATGTATTTTTGGCATTCTAAATACACAACTACATTTTATACTGCTTAACAAAAACTCCTGGGTGTTTCTAATAATGAAAATATTAATCTTTCACCACAATTTTCTTGTTTCAGTTAAACAAATAAAGATAAAATAAAGATGAGATTAAGAAGATAAAGTTAGATAAACAAAAATTTCATGACATGTTGACAATACAAAATCCCTGGAAAATAAAAATTTAGAAGTTTTTTTTTTTTTTTTTTAATTACTACTCAAGGATTTATATACTATCTAGAAGACTTATGGCATCTTTGGGCATTTCAAACAATGCAAGTCTTTTTAGCCATAAATGTAAAATACCACAAAATGCACCAAGGAATAAGGCTAAAGTTAAACTTTACTTGAAAAGCTTTACTTTGAAAAAGTTTATTTGAAAAAATATTTAAAAATATAAGATAATAGCACGAGTATAGTTTGCCAGGTGTAATATAAAGTACTTAGGAAAATAATTTAAGTGCTTGTGATAGTTACCATTCATTAATTTGGTAAATATAAAGTATTTTCATCTTTACATTAAAACTAGTCCTCTGAATGAGAATCACATGAATCACATACACAGTCCTTTAGATTAGATTGTACTATCTTACCTCTCCTGTAGCATAATAGAAAGTATGTTGATGTTAGCATAAGACAAATCTGGATGTGAATCCTGCCTGTATCACGTAGAAGCAGTGTACCTTGAAGACATTTTGCTTATACTTTCTGAGATTCAGAGATTTCCCCATGTGTCCTATAAAAAGAAATTTTGAATCTGATTAAACAAAATTCCATTATATGATATGTAAGCTCCACCCCCTCCAAAACAATGCTGTGTTGCTTATACACACTATTACACACTTATACACACTATATATATATATATATATATATATATATATATATATATATATACGGTGGTTTCATATACATACATAGAAATAAACAAATATATATATATGTAATCTTACAGCATGCATAGAAAGAAATGAGATATGTGGACAATCTTTGTGTGAATGTAGGTGTATATGAGTATGCATGACCATATGTGTAAGGGTACTAAAATGTAGAGTGAGAAAATGTCCTTGGCACCCAAAAGAATAACATTTCTCTAGTCGGGAAAAATATTTTAGTGTTGCTTAGATTTATTGTCACCTGAATGATGTTCTCCCAATGGATGATGTTTTTGCTTTGTTTTTATTATTTTAGTTTATTTCAATTAAGCCATGGGTCTTATACTCAAGGAACAGAGTACTACTCACGTAAATTTTGCCTGTCCCTCTTCCACAGAGAGTCTCCCTCTTCTGGACACCCTGAAGTGTTGGGAGAGAGTACATAGAACAAAGAGCTAGGTGGCTTCCAGCAACTGAGATACAAAATTATTGTCTGTGCAGCACATTAACCTGCTTTCTGTATGAATTTTGGAATTGAACTGGCTTATACCACCATTCAAATGGTGACAAGTCTGCTGTTTGAGTTATTTCTGGGGTTAAAGAGGAAAAATATTGGATGCAGGATATGCAGTGTCCTTGTCAACAGCTGGCCTGTCCTTTATGGATGATTGACATATATTGAGGTCACACACTGTATGTCTTCATGTTGAACATTATGCAACTTTTGGGAAATATTTTAAGTAGGAATTAATCATCTTGTAATAGAGATATAGAGAAGAGAAAATAGAAGGTTAATTTGTTCAATAAACATGGTTGACATGAGCTAACATTGCTGAATCCTTAATAAAATATATGTGACTTAAATAATAAAAATACAGAGGGACTACTAGTATTCACCCCACTGATACAAATGTAGTGATTCAAAGGTATACCTGTACCCCAATGTTCATAGCAGCAATGTCCACAATTGCCAAACTGTGGAAAGAACCGAGATGCCCACCAACAGATGAATGGATAAAGAAAATGCAGTATACATATACAATGGAATATTAGTTAGCTATCAGAAAGGATGAATACTTACCATCTACATCGACATGGACAGAACTGGAGGGTGTTATGCTGAGTGAAGTAAGTCAATCAGAGAAAGACAATTATATGGTTTCACTTGTATGTGGAATATAAGAAACAGTACAGAGGATCATAGGGGAAGGAAGGGAAAACTGAACAGGAAGTCATCAGAGAGGGAAAAAAAACCATGAGAGACTCTTAATTATAAGAAACAAACTGAGGGTTGCTGGAGGGGAGGTGAGTCGGGGGATGGGGTAATTGAGTGATGGGCATTAAGGAGGGCACGTGATATGATGAGCACTAGGTGTTATACGCAACTGATGAATTTTTGAAAACTACATCTGAAACTAATGATGTACTATATGTTGGCTAATTGAATCTAAATTTAAAAAAAACAAGAAGGAAAAAAATACAGCAGGAAAAAGTGCTTTGCCCTTTCATGAATGGCACACTTTTTAAAAACACAGTTCAAATGAGGTCCTTCTCTCAAGCCAAGTTACCTGCTATTTTCTTCTGTGTTCCCATGCCATTTTGCACATTTCCCTCCATTATAGCCTCAACCTTTTCCCTGCATGCCTCCAACCTCCATTCTTCAAAGGCAGGGATTCAAAATAATATATCTCAGTATATTTAGCACCTCATAAAGAACCAGACGTTTAATTCTCAACAGGAGCTCAAAAATGTTTATGAATAAATGAATAAAGCACTACATAAGCCACAAAGTATGTGTAGTCAAAGAATGAGAGAGGGTCATTCTAGATAAAAGTGACAGAAATCTATCTCATGTTAGCCTAAGCATAAAGAATTATATTAGTTCATATGACTGGGGTGTTCAAGGATAAAGCAGACTTTAGCACAGCAAGTAGAAATTATTTTCTGAAAGCTCTGAACAAAAAATCCTGGTCAGAAATGTAATGATCAGCATTGGCTTCCTCTGGTTAACCTATCTGGGATCATTTACCTATTTCTACAGGGTCGTTTGGGGTAGGCTAAACCTCACTTAAATTGTATGGAATGGGTTTCTCATGGAAAAGAAAGTGTCTCTAAAATAAAATAGGAAGTGGATACTATGCAGTCCAAAAAATCAGATGTCAACCTAAGTTAAAATCATTTAGAAAACTGAATTATTTCAAGAATTTGAGTAAGCAAACAAATACCCAACAAGAAATCCCCTAAACCACTCTTCCTTGACTCCAAAACATGAATATCTCCAAGCTATCAAAGACATTCATTTAACCCCACATGTATTTATTCATTTATTTAACAACAATTTATTGAGACTGTTTCTTGTCCCATATACCATGTCTAGGTACTAGCTTAGCTGGGGAGGCAGACACATAAGTAGACGATGACAAAAAGATCATTAATTTCTTTGACCTTCATGGAATATCCTATTAAACAATTAGCTTAAATTAGCTTCATGAGAGAGTAATGACTAATTCATCTGAACAACACATGGTTCTGTTATGTCAATACTGATTTTTTTTCCATGATGACATTTTAATACCTAGTCACATTAAGACCCAGAGTAAACCGAGCACAAACCAATTTGTTTGCTTGACTTTCTCTGTGGACATTCTGGAAAATGTATCTTATTAACATTTTGAGCATATCTTTGTGATATTTCTGTTTTTTCTTTACTTCATTATAATGGTAGAAGACAAATTTTAGTTATTTGTAGTTTTACTTGGTTTAAAAATAGGCATTCAGTGTAGATTTCTTATCATCAGTTATCTTTTTCTTCACTTTATTCTCTAAATTGGAATTCAGTATTAGATAATTGCATAGTGACTCATTTTTGGTATTCAATTGAAATTGCATTGTGAATGATTTAAGAAAATGAAACTGAATAATTTACATACATTTAAAGAAGAAAAAAATTTCTACACTGTATGAGGCAATACAACAAATAACAAGAGTGAAAATTAGTTGTATACAAAGGATCTAAATTTTCAAAAGGTACAAGGAAAACAACTTTCTATTTCTTATACAAAGGATTCTTTCTAAATAAAGACTATGCATTTATATTATCAAATAATTAATTTTATAGCATTTTCTTCCACTCTTATTATCTATTGAAGTTAATTGCCCTCACAAGATATGCCAGTGCAACCAATGATTGGTTCTATCTGTATTTTCATTTTCCTCTTTTTCAATAGCTATGCACTACCTCTGATACATGGTTCTAATTTGTTTTCGATGACTGAAGGATCACATGGCCTTTGAATACCTTAAATATATGTAGCTTTTCTCTTCTTCCACATTATATTTACTTTTCTGTATGCTATCACTAGTGTATTATGGGATCCTATTTCTTTATATAAAATATTTTCCCATTTAAAAAATATTTATAAAAAAATAAATTACATTTTGAATGAGAGATATAGTGCTGATATCTTATGTGTAAGAATAAACTTCTTTCTTGAGAGGTTGGCACTCTGCAGATATTCAAAGAACAATAATCAAAGTACCTCTATAGTGAAAATAATTGGAGATAATCATGGTTTAAAATTTCAGGATTGTCCAAGAATCTAAGCATTTCTGGATCATGAAAACTCTTAAATTGTTGAAGAAAAAAATTGCTGTCTCCCTGAACTAAATATTAAAGCAACAAAAACTGGTCATATCTGCAACATCACTGTCCAGTAGAAATATAAATGTGAGGGGCATGTGAGGGCGCATGGGTGTCTCAGTTGTTTAAGTGACTCTTGCTTTCAGCTCAGGTCATGATCTCAGGGTTGTGAGACCACAACCGGAGTCGGGCTCTGCACTAGGCATGGAGCCTACTTAAAAAAAAAGAAAAAAATCTATGCATATATCTATAGATATACATATATATGCAAGTATATATATATATCTATAAATTTATTTATATCTATAGATATATAGATATATATGTGTGTGTGAGTCCCATATGTAATTTAAAATTTTCTAGTAGCTGTATCAGAAAAGTAAAATAAGTAAAATTAAATATAATAACACATTTTATTTTATCCCAGATACCCCAAAATATTATTTGACCACTAATCCATATTAAAAATATTTATCATATATTTTACTTTTTTTATACCGTCATTACTTTTACATTATGTATATTTATCCTTATAACAAATCTCAATTTGGAACAGTCACATTTCAAGGGCCCAATAGCTACATGTGGCTAATAGCTATCATACTGAACAGCACAGTTCTGGAACATTATGAAATATGAGAGAAGTTCACAATCTCAAGTGAAGATACAACTAAAAATGAAAATCAAGAAATTACCCTTCTCTACCAAATAGATCTAGTTCAAACACATTTTATAAGTGTCAGCCACATGCTTACTAGTTTACATGTTTGCAAAGTAAATGGCAAGTTGCAGGAAGAAAACTCTGATGAACTCGCTGAATAAAAAAAGTATATTCTAAACATACACTATATGTGCTAATCAGGTTGTATTTGAGGATAATGTGCATCAGAATCACTGAGGTATTTCCTGGTAAATGCTAAATTCTTGACTCCCACTTGAAAAAAAATTTTTTTTCCAGAATTTCTGAAGTTGGAGCCTAAGAATCTGTGTATACAACTCTTCCTCATGTAATCTCTATGCACATTAATATTTGAAATATATGGCTATATTTTATATACCACATAGAAATTAGTAGTACCCTAATAATCAACAGTCAAGATTCCTTCAGTTTGGCAAACATATCATAAATCCTTTGTCACAATTATTCATATAAAGTGTTGTCATGCCTTAAATATTCTGTGTTATTTTCAGGAGTAAGACCCAAATCCGTTCATTTGGTAGAGTTCAATTAATTATTTGTTCTACAGCAAATCTAAGAAAGATTAATAAATTATTAATCTAAGAAAGAAAAAATAAGAATAAAAAGACATAAAAAATGTATGGAGATGCAAAAATCTTTTTTTTCTTTCTTCTTTTTAGTAAAGAAAAATAGACATTAAAGGATTAATCACATAAACATTTAATATAATGCAAAAATAGTGCAGGCTAACAGGAAAGAGAAAAATGAGGGAGACAGAGTGCAAGGTAGATAAGATGATCACAGAAGTAGTTCTTCCCAAGAAAAAGCTTGAACAAACATCTAAATGAGGTGAATGAGAAAATCAAATGAAATCTAGAGTAGGATCATACCAGGAGAGGGCACAGGATATTCAAAGGCCCTGGACTGGCAATAAGCTTGTCACATTCAAGGAAAGGAATAATACCAGTGGGGTTCTAGTGGAGGGAGTAAGTAGGAGAATGGTAGGAGCTTATATAAAAGAATTAGCCAGGATCCAGATAATTTTGATTATTATAGTCAGTGTATGAATTAGGGATTTTATTCTCTCTGTGATAAAACATACATATAAAATTTAGCATAATGAATTGATGTTGTTAAGAACCACTCTGATTGCTCTGTGGATAAAGGACTACAAAAGAACAAGAGTAGAAGCAAAGAGATTGGCTAGAAGAATATTACAGCTGTTCAAGCAATGCATTATGAGACTTGAACTAGGTCATAGGGAGGTCATATTTTGAGAACCCACAAGACTAGTTGATGAAATTAGATATGGGCCATTAAAGAGAAAAGAAGCAAGTTTGGCTCTATTAGACAGCCTGGACTTTGGGGAAGTAGATGGATGATTTTTTTACTAACTGTGCAATAAATTTTCACAAACTTAGTGGCTTAAAACAACATCCATGCATATCTCCATTTATGTGGAGGAGTCTGGGTATGGGTCAGCTGGGTACTCTGCTTAGGGTGTCACCAGGTTCAAATTTAGATGGCAGCTAGGACAAAAATATCATCTGAGGTTTGGAGGGCCCTTCTACCCTCACTAGTTCTTGGCTGAATTTAACTGCTCATGGTTGGCAGGCTAAGATCCCCAGATTTTTGCTAAGATCCCCAGATCTATTTGGTAGATCTCCAGCAAAAATGGTCAGGTACTACTCTCAGCTTCTAGAGTCTCCTTGAGTCTTTCCCATGTGGCCTTCTCTACAACATGGTATTTCGCTCCTTCAAGGCCAGCAGGAGCATCCTAGCTATTGTTTCTTGTCTGTTAATAGTTCCACCTGATTGGATCAGGCCCACTTAGCATAAGATTCCTTTTGATTAGCTCAAAGTTAACTGATTAGAGACTTCAATTATATAATGGTCAATTTTCCCATATAATCACATAGGAGTAATATCCCATAATATTCACAGATCCTCAAGTGTAAGAAATTATGTAAGAATCACACACACACAACACAAAAACACAAGGAGGTATCTTTCTTGAGGGTCATCTTAAAATTCTGCCTACCACAGTAGATAACTTTAGGCATAGCATTTTTATGAGGACAAGTTTGCACTTTTTTAGCTTTGTTGAATTTCATAAACATATTAGATATGTAAGTGTAAAGTAAGCAGTTGAATAAAGTATATGCATTTGGACTTCAGGGAGATATTGTGGCTAGAAATAGTGCATTAGTAATCATCTGGATATTAATGGACTGGGTGAGATCATCTAGATAGTGTATGTTGATAGTAAACGAAAGACTGAGGGCTGAGCCCAGAGTTACTCAAATGTTTAGAGGTTGGGACTGAGAAGGGAAATTGCAAGATGCAACAGAGAGGAAAACAACTCTAGAAGCAAAGTTCTTGTCTCAGCAAGGGAAACAACAGCCATAACAACATAACAGAATGATAGAATCCGGTGCAGAAGTAAAGGGCTTGCCAATAAAATCCACCATAGTTTATCTGCAGTAAAGAGAAAGTCAGAGGAATTAATGGTGGGAAAGGGCATTAGCTCCCTTCATTGCTTCTATTTCTCAGGGAAATAAGAATATGAGGATGAATAGGGGAAGACACATAAAAGGTTTAAGCAGAAACAAAGTCAACTATTTTTTTGTGAGTGGGAGATTGAACTGACCAGCTAAATCACAGAAAACCCAGTTGAGACTTGTGGCATTTATAAGAATGTTTGTATTTTCTTCTCTCTAATTGAATCCATCTGTTCATGTAATAACTCATCATACTCCTGGCGAGTGAAAAAATAAACTTCTATTTTCTTAACACAAGGAAATGAATGTTACAACAACTAGTGTTACTAGTGTCACCTTAATTAAGACAGAGTAGATGCAGATGAGAGAAGATGTTAAAGTGAAGTATTTGGGAGCATGTTGACACAAGTTTCAGGATTTTTTAGAAATTTGTCAAAGATATACAAGTCAAATATTTGATAATTTAATTTTTTTTAAACTCTTTGAACTCTCATCCAAATTAATAATAGAAAAAAGAGTCAGTGTGGGGAAGGAAGAAAAATTTTAGAAAAGGGATTTCTCAGGGGCGCCTGCCTGGCTCAGTTGATTCATCCTCCAACTCTTGATTTCAGTTCAGGTCATGACCTCAAGGTCATGAGATCAAGTCCCAAGACAGGCATGGGGTCTGCTAAAGATTCTCTCTCTCCCTCTGCCCCTTCCCCTGCTCATGCTCTCTAAAATAAATAAATAAATAAATAGATAAAACCTGAAAAAATAGAAAGAAATAAATCATAAAATATATTTTATAAAATTTATATATTATAAAACTAATAAAATAAAAAGAAAAATGATTTTTTCAGAAGAACAAACTGAAAAAAGAGAGTTCAAACAAACAGTTTTAACTTTAAAGTTATTGTTAGTCTCACCACTGCCACCCACAAAGTAAAATTAGAGGGTACCCACCCTTTTACCTCAAGCATAGTGATACTGGGCTTCAAGTGGACTACTCTGATCTTAAAGTGTGTTCCTTTCAACTGAGGAAAAAGAATAGATTGGAACCTCAGTCCTGGCTAAAGACTCTGGAAGGCAACAGAGATGGAATTTCAAGTTACTTTGAAAATACCTAAATGTAATTTGGAATTAACTTTCATTTCCAGAATTTTGGGGGGCAAAGGATACATAACTATTTCTCATGGATAAGATGGCAGTTGTATCAGATAGAAACAGATGGCAAGAGGATCATCTTAGATCATGCCCAATATTACCAACCTAGCATAAAAGCAGAAAGGAATCTGGAGGTTTACCTCTGCTCTGACATCCTGCAGAGGGAAATGAAACTGATTGACAATGTTGAGTGTTTATGAGGAGCCAATAAAAAAGTGCTCCTGAAGAGAGAGAGTCAAATTTAAACATCTGCCAAACCCAGACAGGGTGAGGACAATTTATGACAGTGCTAATTCAATTTTTACAAACAATCTTATTTCCCTTATTCCTATTCCTTTACTAAGTTTCAACTAAGGAGAGAACAAAAAGATGAATTAACCAGTTCATTGAGGAAGGAACAGGAAAGGAGAGAATGATCATGCCCATATCCTCCTCTCCAAAATGACTTACAAAACAATGATAGAGACATATTGTTAAACTGAGCTTGCAAATTTTATTATTGTGGATAATTTATTGTGATTCTTGAATTGAGCTGGTATTGTGACCTAAAATAACCACAGGCCTGTCTGGACATTCTAGTTCCTAAAACAACTAAAAATTCATGGAGCCAGCCCACATTTGCATTTAAGATGAAAGAAGAATCTTAAACAGGCAGTGCAAGACAAAAACCAAAGTTGCTTTTTGATCATATCCTATAAGCTGGGATAACATCTAAAAAGGGAGTAATTTTAGTAAAAGAAATTTCAGCGAATAATCTGCTGATGGGTAGAGATGAAAACTAAAGGAGAATGAAGGTCATTGGAAAGCTGTAGAGCCAGTATAGTTATTAAAAAATGAAGCAACACTAACATAGTGAGATGAAAAGATAAGAAGTGAAGTAATGATCATGGAGTGGGCTAGCTTGAAATTAAGTTTCTGGCAGTGACAGAGTCTAGGACACGACACAGGTTGGATAGCTAAGAATAGAGGAAATGAACTTAGGAGTGAGGCTGCTGAGAAACCAAGAGCCCTGGCTGCTGGATTGATTACCTGTACGTATGTTAACAAAGACTGGTTACATGAGTAGTGTTGCCCCAGAGAACCTGATCCACATGTTCAAATCCTCAGTGACAAGCAGAGCTAGTAAGATGAGTGACAAAGAAAGGCAGATGATGATATCATACGGCCACTTACTTTTGAAAAGCTTATTCTAACTTTGGGCTCCTCAATTTTTATTTTATTGTAGAACTGATCTAATAAATCCTGTATTCATTTCATAGGACTGCCCTAACAAAGTCACTTAATGAGTCACTTAAAACAAGAGAAATTTATTTTCCTTTAGTCCCGGAGTCTAGCAATCCAAAACCAAGATATTGGCAGAGCCAGCCCCCTCAGAAGCCTCAAGAAGAGGATCATTTCTTCTTCCAGCTTCCAGGTTCTTTAACTTGTGGCAGCGTAACGCCACTCTCTGCCTCCATCTTCACTTGACATCTTCGCTGTGTGGCTCTGCCCAAATTCCCATCTTCTTGTAAGGATATCAGTCATATTTGATTAAAGGCCCATCTTTAGTGACCTCATCTTAACTTGATTACATCTGTAAAGACCCTACTATTTCCAAATTAGGTCACATTCTCAGATATGTAGTTTAGGGCTTCTACATATCTTTGTGGGGAATACAATTCAACCCTTAACAAACACCCTGTACATTACCATTATTTTTTTTTTAAATCAGCACCCAAGTTTCACTATATGCAGAGTGGGTTACCCCTTGACTATGCTGAATGTAATGGCAGAGAATGCATCTGCTTTGTTTCCCAGATCATTTCGTTAGAGAAGTCTAATAAGAGTTTCTTTGTTCAACTTTGTTATTTTATTTGCTATTATTTGTCAGAAATCTCTATTTCCTCAAATCAGAATGCTATAAAAATCCATTGGCCTTTATGAGAAAATATGAAGTATCTCTCAATATATAGGAGACAGTGTTTCAGCTGTTTCTAAAAACCTCCTAGTTTCATTTTTCCTCCTCTTATTGTATAAATATATTGAATTTAATGAAACAATATTAAAAAAGGAAAAATACAATAAAACAAAGCCAATGTTTATCATTCAGGAACAAAATTATATGAACACCATAGCTTGGTAATGTCTTGGAAAATATTTGGTTATTACAATTTAATAAAAGAGCTATAAATATGTCAGTACAAACTCTAAGTGTCCCATACAATAATATGTCATAAGAAAATAAAACCAAATCTGTCTTCATTTTCATATCAAATATGAAATTAAATTCTGCTTATGTAGTATGCACAACACCTGCTTAGTTTCTTCATTGTGTGGCATATTATACCACAGCAGTACCAAGAGTTGGATATTAAATGAAGAATCACATTATTAGTATATAATTAGAGATAAGCATGCACCCATAAAATCTAAACTCATGCCAGTATTAGATAAATAGGGTTCAAATAGGCAACCTATTTATAATCTGAACTTAGAAAGCTGAAAACTGCCCTATCCTCTGGCTTTTGGTGATATGATCCAAGATTTGATACTCTGCCATTCTGTACTGACATTTAGACAACTGGATTCCAATACATGGATGACAAAACTATTTTTTGCCTGTTCTTTCAATTTGAGACATGATCATTCTGCTGAACTTTACATTGTGATTCAAGTTAAAACCTTTCATCTACTCTTATTACAGAAAAAAGCTTGATGGCTTAATGGATAAAGGTTCTGACCTTTTCAAGTCTGCATTTTAAGCCCTAACCTCTAGTGAAGAGTAATCCACATCTCAAACGCAAATACACAGTTCCATTCAGTTAGCTTAGTGGTTACAGACATTCCAGGAAGAGTGCAGACCTATGTTTTCCAGATCTTCACCTGTTCATTTTCATTCCTCAGACTGAACAAGGACCAACTAAACAATGAAAGCACACAGACTTCTGTTAAGTTGGAAAACTTCTCCGTTGGAAAAAAAACTTATTTTTCACAGGAATAAAGTCATCATTTCAGCTATTCAAAATAACCCCTAGCACAATTTTAATAAGATAAAATATTTTTTAAAGTAACTTAGTATATAAACTAGCATTTTCAGTTGTAATGGTATGTCAACATTATATAGTTAAGCAGTTAAACCATTTAAAGCAAAACTCTCAAGGAAGAATTCTCTATCTACTCTGGCCTCTTCCCATGGCCAATTCTACTATATTCAAATACCCAAAACTCTAAAATTGAAATCTGTACATATGAGGTATTTTTAAACTGAAGATGCACAAATATCTCACTTCTTCGTTGCAGAAATCACACCTGGATGGCACTCCTGAACACATTATATCTAAACCAAAATCTACTACTTTTTCTCTGATTCTCCTTTTCCCTCTATTTCATATGCCAATTTGTTAAAAAATACAAGCCAGGGATTTTAATGTTCATTTTCACCTCATGCCCTTATACGGTCATCTCACAGGAGACCAACACTTTTCTATTTTTAATTAAAGCCTTATTTTATAGAGCAGTTTTAGGTTCACAGGGGAAGACACAGAAATTTCCCAAATACTCTCAGCTCCTAAACATGCATGATCTCCCCCATCATTGTACTCTACCACAGTGTTGCATTTGTTACAATTGATGAGCTTACATGAAACAACCTAATCATCTAAAGTCCATTGTTTACATTATAGTTCACTCTTGGTTTTCTATATTCTCTGGGTTTAGACATACATGTAATGACATGTATCTATCATTACAGTATCATACAGAGTATTTTTACTGTCCTAAAAATCCTACGTGCTCCATCTCTTCATCCCATTACTTACCCCGCAACACATACCACAACCACCCGGCAACTACTCATCTTCTTACTAGCTCTATAATTTTGCCTTTTCCAGAATGTCATACAGTTGGAATCATACAATATGTAGCTTTTCCAGATCGGCTTCTTTCATTTAGTAACATGTATTTAAAATCCCTCCATGTCTTTTTATGCCTTGATAGCCTCATTTCTTTTTAGTACTGAATAACGTCACACAGTCTGATGTACCACAGTCTATTTATTCATTCATCTACAGGAGGACATCTTGGTTGCTTCCAAGATTTGGTGATAATGAATAAAGCTGTTATAAACATTCATGTGCAGGTTTTTGGGTAGACATAAGTTTTCAACTCCTTTTTGAGTAAATACCAAGGAGTTTAATTGCTAGAGTATGTTTAATTTTCTAAGAAATCACTAAATTGTCTTCCAAACCACTAAATTTGTAAGAAACCACTAAATTGTACCATTTTACATTCCCACCAGCAATGAATGAGAGTTCCTGTGGTTTGACATCCTCCAGTTTTTGGTGTGGGCAGTGTTCTGGATTGTAGGGATTCTAATAAGTGAGCAATGGTATCTTGTTTCAATCTACATTTCCCTGATGACATGATGTAGAACATCTTTTCATATGCTTATTTGCCATCCTTGTAACTTGGTGAAGTGTCTGTTAAGGTCTTTGGCCCACTTTTCAATTAGGTTGTTCATGTTCTTACTGTTGAGTTTTAAGAACTCTGTATTTTAGATAATGGTCAGGTGTGTCTTTTGCAATTATTTTCCCAATCTGTGGCTTGTTTTTGCATTCTCTTCACACTGTCCTTTGCAGAGAAGAAATTTTTAATTTTAATGAAGTCTACTTATCGAATAATTTCTTTCATGGATCATGACTTTAGTGTTGTATCTAAAAACACATCACCACACCCAAAGTCATCTAGGTTTCTTCCTACGTTATCTTCCAGGAGTTTTACAGTTTTGCAATTTATATTTAGATTTGTGATCAATCTTGAATCCATTTTTGTGAATGGTGTAAGGTAAGGCCTGTGCCTAGATTTATTTGCATGTGGATTTCTAGTTGTTCTAGCACTATTTGCTAAAAAGACTATCTTCGCTCTATTGTATTGCCTTTGTTCCTTTGTTAAAGAACAACTGGTGATATATATGTGGGTCTATTTCTGGCCTCTCTATTCTGTTCCATTGATCTATTTGTCTGTTTTATCAATACCACACTGTCTTGATTATGGTAGCTGATAGTAACTCTTGAAATTGGGTAATGTCAGTCTTCCAACTTTGTTCTCCTTTAACATTCTGTTGACTATTTTGGATCTTTTGCCTCTCTACATATACTTTAGAAGCAGTTTGTCAGTATCCACAAAATAACTTGCTGGGGATTTATCTGATTGCTTCCCTAGGTCTCATTAGTTCATCTTCTGACTGTGGAAGGGTGAGTATTCGTATCACTCTCAAGACACTTCACATCACCCTTACTGCTTTCTTCTTTGGACAAATGATACCCCTAACTACTGTAGTGCAAAAATGGACAGAAGTAGGATAAGACCCCATCAGTTTAACCATTTCCAGTGCAATTTCTTAACCAATCACCTACATGCTAGCCCCTACCTACTTCTAGTTTCCATTACACTGATTTTGGGTCACCACAGAATCATTCTAGTCTTTGGTAGGAATTCCTCTTCCACAATCCTCTCTTTTTTATGTTAATTTTTCTTTCACAAAAGGTTTCTCCAGACATTTTGCTTCTGACGTCCTGGTTTTTATTTGCAAAGTTTTGATGTATTATTTTGTCTTTCTTTTCTTCTTCCTCTTTATTCGTTTTTAAAAAATGTTTTCTATCATTTCTAGTTATTTAGAAAAGTAGGGGAAATTAGTTCATGTGCTTAGTTTGCCAATTTAAGTCGACCTTTTCAACACTCTTTATTGTTATTTAAAAAAAAAAAAAACAAACTGTTTTTGTGGCCAAATTTCAGAAGCACAACTTTTTAAAAAAATTTATAACAGAATATCCCCAGGATCTCCGTGATCACCATTTAATAACTTAACATAGTGGTTCATTCCACCATTGTACAGAAAGGTGGACATATTTTTCCATGCCCAAACTACTGATACCTTCTCTACTGAATTTTTCACTGAAAATCCTACTTCTGGCAATTCTCAGTCTCATCAAATCTGCCTTCCTTTTTGTTGCTGCTCTTGTTTCTCTGCCTCTCATTACTTAGTTAAAGAAAACTGGGTTTTCTCTCCATTGATTTCCTGAACAATACAAACACAAGGCAATTTTGTGTAAAAGATCATTATGAAGATGTGGGGATAATAGAGGTTATTATGCCACATCGAGCAGAGTTGAAAACCTAATATTAAATATTACAACTCTGTATTTACAAATTGTTCTTCTCTGCATAAAGCATCGCTTACTGGTTGACTTAACTTCTGTGTTGCTTTCCCCACTTCATGTCCCCACCCTCACCTTGTCTGACAGCCTGCTACTAAGGTCCCTTTCTTAAATTAACTACTTACTTTTTTCGATTAAAAAAAAAATTCTTACTATAAGTCATTTGTGGACAAAGGAAGTGAGCTTTCATTAGTACAGCTAATATTTAAATATTTAAATGGCTAATCATTTTTTTTTAATCTTTCTTGGCTCAACTACATTTCCCCCTTTGTTCCTTAAGATGGATTATGTATAACAGGGCACCTATGACAATATCTCTGAAGAAAACTGTCACTTTCTCTTGACTTCTGGCTCTGACCCTGATCCTTTGGAGGAATGTTGTTGAATATGAGGCATGGAAGTCACATGGACAAGAAAGCTATGAAGGAATAATCTTGCACTAAAGGAAAACCTGAGGGAGAAACTGAACAGTCCTTCCAAAAGTAAACACCTTACTCTGAAAGGGAAGACAAAAACAAAATCTCAAGAACTAGCAAGAGGTATCACAGAGGGACAAAAATATACCAGCAGAGCTGAAAGTCAATCTCCTTAGGAAAGAAAAATTCGAAAATAAAAGGTCAAAGATTCACAGAACCTTGAAGCAGATCTATTTTCAGAGGTTTGTAACTTCCATGCAAAAAAACTAAAGGAAAAAAGAAAACCATCCACATGAATACATTTATGTGTATATGTCCATATAAACTATACATAAAATTTATTGATTCAAGGGGTCAGAAAAAAGTAAAAATGACAGAAACTCTAATCTTCCACTTTTCAAAATTCCTTTCTGCTGAGATATTCTCATAAGGTATCTGTGCATTAATAAACAATTCCCATATTTCTCTAGTAATAGAAACTGATTACTAATGATACTAATGCTTATATGATCTAATAATTTTTGAAACTATGTAAATATTAATGTATGTCTGCCATTTTAAAAAGGACAGAGAGCAAATTCATGTCCTAAAGTTATATACTATACTCTGTTCTTGATAGGAGGTGGTTATTTTCACTTCTTGAAGATATAGTTTTCTGATTCTAGAAGTCACTCTTTACTTCTGCCATGAAAAATCCACTAAATTTTTCATCTCATAACACAATCTTAAAATTGGTATCTCCACTTAATTTATTTTTGTTTTAATTTTTTTAATGATTTTATTTATTTAGAGAAAGAGAGCACATGAACAGAGGGAAGGGCAGAGGGGAAGGGAGAGGGAGAATCTCAAACAAACTCCACACTGGGGGCAGAGCATACCTTGAGATCATGAGTTGGACAATTAACTGACTTAGCCATCCAGGCGCCCCAGATATCTCCACTTAATTTAGAGTGTATTTACTAAGTAATTTGTATGCAAAGGCTTCACAACTCTATTGCTTAGACCTTTAAAAAATTTTTAAAACAGAAATGTGTATGTTTAAGATGCACAATAATGATTTAATATACATATATGTAGTGAAATGATTACTATAGTCAAGCTAATTAATATATAGTCTCACATAGTTATAATTTTTTTGTAATAAGAGCACCTGAAACGTACTCTTAGCAAATTTTCAGTATTCAATATGGTTTTATTAACTACAGTCATCGTTCTGTACATTTGATCTCTAGATTTATTCATCCTATATAACTGCAACTTTGTACCCTTTGACCAACATCTCCCATAAATTACTCAGAATTTTTAAGAAAAGTTTTACATTCAGAGGGTAAATTCTTTGCTTTGTTCTCCCACTTAGATTTGTGTATTAATGACAGAGGAACTATATATTTCAAAATTTAGAAAGGCGTAACAAAATCAGAAATGCATTCTGATACCACCTGCCCCAGGAACATAGAGTAAGTACAGAACTACTATTTCTCAAGAAAATAGTAGTAATGACTTATTTCAGGGAAGGTATTTTTGGTCTGCTCCTCTGAATCATACCCTTGTTCTCTGGAATCACTAGAGGATGGAAACTGGTATCCAATCTCCTAAAATTCAAATCTCCTAAAAGTAAGATACCAGCAACCTAAAAATACTTTTGAAGTATAGCTCTGTGACAGAAATTTTGCCATTAAATTATATAAAATTATCTCTAAAGATGAACTGCGGGAGGTGAGACTTTCCCGTTATAATTTCAACATAAGAGCCAGTGCCTTTCCTTCTGGGAGGGGAGCATAAGAAAGGCACGTACTGTGCATTGTTAATACTCCATTTTTCAGACAATCAGTGGGCCAAATTCAGCCTCTCACTGTTGGGAATTCTCACTGATACACACAATGGTGCTGGATCTGTTTTGACTCATTAACTTGCTTCTTGAGATAGAAAGCTCTGTTGCCATTACACTTGAAAGGCAGCAGACCCCCATTTCCACATCTACACAGTTCAAATGGATCTTCTGCCTCTTGCATGTGTTGTTTTTGTTGTTACGATCATTTGAACATTAATGAGATATTGGAATTTTTATGAGCCACTGACTAAATTTAGACACTTTGAACTCATTAAAATATATAATAAATAAAAACTAATACTTAAATTTTTAACAGTTTTTAAGATCTCCAAATTTAGAGAAATCATTAGGAATTGAAGAAATATAACATTGCTGAAATTTAGCAATTCTTCAATTCTACTTTTCTACTCTAAGAGTATTGATTCTGGATATTCTGATTACGAAAGTATCCAACTCATCATTGCATTTATGGCGCATTTGTGTAATTATCATTTAGTTCTATTCTCCCACTTTTTTTTTTTTAGATTTTATTTATTTATTTTGAGAGAGAGAGAGCATGCATGAATTGGGGGAGAGGCAGAAGGAGAGGGAGAGAGACACTTAAGCACACTCCCTGCTGAGCACCAAGCCCAAAGCCAGGCTCCATCTCATGACCCTGGGATCATGACCTGAGCTAAAACCACGAGTCCAACACTCAACCGACCCAGCCACCAAGGTGCCCCTCTATTCTCCCTGCCTTTTAGTAACAAACCAATTCTAAGGAAACCCATGGTTCCAGTGCAGGCACCCATTTCAGTTATAGCAGACAGGAAATTAAGGTTTTATACCTCAGAATGATCTCCTTATCCATCTGAAATATCCTTTGCTGGCTCTCTAATCCACACCCACAGCATTTTCTCTCACCTTCTCTCTTGCGCAGTTGGTCAGCCTCCACGACTCACAGTGGGTCTTACATTCATTTTGGATGGGGAAGAATTGTGGGGAAGAGTTTAGTTCTTGTCTAGTTTGAGTGAAATTGACATTGGATTTCTGTTTCTCCTCTTCTTATGGATCATTTATGATCATTAAGTTAGAAGTTTGATTTCATTATTTTAAAAATGCCCCTTTTCTGTACGTTTGAAGTAAAAGGGACTTTACTCTGGGGATGGAGAGCTTCATTTATTTCACTTTACAGTAGAACTGCATTTTCTATTTTTCTGAATGTCTATTATGGAGATGTGGAAGAAACTAATTCTTTTTTGTTTTATGTGAGCCCAAAGCCCATCCACAGATGGGCTCTCTCCCCCACAGATAAAGAGGACCAACTTTTTAAAGAGGACAAACTTAGGACTTTATTCTAGAGACAAAACTACTTTCAATGACTCTTTATTTAAGCAGAGAGATGGAAGATTTCAGCTGGCCCCCAAAACGCTAAAGTATTCATTCTTCATTCACAAAAAAACCTTATTGGTTGCTACCAGGGGCCAGGCTCCAGGATAAGGATATAGCATCCTTATAATATATAGATATAAATATAAAATTAAATGTAATGACCTCTGTCTTTATGGATTTTATATTCTAGTGAGGAGATGCAAACACTTAACTAGGTAAACAGGTTAAATACCTAGTATGTTGAATGGTGATAAATAGTAGGAATTAAATAGGGCAAGGGGACAGGGAGAGTTGGGGGATAGCATTAAAGTTACAGATAAAGTAGTTAAGAGAGGTCTTTCAGAAAAGAAGACCTTTAAGGAAATTCTTGAAGGAAGTGAGAGAAGGAACCAAATGGCTTCCTGATAGGGCAGTGTCCCAGGCAGGGGAAGAGAAGTTATTGCCCAGGCTCCATGTGGGAGTGTCCTGGCATGTTCCGGTAACAGTAAGGAAGCTGTGTGGCTTAAGTGGAGTGACTCAGGGGGACAGCTGGAAGTAATTAGGTCACAGTGGGAGAGAAGGGTGAGATCATTAGGACCTGGAGGGCTACTGGGAGAACACTGGTTTTCACTCTGAGTCCGATTCAAAGCCAATGGAGGATTTTGAGCAGAGGAGAGACACACTGTAAATAATTCAGAGGAGACTGATGACGGCAGTGGTGAAGGGGCAGCAACGGATTGCAACCTGTACCCACTTGGCAGCGGAAGCTGGCAGGATTTACTGTGAGATCAGATGTGTCGTAAATGACGACTCTGGGTTATGAAGGTTCTAATAGCCCTGAAGTTTGCACAGGGGCCTCTTCCTGTATTTGGTGACACTGAATTCAGAGTTCCTTTAGGGCCCCACAGAGAAGAGCTGCTGCCCCTCTTCAACAGCTTTCTCATGACTATACATTGACTCGTCCGGTTTCTCAATCATATTTATGCTAATTACTTCCTTGCTGAAATTTCTTACAAATGCTGCTCCACTCATAACTCTCTTTCTTGTTTTCCATATACTTATATATTTCTTTCTCCCTCTTGTTTTAAATGAAATTTTCTGTTAATTTCAGTAAGAATTAAGGGGAGAGGAGATAAACACATGTGCTCAGTAAACCATATGTTTCCTATTTCCTTTATGTAAAAAAAAGGAAAAAAAATTCACTGCTGAAAGCAAAGGGTAATAAGGCATTGTTTTAAGCATATGCCTTAGGACTTGAATTCATCTGCCAGTAGCAGAGAGAGCCTGGCAATAGCGATAGCTTCAATAAAAAGGTGTCTATTTTTCTCTCATGTAAACAAAGTCTAATAGTTTTAATCCATGGCCGGGATGGTTAACCGTAATCAGCCGGGTCAGGCTCCTTTTCTGCTTTGTCACTTTCAGTAAGGGACATTCATTGTAATGGTCATCTCATTGTCTAAAACAGATGCTGGGGCTCCATACATAAGTCCCACATTCCAGGCACAAGATATGAACGAGTGGAACAGGCACTGAGGGCTCTATGCTAACTGACTGTCCCTATTTTAAGAGCCATCAATTAAATTATTGTTAGTTTTATTAAATAATAATGGGATGATAGACATTAGTGAGGAAGTATCTTTGCTAACTAACATCAATCCACAGGCTCTACTCTTCATTCATGAATCGACAGCAAATTCCTACCAGATATTTTGCAAAGAAGCATTTAAAAAATATGTTTTTGAACTCTGAAAATGACTTAAAGTATCAGCTCCATCCACAAAATGAAAAAAAAAAAAAAGGAATTATCTATTGAGATCTCCTGAAGTTTCTCACCAAAAAAAATAAATAAATAATTGCCTGGAAATCAGACAAAATTGGCAAAGAAAATATATCATGGTGATTAGGAATAAGAGCTCTGGCACCAGATGCCAGAATTTGTATCTAACCTGTATCACCACAATTCAGTGAGACCATGGTCAAGTTATTTAATCTCAAGGTATCTCAGTTTCCTCATGTATCAAGTGGGTATAATAGGAATCCTTCTTACCTCATATATAAGAACTACAAAATAAATTATGTAAAGCACACAGAATGGTTCCTGGAACTCAAAATCACTTAATAAGTGCTACATAATTTCTATAATTATTTAAATACATCTCTTTGCTTCTGATTCTTCATACATTTGAACAAAAATCGAAGAGTTCTTTTGAAATGCATGTAGCCATAGCTGATGTGAAGCTGAACTTGAAAACATGTTTACTTCTCCTCAAAGAAATGAAATAAATTATTCAAATCCTAGATACAAACACCACACAAAAATGAAAAATAAAACATTCTTATCTCTGAACAGCAAATAACCCTGATGGTTAAGGCATGACAACATGTCCTATATAATTAGAGTTCAGAAGAACATGTCATCCCTCTGTGCACATCCTCTCTATGAGGCAAGGTTTGACATGAAAGGTATCATTTTAAAGTTGCCCTTTTCCTCCAGTAAAACATCTAACATTTTTGCTCATAGCTATCCAGTGAAGAAAGTATTCATTTATTTAGATAAATATTCTTCATCCTCTATTAGAAAAGAATGGATATGCTTGGAAATAGGTGAGGATACCTGCTTTCCCTAGGAAATTATTCATATGCATGTATAAGATTAGGCAGTGTCTTGTTTGTTACATATTTTCCACTTTTCTTATTTCTATCATATTTTCATTTCCCTATTGTTTTCACTCTGCTTTCCTTAGTTTTTTTTTTTCTCTCTCTCTCTTTCTTTCTCTCTCATTCTCATGCTCTCCCTCTGTAATTATTAGGATTTTAAAATTTTATTTGAGTTTCTTGACAGATGCACTATCAACATTTTAGGTCAGATAATACTTTGCTTTGCAGGTTGTTTTGTGCATTTTAGGGTAGTTAGCAGCATCCCTGACATCTACTCACTAGATTCCAATAGCATCCCTATTCCCCAAACTGTGACAATCAAAAATGATTCCAGAAATTGCCAAATATCCCCTTTGGGGAAAAAAAATCATCCCCAGTTGTGAACTGTTAATTTACATAAATTTCCATTTGTCTTCCTATATATTTCTTGATTTATTTGGCTTTTGTCCTGCTTCATTTTGTATTCTTTTCTGAACTTCAGTTCTTAGAGCTTGCTATACAAGGAGTGTGGTGTACCAGGAAGATAGAGAACTGGCCCTCAGGAGATCTAGATTTAGTTTTCTATACCTAATTCTGGCAGTGTGACCTGGAACAACCTACACATCCGGTTTATCCTTGAGTTTCTTCAACCATAAAATAGAGAGGTTGGACTAGATGATGTGGAACACTTAAAAAAACTTAAAATATTAAGGTGCTATCTAAATGCATATGAGTGATTTCTAAGGCAAGAATTCAGTATTATAATATTCACTTTTTCTTTTTATCTTAGCTCTTTAATTTTACCAAAGCTCTGTTTTGTTCATTTCCTTTCCTTCTATTTTAATATTTTATTTATGACCTTGTCACAGTTTTTTTTTTCTTAAAATAAACATGGCTTATACAGTCACTCTTTTTGTAGAGCTCTCCTTTCTCTTCTCATTTTCAGTTTATTATCCAAATACACAGTTTTCCAAATAAACTTACAAACCAGAAAAGTGAGCACCACTCAGAAAGCTTAAGTTATTTTCTATAGCTTAGGGAGGAATTAATTGGTCACATAGAGCTAAATTTTGGAATGAAAATATAGGATCATTCTCTTGCTACATTATTTTGCCTTTTAAATAGGATAAGATGTAGTGACTGTTTTTGAAAACTTTGCTAATTTAAAGTGAAATAGAGGACTTTTCCAAATCTGTTTTACAAGGTTAAAAAATGACAGCAAAATATTCAAAATTATCTATAAGACTTTTTTGAAATATGGATTATGTCAACTACATTTAATATTAACTTCACCCAAAATACATATTGTGAACAAAATAATTAATGATAACAGTGCATATATACAATTAATACATGGAACCATACTCATATTGGCAAATGAGGGACTATATTAATTTGTTTTTCTTTTGCTGAGTGTCTAATAAGCATTATAAAGACCATTGGTCGAAAGTATTTGTTACAAAGATGATAAGAAATAAAGCAGAACAAGTAAGTGGAGTCCAAGCATAGAATAGTAAGCAGTGTTGAGCTACTAAAGTCTTTGTTTGTTTTGAGCAGGAACATGACATGCTTAAAGGAAAGAATTTGGGAGTCATATTCAGTATGAATTTGTCCAGGGAGAGTCTGGTTGGTAAGAATTCCTTTTATCTTGGTTGCAAAGGTACCAAATACCTTTGCTTCATATTATGGTGTTTTGTATGGTTGTCATGATTACTATTCAACATGCCCTTGAAGTCTTCCTCTTCGAATTTCCCTCCATACCTTAGGAAATGGAAGATAGAAAATACTAACACAACATAATAAAATTTTAAAAATAAATGAATAAAACATGCATGGTAACCTAAATAAATAAATAAATAAATAAATAAATAAATAAATAAATAAATAAATAAATAAAATATTTGCCAGATGAGCAAATGGTCAAATGATCACAATAATCTAGGGATTTTAAATGAAATTAACTTGATGCTGAGTTACACTAGGAGTCAGTCTGGCAAAATTTGGTTCCAACCCTTTTAACATTAATCTTTTATCTCCTCATCTAAAAATAAATGAAGATAAGAATAACAATAATAATTGTTTAACCATGGAGATGTCATTTATCCAATGCCATCACATATGGAAAAGAAATAGAATGGTATCTATTACAAAAAATGAGGAAAATAAAAAATAACTGCTTAATCATAGAGGTGTCTTAACAATTCAATGCTATTACATATGTAAAACAACTAGAATAGTTATCTATCAAAATGCATACTCAATATATGCTATTTCCCTCTCTGTACATGGACCTCTAGAAACCACCTATCAATCTCTGTGAGTTAACCTAACATAAATGTCTTTATGAATTTTCTTTATTTATGTGGGTGTAAGAGAAATACATAAAAGCAGAGTAAAGTGTAATTTATTTTCCAAAAAGATTTACTGGGTGATGAAGAAGAATATTATACCTGATTTCAGTATCAGTCAAATTCTAGAATAGTGATCAAAACTTGAGGGAAATATTCTAAACTACAATCCCTGCTTTGGGGCAAAGAAAAGGTATCCTTGAGAAAAGTAGGATTCACTACCATTCAAAATGTCAAATTCCTTTAGGGAACCAAAAAACGGTGGCTCCAAACCACAGGCCATAGAATCACTTAGTTACTAATGCATTTATAATTTAAAAGAAAAAACAACAGCATATGGTATATAAATGATAAAAGAGCTTCAGTTTGGATAGGAAAATATTCAACCCTTTGGATAAGCTGCTATTTCATTTACTTGAGTTTAAAATTATGCAGAATCTCAGAAGTGAGACAAATGTATCTATATTAAAATGGGGTGATTTGGCAACTGTACTGTGCTCCTAGGTTATTTTCTCCTGAAATGTATGTACATCCATTTTGTCTGTCCTAGGCATAATAGGTAAGGTAGATTCTATGTTTAAAAAACAAGTAGAAGGAGGAGAAAAAAGAGGAGGAGGAGGAGAAAATCCAGATTGTATGATTTTCATAATTTAGTTTCCTTGCTTTCTTACATCAGCCAAGATCACTCTCTGGATACAGGCCTGTGTAAATATGTCCCTTTTTTATTTTCTTTTTTCTTAAGTACCATTATTTGTGAGCCTAGTTTTTGATTTATAGAGAAACCAGTTGGCTCCGACTTGCAATGTTACATAAGGAGTTTGGGAGAGTTTTACATTTTGTTATTTGACAAAAGATGTGCTAAAATTTCTCTACAAGTGGTTATCTTTTTGCTCATTTGTGCTTTTCTTCTACCAATTTAACAAGAGTTCTTGATGATACGAATCTCACTGTGTTAAGATTAGACAGAAATCTCAGAGCATAAAAAGATTTCAATGCAAAGGTCAGAGAAAAAAATAAAGCCATTCATTTTTAAAATGTTAAATGAAATACATAGTAAGAAACTCGTATTACCTATAAATAAAGCAAAGAGCCCTATTATACCCCTATTTTTTCTGAAATTACTGCATTATAACATTTGTCTTGGAGGACTGTTTTTCTGTATTCTTTTTATAAAGTGAAATAAAGCAATGTAGGCTATATAAATAAGAAAATAAATTATTCTGATTATAAACCCTCGAGTCTTTTTGATTGAAGCAAAAAAGTATCTGATCAATTTTGTATGGTAATTTTAGGTGATAAGCTTTCAGAGACAACACTGAATTTATTCCTTGAAATGTAGTTTGGAGTTTGGTATGAAACAATTGGGCCATTCTGGATAGCATTTCATGCTAACCTGTTTGACTGGTTTTAAAAAAACGTTTAATTTTGAAAAGAAATCAGATTCTAATCAGAAAGGAAAAAAAAACATACAAAAGAAATGTTTAAACATAAGGTGTTTACAACTCTACTTTCAGATAATGATTTTAACTCTATTACTCTGTGTTTTAAGGAGTGTTATATTTCAAAACAAAATACTCATTTTTCAGTGTAAAATATTTTAGTTGACTGACTTAAATTTGAAAGTAGGAAAAGGTGATACTACTAAAATATAGATTCTAAATATGTTTAAAGTTCAATCTAATTATATTTGGTAAAAATTAAAGATTGAGTAATTTATTTTACATACCAATTTATTCACAAATATTTATAGAGCAAATACTGTGTTCCAGATACTGTGCTCAGCAGAGAACAAAACAGACATACCACATATGCCCTCATGGACTTATGAGACAATAAACAAATAAGTATGTAATTTTTGGGGTTATGACAAGGGCCTTAGAGATAAATGGGAGAGGGATATGAGGCATAGGGAGTGATGGGGTGATGCTATTTTTGCCTCATCTGGATTATCTAGTTAAGATGATTAGAGTATAATAAGGTGATACTCGAGGAGAAACCTAGTAAGTGTGAGGTAATGTGCCATATGGTTATTTGGGGTAGAGCATTACAGGTTAGAAGGAATAGCAAAAGTAAAGGCCCTATATGATGTGTTGGAAGAATAGTAAAGAGTCCAGTTCTACTGAAACTCACTGAGGGAGAACTTTATAGGAGGAGATGTTGAAAAGATAACTAGGAGCCATATATGTGAGACTGCAAAGGTTTTGGCTTTTACTCTGAGATATGAGAATACTTTAGAACATTTGGGCAAACACATGACCTGATCTGACTCCATAAAAATCATATCTTTAACTGCAGGGCAGAGAGTACCTGACAGGGAACCTGGAGCAGAAAAAGGGAAGCCTGTTGGGAAGCCATTGCAAAAATGCAACTGAGAAATAATGTTTGCATCATTTAGGGTGATAGTAAAAGTGCTGAAAAGTAGTCAAAAGTCTGGCTGGATTTATTGGGAAGAGATTATAGAATTTGCTGATGGATGGGAGGAGCTTCTGAGGGAAAAAAACAAAGCATTTAGTAATGAATCCATAGTTTTTGTCCTGAGCAACAGAGTTGCCAATCACTGAGGTGGAAACGATTGAAAACGGAGCAGAGAAAAATGAAGTGGTAATCAGCAGTTAAGTTTTCACCATTTTAGGTTGGAGATGCCCAACAGACATAGAATTGGAGAGATGAGTACACCTTTGAATAAGTCAGAGAAGAAATCTCAGATAGATGTGGTGTCTAAAGGCATGATATTTAAATCTCAAATTAACCTAATATCCTACTTACCATGATCCTGTCTTAATTTAACATTCTGATATTTTGTATGTATTTGGGTTTCTTATTACTTTGATTTTTGTGAAATGTAGCATTAAAATATCATTCATCTTGTTGACTGAGGTTTTAGGCACCACCTTAACTTTTGTGCTTGTGGTGAGTGTCTCATCAGCCACATCTAGTCCTTCTTACTGACTCTCTTTGCTATAGACTTCTACAAACCCCTATGCAATTCTTCCTTGGTCCTTGAAGAATTTAGCACCCAATACGTCACTCCCTCCAATATTAATCCTGCCATAATTCTTAGAGATTTCAACTCATAATGATTTATTTCAGCTCATAAATGCTTTATTCAATACCCTGGCATCTCAATGCCTTGATATTCTCTCCTCCAATGATCTTATCTTCTATCCTGCCCCAGCTGCACTTCTGTTACCATACTGCATTATGACATATGATTTGTCTCTATCTCATTCTCTAGACTTTGTCATTTTTGATAAATGCAATCCTTCCAGAATCTCAATTTTAAGCATTGCTCTTATCTACAATCTCTGTATTTTTAACACCCTCTCTCTAGTACCCTAACTCCTATGATTCTTTAACTCAATCAATACTTAGATACATCTTTTCACCATCTGATGCCACTCTCATAACTCTCATATACCTGTGTCCCTTTGATCCAGCATAAATTCCTCAAACTTGGTTGCTACATCTACTGGAAGGGATGCTCACGTCCTTCTCATGGTCTTCAATCAGGTCTTTGCTGATGTAACCTTCTCCATTAAATCTTTCCTTGCCACCTCAAATAAAATCGCAATGCCTCCTTCACCACACTCCTTACACTTTTCTCAACTTTAGTTTTTCATAGAACTTATCTCTCTCTGACATTCTACCTGTTTTAGTTATTTATTCATCTATTAAATATCTCTTCTATATGCACATAAACTCCAGGAGGGCAGAACTGTGTTTATTTGTAGAAAGCCTGGCATACAACAGGTTTCAATGTACATTTTTTGAAATAATAAATGAGCAGATGAATGAATGTGATACTCTGAGGGAAGAGTATAGTAGACAGAATGAAAGGACAGGAGGGGAGTTGAGAAAGGGGAGGTGAGGAGATCAGGCAGTAGATCCCTTGTTCTTTATGGGTCATAAAGATGAGGAAACACTGTCAAAGGAGATGAAGAAGGAACAGTTAATACAGTGAGAGAAATAATTCTAGTAGCATTCTAGAAGCAAAGGAAAAAGCATGGTTCAAGGAGGAACACTGGACCAGATGCTGCTGATAGGACAGCCCCCCAAAACATGCAAAGATTAGGAAGGGAGAAAGTAGGGGCAGTGATTATTGAAAAATGTTTGAAGAGTCTTGCTGTAAAGAGAAACAAAGAAAATGGGTCAGAAACCTAAATGGATGAAGGATTCAGAGAGGATTTGTAACTGTATTTAAATGTTAATAATAAACTAGCACATACATAGTTTCCACTGCTCAAACATATGGCTAAACTCATAACATTTTGAAAAGTTTGCTTTTTTAAAAATTTAAGTCATTCCAATAAATCCGTCCTCTCATCCACACAGCAAGGGTACACTGATAACCCTCTGATCTAAAATGAGAAATGTATGGAATGACCATTTTCACCCATTTGTCTAGCTTCTCATAATTTTTCAGTGATGATTATGGAACTGGAACACTGTATAAACTAATTGTATACTGCCTTACTTAATATACTCAATTGATTTATTTTTTTATCCTATAGAATCAAATCCAAACTCTTTAATAGGGTATATATAAAATCCTTTAAAAGAGATGACCTTTAATCAAAGCTTTGATCCAGTGTTAGATTTTCCTGACTTAAGCTATATTTATATTAATTTTTTTTAAATAAAATGCCCTCACAGGTGCTACATTTTCTATTGTTTTTGAATCCTCAGAACACAAAATATTCCTTGGCATGTTGTAGACAACAAATAATTGTTTGGTAAAATTAATATGTGAATGGATTTACTTATTGATCTATACCAGGGTTTATAGTAATCCTACACATTCTTTAGAACCCAAATTGAATATATTTACTTTATGACTCTCTTCTCACACAGTATTACAGAAAAGCTCTAGGTTACCAAAGGTGTTGTGTTTGCTGGAGTGATAGTATAGTAAATCAGGAGAAAGTACTGCATGGGCTGAGGGGACGTTTATCACATAATTGCACAGAAAGTTTTTAAGTGCATTTAAGTGTAAGCTTTGGAATCATTTAGACTTTGCAAATCCCAGCTCATTAACTTAAAATAGTGATCTTGAACAAAGTCTAAATTGTTCTTCATCTGTAAAATGGGCATTATGGTCTATGACCAAAAGGACTTTTCCAAGGACAAAATGAGATATGTATTAAATCCATATCCATTGCTATGAACAGGGAAATGAGGTAGTACATTCTGTTGATCTTTACAGTCTTAGTGTCTACTAGAACATGGGATTCAGAATACATTTTTTAAATAATTTGTTGATTTGCATTGATGTTTGTACTTGCAGAATCATGTGATAGCATATCAGTGTCTTCAGGCTCATCTCCAAAGAAGTAGAATGTGCACAAAATAGTATGAGAAATGTTTCAAATGTAGAGAAAGCAAAATGATGGTAACTTGTGGTAGCTCTAATAGTAATTGGTTGTCTGGGCCTCTGTATTAAGAAGCCATTGTGGCCTCTTCTGACTTCTTTGTGGAAGAATGTCATGTCTAGTGTCTTCTGGAATAGCAGAGTGCCATCTTTGGTTAGGGTTTCATGGCACAGCTTTCAATTGGCTTTCCTCTTTGGAGAGCACTGGTGTATTTTTCTCAAAAGTTTTAGTATGAAAATCTACAGTCTAAGATTCCCAAATATGTGTATAGAATAGTAGATTGTAGGCAATAATACTAGAGTTTTAACAAAGCTCAAAGAAGACATGTAATTCAGTCTACCCTATATTAGTCTCAAAAGTCAAAGAGTTCTCCCAGATGCCTATGAGGTTATTTTATCAACCATTCAATGTACTTGGTAGAGCAAATTACAGTGTCTTCAATGGACAGCTATTTATTATCAAATATATATACAGGTTAAGTTCTCCTAAACTTTTCTTCTAAAAATACAATGGAATGATGAGAATGTTAATATAATATAAATGACAATATTTGAGGATAGATTTTCAAATATTTGTATTTTTAATGCTGGGATACAGTCATAGGTTTGAGGTATAATTTACAAAATATATTCATATCTTTTTGTTGTTGTTGTTAGTTGTTTATTCATCAAGACAAACTATTCCATAAGCCAATATTCGTGTTTCATAGTTCAGAACACAGGTCAGTGACAGACTTCAATGGAACTCAACCCAAAGAAATTCTTTACGTTCTCAAATCACTTTGCACTCTGAAAGATACCAGCCTTCTTCATCTCCTCAAAATCTTTCATGAAATCATAATTTCTGTAGAAATCTGCATATGCCTTCTTTCTTGGTTCAGCCACAGCAAACTTACAGAAAGCTGCAACCCCCAGGGATACAGCAAACGCTCCAACAATATGAAATCGCAGATGCTTGGCCAAAAGGTCTCGCATCTGAGGTTTCGTCAAAGCACTGGAAGTCATGGTAGTTATTCTCCTCAACACCAACCTCAAACCTAACGTCCTCCCTAACTGATATAGAAATGGACCGAAATATATTCATATCTTATATGCTCTGGTGCAGTGAGACAAATTCTAGTCTCAGGTTGACAGTTTGCATAATCTATAATAAGTCTTGTGTCTGAAAAATGAGAGGATTTAAGGAGTTATAGTAATAAATTTGTAAAAATCCGACTGGTTCTAAAATTATATTATTTTAAGTAGATAATTTTGTCTGTTTAGAGAATTTTATATTGAAGTTATCATTTACTTCTGAGCACTGATCGATATATATACTTTTTAACATCTTCCTATATTTTTTTCTTCTGGAATTAGTCTAAACCTCAGTGAACAATTCATTAATTCTGGGCAGCACAGTTGCTGAGAAACTTCCATCAAAATGAAAATGATACACTCCCTCTTGATTCCACCAGAAATTACAACTCTCTTCCTGTGTAAATATCTACCAATCCCAACACATTTCAGACAACCCATTTTGTAAAGTAGAAATGGAAAATAAGTGACCTGTAAGGGTTTATTTTTTTTTAGGGAAAAAATATTTTCCTTTGTTATTATATTTTATAATATTGTAGATAAACACTATTATCATTACATGTAAATTATCATAAATTTAGTGTATTATATGCTGTGGCCAAAAGTACATCATTACATTTAATATTGGCAAGTAACCTATGTAAGTAGATATTATTACTACTGAAATTCTAGAGGTGAAAGTCATATAGCCGATAGGCTGCAAAGCTGGGATTTAAATCCAGTTTTGCCTGGAGGCACCTGGGTGGCTCAGTCTGTTAAGCAACTGACTCTTGATTTCAGCTCAGGTCATGATCTCAGAGTTGTGGGATCAAGCCCATGTAGGGCTCCCCACTCAGCAGGGAGTCTGCTTCTTTCCCTCTGCCCCTCCCCCTGCTCATGCTCTCTCTCTCTCTAAAATAGTCATTTAAAAATAAATAAATCCAGTTTTGTCTGACTTCAAAGCCAGAACTCTTAACCATTATATATTTTTTAAACATTTTATTTTGAAGTAATTTTAGATTCACAGAAGAGTTGAAAAGAGTAGAGTGCTCCCATATACCCTCACCCAGCTGCTTCTAATGTTAACATCATACATAACCATGATACATTTATCAAAGCTAAGAAATTAATATTGGCATAATACTATCAACTAAATCAGTGGTAAGTAAACTTTTTCTGTCAACAGCTACTTAGTCATTGTTTTAGGCTCATGGGCCAAATGGTCTTTTCCCCAAGTAATAAACTTTGTCCTTGTAGCTTGAAAGCAGCCTTTACATAAACAAATGGCTGTAGCCATTTGTTTTTTCATCCTAAGTGTACTCTTTCATCCCTATCTCCAATTTCACCCATCCCCCACCCACCCACCTACCCCTCTGGCAACCATCAGTTCTCTATAGTTAACAGTCTCTTAGTTTCTCTGTCTCTCTCTCTCTCCCTCTCTCTCATTTTTTCCTGTGCTCATTTGTTTTGTTTCTTAAATTCTGCATATGAGTGAAATCATATGGTATTTGCCTTTTTCTGACTGCCTTAGTTGCTTAGCATTATACTTTCTAGATCCATCCATGTTGGTGCAAATGGGTATAGCCAGATTCTAATTAAACTTTACAACTAAGCAGCCGGACTCATCTGGCCCATGGGCCACAGTTTGCAGAGACATGATCTAGAGACTTTATTCAGATTTTCCCTGTTTTCCACCAATGTCCTTTGTTTGTTCTAGGATTCAATTCAGGATGCCATGTTGCATTTTGGAGACCAGGTGTCCTTAGTTTCTTCCCATCTATAACATTTTTTCCCCTCTCCTTTTCATTCATAACCTTAACATGTCTGAAGAATAATGGCCAGGAATTTTGAAGACTGTCCCTCAATTTGGTTGTTTGGTGGTTTCTCCTGATTACACTGGAGTTAGGAATTTAGGGGAAGAATATCACAAAGATGATTAGCCATTCTCCTTGCAACATATTATAACTTCTTTTTAAAGAAAATTTAAGCCATTGGTTTTTAGAATTTATCAGATTTTGGCATTACTGATTTCCATTTACTCTAATTTAAGCTTTATCATTATATAAACTATGAAAAGCCTGGGGATTTTGATCCAAGTATTATTATTTATGCCTTATTGGCAACTCTAAGTATTTAGGATCTACCCATATTATGATTACTTAGTCTGGGAACATAGTGAATTATTGATATTCTACATTTGCCATTTGTCAAAATATAACAATAGCCAGCAAAAATGTACTATGGAAGAATAACAGATCTTAGTAAGTTTAGTTTAATTATAAGGCAATTGGTTTAAACATGTTAGAAAACAAAACAAAACAAGATATTTAAACCTTGCTTATGATTTACCAAAACATTTCTAGTTAGGCTAAGCTAGTTTCATATCCGCCATGAGTCAATCCAAAATTTCTTTTGTTCATCTAGCAAGATCATATGCATCTTAAATATATGAAAGTAGGAATTTATATTCTTAGTGAGTCCTAAAATGACTGTAAATATATATTTCTTCAAAAATATTTTATTTAGGGGCACCTGGGTAGCTCAGTCATTAAGCGTCTGCCTTCAGCTCAGGTCATGATCCCAGGGTCCTGGGATCGGGCCCCGCATCGGGCTCCCTGCTCGGTGGGAAGCCTGCTTCTCCCTCTCCCACTCCCCCGCTTGTGTTCCCTCTCTCGCTGTCTCTGTCAAAAAATAAATAAAAATCTTTAAAAAAATATTTTATTTAATAATATAGCTTATTTTTTCATGCTAGATACTTGTTGAATGATACGACATTCAAAAAATGTCCCCTGTATGGACTTTGTAATAGAAGTATTTTTTATTTCTTACATAATCTTTTGAAAAAATTTGTCACCATGATAGTCTTTATATAAGGTAAAATATCATGTTTCTTCAAGTCAGTCACAAATTCATTTGCATCATATACAACTATACACATATATACATATACAACTTTTAAACATTTTTATTTCAAAACTTATAATTTACTTTTAAAATCTTCTCATCTGAAAATAGTATTTTTTGTTTTTCTTGAGTGTCTTCTTATACTTTTTAATTGGATACAGGAGCTTGTGCATTAATGTCATCAGAAGTATAAGTAAAATTTTATGGTCTAAGATTTTCACTGATTATTTCAGATACATGTTGGCATATATTAGCTTGCTGATCATATTTTTGTTGACTGACATACATTTATTTTTCCTGGACAAAGTTACCTGATTTTCATTAAGTCCAAAATTAATAATCATCCTTAACCCTGTATCTGTGTGGTCTCTCGTATTCCCCAAGCAAATGGGGTAACTATTTGCCCATTCTCATAAACTAAAAACTTTCTGAACAGATTTGCTATTTCCTTTACCATACAGTCCATTTTATTCCCCAAATCCAGTCAATTCTGCATCAGAAACTTCTCAGTAATATGATCTCAATTCCCACTCCTCATGGCCATATCTCAGTTCTATACTTCATCTTCTCCTAGACATAAATTGATCATCCTGACAAGAGCCTCTTCTACCTATACCCCATTTTCCACAATGTTAGCATACTTATCTTTCTGAGAAATATATCTCATCAGGTCACTCTGAAGATTAAAATACTCTTGTATATTCTTTACCTAAATGAAGGATAAAGCCCAAACTTCTAGGCATAGTATGTCAACCTTTCCACAATGTGCTTGAAACCTCACTCTCTAGAATCAGAACCTATCACTACCCACCCTCACCTCCTCAACTTGTGCCAGGATAAATTTTAATTTCTTATGAATACTCTTGTTGCTTGATTCTTTAGATATATTGTTCTGTTATACATTTCCTAAAATTATACTTAAGGTGTTTGCAAATATTAAATGCAATTTACATATATTTTAATTTTAATTTAATGTACATTATTTAAGCATCTAGTCCAAATGTTAAATTTATACATGTATGATAGTGCCTTTAATAATGTAAGAGTATAATATATGTGATTGATTTTAAGAAACCGGGTCTATTGCCTCTATCATATGTGCCTCAGAAATCGGATTGAAAAGAATACCATTTTTCTTTATAGATGTTCAATATACCGAATACAGAAAGTTTTTAAAAGCTTTAAAAGTTAATCTAAAATCAATCCATTCTGTACTTTCTATAAAAAAAAACAAAAAAACATTTCAGCAATGTTCAATTCCTTCCACAGTTAGTGGTCTGGTCTGTTCATGTTTTCTATAGTTTATATATGATATTGCTTTACAGATTTTTCAAGGAAATCATTCAACTTAATTAAAATTCCAAATTACTATTATGTAACAGCATAGGATTTTCTAATACAACTTGAAAGTTATTGCCTTGTATATTTGCTTTTATTGTTTTGTACTGATTTGTAAATGTATTGCATTAGTTTTGTATTTGTTTTCTATTTTTGTGCATCAGAATGCCACAAACTTTGAAGCATGAAACCACACCTATTTATTTATTTATTTTCTGTAGATCAGAAGTCTAGCAAAGCACAATGGGGTTCTCTGCTAAAAGTATCACAAGGCTGATATCAAAACATAGGATGGACTGAGTTCCCTGAAGGGTCTGTGGAAGAATCCACTTCCAAGCTTATTCCTGTTGCTGCAAAATTTCAGTTCCTTGCAGCTATGTGACTGAATTCCCCTTTCCCTTGATGGTTGCAACCCCAGGGGCCACTTTCAGCTTCTAGAGGCCAATTAGAACCTTGTCACATGGCCTTCTTCATATTCAAGTCAACAATGGCACACTGAATCCTTCCCATGCTTTGAATCTGTGACTTCCTCCTCTGTGACAGTCAGAAAAAACTTACTATTTTTAAAGGGCTAATGGGATTAGGTCAGACCCACCTGGATAATCTCCCTATAGGTCAACTATGCCATGTATTATAACCTGATTACAGGAATAAAATCCATCATATTCACTGTGCTTGGGATTATGCAAGGCATGTACAAAAGCAGGGGTAGAAAATCTGGGGGACCATCTTAGAATTCTGCCTACCATCCTATCCAGAATTCATTTAAAATAAACATTTTTTTTCCATTTGCTTCCTTTTTTTAAGTTGTTATTTAAATTCTAGTTCATTAACATACAGTGTAATATTAGTTTCAGGTGTAGAATTTAATGATTCATCACTTACATACATCACCAGTGCTCATCACAAGTGTCCTCCTTAATCGCCATCACCCATTTCTTATATATTCCAGGTAAATGGAGTTCCATTGCGTCCACATAACCAAACTGGACACTTCAGATTTGTGCAATCCTTAAGCCACACTTACCTCTACATACAAGGAAGTTTTAGCAGACAACTGAAATGAAATTCCTTTTCACCAACACCTCTAGGGAATAATCTTTACTTTGTATCTCCACTGACAGTCTTAGTTCTGACCCTATCATCTCTGGTCAGACTGTATCTGCCTCTCCTACTTATGCCACCGGCTTTTCTTTATTTTAAAGCATTTTTCAATCTGCCATTAAATCCAGCTTGCTAAAAACCAAATTTGAATTTTATCTCTGTAATTAAAAATATATTTTAGTTTTCTTCATTCTTTGTAATAAATTTCAAATGTCTTGACATAGCAATATAAACTTGTGAGGCAGTAGGCAGCATGAAAGAACTGTCTGGATTATAGTATGCATTTGATAGATATTTGTTTACTGAATTACAGAAAAAAGTTAATTTTTAAAAAGTCACCGGATTTCATTTCCTCAGCTTCAACTTCTGCCACTTTACACCTCACTCTGTGTTCCAGAGACATTAAACATCTCACCTTTTACAGAATACACAGCCATTTCACGCATTTTTGTCTTGACACATGCTCTTAGCTATTCCTGTAAAACCTTTTCTCACATCCTCAGCCTCTTCATTTTACAAGATCCATCCCAAATGTTTCCTCCAGAGTGAACTCTTCAATAACACCACCAAATATTTTAGTTTTCTTTCCTTTCTATCATGTTAATGACCATGTGAAGTCATGAGTGGCATAATCCCATTAGGAATGAAGTCTTGTAACATGACAATATGCTTCATATTTGGTAAGATTATGATACATTTGTGAGAATCTTTCTTATGAAAATACTACCTTTCCTATAGCAAATCAGGAAAAAATACATGTTAAAAGATAAATGCAATCTTGATTTATAACAAAGTTAACTTTGGACCCACTGAACAATAAAAAGTAGATGATATCTACTTAAAAGAATAAATTGAAATCGCAGCCCAGAATATTCACTGAAGCAAACTACTGCAGATGGGTGGGATGAGAACTAGGAGTGATTCACTCCAAGGAGGAGTGGGTAACTGGAAGTGGGAGGGGGCAGGGAATATAAGTGGGCTTCTCAGCAGTGGCTATGTTTTAACCCCCACTCCAAGGTGATTTAGCAGTAGTAGTGGAATCCACTTCCAAGAAAGAATAGCAAAGTTGAGATATAGTAGGAACCAGTGACATCTGGGAACATCAAGCAGCACAAACGCCAGGAAAAAAACAAAACAAAACACTTCATCAAATTCAAATGAGAAGAATTCATTTCTTATGAGAGTTTCAAATTTATTAATATAAATTGTCATTCACAGTCCCTAATTTTCTCATATAAATGAAACTAGATTCTTTGGAAATCCACCCATCTCTCAAAAATTTTCTTCCTCTGATTTGTTTAAGATATTAAAGTTATAGGAAATATTTTTAAATAAACAAAAACAAACTACCTATATGGGACCAAAAAAATAGATATATACTGACATACTGCACAGTCTGGTAAACTGAAGAAAATGACTTCCCAAAAGATATATATATACATGTCCTCATGCCTGAAACCTGTGGATATTCCCTTGTATGGAGAAAAAAAAAAAAAAAAAGCCTTCACAGATGTGGTTAAATTAAAGATTTTGTGATGAAGAGATTATCCTGGATTTTCTGGTTGGGCCCTAAATGCAATCATATATATCCTTATGAGATACAGAGGTATACGTAATTCACACAGAGAAGTTGGTATGAAGAAGGAGCAGAGAGAGATTTGAATATACTGTCCTTGATGATTGGAGCAATATGGTCCAAATCAAAAGAAAACTGGCAGCCACCAGAATTTGGAAGAGGTAAGGTTGGATTCCCCCCTAGACACTTTGGAGAGAACTTGTCTCTACTGACACCTTGGTTCCATAATGATTTGTGGATGCCTGGCCTTCAGAACTGTGAATGAATTAATTTCTGTTATTTGACAACACCAAATCTGTGATCATTTGTTACAGCAGCTACAGGAAACTAATATATATAGAATGATGAAAGAAATAGATAAATTATGTAGATCAGGAAAAGATGGCTTTATTTGAAAGTATTTTCATGAGACTGGTAGTGATACTAGAGAAATTCTTAATTTTATAACAACCTAGCCTAAACACAAATAAGACTTTCCAATTATGATTATTTTATTTTCCACTTTAGCCAATCCTCAAATAATTAGAATAACTGAGTCAGGGAGAGTGAAGGGATAGACTGCCTAAGGAAGATATTTTTGAAAGATTAAAACAGGTAATTCAAAATCACAATGAAAAACAAAACCATATTAGGTAAATTATGAATCCTTAATGTAAAATTGTGTCCAGTATTTAAGAACATATTTCTATTCTAAAAAGTATTAATTCAAAAGTATTAATATAAGTGAAATATTTTATTACTCAAAAATTACTTTAAAAATCTGGCAAAACATTACAATCTCCACATAGCAGCTCAAGAAACTGTTTTAAAAACATATCAGGCCACTCATCTCCTTAAAGTCTTCAAATGACACTTGACATAAAACAAACCTCCTTCCTGTGACTGACAAGGCCTTCGATAGGCCACATCTTGCTTACCCATCCAATCTCATCTCCCTTAATTGTGTCTCTCTTTTTACTCCTCCATCTTGTGTTCCAACCCTGTTAGCCTCCACTTTGTTCTTGTACACACCAAGGTCTTTTTGGTCTTAATGCCTTTGCATATTTTGTTCCCTCCACATGGCAAGCATTCCTCCTGATCCTTTCATGGTTGTGTACTTCTAGCATTCTGATTAGGGAGGTGAGGCCTTCAGAACTAACCAATCTATCCCATCAGAATCTAGTTTATATCTTCTTTTATTTTTGTCATATCACCAACCAAAATTATTTTCTTAATTTATTTACTAGTTCACTTTTCTGCTTCAAATAGAACTTTGAGAAAGAATTTTTGGCCTATTGAAAACCGCATGACACTTAGAAATGTATCTGACATGTGGCAGGCCTTCAAATATTATTTAAATAAATGAATATCTCCAGACAAGACAGCACACTCTCTCCTCCAGCTTCTTAATTATTCCCGTATCCTATATTTAGATCATTTTGATCATGCATTGGATCCAGTCCTTCCCTCTCAACACAATACTCATTTTTTTTCTTTTAAGTTATTGTAAACTATCACCATTGTTATTTTCCAAACCCAGGTTCCCACCAATCCAGTTCAAATTACTGTCAGTTGAGAATGTAAAGACAAATTCTTGATATCAGTTTCTTCAAATTCATTTATCTTTTCACTGAGAGTATCTTGCTTTATTCAGCAAGATAAGGTATTTAAAAAATAAATTCAAAATGGAAAAGTTTTAGAGAAAAACCTTGAATTTAGATTCTTAGGTCTTTACCACAAATTCAAGACGTTGATATCCAGGACTTCCCCTGGAGAAGAGACTTTCTATTCTTCAGTGTAGTCACTTCTTCAACTATTTGTTAAGTGCCAACTACACACCAGTTCCCATTCTAGGATCTTAGGATATAGAAATGGTAAAACAAGTCCCTGCCCTCATAGAGCTTACATTCTAGTAGGTGAAGACAACCAATTACCAAATAAACAAATAAGTATTATTACATAAAATGGATAGGAGTGGAATAGAGGGGGAAAAGATCTAAGTGAAAAGGAAAATAGTAAGTTCAATAATTTTGAGTATGCACTTAATATTAGATGTTAAGAGAAAGACTTATTCCCATGGTGGCCAGAGTCCCAGGGGGAATAAGGATGTAATACATTCTTATATGCAAATAAAGAACACTGTAGGCAGAAAAAATAGACAGTGGAAAATCCCTGAGGGAAGAGAGACAGTGTCTGGTATGTTCAAGAAATAGCAAGAAGGTCAATGTGGTAGAGCAGTGTAGTAAAGGAGAAGTGGTAGCAGATTAAGCCAGAAGGTAAAAACATGGAGAAGGCTGGTTATGAGGGCATTCTAGACCATTCTAAGGAACTAAGCTTTAAAACTGAATAAAATGGTAAACTAAGGGAGGGTTTCAATAGAGCAGTAACATGATCTGACATATTTCAAATGAGTCATCTTATCTGTCATGTTGAGATATATTTACCCTCATTTCAATTAAGAAAAATTCTAAAGGCCAAAATTTTTTTAAATTTCAATCAAAGCATAATTTCTAGTAAACAGCCAAATATTTGCTGAAAAGAAGATTTTTTTTTCTTAATAAAATAATACATTGTGGTATTTAATTCTTAGGTTGAAACATTTGAAATTTCTGATATTCAAAAGTCTATAATTTGCAAAAAGAAACAATTTCATATGTTTAACCTAGTAATTATTGAACAATGCTTTAAAAAAAGGAAAGATGCTTTTATGTATATATCTTTTGCTGATTTAATTTTTTGCCCAAGTGTCCTGCCAATTATTCTTTTTCACCACAATTAACCACCAAATCCATGTATTTCTGCCCATGTAACTATGTTGAGTTAAACATTTAACTCTGTTAATTTTTTTCTGAACTTAAGTGATCTCACTTTGCTTACTCTTTAGACCTGGGATGTGACGTTTCTAAGATTTGGTGAGAAACATGAATTTAAGTGTGGAATGTAATTTACAATTGGTAAGACTTTACACAAAGATAATATTTTCCCCCAAAAAACAGAAATCACTTCATGGGAACTTCTATTTCTAGGTTCTGTCTAGTTTACCTCGAACTTTTAAAATATCTGGCTTCATTAACACTTGTAAAATGTGGAAAATATACCTTCCTCTCATATTTCAATGGTTAGTAAGAAGAAAAATTATGTTTAAACTAAGTTTTAATTATTGGGTAAAAACTGCTAAAATAACTTAGGGAATATCAATATCATGATGATGCAACTAAAACCTTTCAGAAGAAAATGGTATATGAGGACATTTTTCATAAATATTCAAAGTTGTGTTCGTATGTTCTTTCTCTTTAATCAATTTTTATTTTATCATGATTAAAATCTATTGTGGAATAAATAATGAAGAAGAGTGATACATTAGCATAAAATAAGTACTGTGGACAGAATTACAGAAGAGAATTGTAGCCTAGTTTCAACTTAGTGAGAGAATGTCCTCCAAAATTATATGTTCCCTCAAAAGAGCTTGGTTAAAAGGTGGTTTATGCTCTTAAATTACCAACTGTGCTTGAAAGAATATTTTACAAAGGAGAATTTTACTCTTACTGAATTAAAATTGCATAGCATGAAGTAAGAGTGCTGCACACAAGAAGGACAAAGAGATTCTTCAATATTAACTTGGGTTAGCAATATATAATCCTAAAATATAATATTCTGGGTCGCACATATCAGCAAAATGACTATTAATGGCAAAATGTGACTGGGATTTTTTATTGCTTCTAATCTAAGCTTTATTTTTATTTTTTTAAATAAAATTAATTAAGTTCCCTGACAAGATGTTTCACGAGGCATGCACCCAAACTAATTAAGCCTGTTTTCTTAGGGATTTATAACTTATGGTTGATTGACTTTGTAACTGAATTACATACTAATCTTCTAGCTTTATAACCCGTGATATTTTTGGCTGTACAGTATTCCTTTTACCAGATAATATCTTTAGGAAGGTGTTCACAGAAACTATTGTTACTTCAGAGTACAGATTTAAAATAACCTCATTGTTGGAACAACACTCAAATTATAGCAATAGAAATGCTTCATGTGAAGAGAAGCCCTATTAGGCCAATGTTACAATACATCCTGGCCACAACCATAATCAGACTTTCAGCCATTCAAATGCAGGTATATAGGTGCATATAATCAAGTCACAGAGGAATAATTACAGTGAAATGAATGTGTAAGTAGTAATACAAACCTTCCTGGACCTGATATCATGGTTTTAAAGTAGTTGTGATAATTGAGAGGGCCAAAATACCTAGCGTTTCCAGCTATTGAAAATATGTGTTATATAATATCATCTTGAAACTTTATACACAAAAGCTATAGAAATCTGTTATCCCATGCCAGGAATTTAATAATAAAAACGCCCTGATTTAAAAAGCGTAAGATCAGGTTTTTCCTTTCTATTTAAATTATAAAAATATACTAAATCTAAGATTACCTGAAATACTATGTTTTAAATTTTGTTCTGCATATTAATTCATTCTAGCAGTCCTCTGCTTATTAAAATTTGAATGTACCCTCTCCTGTGGAATATCAACACTTTCTTACTTGGACTACCAATTATAAACTCTATAGAGATTAGGTAGATTGTAGTTACATAGTTCTTGTATATATACCATTTATTTTAGTTTAGCTCATTAATTAAGCTCTATTAATTAAAGTCTAGCTCTGTTGTCTAGGCCTGCTCTCTATTTTCAGCACGGAAGAGTCCTTATATTCTTATTTCCACATTTCACTTTCAATGCCCACTCCCAGGTTCCATCTAAAATATTATTATCATTTCCACCTCAGTGAAAGAAAAATAAGGCCTTTTCTATCTGCCTACATACATCAGGTCCAAGGAAAAAATTACAAAAACCCTGACCTGGTAATTAATCTTCTGGATTCAGCTTAAAGATCTGTAGTTCCATTAGTGTGTTTGAGACTTTTACTTTGTGAGACAGAGAAAAAAGAAACAAAAAGATGAAAACAAACAAACGAACAAAAAAAGCTTTAGCTGTCTGGAAAGCATATACCTCTTCAGGCTTTCCAATCTTCTTTCAAATAAACAAGAGACAAACTCAGACTGCTGGAAAAAAAAAACAAAACTGCAAAATGTGAAATTGCCTTCACTCTTTCTTATTGCAAGTTAAAGATATGATAGTCATCTGTGCACCGGTTAAGAAACTGAATAGGGAAGTGTATGAGCTTACTTCCAGGTAAGGGTAAATGACTGAAGACTCCTGCTATTTTATGCTATTTTAACATCTAGATCAATAAAGAAGAGTGTGTCTATCAGGAAGCCTAGCCTTGCCACCCCCAACAGTCATATAGCACAAACACTTACACATGAAACAAAAGGTCACATCAACACACACACACACACACACACACACACACACACACACACACACACACACAGTCAGTCATCACTATTAGCTGTGCCACTAAATATTTGTTTTTTTTTAAATTGTGGCAAAATATACATAAGATTTATTTTATTAACAATTTTTAAGTGTAACCATTTGCTTTGATAGATTTTTATTTGAAAGGATCTAAACTGTCAAATATGACTTCAAAAAAAGTCCCTTTTCCTGCCTTGAGACATGTTTGCCATCTCCAAGTAACAGACGAGATCTAACGAGGTGTGCAGTATGACTTAGACAAGAAAGCTGCTCTGATTTGGGCTTCTTACTGTTTATACTTTATTATTCATTCAGACTGAGAGCCTACATGACATGCTTTTATTCTTCAACCAACTGTATCCCATAAATCCATAACTCTAAATCTAATCATAATAAGCAATCAATACATACCAGATAAATTCCAACAAAATCATTCCTAGATAATGACTCCTTGATTATCGCTATGCTAGTAAATGGCAATGCAGTGTTGGCAAGGAGGTCTAGTCCAAGTCAAAAGTGCCTATCACATCCCTGAGGAATTGCTGCCAACTCTTCTCTTCCCATAGAATCACATGAAAGTTACACATCCATACTTTGGCATCAGATAGCGGAGTTCAAATCCAGACCCACTGCTTATTAGCTGTTTGACTTTGGGCAAGTTGCATAATTTCTGAAAGGCTTCATGCCTAATTTGTGAAGTGAGAGAAATACTTAGCTCATAAAGCTATTGATGGTTAAATGAGGTAACCTCAGTTAGCTGGGAAGACAGTAGATTAAGAGGACCCTAGGTTCACCTGGTCCCACAAATACAATCAGATAATAGTCACATCTATGTAAAAAACCCAGAAAATGACCCAAAGATTGGCAGAATAAACTCTGTACGTAAAGGTAGAGAAGAGGCCAGACCGAAGAAGGTAGGAAGGGTGAAGATGTAGTCTGAGAGCAAAACAGACCATGGCTGTTCATAGTAGGGAGGGAGCCTATGGTGTAGAGAAAGGCAGAAAACAGACTTTCACACTGGGGAGCCCAGGAATGGAGAGGATGAATCCCCATAATGTTTACCTTTGAACGTGAGAGGGGTCGCATTTCCTAAGTTCTTACAACCAGTGGGTCTTAAACCTTAGAATTTTAAAAATTGGCAGTCTGTGCTCTGGGAAAGTCCAGAGAGCATTAGGAAATGGAGTCTCCACCTTAAAGAGGCAGTGTGACAAATAGCCCATTCAGGTATAGCCTAGAACCAGCAGTTGGAAAAAGACCAGGGCAAACAGGAGGGAGAGCAATATCCTGGCCTGGAGAGACACCAGGAGACCCCTCCAGGTAAAAGGAGCTGGCAGGCACCATTTTCTTCCCCCCACCCCCCAGTGTAAACAACCACCACTTGTGGAACCAGCTCAGCACTGACACTTGCTACCTAACTTGCTTGTACCAAGCCCCACCCCCTGAGCTTCAGTAATTTTTGCCCTTCTCAGTCATGCTCACCTCAGTCCCAGCACTGCTGGCCCTTCCCCCCAGAAGAGTGCTGCAAATCCTGCCAACACTACATCTCCCAACCTGCAGATTGTGTGGAGCCCTCAGTTCTGGTGGCAGCAGGGGCAGGTCTCATTTCACTAGCAGACCACTGCACACCTTGATAAAATGCACTCGCCCCTGCTGGGGAACAAACACTGCCCACAATAGGCAAATAGGCCCAAACAAAACAATCGGCATAGTTGGCAGCCCAACCCAAACCAGTAATAATTAAAATTGGTCAGTGCTTCAGGATATACCATACTCTATGCCAAATTTGAAATACAGGTTGGTAAATTATCTCTCTGCTGACAACTGGACTGAAGGAAAAAGAGGCCAAGACTCAACAGCAGAGCACACACAGCACACCCAGGAGACACTCCCTGAAGATCTAGCCCCTGGGGAACAGGGGACACTGCGCTGCAGGGCACTACACGACCTTGTCTTCATAGGGCTCTTATCATTAAGAGCAAGAGAAGTAACTGACTTTCCTAACACAGAAACACAGACATAGAAAGTTGGTTGCATGCTCATGGGGTGGAAGAACAAATATTGTTAAAATGACTACACGACCCAAAGCAATCTACAGATTAGATTCAATCTCTATCAAAATACCACAGCTTTTTCACAGAACCAGAACAAATAATCCTAAAATTTATATGGAACCATAAAAGACCTCAGATAGCCAAAGCAATCTTGAAAAAGAAAAAACGAAACTGGAAGTATCACAATTCCAAATTTCAAGCTATATTTACAAAGTGGTAGTAATAAAACAGTGTGGTACTTATAATAATAAAACCGTATGATACTGGCATGAAAATAGACACACAGGTCAATAGAGTAGAGCAGAAAACCCAGAAATAAACCCACAACTATATGGTCAATCTTTGACAAAGGAGAAATGAATATACAATGGGAAAAAGACAGTCTTTTCAACAAATAATGTTGGGAAACTGGAGAGCCTCATGCAAATGAATGAAACTGGACCACTTTCTTCTACCATACACAAAAATAAACCCAAAATGGTTTTTAAAGATCTAAATGTAAGACCTCAAATCATAAAAATCCTTAAAGAGAACACAGGCAGTAATCTCTCTGACATCAGCCAGAGCAACATATTTCTAGATATGTCTCCTGAGACAAGGGAAACAAAAGCAAAAATGAACTATTGAGACTTCATCAAGATAAAAAGCTTTTGCACAGCAAAGGAAAAATAATCAACAAAACTAAAAGGTTATCTATGTAATGGGAGAAGATATTTGCAAATGACATACCCAATAAAGGGTTAGTATCCAAAATATATAAGAACTGATACAACTTAATACTCAAAAGACAAATAATCCAATTAAAAAATGGGCAGAAGCATGGATAGATATTTTTCCAAAAAAAGATATTCAGATGGCCAACAGACACATGAAAAGATACTCAACATCACTCATCATCAGGGAAATGCAAATCGAAACTACAATGAGATATCACCTCACACCTGTTAAAATGGCTAAAATCAAAACCAGAAGAAAAAACAAATGTTGGCAAGGATGTGGAGAAAAAGGAAACTTCATGTGGTGGGAATGCAAACTGGTGCAGCCACTGTGGAAAACAGTATGGAGGTTCCTCAGAAAATTAAAAATAGAACTACCCTACAACCCAGGAATTGCACTACTGGGTATTTACTCAAAAAATACAAAAAACTAATTCAAAGGGATACATGCACCCCTATGTTTATTGCAGCATTATTTACAATAGCCAAACTTAAGGAAGCAGCCCAAGTGTCCATCCATAGATAAATAAAGAAGATACAGTGGTGTGTATAGATATCTATCTAGATAGATATAGATAGATAGATAGATATGTCTATATATATATATAGATAGATATACATATATGTGTGTATGTATATGTATACCTATCTAGATAGATAGATACAGATATAGATATAATTTAGCCATAAAAAAGAACACAGAGCTAGAGAGTATAAAGCTGAGGGAAATAAGTCAGTTGGAGAAAGACAAATAGCATATGATCTCATATGTGGAATTTAAGAAACAAAACAAATGAGCAAAGAAAAAAAAAGGAGACACACCCACACATCAAGAAACAGACTTTTTAACTATAGAGAACAAACCGATAGTTAACAGAAGAGAGGTGGGTGGAGGAATGGGTAAAATAGGCGATAGGGATTAGAGAGTACACTTATCATGATGAAATAAGATAAAATAAAATAACATAAAATAAAATAAAATGATTTAAAAAATAAATGAGTTAATCTCATAAGATCCCTTAATACAGTGCTTTCAACAGACAGATGAAATGCACAGGTACCAATCTGTAAGATACAAACTGGGTAAATATTTCACCGGACACACATACACATGAACAAAATTTTATGGATACAACAAAAGGTAAGTCATGCCTGCTTTTTTTCCACAGATGCATCCACATCTCCTAGAATGGTGCCTGACACACTGTTAAGCATTCATTAAAATGTTCTTGCCTATATGATAAGGTGAATGAATGAATGAACAAATGAATGAATGACTCTATCTTAGGGACTAAATTCTATCCCTTTTTCTTGGTTGCTCTGAAAGGATATCTATGTTCAAATTAAAAATCTATCATGTCCATACTACATATGTATATATCAAAAACATTTAAATTTACATAATAGTATATTTTACCATTTGATTTTACCCAATATTACATTTTTTAAATCTGTCTTGATAAATGATTCTTATGTGTTATACACAGATAATAACATTCCATTATATGAAAAAGCTGAATTTTGTGCATTTTCCTGGATACAGATAGTGAGATTATATCTGAATTTTCTGTATTATAGGAAATTCTATTATGAACATCCTTGTGCATAGATCCTCGTGCATATATAAAAATGACTCTCTAAGGAATATACCATAAAAGTGAGACTGTTGGATAATAAAGGGTCTTTGTTCTCAGTTTTATTAGGTATTCCTGAAATGATTTTCTAAACTGTTATGAAAGTTTCTTTCCATAAGCAATGTATGCTAGTTTTCTCATATCACTACATACTTATCACTACTTAGTAAAACTTTTTAATTTTTTGGCAATCTAACAATTATGTATTGGTTTGTTATTACTTCAAATCTACTTTTTTATGACTTAAGTGAAGTTGTTCTGAATCTAAGGGTGAATTTGTTTACATTGAGGAAGCTGTGTCAGGATGTTGTTATCAACATCTGTTGTTAATAAGCACTCAGCAACGTAACTGTTGTTGGGTGCTACTGGGGACTTATGGAGAAGAATGTAAAGAAGAGTGCCTATTGTAATAGACATTTAAATTTTAAATACCAAGATTTGTGAGGGCTTACCAAGAATGTTCGGTCTGGGCAGGGCTACTCTTTGCTGATCTAAATAGCTCTCCAAAGATCTTGAAATCCTTGCTCTTGTCATGGGCAGACTTCTTGTGGTCAGCAGTGGTATTAAATCATGCAATCTCAGGAAGAGAAGGAACATCCATTCCTGCCTTGGCCAAGGCTACGTCCTATGAGCGTGGTGCAAACCATGTAATGGTCTCTCGAGTAATAACTTTTACAGCAGCCCACCTTGCCTGCCAACACTGGTGTCATTGCCTGCTAGCCGTGTGCCCCAGCATCAAGGGACCTATGAGAGCAGCTGATGCCCAGATTTTAGTTGGAACCACTGACTTTATCAAGAACCAACTGATAGAAAGAGACACCTCAACTAAATTTGGATTTTATTTCTTTCATCTCTCCTTTTCCTGGAACAATAGTGTAATTAACCTATCATCGGTATGGAGTATGTTATTTCTTCATTGGCCTATTAAGAAATGTTATCCTATATGCTACTGGCTTGTGAAATATTACTATTATAAACTATAATTCCCACAGTAAACCTGTGCTAAATAAGTTATTGGCAAAGACAAATCTCAGTCTCTGAGCATAATTTGGCCCAAACAAAACAACTGGCATAGTTGGCAGCCCAACCCAAACCAGTAATAATTAAAATTGGTCAGTGCTTCAGGATATACCATACTCTATGCCAAATTAGAAATACAGATTGATAAATTATTTTAAATTTATAATTGACCAAAATCTGCTAAAGCCTGTTACTGCACTGACAAACTTTAAACTTAATATGCTATTTACCATTTATGGCTTCTTACTAAAACTATAAACAGATAGTAAATGGACAAAACTGATAGAGCTATTATAGTTTGGATGCTGATGTTGGTCACAGTATTTATCTTAATACTGCTTTACCATATTATAAATGATTTGGAATACTTTATTAAGCATCTGTATAATAAAGCATGCTTTGAACACTCTTGTGAAAAGCAGAATGACAATAGTGAATATGCCTCACTCATTAACACTACCAAAATTATTCAAGAGGGGTTTAGGATCCCTAAGACCTACTGAAGACTTAGTCTGGACAAAACTTACAATTAAGGGAATTCCAGATGTTGGCCTGATCACCCAACACAGTGAGTTATGAAAAGAAAATAAGGAAGAAATTCCAGCACTCTTATTAGGAAAAATCAGCAATATAGATGCAGACAGGCAGAAAGGAAAGGCTAGAGCCCAAAACGTAATCTCCAGAGTAGGAAGAAACCCAGACCCTTTTATTCCTAAGAGCACCAATCTACACCCCAAGGACAAAGATGATTATTACAACGCTTTGACTCTGGTAATTTTAACCTACTAGAAGTTAGGCCCATGAGAACAGACAGAACTACAACAAATGATAATATGGAACCAGAGTTATTGAACAGAAAGCTTACACTAGACAAGATATGACAAAAATTAGGATGGAATTCCAACAAACTGATTTGGACACAGAAACCCAATGGCTATTAGGTTTATAGTCCAAATGAGGACCTGATCCTCACAGGAGTAGAATGTGTAACTTGGATGCATCACCACTGATGCTAAATTTAATCAACACCTTAGAGTATTTGGAGAAAATTATACCAATATACAAAGATCTTTGGCAGGGTAGCAACAGCCTAGAGATTAAGATGGCCTATAAGTAATATATTATCCCTATCAACATCTCCACGGACAACAGCAGGGGAAACTCCTAATATAATAATTAAATTAGGACCATTGACTATGATGTATGATATGGGACAGATACCCTCACTGCTACATGCAGAAACAACAGAACAAATTAAAAAGTCCATTGTAAAATCTGTGCCCCTGGAGGACACAATAGCATATTTATGATATTTGCAGGTGCAAGAAACACAGGAAAACTATTTGACTTGATCAGAACAACCAAAGAATTGAGTCAAGATAAAGGCTATGGCTTTAACACTAATATATAGAGACAAAACAGGACTACACTTAATGTAAATAGGCCTAATAGAAACAAGCTCATAAGGTCTTCTTGGCTTAGGTGACCTAAATCATTTAGACTACTATCCTTCAATCCAAATTATAAAAACAGAAACTCAAATAAAAACCCAGAAACTAATTACAGTGACATGGAAACAGAAAGAACCAATATTTTAGAGGAAACAGACCTACAGAAAACAAACTCTCTAAACTATTTATGACAACTCATTCAGGAAACCTAGTCCCATTAATAGATGAGCCATTGACAAACAGAGGAGAGAAAGTCCAATGAACTCTTATAGGGACTCAGCAGACTCCATCTCCTGGCCCAAGTCAGAGACAACTGCCCTTAGGTTATAGTGGCCATTTCAATTAAAAAAAAAAAAACTTTGTAAATAAAAAGACTTTATATATTATTATGATATTGGACACAGGGTCCCAAGTAATGATGATGCAGGGACAACCCAATAAGACAGGAATATCAGAAAACAATATGGTATTGATTGAAGGATTAGGAGGAAAATTAACTCCAGGAACCTGGGTGTATAGATTCCTAACAATTAAAAAAAAAAAAAAAAAGGATTCCTAACAATTGATGATAGACCACCAGCAAAAGCAAAGCTCCTTTATAGGACCCAATTTAGAAAACATCCTGGGAATGCATGTAATAGGACAAAATGTGAATAATAAAGACCTAAACATCCAAATAATAACTTAACTATAGTAAAATGGACTTCAATTAAACTACACAACCCATCTAAAATAATAATTATACCTCAATATAATCTTAAAGGAAAACATAAATTGAGGAAAAAATTCAGGAACTCTTAAAAGAACAAATTATCATGCTTACTACTTCAACATATAATAACCTAATCTGGACTGTAAAACAGCCAGATGGAACATATAGATATAAAACAGATTATAGGAATTTAAACAAACATTTTTCAAAAATTGAGGAAGCATTCTTAGATACAGGCACTATAATATAAACAACGTCACCACTGGATCTGGAACTTATTATACAGTGATATATTGATTTGACATGTTCTTTGCTATACCTACCAACTGATGAGAAAAGCTAGCCCTGACTGCATTCACATGGAAAGACAGACAATATCAGTTTACTATGTTACCACAAGGATATCTTAACAGTCCACTAATACCCTCACCTTTCTAACAGAAGATAACCAGACCTTTCAGGAAAACATAACATGCACACAAAAACCATCATTTCCTATCTTGATGATATTCTTATTTATGATAATAACCTGGAAGAACAGGGTAAGGTCAAAATGGAGTTAACTGAATTCCTTACACTCAGAAAATGGACAATCAATCCAGGTAAGATTCAAAGACCTCAAACTACAGTCAAATTTCTAGGTATAATTTGGTTCCCTCAAGGTAGAAAAATATGAGACCCAGTCATAAACATACTAACTCTTGCCACAAAAGAAGAAACTCAGAAAGTAATAGGATGTTTGGATATTGGAAAAAGCACATACCATATATGGGGATAATATTAAGACATATCTATGAAATAACTAGGAAGAGAAGGGAATGGAGTTGGACAGCGACTGAAGAGGCAGCCGTTAGTGTTCTGAAAAATGCTGCCAGAACTTTTAACACTTTGGCACCAGCTAATGAGGACTCGAAGTACAAATTAAAGTGCCTATACTCATAAAGGTTTGCAACATGGTCACTGTGGACTAAAGCACTGCAGGACCCCAAATTTTATCCAGTTGGATTTTTAACTAGGAAGTTTCCATGGTCTGAGAAGAGATACCAACCAACTGAAAGTCTCACTAGGGCACTCTATGAGGCCCTACAAAATACAAAGCCAACAACAGATGCTCTACACTAACTGAGGAAATCTCAGCGATGCCAATAGCGGATTTGCCAGAGTTCCAAAGGGTGAGCATGTTCATGTCCAAGAAGTTGAGCAATGGGGACCATCCTTGCCCAGAAAACTAAAAAATGCATGGTTTATAGATGGATCAGCCTCTATAACACCATCCAGAATATGGTGTGAGCTGTGCCCTTAAGGACTAATGATGGTTTAACTTCGTCAGAACCAGGCTTGGGAGAACCAGTACAATATGCTGAGCTAATAGCTATAAAACTGCCAATTGAAAGATCTGTTAAGGGAACACAGAATGAGTCTTTTCTCAAACAAATGGGCAGTAGCTAATGAAATAGCTATCTGGTCAAGAATATGGAGAAACAAATGAGTGGAAAATAGGAACTATGGACGTACGAGGTAAAGACATATGACAGAAAATAGTGCAAACTTACATCTCCATATTTATTGTACATGTCTCAGCTCACACTATGGTAACGAAGTACAATGATCAGATAGGCAAACTTACTAGAAACACTAATGAGGCTAGAATTCCTAAACTTTATCACAAAAACACCCACAATGATTCATAAATAAAAAGAGAGTCTAATCAAAATATGCATAAAGCAAAGGAACAGTGGATGATAAAACAGAAAAGGATAGATATGCCAATTGATAGAATTACAGTTGACCTTTGAATAATAAAGGGATTAAGGGCACCAACCCCCTGTGCAGTCAAAATTCCATCCATAACTTATGATGATTCTCCCAAAACTTAACCTACTATTAAAGTTAAAACATAACTTACTCTTGACTGACTACCTAACTGATAATATAAACAGTCAATTAACACATACTTGGTATGTTATATGTAATATATACTATGTTCTTACAATAAAGTAAGCCAGAGAAAAAAGTTATTAAGAAAATCATAAGAAATAGAAAATACATCTGCAGTACTCTAATGTAAAAAATCCACATAGAAGTGGAGCCCTGCAATTCAAGCCCATGTTGTTCAAGGGTTAACAGTATTATATGGGCACATCATCAAAAGGGACACCCAGGCATACATGGCACTAAAAGCTGGTTGAAAACAAAAATATATATAAGCCAACTAAATATCTATAGTATCGCATTAAAATGCAAGTATTGTACAAAATTTAAAGCTTGGAAATCTTTAATCAAAACACCAAAGTTAAAGCTGATAAATTCTTCCAAATTATACAAAGTGATTATATAGGACCCTTGTTTATATCAGAGAGTAAACCATATGCATGCATTATTGTAGACACATGGTGAGGAATAAGATTACCCTACTCCTGCAGAAATAATGATCAAAAATTCACCATCAGAATGGTGGAAATCTGAATTGTTTGCTATGGTATCCTATCCATCATAGAATCAAACTAGGGAATCTGCTTCACAGGAAAAATAATACAAGATTGGGCAAAAGACCAGGGTATAAGGAGAAACTTCCACTTACCTTACAATCCAGTTGCCTTTGGATCAATTGAAAGATATAATGGCTTGCTTAAACAAAAGCTTAGATTGCTTATTAACAATCTAGACATGAAAACCCAGACTAAAGTAATATGGTAAGCAGCAAGGTCATTAACCCATTTATCTATAGAACTAATGGTAAAACAACTATAGAATCTATATTGCAACAACCCACAAAAGTAGAAATAACCACTAATAGCACCCCAAACACTAAGTTAAAGGGGAAAGTGCTAATTAAAAAACAAAATAGCACATATAATTTCAGTGAAATTATAGCACCTACCACTAATAAAACCTACTGGGTGACCAAAGGACAAAACATATTATGGCAAATTAAAGAAAATAATACAATGTCTTTATAAAATTTTCAAGTATGAAAAACATCTTTTATTGTATCAACATTGGATGCAGGCACTAAAAACACTAATGTTTACTCCATATATCATGGCCAGCAGACACATTTTTGTACAGCATCATTACCGAATGCCTAATATTTAGCCTAGCATGATACAGGACAATTACATTCAGGGCAATACTGCAAGTAATAACCATTACAACTCTAGATTCCCTTGAGTGACAAGAATAACAACAAGAAATAATTAGTGGATCAGTGTGGGACACTATTTTGTCTATTGCCCATGACTGGATACCATACTTATTGCAGCTATGGATAATCCACAGATAGCACCAACAATAGCAGTTGTTCAACCATTCCAAACTGGAATGCCACCCTCTAGTCAGGACATGACTTTACCATTTGTGACATCTTCCACTTCTTCCACAGATCATTATCCTTGTCACCTTATTATAACTGAGAACTTACAGGATCACCAGTATCACCAGATTCACTGGCATTACCAAGCCCAACCTTTCCACTCCATCCTTTGCTATCAGCAGCATCTATTCACTGGGAAACCTTTGATGAAGGGAGAAACCTTGTATTGTAGGAAACTGATGAAGCAGTAGAAACTTCCATTTCAATCTCCCCCAAATCAACATGGATCCTGAACAATGCCCCTATTATATTAGACACCAACTCAGAGGATGAGGATCGGCCTGACCTACTATATGAATGTCTCATGGTATTATAACCTAGCATACACACCAAGTCAACTAGGTACTTTACTTTATTCTTTACCTCTACCTTGGCTTACTGAATTAAGTGCAGTATCAGACATATGGTAAAGACCTTGAGAAAATAACCACAATTTAATTCCTGATTTACTTTGTGTGCTAGCATTTTATTGTAAAAGAGCAGATGCTGAATATGCAGAATGGGTACTTGTATACCCACAGCCAAAACCCTTTCCAAATCTTATGGCTACTTATTTACTAGGTCAACTTGCTGCTCTTGCTCATTTAGAATCTGGAGACTAGTTATGCATCCATTTGGTATCCTCAGACATTGCATGTTCGTAAGTTGCTTATTATCTTCTGTTTAATGAAGAGAAGCCTACATATTAATGGCATAAATAACTCTGTTTCACCCTCTGCACCCTCAGCACCCAGTTCTAACACAGCTACATCTCCTACTTCATCCAAAAGTGAAATATCTTAAGTTAGCCCTCTCACAACTACCACTAATCTTTACCCACTACATCAAAATCTTATGCAATTTCAAGGCAAATATTTGGCTTTAGCAATAGACCAAGCATAGCTACAAGAAATTACAAAAATGGCCACATACAAACATACTAATAAGGATATATTAGAAATATATTTAGGGCACCTGGCTGGCTCAGACAGTAGAGCACACAACTCTTGATCAGGCGGTCATGAGTTAAAACCCCATGTTGGGGATAGAGTTTACTTAAAAAAAAAAAAAAAAGAAAATATATTTAAACTATCATGCAAAAGGGGTGTTAAAAAAGATGGCAGAGGATTAGGAGACCCTATTCCAACCAGTTCCCTGAATGGAGCTGGATATCTACCAGACCTCTCTGAACACCCATGAAATTAGCCTGAGATGTAAGAAGATAGATCTGGATCTCTACAAACAGAATATTGCAGGCAGTTGGTTTGGAGGTATGAAGCTGTGAGCTCTGATTCCGTGGGCAGATATCGGAAGACAAACGGAAGGGGGAAGGAGCCGTGGGGATCCTGCACCGCCGGTGAGCAAAAGCCAACTGTGCTGGGGACAGGGCACAGACTCGCAGACTGGTAGCAGCTGGGAAAGGACTTTAGGACAGGCCCCCCCCCCACCCCAAATGAAACCTAGAGCGTCCAGGCCGCACGTGCAAACTGGAGGTGGCTGGCGGTTTTAGAAGCACAAAGGGCAGAAACATGCCCTGACCTGGAGGTGAGGACTGGGAGCGCTGCTGAGGGGTGCACGACCGAGGATGCTGCAGTATTTACCAGCACAGACAGAAACAGAGATAATGTGGCCTGGAGAGCTCACTGAAGAACAGACTGCGATCTCTCTGTTCTGAGGCAGAGGATTGGAAACGGTCGCTTCTGCTCTCTTGGAAGACACGGAAAGCCACCAGGGAAAGCCACCAGAGAACAAAGGTCCCCAAAAACCGGTTTTCACTGAGCCCATCCCCCCCCCACAGGGGACAGGGCAACTCTGCCCAAACAGGGTTGCCTGAGTAACAGTGCAGCAGGCCCCTGCCCCCAGAAGACAGGCTGGGAGAACAAGAGGCCGACAACCCTAAGGTCCCTACAAAACAGGTGCATTTTGCTTGGGTTGTGATCAATAATTTGGACTCTGTATGTTCCCTCAACCACCCCTCAACAAAATGACTAGGAGGTGGAACACCCAAAATAGGAAAGACTCAGAGACTGTGACTTCTGCCACAGATTTACAAATGGATATAGATACAACCAAGATGTCAGAAATGGACTTCAGGGTAACAGTTATGAAGACGATAGCTAGAATGGAGAAATCAAATAATGGCAACATAGAGTCTCTAAGGGCAGAAATGAAAGCTGAACTGGCAGAACTTAAAAATGCTACCAATGAGGGTGCCTGGGTGGCTCAGTTGGTTAAGCGACTGCCTTCAGCTCAGGTCATGATCCTGGAGTCCCAGGACTGAGTCCCACATTGGGCTCCCTGCTCGGCGGGGGGTCTGCTTCTCCCTCTGACCTTCTTCCCTCTCGTGCTCTCTGTCTCTCATTCTCTCTCTCAAATAAATAAATAAAAAATCTTAAAAAAATGCTATCAATGAGATCCAATCTAATCTAGATACTCTAACAGCAGGGTAAGCAAGGCAGAAGAACGAATTAGTGATCTAGAAGACCAATTGGTAGAAAAGAAGGAAAAAGAGGAGGCCTGGGAAAAAGAGCTTTTAATCCATGAAAACAGAATTAGAGAAATAAATGATGCCAAGAAACGTTCCAATGTCAGAATTATTGGTTTCCCTGAGGGGGTGGAGAAAGAAAGAGGACTCGAAGATATATTTGAGCAAATTGTAGCTGAGAACTTCCCTAATCTGGGGAATGAAACAAACATTTGTGTCTTAAATGCAGAGAGGACCCCTCCCAAGATCAAGGAAAACAGGCCAATGCCCCGGCATGTAATAGTAGAACTCGCAAATCTTAGAACCAAGGAAACCATCCTAAGGGCAGTTAGGGGGAAGACATTCCTTACATACAGAGGGAGGAACATCAGAATAATGTCAGACCTATCCACAGAGACCTGGCAAGCCAGAAAGGCCTGGCAAGACATATTCAGGGTACTAAATGAGAAGAACATGCAGCCAAGAATACTTTATCCAGCAAGGCTTTCATTTAGAGTGGATGGAGAGATGCAGACCTTCCAAGACCGGCAGAAACTGAAAGAATATGTAACCACTAAGCCAGCCCTGTTAGAAATATTAAAGGGGGTTCTATAAAAGGAGAAAGACCCTAAGAGTGATACAGAACAGAAATTTACAAGAGACAATCTATAGAAACAAGGACTTCACAGGCAACATGATGACAATAAATTCATATCTTTCAATAATCACTCTCAACGTGAATGGCCTAAATGCTCCCATAAAATGGCACAGGGTTTCAGACTGGATAAAAAGACAGGACCCAAACATATGCTGTCTACAAGATACTCATTTTGAACCTAAAGATACATCCAGACTGAAAGTGAAGGGATGGAGATCCATCTTCCATGCCAAGGGACCCCAAAAGTAAGCTGGGGTAGCAATTCTTATATCAGACAAATTAGATTTTAAGCTAAAGACTGTAGTTTGAGACACAGAAGGACACTATATCACTCTTAAAGGGTCTATCCAACAAGAAGATCTAACAGTTGTAAATATCTACACGCCCAACATGGAAGCAGACAACTCCATAAGCCAACTGTTAACCAAAATAAACAGCCATATTGATAACAATATGTTAATTATAGGAAACCTCAATGCTCCACTCTCAGAAATAGACAGATCATCTAAGCAGAAAATAACCAAGAAACAAGAGCTTTGAATGACACACTGGACCAGATGGACCTCATAGATATATACAGAACATTCCACCCTAAAACAACAGAATACTCATTCTTCTCTAAGTGCACATGGAACTTTCTCCAGAATAGACCACATATGGGGCGCAAATCAGGTCTCAACCGATACCAAAAGATTGAGATTATTCCCTGCATATTCTCAGACCACAATGCTTTAAAACTGGAACTCAATCACAAGAAAAAAATTGGAAAAAATTTACACACTTGGAAGCTAAAGACCACTCTGCTCAAGAATGTTTGGGTCGACCAGGAAGTCAAAAAAGAACTTAAACAATTCATGAAACCAATAAGAACAAAAACACATCAATTCCCAAACCACCTACAAAGGTGGTCCTAAGGGGGAATACATAGCCATCCAAGCCTCACTCAAAAAAACAGAAAAATCCCAAATTCACCCACTGACTTTACACCTTAGAGAACTGGAGAAAAAGCATAAACGATGCCTAAGCCAGGCATTAGAAGAGAAATAATTAAGATTAGAGCAGAGATCAATGAATTAGAAACCAGAAACACAGTAGATCAAATCAACAAAACTAGAAGCTGGTTATTTGGAAATAATTAATGAGATCGATAAACCACTGACCAGAGTAATCCAGAAGAAAAGAGAAAGGACCCAAATTAATAAAATTATGAATGAAAGGGGAGAGATCATGACTAACACCAAGGAAATAGAAACAATTATTAGAAATTGTTATCAACAATTATATGCCAATAAATTAAGCAACCTGGAAGAAATGATGCCTTCCTGGAAACCTATAAACTGCCAGGACTGAAACAGGAAGGAATTGACAACCTGTACAGGCCAATAACCAGGAAGGAGATTGAAGCAGTGATCAAAAACCCCAAAAAACAAGAGTCTAGGGCCTGATGGATTCCCTGGGGAATTCTACCAAACCTTCCAAGAAGAAATAATACCTATTCTCCTGAAGCTGTTTCAGAAAATAGAAACAGAAGGAAAGCTTCCATACTCATTCTATGAGGCCAGCATTATCTTAATCCCCAAACCAGGCAAAGACCCCATAAAAAAGTAGAATTTCAGACCGATATCCCTTATGAATATGGATTCCAAAGTTCTCAACAAACTCTTAGCTAATAGGATCCAACAATACATTAAAAGGATCACCCACCACGACAAAGTGGGATTTATCCCAGGGATGCAAGGGTGGTTCAACATTTGCAAATCAACCAATGTGATAGAACACATTAATAAGAGGAGAGAGAAGAACCATATGGTCCTCTCAATTGATGCAGAAAAAGCATTTGACAAAATACAGCATCCCTTCCTGATTAAAACTCTTCAGAGTATAGGGATAGAGGGAACATTCCTCAAGTTCATAAAATCCATCTATGAAAAACCCACAGCAAATATCATCCTCAATGGGGAAAAGCTGAGAGCTTTTCCCTTAAGATCAGGAACATATCAAGGATGCTCACTCTCGCCACTACTGTTCAACAGAGTACTAGAAGTCCTAGCAACAACAATCAGACAACAAAAAGAAATAAAAGTTATTCAAATTGGCAAAGAAGAAGTCAAACTCTTTCTCTTCACAGATGACATGATACTTTATGTGGAAAATCCAAAAGACTCCACCCCTAAATTATTGAACTCATACAGCAATTCAGTAATGTGGCAGGATACAAAGTCAATGCACAGAAATCAGTTGCTTTCTTAGACACTAACAATGCAACTGTAGAAAGAGAAATTAGAGAATCGGTTCCTTTTACAATGGCACCAAAAACCATAAGATACCTTGGAATAAACCTAACCAAAGAGGTGAAGGATCTATACTCTAGGAACTACAGAACACTCATAAAAGAAATTGAAGAAGACACAAAAAGATGGAAAAACATTCCATGCTCAAGGATTGGAAGAATAAACATTGTTAAAATGTCTATGCTACCCAGAGCAATCTATACAATGCCATCCCAATCAAAATTTCAATGACATTTTTCAAAGTGCTGGAACAAACAATCCTAAAGTTTGTATGGATTTAGAAAAAATTCTGAATCACCAAGGAAATGTTAAAAAAGAAAAATAATGCTGGGGGCATCACGTTGCCTGATTTCAAGCTATATTACAAAGCCGTGATCACCAAGACAGCATATTACTGGCACAAAAACAGACATATAGACCATTGGAACAGAACAGAGAGCCCAGATATGGACCCTCAACTCTATGGTCAAATAATCTTCGACAAAGAAGGAAAAAATACGCAATGGAAAAGACAGTCTCTTCAATAAATGGTGCTGGGAAAATTGGACAGCTATATACATAAGCATAAAACTCAACCATTCTCTAACACCATACACAAAGATAAAATCAAAATGGATGAAAGACCTCAATGTGAGACAGGAATCCATCAAAATCCTAGAGGAGAACATAGGCAGTAATCTCTTCAACATTAGCCATAGCAATTTCTTTCAAGATACATCTCCAAGGCAAGTGAAACAAAAGGGAAAATGAACTTTTGGGACATCATCAAGATAAAATGCTTCTGCACAGCAAAGGAAACAGTCAACAAAACAAGAGGCAACCCACAGAATGGGAGAAGATATTTGCAAATGACACTACAGACAAAGGGCTGATTTCCAAGGTCTATAAAGAACTTCTCAAACTCAACACCCAAAAAACAAATAAGTCAAAAAATGGGCAGAAGATATGAACACTTTTCAAAAGAAGACATACAAATGGCTAACAGACACATGAAAAAAAATGTTCATCATCATTAGCCATCAGGGAAATTCAAATCAAAACCACACTGAGATACCACCTTACACCAGTTAGAATGGCAAAAATCAACAAGGCAAGAAACAACAAATTTTGTAGAGGTTGTGAGAAAGGGGAACCCACTTACACTGTTGGTGGGAATGCAAGTTGGTACAGCCACTTTGGAAAACACTATGGAGGTGCCTCAAAAAATTAAAAATAGAGCTACCCTATGACCCAGCAATTGCACTCCTGGGTATTTACCCCAACGACACAGATGGAGTGAAAAGAAGGGCCATATGCACCCCAATGTTCATAGCAGCAATGTCTGCAAGAGCCAAACTGTGGAAAGTGCCTAGAGGCCCTTCAACAGATGAATGGATAAAGAAGATGTGGTCCATATAGACAATGGAATATTACTCAGCCATCAGAAAGAATGAATACCCAACTTTTACATCAACATGGATGGGACTGGAGGAGATTATGCTAAGTGAAATAAGTCAAGCAGAGAAAGTCAATTATCATATGGTTTCACTTATTTGTGGAACATAAGGAATAGCATGGAGGACATTAGGAGAAGGAAGGGGAAAATGAAGGGGGGGAATCAGAGGGGGAGACAAACCATGAGAGACTACAGACTCCGAGAAACAAACTGAGGGTTTTAGAGGGGAGGGGGTGGGGGGATGGGTTAGCCTGGTGATGGGTATTAAGGAGGGCACGTACTGCATGGAGCACTGGGTGATATACGAAAACAATGAAGCATGGAGCACTACATCAAAAACTAATGAAGAACTCTATGGTGACTAACATAACATACTAAAATAAAATAAAATTTAAAAAAAAACCTATTATGCAAAAAAATATATAACCATCAATTCAATACCCAATGCTCTAAAAGAATTAAGCATGCAGTAAGAAGAAATTTTCATCTGCCACATTGGTGGAATATGACCAGAAATACTAAATATATACAAATGAGATTATATGTGCTCTGTACACACAGATCCAAAAGATGCATTTGTAGAAATGCAGCACTGTTTCACCCTTGCAGGATGCTCTTTGAAGTCAATTTATCAGTTGGCAGGGCATACAATGATAATGTTAATGACATATAAAGAACCACAACCCAACATTCACAGGACACATGATTGGAATTTAGAAACATCATCCAAAGGATTATATCACTTAGCTATGTGGCAATGGATATTTGCATGAGATAAGGTGGGGAGCCATGACAAGGATGATAATGGTGGTTTTTATTATGAAAATGATGGGGACAATACCACCATACCAACCTATACATTCAATAAGACACATATTGATTCCACCACAAAGTTAGCTGAAATAAACTATAAACTATCTCCACTTCCATATAAACAACATCTATACTTAGGATTCCCATCAAAATACAATAGCACTAATGGCAAAAAGGTTAGACTTTATGTCACAGAATGGTCTAACTGGTTTCATCATGGCAATCTAATCATATATGAGATATCTATTGCTGTATCTCCAGCAGAATTCTTTAAGTCTTACATGTTCTTTAAAAAAATATAATAATAGGAGAAGGGAAGGAAAAATAAAATAAAATGAAAATCGACAGGGAGGCAAACCATTCGAAAAGCTGTATTCTAGGAGGTGAACTGAGGGTTGCTGGAGGGGAGGTGGGTGGGGGAAGGGATAATTGGGTGATATATGTAACTGACAAATCACTAAATTCTACCTCTGAAACTAATAAAAAGAAACATAAAATGATTCTCCTGTATACTCCAAGCTAAATTGGAAACACAGGATTTTTCCCATTAGTCTTGATGACCTTAAATAATGAGATATACAAAAATCTACCTAACCCATCAAAAACTCTTTAAATGCCCATCAGTATATTCAGAAAGCAAAGTCATGTCTCAATGTATAACAGAAAGATCCTTTCTGTTTAACAGATGCTATAAAGACAACTGTAGACCAGAAAACATGATCAAAGCAAAACAGTCTGATAACCCAGAGAGAAGACCAATATTAGTACATGCACAGACAAATATTAACACAGTAATGAAGATGAAGACTCCCTGAGTAAATTGGCACAAGTTGCTGTATGCAGTTCCTCTATGTGGTTTGATGTTATACAATGTTTCTGTAGAACCAAACAGCATTAGACCTTTCATACCCATATTGAAGGAAAAAAAACTATTAATTTGGTGCTAAAACAAAACACATACATAAATACTTCAGTGCCGTCCATATACTATGACTTGACCTTCACTTTACGAGATAATACTAAATCACCAAGTAGGGATGCACCAAATAATACAACTATGAATCAAATATTACCGTGGCCCATGCCTAAGGTCACATATTCAACTTTAAATTTTAGAAAGAATACATTTTTGAATAGAATATATGACGTGACATACAGGTATTGTGAGTATGAACCCAGGCAGATTGTTCCTCTAGTGATGAGATAGGAATCTCAGAACTAATACATGAAGCATGCATTTGGATATATAAAGGATAATATACATATAAATAACACTACATGCTGGGTAGTAGCATTGTCATACCAGTGTAAAAACCTTTACATTAATAATATATAAAAAACTGCCAACTGGAACAGAATTATGCTCTATTTATGGAACAGAAAACATGAATAAATAGATGACTGGTAAAAAAAAAAGAATGAGAAGTAAAATATTAAATTAAGAAGTTGAGGACAACCTAGAAAAACCATTAAAAAATATAGAAATGAGCTTGCCACAGGAAATACTAAATATGCAGTCCCAGCCATAGGTAATGATGACACTTTGGTAATAAACACTGTCACGTACATCCACCCACAGTTGGGCAATTATATCTTTCTTTTTATTGAAGTATATTTGACATTCAATGTTATATTAGTTGCAGGTGTACAACATAGTGATTTGACAATTCTAGAATTATATCTTTAAATATAAATAAGCCAGAATCGATCATTTACTACACTCCCAACTCATATTCACCTATAAGATTAACAATAGATCCGTGGACAGGGATACTTTGTAAGGTGTATAGAGGACACACAGGAAGTTTAGCATATCACACATGTTATCCTTGATAGTATACATCAGGCTTCTATCTCACACCACAGATTTCTACCTCAAGAATATGGGAGCACATTCTGCATGGAGCACTGGGTATTATGCACAAACAATGAATCATGGAACACTACATCAAAAACTAATGATGTAATGTATGGTGATTAACATAACAATAAAAAATTTAAAGAGATAAAAATAAATCTAGTTCATGTTCAAGGAAAGGAACTAATTGTCAAATTTCCACTTGTGTTCTATTGTACACCATATTTTTCTTCATATGTAATCATTAAAATAACTTTATAAAGATGTTCTTGCACATAAAAAAAAAAGAATATGGGAAACTATAAAGCCTCTCATGGTTATATTGGAACTTACAACAGTAGTCAATACCTTTTAATTTAATATTCAACATTTTCTAGGCAGATATAGAGCCCCAAACTGTGCTCAGTTCTATCCCTCTTTGTTTATGCCCAATTTACAAGCTATGGCCAAAACAGATTCACTGAAAGGAAAGAAACTCTTCAGCTCCTTGTTGGACTGGTAGGTTTAATTGGAGACAAAATGGCAGTCATTTTTTCTGAATTCCAAATCAACCTAATTACATTAGATTTTAAAGACTCTGAAACCAAACAATCTCAATAAACACACATGCAATGGCAGCTCTGTCTTTGTTGTGTACACAGATATATAAAATTAGCAATATATTGCAAAACAAATTTCAGACAGAAGTAAATAGAGCAGAAATTCTACATAAAGCAGTTGGAGAAAACACTAAACATAATTAAGTACTAAAAAATTATATAAAAGATGTTCCTCTAAGATTAGATTGTCAATTGTTGCTGTTAAGATTGGTTGATACATGGAATATCCTTAGACAGCTATAATCTTGGGGCAATGATAGTCACAGATAACAAATAACCAGGACTAGAGTAGATACCACACATCCTAATGATTGCAATTCCTTGGGCAAGTATGAAATTAGAATATTGGCACTTAAAGAAGAAACATGACATTGGGTTCCCACACTTTTGCAGTTCTCCAATATCAAAAGGAAGAGAGGAGCCTACAGGCCACAGAAAGCCCCCTTGTCATAGATGAAACACATGTTCCTAAGGATATGTTAGTGAAATGGAACCAAAATACCTTTGGCACTACTACACCTTTGGATAAACCTATGGTACAAATACCATGACTATGGTCTTGAGGTCTCCTTAACTAGTTATATTTAATATGGGAAATAGGACAGTAATGTGCTCTAAGACAAAACTTACCCTAACCAATTGGAGTCAAGGAGGAAAAAAGATACATACCATGATGGAATGTGTGAATATAGTACAGGTAATAAATGTGACAGTAGAAGAAAAAAGATACTATTCAAGGTTAATAGAAGATAAAGGAACTATTAAGATAACTGGAGAAATATTTCACATTGAGCTTCTTAAAATTAATTTAATAAATGTAAATCATACATTAAAAAAATTAAGACAAGTAAAAGAACATTTGGAAGATGAGACTAATAAAGTCAAAATAATTAGCAGGAATTGAATAAAGAACAAAAACATGCATTCCCTAAAATAATGACAGTCTTCAATTTTGATGTTACAGCATGTGAACATGTGCTTGATCGTGCTATGCAAGCCTGTACCCTCTGGAGTTTTATAAAAGTGATATTTACTTGAAAATGTACTTGTCAAGGAAGTTTAACAGCCTTTTAAGAAACTTCACTCTTGGTTTTTAGTGATTGGATATGGTACCATGTCAAAGAGTTCTTTACTATGCTTATGTTAATATTGGAGTATGGTTGCTTACATTGGTCATTAACCTATGGTATAAAAATAATGTGTCAAAAGAAAATTACACATAAAACATAATTGAGTATGATTAAAGACAATAAGTGATTTATAATCACAGGGTGAACTGATATATATATATGAACTTATTATTTGTCAAGGATATTAGGTCCTTAGGATACATATAAATAAGTGATTTGAAAGAACAGAGTGGATTGTTGTGTACTGGTTTGCTATGATTTCAAATCCATTTGTTTTAACTTAAGTTTTTTTGAATCTAAGGGTGAATTTGTTTACATTAAGGAAGCTGTATCAGGATTTTTTTGTATCAACATTTGTTGTTGTCAGTAAGTTCTCAGTAGCTCAACAGTTGACAGGTACTACTGGCAATTTATCAATAAGAATATTTGGAAGAGTATTATTTAGAAGAGGGTCTTATCAAAGAACATATGCAAGAAACATAATGGACACTTAAACTTTAAATAAAAGAGTTTGTGAGGACTTACTGAGAGTGTTAGATCTGGGCAAGGCTACTCTTTGCTGATCTGAATAGCTCTCCAAAGATCTTGAAATACTTGCTCCTGTCTTGGCCAGGCTACTTTTTTTCTCTTTTAAAGATTTTATTTTTAATTAATCTCTACATCCAACATGGAGCTCAAACTCACAACCCCACAACCAAGAGTTGCATGCTGTACCTGGCCAGCCAGATGCCCCCCGGCCAGGCTACATTTAATTGTCAACAGTGTTAAATCATGCAGCAGTCTCAGGCAGGGAAGGCATTTATCTGTTCCTGCCTTGGTGAGGTTACTCCTAGGGGAAGTGGTGCCAACTGTGTAATGGTCTTTCGAGTAATAATCTTCAGAGCAGCCCACCTTGCCTGCCAACACTGGTGCCATTGCCCGCTAGCGATATGACCCAGCAGAGAGGGACCCAAGACAGTAGTCGATGCCCAACTTTTAGTTGGAAGCACTGACTACCAAGAACTAACTCATAGAAAGGCACACCTCAACTAAATTTGGACTTTATTTCTTTCATTTCTCCTTTTCCTGGCACAATAGTATAATTAATCTATTACTGGTTTACAGTTTGTTATTTCTCTATCAGCTTATAAAGAGACATTATCCTATATGCTATTGGCTTATAAAATATTACTATTAATTATAATTCCCACAGTGAACTTGTGTTAAATATATTATTGGCAAAGATAAATCTGTTTCTGAGCATAACTTGCCCCAAACAAAACACTGACAGAAGAAAAATATTTTGCCATATTCTATTCTTTTGTATATTCTTAATTATTTAATTAGGTCAAATGCCTCTATCATGTAGATTGGCCATTAAAGCTTCTTTTTCTGTGTATTACCTGTTCATATCATTTGCTAGGTTTTCTACTGGACATTGTAACTTTTCCTCATTAATTTGTGTGTATATTGCTGAATTCTGAACACTGACCTTTTTCTTGGTTATTATTACATTTTCTGTAAATATCTTTTTTCAATTTCTACCTTTTAAAACTTTATGTTGTCTTTCTTTTACATAATTTTAAAATTTAGTGTACTAAAATTAATAAGCTATACCATTATGATTTGTTTTCAATGGCATGTTAAAAAAACCTTCATTGTTCCAAATCCAGAGAGATATGATCCTATAAAGTCACAGTAGTAATGTTTTTATTACTGTTTTAATTTTTAACAATATAGAAAGTAGAAATAACACTTTTTATTACTTTAATTTGCATTTGCTCAACTACTGCTAAAGTTAGGTATCTATTTATAAGACTGCTGGCCTTTTGGATTTGTTCCAAAAACCTTATTCATATTTGCCCAGACACATTTGTATTTTTCTTGTCAATTTGTATATTAAATACATGTTTGTATGCTATATACATTAACCCTTTGTTACCTATATCCTAATATTTTTTTCCCCAGCTTGATTTGTATATAGACTTTGTGTACTGTGTTTCTGGCATGCTGGATTTAAAAATCACAATATAGTCAACATGTCAATCCTTCCTCTTAACAGTCTATGAATTTCCAGTCTTGATTAGAAAGATTTCTCTTACTTTTATATTTTGCATATTATTACCTATATTTCTCACAGTATTTTGATTGTTATGTTTAATATTTAATTACTTGGTCCTTCTAATTTTATCATTTTATGTGGCAAATGAGTCCGCTTTTATTTTTCCCAGATAGCCTGTGTGTTGGCACAACTTATTAAGCAATCCATCCTTTTCCTACTGAATTAAACTATTACCTTTGTCAAATGTTAACTTCTATTATAAAATGTAAGGTTAAGCTGTTAGTAGAACTTTTATGCCAAATCAGTAGTTCCTAAATGGGGGTGATTTTGCCCTCTGGGCACATTTATGGTTACCACAACCTAGAGGAGAGAGCCCTGGGATGCTACTACACATTCTACCATGCCCAGGACATTCCTGCCCCAGCAACTCCCGACAAAAAATTACCAGACTAATATATCAATAGTGATGATCGAGAAACCCTTCCTAGACCCAGAGATGTCTGGAGGTATGATCTTGGATTTGCCTGGTATGTGCTAAATTAAGATAAATATGGCATATTTAGATTATACCTGGTCATCATAATTGTCAATAGTGAAATGTCTAATGAATGATCTACAGCTGCAATTACAGGGAACTGAGTTGACAAGTTTTCTCAGAGAAAATATGTGGTAAGTACAAATAAGATCAGTAAGGTTGGAGTTGGTAGCCCCCCTGAAATGAATTATTCCATGCAAGTTTCCAACACATTTCTTGCAACCAAGTGTATTCCGTGTAGTGGAATGGCCAGTAAGTTGAGTTTGACAAACTGTGAAATCTCCTGCTGCAGTTGCTGATCCATTAGGAGGTCTATTGCCTGCTGTACCCTTGATTCAGCAACATAAACTGGGAACATAGTGTGCATGTTTTGTGAATCTTTTCATCAGTTCCAAATAAAGGAGCATCCAACTGAGTCAGAAGTCATGCCAAATGCAAAATTATTTCTAATTTTGGATTCTCTCTTTTGTGACAACAAACTATTTTCTTATCTCTACACCAAAAGTGTATTGACCAGATTGCCTAGATTTTAAAGTAAGTTCTGATGCTATGCCATTATTCTCATTTTCATTGTCTTCTAGATGTTCTCCTGAATTTGTTCTTCATTTGAATATTAATTTATTCTACTAATTCTAAAAGGAGAAAAAACAGAGACAATAAAAACAGTATTGAAATTCTAGCTTGGATTGCTTTGAATTATTTTATTATTATTGTTACTGTTTTGGAAAATAATATTTTTGAAATTCAGTTTTCCCATCCAACAATGAAATCTATTTCCATTTTTTCAGTTCTTTATATCTTCAATTAAGGTTTTGTAATATTCTTCAAATCATTTCTTATTCTTTTATTCCAGAGTATTCTACAAAATAATATTGACTGAGGTTCTAACATTAAACCATCTAACCATTCATGGAGTTAAACCTAACTTGTGTCTGTGTGTGTTTTAATGCATAACTGAATTGAGTTTGGTAATATTTTATTTAGAATAGTAATTTTAGTAATTTTGACCTCTGATTTCCTTTCTTATTTAATTCTGTTGGTTTCCAAGGATTCTGTTCAAAAACTTATCAGTGATTTTATATCAAATAGTTATTCTTAAACTTACAATTTTGATGGAAATAAACGACGAGCACTTGTTTGCTAACAATCTGAATTTTCATGATACATAAACAATCCACATATGTATATTAGATTTATTTAGGAAAATGTATTGTTAAGGTTATAGCCATATAACTGTAAAACAGTTCTTTCTTCCTTGTTTAAAGTCTCACTGTCCTGAATACAAAGTAAACCTGAAAACTTAGCCTTATTAGTATGTTTAAATTAATTAAACCATTCACTAATAAGCTCATCTCAACTGCATGGATTATAGAATCAACAGAGACAAAGTTAATTATTCCAGTGAAAATTTACAGTGAAATGTAAATAATCCCAAAGAAGATACATTTAAAAAATAGAGAATTATTATTTCCATTTTAGTTGACTCAGATACATCTTTAATTATAGCTGCCTTCAAGAAATGTAAATTATTTATATTTATTCATATATAGAGTATAAGTCTTTGTACTTACAAAAAATTTAATTGCTCCAGCACCAAACACAATAAGCAGCTGGAACCAAAGTCAGCACAAGTATTGCCAAAGGCATTATCATACACTTAGGAATTGATCTGACACTGCTCACCACCTACAATGGAGACTATAATATAAAAGTGCTCGGACAACTCATAAAGCTAAATACCAATTCTTAAATCTATCTTTTAGTTATTTGATTCACAGGGCTCTATGTAGACAAGACTAAAGATCGTACTGACTGAAAATGTCAAAATTATTCAAAAGTTGACAGAAGGAATGCAAAAGAGACCTAAGCAGTTATGATTCATATGAATCACTGATGTAAACTCATCCCAATTTCACTGACATCCTAAACCTGAAAATCACTTGGGCTGCTAGTGAAAAATTGTCCCTTGTACATCCTGGAAATTATATTTTAAAAGTCATCTTAGATAACTCCAATGCAGGTGGTATCCGAGCACATTTTGAGAAACACATTAAATAGCCCACATGCGTTAGTTCACAGATACTGTTGGCTGCATATAAGCATGCCTCTTTGCTATAGAAATTACTTTCTGGTTTCCTAGTATTTAAGTTACTACATTAAAATGACTGGGGAAAATCATAATGATGAATATGATGGTTTCAGCAAACATTATATTTATGTTTAATGTATTCTGTATGAATTATACAGTGGCCCATTTTTTTAATTGGCAATCCAGCTGTTGATGTTGTTTTTAACCATCATACTCAATTAAGCAGAAACACCTCAATCCTCATATGCTTTGAAACAACAGAAGATAATTTCTTCTACGAAAAAAAAAATGACTGTGAAGAAAATCAGGCAGATGTTTTAACTACTTTAAGTGTTTGTGTGTGTGTACTAGAAGTAATTATCTTTGCTCTAATATTGCTCAAATTACATCAATTGCTACTATTAAGCAGTAAATTTGTATACATATGCTTACAATGTGTGAAGATCAAATACAGGAATCTCTGTAAATTGTAAGGAAGAAAAAATTATGCTATATCACAATCCAATTTATTGTCCTTATTTTTGAAGGCATTAGATCTTAGGCAACTAAATAATGACAAAGAGAAACACACAGAGACAGAGAGAGACAGAGAGAGGTGGGAGGGCCAGAGAGAAACTATGTTGCACAAAAGAAGATTTGTTTAATTCTTTCAAAGCTATACTAGCTGAAGAGTTGTGTTTGAGAAAAAATAGAGCTTGTCCTCAGTTATCTCCTCCCCAGCTTCAGATTGAGAGCAAGACTCTACATCCACTAAGGCAATAAGGGAAAGAGAAAAGTCCTCCAGACAGCCCATCTGCTGGTCAGGTAAAGATGAATAAAACAAATTTCCATTTAAAATCATGTTTGACTAGAGGCGCCTGGGTGGCTCAGTCGGTTAAGCATCTGCCTTCCGTTCAGGTCATGATCTCAGGGTCTTGGGATCGAGCCCCACATGGGGCCCCCTGCTCAGTGGGGAGACTGCTTCTCCCTCTCCTTCTGCCTGCCGGTCTCCCTGCTTGTGCTCTCTCTCTTGCTCTCTCTCTTCCTGTCAAATAAATAAATAAAATCTTTAAAAATAAATAAATAAAATCACATTTGACTAATAATTATAAATTGGCCTCTTTTAATTTCCCATTAAAATATAGATGAAGACTTCAAAAGAAAAATAAAACATAAGACGGAAAGACAATGAAACATTTGTCAGATTCTAGGAATAAGTTCCACTAAGTGCAACATCCATAAAACTGAAATTAGAATATCAGTTATGTCACATTCCTTGTACCATATAAAAGAAACTGAGAGCTCATAATAGATGTCTTTCTCTTTTCCAACATTTTGCCCCGGTCAGACTTCTAGGGTCTGTGCCAAAGAAAAAATTGGGTAGCTGTCCCTTTTCAGATGGCCAACATATGCAGCCTATCCAAGAGTACAGGTTATCCTGCTTTTTTATTATGAGACTTTGACCCATGGAAAACAACATACTAGAAAGCAAGTGTAATTGATGGTATCATGTGGCAACATTGGTAGTGCATTTCAATAAATGAAAATATTTATTTCAAAAAGCCACACCATCTCCACTCCCACCTCCACCCTTCCCCAGAAAAAGATGCCCAAATGAGGGCAAAGGAGAAACATGTAGGCTGAAAAAGAAAATGATGTAATATCCCCCAAATCGGAAAACATGAACTAATTGTTGATAAAATTGGCTGAATAAAAATAAAAAACAACCCGTGCATCAAAATTCCACCATTGTAACAAAAAATAAAGAGAATACTTGGGAAAAAATATACTGCATTACTGGAAGGCAATGTCAATGTCTTCATGACCTAGAGAGTCATTACAATGGGAACAAAAAAAAAAAAAAAAAAGAAAGAAAGAAAGAAAGAAAAAAAAAAAAGTATGAACACTCCAGAAGTAAAACAAAGAATCTGAATCTAAAATTCACAAAGAAATAAATGTAGCTGAAAACACAATAATGCTATCTCACTAGTGTAAACAAATGAATATCTTCAAGTAAAAACAAGATACCATATTTCATCTAATAAATTAGTTTTAAAAAGGAAGGAAGTAGGGAGAGAGGGAAGGAAGGAAAGAGGGAAGGAAGGAAGGAAGGAAAAAGAAAAAGAAAGAAAGAAAGAAGAAAGAAAGAAAGAAAGAAAGAAAGAAAGAAAGAAAGAAAGAAAGAAAGAAAGAAAGAAAGAAAGAAAGAAAGAAAGAAGAAAGAAAGAAAGAAAGAAAGAAAGAAAGAAAGAAAGAAAGAAAGAAAGAAAGAAAGAAGAAAGAAAGAAAGAAAGAAGAAAGAAGAAAGAAGAAAGAAAGAAAGAAAGAAGAAAGAAGAAAGAAAGAAAGAAAGAAAGAAAGAAAGAAAGAAAGAAAAGAAGGGAAGGAAGAAAGGAGGGAGGGAAGGAAGGAAGAAAAGAAGATTTTGTGAGTATAATGCTAAATGTCAGCATGAATTCTACATGATTGATTCTTTTGTACACTGTTGTTGAAGGTGTAAATTTATATTACCTACCTAGATAACAATTTACAAAACTAGAGTTTTATAAATATTTATGGCCTTTGACTAAGTAATCCTCCTTCTTGGAATCTCACTAGGAAGTAATTAAAAAAAAAAAGAAAAGAAAAGAAAAAAATACACAAATTTATTTATTAAAGCATTATTTCTTAAAAAAAGAAATTTAGAAATGACTTAAATATTTAAGGATAGGAAAGCCATTCAGTAAATCATAATACATCAAGATAAAAACTTATTATGCAGCTTGTCTTTAAATAATGAAACACTTAGTTTACAGGCTAATGTATAATACGGTATTAACTACACAGGAAAAAATCAAAGGAAACAAAATGAGAATGAAGTGGTCATCTCTGGCTCTCTACTGCTACCACAGAGGTTCTGAACTACGGTTCTATGGTGACAACTAGACATCTGCTTTCCAAGTGATTCTTTTTTCTTTTTTTTAAATTTTTTATTGTTTTGTTAATCACCATACATTACATCATTAGTTTTTAATGTGGTGTTCCATGATTCATTGTTTGTGCATACACCCAGTGCTCCACGCAGAATGTGCCCTCTTTAATACCCATCACCAGGCTAACCCATCCCCCCACCCCCCTCCCCTTCTTTTTTCTTTTTTTAATTATTATTTATTTATTTGAGATAGTGAGGAATAGAGAGAAAAAGAGCATGATTGGGGGGGTAGAAGGGTAGGCAGAGAGACAAGCAGACTCCCCACTGAGCAGGGAGCCCACCATGGGGCCAGATCCCAGGACCCTGAGATCATGACCCAAGCAGAAGGCAGACACTTAACTGACTTAGCCACCCAGGCACCCCTTCCAAGTGATTCTGACGCAGGCAATCCACACTTTTTAAAACCCTGACCTGAAGAATAAAACCCAACTTATATACAAAGTCCTAGATGACCTAGTTCCTTCCCACTTCCAGTTTCATCTCACACACCCTGCCACATACTCTCAAACACCATGGAAAATACCATTGTTTAAATAAGTAAGTATGGAAAAAGGTGAATATAAGATCAGAATCACTGGGGGAGGGACCTAGAGCTCTACATTTTTCACCTAATGATTATTGCCTGGTGATTCCGATATATCACAATGACCTTAATGTTCCCCTGAATTTGACTAAACTTTAGACAGATTTCTTCTTTACTACAGGCCCTTGACTTCCCTTTACTTAGAGCATTTACTTTAGAAAACTTGCAAATGCAAATTCTTTCTTTGTCCCTTTGAAATATTTGTAAATCTTTTTCAAGCCTCTTGCCAATTTTACAACCAGGAAATATTTTTCTCAGGGACTCAGGAAACCATCTCTTTGAAACAGAAACATCAAAGGAGATAGCACCTCCCAGTCTCTGAGAGAGGAAAGGAGTCTAGGATCATTGGGTCACAGTTAGCAAGCTCAGATGGCCTGATCAGGAAGAAAAACATTTCTAAACTCAGGAATAACTCTATGTGCTAGACACATCCCATTAATCAATCTCACCCTTTTAACACCTTTTAGTATTTTTCTATCAGCTCACTAAAGAGTTTAAGAGGTGCTCACTTCTGCCTTTTGTGTCACTGGAATTTGGGTTCAATCTCTCTACTTTATTGCAATAGCCTGAATAAGATATTTCTTGCTTGTTTAGCTCTGCCCAGTGCAATTTTGCTTTGACAACACTAAAAATGGAGGCTTCTATGACCATCTTCATCTCCTTCCCTCTGCCTAGAGGATTTTCTTCTCGAGCTATATTGCTTACCTTGATAACCTGTCCAATACCTAAAGACTTAGTTTGACTTTCAACTCCATGAAAGTGACTTTCCCTGATCCTCTCCATCGTTTCTTCTCCAATCCCAAAATGATTGTACCTCTAATTTACTGGGTTATGATAAAAAGAACATAAGTTTTGGAGTCCTAAATGGACATACCTATTTCACAGCATGCCCGCTTTATGATCTTTAGCATTGAAACTAAACTTTGTAGAATTGTGCGTCTCTTAGGTTTAACACAGAAATTACAATGCCCTTTTTCCTTCTCAGGATATATTAATTGAATTTAAAATATTTTTAAGTACTTATAGCATAAAACCATTTTTTTTTTATTTTTGAGCTATTTGTATTTTTTATTAAGACTTTATGTTATCAGGGGCACCTGGGTGGCTCAGTCATTAAGTGTTCTCCTTCGGCTCAGGTCATGATCCCAGGGTCCTGGGATTGAGCCCTGCATCAGGCTCCCTGCTCAGCAGGAAGCCTGCTTCTCCCTCTCCCACTCCCCCTACTTGTATTCCCTCTCTCGCTGTGTCTCTGTCAAATAAATAAATAAAATCTTTAAAAAAAAAAAAGACTTTATGTTTTCAGAGCTGTTTTTGCTCACAGTAAAATTGAAGGAGAGATACAGAGATTACCATATATCAACTGCCCCTATGCATGCAGAGCTTCCTACATTATCAACATCCACAAAGAGGGTGGTACATTTGTTACAACTAATGAACCTACATTGACACATGACAATCACCCAAAGTCCATAGTCCATAGGGTTCACTCTTGGTGTTGTACATTGTATGTGTTTGCACAAATGTATAATGACATTATCCATCATTAGAGTATCATGCAGAGTATTACCACTAAATGAAGAGCAATATCATTAAAAATCTTCTATGATCCACCTATTTATGTCTCCTCACCCCCAGTCCCTGGCAACCACTGGTCTTTTTACCATCTCCATGGCTTTATCTTTTCTAGAATGTTACATAGTTGAAGTCATAGAGTATTTGCCTTTTCAAGTTGGTTTCTTTCACTTAGTAATATGTATTTAAGGTACCTCTATGTCTTTTGATGGCTATTTGATCGTATTTTGTTTTGGGGGGGTATATGCATAGTTTGAGAAGTGGTACCTGTCATGAATAGCTTTCTATTTCTTCTGAATTCAGTATCTCCTATTTCCTTTTTGAAGGTGGCTTCTGTCTTCCCACTAGGGCTGTAAATCACTTGATCCTGCCTATCTTAATTAGATAGCCATGTGACATATACAAGGAGACAAAGAGCTTGGTTCAGAATGTAAATCAACAACATCAAGAAATTCTTGCTTTGAAAAAAAGAAAAACACACACAGGTGAACTAAAGAGTATTCTCAGTTATGTAGGTGATATTCCTCCTGACACAAGCTCTGAATCTGCTTGCAGACAAGTAACAACAGTTGTGGACCTCAGCTGTTCATGGACATACTTAGGGTAGCACTAAACTTCCCTTAGTTTAGAGACTGGTAAATGCATGACCCATGCTGGTCCAAAAGTTCATTATCCTGAACAGTAGTGGTCCAGAACCATAATTACTATGTCCTTCTTGGTCACTCTCACTCACACCATACATCCCTACACTGCCTGCCATCCTGGAGTAACTTGAACATCACTGAAAAGGATAATTTAAAAGTTGGTTCTAGCTTCAAAGATTCACAGTTTATTGTGTTTATTGGTAAAAGGAAATAACCTCATTAATTTGTCAGAAGAACCTCACAAAGGCAAAGAACTACGATAGGCAAATATATGTATCAGGAAAATGTTTCCCCAAATCCTTTTTCTTTTGCTTAACAATGAATAGGAAATATAAAATATGGAAAAATGTTTAATTCTACAGGAATAAAACCCAGATTAAAAGATGAAATAAAATCCATCCAGGTATAAGGAAGGAATGAAAAATATTTTTCACAAAATTCCACCAGCTTAGTTCCTATGGAAATGGCAGTAAATCTATCCTATTCAGTCCCAACATCAAATTTGGCCTTATGAGAGAGCACTTAGTCAGTTTATTGTTCTAGCTTTGCCATTTTCCCCATAAAAGCAGATTTTAAGACTCCAAATGACTTTCAGATCACTAATTCTACCACCAGCTGTTGCATTACCACATAGGTTTTGGGCTCTGAAAGGCATTTTTTGTGGTCCAATATTTATACTTCAGCATATCTTTTTAACAGGTGCTTTATAGTAAAGAGAGACTAAGCATTATGAGGCATTACAGGTGCTAGAGAAAAGATCGCTGAAATAAAACTTCTTTCATTAAAATAAACTTGCCTCTTGGCACCTATGACTTTTTAGCTATAGTTTGATCAATCTATGCTGGAAGCTTTGGTTGCAGGAACAGTTGGTTTTGAAAGGCTGCCTGGTTTCATTTTCCATACAAATATGTCAGCACTTGAATGAAGAATGAAGGCTATCCTCAAGTTATTTATGCAGAACAGCATTGGTTCTACCATTGCTAATCCTAAAGCTAACTGAAAGCTTTGAAAAAGATCCACATAAAAGAATTTATGGGCTATTTGCTCCAAATAAAAATAGTTTCAAAGGAATTCATGATGGAATTTGAAAATAATACTTTGAGTGAATTAAATATTTTTTGTAAAATAAGAAAAAATTTGAAAGTCACTAGAATGTGTTCGGGCAGAAGATTACTGCATAGCTTTTTCCACTGCCTCTTATGCAAATGTTGGCTTTGTAGATTTGAAGTTTTGAGTTTTCATAGCTCGAGGTCACTCTCCATTTAAAAACTCACTCCAGGGCACCTGGGTGGCTCAGTTGGTTGAGCAACTGCCTTGGGCTCAGGTCATGATCCTGGAGTCCTGGGATCGAGTCCCACATCCGGCTCCCTGCTCAGCGGGGAGTCTGCTTCTCCCTCTGACCCTCTTCCCTCTCGTGCTCTCTGTCTCTCATTCTCTCTCTCTCAAATAAATAAATAAATAAAATCTTAAAAAAAAAAAAAACTCACTCCAGAAAGCTAAAGGAAGGTTCACAAAAACACCTGTTTTTTTCAAAGACCTGAGTTATTTTAAAGTGGATTTCTAAATGGAATCACTCTATTCATATGTAAGGGGCAGTTATGTTTGGTCACAAAAGCTAGATTTTATAGCAGAAAAATGTTTCCTTCTCAAAATAATACTTTTAACATGTTTTAAAGCACAATTGAATTAAAAAAATACATCACATTTATAGTTTTCCTTTAAGAATATCTTTAAATTCTAATAAAGGTAAACATTTTATTGAGAAAAAATAAGCACTGAATTATTTTCTCGCTTCAAAGTTATCAATATCTTTCTTAACTTAAAATTACTGCTAATGGTTAACACACTTTTTATAACACCCTGACCTATCCCTTCATTCCCTTCTCTGGCCATTCCTTCCCTAATATCTAATACTCAAGCATTTTCTGAACAAATTTGTTCAAATTGTTTTCTATGCCTTGAAATCTTCTAAGTACTCCTCCCTCACTTTAATGATTCCATCTCATTCTTACGTATTGATGGAGTTTTGGAATACAGGTGAGGTTTGGTGGGGTGAGGTCTGGAGCGGATGACCAAGAAGAATTCTTGTGATGTCTTTGGTGCAAAATAGTGGTTTTATTAAAGCATGGGGATAGGACCCCTGGGCAGAAAGAGCTGTTGCACCCGGGTTGTGAGGGGAGGCTGATTATATACTTGGGAGTTGGGGGAGATAAGGAAAAGAGAAATTTCAAAAGCATTTTCATACGTTAAAGAAGACTCACAGGATACCAGAGGCCTTGCCATTGTCAAGTTAAGGTTTTTTCCCTCTAGCAAGGCATTAACATGAAGATAGTTAGGAGCTTCCAGGAGGAATGTTACACTGCGCTTCAAGTATCTGTGAATGGGCTACAGGTTATAAGGACATTTAACTGTATCTACATTTCCTTCTGGAAGCTAGGTAATTGATAGAAATGCTTTGCTCTTGTAGATAGCTAAGACATTTGTAAACTGAGGGAGACTCCTGTCTGGCAGGATTGTGATCTCTATAAGTTAACTATTTGTTTTTCCTTTCCTTAGCTTTAGGGCAACTAGAAGTGCCTGAGGAATGTCACATATATCCCATGGTGGGGGGTGGTTGTGGGGTGTCAGCTTCTGCTTTGTCCTCAGCTTGCTTTTGTTTCCTCATCAATATCATCTAAATGTACAATTTTTTTTTCTGGGCAGGCTCCCTGAAGATACCCTTTCCCCCATGGATCCTCACCTCAGTGCATCCCCTGTAGGTATATTCTGCCCCATCCAAATCTCTGTTTCCCTTTCTGCTGCATGTTGCTCTGAATCTCTTACTCATCCCATTAATTGTAATTACCTCTATTCTCTATTTCCTCAGAAGAATCCTTGAATTCCTTGGAGAGAAAAGCTAGATCTTATTCAACTTTGAATTCCTAGCACATGTCTTTGTAACTGAAACAAGTATTAATTCATCAATTGTTCAGTGAATAAATGTGTAAATGGAAGTGTATACACTGCCCTCCAACCATGCTATAAACACAGTTGACTGTACAAGGGACAATAATTCCTTCTATTGCCTATGTTCTCCTCATACAAAATGATCTACTCTAAGTGATCTTGAAAAAAAGATAATTTGGAAGCTTCTTCTGATACTACAAGATCATCAGTGAATTCATGGATGACTTCTGCACTTAGGTCATATGCTTTAAAGAAGTGAATTGTTTCTACATAAAATGAATACTTTTATGTGCATAAAAATAAAATAAATACTTAGGGCTTGGGGACAAGTGGAGAATACAGAGAGAAGATGAGAATGAAAAGAGAAGAGAGACCAGGCTGACTGGCATAAATCTGGAGATAATATGGGAAAAGGTGTCTCGTAATTCCTCCTGATGGATTAGCCAACTGTCGTTTAAGGATGGTGATGTCTTCTTTTAATTCTAAGTTGTTGGCACTGCTGTGAAGTAAACCCCTTCATTAATCTGAAATCTCAGGTTAAGACCATCACAAAATGCAAATGTTTTCTGATGCTTTTTGTTTTAAGTTGTTTTTGTGTAAACAAGGGGAAACAGAGCTGACTTTCAAGTTAGGGCAGAGAAAAGAGAAGGAACAGCCTCAGGAGGTGAGACACAAAGGATTTTCATCAGCATCAGAAACTTGGAGCAAATGTGCCATGAAATCATAAGCCCCTGAGAATTTACTAAGACCTAGGGAAGGTCATTGGACAAGGATGTGGCTCAGGATGCTACAGTTTATTAGTGTGTGCATGCTTGTGTGTGTCTGTGTGTCTGTGGTGTGTGTGTGTGTGTGTGTGTGTGTGAAAGAATAGAGCTACTTCAGCTGACTTCAAAGATACACATAACTTGTGCAACTATATTCAATCACTAAGTTAACATTAAAAGAACTATGTATATTATCCTCTCATAGTATATTCTCAATGATACTAAAATATTAGTAATATTAGTACTGAAATTTATTTACCTATAAAATAATAATTAGAAAAACATCTCAGAGTTGTGTTAAGTATTACAAAAATGAAATTTTGGCTTAAGAAATAACTGGAAAAAACAAAAGAAGACTGAACTTTTCCTTTTTTAAAAGAGAAAAAACAAATTTACTGTACTACATAAAATTTAAAAGAGTAGTAAGAATATTAAGTTTTAAATTGTATTATCATTTTTGCTGTAATTTGCATCAATCCTACTGTTTATTCACACATAACAACTTTTAAAATATGTTAATGGAGTTTTAATATATGGCATACTATATTTTATTTGTAAATGTTTTAAAATAAGCAGCTCTGCCTTTAACAAAAAAGTTTAGTTTGTTTTACCACATTTTACTTCAAGTTAATACATGAAATAAGCATGGTCCATTTTTCATGTGGTTATGTAACAGTTTGGTAAGTTCTATACAAAAAGAATGAGTATTTTTTTTAAAGAATGAGTATTTTTAAATCAATTTGATAAAGTATGAAATTCAATGGAAGAACAACTGCAACTGTTTTTATATAGGACAAAGATCTTTTTCATGTTAAACAATGGGACAAATGCCTAGCACAATACAGACTAACTAGGTTGTACATTGCTTTTCTTGTAACTGTTTCTATTTGACCAGCATTTAATTTGACCAGTTCACGATGTGTCAAGATGAATTATGTTATAGTGGTACTCTTGTGAGGGTGCATAAATTCTAGGGTGTTTATGTCATTTAACATCAATGCTAAGCTTAAGACTTTCCATATGACATTTTATGGATCTGGATTTTCTCCAGATCTCTTGAATTCTTTCTTTCATTGTAGCAAGAGATCACATTTTGCCAAGTAACTTGAATTATATATTATAACCTAAGCAATTAAGCAAGTGAGGAGATCTATATCTATATCCATATACAAGTATATATTTGAGGTACCCAGTGTTCACCTTCAAACAATTTATATACCAGCCCCTTCAGGAATAGCTTATCCCATTCCTTCACTTTAATCAATGGCACAGCAGTTAAGTTAATAGTGCATTGACATTCTAATCACCATGACATCTTGCAGCTATTGTTGATATACATAATTATATAATTAGTTTTAAGAATCTTTGTATTACTCTCAACAAGAAAAGTGCTTTAATTTATATTCAGGGAAAATAGACTTATAAGATCTATCTCTGACATGGTGAAAATTCCCTTTAAAATATACATACATACACTGAGATATTTCAATTAAGCATTTCCTTAACAGGAAACTTAATTTTATTTTCCATTCCTGTTGCTAGGACTATATAACAAATTACCTTAAACCTAGAGGCATAAAACAACTTTATAGACAGATTATCTGGGCTGACCGTAAGCCATCTAACTAATATAGTCGAGACTCTTCCAGAGTTGGCAAAACTACCTAGCAAAAAATTATGTTCATCAACAGTGTGCAAATACATTCAGTGCCCACTGTGGCCTGGACACTCTGCTAACTGCTGCTGGAGGCCTTAGATAGGAATCAACATGGAGGCTGGTTTGGGGGCCATCTGGTAACAGAGATGAGATGATCTATAATGCTAACTATTACAAGATGTATCTAGGGGTAGACTGGGGAGAGCCAGCGCCATTCAGAGAAGATAAGAGACAGCAGCAACCTGGCACGACCTGATAAGGAGAGCATAATAATACTGATTTATCAAATGTTGTTTCTCATGCAAGGGTTTTAAAGTTTCAAAGAAGAAAACTGTTATCACATCCTTCTTATAATCATTCAGGTACTTAAAAGTTCTACAGTTCACTAAAAAAGAAGGTCATACTTTGCTACTCCATGCAAATGGTAGTATTTTTATCATTGTATATTTTGTTTGAAAAGTCTTATTTGCTTGACATTTTGTTTTTAAAAAATACAGAGCTAAGAACATTTTAGAAGTTTTCTGAGAAATATGGTTTTATAAAGCTTCATGACTATTTGGGCTTTTTTGTTGTTTTGACACGCTCTGGTATCCCAGAAAATCTGCCAGGTTGTGCTGTCCCTGGTTTGTTACTCTGTACCTCATTCTGGTAAATGAACTGCTATCATTTCTGCCAAACACCTGGGAGCAGTTCAATAAGCAGTGTATTATAATTCTGATATATTATAAAGGTAAAGTATTATAGCCACCTGGCTTTTTAAAATCAAGTTAAGCCAGAATATTATTTTTTATTGGACAAATTGGTAAAACTTTTTCAGCATCACTAAGGTTTTGTCTACTTACACATAAACTTATTAGACATTTGAAACAATAGCTCAGGTAATCAGACCAAGAAAATTGGGTCAAATGTAAAAGGAAGTTTTTATAAACTGTTTTATTTTAGGTTTGGACTGTACAAGGGACAATAATTCCTTCTATTGCCTATGTTCTCCTCATACAAAATGATCTACTCTAAGTGATCTTGAAAAAAAGATAATTTGGAAGCTTCTTCTGATACTACAAGATCATCAGTGAATTCATGGATGACTTCTGCACTTAGGTCATATGCTTTAAAGAAGTGAATTGTTCTACATAAAATGAATACTTTTATGTGCATAAAAATAAATAAATACCAATTCAGTCTCTAGATTACATCTGACAGATCTGCAGGACCCCAGATTGTAATAATTTTCTTTAACTTAATTGGAACTTTATATCATCTTTTAGTAAGAACTATTTTGTGTTCTTTTAAAGAAATCGGTCTTACACCAAAAAGCACCAGTAAAGGGGGGAGGGCCTTATTATAAAGATTTAAGTATGATTATAAAGAGATTGCACTTTCATGCAAATGAACTAACAGAGCTGGAGGTCATAGAGAATTGAACTAAAGGTTAATTTTGGATTCAAGATGTCTTCTTAAGTCAGCTCGTGCTGCCACAACAAAATATCATGGCCTGAGTGGCTTAAACAACAGAAATTTATTTCTCACAGTTCTGGAATCTGGAAGTCCAAGATCAAGGTACCAGCAGATTCAGTTCCTGGTGAGAGTCAGCTTCCTGGCTTATAAACAGCCAACTTCTTGCTCTGTTCTCCCAAGGTAGGGAGAGAAAGAACTCTGGTCTCTTCCTCTTCTAATAGGAACACTAATGCCATCATGTAGTCCTGACCTTCATAATTTCATCTAAATCTAAATACCTCCCAAAGGCCCCATCTCCAAATACTACCATATTGGGAGCTAGGATTTCAAAATATGAATTTGGGGAGAATACAAACATTCAGTCCATAACACAAGGCATCTCTAGGGATGTCAGGCACAGCATCCTATATAGAATGATCACATTGGCCTCTCTTTACCCCAATGCCAAATGTCCCTTACCCAGTAGACAATCAATTCATTGGTTTTCCTCTACCTTTTTAGAAACTTTGCTAGAATGTATCAGATGACCATCTCTTTGTATTGCCTAAAGCAGATATACAGCTAGTCTTATTCTCATTGTTACTGGATCTTGCCTCTTTGAAAGTATTTAAGTTTGTATTAGGAGCATCTTATTTGTGTCTCAGGAATTATTTTTCTTATGTAGAAATGTAAACCTGGAAGATAACATATACAGATGATTGCAAATGAATGTGGAAATATGGCATGGGGAAAAGCATGCTCATCTCCACTTTCATGGAGAAAAAATAAAATAATCTACTTTCATTATGAATCTATAACTTATGGGCATACTTATTAAAGGTTAAATGTTGCATGTTAAAAGGTATTTTAGTTTTTCATCAAAATCAAAAGTAAAAACCTACCACCATATCCAAGGAATGTATATTCCTTCTCCATTACATTTTACATTTGAAAGAAAATGTTTATCACATTACACATCAGAAAGCAAAATTTGCACGTGTGTGTAGAAACATATGTATAAAATCACTTGTGTTTCTCTCACTATTAATCTTCTAAAGGATCTCAATAATGTTTCCAAACACAGTACACAAAGTCCATACAAATAGAATACTTTTAAATATATTGAATAAACAGACTTTCCTTTTGCCATATTTAGGACACATGCTCCATCAAAAAGGCTCAAGGAAGTCTTATTAAATAACATCTATTACTTCTGTCTTCCATAGTTAATGAATTCATATCCAGAGGGCGCCTGGGTGGCTCAGTTGGTTAAGCATCTGCCTTAGTTAGACTCAGGTCATGATTTCAGGGTTCTTGGATCCAGCCCCACATTAGGCTCCCTGCTTAGCAGAGAGTCTGCTTCTCCCTCTCCCTCTACCCCTCCTCTCGACTCATGCTCTCTCTTTCAAATAAATAAATAAAATCTTAAAAAAAAGAATTCATATCCATATAAAAAACTTGGAAAACAAAGAAAAGCATAAAGAAAAAGAAATAACTCCCAATCCCACTACCACAAAATATAGTTATCAGAAGCTAACTACTCCCTAAGCAGTTTTTTTCTTTGAAAACTTGAGACATTTCCTTACTATAGTACTTCTTTGAATATCATACATTATTGAATGTCATAACTATACTTACATATTCTTTTTTATGTGCCATTTTCAGAAATAGTTTATTAAAGGAAACTAAACTTAAGTTCCTTCCTAAACCGTCTTTCTCTCCAGATTTTTATTTTCCCTTAATGTTCCCCTAATTCCATTTCCCTAGGCCCAATATCAGAATCATGTTTGGTACAATTCCTCCCTCAAAAATTGTATTGGTTTTTCCCCATATCCGTCCTGACTTTCTTTACCATAGGACTGTAGCCAATCCTGTGTTAAGTACCTGAGAGTTCAAATGAACTAACTCCCAAGAACTTAAAGCCCATAAAATAATCTTGTGAGAGTTAAAAGCAGTAAGTCAAATGTTAAGGAAGAGGTATGCCTAGCCAATTAAAAGTGACTGAATGGCCTTCTCAACCCCCAAGCAACAAACAGTTCCCCGTGACCACTGCTTAAAAGTATCAACATACACTATAAAGAAATGAGTCCATCAGAAAGGGACATAGCAAGACTACGGAGCATGGAAAAGGGAAATCACAGAAAAAAACGTATTAGGAGGAGAAAGTATTCACACTTTCCCCCATGTGTGTGAATTTTTGTGGGTGTGTGTGAATTCTTAGTTGTTAAACAAGTCTGCCTAAGAATTATCTGATACTAGAGAATGGCACTTTGATTTACTATTTATACTCATTTGGGGGGGAACCTCTATGTCATAATTAAGAAAATTGATAATATTCAATAATCTTTATCTGTCCCATAGAAAAAAATAACACCAAAAGTTATGGTTTTATTGTCCTATGGTACATTAGTTTTTATCTAATTTAGGATTTTTTAACTGACTACATTAAATCCCAGTTATTATATCTTCCTTTAAACTACATTTCTAATCCTTTAGATTCCCTCATTAATGAGTTAAGTAAACTTTAGCGATAATATTTATATTATGGAAATGGATACATCAGACTATCAGTAATCGATGTCAGCAAACACACGAATCACCTAACTTCCCTTATGCTGATTCTGGTTGTTTTATCATTTGATTTCCCAGTAGCATGCTTTCTGAGAGAAAATGTGCTGGTCAAGTGTCTGGTCTCCTAATTTAAAGTAAGATATTTATCTCACAGGTATGAAGATACCTGTGAGATAAATAATTTCTGGTATGGATACAAAATCTGGTCTATAAAAAAACTGAAGGACAGTTCTAGATCATGACCAGCCTGTTAAATTCATGATAGACAATGGGTCAGCCTCCCCATTCTAAATATGCCATAGTGAGTAGCTGGCTGTCCTTTACTTGTGTTAAGGAAAAATGATCTCAAACTTGATCTGGGAAAGGATGTTTTTTGTGTGTCATAGGATTCATAAACTTCTTCTGGGAAAAAAATTGTGTTCCTAATAAAATCCCGAAGTGAGGTTTTGAGAGACGTATTTGAGATTAAGAATTTCTGGGGAGGGGCGCCTGGGTGGCTCAGACGGTTAAGCATCTGCCTTCGGCTCAGGTCATGATCCCAGGGTCCTGGGATCGAGCCCTGCATCCTCCCTCTCCCTCTGCCTGCCACTCCCCCTGCTTGTACACTCTCTCTTTCTGTCAAAAATAAATAAAATCTTAAAAAAAAGAACTTCTGAGGAGTTAGTTACCCACATGCAACTGAATTTCAGCCTAGATTATTAAACTTTAACCAGATAAATATATATACTATATATTAACTAATAGTTACTGAAGACTAATATAAGTCATATGCAGTAAGGATACAGTTCATGCCTTAATACAGTTCATATTCTAGTGAGGACAAGAAATAATTAACAGGTAAACAAAATAGTAAATAATACAGCTTTGGAATTTAAGAAATTCTAAGATGAAAATGAAACAAAGTAAAAAAATAGAGTTGATGTGGCAGGTAGATGGGAGTGTTTCAGCAGGGTTTCACAAACAGTTTTTTAGGAGGTGATATCTGAGCAGAGAGGTGGAATATTGGACTTGTGAAAAAAAACATTCCAGGCCCGGGTCAAAGCAAGAGTATGAACCCTTTGGTGGAAATAAGATTGGCAGGTTCTAGGTAATTCAGCTTCCACCTACTTATTACAGACTATTCTTGATAAAGAAACTAGGCACTATTACACCAAGCATGACAGATCCTTCAGTAAGAGAAGTAAATTTATATCTTCAGGAAACTAAGGGAAAACACTGTGGCACCATTGAAATATATGTAAACAGCACTCTTTTTTTTTTTAGAAAGACATTTTGAAGCTTGCATTTGATGTCTGGAATATCAGCCTTTTCTAAATCTGGAATATCAGCCTTTTCTAAATCTAAGCAATTCTTCTCCCCTCCCTGCTGGAATATCACAAGACAATTTTCAAATCCTGAGTGGTATTATTTTATAAAAAGGAAACTTTTAATTAGATGAATTAAAAAACAAGGATGTGAGTGCCCCCTTCATTTCCTTCCTACATGCAGATTTTAATAAATTATGAAATATATTATTTTACATTTTAAGTCGACCACCTTATTTTCTGTGCCACCTTCTATCATAGTTATGGGAATATATTTCTCTCTAGATCTTAAACTTCCTGAGGTCAGGGGCCATGCTCATTTATCTTGGTATCTGCTACCTATTACACAATACCTTACAGAGAGCTATTCTCAATACTATTCGTTGAATAAATGAAATTCATGTATATGTTACCTTCTATTAAGAAAGACTTTGCAACATTATAGAATCTAAATTTATTTCTTTTTTAAAAGTTTTGTTTCTTAAAAAAAAAAAAAAAAACCAGACACAAATACAGAGAACAAACTAGTGGTTGCCAGAGGTGAGGTGGGGGATTAAGAGTATATTTATCTTGATGAGCACTGAGTAATGTACAGAATTGCTGAATCATTATATTGTACACCTGAAACTAATATTACAATGTAATGTTAGTTATACTTGAATAAAAATTAATTAATAAACAAAGAGATAATAGTAAATAGTGTTATGAAAGGCTGTATTGTTTATTACTATTGACTCAGAATCTAGCAATTATGGCTGGTAGTAGGCTAACAAGTACATTTTGAATATTGAACTAAAACATCTCAGACTTTATTCAACCAAGTGAATATTGGTCTTTAAAGCAATTGACTCAGGAATCCATTACTTTTTCCAATGATTCAACCCTTGCTTGAAAAATTCTTTAAAAAAAAAAGTTATTTGACTTCTGAATAAAATTACAGGTTTCACAAGAAAAAGTCAGGCCCACTTCTTTATAGGTATGTCTGGTCATTGACTAGTCAGAACCCACACCTGTAAATTCCAAAAAAAATATTTTGTTTTGCAGAATCTCTATAATACAATAATAGTTGAGGAAATACTCAGAGTTAAATGGAAATGTGTTCATTTGATGTAAAAATTCAGATTTTAGAAACAATTATTATATATCAATGAGGATATCAGCTCTTCTGTAATACATAGACACTGTCAGTTAGAAAGAAAAAGTCCCAACAAAATGTTGAGCCTAATCACTTGATTGAATAATATAACTGTTTTCAAACATATATTATTAGCATAGGTTTCTAATAGTCTTTTTGACCTTTACTAATGCAAGTTTCACTTCCCTTTATCTGAGAAGAATCACATGCTATCCTCTTCCTTTCCCAGGAGAACCACCAAAGCCTGGTCTACTGATCACAGGCTGAGACGCTTAAGAAAGCCCTCTGGTTGTATCCATGTAAAAAAATTTTAAAAGCCTGTAATCTTAATGAGTTACATTTCTTCCATAAATGTAGTTCTTAATTATGGCAAAGTGTTAGGGTTGTTTTTTTCTTTTTTTAATTCTTTGTCTATGGTCTTATTTCTACCATAAAAACCTAAGCTTTAATGGTTATGCTATCAACAGGTTACATATTCTAAAGTATATGTAAGATCCCACTGTCTATAATATCTCAAGAGTAATTATCAAGTCTCAATCATCAAATTTATGTAAACAACCAAGCATGCCCACAAATGTTGACCTTCCCCCCCACCAGACATTTTTAGTCAGATAACATATCAGGCTGAGTTTAGTCAAGGGACTCATTTTTCCTCCAGCAGTGATTACATTAGCTGTCACAACTGGAGTTTAAAGTCATGTACTTTGGGTCACATTTCCTTGATCCAGTTCTGTTCCTGCTGCTGGCAATATCAGCAGCTGTGGTTATTATAACTACCCCCAGGTGACAGAACTTAGCATTTCATTTTTGGGGTTTGTGGGGGAAAGGGCAGTGAAAAGGGATGGAAGGCTTAGTATCTGTGTAATGTTTATGACATCCCAAGTACCATACAACTAAAAAACAAACACCATTAATCATGTCCTGCCTGAGATAGAACAGAGGGCATCATATACGGGTCAGCACGCAGGCAATAGTGCGTTAATAATTCCTTTTTCTCCCCCAGTTATTCGAGTCACATTGGAAAAAAAAATAGGTGGCAGTTATTTCAAATCTTTTTCCAAACTCACCCTGATGAATATTACGTTGGTGTTCTTTTCATGATCTCTTTGTTTCTTTTCCTTTCCTGACCAAGGAGAAGATGGTGCTTAAAAAACAGTCTTTTCAAGATTGGCATTTATTCTATAATCCAAAAGAAAAAATCATTTAAAACACAATCTGAAATATCACCTAAGAGAGAGATGCTAATTACTCAGAAAACTTAAGTTATTTCTTTTCTTAGTTAGTGAGTAACCCACTGTAAGTTTCATATACATGTACTACATCAGTTTCTAATATAATGAAGACTTTCACAGTTCAAAGTCAAACAAGTGGTCACATGTAAAAAAATGCTTCATCCTTGGAACACAAACATATCAGCCATTATATTTTGTGCACTGTGTTTTAACCATGTTTTACTGAAGATAAGGGCTCAATTGTGAAGGTTTGCTTTTGGTTTTCTTATTACTTTAGCTGGACCCTTCCCTCTCTGCATAAAATCCAAAAAAGTCTTTTCCTAGAGAGTATTTTTAGAAAAAAGTTGACCTCCTCATTGGGCATTGAGCTCTGAGCCAAAATTTACTCCTGAATTATAGCTGTCTTTACTTCCTCCCTCCTCACCCCAATGGGAACAGATGTACTCCCACCAAGTGGAGGTTGTTTAAAAGGACAGGTCCAACTTAATTTCAGTTTTAACACCCTCTGACCTGCAATCTGATCTTCAACCTTCACTTTACTCCTAATTCTGGCTCAACATTGATTCTCTCCTTTGTAAAATATGAATCATTTTGAGAAATACTAATTCTACCAATTTCCTCCATGAGATCGCTTAAGGATTAAATAAAATAATTTGTATAAAAATATGAACCTACAAAGTCTAAAGCATTGATACAAAAATTGGTTGTTGTTGTTGTTATTGTTATTTTGTATGTGACAAAACGTGCTCATTTCTTTTTCTAGGCTAATGTCTTCTAAAACTCATGGCTGATCTGCCCTCCCACACTGATTTCTCTACACCTCATAAAGGTCTGTCAAAATATTTCCAAAGCACTGGTAGGATGGATGTTCAAGGTGTGTCTCTGTTTTCCATGAGATTCTTTGGCTTTAAAAAACTGCCTTATACAATATTGTATTTGCAAACTGGTTTCTTAATAAAGTTGTAATTTGAAAAAGAAAAAAGAAAAAGTTGACCTCTTTTAAAAGTGTTAAATGACCAAAATATCCTGTTAGATCTGTCAGGAAGATAAGTGTTTGCCAGGCAGGTAAATGAACAACACCTGTGCAGAGGTATACCGCAGCCCTTAAACCCTAAAGGCACATTAAAATCTCTAATTTAGTTCATAATTCTAAACCAGTTTAATGGGGAGGGTATTGATTTGCAATGACAGAAATGATCTTAGACAAGTTTTGCTTTATTTATGTAGAATTCACCCACCTACTTCACAAGCCCTTCAGATGCCACATCCCTTTTCCGTTTACATGTTTGTGCACACCTTCACAATTTGACACACTGCAAATAAGCTATTAAATATCCCAAAGCTCTGTCTGCTACACTGTAGATGGCTTAGTGAAAACAGGAACTTGACATCTTAGTCACAAAAAGCAAGAGGCAAGGGATGAAATCGTAAGTCCTGCTTCCACCTTTTGATACTCTCCTTGGCTTTATGCTGAGTACCCTCAAGGTCAAAGATCACTAGGCTGCAGCAGCCTTGCCACCACTATGCTGACACTTAAATGCAATATGAGCTCTAGTGAGGTGGGGGGAATTCCTCCTGCCACTAAACTCTTCAGGGTCTTTGTACAAATAAAGAATCCAAAATATGCCATGTTTCCTTAGTATCTTTTAATTCTGCAGTGTATTTCTCTCTATCCAGCCAGAATTATAGTTGCTATAAATACTACGATGGCTTCTCACATGAAAATTGTGTCCTTTTAATGACTAGATCATACTCAAAAGGTACATTTTCTTTACTTTTGAGTATAAGCAACACTGGTGTTGGTACTGATCAAAGACTTAAAGTCTATTAGATACTCAATTGTTGTGCCATCCTATAAAAGAATTAAATTGAAATGATTTGGGAAAACCTGTAAAGATGGCAGAGTAAGAGGACCCTAGGCTCATCTCTTCCCATAGATACTAGATAACACTCACATCAGTTTAAATAATGCAGAAAACAACCTGAATACTGGTAGAACAAATTCCACAACTAAAGGTAGAGAAAAGGCCACGTTGAAGAGGGTAAGAAGGGCAGAGACACAACGGGGAGCCAAACAGACCACCATGGTGGGGAGAGAGCCATGGCTTGGAAAGGGAAGAGAATAGACTATCATATTGAGGAGCCTGCACAGGGAAGACGAAGCCCCATAACATTTGCCTTTGAAAGCAAAGGGGCCAAATTTCGTGAGTTACAACCAGCGGGACTTAAAGCCTAGAATTTTAGAAATCAGTGGGCTCAGTTCTGAGAGAGCCCGAAAGACAACAGTAGTTGTCTGAGTTCCTGACCTTAAAGAAACAGCATGACAGACAGCCCACAAAGTTACAGCATAGAAACAGCAGTTTCAAAAACACCTGGTATATATGGGAGAGAGTGTTGTTTACTCATTTCAGAGTATGTCCTGGAGGGGCAAAGATTGCTGAAGTACTTCTTCAGAAACAAAGGAGCTAGAAGGCACCATCTCACCCTCCCTCCCCCAGCATAAACACACAATCACCTGTGGGAACCAGTGCAGCATCCACACTCACTATTTAACTTGCTTACACCAAGTCCCACCCCACCACACTTTGGCCAATCCATCCTTCCCAGTCATGTTTACCTCAGTCTCAGCATGGCAGGTATCCACCACTAGAAGACTAGCACAAAACTTGCTGACTCTTGACTTGGGCATTTTTGGGGTCTTGGTCCCAGCTGCAGTGGCAGCAGTGGCTGCAATGGTGGTGGCAGCAGTAGCGGTTGGTCCTTCAGAAGCCCAAGGCACACTTTGTTCAAATTGGGCACCCAGCTGTTTTGCAGATCTGCCCAGGCCAGCCCCTCCCAGATGCTAAGGCAGGACTAATTTCCTAGCAGGCCAATGCACACCTTGTGAAAACTGTAGGCTATACCCTTGCTGAGAAACAAAAAATCTGCACAACAGGCAAAGAGAGCCATTGCAGATGATTGCGTTGAAGGAAACACCAGCCAGGACACAAGACCAGGCAGGGCACACGCAACATACATAGGAGATACCACCTGATGCTCCAGGTTCTGCTGAACAGAGGACACCACACTTCAGGGCAGTACAGGACCTCTTCTTCCTATGGCCAAGAGCAGGAGATGAAACTGGCTTTCCTATTACACAGAAACAGAGATTTAGACAAAATGAGGAAACAGAAAAATATGTCACAAATGAAAGAATAGGACCAAACCACAGCAAGAGACAAGCAAAGCAGATATAAGTAATAAGCCTACTAGAGAATTTAATGTAATGATCAAAAAGATACTCATTGGACTTGAGAAAAAAATTGAGGACATCAATGAGACTCTTAACGAAGAGAAAATGAACCAATCAGAGATGAAGAACATAATAAATGAAATTAAAAATATACTGGATGGAATCAATAGCAGGGTAGAGGAAGCAGAGGAATGAACTAGTGAACTGGAAGATAGAGTAATGGAAAGTAATCAAGTTGAGCAGGTGAGAGAAAAAAAAATATGCAAAATGAGAATAGACTTAGGGAGCCCAGGTGCTCTACCAGGTGTAATAACATTAGCATTATAGGGATCCCAGAAGAAAAGAAGAAAAAATAAGGAGGAGAGGAAGAAGGGGGAAGGGGGAGAAAGAGGAGGAAAAGAGAGAAAAAAGGGCAGAAAACTGTCTTGAAGAAATAATAGCTGAAAACTTCCCTAATCTGAGGAAGGAAACAGATATCCAGACCCAGGAGGTAGAGAGATCACCCAACAAAATCAACCTAAGGAGGTTCACTCCAAGACACATAGTAATTAAGCAGCAATAAAGAAAAAAAAAAAAAAAATTAAAAGCAGCAAGAGAAAAGAAGACAGTTATATTCAAGGGAAACCCCATAAAGCTATCAGCAGATTTTTCAGCAGAAACTCTGCAGCCCAGAAGAGAGTGGTATGATATATTCAAAGTGCTGAAAAGGGAAAAATTGCAGTCAAGAATACCCTATCTGGCAAAGCTATGATTCAGAATAGGAGAGATAAAGAGTTTCTCAGGCAAACAAGAACTAAAGGAGTTCACAAACACTAAACCAGCCCTACAAGAAATGTTAAAGGGGACTCTTTTAGTGGAAAGGAAAGACCATAAGGAAGAGTAAGAAAAGGAAAAGAAGGAAACACAAAAGCAATAAAGATAAGTAAATCTGTAAAAATCAGTCAAGGGATTCACAAAATAAAAGGATGTAAAATATGACAATATATACCTAAAATGTGGGGAGAGAAGAGTAAAGAATGGGTTCAAACTTAAGTGACCATCAATTTAATATAGACTGTTATATTCAGAAGATGTTATGTACAAACCTAATGGTAACTGCAAATCAAAAACCAGTAATAAATATACAAAGAATAAAAAGAAAGGGATCCAAGTATATCACTAAAGAAAGCCAGCAAGCCAGCAAACTCTTGAAAAAGAGCAAGAGAAGAGACAGAGAAGAACTACAAAAACAACCACAAAACAAATATCAAAATGTCAATAAATACATATCTATTAATAATGACTTCGAATGTAAATGGAATTAATGTTCCAATCAAAAGACAGAGAGTGATGGAATGGATAAAATAAAACAGAAAAAATAAGCCCTATCTATATGCAACCTACAAGAAACTCATTTCAGACCAAAAGACAGATGCAGATTGAATGTGAGGGGATGGAGAAATATTTATCATGAAAATGGATGTCAAAAGAAAGCTGGGGTAGCAATACTTAGACAAAATAGACTTTAAAACAAAGATTATAACAAAAGACAAAGTAATAATAAAGGGGACAATCCAACAGGAGAATATAGCAATTGCAAATATTTATGCACCTAACGTAGGAGCATCTATCATAATAATCAATAGTAATACATTAATAGTAGGGGACTTTAACACCCCACTCACATGGATGGACAGATCATCCAAACAGAAAATCAACAAGGAAACAGTGGCTTTGAATGACACACTGGAACAGATGGATTTAACAGACATATTCAGAACATTCACATTCACAAGAATGTGAATACACATTCTTCCCAAGTGCACATGGAACATTCTCCAGAACAAATAACATGTTAGGCCACAAAACAAGTCTCAACAAACTCAAAAAGATCAAAGGCATACCAAACATCTTTTCCAACCAAAAGAAAAATCTGGAAAGAGCACAAACACATGGAGCTTAAATAACATGCTACTGAACAATGAATGGGCCAAATAATAAATCTAAGAAGAAATCAAAAATTACATAGAAACATGGGGCGCCTGGGTGGCTCAGTCGTTAAGTGTCTGCTTTCGGCTCAGGTCATGATCCAGCATCCTGGGATCAAGCCCCGCATTGGGCTCCCTGCTCCGCAGGAAGCCTGCCTCTCCCTCTCCCACTCCGCCTGCTTGTGTTCCCTCTCTCGCTGTGTCTCTCTCTGTCAAATAAATAAATAAAATCTTTAAAAAAAAAATTACATAGAAACAAATGAAAATAAAAATACAACAGTCCAAAATCTTTGAGATGCAACAAAAGTGGTACTAAGAGGGAAGTTTATAGCAATACAGGCCTACATAAAGCAAGAAAAATCTCAAATAAGCATCCTAACCTTAAATCTAAAGGGGCTAGAAAAAGCACAAATGAAACCCAAACCCAGCAAAAGGAAGGAAATAATAAGATTAGAGAAGCAATGAATGATATAGAAACTCAGAAAATAATGGAACAGACCAATGAAACTAGGAGCTCTTTCTCTGAAAAGATCAACAAAATTGATAAACCTCTAGCCAAAATAATAACAAACAAACAGAAAGAGGACTCAAATGAACAAAATCACAAATGAAAGAGGAGAAAATTACAACCAACCACTACAGAAATACAAAGGATTATAAGGGAATATTATGAAAAATTACATGCCAACAAATTGGACAACCCAGAAGAAATGGATAAATTTCTAGAATATATAACATACCAAAACTGAAGCAGGAAGAAAGAGAAAATTTGAATGGACTGATAACAAGCAATGAAATTCAATCAGTAATCAAAAAAATCCTAACAAACAAAAGTCCAAGAGCAAACGGCTTCACAGGCAAATTCTACCAAACATTTAAAGGAGAGTTAATATCTATTCTTCTCAAAACTATTCAAAAAAAAAAAAAAATACAAGAGGAAGGAAAAACTTCCAAACTCATTCTGAGGCCAGCATGACCCTGATACCAAATCTGGGTAAAGACACAACAAAAAAGAGAACTACAGGCTGATATCTCTCATGAACACAGATGCAAAAATACTCAATAAAATATTAGCACACCAAGTCAAACAAATACATTTTTTAAAAAATCATACATCATGATTAAGTAGGATTTATTCCTGAAATGGAAATGTGGTTTAATATGTGTAAAACTATCAAAATGATATGTCACGTCAATAAGAGAAAGGATTAAAACCATATGATCATTTCAATACATGCAGAAAAAACATTTGACAAAGTACAACACCCATTCATGACAAAAACCTCTCAACAAAGTAGGTCTAGAAAGAAACATACCTCAACAATAAGGGCCTCAGATGAAAAACCCACAGCCAATATCATACTTAATGGTGAAAAACTGAAGCTTTTCCCTGAAAGTAATGAATAAGACAAGGATGTCTATTCTCACCACTTTTATTCAACATAGTACTGGAAGTCCTAGTCATGGCAATGAGACAACAAAAAGAAGTAAAAGGCATCCAAATTTGTAAGGAAGAAGTAAAATTCTCACTATTTGCAGATGACATGATAACTATATATAGAAAACCCTAAAAATTCACTAAAAAACTACTAGAACTGATAAATGAATTTGGTAAAGTCACAAAATACAATCAATGTACAGAAATCTGTTTCATTTCTATACCACCAATACTGAAGCAGTAGAAGAGAAATTAAGAAAAATAATCCCCTTTATAACTGCACCAAAAAACAATAAAATATAAGAATAAACTTAACCAAGGAGGTGAAAGACTTGTACTCTGAAAAATATAACACACTGATACAAGAAATTAAATATGATACAAAGAATTGGAAAGATATTACATGCTCATGGATTGGAAGAATAAATATTGTTAAATTTCTATATTGCCCAAAGCAATTTAGATTTTAATGCACTCACTATCAAATACCAACAGTATTTTTCACAGAATTAGAACAAACAAACCTAAAATTTATATGGAACCACAAAAGATATGATAGAGGGTTAAAAGAACTTATACAACTCAACATCCAAAAACCAAATAATCCAATTAAAATATGGGCAGAAGGCACAAACAGATATTTCTGCAAAGAAGGAATACATATGGACAACAGACACATGAAAAGATGCTCAATATCATTCATCATCAGGGAAATGCGCATCAAAACCAAATGACATATCTCCTCACACCTGTCAGAATGGCTAAAATCAAAATTCAAGAAACAAGTGTTAGTGAGGCTGTGGAGAAAAAGGAACCCTTGTGTAAGTTGGTGGGAATGCAAACCGGTACAGCCACTGTGAAAAACACAATGGAGGTTCTCCAAGATTAAAATGGAAACTACTCTATGATCCAGCAATTGCACTACTGGATATTTACCAAAGAATATGAAACACTAATTTGAAGGGATATATATGCACTTCTTTGTTTACTGCAAAATTATTTACAATAGCCAAACTATGGAAGCAGCCCAGTGCCCATCAATTAAACGAACAGATAAAGAAGATGTGGGGTGTGTGTGTGTGTGTGTGTGTGTGTGATAATACATAATATATATATTATATTATATTATTCAACCACAAAAAAATAACAAAATCTTGTCATTTGAAACAACATGGATGGATATAGAGAATATAATGGTAGTGAAATGAGCCAGTCAGTGAAAGATAAATACCATATGATTTCATCCATATGTGGAATTTAAGAAAGAGAGCAAAACAAAGGGGAAAAAAGAGACAAACCAAAAAACAGAGTCTTAACTATAGAGAACAAACAGATGGTTACTAGAGGGGGTGGGTGGGAGTATGGGTGAACTAAGTGAAGGGGTTTTAAGAATACATTCATCTGGATGGGCCCTGAATAATACATGGAACTGTTGAATTACTGTATTGTACACCTGAAACTAATTAATACTGTATGTTAACTACACTGGGATTACAATTTTTAAAAAATAATAAATTGAAAAGATTCAGAGGCTAAAATATCTTTAATTGCTGTGTAATGCTGATTTCCTCTTGCCTACAGCAAATTTACAAAGTACCCTAAATTGTGGGGGAGTAGGCAGTGAGGGAGACAAATACAAAAACCTTTTATATGTTCCTCAATCGCAGCCTTCAGTTATGCTATGCCAATGTCATTACTCTGCTCAAAACCCTGTAGTGGACAGAAGGCCGATTATCCTACAACAGCCTAAACTGCCTATATCATCTCACACCCACCCCTACTGCTTGCCTGGCTACTTCTTGCTCTCCTCTCCCACTGTCTTCTGAGCTCTATCTTCTTACTTAAACATGATAGTCATGCTCCTCTCACAGGAGTTTGCATAGCTGTTCCCTCTTTCTGAAATGTTCTTCTTTAACTCCAGGTCTTTATTTAAGTCCTATCCCTTCATTAAGGTCCACCCCGAATGCTTTATTTGAAAATGAAACTGCTCTCCCTATCAAATACTGATTTTCTTTAACTTGTACTCATGTGTTTGTTTTGCCATAGCACTTTTTACCTTTTTTTTTTTACCACTTTTTACCTTCTAACCCATACAATTTAGTTATTTTTATATTTATGATTTATTGTGTGTCTTCTCCCACTGCAATGTTATATCCATGACCATAGTGACCTTTGTTATGTCCTGTGATCCATTCAAAACACCCAGAACTGTTTGGCATATAGCACATGTTCAATAAATCTTCGCTGAATGAATACATGAATAATTTGTCATGTCCTTTAAGGCTGTGTTTGAAGCCTTAATTTCCAAGTTACTTTAAGTAAAATAAAAGATTAGGACAATTTAATGCAGTTTAAAATTTCAATCTTATATTCTCCTTTATGTCCAATATTTACTATGCCCCAGCCTAAAGAACTCTGAATGAGGGCATGGTAATTATACTCTTCCCTCCACCTGTGATGGCCCAGTTGTAGGTGTCAGCTTGTGAGGCTGTAATCAGTAGTTATCCAAACACTAATGTAGGTTTTGCTGTGAAGGTATTTTGTAGGTAGTTTATAATCAGTTTATGTTAAGTAAGGAGAATCATCCTAGACCATCTGGTTTGCCTGACTCACACAATTGAATGGACCTATAAGAAGAAGGCTTAGGCTTCCTTTAAGAAGAAATTTGATTTGTGGATAGCAGCTTCAGCTTGTGCTTAAGAGTTTCAATCTACCCCTCCTGACAGCTTGACCTCTAGATTTTAGAATTGCCTTTCCAGGCATCACAATCACATAAACCAATTCTTCACATGAAATCTCTTAATACTTATCTCCCTACTGGTTCTGTTTCTTTGATGTAACCCTGACAGACACACCTCCTATATAGCAGACCCCCTTAAATGTGCTGAGACCAGTGGAGCAGAAATCAGGGGAAATGAAAAACATTTTTCCTTTATTTTTTAAACCTACTAGGTTTTGTGGTTTTATTTTATTCACTTTCTGGTTATTAGTGCCTTTTATGTGGCAGACTGGATAGTCAGCTGCTACATGGAGGCATACAAGTAAGCTTTTACATGTTTGGCAGGTATCCCCTCTGCATATTCCCCAGGAAGAGAGCTGTCACCAACTTTGACATTTCTGGACCACTTCACCTACCCTTAATAGAAATCTGCCCATAGTCTCTTGATTCTGGGCTTTTCTAACTTGGAAGGCTTCCCTCTTGGGTCAAGTCCTGCAAAATGGTTCAAGCCTTGGTATTTTTGTGCCACCAGCCTTGAGTTCATACATCTGACTCATCACATGGTGAGAGGGCTTACTGCTTCCTACTTCACCCTCTCCTCAACCTGTCACCTTTCTTCAGCCTTCTTTTCCTGCTCAAGTACACACCGAGCAGAGCTATACCATAACCTGAGCAAATTTCACAGGAATTTGGCCACTTTCTATGCATCCAGCAGAAATAATCATCACTAAGCGGGGATATTTGAAGTTTTAAATTAAAGATATTATATGCTACATACATAAATCAATAGGATTTGTTGGAATTAAAAAATTCACCCATTAAAGACTTAACTTTGGATAATATATTATTTTCCTATGGTTGCTATAATAAATTATCATAGATTGGGTAGCTTCAAACAACAGAAATTTATTCTCTCACAGTCTTGGAGGCCAGAAGTCTGAAATCAAAGTGATAGCAGAAAAAAAAAAAACAAAACCTCCCTACAGAAATTCCAGAGGAGAATCTGTTCCTGCATCTTCCACCTTCTGGTACTGCCCCCAGTCTTCCTGGGCTTTGGCTCCATCACCTCTCCTCTCTGTGACCCTCTCTCATAAGTATACTTGCCATGGGGTTTAGAGCTATCTAGATAAAACAAGATTATCTCATCTCAAGATTCTCAATTATTTACATCTACAAAGATCTTTTTCCAAATAAAGCAGTGCTCACAAATTCCAGGGATTAAGATGTGGATAAATCTTTTGGGGGGCCACCATGTGGCCAACTAGAGATGTTTAGGTATGGATCACATTTTTTTTCTTAATTTCAAATAATATATTTATATGTAACATATGGGAAAATGTGGTCAGTGAAACTGCCTTTGAACTGGACTCTTAGCTTCCACCCATGGCCCTTTTATAATCTCTTGTCAATACAATAGAGAACATGATTCTTTCACAACATAAGTGAAAACACATTGCTTCTTCCCATTTCTTGACTGGATTTTTTGTTTTTTGGGTGTTGAGTTTGATAAGTTCTTTATAGATTTTGGATCCTAGCCCTTTATCTGATAAGACATTTACAGATATCTATAAACAGCCACTCTGAAAAACAGTATGGAGGCTCCTCAAAAACTTAAAAGTAGAGCTACCCTATGACCCATCAATTGCACTACTAGGTATTTATCCAAAGGATACAAACAGTGATTTGAAGGGGCAATGCTTAACAGCAGCAATGTCCATAATAGCCAAAATATGGAAGGGAGCCCAGATGTCCATCAACAGATGAATGGATAAAGGAAAGTGCCATATATATTATATATATATATATATATATATATATATATGCCTAAAATGTTATATATATATATATTACATATAATATATATATATATACATACAGATATATAATAGAATATTACTCAGCCAGCAAAAGGAATGGAATCTTGCTATTTGCCCATTCTATCCTGTCCCAGTCTCACACAGGTGTTGTGTGTGCCCACTAGGCCCTATGAGACCTGCTGCTTCCCTGCACTTCATCTTTGCTGGCCTCATTTTGCAACAGTCTCACCCTCATGCAACCTACAACAGTCACACCATTGTTCATTTGTTTGCTATTTTCTGAGCCTTTGTGAGGCAGGTTCCCACATTTATATTTGCTGTTCTTTCTGCCTAAAATGCTTTTCCCTCAGATGTTTATAAATCTTGCCTATTTCCTCCCTAAGTCTCTGCATATAGATCACCTTTTCAGTGGGGCATATGGATGGTTGCCAATTGTTCTTATCCACTTGCTTTGCATATTTTTCTCCAAGCTGTTCATTTTTTTAAAAGATTTTATTTATTTATTTGAGAGAGAGAGAGAGAGAGAAAGAGGAATGAGACAGCACAAGTGGGGGGAGGGAGAAGGAGACTCACCCCTGAAGAGGGAGCCTGATGCAGGGCTCGATCCCAGGACCCCGGGATCATGACCTGAGCCGAAGGCAGACGCTTAACCAACTGAGTCACCCAGGGTCCCCTGTTCATCATCTTTTAATATAGCATATAGTTTACTTACTACTTTTCTACAGTATATGTTTCATCCCACAAATGGGAAGGTCCTGGAAGGTAGGGATTTTTATTGTTTTATTCACTACTGTAACCCTGCAGACAAAAAAAAAAAAGCCTGACACACATGAGGTTCTCAATAAGGACTGGTTGAATTAATCCATAAAGAACTCATCTACGTGTTATTCTTAATTTTATACAAATGTTAAAGAAAAGCATATAAACAGACATAAATATTTTCACTTAATATTCCACTCTGATTACATTTAATATAAGCCAGCATTCTAGTTAACATTAGAATATGATCCATAGTATTCTAATTATGGCAATAAGAAAAAGTATCTCTTGATAAAATGAAGTATACAATATTTGGGAGTGGAGGGGAACTGCTTAGAGAAAATTCAAGTAGAAGGTATAAACGGGAAATTAGAACTGTGAAGATGATTTTGGTTTAATGCTTTGACTTTCAGCTATAGAAACATCATTTTCCATATATTCTTCTAGTTTCCTTAATTCTGAATCAGAAAAGGCAGATGCACTAGGCAAGAATGATAACCAATGTGTTCCATGTTCTCTCCAGCACTATCCTGGAATATCTTGTTCAAATTACATATGGGACAAAAGCTCTTGTCCTCATCGAAATGGGATCACTATAGATGCAGTTTTATCTTCCTGGGATTGTGTTTAAATAACAGCACAAATATCTCTGGGATCCAAAAATTAATTCATGCCACCAACATGTAAAGAAATTAATTGGAACATTAATTTTTCTGTGGGCAAATAGTAATGGTATAAGAACTAGCTTTCTTCGCTCTTTGCAAGCTCCCTATCAGTGTGACATATCTCTAGTATCTGATTTACATAGGTGGTACCGTGGGCAGTCAGGAAGGATGCTATATTTTGTCTATCTTTGCAATTTGGTTAAGAATGTTACAAAGGTCTTTTTCAAAGCCCTTTAACTACAAAGTAATTGTTTTGTTTTTTGTTTTTTTTTAAAGATTTTATTTATTAATTTGACAGAGAGAGAGAGCATGAGAGCAGGAACACAAGCAGGGGGAGTGGGAGAGGGAGAAGCAGGCCTCCCGCCGAGCAGGGAGCCCGATGTGGGACTCGATCCCAGGACCCTGGGATCATGACCTGAGCCGAAGGCAGACGCTTAACGACTGAGCCACCCAGGTGCCCGTAATTGTTTTTTGTTTTGTTTTGTTTTTCTATTTATGTATAAAGAGCTCTGATACCTGTCACACTGTTTCTCTGTGGCCCTGAAAGATCTGAAGTCTTAACAGAGCTCTGAAAAACCTGAAGCAGTTATTTAGAAGATGAAAATTTTGAAGTCAGCCCATATTTTTAAAAATATTTTTTTCTACCGGAGAAGGAAAAGCACCATCTAAAAAACCAAAAAAAAAAAAAGAAAAGAAAAAGAAAAAAAAAGAAAGACAAAGTCTTAGTTAAGCTCTCACATTAAGCATTACAAGCTGATTCAGGGTCAATGAAACAGTTTTGAAATACTTTTTCTGGCAATCAAACAATATTGAGGGAATTAGAGATCCATTCAAACTTCCTCTGATATTTAAAAGACAAAAAAGAAACTAAATCATTTTCCCTAAGCAAAAAAATTTAAGCAGTAAATAAATAAATATCATTCATCTAGTTAATTCTCCAATCCTTCTCAATTCAACTACAAATAAATTCAACTTCAAAATTACCAATGCTTCTTATGGATACTATTAAAGTCTAAATCATAATGTGGTCAAGGTAAAACTGTTATACCTGATGTTTCCTTCTGTAAGGGCAACATTAGAATAACACTTCTCCTTTACCTACTAATGCTCTCTCAGGGTAATGCAAGTCATCTGATCGGTGTGTTTTAGATTATGATCAGTGTGCTATGCTCAACCTTCCCTCTTCCTTCATCTTGGAACCCAATTAATCCACAGGAAATACACATTCTCTTTTGCTCCTCCCTGCTACAAATTTTACAGGAGCAAAGACCAGACTGTGGTGTCTCTCCTGATCTGATCAGTTTGGGGCACCCAAATGTGGGGCAAGGATCAGACGGAAGCCGGTGGCATGACTGGTGAAAGGATTCACCCAAGGCAGAACAACAGAGATAGAAGTTTATTGAATACATGGCAAGAGAGCAGCGGGCAGGACAGCAGATGAGACACTGTCTAGGAGGCAGTGGGTAAAGGATGTTTTTAAAGGGGGAAAGAGAGAAGATATAGGGATGTTGGAATTTCCCTTTTTTTGGTAACTGTTTGGTTTTAAGTAGCCCATTGACTAGTTAGAGCTTATGGATATTTGGAAGTGGTTCACCCGATGGGCCTGTCTGTATTCAGCAAGGTGGTCACTGTGGGCCCTTTTGCCTTGGTCTGCATTTCATTGCTGAAGCCTGTTGTCTAAAAGCAGCCTCTACACAGGCCACAGTCAAGTTTGCTGTGTGTAAATCTGTATAAATCTGGCATTTAGTAATTAGGAAGCTCATTATTGCCACATGCCTATGTTCCCCTATATCAGCATCTTCAGTAAGAAAAAAAAGGTATTTATCTCCATCTGCCTGTCTGCTTTCACTTATTTTCTCAAGTGGTTCAGAACATGGGAGAGGAAAGTGAAGGTCATTGTTTTGGTCCCTCAAACTCCAATGACCAAACTGTGGTTTTATTTTCTAAAAGTTTAATATAAAACATTGAGAGTGCCTGGGTGGCTCAGTCGGTTAAGCATCGGCGTTCAGCTCAGGTCATGATCCCAGAGTCCTGGGATCAAGTCCCACGTCTGGCTCTCTGCTCAGTGGGGAGCCTGCTTCTCCTCCCTCTGCCTGCCTCTTTGCCTATTTGTACTCTCCCTCTCTCTCTCTCTGTCAAATAAATAAATAAAATCTTAAAAAAAAAATTGGGACATCACAAAAAACAACACAGCAACAATGTTTCTTCTTAATAGTTTTTATTATTTCTAACATTTAAATAAATATCAGGAGTTTTAATGGCCAGATAGTTCTTCCTATAAAATATTTTACCATATTAATTTGTATACTTATTTAATTTGTATATATTAAACATTGAATAGGGGATCAAGAAACTTCTGTTAAATTAATAACCCACCATAGGTTTGAAATAGTTCAAAAATTTTTTACACTTATGAATAAATAAGTCACTCCATGCTCAAAATAAGCCTTGTTATTTGAATCTTCTTTCTACAGCTGCTGAGACTATTTTTTTTACACATTTTTTTTAAATAACCAACTCTAAGTGTAATCAATACCTCTAACTTTTTCCAAAGAAGGGAAAAAAGAAAGCACTTCAACTCACCATTGTACATGTCTCATCAATAAAATCCTTTTTATGGTTTTCTAGAATTTTAATTCTACTTCTTATTAGAACACCAAAAACTTGTTATTATTTTTCTGACATATACTTAAAGCCCCTCTTTCCTCCAAATACTATCTTAAAAAAATTATAATAGTATCAGTCAGAGTTCATTCAAATAAACAGAAAATTTTAACATAGGTAATTGGAAGTGTACACAAACCCTGAAAAGGCAGAGTGAGAAAAAGTCAGGAATTCTCTGCCAAAAAAACCAACCAAACAAAAAAACTCAACCTGAAGCACCAAAACAAACCCTTCCTAGTTGCTAACCAGGTAGCACATAAAAATCGCAAGAATTTTCTGGGGGTAATTCTAAGAAGATGGTGGTAATGGCTGTGCAGTGTTTAAATGTCTCCAAATCCCCAAATAATAGTACACCACATATCCAACAGTGGGTTAGTGCCAAGGTCCTTAGCAATGTCTGAAGTTGCTAAATAAATATGACTTCTTAGAAGATAGAAAAACAACTCTTCGAAGAACTCTGTTTCACTGAAATATCTTATTGTCTTCAATCTACTTCCATCCTTTCTGTTGAATAAATGACATTTCACAGAGATCTTAGAAATTCTTATAATGACTTTGGGATGTAGCCCTGGGACCCATATCATTAAATAGTTCTGTCAATTTCCACTAAATAACTATCTCTAGTCCCTGTTTAACTATTTCTAGTCCTTGCAAAGTTTTAGAACAACCATTCTTTTGGGGTGTTACAAATGAAACAAGTCTGCCTTCATCCACAGAGCCTCACAAACCAGGGATTTCCAATATTACATCAAACCCAGTGGCCAACTGTTTAAAAAACAAAAACAAATACAAACAAACAAAAACTCAAGCAAATTTCCCTAACAGCAGACATTAGTCAACTTATCTACCATATTTTGAAATTTCTTAAAAGTCACCATGTAAACGTGGATGCACATTATAATGTTAGCTATAGTAATATTAAGAAAAAATATAATTAACAAGTATCAAATATATAATTTTACTTTAATAAATATATATAAAATTTATTTTATATATTTATTTCTAAACTATCAAATATTAATATTTCTGAGTTAAATATAACTCCCCAAAAAAGTGTTTCAGTTTTTTGACAGTCTGGTAAAGTTTAAGACCTACTTCAAACGAGAATAATCATTTAAATGCATTAAATAAAATATACAAAATTATTAAAAAATAATTATATTGAAATGCTATTTAAAATAGCTTAATTGTAATATAGTAAAGTAATGTATGTACTTCATGATTAGTGTATTAAATATTTGTATCTTGTGGTGGGTCTTATAACTATCATAATTTTGAAGTAATGTTTCAAGATTATCTGTAACAACTGCAATGAGGTATCAAACTATTTTGAGGAATACTGCTAGTATTACTGTGGGTTTTCATCAAAATTCCTGATTGGAGAAAAGTTCAATTTTAATTAGAGAACAGTGAAAATAAAGATGTAATTTTTTTGCATCCAGTTGGTAGATCATCTAAATTCTATACATGGATTCTGGGGATATACAGCACTCAGATTAAAAATGTACAAATTAAACCAATTACTGAGGCCTCTATATCTTTAAGATAGAAGATGCCTTAAATAGATTCTTAATCAGTTTATTCATCATATTGTAATATTTATAATATTTGGTATGAGAACATTAAAAGTGTTATATTTAAATATTTTAAGGTATGCTCAATTGCTTAAATAGCAAATGCAATTAAGAATATTAATAATTAACATGTATGCACTATGATCTTACTATTCCTTCTACATATAACAGAAAAACATTACTTTTATGGTATGATTCTAACCTTCATAATGAAGAAAAAAAACTTAACTGCATTGACATTATATTTAAGGACTTAAAAAAGCAATTTTCTTTTTTAAAAGTTCAATTATTTTTTCTAATCTCTCTCTTGTTTGAATATAATTTCTCTCTAACCAATTTAGGTTTTATTACATATCTAAGTATATATATATATATATATATTTTTTTTTTTTTTCCAAAGCTGAAATTAGCCCTTTGGGCCTAACAAGTCATGGAGGATCACAGAACTTTCTACAATCACATTACTAATCAATTTAAAATCCTTTGTTGCTCATCTCCACTAACAGCATAAAAAAGAGCAGAATATGATCTTCAGGGACAACCAAAGGACAAAGGATAAAACTGGAAAAGGTTTTGTGATATTTTCTCTAATACTGCATTATTTATTACTTTGAGGATTTCTGTAGTAAAATTGAAAATATTTTTAAATTATCTATGGATCTCTTGGTATCAGAAGACATAAAATCACATGATGGATGTTTGAAGTACTAACCTAATGACCTCAAGCAAGTTACTTAGGCTTCCTAAGCATGCAATTTTCTCCACCGTAAAATCGCAATAAAAATCACCTTACAATCGTATTGTGAGGATCAACATTACTGATAACTGTCTACACTGAAAACTACTGCATTAGTCTTGGTTATTTTTGCCATTATTAACTATGGTAATTAATTTATTCAACAAGTATGTGTTCAATGCTCTGTGTGGGAAGCACATCTTTAGATTCTGGATGTACAACAGTGAACAAGTCACCTCAAAGAGATTTCACTATATTGAGGGTTGTAAGAAAGAGTTGATATTAACTGGATAAGATGATTGTTAGGTATATCTATATTGCCATGAACAGACAAATGACGGTATGGCAGAAGAGAATGAATGTACATTTTTAAATACCACCTGCTAACTTTATATTCATAAGAAAATAATTTTTTACTTTGAGTCTAAAAACTTACTACAAATTTGATTATATAAGAGGAACATCAGGACAATATATTTAATTCAATTTAAGAACATTTTCTGTGAAAGTGATATTGCCAGACCCTCTGTTGTTAAGTGATCTTAGTTACAAAATATTAGGAGTGAGAAAATAATATAATGAACTATTATATATTTAAAAACATAAGCAATGAATGTATGGAGGTATGAGATAAAGAAGAAGAAAGAAAGATAAAGAAGAAAGTCTAAATGCCTATGTAATTTGAGAATGCAAATAATAAAGGTAGATTTTATTAAAGACTTTGAAAAACACATTAAATTATAAAAAATAATATTACAAAAATCTAAATTCCCCAAACCCAGAATTAATTATGGTTAATATTTTGCTATATTTGTTACAAATATTTATGTTTCATTTGGACCTAAGGTATGATTCATGACACACTATCTCCATTTATTCTGTGCAAAACTTCTCTTATTATACTTCATTTTATCATTCCTACCTCCATTCCCATAAACAAGTTCCTGATAGGCATCAATAAAATGGGTGATTAATTGTATAAGTATGCCAAAATATATATTTGATATATATTTTGCTATAAGTATAGCAAATAAGAATCCTTATTAATTCTTGTTATAATATAATCAAACCTATGTATACTCCACAATTTGTTCATTGTATTAATCAGATTGTTCTGCAATAATGCTATCGAATAAACAGCTCTGAATTCTCACTGGCTTAAAACACATTTATTTCCTGCCCATTGATATGCAAGGCATTGATATCTCTGTTGAACTCAATCAAAGTCAGGAGTACAGGGAAGTATATTCTGCCCTCAGGAAAGCCATGCTGAGGTTTAATTTTCTCATTTAGTCCATTAATACTGTGCACTACATCGATAATTTCTTATTTTGAACACTTTTGTATCTCTGGAATAAAATCAACTGTTCATGAAATATCTGTGTGTATTTGTGTGTGTGTCTGAATACACAGTTTGATCACCAATTTGCTCACTGCCGATTAGTCAGCAATTTATTGTATTATAACTGCTTTATAATATTAATTTCCTGCGCTGCTTTGGTATCAGTAATATTATAGATTCATAAAAAGTGTTTCATAGCTGTCTCCCTCTCTCTCTCTCTCATCTTTCTTTGGGAGAAATAGAAAGATAGAAGATAGATATGTAGATAAAACCTTATGTGAATAACATCTAGACAGGGACAAGTACTAATGTTATTATTAATATTTTTATTTAAATCTCAGGACCATTTGGTTCATTTGAATATTCTTCTAATTATTGCTTCAGTTTTGACTATATGTTTCTAGAATTCATCCATTTCCTTGAAATTTTCAAATATATTGCCTACAAGTTTGGAAAATCTATTTTACCTATAGTTAGTTCTCATTTTTATTCCATATTTTAATCATTTGTAGGTATAACACACACAATGAAATGAACACATAGAGTATATATTCATTCCTATGCTGATGTAATATAACATAGTCCCGGGATCGAGTCCCGCATCAGGCTCCCCACTCAGCGGGGAGTCTGCTCCTCCCTCTGACTCCCCCCTCTCGTGCTCTCTCTATCTCATTCTCTCAAATAAATGAATAAAATCTTTAAAAATATATATATAACATATTTCTAATAAAAACATCTCTAATTATCTTTGTTGATTCCTCCTTTCCAATGCCCCTGATTGATTCTCTGTTGTAGTGTTTTTACATCTTTGAGTTGTGAGTCAGTAGTAGGTTCTAAAATTAATTTAGTTGTTCATTCTCATCATTTAAAAAGTAGAAGAAAATAAAATAATGGATACAAGAATATAACACATACTTAAGTGTAAGTTGTGTTTCATGAACCACATGTCACTTTAACATTTACGTGTACATGCTACTGGATCCCTATGTAAAATGTAATGCTTACTGTGGGCTCTACTCTAAGAAAATAAAAAACAGCACTCTAGAATATATTTCTCTAAGTAGAGTTCCTATATTCTCAAGATGGAGGCTTTACTGTTAGCTCTTCTTTTTTTAGCAGATGGCTCTCTCAACACAAATTTAGCTACATTTCCACAGGTAGTTGAAGTTTCTGTCACAATCTGCTTTTCTTTCTTTCTGCTCTGTTCAGAGAATATAGCTCTTTAGGGTCTAAAGAAGAAAATGTGTGTCTGGATTTTGTCCTTCTAGCCCAATAGGTTGCTAAATGAGCAGCTCAGTTTCTTACCCTTTTTGCTGCCTCTACATAGAATCAGCAAATGCCTTCACAGAAGAAATACATGAATGAACACTGCGGATTTCTGTCTTTGTCCAGTAATTCTTTACTACACTGCTAATTTTCTCATGCCTTCAAGGAGTTTTTACATTTAGTGTTGTTTTAACATTTTTCCAGCTTTTCCAGTTGAACTCAATGATTAGGTCGTTCTGAACTACGTGACATTACTAGAAAAGTCCATTAAATTTCTTAACAGCAATATTTAATTCAAATTAAGAAAGTATAAAGATATGTCTATCTTCCCTCTCAGTAAAGTAAGGAAAATTGTATATTTTCGCTTCTCTTCAAACTCACTCATTTCACAATTTCCTATTATCTATTACTCTACTTCCAGCTTGTTTCAAATATACATATTCAAAATGTTAGATGTGTTTTTCTCATTATTCTGTATCTGGGACTATAATTTTTGACTCATTGCTTATTTTTTATCACTATCATCTACCAATATTTTGGTTCACTGTTGCTTTAGTAATTCAGCTTCTTTTCTCTGGATTAATACTGAGGATATAGAATATCCTTTTGTAATTCTTCAGGGAAAATTCTATCAAAAATATTTAAGTCTCTGTATGCCTGAAAATATATTTATTTTGCTCTTATTTTTACATGTTAGCTTGGCTAGTTTGGAAATCAAGGTTCATTATTATTTTCCTTTTACACTATGTTTTCTGGTGTCTTTTCTTGTTTGTTAGTATCCTGCCTATCTCATTGCTATTTCTTCAAAATTTGTATATTGTTTTACCTATTTCAGGAATTATTATTGCTGAATAATATTTGATGTTCTACAGTTTTGATGAACTATAAAGCCCAATTTCTTTATGAGTGAGTTTAAAATAATTATCTAACTCATCACTCAGCTGGACTACTCTGAGATTTTACCTTTTTTTAAACAGTAGTATCAAGGTATAATTCACATACCATAGAATTTATCCATTTAAAATAATTTTTAGTATATTCATAAAGTTATGCAATCATCATCACAATCTAATTTTAGCACATTTTCATCAATCCTCAAAATAATTTCCATATCCATAAAGGCACTCCTTATCCCCAACCAAACTTCCCATTCCAAAGAAAGCATTAATTTAATTTTGGTCTCTATAGACTGACCTAATAGGATCATTTCATATTAATGGAATCATACAATGTGTGAACATTTGTGACTGGTTTCTTTCAGCTACTACTTTCAAAATCTATCCATATTGTACCTTGTAATCATAATATTCTTTTTATTTTTTGCTTAATATTTCATTGTGTAGGCATATTCATTTTGTTTATGTATTCATTAGTTGATGTGTATTTGGACAATTTTCACTTTTGTTTTGTTTTAAATACTCAGCCTTTTTTTTTTAAGATTTTATTTATTTGTCAGAGAGAGAAGAAGCAGGAGCAGGGGGAGTGGCAGACAGAGGGAGAAGCAGGCTCCCCACTAAGCAAGGAAGGAGCCCATGCCAGACTCCATCCCAGGACCTCCTGGGATCAAGACCTGAGCTGAAGGCAAACACTCAACCAACTGAGCCACCCAGGTGTCCCAGTTTTCACTTTTTGTATAAGTAAAATGTTATAAAGTTATAAACTTTGCATCCTAAATAATAGTGTAGAATTATGTTTTCATGTGTTTTAGGTATATACTCCAGGGTGGAACTGTTGAATCAGATGGTAATATTTTCCAAAGTGGCTACTATATTTTACATTCCCAAACTATGAGAGTTCCATATTCTCCACATACTTGCCAACATTTGTTATCATCTGTCTAAAAAAGATATAGACAGATATCATCTGTCTAAAAAAGATATGCTATAATAAAAAATTATAATGATCCTGGTGGGCACGAAGAGGTATTGTGGTTTTGATTTATATTCCCTAAATAAGTAATAGTCAGCATCCTTTATGTGCTTATTAGTCATTTGTACAAATTCACTGGAGAAATGTCTATCCAGATACTTCGCCCATTTTTTTTTTTTACAATTGGGTTGTCTTTTTAATGTTGAGTTGCAAGAATTTTTATATATTCTGTATAAAAACTCCTTATCAGAAATGTGTCTTAATCTTAATCTAGGCTTCTGTAACAAATTACCATAGACTGGGTGGCTTACCCAACAAAAATTCATTTCTCAAAGTTCTAGAGGCTGGGTAGAACTCTAGAACTCCAAGATCAAGGTGCTGGAAGATCTGGTTTATGGTGAGGACTGCTTTCTGGTTTACAGATGGCTATCTTCCCCTTGTTTCCTCACATGGTTAAGAACAGAGAGAAAGGAAGCAAGCTTTTTTGTGCCTCTACTTATAAGGGCACTACTCCCATTCACAAAGTTTCCATCCTCATGATTTAATTACCTTCCAAAGGCCCCACCTCCTATTACTGTCCGTACTGTTTGGATGTCAACATACCATTTGGGGGCATGAGGAGGCACATTCAGTCCATAGCAATAAAATTTGAAATTATTTTCTCCAATTATGTGGGATGCCTTTTCACTTTCTTGATGGTGTCCTCTGAAACACAAGATTTTAATTTTTGTGCTATCTCATTTGTTTATCTTTAGTTGCTTTGCCTTTAGTGTCATACATAAGAATTCTCTGCCTAACTGAAGGTCATAAAGATTTGCTCCTATGTTTTCTTTGAGAGTGTTATAGTTTTACCTCTTACATTCAGGTCTTTGATCCATTTTGAGTTAATCTTTATGAACTGAAAAAAGTTCACTTTCATACTGTTGTATGTGGAAATCCACTTGAACATCAGTATTTGTTAAGAATATGCTTTCCCCATCTAATTGCCTTGGCACTTCTGTCAAATATCAATTAACCATAGATGTATGTTATTTTTAGACTCTTACTTCTATTCAATTGATTCTTATGTGTATCACAATGCTAGTATCACACTTTCTTTAACTGATATATTTTTTTAAAGACTTTAGTTATTTATTTGACAGATAGAGAGAGAGCAAGCACAAGCAGAGGGAGCAGCAGAAGGAGAGGGGCTCGATCCCAGGACCCTGGGATCATGACCTGAGCTGAAGGCAGACGTTTAGCTGACTGAGCCACCCAGGCACCCCCTTTAACTGATATTTTTATGTTTATCCTATATCATATCATTCAACCTTACAAAGCTTTCTTATTAGTTCTTTTGTTTCTTTTCTTTTTTTTTTTTTTTTCCCTAATTTCCCTGGCTAGGATTTCCAATATAACATTGAATGGAAGTGGTGAAAGCAGATATGCTTGTCTTGTTCCTGATGTTGGGGAGAAATCTTTCAGTCTTTCAGTCTTAAGTATGTTAGCTGTAGGATTTTTGTTAGGTTGAAGAAATTCCTTTTATTCCTAAACTATTGGGTTATTCCCAGCTTTACTATGAGTGGTAAATTTTGTACCAAGTTTCTGTGTCTATTGAGATGACTAGTTCTTTTCAACTTTTATTCTAGTAAAATGGTATGTCACAATTTAAATTGACTCTGAGATATTAAACTAACTTTGCATTCCTGAGATAAATGCCTTTGATCATGGTGTGTATCCCTCGGTGATATACGTGCAAGATTGCTTGCTACTATTTTACAGAGTTTTTCATCTACATTCAAATGTCTTTGGTTTTAGGTTCAGTGTAATATTGACATTATTTTTGAAAATGTTTCCTCTTCTCTTTTTGGAAGAGTTTGTGAAGGAATGGCATGAATTAATTTTCAAACATTTGGTAGAATTTATCAGCGAAGGCATCTGGGAATGTATTTTTCTTTGTGGAAACTTTCAATATTAAAATGAAACCTCTCTGCTTGTTAAAGGTTTATTCAGATTTTCTGGTACTTCTTAGCATCAGAAATTTGTGTCTTTGTCAGAATTGGACCATTTTGTGTAAGCTATTTAATTTTGGCATAATACTCCCTAATTTCCTTTTGATTTCTGTAAGGTTAGTAGTGATATATCTTCCTTCATTCCTGATTTTAGTAGCCTTTTCTCTCTTTTTCTTGGTTAGTCCAGCAAAAGTTGTCTCTCTGTTTTTTTTTGTTTGTTTGTGCTTGTGCTGAGTTTAGTTTGCTCTATTATTTCCAATTTCTTAAAGTGGAAGATTAGGTTAATTATTTGAAATTATTCCTTTTAAAAATATAGGCATTTTCAAATATAATTTTTCCTCTAAACAGAGATTTAGCTGCCTCCCATATGCTTTGGTATATTGTGTTTTCACTTTCATTTAACTCAATGTATTTTCTAATTTTCATTATGATTTCTTTTGTAATTTACTCATTGGAAAGTGTTTAATTTTCCTATTTCTGAATTTCATAAATTTTCTGTTAATTTATAATTTCATTTTACTGAGGTCAGAGAAAATATTTTCCATGATTTCAATTTTTAAAAATTATCAAGAATTTTATTATGTTGAATCATATGGCTTATCCAGCAGAATGTTCCATGTTCACTTGGGAAGAATGTGTGTTCTGCTGTTGTAGCAAGCAGTGTTTTTCTTTAGATGTTTGTTAGATCTACTAGGTTCATAGTGTTTTTCAAGTCTAATATTTCTTATTATTCTTCTGTCTAGTCATTTTACCCATTACTGAAAGTGGAATCTATACCTATTGTTTTTTTTTTTTTTTTAAGATTTTATTTATTTGACAGAGAGACACAGCGAGAGAGGGAACACAAGCAGGGGGAGTCGGAGAGGGAGAAACAGGCTTCCTGCAGAGCAGGAAGGGGCTCAATCCCCGGACCCTGGGATCATGACCTAGGCTGAATCCAGGCAGATGCTTAACGACTGAGACACCCAGGCACCCACATACCTATTATTTTTTATTTTCCTTAAGCTTTCCTTAAATTTCTCCTTTAAATTCTTTCAAAAAATTAAATTACATTGGCTATTTTAGATCTTTTGCTTCTCCATGTAAACTTTAGTCAGTTTCTTAATATCCACAAAATAGCCTGCTAGGAATTTGACTGAGATTGCACTGAATCGATAGATCAAATTAGGAAGGACTGACATCCTGAGAACATTGAGTCTTCCTATCTATAAAATGGAATATCTCTCCATATTTTGTTCTCTGATTCATTTAGCAGAGTTTCGTGATTTTCCTAAAAAAGATGTACATATTTTGTTAGATTTATATACCTAAGTATTTCATTTCGGGTGGTACTAATGTAAATAGTATTGTGTTTTTAATTTCAAATCTCACTTGGTCACTGGTGATACATAGGGAAAAAATGACCTTTGTTTAACAATCTTCTATCCTGCAACCATGCTATATCATTTATTAGTTCCAGGAGTTTTGTTTTTGTGGTTTCAGATTTTCTACAAAGACCATCATGTCATCTATGAACAATAACAGTTTTATTGTCTTCCTTCCCAATCTGTACTCCTTTTATTTCCTTTTCTTGTCTTACTGTATTAGCAAGATCTTCCAGTATGATGTTGAAAAAGAGTGGTGAAAGGGGACATCCTTGCCTTGTACTGATCTTAGTGGGAAAATTTCATGTTTCTTATCATTAAGTATGATGTTAGCTGTAGGACTTTTGTACATAGTCTTTATCAAGTTGAAGAAGTTCTGTACGGGCACCTGGGTGGCTCAGTCAGTTAAGCATCTGCCTTCGGTTCAGGACATGATCCTGGGGTCCTGAGATTGACCCCTGCATCTGCTCCCTGCTCAGTGGAGAGTCTGCTGCTCCCTCTGCCCCTCCCTTCCGTTTGTGCTCTCTATCTCAAATAAATAAAATCTTTAAAAAAAAGTTCTGTATTTGTAGTTTATTGAGAGCTTCTATCATAAATGGTTATTGGAGATTTTCAAATTTTTTTTCTACATATATTGATATAATCATGTAATTTTTCTTTTTTAGCCTACTGATGTGATGGAGAATATTAAATGATTTCATATGTGGAACTGACATTGTGTATCTTGTATATAGAATGAAGATCTCTTAAGTCCAATCTTTCTTTTTTAATTGGCTGGCTATAATTAAGAAATTAAAAGATAGGGGTGCCTGGGTGGCTCAGTCTGTCAAGCATCTGCCTTTGGCTCATGTCATGATCCCAGGGACCTGGGACTGAGCCCCATGTCAGCCCCATGTCAGGCTCCCTGCTAAGCAGGGAGCCTGCTTCTCCCTCTCCCTCCCCTGCCACTCCCCCTGCTTGTGCTCTCTGTCAAATAAATAAAAAAAAAGAAATTAAAAAATAAATTGTTTATCTTTAAAACTCATCAATATTGACTATGGATATGTGTTTTAAGCAACTGCACTAACATATGAGGTATTTGTTATTATTTTTTTATAGGAAGAGAATTCATACAATTATTTCCATTACAGGTAGGGAGCAATTGTTCATATAGCTCTGTTTAAATACTACTTTGACAAAGAATAATATAATAAGTTATATTGAGTATACTGAAATTCTGTATTTGAATCGACTTACCATTAAGTGTCCAGCCTGTACAGCCTATAGTCATCTGCTTTTTTCCCCAAAGGCATACATTAGATGTCAGCAGATAGAAACAGATATACTTTTTTTTGTAGTCACATTCTAAGACCTCAAGAAGTCTTGACAGAATTAATTTGCCCAGGTTTCAAGAAACTCCTGTCTACTTAATTTGTAAAATCTAATACTTATAAAAATTGGCTGAGTTTTACCTCCGTTTAAAACTCAATAATAGAAATATATGTGCATATTGTGATCAAAATATATCTTATCCAACCAAAAGAATTTGGTTCAACGTTTCTCAAATATCAAGGAAAAAATCTGCTTTGAGCAGATAAAACTATACACAAAGTTGTTCACTGTGTGGACTTGGGCAAGTTATTTAACTTCTCTGGACCCAGATATCACTATAACTTCATTTTAGTGAGGGAACAAAAGTGATGCAAAATCAATTCTTTCAAATAAAATAATGTAAGTAGAGATATTCTGTAAATTTTAAGTCAACAATGCAAAATGTAAGCTTATTAGATGGTGACTTTCAAGGGATTTTAATTGTTGACCTCATTTAGCTAAGGCTTCTAAAGTGCAGTCAAAAGATCTTATTTCATATTTGTTACAGGGACTAAAATTTACATAAACAAATAGAATATTCACAGTTCTGTTCCTTTCTTTTTATTTCCTTGTTGGTTCGTAGGGCATTTCAAGACAGAGACAATGGAAGCAAAACAATTTTATCTGTCACACAGAATCAATGAGGCAGAAGTTAGGTTTAAAATAGGATCAGGCTGGAAGTCTCTGATGCATACTCTTCCAACTTTCACTAATATACACATAAAAGACAGAAAATTTTGAAAATTCCCAATGCAGAAAGCTATGACTGACAGTCAGCCATTGCCAGAGGTGGGAAAGATTTCCTCTAGGTAAAAGCCTGAGAAAACTGCACTGAAATAAAACATAGCCTTCCTTTGCTAGGCTACACTTGTCTGATTTCCTGAAAGTTAGGTAAGGGGAGATTAATTTTCTTCTCCACCGTATGTCTCTCTCATTAAAAACAAAACAAACCAACAAACTAAAAACCAAGATCTGCAGGATATTGGGAAGCTACCTCTTTTGTTATGAGTACTCTATTTTAGATATCCAAAAGGCTGATCCTCAATTCCCTTTTCAGTGCAACCCTTTCTGCATCCAAAGGAACAGGACAACTCCCAGAAAGCCTAGCAGAGCTGGAGCACCAGTGATTAAAAGTAAACCATTTCAATCAGGGAGAAAAACTCCTACCACTTCCCAGCAAAACTATCTAGGAAACCTGATTCCCCAGCAGGATTATCTGTGAGAACCCTAGAAATACAGATTTCTTTTCTCCATTTGCAAAGATTCTGATTTCAGTTGATCTGAAGAGGTGTCTAAAGACCTATACTTTATCTTCCAAGTGATTAGAAGAACAGCACTGCGTGGGAATCAATGATTTAGGGCTCATGACTGATATGTCCAGTATACTACTCTCTGGTTATTATGGACTCTGAAATCACAATATAACTTTCTATATGTGTCAGCTATCAAAAATCAGTTCTTTCCTGATAGTGGAAATTAGGTCCAGTGTAGCAATACCCCTAAATGTTTTGTTCACTTCATCACTGAAATATTCAGCAGGGCAAATAAGAAATTTCTAAGCAAGATGGTATTTCTCATTCGTTTGGATAGCTGAAAGTTCACTGCCACACCATCATTTAATATCTTAACTTTGTGATAGCTGTTTTTGTGGTTTCATTTATATCTTCTATTTAATTTTATCCCAACTTCCACCTTCAAAGTGTTCTTTTTTATAGAGTAGGATACTCAGCTAACACGCATTGCTACCTCCGTTTATTCTATTAAAAATATTTTTAAAACTAAGATAGGTCTTCCAATTGTATATTCCAATTATGTGTTACATTTTAGAAAATATCAGTGACACATATGAGATTTTCTTTACATTCCTGTGATAAAATTTCCTGTTGATTTTGTTTATTATTCATACTCTCCATTTGATTAGACACATCTATGGCTTTTCCAAGATCCTTTTGATATGCTTGCCTTGAGAGGAGAATTTCAAAGATGGGTATTCCTTTGAATAAGAACAGAAGCCAGTGAATTCTGGAATTTAATATTTATTTAACAAAAAAATAGTAATGATAATTACTGTAAGTCAACCTGTCATAAGCAGACTGTGCTTTTTTTGCCTTTATCAACAGAAATGATCTTTCTTATAAAATCAAATTAACCTTGCGATAGAATTTTAAGTGATGATTTTTTATATTATATCAGAAACTTCATTCTATCATTGTAGAAGTGTGAAGAAATTGACATAATAATAACAGACTTACCAGGCACAATTTAATTAATAAAATAATTTTCACTGATATCAGGAAGCTACTGTCATGGTCCCAGAGAGGCCAAATAGTGTGGCTGAATGTCACTCAGTAATATGTTGATTGTAAGATGTAAGGATTTCAAAATCTAAAGTGAACAGGTCTGCTACACTTTAAATTTAATATTTTATTAATTACTAAGTATTACATTTTATAAAAATCAAGAACAATTTCTAACACATGTCAGGACAGCTTTTTATAGTAAAGTAACTTCACAATTGATACATTTATTTTCAATTCAGGCAAAATGTTTGAAAGAAATATCACTGAATTAAAATTCTTCCTGGTTACTTACAGAGTATGGTTCCAAAGAAATGCAATTGATTAATTTTAATAAGTACACAAATACTTGGACATTTATATGATTTTTTCCTTTTGAAGTATTCACTTAAAGAGGCTACTTATTTATTCTAACAGAGATATTACTAGTCAAAATATTTAGGTAACTTCTCCTTGGGAATTGCTCTCTGTCCTATAGCACATGTACTTAAATATCCATAATGGTAAAAAATATCTGTCCCTTGAGAGCTGATTTAATTTTGAAAACATCTCAGAATCATCTGGAGGCAAGCATTAGGAATAAATTTGATGATCAGGATGAATATTAGAGTCTGAGTCAGGAATAAACCTAAAGTAATGAAAATTAATTTGGTTGCACAGCTTATAACCTGTTTTTGTGGCAATTCTCCCTCAAAAAAAAAAGTACAAAATAACTTTGGAAATGGCAGCAGTTTTACTATGTATACAGATTCCTAAAGATAAACCTTCATTGGATATGGAAGTTTGAGTATAATATTTAAAATCAATGTTATTACTATGGAGTAATTCATCTCTTCTGATACAATGCCTGGCATATAGCAAGGAAAAAATGTTAACAGAATTAATGAAAGGATGCATGCATTAATCAAAGAATATCTATTGTAGGAAAATAATTTTAAAAAACACACAGAGCTTTTAAAGGTACTTCCTAAATAATCCATATTACCTATATTTCATTTATACAACTAATATGTATAATACCTATACTTACATTTTTACTTCTATTCATACTTAAAATTATATTTTGATAGTACACATATTTTTTCTACTTAAAACAGTGTTGAATAAGAAAAAGGGATAGTTTAGACAGATCGAGGTGGCAGAGTAGGAAGATCCTCAGTGTACCTCCTCTCACAGATATACTAAAACTACAGCTATTCATAGAACAACTCTCTCTAGGAACAGCCTGAAGACCAGCAGAACAGCTCTTCTACAATTAAAGATATGATGAAAAAAGCCACATTGAGATGCGTAAGAGAAACAAAGACACACTGTGGCCAGGACCCACACCCCTGCTGTGGCAAGCCACATGTGGGAGGAATATCACAAATGTGGAGGTGCTCCCTGAGGAGTGAGGGGCTCAAGCCCTATATCGAGCACCCCAGGCCTATAAATCTACACTGGAAAGATGAACCCCCATAATGTCTGGCTTTGAAAATCAGGGGTGCTTAACTCTGGGAGAGCTGAAGGACTTCTAGGAAACCAAGACTCCACTTCTAAAGGCTTGTGCACAAACCCACTGACTCTTAGAACCAGCACAGAGGCAGCAGTTTGTAGTCCCTGGGCCATATGTAAAGGAGATTTATTGACTAATTTTAGGGTGTGTGCTGGTGGGGAAGGGATCTGTAGGTACTTTCTGAGGAATGGAAGCACTCTCCTACTTAGCTGACTGGAGGGTATCATTTCTAAAACTCTCCATCTACCTCTGCTAGCACTGTTTGCCTTGCCACAGATGGGCAAAAAGGCAAGAGGATCAAGAGGTACAGAATTCCAGTTATAAAATAAGTAAGTCACAAGTATATAAAATACAATATAGGGGATATAGTCAGTAATAGTGTAATAACTTAATATCATGACAGAAGGTAACCAGACTTATTGTGGTGATCATTTTGTAATGCATATAAATGTCAAATCACTATGCTGTACACTTGAAACTAATATAATATTGTATGTCAACTATACTTCAATAAAAAATATAAAAAAAATAAATAGAAATACAGAGGTAGTTTAACAAACTGTTTTTATGTGCCATGTGAATATCTCTTCTTTTATAGCATGTATTGCTGCCTTTAACTTATTAGATTCGCTAGCTACAGAAGGAAAGTCATTTTAAAGTTATTTAATCACAGCTTTGATACTTAAATATTTTCAAGAATTCATGGCCTCCACCCACGTGTGCAATTTAACCTCTCTCATTCTAAGGCAGGAGCATATTGAACTGCTTGCCTTTCTGTCTTTTGAATGCCTCTTTTTTAAACCTACATCACATGCCTAAAATTTTCCTTCCATATTAACTAACTGGCATAATATATATACTTTATTTTAAGACACTAAATATATTATCATTGAAATTTATAAAAGATACTTAAGAGAAATGATTCTTCACTTGAAAAACTGTTTTAAGGAGAAATTTTCTTTGAATAGTCATGTGTAATGTGATTTTTTTTTCATATTTGAATTCCATACAAATATCTAGTAAATTAAATTATCTGAAAATAAATATGAACATCCCACTTTAAAATAGCTCAGTCTTCGGGCGCCTGGGTGGCTCAGTTGGTTAAGCGACTGCCTTCGGCTCAGGTCACGATCCTGGAGTCCCAGGATCGAGTCCCGCATCGGGCTCCCTGCTCAGCGGGGAGTCTGCTTCTCCCTCTGACCTTCTTCCCTCTCATGCTCTCTCTCTACCATTCTCTCTCTCTCTCTCTCAATAAATAAATAAAAATCTTTAAAAAAAAATAAAATAGCTCAGTCTTCATGTATTTAGAATAGTAATCCCAGAAAAAGGAAGACAAAAATAAATTAATAAATAAATAAAAGGAAGACCAAAGCTGGCATGCAGAAGAAAAAGGAAAGAAGAAATAATGGTATAGTAGTAAGGAAGAAAGGATAAACACAAAGATCCAGGATGCGGGGAAGAGTAGCAAGCAGCAGATACTCCATCAAATAGAAAGAATTCATTTATAAATTCAATCATTAATTTAATAATTATTTATTGACCACAGCCATGTGTCAGACACTATTCAAGGAACTTGATATTACTCAATGCACAAAAAAGCCTCTGCCCTCATGGAACTTAAATCTTAGCTGATGGAGACAAAAAATAAACATTAAACATATTAAGTGAATTAAATAGCATGACAGAGAATGTTAAATACTGTAAGAAAAAAAAAGTGGGTTAAGGAAGATGAGGAGTGGGAGGTAGTAGAGAAGGTAAGCAGCAATATTAAATAGGCTAGTCAGAGTAAGCCTCACAGGAAGGGTGAGATTTGAGAAAAACATGACAGGAGTGAGTGTTAAATAGGAAGGTGCCACGGGGAAGAGTATTCTAGGCAAAGGGAACAGGAGAGCAAAAGATGTGTGTGCAGGGAGTATTTCAGAAATAAGAAATGCTAATAGCTAGAACAGAGTTAGCCAAAGGAAAAAAATGTGGAACAGGTCCAGGTGGCAAGGGTGGGATAGAGGTAAATAATGTGGATCCTTGTAGACTATTATAGGGACTTTGGCTTTAACTAGTATGAAGGGCCACTGCAGGGTTTTGAGCAGAGAAGGAATTTGAGGAAAAACTGGTACCAGGGCATGAAGAGGTAAGGCGGAGGGGTAAAGCCAGCGGGACCCATTGGGAAACTAACTGCAGGCATCCCAATGAGAAATAATGGGGGTTCATACCAGGGCAGAAGCAGTGGAGGTGTTAAAAAGTGGTCAGATTCTGGATATATAACTAATGCCTTCTTAATATAAGTGTCCTATTCCTGAAAGTCAGACTTTCTACCCAAAATGTTCTTTCTCATTAATTTAAATTACTAAAACCTAATGTACTACCAAAACACAGTAACTAAAATACAATAAAAAGCCTATATAAAGTAATTATTATGATAGGGTGCAGAATGTTTTGTGATTACCAAATACTACAGATGTTGACAAAAGTGTGTTTTGTCAGTAATTTCACTGGTTAGCACTAGAAAAATCTGAGGGGTCATTTCTTTTGTTGAAACTCCTTTTTAAATGTCTCCACATGATTCTGACATCCTATAAATTATATTTGGAATGTATTCAAGATTTTCCTCACACATCATTAAATCAAATTGTTAATTAAAAATGTTCTGTTAAAATATTTGTTAACATATTTTATTACAATGCTAAACATTTAAGAAATGTTAACCATTTTATTGAACTGGGTTTTCCTATATTTTTAAAATTCATCTGAAAAATGTGGACCTTTCTTGAGAGATACACAAATTCCCCAAAAGAGGTGCTTCTTTTGCTGAAAATGTTAAGGAGTTGTTCTGTAGGCTATTCCTGCATTTTGAAGACCTAGGCAACATAATTTCCTTATGGGCTGGGGATGAAGTGTGTGAGAGAAAGCCAAGAGTTAGGGATGACTCTAAGATATTTGGCTTAAGCGCACAAGAATGATGGAATTGCCATCGTGTGACATAGTGAATGCTTTGAGGTGAAGCAGATTTAGGGGAAGCATAGTGAGGGTGCACATCAAGATTTTCATCTGGAATACACTGAGTTAGAAATATCTACTAATATTTAATATAATAGAGATCTAAGGACATAGATATTCTAGTCTTAAAAAGAGAAAAAAGATTGGAGCTAGAGATATACATTTGAAAGTCTGATGAATATAGCCAAACCGTGGAAAGAGCCAAGATGTCCATTGACAGATGAATGGATAAAGAAGATGTGGTATATATATATATATATATATATATATATATATATATATATATATATATATATATAATGGAATATTATGCAGCCATCAAAAAGAATGAAATCTTGCCATTTGCAACAACCTGGATGGAACTGGAGGGTATTATGCTGAGCGAAATAAGTCAATCAGAGAAAGACATGTATCATATGACCTCACTGATATGAGGAATTCTTAATCTCAGGAAACCAACTGAGGGTTGCTAGAGTGGTGGGGGGTGGGAGAGATGGGGTGGCTGGATGATAGACATTAGGGAGGGTATGTGCTATGGTGAGCGCTGTGAATTGTGCAAGACTGCTGAATCACAGATCTATACCTCTGAAACAAATAATACATTATATGTTAAAAGAAGAAGAAGAAGAAGATGATGATGATGATGATAGCAGGAGGGGAAGAATGAAGGGGGGGAAATTGGAGGGGGAGACAAACCATGAGAGACTATGGACTCTGAGAAACAAACTGAGGGTTCTAGAGGGGAGGGCGGTGGGGGGATGGGTTAGCCTGGTGATGGGTATTAAAGAGGGAATGTTCTGCATGGAGCACTGGGTGTTATATGCAAACAATGAATCATGGAACACTACATCAAAAACTAATGATGTAATGTATGGTGATTAACATACATAATAATAATAATAATAATAAAGAAAGTCTGATGAATAGATGACATTTCAGGTTTTTAAAGATGAGTGTGCCAAAAAATGAAAGAAGAGAGAAGACAACACAGGCATTAAGATGCCTGGATAAGAGGAAGAACCATCAAAGATGGTGGTAGGGAGAATAACATCTCCCCAGGAAATATCTACATCCTAACCCCAAGAATCTGTAAATCTGTTATGTCACAACACTAAAATTTAAGGTTGTTTGCAAATATCTTCTCCCATTCCATAGGCTGCCTTTTAGTTTTGTTGATTGGTTCCTTCACAGTTCAGAAGCTTTTAATCTTGATGAAGTCCCAATAGTTCATTTTTGCTTTTGTTTCCCTTGCCTGTTGTGACATGTCTACTAAGAAGCTGCAATGGCCAAGGTCAAAGAGGTTGCTGCCTATGTCGTCCTCTAGGATTTTAATGGTTTCCTGTCTCGTATTTATGTCTTTCATCCATTTTAAATTTATTTTTGTGTATGGTGTAAGGAAGTGATCCAGTTTCATTCTTCTGTATGTTGCTGTCCAGTTTTCCCAAAACCATTTGTTGAAGAGACTGTCTTTTTTCCATTGGATTTTCTTTCCTGCTTTGTTGAAGATTAGTTGACCATAGAGTTGTGGGTCCGTTTCTGAGTTTTCTATTCTGTTCCACTGATCTATGTATTTGTTTTTGTGCCAGTACCATACTGTCTTGATGATTACAGCTTCGTAATAATAGCTTGAAGTCCAGAATTGTGATGCTTTGGTTTTCTTTTTCAAGATTGCTTTGACTATTTGGGATCTTTTGTGGTTTCATACACATTTTAGGATGGTTTGTTCTAGGTCTGTGAAAAATGCTGGTGGTATTTTGATAGAGATTGCATTAAATGTATAGATTGTTTTGAGTAGTATATACATTTCAACAATATTTTTTATTCCAATCCATGAGCATGGAATGTTTCTCCATTTCTTTATGTCACTTTCAATTTCTTTCATAAGTGTTCTACAGTTTTCAGAGTACAGATCTTTTACCTCTTTGGTTAGGTTTACTCCTAGGTATCTTATGGTTTTTTGTGTAATTTTAAATGGGATCCATTCCTTGATTTCTTTTTCTGCTTCTTCAGTATTAGTGTATAGAAATGCAACAGATTTCTGTACATTGATTTTATATCAAGTGACTTTGCTGAATTCCTTTATCAGTTCTAGCAATTTTTTGGTGGAGTATTTTGTGTTTTCTACAAAGAGTATCATGTCATCTGCAAATAGTGAAAGTTTGACTTCTTCCTTGACAATTTGGATGCCTTTTATTTCTTTGTTGTCTGATTACTGAGGCTAGAACTTCTAGTACTATTGTTAAATAACAATGGTGAGAGTGAACATCCCTATTTGTTCCTGACCATAGAGGAAAAGCTCTCAGTTTTTCCCCATTAAGGATGATATTAGCTGTGGATCTTTTGTATATAGCCTTTACGATGTTGAGGTATGTTCCATCTATCCCTACTTTCTTGAAGGTTTTTATCAAGAATGGATGTCGTATTGTGTCAAATGCTTTTTCCGCATCTATTGAGAGGATCATATGGTTCTCATCCTTTCTTTTATTAATGTGGTGTATCACATTGATTGATTTGTGAAAACTGACTGACCCCTGCAGCCCAAGAATAAATCCCACTTGATCATGGTGAATAATTCTTTTAATGCTCTGTTGAATTCAATTTGCCAGTATCTCGTTGAGATTTTTTTGCAACCATGTTCATCAGGGATATTGGCCTGTAATTCTCCTTTCTAGTGGGGTTTTGTCTGGTTTTAGAATCAAGGTAATGCTGCCCTTGTAGAATGGAAGGCTTCCTTCCATTTCTATTTTTTGGAACAGTTTGAGAAGAATAGGTATTAACTATTCTTTAAATGTCTGGTAGAATTCCCCCAGGAGCCATCTGGCCCTGGACTTTTGTTCTTTGGGAGATTTTTGATTACTGGTTATAGGTCTGTTCAAATGAAATCTTGGCATTTGCAAAAACATGGATGGAGCTAGAGTATATTATGCTAAGCGAAATAAGTCAGAAGATAAATATGATATAATTTCATTCATATGTGGAATTTAAGAAACAAAACAGATGAACATAGGGTAAGGGAAAAGAAAAATGAGAGAGGGAAGCAAACCATAGGAGACTCTACACTATAGAGAACAAACTGAGGGTTGATGGAGGGGGATGGGCAGGGGATGGGCTAAATGGGTGATGGGTGTTAAGGAGGGCACTTGTTGTGATGAGCACTTAGTGTTATATGTAAGTGATGAGTCACTAAATTCTACTCCTGAAACCAATATGAGACTCTATGTTAACTAACTAGAATTCAAATAAAAATTTGGAAAAAAATAAAAAGAATTAAGGTTGCTAAACAGCTGACCCTAAAACAGGGAGATTATAATGGGTTAGCTGAGAAATTCCTAAAAGTGGAAGTGAGGGCAGAAAAAGAGTCCATTTCAAAGTGACACAATGTGGGAAAGATTTGTTTCTGTTGCAGACTGAAGATGGAGAGGGACCCAAGCCAAGGAACACAGGCTGCCTCTAAAAATGGGATATTAACAGTTCTTACTTCTATTTTGATGTTTTTCAACTTGAGGTACACAGTGGATTCACCTCAGAAATTTTTGAAATATCTCATGCTGTTATCCCCTCACCTCATCCAGAAATTCTTGTTTTCCTTATTTAATAAGAATCTCCTCATTATGCATCTACCATCGTGCATCTAGGGTTGACACCTCATACGCTGTCATGAGAATTATCTGAGTGAGCTAGTCCATGTAAAGTAGTTAGAACACAGTTGCCAAGTGCTCAGTATATACTGATCTACTTTAATGATCATTATTTTACAGTTGAAGAAATTATGCTTAATGAGATAAACTTGCCTAAGATTATAGCTGATAAGTGGCAACATCAGGTCTAACTTCAAACCTGGGTTCATCATAGTAACTGAATCTGATTACAATAACAAAAGAAAGACAACAAGTTAAAAACCTGATTTCACATAAAATTTTTTTATCAATAGTAGCCCATCTTATGGCTCTTAAATAGTTGAAATGTTATTCTGTACTGATTTTATTCCAACACATTTTTTGTTTCCTTATTTTATTTTTAATGTTTCATAATTAATGTGTTAAAATATATGGAAGATGACTGCTCTACAGTTCATCTTATCCAATCTCCCTGAAACTTTTGTATTATCAGAAATAACGTAACTTAGTTTCCATCAAAAGAAAATCATGGTAGAAATGAAACCACTCAAATACCAACACTGTCATTTACTGTCTGGTTCACCTACACCCTTAATAATGAACATAAATAGCTAAGATTTATTGAGTTCTTTAATCTTCTCAAAAGTACCATGAGTTAGATAATTTATCACCCTATTTTTTTCAGATGAGAACCTTCCTGAACAAGTTACCTTATCTTTAAAATAAAGAGAATAACCTAATACCACAGAAAATGTACAAATAGAAAGATAATGCAGGTTTTCTAATGAGACCTACCAGAATCAACAGAGTCTATTTTTGGGGAGGAACAAAAGTTGCAAGAAAGATGTTTAAAATGATACTGCTACCTATGAAGCAAGAAAGCTCATTTAATCTTAGTGTGTGGAAGAAAAAAAAAATAAAGAACAACTGCCAATAAAAAGAAGTATTTTCTAGGAAATAAATTTATTTTGTCACTCTCTACTCATTGTTTTGAGTCTTAACATTCAGTGAGAGTTTGTGCTTAAAATGGAGAGCAACCTAAGGGAGCATCTACAAGGAGGTATGGCCAATGTTTCCAAGAAGGCAGAAACTAGGGGTACAGGAGTCTGAGCTAAGGGGAAAGGGGTGAAGTGAGGCAGCAATGCAGGAAAGGAAAGATCACAGTTGACTCAAACAGGAGCATGAAGGAAAATTCCTGGCCACCCACAAAAAGTTAAGCATTACTTTTTTCTAGACTTGAGGCTTGAAAAATACAACCCTTCTTTCTCAAAAGATAGGTCCAGCATGGGTTGAGAGAGTATTGAAATATCACACTGAATTCCTAGAAAATTTGTGAATGTGCAGCCAAAATATAGAAGCAAGTGTCTCCCAAGGACTGACATGTAAGCAAAGTAAAGGGCAATGATATCTGCTGACATGAAATTATTATTTCACTATTCTTACTATTTGATACGTGTTATCATTTTTGATAAGTGAAAAGTCTCAAAAGAGTACTTGTATTTTATTTCAAGTAAGAAATGCTAAAAACAGGATTATGCCACCTGACATTATGTCATGAACTTATTACACAGGAAATATTCACATAAAATAGTACTGAGATGGGGGTTAAATAATATCTAATATTAAAGAGTTTTTATTAGGATTAGAGATAATGCAGAGAAAGCATCTAACAGCTGTCTACATGTTTATGGCAACTAATAGATACAGTTATTAATATTAATAAAGCAAAAGTATCATTTCAAGTACAACAGAATTTATAATTGCAAAAGTTTGCCTTGCAACTATAATAAAATATAAAAATCTAATTCCTTGGTAAAATAAATAAGCACTAAATAACAAACATTTCTCTCTCAGAATCATATCTGGAAATAAATTGAACAAGAAATTCTATGCCAAATTATTAAGGGAGTACCTGTCCATATAGTAGGCATTTCTTACCTGCTATGCACATTTTTAATGGGTTCTCCAAACAGTCTAGTATGTTTCTTATTGCCTTTTCCTTGAAGGTCTTGCCTATAAATACTGACCAGATGCAAGTCTGTTTGGGCTCCTTCAGAGTAAATCTAGTATTCAAAGTATCAAAATCCTTACTTGTTATAACTTTATCCTTATTCACTGGCAAAAAACTATTGAAATATATATTCTCTTGCATGTATGTGAACATTCCGCCAAAATTTGTATAAAAGCACCTGACAATTTAAAATTTTTCATGTCTCTTCTTTAGACACCAAATTCACAGTGTCTTTGCAGTTCACATGTAAATTGTGAATAAAATATAAAGATTCACTCTCTACACATTTACAAAACCGTATCACCTCTTCCCCTCTCTTATATGCACAGTGTTTTCAATCACAGCAGTTAAGTGTGATTGCTCATGCAAAAATTTGCACCTGTGACCATTTACAAAAATCATACATTGGCATGCACTAAAAAATCAGAATATTCATGAGTTGTGTATGATAGTTTTTCAAAACTAATGCAAATGGAAAGGCTGTAGAAAAAGCCCATTATTTGCATGTAATGTTCTGTCAAAGAAACACACAATTTGGCCTTTCCTTATCCATTGTAGGTACCATTTTCAGGATGTGATGCTTTTGTCAAAGATAAGACGAGAAAATAAAAGCTATGCCTACCAAGTCTATATTCACACTGTCTTCTCTCATTAGTATTCTGAAGGGTTTTTTTTTTCTGCTTGAAAAATTGCTGTCACTTTTCACATTTTAACACCCAGCCATCAACTTTTTCATAAATGCAATCACACCAGGAACTTCTTCATCTGCATGTGCCAAAAGGAAAATGTAAAAGATGTATATTTCATGACATAATAACATTCCACAAATTTCATAATGGAATTCTGCTACCTTTGGAGATATCCAATAGCTGGGATGTTTATAGGTGCAAGTTTGCAGCTTTGTGTCCTAGTTTTGGCTTTTTTTAATTCTTGGTCAAGTTATCTCTTTTTCTATGATGTCTATCTATCCAGAAGCTACCTTAGAAAGTATCTCTATTCCTTTACTTGTGCTATCAAAATACATTGGGTCAGGGCGCCTGGGTGGCTCAGTTGGTTAAGCGACTGCCTTCGGCTCAGGTCATGATCCTGGAGTCCCGGGATCGAGTGCCACATCGGGCTCCCTGCTCAGCGGGGAGTCTGCTTCTCCCTCTGACCCTCTTCCCTCTCGTGCTCTCTATCTCTTATTCTCTCTCTCTCTCTCTCAAATAAATAAATAAAATCTTTAAAAAAGATACATTGGGTCAGAACTTTAATTTCTTGGGCTAAATATTATTAGGAGATAAAAGTGAGATCAATGTGGTTTAAAGTATAACCTATCTACCCTAAAATAAAATTCTAGTTTGAGTAAACAGTGCTTTATTTTTACATGAAGAATACAGCCTCAGATAATCTGCTGCTGAAGCTAGAACTGGATAATCAGGACTACTGTGTACATTTGTATAAAGCGTGCACTTCCTAAACACAAAGGGACTAGGTATACCTGGTATATAAACCAGCTGCCCTTTCTCTGAGCCAAGACAGGATTATTGAGTGTTGAAATTATGCATGCCAAGGTCACAGCCCAAACCTCGAATCATAGGAAATAGTTTTATTAGTTTCCTATTGCTAATGTAGTGAATTACCACAAAAATAATGTCTTAAAACAACATTAATTCATTCTCTTGCAGTTCTAGAGGTTTGCATTCTGAAATCAGTTTCACTGGGCTAAAGTAAAGGGTATACCAGGAGCCTTCCTTCTGGAGGCTGTGAGAGGAGAATCCTTTTCATTGCTTTCTCTGATTTCTAGAACTACATGCCTTACTTTAACTGGCTCATGGTGCCTTCCTCCAACTTCATAGTCAGTAACAAATCTGTTTCCGTTGTCATATGGCCTTCAGTCACTATGCTCTCCTGCCTCTCTAAGGCCCCCTGTGATTACATTAGACCTAGCCAGATAATCAAAGAAAATCTCCCCATTTCAAGATTTTTAATCATATCTGCAAAGTTCCTTTCATCATATGAGGTGACATACTCATATGTTCCAGGGATTAGGGCACGGACACCTTGAGAGGCCACTTTACAGCCTAGGTCAATAGTCAGTAAATGATAGCATTTACTATTTTTTTCATAAGTAATATATAAATGCCAGGTAGGGTGGTGGTGGAAGTATTAGTGGGGGTGGTAGTAATAGTAGTAAACAAGTTATGGTTAAAAACCATGTATGTGTTTTAAAAGATACTTGCCTTTCTGTACATATCTTTCTAGCAAACCTACAATTGGACATCAAATGTCTAAGCTTAATTGTAGTCCGTTGATTTTAGCACTTCTTAGACAGCTAGCATATTAATCCATCAAGTTCCAACATGATTTAATAAAGAGATAATATGAAAAGTGATGAATGCTTCCTCTTTAAATCACTGAAGCCCAGTAAATTCTTGAAGTGATGCACAAAATGAGTACATTTTTATTGGAAATAGGAAGAGATACAAACGGAAAGGTAAAGATTATAATTTGTTATCCTAAGAGGTAGGATACATAAGAACAATAAGGAAGAGAAGAAAAAAGAGTGGGAAGAGAAGTATATTCATTGAGTTCTTATAATGTCTAGACACTGTTTTTAGCACTTTATTTAACATTTATTCTATTTATAATCATAGCTTTATGAAGCTGGTACTATTATTGTTCCTGTTTCACAGAGAGAAAAACTGAACCAATGAGCTGGATTACAGAGGACCTGGTATATATTTTGGGTACCCTGGCTCCAGGGCCCAGATTCTTAACCATTAATCCATAATAGAGAGCCATGGCTTGCCCAGGGGCACCATGCCCCTCTAAACTCCAGGATGTAAACTCTACCTCCCGAAGGGAAGTTATCACTGCTTGGGGTAGTAAGAGAGGGAAGTAACAGATATTTAATTTGCCAGTGTTGGCACTTCATTTACCTGTTTGAGAATTTCATCAAGTCTTTCATCTGAGATGGAAAGGGATTGAGAAGCGGAAGGTGTACAGAAATTGAGATATACTAGTGAAAACAGGATTGTGTATTGAGTTAAAGTAACTTCTTTTTCTCATCTGAAAATTAACACGTGTTCATAGAAAATTTTAAAAATGTGGAAACATACAAAATAAAGATCATGGTAATCTGATGATGCCTTTCCTTTTTTAAAAATTTTTTACAGAATTAAGATGTTCAGTATTCAAATTATTTTCTAAAGAGATAAATTATCATTTGTGGCATTTAAATAGGAATTAATCTGAAGGTAAGGCATTCAGCAGTATTTATACTTTGGAATTTTTGAGGATCACAATACTTTGAGAATGTGATGAAAGCTAGAAAAATGTGCCATAATACAATATTCTAAATATAATTTCAGAAAGTTTCATTTGCAACCTCTTTCATATCCAAATGCAGCTAAGAACCACTGATCTAGATAATTAAAATAATCTCCATCAGACTCTGCCATGGCAATCTGGGACACTGCCAACACTCAGTGACATTATTTTGACAATGGAACATGTCTTGCTTTAATGGACAGTTTTTCAATATTCCCAAATATATTCTTTTAGAAGAACATAGTTTTTGTTAAACATAGATTTTTATGTGCTCATCTCTATATGAAAATTACAAGAAATGAAGTACAATGCTAAGAAAGTAGTTTCAATTTAAGGTTTACATTTGATTATTTCATCAATTTGTTTCAAATGTGGTGTTTTCTTATTTTACTATATTATGTTTTCATTGTAGAAACAAAATGTAGAAAGTGCAAAAAAGGAAAAAATTAAAAATACTTCACAAATTAGAGATAAACTTTATTATAGATTATTTTAATTTCTTTTTATACCTGAATGAGATTATATGTATAAGAAAAGATAATAAATACCTACAGGGCAGTCACTGTTTTGAACATTTTACACGTTTGATTCATTTTATTCTTCCAACGTATCAAGAGGTTGGTACTGTTACCAGCTTCACTGAATACAATAAGAAACAGAGAGACTATAACTTCCTTAGGGTCAGACAGCTAGTAAATGCTAAAAGTAGGAGTTGAAGCCTGTTTAGCTCAACAATCTCTCTCTTAAACTCACTGAGCCAGGTTGGTTTGTAAAGGAGGGGAAGGCAGAGGAGAGTACAATGCCATAGAAATCACAGCAGGCCTTTCAAAGATTAGTGGATAGGGAAGCAACTCAAGTACCCATCAATAGATGAATAAAGATGTGGTACACACACACACACACACACACACACACACACACACGCACGCACATATACATACACCATACACATACTATGGAATATTACTCAGCCATAAAAAAGAATGAAATCTTGCCATTTGCAACAAAATAGATGGACCTAGAGGGTATAATGCTAAATGAAATAAGTCAGTCAGAGAAAGAAAAATACAATATAATTTCACTCATATGTGGAATTTAAGAAACAAATGGACAAAAAAAAACTAACTAAAAAAGAGACAAATGAAAAAATACACTCTTAAATATAGAGAACTGGTAGTTGCCAGAGGGGAGGTCGGTTGGGAGGACAGGTGAAATAGATAAAGGAGAATAAGAGTACACTTATCTCGATGGGCACTGACAAATGCATAGAATTTTTCAATCACTATATTGTACACCTGAAACTAATATAACACTGTATGTTAATTATGCTTAAATAAAATAAAATATCAATCCAAAGGGGTAAAAATAGTGGATAGCAAAATACAGTTGACCCTTAAACAACACAAGTTTGAACTGTGCGGGTGGATTTATATGTGAATTTTTCTCAATAAATACAGTACTGTAAATGTATTTTGTCTTCCTTATGATTTTCTTAACATTTTCTTTTCTCTGGCTTACTTTACTGTAAGTATATGGTATTTAATACATATAACATACAAAATGTTCATTTACTGTTTATGTTATGGTAAGGCTTCAGTAGTAGGCTATTAATAGTTAAAGTTCTGGGGGAGTCAAAAGTTACATGCTGATTTTCAACTGCACAGGGGCTGATGCTCCTAACCCCACATTGTTCAAGGGTCAACTATAATCTGAAAGGCAGGAAGAAGGCATGAAGATTGAAACAATAATACTGCAAAGTTGGGGATCGATGAGAAAATTTGATTTTGGTGATTGGGGCAGATGCAGAATGAGAGAGTTCTGTGAGTAAGCACTCGTAAGAAAGGATTTGAATGTAGAACTTCCTTGAAGAGGTTATGTAGTGGAAAAACTCCATTTAAAATGATAGTTTCAGGTATGGCAAAGTAGCACAGAGAAGAGAATTTTGAAAGTAATTAAAATATATGTGTTGAGGGACACCTGGGTGGCTCAGTCGGTTAAGTGTCTGCCTTCAGCTCAGGTCAGGATCCTGGGGTCCTGGGATCAAGTTACACAGCAGGCTCCCTGCTTAGTGGGGAGCCTGCTTCTCTCTCTGACACTCCCCCTGCTTGTGCTCTCTCTCTCTCTCAAAAATAAATAAGTAAATAAAACTCTCTAAAATATATGTGTTGAAAGAACAAATGAAATTTTTTGTTGGGCACTTAACTAATTTAATCCTCACAACAAATCTGTAAGATCATTTTTATTTTTATTCCTACCTTATAGAGGAGGCAAACATGTATTAAAGAGAAGTTATTAGACTTACTCTGGTCTCTCAGAGAGTGAGAGTTCCAGCAAGGATTTGAATCCAGCTGCTAACTACTGAAATCTTACTTAGTAATAAACTAAAAACAAAGTCTATCAAATAAATAAGAAACAAATCAAGCATACTCATTAATAAAATTAGAAATTTGACTATAGTCATGTCTATCACAATAATTGCTAGTTTTCATCTATGAATCCATGAATAAAAACAAAAAAAAAATTGGTTCTAGGACATTAAAATTAAATTTGTCCCAAAGAAAAGACATTTCAGTATTTTACAGTTTGGTTAATATGATCCTTTTTAAAAAAAAAACTGAAATAATGGAATCAAGAAAATAGAAGAATATTGGCTGTCACTGCTGGAATTTCTCACATGAACCTGACATTACTGTATTTAGCTTAAGGAGTTTTATAAAGGTCATTCTTGACTGGGGAACAGTTTAATAAATTATAAGATTCTGAGATTCCTTAAAAGTACAGTCTTCAAATTGTTTTATTCACTGCCTTTAAGCCATCATTGAATTTTTCCTTTGACTATATGGATTTTAGTTTTGTTTTTGGGTGTTGTTTTTTTTTTCACATGTGCATAATATTTGGAGTAACATTTAGAGCAAGAACTTTTTTTAACATTTAGAAAAATAATTTGTGGGTTTTTTAAAATTATAAGTAAAAGATGTTTAAATATGGGCTACTGCTATCATTTCTTGATTAGGTGTCATTGCAAATTAAAATGTATCTAGATTTACTTATCATTATAGCCTAAAGACTTTTTTTTTGGTAGTTTAATTTATGGTGTAAATTTTATACTGTATTTGCAATCAATATTCTTCATCAAAAGCTGTTTAAATATTCAGCAAAGCTTAAAGGCAATTTCCATTTGTATTAACTCTTTGGCTATTTATTTATAGAAATACAATGGAATTGATAAATTATAAATGGAACTACTGGCTTCATTATGGGGGAGGGGGAGTCCCTCTGCCTTTAGCAATACAATTTAAGCTTTTTGAGGGATTTGAAAATGTGTTTGTTCACTATATCAGCCTTGTGGATTTGGAGAGGATTTTTAGTTTCCAGTGAAGGACAAATACAAACATTTGTACTCATTTTATTTATCCAGTTAGGCAATGATAATGCTAAGTGTGTCTAACATAAAGACACTGGGGATATTAAACATTGAAGTGTTAGTGTGCATTTTTATTTGTGTGGTAACTTGAACGTAACAATCCTTGGGCAGATTCCGTCAGGTCCTTATAGGTTTTTGTTTGTTTTGTTTTGTTTTTGGTTTGTTGTTTGTTTTGCTTTTGGAAAATAAGAACAATTCATTTCTACTCAATTACTTGACCAAAATTAACGAGGAAGTTCTGTGGATCTGGACAATGACTTGTGGGCAGAGCACTTGAGATCTAGTCCTGGCACTAACACGTCAGCCATTTGCCCAACCTGAATCTCGGTTTCCTCATGCTGAAAACAGAGAGAGTGTTTGTATTCCCTGGCACTAAAAATGCAGGTTTGTGAAGACAAGGAAAAAAGCCCGTGGACTTGTAAGTATGTGACAGTCCTTATGTTGGTCTTGAGTCCTAAATTATGGGACCTTCTTTAAGTGAAAAAGTTTCTCTAAATATTTCTAGGAACCACCCTTTTCAGGTGTAGAATGATTCACCATGTATAAGAAACCAAAGACAGGTTTGCCAAGCCAAAATGGGGTCGGGGATGAGAGGACACTGACTACTATTTGATAAGTTTGTCTATAAGGACAATGAATGATAATATATGTGTGAAAGATCATATTCTCAGTCTATATAATGCTGCCAACTAAAAAAAGCTCTCTTTTCTTAAAGTACACAGAAGTACATGTTTAAAATAGCACTTTCACAGAATACACACAGATTAGTAGTGCATACAACTTACATTTTCACTTTTCGTCTACTTGACATGCCTCTAAAAGAACGGAATTCAATTTCAGTATTTTCTACCTGTGTGTGTTACCCAAAACTAAAATGTATTAAGAAACAGTCAACTGGCAAAGTCGAGTTCAAGGTTCCTAAGGTGTGTCCAGGAACAAATGAGCTGTAGCACCAGTAGCAGAAGTGACAGACAGACCTCAACACCCAGCCTCCTCATATAGGAGCTAATACAACCAAAAACTGCAGTGATTGAAGTAAATAAAGATCACAGCTCTAAGATTGAAAAAGAGAGTTTTTAAGCTTTTCATTGCCTCATTGAGTTAAAGAGAATCTTCTTAAAAAATTCTTCTGGAGCCACTATTTGAGTCTTCAAAAACAAGAAAGGAGACACTTCCCTTTGTAGGTTAATTGGAGACTGCAGGAATCACAAAGATGAGGCGAGAATGAGATCAGGTTTGGAGATCAACAAAGTTCTACTCCATACCTCTCCCTTTGAAGCTCTCCAAAGTACATATTCCTCATTCAGGTGCCTCAAAAACCTCACATAGATCAGTCCTGAAATACCCAAAATGCCATTTCTAAACAGCATATCACATAACTTTTTTTTCCTCTCTGCTCAGATATTTATTCTTTGCAGTAATGTTCACTATAGGATATCTATAATTTTATATATATATTCTTTTTCCAATTAGAGTTAAGTCATGCTATGATAACAAGAACCTTAAAAGCAGTGGAATAAAAAGGCACTAACTTACTAAAAGGGATTTATTTTTGGGCAGTTTGACAGCTTGTCAGAAATCTAGCCTGTTTTGCAAGACAGAATGAGAACAACAAAGTTTGTCTGACATTCTCCATCCCAGCAGCTAAAGAAAGATGTAACTTTTTCAATTGGGATTGTTATTTCTCAGGGGACAGAAACCTTTTCTAACTTACTGCATCTAAAATGCTTCATTAGAAAACACGCACAGTGCAATATTGCAAAACGAAAAATCAGTTTTAAAAGAAATTTTTGATAGGTTCCAGTTTTGCTCCACTAAGTAAACTAGACTTCCCCTAGCTCTGGGAACTTTCTTCTGTGCAGGATGCCCCTAACTGATAGAAATCCAAAGTCAGAGGTTTTGTAAATCGTTTTCCTATTCCCTCCCTTTCCTATCTCCACAGCCCTGATACCTTAAATGCCTGTATAGCAAACATAATTAACCGATTGCTGTACAAAGAGAAAGGATCATTTACAGGTAAAGGTTGGAATGTCTTATTTGCTGGAAAACCACTGAAATTACATTATTATAGTAAAATCAGTCATATATATAATGGTGATAAAAGGAAGTTGTCGCAGCATAACCCCACCCTTTGTATTTTGTGCAGTGATTATTTTTTAAGATCTTCTTTCATGTAAGTAGCAAACAGGGCTTCACTCTCTTTTCATCTCATTAATTCAATTAAAACCATTACCTTTAAAAAAAAAAAAAGGAAGTTGGAGAGAGACCATGGCCCTACCTATATTGGGAGTGATCAACCTGAAATTAAAACACAACTCATATTGTATAAACTTTGGTTATTTATACAAAATTATGAAAACTAGACTAAAACTCCAGAGCTGGAAAGAAATTATATTTATCTAAGGAATAAAGAGAATGAAAGTAAGTATAAATTATGAATATAAATGGAAAATGAGGTTGATATTGTATCACATTTTACAATCTGTGCATAGCAGATGCACTATTACTAATACATTAGTCACAGTGTGAAGAGCTAATTAAAGGCTTGCTATTTATTCTATCCAGAAGATTGATTTTATTCTCTTATCTAAACTGGACACTAACTTTATAAGCAGGAAAACAAGATTTAAAATCTAATCAATAAACATTTTTCATGAAAACAGAAATAGTTACCATTTCATTTCTTTTCTACACAATTGTGATCCTTCCTTCCCCTGAATGAATGACAGTCCATAATTATTTGGCAGGGGGGATGACTGAGGGAGATGGTAATATGCCATACTTTACTGGGATCTGTGTTTTTAACTTTTTTTCCTTTTACATAGCACTCTAAAAATAGGAAAACATGTCCTAATATTTCTAATTCCTACGAATATAGATGAGAAATCCAGGCCCAACCTGTGGGCATAAACTAAGAATACGTTTGGACAACTCTCCTGTTTTACTGAATATTTATACTTGAGAATCTCTTTCCAGAGGTGATCCTAAACTGCACAGATGCCCACCCACATGGTATTTTCTAAATGGCTCTGAAAATGACAAATACATTTTACTAAATGAAAGTCAATTGTCTCACCCGTGTAAAGGTGAAAAGGAGACAATTAATATGAGAGGCTTACTGAATATGACTTAGTTAATGATTGGGAAGCTCTCTAAAACACATTAAAGAGAAGGAAAGACTTCTTCAGAATGTCTGTGGTGTGTTTTGCTCGTCATCTTAATTGATTTTTCACTTCAAAAAGCAAATGTGTAAAATAGACAAAAGCAAAGAGCTACACCTCCAACATTATGCATCATTAGCTGAGCACTGCTCCATTTTAATGTTCCTATAATTGATTTTGCAGCCCCAGACAAGTACAAAGAGCACTGATTGTGGGTATAGGGTGGCAGTGACTCGTTGAAAAATGCATGCACCCTATCAGTACTTTGGTTTAGAAAAAAGCATTCCCTGAGTACTTCATTTCAGCTGGTAGTGTGCAAATAAATTCTCACTGATGTTAGTGGGCCCTGTGTGTCTCTGCTCATCAGGGCTAAATCCATGGTTGAGAAGTCAAAATGTGTAATGTCCTTAAATACCTCGGAAACTTCAGAAAAGGGAAGGGCAACGTCTTGACAGCTTGATATCTTTCTCAATGTAGGTGCTATTTTTTATAAGATGTTAACACCGTATAATCTCCATTTCTCACACATTCGTTTCCCTAAAGTTTACATTGATTTATGTATATTTAATTGCATGTGTTGATATAACTTGTTTTACAGAGGAAAAAAAACATAAAAACGCTTGCTATTTGAGGTTTGTCCTCAGTTACATGCTATAGGAAATATTAGCATAACCATAGCATTTACTAGGTAAAATTTTTATGACTATTCTTCAAATAACATTTGTGTTCATTTTACTTACATACAAAATTCGTATTTTTGCTCAGAAAATTGAGAGTGGCAGACAGTAGAGATACTGCTTTCAAAGGAAGTTCAAAATGAGTTTAAATCAGAACTTAATAGCAACTTCAGTATTCCGGGTCTGTAGTTTAGGAGTGTGGGACATATGCTTTTGTATTCCATCCTCATGCTTCTCATGCAGATTTTTCTCGATCTTTCTTTTTGACAACTTGCCTTTTCTTTCTGTGTTTGCCTAGTCAGACTAACAGTTTTTGTAAACTGATGATTTCAGCTCCCATATTATTCCACATTACACTGCTGCACAATGCCAGTCAAGCATTATGACTTTTTTTCACTCCAGCTGTGTTCAACCACAAGCAGATATGAAGCAATTGACCTTGTTGTTCATTGGCTTGTATGATGCTTTACTACCTACTGTTTTGTGCCAATCATTTCACTTCACGCATCTTCTAAAGTCATGACCTTTGTAGTAGATATTACTCTCTAAGCTAGTTTTAGAAAAGAAAAACATTAAATACAATATGGCCAGCATTATGAAAATATCACAGATAAGCAGAGTGATCTTTGTTTCAAGATCTGGGGGTCTAAGGCCCCCTGCTTTCTAAAAAGGAAAACAAAACAGTAACTTCAGGCCATTTGGGAAAACTTACTTTACATAGTAATTTTTAATATTTTCAGAAGTATTGATTTACTTATTTGTTTGCTTATTTGTTTACTGCAAACACAGTTAATGCTTCCTGCTTTAGTAATTCTTTTATTGAATAGTCAGGTGGTGATGGTAGGGTGTATTTCAAATATTCAAAAAAAATTAGGAACAGAACTTATTTTATTTTTTTTTTTTAAAGATTTTATTTATTTATTTGAGAGAGAGAGAATGAGAGATAGATAGCACAAGAGGGAAGAGGGTCAGAGGGAGAAGCGGACTCCCCGCTGAGCAGGGAGCCCGATGCGGGACTCGATCCCGGGACTCCGGGATCATGACCTGAGCCGAAGGCAGTCGCTTAACCAACTGAGCCACCCAGGCGCCCAGGAACAGAACTTATAAGTAGACAAAATCTACCATTGGATTCTATCATAATCCACAATCTTAGAAGTGGACATTTTACCTTCAAATTAATACACCCTTTATATTACTAGGAAAAATATCTGAAATCATAGCATTTATAAGAGTAGTAAAACGCTTGTTAGTAAATTAGTTGACATTTGTAGTATGTCACTAAGAAAATCTTAATTAATCAATAAAAATATAGATATAATTTTCACTAAAGATATATTTTCCTACTTACTCAGGAGCAGTTTTTTCTTTAGCAACCACTTTCAGGTCATGGTTTTATTATCCATTGCATTCCATGAGAATGCAATAATAATGGTCTATATAGAAACTTCCACAGCATAAATAAGAAATTCAGCATCATTAAATATTATTAAAATACTAATTGTATCAGTTAATATTAAGTCAGGAAAAGAGAGAGTAAAAACTGCTACAGGAAAAGGGAAGTTATTGTTGAAGAAGTTGAGGTCTAGAAAATAGGAACTGGAGAAACAAAGTCACTCATCATCACAGCCTGAACACTGACTTGAGTGGGCCACCAAAAACTTGAAGGAAAATTCCTACAGCCATACTCCTTTGGCTGCTGAAGCAGACCCACAGACAGAGGTCATGGAGAAGTCTTTGGAAGCTGTCATCTCTATGTAAAGTGTACTTTACATAGTGCTCTAGTGCTAGAGGCCACTGTTGTTGACTAGACTAGTGATGGAGGGATGATCTGGAAGCTGGAGCCTGCCAACAACCTTCCAAAAGCAATAGTTTCTGCTATTCTTGTATCCTCCACTCTCATGCAAATTCCTCTCTTGGTCAACACTAGCTTGACACCAATAAGAAAGGGGAATTCTGGGAAATATTTTCCTAGCCTTAGATAGAAGTAGCAATGACAAGTTAACAAATCACAATCCAGCACAATCAACTTAATATCCATAGACACATCTTTTAATCATCTTTAAGTCTAGGTACAATAGAAAAATCACGGCTCCACTAAAGTAGTGCAACTATTCCTCGTAAAACCAAAAAGTACAGTAACCCTCTTATCAAAAAAAAAAAAAAATTCAAAGCATCCTGTATGCCTTTTTATTCATCTTTGAGTATCGCTAGCTCCTCTCCAAGCAGAACCTGTACCTCTCACAAGGATTTTTCCCATTATTTTCTTTTGATAGACAACTTGAATGTCAGTTCTTCTCTACATGGACTCATACCCTCCTCTTTGGTATCCTGTACTTACACACTGAGATTCAGAATTAATCATTAGCATTTTATTGGATGAGAAGGTGATGCGACAAAAGAAAAAAAAAAAAGATTTTCAAGTGGCTCTGAATCTCTTTACAAGTTCAAGTCTGTATATTGCTTAAGGGTCCTTAACTCTATTTTGTGTTAGATCAAAGTTTTTTCTTTTGTTTTGTTTTAACCAGATTTTGGCTTCTGTTTATTCAAATGAAATAAGGCCAAGTAGAAATCAAATACAAATCAAATCAAATAATATATAGGCTATAGTATGTTACCCATCTCTTTCTTCTTTTTTTTTTTTAAGATTTTATTTATTTATTTGACAGAGAGAGACACAGTGAGAGAGGGAACACAAGCAGGGAGAGTGGGAGAGGGAGAAGCAGGCTTCCCGCGGAGCAGAGAGCCCGATGCGGGGCTCGATCCCAGGACTCCAGGATCATGACCTGAGCTGAAGGCAGTCGCTTAACCGACTGAGCCACCCAGGCGCCCCTCTTCTTTTTTTTTTTTTTTAAGATTTCTTTATTTATTTGAGGGGGCGTTTAGGGAGGGGCAGAGGGAGAGGGAGAGAGAATCTCAAGCAGATTCCCCACTGAGTTGCGGAGTTAGCCGCAGGGCTTGACTTCACAACACTGAGATCATGACCTGAGCTGAAATCAAGAACCAGGCACTTAATAGACTGAGCCACCCAGGTGCCCCAACCCATCTATTTCATTAGTAGAGGTATCAGAATCAATTAGTCAAAACCAAAGATTTCTAAATGTCAAACCATTCTGACCAACTCTCTTGGTCCTGCTGTCCATGTGGTAATCATGCCTACAGTATCACAGCAGGTTAACTACCACTCCAGTATCCCATCATCCTGACTGAACTGAGAGTGCCTATTTTTTTTTTTTTTTAAAGAATGGCAGACTGCTACATGTAGTGCCTCATTTGGTGTGTCTGGAGTCTTGGAAGCCTGACTATCCTACATTCTCCCACAAATGGACCTTGAGAGCTTGTTTGGAGGTTCCAGCAGGTAGCACAGCTACTTGCATACCCTTGACCAAAGAATGGTCCTTCTCTAGCAGGAAAGTCTTCCTCTTCGACTGAGGGCACAACTTTGGGAGGGACACACATGAAGCCATGAGGGAGGAAGGGGACACCCACCTAGCCAGCCAGATCAGCCATTATCAATGCTGTCAATCAATGGGGTGACAGATGTCACAGACAGATTGCCCTTACATCCTAGAGACAGTGCCCATTTTCATGGTAACTTCTGCCACTGTCACTGTTGACCTACTTTACAAGAGTCACCACAGAGCTCTTCCAGGATGCTTGTACTACCCTTACTAATGCATTTGTCAAAACCTCTGTGCCCTCGTAGAGGGCATGGAAGAGGACTGAAGAAGAGAGCAGGTCATACATAGTAAATACATCCTAGCATCCAATCTCCCAGAACATTAGTATGTCTTTCTCTGCCAAATATCAAGGAAATTCTGACATGTCAACTGAATTCAGCATCATCCACCTTTGTGTCCAGATTCTAGTAAACCAGTTTAGGAAACTATTAGATCTACTCCAAGTTTCTCAAGTTAATTAATTGAATATGGAATTTCTAGTTAAGTAGACTCATATCAATGAATTCAGTCCACTCCAACATCACATCCTTCTACCCCAATCCAACACCTTTAGGATATGTTCTCATATTCCTCTTCAACTATACAAATTTTGCATTTATTTTGGAATATATGGTCCTAATGATATCATGTATCCAACCTCCTGAAGCCTAGCAGATGTTGAGTGTACCTAAGGGTCGAGAAGCCATAGAGAAGCTGGGAGAGTATCTTAAGGAAATGTGGCATTTTCTACTCTATTGGTTTCCTAAGGCTACTTTAAAAAATAAATAAAATTTAAAAACAATAATAACCACAAATTTGGTGGATTAAAATGACAGAAACTTATTTCTTGCAATTCTGAAGGCCACAAGTCCAAACTTTGCTTCCATGGCCAAAATCAAGGTGCCCTGCTCCCTCTGAAGGTACTCTAAAAGAATTCATATTCTGGTGAATTTCAGTATTTCAGTATTCCTTGGCTTGTGGTTACACCGCTCCAATATCTGCCTCTGTCTTTATATTGCCTTCTCCTCTTCTTTCTGTGTGGTGTGGTGCCTCAATGTACCTCCCTCTTATAAGGACAGTTATGATAGCATTTAGGGTCCACCAGATAATCCTGGATTATCTCCTTATCTCAATATCCTTAACTTAATCACATGTATAAAGACCTCCACCCCCCATAAGGTAACATTTATAGGGACCAGGAATTAGGATCTAATACCAACAAGGGGCATTTTTTTTAGCCTACTATACCCAACAAATAATTATTTATTTACTTTAAGTTGTCATCACAGGTTATTTAGGCAAGAGTTGGCTAACCTTCTTGCAAGGGTGCACTAGTAGAGGTGATTTTTCCAAATTTGGAGTGCCAAACTTTATCATAATCTGCCCATATGTTCCCAATTTCATATTCTGAAAGTTACTGTTTCCTGATCAATACCCTAAATTTAACATAAGACCCTACAAGATTATAATTTTAATTTACAGTATAATTCTGCCACCCACAGAGAGATATTTAGGTTTGGTTTTCATAAATATTAAACTTGTGATTACAGGAGATAAGGATTTCTTTCAGGACAAACAAAAATTTGCTAGTTACTCTGGTCTTTAGATGGGAATGTAAAGCACTAAGTTTATAATTATTCTTCTTTCAACATTTCCAATGTACTTCTAGGAAACTACCCCCACAGTCCTTACACTCTTTATTTCAACTATAATTTTCAATAGCAGCAGCTTTGTGGTCATCCAAAGCCTAGCCTCCTATAGAAACTTGACTCCAAATAACTAAAGTGATAATTTAAGTAACTCTTTTGCCACGGACTTCCAGTGTTCCACTCACTACTGGCAAAGAAACTATTGATGTCTTCAAATCTAATCAGATCAAAGAACCAATTCTGGAATCACAGCTGTAAAGTTCTACCCCCTTAGAACTGATACCTAAAATCTCTATTGGTTAGGGCTTAGCTAGGAAACCAGAGCCACAAAAAATTCTGTGTAAGCAAGTAGTTTGTTATAGGAATTACAATGTACACACATATAAGAGTAGCTGAGGAAGTTAAGTTCTGGCAAAGGAAGATGTTAAAGGACCAGAGAGAGTTATTAAAGCACCAGTCTGTGTGGACAGCTCTTTGTCTCAGATATAATGCATATCTGGCTGCTAAGTGGTAGTACTAAGGAGATGGGGGAGAGAAGAACCCATACAGAGATCTTTGAAAGTTTTTACTCTACAAAGTGCAATTTAGCTTGGTAATTAGCTTAAGACTTCTGTTAGTTACCAGGGCCAATAGTTGGGAGCACAAGCTAGAAGCTGGAGCCTACTAATGCCATGTCTGATGACTATAACTTTCTGAGAGTAATGGCTTCTACTTCAGTTCCACTTTTCAAATCAAGCATAAGTTGTATTCTTGGTTATCTGTGGATCTAAAACCATGCAGGGAAAGGGACTCCGAGAAATAGAACTCCTAGCCATACATAAAAATGTTAATATTAAATTCACAAAACAGACTCCAGAACACTAACTGATGCTTAACTTACAAAACAAACAAAACCCCTAACAATGGAGACTTTTCCACTATAAAGAGAAGGACAGATGGAACATATACAATTATTAATAAAATTTGTTCCTCTATTTTCTATCCCTTTGCTTCAGTGATCCAAAGAATGCAAAGAAAACAAAGCCATCATTCAATTCTCTTTCCCAATTTAGAGATAAAACACACAGACAAAAGGGGTAGCAGAACAACTGAGAATATATTTAAGGCACAGCAAAATGAAGTGAGAGTGGGGAGGTCTGAAATGAATGTCAATCCTGTTTAAATTGGAACCCTAAACCTCTTAAGCCTCATGCAACTTCCCATTATGGTAATGTTTTCTGTGCAATCTCAGATAGGAGATACTCTGGTGGACATACGTTGTATTTGGGGCAGAACTAGATGGACTTCTACCTGCTGAAGTGAACCACAATACAGGTAGGTCAAACATTCTCATTACCTTATTTAATTTAATTATTCTCACATGGATCTTGCTTGGTCTTCAAAGGTATTAACTCTGAGAAAAAGCTCAGTTCCCATCATTTCTCATGAAATGAGAAATTCCTTCCAAAAGAGGAAAAAGAAAGCTATAGCAACCACTTCTATTTAAAATCAACACTATTCCTAAATGCTCAATTTTCCCTATTCACAAGCCTAAAGAAGGGATTGCATCGAGATTCACCTTGTAGTTTCCTACTTGTACCATTGTGCCTTTCTATGATTTTTTTTTATGACTCTTAATTTATGCCAGAATTTATCGTATTAGTAAGGAGGAAAGAAGGATGTGAACAGGTGGAAAAATTCAAATGTCAAGGACTGGCTATGTTAGGATATAGTAGTAGCAAGAGTTGGCACTAACTTTATACTTCCAAGTATAATATTAATGAATATTACTCTTTTGATGATCTGAATTGGGGCAGCAGAGGCAAGTCTTTTTCCTGGCCTTCTCTTTCTAAGGTTGACACATACTAACTCTGCGCATGAAAGGGACACCTTCCTAGTATCTCTTTTCATCCCACCATCTTTCTTTTTTGATACTATTTACCTTCACTCCTGCCCCAGGGTTTTTTCTTATGCACAAGATGAACTTATTAGCAAATGGGAAGTGTCAGGTATTAGAAAGTAATGCAGAAATCAATGGTTTTCTCTGATTTTTTTTCCATTTCTTAAGTGCTAGGAAGCTTATAGTAGCCATATTGAGTTTGTGATCTTACATACCTCCATAATCCTGAAAATGCACTGCTGTTAACAGTTAAAGGATAGAAAGCAGGGTTTTATGAGCAACAAAAATTTTGAGATGCTTTGAACATCAATCCTTTCTTCCTTCTCTCTTGTAGACCATGATGAAAGCAACATCTTTGAAATCTTGAGGCATTAGTCCCTATGCCCTCTGTAATTTTTCCCCCTTTCTTCACCATGCCTGAGGCCTTGATCTCTGCCATCTGCTTATTCTCATACTGTGGTGCTCCACCTTTCATTTGTACCTGGGTCATCTTCTTTTCAGGTGTGCAGCCTCTCCATCTTACCTCTGAACTAAAACAGCTTTTGAAAAGCCATGAATTACCAAGGTTTTCAGAAAGGAAAAGTGAAGGGAAGTTCACTTAAAATAAACCACAGTATTCTTCAGATAAAGTTTGACAGAAGTCTTTTGGATTTTTTTTTAGCCTACCTTTTAGACTACTTTATACAACTGTAGAGAGTTCTCATTTCTCTTTCCTCTTTTTTAACTTGATCGTTGGCATGGCCAAATACTAACTGCTGTGATTATACAGGGCAATGCAGCCAAATAGCTAAGATAAAAATGTTAAATAGTTTAAGAATAATAGTTAATAGCATTGAAAATGTCTTAGACTTTTTTTTGAAACAGTCTCTTTCATATCTGATTAAAGTAGGCCAATGTTTTATATAGCAAAGACAGCAAGTATACTCCATGATTCATTATTTCCATTCTAAAGATTAGAAAATAGTCTGCTTACAGACCTCCACAGATAGTGACATAGCATTCTTACAACCAGTTTAGACCTCTATAGTTGGTCAAAAAATGTATATTTAACTGAGTTGTATTAAATTAGGCATGTTTCCCAAACTATCACTTTTTTCTTACAGGATGAAGACACATAAGCTCTCAATTGAGCAGATGTAAATGCATTGATTTGTGCAAAAGTATTAAGAAATTAGTAAGAAATTAATGGGGGCTCAAAAGTAAGATACACAGAACATATGTGTTTAGTTTACAAAACCAAACTAGATAAAAAAAAAACAAAAACAAAATTTTAAGAGAGAAACATGTGTGAGTCAATACATTTTCAATACACCTTAGGGCAAATTTACAAATTGACTTTCCTTGAGGAAGAGAACCACTAATGGCCAAGTAATCTATGGTCAAGAAAAAAACAGTCATATAGAATAAAACGTGACCCCTGCCTCCTGTGTAGTATCACAGATGGGGAGGGCGGAGGGCAGAGCCAACATTGTGATGATATAATTATAAAATGGCTATAAAATAAGCAGGAAAGAAAAATGACAGGAAGAAATAAAAGATAAGGGACCATTTAAAACTTTGTGAATTTCACCGTTTCATCAACTGCAGTTTCATTTGGTTGGCAAGGTGACAGTCCAATATAACCAATTTAAATTTCTGGTCTCAAAATATAAAAAACAAAAACAAACAAATAAACAAAAACACTTAAATTGGCCTTTTGAGCAATGTCTAAGCTATCTTACCTTTGTGTCCTTATAAGGGACATAGAGTCTCAGTTATTCCATTAGTGTCATTTATGTATTGGGCTTCAGCTTATTTCCTTCATTTTCACTTATCTCACCCTGTAAGAACTCTCAAATTTTAGAAATGTGTTCCTCTCTGGACTTTGGAATTCTTCTTAATAATATTTTAAGTTCCTTTGCTACTTCGATTTAGATTTGGGATCTCGTCAAGTCATCCTATATGCCTATTTCACATACAGGTGGTAACAAACACTCAGATATTTTGCTTCAAATAACCTTTGTTTCCATCTCTTCTGCATTTCCTTCAGCACAGGCTCAGACTCTTCTGAGATTAATGATATAGGCAGGAGTTTATCTCCTAAGCTACATAGTCATGTTCTAAGTAAAGGATTCTGAGAATGCTCCTCTGTACCAGCATACAATCTCTAACTCAAGGCGGTGGCCATATCAGGGATTTTGATATTTAAACTGAGCTGTTATTCTTTTGCATAAATGAAATAGAAATGTGACAAGAGCTATCCCAAGGTAAATTAATTCAATATAATACTTTGCTGACCTAAATGATAAACAGCTGTTCACGGAGTCAGTGGACAGCAACCGCATGGAAAACTGACTATTATTTCCAATACAATGTTTTTATTTAAATGCAATGGAACCAAGTCCATAAACCAAAACAACAAGGAGAATTTTTACAGATAATAAATAATTTAAATCAGATTCTATTAAAACAAGCCAGGATATATTATGGAATTGGATATAAACCCACATGAATATTTTAGGATAAAACATGAGACTGTAAAGAAATTTCACATTTACGGTGAGCCTCTTGGGGATCTACGCACAAATACCCAGGGTTATTCATATTCTCCTCCTACGGCCTAGTTGGGAAAGTGTGAAAAGTACTAGTCTAACATAACTGAACTATTTTAAAAGTTGTGGGTTTTTTTAAAAATTAAATATTCAGAGAATTCAGATCCATACAGCTTTAAGTATTGAACAATGAAAAAAGGTTGTCTAAAATGCCAAAACAATTTTAAAGACAAAGACATAGTAACACATATATTTAGAAGCAGAATTGTTAGAGTCATATTATTAGGTGGTTTTATATAGAATACCTGAAACAGTTCTCTAAACACCAGTATTTGTAAAAATCAAAACTAAAATTGGAGGAGGAGGTTCCAATTAATATTTAACCTCTAGTAAGTCAATTACATATAAATATTTTTGATTTTTATCAGGTAAAGATGACAATATCTCATAAAGTTGATGAACACTATTTAAATTGATGATATCTATAATAATGTAACACAGGCTTTAGAGTCAGAGAATTATAACTATGATCCTACCATATTGTACCAGTGTGAAATTGCACAAGTTATTTAACTTCTCTGAGTATCAGGTTATTCATGTATAAAACATGAATAATAATACCATTGTTAATAGTGGAAATACTCCTAAGTGATCATATATGCTGCTACAAGTTTTTGGTTTGTTTGTTTGGCTTCTCATGGGCAAGAGAGGAAGATCTGCAAAGCTCCACAGACTGCTTACCTTGCATACTTTGAATGCCCTATGATGCTCCCCCTAGTGCTCCATGATAAAATGTTGCATCTTTCACCCAAATTATGATAAAAGCAAAACAAACAAACAAAAACACCTACATATTTTTGAACTAATTTAAATATTACCTCTGGTACTGTCTGTGTTCAACCCATCTTCCAATTTAATATCCCCTGTGTCAAGTCTGTAAAGTTGCTCTCCCTGCATACAGTTTTGCCCTTCTGCATGCTACCATTCACACCACTAACTTTTGGTTCCATCCAGAATTATACCACTTTCTTAGGGAGTGAAAAAGGCTGAGAAAGAAAGAACAAGTGCAGGATAGCAAAATGAATGCATATACAATGCTGGACTTAAGAGATAAGCTGTGGGTATGGTGATGCATATGCTGTACATGTGTACTATACTTAAGAGATAAACGGTGCTATGTTGTTAGTATTCGGGGTTTAAAAGACAAGTCATGCAAGGGTTTGAACTAGAAGTAGGAAATCTGTGCACAGACTGAATTTTGGTTAAAAGGAATATCTAAATGGAAACAACTGAAATGGATACTGAGTTCATAGTTTGGCTATTAAAGGGAGGCAACACATACTGTCATATCATGGACTAAAGATATGGGACTATGTGGACATTATAAGGTTCTCAAATAAACACATTCATTGGCCTGAGTTCGGATTTTTCCTGTATATTTTTAATGTTACCTGGAGACTTGGACCACTTATTAAAGGGGCATCAGATGTGACACTTCCTAAAATGCAAATCTTGTGACAGCACTAACCTGTTTGCAACCTTTCAATCTTTACACAAACCTTTCACAACAAATTCAGACTCCTTGAGATGACACATCATGACATCCAGGGCCTCTGCAAATCTCTCTATTCTCACTCTATTTCACACACACACACACACACACACACACACACACACACACACACACACACACTAGTCACATCAGTGTATGTGCAATTCTTGCAATAGGATAACTTTTTAGAACTATAGCCTTCACAGCTTTACCCTGGCACATTCTTGTGCTGTTAGCCACTTTTCAATATTTATACTCAGCTTAAATACTTTTCCAGTTTCTGCAGTTTGGGGATAGTGAATCTGCTTAGCGCTACATTATCATTCTAAAGGAGCCTCTACCCAATGCACTGAAGTCATTCGTCTGTAACTGTAGTGTGCATGTTTCTGCCTCTCCCAGTGGAGTTCAAGTACCTTCAAGATAGGGACCACAGTTTATTTGTTTATAATGTTTGCTAAATGGAATATAAAATACCTAAATACATTTTATAGGATAAATGATTGATTAATGAATTAATGGGATTTATTTCTTGGTATTATATGTAGAAATTGATATTTCTCTTCCAATGTTTGGCTATGTCTATTTTTAAACATTTAGAAAATATTAAATACAAACACGAGTTAAAAATTATCTAATTCTACTATACATAAAAAAATTAATTGTTAAAATTTTGTTTTATTTTCTGAATTCATTCACATATCCACATGTGTTTAAAATTTAAAATAAAAACAAAACATTCTAGAATTGCATTTTCTGTCATGTATTTTCAAAAGGAAAACAATGGCTATTTTTAATAAGCTGACTACAACCATCTAAATTCTAGGATGCTAGCAGGTTATTTTTAAACAAAAGAACAACTTTTTGCTTGGAAGAAACTTTAATGAGCTCTTTAGTTATTCTAAGGAGAGACTGGAGTAGATTGGAGAGACTGAGACAAATTGGAGTTCATTTACTCAGTGAAACAGGGTAAAAGAGACTCCCCTTCTCACATTATAATAGAATTGCTGATTTTCAGCTGACACATGGCTGCCTAAAATGAAAACATTTCCCAGCTTCTCATGTAATGTGACTTGGACAGACAGTAAAATGTAAGATAAAGCTTTCTGCTTTATCTTACTGTCCCTAACAGACAGCTGGTGCATATTCTTTGTCCCTTCCTCTTCATTCAGATCTTTATTCTGCTTCTTAGAATGCAGTGTAATGGCTGGAACTCTACTTATATAAAAGCAATCCTAGAATGATCTTTCTTGAACATGAATCTGATACACATCTCTGATTGTTTTGTAGGGGAATATCCTTAGAAATGGAATACATGTTTAATGCATTTGATCAACAGTGTCAAATTGCACTCTAGAATGGATGGATCAAAATATAGTTACACAGTGGATGTCCAATTCGCAATATTCTAAATATCACTGGACATTCTCATGTTTGAATCTTTGCAAGTTTTTAAATAAAGTAATCTCATTGATATTTTAATATGTATTGTTTTTGTATTTACAGATTGGGTTAAATTTTATTCATAATTATGACTTTTATAATTTTTCATTCTTAGTCTTTTCTTTATACAACTTTTCCCTATATTAGTTCACCATATTTTCCTAATAATTGAAGGAATTGTGTATTTAAAAATTTATCTTTGCCATTAAAGATGAAAATATTATTTTTTTCTAGGTTGAAATTTATCTTTAATTCTCATGTTTCAAGATACAAAATTTAAAATTATGTAAAAAATACACTTCTATGAGAAACATTATTAGTAGAAAGAACCTGAATTATGTATTGTTAAAAAAATGTATGTCTATACATGTTTACACTAAGAGAGAGCAGAGGATAATGTACAATATAGGCCTTAACTTCAGGTTTGGGTAAAATCTTCTAATCCATGTTGAAAACACTTTGCCTTCATCCACACAGTTTAACAGAATCAAGAACTATTTCAGCAGTTGGCATTAACAAGACCTTGCTCCTGAAGGAAGTTCTAGACCAGGCAGATAAATTTGTGACTAAGTTTATTGTTTATTTCACGAACGTTATAAAAAAAAAAAAAAAAACATTCTCTGAACAACATACTGCTCAAATAACACTCTCTCAAGAAAACAGATTTCTCTTTAGGGTAAATAGTCCTTTCTTAGGGTCATAAATCACTCAACTGGGCAAGCTTCTTGCTTATCAAAATATTTTATTCACCAAATTCTTGCCTCACTGTGTCCACCTATTCTAAGCAATTCTGACATGAACTTCACCCAATACTAATCAAATTTCTACATCAATTAAATTAGGCTTACCTAATACCAAATTCCAAAACCTTATGAGTATATAGCTTTGGCAACCCAAACCCTCACACGCACTTCAGAAGCACTCCCCAAAAATATACCAAGGTGTCAAGGTTAAGTCACCCTTACTGCAGTATGGGATAAGCTTGGCTTAGGTTGAATGAAGTCATTGACGGTTTATTTGGTAGCATTTTAGGAGAATTGGGAGTAGGTCATATGGACTCTTCAGGAGGTTGACATTTTACACGTGATTCCTCTTTCCTATTTGACTCCCCTTCACTCATGCCTTTCTTTAACATGTCCCTTCTTGTTAACTAGAGAACATTTTCAATTCTAGTCACTAGGAAATCCATGCTTCCCTTAAGGAGAGTCTCTAGTTTTGCTTTTACTTCTTTTGCCTTTTTTATCTTTGACTCTAGCACAGGTTTTCAGTCATTCAGCAACATTAAGACCCATTCTTAAAGAAGTGGGTTGTGGGTGGAATGGTAGAGGAGTCACATGGAGAGTGGAAGACCCACAGCTGGCCAAAATGAGCTTTTAATAAAATAATATTGCCAGTTAGTTAGCATGTTAAAAGGGGACCAACCTTTTTCTTCCTCTGTCTTGGTCATCATTAGCTAATCCCCCCTTTTTAATCCTAGCAGATAAATTTAAGGAAAGAATGAAAGCTACATCTCATTCTATGTGGCATTTTTCAGGAGATCTCATAGATCCAGCCTCTCTGAGTGATTGGGTAAGCATTGAGAGAGGCACAAATCACTTCTTTCAAAGTCCACAAACTGGAATTTGTCTTTCTGTCATGCAGTAATGTGTGTGTCAGACTCAATCACCAATTCAGTTGCCTTTCAGTGTCACAACAAAGAAAATCATCTGGATTTTAGCAACAGGTAGATTGCCAATTTGGTTTGTCAGAAGCATTATGAGTTTTGAAAGGAACATATGCCATAAGTTCATACAGATCTTCCTAAAGTTTTCTTCAATTTTATTAACATGTAATGTTTTGTAAGTTTCATTTACGCCAACTCAAATGACTACTTTCAGCATTTTCACCAGGAATATAATTCTTATTATATCTTCTTATCGTTCAGGTATCAATCAAAGTAATATGTTTGTGTTATGCACACGTAGCTTTTTTTTATGTAGGTATCTTTTTCACACAGTATTCATTGCATTTTCCAGAAGGAAACTTACTTATCCTTTAGTATTTTGTAACAAAGTTTTTAAATATTTTACCTATTAAAATATAAATCCTAGTGAAGACATATAAGTGATTCATAATATTTACATAAGAATAAATAGCTTATTTTTTCAATAAATTTTTTATAAATATATTCAGGCATTCTATTCTTGTCCTTAGTCAGAAAACACAATAAATTTTACATTAAGATACCCTTTTGCAGCCACTATATTTAATATTATGGGTTGTTGTCGCTTTTTAAAAAATAAGAGAAAGCAAAGTTTTCAATAGGGGCATATTTATAAATCTGAATCCAAATTTTATGAATCTTGAGGTTTATCACATATTTTATTTTATAAGGTCTAAAAAGTTTTATTTTTCCCTTTCTTCTTATTAAAATGTAATTTATTGGATATAGTTAAAAACCTCTGTTTACATTCAATTCAGTAAGTATTTATTGAAAAAATACAATATGCAAGATGCCCTGCATGAAATATATATTAGAACCAAAATGGCTCTTGATTCAAGGAGCTATGTGAGCTACATATGAAAAGTCAAGAAAGCACTGATAGATAAAATGCTGTGGAACATGATTAAGTAATTTATAAATCTCAAACTTATGGTGAAGATTAAGAGATTAGATTTGGATTTTACCTGTATAGGATACACTGGACCTAGATGAACAGAGTTGGATGGATACAGGTTATAGTTGATGGACTATAGAAGGAAAAGATTAAATTCCACAGTAACTTCTGAGAATGGACACTGCTTGCATCTTTTCTTCTCAAAACATTGTTACTGTTGTTTTTAACTTGAAATGCATTTCATATACTGATACCTGACAGTGAGATTGTCCTTTACACCTTAATGGCTTACCGAACACCCAGGAAACATTGCCCAGGCAGAGCAAGTAAAGTAAGGAAACATGATTAAGCAAAGTTGGAATACACAGCATTTGTAAAGAAATTATAAACAATAGGGGTATCTGGATGGCATAGTCAATTAAGCATCCAACTCTTGGTTTTGGCTCAGGTCATGATCTCTGGATTGTGAGATTGAGCCCTGCATTGGCCCTGCACCCAGCTGTGGAGTCTGCTTGGGATTCTCTCTCCCTCTCCCTCTGCCTCTCTGCCCCCCCCAAAATAATAAATAAATCTTAAAAAAAAGATAAATTATAAACAATAAATCTGAAAAGTGATCAGCCTATATTATGGAGAATATTAGGGTTGTCTCTTATTAAATAGGTATCTCAGTTGACAAGATAATTGTTGGAATAATAATGCACTGCAGTTGGCTTTATTACCAGATGTGTTTCTGTTCAAAAGGTTAGAGAGCTGCCACTACAAGCCATCTTCCCCCTCTTGTGGTCATATTCTCCATCCAAAGGAGCCCATTTGGATGAATGAGATTCCTCAGCAGAAAAAGAGGTTTTCTTTCTTTTCTTTTTTTTTTTTAATATATTACTCTTTTACAAAGAGGATACTTATTTTAGCTGCTAGCCAATCCAGAAATTCCTTCTCTCTAACTGTATTTTTTAAAAATCTCTGATTAGTCTCTGGGTAAAATCATATGTTCTGCTCAGGCATCTCAACCATCTACAAGACAGCTTCGCTTCAGAGTTGTAAACAGTCAGCAACTGCCACTCTCTATTTTGTTTGTTTTATGTAAAGCAGTTGTAGCCTTATTATCTGCAGACCATAGATCTATGCAAATATTCTCCAGACATAACTTTGAGGGGTAAGAAGACAAGGTAAGAGGAGCTGCCTAGGCATTCCCTCCCTGAAACTTCTATGAAAAACTAAAACCAAGAAGCAGAAACAGTTCCAAGGGATTGTGCCTGACCTGGTGCCCCTTCGTAGGCAATGGGAAGGAATTGACATTTTTCAAGCAGAAGAATGATATCAGAACTGAACATTGCTGAAAGCAATTTGGCAGCAATGTCAAAGTTATATCAGAAGGAAAATATAAATTATTTAAATAGACCAAGTGTAAAGTAATGAAAGTCAGCAGGAGGCATCCAAAGGAAAAGTCTAGATTTAAAAGGCAGAGTTAGGACGCACAGACATCACAACTAATTGGATGGGGAGAGGTAGCAAGGGAAGAAGAAATAACTAAGTTTTCAAATTTGGGTGGCTGAGAAAATATTGAGTTTATAGACAGAGGAATTCAGGAAAAAGAAGTAGTTTTGAGGTAGGAACAGTCAAAATTGGTTTTATATCCAGTAGGGAATATACATAAAAATATCCAGAAGACAAAGAAAAATTGGATCTGATTTATGAAAAAAAATGAGAATCAGAGATTTCAAGATACAGACTTGGCTCATGTGCATAAAATGAAAATCCTCCATTGCAGAAGATAGTGACTCTGTTATTAATTAAAATTAGTTTATATTTGGGAAAGAAACAGCAGATGATTACTGCTGATCTTTAAATTATGTCATATTAACCTTCAAATATACCTTTCTTCATTATTAAAACTATAAAGATAATGCTATATTCCTCAGGGTAATAGTGGAAAAAGAAACAAAAAAAAATATATGAATGGGACTAACATGTATGCTTAATTTGAGGAAGTTCTATCTTTAGTTACTCATAGTTTAGAATAACTTAGATAGCAAAGTCAAAATAAATTACCCTCAGGTTTCAAGTACTGATACCCATTAGGCTTACTTATGTTAGCAGATAATTTCATAGCTCTGAGTCACAGTCTGTTGAATCAAAGTGGGTATATTAATGAGGGAAACTTCTACAGGAATTTCTTTTATTTTAAAACAAGCACACATAAAGAATTGCATAATATATATTCTAGCATTTTGAACTAAAAGTTCAATGTTTACAGGCCTCAGGCAAATGCTCAGTGCTTTCCAAAAGTATTAGGCACACAATCAAGAAGAAAATTCACTCTCCATTGGAGCCTACTAAATCAACACCTGTCATATTAAATCCCTCATTTCCACTGTTTAGAAAATACAGGGTCTAATCTTAATGTAAAAGTTCAACATAAAAACTATATATTGCTTGTGAAGCTGGAACTGTGGTAAATAAAGTAAATCAGTGAATAGTTATCAGCCATGCTGTGGTTTTTTTTTTGCAATTTAGAATTTTTAATTTTAAAAATGAAAATTTAGAATATCAATGTATTTTATAATTGGAAGGGATGGTCCTAAGATATTATTTACACCAAAAGATGTGTGAACTCCTGTGAACCAGGGATAAAGCTTGGGTCATTCCACAAATGTTTATGCAAACTTTATTTTTAAAACCTATAGTAACATATTATATGCACTCTGAAATATCATACACTAAATACCAACACATTATTTGTCATTAGTTTTGAGTTTTTACTTTGGAGGTAATTCAACCTAGAGGGAAATTTGAGATACAAACTCTCCTACTGGGCTTGTGTAATTGAATTGTATGAAAAAATTGCAAATTCTGCTTTAAAAATATATTACCACATAGCAGAGGTATCAGGCTGAATATGGGATCTCCTATGAATAACAGAAATGAATAAATTTAAGTTGTCTGACATTCCAAAGAAGTACAGAAGAATAAATACAACACAGGGTAATTAAAAAAGAAATAACAAAGTAATAAAACTAACAAAGTGATAACTTATTTTTAACTTGCATTTTTAATATATTTATATTCAGTACAACTGACCTATTATTCTCCTAGACTGACTTTATAAGTACAAATGCTATGCATTTTATATATAAAATTTAAATATATAAATTCTGCTTTTAATTTTGAGCACAGGGTCAGCTTCCCTTCTATAGGTTTTATCGTAGTCAGTTCAGGATGCTATAACAAAGAACCATAGACTGGGTAGCTTATAAACAACACAAATTTACTTCTCATTATTTCTGAAGTCTAGAAGTCTGAGATTAGGGTGACAGCATAGTTGGGTTCTAGTGAAGGTCCTCTTCCAGAATGCAGATTGCTGACCTCTTATGCATATCTTTATGTGGAGGGAAAACAGCAAGCTAGCTCTCTGGCCTTTTCTTCTAAGGGCACTCATCCCATTCATGAGAGCTCCATCCTCATGACCTAATTAACATCCCAAATACCCACCTCCAAACACCCTCACAACATTAGGGGAGATATAAATATTCAGTTCGTAACAGTGTTTGCTTAGTAGTATCCAATAATGATATTTTACTTATATCTATTGTCATTCATATCACAGATTACTAATGTCTTCTTTACTATTGGAAATAGAGTCAGTAGGAAGGACAAATGAAGGGGGGGATATCAGAGGGGGAGATGAACCATGAGTGACTATGGGCTCTGAGAAACAAACTGAGGGTTCTAGATGGGAGGGGAGTGGGGGGATGGGTTAGCCTGGTGATGGGTATTAAGGAGGGCATGCTCTCCATGGAGCACTGGGTGTTATGCACAAACAATGAATCATGGAACACTACATCAAAAACTAATGAGGTAAAGTATGGTGATTAACATAACATTGAAATAAAATAAAATAAAATAAAATAAAATAAAATAAAATAAAATAAAATAAAATAAAATAAAATAAAATAAAATAAAATAAAATAAAATAAAAAATGCCTATAAATCTAATCATATTAGAAAACAAATTTTTAAAAACCCAGAACCAATTAAAAAATTCATCCTTAAGATTCTGTCCTTCTAGAAACACTCCTAGAAATAAAATCCATGTTAGTGTTCACCAAAGAAACAGAAAAATACACGTATATGTCTGTCAGTGTATGTATATGGCATATATATGTATGTATGTGTGTTTATGGGTTTGTGTGTATGTGTATGTGTGTGTAAACGTATATGCATACAGAAAGAGAGATTTCTTTCATGAAATTAGTTTACGGAATTATGGAGTCTGGGTAGGTAAGTCTGAATTCTGTAGGACAGGATGGCATGCTGGAAATTCTCAGGCAGGAGCAGATGCTGTACTCCACAGGGGGAGTTTAATCTCCTTCAGGAAAACCTCAGTTTTGTTCTTAAGATCTTTCAATTGATTGTATGAAGCCTATCCAGACTATCAAGGATAATATCCTTTACCTAAAATCAATTGATTGTAAATGTTAACCACATCTACAAAATACCCACAGAGCAAAACTTAGATTACTGTTTGATAGAATAACTGAGAACCATGACCTAGCCAAGTTAATATATAAAACCTGCCATTAGAGCAGTGAAAAAGTAAACAAAACAAAAAAAAAATTAAGAATTGGTGGGACAGGGGTAACTGGGTGTCTCAGGTGGCTGAGCGTCTCCTTGGGCTCAGGTCACAATCTCCAGGTCCTCGGATGGAGCCCCATGTTGGGCTCCTGGCTCAGCAGGGAGTCTGCTTCTCCCGCTCCCTCTCCCTCTCCCCCGGCTTGTGCTCTCTCTATCTCTGTCTCTCTCTTTCTCAAATGAATAAATAAAATCTTTAAAAAAAAAGAATTGGTGGAACAAATAGAAAATAAGATAGTACAATGAAATTTCATCTAGTAAGAATTAGATTCAGTATAAAAAGTCTAAATACACTAATTAGAAGGCAGATACCATCAGACTGGATGTAAGACCAAACTATAAACTGTCTATAAGGGACAGCCTTCAATGCAAAGTTAGATATAAGTTAAAAGTGAAAAGAAGGAAAATGTATATCATGCAAATTCAAATAATTAGAAAGCTAGACAGGCCATATTAATTTAAGATAAAATAGGCTTCAGGAGAAAGAATTTTACCTGAGATGAAAAGTAGCATTTCATCCTGATAAAAGTATAAACTCATCAAGAAAACGTATCAATCTATTTACCCCAAAGATACAAATGTAGGGATTCGAAGGGGTATGTGTACCCCAATGTTTATAGCAGCAATGTCCACAATAGCCAAACTGTGGAAAGAGCCAAGATGTCCATCGACAGATGAATGGATAAAGAAGATGTGGTATATATACACAATAGAATATTATGCAGCCATCAAAAGGAATGAGATCTTGCCATTTGCAACGATGTGGATGGAACTGAAGGGTGTTATGCTGAGCGAAATAAGTCAAACAGAGAAAGACATGTACCATATGACCTCACTGATTGGAGGAATTCTTAATATCAGGAAACAAACTGAGGGTTGCTGGAATGGAGGGGGGGTGGGAGGGATGGGGTGGCTGGGTGATAGACATTGGGGAGGGTATGTGCTATGGTGAGCACTGTGAATTGTGCAAGACTGTTGAATCACAGATCTGCACCTCTGAAACAAATAATGCAATATATGTTAAGGAAAAAAAAAAGATAGCAGGAGGGGAAGAATGAAAGGGGGGAAATCAGAGGGGTGACAAACCATGAGAGATGATGGACTCTGAAAAACAAACTGAGGTTCTAGAGGGGAGGGGGATGGGAAGATGGGTTAGCCTGGTGATGGGTATTAAAGAGGGCACGTTCTGCGTGGAGCACTGGGTGTTATGCACAAACAATGAATCATGGAACACTACATCAAAAACTAATGATGTAATGTATGGTGATTAACATAACAATAAAAAATTTAAAAAAGAAAAAAGAAAATGTATCAATCAAAAATATGTATGCAAATAAAAGAACTTAAAAATAAAGAAAATAAAACTGAAAAGAGAAAAATATATATCCATAATTATAGTATTACTTAAAAAATGCCTCCTGCAAAACTGATAAAGCAGATAGATAATAAATAAGTCTACAGAATACTTGAACAATGTACTAACAATAAACATCATCTGATTGTAATAGAAGAGTACACCAGATAGCTACAAAAATATACTTTTTTTTTTGCATAAACAACACAGTCCCTAATACATTTTCAAGTATAGAACTGGTACAAGAATATATTCTCAGGCCACAACATAATTAAAGATAGATAACTACAAACTACTAAGGAAGTCCCTAAAATAGTATATTAAACAGCATATCTCATGTATCAAAGAATTCACCAAGGAAATTAAAAATATATTTTCACTGAATCACAATGAAAAGGCAAAAAATAAAATTTGCTGAATGTAGCAAAGCAGTTTTAAGAAGAAAATTTATAATAACATATAGAGTTGTTGAATCAGTATGTTGTACACCTGAAACTAATGTTAATATTGTGTGTCAACTATACTAAAATTAAAAAAAAAAGTTTCATGAACCAATCAAAAAGAAATGTTCAAATTCACTGGACTGAGTTTTCACTTTATGAAACTTGAAAAAAAAGTAGTCAAAATAAATAGAATAATTTTTTTAATTAGTACAGAAATCAGTGAAAAAGTAAATAAACCATAGGAAAAAAGTCAACAAAGCTGAGTCCAGTTTTGAAATTTTTCAATAAAAATTGATAAACTTCTAGCTAGACTGATCAAGAGAAAACACAACTCACCAATACCTGGAATCAAAGAGCTATTTCTATAGCTCCTACAGACTTTAAAAAGAATGTAAGATTATATTATTAACAAACTTAAGCCACTAAATTCAATAAATGACAAAATGTAAAAACACCCTTAAATGTAAAATACCCATAAAAACAGAAATTTCTAACACTGTCACAAGAAAAAATTTAAAATCTAAAGTATTATATTAAATAAAGAAATTAAATTAGCAATTGAAAATATCCCTACAAAAAAATTTCATGACCAGATGTTTTTACTGCAAAGACCTTTCAAACATTTAAGGGAGAATAATGCAAAGCCTATAGCAACTTCTCCAGAAAATATATAAAGGAAGGATAATTCCCAGTTCATTTTATAAGGACAGAAATACTCTGATAACAAAACCAAAAACATTAAAAAGAAAAAAAAAAAGAAAAGGAAGAAATATCACAGACCAAAGCTCCTTATAGACATAAATGTAGAAAATCTTTTTTTTTTTTAAGATTTATTTATTTATTTGAGAGTGAGAGTGTTCATGGTGGAAGGGGGGAAAGGGGAATAGGGAGAGGCAGAAGGGAAGCAGACTCCCCACTGAGCCTGGAGCCAAGGCAGGGCTGGATCTCAGGACCCTGAGATCATGATCTGAGCCCAAAACCAAGAGTTGGATGCTTAACTGAGCCACCCAGGCACCCCAGTGCAAAAAATCTTTTTAAAATATATGCACATTGAATCTAGCAAATATAGAAAGGATGAAACATAATGTCCTGGAGAGTTTTGAGAATTCAAGGTTGGTTCACCATGCAAAAAACAATCAATATTTTATCACAATGTTAACAAAATAAAGAGAAAAACCATGTGATCATCTCAACAGATGAAGAAATCACACTTGAAAAAAATTCAACACACATTCACAATAAAAAAATCCAGCATGTTTTGGGGCGCCTGGGTGGCTCAGTTGGTTAAGCGACTGCCTTCGGCTCAGGTCATGATCCTGGAGTCCCAGGATCGAGTCCTGCATCGGGCTCCCTGCTCAGCGGGGAGTCTGCTTCTCCCTCTGACCCTCTTCCCTCTCGTGCTCTCTCTATCTCATTCTCTCTCTCAAATAAATAAATAAAATCTTTAAAAAAAAAAAATCCAGCATGCTAAAAATAGAAGGGAATGTCTTCACCTATAGAAAAAGTATCTATGCTCTGAGATAGCATCATACTCAATGGTAAAAAGCTAAAAACTTTTCCTCCAAGATCAGAAAAAAAGACAAGGATGGCCACTCTCACCACTTTTAATCAACATAGTACTGGAAGTCCAACCAGAGCAAATAAGCAAGAAAAAGAAACAAAAGGCATCCAAATCGGAAAGGAAGAAATAAAATTGTCACTATTTTTAGACAATATGATATATACAGAAAACTAAAAACTCCACCACGGGGCACCTGTGTGGCACAGTCAGGTAAGTGACTGACTCTTGGTTTCAGCTCAGGTTATGATCTCAGGGTTGTGGGACTGAGCCCCACATCAGGCTCCACTCTCAGCATGGTGGAGTCTTCTTGGGACTCTCTTTCCCTCTCCCCTCCCCAGTCTCTAAATTAAATAAATAAATCTTAAAAAAAAATTTCCAACCAAAAAAAAAAAAAATCCATGTTAGAACTAATCAACAAATTCAGTAAAGTTACAGGACACAAAATCAATATACAAAAATTAGGTGTGTTTCTATATACTAACAACAAACTATCAACAAGAGAAATTAAGAAAACAATCCAATTTTCAATTGTATTAAAGGGAATAAAATACCTAGCAATAAATTTAACCAAGGAGGTGAAAAACCTGTACATAGAAAACTATAAGACATTGATGAATGAAACTGAAGATTCAAAAAATGGAAGGATATTCTCTGTTCATGGATTAGAAGAATTAATACTGTTAAAATGTCCATACTACCCACAGCAATCTACAGATTCAATGAATCCCTATCAAGATGCCAATAGTATTTTCAGAGAAATAGAGCAAACAACCATAAAAGTGTTTGGAACCCACAAGACTACAAATAGCCAAGGCAATTTGGAGAAAGAAGAACAAAGCTAGAGATATCATACTTCTTGAATTCAAACTATACTACAAAGCTATTGTAATCAAAACAGTATAGTATTGGAGTAAAAATAGACATATATATCAATGGAACAGAATAGAGTCCAGAAATAATTCCATGCATATATGGTCCATTAATTTATGACAAAGGAGCCAAGAATATACAATGGGGAAAGGACAGCTTCTTCAATAAATGGTGTTGGGACAAAGAACTAAAGAACCCAGACACAAAGTACATACAGCATGATCCTATTTATTTGAATTTTTAGAAGAAGAAAAATGAATCTGTAATGACAGAATTCATATCAGTGCCTGAGCAGAAGGGATTCATGAGCCTGAGGCATGGGGGAAATTTTGGGGGTGATGGAAATGCTTGACTGTGGTCATGGTTACACAAATTTATATATCAAGACTCATAAAATTATATACTTAAAATGGGTGCATTTTTCCCTTGATAAAGAGAATTTGATCTTTCTTTTTTTAAAAAAAATTTTTATTTATTTATTTGACAGAGAGAGCACAAGCAGGGGGAGCAGTAGGCAAGGGAGAGGGAGAAGCAGGTATTTTGAGGAGCAGGAAGCCCAATGCGGGACTTGATCCCAGGACCCTCAGATCATGACCTGAGCTGAAGGAGATACTTAATTGACTGAACCACCCAGGCACCACAAGAGAATTAGATCTTGAAAAATTGAAAAGCATACATAGAATGATGAATTTTGTTTTGTTTTGTTTTGTTTTTTTACTGTAAAGACAGGTTGTAGACACTGGTATAAGTATAGAAAAAAATTCTCAAAGAATACATAAGAAACTTTTAATTATGGTTTTGTTTTAAAGGAAGGATATCATCTTTCATATTAAATCTTTCTACACTGAATTTTTAAATGATGTACATGTATTCTTTTTAAATGATGTTATCTGGATAGGGTGTCATGGGCTGCTTTTTTTTGTAGCTTGTATTTTCCCTTATTTCAAAGCTAATAAATATTATTAAAATATAAATCACAGGTGAATCATAGAATCACTTCAATAAAACAAGTGTTTACTTCTAAATAAAAAATCAAAACTGTTTGTAGTAGAAAATTTCAAACTAATTTACAAGACTCTACTGCCAATTCCTAACCAAATACAAAACATTTGGAATGAATTAAAATCACTGATAAATATAATAAATTAGAAAAAATCAATTAGTTTTCAATATTTCAAACTAAATAACGTAAAGTATACGTATCTAGTTGTCAGAGATAGTTATCATGTTGCCTATGTTATCTTTCACTCACTATAATCTCAAAATAGCTCTTCCAACTGCATAATTCTCATTTCTCTTTACTATTTTGTATAACTTTGTTATAAAAATGGTTTTGGTGTTTTGCATTTAGCTTCTTTAAAGATTCACTTCATGAAGTTAGTTTCTAACAAGAAGGTTCCTTAAAGGAAGGAGCACCTGGGTATGACATAGGAGCCCTAGAACTATCAAAACTAATTGTGAGACCTCAGCCACACCATTTAGTATTTCTGAATATTGTTCTGTAAATCTGAATACCTACTCTGTACCAAGCACTGTGTTCACCTTAAAAATAAATTAATTACCAGGGCACCTGGGTGGTGCAGTCAGTTGAGCATCCAACTTTTGGTTTCTGCTCCGGTTGTGATCTCATAGTCATGAGATCAAGCCCCCATTTGGGTTCTGCACTCAGCATGGAGTCGGCTTGAGATTCTTTCCCTCTCCTTCTGCCCCTCCCGTTCATGCTCTCTCTTTCTCTAAAATAAATAAATAAATCTTAAAAAAAGAAGTCTCTCTCTCCCTCTCCCTCTGCTCCTCCCCCTGTACACTCTCTCTCTAAAATAAATAAATCTTTAAAAAATATTTTTAAAAAATAATTACCTCCTAATTCTAAGATTGCACAATTTCAGAAATTGTGTGAACATTTTCCAATTCAAGATAGAATTAAGCCATAAATAACTCCAATGTTTTAATCAGAAGGATCCAGTAGGAGTGAGGTGAGTTTTCTAGTTTGTTTGCCTAGCACAGAAATACTTACTTCTATCCATGCAACATATATAAATAATTTTTATAACTTTTGAATTTAATGTACATTTCCTTCATATTACTGGACAACTAAAAATAACATGAACAGTGCACTAAACCTGGATTCAAGAAGATCAACTATTTTCTTGATGGGTCTGCCTGCCATTTTGCTCTCTGTGTCAGATAATTACAATATAAGTGCACAGAATTTGGTCCTTTCCTCACTGAGATCCTGGGAGGATTCTGCACATCCTATGCATAAACCACTTTGCTTCATTCAGAAGAAAAGGGCTTTATGTACAGAGAGCATTGTTATTTTTTTCTCTTATAGTACAAAACATGTTGCATGATAAATTCTGCTTCCCAAAGGAATTAGCCTTCTCCATTTTCTTTTCAAAGGGTGAATGAATTATGGTTGAGCAGAAGCACAGGAATGTTCTAGCAGTAAATACTGCTTTGAAATACTGCCCTTATTGATCATATGATTATAATTTTGCTGCATTTTCCCATTTTAAGGCTAATATTATAGAATCTCATACAAACTAACAATCACTCTTTTGGAAGTATGCAAATACAAGTAATACTACACAGTGAAATCATATTTGGAAAATAATTTTGCTGCATAACTAATTTACACTATTTTGAATGTGGCTGGCAGATACACAACATTTTATCTTTTGCTCTGCAAGGGTAAGAAATACAGCTTTTAACATTAAGTCTAAGAAGAATGTGAGAGGTTAAAAATGGCAACACTGGACTCTCCCCTCTCTCTATCACTTACTGCACACTGAACTAATCTCTTCAGCATAAACAAAACACACATAAAGCAAAAGACTTTAGACATAAAAATAAATGAGCTAAAAGGAGCTTTTTGTGCAGAATATGTGATTTCCACATGGTCCCCCAAATCCCAGAGTGTTAATTAAAGAAAAGTAATGACATGTCAGTGTAAGTAGGAATCAACTTGAATGGCAACACTCAAGCCCCATCAAATAGTCACAAATGTCTAGCATATTAATACACAACATGCAAAATTTGTGCATCATTAAGCTCCCCCTAATTTTGTCTATATGTCTTTTGGTTTAAAAGGTTGTAATATTGACCAATAATATAATGTTATGGGGGGGCACCTGGGTGGCTCAGTCGTTAAGTGCCTGTCTTCGGCTCAGGTCATGATCCCAGAGTCCTGGGATTGAGCCCCGCCATCGGGCTCTCTGCTCTGCGGGAAGCCTGCTTCTCCTCCCTCTCCCATCCCCCTGCTTGCGTTCCCTCTCTCGCTGTCTCTCTCTCTCTCTGTCAAATAAATAAATAAAATCTTTAAAAAAAAATAATGTTATGGGAAAAGAGATGCTATTTTTATGACTCCCAGATTACATTGTATATTTGGGTTAGAAAAGTAAGTGGCATTTTCATTGCCAGGTGGTGAATGGTGTTTCTCCATAAACAGGAGATACTGAAGAAAAAGGATGAAGAAGGGGAGAGAAAACAAACAGCAAAGGCATTAGTTAAGCATGCTTCTGAGAGAGTAAAGAAGTCTGCTCTTGGGACACATCATTTCAACCACATAACATAAACTCTTCACAATCAATTGTTTCTTGATATTCACTTGCCCTTTCTTTCAAAATCCAGGGACAGAGAAAGGTTGTTTAAATTTTCATTGACTTTCTATTAAATCTACTAGATCCCAGAGGTTTATGAATACTAGACCACTTGGTTAAAAATCTAGGAGACAATGATAGGTGTCTCCCACATCTGAGATGTTCTAAGTCAGTGCTCTACAATTTGGACTAAGAATCACCTAGAGGGCTTGTTGAAAACAAGGGCTTTTGGAAAACAAAAACCACCTGACTCATAGGGGCCAGGTTTGGGTTTGGACATGAAAATTTGCATTTCCATAAAACACCTAGATGATGCTAATGTTGCTAGCTTGCAGGCAACATTGAATAACATTGTTCTTGTCATCATTTGGCAGTATTTATGTCCATGTGGATTAAGTGAATACTTATGTTAAGTTCTATCCTATTTTTTAAAAACCCAGACAGTCAGATTCAGCCTTTAAACTTTAACAAAACTGTCTTTCCTTATATAGGTATTAGAGATAACTAGGAAAGCTGAAAAATATTTATTTTTCAGGTTCACAAATCTGAGTGTCTCAGTCTTACAAGGTCCTTAGATGATTTATAAATGAGCTTCATCTTAAAGATGACTTTTATAAAAAGTGAGAAAAATATCCAGTATTATATAATGTTAGTCCCATGGTCACCAAACGTCATAGCTGTATCTTTATATCTACATTTGTTAAATATGTCCCTTCTAGCAAAAGCATGCCAGAGATTCTGATTAGGTTTGGGGGCTGTGGGGGGTGAGGATGGTAGCATACTCAAGAGGTCTCAAAATCTAAACTAAGGATTATTGTAATTTTAAAGGGATTGTTCTGAAATTACTATATGAACTTTGACATTTATCCATCATACCAGTCCAAGACCAGGAAGGAGCTATAAACTCCACAGTGGGTTAAACAGGAAGCATTTACTATAATGAGTGGTTATCTATAAGAAAAGAATATCTATGAGATATAAGGAAGCTATATGGCACCCTACTGCTAAGGAAGAGTACCTACAGGAGGACAAATAAGAACTCTTACAGAAGGCTTGTTTCAGCCACCAGATAGCAGAGAAGTTCATTGATTTGGCCAGGCCAGAGCTACTCTGGATTGCTGGGCATCAAGAGAACAGTCTCCAAAATGCAGATGATCAGCAACTGTCCAGTTGCTGGTAGGGACAGGAGGCCTTTGGAGTGCGCAGGCCACATGGGGAGCAGCTGCAAGCAGGTGGCACCTGGCTGGTGGAGGAAGGTACTGAGGACTTGGACAAGAGGCCTTGGAGCACATGCTGTACAGAAGCTCTGTATTCCATGCCCAGAAAACTGTGGAAAGGTTATCATGTCCAGGCCAACCCTCCGAGGTCCTATAGAGACCACCTTCCTCTGGGCCTGTGCTGAGGCAGTGCTCCAGCAGGTGTTTTTACACTCACATCTTCTCCTTCCTCTTCAGCACCTCCTGCCTTTGCAAAAATACCACTTATCATCTTACAAAAAAATGCTACTTACTTTTTCTAATCCAAATATAAAATGTAGTCTGGGAATCATAAAAATAACATCTCCTTTCCTATAAGAATCTGTCAGTGTTATAACCTTTTAAACAAAATGACATATAAACAAAATCAAAGGAAGCTTAATGATGCATAAATTTTACATGTTGTGTATTAATATACTGGACATTCGTGACCTTTATTTTGAGGAGGCTTGAGTGTTGTCGTTCAAATTGATTGCTGCTAACTGCATTTATTTTCTCCATCTTCTATAGTTTTCGCTTTCTTTTAGTTTTACTCTTGTCTTTATTGTTTCTTTCCTTATACCCTTTTGTGTTAAATTTACTATATTTTGAGCTTCTTAAGGTGTGAGCTCAGAAGCCTAGATCACTGATCTCAAACTTCCCTTCCAATATAAGTATCTAAAGCACAAATTTTCCTCAAAATACTGCTTTTCCTGCAATCCACAATTAATAGGTTATACTTTTATTTTCATTCAGTTTCAAATACTTTCTAATTTCCCTTGTAATTTCCTCTTTGACCCATTAGTTGTTTAGAACTATTGTGTAAAGTTTCCAAATATTTGGGGTTTTCCAGATATATTTTTTATTTATTTCTAATTTAAGTTTGTGTCTTCAGAGAACATGCTCTAAGTAATTTCCATTCTTTTAAATTTATTGAGACTTTTATGGTGAAGCATATTGTCTATCTTGGTTAATGTTCCATGTACAAGTGAAAGTAATATGTTATGGGGTGTAGTGTTCTATAAATGATAATTAGGTTAAATTGGTTGATAGTGTCGTTCGAGTATTCTACACACTTCTTGATCTTCTGTCTACCTGTTGTATTACTGATGGAGGAGAATCAAAATAACCAACTTTGTGGATTTATCTGTTTCTTTCAGGTTCATCAGTGTTTGCCTCACCTGTTTAAAGATCTTATGTTTTATGCATAGACATTTAGGCTTATTATGTTTCTTAATTAATTTACCCTTTTATCATTGGGAAATGTCACCCTTATCTTTAGTAATACTTCTTGTACTGAAGTTAACTTTGTTTAATATTAATATGGGCACTTGAGCTTTCTTATTTTTTTCAAGATTTTACTTATTTATTTATTTATTTATTTATTTATTTATTTATGGAGAGCATGAGTGGGGGGAGAAACAGAGGGAGAGGGAGAGAGAAAATCTCAAGCACATTCCCCAATGAGTACAGAGCCCCATGTGGGGCTTAATTTCACAACCCTGAGATCATGACCTGAGCTGAAACTGAGAGTCAAAAACTCAACCAACTGAGCCACCCAAGGCACCCCTTCAGCTTTCCTATTATTAGAGTTTGTATAATATATTCTTTTCCATCCCTTTACTTTGAAATCATCTGTCTTTATAATTAAAATGTGTTTCTATTCTTTTTTTTTAAGATTTTATTTATTCATTTGACAGAGAGTGACACAGTGAGAGAAGGAACACAAGCAGGGGGAGTGGGAGAGGGAGAAGCAGCCTTCCCGCTGAGCAGTGAGCCTGATGAGTGGCTTGATCCCAGGACCCTGGGATCATGACCTGAGCTGAAGGCAGACACTTAACAACTGAGCCACCCAGGTGCCCCTAAAATGTGTTTCTTAAAGAGAATATATAGTTGGAAATGGCTTTGTTTTATCCATTCTGAGGCCCACTGCCTTATAATTGGCATGTTTAGTTCATTTACATTTAATACAATTATTGATACAGTCAGATGTAAGTTTATCTTAGCAACCAGCTTTCTATTCATCTCATAGTTCCTTTGTTTTGTTTTGTTTTCCTCCCACCATTTGCAATAAGCATTTTGATATTATTTTAAATCTTGCCTTTGGCTTTTGTTTAATTATCTTTTATGAGATGTTCTATTGGATAAAATATGCATATTTAACTTATGAGTCTCCATTCTCATTTGTTTGGCTATTATTGTCATAAATTTTACTTCTCCCTATATTACAAACACCATACACGTTGCTATCATTTTGTTTTAAATAGATAATAATTTTTCAGAGTAATTTTAAAAAATAAAAATACAATAAAGTCTATTATATTTACCAACATGTTTACCACTTGTATAGATCCTCTTTGTGTAGTTCTGTCTAGTTTAGCTCTACTTCTTTGTCATGATCTGATTTCTCTGTGGAATTTCCTGGTTCTCAACACGATCTCTCCATTCTGACTGACCAGACTCAAGAGTCTCTCAGCCCTGCTCCTGATAATTATTTAGTGTGAAGTTTTCTCATGATGGCTTTTCCCCACTTTTCATTCTTCACATAGCCTTACCCTTCACATGCACGGTTTAGCACTCAAAGATTTAAAGAGATCCCTATGCAGATTTTTGCAGTTCTTTTTCTGCATAGTTTAAAAAAAAACTAAAGCCAAACTCTACTCCTTCCAAAAATAAAAATACCTTAGATCAATTTAAATGCAATTAGCATCACCTAATATATACATTACTTTTCTTTGTCATTTCTTCTAATTTTATTTTTCTCAAGATTTTATTTATTTATTTTACAGAGAGAGTGAGAGAGCACAAGCAGGGGGAGCAGTAGAAGGAGAGGGAGAAGCAGGCTCCCCACCCATCAGGGAGCCCGATGTGGGGCTCGATCCCAGGACCCTGGGATCACAACCCGAGCCGAAGGCAGACACTTAACCATCTGAGCCACCCAGGTGTCCCTTTTCTATCTAATTTTAATAACATAACAAATAGGAGCAGAGGTATGAGTTAGGAAGATATGGAAATAATCCAGGTGATAAAGGTCAATGTCTCATAGTAGAGTAGCAGCAGTAGGGATTAGAAGGGTTTGACTTCGAGTATTATTTTGAAGGTATTACAGAATGGATTTGTTGATAAATTAGGTATGGATTATTATAGAAAAAGAGGAATCAAGGGTGATTATAAGCTTTCTGGCCTGATTAACTGGTAGATTTTCACTATCACTTACTGAGGGAAAGCCTCATGGGAGGAGCAAGTTTGGAACTTAGAAACCATGAGTTTGATCTTGGAAAATTTAAGCTTAATAAATCAATTAAATATCTAAATGGAAATATATAAAATTAGATATACAATTAGAGATTTCAAGAGAAAGTCGGTACTGGAAATACAAATGTGAGATCTATCAATGTGTACATAGTACTTAAGGACATGAAACCAGATGAGATCAACTGATAAAGTTTATATAAACAGGCTAAAAGATGATCTGAGGGCTGGAGTCCCAACGCCCATTAATATTTAAGGAGTGAAGAAACAAGAGGAACTTGCAAAGGAGACTGAGAAGGGGTGGCCAATTATCTAAGAAAAAAAGTGAGAGAATTATGTCCTGCAAGAAATATGAGGGAAAGATTTTCAAAAGAAAGATGGATCAAATGGGTCAAATACCACAAAGAGCTTGACTGCTTTGAGGTGACATGGCCATCGGATTTTGTGATTTAAAGTTTATACATGACAATGAAAAGATCTGTTTCAATGTAATACACTGACAAAAAGTCCAACTGAAATGGATTCAGGAGGAGATACAAATAGAAAATGTAGAGCCAGCTAATAATGACAACTCTTCTGAGGAGTTTTGCTATAAAGAGAAGCATAGTACTAGAGTGGAAGATATTGGGGACACAGCAGAAGCAGTGTCCTGAAATAATAAGTGGCAAGGGGATGGGACTCAAAGAACAGGTGGAGGGAATGAGTTTAGGCAGCACTTTAATCATTTAATAGAAATACAGATACATTAAATTTCACTCAGAAGTTTGTGTAAGTTTTCTTATAGTCAATACTATTTTTGCAATGTTAGGAAGAAAGAGGAGATAATTTTAAAGTTTATTAGTGGTTTCCAGGAGTACCAGGTGAAAGAAGGTGATTCTGACTAAGCATATGACCTACAAAGGCCAAAAGTATGAAATATCACCACTTACTAGATTCTGCAAACACATACTTATAAATGATAACATTGACGTTTGGTAAAAATTCTTAAATTCTTTTACTTTCTGAAATGACTTTAAGGTAACTGTAAACCCAAAATGTAAAAAACTGAAATGGAAATATCTTTTTAAATATTCTTATGAGTGACAATTTTTATATTCTATGGCAAATGTAATTAACGCAACCTAAGGTGCTTTTAAACTAATTACTAATCAGAATGGAGTCATCATGTGATAGAATGCTTTGCTTGATTCAAGAAATTTATAAAGTTTAAAAATAGATGAGAAGGGCTTTATTCCTGAATAAGTTGACAGAGAATAAAATGAGAGGCTAAGAAATTCTCTGACTACCTCCTCGTACAATTTCTGAAGACGAATTTAAAAACTAAGGTTAAAGGGAAGAGAACACAGATGTTGTCCTGTTAGTAATGAAATTGAAATAAATGAGGTCCAAGGAGAACCAGATGAAACAAAGTCTGTCTCCTGATTCCTCTCTGTCAGGGTAAGAGGGTTAACATGAAGATTCAGGTCAAGATGGAATATGATGAACAATCATGAGATATGCATTTGAAATATTTTCCTTACTTTGATTCTTTTTAAAGGGAATAAATAATGATTCATAATATATTCAGAGAGTGGATTTTTGCTGCTAGCTTATAATTCCTGAAGGAACTGAACAGTGACAACAGCACAGCCCACAAATCTGCCAATTCTCTATTTGCTGGTTTCTTTGGGATTTTGCCATTTGTTCATTCATTCATTCATTCATCCATCCATTCATTCTTTCGTTCAAAATAAAAGTCACATCCCCAAAGATTTTTTGCCTCGTATATATCCATAAGACAGTTAGCATTTGTATCTGGGAAAGAAATGTCTTATGTGTGTGGTGAGTTACACAAAGGTAAATGAAATTAAACATAGAGAGTGCATTCTTGTGAAAGCATATGTTCAGGGACTTGGAAATCAACAAGCTCCCTGAAGTGAACAAAGCCTCCAGGATAACATGCAATGGGCGGGTCCCAAATCACAACCAGTGGAGCAGGGAATTACAGCATTTTGCCTGGCAATCATTTGTAAAGAATAGTTATTTTACAAAAAGCCATTTTCTATACATCAGGCATACTTAAAACAAAGCTAAAAAATGTCTTTCCCATGCCTATCCTCAAGAACACAAAAATAATTATCTACATGTGCAAAGAACAAAATGTGAACTACCCAGATAACTCAAGCTAGTAATACATTTGCAGAAACAGCTTTATTTGAGTAAGTGCTTCAGTTCTCCACTTCTTTCATGACTGGCAACCAGACTTTTAAAATTGCATTGCAAAGTGGTGTGAAATAAATGATCAGGGCAACATCAGCAATAACCTAATTCTTTACTATAAGCCTGCTACTCGGTCTCTCTCTCTTCCCCATACTCCTCTCAACCTGTTCTCTAATCGTGTAAGCCATTCAGAAATAGACATTTTCCCCCTACTTTATAAATATTCTCTGCATCCTTCTACAAAGCTTTTCTAAAACAAACAAAATAAAAAAAAAACACAAAAAAACAACCATCAATAGCCATTGTTGAAAAATCAAGTCCATTCATAATAAACTTTGTCTACACTTATCAGATTTAATTTTTCCCACCATTACTGGGAAAACAGGAATTTTATTTTTCTAACATTCACCATCTTTATGGGGTTTGGTCCCAATGTGTATCTCCAAATGTTCTTTTTTTTTTCCAGAATTGTTTTAATTCATTCTATAATTAGTAATATCTATAATGAGATTTGTTATCTTGTCCAAAGGATTATCTAAATCTTTCCCTTAATATGTAATAGTATATATTCATCTTTACATGCTATGATTCTATGCTTTATTTAAAAATTAAAATATTGGTAGAATATGTCTAGTAATAAAATAACAATTTTTTCTAAGAAGTGTAAATATTTCCCAGCAGAATCTCTGACATCTCAATGATATTGATATTTACTAACACAGAACCTTCTTGTTTAAAATTGACTTTGTATTTTCATTCCATTGACCCACTAGCATTATTTCCATGTAATTCTCCTAAATATCTACCCTACAGGACTTATTCTGGCCAGGATTCAGGCTTTTGATTTTCCCAGATCAAATAAAAAGCTGTATCAATCAAAAGCTGGGAAGACCAAAGGGAAAAGAGAGACAACACAAAAGAAATCCCGAAAGGTTCAGTGAATTCTATAAATCTGTGGCTTAGAGCCAAAACCAAACAATTTGGCTTTTGGTTGATAATTTTGTTGGAGGGGAAATTTCTGGAGCTGGAGCAATGGGATGACTAGGTCCAGAAACTGAGGAAAGTGAATAGATGTTCTAAATTTGTCTGAGATACAAACAGAAATAACATATTTTTTTCTGCACATTTTCAATTTCTAGTAACCTTCACAATATGTACAGGGCAATCAACACTCTCTCAAAACAATTATTTCTTAAAAGAGAAACTTACTTATTGGAAAAGTAGATACTAAAACATTTCTGTATCCTGCATCACTTTCCTTACTTATAAAATAATAAGTTATTCCCTATTGATGGGGCCCCACAGGCTTAATGGTCCCATTAATGCAGATAATGGTAAAGCAGTCAATATAAAAGAAAAAAGGTCTTCTTAAAATCAATCTAGATGCCTGATCATCCTTGAGTCCTCAAAGTTAATTTCTGAGACAGAAAATATTAGGTCTGGTAGTGTTAAAAAAAATTATTCTGACACGTGATAAAATGGTAAGGAAGACTTTATTCAGGGAAGTTGCAAATGATGTCAAAACGATCATAACAGGGGAGCCAAATCTGGCTCAATTCTAAATACAGCAAAGAAGCTGAGGATTTGTAACCAAGGAACAGAGTGAGGGAGCCAGTAAATGAAAAAACATTAAGAGACATCAACAGGGGATTCTTGCTAAAGTGAAAATAAGATTCCTGCTGAAGGCAGGTCAAACACTCACATATCAAAGTTGGGGATGAGGAACTTGATCAGATACCAAGAGTCATCAGTTATCAAGAGTGGGAGATTCTCGCTAAACTGACTTAGCAGAATTTTTGCTAAAACTGGGCAACGCCAGCCTGGCAAGGAGGCCAAGTTTGAGAAGAGGGCTTAGAAGGGTCTAATTGGTTCTGTTGGAGAGAGTCTTGGTTAGATTTAGAAACTCAGACTGACAGTGACTTAAACAAATATACATTCATTTCTCTCTAATCACAGCCTGCAGCTAAAATAATGTTCCAGGACTTCAGGAAAACAAGCTCATTCTAACTTGTTGCTAGAAAATCATGTCCTTAAGACATGGCTTACAATTCATGGTCCAAAATGACCAACTAAAAACAAAAGTTATCTGCTCCTCCTCCCACCCAGAACAGGCAAGGCTGCTGCAGGGTTCATCTCTGCCCCATGTATTGGTGGCTTGGATGGCTCTACTGTTACTGAATTATTCAATACAGCCTCATATCCCATATTCATTGGGGGCTGGGGGAAGTGTGTGCTACTTTTTGACTGGCACAGGTTTGTTCTTCAGGGTTCTCCTTCCTTTCTTGTGATTTCTCATTCTCTTTCTCTCTGCATAGCCTCCCAGGCAGGAGATCCTGGTCTTCTCTACACAAAGACTCCTTTCTAAAAAATAAAAATGGCAACCATACTCTCTGTTAATACAAGGGCCAAAAGTCACTCTATGTCACATCTACCACAATTTTTTTTGTTAAATGAAGTCAAGTCAAGGCCAGTCCAGTTCAACAGGAGAGGAAATGGATTCTCCTGCTAGATAGGAAGAATACTGTGCATCTACAGAAATAAAAGAAATTATTGGCAACCATCTTTGCAGACTTTTAAGACAGTTAATCTTCAGGCCTTCATATTCATTGAACAAACTATACTATATTTTGCCACTTTTGCTTTATCATCTCCTCTTATAGAATTTGACCATGTCCATACCCTTTACGTTTGCTTAACACAGTATCATTGGATTGTCTTTGTCCCTCTCAAAATGGATTTATCTATCAAAGACTCTTTCAAAACATGTGTATATGATTAATTAATGTTTTAATACCAAGTTCCAGAATATGAATTCTTACTAACATCAGGCAACATAACAAAACATGAAAGAAATGGAATAAGTAGTGAGGTATATGTAAATGGAGAGTGCTTCCCAAAATTATTTGTATCCTATTCCAAAGTTTAGGATTATATCCTCCTTAGAGAAATACATCAGAATACCAAATTATTCAAACTGATGAGAATTTCAAGCCCATTGCCAAGAAGAAACATTTCCCCTCAGTTACATTCTGTTCAAAGCATATGTATAGCATTATGCCAAATCCTGGGATTGCTTTCAGGAAAGGACATGGGACACTGATAATGGCATGGTGGTTACTAAAGCAATCTTAAAAGTATGTGCTATGAGGGCGCCTGGGTGGCTCAGATGGTTAAGCGTCTGCCTTCAGCTCAGGTCACGATCCCAGGGTCCTGGGATAGAGTCCCGCATCAGGCTCCCTGCTCCTTGGGAGCCTGCTTCTCCCTCTGCTTCTCTCTCTCTCTCCCTCTCTCTCTCCCTCTGTCTCTCATGAATAAATAAATAAAATATTTAAAAAAAAGAATTTTAAAAGTATGTGCTATGAGAAAAATACACATTTAAATTTGTGTAGAAGAAAAGTAAAGAGAAATAACTAAGCTATCTTTTTATTTGTAGGTTTGTGTGAATAGCAATATTTTGTATTATTTCAAAAGTTAATCAGAACAGTGACAGAAATTTCAAAGAGACACATTTTCTCTTAAAATGAAGAACAAGTTTTGGTCCAACAGAATCACAAAACAGATTGTATTTCAGTCACAGAAAGTATATACCTCATTCAATACCTGGAACAGAGTAGGTACTAAATTTTTTTTAAATGAAATAGTGAACAGCCATCAAAAAGGGCAAGGTTGGAAAACAACACTTGAAAACAATGGAAAACTATCCTCAAAGAACAATAGGAGGTGAATAAGAATAATTTATGAAGACATTTTTACTCTGTAAATTTAAAAGAGGCAGACTCTCTTTGTATCTTATCTAAAAAAGGTTTATCAGTGCAAGAAAAAGAATACTCATGTTATAAAACTGCCAAATATTCTGCCTGCCTGAGCCATTGATGAAATTCTAGCACAGTCCCAATGCAATAACCCTGAAAAGGCACACTGGATTAGTAATAACATTTTATTTTACTGTCTATCATTTTAGTTCTTCTCATGGTTTTTCCCTTAGATGTGTTTACAATAATGTGTATGTCTTTTTACATCTTTATTTCATTTTCATGATTATTAAGGCTTATGTGCTGTAGGCCAATGATAATATTTACTTAATTTTCTCTGTATTAAGCTCAAGTAGGCACAGAATAAATGTTAAGGCAAGACGACTTTCAAGATGGTTCATCTCCATTTGATTTTTTATTTGACTTTTTTTCATAATGCCATATATTAAAACCAATATCTCAAGCCCAGGTAATTTAATATGAGACCATTATTACGAATGTGTAAACACATACATATTCACATATATACAAACACATTCATACACATACACAAAATACAAATTTTCAAGTGATTTCACATAAGAAATCTTTCCTCAATCTCTAACATTGCAGATATTAATTTTATAGTGAAATTATCCATAAATACATCAGAAAAATGGACCCCTCCAAGCTCATGGAACTTTTATTCTGAAATGATTTTTAAAACTACAGAGGTCTGCAATAAAGTAAATAATAGGCACTTGAGAAGCACCAACTCCATCTTTCACATGCACAGTTCAACTTTCATCAGTGGGAAGTGATCCTTAGGAAGGGATAACTGAGAACCTTTACTTTGATGAGCAAGTATTATATTTCTAGTCCACCATACAGTTAGGCATGGATAACGCTATTCCTCAAACCCATGAAAATAATACTAGTTATCAATCTTTATTCACTGTGATGCCTATTATTAATATTTCAAACTGAAAGTTTTTTGAGTTAATGTAGAAGTTTCTCTCTTCTCTCCTGGGAAAGGATAGCATTTGTAAATACACTTGACAGATCACTGGCAAGGCACCACCTCTAATATTATCTTTATAGAAGTGATATTTGTTTTAACCACCAATAATGTATCATTCTTGTCAATAAAGTCCCATTAAAATAATATTATTTTCTTGAAGTTGAAATTTTCAGTGCAGAATAAAGACAGTTTTATTGACACATTCATTTCCTCTATTAAAACTTTCATCTTGACTTATATGAATCAAATAGTCATTTACAGACCAGAGGAAGCAAAAATAGGACACTGGATAATTTGTAAGAAACATATTGAAAATAAATCAATGCATTTAAATCTCATTTAAAGTGCAAATTTGGACACACATAGTAATCAGAAAAATAACAGTATTATCAAGAAATTATACTATAGTGGTCAAGAGCATAGCATTTGACACTACATAAAATAGCTCCACTTCTTGAAAATTAGATATCCACGAGCAAGTTCATATCTTTGAGCATTAGTCACTTCAAATGTCAATACAAAAAATAATACCAAACCCTTGAGTAATTATATGCATTAAGTGACATAATGTACATAAATTGCTACACATGGAATAGGGCAAACAGTTAGCTCTCAATACATGGCAAGTGCCATTATTACTAGTATCATGTCAAAATTATAGTATTGTTAGATCAACTGACTAAAATCATACAGCTAGTTATGAATATAAAATGAATTGAAAGATTTCTAATTTAGTCTAGTTCAACTGAGATAATCATTTTTGCTTGACTTATCCTAAATACAGCATCTATATTTCACTTTATAGTCATAGCTACCTTAATTCTTTCAAAGATACTTCTCTGGCTCCATTCATGAATTCACAGGCCAAAGGTCAATTACAAGGTCACAGTGAGAAACTACCTATGGATGTAAGCCTGAATCTGAGAATTGGCCCTCCTTCTCTACAGAAGTGTAAAGTAAGTTTTTTTTCCTTTTGCTACCCTAAAGAGAAATACTGTAGTACCTAAAGTCACAAAAGAAAAAAAAAAAGTCCTTTTGTTGTTTTATTGCTAGAAAACTTAATTTCAGAGTAAAGAAAGACTGAGTGAAAAATAAATAAACAAAAAACCACTAGATAAAATGGCATTAGGGGATACTAGGTACAAGTATATTTTACATAGAATATTTAATAATATGATACATAAATCATCACACTAAAACACAAATTCTAAGTTGACTCAGTGGAAGTTACAAAGGTTAGAACTTAGACAAATAATAAATGAGGAAATCATCCTCATTACCTTGAGGGTAGTAAGTGTTGTACCAGGACAAAGGCTTTCTACAAAACTGATTTATTAGTGCTTTCAAACAAAAATGTACTAAGAATCTTGTTCATAAAGATCTCCTGCTGTTAATTCATGTTGTTTCTATTTGCATGAATACTGTGTATATACATTTAACTCCTGGCCACAGATTTGCCATCAAAAAGTAAGACACAATCTTTTTCCTAAGTAATAGAAAATCATGAGATTTTTATACACAGAAGTGCCCAATTTGAACTTTGCTAGAGAATGTTACTCAATAACTATATTTTAGATTCTACAAAGACTGAGACAGGGAGCTGTGTAATGTGTCAAAATGAGAAGAACCACCATCCATCCTTGTCAGCCAACCTTAAAATTTGAAAATTGTCTTTGGCATACTTGCCACCCAAACCCCATTTAGTTACTTGTCCAGTCTTGTCAATTTTACCTCCAATACATCTCTTATATTGATCCCCTCTTTTCCAGTCTCCCTGAAAAAATAGAAGTGCAAACAACATGCCCTCTTAGCTATTGTTGATGTGGAAATCATCACAATAGGATCATCACAATAGGATAACACATCCTATCAGTGTTAGGATGTTTTCCTAACACTCAGCTTCCCCTTCTCCAGTACATTCTTCTCACAAACACAAGATTATTCTGCCTAAATTATCTCACTGATCACACCACTTACCTGATTCAAAATCTTCAAGAGTTCCCTGTAAGGGAAAATAGCTTAGGTCCACCATATTTTAGCTCAGAAGAAGATACAATGAACTATTCTGAATTCCTTTTTATTGTTGGACTATATTCCATTAATAGTGGTACTGCTCTGAGAGTGTGCTTTGTAGACTAAGTTACAAAAAGGATATGGTCTGGTTGTTAAAGCACAAAACTTTTACTTAGCGAGAGTTGAGTCTGAGTCCTGACTCTCATTTATTTGTTACATGGTGTTATTGAAGTCTTAAAGCATTATTTTATGTGTAAAATAAGTATTCTAATAACAGTATTTACCCCACTATATTTTGTAAGAGTTAAGTGAAATAATGAATGAAAATGTCCCTGAGATGTACAATGAATATCAACGGCTAGTAATATTGTCATTACTTTCAGTTTAATTGAAATGTTTTACTGATAAGTATTATGGGTAAACCAACCAGTAATAATAGCAATAAAAGGAGTTATAATAAAGAAAGTAAGCAAATTTTCAACACTGATCTAGAGATTAAATACAGCTGACCCTTAAAAAACACAGGTTTAAACTGTATGAGTCCAGGGGTGCCTGGGTGGCTCAGTCTTTAAGCGTCTGCTTTCCACTCAGGTCATGATCCCAGGGTCCTGGGATGGAGCCCCACATTGGGCTCCCTGCTCAGCGGGAAGCCTGCTTCTCCCTCTCCCACTCCCCCTGCTTGTGTTCCCTCTCTCGCTATGTCTCTCTCTATCAAATAAATAAATAAAATCTTTAAAAAAAAAAGAAAAATAAAAAAATAAACTGTGTGAGTCCACTATTATAGGATTTTTTAAAAAATAAATATAGTGCAGTATTGTAAATGTATTAATCTCTTCCTTATGATTCTCTTAATAACACTGTATTTTCTCCAGACTACTTATTGTAAGAATACAGTATATAATACACAGAATATACAGAATATGGTTAATAAACTGTTTATGTTATTGGTAAGGCTTCCAATCAATAGTAGACTAATAGTTAAATTTTGGGGAAGTCAAAAATTATAGATGGGTTTTTGACTGTGTGGGGGTTCAGCATCTCTAACCTTCATGTTGTTCAAGGGTCAACTGTAGTTAGAAATGTTAAAGAGTGTTTTTAAGGAAAAAAAGAATATTTTTAAAGGAAAAATCATGACTTATACAAATATAAAATATATACATTACAAATTTATCATATTAATTAGTAGGGGAACCAGTAAAATGTAAAAAAACCAAAATAATTTAAAGAAGAATTCAAAGGATAGGCACATATGCAATCAAGAAAGCTGAAACTAGTTTGTTACATGGTGCAATATTATTCAGTATATATAAGGGAATAAAAAGTTATATCTCCACCAGACAAAATTCAACTACATTTCTACAGATAAAAACCATTTGCATTACAATTAATTTCTACATTTTATAAATGTATAAAATATCTCAAAGACAATTAGAAGTACAGATCCATATATAATAGATAACCCTTGAAGGATCCATAGACAATGGCCAACATTTTATTGCAAAGACACTTAATGATCTTTTTGACCATTTCAAAGTCTGTCACAATTTTTTTCTAACAAAACGTTTAAAGAAATTTCACCTTATCAGTACCTGAGGAGTTACTGATATGATAGCCCTAAACATCTTTGAACTTCATACCTCCAGTTTTATTATTCCAAACTTCTCCCTATTTTTGAAACTTTAAGAAAAGCAATGTTGATTCTGTTCTTCAGAATGGCCTCTGAAAATATGAAAGTCTCTATATCTCTACAATGGATATTTGCCTTTCTGAGGACTACTTGGTTTGGTAATACCCTTAGCACTAGTAATTCCTCAATTTATGTTTTCCCTTTGGAGTATTTTTTCTCACTTTTATACCCAAAACAAAAAGTACAAATTGTTTAGTATGAGAAGTCCTCTGCAACTGGTCCAAACCTGTATTTTCAATTTCACACGCCACTGCCTTTCTCCCCCCTCACGTTCCAATTACATGTGTACAATCTCTTGTTCACAGAAAAAATTCTGGGCTGATAACTCTCTGTCTCTGTTCATGATAGTCCTTTATTTAGAATGTCCTTTGCTTCATATCTGTGTGCCTAAGAGATTGGTCTCTGGACTCTCACTGCCTAATCTAAAATCCTGGTCCTGCCCCCTTGTTTTTAGATTGCTAATCTAACCTCTCTGTAACTCAGTTTATTTATTTGTAAATGAGGACAATAATAATCCTTCTTCAGAAAGTTGTTCTTACAATTAAATTAGATAAATCAGATAAACCACTTGATAAAAGCCCTGGCACCTAATAAACTCTTATTGTTAGCAGTCATCATCATCATCATCATCATCATCAATCTCCAAGATCCTACCACATTTACCACAAATCTTGCCTTACCTCTTTAACGAAAAAATAAAAGACTTTTGTCTAAGAACCCTCATAGTTCTTCTACAGAGAGAATCTCATCTAAAAAAGTGAGTACGAGGTATAAATCCACAGGTCTTTCAGTGAAGCCCCTCCCCACTCCCGTCACTCTAAAAGAATGTTATCTGTATAACTATCAGTTCCTTCAATAAATATGTTTTCCTTCCCCTGGCCTTTCTTCTAGTTCAAACCAAAAGAGCCATAATTTTGGACTGCTCTTTGGACTCACATTCTCATGCCTGACCTTCCTCAAATTTGTCATCTTTTTTTTTTTTATTGTTGTTTATTTACTTTTGTCTTAATTCATATTGCTCTTGTGGTCTGGTTAGTATTAGTCCTACATTACAGCAAAAAATAAATTGAAAGAAACAAGTAAAATCTAAGATCTCTAGTCCTCAACCAGATACCTACCACTGTTACAGATTGAGGAATATACACAATGGGATAATTCCATACAAGAGTCTCAAATATCAGGGTGGTGTCCTGTTGAAACACAGTACATCACATGAACTTAAAAAGTACTCCTTTCGTTTGGTGTGGTGGCAAAAATTTATTAACATCAAGAAATGTCATCCTTTGGTATTCTTCTGTTTACAACTGAAAAGATTTTCATAAACTCCATATTAGAAAGTTCTGTCCTAATCCCTCACCTGATCAGGGCCACCTAAATGCCATTATTCAGATGGCAAAGGAAAAGGGAAGACCTACAGAAGGCCAAACTTAAAGGAGGTACAACTAGGCATTTCCAGGGTGGAGTTAACACTTTTATAGGCAACAACCTGGGTGTATGTTTCCATAGCAGCCTCATGAGAGAACCAATAAGCAATCTGAACAGCTTGTGAATTTCCAAAGTATCAAATCTAAAAGTTCATGCCAGGAAGACTTAACAGCTTCTATCATTTGGAATCAATCATTCATTTATTTGATAAAATATATTAAAAGCAGAATTACCATGTTAATAACTGGATAAAATAATGAACAAAGTAGACATGATAAAATAGGCCCTCACAGGGTATATGACTCAGGAAGGTAGTTAGACAATACAACTAGAATTTACTATCACCAGATGAAAAGGATTTTAATAAGGAGAAGCCAAACGTGTTAAGGGTCAAAAGGGAGATCAAAGAGCAGAGGCAACTAGCCAAGCCAAGGAAAGCTTTCCATAGGAAATGTCATCTAGGTTGAAACTTAGTGATAGTACAAAGTGCATTAGTGATGTGTGCTAAGGAGACAAAATGAAACGGGGAACAAGAACATAAAGTGCCAGATGTGGAGGATAAGGGGATTGCTTGGCCACAAAATTAGACAAGATTGGACTAAATACGACAGCCCAAAATGCAGTCTAAAATTTGGAACCACTTTAAACCTCTTTAAATATATTTTAAATATTTATTTATAGGAGCGTTTGCGTGGGAGAAGAGAATGAGTTTGCCCACACCATTACTCAAAGCCATTTGGTACTAGCCCGAAGCTCTCAGATCCCCTATATCTAAACAAAAGCCCAGTGGTTATCGGAGTCATCCTCCCCAGAAAAGAATTCATAAAAGATGCAAGTTTGCTGGGCAAAACTGTCCCTTATAGGAGTTTTCGTAAATACAATTTCTTCATCTAATTACATTACCAGCCAGGCCTTAGTACCTTATTAATGTGAAACGGTTCTTTATGGATGTGGACTCCTGAGAGCTGACTGGCTGGCTGACTCACCCCTTCCTCTGGCTCTAAGTGAAAGTGGTAAGTCATGTTTAATTTTATTTCTAACTGAGGAATTGCAAGGAGTACCACAGATCTAGGAGTAGAAGCAGGATGTAGAGAAGCTTGAAAGAAAGATGAATACAGGTCAAAAATTCACCAACTTCATAATCTGGCCAAGGACTCTTGCTGTAAATATAATTCCTAACGAAAGTATTGCTTTACATAGGCTATTTCTAAATTATGCTAAACGGCCCTTTTCTCTTCTTTCTTCCTACACAAAATTCTAGAAAGTACTCACGTATACCCTATCTCTCACAGACATATGCCCCTGTTTATTTACTGCCAATGTATTTGTTTGCTGCTAAACAGAAAGAGTCATAATGATGGTTTCCAGCTTCTTTGTTTTATGTATATCTTCAATTAGAGCTTGCTGAAAGCACCTCTCACATTCTCCTATCCATTTTTTCCAAGGAAAGCTTGATAGATTTTTAGTTCTCTTGCTATCAAATTTACCAAAATGGCTATTTCCTTTTTATGTCTGCCTTTGTGTTCACAGCAATTTCTTAGCCTCTTTTGTAAATTTGCCAAAATCTTAATTGCATTTACAAAAGCAAGCAAATTAAATGCATAAAGAAGTATACCAAATATAGAGGTTTGAAGAAAGATAAAAACAAAACAAAATGGAATACAGAGAGGAGCATTTAAGTCTCATTTTAGTTTTTGAAATTTCCAATTATTACCTTATTATAAATGGACAAAGTACTTCAAATGTCTGCAAAAGAATTTTTAAAATGGTATCATAATCTTAAAATTAATACTTTTAAAGTATTCATCTATCTAGTTGATTTAAATCTCAAAACCTAAGTGTTCATGCCAGAGTAATTAACAAGGTTTGGCTTATTCAACTGTGAATAGTCTGAAAATAAGTTCCTAAAAAAATAATAAATTAAAAAATTAAAAATGTTAAATATGAAGTAAATCATCCTTTTTTCTTTTTCTTTGTATTTCTTATCTGCTTCATAACAAGTTTTATATTTTCTCTGATGTGTAAAGAAATGACATTTATTAGGGAATAGATAGTTTTATAGCAAAACTGAATATTAGCTAAAAAGTCACTAAAAATCAACTTCTTTGTCTTACAGTGATAAAACGATATTGAACCACCTTATAATCTTATAATCCATTTTATAAGATTCATGATGGTGGAATAACTAGCTTATAACATAACACCTACCAAAAAGCAGCAGAGAAATGAAAAAATCAATCCTCCACTCCCGAAGCTGACAAGATATATTTGCATAAGAATAAGCATTCTCAAAAGCTACCTCAAAACTTAACATCTTAATGAGAACTAGTATAACTTGGCCATAAAGTTGCATTCCAACTTTTGCCATCATGTAACCTACAGGAATTTAACTCCAACTATCCTTCCAAGAGCTCAGCCAAACTAAAAGCCTAATACCATCTTTAATTATTATATAGTTACGCTATATCACTTTTTGTTGTTTAGGCAAAATAAGTCTGACTATCCTAAAGGTTTTCTAATAATTAATCATTAGTCATCTCTTATTTCCTAGTTGAAGGGATGAACCCTCAAAGATCTCCCTACTTGTAATAATTTGATTTTTTTTTTTTAAGTTAATCCCATGATTGAAAGCTCTTAAATTTCTCAACCAATCAATCAGTTAGGACTCCAAAGTACCAGTTAGGATTCCATGTGTTGAAACTGATATAGGAATCAACCCTAGTTTCTTAGTGTTCATGACCTCCCACAATGAATCAGGGTTTACTAGTATGATTAACTGAATAATATAGAAATAGCTATGTGAAAAAATAAAAAAAGAAATGAAATAGTCATGGTAAAGTTTCGAGGCAGCGCCTAAAAAAACACATCTTCTACACTGGCTTCATGGATCACTAGCTGCTCTGGGGGAAGCTTGACACCATGTTGTGGGGAAGTTGAAGCAGTCTTTGGAGAAGACCATCTAGTGGTAAAGTAAGACCTTTTGACGACAGCTGGTACAGATTCCTCATCTATGTGTGTGATCCTCATTGAAAGCAAATCCTCTAGCCTCAGGCAAGCCTCCAGACGACTGCAACACTGGTCAACACAGGACTATAAGCACGACCTCATGAGAGATCCCCCTTGCCAAAACATCTCAGCCAAGCTGCTCATTTCCTACCCACAAAAACTGTGGGTGGTAATAAACAATTATTATTGTTTGAAGCCATTCAGTCTTCAGATAATATGTTATTTAACCATGGATAACTAGTAAACTCTACCACCAAGTACAAGTGTATATACATTTCTTGGCTCTGTGTATGCATGCTCACTCTCCAATGTCAGGCCTCACAGAGTCTCAGGATATCTTCTGGTAACTTGAAAGTGGTGGGAAACATACTCAGAAAGGTTGTGAGGGGCCAGATCATGAAAAATCATCGTAAAGATTTTGGCTTTTGGCTATTAATGAGATGGGAAGTCACTGAAGGGATTTGAGCAGAATAATTATTTTATCTGGCATACATTTTAAAGCATTTAAACCTAGATTTTGTGCTGAGAAGTCTATTGCAAACATCCAGGATAGAGAGGATGTACAAGTGAGAGTGGCCGAGGTGGTGAGAACTGGTCAGATTCACTACTTGTGATACCTGTGGCAAGTTACTAAGCTCTGAAAATGTGACATGTTCTATACATGTAAACTTGAGACAGTGCTATCTTCCTCACAGTGTATTATACAGCATTATATGGAAGAAGAATGGGACACACCCAATGAGTACTCACTCCTCAGTCTCAAACAGTCACAAACTATGAATTGAAAAACATATGCAGAGGACAGGCAAAGCAGAATTCTGTGGCTATAGGTCATAGGATGAGGAGGAGGATTTGAGAAATGTTTATGAAATCTTGTTTTCTATTAAAATTAGGAAAATTAGGACAATAACAGAGCATTGCAAAGATAAGAGAAAATGAAATTTTTCAATTTATAGACTTTCTTCACAGAGGTAATCATGAAATAAAAGAAAAAAGTTGGCTCACCTTTAAACCCATCAAAAGAATGTCTTATCAATAAATTTTAATGCAAGCTGCTTTATCATTGGGGATTGAGGTTGTTGATCCTTGCTAGTACAATTCAGGACAGAAGCACAATCCAGAGGCCAGTGTAAACATAGAGAACCAAACAAAATTCCCCAAATAGAGGACTGAAGGTAGAACCACAAAGATCTCCTAGTTTAAATGAGTTTTGTTTCTATAAGTAGGATCAAAACTGGGTCTTTAATGAAATGCCTAGTGTCTCTAGTTTTGAAGAAGAATGTTATAAAAAGTAAAATGGAGCTAGAGTCCAACACTGAACTCTATACTGTTTTCCAGTATATTCATTGCCAGCAGTTGTGGGTTATTAAATGTTAAGGTATTTGGGAAAGTTAAAAAAAATAAAAAATAGAATAACAAATTATTTTTCAAAATATTTTTGATGAGGGCCAATCCACTTATTTTCTGATCCATTTGCAGTGCTTCTTATGCACATGGTGTGTTGTGGGCAGTTAACTCTGATATCTGTCCTTCAAAACTTTTTAGCATTCCCTACCCCTCCAAACATAAAAATCAAATCCAGACAGAAATATATGCCAAATTATACAAAACATAATCCAAAGTATACTTATTTATACAAGAAAAACAAGGACAACACTTGGAAAAATATCCAAAATCACTTTAAAATAGTTTTTAAAAGCTGGGTAAAGAATACAAAATACAAATAATATAATCCAAATCTGAGAAAGAAATTAGCATAAATAATCATGAGCAATTATTTATTTCTATGCAGTTTATTAGTGCTTTAGTTTCCTGTGTCGGTGTTTATCCACTATATAAATATGACCTTTCCTCACCTTCTATAGAACAGTTTATATCTACACTGAAAGGGTATTCTTTTTTACTTCTTTAAAAGTGTGTTTCCATGGCTAAGTATTATAGTATCTGCACTCCTAAAATAAGAAATAATCATTGTCACAAAGAATCTGACAGTCTAGATAAGGGAAAATGCCTGGCTCTCTGTGTAATGACCGCACATGACATGTTGAATAAGCAGGATGGGTCCAAAAAGAGATTCTACCTGTGACTCTATCTCTTTGAACAGGCAAAAAAATTGCCCAGAAGTCACATGAGCTATAAAGTGCCACATACTAATATTAGCATCCTATGCATTTCATAAAACCTGATCATAGGGCAAATAATGTCTTCTTTATTAAGTTCAGTGGAAATGATTTCTGTCCCTTACCACTCAGAGTCTTACTTGGAATATCCCCTAGGTAAAGACAACATTTCAATAACACAGAATTAAATTTGTTACCTTATGTGATATGTTGGTAAAAGTGAGTGAATGAAATATTTTCAGATTTTACTAAAATATACTTTAATGTATATATAAATTATATCACTAATGAAATCTTTATGATATGGCATTTTGTGTGTCTGCAAATAAAATATCTTTCTATCTGCATCCTGAGTTAAATAATTTATATTTTTTAAAAATGTTTTTACTCTGGCAGTGCAAACATGATTTATCTGGTGTGTTTAATTAGCTGTGCAGTGTAGGGAAAAACTAGATGCTTAGATCTGCCTAAGCCAGGGTCTGGCCAAGAGTAGCTGTGGCAAAATCTCTTTTCCTCTTTGTGTCATGAATTCCACATGTGAAATGGGCTGGTTATTCCCTAGGGATAAACTGTCAATACAGTGATGACTTACCACGTGTGGTTCTTGACCATCTGAATGTGATAGTCCAAGTTGATATGTGTTGTAAAGGTAAAATGCACATAGGATTTCAAAAACTTAATACAAATATGAAGGTAAAATATCTCAGCAATAATTTATATTGATTATCTTTTGAAATGATAATACATTTACATGTTGGGATAAATAAAATATAAATTAAAAATTATTTTTCATCTGTTTTGTTTTATTCTTTTAATGTGACTACTAGAAAATTTCAAATTAAATATGTGGATCACTTTTGTTACTCTCATTATACTCCTATTAGACAGCATTGCCCTAGAGGTTTTTCCCAACACTTTTCCAGGCATGATACCTTTCCAGTGTTTTACAAATTCAAAAAAAAAAAAAATGTTTTTTTTAAATCTAACTATGAAGGAATGACTTTTTTTCTCTCTCTCTCTTTTAGCTTATTGGGCTAGAATGAATTTGAGGATGCAATGAAAGGAAATCTATTCACAGTTTCATTCCCGTAATTTTTCCTGCCTGTGTTATTTAGCATCAAAACATGAGAATGTATCAATAGGAATGGATTAACCAGTTTATATATTCCTCCTAAAGGGTTAGGGTTGGTCATTACTTGTTGACTCTACCAGCTTATCTATAGATGATCCCTGTTTCTGAATACTAATGTTTCCACCAGTGTGTATTCCACTTGGTTTTGCTAATATACTGACAAAGGTAATTTCCACTCTAGAAAGTCTTCAAGAACCTCTATACTTCCTTCCAGTCTCCCAGCTGCTAGTGTATCCCACAACCCATTTGGGCAACATTCTTCTCCATACCCAGCCCTTAATAGAAATGGCAGAATTCTACTGTTTGTCCCATTACCAAGGTCTCCCTCAAGCCCAAATAACCCTGATCTTGCCACTACAACTGCATCCTTCGTGCATGTATATCCATTTCTCAAGGGTGAGTACCCCACAGAGCACCAAACTCCACCTGCAGCACTGAATTCTAAGCAAATGTCTACAAAAGGTAACTGGCTTGCTTTTAATTCTTTTTTTTTTTTTTTAAAGATTTTATTTGAGAGACAGAGAATGAGAGACAGAGAGCACGAGAGGGAAGAGGGTCAGAGGGAGAAGCAGACTCCCCGCTGAGCGGGGAGCCCGATGCGGGACTCGATCCCAGGTCTCCAGGATCATGACCTGAGCCGAAGGCAGTCGCCCAACCAACTGAGCCACCCAGGCGCCCGGCTTGCTTTTAATTCTAAAGTCCTAGAATTGAGTCATCAATATTTATCTCAAAAAGAAAGAACTCCAGAAATGCATGTTTTCTATTTTATATTTACTCAGTTACTTTTATAAGAATTAATTTGCATAAATGAGATACATTTTTTTCCTTTTCATTGTTTTTTTAAATCATGCTTTTTGACCTAAATGTTGAGCATATGGCATGTAATTTCATACAGGAAATTGGCTTGGTTTCTCTAATTCTCATTTTACCATTTACTCCCTTTAGTTGTCATATCCGCAGTTCCTGACAAAAAAAAAGAAACACATCACTGTGTTGTAACTAAGCAAAAGCAATGCTGCCACTCTGGGTTCATGAAACCTTTAAAAATCAAGGCACAAAGATTTACAGAAAATGCTGACTTCTTCAATGGTAAAGCACATTCTTTCATGTTTTACTATAAAGTGATATGGAGTTTTATCAAAATATCTTATAAGACTAAAATTCTCCTCCATAAAAGGAGGTATAAAAGGCAAACAAAATGAAAATGTTTCACAAGTTCATTCAATTTCCCATTCCCTTTTAATAAAGCATAAGCCATTGATAGAAAAATGAGCAAGACTGCAACAAATAGCCTGTCAGTTCACATATATCACATCAATGAAAAAAATCTCAGAAAGTATAAAAAGCAGAAAGGACTTGGCAAAACCTCAATAGACTTACTTTAAGAACATCAGACAGCAACTGAAGAGATTTAAGTCGGTTAAAGAAATGGAAAAGGAAGGGGATTTTTGGCCAAGAGAATCAAAATTAAAAAGGGCATAGAGTTAATAGCATGCAAATATTAAAAAATGATAAAAGAGACAAGTGATATAATTAACTTTATGAGACATTGAATAAGCTATCTTTTGTTTTGCATCTTTTGAAAAGGTAAAAGGAATAGGCTAAAGCATTGGTGTCATGTGTATTAGGACATTTTTATTTTATTTTTTAAATTTTATTTATTTGAAAGAGAGATTGAGAGAACGAGTGGGAGGAGGGGCAGAGGGAGAAGGGGACTCCCTACTGAGCAGGGAGCCTCATGCAGGGCTCAATCCCAGGACCCTGGGATCATGACCTGAGCCTAAGGCAGACACCTAACAACTGAGCCACCCAGGCGCCCTGCACTAGAACATTTTTAAATAAAGCTTTATGACCAAAGTGATTATGAGCAAAATCATTATAGCTAATATTTATAAACTATATGACTTGTTATACTCTTTTTGTGGAATATCAGTGTTATTTCTCAGAAAGTAAAACATTTTTCCCATTTTGTAAATAAGGAAACTTAGAGGGAGATTAAATGACTTGTCCAAGGCGCCCAACTAATAAGTGACAGAATCAGTATTTAAACTTAGAAAGTCAGGTTCCAGAGCTCAAGATCTTTAGTGCATTGATGTACTAATGAATTAGATTCATCTTATCTCCACATCTCATGCCCTTGATAACTTAAAACATACTTAAAAAGATAAAGTATTAAGAAAATAATCTCGGGCGCCTGAGTGGCTCAGTTGGTTAAGCAACTGCCTTCCGCTCAGATCGTGATCCTGGAGTCCCTGGATTGAGTTCCGTGTTGGGCTCCCTGCTCGGCAGGGAGTCTGCTCCTCCCTCTGACCCTAACCCCTCTCATGTGCTCTCTCTCATTTTCTCTCTCTCAAATAAATAAAATCTTAAAAAAAAAAAGAAAAGAATCTCTAAAAAAAAAAGAAAATAGTTTCTAGAGTATTAGACTCATAGTATTTTAGAGGAAGCCACAATAAATTTCACATATTAGCACACTAGCCCAGGGAAGTTAACGATTTAAATCAAACATCATTTTTACTTGGGAAGTTTTGCCAAAGTTCAAAGGAGACTCTCTCATACTTAAGAAAACCTTAACCTTTAGGGCATCTGGGTGGCTCAGTTAGCTGGGCATCCAACACTTGATCTAAACTTTAAAACTCAATAAAATACTAACAGAAAGGCTCGAACATCAATCACATAATAGATGACAAGTTCTTTTTTATTTATTTCTTTGCTTTTTTCTTAGAGTGTAACTTTGCTGCACATATTGGATTAGTCATAATTACTGGTCTCTTTGTTAGTCAATTTTATTGGTTTATTGAAGTGGGAAGAAAATTCTATAATGGCCCCTAAGATTTCCCACCCTGTGGTATACATGCCTTGCATAATCTGTCAGACTATGAATGTCATGGATTTTTACTCCTGTGATTAAGTTATGTGATATGGCATAGCTGACCTTGAGATAGGGACATTATCTAGGTGGGCCAGAACTAATTACATGAGTCAATCAAATTTTCCCACTTCGTTGCAGAACAGGAAATTCGAGATTCCAAGCCTGAGAAGCATTCAGTGAGCATTTGGTAGCTTTAAGAGTTAAGGAATGTTGGCAGCCTCTAGTAACTAAGAGGGCTCTCAACTAAAAACTACCAAGGAAAGGACATCAATCCTACAGCCACACAGCAAGAAAGATTTGGGAAGCCGTGTTTTTTCCCCAGAGCCTGCACACAATAAACTCAGCCTAGATGGCACATGATTTCAGCTTGATGATACTCTGACAAAAGTATCCAGCCACAGTGGGACAAACTTCTAATTTAAATGAGCTGCAAGCTAACAAGTGGTTGTTTTTAAAGCCACTAAATTTGTTGTAATTAATTACACAGCCAGAAAAAAATAATATAATTGACTGATTTATTTTCTGTATAAAATGAGTGTTTGAGAACCTACCACCCAAGCAAAGAACTAAAAATAAATAACCCTACCTATAGGTTTCTTTTCTTTCTTATACCCCGCCTCTACCCTAATAGTCTAGATTTTTTATTTCTTATTTTATTTATCAAATACACATGTATGCCTAAATAAAATATTGTTTGGAATAAATAGTTTAGTCTGGGTTTATTTTAAACTTTATAAAATGGGTATAATTATGGTTGAAATCTTTCAAGACTTATTTTCACTAAAAATTGCATCGCTAAAATTCATTCATATGATTTCATTCATGTAATTGTAACTTATTCCATTTCATCACTATGTTACAATGTATTTACCCATATTCTTGAGGATGGTCATCTGAGTTTTTTTCCAATTTAAGCTATTAAAAACTACATTGCTTAGACTTTCTTCAAGTACACATATATAAAAGTTCATTATGGATATACCTAGGAAATGAGTTGCTAGGTTGTAGGAAGTATGAATGATCAACTTACAAGATGACAAATTTTTCAAAGATAGTCGTACAAGCTTATGCCTTCATCAGCAATGGATAAGGAAATGTTTGTTCCCCATTTCCCCCAACAATATTGTCAGACTTGTTATTTTTTGCCAGTAGAATGTCATCTCTTTGTTGTCTGTTTTGCATTTCCATGAAAAATAATGAGGTTTGAGTCTTTTATGATTTGAGGCCAAACAGGTTTTCTCTTCTCTAAAATGCTTTCTCATGTGTTTTGTCCACTTGTCTTTCAGATTGTTGCTTTTTCTCATTGATTTTTAAATATCTTACATGGTCACAATAATAATCTGCCATTAGTTAAATGTTGCAAACATGTTCTCACAATTTGTGGCTTTTTACTTTTCTCAAGGCATCTTTTTATATATAAAAATTCTTATTTTTAAAATATTCAAATGTGTCTTTATAGACCTTTTTTTTTTTTTCTAATTTGCATCTTAGGAATTCTTCCTGACTCAAGATCAGATAGATAATTACCTTTGGTTTCTTTTAAAATTTCAGTTTGCTTTTGATATTTTAAGGCTTTAATCCATCTGGAGTCAGGACAGAGGTGACATGGGGATCTGGGCTACCTGCTCCTACATCTTATTTGTAGCATGTGGCCCTGTTAATGCTTTATCCTGGATGTACCACTTTCATTTTACAATGATTTCTGCTGGGCCTGCCTGATCATGTGACTTGGTAACACCTGACAAAACCCAGGTCATGATTAGCAATTCTGCTTTCATGGTTACTTTGTGCCCCACAGTCAGACATCCCATCTCTACCAAGGCCCAGTAACATACCAGATGTGTATGTTTTAAAAGGTATATAATTTTCTGCTACAGATGTCCTAGAATCCTAGGGTCTCCTCTGTGACTCTCTCAGGTCTCGCGCGGCTTGCCATGAGCTCCACAGATCTTTTCCCACCATTATACCTCTAATGCCACAGGTTTACTATGTTATAAGGCCCAAGCAAGAAAACTGATTATAATGCAGTCTGGACTGCTACAGAGCCCTTTGTATTCTGTGTCCCCTGTCTGAGCTGTAAGCCTTTCATACCACCCAATATACGGGTTGGAATATTATTCACAGATGTCAGACATGCTGTCTCTAGACTCCTAAGAGAGTTACCAACCATCATGCTTCATTTTTAGTATAGGGAGTATGAGATGGGGCCATCCCATCATCCCTCAGACCACTAGGCAACCAATATCCGGTGATTAGGTCTTTGATGCCAGACAGATAACCAGCATGTTATCCAGTTTACAAATCTCACCATCTCCTTTCTTGGGCCATTTTTGGGGCCAAATTTTGCAGGTTGGTATACTGAGGAGTAAATTCCGAGATGGTGATTAACTAATGAAGGCTCTCCTAGGGAGTCTTTGGATTATCATCTGTGGAAGGGAGGGGAATGAAACAGAAATGGGCTAAAGGAGAAGCTGGGCTTCTATGTGGCTTTAATAAAGGCCTCAGGCACCTTCTGGGGAGACCTGAAGCTGGAATGGTCTTCTAGAAGGTCCCCAGCTCACATGAAGGGACATGCCTTTATATCCATAAACTGATCAGTGAGTGGATTCAGGATGCCCCATAAAGGGTACATGGCCTTGGTTGAAGCATCTCTTTTCTGCTGAGCTGATTCTAAAATGGGCTGCCTGCTAAGAGTTATCTCATGGTAGCACCTTAAGCAATTAGAGAAGCACCTTAGGCAAGTTCTCTAATCATGATGGGGAATCTAGGTGGCACATCTTAGTGTTCATCTCAAAAATCACAATGCCAACAGGGGTGCCTGGGTGGCACAGTGGGTTAAGTGTCCAACTCTTGGATCCAGCTCAGGTCCTATCTCAGGGTCTAGAGATTGAGCCCCACATTGGACTCTGTGCTCAGCATGGAGTCTGCTTAAGACTCTCTCTCCCTCTCAAATAAATAAATAAATCTTAAAAAAAAAAAAAAAAGTATGAGTGCCAACAAAGATGTTACAGGATAATTTTGGAAACTAAAAATAAGTGGAAGCTCCTATAAAATACAATTTACCAAAATATAACTAGAGGAAATAGAAAGCATGAATGTTCCCCTGTTGAGAGTTTTACTCATAGTTGAAAATCTTTGCACAAAGAAAATACCAAGCCTATGATTTTATGGGCAATTTGACTAATTTTAAAGAAACTCACGAATCCAACTTCTGAAATTTTTTCCAGAGAACAGAGAAAAATGATAACATGCCCAATTCATTCCATGGGGCCAGAATAATGACACAAAAATTGGCGAAGGCATTTTTAAAAAGGAAAGTTATAGATTCACCTTACTTGTGTATATACATGCAAATATCCTAAACAGAACCCTAGCACACTGGAGCTAATAAACAAAAGAATATACCATGACCACATTGAGTTTACCTCAGTATTCTACAGTGGAGTAATAGTAGAAACATTTCAAATGTCATCCACCATATTAATAGATTTATACAGAACACTCTTTTATCTCAATAGATGCAGAAAAAAATTTTGATAAGACTCCTTTTTATTTTCCACTCAACATAAAATTTGTAAAATTAGATATTACACCATTTCTTCAGCCTTCTGCCAGTGAAGCCCTTGTCCCTGAACTATTTCCTGCTTCTAAGTGGCAGGGATTCTCCATGTATTAGAGGAGGAAAGAGCAAATGAATATAAGCTGGTTTCTCCTATGAGGTGACCTTTTTTTTTGAAATAAATCTTTTCCATTTTTATTGTGATATAATGGACATATAATTTTGTAGTATTTATGGTTTACAACATAATGATTTGATATACAGGTAGTCCCCAACTTATGATGGTTTGATTTACAATTTTTCAACTTTATTATGGTGCAAAAGCAATACACATTTGGTAGAAATCATCTTTTGAATTTTCAATTTGATCTTTTCCCAGGCTACCAATATGCAGTATGATGCTGTCTGGTGACACTGGGCGGGAGCAGTGAGCCGCAGCTCCCAGTCGGCCACATGATCACAAGGATAAACAACCCACATACTTAACAACTATTCTGTACCCATACAGCCATTCTGTTTTTCACTTTTAGTACAGTATTCAATAAATTACATGAGATATTCAGTACTTTATTATAATACAGGCTTCGTGTTAGATGATTTTTCCAACTGTAGACTAATGTAAGTGTTCTGAGCACGTGTAAGGTATGCGAGCCTAGGCTATGATGTTCATTAGGTTGGGTGTATTAAATGCACTTTCAACTTACAGTATTTTAATTTACAATGTATTTATTGAAGAGTAACACACCATCATAAGTTGAAGAAATATGTATGACTATACAGCAAAATGATCACCACAAGTTTAGTTAACATCCATCACCTCATATAGTTACAAATTTTTTCATGTGAAGAGAACTTTTTAACAACTACCCTCTTAGCAACTTTTAAATATACAATAGGTGTTATTAATTATAGTCACCATACTGTATATTACATCCCCAGGATTTATTTTTCTTTTTAATTCAAAATCACAAACTCTGAGGATTTCCAATTATGACTTTTCCTTTCTTAATGGGGTTCTGGAAGACAGTCTTTCTCCAAACTCTGACAATAATAATTTAAAGTAACAAGCATTTATTTATACTAAGCAAAAATTTCATGACATAGTCAAATACAAAAACTGAAAAGAATTCTTTTATTGAATATCTTTGTTGTATATTGTATAAATTATTTTCTGGAAATGGAATGTTCGGACATTGCTATACCATGCTCCTCTGGTGAGAATTAATCAAGCCTATCTGTTACCACACAGAAGAAACTTTGTCCCATTGTAAAAGGGAAAATAATCTACTTGGTAAGATAACATTGGCCAACTGTCTCTAGCCCAGTAACTTTAGCAGTTGAAATAAGATAGAACATGTCTTCTATTATTTCATTATAACATATATTTATAACTAATTTTAAGTTCTCTTCATACTAAGCATAAATATACTTAAAAATACTCAGCCCAAACTGCAGAAATCTCTATATTTGTTTATTTCATGATCCTAGCTCAACATTCTATTTTCTTTTTGATTCATAAGTTCCATATTTTTCTAACATCAATTTCTTGTGTTTCTTCTGATCCCACTATTGACTTTTTGGGTCAATGGGTTAATTGTGTCATGCTGAAGGGCTAACCAGATTTGATTTAGAATATACCATTTATTAAGTTATCTTATTGTTTAAAGCAAATTTACTTCATAGAATCTCTGACTCTGTTTTTATAACGCATAAGTTATCAAAAAGGTTTTCTGGGGGGTGCCTGGGTGTCTCATTTGGTTAAGCACCTGCATTTGGTTCAGGTCATGATCCCAGGGTCCTGGGATCATGCCCCAAATCAGGCTCCTTGCTCAGCAGGGAGCCTGCTTCTCCCTCTCCCTCTGCTGCTCCCCCTGCTTGCTCTCTCTCTCTCTCTCTGTAAAACAAAAATCTTTTTTTTTTTAAAGGATTAAGCCCATCCAGCTCTGATCCCTGCTTTGAAAAAAATATTTTTTTAATTGGTAAATTAATTTATTTAAGGGGCTTGTTGAACAAACGAATTTACCAGGTCAACAAATGGTTTATGTAAAGGACAATATAGTAAATATTTTAGGCTTTGTGGGTTATCTGGTCAGTATGACAACTATACAACTCTGTCATTGAAATGCAAAAGTCGTCATAGGTAATATGAAATTGAATGTGTATGGCTGTGTTCCAATAAAATTTTACAAAAAATGGCAGTAACTCAAATTTGGCCCACGAGTAGTAGTTTGCCCAATCTCTGCTCCAAAGTTTCTTAATTAGCTGATTTATTTTGGTTTCATTCTCCTATTCCTACCTACCATAAAGTTAAAAGCAGGCAAGGGAGATGGGGAAAAAATGACGGACACTATACATCTGCCTGGATCATGTAACATAATCATAGCTGTTCACATTTTGAAACTTTCTATCAGAGATGCCATTAGTACAGACAACCATTAAAAAACAAGACAAAACATATGTACCAATAGTAATTTAGCACCATGGCCATAGTTATGTTTTCCAGCTTTGGAAAATGGCAGTTTTTAACTGGCAGTTAGATAAATACCTAATGAAATGCACTTTATAAGAAATGGTCAAATTGTTTTTCAAGCTGGCTAATATCATTTTGCATTCTCAGCACCAGTTGATCTGCATCCATGCCAGGACTTGGTATGTAAATGTATATGCCAGAATGTAACAAAAAGAAGGGTTTGTTGTTTTTATATTTAAGCCCTTCTCAGTGAGGCCACAAAACTAAAACCTATGTGGTACTATAGTTACAAAAATGCTATTCATACCAAGTTGCAAAAATGACCATAATACTTTATCCCTTTCTGTATCCACTCCCTTTTGCAAAGCAACTTCACTACTATTTCTCCATCTCTTAAATCTGGGCTGGCATTATGACTTGTTTTGATCAATAAAATATAGAAGACATAATAGGCCAGTTTTGAATGTGTCCCTCAAAAAATTTTTCATGCCTCCACTCTTACTCTTGGATCCCTGTGACAATCATATGAACAAGCCTAGCAACATATGTAAATACATGAAGCACTTTCAAATCATGCTAGCTGAGGCCCTTTTAAATCAGCCAGCCTCCAGCCAAATCTAGCAGCTAACCACAGAGGCATGAATGATCCTAGTCAAAACCAAAAGAACTACCTAGCTTAGCCCAGACAAAATTGCCAAACCACAGAATCATGATTAAATAAGTGGGTGTTCTTTTACGCCACTGAGTTTTTTTGGTTTTGTTTTTAAAGATTTTATTCATTTATTTGAGAGAGAGAGAGAGCACATGCATGTGCAAATGGGCATCAGAGCAGAGGGGAAAAGAGAGGAGGGAAAGAATACCAAGCCAACTCCCTGTGGGACTTGATCCCACAACACTGAAATCATGACCTGAACCAAAATCAAAAGTCCAATGGGTAACCAACTGAGCCACCCAGGTGCCCCTTAAGCCACTGAGTTTTGAAGTGGTTCATTATGCAGCAATAGTTAATTTATAGACTGTTTCAGCCCTAATCTGTTTATATAACACAAAATAAAATGAATGCTGCTATGATAAAACAAAATTAATGTTCTTACTGGCTCTTCTCTAACTATTCAAATCTGCAACATAAAAAGGTTTTCTTTAAAAATAAAATGGTAATTCATATAAGCATGCAGATTGGTTCCTGTAAATAAGTTATATTCTTAGTTCTGCCAATAATAAGCTTATGTAACTTTTAAAAAATTATTTAACTTTTGTTTGCCTCAGAATCTTCATATGTAAAATGAGCATATCGGAGAAGTCACATTTTAGGAAAGGAAATGCATATGTATGTATCTATAGGTATATATATATGAATACACATTATATTAATGTATATATTATACAGACATATACACACATGTGTATGTGCTTTCTTGTATGTCCTTCTACATTTTTGTATTTTTATTTTTTAATTTTTTTCAAAAATTTATTTACTTTTAGAGAGAGAGAAAGGGAGAGCAAGCACAGTGGGACAGGGGAGGGGAGGGAGGGCAGAGGGAGAGGGAGAGAGAATCTTAAGCAGACTCCACACTAAGCATGGAGCCCAGGTTTGGGCTCCATCTTACAACCCTGAGATCATGACCTAAGCTGAAACCAAGAGTTGGATGCTTAGCTGACTGTACCACCCAAGTGCCCCGATGTACTTCTACATTATATTTATTTTTAAAAGACCTTGGAAAAACAGCTCTAAATGGAGCTCAGTCAGAAAACGTATTAATGTCCCCAAGTTACATAAAGTAGGTAGGTCATATTTCTGAACCATCTTAGAAAGCCCTAAATACATGTGAGTCTATAATTAGTATAGACAGATAAAGAAATAGGACAGTAAAAATTTATAACAAATGTTCTGATACAACTATCTCTGGGAGTGATAAGAAAAACCAACTGGCCAGTCTGTTGTTAGTATATAAGTGAAAGAGGCAAAGAGAACTTTGTATATACTACAGTGAAAGCAAACCACAAGTACTGAATGAATGAATCATCATAGAACTTTAGATATAGCAGGTACTTTAAAAATAAAATCCAGCTTTCAGAGTTTCTTGATTTGACTCAGTTCATTTTAACAAAAAATTATTAAAAATCTCCACGGTGAAGTATATCATGCATATATTATGAAAATTCTATTCTAGAAAGATCAAGTAGCTTATATAAAGTCAATCAACTGGCAGTTGAGAATAGAAAACAAGTTTCCAGATTTCCATTTCAGTACCCTTTCTACCACACAATGTAACCACTCCAAATAATGACAAAACATCTAATTATCTCTGACAGGTTATAATTACATATTAGTTATATAGTAAACAAAAACTGAATTTTAATATATTGCAAGAGAACCAGCTATTCAATGTAATCTTATTTTGAAAAGATTTTTTTTAAAGGAAATGAGGTGAAGAAAGTTCCCCAATTTAACCAAAAGACCAATGTAATCAAATTCCCACATCTAGTTGGATTCTGGGATCCTATCTATGTAGAATCTAAATTGTCCTGCCAGTCACAGTTAGCAACTGGGTTATAAGTTACTGAAATCAATTCATGCCTCACCCACTTTGTTCCCTATCTTAAAAAGAATCCCTTCATCACTGTAATAGTGGGAAGCTTTTCTCTTTTCTGATATCTCCTTTCTTCCTACAAAACTCTCAATCTTCCTGTGCCACTATGTCTCTCAAATTTAACTATTCTCTGAGTCATAGTCTCCTTTTTCCTCTTCTCTTTCTCAAGTACACTATATCATGCTGTCCAGATTCTCCTTTAATTTGAGATTATATTCCTATTTGAGGGAGGAGGAAGATGTTTAAATGGTCTTGATTTTTTGAAATAGTGGTGATAAAGAGATGACAGTTGCTTTTTAATGTCTCTGCTTGACAAAGCAAAAACAAAAACTAATAAACAAACAAGCAACAACAACAAAACCCTGTTAGCAAGACTAAGGGAACATGCCTTTAATCTATCTTCCTCACTAGTTCAGGAAATTCATAAGTCTGGGAATCAAACAATAGAGTTTCAGACCAAAAATGCTCCAGGTTCATAAAGCAGATATATTTTAAAATTCTCAAGCATGCTCTATTACTTGTTGATTTTCATTCCCACAATTAATTAATCTGTATATAAAATATCAAAGGAATATTCTATTTAGCTAACTCAAATTAGTCTAAATAAAGAAAAAGAAACTTAGTCAAATGAATTATTGATAATTATTGATAACCATATTTCTAAAATATCTTACAGTTTCTTAAAACTTTCACAAATGTTATCTCCTTTGATCAAGCCAGGCAGTATTTCTAGTATCATTTTACAGGATGAAACTGGAGTTAACAGAGATTAAGTGATATACTAAGAACCTAATAATTAAAGGATCTAATAAGGATCGAATGAGGAATTTAGACATAAATATTTTGATGTTAATTCTAGAGTTGTTTCCATTGCCTCTGGCTGCCTCATTTCAAGAGGTTTATTTTATTTTATTTTATTTTATTTTATTTCATTTTATTTTGAAGATTTTTATTTATTTGATAGAGAGAGAGACAGCATGAGCAGGGGGAGCTGCAGGCGGAGGGAGAGGGAGAAGCAGGCTCTCCACGAAGCAAGGAGCCCAAGGCAGGGCTGATCCCAGGGCCCTGGGATCATGAGCTGAGCCGAAGGCAGACACTTAACTGACTGAGCCACCCAGGCATCCCATGTCAAGAGGTTTAAATTGAATATTTCATTGGCCCAAATCATATGATTAAGTGAAGAACAGCACTCACATATATGATTATATAGTAAAACCATATTTCATGAAGGTGGGAATTGGGCATTTGCTCACTTAAAATGTACAGAGGGTAGCACATCTCTTTCTAGGAGATAGTCAAATTCAGTTCATTGCTTAACATACTTTAAATCTAAATTGTAGTACATAGCAAATTGAAAATCACTTTCCAGTTTATCTGCCACTCTAAATTTTATTATCCTAGGGTAGACTGTGCTTTAATCCACAGCATTTTTTTTTCAATTAGTTGCTTCCTTTTCATACTAGAAAAAGTGTTCTTTAATATCAGAGATGTATCTCTACCAAGTCTTTTTACCAATTACTACACCCTTCCCCTAAGGGATTCCTTTGAACTATGAGCATTCTTGGGAGGAATTTATGCCCACAAGCATTATACACTATATATTTTCAAATTAGATATATTGCATTGATTTTAAAAGAGTTATTTCTAAAATGTACAACTCACTATTTTCATCTGAAAGGATTCAAGAAACACACTGTTTTTAGATTTAGCTTCAAAAGGTTATAGCTTTTAAAGAGATATAAACCTTTGCAAAACAAAATCTGGAGTCCTATTTTGCTTTATACCATTGCTTCCATTTCTTAAATTTTTAAAAATATTTGATAAGAATTATACTTGTATTTAAAATATTAGGGTGCAATGCTTTCTACACACCGTTCTATAGCCACATAGATTTTATTCCTTCATCTAAAGGGGGGAATCTATTACATCAGAGAGATTTCAATAATAATTTAATAACTAAGACTTAAACAGGATGGTAGTAAAGGTTGCTCCATGTGTCTGTGAGTGTGTGTATGTATGTGCCTGTGTGTGTGTGTGCCTGTGTGTGTGTTTCTGAAAAGACTTATTATAAATGAGCACTGTGTTACTCCAATTGGAATATTTTGTTCCTAAATGTGATTTTCACATGTCTAGAAAGAAATTCACAATGAATAATGTGATTTCGTCCTAGCTTACCAAATAAGGAAGGAAACAGACTTAAATCAATGCAAATTAAAAGACATTTTGAAGCTTGTATGCCTATACTCATCCAATCATTATTTACTCATTCAACAAATATTTATTGGAAAGTAATTACACGTCCAGCAATAAGATAGGTCTTGAGGGTACATTGATGAATGAAGAAAAAGTCAGGGTTTTTTTTCCTTCAAAGAGCTTGCATAATTAACAGGGGTACTAGTTAAGGCACAAGCAGTTACTTAAGATAACAAACAGTTACAATGAAAAAAAAAGTTATAGAAAAGAGTAGATTCAGGAAGCTATATAACAAGGTAAGAGAGGAAGCCACATTAGAAGAGGGAATAAAAAAGCCTCACAAATGAGGAAAAGGACTAAGAAGTGGGAATGCAGGCATGCTAAAGAGTGAAAAGGGCCAACAATTACATAAAATGAAGAGGTTGAAATATGATATTTAGGAAATCACAATTTCAGTACAAGAGCACAGGGCAGGTCATTGGACAGAAGTTGTAATAGTATACATGTTCTAATTAAAGAGAAGGAATTAGAAAGTACTGTCAAGAGTGGTGGATGATGAAAATTAATATAAAGAATAAGTGACAGACAGAAGGTAAGAAATCAAAGAGTTTCACCTTATAAAGGAAAAATAAAGATAGGAAGAAGTAAGCTTAAAAAGGGATATTTTAACTCAAAATTTTAACATATAGTTTCAGAGTTAGAGAAAAAAGAAAGAACTTCACTCTTTATTTGTAAGCATTTTAAAAAGAAAAATAATCAGAACTATGAAAAGAGACTGACATCCAAGATAGTGGATTATCTTTTAAAATCAAAGAAAATACCTCACCTACAAAAAATATTTCTGGAAACAGAATAAATATTAGAAGATTTCCAGTTAGCATTTTCAACTGAATTACAGACAATAGTGTATCTAAAAATATGGCAAAGATAATCATCAAGAGAAAAGCAGCTGAAATCCTAAAGAGTCTGTTTAAATTTAAGAAAGTTAATTGCCAAATTATAAACCATGATGAAAGCAGGTAAGTAAAATATTGTGAACATCATATCAGCAAATTTAGAAGAGAAAGGTCAAGAAGACTCCTAAAAATTAGAGTAAGTTAACATTTTAAAAATCTTTTAAATTGAAGAAATCCACATTTAAGTTAACTGGAAGATAATGCAATGTGTAAAACTAATGCATATGCTTTCAAATCAACAAGAAGGGACAAAATGAAACAGCAATTTACAGAACAACAAGCAAATAGCTAACAAGTATATATATAGAGGTGATCAATTTTTAGATAGAAATGCAAAATGAAATGTAAATTATGTCTTGCTTTACATATATCATAGTGCTGAATATTTGAAAAGTGGATAACATCCGTTTTTAGCAAATATGAGGAAGTAGAACCTTCATGAATTACTGGAAGATATATCAACTGGGATGACCATTTTGATGAGAATTCTGGTAATATTGTAGTGAAATTTAACATGTATGCAAACCAAGAATCCCAGTCCTACGTATAGGCAGCTGAGTAATTTCCCCTTAGTCCATAGAAGATGCATAGGAATATGTCTTAGCAAGGTGTTCAAGGCAGTGAGTAGTTGGTGTTCATCATTAAGCAAATCACTATATGACAGATACGTACTATGTAATATTACGTAGTAAAGAGAAGAAATTAACAATATGAACTCCAGAAATTAGATACATCTTAAAATAAAGGATATTAAGTGAAAGTTTTAAAACATTATGAGTTAAAAGATGACAGAAATTCAGAATAGGCAATCTGAATATACTAGAAATCAAAACATAATTATATTCTCTACTATCCTGTAAAAAAAAAAAGAGATAAAAGAAAAATAATTACCAAAAAAAGAAATTAAAGGAAAATATTTTCTGAGCTGAAGAAAGATCTAAGTTGGCTAATCAAAGAGGTTTATGAAAATATAATGTAACAGATAAGATTGGCTAGGTTATATTACAAATAGCCTCCAAAATTCAGTGTCTTAATCCAACTAACATTTACTTCCTCCTTATACAAAGTTGGCTGAGGATCTGGGTGATATTTCAGGCCAATCGACCTCCTTAAAGTGCTGAGAAATTCAGGTTGTGTCCATTTTAAAGCACTCATCTCAACACGTGCATCCACTATTTCTGTGGTAGAGACATAAAGCCCAGAAAATCGCAGACCAGCTCTTAAATGCACAGATCCCTTCTGCTCTTGGTCGATTAACTAGAGCTAGCCATGTGGCCAGTTATCAAGAATGTTAGGAAATAAAAGTTTCCATATACCCAGGAAATGAGGAGAAACATATAGTGGTGAGTACAAGTAATAGTTCTTCACATGGTACATAAATCTTTTTCAAGCCCATATTTAGTAGCATAGTTTAGACAAATTTGTAGTTTGAAAATCAGCAAATAAGTATTTATACTGGGGCGCCTAGGTGGCTCAGTTGGTTAAGCAAATGCCTTTGGCTCAGATCATGATCCTGAAGTCCCAGGATTGAGTCCCACATTGGGCTCCCTGCTCAGTGGGGAGTCTGCCTCTCCCTCTGACCCTCCCCCCTCATGCTTTCTCTCTCTCACTCTCTCTCTCTCAAATAAATAAATAAAATCTTTAAAAAAATGAAAATAAAAAATAAGTATTTATACTAATTTATCCAAAATGCAGGTGACTATGGAAGAAAGAAAATCTTTAAATTAGAGGCCTGGGGATTTGGAGTCTACTCTAGGAGAATACATTTAATTCATTGTGTAATCTTTAGTAAATTATTTGGGTCACTATTTCATTATTCTGAACATATTTGCTAATAATTGTTAAAACTTTTAAGTGTATTCCCTGTGTCAGGTACTCTTCTAAATGCTTTGTGTATATAGTTCATTTAATCCTTACAACAATCCCTGAGGTTCTATTAACTATCCTCATTTTACAGTTGAGGACACCCTGAGAGGTTAAATAATTTATTTGAAATCACAGAGCTAGGGGCACCTGGGTGGCTCAGTTGGTTAAGCAACTGCCTTCGGCTCAGGTCACGATCCCAGGGTCCTGGGATGGAGCCCCACATCGGGCTCCCTGCTCGGCAGGAAGCCTGCTTCTCCCTCTCCCAATCCCCCTGCTTGTGTTCCCTCTCTCGCTGTCTCTCTCTCTGTCAATTAAATAAATTAATTAATTAAAAAAATAAAAAAAATGAAATCACAGAGCTAGAAGAACAAGGATTAGAATCCTTGAACTTTGGTGCTGGACTGACCAGTTCATGTTTTTAATCCTAGCATGAACCCTTTTTCCTATTAGTGTCATTCCTGTCTTCTCTATTTCATGTGTTCAATTGGAATATCAAATGAGATTATAAAAATACTTCATAAATTGCAAAGCCCAAAGCAAAAATAGATGGCTTATAAAAATCAGCAAATACTCCTTTCCACATTTCTTGGCAGTCATTTCTCTGAGTCAAAGAAAACAGTGCAAGGTGTGATATTTCTTGCCATAATTTTCACAATGTGTATTTTTCCCATTATAGGTATAGATTACTTTCACCATAATCCTTTGAAGCAATATAAATTGATGAATCAAAATATGAAACTGAGAAATTACAAAAATGTTTTATTATTTGAGTTCCATATTTTGAAATCCATTCTACAATACATGAAGATGTTTCTTAAAATCTGTAATATTAAGCTTACAAACTAATGATGTGATTATATGAATGTTTCAGCTATAATTACATAACTTTTCTTGTTTGAAAATGAACTGATTCTAGGTGCCTGGGTGGCTCAGTTGGTTAAGCAACTGCCTTCGGCTCAGGTCATGATCCTGGAGTCCGGGGATCGAGCCCTGCATCGGGCTCCCTGCTCAGCAGGGAGTCTGCTTCTCCCTCTGACCCTCCCCCCCTCATGTGCTCTCTCTCTCTCTCTCTCTCATTCTCTCTGTCTCAAATAAATAAATAAAATCTTCAAAAAAATTAAAAAAGAAAAAGAAAATGAACTGATTCTTTCCTGAGCACATATCTTTCTCGCAATGTTTTGCTACAGACAACCAATAATAGCCAACACAGGCCATGACATTCTGGTTGTTCACAATTTTTCCTCAGTCTTTAGGTTCATTAGGCACATGACTGCCTTCAAACTTCCCACAGGCAATAGCTTACCCCACTGCATCATGAGACAGTCCTGACTTCCAGCCTGCTTTAGTTCCTTTGCTTCATTGAAAATTACCCAACCACTAAGCCAGGGCCACATATTTGAGACTTGTTATGGCAGCACCTTATTATTACGATTTTGTATGTTAGGGTAATATTATTTGCTGTAATAAACACATATGAAATGTCAGTGGCTTGATAGAACTACATTTCTTGTGTAAGAATTTAGTGCATATGTTTCAGGTTGGGGAGTGCATACGTTTCAGGTTGGGGACGGGGAGGTTCTGATATGGACTCAGGATGACACAGACAATGTCACATTTAATACACGAACGAAGGTTATGCTGCACATTGACATAAGGCCAAGAGAGGAGAGAAGAAAGTGTTTGGAGAAGATGCATCCTTCTTGTTAACTACCTTACCTTGGCCTAAGAATGCCACATATCATTTTGTAGCATTCCCTTAGAACAAGACACAGGTCCTAAATTCAAAGAATTGGGAAATATAATCATTGTCTAGACATCACCAGGCAATAACACTATATAATAGGAGAAAAAATATTATCATTAGACAACCAGCAATTTATGCTACACATCACGTATTTAGCTCTCAGCCAGCTATGTTTAATTGGTTATTGCTATGTTGCTTTTATTTAGCCTAGCATCCACCTACACTTGCATCCATGCTTCCCAGGATTAGCTTCCTATAACTCGGTAATGATTCCTTTACTTGTCATCATGTTTGAATCACTTGGGAAACTTTAGTGAATACCAATATGTGGATCTAATAAGAGTCTGGTGAAGGGCAGTATTTAATAAAATCTTCTAGATGGTTCTAATTGGCCACCAGAGTTGATGACCAATGCCTAATATGTTGTGGAAAATCAAACTTTTGTTATTTATTCCTTTGTAGGCTTACATTTACTTTGCTTCTAAGTTTTCTAAAACTCCCTCTGTTTCTTTGTTGGCACCAGCAGAAAAGTAAATGTGGGATCCACTAAAAGGAACTACAACTCTAGTGGTATTATTATAGGTGTACAGGTTTAATGTGTCACATCTTAGAGTTGGTTTGGAACCCTGGAAGTTATTTTACAAAATGTACTGATTCTTTTGATGGCAGAACACAATGCAATGACACTCAGATAGATGAAAGTTCAAACTCTTTATTACTTACAGATCTAAACAGGAGAAGGGTGCCAAGAAAGGCCAAATAGGAGGTTGTAGCTAGGAACAGGGTAACAGCAAGCTGGAGCTGTATAAAGGGCAATTTATGTATGGCATTCAGAGTTGGGTTAGTTAGGTTTCTAAGGCTCCCTGTGGACTGGCTAATTTGAATCATTTTCCAGGCTCCAGGTCATGGGGGCTGTCCCTACTTGTCTGAACCTGGTCTTAGCAGCAGTTAGGGGAGGTACATAGTGGCCCTAGTGTGAAAGCCCCATCAAGGAGGTGGTTGGTATGTAGATTTAATCAGCTGTACAAAAAAGAAGAACTGACTGGCCTCTAGCCAGGATCTCAAAACTGGGTCAAGACAGCATTTCAAAAAAAGTCTATACTATAAATTGACCCACTGATGTTTTGATATAAGTTTTGAACTCAATTATTTTGAGTATTTGAGTGGCCTGAATAATACAGGAGGCTTCCAGAGAACAAGGTATAAGATGTCCTATAAGTATAAGTAACATTTTATTATGAGGAAAAAAAAGGAGAAAAACAAATAGAAATGCAGGGAGTCTTTTACACAGCAGCCCATAACCAAGTTCCCTATTTACATGGCATTAGAGAAGAAAACAGATGGGAAATTTCCAGGATCTCTAACAATATCTTGCTGTAGCTATAAAGTGTGTAAAGGTATCAGCTAAGTTTTTCATCACAATAATATACTTTTGTATTCCAAGTTGGTAAGTCCAGCAGTTATATTGTTGGAAGACATGAAGTGATAATTCAGCAATGTATATGCAAAGGTTACTCGTTTTTTGTTTTTGGTTTTGGTTTTGGTTTTTTTGGTAACCGAAGGGAAGGGGTAATTGTGATGATCATGGTCAAAGACATGGTTGGGAGGTCCATGGTGGAAAGGTGGAAGGTGGAATATGAGAAGGTGCTGGAGAGTGAGAAACCCTCTCCCCAGAGGTTTGAGGAGTAGATCTACATGAGGCAATTGCTCCTGGGGAAAGCAATAATCTCCATTATTTTTTTGAAGTGGCACAGACAGTAGCACACATCTCAGTATCTTCCTTTAGGCATGGGAGTATAGGAGTGGATATTTTGACAGAGAACAAGGAATATTCCAGATCATGGGCTAAAAAAATAGTGAGCTTAAGAAATGTAATAGAATCCTTAGTATTGAAGGAAGGAAAGTAATAAATGTCCCATATCCAATTTGTCAGCCCTTAGGAGAAGCAGCCCATGAGTTTGCTGAGCAGTGGTCTGACTCTCTGGGGTGAAGCTGACTCCCGTGTAGGGGGCAGTCATCTCCAACAGTGATGACTTGGGCTGGGCTGTGTTGCCTGAGGCAGTGTCATCTCTAGTGGAAAGTTCCAAGGCCAGGCTGATGCCATCTGGGATATGGAACTGGGATACTCTTCCCAAGTGGATATCCACTCAGGTTGACGTGGATCATGTTTTTGTATAATGGTATTATAACAAGTCTGAGCTACATTTGGAATGTGAAGGCAACATAGTGCCTGAGAGCTTGATTTATAAATATATTTTAATTCAAGAAATTTTGGGGTTGTATAGTTAGCAAAGGTGATGTATCACTGCCATCATCTGGGACAAAGCCACCTGTGACACTCTAATCATTAGACTATAAAATGCTGGAACTTGACCAGCACAATTAAAACTCCAGTTAAGGGTGGCTGAGTCTAAAAGCTCTTAACAATCCAAAGTTTTGCTCAGATAAGAGATGATAGGGATTGTGCTGAAAATAGGTTTTGAGTCATATGTTGTTAATAGGGTATCAGATTGTTTATTAAGTAAAATAATGCGAGAGATGGCCCCTCTTGCATTAGCTTGTAGTCAGGCCCCCAGTTTAACTAATCATCACCAGTCTTTTGTCTCAGTTGTCAGTTTAGTTGGGGACAGGCAAGCCAGCAAGGTCCTTGGGCTACAGGGCTTGTGTTTAGCCACTCAATGACATGGAGACTTCAGTATTTGCCATGCTTGGTTGAAACAGTGGCTTTTTGGGAGGGTTTGGGCCTCCAGATCACAAACCAATGAAAGCACCCAAACCAAGAGTAACAAGACCAACTAGCCACAGAATGTTGTAAAGCTGCACGTGACAGTCTTTTGTTGTCTGATGTTGATTTTCCTTACCAAGGAGGAGTTGCTGAATTTCATCATTACAAAATATGGTATTGATTTCATTACTATCTCTAAGTGTGATTTTAACTTACTAAATAGTTTTCTGTTTTTCCTCTTGGTAGTCCATACTGTCTTTGGAAATGTCCTGGGGCATAATTTTAGCTTCTTGTAGGATATCAGAGGCAGAGCCTGAATTAATTATCTAACCCTTATAATTTAAATATTGAAGAAATTATTATGGGGAGGAGAAGTTCAGGATTCCCAGTTAAAATACTTAATGTGGCCCAATGTATGTTAAAACTTGACCTTCAAGGATTCAAACTTATTATACATAAGATCTAATTAATGAATAATTCTCCCAACTACTTTTCCATTTGACAGCCCAATTTTGCCTAGTTTTAAACTTGGAAAGAATAAATGGTGCCTCACAGTGGGTTAGTACCACTTCAATGTTGTGGTCTTATCCATTAAGACCTCCATACCCAATATCATATTAACAAATTTATTAACTCCATCAAATCAGCAATCAATAAATATCTTGTTATTACATATTTGACTCATATGTTCTATTCAGTGTTAGTTTCCACAGGCCATAAATCCCTATCAGAAAGACTGAAAGAAGGATTAACTATGAAATTTTATCAGTGTTTCAGGGTCCTTCCTCAGGAGAACACAGCTTTCCCTTCATTCAAAGGGTTCTGAGTCTGTAAATTGGCTCACGTCTGGAAATTGATGGAAGGGCCATGACTCTCTGTTTTTATGATTCAGATTAGACTTCTGTTCACTTCACCTAGAACTTTTCTGTTTATACACATTAATTAAGAATTCAGTAGATTTCCCATCTATTTCACTTCCAGGAACACCATGATCCACACCATGAACCAACACCACAGGTCTATACAAGTCAGACTATTCTGATTGCTCTTTTGACTCTGTTTTCCATTATAGTAACCAAGCTCATCCTGCCTTTGGTGGTTGAGTATGGTCACTTGGCCCCTGACATCCTAAAAACCAATTATTCTCATTGCGTGCAGGTTTCCCAATTCAGTGATTGCAGTTCCCACTGTAGGTCTGGCCTATGGTAAAGAGCAATCAAAAAACTCTTTATGGATGCTGGTGCTCTCTTCATAAATTTACTGATTATAATATTGGTAAAAAGTATGTCTTCTAGACGCTGCCAACATGAGTGAGTAGGTCTTAAATGACAAATCTAACATTCCAATCTACTTAAGCTTTTTAATTTCTTCACCTATATTAAACCAAGCCAGGTCCAGCATTTCCAACTCACTCACTATGAGCCACCTTCTGGTCCATTTCTCAGCTAACCAACCAAACAAACTGTTAGAACTCTAACTCCTTGAGCTATAACATTAAATGCAGAATCCCTGTTTAATGAGCCCATATCAATAAATTCAAACTGATCCAACTTTATAGCCCTTCTACCATTGTCCTACAACCTTAGTGTCCATTCCCACACATGTGAAATGCAACAGACTAAATGTTTGTCCTCTCCTTCAAATTTATATGTTGATTTCTAACCCCCAGTGACCCCCAGTATGATAGTATTTAAAGAAGGGGACTTTGGTAAGTAATTAGGGTTAGATCAGGTCACAAGAATGTGCCACCTGTGATGGAATCAATGTCCTTCTAAGAAAAGGAAGAGAGATGTCTCTGTCTCTCTTTCTACATGTGAACACATTGAGTAAAGACCATATAAGGACATAGCAAGAAGGTGGCCATCTGCAAAGTAGGAAACAAGCCTTCACCAGAACCTGACCAAGCTGGCACCTTGATCTCAAACTTCTAGCCTCTAGCACTATGAAAAAACAAATTTCAATTTTTAAGACATCTGGTCTATGCTATTTTTGTTATCTCAGCTCTAGCTAAGATATACATAAATACAGTTAGTATAGATGCATGTATTTTTTGCTTTGTCAGATGAGCTGGTATAAAAGAAACAACTCAGCGGCAGAGAGCACACCTAGTCCCAGAACTTGGTTTCTAACACCATTCCCCAATAAAAGTAACCAGAGATTCTTGGAGAAATGGCTGAGCCTAAGACTAAGGAAGGAAATAATATGAGTCTGACCTAACTTATCTCAGAAAATATGGAAATATTGAAAAAGAATCACACAAACAAAAACAAAAAGGATGTACTGAAAACAGACAGACAAATAAATGTAGTATTCTAGAACCAAAAAAAGGCATTGGGTAAAACTAAGAAAATCTAAAACTATAGACCTTAGTTAATAACAACCTATCACTATTGGTGTATTACTTATAACAATGTGTCATGTTAATATAAAATGTTAAAAAAAAAAACTTGGTGTGTAGTATATGGTAATTCTATACTATATTCTCAATAGATCCATAAATCTAAAATGTTTTTTTAAAGAAATGTATTTAAAAGTGCATTTTTAGTCAAGTGTTCTCTTTGCATAGGTTTTTAGTTTGTTTGCTTGCTTGCTTGTTTGTTTTGGAAAATAAAGTTCTCTTCATCATATTCTATTTTCTTTGATATTTTCACCAAAAACAAAGGTTCTTTCAGAACCTTTGAGCCAGCAGCAGTAATATCAACTGAGAACTTACTATAACTACAAACTCTTGGAGCCCACTCCAGATCTACTGATGGAAGATCACAAACTCCGATGTTGCAACAAATTATGTTTTAACAAGTGATTCTAATTGTATGCTAAATTTGAGAATTATCCTATAATATTAGATACATACGTCTAAGGATAAAAATAACCTTAAAAGGTAATATAATTACATGGGGACTAAATACTGCAAGATAAAACAAATATTCATTAAAAGACCAATAATAATATTTTAATCACCCACAAATTTGATAAGCAACAATTCCATACCACAAAACATACTGGGAGATTTTTCATTATAAAATTGCAAGGTAAATGCTATTACTCTCATTTATAAATCAGAAAAAGTAGATCAGGAAAATTAAGTGACTTGGTCAAAGTCACAGATCTTTGATTCAGAAAGAGTCATAAAACCCTAAAATATGTAGCCTTTCTGCTATCTATACTATTTGCTTTACATTAAACAAACAAACAAATAACACAGTCAAAAACTGATGAACCAGACTTCACACCTTGGCTCAATCACTTCTTAGATCTGTGGTTTTGTCACTAAAATCACTGAGTCTTAATTTCCTCATCTTAGAAATAAGGCTGATAATATTTGCTTATTCTACACATCTCTTATGAATATTAAGTTAATGCACAGAGAAGGGTTTTAAACATCAATGAGGACACAAATGAAGCTGTTCTCTTTCTGACTCCTTTACCAGTTAGTGGGCCTCTGATGTCAAGGATACATGTCTCAGTTTCTTCACAACTGTGGCAACTCATGAAATGTAAACAAAGGGTAAAAATAGGGGAAATAGCAGCACATATTAGATGCATCTCAGTTCTGTTTTTTCATTCATTTTAGATTGTAGGAGAATCTGATCAGTTCGATAGCTGACATTACACACGTCCATGTGCATGGACAATACAAAAATCTTGAATGAAATACTAAATTAAGCTACTTCTGTGTAATCTGAAGGGAAAAAAAAAGAAGGCATATTAATCTAGTATATAGATTCTAAATATTTTAAAGTCAATTTAGATCTAGATTTAATACATTTCTTGTAGTATTAAAGGCAGGGTAATTAGTAATGCAGCAACTGAGTAGAGGCATAACTAATGAAGTAATTACAAGCCAATCACCTTAATTAATACAAAGCACAAAACACTCAATAACAAAGATTAGAATTGATCCTATGCAAATTACTTCAGATGACTTAGGTGAGATTTATACTCAAGAGCCCGTGAGTAATACAAACTGGTATTTTGGCCTCATGCTTGTAAATTTAAGCATTTAAATCATACTGAGACTCTAATTTAATGTTTGATGTAGTTGTTCAATAGAATAGCTTTAGAGAGATTATTTTAGCTTTTGAAATCACTCACTTTTAACCAGGCAAAAAATGATTTTAACTTGTAATTTAAGAGAGAGTTTATAGTTTGCTTCAAAGATACACTGTTAACAATGTTCCAGAAATTATCTACCATGACTACTGCAAGACATATTTTACAGGTATGGCAGTCATGGTTTTACCAGGGGAGCAGAATCACTAGCTGTAATACAGAATAAGTGATTTATTTTAAAGATTAAGCATTGCCCAATTTGTGGCTGTTGGTAAAGAACTCTACAGAAGGTTGTTTCTTTCCAGCTTGGGGAGTGGTCCTGAAGTTACTATAGGGAAGCAGGGCCAGGAGAAATGAAGAAAAGCTGACACGAACAAGGAGGAAGTCAGAAAAATCTGGCACCTTCAAGAAAAACTGAAACAAAGGGGAAACAAGGCAAACAGGACCTACTACTTTGTAGATCTGGGTGATGTGCAGAAGGCTTCACCACAGAACTGTTAGGACTCACAGAAGATAAAGTTGCTGAGTGTCTGGTGGCTGTCCCACAACAAGGTAAACCAGCATACCGGCACAGCTAGGTGATCTTTGGCGGTGCCTAGAACTCAACACTGACTTTCAGAGCACAATGGCTGTTGCTATTCTCCAAGTATAACAGTATGCATTTAGTCGCCCTACTGTAAGCATTATATGAGATCATGGAAATAAACCACTGACTGCAGTTTCTTACTCAGAGTAGGTGCTCAATAAATAGGAGCTATTACTCAGATTATTGATACCCAAGCTGTGCCTTAAAACATGGGACACATGAATTCTATCCAGAACTTTAGCTTCAACTTGAAACTATGCATGACTTGGCATTCAACCAAAGATTTAATTGAGCTATAAAAACAAAGTGATCTGGGACCAGTTCTACGTAATCAATCAAAAATTGACCACACAACCCCTTTCTACTAAAGAGAAAGCTATCACAGAAATAAACTATTTATTTTACAGTTAAAATTAAGGGCATAAAGGGGTTAAGTAATTCCAAAAGAAAAATGAATTTTTATAAAATCATCACTTTTAATCATGCTTAAGAATTACAATCAGAAAAAAATATTTATCATCCTCTGGGATGGCTGATGGTGGGTTAGTCATGAATTATCCCAATTTTTCTTATTGTAAAGCATAATGGGATATAATATTTGAGGATTTCTGTTTACACCATTACCATTAACCTTTGTCTTCAGAGCATTCTCTTCCTAACTTTGAGTACAACAGTAAACATTAATGAACATTCATATGCATCCTTGCCTTTTACAACTGTTATTTTAACACTTGACTTTTCCTCAGGGACCCACCTTTGCTTTGGTGCTTCAAAAAGTACTACTGTTGTACTTTTCAGTCATTCCAGAGAGGAAAGTTTGATGTGTTTTGATCACTAGCAAGTGCTAGAACTGTGCTAGGTATTTTACTTAATTTCATTTAATCCTGCAAGGAAATCCTCTCTATATATATAATATATATAGAGAGAGAGAGAGAAAGATATATATAGAGAGAGTGAGAGACAAAGATAAATTATAGTATATAGTAATTATATATTAATAAATATATATTTATATACTATATTAATATCTGTTATATTATAGTGATTATATCAAAATTACTATATTTTATATAAATACATATTTCTTGAAATATATATTGAAAATTTAAATATATATATTATCTTTTGTTAAATTTAAGCACAGAGTTCAATAACTTTCCCTGAATTACACACTCATGATTCCATGGTTCATTATGCTGCCTATGATCAAGTCTATAATTTTGCCCATGATCTGTAGTTGCATCAGCAATTCCACAAGCGTGAAAACCAAAGAAAAAAAGGACAAAATTTTACAATTAGGAACTCTACCAGAACTGTGAAGATTACAGAAATGAAGAGTGTTGGACCATGTCTGCTAAATGTTCTTTACACAATGCAACACAGTACTTTGCATATTTTGTGTTTAATAAGAACAATTTAATGACAATAACCTGGAGAGACAAACAAAAAAAGATTACTTGTAAAAAAAATCCTATCACACAAACAGAGACAGCTTTTCACAGATCCTAATACCTAAAAGAGCAGGGAAGGGAAATCCAGTATAATAAGTTACTTTGAACTAAATATGAAAAAGCCCAGAAGTTATCTGGTGGCTATTTATCTAGTTTTGTTAATATAATTGACTGATTCTGCCAATATAAGAACGCCACGTCTTTGTAAACAGCATTAAGTTCCTTTAAATTTTTATGTCCTCTTTAATTTGCCTTTCTAGAACCATACTGTGAGCATTATGGAAATCAATACACTCGTATTGCATAATATAATTTTAAAACATTGTGTAAAAAGTCTTTTTGAATAGTAACACTCTGATGTTAAATTACATTAATCCATACATTCACAATACAACCAGCTTCTCCAATATAGCATTCCACAAAATCACAGTAGCTATGGAGGACTATAGGGTTAAGCAGCAACTTTTGTTGAGTAAAAATTTATTTAAAGATGAGGATATTACCCTTCTCTCATTTGGACAGATAGAGAGTATATATTGTCATGGCCCCATTGGGTAAGATATTTCTTTAAATTTTCTTTATTTTGAAGTAGCTTTCTGATTACCTTTGGGATATCAGCCCAAATTGAACTGCCAACCCATATCTCATTGTGGAAAAAAAATTTTTTTTCATTATCTACTTAAAAAGTAGGAGCTTATAGATAGAATTTTTTCTGTGGGTTTGAATGAACATGGCATACTTTTTATTTATATGTTAGCAAGAAACAAAAATCAATTGCAGATTATTGTATATGCTAGGCTCTAGGTAGGTCAGATTTCTGTTTAGAAAATGGTACATTTTTTTATAAATGTTGAAAAACTGTACAGAATGGTGGTGAATAGATTCTTGAAATATTTGAAAATATTTGCAGTTCATGAAAATGTTTAAATAGGGGTTTAGGAAGTTTGTCCAATGGATTTTTATTAAAGTTGAGCTCTTCTAAATATGTTGTCATCACTGTGATGTATTCAATAACTTGTTATGTAGCAGAGTAAGAATGGGAGTATCACAAGACCAGGGACTAAAACTTACACAGGATACATTACCAATTAACTTCTTAAATCATTATCACAGCTCAAGAAATGTAAAAAAGCAAAATCTTTTTCTTTTTTTTAAGATTTCATTTATTTATTTGAGAGAGAGAATGAGATAGAGAGCAGGAGAGGGGAGAGGGTCAGAGGGAGAAGCAGACTCCCTGCTGAGCGGGAAGCCCGATGCGGGACTCGATCCCGGGACTCCAGGATCATGACCTGAGCCGAAGGCAGTCGCTTAACCAACTGAGCCACCCAGGCGCCCAAAAGAGCAAAATCTTAAAGCTGTTCTAATTTCAAACTTGCACAGTTCTATGAAAAATTTGTTGATGATTTTGTAAACACTAATTTACTGAAAAATTATGTATTGAGCACTTATGCAGTGCTTGAAACTATATCTATATACATGCAAGTTAAATAATACTTATAATTCTCTGGTAGTCAGAAAAATGGCCTCCCAAAGAGGTCCACATTCTAATCCCCAAAATTTATGAATATATTATGTTACATTACCAAAAAATAATTAAGGTGACAGATGTAATTAAAGTTGCTAATTAGCTTATTCTAAAATAGGGAGGTTTTCCTGGGTTATCCAGATGGGCAAATGTAACTGCAAGAGTCCTCAAATCTGGAAGAGAGAGGTAGAAGAGTCAGTGTGGGAGTGATATGTGAGACTGACCAGCCATTGTTGGCTTTGAGGATAAAAGACACACACTGAGTCACAGATAAAGGCAGTTTCCAAGGGAACAGACTGTCCCCAGAGCTTTGGGATAAGAATACAGCCCAATTTTAGCTTTAGTGACCCATTTCAAACTTATGACCTCCAGAACTGTAAGAATAAATCTGTGTTATTTTAAGACACTAAATTTGAGGTAATTTGTTATAGCAGCAACGGAAAATGAATGCAGACTCTATGAAATAAATATGGCATAATAGGGGTAATCAGAGCCTAGAACAGGATTACAAAGCAGAATGCTTAATTCAGCTCACGGTAGTGGTGGGGGAGGTCAAGAAAAGGTTTCCTTAAGGAGTGATGAATACCGTAGCTGAGTTTTAAGGAATGAAGACTTGGTGAGAAAAAAACATAGGAGAAAGTTATTGTGAACAGAAGGACCACCATATGCAAAATTTCACAGAAGCAAGAAAACATGGACTGCTTGTAAATGTGACTAAAGCACTGGGGAAATACGCAGGGACTGATCCATGATTTGCCTTGTACCTTAAGCTGGGGCGGGCGCATTTTATCCAGTAGGCAGATGGGAACCAGGATAGAAAGAAGAGCATGAGTTCCAAAAATCGGTAAAAGGTATAATGAATAATCATTTTTAATTTAAAACTTCTGATTAACTTTTCAAATCTGCTGCAGTAGTACTCTGATAAACTAGCTCTTAAAAAACAAAAAACCTCGACATGTAGCAATTGTCATTTTTTTTGTCATGTAAATACCGCAACCATGGCCAATCTCAACATAACAACATTAAACACTGGTGGGGAAGATGGGCACAAATGGCTCTCACATGCCCCTAGGAGCCAGTTCCTGTACATCACTTGTATGTTTTCCACAGTTAATACTAAACTCAGAAAAGAAAAAAGGAAGGAAGGAAGACAGGGAGGGAGGGAGAGGGAGAGAAAGAAAGAAACAAACAAACCAGCAAAACAAACAAACAAAAAACTCTGTAATATGCTAATATCATTCCTGTGTCTTCCCACCCTTTGAATGGGATTAGGGATTCTAAGGTCTGTGAAGCTTCCCCGTCTCAGTGTGGAGCTTTCATCCTTTCAACAAGACACAATCATCACAAGGGAAGATGGAAGCTAAACTGTGGGTCTTGCTTATTGAATCAGGAGCCTTTACGCTGCCCTCTAAGAATTAAAGAGCCTAATTCCCTTCTTTGTATTGTAGGCTCCCTCAAAATTTCTCCTATTCTTGTCTGGTTCCTATAATATTGTTTCTATAACCCATCACCACTGCTGGGCACAAGTCTCCCACAATGGGGATCATAGGTGCAACTACCTCCTGACCATGTTAGCTTCTGTCCTTTACTAACCCTTCCCCAATTCTGCAACACAGTCCTGGGAGCAGTCTTTTCCTTAAGGGGAAAGCAGATCCTCCCTACAAAGGGATCATCTTTCCTTATAGTTCCATAGTGATAGCTGAAGTATACAGAGTTTAATAACCCAATACCAAAGTATGTTTTGCTATTCAGTCTAAATCTAGGCAATTGAGAGTATAGTTTATGTTAAGATGACAGACTGTCATTGAACTCTTCAGTTTCTCCTTTCATTCAAAGTTAAAGAGAGGGGTAGAACTACTAGACTTTCCCTTGTCCTTGCAGTTTCTGTTCCCAAATCACTGTGAGCAATATGGTAAAAATGCATAAAACTTTTTTTTACTCAAGAACAAAAATAACTAATAATAAAAATAATAAAGTCATAGGATACTTTAAACTCACACTTTTAAAATAAATATTTTTAAGAGAAACAATCTTTAAAGGTGAAACTAATAAAACTGTTACCAGCTCATGTCTCTATAAACACACAAAGTAGCTTAACTTATTGAACATTTCCAGCTTCAAATATCTGTTTTAGTTGAGGATATTTAATTTACATTTATATAACTTAAAGGGCCACAAACATTGTGTGTTCTTTCCTTATTTGTTTTATTTATTAATATATTTTATATTAATATATTAATATAATAAATATATTTATTAATATATAATAACATTTATTAAGGAGGTATCATTTTGTTTGTTTCCTAAAATGAACAGTCACCCTAAAGATATATTCAAGCCTCAAATTTTTGAAATTACCTTCTATTTTAAAAGACAGTTTTTTTTTTTCTTATGATTGAGACTCTCTTAAAAATTATAGGGTCCAGATTCAATTACAACTCTCAATTGAGTATTGAAAGCAAACCTATAAAATGAATCCTAGAGTCAGGCTCTCTATCTAAGCAAAGATGAGAACAGGACAGTGGAATGCAGGAGAAGCATCAAGCAGGAGCATCAAGTAGGAGAAGAGACAAAAATCTGTGGGCAGGAACCCAATCATTTGGAGATTTGATGTGTCATGACAGCAACTCAGCTGCTGAAGAACTGGAAACTCTAAATGCAACTGTGATACCATAGTACAAGGTGGGTCCTTAATTAACAGACACTGAGGAAGAGAATCCTGGTTATAGGCAACTCAGTTATCGTTGCCAGAGCAGAGTTAGCCACAAATTTAGTGTGATGATTTGTTTTCCAAAGTTTTGACTGGTTTCATATGCAGCCATACTTGAAGCTTAAACCATGGGCAGAGACTGTGCAGTGGGGCAAGAATCTAGGGAGATCAAAAAACTACTATGTGTTCTCATGTTAATATTCTGATTTAGAAGTCAAAGCTCTCTACCTATTTTCAAGAGCTTCAACAACATAGTTCAAGTACAAATTTTCTTATATATTAGGCTTAATAAGTGCTATTAAAATGCATCTTCTAAATCACATCCTTACATTAAAATAGATTCTTATTAGATTTAGAATTCTTATTTAAGGTCATGACATTAGTTTCTGTACTTCCTTGCTCTAGGAGTACTATAAATGCAATTTTCATGGATAAATCAAGCTGTGTAACTCAGGCAGAATGTTTCACTATCGCCCAAGGTAGAAATGTGAGTCTTTCATAGCAGTCAACCTAATTACCTTTTATTTTTATTCTTCCCATCAAAAGGGCACGTTCATACCTTTAAAAAGAGCTTATTAAAATAGACTTCTTACATTTACATATTTCAATAGTACTGTACATACTGTGAAAAAGCCAACAATATTACTGTAGCTCCTGTTAAAATTATTAACTTCTTTTATAAGCAAACTGTCAAAAAATATTTCATTTAGGGTAAAAAACTTTGACCCTGTTGCCTCTTAGTAGGCAACTTTATTTTGTGGCAACTAACATTTGTGCTTCAGTCAGTCACAAGTACTTGCTGTCCACCCTTGAGTTACATTCATCCATATAATGGGGCAGCAAAAAGAGCATGAATAAGTGGAATTTAAGACAACCTTCAAACCTCATTAAATCAAGAGCTTCATAATATTTTCCTAACCAAATACTGGACAGATTTGACTATTTAAGTTTCTTTTCTTCCAGAAGATTCTAAAGAAAGGTGGCTCAACGTGGAAAATGGCATGAAGGATATATTACCTACTGGGAAATTAGTCTATTTTCAGTATTTAAAATAAGATAACATATATATTGAATAAAGGCAAATAAAGTAATAAGATGATGTACTTACTGTTAAAACATAATAACTCACATAATAAGCCAGATCAGGACAAGGAAATGTTCTCCTTACAAAAACAGCTTCCAGGATTTGTCTATTACCAAACTATCTAAATTTAACTAAGGAAAGAATATGTCAATCAAAGGAACAAGGAAGTAGACACCTGGTCAGCATTAGAAGTCTAGAAAAGAAGTCACTGTGAAAATATTGTCTTTGCCCTTTTAAACACTATCTAGAGAACATTAGATAACAGACTTTAAATATTCTGTCCCAGTAGCAGTCCAATACTTGTGTGAAACTAGCTAAGCTGAATGTTATTAAACACATACATCACTTCTGACTCTTTTTTTTTTTTTTTTTTTGCTGATTGTGTGGTCTAATAAATGCTTATGATATCTGTGGTAGCCTTACATGTTTTGAATACTCATCCTATATTTGTTTATTCCTATACTTTCTTATATTTTTATATTCCTATAAAGTTGGAAATTCCAGTATTATGAGTCAGGGCTTCCAAAGGTAAAAGTTAAAACACAGATTTTCAGACTTCTGATTTCAACTCTGATTTGTAAAGAACTCAGAAGTCATCACTTCGTTCCTTACAAAAAGACGAAGCTAAACAAACTGCAAATCAAAGGCCCTTCTTTTACTATTAGAGAATACATGTTACAGGGTAAAACATCACCCCAAAATCTGGGGATATAGGTAAAATCAGCGAGACACAGCCAAGATTAGTTAACCTGAAACCAAAGCCGCTGGAGCCAGAAACTGGTAAGAAAACTTAAAAGGAATTTGATGAATTATGAGAAACTGAGTGTAGACCAAAGTGAAAATGAAAATGTCCTGGATAGGAGACTTAGAGGAGGTCTCATATACTTGGGATTTACATCCAGAAAGTCTACGTTTCAATGTGAAGATCCAAGAAAGATCCCATTCTAGATCTGACTTTGTGAAATATGCCCAGAGTTTTCTCCATAACAAAGGCCTGCTATCCAAGGAAAAGACATTACCAGACTCTTTACAGCTTGCGAAGGGCATTTCTCACACATACTTAAAGGATAAGAAAAAAAATCTGAAAATCACAGTCTAGGGACACAGGACAACTAAAAGACTAAGCTTAAAATTTTTTAAATTAAAGAAAACTTCCCCTTCTCTGTATCTTACCAGCACACAGAGGGAGCTCTGGTATAACTAGTTTTATAAATAACTATATAAAATATGTATAAACTATATATAGTTTTCTCAATCTCACCACCGTGAGATTATGACCTGAGCCAAAATCGAGAGTTGGACTCAACCAACTGAGCCACCCAGGCACTTCTTCAATAATCACTTTAAATGTGAATCTGCATATACTAATCAGAGGATAGGGAAAGATATACCATGTTAATGTTAATATAAGAAACCTGTAGTAACTATATTTATTTCAGAAAAGCAAACCTTAGAACAAGGAAAGTTACCAGTGATAAAGTGAGACATTACAGAATGACTAATATTTATGCACCTAACAAAGTGTCAAAATATATGAGGCAAATCTGATAAAACTGAAAGAAGAAAGACACAAATCCACTGTATACAAATAAGCTTGGAAACTTCAAAACCCTTTTTCAGTAATTGCTATATGAATCAGGTTAAAAATCACCAAACATATAGTTGATTTGAATGGCACCATCAATTTTATCTAATTGACATTTATAGAAAACTCCACCCAATAATAATAACAAGGTACATATTCTTCTTGAGCTCACATGGACATCCTCCATGACAGGTCACATTTGGGAACATAAAGCATACTTCAACAAATTTAAAAACATAGAAACTGTCTTATTAATTGAATAAGAAACTAGAAATAAGTAACAGAAAGTTAAAAATCCACAAATATTTGGAAATTGAACAAATTAAATAATACATGGTCAAACAAGAAGTCTCAAGGGAAACAAAATATTTTGAACTAAATGAAAATAAAAATGTAACTTACAAAATTTGTGAGATACACTGAAAGCAGTGTGTAGAGGGAAATTTCTAACATTAAATGCATATTTTAGAAAAGAACAGAGAGCTGAATCAACAATAACCTTAGCTTCTACTGTAGGAGACTAGAGAAAGAAGAACAATTTAAGCCTAAAACAAGGGGAAGAAAATAAATTTGGAAGAGAAATTAATGAAATTAAAGATAGGAATACAATAGAAAAACATGACATCAAAATTGGTTCTTGGAAAAGATCAATGAATCTGTTAAACATTCAGTTAAGCTAACTAAGAAAAAAAGAGAGAAAGTGCATATTATCAATATTAGAAATAAAAGAGAGGCCATCACTACTGATTGCACGGACATTAAAAAAAATACCAAAAGAATGCTACAAATGTGATAATTTAGATAAAATGGACCAATTCCTTGAAAGACAAAAACTATGAAAACACATACAAGGCAGAATAGGTCATCTGACTAGGCCTACATTTATTAAAGAAATTGAATTAGTAGTTTAAAAACTTCAAAAAAAAAAAAATAAAGTAACTACCAGGCCCAGACGGTTTCACTGATAAATTCTACCAAACATTAAAAAAAGAAATCACACCAATAACTCACAATTTCTTCCAGAAAATTCTGTTTCCCGGCTTCCTTAGCAGATAAGATACAGGCATGTGTCCTTGGCTCTGCAAACAAGATACATAAGAGACAATGCTTGGTTAAAATAAAGTCATGTCCAGGAGAGATTTCAAGGAGAGCAGTAGTAGATGTCCTTGTGGATATGTCCAACAATTGCCTAATCCTTGGACTCGGGCATAAAAAGACTGTACCCACCAGCAGGCTATAGAATGACTTCGATAATGTTCCTGACTATGTAGCCTCCATGGATTCTATGATCTATCGTATTTTTTATTAAATTTCATTTCTGATTAAATTAGCTAAAATTGGTTCTGTGGTTTGCAACTAGACCACTGTGAGAGATTCTGCTCACCCATAAACCTCTTTCTTAACTAATATTTGGCTTCATACATGGATGCTGTTTAAAGAGAGAAAATATGCTTGTCTTGTCAGCAAGCATTAAACAATTCATGTAATAGTAAGTTAATAGCAGTTGCTGTCTGGATAAAGGTCCCCCTACAACAATCCCCACAGCAGTATAGCATAGTTATAGAGGAGTCAGTCTGGTTTAGCAAAAAATAAACACACACACACACACACACAATGATTTTGTAACCAGACAGATCTGGGGTTCAATCCTTGCTCTGCTTTTTCTAGTTGTTTTACATTAGGGGAGTTACAAAGATTCTCTAAATCTCTATTCACCTATAAACGCACATAATTAAACCTTCCATAAGCCTCTGGAAGATGCTATCATTTGCCTACTCATCAGCCATTTCTCCTTATTCTTAGTTAATACAGCTCTAATTTTATTCAGATATGTAGCTATGTCCTATCCCAGATGACATCTCTTGATTGACGGTAATCCTTTCTCCACTTGCCAATTAGTAATTGGTTTATTGTTTGATATGTAGTATGATCCAATTTTGTTCAAAGCAACCTCATAAGAAACATGCTAGAGATTTCTGGAAATGATTTCACTCCCCGATAAAGACAGAAGGAGAAAGTGCGAGAGTGAGAAGGAAAGCAAGATCAAGAGTGAGAAGCTTTCTTTCTTCCTGCCTTTGAGGACTGTTGTGTGAAGATGTGATTCCTAGAGTTATAGCAACCACCTTATTACCACGTATGATGGGAAGACCAGGGGAAGGGCAAGCCCACAGTGATGCCCACAGAATTAAGCATCAATTAATTCACTAAACCATTCTCAGAAACATCTCTCTCCAGACCCCCTGTTCCAGAAAAAAAAAAATCAACCTTTAATGTGAAATCCAATTTCAGTTGGTTTGCTTGCATCTAAAATAATTCTTGCTGAAACATTGTTTCATGGGGTTTTTATAAGGACTGAATAAGATAATGCTTTTTAACAAAATACAGGCAAATTACCCCTCTACTCTAATCCCTCCTATGGCTTTCCATCTCATTCAGAGTAAAAGACAAATACCTACGATGTTCATGATTTTTCTCTGCTCCCTCTATCTCACCATTAAATCTGACCTAATCTCCTGCTGCTTTTCTCCTTGCTCCCTCTGCTCCGGCCCTCCGCCCTCCCGCTGTCTATGCTGTGCCTCCCTCACCCAGGAAAACTCCTTCCTAAGCATCTTTGCTACAATTGTTCCCACCTCATAGACAGATCTTCCTCCAGACATATGCTTGCCTAATTCCCAGCCATCCCTCTTTATGCAGATTTTGCCTCTCAGTGATGCTTTCCTCGTCACGTTTTCAGTACAATTTTCCTGTTCTACAATTTTCTTTTTCCCCATAGCACTTTTCACCTTTCTCATAGTATATTTCTTTATTATGATTATTATATACCATCTAAATATGTGCTAATATTAGCTACATGTAGGCAGGAGTCTTTCTTTTGTTTAATGATGGATCTCAAGGATCCAAAGCAGTCCCTGGGGTATAGTAGGTGCTTAATAAATATATGTTAAATTAAGGATGAATACATGAATTTTCCAAAATTCCCAGCACATGCTAACTAGTCAACAAATCTTCCCTTAATCACCGTGCACTTCCTTGCTTGTTCTTGCCTTCCTTGCGGTCCAAGGCGTGTAGTGAGAGCCACCTCACTGTTCTCTATGGTCCTACTCTTCCTCCCTTTAGTTTCTCTTCTTCCTCCTTTAGTTTCTCTTTTTCCCTCCCTTTAGTTTCTCTTCTTCCTCCCTTTAGTTTCTCTTTTTCCCTCCCTTTAGTTTCTCTTTCTCCCTGTGTTCTTTTCTTTCTGCAGTCCTACTGCACTTACTTCATGCTTACTGCCCCTGACTTTTTCTCTTTGTAAGCAAAAAGAGCATTATTCTTATTCATTCAGCAAATATTTACTGTGTGACCACTGTGTGTGTCAGGTATTTTGCAAGGTTTTAGATTTTGAAAGAACAATAAAACACAATCTAAGCTACCAGGTACTCTGGTATGTATTTTCTCACACACCGATGTGCTTCAAATAGTACACCCGTGCTCTTATGCAACACATGAATAAAGGTCGTGGTACAACATGCCCAGGTCCAGGATGAAACATGCGTGATGGTCACTGGTCAAGAAAACAAGCAGATTAAGCATGCTGAACAATGAACTGCAGAAGGAAAGGTCAGGAGAACTGTACAATGAATTATTGTACAAACAGAAGTTCTGCGCTATGGCACTAAGAAGATAGGAGGGCAAGGGGTCTTTTCAGAACATAGAGGAAGTGTTAGTCTAGGAGTAAAGGAGGGTACAGACACTATAAATTTGTAGAAAACAGAGTATTTTGGTCAAAGATACAATATCTTTTTAATGAACAAACTCTCCCAGAGAACTTACAAAATATGACATATATTTTATATACTTGAAATTGTCGAATCATCAAAAGCATTTAAAACCTGCTCTCAAAATTTTCTATTTTTTTTTTTTTGGTAAAGATATTTTCTTTGGTAAAGATATTAAAAAATATCTTTGGTAAAGATATTAAAAAAAGATATTTTTTTAATGCAGAAATTTCCAATTCTCATTAGCTGTCATAATGCCAAGAAGTTATTCATTCATGAAAGCTTCCTTTGTTAAAATACAGATCGCATTATTTATACAATCTGAATGTTTAATGAATGCATACAAATTCAAATGTCAATGTAGATAAACTAAAATTACATTTCTATCAAGGAAGAAAGCCATTCCAACAAAGAACAAGACTTTTGTTTAAGGTGAAAAAGTTGAAGGCTGAATCCCAAATTGTTTTTTAAAAAGTATATGACAGAGGAGTATATGAAGGTTTCCTTAAAGGTTATCTTAAGTACAAATGTGAAACTGTCTCTTTAAACAGTGAATGGTGTAGAATTTCATTTTGTAGTTTAGAGAATAAATTAAAACAATATATCTTTCTTTGGTATGAAAAACCTGATAAAAACATTGGTAAAAACATTCTATAAGGATAATAAACGCAATTTAAAAATTTCATCTATGTATGCAGACCAAAGCAGCATGAAAAGCATGGTAAAAACATTCTATAAGGATAATAAATGCAATTTAAGAATTTCATCTATGTATGTAGACTGAAGCAGCATGACTCAGGATCTTACCAATAACATTTGCCATTCATAGAAGACTTGCCATTCATAGAAGAATTTGATCATAAAAAAAGATTCTCGAAATTATATTTCAACTGTGTATGAAACTTTTCTCAAACAAAATCTTATATCCAGGTTTGTTATTCCAGATATTTACTCCTCTGGAGGTCACATGAGGAACAATGACAAAAGGACGTGATCAGTTTCTCTCAATTCTTTCCTATTATACCTGCACAAGTAAAGACTTTTTATGGAACCATTTTTGAAGTATTTCCCAAATAACAAGGAAGACACGTAGAAGGGAAAGATTTAATTTCAATGTCTTCATAGATGCTTAGCAGCAAGTTTACTCTTTCTGTACACAAACCAAATTGGTAAAAACAGTGTGCTATCTGGTGAAATGTTGTTCCCCTTCGGGCTTGTTCTAGCTGTTACTTTCTAACTAAAATTCCCACCACTAAGGTATTTTCAGTAAAAGAGTCAACAAAGACTTTGGCAGTATCTGTAAACTGAGCTTTATTAGGTATAAAGGGGTGGGAGAGAGGAAAAGCTTAAGGGAAAAGGAGTCAGAAACTCTCCCCTACCATTTTTCTCACACACAAACAACCTACCCAGTATTGTTTGAAAGAATCATTAATCATCATTGAGTATAAATCCCAGCTGCTATGCATCCTGGAGGAAGATGCTACTTAGTTGTCCACTTGAGAAGCTACTCAAGTGCAAATCAATGCATATGATTTGTAACATCTGTACTTGTGAATTTCAACTGGAGGCCACTATGATTCTTCCAGATGCAAGAAACAGCAACTTAAATTAAAATGACAAAAAAGTAAAAGGTAATTTATTGGCTCATATAATCAAAAATAATAAAGACAGTTCTGGGTCTGGCGACTTGAATGATGTTACAAGATGTAATCCATGTCCAGCAATTCATGATTCTTTGTTTTATGTTGGTTTCATCCAGAATAGTACCTGACAGGTCACCACAACAGAGTCATAATCTCTCACCCAATTCCAAGGCTTGCTTTAGTTTATAAACTCAGAGTCTCTTCGATGAGAAGGTAGAAACTCCTTGAGAAAAATATATAATATAAAAACTTATTCTCATTTTCTCCAAAGGAAACTACAGGTACTTTCCAGAGAAAAATTTCATTTTGGTCCTTCAGGACTTCTTCCTGTTAAATAGTCAATAAGTAATATCACATTCCTTAAGGACAGAATTGCTTTGAGACACATCAAAGATTTGAGAGATGAAGGTATTCAATTCTCCTATTTCAAATGCAGAAGAGTGATGGATCTTGTACTATGAGAATGGAATACTATAAACTTATAAGTCCCAGCAGACATATTGAATACTCCATTCAACAATGGTAAAATACATTTTTTTCAAGCCCACATGTAGCAATCACAAAAACAAAAGACATTTTTTAAAAAGTATCATATTTAAAAGAAATGATACAAAGTGTGTCCTCAGGCCACAATGGAATTAAACTAAGTATATCAATAACAGAAGATAGCTGGACAATCTCTAATACTTGGAGATTTAAAAACACTAAAAATAACACATGGGCAAATGAAAAAGTCTCAGGATAATTTGGAAAACTTTTTTTTAACTAAATGAAAATACAATTCATCAAAATCTGTAAGCGACAAAGAAAGCAGTGATTAGAAATATGTTTATAGTGTTAAGTGTACGTATTAAAAGGAAGAAATACTTGAACTCAATATTCTAAGTTTCTACCTTAGGAAACAAGAGAAAGAAGATCAATTTAAGCCTTAAATAAGGAGAAAGAAGGAAAGAAAAGAGCAGAAATCACAGAAATCAAAAACAAGACTTCAATATAAAAAAGCACCAGCATCAATGTTGATTTTTTTGAAAGATCAATAAAGTTCATAAATTTCAAGCCAGACTAATCTTAGGGGGAAAAAAAGACACAAATTCTCAATATTGGAAATGAAAGAGGGATCATCCTTACTGATCACATAAACATTTAGGATAAAAAAGAATACTGCATAAAACTCTGTATCTACAAATTTGATCATTTAGGTCAAATGGATCAATTATTTGAAAGACACAAACTACAAAAACTTCTACAAGGAAATATATCTATTTTTAAAATTAATTAATAGGTGCTCCTGGGTGGCTCAGTGGGTTAAGGGTCTGGCTTCAGCTTGGGTCATGATCTGGGTGTCCTGGGATTGAGTCCCATGTCGGGCTCCCCGCTCAGAGGAGAGTCTGCTTCTCCCTCTCCCCCATGCTCATGCTCTCTCTCTTGCTCTCTCACTCTCTCTCTCTCAAACAAATAAAATCTTTAAAAAAATAAAACTAATTAATAATCTTCCAAAAGATAAAGTGTGTACCCAAATTGGTGTCATTCATACATTCTACCAAACAGGTAAGGAAGAAATGACACCAGTTCTCTAGACTCTTTTCCAGAAAATTAAAGTAGAGGATACACTTCCTAACTCATTCATTGAGCACATTATTCCTCTAATAATGAAACCAGAGAAAACATTACAAGAAAGGAAAATTAGAGACCAATAATTCTCATGAATGCATGGAGATGCTAAAGTCCTCAACAAAATACTAGTAAATTGAATTCAACAATGTATAAAAAATTATGAACCATAACCAAATGGGATTTATTTCAAGGAGAAAAGGCTAGTCCAACATTCAAAAAATAGTTAATCTATCATACCAACAGATTAAGAAATAAATCATATGATTATCATTTGAGAAAGAAAAAAAGCATTTGAAAAAATATAATACCTATTTATGAAAAAACTATCAGCTAACTAGGAAGAGGAAAACTTCTTCAACTTGATAAAGAATACCTACAAAAATATTAGAATTGACATCATACTTTCTGGTGAGAAACTGGGCATTTTTCCACTAAAATTAGAAACAAAGCAAATATGTCCTCTCTCACCACTCCTATTCAACATTATCCTAGCCAGTGCAATAAGAAAAGGAAATAACATTATACAAACTGGGAAAGAAGAAACAAAACTGACTTTGTTGGCAGATAACATAACTGTCTACATAGAAAATTCCAAAGACTCTCTAATTCCTGGTATAAGTATAGAAAAGTTGCAGTATACAAGGTCAATCTAGAAAAATCAGTTTTTTAATATATACTAGAAATAAGCAATTGGAATTTGAAATTTAAATATACATATAATTTAAATGCCACCAACAAATAAAGTACTTAGGTATAAAGCTAACAAAATATCTACAGAATTTCTATTCAGACTACAAAACTCTGAGGAAAGGATCAAAGATCTAAATAAATGGAGATATATTCTGTGTTCCCAGATACTGTTACAATATCAATACTTCCCAACATGATCTAAAGATTGACTGAAACTCTAATCAAAATCCCAGCAAGCTATTTTATAGATAAACTGATTCCAAAGTTTACATGGAAAGACTAAAGACTTAGAAAAGCTAACATAATCCTGCACAAAGTTGGCAATCAAGACAGTACAGGATTTGCAGAAGAATAGACACACAATTCAGTGAAACAGAATGGAGACCCCAGAAATAAACCCATACAAATACAGTCAACTGATCTTTGAGAAAGAAGCAAAGGTAAGGCAAAGTATAGACTTTGCAGCAAATGGTGTTAAAACCATTACACACTACATACCAAAAAAAAAAAAATCTATAGCTCAAAATTATCAAAGACCTAGGGGCCCCTGGGTGGCTCAGTTGGTTAAACCTCTGCCTTTGGCTCTGGTCCTGATCCTAAGATCTTGCGATTGAGCCCCGTGTCTGTGTCTGGCTCCCTGCTCAGTGGGGAGTCTGTTTCTTCCTCTCCCTCTGCCCGCCACCTACTCCTGTGTGCTCGCTCACACGTGCATGTGCAAGTGCACACACCCTCTCTCTCTTTCAAATAAATAAAATATTTTATAAAATATATTAAATATCTAAATGTAAAATGCAAATCTATAAAACTTCTATGAGAAAATGCAAATGACCACTGGTTCAGTAATGAGTTTTTCAATAAAACATCAAAACCAAGACTAATGAAATAAAAACCTGATATGTTAGATTTGTTTTAATTAAAAATGTCTGTGAAAAACATTGAAAAGACAAGCCACAGATTGGGAAAAAATATTTGCAAAACACGTATCTGATAAAGTACTTGTCTCCAAGAACTCTTAAAAGTCAACAATAAAAATACAAGTTATCCAATTTTTAAAATGGGCTAGGGTGCCTGGGTGGCTCAGTTGGTTAAGCAACTGCCTTCGGGTCAGGTCATGATCCCGGAGTCCTGGGATCGAGTCCCACATCAGGCTCCCGGCTCAACGGGGAGCCTGCTTCTCCCTCTGACCTTCTCCCCTCTCATGCTGTTTCTCTCTCTCTCTCTCTCAAATAAAGAAATAAAATCTTTAAAGAAAAAAAAATAAAATGGGCTAAATATCTGAAAAGCAAAAGTATCAAAGATACACTGATATTAAGTATATGAAAAGATGCTTAACATCATTTGTACTTAGATAATTACAAATATGAAAACTACAATGAGATACCAATATACAACTATTAGTATAGTTAAAATATAAAACAAAACCTGACAATATCAAATATTGGTGAGGATGTGAAGCATAAGGAGCTCTCATGAAATATGATACAGCCACTTTGAAAGATAGTTTTCATTTTCTTACAAATATAATCTTACCATGCAATTCAGTAATTATAATTGCACTTCTAGCCATTGACCAAACTGTATTGAAAACAAGCTCACACAAAAATCTTCCTTCATGTAAATTTTATGAGTTTTATTCAGAATTTCCAAACACTAGTAGAAGTAGTGAAATTGTCCTTCAATAGGGAATAAATAAACTGTGGTACATCCATGCAATGAAATATTATGCAGCAATATAAAGAAACTAGCTATAAATCCACCTAACAACTTAAATGAATTGTAAATACACACTGATAAACTGAAGAAGCCAGTCTTAAAAGGCTACCTACTTTATGACTCTGATTAAATGATGTTCTGAATAGGATAAACTATAGCCACAAGAAAAAGAATTTCCAGGAGTTCCCAGGGAAGTGAGGAGGGTTAAAACAGTGAAGCATGGAGAAACATTTAATGTGGTGAAAGTATTCTCTATAATACTGTAATTGAGGAAATATGACATTATGTATTAATCAAAACATATAGAACATATGGAAAAATTTTAAAACATAAATTATAAGGTTAGAGAATCCAAGATTGGAATGGAGAATGTGACAAAACAATATAACTGGATTACAAATGTATGAAACAACCTCCGTGAAGGAAATGAGGGGCTGGGGGGGGAAGTGTCAGAGAGGAGTTTGTACAGCTAATGGCAAAGTAAATTATACATAAGTACTGAACTATATTCAATAAAGTTGTTTCCCATGACACACAGGTTAACAATTCTGGTCCTGCTATACATTATACTGGAATTGAATAATTAAGACAATGGATGGCAGATGGTAGGTTTCTAACTGTTAGTTAGAGTTAGAGTTCTAACTCTAACAGTTCTAACTGTTAGACTAAGAGTTTACAGATAAATATGGAGTAGAGGCTAAATGATCTATGTAGTGAGGGATTAGCATTGAAGACATCAGTGTGAACTCACGGTTTATCTTAATATAAAAAATGGCCATGTATAGATATATTCATAGAGATACATATATATGAGCATTGATTCGCACACATATTTCTCTGCTCTTTCAGCTGAAATGCCTGGAAGCAACCACAACCAGTAGCAATGAGCACACCTAGCACCCAGATCTTGGTTTCTAATATCATTCTTCAATAAAAGGAATCAGTGCTCCTTGGACAGCCAGCTGAATCTAGGACTAGGGGTAATAAATATAGAAGATGGGCCTGGAGCAACTAGCAGTGTGAGAAAGGGAGTGTTACACACACACACACACACACACACACACACACACACAGTGATGGGGTACATGAGAGATACATAGGAGCCAACTGAAAGGGCACAAATAGCCAAAGCTGAACAATTTGAGCCAACAAATTAAATAAAGTAGCATTCAGTTATAATCAAAATTATAAAATATTATGCATGATTACATACTAATAGAATTGATTTAATCAATAGATAGTGGGGAAGAAAAGATAAATCTCTAGTGCAGAAGAATTCCAAATAATCTATGTACATATTCTAGCCTCAAAAATGTAGAGTATAAATCCCTACTCTTTAAGTGCAGCATTCTTCCCAAAGAGTATAACATGGGCAGGGCAGGGGGGAAGTAACCTCAGAAAAGAGAAACTTACCAAATACTACTTTAGCCAAGTGGCCAAGATTAACATCAACAGTGATATGTCATGTGAATAGTATGTACCCTCAATGTGATGATAATAGAAATTTACCTTTGTGGTCTTCCTTCTAATAACATATAAACCCCAAAAGAACCATGAGAAAAACATAAGATAAACTCAAATTGAAGGACATTCTATAGAATAACCAACCACTATTCAGGTAAGCTATCAAGATCATTAAAAAACAAGAAAAAAAGAATCAAAGAAAGTATAAGAAACTCTAACATTCAAGAAGAGGCTAAGGAGACAGGACAACTAAATGCAATGTGGTATCTTGGATAGGACACTGAACAGCAAGAGGACATTAGGTTAAAAGTAAGGAAATCTTAAAATATGAACTTAATAATGTATTAAGATTTGTTCATTAATTGTAACATGTGTACCATATGAAGGCAAAATGTTAATAATCAGGAAAACAAAACTGGCTGTGTAATACAATGTAACTGCCTTTACTTTCTTCACAGTACTTCTGTAAATGAAGTATTTTTCTAAAAAATGAAGTACATTTAGAAATAAAACTTAAAAAGCAGTACACTAAAATTCCCTTTTATGAGAAGCTGAATCTTAAATAACATAAAAGAAAATTGTCAGTAGCTTTTATGAATAGGACATAGAAGAGGGAATTCTCACTGTAGTCATATCAAAGGCTTCCTGAAAATAAAATAAACTTTAATAACATACGCAAAAAAAAAAAAACTAAAAACTAAACCCTTTCTGCAGAGAGTACCTATACTGTTGTATTAATGAAACAAAAAAAACCACATTTGAGCCTTAACTCCTTAATGTCTTTTAATATCTTTTCTCCTGTCACATTATTTATGATTGTTCTCAACAAGTACCCTTTAAAATTATATAATATTTTGGGATGCCTGGGTGGCTCAGTTTTTAAGCATTTGTCTTCGGCTCAGGTCATGATCCCAGGTTCCTGGGATCAAGTCCCGCATCTGGCTCCTTGCTCAGCGGGGAGCCTGCTTCTCCCTCTGCCTGCCACTCCCTCCACCTGTGCTCTCTCCCTCTCTCTCTCTGACAAATAAATAAATCTTTTTAAAAAAATAAAATAAAATTACATAACATTTTAATTTATGAGTTATCAATAACTTTAGCCATTAGTCAAAAAAGATATGTGCCAGATTCTTCAAGAATGATTTGGTTCAGATTTGCTAAGCATCTATTTAAGTGGGCAGACACTGGCACAATACTTATGGTTCAAAAATTCAGGAGCTTCCTGGGTGAAATCTAAAAATTCCCCCTGTATGTAGAGGACAAAGAGAGACCAAAGAAGGAAGCAGAACACCACAGATTGGTAGATGGCAGTTTTAATAAGCAAGGGAATTTAACATATGATGCTTCTTTTGGCCAGCCGCAAGATGGACAAATAGATCTCTGCATCTACCTGTCAGAACCCTAAAGTTTATATAGAGCGCTTAATGGGGTTTACTCACATACACAGTTAAGATGGTCTCAATAACACAGTATTATCTCCAGGTTGTGTTGATGGCTATGGGAAATGGCTATGGAAATAATGATGAGGTATACATTCCAAGGACAAGGGAGGGAGAGGAGCCTCCAACTGCCCAGGTCGGGCTCATTGGTCATTCTGTGGTCATGTCCTCTCAATGAACTCCTCCAACAAATACTGCTTCAAGAGTGTATATCCAAACTTGCCAAACTTGCAACAGCTCATACAAAAAGAGGGAAGCTTAGTCAGAAGAAAGCTCATGGTCCTAATGCACAGAGAAATGTGACCAAATAGCATACTGGCCCCCAACATTCAGTAAAATTTGCTAAGGCAGTGGCAGCCAAAAAAAAATTTTTTTAAATAAATAAAAATTAAAAAATAAAAGAGGGATATGATGAGACCTGGAAGAAGTATCAGTGTTTTCTAAAGAAACAAAAGAAGTTATGTAACATGTGTGTAGTATGTACATAGTACAAAATTTTTGGGCATTAAAAAGAAAACCTATGTCATACTCTAAAGAGAAATACCTTGAAACCAATCTAAACACATTCTACCAAACTAATATTATCTACATCTCACCACTAATAATTAAGAGTTAAATTGAATTAAAACTAATTAGCCAAGATGGGAGATTCCATTTTCATATATTAAAATGTTTGTTTAATTTAGGTTCAAAAACTTATTTAGCCTACAGAAAATCCTTTTAGATATTTTAATATTAATGACTCATCAATTAATTATTCCTAGAACATTTCCAGAAGGCCCATAAGAGAGCTGATACAAGTTAAATCATTAGAATAAAATTCAGGATTTTCACTGCTGTTGTTTTCTATTGGACAACTACCTTTTGTTATAAGAGTAAACTGAAAGAATCCAGAGAAGTTACATTAAATCCAAGCGACGTTTATGAAAAAGAGAAAGCTTTACTACACCAAAGTTACATAAAATTTCAGAGTTTCAAATGAAAGAAACCCAGAGATGGATTTGATGAATCTTTTTGTTCAAATTCAGGCCTAACCATGTGTCTCATAAAGGAAGACTTATCAGCAAGATGTTCAAAAGAAAATATTGACTTGTTCACATAAAGCTTTAAATCTCCTACCAGGAAATCTGAAAACACTAAATAAGGATTTTGTCTTTTGGTGAGATGAAGGAATAAAAACAATCTTAGGAAACTGAATACTTTCATTAGAGATTATTGAAAAAACTTCTAAGATCCCTGTTCATCTCCTTCAAGTGAAGCATATCTACCACTACAATGTGTTATTTTATCCAAAGGCCACAAGTAAAAATAATATTACCAAAAATGTGTGAGATGTAATTTTGTATGTATTTTAAAGAAAACTAAACTTCCTCCCCATACACAATTTTTGAGCACCACTATGATTTCCAAAAGAAAAGTTTACTTGGTGAGGTAAGCTGTTGAGTTTGTTTTATTTCCCTCCTTTCTCTGTTTAACATTGTTTCACTTCCCTTATCTTTATTAGAAGTCTTATACTTATTAGAAACTTAGTGTTATTTCTTAATGATTTGGACTTCTCATAAAAATAATTTTGGGACAATCTAACTTTATCTGAGGAAGAAATCTCTATTGGGCTAAATCACAAGTTATTTTAAGAATAAGGCAATGGCAAGCGATTTTGATGTGGGAAACAAAGGCAAAAAAAAAAAAAAATTAAATTTCCTTGCTACTTACAGCCCACTGACAAGTCCTTGAAACAGGTAGAGTGACCTTCCTCTGGGAGCTCAGCTGCCTAGATGTTGACACTTTGCTAAGGGCAAAGGCAATCCCAGCTTAACATTATCCCAACCCCTCCGGATCCTGTTAAGTCTACTTTAACATACCGAAATCCCTTTGGAAACTTCCTTTATCTCCACACCCCAAGATATGTATTAACAATCATTCCCCAAGCATATGGCCCACTGATATACATCTGAAGGGTCTCATGACTAAGGTTTTATTAGACAGTAATAAATGACCTTTTCCTAACAATAGCTAGCCCCCTCAGGGTCCTGGAAACCTTGTTTCCAAAATTCCTTAGCGACTTATGCTATCCCTGACCCTCTCCCAACTTGAAAGTATAGAAGGGGCTGGGGAGGCAGTCCTCCCTCCTTACAGGGCCTTTATGGCAGGTGGTGATCATAGCGATTTCATTCAAGGGATGCCTCAAGGCACTTTGACACCAGGAACCTCTGACATAACCATGCTAATGTGACGCCACCCAGGAATCAGGGGTGGGGAGGGGGGTGGATTTTCTAGGTAATGGAACTTCTCTCTTCAGTCCCCAAAGACTCTCCCTTAGGATACCTTTTAACCCAGTGGAAACAATTCAGATTGCAAAATTTAAGAAAGGTACTGCATGGCCTCGATAGGATGGCTCAGATCTCTTCTGCAGGAAAGAGGGCAAATAGATGAAGGCACCCTAGGTCCATCCCAGGCTTTCAGGGTTCTAAATCAGGACCCAGACCTAAGGGCTTCTTGAAGAATGTGTTTGGTCATAATCAGGCCAGTAAACTCCCTCCTGATATACTGGATGATAATTATCTAAATAGGCCCCTGAATAAACCCAGGTTGGAGGAAACATGGGCCATCCCTAGCAAAGGGGACTCTGACTACCCCCTTCCCCATCTCTCTCTCTCTCTCTTTCTCTCTTTCTCACTGTTTCTCCTAACAGACCCAGGTTACTCTAGTGGTATGTGGGGGCTTCTCCCTCACTCATTTCCCAGGTTAATGGTGATAACTGGAGCCAACTGTGGTTAGTCTACCTCGGGACGGGCACTTTAAGGAATATTCCCAAGCAGCTGCCAAAACTCCTCCCATTGTTTCAGGGAAATAAATTCCGTCTTCTGCAGCCTGACATGGACTGCCTATTCCCTCTTGTTGTCAGAAAAACATGGTGGCTGCTCCTCTGGAGCTGATGAGCTCTAGATCCGGAAACCCTCTTTCTCTACCTTCTGGCAGCACTTCGCCTCTTCGGTCTCGCTCCCCTCCTGTTTCTGCACCACCTTGGGTGCAGCCTGCATAACTGGCTTCTATACCATCAATGGCTCCTCCCCTCCTCTCCCTATCAAAGAGTAAAGAAGAGCATCCCCTGAACTTAACCCCACCCACTTCAGATTTTCCCACCAGTGTCTCAGGTGAAAATTGACAATGGGGAACAAAGTGACTTTTAAAAGAGGATCCAGGTAGAATATAATTTGGTATTGAAACTAATTTAAGTTTGTTGATTTAAGACAGACCTGTCTTTAGAGTTATCAGCATTAAATGTGAAACTTTTATTCTACCAAGATTTACTAAAGGTCAAATAAGTCTTGTGTTATCTGTTGCATTTTGTTAGCAAAAAGATGACTTAAATTATGGTTAATTGTCTCAAGTTTTCATGGGTAAATAGTTAAGATAGCTTTCAAAGTCTTAGGTAACCTGAAGCTTGAAAGTTATGTCTGTTGTGATTTGTTAGCAAAAAGATGACTTAAATGATGGTTAATTGTCTCAAGCTTTCATGGGTAATTGTTAAGATAGCTTTCAAAGTCTTTGATAACCTGAAACTTTAGTTTTGCTTGGGAGAAGTGGGATTGAATTTGTTGGACATCTAGGTCTTTTCCAAATTGGATAAAATGCTAAATCATTGATTACTGAATGTAGGTTTGCGCTTTTGACTTCTTATGTCAAAGAAACTAAGGATATTTGGGTCTGTTGGTAAACCTGGCTTTGTGTTTAATAGATTCGTAAATTTGCTGTCTCAAGAGTTTTGGTGTAAAAGTTCACATTTGTTACTACTTAGTTTTCAGTGGAGGCTAAGGATTCCAAGAGGGCAAAATTCTGCTAAGTGTAATTAAGACTGATGCAAATAAGGGAAGTAACTCTGTATGTAGAAAAGTAGGAGATGTGTAAGAAAGATGTAAGGAGTGGGAATGCATTTTTGTGCAAGGTAAAAAAAAGTAATTTTGTCCTAAATGAGATTGGTTGTTTGTTTAGAAAGAAATGGCTGGGGAGAAAATCTGAATACAAAGGAAAGTTGTAAAAGGTTTGTGAAGGGAAGTCTTTGGAAAGAAATTTTAGGTGTGGTCAGGATGGACTAAGATTGAAATGAATGGATTTTAAAAGTACTGTGGCATAAGATTGAAATTCTGCCTTTCTCTGTTCAAAAGACAAGGTTTTCTTGAATTATTGGTCTGCTCTTGATAAAATGTAAACAAAGGTTTTTTTCTCTTTTGTTTGCCCAGAAAACCAGTTTGTAGGTTTTGTCTTTATCAGGTCTTTGATCACTTAGTTAAAACTTCTCAGTATTAAAGGAGCTAAGTTTTGGTAACTATATAGCCCTACATATTTGCCTTTTGAATGTCTTATTGTCACCTTGGTTAAATAAAAATAATTTTTGTAATGATGTGTAATCCTATTTAGGCATGTGCTTTAAAACTTTCTAAGGTTTTAACAAACTTCCCAAGATTTAAATTGTAAATAAAGCCTCTTTTACTCATTAAGCTTTTTTATTTAGTATGTTAAGTTACTCTGGAAGAACTGTTAAGCAAATAATAAGCCTTAGGTTACATTTGGGTAAATGCTATAACTATTCTAGAGATGGTATACAGTTCCTAAAGTTTTAATATGTTGTGATATAGGCCATTACCTGATATTTTGATTTTTGAAGTGTTGTGTGTCACAGAAATAACCTGATTTCTTTGCCAGCTGTATTGTAACAGATCTTTACTCATCAGATCTTTAACCATGTCCATTTTTGAGTTTTTCATTTATAGTTATTCTTATTCTCTTGAAAAATGTGTTTCATCTTCAAGGGGATTCATAAAAAGGATTTTAGGACAAATACAGGTATTCAACATGTTTAAGATTATAAAACTGAAATTGGTAAAAATTTCCAGAACTAACTAGTCTGAGGATAGTCATACTTTATAACTCTTGTTTAAAACATTTCTGGTGGGGCACCTGGGTGGCTCAGTCGTTAAGCATCTGCCTTTGGCTCAGGTCATGATCCCAGGGTCCTGGGATCGAGCCCCGCATCGGGCTCCCCGCTCCGCGGGAAGCCTGCTTCTCCCTCTCCCACTCACCCTGCTTGTGTTCTCTCTCTCGCTGTTTCTCTCTGTCAAATAAATAAATAAAATCTTTAAAAAAGAATAAAAAATAAAACATTGCTGGTTGTCTGTTTGCTCTTCCAAACTAAGGAAACTTTCTCTTAAGATATCTATGACTTATAGAAATGTGAACAAATTTAAAGCATTTAACTTCTCTCTACCTGAACCCTCCGAAATTCAAAAGGTCTCAAAAATACTCTTTCTTTAATGGCAATTACAGTCATTTGCATAAGTTCAATAAGAATCTGTTCTCCTTGTAACAGGACACCATTGGAAACATTGGTCATTTTACCAAGGCTTTGACTGGAATGTCATATTTGAGAGACATGAATAGACTCAGATATGACCATATAGCTTTAAGGAACTAAGGTTGACGTTATAAAGCATGGAGCCAATAGAGCCCCTTGGAAATGTTGGCCTGATACTGTCCTCACGCACTGAAATAAAGTTCTCAGACACCAATGTGAGTGGCCGTGCAGGGCTGCCTTTGCAAGGGAGGGCAGCAGCCGCTGAATCCTGCACAGAGCTGTTACTTTGTTTTTTAAAAGAAAAGCAAGGACAGATGCCTCAAAGCTTGGGAAAGGAGTTCAAAGGGATGGCAAATATCTTGAAGCAGGCTTGCATTCTCACATAGGCATGCAGGGAATCAGTCATGGGATAAGGGACTAGCAATCACCAGGTGCAGAAAGGGGGGACTGAGGGTTACATTCTTTCATAGCTCCTAACGTAGGCTCTGCTCCTGGGGATTGTGGGATCCTGCTCCTACTGGGGCCATTGTATTCACCAGCCCTGAGAACAGGAACACTGCTGACATTTCAGCTGCTTCCACAATCACTCCTTAGTGCTCCCCATATATTTTCTAAGAATAACTCCACAGGTACCTTGCTTACAGAGTTCCCAGCAGCCTTACCAGGTGAGTAAAGAATGTCATTTCCTGGCAGGTGCAGTAACCTCAGGATACTTTGGGGACCTCGAGAAGAGGAATCCACCCAAATCTATAGGTATTGCAGGCATGTCTGATGGCAAGCACTTGGCTTGGCTTCTGGCCTGGAGAGGCTACTAAAAGTTCAGCCTAGAGATTCCTTATAAAAAGTTCCAGCAGAGCAAATTCTAAAAGATCTATATGATCACTCACTATTCTTGCTGAGCTTATGTAAATCATTAGTTTGTTAAAATTGCACTTGTTTTACAAACAAATTAGTCCTGATTTGGTTTGTTAAACCAAATTTGTTAAAATTGGACTTGTTTTACAAACAAATTAGTCCTGATTTGGTTATCTCTGGTTAAAAATGAAGGTTATTATAGAGAGAAAATATTTCAATAACACACCTTTGTAGATTAAGAATTTAGACTCAAGAAAACTGGATTACTCTTTTAATAGCAGGGCTTCTTTGAATGAGGATTGCCCCAAAACAATCAAAAGGGTTTTAAGTCCTTTTGAGTTACTACATGAATAACCTTTTCTCACTGTAGACCCATCAACTGATGGAGACTACAATGCTCTGTTAAATTATTCACTTGAGGCCGGGTTAATTCACAAATCTTTAAATGAACATGCAAACCATATCCTCCCTAAACCTGATCTGACAGTCACTAGCACCTCACTCCATTTAAACCTATAAACCCCAAAGACATGGTTTATTTAAAGGATTGTAAGTCTAACACAACAGGGGATTTAACTCCAAAATGGAAGGGCCCCCACCGGGTCATATTATGTACTCCGATGGCAGTAAAATTAGAGGGACACTCTTCATGGGCTCATAAATCTAGAATAAAACCTGTATCTCCTTCACAGGAAACCGGTGAGAAAACTAACATGCTTTCTTATTCCTGTGAACCTGTGGAAGACCTCAAATTTCTCTTCAAACAACAATAAAGGACTGGAGGAAAATTTTAGTTAACTACCAAACGTCTTTTTGTTCAGGCTTCTCTTTCTTAACCTTCTTTTGCTGTCTTTTCTGGTGTCTCCCTGCCTGCCTGGTGCCAAGACTCCTTCAGTGCCCTAACTTCCAGCTGACAGATGATCCTCTCTACACAAAGAGGTTCATAAATGTTGTCTATCCTGGATTGGCTGCCTCTGCCTTTGGTAACTCTTATATATATAAATTCCCCAACTGACTGACCCATAGCTGGGGACATCTCTGTGCCCCTAATCAGCAAGAAGAAGTTACAGAAGATGAGATGCTCCACCCTGACAACCTTAAAGATTTAAGGGTCAAAATTGTTTCAGGGGGGTATGACTGGGAAACAAAGGCTGGAGGAAACTTAGATAGAATTAAATGTCCTCATAACCTGCAGCCCATTGACAAATACTTGAGGCAGGCAGAGTAAAACATTCTTCCAGGAAGCTCCTGTCTTAATGTTAATGCCTTGGTAGAGGGAAAAACAACCTTAGTTTGACAATAGTAAGGTCTCCTATATCAGGTGAGTCTTTAGCATATGAAAATCCTTTAGGAAGTTCCCTTATCTTTACTTCCCCCCACCCCAAAGTATATAGTCAGTTGCCCCTCACAATCCTGAGGCAGCAGGGAGCAGCAAGAAGCAGCAGGGGGCAGCAGGAAGCAGCAAGAAGCAACTCTTTCTGCCCAGGGGTGCTGTCCCCATGCTTTGATAAAACCACCATTTTGCACCAAATATGTCTGAAGAATCCTTTCTTGGTCATCGGCTCCAGACCCCACCAACCTCACATATATTCAAAAACTACATCACTCTCAGGGTCCTGGAAACCTTGCTTCCAAAATTCCTCAGAAACTTACACTATCCCTAACCTCTTCCCAACTTGAAAGTATAGAATCAGTCACCTGTCACAACCCCAGTGCAGCTCTTTCTACCAGCAGGTCCTGTCTCCACGCTTTAATAAAACCACCTTTTCTGCACCAAAGACATCCCAAGAAATCCTTCTTGACCGTTTGCTCCAAACCCCAACATTTCCACATCAATGTGAGGAGCAGTAGTCTAGGGTTCTCTTTCAGTGTAAAATCCCCACCCTTTATTCTTTGCTTATGGAACCTGTTTCTAGAAATCTGCTGTTAAGAGATAAATATGCTGGGGCACCTGCGTAGCACAGTTAAGCACCTGACTCTTGGTTTCAGCTCAGGCCTTGATCTCTGTCCTGAAATTGAGCCCCGCTTTGGGCTCCACGCTGTGCATGGAGCCTGCTTAAGATTCTCTCTCCCTCAGGGGAGGAGGGTAGGGGGATGGGTTAGCCTGGTGATGGGTATTAAAGAGGGCACATTCTGCATGGAGCACTGGGTGTTATGAACAAACAATGAATCATGGAACACTACATCAAAAACTAATAATGTAATATATGGTGATTAACATAACAATAAAAATTTAAAAAAAAAGATTCTCTGTCCCTCTCCTTCTGCCCCTCCTGCTCCTGCTGGCCTCTCTCTCAAATAAATAAATAAATCATTTTTAAAAGAGATAAATATGCTACATCACTATAAGGTTTTCTATAACTATTTATTGGGTGCTTTCTTTGGAGTATTTCATTGTGATCACTCAAGTGTGTTCTCCATTAAGAAGTAAGAAATTCAGATTATGGGTTTCTGTTTCAGAAATTTAGGCTAGCCATAGTGATGTGGTTTGGGGTACTGCTGGGGTCCAGAGCAGACAGCCAAGAAAGAATTCTTGCAATGCCTCTGGTACAAGAGGCTGGTTTTATTAAACACGAGAACAGGACCCGCGGCCAGCAAGAGCTGCCCTGGGGTTGTGAGGGGTGAGTGGGGTTAAGGAAAAAGGGAGGCTTCCAATAGAACTTTCACATGCTAAGGAAGACTCACAGAATACTGGAGGCTGGCTACTGTCAAGCTAAGGTTGTTCTTCCCTCTAGCAAGGCATCACATTAAGACAGTTGGGGGCGGGAGGGAGAGGGTGGCTGGGTGATGGACACTGGGGAGGTATGTGCTATGGTGAGCGCTGTGAATTGTGCAAGACTGTTGAGTCACAGATCTGTACCTCTGAAACAAATAATACATTATATGTTAAAAAAAAAAGAAAAAGAAGATAGCAGGAGGGGAAGAATGAAGGGGGGGAAATCGGAGGGGGAGATGAACCATGAGAGACGATGGACTCTGAGAAACAAACTGAGGGTTCTAGAGGGGAGGGGGGTGGGGGGATGGGTTAGCCTGGTGATGGGTATTAAAGAGGGCACGTTCTGCATGGAGCACTGGGTGTTATGCACAAACAATGAATCATGGAACACTACATCAAAAACTAATGATGTAATGTATGGTGATTAACATAACATAAAAAAAAAAAAAAAGACAGTTGGGAGTTCCCTGGAGGAATGTTATACTCTGCCTATCTCAAGTATTTGTCAATGGGCTGCAGGTTATAAGGAAATTTAATTGCATCTACATTCCCTTCTGCCTTTGTTTCCCAGAGCACTATGGAGGGGACGGTGATGTTAGGGCTCCAAGAAATTAAGGGTGATGTTAGGGTTCCAGGAAATTTCTGGAAGTTAGGCTATTGGTAAGATTGCTTTTTTCTTGTAAATCACTAAGACTTTTGTAAGCTGATGGAGATTCAGGTCCTGCGTGATGGTGATCTCTACCAGTTAACCATTTGTTTTTCCCTTTCCTTAGTTCTAGGGCAGCGGGGAGTGCCTGAGGAATGTCACATACATCCCACCTGGGGGGAGGGGGAAGGGAGCACATGGGGTGTCAGCTTGTGCTTTGCCCTCAGCTTGCCTCATCAATAGCAACACCACGAGGAATCCAAGCAGTTCAGAAGGTACAAAAGGGAACCAAAGAGTTAAGGTGGCTCTTTTCAGTTCCTGGACCCAATTCTATGTGAGTGCTGTTGGGGCTTCTACCACACCAACAAACAATTCTCAGACACCAGTAGGCTGTCCAAGAAATCAACTCACTTCTGACACTATCTACCTGGAGATTCCACTGATTAGTGGTTCAGTCTTCCAAGACTACCCTCTACTCCACCCCCACTTCAGATGCACCTCCCAAGCCCAGATTGTTTCCTGTGTGTCTGACTAATGGACTATAAATCCAAGACGCCCTCCTTTGGTTTAATTAATTTGCTAGAGTGTCTCACAGAACTCAGGAAACCCATTTACTCACTAGATTACCCGTTTATTACAAAAAGATATAATCCAGGAATAGCCAGTAGAAAGAGATGCGTAGAGCAAGGTATAGGGAAGGGATGTGTAGTTTCCCTGCTCATTTTGAGTGTGCCACTCTTCTCATATCTCCCCATGTTCACCAACCAGAAACTTTCTTAACACTGTCCTTTTGGGGTTTTATAGAGGATTCATTACATAGGCATGACTGATTAAATCATTGACCATTCGCAACTGAACTCAATCTCTAGCCCCTCTCCCCTTCTTGGAGGTGGTAGTGGGATGGTGAGAAATGGAAGTTCCAATCCTCTGGTCAAGTGGTTGGTTGTCCTGGTAACCAGCCCATAACCTTAAATTACCAAAGTGCTTTCCAAAACTCAATGCATTAACATAACTTGAGTGTCCTTACCACCTTACTGCCCTTATCACCAGAAATTCCAAGGGTTTTAGGAGCTCTAAGCCAGAAACTACAAAGACCAAAAACAACCCTTGAACAACAAGGGTTTGAACTACCCCACTTATATATGGATTTTTTTACAGTACCATAAATATATTTTCTCTTATGATTTTCTTAGTAACATGTTCTTTTCTATAGCTTACTTTATTGTAAGAATACAGTATATGATACATATAACATGCAAAATATGCATAATTGACTGTTTATGTTATGGGTAGGGCTTCCAGTCAATAGTAGGCTATTAGTAAAGTTTTGAGGGAGTCAAAGTGTGTGTGGGGGGAAGGGGGTCAGCATCCCTTAATCCCATATTGTTCAAAGATCAAATGTACATATGAGAAATATATTTTGGTCATCTGAATGACCAAATACATATTTGTTATAAATCATGAAGGGGTAAAAGTCTCCCGACAATGTGCCACTTTGACCTGTGGACTATTTTGAGATCAAAGCAATAGAGACCCAGGGGCTCAAGAGAAACTTGTGCCCCTCCCTTAACGACCTATAAGAATCCAAATTGGAGGTCTTCTCCAGAATAAGAGTTATTAACATAGATAAATTTCATCTGAATGACACATCTGTAGGACAGGGTAACATCTAATTACCAAACATCTGCTTTTCTTAGTACCCTGTGAATTGCCCTCCTCCGCTTTGAAGCCTCTGATTCCTTAGCTTAGGATGGCATATATACCACATTTTATCTTTCTGTCTTTAAACCCTTCATGTATGTGTGGTTCCTGAACACACAAAATTAAAGTTGATTTTCTCCTGTTAATTTGTCTCAAGATGATTTAATTATTAGACCAGCCAGAAGAATCTTTGAAAAGGAGAGTAAATTTTTTTCTCCACAACAATCACAAATATCACAGAGGTACTAGATAAATAGAAAGTATCTAAATTCTGAGAAGCCTCAGGGACACAGCCAGCTTCAGAATTTCAAAAGTTTCCAAGTTTCTAGTTAAATTATTTATCAATGAAAGAAAATGCAGAAGAAATAATTTTCTTATGGATGACCAAGTTCAGTGAAAATTTGAAGCAAAACAAATGCCAAATCAAGTCAAATACATACAATAAATAAAATGATCTTGTCTATCTGCCCTGACATCATACAGTAAAGAATAAAGGAATTTTCACTAAATTTGGAGGGTGGTGGAATATATCAAATCCACTTGTTGGATCCTTAAAGATCACTTCAAAGAATTAGACAGTTACCAATCAGAGAGCCTCAAACTGAGGTATATCCAGATGCTCATGTTACTACTAAATGTATATGAAGATGCTATGGTTGAAGAATGAACTGGAATCACCAAAATGGTCTCTATCAAAGCTGAATTATTAGGCTGTCAGTCAAGAAAGAGCTCACCATGCCAGAACAATTTCAGAGGACTTCTCTGCATGAACAGTGATGCATGCTCTAAGCACAGGCTCAGTTGTCCATAAAGTGTGAAAGGATATAGAAAAAAACAAACACACCAAATCTAAAACAGCAAGAGAACAATCTTCAAAAAATGGTTGTAGATTGTAATTTAGTTACTCATCTTATTGGACTACTATAGAGTCTGTTCCACAGTTAATTTTTAACACAAATTATGGTAGAGCTGATGTTAATAAGTAAAAGTGGCAAGTTCTCCAATCTTAATCTAATTTAAAATTCACAGCAACTTTATGGTATCTGAGATACTACACAATTTTACCAATGAAGAGACCAAGTCTTATAAAACTTAGGACATTCCCATCATCATCTCACTAAACATTTCCTTGCTGTGTCCATGGAAATTGAGAGAGTACAGGTTTGTGTGACAATAAAACTCATCCTCTTCCCTCCACAGCATTCTAATAAAGTAATTATTTTCCTCTCATGCTTTCTGTTAGAACTTGGAAGTGTTTCTCTTTCCTTGGTGAGAGACACTTGAGTGAAAAAAGACATATCATTAAAAAGTTGTCTATTTTATTCTCAAAAGTGGTTTAAAGTGTTGTTTTTGCTTTCTCTACTCAGACACTGGCTCCCATCTGAACATTTCACTACTGTTTTCATAGCTATCCTCTGACAGGTTTGCCAGGCTATGAATACTTTTCCTCACCTAAGGATTGCAGAATTGCAATTGCTCATAAATTCAGAAAGACTTTTTTAGTAGTTTTTGGTAACACTTTCTTACTAACTTTTACCTTAATATGATATGCTTTTGGATATCATAGAATTGCTCTTCCTGATTATTTAAATTGCTTACTCTAACATTTTGGCTCAGGCAAGGGCTGATCATTTTTAAAATAGTAATTATTATTTAGGAGAGTTGTAAAAAAATAGAAATCATCCTTCATCTCTGTTTACTTTGAAACTTGAGTATTTGAGTATACATATTTTGTTATTGTTTTTGCCAAGCATTATTCCAAGCTTCAAGTAGTTACAGCAAATATCTAGCCATTATTATACATTGTCATGTCTCTTTCCTACAATGGGCTCTTCACAAATTTCCAAAGCAAGCACACAGTAAGAACCCTGCAGAAATCTCTCCAGTTAACATTTCCTTAGCAAAATGCCCCTCAGGTATTCTATAGCTATGTTTTTAAAATGTACATGTTGGATATGGTATGTCAGTCAGTGTAGCCATAGCAGGAAATGAGAATGAGGCTTGGTAGGAAAAAGTATATTATACCCACAGGTCCCAGAGAAGGGGTCACCACATGCCACACCGGGTCACAGGGGAAATCACTAGGGTGTTCATGAGCCAGAAGACAGGAGCGAGGGGGAAAGCTTAGGTCATAGTCTCCACTGGTGTTTCCACAGGAAAGGAAGACAGAGCCAACAGTTTAGGATTGGCTAGTTTGAAGAACTCTGGCAGGCTTTAGTCTATAAGAGCAGTCTTTAGTCACCTCATACATACCTGACTCGGGGATAATTTAGGGCAGGAGAAGTTTTGGCTTGGTGTAGGAGAACTAAATAAGGAAGTACTTGAGGGGTACAAACTTAGGACTGGCTGGTTTATATATGAAAAGCATGCTTAGAAGCAAGTTATTATTTTTGTTGGGAATTAGCTACCCTGCAAGGGACAATCTCTCTGTAGCCAGAAAGGTTTTTAAAAATGGTTTTTAAAAAGGTTTTAAAAAATATAATATAGAGATACAAAAAACTGACATATAACATTTACAATACAAGTCAAGTTTCATAGAAGGTATGTATCTCTGAAAATGACATCTTCAGCCAATGTTTATATTGGGGAAAAATCATAAATTTACATCTTCAAAACTCAACACAATATTGAAACAAAACAAAACATAAACAAATCTTAATTACATTCTAAATAGAAGTATTATACTGTCAGAATCGGGAAAGGACATTTTGAAAAAATGCTAATGAAGGGAATAAGCATTATGTATGTCATGTACAAAGTACCTTTAATTATAAACTGTATAGTTGGTGATCAGAACATCATGTTTTACACTTACATTCTAATCTGACAATTTGTTACTTATAAGCATTTATCTATATTTTAGTTATATTTTAGAAAATTTGTTGAGGTGTGCGCTTTCATGAATTACATTATTTTTTCCACTTAAAAATAATGAGAAATAGGCTCTTGGTTAGTGTTTCCATGCAGGACATCTGATTTTCAGGAAGAGATTACTGGTATTCAGTGGAGATGACTCTATCTGTTGAAAACTAGTTTAGATCCCAAGAGTATCAATGCCCTGAGTTAAACTGCAATGTGCAGCAGTTACTTTCACTTTCTTAATGACTACCAGTTCTAAGCTTATAAATGATACCATTGCCATTTTACTTAAACTTGAAGTTCATGTCTAATTTCTTCTTCTCACTATCTATAGTTGTCATCTGCAGTTTCTGTTTGCTTATTATACATTCACTCTCATTCTAGAAGACCTTCCTGATATCCCTTTGAGTTTGGAGTTTGAAGCTATGGGCTAATTCTCATCTATGGCTCTGATGATGGGCATATGACTCAGATGTATACAATCAAACTAATTCATTACCCTAAACATAGTGATTGGCCACAGATGGACAGGTGACCCAAGTAAGAGCAATAAGAACCTTAGAGAGGACTTTTACTTGAATCATTGGAGAAGAGCCAGTTGTACTTTCCTTTTGACTGTTAAGGTAGTAAGTTATAAGCCCAATCCTTTTGGAGGCCATCTTGCCACCAAATGGAAGAGTTTTCATTAAAACACAAATAGAAAGAGCAGACTGAGTCCTAATGACATCATTTGAGTCCATGCATCCAGGCATGTCTGAAGCCTAGATATCCTTCTGGATAAAGTTTAAAATGTTCCTTTGTTGTTTATCATACCTGCAATAAGACTGCTGGTTCTTTCAGAATGTCTTTTGGGTTCAGTTGAAATATATTTCAAGTCTTCCTCTCCCACTGGATACTTTTTACAGAATAAAGTATTTTTAAAAATCAGACACTAAAATATAATCATGGAGAATGCCATTCTATAGGATTTAATGAACACAAAAAAGGAAAAGAAAAAACAGTGATATCATAAATCTCCTCTCTTTGAACTCCTATTTGTGATCCTAAAGGGAGACATGCTTAACGGTGTATAGCATAGTGATTAATAGTATAGCTCTGAAGCAAGATACCTGGAATTTAAATCCCAGCTCTACCAATTACTAGTTATGTACCCTTAGGAAAGTTACTCTCTGCCTCAGTTTTCTCATTTATAAAATTGGGGCAATATCTTGTGGAGTTACTGTAAGAATCAAATGAGATGATATGTAATATACTTAAAAACAGTGCCAGACGTATCATGAGTATTCAATAAATGTCAGTATCAAGGTATTATTTTTATTATATATTATTATTGTTGTTTATTCAGTTATTATATATACTACAATGATAAAATACAGAGAGACAAATAATGTCCCCGCCTAAATCTCTCATAATTGGAATCATCTCTCTTGCATATTTATCTCCCTTCCAAATCTTTTGTCCATCAGAGAAGGCAACTTCTGATAGGCCCATTAATCTCAAGCCTTTGATATGTATTGGATACTACCATGTTCAAAGTTCTGCCTGAAAACTGGATATGCAACAGCAAATGGATAACAATTCAAATGTAATTGCTCTTCTCATAGAATACACATTCTAGACACAGCACAAAAAATCAAAATCAAGTCCTTATTTATAACTTAGAAAGACTTACAGGAAGAAACACAAAATTCTGATCTCAATATGTGACAACGTATTTTGGGGTATCTGCTCCAGGTCTGAAGAGTCAAAGAAGATTTTCTTTAAAAAGTGATTTTTTCAGGGGTGCCTGGGTGGCTCAATCAGTTAAGTGGCTGCCTTCAGCTCAGGTCATGATCCCAGGGTCCTGGGATGGAGACCTGCATCAGGCTCCTTGCTCAGCGGGGAGCCTGCTTCTCCCTCTCCCTCTGCCTGCCGCTCCCCGCCTGTGCTCTCTCTCTTACTCTCTCTCTCTCTCTCTATGTGTGTGTCAAATAAATAAATAAAATCTTTTTTTAAAAAAAAAGTGATTTTTTTCAGTTGAGTCCTTCACAAGAATAAGAAAAGGAACACACTGATATAAGAAGTACCTTGCGGGAATGACTAGATTTGGGAGAAAGAATGGTGGCATGCTGGAACAGTGAGAAGGCTCTTCTGTCTGAAGCAGACAACAAATGAAAGCATGGCAAAAGAAGAGATTGGTAATGCAGGAAAAAACAAAATCATGCAGAACTTTAGAGCATATAAATGAGGTTTTGATTTTGTTATTTTTTAATATATTAAAAGAAAGTGGAATCTGTTGAAGAGTCTTTTTTTTATTTGAAATAAACAATCACTTGGGCAGATTGTATCTAAAAGGGATAAAATATAGGAAAAACTGGAAGTGGAAAAAACAGAATCAAATCAATTTCAATAGTTTTGGTAAAATAAAATTAAAGAGAAGTGAATGGCTATGACGCATATTTAGGAGGAAAAACAGAAGTGAATGGATTGATGATATATTTAGAAGTTAGAAGCTACTAGCTTTGATAATTAATGTATTATGGAGAGAGGCAGAGGAGAAAGACAAAAGGTGAGTGTTTCAAGGATTCTTACAGGTATCTGGAGTTTTACAACTAGGTGAAGAGTGTTTCCCTTCACTGGGATAGGAATTAAAAAAGGAAGAAGAACTTCCCATTTTGTGAGGGAAGGTAGCAGGTAATGGCAATGGAAGGCTCATTCTGCAATGATCAGAAACAAAACAAAAGTTTCTTTTCAGGACACCAGAAGAAAATTTGAAAATAAATTACTTAAACTTTTAAGAAGTTAGGAAGGAATAGCAAATTTAAGACAAAAAAACTAGAAGAGAGAAAATAATCACATAAGAAAAAAAATCAATGAAATAGGAGGCAGATATACAGTAGAAAAACTTAACAGATCCAAAAATAATTTCTCTGAAATGAATAAGAAAATTGATGAGCCTGACCCCTACCAAAACTAATCAAAGTAATACAGAAAATACAGATTGACAATTTCAGGAATAAAAATGTAACATCACTAGAGACTTTTAATCATAAAAAAGATAAAATATTTTGAACAGACGTGTAACAACAAATTTGATATTTTGGATAAATTTCTGACACAAGAATAAATAGATACTCTCAATAGCCCTAGGTCTGAACCTTTTCCAAAACCTTACCCAAAAAGGAACCTTTCCCAAAAAAGAAAGTCTGGGACCAGTTGGCCTCACTGGTGAATTATTTCAAATCTTTCAGGAAGAAATAAAAACACTTTTACACAAACTGCTTCAGAAAATAGAGAAAATTTTCCAATTCACGTTCTAGGATTAGCTTAATATGAACTCTAAATAGTATTAGCACATTACAAGAAAGGAAAATTATAGACCAATATCTCTCAGGAACATAAATGCAAAAATCCTAAACAAAATATATTCTTTTAAGAATCTAATTTAAAAAAGATAATAGAGCATGACCAAGTGGAGCTTGTTCCATGAATGCTAGGTTACTCTGAAATATGAAAATTAATCACTGTAGAACTGTAACACTAAGAGGTAGAAAGAAGACAGAATTAACAGTCAGAGAAGTAGAACAATATACAAGAGAGTATGATGTCACAGAACTCAAGGACAGTGTTTCAAGAAGGAGAGCATGATCTTTATTATATTCTCTTTTCCTGCACTAACACAAATCAAATTTAGGCCTAAGTCATCTATTGCTGTATAGCAAACCACCACAAAACTCTCTGTACTATATAACAGAAAGTATTTTGGCCATTCATCAGTGAGTCATTTGGGATTCAACTAATTTAGGCTGGGCTCAACTGGGCAGCTGTAAACTGAAGGTCAGATCTGAACCAGCTTCACATATTCCTCATTCTCCCCAAGAATGTTTTCCTCACATCCACAGCAGAGATGCAAAAGCACAAACAAATATGTGCTATCTCTTAAAGTTCTAGTCTTGGAACTGGCACATTATCACTTCCGCCCACTTTCTATTACTCAAAGAAAATCACATGAGCTGGCCCAGAGTCTAGAGGTGAGGTGCATTTCCAGTGGAAGGTACTGCAAGGTCAAACAGCAAACAGCAGTTCTAAAGATACAGAGTGGGGATGGTTGTACAACAGTGTGAATGTACTTAATGCCACTGAACCATACAACCTCAAAATGGTCAAAATGTTCAATTTTATGTTATGTGTATTATATTGCACACACAAAAATCAATTTTGACAATAATGGGAAATTTTCTTCTTTGCAACTATTTAAACTTATGACAAAACTTTTTTTTTAGATGCCAACCTCAGTGTGTGGGCAGGTAGCTAGTTTTTCAAAGCTCCTTTGGGGAAGGGAGTATTTAAGCACAAAAGAGAAATCAGTGGATCAGACCATGGGGAACCTTGAGCCCAAGTCCCAAGTCCTGAGAATTCCCCACTGTATCCAAATTCCATTTGTATGCAGCAGGGAAACAGGAAAGCAAGCCACGTGTTCCAATGTCTTCCAAGTCATCATGCACCTTTTGTTACCACAGTCCATCTATGTCATCATGGTACCCCTTTGCATTACCATGAGACCTCTAGGGTCATCACAGTGGCCCTCTGAGTCCTCTCATACCATCTTAAGTAACTCTTACATCAACATGATGCTTTTTGCTCCAACACAGCAACTCTGAACAGGAGTGCTACATCTTTCCAGACTCCTCTGAGACTCTGCTAAGAAGCTTGGGCTTGCTTCCCCAGAAAAGCATACAGCATTTGGCGTTAAATTCTGAGTGACTGCATTGGCCGCAATTAAGAACAGGCACGTTAACGCAGCTGAAATAAGTCTCAAGGATATTCCAGGAGGTGGAAGGGGACAAAAGAAGTCTGAGCAACCACCGACGCCTCATCTGCCCAAGTCCAGCATGGCTACCCAAGCCCACAGGTCCACCTTATGACAGGGCAGAGTATTGATATTTGTAGGACCTAGGCAGTTTTCCCTTTCCAGGCCCCTTCCTCAATATAAAAATTATATTTTATGACTGCATTGGTATAAAGATGATATTACTATTATCTAGTATAAATAAATATTACTATTATCTAGTAAAACATTTTCTTCAACCTAAAAAATAAAAGGCATGGATAATAGAAGAGGCAAGAAATTGGGCCAATAACTAAATTTACCAAAAGGACCCATTATCTGAGCTCCCAGGTCAGTGTCTTCTAATGTAAGGTCACATATAGAACCTTTTAATTTTACTGCCCTATCTAAAAACCCCCAAAACGCCTCCAATTTTCACAGATCAATTTTGAGTAATTCAGTATGCGGCAGTCACCATACAATGTGCTATGCTCATCTACCACTACAGACATAGTTAATTGGATCAGTGACGGATCCCATTCTAAAAAGAGCAAACAGAGGAAGTCTAGATATTCTAAGAGGCCGAGCGGTAGAGCTCTAACTGAAGTATTTTATATTGGATAATGACTAATGAATCTTTATTATCTTTTTTTAATTTTTTTATTGTTATGTTAATCACCATATATTACATCATTAGTTTTTGATGTAGTGTTCCATGATTCATTGTTTGTTCATAACACCCAGTGCTCCATGCAGAATGTGCCCTCTTTAATACCCATCACCAGGCTAACCCATCCCCCTACCCTCCTCCCCTCTAGAACCCTCAGTTTGTTTTTCAGAGTCTCTCTCATGGTTCTTTTGACAGTTTGAATTTGAGATGGGAACAAGGCCTGGGTCATGATCACTGTGGACCATTAAATTTCTTACTAGGTCTTCAGACCTACTCTCAGCAAAAAGTAACTATTACTGCAATCTGAGGAGCAGTGAATGATACTTCAATTCTCCATGTAGCTTGTATTGTTACTGAGAATCTTTCCTGTCCTTAGATACATCTCTTAACCTACCTCCTTGCTTCCAGTATCATAGTTCTCCAACCTACCTTCTAACTTTTCAACTGATTAATTTATTGTAAATCAAACATTTCATCACTCACAGAACAAAATGTATGCTCTTAGCAAGTAATTTCAGAATTTTTAAACACAAGCAACCTCTGATTATAATGAACCTTAAAAAATTGCCTGAAATATGTACAGAATATGTGATTCTATGAAACACTGTGCTTTCTAAACTTGAAAATCAAGACAAGATTCTGTCGAGCTCAAGAATCTATTATAGACTTCAGTATCAAATGGATACTTAAGGAGTGACGATTTTAAAGCTGATCAAATCTTCCTGTTCTATCCTGTACAGGTATACCAAACTCTATGGAAGAATATGTTCCAAACCTAAAAGTTATTACACCCACTGGTGACAGAGATTTAGGAAAGCATTCCATTTTTTATGTATCTGTCAACTGTAACTTTTTAAAAAATAATTTTTTATCATAAAATAAAGCCTCTCTTTACTGATCCACATGTCTAGTATTCCGCCTGATTCACAAGAAGAGGAAAAAACATTGTCCCCCAAAGCCTGCCCTTACAGTGAATTTCCATGCAAAGTCAGAAGACAAAGGAAAAGAAGACAAAGCAGAACAGTGTGAATGAATTTGGGAAATATAAAAATATTTTAAAAGATCATTTATCATTATTATTCTTATCATTTATCATTATTATTCTTGAAGTGTTTTCTCTGAAGAAGTTAACTTCCTCATTGAATAAGATCACATAATCAAGTAATACATCATTTTAAAAGGTCATGAGATAGTTCTACTTCAATCTCAGGCCACATTGTATTCATCTTTAACATATATTAAAAAATAAACTTCAAGAATTTAAATTTAAAATGTATCATAGAAGATAAATTCATACCAGGACAATCAAAAGCAAAATATTATAGTACTGACAGAGCATTAAAGGAAAGTAAAATTATTCTGTGGTTACAAAGTTACTCTACCTATCAAAAAGTCAACCCTTTTCCAGTATAATTAAATGATGTTCCTTTCAGAAGTATCTGCTATACTAAGCTGGCATAAAAACTATTACATAGCAGTGTGTATGTGCAGAAACTTTAGTTAAAGATGTACTAGCCCTTATAAGACTGACATTCTCTTAAAGTTTCATAGGACTTTATGAATAATTCATTGGCTTTGTATTCCCACATTTTTCATTATTCATATAACCTTATTTATTTTACCTATTACTTTGATAATGATAATAAATAGGCCTATTTAGAGAAAAACTCTTATGAAAATTTGAAATGGGTTAATGGAGTCACACTTTTAGTGGTATCATTTAAATTTCCAAGACATGTTCCAATCTCTGCCATGAATAAGACTGCAGCCCTGTCTGCCATATTGTAACTCAAAGCAGTTATCAGCTGCACTGTCTCACCTCTATTCTATTTGCAAGTGGTGCTAAATGGAATGTTTTTCCTAACTCAAGTATCCTTTATATCATTTCCAAGTTTTTCTCCAAAAGTAACCCAAACCTGCTTTGTTTAGTCCAAATGTCTTATCAGGGCATTCCAGACTCTTCATAATCAGGCATTAGACTTTCTTTCCAGGCACAATTCATATCACTCCCAATTATGAATCTTTTATTTCAGCCCTGTCAAATTTCTTGCCACTACAGAAAGGGTGAAAATGCCATGTTTCTGACTTTTTCCTTCTTAGTGAAATTGCCTATCAATTCAGTGATTGTCAAAAATTACCTCTTAGCTCTCATGTTTGATATTCAAACATTCCATCCTCTGAGGAGCCTTCCCCAAATACTATCTAGCAATAATTGCCTGCTTAGGGTTTCCACTGTGAAACCATTAACTATGGGGCTACCATATATGGTTATGCAGTCTGTGTGCTGCACAAAATACCCAGGGGAGAGAATGACAAAACAGATCCAACCAGTAGTCCACTTGCCCAGCCAGTGTCCTATCACAGGAATGCATCTTCCAGGGGCAACAAAAAAGTGAGGTGGATGGAGGATACCTTTCTTTAATACCCACCCAAAGATGCCATCAGTTTTCTGAACCATCTAGTGATAGGACTACCTTTGCCTTGAGGGACTTGTTCTAATTTATGCATCTTAGGAGAAATGGCTTTCCTTCTTCTAATTCATAGAAAATTGCTCTATAGGCTAGTTGCAAACCTTGTTGGCTATAACACCTCTTAGTTAGCTGCATATACATTTTTCTCAGGTAAATTATGACCCTAGAAGAAACTAGGTACTTATTGATCTTAAATGAGTAGTTGCCCAGTAACTACCCTGGAGTCTGGCACACAGAAGACACTCAATAAGTGCTCTATAGTCAATGAATTATCCCTCTGGAGGACAAAATTGGGGAGAAAATTATATCAAATTTAAGATCCAGGGATGCCACCGGTATTCTCAGCATATTTATTTGGTGGTGATTTGAAATTACTCACCATTTTTTTTTCCAAAGCGTCATATCAATTCATAGTAATGGTTAATCCTGCCTTTGAGTTCAGAAAATGTCTACTCCAAAACAAAACTGATTTGTTTTAATTCTGTTTACATAATTCATTGGGATAAAATTTCCTTATTAGTTTCTTCACAGGGAGGACAAATGCTTCATTAATTTTAAACATATCAACCTGAGAATGCTATACACATCACATAGAATAATGACTGACATTATAAGGAACACAATATACTGCATACCAAAATCAAACTACCCATTATTCACTCAGAACAAATACTCACCTTTATTTGTACTTTATAAGCTTCATGAGGAGAAATCCAAGTAGATACTTAAACCATAGGGAAGCTAGAGGATATTATGTGATGGAGAAACTACCATTTTATCATTAGCAGAAATATCCCGCATAATGCATATAATATATGCAAAGATCTCCTGTGTGAAAATACTCTTTTACATTTGGAAATCATTTCACTAAGACACATCTTTTTTATCCAACTCCCAGTCTGAGTCAAGAGCATCAGCTATAGTAGAAATAAAAAATGTTTAGTTCAGTTTCATATGCTGCTTTTACCCAAATATTTTAGAAAATACTCCTTAATGTATTAAATCAACATCTTTTATTTGTTCATTAAATAAATTTAAACGTTTGAAAACTTTCTGAGTAGAGAAAGGGGTCCTGGGAAAAGCCTTTGGGATGCTGATCAAGTTCTACTTCTTAACCTTTCCAGACCATGACAAACTTCTCTTAATGCTATGTTTCCTATACAAGTGCCAAAATCATGCTTTTACAAAGCTGTTCCTTTTCTCAAAATCTTGCCATGGCTTACCTATCTCACTCAGAACAAAATCTATAGTTCTTACCATGGTCCACAAGGCCTTAAACACCTAGTCCCTTCTACCTTTTGGTCCACCGGTCAAGCAAGACACATGAAGCAGGCTCCTGCTGCAGGGCCATCCTGCCTACTGTGTCTTCAGCCTTGAAAGCTCTGCTTCCAGTCGTCCTATGACTACACCCCCTGCCCCCCGCACTTCATTCAGATATCTGTGTAAATGTCTGCTTTTCAAAGATGCCTGCCCATCACTGCTATCCTCTAACTCTTTTTTCTTTATGCCACTTATCACAATCTGATAAATGTTATATTAATTTGTGTATCATACCATTCTTTCCACTAGAATATAAGCCCTAAGAGCAGAGACTGTTCACTGCAGTATCACCATCATTTATAACAATGCCTACCATAAGAAGGAGTTCAACAAAAATGTATTAAGTAAATGAAATAATATTACTGTTAGTCACGTATATCTAGTCTACCTGAAGTTGCACAGAGGGATTTAGCATCATTAAAGATGTAACAGTATGGTTCAAGAGACAGATAACTTGACAAAAATCAGAATATTTTGGCCCTTCAAATCATGTGTGAACCCAAATGAATTTTTAGTACCAGTAATACATGTACTATAATTTAAGGATACTTTTCCTCTTTAGTACATTACTAAATTACTATGTTACTAATACTTTTTAAATGTAAATTTATGTAGAATGTTTTCATGTACTTTAAATTGGACATTTTTGTAATTTTTGTGAATTTTTGTCCTTGTTCTTAATTTTTGATATACGTCAGAAAATGAAATAACTGTAACATAACTGCTAGGAGAATACTTTCTACAGAGAAAACAAATCATTTATATAAGAATGCTTACTGTTCTGAACTGGGATAATGTGATATTTTTGGAGATCTGTCCTTGTTGTTTGTTGTGTGCCACTGAATAGAAGAGCCCAGGTAAAATTCAATTTGTATACCAGGGATGGATTATACATTACCTGCAACTTTATAACTATTTTCCCACCATTGGCTCTTATGATTATATCAAGGTTAAGAGTATTTTAATCATAACTGCAATTACCTATTTATTTCAATACTAAGTATCTTGAGCACTGAGGGAAATGTTAAGGATATTAGTAATCAGAACTCATGTGGAATTTCCATTATAAGCAAATCTATATTGAATATATTTAAATCTGTGAGTTACAGCTTTGTTTACAAGGGAAAAAAATAAAGGAACTAATGATGCTAAGTTACATCTCACTTCTCTACTTTTCCAAACAAAACCTACAAAAGTCACTATGTTTATTACACCTGGTTCAATTCATGTATAAAATAAGTTGTTCTTTCAAAATTACTGTAGATTTTTTTATTTGAAGAAGGAAATGTCTTTTTTGGCTTACATCTATTCATTAAGAAAAATTATTAGGCATCTATTATGTGCTGATACTGTGTTAGGTACAAGAACACAGAGATTATTAAGACAAAATCACTACCCTTTAAGGGACACAAAGCTGAGTGAAAATTGGCCCCTAACTCTAAAGAGTTTCCAGTCTAGTGAGGAAGACAGGTATGTAAGGATAAGTATCACAAATATAAGTGGAGCAATAGTGGCATGCACAATATATCACAGGACCTTCAAGAGCATGGGAGCTTTAAGAAGAGCTTTCCAGGGATGCTCGAGATGTCTTGCAAAATGAGTAAGAATTATACAAATGAATGAGCAGTGGGGAAGGTGGTGTGACAGTACACAGAGTACTGCAGTGAGTCACCAGGGTGAGGAACAATGAAGCCAGAGAGGAAACAGGGCTCTCACATCACAGAAGTCCCCATAAGCCTGTAGGGCCTCAGACATTCAGCAGGTGACTTGCTTTGGCTAGTGAAATGGGAATGGAAGTGATATGGTCTACTTCCAAGAAGAAATTTGAAGAGCAATTGCATAGTTCTATTATGTTTAATTTTTCCTCAAACATGAAGTCAACAGTGTCTCAGATCAAGGTTATTCCTTTAATTTGAGTCCAGGATGAAGACAAAGCATGGAGCACAGCCTTGGAGCAGAGCCACTGCTGACCTGGAATGCACATGTAGCATGAGACAGAAATAAACCTTTGTCATAAGCCACTGCCATTTCTCAGATATTCCTGCAACATATCTGAGCCTCATTAATTCAGCTATCCTAATATTAGTCTAAGAATAATTGTCTAAACAACTCATTGAGGAGTAAATGGAGTGAGTTTGATAGAAGTTTAGAGCACATGAGTGCTGATATCAGGAGCAGAACTGCAAATTATCATGAGGCAGTTACTGAGGATAGTGGCTAAGGTTTAACTCAAGTAACTTCAGGGAAAATGTCTGCCTTGAAGTCAAAAAAGTGAGCTTAGGATCCAAAAAGAAAGGGTCCTTACTTTCTATGACAGCACTGAAGTTTAAAAAGTTGTAGCAAAGTAGTCTAGATGAAGGCAAGGACCAATCTTCTGGGAAATGTTGATCTCTCTTAAAAGAAGTACCTACAACTTGAATGCAAGCAGAATACAGTGCCCAGGATGGATGTCAATTAATGGTAAAATTATACTTAGCCAATTTCACTTCATGTGACTACATCTGTAATCAACTGAACATACACAGTTTATATCCTGATTTGCCCTTGCAATACAACAAAAGGTAGCCTGGGTATTTTTTTTAACTGCTATTTGGCATGTGCTGCTTATAGTAAATGGAACAGAAGGTTACCACAGAGAATGAATGAATGGATGTAAAATCCACAGTCTTTCTGGGAGAGTTCCCATTTCTTTCTGACACATTCTTCTGTGTAGTAGCAGTAAACAGTTATCCAAAATAGAACATAGACATGTTTTGATATTCGAGAATTGTATACTTCTGCTTGGGAGGCTACCTGAAGATGGTGCTCCAAAAAGAAAGAAACTGGGATGAAAAATGAGGAAGATGTGACCAAGAGAATTAGGTCAAGAGCAGAACATGAAGTAAAATGGGATCTGGTAATAAAACATCGCACTCTATTCCTTTCTAGCTAGGGGGCTCTGGCTGAGTAAGTATACTTTCAATCAGCCACTGTCACACAGTAGCACAAAATATTAATTTGTTGACGAAAGATCACTTGTGAATTGCTACAATATCTGCATTATGTTCTTAGTCACTAGCCATATATGTGTTAATTGCATGACAAGAAATATGAGTTGTAGCTGAACAGACTACATAAAGTATTCTTATGTGTGTGTGGTGTTTGCATAATGGCATCACATTGTAAATAACTACACTTGCTTTTTCTCCCCCAACAATATGTTCTTGAGATTTGTGCACATAGATAGAGTTCATTACTTTCAACCAGTGAATAGCATCCAATCATATGAGTTGTTCTAAGAATCTTTCTTTTAAGATGTGTTTTCCATTTACTGTGATTATAAATATATTTCAAATTATTTCTATAATTAGTGCTTTCCAATTATTGCACTTTTTCTTACTTCTTTTTTCTCCTTTCTTGAATTTTCATGTTTATTCTCTAATGGTTCAAAAATATGCTTGTAATTTCTATTCTTTCATGTTAGCTCTTAAGTTTATAACATACTGGTCTTCACATACTTTGTAAATAATACTTAAAATTAATCATATCTCCTACCCAAATAAGACAAGGACCTTAACACAACTTAACTGTTCCCTGAACCTCCTGAATGCAAATTCCATTTCATCATCAGAGTTTTCTATTCTGACCTCAATTTGCTCACGCATTACCTCCTTTACTCTCATAGTAAATATTTAGGCTTGACTTTATTTTATTACTTTATTTGTGTACTCTTGCTCCATACATTTTACCACCACCCCTTTTTTTCCTGGTTCATCTCCCTCATTCTGTAATAAATATTTTAGCAATTTTTCAGGATGGTCTGTAATAAATAAACTTTTAGTCTTTGCATATCTTTATTTTACTGTCACTCCTGAGTGATGGTTTAATTGGGAATTAAATTCTAGGTTGACAGTCATTTTCCTTCAGCTCTTTGTTTTCATGCATGTATTTTTGTGGGTAAGACTTATGTCAACTTAATCTCCCTTCCTTTATAAGTAATTGTAATATTCTCTTGTTTCTTTTTAAGATTTTCTCGTTATCACTGATGTCATAATTATTTTTTTCTCTCACTGTGCACCTTTTTTATTTATCCTGCTCAGCTCTTGGTGAACATTTCAATCTGAAGAGTTACATGCTTCTTTGTTTCTGGAAACAATAAATTATTTAACTATCTCCTCATCTTTATTCTAAAAAATACCTTTTAAATGCCTATTAAATATATATTGAAGTTTATCAATCAGTTTTCCATTTTTCAGCTTCTGTTTTATATTTTGCAATTCTGTATCTCTATGTTGTTTCTATGTAGTTTGCTTTGTCATATTTTAAAATGTAACATTTCTTTTCATCTCTTCTATTGATCTTCTCCTCCTCATTAAAGAGTACATTTTTCATTTCCACACTTTCACATTTCCGCTCTTTCACACATCCACCTGTCCTTGTTTTGTAATTTCTTATTATTGTCACAGGAACAATTTATCTCTTTAAGAACTCTGTATGTATTTATTTTAATGTCTTTTTCATATAATTTGAGTATTTCTATTTTTGCAAGCTTTAATTATTGTGTTTAGTTTCTCTGTAGATCATCAAACAATGGTTAGTATTTTGGTATGCTTTAATTTTTGCCAAAATGCACACTGTAGGGCTTTACCATGCAAGTCGCTCCTGGATTCACACTTGCCTGGATTCATCTCTCCAAATTTAAACTGTAATTGATATACTTGATGGTGATGCTGAGCAAGCATAGGCCAAGTTCCCACTTCTGGATGGTTGCCGCTCTTTCCTCCCCAAACCCCAGAATGCAATGCAAACCTCCAGCTCTATTCTTATTTCTGACCAACTTTTGAGGTATTTTTAATTCTTGAGTCAAATTTTTACTTCCAATGAGCCAAATAGCTACTTTGTATTTGAAACTATGGATTTCTTTTCTCTTTCTGTCCTATGGAGATGTTTCTCTTATTTTTAAGCACATTTGTATATTTTCAACTGATGTACACTTGTGTATGTATGAATGTGGGTATGCAGTTTTCTATGATTCAGAACACAGGGAAGATTAAGTTTCTGTTCATTTTGCTATGCTAAACAAAATTTTCATTTATTGATTTTAAACATTAGGTTGAATTTATCAACCCCACCCCACCACCTGGCACTCCCTACAAACCCCATTATTCTATATTTTTTCCCCATAGCACTTATCACCATTGGACATGTGAGCTCTTTGAAATATTGGATTTATTTTTATTACTACGTGCATATTTTATTTTTAAAAAATAAAGCAAAGCTGTTAGATATAAGCAAGATGAAGAGGGAGAAATAGAAGAAAAGTAAAATGGAAAAAACAGTTTGGAGCACGGTTTTGTATTTTTTTCTGACTTTTTTTAATATTCCATTTAAGAACCTGAAAATTTTTATTGGCAACATGCAAGGTTATTTAGCCTAATTATGATGAGGAAAACATTATTCAAGCAATCATAGAAGTAAGTATTGTTTGCTTTTACAAGAAGGAAAGAAAATTCATGGAAGTCGGGATGATTAAATACCTACAAAGCTATGAGAACACCATCACAGTTTATACCTCAGTAAGCCAATGATAAAACAATACTGAGTTTTTCCTAACAGAATGCAAGGAACAATTTCTTGCTCTGGACTAAACAGATTCATCCTAACAGAAATCAAGGATCACTTTTAGTGCATGATATTATTTTTATGGGGATACTGTCCTCTATTTTCCTTAAGTCTCATGATGGCTGTGAAGTTCCAAAAAGACAGGCAGAGAGAGTTTGCTAAGAGAGTCTTTAGAGACATGGAGAGATAAATGCTTGTAAAGCCTGTTCCTCTGATTCCTATAAATCACCTTAGATAAGGGAGTGTTGTGGTGGCAACAGACACCAGAAGATCAATACTACAGTCTATTGATATATCATGATCAATCTGCTGGAAAGTTCTATTCTGGAATATTCTGACTATATTCTTTCTCATTGATCTAAATATTGAGGTGGTAGTTACTCACTGTAACTGTCTCTAAAATTTATTTCATTATTGAAAGTTTTATTGGAATCATGAATATTTAATGATACTAACAGAAAAAAAAGGCTTTAAAATATAACTCAAAATTGCCAATGAAAATGCTTAGATGGCAAACAATGCAGTTTCCAAGGTGAAAAGTTTTAGTGAATAAATGCAGAGACAGCTGTTTTCAGAAAATCACATTTTCCCCAGTCCCGAGTGAGACATGTTCTTACACATCACAACATTAATAGTCACATTGTGTTACTTGATTTAGTGCAACATAATGCAGTGTGACTAATGCAACCCAATGGTACAGATTCATGTAAGAGAAAAATCCATCACCTAGGAAATGTGAAACAAAGATGTACTTTTCTGAAAACAAAGGTTAATAAATCAAAGTTTTCTGAAGAAAGAAAAGTCATGCAAAAGAGAGTTTTATTCCAAAACACATTTCAATCCACAATTGCAGTGGTCCCTGGGTACATTAGGGAGAGGGGTAAGAATCAAACATGAAAAGCCCTTAAGCTGTTTGAACTCAGCAGGACTTAGTGCTTCCACAATATTTTCCTCTGTAGTACCAATCTTCTGAAGCAATAGCCTTTTCATCAATTTTCTCATGCATTGCCCAGGTGACTGCTACACAGGCCCAGTGGACAACCTAGTGTCCTTTCTCCTTCACTGTCTCTAAAACTGTACTTGGGTTACTGAAGAGATAATGGAAAATTACTTTGTAAAGTCCACTTTTCATATACTATCAAGGAGACAGATATAAGTGAGAAAAAAAGAGTTACTATAGGCCTGTGATTGGTTTTTAGTTATGTTTAATCATCTGTATTTTCTTGTTGGGAACATTATGGATCTTTAATAATAAACATACTGGACAGATAATAGGAGACAAAGGTTGGACCTCTCAGTATTTTGAAATAGGAAAACTTTTTATTTCTCAAAAGGTTTTATTAAGAAATTTAAGGGGGGATGGGGCACCTGGGTGGCTCAGTCGTTAAGCGTCTGCCTTCGGCTCAGGTCATGATCCTGGGGTCCTGGGATCGAGCTCTGTATCGGGCTCCCCGCTAGGCTGGGAACCTGCTTCTCCCTCTCCCACTACCCCTACGTGTGTTCCCTCTCTCGTAGTCTCTCTCTCTCTGTCAAATAAAGAAATAAAACCTTAAAAAAAAAAAAAAAAAAAGAAACTTAAGGGGGGAAAAGTCCTATAGGGGTATTTGGACTATTCTACCAACATCAAAGCCATTATATTCAAATATGATGAGATCATTTTAATATTAGTCTATCCTCCATCTTGACCTCACAATATTGCAAGTTAATTTAGAGGATATTCTAAAGTCTAACTGCCAAATAATTGTTTAACGCTCTTTTTACTACCTTTAAAAAAAAAAAAAAAAGCCACTTCAAGAGTTGGATGCTCTACTGACAAAGCCAGCCAAGTGCCCTGTCTTTTTCCTTCCTTGATTAGACTGGATGATCCTCGAGCCTTCTTCTCACAATTACTGAGCATCTACTTTTTTTCTGGTTATTTTATATGTATAATGCTATTTCATATTGCAATACTAAAAAGTATAGGCTGTTATTACTACTTTCCAGATGAAAAAGTTAAAGCAAAGATAGGTTAAGTAAGTTGGCCTCTTAAAATAGCTAGTAAATGGTACAGTTGTTACTTTAATACAAATTTGTCTGTCTTCAAACACATTTTTGTTATCTAGAACAGAGTGTTTGTAACTTCAGAAGAGCTCAATACATATGCAGTTAAAATTCTAAACATTGAAGGAAATGACATTTGTATATTCAATTCAAGGTAGTCATGGAGAGTAAACTGGTTTAAACAAACACTGACTATGGTGTTCTGTCAGAGTGTTGGCTTCTAATGAACCATACTCCCTGGTATTCTTGCATAGTCTCTTCCCACCTGAAATTTGAGCATGGTCAAGTGAGCCACATTGGGCAAAGGGTTATTGACAAGCATGATGTAAAAGAGGCTTGGAAAACCCTTGCAGAGTGGGCTTTATTATCTTGAAGACCAGTGTCTGTGGGGTAAAGAACCTGGGCTCATTACTGAATGATGAGAGGCAAGAGACTCTGGAGGATAAGAGGCTATCTTGGACAGTGCAGCCTTAGCGAAACTCTCAGTGAATTCAGTCATACAAGTAATCAGAGCTGCACCACATGGAGCCAGTCAGATGAGCTCCATCAACTCACAAAGTCAAAAGAAATAATTTGTTATTATTTTATGCTACTAAGTTTAGAAATGGTTTGTTACACAACAATGGATGACTGATACATTGCCCTTCAAGACTCTCATATCTTTTGAAGGAGAGACACCTACAAGTAATTAAAAAATAAAAAAAAAAGTATTTATATTATCTACTATGACAACAAAATTAGCTTTGTCTTCAGTAAGGAATCCATTCCAAATTACATCATTTAAGAAGACTTTCAGATCTTTTGACTTCCTTAGATGTCTTACCTGGGACTGTATCATTTAATAGATTGCAGGTGAAAGTGTTCATTTAATAAAGCCATCCTATTAAAGAGAATATTAATGGTAATAATATCTCCCACTTATTCAATGCTCATTGAGTAGCTTATTGCTCTTATGTTCTACACACTGGAGATTTATTTAATTTCCTTCAGTCACATCCTAAGATGTGTCCTATTATTTTTCCTATTTTATAGCTATAAAAATTGGGACATATTTTGTGAATTCACACAAAATTAGACAGTTACATTTGGCAATAAAAAATTCAAACCCAGGTACATCTGCATCGAAGATTTGTATTCTTATCCACTATATTCTCTCTAGAACCTTCTCAAGTATTACTTGGAGGATAAATAGTGAAGGGGCCTCAACAACATATACACAAATAAAGGGAGTTGTCTTCTGAGAGTTAAACTATAATGTCAGCATATAACACATGATATAAGAAGCAAAGTCACCTTAAAAGACAAAATAAACCTCAGGCTTGAGCAGAATATAGTTGTTTAGATAATTTATTTCATTAAATACACCTAAAGACAGAATGTGACAGTTTGAAGAAGAAACTGAATTAGAACTTGAAAAGGAAGTGTCAGAGAAAAACGGTGGCAGTGGTGATTTAGAAACTATTCTTGGGGAGGGCATCCTTCAATTGATGTGGAATGTATTTTTCCATGAAGAGATTGATTCATAAAGCTAAAGAGAGTCCAATATTTAGTTTATCCATACAGCTAATTTTCTCTGTTCTTCAGATACACTTCTGACTATACTCTAAATCATCAGGACACATAAATGTGTTAAGTTGGTGTTCCAGTTTCTATACTTCGGACCAATCAACTCTGAGGCACACGGAAGGTCTAAGCTCTGGCTGACTCCTCCAAGGTGATGCTACCCTGAGGTCTCCTGGTATTCAGCGAGTTTGCCATAGAAATGTGACCGCTTTAAATGTATTACAAAATGCTAATAACCTGATCATTGCTTGTCTCATCTGCACCCACACTTGAGGAAATCCCCAGCCACTATCCTCCTTTGAGTAATCAGACAACTCTGTAACCCAGTCCCTATCCTTTCTAAATAAAGTAAGGGGCGCCTGGGTGGCTCAGTTGGTTAAGTGACTGCCTTCGGCTCAGGTCATGATCCTGGAGTCCCGGGATCGAGTCCCGCATCGGGCTCCCTCCTCGGCAGGGAGTCTGCTTCTCCCTCTGACCCTCTTCCCTCTCGTGCTCTCTATCTCTCATTCTCTCTCTCTCAAATAAATAAAATCTTTAAAAAAAAAAAAAACTATTTAAAAAATAAATAAATAAATAAATAAAGTAAGGATGCACAGTTGGCCTACAGATGGTAAGATGTACTACAGAGGGGGGAGTCCATGGGCTCAGAGGTCTGCCTCTGGTTTAAAATTTGGCTTTGCACAGGGTAGCAATAACCTTCACCAAGTTATTTAACTATAATCTAGTTTTCATGTCTACAAAATAGAAATAACAAAATAATGCCCACCTCTCAGAATTATACATATTAAGTGAGTTAATACATGAAAACACTTAGAATAGTATATAGCATAGAATAGTACATAGTAAGCACTCAAGAAATGTTAGTAGTGATTATGGCAAGCTTGATAATGAATATGATGGCATCTGGTTAAAAAAATAAATATGACTGTTCACGATTATCTCTTACGTGACTTACAAGAAAGACACAGAGGGAATTTATCAGTTTCTTGTCTGAACAAGGTCATGTCAAGCGTATTGGTTCCTGAATAGAATGAGCCAGCAGCAAAAGAAAGAATAAAAGTACAATAAAACATACAAATAGAATAAGCAAAGATGAGAGAAGTTATGAAACTCCTAAGATATGGAGAAAGTATCCTTTGCTCTAGATTTTTTCAGTTTTCTTGTTCTAACTCTCCTGAGGTAAGACTTATTTTGTTTCTTGTTATTAGATGAGTATGGAATTGCCAGTTGTATCCCAACAATACACAATGCCCTTCTCTTCACCCCCCCATCCATAAACCCCTTAACTAGCTTTCTGATTCTTATTGTGGTAACATTGTAGCTTTTGTTTAAAATTTGTATAGCTTAATTCTTTTGAACTACTCTAGTCTCTTCTACCTCATTCTGCCTTTTGTCATTCATTTGAAACTGCCACATCGATAATGTGAACAGCATAACTGGAAATTAAAAACGACCTGAAATCACAGGAAATTAGATTGAAGTGAATATAGAAAATACATTCATTTTCCAGACACAGAATGGATTTTTATGGACTCTGTGTTAAGAAAGATATTAACCCCCTCACCTTCCCCACCACCACCACCACCATCACCTCATCAGGGCATAAACCAGGAGTATTCAATTACTTGGGTCACCATTTCATTAACACAAATTCCTGACATAAGCATCCACCATCCCATACTCAGCTTTATGTTTATCTGTCTCTGTTTAGGTTGATCCCCCTCCGGACTCTGTTTCTGTCCTGTTTTCTCTTTTTGGCTCTTTTTCCTTAGCTTGTGTTTGAGCTAACACTTCTAACGCACTGAATTTTAAGCTCCCTCCTTAAATCTCTGAGGAACCTGTACATACTTTCTGAAAAATATTAAGCTGTATATCACACAGCTCAGATTCTAATGGTTAAAAATTCATTAATGGGAGCAGATTGATGATATGTTGCTACTTTAATTAAAGAGGGCTATGAAATGGCATTTTAAATAGCAATGTCATTTTCTAAATTAACATGACTCTCTTATAAGAACTACTTAAGTTGAACCTGAAGTTGAACAGTCTCTTTTCCAGTTATAAAGGGCATTTCAGTTTTCATTTTTAATCTGTTAACAAAATATTCACTACCAAAGAATAGGATTTTTCCCATTTTCTCATTTTTTTCCTGAATCCTAGGCTCCAAGATTATTTTTAGATACCTCAAAAAGCAAATCCTAAGTGTTTTATGACTACAGGGAACTGGGAATAAATTTCTGGAGAACTCTAGTAGAATAGCTACAAACTAGATTTTTTCCAAAAATAGTTGTTTTTATTTTTTTTTGGCAAGTACATCATATCCTTCTGATCTCCCCCACATATGAGAAAGGAGCTGCAGGCCACTGGATCTTAGCACTAGAAAGAATTACTTAGAGATTTACCTAGTGTCATATAAGTTAGTGTGGCAAAGCCAGAGCCGTAACGCTGACCTTTAGTAGCCTATGTGGAGCATTTTTCAGCTGTAACAGGGAGAAACTTAGCATACTTACCCTATATTGCTTCTATTTCCCTTGCTGCTGGGACCTATAGCTTAGAAACTTCTCCTTAACTCTACATGTAGGCATGTTAAGCATTTATGCAAAATGCTCCTACCCAAAGCCCACATTCCACTGAAGACATAAGAAAGTATGTACAGAAATAACATTTGCTGTGTCTGAGATTTATAGGAGCATCGTGACAAGATCTCTGTATACAAAGATCAAATGACCAAGGACAGAAAAGTTTCACAACCTTCCTCAGATCCTTGTGCGTACCTGGATGTCTACAGATGTCACTCATCTCTTCACTAGAACCCTGTCCCACTTTCCCCTTTTCCTGACTTAAAAGAAGGTCAAATTTCATACTGGGTTAAGATGGCTCTTTACAACAATAGTCCACCATCTCCTCAGTTTGCTGGGCTTTCCAAATAAAGTTGCCTTCCTTACCCCAATATTTTGCCTCTGGACTTACTGGCCTGTAGTGCAGTGAGCAGAGCAAGCTCAGACTCAGTTATGCAACCATACTATGTGTTCTTTGAAAATCAATTCCAATCTTTTATATCACTCTTACAAAGTTTTTAGCTCAAGTTCTTAGTATATAGAAGTTTAATTATGATTTAGGCAAGTCCATTAAGCTATTTTTAAGGGAATGAAAAATCCTCTCTTTTTCATTTTTAAGTATGATGTTCTCGGACAAAAAATCCAGGAATACAGTTTTTTTTAAAGAAATTTTTTGAGCTTGGGTCTCTTAAATAGATGAGTTTTGTTTTGTTTTTAAACTGTGAAACAATTCAGATATGCATACAAATGTAGAAAATAATGTAGCAAATATATATTAAACACACAGTTCTATAAAATTTTAAAATTTCACCATGTGCACCTCAGCTTATTTTTTTTAAGATTTTATTTATTTATCTGACAGAGAGCGAGAAAGCACAAGCAGGGAGGGCAGCAGACAGAGGGAGAAGCAGGCTCCCCGCTGAGCAGGGAGCCTGATGCAGGGCTCGATCCCAGGACCCTGGGACCATGACGTGTGGCAGACGCTTGGCAGTGACCCATGGCAGACGCTTAACATACTGAGCCACCCAGGCACCCTGCCCACAGCTTGTTTTTAAGATATAAAACAAACAGAGGTGAATGACCTGTGTATTACTCTCTGATCCTCTCTTTTATCAAAAGTATCCATCATGTTTCTGGTATTTATCATTCTCAATATTTTATTTAATGTTCATCTATCCATAGACAATATATTATTTTATAGTAATCCATATAAATAACAGTGTACTGAACTGTTTTTGCAACTTACTGTTTTCCCTTGTTGATAAGTATACCTCTAGTTCACTTGTTTGAATGGCTGCAAAGTTTCCCATTTTACAAATATATTCCTATGTATCTTTTCTACTATTGATAAACATTCTGGTTGTTTCTAATTTTTCTTACAAATAACTCCAATGAGCATTCTTGTCATCCCTCCCTCTGCATCATGTGTATCTCTGTAGTATATATTTATTAGAAGAATATCTAGGTCACTGATGTTTTCTCTCCAAAATGACTATACCATTTTAGACTCTACTCATACCCATCAGATTGTACAAGAATTCTCATTTCCCTACATCCTCAACAACATATATTATTTTCAGGTTGTAATTATTTGCTCACTAGGTGAAAAATGATATTTTTATTGTTTTTTAATTTTAATTTCTCTGGCTACAAGGAAAAGTACTGTATTAGTTTTCTATTGGTATTGTAACCAATCACCACCAACTTAGTGTCTTAAAAACACAAATTTGTTCTGTAGCACTTCTAGAGGTCAAAAATCTAAAATGGTTGGCAGGGCTGTGTTCCTTCTAGAGATCTGAAGAAAAAAAAATTGCTGCTTTACCTTTTTCAGCTTCTCAAGTTGGCCTGGACTTCTTGTAACCCCTTCCTCACATCCCTCCAACCTCTTGCATTTGTCATCACATCTCCTACTTTCTGACTTTCCTACCTCCCTTTTATAAAGGGACCCACTCAAATAATCCAAAAATAATCTCCCCATCGCATGATCCTTAAGTTAGTCACATGTAAAATGTCCTTTTTACCATTTAAGATAACATAGTCACAGGTTCCAGGGATTAGGATGTGGACATCTTTGGTGGGGGGCATTACTTAGCCTACCACAAGTAGATCTTAACAATTTGGAATTCCCTCTAAGGAAATACACATTTATATCAAACTGTCTATTCCTTAATTTGGTTGTTTTTTTATAGTTGATTTGCAGAAGTTTTTTTCTTTGAGGAAAGATTTTATGAATATTAAGAGTTCATCACATATAGGCATTAAAAATGTCTTCTGGTCTATGGTTTGTCTTTTCACTTTTGATTTTGTACAGAGTTTTTACTTTTAATGTAATCAAAATTTAGCCATCTTTCCCTTTAGAGTATGTTCTTTTGTGTCTTACTTAAAAAAAATTGTTTTGACTCTTCTTAGTCCCCTGCTTTTCCCTATGAAATTAGATGTCAACTTCTTGGTTTCATGAAAAGTCCTATCAGAATTTTAATGGGATTAAATTCAATGGAATTTAATGAGATTGCACTGAATTTATAGATAATCTTGGGGTGTGTCAACCTCATTAGTTATTGTAGTTTAATTCATAAATATCATAAGCGTGCACACACACATACACACACGTCTTTTGTTTTTCTATCCCTTCAAGGTTTTGTACTTTTCTCCAGAATGTTTTTATACCCCTTTGATTAAGCATATTAGGTAACTTTTAGTTTTTGTTCCTATAGAGACTGGGATTTTTCTTCTTTCATTTACATTTTCTAATGATTATCACTGGTGCTTAGAAGACCCTTTTAATAATTCGTCTATAATGCTCTTGTAATTTCTATATAGATAAGCAGGTCTTCAAGTAAGGACGTTGTTCTCTTTTTCTTTCCAATTTTTATACCTCTTGTACCTTTTCTTGACTTCAGCTAGGGCTTCCTAGCTTTAACTAAAAGCACAACCTCATCATCTTCCTGACTTTAAGGAAACTTCTAAAGTTTCACCAGGAAGTGTAATGTCTGTTGCTGTTTTGATTGGTATTATTCATTAGGATAAAAAAGTTCCCTTTTTCTAATTCTAAGTTTGCTAAAGATTTTTATCTTGAGTGTTGAACTTCATCAAATGTTTTTTCTGCATTTATTGAGACATTCATTTGCTTTTCTTTTTTAATCTATCAATGTAACATCTTTTGATACAATCATCCATAAATTACTAAGATTAACTACTTAAAGGATATTTTCTTTGAAAACTGCTGAATTGAATTTGACAATACTTTATATAGAAATCCTAAGAAAATTTAGAATAGTTTTCTTTTTTTGGTCTGTCATTGCCTTGTTTTGTTTTGTTTTTAAAAGATTTTATTTATTTGTCAGAGAGAGAGCATAAGCAGGGGGAGCAGCAGGCACAGGGAGAAGCAGACTCCCCACTGAGCAAGGAGCCCCATGTGGGACTCGATCCCAGGACCCTGAGATGTGACCTGAGCTGACGCTTAACTGGCATCCCATGTCGTTGCCTTGTTTTTATATGAAAATTTTATTAGCCTACATTGTTTTACAAAATATTTTTTATCAGAATTAAAATTATTAAATTAAAATTTGTTTAAATTTTATTTTTTTAGGTCAGAATGTTGCTATATATGTATGTTCCCAGAATATAAAAAACAAAAACAAAATAAAAAAAAACTTCTGTAAACCAGTTGGGAGTGAGAGATGTCGACAGATGCATGAGTGGGTGGATTAGTGGATGGATGGATGGATGGATGGATGGAAAGATAGATGTATGCATAGATGGAGGGATGGATGGATGGATACATAGAAAGAAAGAACAAAGGGAGGAAGGAAGGAGGAAAGATTGAAAAGAAGGACTATTTGGGCTTTTGATTATTTAGTTCTTACTGACTTATTTAAGTTTTGTGTCTCCTTGAATCAAAATTTTTTTAAAGATTTTATTTATTTACTTAGAGAGAGAGCACGAGTGGGGTGAGGGGCAGAGTGAGAAGCAGACTCCCCACTGAGCAGGGAGCCTGATGTGGGCCTCCATCCCGGGACTCCAGGATCACGCCCTGAGCCGAAGGCAGATGCTTAACCAACTGAGTCACCCAGGCACCCCAGCCTTGAATCAATTTTGATAATAATTTTTTCTACAAAATTATCACTTTTTCTAGGTTTTCAACTATATTTACATGCTTTTGTTCATAGTATTCTAGTTATTTACCTACACCATATCGATATATTCCCTTTGTACCTCATGTTTTTATACTTCAATTAGTTTTATTAAGGATTTGCTAATTCTTTTAGTTTAGTTTTTCTTTTTATAGACTGATTTTCATAAAACAGCTTCATTCTTATTGTTTAGCTTGGTGTTGCTTTGTCTCCTGTTTTATCAATAACTGCCCTTATCTTTTTTATTACCTGTAATCTGCTTTGTTAGGCTTATTCTTTCATTTTCCTCTAGCCTCTTAAGTTGTGTAAAAGATTAATATTTCTTCACTCTTTCTTATTCTTTTTAGTGAAAGCACATAAGACTATAAAATTATATCCACACTCTTTTTGCTGCATTCTACAATTTTGAATATATGGCAATAACCTTCAAGTTTATTTCTCAATATTTTACAATTTTCATTGTGATATAAATAAAGAAAAACTAAAGAGTGAAGTTTTATTTCCAAACATACAGTTTTATTTTTGCAAAATTATCTTTCACTGACAAATTCTAATTTTACTTTTTTTCATTGTGGTTAAAGTACGTGGACTGTATTTTTAAAGACTTTTTATAAAGAATATGCTGTCAATTTTTGCAAAATGTTCCACAGTACTTGGAAAAAAGGTATATTTTCCATGTTTTAGGAATAGTTATAATACCTACCACATCATTCTATTTTGCTAATTTGGCTATTAAACTACTCTGCAAACTAAAATAGTTTTCTTTCCTATTTCATTTATTAGTTTTTGATAGATTTCTGTTAAAACTTCTCCTTTTCTTCTGATTTCATGTCTTTTCTGAGTGGCAATTCTAACATTTTGAAGAGAAAGCATCTAATTATATCAATTTTTTATTCTTACTAAATACCAGAGAGATCTTTGCAAACTTTACCATTAATCACTATTTTATTATTGTTTCAATTTTTAATTTTACAATCTAAACACAAAAGACTATTATTATTAATTTAAAATTAAGTATCATATTTTATCAACCTGGGATGGTTACAGTTGTTTCTTTCTTCTACACTTTACCTCTGAATTTTCTTTTTTCATGCTAAAATCACCTTAAATATTCCATAAAGTTCTGGAAATATTCTATTTATCTTTACAAATCTGAAAAATAAGTATGTCATTCTGACTCTCAAATAATAGTTTACCTGGTTATACTACTAGAGAGTGATTGTTATTTTTCCTAAGCACACTGACTACATTTTTCCATTCTCTTCTCTCCTCTATTGTCCTTGCTGAGAGAAATCTGATAGATCTGTTACATCATTTAGATATTTTCACTTTGCTTTTGTAGCTTTTAAAATTCTAGAAGCCTACCTTTCCTTTTTCTCACTTGTCCACCATCAATGCATAAAATCTATTTTTTAAATTTGAAGGGGAATTTTGATGTGGGAAAACAGGACTGCATATTTCAAACTTTTGATTTGTATTTAATAATAAAATAAGAGCCAAACTGAGTCAGAATATTTCAGTTTTTCAATAAATAATTATTGAATCTTATATCTGTCAGACAACCCACTAAGCACTGGATATTCTATCTCTGATGTCGGTGTGTCAAGGGGTATGTTAGTGGTAGCATAGACACATAGGAATTATGCTTCATGGTCCTAAACCAGCAAGGTTAAAATATGTTACTAGTCTCCTTAATAATGCTTATTGCATAAATCTTATCTTTAATTTAAATATTCTTTGACCAATACATAATGCATTGAGATTTATCAGTAAGGTTATGACTAATTTGCCCTAAGGTAGAAGTATATATGAATAAGCCTAAGAGTCCCTATAAAATGATTTAAAAAAAATCTCCCAACCAAACTAGCATTTTCTCCAAAGTCATCTTTACTGATTAAACTGAATATATATATTTTTTAATTAATTATTTTTTTAATTCCAGTGTAATTAACATACAGTGTTATATTAGTTTCAGGTGTACAATGGAGTTCTATATTACTCAGTGCTCATCATGATAAATGTACTCTTAATACCTTCAGCTGTTTCACCCTCTGGTTACCATCAGTTTGTTTCCAATATTTAAGAGTTTGGTTTTTGTTTGTCTCTTTTTTCTTTGTTCATTTGTTTTGTTTCTTAAACTCCACATATGAGTGAAATCATATGGCATTTGTCTTTCTCTGATTGATTTCACTTAGCATTATACCCTCTAGATCTATCCATATTGTTGCAAATGGCAACACTCCAGCAGTTTAATACCTCAGGGTTAATCAATATATTGATGACTAATTTCATCCATAAAAATTCTCATAACTATCTTTTAATGGATCCTTTTTTTTTTCTTTTTAGAAATCCTATTTCCTTATAACTGTCAAGCACTTGGCTTGTAATCTGTCCCTGGCAATCAGTCAAGCACAAATAGTTGATGGCAAATTTTAATAAGAAATGCTGATTCAAATCACATTATTAGTGCATCTTTGAGAATCTAATTGTTAGATTCTCTACTACCACTGCCCGACCCTGAAGCATTTTCATTGGACAGTTCACAAATTGTTACATCATGAGTCCCCACTGCTAGGAATCTTAGGACAAATGCTACTTAATTATTATCCTCTCTCTTTGTGGTTATATCATGTAATCTCTGTTGCCTTTCGGCATCATTTTGGGGATTAGAGTGTCAAGGGTAGTCACAGATTCACCTTTTACAGAATTTTGTTTGGATGTTCCTTGTGCTGTCATTGACATTTTCAAAGATTGAACTGCTTTGGGAGACTAGATATAACTCTAGGGAAACTTAAAACTGCCAATATAATCCTACTACAGTCATATGTGGGCGACTCTGTGTACTTAAATAACCTCTGCAACAGTCCTCACATCTTTTTCACTTTCCATAGACCTTCTTTTAAAATCATCATTTGCTTCTTATATTCTTGTCCTTCTGTTTAATTCCTGTAATACCTTTCTGCTTTCATTTTAGAGTCCATTTCCATCCTTTTATAGAATTGTCAGAAATCATTTTAACCTCTGAACATCTCCAAAAATATTGGACCAAATATACAGAAAAAGTCCTAAAATATTCTCCAGAAGTTCTTGCAAGAATATCTATCTATATAAATTTGCTTATTTAAAAAGTATACATATGCATATATCACTAAAACTTCAAGATTTACAACTTTGTGCAGAATTATATTAGTATTACATCTAATAAGGAAGCTTCTAGAACTTATGTAGAGAGTGCTGCTAAAGCTTAACATTAATTTTCAACTTTGTATCTTCAATTTAAAACTATTCTGAAAAAAACTATTTTGAAAACTGGAATTAAGTAAGTATAAATTATGGATGAATGGATAAAGAAAATGTGATACACAAACACAAAACTGAATGTTACTTGCTATTAAAAATAATGAAATCTTCCCATTTGCAACAATATGGATGAGCAGTATGCTGAGTAAAACAAGTCGGACAGAGAAAGACAAATACTGTATGATCTCACTTATATGTAAAATCTTTAAAAAAATAAGAACAAGCTCATAGATACAGAAAACAGATTGGTGATTGTCAGAGGTGGGGGTGTGCGAAATGGGTAAAGGAGGTCAAAAGATACAAATTTCCAGTTATAAAATGAGTAAGTCATGGGAATGTAATGTACAGCTTGGTGACAACAGTTAATAATACTGTATTGCATATCTGAAAGTCACTAACAGAGTAGATCTTAAATATTTTTATCACAAGAAAAATATCTTGTAGCTATGTAGGGGGATAGAGGTTAACTAGACTTACTGTAGTGATCATTTCTCAATATATACAAATATTGAATCATTATGCCGTACACCTGAAACTAGTATAATATTATATGTCCACTATAGCTCTATAAAGAAAGAAAACATAAAAAAAGAATCATAGCATTTTTATTTTATTATGTTATGTTAGTCACTATACAGTACATCATTAGTTTTTGATGTAGTATTCCACGATTCATTGTTTTCGTATAACACCCAGTGCTCCATGCAGTATGTGCCCTCCTTAATACCCATCACGGGACTAACACATACCTTCACCCCCATCCCCCCTAAAACCTTCAGTTTGTTTCTCAGAGTCCACAGTCTCTCATGGTTCATCTTCCCCTCTGATTCCTCCTCCTTCATTTTTCCCTTCCTTCTCCTAATGTCCTCCATGCTATTCCTTAGGTTCCACAAATAAGTGAAACCGTATGATATTTGACTTTCTCTGCTTGACTTATTTCACTTAGCATAATCTCCTCCAGTCCCATCCATGTTGATGTAAAAGTTGGGTATTCATCCTTTCTGATGGCTGAGTAACATTCCATTGTCTATATGGACCACATCTTTTTTATTCACTCGTCTGTTGAAGGGCATCTCGGCTCTTTCCACAGTTTGGCTATTGTGGACATTGCTGCTATGAACACTGGGGTGCATATGGCCTTTCTTTTCACTGCATCTGTGTCTTTGGGGTAAATACCCAGTAGTGCAATTGCTGGGTCATAGGGTAGCTCTATTTTTAATTTTTTGAGGAACCTCCACACTGTTTTCCAAAGTAGCTGTACCAACTTGCATTCCCACCAACAGTGTAAGAGGGTTCCCCTGTCTCACAACCTCTCCAACATTTGTTGTTTCTTGCCTTGTAGATTTTTGCCATTCTAACTGGTATAAGGTGGTATCTCAATGTGGTTTTGATTTTAATTTCCCTGATGACTAATGATGATGAACGTTTTTCATGTGTCTGTTAGCCATTTGTATGTCTTCTTTTGAAAAGTGTCTGTTCATACCTTCTGCCCATTTTTGACTTGTTTTTTGGGTGTTGAGTTTGAGAAGTTCTTTACAGATCTTGGATACCAGCCCTTTGTCTGCCGTGTCATTTGCAAATATCTTCTCCCATTCTGTGGTTTGCTTCTTTGTTTCACTGACTATTTCCTTTGCTGCGTAGAAGCTTTTTATCTTGATGAAGTCCCAAAATTCATTTACCCTTTTGTTTCACTTGCCTTTGGAGATGTATCTTGAAAGAAGTTGCTGTGGCCAATGTCAAAGAGGTTACTGCCTATGTTCTCCTCTAGGATTTTGATGGATTCCTGTCTCACATTGAGGTCTTTCATCCATTTTGAGTTTATCTTTGTGTATGGTGTTAGAGAATGGCTGAGTTTCATTCTTCTATATATAGCTGTCCAATTTTCCCAGCACCATTTATAGAAAAGACTGTCTTTTTTCAATTGCATATTTTTTCCTTCTTTGTCGAAGATTATTAGACCATAGAGTTGACGGCCCTTATCTGGGCTCTCTTTTCTGTTCCATTGGTCTATATGTCTGTTTTCGTGCCAGTACCATGCTGTCTTGGTGATCACGGCTTTGTAATATAGCTTGAAATCAGGTAACGTGATGCCCCCAGCTTTGTTTTTCTTTTCAACATTTCCTTGGCAATTTGGGGTCTTTTCTGATTCCATACAAACTAGGATTGTTTGTTCCAGCACTTTGAAAAATGTCATTGGAATTTTGATCAGGATGGCATTGAAGGTATACATTGCTCTGGGTAGTATAGACATTTTAACAATGTTTATTCTTCCGATCCATGAGCATGGAATGTTTTTCCATCTTTTTGTGTCTTCTTCAATTTCTTTTAGGAGTGTTCTGTAGTTCCTAGAGTATAGATCCTTCACCTCTTTGGTTAGGTTTATTCTGAGGTATGTTATGGTTTTCAGTGCTATTGTAAATGGAATCCATTCTCTAATTTCTCTTTCTACAGTTGCATTGTTAGTGTATAAGAAAGCAACTGATTTCTGTGCACTGGTTTTGTATCCTGCCACATTACTGAATTGCTGTATGAGTTCTAGTAATTTGGGGGTGGAGTCTTTTGGATTTTCCGCATAAAGTATCATGTCATCTGCGAAGAGAAAGAGTTTGACTTCTTCTTTGCCAATTTGAACACCTTTTATTTCTTTTTATTGTCTGATTGCTGTTGCTAGGACTTCTAGTACTATGTTGAACAAGAGTGGCAAGAGTAGGCATCCTTGTCATGTTCCTGATCTTAAGGGAAAGTCTCTCAGCATTTCCCCATTGAGGATGATAGTCACTGTGTGTTTTTCATAAATGGATTTTATGAACTTGAAGGATGTTCCCTTTATCCCTATACTCTGAAGAGTTTTAGTTAGGAAAGGATGCTGTATTTTGTCAAATGCTTTTTCTGCATCAATTGAGAGGGCCATATGGTTCTTCTCTCTCCTCTTATTAATGTGTTCTATCACATTGGTTGATTTGTGAATGTTGAACCACACTTGCATCCTGGGGATAAATCCCACTTGGTCGGAGTGGATGATCCTTTTAATGTATTGTTGGATCCCATTAGCTAGGAGTTTGTTGAGAACTTTGGAATCCACATTCATCAGGAATATCAGTCTGCAATTCTCCTTTTTGATGGGGTCTTTGCCTGGTTTGGGGATTAAGGTAATGCTAGCTTCATAGAATGAGTCTGGAAGCTTCCCTTCTGTTTCTATTTTTTGGAACATATTCAGGAGAAAAGGTATTATTTCTTCTTGGAATCTTTGGTAGAATTCCCCAGGGAATCCATCAGGCCCTGGACTCTTGTTTTTTGGGAGGTTTTTGATCACTGCTTCAATCTTGTTCCTGGTTATTGGCCTATTCAGGTTGTCAATTTCTTCCTGTTTTAGTCTAGGTAGTTTATAGGTTTCCAAGAAGGCCTCCACATCTTCCAGGATGCTTAATTTATTGGCATGTAATTGTTGATAATAATTTCTGATAATTGTTTCTATTTCCTTGGTGTTAGTCGTGATCTCTCCCCTTTCATTCATAATTTTATTAATTTGGGTCCTTTCTCTTTTCTTTTGGATAAGTCTGGCCAGTGGTTTATTGATCTTATTCTTTTAAAGAACCAGCTTCTAGTTTCGTTGACCTGATTACTGTTTCTGGTTTCTAATTCATTGATCTCTGCTCTAATCTTAATTATTTCTCTTCTAACGTGTGGCTTAGGCATCGTTTGTTGCTTTTTCTCTAGTTCTTTAAGGTGTAAAGTTAGTTGGTGAATTCAGGATTTTTTTATTTTTTTGAGTGAGGCTTGGATGGCTATGTATTTCCCCCTTAGGACCACCTTTGCAGTATCCCATAGGTTTTGGAACAATGTGTTTTCGTTCTCATTGGTTTCCATGAATTGTTTAAGTTCTTCTTTGATTTCCTGGCTGTCCCAACCATTCTTTAGCAGAGTGGTCTTTAGCTTCCAAGTGTTTGAATTTCTTCCAAATTTTTTCTTGTGATTGAGTTCCAGTTTTAAAGCATTATGGTCTGAGAATATGCAGGGAATAATCTCAACCTTTTGGTATTGGTTGAGACCTGATTTGTGACCCAGTATGTGGTCTATTCTGGAGAAAGTTCCATGTGCACTTGAGAAGAATGAGTATTCTGTTGTTTTAGGGTGAAATGTTCTGTATATATCTATGAGGTCCATCTGGTCCAGTGTGTCATTCAAAGCTCTTGTTTCTTTGTTGATTTTCTGCTTAGATGATCTGTCTATTGCTGAGAGTGGAGCACTGAGGTCTCCTACAATTAACATGTTATTATCAATATGGCTGTTTATTTTGGTTAACAGTTGGCTTATGGAGTTGGCTGCTCCTATGTTGGGTGTGTAGATATTTACAACTGTTAGATCTTCTTGTTGGATAGACCCTTTAAGAATGATATAGTGTCCTTCTGTGTCTCTAACTACAGTCTCTAGCTTAAAATCTAATTTGTCTGATATAAGAATTGCTACCCCAGCTTTCTTTTGAGGTCCACTGGCATGGAAGATGGATCTCCATCCCTTCACTTTCAATCTGGATGTATCTTTAGGTTCAAAATGAGTATCTTGTAGACAGCATATGTTTGGGTCCTGTCTTTTTATCCAATCTGAAACCCTGTGCCATTTTATGGGAGCATTTAGGCCATTCACGTTGAGAGTGATTATTGAAAGATATGAATTTATTGTCATCATGTTGCCTGTGAAGTCCTTGTTCCTATAGATTGTCTCTTGTAAATTTCTGTTCTGTATCACTCTTAGGGTCTTTCTCCTTTTATAGAACCCCCTTTAATATTTCTAACAGGGCCAGCTTAGTGGTCACATATTCTTTCAGTCTCTGCCAGTCTTGGAAGGTCTGCATCTCTCCATCCACTCTAAATGACAGTCTTGCCGGATAAAGTATTCTTGGCTGCATGTTCTTCTCATTTAGTACCCTGAATAGGTCTTTCCAGGCCTTTCTGGCTTGCCAGGTCTCTGTGGATAGGTCTGACGTTATTCTGATGTTCCTCCCTCTAGATGTAAGGAATGTCTTCCCCCTAACTGCCCTTAAGATGGTTTCCTCGGTTCTAAGACTTGCGAGTTTTACTATTACATGCTGGGGCGCTGGCCTGTTTTCCTTGATTTTGGGAGGGGTCCTCTCTGTGTTTAGGACACGAATGGTGGTTTCATTCCCCAGATTAGGGAAGTTCTCAGCTATGATTTGCTCAAATATATCTTTGAGTCCTCTCTCTCTCCAACCCCCTCGGGGATCCCAGTAAGTCTGACATTGGAATGTTTCATGGTGTCACTTATTTCTCTGATTCTGTTTTCATGGATTTTAAGTTGTTTTTCCCTGGCCTCCTCTTTTTCCTTCTTTTCTATCAATTGGTCTTCTAGATCACTAATTCGTTCTTCTGCCTCGCTTACCCTGCTGTTAGAGTATCTAGATTAGATTGGCTCTCGTTGATAGCATTTTTTAAGTTCTGCCAGTTCAGCTTTCATTTCTGCTCTTAGAGACTCTATGTTGCCATCGATTTCTCCATTCTAGCTATCATCTTCATAACTGTTACCCTGAAGTCCATTTCCAACATCTTGGTTGTATCTGTATCCATTTGTAAGTCTGTGGCAGAAGTCACAGCCTCTGAGTCTTTCCTATTTTAGGGGTTCCTCCTCCTAGTCATTCTGGAGAGGGGTGGTTGAGGGAATGTACAGAGTCCAAATTATTGACCACAACCCAAGCAAGATGCACCTGTTTTCTAGGGACCTTAGGTTTGTCCGCCTCTTGTTCTCCCAACCTGTCTTCTGGGGGAGGGGCCTGCCATGCTGTTACTCAGGCAACCCTGTTTGGACAGAGTTGCCTTGCCCCCTATGGGGGGATGGGCTCAGTGAAAACCAGTTTTTTTGGGCTTTTGTTCTCTGGAGGCTCTCCGCGTCTCTTCCGAGAGTCTGAGCAGAAGAGATTGTTTCAAACCCTGTGCCTCAGAGCAGAGAGATCACAGTCTGTTCTTCAGTGAGCTCTCCAGGCCACACTATCTCTGTTTCTGTCTGTGCTGCTATAAACTGCAGCATCCTGGGTTGTGCACTGTTGTACAAATTTTTCCAATTATTCTGGGGAAACATGTTATTTTAATTTCAGTCTCTGTGGTAAAATTGTCTTGTGTGTATTTCCTGTTTTCAGTTAATGATAGAAAAGGTTGAAGAAGTTTTGAAGCCTGGATCACATGCTGCAAGTTACCAATGGAAAACATGGGAAGTGGCCCTCATTGCTTGCTTGCCAGCTACCTATCCAGCTACATACAGAAAACTAGCATATGAATATAGTCCTTGTACCTAAGAGGAAAAAAATTTAAAGGATGAGTTATATGAATCAAATATAAGGAATTTTAATTTTATAATTATAATTTTATTAAAATGTCTATTTAAATAGTAAAAGTCAAATCTCAAATATCTGAAGATTAGAAAAATATATTTGTTGCTAACAGCCTGAACTATCTCACATGTTCTCTTTTGAAAATGGCAGCAGAGAGTAATGAGAAGTATCCTTAGCTAAAAATAAATGTACCTCTTCCAGGCTCCAGATACTGGCCATAATTAAATATATAGAAAAGCAGCAGCTCCTGCCCTCATGAATCCACTAGTTTGAACCATTTTTTTCATTCAATATATAATTTCATTGTCAAAATTAAGTTTAAGGAACACAAAGGTGGTATTAAGTTGATTTAGCCACCTCTTGTATGATTCCTCTGTTTAAAATCATCTTTATCAATTTAAAATCACTTCCCTCTTTGACTGACTTGTTACTAGAAAACTGCATATAGAAGTGGAGAAAATCCAAGTATAAACTGTTTTATGTTTACATAAACAGATTACCAATCAGCTTGTCAAATCTGTAAATAAATCATACTATTCAAATAATGGCATAAAGTCTCAATATCCTGAAATCTGTCTGGAAAGAGTTAAGAACTGAAAAATAAGCAAAAATGGTATCTAGGGATGTTGATATATATTTGAGAAAACCTATACAATAAACATATATAGGAACACACTCATTTTAGTTTATATACATCTCTAAAAAATTAAATACAGTGGTTTTCAGAATTACAAAAGGATGTGAATATTAACATAGTAATAGTTACTATGTTATTGCAAGGCAGAAGAAGTAGCATTGAAATAAAAATAGGTCAATAAGCACATGAAAAGATGTTCTACATCATCAGCATCAGACAGAATTATCACAGAACTCAGTAATTCTAGTCTTTGATATGTACCCAAGAAACAGGAAAACATGTCCACACAAAAACATGTTCATAGAGGCATATCCATAATAGCTAAAAAGTAGAAATAACACAAATGCCCATCGACTGTTAAATAAATAAAATGTTGTCCATCCATACAATGAAATATTATTTGTCAATGGAAAGAAACAAGGTACTGATTCATGCTATAACACAGATGAACCATGAGAACATCATATTAAGTGAAAGAATCAAATTACAAAAGACCACATATTGCATGATTCCATTTACACATAATGTCCAGAATAGGCATGCTAAAGAGACAGAAAGTGGATTAGTGGTTGCTAAGGAAGGAGGGGGTGGTTGTGGAAAATAGGAGTGACTACAAAAGGATCTGTACCAAAGGATTTCTTTGAGAAGGGATGCGGGATGCAAATGTTCTAAAATTGATTGTTCATGGTCATACAACTCTGGGAATATACTAAAAATCACTAAATTATGCACTTTGAATAAGGGAATTGTATGGTATGTGAACTATATCTCAATAAAGCTGTTGCAAAATAAATAAATAAGAATTGATTCCATCACAAAAAAACAAAAGAGGTTACTATTAACCTCTCTTTGTCTGTCTAGAATAGTCTCTAAAAAGAAGAGCATTATTTTTCATAATTTCATACTTCTGTTCAAGTGAATTACAATTATTCTTTGTTGTGAAATAATTTCTGACACCTTTAGTATAGTCACTGATACTGTTTAAAAACAATACCTTATTCTCTCTAAGTTGGTTGAAAAGGAAAAATATCCATAAATTTCAAATAGAGTATTAGTATAAATGACTTCTAAATATAACCTTGTCCCAAGAAATATAATAGAATACATTATTAATCATGGTGTCCCTTTGGCAATAAAAAAAATGGAAAGAAAGAAAAATGTTTGATGAGGATATCATGTATATTTTTGTAAGTTCTGGTATAATCATTTGTATTTGCCTCTCTAGGCTCTTCACTGAAAAAAATGCGAGGCCCTCTGGATATAATAAAGAGACTGAACTAATATAAAATTCTGTTTGAAACACTCAAGTCATTTGGAACCAATATATGTTGTCATTATCCCACTGTAGTCTATCCTCATTCCTGTCCACCCTCAATTACTGTAAGTAAACAATACAGTGTTAGGAAAACTAGCCATAGCAATTTCTGTAGCGTAAAGTACTTAATGCTCTTCCCCATAAACCCTATTCCTGAAATGTGTAACTCAGCTTCCTTTAGTCTATCTTTCAACTGACTGTAATGTAGCAGTTGACATAGCTACTCTGTATTAAAATGCATGGTGGAGCATGGCTCTTCTTTTACCAATGGTTTGCATTATTCAAGGGTTGGAGGATTGGAAGTAATTTGCATTCTTTAGAGAATACTCAGTAAGAATATATATTTCTAAACTGATTGTAATGCATCTGTGGGGAATAACAGCTTGAAACTTACACACACACACACACACACACACACACACACACACACACACATCCTCACCCACACACAAACATACATACACAAAGTTAAAAAGAAGTAAGGGTCTTAAAGGATAGAAATAGCCCTCAGAGCAAACGAGGCTATTATTCCCCAGGCTGCAGCACTGAAAGAATCTGTGAAGGTTTGAGCCTTAAAAGGCTAATGGCACCAGCAAATACTTTACTTTAGAGTCTGACAGTTATTAGGCACTATTCTAGACTCTTGAGGATTAAACTCTACAGAAAAGAATCAAAATTCCTCCTCTCAGAGGACTTCCATTCTATTGGGGGGGGCAATGACATTAAACAAATAAATACATAAGACAAAATCTGTTAGAGATATGAAGAATAAATAAAGCAAGGCAAGAGTATAGGGAACAATGGAACATGTTTGGGTGCTAATGCAGCCAGGGTGGATAGGAAAGGCTACTGTGATGAAGGGCTATCAAAATAGAAATGTGATTAAAATAAGAGTGTAAGCAATGCAACTTTAAGGAGGAAAACCATTCTAGGCAGCAAAGAGTGGAGTCTCTGAGGCATAAGCAGGATTGGACTTCTCAAACAACAGCAAGAACCACAGTGTGGACAGAACAGAATTCACAAGGGGAAGAACAGTTGAAGGTGAAATTAGTGAGGTTATAATTATAAAGATTACAAAGCAATGATTACGGTATTAGATTTTGTTCTAAGTAAGATGAGAGATGCCTTTATAGAGCATTTAGAGAGGTGACTCAAACTGAATTTTATTTTTAAAAGGTTACCCTGACGTCTTATAGGACAAGAGTGGAAAAAGGAAGACCAGATAGATGAAGATCTGGGCAAAATATGAAGATGACTTGGGTTAGGATTTAGAGATAGAATTTTTTAGAGGGGCAGCTGGGTGGCTCACTTGGTTGAGTGTCCAACTCTTGATTTTGGCTCAACGAATGATCTCAGGGCCATGAGACTGAGCCCCATGTAGGGCTCCATGCTCAGCGGAGAGTCTGCTTAAGGATTCTCTCCCTTTGCCCCTCCCCTCCTCTAAAATAAATAAATCTTTAATTTTTTTTTTTTTTTAAGAAGGCATCCATTAGAGTTGATGTATTTGTTAGGGTACAGTTTAAGCTGCTGTAACAAAAATATCCAAAAATATAGTGATTTAAATAAGATAGAAATACGCTTCTCTTTCATATAAAAGTGTAGCGGTACGACACTACTCACCTTACTCTTGGAATTAGTTGTATTTCCAACTAGCCTACTTGGTTTGAGTCACCAACCCTAGGCCAAGCTATTGATATAATTTTTTAAGATTTTATTTATTCATTTTAGAGAGAGAGAAAGACAGAGAGAGCACAAGCCAGGGAGAGAGGCAGAGGGAGAGGGAGAAGCAGAGCTTCCTGCTGAGCTGGAAGCCTGACATGGGGCTTGATCCCAAGACCTGGAGATCATGACCTGAGCCGAAAGCAGATGCTTAACCAACTGAGCCACCCAGGTGCCCCTAAGCTATTGCTATTTTTAAAGAGTAAAGTCTTTTTCTAAATTGACCCATAGAACATCTCTTTGTTTTCACACCAAATCCACATTTTCATAGTTAGTCCAATCATCTAATTTCATATCCTACTGCCACAAACCTCAGGTATCCAGACTATGTGTCAGTGAGTACTAGTCACTGTGCTAGATTCTGAATACACAATAAACAGAAGAGATTTAGTCCCTGCTCTTAGAATAAAATCTACAGAATAGACAGAAGAAACAAGTGGTTTAATATAAAGTGACTTAGGTCTACAGGGGAAGTGCAGTGCCCAAAAAAGGTACCTAGAAGGAAAATGCTCTTAGGCTCAACTCCCAGGTTTTAACTTGTAGAAACCTACTGCTAGATTACAAAATCCTTTGTTTTCTAACTTGAAACCTTCCTATATATTTCATATCTGGCATTTTCAACAAGCTCTACTTCCCAGCATAGAATACCACCCCACCTGACTCAAGTGAGTTACCTGCTTTTCCTCAGGACAAAAATTTACATTGTTTTGGAGCCTTGAGTAATGCAAAGCATTAAATCCAAGGGGTCTACAGACTATTTGTATACCAATGTCTGCAGACTGAAGACATACTGTATCTTGTCTATATGTTAGGCTAAAATGCAGCTTCCAAACTGATTGGTTGAACCTAATATTGCTTACTAAATATTTTGAATATCACCCCCAATTTACATGTAAGTACTTACAAAATCTATACGAATGCAATTGTAATTATCACATGCAAAATCATGTAAAGGAATTAATAAATTCACAACAGCTTCTTGATAGTATGTGGCTGCTCAATAAAATAAAAGGGTACTTAAAAGGGCAAGTACTGATTCTGCAGTTTACACCCTTGCTTTCTACAGTCTAGTGTCCCCCATGGTAGCTAAAGTGAGCATTTTAAAACTAAACCTAAGGGCACCTGGGTGGCTCAGTCAGTTAAGCATCTGCCTTCGGTTCAGGTCATGATTCCAGGGTCCTGGGACTGAGCCCCATATTGGGCTCCCTGCTCAATGGGGAGTCTGTTTCTCCCTCTCTTCCCTGGTAGTGCTCTCTCTCGCTATCGGTCGCTCTCTCTCTTTCTCAAATAAATCTTAAAAAATAATAAAAATAAAAATAAATCCAGATCATGCATTCTGTTTAGAAAACTCCAATGACTTCTCATCTCACTCAATGGCCTACAGGACTCCACTCCCAATCTCTTGCACCCCTGCATTCCTCAATCACCTTCCATTATTCCTTGTTCTCATGATTCCAGTTATAGTAGATACGGTGCTATTCCTCAAGCCAAGTAAGTTCCAATCTCAGGGTCTTTCACAAAATTCCACCCTAGGTTCTCTGCAATCACTGTTGTCTCTCCCTGGAATGATTTAGCTAACTTTTCCCCCTGTGTTCTCATCATCTTCCCAGATATGAGGGTGGACTCTGTTGGAGGGCCACTCAGATCCCTTTTATAGGCTGGTACATCCATCTTCAACTGCTGCTGATGTTGGCTGGATGAGAACTCAAAGCTACCCCTCTTTTATACAGATAACTGACCTCAACCAATGAGAGGTACCTTTTCCACAGGCCATACCAGGCCACTTCTGCCAGAGGTCAACTAACACAAGCTACCAAAGGCCAAATCATACCTCACAGTGGGACCACCTCTGCAGTGCAACTTATGCTCCAGAGCTTCCTGTGGTTTACCTGAAAGTTTCCAGCTGATACCACATTCTTGCTAAGCTTTTCACCCAGCTCTATCCTGTTTGCCTTACTTCCCTTCTGAGAACACCTCCCTCTGCTTCAAAGAAATCTTTAGAAAAAGGCTCTTCTAGGGAACCTACCTAAGATGGATGCCTTCCCTGACCAGCATACAGCCAAGCACTCACTATCTCCCTTATCTTGCTTTACTTTTTTACATAGCACCTACAGCCGTATTGATTATTTTTGTAATGTTTGTTGTTGTTGTTGTTGTTGTTCATTCACTTTTTCTTCCAGTGGCATGTAACCTCCATGAGGACAGGGACTTTTTTGTTCACTGCTACATTCCCAAGCCTACAAAACTACCTAGCTCATTATAGTTACTCAATAAATATGCATTACTTAATGATAGGATAAATGGAAAGAACGAGATTTTGTTATTTTTAAAAGGATATCCATTCTTTTTTTAAAAAAAGATTTTATTTATTTATTTGAGAGAGAGAATGAGAGAGAGAGAGAGAGCATGAGAGGGGGGGAGTGTCAGAGGGAGAAGCAGACTCCCTGGAGCAGAATGCAGGCAGGACTGGATCCTGGGACTCCAGGATCATGACCTGAGCCAAAGGCAGTCACTTAACCAACCAAGCCACCCAGACGCCGAAAAGGATATCTATTCTTGAAAGCATTGGTAAACAACAGCCTGGGTTAATTTTATCTGCAATAAAGAAGGATTCTGTTAGGGACACTGTGCTTTGAAACGAGGTCAACACTGGAATACTGATCATTTATGTAATATGTGCTTATCAACTGAGAGTTAGTTCATTAACACACTCTTCCCAAGGCTTGCAGTCTTTAAACTCTAGTTTTTAATCTTGTTATATTCTGACAGTCATTCACATTCCCCTCTGAATTTCTTAATTAGCCTTTGTTTCTTTTTTTTTTTTAGATTTTATTTATTTATTTATTCATGAGAGATGGGGGCGGAGAGAGAGAGAGAGAGAGAGAGAGAGAGAGAGAAGCAGGCTCCCAAGGAGCAGGGAGCCCGATGCAGGACTCGATCCCAGGACCCCGGGATCATGACCTGAGCTGAAGGCAGACGCTTAACCATCTGAGCCACCCAGGCGCCCAGCCTTTGTTTCTTAAATAAGAATTTATTTTTTCATTAATCAGTACTTTGAACTGAGATTTTCAAAGCCCATATTGAAAATGAAAATGTATATATTTTAACAATAAAAATCATTAAGGAAAATACATTGTAACTATAGAATGGCCAATGTAAGCATTACTCATATTCAGTCGGAGACGGTCCCTAAAACAATTCTAGAGTTTCTTGAAAATTAATTTTAAAATAAGGTTATAGCTGTTTTACTGCATAAACCCTATTTGGCTGTAAAGCCAGCAAAGGAATAAAGTTTACATTTGAGCTCTTTCATTAAGGAAACACTGGAGCTGGATATGACACATCAAAAATATTCAAATATCAAACTATGGAGATTCTGGCTGACTTTTGGCCCCTTCAGTTCACAAGCACTCTAACAGAACTCAGCCTTGATGAGTGTTTTCAGAAAATTGTCTACATTGTCAACTACACTCCACAAAAATGACTTGAATAATTTGACTTTTACAGATTTTAAAAGTCAGAAAGGATTTGAGGTTGCATGCCAACTCCACAGAAGTCTTTTCTTTAAGCAATAAATAAAGTTTGATACAATTTTTTCATAAAGAGGTTTTTGTGGTCATGAAAACCTGCTGTCTGTGTCATTAAAAATGAAGAAATCTTCTGGGGAAAATCTCAAACATATTCAAATAAAGACCTTGTAAAGATGTTTCATTATAATCTGGGAGCACATAATGAATGTACTTCTTTGCAACTAGCATTTAATACCAGTGCTTTTATGGTTTGTGATGTAACATTTGTTTCTTTTTATTCAACAGAAAAGGTCAACATGACTAATAATTAGAACTATGACTCTGAGAGAAGAAGACTGCAATTAGACTATTTTTCAACAATTAATAAACTGTCAGAAAAAGAAAGTGAATCCTTGGTGTCAGCAAAACTAGTTTACATATAGACAGGAAAAGTGATTCTTTCATGCAGATGCACACTTAGATGACCTTCCAATAATCTAACTCAAATAATAAATATACATAAAAAGCACTATCAAGATATTCAAACTAAAGCAATGGTTCTCATCCAAGGGTGATTTTTGCCTACAACGTGATGATTTGACAATTTCTGAAAATATTTTTGGTTGCTACAACTGGAAGAGTGCCATTGACATCTACAGAGTAAAGCCCAGAGATGCTGCTAATCATCTTATAATTCATAGGACAGCAACCCATGAAAGGAATTCTCCACATCCAAATACCATGTTGATTTTGAGAAACTGAACTAAGGTCATAAAACATTCTGGTTCTGAAATTAATGAGCAAGTTTTGAAGTGCCCACAGTTATTATAGTCCTATAGTAAGGTAGTTGTCTAATATTTGAGAGACATTTTGTAGCTGTTGTAGATTCAAAGAAAAAGAATGAAAAAAAATAAAAAAGAAAAAGAACAAGCGGTGTTAGACTTCTTAGAATCCAGAACTCTGAGATAATACTGGGATTCCAGACACTTCAATGTCATGTCATTGTCCTCTGGGGCTGTATCAGTTTGTAAAGGCTGCCGTAACAGAAGTGCCACAGGCTGGACAGCTTAAACAACAGAAATTTATTTTTTCATAGGTCTGGAGGCTAAAACTCCAAGATGAGGGTCTACAAGGTTGTTTCTCCTGAGACTCCTCTCTTTTGCTCATAGATGGCTGCGTTCTCCCTATGTCTTCACAGGATTTTCTCTCTGTGCCTATTTCTCCTGAGACTCCTCTCTTGCTCATACATGGCTGCGTTCTCCCTATGTCTTCACAGGATTTTCTCTCTGTGCCTATTTCTCCTGAGACTCCTCTCTTTTGCTCATAGATGGCTGTGTTCTCCCTATGTCTTCACAGGATTTTCTCTCTGTGCCCATTTCTTCTGAGACTCCTCTCTTTTGCTCATAGATGGCTGCATTCTCCCTATGTCTTCAAAGGATTTTCTCTCTGTGACCATTTCTTCTGAGACACCTCTCTTTTGCTCATAGATGGCTGCGTTCTCCCTATGTCTTCACAGGATTTTCTCTCTGTGCCTATGTCTGCGCTCTAATCTCCTCTTCTTGTAAGGACACTAGTCACTGGATTAGAGTCCACACCAATGACCTTCTTTAAATTTAACTGCTATTTAAAGACCTTATTTCCAGGGCGCCTGGGTGTCACAGATGGCTAAGTGTGGGACTCTTGATTTCAGTTCAGGTCGTGATCTCAGGGTTGTGAGATCAAGCCCCGCATCAGGCTCTGTGTTCAGCACGGAGTCCGCTTGGGACTCTCTCTCCCTCTCCTTCTGCCCCGCCCCTCAGTCTCTTCCCCGCCCCTCCATCTCAAATAAATAATCTTTAAAACTAAAATAAAAAACAAAAATAAAGACCTTATCTCCAAGTACAGTCACATTCTGAGGGACTGAGGGTTAGGACGTCAACATATAAATGTTAGTGGGACACAACTCAGCCATTAACAGAGGCATTAGTCTATCTTTGGTCCAGAAGTCCAGAGAGAGCATATCTAGCAGTCAGTGTGAAAGCTTTCCAGCCTTTCTACTGCCCTGGAGAGCACAAAAGCATACACAAGGGAAAAGTGAGCCTTATCTGAATCAATTCGTAACTTTTATAAAATGACTCTGAGTTTGCCCGAAATTTTTGCAGGAAATAGTTACAAGAACTCAAAAGAAACAAAAACCATAACTTTGAATCACAGAACTAATTTGTATGTATAAAGCATTTTCCTAAACCAAACCAGAACTAGAAGAATGAGTTTCATGCAAAAATTATGTTGGTCATGTTGGCCAAAACACCACAAGCAGGGCCCAGCATAGAGTAAGACCTCAATATATATTGCTTTCTAATTGTGTGACTGTATCAATGAAGAATATTCCTTTGACATTCTATGTATTGGATGGTAGCGTGCTCCTAACCTGCCTCCTACCCAAACTCCAGTCTTCTCTCTTCCTACTTGTTGCCATGCATTTTATGATTCAGCAACAACAAATTATTGGTAGTCATATGATCAGTTTATGCTGTTTTCCTTCTCCATACAATGCCCTATTCTCTCCTTCCCTTCCCACTTTACCACCTAACCCTTCCTACTTTGAGACTGTACAAAAATCACCTAGAACATTTCTTTTTGACAGAAGGTAGTAATATTTTTAAACAGACTAATTTAAACTTTATAGATGGTACTAAAAACTATATATATGTGTGTGTGTATGTGTATATGTACATACGCATTTGTATAAACACACATGTTCAGAAATGTGTTATATGTATATGCATATTCATTTATTTATTCACAAATACTTATTATCTACTTTGTGTCAGACCCCTTGACAGTGCTAAGTATATGCAATATTTCTGCCTTCAAAGAAAATATACCATTAGAATATATTACAGAATATGTGTAATAAACAGTGGCTAGCTCTGTTTATTGAAAGACATATGGAGGCATAAAACCAGTGACTAAAACAACAAACAAAATACTGACTTTTTAAAAAATAACATGTAAACTTGTTTCCTTCAAATAATTCTATTTAAAGCAATCTTATTTTTTTGGATTACAAAATCAAGCTAATCATTTTAAACTCACTAGCATTCAAAGCAACTTTTCTTGGAAATTAGTGATTAATGAAAGCAAATATTTTATATGTTTCTTAAGAATGATGCATAACTCATATATTTAATTTAACCTTTAAATAGTATGGATTACTAACAATTATTCAGAGTGGGCAACTAAGATTTCCATACTGAAACTAAAAACACAGCAAAGGAAAAAGCACTGGATGAGCAGACACTATAAATTTGTCCAGACTCCCATCTTTCCCCCAACCCCAGCTGAGAGTCTAACTCTAAACAAGGTATGTAAACCATTTGAAATCATGGACTCTCTATCTATAATGCAATAAAGTTGACGTAAGTGATTTGCATTTTCACTGAAGCTAAGTTTCTATATTTTGATGAAAAAACAAATATTTGAAAATCAGCTTTTACCAAGTTTTTAATCTTGTTCTCTATATAAAAAAAATATTTTAGATACATAACCAAACCTCGTATTTTAGAGGTCAGTAGTGAGCATATGACTTCAGGTTAATTGATTTTATAAATTAACATAGCGTAAAATCCTTGAGAGTTTTGTCAATAAAAGAAATTAATAATTTATGAAGTAAATTATAAAAATATATGATCATTGTTAAGATCATATATGCTAAGATCATAGCACCTCTGAAAATGTTATATGACCAATGAAATAGTTAAAGTTTCATAAAGTTTTGCCTGTAAGATAGATTGACATAACTGGATTAAAACAGGAGAAATTTTGAGGCAGTTTAATGTTCCTCTGTTTTTCTTTGTTTAACTGTATTTCCAACTATGTAGTATTTATGCAGACTAGAAATAATTGAGGAGTAATAGCTGATGAACTTTCCTCAGCAGGACTTCAACCAATACATTAAATAAACTTGTTTAAATAAAGAAAATCCATAAAAGTAATAGAATAACCAAAGGGAAATTTGTAAAAGGTGGTTAAAAACTAATGACACTTGAATTATTATAGAAAAAGAATAAACAAGGGAGTGTGTGAAGGAAGTAAATGAAGAAAATAAAAATTACCTTGCCTACAACTAATAGCAAACATTCCGGTCATTATCTTTAAATATGCAGAAAATAAAAGATGTTATCTGCATAATATTTTGTATTTTAGTCATGAAATTAAAAACAACTGTCATATTTTAGATCTTGACTGTATCCAGAGGAGGGGAAACAATATGATTAAAAAAAAAAATCACTGGCCCAAAAAGCAAAACCATCTGGTGAAGTCATGAATGACTGAGTTGAACAGCAGGGGAGCCTACTGTTAATCATTTTTGCAGTCAATTGAGAATTTTGTAGAGAATATATTAAAGAGTAGTAGTGCAGTGACCCAAATAAATTGCTTAAAAAAAAACCGAAAATCAGTTAACATATATTATATTCCTACCAAAACTGAATACTTTTCAGAATTTGTAGAAAAAAAATGTATTTGCTTATTGCTGTGATGGAGCTATCTCTTCCAAATTTTAAGAAATCTCTACTTCATTGTGTTCTTGATGAAATTCCAAGAGGATGGGAAACTTTCCTATGTCCTACTTTCAGTATCCAAGAGATATTTGTTCCTAATGGTTCAATTCTGAACCATCAGATAAAACCAATTCCTAATAATAGATAACAAACTTCCCTGAAACTGAATACAATGAAACTTCCTTTATAAATTATTTTATGTTGCTACTGTCCTCAAGAAACCATACTTTGTGTCTTTCTTTTTTTTTAAGTAATAGAACCCCATTATTTTTAGCTTATGTGGAATTGGGACACCCAGCTACAGACTTGATTTTCGATCCTTCACAGCAGTTATGTGTGGCCATGGGATTACATCTGGGTCAAAGAGGAAACAGATATCAAATCATGGGAATCTAGTGACCTGTTTTATTCCAAGGAAAACCAAGAGGAAAAAATGCAACCTGCTAAGGATTAAATGTTTGTGTCCCCCTCAAAATTCATACATCAAAGCCCTAATTCCCAGTGTTATGGTATTTGGAGGTGGGGTCTTTGGGAGGTAATTAAGTCCTGAGGATGGAGCCCTCATGAATTGGAATAATGCTCTTTAAGAGAAGACATGAGAAAAATGACCTATATTCACCATGTGAGAATACAAGAAGACAGCCACCTGTAAACCAGAAAGAGAGCTCTCACCAGAATCTGACCATGCTGGCACCCCAATTACAGATTTCCAGCCTCCAGAACTATTAGAAATAAATAAATGTTAAGACACCCCGTCTATGATATCTTCTACAGCAGCCCAAACTAAGATATAACCTGTGAGAAAACGGAAGGCAGACAACGTACTTGCTGAGCCTGTTGCTCTAGAAAATGGATTGGAAAACAAAGAATATTGGAGTGATACTGCCTCCCTGCCTCTTTCAGAAAAGTCCTGTAGAGTAAAAAGAAGCTTATGTATGAACAAGCCAGTTCCCTAGTAGAAACTGAAGAAAATAATGAAGATAGTTTCCACCTGTGGCATTCCATCTACTTTGAGAGGTGTACGGCTTCACAGGCCTGGAAAAGTCAACTGCTTTTGTGCTCCAGACAGCAGAAGCTATGTCTGTTCTTCAGAGTCTTTCTTAAATTCTCCCAATAACACCTTAGAGTCAAACAATGGAAGCAGCCCAGAAACCAAATTCAGACTAACTCCCTATTTGAAGCCTGTATTTTTAGAGGACTTTAAACTAGCCAGTATTAAGCTGAAAGTGAAAGGGAGGGTTCAAGCACAGATGGCAAGCACAAACGTAAGAAAAGATCTCAGAGGCTTAAGAACTATGAATAAAAGTAATCTCAATATGGTGATTTTCACATGAATTTAATTGGAAGCAAGTAGACTGGAAGCTTATTAAGTTTTTGAGGTATCTATATTGCCAAAGCAGCCACAAGTCTGACCAGCTAGAGCTGTGATTGTCTCGTAAACAAGGCTCATGGAGGGCATACTCTCAATGCTCACTTTAGTTGTGGTAGAGAAGGGTAATAGAAAAATACCCAACCAACCCCACAGAGAAGAAATAGGGGACTTAAAAAAATGGTTCAGAGAGTCCTCTCAGAAATCAGGACAACAATCAGCTGAGCGATTTACTCCAATGCTAGAACAAGTATCTTAAAATTATTGCATACCATATTTTTGTCATTTCTCTGGAGCTGTGACTACTCCCATTCTTCTGATTTTATTAACAAGAGCTTAATCAAGGTGGTTATTCTGTTTCAGCTCCATCATTGTATACCAGATGTCAGGAACATACGTAACTTTTGTATTCATTTATGAGTTACCAAACTTGATAAAGGGCCAAGTTCAAACTTGACAAAAGGAAAAATGCAACACTCGTCTCAGCCTCAATTTTTATGTGGATAGGATAGCAAACTTGGCTCCCTCATTTTGGGAAGGAAAGAGTATGGTCTACTTGTGGGAAGTGGGAGGTGGCCAGAGGGGCAAATTACATCAGACTGTTCACCAATATTTGTTACTTAGATTTTTATTTTAATAATAGAATCTTTGGGGATTTAGCTGGCCACCTGTTCACCCAGTTTTTCTTAAAGCTAAGCATAGCATTTTGTCTGTTTGGCCAATAGGATGATGTATTAGTTATGTAACTTCTGGGTTGTCTCCTTAAAAACAAAGATATTTCCTTTTCTTAATTATTAATTATCTTAATTATTTCAGTCAGACTGTGGACAAAGGGGGATCTACTTTGACAAAGCGGACAAGAACAACACCCTCAGGGACGATGGAGCAATGGGAGGGTGCTAAGTCCCTGAATGACCCAGGAAAGCAGAGCCACCCAAGCAGCTTGGTCTGCTAACTTGTAGACTGTTACATATGAGAAAGAAATACACTTAGAATTTAAGCTCCTGTATTTTGGAGTCTCTTGTAGCAGCCTGGTCTGAATCCTAACACAATATATAATTTAACATAATAAACCCATGACTGTAAAGGACAGTTAGGATTGTGAAATACAATCAATCTATAATGATATGTCTCTGAAAGAAGAGAGTAAACTTTTATAAAATAGGCATGGTAAAAGATTTTTCCTAGTGGAAGCAAGGAAAGTATCAAATAGTTTCTGGGAGACCTAGCATGATGGATGCCTTCAACACAGACGTTAGACTCAGGCACTTTTTATTTAATTTCAAAAGGTACACCATATGTACATCTGTCTCAATAAACAATCATATTTTATAATTATAAGACTCTTAAATCATCTGTCAGGCAAATCCAGATGCCAAATAAGTCAAAACCTTCAGTGTTCAAACCACTACTAAAAAATAATTTATATACCTGGGAAATCAAAGTTAATGATTTGGAAACGATTTCTGAATGTGCCATTCTATGCCCAAGATGGTACAAAGTCTTGAGGACACAGAAAGGATAAGGTACCGTACCTACAATCAAGAATATTTCACCTTGTTGAAAATACAAAATTAATCGACTTTAAACAATTAAAGGAACATCTGCTATTAAAAATGAATGCTTCTGGTTATAATTTGATTAAAATTATTAGTGTTAGTATGTGATTTTCTGGTAAGTTAAAAATAAATGACTAAGACATAGTTCTCATGAAAGAAATTATAAAGGTTAGGGATGGGGTGATTAGTGGTGGAATAGGGAAAAAAGAGATGCAAACATAGTCTCACACACAACACAAATAAGTAACATGGCAGATATCATAAAAAGAATAAATAAAATGTTATGTCAAGTCCTTACATGGATTGGGAAATTATAGACACTAACACTGGTCTTTAGAAAATGGAAATAGAAATATAAAACATTTTTTAAAAATTTTTTTATTTGAGAGAGAGAGAGGGAGCACAAGCAGGGGAAGGGGCAGAGGGAGAGGGAGAAGCAGACTCCCTGCTGAGCACAGAGCCCAATGCAGGGCTCCACTGCACCCCAAGACCATGACCTGAGCCAAAATTAGACATTTAACCAACTGAGCCATCCAGGCATCCCAGAAATATAAAAAATTTACTCATTCATCCATTCAACACGTTTTTTAAAATGCTTTTATTATATATGTGTTATGTATTAGGCTCCTGTTCCTGACCACAGAATGTTCACTGACCAACAGTTTAGTTCTGCAATGCAGCTGCTCTGGCCAGTTGCTGAAAAGGCTGGGGTATATGGGAAGGTATAGCCCTGCTCTCAATGAGCTCATAGCCAAGAGGGAAATAGAGGAGGTAGGAGACAGATCACTGCTGATAAAGATGAGGCAAAATTATGATCAGAGTCAAAAAAAAAGAAGGATTGAGTTAGGGCAGGAAGGAAGCAGTATAACCACATTCTGACAAATTAGGTGAAATACAGAAATATAATAGCATTCAACAAGTAATTACTCCATGTCAAAGACTGGGAAATAATACACTGTAAATAAAAATATAAATAATATGGGAGACTCATAATCTAAGTGGGGAGGGGGGGAGGTATAGAAGGACCCTGAGCTTGTCTCAGCCCTTGAAAACAGCTAGATAGTTATCAAATTATTCTGAACACCCAAGAAGTCAATCAGAGGTCTGAGAAAACAAAAACTACAAGTCTACAAGTAGAAAAGCAACCATCTTTTGAAAGGTAGGAGGTGCAAAAGTTCACTTGGGGGAGATATAGCTGTGGATGCCGTGGCAGGGAGGGAGCCTGCTTATGGAATTTACCGCAAAGTATTATACCCGTGAAAAGCAAAATCTGAACTTTTAAGTTTGCTACCACGGGGAACGTGTCAGGACTAAAAGTGCTCAGGTGGTGAAGGGGGCAGAATCCCGTGAATGACAAGGTGGTCTGAGGATCCGATGTGCTGGGCTGCTCCCAGGTATAGGAGATGGGAACCCAGCAGAGAACAGCAGTTCTTGGCGTTGGCTATCTGCTATAAACTGTGAACAGGCGGTTGTGTGACCGCTTTCCTGGGACAGGCCTGCAAGTGTGGTGAGACCCTCCCCCAGAGGAACAGTGCCCATCTGTGCTGCCAGCGTCCCTGAAATTTGGAGTTTTGAAACTCGGTCATGCACCTGCAATAAAAAGCCTCAGACAGGGCAGGGTGAGTGAAGGGTTCTGAGGAAAGCCAAGGAAACAAAAAGGGTGACTGCTTTTCTTGTGAGGGCTCATTGAAAACTAGGAGGTACAAACTTAACAGCTTTGACACTAAAGAGCAGGACACAGCCATTTTCTATCCTGCCCAGCAGTGCGGAATGCTTTCAGGGAGCAAAGCAGCACCACCTAGTGGAGGGCGGAGCTGTGTACACCAAGCTGCACCCCCCATGTCCCGAGCAGCATATCCACTGAAACAAGTCCACCTGAGAATATGCACAGCAGGCCCCCCCTCCAGAAGAAAAGCACAAACAACTAGCTTGCATCAAATTTATTGATCATAGACTGCTGAAAAGCTTCAGCTCTAGGAAAAATAGGATTGAGCTTCCTTTTTACTTTTATTCTTTATTTCTTTTATTTTTATTATTTTTCATTTATTTTCTTACATTTTCCAATTCCTTTATTTTTATCATTTTTTAAAATTTCTATCTATATGCTTTTCATATACATTTTTAATTTTTTGTCTACTTTTATTATTTTTTATTTTAGAATCTAGATTCTTTTAACAAGCAGACCAAAACACACCCATTATCTAGTCGGGGGGGGATGGATTTATTTGTTTTGTGTTTTTGTTCCTCTTGTTTTTTCTCTATTTTTTCTTTTTCTTTGTTTTTTGCTGTTTTTGTTTTGTTTTTGTTGTTTTTTCTCTTTCTTCTTTTCTTTTCTGGACAAAATGATGACATAGAGGAATTCACCCCAAAAGAAAGAACACAAGGTAGAACTCACAGCCAGGGATTTAATCAATATCAATATAAGCAAGATGTCTGGACTAGAATTTAAAACAATGATTATAAGAATACTAGCTGGGCTTGTAAACAAGCATAGAAGACACTACAGAATCCCTTACCCCTTACTACAGGGATAAGAGGAAGGGCATTATATAACAATTAAAGGGTCTATCCATCAAGAAGATCTAACAAAGAAGAACTAGAAAAGGATCAGCAAATAAAGCCTAAAGCCAGGAGACAAAGGAAAATTATAATAAAGATTAGAGCAGGAATAAATGATACAGAAACAAAAAAACCAGCAGAACAGATAAACGAAACTAATAGCTGGTTCCTCGAAAGAATAAAATTGATAGACCCCTAGCCAGACTTATCAAAAAGAAAGAGAAAGTACCCAAATAGATAAAATTACAAATGACAGAGGAGAGATCACAACCAATACCACAATTATAAGAGAATACTTTGAAAAATTATATGCCAACAAACTGGGCAACCTGGAAGAAATGGGCAAATTCCTAGGAACTTACAAACTATCAAACCTGAAACAGGAAAAAATAGAAAATTTGAACAGACCCATAACCAGAAAAAAAAGGGGAATCAGTCATCAAAAATCTCCCAGCAAACAAAAGTCCTGGGCCGTATAGCTTCCCAGGGGAATTCTACCAGACATTTAAAGACAAGTTAATACCTTTTCTCAATCTGTTCCAAAAAACAGAAATGGAAGGAAAGCTTCCAAACTCATTCTACAAAGCCAGCATTACTTTGATTCCAAAACTAGACAAAGACCTCACTAAAAAGGAGAATTACAGGCCAATATCCCAGATGAACATGGATGCAAAAATTCTCACTAAAATGCTAGCAAACTGAATTCAACAATACATTAGAAGAAATATTCACTACAATCAAGTTATTCCTGGGCTGCAGGGGTGGTTCAATATTCACAAATCAATCAACGTAATACATCATATTAATAAAAGAAAGGATAAGAACCATATGATCCTCTCAATAGATGCAGAAAGAGCATTTGACAAAATACAGCATCCTCTCCTGATAAAAACCTTCCACAAAGTAGGGATTGATGGAACATACCTCAACATCATAGAAGCCATATACAAAAGACCCACAACTAATATCATCCTCAGTGGGGAAAAACTGAGAGTCTTTCCCCTACGGTCAGGAACAAGATAAGGATGTCCACTCTCACCTTTACTATTTAACATAGTATTGGAAATCTTAGCCTCAGCAATCAGACAACAAAAAGAAATAAAAGGCATCAAAATTGGCAAGAAGTCAAACTTTCACTGTTTGCAGATGACATGATACTCTATGTAGAAAACTCAAAAGACTCCACCAAAAATTGCTAGAACTCATACATGAATTCAGCAAACTTGCAGGATATAAAATCAGATTTTTATCTGTTGCATTTCTATGTACTGATAACAAAACAGCAGAGAAAGAAATCAAGGAATCAATTCCATTTACAATGACAACAAAAACAATAAGATACCTAGGAATAAATCTAACCAAAGAAGTAAAAGATATATACTCTGAAAACTACCGAACACTTATAAAAGAAATTGAAAAGGACACAAAGAAATGGAAAAGCATTCCATGTTCATGGATTGGAAGAATAATCATCGTTAAAATGTCTATACCACCCAAAGCAACCTACACATGTTATACAATCCCCATCAAACTACCATCAGCATTTTTCACAGAGTTAGAACAAACAATCCTAAAATTTGTATGGAACCACAAAAGAACCCGAATAGCTAAAGCAATTCTGAAAAAGAAAAAACCTGGAGGCATCTCAATTCCAAAATTCAAGCCATGTTACAAAGCAATAGTCATCAAGATAGTTTGGTATTGGCACAAAAACAGACACATAGATCAATGGAACATAATAGAGAACCCAGAAAAGGACCCACAACTATATGGTCAACTAATCTTTGAGAAAGCAGGAAAGAAGATCCAATGGAAAAAAACAAAACAAAACAAAACAAAAAAACAGCCTCTTCAACAAATGGTGCTGGGAAAATTGGACAGCAAAATGCAGAAGAATGAAACTGGATCATTCTTACACCATATACAAAAATAAATTCAAAGACCTTAATGTGAGACAAGAAACCATCAAAATCCTGGAGAACACAGGCAGCAACCTCTTTGACCTTGAACGTAGCAACTTCTTACTAGACACATCATCAAAGACAAGGAAAACAAAAGCAAAAATTAATTATTGGGACTTCACCAAGATAAAAAGCTTCTGCACAGCAAGGGAAACAATCAACAAAACTAAAACACAGCCTATGGAATTGGAGAGGATATTTGCAAATGACACATCTGATAAAGGGTTAGTATCCAAAATCTATAAACAACTTATCAAACTCAACACCCAAAAAACAAATAATCCTATTAAGAAATGGGCAGAAGACCTAAACACTTTTCCAAAAAAAGACATCCAGATGGTTAACAGACATGTGAAAAGATGCTCAACATCATTCATCGTCAAGGAATAATGTATCAAAACCACAATGAGATACCATCTCACACCTGTCAAGATGACTAAAATTAACAACACAAGAAACAGCAGGTGTTGGAGAGAATGCAGAGAAAGGGGAACACTCTTGCACTGTTGGTGGGAATGCAAACTGGTGTAGCCACTCTGGAGAGCAGTATGGAAGTTCCTCAAAATGTTACAAATAGAACTACCCTACACTCCAGCAATTGCACTACTAGATATTTACCCAAAGGATAAAAAAATACAGACTCAAAGAGATATATGTTTATGGCAGCATTATCAACAGTAGCCAAACTATGGAGAGAGCCCAAATGTTCATCAACTGATGAATGAATAAAGATGATGTGGTATGTATATACAATAGAATGTTACTCAGCCATCAGAAAGAATGAAATTTTGCCATTTGCAATGACATGGATGGATCCAGAGTGTATCATGCTAAGTGAAATAAGTCAGAGAAAGATGAATACCGTATGATCTCCCTCATATGTTGAATTTAAGAAAACATGAATATATGGGAAAGGGGAAAAGAAAAAAGAAGACAGGGAAACAAGACATAAGAGACTCTAAACTATGGAGAACAAACTGAGGATTGATGGAGGGATGTGGGTGGGGGATGGGCTAGATGGGTGATGGGTATTGAAGAAGGCATTTGTTATGATGAGCACTGGGTGTTGTATGTAAGTGATGAATCAATGAATTCTACTCCAGAAATCAATATTGTACTGTATGTTAACTACCTAAAATTTAAATTAAAAAAATATATAAGAAGTAGAACTAGAAACAAATTGTTATAAAATACTAAGATAATTAGTACAATCAAATGCATATTTAGTATCATAGGAGCAGATCGATGGGGTTAACAAATTGTTTACTGAGTACATATTATTTTTGACAGGATGAATGAATGATTTATATTTATGTTCCATTCAGTTCACTCTAGTTTGCACCAAAATAGAGGGAAAGAGAAAAATAAAAAGAGAGGGATTTAAAAAGTGTATCTGCACTGTCAAAGCATACAACAAAAAAGAAGCTGACAAAAAAAAAAAGAGTGCCTCTTTGTAAGAAGGAATTCAGTGTTTGTCAACTCTGTGTGCTCTCTCATTAGCCCAAAAGACCCAGACTTTTTAAAAATGTATCCCAAATGTCAGATGACTTCGTATCCTCTAATTCCGATAGCTATCTGTGCTACCTTTGTGTTAATTTTGGTGCAGAATTCAATGTCTCTTTGAGTTACCTAAAGAATATACTCACACTTAAATCGATAAAATTAGTGATCAGTTTACTGATGGCTCCATAAAAGACTCAGAGGAGAGCATTTACATCCTACATTCCACAGCAAACCACCTAAAAATTGTCAATATTTCTATATGTGAAATAATCTTCCTGGACACACTGCCATCATGAATTATGTTTGCCTTTCCCTCACTCAGAGTCCATTCTACATGTTCCCATTCTCTCTCACCTTCTTTTCATTCTGTTATCCTGCGTCCTTCCTCTATCTTCTTTGGAACTTGCAAGCTCACTTCTGTGTTTTATGCACGTTATGCAACAAATTAGCAATCACATTTTTTTTTCTTGTGCATGTACTTCTGGTCCCACACTTGACCTCCAGAGGCCAATCAAGTTATTTTTTTTTCCTTAAAAAATGTTGATAATCGCACTTAGGAGAATTCCATTGACTAAAATAATTTTCCATCTGATTACATTGTGAATGATCTCATTTTGTTTATTACTGTTTAACAGGGCCTATGTATTATGATCAAGAGGTGGAGACTTTCCTTCACAAACACAACTTGAACACCCTGCTAGCACTGTAACCGAAGTAAAACGAACAAGCAAGAGGGTCACCACTTTCCTCCAGGTCTTTGATCCTTGTCTATTTCCCCATTTGTGAACCTTGACTAACTGACCAAACATAAGCCTTGCAGAGACAGTTCTTGGAAAGCACTATTCTGACAGTTATCAAGATAATATTACACCAACAATTCCAAGCAGTTGGCCTGAAAATGAGTACAACCTTCAACTGCAAGTTTTGCAGCATTTAAATACAAAAACCGTTAACCCCAAGGCAAACCCTAAAGATATATGTCACTCTCTTCTCCTCTCCTAATAAAATGCTAATCTTGTTCCAACCCAGGAAGTTACCTGGTTTTTAGATGTTCCCAATGTACATCAACTAAATAATGCCTGTATCCTTTCTTTGCATCACTTATGTTATTTGGATAGCACAGAAGCATACTGATAATGTTCACCCACAAAAACACAACATTTAACATGTAATCAGTGGCTAACTAGTGAAAGACAATCTCCTTTGGCTGACCATGCACACAAGTCATTCATTTGAAATATCTGATGAGGAAAGTTGTACCAATTATGGCAAACTTCTTAATGTCTGAATTGTAATCTCCTGTATGGTCTACCTTCCTGATGCTAGTACATGCTTGAGGTCCATCCCCATTCCAGACACAAGAGATTCATGGCAGATTTCAGTTGCATCTAAATTATTTTGTGTATTCTCATATCCCTAGCACCACAGCCAGGCCCTTCTCCAGAGTCACAAGAGGGATCTTTAGAACTTTATTTTCATTACTTTTCTGCTCTTTTGAAATTTATTTCTACTTTTCCTATGAACCTTTCTCCTTTATGCCCAGAGGATAATCTCTCATTTCTCTTAGCTCTCTCGTTTTTACTCTTCATCACAGGTGTACTTTATATCATTATCACATTGTATATTTAATTTAGCAGCTATTTCCAAACATTTATCACATGCATTACAGAAGACTGGACACTGTGAGATTTAGAGTGAAGTTACACACTAGGAATTTAAGGAGAAGTAAATGGAAGCAGAAATTATGACATCTTGGACAAAAGGAACAGCACTAGCTAAAGCGCCAGGACTTAAAAGCCAGCAGAACCTTACTGAAAAAGTACTCAACTTTGGCCATTTCACTGAATATTTACAGAGGTAAAGGGAAGATAAAACAGTAAAGGTCATTTTTTGCAAGAGTCCTTACATAGAACTGAGAAGTTTTCACATAATTTATTAGATAATGATAAACAACTGAATGTTTCTGAGAAGTGGTTAGTAAATAAAATCAGTGTCTTCATTTTAGAAGATTAATCTAGAAATCATGCACAGAAAGGACTGGAAAAGAGAGTCGTGAGAAAAAGAGACCAATTAAGAAGCTGTTGAAATACAGAAAGGGAAGAAACCAAAGGAATGTCAAAAATGTAAGATCTGCAAAAGTTGACAATTTAGATGTTGAAAAAGAAAAGCAGATGGCGCCTGGGTGGCTCAGTTGGTTAAGCGACTGCCTTCGGCTCAGGTCATGATCCTGGAGTCCTGGGATCGAGTCCTGCATCGGGCTCCCTGCTCAGCGGTGAGTCTGCTTCTCCCTCAGACCCTCCCCCATCTCATGCTCTCTCTCTCTCTCAAATAAATAAATAAAATTTACAAAAAAAAAAAGAAAGAAAAGCAGAAACTTTGGATTTTGAGCCTGAATGACAGACAGAACATCATGATAAAATCATGAGCTCTTTTTCAGGTATGTGTAGTCATGTAGCCAAGTACTCATACTAGAATTTAAGTCTATATTGAAAAAAATTACTTTTGTATTGTTTTCTATAATCTTGCCTTTCTCAAAGAGCCTTATCTGTTTCTGATTAGTGAAGGGGGGTAAGGATAACTAAATGTGCAGTCTCATTTAAAGAGCCATTTGAATACAGTATCTCTTAGATAAAATATGCTCTGATAGGGACGCCTGGGTGGCTCAGTCGTTAAGCGTCTGCCTTCGGCTCAGGTCACGATCCCAGGGTCCTGGGATCGAGCCCCGCATCGGGCTTCCTGCTCCACGGGAGGCCTGCTTCTCCCTCTCCCGCTCCCCTGCTTGCGTTCCCTCTCTCGCTGTGTCTCTCTCTGTCAAATAAATAAATAAAATCTTTAAAAAATAAAAAAAATAAAATTAATAAAATTAAAAAAAATATGCTCTCATAATTGATCCCTTGCTCCTAGGGGAGGAGTACGGGTTATTACTTTTATGCTATGGGAGAGGAAACATAAAATCCTCACTCTTTCTCCTCCAATGGTTCAACAATGCTCTTGTCCTCCTGGATTCTGATTGTTCTGCTCTCTTTTGATGCTGACCTCTATGGTTAAGATATCTCAGAGGCCATGCTTTGGCATAAGCGCTGCTGCTTGGGGTATTCATACCTGACTACCTTCACCTTCAATCTTGCTGTAGAAACCTCTGGTCTGCCTACAACTTTTATTTGGCTCTGATTAGGATCATCCTCCTTATAGTCCTCACTTGATCCCAACAGTGTTGGGGATCCCAACAACCCTCTTCTGGCAAGATCCATCTGAGAACCAAGGGTGCCTGAGAAAAGCTAATCCGCAGGACCATTTTTTTTTTTTTACCTTAATAGGCTACCCTGTCCAGTTCACTTTGAAGTGGTTGTGTACCAATTACTTACATGACCCCCGCAAGTACCCTCCTCTTGAAGTTTCAAAAGGGAAATGGGTATCCCCCTGACTTTGCTAATATTTTCTCTTTTCTAATGTACCTCTGGGCTACAGCCCAGAAAAGGGAAAATGTGGACCCACAAGTAGTGGCTTTATTTGCCTCTCTTTCTTCTTCCTAAAATCCACTAGGCTGAGACTTCAGAGAGGGTGAAGTTATGCTCTCTAAGTTACATGAAAGCTCTGAAATGACTACTCCAAGATGAGTTGTTTATTTGCAAATATGGGGAATGTAAAAATAATGGAACTCTTCTCTCTAGAATAGCTAGTAGTTTGATTTATCATTATGGGAAGAAATTGCCAACACTAACTTCAACACCAAAAAACCTTTCTTAAAACATACTTCTTTATTCTTTTCTCACTTTTATTTTTTGGGCACTTTCCCTTTGCATTCCTTCCACAGCAAATCCTAATCTCCCCCAGGCATATTATTGCCTGAGGCAAACTAAGACAATAGTCTTGTACTCTGAAAGGCAAAATAAAAAAGTACATCAATAATTTTCAAAATATTGCCCCACTGCACATGTTCAAACTACCTGCAGAACATTTAGGAAAATAAATCCCCCTTAGAAAATCCAGAGAGATTTGTTTCCCCATTTTAACTTAGAGTCTAAGCAATGTTCTAGTTTTTATTCGGCCTCTTATGATTAATCATCACTAACGGAGTTTGGCTGTAAACAAGAAGTTTTTATACCTTTAAACCCATATAGTTTAAACAATATATTTCAGTTTCTTAGAAAATATGACAAGAACTTGATATATCCAATCATAATTTTTAAGTACCAAAAAGTCCCGTGACCCACCCTTATTTAACAATGGCAACTATCTTGTCATTGCAGCACTATAAATACCATTAGAGAACACATACAAACAGGTCATCAAACCGGCAAAGGTTAAAGGAGGGACCATAGGAGATACAAAAATAATCACAGCCAAGAGTCAGATCTCACAGACCCCAAGGTCAAGGCAAGCACAGACCTAGAACCAGATATAACAGAGTTAGAGCCAAAGACAGCAGGAGAGAGGACAGACTGTTCATTAAGCCAGCTGGGACATGGACAGGCTGGCCAAGAGATGAAAATAGCAAAAGGCCACCAGGCATCAGGGTAAATTAGTTTTGGGAAGCCATAGGGATGAGATAAGGATTTGGGATTGATATTCAAGTCTTTTTGTCCTCGCAGGAACTGGTATTAAATTGGCCAGTGGACAGCTGACAGGGAATGATCATTTTTCTTGTGGCTGAGGTTACTGCTCGTATTTGCCTCACACAGTAATCTCTCTGTAGCTTCCGACATCTGACTGGGTGAGTCAGGCTGATTTGAGAAAAATAATTTTTAAGATCCATATTATTAAAGGTCCAGAGTGACTTCAGGTGAAGATAACAGTTGGAACGGTAGTACCTTAAGTTGAGGGGCAAATGGAGATGGAATCAGAGTTCAGCAGAGCATGAGGGGATGTTAGATGATTGCCTAGAACACTGAATCAAACATACGCTGCCTGTGGATCTGAAGATTCAAGTCAAATAAGATATAAACTAGGCAGTGTTCCAGCTGATGCAATAAAAATCAGGAATCCAAACAGACCTACAAGAAACCTCTAGGTGGTCTCAGAATCAGAAGACTTATATTATTAGGCAGGTTATTTTTCATTTAGAAAAATGAAAAATATATTTTTAAAATGGTAAAAGTCCAATTTCTACAAGATCTGAGGACACGACAGGTTTTGTTAATCTAGTCATTTTTGAATTTGTGTATCTAAACAACAGTAACTCATTAAATTCTTTCAGTGATGGCCAATGCCAATTCAAATGTCATCAATGAGCACTTGAAATTCATCAAGTTAGCAGGAACTGAGCTCTTAATAGAGATCTTTTAGGTGTTCTAAAGTAATTTAACATTTATATAAACCCTACTTTTCTCTGAATTACTGTCAAGAATATGAAGTTAGATCCCTTTCTCTATATACTTGTTACCTTTTCTTCTCTTAAGCCATCATTTCATAGAGTATTTAATGAGCCCCTTCATTCAACCAACACCTATTGATAAGCACTCAGCTCCGTGATGTAGAGGATGTAAAGACATATGACATATACTCTGTGTTTTCAACATTTGGAATAAATATAATTGGAGATGGAAGATTGTATGTTGATGTTGCTGAATTCCATTTCTTTTAGAAAAGTAGACATTTGTTAGGATTAGCAGCAGGTTTTAACAAAAAACAAATCACACATCCCCCATAGTAGCAATTAAAATTTCAGAGGGTCAAAACTGTGTATGTTGACAGGAAAAGGTTAGACTAAATATACAGAAGTGAAGATCTTCTAGCTGCTGTTCAAAATGAGGCCTTCCGGGGGCGGAGCAAGATGGCGGAGAAGTAGGAGACCTGGGTTTTGTCTGGTCTCAGGAATTCAGCTGAAAAGGGACCAAACCATTCTGAACACCTAGGAACTCAACAGGAGATGGAAGAGAAGAATAGCAACAACTCTCTGAACAGAAAAGCGACCACTTACTGGAAGGTAGGACGTGCGGAGAAGTGAATCCGAGGCGATATTCGGGAGGATAGACGGCGGTGGGGGGGGCCTCCGTCGGCCGCTTCTGGCAAGTGCTAGAGACGCAGAGTACAAAATCGGAACTTTTAGAAGCCGGCTTCGCTGAGGGACGTCGCTCCAGTGGCTAAGCAGGAGGTGGAACCCTCGCGGGACACTGTGGTCTCAGGACCCTCGGGGTCACAGAAAGACCGGGGGTGCCTGAGTGTGGCAGAGCTCCCAGGTATCAGAGCGGGGAAGCCGGCTGCAGAGACGGAGCCGAGGCGCGGGCTCTCAGCTTGGGGTTGCCATAAACCATGATCCATGGCCCAGTCGAGCCACTGCTCCTCCAGCAGGGACCCAACAAGCAGCAGAGCTGGGGAGACTCCCCTTCCTCCCCGGGGAGGAGCGACGCGGACGCACACTTCAGGGATCTGCTGGGTTTGGAGACTCCACACGGGGTCGGGTGCCAGAGATAGAAATGCTCGGTCACGGGCTGGGTGAGCACGGAGTGTGGCCGGAGACCAGGGACACAGGAGTGACTGCTTTTCTCTGGGGCGCACTGAGGAGGAGGGCCCTGAGTTCTCAGCTCCTCCAGGCGGAGATTGAGAGGCCACCATTTTCACTCTGGTCCTCCAAAGCTGTACCGAGAGCTTGGAGGTAACAAAAGCACCGGAGGGCAAACCCGACCAGATTGCTAAGCCCGGACCGGCAAGGGCGGGGCAATTCCACCTCCGGCAAAGACATCTGGGAACCACGGCAACAGGCCCCTCCCCCAGAAGATCAGCAGGAACAGCCAGCAAGCCAAGACCAAGTTTACCAATCAAGGAGAACAGGAGAACTCCAGCGCTAGGGGAATACGGCACATAGAATTCATGGCTTTTTTACCATGATTCATTAGTTTTCAAAGTTGATTTTTTTAACTGTTTTTTTCTTTTTTTGAATTTTTCTTTTTCTCTTTTTCAACCAACATCTTATCAATCCCTTTTTTTAAAAAAATTTTTTATTTTTCATTTTTAGAGTCGTATTTTATCCCTTCATAGTAGTTACCCTTATTTTTGGCATATATATATATATATATAAGTTGTTCTCTCTTTAATATTTTGAGATACAGTTTCTTCTAACAGATCAAAATATACCCTAAATCTCTAGTGTACAGCTTTGTTCTAGTCTCCTGCCTGATCACATTCTCTCCCTTTTTTTCTTTTCTTCTTAGTTTTTTAATCTTCTTCTTTCTTTTTTCAAACAACTTCTTATCAATTCCTTTTATAAAATCTTTTATAACTTTCATCTTTACAGTCATCCTCCATCCCTTCATCTATCAACCCTTATTTTGTACATATATGTCTTTCTTCCTTTAAAATATTAGGAGGCACTTTCTTCTAACAGACCAAAATACACCCAAAATCTAGTGTGTGGCACTGATCTATACACTAGTCTGATCATATTTGATCATATTCTGGGTTTTTTTGTTTTGTTCTGTTTTGTTTGTTTTTATCTTTTTTTTCCTCTCTCTTTCTTTTTTCTTTCTTTCCCTTTCTTTTCCCCTGGTTTCAGGTCTTTTCTGATTTGTATAGAGTATATTTGCTGGGGACGTTGTTAACCTGTTACCATTTTGTTCTCTCATTCATCTATTCTCCTCTGGACAAAATGACAAGACGAAAAAAATCACCTCAGCAAAAAGAACAAGAGGTAGTACTGTCTGCCAGGGACTTACTCAATACAGACATTAGTACGATGTCAGACCTAGAGTTCAGAATCATGACTTTAAAGATACTAGCTGGGCTTGAAAAAAGCGTGGAAGTTATTAGAGACACCATTTCTGGAGAAATAAAAGAACTAAAATCTAACCAAGTCGAAATCAAAAAGGCTATTAATGAGGTGCAATCAAAAATGGGGGCACTAACTGCTAGAATAAATGAGGCAGAAGAGAGAATCGGCGATACAGAAGACCAAATGATGGAAAATAAAGAGGCTGAGAAAAAGAGAGATAAACAACTACAGGATCACGAGGGCAGAATTCGAGAGATAAGTGATACGATAAGATGAAACAACATTAGAATAATTGGGATCCCAGAAGAAGAAGAAAGAGAGAGAGGGGCAGAAGCTATATTGGAGCAAATTATAGCAGAGAACTTCCATAATGTGGGGAAGGAAACAGGCATCAAAATCCAAGAGGCAGAGAGAACCCCTCTCAAAATCAATAAAAATAGGTCAACACCCTGACATCTAATAGTAAAACTTACGAGACTCAGAGACAAAGAGAAAATCCTGAAAGCAGCTCTGGAGAAGAGATCTGTGACCTACAATGGTAGAAACATTAGATTGGCAACAGACCTATCCACAGAGACCTGGCAGGCCAGAAAGGACTGGCATGATATCTTCAGAGCACTAAACGAGAAAAATATGCAGCCAAGAATACTATATCCAGCTAGGCTGTCATTGAAAATAGAAGGAGAGAGAAAAAGGTTCCAGGACAAACAAAAACTAAAGGAATTTGCAAACACGAAACCAGCCCTCCAAGAAATATTGAAAGGGGTCCTCTAAGCAAAGAGAGAGCCTAAAAGCAGCATAGATCAGAAAGGAACACAGACAATATACAGTCACAGTCACCTTACAGGCAATACAATGGCACTAAATTCCTCTTTCAATAGTTACCCTGAATGTAAATGGACTAAATGCCCCAATCAAAAGACACAGGCTATCAGATTGGATTAAAAAACAAGACCCATCAATATGCTGTCTGCAAGAGACTCACTTTAGACCTAAAGACACCCCCACATTGAAAGTGAGGGGGTGGAAAACCATTTACCATGCTAATGGACACCAAAAGAAAGTTGGGGTGGCAATCCTTGTATCAGACAAATTAGATTTTAAAACAAAGACTGTAATAAGAGATGAAGAAGGACACTATATCCTACTTAAAGGGTCTATCCAACAAGAAGATCTAACAATTGTACATATCTATGCCCCTAACATGGGAGCAGCCAATTATATAAGCCAATTAATAACAAAAGCAAAGAAACACATTGAAAACAATACAATTATAGTGGGGGACTTTAACACCCCCCTGACTGAAATGGACAGATCATCTAAGCAAAAGATCAACAAGGAAATAAAGACTTTAAATGAAACACTGGACCAAATGGACTTCACAGACATATTCAGAACATTCAGTCCCAAAGCAACGGAATACAAATTCTTCTCTCGTGCCCATGGAACATTCTCCAGAATTGATCACATCCTAGGTCACAAATCACACCTCAACTGGTACCAAAAGATTGGGATTATTCCCTGCATATTTTCAGACCACAATGCTTTGAAACTAGAACTTAATCACAAGAGGAAAGTCGGAAAGAACTCAAATACATGGAGGCTAAAGAGCATCCTACTAAAGAATGAATGGGTCAACCAGGAAATTAAAGAAGAATTAAAAAAATTCATGGAAACCAATGAAAATGAAAACACAACTGTTCAAAATCTTTGGGATGCAGCAAAGGCAGTCCTGAGAGGAAAGTATATAGCAATACAAGCCTTTCTCAAGAAACAAGAAAGGTCTCAAATACACAACCTAAACCTACACCTAAAGGAGCTAGAGGAAAAACAGCAAATAAAGCCTAAACCCAGCAGGAGAAGAGAAATAATAAAGATCAGAGCAGAAATCAATGAACTAGAAACCAAAAGAACAGTAGAACAGATCAACGAAACTAGGAGCTGGTTCTTTGAAAGAATGAACAAGATTGATAAACCCCTGGCCAGACTGATCAAAAAGAAAAGAGAAATGACCCAAATCAACAAAATCATGAATGAAAGAGGACAGATCACAACCAACACCAAAGAAATACAAACAATTATAAGAACATATTATGAGCAACTCTATGCCAGCAAATTAGATAACCTGGAAGAAATGGGTGCATTCCTAGAGATGTATCAACTACCAAAATTGAACCAGGAAGAAATAGAAAACCTGAACAGACCTAGAACCACTAAGGAAATTGAAGCAGTCATCAAAAATCTCCCAAGAAACAAAAGCCCAGGGCCAGATGGCTTCCCAGGGGAATTCTATCAGACATTTAAAGAAGAATTAATACCTATTCTCCTGAAACTTTTCCAAAAAATAGAAATGGAAGGAAAACTTCCAAACTCATTTTATGAGGCCACCATTACCTTGATACCCAAACCAGACAAAGACCCCATCAAAAAGAAGAATTACAGACCAATATCCTTGATGAACATGGATGCAAAAATTCTCACCAAAATACTAGCCAATAGGATCCAACAGTACATTAAAAGGATTATTCACCATGACCAAGTGGGATTTATCCCTGGGCTGCAAGGATGGTTCAACATCTGCAAATCAATCAACGTGATACAATACATTAACAAAAGACAGAACAAGAATCATATGATCCTCTCAATAGATGCAGAAAAAGCATTTGACAAAGTACAGCATCCTTTCTTGATCAAAACTCTTCAGAGTATAGGGATAGAGGGGACATACCTCAATATCTTAAAAGCCATCTATGAAAAACCTACAGTGAATATCATTCTCAATGGGGAAAAGCTGAGAGCTTTTCCCCTAAGGTCAGGAACGCAGCAGGGATGTCCACTGTCACCACTGCTATTCAACATAGTATTAGAAGTCCTAGCCACAGCAATCAGACAACAAAAAGAAATCAAAGGCATCCAAATCGGCAAAGAGGAAGTCAAACTCTCACTCTTTGCAGATGATATGATACTGTATGTGGAAAACCCAAAAGACTCCACCCCAAAACTGCTAGAGCTCATACAGGAATTCAGTAAAGTAGCAGGCTATAAAATCAATGCACAGAAATCAGTGGCATTCCTATACACCAACAACAAGACAGAAGAGAGACAAATCAAGGAGTCGATCCCATTTACAATTGCACCCAAAACCATAAGATCCCTAGGAATAAATTTAACCAAAGAGGCAAAGGATCTGTACTCAGAAAACTATAAAATACTCATGAAAGAAATTGAAGAAGACACAAAGAAATGGAAAAACGTTCCATGCTCATGGATTGGAAGAACCAACATTGTGAAGATGTCAATGCTACCTAGAGCAATCTACACATTCAATGCAATCCCCATCAAAATACCATCCACTTTTTTCAAAGAAATGGAACAAATAATCCTAAAATTTGTACAGAACCAGAAGAGACCCCGAATAGCCAGAGGAATCTTGAAAAAGAAAAGCAAAGCTGGCGGCATCACAGTTCCGGACTTCCAGCTCTATTACAAAGCTGTCATCATCAAGACAGTATGGTACTGGCACAAAAACAGACACATAGATCAATGGAACAGAATAGAGAGCCCTGAAATGGACCCTCAACTCTATGGTCAACTAATCTTTGACAAAGCAGGAAAGAATGTCCAGTGGAAAAAAGACAGTCTCTTCAACAAATGGTGTTGAGAAAATTGGACAGCCACATGCAGAAGAATGAAACTGGACCATTTCCTTACACCACACACAAAAATAGACTCAAAATGGTTGAAAGACCTAAATGTGAGACAGGAATCCATCAAAATCCTAAAGGAGAACCCGGGCAGCAACCTCTTCGACCTCAGCCACAGCAACTTCTTCGTAGAAACATCACCAAAGGCAAGGGAAGCAAGGGCAAAAATGAACGATTGGGATTTCATCAAGATAAAAAGCTTTTGCACAGCAAAAGAAACAGTCCACAAAACCAAAAGACAACTGACAGAATGGGAGAAAATATTTGCAAATGACATATCTGATAAAGGGCTAGTATCCAAAATCTATAAAGAACTTATCAAACTCAACACCCAAAGAACAAATAATCCATTCAAGAAATGGGCAGAAGACATGAACAGACATTTTTCCAAAGAAGACATCCAATGGCCAACAGACACATGAAAAAGTGCTCAACATCGGCATCAGGGAAATCCAAATCAAAACCTCAATGAGATACCACCTCACACCAGTCAGAATGGCTAAAATTAACAAGTTAGGAAATGACAGATGTTGGTGGGGATGCGGAGAAAGGGGAACCCTCCTACACTGTTGGGAATGCAACAGTGGGAATGCAAGCTGGTGCAACCACTCTGGAAAACAGTATGGAGGTTCCTCAAACAGTTGAAAATAGAGCTACCATATGATCCAGCAATTGCACTACTGGGTATTTACCACAAAGATACAAATGTAGGGACTCGAAGGGGTATGTGCACCCCAATGTTTATAACAGCAATGTCCACAATACCAAACTGTGGAAAGAGCCAAGATGTCCATCGACAGATGAATGGATAAAGAAGATGTATATATACACAATGGAATATTATGCAGCCATCAAAAGGAATGAGATCTTGCCATTTGCAATGACATGGATGGAACTGGAGGGTGTTATGCTGAGTGAAATAAGTCAATCAGAGAAAGACATGTATCATATGACCTCACTGATATGAGGAATTCTTAATCTCAGGAAACAAACTGAGTGTGGCTGGAGTGGTGGGGGGTGGGAGGGATGGGGAGGCTGGGTGATAGACATTGGGGAGGGTATGTGCTATGGTGAGCGCTGTGAATTGTGCAAGACTGTTGAATCACAGATCTGTACCTCTGAAACAAATAATGCAATATATGTTAAAAAAAAAAAGAAGAAGAAGAAGAAGAAGAAGATAGCAGGAGGGGAAGAATGAAGTGGAGTAAATCGGAGGGGGAGACGAACCATGAGAGACGATGGACTCTGAAAAACAAACAGGGTTCTAGAGGGGAGGGGGGTGGTGGGATCGGTTAGCCTGGTGATGGGTATTAAAGAGGGCACGTTCTGCGTGGAGCCCTGGGTGTTATGCACAAACAATGAATCATGGAACGCTACATCAAAAACTAACGATGTAATGTATGGTGATTAACATAACAATAAAAAATACTGTCAAAATGAGGCCTTCCGAATTGCTGAAGCATAATCAGCATGAGGTCCTTTATGTGATATGAGGAGTTATAGAGAGGGCTTCATTTATTGTATTTGTCTATCATAGAAGCATTCATAAAACACAATTATGATTTTTATGTTTGGTTGTTTATGTAATGCCTGATCTTCCCATTTGACTGTGGGCTTCATGAGGATAGAGACATTTGTGTACTTCACCGTTGCATACTCAGGTCCAGAAAAGATCTTGGACATGGAAGACAGCCAGTAAAAAATTACTGAATGAAAAGAATTTGATCTAAATTTCAGGACTGTAAATATGACATGAAGTAGGCTCAAGTGAGCTCTCCAAATCCACAGTAGCTGGGATTGTGTTAAGGGCAATGCAATACCTTGCTGAGCTCAAGGTCATCTTCATTTTGAGAGATACAAGAGATCAGATTGGTTTCAAGGCCTCTAGGAGACTTTGATCCTTTTCAGGTCACCCATGACAGTAAGCACACAGGCATTTTCTGAGGGACCTTTGAGATAAAGAATACTTTTGAGAGCAGAGGGTCACCCTTGACATTCTGCCTTGTTACACAGTAACAAAGTCATTTAACCAACCAGCTTTGTAGAGGGTACTTAGTCCAGACTATTTTCGATGCTGTGTCAGATTTAGTTCTTCCCCAGATCAGCATATTCAGGTCAATGAACTGCCCTTCAACCTCTGAAGCATTCTCTAGTCCAATCTTGTTGGGGAATAATGTATTCTTTCCATTTTATATTCCTTTTTCCATTGTCTTTTAGCATTAAGTTTCTATGAAACATTCTAGAAAGAGCTGCAGACAACCCAGCAGGGGGTTGTATTACACATAAAATCACTGCTTAACTGACATCAGTTTTGCACCCCTGCCATTTGTTTATAACTTCTCATTTTTGCCCTTCATATGAACTGTATATAAATACACTCAAAATAAACTCATTATGGAGTTGGAAGTTGAACATATGTCTGAAATGTCACAGCATTCTTTGCAACCAATGTAAGAGTGTCTACGGATTACCATTTTTATTTTCAATAATAAAAGCTTTTCCTTTGAAGCAAAGTTCCAGCATTTAAAGCACAGCTCCCAACAAATTTTTGTTTGATACAGAAACACCATTTTTAAAAGTCTTATTTCCTGCCAATGTGGTACCACTGGGAATTTTATAATAGTTAAATGACAAAAATATATGTCATAACTCTCTTAGCACAAATAGTTTTTTAAGAGTTCAACACCAATCTTTAGCTTTATTTGCCCATACTGCGGTGTCAATAACATAAATCAAAACATTTTCTAAATATATATATGTAGATAGTCCTCAATATATGTGTATTCAACAAATAATTACAAATGGAATTGTCTTTTCTAGAAAAGAAGGAGAAACTTAAATGTCTGAAATAAAAAACTTTAAGACCATACATGCTTCAATTTCAGATTACTGATTAATTTATGATCCATATACTTATAAAGATGCTTTGGAAGTTGAAAAAATTTAGATTACTATTTGTTTACATTTTGCTTAGTAACAAATGCCACCAAAATCACAGTGGCATAATAAAACAAAAGGTTTTTGTTTTTTTTTTTTTTTTCTCACTCAGATAAAGTTTACTATTCAGGCAACCTTGATGTTGTGGCATTTCCTTCTCAACTCCCAGTTTCAGACCTCACCAGAATAGATATGAGCATGGAGACTATCACACCAGCTCCTAAGTAGTTAAGCTCCAAAGTAATTCCTATCATTCCCAGTCACAGGCTATTGAGAAGGACCAGTCATATAGTCCCACCATGCAAAGAGGCCACAAAATGTTCCCATAAGCACAAAGAGGTGAGAACTGGTGACATTTGGTGAACACTAATAATGTCTACCTCAAAACTCCATCAACATAAGACAAATTTAACTTAAAGTTACCCCTCTCTGCACAGGGCTGAATAATGTCCCCAAAATTCATGTCTACCAGGAACCTTAGAATGAGACCTCATTGAGAAAAGGGTCTTTGAAGGGGTAATTAATTAAGATGAAGCCATACTAGATTGAGGTGGGCCCCAAATTCAATGTCTGGTGTCCTTCTGAGAAGGTCATATGAAGACACAGAGAGACATGCAGGCAGAATACCATATAAAAACAGATGGAGGGGTGCCTGGGTGGCTCAATCGGTTAAGCGACGGCCTTCAGTCCATGATTCTGGAGTCCCAGGATCGAGTCCCACCTTGGGCTCTCTGGTCGGAAGGGAGTCTGCTTCTCCCTCTGACCCTCCCCCTTCTCATGATCTCTCTCTCTCTCTCAAATAAATAAAATCCTTTAAAAAAAAAAAAAACAGATGGAAACTGGAGTGGTGATTGAAGTGATGCCAAGGAATGACACAGACCGTCAAGGAACCACCAGAAACAGGCATGGAAGAGATTCTTCCCCAGAGCTTCTAGAACTGACCAGTCTTGCCAATGCTTTGATTCCAGACTTCTAGCCTCCAGAACCATGAGAGAATAAATTTGTTACTTTAAGCCACCCAGTTTGTAACAACTTGTTATGCCAGCCCCAGGAAACTAATAAACCACCCCCAAAACAAGGTGGTAGGTAGAGAATTCAATCACTTCTCCTTTGTTCCTGATCTTTAGAGACATACAGAGACACTCTCACAGTAACTCCTCACTGAGACTTGCCTTTATTTTAACAACTTACAATACTTGTCTTGAGGAAATAGTCATAAAATATGTTATACTTCATTACTAGAACTCAAAAAGACATAATTTAAAAATTGACTAAAGAATCAGTCTGTTCTTATGTTAATATTCTATTAAAGTATTTGCTCTGGAACTCTGGAAATTCATTAAGAATTTGATGTCTCCTGGAAAACTAAGAACAATTAGAATAGTGCTAATGGTCTGTACATTTTCTTGTATTTTTACTTGTTTCACTAGCGATGAAGAGGTCAAGCATATTGAGTTTGGGGTTAGAATTACAGTTAAACACTTATAAGAATGTTAGAATTTCTGTGCCAAGGTCACCATTTAGCAATTTTACAAATAGCTAAATGGGGTGCCAAAATTAGGTTGTAATAAAAACCAGATCAAAGGGAAAACAGAAGTGAGGTACTTAAATTACTTCTCCTTTTAAAGATGTTAGACACCCTGTAACATATCATCTCTCTTCTTATGAATAATACTTTATTCTCTCCTAAATTGCCATCTTCCAGCAATAGATAAAATCTAGCCATTTCCGAAATGTTTTCAGAATATTTTGATTTTCTGGGAACACTTTTTCCCTTAATGTTTGCAATGAAGCAGAAAGGAACCACAAAAAACTGCAATTTCTATTACATCAATTTATTGACGTTAATATTTAGTTTCACTTTGCAAGTGCAACCACCTTTGAAGCATGCTTATTGTTCTTTGCTGCATCTTATTTCAAACTCATTTCTAATAATGTTAGCATCTGAGCTTTTGTGGCATATCTAGTTATGTGGAAGAAAATCACTGAAATGGTCTATTACAACCCTGAAATATACCCAGGCATTATCTCTGTAGTACTGCCATGACAGTCATTTACATAGTAACTCTGAGGGTTTAATTCACTTCAATAATGTCCTGTGATGGCCAAGGGCTGATATATGAGCTCTGCACTGGGAATTACAATCAAATATATCATTTTAATGTATCCATATGGATACATGTGTCATTCTGAAATTCATAATAACTAGTGTCATATTATGAAAGCTAGAATTTCCATGCTTATAGTCCTACCAAGTCCACATGGTTTCCCTAATACTGTATTTTGTTTTAACACTGCAATACCCAGATTGAAATAGACTGAAATTATTCTTTGCCATGATTGTTATTAACTGAAACCAGAGCATTAAAATGGGTAGCCCTGAGAAAGAGAGACCAGCTTTCTGATCTCTCTGTGGAATAGTGTTTACCTGCTTTGGATTGTGGAGACCAAACTCAGTCCCAATTTTCTTTATATAATTCACATAACTAGGTGATACATGTTTTTCCAATTTGCACAAAGATCAGCTGTTCTTCCACTTCTTCCAATATTTCACTCAAGTGCATGCTGGGTATTTTTTTCAACATTCAGTAGAGTCTAGATTTTATGTAAACCCTGTATAAATATTTTCCAGGAAGTCTGTGTTTTCTTAAAAAAGATATTCTTTCCACATTATGCACAAAATTTATTCTTATATTTGGTTTACACTGTGAGCTTTTATCTCTGATTTTTATGTAATGGATTTGAATATTGTCTGTTTGATCATATATTTGTCTTATGTTCCCACTATAAAAGAAAAATCCTTAAGGTCAAGAACGACTAACAAGATAGATTCTATGCCTCAGCATTATAAGACTATTTTCTTTTTAAATCTCATGATCCTAATGACAGTGATTGCAGTGATAATGGTAAAAATATCTGGCTCCTAGTTTGTTGATTTTACAGGAGTATATGACAAAAGTAAATGCAAATATGTTTGAGTGACTTCTGTACACCCTTAGTGAAAAAGGCACACGTAGTATCTACCCTCCCAAATCTTATAGTCTAGGAAAAATTATAACAAAACAAAACAAACATACTTATTTCCCATTCTTTGGCGATAGCTCAATAAACTGTCCTACTTGTGCTGCTTGTATATTAACCAAAGATAACCCTCAATAAAATGTTTATTTCTTCCCATTCCTTATCCAATCATTCACTTTAAATTTATCTCCATACTGTTTTATCATACTAATTAAATGCTCTTTGGGATTAAATAACAATATCTAACAGTAAAAGAAAATATACACTATATGATTTAATTTCTAGCCTATCCATAATATTTTTATTGACTCTAACGCACTCTTAGGCAAATAACAGACCATCTACCATTTAAATTATATTTCAACTTCCGAATGTAGTTAAGAGGAAATCAAGAACAAGAGTTGATTTTCCCAGGGCTCTGAGCACAACCAACAATGTTAACATGAGCCAATGTTAAATATGACGTGTGGTATTATTAGCACTTACTACTTCATGTTATGTGGCTAGCCTATGTACCCAATCTATTACGATGCCATTATTGATGCAAAACCCTTTTGCACAGCCTTTTAAATGCATTAAAATTCAAATCCAAACCATCAAATACTATATTTCATAGTGTTCGCCTACTCTTAATCTGCAGGATGACAATTAAAAACCATAAAATAGCGATGTAAAATCTATAATGAAAAGTTATTTCCCTCTGAGATTTGACTAATATTATGACAATCTGCTTTCTTGTTACCATACATTTTAAATGGAGTGATGTGTCTTGTGCCAGTATTTAAAAACTGTCTTTTGAATTCTTTCCAAAAACAGTTTTTCTGGCTAAACCTCAAAGACAAAAACATTTCATATATTTATTTAAAAAGATGTTAATATTCATATTAGTTGAGGCTCTTTTTTGGATTGCTGACACCACTCTGGTATGTCCTCATTAGAAATTTGCAGTAAACAAATACATCATCTGAGAATACCTTGGGAGATTTCATGGAATATCAGACTTTTAAAAAATATTTTTGAAGATAATAAATCTAATTTTAGTGTTGGATGAGAAGTGGAAAAGGAACTAGAAATATTTTTACCACTGAAATCCAGACATATATGCTTTTTTCCTTCTCTATAGTAAGAAATTTAAGGGTAGAAAAGTCAGTTTTTAAAAATCAATTTTATTATGTGATCATTATTCAATTCTTCTTTTATTTTTATTTTAAGGATATGTGTCCCTTTAAAAATTTTAAGTATATATGAGTTCTAATTACTAAAGTTATTGCCATAAATATGCTCTTTTAAGAGGATCAGTATATTTCCATTTGGGTGGGTAAAAAGCACAGAGAGAAATACTGCACCAACAAGGAAGCACAGAAGAACATAAGCTTTCGGTATGCTAGGACTATTGCAGACATCTTGGACAAATCATTCCCCTCACCTTTTTTTTTAAGATTTTATTTATTTATTTGAGAGAGAGAGCAAGCAAGCATGAATGAGAAAGCCAGAGGGGATCACGACCGGAGCCGGAGGCAGCCACTTAACCAACTGAGCCACCCAGGTGCCCCTCCCCTTTCTATGAGGACACAGAAAATGAGATATTGATATAGTTGCTCCTACCATTATCCAGGTAATTGGAGTCAGAGCCTGGGGATGGAAACCTAGAAATCATAAGCATACATACCAAGCAACAATCTGCACCTAGAATATTAGCAATTAAAAATCGCAAGAGTTCATACTTGTTAATCTTTCTCTTAGGGAGCTATCTCTTTACTTACTAGCTAATGGAAAATTGAGAGAAAACATCCCCTTTAATAGGCATACACATAAATCACAACTAGAGCACAGATGTCAAAGGTCTGCTATGAAATGAGTTGCCATATTGAATCTTGTCATATAAACACAACTGAAACATTTCTGGATGAAATTAGAGCATATCTCCTAAGGTTGTCCAGGACACTAATCATGCAAACTTAAATCTATCTTCCCTTGCTAAATTTTACTGTCTTGTTTATAAAGATAATACAAATTTGATCCACAGTGAGTGAATGGAATGTTTGATATAAATGTAAACATAGATGCCCTCCAGTATTTAACAAAGATCGCTAATCTTCTTTTCAAAAACGCAAGAGTATATTGACACCTCTAAAACAGAGATTCTGGTCTTATCTATGTATAGTATTCAGCTAAATTAAAACAAATAATTAAAAACAAATTTTTAAAATAACCAAATAAATGAGATTCTTGACCTAGAAAAATTAGCAAAATATTTTCCTGAGGACACAGCTATACTGAGAATACGGGACTCAGCTATAAACTGAATTTCTGACATGAATAGAAAAGGGCATGAGGACATATCCACACATTTAAATTATTATCATAAAATAATCAACTTTCCTTCAGGACACCTTCAGCATGTCTTTCCATCTGAACCATCCATTTTTTAAAATCTAGCCTAATCCACAAAAGCACAAGATAATCATTCACAAACATAGCCTGTATGCCTCTCCAGGATTTTTCTCTCGTGCTTCTCCTCTTCTGGCTCATTTTCATTATCCCCGGTTTTTCAATAAGGTCCATTTAAACATTCAAAGCAAGAGCACTCATCTCTTGACAATACAATCTGGCCAAGAACTATGTTCGACCTCAGATTCCTCTCAAGGATGATCCTGTATTCCTCCTTGTTTACCACATGCCACAACTACACACAATGTCTACCCAACAATTTTGTGGAACTAACTGCCTGGAAATCCTCCTCACTTAAGGAATATGATAGAATACTACTATTTCTGTGGATCAAGCTGACCCCAAGAGTTTCATCTCTCTGGGAGCAAAGACTGACAAAGTAGCATTAAGTCCCATTTCTTGGAGAGGGTAAACATCATCACATGAAGTGTAAACAAGAAGCTTCTATTCTGCCTTTCCGTATTCTGTCTAGAAATTTTGCTCAAAAGTTATAAAGCATGAAATAATTGACAAAGAGTAGCATTGAAGCAGTTATACTAAAATTCCTCTTGTGAGAAATAACATGTTCAAGAAACATTAGTTTTTTTATTTTCTGGGGCTTTTTTTTAAGATTTTATTTATTTATTTGACAAGGAAAGAGAGGAAACACAAGCAGGGGGAGCAGGAGAGGGAGAAGCAGGCTTCCCGCTGAGCAGGGGGCCAGTGTGGGACTCGAGTGATCCCAGGAGCCTGGGATCATGACCCAAGCTGAAGAACCGACTGAGCCACGCAGGTGCCCCTAGATTGTTATTTTCAAAAGGAAAATGGACAATTGCCATAAACGGGAAAATGCTAGTATAAACAAATGCTAGTGGATCTACTTCCTATTGAGTTATCAACTATTCAAATGTTTTACAGTTGTGACCTTCAAAAATTGATGGGTAGTGTTATACCAGTTCTTAACATAATTTAAATCACCTAGGTTGTTTTATATTTGGGGTTCATTCAGCCCAATATCTCAATATGTTTATATATACAGTTACAGCACTACAATAACTAATACATAATGATAACTATTTACTAAAATTTTTAAAATTTTTATTTATACTATTTTCCCAGGAAAATTAAAATTTAATGTAACAAATTATCCTTTCAGCTATATAGAACAGTATAATTATCTAGATAAACTCATTCCTACAGGTTCTGAATAGCTAACATAATATTTTAGTATCAATTTCCAAATATTTGAAAACACATATGACTAGATCATGTAAGGCAATACTTATGAAGGGGAAAGAAAAACATCAATTCTAGTGGTATATCTACCACACTGAAAGTGTGTGAGCATGGACAAATCACCTAAACTCTCTAGCCCTCAGATCCCTTAATTTTAAAAATGAAATAACACTTTGAGCTTAGTTTCACAGGACTGTGAGGGTCCACTGTAAACACTGATATGAAGATGTTTATAAAACATTAGAGAATATCATTATCTGTTTTTAATGGTTTCTATTTTGTTTCTAATTTTGTGTTTCTCATTATCTTTATTCAAATGGGCAAGTCCATCCTCTTCATCTTTATTCTTACATGTTTCATAACTTGAACCCTTGCTCAAGTCAGTAATTATATTGTTCCCATTTTTCTGTTGAGGCTCTCTAGCAATGAATATCTAGTAATTCTCTTCCTGACATAGAATAAACCAAAATCATGCAAATTATTGCTATTCTTTGCTCTTCTTCATCATCCTACTCAGGTAATCACCAGCATACTCTAAAAAAACTTTCAATGACTCTTTCAAATAACTCACATATGAAAAGAACATCAAAAGTATCTGGAGTCTTAAAGTCTTCCTTTCAAGCTTCCCTTGGTTGCATTGTTTCAGTAAAATTATTAACTCCAAATCATTAGAGAAATAAAAGAGCCAGGAATTATTTAAATGGCAGAACTCAAAGAAAGGCCAATGGAAGGGATGTAAATTGGTTTATAATACAAAAGCAATTCTTGGTTGCACTGACAGCACTCTCCTAAACTTCAAATTAGCAAATATAAATTCAGTGAAGACATTCAGACTTAACATCTTTGTTTCATATATTTTTTAGGAGAGCCATAAAAATTAAAATTGGCTGCAGCAAGTGGAAATGGATTTTTTATCAGGCCAACAATAAGAAACTCCCCTGAGAATCTCAGAAAACAGAATGTCAACAGTATGAAAAATTAAACTACTAAAACTAATTCCAAAGCATATTTGTAGATATGATCACGAGAGAGGACTATGAGCCTGTGGCACTTTTAAAATATAAAATTTTGTGGGGGAACAGATATGAATGATTATGAATGAATGTTGTTCATCTCTATAAATGAATATCTACATCTTTACATACCAATCTATTTGTAAAACAGAAAAAAAATCTGATAATCTTGATGTTTAAGCACTTAATGCCTCTTAGACTATTTAATATGGAAGTCAGTGTTACATAATATTGTCAACCTCATGGTAGTTATCAATTAACAGAAAATTACAAAATGGAATTTCTAATATGCTTAAAGTATGGTACAAAGTTCCTAAAAATAGGTTTTTCTTTCATTTTAATAAGGTTTTTCCCCAACTTACAGTAACAAAGCCTGTAACAATGACAAAAAAGAACATTAAAATTATCTACCATATGTGTTCATTTTTATATTAAAAAAAAAAAAACAAAAAACTAACCCAGACCAATTTAATGACCCATCAGACCCCAGGTAGAAAACCAGATGTAAGAATACTATCAGTGCTCAAGCCCAGTGCTATTTCCATTAAAATTTGCTGCCTCAAATGTTGTTCATTTTGTGTTTTATTGTTCAAAGTAATGATATTTGGTTATATTTATGAAAAGTTATCCTACAAACTAAAATAGTGTTTCCATTTCTTTATGTAAAAAATAACTATTATTTCTAAATTGGTTAATTTATTTTCATAAGCATTTTATTATTTCATTTGATTGTTTCTTTTCATTTCAGAATTAAAAATTGTTAAAAGAGCACTGAAATATTTTACTTTCCAGAACACTCTGACCCAATAGCTAATTTCCCTGCCAGTGCTACGTAGTTTCAATGTATGTTTATGATCTCAGTAACAAATCATTTTTAAGATTAGTGATTTTAACAAGTGAATTAAATTTCTTAAGATTAGCTTGTTGTCTTCAATATGCAGAAATAGAACTTCTAACCCTCTTTAGAGCAGGGATTCTAGCCCCCTTTTTTTGATATGCATGACAGATGATGATGTGAGACATATCCCCACAATTATATGCAAGGTTATACGAAATTCAGAGTGCAGATTTACTCTTCACTCATCAACTTAAGGAAGCATATAAGAATGTAAGCAAGTGACAGTGATACTGTTAAACAACCTCTAATCCTTTTAAATTTATTAAAAGAAAATTATTAATACCCATACTTTAAGTATTTTTAGTTAAAAAAACCTTTCGACATACTACACACTGATCATGATATCCTAGGATATTCTGGCATGCATGTATAGATAATTATCATCTAGCATGACAGTAATTTGACAGGCGAAAACAGGCAACAATAAAATCAGATTATTGTTGAATACGTAAATGTCTACCTTAGAAAAGGTAACTGATACAATACAAAGGAGGGATTCTTGCTTCTGGCAATGATAGAGCAACTATCTAACGAGGCTTCCCATTATTCTGTAAATAATTAGTGGACAAGCTATAGGAGGCAACTATTTTTACACATTGGAAATCAGCCTGGGTAGAGTTGTGATAATTGAGGTTAAGTCCCATGGTTGACCCAGCTTTTTGTCTAATGGCACTTTCTAGGTCACAATGTAGAAAGACAGAGTCCACGCTGAATATGACAGTTTAGCTGAGATGAAGTTTGGGCTGCTTGCAGTGACTGGAAATTGTGGAGCAGGGATCCTGGAGAATAGGGAAGTGGCAGAAGGGGAAAGAAAAAATATCTGCATAGAGGCTCTTTACAGGTCCTTGAGCCAGAGATGGGCTGAATAAGTGAAGGGCAAGAACCCACAAAGTCTAGTGCGGAGGACCTGTTACAGGACTGTTAAGTGAACACAATGTTGGGAGATATTATAGCTCCAGCCAAGCAAGAATAAAAGAAAGGTCACAAAGCACTTTGGGCGTTCAGTTGCCATCTCTAAAGGGCTATGTTTTAAAGGAAAGGCTCAAAACCCAGTATAAGGACACCTCAGACAGAGTACAGAACCAAAATGTATCAGCTCTAACAAAGAACAAACCAAACTATTTTGATCAAAAATATTTTCCATCAGTAGTTAACAGGGAGATATAAATTAAAAACCCTAAGATACCTCTTCACTCACTGGAACAGCTTAATTAATTAATTAATTAATTAATGTGTTTATGTGCTTATTTATTTTAGAACAGCTAAATTCAAAATGACAGTCAAAACCAAATGCTAGCAAGGATATGGAACAACTGAAATTCTCATACATTGCTAACAGAAGGATAAAATGGAACAAGAACTTTGAAAAACCACTTGGCAGTTTCTAAAAACCAAACACACACCTACTGTATGACGCCGCTATCCCACTCCCAGGTATATATTAAAGAGAAATGAAAACATGTGTCCCCAAAAGCTTTCTACAAAAATGCTTATTGCAACTTTATTCATAATTGCCAAAAAATGGAACAAAAGCCAAATGGTAACAATCAAATTCATGGTATATTCATTCAATAGAATGATATTCTTTAATTTAAAAAGAAAGAAAGAGGGGTGCCTGGGTGGTTCAGTCAGTTGAGTGTCAGACTCTTGATTTTAACTCAGGTCATGATCTTGGGGTTGTAAGATTGAGCCCCGTTGGGCACGGAGCCTGCTTAAGATTCTCTCTCTCCTTCTGCCCCTCCCCACTCTCTTAAGAAAAATTAATAAATAAATAATAAAAAAATAAAAAGAAAGAACTACTCATATATAAAACAACATAAATTAATCTCAAAACTATTACACTGAGCAAAAGAAGCCAGAAATGAGTACATACTGTATGATTGCATATTTATAAAGTTCAAGAACAGACAAAACTAATCTATGATAAGGAAATCATAATCTTTCTCATCTGAGAACTTGCCTGGAAAGTTGACACCAGGGAACTGGTGTCCCAGTTGACTTCCTGGGATAATGGAAATGTTCTATATCTTAACATGATATACATAGTGGAATCAGTTAAAACTCACCAGTGTGTACATGTAAAATCTGTTAATCTCAATGTATATACCTTTTACTTTAATTCAAATAAGGAGAATTTAGGAGGATTATTTAGGAGATTTAGGAGAAAATTCTCATTAGTCAAAAATGTCCTAAAGAAACCCAATTAGTTTTTAAAATATGCTGTCTTGCTACTGGAGCACAACCAGTAAGAAAAGTAATGAGATACAAGTTAATTAGGATAGAGAACAAATGGCTTCCTTAGACTGAGATCTCAGAAGACAGGCTACACATATATGAAAAAAAAAAAAAAAAAAGATTTCGGGGCAGGCCCAGGAGAAAAAGAGAAATACAGCTCATCCTTTTTCAAAAAAGGAGAAAAACAAAGGAAATTAAATACTAGAGGAATATCCCACTGGATAAACACGTAAGAGAAAGAAATACTCTCACAGCCTAGAAATTCAAAAGCTAGGGAGAAATGACCTTGAAGGTACATGACAAACTTACAGTTCTCACTCTGGTGTTGGTGTATAGTCTTCAGAAACAACAACAGCAGCTTCAGACCAGAAATGTGCTGCAGCTGATTCTCCAAGTGAAAAATAAAATAGAGGAATGAGAGGAAAACCTTTTCTAGGAAATAAATTTATATACATAAGCAATTGTGGAGCAAGAGACAGGGAGAGCAGCCATTGTCCAAGACAAATGCTGACTTGCATTGGTGTGAAAGCTATTTCACTGGACAGAATCCACATCTATTGTGATTTTGGAATGTCAATAATACAAAGTTCAAAGAGGCAGTGTGAACAAAAGGATTTGAATATGCTACATTGGAAAGAAGAATACTTCAATAAGTCCTAATGCCTGGGGCTTCCATTATTACAAATACATAACTAAATGCCCCTGAGAAAAGTGGTATTTTTCTCCCTTTGATGTAGTAAATGCAAGTGTCATTGAGCTCTCCAGACACCTAGACAAGGTAAAACCAAGAAGATATTCTCTACTGTTTTCCCTTAGACACAAATAAGTCCTCCTGTGTTGTCTGGCCAAAAGCAATGCACCAACTCTTTCTTGCGTTCTGCTCACAGCCCATTGGCCAAACTAGTCCCACAGCCCATACTATTTTTAAGGGTGGTTTTATGTTTCCCCCAGGAGTCCCCAGGTAAGGACACAAAATTAATTCTAGCCAATGAAACATTTCTGCAATGCCTAGGAACACAGAATGTGGGAACCAGTAATGGTTAAGGGCAGCATCTAGGTAGGGTCAGATTGTCTGGATTAGAATCCTGGCCCCTTCATTCAACAACTGGGCAACTTTGGGGCAAATTACTTAATATTCATATGCCTCAGTTTCTCTTCTATAAAACAGGGATAATAATAACATCTGTTATGTACAATGGTCATAAGAATTCAAAGAAATAATACCTATAAACATTTACCACAGATGCAGACACACAGAAAGCACTTAATACAAATGTCAGGTATAACAACTTGACTGTCCTCTGATGGGCCAGCTCCTTATTTAGAGTTTAGATGGATGATAAGCACTGTGCTAATGTGTTCTGAGCTTTTAACCTTGACTTCATTTCTCAAAGTGAGAAACATTAAGCCACCAAACCAAAAACAAAAAAAAAAACTTCAGAAAGAATTGGAAGTTCTTGTTGATTTACTTTTATAACTTTGAAGACAGTTCATCCACTAAATATAATAATTTGAAAGAAGAGATTTTTCTGAAATTCAATTTAAATTCCTTTTAATAGAAAAAATAATGACAGCCAATCGTAGCTACAATTCAGTACGCACTTGACATAAATTATCTCATTTAATCTTCACAACAACTAAAGGAGACAAAGACTCTTAGTAATTGCATTTTACAGATGAGGACAACTTTGGCTGAAAGAGATAACAAAGCAATCTCTAGGCCACGATTTGGCAAGTACCTGGCCTGGGTATAAATTGAATCAATTTGACTCCATGCACCCTTGAGTTAACTACTTAACTGTTCTATGCCTCAAGTCTTCCCAACTTCAAAATATGAATAATTATAATGCCTTCCTCATAGAATTTTCATAAAGAGTGAACTAGTATATGCAAACTCCTAAAACCATGCCTGGAACTATAATATAATTATAATTCTGGCTGATCTGAGAGTAACAGTGACCAGGATCTTTATTTCTACTGAGGAAATACCAGAATAGTAGTGATGATCTCACCTAACTTTATTAGGGGTAACACTTCAGGTTGGCAAAGTAGAGTCTACACTCATCATAAGTCAAACGCCACTGCGGAAGAAAATCAGAACGGATTTGTCAGTACACGTAGGACACCACTTTGGGATTCCTCAGGAACCTTGTAGTGGCTAGAAGGGATGGAGGAATACATACTTTTTGAATAGACTGGACTTCGAACTAAAGAAATTTAGGCTTAAGTGTGATGTAGCCTGAGGACATTTAGGTCATAGATATTTTATGACAACTTAATCAATCCTACTAAATAAGAGTCCATCCATCTACTGCATGTAAGCTTACTGCTAGAATGTGCCAGCTAAGATGAAGAATTAAGAAACATAGTCCCAAATAACAGCAGAACATTACTGTTGCCAAGAGTATATAGCCCCAAAAGCCAGCAGCATTGCTTAACAGGATTATGTTTAATCTGAAAGGACTCCACTAGAGGTAACATAAAACATCCAATGTCCTGAAGTGGCAGTGAGATTATTCAACTCCTGGACTGGAGGAGCTTTTAATCAGGGCCCCTGGAATGCTGCAGCAATTTAGTAAGTTTAAATTGGTTTCACTTGGATAGATCCAGATTTGTGTTGCAGATGTTATCCCACCCAAATCTCCTATACAAGTTCATCACAAAGGGTATCATGCCTAAGCAATCTGGAAATTTAAAAAGAAATAAACTCCAAAGCTTAAATCTGCAAAGAGAAATGTGTCAGATAGAAAAGCTTACCAAAAAATAAGCCTGTGTTGATTTTAGACAAAATAAAAATATCAGTAATGCTATAAAGATTTTTGGATCTGTTCATTTTACTAAATGATAACCTTTTAGCATAAAGACATTAAGTATATACATTTGAGACAAAAGTATAAAAATCAATACATTCAAAATTAGTAGATCCAATACAGACGCACACATAATAAGAAATGTATACAGTATAAAGATAAATGCAAACAGTCTTCATGCAAAAGAGGTGATTTTTAGAGGTCAGAGGTTCTGCACAAGCAATCTCTGCCCGTAAACTGTAGAACAAAACCAATTCACATTTATACTCCTAAACTGAAATAGGATTTTAAATGCCTATCACCGTGTATAAAGTCACTCATCTCACTTCCAAATGGAGAACACTGAACAGGGCAACAATTAGTTGATTAATTATTCATCAGCACTGCCAATGTTCTTACAAAGTTTGAAATACACTGAGCAATCGCCCATATTTTCTCACTTTCACAAGGGCATTTGCTAAGTGCCTATTAAATGAATGTAACTAATCATGGTCTATGTGTGGAAATTGTGCATAAATGTATCAAAATTCAAATCACCACCCCATTCAACCCATAAAATCCAGCAGGTGGTCTGAAGAACATTTAAGAACAACTAATCTACTAAGCAACCTCTATCACCAGCTAAATAACTTTCAGCAAGAACCTTAATTATGTGCAGGTGCAGATGACTGTACCCATAATACAGTTAAATGGCCACATCCAAGGTATTAAGCATATGTAATTTTGAAGTGGAGTATAGAAGGAAGGGAAACTAACCTCTACTGAACCAGGTCTCTGAGATAAAAATAACTTACTACACAACAGAAATTTCTGTGGCAGCTGGAGTTTTAACCTAGGTCAGTGTGACAACAAAGTCTACACTTTCTCTACTCCTTCACTATGTCTTTCCATTGTACAGACCCTATTAAATCTACTTTGAGATATGCCTCTTTTTGAATCTTGACTCACTTCTCCCTCTGGCTACCTCGTTCAAATTTTCTAACCATTCTCGTTGCCTCAATAACTGTAACTATACTTTTGAAAGTTCAGCTATGGGGCTTCCAGGTTTATGACGGTATAATACAAAAATATCTACCCCTTCTCCTCTCAAATATCATCAGAAATCGAAGACCTAAGTCAGAAATGCAAATCCATCTTTGAATAAAATCTAGCATTTGTAACCCCAAATCATAAAATAAGAAGATGGAAATAATATGGAGAAGAGGTAAAATTACTTGGCATAAAGGAGGAAGAGCAATCGTGAGTTCCTGGAGAGTGGATGTTTTGCTGGGTGTCAGTGTTTCCTCATCAATAAAATGGGAACAATAATAGCACACAACACAGCATTATAATAAGAATTAAGTGAGAAAATAAATTTGGTGTGGGGTATAGAAATACCTACAGAAAATCCCACCAGAGAAGATCACTAGATAGATCAAGGCAGATGGACATGCAGGCCCAAACCTCAGGAGGAATGCCACAGCTACCCTGGTTCAGATTTGGGAGCCATGGATACATGACTGAGAGCTGAAGCTGTGTGAATGAAATATGTGGAAGAGGGAAGAGATACAACAGATGGGACAAATAAGCACCCAAGAAATTAAATCAATTATGATAACACTTACAGTAACAATAATAATTTTACACTGAGGACTTAGTGGCAGGCACTGGGCTAACCACCTCATATTCATTTCTCCTTATGTTTATCAAAAGCTACATTTGACAGATGCTATTGTTCTGATTTTATGGATGGGAATATTGACAATGACACAGTAACTTCTTAGAGTTGTTGATATTATTGCTTTTCTGAGCTATTGCTAGAATGTATGATGATATACCATTCAGGTTGTATCATCTGTGTGGTATATTGTGCTGCTAGAGATAAAAGACATTTGAGAGTCAATCGGCCAAGTAAATGCAAGGGATGGATATAGTTCAGAACAGGTGGGCAGTAGCTCAGTAATACCTAGAAAACAAGGGAAGAGAGTATCTTCAGCCGAGAAAGATTTGTGCATGTCCAGACTTCTCCTAGTATATAGTGGTGGCCCATCCTTCAGCAATATGACTTCATTAAATATGTATATGTTATACACATGTATACATAAGAGATGGACAAAGAGCAGTAAGACACAACTCTGTACATGAAAGTGGGCTAAGATAGAGTCTGGGTTGGGGAAAATACACCAGAACTGAAACTAGAAAAAGTATTTTTGGTTTAGAAGAGGTTGGTTCCACTGTCAAATCAAAGCCAAATGAATCTGTTTTAACAGAATAAATTCTAAAAATAAACCTACTTAGATGGTACAGAGTTTGAATCATTCTATCTATTTCTAGGGTAGTCAGAGATAGAGATGAATGTTATTCAGGATTTTAGCCTGTCAAAAGAGATTGTAAATTAATATGCCTATATCAAAGCCCAGACTGTTATTCTCTCTCTGGACATGAGTTGTATGAAATGCACTAATTATAAGGAGGACATATTTGGAGGGGTATAGTTTTATCACAAATGAGGGGAAATAACTGAGTCTTAGGCATGCTGAGAGGCCAGTCAGAAAGCCTTTAAATGCTTTCCCTTTTCTCCTTTGCCCTTTCTGCTTCCTCTTCCTAATTAAATATATACATCCATTTATTTTCTCCACTATTCATCAAGCCTGCTTTCAAAAGAAGGACCAATTATTCACAAATTGCTCTCAAAAGACCCAGCTGTTTGACCAAATACAAAAGATTCCTCAGAAAAAAAACTCATTTTTCTGTGTAGACATAGCCAAAGTGCAATAACTATGAATCACATCACTTGAAATGTAGAAGAACCACTGATTCAAACATCTGGTGTGAGTGGAGGCTGTGTGAAAGATGGTTAGCTGTCTGTCAAAAATTGGAGCTTCCCATTTCACAGGGAAGCAGAACCTAAGCATAGACTATATTTTCCACCCTCCCTTGCATAAAAGTATAGCCACAGGACTAGATTTCACCAACAGAATATGAGCAGCAATGATTTATGCAATTTCAGGGCCAAGGCTCTTAAGTTCCTAAAGACCTCCCACCAACCAGAAGCATTTGTGTTTGACAGTTATATAAGTGAAAAATAATATTTGATTGTGCTAAGCCACAGAAATTCTTTTCTTGATGTTTTTGTCATTTCAGCAGTATCATGAATATGTTTCCTGAAGTTACAATGCTATTTGGTTTTGAGTTTTTTCTTTTTAAGGAAAAGGTTTTGACTGTTAGGAGCAGAACCTCTAAAAAGTAGGTCAGGGCAGGGGCACTCTGGTGGCTCAGTGGGTTAAGCTTCTGACTCTTGGTTTTGGCTCAAGTCATGATCTCAGGAGAGATCAGAGCCCTCACTGGGCTCTGCACTCAGTGCAGAGTCTGCTTGAGATTCTTTCCCCCCTCTCTCTCCCCCACCTCTGCTCCTCCCTCTGCTTGCTCTCTCTCTCTCTCGAATAAATAAATAAATAAAATCTTTTTAAAAAAAAAGGTATGTCAGGACAGGAAACTTCTGGATGTTGTAAACATTTAAATATTCTTGTAGATAAACAAATTACCATTTATTGATTGATTGCCATTGCTAAGCTGTGTTCTAACCATTTTCCATTTGTTATCTCATCATATCCTCACAGCAATCTGATACAGAGCTATTATCTCCATTCAAAAATTGGCAAAATGTGACAAATGGCACTAAACAATTTGCTCATGATCATCCAACAGTTCTATACCATCAAAAGTTTAATACCTCTATATACAAAACATGTTGTTCTAAGACTGTCTACAAAATACTCCTTTTTAGTACTGGGCAGCAGCAATAAATCTTTAGACTATTCAGTGAGGCAAGCATTTACAATATAAGGATCAGCTCACCATTAACTTTAAACAAGTATATGAATTTCTCAAGTGAAAGGTATTTTAAAATAGGAAATATAAATAATTTTTATTCCCTCTCCATCTTGGGACTTCTATAAACCTTGGTATCTGAGAAATAAATAGCCTCTGACAGTATTAATGTGATCTCCTTTTCCTTTATAAGTTACAGATTAAAGAAATTTTAGTTTGAATAAGGTCATTACATAGCAATATATCAACAAAGGCCTTTCAAGCTAAGTAGATCAACAGCCAAAAAAGCATCTCTGTCACTCAATTTAGATGTCTACCTTGGTGAGCCAGATCTTCACAAGAAGGAGGTTTCATAAAATACTACAGGAAAATATAATTTTTTATTTGAGTGGAAATGAGCATGAAAATATACATTGTGCCTACTTGTTTCTTTTAATTCTTGTTCCTATTTTATTTCCTGGTTTATTATTTTCTTGTATCATGACTATTTCAATAAAGCTGTTTCTTTTGATTAAAGTCTCCTCTGAGATTCTGAAGAGTCTTAAATTGTTGGCCTGTGCTTTGTATATTTGCAATTTTATTGCATTTTCTGAGTTATAAACATAAGTTGCCTCTAAGGCACTAGTTCTCGAACTTAAACATGCATAAAAATCATCTAAGAAGCTTATTAAATATACTGGGTACAGTACTGGGTTCTATCCAACATATTCTGATTTTTATATCTGTGGTAAGGAATCTTCATTTTAACAAATTAAGTTATTGTAATGCAGGTGGTTTGGATCAAACTCTGAAAAAAGGAGTATTGTACACTAGTGTACCCTAATTTAGTTGCACTAAATGCTACAACTTAAAAGGTACTATAAATTCTCATACCTAAAAACACTCCATAAATATTTGTAGGTAAATATTTTTCTTTGTCCTTCAAATTTGGCTATTTTCATTTTTTTTTAAAGTGTTTCTCCGTTTCTTTTTTTCTTTTTTTAAAGATTTTATTTATTTATTTATTTGAGAGAGAGAATGAGAGATAGAGAGCACGAGAGGGAAGAGGGTCAGAGGGAGAAGCAGACTCCCTGCTGAGCAGGGAGTCTGATGTGGGACTCGATCCTGGGACTCCAGGATCATGACCTGAGCCGAAGGCAGTCGCTTAACCAACTGAGCCACCCAGGCACCCTGGCTATTTTCATTTTTTAGAAAAAAAATAAATTCCTCAATAATCCCTTTCTGCACTCTTGATCAGGTTGGATACAGGAAATGTAATCACTGAAATTGCTAGCTATCTATAAAATATCAATATAAGCTTGCCACCTGTTTTTATGGCTACAGCCATGTATTTTTACATTTCCATTACAGGTCATGTGAATAGCCAACAGGAATATATGGATTTATTTTATTTATTTGACAGAGAGAGACACAGCAAGACAGAGAACACAAGCAGGGGAAGTGGAAGAGGGAGAAGCAGGCTTCCCGCAGAGCAGGGAGCCCAACGTGGGGCCCGATCCCAAGACCCCTGGATCATGACCTGAGCCGAAGGCAGACGCCTAATGACTGAGCCACCAAGGTGCCCCAGGAATATATGGATTTAATTCCATATGGAACAAGACAAATTATAAATAACTAAGTATTTCTTACATTAAACAAGAGAGGTTTAGAGCTAAAATGTATATTAGGGATAATTCAATATAATTGTGTCCAGGTAGCACACCAGGTAGCATATCAGGTATACAGAAATACTTTTATAAAGCTCATAGTCAATTAGAAAGCTATGAGTTTTAATCAAGAAAGGATGCTGTACTTTGTCAAATGCTTAAAATCTTCACAGTGTAGGGATAGAGAGTACATACCTCAATATCATAAAAGCCACCTATGAAAAACCCACAGCGAATATCATTCTCAATGGAGAAAAGCTGAGAGCCTTTCCCTTAAGATCAGGAACACGACAAGGATGCCCACTCTCGCCACTGTTCAACACAGGACTAGAAGTCCTAGCCTCGGCAATCAGACAACAAAAAGAAATAAAAGGCATCCGAATCGGCAAAGAAGAAGTCGAACTCTCACCCTTTGCAGATGATATGATACTTTATGTGGAAAACCCAAAAGGCTCCACCCCAAAACTGCTAGAACTCATACAGGAATTCACTAAAGTGGCAGGATATAAAATCAATCCACAGAAATCAGTGGTATTTCTATACACCAACAACAAGACAGAAGAAAGAGAAATTAAGGAGTTGATCCCATTTACATTTTGCGCCCAAAACTGCAAGATACCTAGGAATAAATCTAACCAAAGAGGCAAAGAATCTGTACTCAGAAAACTATAGAATACTCATTAAAGAAATTGAGGAAAACACAAAGAAATGGAAAAACGTTCCATGCTCATGGACTGGAAGAACAAATATTGTGAAAATGTCTATTCTACCTAGAGCAATCTACACATTTAATGCAATCCCTATCAAAATACCATCAACTTTTTTCAAAGAAATGAAACAAATAATCCTAAAATTTGTATGGAACCGAAAAGATGCCAAATAGCCAGAAGAATGTTGAAAAAGAAAAGCAAAGCTAATGCCATAACAATTCCGGACTTGAAGCTCTATTACAAAGCTGTCATCATCAAGACAGTATGGTACTGGTACAAAGACAGGCACATAGATCAATGGAACAGAATAGAGAGCCTAGAAATGGACCCTCAACTCTCTGGTCAACTAATCTTCAACAAAGCAGGAAAGAATGTCCAGTGGAAAAAAGACAGTCTCTTCAACAAATGGGGTTGGGAAAATTGGACAGCCACATGCAGAAGAATGAAACTGGACCATTTCCTTACACTGCACACAAAAATAGACTCAAAATAGATGAAAGACCTAAAGGTGAGACAGGAATCCATCAAAATCCTTGAGGAGAACACAGGCAGCAACCTCTTCTACCTCAGCCGCAGCAACTTCTTCCCAGACCGAAGGCAAGGGAAGCAAGGGCAAAAATGAACTATTGGGACTTCATCAAGATAAAAAGCTTTTGCACAGCAAAGGAAACAGTCAACAAAACCAAAAGACAACTGACAGAATGGGAGAAGATATTTGCAAATGACATATCAGATAAAGGGCTACTATCCAAAATCTATAAAGAACTTATTAAACTCAACACCCAAAAAACAAATAATCCAATCAAGAAATGGGCAGAAGACATGAACTGACATTTCTGCAAAGAAGACATCCAAACGGCCAACAGACACATGAAAAAGTGCTCAACATCCCTCCACATCAGGGAAATCCAAATCAAAACCTCAATGAGATACCACCTCACACCAGTCAGAGTGGCTAAAATTAACAAGTCAGGAAATGACAGATGTTGGCAAGGATGCGGAGAAAGGGGAACCCTCCTACACTGTTGGTGGGAATGCAAGCTGGTACAGCCACTCTGGAAAACAGTTCGGAGGTTCCTCAAAAAGTTGAAAATAGAGCTACCCTATGACCCAGCAATTGCACTACTGGGTATTTACCCCAAAGATACAAATGTAGGGATCCGAAGGGACACGTGCACCCCAATGTTTATAGCAGCAAGGTCCACAATAGCCAAACTATGGAGAGAGCCAAGATGTCCATCAACAGATGAATGGATAAAGAAGATGTGGTATATATTACAATGGAGTACTATGCAGCCATCCAAAAAATGAAATCTTGCCATTTGCAACGACATGTATGGAACTAGAAGGTATTATGCTAAGTAAAATAAGTCCATCAGAGAAAGACAATTATTGTATGATCTCACTGATATGTAGAATTTGAGAAACAACTCAGAGGATCATAGGAGAAGAGAGGAAAAAAATGAAACAAGACAAAGCCAGAGAGGGAGACAAACCATGAAACTCTTAATCTCAGGAAACAAACTGAACATTGCTGGAGAGGAGGGGGTGTGAGGGATGGAGTGGCTGGGTGCTGGACACTGGGGAGGGTATGTGCTATGGTGAGCGCTGTGAACTATGTAAGACTGATGAATCACAGATCTGTACCCCTGAAACAAATAATATATTATTTGTTAATTAAAAATAAATAAATAAATAAGAAAGCTATGAGTTTAAAATCATTAAGTTGGTATTGGGAGATTTAGGTAGACATACAACTTGAATTCAATTAAACTAGTTTAGATATAGATAGTCTAGATAGGTAGGTAGGTAGGTAGGTAGGTAGGTAGGTAGGTAGGTAGGTAGGTATAGATAGATGATAGATAGATGTTTCTCATTTTATACTTTAGTAAAAAATTTACTCTCCATAAAACCAGATTTTTTTTTCATGTTTATAGTCCTCCCAAAAGTTAATTTGCTTCTAAAGAGTTTAGTGATTCATTTTTACCTCTGATTCAATAATTTAGGACCTATTGCTCAATCTGAGGAATGGCAGAGCAAGCATGATTGAAGGTTAAAGAGATAGGAAGTTTTGTGTACTCAGGACTGGAATGGAGCATGTGAGCTCCTGAGGAAAGCTTCAGGCAGATTATTTTTAAAATACTTTTTCAATCTATGCTCAGAAAAAAGGCTGATTGCCACAGTGAGAAAAGGAACAATTAGAATAACTTCTTTACTTGTTGCAAAAAATTAGTTAAACTCAGGCCCTAAACGTGCATCTCCCACTAAGAAAAATGAAAGTCCCTAGCTCCTTGGACCAGTTCTTCTTTTCAGAACGGCCATCATTTATTTATTCAAACAAAAACACACAAACTCAAAGGGTTTATCAAATATTCATTCAGCCAAATATAATACGCTCCCCAAGAGAATTTCTGTTATCTACAATGTTTTCTCCATCTCCTTACATTTCCAATGGGACCTTGGCATTCCAATGATACATTAAAGATCTTTATAAATTGCTATCTTGGGCAACTTACCCCCAGTCTACCCATTAATATAGCATTAAATGTGTTAGTTATTACTGAAATATATGGATTCCAGTTTGTTAGTGAGGCAAGTGAAAAGGTAATGGACCAGGAAAATAGAAAAATATAAACTGCTAAGTGGTACATTAAGTAAAAAAAAAAGGCAAGTAAGGCAAGCAAGAGTGTGGGCATGAACTATACTTTCTCTAATAGCGACACTTAATCTCTTCAGTTCTTGGTTTTTACCTCAACATGGCTTGTGTAAATTCTGCCTGGTCATGTAATTAATGTACTTATCTCTTCTTTCAGATTATAAGGTATTTAAAAACAAGGACAGCTTCTTGCATCTCTTTGCACCCTCCTCGGTTTTTTAAAATGTACATATTGTAGAGAGCAGTGTTGACTGAATTTAATTGAACAAACATAGGGTTGAAAATAGAGAGGAATTTCTGCAGTTCAGGATCTTAAAAGTGTAGATATCCAGCAAACCTATCAAATGAAAGGATGGTGAGGAGAGTGGCTGAGTTTTGAAACTGAATGTGGTGGCAAAGTTTGAGGAACGCTAAGAACAAGGTATCACAGACTTAATATTGATCCTTAATTACTGAAATAATGTCTAACATTAGAATAATATGGAAACATTGGGGCGCCTGGGTGGCTCAGTGGTTAGGCGTCTGCCTTCGGCTCGGGTCATGATCCCAGGGTCCTGGGATCGAGTCCCACATCAGGCTCCCTGCTCAGCGGGAAGCCTGCTTCTCCCTCTCCCACTCCCCCTGCTTGTGTTCCTCCTCTCACTGTCTCTCTCTGTCAAATAAATAAATAAAATCTTAAAAAAAAAAAGAATAATATGGAAACTTGGAATATCTTATGGAAGTAAGATACGTTTAATTTACTGAGATAAAAATAAATCATAGATGCTGGTAGACAATTATAATAAAAGAGAAAAGTGTCATGCTAAGATGGCATGGGTCATAAAGAAAGAAGGATGGGTCAGTTCTGGTGTCAAATCAATGGTCTGGAAGCAACAGCAGAGAGCACGGAATTTACTGACTGCCTTTGTTTTTATAAGATTTAAAGATTCTTTCACAGCAGGACACAATACATTGATACTTGAATAGATGAAACACAGAACTATTACTTACAGCTCCAAAGTAGGAGAGCCTGTCAGGGGACGCCTGGGTGGCTCAGTTGGTTAAGCAGCTGCCTTCGGCTCAGGTCATGATCCCAGGTTCCTGGGATTGAGTCCCGCATTGGGCTCCTGGCTCAGCAGGGAGCGCTGCCTGCCACTCCTCCTGCTTGTGTGCACGCTCTCTCTCTCTGACAAATAAATAAATAAAATCTTTAAGAAAAAGAAAAAAGAAAAACCTGCCAGTCAGGGCTACACAGAGGGTTGCATCCCAGAATAGGGTAACAGCAAGCTGAAGTAGTAGGAGGCAGTGTATGTGTGGCTCCTAGTTAACTAGGTTTCTAGGGCTCCCAGTAGATTGGCTAATTTGCATAATTTCAGTTTCCCAGGACAAGAGCACCCCAGTTATCAGTACCTGGCTCTAGGGAAATTAGGGTGGAAATATAGTGGACCTGGAATATGAAAACCCAGTAAGAGAAGTGGTTGGGGTATGGACTCAATTAAGGAGAAAGGATCAACCTCTAGCCAGGACTTCAAAATCAGGTCAAAAAAAAAAAAAAAAATACAAAACTATATTACAATCTTAACTACTGAGTTCAGGGCAATGGAAGAGAAGCTTCCTTCCCTCCCAGGATTAAAATTCATAGTCAATCAGAGACAGACATGTATCATATGACCTCACTAATATGAGGAATTCTTAATCTCAGGAACAAACTGAGGGTTGCTGGAGTGGTCGGGGTGGGAGGGATGGGGTGGCTGGGTGATAGACATTGGGGAAGATATGTGCTACGGTGAGTGCTGTGAATTGTGTAAGACTGTTGAATCACAGATCTGTACTTCTGAAACAAATAACACAACATATTTTAAGAAAAAAAAAAAGAAAAAGAAGAAGATAGCAGGAGAGGAAGAATGAAGGGGAGTAAGTCAGAGGGGGAGACGAACCAGGAGAGATGACGGACTCTGAAAAACAAACTGAGGTTTCTAGAGGGGAGGAGGGTAGGGGGATGGGTTAGCCTGGTGATGGGTACTAAAGAGGGCACGTTCTGCATGGAGCACTGGGTGTTATGAACAAACAATGAATCATGGAACACTACACCAAAACAAATTATGTAATATATGGTGATTAACATAACAATAAAAAAATTAAAAAAAATTCATAGTCAGTTGCTCTAGGAACATAGTTATCTGATCTTCTTTATAGAATGGTGGAGCTGCATTGGGGGAGAATCTGAGGTGTATTTGATCAAAGTCTGTATCATCACGTATAAACCATTAACAAATTCTGTGTTTCTACTGGAAACACAGAATTAAACTTATCCCTTAAAGCCTTAGAGAAATATTTTTAGAAAATAATGAAGTAATACTACAAAAACTGTGATCAAGTATGTGGAATTCTTAATTCTGGATCCTCAATCATCAACTGCATTTCTATTATTAATAGGACCCCACCTTAATTTCAAGTATATTGACTGTGAATGGATATACCCGAAGATGTGACATGGAACTCTGATGAAATGCTCCTCTGATTCTGGTTTCCCTCCCTGAATGACATCCATGACCCCATCACACAAATGCACACCACAACCCCCAACACACACACGCCAGACCTCTGTTAACATTTTTACTGGAGTAATTAAGTTATGTACTATAAAATTTTGATCTCTAAGAGAAAATAAAATAGTAATAATTATAGAAATGGTTGCAGCAGATCTTAAACATTTGAATGATAGTCATAAAAAACAGAAACATCCCTGATACTACTGGCCCAAATGACCACCACTGTGACCTCGTACAGTACATTTATTGTTCCAGTATCTGTTTGATTCTTAAAAATAAAACTAGTGTCAAGGAAAATTGCACAGGACAAATTAAACAGCAAGGAAGTTTTAATTCAAGACTACTATAATAGGGATTGAACTCAATTCCATGAAACAAAAAGAGGAGGAGAGTTTTTAAGCACTGGGGTGAGCTAATGGAAAAGTACTGGAGGAAGGACTCTGGCAAGGAAGTGGTCAGTGGGATCAGGCCATCCATGTTGCTGATTGGCACTTACCTAAATTAGGCTTCTACCCTTACACAGAGACTGGGTGGTAGCCGTACTATCTTTCTTGATGATTACATTTCAAAGGGATGGTTCCCAGGTCCAAGAGAAAGAAAGACACTCTTGGATTGAAAAAATGCTAAAGACTGAGAGAAGACTTATATCTAAGAGACAGAGAAAGAATTGACAACAGAAGTTTTTTTTAAAGTGAATGCTCCAACAAAAAGGAAGTCAGGTGCCTACAATCAGGAAAAAAGCTGTCTGAGGTTCAGTCAAGCTAAGAAGGAATATTAAGGCCATTCTGGTTACTTGGAAGAGAATTTTTTATTCTTTCAACTACATTATAAATTTTAATCATTTGTTTTCATAGCTGTGTAAGCTAATGTCTCTTCATACAATATTTATTCTTCAATTTATTCACACATTTATCAGATATCTACTATATAACACACAGGGAGATTATAAACTTTAATAAGAAATTTTAAATATTAACAAAACAAAGAGGGAGGGGTAAGTAAATTACTCCAGGAGGGTGAAATTAATCCTTTTACAAAGAATATTTTTTTCCTAAGTTATCTGCCTTTTAAATCCACATTTTAAAATCAGATAATGTTCCTCAGGATGCATTCATATTCCAATTTAAAAAAATCTTATGAAATTTATCAATGTATAGAAAAGTCATATTTTTCAGGTATCGATTTTATAAAAGAAAATGTACATTGCTTGACATTTATGTCCTATTTTGTTCTTTTCTTAATTTGGATTGTTGTTCCTGTTGAAAACCAACCCTAAATATTGGGCTCTTTGCTATTTGGCTATACATCTTTTGTTTTATTCCTGAAAAAGGAATCATGTTTATAATGCATACTTTATCTGTTTAATCTTATTTTTTTCTTCCTAGCTCAACTAAGCTAAACCACAGGTAAATTTAGTTTTGGGTTCTGGTCTTATTGGTCATTCTAGAAATGGAAATGTCATTTTGTATTCTACTTTTTAAAATCTTCCTGCTATTGACTAATAAATACATATGTAAGTAATCCATTGTTCATTAGTGAAAACCAGGCTCCTGAAAGAACGAGCAGAGGAGAGAGGACAATTACCCATCTTTGGAACTCAGATTTTTAAAAGAGGTTTTTACAGAAAGTGTTTTAAAACCTCTTTATTTCCATTAAATATACCCATAGTTATAAGCAACAAATACATAAAGATGTAGAAACGGGGATGTAAAAAGGCCACTTTTCTGGCTTATTTCACAGCAATAGCATTTCCCTTCACACCTCCCTTACATTTTTGAAACACTTTAAAATTTTTACATCACCTCATCACATTGTAGAGTCCAAAAAGTGTACAATTTGCTTTACAACAACCAAACTGAACCCACTAAACATAAACTAATATTTCATACTACCCATGTATTTATTGAATTTTGCTTCTTGTTATATGATGTATAAAAAGGCCTTATAAATTACTGAATGCCCAACAAAATAACTGAACTTGACAATTTTCTAAAACTACATATAAAAAATTCAAGTGTTCTGAGAGCTAGGCTTTTCATTTGAGTGGTAAGGGGAAAACAATTTTAAGACAGAAAGTAAGTGGAATTTTTCATATATAAAATCGATATTATTGATTTTTAAAATGGTAGTTCTATGATTACAGTGCCACCTAGTGGGGACATGCATTAGACAAGGTGTGTTTCAGCAGTTCTAACACAGTTAGTTCCCTAATTTTCCATCATTTTGGTAACCAAGTGAGTTGCAAGAGCAGAAACTAAGATATAAGAAGACAGTTGTAGTTCTGATGCAGGAGCTTCTGAACAACATGGAGAGAAAATATATTTACCCTGTTTGTCTTCTGAGAATTGCAGCCTCTCGCTGCACAGATTCTTGGCACAGATGACTGCATCTACTTCCCTCTCTCACATACTAAGGCACTTGACCAAACTCCAGCATAGCTTCTCTCAGCTCAAGGTCATGTCCCTAGGATGACAACCCCATGCCCCTTAAAATATCTGCCTGAGAAAGCTCAGTGTTGCCAAAAGAATTTACTCTTTCTTCTAGCCAAAACCTGACTTCAGACCCTGATCTCCTTTCTCTCAGAGCATTTACTTTGGCTAAGATCAAGTGTAGAAAGTATACTATTGTAAATCCTCTCTCTATCCCTTAGAGATGTATCTTCTACAACCCAGAAATGTCCTTCTCGAGGACTTAGGAGTCATCCCTTTGAAATGTAATCATGAAGGCTAGGGCCCCTGTGGGAGGGTAGGTGCCTACAGTAAGTGCCACTTAGCAGACACAGTGGCTTGATCACACTGACCAACCTCCCCTACCCTAACATCCCTCAGGACTTTTCCTTAAGCAGCCCCTAGCATTTAAAAAAGCTTCCCACCTTTTGTTTCAGTGGATTTGAGCTGTTTATACTGAAGTGTCTCTCCCCTACTGCAATCGTCTGAATAAAATCTGTCTTGCCATCTTGAACGAAATCCACCTTTGTTTCTCTTTGACACTTCAAAACTGGCAAGCTAGGAAGTGATTCAGAAGACTGAAAGAAGCCCATGGAAATCATTTGCCCCTACTGCTTTCAGGCAGTGATCTGGGCAGTGTAGAAAGCCACACATTATCACTTATCTATTGAAACAGTGGCATCTTAACTTCTCTTAAAAGCACTTCCCGATATTGAGTCTCTCTCATCGCCAGAAAATGTATCTTTATTTCTAACTTCCTATACTTTATAATCTAAATTCTGTTTCTCTGTTTTTTTCCTCAGTGGAACTAGAGAAAGAACCTATGGATCACAGAGTCAGACCTGAAAGAACTCCTACATAAAGTAGGCCATTGTACAGAGGACAAAACTGAAACTCAATTTTTTAAAGCACATTGTCTAAACTGAAAACATACATTAATGCCAGAACAAAATTAGCCTCTAGGTCCTGACTCAAAGCCTAGCAGTCTCTCTACTCTACAACAATGTATCTCCCTGCTTTGTGTATGGTCTTCCAGATAACAGAAATCAAATTATCGTAAGATATATGGTTTGTCTTCAGTCTTGTCTTCTTAAAAGTTCAACACTATTAATATCCCCTCTGATACTTTTTTAAATTCCCACCTAATTCTTCTTTCCCAGTGCACAGTACCCAGTACCACATGAACACACTACACTCATTTAGTACCTTTTGAGCGGCTCTACCCATCTTAGCTACATCTCTAAATTTCTTTGCTCCCTCTTGTGCTGATTTGAGATATGCTCACCAGAAGAAAATAGTCTATGTATGTTCAAGGCTTGCAATGATTATTGCTTCATTTAAAATATACTGAGAATAAATCATTCTCATTTTTATAGTCCATCAAGTTGGATTTCAGCAAAGTACAGCAGTAAATGTGGCAAGTAATGATTTACTCTGTGAGAAAAGTATAAGCTTCATATTCTCTGATGGTTTAGACAGATATGAAGATAAAACCCTTAGTGACAGAAACTGTAAAATCTATTTTGTGGTTTCTCCTATAGGATGTAAGCCATGACTATACCTGTATCCCATTCCTCATTGACTTCAAATATATATGCCTTTGTCAAGCAGTTAAAGACTTGCCCATCCTTATTGTTGCTAAGCTCAATTTATCAGGCACAAAGTAGAAATTATTATAGAATCATAGTTTCTGATTGTCATTATTGTTGCTCCTAGGATCAAATTCCTACTTGTACATACAAATATTAATTCATTCAATTGAGACGGTTCTAAAATTATTGGCTATCCTCAAATAAGGTCTTCCAAAAAATCAAACTACTGTTGTTTTTTCTGACTTTGATGCCACTTAGAAACACTGACCTGGAGGACACTTATGTCTGGAACCAACTGCCCATTTTATGCTAACTCAAACACACATGAGATGATAGGCAAATACCCTGGCATCAACCACGAACAACAAAAAAATTCAGCCAAAGAAATCCTTATTTATATCTAACAGCATATTCTATTGTGATTGCCTTATTTCTCTTTAACTTAAAAAATACATTTAATGCCCAATTCATAAAATATCCCTTAATATCCGTAAATCATTTTTAAAGTCTAAACATATGTATAACATAAACAAAAAATGTATATTTTCTTGCTCAAATACAAAAACAAAAAAACAAAAAAACTAGAAATCAGAGGTACTTTTCTTTAGCAATCAATTCCTTATTGGTTTGAATAATAACTGCAGCTGTAGAGAAAATATCAATATTGGTGAGCACATACCAGTACATGTAGAAGTCTATAATTATCTAACATTCTGTCTCTCCCACTACTGTGGCCCTTGAGGGACTATGTCTTATTTATCTTCATAACCCTATCATTGAACATATTACCTATCACATAGGAGCTCAATAAACGTTTGCCCAAATAAACCATACCCAAGTGCTTACTGAATTGGTGATCAGAGTCAGAAAAGCCTTATAATTTTTGTTCTTGGTAATTCAGTAATTGACAGAAGTTGGTATTCAAGTTTTGTATCTGATATCAACCTTCACATATGCCAAGGATATAGACCAAAATACAGCTAAGGTTTAATTTTACACACGTTGAATTTAATCTGACATTAGTAAGATGGGATAAAAAGGCCCTTTTTATTCCTCTGACATGACCCCCAAGTCCCTACCTTTGAGCTTTGATGATATTCTTTCATGGCCTGTGTGCATCTTTTTCCATCTCACCACCCACTCCTGCCTGCAACTATTATTCAGCACTCAAGGCCCAACTCAAATTATACCTCACCCATGAAGCATAACATCATGTCCACAACACTGACATATATATGATAGAACTGCTTATGATTTTCTGTTATACTTTCTCCATCTGTAAACGGTACAAGATCATTGTTATGGAAATATTTTAAACCCTGAACACTGCACCTGATAATACATATTCCTGGCACTTTTTGTCTTGGGGTCCACAACCCCATAACTGACACTTATCCATATCAGCAACTTTCCATTAACTTTCAACTGTCTGTTCTCACCCTTATCTAACCTCACTTTTGTGTTTGTATTATTGTACTCTGTCTTGATATATATTTTGTTGTTGTGGTTGTTATCTCTTAGTTTGGGTTAGGTTTTTGAATTCTGCTACATTCTCCTCAGCGCTGTTAATTTGTAGCCTTTCTCAGCTTGAGAAGAAAAATTCCTCCATTTCTAACACATTGTTTTACTCCCTTAGCTCCCATTCCATCTGGGAAAGAATTTAGGCAGTAAGCATTAAACTTTGAGCAACTGCTAGAAAGGAATCCCCAGTAAAAGACCAGGCTCCTCTCACCTATAGAGAAGTTTGATTTCAAGGTGGAAAGAGGATTCTAGCCAGTGGACTCTCCAGAAAGCTAGACTTCTAGCAAGAGCACCACTGTAGGAGCAGCATGTAAAGACAGAGTAAAAAGGAGTACTACTTCAGATAATCATAAAAGTTTCCACAGAGGAGACGTTATTTAAGTAGAGACAAGACAGAAGTCAGGATGCAAACCATGTGATTATCTGGGAGACAAGCATTCCATAACAATGGAAGACAATCTATAATTTCCTGACATTGAATCTTTCTTATAATGTTGAAGGAGCAACAAAGTAAACTAGTTGATTGGAGCAGAATGAGTGAAGATTTGAAGGGTCAGAAACAAGGTCAAGGGCTCCTGGGTGGCTCAGTCGGTTAAACATCTGACTCTTGATTTCGGCTCAGGTCATGATCTAAGGTTGTGAAATCAAGCTCCATGTCGGGCTCTGTGCTCAGCATGAAGTAAGTCTGCTTGGGAGTCTCTCCTTCCCTTTCCTTTCACCCCTTTCCTTCTCAAACAAATAAATAAATTTTTTGAGAAATAAGGTCAGAGAAGCCAGCTGATATGAGATCTTGCAGGTGATGGTAAAGACTTTGGATATCATATTAAACATGATGAGAAACTATTAAAATGTTGAAAATGGGAAAGTGACATGATCTAACATTTTAAAAAATAACTCTGATTTAAATATATGTGTAGGGTTCAAAATGTTACATATGAAAAAAGCACTCAAGCAGACACAGATGGCAGCCTATAAAAAATAAGTAATTGAATGTTAAATGTTATATCAAATATATACAAAAACAGGTTCTAGTCCTCTAGAATTTTTCTAAGATTTGCCATTTCAACTTATAACTCAGGAAAATATAAACTATAAATATATACATATATAAACATATACAAATACATATAAATGTGTTATTTTACTTTTCAACTTACCATGAATATTTAATAAGTAAAATTAATGTGTGTAAATTAAAGAAAAATATTTTTATCAATCTTATTTTGAGGAAACATTTTCGTATTTCTTAACCAACTCTTTTAATTAAATATGTTGGGTATTGGGGTGCCTGGGTGGCTCAGTCAGTTAAGCATCTGCCTCCAGCTCAGGTCATGATCCCAGGGTCCTGGGATCGAGTCCCACACTGGGCTCCCTGCTCAGTGGGGAGCCTGCTTCTCCTGCTCTCTGCCCCTCCCCTACCTGTGCTCTATCTCGCTCTGTCAAATAAATAAATAAAATCTTTAAAAAATATATGTTGAGTATTTTGAAAAAGTAATCTTGAGGTATGGGACTCTGAATGTTCTTTCATACCTAAAGGAAAAGGAGAAATACAGAATTAGATGATTAAAATAGATTAGCTAGTGCTAAACAGGTAAATGAAGAATGGTAGAAAATGAAGTTAAATATCATTTTTATGAAACACTATATAAATACCCAGCAAGAGATACTGTGTAATATACAAGGTTGATAGCTGGATCATAGTACTTAAGCTCAAATCTTTAATTTTCTATAAGCAGGGCCGTTTTCATTATTAGATCACAGGAAAGATACTCCACAAGTGTTAGGACTTGCTGATTTTATCTCTTTCTACTGGCAAAAAGGAGTAGAACTAAGTGATTAACACCCCTCACTGCAGGGTCAAATAACCTGTTAGGACTCTGGCTTCACCAACTGCTAATCGTATCACCTTGAATAAGTCATTAACTGCTCTAAGTCTTAATGTTCTTATACATGAGATGACCATTATATTAGTTCCTACATCCAAATGATTGCTCTAAAAGAGATCATTCCTATAAAATATTCACACCAGCCTCTGAAATATAGTAAGTACCTTTTAAATATTGCCTGTGATTACTTCTGGGCCACCTTGTGCTACTGCTATCAAAACGCAATGATAATCTCAATGAGTCTAAAAATGCAATTAGAAAGAAGGTGTTGGTTAAAATGTGTATTTTTTTGTGTCAGTAAAAAAGTAAATGTTGTCAGGAAATAATATATGAAATAGATAGTGTTTACAATAATATATAAAATAGAAAGTATTTACCTGATGATAAATTTGCCTATAAAATATAAATAAAGTAAAAGAAAAGTATATAAGCTAAGGATCCGTTTTCCTGATGATGTTATAAGGTAAAGTAGATCATTCAATATCGATCTAAATGTTAAAGCATGTGGATTAGGGTCTTTCTACTACCACTTCTCTCAGTCCAAATCCTGTTTGTCTTTCAGGGCCAACTCATGTGTCACACATTAAGGTCTTACCAGCCCATCAGCACTCTATCATGATTACTCAGTGTTAACACTTTCTTATGTTTATTACAGCTCACTGAAAACTGAGAGCAAGGCAGGAGAGTTCACAGAAATCCCTCCCAAAGCACTCAGGCTTCATTGCAAAGTGCACTTCAGCAGCCATCTGAAGGCTAAAACTTGAGTAGAAAATCTGAGAGAAATGCCTGCTCGGCACTCTGAACTTTTAGAGGTTTTCCAAAGTTTTGGAGCTGGTCAACAAGAGAGAGAGGGAACTCCATGCTGCAGAAAGTTTCCTAGTTAGCAACAAAGCATAAAGTAATCACTTAATATGTGATCAGACTCCAAGCCCTGCTAAAAGGAAAATCTCAATTCTGCTCACAAAATATTTGAAGCAAATGGTGATCTAAATTTAACTGAAGGTGCAACAAAGCCTAAATACAGCTTACCTACATATTAGACTGACTCATCCCATCTCCAAACTAGCAACCAAACAAAAGGAGAGGCATTCCCTTTTCTGGGAGTAAATATTCACTTCAGTATCTACTATTCTTTTACCCCATAGTGTCAAGCATACAATAAAAATTACAAAATGTAAGAAAATGTTATCTATTATTAAGAGAAGAGATAGCCAATAAAAACAGAACCAGAGAAAAATCACTTGTTGAGGTTACTGGAAAGGGACTTTAAAGAAACTGGTAAGTATATTAAAGATACATTACAAAAAGGCAACCTATTAAATTATTTATTTACATAATTATCTTGCTTGGCTGTATGTTCAAGAAAAGGGTAGGGAAATTTTTTTTTATTTATCTATGCAGCCACAGCCCATTGCTTTGTCTTTAATAATATTCAACAGATCTTTTATTGAAAAAATAAATACGACAATGTATTTTCATGTCTTTGGAAAAAAAATCTATGCATACTAAATATCCATGATGATACATACAGTATGACTATCCCCACATGTTCCACAAATGAAATGGCAGTCTGAACTTAGTCTCATCACTGTGATAATGTATGAATCTGCCTCAATAACTGAGTGTCTCAGTTTAAGAAATCTGAAAAAGATACATCAATAGCACTGGTTTAATTTTTTAAGCTGAAGTGATACAACAGTTCCAGGCATTTGGGGGTTACATTACAATACTGGCAAAATCACAGATGTAAAGGACACATCAACTAAGAAGAACTATAGGTCATAATGTTTGCCAGAAGATTAAAATAATACCTACAGATAAACTCCCTTACAGTGATGTATTTACTAATAACCAATTCCTAGGTCATTAAATGTTCTGAAGTGATATAAAGGGGGTTACATAAATTTAGTCTCAGTTATAATTTTTCCCTTTCAAAGGAGATTGATGGCCTTATGGGTATCTATCTATCCCAATATTTTTGGAATAATTAGTAATATATATCAAATCTCTATAATGATACCCATTCTTCCCCGAATCCATGGTAGGAAGTAGCAGATATGGCATAAAGGGAGTTGGGTTTGTAAGGGAGAAAAAATAGAGAATTGGTCCCTTTCTTCCTCTCTCTCAATAGGAATACAGGAAGATAAGAGAGATAAAAGTATGATAAAAGGGTAGATTTCAGGGTTCTTACTTTTCCACTTCTCATGACTAAGCTGCACATGGGTGGTATTCCTATCCAATTATATACAGAGGTGGCCAAAAAAGAGTGCGACCACTGTTAGCATATCTGGGGAAACTACAGCCCTCTGGAAGAAGTCTAGCAACCAGCTCATTTTTATGTCTATCATAAAACTAGTACAATTTTGGCAGGGAAAGTTATCTGAAAAAAAGAGTCTATGCAGTACCCTGTGTCCTCATGGCCTACACAAGGCATGTTAATGACTTAGAGGTTCCCATGTACCCTGGTAAGGGAACAAGAAGTGTGTAGGAGGGATCACAGCTTGCAGTAGGTGAAGGAAACATAGACAGAAATACAGGTTTGGGCCATAGTTGCTACCCACTACTCAAAAAAGACCAAAGAATACCAGACCACAAGCTAGCCAAAACATAGATAGGGAATTCAGGAAACACCACCCTTTTTTTCCCCACCCCCCAAATCATAAGGCCCCCTCTGTACCCACATGTCATCTTGCATAGAAGCAGATTATGGGGGGGGGGTGTGGAATATGAAAAGCCAAGCATTTGCCTAAAGGAGATCAAGTCATCTACAGAAAAAAAAAACAGAAAAAAACAGTGACACTTAATTGACATGTTCAAAGTTCTTCCCAATTTAACACCCTGTGGGTTAAAGGGAGAAAGGAGGATTACAACTGTTACAGAGGCAAAAAATTACATTTTCTTTGCACATTTGGTTTGGAGTACAAGTAAATGTTACCTCCTCACTACAGATGTAAAAGTAATCAAAACAATAGATGAACTGATAGATGATGATAGACAGATACAAATATACTAAATATATAGGTATAGATGATCAATAAAGAAATAAGGTGAAAAATGAGGTTGAATATATAGATGTAGGAATAGATATAGAAATACTAATAGAGACATAGGTATAAAATACCTCACCACAAAAACGATAAAGAATTAGTCTTATATAAAATTATTATATAAGGAACAGATACTGTTCCTGAATACAAAGTTGTCCATGTGGCTTCTCCACACATGTCCCCTTCAAAAATAAAATTTAAAGGAAAGAAATGAGTACCTTTGAACATCTTACACATGCTAGGTTCTGTTCGTATGCTCTCTCAGGTAATCTCCAAGCAACTATGAGGTGGATATATTATTAGTTCCATTTTATAGTTGAGAACACAAAAATAAATGAATCAATAATTAAATAATGGAAGAAGTTAAGCAATTTGTTTAAGCCCAGGGAGCTTCCAGCAACAGAACCAATGTGCAAACCAGGTCTGCCTGGGTTTGCTATGTGAGGCCGACTCCTGAAAAGAAAGATTTTAAGAAAATTAAGAAACTCTTTCTTCATATCTGATATATAGATTCCCTTAGGATATCATGGTACAATCTCAGGTATTAGTCAATTCATTACATATTTATTTCCTAGAGAATATTATTGCAGCCTTTGGGGAATTTTTAATTCCTATCTCTTTTTTTATAGATTCAGAGCAATTATTTGGTAGTTTTTACGTAGTGGGGAAAAAGTTAAACATTCTGAACAAAGGAAAAAGGTTTTAAGTTGCTTAACATTGGAATTTGACTATATTTAGTGGGTAGGCAAAAATATTAACATTATGTCAAACACAAAACATTGGATCTTAGGTGCTAGATCAACAGTCACCACAGAAAATAATCTTAGGACTTCAACATAAGCTTAAACACCATGGAGGAACGAAAGCTAATCATCCTCCCTAAAAAGAGATTGATTTTAAATGATTCTGGAGTAAGACAATTCTGAAACTGCGGCAGATTTTCTTCTAAAAAAGATATGCAAACACTACTGACTAATGAGAGAAAAGTAGAAAGACCAGACACTCTCCATGCTGATCGATGAAAAGGATAATGTGTTCACAAGTAGTGCTGTTTTATCTTGTTTTCTTCCCAGATGGTTGAAGAAGGGAGGAATGTTTAAAATCAATAAATAACAGTGTTATTTTTCTTATGAAATGATAGAAAAAATATTGACATAACCTCTGCCTGACTCCACACTCAGAGCCAAGGATAAGGTACCTAATGCCACTACTCATTAACAGAGAAACCAGAAGGTATAAAAATTCAATTGAATTAAGAAATAAATAGCAATCTTTTGGAAAAAAATTATTTTCTCTAAATAACTGGGGACAAGATAAAAAGATCAATTCATTTTTGCTTATTAGAGCAAAAGTCTTCTTATATCCTAAGATTGATCTGTAAGATTTCATTTAAAAATCCAGAAGTAGAATTATGTTTTAATTTCTGTTTTTCTTGTTGGTATTTTCTTTCTTTCTTTCCCTTTTCTTTCTTTTTTATAAAATCTATGTGTTAAAAGGAAATAAAGAAATACTTTTTTTAAGATTTTTTTTTAAATTTATTCATTTGAGACACAGAGAGACAGAGAGAGAAAGAGCTTGAGCAGGGGGAGAGGCAGAGGGAGAGGGAGAAGCAGACTCCCTGCTGAGCCAGGAGCCCGATGCGGGGCTCGATCCCAGGATCCTAGGATCATGACCTGAGCCGAAGGCAGACGCTTAACCATCTGAGCCACCCAGGCACCCCAAAGTAATATTTTTTTAATTTAAAAAACTACCACTGTCATTTCCATTGATTTGACAAGTGCATTTAAAAATCCTGCCTTCCTGGGGCACCTGGCTGGGTCAGTTGGTAGAACAGGAGACTCTTGATCTTGGAGTTGTGAGTTCAAGCCCCTTGTTAGTCACAGAGATTACTTAAAAAAAAAAAAAAAAAAAAAAGGTCCTGCTTTCCCGAGTATCACAGTAGTTTAGAGCAATGCTATTCAAAGTATCCTCATAAATCACTGCTGGTCATAGAATTGTTCCTGATCTGCTATGAAAAAAAACATGGAAATTGGGAGTATATGTTTAGAAATTTTTATATTAACAGTGTAATTTTACATCTGTTGAATCTAAAAATAAAACACACAAGCTTGCATTTCATTTCTCTAGTAATTCTAGTAATTCATTTATACTGTACTTTATCTTTGGGCTGTAATAGTTTGGGAGGAGAAAAACGAGTCCTTTCCTACAGGTGAGATTTAGAAGCATTGGTTTAAGGATGAATTTTGCCAATAAATAGAAATTGTCTTGAGTCGCAACTCTGCTAACTTCTAACTGTATGACATTGGGTAAGTTACTTCAACTCTCTAAGTTTTAATTTCCTCATCTGAAAAATTAGTACCTACTTTATATGGTTGTTGTGTGGTCCTTAACCAGCAATATAAGGATCACCTAGGTACTCGTTAAAAATGCAAAATCTCGGACCTGTCCCAGGCATACTAAATCAGAATATGCATTTTAACAAGATCCCCAGGTGATGCATGCGCACAAATACAGTGCTTGACATAAAATGATTAAGACCTATTAGCTGTTGTTTTTATTCATCATAATAATATGTAAATGTTATTGCTTGAAATGGAGGGTGATATTAAGCACTCATGTAAATACAGACACATAAAAATCAAACAATTAACTTTCCATTATTTTTCAAGTACCTAGAAAGGACAAAATGTAATACAAATTCTGTGGATACTAGTAACAACACATGCTTCTCATCCTCAAGGATCCCATGTGATAAAATATAAGCCAAGGGTACCTAATAGAAATAACAAAGTGTTCTGATTTGTTGCTATAACCAGAAAGAAATTATTTCCAGAGGAAAATGGATAAATTGAGGCAAAGCGACTTTAAGATAGTATTCTTGTACAAAGAGTAAGTTTTATCCAAACTAAAGGCGGGAAAAAAAGGCAAACGGGGAAAAAATATCAGTCTGTGCTCAGCCAATAACAGTTGTGTATACTTGGTCTTATATAAATAATAACCTGAATGTTCAAGGGTTGAAGTGTTAACTTCAGCCAAATTCCTAGTCCTTTAAAGTTACCCCGCTGTGACTAGGCAGTACAGGGGTCACATACCATTTCAGCTGCAATAGTAAAACTCAGTGGGAAGTCAAGGATGAAATTGCTTGCTACTTATCTCTAGATCCTCTGTCTAGGTTTCCGAGAAACCATACGAAGGTAGCAAATACAGCTTAGTAATGATTTTTCAGAATCAACACATAAAGGTTAAGACAAGAAAGAAAAGGAGCACATTGACATTTGCTATTTTTATATCCCAACAATTCACACAGAGAGTGCACCTCAGCCTAATAGTGCCAGTGATGCTCCAGAGGCCACAGGAGGTATCTAATAGAACTAGTTTCATATCTAATACACATCTGATGGTTCTCTTCTGTTAGAGCCATGTACAAGGATTGCCCAGAGCAAAGAAACATAAACATTGGTAAGTTACCACTTCACTTATAATACCTTTATTTTCTTTTCAATTCTTTATAACTGACTTTTGTAAAAGCTGAAGTCTTACAAGATGGAAACCAGTTAGACACAGAAAAGTATTTTTCTATGATGCTAAGTACCAAGATTCCTTCCAGATATGGACAGTTATCTAGTGTTCACCCTATACCCCTCATTATACTAGATACTAAAAGATAGATGTAAAAGAAATAAGAATGTTCTCTAATTCTGATATTTACTGGAGGTATACAAAGAACACATGCAAAAATTCTGTTTTTTGCAGTGAGGCGAGAAACCTGGTTTCCCCTCTCAATTTGCATCTACTTTTTATTTTGTCAGGTTTTAACATAGCATAAATATAAACAGTATCTTGAAAACCTGAGTTCCACCAAATGTATACATGAGTTTAAAGATTCATATGACACTAAAACAATTGATTTATAAGTTCTAAAAAATTTATTGAAACTGGATAAAATTCAGTCATTTTATTCTTAAATGTATAGGAACAAGGTGTATTTTCTTGTAACTTAAAATTCTTAATATATTGGGAAAATGGGAAAAATCACTTGAAAATATTCCAAGACTTTATGAACCTGACCCCAAATATATTGTCTTTATTATTAGAAATGTGAAATAGCACATGGATGCACTTAAATAATTCAGTAATTAGTTTCATATGCCATTCTTATACTTGGTAATAATACAGTGTCATTTTAGAAATGGTTCCTAAGTTCAAAATTATATGATTAGTTTCCAAGACTGTATTATTACTTTGTTTCAGCTCCAAAAAGCAGTGTGGAAACTTTCTTTTAAATGGCATGGTATTGCCTAATTTTCTTTGTAAGAATCTTCCTGAAGTACATGTGAATAATTGTGTTTAATTATTCATCATGAAAGTTAATTTGGCAGTTAATTATAATAAAGGAAAGGGTTTCTGAATGTAATCCAGGAATTTAATGCCTAAAGGATAAACTACACTGACAGAATTTGTCCTTGACTGTGGCTTTACTGCTATAAGCTAACCCCAAAATTAACATTTCATACTTTTAAGAGCTAAAAAGAATGATTATGTTTTTTGACAACACAGAGGATGCTGATTTTTCCTTGCAGAGGACCATGATATAGTGAAAGTTGAACATGTTTTGGAATGAATTCTTAATTCCACTTTTCATCAGCTGTGTGATTGGGGCCAAAGGTTTAACTCTCTGAGCGTCATGATATTTTTTTTCCAGCTGTAAAGTGTTTATTGAAATACGTAGGGGCGTCTGGACAGCTCAGTTGGTTAAGCATCCAACTCCTGATTTCAGATCAGGTCATGATCTCAGAGTTGTTAGTTCAAGCCCCACATTGAGCTCCACACATGGGCACGGAGCCTGCCTGAGATTCTCTCCCTCTGCCTCTCCTCTCACTTGTGCATGTGCACACACATGGGCTCTATTTCTCTCTCTAAAATAAATAAATCTTTAAAAAATAAAATACATTATGTAATATTTACGTTTGTTGTGATGAATAAAAGAAATGAAAAGCAGCTATATCTGTTTCTGAAATCTAAAAGGCACTCAGTAATTTTTAGCTCCCTTCCTTTCTTCTTCTTCCTTCACAGTAGGAGGAGAGGAATATTTGTAATTCCCTCAGGGTCCTCAACAGAATTTTTTAAAATTATATTTTATAGCATTTATTGGTTAATAATTTTTCTCACATGCATTAGCTCTTTTAATACTTCCAATAACCTTGTACTGGGGGCAAAGCAAGTATTATTCCTTATTTACAGGTAAAGAGACAGAATCAGGGAAATTAAATACATTAACCAAGTTCACACAACTAGAAAATGACACACTGAGATATAAACCCATGTCTGATTTCAAGGTCATTCTCTAACCCTTACATCACTAGTTCCCAAACCCAGGCCTACACAGTACTCAGTGGTACAAAAATCTTCTCTAAACTGTGGAAAAATTAGGAAAATTGTATTATCAGGGATTTCTTCTAAAAGTAGAGTATAATCATGGTTTTAAAGTTCAGCAGTTATGCCCATTTTAAGGATGAAATATATATATACTTTTTATTTTAAAACAGTAATGAGAGTAGATGGTAGATGTTTCTAATGTTTTTTTTTTTTAAGATTTTATTTATTTATTTGACAGAGAGAGACAATGAGAGAGGGAACACAAGCAGGGGGAGTGGGGGAGGGAGAAGCAGGCTTCTGCCGAGCAGGGAGCCCCACGCGGAGCTCGATCCCAGGAGCCTGGGACCATGACCTGAGCTGAAGGCAGACGCTTAATGACTGAGCCACCCAGGCACCCCTCTAATGCCTTTTTTTAAGCTGAAATTATATATTGTTAAGCCTACATGTCTCCATGTTTTTTTTAGTTTTATTGAACTATGAAATGCAAAGGTCTAAAAATCATACACTATGGCACGCTACTTTATTAGTCTCACTAGTAATGAAGAACTCAGACCGCACTGAAAGAACATGAGATTTCCAAATGACACTGGCTCCAGAGAATATAAATAATTATGCGAGTAAACCCTACTCTTATCAAATATATACTAAAAGCTCCAAAAAGGGCATTTTAGACTCTTTAACAGGTTGCAATGGTGGTAGTTCCAGCAGAACTGTAAAGTTTAGCAACATCAAATTATTTACCAGCAACAAGCTTATGTTGATAGGACAGAAGAGACTCCAGTGACTGTGGCTGACCATCACCAGGTGAGGTAGCCCCTGGTGGGAGCACACGTAGCATGACTTTCTGTAATGAAGACAGATAGGCCAGATTAGGGCTAACAGGATACTAACATTGTTCTGCTCTAGTTTTCTGAATTCTTTCCTACATGTCAATTTATTGTCCATAGTGTGAAACTGTCCCTCCTCATTCTTTCTTGGCCACATCCGTGAAGTATCTGGCTAGGCAAAATCATGTTTAAATGGCCTGAGATTTAGTAACCTGGTACTAATGCTTTCTTATGGACCCTCTCCTCCCTTCTTCCCGAAATGAAGCTCAGTTGCCTTGACACAATGCTTCCTAGCTGTTCTGTGTATATCACTCTCCTTGTACTTTCATCCTACAAAACAATTTTCTCTTCATTGTCTATAACATCAGTGCATATCTATATGGTTCATGGCATATGACTGGCACTCCAAAAGTGAATTGATGAATTAGTAGATTGATTAACTAATTAATTAATGGTGTTTCTAGTACAGGTACATCTGCAACACCTTTAGTGGATTTCCTCTATAGAGATGAGACATAGTGATACACTCCTTGAGAGTCTCTGGAGAGGGCAGCCCCAAGACATTTCAACAGAACCTCAGAGCCACAAAAACACCATCAGGATTTGGAGATCTGTATTCTAAATTTGACTTACATTTATAAAATTAAAGAGATCTTATACTGACATATGATCTCACTGGTTTATAATTACATAATTTTGCAATAAAAAAAGAAAGGAACATCTCATTTGACATACCTTCATCAAAAGGTCCTCAGAATGTTTCCATGATGATGGAAGGACCATATGTTATCACGTTTTTAATAAAATGGCACTAAATACATTCATAATGCAGGATAAAATGTATGTTATTATTTTTGGTAACTTAGCAAACCTAGCGATATCAGAGTAGTTGAAAGCTCATATGGATGTAAACTACTTTCAATGGATTTTTTTTTTCCAGAGGGAATTATAAATGGCAAATCTAGAAACAGCTTTGAGATCTTCTGAAATACAGTCAAAATTAAAATGATACATAAAAATCTAGAATACAGGTTAAGTCCAAGGGAGTCAAATCATGGAACCTATGCTCTCATGATTGAATTTAGCAGAAGTCCTCAGGACAATAATCTGCAATATACCAAAAAGCAGAATTCTATACTTTGATAACACACAAAAATTTTATAAGTGTGAAAAAAATGTTCAGTATCAATATTTAAGACACTGCATCTTTCTTTGACTAAAAAAGACATACTAGAAACATTTTTTTCAACTAAGCAATGAATGGAATATGCTTTATGAAATAGATGTTCATGAGAATCATATCTCTACTATGTAAAATATAGAAATGATAACATTAAGGGATTTCAAATATAAAGAGGTATCTATAAATTACTAAAAAATTCATTTAATGTCTGATGCACTGTCATGCAATAAGAAAATTCAATATTCAGAAGACTTTCTAAGAAGAAAGAGGAAGAAATATACATAATTCTGGCTGAAAGGGTACAGTCGCATTGGTGTGATGCTAGGAGATAGGCATGGAAGAGAAAGTAGCAGAAAACATAATGCTTAAACTGAATCTCAAAGAATTATTGACAATTTTCCACATGGGCAATGAAAGCAACAACATTCAAGGCAGAGAGAAAAGCAATGATATGTTATATTATTTAACACTTTTTAATCACAAGAGATAAGAAACACAATCCAAATTGGCTGAAGCAAAAAAAAAAAAAAGAGAGAGAGAGAGATGTTAGTTCCTAGACCAGTCAAGGTCCAGATATAAAAAACAGAGACCATGTTAAGCAGTTTAAACCAAAAGCATTTACTTTAGGGAATTGGTTACTCTCATGGTGGAAGAAAAAGGGATGCTAAGTTAACCCAGATATCCTCAGTCCTGGTTTGGTCTTCTATTCAGACCACTAAAACTTTCTCCATATCAGCAATAAGCAACAACAACAAAAAAAAAGCTGTGCTTTCTAATCATTTGTGTGTTCACTGGAAAGCATCTTTAATTTCCTTCAAGAACTTTTCCTTTGCTTCACAACTTGGCTAACTATTTCACAAAGAGGCCTAGTTTTTGGCCTGTCTCAGCTTTTGGCATGTCTTCCTCACTAAGCTTAATCATTTCTAGCTTTTGATTTAAAGGAAGAAACATGTGTCTCTTCCTTTCACTTTAAGACTTAGAGGCCATTGTAGGGTTATTAATTGCCTAATTTCAATTGTTGTGTCTGAGGGAAAAGGGAGGCGCAAGGAGAGGGGGAGAGATGGGGGAATGGCCAGATGGTGGAGCAGTCAGAACACACACATTTATAGAATAAGTTCACCATCTTATATGGGTGTGGTTTGTGGCACCCCAAAACAGAATAATACCATAAAAGATCACTGATCACAGGTCACTATAACCAACAGAATGAAAAAGTTTTAAATACTGCAAGAATGACCAAAATGTGACACAGAAACACCAAGTGAGCAAATGTGAGAAAAATGGCATTGAAAAGACTCGCTCAATGCAGGATTGCCACAAACCTTCAGATACAGTGCTAAAAAGCACTGTATCTGTGAAGGGCAATAAAAGTGAAGTACAAAACAAAAATAAAAACAAGATATGCCAATATAGGTTTTTTCTTTAAAGTCTGTTGAATAATACAATTAAAAATAATTAAGATGGTACATTTTATGTCAAGTATATTTTACTACAATAAATATATTTATTAACAAAATAAATAAATTTGAGGCTACAGCTGGAGTTGTCTTCAGTTGCTGGGGACACACTATTAGGAGCTATGAACAGGAGAGAAGTCCCTCTGTCTTCCTTTCACTCTGACTCTAATGCCTCCCAGTGGGAGAAGCCAATGGGAAGATGGCTGTCCAGAGAGTCTGAAGTTAGTTTGCGAAGTCCCAGTTTCCTAAACTTAAAAGTATGGATTTAGAGCTAAGAAATATTAAGTGAATCACCAGCACAGCTCAGGACTGACCCAAGAACTTGAAGGATGTCATGAGGGACCACCTTTTAACTTTTCTCTCCTCCATGTTGGTTTCATTCTTAGGTTAAAAGCTCATAGTCTCCAGGTCCACATTCCAGGCTCAAGACCATGAGAAAAGAATGCCTCTTTTTCTTTTGTTCATGCATGCAGTATTCTGCCATTGGCTTTGGTTAGACCAGACTTATGTGGATGATGTGACATGCTTTTCCAATCATGTTGCTTTGAGAAAGTTTTATTTGATTGGCCATGCCTAGTTCTCAAGGTAGAGCCAATTCCATCCAGTTCCACCCAAAGCACATAGACTGATAATGGTACCCAGTGGTACCTAGCTATACATAGGAATGTGTCAGGGCTCTGTTAAGGATGCACAGAGGTTCTAAGGACCCGATTTTGGGAATACAGGTCTCGAATGATTCTCAGTTTTCTGGTCTGAGGAATTGACTTTTTGGTGGTTGCATTAATTGAAATTAAAAAGAGAGGAAAGAAACAAGGTGGAAAAAAAAGGTAGGGTGACCAATCATTGCCTGTTTGTTTGTTTGGCCTGGGCCTGTACCAGTATTAGCACTGAAAGTCCTCCATCCTGGGAAACTCCTTAGTCCTGGGCAAAACCAGATGGTTGTTCACCCAAAATTTAGAAGACAAAACGTCTTTAGTTGAGCAAGAGCAGCTTGAGAAAAGGCTAAATATAGATGCCTATAAATAGGCATTTAGGTATAAATTTAGAAACCAAGAAAAGAGATATGAGCTGGAAATACAATACAGGTAGAAATTGAAGTGATGGATTCAGATGACAACAGTCAGAAGAGACTGCAAATATATTAATATATAATAACATTAATAATAATATAGAAGACCATGGAAATTTTAATGACATCAATATTTAAGAAAATGTAGAAGAAAAGGAGTCTGCAAAGGAAAATAAGAAGGTACTTGCAATGAGGAAGTCACTAAAGAGTGACAGGTATATCAGTGCAAGTGGCCACTGGAAAAAGGAGTGATCCTGAATATCAAATGCTACAGAAAGGTAACCATTGAGTTTGGTATTTAGGAGATCACGAGTGAGTTTAGTAGGAGCAGTTTATTTATGTGGAGTTTTATTTACAGTTTAATTTATATAATGCTATATTATAACGACTTGAAGAATTAGTGAGAAGAGAGAAAGTGAGGACAAAAAGAATATTACAGAGACAGCAAGTTAGTCCAAACTAGCAAGTGATTCCTACGGGAATTCAGCCCAGAGGAAATTTTAACAGACCTGCAAAATGTTTGGTTTTGATTTGGGTTTGGTTTTATTAGTTAGTCAGTAGTATTTAGCACTCACAACATTTTAGATCCGATTTCCAGGTTCTCTTGGAAAATGAGACACTCTGGCATCTGAACCTGCATTTTTGCATGGCAGGGATCATAATTATATATGGATACATACTCTCAATTTTCTATAGTCTCCCCAAGGCTTCACTTCTCTCATTTCCATCGAAAAAGCCTGATCTGTGCAGACATTTGAGTGTGAGGCCCAGGTATAACATACAGAACTCTGAAAGGAAGAAACATATAAGTATCTATAAAGGATGATTGGGTCCAGTCAAAGTTTTGAGTTTATTTTGCTTTTTAAAGATGGGATTAGCTTGAGCCTATCTATATGCTAACTAGAAGCAAGAGGATAATTATTGAAACAAAGTCAAAATGTGAGAAGGATGTGATGTAGAACAATGATGAGGAAATCAACCTTGGGCGAACAGAGGATTCCCCCAGAGAACCTAGCTGTATATGTAATGATTTAAGAATATGACACTGAATATAAGTTAACTAAACTCACCTGAGATGAATAGTCACTAAAGCTCCATTAAAGCCCTATTCAGATCACAGGTTGGCAGTTAAGAAACAAATAAAAGCCCCAACATTTTCAGTTATGCCAAGAAACTAGCATTCGGTTTTCTAGGAGGCCCCAAGCATAGCTCATGGTTTTGTGTTTCTGATGAATTATACCCAGCAGTCCTTTGCTACTACAGTGTGCTCTCATACAAAAAAACTGGAGAAAACATGTTTGTATAAATCCAGAGACTTTGTAAATCAGGACTGGTACAGCACAAAATAATCCATTTCCCAGCCTTGCCAAGGAGGATTTTTTTATACATACATATCCTTCTCATGAAGTTAGAATTCATTTTTGTTCTGGTTGATGTACTGGGGCCAAGTGAAACCACAAAGTGTATTACCTGAGTTGCAGTTTCATATAAATTAGTTAGAAAAAATTGTTGACAGTGGCGTGATTCTGAAAGTGGACTAGAATCTGCAAATGCTATGAACTAAATCTCTGACAGGTTTGGTGTTTCACCCAGGCTCCTCCAAATAAAAGCACACACACTAGATGGTTTGTTACTACTCTATACTTAACAATGAAACTTCTCAGTCTAACATCAAGATCATCCACAACAGGGCTTGATTATGTAAATGCAATTAGTGAGAATTCAAGACTATCCACTGTGGCCTTATATGTTTGGCAAATCAAATTGTTTTCTGCCTGGTATGGGGCAGTTGTTCTTTTTCCATAATAATGATGGGCTAAATGTTTCATTTGCCTTAATGTCTCTGTTGGATCCACATTATGGCAACACTGCATCATTATAGATTCAGTCATTGCCATAATTAGAGTTTAGTAGTCTAAGAGCTTTCCCAAAGAGAATAATGTCTAGATGTAAGCATGACTAAAATACTGTAACTTTTCCAACTTTAGAGAAACTAACCCTTGATATATATTTCCAAGTGGAAAATGGAACTACATTATGACCACTTGTCAATATTAAAAATGATTGTATCCAAAATGTCAATTTTCTGCAGACCTACAGCCCCTTAACAGAAAGATTTTACATTACAGTAGGAAAATATATACGTTGAAGGATGAAAGTGAAATGAGAGACTTGAATCAATCACCTACTCATTTTCAAGTAATTCTCTTCAGTTATATTGAAACCACACAGGTCAGCCAAACGTAATCTTATCTGGCAATCTGCAAAGAAGTGATCATAAAATTTCTCCATTTCACTTGTGCATAGGCCTCTGAAATTTCCCTAAAAAGATTTAGTGAAATTTTGGGCACAGCATGCATTTGTTCTTACTCTCTTTCAAACAGATTCACAAAAGAGAATGCTAAACAGTCTTCTTTGACCCGGTAGGCAAAGCAGGTCAGATGGGCTGAGAAGAAATGGTGAGATCAGACAAAGCCCCTTGCTCTTCTATGCACCTTTATAAAATTTCTCTCAGTTCATTTTAAACAGAATTTTGTTCCCATGTTCTTTTCTCAACACAATAACATTTCTTTACAAAGGCTTTGATTCTTCTCCAAAGATGAGAGAGCAAATGAGAAAGTTATTGAAACTGAGGAAGAGTTATGATCCTTCCTAACCTAGATATGTTTTATAATTCCCCAGTCAGATATCATAACTTCTAACCTCAAACATGTTATAACTTTCTAGGCTTCTCAAAATTGATGGTATCAGTATATCCATCCATTTCCATCTCATGAGGACTGACTATAAAATAACCCACTACTATTTATCAACTTACTTTCTTCCTGTTCAAATCCTTTGTTTCTGTATTAGTTTTCTATTGCTGCTATAACAAATCACTACAACTTAGTGGCTAAAAACAATATCAATTTATTATCTTACAATTCTGGAGGTGTGAACACTAATGCAGGATCTCCCTAACTAAAATCAAGCTGTTGGAAAAAATCCTTCTGAGAGCTCTGGAGAACAATCTCTCTCCTTGTCTTTTCCAGCTTCTAGATACCCATATTCCTTGGCTCATGGCCCATTTTGAACATCTTTAAAGCCAGCAAGTCCCTCTCACCTGGACCTTTAACATAACAATCTCTGACTCTCACTCTTCTATCTCTCTCTTCCATTTTTAAGGACCCTTGTGATTTCATTTGGCTCACTGGGAAAATCTCCCTGTTTTAATATCAGCTGAGTAGCCATCTTAATTCCATCTTCAACTTTAATTGCCCTTTGCCATGCAACCTAACATACTCAGAGGTTCTGGGAATTCAAATGTGTATGATCATATTTTGGGGACCATTAGCTGCCTTCTATAGTCTCTAGAAGTTCTTCAGTACTTCTTCCAGAAAACCCATATGAAAGCAACCTTTACTCATCAGGAAAGATTTTATTTTTTCAAAACTTCCCCAGATAGTTGCTTCTTGGCAGCATGCTACTATGAAAAAAATAATGAGTAGGATTCAAAATGTTTAAATCCAAGTTCTGGCTATACCATGAATTAGATCAAGACATTTGTAAATCTCAGTGTCTTCACTCGTAAAACAAAGGTTAATAAATAGTCTACAATTTGACTAGCTCACAGAATGTTGTGATAACCAAATGAGTTGGTGACTTAAAAGGTCCTTTAAAACTATTAAGTGGGACAAATGACAGGTTAAAGAACAGTGATGTAAACTTCAAAAATACACTGATCTGTATTAAAATCTTGGCTCTTTCTTGTGACTCTGGGCTAGTTTTGTTTTGTTTTTTTAACTTTTCAACTCTCCAAATAAATTTTGCCATCTATAAAATGAAGCTAACCTCTCAGGAGCATTAAGAAAATTAATAAGATAAAACATGTAAAAGTGCTTAGAACAGTGCTGAAAGTGCATTCTAAGCATTCACTATTAGTTTTGAAAATTAATAAATGATTGACCTGATTTGATTGAGTTTTCCAAAATTTTAATCTTAAAGGCATATCTTATTTTTCAACTATGATTAGTACATAGTTAGCATGTTTTATTCGTAAAAGTTCTTAAAATATTTTTGCCTCTTTTTCATCACTAAAAGTACATGATTTTTAAAGTCAATTTTTAATAATACATTAATACGTAATACATAATACATTAATGCCATCATTTTTGGTATTATAATTGTCCCAAGTTAAGCCATGTGAGGTCCTTCAAACCTGCTCCTACTTTAAACAGAATTTTGTTCCCATGGTATTTTTTTCAGCAAAATTGTACTGATTTCTAGCTTTCTGGTACATCAAAATATTCTGGATTCACATTACCATTTTCCTGATTGGAAACCTAGATTCACCCATTTCTCCATTGAACCCTGGTTTATTTTAATGTGAAATATTGTTTAGAAACCAAGATCTAGGACTATATGTTTCCATTGCCAATGACTGGTCTTTGATTCTGGCTCAGTTCCATGGACAGTGATAAGAAATATATTTATAATCCACAAGGTTTCTCTTTATCTGTGGATTTTACTTATATTTTTCCCACAATGAGAACCCTGTTTCCCAACAGCATCAATATATTTACTCATCTGTTTTATCCTTCAGAACATACAAAATAATTTCAGAACTATTGAACCAATATCACTAGGAACAAACCTACTAAATGAAGTACAGGTTGTTGTTTTTCTTTTAATTCCTTTTTTACCCACATCTATCACTCACAAAGGGTATTCAGAGAACTTCATTCAAAAGTTCCTTGAATAACTAACTCCTTTTCATATATGGCTATGTTATCAGTTTGATACATACTTGGCTTTATTTATATCGGCTATAATTAATTATATAATTTTCCTTTTATCCTGATTTTTTTCAATTTTTGAAAATATAAATCATAAATTTCAAAGTCAAGTCAAAATATACAAAATTATAAGTACATATTACACATAAAATATGTAAATACATTAAATATATATAAATGTATATAAGATAAATTTCATTTCTATTGTACCTTCCAATTAATTCTCACATATTGTTCATAGTTTTTTTATTCTTTCCTTTCTCAGAGATTGTTTTTAAAACCATAAGCATGTATATACAGATACACACAGACATGCATGCACACACACATCTTATTTCCCCTTATTTTATAAAAAAGACAACATGCTGTATTTGCTATTTTGTACCCTGTTTTCTTCACTTAATAATGTATCCTAGAAATAATTCCATATCTGTTTTTAAAGGCAAAAGCTGTGTTACTTGATATAGATTCACTACTGTTGTATCTTCATTGTGAATTTTGGCCTTGAAACTTAAGTACCTTCCTTATCATTATTTTATGGCTTTTAACCTGAGATATACTTTTCCAATGTAAGGATTAAACCCATTATCTTCTCATAGTTTGCATCTGTCTGATAAAACTTTATTTTATTGTAGCTGTTTTCAATCACTTGTTGCAGGCATCTTTTATATTCAGGAAACAGTTGGATTTTCATGAGCTATTCTGAAAAATCTTTTACTATGTGACCTAAGGCCATTTATATTATATAGCTTCACATTACTATGTTATAGTGCATTATGTAATATTTACTCTGTTTTTTTGTCTCTCGGTAGTAGTCTCTTTTGCTCTTTTGTATTTCCTATGGTGTACAGGAAGGTTTGTATTTTTATCCTTATTAGTTATCTTTATGCTAATACTTTTTAAAAATCCCGATCTCACTGGCAAACATTATATTAATTTCACAAAACATAATTCCATATTTTTATATATTGTGAAATGATCACCACAATAAGTCTAGTTAATATTCCTTCACCACACATAATTACAAATTCTGTTCTTATGATGAGAACTTTTAAGATTTACTCTCTTAGCAAATTTCTAATATGCTAATACTTTTAAATGTTCTTATTACTTTGTTTCCTTACTTAGGCTTCAACTATTTGATTTGTCAAATGTAATTATACCCCTAATACTTAAGTGACAAGCAATAAGCTTATTCAACTTTTTATTTCACCCTTCTCCCATTTTTTGTTACCTTATCTCTACTTTGTAATTACATGTGCTTCTTCCATCCTTGTCCCCATCTTTTAGTCTTAAAGCTGCAATTAAATGTATTCCATGTTCAATTTTTATTTAATTCCTTATCAAACCTTATAAAATTTTCAGTCAAATCAATTTTTTCTTGAGCTTTTCATAAATTATTCTGAGATGATTTCTCCTTTGTTTTTACTTCTGAGATGATTTTACCTTCTTCTTCTATTTATTTCTGACTCTCATTTTATATATTCCTGTTTTCTGTCCACTTTTATTTCAAGATTTTGTATTTCTAATGTGATGTGCTTGTTCATACCTGCAAACACTTGCTTAGGCTATTTAATTAAGATTAAGTGTTAGGTTATTGACTCCCACTTCTTTGTTGGTTTTGAGGAAAGACTATGCAGCAGTTAAAAAGATTTCCACTTACTAGGGACCGAATAGTGTCTCCCCCAAATTCATATGTTTATGTCTAATCTCCAATGTGACTGTATTTGGAGATAAGGGTTTTAGGAGGTTATTAAGGTTAAATGAGTTCATAAAAGTGGGGTCTAATCCAATAGGACTGGTGGCCTCATAAGAAGAAAAAGAGAGAGAGATTTCTCCCTTATTTTCCATAAACACACGCCGAGGAAAAGTCATGTGAGCACATACAAGAAGCTGGCCAATTGCAAGCCAGGAAAAGAGCTGCACCAGTACCTGATCACGCTGGCACACTGATCTCAGACTTCCAGCCTTCAGAACTGTGATAAGCAAATTTCTGTTGTTTCAGCCACCAGTCTATGGTATTTTATTCTGGCAGCCAAAACTAAATACACCATTTTTATTTTCAATTTTCTTTTTATAGTAGCTTTATATGGATATTGTATGCAGTCTTCTGTTTTGTTCAGCTCTGTTCATCTTATTTTCATACACAAAAGTAATAGGTTTATCTGGGCCAATGTTGAGTTTGGGTTGTTTACTAGAATTTTTAGATCAAGATCATCATCCTCTGTTATTATAGTGAAGTTTCTTTAATTGACAGTACCATTTATTTTGGCAGGTACTGAGAGTCAGAATGGCTGGTGTTTCTTCTGATTTTGTAGGTCTTTTTATTTCTGTAGAACCTTCAACTCTCACTGCTTGCACCCTTTTCTTTCACCAAGACTCCAAGGGATGTTTCCCTACTCCAAGTCTCCCCACTCTACCCCAGAAACTGATGCTTTTCTAAAACTTCCACTATCGGTTCTATGCACTTCCATTTCATTTCCTTTTTATCCTCCAGTAGCCAGAGCTCTGACCAATAAGGTCTCTGACCTGTTCTCCATATTTCTCTACTCAGGGTGTTGACTCTTACTGTTTGTCATTTTATCAGTGTTTATCACTTTTAGGTCCCTATCTACTTTTCCTACTTTTTGCTTAATCCTTAACTGATTCCTACACAGTTTATGTGTTTTGAGAATGAAGCCACTGAATTTATATGTTTACTTTACTACCTATAATTTGAAATTTGTAATAGTCTTGGTGTTCTAATTATGCCTTAAGTATCAATTATGGGTATTTTATTTGCTCTTCTCTTTGACCTGCATGAATGGTTTTGGGGGAAATTTGGGGATTTTCCTTTTTTTTAGAAATTTTAATTTAGGCAACTGCCATCACCTATAGGAAGCTGGAAGTCATAATCATCATTCTCATTCCTTGTAACTATTTGGTATCACAGATCTAATAGCATTAAGGAAAATAACTAATTCAGAAGTCTACAGATCTAGTTCTTCCTCAAGAAAATATCTGTAAGTATAACATGCCGTATGGTTCCCATCTGGTGTGCATTGGCTCAAAGCTAATCCATTACTAATTTCTTGGCCCATTTCTTCAGCCCTTTAATTCCAAGTGTTCCTTTGGCATTTTCTCCTGAATATATCTTTCCATCATGATCTTAATTTGGTTGGACTAGTTTCATTTGTTCTTAAAGTTCTGTCACTCAGTTTACCCATCTTATTGCTTGGGAAAGTATATACACTTCTACACCACTTCTCACCCCTCTGTATTGCTTGGAAGCTTAAGAAAATGAGTTGATATTATCTGAAGGCTTTTAAAGTCAAAGTGCTTTTTAAAGGGAAGGGGATGATATTTTATCATTAACCTGCTTTATCTTAGAAGAAATATGTTTAGGTGTTAATTGGTTATTTCAAGGTAATACAGCAAATTTATATGAATTTCTAGACCTTTAATAATAATCCTTTTCCTTATATATCTTACGCATGGCTATCTCCTTCATCTCAAATATTTTTGAACTTCAAATGAAATTGTGTTCCTCAAAGCTCTAAAACTATCAACTCCCAAATAACTTTATAAAATTTTTAATGTCCAAAAAAATGTGAGTATATTTTCAACCTCCCCCATTGGTACTCCTTATTGCTGCATCCATTCCTTTCTCATTTGTACTCACTTTATTCTTTTATCCACTATGTCTATTTTACTATCGGTTTTTTCCCCACAATTTTTAGACAATGATACTCTTCACAGTTTATCCTATCTCACTGTTTTTGTTTTGTTTTTGTTTTTGTTTTTTAACTATCAACTTCAATCAGATATTTGTTATATGCTGGAAAAGCTCCTGGAAGCACACTTCTCACTGAGGAAATTTCCTACTCACCATTGTCTTCCCTATTTCTACACACTCCTCACACCCATCATGTCCCTCTTTTTAATCTCACCATAAATCTCTCAAGCTTTCAATATTCCAATGCTCACTTTTTAACAAAGACAATAGAAGGAAAAAGAAAATGAGTAAATAAGGGTTAAAAGAAAGCTCTGTAACCAATAAATTTCTATTTTCTTGCCTCTCCTGTGCCCTGAGAATATATTCAGGAGCAAGAAAGGAAAATATGGTTTCAACCCTTGGGAGTCTGGGATGAATCTTAACACCAGGCTAATTTGCTGCAAATTAGTCATTTAGACTAATAGTGAGAAAGATGAGCATTCCAAGGTGAACAAATTTGAGAAGACATTGGAAGCACAATTCTACCTGGCACTTCTGATGGTAGGAGACATGTAAAAACTGGGAAATGATTATTTGGGGAAATGCAAAAACATGTTTAGTTGGTATGATTATGTTATTCCATTTAAGCATGTGGTGCCCCTAAATATTCTGGGAGGGAAATGAGAGGAAGTATGAGGAGTTTTCCAGTAGGTATTGGTATATGGGGACAACTTGTTTCTGCTCGATTCAGGCTCAGAGTAATTGTGACCCTGCATAAAAAGGTAAATTAACATTCTTTCAGCCTCTAATGGGGAACTAAAGCATTAATAGAATCCCATTTTTCCCAACATAATGCACAACTGGCAGAGTTGCTAAACAATAAAAATAATAGTCATTGTAGACTTTCTGCTTCTGTGTTCACCAGTTGCACTAAGAGTTGGAGATACGTTAGTCCAGTTCAGTTTCAATTATTCTGACTTCTCATTAGAGAAAGGATTGATAACTACAGTTTTGCTAATAGCATATAAAGCTTTTCTGTGATCTTAGATTTAATTTAGGCTAATTCCCAGCACAGCATGAGCTACTGTACAGTCAGTAGGATAAGACAACCTAATTTTCTCATTTCATGCAGTTAGCTACATAGAGGCTGTGCCATGAGCCATTTGCCATTCTCTTAGTGTATGGATCTTAATTCACTCTCATTTATCACTTATTAAAATCAAAATCTGCCTATTCATTGAGTCAAGTGTGCAAATTAGAAGGAGAGTTTGATAAATGGTTAGTTCAAATATTTTTAAACAATTTATAGGATAAGCTAATTCTAGTTTCATGTCTGTTATTCATTTATAGCAAGTTCTTCTGTAAATGTTATCATTTAAATCATCTGAATATACTCCACTACTTCTCATCTGAAACAGTGTTTTCCAAAGGATATTCCACGGAACACTTGTTTCATAATATGTTGGTGGATACTATACAAAGCACAATGGAAATGTTAGATTAAAATAAAGTTAAATGTGCTTCTTTTTAATGAAAATTCTCATAATGTTTAATATGATAGTGTGTATTATGAATCTTTAAAAGTACTGTGGAATAAAAAGTGTTTCTCAACTTAATTTAGCAACAATATCCTCTTTTTATCATTAATCTTTTCATGGACCACCGATCATGAATTGGGAAATGCTGATCCAAGTAAGACAACTTCATCTTAAAATATATAAGAATGGGCCAGGTCTCTTCCATTTCTGCAACAGACAATAAACTTACAAGTTCAAGAATTAATAAAAAATTAATAAGAAATAATAAAACTAAACTCAGATATTTATGCAAAAGGTATATGATAAAGCATTATCTTTTATATATGAACCTTAAAATTGATGCAAAAATATTAAAAAATGAGTGAATATGTGTTACTTATGTGTAAGGGACATCCAAAGCAAAAAGAGTTTGAGGCAATATTTGGAAATGGTAACATATTAGTTAGCTAGTGTTCCGGTATGGATTCATTTTTTTTGACAAACACATTATATTCCAGCATTCTCTAAGAGGAGGGCAAGATTATGAGAGACATGGAACTTGGGCATGTTCCACTGGGAATGGGACAGTAGCAAATGAATTGAAGAACAAGAGAAAGATGCAGAACCATTGTGTCAAGATGCTGAACCCATAACAGGCTTTATGAAGACAGGACACCTCTCAGACCTTGGTTGCAGGGGTATAGCAAAGAGCAGCAACCACAGAAGAAAATCTGAAACAATCTGCTAACTTCACAGTTTTTCCCATGAATAGTCTTCAGAAAGAGAAACACAGAGTTTTTATTTCTAGCACATTTTAAAAGCTAAGGGCACCAACTGCTGCTCACTTTCCATCCCATCTCTTCTCTCTGAATATACACAATTGTTTATCATAGGCCTAGAAAGCCAGAGAGAGATTTATAAAATATGTTAATGATACAGCATGGCTAAATGATATTCAGATGGCTGTACAGTGTCAGGGGTTACAGGTTAATGAAAACACCTAGGAATTTTAAAACATGCAAAACTATAATAATAATATAATTACCATGCTCGAGTTAGCACATATATAATTTACTACATGGCATGAACTGTTGTTCTAAAATAATATATATTAACTAATTTAACTCTTAAGACAATTCTGTGAGGTAAAGATCATCATTATTCCCACTGAAGATAAAGAAGCCGAGACCTAGACAGGTCAAGTATATTGTCTAAAGATGAAGATAATACATGTAAGTATTCAAACCCAACTGTTCAATTCCAAATTCTTTGCTCTTAACAACTACAATCACTCTAAAGTCTTTTCTGAAATCTGAGTTTTCATTGTCAGGAGTTGACAAATCTAATAAAAGTAATTAATTTTTAAACTCCTAAATGAATCATTAATCATGCATCTTTTGCATACAGTCAGGGCATTACCTCCCAGTTTTTGAAAACCTATTCCAAATCAAAGGCAATGCCCATATGCTGTGCAGCGATATTTGGGGATCTCTCTTAGAGAGTAGAGGAGCATTTTTCTTCTGTCAAGATGAAGCTGAAATGGTGGAGAGACAGGAAGGGGAAGTTTGATTTGGTTTTTGTTTATCTCAGGAGCTCTCTGACAGTCTGCTGAGCTGTTGTTTTATGCAGTGAGACTTTGCAGACCGTGTCAAGACAGCTTGCAGACAACTCATTTTTTATTTAGGAAATGTGTGCTTAATGGCTTCAGTGTCTGAGGTTTCCTTTGAATCAAATTTTGTAGTGTGCTTGCTTTGGTTTCATTTCCTTTGGAATTTGGCAGAAGAGGAGTTGTGAATGAAAACTCCTCTTGTTTATGTACTTTTTATGTGCACAGAAGAGACAGAACATGAATTAATTATGACTCCATATGAAACCAATATCTTGGTGACTGAAATCCTGATGTGCCTTAATATATTTTATTAGGATACTATATATTTTGATTGTATTTTCCCTGCTCTTCTCCATTTATAGAGATATTATAGATCATTAATATTGGTATAGTTTAATATTTTTTACAGGTGGTGATGTAAGTTTATCTTATGCCAATGATATTTTTTTTAATGTTAGGACTGAAGGAGCATGTTTTACAAAACCAGTGTGTTTCAGATTCTAAGGTTTTTTTCTTTGATTTTTTATATAAATTTGCAGTATTCATTAAATAAGAATCATAGAAAATCTATATTAATTACCTATCTATTATCTGCTAATTAAATACATATTAATGTCCACAGAAATGCCAAATTCCATAAGGATTATATTTAGGTATTAATGCCTTAAGAGATATAAGTAAGTCCATCTCTTGCTTCTTCAAGATCCTCAAATCTGCTTTTGAAGTCGGTGAATTCTGAACTATAAATCATTTTTCAGAAATAGAACAATGGATAAGAAGCAGTCCCACGGACACTTGGTATTATTGATCACAGCTTGTCATGATCATTCAATTGTGTGGGTGAAATCTTACTTGTCAGAGGATATTTTCTTATTAAGTTGATGTGATTCTCTCATGCAGGTTCTCAAGTTTTGAATGCCTAACGTGAATGCTTTTATTTCTTTTCAAAGACAGGAAGAATCTTTTTGCGCTAAGCCAAGCAGTTGTAAGCAGAAAATACAATGATTTTAGGAAATGGGTAATTAAGCTCTAGTTAACACTTGATAATGTAGCTATAATAACTGACCACAGTATCATTCTATCACTAATTTAGGAATGTTTATTATTCCATTATCCTGAATAAACAAAAGATGACACAAATGTGATAAATTATAAAGATGTTCCACACTTCTATCAATTTTGATCTGGAATGATAATCCAATCACAACATCAATATAAATTCTGTATATTTCCTATAATATACTCTTGAAATAAAATTTTATCAGCATCTTCACTTTTAGCAATAACAGATGAAAAATATCCTTAAGGTTTAGAATTAGGATGTCCTACCAAGGGGCACCTGGCTGGCTCAGTTGGTAGGCATGTGACTCTTGACCTCCAGGTTGGGAGTTCAAGCCCCACATTGGCTTTAGACATTACTTAAAAATAAAATCTTAAAAAAAAAAAAAAAAAAATGTCCTACCAAGCTTAGAAAAGCAAAAGTCAAGAAGGGAAAGGAGACATGTGACACTCTGAGAATTTATGTAGGGGTTATCTGGCCTAATGAAGAGTGATTCTGAAAGGTGACAATTGATTTTTTTAATTTAATGCTTATATGTGCATTCAGTTATTTTATCACAGGTAAAGACAGCATAAGTAGTTTATTAAATAAGTCATTAAGCAATTGTAGCACATTTATACAATGTAGCATCACTTAACATATTCTTAGGAATATGAAAAAATTCTCTTGATATAACGGCAAATTTAAAACTAATATAGGAACATTGTATGCGTTGTACCTCCTAGTGGTAGCAAGAGCTAGATGCAACATTTGTCCTTTATCTTAAATGGAATATTTTGACATGCCCTGAACACTAGACCCCTAAAAATTTCACCAAAGCTTCAGGCCCATGAATTCCTATGAGATTTACTTTCCACTTTACTGTCACATTTTGTTTTACCAAGGTGTATAGAGTAGTTGCTACTTCCTGCCTACCAGGTCCAAACAGAGTATCATCAGTTCAGTGGACCAAAGTAATGTACAGTTGAAGAGAGAAGCAATCAAGTTCCCTGTGTACTAGATTATGACAGAGGGTTAAATAATTGAAATAGTCCTGAGGTAAGACAGTGAAAGTGTTTACTGATCTTGACAGCTGAAAGTAAACTGTTCTTTGCTAACAGGTACAGAGAAAGAAGCATTAGTAGATCAATAATTACAGACAAAGTGCCAAGGGATATCAAGGATGTCAGTGCTCCCTTCATATATATATTTCTCAAAGTCTAAGAGAATGGACGTCCACCTGACCTTCTCAAAAAATACATTTAAGGAGTTGGTAAGCATATCTTATAGAAATCCACTGTAGCGCTCTGATCTCTCTCAGCCTTTTGATACCTTCCTCTATATTATTCCTAGGAAATTCTGGTATTTTAAGTACATTTCAGTAAAGTCCAGTTTGAGGTCCAGGTATCAGTCAACAAAAGAAGCTCTTAAAGCTACTCCCAGATACTCAAGCTAACACACTGAATCCAGACTCTCTGCTTACTGCACCCATATCAACTTACGCCAAATTAAATAGTACACTCCTTCCATTCTCATACATATTCCTCAGGCTTTTGTTGATGTAAATTGACAAAATCTAGCACAGCTTTTGGTATTCATATTATTCACAGGAGCCTGCCAGAACTGGAGCCCAGTCATAGGTCTAGAAGCAATGAGAAGTGGTAGAGGTAGATCCTTAAAAGGATCAACAATCTCCTACAGGGCACCTATAACTGGGAAAACCATTTTAGTTTTTCAAGGAAAGGAAGAATAAACCCTTCAGACCAGGGAGGAAAGGCTACTTTTATTGCAGAAGAGGGCTTAACAGACTTTATGGTTCAAGGTAACCCATTTTGTTGTGTTCTGTTAGAAATCCCTGACAATTTTCAGTGTCCCACTCATTCCCAACTGATCCCCTAAATATAACAAAAGATACTTTTTGAGAATGTGAATTAAATTTGTGTTGTAATTCAACCACATACAGTATTGGACTTTGGATTTTCTTTTCAAAAATACCATCCTGCAGTTACAGGAAATAAGACACTTTTTTTTTAATATTGAATTGATTGATTGAAGAGGGTGGAGAGGGGCAGAGGGAGAGGGAGAGAGAGAATCTCAAGCAGACTCCCCGTTGAGTGCTGAGCCCAGCTCAGGGCTTGATCTCATGACCCTGAGATCATAACCACAGCAGAAATCAAGAATCAGATGCTTAACTGACTGAACCACCCAGGCGCCCTGATAAGAGATTCTTTTAGAGAAATTATACAAACTTTTTGTCCTATATCCTTGGCCTGGAAATTTAAAGCCCTTAGGTCACCTTTTTTTTTTTTTCACAAGTTCTCCTGCATACTTAGCAGAAATCAACTATCCCCATTATATTCCTTATTTATACTAAAATGTTCTATTGCAACAATTACATGTTCACACAAAGACAAAACTTCTATACGCACTAGGTTATAGGTGTCCACAGGTGGTAATTTAAGTAACCATTTTGTTACCACATGCCGTGGAACACCAGCAATCCTTCACCATGGGGAAAGGGTTCATTAGTGCCTTTAATCTGATTATATCAGAGAAGCAATTCCTCTCAATCTTAAAGTTCTGTAGCCCTAAAACCACTTCTGATACGAATAACTATATCAGTTACAGTTTAATTAAAGATACAGGTCCACAATGAATATTATATAACTAGGAAATTATTATAAACATTACACTTTACACAACTGTAGGAGGAGCTGGGGAAGGAAAAGTCTGAAAAGATAAATTAAGGAATCAACAAATGTGTTCACTAATTCTGACACAGCTGAACAAGCTGAAGCTTGGAGAGATGGATGAAAGCCTGAAACTGGAGAAGGACCAAAAAGAGAAACTAATACAAGCCTATCAAAGGAGCTGGACTTTCGGTGGCCACCACCTTTGTGAGTTCATAATCAAGCATGTTATGGTGAGCCTAGCTGCTCTGGGTTAGGAGGGTGGTCGAGAGTTGGGGAGAGTCTAGACATGGAATAGGTAGGAGCAAGGACAAAAATGGATCCACACCGGTGCATCAATCCCTCATAATCTCTAACCCAATGACCTTCAGAGCATAGCTGCAGATTCTGCCTCTCAAATATCAGGCAAATTCAATTTTAGCCAACTCTAATCTGGTAGAACACAAGGAAGGAGACTCTAGGTCTAGGAAATACAGTTTCTGATATAACCATGTTAACAGTTGGAAAATCCCACGCATCAGGTTAAGGAGTTTATTATGAGGATACACTACGTTAAACCTTTTATATGTATTACTTATTTAAACTTCAGAGCAACATTATGAAATTAGTGTAACATTTATCTTTATTTTTCACTTGGAAAATATTGAAAACACAAAAACGATTAATAAAACTACCCATAAACTCATTATTTATAAATACATAGAAAAGAAAAAGATGTCCCCTCTCTCCCTCCAATCTCATCTTCCACCTCTGCACCCCTACCCTGTATGTAACTATTATTAACTTTTGCTGTATCTTCCTCCTGACTCTTTGCTATGCTTATGGAAGAATAAGAATATCTGGAGCAATTTTGATGGTTTAGTAATCAAAGACCCTCACCATACTTTCTGGGAACCAAATAAATTTCCCAGATTGTTTGTAATCTTCAGTGAGGGAATGGGGAAAACATGGAATATGATTGTGATGTAAATCCCAAAGTGGCATAGGAACTCAGACCCTAATACAGTTTAATTTGTGGAAGTAAAGAAATGTGGTATTTCTTTCACACCTGAGTTTATAAACTAGCATTCGTTCTGGTTACTTTATCTAGGATTCTGGCATGAATTCCTATTTAACTCTCTTCCCCTGCCAAACCACATCTATGGTAAGAATTACTCTTGTCCTTAATTCTGTATTAAGCAGGTACCTCACTGGACTCTGCTAAAGACCAGGAAAGTAAAGCATTTGTTTCATCATCATGCTTGGGGTCAACTATGTTTCTGTTTCACAATTCTTCCTTCCTTCCCTGTTCTTGCCATACTTTCCCTGTGGAGAGAATATAATTACCCATCCCATTTGGGCTTGGCCATAAACCTGCTTTGACTGGTGGAATTTGAGTAAAAGTGATAGTGTGCAGCTATGAGCAGAGAGCTGATCCTCACCTAGAGCCTGAAGCAAAGCTGCCTGGCTGATTTCTAAGTCCTGAGTGGGGAAAAAAAAATTTCTGTATTGAAAATCATAGGAGTTTGCAGTTGATTAATGTGCAGTGTGTTATCAGAACAATAACTAGTTTTTCTAACTATGGATATGGAAGGATAGAGGGTCCTCTCTCTAATAGGTGGGCAGAGAACTCAATACCAGATGCATGTAAATGATAACATTCAGGAGAAAAATTTAATAATAAAGATTCCAAATAAGGATTTCTTAAATAAAGTAATACTTGTCAAGTTATCTTTAATTATTGGCTGAATATAATAGTAACTGATAAGCTGTCAAAGTATATAGTTTATGACCAAAATTATACTAAAAGGAAAATTTAGAGTAGTAAATATTTTCATTGTTAAATGAAAATGAAAGCAGATATCAAAATGCTCAACTTAAAAAGGTGGAAAGAGGATCACAAAAAAAGTCTAAGGAATAGAAGAGGAGGGGTGCTTGGGCAACTCAGTCAGTTAAGCGGCTGCCTTCTGTTCAGGTCACGATCCTGGATAAAGCCCTGGCTCAGCGGGGAGCCTGCTTCTCCCTCATCTTCTGCTCCTCCCCCACTGCTCATGCTCTCTCACTCTCTCTCTCTCTCAAATAAATAAATAAAAATCTTTTAAGAAAAAAAGGAATACAAGAGGAAAAAAATAATAAAGATGAACACAAATATTAATAAATTAAAAAATAGCAATAAAGAGTGAATCTAAGGACCAGATTAAAAAAGCATTAAACAGTCAAATTTCTAATAAGTCTAATCAAGATAAAGGGTAAATATAAATATATAAAATTAAGAATGAGAAAATAAATAAAAAATTGATGAGAAAGTAAGAAATTATAAATAAGATTTTGACATGTGACAAGGTTAAATATTAAAATTTCAAAACAAGAAACAGGGAGCAAAATTCTAAAATTATTTTTTAACATGAAATCAACCTATAACCTCATAATTAACAGTAAAACAGTAAAACACTAGATAAATGTCCATTAAAATTAGAGGCAGTAAAAGTTTACCCAGTATCATCATTGTAATATGACATTATTCTGGGACCCTTCCCCAGTGAATAATATTAAGAAGAAATTAAAAGTCAATTATCCCATGAAAATGGTTATTTTCCCAGTAAATAATAAAAAAAAAAACTCTTCTAGAAACAAAAGGAAAATTGATAGAAGAGTCAATGAAGAGGTATACACTAAAGAAGCCTACAAAAATCATTGGTGCTATATAAGACAAGAAGAATGAACAAAGTAGAAATTTTAATTAGAAGAAATATGTATCTAGTTCACAACTGCTAACAAAAACTACAAAATACATAAAAAGTAAACTTAAGAAACATTCTGGTTGTATATGAAAAAAGATCTATAAAATTTCACTAAGCATTTAAAAACAAGACTGTAGTAATTGGAAAACCATACTATGCACCCAGCTGAGAAGAAAAGACTTTAAATAGGAGATTTCTCTAATTATTAAGTAGGTTTAATGCTATTTAAATCATATCCCAAAGTGACTGTTTTAGAAATTGACAAGATGGTTCCAAAAATTATCAAGAAGAGTGAATGGATTAAAAGATACAAGAAAAGTTTTAAAAAGAAAGTAAGGAGGGATATTTGCTATGACCAATACTAAAAATAATTAAAACTGCAAGAGTTACAAGTAGATTATTATGTAAGAACTGACAGAAAAGTAGATAAATGGAATGAAATAAAATTTCCAGAAACAGACGTTCATGATGATGTTAGACAACAATGAAAGTAGCATCATCAATCTGTTGGGGAAAAGGAGGACAGAGAGAGAGAGGGAAGTTTATTCAATATATAATGCTGAGATTATTGGTTACTTCTTGGGGGGGGGATATCATACAATCACCTAACAATATACAAAAAGATTAATTCCAAATTGAAGAAAGTATTAACTGAAAATAAAATCATAAAACAAGAATACATTTGGTAAAGATTTGACAGAGCTCAAAGTAGAGAAATACTTTTTAGTTAATACCCTTATTTTTTTAATTGTGAAAATTTATCAACACAAAAAGCAGTGAGAATAGCATGAAAAAAATTCCTGTTTCCATTATCCAACTTCAGCAATTAACTACATTCTGCAACCTTTTGTGACATTCACAGACCAAGCTGTACAAGAAAAATTCTACATATTTGACTGTGTAAACTTACGTTAAAAGAAAAAAGAAATTAAGATCCAATATATATATATATTAGGTCTTTAAAAAGCTGATGAAGAAGATCTGTGCAAATTAGCTAGATAAAAGTAATCATACTCTATATGAAACTCAACAAAAATAAAATAAATACAGCATCTTCAATTAAATAAGATAAACAGCTACAAGTTTAAAACTAAGAAAAATATTAGCCAAACAGGAAGCTCTTTGGAGCAAATGAGGGAGGATATAACCTTCCATATTTCAGGGAAGAATATTCAAGGAGTAAATGATGCAGCTCTGTAAGGTCCCAGCATCCTTTACTTGGCCTAATAAGAGACATAGTCATGTGCCAGAGACAGGAGGAGTAAACAAGGCCCCTATGGGGACCCAGTTCCATATAGCAGAACAACAGAGTGCCATTCTGGAAGTCAGTACACTTAAAACTAAGAAACATAGCAAGAAGGAAAAAAACAAAACAATTAATTTTTGCAGTAGATATGACTATATATTTGGAAAACACAAGAAAACAAACTGAAAAACATATTAGAAACAATAGGAAAAAAATGTGAATCAGGAGATGGATTACAAAATGAAAATATAAAAGCAACAGCTTTCCATATATAAACCAAAGTGAGAATATTTAATGGATAAATAGACCTTATTTTCAGTAGAAATAACAAAAGAAGATAAAACATTTAGGAAGAAACTTAACAAAAATTATAGAGGGTTTATACAAAGAAAACTTTAAAACCCTACTGAGTCATAGTTAAAAGAATAAATAGAAACACATAACCTGTTTGTGGAAACCAAAATTTCACATTAAAAAGATACTGTTTCTAAATTAATCTAGTAAGGCAGTTATGATCAGAAACAAAATACTTGAAAGTAAGATTTTAAGTTTGATCTATTAAAATAAACATGCAGAACTAGCCTAGAAAATTAAGAAAAGAAAATTGAGGGAGGAGCCCTACAGAATATTAAAATATAATAGAGTTATATAAATTAGCTTGGTATAAGTAAAGTAATACACCCATGCCTCTCAAATAATGCAGAAAAATCACCTAGGATGCATGTTAAGTCTGAAATTTCCCTGTGGGTCAAACATTAAAAATTCTGATTTTCTAGGTCAGGACTAGAGTGTGGAAATATGCATTTTTTATGACGAGAGTCCCAGATGATTATAACACAAGTACAAATATCCTTCCTTAACTAATCTACCAATTTAACTATGGAATTCTACTTTCACCATGAAACTTACCATCTGATGCCCTCTGCATACTGAAAACACAACTAACAAGTTGTGTTCAAAACTGTTTATGCCTATTTACACCAAATAGTTACATAATTTAATTAAACATTATATAAACTCATGAAATGTGTGTTCAAAAAGATTATTTCTATGAAAATAAATGTTTTAGAAAAACATAATAGAAGTAAATTGTTGGAAAAAATCTTTTTAACTAGCGTGGATGAAAAAACTTAACTGATTAGGACACAAATCATAAAAAGCAAAAGGACTGTCACTCAGATTATTCATAAATGTCTTTAAGATCTTGCCCACCTCAGAGAAAGATACAAACATAATATTAATGCAAAAGTGATGACACAAAAATTAAGAAAAGCATAGCCAAAGAAAATGCCTAAGATCTAATTTAAGAGACTGCAAATAAATGTGCATTCATGTTTTAATTTAAAATATTTAGGATACTATTTTTTTTATGATTTTCTGCTTTAACCAGTTTTTAAAATTATTATTAACAGAGAAAATACTATTTCTAATCATGTTGGCTAATGAGACATCATCTCTAAAACACAATTTGAGAAACACCATAATAGACAAATAGATGAATGAAACAGAATAGTGTTCAGAGATGAACCAGGAAATTTGAAAAATATGTATTACAAATAAATGGGGAAAGGACAGATAAATCAATAAAGGGTGTCGAGAAAATCAATTAGTCTTATGGAAAAATACACATGGATCTTTTTTGTATTCTCACAAAACAATAAATTTGAAAAAGAAAAATACACTAACGTCAGAAACGTACAAAAAAAAAGCACTAGAATTTTAATGCGATTGTAATTCAGAAGATCTTTTAAGCATGACGTTATATATTAGCCTACAGGTGTTAAAAACAAGACAACAACTTTACGCAGTGACAGTATCGTAGCCAATGAGGTTTATCCGAGGCGCGATTATTGCTCATTAAAAAACAAGACAGCAGGCCCCAAATGGAGCCACTTATGCTAATTAAAGTCCACGTCACCAAACGGATACCTAACTTAATTACAGTTTTGGCTTTCCCAGAAATGCAAACCTAAACCAATCAGGATTCACCTAAACAGTGTCGTTTAAGTATTCTGTCTCATAGACCCCTGCCAGTCCCTAAAGGAAAGTAAATCTGCAATAACCGATCTGCTTTTTTGCCTAATATACCTCCTTGTTCCTGCTCCCTTCTGCCTATAAAAGTCTTTCATTTTGTACAGCTCTTCGGAGCTCCTTTCTATCTGCTAAATTGGATGTTGCCCAAGTTTTGCTCAGATAAACTCTTAAAAATTTTAATATGACTCAGTTTATCATTTAACAATTCTATTAGTAAAAAGGAACCTAACAAAACTCCCGCCAGTCCACCGAGAACAACAAACAAACGTGGGTACCTGTTGGGCCCCTGGAGCTTGCTGCTTGCTTGCCTTCTTATGAGGTGGTGGGTAAGTCCTCGATCCTGATCCTCCACAGCTTTTGCTTTAGGAGCTTTAGACTTTATTTAACCATTTCTTTTTCCAGACTGGGTCTGAAAACTGTCGCAAGAAAAATTGGGTCCGACTTAAAAACCTGACCGGGTACTGGACCGGATTGGGTCTGACTTAGAAACCAGACCGGATGCAGTGTCTGAGCGCTCCGGCTTGGAAACCAGAAACCAGACCAGTTGCGGTCCGACCCAGGGCTAGCTAAGCTGGACTGGGTCCAGTGTGAAAGCCTCCAGTGAATAAAATTTTGTTTAAAAGCTGAACAAGCAGGTTAACCTTACCAAAGTAGTCTTGAATTACAGTGGTCATAGTGGAGAACTTTTAACCTTGATAGGTTTATCCATTTACATACGAGGTGTCCTAGACAAAAAGGGATCTCAGCCAAGCACTCACCATAAAGGGGAGAGGGAAAATTATTTTTCCTACTCTACATTTCTCCTGACCGGGATAATACCTGCTGGGACATTGCACTCACTCCAGGGCCTGTGGGCAGGATCCTGGGAAAACAGGCAGAAGCTCACAAAAGGTAAGAATCACCAAAATCAGCTCTGCTAGATTTCTAGTAGGCGTGCCTGGTTGAGAGAGGAAGGTAAAATTTCACGTTGTCACCTCCTTTTCAAATTCAGATTGTTTGGCAAAACACATTTGTAAGAATTAGATTTTTGAACTGTGACTCGTGAATTAGCTTTAGAGAGTACCTATTTGTTGTTGATTCTTTATCTCCCAGGGACAGCTATTGCCTTGTTTGTCTGCTTTTAGATCCTGAGAACTCTGCTTGGCAACTTTCAGATTGGGGGCCCCCAAAATATGGCCACACAGAAATTTATGTTGCATCCCACTTGGGGCTAGGGTCCTACAGACTGTTGCTGTCTCGGGGATCCTGGCATGGTGCATACAAGTGAATTAGCCAACATATAATACATCATTAGTTTTTGGTATAGTGTTCAATGAGTCATTAGTTGCTTATAACAACCAGTGCTCATCACATCACCCGGTTACCCCATCCCCCCACCCACCTCCCTTTCGGCAACCTTCAGTTTGTTTCCCCAGAATCAAGAGTCTCTCATGATTTATCTCCCTTTCTGATGACTTCCCATTCAGTTTTCCCTCCCTTCCCCTATGATCCTCTGCACTATTCCTTATATTCCACATATGAGAGAAACCATATGATAATTGTCTTTTTCTGATTGACTTATTTCATTTTATAATGTCAATTCATTCATGAGCCCAGAATCAAAGCAAGACCACTTCTTCCTTTTTTTGACCATCCTATATCAAGTTTTTTTTGGAGTTAAGGTTTCTCCACCGATGCTCTATTTATTAGATTTAGACAATAATATGTGTTCCTGTATTTATTAACGTTTACAAGATAACACTAACACTGACAGGATTGACCTCAAAAAGCTGAGGTTCAGGTTCACCTACAGGTAATTCAAGGATTATAATGGGGGACAAAAATTAATTTTTGGAAAAAAAAATCTTTGGAAAAGATGACTTGATGAGAAGTCAAAAGGATGTCTAATGATTCAGGGGTAGCCACTACATAACTGAATAGCTTAAGTGAAAGATGTTCATCCTTATTAAGTATGAACTCAGTAATCACGACTGACTGATTAAAAGTTATTCTACTCATATCAGTGAGGTCATATGATACATGTCTTTCTCTGATTGACTTATTTTATTTAAAAAAAAAAAAGAAGATAGCAGGAAGGGGAAAATGAAGGGGGAGAAATCAGAGGGGGAGATGAACCATGAGAGACTATGGACTCTGAGAAACAAACTGAGGGTTCTAGAGGGGAGGGGGGTGGGGGGATGGGTTAGCCTGGTGATGGGTATTAAGGAGGGCACGTTCTGCGTGGAGCACTGGGTGTTACACGCAAACAATGAGTCATGGAACACTACATCCAAAACTAATGATGTAATGTATGGTGATTAACATAACAAAAAAAAGTTAAAAAAAGTTTTCTAAAGAGTATTTTGAAACAAATTTTAGTATTACATCTTTTTATCTTTTCTAAACTTTTATTTAATTTTTGCAATAATATGAGATTAACTGGAATACTCTTGGTGATACTTAGAAATATGAACATTTGACATCTTAGAAATAATATACATATTAAATATGGAAAACTATATATTTTGTAAATGTGAATTGTATCTTTTACTTAATTTTATCATGGCTAACAAAATCTACATCTATGCTTACATGGTAGCTTTTAGGAAATTTCAAAATATGGTAGATAATAAGTTGACCAGTCTGCCGTTTAGGGAAATTTGCTTGATTTTTTTTTTTCCTTTCAAACAATTGGTGGCTGGGTTTGGCATAGTATTAGAAATCCCTGGTTGGTGAGGCTCTAGGGATGAAAACAAGCATATTTCATTTGTAGCCCCCAGAAGTATGATAGTTCTAGAACTTTCCAACATTCATTGGGCAGGGACTAGAAGTAGTTATTTGGTAGAAGTTGACAGAGCTATTTAATGAGTTGGAACCCAGCTGCGTATCCCAAAGTCATTAAAAGAATTTCCAAGATCTCTGTGAAGTGTAACTTATTCAACAGAAAAGAATGCAAGTACATTGAAGAGAAGTAGAAATTTCAGAAAAAAGGAGTTCCCCTAAGAGCTGTTTTTCTATCTTCCAAGAAATAAATTGGCCATTTTCTAAAGTTTCAATAAATGTCCCCTTTTCTAAACTCTCTAAACTTTTATTTAATTTTTCATTTCATCCAAGACAGAGGATGAATGGGACAACATCACTGAAAGCATCTTTGGGGATTTTCCTAATGGTAATTCACTCTGAGCAGGAGTTGTACATTCTTATTATATAATATTTTTTATCATGGCATAGCTTTGCACCTGCACTGTACTATAGCTCTGTCTTCAGATAAACAATAGGAACTCAGTTTCTCTCCATGATATGAGTGCCTTGGTGTCTTAATATGTATGGAAATTACCTGGAGAAAAAATTAGTACTACATCTAGCAAGTCAATGCTTCTCTATACTAAACTGAGATATACCTTTCTCTCTACATTCCTTACCAATATAATCAACATTTATTCAGGAAGAAAATAGCCACCAATCATCACCAATAATAAAATAACACACAGAGACATATATATATATATAGACGTACATATACACAAATGCTAACCACCCCCAGCACACACATACATACACACAAACAAAACATTTTTTTTTAGGAATTTATTTATTTGAGGGAGAGAGAGAGATAGTGAGAAAGAGCACAAGGTGGCGGGAGAGGGAGAAGCAGGCTCCCCGCTGAGCAGGGAGCCCAATGCGGGGATTGATCCCAGGACTCTGGGATCATGACCTGAGCCCAAGGCAGATGCTCAACAGACAGAGCCACCCAAGTGCCCCACAAAACACATCTTTAAGTCATATTATATGCCAAACATGATATTAGATCCTGGAGGTTCGGAACTGACAAAGGTATACTGTTGCACCAAAGAATCATAAGTTTGGGCAAGTCACAAAGTTTTTAGTGTGTGAGAGGAGAGGCCATTCTCAATACTCAATACAGTGACAGTTGTCAACTAGACGTAACTCCTGCCCTACCCTCTCATTTCATGGAAGGAAGAAGTTGCAAACATAATTAAAAAGCTTTTTTCTAAAAAAAAAAAAAAAAATTCTGTATAACATCGAAACCCAGACCTCAGAACTTTAATACACTGAGGAAAACATAATTTTAGGGATTTAGAGAAAGATCTTTTCTTCCCTACTGCCTAGAGTATAGAAGGATGCTCATGTTTTAGGAGTTTCAGAGAAATCAGTGCTGATGGGGCCCCATGGAGTTGGAAGTAGGGTTTGTTGTGTGAATACAGTACAGTATGCAATAACATTACCTAAGATAAGTGATAGTCACAGACAGCACAGAAGGGCTGTGAGAGTCAGGAAAGGAAACAAGCTGTGGATACCATGTAGTAGACTGCAGGATTCACAACTGAGTAAACATGAGAATCTCCTTACAGTGCCACTGAGGGAAAAAAACAACTTTAATGTGGCTTAGAATATATACACAGTGATGCCATGTTGAAAAGTAAAACTGTGTATCTAGAAGGCATCATAAATAGAGCAGTGCCTATCAAATCCATGTGTAGACAAATATGGTAAATAGGAGTGGTTAACACTGGGTAACTGGATGTGTACAATTTTAATGTTCTTTCCATAATTTTCTGTTTTCCAATTTTTCTATGGTTGAGAAGAATGCTTTATAATATGAAAAGTTAACAATGTTAAGATGATTTTCATCTTTACTCTTATTTGGTAGATAAAAATCATAAAAAGAAATTGGTGCATTATCAAAATGCTCTAGATAGACATTCAAGCACGGTAGCTTTAGAAATTCCAAAGTTACTGGATTTTCCTATTTGAGTTAGGAAGTTTCCTATTTTAGTGTATAAGATTCATTGTTATGTCCAGCATTGGCTTAAAGTTATAGAATAACAGTCCATAAAGTCTTTTATTTTGTTGTTGGAGCACATATTTTACCTACCAACTGAACTTATTATTTTTGAAAAAGAAAAAACTGCTTATCCTTTCAAGAATAAAATTGTAAAAGTTTCATTTAAAATCATATTATTGTGTAAGATTATATAAATAACTATTTCTCTAGCTGAACTTTATCTTTTATTCACCATCCAGATGCAATGGAGAAAAAAAATTTAAAAAATTAAAATTCTAGGCTATATAAAAATATTGCTAACATAACATTTATTCTCCACTTAAATGGCAATGCAGGCACACTGCAGAGGAAATTTTTCCATATGGCATGCATAAACACTCTGGTTATTGATCCCTTAAGAGTTTCTGTGCTGTAATATGTTTGAAGACTGGGGGAATATTTTACAGCATTTTCCATATTATTACATTTTTTCCCTATTATTGTATTTTTTTACTTTAAACCATAGGAAGTCTTCATTACTACTTTTTGTATCATATACTACTCTTAACTGCTGTCAGACTTGTTGGATATCTTTGCTAAGTATGTACTATTTACCTTTGAACCTAGAAAACTGATTTATAAGGAGAACCAAATATTTTATGTATATCTCACATATGTATGGCTGTGTGTACACACCTATGTATGCATGTAGGTACATATATATACACATATGCATATATACAGGACATCATGGGATTGTCTGCTTGAAAAATAAATTATAGCAGACTGGAAACTGGGTAGGAAGGGATATGACTAAAACAGAAAGGGGTTTGCCCAGGGAGAAATAATGTGAAATTCAGGAAAAACAAGTGAAGTTGGTTCTTATTCCCCATCTCCCCCGCCCATTTTTGATACATCTCTGTTAACATAATACTTCCCATTGTGTTTATCAGAATATTAATCCTAAATACTTACTAAATACTAGAAATAAAAATATATAGTCAAGAAATACGGGGAAAGCTGCGTAGTATATTGCTTTCTACAAGAATCACAGGGTATACTCACATATCAATGCCTCTGAGAAGTCCTGTGATAAATAAATCTGCCCAATTTCTCCCAAACTTTATATTGCAATAAAATGTTTTTTAAGGTACTATTCAACAGCACCCGTAGAAACACATTTCCAGTCACTATCTTTCATTATCACACTTAGTTTTAAACATTAAATTTGTATTTTAATTTTCAACGTTACATTTTTCTGAGTTTCCCTCCCATTCTTTTTTTTAACTTTTTGCATTTTTTCATAGTTATTCCTCTACTTGTTCTAATACCCTTAACTATTTCATTTATTTATTTAGTCATTAATGTATATTTAAAACACCTACACTGCTTACTAAGTTTCTTTAACATATTTCTCATTCCCCTTCATCCCACTCTTCTACCTTTTTCAAAACCCTGAGCATTTTTATGGACCCTCATTTTTACTACAAATGCTTTTCCCCCAACTTCTTCACTTTGCAAATTCCTTTTTATCCCCTCTCTACACAAGTAGACATATACATATAGGGTATTGTATATTCACTATGCACTGCCTTAGTTCTGGATGTTTTCATTATCATGGCACTTCTATGTAATTGGCCTTTCATTTATCTCTCATTCTACAAGCTCTGAGATATAGACACTATGTCCTTTTTGCTGTTACATCCTATGCATCTATCATAGTGCACAGAATATTTATACAATATTTAATTGTTGAATGAATGGGTAATGCTGCTAACCTGACTCTCTCAAACATGTTTACACAAAGAGTATATCATAAGTCTTTTACTGTTTGAATGAAGTTGCTGTTGCAAAGGTTTTCATTGTTGACTAGGTTGGTATTTTCCATAATGGAACAGCAGTTTGTTTATGGAGACATCAATTCCATGGAGACAGGCAACAGCACTTTGTAGTTAGCACTTAACAAATTTTTTACAAATATTAATCAGAACCAACCAATTTTTGAGAATTAACTTTGTACTGAGTGACATTTTTAGTCAGAACAGTGAAAACATCCAAACCTGTTTTTGTGTGAAAGAAAGAAAGATTGATTTTGCTTGCTAATAAATATCAGACTCCAAAAAATCCCAAAGATATATGTAAAACCATTTAGATTTGAATGAGAAATGTATGGTTATTACCTATGTTATATTTTTGGTTTATTTAAAATAACTAATTAAACATGCTGAAAGACCCAAAATGTCTTTTTTTTTAAAAAGTAGATTATATCTAATTGTAAAACAACATGCAAGAAAGTTTAAAACACAGAATAACAATATAATAAAAAAACTTCATGAAATGCATTACTTCACTCCAAGAAAATGTTAAATATTTATCATGGCCTGATATGTTGATTCATTTGGGTAATCAATAATTAATCACCCTGAAAGCTTCAGATCCTTTATAAATATCAAAGACTTTTAATAATTGCTTTACAAATCCTAAGTAGCATAGAATCTACAGACTTCATATATCCAAGGGAAATGAATACAAGTTAAAAAGATGACTGCTTTAAAATGAATAAACTAAATCCCAAAAGTTCATATTTTGAAATGTTTGCTCTTATAAAAGAGATCAGTGTGATGACAGGAAGGTAAAAATAATACCATCTCTAGGCATAGATAGAGCATATGTATGAGCAAAAATGCCAACAGAACAAACTCACTGCCAATTCCTCTTTTGAAAATATTAAATATGCATCCAACTCACAATTAGTCTGAATAGAAGAGGAAAAGAATAACTTATACAAATGAAATTCACAGATTATCACTTCAGCCATTTGTATTAACTCTAATCTCTAACTATATATGAAATATTAGAATTAACCATATTGAGTTTCAGCTCCTTTATCTGCTCATCTTCCAACTTTAATAACTGTAATTTTGAGCTTTATAATACTAATGACTGATATTAGTTTCACAGTTATTGGAATGTGCAATCCCTACACCAAGAACTTCACATATACAATCTCATTTAATTCTCTTGATAATTTATTTGTAGATTTTACTATGGCAGAACCCTGTAATAAGTGATGTACAAAAATTTAAACTGCATAATGTATGAAGCAATATTATTACAAGTGTAATTAAATGACTAGGTTGAGCCTGCACAAGATTTCTGATGCAGGGTCAGGGGCCAAAGTAGAGGAAGGGATTAAGATGCAAGATATAACCATCCTGGTCCCAATTATAGCTTAGTATCACCTGGTAACAGCTTTCAACTCTGGCTTAAATGTTTCCATGTGTCTCACTATGATGGTTTGGACTTCTAGGTGATAAGCATCAGTTGCAGGAATCTTTCAGGGCCCATATGGTAAAAGAGATATGGGGTCATTGGGCTGAGAAAATGCTAGGGACTTGGGGACTCACTCTCCTTCTTGGAAGAAGAAATCCAAATGGGCTAGCCTGTCATTGACTCACCTAGCATTTCATTCCAATCCAAATATCATCGTGGCTCCCCTCCATGTGTAATATGATTAATAAAAGCTAGACAGAGAAGAACCCAGTGCTGATTGCATTATCTGGACTTCTAGTATCGTCAGATATTATAATTTTATCAAGCCTCTTTTAAAGAAATATAAAACTAAAACTTAAAGAAGTTAAATAACTTACCCAAATCATTTAGCAAATAAGTAGAAATAAATTAATCCTACAATTCTTTTCTCTTGAAAGTAACAGACATCAATACCAGTTAATGAAACTTAAAAAGATGAAAAGTAGTTTATTATTAGGATTCAGGTATTGACTCTGGGCACTCAAAGTCAGAAGACAACCAGGAATAAACTGGAACGAGCTAATTAAAAGGGGACAAAGACATACCTCATTCTTTGCTTTCTCTCTGTATGTCTGCTTCACTGTGCTGTTGTTACAAAATGGCTTTCTTTGCTTCCATTTCTATGGCAGAAATCAACCTCATCAACTTCCAAATATTATTTTCTTTGATTTAAGAGAGCATAAAATTAAAATCTTCAAGAAAGAATTTATTGAGTATCTCTTGGGTCCCAGGTATTTTTTTAGGTGCTGGCCACACAAAAATAAACAAGATATGATTTTTGCTCTTGAGGAAGAATAGTTTAAATGAATGAATAGTTTAAATGAAAAAAAATGAATATGACTAAGCAAACAACATCTACATAATAGGGAAAATGCTAAAAATAAAGTGCTTCCTAAGTGTTTCTTTTCTTTCATACTTGCCCCTACAATCAGTATACCTTATAGCAGCCTCATCGCTTACAAATCTGACCATGGAACTTCCCTGTTTAAACCTTCCATAAACTCGTGCGCTAAGAATAAAATTTAAACTTACAACTACAGTCTAAACTTTCTACAAAAAAATAGCCCTGCTTATGTTTCCAGTTTCATCTCCTACCATTCTATCCCTTGCTCCTGCCACATGCCAAGCTCATTCCTACAAGAGAAGACCCTTGCCCTCCCAAATCCCTAAGCAAGGAAGATGCCAATCCTTGATCTTGGCTGATTTCTTCTTGTAATTCATTTCATGTCAAATGTCACCTCCTTGGAGAAGCCTTTCATAACTAAGGTATAAAAAAGCACCTCCTCTTTAGTTACTCTTTATTATCATGCCCTGTTTTACTTTCTCATGGCACTTAATCACTAACGTGTACTTGTTTAATGTCAGTGACTCCCACAGAGTCAGTTCCATAAGGGCAGGAATCTTGTCTGTTTTCCTTACCACTATGTGCCCTAGAGTGTAGAACTGGCATATAGTAAGCATTCTATATAATTCTTGGTGGAATGAATAAACGAATATACAGTATGTGGGACAGGCACAGAAGAGAGATCTTTGGACAAACACAGAGATTCATGTAAGACTTCCTAGAAGAGAAATTCCCTTCAGTCTTATTCTTCACACTAAAAAATTCAGACACTTCCAATACTTCTCATGATATGGTTTCTAGACCAGCTTCACAGTCCAGATGGCTATTTGGCAAATTCTAGGGTTTTTTTTTTTTTTCATTTTTAAAAAAAATATTTTTAAGATTTTATTTATTTATTATTTTAGAGGGAGACACAGCGAGAGAGGGAACACAAGCAGGGCGAGTGGGAGAGGGAGAAGCAGGCTTCCTGCTGAGCAGAGAGCCCTATGCAGGGCTCGATCTCAGGACCCTGGGATCATGACCTGAACCGAAGGCAGACACTTAACGACTGAGGCACCCAGGTGCCCCTAGTTTTGTTTTGTTTTGTTTAAGATTTTATTTATTTGAGAAGGAGAGAGCGAGAATGAGAAAGAGAAAATGAGCAGGGGAGAGAAGCAGAGGGACAGGGAGAAGCAGACTCCCCACTGAGCAGGGAACCCGACATGGGGCTTGATCCCAGGACCCTGGGATCATGACCTGAGCTGAAGGCAGATGCTTAACCAACTGAGCCACCCAGCTGCCCCGACAAATTCTAGTTTTAAGTCCTCTCATAAAAGATGACTCAAGGAGCGCCTGGGTGGCTCAGTTGGTTAAGTGTCTGCCTTCGGCTCAGGTCATGACCCCAGGGTCCTAGGATGGAGCCTCACATGGGGCTCCTTGCTCAGCAGGAAGCCTGAGCTTCCCTCTCCCTCTGCTTGCTGCTTCCCCTGTTTGTGCGTGCGCGCTCTCTCTCTGTCAAATAAATAAATAAAATCTTTTAAAAAATAAATAAATAAATATGACTCAAAATTGAATACAGTAATCCCCAAAGAGTCTGTCTAGTACAAAGGCTAGTCAGATATGTACCTCTTATGTTTCTTGCATTTCTATTAGTTCAGTCTAAGAACAGGCTAACTTAAATAGCATAAACCAACAAAACAACATTGGCTCAAATTCAGGTAATGGTGAATTAAACTTGCATGACTGTACTGGTGCTAAGTCTCATTCCATAGAGTAACAATTCATATCTATACCAAAATACTGATGTTTACTTTCATCCCATTAAATTGCATCTTATTTGTCTCAGCCTTGTATTCTAAAGTATTGAGATCATTTTTACTGAGATATAATTGTCATATGATTGTATCAGTTTTAGTTGTACAACATATTGATCTGATGTGTATATATATTACAAAATGATTGCCACAGTAAGATTAGTTAACATTCATCACCACACATAGTTACAGTTTTTTTTCTTGTGATAAGAACTTTTAAGATCTACCCTCTTAGTATCTTCCAAAAATACAATACAGTATTAACTATTATCACCATGCTGTAGGTTATATCCCCAGGACTTATTTATCTTATAACTGGATGTTTGTACCTTTTGACCCCCTTCACCCATTCGATTGAGGTCATTTTGAATGTTCATTTTATGACCCATCATAACTATTTCTCACCTAGCTTTTTGTCAGCAACAAACTTTAATAGCATAGTTTCTCTGTCACCCTTCAAGTTACTGATTAAAACGTGGATGGTTGGGCGCCTGGGTGGCTCAGTTGGTTAAGCGACTGCCTTCGGCTCAGGTCATGATCCTGGAGTCCCGGGATTGAGTCCCACATCGGGCTCCCTGCTCAGCAGGGAGTCTGCTTCTCCCTCTGACCCTCTTCCCTCTTGTGCCCACTATCCCTCATTCTCTCTCTCTTAAATAAATAAAATCTTTAAAAAAAAAACGTGGATGGTTAATCAATATTTCTTTACTGCTAAACCTGCTCCAAACTGATCTTTGATTTGACTGCTATATCTATTTTTCTACAATGATAATGAAAGAGATTTTGTCATCTTTCTCAGCTATCACCAGCATCAATTTCTTAATGAGGTTTTCTCAACTTTTTTCAAGGTGGAGGTTTTGTAATTGATAGAAAAGATAGAAACCAAGCAGGTTGAAGCATATTCTTAACAACATAAATAACAATAGATTTTTAACACTTGAAAATTTATTTCCTGTCATGTAACTATAAAAAATAAAATTTTACCTCCATCCTGACCCAAATGAGTATTGATTTTTTTTAAAGATTTTATTTATTTATTTGAGAGAGAGAGAATGAGAGACAGAGAGCATGAGAGGGAGGAGGGTCAGAGAGAGGAGCAGACTCCCCACTGAGCGGGGAGCCCTTTGCGGGACTCTATCCCAGGACTCCAGGATGATGACCTGAGCCAAAGGCTGTCACTTATCCAACTGAGCCACCGAGGCACCCCTGATTTTTATTTTTAAATGTTAACCTTTCAAATTTAGATGCTAATTTTAAATCATTCACACATTTTTCTGTGCAAGGATTTTTTAAAGCTTAAAACAAAATATAGAGGAAATTATTTAAATCAAAAGTAACTAATTTGAACTATGTTTTATCAGTAAACATGAAAATCTGAAATAAATTGATAATTTTCTGGGAAAATGTAGCTTACCCAAACTGACAATAGAAGATATAAAGTCTAAAAAGAAAATTCCCACCCCTACAAAAAGTAATATTTAAAAACTATTAAAGAGATATTCCACCTTCCAAAAAATGTATCGGTTTCTGATGACTTCGCAAGGAAAATTATCATGTAATTTAATCTAGTCAAGATGGCAAGAAAAGGAAGAATATTTTTTTTCCTGAGTTATATCAGAAATCAGTTTCCTTCATGGATACAAAAAGCAACCATTAGGAATAAATAATGGGAGAAATGGCTGCAATTAAAATACTAGCAAACATGATTAAATACCAAAGAATAATTTTAGCAAGAAGGTTATGCTACAGTAATAAATGTCCCAAATATCATTGGTTTATAAGAACAAATGTTTATTCCTCATTCATATTCCATGTCCTTAGAGAGTTGACTTATATGTCCAACGTTTTCTTCATTTGGGGACTCAGATTAAAGGAGAATTGGCCAACAAGAATATGTTGGCCTCATAGAAGAAGGAAAAGACTGATGGTTCCTAAGCTTTCTGTTGATGAGTAACATATGCCACAACTGCCCAGACGGCCAAAGCAAGTAACAAGGCCAAACTGATGCAATGGAATGAGGGATTATAATCCTTCACCAGGATGGGTAATGAATAATTAGTACAAGAACAAAATCTACACCTCAATTATTTGTGACACTAATAACAAACCTGATCTAAAAAGAAATATATAGTTGCACCTCACTTATGAATGTTGATGCAAAACAATCAAAAGATTAATGAAAGTTGATTATTTCATAAGCAATTTCATGTATTCAAAGATAATTTAACAGTAGAAAATTTAATAATAAAATTTAACTTAATACACCTAGTGAAAACTATGATCAATTCTATAGACATTGACAAAAATTTAACACTCATTTTTATTTTTAAAAAGCCTTCATTAAAATAAGAGCTGATAGATAATTCCCTACAATGGTATGCCAGTGTTATAGTTTATATGGACATACTGGAGGAATTGATATGGTGAACAGGTTCTCTAACAGCATTTTAATGTAACGTTCTATCTACCAAAGGTGTTAGCCAATGCATTGATGTAAAAATAAAGAATATTAAAGATATTAAAAAATAAAAATAGAAAAGCTATTTTACTGGCAGCTAAAATTATCATGTACCTGGAGACTGAAAAGAATCCATTATAAAAGTTCTACAAAAGTAAGAGAATTTAGTTTACTACCTGGGTGTTCAGAAGGCGATTGCCTTTATTATATGAAAAGAATAAACATTAGGAAGCAAAGCTGTAAAAGAAGCAAAGATTGCAATTATTATAGCAGCAAAATGATAAAATACTTAGAAATAAACTTAACAAGAAATACACAAAACCTAAATGAAAAAAAACTAAAAAGCTATGTAAAGGTAGCTTTGAACGAATATAAGATTTTCCATATTTGTAATTAGGAAAAATCAACTTCATAATGATATCAATTCTCCTTAAGTTTATAAATTCAATATGATCCCAATAAAAACACCAGTACATTTTAATGAAGCTGTATAACTTAAAGTTTATATAGAAAAAGCTAAAAAATGAAAATAACAAGTCTGAAAAAAGGAGAGCAACAAGGTTAGAACAACCCTATTGGATATTAAAATCTAAAGCCTCATAATTTAAAGCAGTGTGACAATAGAAACTCCAGAAGTATTCTCACATCTATACAGGGATTTAAGATATTAATGAGTATCATTGAGCAATTGAGTAGTTATCTTAAAAAAGATTAATTGGAACCTTTCCTCACTCTGTACTCCAAATAAACTCTAAATAGATGAAAGATTTAAGAATAAAAATAAAACTATAATATATCTAGAGAACAAATGGTCAAAAAAGACTAAAATTTGACAAAAATTCCATTGTTTGGTTGGGATATGGAGAAATAATGACTTTTCAATTTGGGGCCTGAAGGTTGTAATAGTCACAGTACCATCAGGGAATAAGAACCTAGATAGCTATATAGTTGGACAGATAAATAGATGGATAGATAGATTTATTTAATGCAAGGAATTGGTTTACAGAATATAGGGTATAGGGCCTGGCTGGGCAAGACCAAAATCTGGAGGACAATCCATCAGGAAGGGCGGACTCAAAATTCTCAGGCAGAAGCTGAAGCTGCAGTTCACAAGTGGAATTTCTTCTTCAGGGAGATTTCATTAAGGTCTTTCAACTAATTATTTCAGGCCCACCCAGATTCCTGAGAATAATCTCCTTTATTTAAAGTTAACTGATTATGGACTTCTTTTCACATCTACAAAATGTCTTCAGAGCAACACCCAGATTGCGTTCGATTGAATAAGTGGGGACTAAAACCTAGTCAAGCCGACATAAGAAACTCTCCATCACAGAGGAAGAAACAATGTCCTCCTCAGAGAGCTGTTATCAGAATGTCCCTGAGACACCAGGCTAAGGTTATTTTAAAAAATTAAGAAATTCCCTTTTCATACCCTTCCATATGTCCTAGCTTTTTTCTTGGGAAAGTATATAGGATAAAAATCTCAAACAACTGAGCAAAACAGGTGAGAAAGAAACATAAATCGTTTCCAAATCAAGACAACAGACTGACTGCACACATTTGCTTTCCTTTCCTTCTGACTGGATTAAAATTACAATAAAGGAATACTTAAAGAAATAACTCCCAAGTACCATCAGGAAATTAGAAACCACTCTAGGTATTTCAAGTGCAAGGGAAATTGATACAGAAAAATAGACGTCTACAAAATAATTCTAAAGGTTCAAAAAGCAAACATCAGGAATAAATAACTACTAGTTCTTTAGGTCACACAGCAGTAAACAGCAATCAAGAAGTCAGGAAACTACCACACAGGTTCACAGAGTTGCAGTTGCTCCCAACCCCCAAGCCAATGGCTGGCAGTGGAACATGGAATCCAGCTGCTGCTGCAGAAGCACACATCTGCTGGAGTTTAATGTAACTGCAGGACAAAGAATGGTTTCTGCTTCTCTTTTTCTTTATAGTTCTTCCACGAGTGCATACTATTAAAAGAACAGAAATGGCATCAAAAACTTTGAACAAAAGTATTCTAGAAATGTAGTTCCCAGACTTTCAGCCCCTGAGACAGAGTACAAAGCAGAGCAAACAGTGGAAATGAATAACACAACCAAAAAAATAGATTGGGAGAGAAGTCATCAATAACTAGAAATTTCAACATATTTCTAGAAGATGTAAATCAGATGGAAATGTTCTAGTAAACAAAACAAAGTGAAAGAGGCAGCCATCTAGAATATGCAAATAATCAGCAGTGGATGAGGTAGCCCATTCCTGGAGCTTAATTATGGACAGACATTAGCCTCAGGGTGGACACATACAGAGGATAAAAGGTAAAGGTATGGAAATTAACTGAAGGTCTTTTTGTTAATTACTGAGTCAATTGTCCTCATATCTACATTCTCATGCATAGCATCAATCAGAAACTGTTAAATTGGCCAAAATTAATTTTTCTCCAAATAAATAGAACTATCTATGTGACAGTAAATTAGAGGAACTCACATGACTGTTAATACCCAGTGCATATCTTTCATTGGGTTGTTATTTGGGAGACAACCAACTTTTAGTACATTGAGCGAAAATGACTATACTGTTTTTTAGCTCCTCTCATAGAGAGTAGAATCTCTTTTCCCATCTCTTGAATCTGGACTTCTTGTGACCTATTTTGACCAAAACAACATGGCAAAAGTGACATTGTACAAGTTCTTGAAATTCCTGTGTTCCTCATTGTGGAATCCTCCAGCACCTGGTGCAGAAGACCCCCTGGAAGACTACATGAAGAGAGGAGCTCAGGCTTCCCAACTTTCCAGCCTTGCCAGCTGAGTCTCAAAACTTGATACCATCCATCTCAGCTGAACTGCCAACTGAATGAATCCACCTGAGTGAGCCCAGTGAAATGAGCAGAAGAGTATGGGACGTACTATATGGTGGTGGTGGCCGTTAGCCCCTGAGTCTGGGATGTTGTGTGTACTAAAATGTTAACTGTAACACAACTCAAACGAGTCTCGGTGTCCTGCACACTTCAAATTGAGGTTTGCCGATAGGCATGTCCTGTCCACAAACTCACCACCCCTTCCCTTACGTCTTTTATTACTTGCTCAAATACCCCCTACTCAATGAGGTCTGTTCTATCCACTCTATTTTAAACTATAAGCCCAATCACAACCATCCTCTCACACTTCCTCCCCTACTTCATGAGAGACAGATTTCTATTTGTTTCATCCACTACTGTTTCCTCAGTGCTTTCAAACTGTACCTGTCACAGAGTGGACAATAAATATTAGTTAAGGGCACCTGGGTGGCTCAGTTGGTTAAGCGACTGCCTTCGGCTCAGGTCATGATCCTGGAGTCCCGGGATCGAGTCCCACATCGGGCTCCCTGCTCAGCAGGGAGTCTGCTTCTCCCTCTGACCCTCTTCCCTCTCGTGCTTTCTATCTCTCATTCTCTCTCTCTCTGAAATAAATAAATAAAATCTTTAAAAAAAAAAAATAAACATCTTAAAAAAAATAAATAAATAAATAAATAAATAAATAAATATTAGTTAAGTAAATTTATGAATGGATTCATGGGATGTAAGTAGTAAAATATCAATTCGAAGCACATTCACCTTTTTTCCTCTTTTTTAAATTTTATTTTATGTTTTCATTTTTTAAATTTAAATTCAGTTAGTTAACACATGTATGATTGGTTTCAGTGGTACAAGTCTGTAATTCATCATTATTATATAACACCCAGTGCTCATTACATCACGTGCCCTTCTTAATGCCCATCACCCACTTACTCCACCCCCCCCAACTCTCCTCCCCTCCAGCAACCCTCAGTTTTTTCCTAGGATTAAGAGTCTCTTATGGTTTGTCTCCCTCTCTGATTTCATTCTTGTTTTATTTTTTCCTCTCTTCCCCTATGATCCTCTGTTTTGTTTCTTAAATTCCACATTCACCTTTAAGTGAAACAGGGATCCTTACTTTGGACCTAAGAAGATGGAATTCAGTCCTTGCATCCCTATGAAGATCAACAAGGAATAAGATTTACTTTTTGAATATAATGTGAATGCTCTATACTGGTCTTTACATTTTTAATAAACCTATATATAAATTATAAAAAACAATTATAAAATGCAATGTTAGTAACCTCAACAACATAAAAAAAGCCTCACTAATAGAAATTAGAAGATGGAGTGGGGAAGAAATAGGAGTGTAATAACTTTATCATGCACAATGGGAAAAGGAAAACAAAAGCATTGTCTAAAAGCAATGGAACGGGGGTGCCTGGGTAGGGCTCAGTCAGTTAAGCCTCTGACTCTTGATTTCGGCTCAGGTCATGATCTTATGGTTCATGAGATTGAGCCCCCGAGTTGTGTCATCTGGCTCCATGCTCTGCGGGGAGTCTGCTTGAGTTTCTCTCTCTCCCTCTGCCCCACCCCCACCAGCTCAGGTGCACTCTTTTTCTCTCTCTCTCTCTCTCTAAAAGAAATAAATCTTAAAAAATAAAGGCAGTAGAACAAGAATTTGGGTATTTAATATAGTCTTAAATTATAGAAGTAACTTGTCAGAAAAGTAGAGATAATGACTATCAAGCCCAGAAGGATAGCAAACACCAGGTTGGAGAAGAGCCAGATGCCTGAGTAAAGAGTAAATTTCCATATTTTCCAAAGTTAAGTTGATAAGTTGCTAATAATACAGTGTAAACATGTTGTTTAGATTTTCAAATGTATCCACCAGAAGAAGCAAAACAGAAATGATTAAAAGAGTTTATCTCTGGGGTATGGGCCTGGAAAAGGGAGAGGATATCTGCTGTTTTCCTTAGAAGCTCTATTGTAAAATTTAATTTTTTACCATATGCATAACTTCCTTATTTTTAAAAACAATAATAATAAAATGAAGAAAGGAAAATTAAGTATAAAACAAAATAACATAAAATGTTCATCATTAGGAAAATGAAATTCAATAGAGTAAGATATTTTTTATAGATCATAAATCTTCATAAAAGTAAAATCAAGGAGAAACTCATCTATAAGCTACAAAAATTGTGTGATGCACAAGGAAGTTTGGGAAAATAAGAGAGACAGTGCCACTCAATATCTTGCTAATCTTTATGGTGCTCACAGATGTCAAAAGGCTAAGACAATGCAAGGTGTCCTGTAAGAGTTAGTGCTTTTGCTGACCTTTTTTACTATGACCTCTCTCTAACTCTGATCTTACAGTTCTTAAGTAATTTCAATTTGATTTTCTACAAACAGGAATTCAATCTCTGTGAAGATTATGAATTTATAGGCCAGGCAGCAATCAGATTAATTTATTTCTAACTTTGAAGTATAAAATGATTTTCTGGAATTTTAGAAAGTAATTTCTTCTACTGGGCCTTATGATGTTCATTTGTCTTATGAACTTTAGAAGAGTTGATCATATTCACCCTTCCCAAAGTTTTCTTTCTGAGTTGGCGTTTAAACCGCCTCCTGAAACTCAGCAGAATTGTTAATTTATTGAGTGGTTTGACAGGTATTAAGAATCTTCTTAAAATCACAGCAGTTTTGTTGAAATGAATAGGAAACAAGAAAGGAATAGAAAGAAGGAAAAGTAGCAAAATTGTATTATCTCTAGTCAAGATACGTGATTTAAAACTAAGAAAATCACAAAATGGATGTACCACTAAAGGCAGTGTAATATTCTGGATTGAATCCTGGAACAAAAAAAAAGGAAATGAGTGGAAAAATGGTAAAATCCTAATAAAGTAATATTAGTTAATGGTAATGTACCGAAGTTGACTTCATAGTCTTGACAAATGTACTGTTTATATAAAATGTTAATGTTGGGGGGTGTGGGGGAGTAGGCAGAGTCTGCAGAAACTGCCTGTACTATCATTGTCAGTACCAGGGATGGGAAGAGTGGGTCAGGAATTAAGTAATATTGTGACTTTGTAAAGAACATTTTTGACACAAGGGCAAAATGATTAACCTGTCAGATCCAGTAGAAGCAAGGAACATAGAATGTCTTTACTTGTCCTGGCACTTACATCTGCCCCACTGTCTCGATCCATTCAGGTTGCTGTAACAGAATACCATAGTCTGGGTGGCTTATAACAGAAATCTATTTTTCACAGTTCTGGAGGCTGAAAAATCTAAGATTAAGGCACCTACAGATTGGGTTCTGGTGAAAACCAGCTTCCTCAGTGATGCCCATCTTCTCACAGGGAGGAAGGGATGAGGGAGCTCTCTGGGGGCCTTTTTTTATAAGGGCACTAATCCCATCCATGAGGGCTCCACCCTCATGACCTAATCACCTCCCAAGAGCCCACCTCCACATACCATCACATTGAGAATTAGGTTTCAACATATGAATTTGCAGAGGATACATTCAGTCTATAGCACCCACTTAATATATACAGTAAAAACTCAGAAAAACAAAAGCTCTTATGTAGAAACATTCATTTATTTTCCCATAGATGATAAGCTTTTTAAAGCTGCAGGTTTTATTCACAACAATATCCCTGGTATTGAGAACACAGTAGGCATTCAGTTAATATTTGATAAATAGAGAATAAATAATTTCTCATTAAATATCACCTTTGTGTTTGTGGCATATTAAAGTTGTAGCATATCACAATTACTTAGAATAAATTGACTAAATGGATTAGACCAGTTTTGATTCATACAATCATACCATGGAGAGAGAGTTATGTATTATAATTTTATTATATATAATTGTATTATAATTGTTATAGATAATTAATAATATCGGTAAGACTACATGCAGAAAAATATTTTTCTGTTTTCTTCAATTGTTGCTTCCCCTGTGGAAAGTCGGTAGCAAAAAGAGTCTATGTAGCTTTAAAAAAAAAAATTCTCCCTATGATAGTAAAGAAATATTAATAGCTTTTAAATATAAAAGAATTCAACTTTGTACCATACTAATAATTTATTACTCTAGACTGAATATTAACACATCTCTGAAAAGTAACTGTACATGTCATTACCAAAGATATGTCTATAATTTGATCACCTTTCTTGAGAAAGCTGACTAGATTCTGGAAAATCATTTCTCCATTAAGGTTAGCTATTCATACACTTAAAACTACAGTATTTAAGTTAATATATCTATTTAGAAAAATAATAGAAAATATCTAATTTTGTAACCATTAGAACACTTTAATTTTTAACAGTGGAATTTATTTCAGTGAGATAGAGATTATTAAATGTTTTAATGGAGTCATTCATTTGAAAGAAGAGACTTTCATCTTACAATTGATTTTCCAGTTAACAAAATGTTAATTAATAAAATGTTCATATCTTTTTCATGTAATTAATAATGTAAGTGAAATCCACAAAGCTTGATGTCTAATGCATTTCATTTTGCATGGCTTAGTTTCTGTTTGCACCAGGAATGTATAGTTACTTTCTGATTCTGAATGTATAGTTCCATGTAATTCAAGGAACACACTGTTCACTGGAGAGTGAGGGGGTCTCTATGGTTCTTATTTTCTTGACTTAAAGCAAGTCATCTGTTACAATATTTATGTTCACTCTTTACCTTATCTATTGCTGTCTTTGTAAGTGATAGTACAAACTATTTGAAAGAAAATGTTGCTACTACCTGGTACTTCCAAAGTTTGAAAACAAAAAAATAACTGGCACATAAAGGTTTTTTTTTTTTTTTAAAGATTTTATTTATTTGAGACAGAATGAGAGAGAGAGAGAGAGCACATGAGAGGGGGGAGGGGCAGAGGGAGAAGCAGACTCCCTGCCGAGCAGGGAGCCCGATGCGGGACTCGATCCCAGGACTCCAGGATCATGACCTGAGCCGAAGGCAGTTGCTTAACCAACTGAGCCACCCAGGCATCATAAAGGTTTTTGATAAATATTTTATGAATATCTCTTTGTAAGTCTTTCTCCTGAGTAGAATAGTATCCTTTCTTCTAGTATAAATTCTACGTTTAGTGAAATGCTCTTAGGTCACCTTTTAAGTGTTCAATTTTTACAAAATAGGTAATTCTGATAGTCCACATGTACACCCACTATAAATAATAATGTCATTCCTAGTCTTTCCTAAATGTACTAAATGAATGAAGCTCTGCTCTTAATCACCGAATGGCATAATTGTATCATATACACTTTATGATCCAAAAGTTAAAGAACACATCAGGGTACCTCATATTTTCAGGAATCTGCAAGTATATAATGTGGAACCTAAAAAGAGGTATAGATTTCACTGGAGAAAAATAAGTGAATATAGATTGCCTAGGGAGTTTAAATGACTTCAGCATTGATAAAAGGCAATAAGCATAATTCAAATACTTGATCCCTATTTAATCCTATAAATCAAAGCTCTTTCAGATAAGAAAATAAAGTATGAATATTGAATGCCAAAGAACTTCCAAAGAGTCTTAGGGGAAAAGTAATGGAGAAAATGCTAAAAGTGTAGACTGTATATTAGTCTCCTATTTGCCATAACAAATTACCACAAATTGTGTAGCTTAAAAAACAGAAATTTATTCTCTAAGAGTTCTGGGAGCTGAAAGTCCAAAGTCAAGTGTGTCATTAGGTCTTGTTGCCTCTTGAAGCTATTGAGAAAAACCCTTTCTTGCCTCTTCCTGGTTTCTGGCGGTTGCCAGTAATCTTTGGCAGCATCTCTCCAATGTCTTCATTATGGCCTTTTCTCCCTGAGTATATCTGTGCTTGTTTCTCTCTTTCATTGTATTTTTTTTTCTTATAAGGACATCAGTGATTGGATTTATTCCAGTATGATTTCATCTTATATCTTTTCAAAAAATTTTAACTCTAGTATAGTTAACGTACAGTGTTATATTAGTTTCAAGTGTACCATGGAGTGATTCAGCAATTCTGTACATTACTCAGTGCTCATCATAAGTGTACTCTTAATCCACTTTATCTATTTTACCCATTCCCCTTATCTACCTTTCCCCCTAGTAATCATCAGTTTGTTCTCTATAGTTAAGAGTGTTTCTTGGTTTGTTTCTTGTTTTCTTTGTTTTGTATCTTAAATTCCACATATGAGTGAAATCATATGGTATTTGTCTTTCTCTGACTTATCTTGCTTAGCAGTGATATAACCTCTAGATCTATCCATGTGTTGCACATGGAAAGATTTCATTCTTTTTTTGGCTAATATTCCGTTGTATGTATGTACCAAATCTTCTTTATCCATTCATCCACCTATCAATTAACACTTGTGTTGCTTCTGTAAATTGGCTATTATAAAGAATGCTGCAATAAACATAGGGGTGCATATATCCTTTTGAATTAGTGTTTTTGTATTCTTTGGGTAAATACCCAGTAGTGGAATTACTGGATCATATGGTAAATCTATTTTTAACTTTTTGAGGAACCTCTATACTGTTTTCCACAGTGGCTGCATCAGTTTACATTCCTACCAACAATGCACAAGGGTTCCTTTTTTCCAAATCCTTGCCAATACTTGTTGTTTCTTATGTTTTTGATTTTAGGCATTCTGATAGGTATAAGATGATATCTCATTGTGGTTTAGATTTCCATTTCCCTAATGATGAGTGATGTTGAACATCTTTTTATGTGTCTGTTGGCCATCTGTGTATCTTCTTCAGAAAAATATCTGTTCATGTCTTCTGCCCATTTCTAAATTGGATTATTTGTTGTTTTTTTTTTTTGGTTGTTGAGTGGTATAAGTTCCTTATATATTTTAAATACTAACCCTTTATCAAATATGGTATTTGCAAAAATCTTTTCCCATCTAGTAGGTTGTCTAAAATGTCCATACATCCCAAAACAATCTACAGATTTAATGCACTCTCTATCAAAATACCAACAGCATTTGTCACAGAACTAAGACAAACAATCCTAGAATTCATAGCCAAATAATCTGAATTGCCAAAGCAATCTCAAAAAGAAAAAAGAAAACTAGAGGTATTATGATCCCAGATTTCAAGATATACTACAAAGCTATAGTAAACAAAACAGTATATAACTGGAACAAAAACAGACACAGAGATCAATGGAATAGAATAAAGACCCCAGAAATAAACCCATGCTTATATGGTCAATTAATCTTTAACAAAGGAGGAAAGAATATGCAATGGGAAAAAGAGTCTCTTCAACAAATGGTGCTAGGACAACTGGACGCTACATGCAAAAGAATAAAACTGGACCACTTTCTTACGCCATACACAAAAATAAACTCAAAACAGATTAAGGACCTAAATGTGAGACCTGAAACCATAAAAATCTTAGAAGAGAGAACAGGCAGTGATTTCTCTGACATCGGCCATAGCAACATTTTTCTAGAATGTCTCCTGAGTCAAGGGAAAACAAACACAAAAGTAAACTGTTAGAACTACATCAAAATGAAAAGCTTAACATATATTAATTTCATCCATAAAGTTCGTATTTCCAAATGAGATCACATTCACAGGTACTGAGAGTTACAACTTGAACATATCTTTTGGAAGGATACAATTCACCCATTGCAGGCACTGACATAGTAGAGCTTTCTCTTGAGAAAAATGTATAACAAATAGAAATAGACTTAGGAATGAACCAGTCTGTTAGGAATGCTCTTCAGATAGATAACTCAAGGTGGGATTCAAGAAAGGAATTGCAAATATTTGTTAAGCTAGGGATCTCCACAGGGCACAATTCCAGTAATACCACTAGTAGAGGCTACAATATGAATGGTGCCCCTGGAGCTGTTCCCTGCAGCTTATGCCTCAATTTCAAATCTTTTACAGAAGGCAGGAAAATAAATTAAGGAATAAATCAAGTCCATTATAATAAGGTAAAAATGAAGAGTGTTGGACACTGGAGAAAACTTGAGTGCCCTATCTAAGGGGTCAGTATTATTCATCTCCATCCTACTATTACCATGCAGGAACATAGATTGAGTGCTACTAGGTGATCCATTTTTTAAAAGAGAAATATAAGTAGATGGATGGGGAGATGTGTGAAATAGGTGAAGAGGATTAAGAGTACACTTATGGTGATGAGCACTGAGTAAGGTTTAGGATTGTTGAACTGTTATATGGTCTACCTAAAACTAATACAACACTGTGTTAATTATACTTGAATAAGAAAAAGAGAAATATAAAATGTGATTTTAATATAAAATCTCCCAATATTTAAATAATGAAATGCAAATTTTAAAATGTATAAATATCTGCTTAACCTGTTAAGATGTTTAAATGGCAGATAGTGAGTCATCAATTTGCAATCTGATTTGGGCTCGCCTGATTCAAGTGCAACTCTCACATTATAAGAAGTGGTTTCTTATACTAAGACTTCTGACCTTAAAAGGGAAAAATTGTGAAGACTTTAACCCGAATGATGTCATAAACTACATACCTTCAACTAAGCATAAGTATACACTAGTGACTTGCTTTTCATTTTACCGTGAAAAAGAAAGTAATCAGTAGAGAATCCCTATAGTACTTACAACAAAACTGCCAACATCTGTCTTTATTTCCCTGTTTCCTCTGTTTTCCCTCCTCTGTTACAGTGGATGAACAATTCATGTTTCTCTCTAAGGCCAAGTGCTCCACTTGTGTCATCAATCATGTCCCCTTCTACTGCTTAAAGGCAGTGATCTCTGTTTCTCCCTCTCCCTCTCTTCTCTCACTGCACTGTTCTCACTCTTTCTCTCTCACTTGAACACACTTCATAAGGATTTTATGCCCAAATCACTGAAAATGCTAATATCTAAGATCAGCAATGAACTCTACTTTGCCAAGCTTTATCAATTCTCAGACCTCATTCTATTTAATCTATCAACACATGTGACATGGTTCATCACTCTCTCTCTTTTTTTAAGATTTTTTTTTTTTAATTTTAGAGAGGTGGGGGATGTGGGAGGAAGAACAGAGGGAGAAAGACAAGCCGACTCCATGCTGAGCACAGAGCCCAATGCAGGGCTCCATCCCATGACCCTGAGGTCATGACCTGAGCTGAAATCCAGAGTTGGCTGCTTGACGGACTGAGCCACTACCCAGGCACCCTTCCTTCATCACTCTCTTTTTAAACATATTTTCACTTGACTTTTTTTTATTAAGCTTTTAAAATTTGAATTCTAGTATAGTTAACATACAGTGTTATATTAGTTTCAGACATACAATATAGGGGGGATTCAACAATTCTATACATTACTCAGTGCTCATCATAAGTGTACTCTTTAATCCCCAGTGCCTATTTCACCCATCCCCCCCCCAACTGCCCTCTGATAACCATCAGTTTGTTCTCTATTGTTAAGAGTCTATTTCTTGGTTTGTCTTTTTCCCTCCTTTGCTTGTTTGTTTTGTTTTCATAAATCCCACATATGAGTGAAATCATATGGTATTTATCTTTGACTGACTTATTTCACTCAGCATTATACTCTCTAGCTCCATCCATCTTGTTGCAAATGGCAAGATTTCATTCTTTTTTATGGCTGAATAATATTTAATTATATATATAATTATATATATATCTATATATCAGAGACTATATGAGAATCAGAGCGGGTACATCTTGCTCTGTCATTCCTCTATCTATTGTCTACCTCTCTAGCTCCTCCTCTGTTCTGCTGACAGATAGATAGATAGATAGATAGATAGATAGATAGATAGATAGATAGATCTATCCATGTCTTTAATCCCCAGTGATATATGTATCACATTTTCTTTATCCACTCATCAATCAATGACACTTATGCTGTTTCCATAGTTTGACTATTGTAAATAATGCTGCAATAATCATAGGGGTGCATATATCATTTTGAATTGTGTTTATGTGTTTTTTAGGTAAATACCCAGTAGTGCAATTACTGGATCATAAGGTAGTTCTATTTTTAACTTTCTGAGGAACCTCCATACTGTTTTCCACAGTAGCTGTACCAGTTTGCATTCCCACCAACAGTACATGAGGGTTCCTTTTTCTCCACATCCTCACCAACAATTGTTTCACGTCATTTGACTTCTATAATACCACACTCTTGGTTATTTTCCTACCTCTTAGTCCATTTTGGCAGTTTCTTCTTTTCATGCCACCAGAATGATCAGGGATGTGAAAATAAATGTTCAGCCACATCTTTGACTTGCCTAGGGCCCAGAAGTCCCATGGGTGAGAAACTTGAACACAGCTTATAAATGAGGTATAGGTAGGTCGACACCTATCCAATGGACTGGGGACCCCAGTGGAAGCTGATTTGGAAGGAGAGAAAAAAGCGGAGCTTGGGGGGATAAAAAGTACCAGAAGGAAGAAGTCTGGCAATATAGGTGAAACTATGCAGCAAGGAATGGAAAGCCAAGGAAAAGTGATTCCATATCCAATATGAGGTACTACCTACCTATGACCTGATTCAGCACCCTCCCATAACCCTCCCTCTAAGCTACAACCCCAATAAGGAAGAAGAGAGCTGTAACAAAGGATAAAAGTGTAACTAAAAGTTCAGTTGTTCTCCAATGGGGAAACCCTCTAAAATAAAGGGAGCAAGCCTCAAGAAGCAGAAGGAGCTTTCTTGCCAAAAGGCCATTGATGTCAGGGATTTGGAGGAGGTCGGTAACACCAAGGTAGCAATACAGGCAGCCACCATAGGAGAGAAGGCCACAGCTGTCAGCAGAACAGAGGAGGAGCTAGAGAGGTAGACAATGGATGGAGGAATGACAGAGCAAGACGTACCAGCTCTGATTCTCATGGATCACTTTATCTGAGGACTCCTAAGGGAAGAGTTGGGGAGAAAAATGTGAGATAGAGCCTGGGCTTCCTGTTTGCTTTTCTGTAAGTCTGAAATTGTCAAAATGTTTTTAAAAATCCAAACAAAATCCCCATAGTACATTTGATTTTTAACCTCTTAAAATTTTTTAATTTAAATTCCAGTTAGTTAACATGCAATGTAATATTAGTTTCAATATAGTGTAATATTGGTGTACCCGGTGCTCATCAATAGTGCCCTCCTTAATGCCCGTCACCTATTTCACCCATTCCCCCCACCCAACTCCATCTGGTAACCATCAGTTATAGTTATAACTATACACATCTATAGTTAAGAGTCTGTTTCTTGGTTTGCCTTTCTGCCCCACTTTTTTTCCACCCTTAACTCATTTGTTTTGTTCCTTGAATTTGACATATGAGTGAAATCATATGGTATTTGTCTTTCTGTGACTTATTTTGCTTAGCATTACACATTCTAGCTCCATCCATGTCATTACAAATGGCAAGATATCTTTCTTTTTTATGTCTAAGTAATATTATATGTGTATATATATAGGCATACACATACCACATCTTCTTTATCCATTTATAAGTTGATAGACACTTGGGTTGTTTCCATAATTTGGCTATTATAGATAATGCTGCAATAAACATATGGGTGCATGTATCCCTTTGAATTCGTGTTTTTGTATTCTTTGGGTAAATACCTAGCAGTGCAGTTGTCGGATCATAGGGTAGTTCTATTTTTAACTTTTTAAGGAAACTCCATACTGTTTCTCCAGAGTGGCTGTACCAGTTTGCATTCCCACTAGCAGTTCAAGAGGGTTCCCCTTTCTCCACATCCTCACCAACACCTGTTGTTTCTTGTGTTATTGATTTTAGCCATTCTGACAGGTATGAAGTAACATCTCATTGTGGTTTTGATTTGTATTACCCTGATGTTAAGCATCTTTTCATGTGTCTGTTGGTTATCTGTATGTCTTCTTTGGAAAGACATGTATATTCATGCCTTCTGCCCATTTTTTAGTTGTATTATTTATTTTTGAGGTGTTGAGTTTTATAAGTTCTTAATATATTTTGGATACTAACCCTTTATCACATATGTCATTTGCAAATATCTTTTCCCACTCCATAGGTTACCTTTTAGTTCTGTTGATTGTTTCCTTCACTGTGCAGAAGACTTTCACTTAGAACAATGATAATAAAGATTCTCCCTCCATGTTTGATATTTGAACACTGGAATATTTCAGGCCCACACTTACCCCTTCTCCTCTTGCACTCCATCTAGGCAAGCCAATAAAAATGCCCAAGTCCTCCTTTTCTTTTTCTTTTTTTTTTAAAGATTTTATTTATTTATTTGACACAGAGAGAGATAGCGAGAGGAGGAACACAAACAGGGGGAATGGGAGAGGGAGAAGCAGGCTCCCCGCCAAGCAGGGAGCCTGATGCGGGACTCAATCCCAGGACCCTGGGATCATGACCTGAGCCAAAGGCAGACGCTTAATGACTGAGCCACCCAGGTGCCCCTAAGTCCTCCTTTTCTTGGTGTCAGTCCTATGTTCAAACCACACAGACTCAGAGCCATGCACAGGAACCCTCACCACAGCACCACCTCCTAACCACAATAAAACCCAAAGCCATCATCCATCCCTTTGCTAAAGCCATTCCATATTTTCCAGGATAGCTTGAGTGCCTCCCTTATTTTACCCAAATAGTCTCATTAAGTGTGTTATAAATGTTTTCATACTCTTTCAGTGCACGTGTGGTGTCCTTAGTCTCCACATAAAATACAATTCTGGGTAGGGGGTACTGATCTCATACCCATTTTTTATGGGCAACCACAAACAACAGTATTATGATAGAGGGTAATAAAAAGCACTATAAAACATAATATCTAGAAAGAACAGGGAAATTACAAAGAAATTGAAAGAAAATAGAAAACGTTTGGCAGAAAGTGGAATATAATGGTCAATCTCTTATCATTTCTCAAGGATATTTTCTTATGCTGCACCTTACTTATTAGTATTACAGATAAACCTTTAGAAATGTCTCCAGTAAGCCATTATAAAGACAGAAGACATCTCTCAGAATTCACAGGATATTTTCACTCAGATGCCATGAGTGTTCATGATATATATTTTAAATATATAATGAAATGAACTCACTGCAAAGACATTTTATTGCCTTAAGAAGAATTTCCCTCTCATCTCCAGCATGTAATTATTTGTCCCATGCTATTTAACACAAAACTCTCTTATTTCTGAAAATGTTCACAGACTCCTTGCATGTGATCACAATCTATCTATGCCAACTGACAATTGTTACAGAAATCTTGCTGCCTCTATGGAGAAAAGAGTATGCCTGGTGAAAAAGCAAATCTGATTAAAGCCTTCTTGCCTAAGGGAAGAGAGAACTCCATTGACAAATCCTTAGGGATCATTGATTTTTAGGTGAAAAACAAGAAAACAAAGAGAAAAAATGAGAAGGCAAAAGAAAATTAAAGCCTGAAAACAGATGTTGAACATTGTTTGCATGTAGAAAATCTTTGTTTATGCTTAGAAAACCAACATCTTGAAGCTAAAATGTCACTGAATTTGGATGAATTGTTAGTTTCTCATAGACCCCAAATCCAGCATTCTGCTTGCCATGGGCTACATTCTGAATTATACTGACTGTTTTAAAGTTCTGACATGGTTTTGAACTTTAATTATTTAAATGTTAAAATAAGTGTCTGAATAAGTAGCAAGGTAAAATTCACTCTAACCTTTGCAACTGAATTCAGATTTGGTAAAATATCAATTCTAGGATAAAACAATTTTAAGAGTCATTTAACAATAGACCATTAGTTAAAAGCATCTTTAAGGTTATGGCAAGATATTATCCTAGGTTTGGATGATAGAAAGTAACAGAAATAATTTATCTTCCCCCCAATTTTCATTCTGCACAACTGGAGGATTCTAAGAACCAATGGGCTTGTGTATGGTGGTATTTCACTCACACTACAGCATGAAAGTTATTTTCAGTACCTTATTTTGGTCTTGGGCTCTCAAGTACTTTATATTTAATTACGATAATTTATACTAATATAATGTATCTCTTACACATGATGCATTTATTTATAAGAAATTACTTCCTAGATATTCCCAGAGAATAGCAAGGAGCAAATGCTTTACCAATGATGGGCAAGTGCCTAACTCAATGTTTTAAAAACAGGAGCATGATAATAACACATAATAGATAATAGATAAAATGCTAAAAAGTTAAGAGTAAGATGGTGAATTAATTAAATGCAGCACTCCATTAACACTATTGAAAGACCAAGACATTTTATGGTACTTTGATAAATGAGGCTACTAGAACATCCTCTAGAAAGCTTCCCTCTGTATTTCTTTTTGTACTTGAAGAGGAATACATAAAGACTTCTGAGGATTAGACAGAAAGCTATTCTAGCCATCTCTTTCTTTTCCCTGGCTTAGTACATCACTCTCCATAGTATCAGCAAAACCAAATTATAGTTATGGAAATTAAGGAAGGACATACAGGATTTTACAAAGGACTAAGACTAAGAGACTTTCTGTCTCTGGACAACCTCTGATGGGAGCAGAGCCTTGCTTATCATTTCCATCAGCCAGACATGACAAAGAAGAGGGAATGAAGAGGGAATGCTGGGAAAGATCAGCAATCCCTGTACCGACGAATGAAAGATGACTGGAAACTGCTGTGAAAGAGAGGAGAAGGCAAGGGGGTCAATGCTCAGAGACGAAGACCCTTTGCCCTTCTTTGCTCCCGCTTTTATTGGTTCTTCAGGATAATCACAAATCCTTATCACTGTTTCTCAAGCACGTGATGTGCGACAAGGGGTCTTACTGAAACTAGAAGGATCTGTTTATGGGAAAGATACGATATGCAGATTATGCTAATATGCATGTTCTATGAGTTCTGCTAAACATAGCCTAAGGGACAATGCATATACCGTCTCTTAGATCACAGGGCTGGTCTTTGGGCTAAGAAAGCTTCGGGAAGGCAACTCCCCACGGCATTCCTATGGCAGAGTGGTCACGCAGGCCTCAACATTCCAAAGGCCCACGCCCTTCTCAGAAACCTTCCATTGCCCTCAGCAGCCTCCATGTTACATTTTAGTAAGCCAGGTATTATGGCTGATTTCATGCTCTACATTAACCCCAACACGGGAAAATAGGAAATAACTACAAAAAAATATGTTTTTCTAAAGTAAAAGTCTTCTTGCCTATACAGAGGTATTTCTGTTTTGTTTTGTTTTCCACTTCAACCACAGAAGCAAGATTCATAACCTTTTCTAGGATCCTAAAAGAGAAGAGCACATTAAGTAGAATGACAGCACAGTCTATAGGATAGGGTTGTAACACCCAAAAGAGATCAGTTTATAGCTATTACTGGCCATAAAGTTTGACTGGTGATACAGACATTTGTTGGTAGTCTCACCAGAAACCTTCCCTTATCATTCAAGGAAGTGAAGTAGACCCAGTAAAATGTATTCCAACCCTAGTTTCAATTTTAAAAAATAAGCTTGCTCTTTTTCGTGGCAACTCAGAGGTGGTAGGCTGCTTCAGGATGAAGCTGAACATCTCTTTCTCAGCTACTGGCTGCCAGAATCTCATTGAAGTGGACGATGAACGCAAACTTCGTACCTTTTATGAGAAGTGTATGGCCACAGAAGTTGCTGCTGATGCTCTGGGTGAAGAATGGAAAGGTTATGTGGTCTGAGTCAGTGGTGGCAATGACAAACAAGGCTTCCCCAGGAAGCAGGGTGTCTTGACCCATGGTCGTGTCCGCCTATTGCTGAGTAAGGGGCATTCCTGCTATATACCAAGGAGGACTGGAGAGAGAAAGCGCAAATCTGTTCGGGGTTGCATTGTGGATACCAATCTCAGTGTTCTCAACTTGGTCATTGTAAAAAAAAGGGGAGAAGTATATTCCTGGACTCACTGATAGTACTGTTCCTCGTCACCTGGGGCCCAAAAGAGCCAGCAGAATCTACAAACTTTTCAATCTCTCTAAAGAAGATGATGTCCACCAGTATGTTGTGAGAAAGCCCCTAAACAAAGAAGGTGAGAAACCTAGAACCAAAGCACCTAAGATTCAGCGTCTTGTTACTCCACGTGTCCTCCAGCACAAACATTGGTGTATTGCTTTGAAGAAGCAGTGCACTAAGAAAAATAAGGAAGAGGCTGCAGAATATGCTAAACTTTTGGCCAAGAGAATAAAGGAGGCCAAAGGAAAACGCCAGGAACAGATTGCCAAGAGACGGAGGCTGTCCTCTCTGAGAGCTTCTACCTCTAAGTATGAGTCCAGTCAAAAATGAGATTTTCTGAGTGACAAATAAATAAGATCAGACATCAAATAAATAAATAAATAAATAAATAAAAAACAAGCTCATTTTCTTCTACTGGGCAAAGGTTTTAGCGTAGGAGTAGGCATGTGATCAAACCTGGTATATAAAGGAGTCATTCTCCTCAGCTCTATTCCAGGAGTTTTGGATCCAAACCTGTCTCTTGCCTGCAGGACATAAAAAAAAAAAAAAAAAGGATGTCCACAGTTCTGGTAGCTATTGGCAACCATGTTAAGACTACAGGGGAACCATTATTAATGAAATGTTGACCATAAACAAGGCTGGGCTGAGAGAAAGAAACTGGTCCTTGGTGATACCTCAAACTGCCCTACTTCTGGTCTTTTCAGTTATATGACTCAATAAATTTTTATTGACTAAGTATATTTGAGGTAACATTTTTGCTATTGCCACTGAAGTGTAGTGAGAGACTGGCAATACAACGATGTTAATCAAGTTTGTCAAAATATATCTTTTTCTTTATTCAGCGTTTATTTATTATATGTACCAAATCCTGTGCTAAGTCCAGAAGATGCATGATATGATAAAGAAGTCAAGCATGGTCTTTACCCTCCCAGAATTTAGAACCTAGTATTTAGAAAATAGGCAAGAAACATGGCAAGTGCTATGAGGAGAGAAACATGAGGAGAAATTAGAAGCCACTGTATAGTGGGCATTTGTATATTTGAAGACTCTCACTTCAGTATCTCTTCCTAAAGCTTCTGGATTTCCTTTGGGAGAATTATCTTTCTGTTGAGTATTGGTAGACTGGCAAATGTCTGATTCATACTACAGAAATGAAAATGTTCAAGTTCTTTCTTTTCACGGCCCAATTAATTCAGAGCATGTATATATTACCTTAGCTTAGCTAATCAGCTGCTCTTTCCCAGAGCATCTTGAGTATCACAAATATAGAAGAAACAATTGGAATTCGTTGTTCATTCCCACTGAGGCACCCAAAGCAAATGACTCCTGCTGCAAGACTGTTGCCAAACTTCCTGCTTCCCTAGCATCCAATACATTTTCCCTAATGATCTGTTCTGAGAACCCCAATAGTCATCCCATCAATTCTGTTGTGCTTATATTAGCCAAACTTAGTTGTTGTTGCTTGCGGTCAAGGAACCCTAACCTGTACTTTGGGTGTCAGAGAAGAGTCCTATGGAACTGACCAACTAGGTTGAGATCTTTTTGTTTTATGTCCATTAAGTGCAATTTATTAAAGGACTGCTTTGCCTAAGATTAATTTGGAGGGATTAAAATGTGAAATTGTAACTCAGAGTGTAAACAAGCAAAAAAAGAAGCAAAGGAAAACTACACAGATTAAAGTAACATAACATGAACAGAGTTCAAGAAGAGAAAAGGCAACAGGAATAGTAAAATTGCTGTGGCATAGTCTTGAGCAAATAAACCATGAGGAAATGCAAAGGAATTTAAAGAGCTCCTGAATTCAATGAAGGAGAAACAGCATATTCCATAACTAACAGGCAAAAGCAAATGGTGCAGAATAAAAGGGAAGGGTAAACCCTAAGTCATTGGCTCTAGCCATCCATGGTAAAAAGAGTTTTTCAATCCATGTGTGAGGGATTTGTGATTAAGAGCATTCTTATTAATCAATTGGCATACTGTATGTACGTATGTGTGTGTGTGTGTGTGTGTGTGTGTGTGTGTGTGTATCTTATATGTACATGGACATACCTTAGCTACAGTTAATTTGTAACATATGGACATTGGTTATTTTTTAAATAAATCCACATATAGTAGACCCATAGTTTCTTTGGGGAATCTTCTCAGCAAATATATTCTCTTACATTCCAGAAAAAAACTGTGGTATTGGGCTAAATATATCTAAAATTTGGATCCAAATGGATCTAGTCATGGTTTGGTGCCAAGGTTGGAAGAGTTATAATTTGATTGACTTCTCCAGGTCACCAGGCGCAGTGACATTTCTAATGCAACTGGCATAAGTTATAAAGAGTAGCTCCACCTCTTGTCTCTCACCACCTCTAGTCAGTTCTATTCAATCAAGTCAAAGCTACCTGGCTTTTTATAGTATAGTAAATAGAATCATAGTTGTTCACCTGAGGAGTTAAAATTTCTCTAGCACTGAATTCTAGGAGCAATTAATATTAAGAATTCTTATATGAGAGCCATGGACTATGTCTTCAAACATAATTTTGTTATTAAAAAATAACAGGAATGACTGTAAGTCAGGTTCCATTCAAAATTAAATCCAAATTCCAAGCAATCCACATACAACACTCTCTATGAACTAGATAGGAACATGATTTCAGCATGGAGTCATGGAACATCACAGGAAAGTCCTTCCATGACACTGTCACAGAGAAGGCACCAGGGGGATGTATGAAGCTCCCATCCAATGGACACTGAGCACAGGCATCAGGACAAATCACATTGTCACTTTAAAATACATTTGCTATAGGAAATAAAGCAATCAAACCATGTAATAAAGGCTTAGCCCACCAGATATTTATTAGGGACCAACATCTATAGAAGAATGGAAGGAAGTGTATTGAGCAGAGGGAGAGGTCAACTATGACAAAGTCTCAGCCCATCAGAGTTGTCTCCAACTGAACAGAAGTGCCCGGCCTTTAGACTACAATTTCAGTCACTGGATGTAGGCTACTTAAAAAGGGCATGACCTCCACAAGGTGACTTGCTTGAAGCAAGATGACTTTCTCCAGTGAAGGAAAACCCTGAAATAGCCCTTGCAGCAGCAGGGGCAAGCAAGTCCATTCGCAGGGGGCTCTGTGGCATGCTGTCTGTGCCCACCACAGCCGAAATACCAAATAACAAGATGAATCTTCCCTGAGAAGATAAATTTTCTTCGAGAATCTTATTGGATGTCTTGTCCACAAATGTCTAAAATGACTTCTGTTAAAAAAGAAACTGCAGGTCCAAAATATAGTCACTTGTGCAAAGCCCCACATCAGCAAACCAAGACTTAATACCTAATTACAGTCACACCCCACCCTCCTACCCCCAGGAATATAACCTTTAACCAGACAACTTGGAAATACCTGATCAGCACTACGGAAGTAATGCACTGAGGCAGCTCCTTTCTATTTCTAGATGGGATACTGCCCAATTCATGAATCATTGAATAAAACCACTGTAATCTTTAAATGTAAAAAAAATAGTAACAGGAATGAAATATTTTTCTTGTGAACATTTTTATGCCATAGTTCAGTGAGAGGTTTTTAGTGTGTGTGTGTGTGTGTGTGTGTGTGTGTGTGTGTGTGTGTGTTTTCTTAGGTGTTTTTTTTTTTTTTTTAAGATTTTATTTATTTATTTGAGACAGAGAGCAAGAGAGAGTGAGAGCACAAGCAGGGAGGGGGCAGAGAGAGAGGGAGAAACAGATTCCCTGCTGAGCAGGCAGCCTGCCATGGGGCTTGATCCCAGGACACTGGGATCATGACCTGAGCCAAAGGCAGACACTTAACCAACTGAGCCACCCAGGCGCCCCTCTTAGGTGGTTTCTAAATGTGCACTTTTATTATATGTCCTAGTTTCTATCATTAAAATCCCAAATCATTTACTAAGGATGTAATTGTGCAAGGCATTGTGCCAGGTATTAAATAACAGTGATTCCTTGTGTGAATCATCTACTTGGTGAAGCTAACTGCATCAAAATAGTCTTAGAAGTCTTTAGAAATACAGATTCCCAGATCTCTATGCAGACATTCTGATTGAGAGGGTCTAGGGTAGAGGGGGAGTATCTGTATTTTTTTAATCTCCCAAAGTGATTTTGTTGCAGTTTTAAGGTTAGTGCAATAAGTAATCAAAGATGTAGATGATATGTCCCTCTCTTTTAACGAGGTGACAATCTAGTTATGAAAATATACCACATACTCTCATAATCAGATTATGTAGAAATTGTAGTTAATGCTATAAGAGAATTGCAACTGAACCTCCAAGCTTATGATTCTTTATATTGTGGACTTTTCTTGATCTCCTAAAATAATTCTTTGTAACAGGGGTTCTTAATCTGGGGTTCATGAAGTCTCAAAAGGTCCACGGATAGATTTGTAGATGAAGATGAGGAAAATATTTAATCTTTATTTACATTAAATTCTGACTGAAATTTGTAATTTTCTGCAATTATGAATATAGGCAAAAATTCACAGTAGTATTAGCAATGTTGGAAATCACAATAGAGATCTTAAACTATTGTTTACTTTTATCAGTACTTCAAAGAGTAATTATTGTTATATGTGTTACTAAAAAGCACAAATATTACATATAATATTTTGTTTTATTAACTACTTGTAGCCTTTTTCCTATTCTGAGGTGTCAAAAAAATGGTTAAAAAGAACATCAGTTCTCTGATAGAAAACCACAGAATGTTAGAGATAGAAAGGATGTTACCCATTAACTAGCCCATCTTCTTTTTGTAATTGAAAAATAATTCTGTGTAGTGAACACTGTAGTTAACTTACTAATTCCTCTACCCTGATGAGAAGTAGCAATGAAGTTTTTTATAACTGACTTCACAACTCATTGCTTAAAGAAAATATTATCCCTCCTATCAGTGATTCTTCTGGAGTGGGCTAGTACCCACCTCAGTGATGAGGAATACTAAAGTTTTGTGAGAAAATTCTACCTTATTCCTTAAATAAGAGGTACGGGATGCCATTGTCTCTTCCACCAAAGTGAATATAGAGTTTTTCTGGTGGCCATCTTTCAATTATGATGGGGGCCATCCTTAAGACAAACCTACATATAAACAGGGGTAGAACCAAGAGAAAAGAGAGGAAAGGAACCTGTTCTCTGAACAAACTGTGACTGGTGCTGACCCAACTCCACTTTTGAATTCCCAGTTATGAGTTAATGTTATAGTCCCAGTAATAATCCTACATTGTTTTTAAGCCATTGTGTGACCTGGTTTAAAATCACTGACAAAATTGATTAGCATCATTTCACTTGCATTTTTAAATTCAATATTAACAGAGCACTTGCCATATACCAGATACTTCCCTAAACAGTTTATTTATATTGAGTCCTATCTTCCTCACAAAACCCTATTATTATCCCTATTTATACAAAAGAGAGAATCAAGGTGCAGAGCAGTTAAGTCACTTGCCCAGAGTGGGCCAGTTAGTAATGAATGGAATTAAGATCTGAAATTGCCTGAAGACTTGGGAACTACTTTGGATATGTAGCCCCCTGCTGCTCACCCAAGATGGTTAATAGTATAGCTGGAATAAAGTAGTATTGTAGTATGTAGGAAAGACAATAATAATATTAATATAAAATTTCTATCTCTTAAGGAACTTATCATCATGTTCCATAGAAACATAGGGAATATTTAGCTGTGTTTCTATTTTACTTATACAATTAAATCCCCTGAGAAGAGATGATAATTGAAAGTAAAAAAAAAAAAAATCTTGCATTTACTTAAAATATGATAAATGTTTTTATATGGTTACAACATCTACATTCCCACAGAAATTGCTGTTTTGTGACTCAGGAACACCTAGGTAGAAATTAAATTAGAAAGCTGCAGTCTGAGAAGTAAGGGGCTACATTGAGTTAAGGTTTAATTTTGGTGTAAATTAATAGCAAGGGAAAAAGAATGAGTCAACACCAAGCAATGGCCACCTCTTAAATGGTGATGTAGTGGGCCCAAAAGGTAGTCAATACCTTTTGTGTATTGTGAGGTGAGTATACAAAAGGGTTCTGGGAAAACAAAGAATCAACTACTGAACCAGGGACAAGTCATGGGAGCTCAGTTCTGAACAAGTCTAGCAATAGTAGGTAATTAATGCGACGATTTAATCGACTCCATAGGCAGACTAAAGGCAATAGGTGGGACTTAGTGATGCCATGATCAATAACACATAATCATTTTAAACCAGTGTTTCCAAACTTGTTAAATCATAAGAGTTGCAAAGAATACTGGTTAAATAACACATTCCTAGGTCTTCTATAGAGCTTCACACAGTCACTATTAGAAACAAACCTTTGCATTTAAACAAATATCTATAATGATAGGTCTTGAAATCTGGAAAATTTATGCACCACTGATTTTAGACGAATCAAACCAAAGAAAGAAAACAACGGTCATAACTATAAAATGAGTGATGCAGCGTAAATCAGTTGAGTGGAGATTTGTGTCACACTCCTTTCAGTTTAGAAATGTATCTAACCTTCATTCTTGAGATAATTACTGACTGCATGCTAAATGCTCATCATTGTGCTTTAAGTGGAAATTTGTAATGAATAGGTTGTGGCTTCTTTCCCCAGAAGTGTATAGTCAACAGGAGAAATACATAAGTCAATAGGAAATTATAATTCACTTTGATAAATTTAGTGTTAGAGTTAAGTATACTATTTTACAGTAGCAAATAGAAGCTTGTAACCCAAGTTTAGGAAATCATACCTAAATTGAGAATTGAAGGCAAATGTGGGATAAATGGAGCATGCGCAAAGACTGAAGTTCTTCCATGGAGTAAAGTCTTATGTGAAGTGGGAGCAGAGTAGACAGAAGTTGTCAGGAGAGGTACACACAAAAGATATAGTGAAGGGATTCAGAAAATATATACAGTCACTAGAGAGATTTAAGCAAAGGAGTGACATAATCAGATTTGTGTTTTAGAAAGAACTGTGACTGTTGAGTTAGAGAATAAATTAGAGTAAGACCAAGTTTATAGTCAGGTTAATAAGAAAGCTGGAGCGGTAATTTAGCCTTTGCTGATAGTCTCCTATTGTATTAATTTTATTTTGTCACATAATATCACATATTTCATGGCTTAAAACAACACCCACCTGTCTCTATGGATTAGGAGTTTAAACATGGCTTCCCTGGCTCACGGTTTTATATGGGCGCAATGTGTCAGCCAGGGCTATGTTCTCATTTGGAGACTAGGGAAGGATCTGCTTCTTTTGTGGTTGTTGGCAACCTTTAGGTCCTTATGGTTATAGAACTAAGAGCTTCTATTTTTGCTGACTCTTGGCCAGAGATCACCTTTGGCTCCCAGAAGTTCCTCGTCATGGTGAGTTCCCCAACATGGCTTGGGTGGTAGAGGCATCTTAACATCTGTCTACCACACCTTAATTAAGAAAAAGTCATTAAGGATGGAAAGAAGTGGGTAAGTTCAAGCTATATTATATCATCTTGAATAAGATCACATTGTTTATATTAATTATCATTACAACTGAGTCACTCATTAACCTGCATGTTTATTAAACCTAAAAACAAAAAAAAAACATCTGAACCTTCTCCTTTAGAGGGATAATTTACTCTGTTAGAAGCAAATACTGGGTTATGGAATAACTGGCTTCACTACCATGCAATGATTATAAATTAGGTGTTTCTCTAAGTAGAGAAATAGACTTGGGAAGAAAAGTCCCCACCATGGACAGTGAGTTTGAAGACATTCTTTAATTACCAAGAAAAGATGCCCACAGAATGATACCTTTCCCAGCAATACTAACAGCACCCATTAGTCACAGTCTTGGCACATGAATAGATGCTAGAGTCCTGGAATTTCACCCACAAGTGGTTAAAACCAAGCACATCATTTCAACATGTCACAGGTCTTTGACATTTCAGGAAAGAGACTACCAATTAGTTTAACTAATTTAGCCAAAACCTTAGGAAAATTTTCCAAATTATTTCCACCTTGTAGCCCTGCCATATGTGTCTCCAAATTTTATTTTTCCAATATATGTCCCAAATATAGAGATGATCAAAGCCTGTCCAAATCAGTCACAGAAATCCCATAAGCTCTGGAATATCCTAGGTAGTTAATAGGACTAACTTAGAAATCTCTCATTTATCTTGAGTGCTGCAAGTTCAAATTCTTGAGGTTTGATCTCACGATAGATTACAAAATATTCCACAACCTTTATACAGATCAAGTATTATTTTTAACTGACTTCCCATACCATTGTTTGTATATAGGAACGCAAATGGTTGTTTCATTAGTATTGGTGCTGCTAGATGATGTCAATTTGAATTTGAAATGCCTTCTTGATCACCAAGGTGTTACATCCTTCATGCAAACTAAATTTGCCTCCAGTAAGCATCACCCCAGCAAGTAAGTTCAAACTAGAGAGAGAATGTTACCCACTGATGCATTGGCATTATACGGAGCAGCTGTGGAATAGCCTCGTGCTCACTTCCCTTAATAGAGTTTTATTTTCTCCAGCTTGCTGCTCCTTCAGGCAAGACACATGGGCAAGGAAAGCAAGTGATGCTTTTAGTTTCCAAGTGTAAATTAGATTGTAGAGAAATAACAAACATAGCTAATACAATAACCATAACAATGCTTGATATTATTAACTGTAATACTAATCGTGATAAATACAGTAGGATAATTATAATTACATAATGCTAGCTAATAATACTAATAATAGCTAATACTTTGGTGCACAGATGGGCAAGTCAGGGTGTTGAAGTAGTTCACCACCCTAAGCTTATTCTTATCCCCATTTTAGAAAAGAAACTGAACTCTGGGCCTATCTATATGTTTTATCCAAAGTATCACACTCAATTGTATCTTCCTTAAAGTTCTCTGAAGTTCTTAAAGATATGTAGTATAGCCAGTTCCATTCCAAGGATGTGAAAAAGTAAAATAAAACAACAACAATCTGAATTAACTGCTGGTTGAAAAAAAAATAGAAAAATTTTTGAAGAAAAATATAGTGAAGAATTCCTACCTACTATCCATATCTCAAAGTACGTTATGCCATCACAAAAATATAGCATTATTTTCTAGAAACCATAATTAAAATAAGAATGCAATCCCTTTACTCTTTAATGCTGACAATCTTCTGTAACTTTAATTTGTTTATTTATTCTTTCTGTTTTCTTAAGGTACATTATTTCCTTTAAATGTTTGAGATAATGTATTTCACAGGGTTTAAAAATAAGTTTGGTCTGTTGGGTTGATTGCACCTTGCACCTCTTTGTTTTCAACCCTTGTATATAGCATGCAAGGGTCTCATTATCTGTAGCAGAGATCGCCAGTGAAACCATTACCTTCTAATCGCAAGCGGCGATAGTGCTCAGTTCATGATTTTTTTTTCTTTTTTTCTCTCAATTTGAATTCTGGATACATAATTATGCCATTACAAATCCCGCCTGTGGGAAATGAGGAAGTAAAGCCATTTGTATGCTATACCAACTGACATACCAGATGACAGCCAACCGCATAGCATTTAGCCAGTAAAACAAACAGAAACCATGTTGAGGCTTCCGTGCGTGGAGGAGAATTGCAAGCATATGTTCACCATGCCTTTCTTAATTGAAGGCGCTCAGCTTATGCTAGGTATTTTATGTACCATGTACCACCCAAAGCATTACAGAGTACGAGAGAATCAGGATAAATTGTATGGAGAAATTATACAACGTTTGGAAGATGGGGACAACTTCTCTATGAAATGATTGCCTCTCTTTCTACTCACTTTTTCTCCTGTTCCCTACAAATTGAGAACGTGCCTAATTGGCCAATAAATATTTCTCAGACTGAAAGTGAAGTCAGTGTCTGGCTTTTTTTTATTATTCACAGCTCCCTCCTCAAAACCTTTCTGCTTTCTCTTTCTCTTTTCTACTCCTGGGTAGTCTAAATGGTCCACAGCCCAGCTGAGAAATATTGTGAGCTTCTTAATACCCACCACTCTTTCAATACAATCAATGAAAACAGAACAGAGCTTTATGGGGAAAATAATTATGTCACTTATTAAGGTACTGTCTCACCTCCAAACCCACCTTCTCCTCCCCTTTGTGACAGGGCTCTGCAAACCACTTTCCTTGTACACAAATTGCTGCCTGCTAAGCTCTAGCAATGAGGGGAGCTGGAAGGAGCCTGCTAGGTGGGGGAGGAGGAAAAGGCTTACACTTTCCTATTCTTTGCTGGTTTCCAGTGGGCTTCCTGACTGCTCTGTTTCCTATGAGCATCCTATCAGCAAGGCGTCTTCATCTTGGCAGTTCTTCTCCAAAACAGCGAGTGAATCCAGGTTTCAGTTTCCCCAACACTTGCAGAACCAGCTCCATTAATATCAGCTCCATTTGACTGGCATGCCCTCCTCAGAAGTCTGGCTTACAGCCCCTGGGACCCCTCCACTGAGCTCAGAGACGGCAGCGCCAACTGAGTAGCACCTGCTCTTCAGAGAAGTGTGGCATGCTAGGTTCTCTCTTGCCAAGGGCCAGGAGAAATAATGGCTTAATGATGAATTATCAGACTCTCTGTGAACTCTAAAGAACTTCAAGCTTTGTGGAACATTCTAATAGAGCAAATGGGAGATTGAGGCCATGGCTTTAAAGCTGAAGAATTAATTTTTCATATGCTCTTCACTGAGCATTTTTGGACTCTGTTTTTAGAACCTATTAATATCACTGCCTTCACTAATTTTAGCTGCTCTGTCTTCCCTAAGACCTTATATATCATACTGTAAGCTTTTAGAGGGTAGGAGCCTACTGTTTGGTATGCTCAGTTCATTGACAGTGCTCAATGTGTCTGAAATGACAACAAAGGAATTGCTTGACTTCTGCTATAGTTTCTGATTTGTGAACAGCAGGTTGCTGAAGTGTATGGAGATAGGGTTGTCCCAAAGGAATAGAATGGTAACTTAATAACTACCTTAATTCAGAGCATCAGCAGGGGAGAAAAGGTAAGTAGCAGCAAGAAATGGCAAATTATAGCTTCTACAGGGCAAAGGGGAAAAAGAGCCAAAGAAAAATTTTAAAAAACCCAAGAAACTCAGAACAGTTATATTAAGATTGCTCCAGTAAAGCTTTCTTAAAACAGCTGTATCTGGCCTGCCTGTTGGCATCATTAATATCATAGGCTAAGAATAGATGCTGTGAAACCCTACGAAGCTACCAGAGGGTGGAGAGAAACTGAAGGGGTGAATAATACAGTAAAAACACAGAAGTGCTAGGCTTATGAGGCTCTTTATTCTGCAGCAATTTTATCCAGAGTAAGCTAATCGCTTTTCTAATGCCTTAAATCAAACAGCAGGTATCTACAGCCTCGAGGTAAGAAATAGTAAGCATTAGCCAACTTCCAGACTTGAAACATTTCAGAGGTGGAGCTGGAAGATTTCTCAGGGTGGTTTCTCTCCCAATTTTTTTCTTTTTTTACCTTCATATCCTAAAAACTGATAGCAATAAAATTCTAATTCCATATCCTTCTGTTGTGGATTTCATTGCCATCTTTCCTATGCAGGAAAGAGAAGAACTCTTTCCATATAAGTCATGGTTTCAGTCCAAACCCATGGTAAGTGCTTTGGTCCATGTTTATACTCAAAACACTTCTGTTCCTTTTTTTTTTTTTTTAGTAAGGTACAATGTAGAGATTCAAGATCAAGACAAAAAGAGCTATGGTCCTCTTAATTTCTCTTTACAAATAATAAATCTTAAGAGATTTTGGCATTAGTTCTAGAGAAATTTCCAGAGGAAAATGTCCTAGACTCTAGAATCATATAGTCAAAATCTCTGTATTATAAAGGAACCAAGAGGTCATCTACACCTAGAATCACAAACTTTTCCTATAAAAGGAATATGATGAATATTGTAGGTTTTGTGAGCCAGAGACTGAGACTATACTGTCATACCACTCAACTCTACCATTATAGCATGAAAGCAATGTCTACAATACATAAACAAATGAGCATGGCTATGTTTCAGGTCAAAATTTGCAACCCTGATCTAGACTATTAAGCATGAGATGGAAAAGGAAAACAGGAAACTCCTTTAAGTTAGGAAACAAAAGAGGTCCTGAATATCAGACCTCTATTTGATTATTCATCTTTTCACTTTTTTAGGTGTAATATACCAGCAGTTAAGGGCAGATATCTTAAGTGTACAGCTTCATATATTTTTACATATATATATATGTAGATACCACCACCCAGATCATGATGTAAAACATTTTCAACACCCCCCAGAAGGTTCCTTTGTCTCCTTTCTGAATCAGTTATCCATAGAGGTAACTTTCATTCTTACTCTATCAATATAAATTAACATTGCCTGTTCTTGAATGTCACATAAATGGAGTAGGTCAGTTTATAACTTGTATAAGATTTCCGTTGCTCAACATTATGAATGAGAAATTATATATCATTTTATAAAATTCTTGCTCTACTATGTGAAATTTCAAAACACTTATCACAGCATTATTTATGTCAATTAACTACATTTTTCAGTGATAAGGCAACGATTATGTAAGTATAGTAGATTTTTTGTGCCCACTGTATTTATTTATAACCCAAATTACATTAGAATTGACTTGAGCTCCCATCTAACATACTGGCAAAAGGTTTATTATCACCTACTTGGGACTCCTTTCCTTTCCATCACCCTGTGCCCCTTACCCATCATCCAAGAGCCATAAGGGCTTATGCGGTACAAGAGGGGTGAGCCAGCCTTCCTTTCCCAGGCTGGAAAGAGATCTGGTGTCTACCCATCTGTTGCTTGTCCTCCCAACCTCACAGATGTGCTGTGTTACCCCATCCTGCCAGCCCCTTCCATAGTCAAGTCTCTCCCAGGTATGTCCAGGTCTCTCTTGCTGAGCTCCCTAACCATGATCCTTTAAAGGAGGGTCACTCTGCCAGAAATTCCACTCTCCATTCTAGGCGAGGCCACTGGTGACACTCATTTAAGGTCCCAATAGGCATTCACACAGCTATTTACTTCCTCAGAACACTGTCCTAGAGGAGAGTCAGGAGTCTGAGAAGCAGTGGGGATAGGTAATTAAGATTATGAACTCTGGATTCAGACAGATCAGATTCAATTTCCAGCCCTCTCACTAGCTGTGTGAAATTTGGTAAGGTACTTAGCTAATTTGTGCCTGTTGTGCCTGTGCGAAATGGTGATAATGACATTACCTACTTTACAGGGTCGATGTAAGGATTAAATTAATTAATGCATGTAAAGTGATTGGAATAATGCCTGACACATAGTAAGCTATGTTACAGAGTGACAGCAACTAACCCTGAAATGCAAAGCCTTACTGCTCATCTCTTCTGTATAATAATATAGGTATTATTATTCTAGGCCCCATAGTAATAAAACTTAATTGCCCAAGTAGGTTTAGTCAAAGGTTCCAAACTGGGCTGATACAGAGATAAAAAAGCTGAATACAAACTGAATATATTGTATGATCTTTAACTGTAAAAAAGATATACATAAGCGGGTGCCTGCGTGGCTCAGTTGGTTAAGCGACTGCCTTCAGCTCAGGTCATGATCCTGAAATCCCAGGATCGAATCCCGCATCAGGCTCCCTGCTCAGCAGGGAGTCTGCTTCTCCCTCTGACCCTCCCCCCTCTCATGTGCTCTCTCTCTCTCATTCTCTCTCTCAAATAAATAAAATCTTTAAAAAAAAAAAAAGATATACATAAGCATAGAAAACATACTGCAAGGAACACGTGTCAAAATACTGATAGTTATCTCAAGACTGTGAGATTATAGATGATTTTAATTCTCTCCTTTAGATATTTTTATATTTTCCAATACAATAAGCAAGTGTGACTTTTAATTTTAACAATAAAACTGTCTTTGTGTGTAGTTTATTTAAAATAAGGTATAAAACTTATATTTGAATGCTAGAACTTCATATGGTAGAGCATAACCATGAGGTAAGAGTCAACTGGCATGTCCAAACTTTGGTTTGCTGGAAACTAAAAGAGGACTAATATCCCTACTTCAGTTGGTTGTAGGAATTAAAGGAGAAATCACATAAGGAAATCACATTTATAATGTAATGTGCTATATACAAATGTAAGAAATTTCATTGATTGTATTATTGGGTTTAAAAAGGCATATAAGGTAATATTCTCAGAAACTCTAGGTGTTCCTTTATACTCAGGCCATTAGGGAAAAAGCGAATAAAAATTCCAGCTAAGAGAGTGATTTAAAAGCTTATTAAACCATTGTTCCTTCACTTTCTTTGTGCGTGTTCACAGGACATAGTGGCTGGCTGGTTCACCTGCTTATAAGAGAGAAAACCCACATGAACACACCATGAGTGCTAAGAAGATTTCAGTGCTACACACATTGGAAGTCTGATAGGAGCCTACGTATTAGGGATGAAAAACATGAATAAGACAGATCATTATCCTAAAAAATTTCACAGTATAGAAAATTTGGAGACAATTACATGCCTTTTTATTCTAACTTAATCTCAGAAATAGATATATAAGTATATACATAAATATATTTTCAATCCTTGTGGAATGTATCTTGGTTATGGTAGTTCCTGTTGCTTTTCGTAAATTTTAAAGATTGACTTGGATGTTGTTCACACACACACACACACACACACACACACACATTACATACACTCACACATCCCTATCATTTTGATTGTTAAAGCTGGGAGACATATCAGGAAACACGCTCTGTTCCTTTGATTCATTGTTTAGTTTTCAGCTCTTATGGACACCAGTTTGTTTAATAAGATGGTGAGTCTGGAAAGCTGTTCCTAAGAGTGAGCTGAATAAAATGAAGTTCTCAATTCCTTCTCTCATTTTCTAAACTTTTTTTAAGACTTTCTTTATTAATTTAGGACATAGAGATACAGAGAGAGAGAGAGCATGAGCAGGGGGAGAGGCAGAGGGAGAGGGAGAAGCTGACTCCCCACTGAACCAGTAGCCTGATGTGGCACTCGATCCCAGGACCCCAGGATCGTGACCTGAGCCGAAGGCAGACGCTTAACCATCTGAGCCACCCAGGCGCCCCTCTAAACTCTTCAAAGGATTCTCCTATCTTTGGCTTTCCCTTCTTCTCCCCAAAGACAATTGTTGAGACTAACACACTGAAATTTGACCGGAATTCGAGGAGGGATTGAAAGAACAATTATTCTGTGTTTATTTTACTAGTCATCACACCACTTTTTGTCACAAACACATGGTCATCGAAAGTAGGTGGATCTCAGAAAAGTGGGGTCAAAGTGTGGTCAGAGAGACTGGGGCAATTGTTCCAGTTAGAGGAACTCATTTTTGGATACAGTCACAGATCTAGGCCCTAGTACAGTGGTCCCACCTTGACTACTCACCAGCTCTGTGAACTAAGTAGTTTCTGCATTGTTTCTGATCCTCATCAATTTCCCTAGTGCAAAGTGGAAAGCTTAATAAACACAGGTCTGTTAGAAAACACAAATGCGCTTATCTTCTTTCTTTCAGCCTTATCCAAAGCAGCCTTTGGCAATGTACATAAAATACAAATGATCTATCTATTTCTTTTATAATGGAGTTAAAAAAAGTGAAGAAGTGGTTAAAAGATTGAACTGGGATCCATTCACCTCCTTCATGTAGGAATAACACTAGGAAAAAGAAAAAGAGCAGGTAACCCACTAGGTTTAAAATTCTTGTCATTTGGACTTTTGGGTAAAAGATTATTAATATATACTAGGAAGAAGAAACTCTGTCTCTGAAATATCCTTATATTTAATAGATTTCTCTGATGCCTCTGGCTAAGGATTACCTGCAATGAAATAAGACCCAGGATCTCAGAGGCACAGCTGTCTGGGGGATGTCACGTAAGGTGTGCAGTTCTCTGGGGGTATAAATTAAAAATGTTTCATAATTGTGGCACTCCCCGTGGTATGACAGGCTAGCAACCCACACCCAGGGACTTCCTCCATTCTGGGCCAAAGGACCATATCTGATGTGGGAAGCACTTTGCAAACCATGTGTTATGTCCCAGACCTTCCTCTGCTGCATCGGAGCATTTTGATACCTTCACCCTCAGTATCATGTAGCAAACATGGATATCTAGTAAGATCTCTGATTCCTGTGAATCTGTTTGGGCAATCCAGTCCTATGTGTGAGTACGGCAATATTTCAGAACTATTATATCAGTGATAATAACTCAATCATCATCTCCTCTGAGAGAACTCTCTGACCTCACACTTTTTTCCCAGATTTCCAGATTCTCTTTATTTTTTTTTAAGATTTTATTTATCCACTTGACAGAGAGAGAGAGTGGGTATAAACAGGGGGAGCGGCAGGTAGAGGGAGAAGCAGGCTCCCCACTGAGCAGGGAACCCGATGCAGGACTCGATCCCAGGACCCTGGGATCATGACCCGAGCTGAAGGCAGATGCCCAACCGACTGAGCCACCCAGGCATCCCTGACCTCACAAACATTTTGACATCATCGCATAATCATGGATGTGTCCCTTCTTTTCACCAGGTCCTATATTAGTTAGCTCAATTACACAGTAATAATAAATGCTTCCAAAATTCAATAGTTTGAGGATTAAGAAATACAGTTATTTCTTTTGTAAAAGTCCTAGGCAGGTGTTTCCTGTTGGGGTAGGGTGGGGTAGGAGCTCTGCTTCATAGAACTGTTCAATGACCCAGACTTTTGGATGCTCTGCCATCTTTACAGTATGTGGCTTCCAGATTCATCCTGGGGCTTGTGACCCTGGACAGCCAGAAAGGAGAGAGAGCAAGGAAGAGCAACTTGGGGTATTTTCAGTGCATTCATCACTCCAGTCACTCCCATGGCCCACTGCTCAGTTACTTGGCCTCACCTAACTGCAAAAGGGACTGTTCAACAGCGTAGCCTTATGCTGGGAAAGAAAGAGAGTGAAAAAGAGAATGGATTTTGGACAGCTAAGTCTCTGCTACAGGCCCTCACAGATGGACTGATCCTTTTCTAAACTTATAAGACAAATAGACCACTAAAAGTGGTCAGGCAAAGGGTTTTTTGACAAATCTTTTATTTTCTATCCAAGATAACATCAAGTAATAAATGTTTTTGTCACTGATTTCTTATCTCTGCTGATCCCACCAATATCCAACTCTATCTTATATAAACCGGTCACTTAGTGGTGGGAAGAAGGTCCAAGAACAACCTCTCTTTCTTATACTCAAGTCACTGAGAGGCAGTGGCACTGTCTCCATTCCCTACAGAAAAAAAAAAAAAAAAAAAAAAAACTAGCAAGTAGCAGACACAAATTCCAAAAAGAGGAAGATAAAAGAATTAAAAAAAAATTGCTCATTCCTATTTTCTTTTCTTGTAACATGTACAGATTATTTCCTCAGATGGAAGAGTCAGAACCTATGGCACCTCACCTTGGGAACGCTAGTGACCATTTTTCAACGATGAGGGAAAAGAAAGAGCAAAGATCCAAAAGGTTTCTTAGCCCATGAGTAGGAGTTTCAAAGGGCCCCTTGGGATCCAGAGGGAGTCAAATTCGTCAGTTATATGTTACAGATCCACTTAGCTCTCTTTAGGACACCCACAAAAATATGATTTATTTGTGTGGTTATTTGATTTATGTTTTTCACATCCCCTCAACGATAAGCTTAATAAGAGCAGAGACCTGGTTTGGTTTTCGTTTGTTTGTTTGTTTGGCTCACTATATAATCTCCATTATCTGGCATAGAGCTTATCATGTAACGGGAGCTCAATAATATTTGGTAAAGAGCAAAAAAAGAGATAATGGCGGTTAATATTTATTGAAACTTTCCTATATGCCAGACAGTGCTGAGCAGTCCACAGACAGCTGCCCAGCAGATAGATACCTCATTATGTCCCTTACACAGTGATGAAATAGAGGCTTAGTGAGCTTGGGTTATTTGCACAAGGTCACGCAGCTGGAAAGGTGCATAGCCACAGAAGTCCACAAGTTGGACTAGGTTACTGACTCACATTCTATCTATTCTGTTCTTTGTTCTTATTTTTCTTTTAATCTTTTAATCATCCCCTTTTCTCCTGTAATAGCACAGTGAAGAAAGAACTAATGGTCACGTTTCATACATTGCTTTCACATTGAGAAAAGCTGCAGGTTCTTTCTTAGCTAACTGTTCTATGAGTCCAACCCTGAAGAGTGAGGAAAAGAGCTGAATACACCTGACATGCTCTCTGAAAATCTGAGGCCATAAACACAGTTGGAGAACACCGGTACAAGGAAATTTTTTACAAATAAAGGAAATCTGAGTGTGTCACTAACTATCAGCACTTAAATATAAAGAATAAAAGCAAAATTCAGGTACTACCCCAAAATTAGTATAACTTGCAGTTATAAAGGTGGAATATTTGGAAGTTCTACTCTTTTCTGTATTTTGTTCACCAGGTCAGTGTTCATAAAATTATTGTCATCCTAGGCCTAACAATACTTACATTGTGGTTTATCTGTTCTTGTGGTAAGTAACAGTTTACCATAGGACTTTTCAACATCAGCATTATTGACATTTAGAATGAGATAAGTATATTGTGAGGGGATATCTTATGCATAGTAGGATGCATTTAGCAGCATCCTCTGCCCACTAGATGCCAATAACATCCCTATGACCATCAAAATGTCTCTGGATGTTGCCAAATATTCCCTGGAAGGGCAAAATTACTTTTGGTTGAGAACAAGTGCCCCTGTGAAATTTTTAGTTATTTTTTTTTCCACAAAATCAGAAAAGATACAACTAAACTTTAAGTCTGTGAGAGTTATCACTCTTCCTCCCGTCTGATGTGAGGTCTATCTGAAGACTACTCAGCAATACCTCTAAAGCTCAGTACCACCTACTTCTTTTATTTCCAGTTTTATTGAGATAGAATTAACATACACCACTGTGTTCGTTTAAGTTGTACCACATAAGATTTGATGTATATATATTATGAAATGATTACCATAATAAGCTAACATCCATCAAATCACATGGGTACAATTTTTTTCTTATAATGAGAATTTCTTTTTTTTATTCTTTTAATTATATTCTTTTTTACTTTTCTTTTTTTATTATGTTGATCACCATACATTACATCATTAGTTTTTTGATGTAGTGTTCCATGATTCATTGTTTGTGCATAACACCCAGTGCTCCACGTAGAACGTGCCCTCGTTAATACCCATCACTAGGCTAACCCATCCCCCTCACCCCTCCCCTCTAGAACCCTCAGTTTGTTTTTCAGAGTCCATCGTCTCTCATGGTTCATCTCCCCCTTCGACTTACTCCCCTTCATTCTTCCCCTCCTGCTATCTTCATCTTTTTTTTTTCTTAACATATGTTGCATTATTTGTTTCAGAAGTACAGATCTGTGATTCAACAGTCTTGCACAATTCACAGCGCTCACCATCTTATAATGAGAATTTCTAAAATCCACTCTTTTAGGGGTACCTGGGTAGTTCAGTCAATTAAGCATCCAAGTATTAATTTCAGCTCAGGTAATGAACTCAAGGTTATGAGATCAAGCCCCATGTTGGGCTCTGTGCTGGGCATAGAGCCTGCTTAATATTCTCTCTCTCTCCCCCTCTGCTCTCTTCCCCTCCCTCTCTAAAAAAAAGTAAAATAAATGATAAAATCCACTCTTTCAGCAACTTTCAAGTATTTATAATTGTATTGTTCAAATATATAAATATATAACATTGTATTGTTAATAATAATCGCCATGCTGTACATTACATCCCAGAATTTATTTATCTTCTCATTGTATTTATGAATATTCATGGGTGAGGTCTTCTCTCTGTGAGACAAATGTGCTAATAGCCTTTTTCCTAGGAGAAGGGATAAACATGTGTGATACAGAAATTCCTGAATAGAGTACTGGCCTGATTCCATGACCCTTTTCCTCTTCCAGCAAGCCAAGTTGCCCAATAAATATTTATTGAATGACTAGACCAATGAAAAGACTATCCAGGGTCTCAAAGGATGTTCAGGGAATATATTTCCATAAGACATTAACATATGTTATTGAGGAAAATAGGGGAATCAGTTGTTAACTAATTTTCATTTCATTCTGGGTAAACCGAAGTAAACAAGTTTCTTTCAAACTCCTCAGAGTCTTTAATGGACTACACTGAAACTTTCTGCTCTAAAAGGAAGTCAGTCATAATATGTGGAATTTCCTAAAATTATTTGACACAGGGGGGCCTGGGTGGCTCAGTCGTTAAGCGTCTGCCTTGGGCTCAAGTCATGATCCCAGGGTTCTGGGATTGAGCCCCACATCAGGCTCCCTGCTCTGCGGGAAGCCTGCTTCTCCCTCTCCCACTCCCTCTGCTTATGTTCTCTCTCTTCCTGGGTCTCTCTCTGTCAAATAAATAAATAAAATCTTTAAAAAATTATTTGACACAAAATTTTCACTATAATAATTTTCTAGACTTTTGTTTCAGTTTGAGAATACATTTTCGTACTTCTGAATACGTTTAAAGTAAAACAGCAATATTTAAAATCACTTGAAGTTAGAATTTACCAAGAATAAATATTTTTAGAAGACAAATTACATAAGCATGTTAAAGGAAATATCCTGTAATTAACTCACTCCGATGGGAAATCTGAACCATTATAACCAAGAAGTGAATCGGTATAAAATACCTCCTATTGTTACCTATATCCCCACCATTGACATTTTGCTTCCCTATTCCATCATTGTTAAAATGAATATAAAATGACTTCAGGTTTCCAGTCTGGCATGTAAGGAATTTAGAAATTGACATTCTATCTTAACAACAAGTAAAGCTGAACAAACTGAAATAGCAACAACTCTTCTTAAAAGTGAATCACAAGGCAAACCGCTGGCCCCCAAATTGGAAAGACAGACAGGCAGAAACAAAGAATTACAACTCACCAGAGCAGAAACCCTCTGGCAGAAACCTCCTCAGGAACCAGTAACCAGTAGGGGGCGGGGGACGAGGTGGGGGTGGGGGGACCTGAACTCTGTATTAATTCTTAATTGCTGGAGGCTCAGTGTGCACAACTCTGAGAGTTAAAAACTCCTACAGGAGTTTTAGCTTCAGAAGTCCCACTAGGTCCTCACAGGGAACATTAGAGAAAATGCTTCCAGCAGGGGAAGAGGAAAAGTAACCACTTTGAATATACCAGAGCATTCTGTTCTTAACAGAATAGTTTCCCTCAGAGGAAACTATTTTACCAGAGCCTAAACAATCTGGAAAGAGAGAAATCACCAGCTCCAGCCCCCACCAGAAATTCTGTCCCATCTAAGGGGTGAAAAAGCTGAGAAGCCTTGATAAGACTCACAGTCCAGAGGCACAGGCTCACAAAAAGCCTGAGACCTAATCATAGCACCATAGAAGGCTTCCTTTTCCCCCACACCTTGCCACTACATTACAAAAAGCATTTTTCCTGCAGTTGCTCTTACATAGTACATCATGTCCACTTTTCAACAAAATGTACAAGGCACACTAAAAGGCAAAAAACACAGTTTTAAAGGACTGAACAAGGATCAAAACCAGAGTCAGATATGACAGTAAGGGTCAGACCAGGAATTTTTAAAACTATGATTAATAGGCTAAGGGTTTTCATGGAAAAAATAGATAGCAACGAGAAACAGGTAGATAATGTAAGCAAAAAGACAGAAATTCTAAGAAAAAATAAAAAAGAAATGCTAGAGTTCAAAAACATAACAGAAATAATACTTTGGATGGGCTCATTAATAGACTGGAAATGGCTGAAAACAAATCTCTGTGACAGGAAAAAAGATAAATACTGTATAATCACATTTATATGTAGAATCTTAAAAACAAACAAACAAACAAAGTACACACACACACACACACACACACACACACACAAGACAAGCTCATGGATATAGAGACCAGATTCATGGTTACCTGAGGCAGGGGATGAAGGATAGGTGAAATTGATCAAGGGAGTCAAAAGTTATAAAATTCCACTTACAGCCTGGTGGCTCAGTTGTTAAGTGTCTGCCTTCGGCTCGGGTCATGATCCCAGGTTCCTGGGATCGAGCCCCGTGTCAGGGTCCCCGCTCTGCGGGAAGCCTGCTTCTCCCTCTCCCACTCTCCATGCTTGTGTTCCCTCTCTCATTGTGTCTCTCTCTGTCAAATAAACAAAATCTTTAAAAAAATAAAATAAAATAAAATTCCACTTATAAAATAAGTAATGAGGATGTAACATACATCATGGTGACTATACTTAATAATACTGTATTGCATATTTGAAAGTAGCTAGAGTGGATTATGAAAGTTCTCATCAAGGGGCACTTGGGTGGCTCAGTTGGTTGAGCGGCCAACTCTTGATTGGCCATGATCTCAGGGTCCTGAGATTGAGCTGCACATCTGGCTTTGTGCTCACCAGGGAGTCTACATGGGATTCTCTCTCTCTCTCCCTCTCCCAGTGCCCCTCCCCCCTGTGCACATGCTCTCTCTCTCTCTAAAATAAATAAATAGATCTTAAAAAAAAGAAAGTTCTCATCAAGAGAAAAAAAATTATAACTATGTATGATGATGGATGTTAACTGCACTTATTGTGTTGATCATTTTGCAATTCAAATATTGAATCATTATATTGTGCAACCTGAAACTAATATAGTGCTATGTCAATTATACCTTGATTTTAAAAAAAGAATGTGTGCTTGATATGACAATAGAAACTCTTAAAACTGAGAAGCAAAAGAAAAAAACTGAAAAAAATAGAAGTATAGGACAACTAAAAATGTGTAACATATGCATAATGGGAACACCAAAAGGTGAAGAAAGAGAAAAATGAACAGAAGCAATATTTGAAGCAATAATGACTGAGAATTCCCCCCAAATTAATGTCAGGCACCAAATCACAGATCAAGGAAGCTCAGAGAACATCAAGCAGAGTAAATGCAAAACAAAAAACTACACTAATCATTTTTAAGATTTATTTATTTATTTGAGAGAGAGAGGCGGCAGAGGGAGAGGGAGAGTCTCAAGCAGACTCCCCGCTGAGCATGGAGCCCAACACAGGGCTAGATCTCATGATTCCAAGATACCTAGATCGTGATCTGAGCCAAAATCAACAGTCAGACTCTTAACTGACTAAACCACCTAGGCGCCCCCCAAAACTACACTTATGAATGTCATATTCAAACTTGAGAAAATCAAAGGTAAAAAAATCTTGAAAGAAGTCAGAGGGGGGAAAAAAGCACCTTACATGAAAGGAGAAAAGATAAGAATTACATCTGGAAAAAGAAAAAAAGTTACATGTGACTTCTTAGAAATCATACAAGGAAGAAGAGAATGGAGTGGAATATTTAAAGGGTTGAGAGAAGAAAAACACCAAACTAGAATTCTGTATCCTGAGAAATTATCCTTCAGAAGTGAAGGAGAAATAAAGACCTTCTCAGATAAACAAAAACTGAGGGAATTTTTTGCCAGTAGACCTACCTTGCAGGAAATGTTGGAAAGTTCTTCAGAGAGAAGAAAAATAAAGCAGAAGAAAAACTTGGATCTACATAAAAAATAGAAGTACATAAAAGGAATAAGTGAAGGACAAATAAAAACTTATTTTTCTTAACAGCTAATATTTGTTCAAAATAATAAGGACAACAATGTAGTCAATGTACTTATGCATGTGTGTGTGTGTGTGTGTGTGTGTTTATGTATGACAGCACTGATACAAGTGAAGGAGAATTAAGGAAAGAAGAATTAAGATTATTTTACTTTTATAAGTTACTTGTACTACCCATGAAGTGGTATAGTGTTATTTGAAATGAACTTTGGTTAGTTGTAAACATATATTGCAAACTCAGTGAAACCACTAAAAAAAAGTTTTAAAAGAAGAATAATTGATTCTAAAAAAGGAAAGAAATTGCCAAAATGTTGAAGCAACCAAGCGACCAAAATGTCCTTCAGTTGGTGAATGGATGAAGAAGTAGTGGTAAATCCAGACAATGGACTATTTACTCAGGGCTAAAAAGAAATGAACTATCAATCCATGAAGAGACACAGAGGAGCCTTAAATGCATATTACTAAGTGAAAGAAAGCAATCTGAAAAGGCCACACACTTTATCATTTCAACTATGTGACATTCTGGAAAATGCAAAAACTATGGGGACAATAAAAAGATCAGGAGTTTGAGGGGAGGGAGGGATGAATAGGCAAGAGGGCAGAGGAATTGTAGGGCAATGAAACAATCCTGTATGATAACTGCAGCCGTGGATACATGTCGTTACATACTTGTCAAAACCCATATACTATACAACACTGAGAGTGAACCCCAATGTAAACTGTGGGCTTTGGGTGGCAACAGTGTTTCAATATAGGTTCATGTATCATAAAAAGTGTACCACTGTAGTGTGGGATGTGGATAGTGAGGAGCGGGAGGGGAGAGGGGAGGGAATATATGGGAACTGTGTACTTTCTGCTCCATTTTGCTGTGAGACTAAATTAATTAACCTTTAAAAATTAATATAAACCATATCTCATCCTTCAAGAGTTAGGATCTCTTTCAGAGGGGTGCAAACTAATCTAACAAACTAATTCGTACCCCTGAAAGCATTCTGTATTGCACTGAATAGTTGGAAAATCATCAGGGAAAAGACAGTCACTCAGTTCTTCATTGAAAAAAAGAAATATGCTACATGAGCTACCGGGGTGGTTGAGAAAGAGGTCTAGCAACAAAGGTGACACAAAGGAGTTAGGAGGGAATTCAGAGTCACAGAGAAAAGAAATAATGAGAATGTCCTACCCAACCATGAGAAAGGACATAATGAAGGGTGAGAATGAAGTGGCAATGCGGTCATTTTGGAAACAGCAACTTCATGGGGTCTGTTCACGGCTTGTTTGATAATTATGAATTTTTATGTATATCATTTGACATCTCTAATCCTTTTATCATACATGTAAAATGAAAATAATAGATATTCTACTTTCCTGGGTTATGAGCTTTAAAATTGAGAAAATGCACATTTTCAATATAGCATTTAGTGAACAGCCCTTTATTTGTTATCATACCCATCTAAGTGAACCTCGGGAGGGCAGGGACTTCGTGTCCTACTCATTTCTCTTATCTTACCAACTAGCATAGTGTCTGCCATACAGTGAGCTTAATATGTACTCACTGAACACAAGATGGGAAAAAGGGAGAGAAGGAGACAGAAAATAAAGGGAAGGGGAAGCCAAGAAGGGAGAAAATAAGGGAAGTAATAAAGGAAGGTAGGAGGGAGGGAAGGGGGAATTAGAGAAGGAACGAAGGAAAGAAGGAAGGCTGGCTTCAACAAATCCAAGAAAGAGAAAGTGGAACCAAATTCATCAAAACCCAAAGTCCTTTGTCAAGAAGAGATTAAGAGACTATGGTTGAAAGGATCAAAGCTATGTAATTGATCTGACCGATGAATGAAGTAAGGATAAAAGGGGAATTTCAAGGGGTTCAAATAACGAGTTGTATTTATGGCACTTTTGTAAGCATGTGTGCCTGATTGGTCTTAATAGTGGTTCAGTCCATTTACCCCATTGTCCTTCAGGGTTTCAGGGCAATAAGTCATAGAGCATTTGTCCTGTATCCCTAGAAAATGATATAAACATATTTATCCTTCTCTATTCCACAGAGAAAGCGAGGCAGCAATTTTGACATATAATAATGTCATTCTTTGCATCATATTTTTAAGTACCATTGCCAAGAAACATATCCCGACTGAATGTATTTCTGCTATACATAGCAGTTTGGCGAGGGTAAAGCAGTACATGGAAAAACAGATAATTGGTCTCTTTGTCTCTCTCTATGTCTCTTATACACACACCCCTTTTAATTTGTTTATCAAAATAATTGGATTTCTCCAGTTAGATAATCACCCTTCCCTCAAATTTAAATCTAGTATATTAGCTCCTAACAATTTACTTATCTATATCGCCACCTACTCTATTTTCTAACAAAAAATGAATATATTACCTATTTTACACAAGTCTGTGTGTCCCTTTTGCTCATATTAAATAAATAAATGTTTCTTTTTTTCTCATCCTTTTTGGAAGACACTAGCGTTTTATTAGTTTGGCTTTAACTCTGCACTTTCTTCCTTTATGCACTATTTCTTTTCTTGTTTTATTTCTTGCATCCTCCTCTATTCCCTGATGGACGGAAGATTACCATCCCTGACTCAAGCACTCATGACCTACTGGCCCCAACAGCTAAACCTGATTTAAGTAGGGCCCAGGCTGCAATGTCACCTTTCATAGGAGGCATATATACCAAAGCTGCAGGCTGGCCCTTGAGAGGAATATCAAATTTGAACTGGGGATACCTGGGTTGCTCTCTTCTCTACGTAGCCTAATGCAGTTTATCACTGCCAGCATGATTTCAGCAAGAGCATCCAGAAAAAAATATGCCCCAGTGTCCCTGACTCCATCTGTTTTCAAATACTATAGAAGCCTCCAAGCTACATTATAGTTTTTCTGGATCCTTATAAACTGAAATATTCTTTTATCTTTATATAAAATGTCTTCGATGAAAAGGTTATGCTTTGTTTATTTTCATTTCTGAAAACTTCCACTGCTAGCATCAGGGAGTTAGAAATAAATGTGCCCAAACAAAATGTCTTATTGTGAATGCTTCCTAGATTCATTTTCTATTTCTGTGATACTGCTGACCTCTGGCGTTCAGAACACTGATATTTTCTTTTATTTGTATTTGTTATTTTCAAGCTTTCTTCTGGGGTTCTGCTCTTTTATTAGGGAAATCTGATAAAAATTCTACATTCAGTAATAAATAATTGCCTTTTAATGAGAGAACTGAATCTGAAAATTAGGGATTGGGGACTTTTTAAAATCTGAATTTTTAGAAGAGATACATTTTCAGTTATCATCATAGACTTTCCCTTTGAAACATCTCAAATTGAACATACTCCAAAGCCAAACTCCCACTTCTCTTACAGCCTTCAGCCTTCCATTTGCTCATACTGAAGTCCTTGGAGTTAACCTTGACTTTTCTATTTCTCCCCCACTAAAAATCCATGAGAAATCCTGTGGCTTCTACTGTTGAACATATCAGAATCCAGCCACTCTTCACACTCTTGCCACCACCACTCTGTCGCAAACCATATACTCTCCCACTGGGATTATGGTGCTAACTTTCTAACTGGTCTCCTAGAGGCTATATATAGCTTCCCTCCTACATGGAGCTTGTTCTCTTTAGCAGCCACCATGGTCCTTAAGAAATGGAAAGCAGAATGTGGCATTTCTCTGCTCAAAACCCTCAATGGTTTCCAGGGCTCTCCGAGAAATGGCTGAAGTCTGGAGATACCAACAAATTCCTATCTAACCACACCCCACCTCCCTAACTTCACTTTCATCTACCAATACCACCCCCACCCCACACACACTATCTAGCCACACGGACCTTTTTGGTTATTTCTTAAACAAAGACACTGACCAACATCACCTGAAAGTTCTCAGCTTCATTAACCTTTAAACTGGATCTTCTTGCCTTGAGGCCCCTGACTTCATTTTTCTTAGAGTTTTTACTTTAGAAAACCTGTAATTGTACATTCTTTCTCTGCCCCTTTGAGATACAAACCATTTCCTTGTTTAAAATCCAGAAATGTCTGGGGCACCTGGGTGGTTCAGTTGGTTAAGCAGTTAAGCGTCTGAATTCGACTCAGGTCATGATCCTGTAGTCACACGATGGAGTCTGCTTCTCCCTCTGACCCTCCCCCCTCTCATGCTTTCTCACTCTCTCACTCAAATAAATAAATAAAATCTTTAAGAAAAAGAACAAGAAAATCCAGAAATGTCTTTCTCAAGGACCTGAGAGCCATGTCTTTGAAATGCGACCATCAAAGAAGATAGTGCCCCATCTCCCAGTCTCTGTGGGAGAGTAAGAGACTTACGTCCATGTTCTACATTCTAACACTACCTCCTGTCCATGAAGATATGAAAAAGTTTACTTTTCCTTTGGGTAAAGCCAATTAATAGACACAGATGGCCTCTGATTTCCCCACCAACCCAGCTCTTAAAAATCTCCAGTCCTTTGTTTGTGGAGTTCAGTCTCGACCCCCATTATAATAGTCTTAAATAAAATCTTTGCCTGTTTACCTTTGTAGGGTGCGATTTTTCTTCAATAGCACCAAGTACACAAATTCCTTAGGCTCTGAGTATTTCTTGTTCCCTCTCTCTGACATATGTGGATCCTTCTGTATGACTTGTGCGCTCACTTCCTTCAGACCTTTGTTCAGAATGCCACCCGATCCGGGAACTCCTCTACTCTGCATAAAATGGTAAATTCTACCGCCTCAAATATTCTATACACTTTAATTTGCTTCATCCTTCTCCATAGATTTTAGCATTTTCTAAACTTACTATATATTCATTTTCTCTCTGTCTCTCTCCAATACAATGTAAGCTCCATGAGGAGGGCAGGAGTTTGTTTTTCTTTTTTCAGGTTTGTTTACTGCTATATCCCTCATATATTGATAAAGGTATTGAGGATGTGTTCGAGTAAGTATTTGTTGCATGAAAGAAAAAAAATGAATTGAGAACTCCGTGGCTATACAGTGCCTTGAGAGGCAAAATCTAAGTTCGAACTTTAACAATTCAGTTATCCAAAACCTGGAAATTTCTGACATAGACAGGCTGAGCACCTTCATTGGTATGGTCTGTGAAATAAATATGTGAATGCATTCCAAATGCAATTTTACCTAAGATGTAGACAGATATGAGGTAAAATAAGAAAAAGTAATAATTAAAAGTAGATTCCATTAGAAAACACACACACTTCATAGACTTATCACTTCTCCTTTGCTTTTTCTGAATTTCCAATTCAGTGACTATTGAAGAATCTACAAAATGGAATTTTAGAAGATATAGCAATGAATAAAATGTAGTTTCTATTATAAAAATTATGTTCTAATAAGAAATAAAACAACTTTGAAATGGAAATTAGGAAGAAAGTTACTAATGATAATTGAACATCTGAAGAAAAATGGGAACATATTTTTAAAAAAGAAACTTGTGGGACACCTGGGTGGCTTAGTCAGTTGGGCTTTTGGCTCTTGGTTTTGACTCAGGGCCCTGGGATTGAGCTCCATGTCAGCAGGGAGTCAGCTTGAGATTCTCTCGCTCCCTCTCCCTCTGTCCTACACACACACACACACACACACACACACACACACGCACGCACGCACGCGCTCTCTCCCTACTTTCTCTCTCAAATGAATAAATAAATCTTAAAAAAAAACTTGTGAATTGCTAATTAACTGGAATATTTGATAGAATATATACCATCGGGAGAGAGGACCTTTACTGTGCCCTAGCCTGCCTTGTACTCATCACCCCACCCAGGCCCTGTAAAATAACGCCATACTTCAGAGCAAAGAACAGTGATCAGCCATCTGTCACCTAACTCATGAAATGCTGGAACGTTATTCTCCCTTAGCTTAGATTTCTGAAGTATTATTCAAAATAACAATAATAAGAGCTAATACATAGAAAGTGCTTACCATGTACCAGGTACTATTTAAAACACTTTACATGGATCATCTTATTTACTCCTCTCAACTCTATGAGGTTGTATTATTAATGTCCCTATTTACCTGCCGAGAGTCATACATCATTAAGTGGCAGAATCGGGACAATTATAAAAATCAGTGAAGATATTGGATAAATTATCGTATAAAAATTGTACAGCTACTAGATAAGGGAATAAGTAGTAGTTGGCACAAGAAATGTATAATTACCCTGCTTTCCACCAAAGGCCCTATCTAAATACCTATCTAAAGGGAACTGCATCATTAATATCCATTCACAGCTTGCCAGTGGGTTCCTGAGACCCTTAAGAAAAAAGGATTATATATGACTCACTCCTTTCACAACCTATAATGAACTCATTTAAATCCTGTGGCCAATTTGAAACATTTTGTAGAGACCCTATTGCCAATGGTAGAGCATCTTTCATTTTTAAAAATAATCCTAATTGCTGGTCTTGCAGCTGCAGATTGCCAAACATAAAAATGAAAATATGAACCGTCCACGATTATTTTGAAACAACAAAGAGGGAAATTTGTGTTAACCTGAATAGAGGTTAAGAACATAGCATCTAGAATCAGAAAGACTTAGGTTCAAAATGTAGCCTGTTACTTATTGGATATTGACTTAAGCAACTTACTGAACTATTTGGAACTGAAGTTTTTTTCATATATTAGGAAGATAAAATTAGTGCATATTTGAAAAAATATGAAAATTAAATTCAATAATACATGTAATTCAATGAGCATATGCCTATCATGGAACAAGTACTCTGTAAATTATTTACTGTTACTCTTGGTGTTATTGCTGCTATATTTTGCAGAATCACAATCAACATATAGCATTCAATAAAATATAAATTTACCAGTGATATAAATTATTAATAATTATAGTATTATAGAATTTATTACAATTTAATTTTCAACTCTAGAAAAATACTAAAGCTTATTAATTATAATATGCTCTAATTTGGTTTTCTCTTTAAAATAGCTTTTTTGTTTCCTTTTCTAATAGACTGTAAACTCACTGAAGACAGAGATTGAGTCTCCTTCATTTGATTCAACGAATCTTTATTTATTGCCCGCTATGTGTCAGACATCATTCTAGGCTCAGAAAAATCAGTAATTAACTAAAAAGAAAAAGTTCTTACCTTCATGAAGCTTTTTTTTAGGGTAAAATCTGGCAATAAACAAACAAATAAATATACCATATGTAATATATAGTTAGAGGGATACTCCCAATATCTGAATAGGAACTGGTTCATAATAGGTACTCAATTAATCTGAATTAAATTTAATTTGATTATTTTAATATGTCCTTATAACATGGAAAATATATAGAGGTATGCTGGAGTGAGCTCTTTCCAGCTCAGAAGAGCAGATTGTGTGCATTTCTTCCTAATTCTTTGTTCAGTGACTTAACTTTTGTAACTTTAAATTAGCCTGATAGAAGAGTTTTACACTACAAAAATCAGCAATGCTACAAACTGCCGCTGTTTTTCCAGAGACTCAGTCGTTAAACATTTATCAGCACACTACCTGATCAAGTGTGGAATCTGAATTTTATGTAATTCCGAAAATAAATAACCCTTAGTATATCACATTAATATATTAACATGTTAATATAATAGCACATTAATATATTAATATATTTCAGATAGTAAAATTTACAAATTATGTAACACAATGTTAGTCTGAAGATGATTTAAAAAATATACATATATAAATAGAATTATTTTCTCTCAATAACAAATAACTATCTCTCTCTTATTCAGACCCATGGAAGAAGCAGAATGTAGATAACCCAGAAAATCAACCAACTAATAAATGTTTCCTATTTAATATTAAATATGCCTTTTAAATAAACAATTTCTGTTTTGAATAAGAATTTATTTAGTATGATATTAAGCATTTTATATACTTTAAACATAACACTCTATCTATGGAGGGAAAAGAGAAGCTTCTGGGTGTTAGAAGCAAGCAAATTTGAAATTATTTTCCTATGGAAAATCCCATGAAAATCATTTAGAAAAATATGCAGAGCTACAATGCCCTGGGCTAGAAATTTCCCAGGACCACATGGCTGAGGAGTATAAATTATTAAATCATAATTTTTAAAAAAATGAAAAAAGCTTTAAATTCTGCTACAACATGTGATTTATTTTTTAAATTTTGGTGGCATAATGTATAAAATTTATTTTGTTTTAGATATATATTCATATTAAATATTGAATACAGATTTGTTTCTGAATCAAAAATTTAAGGAAGGAAAACACTTGTGCATCCTTAGTCACCCGGAGATCTCATAGAAGAGGAGTGAGTCTGAGAATTATCAATCTGTTCTCCAAAACAACTTCAAAACTGTATTTCTAGCCTATGCCCCAGCCGAAACATCCAGATTTTATTATATTTAGTTCAATAGTAATAAATGCTTATCATTTATGGAAAACCACCCCTATCCCAGAAACAATTCTTGGCACTTCATATCCTATATCGCCAATGCCCCTCACAACCCTGTCACGAAACCCTAATATTACAAATGAGGAAATTTGTGCTCGGAGACTAAGAATTTCCTCTTAGGTCAAACAACTAGCAAATGATAAACCCAGGAGCCTAAAAAAATGCCCTTCTGGCTCCAAAGCACATGTGAGTTTATTGAACTTATTGGTAATTACCTACTTTTCCTGCTAATCACCCTTAATTTGTTCTATGGCAGTCTTTTTCCTGGGGGAAAGAACATAAACATCAATTTGGCAATGGGGGCAATTATCTCCATAAACACTACCATCCAAAACCAACTCAAAGCAGATTGAATTGGAACCAGAAGTTCTCCCAGCTTCAGTGTGGATGATCTGTTTTGATTAGCTTACAAATGGTACAAATTGTCCTTTTGAGTTAATGCCAGGAGCAAAGTAGAAGTTCTGGCCTTTTTTTTTTTTTCTTCTGCCAAGCAGTTTATACTTCAATTTGTGACAAAATAGTTGTAAGTAAAAAGAGAGTGTCTAGCTAGAACTTCCGTTTCCAGGTCAAATGGCAGTTTCTATTAAAGAAGCCAAAAATCATTTTCAAAGGAAAGACTTTCTACAGTAAACTTTCCCTACAGATAGCATACATGTATCATAAGATTTGAGTTGAAGGGCGCCTGGGTGGCTCAGTCGTTAAGCATCTGCCTTCGGCTCAGGTCATGATCCCAGGGTCCTGGAATCGAGTCCCACATCGGGCTCCCTGCTCAGCGGGAAGCCTGCTCTCCCTCTCCCACTCCCGCTGCTTGTGTTCCTGCTCTCACTGTCTCTGTCAAATAAATAAATAAATAAATAAATAAATAAATAAATAAATAAATAAAATCTTTAACAAAAACAAAAAAAAAAGATTTGAGTTGAAAACAAGCTATTTGAGTCCCTCAAGTAAACCTAAGAAAAAAGAATGCAGGTAAAAATAGTTGTACTGTGAGATAAGAAGTTAAGTACAATCCAGGAATAATGAATTAAAATAAAGAGAAACTATGAATGATGAGGGAGCAGAAGGCAAACTGACAGCAAAGCACAAGCAGACACCCTGCTAACTAACTGCCCCCCCACTCCCCCCCACCTCCCACCTTCACCCCCCAGATATGTGTGAAGTTCCTCAGGCACTCAACTAAGGGAAGGGAAAAAACGAATGGTTAACTAATAGAGATCACCCAGCAAGACAGGAGTCTCCCTCAGTTTACAAATGTCTTAGTGATTTACAAGAAAAAGCATTCTTATCGATAACCTAACTTCCAGAAGGAAACTCCCAACTGTCTTAATGTTAATGCTTTACTAGAGGGAAAAACAACCTTGACAATGGCAAAGCCTCCAGTATCTCCTTGGTCTACTTTAGCATTTGAAAGGTCATTTGAAAACCTCCCTTTTTCCTTACCACCAACTTCCAAGTATATCAACAGTCGTGCCTCACAAGCCCAGTGCAGCAGCTCTTTCTGCCCAGGGGTCCTGTCCCCATGCTTTTATAAAACTTTAATAAAATCACCTTTGTGCACCAAAGACATCTCAAGAATTCCTTCTTGGCTGTCAGCCCAGGACCTCACCCTACATTCAAAACTACATCAAAAACTGTCACAGGACTAGGGCCTAATTTCTTATAAATGTGCCCTTATTTATTCACAACATAAATTTAGGGAGTTCTATGTGACTTAAGGATTGAAACATGCTTGCCAGTCTCTCTTTCTGCCTTCCTTTATTTACCCAAATATTGACAAGCATAGCAGTTAGTTGAAGCATATCAAACTTTTCAATCAGTGGTACATTTCTAAATGTGCTGTGAATCATGTATGCATTCAACATACAGTTTCTGTAAATTTTAAAGTTTTGCTTGTGACATTTAAGCGTTTGATTTATCTGAAATTTATTTTTTTGCATGATATTAAGGGTCCATTGTGCTTTTTTCTTATATGGATACTCAATTTCCTGGAAACATTTATTGAATGGCCTTTTTTCTTCGTTGATCTGAAATACCACTTCTGCTATATATCAGATTTATATAGACACATAGATTGGTTTTCTATTCTTTTCCATTTTTGCCTCAATTGTCAATACTATGCTGTAACAAATTTAAAATATAGCTTTATAGTATTAGATAGCCTTATAATAATAATTTCTGACAGGGCGACTCCCCTCATTTTACTTTTCTCTATTTGTAGGGGCTTGACTATACTTGAGGCTTTGAAACTTCATATTAATTTTAAAATAGGCTTGTCAAGTTTCATGAAAAGAACCTATTACGATTTTGATTGACACGATATTGAATAGGCCAACTTGCAGACAATTGATATTTTTAATATAGTGTGTCTATCCATAAGCATCGTATAGCATTTTATTTATTTATTTTTTATCTATCTATCTATTTATTTATTTATTTTTTTTTTTATGTGTTGTTAGTAACTTTCATTACAGTTTTATGGACTTCTGCACCAAAGTCTTACCCATTTGTTATTTTAGTCCTAGACATATTTTTGTTGTTTTTATAAATATATCCTTTCTCATCTATTTGCTTTTTCTATGTAGAGTATGTGTGTTAGTACATAAAGATACAATTTACTTTTGTATATCAATTTTATATCCCGAACTAGCTAATCTCTCTTGACAATGCTAATAATTTGTAAATATTTGGAGATTTCTATATAGACAATTAACACCTAGGAACAATGACTTATGTATTCCCTTAACTCCAATTATTATAGGGGTTATTACTTTTCTCTTATCTTACTACACCTACTAAGACCTTTAGGAAAATGATAAGGCAGTGGTAGTGGGCACACTTGTTTTGATCTTCAATTTAAAGGAAATTATTTTGCATTCACAAGTGAATCATTGTAAGATTTTCTGGATAACCAGTTTAAAGAGATTCCTCCTATTCCTAGTTTGCCAAGAGTTATCTGGATTCCACAAACTTTGACACATAGAACTTTTATCATTTATTACTGAGTGTATTTCAATTATGTTTCTTTAATTCGTGAGCTATTGATAAATGTGTTAATTTCCACATACATGGGTATCTTTATTCATTTTTTGTTGATTCTAACCAAATTGTATTATCAGAGAGCATGCTATACACATAACAAATTCTTTGAAATTTGTTACAAGTTGCTTTATGACCAAATCTGTGGTCATTTTTCATAAATTACCAATGTGTGTTTGAAAAAAAAAAGTGCCTTCTTTAGTTGTCAAGTATAGTAGTTGTACAGTTTTCTATTGCTCTATAACAAGTTACCATAAATTAGTCACTTAAAACAAAACTCATTTTTTAGCTCATAGTTCTACCTCTGATCAGAAGTCCATGTATGGCTAGGTTCTCTGATCAGTTTTAGATGGCAGGACTGTATTCCTTTTGGAGGCTCTAGGGAAGAGTCTACTTCCCAGCTTATTCAGGATGTTAACCAAATCCAGTTCTTGCAGTTGTAGGACTGAGGTCTCCATCTTTTTGTTGGCTGTCAACAAAGCTGGGGACCACTCTCAGCAACTTGATACCACCCACACACCTTGTCATGCGGCCTCCTCCATATTCAAAGCCAGCAACAGAGAATCTCCTATGCATTCATTCCCTCCCATGGTTCTAATTCCATTCATCAGGATAAAAATTCAGTACCTTTTAAGGACTTTTTTGATTAGATGAGGACCAGCCAGGATAATCTCACTTTCTTAAGGTCAACTATGCCATGTATCAGAACCTACTCACAGGAATGTTGTCCTATCATATTCACAGTCTTGAATTACATGGGACATGTACACTAAAGGTGGGGTGGGAATCTTAGACAACATCTTAGAATTCTGCCAGCCATACTAGGCTATGTGTTATTAGGTCAAGCTTACTAATAATCATTTGGTTGAAACTTTTAATATATTTTTTTTTATACTAATCAATTACTGAGCATGTGTTTAAGTCTTTCACTATGTTGACGGTCTTATCAGTTTCTACTTGTAGTTCTGTCAACTTTTTCTTTATATATTATGTATTCTTGATAAACAAAAACTTTTATTCATATGTAGTAGTTTTATCTTTAGTAATTCTTTCTGTCTTAATGGTCTTTCATATGATAGTAATATAGCAACATTACCTTTATTTGATTAGTATTCACCAGTGTGTCTTTTTCTCTCATTTTACTTTCAAACTTTCTGTGTTCTGAAGTTTTCTTCTTCTTCTTCTTTTTTTTTTTTTAATCCAGTATAGTTAACATAATGTATGCTAGTTTCAGGTGTACAATATAGTGATTCAACAATTCTATACCTTTCTCAGTACTCATTTTGATAAGTGTACTCTTAATCCCCTTTACCTATTTCACCCATTTCCCCCCACCCACCTTCCCTGTAGTAACCATCAGTTTGTTCTCTATAGTTAAGAGCCAGCTTTTGGTTTGTCTCTTTTTTTGTTTGTTTTGTTTCTTAAATCTCACATATGAGTGAAATGATACAGTATTTGTCTTTCTTTGAATGACTCATTTCACTTAGCATTATAGCTAAGCATTATACTCTCTAGATCCATCCATGTTGTTGCAAATAGCAAGATTTTATTATTTCTTTCTTTCTTTTTTTTTAAGATTTTATTTATTTATTTGACAGAGAGAGCCACAGCGAGAGAGGGAACACAAGCAGGGGGAGTGGGAGAGGGAGAAGCAGGCTCCCCACAGAGCAGGGAGCCCGATGTGGGGTTCAATCCCAGGATCCTGGGATCATGACCTAAGCCGAAGGCAGATACTTAATGACTGAGCCACCCAGGCACCCCAAGATTTTATTCTTTCAATGGCTGAGTAATATTCCATTTATATATATATATATATATATATATATATATATATATATATACATATATATATATATATATATATTTCTCACATCTTCTTTATCCATTCATGTATTGATGGACACTTGGGTGGCTTCCATAATTTGGCTGTTGTAAATAATACTGCAATAAATGGGAGTGGGTGCATATATCTTTCAAATTAGTGTTTTTGTATTCTTCGGGTAAATACCCAGTAATGGAATAACTGGATCATATGGTAATTCTATTTTTAATTTTTAGAGGAACCTCCATACTGTTTTCCACAGTAGCTGCACCAGTTTGCATTCCCACCAAAAGTGCACAAGAGGTATTTCCCTCCACATCCTTGCCAACACTGTTTTTTTATGTTTTTGATTTTAGCCATTCTGGTAGGTATGAGGTGATATCTCCTTGTGGTTTTGATTTGCATTTGCCTGATGATTACTGATGTTGAGCATCTTTTCATGTGTCTGTTGGCCATCTGTATGTCTTCTTTGGAAAAATGTTTGTTCATGTGTTCTGCCATTTTTAATCAGATTATTTGGCGGTTTTTTTGGTGCTGAGTTGTGTAAGTTCTTTATATATTTTGGATACTAACCCTGTAATGGATATGTCATTTGCAAATATCCTCCCTCATTCAGTAGGTTGTCTTTTTGTTTTGCTGGTGGTTTCCTTTGCTGTGCAAAAGTTTTTTTATTTTGAAGTGGTCCCGATAGTTTATTTTTGCTTTTCTTTCCAATTGCCTCCAGAGACATATCTAGAAAAATGTTGCTACAGCTGCTGTCAAAGAAATTACTATCTGTGTTCTCTTCTAGGATTTTTATGGTTTCAGGTCTCACATATAGGTCCTTAATCCATTTTGAGTTTATTTTTGTGTATGATGTAAGAAAGTATTTCATTCTTTTGCACAGAGATGTACAGTTTTCCCAACACAATTTGTTGAAGAGAATTTTTGTCATATTTTTGCCTCCTTTGCCAAAGATTAATTGACTATATAAGTGTGGGTTTTTTCTGGGGTCTCTATTCTGTTCTATTGATCTTTGTGTATTTTTGTGCCAGTACCATACTGTTTTGTTTGCTATAGCTTTGTAGTGTATCTTAAAATCTGGGATTGTAATATTTTCAGTTTTGTTCTTCTTTTTCAAGATTGTTTTTGGCTATGCAGGGTATTTTGTGGTTCCATACAAATTTTAGAATTATTTGTTCAAATTCTGTAAAAAGTGCTGTTGGCATTTTTGATAGGGAATGTATAAATCTGTAGATTTCTTTGGGTGGTATGGACATTTAAACAATATTTGTTCTTCCAATCTATAAGCATGCGGTATTTTTTTTCTATTTGTTTGTGTCATCTTTAATTTCTGTCATCAGCTTTTTATACTTTTCAGAGTACAAGTCTTTCACCTCTTTGCTTAAGTTTATTCCTTGGTATTTTATTATTTTTGGTGCAATTGTAAATGGGATTGTTTCCTTGATTTCTCTTTCTATTACTTCATTATTAATGTATAGAAATGTAATGGATTTCTGTATATTGATTTTGTATCCTGTGACTTTACTGAATTCATTCATCAGTTTTAACAGTATTTTGGTGGAGTCTTTAGGGTTTTCTATATATAGTATCATGTCATCTGACAATAGTGAAAGTGTTACTTATTCCTCACCAATTTGGATGCCTTTTATTTCTTTTTCTTGTCTGATTGCTGTGGCTAAGACTTCTAGTACTATGTTGAATAAGAGTGATGAAAATGGACATCCTTGTCTTGCTCCTGAGCTTAGGGGGAAAGCTCTCGGTTTTTCACCATTGAATATGATGTTAGCTGTGGGTTTTTCACATATTGCCCTTATTATGTTGAAGTATGTTCCCTCTAAACCTACTTTGTTGAAGGTTTTTATCATGAATGGATGTTGTACTTTATCAAATGCTTTTTCTGCATCTATGGAAAAGATCATATGGTTTTTATCCTTTCTCTTGTTGACGTAATGTATCACATTGCTTGATTTGTGAATATTGAACCACACTTGCATCCTGGGAATAAATCCCACTTGATTGTGATGAGTGATTTTTTAGTGTATTATTGAATTCAATTTCCTAATATTTTGTTGAAGATTTTTTCATCTATATTTATCAGAGATATTGGTCTGTAGGTCTCTTTTTTTTGTAGTGTCTTTATCTGGTTTTGTTATCTAGGGCAGTGTGGCCTTATAGAATGAATTTGGAAGCTTTCCTTCTTTTATTTTTTTGGAATAGTTGAAAAGAATAGGTACTAGCTCTTTTTTAAATATTTGGTAGAATTCACCTATAAAGCCATCTGGTCCTAGACTTTTGTTTGTTGGGAGTTTTTTGATTACTGATTCAGTTTAATTGCTGCTAATTGATCTGTTCAAATTTTCTATTTCTTCCTGATTCAGTTTTGGGAGATTGTATGTTTCTAGGAATTTATCCATTTCTTCTAGGTTGTCCAATTTGCTGGCATGCAATTTTTAATAATATTCTCTTATAATCCTTTGTATTTCTATAGTATTGGTTGTTATGTCTTCTCTTTCATTTCTGATTTTGTTTATTTGAATCCTCTCTCTCTCTCTCTCTCTCTCTTTTTTAATGAGTCTGACTTAAAGCTTTTTTCTATTGAAAGAACCAGCTCCTGGTTTCATTGATCTGTTCTATTGGGTTTTTTGTTTGTTTGTTTGTTTGTGGTTTTGTTTTAGTTTCTACTTTATTTCTCTTCAATCTTTATTATGTCCTTCCTTCTACTAGTTTTGGGTTTTGTTTTTTCTTTCTTTTTCTAGCTCTTCTAGGTGTAAGGTTAGGTTATTATGTGATTTTTTTTCTTGCATCTTGAGGTAGGTCTATATTGCTATAATTTTTTTTAGAACAGTTTTTGCTGCATCCCAAAGATTCATTTTCATTTGTCTCCATGATTTTTTCTTTGATTTTTTTGGTTGACTCATTCACTGTTTATAAATTTTTTTTTATTTTATTTTTTATTGAGAGAGAGTGAGAGAGAGCCCACATGTGAACAGGGGTGGGGAGGGGCAGAGGGAGAGGGAGAGAATCTTAAGCCTGACACCAGGCTTGATCTCACAACCCTGAGATCATGACCGGAACCAAAATTAAGAGTCAGATGCTTAACTGACTGAGCCACACAGGCCCCCCTCATTTATTGTTTAGTGGGATGTATTTTAATCTCTGTGTATTTGTGCTCTTTCCAGATTTTTTCTTGTAGTTGATTTCTAGTTTCATAGCATTGTGGTTAGAAAAGATGCATGGTATGACTTCAATGTTTTTGAATTTTTGAGACTTGTTTTGTGGCCTAATATGTGATCTATTCTGGAGAATGTTCCATGTGCACTTGAAAAGAATGTGGATTCTGCTGGTTTAGGATGGAATGTTCTGAATATATCTGTTAGATCACCTGGTCCAATGTGTCATTCAAAGCCACTGTTTCCTTGCTGATTTTCTGTTTGGATATATTGTCCATTGATGTAAGTGGGGTGTTAAAAGTCCCCTACTATTATTGTATTACTATCAATTGCTTCCTTTATGCTCATTATTAGATGCTTCCTGTATTTGGACACTCCAATGTTGGGTGCATAAATATTTACAATTATATGTTTTTGTTGGATTGTCCCCTTTATTATTATTATTTTGTGTCCTTCTTTGCCCCATGTGACAGTCTTTGTTTTATAGTCTATTTTGTCTGATATAAGTACTGCTACCCTGGCTTTCTTTTCACTTGTTTGCACGGAAATTGCTTCTCCATCCCTTTACTTTAAATCTGCATGTGTCTTTAGGTCTAAAATGAGTCCCTTATAAGCAGCGTATAGATGGGTCTTGATATTTTATCCATTCCATCACCCTGTGTCTTTTGATTGGAAGTTTTAGTCCACTTACAAAGTAATTCTTAACCAACTGAGCCACCCAGGAGCCCCTACAAAGTAATTCTTTTTTTTTTTAAAGATTTTATTTATTTATTTGAGAGAGAGAGAATGAGAAAGAGAGAGAGAGCACATGAGAGGGGGGAGGGTCAGAGGGAGAAGCAGACTCCCTGCCGAACAGGGAGCCCGATGCGGGACTTGATCCCAGGACTCCAGGATCATGACCTGAGCCGAAGGCAGTCTCTTAACCGACTGAGCCACCCAGGCGCCCCAAAGTAATTCTTGATAGGTATATACTTGTTACCATTTTGTTACTTATTTTATGGTTGTTCTTGCAGTTATCTTTTTTCTCTCGTGGTTTGCTGGCTTTCTTTAGTGATACACTTTGATTCCTTTCTCTTTATTTTTTACATATCTATTACTGATTTTTGATTTGTGGTTACCATTAGATTTGTACATAATGTGTTATGCATATAACATTTTATATTAAGTTGATGGTCACTTAAGTTTGAGTCCATTCTTTATTCCTCCCCCACCGCATGCTTTAGGTATATGATGTCATACTTTACATCTTTTATTTTGTGAATTCCTTGAGTGATTTTTATAGATATACTTATTTTTATAGCTTTTATGCTTCCTACTTTTTCTTTCTCCCACTTATGTTCTTTCCTTTCCACTCAAAGAGTCCCCTTACATTTCTTGTATATTCTTCTTCCCATAAACCCCAGGCATTTTTCAAACTGCTGCCTCTATGCTGTATCTCCATTGAGCTGTTTGTTGTGCTATCTCTCTAATTGTGGAGAATCAGTTTCCTGTCATCCTCCTGGCTATCCCAGAGTTGATCCTGCTGATTTTTAAAAGTTCCAGGTGTTAATTCCCACTGATTATAAGAACTCACAAAATTATGCCCCTCGGTTTTCAAAGCCAAATGTTATGGGAATTTGTCTTGCCCCTGAGGGTTCCCCATGCCTTGGGTACCTGGTGTGGTGTCTGTTCCTTTCCCTGCTTCATGCCTGTGGCCTCCCTCCCTCCCATGGATAGTACCACAGATCCATTTAGCTCCAGACTGAATTTTCACCCTTCCTACTCTCTTCCAGTGTGGCCTGTTTTCTACAGATAGCTGTGAAGAGTCTGTTCTGCCAGTCTTTGGGTCATTTTCTGGATTACACTGATGTGGGTGTTTCTAGTTCTATCCATAGGTTAAGGTCAGCTTAGGAAACTCCAACTCCACCATCTTCCCCCATACTCTAAAATTTTAAGTGGATGTCTTTGAAATAGTATACAGCTGTATATGAAAATATTTATCAATTAGAATTTTTCTACATTCACATTGTCATTACTGATATATTTGAATTTATTTTTGGTGCTTTATTTTGTGCTTTTTATAGCACTTTTTCTCTCTTTTTCTCTCTCTCTTTTACTTTTTAAAATTTTCCCTATTCCATCTTATTCCCTTTACCAATTTGGCAGTAATATAGTTTATCTTTCCATGTAGTTATCCTAGAAATTTTAACATGCATAATTAAATAATGTCTACGATTATATCATGTCTTATTTTTTTATGCTGAGTACAGCTATACAGGTAGTGCACTTGCACTTGGATTATGGTTTGAATGGTGCCCCCTTGAATGTACAGAGCATATTGTACATAATCTTACATGTTTAACAAAACTAGAAACAGTTTTCCTTAACTCTGGCCACACATTCTTATAACCTATATATAATTGTTGTATAAGATTTTAGTTCTATCATGATTTTTTGAACTTACAAATTAGAAAACATTGTTATTGATTTATACATTGTTTCCTTAGATTAAGCCATAAATTCATATTCTTTGCTGACCATTCTTTTTGCCCATCAGATTATTTTTATAAATCACTTCCCTTCTTCATGAAGAATTTACTTCAGAAGTAAATTTAGTAACTTGGCAAAGATTTCAGTTTTGATTTGTTTAAAAGATTTTTATTTATCTCACATTCTTGAAAAGTGATTGGGAATTCTTGTCTAGACTGATAAATATTTTCTTTCAGTGCTTTGATTATTTCATTGTTGTCTGGATCTGCTGCTATGTAGAATTCTAATATGAACATAATATTTCTTCTTTTGTTCATAAATTGTCTTTTCTTTCTATTTGCTTTAAGATGTTACTTTTGATGTACAACAGTCTAAGGTAGATGGCAGAGATATGAGTTTCTTTTTGTTCATTTTTTTTGACCCAGTGGGCTTCCTGAATCTGAGGTTGGTGTTTTTCAACAATTCTGAAACATTTCCAACCATTCTCTTATCTTTCCCTCATTTTCTCTTTTGTCACCTCTGGAATTCCAATTCTCTCTTTACCTTTCATATTTTTCATTTTTTAGTCTCTCTGTGATATATTATGAATAACTTATTCAAATATATCCTTCAGTTTATACTTTCTTCAGCAATTTCTTATCTTTGTTTACCCTATCCTTTATTTTTCCACTTCTATTTTATTTTCACTTTTAAATGTTCTATATAGTTCCTTTTCAAATATTTTTGGCCAATACTGTTAGTTTTTTGTCAATTCTTCATATTTTCAATGCATTATTTTATTTTTTTTAATTATTAAAGGACTCAATATTTTTTGCAAGTCTTATTCCATATATCATTGCTACTGCTGACTAATGGTTGTTTACATCTGTTTAATTTTTTAATTATAGGTTTGCAAAACTTGGAATTTTATCTTTGGCAATTCCTTAATATCTGAATTTAGAGAAAAGAAACCAGAAATGATTTACATTTACTTCATCCAAGTGCCTGGGGCACTACCAATTTGAGAACACTTTATACTACAAACTACATTTTTCACTTGAAGTTTGTTGGGACATTTTGATAATGTGGATTCAAATCCAAAATTCACTTGAAAAAAAACTTTGGTCTTTAAAATTTTAAGAGAAGAGGATATGTATTCACGGTATCTCTGTCTATAAGCTAAGTATTCTTTTTCTAGCTTCCTCTCTGAGCATATCATCTGTACTGTGTCCTGGCTTTTTGTGAAGTATTTCATCCTGTCCCCAACTCTGTTCATGCCTTAGACATTGTTTCTTATTGTCCAGTTTGTGGACCACTAAGGCCCAAACTCTATGGCACCAGGAATCTGCAGATACCCCAAGGCAGACACCAGCTTTCATGCTTCCTTATTCTTCTGGATTCCCTCCTTGTCATTCTGGCTTCTGAGGAAATCTTTTTCTTTCCTTCCTGCTCAGACATGCACTGAAGGAGATGTTTTTGTTTTACATTGTGTTGTTTCTAAAGGTGGCATATTTAGGTATGTTCTTACAGAAAGGGCTGTTCTCTGAATAAATATTTTACCATATTGCTGGAAACTGAAGATTTGTATTTTCATTCTTTACAATGAATTATGTTTTCATAGAAGCTACAATTTACTGGGTAGTTACTGTTTTTAGGCACTATACTAAATTCTATCATCTTATTATTACAACAATTAATAATGTAATACCGGAACAAAAAAGCATGAAAATACTGGAGAAAATATGACCACTTAAGAGATGCTAGTGCTGCCTTTGTCTATGAAGCTATTCTAGCTAGATCTTAGGCTTACTTTGCTTCAGATTCTTAATATTAAAGAGTAGAAGACAGACTAAACAAGACTGAATAACTTTCCCAAGTTGTTCTTTGGTTAATAGCAAAGAGCAAAGGTATGCGTTACTGTTCACAGAATGGGGCACGGAGCTTCTGGTTTTGCCCAAGGCTTCCTTAAAATCCAGAACAGTTCTACACTACAATAAGCCTCTGAATTACCTAGGCGGTGCAGAATCAAGGAATTAGAAATTATTTAGGGATCACATATTTGTCCAGTACATTTTCCATCTGAGATATATTCGAAAATATAATTAGCACTAATCCTTCTGCTCAACCTGGCTTTTTCACTGTAATGACAAATCTCTGGCAAAAGGCCAGATTCCTGTTACAGCTAGTAGACTTTCTTGTTCTGTCCACTGTTTGCATAAAGAAGGAAACTATTAGTGTTAAGATCCCACCTGCTACTGTTGCTTTTCTGCGTGTGTGTGCTAAGTGGGCTGAGACTATCCCCAATATTTGCAGAGCGAGGAACAAGAGTAGATAGGGAGATCCACATGTCATATATTTAAGTATTTAAAAGTTATAAATTAAGCTAACAACCCCACATAATGACTAGAAGATCAGGTTTGTGTTTAGAATTCTGGGACAATTCAGAGTTCCGCACCGGAAACTAGAAGCATGAAGAGCTTCAGTCTCCTGGAACAAGATGCATCCCTCTTTTCTTCCCCTTCCCTCCTATGTCCTAATGTTCAAAAGACCCCATACACATGTATGGACAGGACAACTCACAGTCTCCACTTCCATCAACACCCTGAAAATAGCTTCCCCTTCTCCAACCCTTTGATAGCAAGGACCCTTTGGAGTTCTGTCTTAGGGGAGAGACCCATATAGCCCAAGAAATAGGCTCAAGATGATTTGAGCAGTGAAATCTGGCATCTGTGATACTAGAGCATACTCTAGAAGGAGGAGCATGTCTCCATATAGATATGTCTCCATGGCCCTGCAGAGTCCTTGCCTAGTATAAGTCTTTCAAAACATAAAAATCTTGGCAATTGTCCCTCACTCCTTTGTTAAGGTCTGTACTGGTTGAGGCAAGGAAAAGGAACCTCAGAGATAGGTATTAGAGTGTTCAACAAATATTAAATGACTATTGTATGCCAGATGGAACGGATATAAACAAGGAAAGAGACTGTTCTTTCCTTGAAAACATTCATCACCTAATAGAAGAAATAAGCTAATCACTATGCATAATATAATTGCATAATGGAATGTAGGTGTGTGTCCAAGTAAAAAAGTTCACTGCAAAACTGGTATTCTCAGCAACACCTCTCTGGAGAGCAAAAAGAATTTCTCTCCAACCTAAAGCAGAAGGTAACTGCTCCTGAAAAGTTAACAGTTCATCCTTTATCCCACAGTGGTGCCAGTATGGGGTACAGGCCAATACTTTATGCAGTGGCACTCCTGCTCATAAGAAGGAATGCTAGCAGCAAGGAAATATTTGAGAGATCCTGTGACTAGTCAATACCAAGCTAGATTTTCACTTGAAATATCTGTGAAGCATGCTTTTTCTATATTCCCATAGCACCTATTCTATACCTCTTCTACAGCACACATCATATTATATAAATGCTTAAATCACTATTTGCATGACATGAGAAACATTTAGAGGGAAAGACTTCCATTTATCTTTGTATCCATAGGATCTAGCAGACAGCTTCACCGCAGAGGGTGTTCTTTCAACATGTGTTGAGTGAATTCTTGCTACAGACTGAATATGTGTTCCCCGCCCCAACCCCGCACATTCAAATGTGGAGATCCTAACCCCCCATGCGGTGCCTTTGGGAAGTGAGTAGGTTATGAGGGTGGAGCCTTCATAAATGGGATAGTGATCTTGCAACAGGGACCTCAGAGAGCTCCCTCTTCCCTTCCACCACGTGAAGACATAGCAAGAAGTCATCTATGAATCAGGAAGTGGACCCTCACCAGACACCAAATCTGCAGGTGCCTCGATCTTCGACTTCTCAGCCTCCAGAATTATGATAAATAAATGTTTGTTGTTTAATACCACCTAGTCTATGGTATTTTGTCATAGCAGCCCAAATGGACTAACACAATTACAGTTATGTTTACACAAAATAAATTGCATTTAGAATGTAGTACTATAAAAAAAAATATTGTCCTGGGGGCACCAGTATCATTTTCTGATGTAACTGTGTTTTCTTTCTTGCCTTGGTTATCAGAAAACTCAAATGTAATACAATATACGTAGTTTGATATTTGCTTTTTCCTTATTTTATGAGGAAAAGACATGGATATGAACAACATAGCTCTACCACTCTTAAGGAAGGGCAAAAAAACAGTCATGGGGAAGAAACCTTGACTATGAGTTTTACTGTCATGACTCTGAAGTTGTTATCACTGGCCCAGAGTGGTCCAGAGTGGCTTTGGAGTAAGTTGGGCCCTGAGGAAAAGAAGTATAATCAGATATTTAACCAGTCTAGTGGAGTGAAGAGAATAGGCTAGAGTCACAGGCACAGATGGTCCCATCCTGCCTTTGTCACTTACAAATTATATGACTACTCAGTGCCTAAGTTTCTCATTAATGGGGGCAATAATAACTCCTCTGTTTATTTTTTGTGGGTTGAGGTACTAATGTTTCTATGAGTTATTTCATGTAGTATAGTGCCTGCTATGTAGTAACAACTATTAGTTTTATTGTGCATAAGGAAAGGTAGTTGTGGTAGGCAGAAAAGTGATGCCCCAAGAAGCCCACACCCTGATCCCTGGAATCTATGAATACGTTAGAGTATATGGCAAAGGGGAATTAAGGTTGCTACTCACCTCACCCTAAAATAGTGAGACTATCTGAGGTTATCCATGGAGATTAATTAATTAATTTGTCACTTTTGCTAGGCCACATTGCCCCAATATTTAGTCATACATTATTCTAGATGTTTCTGTAAGGATATTTTTAGTTGGGATTTACACTTAAATTGGTGGACTTTAAGTAAAGCAAATTGCTCTCCATAATATGGATGGGCCTCATCTTAAATAGCATAAAAGGCTGACCTTCTCAAGTGAAAAGGAATTCTCCATCAGATTGCCTTCAGATTCCAATGAGTCTCCAGCTTGCTGGCCTTCTCCATCAGATTTGAGATTTGTCAAGCCTCAAGTCAAATCTTTAAAATAAATCTATATATAAAATATATATTCATACAAAATATGAATATATTAAAAATTATATATATATATCCTCTATTTATTGTTTCTTTGGAGAATCCTAACACAGATTTTGGTACTAAGAGTGACTCTATAGGAACAGAATCTAAAGATGAGTCTTCTGAATTGGTTCTGGGATTTCTGGAATTTGCTGTCTAATCTGATTAGATTTAAAGACTCTAATGACTCTATTTTTAGTAGTAAAGAGAGCCCTGATCATTCATGGTGTGATATGGCACTAGAAATACACAAAATATCACCATTGTATACTCACGAACACTTGAGAGGCAAGGATCTTGAATTCCTAGCTCACACATCACATAAATTATCTGAAAGCTGCCTTGAAAAAAGATCCTTATCTTTCATAGGCACAGGACTTACTACTCCACAAGCTGGAATCACATCTATAAAATGTTTTAAAAATAAAAAATTTCTAAACTTACACTCTGATGAACCCCTCCATAAATATTGAATAAGAGGTGACTAATAACCACAAGATGTGTGTAAATATAAAGACAAGGTGTCACAAAGTCTTAGTGAAATTCTGAGCTTTAATAAACTCAGAAGTATAAATGCTACAAACTTAAAAAACAGCATTTGAAAGGTCAATCACAAATATTGCTGTCATACTGGTCTTTGAGTTTGAAGAATAAATTCTCAATTTTAAGTTCTTGTTTCAGTCATTCTGCAGATGAATTTTTTTAAATTAATTAAAAATTTATTATTCTAAACAAATGCAAAAGAAAATGGAAATAAGATTTCAAATGATGTCTCTCTTTCAATTATAAGCATTTATACTTCTAGAGTTACTTAAAGCCTTAAAATCTCCCATACTTTTGAGACATCACATTGTTAACTCACTTTTTTTTTTCTTTTACAAATCCTTTTCTTTAATATATTCATATAATTTTTCTGTTCTTGGTAAGAAAATGTTTATTTTTCAGCTTTGAATCTCACACATCTCAGCAGGTAGATTTTGTAGTTGCCAATTAAAAGACATTGTTCAGCACTCCCCTGCATAATAAACCAATATTTTTTTTTCTTTTTACAACACATCCAAGTGTATATCTATTGTAATTCCTCTAACATACCCATCACCAAACTGTAACCCTGAGACTTCATTGAATTTGTTTGCACTTTATCTGTTATTAACACTGAGGGCCCAGCTTAAAATCTAGGTAAAGAAAGAAAATGTGAGGTTTCTTCTGTAAAGAATGTTGCAAAACAGAGATCAAAGACACAGTTTCATTTCTCAGTCTGTGCAATCTAACTTAGCTTACAATTAAAGAATGATTTTAATTGTCAAACTTTTAAATTTTATTAAATGTTTGTGGCAATGCATTGAATGAATTCCAGACCTATATAAATACACAGGCAGCTGTTTGTAATTTGCATTTTTATCAGTTTTGAAAGAGCACAATGTACTTCCTGCATCTTATTTTCAGAATCTGCATTTTATCATCTTTGGCTACCCAGTATATAGTATGGAGTACTTGAAATATCTCATTCTTTGAATTTTCATTTTTGATTGTAAATCAGATGATATCTGGCACTTTTCTCTTTTCTCATTTTTCCTCTTCTCTCAACCTCCAGATTTACTTGCTCCCATTTCTTCTTGGCTCTAATAATAAAACACACAAAATACTTCAATTATTTTCTTTTTTGGCATTCTTCAAGATACCAACGTTCTGCATTTCTTGGGCTAATTACTTACCATACATCTAAAGGCAAAACAAAACCTAAGCTCATTGTTTAATTCATATATTTTCCAAAATGCTATTCATACTAATTCCATTTCTTTCCAAAGCTTCCTGTGTTTTGAATTTGGATGGAGGGATGAAAAGAGATGGAAATAATACTACATATAAGGCTGTACCTGCACCCAGAATGAACAGAATGAATGTTCCATCCTACAGAGATAGGCACCTCCAGTCACACCAGCTGTATCCTTATCAGAAAGGACATCTGGCCCCAAGGGAAGGCTGACATCTCTAATCGCCTTCAAATCCTTTCATTGGTTCCCACACATTTTCGTCTCCTGCTGTATTATCCTTATAGCCTCGGACAACATTTTCCCAAAAGGCTCCTCTCGCCCATTTACACGACTACGTCCTTGGCTCTGAGATATTCCTTAGCGGAATAGACTAGCGGCAGCTTGTGCTTTCAGCTTCCTCTCTCCAGCAGTCCATCTGTCCCCTGGGAAATGCTGAAATCGCTCCTCTGTGCCCTAGCACGAAATGCAGGGGGCAGGAAACACAAGCTAATCTTTCTCTAGTCTGATGATGACAGCAACAGTTGGAAAGGATAGGAATTTAGGGGTTACAAATTTCCCAGTCAAAAGCTCAGGTAAGTAAGAAAACGATTTTTATAATTCTATTTAATTTCTTGACTCTAAGTCCCCATTTTGCCTGATATAGAAAACTTATCTAGTCCTTTGCACATAGACTTAGTCCAATTCAGTGATTTCTTAGTTATTTCACATTTGTATTTCAACCACATTCAGATTTGAAATTCTTTCTCGGGACTTTTTTTTCCCCTCCCTCTCCCATCTCCCTGCTGCTTATCCTAATTTCTAGGGTTGGTACAGGGGAGAATGATCGCCACTTTGTGACAGCTAGGAAGAGAATATTATCTCAACAATCATGGGTCTCCACATGGCCTGGGTCCGGTGCTGGTGAATGGTGGCCCAGACAACATAGCATAAGGTTTCTCAAACTTTAATGTGCATCTTAATCACCTGGGGGACTTGTTAATATGCAGATTTTAATTCAGTAGGTCTGCTATGGAGATTCCACATTTCCAACAAACTCTCAGGTTATGTCGTTACTGGTTGCCCTCAGACAGTACTTCAAGTCACAAGTAACAAGTGGATGATTTGGGTTATAATCGGCTCCCTGGCAGAGCAATCTTTTGAGATTCTAGTTGAGTCCTCCCCTCCAATAGGACCGAACCACAAAGGCCATCTTTCTGATGCTATGGTTGCAGCCCCAGCCAGGAGACTTTGTGTAGACCCGCTGGCCCTTTCCTAGGAACTCACTCTCACTTGAAACTCACAAGAATATGTGATGCCTTCCCAAGCAAATGTGGGGCTTGGGAATCCCAAGAGACTTTCTCCAGCCCTCTCTCATGTTAGACATGGCTTACTCCCCCCAACTCCCACCAATACGTGGCACTGCTAAATTCTCTCCAAAGCTTTTCTCCCTTGGCTGTATCTGGGAAGTGCAATGCAGATCCTCCTTATGCTCAGAGTTTTATAAACCTCAAAGGGAAATCCATCACACCCACAAGGAAAGCACAGGAGCAAAAGGTGCAGCTCAACAATTGTAGTTTTAGCCAGGATTTCTACCAACTTTTCATCTCCTTCCCCCAAAATTAAGTACAATCACATGTGAAAACCCAGAGTAAGCTCAGAGAAAATATAGTCAAGGAAATAGCATGGCAGCAGAGTTCTCTTAGAGTACCATATGATTTGGAAAGAAATGGGAAAAAAAAGAAAAGCAACTGACTTCATAGTTAAAGTCAAGAGTTTTGAGAAATACTACTTAACATCTCAGTTTTTGTTTTTTGAAAGTGGACAGTTCCTAATCTGGATGTCTTTGGGTTCATTCTGGGAAGCTCTTATATAAAAGTTTATAGATTTCAGATGATTCTGAAAGTTCTAGGCTACAGATGTAAGTAGGAACTCCCTATTTAGAACTTTTTCTGAAAGATTCATTTTTCTGGAGTAACTGAAACCATTTTATCCTGTGTGGTTTTCCAAACCTACTGTGCCAGCCCCAGGATAAGCTTGGAGAAGACATCAAGCTTTTTAGCAAAAGAACCACCTGAGGTCAGGTCTGCTTCAAACCTCTACCCTGGGGAGGTTCCCTGGATTCCCATACTCTCCCAGAGAACAGAGCACAACAAGGGGGACACCATAGTCACTCAGAACCTCCTGGCCTGGAAACTTCATCTTAGGTGCCCTGTTAGTCTGCACCAGCCAATATTTGTCCATGGTGGATATAGTAGGGCTTTAATATTTTGTGTCAAAATATGGTTTTATATATTTGCTTTGTAGTTCAACAAAGAATGAATTTTAACATATAATTAGTGCAACTGTTGCTTGTCTCTAAGGATAGAAGTATATCAAAAGATTTCTGATGACATAAAAATAGGCAAAGGAGAACACAATAAAACAAAGTAAGATTAAATTGCTAGTAGACAAGATATCTACTGAATTCCAAGTAATTGTGTTCATAAAGCATGAAAATTTCCTAAATTTTTCTAAAATATGTTTCCTGACCTTGAAACTTAAAAACTTGTCATTTGAAAAAAACAAACAAACAAAAAAAACTTGTCATTTGTTTTTAGAATGATACATTAAAATTACTAGTAAATATTTACCTGTATATATCTTTTCAGTTTTTGAATATGTTTTTGAAAAAGGAATTCTTTTTCGCCAGGCTGAACCATTATATGATGTTGACATATATTTATCTGAGAAAAAAGAAGACAGGAATTAAATATTTTATAACTTCATATTCCAAGAGTGTCTCAAAGTTATAAATATCTCAGAGATGAAGCTGTTCTCTAAGTAATTTATTTTAGCATTTCAAAACTAAGGCATCAGGGACCCAAGTGAGTTTATTAAGACCATTTTTGATGGGGTGCCTGGGTGGCTCAGTTGGTTAAGAATCTGCCTTGAGCTCAGGTCATGACCTCAAGTTCCTGGGATGGAGCCCTGTGTCAAGCTCCCTGCTCGGCGGGGAGTCTGCTTGTCTCCCTCTACCTCTGTCCCTCCACCCCTGCTCGTGCTCTCTCTCTCAAATAAATAAATAAAATCTTAAAAAAAAAAAGACCATTTATGTTATCAGTGAACATGGATGATTATGCACCTCTTAACTGGCTGTCAAGTTCTTCAAATAGGGTCTTTCCCATGAGGCTAAGCTACGGGAGAGTATGATATCTGGATGTGATCAAAATACTTCATTGCCTTGCTATACAACACAATTCTGCTAATGCTTATAGAAGAAAGAAAGAAAAAGAAGAAAGGACCTAGAAGGCACCGCCAATTCCCTTTACTTTCTATGAAGTGACTCCCATGGTGGCAGGGAATACTCGACCATAGTGAACGCACTGTCCCAGGAAACCAAAGCCTTGATATACTGACTTGGTTCTTTAATATCTACTTTCCTCTAACAACTTTATATTTGAACTATTATCTAACAATGTTGTATTTGTGTTTTTAAGTACTACTATGCAGCTATGGTTCTCAAAGCGTGGCTCATAATAATACTAAGAATTTATTTGCTTTTTTTCCTTGTTAACATTTGCTCTAATGGCACGAAAGCAATAGTGAGCATAACTGTGACCACCTTAACACAAATCCAGACAACCATTCACTCCCAGTAAAATAATAATAAAATAATAATAATAAGACTGTATCATCCAAGAATACCCTTATTTTTATATATAAATCCATATATCATTTTATTCTAAAACAAATAGAAGAAATACAATTTAAAGAAAGCTAATTTCTATTTAAATTATAAAAGAAAGGACCTAAGAGAGACATTGAAGTTTTACTTATGTTTCAGAAAGTACAGAACATTCAGAACCCCACAAACTAGACTGGGAACACAAGAAAATACACGCATGAAATTAGAGGGAATTAAGTTGCCTCGTGTTAAGTTGAGAGAACTGAAACCCAATTTCCAAAGAACAAAATTCATCCAAGACAGGAAGAAAAGATATAGTTCCCTCCTCCCTGGTGGCCTTGTACTTAATGACATATACTATGACTTTGCCTATTACATGATGAAATGATTTAGGAGCAATCTGCGCATGGTGGGAGAGATGAGAGGTTGTCAAAAATATTGCAGTTAATCCCCAAACTAACCCTTTCAGAAAGTAATCATGAAGGCTTAAAGAAAAGCCAAGGCACTAGCCTGAATGTGATGATTGAACAATGCGGTTACTGGAACAAGAAAATGTCAACCATTTGAAAACAATCCTCAAGAGTGAAATAAAGCTATCCAGGGGGAAACAAAGTGCAGTGCTATGAGACAAAACTCTAGTGAGGTTTAATGTCTAGTCGTCTGCACCCAACACGTTTTCTAACATATTCTTTAAACTATGTACATTCCTGCTCATGGGAGAAATCCTCTCACCAGTTTTCTGAGACGTCCTGGTGTGGCGAGGCCTGGAAACAGAATGGGGAGTGGGGGGTGGCGGTGAAGATTAGTTGGACCATCACGTAATTCCATGGGGATGCAAACCGTGGACATGAGTAAATCACATACCAAAAGAGCTTTACCTGGACAGAGGCTGAATTTGGGTTCCTTGTTAACATCGACTTTATTGTAGGACCCATTTGTGGGCCTGCTGCGGGGGGGTGCACTCAGTGAGACGGTCCTGATAGCATCTCTCTGAACGTGGATATAGGATGCATTCTCAGCATTTCTGTTTTTATTATTGCGATGGTAACTCATTTTATTTTTGGGATTTGGGGCCTGTACTGCTGTAAAGGAAAGGGGGAAGGGAGTGAGGGATAAAACAAACTGGTATCATACCCATAAATAACATACCGCAGGTTAAATGTTTGATAGCACTATGGAAGGCAATGTGTGCAAAAAGAACTAAATTTATAGGAGTTGGGTTGACATCTAAAATAGCATGTTACACAACAGCAATTTGTTTTTCGAGTAGGAAATACTAATTTATATTTGATTTCTTAATTCCGTTGCAAATTATAATCTAGAAATATCAAATATGTAGATACTTTACCTCTCCGCATTCCTGGGCCAGGAAAATTCTTTGGTTCATCATAAATCCATTTTCTTTTTTTCACACCTTTAAAGTGAGGCTTCCTCACTGGCTGGACATCATTCACTTGAAGAAGATACAAATTTTTACAGTTTTTTAAGAGATGCTTTCATCTGAAAATTACTGTAGGTGATAATTACATATCTGTGCATTCACATGTCAAGCAAGAGAAAAAAATAAATGCACTACTCTAATACTTTACTTTCTAGAACAAAGGGTGACTTATTTCTTAAAGCACCCCCCACCCCACCCCAAAAAAAACTAACCTGGAAATTGATTGATGAGAAAATTTTCAATATGTAGCATTCCTCAGGGAAAAAATGCTCTTCCCCAAAGGAATGTGTAAATTGTTTAAAAGACTATAAAATTACATTCCAAATTAACTATATATCTTATTATGTTATTTTTAAGTAGTTTTAGAATTGTTATTTTGAACATAAATCACTTCTTAAGAAATTGGATTAATATAAAATACTTTTAGTGAATATTACTTTATTCTTTTAAGTTTTAAGAATTTGGGTGTGTAGTTAGTTTGGAGAAACAAGACTAAGTAGTCAGAATTTCTAAGTGCTAAGATCACTAAATTCATTTATTACTGGCATATTTTTACATTGAAAAATTTATATACAAGATCAGTTTTCTAGGAGTTTCTAAGGGACATTTCTCCAGAGAATCTTAAAACAATTTAGTAGACAGGGGCATTCTTTGTTATTTCTCATGTGTGGAGATCCTGAACATTGACAGGTAACAACTGCACAGAGAAAACGAACAAATTCACTATGTAGATTACATTAGCTCTCTCTAGTGGACTAATAAATCTGTCTTTGCCCTAGCTCTCAAGTTCAGCTTAAGCGTGAGGTTTGAATTCTGATTCACCACCTCATCTCCAAACATCATGCTCTACCCTTACTCTCAAGCCCCCACTCCCCAGGATTGGGAAACCGTATTTTTAACAAATGTCACTAAACTAAGCTGCTTAGGAGTAAACCATCATGATTTCCTTCAATGCCTGGCTGGGATCCAAGAACATTATAGGGGCTCAGGAAATGAAATAAGGGAAAGAAGGAAGGAAGGAAACAGAAAGGAAGATTCATGAGTCTTAATTGTGTAAGAGAAGTAGCTCAGAATACTGAATGGCCTGGAAAAGCCAAATCATGCAAAATAATCCAAAACATAGTAAAAACCTGTCAACGTATCCCACTATCAGTTAAATTTAAAATGCTATCCTAATGAATCTTCCGAGAAGGTAGTATATCATTAATTTTAATACCTAAGTTAAACTCGCGGGAACGTATATAATTTACCAGGACCTACATCACAATTCTTTGTCAGAGTTAGTAGAATATTGTTTTTAATTCTTAATCCTGAATAATCTTCAAACCATCTTTTTTTTCTTTCTTTTTAAAAATTCTATTTCAAATAAGCAAAACAAATCCACGATAAGACAAATATATCTAAGGCCAAAAAGTGATAGAGCTAATGTCTCACTTGAAGAGGGGTCCTCTCTGCACTTCATACTGATATTCTCAGTAGCATTTAATACATGCGTTGTAGGTACTAGTCGGGTAGGTAAGGAGCGCTTTGGATGAGGACTGTCCTTGTCTTTTAAAGCAAATTAAGAAAATAAAATGTCAATATTAGTAAAAGCAGCTTTCAGTTGGTATTTCACTTTTCAAACATTATATGATGGGCATACCTCTTTAAAATATATATGTGTGTATTAATATTTATAATTCATCACCGAAATTCCCTAATCACTACAATGAGTCCCCAAAATTTGTCACTAACAAAGCATTAAAAATCCAATGTACAGACATTATCTTCAATATACAAATTATGTATTTGTGGCAATATTTTTAATACCGTCATATAAAAGAACCAGAAGTTTATTAATTTTAAATCAAATGTGCTTATTTAAATTAACGTTCCAGAAATAATTTAAATGTAACAACTTTCATGTGTTCTATGCTTTGGAGCAGGACTGCCCAAAAGAGCTTTATACAATGATGGAAATAGTCTCGGTTTGTACTGTACTAAATGATAGCCACTAGTCACATGTGGATATTGAGCACTTGAAACATGGCTAATGCAAATGAAAAGTTGAATTTTTTAAGTTTTATTTCATTTTAGTTTAAATTTAAACAGCCAAATGCAAATTGTAGCAACTGTTATTAGTGTAGTTAGAATTTTTTTGTTTTTTGTTTTTTGTTTTGATAGATTGGGCAAAATGTTTCCATCTCTGAGAGAGAGGAAAAGAGACTTACATGTCATTTCCCATTGATTGGTTCCCATTGAACCTATTCTGAGAACATTTATTTGATGGCGGGGGGAAACAGTAGATGAAATTAGTTAATATTTGGATAGAGAATACGTAAAGCCCTCTAATTACAGGACAGCTATACCTTTAGTCTGTGACTGAGAGAGCCTGCCTAGCAGAGAGGTACCAGGTGGGGGATTCTACGCATGATGTAAGGGGAATATAAAACTATAAAGGATGGATTTTATTATCATATCTCTTGATTATTCACAGACTAGTAATAACTATAAAATGGGGAGGTCATAGATGTCATGAGATTAATACCCTTCACAGTGTTCACAAACAAAGCTTTCTAAGAAAATTCAATCACACTGAGTATTTGAAGTTGGAAAAAGAAACTAAAGAACTTGGTTTTACTATTTAACAGAACCAGTAACAATAGAGCTAGCAAGACTCCTAGAAATTACGTAGTCCAACAGGCCAATATTTCAGATAAGGAAACTGAAGCTAAAAGAGATGGTCTCATGGTCAAACAATGAGGGACAGACCAGGACTGAAACCTTAGAGTTTTTGACTCCTATTCACTGTATTTAATGTATATTTTTATTTATTACCTCGCCTCTTCACTATTGGTCTCTACAAGTGTCAAGTTTTGTATTTAACATATCTATCCAAATTATGAATGGATTAAAATTATAGGATGGTTCATTACCTTTTCTATTTGAACATTTTGACATGGTGATTTCCTTCTCTTCTGTTAAACCTTCATTTTCATCTACTCCAAGAAATATGATCCTCTGTGGAACATAACAGTCACCTCCTATGACAATACCTTACTGTCAGTGACCATGGTGGCAGAACGTTGTACAAAACTATCTTCTAACACAAGATTATCCTTTTCTGCAGTATACCTTTTCCTCAGTTTTATTTAAACACTTCTCAGTGATAATCACCCACATCTCTACACATATCACATATGTTTAGATTAATATATGTAAATATATGTACATGAATATATATAGTATGTACACTTACATAGAGATAATTGCAAAAAATATTCACATAGTCAACACAATTAATTTTCCTTTAACATATATAAATCTTTACTTCTACCCTTTACCATCCTTTAGAGTTACTCAGAGTAAATATAATTTATCTTCAATATAATATCTTCAGATATAAGAGAGCAATTTTTATGCTCCTTAAAGCTCTTCTATTTTCCAAGATAAATATCCACAATTGCTTTAAATATTACTTATATACTTAAATCCCAGATTCTTCACCATACAAGTTACCCTTTCATAACATAAAATATTTGTTTCAAGTAACCTTCTTTTAAAATGGCACACACATGTGGACTACCATTACAGAAATCAGTGGAGCTAGTGTAATAATAGTTGATATTTGTAGAGCATTTTTCTAGATGGCAGACACTACTGAGTACTTTAAATGACTTACCACATTTAATTATCTTCCTATGCTACTCCTAATAATTCAGTGTGAGTTTACCTGAGCTATTTGGTTCTTGACACCCATTACTGAATCATATTTAAACCTTGTGGCCAACAAAAAACACTAATTTTTTTCTTTGCAATCAGTATCATGTCAAGTCTTTCCCAACTTGAAGAAAATCTACCGTTAATATCTTGAACTTAAATGCAAGAATTTTTGTGTATCACAGTTTGAGTTTACCTTGTTAAATTTGGCTCCTTGATCCAGCATATTAACTTCCAGTCATCTGTAAATTCTATAAACATGTCTCCATTCATCTAGTCATTCAATTGTTATAAACATAAAATCATTGATTCTACAAATATTCACAGAGTGCATGTCATGTGTCAGACATTCTCCTATAGGGATTCATCTACAGCAACTGATTATATACAATTCCAGGCCTCAAGTTCCTTACCCAAAGCCAACAATAAAAATCTCGAAAAGATTTTGAAAAAATGAAATTAGTTATGAGAGAGGAAATTCAGACTCATTTATTATATGGTGATATATTCAGAATCAACCAATAATAACTTAACTCACCTCCATTTTCAAAAGCAGCAATGTCAGTCCTTGGTTTCCTATCCAATGATGCTTTTATCTCACCTTGCCTTTCAAATAGGCTAAATTTTGTTGGAACTGTAAGACCATCCCCTAAAAAATTAAGAAAAAATTAGAAAAGGAAAAAGAAAAAAAAAAATCATCCCAGGAACCATAGCCACTTACATAAGTCTACAGTAGAATTCATGATGGTAGTAAAAAGTCTAAAAGTGAATGCAAGTATTGTTTGCATAGTGATATGATAAATAATACATTTATAAATATGTGAATTTTAAGCAAGTTTTATGATTATCAAGAAAATAACAAGCAGGTTTGTTTTCCTATGTGGATTATTTATTAAATGGCAATTTAAAAATTTAAACAATCTAAGGTTTATTTTCCTATGTGGATTATTTATTAAATGGCAACTTAAAATTTTAAACAATCTAACATTATTTTGTATGTATAATATATTTAATTTATTTGATGTGTTCTTCATATAATGAATTTGTAATATTTCTTTTGATTATATCTACTTATCATGAACAAATTGAGTGAAAAGTATTAGAGTCTACCACTGACAAATGGTAATTATACTGTGATAAATAATTCTTAGCACTTTTCTTATACATCTCTAGAATAAACTATTAAAAGCAGAATAAGAGAGACATGATAATCTTATGCACCATATGATTCTGGATTGGATTCTAAATCAGGAAAAAAGTTCATTTGGCTATAAAGGACATTGATGGTACAGCTGGTGAAATTTATTTTAAAAATCCTGTAAATGATATGGTATCAGTGGTAATTTCCTGATTTTGATATTTATACCAAAGTTATGTAAGAGTTATATAGGGGCATCATATCTGCAACTTACTCTTGCACAAATGGTTTAGAAAAAAATCACAATGTGTATATTTAGGGAAAGAAAGAGTGAAAAATCAAATGTGTAAAATACTAACATTTGGGGAAATCTGGTGAAGGCTATTCATGAATTACCTGAAATTATTTAAAAATAAAAGGCTTTTAAAACCATAATATAAAGTGAAAGTACATGTAATTATCTTTCTAATCTACCCTTTTTATATTCATTGCTAACTTATTTTGTTTTCTTTTTTCCTTGTCTAGGTAATGCAGGCAATGTGCCCTTCTCTAGATGGGGTGCCCACCTATCAGCTGTCTTGACAATCATTCTAACATCTAATGGTATGTTGCTGCCACCTACCGCCATATGTTTAAATAGTTTGCCACGTATGTACTTGAAAAGCAAGTATTTTACTCTCGATCCTCTACTTTATCCTACCCTCATCTTGATGTTGGGAGATTTTCCCAACTATCATTTTTCATTTTTAGGGAGAGGACAGGATTCAAATCTTCTACCGCAGCAAAACTTTTCATCTCATCCTAGTGGCAAGACAACTATATAAACTCAGGGCACCCATGGATTTTCTCTGAGTTTCTGGTTTTATATCCAGAAAATAATGTTCTTATCTTGCCTTCAAGGGCCAAATGTTTACCAACATTAAGATAAGATTCACCAAAACATAAGACTCATGAAAGGCCCAGCCTTGCAATAATCCACCTGCACTGCTTCTGAAATTGCCTGGTACACAAAAGGCACTCATTCAATGAACAAATGTATCCTTGTTCTGCCACTAACGTCATTCTGTGATCTCCCTTTTGTCCTTCTAGGGCTAGGTTGTTCTTTCTACTCACGGAGAAAAATATGCACCTATTTCACAGGGAGATTTCTTTGCAAAGAAAAATAAATGGTAAAAGCAAGTTATTTACAGAATTACTGCATTGGGGGAGTAGTGCTGCCACGCACTTATGAAGACCATTCATTCTGTAGCTCCACTGGGAAAGTATAATTACATTAATAGCATCTTTTCATATTAAATATAGGTCATCTGATAAAAGCACTTCCTCCTCACTCTAAATTCTGATGTATTATTTATCATTTAACTCTAGTGTAAATCTTACTAAATAATTCACAGCCTATCACACCAAGTATCTCTTATACATCACCTTGAAATGCTGCCTTTTCATTCCTTACCTTCTTGCAATTCACTGCCATTTTCCAAAGGCTTTTCTAACTCTTTGTCTGCTGTAGAGGCTATGCTTTTTGATGATGAAATATCTGGAGGAGTATGAAATCTGTAGTATTCACCTAATCTCCCATTAGAAGAGTAGAGGTTAGTATATTTGTCACATCAAGCATTAGAAAATCCACAAATGTTTGATTTCTTACCAGATTTATAACACATCTCCTTTATTGCTCTTTTTTCTTCAATTTCTTCAGGAGTCTTTGTCCATAAACTAGAAGCATCTATAGGATATAATTTTTTAAATTAAATTGTCAAAAGCCAAATAATATGAAAATATATAATAAATCAGAATGAAAAATTCCAGACATTGTTCTCATGGATATTTTTTTATTTTTAAAATCAATAATTTGCATAATGATAAATGTCTCAAATTGCTATATTTCATGTATTAGAAAAATCAGTTTAAGCAACTGTACATATTTAAATGAGATCTATCACTCAGCCATCATACAACAAAAACCCTCCAATCCAAATGATCATAAGCATGTATAGACATAGAACAAATTAGAACATAATGAATTGAATATATTAATAAAATTCAAGCTATTTTCTTACCAAAATCTGCCTAAACATAATATATTACCTTATAAACCTCTCACAGTTAAAAAATATGTAAAAAAAAAAATGGTACGGTTTTTGAATGTGCATTGTAAATCTGAGAAAAGCCTTACTAACCATTTTGTTCATCTCCTTCCTCCTCTTCTTCCTCAAAGTTAGTTTTTAAAACTAAAGGATGGTGAATGGGTCGTGATATATTCTCCGGAGGTTTCAGGGGTTCCTGACTCTGGGTCGGGGGTGGAATTCCTTCCTGAGTTTCTTTCTGTGATGTGATATCTACAGAGGAAATGCAATATTTCAGTCTTTTTAAGATATATATTATGTGCATGTTCAAAGTTCAACAGTGTCGTCCTAATTTACTGCATATTTTATTAAAAGATATCTCATCTTATTTCTGGAAAGGTTATTAAACTAGTAAAAAATATCAACATTTTGTCTGTAAGGTGCAGAAAATATGCTAATTCATAGATTTTATAGGAATTATGACCATGACTTGGTATATCACAATTTAGGTAAATGCAAAGTGACCATAAATATTAATGTATTCTTACATTGATTGTATCTATGGAATAAGAATAACTTAATCAATTTACAATAAATTAACAAAGACAAATTCAAATAAGGCATAGCTTATAATGGCAGAGTATATATGCCAAAAGAGGAAAAAATCCAATATCTGTGGCTGCATGATTACTTGGAAGTGAGAAAGAATGATACGTTCAGATTTCTGTTTTGGCTGCACATTGGTCAGACTGTCCAAAGTTCTAGGTCACATTTAAATGTCCTGTAACTTTCAAAACTAACAAGCAGTTAATAGAAAAAGTTAGTGAACACATGAATCTTCTATTATCACTAATTCAATCCCCTTTGTTTTCTAAGTGAGTAGTTATCAAATTTGGCTAGTTATCAAAATCAACTAAAGAAATTATTCAAAACAGGGGCACCTGGTAGCTCAGTAAGTTAAGCATCTGCCTCCGGCTCAGGTCTTGATCCCCAGGTCCTGGGATCGAGCCCTGTGTTGGGTTCCCTACTGAGGGAGCCCCCCCACCCCTACCCCCCACCTCGTGCTCTCACTCTTTCTCAAATAAATAAATAAATAAAATCTTAAAAAAAAAAAGAAATTCAAAACATCTTTTGGGTCTCTGGTTTCTGAACTTCTGATTTAGCAGATCTAGATTAAACCCTGAAAATCTGATTCCATTTTTTAAAAGTCTCAGGTAATTATGAAATCAGCCCCGTTTGGAAACTACTGCCCCAAATGAATTATCATCCAACTAGGGTCCTGGGTTATAGGAAATCTTTAGGTGTGCCATCCCAATAATTTGAAACCAATGAATCCTATTCCAGATCCTGAATTTCCACATTTATTTTCCCCCTAAAATTGGTTAGCCTAAGAACAGGCTTGAGTTCACAATAGTCTTCTCTCCACTTTATAAGATAAAGGCCTACCCTTCACTCATGCCAGAATTTACTATAGCACACTGGCCAAAAGAGAAATCCTCCTTTATTGATTAACCAAACTACCCCAAACCCATAGGGCTTCTTTATCCATTACCTTAATTTATACACATTTCTACAAGGAGAAAATCATGATGTGGTAGGCAGAATAATGGCCTCCTAAGGATGTCCATGTCCTAATCCCCAGAACCTAAGTATGTATTAGGTTAAATGGGAAAGAAGATTTAAGGCTGCAGGTGGAATTAAGACATAATCACCTGACCTTAAAATTGGCAGTTTATTTGTTCTGAATTATCCAGGTGGGCCCAAGGTAATCAAAAAAGTCTTTACAAATGGAAGAGAGATGCAGAGGAAGAGAGCCAGGAAAGAGATGTGACGATGGAAGCTATGTCAAGTAATGCAATGTCAGGAGGACTTGACTTTGATTGCTGATTTTGAACATGGAGGAAGGAGGATATGAACCATGGAATACAGAAAGCCTCTAGAAATTGGAAAAGGCAAGGGAACAGATTCTCTCCCAGAGTCTTCAGAAGAAATGCTGCCTTGGAGACAACTTAATTTTAATCCAGAGATGTCTGCATGGAATTTCTAAACTACAGAACTACAAGAAAGACAAATGAGTTGTTGAAGCCACTTGGTTGCCAGTAATTTGTTACAACAGTAACAGAAAATGAATACACACACACACACACACACAAAAAAGAAAATGAATACACAAGGTATTAGAAAAAGTGCTATTGGGGTCCATGTTGGAACATTCTAAATTCAAATGCATACTAGAGTATGGTAGTAGTTAAGAATTTTTGTTGAAAAATTTTGCTTCTTCCACTTCTGGACTATTGTTAAAGAATATATAACTCTCAAAGGGAAAGTCTCTTGACATCATGGAAGGAGAGTGCTAGTAAAAACTCTAAAGGAAAAACATGGCTTTAAATAAAGCTTTTTAGCTATTCTCAATATGTATTCCCAAGACTTGTCATTAGTTGCAAAGAGAAGCTTTACTGAACATTCAAAAGAGTAAATTTTAGAGTCACATTTTTAGAGGTTCATTGAGATGTAATTCGTACACCATACAATTTACCCATATGAATATACAATTCAGTAGTTTTTAGTATTTTCACAGAGTTGTACAACCATTGCCATAATCAATTTTAGGATATTTGAACACTACAAAGAAGAAACCCATTCCCATTAGCGATTACTCCTCATGTCTTCCAAATACCCCTGGTCCTACACAATCACTAATATTCTTTGTTTCTATGGATTTGCCTATTCTAGATACTTCATGTAAGTGGAATCATACAATATGTGTGTGGTCTTTTGTACATGTCATCTTCCACTTACCATAGGGTTTTCAAGCTTTAGCCATGCTGTCACCTGTAACAATTCTGCATTCCTTTTTTAGCCAAATAATATTCCATTGTACAGATATACAACAAATTTATCCACTCATCAGAGGATGGACATAGGTTTCTACTCTCTCTTTCATTAATTTCTGCTTTAATCTTTATTATTTTCTTCCTTCTGTTTGTTTTAGGTTTACTTTGCTCTTTTTCCAGTGTCTTAAAGTATAAAATTAGGTTATTAATTTGAGACCATATTTTTAAATATAGGCATTACAACTATAAAGTTTCTTCTGTGTACTATTTTACTTGCATCCCATGAGTTTTAGTATGCTGTTTCCTCATTTTCATTCATCTCAAAGCATTGGCTAATTTTCCTTGTAATTTCTTGGTTGTTAATAGGTGTGTTATTTAATTTCTACATATTTGTGAATTTCCCATTATTTTTTCTCTTATCGATTTCTAATTCCATTATGTTTGGAGAACATACATTGTATGATTTCTATAATTCCAAATTTATTAAAGCTTGTTTTATGGCCTAATATATAGTTTATCCTGGACACTGTTCCATTTGCTCTTGAGAAATAAGTGTATTCTGCTATTGTTGCAAGGAACATTCTATAGATATCTGTTTGGTCATATTGTTTTATAGATGTTCAAGTGTTCTATTCTTTGTTGTTCATAATCATTTGCATAGTATATCTTTTTTCATTCTTTTACTTTCAACTTGTTTATGTATTTAAATCTAAAGTATGTCTCCTATAGATAATATATAGTTGAATCCTTATTTTTAATCTGGCAGTGTCTGCCTTTTTATTGTATTTTAATCTAATCATATTCAATGTTATTATTGATATATAGTTGGATTTTTATGTCATTTTACTTCCTGTTTTTTTGTTGTTGTTGTTCCTCTATTCCTCTACTGCTTCCTTTTGCAGTAAGTAGGTATTTTTTAATTATTTTTATGATTTTTCCATATTTTTAAAGGTATCTTCTTGGGAGTTGCTCTAGGGCTTTCCATATAGTTCCTAACTTTTCAGAATATACTTCAGATTTATACTATTTAATTCCAGCTAGAGATAAAAAGGTTATTCCTATACAGTGCTATTCTTTCTTCCACCCTCACCCAATTTGTGCTGTTGTTGTTATGTCTATATGTGTTACAAACCCAAAAATACATTGTTATATTACTTTGTTTAATTTTGTATTTTTTAAAGGAGCTGAAAGAAGGAAGAGAAAATATTTATCTTATAGGGTTTGTTATATTAACCTTCTTATTTATCATTTCTGATTCTATTTATTTATTCCTATGGATTGAGTCACTACCTGGTATCATTTCCTCACCATAATATAGGTTTGCTCCCACCTGCCTCCTTTATGCTCTTATTGCCAAATATATTACATTTCTAAATGCTATAGGCTCAAAAATACAATTATATACATATGCAAATATATATATTTTTTTCTTTCAGTACTTTGAATATGTCCTCCTACTGCCTGCTGGATTACAATGTGTCTGAGAAATCAGCTGTTAATCTTACTGAGTTTCCTTTATATGTGACAAATCATGTTTATCTTGTTATTTCCAAAATTTACTTTTGTTTTTGGCATTGAACCCTTTAACTATGATATGTCTGGATGCAGATATCCTTGGGCTTATTCTACTTAGAATTTGTTGAGTTTCTTGAATATGTAGATTAATATTTCTCATCAAATTTAGGGAGTTTTCAACCATTACTTCTGTTTTCTCTCTTTTTTAGACTGTATAATCTCTACTGATCTATCTTGAAGTTTGCTGATTCTTTCTTCTCTCTAATATTTATTCCATTCAATTCATAGTTTGTATCTATTTGTTGATATTCTCTATTTATTGAGACATTGTCATTATACCTACCTTAATATCTTTAAGCATGGTTTTCTGTAGGTCTTTGAACATATTATTACTGCCTAAATTATGTTTGCTAACTCTAAAATCTGAGCTCTCTCAAGGCATTTTGTTGACTACATTTATTTGTTGTGTATGGTTTACACTTTCTTGCTTCTTTTCGTGTCTCATAAATTCCTACCCAGTTTTTTTGTTTTTTTTTTTTTTACTGGACAGTTTGAACAATGTGTTGTAGCAACTCTGGATCTTGATTTCTTACCCCCAGCCCCAGGATTTGTTGTTGTTTGATTTTTAATATTTTAATGACTTGGTTGAACTATTTTAACAAAATCTATTTTCTCCCACAGTGTACAGCACCTCATGTCACTGCTTGGAGGATGCAGCCTTGATAAACCCAGAGTCATCCATGGATGACAGTGGTTTTATCAGGACTCTATTTGTCTCTTTCCCCGGTTTCTCTGTTAAGCTATCTACCTCTGTTGGTTTCACCCCCAGTTGTCAGGCTCCTTTACTTGCTGGTTGATTGCTCTCTTGTTTCCGTTAGTGCACTGGGGCATTAAATTTCTTCACCATGCACTTCAATTAAGTTCTGATCCCTTTGCAGAGGTGGTTTCTGAGGCCAATCTTTCAAGTTTGTTCCGATCTTGGGAGAGCTCTTCTTAACTATTCCCCTGGTTGTCTTTGGTCAACTCTTATCTGGTTTACACTTTAGCTTGTTGCTCTCATAGAGCTACCAGTCTCTTCATCGTTGCTTACCCCCAAACTCTCCACTGTTTTCCAGAATGCCATAATAAACTTCCTCAGACTCTGTTCTGTTCCAGATAAATTCCGTTCTCTTTTGGAGAGTTTCAGAGTTCTCTGCCCCTACAGCTTATTTCTCCTGCTTAAGCAAAAACCTCAATGCCACTACTGGGAACAAGGACAGTCACTTCTCTTGGAGTGACACCCCTGCTTTATAAGCAGGCACTGGGCAGGGGTGTTAGCCTCTGATATTTATGGTTTGCCCATTCTGGCAATTGGGCAATTGGGGGCTTGTTATTCTCTGCCTGCTACTTCTGTAGAACTTCTGTCCTATGAGTAGGGCTGGATAGAAGACCCAGATTTCTTAGCCTCTCTTGCCTGAAAAATAGAGCTCTTTGAACATGAAACTGTAAGTGAGGGAGTATGAGAAATGCTAGCAGACTGCTTCTCCCAGGAAGATACCATAGTCCTCAGCAGGGAGCTGGAGGTAGAGTGCACCCTGTGTTCTTGGTTGAACCCATATAGAGTAGAACTTCTGCCACACTGAACTGGGGGGTGGGTAGTGACTCAAATACCACAGACTTGCTGTTCTAACTGATATTTAATAGATATTTCTTTCTTTCTTTTCTTTTTCTTTCTTTCTTTTCTTTCTTTCTTTCTTTCTTTCTTTCTTTCTTTCTTTCTTTCTTTCTTTCTTTCTTTCTTCTTTTCTCTTTTTCTTTCTTAGTGTGGGAAAGAGAGAGCAAGCGCACGCACAAGTCTGGGGTGGAGTGGGACAGAAGGAGAGAGAGAGAGAAAATCTTAAGTAGGGTCTATGCATAGCGTGGAGCCAGATGTGGGGCTTAATTTCATGACCCTGAGATCATGACCTGAACGGAAATCAAGAGTTGGATGCTTAACTGACTGAGCCACCCAGGTGCCCCTAATAGATTTTCTTGAATAAATACTTGCTGTATGCTCTTAGGACAATTTCCAGACACTTTACTTTGTGTTTAATATATAATTTTCATCAACTATTGTTGCTTCACTGAGGAGCAGATCTGTGAAACTCCTTATGATACATTTTTGAAAGTTAACCTACAATCACAATTTTTTAAATTCAAGTGTAATTATTTACTCCAACTACCAAATTTACTCATGATATCTTAGATAAAACCCAGGGATAAAAAATATTTTGAAATTATTTTCTTCCAATTGAGTGTTACATCCGCGGGTATATAAACCTATTTTATCAAATAATATTGTGAAATGTTCTTATTAAAATCGGGCCTCACTTTATTTCAGCTTATAAAATATTAACTATCTCCTAACTCTCTTCGCAAAATTAGGATAATATGCTAATTCTGTATATTACTTTTAGCTATATGCCTTTCTATTTCATAAACAATGAGAATAATTTTGATCATTAGCTCATTAATAGATACTTTTCCAATAAAAGTCTACTCTTATGTGCAGTAATTATTTATCAGTGTGCAATGTAATTATGTTGTTTTAATAAATTATGTATTAATAATAATTGTAATAATAACAACCCTAAGGAAATGTGTTTTAAAAATGTGTTAATGACTATGAGATTCCATAGTGTGGAGACTTACTGTCATAGAAAATAAAACAAAAATTTTCAACTTATATATACATTTTTATTATACTTAAATTTGACAGGTGATCAATAAACTCAAGCATAAAAATATCAGTTTAGGTTAAAAATGTGAAGGAAGAGGGGTGCCTGGGGACTCGGTTAAGCATCAGACTTTGGCTCAGGTCATGATCTCGGGGTCCTAGGATGCAGCCCCACGTCAGGCCCCCCGCTCAGTGGGGAATCTGCTTCTCCTTCTCCCTCTGCCTCTCCCACCGCCCATGAACTCATGCTCTCTCTCTCTCTCTCTCAAATGAATGGATAAAATCTTTAAAAAAATGTGAAGGAAGAAAATGAAAATAGTAGTTTTAGGAAAAGGAAAGATTTCTTTTAATTTTTAAAGAAATGTTTAAAGTATTTTTTACCTTTTGAAAACTGTCAAATATAACATATATGAAGAGTGCACAAATCATCAAATATGCAATGTAATAAACAACACAAAGCCAACTCTCTGTCTTCTGCACTTTATATCACTTTCCTTCTCCATTACCCACAATATGTATCTTTATCCTGATTTCTAATAATCACTTTGTGGTTTTTCTTAGAGTTTCACCACTAGGTATGCATGTCTAAAAATAAAGTTTAATTTTGCTTATTTTTGAACACTTTATAAATGGAATCAAGAGTATGTGTTCTTTTTTCTGTCTTCCATCACTCAACATTATAACTGTGAGCTGCATCCTTGCTTGCATATTTCTTTTGTTCATTCATTTTCATTACTGTATAGTACTATCTACTGAATGAATGTGCCACAATTTATTTATATATCACACTATTATTCAACAGTTAGGTTATTTCTAGCCTTTGGACATTACCAAAAAATGCTGCTATGAACATTCTTTTACATGTATCCAGGTATACATGGGAATGAATTTTTCTAGGATATATGCTTCAAAAATGGAGTTGCTTGGCCTAAATTATGCGTGATTTTTTCTTGATGAGATCATGCTAGACTGTTTTCCAAAGTGCTCGTTTCAGTTTAAACTAACTACAGTGCCAAAGAATTCCCAATGCCCTTTGTCTTACCAACAGTGGGTAGATTTTAAAATTTTTGCCAAAATAATGGGTGTGCTTGATATTTCAAAGTGATTTCCTTGTTTACTAATAAATTTATCACATTTTCATTTGTTGCTTGACATTTGGATTTCCTATCTTTCAAAATCTTGTTTATGCTTTCTGTGCATTGTTCTAGCACAGGGGTTCTCAACCAGAGATGATTTTACTCCTTCCTCTAGGGAACATTTGGCAATCGCTGGGCATATTTTTTGTTTACACAATTAGGAAGATGCTATTGGCATCTCAAGGGTAAGAGCCAATTTTTTTTGGCTGCTAACCTCCCATAATGCATAGGATAGTCCCCACCCCCTCTCCCACCACCACCTCACCACCACCACAACAAAGAACTATCCAGCCCTGAATGTTGATAATACCTATACAGAGAAACCTGTTTCATCAGGTTCTCCAGGTTCTCTGTCTTTCGATTTTTCTTCAAATATTGAGTTCAAGTCTTTTATGGCAGTCATATAATGACATATGCTGCAAATATTTTCTCACCTTCTATGGCTTATCTTTTCATTCTTTAATGGTGTTTTTGGTGAATACAGATTTTTATTTTAATATGTCTAAATTTATTCATCATTTCTTTAATAGTTAATACTTTTTTATGTGATTATTACCTTCTGAAACATTTAAAGATTGACCTTTTACATTTTGGTTTATAATTTACCTAGAATTGATTTTTATGTATGGTGTCAGAGGAATTCATTTTCCCCTCATTAACTGAAAAGATCATCCTTTACCCATTGATCGGCCATGCTACCTGTTACAAATTAAGTGTCCATCTCTGCAGGGATCTCCAGCTTCTCACTCTATTCCATTTGTCAATTTCCTTAGCTTTTAGTGAATATGACGCTGTCCTAATCTCTATCACTCTATAGGCCTTGATATCTGGTTGAATAAGTGCTATAATTTTCTTGTTCTTCAAGCAGCCTTGACTGTTCTTGGCTCTCTGCATTTCTACATAAATTTTAGGACCTGTTTGAACTTCGAGATTATTGTTCTTAAATTTTAAAAATATATGATGAGTATCAAATCATATGGCAAATCAAATGTCATCTGATGTTTAAAAGAGTAATTAAATTTTATTTGTTAAATGTCAGTATTGATAAAATGTTGGAACTTTTGCAACTATTTAAGTTTATGATGAGTTTAATAAAAAAATGTTTTAAAGACTAATTCATCAAAAATAAAGACCACTGTTCATTATACCTTTCCATTCAGGGTATTAAAATATACATCAGAAGGAGAAAGTTATAGTATAGGAAAATATAGCATATTTAGTGACTGGAAACTCCCCAGTTAAAACATGGAATAAATAATTCAGGTGAATTACTTGGTAATCAAGTAATGCAAAAAAACTTCATTTAGACAGTTAAATTTACCCTCTCTATAATGGTTAAAACAATGGTGTGCTAAGAGTTTTGATACATAAATTATACTTTTGCTGTTTTACTGTAACTTTCCCATGGGATTTGAATTTCAAGGAAGTACTATAATGTATTTTCTATTAATTTACACAAATAGATCATTTTGGTTACCTTGATTTTTCTACCCAAAGCATAGTTTCATGCCATTAAGATCAATTTTGGTGTGATCAGATATATTTCATCTAACTCTTTGGAAAAAGATATGTATTTTTTAATATTATGCAATAATATAATAATATATGTTAGATATATTGTATATAAATATTATAATAATATGTTACTACTATTATAATAATAATATTATGTTTGTCCCATAGTCATTTCTTCCCTCATTTTAGACAAAGAACATTAGTTTTCCTTTGGGAAACTTTTCCACATCTTCAATCCATTTAATTTGAGTGATGATGACATCCTAGACCTAAGGATTAGCTATCCCCTTGGCCTGAACCATTCCTAGGAATGAACATGTTTCCCGCATCATTAGATGAGGTTGAGTGTTAAGGCTTTAGCTTGAAAAAGATTTCTTTGGAGGTTAATAGAAAATGATGATGATAGTGATGAGCATACTGAGTGCTTACTCTTTGCCAGGTATTATTCTAAACTATTAGATATTAACTCATTAAATATCCAAAACAACCCCATGGCATAGGTATTATTACTATCTCTATTATATAGTTGAAGAAATTGGGCCACAGAGATATTACGTTCCACAAGGTTATTGGGAAGTATGTGGCAAACTGAGATTTTAACCCAGTCTGACTCAGGGTTCTCCATCCTTGCTTATTCGGCCTCTGGGAACCAGATATGAGGTTCTGGGGGCAACCCCAGTATGTGAATGGCAAGAAGTGCAGAGTCAAGCGTCGGTGAAGGAAGCCCTGGATCCACCAGCATCTGAGGTCAGATCTGTGCTGAATCTCTTCAGTTACATGAGCCAATAATTTCCAGTTTTCCCTTAAATCTGATTGAGGTGGGATTGTCTTCTTAAAATCAGTGTGTGCTGGATTGGGCTCAGATCAGCAAATGAGAACTAATTATTATTTTGCAAGCCCACTGATGTTACATTGGTAACTTGAAATCATTCATGGCAGGAGTGTTTGCTCTCTGGAAGTTAACAAATGCTGCTTTTTGTTTTGTTTTTATTTTTGATTTCGGTGAAGCGGGGACAGGGAGAACAAGTTTCTTAATGGTTAACAGAACATCAGTGCTTTTCAGCCAAGAGAGTCTTGTTTAGTACCATGATAGACTGCCATGTTATGCCCAGACATTTCAAAGATAAACAGCTACTGTCTGTGCTTAATCAATTTTCAAAACAAATTTGATTCTTTTCACTTAGGTGACATGCATTTCATCACCATAATGCAATACTCTCTGCTATAAATCCCTTCCTAACTAAAACACAAATGCACAGGCAAAACATGGAGGTTATAAGAATCTTTTGCTTGAACAATTCAGTTATTTTTAACCAAATAAGTTGTTTTTATTCATAATTTTTGGGAATCAGATACTATCCTTCTCTTTGCTTGAAAGAGTAAAAATGGTGATTATTTTTGTATAATTCATAGAGCTCTTCACCATTGGCTCCTCACCAATTCTTTTTCTTCACTTTTCACTAATTCTTTGGGAACACCCTCATGCAATGGTTTGATTAGGGCATTAGGAACACCTGTATAGATTTTATAATCTATTGTAGTATTCTTACCAAAAATGTTTAATCTAAATCTTATTAACAGAAAACAAATAAACAAATTCCCATTTAAAGGATATTCTGCAAAGCGACTAGCCTGAACTCTTTAAAATGTCAACAACATGGAAGAAAAAAACAAAGAAGTGTAGATATTAAAGAGACATGACAACTAATTACAATAAATGATGCTTAATTGGATCCTGGATTGAAAAAACCAAAACAAACAACTATAAAGCTATGCTATTCAATACATAGTTCTGGGAATACATTGTCCTGACAGCTTCTTAGAAAAGCAGAAACTTAAGCCACAGCCTGGACATACTGAATGAAACTGCAATTTCACTGGATCTCCAAGTAATTTCTGTGAATATTAAATTTTGAGAAGCACTGTTATAATGAACATTATTGGAAAATTACAAACTGTGGATTGAATATCAGACATTAGTATCATATCACTGTTAGATTTCCTCCTATATGTAATAGTTGTATGTAGTGTATTTATGCAGGAGAATGTCCTTAAATTTAGGAGATATATGCTGAAGTATTTAGGGATGAAGTGTCAAATAGTTGCAACTAACACTTTAATGGTTCCAAAAAGGGGGAATAAGTATGTATTGGTACATTATATGCATGCATGTAATATAATACTTACATATATGCAACAACCATAGAGGGAAAAGAGAAAGTAATTTGACAGATGTTTATTTGTGCATCTGGTTAAGAGCACTTGGATGGGTGTTCATTGAACTATTTTTGCAACTTTTCTATAAAAAAAAAGTTGCAGTAAAAAAAGGTACACTGAAAGCTGGGCTTAACACTCATCAGTTTAATTGGTGGTCTGGGTGGTGACTGGAAACTTTTTGGGTTGTTTTATTGTTATTGTTGGTTGATATTGTTGTTTTTTTAACTCCCACAGTAATTCTAATTGGGAGTCAGAGCTGAGGACCTCTGGATAAGGTGAATACCAGATGGTGTTCCTCAGCTTCTGGGCTTCAGATGATTAAAGGGAAGAAGTCCCACTGTGTGGCCACAAATACATGGAGAAAATAAGAGAAAGAGGAAACCTTATTTAATGGAAATATACATAACTCAGAAATGCTTGAAGTCCACTGTTTAATATAAATCAAAGGGAAAAAGGAGTTTTCTATTAAATGCAAAAGATCTTAATGGCTTCAAAAAGAAGGCTGCAGAGTAGGGTAATAGAATTAACCTCTCAAAAGGAAGAAGCCAGATGAGGAGGTCTTACGGGTGAGTCCATTAAAATGGCCAAAAGAACTGATGTATTCTTGAAATGCCATAGAGTCTTAGAGTCGGACAGAATTGTGCTTGAATTCAAGTACCCTGCCTCAGATATTTAGCTTCTCTAGGCCTCATTTTGCCAATCTGTAATGGGGATGCTAATAGTATCTATTTGACAGGTTTTTGTGATGAGGCATGCAAAGTGCCCAATACAGGGCTGCCACAGGAAAATATATAAGAAATTATTTGAAAATACTGAATATGAGATTTTCTTGTTTCTTATAACCCTACTTCATTTTTCTTAAATCATAAAATTTTAGTTTATATAGTCCTAAAGTCTGTGGAGGTCTCAGACCCAAATGTAACTAATAAATGTTAGGCCTAGAAAACCAGTATTTCAGTACTTGCCTTTATTTTGTTGTACTTTTAGAAGCACTTTGGACCAAAGATGAAAACAGACACAAGGATGAAGAGTTGCCCAGTTCCAACACAAATTGTTCCAGGCATCACCACTGTGTGGGTTATGGCATTTACTCTACCTATCCACCTCTCCCCAAAAGAGGAAAGAATTGAGTTGAACTGTTCAACTTTCCCCCCTCTTATAACCATTAACAATTGTTCTCCCCCCAAAAACAAAAGTAGTCTATTTTACCAACTCTAATATTCAAGTCAAAGTGTTTATTAAACTACCTAAGAACCATTTATTAAGTAATTGTTTGCCAAGACTTAGAATAAGGTCATGTACACGTATCCCTTCAGGCTAGACCTAAAGTGAGCTGATCTAAAGTTCATTTCACTGGCCAGATAGTCAGGTGTCCAAAGCACCTTAAGACACTGACTTAGAAAAATAAGAATTAAATTATTGTTAAGTTATTCATTATAGAATAACATGGCAACTAGGCGAGGAGGTGAGAATTTGCTTCAGTGTTTGAGCTACTGTGTTTTGAAATCATCCTTAACAAAACTTAGGAAATTTCTTAGGGGGAACAGTTTGTCTGAATATGCTAACCTCTCATGTATAGCATGGAAAAAAGAATACATACCTACAATGCTTGCAAAGAAAATATGAAATATACTCAGAAATGCCTACCAAATATCAACTGAATTATGTTTTCTTTTTTTACCCCTTTTTAAAAAAGATTTTATTTATTTGACAGAGAAAGACACAGCGAGAGAGGGAACACAAGCAGGGGGAGTGGGAGAGGGAGAAGCAGGCTGTCTGCTGAGCAGAGAGCCCAATGTGGGACTCGATCCCAGGACCCTTGGATCACGACCTGAGCCAAAGGCAGACGCCTAATGACTGAGCCATCCAGGTGCCCCTGAATTATGTTTTCTTAGCATTATCTTTTGGTTTAGTATTTATTTGCTTTTAAACTTGAGAATGGTAACCAGAGGGATTAGGCTTCTTTTTTAAAGGACTGGTTTAGCAGTATTTAAATGACGTCTCTTTCCAAAGAGTCCAAAACCTATTTTAATTTGCTAGCAGGTTAAAGTTTAAATTGCAAAAAGACTAACTGGCAGTTTTATTTTCTCAGACAAAAAATGTAGAACTCTTGATAATTGCACTTAGTGCTTAAAAATGACACACAATGGCAAATCAACTATTGAAAAATTGCTTTTGGCAAGCACCTCATTCTGGAAGAGCACAGCTGGTGACTTAGAGGGCATTGCCACTCATGGTGGGTCTCAATTCCTTGAGCAGAAACCCTAGAAATTCTTACAGGTTATACATTTAAATATCTAAATTTTATCTTATTTAACCTAAGGGGCAAAATTATATATAAATTCCACAGTGCTATGTGTGAATTGATACTTATATTTTGCTACCAAAAAATTATCATAATCCCATCTTGAATTTATCAATTCCATGCACTTACTGAAACATAAAAAGGTTAATTTTAATAAAGGTACAACCTTATAATGTAATCTTTGTCTAAGGTGAGAAGATTTAGGGGTCCTAGTTTGGGTTAATGTGAATCTTGGTAGATAGGTATTCCTGGAAATATTGTAGGAAAGATCAGGTCTACAAAAGATCAAATTATACTTTCTGAGGTGTTGCGATATTTTCAAAATGAATAGATGATATGGTAGTTCAATACATAAATCAAACAAGCTCGTTAATTCCCTACCGTCTGGAAATTGAATCCTTTATCCTAGAGCACAGAAATGTGTCTGGGCAGAGGGAAAACAGTTACATGCTCAACACAAATCCATACTGCTCAGGACTTCCGAGGGTGGACTTGGCCTCTATGTGAAAGGTAATACCATGTTCCTATTTTAGGTGCTTGGGATTCATCAGTGAACAAAATAAAGATTGGATATGAGATATGAAATTACCAAGGGAGTAGGTAGAGAAGAAAACAGAACCAAAGACTAACTCATAGAATATTCCACATGTAAGAAGTGGAGGAAAAAACAACAAGGGAGAGTGAAAATAGAGCCCCAGGTACATAGGAGTAAAAAAAAAAAAAAAAAGAATGGTGTCCTAGAACTTAGATCCAGGGGGTGAGGAATGGTGAAAAGATGGAACAATCAATGAACTAGAGATCCCAGTGGATTTGAAGAATTGTTTACATTCAGGATTCTAGAAGGAGTGAAATAGAAAAATAGGTCATAGGGTGAAATGCATGTAATTGAGATCATGGGGTGGCGGTGGTAATTAGCATTTGGATATGAGTAAGAAAGAGTGACAGAGATGGGGAGAATAAGATCAGTGGAGGAACTGAGTTCAAGGAATTGAGAAGCTAGGGTGATGGGCATATCATACATTTATATACTGAAATCATCAAGAATTGACACAGGAGTACTGTTAGAGGGACAATGAGCCAAGAGTTCAGACTTTTGAAAAACCAGGAGGGACCTGGATGGATGTAAACAGAGACAAAAAAAAAAAAAAAAAAAACCACAGCAACACTGAGGGGTAACAATGATATAATCCATTGGCATTATATATAAGAAATTATTTTTTTTCTTGACATGGTTTATTTTAATAAAAAATACAGCTGAACATTTATCACAGATTAAATGAAACTATACACAATGACATTCTCTCTGCATAGTAACCAACACTGATGTGTATACTTGAATTTTTAAATGGATTACTGATAATCCTTTAAAGTGCAATTTATTTAAGGGTTTAAGCAAATCATAGGATAAAGGATCTAATAAATGAGTAACATTAAAAAGATATATTTGGATAAATCTTTCAAAAATCAGAATTGATTTCTATGGATGCCAGAATTGATTTCTATGGATGGTTTTAGGGAGAAAGAGAACTTGAAATTGGCAATGAGGACCAAGGGAACCTTCTACCTTGCCTCCAGGTCAAATGCTACTTGAGAGCTGGGAGAAAAAACAGCCATTTGGAGAGTGCTGCAGGAGAAGTAGGGTCCGTAGAAGGAAATTATGCTTACATTAGCTGTGGATATGAAGGGAAAGTTCAGAGAGGAAGTTGAGAAAGTATCCTGCTGATATTTGAAGGTTGGAGAAGGGTGGATGAAAGGGACCAAACAAGGATAGGAGTGAGTCATTGAGAGATGGGGTTTCTGGTATTCACTAATGTGAAATCGTAGAAAATACATATATGGGTCTCTGCCCCCAATTCCTGGCACAGAGCTCCTAAAAGCCTTGTACTTTCCTAAATAACAAGAGTACTAGGAGCACCTTTCATTCTAATATTTGGGTTTTGACCCGAGTTCCTGACCTAGAACTCAAATCTCAGAATTTCCTGGGTGATAGGAGTGTCCTTTGTTCTAATGAGGTGACTCTGGGTGGGCTCCTGATAGCTATAGGAAGGGTGGTGGTCAGCAGAAAGATCAAGCCATGATTAGAAGCTTGGAAATTTCAGCACCTTCTTCCCTATGCTCCAGGAAGGAGAGAGGGGCTGGATATTGAGTTAATAATCAATTATGTCTACATGATGAAGCTTCCATAAAAATTCCAAAAGTATGAGATTAGAAGAGCTTCCAAATTGGTGAACACATCTATATAGTGGAAAGATAGCACACCCCAACCCCACAACAGAAGCTCCTGTGCTCTGGATCCTTCCAGACCTTGCTTTATGTACCTCTACATCTAGCTGTTCATCTGTATCCTTTATGATATCTTATATAATAAACTGGTAAATGTAAATAACTGTTTCCCTGAGTTCAGGGAAATGATAGAATCAGAGGAGGGAGATCATGGGAACCTCCAATTTGTAGCCAAGTTAGATGGAAGTTTGAGTAGCCTGGAGACCTTTGATTGACATCTGACGTAGTGGCAGGGGGAATCTTTTGGAGCCCTTAGTCCATGGGGTCTGTGCTAACTCCTGGTACTGTTAGAACTGAAGTGTAGGACACCCAGGTGGTGTTATAGAATGTTGCTTGGAAAAAAATCATTGATGTGGGAAAAAATTCTCCCATCTGATGTCTGAACTGTTGTATGGTAGTAGTGTGAGAACCCATGAGAAACACACAGGAGTGTTTTTATCATTCAAAGACAAACTGAGATAAATAGATAAAGGGTGGAATGAAATTAGTCCTGGTGAATTCAAATCAGGTAAGTGGACATGATGGGAGGTGTGTGGGAGGGTGCGATGGATATATGGGTCTCCCTCTTATGCCCTATAGATGGAGGAAAGGAGATATGAGAAAGCAGGGTATTAGCAGCCTGTGAAACCCACTTATCTCTCTTACAATGGAGGTACAATGCCTAGGGTTTGGTCCCAGTGCTTGGGTCTAGTCTTGACCCTATCGAGAGGAAACCTTACTCCAAGAGTCAGGCTCAGCCTTGATACCTGTTCAAGAAGTTAAGACTTCCAGAAAAGCCAGAAGTAATCTTTGACCACCAGATTCTATGTCTAAAAATTAGAGTAATAAAATATACCCCTACAGAACTTAGCCCAGGGTGGTATAACAATGGGGGTCCCAACAATTGTCAGTTATACAGACATTCTACCCTTTTTTGGCACAGAGGTGCAGTCTGTTTTCCTCTAGTCCTGAATGAACTAGTTTGAAAGATAGTTAATTTTATCATAGACCATTAAGAAGCAAACTATTAACAAGATATAAGGAATTTAGTACGACGTTCCTGGTAAAATAAAATTACACTCTATATAAACCAATGAAGCCAAGTTGATCAGTTAGTAGGTGCAGTCACTTTCACTACAGTGGGTCCCCAGTAGTTTCAGCAGTCACCTATCCATCCCCCATCCATCTATCCATTCATCCGATTTTACTGAGCCTCTATGCTCTAGACACTGCGGAGAGCATTGGTAAGGAAACTAGTTATGAGCTCCATCCTCATGATGTTTACAGTCTAGTGAGGAGGAGAATCATTGATTAAGGTATTGAATATATGATGAATGCCATGAGGTCAGAGTTTTCCAGAAGAACCTAACAAGGGGACCTAATTTTTACCATTTGCCAAAGGATTATCTGAAGCCAATTTTTCAGATCCCAAAGGATTGATATCCTGTAAGCTCATTTCTAGAATGAGTCCATTATGAAAAATATGAGGGCCATAGCAGAAAGTGGTATAGCTACAGCACCAGGAAAACCTGACAGTCCCAACTTCTTAAGCAAGTTTCTCACCACTCACTGATTTAGGGTATGGTGTCCTCTGTATCTCCTTTCCAGAAGCTACACTGAGGTTCACCACAAAGTAGAGTCTCAGTATCATCTAGGAAGACTGAATTGTGCCACAGCTTTTGCAGCAATGGGATTGTATTTTCTCCAAGTTGAAGCTTAGAAAGAACCGCATATATAGCTGCTCTTCCAGAAGCTGAAGTGTGCAGCTTAGAGCATGCCCTTGCTCTCCCCACCTATTAGATAGGTTTCTGCACATTCACAGGGAGCAACAGTGAGGCATGACCTCTAAGCTTGGCTCCAGTTGTATGATGCTTTGCTGAGACACAATTTCCTTCTACCTAGTGAGGTCAGTAGCCGTTTGACATTCAGATGAATAAAGTCCACTTTAGATATGCACAGAGAGAGTGTAACTTGCTCTTTGTTCACTTCATCTTGTTAGCTACTTGATGGCTCATTCTAAGCTTTTTCTCATGATTCTTGATAGAATCATCCCAAATCATCCATTGGCTATTAAACCATACTCATTTTGTCCTGCTTTATTCAATGTATCACTCTATGCTGCTACTCCAAAACCACATTATAATATGGTATGTCCATGTTATTTAAAATATATACTTACTGCTACTTGGTGGCAAAAATAATCCATTGATATTGCGAGGTTTGCTGTGATAAAAGATACAACTGATCTTCACACAACCAAGAGGTTGAGTTTCCCAGAAGCATGAAATGCTGCAGTTTTGCTAGACAAAGGAGGTGGGGGAAATATAATGATCAGATACCATGTTCAAAATAAATACAATGTGCTACAGCACAATGCAATGTGACAAAACTATCCCAATTACTGATTTAGGATCATGTGTGTCTCCTGAGTTTCAGTATTTCTAAACTCTGCTATTTAAAAGATACAATAGATATTTCTAAAACATATGCCACCATTTTCTATAAGAATTTAAGTTGAACAGCATGTAAAATGCATAAAATTAAGTAGTGGAAGAAAGAATCATTTTTTTCTCTATTGTGTTGTAAGAGTACATAGTTCTAGAGGGGAGGGGGGGTGGGGGAATTAAGGAGGGCACGTACTGCATGGAGCACTGGGTGTTATATGCAAACAATGAATCATGGAACACTACATCAAAAACTAATGATGTAATGTATGGTGATTAACATAACATAAGAAAAAAAAGAGTACATAGTTCAGTCTTATTGAAGGGAGACGCTTTTTTTTTTTTAACAAACATGATGATGGTGAGTAATTCTACCTGCATTTCCATGTGTCTAAATCTGCAAAGTGGATCTAAACATTTTCCCTTTCTCCATAATGAGCACACAGTGTCACTGCCAAGGGCCTCTTCACAGTGTCGGAATCGGCACTGGGAACCCTGCAAGTAAAAAGTAAACAGTATGGAAAATTCAATGTACTAGCGTTAGTGTTCAACAACAGTAAGTTGCTAATTAATTAAGGAAAATATGACTAGATCAAATTAGAATCACAAAAAATACTACAAAATAAGGTTATAAGTCTAAATTTTAGCAAGTTTGTTTCATTTTAGTGAGAGACTGACAATATAATCTAGTACAACATGCCACAAATCACTGATAAAATGCTACTTTTTGTTCAGTTAATCCATATGATTCACTAAGAATAAATATATGATACCACCGATATTCTTGATTGCAATCCGATGACGAAACAATTTAATTTAGCTTTCTGGAAAAAGATAGTTTTTTGTTTTGTTTTGTTTTATTTAAGAATCACAAGCCACATTCAAATGGTGGAGATGATCTCTATTAATCAATCTTTATTAGATAATGTTTTCTTAGTCTGTTGGAGATACTGTTAAGTGTGTTTTTACAGGGAGAATGAATGGAGCTTAAACTTTATATTATTGTGGAATTTTAAGTAATTAGCACATTATGCTACATTAAATGTATATCCTTTATACCCTTGGTCTACAAGATAAATAACTGTGCCAATACACATATACATATACCAACAAAAGCAGATGTGGATTATTTTAATGGACTGCTAGTACTTTTTTTAATTCTATGTCTTTTACACATAGGCCCACACTTGGAAAAACTGTAGGCCGTTGTCTTTCTAACAGAGAGGTGCGTGACATTCAATAAAAATATTCCATGAAGTTCTGTCTTTTGACACATGTTCCATGTTTTTTTCTTATTTTTTCTCACTTTCTTACTCCTGTCTTCACAATGTCCCCCTTTTAAAAGTGGATCTGTGGATCTTGTAGTACAAGATAGTGGACAGGGCTAGATAAACCAGTATTTGAACTTCTGGTTCCATTATTTGTCCATAGTTACAAAGTTAATACATTTCCTCACCCTGTCTGTGCTTCAGTGTTCTCATCTGTAAAAAGGGAATAAAATGCCCCCCTCCACAGATTGTAAAAATTATATGAGGAAGGTATCGTGGTTGCTATTGCTATTGTTATGTATTCATTTAATTATTTATTGAGAATTTACCACCCATTGGTCACAGTGCTAGGTACTTGGGGATACAGCGGTGAAACAGACAAAACTCTCTGCACACACAGAATATAAATTCTATTATTATGTATCATCTCTAGGTTTAATCATAAGGGGACAGGCAAATAAGTGAGTACTGGGTGTTATAGGAAACTGATAAATTATTGAACACTACATCTGAAACTAATGATGTACTATAAGTTAGCTAACTGAATTAAAAAAAAAAGTGGATCAAATTCTTATGATCAAAGAGGTTGACTCCATTCAGGTTTCCTAGCAGAGATAAAACACTTTAAATCAGACACATGGTGTCTTTCATTCAGGTATGAACATGAAGCTCCAAATTTCTACATTTATTTGGTTTCATTGAGATCCATTAATCCTAATCTCTTTAATCTCTTTATTATTTATTTAATGTATTTATATCTTTAATATCTTTTAGCCTTATAAACTTGGATTCATATTTGGCTAATTTGTTTATAATACTTCTTTTCCTTTTCCCATGTTATCAAATATTCGCTGTTAGACTGTTGGCAGGAAAATTCAGTAATTGGGTTAATGAATTTCAAATAGGGAATCAATTAGATTTATTAAACTAAGTTTGATAGTAAGCTGAATTTAACTGTTTGAATTAACATGTTTGGAATCACATTAACTGTAACAATACGATGTATCAGATAACGTTTCAATATGTTTGAAACTATATCATAATTTTAATTTCCTCAGAGAAATTCAGTATGTCAAAAATACATGATAAGCTTTTACTTCAGATTTTAAATATGTAAAGTATTTTTCAGGAAAATAGTAAATTTTGACTCAGCAATACAAATTATTGCCATATCTTCCTTCATTCTACTAAAAAGCTTAAGCATGTGAAGTACCGTAAATTGTACAATATTTACCTTTATGCATGTGGAATTAAAAAAGAAATAGCAGTCATTCCCAACTTCTGCCATTTTCAACTCTCTTGCTGCTAATCCAATGTTTTTTTAATATAAGAATTGCAGGAGTGCAAATATAAGAACTATCAGTGTGTAAGGGGGAAAAAGAATTTCTTTTCCACAGTCTTTCAGGCTATCAGTAATATTCCTTTAAAACTGACCTCCTGTTGACAGTATATTACACAATAGATAATTCTTAAAGAAATTTAAATTAGAAGATACCTTCTCTAGCTTTGCAGAAATGTTCAAAGTGGTTGCTAGTAAGCACACAAACTCAAACTTCCAGAATTTTCCTCATTGTTACCTAATCCATTGTTTGCTCATCATAAATGACCTCACACGTAACTGTAGGCTAGCCTACCTTCGTGAATTCTGTATAGTATTTCTCTTCCTCAATTCTAGTATATTAACCAAATAGGCTAGTAAAAATAAAACGTTTTATCTTTAATGTTCTGATTGACTTTGGGACATAAGCCAGTTCATAATATCATAATGAAAAAGTATTATGTATTTCACAAGTAAAAAGCTGTTTTCTAAACTGTCATTTCTATATATGGTTTGGAAACAAAACTAAAAATTTTTAATAGGTAAATATACTATCTATACTCCAAGATAATATAATTATGTAAATGTATACTCACTACTATCCATTGAATTGGGAAAAAAAATCAGATTGTGTTATTTTAATAGGTACCTGAATATAATTGGACTATTTATTCACCTTGTAGCTGTATTCATTTTTCATCCATCATAAAAGGAGGAATAGCTTCTTCCTATAGCAGGTCCAGAGTGTCTATAAATTTTGAGAATTTGTTGAAGACAAAGTGAAGTACTCTGATTCCCAGAATGAGACATTTCAATCAGCAGTTACTGAAGTCTTTCTTCATAAAGGCATAGGAATTCTCACTTTAGTTAAGTAAAACAGGCTAATTGGTATGAATTTTCTGAATACTTTAAGGTAAAAATCTAAGAAATAAAATAAGGAATTAAAATTTAGAAAAGAGTTGTTTGCCTATAACTGTAAATAAGAGAAAAAATAGAAATAGGCAGTATTAAAAGTAAGTGAAGAAGTAGAGAATAAAAATTTGGCTAAACCTTGAAAATATTAGCAAAGATGTATATATATGTACATATATGTATATATATAAAATATTAGCAAAGATGTATGTATATGTATATATATATAAAAACTTAACATCTTGCCTTCTGTTTTGCCATAACTGCTAACTCTAGAACAATAAAGTACTCATTTTAAGCACATAAGTTACTGAGAAAAACCTCTAAGAAATATCTTTAAGTGGTCTTTGCCTCCAGATAAACTCCCTCTCTGCCTATGAGCTTTTGACTGCACGGATTATTTCCAAATACTGTTACCAAACACCATTATTGCATGATTACATGTAACATCATGATTAAAGCCATTGTGAGAATCCCTGTTTTACATCGGGGAAAGGATGAAAAAATGTTTTTACCTTTTGGAGTATGTTGGGAACAATTACATTCCATTAGACACAGCAAAAACAGGTCAAACCAAAAGTGGGGATTTTTTTTTTTGTCTTTGCAAAGACCAGTAAATAGATTTGTACATTTTGGTAGTCTTTAGAATGCCTGGAGGCTCAATTTCTTCTTTCTTTCTCATTTTTTAAAACAAAGCTCTATTTTCATTTTTTTTTCCTCCACCCCCCCCTCCCCTTTTCTTATTCACATCTTTCCTGTTGTGAAATTCATTCTGGTCTTTCAGGAAAAGCTGTGACCATATGCATGAGGATTTTTACTCCGTATAAGGAAGAGCAATGGGAAATTTGCCTCCACAGCTAGGAGTAGGCCTGAGAATTCTGTAAGTATTTTGGGTTGGCCAATGTAGACTCACACTGAGTGTCTTCCATCTTTGATGCATGCTAGAATACTAACACATCAGTCAGAGAAGAAAGTATTTCTTCCAATTTGTAATCCAATTATACCACTTTAAGTACAGGGGCCAATAGTAATTCCTTGCTGGCTCTTCAGGTTTATGAGTATCTGGCAAAGCTGCTGGCTGCTATCCATTAGAATAGGAGCCCTATTTGTAACTGTGAATTAGACGTGTGGCTCTCCCCTGACTTGGACTCCTTTGTTTCAGTCAAAGGCTTTGCTCCGGGCACTGAGGAAATCAAAGCACTGGAAATTGAGTGCTTCCTGAGGAATGGTTAGCCTTCTACTACTATTCAAACAGCAAGTAGAATGTTTTAGAAGATGATCCCTTCTCAGAAATGACAGAATGTTGGACCTAGAAGGTTCTGTGGCAGTTTGGGAAATGGCAGTTGATAGTTGTGAGGGTTATTTGTTGTTCCCTTGAGACCCATGAAACACACTGCTTGTTGGGATTCCTCTGGAGGAACAGGAAATCACTGGTGCTTGACTATAAAATACTAAGTGTCTGGTCCCCATAGCTCACAGCTAGCATCAGGTGTACCATTCCCCCGTCCCTCTTAAAAAAAAAAAAGTGTTGTTTTTTTTTTTGCCTTTTTGTGTTTGTCCTAGAAGAAGAAGATAGCAGAACAGAAAGTAAATTAAATGGCAAATCTCTTCTTTCTCCTCTCTGAATCCAGCAATCAAAAAACAGTGCATTTTTAAAAGAATATTTATTCTTTGGAAACCCTCTTATGTATAAATACCTTTTCTAAGGGATAAGTCAGGAAAACACTGGACTCTATGGTACCTGCAGGTAACACAGTTATAGAAATGAGACCTGGACCTTGTCTAAGCACATAAAAATGGCAGTATCATAACTCCCCTGCTGAAGACTACTAGCCTCAATAAGATAGGAAGCCTACTATTACTAAATATTTAATATTTTATTTAATCATTGACCGTCTTATCACTTACCCTCCAATATTCTTTTAAGCAACAAGTCAAATAAAGCTGTTGATTGACTAGCTCTGCAGTTGATTGACTCCCAACAACTCAAGCCATTTGGACTCTGTTGGAACTCATATTTAAGATAAATGAGATTCCTATGAAAAAAAATTAAGATTGAAATCCGGTTTTGGATTAGTCTAAGGCTAAATTTTGCACGCAGGAAAACATCAGAACCAATTTTGACCATATTATGAGGCACAATGAGGTGTAATCCAAACGGTATTACTATTGTCTGTGTTGGGGGTTCCCAGGTGTTTTAATTGTAGCTTTTTCTAGCACTCTTCCTGGGAAATCTGTTTCCATTAGGCTTTGAGAGGTCTTCGAATATTTCTAAACTTTTACAGGAATTTATTAAAGAGACAGGCAATTAACTTTCACCAGAGTGGTGTTAAATCAGCATCTGATACTTGTAACTTGGTATTCTTTAATTTTCATAAATACCATCGGTTACTAAGTGTGGTTAAGCACACACAACTCAAAAACGGGTCTCTTGGGGCGCCTGGGTGGCTCAGTTGGTTAAGCGACTGCCTTCGGCTCAGGTCATGATCCTGGAGTCCCGGGATTCAGTCCCGCATCGGACTCCCTGCTCAGCGGGGAGTCTGCTTCTCCCTCTGACCCTCCCCCCATCTCATGCTCACTCTCTCTCTCATTCTCTCTCTCAAATAAATAAATAAAATCTTAAAAAAAAAAAAACCAAAACGGATCTCTTGTTTCACGGTCATCACAACCCGGACTAACGCTCGCGGGAGCGCAAACGGCGGGCGGGTGGGCGGGGCTGGGGATGGGGCGGGGGGGGGGGGGGGGGGGGGGGCGGTGTACCTCGGCTCCCACACTACAACTCCCAGAAGGCGCCGCGGTCAGGAGGCGGCTTCTGCGCGTGCGTCCCGCCCCACGCTTGGTGTTGGGGGCCGTGGGGGCGCTGCCGCTTCGCCTGAGCGGGAAGTGTTCGTGACTGCTGGGTACGCTTGCCTGGCCCGGGCTCTGGAGGCGTGCTCTGCATTCGCACTGCCTGTTGGGCCCATCATGAGGCGCTTAGGTTCGGTGCAGCGGAAAATGCCGTGTGTGTTTGTGACGGAGGTGAAAGAGGAGCCCTCCACCAAAAGGGAGCATCAGGTACCGAGGAGTGCGGCGTCGGGGGAGCGGCCACGCAGGGCTTCGGGGCTCGTTAGAGCCGCCCTGCAGGCCGGGAGCTTTTTGCGGGTTTCGTTGGGGGGGTCTAGGGTAGGGGGCTCTTGCTCCCTGAGCTCCAGGTTCTTGTACCTCCTTAGTTGCAAGAGAGGGAATCCTCGAGAGAATTTTTCTGATAAGGCGATTCGAACTTGGTGTCGCATGGAAATTGAGATTGAAAACCTACATCTTAATAGCCCCCTTTTCTACTGCCTTTTACCTACTTGATTCTAATTTTGTTGTTCCCGCCTCTGGTGTTTCTCCCAGCACCAGGTTTTAGGCATAGAGGGACTTTGGTAAACACTGGTGAATGATTAGTCACCTATATCAGGGTAATTCTTTCATGTGTAGCAAAGGCCTTGATAACAAAATCCCCAGGTATTCATTGCTTCCAACTCATCGTACAAAATTCTTCATGTGTATTTGGCATAGACCCCTACCCGCCTTACGTCATTTGCATTGGCGGTGTCCTTGGTTTCTAGACTAAAAGACCTTTAAGGTGGAGACTGTCCTGTTACATCCCAGTTTCTAGGACCTGAAGTGTAATAGCACTGGATAAATATTTGTTGAATTAAAGAATGAACACTGGAGTACTTTCATGCCAATTTTGCATTCACCTTGACCCTTTTTACTTTTAAAAAAATTTATGCTTATTTATTTATTTTTAAGATTTACTTATTTTAGAGAGAGAGAGAGAGAGAGAGAGCACATGCAGGGGAAGGGGCAGAGGGAGAGAATCTTCAAGCAGACTCCTCACTGAGCCGGAGCGATGAGATCATGTCCTAAGCCAAAACCAAGGTCATTCAGCGTACTGAGTCACCCAGGCGCCCCTCATATTGACACATTTTACTTGTAACATAACATTTCTAGTGCCACCGCTGTTATAGTTCTTAAGAGTTTATGTGCTGCTTACTGCACTGCCTGATTGTTCTTTCCTGCCACCCAGAATGATCATCCTCATGTTCTTTCTGGGTCAAAACCCCACAGTTAACTACTAACTGTAGCAGTAGTTGCCACGCTTTTATTTTTTATAGGCATAACAAACCTAATATGAAATATTGACATCCCAAATAGTGGTTCACTTTAGCTGTGATTCTCAACTTTGTATGTCGGTAGGAGTGGGTCGTTGGTAAAAGTACCCTCCACCAGGAAAAGTAAGCCCCTGCTCAGATCCCTCTGCAGTTAAGATTTGCTTACAGTATTATTTATAGCATAGTATTCAGATCCTTAACTATAAGTCAAGGCTTCCCATTAACCAGGCCCAGTCTACTCTTGAAGTGCCTGTTGGACCCACCATGAGGGGCCTGGGCTCAGCGCTGCGGAAAATGCCATGTGTGTTTGTGACGGAGTTGCCTACTTAAAGTGAAGTCTCTGTTTGAACAAAGTCTTTCATCCTGTGAACCTAGCAGGCATAGTGCTGTCTTTATTTTTGCTTGGACTGTGCAGCTCTGCCTGGATTACTTCCACAATTTTTGATTTTTTCAAATCAGACCTTCTCCATGAAATTTTTGAGCATCTTAGTTATCCTATGATCTCCTCTGTCGGGAAATTGGAGGACCGCTCAGTTGATATTCACTGTTACTTTTTAACACAAATGTCTTTTTTTTTCCAAGTAGTTTAAAGTCTTTAATGAGAAGGAGAACTTTGTGTACCCTTGGTATCTTACATTGTCTTTTGAACATGTTGGTAGTAGAGTGGTAGAAAGTTGATTCTTATAGAAGGAATATTTGGAGCTCATCTAGAGCTCCATGGGGCCGAGGGGTCGCCTGGGTGGCTCAGTTGGTTAAGCGTCTGCCTTCCGCTCAGGTCATGATCCCAGAGTCCCGAGAAGGAGCCCTCTATCCCTGTATCCCCGTATCGGGGTCCCTGCTTGATGGGGAGTCTGCTTCTCCCTGTGCCCCTCACCCCGCCCTCTCGCTCCCTCTCCCTCTCTCAAATAAATAAACAAAATTAAAAAAAAAAAAATCTCCACAGGCAGAGTAATCTCCTCCCTAGGATTTTTGGTAAATTTGAAATTTGTGGATTCAAATTTACGTTGCTATTCAAATTTACGTTGCTATTAGGCCAGGCCTTACCACCACAGGTTAAACTGATATCCTCTGATACTAACTGCAGAAGTTAGTGATAAATCCCGTCATTATTTTATCTTGAAAGTATCCAATCAGTAACAGAATGCTGCTAATTTCCTAAGTCTACCTGATTCAGAAAACCCAGAAACAGTACTTTCATTTATTAGTTTTAAACCTGTACACACCAGTATTGTGCAGTGTTTTTCACATTATTTAAGATGAGTGTTACTTCAGGTAATTCACACTATAAAACGGTGGCATATGTCTTTCTCAGAAATAAACATAAATTACAGATAAAAAATTGTAGGAATTGTAGAAACTCTTTTCTCCCGTTCTTGATGGTCTTGGCTTCTCTTCCTGACAGTAGAAGAACCATAAATAGAACCATAAATTATGCAGTTTAGTACTGCTAAATTTGAAAGACTCCCCATTTGTTTTTCTCTGTAACATTTATTATACTTAACATTGTATGTATGTATTATTTTGTTACTATTGTCTTGCTCATTAAAATGAAAATTCCACCAAAGACAGTACTTTTTTGTTAATCTCTAACTTCCTGTTGTCAAGGACAAGGATTAACCCATAGAAAGCATTTAGCAAGTAATTGTCAAGTAAATGATTGAACACACTGCTGCAGAGACAGTGCTGCCGAGGACGAGGTTCCTGATGTCAGCTCCTGGTGGCTAAAGAAACGTACGAATTAAAAATAAGTGTGGGAAAACAGGTATTGCTGTGATAGCATAGAAGGGAGGGGGTAACTCATGAGAACTTGATGGAAGAAATATTTTTTAATTGTCTTGAAGGGTAAGCAGAAGATTGTACTTTAGAAATAGTGAAATTAAGAACATTCCAGGTGAGAGTATGTGTGAAGGCGTAGACGCTGTTTATTTTAAACCAATTTTCTTTCTCTCTTTTTTAAGCCATTTAAAGTTTTGGCAACTGAAACTCTAAGTCACAAGGCATTAGATGCAGATATATACAGTGCACTTCCAACAGAAAAAGTGGATGGAACATGTTGCTATATTACTACCTACAAAGGTAAAATTACACTACATATTATTTGATCACTTTACAAACTATATATATCTGAAGTAGGGCATTTACCCTTCATAAACCCTTGGCAACCTAAGTATAAGAGCAAAATGATAAAGTCTCAGTTGTTATACTTACTTATTATTATCATTGTATCTTTCTCGGGGGAGGAAAGGAAGGTAATTAACATTTGCTTAATACTCATTCAAGGCAGGCCGTATGGTAAATGCTTATCATGTTATCTCTAATTTGTACAGTAAGCCTCTCCATTTCACACATAAGGAAACTGAGCCTCAGAGAACTTAAATAATTTGTCCAAGACCATATAATTAATGAATGGCTGAACTGGTAATAGAACCTATGTTTGAACCTAAAACTTGCTCTTATTTCACCGATTCCAGTGCTGACTCCATAGTTTTTATTACTATTGTCAGTATCTCTAATTTATTTCAATTTAATGCACTTTAAGAGTTAGAAACTAAAATAGAAATTGTCAGTTAAGGAAAAAAAATAAGAGAGAAATAATCTTTGATTTCGTTTTACCTCTTAATTTCAGCAAGAGAAACAGAACAGTTGAATAAATGCAAATTAGACATATTCCTGGTATCAGGAAATCTTTTCTGAAATGCATTTTTTTTCATTTTGAATTGTGATTAACATACACTTAATATAATTTACCATCTTAACCATTTTTAAGTGTACGGTTCATCGTTATGCTCCTATCACCACCATCTATCTCCAGAACTCTTCATCTTGCGAAATTAAAACTCAGTACCCATTAAATAATTCACCATTCCCCCTCCTCCAGCCCTTGACAACCATATTCTACTTTGTCTCTATGGTTTTGGCTATTCTAGATACCTCATATATGTGGAGTCATATGGTATTTTCTTTTTATGACAAGCTTATTTCATGTAGCATAGTGTCCTCAGTGTTCATCCATGCTGTAGTACCTGCAAAATTCCCTCCCCCCCCTTTTTTTTTTAAAGATTTTATTTATTTGACAGAGACACAGCGAGAGAGGGAACACAGCAGGGGGAGTGGGAGAGGGAGAAGCAGGCTTCCCGCCGAGCGGGGAGCCCGATGCGGGGCTTGATCCTAGGACCCTGGGACCGTGACCTGAGCCAAAGGCAGATGCTCAACGACTCAGCCACCCAGGCACCCCAAATTCCCTTCCTTTTTATGAGTAACATTTCATTGTGTGTATGTTTGTTGTACAAATCACATTAATTTTATGTCTATACCACGTAGTTTTATGTACATACCATTCATCCATCAGTGTACAGTTGGACTTCTTCCACCTTTTGGCTGTTGTAAACAATGCTGCTATGAGCATGGTGAACAAATAACCTCGTGGAGGTCCTGCTTTCAGTTCTTTTGGGCATATATCCAGAAGTGGAGTTGTTGGGTCATATAGTAATTCTATTTTTAATATTTTGAGGAGCTGCCATACTATTTTCCACAGCAGCTACACGATTTACCAACAGTGCACAAGTGTTCCAGTTTCTCTGCATCCTCACCAACACTTTTTTGTTTGTTTGATAGTAGCTATTTTAATGGGTATGAGTGAAATGAATTTTTGTACTTACTAGTAAAAAGAACAAAAGGTCCAGAACCAGAAATGACAGAATATAATTTTAATCTTGTTCTTCATATTACTTATTGGGATAGTTAATAAGTAATACAGAATGTCTAACCAAAATGTCTAACCAAACTATAATCAGTAATTTTAAAATCTCATATATTTGAAGAAACTAAAAGATTTTTCAGGCTTTTATATTTATATTAAGAAACTTAAATGTGCATCATTATGTGTGATCATGTATAATAGTGGCAGATAAACATGATTGGATTGCTAAAGAAAACTTACAGGATCCAAAATGACGGTGCTTGCAAATCCACAGTTTATTACAGGATATAAAGGATACACAGTATTAGCAAGGGCATTGAATGTAAGGATGTACACAGCCGCAAAGGGTCCGTGAGTCCAGGTGAAAGCACCTATTGTTACCCCCTTGTACCCCTCAGCCCCCAAGGTCCTGGCAGGACACACTTTGTCAAATCAGGAACCACTGATGTATGCAGGGAACACCTTGGAAACAGAATCCAAAATGGAGTGTCAGCTGGGGATTTTTATATTCTGCTGGTCACAGAGACATCTTCCTGCTAAGTAACCAGCCTCAACAGCAGAGCCCTCCAGGAGTCTCACTGACACCAGGTATAAGATTCATTAGTCTTACTGTTATCAGTAAAGAATGCAGGCACACTACGCTGAAACCTCACAGATCCATGATTACAGATCATCACTAATAACTTGACCAGGGATCAGAGCCGTGCAAAACAGCTCAGCCTAATTCCACATTTTTGGGAACTAACCCTTACAATTATGTTTCAGGAAAAGTGTGACTACAGTTATGTGGATATATTTCCATTTAGTACAGAGGTAGCTTCAGTTTCTCATAAGTGCTCGTTGTCAATAAAATATGGCTGCAGAATGTCCTTATGAAAGGGTCACATATTTACTTTTTATCTCATCCTCATCATTCTTTAACCAGACTTAAGTCTTCTTAGAGCATCAGGTTCTGCTGGGTAAGATGTGTTTGTTAGAATGCATCTTCTAGGGTTGCTGCTTTTAGGAAAGATGACCCTATTATTTATTGAAAAAACTTTTATACTAAATTGTCTTTCAAGATAAGTTTTATTGTTCGGTTCTTAAACTTTTCTTTTCCCTTTTATTATTTTTTTTAGGTCAGCCATACCTTTGGGCTCGGCTAGATAGAAAACCTAACAAACTAGCTGAGAAAAAATTTAAAAATTATTTACAATCAAAACAAAACTCAAAAGGTTAGTGGGCCTTTTTGTTTTTTTTAGCTTTTTATGATTTAAATAACCTGCAATTTTTGGCTTATTTCTTGCTGTGGTGGTATTTTTATACATTATATCCTTACAATTTAAGTACTTAGGGGAAAGAAGAAAATTATAATTGAGTATCTTTGTATGTAAAAGAATATTCTTGAAAAGTATTTTAAATCATTTTCTTAACATTTTTATAACTCATTAGACTATGTTGATTTTATTAAAACATACAAATTACTACATGTATACTGTAATGAGCAACACATTTTGGTTTTGTTGCCTAAGAGACAAATCTGTAATTTTATAAGTCAGGCACAAAAATAACAAAAAGGATTGTCAGTATGTTTAAACATTAAAATGCCTCTAAATGTTATATAAGCAGATATATACATTAATCATTGTATATCCACTCTTTCATTTATATATTTATAGTGCATTAAAAATTCATCGTAAATCTACACATACCTGGCACATTGGCTCCTTTAGACTTTTATCCACTATTTATAGAGTGGTGGGTTCAAAATTGAAAAATTTTTTTAAAAAGATTTTATTTGACAGCAAGTGAGCACAAGCAGGGGGAGCGGCAGGCAGAGGGAGAGGGAGAAGCAGGCTTCCCGCCAAGCAGAGCACCCAATGTGGGGCTCAATCATAGGACCCTGGGATCATGACCTGAGCTGAAGGCAAACACTTAAAAATGGCTGAGCCACCCAGGTGCCCCCAAAATTGAAAATTTGAAGTGCTAATACCCTGAGAAGTGCAGTCACATCATGGTAATGGAGAATAATTGTATAATACCTAATATCATGGGGTTTATTAGCTGTTCCCACATTGAATTTGTTCTTCTTTTATATTTTTTAAAGTATCACCACATATAAAATTATTTAACTCTTTTAGAATTTTTTTGGAATGTTGAGGAGGACTTCAAACCTGTTCCAGAGTGCTGGATACCAGCGAAGGAAATAGAACAATTAAATGGGAATCCGATGCCTGATGAAAATGGACACATTCCTGGTATCATGAAAACTTTTCTAAAATGCATAAGGAGTTTTTCTGGGAATGGGAAAATTTTTGCAAAAGTGTGCTGAGTAGAATGATATCCCAGATTATGGTTCAGTTCAGCAGGCGTGTCTTGAATACCCTAATGTGCAGAGTACTCTTAGGTTCTAGTAACACAAAAATGAAGATTAGAACCTTATCCTCCATGATCTTTTAGACACTAGGGGAAATCCATCAATATTGTTATGATTTAAGAACTAAAAGGAAGGTATACAAAGGGTATAGTTAGAGAAAAGAGGAAGAATTCTCGTGAGCCTGTGATAGAGGAGGCTTCTAAGTGGAGAGGACATCTGTACTGAAGCTTAAGAACCAGGAAGTTAGCTGGCAAGGACGAGGGAAGGTCAGCTTAGGCAAACTCCCATGAAGAGGAGTGATACGGAGTCATGGGAATTTTATGTGACACTTCTCTGTGGCTGGAATGTTTAGGGTGTATGACATTGGAGGACATTTATAAAAGTTGAGGCTGGAGATGTAGAATGGGCTCAGATCTTAAAGGGGTTTATATTCCATTTAGAGGATTCTGAGGTTCATTGTAAAGATTATTAAGCAGGAGTACAGCAGAACTAAATTTAAATTTTTGAAGCAAGATTATGATAAAAGTGGGGTGGGTTTTCCTGGAGACTAATGGACCAGAAAAGAGGTTTTTACAGTTAACCTGAATATTGAAGGTCAAAGATATTATGGTCACAGTGGCATATGTGTCCTAGTTTTTGTTTGATAAAGAATTGCCCACATGCGGGAACCTATTCTGGTAACAAGTTAGGAGAGGAATAGCAATAACCTTCAATACGTGTGGAATTAATACATTGTTTAGCAAATATTGCAACAGTACAATAAATTGTAGAAAACTTACTGTATAGGTCTATTGTCCCTGAAACTGGAGAGACAGTAGAGAGAAAACTTAAAGAAATGAAAAAAGGGTTTTAATGCTCTGTTTTAGAATGGTATTCAATTCATACTGAAAATTTTCTGGAAAGGAATGCTGAGTGCTCTATAGTGAATCATCAAGCAGGTTAATTCATCAACAGAATAAAAAACCTTAGGATTAAAAGAATGATTAGGATTAAAAAAGTAGTAAAACTGCTAACACTTCCACTGATTTAAAAAAAAGTGTATCTATGGGTGATAAACATCCAGAAAACATGGAAAATTTGTAACAAATATAAAAATTGCTTCAAGTCTCAATCCAAAGAAAAGCGGTGTCATGACAGTTTTTCCTTTACATGATAGGTTGGGTACCAGTGGAGAAACACAACAAACAGTACTGTTGGCATTCCTCTGTAGTTAATTATGAATTCGAAGTTGCCCTGATACTGCAGCATCATCCTGATGATCCTGGGCTTCTGGAAATTAGTGCAGTGCCGCTCTCAGATCTCCTAGAGCAAACACTAGAACTTATAGGAACAAATATTAATGGAAACCCGTATGGTGAGTAAAGCCTTTTTCCTGTTCGGTTACAGTAACTGTATTTATAAAGAGAACTTCCTACGTTCAACTTAAAACACATAAAGAAATGACTAATTTGAGCTAAATAGCTTCCTAGAATTAGAGCCATTTCTATTTATGTCCACGGAGAAATTTATGCATGACTCTAACCATTTTATTAATCCAAAAAGTTGATTTTAGCCTTTCATTCTTTTGTGTAATAACATTGTAGAACTAGGTATGAAAGGGAATTACTCAAGGGTAACTTTTTGTTGCTTTTTAAAATTTAGGTGAAATGAGTTGAATGAAAATCCTGTGTTTTTCATGGTTAGGTAATTAGTTTAGCATTAATTAACAGCTAAGAGTAAATTAAGTAAAGAATTGACCATGAATCGAGTATCAAAATCTGTACTATGGTGAACTGAGTACAGGTCCAGAGGGCACTGTGGAGAACATTGTTGACAGGGGGATGGAGACAGACCCAAGAACATTAAAGCTGGAATAGCAAAATCCTATATAGGGATCAGAAGCAGACTGATTGGCAGGTGGAAAGAAGAGTAATTACACAAGTTATCAGAGATATAGAGTGGCTGTTTGGCAAACATTGAATGATAGTTGAACTTGGCTAGTAGTATAGAGCAGGGGTTGGAGGACTTTCTCTGTACAAGTCCAGATAGTAAGTATTTAGGTTTTATAGGCCATAAACAGTACTTAAAAGAATGGATATAGCTGCGTTGAAACTACAAAAACAAGCATCTGGTTGGATTTAGCCCATGGGTCATAGTTTGCCGACCCTTGGTATAGATTATATGAAGGTGAAATTTATATTTAATAGGGTAAGGTGGCAATTTTGAATGAGATCACTTATGGTATATCTCTCCTAGGAAACCAACTAAACTTTTTGGTAAATTTATTGCTAAATGTTTTAAAAGGCCTTTTTATTTGGAGAAGTAAATTTTCTCAATTCTTTTTGAAACCTTTGTATGGCTAATGGAAATTTTTAACATTTAGGGCTAGGAAGCAAGAAGCATCCATTACATCTTCTTATACCACATGGGGCATTTCAAATCAGAAATCTACCTACCTTGAAGCACAACGATCTGTTATCCTGGTTTGAAGGTTGCAGAGAGGGTAAAATTGAAGGAATAGTATGGCATTGTAACGATGGCTGTTTAATCAAGGTAATGACAGAAAGTAGCTTGTGGGATGTTGTCTTACTTCCTGAAACGAGGTAGAAGTGGCACTAGAATATTCTCTACAGATTGCAGTAATTCTAATGTGTTGTAAATAAATTTAATTTACTCATCTCACAGGCCACCATTCTTTATATAATAGTGTTTCCCAATGTGTATTCATTCTCTGGGGCATTGGTTTTCCTAGATGTGCGTCAGAATTAAAGTGATGAAAATGTCTGGAAAAACTGCACATTACGTACTGCCTTCTTGAAAATTGATGTTGCAAATGAATGCCCTCTGAGATAATCCGTACCAACTTAGGTTAACTCAGCATTTCCCAAACTTGTTTGATTATAGAATTTGAGTTAAAAGTGCCAAGGTAACAGTTAATATTTACAGAATGAACTTTTCTACTTTATGCCCTTTCTGTCTCTTGGACTTGTCTGTTTGATTTCTCAAAGGTTTCTGAAATTAGTAATGTTCAGAACTGGACCTAGTCATATCCACCCGACTCCCAACAATTCAAAAACTGAAATATTTTTAACCCCTCTCTCCATTACTTCGCAAAGATTCTGATCTCTTGAATCTGTACTTCTCCCCAACCAGTTGGCAGTTAATTTTCATTTTAATTGAAGCCAAGATTCATGCTTGACCTAGTTTATCACCCTCTTAAAGGTTATCTTCCAGTCTTATCCCTGTTCTGTCCATTTTTCACCGTAAGTGAAAATGTTAACTTTGCTGCATAAAACTGCTTAGTGACATTAAGATTATTCATGATCTGACCCTTGCTTCACTTTCCAGAACTGCGGTACACCCCCGTCTGCCAAATATACCCACACGGTGTATGTTCTAACCGTGCTCATGTAATTGCAATCAGAGCAAAAAGCACCGTTCTGTCATGTGATACTTAGAATGCCTCCCCACCCATATTTTTTAATTGGCTAGCTTCTGTACTCAACAACAGACTACTCATTAAATTTTTATGGAGCCCCTGAATATGTTCCTGGCATGTTTCCAGGTACTGGAAATACAGAATCAACAAAATGTTTCTGCCTTCATGAAGCTCACATTCTAATGGGGAAGATAGACAATAACAAGTAAATATGTAATATGTCAGGAGGAGAACAGGTATGAAAAAAAAAGGGTAAGATAAAGTGGAGCCTTAAATAGTGCTTGGCAGATGGTAGGCCTTCAAAATAAATACTTAAAAAGTGAATGAAGATAAAAAAGTCTAAAGCTAATAACTTTCTCTTTTCAGGTTCATCGCCATCATCTTGGTTTATGCTGGCCAATACCAGATACTTATATGAATTCAAAACCAGTTATCATCAACATGAACCTGAACAAGTATGACCATGCCTTTGATACTAAGTGTTTGTTTAGTCTCTTTTCAAAAATAGATAATCAGAAATTTGGTAGACTCAAAGATATAATACTTGATGTATAAACTAGAAATGCAATTTAGAACCAGCTTTACTGTTATCTTTGAATCTTGAATATTCTACCACATGTTGAAGGTAAAAAAAATCTCAAGGTTCCATGTCTAATAGAGCAATATGTCTTCTGGCATTTGAAGACATGAATTTCCCAGTTGCAAAGGTCTATTCAAAATTTTATTTAGAACCAGCAAATGAATTTCAACCACTAGACTTAAAAATGTAATGTAATAATAAGCTCCCTACCTTGTACAAAAGTTGGATAAAGACAGCAGTTAAACCAACAGTTCTGGATCAGTAGTTAAAAATTAAATAGTTCAAGATGAATTTATTCTAAACACTTAATAAAACATATGGCTGTAATCTCATAACATGTTTATATACATGTACATATATATAAAACTTGAGTCTTAATACACATACAAATAAGTATAAAACCCCAATTTTAAATGTTAAGTTATTAAAGCTCACTCTATACTCTTTAAAGAACAAACATTATGTATACAAAATTCATCATAGTTTATTTGATAGTCATAACTTACTCTGAAAATCAAAAATATACTTTTATGTTTAAAATTTCATATAATTATATTTACTAAAACTTAAATTTAGTAAAGGTACAGGGTATGAAGAAGGAAATCATGTAGGTCTGAGACCTGCTTGATTTACAGATGGAGTTTTAACTTATAAAGTTAATAGTTAGGTAAAACTACAGGTAGAGGTGTCCTTAATAAATGGGGAGATCAGCAGGACTTTCCTCTTCATCTTCAAACTGTTCAGAAGCAGCAACAGGACTACTTAATTCAACTCCATATTGTTCAGAAAGTTTTTTTAACTTTTCTTCTAAGAGAATACTCTTTTTCACTTCTTCTTTATAATTATACTTCAGATCTTCAATTTCTTCAAAAAATGAAGGATCAAAGTTTTCCAGTTCTTTTTGCAGCTTTTTTATTTCCTCCTAATAGAAACATGGTATCTTTGAAAGGTATGTAGGAATACAATATATTCTTTAGATTTGAACTAAAAAGAGACTTAATTACAAACATAAAATCCAAAGTAACCTGAATAATCTAATATACTTATATACTATAGAGGCAGAAGTATTTTCTTAGAAAGGAAGGTTTCATTGTACAGCGTAACTAACTTAGCTAGTAAGTTAAATTATTTGTTCTGTAAGTTATGTCCTAGTTTTTGACTAAAATTTATCAGTTCTTAAACGGGTAGGGGAGGGGCGGCATTTAATCTTCCTCCAAAAGTATATCAGATACTCTCATTGAGGAAATCAAAAAGACTTGGCTATTCACAACACAAGTTATTTTGGTTAAGATTCTTTGGTTTAGGCTTCATTTATATTTTCTTTACAAATACCTATTTTTTTTAAGTGAATAATAATCAACTTCTTATAAATATATTTATAATAGGGAAACTCTAGGACTTCTACCTGGCTAAAGAGGCATCTGGTGAAGAGACAATTTGAACTTTAGAATAGCTAGTGATCACTAGTTAATTCTTCAACTTATGCTCTTTTCTGTTTATAGATTCTTTGAGAGATATAAAGCATGGCAAATACCTTTCTTTAATAAAGGGAGCTATTCCCAAAAAGAACTTCAAAAGGAAATAAAAGACATTATTCCCAATGTCACCCAAAACTTAATATTAAAATAATGAGCTACATTTGTTAAGAATCAAAAAATAAATTTCTCTTTAATCCTGTTTTGTCTGTTTTTTTGTAGCTCTCGTTTGGTATTTTTAACACAGATGAATGTAATGAATTCTGTGATATCAAGGTCAAATGTAACTCCAGGAATTTTTAGGATACATACTTAAAACTCAAAGATGGTGTTCATAAAAGTTGTTTTTAACAGTTTTCACAAAACATTTATAATTAGATAAAATTACCTTCAAATGCTGCTTTTCTAAATCTGAGGTTTTGAGCTGTGTCTCTAAATCTTTTACCTTTTCCTTTAGTTGATCAGGATCTGCCAAAAAAGTTATAAAAATCAGATTCTGCTTTTCCCCACTCTAACAAAGGATTTGTTTCAGAGAATAAGTAGAAAACTTAAGAAACTAGAGCCTAGAATATACGGCATTTTACTGCTGAAACACTTTCCGGGCTGTGAATACTGTAATGCTATCTCTATTAGGTATTGTAGTTCCATAGCAGACCAAGAGAAAAGGCACCTGCTGGGTATTAGAAGTGTAGAATCCAGTTAATTTTTTACATGGAAGAAATTATTTTCCAGAGAAAAATTCTAAAGCCAGGAAGCACTGTTAGGTACTAAAAGGATAACAAAAGAATAAGTAGACTGTTAGGTAAGGGGCTACCCCCAGAGCTGGCCAACAGCTCCTGGTCCCCAACAGTATTGGCTGTTCCATGTAGGTCACTACACATTTACTGTGTAATTACTACGTGAAAAACACACCAGGCAGGGTGCATAATACAAAGACGAATAAATCCTAATACTACGGTCAGATACCATTAAGTACACAAATAGAGCACAAGGGCTTTAATTTACTGGATCCTTAACCACCCCCCTCACCTGGAGTTAACATCGCTCCAGTTTTATGAGAATCAATGAACAAATGGGATTTTTTATTTAATTGCCATCTTTGCTAGAAACATTTTCTTCAAACAACATATAATGTGTCCTGTCATATTTTGTAGCCATTGAAGGGTAAAATTTTAAAAGTAATGCTAAAGTTTGAGAAAATAATGGGCCGCAAGACACATTTTGATGAATGAGACAGGAAGGTTTCTGTTCTATTAAGGTTCCCTTGATATGGTCCCCTAATTATAAGTTGGAGATCAGAAATATTTTCCTCATCCTTTCCTTTGGGAATAGTCAACAGAACCCATCTTCCTTTGGAAAACAGAGCAAAATCATACTTTTCGAAACTTCCCTCACCTTTGTAGAAAGTGCTAATGATTTTTTATAAATCTGGTTCTTAATCACTGTAATGCTATATTGAGTTGATTGCCTTAATCAAAGGGATGCTATATGTTACACAGATTTGTAATGAAATAGTGTAGTAAAAATGATTATTATGTACAGCACTTTCCGAAAGTTAGCTTAATGGTATTTGATTGCATGATTGAAGTGGCAGATTCTGTTTCAAAGGATTATACCAATTTATGCCTGAACAAACTTTGTTTGATACAGCTTTTTCAATATTCTGCCACAGTCTTTTTGCTACTTTGTATTTAAATAGTGCTTTAGAACTGCCAAGACAGTTTTGGTTTGATTTTGAACCTTAACAGTCTTTGAAATATGGTAGGTATCCTTAATCTCCTTTAAATGATGAAGAATACAGGGTTCTGAAATTCCCTCTCAGGAAACAGAGGTTTCTTAGAAAGAACGAACTTGCCACACGTCAACAGCATCAACAGGCCTTTGGGAGTGTGCTTGTCTGGTACCCTAAGCTGGCTGCTCTAAGAGCTACTGTTGAGAGAGATTTACATGACTGTTTTAGTCACCAAGAGGTAGCTAAGGCATTTCCGTGGTCAAAAGCAGGGAATGGTGAGGAGCTTTGGAGTTCCACAGATTTAGGTTTCATCCTGCCTCTCTTACTTCCTAGCTGTTGTGACCTTGTTACTGAACGTCTTTAAGGTGAAGATCATAGGTAAAATGGAGACAGTAGTACCCACCAAACAGTGCTTTAAGAGTTAAATTATAAAATGCTGGGGTCAGGGGAGGAAAAAAATTATAAAATGCTTGTAAAGCACTTAGCATAGTGTCTGGTACAACTCATACATGATCGCTTTAATACAAAGTAGCAAAAAGAATATGTGGTAGGATACTGAAAAAGCTGTATGAAATAGTCAAAGATTGTTCAGGTATAAATTGATACAGTCCTTTGGAATAGAATTTGCCATTTCCATCATCGCACTATGAAATATACATAACAAATGATTCTTGCTGTTAACAGTGATGTTCTCAAAAGTCAACCCGAACAATGGATTCGTGAATGTTGAACGATTCATTGCTCTTAGGGAAAACATTACACATACACATACTCATATCTCACATACAGTGTGATTTTAAATCCTGGAAACAATTCACCCTGGTAGATTCTATTTTCTTTGTTTTATAAAAGAGAAAACAAAGTTCAGAAGTGTCAAGTGATTCTCCTGAGGCCCCACTCGTGTCAGAGCTGGGATTTAAACCCAGTCCAACTGGCCCCAGAAACAGCTTCTTGCCCTGTGCTGCACTCCCTTGTATGGCCTCCATCCTCTGGTCATCTGTATGAGAGAGCTGCAATAATGCAGAGCCTCACCGTGTTGGATCTCATCTGGAACATGGTGGGTCAGAACTTAAATTTTTCACTGCTGTGTGTATCTGCAAAAGCACCAGGAGTACTGGTTTTGGGGTTACAAGTAAATTTTAGTGAGTGGCTGAATTTACAAATACCCTGAAAATAATGAGGATCAACTTAATTATGTATGTATACATAATGCATATATGTACATATGCATACATATGCACCGAGTAATACAATGATTAATTACTTCTGAATGGAAGCATGTAGAGCACTAGACTGTTTTACTTTGTAAAAGGGAAGAAGAATGTAGACAATGTTTACTATATGTAGTTTTAAAGTTAATAACGAGGATAGGGGCACCTGGGTGGCTCAGTCAGTTAAGCATCTGACTTCGGCTCAGGTCATGATCCCAGGGTCCTGGGATCGAGCCCCTGCAACGGGCTCCCCACTCAGCAGGGAGTCTTCTCGCTCTCTCTCTGCCCCTCCTCCTGTTCTCTTTCTCTCTCAAACAAATTAATAAAATCTTTAAAAAAATAACAAGAGGACAATAACATTTAGAAGATAACGTTCATGTTCAGAGGGCTTAAAAGGGTCTACTTAGAAACTGGAAACCACAGACCTAGCACATTGCTTAGCACTGTGTCATGATTAAATGTAACACCCATACGGAACATAAAAAGAAAAACACCTGAGTACCTGCTGTTACAAACAACTCAAGAGGACTCAATGGGAACATGACTGTTGCATGAAGGAAAGAGCTCTGAAAACCTATCAGGGATCTGATTTTATAGGAAGACAATCATCAGAAATCTGAATAAATAAAAAAGGCAAACGCTAATTCAAAAACTTGGGTTAGCTAACACATTAGAAGTAGAAAATACTTTACCAGATACAGTGCTTTGAGCTCCACTTTGGTCTTTGTTAACTTCTAACTGATGGATTAATTCTGCTTTTTCTTTTTCCAGCTGACTATTAGCTAATCTAGAACATAATGATTATGTGTTAAAACAACAAAAAACAGATACTGCTTCACAAAATATATGGGTATTTCTTATGAACTTTGTAATATAAATTGCTTAGAACTTGCTGATAATTTATAAAGGTAAACATTTATTCATTTACTCTCACTGTTGCAATACTACCATTCTCAAACTGAGATCAGAGAATGAAAATTCTTCAGGGTTCTGAAAAGTCTGACCTGATGTCATTTTTAAGACTTTTCCTATTGGAGGAACCTCATGAGAGTATTCTGCACAGAATTTTGGAAGTAAATTTTTTTCTTGTCTTTCATTAATATTTGCCTCTGGGAAACTAAGGTTTAACACATTCTATACTATTAAGGTTTAAATTAGAAGCTTGAGACTTTTATTAGGATCTGGTTTACCCTTTTTTCAGTATCTATTATGTAAGAGAGTAATTGGCATTAAAAGGATGAAATAAGACTGATAAACTTGTTAGGCTGCAAGGTTGAAAAATCTTAATCTCTAGATGTAGCAAACCTGGTTATATTAAAAAAAAAATTTTTTTTTTTTTAAGATAGATTTATGAACAGACAATGTACCTTAGAACTTGAAGTTCCCGCTGAAGGCTCTGCTCTGTCTCAGCTCCTTCAGGAACATGTTTGAGAATCTCAATCTTTGGGCACAATAAAAAGTTAGAAGACAAAGTCTGACATGGAAATATGTTTTATAAAGATATACATTTTCAGTAAAGCATATGAAAAGCTGGGTTTTCAAAAGCACGTAAGATATGAGTACATATCTATCATGTTCTAGTCACTATTCATTCAATAATTTACTGAGTGCTGCATGCCAGGCTTTGTCCTAGGGCACAGGGAACACAGTGATGGCAAAATCTCTCCTGGCATGTTCCTATGGTCCTTATGTACTTAGTGGGGGAGGAGACAAAGACACATAGTAAGTATCTCATGTGATAACAGGGCCAGATGGAAGGAAGGGCTATCAAGAAAAATAACTCAGGGTAAGAGGATGGAGAGTCATGGAAGGTGGTAGAGGGTTAAGGAAGTTCTGAGGAGCCCCCGTTTAAGCAGAGACATAGGGGGTGAGCTATGAGAATATTTGGGTGGAGAGTGTTTTAGACAAGAGGAACAAGTCCAAGATCCTGAAGCTTGGGTTTGGCCTGTTCAGAGGACTGAAAGAAGGTCCATGTGGCTAGAATACTGTGAATGAGGGGAAAGTAAAGATGAGGCTAGAAAGGAAACCAGATGCCAGACCATGTAGGTCCTTACAGCCTATGAAAAGTACTTTAGAATTTTATTCTGGGGTAATGAGGAACCACTGGAAGACTCTGAGGATAGGATGCTGTGATTTTCTTTATGCTTAGAAGGATGACTCAGCAGCTATGTGGAGAATACATCAGGGATAGGGAGAAGGAAAAACAAGGGAAGAATGGAAGCAGGGAGACCAGTTAGGAAATTACTGGAATAGTTCAGGTGTGAGAGAATAGCTCAGACTAGACGGACAGTGTGGGAGGTGCTGAATCATCAGATTTGGGATATATTTGGAAATACAGAGCTGATGTGATTTAATGAAAAAGATAATAGGGTAAGAAAGATAAAGAATTGATAATCTAAGGGTTTTGGCTTAAATGGTTGAATGGTGGTGCCATTCACTCTGATGGGCCTTTTAGGGAAGGAATTTTCAAGGAATTATCTACAAAAGACAATGCCAAGGAGTGGCTTGAGATATAATAAGTTTATTTTCTCATGGAAAGAAAAATTACTTGCCTGTTGCTCGAGGTCTTCCGTGTATTTCTTAGCTTTTTGTTCCCTCTCTGTTGCTTGCCTTACAAGCTGTTTAAGATCAGTAAGGCTTTGGGTTTTTTTGGCAATATCGGTCTCCAATTCTTTCAACTTGGTTTCGTACATTCTAAAAGTGAAGGGAAAAAATAGTGTAGACATGGAAAATAATTTCTCTCATTTAAAAGCCAATTCGAGTTACTGCACTAAAAATAACTATCTTATACGGTTTCCTCTAGTCAAATTCTACGTATTTAGCATTAGGTGACAACAGGGATAAGTATCCCTAATTAACAGGCCAATTAAAATAGAGGATTTAGGGGCGCCTGGGTGGCTCAGTCGTTAAGCGTCTGCCTTTGGCTCAGGTCATGGTCCCAGGGTCCTGGGATCGAGCCCCGCATCGGGCTCCCTGCTCCACGGGAAGCCTGCTTCTCCCTCTCCCACTTCCCCTGCCTGTGTTCCCTCTCTTGCTGTATCTCTCTCTGTCAAATAAATAAATAAAATCTTAAAAAAAAAAGAGGATTTAGGTGTTTCCCAAGGTTATAAACAAGGATGGAGCCTGAATTTGGCCCCTATCAAAAAGAGTAAAATTAGTATCTTTTTCAGTCAGAGAACAAAAAAATAGTGCAATTCATCCAATAGAATATCAAATTCTGTATTATTGGGTACTCTTAGAGATATATTTAAAGATCACAAATTAAAACATTTCATATATACATCATGTATACACACACAGAAGTATACAAAAAAAAAAGTATCCAGGTAGAACAAAACCAAAAGGACACTATTGGGAGAAGAAAAAATGTGCAAAAGCATGGGTGAAAAAAATGGCATATGACATAAAAATCTGAATAGATTTGTAACTTTTAAAGAAATGACCAACAGTTCAAAAACAAACAAAAACCCAGACTCCAAAAGAAATTTTTAAAACATAAAGCCAAAATGATTTTATAAGCATATCATTCCACCTTAAAGGGAGACAATGCTTATAATATTCAAACTTCCCCAGAGACAAGAAAAAGAATGCTTTGGCAACAAAATCAGGTAAGGACAGTACAAGGAAGAGAAATTATTATTTCAATACTTTCAAAGTTTTTGATAACTCTTAGAACCTATGATTAGAAAGGAACGTTCTTAATCTGACAGACTGTCCACCAGAGAGGTCCAATACCAGAAACTTACTCCTACAATTCTCTGCTCGAATGCCCCACCCAGAGGGGCCTTCTCTGATCACCCCACATAAAATAGTGCTAGCACCCCCAGCCTGTCTCAGCAGTCAGCGTAAGGCGTGAGAAGAATAGATGTCATTAGTGTGTTGAGTAAATAACAGAGCGACTCTAGTTCAGCATGTGGAAGACCTCATGTGTCAACGGGTCCCAAAGAGATTGCTAAACCACTTTACTGAGGTGGGTGTATAATGCCAGCGGCAGATCTCAGCAAGTTTTTTGTTGTTGTTTTGTTGTTTTTTTTTTTTTTGGAGTTAGGGAGGCTTGAGGCCAAGGATCAGATTTAGCCTTCACTCTGTCAAGTGGGTTCTACAAGGACTTTGTAACTTTTTCAAAAGGGTTTACCGAAGGCCTACCCTATGCCCAGTTACCTGTTCAGTTCTCAGATTAAGAACACACAAATTATGTAAAAGGCAAAGTCATCTTCAGTTATGGTTAAATATTAACCCTCTCAAATGTTCATAAACTTATAAACCCTTTTCACGTTAATCTTTTCTGTAGCTTCTCAGAGCCCTTTTTGAAAAAAAAGAACAGGGATGATCATCTCCATAAATTAAAAAACAAAACAAAACAAAACAAAAAACACTTGAGCTCACAGAAGAGGTGTAATTTACTTCAGGTCACAGTGAGACTTAAGTATTTCTAAAGCTATGGAAACCACCTGGCTCCACGGGAATGAGGCAAAGTAGGCCATGTGAGGTACATCTAACATGAAGCAGAGACTCTGGCATGTAGCATGAACTGAGTAAATCATCTGCGAAGTAAATCTCAAAGTAACTCAAAATCCTTTCTGAGTTTACATGTGATTGTAGAAGGAAATAAAGGACCAATCAAGCAGTCCACTGATGGAGTTGCTGGTTGAGAGCCTCTGTTGGGCTCCAAGCAGACAAGAGAGACCCCTTTTCCCTGATATTATCACGTATTATTTCATTTAAGCCTCACACTAGCTGTCTTGCAGAGTTAAGAGAGAGCTAGAGGGGGGAGGCGTGGACTCTGAGTACTCTCAGTATGGTGTTAGGACAGGGACCAAGGACCCTTCTCTAGGACAGCCTGGCCATCTGGGCTGCCTTCTAATCTGCCTGCATAACCTTCCTCCTTGGACTTGGTGGACGGGGAAGTACAGTGCAGCAGACCTGGCATGGGGCTTTGCGCTCAGCGGGGAGTTTGCTTGGGATTCTCTCTTCCTCTGCCCCTCCTCCTGCTCATGCACATGGGCTCTCTCACTAAAAGAAATAATCTTAAAAAAATAAACCTCCAAAATTGCAGCATAGCTCAGATCTAGTATGCCACAAGTTGTGACAAGACAGCTAAACTATTCCTGGCTTATACTTGAGGTAGAAAATGAATGTAATACAGAAGTTGAGTCGTAGCGGGAGAAAAGCAGCACCCAGGAGAAGCTGGGCACCACTGCTCTCGGCTCGTAGATGTCAGCTGCTTCGTGATGCCCACCCAGCTCACTCTAACACCCTGGGCCCAGCCCCAGCTCTGCTCTTGCCTATGCACTGCTGCCCAAACTAGTTCAGTATTTGAAGGAAGAAAAAACACTTTTTTTCCTGTCCTGGCACTGCCAAAAAGTATCATGTTAAAGCAAACCACCAAACAGTTCATCAAGGAAAGAACTAAGTTAATCAGCGTAATGTCATATGCTTTTAGAACAATAATGACAGCATTAGAACTGATTAAACTTTATGCAAGATTTAAACTATTTGTTCCTACCTTGTAACAACAATTGATTTCCAGCTTTTGCTGTCAGCACCTTCAAGCTGTGGGCCTCTACTCTCTGCCAAGTGTAATCTCTTACCAGTCTCTTCTAGTTGAACTGTCATCTTCTCATTTAATATCTCTAAATTATTCTTAGCTATCCGCAATTTTTCTGCAGCTTCAGTCTCCTATCATTAAAGACGAATTAGTACAGGATGACAAAGCAATACTGTTCTCATAGATGCAATATATTCAAAATCACCACTACAAATTAGAAAACAAAAGTAACCTGGCAGTCTAAATGCTGATTAAAATTCCAATAAAAATCCAATGTTTTCTTTATAACAGCAATATGATCATAATAATTAGGACAACAGATCATGTAAACGAGGTTAGAAAAAATACATTGCAAGTATTTTACTCTAGTGGTTACTTTACATTTGTCATCTTTGTAGTATTCATGGATAATGGGATAGTTTATGTCTTAATACACTTAGAAGATGTTTTGCTTTGACCAATAATTGAGAGACTTAGCTATGAGCATCAACTATGTGTAAGTACCATGAATTATTTCCACTGTTGAACATCCATTCAAAGCACACTGCACTCTTGTCTCACAGTATATTCCGATACTATTCTAACTAGTTTAAAAACCTCAATTTCAATTTATTCACTGGATCATCCATATAAGTAACAACACCTATTTGTGGGGCAAGGAATATATTTTGCAACTTAAACAGAAAGGAATCTTATTGTTTAACAAAACAATTTCATATATTCATTACTTTGTATCAATCATCGTTCTGAGCCATGTGCACAAATATTAACTCATTTAAATCCTGCAGCAGCTCTGTGAAACAGATATGTTTATTATGCCCAATATTATAGATGAGGAAATTGAGGGATAGAGAAGGGTCAGTAGTTTGCCCTTGTTTCCACAGCCAGTAAGTAATAGAGCTAGGACTTGAATCCCAGATGTGTAGCTTCTACATTATACTGCCTCTTAATTTTTTATTTTCAATGTGCCTCATGGTGAATGGATGGCAGCCATAAAAATACAATCCCTAAATCTCTTAACATCTACTCTGAAGAGACACTCTCATCAGCTTTTCCATTCAGTTTTTCAGACGTATTAGTTAACATAAAAAGTAATTATTAATCAGTAATGAAAGTCATACTTTTTTAAGTTCTTTACGAAGCCTTTCATTTTCAGCAACAATCTTCTCTGTGCCTTTGGACTTGGATTCATAGTGCATGCTCAACTGATGTCCAAGATGAACTTTAAGTTTTTCTAATTCAGCCTAGTAAAAAACAAAAACAAAAAACCACCCCTATATATTATCAAAACCAGGAAATAAAAGATCCTATAGACTCATAAAACTTAATTCAAAGCAGTTTTAGAGCCCATTTTTGATAGAATGAACCTTCCCTTTCATATGTGTCATCTACAGCAGAGGTTCCCAACCTTGGCTACACAGTAGCATGAGCTGATGACTTAAAATCAGAGTATCTATTGGAGGACCCACCCCAAAAGATCAATGTCAGGACTGGGGGCTTATGCATCTGTATATCTGAAAACAGACACAGGTAAGGATGCTGCTGAGTGAGAACCAGTGGTCTTGAAATAAAACGACCAGTGGAGCTACTCTAATTATTCTTAGCCTTGCTTCCAATAAGTTTTTCCATATGTGTAAAACAGTCACTGCATCCATTAAAGCCATTTTATATAGTAGGAGTATACTTAAAATCTTCCTTAAAAAATAAAAATTATAATAGTAAAAACATCCCATGCAAATGATCGCATTAAAAAAATTACCTTCAACTTTTCATTTTCCAGCTCAATATTAGCCATTTTTTCACTGGTCAGTATTCCTGATGCTTTTTTCAACTGTTCATTCTCCTTTTGGACTTTTTCAACTACTTTTTTCATTAAAGCAATGGTTTTTTCTAGTTCTGGGATTGTCTTTCCACTTCTACCAGACTACAAAAGAATATATTAACTTTTTATCTAATCAAATATCTGAGAGAGTATAATATAAAACACCAACAACATAAAAGGCTCATTATTACACTCAGTGTTGATTCCTAACATTTGAAGCCAAAACCTGTATTCAGTTCATCACTACAATAACCCTTTGTGATAGGAATTATAATTCTCACTGAAAATCCAAGCAAATCAAGACTCAGAGAATTTGATATTCCTAGTCATGCAGCTAATAAGTAACAGTTCAAATACTCCAGCCTTGATGTCTGTTCTAAATGAATAAACCTAAGAACCTAAATAGTCTATTTAGCTAAGGTTCTTTCCTATATACCAGAATTTTCTTTATATGAAAAAAAAAAGTCACAAAAGAAAAGTTGTGTCATTAAAGAATTCATGAGTTACCAAATCTGAATTGAGCATAATAGAGGTGATTTTCTCTAATAATAGCCATTGATCAGAAATTCAGTTTCTGTCCAATATAAATATAAGAGACATCTGAAATGAAAAAACCTAGTGTAGCATTATCAATAGAGATGGGTCACCAATTAATAACTTTAACTGCCTATGCTTTATATTAAGGTTTTTTTAACAGTTGAGCAAAAGAATCTGCTTACTTTTTTTGCATTTTAGTCAGTATTGACACTATGCAATGAATAACCCTATAGTACATGATTTTAATATATACTTTCACCATTAGAAAAGGTCAAATTAACATTTTTATTTATGAAATTAATATTGCTGTCAGTGAGATGTTTGTTCTGAATACTTTTCTAATAATATTTTCACCAAATTTGTCATATATTTAATATTATTACTTGAACAAGTTTTTATATTGATTGCTTCCATTGTGCCACTTGCTAATGAAATCATCAGGGGCTTAAATCTTCGGCCAGGGCCTCATAAGCAGCATTTATTCAGTGTAAAAAGTGAATACAAAATAACATGGGAAGAAAAATACAAGAATAAAAAAATTGGGAAACATATTTACAGAGCATTATACTAAGAAGCTGCCAGGGAAATCATGGGGCGCCTGGGTGGCTCAGTCGTTAAGCGTCTGCCTTCGGCTCAGGTCATGATCCCAGGGTCCTGGGATCAAGCCCCACATCGGGCTCCCTGCTCCGCGGGAAGCCTGCTTCTCCTCTCCCACTCCCCCTGCTTGTGTTCCCTCTCTCGCTATGTCTCTCTCTGTCAAATAAATAAAATCTTAAAAAAAAAAAAATAGTTACAAATGTTAGAACTGGACTAAGAGCAGTTAGTAGTTACCTTCATGAACAGAAGGAGGATTCCTAGAAGTTAAGGGTTTTCAAGGAATGAAGAAAGATGATGTGGTGTCCCAATTGAAATAAAATGCGTGTAAGGTGTGACAGATGATAAAATACATTGACTTGAAACACAAAGAAAAGCTTTATGATGTTTTACATTGTAGATACAGCAATATAAAAACCAAGTCTACAGGCACTAGTAAAATCATATCACTACTGTTATGACGTATCCAAACTTGTTTTTTCATTACCAACTTATCACTTCTGAAACCAAAACAAATGCATGGAATGTTCTCACACACTCACCCCTCTAACACGACCAAGTTTCCGCTCAACTTCTGCTTTTTCTTTCTTAAGAAATTCACACATTTCTTTCAAATCCCTTACTTGACTCTGAAAAATTAAAGCAAACATGTAACAGTTTAACACAGCTATTGCCGCTGAAAAGGAAAGGCAAATAATTCATGTGACCTATCAATTTCTTCAACTCTCTGGCCAAACTGAACAAGATGGTCTCCACAGCAATAAGGATTTTGAACTAAGACATATGTTGAATTAACGTTCATTAATACAAGGATATTTTATATATGAATTTCAAGAAATATTTTCCACATTACTGCCTTAATAGTTTAGAACTGATTTTAACCGCCCCATAAAGTACATATGCAGACCCTTACACAGATGGTAGAGAGGAACGGTACTGGTTCTAACAATGTAAAACTCAGAATGTTCTAGAACCCAGGGCATAATTATATCACCAGCGAAATTAACAGATTGCTAATATTCTAGGTTAGAAAACAGAACTGAAACAATTAGCCAGCCAGAAGAAAAAAAAGATTCCCATAAATAGGATGAGATTTGGAAAACCAAAGATAAACTTACTATAAACATCAAAATAAAATCCTAAAAGAGATAATTATCCTAATTTTTTAAAATCTAAACACTTAATTTAAAAAAAATCTAATATTTTAAAGAGTGATGATTGTTAATGAAATACACCATCCATCCTCTTGCCTCAGCGCTTTGAACTTGCCATTTCTGTTGTCTGGAACTCTTTTTCTAGTACCTGTGTGACCCACTTCCTTACCTGTCCCCTAGCTCTCTGCTAAAGTATCATTTTATTAAGAAAGCCTTCCCCTATTACCCTAACTTAAATAGCAATTACATACACTCCCAAACCACCAACACACACACACCTTTTACACCAACTGTTTTTTCTCCTTACCATTTGACATCAGTTGACACACTATATATTGACATTTTACTTATTATCAGTCTTCCCCACTAGAATGTAAGTTCTACGAGTGCAAGAAATTTTTTGATTGCTGTTTCCTAGCACCTAGAAAAGTGCCTGACAACAAATAGGCTTTCAACAAATAATTGTTACGTGAACAAATGTAGGAAGTGTAACACTACCATAAAATTTTATGAATGTGAGTTTCTGACATCCACATTAACTAATATGAAGAGGGACAAAAAGGCTTTCACACATTAGACTTCCTAACTAGAGTAAAGAACATTAAGTTTACCTTTAATCTTGGCAAATCTTTATTTGCTTGTTCAAGCTGAAATTTTAGTTCAATATTTTCAGATGACAACTTCAAGTTTTCCCTCTGAAGATCCTGTTCTCTTTGACAATGATCATCTGACTCTATCTCGGAAGTCTTCAGGAAAATAAAGTGAGAAATATTTTTAACTTTAGTAACAAAAGTGGCATGAGACATAACGGGATAAGAAAACACTAGCTAACAGGGAACATTTTTCCTCAAAAAAATATGGAAAACTGGAGAGCTCTAGAAAAAATTGCCTCAAATAAATTAGAATATAAAAATTACACGAGAAAAGGTAATGCAGTTTAATTAATATAGAAAGCAAAGTCAAGGATGTCTTAATAATGTCCACACACATAATGTCTCCATGTATACTCTCATAATGACTAAACTAATTCGTGCTAGTTTTTCCAGTCTGAAAGTATGGTTAGTATTTGTTATGGATTATATTATGCCCTAAACCCTACCCTACCCTCAAATCCATATGTTGAAGTCCTAATCCCAGTACCTCAGAATGTGTCCTTATTTGGATATAGGACCTTTTCAGAGGTATTCAAGTTACAGTCATTAGGGTGAGCCCTGACCCAGTATGAGTGGTGTTCTTATGAAAGAGGGAAATTTGGATACAGAGATATGCATAGAAGGGAGGTAATGTGAAGAGACAGGGAGAAAATGGCCATCCATAAGCCAAGGAGGAGGGCCTGGAAAAGACTCTCCCTTCACAGGTGAAAGAAGTCATCAACCCTGCCAGTAACTTGTTTTTTGGACTTCTGGCTTCCCGAACTGTGAGAATAAATTTCTGTCAAGCCACCAAATCTGTGGTGCTTTGTTACAATAGCCCTAGCAAACTAATACACAAACCTATAAAAAGAAGTACTTTAATTTCTTCCTCCTTCTTGGGAAAGCTCTTCTTCATCCCTTGAGCGAAAGCAATCATTCCCTCCTCTGAAATCCAGTTACACTATATTTGTATTTCTCTTGGCACAAATCCACCTTGGGTTATTATTTATGTTCATTTTTACTTCTCATTCTAAGCGACAAGTCATTCAGAAGAGAAATATGTGCTTGATTACGTTTTTACTTCTCATTCTAAGCGACAAGTCATTCAGAAGAGAAATATGTGCTTGATTACGTTTTTCTATGCAGTGGATAGAATACCACCTGCCTCATATGAGTGTTATGAGCATCATATGAAATAATTTTGTCCAAGCACACAGCATAGTTTTAGCTTGTCCTCCCCCATCCCTTTCTCTCTCTCTCTCTCTCGATGGACTATCAAGTCCAGAGTTATTACTCCACAGACATTAGAGTTTAAAAAATATAGTATTATACAAATATATCCATTATACATGGCTCTATACCATCTTTTTAATTAGTAGTAGGTTAAATACGCCACATTCTGATACATTTACCCTTAAGTAATAAAAACAAAAGTAAAAGAAATTAAAGACATTAAAAAATAGGATAAGAAGAGTAAAGAAATTCTAGGCTGTTGGATTCTGACCTGAAGGCACAGAACACTAGCAGAAAAACAGCACGTGTCCCCCTGCATCTGTTTGTTCAAAGCAGTGTGTGTGCATACGCACGTGTACAGTGGCATGAGAAAGCAGACAGACGTATTTGTTGAGGTCTGTACCGCAGGAATATGTCTTTGCTTATTCTCTGTCAAATCACCCAAGTATACATTCTGATTCTGCTGCTATTAGGTTAACACTAGGCAAATCATGCCACCTGCAAGGTCCTCAGTTTTTCCAGCTTACAAATGAAGACACAAGATGGGGTAATTTTTAAGGCCTCTTCAGACACAGAAATCTGTAATGCCCTGTCCCAGAGCTCTTCTGTCACCCTCACTTCATCTCTTCTGTCTCCAATAGCTATTTAACAAATGAAAAACACCTATGGGCACCACTGATAGACATAAAATATATTAAGTATCACTCATAGAAGACTACTTCTACCTTATTTCTGGCTTATGATCTCACATCAGGTTTTTTTTTTTTTAACAGTTCTCTCCTCACTAAAACATGGAGGCAATTATGTAAGTACATATGGATCATTTCCCCCCCATTCTCAAAAAACAAAATTAAAAGTATTAGTTGAAATTGTCCAAACTTCTGGAAAATAAATTCTAATGAAACTCTGTTCTATAAAAATAATATAAATAAAATTCTTACATAGTGAATTTTATGAGACTTCCAATTCTTGTATAGAAGAGGAATCCTGCTAAAAGGGATACACTGCTAGGGGCGCCTGGGTGGCACAGTTGGTGAGATGTCCAACTCTTGGTTTCAGCTCAGGTCAGGATCTCAGGGTTGTGAGACTGAGCCCCACACTGCTCCGTGCTCAGCACGGAGTCTGCTTGAGATTCGCTCTCCCTTTCTGCCCCTCCCCACTGTGTGCTCTCTCTCTAAAATAAATAAATCTTAAAAAAAAAAATACAAAACACGGGGGAGGGGATACACTGCTAGAAACCAAATTCTTAGTGGATGGGAGTTAAAGAAACACACTGGAAGCCTCAAATTTTTAATTACTATCAAGCAAAAAAAAAAAAAAAAGCATTATGAACCTGGATAAAGAAATAAGAATTAAGTCACTTTCATCCATTTTCCCTTCACATTTAAATGTTTGTTTTTCGTGATGTTTTTAGGACTCGGGTGACTGGAACATCTAGGTGGAAAGGATAAAAAAAAAAAAAGATAAATGCTATTTGATTTCATCTGGGGGCAAACTTGTCTAGTCTGTACTGCACTGTAAATGGACCAAAAGTAGTGCATCACAAGAGAGATCACAGAGTTAGACCTGTGGTTAGATCCTGGTTCTGCATCACTAGAGATGTTACTCATGCTCCAAGCTTCCCATGTAAAACAGAAACAGTCTGCAAAGTGCTATGAAAATTATACCTAGGCACAACATAGACAACAACACAGGCAAACTCCCTTTTTTCACTATAAAAAAGTATTTGTCATATACTTTGTGGCAAAAAGATGACCAAAGAATGTCACACAGTATCAACACATTTTTACTCACAGTAGTCACTGTAGTAGAAGTTTGTGATGAGACTTTAGAGCATCCTGAATTAGAAATTTCTAAGGCAAAATGAATACCTCTAAAGAGCCTGATTTTTGTCACCCTGTTATCGAAGCTAATTCTTTTTAAGTGAGTACCAGTGGTAAAACAGTGAGTACTAAAATGAATTAGGAAGTGCATAACCATTAATTTTTGAAGGAACTAGTCAAATATTAGAGCTTAAGACACATTTCATGAATAGTTAATTTTTTTACAAATCCTATACAATTTATTTCCATTTGCACCACATATGTACACCACTTGCTAGAGAAGAATTCAGCTAACACACACACACACAGGACCGCCATCGACTCAGACCTGGGACACTTCATCTCTTGGCTGGACGGGTACATCGGCGTCAGAATCTGCCTGTGTGACCTCCTCAGCACACTGATTCAGGGTGGCAGCAACTGTAGCATAATCAGGGTCCTCTCTGGCAGATTCTTCTGGATCCAAGTGGTTGTTGGGACTCACATCTTCAGCTATGTGTCCCTTTACTTCATCATTCTTGCCTAGCTCATTCTCTTCCTTGTTCTTATGTTCCTGTTTATTATTTTCACAACAATCTTGATTAATTTTCTTAATTTCAGGATCCGGTGCATTTTCAAAATTGGACTTAACATCTGCCAAGATACCATTAGTTGACCTAAATGGACTTGACTTATTTTTTGGTCTTGTCTCAGATTTATTTAACTCCATAGGATCTACAATATCTTCTGCTGTGTGTTTTTCTTCTTTACTGTAATACTGTAGAATATTTTTAGGTACCTGATGATATAAGTTGTCACTGGCATCTAATCCCTTCCCATTTTTAATTCTGAAAACTGTTAAGGGTTTTTTTTTGTTCCGGTGTAAAGTGTTCTTTTTGTGAAAAGTATTTTGCCTGTATTTATTAACACTGGTAGCAAGGGTAGAAAGCGTAGTTGTGTCACATAACAGATTCTGCTTGAAGCAGAAGAAAGAGAAGAAACATGAAAAGAAGAAGAAAAAAATAACAAAAATATACACACTATTTGTTTTAAAGTAAGATACAACAAACAATATTAATATCTTTTTATAAAGGAAAACTAGAAATATATAGCATGTTTGAATGGAAACAATGCTATGACATACTTTTCTAATTCACCCAATTGTATGTTCTTGCCACAGCAAAACTCAAAATGATAATTTCATTTAAAATCTCATTTGTAATAAAGTTTTATGCAATGCATAAGAATCTTAAGTTTACTTATGTAAGAGGATTAAAGAAGTTCATATACGCCACACCTGGTAAAAATAAAAGTCGGATTTACTGCATTAATATTATAAGAAGAATCTAAGGTTCTGGGTCAGATAAAGGTAGAAGTTAATATCACTTTTAAACTTTAAAAACAGAAAAAGGGTGTGCACTTACTGAAGTTCTAGAATATGCCCCCTTTGAAAACTGTTTTTCTAAAACATGAAGTTTTTCTTGGAGGTATCTATTTTGTAAACGTAAATCTTCTATGACAGAATCTCGAGGAAGAGCTTGGCGGGTCCTATGAGAAACAACAACAGACTCTTAACTATTCAAACTTCAACTCTCCACAGCTTTACTATATCAAAATACAGAAAAGAAAGAAAATATATATTAACACTGTATTTATTTGAAATTCCACAAAACTTGTAAACTTTACAAAAATCAGGACACGACTACTTATAGTATAAAGTGATCTTATACAGAGGATTAGCTGCAGGGCTCTTTTGAATGATGAGTTAACAAGTGTATTTTGATTTACAGAAATCATCTTTAAAGAATATGCATCTATTTATATGGAACTGTATAAGACAAATCAAAATAGCCACTATTTTTAAAACATAGAATTTAACTTCATAACATCTGTGTGCTTCTCGAGAAGCTCAAGGATTCAAAAAAGGCTCTTGGTGATGCCACGGAACAATCTGTTACTCCGAGTCTCATGTGCATGGCCTACCCTAACTGTCCAGGAGTCTACCTTTACTAAGGCAAAAAAATCTACTCTTACCCACACATGAAAGCTTCACCCCTGCCACTATGTCTCTGCTAGGGTTCTGCTCTCTTGGAATGTCCCTCCTCCCTTTAATATCTAGCTCTGATTCATTAAATTTAGAAATTCAAGTTGAACTGAGAAGGTAAGTTCCATCTTTTCTATCAAATCTTCTCCAATTACTTCAGCCCACACATATTCACATTATTAGAAAAACAAAAACAAAATACTCTAAAAGTATTAGGTTTCAAAACTAAAATATTTTGATCCTTGTGAAAACTGCAAAGGAGAAAAAAGGGTTTGATGTTGTTCTGAACATATGTTTAGATCAAGATAACCAAGGAAGGGAAGGAGCCACTGGTGGGATCAGATGTAACTATATAAGAGGTGTCAAAAGAAAGAATTCTTCAATCGCTTTTTTCTTCTTCATCACGGAAAGTTCTGAGGGATTTAAGAAACAACGATTTAGGAAAAAAGGAAAGGAATGTAGGCACTCAGGAGTGTTCCTTTAAAGGAGTTCACATTACATTAACACTGACGCAATCACAGGCATTAATAAAGCAATAATGGTATTTTTTGAAGATTAATAGAAAGGGGAAAAATATGATAAATTTAAGAACAGCAAGTATCCTCATATCCAAATATGACAGGTAGGTACCAGACTTTAAAAATGATCATTAAGATGATCTTGGATAGCTTGTCAAGTATTTAGTAGGGGAAGTGTCAGATTATATAAAACTAATTGAAGTTCATCTAAGAAGAAATGAATGAAACGTTATTACAGTTTCAGTTGTTAGGATATGATTTTATTTTGCTTTGCATGACTGATTATATCAGAAGACAGCTTGGAAAGGGGATGAAACAAAAAAATTTCAAAGGCTCTGCTAAAGAAATGGCACAGCACGTGGCAGGGGGTTGGTGTGGAGGGGGGGATCTGATTCTAGGTACGTGGAGTAAACATATCCAATCTTGTCTCTCCCAAATGCATGGAACAACTATTTGAAAACTTTGAAAAGTAAATATTTTACAGATTGGGACAGCATACCAGAATTACCTGTCAGCAAATGGGCAGTGATTTACCTCTCCTTTTCCTGTGGTCTTTCTTGGCCTGAATACAACATTGATTGAAAACTGAAGGTGAGTGTTAGTACTGAGGAAGAAAGCCCCAGATTTCGTTCGAAGTACCAAAAGGGGGAGCCCTAGGAAAACGGAAAGTATCAGGGAGATCACAGAAAGGGAGGAACTCAAGAAAGGGATCTTGTAAAGTTGTCTATGAACTTCTGGGCTCAGTGCTGAGCTGTGTGTGCACAGATCTAATCTTAGAGTAGCAAAGACTCAAGGAACTGAACTAACAAACCAAAGACAGCCCATGTACCAGACTTCCAAACTGGGAGGGGCACAGGCAGGACAGATCCATAGAGACTGGAAAGGCTTTGAAAACAAAACTGATACTAGAACCACAGCCCACAGAAAGCAGGTTGGAACTTGAGGCCTGAACCTATCCAGACTGACTGTCTGCTAAAACAAAATTATCCACATTTTCCATAGAATTTAACCAAGATCCAGAGTTTTACCACATAATATTCAGAAGTTCAAGAATACAGTCCAAAATTAGGTGGCATACAAAGAACCAGGAATATCTTAACTCACATGGGAAAAGACAACAGAACCCAAGCCTAAAGTAATACACATTCATTATATCAGTTACTATGGGTCAGTTTTCTTCATTATAACAGGTACCACATTTTCATGAAACAGCCTACCTCATATATGAAATGTCATTTTCTAAGTCAAGATTTCTCTTTTTCAATTCTTCCAACTCTTTTTCTGACTCCAAAGCTCGCACTCCCATAACTTGATCAACAGTAATGCCGGTTGTTTTTAGTTTCCTCTGCAAAGTAAGTTTCTCTTTGTCAGCTCTGTGGGATTTAATATAGCATCATGAAAATATATAATTCACTGTTTTGCGTTCAGTTTATTAAACCACAGCTTACTCAATTACAATACCAACATAAAAAAATTAGACCTTTCTGTATTTGCTATAAGTTAACTTATTTCAAAATTATAGGAACTCCATTTATAAATTGTTAAAATATTTATTTTTAAGATTTTATTTATTTGGGGGAGAGAGCACGCACACAAGCATGGGGGAGGGACAGAGGGAAAGGGAGAAGCAGACACCCCGCCAAGCAGGGAGCCAGATGCGGGACTCGATCCCAGGACCCTGGGATCATGACCTAAGCCGAAGGCAGACACTTAATCAACTGAGCCAGCCAGACACCCAAAGTGTTAAATACTTTTAAACACATTTTAAAGAAAACAAAAAGTGAACCATAGATAATAAATGATAATTAAAACTAGGAAATTTCTCAAGTATGATATCAAATATGTACTATCAGTTACGAAAAAAATGACAACTTCCAAATCAATTAAAGACTTTGCACATAATTAATTAGGCTTAAATTTAAACTCACTTGGCAAAAAGATCCTTCAAAGTATTCAACTGCTTTGTTAGAATATAGACTTCCCCCTCTTTTTCTTTCAACTTGTTTCTAATACCCTCTATTTTGGTTTGCCATTTTTTACCTTCTTCCCACCTAATTAATTCTTCTTTAGCACTCTGTAAACAATAACGAAGGAGAAAATTACCAATGTTTTTAACTTCAAGATTTATCAATTACAATTTACTAGAGCAATGGTAAATCAATAGAGAATATGTAAATACATTCATTTTGCTGTGTAACTTCTAGAATCTTTAGACATGCCAAGCTATTAGCAAAAATGCCATTCAGCTTAAGCGTTCTGTGTTCTATTACTTGACAGATGATATTCTAGGGAACAGTCTGGACTAATGCCAACAGACTTAGGAGTCTTTAAGATTCTAATAAAGCTGATCATGACCAAAGTAAGCTTCTAACAAAGAATGTATATGTACAAAGGACCAACTCAATTTTAACCAAAATAGCTATCTTCTAGCATCACAGCCCCTTCAAATTTTCAATGCACATGATTTCTCTTATTCAATAGATGTTTATATAGTGCTAATCATCTGCCAAATACTACTCTAGGCACTAGAAGTAGAAGCAATGAATAAACCAGAGAAAAAGCATTACAGTCTAATTTATGTTGGTTGGGTGGATTAGGGAAAGGGAGCAAAATATAGACAAAAAGAAAGAAAAAAATATTTTGTAGTAAGTTAGCTGGTGATAAGTGCTAAAAAAAAAAAAGAACAGTGAAGAGAATTAGCTAATGGCATTAGCAATGCTATTGGGTCATATAAACTGCCAATAGAATACATTTGTATCAGTCTGCATTTGTAGCTCTGAATTCCTATTAATGCTACAAGACTACTTCATGTTTTCTAGTGTAGTATGTCAGAGCATTTCCATATTGAAATATGAGAAATATCTATTATTTTTATGTTATTTTTTGTTTCACCTTTATATTTCATTTATAATGATTTTTTTGAAATTACACACATAGGTAGTTTCCAGTAACCATAAATTTCATATGGAATAGTACAGAGGATGTTATGAAACACTGTATTTATTACAAAAGGCAATGTTGGGGCTGAAAGAGTTAAAAGCCATAGTATAAAGTCAAATGCCCAACTAAGATAAGTTGCCTTTATCAAAACCGTCTTCTTTCACACTGGCCAATTTTTGCCTTATTTATTTAGGTAACAAGTATTCTTTTAAAAAATGTAAAAACTTCAGTGTTTGATCATTATTAATTTCTTTTTTTCCTGAATTTTGTGACTTCCAGAAATGTAAGTATTAGTTTGGGCATAATGGTATATAAGTAAATAATTCTGGAGTGCTTTGTAGGGATTGAGCAATTCTAACCATCTGACATTATCCTTTGAATTAAGACTGAGCAAAACAAGGCTGAAATAATTTAAAAATGAACCACAACAGCAAAGCAATAACAAAGGCAAATGTTACCAAGGATCTGTTCTAGACTGGGGGAGAAGAGAGGATGCAGAGAGAAGTTCTCTTTTCATATTTTCTGTACCAATAGCCGCTCAGGCATGGATTTCAGAATAATATAACTGTATTTTAAATTTTTCATTCATTTAACAAATACTGAGCATCTAATACATGCCAAGGACTGTTGTAGGTGATGGGGATACAACAATAAACAAAACAGGCAAAATTCCTGCCATTAAAGCTTATAGTCCAAAAGATGAACACACAGATAAGTAAATCTCTAGTATGTCAGATAATAATAAATGCTATGGGGAAAAGTATAGCAGCATAAGAAACAGGAATACAAGGCATGGGGGTGGGTTTTGGTATCTCATATAGATAGGCTATAAAGAGCTGACAGAAAAGGGTGTAGAAATTTCAATACAAAAGCATTTTTTGAATATAAAAACATTCATAAATTACAAATGCCCCATACTGTGGAATTTGAAATAATCCTTTCGCTAGATTCCTGGATACAAATTTGAATATTAGGGTTGCTCTTTGTGTTCGCTTTTCCTAATTAGTAATAATATCATACAGTGGTATTGACTGGATGGCTTACAAAAGACCTGCACATAATGTTTCATTCGATTGTCAAAATAATCTTGGGAAACTGGCAATGCAAGTTGTATCATTTCTATTTTCAGGAGAAATAAACTGAAACACAGGTTATGAGTCTAGGCAAAGCCACAAGGCTACTGAGGTATTCTGCTAGGAATCAGGTTAGGAACATTAAAGGCGGGGAGGCAGCAAAGAAAGCAATCTGGAAGAGTGAGGACATTTTTATCTTAGGATTTTTACCAGCAAAGCTTCTGACCGCAAGTATGTTGTGGTTCAATGTATACAAATGCAAATATTTTAATAAAAATTATACTAACATTGGTGAATTTCCATAGGTAAAATGAATTTTGGAATATACTCTATTGAGATATTTTAATTCCATTACTAATTTCTATTCAGTGGCATTAAAAATACTTTCCTTTTATGTTCATGTTATTGAAATTATTTTATAGATATTGAATATTTTCTGGGTAAATTTTACAAAAAAATTTTTCCTAATCTTAGCTCCTTTGTTGTGATTTTCTACAGGGGCAAACATTACTACTAACACCTATTTCCCAGGTCTCTCTTGATATTTCCAGTGTTACTGATACAAATCTTCAGTTTATTATTTGTAATAAATTATATGCATTTTAGCAAATTTTAGGGGATTTGATGGGATTGATAATTTCTGTTAGTAATTTTTATTACAAAATAGCTTACTAGTTAACCTGTTAGAAAATTTTAAGCAACTTTTCTCACATTTCAGAATCAATTTATGAGTAGTTTGGTTACTGATTACTACAAATATTGATTTTATTCCAAATCACTTTGTTTACCCTGAACTAACAGTCCAGTCTATGGAAGGATAAAAAGGACACATTTGGGTCAAGGTAGCAGACTAAAAATGCCCAACTTTCTTTCCCAAAATCAAAAGCACCAATTTATGTAAAAAATTAGGCTGGGGAGAAGTTGGACAGGGAAAGTGTGAGGGGATTTTAGAGGTAATAACAATGTCAGGAAGAGGACATTCTAGTAACTTCTGAGGAAGAGTTACATTATAGGAATATCCTGTAAATTCTTAAAGGACAGAAAGTTGTCTTAGACTTCTCTACATTATTCGATACATTTATAGTATGTATTAGGTCCTCAAATTAATACAGTTGATCTTCTGTTCATCAGTTATATAATTTAACTTAGTCTATCATTACCTTTTTTTTTAAAGATTTTACTTATTTATTTGAGAGAGAGAATGGGAGAGAGAGAGCATGAGAGGGGGGAGGCTCAGAGGGAGAAGCAGACTCCCCGCTGAGCAGGGAGCCCGATGCGGCACTCGATCCCGGACTCCAGGATCATGACCTGAGCTGAAAGCAGTCGCTTAACCAACTGAGCCACCCAGGTGCCCAAGTCTATCATTACCTTAAACATATTAATCAGTATGTTTCTTCACATACCTTTTCTTTCACAGGCTTTATTTCTGCCTCATCCACCTTTCTTTCCACTTGGCTTTCTAGCTTTTTAATTTTCTTTTGGAGTTCTTCAATTAAACTTTGTTTATTATCTATTAAAGGTTTCCCCTGAAATATAAGATGTATTTTTACATTTTACAAGTAAAAAACTATCAAACAAAATACACAATATTCCAATTACAGAAACTTTCCAAGGCTATAGCCATCTTTTCTAAATGCACTATTGATATAGAACATAGTAGCTACTTCTGCATTTTAAAAATAAACTACTCTAAAACGACAGATATGACAGAGGTCACTGAAGGAATTAGCTACCTTAAACAAAGTGATCTGAAAGCTAGTTTTAGCAAATAATATAGATGAAATTAAAAAGTGGGAATAAACCACTACCTATATATTTTAAATCAAAGACATTATCCCAATTAAATATAAAATCACCTGTAATCCACTGGTTAGTCTTTTAATTTGCCTTTTCAGTTCATCATTCTCTTGATCAATTCCATCTTTCTCTCTAAGCATTTTATTATAGGCTTTTTGTTTTTTTTGTAGTTCATTGGTTAAATCATTCAAATTATCAGTGAGTGAGTTTTCTCTGTTTTTGCTTGTTTTAAGAGCTTCTTTCAATTTTAAAAGATTTTCACTTAAATCGTCAATTTGTGACTGCAAGTAAAGAAAGGTTTAGTTCATAAGTCTTCATCAAATATCAACAATAAAACAATACATCTATTACTTAATAAAAAGGAAGTTTCAATCTAAATTTTTATTAAATTAAATTATTCTTAATACTTATTAAAAAGGTTTAGTTAATGATTATTAAATTAAAACTTATTAAAAATAAAGTTTCAATCTAAATTTTTACATTCATGGGGGAAAAACCCACTAACAACTTGATTTAATGCTGGCAATTTTGGAAACAATTCTAAGTAAAATGTTTCTTAATTCTATTAGGAAGAAGTAGTTAGTAATGATGTATCCTTTGCTAATCTCTAAGATGATAACATGAATACAGTCAAAACATTTATATTACAAAAACCACATGTTTTGTTTCAATATCCAAGTTTAGATATTTACTTGAATTACTCCTTAGTACATACTTCTGTACTTGAAAGTTTGAGCCCCACAGTGGGTGTAGAGATTACTAAACAAAAAAATAAATGAAAAACAAACAAACAAACAAGCCTAAGTACAATCCAGTCCCTACAGAGTTTAATGGTGGTGAAGAGGACATACAAATAAACTGAGTAAATCAAAATTATAAACATATAAAAAGTGGACTTTTCATTTTATGCAGAATGTACTACATGAAACTTTGTGTAAAGAAATTTAAAACTCATTATGAAACCTATATGTTTTGTAAAAAAATTTTAAATCACCACATCTAATGACTGGTCAGAAATGAAAACAAAGTACATTGCCAAAAAATAAATAAATAACTTAAAAAAAGGCTTCTGCTGAGTCAGGAAGCTCTATGGATTACATGTCAGGAACTATATAATCCCCCTAAATTATTTCAGGGAGAAAAAAAGGAAAGCTAATTAACTCATATTATAAACTAGCAAAAATTAGAAAATTCTGATAAAGCAAAAGAAAAACAAAACAATGAAATCTACACACCTATCTCACTTATCAACATAGAAACAAAAATTCTAAGTAAAATGTTTCTTAGTTCTATTAGAGAGAAGTAGTTAATAATGGCATATCCTTTCCTAATCTCTAAGATGATAATCAGAGTGAGTACAATAAAGATTCTTATTGTTCAAAACTGAGGGACGCCTGGGTGGCTCAGTCGGTTAAGTGGCTGCCTTCGGCCCGGGTCATGATCCCAGAGTCCTGGGATCGAGTTCCAAATCAGGCTCCTTGCTCAGCAGGGAGCCTGCTTCTCCCTCTCTCTCCCTCTGCTTGTGATCTGTCAAATAAATAAAATCTCTAAAAAAAAAACCCAACCCCCCCCAAAAAAACCCAAAAATGAATATATATATATCCACCAATAATTCATTAGAATAACTTCCCTATTCATTATCAAAATTACTATATGTCAAAGTGGATCCTCTTCCAATAGCAATTATAAGGTATTTTGTTATATTGATGCATGTGTTAGGTTCACCTTTAGTTCTTTAGTATGTCGATCAACAATTTGTTGAACATTGAGATTTGCCTCTTTCTGAGAAGTTGCAGAAATAATACGTTCTTCTGCTGCTGCTGTCATTTCTGCCCGGAGTTCCAAAAGTGCTCGACTAAGTGCCTGAAAATTATAACATATGTACTTTTTAAGAAATTAGTATTTTATACGAGCAACATGTAATACAAAAAATTAACATGCTTTGTTACTTTTAACTCTTTCCTAAAATACCATGTGTTTATGCAAACATAATTCACAACCTAACAGTCCAAATTTTTCAAATGAATTTCCTTTAGTAATTGCATTCAGTTCTTTCCAAATTGAGTGTGAGAGACTTCAAAATCTTGACAATAGTAATTTTGAGAACCCAGCATTAAATCAAGACATTTATATTATAAAAACCACGTTTTGTTTCAATATCCAAGTTTAGATATTTATTTGAATTACTCAGTACATACTTCTGTGTGAAATTAATTGAATTTATACAGACAAGGAAAATTATAGGATTAGAAAAAAGGCTTAAAATTTGCCAGTAAATTTCCTAAGCTAGCACAGAAAAACAGCAGCACCTTCTAAATCAATTGAGTATATCAAATCTGAGATAAGCTTTAAAAACTAATACATTAGATAATCCACTGACCAACTGCTTCTCAAAAAACTATCTCTGTGACCTCCTTCTTTAAACTTTCCTCCTGTCATATCTCCCTCCTGCTCCCCAAAATTGTTCAATTATTCAAATTGTTCAAAATAACCTTAGTAGCATAAAATCCCAGTTAGAAAAGGAGAGAAAATAATAGGATTAAGATTTCCCCTTATTTCCTATTGATAACTCACAAATCAAACTGATGACAGCATAAAAAAATTTGGACTATATCTGTACTTAAAAACACCACCAAATGGCTATTAAAATAAATTATCTTGAAAAATTCTGCTTAACAGCATAAGACAAAGCTCATACTTTTATTACAACAGAGAGATATATGCTATCATCTTTTACAAGTCTTCTCTAAAAGCAATCTATTACCACATATATTTCCTAAATATTGGTAATAACTCTGTTGTTACTCACTTTTTGTTGTTTCTCTTTCAAGGCTAACTGGCTCTTTAGCCGTTCTACTAGATTTCTCATTGTAGTTGTTGGAGCTCTTGAATTTGCTTCTTTTTGAGCCTGAAGTTCAGATTTTAAACTCTGTGACTCCTTTTGTGAGTGGGCCAGAAGACACCTTAAATCCTCGACTTCTGCTTTCACTTTTTTCACTTCATCTGCATGGTTTTCTTGGAGCCTAACGTAAGCAAACGTATGTATTTAATGGAGTGGTTGCTGCAATTAATACTTTGATACAAATTTTATAAAGAGCAAATGTTTGGTCCTAAGTATCCTTACAACCTAAGTCTTGATTCAAATCAAAACAAGAACAATTCTTTGTTCACATCATTTAACTCTTAAACTTAACATAAAATAGACTTTTCCTTTTAGTTTGTCTACTACTGTTGACAACGATCACATGAAGTAATTTTGTGGCTCTAGACAATATAATGAACAAAATTGCACTTTAAATACTACGTCTCCTGCAAGCTGTACCAAAAACTGAGGTTACCTCAAATAATCAAATTACGAAAATAGGAGGTTTTAGTAAAGAAAACACACAGATCTAGGATTTCCTAAGGCACATTAAAATACACGTATCAATGTGCACACTGAGAATAAAAGTATAATTTTAGCGAGCATGACATGATAAGGTAGAAAACAATGACTCAAGTATTTTATGTGGCAAAAATTTATATATACAAGGTAATTTCAAAGGATGGTTATTTTCTACACCCAGAAATTATATTCAAAAGCACAAGCAATTTTATATACCAAAACATGACAGAAACTTACTACACCAAAAATAACATTTCATGTATAAAATTTAATACAATGGGGAAAATTAGATTGAAAAGATACCAAATAGGGCGCCTGGGTGGCTCAGTCAGTTAAGCATGGGATTCTTGATTTGGGCTCAGGTCATGATCTCAGGGTCATGAGATCGAGCCCCATATCAGGCTCTGTGCTGGGCGTGGAGCCTGCTTAAGCTTCTCTCTCTCTCTCTCTCCCGCTGCCTACCACCCCACCCCCCACCCTGCCCGTGCTTGGGTGCAGGTGCACTTTCTCTCACGCGCACGTGCAAAAATAATAATAATAAAAGAAAAGATACCAAATACTATTGCTGATTCTCTTTTCTTTTAGAGAATAATTTCTTAAAGTGGTACCTTCTTAATAAAGCAAAAGTATTAATTTTATCAGAGATATATTGGATAAGTAGGTTAAGAATAAAAAGTTCTACTAACAACTTCAGAGCTGGAATGGAATTATAAAGTCAAGTAGTTCAACTTTCCCCTTTTTTCAGATAAGAAACTGAGGTCCAGAGAGACAGCTCTGTTAGGTAGTAGCCAGACAAGAGCTGTGGAAGGAACGCCCTCAGATAGAGTCCCAAGTCCCTGAAGGGGAATAATAGAGATGTGAGCTGGGGCAAGGATGGTGATAATAATAAAAAAACAAAACAAAACAAAGCAAAACAAAAAAAGTTACACATTATAAGCCCAGGAGCTCAACATCCTGACTTTGTGGCTTCCAAGGCCTTGGGCCTGACAGATCACAAGCCACAGGTGCAGAACCTGTGCTCTCTCCTTCCACCTCTTCCCAGAGTAACCCCTAGACTCACTATAATGTATTTGCACTGTGGGCGCAGCTTCCCCCCAACCCCCTTGAGAAGGACTGCTAAGATGGTTCTGGTACAAACCTTGTAGAGTCAAAAACTCCTCCTCCCAACCTGCAGGGTTTTCCCAAATGACCGGAAGTGGCCTCCATTACAGACCACCCCGCTTATGTCACAGCAATTCCAAGCCCAGAGAAACCCAATAATATCATTTCAAAACAACCTAGGGGAACACGCCCGTTCTCCCACTTTCACTTTAATAAACTGCTTTGTGCTTGCTACTTTCCTTCTGGCAGTCTTTATTCAAGCGCTGATCCCCGTGCAAATATCTTCTTTTTTTTTTTTTTTTAAAGATTTTATTTATTTATTCATGAGAGACAGAAAGAGAGAGAGAGAGAGGCAGAGGGAGAAGCAGACTCCCAAGGAGCAGGGAGCCCGATGCGGGACCCGATCCCAGGACTTTGGGATCATGACCTGAGCCGAAGGCAGACGCTTAACCATCTGAGCCACCCAGGCGCCCCGTGCAAATATCTTCTCATGGGGAATCCCAGGATGGAGACCTCCACTCACACAATGCAGACACTCTCATTCCTAACAGTTCTACAGTGAATACAAAATACATGAACTATAAACCTATTTTAGGTTTAAAATCTATATTCTGATAAATTGGTTGAGCAATATTTAGTTGCTCTCTCTAATACAGAGAATGAATCTACTGTCACTATGATTAATTAACAGAATAATTTTTTCATTCAAGTATTTACTGAACCTCTATTATGTGCTAGAAACTGTTACAGGTATGTAAACAAAAGTTTTTATATTTATATATTACTTTACAATTTTCAAATTACTCTCACATACAGTATCATTTGCCCTCCATAAAGGAGCCAGGGTAACTACTGTCATTTCCATTTTATAGATGATGAAACAGGATGCTTTAATTAAAGAGGTTAAAAACGAGATTCTAGAACAAGCATCTTGAGCTGGCTCTTGGGCCAGACTGACTAGATTCAAATCATGGCTTTTTCATCTCCTCTTAAGGTATGTTACTGAGCATGCCTGTGGCCTACTTCCTATATGAAAAATGGGGAGAATAAACTATGTCATAGTCCTGAGGATAAAAATGGGATAATATCCATAAAGTTTTTAGAACAGTGCATGATGCAGCAAATGCTTACATTTGTCCTCACGACATCATTATTACCATTTGCCTATTTTTATAATACATTCCTAAAACTTACCTTAATTTGATATTTGCAAATTCTTTGATTTTTAATTCAGTGATTTCTTTTTGTCTCTCTAAATCTTGAGATACTTTTTTTAGTTTGACCAAAAGTGAGGAGAGAGAATCATCTTGTTCTGCTACTGTCTGTTCCATCTCAGCCAGACGAATAAAATGTTTGTTGGTTGGAACTGGAGTAGGGGATTGTTTTATTAAATCCTAGGAAAAATGAATAAATTAGCCATGAGCATGTATGACTCAATACCATACTTATTCCATAATTTTAATTTGCCTCCTCAGATGATCAAAATACAGTATCTAATCTAAAATTTAATGATATTTAATAGCCAATGACAAGACAGGAAATAGAGATCCTATTCTTTGTATTACCAGCATTGAGCAAAGCACCTCTGTGTAGTGGATGATCAATAAATGTTGACTGAATTCATGAGGTAAGGCTCAAGAATGCCAAGATTTGCATGTTAGAAGATGAAAGATAGGCCCTTTCACACATACAGAAGACAAAGATTAAAGGAAGCAAGTATGAACTGAATTCAGAACATGAAAAGTGGTTAGATATTGGTAAACTTACAATGAACACAACTTGAAAAGAAAGACTGAGGTCACATCATGCAAGGTTTTGAGTACATGGCTAAGGAATATAAACATGATTTTGTAGGCAGCAGTGAGCTACTAAAGATGTGGATATAGGGAGAAAAATGATCAGAGCTGTGTTTTTAGAAGATTATTCTAACAACAAAGGTAGAATGGCTTCTATTCCAAAAAAAAAAAAACAAAAGAAAACATGAGAGTTAAATTTACAATTATGTGGTCTCAAAAATCATTAAAAAATAGAACAAAGAATCTTACCCAAGCTGTTTGTTTGAATTTATTGAGTGAACTATCAGACTGTAGTTCTAATTTATGATGAAGAATATGAAGGTCTTCCTCATGCTTCTTAACAATTTCTCTTTGCTCCTGTTTATAGCAAATCAAAACTGCATCTTAAATTATGACTTAAGTAAATTCACATTCTAAAGATCTTAAATATTTTATTAACTTTAACCTTACAAAATCCCTATGGGATAGGGAAGGAACAATATCTGCATACACATACACACACACCAGTATGCATTCCCCTAGTACATGTTCAAACTGATAAATCCAGCCTTAAATCACAACTTATTCTTAATATTAGAATAATATGTATCCATCACCTTTTAACTTGTTTCTAGTAAGTTTTTTAAATATTAGATTTTCCCATCAACGTTCTAGCAAATTGGATTGTCAATGACAATGACAATGACTACTAGTGTGATAGATTTCATTCTAACTTGTTGCCTCAATCTTTACCTATAAACTCAACTGATATTTTTCAAAATCATAACAGTTGCACCATGACAGCTATTCCTGGTTTAGTTAGTCCATGAGAGAAAGACAGACATATACAAACTGCCAGTTTTACTGACAGATCTGTAATCCAATCATGTGAAAGGAAAAATTCTGAAATAGAATCATTTGAAAGCAAGAAACGAATTACCAATTCAGGACAGAATAATATTTGGCATTTGACTAAAAAACATGGTAATAAATAAAACAGCATAGCATAATATAATAACATACCTCTCTGGCTTTTTCCAGAAGATGTTGATACTTCTTTAACACTTCTTCCTTTTGATTTAACCTTGCTTGCATATTTGCAATGGTCTGCTGAGCAATTTTCAGTGTGTGATGTGATTTTGGCTCTATCTCTTTTCTGCCTAGCTCAGCTATCAGCTTTTCACGTTCTGCAGTGGCAGGCAATCGAAGCCTCAGTTCATTGATTACTTGGTCTCTTGACAGAATATTTTGCTCTGCTAACCGTAGAGCAGATTCTTTTTCTTTTAGTTTCTGCAGTGATCGAATTATAATAAAATTATTAAAGTATATTTTTTCTTTTAAAAATGCTTCATCTGAATTTTGGTCAGATTAATTATAAGCAAAAAAAAGGAGTTTCATTTTATTTTTCACATCATACTTATATTGACGATACTATATTGATATTAATAAGGTTATATTTCTTATATTTCCATGTGACAGCAGTTATCTGCACCCATGTTTTATTTATTTAGAAGACTATTGCATGTGTTATAAACTTCACTGTTATGATGAAAATAAAATTTAATTAAGGTACTTTATTTAGCTCTTATAGTTTTAGAACTAGAAATGTGTGGTGATACTAGATTTAGAAAGGAAATGTAATAAATCATTCCTTTTATTTTGGCCCACCCATTGACTATCAGAGCCCTAGAAGAGTAGTCCATAGAAGTCAGCTGAATATAAAAATTGGAACTTTAGTGGCCTAAGTCAATGAATCACCATTATAAAATATGTAGTTTATTAAAATAAAACAGGAAAAATGTTTACTCTTCAATAGGATTAAGGCAGATATTTTAAATCAAGTAACTCAGTGGCAGTTCACATAAATGTCAAATCTTACAATTGCTGAAAAAAAATCTTAGGTTTCCTCAATTGATTAAAAATGGACAATTTTACTTAAAAATTTTAAAATGCATTTATAGTGTTTAAATGTAAATGAAAATGAAAATCATCTTTATATTATTTTCTGTAAGTATAATGTAAGTATAATAATGCTTATTACTACTGATCAGTGTGCCCAAAAGTGATAAGTAGTGATTAAATGGGCAGTAAATTCAAATTAGCCATATCTGCTGTTCTTTACTGGCTATTAAAAATATTAGAGTAGAAAAGGAGATTGGAATTAGCAACAGATTCATAATTCTATGCTTCACCTCTGTTAGAAAATATTTAGAAAATTCCACAAACATATCCAATAACACACAAATAAAAATGCAAATCCTTCTAATTACCTCTTCTAGTGATTTACAAGTTGCCCGTGTTTCTAGGATTATTCGAACATTCTCCTTAATTTTTCTTAGAGCAATCTCAAGTTGATTTGGAAGGGGCAAACTAGGATCTGGCATCGATCCTGTAGCTTCTTCAAACTATTAAGAAATAGCATTTTTTGAAAAAAAAAAAAAGCAGTTACATCATTAAGAACAATAGTATTACAACTGTATGACAAGGACATAGTTAAACCCCATTTATATTTGAAATATAAGAAGATAACATCAATTAAAATTCCATCTGACTTTAGAAAACATTTCTGTTGGTTAACATCATAGGTCATGCTACAGAGTAGCAAACAGAATTAATCATTCATACTTTTTGTGCTGCTTTTAGTATTTCATTTTGCTGATGGTCCAAAATGTCTAGTTGACGCTCCAGCTCAACTTCTCTTTGGTCCCAGGCCATCTGCCTTTCTTCATGAAACTGTACCAGAAACACAGAGACACTCACCAAGCATATAACAAAAGTGTTTATATACATTTTCTTATTTAATCCTCAAAACAACCCTTTGGGGTCACTATATTCTCATTTTATGGAAAAAGGAAGCAAAGTCAGAGAGATTTAAGTAAGTAATTTGCCTAAGATCACAGAGATAGAAGATGAGAAGTCAGGATTTCAATCTCTCTATGTACCCATCCATCCATAACAGTTAGTGACATGTACTACGTGCTAAGCATTAATCGAGGTAATGTGAACATAACAGTAAACAAAACCAAGTCCCTTTCACCATGAAACTTATGTACTAGTGAGGGAGAGACAGTCAATAAATAAATATGTCAGAGGGTGATGAGTGCTGGAGAAAAAGGAATCCCTATTTAGGGAATCCTGATGGTAGGATTTACAGTTGTATACTGGGTGCCTAGTGAAGGCCTCACTGATAAGGTAAGACATTTGAGCTAAGACTTGGAAGCAATGAAAGCATAAACAATACAAGGATCTGAGCTAAGAACACTTTAGGCGGAGGGAACAACATAATTTCTAAGGCAAGCAAGCATGAGCTTAGTGAATTTCATCTGTCTCTAAAGTATACGTGCTTTACTCTACCAAGCTGCCTTCTACACGCCATCAGTTGAGAGCCAGCTGAAATTCGTTAACTGTGAAAAGTCAAATAACTAATATCGAAATAAAAACTAACTTACCAACTAAATTTATGTGTTGTTCCTTTTAAGTTTAAAACTACCATTACGGGGTGCCTGGGTGGCTCAGTTGGTAAGAGTCTGCCTTTAGCTCAGGTCATGATCCCAAGGTCCTGGGATAGAGCCCCGCATCGGGCTCCCTGCTCAGTGGGAAGCCTGCTTCTCCCTCCCCACCCCGAACCCTGTGCTTGTGGTCTCTTTCTTGCTCTCTCTCTCTCAAATAAATAAATAAAATCTTTAAAAAAATAAAACTAAAAAAAATAAAACTACCATTACAATATAAGTAAATACAAATTTTTTGAATACCTTAGAAAATAAGAAACAGTATAAGAAAAATAACAGGAGCTACATTCAATTAAGAAAATAATGCAATTGCTCATGCAATATTCTTATGTTTAGCAACAAAAGAGCTAAATAAATATAAAGCGAAACCTTGTTCTGCTGCACAATTTCCTCCTCCAGACTGCTGATTGTATGCTCATATTCAGAAATTATATTATTCAAATATTTTATTTCTTCTTTATCCTTGACTAATTCTCGATTTAGTTTAAGCTCTTGAAGACGAAGTTCTTCTATTTTCATATGCCAATTGATTACCTAAACATTTACAAATAATATGTACAAATGTAAACACTACCTATATAAATATTTCTCCATTGATCCTAATAATTTTAATTGAAGTTTATATTCTATAATAAGGTAAAAATTATCCTTTGTTGAGGGACAAAGTTCTTTAGAATTTTCATACTCTTCTAAAAAATATGTGTGATCTTAATATAACATTCTTCAAATGTTTCTATGTTTACAAATAACTAAAATTAGTATTTAATAAATATAAACTTTTCTAGAGTGTTTAAAGTTCTTTGATAGTATACAATCTAAGCCTTTCTACCAAAACCGCTGTTTAGAAGAGTCTCATTTTACTTTTACAAACAGACATTTAAAAAGCCAAAACTCTTAACTTATAAAATCTACAATAATAACTTATAATTGGAATTTTGGTCATATAGTAAGCATTTTTCAGATAGCTACATATTAAGAACTTAAAATTACTATGTAACTCTTTTGGAAACACTGAACTGAAAGTCCATGTTTTACCTTTTGGGCTCCCCTGGCATCCTTTAGAGTGCTTATTAACTCTTCCAGCCCCTTTAACTTTAATTCCATTTCCATTGTTTTGTTTTCCATATTTCTATGCTCTTGTTGAGAATTTTTCATCTCTTGCAATATCTTCAGTTTGTCGTTTTGTAATTGAATCATTGTTTTAGAGAACTTTTCCTGTTGTGCCAAGGGTAAAGCTCCACTAAACTGTCGTCGTAGAGACTGAATTGTTTGGCGCAGATGTTTTGCTCTGTTTCTCCCCTCCAAACGGGCATAATAGAGAACCTGTTCTTTTTCATCAAGTTTCTGCTCTAAGCGCAAATTACGGGCCTCTGTCTTCTGTAGTTTAGATGTAACTGACTCCAAATTACCAAGAGCAGTAGCCTCACTAATTTGAAGGGAGATGATGTGTTGGTGCAACTTGGCAATCAGTGCCTTTTCATCAGACTGCGCCTAACATAAAAAAGTATATATTTATAGTTTCAAGTTTTTCTAATGACACTTATGGATTTAAAAACACAGATGACTAGATAAAATTTTAAAAAGTGTGGTACATGAGATCCTATAAAAATCTAGCCTAGCTTTAATTAAATTAAATTTAATTATCAAAACTTGTTAAAGAAAAAAAACCTAGAATCAAACATATTTAAAATCCAAATCTGGCATCTAACTTTAAATAAAAGTTGGCATATTACTGTTTTTTTCAACTTCCATACATAAATAAAAATATTGGTATAACACTAATGTGGACAATTTTTTTTATCCTAAAAAAATTTATAATGGTAGAATATGTGTGTGAAAGGCTACATATTAATACAAGAGAAAATATTGTTATTAAAGACTAACCTAACTATTTCTTCTCAGGTCTTAACTTTGATTAGCGGCCAGCACAATGTATTTGTAGGTATTTAAATGCTTTTCTGTATCATGAATGGTAATTCAAATTAAAGAGTTTTTCTAATCAGGTTACAATTAACAAGAATAAGAGCTTCTCTTTGATATGTTCTCTGATTAAAACTGTAAAATGACCCAACATCTGATGTGAATTTAGGAAAAAGGAAAAAATCTATTTAGAAGACCCAATACTGTACCTACCTGATAGTCTAACAGTTGCATTCTGACAGACTCTACTTCCTTTTCCCTGGACTGTTGCTGTGCATTCAAAATTTCAACTTGTCTTTTGGCAATATCAGAAATCTCTCTCAGTCTAGGAAGTGAAAGATACTTCAGGAACAATCAGGTATATTTTCTAAGTAAATACCAGTATTTCCGATTTCTAGACTCCTGGAAAAGCTGCTAATTTCCAGCATCTTAGTATCAAATACTAAAGCAAAATTTCCTCAACTGTTTCATGAAATATAATTCCATGAGAGGTTAACATGTGTTCTGTTAAAAAAACATTCCCAACATCCCTCCCCCTTGAAAATTCATAATACATAGTATTGTATGAAATGTTCTGAGAAGTTTTAAAGTAAATTATCTCAAACTATACATCTATAGCATTTTCCAAATCTATATGGCCATAGAACTCCTCTCCCACACTTTCTTCATAAGATACTTATTATCCTAGTTTGGCAGAGCTAGAATAAGGTATGAAGTAGGTTTATGTGACATAATTGTACAGTTAAGAATACAGAAATTTAAAATTCCTAGGTTCCCTAGGTGGATTAATATATGTTTTAATTTACAAGCTATCAGAAACTTGAAAAAGAGGGGCACTTGGGTGGCTCAATCAGTTAACTGTCTGCCTTTGGTTCAGGTCATGATCTTGGGGTCCTGCCCAGGATCCAGCCCCAAATCAGCCCCCCCCCATTCAGCAGGGAGTCTGCTTCTCTCTCTGCCCCTCCCCACCATTTGTGATCTTTCTTTCAAATAAATAAAATCTTTTAAAAAAATGTGAAAAAGAAAGACTATATGCTTACTACAATTAAAATGGGGGAAGCTTGATAGTAAATTATTAAATTTCCTACAAGACTACTATTATAAGAGCACAGAGGGAAAGTAAGATGTATTTTACTTTGGGCAAGAATAATTTTAGTTTACTGTGATAAGTCAGGTTTCCTCACATTGATTAGAAAGTCTCATTGCCAGTTACATAAGTTTTAAAAATTAAAATATAATAAAATGAATAATTATAAATGAGTTTATTTCAAAAGGTGAGGTCTATGAGGTTAAGAGGAAGAATACCAAAGGAGTCCTTCATAGTGAAATGGGCTGAGAATAACAGATACTCCCAAAGGGCTATCAAGGCTCCAAAAAACAACTTTATGATGGGCAAGCCAAAAAACCCTTTTCATAAATAATTATTTGTCTTTGAGAAATCAACTTATGGCTCCTATTACCTTTCTACTGAATTGACAAAAATTATCCAGAATGAGTACAAAGCATCTACTTGGCACACAGTATTTATTTCTTACATATATATATTTTGCATTCCAAGTGAATAGATTATTTCCACATGTAAAATAAAAATCACAATGTTACTTTAGGGTTATTAATTATGTGAGTTAGTATCAGTTTAATACCTAGCACAGTACATAGTACTCAATAAATGTAAATTGAAGCAAAATCCGAATTTTTCATATTTTTATAGCAATCTTATAGAACAAGTAGAAGAGATAAATAGTAGTACTGCCTTAAAAAATGAAGAAACTAAAATTTATTCTATTTTTTTTAATTAAAAAATATTCTATTGCTGGGGCACCTGGGTGGCTCAGTTGGGTAAACGTCTGACTCTTGATCTCAGCTCAGGTCACGATCTTAGGGTCCTAAGATCGACCCCACATCGGGCTCCGCAATCAGTGTGGGGTCTGCTTGAGATTCTCTCTGTCCCCCTCCATCTGTCCCTCCCCTGCTCGTACTCTGTCTCTAAATAAATATTTTAAAAATATACACATATCTTACTGCTAAAAAATGCCACCCATCATCTGAACTTTCAACAAGCCATCATCTTTTTGCTGGTGGAGGGTTTTCTTTTAATGTTGATGGCTGCTGATTGATCAGGGTAGTGGTCGTTTAAAGTTGGGGTGGCTGTGGCAATTTCTTAGTATATTTATTTTATTGTATTTTATTCCAGTATAGTTAACATACAGTGTTATCCTGGTTTCAGGTGTACAATATAATGACTGAACACTTCCATACATCACCTAGTGCTCATCCCAAGTGCACTCCTTAATCCCCATCACTTATTTAACCCAATCCCCGCCCCCCACAACTACTCTCTGGTAACCATCAGCTGTTCTCTAGAGTTAAGTCTGTTTCTGGGTTTGTCTTTCTCTTTTTTTTCTTCCTTTGCTCATTTGTTTCATTTCTTAAGTTCCACACATGACTGAAATCATGTGGTATTTGTCTTTTTGTGACTGACTTATTTCACTTGGCATTATACTTTCTAGTTCCATCCATGTTGTTGCAAATGGCAAGATTTCAATCTTTTATGGCTGAATAATATTCCAATAATTGGAATACTGCAATATTATTCCACATACCACTCCTTTAACCATTCATCTATCAATGGACACTGGGCTGCTTCCATAATTTGGCTATTGTAAATAATGCTGCTATAAACATGGAGGTGCATGTATCCCTCTGAATTAGTGTTTTTGTATTTTTGGATTAAATACCTAGTAGTGCTATTACTGAATCATACAGTAGTTCTATTTTTAACTTTTTGAGGACCCTCCATACTGTTTTCCACCAGTCTGCATTCCCACCAACAGGGCAAGAGGGTTCCTTTTTCTCCACATCCTCGCCAATACTTGTTTTTTGTGTTTTTGAGTTAGGATTCTAACAGGTCTTAAGTGATATCTCATTGTAGTTTTGCTTTGCATTTCCTTGATGATGAGTGATGCTGAGCATCTTTTCATGTGTCTGCTGGCCATCTGGATGTCTTCTTTAGAGAAATGCCTGTTAATTTCTTCTGACCATTTTTAATCAGATTTTTTTTTTAGGTGTAGAGCTGTATAATTTCTTTATATACTTTGGATACTAACCCTTTATCAGATATAAGAAACTTAAATTTAAATAAATTAAATGACCACCCCCCTTTCCTCCAAAAAAATATCAGTATGTGGAAGAACTAGGCTGCATAGGGTCTGAATTCCAAGTTCCGTGCTTTCTGCAATACTATTCCTGGACTCTGAAAAATAAGAATCTTGGGAAGTTTTTCCTCTTCAATATTATTATCTATGCCTGTTAAAAACTAATCTTGTTAATATTATTTAATCTTGTTCTTATAAAAAAAGAAAAATAAAAACGACCAGTATCAATTCCACGAAGAGTTTTACCCCAACCACTGTAATTAGGTTTCTTAAAGATGAATTAGAGTAGACACACCTAATAACTGAAAAGTTTGGATGAACTTACTTTGATACTTCAACTTTTAGTTCCATTTCACTCTTCTCTAATTCTAGAATACGTTGCCTATCAGCATCACTTACTGTCTTGCTCACACTATCAGCTAATTCATCTCTTAACATCTGTTCCACCTTCTGTGCTTCCAAATTGATTTTGGTAAGCTAAGAAAAAAATAACAAAAAAATGTTCAGATATATCAGTTTTTGGTGAGGTTTTCCCTTTCAATTTAGCTTTTACCATACCGCAGTTCTCTTTACTTGGCATTAGGCAAGCCATATTGAATTGGGTGTGATGAAATTTTAAGAATAAATTGAACAGGGTAAAGAGAAAGAGTCAGGAACACATTATAAAAACTCTGGTTATATACCAACCCACCAAAGTCATTTATATTAGACAACTCACAGTCTAATATTTGAATCTCTGATTTTCTTAAATTTGTTTGAAATGTGGTGTATGTGTTATACTTTACTTCAATTATATCATCTATAAATAAATACAAATGAGTTAATAAAATCCTATTAATATATATTTAGTGACTCAGTTAAAATAAACAAAATGACCTATGTTTAAAATATATACTAAGTCTCAAAAAAATATACAAATTCTCAAAGTAAACATTACAAGAGTTCTTTTTTCATCATTGTTGAATATTTGCAAACTATATTTATTGCCATCCAGTTTAATATTTCTGACTATATCAAAAAAGTCTAAAATTTACTATTAAAATGTAAAGTCCTGAGAGCAGAGATTACTGTCTATTTTGTTTCCTGCCCTAACACCAGCCCCCATACAGTGGTCCGGCACATGACAGGCACTCAATAAATATTTGTTAAATGAATGGATGGTAGTGGAAGGCAACATCATTATTAAGCAGATAATACCTTTTTGCATTAACTCTAATGTAATGCTGATGAGAAGTAAGAACTTATTCACAGAAATACCTGCTTTCTTTTTAAACATTTCAGATTTAAAAATACATCTTTTATTCTTTTATATATATATTACATGAAGCACAAGCACTATACTACGTTACTTCAAAAATACAAACTAATCACTCACAAAATACAATGTCTAACATGACTAATTCTTACTCTAATTGCATGATAAAAATTATATCAAACCTCAGCAAATTTGGTTTCCAATTCAAAATTACGTTCTTCCATTTGCTTTAATGAAGTCCTTACATGTTCATACATTTTTTGAGAGTGTTCAGCCCGCTGCCTTTCATTTAATTCCTTCATCTCCAGCATAGTGATTTTTTTGGAAATAGAAACAATTTCACTGTTGGTTATTGATTTCTTTGCCTTATCCATGTTTGATTCATTTCCTATATGCAACAATACTAAGTCAATCTCAAGCTGTTATCAAAATCATATCTCAAATATTTTAGCCATTATAGACAAGGATGCAATAACATGGTTCCATGGAAAACACATGAGCCTTATTATGACAGACCTGGATTCCAGTCTTAGCTCTAGTCCTGTTTGGATACTGCCTATCCTATTTCATCTCTCTGGAACTTACATTCTTCATCAGTCATATGATAATAAAAATTATTCCTCATAGAAATTTAGGAATTTCTATGGGGAATCTAGCACTTAATTGAAGAGAGATAGGGTGAAATGAACACAGAACTTACCACAATTGTATGTAATACTCTTTTTTTTATATCTTAGGATATAAGATACCTTCTTTCATGTAGAAGCTACATGGAAGTCAATTCACTTTTAATCTCTTAATAAATTAAAAATTTCATTTCTGAAAGTAGCTTCTTTTAGATAATGTTAGGCCCAAAGTTAGTCTTCACTGAAGTACTACATGTCCCAATTACCAATTTAAAAAAACAGCTGTATTTTATAACAGAAACTCTGAATAGTATTAGAGATCTAAGGTCTAGAAAACAAACATAAACACTTTATCCAAAGGAGCAAATTTATTAGAAAATTATAAAGCACAATGCCAGTAAGATAAAAAATTATTTAAATACCATAAACCAGGATAACCATTTGAAAAACTAATATGAAAAACCCTATCAGGAGGCACAAAGATTTTAATATCCTGTGAGACAGTAATATCTCTGTTAGATATACCTGAAGATGTTCACTGCAGCACCACAAGCAATAGCAAAAATAAGGAAACCTAGTGATATAATCACTGAAACAGTAAGATATTGCATGAATATTTGTATGTATAAGATCATGAATAAAACAAATATTTTGACATCTAAGTGAATATAATATAATGTTAATGTATATATTTTTTCCATTAGAATCAAACTTACATTTTATTTATTTATTTTTTATTTAAATTCCAGTTAGTTAACACACAATGTAATATTAGTTTCAGGGGTACAATATAGTAATTCAACACTTCCACACAATACCCAGTGCTCATGTAAACATGGATAAAGTGATACAAAAAATAATAATAGTCAAACTATGGGCTATATAAATTCTTTTCAAAATTTTTTTGATGTTTTATGGTGACCTTTTCATTTAAATATATCAAATGATGCATTCCCAATAGAACTTTACACACGGTGGAAAATTCCTAATAGTACCACTAAAATATAGTATTTAAAAATCATCACCAGTCTTGACTGTTAAATGGTTCAAAATAGCTAATGCTTAGTCATAATTTTTAACATATATGATTTCACTAGGAATAAATCTAATTAAATAACTAAAAATCAAATTTTGGTAGAGATTAGCAAAAGATATTACTCATCAACTGCCTGCTAAATTAACTGTTAGGCAGAGTTTTTTATCAAAATACTTCCTTTTCACCTAATATAGAAAAGGAACTATATATGAAAAATATTCACTGTTAGATCTTCATCACTTTATATTATCAGAGTCTTAATACCTACCTAATTTAGTTTCTTGCTCCCAGGCTTGTTCGATAGTGTAAAGTTTTTCCTTGGTAATCTCCAGTTCTTTATTTATAGATTCCATTTGTTCTTTTAGGGATGCATTTTCACACTGAATAAAACAGACACATCACTGAGAAACTACATTGTAATTCAGGCTAATACCACAGCAGTGATATTGCCTTAACTTTATATAATATTTCCTAAAACTCACAATCTAGTTTTTTTTAAACAAAATTAGGAGCTCCCCTACATGTAATACATACATATACATACACACACACACACAGAGAGAGAGAGAGAGATACACACATACATATAGAAAATATTATTTTAAAGTAATCATCAAAATCTCGTGTATCTGATCTGTGGCTTCTCAGCATTAGCTTCTGCCATGTGCATTTTGGCCAAGCTAGAATACTTAGAATTTCACAACCGTTAACAATGAAGATTGCTCACTTCCCTGTTTCACACATATAGTTACTGAGCATCCCTAGCATGCTATCAGTGAGGTGCTGCATGTCCATGGTGAAAAGAAACACAATATTCTAGCCTTAACAGGCCTCACCATTTGGTGTCTGTGGGTATGTGTGTATGGCAGGAGTCGGGGAGGGTGTGGAAGGCAGCAGACAGTGAACAGGTAAGCAAACAAAATAATTATTAATGTAAACATCTAGAAAGATACAAAGTATGGATTCAGAGAAAAACAAAAGGAGTCAAGTCAAGATAAAGTGGTTAAAGAAGGTATTAACTCCTGAAGAGGTGGTATTTAAGCTGAAAACAAAGGTATTAGAAGGAGACAGTCTTGAGAAGAAACCAGCCAGGGGAAGGGCTGATGTATGGACAAACCCGGATACTCTGATGCAGGCCTGAGTTTGAGGCGTTAGAGGACTTGAGCACAGTCAGCCAAGATAACAGCGAAGAGTGCTATGAGGTAAAGTGGGAGCGAGAACAGAGCCACACCGGGCCAGGCATGGTATGTCAAGATAAGGAACTGGAATTTAACTTAATATATAATAAGAAACCATAAAGATTTCAAGGAGGAAGTTTTAAACAATCATTCTGAAGGCAATGTAGAGAATAAATAAAGGGGTACTCAGGAAAATCAGAAATTAGGAAGATATTGTAAAGTCCCAATGAATAGGATCCTAGCAGTGAAGATGGAGAAAAGAGGACACATGTGAATGAATTATATTCAGGAAATAAAAATGACAGGGGAGAGGAACGACCAGAAAGCAACTCTAAGGTATCTGCCTTCCCTGAGTAGGTAACATTAGTGCATATTGAAACAGAAAAGACTATGAGAAGAACAGACATCAGGAGATTATTTTGGATAAGTTACATTTGAGATCCCCCTGAAACAGGAGTTGTAAAGTAGGTAATTCCATTACAGCCCTGAGAAGTCAGACTGGACATATAAATGTAGGAGTTGCCACATAAATTTAATATGCTCATTTATTCTTTGTTTTAACAAATAGAATGCTTACTGTATGTCAGGTATTCTAAGCCCTGGACCTTTAATGATAAATAAATTCTATCCTAGAACTTCTATTGTGTTTTTTTGGGGGGGGGTAGTTGGAAAAGAAGCCAATATATAATAGTGTCAGGTAATATGTGTTATGAAGAATGATAAAACAGGATAATGAGGTTTTCTTTAAAGGATATTTTATAACAAAAAGAAAAGCAAGCTAAGGGAATAAAACATGACTTTCTGGTAACAGGCACAATTACAACCTAGGTTCTAGGTAGTGTAAATACATAGGAAAACAACAAAAGAGGGATTAGAGTGTTTTAAACATCTTTCTACCCCTTTTTTTCTCTTAAATCCTGACTTCCAAGGAGAACTTTGGTCTTGTTCCAGATCCTATTCTCACCCCCACCCCGGCCTTGGCAGCGCACGCACGCTCTTACCATCCTCCTCGCCAATCTTCAATCATTCTCTCCCTATTCGCTCTAAATCTTCTTTCCTAACTGGTGATGTATTGTATGGTGACTAACATGATAAAATAAAAGAAAAAAAAAATTTTCTTTCCCTCTTCCCTCAAACTTCATTGGTCTCCTTTATTTAAAAGAAAAAGAGTTGAGGCCCCTGGGTGGCTCAGTTGGTTGGGCGACTGCCTTTGGCTCAGGTCATGATCCTGGAGTCCCGGGATCGAGTTCCGCATCGGGCTCCCTGCTCAGCAGGGAGTCTGCTTCTTCCTCTGACCCTCCCCCCTCTCATGTGCCCTCTCTCTCTCATTCTCCCTCACGTAAGTAAAATCTTTAAAAAAGAAAAAAAAAGAAAAAAGTTGATAAAACAAATCTTCCTCTCGATTCTACCTCTGCCCATATCTATTTCCTTTTTCTTCTGTCATCAAATCTCTAGTTTTTCTATTGCCTTATCAGCCATTTGGGTTTTGCATTTTCTTATCACCCACTCTCTTTATATTCTGAAATTTGATTTTCATCACCTTTACTGTCAAGACCTAATCACCACATGTGATGACCTTTGCACCATGGCTCTACACCATTTATCACTCTCTCAAGGTCAACATTTATTAGCTTTAACTGTGTGCCAAACAGGACGCACTAAACACACAAAAATGAATTACGTAGAGTTTCTGACATCAAGAAGCTTATATTCCAGTCGGGGATGCAGACATATCAACACTCATAGTATGATGTGATATAAATACCAGAACTAGGTACAAGACAGAGAACTAATATAAACAGAGGGGCTTTGTTCTATAAAGATGCTTCTGAAAAAAAAAATGTCTGAATGAAGTTTTAAGCCTGAACAGAAATTCACTGAGCACATAAGCTGGGGTGGCAGGGAGAGCTTTCTAGATAAGGAAACAGCAGGTACAAAGGAACATATATAGGAAAAAACACTGTGTTCCAGAAAACTAGCAGTTCAGTGTCAAAAACATAACTTGTAAGAGTACTTACAGCATCACAGGAGATGACATGAGGTAAGTGGGGGCTAATCATGAAAGGAATTTGACTTTTATTCTTTAAGTGACTAGCAGCTGTTGATAGGTTTGAAGCAGGGCATCACATGGTCAGGTTCATGTTTAGAATAATCACTGTAGTGGCAGTAAGGAGGAGGTAATACAGGAGATAGGGATAGGAGTAATGGCTACCACAATACACATAATAAAGAATAAAATGAAGACACTACCAACAGGGATAAATATATATTCAGAATTATAATTGAGATGCGGGAAGGAAAAGAAGGGATATAATTCAAATGCAAATTTTTTTAAATTTTAAGGAAAGATGAAAAATATTCTTTGGAAAAGTAGATAAATAAAAGTTAAAAATTACTTATTGCTATGTTATCTACATAACACATCTCTTACATAGGATTTTCACATGCTTCAGAGGAAGAGGGCACAGAACATGAAAGATGGGGAAAAAGTAAAATAAATTATTACCACACCTAAATATTCAAAATTTTCTATAAAAATTAACATAATCATCTCTCTTTAGCAAAAAACAGTAAAAAGGAAACTGATCATGATTACTTATAGTTAGTATTAATAAATAAATCAGATAATTTTGTAGGAGTCATTCAAAGCTATTTAAAATGACATTTGGGTGTACTATTGATTGTGTCCCTCTACACAAGTACAACCTATGAAGCCTCAAAATTAGACCTCATTCCTGTCCTGGGAGAGGATCACAAGAGAGTAAGTCAAAAGACATAAGCCCCTATTTTTGAAGAGGAAGATGAACAAATCAGGAGTTGGTTTTGCCTACTGTTAAAGATATGGAAGTCAAGTGGCTAAAAGAGAACTACAGAGGGTTCTGGGCCATATTCACATATTTTTTTAATGCAACTTATGATACTTTATCCTACTTTTTCTTATCTGTACAATAAGAAAGGATAGGAATTTCCAGAGCTCATCCATGGTCCAGGAAGAGCCATTCTTGGATATATCATTCCAAGAAACATAATAAGCCAAGGACTATAAGAAAAATATTTGCACTGGGTTCAGGGGGAAGAGAAAGGGATGGGTACTTAATGATGCTTCCTCTTTTGGTTATATTCCCTATCTGATTCATGCCCCTTTTTCTTTTTTAAGCGCCTGGGGAAAAGAGGCTTGATTTAATAAAATTATGCAAGTGGACTAAGGGAGGATGACAGGATGAAGTCATCTGGAAATCATTCTGCACCTACCGGTATCTCCCAAGAAAAACAGCTAACATTACAAGGTTCAGGGACCACATAAACTTACCTCTAAGTGTTCCAACTTATTTGTTCTTTGAACCAGTATATTATCTTTTTGCAAGATGTCCCTGTACTTTGCAGTCAACTCATTGTATTGTTTATTGGCCAATTCTAGTTCAGACAAAGAAACACTATTATCTATAACTTTTTGGAGAGCTGCAATCTTGAAAGTGGCCATTTCCTATGTAAACAAGGATACACTGAGTTAAGTGGTGTATTTTTTTCTGGTGAAGCATAAGATAATACAGCAAAAAGCAAAACAGATTTTAGAATCATTTTTTTTTTAAAGATTTATTCATTTGACAGACAGAGACAGCGAGAGAGGGAACACATGCAGGGGGAGTGGGAGAGGGAGAAGCAGGCTTCCCACCGAGCAGGGAGCCCGATGCGGGGCTTGATCCCAGGACCCTGGGATCATGACCTGAGCCGAAGGCAGACGCTTAACGACTCAGCTACCCAGGCGCCCCTATTTTACAATCATTTTTTTAAAAAAAAGATTTTTCATGTATTAAAAAATATTACAATAATTATTAATTTCTTTATATAAGAAATATTTAGAAATTTTAAATAATAAAAATAAAAATGAAGGGAATCCTTTCATGGCTATCACAGTAAAATGAAATTTAATTAATTTCAGAAAAGCACACTACAAAAAAAAAAAGCACACTACACAGCAGCAAGAAAATGTATCACTTAGAATGTATCTCTGGATGACTTTTCTAAATTTCATAAGATTAAAAAAAATTTGCCTTTAGTTAGCTGAATGGCAAAATTAGCATCACCACATTACGATTTAGCCATTTCCGCTTATTACAGTTACACAGAGTAGCTTTGTAAGAAGAGAAAACCTGTGGTTCACACGAAGGAAACAATACTTGATGAAAAAAAAATTTCTCTCAATCATAGCTATCTCAATATGAAAGACTTTAAGTTACTTGTTTCATGTTCTACTCATCAGCTGTACAACTATAAAAAGTCACTGCTCAAAGATACTGTATTAACACTAAGAAGAAATATCTGAACTTTTATTTCTCTCTAGGTACATTGATGAAGTAGTGCAACGAATAACCAAATTTATAAAGTGAGGAAGATAAAGAATTTACGGTTAAAATTTCTTCTTAAGTACAGTAATGAGGGAAAAATATTTGTAATAGTGCTTCACATCTCATTTTGACAGCTTCTCTTTTCCATCCAAGTAAGTACATATTATTCTACCCTACCCTTGGAATTTGGTTTCACACTTTCTTTGGATGGGGAAGAGCTTCCCATTTCCAATCCCCTAAAAATACCCAATTTTTGGCTTCCCAACTGTCAGGCACCAGCCCCCAAATTCAGGCTGAACAAGCAGGTTGAGGAGAAGAGTATTCTGGTTCTGTTTTCCCTTCTCACACACTCGCTATATGTGCAAAACTCCAAGAAAAACACAAAAATAAAAAAAGAACATTTCTTAAGACTCAAAATTCCCTTATTACATGTCCAAAGAAAAATAGCTTTCATTATTTAACAAGTTCCTTTTTGCATCAGCGTTCAGCTTTAAGATCACATTGAAAATAAGTTTGTTAGCATGACAATTTCACCTATTATTAAAAGCGAATAGTAAGGAACTCAACTTCATTTTAATTCTACTTTGAATTCTTTTGTGTTTATATGATCTTATGTAAATTTGGACATGTAAACTGAACATGTACATGCTTAGAATAAGCTACATAAAACAAGATGTAAGGCAAGGTGTAAAAGTACACACAGCATGCAACGTCCTGTGTCTGTTAATATCTTCAAAAAGAATCATTAAAAGGATAATCAGTTACCTATAGCAGGTAGGGCAGAATGGAGTCAAAGTATAGGAAAAGAAGTAAGATTTCTCTGACTATATGTTTGAAACATGCAAATGTTTTATATATTCAAATCAATTTAAAAAAAGAAAACTAACCTCTGAGTTTGAAGACAAATGCAAAACAAATGAGCCTAACTATATGTCAAATTTATAGCATAACCACACAAAGAAAATTATTTCAAGTTACTGTAGAAATATATTACCTTGACTATACATCCTATCGAACGATATTCTAAAGAAAATAAGAACTATAAAGAAATTTTAAACTAAATCTGGTAGCATTGCTGCTGTTGTTAATACCAATGCAAGATTATCTTCAAATTAATGTGTGAATATTACAGGATAGAGCAATTATTTTAATGTTAATAACAGATTTCCATGTAAGAAAAAGGAAATACAAGTACAAAATCAAAGGCCAGTAACAACTCCATACCATTTCCTAACCCCATTATATTAAATCTGAACTGGAGATAACAATATTAACTCATGGTTTTAATATACACATATTTTCCTAATTTGTCCACTGAAAGGGACCAGTAGCAATGAAACTTCAAGAAGAGTAATCTCTAGTGACCAGTTTTGGTATCTAAATGCCTTTCCCACTAAAAAGAACCAGGGTTCTTTAGAGTAATGGTATATTCCAAACCTGGATAAAAGTATATAAGGAAAATCTTGAACATCTTGTTGTGCCAGAAAACAAACCAACATTTGAAGCCTGGTTCAAAGACTACTGGATTATTGTCAAAAGGAATCAAGAGCCGGCTTTAAAGGGCTCCCACTGGCCAAAATTAAGACTAACAAACAATGACTAAGTGTGTGAGTCTATAATGATACTGAAAGAAGAGAAAGCTGGGGAGGTAGAAGCAAGAGTATACCAACTCTGATTTCTGAGGACTAGTCATTAAAAAGGAAGAATGAAGCTTTTATCTTGTCTTTCTAGTAGGAACTATACTTCAAGATAACCAAATAGGTTGGGCTAATGAGGAAAAGCTCTTTATTTTACAAAGGACTATCAGCTAATACATGTAGAAAACATAATATAACTAGAAAATAATTTTTGCAACTCCTAATGAAATAACTGCGCCAGATAACAACAATCATTAGTGGCTATTAATGCCATCAGGAGCACTGGCAAAGAACTGGTTATTTGCATGGTACCAAAATATCACCAGTTAACTCACTTACTAATAGAGATACATGGCTGTTTGCCTCTTAAGACAATAATCACGCATGAAACATGGGACTACCAAACATTCCATCTCTTGAAGTGATGCAACATAAAGTAGAACTTATAAAGTACAATGGATTATGGATGGAGTATTCTAATCAAAAATGTTTAACCTGACATATCCAAGGCTTCAAAGCTTTTAGCAAATACAATGAACAGAGGAATAAGCAAAATTACGAAGAAAATAATCAGGTAAATCTTCAACATTTTTCAGAGGGGGAAAAAAAACAAAACAGGAGATTCTATGAATATTAAAGACTTAATGACACGTAACATCCAAATACAATGCAGGATCCTTCACTGGATCCTGGAACAACTGAGGAAATGTGAATATGGCCTAGACATTAGAGAATTAAGGCAATTATTGTCCATTTTGTTAGATGTGATAAAGTTATTGTGTTATGTAAACAAAAAAAAGGCTTTGTTTTTTAGAGATGCAAACTAAAATATTCAGGGAAGAAATGTCTGCAATTTATTCCTACAAGGAACAGATGAAGCAATAATGCAAAATGTTAATAAATGTTAACTACTGGGGCGCCTGGGTGGCTCAGTCGTTAAGCGTCTGCCTTCGGCTCAGGTCATGATCCCAGGGTCCTGGGATCGAGCCCCGCATTGGGCTCCCTGCTCCGCGGGAAGCCTGCTTCTCCCTCTCCCACTCCCCCTGCTTGTGTTCCCTCTCTCACTGTGTCTCTGTCAAATAAATAAAATCTTTAAAAAAAAAATGTTAACTATTAATCCAGGTGATGGTTATTCATTATACTATCTTCTCTTCCTCATACTTGAAAGTTTTTATAGTCAAAAAAAAAACCAGATGTACCTTAAATCGTTGCAAACGTCCAATTTTTTCACCAACTTCAGCTTCCATTGCTATCAATTCATTCTTTTGTTTCCCATTTTCTTTCCTAAGCTGTCGCTCCATTTCTACTAAAGTAGTATACTGTCTTATGAGTGATTTTTCATTCACTTGCAAGACTGTGATTTTTCTACTATTTTCTGAAAGTGTTTTTTTCATTTCATCCGAATCCATCTGAAGAGCACTAAGCAAATTCTGCACAAAGACACATTTATATTACTTGTTGAATGTGGCTATCTTAGTTTGTATGATATTGTACATTGATTTTAAAAGAGTTTTACTTACATTATATTCTTTTACTTTTATAGCGTTTTGTTGGATTTGATCCTCTAGTTTTTTCTTTTCCTCTTTCACTGTTTCAGATTCTATTTTCCAGGTCTCCTTTTCACTTAAAAAAAAATAAAAATGACAAAATAATAAACCTAATAAAATATTTAACTACAGGAAAACAAGAGGCATCACAGCTACTGGTATCCGATAACAGAATGTCTCAGAATTCCATTCGACAAGGATTTAGCCTGGAAGTCCTATTTTTATTAAATAAATGCATGTAAAGAAATTATTTTATCAAGTTACTTTCATTATTCCATTAAGTCACAACTCTACTACTGTTACAATAAAACAACTGAAGCTGAATCTTACAACATTTTATTAATAGAAAACAAAGAGGAAAATAGTCAACACTCCAAACTAATTCTGGAAATTAGTTCTCAATATTTTGACCCTACTCTTAAAACTTAAGGGTTAACCAGTTGCAAAATACTTAGAATACAAACAACAGTAGAAATCATTTGACTTAAAAGGTGTGTAAGACACTGTTGTTTACCCGAGGGACATTCTACAGTCACCTGCAATCTGGCAGGCATAAACAAGTGGCATCACTTTCTTTGCCACTGAATGGTTGAGACTTGAACATATGACTTGGACAACTCATTAGCCCAATTCTGGCTAATGTGCTCTAAGTCAAAGTCTGCTCTGCTAGAAGGTTCTGGAAAATTTTTTTTAATCTAAAAATAAAAAGTTGTGTGGGGAAAAAAAAACCTCTTCTACAGTGCATGGTTCCCTCTCCCTTGAACTCCTGCATCTATTCTATAAACCATAAAAGGAGATAATGACAACCCTTAAACACAGCCTACCCTATAATTACCTTCGGGTTTCTTGTTAGATCACATAATAATTACCCTTCATGTTTAAATCACCTTTGATCTGGTATTCTAATGACTTCTAAGAAAATTATTTGGTTGATATAAATGAAATAGCAGAGATAAGGAGAAACATTAGTTACCAATGAAAATATATCAATAATGATGACAAGGATGATGAAGAATGATGCTAACAGCTGACATTTACAAAATGTTCACGTGCCAGGACATATGCAAAATGTTCATATCTGAGCATTTTCATATAACAATTCAATTAGATTTTGTAACAACCCTATGAAAAAGGCATTACTATCTCAGAAATTTATAGGTAAGGAAACTAAGACATAAAATAGAAGGGAAGAGGCACAAGGGAAGGGTAAAATAAAATATCTAAGTATTTTCTCACATTTCTTTCATCATTAAAAAGAATATGCTGCAATTACATTATAAAGTTTTGCTAACACTTATACCTTAGATATTCCTTATATAATAAGCTTTGCTGATGACGAATTACTGCAAATTTTCTGTTATAGTCTTCAAGAGAATCTTCTAAATTCTTTAATTTATTTTCTTTACATTCTAGTTCCTAAAAATTGGTTTAGAAATAAGAATGCAAAAAGAATCAGAATATATTTTAAATTGGAAAGTATAAATTCATACTGACAAGATTATAGAAAAATATATAAAAGAGAATATAGTTACCAAATTCAATAGCAGCACAGATAATTTCTTTTTTTTTTTTAAAGATTTTTTTATTTATTTGACAGAGAGAGACACAGCGAGAGAGGGAACACAAGCAGGAGGAGTGGGAGGAGAAGCAGGCTTCCCGCCGAGCAGGGAGCCCGATGCGGGGCTCGATCCCAGGACCTTGGGATCGTGACCTGAGCTGAAGGCAGATGCTTAACGACTGAGCCACCCAGGCGCCCCAGATAATTTCTATAATATCTGGAACATCTTAGTTTAAGGCATATGGAAGGAGGCAATATGTATAAAGAGAAGTACTATAAAACCGGTAAAATTATCTGTATCATATTTGATAGTTTCAGTAACCATATAAATGATCAGATCCTCTAGTCATTCAGCCTCACATACCCTTTTGTGAACATATCTGTTCATGCCTCCAATCAAACAATGCTTTCCAATGGCTTCATTTTACAGACAAAGAAACAGACTTAGAAAGATTAACTCAACATTAAAAAGCTCATTAAAACTACACTTGGTAGCCATTACTGAGCACATATGGCAAGCCTGGTGCCAGGTGCCTTACATACATGCAAATCCAACACTTAAGAAGTTAGGTCTTGTGTGGCTCTGAAGGCCTTGGCTACATCTATCACTCTTAGGACTGGAAGTCCAACTACGTGTTTTGCCGCTATGAACAGGTTTTCAGATTCCCAATTGGCGCTCTTTAATCTACCACAACACCTTTCATATATTTTTTATATAAAGATGAAAAAAATTGTCTGAAGCAACATGACAATGACACACTACCATTACTTGTTGACAGTGTCCCTATACTACAGAAGAATAAGAGAAGTCATAAAGAGTGCTAAAGTTATAAATTTAAACGTAATGATATAACATTAATTATAAAGTAATATTTTAACAAGTGGTAAGGTTGTTCCTCCCTAACTTAGATAACATACAAATTCCAATATTTAAAAAAAGATTAAAGTAATTTTCAAATACAAGTATTTAATAATCATAACTCAAGTATATTCACAAAGGGATCATCTAGGAGATGGAGACAGTAGTGCTTATAATCAAAAACATATTTTCATTGATTCCAAACACATTTTTGTAATTATATTTCAAATGAATGTAATGCTATGGGCATTCATACTTCAAGGGAAATAATAAAAAGTATCTCTCATTAGGCCATTCATAATGACCACAGTATAGGCAGCAAAACTGACAAACACAGGGAAAACACTACCCTAATTCACTAATTGATTAACACAAGTTTAAAGGGAAGAAATACATTAAAGACAATTTGATTTAAAAACTTTTTCTTGTAGTTAAAACAAAAAAAGGAACAATTTTAATCATTTCACTAAAAATTGTATCAGACTTTATTCACTTGAATTGCTTTTCCAACCAACACTAAATATAAGTGCTCCCCTATTTATACATTACCACCTTAGCTGCATGTTATTCTACCTGTTAATTATATGTTTCCTGACACATATATGCACAAGATATGTCAGCATGCTTCTTATACAGATGAATGGAATAAATTGCTTTTATTCGTAATATTTCATTTAATATCAAAATCCAATAAAAATATATCTCAATGATAATATTCTAAGGAATACTCAAAGGAATATATGAAGACTAAATTAAAAAACATACTACCAATTACTTTTGTTATTCACATGCAAAATTTTTACTACCTGTAAGATATGTATTAAATACTCATTTTGAGAATTAATAATATTGGCACTAGATGGTGCTATCCCATCAGGTAAATCCACTCCTTTAAAAACAACATTTGATCCTTCTGATTGCCGTAAAAGAATGGTCTCTTTTTCAAGATGATCTACCTGGAAACAAATAGTTCAGAAATGGGAGTCAAATCTCTTACAACCAAAGACAAATTTAAAAGCAGGTAACTTTTTCTTCCTACTGAATGTTTTTAAAAAGTAAATGTATGAATGCCCTACCAGGAATTAATTAAACCATACGTGAAATTCTATTTAGAAATACCTACATATAAACTTAGAATTTTTGTATTCTTTTATGTTATAAAAGGTACTTATTTCCCGCTTATTTAAGAAAAATCCAAAAAGGAGTTTTCTTTTTTTTTTTTTTAAAGATTTTATTTATTTATTTGAGAGAGAGAATGAGATAGAGAGCACATGAGGAGGGGAGGGTCAGAGGGAGAAGCAGACTCCCCGCTGAGCAGGGAGCCCGATGCGGGACTCGATCCCGGGACTCCAGGATCATGACCTGAGCCGAAGGCAGTCGCCCAACCAACTGAGCCACCCAGGCGCCCCAAAAAGGAGTTTTCTTAATGTTGAATTAATTCAAGAAGCATTTTCTCAGTCTTTTAGAAAAAATTAAAAGTTTCATACTAATACTCTGCTCATAATGCTTAGCATTTTCTATTATTTAATAATATTCTCACCTTTAAATTTGCTTTTGCCAACTGCTGAGAATAATTGATTGCCTCCTTCCGAGATTCCCTGAGCTCCTGTCTTAATTCTTCATTCCTTCCAGTAAGCTGATCAACTTGGGCTTTCAAATGCAGATTGGCATCAAAGATTCCTTCTGCATTCTTTGATTCTATAGCCTAATATATTTAGATTATATTGAAAAAATGTGAAGCAAAATAATAAAATCGTAGTAAAAAAAAAACTACCTTTTAAATAAAATTCACATTTAGGCATTTTACTCCTCCACTGACAGGCATAATAACAAAATATGCCAAAACCATTTCTTATTTATGAATCTAAATTTATAAAACTCTAGATTAACTTACATGAGTATTACCAAGCATAGTAATTACCTATTATAATATTTAACAAACATTTAGCTAATTTTAGTAGACTGACAGACTAGAAAAACAACTGGAAGGGCGTAAGAAGACTAGGGTTCAAATCTTAACCAATCTCTTACTAGCTCAGCAAGTGACTTAAATTCTTTAAACCTTAGTTTCCTTATCCCTAAAGAAGAGGAAATAATGTTACATCTGTCCACTTTACAAAGTTTTAATACAGTCAAAATGAGAATTTATATGCAGATACTTTGAAACTATTCAGCATCCATATTTAAAGCATGATCAAAGGAACTAAATAGTTACTACATTTAATTAAGTGAATTTTCCATTGCTTCCTCTCTACACAGTTGAAGCATATATGACAAAAAGGCAAAGTATGGTAACAATTACCCAAAAGGGCTGGAAAAGCAAAAACAGCATGTCAAATATTAAAATATTATCAAAAAGGCTTCATTGGTCCTAATTCTCTAACAGTGGCATACAAAAATATACATACACCCCAGTACACATCGACATAGTACATACATATAAATATATTTGCATTTTAAAGAGACTATATATAACAAAACTGCTAACTGCAAAGTAAAGAAAGCTTCAAAAAAGAAGGAAAAGACAAAGAAGGTTAGTGATCCAGAGTTTAACTTGAGGCAGAAGTTTTATAAAAGTAAGCTTTTACCCCCAAGAGACCTGGGCAGGGATCATATGGAATAATAAATTATACTAATTCAAAGGGGATACCAGGAAGACAGAAGTAAGTAGAAGGAGGTACTGTGACAGACATCAAGGTAGCCTAGTTAGCTGTCTTGATGAGAAATAGGACCATGTTGCCTACATGGTCTTTTATTAAAATGAGATTAAATGGTGATTGGAGGTACTGAAAAATAACCTGTGGCAACAGAAAATGAAATAAAGTACATAATCTAGAAATATCTGATCTAAAGTGTCACTGATTCTGAAGATTTCTTACAGCAGGCATCGTTAGGTCATTTGTGAGTTTCAGACAGGGCATATCAATCAGAAAAAAGAATGACAACCCAGGATAGAAGCAGATGAAATCTCTGGAAGCAGTGGTCCTGGCAAGACCAGAAGCTGTCAACTGAAATAGAAGAAGTTAGAATTTCCTGAGCTATCCATTCTGTTTGTATTTGGTCACTAAGTGGAGTTTCCCTTGGAAAATAGTTTGATTTAGACACAGTATCAGTAGTAGGTAGCACCATAGATGAAAGATGTTCACAGAAAAAGCATAAAGAATTATTTTAGACATTCAAAGAGCAGAGGTGAACGAAGTCACCAACAGGAGAAGGAACATAAAAATGAGTAACGTATAAAGAGAATTAAATGGCTCTCTTCAATTCTGTCAAATGATCTTCTTGCCTCAGGAAGTTTTGAACATACCAGTATCTCTCTCCCTCTCTACTAATAATACAGTGCTGGTAAGAACAAGTGTTCAACTATTGACTAATTCACCATAAAGAAAGTAATTCAACAAATATTTTCCTGGGAAGCACAAATTTGGGAAGCAGTAATATATGCTAAGTATGTTCCGATTATGTAAACAATATATTTAAATATTAAGAATTTAAAATGTATATTTTATTCAAGTTTATGTAACACTCATTAATACTGTAGAACTCTCAAATCTCTATATAGTAAATATAAATATACTATTATTTGATGGCTAAGATTTTCCCTGTAGCAATGTTTAAGCATTGAAATATTTAAAATATTCTTACTATATCCTATTACACTTCTAGGTTTGTGACAGAAGGTCCTCCCAGACTACCTTCCACACTTAACAAGTGAATATAAAAAACTACTTGAAGGTTCTAGAAAATAAACAAAAGCAAGTAGATTTTGGAGAGGATTTAAAACTTGGAAGACAGAATCAAGTGAATTTTGCATGTTTGTGTGTGGGGGCGGGGGGGCGTGGGGAAGGGATAGGCTATAGTTGCAGTGACCTGTCATCTTTCTGGCCAAGAAAACCAGAGATAGAGCCCAAAGTCTCGGGAAAGTAAGACAGGAATTCCAGAAAGAAAATAACCAGCAAAAGGGGATTCCAAATTCTGTTAAAAACTCTGCCAGGCTGACCTTTGAAATGGAAGAACGGAGATAACAGAAGAAAATATCAGTGATCTTAAAAATAGATAAATAGCAATTATCCAATCAGGAGGAGAAAAGAAAAAAAATTACGGAGAAAAAATGAAAAGAGCCTCAAAAACCTGTGTGACAACATCAAAAGGTCTAACATGTGTCTCTGGAGTTCCAGAGACAATGGGACCAAAAAAATAATTGAAGAACTAAAGTGGAAAACTTCCCAGTTGTAGTGAAAAGTAAACAGATTCAAGAAGCTCAGCAAACACCAAACGACATACACATACACACAGACAAATATACAAATGCACACTCTTACCTAGACACACACCAGTGCACATTATAGTGAAACTGGTGAAAACTAAGTAACAGAGGAAGTTTTGAAAGCAGCCTGAGAAATCGACATGTAACAAACAGGGGAACAATGACTCAAATGACTATAAATGTCTCATCAGAAACAATGAAGACCAGAGAACAGTTGAACATCTTTAAAAGTATGAAACAACAAAACAAAACCAATGTGAAAAAAACTTACATTAACTAGTCTTTCAAGACTAGGGATGATTAGAGATGTTTCTCCTCCTTTAACATCAGGATCTTTCTGCATTTCCTTTATAGCTTGCAATATTTCTTTCATACCTTCTTCCAAGTGCTTATTTTCTTCAGCTAATTCTTTTACTAAAATGACATGTTTTTCTCATTCAATGAATACCTTCTTCACAATTTACGCTATTCTATACACATAACAAATATTTCACATATAGAAAAAAATATCCACTTGGGAAATGCCAAAGTAAATAAATGTACCAAAAAAATCACCTATAAATCCAATGTGTGAATAGCTGTATTAAATGACACACCTGTTTAAATCATGTGCATATATGTTTCATTGTTGAAAGAAATCATAAAGATACTTTGTCTTCACTTCTTTAAACATCTTTTAAATTTGTTTTTTTAACTTCACTTTCATTAGACAACAAAAAAGAAAAACTGACTTATCACAAAAAATTCACATTAATAACTTTGACAATGAATATAGCAAGGCAAACCAAATAGATGAATGAGAGACACTGAAGTCTATGTATTGTGGAGGTAATTAAAGTTAAAACAGACTAGAAAACAATGGGTTAAAAGTCCTTTTAGCTCCATGATTTTCAGTATAGGATAAATAAGTACAGAAAAATAAGAAATAATAGTAACTTACATTTACTTTGAAATTTGGTTATTATTGTTCTACCTCTTTCTAAATCTCTTTCCTTTTCAATTAGTTCTCTTGAAAGAAATTCATTCTGTACAGAACATAAAGAATAAAACTGATTTTTTAAAACAAAATATCACTATCGTTTACAGTTTTCAAGTTAAAAAATTTTGACCAACTGAGGTGTAACACACCAGAGAAAAGCTATAGAAATACAACAGTAGTAATAAAAATAAAACCCAAAAGGTAAAACAGGTGGTGGTCTTCCTCCCACTCCCACAGCAAAAGACAAAGAAATATAATGAAAGATTTTGTCTTTAGTTCCACAATTATCTTTTAATAGTCTGCCTTTATACTACCTGTTCTGCCTGGTTTCTATGATGTTCAAGCTCTATTTCTGCATTTCTATTCTGTGCTTCCTTGACCAATAAATCCTGTGCTATGACTTCATTCTAAAGGAATAGTTAATAAATTAGGCAAGTCAATGATTTCATATCAAACTTACTGCATTTTTAAAATTTTTAAAAATAGAATATGTATAAATTAGTGTTATGTGAAAGTATAAAAAAATTCTTACTACAATGATTACTCAGAGAACTGTTAGAGAAGTTACAAAAAAAAGTTAATAAAAAAGTGATCTCAGTAATGTAATTTGGAGGAAAGCTCACCTGAGATCTAAGAAATACTAGTTCTCTCCGTAGCTGTTCTATAAGATTTTCAAGTGGATCTATCTGAGATGATTTTGATTGTATAGTAATAGGCACATGGTCCGGAAGATTAACATCAAGTTTACTTTTCAAAATCTCTGTCTGTAAAGGCACTTCACTCTTTCTTACATCTTCTTTCAAACTGACATCAGCATATTTTAACTGGTTATGAACCTGTTCATCTTCTGATGTTGCTACTTCTGATTCACCCATGTCAGCTCTATTATCATGAATTTGTTCACAGAATATTGCAGATTTTTGCCTAAGTGATAACTTCTGCATTAAGTCTGAAGCTGTTGATAAGGCCTGTAAAGACGAACTGCTTTTCTGTATGAAACTAGTCTTCTCAAGTGCCTGACAGCTTCTTGACACCTTCTTCATAGAGTGGTCAGAAAGAGAGTATAAGTAGTCATCTATTTCTTCATTGCTCTCCCTACTAAAGCTATTGACTAATGATTCTAGATTTCTTAAAGATTGTAGACATGGTGCTTTAAAAATCTCCTTTATCGTAATAGTTTCTGGAGGTGAATTATTATCTTTTACTTGTATAGATGAAGAATGTTTAGTTAGAGAGACAAAAGGATCCACTGCACTTTCTACACTATGTTGAATTTCAGATAACATTCTTGATAATGATCCTATAGTGACACTCTCCTCTGGTTCATTCTGATATAACTGTGGAAAACCGAATGATGGTCTCCTATGCGGCAGCTCTATTTTCTCTGAACTTGTAATCTGTATTTAGAGTAAATAAGGTCTCATTAATCAATCTTTGGATCAACAGGTTATTTAAATTTAAAAAAAAAGTTATTTCTTTGAGTTACAATACTGTTTACCTTAGATTGAGCTTCACTCATATTTTTGAGGCTTGCAAAATCAAATTTCCTTTCTCCTATTCTATTTTCTTGAGAAAAGTTTTCAGTTAGGTTCAGGTCCTCAACAGTCAATCCTACATAAAAAAGAATTAACAAATTAGAAACATGAAATAACTCTTATTATTCTAATTCTTAAAAAGTAAAATCAAGATTTTTTTTAAAGATTTTATTCATTTATTTGTCAGAGAGACAGAGCACAAGCAGGGGGAGCGGCAGGCAGAGGAAGAAGCAGGCTTCCTGCTCAGGAAGCTCGATGCCCAGGACCCTGGAATCATGACCTGAGCTGAAGGCAACTGCTTAACTGACTGAGCCACCCAGGAGTCCCAGTAAAATCAAGTTTTAACTCAAAGAAAAGGTAGAATATTTCCAAAATCCTTGATCCACATGTAGCCTATACAACCTTCTGATTTAGCTCACTTTTAATATTAATAATATAAGAAACTAATACGACTTTTATCTTCTCTGTCATTCTTTACACATTCTAAAGTATTAATAATTACTGCAATAGTTTAGAGACATATAAAATAGACAAGAATCATGAATGAGTAAACTGGTTAATACACTAATAAATTATGAAGTTTTGCCATCCTAGAAATTAGAAATTTTTTGATATAGAGACCATGATGATAAAAAATCAAAATAAACAAACCAAAACCAAACCAAAACAAAACAACAAACAAAAAACCCTCCATTATTCAAATACTTGTAGACTTGGGTGAAGTTAAAAAAAATTCCTTCGCTATGGTCTTCTTAGAAAAAGGCACTACAATTGCTATTATAAAACTTAACCAATGGTTCTCTTGATATCAAATAAGATAAACAAAAAAGTTAATTTTTATTCAATAAAACATTACTTTCACTTAATAAGGAATAATATATAAAGTTTTCAATGTACTGCTCTTAAGGAAGATACTAACAGCAACAAATATTAATATGGAAATTACTAAATATTATCATTATTGATCACAACATATCGGGATTGTATGGGAATTAATAGGCCATACAGTAAAATTTTCAAAAGTTGATGATTCTGAAGTTTTGTTCAATTATTTTATTATGTTTTTTCTGTTTTTACCTGTTTCAGATTTAGGACAGAAACCAATGATACTTAAATATTCTTCGTCAGACCATTATTTCATTTATTAAACTTGCAGCAGAACCCTGATAATATATGTAAGATACAGAAAATTTCAGCTCCAGACAATTCATTTTCCAATGATTCTTTAAAGGATTTGGAATAACTGCATATACCTGAAGTTGCAGCTCTTTTTCCTCTTTCTTGAGCCATTTGGCGAATTTTTTTTTTCAGATCGAGTCGTTCTTCCTCTAGACTTTCGATCTATAAAGCACAAATTATTAGTATTTCTTTTGGTTCAACCAGAAAATAACTAATTAACTATTATACTTGCCTCTTTCAAAAGAATCTGGTTTTCAGCTCTGTACTGCTGCTGTTTTAAGCTCTTGCTATTTCTAAATTCAGTTAAATCAATCATTGTCTTTGGTTCAAGGCCTAAAATAGAAAGCAGTATAATTAAAAACTTATCAACATTCAAATGAGCTATAAAAACTTCGTAGAGTAATTGGTTATCATCGAGCAAATGGTTACAATTTATCTAGCCAGCATCACTGAAGAATGGGATACTTTTGTGCAAGAATTTCCAGATATTTGAACTATAACCTTACAAGTCAACATTTTATCACAATTTTTAATAGAAATCCTGACAAAATATATCAGGATCTGTCTTCTTCTCCTCCATGTTAGATCGTCATGAAAGTACTAGAATGTATTAATTCAAAACAGAAGCTGTAGAATAAAACAGACTTGTGATCAATTCCCACTTTCAATTATTAACTAAGCTGTAGGACTAATAACTGCATTTCTTTTTCTTTCTTTTTTTTTGGTTTGTTGTCAAGGGTTTAAAAAATTAACCTATATAAGGTACTTAGTCCAATGCCTGGCACATAGTAGTCATTACTAATATCAATATCAATTATATTACCACATGAGCCTGATGCCTCCACTATTCCTGTCTCCTAACTTCCTATTACTAAGTAGATATGAAGATTGTCTTAAGCAAGTGTAAGACAAGATTTGGAGGCTTTAAAATACAGAAGGGGCACCTGGGTGCTCAGTCAGTTAAGCATCTGCCTTTGGTTCAAGTCATGATCTCAGGGTCTTGGGATGGAGCCCAAGTTGGACTCACTGCTCAGCGGCGAGTCTGCTTCTCCCTCTGCCCCCCCACTGCTGGTGCACTCTCACTCTCTCTCAAATAAATAAATAACATTTTTAAAAATAAAATAAAATACAGAAAATCTGGTGTTTGTGACAGCTATCTAATTGGCTCAGTCATCTGTAGCAATTTCTGGTTTGAAGTCAGCTGTGATCCAGTAGGTCAAGTTGATCAGAAGGCTAACTTGGGTTACTGGCATGATTCTGAGTCCTATTTAGATATATTTTCATAAATAAATCCTCTTCATAAAATATTTATTTTTTCCTTCCTCTAGAGAATAGTTTTCACAGATGATCATTTTAGCTCTAAGAAAGCATTAACTGGTATTTACCAAGTATAATGAAATCAGTATTTAGATTTTTATTTTCACTTCAAAGTAGCAATTTAGATTAGACTGTCATAATTTAACATTCAAACGAGTAATACTAAATGAACTATTTCTTGAAATCAATATATAAACTCTCAAGCTATATTTACTAATTACTCCTTAGAATCAACAGTAACCTTAAAATAACCAAAGTTAAATTTAAGCAGCATAAATCATAAAAGTACTTAACCAGTACTTCTAAATGTCCTCATGAATTCATCTGAATGAGAGTATTTTGCAAACCAAATGGGTCGTACAGACCCTATCTTTGTTGAGAAAAAGAAAGGGGGGAGTTAACTTCTAATATGTGGTATTAGTTTAGTAGACTTTCAGTTTTTAAACAAGCATTTATTACTTGAAGAGATGCCAGACTGAATAGAGCAGTGCTCCAGGACAGCCCACCCACCATCCCAACCCCATTAAATCTGTAGTCCCACTTCAATCAGAGCAGCTCCACTTTTGTTTTAAATATTTTTATAGAAGGATTTATATGGGGGGGAAAAAAGCACATTCAACTATTTAAAAATAATATTACACAAAAAGAAAAATAAGAAATGACTTGACAATTAGGATTGATCAAATTATGGATCTTAAAAGATGACTTACCCACACGCTCCCTAAGTGCCTCATTTTCATCAAGGAAATCATTGATCTTCAACTCAAGTTTATTGATTTCCTTTGTTAATACTTCAATCTCTCGATCTCTTATTTTAATTTGGTTTTTACAATTCTTTATTTCAATAACAGCATCTTCTAAACCATATATTCCCTGAAAAATATCCAATCTAATTTAAGTATAATGTGGTTTATTTGAAAAATTATCAAATTTATGAATTTATTTTCTTATTAAGTCTGAGGGGAAGTACACATATATGTAAGATTTGTATCATGAAACTGTGCTTTTTATTGTGCTTTTAAAAAACAAATCCAGGGCGCCTGGGTGGCTCAGATGGTTAAGCGTCTGCCTTCAGCTCAGGTCATGATCCCAGGGTCCTGGGATCGAGTCCCGCATCAGGCTCCCTGCTCCTTGGGAGCCTGCTTCTCCCTCTGCCTCTCTCTCTCTCTCTCTCTCTGTCTCTCATGAATAAATAAATAAAAAGTTTAAAAAAACCACTAAGGACTTAATTTAAAAAAAAAAAAAAAAAAAAAACAAATCCAGTAATATGATGGAAAATGGAATAGCTGAAACTTCCCAGTATAGCATCCTAATGACAAAGTGACTCAGAGAATGACATATAAAACATTTAACAAGGGGAGACTGGGTCACTCAGTCAGTTAAGCACCCGACTCTTGGTTTCAGCTCAGGTCTGATCTGAGGGTTGTGAGACTATGCCCTGAGATGAGTTCCACGCTGGGTGTGGAACCTGCTTAAGATTCTCTCTCTCTCTCCCCCACCACCACCCTGCTCACGCTCGCTCTCTCTTAAAATAAATAAATTTATTAATAAAATAAAAATAAAATCAGTGAATGTTGACTGTATGTAAGACCATGACAGATGATTCAGGGGATATGAAAATAAATCAGATGTTCATACTGTCTCTAGGGAGCTCCTTACCCACCCCCTCAAAAAACAAACAAAAAACATTTAACAAAATAAAGGAAAAGAATAATAAGAGTGAATCACTGATACCATTAGAATATATAAGTCATTAGTTACTTGACTTAGTGGTAATCAGATTTAAAAATACAAAAAGTACAAAGTAAGTACTGTGTGTTGGCACAGTAGGCAGCAAAACTGTCCCTGAAATAACTTCTGGCAAATAAACCAGTGGTGTCACATCTATAATGGTGGCACAATCACACTGATTACAAAGAAACTAAACTTGCTGTCTCACCAAAGCTGATTATCTGGGGCAAAATGTTTTGATCAAATGGCTAGAAAACAATTCTCCGGCTGAAAAGTAAGTGCTGATCAAAAGTTTGAATAGGGTAGTACAAACCAACCAAGATAACCTTTATCATAAAACACTTCTGGAATGTTTTTGAAGGTACACAGTAAATGGCACAGAACAGTCTGTGAGTGGCAAGAATAATCTAAGTTCCTTGATTGGCAAGATAAAAATACATACCGATTCATAATCTTTTAATCGCTTTAAAGTCTCAACTAGTTCTTTATCCTTTTCCCTAGCATCAGCCTCAGCCAGTTCAGCTGTTCTCTCAGCCTCTTTAGTTTTCTCTTCTAACATTTGAACCTTAGACTGAATTTTCATATAATGAGTCTGCTGGGAAAGAGTTGAAGCACCTACAGAGTAAAAAAAAAAATCATGAATTTATTGAATTGATTAGTTATTCCTTTAAATCCCTGATTGCAATCCAATACAGGAAGCAGGAAAAGTGGTATGTCACTAAAAAAGTCCCTTTATTATTATAATTTTATATTTGAAAAATAAAATTTGTTTTCATTTTATTGATAGGACAAGCTTAAAAAGTTCAATAAAATCTTAACTGAATGGTTACAGATTATGTAAGACTGCAAAACACTGCTTTACAAAGAATGATCATGTGGCAAAAACTACTAGCTATCTGTTCCTAATGTTCAACTTTTGTCCACTGTAAGAGAAGAATGCAATTTTGGTTGCACACATGGCCATATGAAATAAAGACTAAATTTCCAGTTAAACCCCAGCAACTAGGTGTGGTCATGTGACCAATGGTATATAAGCAGACAAGCCATGTGTGTATTTCAGGAAATGTTTTTAAAGAAGAGGAGTGAATCTTTTCTCTTTCCTCCTTCCTGCTAGCTGGAATACAGATATTAAGTCTGGAACTCAAACAGTGAGAACATGAATTGGGTACTACATGTTGAGATAGGCAGGGCAGCAAGTTACAGGATGCCTGATACTCGATATTTGTGCAGGTATCACACCACCTCCAAACTAGTTGCCTCAACTTAGTTTATATCATGGAAAAATACATTTCTATCCTGTTTAAATCACTGTTACATTTGATTTTTTCTGTTGCTTGCAGCTAAACAATCTTTAATAGCTAAAAAATCTCTACTTATATTTTCTTACCAAATTGTTGCTAGACCAAAATACAACATTCCCATTATTGACACAAATCATTCTTATCCACCAAAAGTGTTCACTGATTTATAGAGCATGTATTAATGTATAGGCATTGGACTAGTGTGGGAAACCATGCATGTTTACAAGAAATGGGCCCTGTTCTCTGGAGTGAAAAGCTTAGATGGAGAATGCGAGAGGCTGAGCTGTCCCTAGTGTCTACTCTTGCTTCTTCCACGTGGCCTGCCACAGTATATTTACCTGCCTATCCTTCAGTGTGTGCTATTTGCATCTTGCCCCACCTCCTCTATCCTGCTGTTTGGGATGTGGACGTGAAGGTAAAGCTCCACTTTGGATGAGAGAGATGAGGGCAACACACCGGATTGCCTAATTCTACACCATCACACAGGTGAGAAAAAGAAACTTCTATCTTGATTTTGCCACCATTTTTCAGATCTCTGGTTCTGACAGCTAAACCTAATCCTAACCAATGAAAGGAAAACACCATTAGCTGTCATATTTACAAGTTAACTTCAAGTATAGAGTATATTCTAGTACCCACACCTTCTATGGACTTTAGGGGTCATATGCCTATGGACTGACTGAATTGTCATTAGACAAGACCACTTTCTTATCTGATAGCAGAGATCAACTGTCACTTTTTCTCCTGGTGGCTGGAATATGTAAAGCCCATGGTATTGGTCACCCTTTTAAAGCAGTTTAAACCACTGTCAAAGTATAAGTCTAATAAATACATAACACACATACAGAAATAAGTATAACAAGTGGGCCTCGTTGTTGGCTCAGCAATCATATTACATTTCCCTAGTCTGTTCATTCTTCCAGATGACCATTTTATACCTTCTCTTTTCTTCTCTCTCCTCAAATTCTAACACATCTTCCCCTATCCTTTCAGTTAAAAACCTTGCTTCCTTGTTTCCTGAGAAAAGAGAAGCAATCAGTACAGAAGCTCTACCTGCTCTCACCATCAGGTCATCTCCACAGTCACCTGCGTCTGTATCTACAGGCTCCACCTCCCTTCCTGTTATTATGGATGGATTCTTTGTGCTCCTAAGGCCGACTACCCCACTGGAACACTAGATCCCATCCCACTGCCTTCTCAAGGATATTGCTCCAGAAGTTCTCTCTCTCTCTCTCTCCTGCTTTATCATTGCATCAATTTTCTTCTTTAATGGATCTTTCCTTTAACCTAGAAGCATGATTATTTCTTCCATTTTAAAGAGAAAAACACTTTTCCTTATACCCCTTTCCCTTCAAGTTACTGCTCCATTTTTCTCCTTCCCTTCACACAAACAGTCCTCAAAGGAGTCTCTAGATTGTCCTATGTCATCTCTCTCCATTTCCTCTTAAGCCAAAAGTGACCACTGCTAAATCCACTGGTTAATTTTCAATGCTTGTCTTGATTTATCAGCAGCATTGAATACAGATCTGAACATAGTTGCTTATTCTTTTCCTTGATGACATTCCTCATGTGGTTTTCAGGACTCTACGTGTTCCTGATTTTCCTCTCACCTAGAATCCTTTGGTTGTTCCTTTTCATCTCCCCAGCCTCTAAAGTCAAAGCATCCCTGGGCTCAATCTTTGCATTTTTCTTAACATTTGTTCCTTTGATGATCTCAGGCATCCTCATGACTTCAACTATCATTTTTAGGCATATGGTTCCCAAATTTGTATTTTTAGCCTCGACTGTTTCCCTAAACCTCAGACTTCTATATATACAAGTGCCTATTTAATACTTTCAGAAGTCTAATAAGCATCTCAAACTTAATATGTCCTGTTTAACTAAGTCCCTGATCATTTCTAAACTTGCTAGAAACACAGTCCTCCCCAGTGTTCAGAATAAAAGTCCTGATAACTCTCTCACATCCTACATCTGCTCTGTTAGCAAATTGCATTCTATCACCTTCCAAATATATTCTGAATTGACTACAACTAATAACTACTACCTCCATGCTCTAAGCTACCAGCACCTTTCCAGATTATTCCATTAGTCTCATAGCAGGTTTGCCTGCTTCTGTCCTGATCACTCCTGTGATCTACTGCAGACACAGCCTAAGTCAAATTATTTCACTCCTGTCTTCAGAAACTTTCTTTGGTGCTTCTTCTCACTTAAAATAAAAGCCAAAGTCCTTATAGTGAACTGTTAAGTCTCTGTATGACACAGCCCCTGGTCACCTCTCTGATATCATGGCCTACTACTGCCCCACGTGCCCACTGTTCCAGCCACAAAGGCTTCTTTGTTGTTTTTCAACACACTCAGTATACTCCTACTTCAGTGCCTTTACACTTATTCCCACTGTTTAGGGACAGCTGCATGGCTTACTACCTCACTTCCTAAAAGTGTTCAAGTACCTCCTCAATGCAGCTTTTGCCTCACTATCTAAATTATAACGGTACCTCCAACGACCACCACCATTATTTCATTTACACACACACACACACACACACACACACACACAAACTCACTAGCTATTTACCTTTGTGCCTTACTTTTTTATCTTCTGCAATTATGTTAAATATGTCATGAACCTATCATGAATAGTTTGCATTAATGTGTCCTGGTATGACTACAGTATGTAGCGCTGTGGAAATATAAGACCACTGATGTTTTAAGGACTCATGTTCAGATGTATAGGCAAGGTAGTATGTCCCAGGGTAGGGAGAATAAGATGAGACATTAAATTAGGTAAAGTTCATTCAAATGCTAATGAGTCAAATGACTTCGGAAAACTATCTGCAACGCTGCTACACTGACCAAATTTTATTCTATTTTAAATATCTATTATTATTATATATAGTATCTATATTATTATTAAAAAGGGGATAAATAACTATACTCAATTATATCACCATTTTTCATTTCTTTCATATAACTAATATGGTAATAAAGGTTAATGTAATTTTCATTGCAGAAAAATTACAGAAAATATCTCCATCACTTACAAATTTAAACACTAGTAATATATGTAGTTAATAATATACTAGTTAACATATGTAAGTCATTTTTAAAAATGATAAAATTCAAAAAGAAAAATCAATAATATATCTATTGACATAATTTAATAAAAATACTTATAAAATTGAATGGTACATAAGCTTATTAAACATTAATTACCTTTGTTTCTTTGAAGCTCATTTTTCAAATCTTCAATAATGAAAGTATTTTTTTCCATTTCTTTTGTATATTGTTCTACTTGCTCAGTGAGCATCTTAATTTGACTATCTCGTTCTTGTATACCCTATAAAATATTTTTGCATATTACGTATTATTTCTTCATGGATATTAACATACATTTTAAAAGTAAGGAAAAAATAGTTCTTATGTTTCTTCAACAAGATTGTAGAATATATATTTTTTGAGTCAAAACTATGTCCTTTACTACTTTGTATACCTCAACTGCACAACAATGTTAGATACACTGATGTCACTCTAATATTTACAGATAGATCTAATGGCTAACATCCTGGCAAAGGGAATTCCAGAACTCTCTAATATTTATGGCTTCTTCTGACTCCTTTCATGCTACCATTCCTCATGACCCACCCACTTCCATCTTTTGCCCTGTAGTACTTCATTCAAAATATTGTCCCTTGCAATTGTTCTTATCCTCCAAATACTTCCCAAATTTCCCTCTTTCTTTTGGACTGTGACGATAGAGCACAGATGATGGAAGTATACCTTCTACATAAATATATTTGTACTAAAAATAAAATTGAATGTAATACAAATTATGACACTTTTAGCTTTTTCACATTATACAGGATATTTCAGCACCAACAAATAATATAATAAATGTTAATAAGAGTATTAAGATATTTTTAAGTTTCTAAAAGTTTTTAAGTTTCTTATTAAATAATTCCCAATCAAAACAATATGTCTATTATCTGAGTCAACACAGAAAAATACACAAAATAATTCTATTCCTAACTCTAAACTTAATTCTAATTGTTTCTTGGGACTGGATTTCAAAAGACTTTATTATATACCCAATGGTGTAAGCCACTAGGTTAGACACATTGTCTACTTTAACAAACCAAATTTTGAGAAGGTTTTACCTGTTGTAGAGCCATAACATTACTTTTATCGGCATCAAGCTGGGCATTTTTCAATTTCTCCCTCAGGTTATGTAACATTTGCTGATATTCAATAATTTCATCATCTTTAGAAGACAAAATTAACTAGATATAAACAACATAGGGTCTGTTACATAAGAGGAAAATTAATAAATCATTTTTCACTTATGGCAACTACTCTAATATATACCATTAGCAGATACCAGAAAATGCAGGAAGTAAAAATCACTCTGAAGTAAGTATCAGCAATTATTTGCATAATCATCGTTCCTTTTGGATGTACAACCCTAAGTTCAAATAAAAAATGATTAAAAAATATACAGTATAACTTCTGCTGTTTTAGAAATTCAATCTTTAAACAATCTCAATTTTTCAAAACCTATTCCTAAATAAGAATTATAAATACCTTCATGCAACTACCAGGAAGTTTTGTACAATTAATTTTTATGGAGAAAACCTTAAAATGCCACTGAATGAAAGTGTCTTGCATTCTTTGCTAGAACAACCAAATATTAAAATCAACTTAAAATTAAAGTTATCACATATCCAATAAAATAATATTTTTAAGAACTATTTCTAAATTTCATATTAAAAAAAGAGGTTCGTAACTGTCTAAAAACTGAAAGATGAATAGCTTTTCAAATATTTAAGCATAACAATAACTAAAACAAGGACACATGGTTAGAAAATAGATTGATCAATACAAAGCAGAGAATCCAAAAATAAATTCAAGTTCAACAAGCATGTCGTATGTAATAAATATGAAACCATATTTCAGTAGGAAAAAGATAAAATGTTCAATAAATAATGTTTGGACAACAAAATAGGTCTGTTGCATCCATACCTCACTCTCCATGCCAAAATTAATTATATATGTTTCAAAGACTTAAATGTAAAAGATGAAATGAGGAGGTACCAGAAAAAATAGAGAAAACAACTTTATACTCAGAAACCTAATTATGACACAAAGTTCAAAAGCCACAAAAAAATAAACTACATAATACAAAAAAAAAAAAAGACTTTATAGTGAAAATACCATAAAGCCAAAGACAAGTGTCAAAACTGGAGGTATGTATTTGGATATATATTACAACTTGTCGCAAATTAATCTACATTTTGGCAAAATAACAAATACACGAAGATAGTCATTGTAACATTGTTTCAAATACCAAACATCAGAAACCTGCTAAATATCACATAATAGGGTAGTGCTTAAATAAATAACATACCTACAAAGAAAAATTACAAAGCCATTAAAAAGAACAAAGCAATACTATATATACTGATATAAATAATTCTTAACAATATTAAGTGAAAACAAAATAAAGTGCAAAAGAATATATATACTACCATCTCTCCCCCCAAAATTAAATAGGATGTAAAAACTTTTTTCCAGGGGTCAGTAAACTCAATCAAAGGTCAGATTTGGTCTGCTGCCTGTTTTTGTCAAGTCTTATTGCAAAACAGCCTTGCTCAATCATTCATGTATGCTGTATGTCTGCTTTCATATTATAATAAGAGTTTAGTTACACCAGAGACCAGAGGGTCTAAAATATTTACTTTCTGCACTTCTTACAGAAAGTTTACTGATGCCTGATTGATTCTCCAGGGCATCACTGTCACCACTACTTCTTCTGTTTAAAATATAGGTTATCTGAACTTCCCAGATAATCAAATCCAAAGAGCCAACAAGATTTATGTGAACTCAGTTAGAAACAATGACTACAAAAGTGATAGCTTTTAAAATCAGATTTATCCAGAATCGCTTTAGACTTTTTTCAAAATATACAGTCATCATAATCCTAGCTTCTGACATGGTAAGGCCAGAGGATGTGGTTGGGGTTGGAGAGTGGGGAGGAGCAAGAAAGGTGTATTTTGAAAAAACTTCTCAAATGATTGGGAAAGGTCTCTTTCCTTACTCCCATTCCCACCGGAAAACCAATAGTTGGATTACTCTGAAGGAAGGAGTTAGAAAAACTAAAATTAGCCAGGAACTATATATACATAATACAAGACAGCTATGAGTTATGTAAAAAAAATTAAATTTTACTTAGAATTATCTATTTTAGTTGACAAATAAGTTAAGTTTTAGACTTACACTACACATACGCTAGACGACTACACAGGAGAGAGTGCTTAGTGCTTTTCTAACTAGGACATTTCATGCACTTTAAAAACTGCCTAATAAAAATGTCACTAACTACCATAAGGCCTTTAAAGAAAACTAAGAGTAAGAAATTGAAATAAAAAATACAAATGAAAAACCATTAGATCAACTGAAAAAAGCACCTTCCATTCTTCTACTTTTGCACTGACAGCAGCCATGACTGGATCATCTTCTTCATTTTTTGCTTTCAGAAGATCTGTAAGCTCCTGCACCTAAAAGGCAACAATTGTTTCAAGAATTGTTGCAAAATAGTGCAATATATACATATTTGTTAGATATACATATTTACATATATATTACACATACACAGTATACATACTCATACACAAATATGTATCCATTACCAATGCATATTCATTATTGGAGCAGTTCTGTAGTTAGAGGTGATATTTAATGGTTTCTGTATCATTACAGATGTAAAATTATTTGTCATTACTAGAGAATTATATTTTTGAGCATTATTCTATTTTTTATACTAGTTTAATACCATGTAAAAAATGAGCAATGTATTGGTTTTCTGATATTTATAGTGTATTTATTTTACGGTATAAAACTTAACTTCAGGCCCACAGGATATCTAAGCATCTTTAGTAGAAAATCCCCATATTTATTAGTTTTCCAGGACTGCTGTCTACACATTCATTCAGGTATCAACTACAAGGTATGCATAAGGGCATTAGAGAAACACATATGGACAAACATATTAGCACGGCAACATGTTACAGTAAAACGTATATTACAGCATAAGACAGAAATTCATATCCTAGAAAGTTAAAGTACTTTTTAGTTTCACATAAATAGTAATGATACGATATGAAGTCTGCACGAATGAGTTACTCCAACAGCAATTCTTACTTGAAGCCGGTAATGATCATTTTCTTTTTTTAATTGGTCCATTATGTTATCTGTTTGATGGACAATAGCTTTCATCCTGTTATACTCATCAGTCATCTTTTCCATCTCCTGTACAGACTCTTCTAGATTTTTTCTCATTTCTTGATTCTGAACTTCAATTTTTTCATTAGCTTCTGTTAAAGTCTAATAAAGTTAAAGACACTATGGTTAACTTAAGAAACTGAAATTTAAACTAAATTAAACAGAGTCCTAAGTTCCTGCTGGAGAATAGAGAATTCTTTAGAGATCTGTAGTAGCAATTGCTTTTGACCAATTAAATCAAATTAAATATCAAGCAAATTGTATCTAAAAAGCTTAGTCCTTCTTAATGCCCAAGATAGGCATATAAAATGAATGAATCCGTAAGATTTACAACTTTAAAGATGCAATTTATTTCATGTTTCCAAATGCATAGTTGCAGATTTCTACTACAGAATTCAAATGTAGGGCCAAATACTAGGTTTATATTAATAAAATGGAAGTTTTAGAAGAATCATTGCCTTGAACCAACTTCTATTTTACCTGAATTTCATCCAGGTATTGGACAAGTTCATAGTTTTTTTTAGACAACTGTGATCGGTAGTCACTGTCTTCTCCTCTTCGTGATAAAAGTGTTTCTTTTTGTGAATCTATTTGTTTCTGATAGTCAATAATATCCTGACGAAGCTGCTCGTTCTGAAGGCAGACCAAATACAATATTCCATATTAAGAAACCATGCATAGAAACAAAATTTCATCCTCTAAATAGCTGATCTCAAAACGATATATCTTTAAACTCCCAAGGTCTCACCACCCCTAAAGTCTCACCTTTTTCTTTAGACGTTTGTTCTCCAGAAAAGAACAGGAAAAAGATAATTAGAAATGAGAAAGGCGATATATAATTAAAATTAAGAATTAGAAATTAAAACAAAAAAGAGAAATTTTAGAAGGAGATATTATTTTGGATAATCAAAGAAAGCAAGAATATTCATTATCAACCAAAACAAAGAATATTTTGGTTATGTTAAAAAGATAAGAACTCTTATAAGGATAAACAATGTATAAACATTATTTGGCTCAGAAGAACCAAATAATAAAGAACTTATAAGATTTCAAGAGAAAGAAAACATTTAAAAGAATACTGGGTAAAATAAGAGAAGACAGAAATCGTTATTCAGTCAATTAGCAAAATAACAAAGAATGGCTTCTGAAACAAAGCAAAATTTACCCACATAAAGTAAGAGATGAATGTAATACTTAATGGCCTCAACTTTCAATTTATTTCCTATTTCCCTGAGACAAATTCATATCATAAAATCAGGCAGCTTAAAAGCATCAGTTACTTAGAAGGTTCCAGTTCTGGTTAGAGTATAAATTTATGAAAACTTTTTAACAAGTAACTTTGTTGAATTACCACAACTACTAAAATTTTTTACCAACCTCTCTTCTTAATTTGCTGTTTTCATTTTCTGCTTCCTCATTTCGAAGAGCCAACTAAAATAGGAAAAAAAATAAGGTTCAGCAGTAATTCAATATAAAACCAGGTTTTTGGCTGATCAATTTAAATTTTACATTCTCTCCAATGAAGTAGAGAATGATTAACTACTAAGGACTCATGTTGATCAAAGACATGAATAATAAACCAAAACTTGTGAAATCTAAGGATTATAAAAAACAAAACAGGTTGAGTTTAAAAGATTAAAAAAAAAAACTAAAACCAAAACTCTAACCAAAGGATAAAGAAACAAAGCAATAAACAAATTATCCCCCCCAAAAAAAACCTAATGAGTAATTTTCTGTCCAAGATATTTAATATTTTACAGTTCTTCTATGTCAGAGCTAGAATATACTCTTTGCTCTGGTGAGCATTTAAATTACTTAGAAATATAAGGCAGCACAACATATCGTTAAAAAGAAGCAATCTGAAATCAGACTGGCCCAGGTTTATATTCTTTGTCCATTAATTTCTGGTAGAGTATGAACAAGTAATTTATCATCTCTTCAATCCAATTTTCCCATCTCATATGTTGATGTAAAAATTAAGTATGATGTATATGAAGTCCTTAGCGCAATGCTCAGTGCATGAAATAACAAAAAATTATGGAGTGTTTTCCCCTCCTCTCATAAATGATTTCATTTGTGACTCTTTTGTTTCCCAAAACAGGCAAATACTATAACTCTTATCACAGATTTTTTCATCCATTGTCCAAACCCCATCCCTCTGATGGCCTTTCACTTTTCTGCTTTTCTCCCTAATTCAAAGAGAAAGCAAAATTCTCAGTGGTTTGCAATTAAAACATAGTTAAAAGTCTGTAATAAATAAGCAAATGCAGTATGTGATCCTTGATGGAACCTTGGATATTGGGTGGAGGGACTATGAAAGGCAGTATTAGGCCAAAAGAAAAAAATAACAATTATAGACTAGATATTAGATAAAAGTATTGGATAAAAATAAATTTTCTGAATATGGTAATTATATAGTGGTTATGTTACAGAATACTTCTCTTTTTCAGAGACATGCTGAAATATTTCAGTGTGCAGTATCATATCTGCAGTTAACTCTCAAATGGCTCAGCAAAAAGAGAGAACTATGTGTATATAAAGATACTGATGGGGAAAGTAAACGTGGCAGAATTCTGACAACTGGTCAATCTATATGAAGAGGATATAAATGTTTATTCCTTTTCTTACAATATTTATGAAGGTTTGATAGTTTTCAAAATAAAAAGTTTAGAGAAAGTTTATAATAAAATGCAAAATGCTATACAAATCTCAGGAGTTTACCTACTACTATCATCATCGTCGTCACTGGGAATTAAGAAAGTCCCATTGTGTTTTGAATTGGAAAATTTTAACAAGGCAAGAGATGTCAAGAACTTAACACTGAAGCATTTAGCACTACTGATGCTCTTTTCCCTTAGTTTTTCAAACATTACATTCTTGAGTTTTGTCTTTTCTTGTGCTGTTCCTTGAAGCACTTCTTCCTATTTCATTAGACATTTCTCAGAGATCTCCCTTACAGTCATTTCTATGGCTTCATAGCTATGTTCTTAATTCACAAATATTCATCATCCACCCAGTGTCTTTCATGAATTCCAAATCCAGTTATCCTTTTTGAATATGCCCACTGTGACCTCAAACTCAACATGTACAAAAGTGAAAACTGAAGTAATAATTACACACCTTCTAGTTCCTCTTGTGTCTCTACTTAAATGACACTGTCTCCTTATGCAGTGGCCCAATGCACAAAACTCTCCATTCCTCCCTCTCCTCTGACAACCAATCATTCACCACATCCAATTACACCCACATCTCTAAACTTGTCTATATCCCTTAATCCCTTGAGTCATGACTTTAATTAGCCCATCATCAGCACCTGCCTGAATTAGCAGAAATGTCTCCTTACTATACTTAGTCCCCTTCAATCCACTCCCTGTAAAGCTGAATAAACTTCAAAAGTATAGATCTGATCATGATATTCTTGTATTCAAAATTTTTATTGGCTCCTTTTAGGAAAAACACCCAATTCCTCAGGAACTGGCCTGTGCTTATCTCTCCAGAGGATCACAAATGTTTAAACTAGGAAGGCAGGATAGTACAGTGGTTTAGAGCATAGATTCATTGAGTAAGTTTGGACTCAAATCCTGGTTTTACCACTTCTGTAACTGTGAACAATTACTTATCTCTCCTGTGTCTCAGTTTCCTTATCTGTAGCATGGGCAAATGTTACCTATCTCATGATAAGTATGAAATGAGGAATAATGAATTAGTGCATATAAAATATCTGGCACACAGTAAAGATTCTACACTAGCTATTTTTACGTATATTTCAGCCAAAATGAGTAACTGTAGTTCCCTGAATTCACCATGTCATCCCTTCCCTCCAGATCTTAGCAAATGTTGTATCTTCAGGCCAGAATGCCCTATTTTTAACCACCATGTATGTATACTCCAACCCTTTGCCAGACTAACTCCTACTTCAGGTCTCAGTTTACAAATCACTTCCTGAACCTCAAGACTGATTTAGGTATCCCTCCCCAGAGTATCCTCTATGTTATATTTATTATTGACAATGAATATCAAGAAGTAGGGTATCATTGCCCTTTGTATTCCTAGTACCTAACTGTTTCTGGCAAGCTATAAATACTCAATAAAGTGAATGACTGGTTAAGGGCAAAGAAAAAATTGCCAACAACTCATATTCCATCTCAAGGAATCTAGCAACTGGAATGGTACATAGGCCATATATTCAAGTTTTCTGTGTTTGTACCTATGAATAAAAGATAGCAGTCTAAGAAGAATGGACACGGTACTTCTGATTAGCTAAGGGTGCATGGTATGAATGACAAAAAATTGATTAATATATGGACTAGACAGAAGAACAGTCCAGAAAACCACAGATATCCCCCTAACAAGCAATTCTATTACTGTATGTCATAGGTTGAATCCTTAATGATTAAGAAATCCATAGGTCTGTTATGTTTTATTGAGTCAATTAAACAGACAATTCTCTAAGAACTTATTTCTAACCTTTAGGTGGCATCAATCCATACTTTTTTCACCACAAAAATGGTATGGATAGATCACTTTTGCATGAATCGTCTAAATTATATAAGAAAATAGATATATCAAGAATAGGCATGTTTTTCCTTACAAAATCAATTTGTAACAAATTCTTTAAAATAGCAACACCTTATAATCATTGTTGTCTACTTAAAATTTACCACCTTCTATTTCTAAAAGAACAATGGACAAAATAAAATTATTAGGATGTAATAAAACATTGACCTAAAGGACACAAAGGTAGCTTTTGGGAATCAGGGATGGGACAGTTACCACACTTAGGCAGCAGATTTTATATAAGTTTACTGACACGTGAGGCAAAATAGGAAACATGTTTTCTGACAGGAACTCACAAATTCATCCGCAAAAAATTTTTTCCTCAAACTAAATTTAAGTGACCACTGCATGATTTATTTTATAAATAATGAATAACATAAAAGGCAGTAACTATATTTGTATAAAAGATAAAATGTTGTACTTTAAAATATACATTGATTTATAAAATGCTGGCATTAATACGACTTCTTAAGAACCTGTATTTTTTTACATATAGGTATTTATTGCACAAAGCAAGGTACTCCCGAAAACAAGAAATTTGATTTAAAGATGTGATGACAACATGAACAGTGATACAAAACCTTAGAGGTAAGTATACACCAATTCTCACATAAAACATTATAAAAAGTATAATCAGGTGTTTTTAGGTAACTTGATCAGTTAAAATTCATTGAGGAAAGTGTGCCTTACTTGTTCATTAACCTTCTTCTCTTTCTCCAACTCCTTTTCCATGTCCTTCAATTCTCTATCTTTTTGTTCCAACTGTTTTTCAAGTTGGCGAATTTCATCACGTAAAAACCGAGTGTCACGTCCACCTGCAGACTGCTGGGCCATCTTAAAGTAATAAAACAGAAGTATAAATCAGTCCCATTATAATTAGAGAATCAACAAATTGACTTTAAATTTGTATTATAATCAGCACCAGATGTTTAAAATCATGTTAGCTTAAGGACCTGTTTTGTAAAATTGTGTATTTAAGCTTAGTTTGCCCACTGATAAGCCCTTAAGCTTCTTCTGAGCCACCCAGAGCTCTGAATTGACTGTCAGTCGCTCAGGCTCTATTATAACCATTGAGCCACAGACACTGGACTAAACTGCACAAGCAAAGAACACAGGCAATGAACTATCAAGGCTTGTCCTGAGCATCACAACTCTGAAACCAGCAGGGACTCCACCCAGTCATTGACTTCTGGTGACTTTTTTTTTTTTTTTTTAACATTTTTACTTATTTGAGAGAGAGTGAGTGAGAAAGAGGAAGAGAATCTGAAGCAGACTCTGCACTGAGCACAGAGCCCAGGGCTCGAGCCCACAGCTGCGAGATCATGACCTGAGCCAAAACCAAGAGTCGGACTCAACTGACTGAGCCACCCGGGGACCCGACTTGTGGTGCTCTTAACCTGCCCTTTCCCTCATACCCTATTTAAACCAGTGCTGTCCAACAGGACTTTCTGGGATAATGGAAATGTTCTCTGCATGCCTGAATACCGTAGCCACTATCCACAAGTGGCTTTGAGCACTTGAAATGTGACTACTGCAACTACAGAACTGAATTTTTAATTTTTATTGTAATGAATTTCAAGTGTATAGCGACAAGTGATTAGTGCTACTGTACTGGATGGCTCAGACTAAGATTACCTTGAAAATCTTGTACCAGATTGGGGCACCTGGCTGGCTCAGTAGGTAGAGCATTCAACTCCTGATCTCAGGGTCATGAGTTTGAGACCCATGTTGGGGATAGACTTTACTTAAAAAAAATCTTGTGGCAGATTAAATCCATTTCATTTCATATTCCTGTTATTTGGGGTCATGGTCCAAAATGTATCCTTTAGTTATCTACCTGTCTCACATTCATCTCTTTACCATACAGTTGTGATACTTCTATATATTAAATAGAGTCTTCTCCCTCTTTTCCTCCTTCAGAAAACTTACCTCTGTGCTCTCAAAAATCTTCTTTCAAGATAAATTAATATTTTATACTCTTAGCCCTTTTACTAAATCATGCTCCCCATCTCCCCTCCTTAGCTGCAATTTGGTTTCTTTAGTATACTAAATCCTTTGGAACTCTTTTAATTGGGACATGCTCATTCTTTCACATCCCAAGACCTCAAGGGCAAGAGGTGTTGATTTACTTCAACCTGCAACTTCCAGGCTATCATTCCTCCACCACCTTTGAAAACTCCAGTTGCCATGAATTCTATATGATATCCAGCTATCCAATCCCTACCTACTCATGGTAGCAGCAAACTACTAACTTCCCAATTGCTCCCTCTCAAAATTCATTGAGAAGTTTTGGCACATGGCTCATAGTGTTTCACTAAAGCCCCCTAAGCAGTTTCCACATCCATGTAACTTTCATTCTAGTCTCTATCTTTTTACATGCTTCTTGAATTCACTATAGCCTCCCACTCTCAGGCCCACACCAGAACCTTGTCCCAGCAGAAACATTTTCTCATGATTCCTAGTACACCTCCCTCTGACCTCATAGGACCCTCTGATCCCTTGACTTGTCTCTAACCTCTCCCACCATTCAAATCTTGATTGACCCATCCACCTGAGATTTCATCATCATTTATCACTTCAACCACTTTCTTACCACTACCCCCACTGCCCTGCCCTTCTATTCTACAGCAGCTGCCTGGCTAAATGCTAACAGAATCAATCCTATTTCATAATTCACTTAATAAGTATATATTGAGAATGGTTGATATTTTTCTAGGAGATGGATATATAGTGCGGAATAAAAAATAACCCATCCTAGTTGACAGAGTAAGTAAAAGAATCAGGATTTGAATTCAAATTGTCTGACTCCAGATACCCTAATCTCCAGCTCATTCTCCTCTATATTTCAAACTTAATTTTCCTTAAACTTTAGCCACACATCTTCCACTCTTTTTTTTAGCAAATGGGCTTTCCCGCCAACCTCGCAACTTCCAGGTATTCAATCTACAAACATAAAAGCTTCTGTATACATCCATATTTCCTGCTACAAAGGAAGAAGGTCTTTTCTTTTAAAGGCTAACTCATTTGTATCACATTCCTTCCCACATTCTCAGGAATCTCAATGTATTCAGTTCCTTAACAATATATTCATATTTTGGCTCTTAGCTTTTTCAAAAGCTACTTCTTCTACCATATCCTTCCATCACTATTCCTCAAATTCCCATGTGCCTCCACTCCAGTTCAGTTACTAGTAATCTTCTGTATGCCTCTCTAGACTATAAGCCTCAGGTTACTGAATTTTTTTTCTTTTAAGATTTATTTATTTATTTGAGAGAGAGAGAGAGAGCACAAGCAGGGGGAGCAGCATGTGTAGGGAGAGGGAGAAGTAGGCTCCTGGCCGAGCAGAGAGCCCAATATGGGGCTCGATCCCAGGACCCTGGGATCATGACCTGAGCCGAAGGCAGATGCTTAACCAACTGAGCCACCCAGGCGCCCCTACTGAATGTTTTTATTTTGTTCACAACTGGATGCTCAATCCTAAGAATTTAAGGATTCTTAAACTTAAAAATTTACATTACATGTAAAATATATGTTGAACAAACAACTAATTATGAACACAGTATCATTCCTGTGATTTTTTCCAGCCAATATAAAGTTTTGAAAATAATTCAAAATAATAAAATTAACAACAATTACATCCTAGGTAATACAAAAGGACATACCTCCAGTTCATTTTCCAGTTTCATTACTTTAGTTTTTAGTTGGTTTTCTATTAAAAAAAAAGTTTCAATTGGTCAGATTTATCTCAAGACAAATTTTTAAATAAATTGCAACAAAGTAATAAAATTGTTAAAGATTCCATCATGATTATAATAAAGTAACATAAGAAAAAAATAACTTTTATACCTCATCCATGAAATAAGAGTTCTAGAAATGTCTTTCAAAATAAAGTGAGGATATAAATTTTATAGAGTATATTAAACAGAATCCCCTATTTAACACTATGATAAAGTTTTCCAGGGTGTTTACCAAATTTTGCTTGTTCTTCTCCAGCTTTTTCAACTTCCTCCAAAGCTAGCTCTACTTCTTGAGCTTTCATCTAAACATAAAAAAGGTTATTTCAATTACGTCTTTACATAAACACTGAAAATGAGGATTTTGTTTCATTTGCTTTCCCAATATTTAGTGCCTTCAATGCCTGGGATATGGAGACTTTCAGTAAATATTTGTTGAATAGACGATTTTCTTACGTAAGGATATAATTCCTAGATTCCTAACAGCTTGAAGTATCTTTGATTCCTCTTTTTCCTTCAAGTCTTATATCCAGTACTGTAACTTTTCCCTTTGTAATGTTTTCTACTTTTTCTTTTACCATTATCATTATTTTAGTCCATAATCTTATGTCTAACCTTCTTCACAATGTTATGTCTAAATAGCTTCAATTCCCTTCAATTTGTCCTATTAACATACCTAGTTTAGCCTTCCTAAAGCACACTTTTGTTATTACCAGTTGTGGCTCAAAAACCTCTAATGGCTCCTCATTGCTGATAGTATAAAATACACCTGTATTACCCTTGCCAGCCTACTGCAAGCTATACCCATTTGTTTCCTCTATAACCTACTATAAATTTTCTGCACCTGTCTCCTCAACTGTAAAGAATAAGCACATTTTCTTTTCTTAATTATTTTTAATTTTATTATGTTATGTTAGTCACCATACATTACATCATTAGTTTCTGATGTAGTGTTCCATGATTCATTGCTTGCATATAACACCCAGTGCTCCATTCAATACGTGCCCTCCTTAATACCCATCACTGGGCTAACCCATCCCTCCAACCCCTCCCCTCTAAAACCCTCAGTTTGTTTCTCAGAGTCCATAGTCTCTCATGGTTTGTCGCCCCCTCCGATTTGCCCCCCTTCATTTTTCCCTACTTTTTTTTTTAACAAATAATGTATTATTTGTTTCAGAGGTACAGGTCTGTGATTCAACAGTCTTACACAATTCACTGCGCTCACCATATCACATACCCTCCCCAATGTCCATCACCCAGCCACCCCATCCCTCCCACCCCCCACCACTCCAGCAACCTTCATTTGTTTCCTGAGATTAAGAATTCCTCATATCAGTGAGATTATGATACTTGTTTTTCTGATTGACTTACTTCGCTTAGCATAATACCCTCTAGTTCCATCCACGTTGTTGTAAATGGCAAGATTTTGGGGTTTTTTTTTGATGACTGCTTAATATTCCATTGTATATATATATATATATATATATATATACATATATATATACACCACATCTTTTTTATCCATTCATCTGTTGGTGGACATCTTGGCTCTTTCCATAGTTTGGCTATTATGGACATTGCTGCTATAAACATTGGGGTGCACATACCCCTTTGGATCACTACATTCGTATCTTTGGGGTAAATACCCAGTAGACTAAGCACATTTTCTAGTCCAAGTTTTTATTTAAGGTGATTTCCAGCTTTAGAAGCTTTTTAATGTTTACCACTGCTTTCCATTTACCTAAAATTACTCAGCAGTCTTTGCCCCTCATAAGGCCTTCTCTCACCTAAACCTTTCCCCCTCCCAACAAACCCCTATACAAGTGTTCACATTTTTCATTCTGATTTCAGTATTATGTTAACATAATTACAAAGGACCTCTCTATGTTATTTTTAAACATACCCATTCTGTTTCCCTTAGACATTCTTCTAGGAACTCTAGAGCAGAAACCAGCAATGTTTTGCACACTAAAATTTTCAATCCACATTTGAAGAGATCTCATTTTTGAGTGATTCTGATATTATAAAGTACTTTCATAAAGACTAACTTATTTAAGAACAGTTCCTTAAACATCCTCCAATAGTCAAAATCATTAAAACCTACTGCATACAAACCTTCATTAGTGATTGAGTAATTCTGAAAAGGTGTATCATATTTTCTTGACTTTCAGTTTTTAGCTCACTTATTTCCACCTAAGTAAAAAGAAAAACAACTATTTTATGTTTTATAACCCTTGGGCAAAATATAAAAACTCTTCCATTTGTAACATTCATTGATTTCAGGGACAACTTAGATTAATCATAGTTGTGTGTATATATAGGCATGTGTGTGTACTGTTTATCAATTAAGCACCTTGGATAAGGAAATCAATAAATTATCTGCCAATTCTTCTTGACGAGGCAGGTCATCTGGGTCAACTTTTATTATTTCTTTCCAGTTTATATTAGGTGGCATCTTGAAATCCTTCACTGTGCTTTACCTTCTGTAACAAAACAGGTGGGTATTAGCATTTTCAAGGTAAACAGCGTTCCTATTTTTATAGATTACATCATTATAACCCTTTATGGTGTTAGCAAAGAGCTATGGCTCCTTAATTGTATAACAGATAAGTGGGCAAAATAGCCTTAATCAAAATTATAGCAGCTGGCACAAACCAACAAAGACTGCACCGGCTGAATAAACCATGACGGATTCTCTCCTATAACTAATCTAGGTCAGAACTAAGATTCTGAGTCCCCTCCTCCACGCCCCCTTACCACCGAGGCGCACGAACGTCTAATGGTACCAAACCCGGGGGTACTTGGAAGGCTGAAAATGAACCCTGATTCGGTGAAGCAGGAACTGGGGGTAAAAAAGAAAAGGTGTGTAAATAAACGACTGAAATGAGAGCAGGTAGGCCGGGGAAACCGGGGCTGAAGCTAGGAGAAGGCCCACGGATTGCGGACCAAAGACTAAGGGGTGGGGAAGACAAACCGTTACATACGGGCCCCGAGACTTAAAGAACCTTTTTGGGAAGAAACTGGCTGCTCCTGCTCAGCAAGATCCACCCACCTAACCGAGCCTGGCAACCAGCAGAGGTCCCTGATCTGCCGCACGGGCCAAGGTTGGCCCCGCCGCCCCACCTGACCGCTCCCCAGCGCGCTTCCACCCGGACTCTGGATCCCGCCAACAGGTCCTGCGCAAGCAGGAGCGGCGGCGGCTGCTAGGCGACACCAATCCCCACCCCGCGAAGGACGGCACTAGGCCCCGGATGCGAGGGGAGCCTACATTTCACGACCTTGGGTGATGCTTTGCGTTTAGATTCTCCTGCACGGTCCCTTGGACTCTCTGTTAAAGACGGAGAAGTCGAGGGATAAGGACTCCAAATCCCATAGTGCAGTTCTGCTTGGAAGCTTGCGCATGCTGGGAACTGAAGTCTATGAGAGGTGGAGGGAGGCCGTTCCCAGCGTGCAATGCGGGAAGCTGCGACGGTACCGGGGTGGTGGAGGAACAACCCAGAGGCGGGAGGCGCAGTGGCTGAGGCGCGTCTGCGCTGGTGACCTGAATGAGGTAGACCATGACTCTGCCTTTGGTGGCGTCACTAGCTGGGCCGCTTTTCCTGGGATTTCTCTAAGCCATCTCCTGGTGGAACCGCTCCCAGGTGAGGTCGAGCTGTGGGTCAGAGGCGGGGGAGGAATTGAGGGGAGCGGTCCCGGCTTAATGAAGCTCGTGCTATTGGCGCGGAAGGACTCGGTCCAGGTCTGAAGAGGTGAGAAGAACCCGTTTCCTTAGACGTTTGCACACGTTCCACGCGTGGTGCCCTCTGTAAGAAGGAAAAGAAAGTTTTCGTTTGCTTTGCGCTCTGAATCTACTCCGTACGGTGGAGTGGGGGCCGCACGGCCACGATCATGGTTTTGGGGTGAGTGAAGAATTGAGAAGAGGACATATTCTTCTCTGCCCGCCTTACCTGTAGCACCATAGCCTTCGCGGACTGGAGGACTTGAAGATTGAAGAGCTGGTATAGAGTGAAGGCTCTAGAAAGGAGTGTTTAGAATTTGCCCAGCCTAATGCTGGGGTGGAGAGAGAAGGGGCCTCAGTACTCACCAGTCTGGATGCTGTCGCTTTCTTGGTTACCGAAGATGCCCTCATATGAAAGCGTTTCTCAGGTGTTTACAGTTCTTTCGGTCAAGTTTTGTTCATCCCGCTGTGTTCAGCCATTCTGGAATATGATACCCTACTAGATAACTTTCTTAAGAATCTGTAGACTTAAAAAAAAAAAAAAAAAGAAGCTGTAGACTTGACATCTAAATGACATTTTCAACTGTTGGAGCAGTGCCTCCTATTTTTTTTTTTTAAGGACCTTTTCTTTTCTATGATTGATACTAAATTTTCCTTCTGAAAATATACAGATCTCTTTCCAAACCACGTATTTGGGTAAAACAAATAATAGCTCAGAAAATAAAAAAGATACTGATTTAGTGGGATAAATTTTAAAAACATTAATCAGATTTGTAGGAATGATAATTTTGTTGTATCCTTTACTGAGATTATATGCCACATACTGTTCATTATTTTTTTAACCATGCTGACATTACATCCCCAGAACTTATTTGTCTTGTAACTCTAAGTTTCTACCTTTTGACGGGTATGTTCTTTGTTTCCATGAGTTTGTTTTTTGTTTTGTTTTGTTTAAGATTCTGCACCTGAGATCCATACCGTATTTGTATTTTTCTTTCTGATACTTACCATAATGCTCTCAAGGTCCATCCATGTTGTCCCAAATGGCAAGATTTCATTCTTTTCGTGGTTGAATAATCCATTGTATATACCACATTTTCTTTATTCATCTGTCAGTGGCCACTTAAGTTATTTCCATGTCTTGGCTAGTGTAAATAGTTATGCAGTGGATATGGGGGTGCAGATATCTCATGCACATAGTGGTTTTGTTTCCTTTGGGTATATATCCAGAAATAGAATTGCTGGATAATATGGTAGTTCTGTTTTTAATTTTGAGTAATCTCCGTAACTGTTTTCCGTAGTAGCTACACTAGTTTACATTCCCACCAGCAGTGCACAAGGGTTCCCTTTTCTCCCTGTCCTCGCTAACCCTTATTATCTCTTGTCTTTTTGATGACACTAGTTTACATTCCCACCAGCAGTGCACAAGGGTTCCCTTTTCTCCCCATCCTCGGTAACCCTTATTATCTCTTGTCTTTTTGATGACAGCAAACTGACAGGTGTGTGGTGATCTCATGGTTCTGATTTCCATTTCCCTGATGATTAGTGATGTTGAGCACCTTTTCATGTATCTGTTGGCCATTTGTATGTCTTTGGAAGAAGTTTCTCAAATTATTTGGTTTTTTGCTGTTGAGTTGTAGGTGTTCCTTACATATTTTGTATATTAATCCCTTATCAGATACATGATTTGCATTTATTTTCTTCCATCCCATAGGTTGTCTTTTCATTTTGATGATAGTTTCCTTTGTTGTGCAGAGCTTTTTAGTTTAACATAGTCCCACTTGTTTATTTTTGCTTTTTGCCTTTGTTTTTGGTTCCGAATCCAGAAAATCATTGTCAGGGTCAATGTCAAGGAGCATGTGGCTCTCCAGTTTTCCCAGCACCATTTATTAGGGAGACTCGCCTTTCTTCATTGTGTATTCTTGGTACTTGGGCTGTTTTGTTCCATTAACCTGTTTTATGCAAATATCATACTGTTATGATTACTGTTTTGTTCCATTAACCTGTTTTATGGTACTTGGGCTGTTTTGTTCCGTTAACCTGTTTTATGCAAATATCATACTGTTATGATTACTATAACTTTGTCACTCTCTTAGTTCATCTTCATAACAGTCCAGTGAGGTAGGTGCCTGTATCGTCCTCATTTTTCCATCCAAGTTGTAAAACTGAGGCTTGGAGAGGTTAGGAACTGTGCTAAAACTTAAATGGTGTGATTGAAAATGGATTTTTCTGGCTGGAGGATGTTCTCTTTAATTCCATACTGCCTCCTAAGGCATGCTGAGAACCAATATCTGTGAAGTGCTTGTTCTTCAGTCTTGCTGTCTATAGTAAATATCATATTCTAATGATGTAACTTTGTTTACTTAGGTATTTGAATTACATATTTTTCATGTTCAGTTTTTAATTCATAATTTATCAAGGGAAGGAAGAGATGAGATCTAATTTCTCTTGTCACATGAGTCATATGCTTAAAATTGCATGTTTATTTTCATCGTAAGAATCTGTTTTTACTGCAGCACCTTGTTTTTCTTGTTTTTCATTCATGATAACTATTCTGTATATTCATTTTCTAGTTTTGTTTTGTCTGTATTGGTCTTTACTAACTTTACTTCCCCTCACCCTCTTGTTCACATTTATATTCCCAGCAACTCAAGGTTCCTGGTCTAATGATAAATTTTATTTTCATTTTTCAGAAGTGAAAATAGATTCAGAGAAGCTATTTCCTAATAATTAATGAATCTAAGATTGTAACCCAGATCTCAGTTATAGTCCTGACTAAATGTAAAATCTTGCTTAAATTTCATTCTTTTACTCATCCTAGCACTATTTTTGAGCTTGTGCACTGTGCTAGTGTTGGTTCATAACCTCCTTGGGAACTTCCCAGGTTTAATCTGAAACTGGCTTCCGAATGTGGAGGGCAGAGAGACCAAAGAAAGGGGAAGGCCTTTCCAGCTTGGTAGGTGGCAGTTTTGCTAAGCAAAGGGGACTTGCCTAGGAGGCTTGTCTTGGGCAGCTGGAAGAATAATGGATCCCTGCACCCACCCACCAAATCTTAAAAGTTTATATAGAGAGAGGCCTTAACTGGGTTCAGTTAAGTGTATTGTGCAGGTGTTCTCAACACCATATCTATCTCAAGGCTATGTGCTTACAGCAGCCTTGGGGAGCAGGAAAAGCAAACAGAACCACATTCCAAGGGGAGGGGATAAGGGGATTCACTCAGATCACCTGGGTCCAGTTTATAGCTCAGCCGAGTCTTTTCAATGACTTTCCCCAACAGCTAGTTGTGGGGGATCTGATAGGAAACAAGTTTGCCATGGTCTAGGTCCTAATGCATTTTGGTAAGTTTGAACCTAGCTGTGAATCAAGAAATATAACACAAGTTCTAGTTCAATCACTCACTATATAATTTTGAGGAAAATTGCTAAAACTCACTGTTACTTTTCATCAGATTTTCTGCATCAATTTGCACCAAGATAAGAGATTTATGTGATAATTTTATAAGGGGCCTTATTAAAGGAACACTTGCCTGGACCTGCCTTCTTTCTTCTCCCTGGTTTTATGAGCAGTATTATCTGACCAAAATCATTTCATAAGAAAGGCTTCCCTTTTATAATTGCTACCTTTATTCCCTGTATCAGGCAGCTTATTTTATTTAGATGTTACTTCCATTCCCTTTTTTGCTGCCTTACAGAGAAAATGAATGGTAACTTATTTTTCCAGCATCTATAATAAAGCATGACCATGAGAAATTTAGTATCCCTGTGTATAATGTTTTGTTTTGTTTGTTCTCCTGGAGAGGATCAGTGTGCAGCAAGTAGACACTTGTCTTTTGACATGAGACTGGAAAGATTAGGAGGAATCAGTGTGAATGCAGACTGCACAAACTTTATGTGCTTTAAAAAAGTCATGAAATACAGATTATTCTTACTGAAGAAGATAAAATCATGAAATTATTTTATGGAGAGAACTTTACTTTCCAGGCTAAATAGTGCTAGATTCATGTAAAATTTTCCTATAGGTTTATTTTTTCCACAGTTGTACTGTTGAATTTTTAGGAAAAGGGGTTCATGGTACAATTTTGCTGAGGGAAGTATATTAAGTTTTGTATCTCTCTATTGTAGCTCATAAGTGGTCTTCCATTGCAGTTGGGTTTTTTGCACATATGTAGTGACATCCCATTGTTGTAAGTAAACATGAATCAATCGCATTCACTCAGACTATGTGCCTGTGTTGAATATGTTTATGTGGCTAGAAGAAGTACTGGAATTTGCCTTAGTCTGTTCATATTGCTCTAACAGAATACCCTATATTAGGTGGTTTATAAACAACAGGAATTTATTTCTCACAGTTCTGGAGGCTAGGAAGTACCAGGATCAAGGCATGAGCATTTTCAGTGTCTCATAAGGGCCCACTTCCTGGTTCATGGATAGTGTCTTTTTACTGTTTCCTCAGTGGCAGAAGAGCCAAGAGATCTTTCTCAGGCCTCTTTTATAAGGGCACTAATCTCATTTGTGAAGTCCCCATCCTCATGAAGTCCCCATCCCCATGACCTAATCACCTTCCAAAAGCCCTACCTCCAGGTATCATCACATTGAGCATTATGATTTAACATGAATTTTAGGGGTACACAAACATCCACTCTGTACCATTCCCACAGCTAACATTTAATACTGATGTGGTACATTGTTATAGTAATGGCTCCCAGTGAATCATGCCTCCCTTTAACTATTCCTTTATGTAACCCTCTCCATTTCCCTTAACCTCTACCCTTGCAAGTAGTTCTTTTGGGCAGAATCTAAAATGACTCCACAGCCGAGCTCATGACATGCATGAGAACTACTAGCTCTCATTCCCTTTCTCTCATAATATGCTCCCTTGGAGATTCTTCCGAAAATTCTATGATCTTGACCCTTTATAGCCTCTCCTTCAGTGACTATGGGTTTACCTTGCTTGATAGGGGAATATATATATACATATATATATATGTATATATATATTTATATGCCTTAAGTAGAGACTTGAAGAGAGTTTGTGCATTGGGACTTGCCCCCCTTCTCTCCTGAGATCACCATTTAAAGAAGTTCAGGCTAACCTACTAGAGGGTATGACCATATGTAGCAGAAACTAGCTTTCCAACTTAAGACCTCTACACTATATCTTTAAATTTTTTTTTCAAATTTTTATTCAAATTCTAGTTATTTAACATACAGTGCAATGTTGGTTTCAGGAGAATTCAGTGATTCATCACTTACATACAATACCCAGTGCTCACCATATCAAGTGCCCTCTTTAATACCCATCACCCATCTAGTCCATCCCTGACCCATCTCCCTCTATCACCCCTCAGTTTGTTCTCTGTCTTTAAGAGTCTCTTATGGTTTGTTTCCCTCTTTTTTCCCCCTCCCATATGTTCATCTGTTTTGTTTCTTAAATTCCACATGGGTGAGATCATGCAGTATTTGTCTGTCTTTGACTGCCTTCACTTCGCATAATACATTTTAGCTCCATCCACTTGGTTGCAAATGGCAAGATTTCATTCTTTTTGATGACTGAGTAATGTTCCATTGTGTGTGTGTGTGTGTGTGTGTGTGTGTGTGTGTGTGTGTGTGTGTGTATACGTACACCACATCTTTATTCATTCATCAATCGATGGACGCTTGGGTTCGTTCCATAGTTTGGCTCTTGATGATAATGCTGCTGTGAACATCACGTTCGTGTACCCCATCAAATCTGTATTTTTGTACGCTTTGGGTAAATACCTAGTAGTGCAATTGCTGGATCATAGGGTAGTTCTACTTTTAACTTTTTGAGGAACCCCCATACAGTTTTCCAGAGTGGCTGCACCAGTTTGCATTCTCACCAACAGTGTAAGAGGGTTCCCCTTTCTCCACGTCCTTGCCAACATCTGTTGTTTCCTGTGTTGTTAATTTTAGCCATTCTGACAGGTGTGAGGTTGTATTTCATCATGGTTTTGATTTATATTTCTCTGATGATGAGTAATGTTGAGCATCTTTTCATGTGTCTGTTGGCCATCTGAAAGTCTTCTTTGGAAAAATGTCTATTCATGTCTTCTGCCAGTTTCTTAACTGCATTATTTGTTTTTTGGATGTTGAGTTTCATAAGTTCTTTATAGGTTTTGGATACTAACCCTTTATTGGTTATGTCATTTGCAGATATCTTCTCCCTTTCCATAGGCTGCCTTTTAGTTTTGTTGATTGTTTCTTTGGCTGTGCAGAAGCTTTTTATCTTGATGAAGTCCCAATAGTTCATTTTTGGTTTTGTTCCCCTTGCCTCTGGAGATGTGTGTAGTACGTTGCTACAGCCGAGGTCAAAGAGGTTGCTGCTTGTGTTCTCTAGGATTTTGATGGCTTCCTGTCTCACATTTAGGTCTTTCATCCATTTTGAATTATTTTTGTGTATGGGTAAGAAAGTGGTCCAGTTTCATTTTTCTGCATGTTGCTGTCCAGTCTTCCCAACACCATTTATTGAAGAGATAGTCTATTTTCCATTGGATATTCTTTCCTGCTTTGTTGAAGATTAGTTGACCATGGAGTTATGGGCCCATTTGTGGGCTCTGTTCTGTTCCATTGATCTCTGTGTCTTTTTTTGTGCCAGTACCATACTGTCTTGATGATTGCAGCTCTGTAATATATATTGAAATCTGGAATGGTGGTGCCTCCAGCTTTCCTTTTCTTTTTCAGGATTGCTTTGGCTATTTGGGGTCTTTCACAAAATTTGTTCCATACAAATTTTAGGATTGTTCTAGCTCAGTGAAAAAGCTGGTGGTATTTTGATAGGGATTTCATTAAATGTACAGATTGTTTTGGGTAGTATAGACATTTTAACAGTGTTTTTCCAATCCATGAGCATGGGATGCCTTTCCATTTCTTTGTGTCCTCTTCAATTTCTTTCGTCAGTGTCCTATAGTTTTCAGAGTACAGATCTTTTACCTCTCTGGTTAGGTTTATTCCTAGGTATCTTACGGTTTTTGGTGCAATTGCAAATGTGATAGATTCCCTCATTTCTCTTTCTGTTCCTTCATTATTGCTGTATAGAAATACAACAGATTTCTGAATGTTGACTTTATATTTTGTGACTTTGTGTTTTTGTTCTCGCAATCTTTTGGTGGAGTCTTTCAGGTTTTCTGTGTGGAGTCTCATGTTGTCTGAGAATAGTGAGAGTTTGACTTCTTCCTTGCCAATTTGGATGTCTTTTATTTCTTTTCGTTGTTTGTGGAGGCTAGAACTTCCAGTACAATGCTGAATAACAGTGGTAAGAGTGGACACCCTTGTCTTGTTCCTAAACTCTCAGTTTTTCCCCATTGGGGATGATATTAGCTCTGGGTCTTTCATGTATGGCCTTTATGATGTGAGGTATGTTCACTCTACTCCTACTTTGTTGAGGGTTTTTATCAAGAATGGATGTTCTATTTTGTCACATGCTTTTTCTGCATCTATTGAGAGGATCATAATGGTTCTTATCCTTTCTTTTATTAATGTGGTGTATCACCTCTATTGATTTGTGAATATTGAACCAGCCCTGCAGCCCAGGAATAAATCTCACTCAATCGTGGTGAATAATTCTTTTAATGTACTGTTGAGTTCAGTTTGCTAGTATCTTGTGGGAATTTTTGCATCCATGTTCATCAGGGATACTGGCCTGTAATTCTTTTTAGTGGAGCCCCCCTACACTTTAGATTTCCAGCGTTAAACAGGATAACTATAAGCACATAAGGGATCCCAGGCACAACCAGCAAAATAAATATATATGCATGTTTATATATATATGTGTGTGTATATATATATGCACACACATACTTGTGCATATGTATCAAATAAAGATACTTATATCAAGGAATGGACTTAAAAAATTATGGGGCTGGTAAATTCAAAATCTGTAGATGTAGAGTAGGCTGGGAAAGTAGAAACTCTCCAGCAGGATCTGATGCTGCAGTCTCAAGGTAGAAATTCTTCTTAGGGAAACTTCAGTTTTGCTCTGAAGGCAATTCAACTGATTAGATGAGGTCCATCCACATTATGGGATATAATCTTTACTTAAAGTCATTGGATTGTAAATGTTAACCACACCTACAAAATACCTTTATAATGACACCTTGGTTAGTATTTGGGGCGCCTGGATGGCTCAGTCGTTAAGCGGCTGCTTTCGGCTCAGGTCATGATCCCAGGGTCCTGGGATTGAGTCCCGCATCCGGCTCCCTGCTCCGTGGGAAGCCTGCTTCTCCCTCTCCCACTCCCCCTGCTTGTGTTCCTGCTCTCGCTATCTCTCTCTTTCTCTGTCAGATAAATAAATAAAATCTTAAAAAAAAAAAAAAAGAAAAAGAAAACTATTGCCTCGCCAAGTTGACACATAAAACTAACCATAACAGGGATGCCTGGGTGGCTCAGTTGTTTAAGCGTCTGCCTTCGGCTCAGGTCATGCCTGAGCCCTGTGTCTGGCTGCCTGCTCAGTGGGGAGCCTGCTTCTCCCTCTCCCTCTGCTTGCCACACCCCCTGCTTGCATTCTCTCTCTCTGTCAAATAAATAATAAATAAAATGTTACACACACAAAAAAACTAACCATAACAGTAGTCTTCATGAATAGTAAGCATTTTATGCCATTTACTTGATGAATAGCACTTCATTGGTAAACCCATGTGATGCTTCTTAAACCCCTCACCCATACCAAGTTTATAGAATTTTAAAAGATAACCCAAGGGAGCTTAGTGAAACAAAGGGAGTGAGCTAGTTCTAGGGCATGCTTGTGAGCTCAGTTGTGGAGTCAAAGCCACCTGAGGGAGTAGAGGATGGAAGTAGGGGTGGTGGTTTTAAATAGATCTCAGCAAATAAAAGCTGGATATTACCAGTTTCCAAGGAGGGACTAAGGATCTTTCTTCTAATGAAGGAAGATGAAATAGAGATAAAGGGAACTTGAGGTGATGATTCCCAGTAATGTGGGGTTTTGAACCCAAAGAACACATATGAGAGTCTCATTTGGTAATGTTCAAGTAAGTATTTTTGTTTTCTTTCACCATTTTGCTCTAATGCTGTAGTGTTCAAAAACTATGTTTAACCAGAATGTAAGGTACTCCAGTATCTAAAGAAAGAGAAGAGAAGAACCTCATTGCATGACAAGAGGCTTCTTGTTTGCAGTGAGCCAGAACTTGGAGCAGAGGACAATCCTCAAAGTCAAATCAATTTGAAAGTTTTGATTATTATGTTGGAATTGAGCATTTCAATTACTGCATGAAACTGCATTGCAACTTAACATGACTGCATAACTCTTCATTAACTACCTATTTAGAAATCCTGGGAACTGTCCAAGTTTCTTAAAGTAGCATTTTTTAACCTTATGTTTTTTAAGCCTTTAAATTCAACCTAAAAAAAAATCTTACTTTATAAACTTACCGTTTTATTCTACAACAACTCAAATTTAAAGGACTAAATGCCTTAGCTACATTTAAAAGTTGGTCGGGGCACCTGGGTGGCGCAGTCAGTTAGGCATCCAAGTCTTGCTTTCCACTCAGATTGTGATCTCAGGGTCGTGGGATGGAGACTGACATAGAGTCTGCTTGGAATTCTCTCTCTTTCCCTCTGCCCCCCCCCGCCCCCAGCATGTGCACACATGCTTTCTTTCTCTAAAATAAATAAGTCTTTTTTTAAAAAAACTTGTTTAAATTCCCTTAATTTAAAATTATGTTTATAGGGGCTCCTGAGTGGCTCAGTCAATTAAGCATCTGCCTTCAGCTCGGGCCATGATCCTGGAGTCCCGGGGATCAAACCCCACATTGGGCTCCCTGTTGTGGGGAGTCTGCTTCTCCCTTTCCCCCTGCTCCCCCTCCCTGCCCCCCCCCCCCCCCGCTCATGCTCTTTCTTTCTCTCAAATAAATGAATAGAATCTTTTAAAAATTTGTATTTATAATTTGTATTCATTTTTATTCAAGGACTTCAGATACCTGACTTAAAAAGCAAAACTTTCTCAATACTTAAAACAATTTGTAGCGGCACCTGGGTGGCTCAGTCATTGGGCTCCCTGCTCAGCGGGTAGCCTGCTTTTCCCTCTCCCACTCCCACTGCTTGTGTTCCCTCTCTCACTGTCTCTGTCTCTGTCAAATAAATAAAATCTTTAAAGAACCCAAAAAACCAATTTGTATAAACCTAGTAAATTAAGCTTAAAACTATAGCAACTCCCCAAGTCCTTACAAAATTCCAATAATGTTTGTAAACTTGGCTAAATTTTTATACTTTTCAACTAAAAAGCCTAAATCCACAAATTGCATGGTTTGTAATTTAATATTATATATATTATACATATTATTGTATCATATAAAATTGTATTTTATAGTTTTAAAGCTAATATACCAAGAGTCTACAGTGTGTGTCAGATTCTCTTAAACATTATTAGTACTTTAATAATCATATATGTTCTCAAATACAGCTTTGAGGTAGTAAAACCATAGGTTTAATTTACTCCTTTTTCTTCTATTTTTAATTTTTCCTATGGTGAAAACATATAAACAAACAGTTTGACAAACAGCAGTTTGGGATAAAAATCCCAAATGTCCCTAGATCAGGGTTCTGAGATTATGGGAGAGAGATTTGTGACCCATACACGAGACTTGATTTTCACCTACCTGGTGGTGGATGTCCTGAGTTGTTTTGTTTTTCTAAATTACAATCACACACACACACATACACAATGGGAGAGTAAAATGGTTCTTACACATTAGGTGCTCTATTTACAGCTTCTTGGGAGTATTGCTCAAGAACCTTCTGACCTGTTCTAGGGTAGACTGGCTAGTGGACCTGCTGGCGTGGTTCTCATTCTGGGTATTTCTTTTGTTGCTATCTTGCACTGGATCCCGTGTTTCCTGATTTCCCTCTCTTTCTGTTTCTTAATATACTCCCTTATTTATTAGAATAAGTCTTCTGTTAGTTTCCTGAGAAGAGGAGACATCGAAGGTAAAGTTTTTGAGACCTTGAATATCTTAAGATATTTTTTATTCTACTTTCCTAGTTGGGAAATTTGTGTTTATTAATATCAAATTTTCGGTTGGAAATTATTATCCCTCAGAAATTTGAAGCATTACTCCTTTTTTTTTCAGGATTTTCCTCCCCTGCACCCCCCCCCCCCCCCCCATCCTCCAGCTTCCAGTGTTAGTGGAAAAAAAAAAGGATTTGTTTGAATCCTAATCTCTGCTATGAAACCTGCTTTCTTCCTTTGTGGAAGCTTTTAGAGGCCTCTTTTTTGTTTGTTTCCAGGGTTGAAAATTTTACAAGATTGTGTGCCCAGTTGGTAGAAGATAACTGGAGGGTGTCAAAGTATGTAGACAGACTTTTAGTTAACCCTCATTTTCAGTTTGCTACCTTTGTTTTCACTTGTGTTCCCTACATCAGACACCCTGTGTTTCACCTATTTCAGAGAGAAAGTCTCTAGTCTTCTACCCAGCTACAGGAGAAAAGGTTACTTGCCTATACCCAATGACAGAGGAGTCTAAATTTTAACAAATACATCTGTTCCTTTTTCTTGAAATTTTTGTCACCAGTTTTGAGATTGATGCTGGCAGGGATGCAAAAAACTTTTTAGCTTTCCCCCTTAAGCTTAAGATTTACTTTCCTGAGCTCTGTTGAGTCACCACTGAACTTTTGTTTTTCCAGCTTCCAAAATTCAATGGTCTTTATCCTTGTGAATTTATACTTTTTTTTTTCTTTTTAATACCTTGGTTGTCATTTTAGTGTGTGATTCAGGAGTGAGGCAAATGCCTGCTCAGTATCTCCTGTCTTTAAACAACTGCTATTAACTTTTTCTGGGATAAGGCACAAGTTGATACTCTTTAGAGATGATAAATCAGCTCTGGGTTCAAGATGAACTCTTATATCATTTTTTTTTACTCGAAAACTATCCTTCAAAAGGTACAGGTAATTACCTTTTGTGATTTGTAGGATTGGATTTTGCATTTCTTTAAGTAATTCTAAGGTTTTCCTATCTGTACTTTAATACTTTCTTATAGGCTTTTGTGTGTCTATATCCTTATATAAATCTTACATCTGATTTTAAATCTCTCTCTCTGCCCTTCCTATTGTCTTCTTCCTCTCTGATCTAGCAGGAACTCCTATAGATATATATCAGGTCTTAGATTTTCTGGCTCTGTGAGTAATGTATTAGTTTCTTCTTGCTGCTGTAACAAATTACCGCAAATAAAGTGACTTCACACAAATTTATTATTTTATAATTATGGAGGTGCAAAAGAGGTTTCCCTAGACTAAAATTTAGAGTCAGTAGGGCTGTGGTCACTTTAGACGCTAATGAATGTTTCTTTGCTTTTTCCGGCTTCTGGAGGCCACCACCATTCCTTGCCTTGGGGCCCCAGCTGGCTATCACATCACTCTCATCTCTGCTTTCCTGACTCTCCTGCCTCCCTCTTTAACTTTTAAGGTCTCTTGTCATTGAATTGGCCCACCCAGATAATCGAAGATATAATCTCCTCATCTCACAACCCTCAATTTAATCACACCTTGTAATGTCTCTTTTGCCATGTAAAGTAACATTATCACAGATTCAGGGATTTGGATATGGATAGTTTTGGTGGGCCATAATTCTGCCTTCCACAGATTTTGTTACTAATGATACTACTCAAGCTAGAAAAGTATATCATTGGCTTGTTTTTCAAGAGTACCCTCCAACCTTATTTTTATTATAAGGCTGATTCTTCAGTATCATCCATTTAATACAGTTTCTTCTACTCTAAACCATTTTCTTATTAAATCCTTTCTAAAGCAATGATTTAATTATGAATTGTCATGTATGAAGCCTGTTCTCTAGATTAAAATCATTTGTTGTAATGAGAAAAACACTATGGTTTAGATCTGGGTTTTAAACTCATATTGCTAAGTAGATAACATAAATCAGTGTGAAAAATAGTGAGACTATAGTTAAATGGCTAGTATACAGCTAGCTTAGGCTTAGAATGCCTTTAGACACATTTGAGATATTTTTAAAAGGCTTTAACCAAATTAAACAAGGCTGCAGACTAACAGTTTGGATGCCTAATTTAGGTAATAGTTGGTCTTCGGGTATATAAGTACTAAAATACAAGCTTCAACTACATTTCAGAAAATCCATGTTCAGTGTCTTTTCAAGTATTTTTTTTCCTCACAAAAACTTATTTACTGCTTCTGGAGTACACCATACTAGGTTTTTAAAGTTTTCATACATCTATATATATATATACGTATATATATATATTCCCTGAATAACCTGACCTGTGACAATTGATAGGGAGTTCACTATCTAGTTAGCTAGAGAGGTAAGTCCAGAGATTAAATGGTGTGATAAAGGATTCTAATAGAAATATGAAATACATGAAGGAGCAATTAATTTTAAGTTAGGAATTTGGAGAGGTGGGCAGCTAATGCTTTTTAGAGGTGGATGACACTTGAGCTGAGCTTTGAATTTTCCTGGAGAATTAGCATTCACTCTAATCCTTCTATGAAAAGTTTACTTATTTGAAAAATCAGTGATGCTTATTTCATCTTATCTTCATGATTTTTCCCCCCAGATTTTGTCCACAAGTGTTGTGGACAGGATGGCTGATATTAACCTCAAAGAAATAGCCTTAATAGTAGGTGTGGTTACCGCCTGCTATTGGAACAGCCTCTTTTGTGGTTTTGTTTTTGATGATGTTTCAGCAATACTGGATAACAAAGACCTGCATCCATCTACACCTTTAAAAACTTTATTTCAGAATGACTTCTGGGGAACCCCTATGTCTGAGGTAAGTAGTTATTTGTTGCTTATGTGTATCTTAGATTTTTAAAATATTCTAATAGTTTATTACTCCTAATTTCTTTACCAACATTGTCATCGTAGCACTTATGAATTTGAATTTGTTTCCCTAAAATGTATATGTTAGATAGGAAGTTGAAGATGTGATTATCTTTTTTAAAGCAGTACATGATTCTTTCCTTGGTTGTGTATTTTAATCTTTTTAAAAACAACATATGTGTGTGAAAGCCAAATGTCTTAGGATAGCAAGAAGTGTAAACAAATCTATTTCTTGCTCTTTTTTTCATGATTCAGGCAAAAGAAATGACCACTTATGATATATTTAACCATCTAAAAATATGTGACTTCAATATAAATAGATTAGACTTTAAGGGTGAAAGTATTGAGTTTTTTCCTGCAGAAAATTTTAAATTTGTGTCATATTTTTTACCTAGTAGTTATTTTAATGTTATATTGAGAACCCAAAAGTTTAGTTCATTGTTTATGAGGATGTTTTTATTTTGTCAGTAAATTTATTTTGAAGGTCACTATTAAACTGTTTGGGATTAAACTCTTGTCATTTTGGGATCCCATAGATTGGATCCTACCATTCTATTATATAATAGCTGTACGAAATTGGTGAGAAAATAGCTTTTAGGTGGCAAGATCTACAAGAGATCTGATCCATAAAAGAATAATACCTTGAGGATAAATAAATGAATTAATCTATTGTACTTGGCGCACAGTTGAACCGTAACATATAACACTCTTTTATAGTTTGTCAGTTGTCATTCGTGGTCCCTTTTCGCATTCTTTAAATATGGAAGCTTCTCAAGAGTGGGGATGAAGTCTGTCATTCCTTTAGTCACAAACACATAAGTATTTTTTCTTGTTAAATAAGCAGACTTTATTTTCTTGTAACCTTCCTGTTCTCACCCTATTCTAGCCTTTAAAAGAAATGAATATTTGACAATGAGAAAAAATATGATTATATAATAAGATCATTATTTTCTAGGCCATTTATTTCCTTCTACCCCTACCTTTTATCCCTAGAGCCCTTAGAAATATGTTTCCATTTCCCCAACTTAAGCTAGTATCTGTTGTGATTTTAATCATGACATTGAGATTTTAACTGAAAGGTTAGCTGGTCAGATTAAGGGTCTCTTGAAAGTTATCATACCATGGTATCAGTGCAATGTTTTGTGACTTCCTCAGCTTTACAGATTGAAAATATGATTTTGTTCAGAGCTCCTATAAGTGGACACACTAAGAAAAGTACTCATAATAATAAACTCAGACAAAAATGAATGAACAAATTTGAATAACAATATATGGTGGAGATTGTTGCTTCCTCCTTTTTTCTGATAGGCATATTCTCTTTCTGTAGGGAAATGTGCCACTAAGGAAAAGTTATTCTGAGTAGTATTTAGGTATTACAAGTTTTCTTAACCAGCCTGAAATTAGCACATTCAGAGATCTGATGGTTGATGTCATCAAGTAATGATAGCCTGGAAGCCTATCTTTGAGTGCCCAAACCTGCATAAGGATTTTTGTGTCAATGTAGATCTTAAAGACACATTTTGGGCTTTGGACATATTCCTGAGCTGTATGAATACTGACATAGTAGGGGTCTTTGGACTCCTCTGGCACTCTTAGTGTATAGATTATCTCTTTAGTAAGCCCATTCTTTAGCTATGTTATACTCTGTTTTTGAATGGTTCAGTGGATTATAAATCTAGTTACATATTGGAATCTGCTTGGCACTTAAAAAAATATTACTAAGGCTCTACTCAAATCTGTTACAGTTATCTCAGAATGGGATATGGGCATCAGTATTTTTGTCTTGTTCCTTTTGTGTTTGCTTTTTTATTGTTCTTGGGATTTTGGGGGCAGGGAGGAGTAGAGGATTAGGTTTTTTCTGTTTATCCAAGTGATTCTCTGACACAGCCATGGTTAAGCTGTAATGAGCCATCTCTTCTGGCATTTGGTCTATGAAGTATCTTTGTTAAGGTAACTTTTGCAAATATCCCATTTCACTTTGTTTTGCCGTTGCTATATGGAGATTCACATTAATAGGGAACTATTAGCCTATTCATTATATTCATGCTTATGTTTCTATTGCCAACTAATACTATGAATAATTAAGTTTTTTCTTTATTATACTTGAATTTAATAATGATCTGTATTGTTTGTAATAGAACTAGCTGTTTTACTATATTTTCACAGAATAATCTGTTATCTACTACACTGATGATTATCACAGTGGAGTCTTTAGATTACTAATGCATTGTGTGAATAATCAGTTATGTTAATAATTAATCTATTTTTTAATTTTCCATTACCTGTGACTGTACATCTAATAGACCTAACAAAACAATTATGTATATTACAGTTAAAAATAACCTATTCCCTGCACTTTCAGACTTCATCCTTTTGACTGGCACATATGTCCCAGTGGAACTACAGTAACATTTCAGGCACTCAAAAGTTTCCAGGCCTTTTTTTTGCTTTTGGATACACATCATGTCAGCTCAGTATAATGCCTTAAAAATAACTTTGTATGCCTGAGCTAAATCAAATGATGTACAAACATTAAGCAGCAAAGAACATTCTAGAGAGTGAAGAAGCTGAGTGTGAATGCCTTTACATATTTAAAAAGTAATAGGATAATATTTTATGTGTTTTTGTCCTGTGTATTTTATTCTTAAATCTGGTTTGATTTTTGTCTTATGGTAAAAATATTTCTGGTTAAATGAAACTTCTAGCTTGTAAAGAAATTCAGCAGCTTCACATAAAATTTGATTTATTGCCAGGAAAGACTACCGTAACAAAGGTATCTATTCTGTTATTCTAAGAAAGTTTTTGTTTTTGTATTCTCTGTCTTAGTATTTGGGGGTTTTTTGGTTTAATATATTCAGGTTTACATATTATGAAGGTGTTTTTCATAAAACAATTAGTACTTTTCTGAGTCTTCACAATTAAAACTGAGCTGGTAAACATTCTGTTCTTATATTTCCTTTTGAGAATCTGGCCAGCAGTTATATAAATGCTTGTATTAGTAATAGATTGGAAAGTAGGCTTTGGAGAGAATCCTGTGTCCTGATTTGACCAATGCCACTATTGTTCTGCTTTATTATTTTTTTAAATCTGTGTATTGAAGGGGAATTAATAGTCATATGTTCTTCCTCTACTCTTGATGGGATGGGATATTTGCAAAAGGAGGAAATTGCCTTTGTTTTGGGACTAAGAAAATAGGAAAACACATTATAAAACTATCTTTTAGTTTTGTGTTATCCTTGGAGCAGTTCATTACTTTATTGCTATATCTCAGCCAAACGTAGATACTTTGAATAGGAAATGCAAGGATTAGTTTATGTGCACTAAAGGACCATGGAACTTTAATGATGATGATTGTTTTTTTCCTTTTAGGAGAGAAGCCACAAGTCTTACCGTCCCTTAACAGTATTGACATTTCGTTTAAATTATCTGTTTAGTGAACTGAAACCAATGTCATATCATCTCCTAAATACGATTTTTCATGCTGTGGTTAGTGTGATATTTCTTAAAGTCTGCAAACTTTTTCTGGACAACAGGAGTAGTATGATTGCTTCTTTACTTTTTGCAGTGCACCCAATACACACAGAAGCAGTAAGTAAAACTGTAAATCAGTGTTCTTTTCTTCTTTTTTTTTTTTTTAACAAAGCCTACATAGTGACTATAATGGTATATGTTTTTAAGAAAAAAAATTTAACCATGGCCTTAATTAAAATATTTGAAGATTTTTAAATTAGCACAAGTCTTAACTTTCTAGTGTACAGAATCTAACTTCCTACTATATAAAATTTTTAAATTTATTTATTTTTAAGATTTATTTATTTATTTGACAGCGCGCACAAGCAAGGGAAGCCGCAGGCAAAGGGAGAGGGAGAAGCAGGCTTCTGCTGAGCAGGGTGCCCCATGCGGGGCTTAATCCCAGGACCCTGGGATCATGACCTGAGCTGAAGGCAGCTGCTTAACCGACTGAGCCACCCAGGCGCCCCTAAAATTTTTAAATTTAAAGCAAGTTTTGAAACATAAACATTTATTATTTAAGGACATAAGATAAAATTGCTCAAGATGAGTAATAAAAAGATAAATGAATACAGTTCCTTGCTAATTGTTTTTTTTATGACTATAGATTTAAAGCATTTGTCAACTTTGTAGTATGTTTCAAAGGACAGAAAATAATAAGTTTAAATAAAAGATGAAAATATACATAAACATATATCAAAATATATGTAAACATAAAAAAACATTCTAACCAGTGAAGATACTCAGTACTTTCATGTTGTCTGTTTGCCATGTTTCAAAATTGTGAGCTGTCTCTGCTGTTGCCCCTGTCAGCCCCTACCTACCAAGATGTACTTAAATTATAACTTTATTTTTCTTAATAACCTTGAAACCCCAAAATTGCCTCTCAACAGAGCAAAAAGGACTGTTCAATTGCTTTGTTACAACCTTTCAGTTGTAAGCAAAAAAATGTATGTTTGAACTCTTGTTGTGCTTGAATGGGTGTGTGTATTGGAAGGGGTTTTGTGTGTCTCTCCCACTGTCTTGAACCTTTTTATGTCTCGTTGAACAGACATTTTTCCATGCATTTACAAAAATGATAGGTTGTTTTAAATTTTACAGTGAGTTCAGAATAAAGGAAGAGGTTTGAGGGTTTTATATTTAAATTTTTAGAAAAAAAAGGACTTTTATTTATTTGAGAAAGAGACAGCACAAGCAGCCAGAGGGCAGAGGGAGAGGGAAAAGCAGACTCCCTGCTGAGCAAGGAGCCCCATGCAGGGCTTGATCCCAAGACCCTGATATCATGACCTGAACTGAAGTCAGACACTTAACTGACAGCCACCCAGGCACCCCAAAAAAGGAGTTTTTAAAGTTTATTATCCTGAGTTTACACTTTTTTTTTTTTAAAGATTTTATTTATTTGAGAGAGAGAATGAGATAGAGCATGAGAGGGGGGAGGGTCCGAGGGAGCAGCAGACTCACTGCTGAGCAGGGAGCCCGATGCGGGACTCGATCCTGGGACTCCAGGATCATGACCTGAGCCGAAGGCAGGCGCTTAACCAACTGAGCCACCCAGGCGCCATTGAGTTTACACATTTATTATGAGGTAGAACTTACTGAATTTATGAATATTTTTATATTTTAAGAATGCTTGTATTTTAAGAAAATATGTAAGGTCTTAGGTTTTTTTTGTTTTGTTTTGTTTTTAAATTAAGAACCATTCTAGATACTGTCCTAATATTATGTAAGATGTTACTGTTGAGGGAAGCTGGCTAAACAGTACACAGGACTTCTCTGTACCTGTTTTTGCAACTTCCTGTGAGTCTATAATTATTTCAAAATAATAATCAAAGAATTATTTTAGAGTCACTGGTAAATTTATTTTATTTTTAAATTTTTTTTAAAGATTTTTTAATTTATTTGTATGGAAGATATACAAATTGACCACATGAGGGCACTCAAAGAATGTCTAAGAAACTGAAATGTGTGCTTGAAAAATTATGGCAGTTTTGATTTCTAAAGTGCTATTCTTATTATATATGGTAGTTAAATTTTCAAGAGGCTCTTCATTAATATGAACTCCCCTCCCTTTCCCTTTTTAGGTAACAGGTGTTGTAGGAAGAGCAGAACTTTTGTCCTCTATCTTTTTTCTAGCTGCATTTTTGTCATATACCAAATCAAAAGGACCAAATAATTCCATAGGTGAGTGTCTAACATTTAATTTTTTTCTCTATATCTATAAAACTTGATCAAGTAATGCTTATTTCTTATAAAATATATGCCTCACTTGGGTTTATCTTAAGCATGTATGGACATATGAACATGATATTGCAACATTGTCAATATTAAAAAAATTTTTGCATGTAGTTTATATTTTATCATGACTAACAGATTCTGTATGATTTAACTTAAAATTACCCTAGAATATGGGAGTTTTAGAGTCATTTTTAGTTCCATGTGCTGTTATCTATAAATGATACAAGTATGAATACTTCAGTTGTCTTTCTGTAGTAAAGCTGTGAATTGTATTATTTAGGTAAAGTTGAAAGCTTATTAGAATATAACTTTTATTATGTGTTGATCATAGTTCAGCTATTTATTGAGTCCCTACCATGTGGCCCACCCTGGAAAATGCTTTGTACAAATTAGGTCTTTAATCCTGCTAATGCCAGCTATTAGCAGAAAACAAGCTCCAGGCAATAAAAATGATTTTTTGAAGTGTGGGAACAGTGGGCATGAAAGAGGTTTTATATAATGGTAACCTATATTTGGTTGATCTTAAAATTTAACTCTGAGGTTTTTTCCTACATTCTTGGAGAATTTTCTCACTGTAACCCAAAGTACTGATGATAAGGAGCCTAATTTTGTATTAATGTAAAGCTAAGGTTCAAGAAATAAGTGATTTAGCCAAACACTTTTAGTGTGTTCTTAGATTTGTAATATGGGTAGGTTTCTGTCTCCATTTCCTAGAATGGTTCCTTATATACAGTAGGTGTTCATTATATTTATTTAGCAAATGACCAAGTGAACAATTAAACAATTAAATTCTAATTAAAAAGATGCTGACCCTGCTTTTGAACCTTTATACTCTTAGCTCCCATAATACTTCATATTCCACGTTATGTAATTTTACACTTAAGACCATAAACAGTTTTGTTACCATCTTTGTATTCACTATTTTATCTAATGTATGTTGTCCTGTGCAAAGATTTTCAATTTGTAATTATTTGATCACTTTAAATTCTAGGCTGTTAATGACCCATACCCTTTTTTTTTTAAGCATGATCCACCTCAGGGCCTTTGTTTGTTCCTTTCTAGTTTGGGTTTCTGCTCAAATGTCATCAGTACACCACTCATCTTTCCCATTCCTTTCTTTTTCCTTTCACCTTCTATTTTTCTTCATAACACTTAGGTCATCATTTGGCAAATATATCTTTACTTATTTGTCTATTATCTCCCCCGCAAGATGTAGCAGATACTTAAAATAACTGTTAGAATATGTGATTGCTGGAGGTTTGTATCTTTATACATGTAAAATTAGTTTAGAAACCTGTATTTTGTGTTGGAAGGGATTCTAATGATTGAAATTGAATCACTACTTACACATGTATATATTTTTAAGTGTTAATGTATTTAGCAGGGGGACTTGTTTTGGACAAAATCACACGTGGTAACTAACCACAGAGATCTGTTTATAAAATCAAAGTTTATATTCACACAGTAATATAGTCACCAAAAGTTGAAGAACTGAAGTGACTGGTTTCAATAAAGTTCTTGCCTTTATTAGAGCTATTAGTTGCTGAGATTGAATCCAGCATTGCAGAAGGCAACTGTTTGCTTTCTCTATCTTGGAATGGAATTACAAACTAGTAAGAAGCTCTGAATTTAATGTCAGAAGAACCAAGTTAAGTCATGATTTCTTTATTGTGCATGACTATTTTTTTTAGACCTCCAAAATTCTTTCCTCATCTTAAAAATGGGTATGATATCAGCCCTCATATCCCATTGGTATAATCTACTACTTTCGTATTGATGGTTTTGATCTAACTAGAATATGAGGGTTTTTTTTTTTTTGAGGGAAAGAATACTGTTATACGGAGTATCTCCAATAGTGTTTCAAAGTTTTTTGAGTTGTTTTCCTTTCAGTAATTATAATCTATAGAGTATTCTAAAGTTGAAAACAATTTCAAAGATCAATGAATTTCTGTATTAAGCCAAATGACAAAGGAAAGTATATTAGATTCATAAATTGTTTTTTTATTTATACCTGGAATTAAGTCAATTATTTGAGTTATTACTTTGATTAATGTTCTTAATAAATAAACCTAAGGTCGCACAATCATACTACAATGTATCTTTTAAACTGGAAAAGAATTGGAGATTATATTTTTCAATAGGAAAACTGAAACTCAGAAAAGTTGCCCAAAGTCACAAGGCAAGTTAGTAGTAGATCCAGAATTACCCTCACAATTCATTCTTCTTTAATCAAATTACTACTGCTACTACTACTACTAGTAGATGTTTGCTTAAAGTTGATGAAGTAGGTTTTCTGTTTAAATAGAACTTATGAATATTCTATTGCAAATTTTTTAAAAGAATATTAAATTCTTACTGTGAACCTGTTTCAGTTTTTATACTTTTTTTTTTAATAGATGCTCGTCTACTTTGCCCAGTAGTTTTCAGTTTCAGGTTTTTAATAAAACATAGATGTCTACATAATAAAGTATTTGTCTTCATTTCAAACTGATAGTTCATCAATCACAACACTCCAGCCTCTAAGTTTCTCTTCTCCACAGAAAGTTTTAGTACAAGTTATACATCTCAATGTTTTGTTTTGAGTGCATAAAGGAAAAATCACTTACAACATTTAAATACGTTTTAAAATATAAAGTATAGGTTAGTGGGAAATAACATAAATGTGAATATAGAATCACAAGTAAAGTTTTTTAGTAATGTGTAATAGTTGTCTAACTTAAAATATCTCTTTATGATATAAAATTGTTTTGTGTAGTTCCATATTTTTCTGTTCTTAAATTGCAGTATGGACTCCAATTGCCTTGACAGTGGTTTTAGTTGCTATTGCAACATTGTGTAAAGAACAAGGAATAACAGTTGTAGGAATTTGCTGTGTGTATGAAGTATTTATTGCACAAGGGGTAAGGAGAAATATTTTTTTTGTTGCTATCACTTATCATACTTAAATTCTCTCATAATAAACTTGTTTTCTAAATGTGTCATTATGTAAATTGGTGTGTTTACCAAAAATGATACCAAAAAATTCGCAAGAAAGGAGCATGTTTTGTCCTTCTATCCATTGAAAATTACTTAACATTTTTTAACTCGCTCAGTTTTTTAAGGACAACTCTTTGCATTTCAATAATGGAATCGTTAGGCAATTTGGAAATGTATACAGTAATATTGTAATTCAGTATTGGATAAGATTGGGCTCAGTTTTATTCATTATCAGTTCCACAAATTGCTCCATATTGATCTTATAATTATAGTCAATTTATATCTAATCTTACATTTTGAAAATACTGCATTGAAAACATTATAGTATATTGTTATTTAAAACTTTTTTTTCCTTTTGCAGTATACTTTGCCATTATTATGGACTACTGTCGGACAGTTTTTCCGTGGAAAGAGTAGTATTCCATTTTCTATGCTGCAGACACTAATAAAACTCATTGTTTTGATGTTCAGTACACTATTACTTGTTGTGATTAGAGTCCAGGTTATTCAGTCCCAACTTCCAGTATTCACCAGGTATGAAAGTCTGGTTCTTTTCTTTTTTTTTCATTCTTTCTTTCTTTAACTCTTGATGTTCATTGATTATAAATGTTTCAGAAAGTCTTTGATTTACGTTGAGGTTTTTTAACAGCTTTATTGAGGTATAATATTTTTTTTAAAACCTGCATATATTTATAATGTACAAATTAGTACCTTTTGACCTATGTGTACACTCATGAAACCACCAGAATGAAAATAATGATTTTAACTTAATGATACAATGATTTTAACTTGATTGGTTAAGTGATAAGTCTTTTATATTCTTAGTGATTTTTATCTACTTGTTCTAATAATTATTGAGAGGAGGACGTTAAAATCTCTGACTGTAATTATAGATTTGTCTATTTCTCCTTATAGTTTTATCAATTTTTGCTTCATGTGAGTTCAAGCTCTATTATTAAGTACATAACATTTAGGATTGTGATTAAATGAGTTTCTTTATCCCTGAAAATACTTTATCCCTGGTCTTTACTCAGAAATTCACTTTATCTCCTTTTTCTTAGTGTTACATTGTTTTTCTTTTTCCATCATTTAACTTTTTATCTATCAATATATTTATATTTAAAGTTGACTTCTTGTAGGCTGCATAAAGTTGGGTCTTCCTTTTTTGTTTGGTCAGATTTTTTTTTTTTTTTAAGATTTTATTTATTTACTTGACAGAGAGGGAGCACAAGTAGGCAGAGCGGCAGGCAGAGGGAGAGGGAGAAACAAGCTCTCTGCTGAGCAGGGAGCCTGATACCCTGGGATCATGACCTGAGCCGAAGGCAGCCGCTTAACCGATTGAGCCACCTAGGTGCCCCAGATAGTATTTTTTAAATGACGTGTTTCAGCTGTTTATATTCAATGTGATTTTCATCTGGTACCATTTTTCTTTGTGACTAAAGGATTTTCTTTAACATTTCTTGACGTGTAGGTCTGCTGGTGCTGAATTGTTTTAGCTTTTATATATAAAAATATCTTTATCTTTGTTTTTGAAAAATATTTTGAATTCTGAGTGTAGAATTCCACATTGTTGTGCATTCAGCACTCTAATAATGTTGCTCTACTATTTTCTAGCTTGCAGTTTTCACTGAGATATCCTCTGTCATCTTTGTTTTTGTGCTTCTGTGTGTAGTGTGTCTTTTTCTGTATGTCTACTTGTATTATTTTCTCTTTGTCATTGTTTCTTTATTTTTTTTAAATTGAGACATAATTGATATATAATACTATTAGTTTTAGGTATACAGTGTAATGATTTGATACATGTATATTGAGAAATGATTATCACTAATAAGTATTTAACGTCCATCCATCACCACACGTAATTACAAAAAAATCTTGTGATGAGAACTTTTAAGATCTATTTTCTTTGGAATTTTCAAATATACAATACAGTATCATTAATTCTAGTCACCTGCTGCATATTACTACCCTAGGACATATTTATCTTATAACAAAATTTGGGTGAAAGTGGTAAATGATACAAACTTCCAGTCACTGTTCTTTTATCTTCATGTGGCTTCTGCTTAGGTTAATTGAGCTTAGGATCTGTAGGTTTTACTTTATGTAAATTTTGGAAATTTTTTATCTATTACTTGAAATGTTTTTCTATTATCTTCTCCTTTTCTGGGACCCCAGTTACATGTATATTAAGCCTTTTGAAGTTGTCAGACTAATGCTCTTTCTATTCCTCTCCAAAAACTATTTCCCTGTTTTCGTTTTGGATACTTTCTTCTGCAATATATTCAAGTTCACTAATCTTTTTTCTGCAATGTCTAATCTGCCCTTAATTTTTTTCTAGTTCTTTTTTATTTCAGATATTGTTTCCATTTCTAGAAATTCTGTTTAAGCCTTTTTATGTTTCCTGTCCCTACATGTTCTAGTGCTTTAATTTCCTCATCTACTAATTTTATTGTATGTGTCATTTCTTAGTTTAGATTGAATAATTTTTCTTCTCATGGATTATATGTTTCTACTTCATATGCCAGGCAATTTTTTAATAGTTGTCATATATGTGCATTTTACTTTAATATATTACTATAAATATTTTAGAGCTTTGTTCTGGGAGGTATTTAAGTTATTTGAGAAATGTTTCATCTTCTAGCCATGCTTCTAATCTTTGATGAATGAGACCACAGCAGCATTTACAATAGGGCTAATTTTCTTCTGCTACTGACACAAGACCCTTCTGACTACTATATCTGATAGACTGATTTATGAGGATTTTCCTTCTGGCTACTGAGGAACTATTCCTACCTCTGTATGGTATTTGAGAATTTTTATCTAATTCTTTTGAGAGGTACTTTCCTAACTGCATTATTTTTCCTAGTGCTGCTATAACAGATTACCAGAACTGGATAGCTTAAAGCAGCAGAAATTTATTCTGTCAGTGCTGGAGGCCAGAAGTCGAAAATCAAGGGTTGGGCACAGTTGGTTCCTTCTGAAGACTCTCAAGAAGAATCTGTTCCATGCTTCTTTCCTAGTTTCTAGAGGTTGCTAGCAGTCTTTGGCATTCCCTCTTTCTTGTGTGTTTCTCTGTATTCTCTCTTTGTTTAAGAACACCGGTCATTAGATTTAGGGCTCACCCCAATCCAGTATGACCTAATCCTAGCTTAACTATTTACACTGGCAAAGAAATAGGTTTCCAAATAATGTCACGGTCTGAGGTTCTGGGTAGATATGAATGTTTGAGACACATGGTTCAACCCACTAAACTGACCTTGTGTATTTCCTCACATACATATGCTGAACAGTTCTCATCAGTACTAAAAACTGGAGAGAGACCCTCTAGAGATAGTTCTGTTTCTCAGCAGCTTTCTTCTCTCTGGTATTCTGCCCACTGACTCTGGCCCCCTGGGTTTCTAGGGCTCCCAGTTCTGTCTTTGCAACCTAAGGATGGTACTAGGCTCCACTAGGTTCCCCCTCACTGCTCCACAGACTAAAATCTGTGTCTAGGTATTGAACTTTCTAGATAGGGTTTCCCTTATTTGTTTTTCTTCCCTCAGGTATCATTGTCCTTCTTTGCCTGATGCTCAGTGTGTTAAGAAAAGTCTTATAATATCTTGCCCAGTTCTTTGCATTTAAAGCTAGAAGCAAAAGTTGCTGAATTTAACAATCTGCATCTTTTTTTCCTGCTCTGAAATTTAGCATTTTTCCATTTCACCTTACTCAGCTAAAATTTAAAATGAAATTTATATTAGTTCCTTATTCAATTATATTAAAGTATCTGGCATTAAATACAAGAATTTCTTTTTTTTTTAACAAAAGGCCAAAATGTTGTTCGTGTGCTGTCCAGGATAGTGCATAGCTGGCCCTGGTTAGAATAAAATTTTATTCAGATAATTCTCTTACCTTAAACATTTTCTTTGTATCATTTTCCATATAATTATTCTTTTCAGTAGCATTTTTTTCTTTAAAGAATACTTTCTAATTTCATGAATTTTTACTTCCGAGTCTAGCCATGCTAAACTGAACAACTCATTTATTTTTTTTTTTAAGATTTTATTTATTTGAGAGAGAATGAGAAAAAGAGAGAGCATGAGGGGGGGGAGGGTCAGAGGGAGAAGCAGACTCCCTGCCGAGCAGGGAGCCCAATGTGGGACTTGATCCCAGGACTCCAGGATCATGACCTGAGCCAAAGGCAGTCGCTTAACCATCTGAGCCACCCAGGCACCCCTGAACAACTCATTTAAGTAGTAAGATATGTGAAATAGATTGAATTGTAAATATATACTTTATAGTTCCCTCTTCACCCTCAGTTTCAGTGTTATTGTTTTTATTATTCCTTTTAGAGAATTTCCATTGACTCTTTTTCATCTCCAGTTCTATAGTGTGAAAATGTGGTTTATAGGTAGAAATGTGTTTGTTTTGTGTATGTATTTGTGGATGGCTGTATGGAATACGTTACATCTAAATGATGTATTTTCCAAATAGAAGCATTTAAAAATATGTGTATATATACATTTTCTTCTATTACATTTCCCTATGAAGTTGACTATAATATTGTTTGACTTGCTTTGACATGTGTTCTTTCTCTATAGTACAGTTATTAAATTAGCTATTGTAAATAAACCATTATAAAAAATGAACCCTGAATAGTGGATTATAGGAAAAAAGCTTTGTATTCACTTCTGTTGGTTATTTGAGAATTCAAGTCCTGACTCAAGATTTATTATTTTTCATACATGTAGATATTCAAATATGAAGGTTTTTAAGATATTATTTGTTCAAATAGTATTTACTTTTTCTCAGCCATTTGAATTTTTAAGAAGACCAAGTCAAACAAATGTTAGGGGTTGATTTTTCTTAACTCATTTATTTTAAAATGAGAAATTGGGTTTTTAAAGGACTATATATTAACATAGCCAATAAAATTTTGAATGTAGCCTAAAAAAAATTTGAAGCTATTCATTTGAAATATACTTTAAAAAATGCTTTGACTATGATTTGCCTTAGTTTGCAGGAAACAGACTAAATTAATGAAATGTACATGTAATATATCATGGCCTGGACAAATATAAATTACAATATAAGTTTATATTAGTATGTATGAGGAGAAAAAGTAGAACACAAAATGTTACATAGGCCTATACAGTTACTATTCTATACTGGAAATTTGGTTTTCACCTTCCTAAAAGTCTAAGCAAAAAGGAAAAATCATAGTTGATACAGTTTTCTCTGTCTGCAACAAAAGAAAAATATAGTAATTCTTTCTAGGAAGCATAATTTTTATTAGCATTTAGTGCCTTTTGAAAGAAGCCATCTTATGCAGAAAAAACATTGGTTAGTGTTCTCAGAAACTCATACATCACATACAGCAATGACACTTTTAAAACTTTTCTTTTTAGTTTTAACCAGGAAGTTATACTTCTGCAGAGTATCATAATATTATAGTGACTTGTCTGATTTATTCTAATAATAAACTAGAAATAGGTAACCTAGTTGCCCTTTAAACAGTTTTTCATAGTTTGTCTCAACCTAGACGTTTCTTAAAGTTTAGACAGTTTGAACTCTAGTGAGGACTAAATACCTCTAGTGAGGTATTAGTAAAAAAATATTTTGTCTTTCTGATAGCAGGAGGGGAAGAATGAAGGGGAGTAAGTCGGAGGGGGAGACGAACCATGAGAGACGATGGACTCTGAAAAATAAACTGAGGGTTCTAGAGGGGAGGTGGGTGGGGGGATGGGTTAGCCTGGTGATGGGTATTAAAGAGGGCACATTCTGCGTGGAGCACTGGGTGTTATGCACAAACAATGAATCATGGAACCTTACATCAAAAACTAATGATGTAATGTATGGTGATTAACATAATAAAAAAAATAAAATAAAATATTTTGTCTTTTTAATGAGATTATGTGTAAAATATTGCTTTTATTGTTCAGCGTTTTATTTATATGTTATATATTTTGTGTTTACAAGGTGCTTTAAATAACTTTTTTTTTCATTCTTTATACAGGTTTGATAACCCAGCTGCTGTAAGCCCAACTCCTACAAGGCAGCTAACTTTTAACTATCTCCTTCCTTTGAACGCTTGGCTTCTATTAAATCCTTCAGAACTCTGCTGTGATTGGACCATGGGAACAATACCACTTATAGAGTCATTTCTAGATATTCGAAATCTTGCCACATTTACTTTCTTTTGCTTTTTGGGGGCGTTGGGAGTATTCAGTCTTAGATACCCCGGTGATTCCTCCAAGACTGTTTTAATGGTAAGAAATTCCCTTAATTTCTCAGATGATGTAACATTCAGTTCATTTGGACACTGCCTTTAACTTGTCAAAGCATCTTCTTAGAAACAGCGTCTTTTTTTTGTTCAACATCAGCCTAATTTATTAACTTATTTTAGGCTATCCTAAAATTATATATCAGAATTCCATGTGCAGGCATAATTTGACATTCAGCATGTAAAGTAAAAACTGGTCATGAATTTCTTTGATTTAGTAGGAACTCTGAAACCATGAAGCATGCCTTTGGCATCATTTTCTTCTATTTCTTTACCCAAGTAGATTATACACTTTGAGGAAATAGATCATTGTTTTCTTGACACAGAGAAGAGTGTCCTGTAAGATGGGCAGCTAGAAATATATAGCTCTTTAGTTCTCATTAGCAGGATTTTCATTACTCCCCAAGTTATTTTTTACTTTGTTCAGAGAACTATGATTATTTACACAGTCTTGTTGTTTTTCTGAGGTGTATTTCTTTGTAATTTTCTTACTCTGCTGTCACTTCTTACTTGTAGCGGTTTTATTGTCTCTTCCTTTAAATTACTGAAGGCAGTAATAATCTTTAACATTTTCTTGAGCATTTGCTATATGCCAGAAAGTGTTTTTAATACTTTACAAATATTTCATATTGGCTGTAGTCACTAGGTTCATTTATTCAGTAAAAAGTTTTTCTTGTAGCCTATGTACCAGGCAGCCTTTTAGGCACTGAGGATATGATAAAAAGAAATACAAGGCCCCAATTACCAGGGCACTGGCATTTTGGAAAACTTTGAAGCTAATCTCTGAGATGTAGAGAAGATTGAAAAAATATAGTTTGAAGGAAAGATCATATTTACTATTTTTTAATCTGTTGAGTTTGAATAGCACTTGGTGCCTAGAGTTCAGAGGAGAGTCCTAAGCTTTACATAAAAATTTGATGGATTGGCAGAGAGATAGTAATTGAAACCAGGATGAGAATAAGAAGGTCTGTGGAGAGGTTATATATACAGCAGCCTTTCTCAACTGGGGTTTTGTGACTTTTCTCAAAGATGGTAACCAGCTATTACCATTCCAAATACATAGAATAGAAGATAATTCATACACATAATGAATGCCTTAGAGTATTTGGTCTTAATTCTCCCTCAGAAAATAGTTGAAGGGGCTAGCTAGATAAAGTGAAAAGAGAAAAAACCTACAACTAGGTCTTGAAAAACAGTAGAGGAGAATAAAGCTAAATAGGAGATAGACCAAGTGGATGGAAAGGTAGGTGAGTATTTCAAGAAAGATGGAATGGTTATCCCTAACAGATGCTGTTAGGCAGAAAAGTGAGATCAGTCATATTTGACCTATTTTAGGTGTATTAGTTACTTAATGAAATTTATTTCTGTGGAGAGATTCGATTAGATGAGGATATGAAGATTGGTAGTATAGATAACCTGAGGGGTAACTCAACTTTGAATATTTCGAAGGAGGAGACAAGCTTGAATTTATTACCACCTAAGTAAGAGAAGACTATGCCAGCTTGAAGCATAACAGACTGCTGATCTCATGTAGAGCTTGGAGGAAGCATAAAGATCTAGAATTAGTGGACCTTCAGAGGTAGAAGAATCACTTTCATTGAAGTACTCAGTTGGCTGACTTTTAGAAGCAAGGGATATCACTAATGGATTGACTTGCAAAAACCTCGTTGATTTGAAATGTTGATTGATTCAGTGGGATTAAAACCAGCTACTTACTACCTTGGCTGTAAAAGTGTTTTCCTAAGAATGTGGGAACTTGTTTTATACCTAAAGGACATAATGAATAGGTGAGGTAACTTAAAGATGTGTTGTCAAAGGAGATGTTAAATTTGGGGAGACAAGAGCATATTTGAATATGGATAGGAACGATACCCTTGATTAGAAAGTGGTCGAGTAAATGAAGGGATGGTTAATTGTGAGATTTGTGAGGAGCAGGGGCAATGTAGACTTCAGGTTTGGCCTGAGAAAAATGGAGACACACACGTTTTATGGTACAGAAAGGACGGAAATGACATCAATGTAGATGTTGGTAGTTTTAGTAGCAGGGAATTGAAGGAATTCTTGTTTTATGGCTTTAGTTTTCTCTGTAAGTTTGGAAGTGTGATCACCTGCTGAAAGTGACATGAATCAAAAGTTTGAGAAAAGTGAACTTAGAAATTCTGAGGAGTTTTAAAGATCAATTTGAAATTGATAATCATGAATTTACGATGATACTAATCTATTTTGCTTTGAGACTGTCTCTAGTAGTACTTTGCTGTTCATGTAAATACAAAGCAGATACGTGGTAGAATACATCCAAAGCTGAGGTTCTGCTAAAAGAAAGGAAAACTAAGGAACGGTGGGTGAATGTAAACTTTTGGCATATAAAATAATGATTTCTATAATATAAGCTGAATAAAAATAGGATGGTGCCAATGAAATAAGCAGAGATTTATATAAGTTTTATTTTATGTATATCAAAAGGAACAGTTATGGTCTTAGGTATAACTTCTTTAAGATAGTCCGAAACATGTTATGTTATATGGTGATGTTTTGTGAAGATCTCTGGAAGGGATAAGTAGAGCAAGGGAGTACCTGCTAAGTACCAGATACTGTGTTAAACACTTATTAAATAAAATGTCATATGTATCCTGACAATATCATGTAAGTAGTTATTAATCCCAATTTATAAAGAAACACAAATTGGCAAGATGGTTGATTAGTTTACCTTATGTTACATAGGAAGTAAGAAATTAAACTGATTTGTTCCAAACTCTTAACTGGCACCTTTCCTTTTAAAGAGAGTTTTGTATCACTGAAGAAGGAACTTATGGTAGCCATAGTTAGCTAGGTGGGCATAAATTAATAGAGTGTATTAGAACTTTTGAGTAAATTAATCATTAGAGACATTCCTTTATCCAAGAACCAGTAGATTTTTTGTGTATGTAGTTTATGCATCAGTCCATCATACATCATTGAATGAATTTAATAACACTTTTAATTATTTCAAATAAAATTGCTTTAGAGCAGCCATGAATTAATAAAAAATATGTTTGCCTGTTTGGTTTTAGAAAAGGACTACAGGAATGCCTGGGTGGCTCAGTCGGTTAAGCATCTGACTCTTGGTTTTGGCTCAGGTCATAATCTCACAGGTCATGAGGTCAAGCCAAGTGGGGTCTCTGCTCAATGGGGGAGTCTGCTTGAAGATTCTCTCTCTGCCCCTCCCTAACTCTCTCTCTCTCTCTCTCTCTGAAATGAAATAAATCTTTAAAAAAATAAAAGGAAAGGACTACATATTTAGGAATATCTCTGTTTCACAGCTAGCCGGTTATTTTTATCAAGCACTCCTGGGAAATGGAAAATTAATTATGTATTCTTAATGTTTTACCTTTTTGATCAAAAAGAAAACATTAAAATTTCAGATATATAAATTAGTCTGATACTTAGTAGTTCAGTAGTGTTTTTCTTTAGATTCTTTATTTCTTCATTACAAGTCATTAATTTATCATATATGGTGAAAGTGTGTTTTTCAATGTGTATACATCTTTACATCTGTATTTTACTAATAAAGTATAATTAAGAGAAAACAATCTTTCATACTGTTAAAAGACTCTCAAACTTCTGAAGCTGAAGGAACAACTTGCATAGTTATTCATTTGGGTACTGTAAAACAAATCAGGGTAAGAAAATATGGAAGCAGATGCCCATAGAAACAGTTGTCCTAATAACAACCAACTTATTTCCTTTCACAAGTTATTTGTGCTAGTTGTTTGTATCCTGCCTTTTTAATGGCTTTATAGTCTGTAAACCATATGCTATCTCATTTTCAAAATGACAAAAATAATCTAAGCATTTTTATGATTTATTTCAATGTACAGTGTTAGAATTTTAGAAATTCTTATAGAATAAAAGACTACTGTTTAAAGGGGGCAGTTTTATTTTTATACTTATGCTAAGCCTCTATTAAATGTATATGACTCATCAGAGTATTATGCAAAAGAATGCTGGAGTACAGATGTAGTAGTCTACTATCTTGTCTAAAGGATGATATGAATACTTAAAATAATAAAAATATAAAAACTGGCATGATTGGCTGTTTTGTCCCCCATTACAGTTTTGTTAAAATCTGTTAACATCTCTGTCAGTGTATTTTTACCACACAAACATAAGTTGTATGTATAAAAATTAATAGTCTTATTTTAGATATATTTTGAAAAAATATTTAATTGGATAGCCCTAATTAGAAGTCCTAGTTTGATCTCACCTTGGTGACATACATCCTGATGTTGGTTGTTACCGTCCCTAAGTTGCCATCTTTATGTTTAAATTAGTATTATTTATAGTATTATTAAAAACGGTCCACCAATACATTATTCAAATTAAATGATAAAATATTTGGGTTTAACTTTTGAGTGTCCGTATATTTTTTTAACTTATTAAAATATCTTATTTTTCTTTATAGGCACTTTGTTTGATGGCATTACCATTTATTCCTGCATCGAACCTTTTTTTCCCAGTTGGATTTGTTGTTGCCGAGCGAGTATTGTATGTTCCTAGCATGGGGTTCTGTATTTTGGTAGCCCATGGATGGCAGAAAATATCAAACAAAAGGTGAATTAAAATGTTAGTTCATTTAATGCTTACTGACTATAGAATTAAGCATGATGCATTTAAGTATTTAAAATGTTTAGTTCAGTTATATAAGTCCTACTTTTATACCTTTTTTATTTTTCATCTTGATCGTCTCCTCATTTTTCTGTAATTCAGGTTAGGAAAATTCCATAGCACCCACTTCATTCTATGTTCTTATTATTATCAATATAATTTTATTGTACAGCCTGCAACGTAACAAACTTTGAGTCAGACCCAAATGAAAACAAGGATATTGTTGAGACTAGAGTTAGAAATGACCATTGCCACTTCGATATGCAATGAGCTAAGATATAGTCTTCTTACTTGAGTCATATTGCGTTAATATATATAAATGCATATAGTAAGCAATTTATAATTTCTTGATTATCATCACTATCTGCATCATAACCACCATGTCCTAGTTGCCTTAAACTAACAATTTAGGAACAGAATAGTCACACTGTATATATGCAAGAAATGGCCACTGACTGCTTTCTCACTTTCCAGTCATCCTTCGACCCATAGCATTCTGACTTGTCTCTACATCATTGCCTCCTAGTAGCTAAATCCAGTCAGTGCTTGTATTTCAAATTTATTTCCCTGGTGTCTGTAAAAAGTCTCTTTCCTAATTCTCTTCCATGTCTGCTCATTGCTGCTCAGTCCCATCTCAGAGTCTTCTTGCTATACTTGCTCTTTAAATATTTTTTATTTGCCAGAGTTTTACTCAGCCATTTTTCTCACACTGCATATTCTCCCTGGATGATCTCATTCATGTCTACAATTTTCACTAACATCTACCAGGCCTTTTCTCTTAACTTCTACCCATATATCCAATTTTAATCAGTACCAATTTTTGAGTGTTTACCATATGCCAAGAGCCAATGTAGACCCTTTAGATTTGTTTTATTTAATCTAATATTCCTTAACTCTTTTGTGCACATTTGAAAATTAAAGCTTACTTAAATCAGGTTACCTCGAGATCACACAGCTAGTAAACAGTAGAATTTTGATTCAGATTTATATCTGACTGCTTCCAGTGTCCATGCTTTTTTTCCTTTCCTTTCCTTTTTCCTTTCCTTTCCTTAGGCTCCATGGTCCATGTTCTTTCTGATCCAGTGGATCTCTCAAAGAATCCAGTGGATCTCTCAAAATGAAAGAAGTTGAACTGGGTTACTAAGACAAAAACATAGACTCAGAGAACATTAGTACTAAATGAGACCATAGGGATAATTGAAGTATAACCTTCTTATAGATGAGGAATTGAGTCCCAAATAATTAGCCTAAAGCTGTATAAGTAATTTGTATCTATTTCATAAAGAGTTTTACTATGACTTGTAATAAATAATTCTAGCTTTAAAATATGAAATTATTCTAAGAATGTCATGATAACCTGTGGTATAGATGCAATCTGTAAGCCACCTTTTTTTTTAATATAGCCAATGACAAGATTGACCCTTGATAAACACAAAAATATTCAAATTTTAAGTAAAGGCCCCAAAAAGGAAAAGTCACAGTTAAAAATTGGTTTGTCAGCTTTTTGCCATTATATGTAAACAGAGTTTTTGAAATAGAGGCAAATATTGGAATTTAATATCATTAAAGACTGAAGTAGAAGGTAGTATGCATATTTAATTTTTTTGGTGGTGTTCCCTTTGAAGTTAGACGATTATTAGAACAATCCTCATTCCTTAAAATAAACTCAAAAGATGATATTAGGGGTATTTAGCATACTTTTTACCTCTATTCTAAAAGATAAAATGCTTCTGGTGATGTAGACAATGGTTTTTTTTGTTTTGCTTTTTTTCTCTTAAACAGTGTATTAAAAAAGTTATCCTGGGTTTGTCTGTCTATGGTGATATTCACTCATGCCTTAAAAACACTCCACAGAAATTGGGATTGGGAGTCTGAATATACATTGTTTATGTCAGCCTTGAAGGTAAAGTATGATCCAGAATGACAGGAAAGTATGTTATTAATGATTTCTTATAGTCATGTCTAAGATGTTTTCACATTTAATTAGACATTTTACTGTCAATTTTAAGTACTTCTCCAAAAGATTAGTAAAAATGATTTTTCTTTTAGTAATATATACCATAACCAGTGCTTTGAATTATATTTAATTGGTATGTCTGTGGCATATATGAATAATTCTCTAAATGCTATACGGTTGTTAGACGCTCAAATGATAATAAAATGTTTAAATAAGAATACTATATATAGTTCATAGTTCTGAAGGCAAACTTTTGTTTTATAACCTTTTAACGTCTCTAAAATCAAAATAAATCTTACAGTGAGAGGCATCTTACAATTCTGTAGAATTGTAATTTTGTTTTGTTTTGTTTTAGGTAAGTTCTATTCTGAAGGCTTTTTTGTTTTCTTAATGGTGAGTCTTAGAATTGATGGCATCTTAGAATCAATGAAATAAAATACATAACAAAAAATGGCATCCTACTATGTGGAAGATAACCAAGGTTACAATACTGTAGGAAAGATAGGAACAGGCAGAAAGTAGTAATAAAGCATTTCTATCAAATGGACAACATATAGGAATAATGTCTTTTTAAAAATCATAAATTTGGTTTCTGTATGTTATAAGCAATGATTTTTTTTCAGGTGCTTCTCTTTACAACTCTAAATTCTTAACTTCCTTTAGGCTATTTCTGTACTCCCCATTGCTTAGCTTTATTGGAATACTGCCTCATTCCAGTAGTCTTATGTGACTTTTTGACTTGCATCAACTTAAGATCACATGACTATCTTTTTGTCTCATTCAGTAACTCCACTCCCTCTAGCTCAGAAGTCTGTAAACAAAAGAGACCTCATTACTATTCTTCTTAATCTGCAGTCCTGGAATACCAATGGAGCCCCCTAATTTTCAAGAATTTTGCTTATATTTATTCCTAGAACAATCTCAAAACCACAGCCCCACTCGTTGAGGCTAGTTCCTTGGCCAGGTACCATCCTGTCCCTGCAGGAATATCATGTCCATCTGTGAACTCTTAAAGCACAGATTAATTTAGAACTTTAATCCCAGGTTTCCCATTACCATAATGGACTACATAAATAGCTTTATAACAAGCCTAAAAATAAGCAATCAGAGAAATGTTAAACATATTCTCATGTTCAGATGCCTTTTCTCCCAAAAGAATACAGATCATAGAGCAGGAGTTTTCAAACAGCACGATGAAGTTTTTTTGTTTGTTTTGTTTTGTTTTGTTTTAGGTAAGTTCTATGCCCAGTGTGAGGCTTGAACTCATGACCCCGAGTTCAAGAGTTGCATACTCTACTGACTAAGCCAGCCAAGCACCCCATGATGCTTTGATCAAATAAAATTTTTAGTAAAATTCTAATAAATCAAATAGATGAAATCAGATTGCTGTGGTTTTAGTATGTTTATGTAAAAGGGAGGAGAGTAAATTTGGTGAAACACTTCATTTGGCTCCTTTCTCATCTCCAGGGATACCTGTGTGGAACACTCCATTCCTAATAATACACCAAACAAATATCTTTGTTAATTGGAGGTATATATACAAATTTTTCTTTTCTGAGAGAAAATCTGAATTATTTTTTCAAGTTTTATTGAGATATAATTGACATATAACTTTGTATTAGTATAAGGTGTACAACATAATGATATCTGTATATATTACAAAACAGTTACAGTAAGTTAACTTCTATCACCTCACATAGGTACAATTTTTTTCTTTTAATGAGAATTTCGAAGATCTCTCTTAGCAACTTTCAAATATACATTACAGTGTTGTTAACTATAGTCACCATGCTGTACATTATATTCACAGAACTTATTTGTTTTATAACTGAAAGCTTGTGTCTTTGAGCACCTCACCCATTCATGGATTCCTCTGTGGAACACTCCATTCCTTATGATAGACCAAATAAATAACTGTTAATTGGAGTTGTATTTTTTAATTGTAATTAATTTCTATCTATGCTTATGTATTGAAGGTAAATAAAAATAATGCCAAATTATGGAATAATGTGGGTCATGCTCTGGAAAATGAAAAGAACTTTGAGAGAGCTTTGAAATACTTCTTACAGGCTACCCATGTTCAGCCAGGTAAGCATTATTAATTAATAAAACTATTTGAATAGCTTCTTTTTAAAAACTTGATTATATTTGGGGATAATGAGGTAGAGTTTTTCATTTCAAACTTCATTCCAGGTGATATGAATACTATAGTGTTTGATGATGCTTGTTTTGAATTAGATTATATATTAGAACTACTTAGACATTTAAGGAATTTTTTTTTTTTTTAACAGCAGAATTGGGTGGTACTCATAAGCACTTTTGGTGGAATGATAGATGCAAAAGCCTGATAGGAGTGTGTTCAGGAGAGTGGGGGAAGAATAATTGGAGACAGTTGGTATTTAAAACTCTTAAAGAGTGTCAATAGGAAGTGGTGGTATTGGTGGGAATGGAGTCAAGAGAAGGTAAGTAGGATGATAGGGATTTTTTGTTTTCAGTTTTAAGGTGGGAAAAACAAAGCATATGTGCAGCTAATCCACTGAGGCTGGGAAAAGTGATAATTCAAGATGGGGAGACAAATTACTGGATCATTGTCCTTAAATAGATGAGAAGAGATAAATAGAATTTGGTGCACAAGGACGTCATTCAGTCATAGAATAGTTAACGTATAGTAACAAGGAAGGCAAAGTACATAGATGTGGATATAGGCAATCGAATAGATCACCTGGAGGAAGTTTCTGAAAATTGCCTTCTGTTTTGCTTCTGTTTTCTCATTGAAATAGAAAGAGTCATCAGAGAGTGAGGGAAGGGGTCAAAGTTCTGGAGATCTAAGAACAGGAGAGGGTGTGAGGTAGCTAACTAGGACAGTGCTTCACAAACTTGAATGTGCCCGTGAATCACACGGAAATGTTATAATGCATGTTCTGATGGATAGAGGTTTAGAATAGAACCTGAAGTTCAGCATTTCTGAGTTCCCAAGTGATGCTTAGCCCATGGATCACACTTTTGGAAACAAGATATAGGAAAGTGTGTAGACTAGGAAAATGTAAAATTGCCAAGCAGTTTTAACACCATACTTGAGGTTAGGAATACTTTATTTAAATTTAAACTAGTTTATGTACGTACATGCTTTTCTCTTATTACTTTACAGCTGAAATGGCCCAGGCAAGGAGAATTCCATTAAACAGGATTAGGGCTTTTTAAAATGTGTTATTACTAAACAAGAAACAGATAAGGGAATGATTATAATGGATGAAGAATCTAAGTTAAGAAGGGAGGTGAGGCAGGGTTATAGGATCAGTGATTTTAGATCTGAAGAATTGTTGGTATCTGAGTAGGATCTAGCTAGAGCATCAGTATTTTTCAAGAGGAATACTATTGGCATTTTGAGTGTATAGAAATGTATTTCAGGATATGTCCCAAACATGGTCCCCATCCACCAAATGCCATCATTACTTTCCATTCAGAATGATGACCAAAAGGTACTCCCCCACCCCTCAACACACACGCATCCCACACCCCGGTCACATTTCTAAATATCCTCAGAGGAGTGGGGAGTGGCAAGCAATACCCACTATCTGTCTATTAGATATGAACTGTGGTCATTGAACTAACTAGTTAAAGGAAGATGGAGGTGAAAATCATTGGAAGAAAGGATATCAAAGGCCAAGTATTAGAAAATTTGTCTTTGTGGATTTTGAAATCACTAAGAATTATGAGAACCATGAAGAGCCAGGAACTTAGACTCAGAGAATAGTGACTGCAGTAAAGGATAGTCAATTATAATAGAGTTTAATGACCTGAAATTCAGAGACTAGTGATTTTAAGAAGGAGCAAGAGTTGTCTGGAAGTGTTAAAGATCACCAAGGACAGCTACTCTTCCTCCAGGCCCAGTGTTGCAAAGAATAAGAAAAAGAACACGGTCATGACTTGGATGAGCTACATGTAAAAAACCACATCCCCAAGGCGAAGCCAAATTTCAGTTAGAGAAAGGTGAAGAGAAAGTTGTAGAAATAAAACGGATTTCAGTTTTATCTTCCCTAGCTCTTTATGTCGTTAGTTTTTTTTGAAGTATAGAGTACATATCCTTGGCTTCCTCACCTCTTTGCCTTTGTTCATGTTCTTCCTTGAGCCTAGAATTCCTCCCTTCTCCCTTGCCATCTACCTTTTATCATAGCCTATCCATCTTTTACAACCTATCTCACGTGGCTTCTCTTTAATAACCTTGCTATCTCTCCAATTAGAAGCAAATATTATTAATCTTTAAAAACTCTTACAAGTTCTATATCTTTCCTATGAAATTTATAACTTTCTGTTTAATACTGTATTGGATTTATTTGAATATTTATCAAAAATATGTATTTAAGGGGCACCTGAGTGGCTCAATCAGTTAAGCATCTGCTTTCAGCTCAGGTCATGATCCCAGGGTCCTGGGATTGAGCCCCGCGTCGGGCTCCCTGCTTGGCAGGAAGCCTGCTTCTCCCTCTCCCTCTGCTGCTCCCCCTGCTTGTGTTCTCTCTCGCAAATAAATTTTAAGAACCTGATTCCAGTGGGTATTAATTTGCCTTGTCTTTCATCCAAATAGATAACCTCTTTCTTTTCTAAGATTTGTTGGGGCTGATATCAGTGACATTTTAAATACTTCGCTGATAATTTTATCTAAACTTCCAATTTCTTTGTTCTTTCCTTAGGTTAAATTTCTTACTTTATAATTAATTTTTTCAGGTTCTTAGTTTTATTTCAGTAGCTTTCTGATCTCTATAATAAATGGTAAAGATTTATCTGATGTTAAAAAAAACTGAGCTATGTAAGAGCAAAGACTACTCTTTTTCTACACACTTGGTAATACAGTGAACTTCAGCCTTGGCTCTACATCAGAACTGCCTTTGAAACTTTTTAAAAACACTTATGCAGGTCCTGTTTCTAAGGATTCTATTTTGCTAGAGCTAGGTGGCGCTAAGGTTATCTGAATTTTTAAAATTTGTAAGTATCCAGATTTGCAGCTAAGATTGGGAATGGTTTGCCCAAGCAATTTTTTTTCCTTTTTTTTTTTCCTTGACCTCTTCTGAAACACCATGAGACTCAGCAATACGTCAACAAAAACTCAACAAATCAAAAATCAAAAAATCAGTAACAACAAAAAAAATCAACCCTTTCTTCCCAAGCTTGTCTCTGAATTCTCTAACCAAACCTGTACTGCATGTGACAGTTTCTGTTCAGTGCACACAATTACCAGCCTGAAATATAATGCAGCAAGATCTTAGGACTGTTACTCTCCTCCTAGGGCAATGCCTAAGATATATATGCTTGGCTCCTATGTGTCCTAGGATTTGCAGGCAGAGAATTATTCCACAGTTGGCAAAATCATTGGTGTCACAGGCAGGTAGTAATTGTCTCTTCTCTGTTAGAGATTCATGTATGTTCAGTAAAATTTGTCTGATTTAAGATCTACCATCTTTCTGTCTTTATTCCAAACCTTTGAAATAGTTACTAGGAAATGTGTCCTAAAAGTAGTGTGCAATGAATCCGAATACTAACATCTTTCTTATTTAAATAGTGTATTTTTCTGTCCCTGAAAAAATTTGCTGAGAATTTGATTCTCCATATCAGAAAATTACACAGAAGTTTCAGACATACTGATAGTAACACAACCTTTTTAAAAGGTTTAAAAAACATAAAGGTTTAAAAAAAAAAGCATAAATAGGTAGGAATTTATCATTTAAGAGAGATGGGCTGCTGCATCTTAAGTAATACTGGAGAATCCTGGTATTATAGTTGCATTCCATCCACATTCACAAAAATTTTAAATAAAATCACAGGTTTTTTTTACAGTCTCTTTGCCTGTGTCCCACCATGGTGCATATTTGTTAGTTACAACACTGGAAATACTTCTAGGAATCATGATGCTCTTTTTCGCTTGTAGATCTTTTCACTTTTAGAGTTGAGCCATACTTTTTGAGTGAATTCCAGAGTTATGCAATCAAGGAAATGGAAGCAAGCCATAGTATAGTATAGTAAATCTAGTGAAGAGAAATAATACAAATTTCTTTATTATCTCTATATCTCTTGTCAGGTCTTAGCCTTTCAAGGATCCATTCAAATAGTTTTTTTCCTGTCATATGTGTATATTCTGTCCTTACAGTATTAAATAATTTTGTAGTGTAGCATTGATCATAAATTATAATAAATTGTGTTTAAAAGAACTTTAAAGAGGATGCAGGATCTGTTGACTGCTTTTGCATTTTTTTGCCTAGTGGTTTTGTTGCTAGAAACATGTAGTTTATATTGAATACTATTTAGTATATTTGCCAACAAATGATTTTTTTTTAATTTTAGATGATATTGGTGCCCACATGAATGTAGGAAGAACTTACAAAAATTTAAATAGAACCAAAGAAGCTGAAGAATCTTACATGATGGCTAAGTCACTGATGCCCCAAGTAAGTTGTCATAATTTATTATTGTGTTATATCCACTGTATGTCCACACTGAATAGAATTACCTAGATGGAAAATCCTTATCTTTAATTTGTTGACATAAAAATAAAATATCCAATAAACCATTTATTACTACAAGGGTTTTTTTTTAAGTTTTTATTTAAGTTCCAGTTAACACTGTAATATTTAGTTTCAGGTGTATAATATAGTGATTCAGCACTTAAATACAAGTGCACTTCTTAATCCCCAGTGCCTGTTTCACCCATCTCTCCCCCCATCAGGCCTCCCCTCTGGTAGCCATTTGTTCTCTATATTTAAGAGTCTGTTTCTTGGTTGGTCTTTCTTTTTTTTTTCCCCTTTGCTAATTTGTTTTGTTTCTTAAATTCCACATATGAGTGAGATCATATGGTATTCGTCTTTCTCTGACTTACTTCACTTAGCATAATACTACAAGTTTTATAAAGGATTACATTTACTTTTCTAACTCAAAAAAATTTTCTGTAGAGTATGTTTAAAAAGTTTTATAAAGTTATGAATTTTAGATATCCTTGATTAGAAGTTATCAGTGAATTAAATGACCTTAAAAAGAATTTTATATATGTACATTAAGCACTAAATTCAGCATTATTCCTCTCAAAAGATAAATGAATAAAACAAAGTAATAAAATGAATGGATACATCTCTGTTGCTGTATGGTGTTCAGTTGTTACAATGACACAAGCACAAGATTCATTGGATATTACAGTATAATGGCTTCTCGGCCTTTTGGCTAAGATCAAGTGATATTACAGTATAGCCTGGAAGTTGGAAAGCCAGATCCTGGCCTTGACCAGCTATGCTTCATCAGAAAAGATAGTTTACCCTGCACTACAGTTTTCTCCATGGTAGTATATCTTAATATTATATTAATAATAATGATAATATTAAAATGAGTGGATGTAGTTTGATAAATGTTTTAAAGACAAAGTTGGACCACATGATATCTTAAGCACTATTTCAGTCATAAGATTCTAAAGTTAAATTGTGTTCAATATAAAATTTATCAGACACAGTTTATTATTTTCACTGAAAATTTGGGTCTATGTATATTTTATAACCTTTGCTTAACCTGAATAATCAGTTAATAAGAGCATTTTATTTCCTAACTCTACCAGACAAGTGAGGCTTTAGTATAACTCTGAGTAAAATTAACCACCCTATTGTCACAACCAGGAAATATTTTGCTGACAGCATGGAAGTTGACATGGTGTAACAAATACACTAGACTGAAGGGAAGGAGACCTGAGTTCTTTCTCTTCTGGGTCTGATGCAAATATATTAACAGACCTTAGCCTCAAGAGTTTAGATTTATAGGACTTTATAAAATGATTCAAATAAATAAAATCTAACAATATTCTGTTGAGCTAGCATGAATGAAAAATATATCCTTTAATGCCACAAAGTATTAATTATTTTATTTACATTTTGTAAATACTGTAGGTGCTTTCACATTTTTATGACTTAATTTTAATTTGGCAATAAAACTAGTACCATAACCTTTATATGTCATGTATATTTTAAGTAAGCCACTAGGAATACTTATTTTTTATTTTATTTGGTACTGAAATATCAAATTATGTTCTTCTGAACAGATTATTCCTGGTAAAAAATATGCAGCCAGAATTGCCCCTAACCACCTAAATGTTTATATTAATCTGGCCAATCTTATTCGAGCAAATGAGTCCCGCCTGGAAGAAGCAGATCAGCTGTACCGACAAGCAATAAGCATGAGACCTGACTTCAAGCAGGCTTATATTAGCAGGTATTGTAGTTCTCTTTAAACTGTCATAGAAAATTAAAGCTGCATCTGCATGTACATTTTGACTATCTGAACTAAATTGGCTTTTTTTTCTTTTAATAATCTTAGCAACCAAGAATATAGAAACATAGCCTAGTTTAGACTTAATGATCAAATTTAATTGATATAATTTGAAATTGGCAACAGTCTGTAACATGTAGTGGTAAACTTAGGTTTTATACGAAAGAAAGGGTAGAAACTCCTTTTTAGTTTCATCTGCTTCTTATGGTCACATTAATTTTTACTTAAAACACCTGAAACCTACATTTTATGATAATTACTTCTAATATCCAACTCTCAAGAGCTTTCTGACAATTGACTGGTTATTTTTGCTTTTTACCAAAAAGAAACTTTTTAGTTGTCAGTAAAAAAAAAACTTTTGGCATCACATGTTAGAACTTAATATATTATTTTCCCATGTAAGGATTATCATTTGTATTATACTTGAGGAAAATTATATGTTAAACTTCATGTTGTAGCCTGGCCAAAAACGTAATCATAATTTATAATATTGCTCCTGTGGGGAAAATGCATTCAGAAATCAGTAAGTTTTTGAGATAAAATCTGTTCATAAGTTGGAGGCTGTCTTTGTTCAGCCTTATCCGGTAGTTGTTGAAATTAGCTAAGTTTAGTGGGGTTGCATATGTAAATAAAACCTGTGATGTGTTAATCTATGAAGAATTATTCAGTAATCTGCATTTAAAAAAAGCATTTTGGACAAACACATTCCAGAAGTTGCTTTAATTGAGAATATAGTAGTTCATTTGATTTCATTCCTATGCTAATACTTAAGGAGATAATAGGATCATAATAAAAGTAACTCTCCTATCACTAATCAAATTGATTTGCACATGACTTTTTTAAGCTTTCTAACAGGAAATAGAAGCATATTAGAGATTTGTAAAATGGTTTTTAAACTGTGATCCTCAGTTCCAGATGTGTTCCTAATAGCTTTCTGCTGGTCACACAAGTACCCTCCAACCCTTACCCAATCAGCTTTTTAAATTCTTTTTTTGTTGTTGTTTTGGGGAATTTTTTGTTTTGTTTTAATGACTGGCCATTTTGTAAAAATACATTGTAGAAGAGTGAATTTATGTAAGAAAAGGCAAAATTTTCAAATGTTCTGCTCTTTATAAATGAGACTTAAAACATAGATTTGCATACTGGAATTTCCCCATCACCACTGTATTTATATTCATTCTTCAAATGCTACTTGATCTCCTGAAAAATTGCTCCCATTCTTTTAATGTCATTTTTCTGATGTAGTCTGCCTTCTTTCAAGATGTACATAAAGAATATATTTTCTCTATCCCCCTTTATTGGATGCCTCCTCATATCTTACCCTTTAAAGGTCTTTCTCTAATAAATATTTGAAAACATAACCAAATTTGCTAAACTAATGAGTTCAGGTTTGAGGACATATTCAGATAGTTATTTTTGAGAGAAAACTTTAAAAGCTTGGGTTAAAAGGAAAGAAAGCTGTGAGTATGTGGAAAAGCTTAAAACTTGTGAAAAATAATGTCTACAAATTGACATGGTAATGTGAGTAAAGCTTGTGTTTGATTTTTTTCCACAGAGGAGAATTGCTTTTAAAAATGAATAAACCTCTCAAAGCAAAAGAAGCATATCTTAAAGCACTAGAGCTGGACAGAAATAATGCAGATCTTTGGTACAACTTGGCAATTGTTCATATTGAACTTAAAGAACCAAATGAAGCCCTAAAAAATTTTAATCATGCTTTAGAACTAAATCCAAAGCATAAACTAGCATTATTCAATTCTGCTATATTAATGCAGGAATCAGGTATGTTTTCTCAAAATGTTTCTATATTTAAACATATTGTTTGAAATATAATAAAATCTGAACTTACATTACCTGAGGCAAATGTTTTATGAGTGGATAGTTTGTATCAAAATTGTACATAAATTATTTCTAAGAATATTTAAAATACTTGAAGTATGATTTTCAAGTAATATGCTCTAACATAATTGTTAGTTCTTTGGGGATATGTTAAGACTATTTTTCAGGTAGTCTATTAAGCAGTGCCTTTTTAATGTATTTTGTCATTTTATATACAGAAATAATCTCTTACATATATATATTACACCATATCCAAATAATCAGAACTTGCAAAATTTTTTATATAATTATTTCTGGGGAGACAAGAGCATTATATGTTTTAGGAAAAAAATGTATTTTCTCTTGATTTGTATGACCAAGTGCTTTTGGTATCATTTTATATCTAGTTTTATTTTCTGAGATATTATTGTAATTTCCTGTAATTTAACAAAACTAAATTATTCATGACAATAAATTAGGATCTTTGATGTATGGGTATTTTAGTACCGCAACAGAGGGTGATACATATAATTTATAATCTTAATTTTTAGTTTGGAAAAAAATCTACATTTACATTTTGTAGTTAAATCTTAGATACTTTTCAAAACATTTTACAAAAAAAAAATCATAAAATCATAGTATTTGAGTTAAAGAGGGTATTTGAGTTTACTTTTGCCAGTCTTCTATTTGTATATTAAGGATCAAATAGATCTAATAACTACACCAAATTTCACGTAGCTAGTTTAGTAAATAGTTAAAGAAGGTAAGAACTTAAGCCAACTGATATATTTTATAATTTTTTTTATTCATCTTATTGTCAAAAGAATAGGAGATCTTTATGGCTGGTATTCAAAACCTAAATTTAGAGAAAGGCTAATATTTTTGTAAAGTTAGCTAACCTTGGTGATCATGAAAAATGCCCATTTTTCAACACAAGATTGTACCCTAAGGTTTGTAGTTGTGGAACTTGAGTGTTTTTGTATTTATTTGCAATAGAAATTATCTCAAATATTTGTTTCTTGAATCCTAATTTATATTTAAATATATAAGCTTTATGTTTAATGGTATTTTTTTTTACCTTTGAAAGTCCTAAAAAATTTGAAGTAATATATAAGAAAATCTGATTTTGTAAGACTGAAGCATTTTGTTTACCCAATAATAGTTACTATTTCCTGAGTTTTTTTACATATGTCTCGTGTAATTCTTAGAAAATTCATCAGGCTGGGGCCCCTGAGTGGCTCAGTCGTTAAGTGTCTGCCTTCCGCTCAGGTAATGATCCCAGGGTCCTGGGATCGAGCCCCACAATCGGGCTCTCCCTGTTTGCGTACACATACGTTCACTCTCTCTTTCTCTCTCTCTCAGCAAATAAATAAAATCTTAAAAAAAAAAAAAAGAAAAAAGAAAATACAGCAGACTAATCCAGAGAAGTTAAATGGTTTGTTTAATGCGTAAAGTCAGTGTTAACAGAATCAAGATTGAATACATGTCATTGTAGGCAAATCCAGTGCCTGTTCCTCTTAATTGCATAATCTTCCTCTACTCCCAGTTTGATTCTAAACTATAAAGAGATATTTTGCCCCTTCAGGTTTTTGAGGCACTCTTGCTGTCTTAAAGGAAAGGAAATGAGCTATCATTTCAGTGTTTCAAGCACACTGTCTTTCCTGTGAAAACTGAGTTTTTTGCTTTCTACTTTTTGATTTAGGTACAGAGATTAGTTGTTTTGATGCTTTTTCTAATCTAACTAGATAAATACTGAAAGTGGCTTTTGTTCCTCAGACTTAATTCATTTGTTAACAATATGTGTTTTTTTTCTTTTAAAAAAAATTATTCTTAGGTGAGGTTAAACTCAGACCAGAAGCTAGAAAACGACTTCTAAGCTATATAAATGAAGAGCCACAAGATGCTAATGGTTATTTCAATCTGGGAATGCTTGCCATGGATGACAAAAAGGACAGTGAAGCAGAGATGTGGATGAAGAAAGCCATAAAATTACAAGCCGATTTCAGAAGTGCTTTGTTTAATCTGGCTCTCCTGTATTCTCAGACAGCAAAGGAATTAATGGCTTTGCCAATTTTGGAAGAGTTACTCAGACACTATCCTGATCATATCAAGGGTCTTATTTTAAAGGGAGACATTCTGATGAATCAAAAGAAAGATATACTTGGAGCAAAAAAATGTTTTGAAAAGATTTTGGAGATGGATCCAAGTAATGTGCAAGGAAAACACAATCTTTGTGTTGTTTATTTTGAAGAGAAGGACTTACTAAAAGCTGAAAGATGCCTGGTTGAAACATTGGCATTAGCACCACATGAAGAATATATTCAACGCCATTTGAATATAGTCAGGGATAAAATTTCCTCATCTGGTTTTGCAGAACAGCCAGTATCCCCAGCTGGTAAAACTTCAGGTGTAGAAGGAGACAAAATTCCAAATGAAAATGTAAAAGAAGTAAGAAGTGAACCTAGACCTACACAGATCATAAAACCAAGTGATAATAAAAGTCAGTCTAAATCCAACAAACTATTAGGAAAAAATACAGACAAAGAGACCCCCCACAAAACAACAAAGGAAATCAAAGAAATTGAGAAGAAGAGAGTTGCTGCTTTAAAAAGACTAGAAGAGATTGAACGTATTTTAAATGGTGAATAGCATTATTTATCATGTCACAATGTCCTCAAAGAAGTTCAGTCTATCTTATGTGATTGCTTATTCTGGGAGCTTTGAAAAATAGCAAGTATACACGTAACAGTCTGTCATGAGCTGCCTCTACATAGGATCAAAATGCGATTTTCATTAAAGACCTATCTTACCCCAGGGTATGTATTGTATAAGATATGGCAGTTTTCTGAGTTTTGGTGATTATGGCAGAAATATTAAATTACAGTTTGCAAATTTATATCTTTTATACGGAAGGAAGATTTCTTCTGCAGAGTAATCTTGACTACTCTTAATTAAAAATAATCTGAAGCCTGAATGATAGTCCCTTGTGGGCAAATTCAACATATGCTGGTTTATTCTATGGATTTGCATATTAGTTGACTTCATTACTTTCTGTTGGAATCTGATTATGGATTGAAAACACTTATGAACACATTCTTTTTTCTTTGGTAATTTCAGTTTAACCAAGGGACTTTGCACCACAAAAGAATACTGGCTTCCTTTATGTTGTATTCTTTTGTTGATTTTTAGAAGGAAAGCCAGATGAAACTTTTTAAAATAAGTCCTATGACATGTTAGCTTAAGAATGTATTTTCATAATTGTGTGCTTTGTCCTTAACTTTACTCTGAAATGCAGTTTTTAATCAGGTAAAGTTTTAAGTATAAATATACATATACACACATGCACATTTCTAATGGTGCTCATATATATTGTATTTGTATTTTTTTACATACTGAGAGTTTCACAGCATGAACCACATAATCATGACTATCTTTGAATTTTTACTCCCCAAACTATTCATGTTTATTAGGATCTTAGTCATACTGAAAAAGTCCCAGTAACTATAACTTTAAACCTTTGAGTTAAAACATAGTTTCTCTTTCATCTTAGCGTTATTTCGCTAGTGTTATTTGAATTTTAGTTGTTCCAGAAACACACCTTAATCATTCTTAGATACCTTAAGCAACTAAATTGAGTTCTGTTTAACTGAAGGCAAAACCATATGACAAAGTTTATTTTTAAACACTAAGTTCTTGTTATCTTCCTATGGTGTATATTTTTATTAAATATTTATTTTGACTACTGAGCTTTCATAAAAATTTTAAAGCTGTTTAAACTCCATCAACTGTGGAAAACAAATTGCTGTTGCATTTTCCTATATATGCACATATTACAATTTAACCAAAATTTCATCATTTTGGCCTGCTCTCCAGCTATAAAAGGTAATTAGCCTTGTATAGGATTAATAGTTAGTTGGTTTTAGCAAATTTAAACCTGAAAACTAAGTTGAAGGGTAGACATAAACTTACTAATTTATCTCTGATTTTTTTTTTGAGTTAAAATACACTTCAGATGAGTTTTATAATACCTGATAAGTTGGTTTTAATTTAAAATGTTAAAGCTAAAGCTATCATCCTGGGTTAGTAACTAATTTCTAATTATGTAGAATTTCAAAAACTGTATTTCTGTTCCTTTGAGATAACTAATTTCTAATTATGTATATTTGAAAAATCATATTACTGTAAGTTTTTATAAAGAAATATTTTATAAATAGGTCACAAGGAAACACGGTCTACATTAAAGACCCACTCGTACTAGGTTCCCTGAGGTTGTGCCATAAATTATTTTTTAGGCAATTTAAATCAAGCACTGACACCAATCATAGTTCATTTTTGATTTAGAGATTCTGTTCAGCATTAAAGTAATATCCAGTTTCAGTTTTTAAATTATGGCTTTGTGACTCCAGATATAAGATGGAGAATACCTCATATACTGTGACTTGAAAAACGAAATCTATGTTAATCTTATATTCTGTCCACATATCTTGAGAAAAAGTTTCTGAGTTTGATCTCTTCTGTTATAGTATCAAGTGAAGGTAAGTCAGAAAAGTAGAAGGGAATCTTTCGTGACAGCAGATCATAATAAGCTTTGAGTATCATTTTAATAAAATTATGTAGCTATTCAAAAGATAAAAAATATATTATCCAATGATTTTTATAGAAAAAAGAATTCCTTATTTGCACTTAGAACAATGCCTATCATGTAGGAAGTGCTCATATTTGAATTTTAAATAATTTATTTAAATCAAATCCAGCCTGATTAGTAATTTTTCCAAATTAATGTTCCTCAATGACCTCAATTCATATTAGAATCATCTGGAGGACTCTTTAATACCGACCCCAACCCACAACAATTTAATCCGAATTTCTTAGGAAGGGAGCCATGCGTTCATTTTCTTAAAGTTCTCAGAGTGATTCTAATTTGTAGTCAGGGTTAATGATCACTGCTCTAAATTAGTTCAAGGAAATCCTCTTATCTCTTCTGTACTAACTTTTTAAATTAGTATCATAAACCAGTAAGTTTTGATGTTTTAATGAATATGCTCTTCTGATAACTAGTATTTATTTTATCTTAAGTACCATCAAGCTTGTTTATGTGAAATTGATTATTCTCTTTAAACTCATAGTAGAAATTTTATTCAAGCTGTTCAAATGAAAAAAGGTAATAGATTTTTCCCTCCTCTTTGGAACTGCCTTTTTGGGGAAATGGATGGTAGGGACATTTTAACCCAGCTCACCAACCTACAGTTCACAGTTCTGAGCATCTGTATGTTTGGAAAAGAAAGCGTATCATAGCTTTGTGTGCTGGTAAAGGGATGTAGTTTTAGTTCTCACTGTTTACAAAAGAATCTATTCCCTAGGAGTTCTGGGAAAGCTTTGACAATCCCCAAGGGGCAATTATATTACTTTTTCACTACTTCTCAGAAGGAAGAATTAAGTTTTTCTCTTACTGCTCCTATATGTATTTCATTATTAACATTCAGAATTGGGAATTTTATCTTGTAATTATCCCAGTAAGTAATTTCATGAAGCTAATGACTCAGAGGATAAAACAATTATGTTTGCAATTTTGTGTTTACTTTTATGTAAATATTTAGTATGTGAATTACACAATTCTAATAAAACCTCATGCCTTTTCATTACATCTAATTTGAACTCTCAACTTCATGTTACAGAATACTTCTTTGAAGATGCTTTAATGAAAACTATTATGAAAATATATAGATTTGTATGTCAGTTTCTACTTCAGAAATCCATATATTTGTCATATTTATTTTTTAAAAAACCTAATTGTTTGCATGACTAAATGGTATTTAAAATGAACCCCCCAAAATATCTGGTACCTTTGTCCAAAATTTTGTCTGTTAGGAGCTGTCAGCCATCCATGTTAAGGGTTTATAAGAAAATAGTTTAAAATTATATGCATTTTATATTACTGTCATGTCTGTGTGTACCATATTTCTAAATATTCAGTATAAAATTGATACTTTTTAAAACCTTCACCTGAATTGCCTTTTAGTGTTCAAATGAAAAGTAAAATAGTGTGTCAGGAGATTTCCTCCTCCTTAAAGGCAGAAGAGCTGGTGGGTAGTTTCATTAGCAATGATCTGAGAAAGGCATGTGTTAAATTAGTTCCAGCAGTGATACATTTTCAATCCTTAAGTGACGGAAACTAAAGAAAATGAGACAAATTAAATTCAAACATGGAATTTTATACACATAAGTAGAAGTCACTGTAGTGAAATAATTAGGAGTCTAAGTTATGGGTCTCTCTGGATTCAAATCCTTGTTCCACCCTTACTAGTGTAACTTAGGGGAATTGTTTAACCTATAATTCCTTGGCGTGTGTGTGTGTATATATACACACATACACACAGTTGTATATGTATATAATATATATTGTATACACACACACACACACAATATATCCTACTGTATAAGCTGGCAGGTATCTTTGTAACTATAAATAGTGCATGCTCAACCATGTACATTGTAAATAGCCTTTATCAAACGTGTTTGACAAGGACCTTAGTTAACGACACTTAGTAAATTGTGATAAACAAAAGCCATGATTTATTTGATGTTATTGGCTTAATTTTTTTTCATGTGGCACCAAGAATGAAATGGTTTACAGCTATAACGAAGCTGTAGTACTGATCTGTCCATCCAGTGTTGTCTTTATTTTGATTGTGATTTGGTAATATTTCATTGTCAGATTGGAAAACTGAAAAAAAAAAAAAACAGAATGCTTTTAATTTTGCTGAAGACCTTATTAATGGACAGCTTTCCTAACAAGTGATTATTAACTTTTATCAGGTGTTAACATCTGTTTCAGAACATGGTAGTATGTTTACATGTCAGAAGTTTTAACTGTGACTTTTCTAAGTTGATTTGTTTAAATAAATTCAGCAAATGGAAAATATATTAAATATATTAATACATTTAAATGGTTTAGAATAGTTCTTGGTATATAGTAAATGATAGATGTTAATTATTAATCTAATCAGGGCTTTGGTAAGTAGTATATAATGTTAATCATTAATGTAATCATAAGGCTTAGGCTTGCATTTGATGCATATGATTTGCTTTATAAATGTGTTAGCAAAGATGTCAATGATGGTCATATAGCAAACAGATTATTAGATATTTAATATTAATGCTTGTTCCTTAGCCATCTAAGCCAATAGGTATATAGATAGCCTCAAATAAAATCTATTAAATACTATATTTATAAATTAAAATTATTAAAATGCAGAAATGAGAACTCAGACACCTTAAATCTATAGTACCTTGTTCTTTTGCTATTCACTGCCATCAGGGAGGTAGCATAAGATAAAATATTAATGCCTAAAAGTCTCTGAAGACTTGATCTCAGATAAATCATGTCCTTTGGAATCTCCTTTCTTCATGACTAACATTTCTGTGACTATACCAATGGATAGCACATTTCCCATCAAGTAGTATTTTTTTTAAAGATTTTATTTGTTTGAGATAGAACACAAGCAGGGGAAGCAGCAGGGGGGGTGGGAGAAGCAGACTCCCCACTGAGCAGGGACCCTGACGTGGGGCTCAATCCCAGGACCCTGGGATCATGACCTGAGCCGAAGGTAGACACTTAACCGACTGAGCCACCCCGGCGCCCCTCAAATAGTATTTTTATTCTATAAGAACCTGATAACTTCAATTTTTACCTTAAGCAAAATAATCCTCACCAAATCATTCTAGTTTGCCCTTTCTTAAAGATTTTCATGGTTAAAACTCAAGTCTTCTTTACTCCTTCCTTCCCCCATTGCTTTAGTTTCTGGTATTAGGAAAGTCATCTGATTAATCCATACTAAACTACAAATGATAGGTGGTGGATCTTGTTAGTCATCTCAACAGTTAATTCAAGTGCATCTCTTTCTTTGTAAGTTGCAAGCAGTATGGTGGGAGTTATATGAGGGACGTAGAGTTTCTCCACCATTCTGCCTAGCTAAGCAAAGAATTGAGACAGACCACGAAAAGGCTTTGTAACTGCAAGAAGGCCACTCCTGACCAGAGTCCTGTTTTTGATGGGCTCTGGCAGGCCAGGTAACTGCCTTTTGGGAGTGAAATCAAAGTCATCAAACTGTCAACACTATTGGGCATAAGTCCAATTCTGCTATCTGTAAAGTTAATTCCTGGGCAGTGAGTATACAGATCTTGCTTGATTTACAATGGAGTTACATACCAATAAACCCATTGTAAGATGAAAATACTGTTGTATAATACATCTAATATACTGATCTGGGATCAAGTCCCACGTTGGGCTCCTTGCTCAGTGGAGAGTTTGCTTCTCCCTCTGCCCCTCCTACTCATTCTCTCGATTGCACTCTTTCAAGTAAATGAAATCTTAAAAAAGATTAAAGGACTAATATATAGGAGTAGTTAAAATGAATGTAAAATAAGTTAAACCTAACAAGCTCTTAAGAGTTCAATTTTTTATGTTTTAGTTATATTCAGTTAAGTTTTTTTTTAAAGATTTTATTTATTTCTTTGAGAGAGAATGAGAGATAGAGAGCACAAGAGGGAAGAGGGTCAGAGGGAGAAGCAGACTCCCTGCTGAGCAGGGAGCCCAATGCGGGACTCGATCCTGGGACTCCAGGATCATGACCTGAGCCGAAGGCAGTCGCTTAACCAACTGAGCCACCCAGGCACCCTTCAATTAAGTTTTATATAATACTTATAGTGAATTATAAATATAAGGTCCAAAAACATTGTCTATGAAACACTTGTAAATAGAAAAGTCAAATAAGTCAGAAAGTCTTAAGCAATCCTGGGTAGCAATTTTAATACATGAAAAAACAGTTCATGCCAAAAGAAAAGGGAAAATGAATGATGAATACTAGTAAAAGGAATACTAGAATAAGAAGAGATGTCCATCTTTTTTTTTTTTTTTAAAGATTTTTATTTATTTGACAGCACAAGCAGGGGGAGCAGCAGAGGGAGAGAAACAGGCTCCCCGATGAGCAGGGAGCCCAATGCAGGACTCTATCCCAAGACCCTGGGATCATGACCTGAGCTGAAAGCAGATGCTTAACTGACTGAGCCACCCAGGCACCCCAGAAAAGACATCCCATCATAAACGTGTCAACGATACAAAAAATAAGCAACAACAAATAGTGCAGGGAAATAAATAAATCAGAAATTGTAACTGGAGATTTTAACAAAATCCTCTGAGAGACTAATGGATCAAGCAGAGAAAAAACCTGAAGACCTAAATAACCTTGGAAGTATTAAATTTATATAGAATTTCACTTCACACAATTTGCATTATTTCCTAGCACATAAGGAATATTTACAAAAGTACTCTATATATCAGACCATATATACTCTATATATCAAAAATACTCTATATCAGACCAAAAAATACTCTATATATCAGACTTCAGTAAATTCCAAGACTATACTCTTTGATAAGAATGCAAATATTCATAGCAGCTTTATTCATGGGAACACAAACTGGAAACAACCCAAATGCTCATCAGCATATAAATGGATACACAAATTTTGATATATTCAAACAATGAAATACTCTTCAACAATTAAAAAAAAATTGTACCTTTGAGCAAAAAGAAACCATGCACAAAAGAGTACACTATATATGATTTCATTTATATGAACTCCCAGAACAGACTAATCTACCATGGATATCTTTGCAGGAACAAAGGAAGCCAAGGGAACTTTTTAGGGTGGTGGAAATATTCATGGCCCAGTAATTCCACTCAGGTTTATTGACAAAAGAAACACATCTACAGATGCACTAAAAGATATAAGAATGTTCTTAGGGTTAATTGTGTAAGCCCCAACCTTGAAGTAATCAAAATACTCATGAAATTGGGGCACCTGGGTGGCTCAGTTGGTTAAGCATCTGCCTTTGGTTCAGGTCGTGATCCCAGGGTCCTGGGATTGAGCCCTGCATCAGGCTCCCTGCTCAGTGGGGAGTCTGTTTCTCCCTCTGCCTCCCCTCTCCCTCCCGGCTTGTGCGCTCTCTCTCAAATAAATAAAATCTTAAAAAAAAAAAAAACCTTCAAAATACTCATGAAAAATAGACAAGATATTTGTTATAGTCATACAATGAAATGCTATGAATATATAATGAATATGCATGAGCCACTACTACATGAAGCAACATGGATGGATCTCACAAATAATGGATAAAGCCAAATGCAAGAGATACTGTTACAATTCTTAATATGAAGCTCAAAAACTGGCAAGATGAATTTGTGATATTACAAGTGTTGACAGTGGTTACCCTAGGAAAGGAAATAGGATGTTTATTGGAAAGGAATGTGAGGGTGGGCATCTATGTTCTGGTATTCTCTTTCTTGATCTGGGTTATATTTGCACAGATAGGTTCAGTTTTTGGCAATTCAGGATATATGCCTTTTTCCAGATGTATATAATAAACTTCAAAAAAGTGTATTAAAAGATGTATTTAAGGAAATGGAAAAATACAATAAAAATGTATGCAGTTCAGGGGCACAGGTGAAACGTATACAAAAGAATTCTACAATCACAATTTAGTGATAACTATCAAATACAGAGGATGACTGGAAGAATGTACAATAGAATATTTTTAAAACCGCTTTATTGAGATATAATTGACATAATGAACTGCTCATATTTAAAGTGTACAATTTGTTAAATTGACACATACATACACCTGTGAAACCATCACCATAATCGTGATAGTGAACATACATACTTACCAGAATTTCGTCATGCCCTTTGTAATCCCTCCAGTCCCACCACCACTCCTTTCCAGCCCTGTCCCTAAAACCACTGATGTGCTTTCTGCCTCTATAGATTAGTTTACCTTTTCTACAGTTTTATATAATGGCATCATACATTATTTGTCTGGCTTTTCACTCCGCAATGGACTAAATGTGCCCACCCCTCATTCATATGTTGAAGTCCTAACCCTTACTATGATATTCAGAATTGGAGCCCTTGGGGGGTAATTAGGTTTAGATAAGGTTATTAACAGAGGGGCCCCCAGGATGGGATTAGTGTTTTTATAAGAAGAGGAAGAGAGATCAGAGTTCTCTCTCCCCTGAGGTGGCCATCTGCATGCCAGGGTGAGAGTTCTCACTGTGAGAGAGTACCTCTGGCACTTTGTTCTTGGACTTCTCAGCCTCCAGAACTATCGGAAATGTCTATTGTTTAAGCCACCCAGTCTGTAACATTTTGTTATAGAACCCAAACTAAGACACACTCAGAATAATTATTTTTAGTTTCATTAATCAACAGTTTATTACCAAGTAGTATTACATTATATGTATATACTATGGTCTTTATCCATTCTTTGGTTGATGGGCATACAAATGCAATTTATCTGGACCAGTGATTTTTATTTTCTCCTGTAGGCATTATGCATTTTTCAAATACAAATCAATAAAAGTGTTTTAATTCTATTTGTAATGCACATTTTCTGACTGTCTATATTCAATTTACTCCACTTTTACTAATGGTCATTTGGGGATTTAGTCTTTCCTCAATTAACACATGTGTTTTTGGAGGTGTGGAGGCCAGAGCATAGGGCTTAGACCTGTCATTAACCACCTGGTATTAATCCATCTACTGTGATTCATTTAGGAATGAGAATGTAACCAAATCAAAGCCCATGAAATGACCCATGATTTTGCTAACACTTCACTGACTTAAAATGAGAAAGAATGTAAGTTTAACATTGTGGCAACCATTTTCTCACCATGAGGAGAGATCCTCTATGAGCATAGAGCCAGGATAGAGTAGCAGATCATAGAGGCAAAAAATTAGGGCACAGTGGTTGGGTATTATTCTAATTAGAGACCTGGTCAAGCTACATCTGGAAAGACAAAGTAAAGTGGAAGCAGCTTGAACCAAATTTGAGTGGTTGTGCCAACTTTTGAAAGGAACTATACTTTGTATGTAGTCGCCAAGTTCATGAAGGGCAGCATGGGTCTCTCAATCCCAGACTTGAAAACAGTTTTGATTAAGTATAAGCAAAATAACTGGTTAAATTGTCCACTGTGTGTCTTGTGCTGAAGAAGGCAACAGGACAAGGGAATTTGTTTTGAAAAATTCAGCATGGTAGAGCCTTCAGTAAGGTCAAATAAGAATGAGAAAGTTTTAAGTTGAATTTGTTCCATCTGAAAACAAATCAGAGAAAATTGTTTTGTATAAGGATCCTTTACTTGCAGTCTGAAATCTGAGATAGCTGCAAGTATAGTTAATTGGGTTTGAAAAGCCAAATTTTTTGCCCCAGGCTATCATTGACTCAAGCAAAATTCAGAGGTGGGAGACTTAGCAAGAATGTTAGTTGAGAAAAGATTCTTGTATCTCAGGACACTCCCACATACTTCCATTTAAGCAGCCATTGTCCAAGAAGGGGATGAATTACTCCCATTGAGAATGTGCAGTTCAGGGGCACAGATAGAAAAAAAACAAAACAAAACAAAAACAACCAAAAAACAAAACCATTCAGCTCAGGACTAAAGTGATTGGTAGTACATTGTGGCTCTATTAATGTCCCAGAACTGCTATAAGAAAGTACCACAAACTTGGATGGCTTAAAACAGAAATTTATTATCTCAGTTCTGGAGGCTGGAAGTCTAAAATCAGGGTGTTAGCAGTGTTTGTTCCTTCTGGGAGCACTGGAAGAGAATCTGTTCCATGACTTTATAGCTTCTGGCAGTTGTCAACAATTATTTTATGTTCTTTGGCTTGTAAATGTATCACTTTACTCTGCATTCATACGGCATTCTCTCTCTGTGTTTCTGTCTTCTCCCCTCTTATAAGGAGACCAGTAATACTGGATTTAAGGCCCACTCTACTCTACTATGACCTCATCTTAACTAATTACATCTGTAATGGCCCTAATTGCAAATAAAGTCACATTCTGAGGTACTAGGAGTTAGGACTTAAACATATATATATATATATATATATATATATTTTTTTTTTTTTTATGAAGGCATAATTAAAGCCAAATAGTGGTCATAGTCAGTTTCTAGAAGACAGGAAATTCAAGGGTGATTTTCAGATTTAAACACTGATTCTTCATATCTCTCTTTGTTTACTACCCAATGATATAGAGCGAGTGAAAATAGATTAAAAGTATACCAAGAATTTAAATAAATTTTACTATTTGAGAAATCTCATTCTATACAAACAAGAGGCTCAAGACAGAATAATCATCAGGCTCCAGAACTTGAGGTTAAACAAAGTACACTGATAAAGAATTACATTATTCATCTCAGTTATGGTCATGGAAAACAATTGTGTTAACTTAGTCGATTGAATTATTAAAGCAGACTCACTAAAATCATAGGCCTTACCTTACATCAAACTTTACTAATAATTCAAAGGATACAAACAAATACCAGATAAAGGCAAAATCCATAAATCTCAGATTTTCCTATAATAAGAAAAATAGATGGATCAGAAATATCCTATTTTGTAGATAGGGAATCCTATGTGCAAGAAAAGGGAAGTCATTCTTTCTCCATTATCCCCACTAGGGAAAAAGTGGTTTATTAACCTGTCATTAATCATTTCCTTCTCAACAATGAAAGATATTTCTAGAGGGCAGAGCTAGAAAAACCAACCTTGTTGACCAAGGAACAACATTTCACTTCTAGATTGAGGTGTCTTTGCCTTCTCTGTCATACAAGATATGATGAGTTATGTACCAGCAACTGTTGTATCCCTTCCACAACGGCAGGTTAGCAAGGAAATGTGTATTAGATGTTTTGGTATTTATTAAACTTACTACTTATTTAGCATTAGTTCTCTGGGCCAGGAAGAGTTAGAGATGGGTCTGACTGAGCAGACTGTGCACTGAGCAGGTATTTTGGACTTACAGCTATATGCAGTAAGGGTGAATGAGACTAAGTGTTCCTACTTTGGGAAAGAAGAAGATACTGTGTTTTCTATGGGACATAGCATAAGTTTATTATGTAAAATGATTGGATGAGAAGATGGGGTAGACAGATAACATTTCCTAGGTTGTCTATTTGCTGTCAAACATGAATTCACCCTATTTCTGGTACCACCATTTGGAGATTCATTCAGAGATGCTCTACTGGAGGGAAACAGAGAAATAAGCATATTCCATCCCCTTGGCTATAGCCATTTGTAGGCAAGTTCAGAAATTTTTATGTGCCATAATCAGAATCAGTAACATGCTGGGACTTCCCGGAATGTCTTGTTCTTTTTCCATTGGATTTGATTGGGGAACAATCCATGTCTGGAGTTAGAACAACCACCTCAAAGAGAATGTATGAAATCTGACCATAGAGGAGCATGATGAACAAACAGAATCAAACAGAAAGAGTCTAGGTCCAAGTGACATTGTTCGGTCCCCAATTAAGATGCAGTAGAAGCCAAAAAGTGGATTATTTTTTAAAATGTTTTTATTGAAGTATAGTTGACACACAATGTTGCATTAGTATAAAGTGTACAACATAGTGATTCAACAAGTCTATAAATTAAGCTATGCTCACCACAAGCATAAGCACCATGTGTCACTATACAATGCTATTACAGTACAATTGACTACATTTCCTATGCTGTAGTAACCCTTTTATCCCTGTGATTTACTCATTCCATAACTGGAAACCAGTATCTCCCACTCCCCTCTACCCATCAAATAATTGATTTTTTAGATACATGAAACACTTTCCTTTTATTCTTAAACCCTTTTGATTCAGTTTCCTGTCACATGAAATTAAATAAAACCTACTGACACATAATTTTTTTATTATGTTTAATTAGCCAGCATATAGTACATCATTAGTTTTTGATGTAGTGTTCAACAATTCATTAGTTGAGTATAACACAACACATAATTTTTAAGCATTTAAATTTTCAATGCTTTGTAATGCAAGAAAAACTTTTTTAAAGCAACATATTGTTTTCCTAAAATCAGTCTGACATTAATGAAAGACAGATTGGGACTGATAAAATTGCACAACAGGAGGCAATATCAGGAATTTTTTTCATATTTTCTGGGTTTTGTATCCTCTTTCAAAAAATCTGCAAGAAATAAGCCTAATTAATGTGCTTTTAAAAATCCTACATGATGCTTCTGGCTTAGCTACCTTTCTAGTCCTCACCCATTTCACTCCATCTCAACCAGCCTCCTTGCTGAGCTCCCACCTCAGCGCCTTTGTGCATCCCATTCTCTGCCTAGAATACTCTTCTTTCAGGTAGCCTTGTGGGCTCCTAAATTCATTTAGGTTTCTTCTCAAAATTGAACATCAAATGCAATGAAAAAGAAAGCATAAGGGTAAAGAGCTGAGAAGGAGGTAACAATTGGTTATAGGTCAGAACGTTCATAATAAATGGAAAATCAATACTTGAAAGAATTATTAAAAATTTAAAAAGGAACTAAATTAATTACCACAGAGGCCATGTCTTCAAGTCCATTGTTTAGGGCACTGCCATCCTAGAATGGATATATCTAGTGTCCACAACATACAAGGGTAACAGGCAGGCTGTGGAGATCTCAGGGAGTGAAGTAAGGGTATGATTCCATAAAATATGTTCTTTTAGTTATTTTCTCCTGTGTGTGGTGCTCTCTTCTTTTTGATATGTTTTCTTTTCATAATTATTTCTTTTTCCTTAGTTAATTCCCTTCATAGATGTTTACATATGGGATCACGTCTTGGAGCACTCCTCTGAAGGCCTTTTTAAAAATCTCGAATAGTAGACTATAGCCAAGAGGTAGCTCAGAGGATGGAGTCTGGGAGGTAGACAACATTTTACTTGTTACCTTAACGCATAGTTGGAATCATGAGACATTGAAATGTAGCCTGAATTTCCATGCAGGGGCAAGTGGGAAAGGAGCAGGCAGTCTCTCTTCATGTCTTCAAGCAGAAAAAGGCAATGCACACATAGTATAGGGCTAAGACATGGGATGGGCAACAGAGGTAGTCCTTAACATATGCAGACACATTTTAAGGATAGATTTTTTTTTTTTCCTTTTGTAGTCACCACTGCTCCTGGTATGAATTGGATCAAGGATGTACAGGAGCCAGAGAGAACTTTAAATTAACTCAACAAGAAGGAACTAAGGTACCTTTGTGGTGACTTAACAAGTTTACCTGATTAAAGGTTTGGTGAAAACAGAGAAGTTGAGTCAATCAAGACACAGTTATTGAGTAGAGGAATATTTAGTCATTCATCTGCAAAGCCTATTGTATTTTCCAGTCTCAGGAGCCCTACAATATAGGATGACTGTGCTGTTGCTAACATTAAAAACTGCTACTAGTGGGTGCCCGGGTGGCTCAGTTGGTTAAGCATCTGCCTTCGGCTCAGGTCCTGGTCCCAGGGTCCTGGGATCAAGTCCTGTGTTGGGCTCCCTGCTCAGCGGGGAGTCTGCTTCTCCCTCCTGCTCTGCCCCTCCATACCCTCACTTGTGCTCTCTCTTTCTGTCTCAAATAAATAAATACAATCTTAAAAAAAACTGAGCTACTAGTATTTCCTTGTAGCTTTGTAAACCCCATCATTGAAGGCATGAGCATTTGTGCATGTGAGCATACATGAGACCCTAAATAGCCTGATGAGTACTAGTATTGAAAATGTATTCAGGGGGCGTCTGGGTGGCTCAGTTGGTTAAGCATCTGCCTTCAGCTCAGGTCACGATCCCAGGTCCCCAAGTCGGGCTCCCTGCTCTAGGGGAGCCTGCTTGTCCCTCTCCTCCCTGCTCATGTTCTCTCTCACTCTCTCTCTCTCTCTCTCAAATAAATAAACAAAATCTTTAAAAAAAATGTATTCAGTAACAATTTGTAATGGGCCAGGGATCCTTTAAGTTTATATACTTCAGAAACCTGGGTGATCAGATGGAATTTAAATAATTCGTTTGTTTCCATCTATAATCCCATATTTTTTATTCTGGAAGTTATTTTCTAAATATATTTAAATTAAGAAAATATTTACATGCTAATAATTACTATTTATTGCCAGAAATTATTCTAGGAGTCTAAGTACACTTTCTCATTTGATCCTCACATCTAAAGGGATCAAATTGTAATTTCCATTTTAAAAATGACAAAATTTAGAGTGGTTAGGTAAAATATCCAAGGACACACTTAATGGAAAATTTGGGATTTGAACTCAGATGTACCTGACTTTGAAATCTGTTCATTCCACCAGGCTATTCTTCATTACATGTTGCCAGTTTATTCATGAGCACTCATTTTTTTAAACAAATATTTATTTGCATAATAATAATAGCTATCATATATTGAGCATTGACTACATGCTTGGTATTGTGGGAAGCTAATGTTCTTATCAGCTTTACTTAATAGTTTAAAAGCAGATATGTAAAGGATAATTGTAATAATATCTGAAAGAGTACATATATTTACACAGTTGATCCCAGCAGGCTCATGATTTGAGTGGCATGAGGAAATTGAGGCTTATCAAGGAAGAACAGATTCAAGTAACTCATTACATATTTACTCTTTCACATGTCTATTGGATGGAATGACAGGTAGCAGGGCATATATTTTTACACTATTTCTCTTTCTCTCCTCAAGCATGCAATTTAATTCAAGTAGTTTCAGTGTGACTAGAATGGAATTCCAGTGTACTACATGCAACAATAAGTGCTGACTATATCCCTCTGCAATGAAGACTCACTTTTTAGCACAATGCCCATAGCACTCTTGTATGATGGAGTGGGAACTTCTCTTTATACACTATGTCATTTAAATCCTCAGAACATCCCTATTATGGAAGTAGGCATTCATTACATTTTATAGATGAAGGACGCAGGGTGCGGAGAACTGGCACTTGCCCAAATGTGCATCCATACAGTGAACCAATTTTACAAAAGGAACGGGTTAGATATAAGTAAAGAAGTTTATGAATCAGCTGAGTGACTTCTCTAGTTAGTTATGAGTTCCCTGGTATAGTGATGGTGGTAGGCTGAATGATGGCCTTCAAAAGATGTCCATATCCTAATCTTGGGAATCTTTAAATGTTACCTTATATGGCAAAGGGCTCTTAAATTAAAGATCTTTAGATGGAGGTTTATCCTAGATTATCTGGGTAGACCCAGTGTAATCAGAAGGGCCCTTCCAAGAGGCAGACAGGAATGTCAGAAACAGGAGATTAGCAATGGAAGAAGAGGTTGTGATGTGCTATGGAATGGGGGAAGGAACCACCATCTCTGGCCAGATCAATCTCTGCAACACTTTGATAATGGGAATTTAAGAGTTGCAGGACTGTATAAACTTTCTTTTTTTGCCTTTTCATTTCTTGATTCCTGTCTCTTGTTGCAGGGTCTATGTTCTTGGATAACATCCTAAAATGATGTTTTTCTTCATAGTCAAGTTCTATATAAACTCATGTAGATAAATTAAAACACCTTTTAGTCGTTAGCTACTTCAACATAAATAAAAAGATTGGATTATAGTTCATTTTAATGAGTCAGTAGATAAAATCACTTAAGCTCAGTTTGTTCTAGTAGCTGAATAAGCAATGTTTCTTGGCTATTGCTGTAGTTAGGCTACCAGCTTATACTAATGAGCAATTTTAAGAATAAGAAATTTGGGAAGTTATTCGGCTGGGGTTTTTAAAAACAAGATGTCATGTTAGGGCTTGTTACAAGTTCCTCCATGACAAATTCAAAGATACACAATATTATTAACTGTGTCTTGGCAGCTCATTTTCTTCTTTTATAAACAGTCAAAAAAGCAGCTCTGGTTTATTTAATCCCAAGAAAAGAAGAATTGGAACCATTTCGCCTGCTTAATATCAAAACCTACCTGACCCAGAGAAGAATCAGGAGGAATTTCAGAGAACACTTTATTTTAGTTACATCATCCCATACACAAACTCTGACCGCAAATAAAATAGAATTGTTTTAAAAGCCCTAATGCAAATTGTATAAAGTTCATTTTTTTTCTATTATTTCTCCCCTTAGTGCTCTTTCTCTGATTTCTTTTTTCCCTACCACCCTTTAGAGATTTCCAAGAATTAATCCCTTGTACTTTGTTCCTTTCCCTTAACATTTATCTTTTTCAGAAGGTACTCCATTCTCATGTTATGAATTTCTAATTTTGTATGGATTGATTGCTAAATGTTTAAGTCCCAAACTCTTGGTGATTGCATGTAGATCAATCATGCTCATTGGAAATGCTAAACTGTTGTCTTTCTTTCCAGAAAATGATACCTCTCAAAAATATATTCATGCACTCATGCTCCATCGTATCATTACCTATATATCGCTCATGTGGATGTTTTACCAGGACCTTTAGACTTCATAAAAGTGATCAAGCTCAGGTCACTTCTGAAACTACTCACCATGCCTGCCTTAACTTTTCTTCATTTCACTTCAGCTATTCTTTTAGGGCCCTGAAGAATTGGGCCACTTGGCAGGTAAATTTTGAGTAGCGATCCGTAACATGAGAAGATAATGAGAATTATGATTTTAGAAGATTGCTCTGGCTATAATGTAGACAGTGGGTTGGAACATAACCTAAAAGGTGAGTGTAATTCTTCAGTACAGTTAGGAAAGAAGGAGGAAAGGGAAATGTGGGTCATCATTACAAGTTAGGATCTGATAATGACTTTCTCTGTTATCTCTTCCAGAGAACAATCATATTGAAAATGGCCCAAAACTGAAGAAAAAGAAGGACGAAGAAAGGAAAATACTTAACAATGGAATGCATGCAACTTGGTGTGTGGTATTCAATACATATTTTCTGGTTAGATTAGTGGCTGACAGGTCAGATTAATGGTGAAAATTTGTCATCTTGAAGGGCTGGTAGGGGACATATTTTTTTCTGAAAGTGGCTTTCTCAGCACATCTCCATTTGCATTGTCCACCTGGCAACCCGATTTATTTCTGGATATGGCTCCCTGTCTCTTATCTTCCCTAACTAATCACATTTTACTCCTGTCAGTCTTCTATGTCATTTTAATATTGTGTGCTGCTTGATAATTGTCATGTAGTAATTCTACATGGTTTCACTTGTACTTATCTAGACTCCCAGGGAGTATTTAGACTCCTTAATGTCAGAGACTAGATTTTCTGAAATATCTCACAGTAGCTAACAGAGTGCTCTGTACAGTGGAGATCTAAACATGTTTGGTGCCTTATTTTGGAGTACTAATTAAATATGTTAACAAATATCATGTTAGTATAGAAAATATCAGAGTATTCTATGTTATAGGAGTTTCATTTTGAGTATGGTAAGTTGTTTTGTTTTAATCTATTCTGTTTTTTTTTTTAAGATTTTATTTATTTATTTGACAGAAAGAGAGCACACATAGTAGGGGGAGCAGCAAAGGGAGAGGGGGAAGCAGGTTTCCCACTGAGCAGGGAGCCTGATGCGGGGCTTGATCCCAGGACCCTGGGATCATGACCTGAGCCAGAGGCAGATGCTTAATGACTGAGCCACCCAGGCGCCCCATCTATTCTGTTTTCATATTTAGTTCATAACATTTCTCACTTTAGAGGAAAATTGCCTTTAGTTTCCAGGAAACCCACATTTCCAGAAAATGAATCATTTATTCCTTTGTCTCCCATTATCCCATCTCTTCTCATGATGTAAATTTCCAGATGTTGATGTATTTTTTTCAATTTCTGTTTATGAATCTTTATATTTGGTTGTATTCAGACACAAAAGTCCTAAAATTGAAATATATTTAGTACATGTCACAAACAGCTTTATAAGTCACTTCTTAAAGCCTTGATAAGAATATTTGATCATCTGGAATTTAGCTATGACTAGTATAGACTCTAAGACCTAGAAAAAATAATTTGTGACAAGAGATACTGCATATTATTTTTAAAATTTACATAAGATTAATTCTTTGATATTATTAAAGCATTTTTAATATTTTCCAGTTTTATTGAGATTTAATTGAAATGTAACATTGTATTAGTTTAAGGTATACAACATAATAATTTGATATAAGTATATACTGTGAAAAATTACCACAGTAAGTTTAGTTAACATCCATCATTTGATATCATTACAAAGTTTTTTTCTTGTGATGAGAAATTTAAAGATCTACTCTCTTAGCAACTCTCAAATAAACAGTACGGTATTGTTAACTATAGTCAACATACTGTACATTACATTCCCAGACCTTGCTTGTCTTATAACTGGATGTTTCTTTTTAATTTTATAATTTATTTGTCATGAAGATAACTGTCTTCTTGTGAGTAAAAACTTGGTGGGCAGTTATTGACTCCTAGACTTGTATGAAATACTGAAAAATTTTAATTACTTATCCTATGATAGGAAATACTTTCATCAAGATAATTTTTATTTTAACACAGTTGAAATGCCAAGGAAATGCTTAGATTATAAAATCTATTGAAGTTTGTGTTAGTTTTCTATGGCTGCCATAACAAATCACTACCAACTTAATGACATAAAATAGCAGAAATTTATTATCTTATAGTTCTGTGGATCAGAAGTCAGACACATAATTCACTGGGCTAAAATCAAGGTATTGGCTAGGACTCTGTTCCTTTCTGGAAGTTCTGGGGAAGAATTTGTTTCTTTGCCTTTTCCAAGTTTTAGAGGCCACCTGTATTCTTTGTCTTGTGCTCCTCGTCTTCCGTCTCCAAACCCAGCAGTAGGCCAAGTCCTTCTTACGCTACATCTCACCGATCATTTGTCTGTTGCATTTCTCTCTCTGATCACAGCCAGGAAAGGCTTTCCATTGTGAAGGACTAGTGTGATTAGATTGGGCCCAAAACTCTACAAGACACCAGCATAATTTCCACATACAAAAAATTTAAAAATTATAACTTCGTGTATTAAAAAGCCTCTGCCTTCAGTCTGTATCAGGCATCAAGAAGATAGTAAATTCAGCCTCAAACCAGATCCCTTTCCTTGAAGTGTTTAAAGGCTCTCTTATCTGTAACTACCTTTTAATCATTTTTCCTTGCAAATAACTGAGAAGACAAAGTACGTTATTAAAGGTAATGAGGTGGAAAATTTGGAATAAACAAAAGATTGTTTCTCTATGCCCAGAGGAAATTTTCAGGGTATAAATGTGGCTATTAATTGAAGTTGTTAAAAGAATAAGGGTGCATGAATTCTCATTTATTTTAACCACTGTGGGAAGTGGTTAAAATAAAATGTGTATGTGCATGCAGTATTATTTATTTAGGTAGAGTTTTATGCATGTGCAGAGCTCCTCTCTTTTCATCCCACTGAAATTTTCAGTATAAATTATTTTTTTTTAAAGATTTAATTTATTTATTTGACAGAGACAGAGACCCCGAGAGCAGGAACACAAGCAGGGGGAGTGGGAGAGGGAGAAGCAGGCCTCCCATGGAGCAGAGAGCCCGATGTGGGACTCGATCCCAGGACCCTAAGACCATGACCTGAGCTGAAGGCAGACACTTAATGACTGAGCCACCCAGGCGCCCTTCAGTATAAATTATTTGAAAAATTATTCCAACGTTGATTATGTCTGTTGCTGTGCTCAATATAGAATGGGGGAAAAAAGCTTTAAGCAAGAGAATTACTTTAGTAACTCCATGATGGTATCAGTGGAGAGACAGAGAAAGAGAGAGAGAGGGGGAGAGAGAAGGAAGTAAGTAGATGTACAGATATAGTAGAGGCTGAATTAAGGGGTATTTGACTGGCTTGAAAAATGACTGAAACAGGTTTTAACATTTATAATTTTCCTTTTGCTGTTCAAGTTTCAGATTTAGAACTTAAACGTATTTGATTTTAATGAAGGACCAGCACATACATTGTTCCAGGTTTTTTCTGCTGGGTTTGAGATCCTTGAGCACCTCAAGCAAATGCCAAATCATGATACTATACATTCGACCCCTGATCATTGTCTCTAGTAGAAGTTTGCCTGAGGATAGACTTATGCTAAGAGCCCAAAGAACACCAAAGGGAAAGAGAGAATAGAGTCTGGAAGAAACCAGGTAAAGTGTCAGTTCATAACCTCAACACTTTGTGATACTCAGAAGTTTAGCTCAACTGTAAATTTTACTCTTGTTTCTCCTGGTACAGATCTAATCCTTTCAACACCCACAGGGGAGCTCAGTGGAGAACTTTGAGCAACCACCACTAGTCTTTAGTGAAATGTAGAAATGTCTTTACAATGTGGAAGGCAGGTAGAGTAGAATAGGAATAGGTGACTTCAAAGATGAAACTTTAGATTCTGGTCCTTCTTCATGTTTCTGACTTCAACCCTCTTCTGCCAGTGCCTCTTCAAATTGCTCACTCATATTATATACTATATAATACATTCATACTCTATAGGATATATTTACTATGTGTACTATACACATCCTATATAAAAACAGTAAAAGTAATGGTGTTATAAAATGTAGAACTCTGGGGCGCCTGGGTGGCTCAGTCGTTAAGTGTCTGCCTTCGGCTCAGGTCATGATCCCAGGGTCCTGGGATCGAGCCCCACATCGGGTTCCCTGCTCCGTGGGAAGCCTGCTTCTCCCTCTCCCACTCCTCCTGCTTGTGTTCCCTCTCTCGCTGTGTCTGTCTCTGTCAAATAAATAAATAAAATCTTCAAAAAAAAATAAAAAAAAATGTAGAACTCTTCAGGAGTATAAAATATTATGATGGGTAGCCAAATTTCATGTAATAACTACCATAAAGCACCATGTTTGTGTGAGGTATTAGATTAAGCACTTAATATTACCCACTTCAATCTTCATGAAAACCTTATCTTAAGCATTAGTTGTCCTCACTTTACAAAGGGGGAAGCCAAGGCAACTTTTTCTAAGTCACACAGCTAATAGGTGGCAGAGCCCAAATTGAATCCAGGTTTACTTAACTCAAATCTTTTTTTTTTTTTTTACACATTAATCAGTGTGGTACCATTTAATAATTAAACTCCCCATACCATATTATTCCAAGTTTCATTTCCAAGTCAACTGGAACCCTTCCTAAATTCTAACTTTTTTGTCACTGTAGTCTTTCTAGTTTACTCTTTGGTCGATACTGAAATTTTAATTCAAAATCATTTGATGTGAGCAAACTTCTAGGTTTTTTTCTGAGAAAAAGAGAGAAGAAAACTTTTACTTAAATATTATAGATGAATTCATGCTTGCCCTTTTTTTCTTTCAAAACTATGTAAACAAATAGCAATGTATAAAATAGAAGGGGCAAAATGGATGGGAGATGATAGTATGTAAAACATGTCAACAAATTTTTGAAGAGGGAAAACTGATGGATGAACAGGTAACTGATTGAAGCGAAGAAGAAAAAGTGGAAATCTAAGTTTTTGTAGAGAGAGATGTCAATGACACAAGAGGATAAGTGTCAGAGAATCATAAAGACTTGAGAATCTGAGGCATTAGGTATCGAAGAAGGAGGAAGATTGTTTGAAAATCTGTTTCAGAAGCAGTTAGGCAGGGCCACCTGGGTGGCTCAGTTAGGCATCAGACTCTTGATTTCAGCTCAGGCCATGATCTTAGGGTCTTGAGATCAAGCCCGGCATTGGGCTTCATGCTGGGTGTGGAGCCTGCTTAAGATTCTCTCTCTCCCTCTCTCTTCCCTCCCACTCCCTCTCTCTCTCTCTCAAAAACAGTTAGGCATCTTAATTCTATCCTTACCTTTTGCTAGTATCTACCCCCCTGCATCCTGGTAGTATAAAAGAAATTTGCTTTCTGAGGAAATTGAGTCAGACAGGCACTAGACTTAGAGACATATACTGAAGACTTGATTAATTGAAAGTATACAGAGTGAACTAGGAGACCCCAGTCCTCTTCCCATATTCAGCTTTGAGACTACTGAGAGCTAAGCCTATGCCATCCATCAAACACGTTCCTTAGTAAAAGATTGAAGCAAACCAGTCTAAAAGGAAAATTCTAAAAATTCTGTAATTCGGAGGTCCTAAAATAAGCATCTGTGTCCCCATCCAATCGCCACACAGTTTTAACCCCCCAATCCACACATCTCACCTCTGAACATGCAGTGTCTAGTCAGCATTTTAGTGCCCCATTCTTCAATATAAGTGAAGAGCCAAGAAGGAGGAAGATGTATGGTTTTCCATGACCCTTTATGTTCCTGTATTTCAAAATGAGGTCGTGCATTGCATTTATTTTACCAAAGTCTCAAAGAAAACAAAATACCATTAAGCATACCTGCTTCAGATTGACTGCCTGCCTGAAAGTTGATTATCTGTCTCATTCTCCACTACCTTCTTCCACTTACCACCACCCACTGTCAAGCTGACTTTTCTTCCTTTGGTTAGTAAAATAAATGTTTATTACCTTAAATTTCACCTACAAACCATATATATTTATTTTCAGATTGTTATTGTTTAGTTATATAAAAAATAATTTGCTCAAATGATATATTTTTCTGTGAAAATCATTTGGGTATTTTGCATTGGGAAAGAAATATGTCATAATTTTTTCCCTTTAAAATTAATGGACCTATTTTTTTCTTTTAACAACTTTTTAATTAGGAGCAGGTTCTCAGAAATAAACTAAAACTGTTACTTGAGAGGGATAAGTGTGTAATAAAGACATTTTCAGGTATCCAAGGTCTTTCCTCTGAAAAACAACAACAACAACAACAACAACAACAAAACCCTTTTCAGGAGACTGCTATGCTCCAGAAAATAATGAGAATGAAAACAAAGAAATATGGAATTCAAGAAATGGTGTTGCAACCCAGAAAGAGTGAAAGGAATTCCCAGATGAGGTTGGGAAGAAAGTTCTAGACGCGCTGTGGGGGAGGCCTGGCTAGCATCTAGTCCCAGTTAGAAGCAGCCTCCAATGCTGGTCTAATAGTGTAGGTAGTGTTACGTAGAAAATGATGCCTCTTGTCCTAGCCAGATTTTGATGGCCCTCCCTAGCTGACTTGATTTCTGGCTGGGTATAGACCCATGAGGCTCTTCCATGTCCTCTGATTCTCAAACCCTAGCCTCTGCCAGGGATCATTGTGCTTCTTCCTATAAGCCCTACAGTTGATCTCCCTATTCTCAATACTCATTCACATCATTTAAGTCTTGAAAGCAGCTTGGCGAAGTTAAGCACTAAGGCCCCTCTTTCCTATCTCATAGAACATCAAGGAAGTATGGCTAAGCCCTAGATTAGCACAAGAGCATCACATAAGGTGAACTCTTCCTACATCTTAAATAGGATATTGGAGAACTGTCACACTATCTCTCCGTGTTACCTTCACTTTTCTAAATTACCTTTTCCTCTCTCTGAAAATAAACTGGGAAGGGGGAATGAGGGTTGTCATACATTCACCTCATGCTTTTTTTTTCTTTGTGTCTCTTCCTATTCTCCCCTGGGACCAGAAAATGGGCTTTTTGTTTGTTTTCCTTTCTGTGCATCATATCTCCCTTCTGCCAGAAGCAGAAGCAAGCTTGGCTACTTTTCTGTCATAGGTTAAAAAGTATCTCTGTACTACAGGAGAGCTGTAAGATGGGTCCTTCAAACCCTTGCTATTTGAATGGAGGAAATGAAGTAATCTGAACAGTTTTCTCTATAGCTCTCTGTAGCCTTGCTCCTTGGTTACTACAGAGCTCTATTTTACATATTAGTAGCTGAATCTGACCTCTTCACTTCTTGTATTTCTCTAGTAACAAGTTCTTATCTCTTTCCTGTTAAATAGATATTTCAAGGTGACTTGGAAAAAGAAAGGAAAAGAGAAAAACCCATTAATAATTTAAAAATTATTACCCAATATCATTGACTTTTATAAATTCTTCAAAAAGAATTTGTAAAAATTCTATTATAACACACACAGAAAATGCATATTTTGAATTTTTTAAGTTTAAGTTCTTTTTGCCAGCAACATAAACATTTTAAAGAAGAAAATAAGGATAAGATAAGGCTATGTGAGAAAGAATAAAAATATAGAGGGATTTTAAAAATAATATTCATTTTCTAGTTTGTCTATATAACATTAAGGAGAAATATATACCAGCTTGAATAACACAAATTCAATGTATATGTGAGGGGTGCTTGTCTGGCTTAGTCAGACAGGAATGAGGCACTTTGGGACATCAGTTGTGCAGTTAGTTTGGCTGCCCAAGTTATCCTGTGTTATAGTATCAGGTTAATAAATGTTAAGACCACCAGACTTAATTATATGTAATAATAATAATAATAACAGCTACCATTAATTTAAAATCTATTCTGTGCTATACATTTTATATGCATATATAATTAACTTCTTACTTTAACATTTCTAGGTAAGTAGATATTACTTCCATTTTTTGAATGAGGAAATTACAACTCAAAGAGGTTACATCATAGCACAAATTTCCACTGTTAGTGTAGGTCCTGGTATGGAATTTAAGTCTTCTTTTCTTGGATAAACTCCAGAGACGATGCTGTTCCTTTTTTTTTTTTTTAAAGATTTTATTTATTTATTTGAGAGAGAGCACAAGCAGGTGGAGGGGTAGAGGGAGAGGGAGAAGCTGGCTCCCCACTGAGCAGGGAGCCTGTCGTGGGCTTGATCCCAGGACCCTGGGATCATGATCTGTGGTGAAGGCAGATACTTAACAGACTGAGCCACCCAGGAGCCCCAGTGCTGTTCCTTTTGTATATAGAAAGCACCCTGTGAACTGGGAACACTGCCTTTTCTTCTTCGGCTAACACTCACAGCTTCACCGTTATTAGTGTGGCCATGTATCTAAAAATACTTCAAAATTCTGAAGGTAACTTAATCAAGTATACTAACTATAATTTACTGATATTGATGAGAACTAAGCATCCAGGATTGTTACTGAGAAAACAAACGGTTACCCAAAAAAGTGAAGTCCAGGTTAGGCTGCATAGTGTTGGGTCAAGATTCCAGGGAAAGGTTCGTGTAGGCTGGAAGAGGAGTTTAGAGTTAGATTGATAAGCCTGAATGTCACATGATGCTCAAGATTCCACAGCGAGGAAGCATATGAAGTAATTAATTGGTGTCTTTATTGGTGCCATGGCAATGACATGAATGTGGCCTCTTCCCCTTTATTTCCTCTCCCCAGTTGCCATCTATTCAGGGCTGTGGCAGATAGAAGAACTTCCACTTGAAATTTGGGAGTCAAAGGAGAAGGGCCATCAACGAACACTTATGTAACATTAAATAAAAGAAGGCCCTGTTTTTAAAAATCTTTGCAGCCATGCTACCCCATAAAACTTCTCAGTGTGCTCCCCTTACATGTGATAACCTGGACTCTCAATATTTTCCTGGCTCCTTTCCTTCTTTCTTTCTCCTCACCTTTTTCCTCATCTCCTGCAGTAGGAATGTGCCATTCACTCCATCCTATTCCAATTTCTTCTCATTCTATCCTGTAGAGCAATTTAGGTTTCTTCAGACTTTTCTAAATCCAGCATTCCACAGGTGTATCTGGAACCCACAGGATGCAGCTGGAAAAAGAGCGCCCATGCTAACAAGTCTCTACACGCCTTTGATCATATATCACTAAAAGCAAAATGATTTTTCATACACTCCCAATATATAGCAATTCATTTATAAATTATATACACACACTACTATCAATTCATATTTTAAATCTGTGTTTTACTTCTTTCTGTATGAAAGCTATGTGATAAGTAGAGGTAAATGAATATTTTCTTCCCATTCCCCAATGGATTGCTTTGCACAACTACTGGAATGTGATCATTTCATTTTGCAGACTACTGACTTACCATAATTTTATCAACAGAAAGGACCAGGAAGGACCTAGGATTACCTGTCCTTTAACAAAAAAACAAAAAGTGGCGGAGCAAGATGGCGGAGGAGTAGGAGACCTAAATTTTGTCTGGTCCCAGGAATTCAGCTAGATAGTTATCAAACCATTCAGAACACCTACAAACTCAACAGGAGATCGAAGAAAAGAATGGCAGCAACTCTCTGAACAGAAAAGCAACCACTTTCTGAAAGGTAGGACGTGCGGAGAAATAAATCCAAAGTGATATTTGGGAAGATAGACCGCGGCGGGGAGAGGGCCTCCGTCAGCCAGCCACTGGCAAGTGATAGAGCAGTGGAGCACAAAATTGGAACTTTTAGAAGTCTGTTCCACTGAGGGGGACGTCGCTCCAGTGGCTAAGTGGGAGGTGGAACCCTCACTGGGAGGTGTGGCCTCAGGACCCTCGGGGTCACAGAAAGACTGGGGGTGCCTGAGTGCGGCAGAGCTCCCAGGTATTGGAGCAGGGAAGCTGGCTGCAAAGATGGAGCCGAGGAGTGGGCTCTCAGCTTGGGGTTGCCATAAACTGATCCGCAGCAAAGTTGGGCCACTGCTATTCAAGCAGGGACCCAACAAGTGGCAGATCCAGGGAGACTCCCCTTTCTCCCCTGGGAGGAGTGGAACGGGAGCGCACCGCAGGAATTTGCTGGGTTCGGAGATGCCAAATGGGGTCATGTGCCAGAGATAGAAATGCTCTGTCACAGGCCAGGTGAGCACAGAGTGCGGCCGGAGACTGGGGAGACAGGAGTGATTGACTGCTTTTCTCTGGGGGCTCACTGAGGAGTGGGGACCCGAGCTCTCAGCTTCTCCAGGACCAGAGATTGGGAGGCTGCCATTTTCATTCTTGTCCTCCAAAGCTGTACTGAAAACTTTCAGGGAACAAATCTTCAGGGGCAAACCTGAGCAGATTACTTAGCCTGGCCCCTGGCAAGGGTGGGGCAATTCTGCCTTGAACAAAGACTTTTTAGAATCACTGCAACAGGCCCCTCCCCCAGAAGATCAGCAAGAATATCCAGCCAATTCCAAGTTTACTGATGAATGAGAACAGCAGAACTCCAGCGCTAGGGGAATATAGCACGTAGAATTCATGGCTTTTTCCCCATGATTCTTTAGTCTTTCAAAGTTAAATGTTAAATTTTATTTTTCTTTCTCTATTTTTTTAGTTGAATTTTTCTTCTTTCCTTTTTCAACCAACATTTTATCAATTGCTTTTTTAAAATTTTTTTTAAATTTTTCATTTTTACAGTCATATTCTCTCTTCATTGTATTTAACCATATATATATGTAAAGTTTTTCTTTCTTTAAAATATTGGGAGGCAATTTCTCCTAACAGACCAAAATACACCCAAAATCTAGTGTGTGGCTCTGTTATTTTCACCAGCCTGGTCATATTCTTCCCCCCCCCGCCGCCCCCAATTTCAGGTCTCTTCTGATTGTTTGGTGTATATTTTTCTGGGGTTGTTACCCTTTTACCATCTTTTTAGCATTTTGTTCTCTCATTCGTCTCTTCTCTGGGCAAAATGACAAGACAGAAAAACTTACCTCAAAAAAAAAAAGAAAAAGAGGCAGTACTGATTGCCAGGGACCTAAACAATATGTAAGATGTCAGAACTATAGTTCAGAATGATGATTATAAAGATACTAACTGGGCTTGAAAAAGGCATAGAAGATACTAGAGAATCCCTTTCTGTAGAAATGAAAGAACTAAAATCTAACCAAGTCGAAATAAAAAAGGCTGTTAATGAGGTGCAATAAAAAATGGAGGCTCTACAAACTGTGGAAAGAGCCAAGATGTCCATCAACAGATGAATGGATAAAGAAGATGTGGTATATATACACAATGGAATATTATGCAGCCATCAAAAGGAATGAGATCTTGCCATTTGCAACGACATGGTTGGAACTGGAGGGTATTATGCTGAGTGAAATAAGTCAATCAGAGAAAGACATGTATCATATGACCTCACTGATATGAGGAATTCTTAATCTCAGGAAACAAACTGAGTGTTGCTGGAATGGTGGGGGCTGGGAGGGATGGGGTGGCTAGGTGATTGGGGAGGGTATGTGCTATGGTGAGCACTGTGAATTGTGCAAGACTGTTGAATCACAGATCTGTACTTCTGAAACAAATAATGCAACATATGTTAAGAAAAAAGAAAAAGAAGAAGATAGCAGGAGGGGAAGAATGAAGGGGAGTAAGTCAGAGAGGGAGACAAACCATGAGAGACAATGGACCCTGAAAAACAAACTGAGGGCTCTAGAGGGGAGGAGGGTGGGGGGATAGGTTAGCCTGGTGATGGGTATTAAAGAGGGCACATTCTGTGTGGAGCACTGGGTGTTATGCACAAGCAATGAATCATGGAACCCTACATCAAAAACTAATGATGTAATATATGGTGATTAACATAACAATAAAAAATTTTTTAAAAAAGTGCACTGTCTGTGAGAAAACAATAATAAAACTTACTAAAAGTTAAAAAAAAATGGAGGCTCTAACTGCTAGGATAAATGAGGCAGAAGAGAGAAATAGTGATATAGAAGACCAAATGATGGAGAATAAAGAAGCTGAGAAAAAGATAAACAACTACTGAATCATGAGGGGAGAATTTGAGAGATAAGTGATACCATAAAGCGAAACAACATTAGAATAATTGGGATTCCAGAAGAAGAAGAAAGAGGAAGAGGGGAAGAAGGTATATTGGAGCAAATTATAGCAGAGAACTTACCTAATTTGGGGAAGGAAACAGGCATCAAAATCCAGGAGGCACAGAGAACCCCCCCTCAAAATCAATAAAAATAGGTCAACACCCTGACATCTAATAGTAAAACTCATGAGTCTCAGAGACAAAGAGATAATCCTGAAAGCAGCTGGGACAAGAGGTCTGTAACCTACAATGGTAGAATCATTAGATTGGCAGCAGACCTATCCACAGAGACCTGGCATGCCAGAAAGGACTTTCATGATATCTTCAGAGCACTAAATGAGAAAAATATGCAGCCAAGAATACTATATCCAGCTAGGCTGTCATTGAAAATAGAAGGAGAGATAAAAAGCTTCCAGGACAAACAAAAACTAAAAGAATTTGAGAACACCAAACTAGCCCTACAAGAAATATTGAAAGGGGTCCCCTAAGCAAAGAAAGAACCTAAAAGTCACATAGACCAGAAAGGAACAGAGACAATATACAGTAACAGTCACCTTACAGGCAATACAATGGCACTAAATTCATATCTTTCAATAGTTACCCTGAATGTAAATGGGCTAAATGAGCCAATCAAAAGACACAGGGTATCAGATTGGATAAAAAAACAAGACCCATCAATATGCTGTCTGCAAGAGACTCAGTTTAGACCCAAAGACACTGCCGGGTGTAAAGTGAGGGGGTGGAAAACCATTTACCATGCTAGTGGACACCAAAAGAAAGCTGGGATGGCAATCCTTATATCAGACAAAATAGATTTTAAACCAAAGACTATAATAAGAGATGAGAAAGGACACTACATCATACTTAAAGGGTCTATCCAACAAGGAGATCCAACAATTTTAAATATCTCTGCCCCTAACATGGGAGCAGCCAATTATATAAGCCAATTAATAACAAAATCAAAGAAACACATCGACAATAATACAATAATAGTGGGGGACTTTAACACCCCCTTCTCATCTAAGCAAAAGATCAACAGGAAATAAAGACTTTAAATGACACACTGGACCACATGGACTTCACAGACATATTCAGAACATTCCATCCCAAAGCAACAGAATACACATTCTTCTCTAGTGCACATGGAACATTCTCCAGAATAGATCACATCCTGGGTCACAAATCAGGTCTCAACTGGTACCAAAAGATTAAGATCATTCCCTGCATATTTTCGGACCACAATGCTTTGAAACTAGAACTCAATCACAAGAGGAAAGTTGGAAAGAATTCAAATATATGGAGGCTAAAGAGCATCCTACTAAAGAATGAATGGGTCAACCAGGAAATTAAAGAATTAAAAAAATTCATAGAAACCAATGAAATGAAAACAACTGTTCAAAACCTTTGGGATGCAGCAAAGACAGTCCTAAGACGGAAGTATATAGCAATACAAGCCTTTCTCAAGAAACAAGAAAGGTCTCAAATACACAACCTAACCCTACACCTAAAGGAGCTGGAGAAAGAACAGCAAATAAAAGCCTAAATCCAGCAAGAGAAGAGAAATAATAAAGATCAGAGCAGAAATCAATGAAATAGAAACCAAAAGAACAGTAGAACAGATCAATGAAACTAGGAGCTGGTTCTTTCAAAGAATTAATACAACTCATAAACCCCTAGCCAGACTTATCAAAAAGAAAAGAGGAAGGACCCAAATAAATAAAATAAATAAATAAAATCATGAATGAAAGAGGAGAGATCACAACCAACACCAAAGAAATACAAACAATTATAAGAACATACTACAAGCAACTATATGCCGGCAAATTAGATAATCTGGAAGAAATGGATGCATTCCTAGAGACGTGTAAACTACCAAAACTGAACCACAAAGAAATAGAAAGCCTAAACAGATGCATAACCACTAAGGAAATTGAAGCAGTAATAAAAAGTCTCCCAAAAAACAAGAACCCAGGGCCAGATGGCTTCCCAGGGGAATTTACCAAACATTTCAAGAAGAATTAATACCTATTCTTCTGAAAATGTTTCAAAGAATAGAAATGGAAGGAAAATTTCCAAACTCGTTTTATGGGGCCAGCATTACCTTGATTCCAAAACCAGACAAAGACCCCATCAAAAAGGAGAACTACAGACCAATCTCCCTGATGAATATGGATGCAGAAATTCTCACCAAAATACTGGCCAATAGGATCCAACAGTACATTAAAGGATTATTCACCACGACCAGGTGGGATTTATTCCTGGGCTGCAAGGTTGGTTCAACATCCACAAATCAATCAATGTGATACAATACATTAATAAAAGAAAGAACAAGAACCATATGATCCTCTCAATAGATGCAGAAAAAGCATTTTACAAAGTACAGCATCCTTTTTTGATTAAAACTCTTCACAGTGTAGGGATAGAGGGTAAATACCTCAATATTATAAAAGGCATCTATGAAAAACCCAGAGCAAATATACTTAATGGGGGAAAACTGAGAGCTTTTCCCCTAAGGTCAGAAACATGGCAGGGATGTCCACTATCACCACTGCTGTTCAACATAGTACTAGAAGTCCCAGCCTCAGCAATCAGACAACAAAAACAAATAAAAGACCTCTGAATCAACAAAGAAGTCAAACTCTCACTCTTTGCAGATGATATGACACTTTATGTGGAAAACCCAAAAGACTCCACCCCAAAACTGCTAGAACTCATACAGGAATTCAGTAAAGTAGCAGGATATAAAATCAATCCACAGAAATCAGTGGCATTTCTATACAACAACAGACAGAAGAAAGAAATTAAGGAGTCGATCCCATTTACAATTGCACCCAAAACCATAAGATACCCAGGAATAAATCTAACCAAAGAGGCAAAGGATCTATACTCAGAAAACTATAGAATACTCATGAAAGAAATTGAGGAAGACACAAAGAAATAGAAAAACGTTCCATGCTCATGGATTGGAAGAACAAATATTGTGAAGTGGTCAATGCTACCTAGAGCAATCTACACATTTAATGCAATCCCTATCAAAATACCATCCACTTTTTTCAAAGAAATGGAATAATCCTAAAATTTGTATGGAACCAGAAAAGACCCCAAATAGCCAGAGGGATGTTGAAAAAGTAAAACAAAGCCGGTGGCATCACAATTCCGGACTTGAAGCTCTATTACAAAGCTGTCATCATCTAGAGAGTATGGTACTGGCACAAAAACAGACACAAAGATCAATGGAACAGAATAGAGAGCCCAGAAATGGACCCTCAACTCTGTGGTCAACTAATCTTCGACAAAGCAGGAAAGATTGTCCAATGGAAAAAAGACAGTCTCTTCAACAAATGGTGTTGGGAAAATTGGACAGCCACATGTAGAAGAATGAAACTGGACCATTTCCTTACACCACACACAAAAGTAGACTCAAAATGGTTGAAGGACCTAAATGTGAGACAGGAATACATCAGAATCCTTGAGGAGAACACAGGCAGCAACCTCTTCAACTGCAGCCGCAGCAACTTCTTCCTAGACGCATCACCGAAGGCAAGGGAAGCAAGGGCAAAAATGAACTATTGGGACTTAATCAAGATAAAAAGCTTTTGCACAGCAAAGGAAACAGTCAACAAAACCAAAAGACAACCGACAGAATGGGAGAAGATATTTGCAAATGACATATCAGATAAAGGGCTAGTATCCAAAATCTATAAAGAACTTATCAAACTCAACACCCAAAGAACAAATAATCCAATCAAGAAATGGGCAGAAGAATGAACAGACATTTTTCCAAAGAAGACATCCAACTGGCCAACAGACACATAAGAAAGTGCTCAACCTCACTCAACATCAGGGAAATCCAGATCAAAACCTCAATGAGATACCACCTCACACCAGTCAGAATGGCTAAAATTAACAAGTCAGGAAAGGACAGATGTTGGCAAGGATGTGGAGAAAGGGGAACCCTCCTACACTGTTGGTGGGAATGCACGATGGTGCAGCCACTCTGGAAAACAGTATGGAGGTTCCTCAAAAAGTTGAAAGTAGAGCTACCCTATGACCCAACAATCGCACTACTGGGTATATTCCCCAAAGATACAAATGTAGTGATCCAAAGGGGCACGTGCACCCCAATGTTTATAGCAGCAATGTCCACAATAGCCAAACTATGGAAAGAGCTTAGATGTCCATCAACAGATAAATGGAAATAGAAGATGTGGTATATATATACAATGGAATATTATGCAGCCATCAAAAAATGAAATCTTGCCATTTGCCACAATGTGGATGGAACTAGAGGGTATTATGCTAAGCGAAATGAGTCAATCAGAGAAAGACAAGTATCATATGATCTCACTGATATGAGGAATTTGAGAAACAAGACAGAGGATTATAGGGGAAGGGAGGGAAAAATGAAAAAGACGAAACCAGAGGGGGAGACAAACTGTAAGAGACTCTTAATCTCAGGAAACAAACTGAGGATTGCAGAAGTGGGGGTGGTGGTGGGAGGGATGGGGTGGCTGGGTGATGGACACTGCAGAGGGTAAGTACTATGGTAAGTGCTGTGAATTTTGTAAGAGTGATGAATCACAGACCCGTACCCCTGAAACAAATAATACATTATATGTTAATAAAGAAAATTAAAAAAAAGAAAAAAACAAAAAGCCCTTTCACAAAAGGAATACATTCCTTTATCTAGAAAAATAATACTTGAGGCAAATGGTAAATACTTGGTAGAAGTATTTCTTAAGAAAAGATATTTTTCTTTTGATACTTACTGGAATGATACTCTTAGCAAGAAGATTTATTCTCTTAAAAATGCCCAGGGGATCAACACACTACATTATAGAGGGGTAATATCTTTTTTCATTAATGAGAAAACGTTAATTTTTTCCTGGTTTGGTTAGCTTGATACTCAAATACATGTTTTAAAAGATAATTCTGTTTCTCATTATTTGTCCTTATGACATAAAAATAATTGGCAATGAAAGATAATTGTTCCAGTTATCCTCAAAAATATTTTTTTTTATGAATACACAGTTCCATTTTGTTCTCCACAAAGATAACTAAACATGAGTCTGGGTCAGAGTCTCTCTGAATCCAAATAAAGGCTTAATTCCCTAAAAATTCGGATCTTTAAGATACTGATTGCAAAGAAAAACTAGCAGTATACCCCTGCAATTTGGAATATGATATACATCTCCTTTCTACACATTACCAATAATTTAGTTTTTAAATCTATAGATGACACTTAGAAAGGTAGATAAATTCAAATAATCTGTCAATTCATTCAATTAGTTTGTTTCAAAATTATCTTACCGTCACTAATTGCTTGTTTTGAGTTCATTAAGTCATCTTGTTAATTTTATAGAGATACAATCAGAATCTTTAACAGATAATCTGAGGCAAACACTTACTCTGAAGCCACAGGACAAAAATCATAGAAATTATTTTTAGCAAGAGCACACTTTCAACTTAGAAGGTAGAAGGCATGTTGGGGACAATAATTTCTGATCTTTGTTAAAATACTGACATTAAAATATCAAATGATAATTTTTTAAAACAAGTCACTATTTCCCAGTCTTCAAAAACTACATAAAAAAGCCTCTTTTAGACCCTCAATAGAGAAATAAACAGCTTTTTTTAAAGTAAAATCATTACTTACCAAAAAGATAAAATCAGAATATTTTTCCAAGCCTAAACACGTTAAAGAATGAAAAAAGTCCTTGCAGTTAGTGTACATCTTTTCACCACATGTATGCTTTAGTCACATTATATCTATAAAGTGTATTTTTAAATATTGACTTGAAAACAAAGAGTTTTGGGGCACCTGGGTGGCTCAGATGTTTAAGTGTCTGCCTTTGCTCAGGTCATGATCTCAGGATCCTGAGATCAAGTTCCGCATCGGGCTTCCTGCTCAGTGGGGAATCTGCTTCTCCCTCTGCCTCTCCTCTCCGCTTGTGCTCCTTCTTTCTCTCTCAAATGAATAAATACAATCTTTAAAATAAATAAATAAATAAAGAGTTTTAAAAATGTGCCACAATGATATTCATGGTAAATATAAGAAAAGATTTGGTTAACATCCTAGCCAACTTAATGTAAGTCAGTGTTTTCTCAACCTTGATTGTCAACTAGAATTACCTGGGGAGCTTTTTAAAAAATACTGATGTCCAGAACCCATCTTAGAGCAGTTAAATAATAATCTCTGAGAGCGGTTCCTGGACTTTGTTGTTTTGTTAATGATTTCCATGGACATTAGGTGTTGAGAATATCTAATCTAAATAAGTAATTGTAGGGTGCCTGGGTGGCTCAGATGGTTAAGCATCTGCCTTCAGCTCAGGTCATGATCCCAGGGTCCTGGGATCGAGTCCTGCATCAGGCTCCCTGCTCAGTGGGGAGCCTGCTTCTCCCTCTGCCTCTCTCTCTCTCTCTCTTATGAATAAATAAATAAAATCTTTAAAAAAATAAGTAATTGTAGCTGTGATAATAATAACCATCCCCATCTGTGGAGTGCCCCTCTCTGTGTCAAATATCGGTGTTTAACCTACATCATGCAATTTAATCTCTACCGTAAAAATGGTTCTACTCTCTATATAAGAAAACTTACCCAAGCCCACCATAGTCAGTAGCAGTGACAAGACTCAGACCCCACAGTCTCCCTCTCTGAAACACCATCACTCTCCACTCTGCTCTAAGACCCCAAACAAAGATGAAACAGACAACACTTGATCAGTCAGAAGCCAGGCAAAGGAAAAGTATTTCCTTTGATTTTCCTAGAAGTTCTGGGCAACAACCACAAGAAAAAAAAAATGGATTGGAATACTTCTGAAATGTATTCAAGGCAGCCCTCAGTTTAGGATGTGGTAGGCAGAATAATGGTACCCAAATATGTCCACATCCCACTCCCCAGAACCTGTGAATATGCTACCTTACAGGGTAAAAGGGACTTTGCAGATGTGGTTAAGGATTTTGAGGTAAAGAGATTATCCTGTGTTATCTGAGGGGGTCCAATGTAGTCACAAAAGTCCTTATAAGAGGGAGGCCAGAGTGTCAGAGAAGGTGATGAGACTATGGATGAAATCAGAGTGATATAGGGACATGAGACAAGGAATGCTGGTAGTCTTTAGAAGCTGAAAAAGACTCCCCTAGAGTCTCCAGAAGGAATGCAGCCCTGCCAATACATTTTGAACTTCTTACCTCCAGAATTGGAAAATAATAAATGTATATTTTTTCAAGCCTCTAATTTGTGGCAATTATTACAGCAGCAATGGGAAACCAATACAGAAGATACTGTATTTGCTATGTAAAGTCATGAGATTATGTAAAACTCCACCTATTGAGGCATTTTAGGCTAGTTCACAGATAGAGTGTCTTAGTGTTGTGAAAAAAAAGAGAAACCACCATTCATAGATTGCATTAATTGGCCTGATATTTTCAAAGCAGAAGGAGGGAGAGAAATCACACAAAAATTCAGGGGTCAACCACCTCAGTGATGTTTCTGGAGCGCAGTGGTTTGGAACCTATGAACATATCCCCTCAAAGGTAGAAGACATGTTGTACCTTGTACCACCTAGCACTAAATGGGGTTTGATGCTTGGTGGCCTTTTTGGATTTTGGAGACAACATATACCTTATTTGAATGTATTAATTGAAACCATTTACTGAGTAATCCATGAGGGTCCTGATGTTGAGTGGAGACTGGAGCAAGAAAAGGCTGTGCAGCAAGTTAAGCCTTCAATACAGGCTGCTCTGCTAATTGGGCCTCATGACCTAGGAGATCCAATGATACTCAGAGTGTCTATGGCAAACATTGATGTACTATCAAGTCACTTGCAAGCACCAGTAGGAGAATATCAAACCTCCAGAGTTTTGGGGTAAACTGTTGCCTTTTTCTGCAGACAATTATTCCTCTTTTGAGAAATACATCCTACTTCCTAAGTTCGTAACTTCCTGGTAGAGACTGAATGCCTAGCCATGGAACATCAAGCAACCATGGGGCCTGAGCTTTCCATCATCAGTTGGGTGTTTCTGACCCACCAGGCCATAAAGTTGGGCATATTCAGCAGTATTTTGTTATTAAGTGGAAGTGGTATATAGGCTCAGGCTCCTTTGACAAGGACTCCTGTTGCATTGTCTCATCTCTTTCAGCACACACCTATGATTATAGAGAGCTCCTTATGACCAGTCTGCTGAGGAGGGGGGAAAGAAGCCTGGTTTGTAGATGGTTATGTACAATTTGCTAGCACTAACAATAGGTACATTGCTGTAACATTACAGTCTCACTCAGGGGTGATCTGGAGGGAAAAGGTGAATGGAAATCATCTTAGTAGGCAGAACATTGAGTGGGACATTCTGTTGTCTTCCTTGTCTACACAAAGAGATGACCAGAAGAATGGGTCTACATTGACTTATGGGAAATTGCTGGTGGTTTGGTTTTAGGATCAGGGACTTAGGAAGAATAGGGTTGAAAGTGTAGTGGCAAGGAGGTCTGGAAAAAATGCATGTGGATGGATTTCTGAAGCTTGACATATAGTGTGAAAATAATTGTGTCTCGCAACTTCACCAAAGGGCATCTACTGTAGAGAAGTCTTTCAACAATTAGGTGTACCAAGGGACATGTTCTCTAAATGTCAGATGCCTCTTTCTCCATCTAGTACTTGCTCAATGAGCTCATAGGCAGAGTTGCCATGATGACAGGGATAGAGGCTATACATGGACTCAACAATCTGAACTTCCTCTTACCAAGGTTGATCTGGCTACTGTTGCTTAGTAGTTCCTACCTATCAACAGCAAACAGAATCACCATGCTCTTGATATGGCCATATCTGTATCTATAATAAAGGATGTCAGTCCTGCAGTATATACAAATTTTGTAAATATTTTTTTCATGCTCTGTGACTTTCCTTTTGTCTTAATGGTGTCTTTTAGTGAGTAAATTTTTTTTATTTTAATGAATTTTGTTATTTTTTGTTTTATGGTTCTTGCCTTCTCTTATCTGAGAAATCTTTGGCTACCTCCAGGTCACAAAGATTGTCCTATATTTCATTCTAAAATTTTATAATGTTAACTTTAGATTAGGTCTGTGATCCATCCCAAATTAATTTTTGTGTGTGGTATGCATTAGGGGTCAGAGTTTGTTTTCATGTGAATATATATTTATTCCAGCACTATTTGCTGAAAAGGCTTTCATTTTTCATTTGATTATTTTGAAATCTTTATCAAAAACCGTATAATTAAATAAATGTAAGTCAATTTTTGAGCCCTCTAATCTGTTCTGTTGATCTGTTTATCTGTATGCCAGACCCACACTGATTAATTATTATAGTTTTATATCCAGTCTTGAAACCAGGTAACATAAACTTTCCAACTTTAGTCTTCTTTCTCATAACTATGCAGAATATTCTGGGTTCTTGCATTTCCATATACATTTAAAAATTAGCTTGTCAATTTCTATAAAAAAGCCTGCTAGGATTGGGACTGATGCTATCTTTGTTGTCCTGCTGGTAGATGAGAAGTGTTTCAGTTTTCCTAATAGGATTATTATTTAATTACTGAACATTACAGGATTTTGTCAAATTAGACTTCTGCTGATTTAGTAATCCTTTCATGTGCTGAGGACACGATGCTGGCACTAACAGTGTTGTCTTCTGTGTGTGTCCTAACTGAAAGATCAGTGTAATCCTAAAGTAATTCTTCATCTTCTGTATCTAGCCAAAAATTTCATTGTTTCCATCTAAACAAACACCAGTAAAAACACTACAAGAAGGAAATGATAATAAATGTGCTAGAAACAAATGGCTATAAACACAAAAAAGAAAACCATCTTACTGGTTAGTCTAATAACTACCATCTGCTCATAACAAATTGGCCCTTTCCCATAAGTGAGATGGGTTTTTGGAAGCAACTTCATTTGGGATACTTCAGAGTAAAACCACATCAGCAGAATTCAGGACTCCCTGTTGTCAGACAGACACTATGTAATCACAATATATTATTTTATTCTTACAAGGGTTATACATGAACTCCTTTAACAATTCAACCAGAAGCCCTTTGAAACCCTTCATTGGGCAGAAAAACTTGATCTATCACTCAGCGTTCTTCAGTAGCTGCTCACAGTCTTTTTGTTTCTTAATAGTGGACTTGTTTCCAGGTGGATCATATAGGCTTTAAAGAAAATATAGTTTAAAAACTTGATCCAGGCATATGATCTATCAGATAATACATTTCATAATTTATTTCCATAGCTGTACAAAGCCACCAAATTCTGCGACTTGCTTGAAGAGCTCTTAACAGAAGGGGAGTCTGTTTAATTTAAGTCAGTAGATATTTTGTCTCTTGGCTAAACATAATCCACAGAGAGTTTTGAAAATGAAGATGTACAGGGAGCATGATCTAAGAAACCAAAGAGAAATAAACTGAATGTAGAAATTTTGTGGCTAAAAATGTTGTTTGTGGCAGCTGTTAAGTATAACTCATGGTCACTTTTCAGTGGAACTGGCTGCATATGCACCATTCCACCAAACCCATATTTAATAAGTGACCACTCAGTTTTAAGCTGTATTAAGCACTGGAGATAAACATACTAATAAAATGCTGTCCAGGCCTCAGATAATCTCACAGCTAGTAGGAAAGGAATATGTTAACAAGAGCTAACTCTAATAATAAATTATGACAGAGTTATGTACAAAGTGTTCTAAGAGCCCATCTGGGAGACAGTGAGTACTGCTGGAGAAAGTGTCTGTATTTGCAGACAGAGGTCAAAGAGCTTCACCAAGGAGATGGTATTTGAAATAGGACTTAAAGAATTGAGTAGGAATGGCTAGTAAATCTGAAATTGGATGAAAACAAAGTGTGCCTTAAGTCTAGAATAAATTTTAGGGTATGTTAAGTTCTCAGTTCCAACACTAAGTTAATACTTTATTCAAGTGCTTTTTAAAGTATATATTCTGAATCTGTATCTTTTAGGATTACATTAAGTATTGGCCATTTTTATTGCTACTTATTATTCCGTATAGTTTTGATTAGGAAACCAGGAATGTTCTCATTGACAGTGGAGGTACACAAACATTTTATCTCATTGGCAATCCAAATTGTTGTAAAGGATTTTCTTCTATCCATCAACTGGTAGCAGGGTCTATGAAATGGTTGCTGTAGGAACTCTTTGCACACCTTAGTGGGAATCAGTTATATTGAAGCACCATTCTCTGAGGGCTGTGCTTTCCTAGCCATTCAGGACATCTGAATATTAGCAATTCTTTTGTATTTATTGAATTATATAATTGCCTTTAATAAAAGCTTAAAGAGTTATTTTACTTGGGACTTTATAAAAATACTGTAAGGTTATCTTGAAAATAAATGTATACTAAAAGTTGAGAAAATAATGCATTACTATGCAATCACCATAAATACAGCCTGCTCTTAAGAATGCAGTCCTTAGGAACCTGGATTCCCTGGTGAAACCCTTGGCGTATGTGGCCAAGGAACATCTCTAAAGATATTAGCTCAGTTCTATTTGATTTCTCTTTTTACTTATTCATTAAATTCATTTCTCTTTCTTTTAAGTCTGTGTCTATTCTTGTCTGAATTGGAATAGCCACTTCTCTTGTATCAGGGAGGTGTGTCAGGGCTTTAAACTCAATTGCCCAGTACTCTGAATGTCCCCATCCAGAATTGTTCAGCGTTTAGACTTGAAAATAGGGAGTCAGCATCATTTGTTGCTCAATAATATTTATCTCAGAGATATGGATGAAAATAGGATTTAAGATTGTCTCCCTTCTGTAAAATCTTGGGAGCAACTTTTTATTGCCCCCCAATTTTTTTCAATTAGCATCTCTCTTTCTTTCTCTTTTTCTTCTGTATGGCTCAACATTGCCATGACTAAGATTTTCTCAAACACAGCATTTCCCATAATCTTATTCTTTTCAGTGAAGATTATTTCCCACACTCTCATTACTCTAGCCTCGGAGAGTGGCTAATGATATGAAATGGATGCTTAATGGATACACAGTGAGATCCCCATACTGGGATGGAGCTTTTTATGGGAAGAAAAAGGAATCAGAATTCCCTTTCTCCTGGATTTATTTTCCCTAGTAGAATGTTTTGATTGGATTGGCAATTTTTTCTTGGGAAAAGCCTCTGTGATCAAGGACAAATACTTCTTCTAGGAGCATAAAATAGCCTGAGAGGTCCTCAGCTCTGGATGGCCTTTTGGAGCCCACATAGAACCTGAGGGAAAGGGATCAAGGGGAGATAGACTAGCTGTGTACTAAACTTTAAGAAACAGATTTAAAAGTGAGAAAGATTTTTGATGTTTATGATTTTTCCAACCAAACTTATTATAGCAGAGATTTGGGGAAGGAACCCTAGCAAGGAATAATGTACATATATGTTGCTGAAGTGCAGCTAGTATCAGATAGCTCAGCCATGTTAGTGGCAAGCCACCCAATAGAGTACAGATGCATTGCAGGAATGGAGCTTTAATATCTTAGAAACTTCACTAACAAAGGCAATTAGCTCAATAGTGAAACAAATATAATACAGGATCTCAGAGAAATGATCTTTTGTCAGCCATGTCTACATAAATTCTTTCTTCTTCCATCCACCCTCCCCAAATCGTTCTTATAGACAATGAATACATTGTGTATATTCATTGACAATACTCTAAGTATAGGAAGTACCTTCTTAGGACAAGCTAAGTGGCTCTCATCTCTATCTTTATTTTACTAGCACTCATTTAAAAAGGCTTTGTAAATCTATTAGCACATTTCAGAGCTGTCTTCATTAAGAAACAAACTAAGTTACTAATTGATCTTTTCTGAAGACATACTCCAGTATAAATGAAGAAATTTTAAGATCCATGAACATAATAAGGATGTCTTACTTCCGTATTTTAGTAGTTAATATAATGTTAGTACTTAATACAATGTTGAATGTATGAGTGAATGAATGAAGAGAGCTTAGAGATTTGGACTTTATCAACATGGACAAAAAAGGCACAACAGTGCTTTTAAAAAAAATAACATTTAAGCTTATAATTCCTAGTCATTTTACTAAAAGACAGTTCTCTTGAGTCCAGAAGTTCCTGCCAGTTTGATTCTGATTTAGAAATGAAGAAATCTCTTTTTGATGCCTCTGGCTGCCTTACTTGCATATTGGGAAGTACTCTGACCAAAATCAGAAAAATGGAATCTAGTGTTCCATTGGAGATTTATTAAACTTACTGAATACTGGTATTAAAACAATATTTTAGTAAATTGTAAGTCTTCTCGTCAAATGCTTACTGAGCTAGTTTATTACTTAGGTAAAAACACTGTTTAGCTTACTAACAACCAACAAAGGATGCCAAGTTACACTGTGTGGGGGATGTTGTGAGGGGTGTGTGCAGAGGGAAGAGCAAGGGCTCAGACCTCCCAGGAAGGCACAGCCGTTGCCACTTCTCATCTCTGGAGATGGAATCATTTCAAAGTTGGAAAACATTCAAGGATGTAATTCCTTACTTTCCAGATGAGAAAGCTGAAAGGTAAAGTAGTTTAAGAAATCCTATTTTGTCTAGCACAGAGGAAAAGAGAACACCGCCTTGTGAATTTTCAATTACTAGACCATTGAGATAGAGATCGAAGTATTCATAGTTAAGACTTTGCTTTAACTAATCAAAGTGAAATAAACAAGGAAAATATTCTTTCAACTAATTCTGAGGTGTTATTTTACCATCCTCTTCAGTTATGATTTTATTCCTATTGCTTAATGACAATGTTCAGAGAAATGTGGCATTTTTGCCATCATTTTGGTAAACTTGGTTATTTTTGTATGGCCATCTGTCCCTCAGCTAGATTATTAAGGATATTCTTAACTGTTCTTTCAATGTGAAAGAGAAGAAAAAAAAAAGTACTGAAATGTTTGTCTATGCAATACCTAGGTGGGTGGAGGGGGATAGAGGAAGAGAGAGAACACATAGGGATATGCTTTAAGTATTACTGAATTATAAGATAGGAATTAAGAATTTAACTTTTACAAAGTTTAATGCTACTTAAAGAACATGGCACTCCTAATTTTTTTTTTCTGTCAAACCTTCTAAGCTATGTATAGAGTTCCTATGATTTGCCTCTATAAATATTGTACTATTTATTCTTACTGATACATGCAATGGTGGTCTGACTTAGAAAAATACTTCTTTACTACAAATACTTACCTAGTAATATCCTGCCACAAAAGCTATATATGTTCACAAGAGAATCTAGACATTACAGACAAGAAAAAAAAAGAGATAAAAATCACATGTAATTTCATCATCTAGAGATATTTCTCTTATAAGTTAGTATAGATCCCTGCTGTTAAAAAGTTTGTTTGAGAGGTGTGTGTAACAACTTCTCAATGAGTTTAACAACATTTGAAAACACTCATGACACATGAAGTGAAAATAATCATATTTTAAAAACACAGTTCTGGATCAAGTAGGCATACTCGCCTCCATTTCTTTGCTAAATACAATTAAGTACAACAACCTCTGACTCTCTCTAGTCAAAGGACCAGGAAAGGGGTAACCTAGCAAAACAAACTTTTTAGACAATAACCACCCTACTTCACTCAAACACCACAGAAAACAAAACAAAATGCTGCTCCACTTTCATCCCAGTCAGCAAAAGCCCAAAGGGGAGTCTAGACCTCCACCCTTACCTGGGTGTAATGAGGACTTCTCACCTTCTTCATCAGGGTGGTATCAGAGAAAGTTAAGTAGGGAGCTGAGACTTTCACTTCTGCCTGGTGGCAGGCATTGTCCCCCATGGTTTCAGTGGAAGCCACGTGAGGATCCTGGATTTCTGTTGCCATCTAACCATACTAAGTACCTTCTTTCTTCCCACCAGTGTCAGAGGAGACAAAGCAGGAAGCCAGAACATTCACCATGATCTAGTGGTAAGGAACCCTCCAACTGCAGTGTCAGTGGAAGTCATATAGGAAGCACATGATTTTTTATCATATCCTGCACATGTTGTGTATTATGTTATGAGACTCTAAACCTTAATGAAATCTCTGTTTTAGCAGATCTCTTCCGACATGTAAGGATGAGAGTCTTGGTTGCTTGCTCAACCTTCTTTGACATCCTAAAGGAGAAAAACGTTGTTACAGCTTAAGCAGAGGTGGTATTTCATGTTCTCCAGTAAGTGTCTGATGGCACTACTCCACCTGGAAGAGGGAAAAGCACCTCCCAAAGCAAAAACCAGGAAATCTTAACTTGCATGAGAAAAGATAATTGGTAGATGATAGCCCTGAGAAGACACCAATGTGGAGATTAAAGATTTCAAAGCAGCCATCATAAAAACACTTCAGTGAGCATTTATTAACAGGCTTGAAACATGAAAAATTAGAAAATCTCAAGAAAAAATAGAAGATACCAAGTAGAAATTTTAAAACTGAAAATATAATAACTGAAATTAAAAACTCAGTGGATTGACTCGATAGCTGAAAGAAGTGGACAGAATACGTAAACTTGAAGATACTACAATAAAAATTATCCAATCCAAACAAAAGAGAAAAAATAGATGGAAAAAGAACAAAACCCAGGAACCTGAAGGACTATAATAAAAAAATCTAAAATTGGAATCGAGTAGGAGAGTAGAAATAGGATGGGGCTGAAAAGTAATTTGAAGTAATGACTGAAAATGTCTCAAATTTGGAAAAAAACATAACCTTCAAGTTCAACAAGCCAAGTGAAATCCAAACACGCTAGACCCAAAGAAAAGTTGTACAGATGTGGCTTAGCCTTAATTATAATAAACATTCTCCTTTTGTTGGTTGCTTTTAGCAGATTATTTTTAACTTTGACTAAATTACAGTGCCTCTACCAGTAGGAATTATGCAGCTATTCTAGTGGATTGAATATGGACCCAAACTTCTCATTCTCTCCATTGAGGGGTGGAGTTTATTTTACCTCCCCTTAATTAAAGTCCTGTGACTGCTTATCATTTTCTGTTAGCATTTTCTGTTTCCTCTCTCTTGGAATGCTCACTATAGGGATATTCTTTTTCAGAACAAAGCCACCATGTTGTGAGAAACCCAAGCCCCATGGGAGAGGCCAGAGCACCTGACAATCTACATCAACTGTCAGTCATGTGAGTGAGCTCCTTTGGACAAATTCCAACCTAAATGAGCCCCCAGATCACTGCATCCCCAGTCAACGTGATGTGGTAAATCAGAACTGCCTAGCTGAGCCTGGTCAACCACAGAATTATGAGACATAATAAAATTGTTGTTTTAAGCCATAAGCTTTGAGTTTCTTGTTATGCAGTAGCAAATGCCTGAAAAAACTAATAAAAACTGTTAGAAATAAAAATAAATAAAAATAAAACTTAGAAAATAAAAGCTATTAGAAAATAGACTTTGATGATGTGAGAAAATGTTGATTTTAATGTTAAATGCAAAAAGAGACAAAGTATGACCGATATTGTTTAAAAACTTGTGGTACAGACAATATAAGTTAGTACTTCATTTATATGTATACAATATAATCATCTTGGCCTTTTATAATTTTATGACTAGAAGGAAATACAGTGTTACTAGTAGCTGAATAATTTCCTAAATCTGTATACTTTTTATAATTAGCAGGCAATACTAGATGTAAGAGAAAACACTTTCAGTATTTTCTTTATCAATTAACAACAGACAATAAATCTGATAGTATGGGGAAAAAGCAGTATGTATAATAATAATTAGATCTCAGTTTGGAAGAGAAATTCAGAATAGTATATATAATTATATATCTACATATGCATATATGTAGATATGTACATATATATATAATGTTATAATTTAGACAAATAAAAATTATTAGGAGAGTTAACCCTAATGCTTCTAAGTTGTAGGAAACACCAGTTCTAATTTAGCTTTGTTCTGATGACCAAATAATTATTTAGAGTGTCAGTAGGTCAATAAGCATTGCCTCTTATTAGCAGGGTATATTTATGGTTCTAATTTATGATCAAATGACTTCTGTTTTAAAGTTAAAATTATTTTTAGAAGCAGTTTTATTTTATTTATTATTTTTTAAAGATTTTATTTATTTGTCAGAGAGAGAGAGACAGAACACAAGCAGTGGGAGAGGCAGGCAGAGGGAGAAGCAGGCTCCCCGCCGAGCAAGGAGCCCGATGTGGGAATCGATCCCAGGATCGTGACCTGAGTCGAAGGCAGCGGCTTAACCGACTGAGCCACCCAGGCGCCCCGGAAGCAGTTGTTTTATATAAAAGTATTTAGAAATGCATTATCCCTCTGATATACTAATTAGAATTTCTAAGAGATACATATATCATAGAGAGTAAGATATGAAAAGGAACTTTGTTAATCTCTATCTAGTTAACCTTTCAATTTAGAGAGAGAGAAATATAAGCTAAGGAGCTGATCAGATCTATAATGCAAAATAGAATCTGCAAAGAGAGTAGCAGAGAAAATTTGATAATCCAAATTGGGTCATGAGACATTATACAGCCTTCCTGAGGTCTTGAAGTGGTGACGGTGTTGGGGGTGAATAGGGACGAGATACAAACAATCCCATCAAGGTGGAGTTTCAGTTAGAGGCAAAGTAAAGTTCTAAGAAATAGCAATGTATATAGTTTTGCGTTCTAGTAAGTCATCATTTGGAAAACCAATTTATGTAAACTTGGAGGAGAATTTTGAATGTTAAGTTATGTTATACAGCATGCCCAAATTAAGTGGGTGATATGATATTTTAGAAAATGAGAACTCTAGGGGCGCCTGGGTGGCTCAGTCATTAAGCGTCTGCCTTCGGCTCAGGTCATGATCCCAGGGTCCTGGGATCGAGCCCCGCATCGGGCTCCCTGCTCGGCGGGAAACCGAGCTTCTCCCTCCCACTCCCCCTGCTTGTGTTCCCTCTCTCGCTGTCTCTCTCTGTCAAATAAATAAATAAAATCTTAAAAAAAAAGAAAGAAAATGAGAACTCTAATAAATTTTTCCACAAATGCCACATTATCTTCTTGAACACTCCAAGGACTTTTATAGAATTAAAATAAAATTCATTAGTTTTCTACTATAGCCAACCATATTCAAACACAGTATTCTGCTAGAGGGTGATATTCTGGCCCTCAACAACAATCTCTGCTAGGGAAGACAGACAATCATTCGTTCATTTAGTCAAATATTTTTTATTGAGCACATTTGTATTCCAGTCACTTTAACATGGTCTGGGATACACTAGTAAATAAAATAAAGTACCTACTTTCATGGAACTTATATTAAAGAGAAAAAAAGATAAGCATACAAGTAAATATATAATAAAGTATTAGGTAGTAATAAGTGCTATAAACAAGATAAGGTAATGGGGCTATTTTAAATAGAATGATCTGGGAAAACCTTTCTGAAAAGCTTATATTTGAGCAAAAACTCAAATGAAGTGAGAAACATAACAAACAAACACATAAATAAATATTTATTTAAAAATATTGGGATACAAGCAAAGTGAAGGATATACAAGTCACAATACCATTTATTTGACATATAAATATTTCCAAAGATTTATATCCTCTAGTCAACTTTAGTAACTTACTCTAGTGCCAGTCCTTTCTCAATTAGAGAAAATCTTCCTGTGTAAGTTAAGCAAATGTTTCATGTAAGATGAACTTCTTTTACATTTACTAATGTTTGTTTACCTTGCTTAATGAGATATTTATGTTATTCACTACTTACAAATAAATTTTAATTATAAATTAATATATTCTCCCTGACATAAAAATTAGACAATTAGAAATGCTACCATTAAGAAACATTTACCCTGGGCACCTGGGTGGCTCAGTTGGTTAGGCAACTGCCTTCGGCTCAGGTCATGATCCTGGAGTCCCAGGATTGAGTCCCGCATCGGGCTCCCTGCTCAGCAGGGAGTCTGCTTCTCCCTCTGACCCTCTTCCCTCTCATGCTTTCTATCTCTCAAATAAATAAATAAAATCTTAAAATAAAAAAATTTTAAGAAACATTTACCCTGTGCTCGCTTCGGCAGCACATATACTAAAAAAAGAAACATTTACCCTCCTCTGTAAAACAAAGGTATAGCATAATTTTATAAGTGATACAAAAGGAAACTTATGGTAAAAAATTATTACTTTTTACTTTTTCATGTTTCTTTTAACTTTATTTTTTACTTTAAAAATAAGAATAGTAGTACTAGATTAATTAAAAATTTTCCAAGTAAAAATAACATTCCCAGACTGCTTTCCTGTAGAGGGTACTTTAAATTGGAAGAGGAAGCACAAAAGAGTTGCATATTTCTTTGAATATGTCCTAAGAAATTAGATAATCTTGTCAATACATCTTATTCTATATCCCAGTTAAAGGTATATTTAAAATCCTCAAGACTGTGGTGTGTCATCTATTTATTGTCTATTACCTTTCAATTTCCAGTTGAATTTTTTTCTTAATACATAATTAAATATTTTCAAGTGTTTCTGAAAGCAAATATATTGTTGAATGAATTTATTGAAACTCTGTGACTTATAATGTTTCATCAGGATTTAACAAAAAAAAGTCAAGATTTCAAGAGGCCATTCTCTAAAACTATTGTTTCTTATCAGATTTTTTGAAAAATTACTCTAAAAAGCCTAGAGAGTCGGCCAAAAAACATCAAAACAAATTTTAACTTTGACCGTATGGGTAAATTATTCAAATCTGTGTGAATTCAAATAAGTGTACCAAATAAAGTTAAAATGCTTGAAAAATGAAATTTTCTGATTTTCCTTTTTTTTTAAAATTATTTACAGAAGATGTTTTCCATCTTCTGTAATGTTGTTCTCTTATTTATGGAAGAAAATGAGATTCTTGCCACAGTACTTTTTTTTCTTTCTAGACATAACTGACCATTGATCTTATATTTTATAAAACAGGTGTGGTATACTTGAATAATGGCATTTGAGAGCTAAAGATAAACTAAAAATGTGAGAAAATTTAGTGCAAGTGATTTCACTGATGCAACTCTTTCAGTTAGAAAATGATATAAACTTGGAAAGGAGGTTTAGAATTCCTAGGTTTGCTTTTTCCCACTGTCTTATATCAGGTGAATTAGGAAAGTGGACTGAGGAAATGTAATCATCATCATCAACCTTGTCTTGTTTTGTTTCCTTTCTGACTCAAAAGTTTCAGAACTTAGCACTTAATTTTTTTGTTGTTTTAGTTGATTTTTATTTTAAGGTGACAACTGGCTCATCCAAGAAACTCTTATCCAACATACTTATAATTTTTTGTCTTTAATACTCAGGATGCTGAGGAGGACTAGTGAAACAGTTCTAACTTTTGATATTTCTTAAATGCTTTTTTAATTTTTTTAAAGATTTTATTTATTTATTTGACAGAGAGAGACACAAGGAGAGAGGGAACACAAGCAGGGGGAGTGGGAGAGAGAGAAGCAGGCTTCCCGCTGAGCAGGGAGCCTGATGCCAGGCTTGATCCCAGGACCCTGGGATCATGCCCTGAGCTGAAGGCAGATGCTTAATGACTGAGCCACCCAGTGCCCCAACGCTTTTTCCTTTACCTTATCTGACTCCAGAAATTCTAGAGATCTGCTACTAATTGTAATGTAATTTTATTTATTTCTTATATAACATTGAACTAAAATTTAACTACAGCACATTTAGGAACATTCACCAAACAGAAATTTTGAGAAATAAATGATAGCAATTATTTTTAAAACTCGAAAAACCAAGTTGTTCTAAATGTTTTAAAGTGGAACTTTAATACAGCCTACCAACACTATAAATACGCCAGATCACATTTTTTCTCTCCTAATTTTCTCTTCTCTCTCAAACTTTTAGAAAGAATAAACTATACCCACTCTTTCTAATATGCCTTTATTTTCTTTTGCTACTAAGCAACTGCTCTCTACTTCAGCTTTGACACACTGAAACTTTTGTCATCACCAATATTTAAGAGCCAAATCTTGAGGGAGCATTTTTGTTTTTCTGTTGGTGTCTTTTACTTCTTCTTTTTTGATCTTTGACATTGTTGAGCACCCAAGTCCTTGAAAGATCCCATTTTCTCCAAGGCTGTGATATCAGTCTTTCCTGGATTTTCTTCTACATGGACCTCTTGTCTCCTTGTGGTCTTTTCCTATTTTACTTAATAAATATGAGTGTTTCACATAGCAGCATCTTGTGCTTTTATTATTTTCCCTTTTTATACTCTCTTATAATTCATCCATATCTATATATTTTATTAATGTTTATGAGCCAATAACTTCCAAATCTGTATCTTTAACTCAGATTTAATTGCTGAACTTCAAAGGATCAGTCTAGACTTCTCAGAAAATTTTCAAAACAGAATTTAGCTTTTCTTCCAGATCTTCTTTTCTCCTAAATCTGTTTTGTTGAGATATCTAGATAAACCTATTCTTTAACCCACATACCCTGGATTTTTCTTAGTGCACTTATTCAACACATTCAAACAAGATTCCATGTTTTTTCTATTCACCTTCTTTAATAACTTTCCCAATTGTTCCAAGCTCTCCATTATTACTAATATTGCCTTAATTCAGAATGATCAAAGTTTATACAACACTCTCTTAAACCAGTAGAAAAATTTTGAAAACAAAATGGCATACGGGAGCTTATATATAACAGATAAAAGCATATTTATTCTGATCAAGTAGAAGTGAAAGACTCAAACTGCTATTCCGTCTTACCTCCTGTTGGGACTTTTGTGATACCTCTGAATCCTCGGAGCCTTAGCAGAAGTGCGTTTAAAATACTGCCTTCATTTTGCTAAGTGAAAGAAACTAGACCCAAAAAAAGGCTACACCTGTATGATTCCTTTATATGGCATTCTGGAAAAAGACAACTGTAGGAATAGACAACAGATCATTAGTTGCTGGGGATTAGGAAAAAGGGAGGAAATGGCTATATAGGAGCCACGCAGTGGGATTTTTAGGGATATGGAACTGTTCTGCATGGTACTGCTGCTGTAGATATGTTTTCTCACTGTCAAAAAAGGAATTTACAAGTAAACCAGTAGGGGGAAGACTAGAATGAACCTCATGGTGCTGGGTTAGAGTTGGAGATAATAGCAAAAACTCATGTCTACTTCATGATACATACAGATAGATACAGAGGTAAACATTGATATGTGTGCATAGGTCGATAGTATACAAATGCATATTTCCTAGTTCTGTCTGCTAAGAAGACTCATAAGCAGTGACATCTACTTACAGTGAATATACTTAGTGCCTAGATTTGATTTCTCAATACAGTTCTTTAATAAAAGGAATTTGGGTTCCTTGGAGAAATGGTTGATACTAGGGCTGGTCAGGAAAAATGTAAAATTAGTGTAAAGCATTGTGTCATGCTAGAAAGTAAGGGAATGTTTAGAGAGAGAAAGAGAAAGGTAGAGATGGAGTCATATCAAAAGAACAAAGGAGCCTACCTGGAAGAGTTCCCAATGACCAGTGCTAGAACAATTTGAACAAAGTAAATAACAAGATTATTGAATTATACACTCCTCCAATATATGAATCTATATAAATGAATGACTGAATAAATAAATAAATGGAGGAGAGGGAAGAGATGTATCTTCCTTACAGAAGAATTTCAACTAATAGATGTAGAAGAAATGAGGGGATTAAAATATCACCATTAGAACATGACAGTAATACTTGTTGTAGACAAGACCCACTGATGAATGTTATACTTGGTGGGTAAACTTTAAGGAGAAACAGGATATTTGTATAGACTCAAATGATTAGGGGATGTTACAGAAATTTTCGGTGGCCTATGAATGGTTTTCTTAAGAATATTTTCCAAGATGCAAGTATAGAACTAGTGTTATTTGTACTGACATTTGTTTTTATACCTATAGTTCCTTGACTGTGACTTGTACTACATAGACTATTGGATATTAAGGTTTCTTATATAATAGTGAAAAATCAAAAACAATATAAATAAATTTCATCATGTTTTGTTTGAAAATAAGTATACACGCCATTAAAAAAAACACTTTTTTTGGCCAAAACTATTTAATAATACTGGGAAATGAGTATGATAAAATAAGTGTGTAAAAGCAAGATACAAACTATATATGTACTATGAAAACAATTTTTGTTTTTTTAAATATGTATGTAAACAAGTAAATAGAAAAAAGACTAGGAATAAATCTATCAACAGGTTAATAGTATTTATCTTGAGTAGTAGAGTTGCAGGTGATTTTTCTCATCTTTTTATACTTTCCTCCAACAAACATTTGTATTTCCAGAAAAAAATAAATTACAATAAAACAAAAGTAACTTCTATGATTGACATCCAAATCCTTGCTCATGTGGATCCACATTAGGCTGCTCTGGGTGCCAACCAATCCTGATGCTGGGAGTGGGTCCCAAAAGGCCAAAACAAAGGAGAACCATCATATCAGACACAGTTTGGAGGGGGAAGTGTCACAGGGTTGGGCATATGTCAAAAAATTATTAAGGAGAATTAATAACCAAAAGGCAGGGATATTGAATATAGACACCCAAATCCAAAAAAGTAAAATATAGAGTTTCAATTTACAGCCAGGGCTGAGTCAGAGCCAGACAGAAAAAAATGGGGAGAATATGAGCAAGTTAAGGAATTGGGGAATTCTCAAAAAGGACCTGGGGCTTTTTTTCATTTGGGTTTCTGGCTCTCAGGAGGTCAGGCTGAATTAACTGCATAGTGTTAAAGTAGCAAGGAGAGAGAAAATTTATTTAAAATATCTCATTACACAATTTTAGAATGTTTAATGTGCTTTGAGAAACACCCACATTTCTAGTCTTTTTCTTTCTGCCACATCCTCATCTGTCAAAATTCATGATGGTCTAGCTCAAGTTCAACTTTCTCTTTGACATCTTCTTCAGTCCTCCAATTGGATGTGATTTCTCTTTCCTTTAAAATCCTGCAGGTTTTATTTATACTATTTGTAAAGAATACAAGTTTGTCAGCACAATGAAATAGCAAACTAGTCTTTCAGGTTTGAAAACTTACAGAAGCCTGGGTTGACATATATTATGCCCCTTTACGTGACACATTGTGTGTAACTTCTAGTGAACTAGCTAAATGACAAAGTGCTATAAATGTACACATATTTATTAAGAGAAAAATGATAAGGAAGCTTGTCACCCAGTACAAGTACACTCCTCTTGGAAGCTATGTTTTATCTTAGTAGCTAATACTTTCACTTATCTGCTAGGTAGTTTCCTGCTTGCTTTTGAGTCATAAATTATTCTTTAAAAGCTGGTATAGTTCCTACTGTGAGAGTTTACACATTAAATTTTAATCTAGAACACTTCCTTTACATAGCCTGGTAAGATTTAAGTTAGGCCTCCAAGCCACTGACATTTTCTAGTTAATCATGTTTCATTAATGCTGTTGAGATTAAGACAGAAGAGAGAAAAAAGGAAATGGGACAGACTGTCATACTGTCATTTTAAAGAAATAAAGATACCAATGCATTATTATCATTGCTGCTATTTCCCACATTATACAGATTTTCAAATTAATGAAATGACTTCAATATTTCTGATTCCTAAATTTTTTCTTCTGGGATGTGATAGTCTTTTTATGTAGTAGACTATTGCTATTTATGATTATGTTGTGTTGCCTCTAATGATCTGCAAATTGACTTTCTTTTCTTATTGATTTATGATCAATTTATGATGTACTCTGAAATGAACTTTTGGCATCTCGCATAATGAGGCTGTAACTTCTTACTTGTAACTTATAACTTACTTGTAACTTATAACTTCTTACTTGACTTCTCCATTAGGGACCCCCACAGATGCCTTAAGCTCAAAAACCAAAATCATTGTGTTCACCCATTCTGTCCCTTTTTTTTAGAGATTTTCTTCTAGCTTCTGGGGTCATTCTGGTTCTCTGTCCCTTACCTCCTACATCCAACCAAATACCAGTTTTTCTCAGAGCACACAAAAAATAATTACAAATACTATACAAATCACTAGGATTTTTAGATGATACATCCATAGTGCCCCCTATTCTTTGCCTAGTGCAGAGCCAATTGAAAAACAGGGTGTCAGCAGAGATTATAATGTGTTAATTGCTGCTAAATTCTTGAAGTCAGTCGTCAGAGAGTTAAATGCGTAGAATGTCATTTCATGGTAGCCCTGGATTCTCCCATCTGTGTCTTTAGGAAATTCTGTTGGTAAATTTAGTGTTGAAAATGAACTTAAGCTTTCTGTTCCCGCCATTCTGGGAGAGAGAGGAGAAAAGACATTGAAATCCTCAGAGATAGCAGATAATTGACATGAAATGTAGACCAAAGACTTGCATTGTTTGTCTTTTAGAATTTACCATATGCCAATAATTGTTTATACCTCTTTTTTAAAATGTAATTGTTTATAACTTTTTCCTTCCATGAGAGTAGGAACTCTGAGAGCACAGATTGTATGCTGCAAGATAAATGACCAGTGCATTTTTGCTTCAGGATGTTTATGACCACACAAATATCAAAAATACACGAAACAAATATTTAGATTAGAAGTAACCTAATATCCATTATATGAGCAGATTTGATGAATTGTGTTATAACCACAATGGAATACTACACGTATTCTAAAATTCATGTTTTTAAAAGTATATTGAGTAATAATAAATTTAAAAGCCCTGACATCATAGGTGGTTAAAGTTGCAAAATAGTTTACAAAAATTATATATCAGTATTTGAAATTTATCTACATATATTCATAGGTAAAATCACATAATTTTTAATAGGAAACATACCAAATATTAACCATGTTTATTATCGGTGATTTTATATTTTCTTTATGCTTTTTGACTTTTTCCAAATAACAAATATTAGAAAAAATATTATAAAACAAAATAATTCTGTGAACTATGGTTCGCTGGGTTTCTACCTCTGGTGCACAGTGCTCTTCATAGTGTTGACAATCAATAAATCTTGGTGAATTGCTAGGAATATTGGGACAATTGATTTGTTGACATCTTTTTAAAGCGTTCAATCTTTATGTTCCTATAAATTCTCTGGTGAGTTAATCTGAAAATGTGTATTTAAAAATATTTCACCATCTTTCCAAATAAGGCACCAATGTGTCATTATTGGCTTTACCTATCCATTCTTTGTCTTGGGGAAAAAAACACATACAAGAGAGCTTCCTGTTATGTGAGAAATAAATCTTCAGGGTGACTAGTAGGGTATACCATCTGCCAATTCCTAAGTAAAACACACCATGGTGATTTTAACATATCCAAATTGGATGTTTTAAGTTGTTCTTCCAATATCTGTTAATTTTCTTTCTCAGTGTTTATGTCTCAGCTACTTTCCCCATCCCATATGGCATTCTTTCTGGATATCTCTATCTGTATTCATAGTTCATTAAAAAGATTAAAATATTAAATATAGTAACTTTTATGTTTTTGTTAAGGAATTTGGTTATTCTCCTTTTTTCTCATATGAAGAGGTATAATTAGCCAGTTTCCTTTGGACATAAAAGAGGCCCACAGCTCTTGAGAGCTTTTGTCTCAAAATATTTGTTTTTTGTATCAATGTAAGTTATTTAAATTATTGCATATTTTCTTTCTATGTACCTTTCTTGTAAGCATACTTTGTTAAAATTGTCATTTTTTTAACATTTTTCTTGTATCAACAAGAGTTTCTTTTATAAGTCTCTCTTCATTGCCAGTATCTTTACTTAGCTCTTTGTACTGATAACCACAAGTAACAATGGGAAGCTACTTATTGTAGAGGGTAACTAGGCATACACTTAAAATCTGTACAGAAATCTGTGGCCTACTGAGTGTTTGATGTAAATGTTTGGTATAAATTCTTAATATTTGCCAGTAAAACTCTGCCTTAGCAATTGAACCACTTTTCCTCTTGGTTTATAGAACCATAATCATAAATGTTTTTCATTTTTACCCAAAGTCTCTTTTCAGTTTTAGTGTTTCTTTATTGTACTTTACTTTATGACTTTCTTCTATTTCCTAAATGTCAAAATATACCTGTATTTTCAATACTAAAAGTATCACAGATCTGGGTTTCCTTGCTGTCAAATGCAGACTCTAAGAGAGCTCCTAATGATTCTTGCTTTCTGGGAATTGTACCCTGAGTAATTCTTTCCACTTAAATGTGGGTTAGACATAGGGATTCCTTGAGTAGAGTAGAGTGTAGCAGAGATGGTGGGATGTCACCTATAAGATTAGGTTACGAAAAGACTGTGGCTTCTGTCTTGGCAGTCTCTCTCTAGACATCAGCCAGCAAAGACCTGAGGCCATCAATTCAACAGCCCATGAGGAACTAAATCCTATCAACAACCATGTTGAGGGAAGTTGGAAGTGGCTCATCTCCTAGTTGAGCCTTCAAGTGAGATTACAGTCTTAGCCAGCACCCAAAATACAACCCCAATGAAAAAACTTTGAGCCAGAGACACCAAGGTAAGCCACACTTAAATTCCTGACCCACAGAGACAGTGGGTCTAAAGGTGCTTCATTCATTAAGGTGCTAAATTTTGGAAGAATATATTATAAGGCAATAGATAACTAAAACACCCACCCATATACCTTTTCTGATATTCTTATATAAGGGGAGTTTTACAAGTATAATTTTATAATCATTTTACCTTAAAAAGGGTGGGAATTCAAGAATTGCTAGATGTTGGACTATGTTTAAGTTCGGAATATACAATCTTGGTTAAAAGAGATAGATATGATCTTATGTTTTCTAGCATATTATTGCTGCAATATTGTCTATTTCTTAGTGCAAGCAATGATCAGAGAAGATTCAGTCCTCCATGTCTAAAGAGCTAAACACAGACTTGTTTAAGTCTATGAGAAATCAGCTCTCCCTTCTTATGAAGCAAGCTTGAGAAGGATGAGGCAGAGAAAATGTGGCTACTGTTCCTATCAACAGAAACTGGAGGAAAGGGAAAGAGAGAGGAACTCTGATATTAAATTCTAGTCATAGGCCAGGGCTGTAGGATTTGGCATACTATATTCTGCCTATTCAAATCAATTTAAGATCTATAACTCTACTTCTTGGTTTAGTACCAGAGCAAACACAACTGTGGTCAAGCCACATTCTGAGAGGTGCATCATCATCCACTTCTACCTCAAGAGAACATTGCTCTGATCATAGGATAACCCATTACAATGGTACAAATTGGAGCAATGTCTGTGTTTTCAGTTTTTACCCTGTGGCTGTGCTGATGTTACCACCCTCTGCCTCCAAACACTTGCCTGGCTAATTTATCAAGGTCAGAGATGCCTAATCTAAGTTATGCAAATCCAATTCTCTTTCTTGGAAACATGAAACTTGAACAGAGCCCCATAGAGAATCAAGGTTACTAGCACAGAGATAACTAATATCAACACTCAAGAGAAGGTTCAATAGTTTCTGATATTGAAGACCCAGGGCAGCCTTTGTCCTGAGACTGTGTCAAGGCAAGATGATGGTTCAATATATTTTTCACTTCTGTGTGCTATCTTAGTAATCTAATAAATTTAACTTTCTTGCTTGAGATAGCCAGAGTAATTTTCAGTTATTTAACAGTTATGCCTTGACCTACCTTATTTATAAACTACATCCTTATTAAATAAACCTATGCTTAAAGATGTTGGTCTATTACAAGTCTGTAATTTGGTCTTTCTGCACAGGTGAGTTAAGAAAAAGACAAATGAACTGTTTTTATAACTAAATTGGTTATGATTTTTTTGATTAAATAAGTATAAATTTATTATAGTCATAGACTGATGAAAACAAGAATATGTGGGATATGCAGATAAATAAATAAGGCATTTCTACTTGGTGTCTTTTTGATTAGTTTTTCTACAGTTCCAATTACTTTCTTCCTACTTATTTTTCTTATTTATTTTGATTTGACTTCTAATATTTTTGCATATACATAATCATAGATATGGAGTGATATATACCCATTTCATGATTTTATTTCTATCAAGTATCTAAAATAGTAAAACTCATAGAAGCAGAAAATAGAATGGTGGTTTCCAGAGGCTTAGGGAAGGGAAAGTGAAGAGTTGCTGTTCAGTAGGTATAAAGTTTTAGTCATGCAAAATGAAAAAGTCCTAGAGATCTGCTGTGCACCATAGTGCCTATAGTTAACAACACTGTATTATACACTTAAACATTAATTAAGAGAGTAGATCTTGTGTTATGTGTTTTTTACCACATATTTTTAAAAGCTGCTTTCAAAGTGATACTAACAAATGTCTAGCCAAAATAAGATGTAGTTATGACTTTTGATCAGCTGCATCTTAAAAACAAATATGGAATTTAAGATGTGGAAAATATCCTTAGAAGGCAAGACCATAAAATCTCGAGACCATTCTAAAACCCAGTGGAACCTTGTGACCTCTTGTACGTAAGACACAGCTTGAGACCAGATCTTGGTAAGGTTGCATACTGACTTTCTATGAGTCTCACATAGCTTTTGTGCAGTCACTCAGGAAGTGTTCTGAATCACTAAGTCTTTGATTAAAACTGCATCAGAGAAGTTCTCTTATTACTCTAATTAGTTTAGAGCCATCTGGATGAGCAAGATAGTATTTTAGTCTAATGTTATCTTACAAGTCTTATTACAGTTTAGTCATTGGGAAAACTATTCGCATCCTCCTTAGAAAAAGACACAGTACAATACAATGATTAAAAGTGTGAGATTTCAAGTTATTTCAAATCTTAAGTCTCCTGGATTTCAGCCATTCATCCATTTTAAAGATTCTGGTCAGATCATCCTGGCAGATTTCCATATCAGTGTAATACTCTAAGGATTTTTACTTGATGGATGAATATTTATGCCTGTTTGGTTAACTCTCTTCTGTGGCTGAGCAGCTGTGTCCTCCTGGTTATGAAACTTGGTTGGGTTAAGTTAAAATGCCATTGCCATTTTGTTTCTCCTTCCATTGCTGCCATTATGTGGGAAGGGAAACAACTTCAGGCATTTATTCAACAAATATTTATTCAGCCCTTATTAGATGCCAGAAACTGAAGATAAGATTGTTAACAGTAACAACAAAAAACATTACAGTTCCTGACTTCACAGAGCTCATTAGTGCATGGTATCCAAAATGGTGACCCATACTTCTGCAACCCACCAAATTGCAAGGGTCCAATCTCCAAGTAAAGGACTTTTAGGGTTGTTGCTTACTTTCTTCCCCCAAACAACGTCCGTCTTAATTATGGGATATATATGTCAAAGGTGAGCATCTTCCTCTTAATTAGATCAAATATTATTAAAAATGGCAAATATATTTTAGATTCTGCAGTAAGGGAATTTGTTAATTTACTAATGTCTCCATAAATGGAGATTCCTTTATTGTTTCCTGTTGTGCTTATTATTTTGGTTAGTGTGATATGAAGACATGGAGTCATATACATCAACTTTTCTGGAAGTCCAATTTGATTCAAGGTTGCACATTGAAAAAGTGACTGACAAACATTCCTCTAATCTTTTACATCTATCTTGGTCACTATTTCAACTGCTTTTCAAAAATGGTTCAGATGAATGCAGACTGAGATTTAAAATTTTATGAATAAGCTTAACTTTTTTCAATCAAACTTTATTTTATTTTGTTTTAAAGATTTTATTTGTTTATTTTAGAGAGAGAGAGAGAGAAAGCACATGACTGGGGGGGAGGGGAAGAGGGAGAGGGAGAGGGAGAGAATCTCAAGCAGACTCCCTGCTGAGCATGTAGTCTGTTGGGGGACTCGATCTCACGACCCATGAGATCACGACCTGAGCCGAAATCACGAGTCAGACACTTAACTGACTGAGCCACGTAGGTGCCCCTTAACATCTTTATATACATCTTTCCCAATGTCTCATAGTCATACATACACTTACAGGCACAGCCATGATTTTGCCCACTCCTTTTAATTTAAATAAGTAAAATTATTTAATGCTATAAGTCCACTTTGTAATCAGCTTTTATCACAGAAAATATATCATGGATATATTTAGATTTCAAAAAATATAGATCTATAGCATTTTTTAATGGTTGTGCTATATGTCCATTTCATGCCATAATTTATTTACTCAACCTTCACATTTAGTTTTCTCTGATTTTATTTGTTTTTAGGAAATTTCATGCAGGTAATGTCTAGCTCCTTGTTATAAATTTTTTATTTATTTGTATCCACTTAATACTTCATAAAGACTCATTTTGTCCATTACAATTCCTAAAATTAGAAATAATTACACAAAGTATTGTATTATGAAGTAACATTGATTTCATACTTTTTCTTTTCTCTATTCAACAAACATTGGTAATTTGGGTTTAAGACTTTTCTCTGGCCACTTTCCATTAGTTTCAAACTGTTCTCCTTCCAAATTTAGTAATGTTTATTCCAGAATGAATGTATTAAATCTGAACTGTTTCATTAAAGCAGCCAACCCCCAAAGTAAGAATAAAGAGAAAGACAAACATACCATCCATCCAGGGGCCAGGGCATTACCAAGATAATTCTGTCATCTGTCTCTTTCTTCCACCATGTGAGATTTTGCATTTTTATCTACTGGTTTCCTAGGCTGCAGCCAGGAGAAGGAAAGAAGAGAAGTATCTCCCTTACCCCCCAAACACATTCAATCAAGCACAAACAAAGGCAGAAGTATTGTGAATTTGTCACTGAGTCACATCTGGTCCTTGCCTCCCACTCCTTCATACTTTGATTATTGTATTCCTGGCTTAGAGGGACAGGAGAAGAAAACAAGGGAGGCCTCATGAACTCTCCTTGAGATCAAGCAAGTAATAATAATAACTAGCATTTATTTGGTATTTACTTAGTACCAGGAATTGGTCTAAGTCTTTTATATGTGCCAACTAATTATTATGCCAATCCCATGAAGAAGTTACCATTATTATTTGCAGTTTATAGATGAGGAAATGGTACAGAGAAATTTAGCAACTAAAATCAAGTAGCTAGTGAATGACAGAATGGGGTTTAAATCCAGGTTAGTCTTATTTTACAACCTGCCTTCCCAACCAATTTGCTATGTTTCTATCTTTAGCTTTATCAAGCTAATTAAATGAAATAAATGCTTGGCAGCCCAGGCATCTAAATTTCTGACAGGATTTATCTACTAAGCTTAAATTAAGATTAATCATTAGAATCAGACAACATAAAAAATTATTGTTAGTCCCCATAGACAACTGTTGCAGCTTTATGGTGACCTCAAATTATGTTGTCAGTGCTGATTGTGGGGACATCCTTCTAGACCCTGATGCTCCTTATCTTCAAAACTCTTAGCTGGTGGTCTTGTAACTGCCACTTCCATTGCACACCATCGTGGATCCTCTTTAGCTGCCATTTTATCCCATTGATGTAAATGTCGTCATTACTACCTCCACACCTTGTACAGATTCCAGGCGCCAGGCCACTGGGTGGGCCCAGTGAGACCAGAGTGTCACTCGCACACTTCCTGAAGCAAGCTTTCTCTGCCTTTGGAGCTGGGGTTCCATGTTGGGGCCACTTCTCCAATTTCCCCTTGAATGCTCATGACACATGAGCATTGAATGCTCAGAGAATGCCCTCTCCCCTTGGAGAGGATTTCACTTTTAGCCGCTGAGAAGCTCCATCTTCATTTCTCAGTCTTAGTTCTTAAGAGTTAACCTCATCCCAGTCTCAAGTCCCACCGTTAGCCTTTCATCTCCTACTTTGTTATCTGGTTTCCCTATTGTTTTATTGAAGAAGAAGAGAATTTTGTTTATTAGTTTTATATCCACGTGTGCCTAAGCTATATTGATAGGTCCTTTTCAAAACTTGTGTGCTAGGCTTCCAAGCGTTCATTTAACATATTTAATTTACAATCTTAACTTAAAATCTCCGGTTAAGATTTTTATCATACTGCTTTACATTAGGTTGAATAAATGCAGTTTAATAATCCACTGCCTTTGGGGAGAGGTATGGTTAAGTAATTGTTAAGTCTGTATTCAATAATTACTCGTATTGTCTGATTTGAGAGAAGCATGTACTATAAAAAAATCTTTTCTACAAAATGTATTTTGAGTGATTTTCAGACAGTACCATTCAATAGTAGCAAGCAAATCATGATTTCCATTTTCAAGGTTGAGAGGCAAAGTAAGAGAGTAATTGTTGGAGTACAGTATTAGAAATACCTAGAAACTTATGTGAACAATGTGCTTATTGGAGTAGTAAAAAATTTGCATTAAAAATTTAAAATGTTTGAAAATCAAATAGCTTTTTAAATAAATATTTATGTACTAGTTATATTTTCAATGGGATAATTAATTAACATTATTTAGGGGCATCTGGGTGGCTCAGTTAGTTAAGTGTCTGCCTTCGGCTCAGGTCAGGGTCTAAGTTCCTGGGATTGAGCTCCATGTTGGGCTCCCAGCTCAGTGGGGAACCTGCTTCTCCCTCTCCCCCTGCTCATCTCTCTCTCTCTCTCTCAAATAAATAAATAAATAAAATCTTTAAAAAATTAATTAACATTATATAAATAGCAATTAGGAACAAATAAATAATAAATAGCTGTGGTCCTGGGAAAGTTTTAGTTTGTAGAAGCTACCACTAAGCAGAAGCAAATTTATGCTAGTTCTACTTTTCACCAATTATTCTCTAATACAATATGAAGATACTAAATAGGAGTTTTATTGATCAGCAATTGCTGCAATAATACTACATAACAATCCCCAAATCTCAGTGATATATATATGTATATATGGGTCTAGGGTCTCTCTCTCTATATATGGTCAGCTAGGCTTGGCTGGGTCAGCTGGGCTTGGCTGCAGGCTGCAGTTTGATTTCAGATATACTCCATATATCTTATTACTGGGCCATCAGTTTCTTGAGGGCACTCCCTTCTCATGGTAATGGCAGAAGTTCAAGTATACAAGGCAAACTGCAGTCACATTTGAAACTTCGGCTCATGTTACTTCCATTAACATGCCGCTGGCTGAAGCAGGTTACTAAATATCAATAATTCAAGGAAATATACTCTGTTTGCTCTAGTGGGGGCACTCCAACATTAAATCAAAGGTTATGGACATATATTTCTATCACAGGGAAGAAATGAAGAATTGGAGGAAATAGTCTAGTGGTAAATACCACTAAAAGAAATGGAATTGAAGTGTTCTAAAGTTCTAGAGTTGTCAGGGAAGTATAAAAGTTACTATTTCATATAGGTCCAACATACAAATTGTAATCTCTAGAATAACCAAGAAAGGATAGAATAAGCATGCAGATGGCCTTAAAAGTCAAAACAGTTACCTGCTAGGGACCCCTGGGTGGCTCAGTCAGTTAAGCATCTGCCTTCGGCTCAGGTCATGATCCTGGGGTCCTGGGATCGAGTCCCGCCTCGGGCTCCCTGCTCAGTGGGGAGCCTGCTTCTCCCTCTGTCTCTGCCTGCCACTCTCCTTGCTTGTGCGCTCTCTCTCTCTCTCTTTCTCCATCAAATAAATAAATAAAATCTTAAAAAATAATTACCCACTAAAAAGTGATGAATCCTGTGGGGGGCTTATGTATATACAGTCTGAGGCAATTCTGAGTTTACAAGCCATAAGGAGAAACTCTGGAATTTGGATAACCTCAAACATATCAAGCCACTGAAGTTGATTTCAATATGACATCTGTATTATGCCCCTCCACTTCGCTCCTCTAGTTTTGAGCATAATTACCTGGAATCTTCTTGTTGATAGAACATCCTTTTACCCTTTAAAGGAACTAGTCCTCTTTCAAAGGAAAACTAAATATAATTGTGATATAAGGAAATTCGTGTGCTTAGGGAAACTTGAACATGAATATTTTGCCTTAGTATCTCATGCAGTTTCTTGTGTGCCATTCAGAAAAAAAGGTCATGCATAGCCAACAAGAAGATAAGCCCATGCATATCAAGCAGTGAAGATTTGGGCTCTGCTACATTTCTGTTTGCACTTCTCTTGGCTGAAAGGGTCAAGGGACAAAGGAATAAAATAGTTGCCTGTGTGTTTTGCTATTCATTACAGATTCTCCATCAGGATTTAATGTTCATTGGAGCAAGGTCAGCAAAAGGTCAATAACCAGTTAGTATGCATCGTATTATTTAATACTCAGGAAACTGGTCAAGGACCGAAAGGACGAAAACATAGGTTTGGCTCTGTTCAATCAGAAGTCATAATGCAAATATGTTTTTATTTAGGGAATGAGTGAAAACAGAACACTCTTTAAGGATATCACTGCATTGAAAAGTCAAGAATAATTAGCTATTTTGTATCTTTAAGATTTTTCTAAGATGAATTTCACCTTTCTAAAATGGATAAAGTAACACAAGATGATCTAGCAGTTTGCTAACTTAGTAATGGTATTTTAATGACTAGTAGAGCTTATTTTAGTCTGTCTGGTTTCTTCCAGCCAAGAATGCACTTCAGTTTCTCACACATAGGTATTTAACCAAATCTAACTTATTTCCGAGTTCCAGAGATGTTAGTACCTGTATTATTAGCTTGTGCCAAAACTTTACAGACTTTCCAATTATGGCTTTCCAAGGGGGGAACCGAATTCCACCTTTTTAGAATAACCCATTTACTTCCTTCTCTCTTGCTGTAGAGGATTATACAACTTTTAAGTTTAGTGTTTAATCTCATCTTGACTTTGATTCCATGCTAAACCTTTCACTTCTATTTAGCAAATTTTCCTTCTCGTTCCTAATTTCTTCTGGTCTCCCCAATCTCTGTTCACTCTTAACCTCAGCCTGACCTCACCCTGAACTCAGTACGTTAACAGTGTCTCTTCTTAGAGGAAGGAGAGTTGATTAGCAAACCCCTTTCACTTCCTCACTCTTCCTGGGCTTCTAGTTGACCCTCGAACAACATGGGGTGGAAGTGCATGGCTCCACTTACAGACAATTTTTTTTCAGTAAGTACGGTATGTTGCTGTAAATGTATTTTCTCTCATGATTTTCTTAATAACATTTCTTTTCTCTAGCTACTTTATTGTAAGAATACAGTGTATAATAGACATAACCTACAAAAGTTGTGTTAATTGTTCATGTTATTGGGAAGGCTTCTAGTCAACAGTAGGCTATTACTAGTTTGTTAAATTTTTGGAGAATCAAAAGATAAGCATGGATTTTCAACTGGGCAGAAGGGTGGCTCCTCTAACTTCTGTGTTGTTCAAGGGTTAACCGTACACCACGTCTGTTCTTAGAGCAGGAGGAAACTTCTCCGTGTGTACTGGATCTGACATTGAAAGATCAACCATTTCAAATGTCCTCTTTCATTTCTTTAATATATCTAAAGATACCCAGAAGTTAAATTTGCAAAGTAGATCACTTTTTCTTTTCCAAAGTATTTTCTTGATCCTAAAACTACTTGTCTCCTGAATGGCTCCTCTAAGGCAATGATGTCACTTAGGCTTCAAGCTGAGAATCTTCTCAGTCTTCCCGATTCTTAACATCTCTATCTCTGCCCCCTGTTATCTTACCCTCCACACAAACTCACTCATGTAGTAACCAAACCCTATGAATTCTACCTCGAAATGCTTTTCAATTTTGTCTTCACCTCTTTGTTTCCACTGTCACTGCTTTTTTCCAGATGAGTATTATTGTTTATTTAAACTTCAGCAACTATCTCCTAACCGGGTTTTCTCCCATCAGTGTCTCCTTTTACTCCAGTTCACTTTCTACATTGTAGTGGAGGAAGGGAAGGAAGGAAAAGAGAGAGAGAAAGGAAATTTTATCCATGTTCTTCCTCTTCATAAAAAGTTATTTTGAATCCCTCCCTGCCGGAAAAAGTGCAATTTTCTTGGCTTACTTCAAATCACCTTTCATATTCTGTAGCTAATGTCTCATTCTGGTGTTATTTACATCACTCCCTTCTGTTTTTAGGAAAAGTCTTAGTGTTTCCTACCCAAACTAGATTTGTTGACAAATTTATGGCTTCTGATATGTTGTTCCCTCTGTCATTCCACCTGAATTTTTTACCTGGCATCTCCTACTCAACTTTTCCACCTCAGCTCAAATATCACCTTTTCTGACTTGACTTCCTTGACTTCTTCAGTGTTTATGGTCCCACATATTCATACATCTATCAACTTTGAATTGCAAATAATTTGTTTCAATAATCAGTTATTGTTCATAGCATCCTGTTTATACCTCCTTGATGTTTATTAAACTATACTGTAATAACGTCTCTATATTCTTTTCCCAAGGACAGTCTCTAAACCAGAACCTAACTAGATTAGAATTGATTTTAGAGTCATTGAGATATTATTAATTTACTCAACCAGAATGTCACTAGACTAGAATTATGTATTCTCACCCCATTTTTGAGTCATGTTAAGTGCAACAAATTCTATGAGCACTTAATTTTGAAAGTAATACATGGCAAAGCAATTGTTATACCTAGAAGAGGTTAAACAATAGGAGAAAAAAGAGAGAATTGTCATTAACACACATTTTATCAATTGTTCCAGCCCCTGGAGGTCTTCCCTCAATAGACTGACCTTTGAGTTGCCTGAGTTTGGCAGAGTAACATGGGTTGATACTGCCATATGGTGTCAAATGGAACCAGCTCACTGGAAAAATATGACCCCCTTATGCTGTAGCTTTTGCAACACTGTGAGAAATACATTTTTTTTTCCTTTTAAATAGCTTGGGAAGTTTTTTTTTTTCCTTTTCTTTTGATGTGGTTTGATTTCTTTAAAAGAAAACCAAAAAAATCTCCAATGTATCTTGTGTATCTGCAAGCTAATTATTTCTAACAGCTAATATGTATTGTGGGATGCTTACCATGTGCCCACTGCAGTAGAAGATTCAAAAGCAATGCCATATAAAATTTAGTCCCTGACCTCCTCCAAGGAGCTGATAGTTTTGTTGAAGACACAATGTCTTGCCATAAAATTTTCTTTTTTTCCCTTTCTCCCTTCTTCCCTCTCTTCTGCCTTTACATTTTTCTTTCTCTTCCTTTCTTCCCTCCCTACTTTCTACCTTCCTCCCTCCCTCTTTCCTTTCCTCTTTTTTTCTCCCTTCCTTCTTTCCTTCCTTCCTTTTTTTCTTTTTCTTTTCCCCCCCACCTCTTCTCTTTCATAAATAGAAAAATATTTGTGTATTAGCGTGTGTTTATCCTCAGGACATCAGAGTAATTTACTTTAACTCCTTTACTTTTTTTCAGTTCCATGGAAGGAAATGAATTGTCATCTAGGTAAATCTATTTCTTTCCCATGGGTCATAGAGGCAAGTTAGAATATCCTCTCCCAATAAAAAATTGACTATCTATTTATGATTAAATATGCTCTAACTGGGAGATGAAAGTAAGGCCAATAAATATAAAGAGACAAAAGTGTATGTTCATTTTGTGTGGAATTTCTTAATTTGCAACTTGATCTTTTGAAATAAAAATGGTTGAAAAAAGTGTAGATTTCCTAAGGAAGAGTGTCAGTAATGTTTGCCTTAGGGTGAATCAGCCTTACAAGAATTACTTCCTCTCATTCACTACTCTTTTTTTTTATTTTAATTTTTAATTGAAGTATAGTTGACATATAATATTATATTAGTTTCAGGTGTATAACATAGTGATTCAACAATTACATACATTATGAAATGCTCACCACAGTAACTATAGTTACCATCTGTCACCGTCTAATGTTATTACAGTATTGACTATATTCCCTAAGCTGTCCCCCACACCATCTTTAACTGTGCTATCTTCACACAATGATGTAGTGATCGGTTGAGAATATCACAGCTTTATTACTAGTAATAATACTACTAATACTGATGCTAATAATATACTTTAAAAACTAGAGAGGATTTCTTTTTTTTTTTCCTTAGGCTGATACCCTTTTCAGACTTCTGCATCCTGTAATTGTTTCTTGAGAGAAGGAAGAGTTGAAACTCTCATGTTCAGAATGCCCATGGGAACACACTGCAGATGTGAACTTCAACTGCTAGATGTGTCAGAGCTGAAAATGCCATAAGCCACAAGCGGAAATCCTTAAACTTTGAAAAAAAAGTATGAGAGTTATTTTGGAACATGGGACAGTGCCTGAGTGAGGCAAGTTGCTGGTATTAAGATTGATGTCTGAAAAAAAGCAAAAGCAGAGAGAAGTTCCAAAAAAAGGAATGGGAGGACTTTGAAAGCAAACTTCATCTATTTGACAATTTTAATTAAAACTGAATTTGTGGGGCACCTGGGTGGCTCAGTTGTTAAGCGTCTGCCTTTGGCTCAGGTCATGATCCCAGGGTCCTGGGATTGAGCCCTGCATCGAGCCCTGCATCGGGCTCCCTGCTCAGTGGGAAGCCTGCTTCTGCCTCTCCCACTCCCCTTGCTTGTGTTCCCTCTCTCACTGTGTCTCTCTCTGTCAAATAAATAAATAAAATCTTTTAAAAAAATAAAAAATAAATAAAAAACTGAATTTGTAATGTCTGTTCAGGCCAAGTTAATTAATTAATTCTCACAGTACAACTGCTTTGTAGAACAGTGTTTAGTTTTGTTTCATTATACAGAACTATTTGGTTAGTTACCTCAACTCATTACCTTCCTCATGTGAATATAATCTTTAGATTCACTGAAATTCCATCTTTCTTCTTCTCACGCTTCTTACATCCTATATTTCCTACCAAACTAAGTAGAAATCAATTTAATTTACCTTCCACCTTCCCTTTCTCCTTATTTAGCCAAAAACATGTTTCAATAGTTATAGCACAAATTTTGCTAATAAGCATTATATACTTGAGGCATTGTGGTAAAAATCATTACTTGTTGTAATATAAATAACCAGCTTCATATATTTGGGATTATAGGTGAATCTTTATTTAACTCACGGATTTAACCTCAGCTGTGTAGTTTCACCAATACTTTAGACATGAGATTTGACTTAAAGGGAATCCTGCTGCACACAGAGCAGTTGAGTAAAGAAAATGTGATAAACTCTTTATATCTTGCATATGTTATTTACTGAATTCCTTTAAACCATTAAACTGATAGATGTTGTCCTCCAAATGCATCTTAACTCCTCAGAAAAATTTCAACAGAAAATAGACTGTGAAATAGTACAATTCCCTTCATGTCGGAGGCCCAGCACTTCCAGCTTCATTGAGCTAAGTTTTAACCCTAGGAGGGGAGATGAGACAAATCTGGAGGAGGCCAAGTATTGTCCAACAAGGCACCTCCTCTCTTATTTAAGGCTTCTCTCACAACACCATTTTTACTGTATTCCATCAGTTATATGGAGTATTTTTTGTTATTAAATACTTCAATCTATTAATCATTGCCGGCTCTTTATCAGTCCATCTCTCTGAGATATATTGCTATGGGAAATTATTCATTCCATCCAAGTTTTCAAATTTATTGGTTTAGAGTTGTTGATAAAATAATCTTATTCTCATTTATTTTTGCATTTATTGATGGTTTTGATTTGTATATTTATTTGCATCTTCTAGTTTTCCTCTTGGTTAACCACACCAGAGGCTTATCTACTTGGTTGGTTTGTATTGTTTTCAATTTTGCTAATTTCCACCCTTTATCTATTGCCTTCCTACTTCTTTCTTTGGGTTTATTGTGTTCTTTTTAAAAACATACTCAATTGCATATGTACCTCCTTTCAGGCTCCTTTCTATTCTAATAGAAACACCTAAAGTTACAAATTCTTCTCAAAACACCATTTTCCCCACATTCCACAATTTTAAATATGAATTATTTTTGTTATCATTCAGTTCAAAATCTTTCTAATTTTCATAATGATTTCTTTTTTTAACCATGAGTTATCTGGAGATATAAAATGTTCAAATACATATATTTCTTTAATATATATTTTTAACCTCCAACATAATTGAATTGTGACCAGAGAATGTGCACTATGGAATACCTTTACTGTGAAATGTGTTAAGATTTACTTTATAACCCAATCAATCTATGTGAAACTTCAAAGTCTGTTTGAAATACTAAAATTTGCACTTTTTGAACATGACTTTTGACCACTGCTCCCATTTCTTTAATGATTGTTGATCTATAATGTTTCCTATTTTTAGCTGGACCAATTTTGATCATTTGTATTTTTTCCAAAAATTTTTCTCTAGATTTCAACAAGCAAGTACCATTTGTGGAAGGATAGAATATAGGAGATAGGGAGGGCATGTATTGCATGGAGCACTGGGTGTTATACGCAAACAATGAATCATGGAACACTACATCAAAAACTAATGATGTAATGTATGGTGATTAACATAACAATAAACAATTTAAAAAAACCCTAATGATGTATGGTGATTAACATAACATAAAAAAAAAAAGAGAGAGATAAGGAATCTCTGGTGTGTCCTGACAGGAGAGTTGTAGACCAGATCCCTAGGGTTCTAGAGCAAGTCCATACCTTTTACAGCATAAAAAGCAGAGCTTTATTTGACATTCCATCGGTAACTCTTGGCATGCTACTGGCGATCATAGGATAGGAAGTCATGATACAACTCCTTTTCATCTGACCTACCAATCATAAGGTTCGGTAGGCACAGCAGCAATCCATTAAACTATGGAAATGTCTCTTTGGGGTTGGGCCTGAGCAATCAGATAGCCAATCTGTCACCCATACTGCAGCAGCGTCTCCTCCAGGTTAGTCACGCCTTTGGGTTTCCTCATAACCAGATAAGAAAGAAGGAAAAATTCTGAATCCTTGTCTTTTTCTGAATGTCATGACAATGTTTATTAGAATTTTAGTGTCACAATGACTTTTTTTTCTCCAATTTTATTGTGATACAATTGATTGTGTAAGTTCAAGGTATACAAACTAATGAGTTGACGTATGCATATACTGTGAGATGATTACCACAGTAAGTAGTGAACATTCATCACCTCACATAGCTACAAGTTTTTTTCCTTGTGATGAGAACTTTTAAGATCTACCCTCTTAGCAACTTTCAAATTTATAGTACAGTATTATTTTTTATTTTATTTTTTTAAGATTTTATTTATTTATTTGACAGAGAGAGAGAGCACAAGCAGGGGAGCAGGAGAAGGAGAGGGAGAAGAAGGCTCCCTGCTGAGGAGGGAGCCCGATGCAGGGCTGGATCCCAGGACCCTGGGATCATGACCTGAGCCGAAGGCAGATGCTCAACCATCTGAGCCACCCAGGCGCCCCTATAATACAGTATTATTACCTATAGTCACCATGCTGTACATTATATCTTGAAGACTTATTTATCTTATAACTAGAAGTTTGTACCCTTTGACCACCTTCACCATGTGCCCATTCCCCACTCCTGCCTCTGGCAACCACAAATATGATCTCTGTTTCCATGAGTTTGTGGTTTCTTTTTTAGATTCTGTGTATAACTGAAATCACACAGTATTTGTATTTCTCTGAGTTACTTCACTTAGCATAATGCAAAAGAAATCAAATACAAATGCAAATCAAAACCACAATGAGATATCTCCTCACACCTGTTAGAATGGCAATCATTTAAATTTTTTTTTGTTTTGATATATATTTAAATATAAAGTCAAGGATATATCCTACTAGACTTAATATAATGTGGTTTTAAAAAATAATAATTGTTGGAGAACATATCAAATGCCTTTTTGACCTCCGTGAAGATGATTAACACTTCTTTCAACCTATTATTAGGGAAATGATATTAATAAAGGTGGAGGTTAATGTGGGTGGGAAAGGGATTATATGTTTTACATGTCTTTATTTGTACACCTGTACTGTTTAGCTAAGTAAATGTTTAATAATTGGTTTTTGAGTGATTTTGCTTTTATAGCTTGCCAGGAAATTTTATGGTATTATCTTTGTGACTATGTGGTAAAGAAGAATAAGAATTTTAGAGACAGAAAAATCACTTGAGAAGCAACTACAATATTCTAGTGAGAAAGCAATACACACTGATGATATAAAAATCATTCTAGTTGTTCTGTAGACTTTTCCACATTCTAGGTGGTAAGAATATTTCCTCGTGTTATATCCTAACCTTTCTTAATACCCCAATGTTTCCAGAGAATTTAGACTTAAGGTTTGATTAGATTAAATTCTTTTTTTGTTGTTCTGTTTTCGTAAGTGGGAACTCTTCAAAGGTCATTCTGTGCTGATTATACCCCTTCATATCAGGAAGCATTTATTTTCTGGCTTTTCATGAAGCTGAGATTGTTCACTCAGTTGAAATGGCGAAAGCTTGATTTCTTCACTTTCAATTTCCCCATGAAGTTTTGATTTATTTTTTGTTTTAACTAACCATTGATGACCTTGCCTGTGTCATTTACTTCTTAAAGGATTGCAAAAATGGTAATTTTCTAATTATATCATTTGCCTGCTTATATTAGGTGGACTTTTTCAGTGGAAAATAATTCTATCATCTACTAGGGCTATTTGCTTTCTGTATTATACAGTTCATATAGAAAGGATAATGGCTTGACAGTTTTCTTTAGTTATCAATTTACAGAAAAATAGTTGGTGCCCCAGTAACCCCCAATGGTAAGTGGTTTGTTTTGAATATTTTTGAATATGTTTGACATGTAACACTCTGTGAGTTTAAGGTGTACAATTTGTTAATTTGGTACATTTATATATTGTAATGCTGTTGCCACTATAGCGATATTTAGCATCTCTATTACATCACATAACTACCTTTTCTTTTTAGTGGTTTCACTAAGTTTTAGTGTCCTTAACAAGTTTGATGATTGTAAGTAAAATATTGCTGTCTATATTCATTATACTGTGCATTAGATCTCTATGGCCTATTTACTACTCTTTGCAAGTTTGTACCCTTTATGACCAGCATCAATCTTATCCCCTGACCCCCTATCACTGGTGACCACCATATTACTCTATGTTTTTTATGGGTTTGACTTTTTAGATTCCACATATAAGTGATATCATACAGAACTTTTCTTTCTCTGACTTAATCACACTTAGCCTAATGTACTCAATGTCCATCCATGTTGTTACAAATGACAGGATATCCTGCTTTCTCATGGTTGAGAAATATTTCATTGTGTTTGTGTGTATGTGAACACAATATACACATATATTATATATACATACATATGTATATATGTATGGTTATTTCCATATCTTGGTAAATGGTTTTTAAATTCTCTTCATTGAAGATGAAGATGTGGGGAACATTTGTTTATCCATTTTTTTTTTATTCTTAACAACTGGGTTGTAAACATTTTTAAAAAATGATCTCAAACTCATTCAGTTTTGTAAATCTATTTAAAATATTGTTTATACATATCTTTGTGTTTCATTGCTCTCAGGGTTCACTGTTAATAATATCAAGCAGTGATTTCTACATTGCTGATTTCTTAATTTGATTTCACCCATTGTGTTCAGACATAAGTGATATTTAGATTGTACATTTTCTGTTCCTATATGTTATACACACACAAATATACTACATAACCTCAACTTCACTGTTCATAAAATTCTTCATTTTTTAAATTTAAATTCAATTAGCCAACTTATAGTACATCATTAGTTTCAATGTAGTGTTCAATAATTTGTCAGTTGCATATAACACCCAGTGCTCATAAAATTCTTCATTTAATAATTTTTTCCTTTGAATAAAGGATTCACCAACCTGATGCTTCCTATCCACCAATGCTTCCCCCTCATATTTTTCTATCCTATTATAAAACTTTTTATTTTGAAATGAATTGTACATAACACATATGAACTATTTAAAAATGAAGAGGGCATGTATTGAATGGAGCACTGGGTGTTATACGCAAACAATGAATCATGGAACACTACATCAAAAACTAATGATGTAATGTATGGTGATTAACATAATATAATAAAATAGAATTTTAAAAAATGACAATAATGCAAGTATCCATGCGAATTTATGTGAATAATGTGAATATTAAGAAGTAGAACACTTCGTATTATTGAAGCTCCAGTGTGCTCCTTGCAATCATGTTTCCTCTCCCTTTCTAGAGGTAAACAACAGCCTGAATTTTGTTACTTCCTTATATTTCTTTGTAGTTTTAAAAAATGTGTATGTAATCACAAAACCTTACATTATTTAAATTTGCCTATTTTAAGCTTTATATTAAATTTATAATGCATAAAAATTCCTTGATACTTTAATTTGCTTATTTCTATGCATTTTAGAAGTCATCCATGTGACAACAACAACAAAAACAAACCACCCAATTTAAAAATTGGCTAAAGACATGAATAGACATTTTTCCAAAAGGACATACAGATGGCCCATAAGCATATGAAAAGATGATCAACATCACTAATCATTAGGGAAAAGCAAACCAAGGCCACAATGAGATATCACCTCATACTTGTGAAAATGGCCACTATAAAAAAAAAAGACACAAACAAAAACAGAAAATAAGAAATGTTAGCAAGAACATGGAAAAATTGGAACACTTGTGCACTGTTGATGGGAATGTAAAATGGTGTAGCCACTATAGAGAACAGTATAGCAGTTTTTTTTAAATTAAAAATAGAATTACCATATAATCTAGCAATTCCACTTCTAGGTCTACATTTAAAATTGAAAGCAAAATCTCAAGGAGGTATTTGTACACACATGTTTATAGCAAAATTATTCACAGTAGCCAAAGATAGCAGCAACTCAAGTGTCCATAGATGGATGAATGGATAAACAAAATGTGGTATATACATACAATGGGTATTATTAAGCCTTAAAAAGGAAGGAAATTCTGACATGTGTTGTAACATGGATGAACCTTGGGGACATTATGCTTAGTGAAATAAGTCAGTCACAAAAAGGCAAATACTGTAATGATTCTAGTTATACAAGGTACTTAATATAGTCAAATTTATACAGACAGGAAGTAGAATGGTGGTTGCCAGGGCTGAGTGAGGGAGGATGGGGAGTTGTTATTTAATAGGTATAGAGTACCAGTTTGCAAGATGGAAAGAGTTCTGAAGATTGATTGCACAACAATATTATGCACTTAATATGACTAAACTATACACTCCAAAATGGTCAAAATGGTAAATTATAGGTTACGTGTATTTTCCCACAGGTAAAAAATTTTAAAAAGTCATACAATGTATGTATGTATATGCAATATATATTGTATGTGTATGCAATATCTTCATTACATTTTTAGGAATGAAATTATTTATCCTTGGGAATATTTTCAAGATCAAGATCTTGCTGTTACTTGTCTTTTTTACTCTCTTTAAGGGTCTTTTGTTGAAATCAGTTGTTAATTTTAGTGTAGTCAATTTATCCATCTTTATCTTTATGATTGGCATTTTAAAAATCTTTTTTAAGGGTGCCTGAGTGGCTCAGTCGGTCCTGGGCTTGAGCCCTGCATCAGGCTCCCTGCTTAGTGGGGAGCTTGCTTTTCCCTCTCCCTCTACTGCTCCCCCTGCTTGTGCTCTCCCTCTGTTTGTCAAATAAAATCTTTTAAAAAAATCTTGTTCAATATATCCTTCCCTACCTTGAAATATTCTTCTTACTATTAAATATTTTAAAGGTTTCTACCCTATTTAAGTCTTTAATCCATCTAAAATTGATTTTGTGAAGCATGATACTTACTTTTCCCCCATATGGATAACAAAATGTCTCTATAGCGTTTACTAAATAGTATCTTCTTTCCCACTGATTTACATTTACAAGTCTGTCATGAATCAAGTTTCTAGATTTCCTTGAGTCTAGTTTGGGGTCTCTCATTTGTTTTTCCATTGATTAAATTTTTATGTCCACCGCACTACCATCTTCTTAAATTCATATATTTTTAATGTATAAAATTGTGTTTTCTAATGTATGTTACTGGGATATAAAAATTTAGTTTTGTTTGTATATTAATTTTGACTAAACCCTTACTAATTTGGTAATTTTTCTGTATTCTTTAGAGCCTTATATTTAGAGAATCAGACCATTTGTTGATAATGATATTTTCCTTTTCTTTGTAAGCTTTATTATTTTCATTTTTTTCTTCTCTAATACTGCAAGCTAGGAACTCTAGTATAATAGTGAATAGGCAATAACATCTTAGTCTTGTTCCTAATTTTTTAACAAATGCCTTAACATTTCATTATTATGTATAATGTTTGCCATAGTTTTTTTGCATATGCTTTTTATTAGATTAGGTTTCTTCTGGAGCTCCTGGGTGGCTCAGTCCCTTAACCATCTGCCTTAGGCTCAGGTCATGATCTCAGTGGCTCAGCAGGGAATCTGCTTCTCCCTTTACCCCTCTCCCTGCTTGTGTTCCCGCTTCCTCCCTCTCTCTCTCTCAAATAAATAAATAAATAAAATCTTTTAAAAAATAAATTAAGTTTCTTCTATTCCTAGTTTGCTGAGTTATTCACATGGATTTATGTTGACTTATACCTAATGCTAATTTGGTTAAAATAATTGGCTAAAGTACTTGTATGATTTTTCTCCTTTAATCTGTAAAGGAAATTACTTTATGCTGAGTTATATTAACAGATTCTCTAAGGTTAAGCAAACTTGGTCATTATATATATTTTTTTATATACATTTCTGTATTTGGTTCATTATGTTTTTCTTAAGATAGTTCATTAATTACATTGGTTTGCAATGTTCCTTTTTTTCACTGTCCTTATTTGGTCATGCTGTCAAAATTCCACTAGCCATTTAAAATTTGTGGTGGAAAAAAATAAAAATAAAATGTGTGGTGATATTTTCTCCTTATTCTCTGGAAGAGTTTGTATAAAATTATAGTTAGAGATTATGGTATTTTCTTTGAATAGAGTTTATTTATTAAATAAATGATGCATTTTCTTTCATGTTTATAGCTACTTTTCCTATCTATTTGTGTCATGACCTCGAAGTTCTTTTGATGGATATTACTAGAGGCTTCTTCTGGTTGGCATTTATGTTGTTCATGCTACATTCTTTTAAATTTCCTCCAAACTTAATACTCTCTTTTCATACATTGTTATCATTAATTTGTATTGTTTTTGTGTTTTTTTAATGCATTAAGTTCATTATTTATTTTATTCTTTTCAGTCTTTTTATTGGGTCTTTTGTTGAAAAAAAATTGTTTGCTTATATTTTTTGTTCTTTTTTTGCAGGCATGAGGAAGGGTTACACTTAACCACACTTTGAGGTTAAAGTGTGGCCATCTGACTTGCACTGGCCAGTGAAACATGAGGATATGTGCCTCATGTCACTCCCAGATGTGCAAGTCTTCATGATCTCTCTGACTGCTGTGGCACATGCAGAAGCCTCTTGTTGAGAGAGGGGAGGTTGTTGAGCTTCTGTCAGCCTGAGATGCTGAGTGGCTCCAATGAGTAAGAAGCTGCCTGTTGACTCCTAGTGATATAAAGTATGAGTTAGAAATAATGTTATGTTACTTTTAGTCACTGATATCTTGATATTGTTTCATAGAATATCTAGCCTATCTTGACTCTTAAAACAACATATTAACATTGGTTGTAACTCATGATACTGCTTGGGTTTCTATTATATTATTTTATATGTTTTACTGTATGTTTGGAATATTTCATAATATATAAAATTTAAATTAAAAATAATGGTAAAAGAATGTTGTTTTCATGTTCATATATATTTATTTTAAGGAATAGGGAATTATAGGCTTGAATTGAACAACTGTTCCTAGGTCAAAATTGCAAAGCATATCCCCACATATTTAATTCAAATTCCCATGATAATAACACATTAAAACACTTTTATTTTCTTTACTTGAATTCAATTTCTCTATGTGCTTTAATATAGAGAGTTACTAATTAGTGTGCTTGGTTTCTGGTCTCAGGTTCTTTGCCCTGGGCCATATTCTGAGAGAGACACTGTTACCCTGCTATAATCCCTGCAACAAAACACTTGGGGAATGTTTAGGTATCATTCCTTTGAAACTACATTTCATATAGATACATTTCATATATCCATTCATTAGTTCATTCTCATCTCTGTATTCCAGGAATTATGGTAGAAAGACCCTGCCATCAGGAAGCTTATAGATCAGTAAATTATGGACCATGGGCCATATCCTCCATGTATTCTAGAGTTTCACTGACTCTAAGTCAGTTTTTATGTAACTCTCTAAGTTTTGAGAGTCTCCATGCTAAGTAGGCACTAGAAATATGGACTCACAAAATTCCTCACTGAAAACTTTTTATTCTTCCCCAGAGTCCAACCAGAAATAAGCTTATCAGAAACAACCAGAAATTCTTGTCTCTTCTCTTTTTTTTTTTGAGTCATCCTTTGCTGAGTACAGGCTTTATGTAATATTTTCGGTTGTGATGTATGAAATACTAGTCCCTTTTATGTATAAAGTATTCCAAGAAATCAGCAACAAAAACTTCCAAAGCTCAATAGAAAATGGGCAAAAGAAAAAATAAAGAGTTCAGAGAAAAAGAAATATAAAAGATTCTTAAATGTATGGAAAGATACTCATCACCATGCATAATAAAATAAAGTATGAGATGCCATTTCCCATCTAGAAGATGGGGGGAAAAAATCCAAAATTTTGACATGTGTTTTGTGTATCAGCCTGCAGAAGAGACATTCTTTACAATGCTGGTCATACTGTCAAATAGTACAACCTCTACGGAGGACAATCTAGCAATATCTCTCAAAATACACGCATTTTTTTCTATGATTCAAGGAAACCACTTCTAGGAATTAATCTTACAGATATATTTACAAATATACATTATGATGTAATTACATGTTTATATGCTGCAGCAACCTGTGTCCATCAATAAACAACCATTTTCTGCACAAATGAATACTCTCTGGTGTTTTAAAAGACAAAATCTCCACATACAGATATGGGAATATCTCTAAGATACACTGCTAACTGAAAACAATATCAAATCTCATAAGACTGTATACAAAAGGTAGGCTATATTTTGGTTATAAAGGAAAAACAACTACTTATTTTGTCTAGGAAACACTGGAAGAATCATAACTAATAAAATACATTATTTATAGGAAGGAGGGGAATTGATCGGTAGAGATGGGGTAAAACTTATTATACAGTTTTTATTTTTGAACCATGAAGATGCATCATCCATTCAAAAATGAAGTATAAAAGAATAACAACAAACCATAGCTCTTAGTTGTTCAAGCCTCTGTAAGGTCAAAAATTTCTTTGGGCCATTCAGGTGCTTATAACTCTGGCTTTAAATATTATCTTGATTTCTGGGGCACCTGGGTGGCTCAGTCGGTTAAGTGACTGCCTTCGGCTCAGGTCATGATCCTGGAGTCCCGGGATCGAGTCCCACATCGGGGTCCCTGCTCGGCGGGGAGTCTGCTTCTCCCTCTGACCCTCCCCGGTCTCATGTGCTCTCTCTCTCTCTCATTCTCTCTCTTTCAAATAAATAAAATCTTAAAAAAAATAAATATTAAAATACTTGATTTCTGAAAGCTGAAGTGTTTTTTTTTTCTTTTTTCTTTTCCCCATTTTTTTGTTGTGAGCTCACCTATGCATTTAAAATTTTAAAAAGAGGGGGGCCTGGATGATTCAGTTGGTTGAGTCCAATTCTTGACTTCAGCTCAGGTCATGATCTCAGGGTCATGAGATTGAGGCTCACTTTAGCGGCTCTGTGCTCAGTGGAGAGCCTGCTTGAGGTTATCTCCCTCTCCCTCAGCCTCTCCCCCTGCACTTGTGAATGCACAAGCACGTGCACATTCTCTCTCTCTCAAATAAATCTTAAAAAAAAAAAAAACTTAAAAAATGTATTATCCAACATTATCATGATTGCATCAGGAGAGGTCTCTAGTTAGTTGGCTTCTGGGTTGCTAGAGGCTCAGGATATTCATAGGGTTAAGCAGCCACAGGGATTTCTCAAAAGTCAAAGAGCAGAAGGATTTTAACTACAAACTCACAGAAGGCTTACCTATGTGGTCGTGTAGGAAGCAATATAATTGGTTCTTTGTGATCATCCCTTCTTAAAGAGGTTAAGAAAATGAAAGTCAATATTGTCTTGTATATATCATGAAATTTCTGAAGTATGATGTTATGGTTATTCTCCCTTGTTAATAGAATGTGTGTTTAGTTTCAGATATGAGTACTCTTGACCCTTGAACAACATGGGTTTGAACTTCATGGGTCACTTATACATGGATGTTTTTATAGTACAGTATTGTAAATGTATTTTCTCTTCCTTATGATTTTCCTAATAACATTTTCTTTTCTCTAACTTACTTTATTGTAAGAATACAGTTATATAATACATAAAGCATACAAAATATGTGTTAATCAACTGTTTATGTTATCGGTAAGCCTGCCTGTCAACAGTAGGCTATTAGTAGTTAAGTTTTGGAGTCCAAAGTTATACATGGATTTTTGACCTTGCAGGGAATTGGTGCCCCAAACCCCCACATTGCTCAAAGGTCAACTATATATTTAAATACACACTACATTAGAGATCATTTGTTCCAGGTAGCAAGTTTTAGTCACAAAAATGTTTTAATTCCTGAGTATTATCATCCTAAATTATATAAAATAGTTGCACCAAGGGTAATTAGGTCTTTCACTCTTCAGTTTGCCTCCATTTCTGATATAAATGTGTGGAGGATGGAGAGGAGCTCTATAAGAGGCTTTGAGACCTGTCAGAAATTTTGATTGCTGCTAGATCAACATTGCAAATTCAACTGCTACACCACCCCTATACAATCCCTTACGATTCATCTCATAGAATAAACAATTTAAAGTGGATGATTTAAAAAAATCTAGTTGTGCATTAAATTATGTCCCACAAAAAAAGATATATTGAAACCCTAACTCCCAGTACCTGTGAATGTGACCTTATTTGGAGTAGGTTTTTTCAGATGTCATCAAGGTTTTGGACATAGGGTTTTTGCAGATGTAATGGTTAAGATGAAGTTATACTGAATTAGTATGGGTCTTAATCCTATCTATTATGAGAAGAGAAGAAAGACACAGTGGAGAAAGCCACATAAAGTTGGAAACTGAGATTGGAATGATACAGCTGCAAGCCGAGGAATGCCAAGGACTGCCAGCAGTCACCGTCAGCAAGAAAGAGGTAAGGAAATATCTACCCCTAGAGCCTTAAGAGAGAGCATGGCCTTATTAGCACCTTAATTTTGGACTTCTAATATCCAGAACTGTGAGAGGATAGATTTTTGTTCTTTCAAGTTATTCAGTTTGTAGTAATTTGTTGTAGCAGCCCTAGGAAACATGACACAAGTCAAGTTCAAAAGATGTCATTTAAGTGATTTCCATTTTCTTTGTTTTTTTTAAGATTTTATTTATTTACTTGAGAGAGAGAGAGAGCATGAGAGGGGGGAGGGTCGAGGGAGAAGCAGGCTCAATGTGGGACTCAATCCGGGGACTCTGGGACAATGACCCAAGCCGAAGGCAGTCGCCCAACCAACTGAGCCACCCAGGCACCCCGTGATTTCCATTTTCAATCATGGTCATCCCCTGCCCTCATGGGATCAAGATTGGAAGAACAGTAGGATGAGAAACTCGTGCCACTACATCCTTCTTGCATTACTATATACATTAAAAAGACCTCTTTTCCATTTTTAGGGGCTTGGTGTTTAGGAGTGCTTACTTTTATCAAACTCTTTGGTCATTTGATGGAAAATGTAGGCTAAACTTTTTATAAAAATAATATGACTAACACTGTCAAACATTGCAGATGTTTATATGTGAAAAGCATCCTTCCCTCCTCCTAGTTCTATCATAATCTTCAGAGATAGGCACTCTAAACAGTAATACGACAGTTGCTGTATTCTACACAATAATTCTATGCCTTATTTTCTTTTATTTTTTTTAATAATGACTCATAGAATCTACCTCGTTCTTTAAAAATCACAATATTCTATTGCAAGGGTGCTATAACTAATATACCAAATGTCTACTTATGGGCACTTAAAATGTTCCAGTGTATTAATGTATGCTTTAATTAATCGTGCTGTAATAAATGTGCTTGCATGTATATCTTTAAGGGTTTGTGCATATATACCTAAGGACAAATGCAAAGAAGCAAAAATGCCAAGACATGTACAATTAAACATTTGATATCTAATACCAAATAAGTCCTAATGAGAAATGTTGGTACATTTCCATATCACCCAATTCCCACAGCTAATTCAGAGTACATGAAACTATTAAATAGTAAAATCACAACAAGATTGATTTGGATAAGTTTTACTATCAAGGATATACTCAATTTTAAATCAAATTAAGTAATCATAAAGTGTTTTAGGGATGGAGAAGGCAAAATCTTTTCTACACTCTTGGCCTGAATGTTCTGTGTCCATCAATAGTCAAAAACATCTTTAAGCAACTTTCCAGGGAGGCACTGAAAAGTTATTTTTTACGGACGTTTTCCAGAAAAATGACTCAGAAGAAAGTGAACCTAGTGAAATCTTTCTCTTTGTAAGTATATATGTTGTAGCAAAAAATAAAGACACAACTAAACTAAAGCAAGAGAACTACCATTAATGAAGTAAGTTTTTAGCCTTAAATTTGAACACTTAGGTTCATAGAAACAGTTATGATTTGTATTGCCTGTAGTAAAATGGATTGGATGGATTATTTCTGTGACTAATGTGAGAAGTAAAAGAGGAGCAGTGGATAACTAAGGGTGTCACCAATTATCCTTAGGAGCAGTTGATTGCTGACACCAGAATCATAATGTTCTGAACTCTAAGTTACTAGTATTTTGATGTGAATTTATGCCAAATTTCTAGGTGTCTATTAAATAACATATTCTCTATATGTAATTGTATGGTCACCCTACATTTAACAGACCGTTAATATATATTAGTGTCTATTGTATTCTTCTAAAATTAATTCTGTAATATGGGTTGCACTTTTCACTCATAAAACTGCATCTTTACTAAACCTATAGACAGAAAGGAAGACTTAAGGTGGTGGAGTAGTAGGAGGACCTTATGCTTGCCTCTCCCTCAAACACAACTAGATAATTCTCAAATTATTCTGAACACCTAGGAAATCAGTCTGAGGACAGAAAGAACAAACTGCACAACTGGAGGGAGAAAAGAGACACATTGTGGAAGGCGGGAGTTGCAGTGATGTGATTTGGGGGAGAAAAAAATGGTGGGTGCTGCAGAAGGGAGGGAGCCCTGATTCTGGAGAGAGGAAAGAGAGAGGGAGAAAGGGAGAGAGATAGAGAGAGCAACATGCAGGGGATTGCACAAGAAAAACACTTCCCAAAACCATTGACTGAGAAAATGAAAGGGGCTGATTATCACAAGTTTTAAAAGCAGCGGAGCTGAAGGTCTGAAATTTTAGAAGTCTGTACCACCTCTGAGTGGAGTCTGGTGGGCATAGTGGTGCTCCTGTGGAGAAGGAGGGCAGAGGCCTGGGAGTGGACAATGTGCTCTGAGGATCACATGGGTTTCATCAGGAGAGAAAATTCCCCTTCTTGGAGTGCATTTGGGAGAGGTGGCACTGCATCTCCAGGGACAAAAGCAATGGCAGGTGCCAGTGAACTGCCCCATTCATTAGCACAGAAGCAGAGATGCCTGCTGAGTGCATCTAATCTAGACGCTAGCTTTTTACTAATGCTTTACCATAAATTCCAAGCCCCTGCATGCACATTCGTGTGACTGCCCTTCTGGGACAAACCGGCACTAGCCACAGCATGGCGAGGCCTCCCCCAGAGGATCATCATGGGTCTGCGCTGCTTTGGGTCCCTAAAATTTGGAATTTTGGAACCCAGCTGTGCTCCTGAGATAAAACACAGGAGCACTGTGCTGCCAGGTGGGCCAGAGGGCTCAGACACAGACAGGGTGAAGACAAGGATCTGACGGAAGCCTGGGACACAACACGGGAAATTGTTCGCTCTTCTGTTAGGGTTTCCCAAACAGCAGTAGGCATGAACTCCCCTCTCTAGGGAAGAGAGTAAGGTGTGCCTTTTTTCACCCCGCCTATCACCACAGGCTGACCTCAGCGAGGGGCACAGTGCACACAGTGGAGGCTTGAGCTTACACCAAACCCCACCCCCCTGCGATCTGCAGGTGCCTTTTTTAATAGGGCAAGTGTGATTGAGAGCCAGGGCACAGCAGGCCCCTCCCCCAGAAGAGCACAAACCCCACAAACGCAACAAGTGAGCTAATCATGAAGTGCTGCAAAGCCTCAGCTCTAACGGAAATAGAACATAGAAAAGACAGAGAACTAGACAAAATGCCAAGACAGAGGAATTCATCCTGAAAGAAAGAGCAAGAAGAGGTCATGGTCAGGGAGCTAATCAAAATCGATATAAGTAAATGCTTGAACCAGAATTTAAAACAACAATCATAAGAATACTAGCTTGGGCTTGAGAAAAGCATAGAAGAAACCAGAGAAACCTTTATTGTAGAGACAAAAGACCTAAAAACTAATCAGGTCAAAATAAAAAATGCTATAAATGAGATGCAAAACCAACTGGATGTAATAGCCACAAGGATGGAAGAAACACAGGAACAAATAAGTGATATAGAAGATAAGATTATGGAAAATAATGAACCTGAAAAGAAGAGGGAAAGAAAAATATTGGATCATGAAGGTAGTCTTAGGGAACTCAGTGACTCCATAAAGCACAATAACATATCATAGGAGTCCCAGAAGAAGAGAGGGGAAAAAGGGACTGAAGGTTTATTTGAGGAAATTGTAGCTGAAAACTTTCCTAATTTGGGGAGAGAAACAGATCCAAACCCAGGAGGCACAGAGAATACCTATCAAGATCAACAAAAGCCAGCCAACATTAAGACATATCATAGTAAAATTTGCAAAATACAAGAATAAGAAAAGAATCCTCAGAGCAGCAAGGGAAAAGAAATTCCTAACCTACCAGGGAAGACAAATCAGTTTAGCAGTGGATTTATCCACAGAAACTTGGCAAGCCAGAAGAAACAGAAGAAAGTGGCATGATATATGCTGCATGGGAAAAATATGAAGCCAAGATTATCCAGCAAGGCTGTCATTCAGAACAGAAGGAGAAAAAAAAGATTTTCCCAGACAGACAAAAACTAAAGGAGTTCGTGACCACTAAACCAGCCCTGCAAGAAATAGTAAAGGGGACTCTTTGAGTGAGAAAGACCAAAAGCAACAAAGACTAGAAAGGAACAGAGAAAATCTCCAGAAACAATGACTTTACAGATAATACAATGGCACTAAATTCATATCTATTGATAGTCACTCTATATGTAAATGGACTAAGTGTTCCAGTGAAAAGATGTAGGGTGTCAGAATGGATAAAAAAGAAGGCTCATCTATATGATGCCTACAAGAGACTCATTTTAGACCTAAATACACCTCCAGATTGAACGTGAGGGATGGAGAACCATCTATTGTGCTAATGGACGTCAAAAGAAAGCCAACATAGCCCTACTTATATCAGACAAACTAGATTTTAAACCAAATACTGTAAGAAGAGATAGGAAGGACACTATATCATAATAAAGGGGTCTATTCAACAAGAAGATCTAACAACTGTAAATATTTATGGCCCCAACTTTTAACTCCCCCTTACAGGAATGGACATAATTATCTAAGTCGAAAATCAACAAGGAACTATGACTTTGAATGACAAACTGGACCAGAAGGTCTTAAAAGATATATTCAGAACATTTCATCCTAAGGCAACAGAATACACATTCTTTTCCAGTGCACATGGAACATTCTTCAGAATAGATCACATTATAGGTCACAAATCAGGTCTCAACAAGTACAAAATGTTTGAGATCATACCATGCATATTTTCTGACCACAATACTATGAAACTTGAAGTCAACCATGAGAAAAAATTTAGAAAGACCACAAAAACTTGGAGGTTAAAGAACATCCTAAAGAATGAATGGGCCAACCAGGAAATTAAAGAAGAAATAAAAAAAAAATACATGGAAACAAATGAAAATGAAACCAGGACAGTCCAGAACCTTTGGGATGCAGCAAAGGTGGTCATAAGAGGGAAGTATATAGCAATACAGGCCTACCTCAAGAAGCAAGAAAAATCTCAAATACAAACTTACCTTACAACTAAAGAAGCAAGAAGCAATCTTAACACATCAAGAAACAAGGAAAATCTCAAATACAACTTAACCTTACAACTAAAGGAGCTAGAAAAGAAACAGTAAGTAAAGCCTAAAGCTAGCAGAAGAAGGGAAATAATAAAGATTAGAGCAGAAAGAAATGTCATAGAAACAAAAAACCCAGGAGAACAGATCAACAAAACTAAGAGCTGGTTCTTTGAAAGAATTAATAAAATCGATAAACTCCTAGCCAGACTTATCAAAAAGAAAAGAGAAAGGACCCAAATAAATGACTTCATGAATGAAAGAAGAGAGATCGCAACCAACACCACAGAAATACAATTATAGGACAAATCATGAAAAATTATAAGCCAAAAAATTAGGCAATCTGGAAGAAATGAATAAATTCCTAGAAACATATAAACTATCAAAACCAAAACAGGAAGAAATAGAAAATTGGAATAGATCCATAACCAGCAAAGAAATTAAATGAGTAATAAAAAATCTAACAAACAAAAGTCCCAGGCCAGATGGCTTCCCAGGGGAATTCTACCAGACATTTAAAAAAGAGTTAAGACCTATTCTTCTCAAACTGGCCCAAAAACTAGAAATGGAAAGAAAACTTCCAAACTCATTCTATGAAGCTAGCATTACCTTGATTCTGAAACCAGGCAATGACCCCACTAAAAAGGAGAATTACAGGCCAATATCCCTGATGAACGTGGATGCAAAAATTCTCAACAAGATAATAGCAAATCAAATCCAATAGTGCATTACAGAATTATTCACCACAATCGAGCAGCATTTATTCCTGGGCTACAGGTGTGGTTCAATATTCACAAATAAATCAATGTGACACACCACATTAATAAAAGAAAGGATAGCCATATGATCCTTTAGGTAGACGTAGAAAAAACATTTGACAAAGTACAGCATCCATTCTTGATAAAACCCTCAACAAAGTAGGGTTAGAGGGAACAAAGCTCAGCATCATAAAGGCCATACACGAAAGACCCACAGCTAATATCACCCTCAATGGGGAGAAACAGAGCTTTTCCTCTAAGGTCAGGAACAAGACAGAGGTGTCCTCTCTTACCATTGTTATTTAACATTGTACTGGAAGTTCTAGCCTTAGCAATCAGACACCAACAACAAAAAATAAAAGGCATCCAAATTGTCAAGGAAGAAGTCAAACTTTCACTATTTGCAGATGACATGATAACTCTGTAGAAAACCATAAGACTCCACAAAAAATTGCTAGAACTGATACACAAGTTCAACAAAGTTGCAGAATTAAAATCAACTTATAGAAATCTATTGCATTTCTATACACTGATAATGAAGAGGCAAAAAGAAAAATGAAGGAATTGATCCCATTTACAATTGCACCAAAAACTGTAAGATACCTAGGAATAAATCTAACCAAAAAGATAAAAGATCTGTACTCTGAAAACTATAGAACACTGATGAAAGAAATTGAAGAGAACAAAAGGAGTTGGAAAACATTCCATGCTCATGGATTGGAAGAACAAATATTGTTAAAATGTCTATACTACCCAAAGCAATCTACACATTTAATGCAATCCCTCTCAAAATACTAATAACATTTTTCACAGAGCTAGAATAAACGATCCTAAAATTTGTACGGAGCCACAAAAGATCCCAAATAGCCAAAGCAATCATGAAAAGAAAAATAAAACTGAAGGCATTATGATTCTGGATTTCAAGCTATATTACAAAGCTGTAGTCATCAAGACAGTGTGGTACTATCACAAAAACAGACACATAGATCAATGGAACAGATAAAAGAACCCAGAAATGGGCCCACAACTATATGGTAAACTAATCTTCAACAAAGCAGGAAATAACTTCCAATGGAAAAAAGACTGTCTCTTCAACAAATGGTGTTGGGAGGACTGGATAGCAATATGCAGAAGAATGAAACTGGACCACTTTCTTACACCATAGACAAAAATAAATTCAAAATGAATGAAGGATCTAAATATGAGACAGGAAGCCATCAAAATCCTAGAGGAGAACACAGGCAGCAACCTCTTTGACCTTGGCCATAGCAACTTCTTGCTAGACATGTCTCCAGAGGCAAGGGAAGCAAATGCAAAAATGAACTATTGGGACTTCATCAAGATAAAAAGCTTCTGTGCAGCAAAGGAAACAATCAATAAAACTAAAAGGCAACCTTCAGAATGGGAGAAGATATTTGCAAACAACATATCTGATAAAAGGTTAGTATCCAAAATCTATAAAGAACTTATCAAACTCAACACCCAAAACCTAAATAATTCAGTTAAGAAATGGGCAGAAGACATGAATAGACATTTTTCCAGAGAAGATATCCAGATGGCTAACAGACACATGAAAAGATGTTCAACATCACTCATCATCAGAGAAATACAAATCAAAACCACAATGAGATACTACCTCACACTAGTCAGAATGGCTAAAATTAACAAGTTAGGACACAATAGATGTTAGCGAGGATGTGAAGAAAGGAAACCCTCTTACACTGTTGGTAGGAATGCAAACTGGTGCAGCCACTCTGGAAAATAGTATGGCGGTTCCTCAAAAAGTTAGAACTACCCTGTGACCTAGGAATTGCACTGTTAGGTATTTACTCAAAGGATATAAGCATAATGTTTCTAAGGTGCACCAGCACCCCAATGTTTATAGCAGCATTATCAACAATAGCCAAATTATGGAAAGACCCAAATGTCCATCGACTGATGAATGAATAAAGATGTGGTGTGTGTGTGTGTGTGTGTGTGTGTGTGTGTGTGTGTGTGTGTGTACTGGGAATATTATTCAGTCATAAAAAAGAATGAAATCTCGCCATTTGCAATGTGGATGGAGCTAGAGTGTATTATGCTAAGCAAAATATAGTCAGTCAGAGAAAAACCAAATACCATATGATTTCATTCATATGTGGAATTTAAGAAAGAAAACAGATGAACATAGGGGAAGGGAAAAAAAGAGAAGGAAGCAAACCATAAGGGACTTCACTGGAGAACAAACTGAGGGTTGATTGAGAGGAGATGGGTGGGGGATGGGCTAAATGGGTGATAGCTATTAAGGAGGGCACCTGTTGCCTTGAGCACTGGATGTTATATGTAACTGATGAATTACTAAATTCTACTCCTGAAACCAATATTATCAATATGTTAAATAAATAGACTTTAAATAAAAATTTGAAAAAAATAATCAAATAAAAAATTTTAAAAATAAACCTACAAAAATCCCCTTTCAGCTATTGTTCAGAGCAAAATATTCAAAGAAGAGCCAATGGAGATTTGCAATCCTCTTAAGTGTCAGCATGTAAACTGCTATAAGAATCTGATTTCCTTATAAAACAACACCTGTACAAGATTTGTATTGGCAAGACCATCAAGCTACCTGACCTTGTTTACCCCTCTCCTAAAATTTGAAAAGACAAGCACATTCCTGCAAAATATGTTTGCTTGTTTATATGTATGTATAATGGTGATGGTGGGGGTTGGGGGAGTGACATAGGTTCTCTTGTGCTGGGCCACCTTACTATCCAGGATTCTTTGCTTCCCACCCTGAACACTGGTGGTGGGAAGACATGATGTTGGACTCAATCAGCTAGCTTGAATTGTGTCCATTTGCACTTGTCCTATGTTTATTTTCCCAGAGCTAGACCCATCCTGTTCTCTCATGTCTTATTTTCAAGAATTCCTAGCTCTGCAGCTTATGTCCCCTAAGTTCTTTCCATCTGGCCCATAAATAGCCTGTATCTACTTGCGTTTCCTTGGAGACTGTCTCACTGTTGTCTCCTCTCCACAATTAGGGCTACAGGTTTAATCCATGGTTTGCCCACAAAGTCATACTAATTCTACTACAGCAAACTTGACCCTTTCCTAGCAGGCTTTATGGCCATTGGAGCACAGTGGTGTAGCATCCCGCTGGGAGCTAGGGTTGACCTATACAACAAAGAGGTAGGATCCCTAGCATTTCCAGGTGGTAGGGTAGGGAATAGACCCCAAAACTTACTTTCAATGTCCTTCTATCTGGAAGCCTCTGTTTTCCAAAACTTATTAATAATGGATTCCAGCATTCAAAACAAGTAGTTTCAAATAGTAAATTATTACATAACATGCAGGAATGATGATTCAAATATTTTAATTTTATAAACAGTTTATGGTGCATTATAATAAAGTACAAAGATTTTTAAAAGCATTGTAACTTTTACTTTGCTGAATTTTGTCTTGTAGCAAAAGGTAGAATAACAAAGATCTGGAAACACTGATTTTGGCACAATTTATTTATTTTTTATATTTTGGTTAAAATTTTGCATAAAGACAGTACTCAAAATGTGTATATTCATTGCTTTCATATGTTAAAGATTCGTCATGTTGTGCTGGAAAAGCCAGGGACTTTGGTCACACAGATCTGATCTGGGATAAAAATTTAGCTGTGACATTAAACAGCTCACTTGACTTCCCTAAGGCTCATTTTTATCTCATCTGTATTAATGAGAGTTAGATGTCCTCTCTTTCAAAAGTTTAAATAGGAAAAAATACATTAAGACACTTAGCACAGTGCTGGTCAGTGCAGATGTCCAGAATGCATTAGTTATTTTTCCAATCTGTTTTCAAAAATAAACAATTCTTGGGGTGCCTGTGTGGCTCAGTCGGTTAAGTGTCTGCCTTCAACTCACGTCATGATCCTGGGATCGAGCCCTATGTCAGGCTCTGTGCTCTGTGGGGAATCAGGTACTCCCTCTCCCTTTACCCCTTCCCCCAGCTCCTGCTGTCTCTCTCAAATTAATTTAAAAAATCTTAAAAAAAAAAAAAGAGCACGGTCCAACTCTGGCATCTTTGCTGAGGTTCACATTGAGCTGCGAGGTGCTGCTGTGGTGGGTTTAGAATCAGCACCATGGCAGAAGACATCAAGACCAAAATCAAGAACTACCAGACTGCCCCTTTTGACAGCCGCTTCCCCAACCAGAACCAGACCAGGAACTGCTGGCAGAACTACCTGGACTTCCACCGCTGTGAGAAGGCAAAGACTTCTAAAGGGAGTAATGTCTCCATGTGTGAATGGTACTGTCGTGTGTACAAGTCCTTCTGCCCCATATCCTGGGTGTCAGCCAGGGATGACTGGTGGGCAGAAGGCACATTTCCTGGGAAGATCTGAACTGGCTTCACCCACCTCTCCTCTGTCCTCCCTCCTTCTCCCAGGGAGGTGAAGGGGGACCTGGGTGCATGGTGATCCCCACCCTGGGATTCTGAATCATGGCTTAACTAATAATAAATACTCGTTGGAAAAGTATAAGACTGCGTATGTGTAAAAGAGCCAGGTGATCGGGCAAGAAGCTGTGGTGGGAATTAATACCTTTGACCAGTAAGAGGGGCTTCAGGGTGACTGTTTTTTTCTGTTTTGTTTAAGTTTTATGTTATTAAATTGACCACTTCCTCTATACCAGACAATAGAGTGAGTGATACAAAATAGCCTCAAGCCCCCGGATGTGCTAAAATTTATCTGTATTTTCCCCTTTATTATCTATACAATTTCAAAAAACTTTTCTTATGTAATTTTTGAACCACATGAAAATAGTATATAAAAATTCCTATATACCCCCCAAAAAATAAAATAAAAGAGCAATTCTTCACTCAGATGGGAAATTATACATAAACAAGTCTATAAATACTTTCGAATTTCTCTACTTTTCTTCTTTTTTATTTCTGCAATACAACTCTTGGGAGTAACATGTGATGAGGACACAAGAGTGACACCAAAGAAATCTGGGAACTTTAAGACCAGTAATTACAAAAGATGCTTATGAATAAAACAAGTGAATAACTAACTCACTTGTAATGGAACTGATTCTTAATACCTTCTAATAAGAAAAAAGGTTAATAGGGGCGCCTGGGTGGCTCAGTTGGTTAAGCGACTGCCTTCGGCTCAGGCCATGATCCTGGAGTCCCGGGATCGAGTCCCGCATCGGGCTCTCTGCTCGGCAGGGAGTCTGCTTCTCCCTCTGACCCTCTTCCCTCTCGTGCTCTCTATCTCTCACTCTCTCTTTCTCAAATAAATAAATAAAATCTTAAAAAAAGAAAATAAAAGAAAAAACGTTAATAAATGAATGAAGCAAAAATGTCCCCACTTAGAGCTTTCATTTAAATAGCATTTGGCTGTTTGTTCCCAGTGCCTTCTCCCTTACTTTCCACTGAAAGATCTATGAAGATGATAGAAAGTGTTACAAAAACAACACTGAACACTAAGGTTGATAGGCCACCTAAACTCAGATTTTGCAAAGAGTCTTTGATAAGTACATGAGAGTTGGTATGATTAGAAAAAACAAAAACTTTCTAAAGATCACCTCATAGGTGATCCAGAGATCACTTCATAAATAGAGATGATACTTTGCACCTGTCCCACTGAAGTTTCAGTGATTGGGTCCTCAACATCAATAGCAAGCAGAATATTAAGTTTCTGTCCTTCTATCACGCATCTATTGTGTTTTGGGACAACAAGAAAACTGTGGTTACACTTCAATTTTTTGCCTCCTGACTCCTATTCTTTGTTTAGTCAAAGAAAGAAAATTCCAGAAAGTCAGTGGGACAGTGCAGGTCTAGTAATGAAGCATTATTGCCAAAGAGATGTAGTTTCCACAAATAAAACACTACAGCAAGAATTGAACACTATCAGAAATTCCTAGAAGAAATATGTCCTGAAAATTGCAGTAATTTATAGAGCTTTTCATTCAGAATAGGAAAGAAGAGGAAATTTCCTGTAGGATATATAGCAGCCACAGTGGTACATAGCTAAACTAGGCATATTCTTGCAAGAAACTGAGAATTGATTCAGGAGCTGTTTATATCAACCTTCTCTCCAGCTATAGATTTGAAAGAGATTTAACCATTATCTAAGAATATGAATTGGGCCAAGGGCAATCCACACAATTTGTCTGTTGACCAATACAAAAGCTAGAAAGATTTGGCTTCATTCAATGATAGCCAAAGAACAAGAAAAGAGAGAGCAATGAAAATACTGTAGAGTAAGGGAAAAGAAACAGCAACTAAAAAAATCGAGGAAGAAAATAATTCTGAAAATAGACTAATATATAATCCATTCTAAGGTTTAGAAAATGAGTAGGCATTCTTAATAGAATGCGAGAAATCTTGGCCTCTTTGAAACAGGAGAAGAAAACAGTAAGGGGAAAACATGATTAGCTAAAAGGAGAACATAAAAAGATAAAAAAGAGAGGTGACTAAATAAGGATTTCAAGACAGTAAGAAAAAAATAGCATGGTTAAAATTCATTGCAGAAGCAAAGAAGCAGAGATAATATTACATAAAATTAAATCAGTGATATAAAGAAGCTTCCAAAGCTTTTCCAGACATAGTCGGAAAGAACAAAGATGAGAAAATTATGATAGAGAAGATGAAAACATGGAATAAAAATAGAGAATTAATATAGATTTGACAGAAAAAAAGAAATCCCAGGCAAATAAGAATAAATAATAGTGAAAATGTAAATAAAAAACAATTTTCCGAACTGAAAAAGCACCTGTTTATGTGTCCAAAGAGCTCATCACATTCCAGGAAAAGGCAAAAAAGAAATAAACATTTATATATATCCTGGTGTGATGTTTCAGCTGTAATCATAAATTAAAAGTCCTCTTTCCAGAATACAGAAAGCAAACAAACAAGCAACTGAATCTTGACCTCAGGACAAAAATTAAAATTAAGGTACATTCAGACTGTTTATAAATAAGCAACATCTAATAATAATCATATTTATCAGTCAATTGAGTGCCTGCCACATATAGCATGCTTACACATTTTATCTCCTTAATTAAAACAACAGCCCTAGGAGATGGGTAATATATCCCCATTTGGGGAAACTGAGATTCAGACAATTAGCATGACCAAGATTCTACAGCCAGAAAATTGTGGAATTGAAATCTAGCCTATATTTATTTGACTCTAAAACACATGCTCTTTTACTGTAATATGCAATCTCTATAATACTGAGGGGAAAATACCTTTGATCTAAAATTTAGTACCCAGCTAAGTTGTTTTTAGCAGAATGTACTTGTAAGAAAGAGGAATCTATTTAACTTCATGGAAAGGAGTATAAGCTGGATAGATCTTTTGAAAAGAATCTCACCGTGGCCTTTGTATTTCTAAATCCAGGACTGCTTCTTAGGTACAGAAAGACCCCTTGGTCTGTCATGTCATTTTTGTAATAGACTAGGAATAGAGTCAGGCTACACCCTTTTACCTCTTGCTTATTTCCCCACAAGTCAGCCTGCAAAGGAGCAGTGACTCCCCGCCACTGCTCCTGAAATAGAATCATGTCATTTTTCCCTTGAACACATAGAGTTTCATATAAATAGATGCAAGACACTGATATTACATTTTTGTGAACTATACCACTGTCAGCAGGTCACCATCCACTTATTTAGATGACCCAGGAAAAAAAGAGTCCAGCGATAGACCAGTGGAATATATGATAAGCAAATTTGTGTGATCGAATGAAATGCTGCAAAATGAATATATATTGTGTGACATCGAATGAAAGATTGAGAATACTCTGAAATATTTTTAAAAATGAAAGAAAAACAATTTTCCAGGATTACCTTTGAAGAGATTTTTGGGTTCAGTTTGCTTCTCCGTTCATTTCTGGTGAGCACTGTTTTCGCAGATTCACTTCAGTGAAGAGAGTTGCTATAATCTTCACATTTCCCTGCTCTGAGATAATTTAATTGTCAAATTATTTCCCCTGTGTTAATAGGTTTTTGAACTTGACAATGAATAAAAAAGAAATACATGTTAATGTCACACCAAATGAGACTGCAGCTGAGCAGAACCTCATCCCTTGGCTCTCAAGGTGGAAGAGATAGGGTAGATGAAAACAACAAATGAGACAAACATGCTTCTTGATATTAAAAAAAGGTAGGAGCACCTGGGTGGCTCAGTCAGTGCAGCAAATGACTCAGTTTTGGCTCAGGTCATGATCTCAGGGTTGTGAGATGGAGCCCATGTTTGGCTCCATGCTCAGCGTGGAATCTGCTTGAGTTTCTTTCTCTTCCTCTCCCTCTGCCCTTCCCCCCTGCACTTGCTCTATCTCTAAAATAAATACATTAGTCTTTAAAAATAAATAAATTAATTAACTAATTAATTAAATGTAAAGAAAAGTATTGCTGAGAAAGAATTATGGCTGAGAGAGCGGAAGAGGGCTCTGGTTGCCAAGAAATTAACTCAAAAGAAAAATTAAAAATAATAAAAATGATATTTGCATTGGGTGAGAATAAAAATTGGAGAAACTGATAATTAAAAAGTAGAGGATAACTCAAAAAATATTGAGAGGACTGTACTGAGTACAGATATTTGAAAGCAGTACCATTATGACTGCGTTCTAATGAGTTTTTCAGTTCATTTCTGAGACATGGCTTAGAACATCTTTAGAATAGAAGAGATAGATGGAAATATACATGCAAATAATAACACTACACAGAGGAGTAAGTTCTCAGCATCTGGACATTTACAAATATAATCTACTGAAGCGGAGTGGTTTGATGTTATTTAACTGTTATTTAACTGACCAATCTATTATAAGGCTTTGTCAGAAAAGATAAGATCATGATAGCTATAGATTACTGTAATAGTTGAGAAAAAAATGTGAGAGAGGACAATTGAAGAAACAGAAGCCTGCTGAAGGCTTACTCAGATACGTATACTTCCTAACTCACAGCATATTTGTCTTTTATCATCACCATTAAGAAATGTTTCAAAAAGTTGATGTTAACATATTGCAAGGACTTAAGAAAACATATGCAGGTGGTTCTGTAGGATAAATTATTTAATTACCTTTCAACTGGCTGGCACCCATTAATTTACTGAATGTTGTCCCAATCGGATATTTGCAATAAAAATACTGACATAAAAAAATGCTGACGTAAATAGTTTAAACTACTGATTATCTCCACTATATCTGATAATTCTATACATGTGATGAGAGAAGTTGTTGGGAAGATTTGGTTGTCTCAGTTCCTCTTTTTCAGCAAACTGGCATTTCATTTGGAAAATCTTGAAAAACACATTTGGCAAGAGCCTCTTTCTCATTTCAAAAGAGTCACACCACCATACTATGCATGGCAAAGCTCATAAAAGTAAGCCAGCTGGTCATAAAGCCATCTCAATAGAGAAAAGAAAATCAAACAGACTGGAATGTTTTCTCAGATTTTGCTATAAATATTTTCTTGAGATAGATCATTGAGTAGTCATTAATATTTTGAATTATGAAGCCTCTCCATACTTTGAACCTATCTATGGGCCCTCTGTTCAGGACAAATGCACATGTGTTCAAGGAACATTCTCACATGTCTTTGAACCCATTCTTGGACCTCTGGGGTTTTCTTGGATGACAGTTAAGAATCTTTATACTGGAATAGTATCTGAAATATTACCTTTTTGTGATCATTAGATCACTAAACTTCACCGTTAATTCTCCCTTCTTATCCTCACTAACTCCTCTTCCCTCCCTTTCCCAGAAACAGAGCTATTCTTTTTTGTTTATTGAATTTTAAAGCACAACATAAATGTGTTCAGACATCTGATAGATTTTAATATCTAAGAATTCTCAAATATTCACATAAATCTGAGTTCTTCCTTGAGTGTCACTAAATTGAATTTATTTCTGATTTGTTTCAGATTTATGTGTCAGAAATGCCACAGGTGTTTAAATTCTGTGGAATCTGATCCATGATTAACATCTGGTGGGATACTTGACACGTGAAAAATCTTAGATATGTATTCAAATTCTCAGGTCAAGTGAAACTAGCACACTTACTGTTTATTGTGATATCAATTTTAGTTTTGGGAACATGAAAGGCCAAAAACTGTTAAAGGATTTGGTTAACCTGGTTTAAAAGTTTTATTAAGGTATAATTGACACACAATTACTATACATATGTTAAGTGTACAACTTGAGGCTTTTTCATGTGTATACACCCACTAAACCATAACCATGATCAAAATAATAAACATATCTATTTCCCCCAAAAGTGTTCTTAATCCCCTTTGTAAGATCTCCCTCCAGACATTTAATATTCATTTTATCTCTCCACCCCCCCATCATCCTCAGGCAATCACTAATTTGATTTTTATCATTAAAGATTAGTTGGTAATTTCTAGAATTTTTAAATTAAATCATAGTACATGTATTCATTTTGGTTTGGTTTTTGTCATTCAGCAGAATTATTTTAGGACTTACCCATGTTTTTATATGACCAGTAGTTCATTTATTTTTTATTCTTGTGTAGTATTTCCTTGTATCGATATACCACAATGTATTTATTCATTGGTAATGAACCAAAGAATGTAGAGAGCCTCTAGAAGCTGGAAAAGGAAAGAAAAATGGATTCTTTCCTGGGACCTCCAGGAGTAACACAGCTCTGCCAACCTATTTTAAACTTCTGACCTCCAGAACTATAAGATAATATGTTTAATAAATAAAAATTTATGTTGCCTTAAGCCATCAGCTTTGTGGCATTTATTATAGTAGCAATAGACAACTAATGCAATGCTTTTTATCAGGTTGAAGACGTTCCCTTATATTTCTAGTTTACTGATGGCTTTTATAAGAGTCAGCATGAGATTTTTGTTAAATGTTTTGTCTGCATCTGAGATGATAATAGGGCTTTAATTTTTTATTTTTTGTTGATACGGGTAAAGTATATTAATTTCTAATATTAAATCACCATGCATTTATAGGATTAAATATAGAATTAAATATGGAACAGAATAGAAAACCCAGAAATGAACCCACAACTCTATGGTCAATTAATCTTTGACAAAGCAGGAAAGAATAGCCAATGGAAAAAAGACAGTCTCTTCAACAAGTGGTGTTGGGAAATCTATACACCTGAAACTGGTATTATACTGTATGGTAACTAACTGGAATTTAAATAAAAACTTTTTAAAAATCCCCAAATATCTAGTGTTAAACCAACCATGCATTTATAGGATTAAACATCCCATTTGATCATGGCATATTTTCTTTTTATTTATTGTCTGATTTGATTTGATAGATTTTATTAAGAACATGAGGATAGTGGTTTGTTTTCTTTTCTGCTGATGTTTTTGGTTGTAATATCAGATTTCCTTATCTTCAATTTTCTGGATGAGTTTGTGTAGAATCACAATTGTCTTTTCCTAAATAATTGGTAGAATTCACTAGTGAAACTATCTGGGTCTGGAGTGTTCTATGTGGGAATTATATAAATTACAACTTCAATTCCTTTAGTAGATATATTGTTCCGATTATCTATTCTCCGGTGAGCTTTGATAGAGTGTGTCTTTCAAGGAATTTGTCCATTTTATCTAACTTATCAGATTTACTAACAAAGAAGTTGTTCATATTCTTATTATCCTTTTCACATCATAAAATTTCTAGTGATGTCATCTCCCTCATTTTTGATATTGGTAATCTGTCCTTTCTTTTTACCCCCCCGCCCCGCACACCAGTAACTCTGGTTATATAGGTTGACAGATTTTATTGATCTTCTCAAAGAAGCAGTTTTTGATTTCATTTATTGCTTCTCTGTTTATTTCACTGAGTCATTGATAAACACACTGATTTTTATTTTTCTTTCTTCTCACATAAGGTTTTTTTTAAATTTTTTATTGTTATGTTAATCACCATATATTACATCATTTGTTTTGATGTAGTGTTCCATGATTCATTGTTTGTTCATAACACCCAGTGCTCCATGCAGAACGTGCCCTCTTTAATACCCATCACCAGGCTAACCCATCCCCCTACCCTCCTCCCCTCTAGAAACCTCAGTTTGTTTTTCAGAGTCCATCATCTCTCCTGGGTCGTCTCCCCCTCTGACTTACTCCCCTTCATTCTTCCTCTCCTGCTATCTTCTTCTTTTTCTTTTTTCTTAAAATATATTGCGTTATTTGTTTCAGAAGTACAGATCTGTGATTCAACAGTCTTACACAATTCACAGCGCTCACTGTAGCACATACCCTCCCCAATGTCTCTCACATAAGGTTTTATTTGTTCTTTTATTCTGCATCTACTGAGATAACTTTGTAATTTTAATTAAATAATTTGTAATACATTGAAGTATGTTCATTCTTCATAGGTGTTTCATGAAGTAGAAGTTGAAGCCTTTCATTTAAGATCTTTTCATTTCTAATCCAGGCATTTATTATTATAAATTTCCCTTTAAGTACTGCTTTGGCTATATGCTAAAAAAATTTACATCTTATATTTTCATCTTCACTCAGTTCAAATTAACTTATTGGATTTTTTCAAACTAGTTTATTGGGTTGTTGTTTAGTTTCCAAATATTTGCAGATTTTTAAGAAGTTTTTATTTAAATTCTAGTTTGTTACCATACAGTATAATACCAGTTTCTGGTGTATAGATTTCCCAGCACCACTTGTTGAAGAGACTGTCTTTTTTCCATTGGCTATTCTTTCCTGCTTTGTCAAAGATAAATTGACCATATAGTTGTGGGTTCATTTCTGGGTTTTCTATTCTGTTCCATTATCTATGTGTGTTTTTGTGCCAGTACCATACTGTTTTGATTACTACAGCTTTGTAATATAACTTGAAGTCCAGAATTGTGACGCCTCCAGCTTTGCTTTTCTTTTTTCAAGATTACTTTGGCTATTTGGGGTTTTTTATGGTTCTGTACAAATTTTAGGATCATTTGTTCTAGCTCTGTGAAAAGTGTTGTTAGTATTTTGATAAGGATTGCTGTAAATGTATAGATTGCTTTGGGTTGTATAGACATTTTAACAATATTGTTCTTCCAATCTATGAGCATAGAATGTCTTTCCATTTCTCTGTGTCATCTTCAAATTTCTCTTTCTCTCTTTCTTCCTTCCTTCCTTCATTTCTTTCTTTCTTTCTTTCTTTCTTTCTTTCTTTCTTTCTTTCTTTCTTTCTTTCTTTCTTTCTTTCTTTCTTTCTTTCTTTCTTTCTTCTTTCTTTCTCTTTCTTTCTTTCTTTCTTTCTTCTTTTCAGTGGGGGTAGGGTAGGGGCAGAGGAAGAAGAAAAGAGAGAATCCCAAGCAGGCTCAATGCACAGTATAGAGCCCAATGTAAGGCTCAATCCCACAACCCCAAGATCATGGCCTGAGCTGAAATCAAGAGTCAGACTCAACCGACTGAGCCACCCAGGCACTACTTCAGTTTCTTTCATCAGTGTTTTATAGTTTTCAGAGTACAGGTCTTTCATCTCTTTTGTCAGGTTTATTCATTGATATCTTATTGTTTTTGGTGTAATTGTAAATGGGATTGATTCCTTAATTTCTCCTTGTACTGTTTCTTTTTGGTGTACAGAAATGCAACAGATTTCTATACATTGGTTTTGTATCTTACAACTTCACTGAATTAGTTTATCAGTTCTATGGTTTTTAGTGGAGTCTTTTATCTTTCTATAATTGATTTCAAATTTAATTTCACTGAGGTCAAGAACATACTGTGTATGACATGAGTAATTTTAAATTTGTTGAGACTTATTTTATGGCTCAAAATAGGGTCCTTCTTCCATGTATACTTAAAAAGGGTTACACATGCTCTTATTGGCTATGGTGTTCTACAAAGGTCATTTGTGTCACGTTGCTCAATAGTGTTATTTTCAAGTCTTCTACATCCATGTTAATTTTCTCTTGACTTGTTTAGTTCATTATAAAGAAGAAGTGCTAAATTTACAGAAATTTATTGTCTCACAGTTCTGAAGGCCAGAAGTGCTAAATCAAGGTCTCAGCAGGGCCATATTCCTTTTATGACTATAGAGAAGAAACTGTTCCATCCCTCTCTCCTAGTTTCTGATAGCCTCAAGCATTTTTTGACTTGCAGATTAATCATCACTTCAATCTTCTGTCTTCACATGGCATTTTTTCTGTATTCACATTGTCTTCCCTCTATGAATGTTTGCCCCTCGTTGTCCCTCCAATGTCCCATTTGAAAAAGGACACCCATCAAATGACCTCATTTTAACTTAATTATCACTGTAGATATCATTTTTCCAAATAAAATCACATTCTGAGGTATTGTGGGTTAAAACTTCAATATGTCTTTTTTGAGGAGACATAATGCAACTCATAACATGGGTCTTGCTTTTTTAAATATCCAATCTGACAATGAATTCCTTTTAATTGAGATGATTTGACTATATACAATGTGATTATTGAGATGGTTGAGTTTAAATCTATAATCTTGCTATTTTTTCTATTTGTTTCATGTTATTTTCCTCTCTTTTTCCATTTTTCTGCCTTCTTCTGGGTTAATTTAGTATTGATTTTACTTTATTTTCTTTGTTGTCTTGTTATCTATAACTCTTTGTTGTGTTACTTAATGACCACTCTATGGCTTAGAGTATAATTCTTTAACTAAAGTCTACTTTGAAATACCATAAAAATATTATGGTATATTTCCATTTCTCTCTTCTGGGACTTTCTGTTACTATTGTCATATATTTTAATCTACATTTGTTAGAAAGCCCATGCTACATTATTATTATCCTTGTTTTAAACAACTGATTATTTTTAAAGAGAATTTGTATAACAAGAAAAGTGTTTTATATTTGCCCATGTATTCACCATTTCTAGTACTCTTTATTCTTTTTTGTGGATCCAGATTTTATTTATAATATAAGAAGTTAATTAGATAAATAAGATATCTGTAATCATCTATAAGTAAGTAAGAATAATAAAACATAACCTCTGTCTCTTGAGCTTATGTGAAGGATTTTTATATTTTAATATCAATAATGATTGAGTTATAAAATTTTTTTGAAATTAATATTATACTGGCACTATACTTATTTCAGAAAATGATAATTATACTATTTAATTAATACCAATGGGAGCACATAAAAAACTTGACAGTGTAATTATTGAGTAAGAATTCCTTTGATTAATTTTTTAAAACATTAGGCCAGGCCGCCTGCGTGGCTCAGTTGGTTGGGCGACTGCCTTCGGCTCAGGTCATGATCCTGGAGTCCCGGGATCGAGTCCCGCATCGGGCTTCCTGCTCGGCGGGAGTCTGCTTCTCCCTCTGACCCTCTTCCCTCTCGTGCTTTCTATCTCTCATTCTCTCTCTCTCAAATAAATAAATAAAATCTTAAAAAAAAAAAAAAACATTAGGCCAGTGCTTTACAATCATTTTCATATTATGGCAGACAGAGAATATGATCATATCACTGTGACATACTGAAGTATACTGATGAGGCTATTTCATGGCCCAGGAGCTCTGACTATCCTTGGCTCCTCAAAGTCCTCCAAGAGGTGTAAGTATAAATATCAATATAATTCTGACCCATTGAGAGACTCCATATTAAGCCACAGTACTTCAGTGTGGTTACTCCACTGACCCTCCAGTCTTATTCTAGCTTCACTTAACATGTCCTTATTATTTTTTTCTCTGTTAGGTAGTAGAGAATAGCAACAAAGCCCAACCTGTAACACAATTTTTATCAAACTTTGACAGAATTGATATTCCAACCATAAGCACCATAAAAAAAGGTAGTCAAATGGGAATAATTACCAAAGGCAGACTATGATTTGTCATAGGGTCAATACCTGATAATTTCTGAGAATCACACCTATCTTTATGTCCATGATTGCATCTGACAAAAAAGTGGATTTATAGCTGAATGGAAGAGATAAAAATTCTAAGCCCAGAGAGTAATATTGTCTTTTTTTCTTTTCTTAATTCATTGAAAGTAAAAAGTTTCTCTTTCTAAAAGAAGCAGAAGGAGAACTAAAAATGATATGACAACAATAAATAACAGCATCTGGAAAGAAGACTAGAAATACTTAACAGATAAATTTGCTTATCTTTATATTCAGGTTGATCAAATGTTACTGAGACTATAGCTCTTAACAATACTGAACAATGAATGGTTCCAGCTGCTGGATTAAAATTGTAGCCCATCGTTTCCCTTCCGAACTTTTTGTAAGGTTTTATCTAAAGAAGCAATAGGCTCATGCTCCTTACAAGGAAGTGCTTTGGTCAACAATAATGTCAACAAGGATATTAGTCTTCTCTTTCTAAATTCAATATTATCACAGTCTCCTAGAAGTAATAAAAATAAAGTATGATGCTTGGCTTTGTACAATGAAGCTGTTGTGTTTGAATACTGAGAGTAACCAGAGTGCTGCTGAGAGAAAACTTAACCTAATAAATCCCTGGCCTCTATTCCAAGTGTAAAATCCTTCCTAAATGAAAAGGAGAAATGTTTGAGCTTGAGTTGCATTCCTTTTTTTTTATTGAGGTATAATTGTCATACCATATTACATTTCACATTTTTTTTTGAAGACTAATCTTTCCGGCATCAGCTTTGACTTCATGGCACCAATCAATTTTAGGGCCAGCCATTATGTCAGTTTTCAATGAACTAAATAGTTATATATTCATTTGTTGTACTAATATTTGGGTTCTTTGAATTTTTTTTGCACTGAATACCAAAATTAACACTTAAATTTTATCTAATTGAATCCTAAAAAATGGGGAGATTATTCTTTGAGCAAATATATATTTTAATTCTTTATAATTTATAAATGGGGGACCTTGAGTCCAAGAATTTAAGGACCTATGCTCAATTTCATCTAGTACAAGAGTCCCTAAGCTCTGCCTTTTCACAGACATTCTCAAAAAGTGTCTTAAAAATTTAGGGGCACTTGGGTGGCTCAATCCATTAAGCGTGTGCCTTTGGCTCAGGTCATGATCCAGGGTCCTGGTATTGAGTCTCCATGTTGTGGGCTCCCCGTTTAGGGGGGACTCTGTTTCTCCCTCTCCCCCTCCCTGTCATTTGTGTTCTCTCTTGCTCTGTCTCACTCTCCCAAATAAATAAATAAGGTCTTTAAAAAAATTTTAGAAATGGGGTGCCTGGGTAGCTCAGTCTTTAAGTGTCTGCTTTCGGCTCAGGTCATGATCCCAGGGTCCTGGGATCAAGCCCTGTATCGGGCTCCCTGTTCCACAGGAAGCCTGCTTCTTCCTCTCCCACTCCCCCTGCTTGTGTTCCCCCTCTCGCTGTGTCTCTCTCTGTCAAATAAGTGAATAAAATCTTTAAAAAAATTAGAAATAATATTATTTTTACAAGGATGTCATTTATACTTCTTTACACTTCTTTTTTGTTGTTGAAGCACATTTATAGCTGTATTACTCATGAAAACGCTTGTTCATTAACACTTATTCACAAATGTGCATTTTTAAAATACCATATAGCTTACCTTTTGCAGAAGATGAGAAAACTGATGAAAAGACATGGTCTCTGTTCTCCACAACTTTTTGGTTTATTTGGGGGCTACATATTTAAACTGCTAATTACGATTATATAGTAAGTGTACTTATAAAGGCATATTTTATGAACAAAGTGAAAAGAACTATGTGAATGAAGTTTAGAATCGTAACATTGAGTGAAAAAAGTAAGTCTCAGTAGTCATCTTAAACTATGACAATATTTTTTAAAACTCAAAAAAACAAGGAAAACCAAATATTTAGAGATACCTCTGAAACATAATAAAATCATAATGATGATGATGATGAAAACTTCAGGGAATAATAAAAAGTCAGGACAATGCTAAAAGGCAAGACATCAGGGAGGAACATCAGCTTGATAAAACAGTATTTTTATTATAAGTTATATTGGATGGTAGAGTCAAGGTGTTCATTTCATTATTATAATTCACAGCATGAATATGGTTTTTATGTGTATATGATACTGTTGAAAAGTTTACTTTTTAACAAGTTAAATTTCTATTATATATTAGAGTAGAAAGACTGGTACAATATACTTCATGTTATCACTCAGCATCAATGAGGATCAACCTATGAACAATTCTATTTAATCTAATGTCCCACCCACATTATTCCCTTGATAATTTTGAAGCAAATCTCAGACATATAATTTCATCTGTTTAATATTTTGGTATGTATATCTAAAAGGAAAAGATTATTTAAAAAAGTAACCACAATTCCATTATCATACTTGAAAAATATTAAACCTAATTCCTCAGAATTGTCAAAAATCTAGTGTTTAATGTAAATTTCCCCTGTTATTTCATTAGTCTTAAAAGTTTTTATATATTTATTTTCTTAGGATCCAAATAAGAAACAACCATATATTTAATCTGGAGTTTCTCTTTCATATTTAATTTTTAAAAATGGCCTTTATTTTTAAAGTCATTTGGGATACACAGCAATATTGAGCAGAAGGTACAGAGATTTCCCATATACTCTCTGCTCCCATACATGCATTATCCCACATTATCTCCCATTATCAACATGCCCCACAGAGTAGTATATTTGTTATGATTCGTAAACATACCTTGACCCACCATAATCACTCAATCCATAGTTTATATTAGGGTCCACACTTGGTGTTGTACATTCTATAGGTTTGGATGAATATATAATGATATTTATCTACCATAATAGGACCATACAGAATATTTTCACTCCCCTAAAATTCTTCTGTGCTCTGCCTATGCATGCCTCCCTCCGCTGTAGTTCTTGGCAGTCACTGTTTTTTTTGTTTTTGTTTTTGTTTTTACCATTTCTGTGGTTTTGCTTTTTCTAGAATGCCATACAGTTGGAATCATACAATATGTAGCCTTTTCATATTGGCTTCTTTCACTTGGTAATATTCACTTAAGTTTCCTCCATTTAAGTTTCCTTGACAGATCATTTCTCTTTAGTACTGAATAATATTCCATTGTTTGGAGGTACCACAGTTCATTTATTCATTCAACTAACAAAGGGCATCATGGCTGCTTCTAAGTTTTGGCCTTTACACACAAGCTGCCATAAACATCTCTGCACAGGTTTTTATATGGACATAACTTTTCAATCTTTTGGGCAAATATCAAGGAGTGTAACTGCTGGATCACCTGTGAGGTGGTATAGTATTTTGAAAATAGACTTAGATTATTTGTATATTGCAAACTCCAGGGCGAACACTAAAAAAAGTTTAAAAAGAAGTATAATTGATATGTTCATAAATAGTAAGAATACCTCATAATAAAATAATCCTAATTCCTTCCTCCTGTCCCTTGTATTATTGCTGTCATTCATTTCACTTACATAAGAATAAGCATATACATGTAGTTGAATACATTGTTGCTATTATTTTTTTTGGACAAACATTAGCTTAAAAGATCAATGAAAAATAAGAAAAATAAAAGTTTTTATTTTAGCTTCACTTATTTCTTCTCTGATGCTCTTCCTTTCTTTCTGTAGATTCAAGTTTCTGTCCTATAGTATCTTCTGTCTAAAGAATTTCTTTTAATGTTTCTTGCAATGCAGATCTACTGAAAACAAATTCCCTCAATTTTTGCTTGTCTGAGAAAGTATTTTTCCTTCACTCTTAAATAATAATTTCACATAGTTCAGAATGCTAGGTTGGTGGTTTTCTTCTCTCAACACTTTATTTTTTTTTAACTTTTTTTTTCTTATGTTCAGTTAGCCAGCATATAGTACATCATAAGTTTTTGTTGTAGGCTCAACAATTTATTAGTTGCATATAACACCCAGTGTTCATCCCAACACATGCCCTCCTTAATATCCATCACCCAGTTACCCTTTCCCTTCCTTCTGTAACCCTCAGTTTGGTTCCTGGAGTCCAGAGTCTCTCATGGTTTGTCTCCCTTTCTGAGTTCTTCCCATTCAGCTTTCCCTCCCTTTGCCTGAGGTCCTCTGCTCTATTCCTTATATTCTACCTGTGAGTGAAACCATATGATAATTGTCTTTCTCTGCTTGACTTATTTCACTTAGCATAATCCCCTCCAGTTCCATCCATGTTGATACAAATGGTGGGTATTCATCCTTTCTTTATCCATTTGTCTGTTGAAGGACATCTCGGTTCCTTCCACAGTTTGGCTACTGTGGACATTGCTGCTATGAACATTGGGGTGTATGTGCCCCTTCTTTTCACTACATCTGTATCTTTGGGGTAAATACCTAGTGCAATTGCTGGGTCGTAGGGTAGCTCTTAACACTTTAAATCTTTCACTCATTCTCTTCTTGCTTGCATGGTTTCTTAGAAGTCAGGTGTAAATCTTACCATTGCTGCTCTATAGTTAGATGTCTTTACCTCTGGCTTCTTTCATGATTCTTCCCTTATCTTTGATTTTCTGTAGTTTGAAAATGATATTCCCCAGCTAAGGTTTTTTTGTTTTGTTTTGTTTTGCCATTTATACTACTTGGTGTTCTCTGAGCTTACTAGATTTTTGGTTTTGTGTCTGACATTAACTTGGGGACATAGTCATTATTATCTCAATATTGTTTAAATTTCTTTTGTACATTTCTCTCTTTGTTCCCCATTTAGAATTCCCATTCCAGATATGTTATAGCTTTTGTAGTTTTTCCACAATTTCTGGATATCTGGTTCTGGTTTTTAATCTTTTTCCTCTTTGCTTTTCAGTTTTGGAGGACTTTATTGAGATATCCTTAAGCTCAGAGATTCTTTCCTCAGCAGAGTTCTATTTACTAATGAGCCCTTGAAAGGCATTCTTCATTTCTGTTACCTTTTTTGATCTCTACTATTTCTTTTTTGTTCTTTCTTTGAATTTCCATCTCCTTGCTTACATAGTTTATCTGTTCTTACATGCTGTCTACTTTATCCTCAGAGCCCTTAGCATTCTTTTCCCACTCTTATTGAGATATATTTGATGTATAACATTGTATAAGTTTAGTGTGTACAGTGTGATAATTGATACATATATATTATGATTGATTACTATAATAAGGTTAGTTAACCCATCCATCACCTCATGTAATTACCATTTTTTATTACTGTGGTGGTTGGGTCAACATTTAAGATCTACTCTTTTATACACTTGAAACTAACAGAACATTGTATGTCAACTATACTTAAAACAGTTTACTCTTTTAGCAGCTTTCAAGAATAAAACACAGTCTTATTAACTATAGTCATCATGCTGTGCATTAGATTCCCAGAAATTATTCATCTTATAGCTGGAAGTTGGTGTTCTTTGACCAACATCTCTTCCTTTCCCCACCCCCCACCTCTGATATCCCCAACCTACTGTTTCTATAAATTTGAGTCCTTAGCATCTTAATCATTCAATTCAATTCAATTCCAATCTATAAATTCAAACATGTCTGCCATCTGAGTCTGGTTCTGATGCTTGCTCTGTTTCTTTCAATTGTTTTTTGCTTTTTACAGTGTTTTATAATTTTTTCTGATAGCTGAGAAAGATATACTGAGTAAAGGGAACTGCAGTAAATAAGCCTTTGGTAATGTGGTTAAGGTGTGGGGTGAGGGAAAGCATTCTATAGTCCCATGAACAGGTCTCAGTCTTTTAGTGGATTTGTACTTCTGGGCTGTGAAACTCACACTGGTTTCTCATTTTCCAACCCCTTCCTCTTAAGTGGGATAGAGTGATTAAAGGCGGCTGGTGCGTATTTCTCTTCCCCCAGGTCTAATAACACCCCAACAAGTAAGGCTCCAGTTAAATAGTTCCTCCTGTGGGCAGACACCCTATTAAGAAGAGTGCTCTGGCATATTTCAAAGTGGTGCCTTTTCCTCTTCCCCAGCCAGAGACAGAAGACGATTTTCCTCCAGTATCCATTGTGAGAATGTAGTTGAATTATTGGAGGTAAAATTCACAAAAGCGTGCAGTTCCCCCTATGACTGGGTGTCCCTTTTGTTTTTATTTCTCAGATACATCTATGCTAAGCCTTCAGCAGTTCATCAGTTAAATTCGGGCTTCCCTGCCTTGGCACTGGTTCCTGCAGAGATTTGTGCTCCTGGGTATTTGCTCTGGTAAGTTGTGATTCTCTATATTTGTCTGTTTGTCTCCCCAAATTTTGGGGACATTGGTTTGCCCTATGACCTCACTTCTTTTATGAAACTAAGAAGAGTTGTTGATTTTTCACTTTGTTTACTTTTCTACTTTTTGTTAGGACAGTGTGGTGACTTCTAGCTTCTTATATGCCAGACTGAAAAACAAACCAGAAGTCTCTTTTTTTTCTTAGTTTGTTGTAGAGAGTCCTGTGTTATCTATCTGTATTTTGTTGAACTTCGCTGGTTCTGTTCTTATAGTATCATTGAATGTATTTCTCTGTACTCCGCAAATTGGTAATTAGAGGCAGAGTCTTGATCTGATTCATTTTTACTCTTTGATAAGATTGCTTACAGATGGTATATATACTTTGCTAAGGAGTTATACAGTATCTGGATAGCTCTATTTTTGTGATTTTAGCCATTGATAATTGCATGGATTCATTATTTCACTTGGGGTTGCAAAATGATAATATTCTATTGCCTTTTTGTTTGTGATTTGATTTACTCTCTAAAAAGTAACCCCCCCCTTATCAGCTATTTGGTGACCATAAAAAGCAGTTGATTTGGGAAAGGCAGAAAAAAAGCTTGATTGTTTCCCTTTATTTACCGGTTTTCAAGAATATAAGCTGGTTCTTAAGCATTCTACAAAGATGTACAAGTTTTACCTATCATTATGAACTTAAGGATTATTATTAATCATCTAAAAGCAATATATGGATTTGCATAAAATTTTGCATAAAATGTTGAAACTTTCTTTTTTCATTCAATATTATGTTTTTATACTTTATGTTGATATTTATCCATGTTGAGTGGTTCATTCACTCTGAAATATGTGGTAATATATATATAAATAATATAAATGTTACAGTAATATGTATATGTATATTTAGTTATCTCAAGAAACATCATCATTCTCATAATTTCAGTTATAACATATGTACTGATAAATACAAATATGTTTTTAATTTCAGCTTTCTCCTAAACTCCAAATCCTGTGCCTCCCTATGGTAGATTGAAGTTAATGGCCATCATATTTTTCATCTCCTCCCATCAGGAGACTGAATCTAATTTTCTTTTTCCTTGAATCTGGGATGACCTTGAGATTCAAAGTTATTAATTAATTCTCATTGTTATTTTGCATCATAAGATCATATGATAATATAATTTCCTCCTTTTTCAAAAAAAAACCCAAAAAACAAAAAATACATGAATTCTGATATCTTTGACTTCCATATTTGTTAAAATTGATCAGCCGAGAATGGTTTATAGTTAAATGATTCATGTTGGTTCTTATTTCCTATCTCCCTTCACAATCACACTTATCCTACTGGGACAAAAAGAGAAGGAAAGAAAGAAGAGCACGGGTCAGTTATCAGTTTATCACTTCTTACCTCCATATTCCGTATTGATTAGCCTGCTTGTGATCCTAGAGCTCAATCTTTTAAACATTTCTTTTTTACCAGTAGAGGGGTGTGGAGTAAGACTCCAGGAGAAAAGGGCTTGTCTTCTAGATTCAGGTAGCCCCATCCATTCTCAGCCTGCTGCTGCAGTGTTTTGCAGTCAGCAGCGTGCAAGACACACAATGGTGCTCACCTTCAAGTGTGCCAAGCCCAGCATGTATTTCCCTGTCTCTCAGCCTTGGCCCTACTGATCATGGACCAACTCTGACCCTTGACAACACTGCTAACTTTATCACCACCCAGTAGGATGAAACTTCTCTCTCCAAAGAGGTCTGAATCCCAGCTTTAGGAAAGGGGCCTTGTTTCATGTTTATTCCTTCCTTTGGTACTCTCCCACAGTCCTACAATATTCTTTAAAATCCTCTTTCATTTTCCTGGTAGCTAATTTCCTGTAAATAGTTAATATTTCGTTTCTCCTATTATAGCTCTTCAAATTACTGAATGTGTTTTTTTTTCCCCCTCTTGATTGGATTCTGAATGATACAGAACACTATTTAAACATCCAAAATATTTATCTGGTGTATCCCTCTCAAGAATAAAACCTTCAGGGTGCCAAGAAAGAAGAAAATGTGCAGTATTGGGAAGCATAAAATCTTATTATGTTAATATTAATCCATGGTGATGTCTCATGCCTTTCCCTGTCCTATATAAATTTTGCTAAGAATGTCATATGAAATGAAAAGCAGAGTGTTTCAGTGTATGTTGATATTTTCTGTGTTAAGATATATTCAGGAGTGGGGAAGTGATATTTCCATGTTTGGTCACAATAGACTAACAGGAAGCAGATCTCCCCACCCCTCCTTAAACATCACCACCACCACCAAAAAAATAAAACTAAACTAAAACCAAAACCAACCAACCAAACAAAAAAACAAAATGAAAAACAAACAAAAAAATCCCAAAAAACAAAACAAAAACCCCTAAAAACAACAACAACAAAAAAAAACCCTTAAGAAACAATGGTTTTCATACATTGGACAAAGGTAGTACAGGACAGTGATAGTGATTCTTTCAGAAGAGGAAACAAATGAACAACAGAATTGTCTTATTGTCTGGATTGAGTTTTAAGGCCATAGAACAAGTAGGGGGTCCCCAAACAGAGCTTTCTAACACACAGGATATTGATTTGAGTCCTCAGAAGAGTATTACTTCATACAAAGGTAGTGAGACCAAATTATCCCTAGACTGAAGACTGGGAATGCCTAACAAAGCTTACAAACATGTCCTGAAATGATTAAACTATTTCCAAGTAACTTAATTGTGTCTCAGAAAACAAAAACAAAAACTAAACCACTGCTTAAACAAAAGAAAACCCAACACCAAACATAATATTGACAATATCTAGAATCCAATAAAAAATTAACAAACTTGCAAAGAAACATGAAGTTATGTCTCAGAATGAGGAGAGTAATTAGACAATACAGAAACAAAATGACTCAGGTATTAGAACTAGTAAGTGGGTAGATGTTACAAGGAATCATCTTAAATCATTCATTGTATCAGAAAATAAGTGAGGTATATTCTAAAAAAAAGTCAATCTGAATACATTTGCCGCCTTGACCATTAGGATTAGTTTGACAATTCATTTATATGGTAGTCATTTTTCAATAATGAACTTGATCTATAGTCACAATATTTAGACAAAAATTAAAAATGTGATACAAAATTAGTGACAAATATGTATATCTATATTATTATCAGCTGCTTCATGTATTTGGGTGCTCCCATGTTAGGTGTATAAATATCAACAATTGTTACAACTTTTTGTTGGATTGTTCCCTTTATGATTATATAGTGTCCTTCTTTGTCTCTTGTTATGGTCTTTGTTTTAAAGTCTATTTTATCTGATATAAGTATTGTTACCCTGGCTTTCTTTTCATTTCCATCGCTTCACTTTCAATCTGCATGTGTCTAGGTCTGAAATGAATCTCTTTTAAGCAGCAAATAGATGGGTCTTGCTTTTTTATCCATTCTATCATCTTATGTTTTTTGATAGGAGCATTTTAGTCCATTTACATTCATAGTAATTATTGATGGGAATGTACTTTTATTACTTGTTTTGTGGTTGTTTTTGTAGCTCCTTTCCTTCTCTTGCTCTCTTTTCTCATGGCTTACTAGCTTTCTTTAGTGATGTACTTGGATTCCTTTCTCTTTATATTTTGCATATCTATTACCGTTTTTTTTGGTGTGTGGTTACCATTATGTTTATATATAACATCTTCTGCATATAGCAGTTTATATAAAGTTGATGGTCACTTAAATTTGAACCCATTCTAAAAGGGCTAAATTTTTACTCCTCCCCCTCACCACGTTTTAAGTATACGGTGTCATACTTTACATTCTTTTATTTTGTGAATCCCTTGATTGATTTTTCCCCCTTGACTGATTTTTATAAGTACATTTATTTTTACTGCTTTTGTGCTTCCTACTTTTCTTACTCCTGCTTATGGTTTTTTCTTTCCACGCAGGCCCCTTGAACATTTCTTCTAAGGCTGGCTGAGTGATCATGAATTCCTTTAAGTCTTGTTTGTCTAGGAAACTTTATCTCTTCTATCACTCTGAATGATGGCCTTGCTAGATGGAGTATTCTTGACAGCAGGAGGCAAGAACAGATTTTTGGGGAAAACTATGTTTTCCTACCATATATGCATAATTGGGTTCAAGGCAAGATAGTTACATCACCTTTTTATCCATTCAAGTATCTGGCTGTCCTCACCCTGCAAAACTATCTCTAAATTTAATTACATGGGACTAATTCTTTCATGCATTTTTATAAGTGTCATGCCTTTGTTCATAGAACTATTATTGACTAGAATGTTCTCTTCTCAGTTTTGTTTCTTTTTAATAAATTGCTGATGTCTTTTTCTCCAAGAATGGATGGATGTAGGTGGGACTTCGACGTTGATCTTCTTATGCTGAGTCAAGTATAGCAGATTACTGGGATGAGGTTTCTGAGGGATGATTCTGGGTAGGGGAAGTTTGAATAGAATATTACACTCAATATAGAGTTAGGCTACCCTTTCATGAACTTGGTGTTTAGGTGGGTGACAATTGTTTCCAATAGAATGGACAGTGGGTGGGAATCAGAGCTTAGATATATAGGAATTTGTGAAGTTTTTGTTTTTGTTTTTTGTTTTCCCCTGTTTTTTCCTCTTTGGTCACCCATATACTGAATCTGGCATTTGATTGTTATGTTGTTCCTTGTTTGTTATCGCCTCTCATATATTATTTAGTTTCTCTATTATTGAGGATTGCTTTAAGAAAAAAATATCCAGCAATATAACCATACATTCTTGTATTTTTTCTAAAAGCCATTAAAATTGCTTTCTGAGCAATATTTTTTGTATTTTTTCTTCCATGGTTCAGTGCCCTTTGGCAGAAAAGAGAGCTTCCAATTTTACAGTTAATAGTTTAGATTTCTAGCTACTCAGTTTATATGAACTCTCTATATTAATTGGCATCCATCTTTACTACATTCATCTTTGATTTGATTTACTGGCAACATGGTTTTGAACACATTTTATTAGGAAAAGAACTAACAGTCTTTCTCAACTGGTGTTCTTTGAGAGGATTAAATACCACAGAAAAATTATTGGAGTAACTATTTTCAATTCTCCCATAGGTGGCACATAGCTAATTCCATTCTAAGTGCCTAGAAGATGAGTTAATTCATTGCATGTGACAGATATCTAAGGTTATTGGGGCTCAATTTTTTCTCAATTCTGGAGTGTGGCCAAGGGATTAAAATTTTTTTCTTGGGAAAGGCATATCCTACTGAAATAGAACCATGAGATTTTTATCTTGACTTTTAATGATGGAAATAGGCAGATGTGAACCGAAGGGTTTGTTTTGGGATTTCAAACGCATGAGATTTCCTCTTTTCTGTTTAACTGCATCATGGGCAATAGTTTTAACATTACTTTCAGAAGTGTATAATTCCGATGAAGAGAAATATTTTAAAAAGACTGCTAGTACTGGAAAGTTAAAAATAACAGACTTCTGGGAATAAGGATAAAAATACTTTTTAAATATTTAGAACTAGAAGAGTTTGCTTGTTATCAGAGTTTTGGATCATCCCATCTTTTTTTTTTTTTAACTTCTAAGAGCAGATACACACTAATATCCTTGAATTTATCTATATTTGAATTTTACAAAATCATTGCAACTCAAATGCTTCATATCCAGTATGAACACAATGCCTGTTACATAAAAGATACTCAGTAAATACTTCCTTTTCATCTTCTTCCTCCTCTTTGTCCTTTGTTTATTTTTACTTTTTGCTTTTCTTCACTCTATCCTTTCATTCTTTTCTCAGGAAGGAAATTGTGAGATTGTACTCTTATGAATAAAAGGATTTTTAAGAGATATGGAAGGCCAGAAAGTATAGCTTTTCTAGAATTGCTGGGAAAGCCATTACAGCCCCAAGACATATAAATATGTATGTTTTTATCCCAGCTACTAGAACATATTAGGTTTTTTTCAAGCTAATACTTGCCATACTTGTATTGGGCTTTACATCATATGTTTGAATTGTTTGGTTTAGATTTATTCTAGCAGTTCTATTTGCTACTATATCTCAATTAATGCTTGAAGATAGTTGGAAGAAAATAAAAGAGGTGTGACATTTTCCCTGGAGTAGAGAGTATGAAGAAATCAAGAACACACAGATTCTTCTATTTAATGAAGACTGGGGGGGAAAGGGACCAATATTTACTAAGTGCCTACTCTGTACAGACATTTTGCTTTATAGCAATTGTCTCATTGAATCCTCAAGATTATTTTTTTTAAAGAAAAGACTATTTTTTAAAGCTGTTTTAGGTTCATGGCAAAGTTGAAAGTACAGAGATTTCTCCTCTATTACCTGTCCCTGCACATGCATAGCCTCCTCCATCACCAACATGGCTCATCAGAGTTGTACATTTGTTACAGTTGAACTTACCTCAACACAACAAAGTTATCCAGAGTTGATAGTTTACATTAGGATTTATGGTCAGTGTTGTATATTCTATGAGTGTGGACAAATGTATAATGTTCATTATAGTATCATACAGACTATTTCCACTAACCCAAAACTCTTCTGTGCTCCACTTATTTACATCTTCCCCTCCCCACCCTTGGAAACCACTTATCTTTTTACTATCTCCATAGTTTTCCCTTTCTCAGAATGTCCTATAGTTAGAACCGTACAGTATGTAGCCTTTTCAGATTGGCTTCTTTCGTTTCATAAATGCATTTAAAGTTCCTCCATGTCTTTTCCTGGCTTGGAACACAGATCATTTCGTTGCCTGAATGTACCAAGATTATCCGTTTGCTTACTGAAGGGCATCTTTTTGGCTTCCAAGTTTTGGCAAATATGAATAAAGCTGCTGTAAACATCCTTTACAGATTTTTGTGTGGACATATGTTTTCAGTTCTTTTGGGTAAATATTAAGGAGCATGGTTTCTGGATCATATGGTAAGATTATGTTAAGTTTTGTAAGAAATTGCCAAACTGTTTTCCAAAGTGGCTATATCACTTTGCATTCCCACTAGCAATGTATGAGTGTTTTGTTGCTCCACATCCTCACCAGCATTTAGTGTTGTCAGTATTCTGGATTTTGGCCATTCTAGTAGCTGTGTAGTGGTATATTATTGTTGTTTTAATTTGCATTCCCTAATGATATATACTTCGAGCATCCTTTCAAATGCTTATTTGCCATCTGTATATCCTCTTTGGTGAGGTGTCTGTTAATGTTTTTAGCCCATTTTAAAATTGAGTTGTCTGTTTTCTTATTGTTTCAAGAAATTCTTTGTATATTTTGGATAGTAGTCTTTTATCAGATGTGTCTTTTGCAAATATTTTCTCCTTATCTGTGGCTTGTCTTCCCATTCTCTTGGCAGTGTCTTTCCCAGAGCTGTAGTGTTTAATTTTAATGAATCTAGCTTATTGATTATTTTTTAATGGATCATGCCTTTGTTGTTGTATCTAAAAAGTCACCAGACACTCCTACATTATTGTCTAGGAGTTTGATAGTTTTACATTTTATATATAGGTCTGTGACCCATTTCAAATTAATTTTTGTGAAGGGTGAAAGGTCTGTGTCTAGCTTCATTTTTTTTTCATATGGATGTCAAATTGTTCCAGCAGCATTTTGGAAGAAACTGTCTTTGGTTTATTGTATTGCCTTTACTCCTTTGTCAAAGACCAATTGACTGTACTTATGTGGGTCTATTTCTGGACACTCTCTTCTGTTTCATCAGTCTATTTGCCTATTCTTTTTTATTTTATTCTTTTTTTATTATTATGTTATGTTAATCACCATACAATACATCATTAGTTTTTGCTGTAGTGTTCCATGATTCGTTGTTTGCGTATAACACCCAGTGCTCCATTCAATACGTGCCCTTTTTAATACCCATCACCAGGCTAACCCATCCCCCTACCTCCCTCCCCTCTAGAATCCTCAGTTTGTTTCTCAGAGTCCATTGTCTCTCATGGTTCATCTCCCCCTCTGATTCCCCCCTTCACTTTTCCCTTCCTGCTATCTTCTTCTTCTTCTTCTTTTTTTTAAAAACATATAATGTATTATTTGTTTCAGAGGTACAGGTCTGTGATTCAACAGTCTTACACAATTCACAGTGCTCACCATGGCACATACCCTCCCCAGTGCCTATTCTTTTGCCAATACCACAATGTTTTGATTATTATAGCTTCCTAAAATGCAAATGTGATGTCTGGAGCTCCAGCAGCTCTCTTGGGCTATAAAGTGAGTTTTAAGATGAAAGCCACATTTTGTAGAGCAAAAAGACAAAAGGAGCCTGGGTCCCTAACACTGTGAAGCTTTCATATTTCCTTGGAAATCACATCCCTGGATTTATTTTATATGAACAAGAAATAAACATATGTAAATCACTGTTCTTGAGATCTCTATTTCTACCACAGAACCTCATCCTCTCTGGTACAAAGCACTATATCTGCTTATAATTACTTACAAGGTGGGACCTTTTGCTGGGATTTTGAGTGGGACTGTATTGAGTCAATAGATTCAGTGACCAATTTGGGAAGAACTGACAACTTAGCAATATCCTGACAATATTGAAGATGCTTATGATATTTTGAAGTGTATTCCATTATCCACTATTATATAGAGACCTGAGAATAGTACATAACATGCTTAAAGTCCACCAGTCAGTTATTGACAGTGCTAGGATTTAAACCTTGATTTATCTAATTGGAATATCTTTTATACTAAATTCTCTTACAAACAACAAATGAAAAGGAAGAAAAATAAAAAAACAAAACATTTTTGGGGTACCACTGTATGCTAGGCCTTTTGAAAAATGCCCTATATACATCTTTTCTCAACACTTCCCAAACTTCATTCATCTACCTTCAAAATTTTTGCCACTGGGACTAACATTTTGCCTATTTTTTTTTAAGGCAAAAAAACAAACAACTCTCAGCAATGTGCATGGAAGTTGAGTATATAAAAACCTTCTCTAATGGTACAAATCTATTATTAAGACTTCTGAAGAGTTATTCTCAATGTTGTTTTTGAAGGTTTGAAATATTCATAGGTATGCTCAAACACTATGCCTGTAATTTGTGCTGTCTAAATTGGATTCCTATAGGCCTACCCGTTTAACTCCAACTTATATAATAACTGGCATATTTCATGTATAAAACCACATTTTAAAATAAAAATGATTATAAATATACATATAATCATTAAAATTGAAAAGATTCCCATAAAAACTCAAATATACATGAGGTTAACTAAAAATCTCGATTTACCCAGGACTGGGGAATTTTCAGTGCTAAAATTGGGACAGTCCCAGATGAATCAGGAGGGTTGGTAACCCTACATGTATATAATATATTTGAAGAACCATGGCATTCATTCAGCCATTCAATTAAATATAATTATCCCTCTTCTTTTTTTTTTTCCTTAAGATTTTATTTGTTTGACAGAGAGAGACACAGTGAGAGAGGGAACACAAGCAGGGGAGTGGGAGAGGGAGAAGCAGTCTTCCCGCCAAGCAGGGACCTGATGTGGGGCTCGATCCCAGGGCCCTGGGATCATGAACTGAGCTGAAGGCAGACGTTTAACAATTGAGCCACCCAGGGACCCCTAATTATTCCTCTTCTAAGATGAGAATCCAGGCACAGTGTATTGGGTGAAATAGTAACTATTAAATCAAATATTGAAATCCATTTGGCTGACTTTAAAATAGATTTTCTAAATACCACAATTTTCACCCAACACATTATCCTAACAGGAAAATAATACAAATATTGGAGCTAATTCAGATTTTAGCAAGAAAAATTTGGGTGCTCTAACCACCCCTCATTTCTCTCAACTTTTTTAGGTAGGAAATTCACAGAGTGTCTTGCATCAACTCAAGGACATGGTCTGGGCTACCGTTATGATGCCACCCTGTCTACCTCTTTGCCTTCCGTTCCTTGTCTGTGCTGTCACTGCTGCCTTTTTCCCATTCGGTCCCCTTCCGAAGCCACCATGGTCCCCTTCTATTTAACCCCTACTCATGTGGTCCTCTCTCAATTGCTATGTGTTCTCATTATCTTGCAGAGATTCTGTTGGGAAACAATTTTATTTTGTGTGAAAGCTTCTCATTTGGAGTACTTATAGGAAAAGATGGAAAGGTCAGAGCCAAACAATAAAAGAAGCAAAAGTATTCATATTGCTGTAGACTAAATATCTGTCTCCCCCTACAAACTTTTATGTTGAAAGAAAGCTCAATGTGATGGTGTTAGAAAGTAGGGCCTTTGGGGGGTAATTGGGTCATTGGGTGAAGCCTTTATGAATGGGATTAGGGAATTTATGAGACCCCACAGAGCTATCTTGCCCCTTCTGCCATGTGAGATTATAATGAGAAAGCACATCTATAAACCAGGAAGTGGGCTTTCACAAGACAACTGAATCTGCCAGAGCCTTGGTCTTCCCAGCTTCTAGAACTGTGAGAAATAAATTTGGTTGTTTATAAGGCACCCAGTCTATGGTATTTCTGGTATAGCAGCCTGAACAGACAAAGAAAATCTATTTTTTTAACATTCTTTTTTTAAAATTTAAATTCAATTAGCCAACACATAGTACACCATTAGTTTCTGACTATGTTCATGATTCATCAGTTTTGTATAACACCTAGTGCTCATCACATTGTGTGCCCTCCTTAATGCCCATCACCCAGTTACCCCATCCCTCCACCCACCTCCCCTTCTGTAACCCTCAGTTTGTTTCCCAGAGTCGAGAGTCTCTCATGGTTTGTTTCCCTCTCTGGTTTCTTCCCATTCAGTTTTCCTCCCTTCCCCTATGATCCTCTGTGCTATTTCTTATGTTCCACATATGAGTGAAACCATATGATAATTGTCTTTCTCTGATTGACTTATTGCACTTAACATAATATCTTCCAGTTCCATCTATGTCAGTGTAAATGGTAGGTATTCATCCTTTCTGATGGCTGAGTAATATTCCATTGTATATATGAACCACATCTTCTTTATCCATCCTTCTGTTGAAGGACAGCTCCTTCCACATTTTGGCTATTGTGGACATTGCTGCTATGAACATTGGGGTGCATTTGCCCCTTTTTTCACTACACCTGTATCTTTGGGGTAAATACCCAGTAGTGCAATTGCTGGGCCTTAGGATAGCTCTATTTTTAACTTCTTGAGGAACCTCCATGCTTTTCCAGAGTGGCTGTACCAGCTTGCATTCCCACCAACAGTGTAAGAGGGTTTCCCCTTTCTCCACATCCTCCACAACATTTGTTGCTTCCTGTCTTGTTAATTTTAGCCATTCTAACTGGTATAAAGTGGTATCTCATTGTGATTTTGATTTGAATTTCCCTGATGCCAAGTGATGTGGAGTATTTTTTTTCATTTGTCTGTTGGCCATTTGTATGTCTTCTTTGGAGAAATATTTTCAGATCTTTTCTTCTCTCTCACTCAAACCAATGATCTTGAACAAAAGTGTCTTTTCAACTTTCTTGTCTAAGATAAATTCCACCCTTTCCCTCCAAGATATTTCTTCATACACATGAACTTTCAACAGATTCACTTCACTGGCTCTCTAGAGTTTGCAAGGTAATATGGTTATTAAGAACTTGAAATGCCGCAAATCCAAATTGAGATGTGCTGGAGCTGTAAAAGTCACATAAGATTTTGAAGACTTAGTATGGAAAAAAGTAAAATCTCATTAAAATATTTTATGTTGATTACTTGATGAAATTATAGTCTTTTGGTTATGTTTAATGAAACATTAAAATTTCACTTGTTCTTATTTTTTTAATGCGGCTATGAAAAACTTTAAAATGATATATATGACCCACATTTCTATTGGATAATTTGTTCTACAGTATTATGATACCCTCACATAGCTGGGGTTAGAGGACGTATCTACTGGGAGAGAGCTCATCCATCCCTCCACCCATCCATCTATCTAATCGTCCATTCACCCATTTATTTTACATACACTTGCTAGGTTTTATAGATATAATGATGGGAAAGTAGACATGGCCATACTCTTCATGTATCATACAGTTTAGTGAAGGAAAAATTCATTAACTATTCTACCAGTTAACATATAATTAGAACCTATGTTAAAGTTGGAAAGGTGTATGGTTATAAAAGTCACATAGAGGGAATGAGGCTTAGGCTGGGATGAGAGAGAAAGATCTCCCTAAGGGATTGGGCATTTGGCCTCACAGCCAAATAAACTAGGCCAGAGTATGATGGGAAGAGAAGAAAAATGATACCAGATAATCCTTTCAGGGCCTTGGAGCAGGATGACTTACAACACCAGAAGAGAACAAGAAGAATTCCTCAAGATGAGACTGAAGAGAGAGGAATAGGCCAAAACAAAAGCTTATAAGGAGACCAGTGGCCGAGGAGGAGAGCACATCGGCAATGGCTCTTGCAAATTTGCATTGACACATTAGAAGCCGATGGACAATTTTTTTTAGGGTAAGGAGCTCTGTAAAGTTCCTTTTTTGTTGTTGTTATATTATTTGCTTTTGGTCTTTTAGCACCACTTATAGATTTGGAATTGTGGTGGCTTTTATGCCAGATCTATTATTTTTCTTAAGAGTTTAATTGCAAAACTCTTTCTGACAAGGTTATTCTGATGTAGTCAGGTCAAAACAAGCAAGGCCATAAGAACATGGAGGGAAGAATACTCTGGAAATTACATGTAATCTTTCTCCTTCCTGCCTTGACAGCCAGATTGCAGTCCAACCGAAAGAACCAAAAACAACAACAGTGTTCTTAAGGGGAAAGGAGAGATTATTTTTTGATCATTCCTTTCCCATCAGAAGATTTTTCTATCTGAGCTATTTGCCCAAATCTTGGTGGACTGGGGGACTTTTTCTTTTTTTAAGAAGGCAGATTCTTTCTTTACTTGATCATCACTAAATATGGACAATGATTCTGAGTATGATTGTGGTAATACACACAAATGCATACTTAAATTATGAAGTGCATATAAAAGCTATTTCTGTGGTCCTTAATCAGTGAGGATCATAGCTTCCACTCAAATGCTATCTGCATTACTGTAGTCATATCTTTTTTTTTTTTACTTAAATAGATGAGAAAAAAGAAAACCTCACAGTAAAGGATACTAAAGGCAACTTCCCATAGCTTTAAACTTTATTCACTTTAACTATAAATTATTCTGGGGAAAAGATCTATAAATAACCATGAAGCTGAGGAATGCATGGGAAATTAAAGTTAACGTAGAACTCCACTGCTTGTTCCTTTGGTTTTCAAATAAACTGCTGTCTGCTTTGTTTATTCAACAACACATGATTAACTGGTTTGGGATGTTACATAACAGAGGGGAGACTGATCTATTTTTTGATACTCTATGCAGATTATGTTCAAAGTATGTTTGAGCATATGTGATACTGTGCTTTATAATAAGAATATCTGTATTTTGGTCTTCATCCTGTTTTTGGCCCAGAGCTCCTAAAACCCTTGGAATTTCCTAAGTGATAGGAGTGATAAAGGTGTCTTGTTAATAAGGTGACTTGGACCTCACCTAAGGATGGGAACTGGTTGCCAGGAGAACCAAAGATGTGATTAGAAGGTTGGAACTTCCAGTCTCACCCCCCATCCTACTTTTAGCAATTATAATGGTACTTATCCAACAGCCTGAAATGGTACTTATCCAACAGTTTGAAAAACACTTGTTACACATTCTTCCTATCAGCTAAAGGAATTTATCCAGCTGTAAACTAGCTAACAGAGCCATATGTAATTTTTGATAATTAGTTATCTCCAAAAGTTATACATCCAAGGATTTCAAATGTCCAGCCATGGACAAATGAACTGCTACCAAAATACTTTTCATCTGGTACTATATTGTCCCTTCTGGATGAGTATTTGATTGTTTATCACATTAATTAGTAGAAAAGATCAAAAGAGGGTCCCATACATTCAACCACTTTTTACTGATGCTCTGCTCTGTGCAAGGCTAAATGGCATTTGTCAAATGAAAATCCATCTCTTTTCCTAATTCTTATGTACAGCCTAAAGGGCTACAAACTGAATTGTCTTAATTTTGTCACTTTGTTAAAGCTTCCATTGTCTTAAAAAAAAAAAAAGCCAGTTGAAGAAATAGATTCAACTGGAACAATCCACCCACATTTATTACTTTAAAAAGAGCTTTGTTAACACTTATATATATATATTCTGATTTATTCTTTTCAGTTTTGGGCTTTTGCAGAGATGTAGCTTGAGACTATTTACAATACCACCCATCGCATAGTAGTCCCGTGTTAAGTGGCAATTAGGTAGAATATGTATTATATAAGAGAAGGTGATGTTATAGGAAATTTATCAGTTAAGATGATGCTGATTTTATATTTCATGAATTAGCATCCATTTTTAAGACTCCAAATTTTTTCTAAACTTTGTTTTTTTCAGATTTCTAAGAAAAAAAAGTAAAGCTTTAACTAGTATGTGATATTTAAGCCTATTTGCAATATTTGTACTATGTTAAACATATGTTGTTCTCCAATTTAGTTTATTCCTTTGTCTTGTCTTTGTGCCTAATTGGATTTTAATATGCCAACTATAGTGGGAGGTTTTCTAATATTTCCTCAAAAATATACAGCTCTGCCTGAAAGTGCCCTTGAGAAACGTGGAAAGGTTTTTATTGACATTAAATACTTGAAGATAGTGATTAACATAATAATGTTTATACTCAACCATAATACTTTAACTTCTTCAAAAAACTTTTGGCCTGAGGAACTCTCCTACAATATCTGGTTTGCTTTTAATCTAAAAACAAAATCTTTCTCACAGCTAATAACTTTCCAGAGCCAGAAAACAGAGCTACCACACTTAATCTGCAAAAGAAAATTTAATTTAACACCTTATTTAACAATGCACAAGAAAGTAATAATCAATTTGGATCAATTATCAAGGTAAATTATCACTTACTCCCCAGTGGGTTCAGTTTATCAACTTCCTTCTTCAATGAACTGATTCCTAGAAAACCTTTTGGAATTTTATTAATGACACTGACATCCATGGAAAAGGAAGTATTTGTGATTAAATAAACCTTTGAGCAGAGGTCAATAGTAAACGATTCTCTGTTTTATTCAATTTTTTGGCTTAATTTATCAGAATTCTATTAAAATGAATTATAATAGCCCCCCAAATTGCATTCCCTTTGCCTGGGAACTCAGATTGCAGATCCATTTGCATTTATCTGTTGACATTCCACATATACTCCTTTTCTTCTCCTTCTGTATTTTCTAAATGATCTCATCAATACTCATTGCTGTAAATATGACCTCTGGTCAGAAATCTTTTTTTTTTTTTTTTTTTAAGATTCTACTTTTAAGTAATCTCTACATCCAACATGAGGCTCGAACCTACAACCTGGAGATCAAGAATCACACGCTCCACCAACTGAGCCACCCAGGCAGCCCCTCTAGTGAGAAATCTCGTTTGAGCTCTAAACTAGTATGTTTAAATGTCATCTTGATATTTGAACACTGAATTTCATAAGGCTCTTAAACTTAACATGTCCAAGCCAAATCTTCTTTTCCCCACCTCCAATTCCTATCCAAATCCAACTTTCCCAGTGAATGGCACTATTTGTCATTAGCCAAGTGAAAAAATGGACATTATCTTTTTCCCAATCCACTTGCCCAACTCTGGCACTAAGACCTTTACCAACCCTGATCAATTTTATCTCCAAAGTATAGGTTCTGTCTTCCTGACCACCACACTAGTCCATACCATTATCACCTCTTGATTAGACCACCACCTGTGTCACAATTTGTACCGTGAGAAGGTCAACTTACTTGCCTCCTTTATCTTCCTCATCTCCACTCCTCTCACTGCAAATAGAATGACCATTTAGGAACCTTTCTCTAATCACATCACCTCTCTCCCCTTAAAATCCTTCAAAAACTTCTTACCGGGCTTAGAATAAAGACCAAAATACTGAGCATGATCCCAAAGTCCTACAAAATTCAGGCTCTGCCTATTTTCCAACTACATCTCCTGTTGCTGTGCCCATTATTCACTATTTTCCAGTTATGTTGGCCTTTGCTGAATTCTGCGACATGACATGCTCTTTGCTCCCTCATGGCTCTTGCTTCTAGTTGTACAACTTTCCCCTTCCCACTTCACATTGCTGGTGCCTCACTTAGATATCCATGGATGCCATCTCTTGTTCTAAACTAGATCTTCTTTCTTATTCTCTCCCATGATGGCATCCTCTTTTCCTTCAAAGAAACAATATATTTACTATTTAATCATTATTCCTTTTCCTTCCTTAAACCCTATGTTCTATGAAAGTGGGGGACATGGCTGATTTCTTTACAGCTATATAGCCAGCACCAAATAGCATGCCTAATACATAGAAGGACTCAGTATTTTTAAATGAATAAAGGAATGAATATCCAGATCAAAAAAAACCAGGTAAAATCTCAGTCCATGGAATCAAGTGTGTCAGGAATGCCATTTCTTTTTCTTTTTCTTTCTTTCTCTCTTCTTTCTTTTCTTTTTTCTTTCTTTCTTTTCTCTTTCTTTCTTTCTTTTCTTTCTCTCTCTCTCTCTCTCTCTCTCTTTCTTTCTTTCTTTCTTTCTCTCTCTCTCTCTCTCTCTCTCTCTTTCTTTCTTTCTTTCTCTCTCTCTCTCTCTCTCTCTCTCTTTCTTTCTTTCTTTCTTTCTCTCTCTCTCTTTCTTTCTCTCTCTCTTTCTTTCTTTCTTTCTCTCTCTCTCTCTCTCTCTCTCTCTCTTTCTTTCTTTCTTTCTTTCTCCCTTCTTTCCTTCCTTCCTTCCTTCCTTCCTTCCTTCCTTCCTTCCTTCCTTCCTTCCTTCCTTTCTTTCTTTCTTTCTTTCTTTCTTTCTTTCTTTCTTTCTTTCTTTCTTTCTTTCTTTCTCTGGTCTATTGAAATGTCTATCTTTATTTAGGGTTTTATGGATTAATCCAGGGGTGGTAATAACGTGTAAGAAAAATTAACAAATGAAAAATACTCATAAAAAATGAGAATTATACTGGAAAGAATCTTAAGAGATAAGGATCTAACAGTCTAGGATTCTAAGTCAGGAAGGAACAACCTTGGAGGCAGAATGTCAAAGGTAGTTTGAGGGCAGAGAACTCATCTTCCTTGTTTGTTTAATATTTTTATTTTTTTAACAATTTACTTATTTACTTGAGAGAGAGAGTGAAGGAGAGGGGCAGAGGGAGAGGAAGGGGGAGTCTTAAACAGACTCTGAGCTGAGCACTGATGCAGGGCTTGATCTCATGATCCTGAGATCATGACCTGGGTTGAAACCAGGAGTTGGACCCTTAACCAGCTGTGCCACCCAGGTACCCCTTCCTTGTTTTTGTTTTTGGATAATTATATAACGTGATAGAGGTGCTAATTATTGCTACAATGACAATCCCTTTACAATATATAAGTGTAACAAATTAACATGTTATACACCTTAAGTTTATACAATATTATATGTAGAAAATATTTTAATTAAAAATGAAACAAAACAAGTGGCCTCTTCTTGGGCAAAGCAATCACATTTGCTTTTATTGAATAAAATCTGTTGCTGAGATCTCAACTCTTAGGAAACTCAAACTCCTATATTGTTGAAAGGAGTGGTCTCCTATCTCTAGAAACACATGGAGATCTTTGAAGTTTATGCAGTACCCATAAAAATAGGGGAAGTACCTTTATCATCTGCTCTTAATTACAGTTGTCTTTACTGGCATGCCTGCACTGCCCCTTGAAGAGAGCCTGCTCTGCTGCTCTCAGGCTAAGCTTGAGCAAAGGAATCTTTGCTGATTCTATGAGCCTCAGTGTCAAGGGTCCAGCTTTTTCATGGACTTCTAGCAATTGCTTTTTGAAAATTTGTCTTTTCCCAGGGGCAGGACCTGGATCACTCTTTCTCTTTGTCATCATATTCTGAGCTCTGGACTTTGGCTATAATTAAAATTTGGGTCCAAATTTCTTTTTTTATTTTTAAATTAAAAAATCTGGTCCAGATTTTTATTCATTATCAGTGAACAATCTCCATTGTAGAAGGGGAACTCAGAGAGGCAAAATCAGCAGCCAACCACTCTCAAGGCCAACCGTGTCATGCAGTGACCTTTGGACCCTACCATCCCTGGAGCTTTAAATATATCTACTGAAAAGTTCCTGTGAGTGTACTTCTCACCACCACAGTCAGAAAACACTAGAGATCAGCACCCCAACAAGATGACAGCTGTAGTTTTAAAAAACAAAACCCGAACAAGCTCCAGAAGTGAGAACAGAGCACAATGTGTAACAGTACCCGGGTGGGGTTTGTTAATTTATGATATTAAAAAGACAACAAATTATTATTATAAATGATGAGCCCAACTATATGGAACTGGAGTTATTGACATTTTGCTATACCTTTAATAGAAACATAAACATTTAGAGTCTACCACAAATAATATATGGTGGAGATCTGATATAACCTTCTATTCCAATTCCACCAAGGGATTTTGTGGGAACACTTAGAGAATTCCTTTATGCAAACTCTCTCTCTCTCTCTGTCTCCTCTCTCTCTCTCTCCCTCTCTCTGCCTCTCCCCCAAATTCTATAGACCCTTTTCTTTGTGCCCCATGCCGTTATATATTTAAATTATTTCCTTATATCAAGATCCTTAAAATGCATAAAATTTTTTAAATAAGAGGACTCATCAATTAGTTATTTCAATTTTTTTCTACAAAATAGATTTCTGTTTTAGAATACTTACAAAATACTGAAAGATAGAAAAAATTAAATAGTCCTACAATAACAATAACAATAACCAAATGTCATCAAATCCTTATTATAATGGCTTAATATGCTCAAGCCTTCAAAATACTTTCTGCAATTACATATTTGCTAGGAATGATCCAGTCATCTGAATATGTAGAGCTTTACTGCTTTCTGACCCTTGCTGCCCACACTCTGGCTCTTGTCTCTGTTTTCACTGATCCTGAGGTAATCGGTTGGATTGTGTCTCAACTCCTTTTGGAAGAATGACCAACTTTCAGTTTGATTCCCACCAACAAAATGATATCTGTTGGAGAACATTAAAGATGTCTTTGTACTTTGTGGCTGATTTTTTTTAAATGCTGCCTCTGACTACAATTACTGCATGACTTTTTAAACATTTTATCTCCACTCTCATGTAGACTGACACTTGAAGTATAGAAATGGTATTCTTAATAAAGTAGAGGCAATTTTATATATCAGCATGCATAGTAAGTGACTAAAAGTCATGGTTCTATGACTCTGAGGGGTTCTGATATTGCCATCTACTTCTGACCTCAAATGACTTACATGTGTAGCATGAGTGAGAAAGACATCTTTATTGTGTAAGCCACAGAGATTCAGGGGATTTTATTACTGCATTGTAACCTAGATTTTCCTAATTGATACAACTATCCTGCCACTGAAATCTTCAAGCACGTGAGTGTGGAGTGCCAAGTCCCAGGAGAGAGCTGCTGCTAAGGTTATCTTTCTTCATCTTATGAAATCCTCTGGAAATTTCATGCCTGCATGCCAGTGTTAACTTGAGAACATTGAACTTGGCATGGCAACTGCCTACTCACCCCTGGCTCTTTGGACACCACAAAAAAATAAAATGCCCTTAAACCTGATCTATCACAGCAGCATTCTTCCTTCTAAGGGATGGTACGAAGGAACCGGGAAGGAACGGGTAGGGTAGGACTGGGAATCCCCCTGGCACATCTGGCTTGTATTCAGTCAAACAGAAGAAAATGCATATTCAATGACACAAAGTACAAACCGTCAGAGGATGGAGATGTTACATGAAAACACCGTTACATAAAAGTACAGTTGCAACACTTTCTCTGGAAATGAATAAATAAAATTATAAATTGAAAGGAAAGGATAGGAGGTGTTATTTTTTAAAGTACAGGATCTTGGGGAAATGAAAATATTTTTTAAATTTTTCAAACATCAGGACAGCAGAAACTCTATTATGATTTGTTGGTTATTTGGGAGAGCTATGTAGAACCCAATGTGGAATTTAAAGCTATTATGTTTTCCCTAGATAGACCATTTAGGAAAAAAATTCTCATGACTCATAAATCACTAAAGGCTTTTCTTTTCTCCTGTAAATAGTGTTTTCCTGAAAACCTACAAGATGCCCAGAATTTTACCGATTGCCTTTGAAATAAAAACTTTTTTTATAGAAGCAAATTTTGACCATATAAAACTTAGAAATATTTAATTTTTTAATTTAAATTCAAGTCAGTTAACATCTAGTGTAGTATTGGTTTCAGGAGTAAAGTTTAGTGATTCATCATTTACATATAACACCCAGCGCTCATCCCAAGTGCCCTCCTTAATGTCCATCACCCATTTAGTGAATCCCTCCACCCTCCCTCCCTCCAGCAACCCTTTATTTGTTCTCTATAGTTGAGTGTCTTATGGTTTGCCTCCCTCTCTGTTTTTATCCCATTTTATTTTTCCTTCCCTTCCACTATGTTCATCTCTTTTGCTTCTTAAATTCCACATATGAGTGAAATAATATGGTATTTATCTTTCTCTGAGTGACTTATTTCGCTTAGCATAATATACTCTAGTTCCATCCAGGTTGTTGCAAATAGTAAGATTTCATTGTTTTTGATGGCTAACTTGTATGCTGACAGTACATCCAAGATCTGAATACTTTTGGTGAAACATGACCAGATACTTGTTATCTTGGTACACCAAATACATTTTTAAGATTGAGATATCTTAGAGCCTTTGTTGAAAGTACATATTATGGAAATATACATTTGGCAGTTACTTTGAAAATTCATTTTGACACAGTTTTAATCTTATTGAACAGTATATGGTGTGATTTCCGTGGCTCTTATCCTAAATATTACTATTGTCTGTATTTGTTTTCAAAGACAAATGCAGTGTTTTTAATTTTCACCAGCCTTTAAGCTAGAGAAACTGTAATTATAGTCTGTGTAACTAGCTCAGAGATAGTCTGTAAAGCATTTTCATAAATTGATGATCTTTTACTATGTGTTTATTCATTGGGTTACAGTGACTATATTTTTACAAAATTCTTCTTCTCCCTCTCCCTCTGCTGCTCCCACTGCTTGTGCTTTCCCTCTCTCTCTCTCTCTGTTAAATGAATATAAAAAAATCTTAAAAAAAATAAAGGAAGTTGGCTGGGTCAGGGGCTGTAAGGTTTGCTCCAGCTTTGTGTTCTTTAGTCCATAATACTGCTTTCTTTTTTAAGTTGCTCATATGAGTTCTTAACATTCTTAAACGTAAAATTTGTTTTATTTAATAAAGTTGGTTTCTTAAAAAAATCATTCAACAATTTTAATTCTAGATGTATGCTTCTCAATCTAAGCGTGGGAAGACGTTATATACCATGATTACTGCATCTAATAAGTCAATCTATGCTACCTTTACCCACGTGCCAGTCATTAGCCTGTCTGCTCTTAGATCCTTTCCTTTTTTTTTTTTTGTGAGTGCATTTCTTTTTTTTAATTATGTTATTCACCATACATTACATCATTAGATCTTGATGTAGTGTTCCATGATTCATTTTTTGCGTTCCTCCTCCTCCTGGTCGGATCTGCATTTTAGGGTTCGAAAATAGCAATCTGTGTTTCCAGGCTCCCTTATGGTAGCAGCTATGGAGGATAAGATGCCCATACCTCCTTTAAAGAGAGGACCTGCCACAGGGAGTTTGGGAAGCTGAGAGCATCCAGCCGGAGCGCCTGCAGGATGTGCTTCAGTCTTGGAGTCTTTCCCGAAGCTCTGTGACCTTCTGAGGTCCCTACTACCCAGCGCTCTGATCTGCATCTCCTTTCATAGGAGGTTGTTGGAGATAAAGTTAATTTGGGGTCATGTTGGCCCTGGGTTTGAAGGCTTTCCCTGCTACTCCAATGCCTTCTCCCCTTTATCGTCCAAAGGTGTTAGCTCCAATAAATCTTTTGCACATCTAATTGATCTTGACATCTACTTCCCAGAGGACATAAACTTACACATTGGTCAATTACTTTTGATTCCCTTCAGCCAATGGGATAGACTGGAGAGCAGCTAGAGGGAGGAAGGAAGACAGCACCGGGGTATGTGTCCCTATCTCTCCACCACGGGGGGTATCCCTGTTGTGGCTACACTTCCTCCATGGCACCAGCCCCTGCCACGTGGCTCCTCTTTCTGTGGGTCTCAGTTCCTGTCAAACTCACTGGTTTCTAGGCTCCAGGTATACCACCTGCTCCCATCAGCTTCAGGAGTAATAGTAGCTTTCTGTTATTTTTAACATCTTGGTTGCCTCGCCATTCTCTAGCCCCCAGATCACCATCTGGTAAAAGGTAATTACCAAGCACTGCCTTTTGCAGAATACTTTGGTATCTTCCTATAGCCTGTCTGAGCTCTGCGTCACTGAGGGAATGTTCGTTCCCTAGTTCTCCAATAGGTTCCTTTCAGACTGCTTCTTGAAATTGGCTTTTTTGAGCCCTGCACCCTTGCTCTTCTGGTAATAGATTGCCTCCCTATTTTGTTCTAGAAATTGTTCCTTCTCTCCCTAATTGTGCCCCAAATTAAGATGTGTCCCACTTTCCTCTCCAGCAATGGGGTTCAGGCATGAAACCCAGTGTCGGTCAATCAGAATCCTTTTTCTGGAATGACCAGGGATGCTGGGGAGAGAGGAATCTTTTTTTGAACTTGTGTCCCTGAAAGATTATGCAACTCTATACCTGCTGGGGGACATTTTGTGGAAGATGCCTCTTTGAATGGAGCCAATGTCAAAGGAGACCAACCTAAAAGATAGAGACCTTGTAACATTTTTTAAAAGCTTTCGGGGGGTGCCTGTGTGGTGCAGTCAGTTAAGTGTCTGACTCAGTTTCAGCTCAGGTGGTGATCTCAGCGTAGTGAGATCAAGCCCAGTGTTGGGCTCTGTGTTTAGTATGGAGTCTGTTTAAGATTCTCTCCCTCTGCCCCTCCCCCCATTCTCTCTCTCAAATAAATAAGTAAATCTTAAAAAAAAAAAATGCTTTTGGATAAAAGTGGGAATACAGCACTGTTATGCAAAGTACAACCCAAAACAAAAAACTACCAAACTGTAAAAGTCTTTCTCTTCCAGCTTCCTGAAAGGGAATTTTGAATAGAGGGACACTGGTAGGAGAGGGAGGTTGTTGGAGATAAAGTTAATTTGGGATCACAGGCACAGAAAAGGAGGGAGTGTCTGGGTGCCTGGATGATTGCTGACAAGTAAGGGAACTTTGAAAACACAACACTAGCAGAAGTTGACTTATCTCCACGTTTTTGTTTCTGAGCTTCTGGCCCTTTCTGCCGCTTATGATGTGTGCAACATCCTTTTTATTCCAATGTGGCATATCTCTAACTCTTTGAAGTCTGAGCCCTTTACTATCTCCTACCACCAGGGCTGCCATCTGTGACTAAGCTCTCTGGCTGCCTTGGGATTTTTCTGGACCAGGTGCCATAAATTAGAGCAAAGGAGCTTGCTGAAGATTAAACTGTTTATTCATAAAATAGTAACATTTTTTGTGGTAGGAAATAAAACCACTTTACGTGCCAATGAGTGAACTGTTGAAAATAATCTAAACAATCATCCATGTTTTCCTTAATTTTGAACGAATTGCTTTAGTATAGGTTTTCCTTAATGCTGTAGTTATATGGGTTAATGTTATTGAATAGCTTACTCCATGCCATGAATGGATAGGTTTCTGAAAGGATCTCAGCATCAGCTGGGACTTAAGAGCTGTAATTTTTTTTTATTAGGTTATATAAACTTTACTTAGGCTAAGAATATTTTCCTTTTTCTGCTCTCAAATTCTGGGTCAGAGTAACTAGGCTGGCCGCTCACTTTGACCCTGCTTTAATTTTCTGCATGAATCCCTCATGAATTGCTATCCTGTCTTAGCCTTGGTCAGAACACTTAACATTTGTGCTACCGAGTGAAGCTCTGTTTGAATCAGCTAGAGCTTTTAAAAGGAACCATGTTTATTGGCATGCTCTTTCATATTCATAGTGAATCATATAATTAATGATTAAAATAAGGTAAATATGTTATTTAACTTCAGGTTAATTAAGTTTATAAGCCATTAATGGTAGTCCACTATAAATAATTATTCTTATAATCAGCATGATTCTGTGAATTATTTCAGAATTTCGACCGTCTCTGACTTCTCTGACACCTCAAGAATGAGTAGATTGAATCTTAAAGGGTATTTCTAGGCTTGAATGATGGGTGTGTGGATATTCAACCCAGTATAGTTTGATTGTCTAGACATGTGTTTTTATGCGTTATAGTTTCTAACAGTACTATATTTGGTAATAAAAATTGCAAGATATATATTCTTATGTAGACTGATCTTCCTTCTCTTCCAGTACAATTCTCTTTCTCTGACTGTGTTGGTGGGGGTAGAATGGGAAATAGGCTCTTATTTCCCACTTGGCTATCTGAGGGAGGAGGAGCCTATGAATATTTGCACACAGAATATCTTTATTTTGTGAAATGCATTTCTCAGTGTCTGTCTCCTTGGTTGATTGGGAGCTCCACAAATGCTGGGATTGCCTCTGGCCTCTTCTGTGGTGTAGTCCCAGTGCCAGGACAATACTTGGCTTGGTGTAAATGCCCAAAACCTGCCTGAAGAAAGAAGTATAGGATTTGGCCATGACCATAACATTGAATAAAGGCATTCCTCAAACTTTTTACTCAAAATTCAAAACCTAGAATTGTTTCTTGTTTTCTCTATGGACTTTGGATAAGTTCATCTCTGACTCATTTTTCTCATTGTATCATCTTCTTTAATAAGGTTCTGAAGATCAAACATAATTGGGTAAAATAGCAAGCACGGTATTGCCATCTAGTAAGTCCTCAATGGTTACCAAATTGGATATCTTTTGCAGCACTGCGCAAATATCAAAACGTAAAAAGCTAAAATGTTTCTGCTGATTTTTTTTTCCCTATCAAATGGGATCTTTGGCCACTCTCCCATGGCATAGCTACACTGCAGAATTCAGTTGTATGGGAAGGACTGAGGACAAAATGGTTCTCGAGCTCAATTATGTCTAAACAAAAGGGGGAATATAATTTAGCAGCGTATGAAAAGGTAGTAGAAGGAAAAGCAGCTAATAAACCCCTTAGCTATAGTGCTCAAAGCAAAGAAGTCGGATTTGCTGTGCCCATGTGAGAACACACCAAGGGGCAGCCTGATCACCCCTTTTCCCATGTTTCACATAAGGTCACAATAAACTTTCCACATCCATGAGCTATTCTAACAATATGTCAAGGCAGTTTTAGACTTAATGGTAGAATGCACATTCTGGTGCAAGGGAGATAAACTTTGAGCTGGGCAGAAATGAATGTCCTTTCCAGTTGAGAAGAAACAGGAGGCACCGAATCCTCAACTGTCGTCAGAGCGAAGTAAAACAGTACCCAGATGTTTGGGGATTCCTTTGGCACTGACTTATAATGGGGTGTAGGAAAATAATGCCAGAAACATCTTGCTATAATTGTGCCAGCCAGAGGGAAAATCTAGCCTAATTTTAGGTGTGTTCTTTTATAAAATCAGCCCCACCTTTTCCAGCTTACTTTTTTGCAACTTTGGAATTAATTGGATCCCCTAGATCTGCTTGACAGAAGAAAAAAATAAAGTATAAAAGTTAAATAAATTAATCCAGCAACTAAAACTTCATGGTGGAACGATGTGATTTTTATAAGAGTATGGAGTTGCCCATTTGTTGCAAAAGTCATTTTGTGATTGCCTATTGCCTCTTCAACAATCCTTTCTCTAATCTCGACTCCCTCTGGTTATAACTAAACTTAGAATCAAATTCCCTTCCCTTCCTCTTCTCCTCTGCTTTCTGTAAACATTTACTGAGCACTATATAGTTGGGACCCCACTGACAGCTTTTAATAAATGATCTCATATTCCTCATGATAAACTTAGGAGGTAGATAATATTATATTTCCCCATGGAACAAAAAACAGCTACTAGAAAATAAGACTTAGGAGAAAGGAAAAATTTGTTCAAGGCCACACAAGTAGGAGGGGTAGAGCTGAGCTGAGCTGAACTGAGCTTCACTGTCACTTTATCTCCAGATTAAACTCTGAGCAATGCTATCTATCAGTTGTGTGCAAAGAGAACCAAAATAGCGAGATAAATGTTTTTTTATGTGTGTAAAATGTGTGAGTAGTCTCATTAATCCCGGAAGCCTGTATCATATATTTTGCCAAATGTGCATTTTTACAGCTAGTCGGAGGATGGTTGAGCATTTTAATGTGAAAGGATGCAAAGTTCCCTTTCCAAAACAACTCACTGCAAGACAGTTTGATTTGATGTAACACGCCTTAGTTTTCTACATTTGATTTGCAAAATGTTACTCTCTGATGGTTTTATAGGTCTCTAGGCAAGTACTGAAGTGATGAAGTATGCAGAGAGCTTCAATATGTAATTAAGAATACCTTCATGGGGCCTGGAAGGTAATCTTCTTTGCTGTATGTTTACCACTTGCACTGAAAGAATAGATTTGGCATTGCTTAACAAAAGACTCTTTTTGTTTTGTCTGCTAATGCCTGTGTTCTCAGTACTGTTTAAAAGAGTTTACCTTAGTGCAGAAAAAAAATCACACACTGAAATTTTTATTAAACCGACATACCAGTGAAACTCAGATGTTTAAGCAGACTGTCCAGACATGAAATAAACATAAGTAATCTTTCATTTCTTATTTATCCAATATTTCAGGTTATGTGGGATGAATATATATATATATGAAAACATAGATATTATCTTAGAAAATTTTAACTACTTTTTGGACTGGTGACAACAAAATTATGCTTATTGTACCTTTTGGTTACAATTTTAAGTGGCGTTAAATACTACCTTGTAGATCTTAATCTCTATAGCTCAGGACAAGTGTAATCATCTTGATTCTTTCCTAGCAGGAATGTATTATAGGCACTGCTCTGTTTCTTTATTGATAATACTGTTTGCTGCATGTTTCAAAAGACTTTCTTGAGGCTTTGCCCTGTGTTAGAAGCAAGTTCCAGCAACCTCAGTTATGTAAATGATGCCACAATTATATAATGTTCTTCTGTTTTTCAACAAAGCAGAACATCTTTATACTACAGATGAATTCTCTAGGGAAATTTAAGATTGCACAGAGTTTAAAACTTTTAAAAACTAGAACCTCAAAAGGGATTGCAGGAATGTTCAAAATAATGAAAGAAGTTTTTCTCCCTACTTTTATAATTTTACCTGGTCTTTGGTTCTTGTGTTTGAATGATGTATTAACACTCTGGAACTATAATATGGACTTAATGGTGCAGATATGTGTATATGTGTAACAGGAGCTTCTAAATGATGTACTAGGACGTGTGTCTTGACACCTATATCTCTCTGGCCCCAATTATTCTCTCTTCCATTGGCACATAAAATTCTTAATTTGTCCAAATGAGTCAGTAGATCTGGGAATTTGTGTGAGTAAACGTGTGTACAAATTGCTCTGGGGGAAAATGACAGTTTCCTATGTCAGAACAAATTGCATTGAACATGCACAGGACTGTGGAAAGAGCAGAGGCTCCGTAGTTAGACGCACTTTGGTTCAACTACACCTTTTGCCAGTCATTAGGTACATTACCTTGAGCCTCAGTTTCCTCATTTAAAATGGGATGACAATCTCTGTTAAATAGAAGTCATATGAAGATGCATTTGAAATGAAGTAAAAATTAAAGCAGGTGCAGAGATAAAATCAGCTGCTGCCGCTCAAGCCTGTTATTATGAGTCGTGGACCAGGCACTGACTGTATCAAGTGCTTTACATACACTCTTTCAAATCTCTCAACAACCCCATTTACAATTCACTATTTTCCATTTACACAAGGCAAATGATCCTTGGGGAAATAAAAATTGTCCAAAGTAACACTACTAATAAGTGGTAACATGGGATTTTGAAGCCAGATCTTAGTGATGCCAAAACTTGGGCTCTTGAAGTTTCTATGAAACCTCTGGTATAGTACCTGGGAAAGAGTACACGCTCAATAAGAGTAGATACTTCTATGTGCATATTTTTCTAGAAGTAAAGATTTTTTCTCTGTTCGTTATCTCACGGTAGCTAGATTGTAGGATTCAAATGTCTCACATTGCTGTGTGACCCATACTAAAGTCATTGTTTCTTATTTTTTTATCCTAAATTTCTTTATTATCCTAAATTCTTAAATATTCTTCAAATATTTCTTCAAGCATTTTTGATATGAGAAAATTGACAGAGTTATCAGAGTACTTCAACTTTTCAGTTAACAGTGAACACAGAGAAGCAACAATGAGAATCTGGCCTCAATGTCACTGGGAACCTTTGTGTTTCTGAGCTTTCCAAGGTAAGTATTTATATTTAAATCTCTTTAGGACACCTGGGTGGCTCAATCAGTTAAAGATCTGCCTTCTGCTTGGGTCATGATCCCAGGGTTCTGGGATCAGGCCCCGCATTGGGCTCCTTGCTTGGCCGTGAGCCTGCTTCTCCCTCTGCCTGCAGGTCCCCCTGCTTGTGCTTGCTCTCTCTGACAAATATATAAATAAAATCTTACAAAAAAATGAAAAAACAACCCACATTAAAAAATATAAATAAATCTCTTTAAATTTTTTGTTACTTTTAATAAGGTGTTTGAAAAGCTCTAAGAGAAAAAAAAATATGGGAAAGTTTTTGTTGATTGGTTTTTCAAAACCTCTAGGTAAAATAATTGAGTAAATAAGTGTTTTAGCATAAAAATCTTAGTAAATAGTTTTTCCTCCCATAAAAATATAATTAATACATATTTAAAAACCAGTAATTAAAAGGAATGTCAAACTATTTGCCTTTCTGAAGCACCCTTCTGTCTCAGCACATATGCAAAAATTCCTGCTGGAACCATCAGCCGGTTTTCTGTGTCTGTGATGCTCAGAGAAGTCTAGGACAGATAGGTTAATTCTGAGAGTCATGATTGTAGAGATGAAAATCCAAGCCATGGAAGTTGGCAGAGTTATATTAATCAGAGAATAGAGTAATGAGTAGTGTTTAAAACAGCTTTGTGGAGCTCCTCTAGCTTATGTTCAAGGAAATGAGAATGAAATTGACTAGGGGACTAAGAAGGAGGAAGGAGGGATTTCCCAGAAGATTATTAAGGAGGAGCATATATATATTTTTAAGATTTATTTATTTATTTTAGAGAGGAGGGGAGGGGCAGAGGGAGAGGGAGGAAATCCCAAGCAGACTCCCCACTGAAGGCAGAGCCCAATGCAGGACTCCATCTCACAACCTGAGATCATAACCTGAGCTGAAACCAAGAGTCTGACGCTTAACGGACTGAGCCACCCAGGCGCCCCAAGGGAAGAGAATATTTTAGAAACAAAGGAATGACCAATTGAATGCTACTAAGAAGTTAAGTAAGATGAGGACAAAATGTTACTAGATTTAGCACTAGATAGGTAATTGGATAAGAAGACCTTGTGTCTCAGTTCACCCTGGAGTGTCCTAATTGAAGCCTGCTATCCCAATGAAAATGTTTCCTAGTCATTGGTAACTCTTACAACAGTCATTTCTCTCTTTTTAAAGATTTTATTTATTTAGTTGACAGAGAGATAGCAAGAGCAGGAACACAAGCAGGGGGAGTGGGAGAGGGAGAAGCAGGCTGCCCGCCGAGCAGAGAGCCTGATGGATGCGGTGCTCCATTCCAGGAGCCTGCGATCTGATCTGAGCCAAAGGCAGACGATTAACGACTAAGCCACCCAGGAGCCCCTAGCCACACTCATTTCAATAGAGTGACAGGAGCAGAAGTCAAATTTGAATGGATTAAGCAATGTGTAGGAGGTGAGGAAATGGAGACATTACGGGGAGATAATTTCTTGAAAGAAGTGTGACTGTAAAAGAAAGAGAGTAGGACCATGGATGGAATGAAATGTGAGGTCAAGGATTTTTTTCTTAAGGTGGGAGAGACTGGAATATGTCTCACGGGAATATCTGGCAGGCAGGGCAGGAGAGATCAAAGAGATAAAGATGAGAAGGGGTACTTAAATGGACAAATCTTCTAAAAAGGTGGCAGAGGGTAGGATTCAGAACACAGAAGGCAGGTGGGCCATAAAAGGGAGGAGGGGGACCTTAACTACTGCAACCATAAGGGCAGAGGGGGTAGGAATGCAATTGCTAGTAGACAGGGATGTTTGCAGTGGGAAGTTAAGGTCATTTCAATCTATTGATACATTTTCTCTGAAGGAGGGGAGAATATTTGCTGAGAATGAGGGGCTGAGGTGGAGGTGTTATGGACTCAGGAGAGTAGAGAAAATGTGAAAAGCTGTGTGTGTAATGTGGTGGTGAGGGTTAAATAAAATCCTACAACAGAATTGCTTGACAGTATTCAGGGCCCTGTGGAGGTACGTGACCATTATAATGATACCCTTTGTGCAGTTTGCTCCAGGGGCACCCAGTTGCCCAGTGTCCAGCACAGATAGGGCAGGTGTATCATTTCACATAGAAATAAAGATAAGGTTTTGTCAAATAGATATAATAAAAGAACTGAGGAACAAAGAACGCATGAGAAATGGTGATAATATGAAATGAGAAACCATGAAAACTAAACTGACTGGGGATACATGAATCCAGGAGAAGGGGTTTATAGATAGGGGAAAAAATACAGAAGACAAATAGCTTTCCACCATTAAGGTCATGGTAGAAAGAGTTGGACCAGCAAGCTGAAGATTGGAGGTTGTGGTCAGAATCTGAGCTGTTTGAATAAGTGATTTTGAAAGTAAAAGTGGATCAACTATCAACAAAAACATACATCTACCTATTTTCTTAGGATAAGAGTGGCAGGCAGAGGGAGAAGGAGAAGCAGGCTCCCCGCTGAGCAGGGAGCCCAATGCGGGGCTCGATCCCAGGATCCTGGGATCATGACCTGAGCCAAAGGCAGACACTTAACTGACTGAGCCACCCAGGTGCCCCTCGATTACTATAGCTTTGTAATATAGTTTGAAATCAGGAAGTTATGATACCTCCTTTGAGGTATGACTTTGACTATTTGGGGTCTTTTGTGTTTCTATATGAATTTTAAAATTGTTTTTTCTTATTCTGTGAAAAATGCCATTTGAATTTTGATAGGGGTTACACTGAATCTGTAGATCACTTTGGGTAGAATGGAAATCTGAGCAATATTAATTTTTCCAGTCCAGGAACATAGGATATATTTCCATTTATTTGAGTTTTCAATTTCTTTCATCAATGCCTTATAGCGTGCAACATAAAGATCTTTCACTTTCTTGGTTAAATTTATTCCTAAGTATTTTATTCTTTTTTTGGATGCAATTGTAAATAGGGCTCTTTTCTTAATTTTTCTTATAGTTCATTTTTAGTGTATAGAAACACAACTGATTTTCATATGTATTCTGCAACTCTACTGAATTCATTTAGTAGTTCTGACAACTTTTGGTGGAATCTTTAGGGTTTTCTGTATATAATATGTCATCTGCAAACAGAGACAATTTTACTTCTTTTCTGATTTGAATGCTGTTTATTCCTTTTCCTTGCCTCATTTCTTGGGCTAGGACTTCCAGTACTAGGTTAAATATAAGTGTCAAAAGTGGGTTCCTGGTCTTATTCTTGAATTTAGAGGAAAAGATTTCAGCTTTTCACCATTGAGTATAATGGTTGCTGTGAGCCTGCCATATATGGCCTGACTACCTTGAGGTATAGTCCCTCTATATCCACTTTGTTGAGAATTTTTATCATAAACGGATGCTCAATTTTGTCAAATACTTTTACATTTACTATGATGATTGTATAGTTGTTTTCCTTCTGTAAATGTGTTAAATCACATTATTTGTGTATGTTGAAGCAATCTTGCATCCCAGAGGTAAATCCCACTTGATCAGGGTGTATGATCCTGTGATTTCCTGTTGAATTCTGTTTGCTAGTATTTTGTTGATGAATTTTGGATCTCTGTTCATCAGGTATATTGGCCTGTGATTTTCTATATTTAATATATTTTTCTCTTTGTAGTGTCCCTATCTGGCTTTGATATCTGTGTAATGCTGGCCTTTTAAAATGTGTGAAGTATTCCCTCCTTCAAACTTTTGGAAGAGTTTGAGAAGGATTGGTATTAACTTTTCTCTAAGTATTTGGTAGAATTCTCCTGTAACACCATCTGGTCCTGAGATTTTGTTGTTGTTGTTGTTGGGAATTTTTCTATTACTGATTCAATCTCCTTACTTGCTATTGGTCTTTGTTTAGATTTTCAACGTCTTCATGTTCACTCATGAATCATGTCAACAACATTTTTTGGTAGGTTGTATCTTTCTAGGAATTCATTTCTTCTAGGTTGTCCAATTTTGGGGGCATATAATTATTCATAGTAAACGCCTATGATCCTTTGTATTTCTGGGGTATCAGTTATATTGTCTCTTTCATTTACAATTTTGAGTCTCTTTAATTAGTTTAGCTAAAGGTTTGTCAGTTTTGTTTACTTTTACAAAAAACTAGCTCTTAGTTTTGTTGATCTCTTCTATTTTTCTGGTCTGTATTTTATTTATTTCTGCTCTACCCTTTATTATCTTTTGCCTTCTGCTAACTTTGGGCTTAGGTTGTTTTTTTCTAGTTTTTTGAGGTGTGAAATTACTTGAGATCTTTTCTTTTCTTTCTTTTACTATGGACATTTATTGCTATAAACTTCCCTCTTGGGACTGATTTTGCCTATCCTATACTTTTTTGCGTGCTGTGTTTCTTTTTTGTCTCAAGATCTTTTTTCAATTTCCTTTTTGATTTTTTTATTTGATCCATTGGTTTTTCAGGAGTGTGTTATTTAATTTTCACATATTTGTTAATTTTCTAATTTTCCCTCTGTCACTGATTTGTATTTGAATACCATTGTGGTCAGAAAAGATATTTGTTATGATTTCAATCTTAAATTGTTAAAGCTTGTTTTGTGGCCTAATATATGATCTGTCTTGGAGAATGTTCCATATGCACTTGAGAAGAATGTGTATTTTGCTACTGTTGGGTGGAATGGTCTATGTCTTTTAGGTTTACTTAGTCTATAGTGCTGTTCAAGTCTGCTGTTTCCTTATTTATTTTTTGTTTGGATTATCCGTCCAGTAGTGAAAGTGAGATATTGAAGTCCCCTATTAGTATAGAATTGCTATTTCTCCCCTCAGTTCTGTTAATATTTGCTTTAGATATTTAGATGCTGGGATATTAAGTGCATGTATATTTACAATTGTTATAGTCCCTGATTATTGACTCCTTTGTCATTATATAATGGCCTTCTTTTTTTCTTGTGACAGTATTTTACTATTGCTTATTTTGTTTGATACAAATATGACCACTTCTGTTCCTTTGGTTTCCATTGCATGGGATATCTTTTTCTCCCACACACAGACTATGTGTGTCCTTAAAACTAAAGTGAGTCTCTTATAGGCAGCATATAATAGGATCTTTTTTTATATATATACATTCAACTACTCTGTCTTGTGATTAAAGAATCTAATCTGTTTACATTTAAAGTAATTAATAATAGGTAAGGGCTTACTATTGCTATTCTGTTCATTGTTTCCTGATTGTTTTGTAGTTCCTTTTTTCCTTCCTTTCTTGCTGTCTTCTTTTGTGATTTGATGATTTTTTGAACTGGGGGGTGATATTTTTGCTTCATTTCGTTTTTTTATATGAAATTAAAAAATTGTTGATTTATGGTATAGTTCGGATTACTGAGAATTGTCTACCTTATGTCTATGCTTTGCACATGAGTGTTAGTGATGAGATTATTGAGATGCCTATTGAATGCAAATCATTTGCAAATATGATTTTTCTTCTGTCCATTCTCTTTAGTACTTTTGTTATGAAAAGAAGAGAGATTGTTTAGGATTCAAAGTAAAGGTTAACAAAAAAAGTGTTCCTTTATTTTGTGTTCCTTGAAAGCTTGCATTTCTGTCTTATATTTTAAGAAGCAGTCACCTCCTCCAGTCTTTAGTGACTGGTTTTGGCAGAAAAAGACCTTCACTACTCAGTCCAGCTAGAGATTCTGGGACCCTCTCAGACTTTTTGTATGGAAGTGATCACTCCTCTTGTTTCCTCTTAAGGAATCCTAATGCCTTAAAATTCTGTGCCTTCTTTCCATCCTGCAAAGCCAGGCCAGGTGCTGAGAGCATCCCATTTATTTTCCTTAGGACATGCCCTGTGGTCTTCAAGATTATACATTTTTCTCCCAGTCCTGCTGAGTCAAGCTGGCTGCTAAGATCTGCACCTAATGCTGAGATTTATGTGCTATCTGTAGGGGCTTGCACAGCCATTTTCAGGGGTAATGGGGCACCATGCATTGGGTTTGTGGGGTTCAGCCATGGAGTGGCATGTGGGATTCTGGGGGTGCACACTGGTTGGTTGATGGGGTTTCTCTAGGCAAGTCTGTAGAGTTCATGTATAATCCTCTTGGTGGAGTCCCTGAACAGGTTAGCAGGATCCACATCTAACTATTGAGATGTATGCACCCATTCCTGTGAGTTCCTCCTTTCTTTCTGCTCCTAGCTGCCCCCAGATGACTGAGCCAGGCTTATCCCCTCATTGTTTGTTGTGGAGAGGGACAGACATGGGCCTCCTAGGCAATATCCAAAGAGGCTGGGAAAGCCTGGTGCTCACTTTGCTTTCACTTTTTTTCCATGGGAGAAATTGTGGGCCAAGGGAGTGTCTTTTGGTCCTGAGCTGTACCTTCTTGGTTGGACATTGGGATTCTCACAAAGGTTTTCTTTTCTGTGGGTGGTTGCTAAGTTGATGTTTTTGTGGGGAGATGAGAGCTGGAACCTCCTATTCTACCATCTTGCTAACACCTTTCCTGTAAAAGACCTATTTGAAAGTGTTCCCAAATTGTTAAAATAATAATAGTAATAAAACACTGCAGTTAACAAAGTGCTCTTTGTTTTGAATGTAGTCAATTATAGCGAATGTAATCAATTATAGAGAGCATATAATTGATATATAGGCAGCATATAATAGGTTGATTACATTGATTGAGTACATTCTCAAAACAATTAACTGTAGGCGGGGGCGGAGCAAGATGGCGGAGGAGTAGGAGACCTAGATTTCGTCTGGTCTCAGGAATTCAGCTGAATAGGGATCAAACCATTCTGAACACCTACGAACTCAACAGGAGATCGAAGAGGAGAGTAGGAACAACTCTCTGAACAGAGAAGCGACCACTTTCTGGAAGGTAGGACGTGCGGAGAAGTGAATCCGAGGTGATATTTGGGAGGATAGACGGTGGGGGAGGGGGCCTCCGTCGGCCGCTTCTGGCAAGTGATAGAGCCGCGGAGCACAAAATCGGACCTTTTAGAAGTTGGCTCCACTGAGGTACGTCGCTGCAGTGGCTAAGCAGGGGGTGGAATCCTACCGGGACAGTGTGGTCTCAGGACCCTCGGGGTCACAGAAAGACCGGGAGTGCCTGAGTGCGGCAGAGCTCCCAGGTATCAGAGCGGGGAAGCCGGCTGCAGAGACGGAGCCGAGGCGCGGGCTCTCAGCTCGGGGTTGCCATAAACTGTGATCCGCGGCCCAGTCGGGCCACTGCTCCTCCAGCAGGGACTCAACAAGCGGCAGATCTGGGGAGACTCCCCCTTCCTCCCCTGGGAGGAGCGGCGCGGGAATGCACCGCAGGGATCTGCTGGGTTTGGAGACTCCACACGGGGTCAGGTGCCAGAGATACAAACGCTCAGTCACAGGCCGGGTGAGCACGTAGTGCAGCCAGAGACCAGGGAGACGGGAGTGACTGCTTTTCTCTGGGGGCACACTGAGGAGTGGGGACCCGAGTTCTCAGCTCCTCTGGGTGGAGATTGGGAGGCCACCATTTTTGCCCTGGTCCTCCAAAGTTGTACCGAGAGCTTGCAGGGAACAAAAGCTCCTGAGAGCAAACCCGAGCAGCTTGCTTAGCCCAGACCGACAAGGGAGGGGCAATTCAGCCTTCGGCAAAGACATTTGGAAACCACGGCAACAGGCCCCTCCCCCAGAAGATCAGCACGAACAGCCAGCAAGCCAAGACCAAGTTTACCAATCAAGGAGAACGGGAGAACTCCAGCGCTAGGGGAATACTGCACATAGAATTCATGGCTTTTTTTTTTTTACCATGATTCATTAGTTCATCAAAGTTAATTTTTTTAACTGTTTTTTTTTTTTAATTTTTCTTTTTCCCTTTTTCAACCAACATCTTATCAATCCCTTTTTTAAAAAAAACATTTTTTATTTTTCATTTTTAGAGTCATATTTTATCCCTTCATAGTAGTTACCCTTATTTTTGGCATATATATATATATAAGTTGTTCTCTCTTTAAAATTTTGAGATACAGTTTCTTCTAACAGATCAAAATATACCCTAAATCACTAGTGTATAGCTTTGTTCTAGTCTCCTGCCTGATCACATTCTCTCCCTTTTTTCTTTTTTTTTTTAAATCTTTCTCTTTTCAAATAACTTATCAATTCCTTTTATAAAATCTTTTATAATTTTCATCTTTATAGTCATCTTCCATCCCTTCATTGTATCAACCCTTATTTTGTACATATATGTCTTTCTTCCTTTAAAATTTTGGGAGGCACTTTTTTCTAACAGACCAAAATATGCCCAAAATCTAGTGTGTGGCACTGATCTATGCACTAGCCTGATCATATTTGATCACATTCTGCTTTTTTTGTATTGTTCTGTTTTTGTTTTTATCTTTTTTTTTTCTCTTTCTTTTTTCTTTCTTTCCCTTTCTTTTCCCCTGGTTTCAGGTCTTTTCTGATTTGTATACAGTGTATTTGTTGAGGACATTGTTAACCTGTTAGCATTTTGTTCTCTCATTCATCTGTTCTCCTCTGGACAAAATGACAAGATGAAAAAAATCACCTCAGCAAAAAGAACAAGAGGTAGTACCATCAGCCAGGGACCTACTCAATACGGACATTAGTACGATGTCAGACCTAGAGTTCAGAATCATGACTTTAAAGATACTAGCTGGGCTTGAAAAAAGCGTGGAAGTTATTAGAGAAACCCTTTCTGGAGAAATAAAAGAACTAAAATCTAACCAAGTCGAAATCAAAAAGGCTATTGATCAGGTGCAATCAAAAATGGGGGCACTAAATGCTAGGATAAATGAGGCAGAAGAGAGAATCAGTGATATAGAAGACCAAATGATGGAAAATAAAGAGGCTGAGAAAAAGAGAGATAAACAACTAGGATCATGAGGGCAGAATTCGAGAGATAAGCGATATGATAAGACGAAACAACATTAGAATAATTGGGATCCCAGAAGAAGAAGAAAGAGAGAGAGGGGCAGAAGGTATATTGGAGCAAATAATAGCAGAGAACTTCCCTAATGTGAGGAAGGAAACAGGCATCAAAATCCAGGAGGCACAGAGAACCCCTCTCAAAATCAATAATAATAGGTCAACACCCCGACACCTAATAGTAAAACTTACGAGTCTCAGAGACAAAGAGAAAATCCTGAAAGCAGCTCGGGAGAAGAGATATGTAACCTACAATGCTAGAAATATTAGATTGGCAGTAGACCTATCCACAGAGACCTGGAAGGCCAGAAAGGACTGGCAAGATATCTTCAGAGCACTAAACGAGAAAAATATGCAGCCAAGAATACTATATCCAGCTAGGCTGTCATTGAAAATACAAGGAGAGATAAAAAGCTGCCAGGACAAACAAAAACTAAAGGAATTTGCAAACACGAAACCAGCCCTCCAAGAAATATTGAAAGGGGTCCTCTAAGCAAAGAGAGAGCCTAAAAGCAGCGTAGATCAGAAAGGAACACAGACAATATACAGTAACAGTCACCTTACAGGCAATACAATGGCACTAAATTCATATCTTTCAATAGTTACCCTGAATGTAAATGGGCTAAATGCCCCAATCAAAAGACAAAGGCTATCAGATTGGATTAAAAAACAAGACCCATTGATATGCTGTCTGCAAGAGACTCATTTTAGACCCAAAGACACCCCCAGATTGAAAGTGAGGGGGTGTAAAACCAGTTACCATGCTAATGGACACCAAAAGAAAGCTGGGGTGGCAATCCTTATATCAGACAAATTAGATTTTAAAACAAAGACTGTAATAAGAGATGAGGAAGGACACTATATCCTACTTAAAGGGTCTATCCAACAAGAAGATCTAACAATTGTACATATCTATGCCCCTAACATGGGAGCAGCCAATTATATAAGGCAATTAATAACAAAAGCGAAGAAACACATTGACAACAATACAATAATAGCGGGGCACTTTAACACCCCCCTGACTGAAATGGACAGATCATCTAAGCAAAAGATCAACAAGGAAATAAAGACTTTAAATGACACACTGGACCAAATGGACTTCACAGACATATTCAGAACATTCCATCCCAAAGCAACGGAATACACATTCTTCTCTAGTGCCCATGGAACATTCTCCAGAACTGATCACATCCTAGGTCACAAATCAGGTCTCAACCAGTACCAAAAGATTGGGATCATTCCGTGCATATTTTCAGACCACAATGCTTTGAAACTAGAACTCAATCACAAGAGGAAAGTCGGAAAGAACTCAAATACATGGAGGCTAAAGAGCATCCTACTAAAGAATGAATGGGTCAACCAGGAAATTAAAGAAGAATTAAAAAAATTCATGGAAACCAATGAAAATGAAAACACAACTGTTCAAAATCTTTGGGATACAGCAAAGGCAGTCCTGAGAGGAAAGTATATAGCAATACAAGCCTTTCTCAAGAAACAAGAAAGGTCTCAAATACACAACCTAACCTTACACCTAAAGGAGCTGGAGAAAGAACAGCAAATAAAGCCTAAACCCAGCAGGAGAAGAGAAATAATAAAGACCAGAGCAGAAATCAATGAAATAGAAACCAAAAGAACAGTAGAACAGATCAATGAAACTAGGAGCTGGTTCTTTGAAAGAATTAACAAGATTGATAAACCCCTGGCCAGACTTATCAAAAAGAAAAGAGAAATGACCCAAATCAACAAAATCATGAATGAAAGAGGAGAGATCACAACCAACACCAAAGAAATACAAACAATTATAAGAACATATTATGAGCAACTCTATGCCAGCAAATTAGATAACCTGGAAGAAATGGGTGCATTCCTACAGATGTATCAACTACCAAAATTGAACCAGGAAGAAATAGAAAACCTGAACAGACCTATAGCCACTAAGGAAATTGAAGCAGTCATCAAAAATCTCCCAAGAAACAAAAGCCCAGGGCCAGATGGCTTCCCAGGGGAATTCTATCAGACATTTAAAGAAGAATTAATACCTATTCTCCTGAAACTGTTCCAAAAAATAGAAATGGAAGGAAAACTTCCAAACTCATTTTATGAGGCCAGCATTACCTTGATCCCAAGAGCAGACAAAGACCCCATCAAAAAGACTTACAGACCAATATCCTTGATGAACATGGATGCAAAAATTCTCACCAAAATACTAGCCAATAGGATCCAACAGTACATTAAAAGGATTATTCACCACGACCAAGTGGGATTTATCCCTGGGCTGCAAGGATGGTTCAACATCCACAAATCAATCAACGTGATACAGTACATTAACAAAAGAAAGAACAAGAATCAAATGATCCTCTCAATAGATGCAGAAAAAGCATTTGACAAAGTACAGCATCCTTTCTTGATCAAAACTCTTCAGAGTATAGGGATAGAGGGTACATACCTCAATATCATAAAAGTCATCTATGAAAAACCTACAGCGAATATCATTCTCAATGGGGAAAAGCTGAGAGCTTTTCCCCTAAGTTCAGGAACGCGGCAGGGATGTCCACTCTCACCACTGCTATTCAACATGGTATTAGAAGTCCTAGCCACAGCAATCAGACAACAAAAAGAAATCAAAGGCATCCAAATCGGCAAAGAGGAAGTCAAACTCTCACTCTTTGCAGATGATATGATACTGTATGTGGAAAACCCAAAAGACTCCACCCCAAAACTGCTAGAACTCATACAGGAATTCAGTAAAGTAGCAGGATATAAAACCAATGCACAGAAATCAGTGGCATTCCTATACACCAACAACAAGACAGAAGAGAGACAAATCAAGGAGTCGATCCCATTTACAATTGCACCCAAAACCATAAGATACCTAGGAATAAATTTAACCAAAGAGGCAAAGGATCTTTACTCAGAAAACTATAAAATACTCATGAAAGAAATTGAAGAAGACACAAAGAAATGGAAAAATGTTCCATGCTCATGGATTGGGAGAACCAACATTGTGAAGATGTCAATGCTACCTAGAGCAATCTACACATTCAATGCAATCCCCATCAAAATACCATCCACTTTTTTCAAAGAAATGGAACAAATAATCCTACAATTTGTATGGAACCAGAAAAGACCCCGAATAGCCAGAGGAATTTTGAAAAAGAAAAGCAAAGCTGGCGCCATCACAATTCTGGACTTCCAGCTCTATTACAAAGCTGTCATCATCAAGAGAGTATGGTACTGGCACAAAAACAGACAGATCAATGGAACAGAATTGAGAGCCCAGAAATGGACCCTCAACTCTCTGGTCAACTTATCTTTGACAAAGCAGGAAAGAATGTCCAATGGCAAAAAGACAGTCTCTTCAACAAATGGTGTTGGGAAAATTGGACAGCCACATGCAGAAGAATGAAACTGGACCATTTCCTTACACCACACACAAAAATAGACTCCAAATGGTTGAAAGACCTAAACGTGAGACAGGAGTCCATCAAAATCCTAAAGGAGAACACAGGTAGCAACCTCTCCGACCTCAGCCGCAGCAACTTCTTCCTAGAAACATCGCCAAAGGCAAGGGAAGCAAGGGCAAAAATGAACTATTGGTATTTCATCAAGATAAAAAGCTTTTGCACAGCAAAAGAAACAGTCCACAAAACCAAAAGACAACCGACAGAATGGGAGAAAATATTTGCAAATGACATATCAGATAAAGGGCTAGTATCCAAAATCTATAAAGAACTTATCAAATTCAACACCCAAAGAACAAATAATCCAATCAAGAAATGGGCAGAAGACATGAACAGACATTTTTCCAAAGAAGACATCCAAATTGCCAAAAGACACATGAAAAAGTGCTCAACATCGCTCGGCATCAGGGAAATCCAAATCAAAACCTCAATGAGATACCACCTCACACCAGTCAGAATGGCTAAAATTAACAAGTTAGGAAACAACAGTTGTTGGTGGGGATGTGGAGAAAGGGGAACCCTCCTACACTGTTGGTGGGAATGCAAGCTGGTGCAACCCCTCTGGAAAACAGTATGGAGGTTCCTCAAACAGTTGAAAATAGAGCTACCATACAATCCAGCAGTTGCACTACTGGGTATTTACCCCAAAGATACAAATGTAGGGATCCGAAGGGGTACGTGCACCCCAATGTTTATAGCAGCAATGTCCACAATAGCCAAACTGTGGAAAGAGCCAAGATGTCCATCGACAGATGAATGGATAAAGAAGATGTGGTATATATACACAATGGAATATTATGCAGCCATCAAAAGGAATGAGATCTTGCCATTTGCAACGACGTGGATGGAACTGGAGGGTGTTATGCTGAGTGAAATAAGTCAATCAGAGAAAGACATGTATCATATGACCTCACTGATATGAGGAATTCTTAATCTCAGGAAACAAACTGAGTGTTGCTGGAGTGGTGGGGGCTGGGAGGGATGGGGTGGCTGGGTGGTAGACATTGGGTAGGGTATGTGCTATGGTGAGCGCTGTGAATTGTGCAAGACTGTTGAATCACAGATCTGTACTTCTGAAACTAATAATGCAACATATGTTATGAAAAAAGAAAAAGAAGAGGATAGCAGGAGGGGAAGAAGGAAGGGGAGTAAGTCAGAGGGGGAGACAAACCATGAGAGACGATGGACTCTGAAAAACAAACTGAGGGTTCTAGAGGGTAGGAGGGTAGGGGGATGGGTTAGCCTGGTGATGGGTATTAAAGAGGGCACATTCTGCATGGAGCACTGGGTGTTATGCACAAACAATGAATCATGGAACACTACCTCAAAAACTAATGATGTAATATATGGTGATTAACATAACAATAAAAAACAAAAACCAACTAACTGTAATTCTCCTTACATAGATTATTTAACAAAATCAGAGATTTGAAGTTAGGACTAATACCTCACATAGCTAACACAAATCTAAATCTTGGTCCTTTTGTTAAGGAAAATAATGCCCTTTAATTTTACAGTGCTTTCCTTGTGCATAACATATATTTTGATGGTTATTTAAAATGAGAAGATTGAAAAAAATATTTTGTGGTTATTTTTCAGTAATATTAAAGTCTGTTTATAAAATAATATTTATTTTGTTGATCCTCCAGAAAACACTAATGCCTACAAACACTAATACTTATTATGTAGCCTGGTGTTTGTGGCAAAAAGTTTTTTCATTTACTCTTAAAGTATTTTGAAATTTATTTAGCTTTCCTTATTTTTTTTTTCAGATTAGCTTTCATGTTAGATTACTTTTTGTCTCAACTATGCAAAATTGGTTAGATTTAAACAACAACAAAAAACTATCACATTGTTTTAGTCTCTCTCAGATCAAATGCTTTTTAAAACTTTAGTTGTATAAAAGTAATGTAGAGAGGTTGTTAAAGTGCAGATTCCAAAGTATCTCCCAAAATATGATTATTAGTGAGTCTGGGATGCAAATCAGCAATTGGCTTCTTTAACAAATGCCCCAGTTGATTTGATGGAAGTGATTCTTGGACCATATTTTAAGAAACACTGTTCTCGAATTTTATTTTTTAGTTTGCACTAAATTACTATGTGTAATTTTTCATAATATACCAAGTAACCTTTAGCTATATATATTGGAGACTCTAAATGCTGAACTGTCTAATATGATAGCTACAAGACACATGTGGATAATTTAACACCAATACTTTAGTTTTACATGGTAAAAAGATAAGAAAACCAACGAGTTGTATAGAAAATTATAATCAAGTCACATAACTGTCTATATAACTGAATTTGCATCTGAATGCTATATATTTAAAAGTGGTTCTTTGAGCCCCCCAAAATTACTTATGCTACAATTACTTTTGGATCTCTAGCTTCTACTTGTGAGGGAAAATCAGAAGATGATGACTTTGAATTGAGGAATTGTCAACATGTTTTAAGTGACCAATAAACACAAAAATTATTATTAGTGGTCAGGGAAATGCAAGTTCAAACCACAGCAACATGCAATTTCCCACTTCTGAGACTGGCAGAAAATAAAAAGCAGAACAGTATCTAATGTTGACAAGAGTGTAAGGAAACTGGCCCACAAATTCATTACTCGTGGAAATGTACAATATTGCCATATATTTGGAAAGATTTGGATAGAAATCTATTGATTGTTGGAATTAAATATGCACATACTTTTGATAATGTTTATATAATGATAGACACAAAGGTGAGAGTTTATATGATTATGTGCATAATTTGATTTTTTAATAACACTTTGTATTGTCAAAATAACAGCAATAATTTAAAAACTTTTAATCAGTAGGAGAATGGCTGGATAAATTATGCATTCGAAATTTATGGATCTATTTACAAAGAATAGACATATATTTAGTGACCTGGATGAAAATCTATGACAAATTTTAAGCGAAGCAATCAAAATTAGGCTGCAGAGCATTTTGTATAATAGACTTCATTTTTTAATGACTATAGAAAAAAGCCTTTTACCATATATTTATAAGATTCTAGATATTGTGTTGTCCAATATGGTAGATAGAAAGCACATGTAGTTAATTAAATTTAAATTAATTAAATCTGGGGCACCTGGGTGGCTCAGTCATTAAGCGTCTGCCTTCGGCTCAGGTCATGATCCCAGAGTCCTGGGATTGAGCCCCGCATCGGGCTCCCTGCTCCACGGGAGGCCTGCTTCTCCCACTCTTCCTGCTTTTGTTCCCTCTCTCACTGTGTCTCTCTCTGTCAAATAAATAAAATCTTAAAATTAATTAATTAAATATAAATAAAATTTAAAATTTATTTCCTCAGTCTCATTAGTCACATTTCCCTGCTTACTTATCATGTGTGACTAGTGGCAGCACATTGGGCAACACAGAATTTCCTAAATGGTGGAAATGTTTTGTTAGACAGTCCTACTCTAGAAAACTCTGCAAGTGTCTTAAGTGACCGATGAACATCAGAAAATATTATTAGTGGTCAGGGAAATGCAAATTAAAAGTTCAACATGCAGTTTCTCACACTAAACTGCATGGGTGCACAATAAACTAATGAAGTCAGAACTGGGGATGAGTTTGGAAGAAGGGTATTAGCATGTCATTGTATATTTCATATGGTTGATGTGTTTTAAATCTATGAATTATCAGTTATCCAATTTTAAATCTCATTAAGTGAAAAGATATTTTGTTTTCATTATTGGGGGTGTTTTTAAAAGTTTCTGCAGTGCTCATTAAAATAATTTCTCCTATTCTTTGTAATTATTTGGCAATTCTTTCAAGGTCTGCTCTACAGTTGAATTTTCAATCTTTTTGAGATGATAGGACTTGCAAAGGACGAACATTGTAATGTGAAACAGTAGGAGAACAAGAAAATATGTAATTAAATTCTGACCTTTACTTTGAGGCTTGACTCTATCTGTCTCTCACAGCCAAGGACATGGCTTTGTAAATTATAAGCATTCAATTTTTTTTTCCCTGAGTTTCAATACTGTCATTCAGTTCATAAAGGATAATTGTCATTATGGAGCTCATATGTGTTTTTTTTCTCTTTCAAACAATACTGACAGCATAACTTGAGGGCATCCATCTTCACCATTGTGCTCTTCTTCTTTACTCTTATTGTCACCCTATCCAAACAGTTAAATAATATTTATGAGCCACAAGTGTTCTATGTGAGTTTGAATGAATAAAAAAAATAAAAGGATGCCTTCAGAACATACCTCTGCTTCCACTGCTGAGCTGTTTCCTCCTGATCAAAATCGATTTCCGTGCTCGCTTTGGCAGCACATATACAAAATTGATTCCCAACAAGAGTGTCTAAAGCACTGACATTGCCTTTGGGTGACCTAGGTCAGCGCATTTTGTCTATGAAACGTTTACCGCTCCAAAGCACTATGCAGTAAATATGGGAATGGAATGAGAGGTGTAGCACCGAATTTTGATCACCTCCCTATTAAGTTTATTCAGAAAAAAAAGAGGAAATGTGCTTTGCCAAAAAGGAAAGGAGATGTGTTGTTGAGGTATGGACATATGTTATAGTAACGTGCGATTCCTGCTCAGGGTTGGGCTTCTTTTGAGGAGCAGATAAAATCCAAAATCCAAAAATGATTCTTTTAGATTTGGTTGAGAAAAGGCAACAAATCCCCTGAGAAAAGGCAACAAATCCCCAAGCTAGATGTAAGAGAAAAACAAATTTCATTTTGTTTTATAATCAACATAAAGTGTTTTTTAGTGGAAAAACAGAAGGAACTCACGATGCCCTATTACACACTTTGCTGCTTTAGTTACTATAAACACTGGTGAACTTAGAGGTAGTTATTTTGGCTTGCTTGCCTAAATATTAAGCTAATAGGCATTTGTTGATCATTTGTCCATTTAGTCAACTGTACAGAGTGAAAGAATGATGCATGAAAAGTGATATGGACCATGATCTGTGAATTAGTTGCAATGTATACCAGGAAAAGCTGCTAGTGGTTTTGTTCCTTTTGAATTCCTGCATATTGCAGAGCAGGTTAAAATGAGGGTTTTTTCCAAATAAAAACTATAAATAAAAGCCTCCTCGTCCTTTTCCAATCCTCTGCTAACTTAACTCCTTACTGATTTTTTTCAAGCTCATAAAAAGTGGAATTTTCTGTACTAAAATGGGAATTCCAAAAGAAGGGCCTATTGAAATCATCTCTCTAACTCCAGGATTAATACTCAAATCAACTCCAAACCCTGTATGAGGGATGTTTATCCTATATCTGGAGGCCCACTCCTATCCTTGAATCTAAACCCAATCTTATTCTTAGCCAGGGAAATTTTCTTCTTTCTCAATAACAAGACAATCTTACCATTTGTGGGTTTTGTCGTGTGTGTGTATATGTGTGTGATCATATCACAGCTCTTCCCTTTTGGCCAATACACTCTTTTGTATCCCAGTCTAATAATTTTCTGTCCGATGCCCAATTCTTTTGCTGAATTCCTGTCACAATATTCTATTCCCAGTATCCTTCTCGATTAGTGCCCTTCAACTAAGACTGTCATCAGAATGGGCTGTGAAAGTTTTATTACACAGAGATTCCAAGCCATACCTCAGGCAGATTTGTATTTAGAAGGTGAGGACCGGGGACTAGACTTCCACATTTTGAAATTGCCCACAGACCATTACAGTACTAGGACTTTCCCCAAGAGTTTGCTTTACTTCACCTCCAGCTTCCATTCCATCTTTGTCTGGCCTGTTTATCAACTAACCGATCCACAGCCCTTGTGTTACACAAATGAAGACTGCACAATTAGAGCCTGTACAGAAACATCAGAAAACCCAGTATATTCATTTGTGATATACACTTACATATTTATGTATGTCTGTGAAGTTTCTGTTGTGAAAAATACATGTCTGTATTTTGGTCTTCTGTGTCGGGTGTTATTCAAAAATGAATGGAGGAAGAGAATATATCAGGGAAAAAAACTTAAAACAGCATATGAAACTTGTGGAAATCTTGAAATTAGAGGTTCACAAAATTTAGTGTGCATAAAAATTACCTGGAGAGTTTGACAATTAAATATATAAATAAACATATAAAATTATATGTTTATGTATTTATATATTATATTTCATGAAACATACACTTTGGCTTCCAAAGTGGGTGTGGAGGGAGGCCCAATAATCTGCGTATTTAATAGCTAGAGGACAGATGGTCTTAGGACCACATCTTGAGAAAGAGTGGCTTCAACCAACCAACACTGCATCTTGGTTTTCATCATAATTTTTTAAAAAAACATTCTTGTTTTTAAACTTTCTACCTGACAAATACATTTTTGTTTCTATGGGTGAACCATGTTATCACTGAAAACCAAAGTTGGTTGATGCCTTTCAGCAAGTCTTAGTTGGAACACGATGTAATTACTTTATTTTTATATTCTATTCTATCAAGAAGTTGTAGCTCGTGATTTCTTTAGAAAAGCGAATAGTACACATTCTTTTTCAATTGAGCACCATGAGTAAGTAGTAATAGCTACTTTGTTAGCCGTGGGTAAGGCACCACCACCACCTGGTGGCAATGGGTAAAAATTACAGGTTTAGTTCCCGATGACTGAATTCACGCACACTGTTACCAAGTGCCAATTCCAGTGGTTCTGCTATAAGCAATTCCATTGGCATAAATGATATTTGGAGGAAATCTGAAAGTTCATTTTATAATGCATGATCTTATCTACATGGTGATCCAGTCTCATGTCAGCTCTATGTGAAAGTACCGTGTTGCTCTTTGTATGGTTTGAAGTTTTTTACTAAATAAAAAAAAAGTAAGGTTGAAAGATGAAAAGAGTAATGTTGACAGATTCTTTTCTTTTTCCAGTAGAGATATTATTATTTTTCTTTTAATCTCAGGGAATTCTTATACCCTGTTATACTTTGGTGACATCATCCTTACTTGTCAGTCTTTTTAAAATGAGCTAAAGAAATTTTTGAGAGAATGATATAGATATCTCCTATCTTCAGGATTTGGCAGCATGTACTGTGGAATGTACACACATGGGCAGTAGACTGATAGATATTTTCTAAAGTCTTATACTACTTCTCTCTCTTACTCTCTGCATTCATGTTAGTAACCAGTGGAAAAAGGCAATATTAACTTTAGACTACCTTTTGAAAGTCCTTTTCCCCAAGACCATGATTACTCTTGTTTTTATTTGGGGTTTAATATAAAAATTTATGTACATTTTGTTGAAAGGCACTTACATAATTATCAGGGAAACAACAGGACAAAAAAAAAAACGTGTAAGAATATACAGTATAAAGGGCAGCATGTAAGGAAATGATATTGTTCTAGTGAAGGCTTGCTTTCTATTTGATGGAATACATGAAAATAATGTTATGATTTCAAGAGTAACTGAGACCATGCATGTCATCTCAAGCTTGTAATTTCATTAACATATAACAGATCTTCTGTTTACTTTTGGGAGAAACTTAACATTAGTCCCTGGGACAGATGAACTTGAACTACTGAGAGAGTTTATGAGTAGGAGAAACACAGCACCTGAATAGTGGAGTACCTGGAGAATAAAATACTATAAAATAGCAAGGATAGAAGAGCTAAACACAAATTTTGATGATTCTTCATTTTTGCTAATAGCCAGCTTCTGATTTGGGTTCCCAGTGTTATGTCTTATTAAACGTTATGCATTCTCTTATGATGCTACATGCTTTTAAAAAGCCATATTTGGGAGCATGTAACCTTGTAATCAAGCTTCTACCCCTGTGTATAATAATATTGATAAAGTGCTCAGCAATTCATTGCACTGCCTATTTTTATTCTCTGTAGAAAAGGGCTGAATACCTCCAAATGCCTGCCCAAGATACCTGACAACACTGTTACAATGACAAAGAGAATATCTAAGTTCTTTTAGTGCTTTGAAACAAAATATTTTCATCTATTAATAAACATAGTAGTCTATTTGGAGATGTGTGGTTAAAATTTTTAATTTTTGTTTGAGAAATAAATCATTCCCGCTTGTCAGAATCCAAGTGAAACAAGATTACATTAAATGCTACCTTTCCAGTACAGGAAACAAATAACAAAGGAATGCTCCCACCTAATCACATTTAAGCTAAAATAATATTACAGGTTCTATTTCTGTTGAGTCATAGAAAGACTACTTTGTTCTGTTTAAATGCATTCCCTACGGATTATCTATGGGAAAAATTGGAACAAACCTTCTCCCACCATTGTGTTTTGAAAGTACATGGTGAAAGAGTAAACAAACAAGGATCTTCCTCTCTTTCTACACTCTTTTAAGCTGTTAACTTTGAACTCTGTGGTTGCTGAGTTGATGGACACATCTGCAAAGATTTTAACAGGAATCCTCCTTATTTAAAAATTGGGACAATCAAGGCTTTAAACTTGGGTTTCTCATCACTCGGTTGTGGTGCAATAGGGTACCTAGTCCTCAGCTATCCTAAATGATCGGAGGGAGGGAACAACTCACCCATCCTGCAGGTATGGGTGGTCAACACCAGCATTCCTAGTTTGCTGTATGATGCTAAACTGATTTATGCATGGCCAGTGGAGCTTATACATCTTCTGCAGGCAACATTTATGTTCACTTTAGGGAAATAAAAATCTGGACACCCACACATGCACGCGTGTGTGCGCGTGCACACACACACACACACACACACACAGAAAGTTTTAAAGTAATGTGGAAAAGAAATGCAAGAATCCTAAAGGTTTTACTTTTGTCTATGGTTAGATAGAGTATCTAAGATACCAACAATCACGGCCACCGGTTTCTTTCTTAAAGTACCATTGCATGCCCGAAGTTGCTTACCATGGGTTTTCAGTCCACATGGTTGATGGACAAGCTAATTAACATATTTTCACTGTATTGAACATCCTTAGGGCATGTAGCAATGAGCTAATGTTCTAATGTTTCAATTAATATAAAACCAATATAATTAAGCAGTTACATATTGTTCTTGAATGTGCTGAAGAGCAAGAATGAGTTAAAAACTGTACCAGGGTGATAATGAACACTCCAAAAATATATGAATCAAATCTGTGTGCAATCTATTTTAAGGGGAGCTATATAGAATTAAAATTTTATTAACAAACAAGGCTTTTTTTAACTCAAGGTGTTTGTAATGTATTTGGAGGAGCCAACCAACTATGCAAGAAAAAAAAATCAAAATAATCAAATAATGTGAAATTTTTCCTTCCTACCAATAAATTCAAGCTTCTCAATGCTAAAAATCTAAAGTATATTTTTTCTTAACACCATAAATGCCCCTAGTTACTATAATAAAAAGCACACTGACACAGAATTTAACCTGGCTTTAAAAAAAATGAGATACTCCATCTTTTCCCATTTTGTTTTTCAGAAACTTGACTGTTATAGTCAAGCAATACTAAGCCAATGCATGTATCACAATAGCTGAAGGATTCATTTTATTTTATTTTATTTTATTTTATTTTAAAAGATTTTATTTATTTATTTGACACAGAAAGACACAACGAGAGAGGGAACACAAGCAAAGGGAGTGGGAGAGGGAGAAGCAGGCTTCCCACTGAGCAGGGAGCCTGATGCAGGGCTCGATCCCAGGACCCTGAGATCATGACCTGAGCCGAAGGCAGACGCTTAACGACTGAGCCACCCAGGCGCCCCAAGGATTCATTTTAAATGAGTTAAAACACACACACACATATGTGTTTATGTTTATATATTTTCCTGAGTTAATTCATATTCATAATTTATATTTGTATATTTTCCTGTGTTAATAGGGTTATAGTCGGTCTTGGGAATAACCTGCAGTTTCTCGTCACTAATATATTACTAAGAATCCTGAAGCATTACAGTCAAGAGAAATAGTGTCTGTTCGGAGTCTGGTCTGTATTATCTACTCACTGCCCCATTTTACATTTATTTACCATGCTGGCTGTGCTAGGAAGTCCACATCTTATTTTTTGGTTTTACTTCTAAAGAGGTCTGTGTACTTTTTCTTAGAAGTATAGTGTCTAAGACCTGCATTTTCCTTAATTAATTTTAATGAGGGCCTCACTTGCCTCCCATTATGCCTTTTGCAAAATACTGGCCGCTTTATTTTCAAAATTTCAGGCTCTGCCTTCAGTGCTGTTCTCCAAGCCTAACGGGTCCATGGTTCTTTTCTCTTTGTTAGCTCTGGTCTTTCTCCCAGGTCACTGTTCTCCACTGTCCTTTGCTGCCACTGTGGCAATGAGAAAAGGGGGATTTATTTAAAATATTTAACATCCTTTAAAAAACAAAAACAAAAGAAGTCACTCCTTGTGTGGAAGAGATTGAGCAAAAGAATATGGCCAGCACGAGCGAGGAGTAACACATTCTGTACCAGAAGGTAAATGCATCTGGGAAAACCACTGAGATAGGCATGCACTTCTAGTGGAATTTCAAGACAAGAAATAGCGTGGAACCCTGGATCTTCTTTCATGTCTGTCCCTTTGTCTAACCACAGAGTGTGCCTATAGAGGTGGAGCCTGTCAAGAAAAGGAAGTTTCCTTTGTTGCTTTTGTTGCTACGGTTGTTTTTATAATAGGCAGCTTAGTTATAGTTCAAAAATAGAAACCTAGGTGGTGAGTGAGGAAAAAAGCTTGGTATGGAATTGGGGATGGGAGCTAGGACACTGATGCATTCACAGACAGTAGAGGGCTCTGCGGGGGTGTCTGGGGCACCTGCTGTCTGGACTGTGCTCCCAAGTGAAGTGAGAAGGGGAACGAGCCTGTCTAAGTGCTTACTCGGCCAAGCACCAGCAGTGGACATGCGGGCCTCTCTATCCAGCTGCCACATCTCTCCTAGTTTTTCCTTTGCTGTGGATGCTGAATACTCACTTACCCAGCTTCACCTGTAGCCCAGGCACAGGCATGGAATCCGGTGCAGGCTAATGGGACCACAAGGGATATGACTGGGTCTTCTGGGAAGAATTCTCCCTGATGAGAGACACGCAAAGAATGCCCACCCTTCTGCTTTGGATGTTGTCCTGTAAGGACATGATACCTGGAGCTACTGCAGCCTGGAGAATGACCGAGATCATGGATGCCATGGGGCATGTGCGCCAGCGCAGGGAATACCTACCTCTGTTTTTGTTGTTCTTTGAGGAAAATAGCCCCTTGCATTGAAGGCCCTTTTGGTTGAGTATTTGGTTTCTGGCAGCCACATGCACCCTAACTGAACAACACTGTTCCAGATGCTTGTCATATGATCTCTTTTGATGTTTATCTTTAAAAGATTTTATTGATCAATTGATTGATAGAGGCACCAAGTGGGGTCAGGGGCAGAGGGAGAGGGAGAGATGAAATCTCAAGCAGACCACACCAAGCAAGGAGCCTGATGTGGGGTTTGATCTCACAACCCTGAGATCATGACCTGAGCCAAAATCAAGAGTCAGTCACTCAACTGACGGAACCACCCAGGTGCCCCTCTTTTGATGTTTATAATCATCCTGCCAGCTAACCAGCATAACCACCCTGCCCCATTTCTGAGATAAGGGACCTGAGGCTCATAAACAGGAAGGCTCTTGCCCAATGTCTCAAGCCCCGTTAAGGACAGAAGGCAAGGTTTCAATCTGTGTGCTTGTGCCAGAAGCATATGTATGTCTCCAATTCTCGTTCACATTCTGCCCTTCTGTGGAACAGCAAATATTTACCAACGGAGTTAGTATTTGAGTGCAGCAGGGTGGGTCTAAGCAGGTGTGTCTTTGTTCTGAGACCATGGCAAGCACTGCAAGAAGTAAGCGTTGGGTACAAAAGGCAGTTTTTGTTGCATGACATTTTAGAAAAAGTGAATATAATGTTTCTCTTTAGGGCAAAATGGCTGGGGCATATATATCCTTGATTATAATTAGATACTGGGTCAAAAATAGAAACTTAGCTTTGCAAATATCTTTTAGACTGCACCATGACTGCAAGCCTGTTCACTGTGCTCTCCATTTCCCCAGAGTGCTCTCTCCCAAACTTTAGTCATCGAGTTACTCACGAGTCCAACCACTTAACTAGAAGGCTCTGAAGAGCTGTCTCTGGCAAATGATGGACGCTTTTGAATATTCCCGTTTGAAAACCCACAGAATCCCTCTAAAATAGGAGAGAGACTAAGAACAAAGGTCAGAGCATGTTATCTTTCTCTTCCTCAATACTGCTTGACTTTTAAAAGGAATTTAGTTCAACAAATCCTATGAGGCCTTGGCCAGGTGGAATCCAATTATTTGTGTGTCTAATGGTGGGCCCTTTTCTAGATGTAATTCTGCAAGATGGAAGATTATGTTGCTGGTGTCACCTTTGCTTTGCTTTGCTTTCCCAGATGAGGGATCAATGTCCTCCTTAGCCTGAATCCTGGGCCTCTTTGACTTGTTCCAGCCCCCTCCTGACTGCATAGGATTCCTCCTTTGGGAATTTTTCTTCTGAAACATTAGTTCTAATGTTCTCTTGGTAAATTAATCCAAACTGATGGCTAATGGCATTTCAAAGTTAAATTATTATATCATGTACATGTAGGAAGTAATATATTTACATGGCTTTAACACAGGGTAGTAACTTCCTTGGTGTGGAAATTTCTGCCAGAGTCAGAGGATTCTTCTAAGGGAGGCCGAATCATGACACATGGGCAGCTACCTCGGGCACCAACCAGCCAATAGGGAAATAGGTTGCTATAGCTTGTTCTTCAGTAGGACACAGAGCTTTTGGAGAACATTGACTTAAGAAAGATTTTATAATAATGTGAAAGGGCTAGGCTGCCCTGTTATTTTCCTAAACTCATGTTAACAATGAAAGCAGCCAGAGTGGGGAACATAAATAAATTCAGTCTTCACTGCTTCGGGCCTAAGCCACTGTCATCTGTTAACTGGAAGTGATGAGATAATTAATTAACATCTAGTTTACATTGTCACCAGGACACACTCCCCTCTCAGTCTCTTCTCAAAATAGCAGCGTGAGTGACTTCAAAAGCTAAATCCAACCAAGACGTGCCCCTGCTGAAATCCTTGGCTCTCCGGCTCCCCCAGAATAAAAGATGCAGTTCTGACAGCAGCTTAGGCCCTACTTTGCTTTCGCCAGACTCCGCCTTTGCCCCCACTTACTACTCCGTCCCGCCACTCCCACCGCACTGGCTACATCGCAAACCTCAGGCCACTCCCACCGCACTGGCTACATCGCAAACCTCAGGGCACTCCCACCGCACTGGCTACATCGCAAACCTCAGGGACCGCAGGCCCCGAGTTGTCTTCTCGGCTCAAATGCTGCCTTCTCATTGAGGGTTCCAGAACCGCCCTTTCAAAATGGCAAGTCTCCATTGACTGGATGCCCTTGCTCTGCAATCTATTCCCTTTCCCGGCTTCACTGTTCTCTGTAGCCCCTCACGGCAACTGTAACACACGTTTTACTTGTCTGGATTGTTATTTGTCATCTTCCTGTTGGGCTCCACCGGCTCCCTCGCTAGAATGCCAACTATGTGAGAGTAAGGAATTTTGTCTTTTTAAAAATGCTGTATCTACAGTACATGGTACAGTATTAGATCCAATAAATATTTATAAAATAGTTTTCCCACCTGCCTGTTCTGCCAGAGATTGTAGTTGCAAAACTACGGTTTGGCCCGGTTCTAAATCATTTAAGCAGAGAAAGAATTTACTGAAACGAGATCGGAAGGCTTAAAATACCAGACTCCGAAAATGATTAGGAATCGAAGGAGGCTGGGTGGCAGAACACCCAGGCACTGACAACACAGCAGAATTGCCCTGGGGTCACTCTATCTTTATCACTGTGAGCTGTCTCCAACTGTCCCCGTGTCTCTGCACACTCCCTCTAGTTCTGGAGTGCTGGTCAGCAAGTTGGAGCCTCACAGATTATGTGCCAACAAGCTAACAGTCAAGGGCCAGGGAAGACAACATGTAACCCCTGTTAGCTGCCAAGTAGGAGCCTGGGTTCTGCCTCCCACTGAAATTTATACAATAAAGGATTCCCTGGTTTAGGAACAGATCTGGATCACGGGCAGCCAAAGAAGAAAACACTAAACCAACAAAACCAACTCTAATCCATAATTATAAATAGAAAGTCACTTTCATTTGTTGAATTTTGTTTTTCTCTATTGTTTTCTAAAATTTCCCAGTGATATGAATAAGCATATGAGCTTATTTCGTGACTTTTGTCAGAGAAAATTTACACTAAACCATATTAAGGTAATAAAAATTTTAGCTGGACCTCAATTTTCCTCTTGAGGCAGACTCTGATTTGCAACTTATCAATTCTTCCATGCTAGAATGCTAAACGAACTAACTCTGAGGTCTTTAGTGAGTCTAAATTTCTTCACACTGAACTTTTATCCAGAGATCGTTTGTGTTTCACTAAATTCACAGAATGAAATAAAGAGCGTCAATGAAAAGCAGATGTTCATCTGACAACTATTAATCACTTTATTCCCATAAAACACAGTCACGCATAGTATTGAACTAGAGTTCAGATTTATCACACAAGTTTTTTTGTTTGGTGTGGGATTATTCCGAAGATCGATGCAGCAATCCCTCTCATCCTGCAGTTCCCTTTGCAAGTGACTTTTCTACTTCTTTCACCAGACTCCCTTTGAAATTGAGCTAGCTCTGTGACTTACCTTAAAATGTGGTAGAAGGGACATGAGTGACTTCAGGCCAGCTCCTTTATATGCACGTCGGCTGGTGAGTTTGACCTCGTAGAAGCCAGCCACCATGTAAGGAAGTCTGGGTTACCCTCTTGAAGAAGCAGCATGGAGAGTAAGGCCCCATAGGCTGAGGAAAAAATGCAAGGTGTGCCCCAGAAAACAGCCAGCATTAACTTCAGTGCACTGTGAGTGATGCCATCTTGCATGTTCCAACCCCAGCTGAGTCACCAGCGAAATTCAGTCACAAGTGACCCAGCCAATACCATGAGGGGTAGCAGAAATCACCCACAGAAGCCTAGCCAACATGCAGAACCATGAAAAACCATTCACGTTGTTGTCTTACGCCAATACATTTTGAGGTGGTTGTTATACATCAATAGATTGCTGAAATATTTAAGATATAAAGTTTAAAAAAACTTGATTGGGTAATGGCATTGTTAAATTTTTCTTGAAAATTAGGAAACGGCCCCCTAAACCCTTTGAGTTTAAAGAGTACAGTATCTTCTTCCTTGCGGGGCCACACTCTAATAAAAATCCAAGGGCTGGAAAACAATTGAATTTTTAAAAACTGGTCAAATCTTGTGTGTGTGCACACGCATGCGTGTACGTGTGTATGCGTGCACACATCCTTCATCACCTGTGAGGTATGTACAGCTTCTATCTCCTTCGCTTTATGAGTCCTGTCTCTGGTTTGCTCCGCCACCAATTCCACAAACTCAAACATTCACTTGAGTGTCAGCCTTTAACTACTGCTGGGACTCTCCCCAGCACATAAACTTGTACTCACAAGTACTACTGCCTAGCTCTCTTACCCCTTTTTCCTTTTTTCCTCCTACTGATTCCCGCTGCGGAGGCAGCTTCTGCCCATTGAAGATAGTCCAAAGCTGCCAACGACTCTGTTTCTGTGAGGCTGTCTGTTCTTCTGCTAAGTCACCAACATCATCTGATTTAATGACCATGCAATATAATATCTTCTCTAGCCATCTTGCTGCTTCAGCTAGCCTGTAGATCGGGCTAGCTTAAATTTCCTTTGTCCCACAGAGATTTTGTAAAACTTTGAATGTATTCTTTCTCTCCCTAAGGCACAGAGAGTGATCAGGCTGGGTCAGTTAACGATCTAAACAAAGGACCCTGAAATGATCACCTTTCCCTTCTGAAGCAACCTTTGAAGTTATCTTGATTCTGTCTTCCTAATATCAGTGTTCTGTTCTATTGCTGGAGACTCCAGAGATGCCAGCTATATATAAATTGAAGGCTCAGTACCAATCAGATTCACACTATAAATGTATTGAAACACCAATATTCTCCACCCTTCTCAGAGTTATTAACAGTGACTCATGTTAGACTAGAGAAAAGGCCAGAAACCTCGGGATACCCCAGTCTGACACTATTACTTGATGGTCCGAATAGAGACTCGGTAGTGGTGTTTTTTCCAATTGAATGTTAAAATCATGGCTATTAGCAGAGGTTCCTGGAAATGTAGTTTTTAGCAGCTGGTTTGAGGATGGTGATTCCTAATACCTATTTGTATGATCATCACTTCCCTCCACTGCCTCCACCAACTGATCCCAACTACAGTAGGAATTATGGAACGTGGCAGGTCCTCGTCACTTCTTTGACCTAAAGAGAGCACCCTATAGACTCTCCTCATAGAGGCAGTTGCTAAGAGTTGACTATGTGCCGATGGGGCCTATGTCAGTACTTCTCTTTACCTGTTGTCTACTTATAGGGCCCCCGGCATCTGGACAGAGGCTCAGAACCACTTTTGTTCACTTGTAAAAGACAGTGTAGGACGGACCCTCCAGTTTTCCACTGGAAACTACACCACTTCACATCTTTTTCAATGAACTTATAAAAGTTCTGTCCAGATGCTGCCGAAAGATGCTGATGAGACAATTCTCTTTAGCTGTTGTCAGACCTAGAGCACAGATCCATTTGTGGTGCCAGCAACAAGTACCCTACAGTGTGAGCTTGCCGAGGTCCGGAGAAAATACCTATCCATTGTACCTCCTGTGTGAACTCACACAGCCTCCTGTACTTGGAGTACTCCACTAATGTTGACCTTGACATGAACTGCATGGTTCTCCTCCCTGCCCTCCTCCCCTAACCCTGGTCTCAGGGCTTATTTTTTTTAATGTTTAATGTTTGAACTAATGGTTTATAGCTTACCCAATATTTTTTGGAAGCAGTTGAGGTATAAACATTTAATATGTAAATAGATAAAAGTGTCACATTTCTTTATACCTGCTTCCATAAAGAACAGAGCCATCTATTCAGAAAAAATACTTAAGATAGGTATCTGTCATACCTCGGAAATATGTGCAAGCTAAACCTTAATTGTGACCTGAATAAAGTAATAGGTAAAAATGATCGGGCTCTAGTTAAGCCACACCCACTCCCACACCCAAGCTTTTCCCATCCCCACTCCCAACCTCCTCTCCTAGCTCCATCTTCCTGGGCGGCAATATCCCATACTTCTCCTGAGGCTCCCAGTAACTGAGCCGACCAGTAGATCCTTCTCTGAAGTCTGAAAGTCTCTTCTAGCTTCTCTTGTAAAATCGATGCTCTAATGGAAAAGGGCAAGAGGAGTCCTCTCTCATAAAGTACATGTTTTGACCACTCATTCCCTTCCTCTTGACTTCTATGTCTCTCTCTAAGATGGAATCTTCTAGTTACCTCATATAGTGAGAATCTCAGTCTGGCTAGATGGGGTTTGTGTGGCAACAGCAGTGTAGTGGGGAAGAGATTTGGGCACAAATGATTTTGTCATGTTGGAAGTGTTTCTTTTTTGCTCGTTTGTTTAACATGATGTGGCAAACTTCAAGAGGCTCAAACTTCAGATACATTCTAGGCAGCAATTTCAATGTAGTTTAGATGTGAAACATTTAATTTAGACTGAGTCAATATTATAATAATACTACTTAATTACACTTTATGTAATTTTTTTTCAAGTTACTTTGAATATTTAGTCTCTGGTGCTTTACTATATTTCTTAAAGAAAGCAAGTTCTACATTCAGTGTTCCTGGGATTTGCTGGTGTGGAGCTACATTTTCAAGGAACTTTGTTAAAGCTTCCCATAGATGTATCAAAGAGGCAACCGTAACACTATAATGTAATAGCTACATTTCAGTGAGGCAGTTCTTAGCAATGAAACTTTGGACAAGGGTCCGAAGTGAGTTTTTGCTCATGTACCCAGATGACATGTCAGTTAACAAATTATTGCAGGGCGCCTGGGTGGCTCAGTTGGTTAAGCAACTGCCTTCGGCTCAGGTCATGAACCTGGAGTCCCGGGATCAAGTCCCGCATCGGGCTCCCTGCTCAGCCAGGAGTCTGCTTCTCCCTCTCCCTCTGCCCCTCCCCCTGCTCATGCTCTATCTCTCTCTCTCTCTCAAATAAATAAATGAAATCTTTAAAAAAAGCTAAAATATATTATTTATAATCTTTGCCATTCTTGTAGTTAAAATTTTAAAACCATCTGAGTATTAGGATTGCCTTCTTTTAAAATATTTCTCTATCTTTAAAAACGTCCTTTTAAAAACCTTAAACACAGGGGTTCCTGGGTGGCTCAGCATCTGCCTTCAGCTCAAGTCATGATCCCAGGGTGTCCTGGGATTGAGCCTCCTTGCTTTAGGCTCCCTGCTCAGTGGGGAATCTGCTTCTCTTTCTCCCTGCTCATGCTCTCTCTCAAATACATAAACTCTTAAAAAACATAAAAACCTTAAAAGCTAAAAGAAATGGAGCCTTTTTGCATTTTAATTATTATGTTATCACTGAATTTGAATGGTATGAATTAAGTTCTAAGTATATCAAGATCAGTGATCACACTAACAATTCTATTAGTAATGCTGTGATTTATTTCTTTAGTGGGTTTTTTGGTTCTTGATTGAGACAAAGAATCACCTTTGAACAATTATTTGAGAACAGAAAATGGTGAGTTGTATATTTCATTTTTTGCCCTCCAAAATCATAGTTTTTATTTTGTTTTATGTTTGTATAGTAAGTAAATTTAGTGAAACTACCAGTCATCAGTTAATTAAACATTTCAAAAACTGACATATCAAAACAGTTATCTTTGCCAAATAGCTTATTGGTAGAGGTTGGTCAGTAACAAGCTCATCTTAAAGGAAGGGTTGTAAGTTGAGCATAGTTAATTAATTATACACCCTGAAGAAGTTGTTTTTCAATCCTTGGTCATATTATTGTTGTGGCTGTTATTCCTAGTTCTAGTAAATGAATAAGCATTTCCTCCCAATGTGCCTGTTTTATTATAAATGTGTTATGCTGAACAAAAGGTCATTGTTAATATCCATTTGATGAAGCATTTTATTTTTTTACTCACCATTGTTTGCTATTAGAAGATGAATGATCCACCTTCCCTGATAACTGAGCACTCTGGAGGGATGGGGAAGGAGAAATGGGAATATTTATTTTATCTTGTGTTTCAGATTTAACAAAAGTATGTCTCCAGTGTAATTTATCACAAAAATTTATAGAAAACAAGCTGCCTGAATCACAGGTTGCTAAATAAACAATATACTCCTGTGAGCCCACAGCCACAGGGGTTTATAGCCAGGCATTCTAAGTTAAAAAAAAAAAAATTGTATTTGAAGTGTTTTTGTACTGGTAATTTACTGAGTCATATTTTTTCACATGATTTATATATTTTTACCAGGTAGTTGATATGTTTTACCAACATGTTTTGAAATAAGTATCAGACATTATATGTATGAATCTAGGCAAACAAAATAGATTTAAAACTTTATTGTAAAAAATAGTACTATATTACTTTACAAAAAGGCTAGTTCAAAATTATCTTTAAAAGAAAAATCAAGTAAACTCCAAACAAATCTTTGGGTAAAAAGTGAAAAATAAAACTTTAATTATTTCTAGATTTGTAAAGCATTCTTTGTCCAAGGAACTCAGAATCAAAGCATTATGCTCTCAAAAATTTTAAACTCTTAGCTACAAAAAAACTGCTTTAAATAGTTAGAGTAGATATATTTGTACATTTTGGGGTGATAAAATACATTTTTAGATAATAAAGTAATTCATAAATATCTATAATCACTAAAATCTGGATATATATTTTAAGTGTTGGAACAATACCTTTATGAACTGTTTCATAAGAAGACAGGAGAGTTTGAAGTGTTTGTGTTAATAAGACTCTGTCTCTAATTTCAGTTTTTAAAGCTATATCTAACACCCTATTGATGCTATAGTCTGCAAACAAACAAAATTAAATCAGTGTAACCACATTCAATCTATCTAGTTTGTATATGAATGTAATCCATGATAGAATACTATCCATTAGGTAAAGATTTGAAAATACATAGGGGAAAAGTAATATAACTATTAAAAAAAAACTTTCTTAAAGTGCTTGCCATTTACTAGAAATAGAAGTAAAGGAATTTTCAAATTCTATCAAGAAGCAGGAGAATAACATTCAGATCAATACATTGTTAATTATATGAGAAAACTATGAGATTGATTCTTGCTGATGAAAATTTTCCTATCCAATTGTTTTAAAGTTGTTTCAAATTGCAGGGTTGTCTGAATGGCTTTTCTTACCCAAACTTTCTGAAGTGTATCTCCTACCTTACTGGAGTGTAAAGTTCAGACCATGTCAGTCTTGAGAGTACAGAAATTCCCTTTACTTTGTCAAAGCAAATCAACAGATTCTAATTTGTTGAACCTGGAAGAAGCTGTTCTGAAAATGCAGCCAATCCCTCTGGTATGGTGATTTCAGGCTATCATACAAAAAGGAAGTAACCCCAGGCTAACTCAGTGGAAACACGTGTGAGAACATCAGTACAATAGACAGCGTGGCTTTATTTGTTATAAAACTACTTCTAGAAAGATCAGTACTGACGCACAGAAGCTAGTCAAGTGCCCATGATCTACAAAGCATTTTTTTTTTTTTTTAAGATTTTACTTACTTGATAGAGACACAGCAAGAGAGGGAACACAAGCAGGGGGAGTGGGAGAGGGAGAAGCAGGCTTCCCGCGGAGCAGGGAGCCCAATGCGGGGCTCGATCCCAGGAGCCCGGGATCATGACCTGAGCCGAAGGCAGACGCTTAACAACTGAGCCACCCAGGTGCCCCTACAAAGCATTTCTAACCATGGTACTTTGCACTAATCTAATCTCAGGAAAGATGTCAACTTTCAATTCAATTCCACAAATGTTTGTTGAGCAAGAGCTTTCAATATTTGTTGAGCAAGAGAACTCAGTACTCTGCCAAATGCGCTGCTTTGTCAAAAATTGGAAATCTGTAAAAAAAGCTTGGACAAAACTTTTCACCATCCTGGGCCTCAGTTTCTCCATCTGTAAAATGAAGAGATTGGACTAAACAATATCTAAGGTTTTGTAGTTCTGTGGTGGGATTAGCTTAGACATAGGTGATGACAGATTACTTTTGCTTCTAACCCATACCTTGACCTCGCTAATGGAGTGAAAGTAGAAACGCCAGAGATTCTCTGGGGGGGAAGGTACATTAGCCATTAGAAGACGAAATGTCCTCAGGGAGCCTTGAGAGGACTGTGGTGGGTGGGGAGCATGGGCTCGGAGTGGGACTGCCTGGGTGGGCTCTGCCACTAACCAATCATGTGCCTTTGGACAGTTACTTCATTTCTTGGGGCTTCAGTTTCTTCATTTATAAGATGGGAATAATTGTATTTACCTTATAGGGTTGTTGTAAAGATTCAATGAGTTGATGTACATAAAGCACTTAGAATAGTGCCTAACACAGAGTAAGTGTTCAATATGATTAGCTATTATTACTCTGATTAAAGGCTCAGGGACACACATCAGTGGTGTAGGTTCAAACCCAAGCAGTGACATTTGCTAGGGCGTTGCTTAGTTATTTTAACTAATAGTAGCCACTTCCCAGGATTATTCAGGGATTTATATATTTATAAATAAATATCTATATCTGTATCTATATTTTACCTGCGACAATATCGGCACCAAGCACATAGGGGCACCAGGAACTCAAATATTAAGAAATGGAGAAAAAAAATATATGCGTGTACAGAAGTCTTCAGGTATTGAGCTTCCTACATAACAGATTTATGGATTTAATTGGTAGGTTTTACAAAATAAATATTCAGAACAATAGTGTACAGCCATGTAATCGTATACCTAGCACACAGTAACTGTTCAGTAAATGTTGGAGTTTATTTTTAGTATCATGAGACGCATTAAACCTTCCTTGGCTGTTATCAGAAGTTAACTTCAATATGTAGTAAAATTATTTCAGTAGTGGAATAAATGTTCAAAAGATAAAGTTAAAGAAAAAGTCATTTTAACCACATTATGAGAGCACAATGTCATGAATGTGGCATGACAGTGTAAAGGATTAAAGAAAAATTAATAATTATAGCTTAATAAATAGAATTCATTGGAATGAAAACTGATCCTGCTTCAATTAGGTCCATCTAATCAATTAAATCCCCAATATTGTATACAGGAACAATGGACAAGCACTTTGGCTGCTAAGATTCTCTGTACTCTTTGTAAAAACTACAGTCTCTTAGGACAGAAGTTCATTTTCACTCAGCTAAAAATTTCAGTAACAAGTGCATCAAAATCATTATCTAAAAACACTATTGTCCATGCATGGACACTCCATGTAATGAGAGGGGATGTGTGCCAAACTCCAGCACTAGATCTTCAGAGACTGTTCTATTAATTAGCTTCGTAGTTCATACATTCAGTAATAGAGTTTCTATAAAACTCTTTTTTTTTATAAAACTCTTTTATAGATATCATGTGACTTCTCTATGAAAGAATTTGCATAACTAAATATGTCAGGTCAAGAAACTCAGGATAAATATAACAATTTATTGTTAGGCCTTGACAGTGTTAGAATATACAGTTAGACGCGCAAACTTCAGAGGGATAACAGACTACTCACTCTAGCAGTTTCTGAACCTGACTCCTTGCTTCTCCATATATGCCATGTAAAATTCCTTTGTGCAATGTATCTCACCACATATCTCTTCAAAATGAAGAGTAATTCCTTCTTTGCTTTTCCATGCTAAACATATTGGCCTAAGGATTAGAAGTGGCGCTACTGGAGAGTATTTTTGCTTTGAGCTAAGATAGAATATTAGGGACTGGATTTACTCTCCTACTTGAAACCACTAAAAAACTTGACAGAAATATAAAAGAAGTTTTCCAACACTGGACACCACACAGTGCAGACAGTGATCCCTGAGAGAGGGGCGACAAACCAGATGAGCCCTCTGTTTGTCCTAAATGACGGCCTAGAAACTTTCTAGAAAGTTTCTTTCCTACTAGAAAGTTTCTAGGATGCAGTGTAGGGAAAAGAAACCCAGGTGAGGTTTAGCACACTCGGTGAGTTGAGGAGATAGAGCTGGGAATCTGGGGAAGGCAGCTTGGTTTGTATTATCAGCACTTAGTCCCAGAAGGAGAGCTGCAGAGATCTGTAGAATGTCCCTCTAAAGTCTCCTGCTCACTACTAATCAGCACACGTGAGAAGGAAACCACTCAAGTTTATGGACAACTTCACCCCAAATGAGCAGAGGGAATAACCCCTGGAGCTCACACAGGGCAGGAAATGTTTGTGCTGCCACCAGCCAGTGTGAAAAATCTCATCTTTCACAGGGTATTCTATGTAGTGGGACAAAATCAGCCCTAGACTAAAGGCTGATAGAACGCCTCTTTACAAAGCTTAAAAGGAAGCCTCAAAGTGTTCAAAGTGTTTACAAGTAACTTAACTTTATTCTAGACCAAGGATCAGAAAATATTTATAGGAATACCAAAAATATCCAGTACCCCATTAGGTAAAATTCACGATGTCTGACAGCCAATAAAAAGTGACCAGTTACATAAGTTAGTGGATATAAATGAAAAACACTCCTGTATATCTCCTCTCATCTCAATACTCTACTCATTGAATACTCCACTTCTGACTCTTCTGGCCACAAAATATATGGGGGTTTTCCCCCACATCAAGCAATTCTGTGACAACGGCTGGGTGTCCTCTGACTCAACTGACTCAACCCAATTCTAGCACTATCCACCCGAAGATAGTGTCAAATCCCACCAGTGAAGGGCTCAATCCGACAAGATTGTCCCTCCCCGCTGGACTTCAGGTGCTGATCTCAAATCCAGATTGTGCTTCTGACTAACTGGCCAAAAATCAGATATTTCCACAACCAGGTCCAATTAATTTCCTAGAGTGGCTCAAAGAACTCAGGAAAGTATTTTACTTACTGGATTGTCAGTTTATGACAAAAAGATATAACTCACAAACAGCCAAAGGAAAGAGATGCATAGAGCGAAGCCTGTGGGAAGGGTCTTGGAGCTTCCATGACCTCTTCTGGAATGTCACTCACCTAGCACTTCCCTGTGTTCACCAACCTGGAAGCTCTCTGGACCTGTCCTTTTGGACTTTTATGGAGGATCTGTTACACAGACATGATTGATTAAATCATTGGCCATTGGTGATTAAACTTAATTTCCATTCCCTCTCCTCTTCCTGGAGTTCGGGGCGGGGGAGGGGGGAGGGGAGATTGAAGCTGAAAACTCTAATCCTGTAATCACATGGTTGGTTCCCCTGGCAACCAGCCTCCCTCTTTAGGGGCTTTCCAAAAATCACCTCATTAGCCCAAACCAGGTGTGGTTGAAAGGGCCTTATTATGACTAACAAATTTACCTTTCCCTCACGCTTATTACTTAGGAAATCCCAAGTTTCAGGAGCTCTGTGCCAAAAATGGACGCAAACCAAATACATATTTCTAATTGTAAATCACAACATCATAGTAGAAATAACTCATAATATGGAGAAAAGTCAATTAGAAACATTTCAAGAAATGACACGGATGATAGAATTATTAGGCAAAGACAATAAAACTGTTATTATAATTATAGTTTATGCAGTTATGTTTAAGAAGCTAGAAGAAAGATTGAGCATGTTAAATTAGATGCATGAGAGATATTAAAAACAAAAAAGACCAAATTGAAGTTCTAAAGATGTCTGACATTAAAAATATATATATATACTTATTGGGATTAATAGCAAATTACTCACTGCATAAGAAAAGATTAGTGACTTGGAGACATAACAATAGAAGGTATTTGAAATTAAAAAATACTGAAAACAAATGAACAGACACAAAAAAGTTGTCAGCCAACTTCAGGCAGCCAAAGTGATTTTGGCATCACTGAAAGAAGGGAGAGAAGCGGGAACAGACAAAAAATATTTGAAGAAATCATGGTCAAACATTTTTCAAATTTGATGGAAACTATACAGGCATACATTATTTTATTCTGCTTTGATTTATTGCACTTTGTAGATATTGCTTTTTTTTTTTAAACAAATTGAAGGTTTGTGGCCACCCTGCATTAAGCAAGTCTATTGGTACCATTTTTCCAATAGCATTTACTTACTTTGTGTATCTATGTCACGTTTTGGTAATTCTCACAATATCTCAAACTTCCTCATTATATTTGTTATGGTGATCTGTGATCAATGATTACTACTCACTGAAATCTCAGATGATAGCATTTTTTGGGATAAAGTATTTTTTAATTAAGTCATATACTTTTTTTAGACATAATGCTATTATACATTTAATAGACTAAGGTATAAAGATAACTTTTATATGCACTGAGATACCAAGAAAATTCATTTGACTTGCTTTGTTACAATATTCACTTTGGGTGGTTGGGAGTGGAATCCCACAATATCTCTGGTTGGGAGTGTAACATAGTGAATCTAGAACCCTAAAAGTAAAACTGTGCTATGCTGACCCCAAGTGTAGCTACCATTTGTCATATACAACTCTATTACCATATCATTGACTATAGTTCCAATGCTGTATTTTTCATCCCTTTTGATTTATTCATTCTGTAACTGGACACCTGTGCCTCCCACTGCTCTTCATCTTTGCCCATCCCCCTACTCCCTACCCCTCTGGCAACCACCAGTTCTCTGTATTTATGGATTTCTTTCTGCTTTGTTTGTTCATTAGTTTCGGTTTTTAGATTCCACATATGAGTGAAATCATAAGATATTTATCTTTCTCTGATTTATTTCATTTAGCATAATGGCTTCTACATCATTCACGTTGTTGCAAATGGCACGATCTTATTCTTTTAAGGTTCCCTTGTATACATATATGTGTATGTGTGTGTGTATACCTATATACATCAGTCACAGCTTTATTCATCAATCAGTGGGCACTTGTGTTGCTTCCGTATCTTGACTGTAATAAATAATGCTGTCATTATTTATTGAATTAGTGTTTTCTCTTGTCTTTTTGATATAAGCTATTCTGACATGTATAAAGAGATATCTCATTGCAGTTTTGATTTTCGATTCCTTGATGATTAGTGATTTTGAGCGTTTTTTCACGGGTCTATTGGCATCTGTATATTTTCTCTGGAAACTATTTAGGTGTTTAAGTCGTCTGCCCATTTTTAATTGGATTACTTGGCAGGGGGTGGTGGTGGTGGGTGTTAAGTTGTGTAAGTTCTTTACATATTTTGGGTATTAACCCCTTATCAAATATAACATTTGCTTTTCTTCCATTCAGTAGGTTGCATTTTCATTTTGTTGATTGTTTTCCTTGCTCTGCAAAAGCTTTTACTTTGGTGTAGTTCCATTTTTTTGGCTCTTATTTCCCTTGCCTAAGGGGACATATCTAGAAAAATGTTTCTAAGCCAATGTCAAAAAGGTTATTGCCTATGTTTTCTTTTAGGAGTTTTATGGTTTCAGTTCTCATATTTAGGTCTTTAAGCTATTTTGAGTTTGTTTTTGTGTATGGTGCAAGAAAGTGGTCTGGTGTCATTGTTTTGCATGTAACTGTCCAGTTTTCCCAACACCATTTGTTGAAGAGACCATCTTTTCCCCATTGCATATTTTTGCCTCCTTTATCATAGATTAATTGACCATATAAGCATGGGTCTATTTCCCCACTCTCTACTCTGTTCGATTGATCTTCTAGTCTGTTCCACTGATTTTTTTAAAAATATATCTCTTTAAAAGCTATTTAACTATTCAAAGCAAAAGGAGACAATATATTGTGGGATTTAAAATACATGTAAAAATGGGATGAAACTACACTCTTATAAGATTCTTATCCTACGTGTGAAATGGTATATTATTCCTTGAAGGTAGACTATGATCAGTTAAAGATGTGTACTATAAACCTTAAAGCCACCACTTAAAACCAAAACAGAGTTATACCTCATAAGCCAACAAACAAGATAAAATGGGGGAAAAAAAGTAAAATTATTACCAATGTAGGAGAAATGAAGCTCTATAGTCAAGAAACAAGTTTTCCAAAAATATATAATTCTTATTTGTCACTCATTTAGCTTATGAGACCAAGTCTGCCATTTCAAGGAATCTTAGTCACCTCCAGTTTAAAATGCACACTCTTTTAAGCAAAATCAATCAGTCCAGGAGTCTTTTCTCTTCTCTCTTCTTGACATCTCCCTGGAAGTGATGCACATTCCTGCGATGTTGTCCTGATGTCAGTGGAGGGCAGGCTTCTGAGCCAGATGCTTGGATCCAAATGTTAACTCTACTATTACTTATCTGCTCTGCAACCATAGGCTGGTCCCATATCTTTTGTTTGGTGCTTCTCTTCCCTCATCTGTAAAATGGGAATATTGATAGAAGCAACCGAGAAGGATTATTATGAGGATTCTTAAGATAACTTAAGGAAGAACCTACTATAGTACTTTTCACACACTAAGCCCTACATGAGTAACACATTATACGTCTGTGATCATCTCTGCTGTTGCCATATCTGCTGCGGACGTCCCAGCCATGCCACAGGCACTGGAAGGTACCAGGCAGCAGCAGACTTTGCCTTCTGTCTTCATTAGGTACCACCAGCTTAGCCAACATTTCTCTACTTCCCTTGGGGTTTTAGAAATACTTTTTTAGTTTTCTGGACTGGGGTGGTCAGGACTCAGTGGTGCAGCCTCTAGTCCCATCTTCTGGACACGTCACTCCATTATTGCTTCTCTACTGCTCAGAAATGTCCACTCTCCTTAGGATACACTCCTCAGAGCAAGATGCAATTCTTCCTATGTTTCTCTGGGCCACCAGGATCTGGCTTTCAAGCCTAATGTTTCTGATATGAGCTTAAAACCTTCCATTTGGAAACTCAACACTAAGGAGTGACTTCTGTGATCTTGCTGTAGCCACATCCTCCCCATGGCAGTGCATGTAGCTAGGGAGCTCTCTGTCCACATGCTGAGGGCTGATAGAGCGGTAATAAGAGTGACAAGGAGAGGCGCTTGTGTGTCTCAGTCAATTAAGAGTCCAACTCTTGATTTCAGCTCAGGCCATGATCTCAGGGTGGTGGGATTAAGCCCTGCATCAGGCTCTGTGCTCAGCAGGGAGTCTGCTTGAGACTCTCTCTCCCTCTCCCTCTGCCCCTATCCTTGTGCCACTCTCTCTCTTTCTCTATCAAGTAAATAAATAAATCTTAGAAAAAAGTGACAAGAAGAATCCTAGTAATATTGCCAATTATTACCTGCTCCCAAGGCAGCCTTGAATCTGCTCTGTACACAGAAAAGTTAATCATTCATTTGATTTTAACTGTTACTAGTAACAAATTAGTTACGATACACCAGAAAGTGATTGCCAATCACCAAAGTGCCATGATGCCACAGTGAATAATTGTTGTCTGGGATACCGGGACTGTTATCAGACACAGAAAAAAATCTGGACACATTTGGAGAGTCCTAGAAGTACCACATTGACTGACAAGGCCCAGAACATCTGTGGCTACTGAGACAGTAGAGGTAAATAGCATTACCAAACACACGGTCCATGGCTTAAGAAATAAATGCCTGTGAAAATTGTATGAAGTACAGTCAACAATAATTATTTCTTTATATGTATCTTCTGAAAATGTGATAAGTTTACCAAAATGTTATAGTTAAGAGTGAAAGGAATTCAGCAGAAGGCATCTGAATTATCTTCATATTTACAGTCTACATCAGCCAGAGTCACACTTTTTTTCATAGAAAGTGAGAAGTTTGGGGTCATATTCACTAATTTTGGACTGGAAGTTCTGACTTGTGGTCTGTATTTTAGAACTGCTAGATTGCATTCTACTCCAAAAAGGCATGTGACTTCTGAGTAGAACTCTGTGGTGAAGTAGACAATGCTTGTCTTCTGCTATGCTCATTTCCCTTTTATGAAGCCCTTTCTCCCATTTACAGGGCCTTCTCCCTCACCACCTCCTACCCTGGTTTTCAGTGCTCTGCTCTAAGTGTCCAGAAGAGACTAGATCACTAAAGCTTCAAGAAAAATTAGTCTGAGAGTTTGTAATTACCCCAAGGGGAGTAACTCAACAAATCTCTAGTGATAGAGATGACAAATAGTGGCATTTCCACTGCTGTCGTTCCTGGTTAAGTGAATTATTTTGGTGGTAAATCATACCATTTGAGAGGTAAATTGCACCATTAAATCAGTCACCTGATATCCCTACTTGGGTGGATTTAACGCTCCAAAGCTGGTAGGAAAACCGTTTTCCACTAACCATGTGTGAGGAAATACACAATCCCAAATTTGATTCCGTACTAATAGAGAGGCTGAAGTGTTATTAACAGCAGAGCAAGATGAATGGAAACTTGCAAAGTGGTTCTTTGTTAGGAGCGTGCTACTGACCTTGCTGCTGACCTCACTGCTTTCTCCCAGTATGTGTCAATTGAGGGGACTTTTGACTGCTAGACATGAAGAAATCATATAATCAATGAAGAAATCAATGCACAAATGTATAATGGACTTCCCACAATCTGCAAGACTCGGTGGCAAATTGTACGAGAGATGCAAAGATGATTTATGAAGCAGTATCCCAGTTTTTAAGTAGCATATGATAACTATCAAGAATGTGCATAATACATGCTATAGAAGTCAGAGGAGAAAGCAATCCTTGTGGCTGTTGTCCAGAAAGTTTTGGGGTTTTTTGTTGTTGTTTTGTTTTTTTGAAGTTGTATTTGCCCTATTGAGTAATATTGTAGGAAAATAATAGAATTCTTGAAGACATTCTTTGTGTCACGCACTGTGTTAAGCTCTTTACGCATGTGTAAAATACTTAGACAAATAAGTGGCACGTGATAAGTGCCTGGTGAGTGTTACAGTTCTTACTATTGTGTTTTTCCTTCTAAATCCTTTCAATAGGAACAATTATTTCTCCCATATTATAGTTGAGAAGACTGGGGCACATTAAGGTCCTGTAACTTGTAGAAGACATAGAACTAGTTAGTAATTTTGAACTCAGACACTGATTCCCGAGTCCATGCTTTTAACCACACTCCATATTGCATGGAATCAATAATATTAGTTTAAAAAGGCAGAATTGGAAGGGGGGAGTAGATCCAAAGAGCAACAGGGCAAATGAATAGGGTGACAAAGTTCCAATCTTGTTCAAGAGGTTAGGAAGTTAACCAAGGTAGAGGTCTTGGGTTAAAGCTGTGGGAGGGGTGGCTAGAAAAAGAATTTAGAACAAATTATGGAGGGTTTTGAATATTAGCTGGGAAGACTATTAAAGGAATTTCAGCTTTAGCTTATATGTACTGGAGAATCAACAATTTTTACACACAAATACACATGCACACACACACACACTCCAACATGAAGAAAAATAAACTTTTCTGATGATTAAGATAGAGACATTATCAGGAGCAACTTAACCATTGGACAGAGTAGGCAGTAGCTAGAGCTCACAGTACTTTCAGGGGCCCACAAAAATGTTTTAATTTTAATGTATTTTAAATAGAAGGAAAAAATAAATAACATGAGTATATAACGAGCACAGCTTAGATTTTATTCATCTTTATAACAATACAGTCATAAAATGTAATTAAAAAATTTTTAGTAGAGAACAGAGCAAAAGTCATACTGAAGCCCTGGATATTATGCTGAATCACCTAGAACTGGGAGTGACTAAGCATAAGTAAAACATTTAGGAAACTACTAAAATCACTATGCATGAAATAGGGCAGACTTTGACTAAGTTTGTAGCCATGCCAGTTAATGAAAACAATTGCAGATCAAAAGCTCAGAAAAGTTAATAACTGCCTCTGATATATGGGTGTGGTGGACTATGGAACTATTAGTTACAAGTGAGTACAAAAAATGTAAGTTTTCTGCTTCCAGATAATGGGCAGATATATACATGTACTTTATTTGTGTTCCAGCATTTCCTGAAAAGACAGATATATTTTTCAAAATCCATAATAGTGCTGAAAAAGTGAGCCTGAAGCAGCAGACCAGGGGAAGTTTTTGGAATCTGATTGATAATGAATCAAAAGTGAAAAACCTGAAACAGGCATAGGAGAAGATTGCAGAATTCAAGACAGAATAACCTGGCCTAGGAAGAGAAACTCAGCATAGATTGACTAGTGTCATGATTAATTTAAAGAATTATGAAACACCCTGATCAGTTCTACATAGGGCAGCTGGCTTGAGTGTTCGCCTCTAGAATATAAAGCTAATGATAACAGCTTTCAAAACAAAATGGAGAATCTGCTGTCCCTAGGTAGGTGACAAGAAGGGATAGTAAAAGCTCAATATCGTTTTGATGCTCAAAACACAAACCAAAAAATGCAGAGCCCGGGTGACTTTAAACCCACACAGATCTGAGATAAGGGTGGGAGGGGATACTGGGCTCCCTACAGAATTGAAATACTCTCAAGTGTTACACCTTTTTTCACTTTTTGGCATTTGAAAGAGGTCCCTGCCTTGCTTGCCAGCTTTCTCCCATGAACACATCGCTGAGCATAATCTTGCCCATTTAACTTCAGAGTCTAATGAGCTGTCCCTTTATGTGGGGGGGAGGGGCTGGTAAGAAATCAGACATATACAACTTTTAAGAAAACCTATACTAACTACATATGGGAATCAATGCAGTCTTTCATTTTCAAATCTGTAAGAACAAAAAAATTTCTATGCATTATCAAAAAAGATAATTAACAGAAGAGCTGACTTGTATGAAACTTAAACATTTTAATTCTCAGAAAGATTGAAGAGGCTATTAAAGCCATGAATCAAGTACAAGCTTGTACAAAAAAAAGGTACAATCAAAAAAAAATTTTTCTTTTAATTCTAAAAGATAAAAAATAATTACAAAAACAAACAAGCATGCATATGTACATATACGTATGGGTCAAACAAAAACACTGATAGAGCTGAAGGCCAACTAAATAATACGAGTGATAAGGAAACGTCCCAAAGAATAGAGGAAGCAAGAAGAGAGGAAATATTAAAGATATCTTGAGAGCTATGGAGGATAATGCCAGAACATTCAATAACTGTCTAAAAACAGAAAGAAAAGAATAAGTAGATATAACTCATACAAGAAAAGTTTCCTGAAGAAAGATCCAAATGTTCAAATGGAAAAATCCTTGACGTACTTATCAGGAATAAGGAAACACACGCATGTTAGGACAATCCTGATGAAATTTTTGAATCCTAAGAATAAAGAGTAAATTTTTAAAGTTTCCACAGTAAAAGAAACTAAGCATATAACTGAGAGTGAGATGGGTATGGAACTTCTCAGCCTTCTTAGCAAATGCTAGAAAAATGTAGCACTAGCCTCAATGTGCTGAAGGAAAAAAGGGTTTCTAATTAGAAATCTATAACCAACCAATTAGTCTGCAATATTTAAGAACCATAAAGATTTTTGTTGGACATGAAAATTTATAATGGATCATTCAAGAAATGAATTACTGAATATGTGTTTCAGGAAAAAAAATTACTCAAGATATATTTATTTCATTTGTTCAAAATTAACCCAGAAAGAAGATGTGGTATATATAAAAGTGCATAAATATAGAAACCAATTGACTATATTGTTAAGCCTAAGCAGTTATTAACAATTTAGCCATAAATTTCAGTGTAGTTCATTACAAAAATAATTCTTAAAACAGTAAAGGCATTACATAAAATAAATGAATAAATATAACTCTAAATGATTTAAAAATAGTACTGGGAAACGGTGAGTAGGATAGAGGACACATAAGAATCACTTATTCTGTCAATCTCAAACTGTTCTAAAAAATGAAGTCTACCAATTAAAAAAAATACATGGGAGATGGAAGTAAAAGTGAAATAAAGGCATTTTAATGGCATTTCTGTTTCAGAAGAGGGAAAACAGATAGTACTGCTTCATATTTAAGAAAAACACAGTTTGTCTTTGTATCTTAAGAATTTAAAGTATATAATGAAAAGAATTTAAATAGCATTTAGAATTTCTAAACTCAAAGTGAAAAAAGGAGCACATAAAATATGTTTCATTTAGTGGAAGATAGGAAAGAAAAGAGAAGATAAAGGACAATGAGAGGGAAGGGGAAGATAGGAAGAAGTAAATTGCATATAAAAGTTGGCATAAAATGATAAATATAACATGGCAGGATAAAACATAGTATCAGAAACCACAATAAATATGAGTTGATAAATTTTCAAATAAATAATGACTCACACTAAAACAAAAAAGTGAAAAATCCAATTACATGCTATATACAGGAGACCAATGTAGCATAAAATATTTCCTCACTCAATGGATGTTTCATCTTGTTGGGACATCTGACTGTGGACTCTTTGTGGAATGGCAAAGGTCTAGGAAGCAGGTGAGGGAGAAGGGACCTGATATAGACACTCAGGAAAATTGGTGGTTTCCAACGTATATATAAAAAACAAACGCTGGGAAAAATGAGGAGCCATGTTCAATTAACTATGAAAGTTTTAATTAACTGAAACAATATAGCATTGGAATATATTAAAAAGGCAGTAGGTTCATATAGTTTTATGAGTGTTTTAACTCAAAATTTTTTTTTTAAGATTTTATTTATTTGAGAGAGAGAGAATGAGAGCCAGAGAGCACGAGAGGGAAGAGGGTCAGAGGGAGAAGCAGACTCCCTGCTGAGCAGGGAGCCCGATGTGGGACTCGATCCCAGGACTCCAGGATCATGACCTGAGCCGAAGGCAGTCGCTTAACCGACTGAACCACCCAGGCGCCCTGTTAACTCAAATTTTAAGAAACAAATACTTATGTTGAATTGTCCAAGTTATCAGAAAAGAAGGAGAGTCTCAAAAATTATTTTATGATGCTAGCAAAATTTGAGTAGGTATGGTACAAAGATATTTTACAGGTCAAAGTCATATATTATTAGTTATAAATATTAACATATCATATACAGTATGATTTAAAAGAGTAATGTACCAAGGTCAAGAAGAATTTTTATAAGGGATACAAGAATGAGGAGGGAAGGGTTCAGAGGATGCGGTGGAATAAGGACAGGAATGAGAGGAAGCCAAGGAGGAGTTGCTCTGAAGGGGGCCTGTAGCCAAGAATTTGAGGAGTGGTTTAATGAATGGCTACAGAGTTTCCTAACAAAGCTGATACAAAGTTGTCTTTAATACTTACATTGGCTGAGTTCCTAAGTAGGGTTGGACATATGAGGACAATTCTACAGTCTTTGCCAGGATTCCAAATAGAATGGTGGGTGATAAGATATTTTTAATTATTGAGATGTGATCATTCCAAGGACTTCATTTCTCAAAGGAATTAACAGTAGCCGTTGGTGCCAGTAGAATAAACTACCAGGATAGATCAGAACATAATTTATCTGGTATGCTTAAATCTACTCTCAGCTTCTCACCAAAATTTCGAGAGGGGGATACTTCACTAGATATTTTAAGAAGTGAAGGAAAAAGTCATACTAGGGTTACAAACGCCTAATCCTACATAGTCCAGGATGTAAAATATTTCATTCATTCATTCATTTCTACTGGTAACAAACATCAAAGCAGGGAGGTTTCCAAGGTTTAGAGCCTGAGTTATTAGGACCATGGTTGTACTCAAGGCCACAATAGGGAATTTAGAAGGGTAACAAGTTTTAGGGGCATATTAATGGATCAAGTTGAAGTGACTGCAGAACTTCAATGTGTAAATAGCCAACAGACCGTTTCATATGGAATTCTGAGGTTTGAAAAGATCAGACTGTGTTTATAGATTTGGAAACTATCACACAAAGGAAAACTAGTCTAACTTGTGAGAATACATGATCTGAAACAAAGACGATCAAAAGAGATCAGCCCCAAAAATAAAAAATGAAATTGAAATAAAGACAATCTTTAAAGTGAAGCCAGGGAAACAGAAAGATTGGGAAAGAAATACTCTTGCAGACCAAGGGAAAAGAAATACCCAGAGATCTTGTACTATTTATTTATTCTACAAATACATATTGAGCACATCCTATGTATAAAGTATATTAAATTGAGCACATCCTATGTATAAAGTATATTAAATTAAATCACCCGCTGATGCCGTTCATTTTACTTACAAGATCTCTGTGGTATTTGTCCTTTCAGTTTGACTTATTTCACTTATCATGATACCCTCTAGGTCCATCCATGTTTTCACAAGTAGCAGAATTCCATTCCTTTTTATGGCTGAGTAATATTCCACTATATATACATCTTTATCCAGCCATTTATCAGTAGACACTTAGGTTGCTTCTATATCAGGACTATTGTAAAGCTGCAGTAAACATAGGAGTGCATATATCTTTTTGAATTAGTGTTTCTATTTTACAAAGTTTGAATTTTGGTCTTTTCCCTGGCTAGTAATATGTGGTACAATAATCTGGTGATTCTAGGGCAGCAGAAGTGAGCCACAGTTCCCAGTCAGCCACATGGTCACAAGGGTAACCAACCATGCACTTACAACCATTCTATACATATACCCATTCTGTTTTTCACTTTCTGTAGGATATTTAATAGCTTACATAAGATATTCAATACTTTATTATAAAATAAGTTTGTGTTAGATGATGTTGCCCAACTGTGAGCTAATATAAATGTTTTGAGCACATTTAAGGTAGGCAAGGTTAAGTTATGGTGTTCAGTAGGTTAGATATATTAAATACATTTGGCTTATGATACTGTCAAATTATGAGGGGTTTATTGGGATGTAATCCTTTAGTAAATCAAGGATGATCTATATTTGGAAATATTAAGAGTAGGTTCCTACCATAATCATCCCCACATTCCTTTGTCTTCTTCTCTGTATCTTCTTCATATTTTTTATCTTTTGGCTCATAATTTAGGTTGTTCTGTGACAGAGAAAAATTCCTTATATAGATGTCTGAAAATATCTGTTTGAGGCGTCCAATCTGTAGAGATCTTTCTGAGCTGTTCTAGATGTTGGGGATACAGCAGTGAACAAACAAAACTCTATGAACTCCTGGTGTATTCTAGAAAGCAGGACAATCACACAAATAAATACATGATATATTAGTGAGAACAAACACTGTGGGGAAGAACAAAGCAGGGAAAGGGTGACAAGTATGCTGCAGACATGGGGATGGTTGCTATTTTACTTAGAATAGTCAGGGAAAGTCTCTAATAAAATAGCTTTTAAGCAGACACCCAAAGTATGTAATAAAGTGAGTTATATGGCTCTCTTGAGAAAGAACATTCCTAGAAAGGAAAGGGCAAAACCCTTAGGTGGGAGCATGCTTGGAAAACCAATATGTCTGGAGCAAAAGGAATGAGGGGAAGTGTAGAAAAAGCCATGGCTGGAGTTGGTACAGGGCCATCATGTTGGTCTTTGGAAGACACAAGCAGCACATTTAGTTTTGTGCAGGAAGAAATGGGGAAACCATTCTAAGTTTTCACATGTAAGAGTAAAATAATCTATGTTTTAAAATGATCGCTGACTGTTGAGGGGTAGGGGGGCAATCAGGATGTCTTAGTTTTTAAAGAACTTTATTTACACAATTTGTTTACAACTCCTAAATAAATTCACGGATGGTATAGCAATGATTATAGAATACATGTTTGTATCCCCCACCACACCAAGTTCATATGTTGAAACCCTAATGCCAATGGGATGGCATTTGGAAGGTGAGGCCTTTGGGAGGTGATTAGGTCATAAGGATGGAGCCATCATGCAAAGGATTAGTGCCCTTATAAGAAGAGGCCAGAGAGGTAGCTAGCTCTCTTTCTGCCATGTGAGGATACAAGAAATCAGAACTATCTGCTACCCAGAAGTGAGCTCTCACCAGAATCCAATCATGCTGGCACCTCATCTCAGACTTCCAGCTTCCAGAACTGTAATAAATAAATGTTTGATCTTTAAATTACCCAGTCTATGGTAGTTTGTTATAGCAGTCCAAATGAAGACAGTAATCAATTCATAGTTCACATAATGCAACTGACATTAATGGTTGTCCCCTCAAATCTGTCCTTCTTCCTTAGTGTATCACCCTGCTAGAACCATACAAAGTATCACAGACTGAATGGCTCAAACAACAGAAATTTATTGTCTCACAATTCTAGAACGTAGAAGTCCAAAACAAAGGTATCAGCAGAATTGGTTCCTTTTGAAGACTCCTTTGGCTTAGAGAGTGTTTAGCACATATGTCTTCACAGTCTTCCATCTGTGTGTGTCTGTGTCCCAATTTTCTTTTCTTATAAGGACAAAAGTATGTCAGATTAGAACCCACCCAAATGGCCTCATTTTAACTTAATCAACTACCTAAAGACCATATTTCCAAATGCAGTCACATTCTGAGATACTGGGGGTTAGAAATTTAACATATGAGTTTTGGGGTGATACAATTCAGCCCATAACTCTAAGTAATAGAGTTGTGGCTAGAATGTAGCTGCCAAGTCATGGACTACATTTTCCAGCCTCCTTTGCAGATAAGCATAGACATTTGGCTAAAATCTCACCAGTGAAATGTGGACAGAGGTGATGAGTTTCACTTCCATACTTCCAGCTAATCTCATATAAAATTACAAGTATATTCCTCCATGTCTCTTTACTCTTCTGGCTAAAATGGCAATGAAGAGAGCAACCTTGGAAAATAAAGGGTTGAAGATGGTACAGCATATGTCAGCTTGGGTTCCTGATTATCCATATGAAAAGAGAAGGAACACATAACCTGGATTATGACATGAGAGAGAATAAAATTCTATATTCATTGAGCCATTAAATTATTATTGAATTCCTTGTTACTATAGCTCATTGTACCTTAAATAATATACATGCCACGCTGTCTACCTAGTATTATTAACCAAAGGGAAATTTTAACATTAATCTTTAATTTGAGTAGAGTTGTTGATATTAGAGCCAAGAAAACGTATGAAATACACATAATCCAGATTATGAATTTAAATTGTAATTTTTTTCTTAGTTATAGTCATTTATGAATGCAACAAAGTTAATTCAACAAATTGGTGCCATGACTATGGACCAAATTCAACCCTAGACTCTGGCTGTAAACAATCCAACAAGCAAAGTAGATGAATACAACACCGTCTTTGCCCTCAAGTTGCTCAAAATCCTTTGGGGAAGCTATGGGTAAAGAAATTCTCTGATATGTCACCTGCCCACAGGAGAGTGCATAAGATCTGCTGGGCGGGGAGATCTTGAAAACTTATAAATTCTAGATGGGCACTTGAGCTGGACCTAGAAGAAACTGCAACAGGTTATTATTTAGGGATTCAAAGTAGAAAGTACAAAAAATGTAGCTTATGAAAAACCTAGGAGAAAATAAAATATTTTAAGTATTTGTTGAATGAAAATAATTTCCATTAGTTCAAAATTGGTATAGAAGAAAAACCTGTATGAGAGAACCATTGCCAATTTTCCTCTATGTTAGGTGAAAATCAGAGAAAATTTGCTTACATTTAATCAGGAAATTTGATTAGTCTTGAGGAAGACTTTCTGGACTGGCAGGTGATAAAATACTAGCTCTCTTCCTAGAGAATGCTTAAGAGTATGAACAAATCCCTCGCCTGGGGTGAATAGTTTCCATTCGTCTTGAGGCAAGAATGTAGAACAGGTAACATCTTGAGGCTGTTTCTTTGCCCAACGAGGGTGAGGGGGAAAACCATAGAATCTAAAGAATGTACTGCAGTAGCCTCTTTACATGAATTATTTAATTCTCATGAAAACCTAATTATTCCATTTTCCTGGAGAAGAAACAGGTCCCAGAAGTTGAGTCCAAGCTCAGGTAACTAGTAAGTGGAAGAAGAGAATTCAGTTTGTCTGGGTCCCATGCCTACATTCTTTCCAGTAAGTCTCCTACCTTGCTTTCTATAACCACTTGATTGCTGTGGGAACTACCTGGATCTCCTTCTTGCTGCAGCTTTTTTGCCACGGCTCCATCATACGTAGCTGCGTGTCCGCGCTCTGGGGCCCAGATACCTAGGTTTGAATCAAAGCTTCTTCTACTTATAAACTGTAGAGTTTTTGCTCAAATTCTCCCCCCTCCTTTTATTTTTTGCAAAATTAGCAATATCTGCTGCATACAGTGGCCTTATGTGCAATACATAAAGCAACCCCAACACAGAGTAGGTACACGATATGTATCTCTTGGCCATTAACATAGAAATTTTTTTCTTCTGATAGCCACATTTAATTTCGCAAATACTGCCTCAGTGTGTAGTGTTAATCCACACAATAAAAAGCAGGAACTGAAACTCATTATGCAAGTAGCTGTAAATATTTTTAAGGATTATTTTAAAGTTTATTGGCCTCAAGTAAAATAGTGTATAGAACTGTAAACCACAGGTGTGTGAGGTTAAGATACGGGAACACTTCAGCTTTTGCCATTTTAACTCTTGGAGTACCACAGCTACTTTTTATTTTGCAAAGCGTGTTCTTGTATGGGATCTCACTGAATTAATTCTTCCCATATTTACTGGCCTATAGACAATCAAAATCCCAAAATGGAGCAGGAGTTGATTCTGTTATTTACTACTTTGTTTGTTTTCATCGCTCTGTTTTTTATGTCCTTGTAACTCATCTTTTCCATTACCAATGAATAATTGTAGGCCTCAAATCTTTATTTTTTCTCTCCTTCCTCCTCTCTCTCCTTGCATCCGTTTGAATGTCCCACATCTGTGCATATTGTGTCTGGGTACTGTTTCACGACTTCCCCCTTGTTTGTTAACTGTGTCTATCATCCCAGAGTGTGCATACCATTCCTGAGATGAAGCAACAGACTAGATGGATTGTAAAATTTATATAACAATGACTGATAATCCTTGGCCTTCAATTCCAAAATCCGACGTGTCTCTTGCTTACTCTGGTAGCCAGGGACCAATCTGTTGGCCTTTTGGCATTTTAGTAGTAATTTTAGATATTCAGGTGTTTCTCCTTATCCTAGGTGACCTTACAATAAATGGAGTGTTACTAGTAAGTATGCCAAGACCATAGGTATGAATAGGGTGACCCCAAATCCCTTCTAATCCCCAAATCTCCCCAGCCATCAATAAAGGAGATAATATTCCAGACTAAGAATTTTATGTTTCGACCTCCTCCATTTCTCTTGGCTATTTGTGTCCTTAAGTTTTTAAATCTATCATCTTTTAGCTACAGTTACAATAAAATTTAAACTCAGTAGTACTATTATAATAATCAACAACTCGTATAATTTGTAATTTCATTTGATATTTAAAGACACAGTGATAAAACTTACTCAGAGCAATTTTCTTTTAAAATTTAATATTTATAAGCCAGCTCACTGCTGCATATATATTCAGCTGAAATGTGTACACGTATTCACACATCAGTGTGAGAGTATTCGTAACAGTGCTATCTGTAGTAGCCCGAGACTGAAGATTATCCAAATTCCCATCAATAGTAGATCCCATAAATTCTGATCTGTTCACACAATGGAACACTATAGAGCCATGAGGATAAACACACACAACCATATGGGAGCCAGATACAAGTTAGTGCATACTATATGATTCCATTTAGACAATGTTCAGAAAGAGCTAAAACTAACCTCTGGCATTAGAATCCATGAGAGTGGATGAGAGGGCATGGGGGGGCCATGGAGAGACTTCAGGGTGCCATGGTAGAAAGAATCCGGGATTCTTCTGGGGGCTGGCTAAATGAGTGTCTTCAGTTTGTGAAGCTTGTGAAGGGTCCTCATGCTATATCTGTATGATCTGTGCCCTTTTAATATATGTCTTGTACTTTGACATTTCAAAGATAGACAATGATATATAATAACATAATCTTTATACCTATATAAATATTCCTTTTAAGAAAACTGGCATTACTTGTTTTATGATGTGGAGGCCAGCTTTTAACAGATGAAAAGGGAGAATGGAAATTTGAATAGATTGAACACACTAAGCAACAGTCACCAAATGTTGAGGGGATCCCTCTATAAATAAAAAAAATACAAAATTAAGCACAAATTGGGTATTTAGAACAAAAAAAATCATGAAGTGTGATAAAACATTTTTCACTGCCCAAAACACATTTATGAAACTTATTTTCACGTGTTATAACTGCAAATTCTTTCATTGCCTCTTTCTAGGATATGCTTTGTAATATTTTCTACAAGGAGACTACAAAGATTCCCCCCTCCCAATGTGATTGATTCAATACCTTTTTATTAAAAAGAGAGTGAGAGAGAGATTTCACATACATTCACTGTTTGTTGTGTTGCTACAAACTTAGGTTCTACAAACAGAAATTCTGATACATTTTATTTCTTGCAATTCCCATACAAAGGAGTGGTGCTTTTTATAATTTTACACCCCAACACCAGAGAACTTCCATTTGACTAGGAATTTTTAAGAAGTTAATCCTCCACTTGAAATGTTACCAAACAACCAGGAAGAATTTCCCATAGATTAGCCTCTTCTGTCCTCACTGCCTACGTTCTCACAGCCCCTGAGCACAGGACATGTTTAGAATGCAAACATCTTTGTGTTAAGGCGCTGAGTGAGTCTACCCAATAGGCAAGAGAGCTAGTCTTGGTTTCTCTGCCCCGGGACAGCTAGCAAGAACTTAAATACAGACAGAAGTGATAAATATATCCCACTAACTCCAAACTAAATATGCCCGAGTCAACTTCCCTCTAATTGGATCTCAGAAATGCCCAAGACCGCTCCAGTCCCCTCCACACAAGAAGTTGACAGAGACTAAGGTGGGGTGGGAAATAAGAGCAATCTTAACCATCTGCTGTTAAAATACTGTACTTCTGAAAATCTTGCAGAAGCAAATGACCATATGAACCCAAGTGCCATCTCCCTCTCTGATGCCTTGGAAGACACTGCTGCAAGCTTCATTTGCTTCTGTGTAAACCCACCTCGGCTTCCTCCTTTGCCTCCCTGGCTGCATTTTGCTTCTCCTGGAAGTGAGCTCTTCGTCTCTAATTACTGTCAAAACACTGCACACACCTATAGTTGGCTCCTTTGTCAGCTGCGATTGTTTTCCCACAGTCAACAATCTGTGTGGCATTATTAAAGTTTCTCCTTCAGTGACTTTTTATAGAATTTCATCTGCCTGCCCCCTGGGCAGCCCACTTTAGCTTAGTGGACAGCAGCTGGTGAGGTGTCCGGCTTTTGTTACCAACCATTGTTAGAAGATGACCAGCTAAGCATGGCTGAGAGGCAGCCAGTAAGCTTGGAGGCAGTCTGAACTGGCTGTTCTTCAAGGCCTAAATGGTTTGCTCTTGCCATTTGGTGCCGATTTGATGCTCGTGAATAGGGTGGAGCCTCTATGGATACACAGGCAGCAGCTGTATTTTCAGCCTTCACTCCGATTACACAATTACTAATTCAACTCATCACTTGCCCGGACAGGAACTGCTGTTATTTATTCATACTGACTCCTGACTCTATTTTACACCTTAAATAAGTACTCAGAGCTTTTATTCCCTTTCACCCCATAATGTAGATTTACTAATACGATAAACATTTGTGCTTGCCGTGGATTTTACAAGCACTTATCAGAGGAATAGTTGCATAGGGAAAATATTTACTTAATAAATTAATTTCTGCCATTTAGTGATAGTCTGTGCTGAGTATCTTCTTTCTCTTCAGCCTAACAAAGTATTTCATTATTCTAAATTAATATAAAGCATTTGCATGCAGCACTGAAATTCATTTAAACTATCAACACTGGATTAAATAAAATGAATTTTTTTTATGCTAGCACTCAGAGAATCTTTAAATTATTGAATATGTCAACAGTGGCCATTGGAAGAAGTTTTTTGATTTCTAATTCTTCCTCTTGCTTAGTTGTACTAAACAAGCACTTGTGCTCAGTGTTGCACACATAGTTTTTCATTTAATTCTCACAACAAAACTTTAAGGAAGGCAATATCGTCTATGTTTTAAGGAAACTGAGCTTTAGACAAGGTATAAACTTACCCAAATTCTCACTGGAAGTAACTGGGGAATCTGATATTCAAACATGGGTCTGCTGACACAAGGCTGGTGTTCACACCACTTTTTATCTTGTAGAGTTAGTAGTTTGGTAAGCAAGAAGAAACCAGAAATAAAAGATCATTGTTTTTAACAATCCTCTCAAATCTAGAATGAAGTAGAATTATATTCCTACCAAAAAATATTAATTTATCATCTCCTAATTGTAAAAGCAATTTCATCCTCATCATATTAAACATGACTTGAGTTACCATTCAATTGGGCTTGTACTTCTTAGCAAATTTATTTTATTTTGGCTATTCTAATACGTGTCAGGCACTTTTAGTCAAAGTGTGGTCACATGCCTGAACATGTTCTGAGATGTTTGTTCAAATGAGGAGTTCTAGGCCTCATTGCAAACCTACAGAATCATACTCACTTGTGCTAGGGTCAAGAAATCTGCATTTTTACACTAACAATTAGATTGCAATTCTGAAGAGCACTAAAAGTCTTTAGTGTTTGCAGTGGTTCATATTTCTTGACTAGTCACATATATGTTCCCTTAAGGTATTGATATGCACTCTCAATGTAATTGCTTCTCTGAGAAAGACTCCTCTGGTAGTCATTAGCCTTCTTCAAGGGTATCCTGATTCTTCTCTATCAAGGCACAAGATGAGATTGCATTCCCCCGCACCCTTGAAATCAGGTATAACGTATGACTTCCACTGGCCAATAGAAATGAGGGGAAGTGGTGTGTTCTCCCTTCCCTGGCTCCAGGAACCATCTACACTCCAGACAGTGGAGGCTTTATCAGTCTGCATTCCTGCATGAATATGAGATGTAGTAGAGCCCCAAACTGATCCCCAATGGATCTGGCAAAATGGAAGACTAGCAGGATATTAGTTCTTTTCCAATATCATTCTGCACTTACACCTTAGTTGTAAAAACACCAATTTTTTTGTCAGTCACATTACTTCTCATCTAAAAGATTAAATTTTCCAGTCTACTTTGTAGCTAGATATAGTTATTATGTTAAATACTGGCTATGAGATATAAGTGGCAATTATATTTCATTGCTAGCAAGTATCCTTAAAAGACAATGGTGCTCTCACCTTCTTTCCTTTTACAAGCTTCCTGGAATGTAAATATAATGACTAAAGTTCCTGCAGTTCCACTGAGCTATGAAGTGAGTTTTAAGATGCAAACCACATTAAACAGAGCAAAAAAGGGAGAAGGAGCCTGGGTCCATAACAATGTGAGGCTTCCATATTTCCCTGGAAAGCCTACCCCTGGATTTATTTTATATGACTGAGAAATAAACCTGTACAAATCACTATTTTCAGATCTTTATTTCCTACCCCAGAATCTTATTCTCTCTGGTACAAAGCATTATATCTACTTGTAATTACTTATTAGCCAGGACTCTGCCATTAACTAACTTTATGAGTTTGGGCAACTACTTCATAAATCTAGGCATTGTTCCTCACTTGTAAAGAAGTAATAATGAGTACTACAGCTGTATCCGATGTAGATGAGATAATGCAGGCGCTGCAGGTTACATGCCTTCCAGAAGAGGGATGTGATTCCTGTGCATGTCAGCCAGGCTCCTAAAATGATATTCTGCATTTTCTGGACCACTTTGCCAGCTCACCCACAATCAGTGCAGCACTGCTCAGCATCCTGTCAAGATAGATGGAGTTTCTGAAGGATTGCTAGCCTTACTCAAAAACAGCTGCAGGAGTGATTTTGAACTCACCGAAGTGATTGAACTCACCAAAGCCCCATAAGCATTTCCTATAGGAACTTCAAACTAGCTGATGAGTACATTTATTTTGGCACTCATTTATTTAATGTAAATCATACTGATCAACTTCAAATGAAACGTTGCTGGTTTGCGGAACTTCTCTAATCAGCAGAATTCTGCTGTTGGAAGATTTAGAAGTGGCTGAGCTCAATAACTGGATTTTACATTTGAGGAAAATAAGCTTCAGAGAGCAGACACAACGCGACTAATCAAGAGCCACCCAGCTAAGCTCAGGTACGAAGGGAGAGCTCCTGACTCTCAATCCATGTCTTTTTTTCTAAACTAAGCTTCCCCAATGGACACTGCACTCTCCTTTCCTCTGTCTGAACTTTTATCTTAGCTCCATAGCACATACCCAGCGATTAGCTGGAGTCTTTCAAGCTGAGTCTGAGTTTTGCATTTATTCTTGTCTTAATAACCTCTCCAGCATTAAAAAATAAAAAAAAAAAGTGTCCCCTCCTGATGCTTTTCTCCTGAATTCCTGAAGCAAATGGCCTCTCTAATCATTTGGGCATCTATACTCTCTCCCAGCCAGTTGCCTGCCTCCTCTTAAAATAGGCCTAGTTCTTTTCTATCTTTACATAATCTATGGCTTTTAATGTTTTAAATAGAATTTATTGGACCATGTAAGCGTTCAAATTCTTCATTTTCTGGGCAGCTTTGTTCAGAGATTTTATTCAAGATATTTTGCCTCGTTACTTTGCCTTTTCTTTTTCTATCGTTTGTCATTCTCTGGTTCTCCCTTTTTCACCTCACCACATTACCTGTTGTTGATATAAATTATCTTCGAATCCCCAGCGGCTTGCAGAGTGCCTGGTGTATGTGGAGTATTCTGTAAATTTTTTGAACAAAGAAATAATAAATGGCTAAGAAGATCATGATAGCCACTAGGAAATCTGGCTGTTCATTAAATATCCTTCAGGTGGAACCATAGCTGTTTATACAAACACACTTGTGAATATACATACAAAGGAGGAGCTTGATAACTTAAGTGTTCTTTGTGTACCTGTCTCTGTTTTATGCACTGCACATGGTATTGCCTCACTTGATAATAATCATAATAGCAAATACAGATAGTGCTCCGGATGCGCCAACTACCTATTCAGATCAGTTTAATATGTATTAATTTATTTTATTAATATATATTCATTTATTTATTCTCACCAGAATTCTATAAGGTGGGCACTTTATTATCCTAACAAAGACATAGAAATAGGGGCGCCTGGGTGGCTCGGTCAGTTAAGCATCTGCCTTCAGCTCAGGTCATGATCTCAGGGTCTTGGGATCGAGCTCTGCGTCGGGCTCCCTGCTCAGTGGGCAAGTAGTTTTGTGTTTCCTTTCCTTTTAATAAAACTAAATTCAAGATTAGACACTGGGTGGCCTTTCTTTCTTTCTCTCTCTCCCTTTCTTTCTTTCTCTCTCTCTCTCCCTTTCTTTCTTTCTCTCTCTCTCTCTCCCTTTCTTTCTCTCTCTCTCCCTTTCTTTCTTTCTCTCTCTCTCCTTTCTTCCTTCCTTCCTTCCTTCCTTCCTTCCTTCCTCCCTCCTTCCCTTCCTTCCTTCCTTCCTTCCTTCCTCCCTCCCTCCTTCCCTTCCTTCCTTCCTTTCTTCCTTCCTTCCTTCCTTCCTTCCTTCCTTCCTTCCTTCCTTCCTTCCTTCCATCTTTCCTTCCTTCCTTCTTTGATAATTTCTAAATATGCACTCTTAGGGTGCTAGCAGTTACATTGATTTCAGACGAACTTTAACTTTCATTTTGCAAGGCACTATCATAGAAAGAGAGCATTTGGAGAAGTGTGACAGGACACCAAAATACGGCTCTTCCTGTCTGGGGATTTAGACCAAGTCCCCAAAGCTGAGAATAACAAGTACTCCCTTGTTAGGCAAGATGGACCATTTATAAAGGAAGTGGCAAAAAATGGCTCTGCCAATGTGTATCAGAGAATTCAGTAGAAGGCAAATGATGGGAGAGTGAGGGTTATTTAAAGAAAGAGTTACTTATGCCTTGACTTGAGGAAGTCTTCTCAGGAGAGGCAGACTTCAGGAGAGCCATGAAAAGTACTTGGCCTGTGAGGTCTGAAACTAAGGAAAACATAGAGATTAAAATGTGGCTCATGTCTGGAGAAGTCAAACAACTGGCAAGGTTTGCCAAAAGTCAAAGAAAAGAGAGGATTTGAGTAGAAGCAAGATGAATCTCCACATGAGATGAACAAAGGCATGTATTTTCTATGGGCCAGAGGTGGCCCATGGAAGGTAGGCTGCTGTGAGCCCTTTTCACAGGTTTTCCCCCAAAAAAGATCACTGGAAGGCTAACTACCAGCACAAGAGGATGGATTGCCAGAGGCCAGGGCTTGACAGAATCATATCTGGCTGGCTAGAGGAAATTTCACTAATGCCAGGGAGCAGCAATGGGATATTCCAGCAAGATAATCTCCAGGGACCCACAGAAGTATCTCATTGAAGAAGCAGCTGATCATCTGACATACCCAGGAGATATCAACACCTGATTACAGTCAAACAAGTCTAATAAGAAGTTGTCCATCCCCTTCCATCTCCCTCTTCCCCCTGCTCTAACACTGGAGAGTCTAGGGTTAGGAGAAATGAGAAGAAGAGCAAAATGAAGAAATAATGAAGAAGTCTATAACTCTGCTGCACAGCCTGGAGTAACCTGGGGAAGAGGCAAAGACATAAAGCAGATAAGAATGAGAAATTTAAGTTTTAATTATGGGTTGAACTGACTTGTTATTATATAAAAATGAAATTATGTTTTCACATCTGATAGGGTCCTAAAAGCTCTGGCATTTTCTGGAGATTTTAGCCACTATGAAGAAGGATGAGTCAACAGACTAAGTTTAATGGAGGATGTAGAGAAACAATAAAGTTGCCTTCCTCTTGAAGCCTACTGAGTGCGACTCAGTAAACTCATTAGAAATTATATAAATTTAGAAGGAAGAGAGCCAAAAACCCTATGGTTATATGAAAAAAAAATCAGTCTCTAAAACATCTCAATATTTCTTATCACATAGGTTCTCCATAAAATGAAGAAAATTAATTTTAGGAAAGCCTCTTTGAACTCTGAAGCTCAGATAAACTATTCAACCAGAACATTAGAACTGAAAAGTGTCATTAGCAGTCAGAGAATTTTGTGGTGGATATTAACTATAAAAATAGTGGATATCAAATAATCAATACTTATCACTTTGAATATGATCTGAAAATAGTCATGCATGAAACCAAAACATAGCAAAGAGTATATTAATGTTTTTATTTGTGTCCTGCTGCTGCCATGACAAATTTAGTGGCATACCAATACAGACTTTATGATCTCACAGTAGGTAGGAACTCTGATGAGCTTATCTGATTCCTCTGCTCCAGTTTCACAAATCTGAAATCAAGGTGCTGACAGAGGTGCATTCCCCACTGGAGGCTCTAGGATGGAATTCAGTTTGTTGTGGTTATAGGACCAAAATATTTGTTTTCTTACTGGCTGTTAGCTGAAGGCCATTCTCAGCTTCTAAAGAATGCCTCATTCCTTGGCTAGTAGCCATCTTGCTCTGTCTTCAAAGTCAGAAATGGCAGGGCAAGTTTATCTCATGCTTCCAATCTCTCCTATACCTTCTATCATCACATCTCTCTGTCTGTAGCTGGAAAGGTTCTCTGCTTTTAAGGACTACAGTGGTTAAATTGGGCCCAACTAGAAAATCCAGGATAATCTTTGCATCTCAAGGTCTATACTCATAATTGCATCTGCAAAGTCCCTTTTGCTGTGTAGGGTAGCATACCTGTAGGTTGTAGGGTTAAGAGTATGGTCATCTTTAGAGAGCCATTATTCTGCCTACCACAGTGTTAATGCCCTGACAACTTTTATTTTCATTATGAAATAAATGATTAAGGCATCCCTGGAGAGCAAATTAGGCAGTGGTGTAATGGAGAGAATAACATTTGGAATAACTAAGATGAGGAGTGAGAATCGGGGTAAATAGGAATTATTGAAAAAAAAATACCTGTGGTGGAGATAAGGGATTAAGTGAGGGCTAAGCACCATTTGGCAACAAGCCATGCATAACGAGGAATCATGCAATTATTACACATGCTGATCTGAGAAAGCATCATTAATTTAAAATTATATCTACTTGCTCTTCTTAGGGAATTTACTTGTGTCTGAGTAATTTTCATCATGAATTCTTAACCTTTGTTAAATGGTCAGACTCATTAACTTTCAATTAATACATAGCTATGGCTGCTGAAAAATGGAATTAATTATTCTTTCTTTTTTTTAATATTTTATTTATTTGAGAGAGAGAAAGAGTACAAGTGGGGGGCACGGGGAGGGGCAGAGGGAGAAGCAGACTCCCTACTGAGCAGGGCGGGGCTCTATCCTGAGCTGAAGGCAGATGCTTCACCAACTGAGCCACTCAGGCGCCCTAATTCTACTTTCCATTTGATAACCAGAGTATTGATTTTCAGCAGAAGGAGAAATAGTACCAGGGGTTGGGGGAGAACATAGGTGGAGTAGGAGCCTCTGAATCTTCAGAAGACTAAGAAGATTGAAAAATTATATTCAGTATGTAGTTTAATGTTATATTTTAGAAAGGAAAAATACTTATAAAAAAAGAAAAAGAAGAAGATAACAGGAGAGGAAGAAAAGGGGAGTATGTCAGAGGGGGAGACGAACCATGAGAGATGATGGACTCTGAAAAACAAACTGAGGGTTCTGGAGGGGAGGGGGGTAGGGGGATGGGTTAGCCTGGTGATGGGTATTGAGGAGGGCACGTTCTGCATGGAGCACTGGGTGTTATGAACGAACAATGAATCATGGAACACTGCACCAAAAACTAATGATGTAATATATGGTGATTAACATAACAATAAAAAAATAAAAAAAAATAAAATTAGAAATATAAAATATAGACTGGGGGGAGCCTGGGTGGCTCAGTTGGTTAAGCAACTGCCTTCGGCTCAGGTCATGATCCTGGAGTCCTGGGATCGAGTCCCGCATCGGGCTCCCTGCTCAGCAGGGAGTCTGCTCCTCCCTCTGACTCCCCCCTCTCGTGCTCTCTCTATCTATCTCATTCTCTCTCTCAAAATAAATAAATAAAATCTTTAAAAAAATATATATAGACTGGGGAGCAATTGAGATTCTTAAATTTATCAAAAAGGTTTTTTTAATTGAAAAACACTGATTTAGAGAAGACCCCTTAGCTTTCATTAATTTTTGTTTATTTGGCTGGGAATATACAGGTCTCTGTAATGAGTCTGCATAAGTAGCCTAAAATCACCCTTTCCTGAAGTTGTGTCTGTGTGTGTGTGTGTGTGTGTGTGTGTGTGCGCTTACCGCTTATTGCTTTAATTTTTTTAATTGTTTTATTTTATTTTATTTATTATGTTCTGTTTGTCACCATACAGTACATCATTAGTTTTTGATGTAGTGTTCCATGATTCATTGTTTGCATATAACACTCAGTGCTCCATGCAATACGTGCCCTCCTTAATTCCCATCACTGGGCAAACCCATCACCACATCCTCTTCCCCTCTAAAACCCTCAGTTTGTTTCTCAGAGTCCATAGTCTCTCATGGTTATTTTTTAAAATTTTCTGGAGCCATGGTCTTTTGTTGGGCCACAAGTTATAATTGGGCCTAATTTAGGATTGCCTTTGTCCACCCCAACAGATTTTCCTAAATTCAAATTGGAATAGTGTACAGCTAATACTAAAAGTTTCTTTAATCTCAACTACCCTGGACCCATAGTTTTAGTTTGATCAGTAATAGCTGACTATGGAAAAAGTTAAAAGGGCTATAAACTCAAAGTTCAATACGAGACACCACTGAACACTGGGCAGGGACCCAAACCGTCAGGTGAGCATCTCCGGCAATGGAATTGTGAACATGGTAGAGGGGTCTGAAGCAGCAAATTTATGTGGTATCCAGAAGGAATAGCCAGCTCTAGAAGACAGCGTCCTCTTATTCTATTAAAATATAAATTAAAGATGTGATATATATGGTGAGAACTAACAAAACAAAACAATGGTGCCATCATGATAAGGAAAATAGTGTAGACTCCCAAATGTTCCCCCAAACTTTCCTTATTTCCCAGCTCAGGATGAAAATGGTCACTTCTCAGGTTGTTAGGCATATTTCAATATTATGAATTGACTTTCTAATAAGATTTTTAAATCTTTATTGGAGAAAGAATCTCTCCTTCTTCATCTTCTTCTTCCCTCTCCTTACTTTCCCAAAAAGTTCAGTCCTAAAGCCATGAAGTAGGGTTGATCAAGGTGATGTCTATGCCAGAGTGAGCGGGGCTACAATGGCTCAGTATCATAGAGTGCAAGAAAGTGAGGAGGATTTCCTCATGGAGAGACAGCCTGATGCAAGGTGCCAGAGCCCAAGCGGGATGAGGAGGATATCACACAGGAGGACATCCCGGAATAGGGTATCAGAGCATGAGCAATTTGAGGAGGTGTCCACATGGGCAGTGCTCAGGCATGGAACACTAGAGCCTAAATGGGAGTATCAAGCATGGTGCAAGTGTTCAGAGCCTCAGTGGGATAAGGAAGGCATCCACGTGATAGGGAAACTCAGCTTAGGTGTATCAAAACTTGGGTGAGGTCAAAAATGGTGTATACATGTGGAGGTAGCCTGGCATGAGGTATTGGAGCCAATAGAGATGATAGAGAGTGTCTATGCAGGTGATCTGGTGTCAGGACCTAAGTAGGGTGAGGGAATGTCCTTACAAGAAATTATTGCAGCCCAATGAGGTAAGGAAGCTTCCTTACTGAGGGATATCAGAACCCAGGCAGGTGAGTTGGGTGCCCATCCAGGGATGGGGTCTAGTACAATGAATCAGAACTCAAAAAGGGTGAAGAGTGTATCCATGCAGGGAAGAGGCTGGTAGAAACAATGGGAGATATTACTTACTGAGGAACTGAACAAATAAGTAAATGTATGAAGATAATGAGAAGCACATTTCTCACCTTTGCAGAGGGGAATTCCAAGTATGGGAAAGGAAATAAGCTAGAAGGAACTCTTGTCTTGTTAGTTTAGAATTAGATGTATCAGTGTGAACTCATGGTTTTCAAGATATGTAGATAAAGAAATATGTAGATTTTAATGTGAGTGTGTATGTACGTGTGAGTATTGCTAGGGTTGAGTAGCAATGATATTTCAATGGGCTCAAAGACACCTAGCAGCTGGATTTTGAATTCTAAATACCACTCTCCAGTATATAACTGACTCCAAGGCTGGGGCAGGGAAAAGAACAAAATGATTCTGGGACATCTTTTTCTGCCAGAACTCTGCTGGCAGAGTGATGTGGATATATTAAAAGGAGAGAAAAGGTAGATTGAAGGGTCTCACACTGGCCAAATGGGGGACAATTTGAATATAAAATACCAATAACAGTATAAATCCTGAATAAAGTAGGAAACCATGAATCCACACTCTTGGATATCATCAGTCTCAAAGTAACTCTCTCCATAGAATGCTTATGAATGGCAAAGGGAAAATTAGTAATGCTACAGCGGAGAATTCTGGCAGCTATTATCTTAGCCAGGTGACCAGAGAACATGATCAACAAGGGGACAAGTTGAATTGTGTATCACCTGATAGGATGCAATGAGAAGAACACAGCGTTTCTTCTCTAATATTCTTGCCAAAGATGCATAACCTGACTCTAATTATAAGGCAACATTGGAAAAACCCAAACTTAGACTAATTCTATAAAATACCTGGGCTGTAATCTTCAGCTACAAGCAACGCAAAGCAAAACTAGAGTTTGCTAAAACCATTTGTCTCTGATAATAAGAAGCAAAGAAGTAGGCAGCCTAAGGCAGCAAGGACAATCACAGGCATGTTAGCTTCCATTCTTTATTGCTGCATCGCCACAAGATGGTTACAGGACATTGAGATTTTATAACCCTACAGACATGAAGAGAGGCGCACATACAGGGATTATAGAGCACACCAACTGAGTCTGTCTTTTCATTTTTTTAAAGAGAGCACAATTTCTCATAAGCTTTTGTCCCCCAGACCTTTCCTATATCACTTTGATCAGAATTGAGTCACATAATGCCCCCGAGATAAATCACTGTGGGACAGGAGAAGTGGGAAGAAGGATGGTATTACTATAATTAATTCAGGTCGCTTATGATTTATCTTCCAGAACTGGGGCAGGGATCAGCTTTCTCAGTAGGACCATCCTTGATACGCTAGCTGAACACACCAGCGTTCTATTAGCAGGGAAGAGGAGGGGGAGATGTAGGTGTGTAGGCAATGGATGTTTTCTGTCACAAATGGCCACAACTGTTGGACAGTTACCTTAAAATGTAACATAACAATTTATCACCAGATCCTTCTGAAAATATCAACCTAAGATATACTAGTAAAATATGGTTCTAACCTGCTTATGATTTAAGCAATTATGAGATCTACAGAGTTTTTGTTATATATTGTTAGCATATTTTTAGACACAAATATAAAATAGCACATAGAATCCTTTCCTTGTTGAAGATGAGCTAACATCTATTAAATTAATCTCAGTTTGTGATTAAAAACTCTCAATCTTGGAAAGAAGGAAAAGTTTCCATTATGTAAGAGAGATGGGATTCCATATAAAATCTTCGAGGAACACAGGGGACCATGTTTCTGTCTTCATGATTGGGAAAGACCTCAAATAAGTAGAATATAAATCCAAAAACTATTTATCAATATGACCTTATAAAGATTATCTAATCTTGTTCCCTGTTTGCAGATAAGAAAGGGATGGATGCCCAGAGAGAGAAGATTAGGCATGTTGCCAGAAGCTGCTCAATTGTTAGGGGAGGTAGAACTCGAGCTCAGGGCTCTTTATCCCCATTCCAGTCTTCTTTTGTCTGTATCCTTCTGAGGCTGAGACAGTTCAATAATCTGGAAAAAGAAATGCGTAGTGAGTTGTTTTGATTTTTGTTGAAAAGAGAAGAGATAGGAAACTAGAGAAATTTCCTGGCTAATCTAACCTCTGGCTAGGAAGAGAGCACCAGAGCTGAAAGATTCTTATATCATGAACAGAGAGAGAAGTAACAGAGATGAATGTTTGGTTTTATGTAACTAGCAAGTCTATTAAAACTCTAAACTTGTCTCCCCCTGCCTCCATATATTTACTGAACACCTATTTTCTATCTGGCACAATAGGATATAAAATGAAGTCCTATCTTCCATACAAACTAGGTTTTCAAATCTGCCACAGGATTATACCCATGATCACAAAGAATCAAAATTATGGTTCATAGTCTACTAGGAATCAACTATATCACCATAGTCCAATGCAACTCGTTCTGCCTCCAAAATTAGAACGAATTTCTGATTTCTCAGATTAGCACTGGATGAAGCAGTTGTCTTTGGTTTAGGGGCCATGATTGTTAACAAATGCTATCTTTGCACACTTGCATCCTACTCGTTGTTGTGAGGCACATGCATGGTGTGACAGAAATCAAGGCAGACTCTGAGGCTTGAACACCAGCATCCATTCTCTCACCTTAAATTCCGTCCGAGGCCTGTGTTTATTGAAGAGAATGATGTGCAGGATTGTTATTTTTCAGTCTTTTATTCTTTTAAAATTATTCTTAGTAAAATGCATATATACAGTGTAGCATATGTACACTGCTAAATACAAATTAGTGTGTATATGACTATGTAAATATAGAATTATAACTCAATAGTTCGTGGGTTGCTAGAAATGAGTATCAGTTTAGATCCAGGGTGAGAAAGGGTAACAAGCAACTAGCGAGTAAATGACTGCCTAGAGGTGTATGGTGAGAGGTGACCATTTATTAGGAGAAGAGAACTGATGAGGAGCACCTCCTCCCTGCCAGATGTTTTACAGATCTCACTTCTTTAAGCTTCATAAAAGTTGCATGAAGTAACTTTTATTATCCCCAATGGAACAAAAATGGAACCGATTCAAGCACTTCTCCAAGATCATATAGTTGGTAAGCGGTAGAGCCCAGATTTGAACCCAGTTTTGTATGATTCTGAAATTTGTGTTCTTTGGATAATAGTGCCCTATTCCCCAACAAGACTGCACAGCTTAAGATCCAATGCATGAAATTACCTTCTTTATGTCCAGGCCTAGGAGAACTATCCTTCCTGGTCTCTAGCCAGGAATAACTTTTTAAGAGTCTTATGAGCAAATGGTATGTTTTTAACTTGAGAGTACTCTGAGTATATCTTCTTATTCTGAGATTCCTGTTACAATCCTTAGCATCAAAACTGTGACTCATCTCTAGCAAGCTAGAGAAACTACTCTATGCCTATTTATTTTTCAAATGTCACTCTTGTCTTCACGTTAACTTTTCTTCTATGCTTTGTCCCACTTTTATATGCAATTATTTTATGCTAATTTATTTTATTGCACTGTAATGGAATAATTGCTTTAAATTCTGCCTGTAACAAGGCATAATCTTAAGAATGAAATAGAAAGCCAAATATAAGATCATTCACAGACAAAACATGACTTTAAGACTGAAGGATTAACTTACAGATAAAGTCATAAACTATAGAAATGT